>NC_140773.1:210349294-215349294 GCF_044657685.1 Stegodyphus dumicola | reverse complement strand
TATTAAGTAACACATATTTTATAACGTTTTATAATTTTAAATAACTATTGGTTTTATGATTTAGATCTGTAACTATCACATCTCTTCCGTTTTCGGGTATTAGAATGAAAATTAATTCGAGAGTATGTAACGCGAGGTTTCCGGATCGTAAAACAGAACTCGTTTCTGCCTCTCGAGGCCACGTTACTAGGTTAGATTGTACATATAAAATAGTATTATTCTGTTTTGCATTGTAGTTGCTGATAGTTAAATTGTTACGCCGGTGATAAGTTTGAGCCAACTTCGCGTTAAAGCAATTGTGTAGCCTTTGGCTACTAAGTTTTACTTTGAAATTTAAATTTGCTGTTACTTTAAGTTACGTCGCCACAAGTGATTGGCTGACCCGTTAAGTGCGAGATGTACATTTATGGTTACAGTTCTGATTTAATAAAAGGTTTGTTAAATCTTCTCGAGACGCTGTAGCTCTGTCCAGGCGCAGTTAATAATTCACTTAACTTCAGTTAGTAGTTTGATTCTGCTTTGCGCTGCCAAAACAAATCAACATTTTTACTTTAAATATGCATCACATTGCTTTATTATTATTATGCCACACAAATTAACTTCTAATATGCACTGCAATATGCTGTTCAAGCAAAAGCATGCTTGTGTAGCATATCTAATACTTTATAAAAGTATCTTGATCCTCTCCTAATTCATAAACATAAAAGATAAGATCCTTGAATAACGATCCTGCTTGTTCGGGAATACATTTCAACGGGTCATTTAGTGTGCCAGCTTCAAAGATTAACGACAGGATTTAGAATTTATCTTCCTCCACGGAGAATAAAACAGTCATGTAAGTAGATTCAATAGCATGTAATTTCGCCAGAATATCCGTTCTTCGAGATGCCATTATTCAAAATGCTGAGAATTAGGCAATACTTGATGTCTTATCCGAATTCTTTATGGAATTTATTGCGTCAGATGGAAGGGGGAAAAAGGAAGTTTTCGAGTTCGCAAATTACAAAACGATTCATATATTTTATTCAGATAAACTTTAAGTGCTATTATATAAATTGAAGTTGTTCTTGAAATTGAGTTTAGATATTTCAAACGATAATGATAATGCAATATTCCCTTTCTTTTGGATCGCATAATAAAAAGTGTGCTAACGGTTTGTATCAAATTCTTGAACAAGTGTTAAGTGCTGAATTCGAAATATAAAAGTGTTCTCGAGATCACTGGAAAAAAATTTAGGAAGTTTATTTCAAAACATTCACATAAACAGAATAACGAAAAAAGGCCGGTTATAAATTGCATCCCTACACTGAAAATTAGACAACATCAAATATATTAATACAGAAAGAATGAAACTATTGACTCTAATGCTCGAAGAAAGAGGCACCAAAAGAGTATTTTTGAACAAGCCATTAGAAAATTCGCCATCAGGAAGACTTGGATTAAAATGTATTGATAGTTTTGATAAAGATTTTAATGTTTTAAATTTCCAGAACTGGAGAAGCACTACTAGGAACAGAACAATACAAAATTCCTCCTTGAGACTACCAAGCCTTCCACTGGACAGCCAAATAAAGCACGAAAAAATTGCAACTCACTTCTTGGTCTATGTTGAATGTAAAGGAACCTAATGAAATGTGGAGCGATTTATTACTGAGTTCACGTATTTAGCAACAAAGTCTAGGAAAGCCTTAAAATACCCTTTTATTTACTCCAAGAAGTGAATAAAATAAATAATATTACCGGTATAGTGGTTAGCGTCGCTGACTGCCATGCCGAAGGGCCCGGATTCGAATGCCGGAAGAGGCATGGATGTTTACAAATGTACAGTGTCCTTACGGCAGCGGCAAGGGGCCACTCTAAATATGCGGCGAGCCAGAAGTCCTCTCGAGAGAGGGGTGGTAAGGGAAAAGGGGTTCGAACCTTTCTCTCCATCAAATTTGGGGGCAGAACTAAGGTAAATCGCATTGTCACCTTTAAAGTGCTCAAGTCTGTTGCCAATGACAAGCGTAAACTTGCACTCCTTGGCACGAGGAATTGGGCTTGGACTGACTGTAGGTCAGACAAGTGAGCATTAACAATAACAAAAACAAAAGAAATACATTCCAAGAAATAATAACACATGGCCCCTTCTCGGGCTTACAGAAAAGCCCCACTCGGGCTTTAAATCAAGATATGAAAATGAGAAACTAATTTAGTAACTAAATCGACTTAGCTGAAGCTAGATACAAATACCTAACGCAGTTGGCCCTTAATCTAACCTTACCGGGAATTCTGAACAGGCATGTACAATACGGCTGTGCGTAGTAGATTCAAGAACGAAGTAGCCTGACGGTAAACACGCGCCACTAAGGGCTCCTAAGCTCTCTCTTCGAAGTAAGCTGAAACTTCCTTTAAATACTCTTTCTAACTCATTTGCATACCATGAGATTCTAAAAACTCTTTCTGGTAGATGGGAAACGAGAACAGACAGTAAAGCATGTTTAAACTTAAAATAATTATTAGAACTTAAAGAAACCTTTACAAGTTTTTAATCGAAAAAGTCTCGAAGATTAAAAATAATGTAGAAGATTAAAATTAACAACGAATTTTTCCTAATCGCGATATAAAATACAAAATTAATGTTATATAACTATCGGATAAATGAAAGCAAATAATGAATATTCTCTCAGATTTAAAATCTTCAGCTAATGTAATGCTTACTAGAAAGTGTTGTTTGGCAAGAATGTAATTTCGGTTTGCATAAACGGATAGCGTTACGCTCATTTTGTTATTCTTCTGTTAATCTTAAAATACTTTTTTTTCTGTTGAGATTTAGCAGCTGATACTTTAGGTTGATATAGTAACCAATCCCGTGTATTTTTGTTTGCACTGTTATTTTACGGTCAATTTTAACATGGGGTGCAAAAATGAACATTTTCGACATAGTTTATTTTTTTATTTTCGTAAAAGCAAGAAAGCCACTCATGGTCACAAAGAGATATGTGGAGTTTATGGCGTTGATTACATAATAGAACGCATGTGTCAAAATTAGTTTAAAATATTCCGTTCTGGAGATTTTCCACTTGATAATTATCTCTTTCTGGCCTAACTTCTTAACTTGATGATGACAAAATTAAAGCCATAACTAAAGACTGCAAAAGGATTAAATATATCCCCCACAACAACTGCAAATCATCATATAAGATGTCCTGTAATCCGTAAAAAGCTCGATATTTGGGTTACGCATGATTTTAAAGAGATTCACTTAACTCATCGAATCAATATTTGCGATAAGCATTTCAATCGACCGTTTTTTTAAAACAAATTATCACTGGTGATGTAAGATGGATCACCTATTAAGTGAAAAAGATCATATATTATCATAGATCATATATAATCATATATAATATACATAGCATAATATAATATTCATAGTACACATAGAATAAAATGAATATTATACATACATAGAATACTATGAATATTATACATACATAGAATAATATAATATATATAGAATAATATAATATACATGCAATAATGTAATATATATATAATATATATAGAATTAGAAAAACATCTTATTGTCAATTTGGTGGGATTACAAAAGTGTTGTATATTTTGAGCTGCTAACCAAGGAACCTAATGATCGACTCAGATGTTTATTGCCAACAACTTATGAAACTGGAGGAAGCGATCAAAGAGAAAAAGCCAGAATTGACAAATCGAAAGAGAATTGTGTTCCATAACGACAATTCGAGGCCTCATACATCTTTAGCAACCCGTACGAAATTGTTGGAGCTTGGTTGGGAAGTTATGTCGCATCTCCATGTAGCCTCGCCATTTTTCCATCGGATTACCATTTCCAAGTTTACAAAACTTCTTAAATGGTACACATTTTCAGTAATAACGAAGACTTCAAATCGCAGTTGGTTGAGTTTTTTGGTGGTAAAGACCAGGAGTTCTAAAAGCGCAGAATCATGAAGTTACCAGAAAGAAGGCAGAAGGTCATCGAACAGAATGAAAAATATTTGACTGATTAAAGTTCATTTGTTAATGTAAAATATTAAGTTTTATTTCACACTAAAAACCAAAATGACTCTCTTGTCAACCCAATATTTACTCTTATTTTTAGTAATATCTATTCATATTGTAAGTGCTTTTTTGAGATTATTAAGGTGATAATTTTTAAATCCATATCTGAATCGTTTATATAAGAATAAGCTTAAGAAGGGGGAAAACATTTATTTAAGCATTTTTAATTAAAACAAACTTTGAGACTTGCGTTGAATGAAGAATATCTTCAAGAATATAGGCTTTAAAAGAGCGCCTATATGTATTAAAAAATATATAAGTAATATATTAAAATAAGTGCATAATTAAAACTCTTAAATCTGGAAGTTCATTTTCTCAACGTATTTTGATAATGTGTTTTGAGTGGCATTTCAAATTTCTTGCATTTTTCTAGAATCTTTTTAATTAAAGCAAGTGTAGAGGAAAAAAATTTCGAGAAAATCTATTTTGAGAGTTTGTTTTAACAAACATTAAAGCTGAAACTCTAATTCTCTTAAGATAACTAAGAATGTGGCATTCAAGATCGTCGAGAAGTGATATTTATATTAGCCATCCAAACTCAAAATCTATATATCATATAAACCCCCAGCACTTTTTTTAAAAAATGAATGATTCTTTCCAGATACCAAATTTCTTAGATTAGGATTTCAAAGATTCGAATGACGAGAGGGAAAAAAACGCGAAATAATTTGAATTTCGAATCGCAGATCTTTTTTAAGATTAACAGAATTCGAGAATTCGAATGTTTCATCCGTAATAAAAATTAAACTGAAACCGCTTTCATGCATCATAAAATCCGAAATATTCTTTTATGTTACAGTTAACGAATTTTAAATCTTTCACAAAATCAAAATTGTTATTTCTCACTTACTGTATCAAGAGAAATTTTACTTTTGCTTGGAATTTTAGCACAAGTTTAGTATATAATAATACAATGTCTTTAAATCTTTGCTACAACACTCATTTCATTTAATTACCGAATGATACTCTTCCAGGAGGAAAGAAAAGCAAGGTCATAAATATCGCGAATTCGTTTGATGTTCTAATTAAGGATTCAAAGGGCATAATTTGGAACTTTTTTTGTTGTAGTATTTCTAAAAACGCTGCTGAAAACGCATCATTTACTACCTTTCATTAATCAGCAACAAAAGCGACCAAGAGCTTCTATGCAATTAACGAATTAACGTTTCTTTCTTTAAATCGAATCCGGGAGAAAATGATGGTGTTTAGCGATTTTATACCAGCAACCTGCAACACCCAGATAATATTTTGAATCTAATGAGCTAATTAGCTAGTTGTTCGCACGTTAATACGCTATTATTAAGAAGCGCACATCAATAGACAAGCGCTTAAGTTGTGAAAAGGTTTGCGTCGACGAATATCAAATGACATCTCTTTTAGAAGCCTTTTGAACAAATTAACTGTTCCATGCGATTCACTTCAAATTTGAGTATGATACCTCTTTTATGTATTTACAGACATTGATTAAATATCAACAGCCATTTTGCACATGTGCAAGCAGGTATTAACGCACATTATATTATACCAATGTTTAACTCATTTTTTAAAATGGATTTCACGCTTCGCCTTGCAAAGTACTGGCACTGCGCGGTCAATCCACTCTCAGAACAAGGCTCAGGCATTCAACCCCTGTCCCCGCGCCTTGGCAAGGATTAACATCAGCTGTCATACGGAGATACTGGTTGTCTATTTGTTACCTATCAGTCGCTCGGGCTGCCCGTCGCAAAGGGACATTACCCAGCAAACGTGGGAAGCTACCCCCAGGCTACTAGAGCCTTCTGCTCTGGAATGCGACAGACCCACGGGCCAGCCAATAAGGGACCTTTCCAGGACATCCATAACCACTAGATTCGTAATTTGTGTACCCCCGTGGACGAGACTGCCTATGTACTGATCCTAGCCAGTAGCTTCGCAGAGTTCTCTACGTCGACACCCGAGGGGGGGAACCAAGGCTTAAAAAAATTAACGCAGCACTGTTGACATGGTTGTAGCGGAATCGGCCGCCATAGCCTAGGACCCAATTTCGAAACACAGAGAAGACATGAACGATTTTAAGTGTAACAAACATATAGCGCTTTTCCTGCATGGGCACTTACAATGCTGTCGAGATGGAAGACTTATCTAGAGGTTATTTTCTCCCTCTTGCATGCCTTCGTGATGTAATGGGAAGCACACTCGACGCGTATTCGAAAAATCCAGGGTTCGAGTTCCGGCTAGGGCATTGCCCATTTTTCACGCCTTCAGCATATAAAAAATGTGAAAATTTTCAGATTTCATATTACGAACAAACAAGTTTTTTTTTTTTTTCAGTTACACATACATACACGTTTCGAGAGTGTTTAAATATTTAAAAACAGCATATCTCTCGAATTTCCGGCAGATAGTCGCGCACGATGAAGATAAAAATGTTTATTCTGTACAGTGTGATGCCTCTGCTCGTTTTGAAATCGTTGAGTTTGTTAATCGAAAATTCGTTAAAGTTTAAAATATATGATATAAATAATAAAACAAATTCGAAATTCAAGATTCGGGCTTCCAGGTGCCCATTCGGGTGGAGGACTACGTTATTCAAAATTTAATGGCTTTAGGTACCGTTGAGGCACCTTTATTTATTTTTATATAACTCCTCAACTAACTTGTATAAATTGTATACAATATGCTTAATTTTGAGCTATCCCTTTTACTTAAAAATCTTATTTTTTGTCCGTATAATTCCGAGGTATAACATCGCAGAAAATAATTGTTTTAAAATTGTAACCAAACAAATTTGTAAACAAATTTGCTTCTTTGCTGTTTTTTTATTATTATTATTATTATTATTATTTAGTAATCAAGTCAACTATTAACTTTAAAAAAAATCAATTTTCCTTAAATAAGTGCATAAAGCATTTTTGAACTTCAGATTCTGTAAATATAAGAAAACTTTTAAAATATTAACCAGATTTACGCTAATTTTCCAATTTTCTGCCCCCTCCCTCCTTTTTTCCCCCCGAGTTTTGTGGGAAAGAGAAGTTACTTTTTCAGCTTTTTTCCCCAAACATTACTCACATATAACTGATTACTCCAAAAGGTACTTCTGGCATTTTATCAATACAAGAAAACACCCATTGTTCATTCTCACGTTCTTCATCTAATGCTGTGCTAAGAGAGGCTGAACAGCTTCCTCCATACATGTGTGAAGAAAAAACATAAATATACAGGTTAGGAGAATGGCTTTCCCTTCAGAATAGGAAAAACGTGATCGCTTATGCTGCTTGCAACATACCTTCTCGGAGAGGCTGGCCATTCATCAATCCATCCATGAAGATTAATATCTAGGGCCCTGACCACTATCGGGAAGAACCCACGCAACATATAATTCTTAAGAACGTATATTTTTAGCTTGTTTTGTTTCGTGTGTAAGATGGATTCAGAACACAGAGTGCATGTTTACAATCAATCCTTAAAACAATATACAGATGTCCTGTAATTCTGTTGTTGTAAGTTTGACAAAACAAGGCAGCATTCTAAAGTAAAGCAATATTTCGTCGAACTTGCATTTGTAATCTCCCCTCCCGTTTCGGTACAATATGCTTAATCTTGAGCAAGTCCTTTTACTTAAAAATCTTATTATTTTGTGGCATGTGTAGTCTGTTGTCTGAAAGTTTTGATTAATTGTTTTGAGGTTCAAAATAAATCCGAAGTAAATAAGTAATATTAAACTAAACGACGCATTCAGCAGTTTTGGAAATCCCGTAATAAGACTTTCTTTTCCATTTGAATCAAGGTGACAGTTTTTAAAATTTCAAATAGTAAAAATGTAACCCAAAACATTGCTGAAATAGTTGTCAGAATAATAATAAAAATCTGAAAGCTTTCAGATTTTATATTTACACCCAAAGGGGCGTTTTTTTTTTTTTTTTTTTTTTTTTTTTTTTTTTTTTTCTATTTACACACACATACGCGTTTCGAAAGTATTTGTAGTAATCTCCCCTTTGGGTTAAAAATATTTAAAAACAATATTTCTTTAGAATATCCAAAAGATAGTCTCGCTCTCTGGAGATAAAAATGTTTTTTTCCGTCAGTGTTGCCACTGCTCGCTTTAAAATCGTTCAGTTTATTACTCAAAAATCCGTTGAAGTTTTACAAAATATGAAACAGATAATAAAACAAATTCCAAACTCAAACTTCAGGCATTAAGGTGCCCATATTCGAGTGGAGAACTATATTATTCAAAATTGAATGGCTCTAGTTAGCATCGTTTTTTCACAATGCGAGAAACATACATACATTCTTGCAGATTATCATTATTTAATTTCTTTAATTATAATACAGGGCGATAATATTGGGTGGCAACAATTTAAAAAAGGAAACGGACATTTATAGCGAACCGACGCAAAATGCCGTTTAGAGAATAATAGCCCTTTTAGGCTAAGGTCCCTTTGGACAAATAATAAGTTTGGTAGAGAAAATCGTGTACGACTAATATGAGATTATTTCCGGTTTAGGGAATTGTATAAAAATGCGCTTAGTAAAATAAGCTGATATATAAGCTAATAATTTTAGGAACTAATGATAAGAAAAAAAGAGCCAAAAGAAATGTAAATTGATGTAAGATATGAATAATTCGGATCTTCCAATGTCAAGAAGCTTGAAAAAATTTTTTTGATATATAAGCCTTCGCATTCTTAAATAGTTAAAATCTGTTGAATCGGAACCCAAAATGCATAAGCAAAGATTTTAGCTTTATCTTAAAAAGAATGATAAAAATGAAAAAAAAAAAAAGAGTTTTAACTGTTTCTTCTATTCTTACTATATTCAGAAAGAGTAACGTTACTGATACTCAGTAGAAGAATTCATTAGAAAAGGAAGGCAATAGTTAAAATTTCATTTAACGTCTCTCATCTGTGTCATCTTATGGCGTCCCTGAGGGAGAATTAAGTTTTATGAGTTTAGAATTATTTGTTTTAACTCACAAAATATTCTCTTCAATCTAAAATTAATTTGATTAAAAAATATTGCAGAAAGAAAAAGAAAAAACGTTGAGTTGTTTTCAAAATCGTTCGCTTAATCGATTTATGAAAGAAGGACTGACTATTTGCTTATCGTTACTCAGAAATGTTTTTCTCAAATTTATATTTAATAAATGAATCCAGATTCGAGAGCTTTCATTGTTTACTAAAGAATGGCATTCATTGTTTATTTAGAATTTTCATTGTTTATTTACTTCTTAATTTATTAAATTTCATTTGTATCTGCTTACATATTTTTTATTTAGAAGTAAATTTAGAATTTTGCTTTAATTTAAAACTTTTCATATAAATCAGAATTTTTTACTCTTTTCCATTGTTCTGACTTGAAGGATTTAATAGTTTCGAGATTTGGAATATTCTAAAGCTTCGAGAAACTTTTAGGGATGGATATTCCGTACTATTTATAATTTTAAATTAGAATTTACTATATTTTTCTCATCCTCTCTACCTAAGCCTATACAAATGTTATGTATACTTGTCTAGTACTTAAGAAAATGTATTCGATTTAGCTATAGCAATACAAGAGGTAATAGGCAATATAATACAATAGGCAACAGGCGATGATTTCGATTGTGTGAGATTCGGCGACTTTTGTTTACCTGCGCTTTTTCTTCAGAGGGTTGTTTGACGTGAAATACAATATATATTTCGCTTATGAAGGCAAGTTATTTCATTCTGCTAAGTTTTAGTAGCGATTTAAGTGAGAATTGATAGTTCTGATAATATTTTGCCTAAGGCTTCAATGAAATAAAACCTTCCATTTTTTTATTAGCGTTATGAATCATGTAGTTTATTCAAAGTGCAGAAGGAATTTATGTAATAATTTAGTTCTGTACTATTCTACGGTATTAATAACATTAATTTTGTTATATTCAAAAATAAATGAATAAAAATATAGCTTGCTATAGTGTTATAATATTTCTGTTCACTAATTTTTGTATAAGATTTAATAGTTAATAAAAGCATGGCTTTGCCGGTCGTACTTGTTAATAAGTGAAATTCCTCACTAACTGAGTTTAGTTAGAGCTTTAACAGTCGTTAATTCTTATAAAAATGCTAGAAAACTCTTTTTCTCTTTTTCAAGACACAAATCATTCATTTTTGGTTCTTAAATATTTTAAGATGTAATAAAATATATGATAATTTCACATTCGGTCTCTTAAATATATACATAATATGATGAGCTAGGCAATATCTCTCACAAAACGCGATTTCGAAATAACACATTTCTTTAACTATGCTATTATTTAAAATTTTAAAACTACTTTAATACATTTGAAATTCATATGATCAGAATGCTAAAGCTTCGTGCATTCTGTAAATTAATCTTATGAATGTCTTCTTCGTAAAATTTATTGGAGCTTTCACCCAAAAGACCTTACTATAAAAAAGTCAATTATTCACTGTTGTTGTCGTGATCATACTGCTGTTTAGGTAGTGAATTTATTGACACCATTACAGGTATTTTTTCCCCAGTTGCGAAAACTAGCCATCATAGACGTTAGCCACTACCAAGATTGGGAAGCAATGGTTACGAAGGCACTTAATAAGTGGCTCACCGTTAATTCCTGTAAAGGGACAGACAATTTACATCCTCGAACCCTAGCCCGTCGGCACGGCAGTCAGAATCACAAGCCACTTTACCGTCTGGACGGTATCAGGTAAAGTTGTAAGGATCTTAAGTTTTACTAACGTTTATTTTGTTTTAAAACTATACTATCCTCTCTTTTCACTTCCGGACAGAATGAAGCGCGTTAACTTGTTTATGCAAATTTTACTGCCTAAGGCTTAAGTATTTAAGTTGTGGCTTTTCTCCAATAGCAGAGTTAGATAGAGAGAAAGTGAGCCGCCTTGCCACTACATTCCGCACGAGTTTTCAATCAGTTGCTGACCGCCTTTAAGGCCAGAGGTTTAGTCCTCTTGATATTTTAAAAAACGTATTGTAGTTGTTTCGGGAGTTTGCGTACTGCATACGTAATAATTTAAAAGGCCAGTTTTAGCGTTAGGCATTTGTGTAAACTATTCAAAGTCAGCTCTTATTTAAAATTTTAGTAGTTTTATATTTTTATGTTCAGACCCCAAGTGGTTTGTCTTTGTATCCCGAACTGCGGGAGCCCTGTAATATTCTGGAAAATAAAGGGTAAAGTTAACCCTTCCTGCTTGGGTCGTCTATTTCACACATATTGGAACATAGCTTGAGTAAGCTCCCTGTTCCCATTCAGGACACGTCATATTCCCAAAGCAGATCAGGAGACATACAAATCCTGATAAAGTTATATTCTTCTACATTTGATCAGAAGTGAATAAATTAGCTTTTTCGATACAGTTGTAAATAAAATAAACTGAAGTACAATTTTTGTATAAAATATAAAACAACAGAAATTGTTATCAGGCTCAAGAAATTAATTTTCAGAATAATAAAGTCGAAATGTAATAAATTTATCAACCAAGCTAGTAATGGACTTATTACCTCGCGATTCATTAGTATTGAGTATGCCGTACGAGATATTCACAAGACTCCTTGTGTCAATTTAAAAGTTGATATTTTTGAATGCATGAAAAAACAGATGTCCATAGTAAATCGTGTGCGATAGCTCTATTTTTACTGTAACAATCTTACATTTCAAAAAGTCAACAAAATCATCAAATCATCATCTTTCGCAAATCATCATGTGAACTGATTTACCACGAAACTGTATACAACGAAAGCATGCTAGAAGTAAGGAGACAATACCTTATAAAACAATCGCACGTAATCTACAATCTTGTATTTAAAAGCACAGGAAAATTTACAGATATTTATAAAAATAGTAAGTCCAAAATATCTAGTCTGAAAAATAATTCTTGTGTTAAAATTTTCACCATTCGCTAAACTAAGAAATTTATTTCAATACAAAGTTTCGACAGGGCACCATCAGGACTAGATTTGCTCGCGCTGTTATTTAACCTTCCACAGTAACAGTTGGAAATGACATTTAATTAGTCTTTAGAATGGCAGACTCAGCAATAAGTCAGCTGCTCTCTGATATATCTTAATTCAGTTGAGTTTTCTTCTTTTATATTACCTCAATTTGCAAGCTCACGGAAGAAGTGATTCAGAAAAATATGCGAAGGAAGGACTAGAGCGATGCAAAACTTACGTCCAGCTAATCAAATTAAAAATAGGACGTAGCAGTATCAAGATTGTAACATGACGTGGATCGATTATGAACCAACATATACACATGTATGAGTAAGTTTAATTTAATCCGACTTGGATACATTTACATTTGTTAAACGCGAACCCAAAGTGATGGTATTATTCAAAGCTTCAATTCAATGAGATAAATGATTAAAGTAATTTAAAAAGTGACAGTTAAATTATATGTTTTGAATACGATCTCAGTATTCCTCAGCTATTAAGAAGCATGGCTTTAAACTTTTGTGGAAGCAACTCTTTTAATCAATTTGCGCATCTGGATTTTATTGGTAACTCCTAGGCTTATTAGTAACTATCACTGGAAGAAGGTTGTTCGACTAAAGGCGCCGACATTATATAACGCTTATATTAGTGATATATACATTTTATATTGTAGAATAAAGTTCTAAAACAGAAATATCAAAGCTAAGGAAAGAGCTCAAGTTGAATTAAGACAGATTTATAGATTAAAAACTCTATCTCACCAAACTAAACAAACACGACAGAAAAAAAAAAGTTTACGTGTAGTCGGTTTAATTCACGTCTTGGGAAAAACCAAGAATCCATCTCTTCCCTCACATTTATTTTTAAGAAAAGATGAATGATCAAACTGCTTTAATTTTTGGAAAGAAATTATAAAGACCGCATTAATTTGAATATAAAAAATTTGTTTCCTTGAAAAGAATGTGCTTTTAATTGCATTTGTATTTAGTAATATATTCAATTCTGCATTTTGTGTTACTTTATATTGCACCTGCGTGTAATATTTTTCTAAGTATTTTATTTAATTTAAACTTTGTTGGAAAAATTATCATTATTTGACGATTTTCAAGATGCACACAGAAAAACCAGTCTGCTGTGAAACAACGATTTTCGATATGAACACACAAAAGCACCATTTATTGGTGACTGAGATTTTTTACCGTTGTTTTGGTTTTTAAGGTTCTTGAGAGTAATAGGCAGTAGTGCAAAACGTTGTTCTCTAACAAAGGAGTAAACTTGCTGCAAGTTGAAAACATAAAATTTAATTGGTGTTTTCCTTGAGTTTAACAAAGTAGATGAACATATTATGTCAGACATGACACGTTAATCGTTTTGTCCATGCTACATGGAACAACGGTTGTTAGATCCTACTCCGAAGAGAGGCTGGACTTCTATTTTCCACCCCCAATTTTGAAGGAAAGCACCTCTGGGGGGGGGAGGGATCCGAGAGTCTCCTACCCTCTCCTCTCCTGGCAATACACAAGAGAGGATTTTCGGCTCGGCACATATTTAGAGTACCGCCATGCCGCACGGACACTATACATTTACAAACATCCATATCTTACCCGGGATTCGAACCCGGGTACTTCAGTATCGTAGTAGGCTCCCCTAACCACCGTACCGTCTGGGCGACCAATGACACGTCAGTAAAACCATATAATGAACAACAGAAGAATGTACTTAACTAGAACAACACGAGTTGAGTCTCGTGTTGTACTAGTTAAGTACATTCGCCAAAGAATTCATTTACTTAATCAGCTACTTGGCTGCGTAGAAAATTATCCACGATACTGTGCTAGATTCCGGTTAAAATTCAGTTTGGGACAGCTATATTACACCGCAGGTTTCCATGTCTTGAAATCCCCACAACACGCTGGAATGATTCACGGCTGTTGGCCCCGTCAATAAGGCACACCGGGAGAACGCAGTCTTCACCCACATGGGGAGAATACCCAGTCTTCACCTACACCGCTTGTTATACTTTGATACTTTTATGTGGTATACTGGTGTTCAGCAGGGATTACTTTTCCTGCTTTTAACAAATCTGCCAAAGGAAGACCCATAAAGGGCCTACTCCTTATCGATCTCTTATTCCTTTAATTCCTTAACGGTTCTTGTTCTTCACTTTAGCTATGCTTACCTCTGAATTATTCATATTTTCTTAACGAAGTTGTGGAGGTTATTGCTGTTTCCAGAAAAGGTACTCCGGAAGCCATCGCCTTGGTCCATAAAGGGCCTGAAGTTTGAAGAAAACCTGAAGGAAATTCTCCATGTGAGAAGAAACATAATCGGGGACTCCGCTTGTGGATTCTGTGACGGGGTTATATATATGGCTTCCATATGGCTATATAGGGCTTATATGGCTGCTCAGCGCAGCCGCAAAGGACGAATGCGAAGTTCCCAGCAGTTACAAAGCTAAGACTATAAATAATTAAACGCCGATTACATCTGGTAGTAACAAAACTCAAATATAATCTAAATTACAAGAAACCTGCATTAAAACTGGCATAAAAAATTAAAGAATTAAGCTAAATCAAACTTAAACTTAAAAACTGATTTTACAGTTCAGTCGACACAGATGTTCAAAAAGCGGCATCTTCAGTTTGCTCCACCTACTGATCTAACCATTGCTGCCACAAATCTCAAAGTTCCAATCATACAATATTGCAGCAATGCGATACCTCAAACAAGTTGTTAATCTTGAAATGAAATCTTATATTATTAAGAAACTATTAAAGTGGCCTTTCAGAAGTTATAAGAACTTACGAATTTTATTTACATTCTTTCTCGAAATGTCCTGATTTGCTGCTGAACACTTTACGAGTTAAATCTGTGTAAACCGAATGAGGCCATTCTTTAATCATTTGACAAATTAATAAACCGAAGACTAAAAATGGAGGCAATTTCAATATCTATTTTACATAAAGTCCATTGAAACCGCCTGCGTAGGTAACCTTCTCAACTGTTTTATTTTAAAGGAAGGAATAAATGACATTTCAATTACAAGAAGTTTTACATTATTAAATTTTTTCTTTCTCATAACAAAAATAAGATTGTTTTGACAACCAAAAATGAAATTTTGATTTTGTTTTAAGATAAAATATTTTATTTTCATAAGCAGAAATGGATTTCGCATAGCTGTTTCAGAAAGAATTCTTAATTTAAACGACTAAGATCAGTCGTTTTAAATACAAACATTTTCTTTTGCCTTAAGGAATGTCATAATTCTCCTTTCTTGTTTTCTGCAGAATGATGCAACGGGAACTTCTTCGAAAGCTATATTAATTAATTTTGTGACTACGGGTCCCTCTTTCTTGCATTCTTGCGTATTTTAAATTGCTGTACCTTCTTACCTTTTGGAACTGTATCGCTCGCTAGGAATATACAAATTAAATTGCAGGATGACGCATAAACGCTCTCCTGACAATCGAAACTCTAGCTATCCAGATCGCTTTTTTTTAAATCAAAGAAAGTGAAATAAACTTGTTATTAATTCTTAGAGACTGTTTGCGCATTTTTTAGACCATTTTGCTTTGCTATAAAAAATCTTTCGTTTAAAAAAAAGAATTTTTTTAAATGCAACTATTTTTGAACGACATTTTTGAAAGTATAAATTATCGTCTGCTACATAGGCAGTTTTGTTTTCATGTGTCTTTAAAGAAGAAATAGTTACAAAGCTATGTTTAAGTTCTTTCCGGAGAAAATTATTCGCATCTAGCTATTAAAAAAATTATCTGAAAACCGTAGTTTTTCGATATCTAAATCTACGATAGGTAATGCTGTCAACAATAAAGGAAAAAAAAGTAAAATTTAGCTTCAAGTGGAAACATTGGTCCAAATAACGTATCCAAGGAGAAAAGGGAATGTTGAAATGTTGCAAAAGGAATATATTTAATGTTTAATAATTTTTTCAACGAATTTAAAACAAAATTTTGTTTGGCTAATGGTTCCTTGAATATGAAGTATATAAACAATAACGAAAAATGAATTCCACTTCTTTGTTCATTTCCACTTTCTTCTGTTCTTTAGTCAAAATAGTTAATTGACGTATTGTATACTATATACTGTTAATTATTTTACGTCAATAAAAATACCATGGTGCAATTTTATCTAAAAAATTTCAATTTAATTTTAGTTAAATAAACAAAAATATGTTATGCATTTTTGTTTCAAGGAAATAAATAAAACTGATTTGCTTGATTTTAATTGAATAATTAAGAAATATGTGTTTTGTTTCTCTCATATCAAAATAATTTCTTTGCGTAATTGTAATCAAAGAATCTGAATTTAGTTTTAGGTGAATAGAAAAAGATTAGGCAGATAAAAGTAATTCTAGTATAGTAACAATGAAAACAAGGTTATATATACAGTTTTAAACCCCCACATGTATAAATGTTAAATTTTTTATATTTTTAATGTAGTTAATATATTAGAATCAGTTGTGAGTTTTCATGGATGTTTTCGTGGAATACCTTACATTAATTCTATCCAAAAAAATGTATTTAGTCTTTTTCTTACGTAAGTCTTCTTCTTCTTATAAAAGTACGTTTTTACGTCCTTGTACGAAATAAAGAATGTGTTGTAATCGCGAGAAATGTTGGGCATCATATTTCAAAGAAAATATCCATTTTCACCCTTCTTTAATCCATTTAGACAATTTTTTGGATGACATCTGTACGTATGGACAGAATAAAGAACTAATATTTTTCCAAAACGGATTGTAAAACAGATTTAAAATGGATTCAAAAGGGAATTTTTCGTGACGTCTGTATGTACGTACGTATGTGTATATCTCGCATAACTCAAAAATGATTAGCCGTAGAACGTTGAAATTTTGAATATGGGGAA
Organism: Stegodyphus dumicola; assembly: GCF_044657685.1. Taxonomy (NCBI): domain Eukaryota; kingdom Metazoa; phylum Arthropoda; class Arachnida; order Araneae; family Eresidae; genus Stegodyphus; species Stegodyphus dumicola. The sequence goes on along the minus strand of NC_140773.1, from coordinate 215,332,419 downwards.
TATTGGTTGCGCAGTTCTATTTTTTTGTTGTAACCGGCCGCACCGAATATATATACCCAGTCTCTTAACCGGCTCTCTAAGCTTTGTTTTTTATTCTTATATATTGGCAAACTGTGAATTTTTTGCTTTAAAAGTGATTGAATAATATTGTTCTTATATTCCGTTTAAGGTTTTTATGCCTTTAGTTAATCTGTATGCACTAGTTGTAGAATTATCAACCAAGTAAAAGTTAAAACCATTTAAAAGCAAAAAGACACAGAATTTGGTTCAGAATCTGATTTAATTCACTATTCTACTAAGAATAAATATATGCCAGCTTCGTTAGGTTTAGTAGAACTTAACAACTTTTAAACTGTTGATAATTCTGTAGCTATTTATTAACATAAAGTATAAAAACCTTAAAAGGAACATAAGAACAACATAACTCAATAATTTTTAAAGCAAAAAATATGCAATTTATCAGCATATAAGAATACAAAAAACTGAGCTCACAGAGCCGAGTAGCAGAATGGGTATATATATATATTGAATGATCTAAAATTCACTGAATTCGAAAACAAGTTTTTCTAATACTTGTGCAATAGCTGCAATATACATGGCCACATCAAAAGCATGTACATATATATATATATATATAATTAAGGGGACTTGAATTTAAATCATGAATAACAAAACTTCAAACTTTGAAAAATAAAGCAAAAAACAAGTGATTATCGCTATTGATATGAAATTAATTGACTTTTCAAGGGAAACAAACCAACTCCCGTTCAATGAACAATAATTAATAAATGCGAAGGTATTTCGTCTTTTACTCAAGTAAGAATGATGATGCCAAACTGGCAAATTAAGTTAGGTCAAAATTGTAGTTCCGTGAAGTGATGCAATTGTAGCCAAAGTAGAGTATTAAAGAACTCATTCTGAATTAAGCGTTTTCGCTACTACAAGATTCTTTAGAAATTATATATATATATATATATATATATATATATATATATACATATATAAGTAGAAAAATAACATGAACAAGAGAGACCTATGTGGTCAAGAATTTTAAGCATTGAGCTGCAAAATTTTAAAATATTTGCAAAGAAGAGGAAAGTTCAAAAGCTTACATCCCTTTTTGATTTTGAAGTTATCTCGTTTTGTAATTTTTACATTACGTTTTTACGCGAGAACTTTGACTTCTTTAGTATTGTACTGTTGTTTTTTACATTGTGTAACTATTTTACTTTGGACCTACAGTATCAAATGTGCTTTTAAGCAATAGCCTTTGAACTTTCCTCTTCTTTGCAAATATATATATATATATATATATATACATGCTTTTGGTGTGGCAATTTCAACCAAAAAGAGAAGTGCACAACTACATGTTATAGCAGTCCCATGTACAAAATTTCAACGTTCTGAGGATCCTCGTTTTTAAAATATGTGAGATACGTACGTACAGACGTCACAAAAAGTCCCTTTTCAATCTATTTTTTAATATTTTGGAATACGTGGATCTTTAGTCTGTCCACACATACAGATGTACATACAGATGATGCAAAAACATCGTTCAAATGCATTCGAGAAAGCTCAGAATGGATATTTTCTTGTAAATATGATACCCAACATTTTTCACGATTACAATAATTCCTCTACTTCGTACAAGGAAGTAATAACTGCCATTTTTATCTATCGATCATAAGCAAGATTCCAGTTATCGTCCTTAATAACGATTTGTTTAAAAAAAAAACGATATTAACAGCTGTAGTTGCAATCAAAGTATTATTGTTTCTCGTCGCTTAGGTTTTGAATCATAGCAGAAGATTTCGTTTGCTTAAAATGAAATGAAAAATTCCTTTAAATCTTCGTTTCGCAAACAGACCACGTTTGAAAGAAAGCGAGTTGAAATGTAATAGCAAACATTGCTCTTGATTGCTGATTGTTTGCTTTTCAGGTATTCGTTACCAAATATTATTCTGAAAACTCAGTGTATACACTTTTTACCTAGCACTAATGGTTCTCAATTCAAATGAATTATTAAACAATTTCTAATTTCAGTAGCAAACTTTTTCAAAACTAAAGTATCTGGAGCTCTAAAAGAATCATGAAGTCATGAATGTTTAAAATATAAAATATACATTTAAAAATGTTAAAAGGAAGTGTAATTCGAAGTTGTTTTAAAATGCATTGTTTGAGAGAGAAAATTATAATTCTCTTATTTTCTTTTCTTTATTCTTTCGCGTCTCAAAATCGATTCATATGTTTCTTGAATGCTGCCTAAAAGGCATAAATTCTTTGTTTTACAATAAAGGCAGAAAGAATGAGGTGAAGCAGTTTTCTTCATTTCATTAGTTCGAAGGAGGCGCCAGAAAATGGATTAATTTACACTCTTATTTCTTGCATGTAAAGCGGCGTTACGCAGTATTTCCCAATTCCTTTGGTTCTACGTATTTCAGAAGGGGAAATTTTCCCTCTGCAATTTTCTTTTTATTTCCTACGCACGAGAAGATTAAAAGAGGGAAATAACAAGAGGGGGGGGGGAAAAAGTGATAATACAAGAGGCAGTTGCTTTTTCCACGAATCGGCACAATACTTGAATTTTCCGTTTAACGCTTTTCGTGTGAATTTTTTTTTCCAACAATTCTGTTTTTTTTCCCTCGAAATTTTATGTCTATTTGTATTTTTTTTTATATATATATAATCTTTTTTTTTTTTTTTTTTTTTTTTTTTTTTTTGTTATTTTGATATTAGCAGTTTTATTTTTCTTTTGCCTCTATTATTTTATAACGCTCACGTGGATTACAGATTGACATATTCTGGAATAAATATAATCCAATTTGCGGCTGTTCTGAGAAACAGTAAAAGAAACAAAGCTGGGGCTGAGGGGAATTGATCGAAGGTTTGGAATTCCACGGGATGTGTCAGAAACAAGTCGCCTGAAACCAAATAAAGAAGAAGTACAAGAAGACTATTTTCTAGGGTGCAGAATATGTTGTCAAAACTGTCATCTAGTTCTGAAGAAACTGGCTTCAAGCGACATACTTTTTCTTCCCTCCCGCTGAGTCTAAGAAATTGTTACACATTGTCTTCCAAAGTGAATTTTTATGATATTTATTAAATTCCAGTAGCCGTAATTTCTGTTCGAAAATTCAGAAATAATTCAGAAATTACTTTTTGTGATTATACCAAACTATAAAATAGACGCGTGGAAAGGGAAGGAAGTTACGTTACACAAGTAGAAAATTTAGTTAGCAACATATAAACTCGGATTGCAAACATAGCCAACACACTTGTAGCGACCAATCTTCGATGTAACATGACTACATCTAAAAATATCAGATGTGGACATCACATGACTTCCTTGTACGGCCTATTAAATTATGCACATTTTTTGCTGCATTTTGTTTAAACTTATTTCATCGAGTTTCATTACAGCTATATTTCTCATTCAATCAATTCAGTTTTCACTTCTCACTTTTTAAGACAAAAATACTTTAAAAAAATTAGAAAAACCGCATTAAAATTGTAAAATACAGAAGAACCTAAAATACCACATACAGTTAAAACAAGTTTTAAAAAAATTAAATTAAAATTAAAGTTTCCAGGCCAAAATAAGCAATTCCATCGAAGGACACGAGGACCAAATTTTTGGCGCACAAAATGGAAAGTTAACTTTTGATCTCACTGAGTAAAAAGACATTGAATTTGGTGCACCAAGTGACTTGATTCACTATTCTAGCAAGAATTACAAATGTAAATAAAAATGGCAGCATCATTAGGCTTAGCGCCACTTCAACTTTTAAATCGTTGATAATTCTACTACTGTTGCATGCAGATTAACTAAAGGCATAAAATCCTTAGTTGAGCATAACAACAGCGCAGTTCAATTACTTTTAAAGCAAAAAAATGTACAGTTTAGCAAAGTATAAGAATAAAAGAACTGAGCTCACAGAGTTTGGTTTCAGAGTAGTAACATATAGTATATAAAAGAATTATTGTTTGCATTTGGAAATTATTACCTGTTGAACATGGTAAATTTATGGCAAGTGATATTCAAAATTGAACAATATCCTATTTTAAAGACGATAAAGATATTCAAATATCCTTGACGCAAAACGTTCAACTATACTGGGTGTATTTTTGAACTGTTCAAAAGGCACTGATTTCTGAACCACATTCCAAGCTCCAAGGCAAGGAACAGAAGATTTATCTTACAAAATAATCAGACAAAACCTAAAAATTTGTGCTGTAAAAAATGGGACAAAAGAATGACTTACATTAAAAATTAACCTTGAAACTGTTAGAAGAGTCATTAGGGTACATAACTACAATGAGCGATTTTCAAGAAGCAAAGTCTTCGCCGACAAAAAAATAAATAAATAAATAAAAATACGCCTGGCATTCGCAAAATTCATGATAAACAAATATTTATCATTTTGAAATAATGTTATATTTTGCAGATGAATCAAAATTTAATGATGCATTTCCGTCCGATAGACCAATTGCTTCCAGGCAAAAGCCGAATGAAGACTTGAGTCCAAAACATCTTTTGGCTACTGTTAAGCATGAAGGTGGAAGCCTAATGTTTTGGATATGATGCGTTGCCTTCGGAATGAGAAATTTATTTTTTACGGAAAATAATGTAACTCGGTTTAAATATATAAATATTCTTAATGGAAACTTGAAAGCATCTTCAAGAAAATTCGGAATGCAAAATACGTTCAAGTTCTGTCCGGATAACGATTCTAAAATATTCCCTTAAATATTTGCTTGCGGTCGCTCGCTGTAAACTGTCCTGAAGTTATCAAACTTCCTTTCTAGTCTTCGGGCTTAAATCCTATTGAACGTATATGGAGTGAGCTGGAGAAAAGAATAAGCAAACATGGTATTGCTTTGAAAGCTCTGTTGAAAGCAATTCTTACGGAGGAATAGAATAAAATGGAACATTCTTATTGGAAAAATCTATTAAATGCATGCCAGAACGCACGAAAATGTAATTTTAATTAAAGGATATTTAACGAAGTATTGGATGTCCCGTCATTTTCTGGTTTCTATTAAATATAGACTGCTCGGTCGAAGTGTCCGAATACGTGAGTTCATTTTCAAAATGTTTTGATTTTTTTTTTTCTTTTTTAGCGCAAATAGGCGCTAAACACAAAGGGCTACTAGTCTCAAAAAGGCATTTTGCGCCGTTTCACTTTCTGCGTTGGTTCCCTTTTCAAACTGTTGCCACCAAATATTTTCGCCGTGTATTATATTTAAAGAAACTAAATCATGAAGAATCTGCGTGAATCTTTCTCGCATTGTGAAAAAACAATGGTACCTGCAGACATCAAATTTTAAATAGCGTATTCCCGCAACCAAACATGGACACTTGGATACCCGAATTTTGAATTTCGAATTTGTTTTATTATCTGTTTCACATTTTGTAAAATCTTAACAGATGTTTGATTAACAAACTTAAGGATTTCAAAACGAACAAAGGCAGTATTGTACGAAGAAAAACATTCTTATCTCTAGCGCGCGAGACTTTGTATCTGAAATACTAAAGATAAGCTGTTTTTGCAGTTTTTAAATATTTTGTGATATTGCTGTTGAATTGAATTTTATGTGGTTCATGTGCGAAGAACATGATATTTAATAAATAAAGGTAATACACAAAACTTTAAAAAAATAATAACAAAACTTAATAAAATAAGAAAATAAATTTAACACAAAACGTGAAAAATCCTTTTGGGCGTAATATAAGCTTCCAGATTTTTTTTTTAGTCCAAAGGGATTTGAATCCCAAAGGACTAATTAGTTTCGTTTTGGCATTTTGCGTCGGACGGATAAATGTCGGTTCACTTTTCAAACTGTTGCCACAAAATGTTAGAGTCCTGCATTATATTTGAAGAAATTAAATAATGAAAATCTGCGTAAATGTATGTATATTTCTCACATTGTCATAAAATAACGGTACATAGAGTCATCGAATTTTGAATAACGTAATCCTCCAACGAATATGAGCATGTGGAAGACCAAATTTGAAATTTGAAATTTGTTTTATGATCGATTTCCTATTTTTTAAAACTTTGACGAATTTTTGATTAACAAACTCAAGGATTTCAAAGCGAGCAATGGCAACGTTGTGCAGAAAAAACATTTTTATCTCCAGTGCGTGAGTCTCTGTATCGGAAATTCTAAAGATATGCTCGTTTTAAAACTATTTTGCGATATTGCTGTTGCACTGGATCTTATGGTTTAAGTGCGAGGAACATGATATTTAATAAAGAAAGGTAACACACAAAATGTTAAAAAACGCCCCTTTGGACGTAATTTAAAATCTGAAACATTTCAGATTTTTTTTTTTTTTTTTTTTTTTCTAAAATCAGAAATTTTCGAATTAACTTTTCGAAAGCAAGCAAGCTTTAAAAAAGGTGACCATAAGTATAGGAGAAAGAAAAACAAAATCATTTCGTAGTAGGTCATTTCGTTTAGTAAACGATACTTGCAAATAAATCTGAAAAACACGCATCTGAAAAGAAATGTAATCCACTGTGTTGCCATAGGGATTAACCTAAATGATAGTAATATATTTATGTAACGAGCCTAGCTGAATTGTCGTTGTAGAATTCTATTCACAGTGATATGTGAATTTATTTCGTGATATCATTTAGAGAATTTGATGGACTGCATTCGAGCCAAATGAAGCCTGTCAGTGGATGAATGGGAAATCCATGGAACAATGGTAGAATTGTTTGGTAGTTGGTTGCTGTAGAATGGGATAGCTGCATGAGTGCTTTCATTGTTTCCTCATATGTAATGGAAACCCTAGCCAGTTTCCCTTAGACGGTCTCCCTTAGATGTTCAGTCTGTTAGACAGAGTGAGCTCTCGATTGTCATAATTAATTCCTGTCAACTTAAAAAAAAAAAAAAAAAAAAAAAAAAAAAAAAAAAAAAAAAAAGGCTGTTGTAAAGTACGGTGGAAATATTTTATTGCTATTAGAATTTAAAATGATATTTTTAGCTTTATCGACACACATTGAAAAAATTTCATAGATTTATAAATAATTATTTTTCTTCTGAAAAATCCTTTAGTTCAGATTAGATAAATCAGAAATGAACTCGTAAAATCTGAAATTGAAAAAAGGAATATACGAAAAAGTTCAATGATTCAAAATACGAAAAAAGTTATATTTTTTGTTCTGAAATGCTCCGAAGTAAAAGCATTTCGCATTGGTTAACGAAAAGGATAAAAAGCCATGAAAAATGTTATTTTAAAGAATTTTTTTTTACATAAAAATCATCATTTGGATAATTATGTCCAAGAAATCATAGTTTTGATTTCAAAATGTGTGTACAACTTCCCAATTTGTTTGACTGAAAGACAAATATTTATCGCAGGAAAAGAAGACAGAGAGGGAAATAGAATTTCATAAATTTCAGCTGAGTATCTAAACCTTTGAGGTAATTTTACTGTTAAATTTATAAATGTAACATATCCTGCTTTCCAACTGACAAAAATAAATCTTTACTATTATACAAAACTGAGAATCAACTAAAAAAATTCAATTTTGTAAGTTTCGATACATTTTCTATATACGTTTTTTGAATGTAAAATCGATAATCAAGAAAAAAAAAGCGAAATTGTTCAGAAGCACATTACCATTTGAAAAAAAAAAGAGAATAAAATCCAATGAATTTTAAATAACTGAAAAAAATTGTATCTGGACACCCCATGTATGACCTATTAAATTATGCATATTTTTTGCTGCGCTTCATTTAAACTTATTTCTTTTCTTTTTTTTTTATTTCATTACAGATATATTTCATATATTTCTCAATCTACGGTAAAGCAAAACTACATAAAAACTCAAATCATCTCCATTAAAAATTGTAAATGCAGGAAAACCTAAAAAAATCAATTCATCTCCGTTAAAAATTGTAAATGCAGAAAAACCTAAAAAAATCAATTCATCTCCGTTAAAAATTGTAAATGCAGAAAAACCTAAAAAAACGAATGCAGTTAAAAATAATTTAAAAAAGACTGAAATTAAATTTAGAATTTCTGCACAAAAATAAGCAAAGCGGCCAATGGGCAGATTAAAAAAAAATTGTACAAAAATTTAAATTTAACTTTTGGCCCCCACTGGTAGCCTAAACTGCTAAACTGTTGATAATTTTACAACTATTGCATACAGATTAACTAAAGGCATTAACACCTTAACCGGAATATAAGGACAACATAATTCCATCACTTTTAAAGTAAAAAATGCACAATTTAACAACATATAAGACTAAAAAAAGAAGAGAAAAGAGCTCGTCAAGCCTGGTAAGAGGCTCGGTAGATAAATATATATATACTCATTCAGTATGGCCGATTATAAAAAAAAAAAAAAAAAAAAAAAACCGAAGTGGGGGAAATGTGCACAACTAGATGTTACAGCAGCCCCATATATAAAATTTCAACATTCTACGCTTATTGTTTTTGAGTTGTTATGCGAGATACACACATGTGCACGTACAGACGTTGCGAAAAATTCCCTTTTAAATCCACTTTAAATTCCTTTTATAATCCGTTTTGGAAAACAGTCCTTTATTCTGTTTGTGCGTACAGATATCGTCCAAAATAATCGTCCAAATCTATTCGGGTGTGGTTAAAATGGATATTTTCGTTGAAATATGATACCTAAAATCTTTTGCAATTACACTGCTTCCTTTACGTCGTACAAGGAAGTAAAAAAGAAAGAACAAGGAAGGGAAAAAGTACACAGAAACCTGCAATCAGTATGTTACTATAAAATTTCATTATTAGCCATAATTTTTATTTTTGTAGACGATTGTTTACACAAAATCTTAAGTTAAAAGCTCGGTAAGTGCCGTATTATAGGATGTTAGAAATTCATTTCATTTAGTGAGTAAAACTAGAGAGTTAGAAACTCATTCTATTTAATTTTCATTAGTATAAAATAATTGCTTTACGATTATTATTCTTATGGCAAAGAATGATGATAAAAAATGATAACATGATAAAAAATACAGAGGCTGTTCGCACATTTTTTAGACGATTTTGGTAAGCGGTAATAAAAAATCGTTTGCTGCAAAAGAAGTAATTGCAATTGTACTATGTTTTTAAAAGTCAAAATTATTGTCTGTGGCTTGAAAGTTTTGTTTTTATTCAAAATGGCGAATTTAACAAAGCAGTGGTTCGTTCGAAGGCTACATTTACACTACTTTCGGAAGAGAAATATGCATACTGTGTTATCCAAAAACGATGTGAGAGTCATGTTTTTGTGATATGTAAAGCGTCAATAGGTAATATCATCAACAAGAAAGGGAAAAAACGTCAAATTGGACCCTCAAGTGGGACAAGTATCCAAGAAAAAACAGACATCTTCGACTATTGCAAAGGTACGTTGTTTAATGTTAAAAGAAAATCCCCCCTAGTCAAAGGACAGTTGCAAAATCATTAAAATGCTCGGTGTCTACTGTAAACAAAATGATAAACGTTGATTGAAATCTTAAGAAAGCGAAGAAACGCAATGTGCATCGTCTTCTTCCAAAGCATATCGCTCAGCGCAGGACACGCTGCAGAATTCTATATGAGAAACATTTATCCAAAGAAAAATGGAAAGCAATTGTCCCAATAGATGAAGCATGGGTGTATTTAAATGATTGTAACAAAAAAAAGGAGCCGTTTATTATCATAAAAGGGGAGAAAACAATTTAAGTACATGTTTCAATGGATCGAAAGAAGGTTTTTCTAAGGGATTCATGATTATTGTTGGTTTTTCTTATAATGGCAAGTTAAAAATAAAGACAGTGCAAAAAAATGTCAAGATTAACTCCAAATACTATATCAGGAACATATTTTATCGCCAATGTTTCTGAATGAAATACCATCGCTTTACCCACAGTGCCATCAATCTGTGAGACTCCATCGGGACAAAGCTAGCAGTCACACATCAAAATCCATTGTAAATTTCCTAAAAGAAATGGAACAAAAAACTGGTATCAAGGCCATACCCTTCACTGATATTCCTACTAAATCTCCCAATGTGTCACCTATGGATTTTTGTGCTTTCGGACTTTTAAAAACTGCATTATCCAAACGTTGTCCCCAAACCCTAACAGGACTCTGGAAAGCTGTTCGAGAGGAATGGGATAGAATACCCCCTTCTGCCACTTCGAAAGGCATTATTATCCTGGAAATTGCGGTGTCGAAAGATAGTTCAGAATAAGGGATGTCAAATAGAACATTTAAAACACAAGAATTTTATATAATTTAAGTTTTGTGAATACAATATACATCGTCTAAAAAATGTGTGAACAGCCTCTGTAATATGATAAAAATATGTAATGATGATATGATAAAAATATATGATATGATAAAAAATGTAAATGAGTAATTTGATGCTTTTTTTATTGATGCTTGATTTGGTTATTCATCTTTAGCTGAACAAAAAGCCTCTAGCTGGAAACGGTAGATCAACTGAAAACATGGGAGGCATTAAAAAATAGTGGTCTATTTGTAAAAAGGCCTTTCACATAGTCATGAAAACTGCGCAAATTTCTCTCTCACATCACGTTTAAAAGTCGATATTCTACGCTGAAATGATCGATGACTTTTCATACCGCTTTGTTTTGTTTGATTCTGATAAAACTCCCGACGGCTATATTTTTGTGTCTGAATCTTGGAATAAATGAATATGAAATCATTTATTAGAAATCGTTTCGGACATGCACATAAATTGAGAAACAATAAACTACTGTAAAATTATTCTGCAGGTACTATTTCTTTATCTGTTTCAAAAATACCTTTTTTCGTTGCATCCTATGACTTTTGTTTCGTCCTATCTATATAACGTCTAGACGCTTTGAATAAATGGATTTTCTGCTAGTGAATTCTAGTTTAATATATTATTTGTAACGAAAGAAAGCATTAAAATAACCGTCGCCATTGAAAAGATGGATTCAAAAGCATAAATTTTATACATATCAAAGAAGAATAAATTCAAAAACTGAGATCCTCGACAAAGGTGCTGAGGATTTTTTTTTACAGCATTTGCAAGCTAATGTGCAACATTATACCTTCCACATTTCTCTTTCTTCGAATCCATTTTGATGCAAGAAAAGTCCTTGGCGGAGTTTCTCCAAACAGTTTGGAGCCTTAAGATCTTAATTTATGCTACCTGCTTATTTATGCTTATGACTATCTTAATTTATGCAAATATTTATCACCCACTGCATTGGCAAGTATTGCCTCTGGAACGATACTGCACAGCACTGCTCTACATTGATGAGTAAAAGGTCACTAGTGAGTAATGGACCTGACAATCGTTGGTGACTATACCTTTGAAAGTCATCAGTGTCCTTCGATTTCATATAATTTTAACGATATAATTAAATCTGCCTTACACCATGTGACATTCTGGTTTGACAGTAGGAAACTATATAGGTAATTTATGGTTAGAAAACTTCATATTTTTTTTAATTCTTTTAAAGATTCAATTCCCTATTCATCCAATTTTATGAGATAAATTTTGTGGTAGTCATCACTACAGAATTGTAAAGCTTATCTGATTTTCTGTCAGGGAAACGTTTTAACCCAGAGACATTGAATAAGTTAAGAGAGAGCATCGTTTACTGTTTGTACATTACCACCCAGTGTTTTACGTATGGTAAGGCTCTAATGTAACACAACTACAAACTAAAAACTTTAAAAAAAGCAAGTAAAAAATCTAAAATGAAAACATAGTTCTGAGAAGCGAGAAAATCTTTTTTTATTCTTTAAAAATTCAGAATAGATGGTCTTTAAAGTGATTCGGAACTTCATTTTTCTCGGAAAATGATGAACCTAGTCAAAAAAATATGTTCGACATTTTTCTGGGCAGCTGCAAAACCCATTTGGAATAAGAGCAAATCGCTTTGCATAGCTCTTAAAATTACCATACCTACTAAAAGTTTAAACTTTATTGAATAATGATTTTTATTTTTTAATCTCTAAAACATAGTAGGGAAAAAACTCTCCAACTTTTTTCTGTTATTGTTGTTTTTTTTGTTTCACTGTGTTGGTTTTGAACATTCATTGCTGAAGCCAAAGCCAGCATAAATTTACATATATTTCTGTGTAATAAATGCATGATTAGCCCTGTAAAATAATAAACCAAATCTTTCGACATTTCCCCGCCTTTTTGTTTTCCCAATCGTCGGCACAACAATGGCGGGTCTTGCCTCCTTTTGAAGAGACAGACTATTTGCCTTCATGCCTTCTAAGGGATTCGAACTCGGGCCCTTCGCTAAGGAAGTCAGAGTCACTAACCACTTTTACCTGGGGGGGGAAGGTAGACAAGATTTTTCTTTTACAACAATATCATAAAAGTGTCAGGCGTTAAAAGTGAAAATTTGAGCACGTTGTAGAGACATTAGGCTAACTGGGAAAGCCGGACAGATGAAAAAAGAGCAAACGCCTTCGCCGAGAATCGAATTGCAGACCTCTGGAATATGCACCCAGCGTGCAGACTACCACAGCGCGAAGGCATGCGAAGAGGACGGAAGAAATACCTTATATACTCCCCCTTTTAAAGGTCGATTGGGGTTTTTAGGGGATCTGGTCGCCAAATCCTGGGTGTGGAGAATCATCAACCAACAACCGTTTTAGTTCGAGCTCCAATGTTGAGACATTAGGTATTTTTGAAAGCAGGTAAGATGAAAAATTAGCAAACGCCTTCGCCTGGAATCGAACCGCGGACCTCTGGAATACGCGTCCGGTGTGCAGACCACCACACCACGAAGGCATGCGAAGAAGGTGAGTGAAATACCTTATAGTTACATTTATTTAAATCATTAAAATATTTTTCGGATTTTATCTTCTTGCATTAACTTATAAATATGTTGTTACTCGTTCAAATGAATTATTCTAATCTTACTTATAGCTCCATGAAGTATTACTAATCATATAAAGTATCATGTTTTAGATATAATTTTATCTCATGAAATTCTGTCTCAAAAATGTTTTCCTTGTAATACTTTCTTGCAGCTTTACAGTTTATTCTCTTGTAGTTTTGCAACGGATCTAAACATGATTACAAACTATTAAAATTAATTTGGATCTAATTAATACCAATTCTTTTCTGATCCCACTTCCTATTACTAGCGCTAAAAATGTTGAATTTTAAAATAGAATAACAAATTAAACGTAGCACTTTGGTTATAAAAAACTAAACAAAACAAATTCCTTCTTTGATACAAAAATTAAACGCAATGAGATATTTCTTAATTAATAATTTCTTAATCAGATCTAAAATTCAATTATTCAAACTAATTTATAAGCTTGTGAATAAGATATTGATTGTTATAGAGGTTGAATTAATTATACCATTTTTCATAAATCCGAATAAAAAGGAAAAATATCTTTCTATCTTTCGATTTTTCTAATTTCATGAACTTTTCATATAACAATAATTAAAAAAACTTTTATTTAAAAAATGTTAAAAATTAAAAAAAAGCGTAGAAATTTTTAAGTTAAAAAATTTTAAATATTAAAAAGTTTTCATTCAACTTTTAATATCTGTTGTTTTGTTTATGTTTCTTTTTGTTTTTATTCAAAATAGAATTTGAAATCTTCGTTTAATGAAAAATTAGTTTTAGTTTACCACTTTTAAAAATATATCTGAATTTGCAAAGAAGAAGCCAACGAGATTTCGTGAAAGATGTACATATTTAAAACTGTTGAATCTTAAGATTAATTTTCTTAGTTCACAAAGTATATTTGAGTTAAAGGTTCAAATTATTATTATTATTATTATTATTATTATTATTTTAGATTCTTCCCAAATCAGATCAGCAGATCAGGTGCTGAGAGACGAAGGATTACCTCGAGAAAATTAAAATATTCACAACCACCACGATGGATCCAGGTAAAATTTCCCAACAATTGGAATTTTTCTTTAATGAATGTTAATATAACTAAAATTTTCAACGGAGTTAAACTGTTTTATGGGATTTTACATGATATTCGAATGATCAAGAATGTGCGAGGACTTAAGTTTTAGAATATCTAATCTTATTTAAGCTTCACAGAATTTGAGGATTCGAATACACAATCTCTAATTTTGTATAAAATTAAAATATTTTGTAGCACTGCTATCAGATAATACCTTAAAAGTGATGTAATAAATAATAAATTGTATAATTTTAAGGATGATAATACAGTTGCTGTTATGTTGATAGACAAATTACTACCTTAGAAATTAAAATGTAAGGTGTTAACCGATCAAAAATTAAAATATTATTAATTTCGATTTCAGGTCCATGGTACATTTTAAGTTGTACAGTATCATTTAAATTTCTAACCCATTATTTTATGGTAATTTTCATTTCTATCAGCCCGGTTTCCTTTTCTCTGCCAGAATGTAAATTTCTAGCTCGCGTGATTATTCAAAGTAAGGTTTTTGAGGGGGTGAAATCAGAGCATATTCTGTCTGCTTGAGAGCTACGCTGTTATCTTTGATTCTGTCGATTCTGGAGCGTTGAGTTATTCTTGCCTTAGGCTTGTTTACGCCGACTTCGGTCTGAGCCAGCTTGTGTGCTAGTTATACTGTGAAGCCGTTAGGCTATTACTTAGTTGCATTAACTTTGATTCATCCATTATCTTTGTTTCAAGCGAAAACTATTGGCTTGTTCACGCACAAGTTAGTCTCTGTTAAAATTTATTCGGAATCGTAAAGAGTCCTTTACACACTTTTTCTGTCTCTGTGGTACTTACAAAACATAATGACAACTCATCAGTTGCTTTTTAAGGCTTCTGGTTTAGTTTTACTCTACCTAAGAAAGCCAGACTCTATAAAGTGCATTCATTTAATTTACTTCTTTCACGTTTTGTCGCTTTCATTTCAATTTCTAAGTAATTTGATATTCTGTGAAAATACTGCGTAATATTGGTAAGCAGAAATTTCTATAAAGGTTTAACTTAAATTATATAAATAAATGCTTAAAAAATGCTTCCAAAAATAAATAAATTTCTGGTATAGAGAATACTTCTGTAGAGATGTTAGGCTACTTTGATGTTGGAGACGTAAAAAATGACCAATGCCCTCTTCGGGACTCGAAACTGGAACTCTCGAATACACGCCGAGTGTGCTACCGGTTACACCACGAAGGCATGCAGAAAGGAGGGAGAAATACCTCATGATTCGAGGTAAAATGCCGTCTCGGGACAAATAGATCTTCTAGGCTAATGCCTATTTGGGCAGATAAAGATTTAAATTATTGAGAAATTCTCTTGTTTCTTTTATAATCGGTCAATATGTCGAACAGTTGCAGTTATATTCAGAAGGGGAATTATAAATATTATATTCCGCTGAATAGCAATGATCTGAGAGCTTAGTTATGCGAGAGGTATGTGGAAATTATTTTAAGCAGCGACAGTGTTTGCCAAAGCGAATAGATAAGATGTTTTTATGGTTGTGTATAGTAACATAACCTTCCAAGATAGACTTGAATAAGAATCTTTGTTACGTCATAAACACTAATTACGTCTTTTTGAGGCTAAACTGTATTATTTTTTTCAAATATACATACATTTCCACTGCGGAGAAACTCATATATAACCATAGCACTTCCTCGAGCTTCTTCTAATTAAGAAGTGTTCAGATATTTCTTCTTTGGTCCCCTTATTGCTTCATTTTCTAATCAGAATTTTCTAAATGGAAAAGAAATTTAAGTGAAAAGAGACATAATTTATCCAGAAACCCCTAAAATGTACAATTATATAGCATGCTACCGGTTACACCAAGAAGGCATGCAGAAAAGAGGGAGAAAATGCATTATATACCCCCCTTTTAATGAGCGACTCGGGATTAGGGGACGCAGTCGCCAAAACCTGGTGGTGAACAGTCATCATCCACCACCTTTTGGTTCAAGCGCCACTGTAGAATCAGTAAGTTATTTCGAAGCAGGTGCGTGGAGTGTGCTACCGTTACACCACGAAGGCATGCGGAAAGGAGAAAGTACCTTATACTTTAATAAGCAGAGGGATAAAGATATATTCTTTTCAAAAGCATCTTCTCGGTAACGCAAAATTTTTCTTTTCAGTTCCTAATTAAGTAATATGCGATATTATAATTTTTCGTTTAGTACTGAAAATATTTACATGATAAAAATTTTCCATTCAGCTAAACTTATAGATTTCCGTTCCCTTATCAAAATTACTCCTTTTTCTTGTTTTATCGTACAAAGCAGCAGTGAAGTGTTGTTTAATGTATGAAAGTTTCTCTTCCTGCAGCAGTGTACCTCTGCAGCAGAAGAAGAATGACTAACACTCCATCACATATCATCTGCTCTGAAAATGTTTATTTCCACGGCTCTTCGGCAGCGGGTACTCTGCAGAGAATATTAAAAGACAGCAAAGCATTAAGAGCCACTTCTGCAGCAGTGCCAGAAACTTCCCTCCCTCATCGCATCATCCCGTTAAGGACAATTCTGATGACGATTTCCTCCCCCTTCCTGCCCCCTAATATCAGCAACATCCAGGGTGTCCCCTCTCGGCTATGACTGCTCCGACCCTCCTCTTCTCCCCGTCGAACAATAGCCAAAATCACGAGAGCGGATAAATTGGGCCGAGTCCTTTCTCTGCATCTCTTGCTTGCCGAATCTGGCAGAGCCAAGATAATTAGATACCTCTCATGACGTCATCCGCGGCACGTGGAAAAAAAAGCTCGTTTCCCTCTCCATCATATGTACGTGCGCTCGCATTTTCGGGTGTCGACTTCATATCCCGTCAGACGGAGGGGTAGACATCGTCTCGTTGGAGTAAGGGAGTTCATGAACCTCTCAACCTAACTTACATCTGCTCCCCAGCTGGGTTCACACCGTTGCCTAACCCGCCGGTCTATCCTGTTATTATTAAAATGCGGGGGGAATCAGAATAGCGCTTTTTATTTGAAAAGGTATTCCCTGGACTCTGTTTCAGAATGGCATCAAAGAGATTTTTTTCACCCATTCGGGGTTGAATAAGTTTATAGCACTCTGTAACGTTTCTCCGTTACATTCACGATAGGTTGTTTACATTTGCTAAAAGGAAAACCATATGGAGTGCAATTTTTTGGTCCTATTAATTTATAATGTTTATGAATCTTGTAAGTTATCAATATTTTTGTTTGTTATCCTCAGCTCTGAAATACACAAGCATACACCAGAACTTTTTAGTCCAAAGGGGCTTTGTCTTTGAAGGACAATTGTTTTCGTTTTGCGATTTTGCGTTGAATCACTATAAATCTCCGTTTCACTTTTCAAACTGTTGCCACCCAATGTTAGAGTCCTGCATTATATTTGAAGAAATTGAATAATGAAAAATCTACATAAATGTATGTCTATTTCTCGCATTGTGATAAGACAGCGGTACACAGAGCCATCGAATTTTGAATGACGTAATCCTACTTCGAATATGGGCATGTGGAAGCCCAAATTTGACGAATTTTTGATTAACAAACTCAAGGATTTCAAGGCGAGCAATGGCAACACTCTAAGGGGGGGACCTTCTATCTCCAACGGGCGCGGAAGTGTGTATCGGAAATTCTAAAGGTACGCTCATTTTAAAATTATTTTGCAACATTGCTATTAAACTGAATTTTATGGTTTAAGTGCAAAGAAATGATATTTAATAAATAAAGGTTACACACAAAACGTTCAAAAAACGCTCATTTGGACGTAATTTAAAACCTGAAACCTTTCAGATTTTTTCATCTCAATTCTATTTCATTTTATAATACCTCAAAGAATTTTTTTTTTCAATTTCTTTGAAAAAAATTAATTATCATTGTCAATCAATTAGTTTTGACTTAATATATGAAACGTTGACTTGTTAAAACTGAGGAACGAGTAGGCTGGAAACAATCAGAAACAAATTGTTATTAACTGTTGCAGTTGCACGAAAACTAAATTTTTCAGCAATCTACAACTTGCTTAAAAATTTATTCTCAGAATGCTGCCATTCAGCAAAGTATGACATCTTTCATTCAACTTTCAAATTCAATCAGTCTATCACTGATATTGTTAAGCATTTAGAAATAATTTTAAAATAATATATTGCAAGATAAAGCAAATTTGCATATCTTAAAATTAAAACAAATGTATACAAAAATAAAAAATAAAAATCTGAAAGGTTTCAGATTTTAAATTACGTCCAAAGGCGCGTTTTTTTAACATTTTGTCTGTTACCTTTATTTATTAAATATCACGTTCTTCGCACTTAAACCATAAAATTCAGTTCAAGAGCAATATCACAAAATAGTTTTAGACTGGAGTATAACTTTAGTTTCCGATACACGCGCTGGATATAAAAATGATTTTTCTGTACAACGTTGCCATGGCTCGCTTTGAAATCCTTGAGTTCGTTAATCCAAGATTTGTTAAAGATTTAAAAAATATGAAATCCATAATAAAACAAAATCCAGATTTCAAATTTGGGCTTCCACATGCCCATATTCGCAGTAGGATTACGTCACTCAAAACTCAATGGCTCTATGTATCGTTGTATTATCAGAATGCGAGAAACTTATATATATTATGCAGATTTTTCATTATTTACTATAATGCAAGACTCTAACATTGGGTGGCAACAGTTTGAAAAGTGAAATGGACATTCATAGTGAACAAACGCAAAACCGCAAAACGAAAACAATAATCCTTCAGGGAAAAAGGCCTGTTTAGACTAATAAAAAGTCTGAAAGCTTTCAGATTCTATATTTTGCCCAAAGGGGCCTTTTCTTAACGTTTTGTGTGTTACCCTTATTTATTAAATATCCTGTTTTTCGCATTTAAACCATAAAATTCGATTCAACAGCAAAATCCCAAAATAATTTAAAAAGAGCATATCTTTAGAATTTCCTATACACAATCTCGCGCGCTGGAGGAAAAAACTTTTTTCGTACAGTGTGGCTATTGCTCGCTTTGAAATCGTTGAGATTCTTAATAAAAAAATTCGTTAATGTTTAAAAAAATAGAAAATCGATTATAAAACAAGTCCGAAGATTCGGGCTTCCAGGTGCCCAGGTTCGTGTGGAGCAGTATGTTATTCAAACTTTGATGGCTCTAAGTATCGTTGTTTTTCACAGTGCGAGAAACTCACATACATTCATGGAGATCCTTCATTATCTAATTTCTTTAAATATAATGCAGGGCTCTAACATTGGTGGCAACAATTTTTAAAAATGAAAAGCCGTTTACAGCGAACCAACGCAAAATACCGAAACGAAATTAAAACCCTTCTGAGCAAATGACCCCTTTGGGCTAAAAATAAAATATATTTGTGTGTAAAATCTTTTGTTCGCTTTATTTATTTTATAACATTTTTATACTTCCGTTAGTCATCGTACACATTAAACACCCGCGGCACTGTAAACTAACAGATAGCCTATCATCATTCGGGGGGGGAAGCAGAAAACTGAATTAATATTTCCAACGTATACAACTAACCAAAACTAAATTTCATTTATTTAGTTACATATTTTTATTAACTTATTCATTTATTTGCTGTTTTATTAAATCTCTCCGATAAAATGTAACACCTTTTGCTTAACGTTCGCAATCTTAGGAAATTTTAACTGAAGAGAAGCCTGCATAGTGAAAGGTCGAAAGCTAATAAGATGGAAATTAAATAGGCTACGTAATCCTGGAGGGAAGTGTGATAGATATTTTCCGTTATCGACGGATGACAGGAGTTGGCTGCTGCGCGGATCTGCATTCCCTACCTCTCACTCACGTCTGTCGACTTATTTCAGTGAAGATCTTAGGAAAGCCTCGAAGCTTAGTAATCTTTATCCCATACCGTGAGAATTTACATATTCACCCTGGAATAAATCAGGTCTTCTGGTCACAGCCTCTGTTAATTACTGGACCCGAGTGAATTGACCAATCGATATCTAAGACAGCCTTGTCTTAGTATTATTCCAGACAAGATCAATGGCGAGGGATAACTACTGCTTATCATCAATGAAAGGTGGCACAAGAATATACTGCCAAAAAGAAAACATTAAGTCTCTGCAGTCTCTAGAGAACGGAATAAGTGAGAATAATACGTATGTCGACGTTTATGAATATCTTTGATTACTTTAATTAAGAAATTCATGCCTTTGACACCTAATCTTATCGGAGAACTCGTTTAAGCTTTAGCAGAGAGCAAATGTTTCCTCTGCTGATGAGTCAGGATTCAGTTTCCATCGTGATAGACTTTATCAATTTATGTGGAGGAAAAGATGAAAGAAACTTCTTTAGAGACAAAGTCCATCAGTGATGGTTGAGATGATGATGATAAATGTCCTCAAACTACTAAATGCAGACACTTACCATATAGCAATGTGAGAGATCTTTAATTCGTCACTTTTTCTTTTTTTGCTTAAAAAAACGCGGAAATTTGCTCAGAAGGGTTGTTAATTTCGTTTTGCGATTTTGCGTCGTCCATTATAAAACGGCCTTTCACTTTTCAAATTGTTGCCGCTAAATATTATCGCCCTGCATAACATTTAAAGAAATTAAATAATGAAGAATCTGGTTGAAAGTACATACATTTCTCTCACTGTGAAGAAACCACGGTTCATAGAGTCATAAAATTTTGAATAACGTAGTCCTCCACTCGAATATGGGTATATGGAACCCCAAATTTGGAATATGAAATTTAATTTATTATCCATTTCACATTTTGCGAAACTTTTACGCGCTTTTTGTGAAAAATGGGTTAGTGGGATTAACAAAGTCAACGATTTCAAAGAGACCAGTGGCAAATCTGTACGGAAGAAAAAAAAAAAAAAACTTCATCTCCAGCGTACGAGACTGTCTAGCGGAAATTCGAAAGATATGCTCTTTTTAATATTTTGTGATATTGCTGTTTAATTCAATTTTACGGTTTAAGAGCGAAGAACATGATATTTAATAAACAAACGTAACACAGAAAGCGTTTAAAAAAAACCCATTTGGGCATAATATAAAATCTGAAACCTTTCAGACTTTTCTTTTAAATTTTTTTTTAAATTTATTAGCCCAAAGAGCCGTTAGTCCAGAAGGGCTATTAGTTTCGAAGCGGCATCTTGAGTCGAATCACTAAAAGCATTGCATCACTTTTCAAATCGCTGCCACCAAATATTATTACCCTATGTTATTTTAAAGAAACTAAATAAATAGAACGAAGAATCTTCATGGATATATCTAAGTTTCTCACATTGTAAAAAACGACGGATCTTATAAAATTTTGAATAGCGTAGTCCTCCACAGAAATGTTGGCAACTGGAAGTTCAAATTTGTTTTATTATCTCTTTCATATTCCGTAAAAATTTAAAGAATTTTTTATTAATAATCTCACCGATTTCAAAGTTATCAGTGGCAACACTGTATGTAATAAAATGTTTTTATCTTCAGCGCACACTATTTATTATTTTTATTGGAAATTCTAAAGATATGCTGTTTTTAAATATTTTGTAATTTTTCTGTTGAATTATATGTGGCTTAAATGCGAAGGAAATTATGCTTGATAATAAAGCTAAAAAGACAAAAAAATGGGTTAGTAGGAGTGAGTGTAACACTAGACTGGTAGACAGTCTAGTGTTACACTCATTACAGTCTAGTGATACACCCATACAGTCTAGTGAGCTCAGAGCATTAAAAACCTTGACAAAACCTTTTGGGACCATTAAAATCTGAAGACATTCATATTTTGCTTTATCTTATATGTAAAATTTCTGAGCATTTTTTTTTTCTTTATTTTTTCAATACTGATTGCTTTTTTGTGCATCTTTCATTGACTGATAGATATCTCCTGTGAATGATTTTCCTTTCTTCGTCAAAACTATTTTCGACTTCAGTTGTAGACATGTTGGTGGCTACCTCTTCTTTCAATATGTCAATGTATTACGTCAGAAAATCTACTAATGGCTATAATCTTTAAAGTCGAAATGATATTTTTCATTAAGCTTCGGGAATCAGCCATTGTCAGACTTCACCATATTCTCCTGATCTAACATCATCTATCTTTGTTCTGAAAAATCATATCTTCACGGCATGGTAGAAGTTTATTGTAAGGACAATGCAGAAATGGCTTTATAATTGAGTCAATTCTCATGAATTTTTATATGAACCGGAAGAAATTCGTTGAGAAAAAAACTAAATTAAACTTCTGATCCCTTCGCGTAACTTTGTGTATTCTTGTACAATCTGCTTCCCTAGGTTTATGTTTTGTGACCCATCATTTATCGAGTGACTAAGTTTAGAAATATAGGACATCATTTGCCCTTGGCGATGCAATAAACTTGTTTGCATGAGATTTGTCATTATTCTCTTCCCATATATAAAATCAACATGGGCCAATTTGCTTTGAACACATCCCTCACAAGGCATTCTTTAAGCAGATAACTCTTCCCTGGTTTTCTATAAATAGTAAATTTAAATGGTATTTCTCCCGCCTTCTTAGCATGCCTTCTTGGTGTAGTGGTCAGCACAATCGGCGCGTATTCGAAAGGTCTGTGGTTCGAGTCTCGGCGAGGGCATCATTTCATGTCTCCTGCTTTGAAAAGATACGTAATGTCTCTACAAATCCAGATTCAAATTTTATCTTGTTCTATTTCTAAAAGCATTCAACTTAATTCTTTTGTCTAGCAGCAACATAAATGTCTTCCACAAGTGGTTTTCGATTACAAAAAATGGAACTGGAGTGTTCAATATTATCTTGCAGCAAATGCCACTAGTTCAGTTTTATCTTGCATGAAATGCTAATATAACATAAGAAAGGAACCATAAAAGAAAACAAAAATTAATTTAAAAAAAAATTCTGCTTTTGGAGAGCTAAATCTAAATTGAGTTCCATTTTCCTGCAACTCAAAATTTTTGAATAATTGAATGTAACTGAAATGAGAATATTCTAATGAGTAGTGAGGAGTTAAGATAACAATGCAGCTTCATTATTCTGTCTCGTAAGCCGACCAGAGTCTTGCTGGCTTTGTTAATTCTTTCCCCGGTAATTGTGAAGTTTAGTTGCAAAGAAAGCTTCTTTTCAGAGAATACGCGTAGTCTAATTTAAGGCGATAATAAGGCCTTGATAAGTTCGCTTGTTGTGAGAAGTGGATTTTAATGTTATTCAGATGTTTCTGCAGTTCTAATTAGGAGCTTATTTAGGCGATGTGCATTATTTCAGAGGAGTCTCCCTTAGTGAATCATTATTTAAATTATAATTATCGCTATATTTATTTTGAAATAAACTTTTCTCTACAGCGAATTCTTATTTGTCATAATCTTTGAATTTCTCATCGTTTCTGAGCTCAAACTGAATTAGCTTGATTTCATTTCAAATACATTTTGCTCAGTTATATTCAGCCGAGGAAGAAATTTTAAGCAATGAAGTTGACATAAAATGATGTCCAATCAAATGCGAATGAAACTTTTACCTAAAAGCTGTCATACATGTTAAAAATTTCCTTTTAACATGCAGCAGAAGGTACATAGCTAAGGAATTTTGTTTTGTGGATAGCAATAGATTATGTGCTAAGTTTGGTCTGGTTTATTTGATTATGGCACTCGAGGGCTATCTGCCTAAGCGGAGGTATACCTTTGTGGAGGACTTTCAAGGGGAAACTTGCTCGTATACACGTTACGTATGGGGAAAACCACGAAAATGCCCCTGCAGCTAGCCCGTTCGCCGAATTCGAAACTTCGGACCGGACTAGCAGTGTCTAGCGACTTTACCGCTCGACCGCTGGTGGGCCTTATGCGCTTTAGAAATAAGTGCTGATTACCATTAAAGCCTTTGAAGTATTGTATTAAATCAGAATTCGCTTATGATTTTGTAGTGGAAGACTTTAAAATGCAAGATGATTCTCTAAGATCATTAAGCGCTGATTATTCATTTATTTCTATTTGTTAAGGCTTCATTAAATTAGGAAAATTTCACGGTTTTGCGAGAAATATTTCTTACCAGTTTTTAAA
This sequence comes from Stegodyphus dumicola, assembly GCF_044657685.1. Classification (NCBI taxonomy): domain Eukaryota; kingdom Metazoa; phylum Arthropoda; class Arachnida; order Araneae; family Eresidae; genus Stegodyphus; species Stegodyphus dumicola. Next base: position 215,308,485 of record NC_140773.1, on the reverse strand, counting down.
AAAATCTCATCACAAACTCTCATCACAAAAAAATCTCATCTCAACAAGTTAGAATATTCGGATATCAAGCTCATATTATAAGGTATTTTCTCCGTTCTTTCTGTATGCCTTCGTGGTGTAACGGTAGCACATTCGACGCGTATTCGATAGGTCCTTGTTCGATTCCTGGCGAGGACACTGCTCATTTTTCATGTCTCCTGCTTCAAAGTAACCTAATGACTGTACAATGATGGCCGAACTAAAAGGTGGTGGATGATGATTCTTCACCACCAAGATTTGGCGATTGGATCACCTAATCCCCAGACCCCTTTAAAAGGGAAAGTATATAAGATACTTTCTCCCTCCTTCAAGCAGGCTTGTAGCACACTCGGCGCGTATTCAGGAGGTCCAGGTTCGAGTCTCAGAGAGGGCATTGCACAGTTTTTCATGTCTCCTGCTTCAAAAACTCCTAATGAATCTATAGTATTTCCTCTGGCATTTCTTGATTCATTTGGCGTAGAGATGATAAATATAGCTCGTTATTAAGAGCAATTTCTGAGGGCAGAAATTTAAAAGTTTTTCCCAGCGCTGTGTTATTCAAAAAGCCATCCAATGAGATGGAATGTTAATGGAAACCAGTACCCCTCAGATATTCTTTCATAAAGCATTCTTCCTGATACAAGCAGCTTTTCAATACTTTTCCGTACAATAATATATTACCTACTTGAGTGTCAACTCAATCCTAATCTCATTGCTGCCATGCTTATGCATCCTTAAAATGCCCACATGTTACAAATTAAAGTCCCTTTTAATACTATAATAAATTTGATTCTGACATTTTTCAGTATGTTCGTATATCATCTCATATCTTTTGCTCTTACAATATCCACCACATAATTGTTATTCAAAATTGTAAAAGAACTTGCGTACACTTAGACTATATCATAAGTGCTTATTCATAAGTGCTAAATAATTTAATTTTGTACGTAATATTTATGTGTGTGTTTATGCATACCATTTGCACTTCTGATGTTCTAATGTTACTTATACTAGATACAGAATACTTCCACCGGGTTGGCAACCATTCTTGTATGATTAACGCAGGGCAAGGATCTACTCCTGCGGCGTTCTGTTCTGTTCTGTACTGCATGTTACGCATGTTCTACATCTTACGTATACTCTACATATCTCGCATGTTATCAACTGAAAATTAGAAATACAAAACACTTTTTATCGTAACGCTCTTTGCGTTTAAATTTGCTGTTCTAAACGTTAAAAGTCTAAAAGTCTTTGCTGCATTTAGAACATGCGATCTTGCTGTTCTAAATGCAGCTGCCCTGATGCGTTAATATCCTTCTCATATTAAAAATATTGCTTAATATTGCATGGAATTATGATGCTCATTCTAAACGAGCTAATGAAAACTCATTCTAAACCAATAGCTGATTCTCATTCTAAGGTTCTAAATTTCATTAATACCATTTACTAAGTTTTAGAAAGAGAAATAAAATCCAAAGTAAGAATGCATGGTATTAAAGCGCTTAAAAGTATTCCATTTCATTTTCAGCAAATGGGAGCCGATAATCATGGAGGTAGAAGACATCGTGGTGTTTAGATGAAGTCATTTATATTTGCTTCATTATCCTCTTTTTCCATAAACTCAAAACACTTATAACCCAATATTCAATAAAAATATCAATTTTTTGGTCAAACGACTTTCTGCCTGAAATCCAGCTAAAAAGAACTTTCAGAAATTGGCAATTCTGAACAGAAATAAAGAGAGCTTTTCCCTGAAGCATAATTTCCTTCCGAATTGTGCTGATTATTGCTCTTGCGTTTTTGGATATTTTAGTTTCTATCCATTAAGTTTCTTTATATATATATAAAAATTTTTTTCGTAAGAGTTCCATAGAAGGTACTCAAATAACTTCACGTTTGTTAAAGTGCCGGCATTTTGGGCATAGTGAGATTTTTAAGTACGTCTCCGAATGGGCGCATTTCTCTAATGCATTTGCAACATAAAATAAAAAAACTAGAAATCTTTCCCCCAAAGCAGAGTTCTTATTTTTCGGAAATTTTACTTTTTTCACTAAAGAAAATATCTAAAAAAATATTCTAATTCAAGCAGCTCACCGAAATAAATATTCTTTGGCATTCTTTATTTTTTTTATTCCGAATATTTATCTAGATAACAAAGCACGTAAAATGGATATAAAAGTTAATGGGGAAAAGGCTACCTGAGTGGGTATAAGGTATTTTCTTTCTTCTTTCTGCCTGCCTTCGTGGTATGATTCGAAGCATGCTCGACGCGTATTCGAGAGGTCCACAGTTCGAGTCCCGTAAAGGGCACTGCACAATTTTCCCGTCTCCTGCTTCAAGAAAATTCTAATGACTCTACAAGGGATGTTCAAAAGATACCAGTTGATACCTTTGTGTTGAATCTACTATGATTTATAATGTATCATGCAGGCGATCTACTGTAAAAACATTTCTGTTTTTCTTTTCCTAATAACAATAAACCAAATAATTTTTAAAAAATTATTTCGAAAAAATTTTTAAGTACGTACTTAAAATTAAATTTGCAATTTTAGCTAATTTATGAAAAAGAATCAAGCCAAATTAATCTCAAATCACATCATCTAAAATTTGTCACATTGGCTTACTTTCTGCAATTGTGGAACGTTAATAATTTTTCTGCAGTTCACTACCACCTGGCGTATTTAACTGCCTCATCTACAGCATAAATGCAATTCCATTTCCCTCAGCAATTTCTCTGAGAAAGCTTTCTTTACAAAACATGTAAAAGTTGAATGTTTGATTCATAACCGGACCTTTTTTACAAAACACTTAAAAGTGGAATGTTTAATTAATAACCGGACCTTCTTCTTTACAAAACATGCAAAAGGGGAATTTTTAATTAATAACCGAACTTCTTTACAAAACGAACAAAAGTGGAATGGTTAATTAAACTGACCTTCTTTGCAAAACATGTAAAAGTGGAATGTTTATATTTTTTCCGCCTGCGTAGTGTAGTGGTCAGCACGCTCGACGCGTATTCAAGAGGTCCGTGGTTCGAGTCCCGGCGAGGGCATGGCTCATTTTTCACCTCTCCTGCTTCGAAAAAGAACTAATGTCTCTACAACCAGACCTTCTTTACAAGACATGTAAAAGTGGAATGTTTAATTAATAACCAGACTTTTTATTACAAAGCATACAAAAGTGGAATGTTTAATGAATATTCAAATCTTCTTTAGAAAACGTCTAAAAATGGAATGGTTAATTAATAAACGAACCTTCTTTACGGAACATGTAAAAGTGGAATATTTCATTAATAACCAGACATTCTTTACGAAATATTTAAAAGTGGAATGCTTAATTAATAACCAGACCTTCTTTAAAAAACATGCAAAAGTGGAATATTTAATTTATAAACAGACCTACTTTACAAAACATGTAAAGGTAGAATGTTTAATTAATAATTAGACCTTCTTTACAAACCATGTAAAAGTGGAATGTTTAATTAATAACCAGACCTTCTTTAAAAAACGTGCAAAAGTGGACTATTTAATTAATAAATAGGCTTTCTTTACAAAATATGCAAAAGTGGAATGGTTAATTAATGACCAAACCTTCTTTACAAAACATGAAAAAGTGCAATGCTTTGTCAAGTCCATAATGTTTAATTGATAACCAAGCTAGAAATTTCAGGGTTCGTAAAGTTTTTTCTTATTTTTGTTCGAAAGAAATTTTCTGTTGAATTTTCTATAAACTATTTAAACAATTATATAAATTTGTTCTTCAAATTAAGCCCGCAACTTAGTAAACTTGCATATGCATGAAACGATAATAAATCAAAAATCAGCTAACAAAATAAAATGCATATGCATAAACGATAACTATAAATAAACTAAAACACAAAACCTTAAAAGAAATACCATTCTCTGTTTTTAAGACAAAAGAGAAGAGGAAAAAGAAGTAAAATCACAGAAAGTTGTGATGCGCAGTTTTAATTCATTTTTAGTTCGTTCTGACTTTTTACAGTTTTGTAGAGCTCTGCAAAAACGTTTATGTTAAATTATTAGCCATAAACGTGGAATTGATATATAATAATAATAACAATTTTTTTGTTAATTTTGAAAATAATCGTTTTTAAACTAATATTTGGTAGAATTTTGTGTTTCAAAATAATTCCGAGCTTTCATTTATTAACAAGACGTTATCATAAAGATAAATATATTCTAAGAGTTATTAAAATTAGAGACAAAAGTATTGCTTGTTACTACCTTTTTCTAACCCGCAGTAGCAGATCACTTTAAAAACTCTAGTAATTATTTATGATTATGCACACGGTCACCGTTAATGCCCTCAGTGTTTTTTTATTTTTAATATGTATTTTATTAACCCATAAATTTATATTCATTCATAATTAGTCAAAAGGGGCAATTTGCTGAGAAGGACTATTAATTTCGTTTTGGCACTTTGCGTCGATTCACTGCAAGCGTTGTTTGACTTTTTAAATTGTTGCCACCCAATATTATCGCCCTGTACTATACTTAAGGAAAATAAATAATGAAGAATCTGTTTAAATGTATTTATGTTTCTCGCACTGTGATAAAACAACAGTACCGAAAGCCATCCAATTTTCAATGACGTAATCTTACTGCGAATATGGGCATCTGGAAGCCGAAATTTGGAATTTGTTTTATTATCGATGTCATATTTTGTAAAACTTTAACGAATTTTTGATTAACATACTCATGGATTTCTAACCGAGCAATGGCAACGTTGTACAGAAAAATCATTTTTATCTCCAGCACGCGAGACTCTGTATCCGGAATTTTAAAGATAAGTTCATTTTAAAATTATTTTGTGATAGTGCTGTTGAACTGAACTTTATGGTTTTAGTGCGAAAAACATGATATTTAATAAATAAAGGTAACACACAAAATGTTTTAAAAAAAAAGACCTTTCGGACGTCATTTAAAATCTGAAAGCTTTCAGATTTTTTTTTAAATTTTATTTTTATTTTAATTTAATTTTACTTTATTTTTTTAATTTTTCTAATTTTAGTCATTTATAATATTTTATTACTTATTTCTATTATTTATTTATATTCGATTATTTAATTATTTCTATTATTTATTTTTTATATTACTTTATTTAATTTTTGAAACATTGTTGCGTATTCCTTAGACAATTAACCGTCAACGAAAAATGTGTAATTTTATACAAATCGGGAAATGAATCTGCATGAACAGATATTAGATCTATACTGAAATAATATCTTTAATATTGCACAAAAATGTAAAGTTTTAATGTCACAATGGTAAAACTTATCAGAGAATGGCAGAAATGTATAACTAACTAGTTTAAAGGCGATTTACTGAAGCAGGTCTGTGTTTCTGCTTAAAATCTTAGAATTTTTACCTTGAAATTCGAGTTTTTACACAGTATGAATTTATTTTGATTAATTTTAAGACCAAACTGGACACTACTGCTTGTTCTTCTAGTTTTTCCTATATTTTGCCAGACAAGGTACGCATTCTTAAACTTCGATGTAAATAATGTTGTTACAGTTAATAACACTTGTTGTCACAGGTAATGAAATTCTCGTGTTTCTACTTCCAAGGATTACATCAGTGGTCTTATTGCCTTTATAAATAATTAGTAATTGAAAGGAGCACAATCAAAAGCGTAGCTAATGTTTTTAACGCCCGGGAACAAATAAAGATTTTGCACCCCTTTTCTGTGTTACAAGAATGGGAAACATTTCATTCTAAAATTTTTAGTATCAATTTGGCGCCTCTTGGATGCTGCGCCCGGGGACAGATGTCCCCCCTTGCCCCACTCTAGCTACGCCACTGAGCACAATCCCCAGCCCACCTAGACGAAAATATGTTCAACCAATAAGGCTCACAGATGGCTGAACGTATTTTATATTACGATTTAAGCTATAACTGTATTTATATTACAACCAAAGGAACGTTTTTTAACGTGTTACTTTTATTTTATTCATTAAATATCATGTTTTCGCACTTAAATCATGAAATTCAATTCAACAGCAGTATTACAAAATACTTAAAGGAGTACATCTTTACAATTTCCTATAGACAGTCTCGCTCACTGGAAATAATACCCCCTCTCTTCGTACAGTGTTGCAATTGCTCGCTTTGTAATCGTTCGCTTTGTTTATCAAATATCCGTTAAAGTTTTACAAAATATGAAATAGATAATAAAAGATTCCATATTTGGGTTTCCAAATGCCCATATTCGAGTGGAGGACTACGTTATTAAAAATTGGATGTCTCTAGGTACCGTTGTTTTTTTACAGTGCGAGAAACATATATACATTCTCTCAGATTCTTCGTATTTAATTTCTTTAAATATAATACAGGGTTCTAAGATTTGGTGCCAACCATTAGAAAAGTGAAAATCCGTTTTACAGTGAACCAACGCAAAATGCCAAAGCGAAATTAATAGCATTTCTGAGTAATTTTACCCTTTTGGGCTTAAAACAAAAAAAAAGTTCTTAAAAGTTCTTTTATAGGTATGATAATTTCGATGAGTTTGTAATAGTTCAAGTCATTCTTTTGAAACTTTTTTTATAAGAATTATTCACAGTTTTTTTAATAATATCGCACACTGAAAACCTTATAGGCTTCAAACACATCTTAGAGTAACTGCATTGTGATTAAAAAGGTGGTGTTTGCAGCTGGGTGAAAACAGAAAAAAGATCTCTGGAGGATAACAAAACAAAGCATTTGGAGTAAACTTCATTTGCATGGGAGCTTCTTCCTGTCCTGCATCTACTTTTAGCGACAAACAAAACTTCACGCTAGAACGCGCACGTGAACTAACTCATCAATCAATGGGAAACGTTATCAGCAGCAATGCGACGCCCTTTTGCGTATGTTGTTTACTTCTAGGTTTTTTTTTAATGTGCATTTGTTTTCTTACGTGCAATATTTCTTATTTACATTTCAATACTATCTCCCCTTTTTTTGTTGCGGAAATTTGTAATTCACTATAAACAGCGTATCACGTTTCAGATTATTGCCACTAAGTATGACTGTCGCCCTGTAATATATTTAAAGAGATTAAATAATGAAGAATTACCATGAATGTATGCATGCTTCTCGCAAATGTATGCTTGTTTCATGGGGAAAGGGTACGGTGCCTAGAACCATCAAATTTTGAATAACGCGGTCCTCCATCTTTGAATAACATGGGCACCTGGAAGCCTGAATTTTGAATTTTGAATTTCTTTTTCTTATCTATTTCATATTTTGTATGAATAACAAATTTTTAATAAACAAATTCAACGATTTCAAAGCGAGCAGTGGCAACACTATACGAAAACAAAACATTTGTATATCCAGCGCGCGAGAGTGGTATTGGTATTGGTATATTTAATTATGGCAAAGCACACGAGGGCTATCTGCCTAAGGGGAGGGATGCCTTCGTGGAGGACTGACTTTCTAAGGGAAACTGGCTCGCATACACGTTACACATGGGGAAAACCACGAAAACGCCCATGCAGCCAGCCCGTTCGCGGAATTCGAACCTCGGACCGAACTACCAGTGTTCAGCGACTTTACCGCTCGGCCGCTGGTGGGCCGCGCGCGAGTTTGAATTTTGTGTTTAGTCGAATTTTATGTAGCGTAAGTGCGAAGAACGTGATATTTAATAAAAAAGTAAACACACAAAAAGTTAATAATAAAAAGACAAAAAAAAAAAACGCTGCATTTTGAATTCTAAACATATACTGCTATGCTGCCTTTAAAACTTCGCAATTTTTTGTTGAATAACATATAACGTAAGTGCAAAGAAAATGGTTGATAATAGAGCTAAAAGGACCCCCCCCCCCAAAAAAATGGCTTAATAGGAGTGAGTGTAACAGCAGACAGGTAAACTGCGAACTCAGCGAGAGCGTAAAAAACCTTAACAAACCCTTTAGAGAACCGTTGAAATCTGAATTTGATTTTAGAAATTTTTTTTAATTTCTGGAAAAATAATGTAGAAAGAGCTGTGTTAATTTCCAAGGTATGAGGTGCTTTAATAAAGTACTTATTCCTTAAATACTTTTAAAAGAATTTGCCTATTATGTACTTTTAAAGAATACTAATAACCTTTTCTCTGTGATTCAAATGGGAAATATAATATCCTTAACTGTGAGAAAAAAAGTCAACAAGTCAAGATTGCAGTAATGGAAAATACTTAAGAGTAAAACATAGGAAAATAAATCTTCATATTTATTTAAACAGAGTTTTGTGAATTTTTGATTCTAATTAAAGGACTTTTTTAAGCAACTTACATGCACTGAAAGGAAACACGTAAACACAACCTCTGAAAAGCAACTTTAAGACAAATAACAGTAACAATAAAAATAATAATTCCAAATTTTAATGGAAGTCTTTAATTTGAAACACGTTGCTAGCTCCCGACTGATTTTATTTTCGCAAAGTTCAGTAGGACTTAAGCAACTGTCGAATTTAACGCCGTAGTAGGAAAATGATAAATAAGATGCCAGATTCTGAATTCAAAAGCACCCTATCCCTCTAGAATATAACTGTCAATAAATACACGCATAAAATTCTTCAAAATATATATTATATCCTGTTAATTCTGAAGTATTTACGTTATTATCCCAAAGAAGTATTAGCCCAGAAGGGCTATTAGTTTCAAAACAGGATTTTGCGTTGAATAACTATAAACGTGTGAATCACTTTTCAAATTGTTACCACCAAATATTATCGCCTTATATTATATTTAAAGGATATTAAATAAGAAAGAATCTGAATAAATGTATTCGTATTTTTTGCCCTGTGAAAAAACAACCATTATATTTTGAATAACGTAGTGCTCCACCCAAATACGAGTAACTGGAAGCCCGAATTTGGAATTTGCTTTATTATATATTTCATATTTTATAAAATTTTAGTGAATTTTTGATTAAAAAACTCAATTATTTTAAAGCCACACTGTACGGGGAAAAGCATTTTTATCTCAATCCCGTGAGACTGTCCACTGGAAATTCTAAACATATGCTATTTTTTGAATATTTCATTACGTATAGCCCAGAATAGTAATTTTGGTAATTACGAAATAATAATTTTGTAGTACTTTAAAGAATTTTTGATTAATAAACTCAACGATTTCAAAGCGAACAATGGCAACACACTACGGGGAGGGGAGAATTATTCCAGCGCGCGTGACTGTCTATCGGAAATTCTAAAGACAGGCTGTTTAAAATATTTTTAACCGAAATGGTCTCGAAACGTCTATGTGTATGTAAATGAAAGGAACGCCTTGTTGGGCGTAATATAAAATCTGAAAGTTTTCAGATTTTGTTATTTTTTACTGAAATATATATATTTTTTCCAACTTGTGCTCGTTGATTGGAATACCTTAAATTCCACTTTGTAATTTTCTGTATTAATAATTTTATCACTTATTTTCAAGCTGCAGAATATAAGGTTTTATATCTGGGTCTTGCGTATAAATGAAATGGGTAGGCGTTTTCATGATTAAAGCGCTTCAAATATAAACTTCAGTGGATCCAGAATAATGTGGCAGCTTTCTCAAAGTACCTTATTTGTTCTGATTCTCTTTCTTCTCTTCGCCTTTTGAAGAGTATTACCAGCAGCGACAAATTAGTAATCGAAACTCTGTTAACTGTCAGTTCGCTTATAAACAGGGGAATTGATATCCGTTTTGCTTATGTGTGTTCTCCGCATAGATTCCGTGCAAATGAAAGAGCTGATTTCTTAGCCAAAAATGCCTTAAATTTACTCCTAGATATTAATATTAGCATTCCAAAGAGTTATTGGGAGTCCTTTCATTATAAGAAGCCATTAGCTAAGTGGAATGAGGGTATATTTCATCTTGCAATGCTGAGGGCACTAAAACGTTCTTTCCTTCTATTCACCAAAGACTGCATACCGAGTCTATCCTCCCTATTAATTTTAAATATCTCTGTTTTTATCCGCTCACGGTAAATTTTCTAGTTCATAAGGTATTTTCTCCCTCTTTTCTGCATGCCTTCGTGGTGTAACGGTAGCACACTCGGCGCGTATTCGAGAGGTCCAGGTTCGTGTCTCGGCGAGGGCATTGCTCATTTTCCTTCGGATAATCTTTATGACTCGTTACCTTTTTCGTTTCAATCTAAAATCAAATCATTTACGTGAGTGTTAAAAAAAAAGTGCCTTAAAATGTGGAACATTTAATTTTTTCCTGTCCGAGCTTCGATGGTTTAGATTATGCTTGCAGATTCCTTTGAAAAATTTCGGCGTGGTTTGGCCAGTAAACTTACCTGTTTTCGTGAAGTCTAAACTGCTGTTCCTTATTTTTGTTCGTTTTATTTATGCATGTAATATCTAATGTTTGAGTTAACGTACTTTTAAACCTTTAATTTTAACCTTTTTAGTTAATTTACCTTATCTAATCTTCACTAAGCCCCGTACTGTACATCTGTGGTGCACGGAAAGATTGTATGTGCTCAAAATTCAAAAAAATTAATGTATATAAACGTCAAAGATTAAAAGAATGGATTAAAATATTTAATGTAATAAATAAATAGTTATCTATAAATAAACAGTAATAAATAGTAATCAAGTATAATTCTGAAAAACATAAAAAGAAATATACTTTTTGTGGTTTCCGTATTAATGTTCGTAAATAATCTACGATTTATTCACGAACAAAAGTACATTTAATTTGAAAAAGCATTTTCGATCTATCAAGTAAAATGTTCAAGTAAAAGTTCTCAAGTAAAAGTTCTCTGCAGCCCTTAATGAGTCGTAGCGTCATCTCCTCCTGAATGAGTCCCCATTATGGAACGCTTAAGATCTATAATTCTGTATTTTTATTATAAAAATGTGGATCGTAGGGTTGTGGTAAAAGAAGAAAAGAATTATAGAAAAATAACGCTTATATTTCCTTAAAATCGCTATCACAATGGAAATGATTCATAACGTACATTCTCCCTCCTTCCAACATGGCTTCGTGATGTAAAGGTATTCGAGCTTCACTCGGCGCGTATTCGAGAGGTACAGGTTCGAGTACTGGCGAGGGCACTGCACATTTTTCAAGTCTCCGGCAATAAAAAAAGCTAATCAATCTACAGTGGCGCCCGAACTAAAAAGTGGTGGACGACAATTCGTCACCATCAGGATTTGGGGACTGGGTCTCCTAATCCCCAGTAGCTCTTTAAAAGGGGGAGTATGTAAGGTATTTTCTCCCCCTTTTAAGCATGTCTTCGTGATGTAAAGGTAGCACACTCGGCGGAGAGATTTAAGAGGTCCAGTTTCGAGTCCGTTGCACATTTTTCATGTCTCCAGCAATCAAAAAATCTAATGACTGTACATATGAATTGCACTTTTGGTGTTATTGATTTAAACTTATTATAAATAAATTAGCTTTCCTCTCTTAAAGAAATGAAGAGAAGAATAGTGAAGAAAAATGTTGCAGGACTAAATTTCTTGTCATTAAGGTCCGTCCTTACTGCCACTGTGGCTTCAAAAGAGCTTAACTCAGAAAACAAGTATACTGCTTCAATTTCAGATAAGGTTTGGTTGCGTATTTCTAATAAGCACCCAGTAATGTTTTGGAAATATTTATCTTTTAATGTTTTACGTAACTATATGAAGGTATAGTGAACTCAATGAATCCAAAATTATATGTTCCACGTAAAAAAATAGTAATTTAAAAAAACTGAAAATAAAAAGAAGTTTTCCTTTTTACTTCCTTGTAAGGAGTAAAGGAAGTACTGTAATTCCGAAAATTTTCGAGTATCATATTGCAACGAAAATATATATTTGGACTGTTCACGAATCCATTTGAATGAAATCTGTACTTATCTTTTTGCATGAAATTTTTGTTTTTGCATGAAATCTGTACTTACGGAAAGAGAAAAGGACTCTTTTCCCCAAAACGATTGTAAAAGAGATTTAAAATGGATTCAGAAGAGTTTTCGTGACGCCTGTACTTAAATACGTATGTAGGTAACTTGCATAACTCAAAATCGAGTAGCCTCAGAAATTTTGTTTATGGGACTGCTATAACAGGCAGTTGTGCATCTCTCTTTTTGGTTTGCAATCAGCCGGACCAAAAGTTTGTATATATATATATATATATATATAACCTACTTGTTACCCGGCTCGGTGAGCTTAGTTTTGATGTTGATAAATTGCGCATTATTTGCTTTAAAACTGATTGAATTATATTGTTCTTATGTTCCGGTTAAGGTTTTGGGGCTTTTAGTTAATCTGGGTTCAATAATTGTAGAATTATCAACAATTTAAACGTTGTTTAAGTTCTACTAATCCCAGCGGAACCGCTATTTTTTTGCATTTGAAACTCTTAATAGAATAGTAGATTTATTCATTTTCTGCACCAGCTTCAGTGTCTTTTTGCCGAGTGAGACCAAAAGTAAACTTTCAGTTTTTTTTTTTTTTTTTTTTTTTTTTTTTTTTTTTTTTTTTTGTGTGTGTGTGTGTGTGTGTGTACCGAAAAATCTGTCTTTCTTCCGCTGGCTGAATTACTTGTTTTTTGCGTAGAAACTTTAAATTTAATTGTAAAAATTATTTTTTAACTGTTTATAACTGTATTTGGTAGTTTAGGTTTTTCTGTGCTTTACAATTTTTAATGAAAATGTTTTGAGTTTTTATGAATTTTTTCCTTACGGTGAAGTAAGAATTGAATTGTCTGAATGAGAAATATATACTAATTCAGAAGTCAAACAACAAAAATCAGCGTTATATTTACAAAATTTTCATAGGACTAGTTTCGATGGTTTTACCGAACCACCGTCTTCAGCTGCAAAACCGCAAATGAACGAGATAGGAAATAATGATTAGATAAAATAAGAAAGCCTAGACAAGAATATCTGAGAAATATATCTTTAATGAAATTCAAGATAATAAGTTTACATGAAATGCAGCAAAAAAATGTGTATAATTTAATACTCCGTGCAAGGAATTAATGAGATGATTACATCAGAGTTTTTAAAAAGCATTGCAGTATTTAGTTTTTACTAATGCAACATACCCGTTTAATTGCTTTAATCTTTGGTGTCACCAGTCATTTATTGTTCAGTCATAATTCAATTGTCTTGTACTGTAGAAAAAATGATACAGTAAAAAGCAAAACTAACTAAAGATATTTATTTAAAACTAGATTTAGAAGCTAATAAACCTAAATTAAACTTATAATTTCAGTTTCTTTTTTGCATGTAAATATTATGTGGAATTTTACGGACTCATAATTCTCATGACTCATCTGGGCTTCAGTCAAAAAGTCATTAAAATAGCTCTCACTAACTTTTAGTGCCGCAGTTTAACCTCGAACTTAAGATAATAATGAGGACTCAGGTGTCGAAGGTCACAATAATTATAAACAGCATGTTGGTTACTAATTTCTATATTTTATTCTTAGGTCTTCTTTATGATTAGGTCTTCTTTATAATTATGTTTTTAGAATTATAGCATAAAGTAAGCTGGATAATTTAAGTGACCTGAGCAACAAGTTTAGAGAATCTTAAACAAAAATTTACGGAGGTTGTTTATTACATTTGTTCCAAACGATCGTTGTGTTTAAAGGCGTAGGACTAGCTCCTAAGACTTTTAAATATCGGGTACAAAACTGATCAGATTTTTTTATTTGTTTAACAGAAAACATTGAAGAATCTCTTCACTATAATCTGGTAAAGGTACACCCAAATTTGACAATTTGTTATTGGCAACAGTAGAAGTTGAAGCGCCTTTATTTATTTGAAAGCTAACAACTTCAGCCGATTTTATTTCTTCTTATAATATTCATAATATAGCTTGTGGCATAATTTCCTTTTTACAATTAAACGTTCTTTATTATCTTTTTTTTTTCAATAAATCTTCCTTTAATTTTTCTTCTTGACTCTTGCGCTGTATTGAGTGCATATCATCTCGTTTCTTGATATTTTTCGGCATTTTATATTTATGTTTGGGCAAACGAAATAAGTACGTCGCTCGAATAGCCGCTCGCCGACGACTTCAGAATACAACTGAATGACTTTATAACCTCTAAGTCACGCGCGACCACTCATGACATCATTAAAATATTGTGTATTTTTGCCTAACTTTCAAACTCTTGTGTGTAAATTTTTATTTCGTGTGTGTGTGTTTTATAATGGTCTCTTTTCTTGTTGTTGTTGTTCTCTTGTCTATATTACATGGAAGAATTGTTGCCAGAGCCTACTCCAAACATTTGCTCCACAAACTAAAGACATTTTAGCCTATCTTAAGTCTGCTGTTTCTGAGCATATATCATCGTGTCTTTCTTTCTGAATTTAGATGTTACTGATACTAAGTAACAACAATATGATATGTTAGATGCAAACTTGCAGAGTCATTATGATTTTTGAAGCATAAGACATGAAAAATGAGCAAGGCCTTCACCGGGGCTCGAACCAGGACCTCTCGAACACGCGCCGAGTGTGCTACCGTTAAACAATGAAAGCATGTGGAAGGAGGGAGAAAATACCTTTTATACTCCTCCTTTTAAAGAACAACTAAAAATTAGCAGACCCAATCGCCAAATTCTGGCATTGAAAAATCATCATTCGCCATCTTTTAGTTCGGGCTCCACTGTAGAGTCATTAATTTATTTTGAAGCAGGAGTACACGAAAAATGAGCTCTGCCCTTGCCGGGACTGGAATCTCGACCCCTCGAACACGCGCCGAGTGTGCTACCTAAGTAAGGTACTACGAGGCATGGAGCAGGGAGGGAGAAAATTCCTTATAACTTTTCTATTCAAAAAATTCTCATCACTGTTTCCACTGCATTTATGTCCGCAAACATGCAGCAAGACCTAAACCTATAGCTATCAGTTTTTATTCAGATACATCAACATCAAGAGGTATTTTCCCAGTCAAATCCTCCATTTCGGTATATTTTATGACTAATATACGAGTATATTTCCTTTCCCTGAAGAAAGTGAAAACAAAAATTCACTTTCTATCGATAAATTAGATAAGCTAACGAAGGAAACAGAATATTGCATTACCGTAAAAATAAAATGTTTGTTCAGTGCATTTCTAAGACATTATTGAGTTACCTAAGCACCTAAAACGACAAATATATACGTAAAGTGTAAACGAAAGAACAAGTTTACACAAGGAGCGGATGGATATGTTCGGAAGGGGGTAAAGAGAAGTGAGATGGGGAAGTGTAAAGAATCCTTGTTAGTTCTCCGTGACATTACTTCCGGTTCTCTCTTTTGCCCTGAATCTCTGAACATTTTACATTCGGTTAAATTGCCTGGAGGGATGAAGGCAAATCTACAGCTGGAATACCGTCTTACAAAGTAACGAAACCCGAACAGTTTGTCTATCGGTTGAGTTACTAAATTTATTTGTTTTTAAGACTCGAATTTGTGATTTAAGGCATGTGTCGATGGTTTATTCGAAAAGTAAATTGCTGGTGTTTTTTTAGATGCTTCGTATAAATTCTTCGTTAGCATTCACAAATAAAACATCAAAAAGTATTGAAAGTTAATCTGCAAGGATTTTTAATAGCATTCCGTATTTCAGAAATAATACTAAGGGACATAAAGTAAATTTTATTATATATGGCATCAAAGAGAAACAACAATAAAACAATAAAAAATTCCCTAATTGGGGCGCATTTTCGCTATTAGCCCAAAGTGGCAATTTGCCCAGAAGGGTTATCAGTTCCTTTCGCCATTTTGCGTCGGTTCACTTTTCAAACTGTTGACACCAAATATTAGAGCCCTGCATTATATTTAAAGATATTAAACAACGAAGAATCTGCATGAATGTATGTCTGTTTCTCGCATTGTAAAAAAACTACGGTACCTAGAGCCATCAAAATTTTGAATAGCGTAATTCTCCACCGAATATGAGCATCTGGAAGCCCAAATTTGGAATTTGTTTTATTATCGAGTTCATATTTTGTAAAACTTTAACAAATTTTTGATTAATAAGCTTAACGATTTCAAAGCGATCAATGGCAACACCGCACAAAAAAAATTATCTCCAGCATGAGAGACGGATATTCTAGAGATATGCTCTTTTAAATATTTTGTGACATTGCTGTTGAATTGAATTTTATGAATTAAATGCGAAGTTATTGAATAAGCAAAGGTAACACAATAAACGTTAAAAAAAACGCTTCTTTGGACGTAATTTAAAATCTTAAACCGTTCAGATTTTTTTAATTATTAATTTTTTCTTTTATTTTTGTTTTCAATTTAATGTAATAGATGACGCAATTTCCTAAAATCAATAGTTCTGCTTTTGGGCTATCCTTGCTGTAACTCAGTATTACATTAATCTATCCCGCCCAGACGGTATAATGTTTAGGGAAGCCTATTGCAATAACGAAGGGCCAGTCTTCGAACTCCAGAGGAGGCGTGGATCTTCGTAAATGTATAAGGTCTGTTTGGCATAAGGGTACTCTAAATATGGCGCAAGCCGAAAGTCCTCTCGAGAGGTTATAGTAGGGGAAGAGGGTGTGGAATACCCTGAACCCCTTCCTCCTGGGTGTTCTTCTTCAAAATTGGAAGTGAAACTGTACAAAGTCGTACTGGCACCTGTAAGGTGCTCAAGGAAGGATCTTGCCAACGACAGGCGTAGTCTTACTGTCCTTGCCATGATGAATTTCGTGGGCTTGTTCTGATGTTACTGTCAGACAAGTGAGATAAAACAATCTTAATCTCTAAGGAAATCAAATTTGGGAACTTATTACATTCATGTAGGATGGAACGTTGCTTTAAGTCACATCTTCTACAAGCAACTTTTATAATAAATGTTTGAAGTGGATGATAAGTTTGTCGTTATCAACATTAATGACCATCTAGATCTGCGATTGTTTTTTTTTTTTTTTTTAAATTTTAAAGCTACTTGAAATCCCGCGCATTTAAAAAAAAGCTGTTTCGCGGTTCATAATAAATTCCAGTAAAAAGTGCTGCTTTTGTTCTCTGTGCTTACCTTTAGGCAAGGCTCAGTGAGGTTACTTGTCACATTCAGAATTTATTATGAGGCATTTTGTATTCTTTTATGGGAGGAGTTCTGTGGAGCTAGCATAAATTTAACTATATAAATTTGCATCATAATAAAAATATCTGTATATATATATATATATACTGAAGTTTATATATTTCCACGCTGATTGCGTTGATATGCATTCCTTAAAATATGATTTTTTTAAAATTTTTTATTGTGTCTTTCTACGTATATCAAAATGTACATTTACCTGCTTGAACGTATTTCATTTATTTTTTATTTATTTAATTATGGGAAAGCACACGAGGATTATCTGCTTAAGGGGAGGGTTGCCTTCATAGAGGACTTTCTAGGGTAAACTAAGCCGTCCACATGTTACACATGAGGAAAACTACGCTGTCTTCCTGTTCGCTTGGATTCGAACCCAGGACCGAACTATCGGTGTTCAGCGACTTTACCACTGTTGTAAGCTCATGTTATACATGTAGATATATAGTATAGGCTGTTGGTAAGCTCATGCTTGAACGATGACATATTTCTATTGCGTGTTAATAAATGTGTTATGACCATACCTTCAGT
This sequence comes from Stegodyphus dumicola, assembly GCF_044657685.1. NCBI lineage: Eukaryota > Metazoa > Arthropoda > Arachnida > Araneae > Eresidae > Stegodyphus > Stegodyphus dumicola. The sequence continues at coordinate 215,290,927 of NC_140773.1, read as the reverse complement.
TTCTAAATGCACCTATAACTCAGTTATAAATGTCATTAGCTAACGTAAGGAAATGATTTTATTGAATAACAATCTTATATTAGAAAAGGCAGGGAGGAGAAAGTGTGCGGGACATATGCACACTCAACTGCTCAATATTTATTAATGTTTAATAACGTTTATATCCGAAACATTGCGTACAGGGAAACGTCTGATTAATTTTATGAGCTAATTTATACTGTCAACTTTACTGCTCATAGCTGTGCAAAGTTTGAGTTATATTGTAAATTAAAACAGTAAAATAATGGATCCAATTATGTTTGATCTTAATTTTAATTTTATTTATTCATTATTTAATTCGTTTAGTTTTATCGCCAAGTCTCACAATATAGGTATATGCAGTTTTAAAGTAGGATTTATTCTCTCTTTTTTAATTCTTCCATTCTCGATCTCATGCGAGTCATACCGTAGCGAGTTTCACGCTTTCAATTATTCGATTCATTAGAGAATCGTGGGTTCACTAATTGCCTTTGTTAAAGCGGTACTAGAGTCTTCCAAGAGTGCACAAATGGTGCGAATTGCATTGCTTCGAGCCGCCCAGACGATGCACTGTTGTTTTATTTATTGATTGATTTATCTATTATTCAAGAATATTTAAAAGCTTTATGCACCTCGCATAAAAGTATTATTATACGAGGCCTAAAGAGGTAAGTTAAAAAAACTATCAAAAATAACAACACAATACAAAATAAAGTTACAAAAACGTAAAAAATAAATATAAAGAATAGAATTCTAATTTGCGAAATAATGGTCAGGGGAGTATACTGCGGTACCAAAGGGCTCGTATTCGAATCCTTGAAAAGGCATGGTTGTAACTCTCTATCCCTTCATAGGAGGCAACGGTGCCTCCACAATAAAATGGACACCACTTCTGGCCTTAGGAATGGCCAATATTGAATAGGCAAATGCTTACCATTGTATTTAAAAAAAAAAAAATGCTTCGAGCGTTTTCTTTTATTTATTACATATGCAATATATCTATATGTAAAGATAGATTTAAAAAATCTAAAGTTAAAAGTAAATTGAAGTCAAAGCAAGGTAATTCTTCAACAATATTAATAATTGCAAACATGTAAAAGAGGTTTAACACAATATCTAATACAATTCAAAATTAAAATAAGATTTCATAGTTCACACAAACTCTAAAAATAAAAATTAAAAATGGGAAAAATATACAAGATAATAAAAATATAAAAAGATAAATTATATAAATTAAAATACATATATACTTATAATGAATTTCCTTTTTTAGTAATAAATGTTTTAACAAAGAATTCTCTAACTGGTTTTACATTCAACCCCATAAGTCGAAGAGAAAAGATGAACGGCGTAATGTTTTACTTTTTACCTTTATAGCAAAGCTTATGGTATTTCCATTGAGTATATAAATCCTTGTTTACTATTATAAGTGTAATATTTTAAATGACCCTCGAAGTATGTACACTGCTCAAAAAAAAAATGGGACAGTGCTATATCTCCCGTTCTACTGGGCCGATTGACAAAATTCAAATTGCGTTCTTCATGTCTTGAAAGAGCGACTTAGGATATATATTAGATTTATATATAGCACTATTCTAAAATAGGTATTTTGACACAAAATCGGACTTTTTCTGAAATAACATACCAATGTTTTTACATATTTCGATTCTACGACTCAAATTACGCCTAAATATGAAATTTTCTAAAATTTGGAGCGAAATTTACGGAGAAATTCACAAATTTATGTTGGCACTTTTTTTTCAGGTCGCGCCAATAATAGTTCACTTGGCGAACTTCTTAATATATGGCAACCTAGTTTCCTTTCCCGTAAGAGGAAAAAATGTCACATCGTTCCTTTTTTCCAAATAATATTCTTTATATTATAGTTTTAATTATAACTTATTATTTTAAGTAATTTTTTCTTTTTCGAATTTCATTTTAATTGTTTAAGTTGCATGTTGTTTTTTTTTCGAATAACTGTTTTAAAAATTTCTATTTACCTATTCCAACTGCGTAAATAAAGGTGCAGCTTTATTTTTTTTTTCAAATAGTTTTCTTTATATATATTGTCTTAGTTATTATTTTAGGTAATTTTTAAATTTTTATACTTTTATTTTAATTGCTTGTGTTGCATTGTCTCTTCAGATAATTGTTTTAAAATTTTCTATTTATTCCTTCGAACTGAGTATTTTAAATATATTTACTAATATAAATTTTCCAGAATTTGATTTTATTTATTTGAATTGCGTTTCTTTGTAACTCAGACTACGATGCGTTTGAAAACTGCGTATTGTTACTAATTTGGTATTTAAAAAGCTAATGTTAGTTCAGTTATAAATTAAATGGTTTTATTTCTCGCGCAGTGCAGCGCGTGACGAATATTAAAAGAAAGCTAAGCAGGAAAATTAAAAATACAAGAGCGCGTGCATTAAATAAATAAATATCTCTTTTTGATTTCGAGAAAGTACTGGAAAATTCTAGCGCGTGATTTTAAAATCTTATAAAAGGAGGAAAACATCTCAGTTAGTAGTAGTTGTAGCAGTTGCTTAGTTTGTTGTTGTTTAGAAAACTACTCTTGTTGATTGTAGCGAATTCGCGGATTAGCGTTCTTTAGCTGTTTTGAATTACGTTCTATTATACATTTGAGTAGTTAAAAGATAACTACTGTGAGATATTGTGATACTGCATGATAATTTGAGAAAATTTAAGCATTTCTGTTGTGATAATAATAAATTTTTGTTCATTTTTCATCGGATTTGTGCATTCATTTCATAACGAACCCGTACGCACGCAACAGTATATTAAAAGAAAAAATACAGTAAAGCACAGTTAACACGCCTTTCAATGCTCCGTTCAGAAAATATATATATAAATAAGAGAGATGTATAACCGACATTTTAACTTAGGATGACTTGCATACACTGCTTTAAACAGTTTTATCATTGTGCCCATTGCTTTACACAATTTTATCATACATTTGGTTTCTTAAAATGTTATTCATATTTTAGTGAAATATTTTTTTTTTGAAATCCCAAGAATCAAATATCATAAGATTAAAAAGAAAAAGAGAAAAAGGTTTTAAATTAAAAAAAAATACAAATACTAAATTTTACGCAAAAATTTTATTTTTTCTTCTCTTTTTCTTCAGGCATTCTACTTTATTCTTGCTCTTTTTCTTTAGGCATTCTGCAAGTATATTAAAAAGCATCCAACTTTTCGAAATATCTTAGTATTTCTGACAATCATTTTAAATAAAGTTATCGTTTACCATTTCATAAAGGCCCACAAACGGTCGAACGGTAAAGTCGCTGAACACTGGTAGTTCACTCCGGGGTTCAAATCCCAGTAAACGGGCTGGTTGCATGGGCGTTTTCGTGGATTTTCTCATGTGTACCGTGTATGACAGCTGGTTTCCGTTAGAAAGTTCTTCACGAAGTATTTCGTCAGAGCCTTTATCAGTCTTTAGAGGTCTCTATCAGTCTTTTTGCGTAAATGTTTCGCTTTTATGGAAAAATAAAGAATCGAAGCAAATATACTTAGGATAATGGACCAAAACTGAAAAAATTTCCCCTCCCTCCGAAAATAAAATATTGAAACTTCGACCTTGAATTTATTGGGTTATCGAAATATTTAATTTGACTTATCTACTAAGTCCTAGTTCCGACAACAATTCCGTCAAAAATTCCGAATTACTTAAGCTAAAGTAAAAGATTTAGTATATATTCACTGGTATGTTAATAAAGTAATCAGAGTGTAATAAAAATAGATTATAGAATTTACGCTGATCCAACTTTTTGTCTGAATTCACAACATGTAATGGAAGATAAGGCTTGTAGAGATCTGTTTTTGACATGCCTCTAAAAGTAGATGTCATACTCCTTTTGTCTCTTCAATGTCAAAAAACTTTCCTTTGAGAGGCAACTTTAGTTTTTGGGAAAGGAAAAAAATCACAAGAAGACAAATTTGAAGAACATGCAGGACGATTGAGTACACATACTTATTTTCGGAACACAAGCGGTTCTCCGACTGGTTATTGAATAATGAAAAGATGCATTGTCATGCAATACAAAACATTTGGAATACGTTTTCTGACTGAAAACGTAAGATTAAAAGTCATCAGGTTTAATTCACAGCCATTTACAAGTCAACTACTCGGGCAATTGCAGAATCGTTTTGATCCTGAGCTTGTAAGACAAACCTAATATCACTGGATTTAAACACTTCTTTAATCTTCCGAGAACGTTCCTTCTTTAGCTCATATTCCAAGAATATTAAGTGAATACAATTATTGCAAAAGAAATTGAATATTCATTTGCACTACGGCTTGGTAGTTTACTAACGAGTTAACAAAACTTAAATTCTACTTTTTGTGTCTAAGAATACAACATTATTTTAAATATTTACAAATAAAATATTAAATTGGAGATTTAATTGGAGCCTCACCAGTTGCCTAGCATTTGAAGATTGTTAAATACGAATTATTTGTTGCTAAGACTAACCCAGGCTTGCATGGTTGGTTTTCGTAGTTTTCTAGGTTCTCTTTACAAAGGTTCTCTATGAAAGCATCTTAATCAAATAGCTCCCATGTTCTTTCTATGTTCAAATAACCAGCTAACCTAGTTTAAGCGCGATTTCCAAGTGAAGTTACTAGCAAAACCCGAATACTCATTAAAAATCATGTAGCTTGCCAGTCGGAAGTAACATGAAAGATACGGCGCCAATAATTGAATTGCTGTTACAGTAAGCTGTTTCTAAACTTTGATGGTCATTCCTTAATTAAATAGCCCAGCAGCAGCCGAACGGTAAAAACGCTAAACACTGGTAGTTCGGTTTGAGGTTCGAATCCCGCGAACGGGCTGGCTGCATGGGCGTTTTCGCGGTTTTCCCCATGTGTAACGTGTATACGAGCCAGTTTCCCTTAGAACGTCCTCCACGAAGGAATCCCTCCCTTTAGGCAAATAACCCTCGTGTGCTTTGCCATAATTAAATAATCCAATCCAATCCAATCCAATCCTTAATTAAATATAATTGATTTGTAACTTCTACTAGAACTGACGGTAAGAATTGAAGTGCAAATAAATAATATCGTGTGCAATCTTGATTAATATAAAATTAAAAATATTTGCATTCAGACAGAAAGTTTTTTGAAATATTTGCAATTATTTTATAAGAAGGATTTATTAACAACCGTAATAATTACTTATTATATTACTGATGATTTAGGATTCAGTTCTTGACAATTACATTCTAAATTAGAATTTTAAGGATATAATGAAAATACGCTGCACAAAAATACATTTTAGGATGAAAAATGAGCTGATTTTTTATGTTTTAAAACTTCTTAAATTCATTTAATAAACATCGTATCCTCGTTGTTAATTGAATCGAGAATGTTGGGTGTCGTTTATATAATTATTCTTACTTGTCCAGTGAATCTGCTGACTTATCCAGCCATTAAGTAGCTGCAGATCATTTCTACATAACCATTGAACTTCCATTAATTCAGTCTCTAGAGGGTTGTATGTTTATATCATAATTTGACTTTTATAAAAATGATTATTCTAAATCTTATGTTTCTATAAAAATATATTGTGCTTTAAAAATATGGATGATAGTATCAGCCGCTCTTTCAGCCACTTCAAAAGCTACAGTTTGTTTAGAAATAAATTATGCAGTTAATGTCATAAAATTCAAATAAACATCAAACGAAAATTCTCAGTTTTAGACAATTCGATTTAAACGAAGTAAAGTAGCAGACGATAAAACGCCGAAGGTAAAAAGTTACTCTTTCAAAAATTTACTGTTTATTTTTTTTTTAAAAAAAAAAGATAGAGAGAAATTGAAAAAAAATAGTTAAAAATTTGAATAATATCATCTATAATTAAAAAAAATAGCTTTTCATATAGTATTAATAAATATTTATTACGCATCACTGAGGGAAAAAATGTCATATAATTATTTCTCTAGAATTTTACTTGAAATATAAGGTTAAAAATAGCTGTGGCAATTCACTGTAACAAAAATCCATAGACCACATTTGGCGTTATTATCGCTCAAAAAAAAGATGCCAAATTTCAAAACGCGAAAATATGTAAATTCGTGTATATCTTAGAAAATTTTGAATATAAAAGTCTAATTTTTTGCAGATATGCTTAAACATACACCTACTTTAAGATGGTGGTAAAAATTTTATAGGTCATAATTCAAAATTTTTTTCGAAAAATTTATAAAAATTATTTAAAAATAGAAATTTAAAAAATAAAACACAAAAAATAGGTAAATTTTATTTGGAATGAACCTAAATTTCGAAATGTGAGAGAAAAAATCAAAAACGTTTAATAAAAAAAAGAGATATTAATAAATATTTGCCAAATTCAATTAACATTGAGGAGCTAAAATTTTGAGAGCTAATATTTTAAAAACTACTCGTACGATTTTTACAAAACTTGGTATTATGGCATAATTTGAGTCGTAGAATCGAAATATGTAAAAAAATTGGTATGTTATTTCAGAAAAAGTCCGATTTTGTGTCAAAATACCTATGTTAGAATAGTGCTATATATAAATCTAATATATATCCTAAGTCGCGCTTTCGAGACATGAAAAACGCAGTTTGAATTTTGTCAATCGGCCCAGTAGAAAGGGAGATATAGCACTGTCCCATTTTTTTTTTTTTTTTTTTTTTTTGAGCAGTGTACCTTTCTTGAAAAAATATATACTGTTCTGTTTTTTGTACGAAGCAGTGGCTGTCAATATTTTCTTTTATTGTGAATAGTATTTTTTATTTTGATTTTTATACACATTGACTCCAAAGATTCCACTTGAATTTTACATTGAAAAATGGAAACATTTTCCTTCGGAAAATACAAAAACATAGCCTTTTAGGCAAAATTTGCTCACGTGAACCATTTTGAGATTATAAAAGTTTTGGCAAAAACAGAGGATAATTTCTCAGCGTAAAAATTGTTGCCAATTATTTTGTTTATGTTTCATTAATTTATCTTTCAAAAATATGTAAACAACGTTTGTAATATGAAATAACTATGTTTAGAAGATGATTTCGTATTGCAGTTATCCTCTGTACTGTTAATAAGCATTGTAGTTTAACATTCAGAAGAGTAATATTGATAATATCTGCTCGAAAACTAGTTGTTCATATAAATTTCCAATATTACATCCCTCGTACAAGCGCAAAATAGTGCCTAACTCTGCGCATGGTTAACCTGTATGGTAACGTTTCCGCACGCACAGTGTAATTACAAGGAAAGCTGTTTTACAGGCAAAATGAAATCTTTCTGCTAAGCCTTACACTCTCAATTTTAAGTATTGCTGCAGGATATAATTTGCGTTATTATTCAATTCCCGTAGTAAAATTTTGTACTCCTTTCTATATAGCATTTCCATTCAACGTTAACTTCTTCCCAATTACACAATTAGAGAGAAAATTTTTATTTCAGTTCCGTTTAACTTTCATATAATAATTCCGAAAAAAATTTCCTAAAATAGTTGCTAGAAAAATTATGCCATAAATCTAATCTTTATTTATACAAAAATTACCTCAAACTGTTGAAAATTTTCTAAGATGTATTTATTTTATGCCTCTTGTATATTTATTGCAATAAAATATTTCTCCCTTAAGTAATATATAAGATTTTTTATGATATTTAGTATAGCAAACGAAATATTCTGCAGTATGGAAGCTGAAATTTTTTAGCCCAAATGATCGTTAGCCCAGAAGAGCTATTAGTCTCGAAACGCCATTTTGCGTCAAATCACTATAAATGGTGTATCACTTTTTAAATTTTTGCCACCAAATATAATCGCCCTGCATTATATTTAAAGGAATTAAATAATGAAGATTCTGCTTGAATGTACGTGTATTTCTCGCACTGTGAAAAAACAACGGCACCTAGAGTCATCAAATTTTGAATAACGTAATCCTCCGCCCAAATATGGACATCTGCAAGTCCAAATTTTGTATTTCGAATTTGTTTTATTATCTGTTTCATATTTTGTAAGACTTTGACGAACTTTTTATTAACAAAACGATTTCATAGTGAGCAATAGTAACACTGTACGGAAAACATTTTTATGTCCAGCGCGAAAAAGTGTCTATCGGAAATTCTAAAAGCGGGCTGTTTTTAATTATTTTTAGCCCAATGTGGCATTAAACCAAATAATCTGGAAACGTGTATGTGTCTGTGAATGAAACAACGCCCGTTTATGCGTATTATAAAATCTGAAAGCTTTCAGATTCTTTTCTTTTTTTTCCAAAAATAATTTAATTAAACAATATTTTTTTACACCATATGTCACAGAAATTTTGTACCGTATAATAAATAAAATTTATTTAGATAGCAACAAAGTATATAAGAACTTTCTTCCTTTGAAAGATACATTTTCATGAAATATGTTCTAAAATAATTTATACACATTTATTTCACAAACAAGAAAAGCGAAGAACGATTAGAGCGATTAGAAAACGGATTTAAATTTCCCAAAATTCAGAGATTTAAATTATTTGGAATTTTAAAGCCTATTTAATGCACATTTCAACCGATTTTTAATTTCTGTGGAGCATATTTTAGATATCTACCGATATTCTCAAGTGAAATGCGATTCAATTTAAAAGTTTTTTAACCCTATCCTCAGACCGCCAATCTTTTCATTTCCCTTTTTATCTGTAAAAGGAAAAGAAATTTATTTTCAATTCCGTTGACCAAAAACAGGAATGTTTTTCTTTATTTATAGCTCTAACGACCGCAGTGAGAATTGTACCGCTTTTAGAGAAAACAACTATTTCTTCAGAGTCCTCCAGACTAAAAGTAGAAAGTTTCAGTCATGACTCTTAGAATTCTTTTTGTGAGAGAGAAAAAAAAATTCTATTGATCCTTTTCTGCAAAAAGTACTTTTTCCTCTTTTAAGAAATTTCTCTAACAAGCGCAATTGATTAAAAAAGGAAAACTCAAAAGAACGAATTTTAACAACGAGAATTGGCGTAGTTCTTCTTTTCATAAGCTTGTAATGTACTTGCCGCATTTAAAGGCAATGTAATTCTATTTTTAAATTTTCTGGACTTTATTTATTCTGCAATATTGCTACTACAAAACTGAAAATTTACATAAAATAATATACGCTTGTTTTTCAAGAATACAAATATACTTTTTCAAAAGTTTTCTCTGGGATGTAATGAAATTTTTGATCTTTTTAATTTTTTACCCATGCGTGATTTTTTTTGCATAGATACTTCATATAGTTGTACTAAGACAACCACAATTAATACTTTTTAAAGCACATCGTGAGCTTTAAGTAAAACGAATTTCAATAACATTACTTTTATGTTTTAAAATCTAATGGCTATTTTTTGTCGCACGAAATTTCAAATTTCCATTTTCTTCAATCCATAAATTTAGAACAATTATTCCGTTTTGATATTAAAGAGCTAGATACTATTTCCACAGGGCAAACAATTTGAAAATAACTATTGTTTATCCATTCTTGCTGTATCTTTTAATTCTTTTAACAGTTAATTGTTCATTAGGTAGGATTTTATTGTAAGCCAATATATTAAATAATTCATTTAAACATACCACGACCGAAACGTATATCGTTGATGTTGGTTGACTTATCTTAATGGAACATTTGGTTCTAAAAATAAAAATGAAAAAATCATAGAGATATGTTCACAATAAACAAAACTCTGAAAGGTTTCAGGTTTTAACGATGGCCCAAAAGGTTTTGTTAAGGTTTTTCTGCAGTCTCGCGGAGCTCGCCCTTTACCCGTCTACCGTTGCGTTCACTCATATTTAAAGAAATTAAATAATGAAGATTTGGCATAAATGTATGTATGTTTCTCACATTATGATAAATCAACGGTACCTAGAGCCATCCAATTTTGAATAATATAATCTTCCACCGAATATAGGCATCTGGAAGCCCTAATTTGGAATTTGAAATTTGTTTTATTATCGATTTCATATTTTGTAACACTTCGACGAATTTTTGATTAACAAACTCAACGATTTCAAAGTGAGCATGGAAACACTGCACGGAAAAAAGAAACATTTTGATCTCCATCAGATCTATTTTGTATCATCAGCGTGATAAATAAAATAAATTTCTAACAGTCTACAAGAAGCTGATTGCAAAATTTCTAATTCGTGTACACTAGCGACTGCATCCCCCCAAAAAAAGAATGGACTGAGATGAAATTTAGCAAATAACATACGTTGCAAGCTGTTCTGTATATTTCTTTATTAATGACCTTCAACAATATACGTTTTAAATATATTGTATTCTTCTATTTATACCATTTTATGTTCTAAAACGAAAGGCGGAATCAAACGACAGAGCTTTTTAATTGAAATTCTTTTTGAGGCGAACTTCAGATGAACAGATTTAGTTATTTTTCAGCTGGCATCAGTTTTTCCGATTCTGAATCTCCAAAGACTATAGATTGTTATTTTAAAATAGGTACAATTTGGAGGTTCTTGTATAGAATGGGAAACATTTATGACTTTTCTTCACTGTTTTCTTTCTCCCCACCCCAAATTTTTAGTCCAAAGGGTGTTAGTCCACAAGAGCTATTAATTTCGTTTTGGTATTTTGCGTCGAAAACTTTAGAAGACCATTTCACTTTTCAAATTGTTGCCACCCAATATTATCGCCCTGTGTTATATTTTAAGAAATTAAATAATAAAGAATCTGCATAAATGTATGTATGTTTCTCGTATTGTGATAAGACAACAGTACCGAGAGCCATCCAATTTTGAATGACGTAATCCTCCACCGAATATGGGTATCTGGAAGCAATAATTTGGAATTTGTTTTATTATCGGTTTCACATTTTATAACACTTTAACGAATTTTTGATTAACAAACTCAACCATTGTAAGGGAGGGGAAAAACCCTTTTTATCTCCACGAGACTGTGTATCAGAAATTCTAAAGATACACTGTACGAAAAAAAAAAAGAAAAAAATGTATATCTTCAGAGACTCATTTATATCCGAGACTGTGTATCCGAAATTCTAAAGACATCCTCTTTTAAAATTATTTTGGGATATTGTTCTTCAATTGAATTTTATGATTTAAGCGCGAAGAACATGATATTTAATAAATAAAGGTAATTATTATTATTGCTGATTTATGTTGCTTCGAAATTTTAGTTATTCGTCGCAGTGAACCAGAGTTTAGCTGATTCACTTGCGTTTCTTCCTGGGTATAAAATTTCATTTTAATGCTTGTAAAGTATCAAAATTATACATTACTGACGATATATGAATACACCTACGTTTTAGAAATGTGAAGTGCCATACGAAAACGTTTGGTTTCTGTTTAATTTATCATCTAGAGTAGTTATGAGCTTTGAATTTATTTCGTTTCCAAGAGCAAAATTAGTTCCAGCGGGTAATGGAAGTCGTTTGAAATTGCAAAAGTTAAATACGCGTGGAGTATTTAATGGGAAAAGATTTTCTAGAAGATACTTCGCGCTTGAAGTAATTTCCTTGGCTCGTAAAATTAATATTAGGGTAGGAGAATTCTAGCTAGGAAACTTTAATTCCAATATTCAACGTTTCGTTTTTTTAACTGAAAACAAATACAAGGAAGTGAATTTAAACTTTATTCAACATTTTCTATTGAAAATTGCCTCAATTTAAACTAGTTTTCCTTAATATTTTTAAGAGACTATATTGTGTTCTGCTGGTTATAGATGCCATAAATTGTCTTAAACACTGGCAATGAAATGGGTAAAAAATGTTAATATTTTGCTTATATTTTATTTATTAATTTAATCTATAAATACGTTCAGTAGGGTAAGATAATTTTTATGTTTCCAGAAATAAGATAATTTTTATGATTTTTAGCAAAAAAAGGGGTGTTAACCCAGAAGGCCTATTAATTTCGAAAGGATATTTTGCGTCGAATCAGTAAAAGCGCTGAATTACTTTTCAAATCGAATTCACGAAATTCATCGTGGCAAGGTGTGAAAGATTGCGCCTGTCGTTTGCAAGAGCCCTGAACACTATACAGGTGACAATATGACTTTCTCTCAGTTTCGCCACCCAGTTTTGACGGAGAGCAGCCCGGGAGCATGTAAGCATTCTGTACCGCGCCACGCTAATAGGAAAAAATCCATACTTTCCGATGACATCATTTTCTCTTGGCGTAATGACGTTTAGGCAGAATTCTTACAGTTTTGTTCTTGTTGAATGAAGCGCATGAATGATACTGAAGCGTGAAAATTATCATTTGTAGCACTTACCTAACGCTTGGGTATCCACTAATTACTGTGTACCTAATACACATGTTTTAATATCTTTGTACATTGGCTAATGTACTTAGGAAACAGTACAAATAATTCAGTAGCAAGACACTGTACCACACAGTACTAATCTAAGGTCTAAATTTTAATTCACTGTACTAATTACTTATTCCAGCATAACATTGCGCACCTAATATTTCAGTATGTACATGTCTTCTGTAATCTAATTATAATGCTTCAAAGGATCATAGTGTACTCAACATATGAGTACACACGTTATGTATATATGCTACCGTATCCATGCTTTTGCATACACCTTGTAACATGGCAATGTATTATCCAGTGTCTAACATTAATTAGCTTTAACGCCACTGTATGAAGTACCAAATTTGTATGTATGTTTATACATTAGTATATTAGCACAATGAACACGTATGCTTATATAGATAAAGGTGGACGTGGCGCTATACCGATTAACCGTATTGGTAGAGGGGTGATGCCCACGTCCTTCGTCGCATGTCGCATGTATTCTTTGAATAATAATGACAGACGAAAAAATTGACATGGAGCCTTCTGTAATGGCATCCTGTTTGTGGAATAATAAAATTATAAAAAATCCTTCAAAGATGCTGCTAATATCAGAAGCAATCTTAAATGCTTAGGTTATATAAATTACTGAGTTCATAAATTTAGTGCGAAAAACAAAACACAAAACACATTGAATTACACGACGATCTCGATTCAAATGCAAAGGCAGTTAAGCTGGCAGTAAGGCAAAAAGTAAATGTAAAGGCAGTTAATACAACGCATTTCATTAACGGTAATAAACTTTTCTTTACTGCTATCAAAATGTAAATAAACGGTATGGAGGTCTGCTTTCGAGCCCAAACAAAGTCAAGGCGTTTCTAAGTGTGAAGAAAATGATGTCATGGGAAGTCCTATCCAATCACGAGGATGGGTTTTTCCCCTATGCGTCTGGCGCGGTACAGAATGCTTATATGTAGCCCGGGAGGGGGGACGGGTGCGAGGGTCCCTCCTCTTTCCCTACCACAAACCTCTCGAGAGGACATTTGGCTCGCTGCATATTTAGAGTGCCTCCACGTCGCACAGACACTACACATTTCTAAAAATCCATGCCTTCCCCGGAATTTGAATCCGGGCTCTTCCGTAAGGCAGTCAGCGTCTCTAACAACTATCGCGGTTGGGCCGCTCCTGTTAAATATGATGAAATAAGGTTAACTCGCAGTTTTTCTCAAGATTACCTTTATTAGACCTCAATAGTAAAGTTAATAGATCCTGGTTAGTAAAGTTAATAGATTCTTTATTAGGATCTATTAACTTTACTAACCAGGCACTGTATGTTAATTTCCTTTGCTGTCTTTCTCGCTTTCCATTTTCCTGCCAGAATGCTCATTTCTAGTTCGCGTGTATTCAAGTGAGAAAGAAAAGATGTAGTATTTAAAGGAAGATTTTAGAGGGTAGAATCAAAGCGTGTTTCGCCTGCTGAAAACCGCGTTTGTTAATTGATTCTATTGAGAGTAGTATATCTGCGGCGTTGCGTTATGCTCTCTATTAGGCTTGTCGTGGCGACATTAAGTCTGAGCTAACTTGCGCGTTTTGTGTATATATAGCTTTTTGGCTAACTTAAGTTTAACTTAGTCTAAATTGAATTCTCTTACTCTTTTAATTTAAGCCATAAATGCTGGCTGATTCTGTAAGCGCCAGTAGTGACTTCTATTAAACTTTGATCTGAGTTAATTCCAAGCGTCTTTTACACTTTTCGTACGTTTCTGTCGTAATTTCAAAGACATAGCGATAGGTCACTTAAGTCGTTTCTCTTTGAATTTGTCCTACCAAAAGGTCGAAACTCTATAATTTGCTACAGAATGTCAACCTGGCTTCTACACACATAAATGTAATAAATATTTTTCAACTTAAAATGTTATGTAGGCAAGTTTAGTATTATCATAATTTAACAGCATTTTCAAGGTCTCATGCTAAGTGGTGTGCATTTTAAAACTTAAAAATTTAAACAATTTCTAAAATTAAAACATTTTTTTTAATTATGTTTGGTTTGGTTTACTTAATTACAACAAAGCGCTCGAGAGCTATCTGTGTAAGGGAATGGATGCCTTTCTGAATGATTTTCTAATGAACACTGAGAAAATGGACCAAACCATGAAAACACTCATGAAGCCATCCCATTCGCCAAGGTTTGAACCCCGGATCGAACTACCTGCGTTTAACAACTTTACTGCTCGGCCGCTGATGGGCCAAATTATGCTTGATTTCTGGTTTTTTGTGTAGATTTAATGACTATTTTAAATAAACTAGCTGTTCCGAAAAATAGGATTTTTTGTAGTAATTACTCAAGAGGCTATATTACTGCACTGAACTTTTTATCTGACATTGTAATTTTCAGAAAAATTGTTTAAAATATATGCAGTATTCTCAAATGTGTATTTTTCTGCTTTTTCCGCATTACTATCATCAACTAGTCCGTTTGTTACTTCATATTTATTTTTTAAAAAATAAAGCCCATTTGATCAATCTTTTTTTCTTTTTTCCCACAAAGCAGTCTTTATAAACTAAAAATTTAGGTCTAAAATTTCAGAAATGATGATAAGAGAATAAATAAACGAGAAAATATTAATTATGAAAAATTTTGGAACTCGTGAACTAAATTTATGAAGTCTAAAACAACATCCTGTAAAAGATTTCGAAGAAATGCTACATATCTTTGCATTTTCTTCCTATTCTTTTTCCAAATTCTTCAAAATAAAAAATATCAAAGCAGAAAATTCTATTATACTTTTGTATTTTTTTTTCTATACTTTTCTTCTCCTACATGTACCTAAACAGGCTTTTGCGTTCGAATGAGCAGACGATAAAAACATTGTTGTATTTTTTAGGTATATTGCATGCATTTACTAAATGGTTAAAATGGCTTAAATAGACTTCATTTAGAATTTATTTGATGAATGGTTTTAGAATGGTTAAAATGGCTTGAATAGATTTCATTTAGAATCTATTAGAATCTATTAGATCTATTATTCATTTTAATAAGAGAGTATGATTTTTTTTTTTTTTTTTTTTTCGAATCAAAATTTTAGAGCAATATTTTGTTAGAAATAATTTATCAGTATTAATAAAAGATGTTAAAATAAAATTTGTATAACACTGAAAAGAAAGCAATTGAAAGAATGATAAGGATATATTTTAATAAAATATTGAAAATCAGTTGAATTTAATGATGTAAAATAACTGATTAAAAATAATTTATATTTGCCAAGAAAAGAGAATATAATGCAGTTTTGGCAACAACAAGCGAATGTTTTTGTTTTATTTCACAGAAAAAGCACAACGAATTCGAATAAAAAGCTTAATAGAATTTATAATAAAAATGGCTGCGTTAGTATAAACATCATATTTTCTATAAATAACTTGTATTTATTCAGTTTGTAAATGTTTTACTCATTTATCTTCGTTTGTGATTTTGATGATCATTGCACCTAAGTTAAACACTGATGTAGAATGTTTTAATTCTTCAAGTTTATTTAGAACTTGAATCCGATTAACAGATAGTGGGATCAAAGAAACAAGGTGAGTTTTCTTGTTTATTATTTTGAGGATTAAAATATCTTTGTGCCTGACTCTTTAAATTTGCATAATAAAAAATACTCACTTTCGGTAAACATACACAAACGTAGGACTTAAGATGTATTTATTATACTAGCTATTGGGCAACTTGTTCTTTCCAATGAAGGAACTCATTCTCTGAGGAATATTGACATCGATGTGAGGAAGCAAAAGAAGTTATTTTTTACATTGGGTCTTAACAGTGACTTAGGCTTTCTTAATGGCTCGAGAATGCTTAGTTTTTATTAATGGCGAGGGTAGCACGAACATCTCCCTAAGGTTTTCGTGCAGATGAAAGTAAGATGTTTCAAAGGAGATGTTAAAAATAAGCCAAGATACACTTCTTAATGAAAATAAAAATCTTTAGTTCAAATTGCTGTTTGCTGAAGTTTTTTAAGAATTTGCTCAACTGAAGGAAGATTAGATGTCAAATGTAAAAAATGAAAGATTAATTGCGTCATTAAAATGTGTGATCATTTTGCAAATATTAAAGTGACAAAATTCGAAATTTAATTTTAATAGCTAAGCATCTGTTTGCTGAAGGCGTAATGGGATTTCAACTTCTAATTAAAATGCTTCGCATTTGTTTTATCTGTACTAACTTTTCAAAACACCTAATTTATTATTGCACGATTTTCGTATTTTATATGTACCGTATACTTAGGGAAAAGTACCGGAAGGGAAGGCTGAATTTTACTAAGATAATATTAACTCTGTTAAAAATAGCTGAGATAAAAAGCCATATATCTTGAATGCAGAACTATGTAGAAAAATTTCTTCAGAAGATTCATTTTAATAAGAGAGTATGTTTTGCTTTTTGAGTTTTATAAATGTAAGATTACCCTCAATAAGAATATAGTAGAGTACGACTTAAGCATAACTAAACTGCTTTATTTTACTAATATGAAATAAAATGAATGAAAAGATAAGTTAAGTGAACAGTTCAGCTGGTAACCTCACAATTAACGTTTCAGTCCAAACAGGATTCGATTCAGGTAGTGATGACTCACACACTATTAGTCCTCAATAAATACATTCAAAAGGCACGTATGCTCTCGTATGGCTAGCTCGATGTAAACATTTCAGCTTGGCATCAGGGAACTTGAGAATCGGAGGAAAACGTCTGTTTTCTACCAACTCTTGAAGTTTTGGTTTGGTTTGGTTTATTTAATTATGGCAAAGCACATTAGGGCTATCTGCCTAAGGGGATGGATGCCTTCTTGGAGGACCTTCTGAGGGAAACTGGCTCGTATACACGTTACACATGGGGAAAACCACAAAAACGCCACGCAGCCAGCCCGTTCACGGGATTCGAACCTCGGACCGAACTACCAGTATTCAGCGACTTTACCACTCTGCCGCTGGTGGGCCCCCAACTCTTGAAGGATTTGCCTCTGCGCTTGGAACACGTCTTGTTCTCAGCACTTCCAGTGGTCGTTTGTCGCTCTGCAAGCTGCGCTAAGCTGCGATAACGTCACGCCTTGCTGAGTAGAAGTAGAGGGAAACGAAGAATATGCTCCCACGTTCTCGGCTATCCTGCAGGACATCGTCCCAGACCTCGGTTGAGTGGACATCACCATCCCCATCATCATAAGGTACCTACAAATAGAATAAGAAAAGAAAAGAGTATCAGGTCCTTAGATTTGAGCTGATACGATTATGAATCAATTTGACCATGGTTTCATATGGTCAACTGCAGTAGATGTCATATTCGGTCCTTCATGGCACCCTACTTTTTCGACTTCCTATCTACACTCACGTTTGTGAAAATTGCAACACCAAGAAGGAATCGTCATAATTGAATGCAATTTAATACACAGTTGAGTGGTAGTGGTACAAATAAATGATTAAATGTTCAAAGCAAACAAACAAGAACAAGAGATCAGAATCAGTATTTTGTGTGGCCACCACGCGCCGCAATAAGTGCTGCTACACGACGTGGCATGGAGTCAAACAAAGTTTGAATGTCTGACTGAGGAAGAGCATTCCATATCGTTTGTACGCGTACCCAAAGTTCGTCTGAAGACGCAACAGGACGAGGATCACGAGCAAGACGCCGACCAATGACATCCCACACATGTTCAATTGGCGACATATCCGGGGAACACGCAGGCCAAGGAAGAAGCTGTACCTACTGCGCTGCAAAGAAGGATTTAACAATCCGAGCAGTATGAGGGCGGGCATTGTCCTGTTGAAATACAGCGCCTGGCAAGCTTTGAAGGAAGTGAACAGCTTCGGGCTGTAGAACTTCACGGATATACCGGTTGCTGTTCAGATTGCCCACAATTCGTAGCAATTGAGATCGTCTATGATATGCTATGGCGCCCCAGACCATAACTCCGGGTGTTCGTCCACTGTGGCGTTCGATAATGCACTCCGGAAGGTGGCGTTCACCGGCATAGCGTCTGACACGAATGCGGCCATCATGGTACCACAAATTAAAGCGGGATTCGTCAGAAAACACGACATGCTGCCAATCAGCATGCCAGTCTCTATGCTGATTGGCCCATTGTAGCCGCAGGCGGCGATGGTCGTGCGTTAGGGGGATCCTGTATAAAGGAGTCCGTGCGCGCAGTCCACACTGCAGCAGACGTCTACGAATTGATGAAGCACACAATGAAACACCTGTAGCTATTGACCACAGTGCTGCCAATTGTCTAGAGGAAGCTGTACGGTCCGTCCGCGCCATGCGGACCAGGTGTCTATCATCGCGAGCTGACGTCACATTTCGGGGTCCACTCCCGGATTTCCGAGTTGTCCGACACTCGTCCGTCCACTGCTTCCAAACGCGCATCACTGTGCTGCTGTTACGCTGCACACGAGAGGCTACTGCACGATACGACAATCCAGCTTCACGAAGGCCGATGATTCTCCCTCGTTCAAACTCTGTAAGTTGTTCAAATCTCGCTCTCTTTCGTCGACGAGGCATAAGTACAGATTGAGTTAACGTTTACCACTAGCAGATAACCACCGATAACCATACACGCCTCGCTACAGCCGTCTATTTATTCGGATCCATCAGCCGTTAAGAGGGCGCTGCTCAGCATACGCATGCGCTACGGATTTGCAATTCTAATCATTTGCATATCATGCGCTACTTTGCATTTCCTGAAAATTTCAGCTCACACGCGTAAGTCCTTCATGGTGTTGCAATTTTCACAAACGTGAGTGTATCATTTGATTTAATAGCTATGACTTTGTACGGTCCGTGAAACTTAGGTTAGTTACAAACCAATCCCATACTAAGTCCCACACTGAGTCCCATACTGAATTTCCATACTGAGTACAAATCGTCAATCTTGTACAGTCTCGGTTTCTTCCGTCTTTTGTTAAATTGCTAACGATTCTCTTGTTGTAAATTAGAAATATTGTTTTTCGCATCTTCTCTCATTTCATTACGTTCTTGCATCAACTGCTTTAGATATTCTTCATTCAATGTCTCACTGATTCTCAGATCTTCCTTGTTCTTCATTTTTGTACCCATGAGCAGTTCAAACGGTGAATACTTTGTACTTCTCGTAGTTGTACTGTTGATTATTCTCTGGACATCTGGAACATATTTAAACCAGTTTTTAGAATCCTCATGAGATAATTTTGCTAAAACAGGAATCAAAATTCTATGGATTCGCTTAATCTGTCCGTTACCTCTTGGAATACCGATAGTAATTTTAGCATCTATTCTTTCTTGCGTGCAATAAGCTGCAAATTCTTTCGATGTAAAGGCAATACCTCGATCAGAAATAATTCTGGCTGGATTCCCAAATACAGTCTGCTGTTGCCTCAATTTTGAAATGACTTCTTGCGTAGATGGGGATTTCACTGGATAGAACCAAGTAAATTTCGTAGAAGCGTCGACCACAGCTAAAATGTGTTGGTATCTCTTGTTCGTCGATGGAAGAGGTCCAATAAAGTCGACATGGTATGTACTCAAAGGAACATTTTCCTTCGGTAAAGGATGAAGAAATCCTTCTGCATTTCCTTGCTTCTTGTTGTACAATATACATTCTATGCAGTTCGTAATTGCCTTTACAATTCTGCATTTCAGTCTGGGAATATAGAATTCTTGCTCTCGAGCATTCACAGTTTTCTCTACAGCAAAGTCATTAAAAAGTTATGTACCTTCTCTATGATTTCGTTTTGTAATGTTTCTGCCATTACTAGCAGATCTTTTCCATTTTCCAATTTCCTTAAAATACCATTTCTCAGGAAGAATCCAATTTCTTCTGCTTTCTCGACTAAATTCTTGATTAATTTCACATGCTCATCTTTATTCTGTTGTTGTGCTAACCGAATCTTCTCCGTTACATCGGATGTGTATGATGCCAAAGCATTCCTACTTAGAGCATGAGCGTGTTTCATTTGGCCTCCTGAACGATGTACAATTTCGTAATCGAATTCTTCAATAAACATTGCCCATCTTGCAATCTTGGGAGTTAAATCTTTCTTATCTAAAGTTTTCTGAAAAGCGCTACAATCAGTAACAATTTTGAACTTAGAGCCTAACAAATAGTTTCTTAAACTTCTTAAGAGCTTCTATAACTGCAAGGGCTTCTAATTCGTAACTACTGAGTTTCTTTTGCTGCGGTAGTCTTCTTACTCATATACTGGATTGGATGATAACTACCATCGTCAGACAATCGGAGTAATACAGCCCCAAAGCCTTGACTACTAGCATCAGTATGAAGTTCTAATGGATATCCTTGCTTAAATATATGGAGAACAGGTGCTTGAGAAAGAATTTCTTTTAATCTGCAAAAGGCTTCCTGTTGTTCTGAATCGAACTTAAAACCAGTACCTTTTATAAGTAAGTCACTAAGAGGCTTAGATATTTTAGCATAATGCGGAATGCATTTACGAAAATATCCCGTTAGTCCTAAAAACCTTCGTAGTTGTTACAGTTACGTGGTTGTGGAAAATTTTGAACAGAAACAGTTTCGGTAAGTGACGGTCAAATAGTTCCGTTTTCAATTACATGTCCCCAAAATTCAATTTTTCGCTTTAAGAATTGGCACTTTCTGAAATTTATTTGTAATCCGTATTCTGAAGCAGTTTTAAATACTCTTTCTAATTTCTCTAAACATTCAACTTCTTCCTTAGCCGGTACGATTATATCATCCATATAAATAATGAGCACACTTTCATTTAGCAAGTCTCGAAATACTGAATAAATATACCTTTGAAAAACATTTGGACTAATACATAAACCAAAAGGAGCTTTAAGAAATTCATAAACACCATTATGTGTTACGAATGCGGTGTATTTTGTGCCTTTTTCATCTATATCTACATGGAAAAAGCCATTTTTTAAATCTATTGTGAAGACCTTTGATTGTTCTAAGCGATCGAGTATTTCTGGGATTAAAGGCAGTGGAAATTTGTCTTTAATAATCTCCTTATTTAATTTCATTTTCGATAGTCAATGCATAATCTCTTAAACACGTCCTTCTTGTTACATAAAACTATAGGCGCAGAATAATTAGAATTACTAGGCTTTATTATACCATCTTTCAACCATTCTTTAATTTGCTCGTCAACAATTTTTTGTTCTGCAGAAGACATGCATCTTCTATTTTGATAGACAAGAATTTCATCGCATAAATTTATTTGCATCTTGAAATCGGATTGTTTATTTTTCCGAGGTTGGTACGAATTAATTAATCTACACAGTCTTTAGGTTCGACATTCTAAATGTGCGTTAAATCAATCTCGTTGATTTCTTTAGAAATCGTTGAAATGTTTTAGAAATCTAGACCGGAAATTTTAGACAAAATATTACATAAGAGTTCTCGATCAGATTCTACGAAACTCCTTCATTTAGAATTGAATATTTTATTCTTTCTTTACTCATATCTAACATCAAATTGAGTCTAATTCATAAGACTTCATCATTTTACACAAAGCCAACGAACATAATATTCTCCGCTAATTCTGCAATAATTGTGCAGCTAAAGGACTTTCCTGTCAATTTGAATGCGAGGCACTTCATTTTGTCTTTCCAACAATCCTTTCTTGTACACAATTAAGGAAGAAGTAAGAAGTAGGTGCAGCAACCTCCGGGGTCAATTTAGTCCTCCTTGGAGGGGAAAGAAAGAGGAGGTGCTTAATTGATATGTCACGCTTGATGTGTAATTAAGACTATTAATGACAAGTAAGGAAGCATAACGGAACTCGCGTTTTAATTTACAGAGAATAGCCGCAGGGGTTTTACGCCCCCTTTGTCTTGTTCGTACCATCTGTGCACCAAAATCGTGATTTTCCAAAATTTGTTCCTTCTTTTTTTTTCCCTTCCCTCCCCATCTCCAAGTTTAAGACATAGCGCATTAAAAGACGACTAATAGATTACCATAACACTTGTCAAGTAGCTCAGAATTTAGAAAATGTTGTAAACTCCTTCTAAGGTATACCAGTTAATTAATTTTAAAGAAATTTCGATTCAGTTAAATTATTGATTGAAAGTTTACCTGCTTTGTACTATTACAGTAACAATAAATATCACATAATTTTCATACTATGAAAAAATTTAATTAATCTTTTGCTGTTGCATAGAAATAGCGTTCGTAAAATTCCGCAGTTAAATTGTTAAACTAGTAAGACGTAAACAAATCGAAATTAAATTGAGGAATTCTTTTTGAAAATACCGTTAAGTGTTTTGTTTTCAATGTAAGTCTTATATTTGGTATCTGTCTGTCAATCATAATGTAGTCTCTTATATTGGTGACAGGTTATCTATTGGATAGCATTGTTGAGTGAATAATTTAAAAGCGGATATAAGCATATTCATTTCCGCAATAATTTTCTTCCATATTGGAATATCTCTTACTTACTATCTAATAAATTGATTTTGGAATTGGGGGAAAAATTTCATTTTGGAATAAAATGGAAAAAACAAAGAATCAATTTTTAACAGTCGTACTTTTTATTTTATAGAAAGCTATTTTATTCCTTGTCAGAGGGTAAAGTAGCTACTTCAAAAACTGATATCATACGGATTCACTCCAAATATTGCAAATTATTGCGAATTATTACACTAAAGTACCACGCTTAAATCTCCTTCATTAAATAATAATTATAAATTAAGTAATTTATTATACTTACAAAATGTGTTTATTATTTTTAAAAAACATACAAATATTCGCATTAAGTCATTTAACGTTGTGTTTATGTTTTGTTCTAAAAAACTGTTAACTAACCTTAATACATTTCTTAAAGGTTAATATGTAAACATATGAATAAAAAGGGAGCTTATGAACTAGAACTATGGAAAGATAGTGAAGCATAAAATTTTGGGAACATTTTATAGAAGACCTTTATTACTCACACTTGCTCATGCTAAAATGGAAAAAAAAAAAAAAAAAAAAAAAAATGTGCATTAATGTGTCGATACTTCTTTTGATTTAAATGCGGATAAATGCAGTAATAAATGAAAGAACATATTGGTGGAAATGGTTAAGATGAATAACTACATGTTTATACATATCAGAAGAAAAACACGCCAAAATGAAGCTTAAAATTAGTAGAGAAACAACCTTGTATTTGACGTAAATTTAGACAAAAAAAAAAATTCGTTACTAATTGTGCCGACAGATGGCACTATCACCCTTCTCGCTTTGTTGCAGTAGGGTATAACTAAGACCGTTACGCCCAACTTTTCCTGCAAATCTCGGCATACGCCGGAGGTTGGAGTTGGAGTTCTTACGAATTTCTTCGCTCCTGATGAAGAGGGACCTGTTTGCCTTCGAAATCGATTTTGTATAAATCTAACCCCAAATATAAGTTTTTTTTTTTCTTTACTAATTTTATGTACAGGCATTTTCTTTGCAGAAGATGTGCAAAAATGTTTTCGTTAAGCTAAACGTCAAATTGACTTTTTTGAACAATCTTTTATGTAAAGAAAAGTAATGGCCGAGTTTGTCTAAAACTTTCACCTTAAAAATCTAAAGCACTGTAACTGTTAAAATACATTAAACTATAAATGGTTGTTATGAAAGAGTATTTGAAAAATTTAAAGGGCGAAAACTGCATAACTTTGAAAAACTATTCAGAAAACATAACAGAAAAATATCTAAATTTTCTCTTTGTTTCAATCAGCTACTTGTGATGTGGATATGAGATTTGTTTGGTAACTGCGAATAAAAATGAACCTTTCGACTTGTCGTGATGTGAGTCGAAGCACTTTATATTCATTTGTGATAACGCACTTCTGTGCTTTTCCATTCCAAAGAGATGCAAATGTGACAGTTCCAGTTCCCATGTGATGCAGATGCAAAGTTTTGTATGTTAAGAGCGAGCATTTCGAATTCAGAGATACGCTTCACAGATGTCGAGTTCCCCAAAACTGCAGCTTAGCTAAACCTCTAAATTTCAAATATTTAAGGAGAAATTAGAAAGGATTTCGAAATCCCCCCCCTTTACAACTAGAGTTGTAAGAGAAGAAGCTAAATATCTCTAGGCCGATGTTTCGAGATTAAGACTCATTTGAATTTTCAAAACAGTAGTTCATCTAAAAATAAAATATAAGAAAATGTATGTATGTACTTTTAATATTTTATTTATTGAGTATATATATGTGTGTGTGTGTGTGTGTGTGTAATTTGAATAATAGCACTCAGTTTTGCATTTGAAAAGAAAATCATATGAAGTGAAAAACAATGTACCTGCTTGCTTTCTTTTTTAAATAAAAAATAGTTAAGAAATACTCGGTAGAAATAATTTATAATGAGTATTAGTTATCTTTTACTCTAAGGTGACCCACCTCGTTCAAAAGACCTATTTTGGCAAAAAATCTGAATTTTTTTTATTTAATAATAGCGGAAGTATCCGATGCCAGTTAAGTTACATTGAGAGTAATGCATCTAAAAACAGAGAGAACGATGCCGCTGTAATCTTTCTCTAATAACGATGCAAAAAATACTATTCATAGTTATACATTTTTCATTCTGATGCGATATGGAATCCACATAAAATATTTCGATACAAAATAAAAAGATCATTATGTCTCATTCTATCTGCAACAATTCCATGCAGCTTTTAATGATTTTCGTCTTTCTAATCAAATAGTCGTAAAAGCTCAAGTTCCATCTAATATTTCACGTATGTTGAATTTTAGTCGATTAATTGTGGCAAAAAAAAAAAAAAAAATATCATAATTGATCAGAAATCAATAAAGCGAACAAACAGGAACAGATATTCTTCTTTATATATATAAATTTCGTAAAACTTATAAATTTTTGATTAACAAACTCTGCGATTTGAAAGCGAGCAGTCGCAACACTGTTCGAAATAAAGCATTTTTGTCTCGAACGCGCGAGACTGTTGCCACTCGGAAAATTGAGTGCGAAAATCAGCGCTTTCGGAGTTTTCAATTAATAATTCGGCTGATTAAAATCGTTCGAAAGTGGGAACAGTCGAAATGGAATTTTTGGAATCGGAAATAATGTATTCAATGTTTGGAGATGCTATTTTTATTTCATCGTAAAACTTCGAACTATTTTATTAACAAACTCTAGAATTTGAAAGTGATCAGTGGCAACAACTTTCGAAATAAAGCAGATTTTCATCTCCAGCTTGCGAGACTGTTGCCACTGGGAAAAATGAGGGCGAAAATTATCGTTTTTCCGAGTTTTTGATTAAGATCTCTGATTTTTTTTTTTTTTTTTTTTTTTTATAAAGTGGACGTGGACCGTTTCCAGGACCTAGAAAAGAATTGTAGAAAGTTTGGTGACGATTTTATATATAGAGATTTTTGAACGCCGCGTTCCTAGCTATCAAAAACATTTTTTTTTTTTTTTTTTTTTTCTTGATATTTTAACTAAAAGTGGAGATATGCCACTTTTTCTGAGAGACGATAAACCGAAAGTTACTGTTTGTGACATCAGAAGTCAAAGTTTAAAGGGAAAATTAAAAATTAAACTTTTATCCTTTTTTATATTATCTTTAAACAAATAATTTTAAGCATTTCAGTATGTCTGGAGAATCTGGCAATGTAGATTTATTATGTATTTTCTCATTTTCGTTTGGTAACATGAATAGTTGCATATATATATAGTAACGTTAATCTGTGAACTTTAAATTCGATTTTTTTTAGCCCAAAGGGCATTAGCCCAGGAGGGCTATTAATTTCGAAACGGCATTTTGCGCCGGTTCACTATAAATGTCCGTTTTACTTTTCAAATTGTTACCACCGAATATTATCGCCCTGTATCACAATTAAAGAAAGTAAATAATGATGAAATCTGCATGAAGGTATTTATATTACTTGCATAGTGATAAAACAACGGTACCTAGAACCATCAAACTTAATAATAACGTAACCCTCCACTCGAATATGGGCATCTGGAAGCGCAAATTTGGAATTGTTTTAGTATCTATTTCATATTTTCTAACAATTTAACGAAGTTTTGATTAACAAACTCAACGATTTCAAAGCAAGCAATGGCAACACTGTACGGAAAAAAAAAATTATCTCCAGCTTGCGAGACTGAGCATCGGAGATCCTAAAGATAGGCTCTTTTTAAATTACTTTGCGATGTTACTTTTGAATTGAATTTTATGGTTTAAGTGCGAAGAACATGATATTTAATAAATAAAGGTAATACACAAAACGTTAAAGAAAAGCCCCTTTGGGTGTAATATAAAATCTGGAAATTTAATAAAATAAAATTTGGAATTTTTATGATTTATGTCCACAGCAACAATGATAATTCTAAAAGTTTCTTATAGAAACACTTTAAATTTTGCACACAGTTTTCACATTCTTATGCATGATGTAGTAAGAATTAAAAAAACTAATCTCATGGAATTTAAATTATGTCATTTTTCCTTCAATATGTATTCAATTTTTTTTTTTTTTTTTTTTTTTTTTTTTAATTTTTGAGCATTGACTAACATATTTGCCTACACATTACAATTGAATCAATGTTTTCCAATTATTCTGGTTCACTGGATGTTTATGATTCATATACATAACATAAAGTCACAAATATGTTTCTTTATCATCATTATTTTCTTGTCAGTGATGGTTGATGTTTTTATTAATTTCGATATAAAATGTTCAGTTTCTTTGCATAAATTTCACAAAATAAGGAATATTTTGACACTTTTATAGTGATTATATTTGAGTTAAATCCAATCAAAAACGTCAGAAATATAACAAACATTTCGAAAAAAGCCCTTCGAACGAGGTCGGTTACCTCTGTTAAATAAATGTTAATTTTCCATTTCTTTGTAATGAACAAATTTTCGTACCAAAATTCAAATACAATATATTCTTAAATGGCTGTTGAAATGTTAAATCTTAATAAAAGTTTCTCATTTTTCAACGAAAAAGAAATATTTTCAATTTTTGTCATTTTTAATGGAGATAGTAAAGCATCTCCAGTCTGAGACTTCAAGAATTTCTGTGATGTTTTAATATACACAGATGTGCATATTTTATTGTTTACAGGAATAGGTTGTACCTCAAACATGATGAAGTGAGAAATCATGATATTGTTTTGCGATATTTCGAGTCATAGTTAGCTTTTAGTTTTTAATTAAATTACGTACACTTCTCTGCTAGTACTTAAGTCCAAATGTTTACTTTAAATAGCGGTTGTAGTCTAGTTTTTGTTCAAAATTGCTTTTATTGTAGAGTCCTTAGGTTATTTTGAAGCAGGAGATACGAAAAATGAGCACCGGGACGCATATTTCAGAAGTGCACATCTGTGTAGCCACCGAGGGAGTGGCTTCTAGGATGGACCAGTGAGCGTTCAGTAATATTTCTGTCATGTACATGACCTTTCGCACGCTTTAAGATTTAAGCAAGATGGTGGAAAATATTTTGCCACACAATTTTCTGTACAAATTTCTGTACATCGTGTATTTCTTCTGAAAGTTTTTATTGTGCAATTAGATCAAATATAATCCATTGTGAAGATTTCACTACCTAATTGAAAGAATTTGAAATAAATACAAACACATGTTGGATACTCCGCAAAAATATTCATGCGAAATATTACTTAATAAGTGATAAATAAGACGAAAGAAATATGTGATACACATCCGAGCCCAAATGCTATCTTTACATAACACTAGGCATATGAGAACAATATTTACACCAGTTATATATGTAAATAGAAGTCAGCACCTTTTATTGCAGTCTATATGAAAAAGATGTTCTATAATAATAGCCAATTCAGAACTGAACTTTACTAATTTGCATTCGTAATTCACTAATTTGCATTCAATGTGTTAAATTTCACATTTAATAATTGCTCTTAAATATACTGTCTACACAAGAAATACTCAAACAAAATGAATTTATCTATTCACAACAAATATATTCAATTTATTCACATATAACTTTTAATGTTAACAAATTCTGCTTTACTTTACAAAGCTCTTTTCACTTTGGTCACTTTTCTGAATTCCTCCTTAAACCTTTTTCTTTCTCCCCTACTTTTCGAAAAGCAGATATCTTAGCTAACTCAGTGCCCAGTCTGTTTTTTTATTGCTGTTATGAAAAGACTTCTTAATCCTTCTTCACTCATTGAAACGTTTATACTCATTGAGACTCATTGAGACGCAAAAAACGTTTCTCGAAAAGCCGCTTCCTGCTGGGTTTTAGATACTGCTAAGCACAAATAGACTCGCAGTGCCAGTAACGGGTACTAAGGAAAATGCTTTTGGAATTCATTTTATAACTGTACTGCCTAGCTGTTAGACAGTTGTTACGACCTTGTTGCAATTTAAGGGATAGTAATTCTAATGATACATTCGTGTCTTCTTAGTTCTTGTCTAAGTACTAACAGTATCTGCAAACTTCTTGTAATTGTTATTGAGTTCTTGGTGTTATTTAATTGATTAAAAGCAAACACGAGACAGATGTCGGTTTTTAAAGGAGGAATATTTTTGTAAGAGTATTATCTAAGGAACACTAGCTGATATTCTAAATGCACTTAAAAACACGAAAACCCAAGCATCCAGCTTTTCCCTGAAGGCCTTATTTTTTTATTGCCAAATTTTTAAGGCTAGAAATAACTTGGAACCCTTCACAGCAGTGATTTAACTGCTTCACTTTTTTTGTCTAATTCATAACCGTAATCTATATCAACCGGGAAGAAATTTTTAAATACATAATTTTTCTACTGAAATAGGCTTATCTCTACTTTTATTTTAAAAAATCTGATGTGGTCACCACACGATTTCCTTGTAAGGCCTATTAAATTATGCACATTTTTGCTGCATTTCATTTAATCTTATTTCCCCGAATTTCGTTAGAGATGTATTTCTCATTCAATAAATTCAGTTCTCACTTCGCGGCAAGGAAAAGTACATAAAAACTTTAAACATCTCCATTAAAACTGTAAAATACAGAAAGAAATAAAACACCAAATACACTTAAAACAATTATTTTAAAAAAATTTACAATTAAAATTAGAGTTTTTTGCGCAAAAACAAGCAATTCGGCCAGAGGGCAAGAAGGCAGATTTTTCGGTGCACAAAACTGAATGTTTACATTTGGTCCCACTGGGCAAAAAGGCATTGAAAGTGCAGAAACACACTTAATTCACTATCGTACTGAATTTCAAACTTAAACAAATGGCAGTTCGTTAGGCTTAACTCTCCAGTTTTAAATTGTTGCTAATTCTACAATTATTGCATTCAGATCACTAAAACCATAAAAACCGCGTAATTCAATCACTTTTAAAGTAAAAAATGCTCACTTAACCAATGTATAAGAATAAAAAACTAAGCTCACGGAGCCAGGTAACAATGGGAACATATATAAATAAATTTATATAAGATTGGTGCAGCCAATTGAAATGAAAAAGGGAGTTGCACAACTACATGTTATAGCAGTGCTATATACAAAATTTCCGCGTTCAGCGACTACTCGTTCTTGAGTTAAACGAGATATATACATACTTACGTACGTACGGTAGAGACATCAAGGGGAAAAAACAATTCTGAATCTATTTTAAATGCATTTTACAATTCTTTTTGGCAAAATCAGTCCTTTATTCTCTCCGTACGTACAGATTTTACGCAAAAATTTCGTTTAAATGGTTTCGAGAGCAGTCAAAATGGATATTTCCGTTGAAATATGACACTCGAAAAATATCGCGATTACAGTAGTTCCTTTACTTCGTACAAGGAAGTAAAAACTTCTCATTTTCGTAGTTCTATCTGTTATGCATCCGGTTTCTTTGAGCAGAATAACACTTATTAAGGATCTAATCAATTCTGTGTTTCCTTTAGCTTTTCTAAATCCACCGATATGGAATTCTCCAATAATACATAACGTTGCTTTTATAAATACGAGTATTGCTCGTATAGCTGCTTTCTAACACCCCTTTGCCCACTTGTTCAGATTCACCGCAAGTCCCCACAATTACAGGTTATGCGGAGCCTCTTGGTAAGACTGTTTGTCAGAAAAGAAACAAAATAAACAGAAAGGAAAAGTAATTATGTAGTTTTGGATGCAACGAAGTGCAATATTTTATTGCTATTAACTTCACATAGCAAGTCTCATGCAGATGTAAATACCTTTAATTTTCAGATGAGCATACAGAAATTAAAATGTGCACATGTGATAAAAATGGACTATCTTTTCTGCCTGCCTTCGAGGTGTAACGGTAGTACACTTGTCACGTATTCGAGAGGTCCAAGTTCGAGTACCGGCGGCATATTTCACGAGAGCACATCTGTGTAGCTACCCAGGGAGTGGCTTCTAGGATGGACCAATGGGAATCCAGTAATATTTCTGTCATGTCACATGACCTTTCGAGTGCTTTAAGATTCAAGCAAGATGGTTGAAAATATTTTGTCACGCAATTTTCTCTACAAAAGCATCGTCGATTTCTTCTGAAAATTTTCATTGCGAAGTTAGATCAAATATTTATTACCTGGTCGAAAGAATTTGAAATAAATACAAACACATGTTGGATACTCGGCAAAAGTATCCACGTGAAATATGATTTAATAAGTGGTAAATAAAATTAAAGAAATATGTGATAAACATCTGAGCCCAAATTCTATCTTTACATAAAAGTATGCATGTGAGAAAAATATTTACACCAATTATGTATGTAAATAGAAACCAGCACTTTTTATTTGAGTCTATATGAAAAGATGTTCTATAATAATAGCCAATGCAGAATTTTATTCAAAGTGAACTTTACTAATTTACATTCGTATTCATTTAGTGTGTTAAATTTCATATTTAATAACTGGTCATTCTTAAATGTACTGTTTACACAAGAAATACTCACCAAACAGAATGAATTCATCTTATTCACAACGAATATATTCAATTTATTCACATATAACTTTTAATATGAACAATGGATATAATCAGATCAAACACAATATATATTCTGAATCTTACACTTTAAAAACCAAAAGAATGCAAGCACTGAAATAAAAAAACACTAGATGCATTGTAACACTTCCAGCTCAATTAAATAAATATATATATATATATACATATATACGCTTAAATTATCTTAATCCACAGGTGTTAGTAAATGCGTAATATTCGAGGGTAATTGTAGCTTGAGTCATTTTTTCGATGTAAAGAGCGATAATACGCCGTAAACATC
Source organism: Stegodyphus dumicola (assembly GCF_044657685.1). Taxonomy (NCBI): domain Eukaryota; kingdom Metazoa; phylum Arthropoda; class Arachnida; order Araneae; family Eresidae; genus Stegodyphus; species Stegodyphus dumicola. The sequence continues at coordinate 215,259,425 of NC_140773.1, read as the reverse complement.
AATCCAAATATTAATGCGTCATAAAAATCGCGAAAGTCAGCGATTAATTAAACTCATAAAAACGAAAGAACTACGAAATTTTCTACTATTACGTCATACATTTATAACTGCGAAACAAATGCAAATTAAAACGTAATCACATGCATGAAGTTTTAGCATCACAACAGTGATAGAAGCTCGTTGGTCTATTTTCGAAACCCCTCCCTCAGTGGCTACGCAGATGTGCACTTGTGAAATATGCGTACCGGCGAGGTCATTGCTCACTTTTCACATTTCCCGCCTCAAAATAGCCTACAGTGTAAAAATCAGTCGAGTAAGCTTTAGCAGTGCGTTCTCAGTGCGTAATGAAGATAAAACTCAACAAACATTATTGAAACATTTTAATTTCAAAATATATCCCAAATAGTTTATTAAACAATATCTTAAGTCATATTTTGTATGCAAATTCGGGTGCATCGACTACGAATATCGAGCAGAAAATCAATCTTAAAATGGTATTATACGAGCACGAATACGCCATAACAGTAAAATTTCTGACAATGGAGTCCACCATTATTATCAGCAGTTTTATTTTTATGGGCTATACGTGCTAGGAAAATGAATTGAATGAGAAAATGAATTGTTCACTTGCAAAGCAAACAACTCGTTTCACTGTACCTCTGTTTTCCTTCTAAAACGTAGTAGTAATACATTTTGATGTTAAATTATATCCTTTGTTGCAACGAAACGCAAACAAATATAATAATATGAATGATTTTTCAGTCTTTAATTTCATCCGAATATTTTCCTTCGCGTTACAAATAACTGACTGATATTTGATAGTCATCTTAAAATGCTGTCTTACAAAATATTAAAAGCAGAATATTGAAAGGGAAAATTTAATTTCCTTTAATGAGAATCGTCGAAGTAACATTTCAGAAATGACTTCTTTTAATAATAATTCATGTATAGCTCAATGATCAGCTTCAGTTACATAATTCCTTTACGATTTTCTTCTGTTTATTTCATCATTTTGCCTCAATTTTGTCTTCCATTTCATTATTTTACTTTTTATTCTTATTGAATATTATCGTTACCTTACTCTAAGTTTTCGTTTATTTCTCCTTTTCCAAAAGACTAGTTTCTTCGGAATAACAATCAGTTCTATACATAAGAGATACTACTATATATATATATATATATATATACGTTCTTTTTTTCAAATGTTTCAAAGGCTTATAGGGAAAATCCTGGTGCATTTGAGGTTCGATTTTTCGGTTTTATATGAATTTTAATGTCCTAAATGAAAATTTAATTGATTCTTTTTTCGGTTTTTGATCTCAGATGAACCAGGAGAACGAAACACGTTTTCGAGACATATTAATCGACTTTTATGAAACTTTACTTCATTTTCCCCTGATGAGTTCTGAATTGGAGTTTCAGTAAAAGGAGATTAATTTTTAAATTGTATTATCTTGTGTATTTTTCCCTTTTACATTTTTATTTATCGAATTTGTACTACTATGAACTCTTATTTTAATTTTGAATTGTTTAGATATTGTGTTCAATCACTTATACACGGTTGCAATTATTAATATTGTTGAGGAATTGCCTTGCTTTGACTCCAATTTACTTTTAACTTAATACTTTATGAGTTATACTATAATTATTATATGGGTAGTTCGTCTATAAACACAAAATATTTTTTATAAAGAAGAATATATAATCATGCCAAGAATTTTCGAGCATTATGCTACAGAAAATTGTTCGGTATATACATAAAGAAAGAAATTTAGAACCAATTTTTCACAAAGACCAAAAAATGGAATTCAAATAAATAAATTTCAAAAAATTCTACAAATGTAGAATTAGAATTCTGTCAATGTTAAATGAAAAATTAAAATAAGCTATCCCAAGAAAAACCAAAAACAAATTTCACCCGAAAAACATGGTCCTCCCTCTTCCCAAACAAGGGAGAACCAGAATTTTCGGGTAAACTGTTAAGATTAGAAAATATATTGGAATGGTTCATTAGCTAATTCTGGATTCAGAAAAGCAAGGATTATCTTATGGAAGAGGAATTGTAATTGATTTCGATGTCTCCTTGTTCCTGAAGAGGTTATGTAGGAGTTAATTGGATTCCTCTTCTTTCAGGTTCCTTTTTACTTTACTTGTTTTTGTTTTTTCTTGGCATGGTTTATTTGGATTTTTCTTTTTAACATTTACAGAATTCTAATTCTCTGTTTATAGGATTTTTTTTTAAGTGTCTTTATTTGAATTTCATTTTTTGGTCTTTGTGAGAAATTGGTTCTAAATTTCTTTCTTTATATATCTTTATATTTAAAAAACCCATGTGGTTTATTCTGAATTGAATACGAGATAAATTTGAAACGTATTTCCTATTTTATTTTGTATATTTTATTTATTTTTTAGCATATTACTACCACCTGCTACTGCTATCATACCGCAACTGGATTAGGTTTTGAATTGTTTATTATTTTGTATTTATTCATTTACCTCTATCGTTGCACCAACCCCCTGATGACGATGCAGCCAGACATGCAAATTTCACTTACATTTTTGTTTTCGACTTTCCGCATATTTTGCCTACTTATTACTTGCAGTTTGCCACTATGTTTCTGTTTTCAGATTTTTGCATGTGGTTTATTCTGAATGAACATGGAGTAAATTTTAAACGTTTTCTTCTTATTTATTTTTTTATTTTGCACTGTACAAGATATATATATATATATCAGTGATTTAAAAATAAGCAAATATCTAATTAAAAAATATTTCTGTATGAAATAATAAATAAACAGAGCATGTTCTTCATTTGAGATTTTAGTAGAATTATATGTTCTCCCAAAATCCCGTTGAAAATGTGAATATAAATTTTTAAGGAATTTTCAAACCCTTACCGCGTGCGTAGTCGAAGCATATCCGGCTAGCTCCAGAGGCCCGGAATGTGAATTCCGAAGAGGGCATTGCTCATTTTTCAGGCTTACTGCTCCGAATAATGAGTCTAGAAATAACACCTGAGCTAAATTGTGTTGAGCATTATCTCTCACCGTCCCCGTTTCCAAAAGTCCGTTCAAATTGGGGAGAATGCAAGGGATTTCTCCCTCCTCACCATGTGCCTTGGTAGTGCAATTTAATGCGCATTCAGCTATCAACAGGTATGAAGTTGGAATCTCATTATTGATTTTTCATGTTTTCTGCTCCGAAATAAACATAATGACTGTACAAGTTCATCTTTTTTTGAAGTCAGTGTGGTTATTTTAAGGTGCATTGCCAGTATTTCATGTTAATTCATTTAAGGTTCAAAATTAAGAGTATATATGAATAATTAGCTCTTAATTATTACGAAGAAGTGTGTACCAAACAATGTGGTGCAGAAAAGTTTTCAGTTTCATAGTTAGGGATTATAAGACTGGCACGCTGCTTCCTGCACTATCCAAACAAAAATTGCAAGGGGTTGTTACAAGGGATTAATGCATTTCTCTATCCATGCTCTTGCAGTATATGTTGTTAGCACGTTCAGTAATAACTGAAAGGTCCTTGGTTCGAAATCTTGCGGAAGCACACTTTAAATGTTTCCTGCTCGAAAAAGTCAGATAACATCATCATGATATCTTTCAAGCCTTTGGTTAAAAAACACGCTAATGTATCTTCTCGAAAAAGAAAAAAAAGTTCTGAAAGCTTTTAGATTTTATATTACGCCCAAGGGGGCGGTTTTTTTTAACGTTTTGTGTGTTGCTTTTATTTATTAAATATCATGTTATTCGCACTTAAACCACAAAATTCAGTTCAAGAGCAATATCACAAAATAATTTAAAAAGAACATATGTTTAGAATTCCCGACACACAGTCTCTCGCGCGCTGGAGATAAAAGTGTTTTTTTCCGTACAACGTTGCCATTGCTCTCGTTGAAATCGTTGAATTTTTTAATCAAAAATTTTAATTTCTGATAGTCACGTACCCAACATTATTCATACCTAGCAACTACTTAGTAGATCTTTTGGGATGATCCGAAAAGTGATATGCTATTGAATGAATCGTAATTGAATTATTACAGAAAACACCAGGAAACCTCAAAGAACCGCCAAGGTTAACGGAAAGCTTTGCCAAGCGGAACAGACCATTATCTGACCCTAACGGTAGAGGAGAACCTTGTTATGACCTCTTATCAGTGGTCTTCTTATGTTGCGGCGGAAGGAGATATCTTTTCCAGCAGAACCGGGATAAGAATGCTTAAATCAAATGATAAAGAATATCGTTTTGAGATGATTTACCTCGGATCAATGTAATACATTTAGTTCCATGTTAATTCTGGTGCTATGGCTTAGAGATTTAACCATCTTTAACACCAATCTCATATTTATCTCTCCTTAACAAAAACCTTACTTTTGTCTATATATGGAATAATATTGATAAAAGGAAGATGTTCAAAATAGTCAACGGCGATGTATAGTTCCTAACAACTTGGGCACAGTTTAATTGAAACTGGTTTTATATTGATATCCCTAATAGCTGAAAGTCGTCGTCAGCAGAGATTGATGATTCCGTTGGCTTCTGCTTCCATCCAACAGCTTTCATTGCTAAAATAACAACAGATAGGCGTTCTGCAAGAAGTGACATTGTTTAACCTCTGAGTGTTACTGCCGGTTTTATCTGATCATGAGATTTTTTGTCATTTGTTATATATTAGCTTATACAGATATTTTGCTTTCTTACTTTCTTTAATAATATAAATATCATCTTAATAAATATAAGTTTATGAAAATAGAGCCTAAAGTAAGTAAATATACAAATTTAGCTAATAAAGTGGTCTCTGAATACAGGTCTTCATGACAGATCCTAAAACCCGTGCGACTCAGAGGGTTAATACGGAAATTTCCTCCAACAGCGTTCTTCAATTACCAATTCAATCTGTAGAGGTTATTTCACCCTGTAGAGGTTATTTTAACTTTCTAACAGTTAAGTTTCTAACAGTTATTTTAATTTTTAAGCATGCTTTACTCTCTATTCTCGTTCCCTACCTACTATTCCCTACCAGAATAAGTTTTTAGTCTCGCATTATATGTAAGTGAGGTAGAAGAGTATTTAAAGGAAGTTTCGCTTACTTCAGCAGAAGAGCTTAAGAGTCCTTAGTGGCTCGTTTTTGCCGTCAGGATGCTTCGTTGGTTAAGCTAACTACGCTCAGCCGTATTGTACATGCCTGCTGATATTCGCCGGTTAATATACCGTATTTTCAGGCGTATAAGACGCACTTTTTTCTTTGAAAAAAGGTCTGAAAAACGGGGTGCGTCTTATACGTGAGTTTTTGATTACATTCATTTCTGGAAATTTCCTCTATTCGAAGTTATGCGATTTTTTTCTTGTTTCCTTGCGGAGTGCGGAAATATTACAGATACGTAGAGTTCAGTGAATGCGCATGCGCTATCATAGGTAAAGTGTTAAAAGCGGCAGTTTTTTGTTAGTTATAGTTGTAGATTGGCGCCAACAAGTGTTATCTCTTTCTCTAGCAGACATATGGGAATCCGATACAGGTGAATTAGACATCTTAGAAAAAACTTAATCTTAACTTAATTATCTTAACTTAAAACATAATAAAACTTAATCTGGTTAACTTAATCTTGGGCATCTAGCTAAGAACGACTTGTCTCATTTCCCGAGGTTAAATTCAATACCTTTAGTAAATGAAGAGGAGCTTAAGAATTATGAAGATGGCTTGAAAAAACTGCATTTTGAGTTCTAACGCAGATTTCAGTTCCGTTCAAACAGAACTGGATATTTTTACCAAGGCTTTCAACGTAAATTGTGAAGCAGAGTGGGCATATTTGCAGCTTGAATTAATTGATTTGCAATTTAACAATCATCTCAAGCAGTTCTTTCTAAATATGGCCAAAGTTTGAATTTTCAAATCATTATCGAAAGTAAGTTTCCCAAATTTAATATCTCACGCCCAGAAAATCAGTGCTATGTTTGCTTCATCTTATATATGGAAACAAATGAGTCACTTCGAACCTCAGTATAAGGAACTTTTAAAAATCAAATCGCAATTTCAATCATCTCATTAACTTATTTAACTTGTAATACTTGTATACTGTTTTAAAATTTTAGAAAAACTTATCTTGTCCCGCCAAACTTTTTTCCTTCGAGTTTTGGTCCGCGACCGGAAACGTTTGCCCATCCCTGGACTAAGTAGTTAAAAACATTACAACCCTATTTTCAGAAATTATAAATAAGATATTTTCCACTGAGTTATTTTTTTAAGATTTCATAATACATGTTGGTCTTGGCAGCTTTCTCTGAAATTTTTTTATGTTGTAGGTGTTATTAAATTTTACAATCGTCTACTTGATTTTGTCAAATGAAAGTGGCGTTAAATGACGATGGAGCTAGAAATGTTTCTCAAGAGATATTCATCCATTTTCAAACATAGCTTTGATCTCGGCGGATATTTACGGTACGGGAATGGATTCGTGATATCAAGCAGCGAGGAACAATACCATGCAATGTGTTGTTTCGCTTCCAGACGGGCACAGTTGTGAGTTGTAATCGATCAATGGGCTGCTTGAAATGGTGTTTCGACTGAGAAATTCACCACCTAATCCATCCTCACGCATTCCTTTAGTCTGCTGCACGAAATCATGTGCAATGTCTCAGTCTTGAGAAAGCACACGTTTGGCTTATGACTGCAATTTGGGAAACGCAGTTTTTTCCATAATGAAGAGCATACTCCTGTAACCTTAACTGGCTGGCTTCTTTCAGCCGATAGAAAGCACCTCACCTGTATTCACTTTCTGAAACATTTGAAACTGAAATACACTTTTTAATAAGTACACCATCGAAACTGAAGTATCAACCAACTGGAGGTGTGACGATGACAACCATCGTACTATGCACAGTTTCTTCGCTGTGTAGCGTCACAAAACAAATTTTTTTCACTTAACGGCTGGTCAGATCAAAGCTGCTTTGAAAATTAAAGTCCATTCCATCGTCATCTTCTCCATTTGTCCAAACTATATATTATATAGAGATAGTGAAGTTACAGTGGAACTTCAGATTCCGAACGCCTCACTTCACGAACCGTTCGGTTCACGAACAAATTATATGAATGAAAATATGGTTCGGATGGAGAACAGTATCTCGCGTTACGAACACTCATATCGGCAACATATGATTTTTCAGAGTTATTTTGAAGTAAACTTTGCCATATAAGTAAGATATATAATTGCTTGGAGACTTCTGGAATAAACATTTTAATACTCTCCATCGGTTAACTCTCATCAGTGAAACCTGGAAGCAAATTATAATAGAAAATGAAACTAGCCTCGAGGTTGTAGAGACGTGAGAATTTTTTTTTTTTTTTTTTTTTTCTTTAGTCCAAAGGGGCTTTGTCCCCCCTGAAGGACTATCGTTTTCGTTTTGCGATGAATCACTATAAATGTCCATTTCCCTTTCCAAACTGTTGCTACCAAACGTTAGAGTACTGCATTATGTTTGAAGAAATTAAATAATGAAAAATCTGCATAAATGTATGCATATTTCTCGCATTGTAATAAAACAACGGTACATAGAGCCATCGAATTTTGAATGACGTCATCCTCCTACGAATATGGGCATGTGGAAGCCCAAATTTGGAATTTGTTTTAGTATCGATTTCATATTTTGTAAAACTTAAAGAATTTTTGAGTAACAACTCAACGATTTGAAAGCGAGCAATGGCAACACTCTACGGCGGGGAAGAAAAAACCTTTTTATCTCCAGCGGGCGCGGAACTGTGTATCGGAAATTCTCTAAAGATTCATTTTAAACTTATTTTGCGACATTGCTACTGAAATGAATTTTATGGCGTAAGTGCAAAAAAAAAAAAGATACTTAATAAATACAGTAAACACACAAAACGTTAAAAAAATTACCCTTTGGACGTAATTTAAAATCTGAAACCTTTCATATTCCTTTTTGAACCAAGAGACATACAAAATCTACAGAGTTTTTAATTAATATCTCGGACGAAGATGGGAACATCTTCAACAATTTTTGGAATCGCGAATGATATATTTAACGTGTGACAATGCTATTTTTATTTCATATTTTGTAAAACTCGCAATTTTTTTATTAGCAACCTCTGTGATTTGAAAGCGAGCAGTGACAACATTTCTCGAAATAAAGCAGATTTTGGTCTCCAGCGTGCGAGATTGTTGCCACTCGGAAAAATGAGGTCGAAAATTGAACGTTTTCAGAATTTTAAATTAATATCTCCGCTAATTGGGGGTACTTCTCTCGGAACTCACCTCCCTGCCGTTCCGGAGTAGATAATGCCTCAAACAAACAGACAAACGTGCACAGATGTTAATATGTTAATATAGATAATTAAGAAATACACATAAAAATTGAATCTGATAAACTTAGAAGTGATGTAATAATAAAAAGAAACAAAAGAGCAGTTTAAATTTTTTGCTGTGCACCAAATCATAAATACGTTGCCAAATCTTGTATCTAAGTAATTTTATTAGCTACTTTGTAAACACATTAGGTTAATTGAAAAAGCCAGAGAGATGAGAAATGAGCAAGCGCCTTCGCCGGGAATCGAAACACGGACCTCTGGAATACCAGCCCAGCGTGCAGAACTACTACACCACGAAGGCACGCTAAGAAGGTGGGAGAAATGCCTTATAACTTTATAAAAAGGGTATGGAAAAATCGATTCCAACAGCTTTTTCATGGAAGATGTCCGTGAAGTCATCTTGAGTTAACACAATCCGCCGAATGTAAGGAACTACACTGTGGGTGTAAAAAATAAGAGCCGCAGGACATATGCCGATTATGGTCCTAATTGTTTGTGACTTATATGTGACTGAATTACACATGTAAAATTAATGTGAAAAAAATCGAAGGTGAAAAACAACTTTTTCTGTAACCAGCTAAGCACACCTTACCTCCCACCGTATTGTTCTTTGTTTTCAAAGAATATTATTGATTTATCTTTGCTTTAGAAAACCTGATTACCTATTAGAAGACTTCTGCCTACATTTAGTGTTCTTCAATATTCTTACCTGTTAAAATTGAAGAGGCATAGCTTTCCACCATTTCTGTCTCCCTTTGCAGCTACTTAATGTGTAGAACCAGCAATAGTAATTGAAGATGTAAATATATCAATTCAGACTAAACCAATGGGATTCGCATTTCTTCCCTCCCCACGTTTCAAAAAGTACCTTCTCATTTCAATCGATTCCATTATAAAATGCAATTAAAATTCCAACATATTTAGTTATTTTTTGGGTTCTAAAGAACCTTAATAATTTGGAGAAAACGGGAGGAAAATCTAATTAATCTAGAATTCCCCTCCTCCTTTCGTAATGGAAATCTTTTTTCATGTTATTAAAAAAGTACCTTTTTCAGCTTTTTAATTTTTGTTTAACAGATGATCAGGGAGTTTTTGAAATCAGCATTAATTTTGAAATTAATATCTGCGCTACTTAATGAACGTAATTATTTGAAGTTGGCAGTTTTTGTAGAAATATTTTTCTGGATTATCAGAAATTATTTTTTTCTGTTAAAGCTCTTAAACTGGCTAGCAGAATACGTCAATGTTGATAAGACCTAACGGATTTCAAATAAAATGAAAAACTAGGAAATCAATTTACCGTAATGATGTCTTTTACTCATAAGTATCTTGTATAAAAACTGAATAGCGTAGATGCGCTTAAATAGAGTATTATTTTAAATTCTTCTTCATTCCAAAGTTTTCTCTAACTACAAAATTTTCTTAAAGAAATTATTCATTTTCTATTCTTTTTTCCAATTTACTTGGAATTTCTACAGCAAGGATTCTCAGTCTTTGCTTTGGCCCACAACTGGGCGAGCTGTGAAATCGCTGAACACTGGTAGTTCGATCCGAGGTTCAAATCCCGCTAAGGGACTGGCTGCAAGGGCGTTTTCGCCATTCTTCCCATGTGTAACATGTATACGAACCAGTTTACATTAAAAAGTCCCCTACGAAGGCATCCCTTCCTTTAGGCAGAAAACCTTCGAGTGCTTTGCCATAATAAAATAAACCAAAAACCAAACTAATCTGTGCTAGCTGAGCCCTCAGTATTCCGCGGCCGATCCAGGAAGGCAAAATGACAAAAAATTTTGAACTTAGAGAAATAAGAAAGAAAAATGATTGAAACAAAATTTTAAAAAAATTGCATTCTGAACTGGAATTTACTCAGTTTGATTTTCGTGCTTTTCCCCATGTGTAACAACATACGAACCAGTTCGCTTAGAAAGTCCTCCACGATGAAACCTGCTTAAAGGATCTTGCTATGTATTCACGTGATTTATAAAAGGAAACACATGAAAACAAACGTTTTGCATCTCATAACACGTTACGTTTCCATTCTTTAACCCTTTTCACAATATAAACTGGCCAGTTTTACGACTATTACCTGTTACACGAGACTTCTAATTCTAATTTGAAGCTTTCGCGTCATGATGTTTGATCTGACTTATAATTCTTTTATTTTGACTAATTTGACTATTAATTATGAATAGGTCAAATACTTCATATGTAATGCATATTTAACGTTTTGCACACAATAATGAAGCGTCTGAACTACTGTAGTTAAAATTTTCAGTTATAAAAGGTTCTTCATAAATAGCAGAATCTAAGAAAAACGGAATCTTTTAGTTTAGTTTCAGCGTCAGATCAGGTACTTCAGACCACGTAATGGTAATAAATATTTATCGCAGTACAGTACTCTTTGGTAATATAAACTCTATCTTTGGTAATATAAACTCTCTTTGGTACTTTGGTAATATAAACTCTATCTTTGGTAATATAAACTCTCTTTGGTACTTTGGTAATATAAACTCTCTTTGGTACTTTGGTAATATAAAATCTCTTTGGTAATATAAACTATTAGAACTGTACAAAGACTTAAGCGACTTATCACTGTGTCCTGGAAATTGTAACAAAGACGTAAGTGAAAAAAGGCACTGTTCGTGCTTACAGAACTATCCAACATTTATGGCGTAAATCAAAAATTATTGCCAAGATAACTTGACTAAATAATCTGTAGATAGCTCAAAGGCTACGCAGACAGAAAACGCGCAAATTGGGTCAAAATCCTAAAGTCAGCGTGACAAGCCTGATGGCAAGAATATCGCAACGCAGCAGATAAACTACTGACAAGAGAATACACTAGCAACGTGGCCTTTAGCAGGCGGAACACGCTCAAATTTTACCATTTAAAACTTTCCTTTAAAAACTATCTCTTTCTGCCTTATTTGAATAGCCGCGAACACGAAATTAGCATTCTGGCAGGAAAATGGGAAGCGAGAAAGACAGAAAAGCTAATTAACGTAAAATAACTGGTTAATAAAAATAAATTACTACTCTACAACAGAAAGAGGTCGTTTTATTTTTTTCATCGTACAGCTGAACGTTTTATTGTTGAACGTGCAGGAAAGTGTTGTAACTTCACTAAGAGAAGAACTGGAAAATCATTCTTTAATTACAAATTAAGGTTTCGATGTTTCATCAGGGTATAGTTTTTGCAAACAAGTATTCCATGGGTATGAAGCCAGATATTAACTGTATTTGTAATTTCTATCATTTAGTTTGTGACCCTCATAGCAGTAATTCTAAAATAACTTCGTACAAGAGATTATAGGCCTTTAATTATAGAGGTCGGTGAAAAGAAAAAATCTGAACAAATAAAGAAATAAAACCTAAGTGTTTTACAGTAGACCATTTTCAGTCAGACATAATTTCATTTTTTTCAAAAGCTGAGGATAATATATCTAAGTCTGCCAATATTTTTTTTCTCTATAGTAATACTATATTTGTGGCGCAAATTTAAAAGAATTGAATTTTACTGACAGAATGATAAACACAGAAATAAAAATCGACAGCAATTTGGAACATTACAGTTACAATTTGGAACATTAGCACTACATGGATGGATATTTTTTTTAATACCTCCTAACATTTTAACAGTTTGTCAACAATTTTCTGATAAAATAAGAGCAAGCCAGAGAAGACGTCGAAAGATAATTCAGCGTAACAAAAAAGCATTCGAAAGCTATTTAGAAAATTCTTGCTTTGCACGGTTTTGCCAATTCAAATGACAGAATCATTTCGAGACCTTAATCACCTTGTAGAGGCATTAGATATTTTTGGAAGCAGAAGACATGACAAATTAGCAATGCCTTCGTCGAGAATCGAACCACGGACCTTTGGAATACCGGCCCAACTTGCAGAACCACTACACCACGAAGGCACGCTAGGAAAGCGGGAGAAATACCTTATAACCTCATTCTCAAAGAAGCTATAAATTTGACTTAAGAATGCGTATTATTTTAATATTTGTATCAAGTGGTCACAAAATTAATATCGACTAATACATAGAATATGCTTGTCGCAAAGCTGGGCATTTTGTTCCAGATCCTACACGCTGTATCCCCGTTTGTTAGATAACAACATTGCTCGACGAATCAACGATACGGCTGACCACATAAAAGAAATATATCTCAATCGCATCAGCTGTTGTACCATTTTCACGCTGCAAATGGAGGAATCGACTGATGTCGTCGATTTAGTATTTTAACTGTTCTTTAAGCCTGCTTACAAAGATATCAATAGGAAACTTTTTACAAACCACCAAAATTATTAGGAAGTGAAATATTGAATCTTTTGGATGAATACTTTTTCATCTGCTGAAATGTCGTGGAAAAATTGAGCAATATTCACACTGATGGTGTAAAGACTATAAAGCTTCGTTCACATGGCGGTTTTTTAAAGTCATAAAACATTTCAGCGGAGCTTCTTTGCTAAGCAACCAAACTGCTACGTCACAGAAACTGGTTTCAAGATTTTGTTTAAAAGTTTTAATTTTATGCCAAGTTGGTATACGAGCCACCATCACAGGGAAAAAAGCACCGGTCGATGGTTTCCCTGAGTGAACTACACATTTACGCATGCGCAACTTTCCCTTCCCTGATTACCTATGCCAAACTTTTGACATATGTGTACCCTTTCTATAATTTTCGTAATGGATTCGTCAAAAAAAATGGATGTATTTTAACAACAATTAAAACATTTTTTTTTTGTCTTTTTTGTGGCATACACAAAATAATAAGAAAAATAAATAAATGTATTCATAATAAAATATAAATGAAAGTTATATTATTAGTAACATTTATTTGGATTAATAAGAAGGATGAATCTGTGTTGAGATGACAGATCGTCATAATAAGGTTCCCTGGTAGTTAATTCTAATTTTGAGATGCGGTTTCTCGTCTAATAGTATGTTCCTTTTTTTCGACTTAATGTCTACAAATGCTGAAAAAGATACTTCACATAAATATGAAGTTGGAAAAGACAAGATGTATTTCAGAACTTTTTCTGTTAAAACCAGATATACATGTTGCATTTGTAGCCAGAATGATATTGCTGTACACTCCTTATGTTTATTTTTCAAGAATCCGTCTGAAGTTGATTCCAGCAATTGCTCTTTTTCCACATGTAACAAATCTTCTGGCATGGATGTTGTGTTAATGTTAAACGGATCATTCAATATATTTGTTTAAATCAAGGAAATAGTTTTCCAAGCCCACTTGCGAACTCTTCAAATGCTGCGTTATGCATTTCAGAGTATCAGCATCAATTTTAGTAGTCGAACTTGTTATAAACTCATGAAGAGGGAAAAACGAGTCTACTTCTCCATTACCAACTCTCTTTTGCCATAAATTTAGTTTCGCGATGGCAGCATTCACTTTATCTTGAACGTGAAACAATGAAATGTCTTTGCCTTATAACGATAAGTTGAGGCAATTTAAAACAGAGAATATATCTGCTAAGTATGCTAGTTTACAAAGCCATTTCCAGCCATGTAAACAATTTCTCATGTAACAAATCATGTTCAAATCTATCATTTAGAAAACATCGTGTCTAAGTTCAAACAATCGATTTAGAATTTTTTCTCGAGACAGCCAACGAACATCTGTATGAAAGAGAAACTGGTATATGACTACTTCCCATTTCTTCACATATTTGCGAAAAAAGTCGTGCATTCAAAGGACGGTTTTTAATGTAGTTAACGATTTTCACGCTTTCATCCAAAAACGTTCTGTAGATCAGCAGGCATATAACGTGTTGCCAAAGCCTCTCTGTGTATGCAACAATGTGTGGATATGACATTTGGGGCAACATTTTGAATTCTTGCAATGATTCCTTTATTAATTCCGACCATGCGTTTTGCTTCATCTGTGCTTATTCCAACACATCTATTCCAATCAATTTTGTTCTTTTCCATAAATTGAATTCATACCATTAAAGATATCTTCTCTTGTTGTGGAACCCAATAAAGCCTGGCAAAATAAAAAGTCGTCATGAATTTCTTAATTTTTTTTTTTTTTCGTATCTAACAAACGCCATAAGTTTTGCAAACTTCGCAATATCAGTAGACTCATCGACTTATACATAATAACGACCTTGAGAAATATCAGATAATAACATTTGTTTCACATTATTAGCCATATCAATAATTCGTCGATGAAATGTATTATTTGAGAGAGAAACCTAGTCAAAAGTCTGTTTCGCTGTATGTCCTATAAGTACTTCTGCCATTAACTTGGCTGCGAGCTTGATTAAAATTTCGCCAATGGTTTCCGCTGCACCATATTTCGCAATTAAACGCGACAAGAAGTTTCTTGTATTTTTTTACTGTCACCTCCTTTTAAACCCCGCATTACTTTTCGAGACTGACTTAGATCCCGTAAAGAAAATCCGTAAGTTTATTTTCAAAAAAATCTATGGGTTTATCTTTGTACTCATTCTCGTTACGGTTTGTCTCAAAATGCCTCTTTAAGTTGGATGGTTTCATGCTTTCTTTTGTTAGGCTTTCAAAACAAAGGACGCAAAGTGGAATAGGTTCATTTTCATCTCCAGTCCATGAGAATCCAAATTTAAGTTGTTCCTTGTCGTACTTCCGAGTTTTCATTATTTCTTGTTAGTTGATTGCTACTATAATCATTATTTTCTTTCGGTGTAGTAGTTTCAGATTTCAACCTGCGATCCATAACCTATGCTAGGGATAAAAATTATATTTTGTAAAAATAGCCAAAATCAGTGAGACTTACTAGAGCACATAACAAACATTTCCCATAAGAAAAATTGCACAAAAGCTAAACATACACAGTTTATGGAGAAGCCCGATGTAAGTTGTCTCTGTAACGAATATTCTCGCTGTGTCACACCGACCATTTCACGCCTCACGAGACTGTCTTGACTTGACTCAGGAGAACGTAGAATTAGGCTTACCACACTTTGGGAAACACTGGCCTATGGCTTAAACCCTACTAAATAGGTGTAAATGCATTTCATGACTTTTATGCCTTAAACCACAAGCTTTATTACGACAAAGCCGTCGTCTGAACGAAGCCTGATAGTGCTGAACCCATTACTAAAATTAAAGATAAGGCAAAGAAACATAACAACAGTCATTGCGTTTTTTATAGGCACGCACTAGTCTTGAGAAAAATGCCTTTTGCACTTTGATATTGTTGAATGACGCTATTAGTAAAAATAATAAACTATATAAAATTGCATTACCTTAAAAGCAAATTTCTCAAATTGGTGTGTGAAGATTAGGAAGCCTCATGCTTAAGTAAGGCGGTTGCGTCGAAAATAAATAAATAAATAAATAGAATGAAATCTGAAAAGTTTCAGATTTAACGGTCACACAAAATGTTTTGTTAAGGTTTTTGCTCTTCCTTTATTGTCTTGAAAATTACGGTGTGTAATAATAGTGAAGAATAAAAGTTATCAAACAGAACACTTAAAACATAAAAATTTTAGGCAAAATATCCAGAAAATCGTCTAAAAAATGTCGAACAGCCTCTGTAGTATGTTTTCTCCAGCACTGTTTCAAACTGTTATTTCTGGCATTTAGCCATTCTCGTTAGCCGACGCTTTAAGATGTGGTATAATACCTCTATTAACGTTTGAAAGTTATTAACGTTTAATTATCTGTTACTGGTAAGTTAAATAGCAATAAGCGGTGGTTTCGTCTCTAAGCACAAATTGTGCCTTTATGTTCAGTTTAAAACTAAAAAAAAAAAAAAAAGGTTATTTTTAAATCTTCTTCACTACTTTGCGAGTACTTAAGACGTAACAACTCGCTGTCTGTCTGTAGTAGTGTCTGTAGGAATTTTAACTGCACCTTCAGTTGCAACTGTAATCCTACAGTTGACAGACTACACTACAGACTCTTTCTTGTATTTTTCGGATATGACGAAACTGGATGTTCTAGGCAAAATTTAGGTCTCGAACTAAACAGAAATTTATTACAGTTATAAGGTATTTCTTCCGCCTTCTTAGCATGCCTTTGTGGTGTAGTGGTCAGCATGTTCGTATTCCAAAGGTCCGTGGTTCGAGTCCAGGTCAGGGCATTGCTCATTTTTCATTTCTCCTGCTTTCAAAAAATACCTAATGTCTCTACAGTGGCCCCCGAATAAAAAAAGGTGGTGGATGATGATTCTCCACCACTAGGATTTGACGATTCGATCCTCTAATTTCGAGTAGCCCTTTAAAAGGGGAGAGTATATATGGTATATTTCTTCCGCCTTCTTAGCACACCTTAGTGGTGTACGCTCGACGCGTATTCGAGAGGTCCGTGGTTCGAGTCCCGGCGAGGCCATTGCTATGTTTCCTCTCTCCTGATTTAAAAAAATACCTAATGTCTCTCTCTGCACAGTACTAATAAAAGTACCGAAAATCATTCATTTAAAATACGCACTTGCAAAGATTCTTGGAATACATTTTTTGTTCACTGTAATCTTGTACGAGTATGCTAGTAATCCAATTGATAGAAAACGCAAAATTATTCTTTTAAAAAATTTTGTCTCCTCTTACATTAGTAACACCCCTTATCAATAAATTTGCCTTGAATTACTTAACATTTATTTAATTACAAGATTCACACTTATAAATACTGAAACTGGTACGAATGAGGAAATTGAATATAATTTACACCAGCTCTTTGCAAAATTGTGGAATAAAAAAATCTGATGTGTGCATCACATGACTTCCTTGTACGGAATATTAAATTATACGCATTTGTTTCTTGCATTTCTTTTAAACTTATTGGATTTAATTAAACCTATTTCGCCGACAGCGCATAAACCACAATAGAAAAGGCATTCTTTAAAATTCACTCTATTTGTTTAACATAGCGACACTCTGGCACTAGATTAACTTAACAGTATTATATTTCATTCATATTATAACTCAGAGTGCACAAAAAGTATATCATTTAAAGAATTATATAATCGTTGCCACATGTTCTTTTCAAATACTATAATAAAGCTAGAACTATGTAAAAAAGAAATTAAGCAAACAAAAAAAAAAAAAAAGTTTTTCACAGACGATTGAGTATTTCTCATTCAATTAATTCAGTTTTCACTTCGCGACATGACAAAAATACATAAAAGCTCAAAATATCTGTATTAAAAATTACTAATTATTAAAAATTAAATTACTAATTATTAAAAATTAAGTAAATCTTAAACACTTATTTCCTCGAAAAAATTCCAGAAAGGATTAAGCATGATTTAATTCACAATAATAAATGAAGGCGTTATTTTTGTTGTTGCGAAGCTTAGTCTGTCTAGATTGGCAACAAATCTACAATTCTGCTGTTTCAAATGTAAACAAATATGTCCGCCATGTTATTTAAAACTTAACCGCACTTAAACAGCTTTTAAATTTTTGATAATTGTACAAATATTGCTTCCAGAATTACGAAAGACATAAAAACCTTAACCGGAAGATAAGAACAACATAATTCAATCATTTTTAAAGCAAAAAATGTACAATTTACAAGCATATAAGAGTAAAGAAACTGAGATCACTGAGCCGGGTAACAGAGTGGATATATATATATAAATATATTTATATACGTTTGGTGCGGCCGATTGCAACCAAAATACGAGGTGCACATCTATATGTTATAGCAGTCTTATATACAAAATTTCAACGTTCTGAGGCTACTCGTTTTGAGTTATGCGAGATACGTACGTACGTACGTACATACGTTCGTACAGACGCCACGAAAAATTCTCTTCAGAATTAATTTTAAAGCAGTTTTATAATTTTTTTGGAGGAAACGAGTCTTTTATTCTGTCCTTACGTACAGATATCACGCAAAAACATCGTTAAATTGCATTCGATAGCGGTCAAAATGGATATTTTCGTTGAAATATGCTGCCGGAAACTTTTCGCAATTACAATACTTCCTTTTTACTTCGTACAAGGTAGTAAAAATGAAAATTACTAAGATAATTACATAGCACTTCTCAGCAACTACTAATTGCAATCATTTTAACCCTGTTAAGTATCATTCTTACTAGGCTACATCGAAATTTTATTATTTAATATATTTCACAGCTGACAGATAAAAAAGTCGAATAATTTTAGTAATTCTCCGCGTAAAAATTTGCATTTTAATTAAGCAAATTATTAATAACGTTTTACTAAAGAAACCCGTGACAGGAAGCAATAAAAAATACATTGCTGTATAGTTGAAATAAGCATGACGCAAATAAGATTGACTCATTTTCTGCTTTAAGGCTCATACTACAGTGTTACTTTATTACTTTTAATTATTTTTGAGCTGAAAGCAAAATAGATGTTTTAGGAATTCTTTTTTTTAAACTGAATAAGCTATTCTGGACAAAATGTGTCTAGACAGCTTAAAATTACTTAAAATTATTTTTCTTTTCCTTTCGAAATTCTTCAAATTTAATAACGCCGACAGAAATTTATTTCTTAAATTCTTGGAGAAAACTAACAAAATTTAAAGGGGGGCGAAACATTGCTTTCATATAAGACTAATATTAAATTATTTACTTAAAATATTGATTCGTCTTTTTTAAAAGTGTAAATGAATAAGATGAAGGTGAATTCATTACCTTGGCGTGGGTGGCAACATATTTCCAAGAAATAAATTGAAATGCTTAAAAGTACTTATTAAACTTCTAAATTTAGCTCTTTATACATACTGTTTATAGTCTTGTACTATTTTTTTTTTTTTTTCAACCAAATTTTAATTTTCTTAATACCCATGTAAAATGTTAACGATAAAATATTGAAGTAAAATCTTTTGATAAAAGTTCCCATTTTGATTAAACTGGAAAAAATCGTTGTTTTTTATTTCAGCTGCATTCGTTACATGCTAACATAAATACTGTCCATTTAAAAGACAGTGTTTATATTAATTACGAATTTCAGTATTAAATTAGATTATAAAATTTTGTCGTTCATGAAATGCAAAAAGTGCGATATGTGTGCATAGTTTTATTATCAGAAACTTTGGAGTCTATAATAATATTTATTTTCAAAATAAAAATAGCTGATGTCTTTTCATGGCAGTGTAGCATAACGTTGCTTTAAATGATTTAGAATTTGGGGAATGGAGAAAATTCGGATTAACCCAGAAGATTTTATATTTAAAATTTTATACGCGATTCAGATTATATTCAAATTGTTTCCGTGCGAACAGAATATTCTAAAACTTTTTACATGTTATAGAGCCATTAGGAGTTTTGAAGCAGGAGACATGAAAATGAGCAATGCCTGTCTGGGACTCGAACCTGAACCTCTCAAAAATGCGCCGAGTGAGCTACCGTTACACCACGAAGGTATGCTGGAAGATACTAAATTAGTTTACTGAGCTTCTACTGGATTAAACAGTACTTCCCAGTATCTTGAGAGAACTCCCGAAGAAAAATGGCGTTGAAAGGAAATCAGTTGGGTCCTGCAGCAGGAAAAGATCATAAGGAAGCTGAAAAGAGAAAAGAAGAGTTAGCTGATGTTCCGCCCTCTGGTGGCGGTAGATAGAAGAAAATCAAAGTTCTGCAAGTGGAAAGCCTGGATCAGGAACTGGGGCATCAGGAGGCAGCGCTGGTAGAAGGGAGCAAGGTACTCTGATATGTTCAGGCCGGTCACGTGGGAGGTCACCCTCCCGGAAGGGTATGTTGGAAGGAGGGATAAAATACTTTATATACTCCTTCTTTTAAAGGGCGACTAGGGATTACGGAACGCTCAGTTGCCAAATCTTGGTGGTGGCGAATTATTATCTACCACCTTCCAGTTCGAAGGCCACTGTAGAGTCATTACGTTATTTTGAAGCAGGAGACATGAAAAATGAGCAATGCCCTTGCTCGGACTCGAACCTAGAACTCTCGAATAAATGTGCTACCGTTAAACCTCAAAGCTATGCTGGAAGGAGGGAGAAAATACCTTATAACGTAACAAAAGAATCTGAAAGGAAAGTGAAATAGCATAAGCGCTGTGATCTGTTTCTTTCTATAGTGCACCCACCAGAGGCCGAGCGGTAAAGACGCTGAACACTGGTAGTTCCGTCCGAGGTTCGAATCCCGCGAACGGGCTGGCTGCATGGGAGTTTTCGCGGTTTACCCCGTGTGTAATGTGTATACGAGCCAGTTTCCCTTAGAAAGTCCTCCACGAAGGCATCCCTTCCTTCAGGCAGATAGCCCTCGTGTGCTTTGCCATAATTGAGAAATCCAATCCAATCCATCCTTTCTATAGCGCATCTATTAAAATTCTCTACTCAACAAATTTTGAAAATCTGCTTTGTAAATAAAATATACTCAATCCCCCAAAACACCTTTTCCTTTGCTAACATCAGGCTCGAAAGTATAACAAATTAGAGTTCGCTTTTTGAAATAGTATAAAGTTCTACTAATTTGCTTTTCAAGTCCAAAGAAGGGTTAAAATACTTTTATTCACTCAAAGAAATGCTTCTTGGGGTTACAGGAAATTCTCCATTCTTCATTAATTCTGTGTTTTAACTGAAGACAGAAAATAAGAAACTAAACTAATTCTAACCAGCTAAACTTTAGCCCAAGCTGTACAAAGATAACGAATCCGGTTAGCTCGTAACTAAACTTCACCGGCAAAAACAACAGGCACTTTAAGACTACGTCCGTACATAATAAGATAGGCTTAAAGGAACGACGTGGCCCTGAGGCAGAAAACGCTCTAATGAGAATTTCTGAGCTCTTCTACGGAAGTGACCGAACTTTCCATTAAATACTCGTTCTATCTACTTCATTTACATAAAACGCGATACTAAAATCTCCTTCTGGCAGGGAGTTGTAGGTGAAAAACAAGAATTTAAAGGAAAGAGTTTCAAAATTAAAAATAAATATTAGAAAATTTAAATAATACCTACAATAGAAATGCATGTTTTTATTTCAGCATCATTAAAAGCGATTTCTTTTGAAAGAATACTTATGATGGACAGAAAGTGTATTAAATAAACAACAATTTTTTCTCCACTAACCTAGAATTTTATAACCGGATAATGTCAGGCAGATCCGTGCTTAGACATAATGGGTCTTTTTTTCTACATCAAATGACTCATTTTTCCAGTATTAATCTTTTAATGTAGAATAAAAAATTTTCACTTATTTCTACGAAGTAAAGGAAGTATTGTAATCGCGAAAAATTTCCGGTATCGTCTTCCAAAGAAAATTTCCATTTTTAGCGCTTCTATTTGAACGATGTTTTTGCGTTACATCTGTAAGTAAGGACAGAAAAAAGGACTCTTTTTCCCAAAAGGGATTGTAAAATGGATTTCAAATAGATTCAGAAGAGATCTTTTTGTGACGTCTGTACGTATACGTATGTATGTATCTCGTATAACTCAAAAGCGAGAAGTCTCAGAACGTTGAAATTTTGTATGTGAAACTTCTATAACATGTAGATTAGCACATCCCTTTTTGGTTAAAATCGTCTGCACCAAAAGTATGTAAAATACGTATATGTTGGTAAACTGGGTATTTTTTCCTTTAAAAGTCATTGAATTATATTTTTCTTATGTTCCGGATAAGGTTTTTATGCCTTTATTTAACCTGCATACAATAGTTGTAGAATTATCAACAATTTAAAAGTTGTTTTAATTCCACTAATCTAACGATGCCGCCATTTGTTTACATTTGAAACTTGGTAGCATACTGAATTAAGTCAGTTTCTGCACCAACTTCAGTGTCTTTTTGCCGAATGAAGTCAAAAGTTTTGTGCCCCTCAAAATCTGTCTTTCTGCCTAATTTAAATGAATTTAAATTTTAATTTTAATTGTAAAATTTTTTTTAACAATTTTTAACTCTATATGTTGTTTTAGCTTTTTTTTTTTTTTTTTTTTTTTTTTTTTTTTTTGTGTGTGTGTGTATTTTACAAATTTTGATGAAGACGTTTTCACGTATTTTTTCCTTGCCACGACATAAGAACTGAATTAATTGAAAGAGAAATATATCTCTAATGAAATTCGGGGAAATACGTTTAAAAATGAAATCTAGCAAAAAAGTGTGCATAATTTTATAAGCGGTACAAGGAAGTCATATGTGCTGTCCACATCAGATTTTTTAAACAAGTAGTCATTCAAAACTTTTAACTGTCCCTCGGCAAAATATTTGAACTATACTTGTTGCAAATCTGGTCCATTAGATGATGTATTGAGTGGATGAACCAAAGTTACTTATTTAGTTTACAACAGCTTCTGGGAGATGTCAAATCTCTATCACTGTGATAGGCGGGGAGGGGAGTCATGAATTGCTGGAGCAAATTAGTCATCCATTGCAATTCCTGGTGACACATAGGGACCCTCGTAGTGTGTCAGTCGAACCCGAGCAGGAATAGCGAGCGCTAAATTTCGAGTACCAGTTTTCCAGATGGTCTTGGCACTCAACAAATAATCAACACGAAAGTATCTCTTATAACTGTCTGTAAGGGAGGGGTAAATGTCTCTCATAAGCGAACCAGATGTCTTTTCGTCGAAGGAAACAAAAGAACACAACTTATCAATCTCGTCTGCCACAAATTTTGTTCAAATGGATGCAAGGTCAGAGCCTTCTACTAGCTGAGGCAATCGAAGAGCAGTAAATAAATGTCTGACATAAACTTGGATTTGTTATATGAATATGAACACATTAAACTGGTTATATATCATTGTCTATAATTATTTCAATGTTAATTAAAAGTAGTAAGGATGTGTCATATTTCATTCAGCAGAAAATAAATGATTGTGTTTAGGGAGATATTGGTTATATATATAACGTGTATCGTTAACATTATAATAAATATTTACTATCTCATTTATGATAAAATTAATAAATACTTTTTGTGTTTGAAAATCTTCGAGTATTTAGAAAGGGAAAAAACAATGGTGAAAATTGCTTAAATTTTTAATGATATCTTTAGTTTTTTAAATCATTCCGTATGTAAATACTAACTTACAGAAATTTAAATACATGTAAACTTAATACATGTAAAACAGGTTTTTTTTTTTTTTTTTTTTTTTTTTTTTTTTTTTTTTTTTCTAATAAAATATAGAATTAATGGAAGTTTGAATACCACATAAACTACACAAAATTCAACTCAACAGCAATATCACAAAATATTTAAAAAGAGCATATCTTTAGAATTTCTGATAGACAGTATCGCACACTAGAGATTATTATTATTATTATTGGTACAGTGTTGTCATTGTTTGCTTTGAAATCGCTGAGTTTCTTAATTCAAAAATTCGTTAAAGTTTTACAAAATATGAAATAGGTAATACAACAAATTCCAAATTTGGGCTTTCAGACGTCCATATTGGAGTGGAGGACTATGTTATTCAGAATTTTTTGTCTCTAAGTACCATTGTTTTTTCACAGTGCAAGAAACATACATTCATGCAGATTCTTCATTATTTAATTTCTTTTAATATAATGCAGGGCGGCTGTAATATTTAGTGGCAATAATTTGAAAAATTAAGTGCCGTTTTATAGTGCACGACGCAAAATTCCAAAACGAAATTAATTGAAGGGCAATTGGCTAAGAAAGCCCTTGGCTTGGCTTAAAAAAAGCCCTTGAGCTAAAAACGAAAAGTGTGTGTAGGAAGTGCGAGCTGTATAAATGTCATATCACACATTTAAAACATTTTGGAAGAACAACACTTTAAAACAATTTTTCTGCTTTGTCACACTGTATGAAGCAGCCAATCACCGCGAATTGTTTTGAGGTTACTATGTAAAGAGGAAACTATTTCTCCATTTTTAATGATGGTTGACGACTGAGGGTTCGATGCTGAAAGCTGATTGGCTGTTGAAAACGAATAACTTAAATTTTTTTGCGAAAGAAAGGAAAAAATCGTGCGTCTTTCTTCCAATGGTAAAGCAGGTAGAAAAATTGTTGGTCTGAGTGTGATACCAGCTAATTATATTCCGAACCAAACTTTTTTAGAGGGTACAATGTGACTGATATTTTAAATTTAGTACAATAAATTATTGTTAGTAATTTCTGATAGGAATATGACTGTAATTTTTTTCATTTCACTTCAAATATTCTGTCGATTAATATTTAATGAAATATGTTTGGATTTTTTTCCTTATTTCCTTGTTGTGTTTGGAAATGGATCGAAAGGATTTCAACAAAAGATAGCAAAAGTGGACAAAGAACTTGCCTGCATGGGGTGCATTATACTTTTCATTTGTAGCAAACGCTTCGTACTTCATTAAATTCCTCATGGCGACGTATTTCAGTAAGTACATCGTCTTAAGAACATTACATTCCATTGCTTTATAGCCATATTTCGACCTCACAAATAGGGTCGCCATTTACTAGATGACATTCATTTTCAGGTAATGGAAATTACCAATTCGACTTCTAATGTTTCTTATATTGATCGTAATTCTTAGTCTAGAACTGGAATTGTTTACCATATACCTATTTCTGTCCGTTTTTTTTTCCACGCCAAATCATGTCACTCTGCCAACTAAATGATATCTTCTTTCTGCTATTGCATATATCGTGCTCCCAAAATTTGACTTGCTTTCATATAAAGTAATTATTGGAGATCAGTTTCCATTGAGAGAGAATTTTCTGCCAAAGACACCTTTAAAAAATGTTCCTCTTGTTATCATAAATGGCCTTCACATATTAAAAATAATCCTAACAATCTTGTCTTCGAAACGTTTCATCTCTCTTTCAGTCAGAGATTAAATTGCGCTGGAGCCCACAGGAGCCTGGCTCCGGTACTTCCCAATTTTTGAGATAAATCATAATTTTAGCCCGAGCTAAATGCTCCAACACTTCTTTCTGTAAGCGAACCCCAATTTCAACAGACAAATTTTACTTTAATAATAAATATGCCATAAAATTCTATTCTGACTTCTGAATACAAGCCTGTCTTTTTCTCGTTTACAAACCTTGGACAGAGGCTGAGACTTTTAGAGACTTTTAAAGAAAGAAAAGCCGCACTCAATGTCCAAGGCTTATGCTATAGGAAGTCCAAAGAATTTACGAGAGTAAGTAAATTTCTCGTTACTAAATATACGAAAATGATACAGCGTGTTTGTCCTAGTTTTTCGACAAGTGAAAATTCTGTTTTAATTCTTCATTAAGTGTTATCATCAATTACTCCAAATCCACGAGCCCGTAGAACGCAACAGTATTGTAGGTGGTAATAATTTTCATCACATCTAAATCAAGATTAGTAAATCAACACATCATGGACTACAGTATAAACAGGGCTTAAATTCAGATCGAGATGCGCAAAACTACTTCCTTCTCAATAGAATTGTAATTCCAGCCGGACCCTAAATAAGACGAGGTCCCATAATTTATTTTATAATTTAAGTATTTGTAATTAATTTAATAATTTATTAGATTTCTATTTATCTCTTTACATTTCTTTTAATTTTGATTTAATTATTTAATTATTTTAATTTTTGGTTATTTTATTTATTTATTACTTTTTCTTCCTTCCTGACAATCTTCCACAGGGCTCCGGCATTTCTAATTTTAGACATTAAAAGCCTTCCTGTCGGTTACAAAATTACTCGGATTCTCCACAAAGTCAGTTTTCAGGTAATGTTTTCAACCATCAATAAATTTGTTGTTCTTTTCTTAAAAATTCCATCCCTGGTTTTAAATCTTGTGGAGTTTTTAGTTTAATATTATATGTCATGTATCTTGTGGAATTTTAGCTTAACGCAGTATATCGTGTCAATGTGGTGTTAGACATCTATTGGCCAGTGTGAACGAGCGTTGAAACTTTCCGTCAGGGAACATGAATCGTATGTACGAAAATAGAAATGAACAAAATTTTGTTAGCTAACCACAACTGAACACTTAATAATAATTTTAATAATCATTCCTCAGACGATTAAACGATTCAACTCGGGTGCCGACTTTTCTGTCGCAGCGCTTCAGTGAAATGCTTTGCTCAGAAGAATCTGTAAGCTATTTATAATTACATTTAATCCACAGGGATGTCAGCTTGAGCTAGAAGAAAGCTAATATGGGGAAGATGTTCCACAGATGTTCCAACTGAACTTTAAATGAATGAATGAATTTCACCAACTGCAACGTGACTACCAGCCAATTTCGGCGAAGGCATCCTTCCTCTTGAGTTACAGCCGACGTTTTTGCTTCGCCATCATCAAATAATCCCGTCGAACTTTGGCTGACTGAAAATAGAATGAATTTTGAAAATGGTTAGTAAAATAGAAAATTATCTTTCATTCATGTGTACTGAATTTTTAATAATTAATAAGATAATAATTTTTAGATTAAAAAGCCATTTTTCTAATTGCTAAAATAAATGTATTTTCTTCTAAAATATTTAATTTTTCGAAATTTTTTTTTTTTATCTGAAAGTTTTCAGATTTTATATTACGCGCTTTTTTAACGTTTTGCGTGTTACCTTTATTTATTAAATATCATGTTCTTCACACTTAAACCTTAAAATTCAATTCAACAGCCATATAACAAAATAATTTAAAAGAGCTTATCTTTAGAATTTCCGATACACTGTCTAGCGGAGCAGGAAAAAAAAATATATATATATATATTTTTTCCATACAGTATTGCCAATGCTCGCTTTAAAATCGTTGAGTTTGTTAATGAATAATTCGTTAAAGTTTTACAAAATATGAAGTAGATAATAAAAAAAAATTCAAATTTGGGCTTCCATATGCCCAGATTCGGGTGGAGGATTACGTTATTCAAAATTCAATTTACCGTTGTTTTATCACACTGTGAGAAACGTGCATACATTCATGCAGATTCTTCATTATTTAATTTCTTTAAATGTAATTCAGGGCTATAATATTTGGTGGCAAGAATTTGAAAAGTGATACAGCCTTTTAAAGTTTTCTACAAAAAATGCCAAAACGAAATTAATAGCTCTTCTGGGCTGACGCATTTGGGACTAATAATAATTCGATAAAAATAATAATCAAAATGTTTATATAATATCTCGGATTCGTAATATCCCGGATTCAGATATTATCCGGCATTATTTATTCTAGAAATAGAAATAAAGTGCTTTAAGCCGCACTTTTAAATAGTTAATCTTAAATATGTTATAGAATACATGTTTTTTTTTTTTTTTTTTTTTTTTTTTTTTTTTTTTTTTGAAGTTTACAGATATAGTTAAAAATCATTTGAAAAAAGAGATATAGAACGAGCAGACTTATGCACGAATATTTCCAGTCAGTAACTTCATACTCTAAATTGTTCATTTTATTTCTTGACAGTTGAAAAGCTTATGAAAGCCAAAAAAAATTTGTATCTATATCATAAAAATGCTAGAATAAATTTTTATCTAAAATTATTTAAAGATAATATTGTACAGTCATTGTGATATAAGATCTGAAAGACTGCATTCATATTTCAGCGTTTCTAAATATAGTACCAGTCGTATTTAATTTTATTCATTACTATTTATTTTAAATGAAATGTATATTGTAGTAAGTATTCGCCAAAACTTATACTTCTTAATATTAAGACAATATGTATCCTATTTCGAAATTTTCTTGGGTTTAATGGTACAGAAAATTTCGAAATTAATCACTTCTGTCAGTAATCTTGTACGATAAATCTATAACAGTTTCGATCTTTCGATCTTAGTTACTCAGTCAGAAACAATCGGAAAATGTTATCGAGCTTAGAGAGAGGAACCAGTTTTTTTGGAAAGATAAGGAAAAAGTCTCCTCAAGCGAATAAAATCGCTGATTATCTATCCAACCTCCGTCTTTGGAAAATTAATCGATTTTTGGGAGGCCTACAGAAATTTGACTGTGTCTATCTGGTCCACAAGAAAAGAAAAAAAAATTTAGAAAATAAGAATTCCAGAATTCTAGGAATAAAGTGTTTTTCAACTAAAAGTATTTAGCTTAGAATACTTTTCTCTGCTTCAGAACATTACCTGTAATACATGATTGTATTAGTATTCTTATTAGCAGTATTAACTCTTAAAGATTCTCAGGATTTTCAGAAGCTTAGTATAATTGAAGTTGCTGCTAATTAAACCTAAAATTTGAAAGAGAAATTATAACACTAATTAGCTGCCTCAAATTTAAATCAGAAGTCATTTGTAACATTCATTTGAAATAAGAAAATTAAATTACAATAGAATTCGCTTATAACGAACCCTGATTTAACAAGAACCGGAACTGAACGAGAAAATTGAAAGTACTTGGTACAATGTTAAATCTATGGGAGCAAAACTCGCTTATATAACAAGCAAATCTCAGTTATAGCGAGCAATATTTTTGTCATTCATAAAATTTCTATTGACTTCCACCTTTCCAGTTCAACTAATCCATTCTTGGAAAAATTTCTTTAACATTCCGAAGTTAGTGATGAGTCATGAGAACATGTGAAAGCGACATTTTTTATCTTGGAAAGTGATCAGGATTGAATTTTTACCATCGAATTATACAAGTATTATCCAGCCTGTGAACCAAGGGATCATCAGAAATTTTAAACCAAACCTTCGTAAGCATATAATTTTGATGTTTCTCGATAGAAGAGAAAAAATAGCAATAATCTCTAACACTCGAAGCTATACGTTTAATGATCGAAGCATTGGGAAAATGCATTAACATGCATTACCAATTGCTTCCGTAAGACTGGGTTGGACATTTCTCAAGGGGGTTCATATCAGTAAGGAAAAAGAAGAAAAAGTGGAAGACTTGGAAAATTTGGAAATGAGTAGAGAAAAATTTTTTAATTATATATCTGTTGAGGCCAATGTTATCACTTCCGAGATAACTACTCCCGAGAATATTGTAGATGATATTCGAGCTAAAGGAGATGATAACAATAATGAAAACGACGATGATACATATGAAGCGAAGAATTTCAAGCTGAACCGCTCTCAACGACTTTTGAGAGAGTAGAAAAACATTTTTCGAAGCCAGGGATGCAAATGACGATGTTTTTCGGGCAATGAATCTTCTCCGAAGAACAGTAACACGAGAGACAATAACACAGTTCAAAGCAAATTAACCAACTTCTTTTATACTTTGTTAAAAATCGTGATATTGACTACAAAGATGAAATTTTTTTATCGTGGTATTAACTACAAAGATCGTATTACAAAGGTTGAACTCTTTATCGTAGTCGTGGATGAATGGCATAACTATTGGAAAAAATTCCGCGAATTAGCCTCTTGTTAGACTTCGGTGTTAGCTTATAGAGAGTATGGCAACATTTCTTGAGGAATTTCCGCACGCAACCTTAGCCGCTTCTTTTCCCAAAATTCTGTATCCTCAAATGCTGTCAAGTTAATTTACCACGTACAAGTAATTGAAATACATATAAAATGTTCTGTGATGTATTATTAAACATAAGTGAAAGAATATTTGAAGAACGCGTCCAAATATTTAAGTTAACTCGCCGCAATATATGTTTACAGAAAAGCTTGTGCAACTTAGAACCAACTTTCAAGGACTGAAGACAAACAACTATCGAGGATTAAGAGAAGATGGGGAAAGGTCGTCAGAATCTCTGCAGCTCGACAGTTCGAGACAGCGAGAGCTTAAAACGATTTAACACTGTTAAAATTAGGAAATTTAGCTCCAGCATTCATGACGTTTTTATTTTCCAGTGTAATGCTAGAACAAGAAAGCATACCTTGCAAATTATTTTTAAAAAAACTTGGGGTGAACAATCTTCATTGCATGACAATCTTTTTCTTGATCAAAATGATTGATCAGCGAAATAGGCTGCCACATAGTGGGAGCACTTCAAAAATGCTTGGGAAAGCATCAGGGAATTGTTTGCGGATGGGGCAGATCATGAGAAGTTGCGATAAGAGGGAGGAAACTGGTCTTGGTGGAAGTTCGTTTGGTAAGCAGAAACTTCGCAAAGTAAGACCTTTTGTATTTGCATTTAAAGTAAAACTGCATGCCCGAGCACTTAATTTTGAAACGTTAACTCTGTTCCTAACTGGGTGTTCTTCAACTCTTACAGACGAGCCTTTGTCATCTTAAAGCTTAACTTCTGTATTATGAACGAACTAATAGGTAGGACAACAACAGTTAAAGCCATTACAAAGATAGTAATTAACCCTTACAAAGCTATGGCTTACAAAGCCCTTACGAAACAAAGCTGATGGCTACATAAATTTAAAAAACAGCTACATACCAAAATTCCTGTTGCTTGTCGATAAATAAATTCTAATACGCAACCAATAACTCTGCGTGATTGTCTATGAGCTAATTAATTATTTGTTAATTATTTTCGAAGTTATCAAAAAAAAGTTTGTAACTAAAATTATTGTTCTTAAATTTACGCTTGAATATTTGCAATAAGAGAGAGGTATGTTCTTACCACTAACTAATCACCCCACTGATAGGATACTGTACGCTGATATTGCATCATTTAATTTAACTAATAGAAGTTTCTTTTAAGCATTAAGTATTTTAATTCACGAACGGAATTCTTAACTTTAAGACAAAAATTTAAAGAATTTTGAGTTATGTTCTCAAATATAATGATTTCTTTCGACAGAGCGGCAGGTTAATTGAAACAGATATATCTCAACAACTCTATTTGAGACATATCTCAACAACGAAAGCTCAGACGATAGATTCTCATTTATTTGAAATAGAATGCGATTTCAACATATTGCAAATCATATCGGGGACGCCCCTTATTTCGAGTTCTTCAGCCAAAGAACGAGTATGTTAAGAACGAAAGCTTCGCCAAAGTAAGTGTGGCTCCATCAAACCGCAGAAGGTAAAATATACTCCAAGTTTGTTTTACTTTGGTTATCTATCCAGCTTTAATACTTTTTTGCACATGCCCGAAATAGCTGTCCAACAGGTGTCGAAGCAGATCCAGCCAAAGAATATATATATATATTCAGAACGAAAACTTCACCACAGCAGGTCAGACAGCAGAGGGAACAAATACTATTTGCTTTACAGAAGTTATCCATCCAGCCTTAATACGTATTTTCTCATGCGCTGTCGAACAGGTTTCGAAGCAGATCCAACTTTAATGCCTCTTTGCGCATGTACGAAATAGTTCTCGAGCTGGTATCGCCCGTTGAAAAAAGCCACGTTTGTCAAGAGTTTAAAGTACTGCGATACCATTTTTCCCCCGCCGTATCCAAGTAAATCATATCAGTCATCCACGCAAGTAGATTAATTAATGGATTATTTGTTTTGGATAACAAAATCTACGAAAATCCGAGTTTAAGGTTATTGCGAAAAGTTTTGCCAAAGAACGAATCCTTCAAGTTTTTTTATTTTGTACCCTATTCCTCAATTTCCCTGTCCCTAAATCTTCGTTGCAGGTTCATGTAAATTACCTAGACGTTTCTCACATAGCTATACATATTCTTATTCATTCGAAGCAATGTATTTAAGTGAAAAACCTTTGTCAACATATGCGGCAAAAAAAAAAAATATATATATATATATAAACAAATTAAATACAAAATATCAAATGCGACCGCAGATTTCATCAGTAGAACTAGACTTCTACAGTCTGTGTAAGGAAAAAAAGGGCAAGCACACCCATGCTATTAAATCTAATGCACTGGTAGGAGATATTTGGAGCACGAGGTAAAGCTATTAATGAATATATTGTATTACTTTTATGCTAACATTTTTAATCAAAAACACAATACTTTTTCAATTGTCTTTACATAAATTACCTAATATATTTTGATCTGCTTTAAATATTATTTTAAGATATATTTTTTTAAGGGTGGGATGGAGTTCGCCAAGAAAACATTATATTTCTAAGGGTTCCGAGAGTCGACAAAGCTTGAAGAGTACTGATCTAATTAAAGAGCAGCCACAATTAATCGAAAATGAATTTTTTTAATTAAAAAATCAGATGTCATACTAGCATTTTACGAGACTATAAATTATTTATTCAGTTAAATTTATTACATAACAAAGAATGAAATAGAATCCAAGAACACTTAATGAAATAGGATCTAAATCCTGCTTTTAATGATAAAGCCCGTTTCATGTATGGAAACAGTTTTCAGAAATTATTACATACCTAAACATGCAATAAAAAACATATAAGATTTAATTTATGTAATAAATAAGCGCAGAATTACCAATTTTGATATCTGATTATTGTTAGAAAAATATTGTTGCGTTCTAGGGTTCGTGGATTTGGAGTGATTGATGACAACACTTGATGAAGAATCGAAACACAATTTATTTAGCCGGTATTACTCGGGACAGTTTCAAAATCACGTTGTTGTGTAATTTCAAGAAAAAGGCTAGAGGGCGCTGTTGCTCGCTTAGTTGTGAGAGAATAAAGTTTGTTCATGTTGAAGGCGGCGGCCTAAGAATTACGCTCTGTATATAGTAATTAAAATATTGTTTAAAATGAAAAAGTGTTAAAATTAGTGAACCCACTGAACCACCATCATCTGATTTGGAGATGCACAAAATTATTATATGGTGCATCGGCGTAAGGAATTAAGGCTTTGTGAAGATTTTAGGTGTTCGATCCAAGTGTTTCGATTTCAATGGATATTTCATATTCAAGTGACAATGGAATTCCAAATAAAGGTAGGGAAATCTTAAATTAATTATTTAGTGATTATTTGTAGTACATTAGTAAGTATTTATTATTGCTGTCGTGGGTGTATTTAAATTAAATAAAATGGAAGAGAAGTTAGATAGATTGAAACGTAAACGTTCCACATTGAGATCGTCTCTTACTAGGTTAATTAAAGTGATTGAAGATAAATTAAAAATTGAAGGAGAGGAAAATTCGATTAAAGAATTACGAGAATTGTTTGAATTATTAACCGAAAAGAAAAATAATTTAAGAACGTTTGATGATGAAATACAAGAGTTAATTGATGTTAACTTAATTGAAGAAGATTGTAGTATAAGCGAAGAATACAATGACAAATGTATAATTGCTTGTAGTCAAATTAAGCAGTTTCTAGGTGCGGTTACCGCAGTACCGCCAGCGAGGAATCCCCAAAGTTCTGATTTAAACCAGTCTAGTGGTAATGGCATTTTGCATGTAAGTTCCAGTTCTAGTGGGAGTAGTACGCTGAAATTACCAAAATTAATGATTGATAAATTTTGGGGAGACCCCAAACAATGGAATGAATTTTGGAATAGTTTCGAAAATTCGATACATAAAAACGAAACGCTTTCAAAAATACAAAAATTTGTATACTTAAAAACATTCTTAACGGGACAAGCTTGTTGACACAACGAATGTTGTGTCAGGCTTTGAGTTAACAGAAAGTAATTATGATAGATGTGTAGCATTACTAAAGGACAGATATGGTCGAAAAGACCTGATCATTAATTCATTCATGAATAAAATTCTCAATTTAGAAGCCGTTAAAAATTCTGCTAACGTAAAGGCTTTACGTAAATTATATGACGAATTAGAAGTTTCGATTCGTAATTTGGAAACTTTAGAAGTAACTTCTGGCTCATATGGACATTTATTAATTCCAATATTATTAAAGTTAATTCCGGACGATTTAGTTTTGGAATTTAATCGGCAAAGAGGATCGAAAGATAAAGCTGAAGTTTCGGAATTAACACAATTTATTAAAACGGAAATAGAATGCAGGGAAGTTTCAAATCTAGTATTAAGCGAAAGGAAAAATCCTGTGCCTCCGCGAGTCGATCAATCAAAATATGAAACTAGAAAATATGTAAAAAATACACCCACGGCTGCATTTCACACTGCAGTTAACCAAAAATGCATCTCTTGTGATAATTTGCACGAGTCCTTTAAACGCGAAGTGAATGTTTCTGATAAATTAAAGAAACTAAGATCCGAAAACCGCTGCTTTTCTTGTTTTAAAAAATTCCATAGATCAGAAAGGTGCAGAAATAAAACTAAATGTAATAAATGTGGCGGTATGTATCACAATGAATCGATTTGTACTAATAAATCCCTTGTAAACAAAAAGTTGGAACAAGGTTATTCCAAAAACGAAACTGAATCTCTGACTTTGAATTCTGAGGAAAGAAATAAAGTTCAAAACTTAAAATTGATTGCTTCTGTTCCTCAATGTGATAATAATAATGACTGTAATGCCAGGGAAATATTATTACAAACTTGTACAGTTTATGCTTGTTTTAAGTATAAATCAAAATTAACTAGATTAATTCTTGATCAAGGCAGTCACAGATCCTTTATAACGAAAAAATTGGCCGACCATTTAAAACTTACTCCAATCCGTTTTGAAAGACTTTCTGTTTATTCATTTGGTGCGACGAAGGCAATGAATCATTCCTATCCGGTCGTTGAAATCGAAATTCAGAATTGGAAACAAAATAATAAAATAAAAATTGAATGTTTGATCTCGGATGTTATTTCCTCGGCGTCCATCAGTGTGCCTAATAAACAAATTGCAGACTTCATGGAGCATATGGGATTGCAGATCGCCGATTGCGCAGGAAAAAATAACATAGATGTTGAGATATTAATTGGAGGGGATAAATTCTGGAATGTAGTTTATTCTGAAAGAATTAAAATATCTGAAGGGTTGTACGCAGTCAGTTCTGTGTTTGGTTGGGTTGCCGCAGGAATCGAGAAAAATAAAACAAACAAAAATTGTTCTGAAAATTTAGCGGTAATGACAAACACTGTTGTGTTGAAAGATTTAAAAGGTTTGGGGGAATTAGAACATATGGGAATTAATGATTCTGATGATTATTCCGATATTGACTGCGAAATAGTAGGCCAGTTTGAAAGAAATTTGCAGTTTAAAAACGGAAGATATGAGGCAAATTTAATCTGGAAATACAGTCCGAATAATTTAGGAAATAATTTTGAGGTAGCTAAGAAACGATTCGCAAACCTTCACAATAAACTAAGTAAAACTCCGGAGATTTTTCAGGAATATAAAAATATAATTGAGAACCAGATATTAGAAGGAATTGTGGAGGAATGTCCAAATAATGATACAAATTTGGGATATTTTATGCCTCACCGAGCAGTGATACGACCTAGTGAAACTACTAAGGTAAGAATTGTGTACGATGCTAGCTCAAGGACAGAAGACACGAATTCGTTAAATGACTGCCTTGAATCGGGACCTAATCTAAATCCAAATATACTAGACATTATGTTAAATTTTCGTAAGTTTAAGATAGCGTTTTGTGGAGACGTTGAAAAAGCCTTTTTGATGATAGGAATTGCTGAAGGTGATAGAAAATTTCTAAAATTTCTTTGGTTTAATGAAAATAATGACTCCTTTAAGATTATGCAAATGTGTCGCGTAGCTTTCGGTTTGACTATATCTCCTTTCATTTTGGCCGCCATTTTGATATCACGGAAATATCACATTCGAAAATATAAAGATAAAATGCCGGACAGTTTCCAAATGTTAAATTCTTCTGTCTATGTCGATGACCTATATTTTGGAGCAGGAACGGTTGAAGATGCATATCGGTTATCTGTAGATGCGGTTAATATATTTAAGGATGCTGGGATGAATTTCAGAAAATTAAGAACTAATTCTAAAGCATTAAACGATTTATGGGTCTCAGATGGGATTAAGGAATCAGACAACAAATTAACTAGTGAATCGAATTTCTTAGGCATGATTTGGAATTCCATTGAAGACGATATAAAGTTAAATTTAAAAAATTTATTTAACTTTTCTACTGGAAACGATTTTGCTACAAAAAGGAAACTTTTGCAAAGTATCACTCAAATATACGATCCATTTGGATTTATTGCACCCTTTGTTATTCGGGCAAAAATTATTATGCAAGAAATCTGGTGTTCCGGTTCTGACTGGGATGAGGTCCTTCCTGCAGAGATTAAGGACAAATTCAACATTTGGCGGAAGGAACTTAATGATTTAACTGAAATATCGATACAGAGAAATTTCTTTGATGACGATCCAATGAATATAAGCCTTCACCTATTTTCGGACGCTAGTCCTAAAGCATATGGGGCCATCTCATATTTCAGATATTGTACGAGTGATTCTAAAATTAAAACTTCCTTTATCATGTCGAAATGCAGAGTTGCACCTTTAAGAGCAATCACGCTTCCTCGTTTAGAGTTAATGGGAGCACTCATGGCTGCTCGAATGTATAAATATTTGAAAAAATTGTTTGGTGATTTAATTGAGGATGTTTATTTTTGGAGTGATTCCGAAATCGCCATTACTTGGATTAAAGGTTCGCCAAATAATTGGAAACCATTTATCGCCAATCGTGTTACAGAAATACAGAGTACATGCAACAAAAAATTGTGGAACCATTGCGAAGGGAAACAAAATCCTTCCGATTTACTAACTCGAGGAATTAGTGCTCAGTCACTAGTTAAGAATGATCTGTGGTGGCATGGGCCACACTGGTTACGTTTTCCTACTGAAAGTTTTCCGAAACAAAAGAAATTACAACCAAATTCAGAATCGTTGGAGTTAAGGAAAAGTATTATTCTGACTGTACCTGTAATTAACAATGAATCCCCAATTTTGCATATAGAAAAATTCAGTTCTTTAGGAAAATTACTTCGAATTACTGCCTATGTATTTAGATTTATTGGGAGGCTTCGGAAAAGGTCTACAGAGAATGGACCTTTAAGTGCTTTTGAGATTAATGCAGCTGAACATTATTGGGTAAAAATTACGCAACGAGAATCGTATCAAGCGGAAATAATTAAGTTATCAAATAAAAAATCAATTCTCGATTCTTCCATCTACTCCCTTAATCCAAGGCTTGATGAGGAGGGAATTCTTCGGTTGAAAGGTCGCATTCAATTTGCAGACTGTCACGAGAATTTAAAACATCCTATTCTATTACCCTCAAAATGCAAGTTTACCGAGTTGATCATCACGGACTCGCATGAAAGGGTATTCCATGCTGGAGTTAATTCGACACTAACTCAGATCAGAGACAAATATTGGATCATTAAGGGAAGACAGCGTGTTAAGACTATCATCAGAAAATGTGTGATATGCAAACGATATAGTGCACGTCCTGGGGTACAGGATATCGCTTCACTTCCTCCAGACAGAATTCAAGAGTCGCCTCCATTTGCTGTGACCGGGTTGGACTTCGCCGGTCCATTTTTTACGAAAGACAGGCAAGGTAAAGTTTACATGCTGTTGTTAACGTGTGCAATCACTCGTGCCTTACATATAGAGATAATAACTGATCTCAGCACTGAAAGTTTTTTGCTAGCTTTCCGAAGATTTTTAGCTGGCCGAGGACTGTGTACCACCGTGTACTCCGATAATGCCAAGACTTTTAAAAGAGCTGATAAAGAACTAAAACATATTTTTAAAACTTTGAGTGATTCATCTGTGAAAGAATTATTTTCTGCTAGAGGCATAAATTGGAAATTTATTATTGAGAGGGGTCCATGGTGGGGAGGGTTTTGGGAGCGTATGGTACGAACCATAAAATCCACCTTGCGAAAAATTATTGGTCGATCATCCCTTACTGTGAAAGAGCTTGAAACAGTGCTCATTGAAATCGAGGCAATGATTAATTGTAGACCAATTACCTGCGTGTTTACCGATCCCAATGAACCTTCTCCACTAACACCCTCTCATTTTCTGGTTGGTAGACGATTGCTATCTCTGCCTGCTAATAAAATAACATCAAATAATTTGATTGGGTCAAGAAATTCAATTATTAAACGATATAAATACCATCAAGATATTTTAAATCATTTTTGGAAGTGTTGGAGATCAGAGTATCTTTTTAATCTGAGATCTGCCAATATTTGTCCTCCACACTCTAACGCATCTCAGTTTAAAATCAACGATATTGTCTTGATTCATGACGACAAACATCCCAGAAATCTTTGGACAATAGGTAAAATTTTGGAATTAATGCCAGGCAGAGATGGTAAAATAAGATCTTGCATAATTAAAACACCTACTGGTACCTTAAAAAGGCCTATACAATTGTTATATAATATGGAACTTAACTAATGTTTGTATTTTGTATTTTTAGGTTTGATTCTCCTGACCTTGCTGATAGGTGGTATCATTTAATGTTTTGTAAAATTTTTTGTGCTTATAATTATGTATGCATGTGTGTTATATTTAACCATTTCTCCAGGATTTATTGTCGAAATATTAATTGAATATTCTAGAATATATTATTGAAAGATGAACTCTCCACCGAGTTCAGGTGGGGAGTGTTGTGTAATTTGAAGAAAAAGGCTAGAGGGCGCTGTTGCTCGCTTAGTTGTGAGAGAATAAAGTTTGTTCATGTTGAAGGCGGCGGCCTAAGAATTACGCTCTGTATATAGTAATTAAAATATTGTTTAAAATGAAAAAGTGTTAAAATTAGTGAACCCACTGAACCACCATCATCTGATTTGGAGATGCACAAAATTATTATATGGTGCATCGGCGTAAGGAATTAAGGCTTTGTGAAGATTTTAGGTGTTCGATCCAAGTGTTTCGATTTCAATGGATATTTCATATTCAAGTGACAATGGAATTCCAAATAAAGGTAGGGAAATCTTAAATTAATTATTTAGTGATTATTTGTAGTACATTAGTAAGTATTTATTATTGCTGTCGTGGGTGTATTTAAATTAAATAAAATGGAAGAGAAGTTAGATAGATTCAAACGTAAACGTTCCACATTGAGATCGTCTGTTACTAGGTTAATTAAAGTGATTGAAGATAAATTAAAAATTGAAGGAGAGGAAAATTCGATTAAAGAATTACGAGAATTGTTTGAATTATTAACCGAAAAGAAAAATAATTTAAGAACGCTTGATGATGAAATACAAGAGTTAATTGATGTTAACTTAATTGAAGAAGATTGTAGTATAAGCGAAGAATACAATGACAAATGTATAATTGCTTGTAGTCAAATTAAGCAGTTTCTAGGTGCGGTTACTGCAGTACCGCCAGCGAGGAATCCCCAAAGTTCTGATTTAAACCAGTCTAGTGGTAATGGCATTTTGCATGTAAGTTCCAGTTCTAGTGGGAGTAGTACGCTGAAATTACCAAAATTAATGATTGATAAATTTTGGGGAGACCCCAAACAATGGAATGAATTTTGGAATAGTTTCGAAAATTCGATACATAAAAACGAAACGCTTTCAAAAATACAAAAATTTGTATACTTAAAAACATTCTTAACGGGACAAGCTTGTTGACACAACGAATGTTGTGTCAGGCTTTGAGTTAACAGAAAGTAATTATGATAGATGTGTAGCATTACTAAAGGACAGATATGGTCGAAAAGACCTGATCATTAATTCATTCATGAATAAAATTCTCAATTTAGAAGCCGTTAAAAATTCTGCTAACGTAAAGGTTTTACGTAAATTATATGACGAATTAGAAGTTTCGATTCGTAATTTGGAAACTTTAGAAGTAACTTCTGGCTCATATGGACATTTATTAATTCCAATATTATTAAAATTAATTCCGGACGATTTAGTTTTGGAATTTAATCGGCAAAGAGGATCGAAAGATAAAGCTGAAGTTTCGGAATTAACACAATTTATTAAAACGGAAATAGAATGCAGGGAAGTTTCAAATCTAGTATTAAGCGAAAGGAAAAATCCTGTGCCTCCGCGAGTCGATCAATCAAAATATGAAACTAGAAAATATGTAAAAAATACACCCACGGCTGCATTTCATACTGCAGTTAACCGAAAATGCATCTTTTGTGATAATTTGCACGAGTCCTTTAAACGCGAAGTGAATGTTTCTGATAAATTAAAGAAACTAAGATCCGAAAACCGCTGCTTTTCTTGTTTTAAAAAATTCCATAGATCAGAAAGGTGCAGAAATAAAACTAAATGTAATAAATGTGGCGGTATGTATCACAATGAATCGATTTGTACTAATAAATCCCTTGTAAACAAAAAGTTGGAACAAGGTTATTCCAAAAACGAAACTGAATCTCTGACTTTGAATTCTGAGGAAAGAAATAAAGTTCAAAACTTAAAATTGATTGCTTCTGTTCCTCAATGTGATAATAATAATGACTGTAATGCCAGGGAAATATTATTACAAACTTGTACAGTTTATGCTTGTTTTAAGTATAAATCAAAATTAACTAGATTAATTCTTGATCAAGGCAGTCACAGATCCTTTATAACGAAAAAATTGGCCGACCATTTAAAACTTACTCCAATCCGTTTTGAAAGACTTTCTGTTTATTCATTTGGTGCGACGAAGGCAATGAATCATTCCTATCCGGTCGTTGAAATCGAAATTCAGAATTGGAAACAAAATAATAAAATAAAAATTGAATGTTTGATCTCGGATGTTATTTCCTCGGCGTCCATCAGTGTGCCTAGTAAACAAATTGCAGACTTCATGGAGCATATGGGATTGCAGATCGCCGATTGCGCAAGAAAAAATAACATAGATGTTGAGATATTAATTGGAGGGGATAAATTCTGGAATGTAGTTTATTCTGAAAGAATTAAAATATCTGAAGGGTTGTACGCAGTCAGTTCTGTGTTTGGTTGGGTTGCCGCAGGAATCGAGAAAAATAAAACAAACAAAAATTGTTCTGAAAATTTAGCGGTAATGACAAACACTGTTGTGTTGAAAGATTTAAAAGGTTTTGGGGAATTAGAACATATGGGAATTAATGATTCTGATGATTATTCCGATATTGACTGCGAAATAGTAGGCCAGTTTGAAAGAAATTTGCAGTTTAAAAACGGAAGATATGAGGCAAATTTAATCTGGAAATACAGTCCGAATAATTTAGGAAATAATTTTGAGGTAGCTAAGAAACGATTCG
This sequence comes from Stegodyphus dumicola, assembly GCF_044657685.1. Lineage (NCBI taxonomy): Eukaryota > Metazoa > Arthropoda > Arachnida > Araneae > Eresidae > Stegodyphus > Stegodyphus dumicola. The sequence goes on along the minus strand of NC_140773.1, from coordinate 215,218,379 downwards.
CAAACCTTCACAATAAACTAAGTAAAACTCCGGAGATTTTTCAGGAATATAAAAATATAATTGAGAACCAGATATTAGAAGGAATTGTGGAGGAATGTCCAAAGAATGATACAAATTTGGGATATTTTACGCCTCACCGAGCAGTGATACGACCTAGTGAAACTACTAAGGTAAGAATTGTGTACGATGCTAGCTCAAGGACAGAAGACACGAATTCGTTAAATGACTGCCTTGAATCGGGACCTAATCTAAATCCAAATATACTAGACATTATGTTAAATTTTCGTAAGTTTAAGATAGCGTTTTGTGGAGACGTTGAAAAAGCCTTTTTGATGATAGGAATTGCTGAAGGTGATAGAAAATTTCTAAAATTTCTTTGGTTTAATGAAAATAATGACTCCTTTAAGATTATGCAAATGTGTCGCGTAGCTTTCGGTTTGACTATATCTCCTTTCATTTTGGCCGCCATTTTGATATCACGGAAATATCACATTCGAAAATATAAAGATAAAATGCCGGACAGTTTCCAAATGTTAAATTCTTCTGTCTATGTCGATGACCTATATTTTGGAGCAGGAACGGTTGAAGATGCATATCGGTTATCTGTAGATGCGGTTAATATATTTAAGGATGCTGGGATGAATTTCAGAAAATTAAGAACTAATTCTAAAGCATTAAACGATTTATGGGTCTCAGATGGGATTAAGGAATCAGACAACAAATTAACTAGTGAATCGAATTTCTTAGGCATGATTTGGAATTCCATTGAAGACGATATAAAGTTAAATTTAAAAAATTCATTTGACTTTTCTACTGGAAACGATTTTGCTACAAAAAGGAAACTTTTGCAAAGTATCACTCAAATATACGATCCATTTGGATTTATTGCACCCTTTGTTATTCGGGCAAAAATTATTATGCAAGAAATCTGGTGTTCCGGTTCTGACTGGGATGAGGTCCTTCCTGCAGAGATTAAGGACAAATTCAACATTTGGCGGAAGGAACTTAATGATTTAACTGAAATATCGATACAGAGAAATTTCTTTGATGACGATCCAATGAATATAAGCCTTCACCTATTTTCGGACGCTAGTCCTAAAGCATATGGGGCCATCTCATATTTCAGATATTGTACGAGTGATTCTAAAATTAAAACTTCCTTTATCATGTCGAAATGCAGAGTTGCACCTTTAAGAGCAATCACGCTTCCTCGTTTAGAGTTAATGGGAGCACTCATGGCTGCTCGAATGTATAAATATTTGAAAAAATTGTTTGGTGATTTAATTGAGGATGTTTATTTTTGGAGTGATTCCGAAATCGCCATTACTTGGATTAAAGGTTCGCCAAATAATTGGAAACCATTTATCGCCAATCGTGTTACAGAAATACAGAGTACATGCAACAAAAAATTGTGGAACCATTGCGAAGGGAAACAAAATCCTTCCGATTTACTAACTCGAGGAATTAGTGCTCAGTCACTAGTTAAGAATGATCTGTGGTGGCATGGGCCACACTGGTTACGTTTTCCTACTGAAAGTTTTCCGAAACAAAAGAAATTACAACCAAATTCAGAATCGTTGGAGTTAAGGAAAAGTATTATTCTGACTGTACCTGTAATTAACAATGAATCCCCAATTTTGCATATAGAAAAATTCAGTTCTTTAGGAAAATTACTTCGAATTACTGCCTATGTATTTAGATTTATTGGGAGGCTTCGGAAAAGGTCTACAGAGAATGGACCTTTAAGTGCTTTTGAGATTAATGCAGCTGAACATTATTGGGTAAAAATTACGCAACGAGAATCGTATCAAGCGGAAATAATTAAGTTATCAAATAAAAAATCAATTCTCGATTCTTCCATCTACTCCCTTAATCCAAGGCTTGATGAGGAGGGAATTCTTCGGTTGAAAGGTCGCATTCAATTTGCAGACTGTCACGAGAATTTAAAACATCCTATTCTATTACCCTCAAAATGCAAGTTTACCGAGTTGATCATCACGGACTCGCATGAAAGGGTATTCCATGCTGGAGTTAATTCGACACTAACTCAGATCAGAGACAAATATTGGATCATTAAGGGAAGACAGCGTGTTAAGACTATCATCAGAAAATGTGTGATATGCAAACGATATAGTGCACGTCCTGGGGTACAGGATATCGCTTCACTTCCTCCAGACAGAATTCAAGAGTCGCCTCCATTTGCTGTGACCGGGTTGGACTTCGCCGGTCCATTTTTTACGAAAGACAGGCAAGGTAAAGTTTACATGCTGTTGTTAACGTGTGCGGTCACTCGTGCCTTACATATAGAGATAGTAACTGATCTCAGCACTGAAAGTTTTTTGCTAGCTTTCCGAAGATTTTTAGCTGGCCGAGGACTGTGTACCACCGTGTACTCCGATAATGCCAAGACTTTTAAAAGAGCTGATAAAGAACTAAAACATATTTTTAAAACTTTGAGTGATTCATCTGTGAAAGAATTATTTTCTGCTAGAGGCATAAATTGGAAATTTATTATTGAGAGGGGTCCATGGTAGGGAGGGTTTTGGGAGCGTATGGTACGAACCATAAAATCCAGCTTGCGAAAAATTATTGGTCGATCATCCCTTACTGTGAAAGAGCTTGAAACAGTGCTCATTGAAATCGAGGCAATGATTAATTGTAGACCAATTACCTACGTGTTTACCGATCCCAATGAACCTTCTCCACTAACACCCTCTCATTTTCTGGTTGGTAGACGATTGCTATCTCTGCCTGCTAATAAAATAACATCAAATAATTTGATTGGGTCAAGAAATTCAATTATTAAACGATATAAATACCATCAAGATATTTTAAATCATTTTTGGAAGTGTTGGAGATCAGAGTATCTTTTTAATCTGAGATCTGCCAATATTTGTCCTCCACACTCTAACGCATCTCAGTTTAAAATCAACGATATTGTCTTGATTCATGACGACAAACATCCCAGAAATCTTTGGACAATAGGTAAAATTTTGGAATTAATGCCAGGCAGAGATGGTAAAATAAGATCTTGCATAATTAAAACACCTACTGGTACCTTAAAAAGGCCTATACAATTGTTATATAATATGGAACTTAACTAATGTTTGTATTTTGTATTTTTAGGTTTGATTCTCCTGACCTTGCTGATAGGTGGTATCATTTAATGTTTTGTAAAATTTTTTGTGCTTATAATTATGTATGCATGTGTGTTATATTTAACCATTTCTCCAGGATTTATTGTCGAAATATTAATTGAATATTCTAGAATATATTATTGAAAGATGAACTCTCCACCGAGTTCAGGTGGGGAGTGTTGTGTAATTTGAAGAAAAAGGCTAGAGGGCGCTGTTGCTCGCTTAGTTGTGGGAGAATAAAGTTTGTTCATGTTGAAGGCGGCGGCCTAAGAATTACGCTCTGTATATAGTAATTAAAATATTGTTTAAAATGAAAAAGTGTTAAAATTAGTGAACCCACTGAACCACCATCATCTGATTTGGAGATGCACAAAATTATTAGACACGTTTAAAGTGGTCGAAAATCTGTAACAAACACGCTGAAACAATCAGCAACACAGGCTATCAGGCTATAACTGTGAAAACAGCTTCACAGCAAAACACTGAACTACAACTCCCGTCTCGGTCGATCGCTGTCGGAGCTCAATACACTCAAGATAAAACTATACGGTACACTGCTACGCGTGCAGGCAAGGTTTATATAGCTTTTGACCTGCCTTCGAGAACATTCTGGGGTAAACCGGTGAGAATTCGGAGAATGTTCTCGCTCTGTCTATGGGATATTGCCAGTTTTGTTGCCAAATGTGTGACTTCGCGGCCCATCTGGCAACCCTGCCTTTCCTTGCCATTTTCTGGCAACCCTCAACTCGCTTTGCGGGGAAGCTATCTTACCGCAGCTGAGTGTTTCGTAACAATATCTACAAAGAAGTTCCTCTTCCATGAGTTTGACTACCTGTGATCGAATAATGTCTACAGCGACATCTAACGAAAGAAACTGACTCTCATTGCTGTCTTCTTGCATGAAATATTGTCGTTACAGGTCAGAACACGTCGGGCTATCCTTTGAAATGACTTGTTCAAGTCAAAATAAACCTTTTCAAAATCAAAATCTATAAAAAGCATTTTCTAAATATTTTTGTTTCTTAACAGTTTGTAGTTTACATATGCATTGCAAGTTCTGCATCTACAGTAAATATTTTTCCAGCCTCATTGGTTACAGAATAGTAGGTTATATCACAGTTGATTGGTTAAATAATGTTTTGTAAAAGGAGAGAGGAGAAGTTGTAGTCATTTTCATTCACCTAGCTACCGGTAATTGTCCTTTAATATTTTCTACGAAATAAATTATCTGCCGAACTAATTACTGGCTCTATCGACAGGAATAGAGCACTATTACTTGACGCTAAAATCTAAATTCTTTAAGGCCAGCATCTCTAAAAAAATTTAGTTGAAACTACAGCTGTTCAAAATAAAAGACAAATTTATTTACAAAATTAATTGCATTTATGAAGAGAAAAGATGAGTAACTTGTTTCTTCTTATCAAATATTCATCGTTATTTTAACAAGAATGGCTCCAGAATTCTGCCCAGTATCTGGAGCCCGTTATTAATCATTTAAGTCTGCCCATCGAAACTTATTATCCTAAAATTCTGAAGAATAACTGACACCGTGAAAAAAAAATGTTCCCCTCCTGCCGAGGGAAGTAATTATTCTTCTGCTGCCATCTTTTGGACAATACTTTCACATTCCGTTAACATCACTAATGGCCCCCTAGAGTTAATTACTACCCACACCATTAAAGTTAAATTCTCGGCTCTTGCAACATAACGTCGACGGCAGAAAATGTTGCAAAATTGCTTGCACTTTTTCCGAGGGAGGGGAGGTAGGGAATGTATGTCCATGACCCATGACCTGCGGCGGCAATTTGGTTGATGTACTGGCGTTGTTTCTGTAAATGAAACGTGTCAGTATCATTTGGACGAAAATGTGTTCAGTGTTTCCGAGTTAGCTTTAGAGCCATTTAGTTATTAAACTTTTATTTATTTGTTTACAGAATATATAGTATCTATTATATAAGAGATCACTGCATTGCAACGGAATTTCGATATGTGGGGGAAAAAAAGCGTTCTTATCCCAATAAAAAAAATTTAAAAAAAACATTATACGTACTTACAGACTTATAGTGACTTTCATTTTTTATAACTTCACAAGTCTAAAATATATTAGGTCATATAAAAAGTCTCCGTGCATTTTTGGTACATTTTTGAACAAAAATTTTCTTTATTGAAAAGCAATTTTAATCAACTATATATTAACCAATATTATCTATGACCTTCGGCCATTTTTCGGGTAGCTTCATGATTCCATCGGTGTAGAAATTCTGTGGTTTATCGTCCAAAAACTTGGCCAAGTGATTTTACGCGCCGTTTCTGTCGGCCAGTTTTTTACCATCAAGAGAGTTTGCAGAGACCGAAACAAATGTGTAGTCAGACGGTGCAAAGTCCGGGCTATACGGTGAGTGCATCAGACGTCCCAACCAAGTTCCGTCAATTTGTTCCGAGTTATTAAAAATGTGTGTAGCCGCGCATTGTCACGATGGAACACAACTCCTTTTCTGTTGGCCAAATCTGGTCACCTTTTCTGGACTGCTTCGCTCAAACGGTCGACTTGTGCGACTTACCGAGCCGAATTGATGGTTTCGCCAGGTTGCAGCAGCTCATAATCGACCCTTCCAATCTCGACATAAAAATTTCAGGAATGGAATCAAGCAAACCACTGCTGGGTTCTTCGTTCCCTCAGTGCATTTTCACCGTATACTTTACAATTTTTTCGGCATGTTTTTCAACCACCTAGTGGCAAAAAAGCGCGGAAACTTTTTATATGGCTCAATATAACATCAAAGCTTTAGCTCATCTTTACTATCCTCAACACTCAGGACACTATGCTTCTATTGTGCTCAGGATATTTCAATAGCATACCGATCCACAAATGCTATTGATATTGGCAGAATGCGTGGCACACATAGTCCTTTTGAAATCATTTCGGGTGCCAACAAATCTAAGCAAAAACTGAGTGGTTTCATGGATGTGGGACAAACGTTGAAACAAACAACTTACATTCATCAACTTCAAGAAGCGCAACAACTAAGTAACGAAGTCTTGGTACGTTGCACAGTTCACTGCAAATACTGTTCGAAAATCAAAATAACAGCAATATTTTCAACAAAGATAATTCGCATGAGGAAATAGCATGTCTGCTTAACAACACAAACGAAACTGTAACGATGGTCGCATGATGGGTAGATGGCTCTTTATTAGTACTGAGAGAATGCCATCAAACGATAGGTGATGTAATCATTACACCAGCAATCTAGTTTACGAAAGTTACGGATCACTTTGTACGAAATGATTTGAATTTTGATTAGACGTTGAAAGGCAAAAACGAAGTGTCATTGATATGATGATTTGTTATCGACAACTCATTGTTGAATAGAAAACGATAAACGACGTTAGACGAATTAGAGCTTTCACATAAAACAACGTTAAACCTTTAACACACACACACACACCATAAAAAAAAATAAATAAATAAAATAAAAAAATAAATTCAAATGTAAAAAAAAAAAAAAAAAAACTTGCTCGTGACAACCATAACTTATAGCAACGAATAAATGTTACAAAATAATCCCCCCCTCCCAAAAAACACATAAATTTTCTTACTCTTTGTTCTCTTTCACCTATCCTTCGTTATTTACATATAAGGATGACCTGGTTTAACGCTAGAACTTACTGAAATGCATCTCTCCCATTAAGCGGGGTTACATTTTACCCAATAAAAATATAAAAGCTAAAGTAACAAATCTGTCTCTACTATGAACTGTAAATTAGCATAAATGATTGATGTCGACGCTTCCGGAATAATGTATCTTTGTTTGTTTTATTTGATTATGGCAAAGCGCTCACGGGCTATCTGCCTAATGGGAGGGATACTCTGGTAGAAGACTTTCTAAGGAAAACTGTCTCGTTTACACATTATATCCCAATCACATTATGCTTTGCCTACGCGGGATTTGACGTCGAAGGGAACAATTCTCAGAACCCGCACAATTCCGAGAAACCCACGTAGCTAGGTTACCATTTTCACTTACTACAAAGACTTGAACGTCAAACACTAATCGATTATCACTCAGATAGGGATCACGTGATACTTCAGAAGCAGAACTTTCGTCTGATTGGTTATCTCTACCCGGGACAGACGTCCAGCCGAGACACTTTCGGTGAGCTTTGAAAAAATCCCCCGTAGCCGCAACATCGTTTTCGTAGCTAGGCGGGCCTTCGCTTCAAGCGAGGCTGTTTTTTCTAGGATTCCTTCCGGTTAAACCAGTGCCTCCAGAATCTCGTTTGTCAGAAAAATCCCGTCTAGCCGGGACTGTAGCCAAGAGCGATAACCTCTTTACACATGCGAAAACCACGAAAACGCCCATGCAGCCGGCCCGTTCGTGGGATTCGAGAACCTTGGATCGAACTACCCGTGTTTAGCGATTTTACCGCTCTGCCGCTGGTGAGCCCGCAATGATGGAATGAGGGATAGTTTGCTTGATTGTTGTTTATTAATATGACTCAAGTTTTGCAATTTTAGTGGTAAAAATATGACATGAATGAATTTAATTCCTACGCTTATGAATTAGCCTAATCGCATTAGCTCCTATTCCTAAACATTGTTATCAAGAATTATGGTTTATGATATCGTTTCCTATCATGACATTGTATTTATGAAATTAATCATCCGTATTCAGACCACCCAATTGGGATAGTAGTTCGGGATGCTCACTGTCGTACCGAAGGGCTCGAATTTGAACCCAGGAGAAGACATGGTAAATAGCGTCAGTGCGGCATGGGGCACTCTAAATACGCATTGAGCCGTAAAGCCTCTCGAGAGGTTGGTGGTATGGGAAGAGGGATGAGAACCCGTCACCCCCCCTGGGTACTGTCCTTCAAAAATAGGGTGGAAACGAACAAAATTGTACTGTCATCTATACGATGCTCAAGGCTCTTGCCAACGATAGGCGCAATCTTGACCCGTTGACGATGAATTTTGTGGGCTTGCTTTGATATCAGAGACCTGAACTGATGTTACTGTCGAGCGGGTGCGATAAGGCACAAACAAATAAACAAACGTACTTATTCAGTTGTGAAAACTAACAAAAACCTGTTATGAAATTGGTAAAATATTATAGATTGAGCTAAAATAATTAGACTTAATAAAAATTTTGAATTTTAGATAATGTTATAATCATTTTTTACTATAATAATTTTTTACTATAATATTACAAATTAAAGCACAGGAAAAAGAAAATTCTATTGAGCATCCTAAAATTATGCAAAAGCTTAAAACTCGAAATGCTAATTTTACAAGGAGAGTTAGATGAGAAGTTCATAATGAGAATTCTGATAGAACAAATACTAAAATGGGAAATTCTTTACTATCTTATTACGCCGTCATGAAGCACCCTGAAAATAATTCACTGCATTTTCTTCTGAATGTAACATCGTCTCCTTTTTTAAACTCCAGCTGGAGGGTGCTACGGAAGAGGACAGAGAAAAAAAAACCAACAATTTTTTTTTTTTTTTTTTTTTTTTTATTTTATTATTGTTGTTGTTGTTGTCTTGCTGCTTCTTATGCTTCCACAAATCTTCTAAAATCAAGAAAATTGGCCTTGGGGAAGCGGAGCAAAATCCGCATCGCCTGTCTTAGTACTGCAAAATACTCCCCACCTGTTGTGTTGTTGCTATTCAGTGCGGAAGCAGGGAAGCAGGTATTTCGATTCTGTTCCAGGCCCTGGCAAAAGGTGCTCGCGGGAGGGTGACCTCCAGGGCCCGGTTTCAAGGTCAACTGGGGGTGAGGTCAGTGAAGAATGCAAGAAAAACAGGGGGACTGGTTCTCCGAGAGGTGAGACACCCGGAGCTGAAGCAAAGAATCTGAATCCTGAATAGGAGTTGTCGGCAGTTGACGAATTGGGTGTGGCGAAGCAGTCGTGGACAGCTAATCAAGTCGGTGGTAATTTTTAAGGCTTTCGATCATGGATAAAATGATCGAATGCTTTTTCTCTGCTGCCCACCCATAACAAAAATTTTGGGAAAACACAATCGAATGCTCTAAAGACAGATTCAGTTAGGGGCACTGTTCAATTTGTGATAGAAATATTTTTTTATTATATGTCAGTTTAGATAGAAATATTTAAAGCTACTATCTATAAATATAAAAAATCTGATGTGTACACCACATGACTTCCTTGTATTGGAATATTAAATTATACGCATTTTTTCTTGCATTTCATTTAAACTTATTGGATTGAATTAAATCTACTTCGCCGACGGTTGTAGGAAAAAATGTCACCCGGAAAAAAGGGAAACGGAAAAAATATCCCTGGAAAATAAGGAACGGAAAAAATGTCACCCTTCGTTTGCAGTGGGAAATATAAGGCATATTTAGAAAGATCGCCAAGCTGGGTGATAAAAGTTTTATCTCAACAAACGTAACTTCGGATAACCGGAACATGTGCGAGTAGAAGCAAGAAGATGTGTTGGCTGCTTGTTTCTTCCATGGAGCCTACCTCCATGGTTTCTTCGTTATGGTTAAAAATAGAGCGTTGTTTAGAGGGGGAAGTTTTCGCGATGGAAGCCAGGGGGGAAGGTGGGTTGTCCAGCGTCGGTCATTGTCAGGTCTTTAGTAATTACTCTCCTGGCACCGCATGTAGTTATAGCCTTAAGCTGCGGTTTTGTGAAACATTTATTGACGCACAACAGAAAACTAATTCATCCTGAGCTTTGGTATAAGAAACAGTTGTAGATGCAATTTCAAGTTACTGTTTGCGATAAGAATAGGACTAAATTTTTTACCTATTTAATTTTTGCATAATTTTTTTTTTCTCATTTGATTTTAATTAAAAGTAACGCATCTGCACAGGAAACAATTGTTTAATTTTGCACTTAAGTTTGAAAACAAGAAAACCGCAGTTATTAAAATTAAGAGGTTTATTTCAAAATTATTAGTCCCTGAGAGACTAATGTTTTCATTTTGCGATTTTGCGTCGAATCACTCTGAATGTCCGTTTTACTTTTCAAACTGTTGCCACCAAATATTGTGATAAAACAACGGTACCTAGAGCATCGAGTTTCGAATGACGTAATCCTACTGCGAATATGGGCAACTGGAAACCCGAATTTGGAATTTGTTTTATTATCGATTTTATATTTTGTACCGAATTTTTGATTAACAAACTCAAGAATTTCAAAGCGAGCCATGGCAATGTTGTACAGAAAAAACATTTTTATCTCCAGCGCGTGAGACTGTGAATCGAAAATTCTAAAAATGTGCTCAATTTAAAATTATTTTGCGATACTGCTCTTGAACTGAATTTTATGTTTTAGGTGCGAAGAATATGATATTTAATAAATAAAGGTAACACACAAAATGTTAAAAAAAGGCCCCTTTAGACGTAATTTAAAATCTGAAACCTTTCAGGTTTTTTATTTTACTAAAATTTTAAAATCTAATTAAATTGGATCCTATAACCAAGCGATCTGGATTTAAACATTTAATATGCAATGAACCCTCTTATGGCGACCTCTTCCAAAATAATTTCTCAGAGTAGAAATTAACACTTGTACCGAGCATTATCTCTTTAAGACAACCACTTCCACCAAAGACCAAAATAATTAGAAACGTGGATGATCGTATTAGAGAGGATTTAATGCATTTTACAATGCACCAATGCGTAACCTACTCAGAGCCGGACCATCTAGTAGCCCATAAACGATTGGCTACCATCTCCTTAAGACGATCACTTCCAAAAGTGACAGGCATTTCTATGGTTATAAACAAACGCTTGCACTGAATATCATCTTTCTAGGGTGGTCACCTTCACAGAATACCAACAATAAACTAGAAACATGGATGGATTAGGATTGTTCAATTATGGCAAAGCGCACGAGGGCTATCTACCTAAAGGGAGGGATGCATTCGTGGAGAACTTTCTAAGGGAGACTGGCTCTTATACATATTACACATGGAGAAAACCACGAAAGTGCCCATGCAGCCAGCCCATTCGCGGTATTGGAATCTCGGACCAAACTACCAGTGTTCAGCGTCTTTACCGCTCGGCCGCTGATAGGCTGAAATCTGATGGATGGCTGATGGATATCTTAGAAAGGATTTTTACTTATAGTAGTTATATTAATTACAATTACGTGTAAAGCTTATGGAAACTTAAAAGCGGCCGAGCGATTAAGTTGCTGAATACCCTGGTTGTTAGATCTGGGTTCGATTCCTAGCAAAGCAGCTTTTCGTGGTTTTTCCCCTATATAACGTGGTTACGAGCTAGTTTTCCTTAGTAAGCCCTCCACGAAGGCAACCATTCTCTTAGGCAGATATCTTTCATGCGCCTTGTTATAGTTAAGTAAATCAAACCAAATTAAAGAAGCTTATTCATTCTACTCTCCAAATTGAGCTCCAAATAAGTCATACGTGGGAGCTTTTCGTATTCATACCGTAAAACGTATTAAAATGGAAAATTAAATAAATTTAATTATTTAACTTGGTTATCTAGAATTCCAGTTTTTAATTTATCTCTTGTTTCCAAAAATATGAGCATGAATAATTGTGTAATAAAGCATAAACCGATAACTTTGAAATTCAGAGAATAACTTAAATGGCCTTTGACCACTAGCAGCCGAGAGGTAAAAATCGTTGAATACTGGTAGTTCGACTGGGGTTCAAATCATATCGGATGTGCTGCTTACCAGGAAATTTTCGTGTTTTTCTCCATGTGTAACATAAATACGAGTCAGTTTCTATCAGACGTATGAAATAATTTTTTTCAACTACCCGCTATAAACAGTCCTCCATGAAAGCATCCATATTCACTTCGGCAGATAATCTTATGGTACTTTGCCATAACCTAAATAATCTGATTTGATGATCATGCTAATTTTTTCTCATACTGAAGCCTGTGATGCTTTAATTAATGTTTTATTTATCATAAACTGTGTTAACTGCTTTAAATTAACCAAATCAGAATTTTTTTCTGTTAGATTTCCCTTTTGAAATTTTTGACATCATTTTAGAAGCCTAAATATGTCCAATCGTTTTAGTAAGACGTATTATTTGTAACTGTTTTACATATAAGTACAGAGAATCTCATGACGGCGAACTCTAAAAGTGTTTCCTACAACATAAATAAACAAGCTTTTATACATTTGCCTCTCTAATGCAACCATCTATATAAGTGGCTTAAAGATCGCTTGAAGCGGCCGTTAGTAGTCGCATTAGAAAAGTCTCATTATATTTGCATTTTTGTGGCATTTAATAATTTCAGTTGCATGTCTGCCTTATAAATTATAATATTGATTTTTCAAGGTCGTGTAACAACTTTCAATATAAATTAGAATAGTAATAATCTTTTACATTCCATTCGGATTATTGTATTCGTATGAAAGCCTTGAATCAGTTGTTGATCATTATTTTGTACGTATGCTATTGCAAAAATTTAAAAATTCTTAATTATGATATTTTCCAATATTCGGGCTTTAAATGCCCAAGTTATTTAATTTTATGCCAAGATTTAAACTTTGTGCATTTACAATAAGAAGATCTTAATTCTGTAACTTTTGAACATCTGAAGCTGGTTAAAACTGGTTGAAATGTGTTGCAGTCGCAGTTCGTATGCAAAACCATTCTCGCACTGATTTGTTATATGCGTAATTTATAGCAATTTCCCTAAGTAACCAAATTTTAGATTTGTATAATTTTTTTTTTTTTTTTTTTTAAATTGTGAAAATAAACAAAAAGAAAGGAGAACATTTTTCTTTCTTACATTATAATTATTTTCAGTTCATCTTTTATGATAAATAGTGTATTTTTCAATTTTCCGCAATTGTCAAATCTTGTTGTATTTCTAAATATCTTTAGATTATTTACAGACCCTGCAATTTTAGAGTTTTTATGTTAAACTCTAAAATAGTTATTAGAAAAAAATTTTTAGAAGCATTTGATGTAATTAATGACGCACGTCGCCCATAGATTCGCAAATTTTGAATTTTCAATATTGTTGCAAGCACTTGAGCAGAAAATTCGTCTTTTCTAGCAAATTGCAAATTTTAAAATTCAAAAAATTCAACTCCATCAATCCAATTTTCAGACTCAATTAAAAGCACTGAAGTTATTTAACATTTAAGAACTCTCGGTGATTTAGAACTCCCTGGAATTGGTACTCAAGAAATGATTTCAAAAATGCTCTTCTACATCTATTAATAATTGTTCTATCCCTTGAATAGCTAGTATCTACTGCATTTTCTCCTCATTTCTTCTTTGGTGGTTATTTGAATCATGGCAAAGCACGGGAACTGTCTGTTTAAGAGAAGGGATGCCTTCGTGGAGGACTTAACGAAGTATGAGAAAGGGAAACTTGATTGTATTTACCTTACACATGAAGAAATAACTAAATTATCTTGCAACCAGCTTGTTTGCTGGGATTTGAGCACCTGTCGAACTACCAGTGTTAAGCGACCGCCAGAGTCGTAGCTAGGGTTTTCAGAGCCCAGGGACAACTGAAGATTTCGCGCACCTTACTGCTTGCCAAGGATGGAAAACATTTAATTATACAATGTCGTAATATCTGTTTGGCGCCTCTTGGATTCTGCGCCGGGGGACAGATGCCCCCCTTGCCCCCTTCTAGCTATGGCCCTGGAGACCGCTGGAGCGCTGATGAGCTGCATTATGTATTCTGCTTAAGAATATAGAACACAAATTACTGTCAATTTTATTATATCATCAGTGTTTGGTAACTTTCCCTATGAAAATAAAATTGTTAGAAATATGAGTGAAAAGACATGTAAATATTTTGAATTTGGATTCAATTTAATCCCCTTCATGTAACATATAATGCTGTAATTTACGTAATAATTAAAATTTTTGAATATATTAACACAAAATGATACGGCAATGCTGTTACGGCATTCGACAAAATATGTCTCGTTTACGTAAATACCAATCTTTGCAGAAGGAAGAAAATTATAGCCAATGCAGAAAATTTCTAAATTCAATTTCGCCAGATAAACTTTACATAAAATTAAAAAAAAAAAAACAATTTTCAGTACACATAAATAATTAATTGAATGAATGTAAATTTTTACTGCAGAATACATAAACTTATTTTCAGCTCAATGTAAAATTGTTCCCACGAAAATTTATATTATAAGAAAAAGTTAAATGTCTGTGATGTCGAATATTTCTTCACTTAGATTGCAGAGACATTCGATATTTTATGGAAGCAGGAGACTTGAAAAATGAGCAACCCCCTCTCCGGGAATCGAACCGCGGATCTCTGGAATACGCGCCCAGCGTGCAGACCACTACACCACGAAAGCACGTCAAGAAGGCTCAAGTCTAAAATTTGTGCATATTTAGTATTAATTCTATATTTTTGCATATTAACATTTAAAAAAAATACCTGACTAAATTACTCCTGGACGGTTGTGTATAAGCCTATGGTTTGTTTGATCAAGTGCGACTCATTTGTAAAGTATTGAATGGTGTACTCGCTTGCAAAACCTTGTGAATTTTGTGTTTCTTGAAAAATCGGCAATACTAAGTATGATTGCTAAATATTACATTCTTTTTAAGGGAACATTATAGTATAATAATAAGAATATTTTCTCCTGGGATATACTTTTATCAATGATATGTTACTGTAGCGCAGTTTTGCTAAATTCCTATAAATCAGTTCTAATTATTCTAAGCTGATTTACTAAGACTTGAAATGATGCTCAAGGCCGGCGCTAGACGTTTTACCGCACGGTGCCTGCTTTACAACTTCAAAATTCTTCCGCCCAGCTCTTTCCAAAGTTCTAAAAATTTTGCGTTCTCTCAATTCTGCCGCCCGGTGCGGCCGCACCGATTGCATATGCTCTGGCACCGGCCATGATGATACTAGGAATGACTAGGAAACAATAATTCAGATAATATTTATTATCTGAATTGTCATTTCCTCATAAACATGATGCTTATTAAAATTACAGCTGTTTTAATTAATAACAACCTTAAAAATTGGTTGTTAGTAGCTTTAATTTTGACTCCATACACTTCAACAATTAAAAAAGCCAAAAGATAGGAAGTTTCCCTGTCAGCCCTTTTTGATTCCTTTTCTAATACTGCTAAAATTCTGCATGATATTTGTTTTAGAACTGCTAAGAAACTGCTAACAAAATTTTAAATACAAAAGTTATACTGCAATTTTAAGTCTGAAAAGTAATTAATTCAGACTTGAAAGCTCTTGAAACATAGAACTTGAGCTCAAAACAATAAGAATAGAATTTTGCATTCATTTTTTTTAATTATAGGATTGTTGCTTCATTGATAACAATGTTATAAATAGTTCATTTAGAATTACACTACAATTGCTGCATTAGAAACCATATTTCTTACTAATAATTTAAACATGAAAAATTAGAACTATAATATTTATATGTACTTTTTAATCTCCAAAGTCATAATAAAGTTTTCTCATAGGAAATTGACTGTTTTCAACAGTTTTCACCTCTTCGTCAAGAAACATTTCTTTTACGGTCCTAATTAAAAATTACAGAACAGCAGAACATAATCTATCTCACGAAATTTGCTAAAACAAATTCTTTCGCATTAATTTTGAATTTTATTTAACTAAAATTTATTCAATATTTCGAGTTCTGGATAATCTAATTAGCGGTATCATTCTAAAGCTGCAAAATGTAATTAAGAAGCTCAGCTTCGTTTTTAATGATTCATTTTACCACGCCACTGGGGAAAAAAAAAATATCTGAGTTTTCAGATTTTCAATTACGTCCAAAGGGCGTTTTTTAATGTTTTGTGTGTTACCTTTATTTATTAAATATCATGTTCTTTGCACTTAAACCATAAAATTCAATTCAATAGCAATGCCGCAGCATATCTTTAGAATTTCCGATACACAGTTCTGCGCGCTGGAGACAAAAAGGTTTTTCCCACCCGTAGAGTGTTGCCATTGCTCCCTTTTAAATCGCTGAGTTTGCTATTCAAAAATTCGTTAAAGTTTTTCAAAATATAAAATCGATAATAAATCAAATTCCAAATTTCAAATTTGGTCTTCCACATGCCCATATTCGTAGGAGGATTACATCATTCAAAATTCGATGGCTCTATGTTGTTTCATCACAATGCGAGAAATATACATACATTTATGCAGATTTTTCATTATTTAAAGGAAAATCTGAAAGCTTTCATATTTCATATTGCGCCCAAAAGGATTTTTTTTAACGTTTTGTGTGGTACCTTTATTTATTAAATATAATGTTCTTCGCACTTTACCATAAAATTCATTTCCATAGCAATATCAACAAAATATTTGAAAAGCGCAAAATTTAAGAATTTCCAATACACAGTTTCGGGCGCTGGAGATACATTTCTTTTTTCGTACAGTGTTCCCGTTCACGCTTTTAAATCGATGAGTTTGTTAATTAAAAAATCGTTAAAGTTTTGCAAAATTGGGAATAGCTAATAAAACAAATTCCAAATTCGGAATTTCAAGTGCTCATGTTTGTTTGGAGTACTACGTTATTCAAAATTGGATGGCTCTAGGTACTGTTGTTTTTTGAAAATGCGAGAAACATTCATGCATTCATGCAAAATCTTCATTATTTAGTTTCTTTAAATATAATGCATGGCAATAATATTTTGTAGCAACAGTTTGAAAAGTGAATCAACGCAGAAAGTGGTCTGCGTTGGTCCTTTGGGTCTAACGCCCCTTTGGGCTAAAAAAAAAAAAAAAAATAAAATAAAATAAAATAAAATAAATGTTAAATTAGCAAGTTAAAAGTCAGAAATAGCAACATTTAACCGATAAGAAAGTCAGAACTCTTTACAACCTCGCTCTAAAAATGCAATTTTGAATAAAATGATAATTTTGCTTCTTTATTAAATTATTCTTATAACAGGGCTTGCATGAATGGATTATATTCTACTACAAGAAATTTTTTCATACCAATAAATTGCCAGAGTTAGGGTCGGAAAGTACAGTAAACCCTTTCTAAGATGACCACAGGTTCATAAGATTTTGGGCTTTTGCGAATTAGAGAAATAGCTCTCAGCACCGATGTCCAAGTTCTCAGAAATACTGATCATCATAGGAAGATAATCACCAGAAGAAAGTTCACTGTTCACATTCGGAAGTGCATTATTCTATAAATGAAAGTACATTAAGCCGATTCGATTGCGTGTATGGCAGTATCTATTTATATACAGGAAAAATTTTAATATAAAATAAATATAGTGTAAAATATATGTTACCGTTAAAGCGTATAATTAAGTTATTTCCTCGAATAAGTAAATATTTGGCGGGGGGGGGGAACTAGCCAAGCCGGTTTAGCTAATTATTTAAAAATAACTATATTAATTGGTATAGAATATAATATTCTATAAACTAACTAATGATAAATGCCGCCCAGACGGTGTAGTGGTTAGGGGAGCCAACTGCGATACCTAACGGCTTGGGTTCGAATACAGGGGAATGCATAGTTCTAATTGTCCGTCCCTTCATAGGAGGCAAAGGTGGCCCACCTATTAGGTGACTGCATAATAAAGTGACAACTGCTTCTGGTCAAGTCGAAGTCGGCTGAGTGGCCATCATTCATATATATATATATATATATATATATATATAAAAAGAACTTAATAACAAACAAAAATCTCAAAGGTTTCAGGTTTTAAACTACGTCCAAAGAGGACGTTTTGTGGGCTACCTTTATTTATTAAATATGTTCTTTGCACTTAAACCATAAAATTCATTTAAATAGCAATGTCGCAAAAGAATTTTAAAAAAGCATATCTTTAGAAGAATTTCCGATACACAGTTCCGCGCCCTGGAGATATTTTTTTTTCGTACAGTGTTGCCATTCCTCGCTTTTAAATCGTTGAGTTTGTTAATCAAAAATTCGTTAAAGTTTTACAAAATATGAAATAGATAATAAAACAAATTTCAAATTTGGGCTTCCAGATTCCATATTCGCAGGAGGATTACGTCATTCAAAATTCGATGGCTGTATGTACTGTTTTTTTTTTATCACAATGCGAGAAATATGCATGTATTTATGCAGATTTTTCATTATTTAATTTCTTCGAATAAAAGGACTCTAACATTTGGTAGCAACAGTTTGAAAAGTGATTCGCCGTTTATAGTGATTTAACGCAAAATCGCAAAACGAAAAGAATAGTCCTCCAGGATCAAAGTCTCTTTGGTCTTTAAAATTAAAATTAAAAAAAAAAAAAAAAAAAAAAAAAAAAACCACCCACCTAATGATAAACCGTTAAAGTGGAAAAAAAAATGACACTATAAAATATCTGTCGTTTTATAAATTAACTGATGATAAACCGTTAGTGTTTAGAAAATTATATTTCATATTACGGATAGATTAAATAATAACGGAATGCATAATATAATATTATTGCTAGATTCTTTAAACCGTAATAAAAAATAACAGACTATACTACGCCAATAGTTCTCTTTAGCAGCTTTCGTGTGCCGTCTTTACTGACAATTCGTCATTTATCAACACTTTAATGTGAACAAGCTGTTAGCTTCCAGTTAGGGATGGATGAAATTTAGTTTAAAGACCGGCAATCATTATTTAACAGAGGAGAAACATTTGCTCCCCGTGAATTCTTTCCTTCCGGGTGAGGTGAGTCGGTTTCTTTAAGGAAACGGGTGAAGCAAACCACGGGGGAGAACATACAGTTTTCCCGCAGGCAAGTTGGAAAAACCTGCTATCGAAATGACCTTGCTCAGCTGCAGCCAGCTCAACGTCTTACCCTTAAAACCTCCCTCAAGAGAGCCCGCTATAACCCTGCCCGTTTAGCAGGTTTCCTTATCTCCAATCGGCGACATTATTTGGCGAGATTTTAGAGTTCCTTCTTTTCCGTTCCTTATTTTCCGAGTGACATTTTTTCCGTTCCTTATTTTCCGGGGATATTCTTTCCGTTTCCCTTTTTTCCGGGTGACATTTTTTCCGCACACCTCGCCGACAGCGCATAAACCATAATAGAATAAATACATTCTTTAAAATTCACTCTAGTATTTGATTACCATAGCGACACTCTGGCGCTAGATTCACTTAACAGTATTAATAATTGTATAACAGTTAACTTATATAATAATTTTATAACGGAAACTAAGTTAACTGTTATACAATCCAATAATTATATAACAGTTAACTTATATATTTCGTTCATATTATAACTCATAATGCACAAAATTTATATCATTTAAAGAATAGGATTATCTAATCGTTGAAACATGTTCTATTCAAATACTATAATAAAGCTAGAATGATGTATAAAAGAAATTAAGCAAACAAAACAAAAACGCAACACTTTTTCACAGACGATTGAGTATTTTTCATTTAATTAATTCAGTTCTCACTTCGCGAGAAGGCAAAAATACATAAAAACTCAAAATATCTGTATTAAAAATTACGAAGTAAATCTTAAACGCTTATTTCCTCGAAAAAATTCCAGAAAGGATTAAGCATGATTTAAATAAAAAATGAAGGCGTTATCTTTGTTGTTGCGAAGCTAAGTTTCTCTAGATTGGCAACAAATCCACTAGTCTCCTGTTTCAAATGTAAATATCAATGGCCGCCATTAAAAAAGGCTTAGCGGCAATGAAACAACTTTAAAATTGCTGATAATTCTAAAAATATTGCACACAGATTTACTAAAGACATTAAATCCTTAACCGGAAGATAAAAACAACATAATTCAATCATTTTTAAAGCAAAAAATGTACAATTTACCAACATATAAGAGTAAAGAAACTGAGATCACTGAGCCGGGTAACAGAGTGGATATATATATATATATATATATATTATATATATATATATTTATATTTATATACGTTTGGTGCGGCCGATTGCAAGCAAAATACGAGGTGCACATCTACATGCTATAGCAGTCCTATATACAAAATTTCAACGTTCTGAGGCTACTCGTTTTTGAGTTATGCGTGATACGTACGTACGCACGTACGTACATACGTTCGTACAGACGCCACGAAACATTCTCTTCAGAATTAATTTTAATGCAATTATATATATATATTTTTTTTTTTTTGAAGGAAAAGAGTATTTTATTCTGTCCTTACTTACAGATATCACGCAAAAACATCGTTAAATTGCATTCGATAGCGGTCAAAATGGATATTTTCGTTGAAATATGCTGCCTGAAACTTTTCGCGATTACAATACTTTTTACTTCGTACAAGGAAGTAAAAACAATGTCTGTGTGTTTCTCCGCGATTTAACTCAGTCATTACTGTAGCTATCGTCACCAAATTTTCTACAATTCTTTCCTGGGTCCGGGAAAAGGTCGATGTCCACTCCCCACCCCCGAAAAAAAGTTCTGAAAGCTTTCAGATTTTACATTAGGCCCAAATGGGTGTTTTGTTTTTTTTTTTTTTAATGTTTTGTGTATTAATTTTATTTATTAAATGTCATATTCTTCGCACTTAAACCATAAAATTTAGTTCAACAGCAATATCGCAAACTAATTTTAAAATGAGCATATCTTTAGAATTTCCAATACACAGGCTCGCGCGTTGGAGGTAATCACCCCCCCCCCCCCGCCGTATACTGTTGCCACTGCTTGCTTTGAAATCGTTGAATCGATAATAAAACAAATTTCAAATTCCAAATTTGGACTTCCAGATGACCAGACTTCGTAGAAAATTACGTTATTCAAAATTTGGATGGCTCTAGGTACCGTTGTTTTATCCCAAGGTAAAAACCATACATATATTTATGCAGATTTTTCATTATTTAATATTTTTAAATACAATACAGGGTGATAGTATTTGGTGGCAACAATTTGAAAAGTGAACCGGCATTTATAATGAACCGACGCAAAATGCCAAAACGAAATTAGTACTTCAGGACAAATTGGCTCTTTGGACTAAAAATAGATAAAATCAGAGATATTAACTAAAACTCTGAAAACGCTAATTTTTGCCCTCATTTTTCAAAGTGGCAGCAATCTCCCACTCTGGAGACAAAAATCTGCTTTATTTCGAGAAGTGTTGCCGCTGCTCGCTTTCAAATCGTAGAGTTTGTTAATAAAAAATTCCAAAGTTTTATAATGAATTAAAAATAGCACTGTTAAACATTAAATACATTACTCCCGATTCCAAAAATTCGTGGGAAGCCATTTCGACTGTTCCCATCTTTGTAGGATTTTAATGGGCCGAGATATTTGGCTTAAGCCTAAATTTCGAATTTTTGAAGAAATAATATACATCAAATTCAATTAACATTGAGGAACTAAAATTTAGAGAGCTAATTTTTTAAAAACTGTTCGTGCGATTTTTACAAAACTTGGCAGTTTGGAATAATTTGAGTCGTAGAATCGAAATATGGAAAAAAATTGGCACGTCATTTCAGAAAACGTCCAATTTTGTGTCAAAATACCTATATTAGAACGATGATATATATAAATCTAATAAATATCCTAAGTCGCGCTTTCGAGACATGAAAAACACAATTTGGATTTTGTCAATCGGCCCAGTAGTACGGGAGATATAGAACTGTCCCGCTTTTTTTTTTTTTTTTTTTCCCCTCACAGTGTATAAATCTGAGATTACACAGAACTTTTTTCCTTCGTTCTGAGCAGCAGATAATTGAAAATGCAGATATGAGGATAATGCTGAATAAGAATTCATCACTAATAAATGTAAATATATAAGTACATAAAAAGAAGGAGAAAGAGAGAAAGACATTGAACTACACTTACTACCAATAAGTACTTGGACACCTGTGATAGAAAAGAAAAACTAACTTTATTCAAAATCAATAGTTGGTAGAGCCTCCACGAGAGGTAATTACAGCGTGGACCCTTCGGGGCATACTTTCCACAAGTCTTTGTATGACAGCTAGTGGTATTTTCTTCCACTCGGCTTGGAGAAGACATAGAAGTTCCTTCACTGATTTTGCACGGGTAGTGCACCCCTGAATTCGGCGATGCAACTCGTCCCAGAGGTTCTCGATAGGGTTCAGGTCTGGACTCTGGGCAGGCCACTCCATTCGATGAACTCCATTGGCACCATACCAAGCCTTGGTTAACATCGAAACATGGCAACTGGCATTGTCGTCCTGAAAGTAACAGGGGTCCAACCTGTAAAACTGCCCCAACGTAGGAAGCACATTGTCATCCAAAATAGTGCAGTAGGCATCGGAGTTGAGCTTACGTACCAGGAGAAACACACCCAGACCATAATTCCACCTCCGCCGAACTGGACTGTTGACACAATGCATTCTGGCAGGAGACGTTCTCCAGGTAGACGCCAGACCCAGACCCTGCCATCAGAACGGTAAAGGCTGAACCTTGATTCGTCACTCCAAAGAACCCGTTTCCACTGATCTACGGTCCAATTTCGATGTGCTTTGCACCACATTAACCGAGCAGTGCGGTTGGACTTTGTGATCAAAGGCTTATGGGCAGCAGCACGACCATGAAAACCAAGCTGATGTGCTTCCTTACGGATGGTATTCATTGAAACAATACTCCCGGGTGCCTGTTGAAACTCCTCGCGGATGAGGGCCATCGGTTGGGTGCGGTTCTTCCGAATTTCTCTGGACAGCACTCGTCGGTCTCTATCTCCCAGTTTCTTTGGTCTGCCGACTCGGGGCACATTCCGACAATCACCGCTCACCTTCCACTTCTTAATCACATAGGCCACTGTCGATTTTGGGTACTTCAGATCGCTAGATATGTCCCTTAAGAATCGACCACATTTGTGATACCCGCTAATTATACCTTTCTCGAAATCAGAGAGCTCCGAACTGCGAGGCATCTTGCATGCGACTAAAGCCGATGCTGTTTCCTACACGATATATACCGGTGGAGTCGGTGGCGTACCTTGGGACCGCAGATATCGTCATTTGCATAGGTGTCCAAATACTTATTGGTAGTCAGTGTATAGCCTACCTCTTCATCTTAAATAACATTCTTCTTATTAATTTTCTTTATTTCTGCTCTTAGATTTATTGCTAATAAATTGTCTGCCTTAATTTTTAATTTCCTTAATACTATAAATATCATTATAATGCTATTCATTTCAGCTATTGAAAAAGTTATGGAGAACTCGCATAAATCCAGGCTAAAGTTTTTCTGCCAAGAATTTGAAGAGTTGTTAAATGCTGCAATTTGCATTCAGCCGCGGGAAGGACAAACTCAAAAAATTTTTAGCATTCAAGATCATTTTAGAAACTAGAAACCATGGGTGTAGAAAACTAGAAACCATGGGTGCAGTGTTCTGAGAAATTCTTTTGTTCCAGATTCGACTCGGTAAAAATTTATTAAATTTACTTGTTTATTTTGTGTCATTTCATTTAACTAACCGTTAAGTTTATGTTGGTTCTTGCATTTACGTTTTGTTTCCTTTCGTATTCACTTAAGCCAGAGAATTGCGCAGATTTTAAGGTAAGCGACGTCGATTTAAATGAGAAAGAATCGTAACCAGATGATTGCTAACACAGATTTAGCTGTTTCCGCCTCTGTTGTTCGCTTACAGAAAGAAAGCCGCAGATTAGAATATGCATAAACGCCTGACACAGGTAAGTGGTTAAATAGAAGTTGAGCTTTGTCTGTCCTACCAATAAATGCTGTGGTTTCGCATAGGTTTATTAGGTGAATAAGCCGCCCAAATGTGATAGTAGTTAGCAACGCTGAGTGGCGTACTGAAGGCCTTAGTTCGAATCCCTGGGAAGGTATAAATGTTTGTAAGCGTATAATGTCAGTGCGGCAAGGGGACTTCGCGCAACGCACAATGTGTTGTCACTACTCGCTTTGAAATTGTTGAGTTTCTTAAACAAAAACTCGTTAAAGTTTAAAAAGTATGAAATAGATAATAAAACAAATTTGAAATTCAAAATATGGTGCCCATGTTCTAGTGGAGGACTATGTTATACAGAATTTGATGGCTGTAGGTATCGTTGTTTTTTCACAATGCGAGAAACATATATATAGAACATATATATATATATATATATATATTCATGCGGATTCTTCATTATTTAATTTCTTTATATGTAATACAGGGCTATAATATTTGGTGTCAATAATTTGAAAAATGATACAGCCGTTAATAGTGATTCCACGCGAAATGCCGTTTCGAGACTAATGGTCTTTCTAGACTAGCTTTCCTTTGTGCTGTCTGGGGAAAAAAAAATAAATAAATAAAAATAAAACTGCTTATCTCCATGGAGGTAAGAAAGGACTTCCTACCATCATGCTTATCTCCTCCCTCCCTCCGTCAATTCTCTCCATAATTTGAGAGCTTTTGCCCATTGTGCTTGCGAGCTTGAGATCCTCTTGCGGGATCATTTGCTTTTTACCACTTACATTTCTCTAAGAAAAAAGTTCGCGGAAAAGCGATGTCACGCAGAAAAGTTACTATACTATTAATTTGGCTGCTAGACAGCGTTAGCGTATTTTCTGTGAAAGAAATGTTTGAAGTGAGAATCTGGAAGCAGAGCAGTAAGGCAAACGGACTTAAAAGGAGTTGTCGACCATTTGGCGGAATGTCGCATTTTGAGCAAAAGACACTTGAGGTGGGATTTTCTTAATCAAAAGCAAATTCTCTCTAGATTAAAGTGACTACATTTTCATTCAGACAAAGCGAAACAAATGGAATGAAATGAGAAATTGTAATTTAGTTATGAAAGCAGACCAATAATTCAAAATAATATATTTTATTCTATACATTCATTTACTTGTCTATAAATATACAAAAATAGATTTATTATTAACTATTGGTAACTATAAAAATATTTGTAAAAAAACTATAATTTGAATATTATGTTTTTAAATTAATTTAAAATTTTATTTAAAAAAATTATGATTTTCTTTCACGGTCATGTTTTTTTATCCGAGTTAATACTTTGCAATAGATTCGAATCATTTATTAAAATGTCGTGAAATTTCTCACGTGAATTGGTCAAATTATTCTTTACGCTTAATACAGATTTTAAAGTTTTCATGTTCAACTGGGTTTTTTTCAATTGTCTATATTTTATTGATACCAGAAAAAACACGTTCTGTTGCTTCATTTGTTCCTGGAAGGGAGAGCGCGTGTTCTACAATTTTCAAAATATTTTCATAAGCAATATTATTCTGTTTAAAATGAAGAAATAATTACGTGCATGTTTTGTTCGTGCAAGTCAAATTTGGGATGTGTCATTTTCAAAAAAGAGCTGCAATATTCTTGGACATTTATTTTGTGATAAAAAGTATGATGTTAATAGTACGTATAATTTTTTAAATATTTTTACAGCTGGTAAAAGAGCTAGCCATCGTGTTTTGCTGTAACCAATAATTCTTTTATATTCGATTTCTGTGCTTTCACAAAATCCTTCAAACTTTCAACACGCACGATATATATATAAGAATACGAATAATTTTTTGCAATAATATTTTCAAGATCCACTGGAAGTCAGTCAGATGCTGTTTGAATAGTACTGTGTAGAATGTGCGCTGCACAACCTACTCCAATAATTTTTTAATTCAAATGTTCGTTAAGATTCGTAAAAACGATATTAATACCTCTTCTAGCTTTGCCAAAATTTGCGTTAGTGTTATCCTCACAATAGGCAGTAATTTTATTGCTCAAATTATTCTTTTTTAAAATAGTCCTTGTTGAATCAAAAATTATTTGTGAAGTTTCACCCGGCAATGGAACAAAATCTAATATTCTAATTTTATTTCCTGTTTCTGGATCAAAAAGTCTAACAATTGTGGGAAATAATTTTAAATCTTTGTGGTTGGAAGCATCATAATATATGGATATAAATGTGTATTTATGTAATTCTTTATGCAATTGTGAAAACGAATATAGTGAAAAAACATTACAAATAATTGCTTCGGTTTTTGTCCTTGTACATGCAAATTTTTTGTCATACAATGTTTTGATCATTTGCGACGTACAATCAATTATTCTGAAACTTTGTGGTTTATTGTGTGGAAAGCAAACAGCCCTTCAGCTAATGCTAGCTGTTCCTCCGTTAACAATGCATATTCCTTGGCGAGATGTAACGACAATGATCGAATACCACAGAAATCTAACTCGTTACATCGCCTAATTTAGTTTAATCTGCATGCATTTTACGTGTTTCTTTATTTATGTATTTTTTATTTCTTTATATTTACTATAATAATTAATAAATAATAGGTAATATATTTTTTCAGTACATTTAAAATAAGAAATGCAGAGGTTTTCTAAAAAGCGGCGGAACGCGGGACAGTCCTCCAAAAAGCAGGACTGTCCCGCCAAAATCGGGATGTGTGGTCACTTGACTCTAGATCGCAATCCTCTCTGACTATTTGTCATATTTTTCAACTTCTGACCCGTTTGTTCACATGATTCTACGGGGTGAATATTTTCAGATAATTCAAGTTATTCAAAACGACAAGACGACCAGTCTATGATAGATACCAAAGTGGGCATTCTCTCCTGGTTTCCAGAAATGGCAGAAGGTCTGATAATAATAGTTAGATAATAATTTTTTACTTCTTAAGCAGATCTACAGTACAATCGTTTCCGCGAACTTCCTGAATATAGGAGTATTTATTCTAGTTAACTTATATCTTTATTTTTTTAATTTAATTTTTTTTCGTCAAATCTATAGAAAATTTATTAACTTAAGACAATTAATACCTCATGTTGAGGGGCATAGCTAGAAGGGGGGCAAGGGAGGATATCTGTCCCCGGGCGCAGCATCCAAGGGGCGCCAAATTGACATTACGAAATTTTAGAATTAAATGTTTTCCATCCTTGGCAAGCAGTAGGGGCGCGAAATCTTCAGTTGTCCCTGGGCGATGAAAACCCTAGCTACGACTCTGCTCATGTTTGAATTTTTACTTAGTCGAAATAATAAAAACTATTAGTATGCTTTTTATCGCAGATTAAAACATTTAACTCAATATTTAGAAGGAAGAAATCGTTTAGTTACTTGGAAATTTAAAAGTTAAGAAGGAAGAAATCGTTTAGTTACTTGGAATATTGTTTAAATTCATGCTATCGTCCTGAATTCTAACTGTTAACATCCTGTAATACTGCCTTTGCGCTAACAACGTGTTCTTATACACGGTTCGGAAATTCTTCGAGTTTCTTTTGTCTCGCGGGAAAGTCGCGAGACTGAGAAGATCGTTAGAAGAATGGCAAAAGCGAAAAAGGAAGAAAAAGGGCCAGCTAATTGCCACCCTCATTACACGAATGTCTACTGTTTCATATAAATCCACCGGAATCACGCCATGCGAAGACAGAAAACAAGCAGAGGAAAAGTAACGTTAATAAAACAAACAAATGAAAAAAAGTTCCATGGAAGATTCGCAATCACAAGTAAGCCTACTTTAAGCGATTTTTCTGCAATGAGCAGGTGCAGATTGGACCAAGTGTCATGTCTCTTCAACACTCCCCACCCTCCTTCTTTTTTTTATTCTGCTAGAGATAGGGTGAAGCTATTGTATTAGAAGAAAGTATTAGCTTATTTCCTTCCTTAACGTCTCTCGCTCCTAGGTTTTTTTAAGCACGAAATTTAATAAATGTAATGTCCTATTCTCGTATTTATTGTTGCCAAAAAAAAAGTAATAATACCCCTCCGTTTGAAAAAAAAAGTTCTTCTGGGAAACTGTTATTTTCAATTAAAATGGAATAGAACTTCTCATGTTCCCTCACCGAATCCAATGACAAAGTTATATATGTGTAATCTCTTAGGAAATGAGAAGTGAAATTTAGATAGTAAATTATAATTTATTGATTTATTGTTACCTAACAATTCTTTACCTATTGTAAATATTAAAAATTGGACTTTGTATTAATTAAACTGGAATTGATAACTACACTTATGTCCATAAATTAAGGATAATGCAAAATCAGGCAAAGGAAAAGTTAGAAGCAAAACAAATTTGACTTATTTGTAAAGCTTATTCGTTAAACAAAAGGTAAAGAGCAAAAAAAAAAAAAAGATGCTATATGTTTGATATTATTAAAAAAATTAGCGATTTTTTCTAATTGGAGCAAATTGCAAAAAAAACCCTATTTACGAAAAAACAATATTACATGGTTGGTACGATTGTTAATACATTGTATGTCTCCGATGCAATACAAGTGACAAGTGACGGAGGACGCGGGCACTGTCCCTTTACCATTAGGTTAATCGGTATAGCACCGCGTCCACCCCTGTCTAGAATACAGTCCGTACAACGCCTAGGCATGCTAAGTATCAAATTATCGATCTGATCTTGAGGGATATTACACCACTCAAAAAGCAATGCTCTCCGAAGTTCCGGTAGATATGTAGGAGCAGATTGACGGGCTGCAACTCGTCGGCCAAGCATGTCCCCCACGTCTTCTACTGGATTCAAGTCCGGTGAGAATGCTGGGCAGTTCATACGGGTGATATCCTCCGATTGAAGGCATTCGCTTACGATGTTTGCACGGTGAGGACGGGTGTTGTCATCCATAAACACAAATTGTGCGCCCATGGCGCTCCGAAACAAACGTACATGTTGTTCCAGAATGACGTCCCGATAGATTTGGCTTGTCATGGTTCCAATTTGAACATGCAGGTCAGTTCTGGAACCCAGAATAATTCCACCCCAAACGAGCACTCCTGCACCACCGTAACGGTGTCGTTCAATGATGTTTTCTTGGTGGTAAAGGGTACCCGGAGCTCTCCATATGAAAGTCCGGCGAGAATCAGACTGCAAGCTAAACCTGGAGTCGTCGGAAAACATCACACAAGCCCACTGTTGCGGTGTCCACAATGCATGCTCTCTACTCCAGGCTAACCGCAGACAACAGTGAGTTGCAGTAAGTGGAACGTATCTGACAGGTCTACGAGCATATAGACCAATCTGCCCTAAGCGTCTGTACACGGTCTGCCTTGAAATTGTCGTACCAGTGGCTGAAGAGAGCTGACGAGACAGGTCTGAGGCTGTGCTCCGCCTGTTTCTTTTGGCAGTAACTGCCAAATAGCGGTCCTCATTCGGCGTTGTAACTCTGGGGTGACCTGTGATGTAACGTCTAGTCACATTACCATCATCTTGGAATCGTTGCCAAAGCCTGGAGATGACACTCTGGGCAATTCCAAGTTCGTCTGATACTTCCACTTGAGTACGTCCACATTCCAGACGGCCAATAATTCTACCACGTAAGAAATCATCCAAATGCGTCCTTTGTGTCATAACTATTCGGTTATTGCACTGAAATGCTTATAAAGCGCCTGCGAACAATTTTACTTCTTTGCCTGTATTCTCTGTATATCACACTGTTACACTCTCGTCATTGTGACGTACCATCGGTGTCATCTGGTTACTTCCTGAAATTTGCATATGATTCTTGAAGATGTGTGTAGTGATTTTACAGGTGATATATTTATTTTAGAGTTCGATTTCCGCGTGACTCCGAATTATCCTTAATTTATGGATATGAGTGTGAAATACTTAATTAATAAAAAGTAAATTTATACAATTAAAACAAGTGCATCTTTGTTGATTACATAGGAACATTACCGACTTATCAAGGGGAATTGGAATCTCTCCATACAACCCTAACAATTTATGAAGATCGTGTTTCGTCGTATCGCATTTCTGAACAAAATCCTTATTCCAATTTTTGAATTTGCTATCAATTTATAAAATCTAAATTTAAATCTTAAAAAAGCTGATAAATGTGAAATAATTCTCCGACGCGATGATAGACAATTAATTTAATTTCAAAAATAAATAAAAATAGTAGTACTCATGCAGATACTTAAACTTCGAATCTTAGCTGGAAAAAATTCTTAGAAAACAATTTTTTAAACGCCTAGGAAAAGTATGTCTATTTCACTTATATATAAAACCTGAACTAAACTGATGAATTGAAAAACTGATGAATGAACAGAATGGAATTACTGAAAATTCGCTGCTTTGCCAAGTGTTGTCCCAACAGCATCACTGAACATCTCTACATGGTGAAGTAAACCCATAGATCATCTGTGACCAATGGCCTTGACAGAGTTGTCGATTACCATAACTTTAATCACCCGTGTCCTGCTGCTACGGTCACCGGTGTGTTTCAGTTTCATTTAACAATTTACTTAAATTTACAGCAGAACTACGTCAGCGATAGTATGGGTTAACAATTAGTAGCCATACGTGGTGACCATTGCGTGAGTTACCAGTGACCAATAGCTTTGATGGGCACTGCCATACTTCGGCTTAATTTATCTTTAAAATTTATTCAAATTTACTCCACATGATGATTTGCTTCTAAATGATCCCCTAGATTGATAGATTCTAAATGATCCCCTAGATAGATCCCCTAGATGATTTGCCCCTAGATTAATAGCGACGATTCTGGCATGTTTCATTGTGTTTGGATTTAATTTTGGTTTTAAAATACACTTTAATTAACTCTGCTGTCCCTCTTCTAAGTGATTTAGATAGATCTGTGAGTCACTCAAGCTAAACCAACAATTTTGATGAGAATAGATGTATGAGGTTTAATTTTAACTTTAGAAATTTAGCTAAATGTTAGCTAAATTTCGAAAACTCGATTATAGAATTTCCATTCCCCTGTGTATGCTCTCGAGAAACCCGTCGAGGGCACTGTTGATTTATATTATTTCCTGACTTCGAGAAGACCTAATGGTTTTTATAGCAGTACCGAAATAAAATATGATGAATGATGTTGATCAAACTGGGTTTCGTGTTCCTTCCCATTCATAGTTTATATGGAAAAGAATGTATTTTATCGGGTAAGCTGAGTTGCTATAATGTAAGTGATGAACGTATCCCGCTAGCAGTTGCAGTATCTGTGGGTCGTATCCGGGCAAGGGAAAAGCTGATAAATTACGTTTACTAGTTCCGAAAACCTTATAATCTCTATAATGCAGTGATTTAATAATTACTGATCACAAGTGACTGTCAGTAATCAAATAATCCATAGCTATCGCCTTTGGTAATTAATTACTTTCAGTTTAATTTTGTTTCTATAATCTAAGTAAACAATATAATTTTAATTACATATTATGACAAAATGAATTGCCTTACTCTCCGTAAACTTCAATATCGTTTTCATTAATAAAGATTTTCTATTGCTATATATTTTGTAAATAGTTCGAAATCATTTGGATTTCAATCCTTCCTGCTCTCCCAAAGGGAACAGAAGGGCTTTTAGTCTCGCAATGGAATTTCGCATCGGTTCACTATAAACAGCGTATAACTTTTTAAATTGTTGCTACCAAATATTACCGCTCTGTATTATATTAAAGAAATCAAGTAATGAAGATTCTGCATGAATGTACGCATGTTTTTCGCATTAAAAAAAAGTACCTAGAGCCATTAAATTTTGAATAACGTAATCCTCCACCCGAATATGGGACCTGGAAGCCCGAACTTGAAATTTGTTTTATTGTCTATTTCATATTTTGTAAAACTGTAGCGAACTTTTGATTAAACGATTTCAAAGCGAGCAATTGCAACACTGTACGGGAAAAATATTTTTGTCTAGTTATCGAGACTGTCTATCAAAAAATTTTTAAGCTATTCTGTTTTTAAATATTTTATTGTATATTTCATATTTTTTAAAACTTTAACGGGTTTTTACTAACAAACTCAATGGTTTCAAAGCGAGCAATGGCAACACTGTACAGGAAAGAAAAAAAAAATTATCTCCAGCACGTAAGATTGTCTATCGGAAATTCTAATCTGATATAATTTAATTTTAGCCCAAAGGGACACTAGCCCAAGTGCTCTCGAAACGTGTATGTGTATGTAAATGAAAAAACGCTCTTTTGCGTGTAATAAAAAATCTGAAAGATCGACTTTTTTAATTTCTTTTATTATTTAATTTTTTAAATTTTTATTTATTTATTTATTATTATTATTATTATTTTAATTTAACCATAATACAAGGGAGGAGCTATATTTCGTAGCTTATCATAGTCATTTAAACAAACGTTATGGAGTTAAAAATGAAAACCATTTCATTTTCGCAAAAAAAAAAAAAAAAAAATACATCTCATATTAATGCTTAATGTAAGCCAAAGTGTACTTTTATGTATAAGGCATTGGCATAATGTCATCATGTGAATCTGGCTATCTTTTACTAAAAGCAAATTTTGTGTCGAGTTGTAAGTTATTACCGAAAAGTTTACTTTCCTTTAATGATCAATAAAGTTTGACAATAATACAAAAACCTGGATGTTTTTGTCTGAAATGGTAATTTTCTTACGTGAAAATACATTTCTTCACTAATTTTATATGGTAATAGAGAGTATAATTTTAGAAATTATATGATAGTAAATATTTCTGCTTAAAAGAGGCAAAAATTATGCTACATTATCTGCAAATCAAATTCATAGAGATTAATTACCTATAAATAAAATATTTGTTTAAACTGTATTTAAAGAGGAGTTTTTTAAATAAATATACTTTCCCGATAAACTCAGAATTTTAATGCATAAGTTTACAACTACGAGTTGCTGTTTTAAAATTTTTTGTAGGTTGACTTTCTGATAAAACATGGTACAATTTTCTCTTATTTTTACAGCAGTTTATACTATTTAAAAAACATACTAATTATTTCTTTTAGTTGGTATAATCTGGGGACGAAACACAAGGAAATCTTGTTTTTCTACAGCTGTTTTTAATTTTTCTTTTATTTCCTTCGACCTTATCACAATAATTAAATTTTTGCAGTTAAGTAAAGTCTAATAATGAGGTTTAATGCAGTGTAGCCAAAACGAGCAATTTTTTTTTTTTTTTTTTTTTTTTTTTTTTCTACTTTTGGCCAGAGCGGGTTTCGCTCTGGTCAAAGTTGAGGAGCCTGGAGGAAAAATTTTGGGGCCCACAGCCCAGAAAATATTTCTGTAGCTGTATGCTTGAAAAGCAATTAGTGCCGAAATTAATAAGTAATTAAATAGACATAAATATTTAGTATGATACTTACTTAATATGATATTACTTAATATTAAATATTTTAATAAGAATTACATATTTTTTTCATTTATAAATACTTTTATATTATTTCCCCTGCAGTTCATGGAACAAATACATAAAGATTAAACACTTTAACACTTTTTGTTTCATATGTATTAGAACTATGCAGTTTAATCTTTCTTCTGTCATCTCATTTCTCAAAAAGTTTTTTGTCTTTTTAAGACAATGAAGAATCTCTCTTCGGAAGCACTGGAAACTAGAATACTCAAAGAAACTATTTAAATAATTTCTATATTAACATTAAGACAAAGTTGATGACATTACGACAAAGGTTATTCATCTTACTTAAATGTGAAAAGGGCTCGAAATAAAATCTAGTGGCGATACATACATCATCAAGAAATGACACAGTTACTCATCAAATCTTAACCGAAACTTCATTATTAAATTAGGGAACTAATTTGTCCCAGTGAAGGATGTAGTTTCTCAAATGTAGTTCTTTTTTTTTTTTTTTTTTTTTTTTTTTTTGTGTAGACCCTGTTATTATATCAATTCATCCATTTTTATTAAGTTATCTGACAGAGACAGGAATGTATAAGCATAATATTTTAATTTCTTTTTGAATAAATGTAAAATTTTGAAGTGGAAAGTTGTTTTAAATCAGTGCGCATTTTGCTTGAATATATTCAAAATACTAAATTTTGCGTAAATAGCTTTTCAAATTTAAATTAAGTTGACATATAAGCATATCGATTTTTTTTTTTTTAATTTTTTTTTTTACTCTTAGTTAAAAGTTCATAAAATTAATTTTAGGGTGCATTATGTTTTATACAACTTTGCTAAAAATGAACCTTATGTGAGTCTCATGAATCACTTATAAGGTATTTTCTCCGCCCTTTCTGCATGCCTTCGTGGTGTAATGGGAAACACGCATGTTTGAGAAGTCCAAGGTTCGTGTACCGGAGAAGGCATTGCATAATTTTCATATCTCCTGCTTCAAAAACAACAAAAACAAACAAAAAAAAAAACACTAGTGACTGTATATGAAAAAATCTGATGTGTACACCACATAACTTCTTCCTCGTACGAAATATCTTCATTACAACCTAAAAGATATAAAAAAAAAACATAAAACACCAAATACAGTTAAAACAATTAAAATTAACAGTTTCTATGCAAAAACAAACAATTCAGCCAGCAGGCAAGCAGTCAGATTTTTCAGTGCATGAAACTGAAAGTTTCCTTTTGGTCCCACTCGGTAAAGAGACGCTGAAGGTGCAGAAAGACTTAGATCAGTATTCCTTTAAGTTTCAAATATAAACAAATATGGCTGCTATTGTTAAAAAAAAAAAAAAAAAAAAAAGCCTTAGCCGCACTTAAACAACTTTTAAATTGTTGATAATTCTACAACTATTGTATGCAGATTAACTAAAGGCATAAAAATCCTTAACCGAAAGATAAGTGTAACGTAATTCAATCATTTTATAAAGCAAAAAATGCACAATTTACCAATATATAAGAATAAAGAAAACCGAGCTCATTGAGCTGAGTAACACAATGGATATATATAAAGTAAGAAATTTAGAACCAAGTTTTTGCAAAGACCAAAATTTTAAATTCGTAAGTAATAAATTTCAAATAATCCTACAAATGCAATAAAGAATTTAATAAATGTTAAAACCAAAACTCCGCAAACAAGCAATACCCCAATTCAAGAAATCAGTGAAATTTGAAGAAAAAAAGAACATAATAGAAAAGGAGTTCAATTAATCTCTTCGTCAGGAGGAAGGAACAATGAAATCAATTGAAATCTCTCTTCCAGAAAAATCCCTACTTTTCTGTGTCCAGAATTAGCCGATGAACCATTTCAGTGTATTTTAATTATAAAAGTTCAGCCGAAAATTCTGGCCGCTCCCCAAAGCAAAGAACAAAGTAAATTCAAATTAAAATCTTGAATAAAGAGAAATTCTTTTCAAAGAATTGAGAACAGTATTTTATTATTTCACGTACCGTTTCAACTGCATATAACTATTCAATATTATTCTCGAATTTCGTTCAAAAACTCCCGCCCTCATTTTCTAAGTTTGGTTTCATTTACGTTTCTTAATTCCTCTCTCTTTGCTATCATCCTACCAACTGCTAACTATATACAAACCTTCGATTGATAAAGTGAAAGAAATTCTTTATTAAGGCCAATAGACTGAACCTAAATGGAGCAAATGAATAAAAGATAAATTGCATCCAATACGAATGAATCGTGAAAGGTTTTCACTTATCTTCATAAGTAAAATAATTTTCTAGCAATTCTGTTCCACTGAATAAATGCAGCCAAATTTAATTGACTGATACAGTTTATGATTGCAAATGAAAGACAGCGTGGATATGTAAAATTCTAAAAAGAATCGCATTCGGAAAGAATTATTCATGCATCCATGATGAGATCATGGCTCATGAAAGATTCATCTGGATGCCATCACATAATGTTGTGCGCCCAACTTAGGGGAAGAATGATAAAAAGGTAAACGGCTTCGATATCAGCCGTCTGAAAGCAAGAATATCTTATAGATGTATATGTCCGCAGACGAAATGTATGTAGATAAATTTCCCGAATAGTCCTTCATGGAATTCCAGAAAAGAAATGTGCATTTGAGAACATCTGATGTTTCATTTGCATGTATGTTAATACCTTTCACTCCGTTAATTAACTAATTAAAGCTTTGAAAACTATTTAAAATAACATTTACAGGCATACACCTAAGTCGTACTAAACCTAATGAGGAGCATGAAATTTAAAGATACTTGAATAAACCCAAACTAGTGGCTCTACATATACAGGCAGACAGAAAATCAATACATATAAACACAGAATTTTTTCGAATTACTAAACCACTTGCGTATCAGTAACGTGACTTAGAACGTAAGTGATTAAAACAAAAATGTCCATAACACCTTTTCTGACATTTTAATTTAAAAAAAAGTAAATGTTTTTAGATTTTAAATTACGTCTAAAGGGACGTTTTGTTAACATTTTGTGCGTTACATTTATTTATTAAATATCATGCTCTTCGCACTTAAACCATAAAATTCAGTTCAACAGTTCAGTTCACAAAATAATTTAAAAAGAGCATATCTTTAGAATTTCCGATACACAATCTCGCGCGCTGGAGATATAAATGTTTTTTTCCCCCTCCCCTCGTGCAGTGTTGCCATTGCTCGCTTTGAAATTGTTGAGTTTGTTAATCAAAAATTAGTTAAAGTGTTACAAAATATGAAACAGATAATAAAACAAATTCAAAATTTGGGTTACCAGACGTCCATATTCGAGTGGAGGACTACGTTATTCAAAATTTAATGTCTCTAAGCACCGTTGTTGTTTCAAAATACGAGAAACATGCGTACATTCATGCAGATTCTTCATTATTAAATTTCTTTAAATATAATGCAGGGCTTTAATATTCGGTGGCAACAATTTGAAACGTGAAACGCCGTTTGTAGTGAACCAACGCAAAATGCCAAAACGAAAATAATAGCCCTTCTGAGCTAACGTTCCTTTAAGCTAAAAATTATTTTAACAGTTTAAAACTCACACGGATCATATACAGGGTGATTCAGAATTCATCATCAATATTTGGTGGGGAGATAGGGAATAGGAAAAGAAGGAGATTTCACATAGAAAGTATAGGCGCAGATGAACGCATGGTGGTGTAGAAGGCAATGTGTGTACACAACTGCCATACATAAGCACAGCTGTTTGACGTGGGCAGCCAGTCGTCATTCGACTAGGTGACTTTGCAAAAGTAACGTGAACCGGCATACGTCGAATGAACTTGCAGATATGCATGTAAATGCCAGGCATATTCCAGAAGGTCGAGTTGTCCATGCAACGCCGTTGTCAGACATGCATTCTAGCACATGGTCAGCAGTTCGAGCACCTCTTGTAAGTCTGTAAAACCGATGCAAAGAAATGTTCTATGTAAAATAATAAATGTTTTTCTCCTTACTACTTCCTTTTTATGTGTTCTTTCCATCATTGAATTGGGGTCATTTTTCCCTACTACATGGCATATGCGCCCATGCATTCCTATGTGAAATCTCCTTCTTTTCCTATTTCCTACCTCCCCACCAAATATTGATGATGAATTTTGAATCACCTTGTTTATGTATTTGAAGAGAATAGTAGTTCACACAAATGAAAAGAAAAGCGCCACAAAGAAATAACGAAGAGAAATTTCACATTCATTTAGCTGCATTGAGCGTACACTTTGAATGTTACGAAGTTCTTTTCTTCTAGGAGCTATAAACAGCTATAACAGCTCATCTTCGTGGCTTTTTCTCGACTGCTTTTTTCTTCATTACCCTAACATTTCGATTTCTACGACATGCGTGGCTCTGATACATCCATTTCCCAGTTAATACTAGTTACTTTCAATATCCACGCACAAAACGTATTTCTCCAGTTTCTATATTCATAATTACTATCTATGTTTGCCAGCTACATTTAAGGAAAAATACTGAATTTAAAGATATTATAAGGAATTAAAGCTTTTCTTCCTATGTGCAATTCAAATGTATTACTCAACATACTAGTTACTTTACTCAAAAACCGAAGAAGACATGGTAAATACATTTCTAAATATTTCAGTAAATACATTTCGAAACTCAGTAAATTTTTTATATTATTACTTAAGGTACTAATCTAAAAAAGTACTTTTAACGGAAGCCTCGCTTCAGAAGAATGATATTTATATTATCAAAATTATAAATTCCATTCTTTGATTCTAATATCACATTCATGTACAATAAACCGCCTACATCGCAGACGTTTCCGTTCCCTAACGAGTCGCAGGAGTAAATTTGGTAGTTGCATGCCCGTCAGCGTATCATATTGTCGGTTAATAAGATTTTCGAAGAGCAATTATGAACGTCACATGTTAGACAGAACAATTCCATTTCCCGAGTCACTTAAATTCAGGAAAAGATATTCTTTATTTATTGACTCTAATGAGTCAGTAAGATTATCTCGGAGAGACTATACAGAAAATTAAACGCAGATGTCTTCTTATTGAATGCATCGAAAGCTTTCGATCCCGTCTAGCTAAATGATATAATACGCAGACTCATTACCCTGGATTTCCCAGGAGATATTACAAACCGTATTAACTCCCGTCTATTGGACAGCCATTTTACCTTTTACATTAAAGGCAGAACACCGTCTTTCTATTCCATTTTGTGTGCCACGAGGCTGGGAAATTTATCCTAACTCATTCAATAATTTACGTGAATCATTGAATCACAGTAGCTATACCTGCAGTCGCATTGCAATGCTAATAAACTGCAACTCTGTCTCCGTATGAAGACTGCCTATTTATCGGAGCTTTATAAAGCGGTACTCATTCGTTGGAAACTCGACTGACTTAATGCAAATTTGCGCTGCAAGTCGAGAACGCAGGTAAATATAGCGGCAACGTGTTCATTACATAGTCAATGAAATAGGTCTTGTTTCAATGCTGACGCCTGAAATGAAAATTAATTTGTTCAAATTAATTTTTTGCTTGTTAGTCCGAAGGGGCGTTAGCCCAAAAGGGCTATTAGTTTCGAAACGGCATTTTGCGTCGAATAACTAAAGGTGTTGTATCACTTTTCATGTTGTTGCCACCAAATATTATCGCCCTGTGTTATATTTAAAGAAATTAAATTATCAAGAACCTGCATGAATGTATGTATGTTTCTCGCATTGTGCTAAAACAATGGTACCTATAGAGCCATCAAATTTTGAATAACGAATTCTATTTCATATTTTGTAAAAGTTTAACGAATTTTTGATTAGCAAACTGTAGAATTTCAAAGCGAGCATTGGCAACACTATACGAAAAAAAAAAAAAAATATTTATCTCAGCGAGCGAGACGGTCTATCGAAAATTCTAAAGATATGCTGTTTTTAAATGTTTTCTGCCCAAAGAGATATTAGCCCAAATGCTCTCGAAAAATGTATGCGCGTGTGAATTGAAAAAACGCCCCTTTAGGCGTAATACAAATCTGAAAGCTTTTTTTTTTTTTTTTTAATGTAATTTCTAAAAATCCTCTTTCTGTATTTTTCATTAATAAACTGAAAATAACTTTATTTTAAATCCAAACATATGATGAAAATTTATTCCATGTAATTTCATTTTAATATTTAGGTTCACCGTCGCTCCACGCTGAAATTGCATTTATTAAGCAGACAGTTTGAGTTACTAAGAAACGACTTTATCTCTAATTTGCTCAGAGGTTTTTTTTTTTTTTTTTTTTCCCGTACAGTGTTGCTGTTGCTCGCTTTGAAATCGTTGAGTTTGTCAATAAAAAATTTGTTAAAGTGTTACAAAATATAAAATTGATAATATAACAAATTTCAAATTCCAAATTAGGCCTTCCAGCTGCCCATAGTCGGTGGAAGAGTACGTTATTCAAAATTGGATAGCTCTAGGTACCGTCGTTTTATCACAATGCGAGAAACATTCATGCAAGTTCATCATTATTTAATTTCTTTAAATATAATACAGGGCGATAATTGGTGGCAGCACTTTGAAAAGTGATTCGGACATTTAAATTCATTCGACGCAAAATGCCGTTTCGAGGATAATAGCCCTTCTGGGCTAACGCCAGTCTGGTCTAAGAAACAAAAACAAAGAAAGGAAAAAGAAAAAATTCATCTGGTAGGAAAAATTTGAAAAGTGGTACGCCGTTTATAGCGATTCGATGCAAAATGCCAAAACGAAATTAATAGGGACCTTCATCCGGACTAGCGCCTTTTATCTAAAAATAACATTTTTATTTTAAACTTGGCATAACTTGCGCGTATAAATAAACTTCGCCATTTGCAGGTGTTAAAGAACAGGAAATTAAAAATACAATTTAATAATTAATATAGAGTTAATAATTAATTTAATTACTCTCGTACCCACAGACTACACTAATTTGGCTAACCAAATGTTGGCTCACATGTGTATATCCTGCATAAGCTACATTTTTACTTATCCTGCAATTATTTACTGTAGGCAAGGAAAATTATGAAACAAATATACGCTTCTAAAAAACAATTTCGAGAAAAGTCTGTGCTAGCATTCATGTACATGCGCTACCGGTATTCATCCATTTATGCAAATAGGTGTACCATTCGTAACGCTGCTTTCCCATTTTATCAAAAAAATCGTCAACTGAAACCCATTTGTAACACATAAGTGAAGCTATTGTCCTTGAGGTTTGTAATCATACCTGCGTTTAAGGGCAGGATATCCTTAACCTCGGGCTTCGGTCACGTGACATGGAGATGTAACGGACGCAGTGTAGCGTGACTAGGGCAGGGAGGGGAGAGGTAGGGGAAAACGCAATTCGGACTTAAACAAAGAAAATTCTGAAATTGTACAAAACACGTAAGGTGCAGGAAATCAAAGTTACTTATTTACTTTTTTTTTTTTTTAAATCTTTCTTCGTGTTTTTCTTGTTTGTGTTTCCACCTTAACCACATGGAGAGGGTGACAGGTGCAAGCGTCAGCTGTCTGATATGCTTTCTGGAGTTTAAAACCACGGGAGAGAGGAGAAAGAACAAAAATACCGCCGAGTCGTGAGCCTTTTAAAAATGTTAAAGAAGTGAAAAGCTGTAATCGAATTTTCGGAATGCTTTCCCCACAACTCCAGTAAACAGTTTCGCTTCAATATTTCAATATTCACGTCGTCGAAATATCAAACTTTTTGTCACGAACAGAAAAAAAAATATATATATATATTCATCCTCTTACTAGAAATAAAATGAAACGGAAATTGAATTTTGTGAGTTTCCTACCGAAATACGTGAGGTTTATTTTGCTAAGGAAAAAGATTTGAGTTAAAAGACTGCGAAAGCTGCTTCTGATAAAAACATTCTGAGCTTTAAAGAAAAAAAAAAAGTAAACAGAATTTAGCCCTTTCTTCATGCAGAGAGAAAAAAAAAAATAACAAAATTCACTCTCTTTCCCATAAAAAAATTAAATATGGAATTCAATTTTTATGTTTTGCTTATTTGTGTTTAAAATATTTATAAATGCGCGAAATTTGAATTAAATTGTAGCAATTTTTTTTTCGGGGCCATCGACTTGTTTATTCTGTGTATTCATATTCTGATCATTTATTTATATTTTTATCTATTTATTTATTTATTTTGGATTTTACCATCCAAATAAGCACTTTTAAAAGCAATGTATTCAAATCATCTGTGTTAGGAAGGAAGGTCAGATATAGGGAGTTCGGTTTTAAAGTCAATATTTTTCGCATACTTTTGGGAAACAATTTTAAAAAGGGGGATATTTTTATGTTTAATTTTCTGTACATTCGAAGGTTACTGCAAGTGATTTCCAAATAAAGAAACACATCACTTTTTTTAGTCCAAAGGGATTTCAGTCCCGAAGGACTATTGCTTTCGTTTTGGCATTTTGCGTCGGACTCATAAACGTCGGTTCACTTTTCAAACTGTTGCCACAAAATGTTAGAGTCCTGCATTATATTTGAAGAAATTAAATAATGAAAAATCTGCATAAATGATTGTCTATTTCTCGCATTGTGATAAAACAATGGTACATAGAGCCATCGAATTTTGAATGACGAAATCCTACTGCGAATATGGGCATCTGAAATCCCAAATTTGGAATTTGTTTTATTATAGATTTTATATTTTGTAAAACTTTAACGAATTTTTGATTTACAAACTCAATGCTTTAAAAGCGAGAAATGGCAACGTTATATAGAAAAAAAATACTTTTATCTCCAGCTCGCGAGACTGTGTATATCGGAAATTCTAAAGATATGCTTAATTTAACATTATTTTGCGATATTGCTCTTGAACTGAATTTTATGGTTTAAGTGCAAAGAACATGATATTTAATAAATATAGGTAACACTCAAAACGTTAAAAAAACGCCCCTTTGGACGTTTCAGATTTTTAATTTTTTTTAAATTTATTTTATCTTATTATTATTTTTTATCAGCTAGTTTTATAAGGACCAAGAAAGAATGTTAAGGTTCGGTGCTCATGTAAACATGTGTAAGGATGAAATACAGTGCATTTTGCAGCGATTGTACAAAGTGGATTAAATATGGATGATGTAGGTGAAATTGATTCGTTCCTTACGCTCTACGGCACGGTTTCTTAAACTTTTTTCAATCGCGACCGCCTTTTATCACTACGATTTTTTTTCCCGACCCCAGGACTCCATAATATTTACGAAAATTTTGTGGGACCCCTGTAAGCATTGCGCAAATCCGACACACGCGTAAGTAAAACTGTCAATTTTTTCACTTGTACTGAAATATACTATTGCAGTTTCAGGTCATTAACTTTAATTTCTAATTTTCAGACGCAGAACAATGTGAAAATTTTAAATAAGTGACAGACAAAATGACAGCGTCACGTGCAAAGCAAGTAAAATGAACGTTTATATTATAAAAAGAATGCATGGAAACGTTTTCGTTTTCTCTTTGTCTGTATTGTTTTATCTTTATCTATTTTCAGATACGTTGTGTAAAAATATTTGGTAACTGTAAAATTATTATAATAAGTTAAAGAATTATTTAAACTGATAAAATTTTTGGCGACCACCTGCTGCAAGTCCCGCGAACCCCATGGGGGTCGCGATCCACAGTTTAAGAAATTCTGCTCTAGGGAAAACGGATATGAGGAATTGCGATTTGCACTGGATAAAACAAAATATATCCGATGATCGAGTGCTTATCTAATGAATTAAATGACATAGAATAAATTCTGTCTACGTATGTTACTTCCTCTTCTATTCGGAGAGGGGGGGGGGCGACCAAACTATCATTTTCCTGCTAAAATCTTGGTTAGTTCACAGATAACTAACAATCTTAACAAGCAGTTCCAACTCGCTTGTTTTATTTTTTCCAGAAGAGTGCTTTTCTTTTAAGAGAAAAGAAAAATTGCTAGTTCTAATTTTCGAATTATTCCGGTTTTTGTTCAAATTATTG
The DNA here is from genome assembly GCF_044657685.1 of Stegodyphus dumicola. Lineage (NCBI taxonomy): Eukaryota > Metazoa > Arthropoda > Arachnida > Araneae > Eresidae > Stegodyphus > Stegodyphus dumicola. The sequence goes on along the minus strand of NC_140773.1, from coordinate 215,175,326 downwards.
AAACTTTTTTTCCCATTATTGTGAAGAACACTACGTTTTCTATTGTTTTTTACCTTGCTTCTTTTAAAAGCAATTCTTATTTATATTGAAAAAAGAGAATTGGGAAACCGGATGAAAATAATTGGTTTTTACCTGAAAGTCTTCAGTACACCATACGTAACTTTTTAAAGTGTATTTATTGAACAAATCTACTTATCTGAATACAACGCAAGAATAATTATTTATATTTATAAAAAATTGCATCAGTTACATAAAAATGTCGAAATGCTTCTTGATTTACTTCAATTACTTTTTCTCTTCAAAAACAGTTCTACTGATTTTTAAAAAGATATAAATACCCATTTTGGTTATTAGAAGATCCCAGTCGACGCTCCTAAATTCTGACAAGCAGCTTCAACTGTAAAGTTTGCACTCCTCATTTTAGTTCACTTAAAGAAAATTATTACTACAATCAAGCCGGTAACTCCGGATGATATGCCAAACAGATCAGTATTGGCTCCGATGCATGTCATGCTATTAATGTCGCTCACATAAGAGCATCGTAATGTTTTTCAGTTAATGGGTTGATTATTAACGGCAATAAAAATGTAGGAAATCCGTTAGGTAACTATATTAGCACCTCATAAAGTGACACTCCATTATTTTTCTCACACCATGTATTTTCATATTCTAAAACTGGCGTTTTTCAGTTGTAGTTTGCTGCGGTGCACATCTTCTATCGTGATATGATATTTAGATTCGATTCGTCTGCATTAAATATATATATCTATATATATATATTCTTCTTTAAGCTAGCAGGACCAGCCCGTACGTTATTGTAATTTTGACTAATAGCAGACCGCTATTGATTTTATTTTGATTTTAATTTTGTATTCCTCGGAGTTGCATTTACCTTTTTTACACCTTAATGTGTTTTTCTGCGGACGCTTGGGGAAAAAGGAACAGAGAATTGAAGCTCTAAAAAGATTTTTTCGGGACAATTCATATTTATTTAAAAAAATTTTTTTCATCAAACAAGAGCTTCAATGGTCTGTTTCGGCGAAACGCGTAATGGTATTTGGCCTAGTTCGACATTCAACCATTTTTCCCTTGAAAAGCCTGGTTGAGGGTCCGATTGGGCTAATTTACCATTTACCGCTTTGTAATTATTGTAATTTTTGTAATTTTGCAATTTATGTTTTAATTACTTTTGAATTTTATTTTGTTTTAACTTGTTCCGTGGATCTATTCTTATATGTATTAACTTTTCATATGTCACAAAGGTCAGATTAGTTTTTTCGTGCATTCACATGTTTTCCAACATTTTTATTTCGCGCGTAAGCAGTTTTTTTCTTTTTTCCATGTTAATAATTTATTAAAAAATTTTCTTCTATGTTAATATTTTAGTAATACTGCGTTGAACTATTTCGTGGAGCTACAGCTCCTGGTAACTTTTTAGCAAGCTCGCTGCAATATTTCTACCTATTACTTCATATTTTTGCAGCATTTTGCGCAAAAAATTTTAAGACCAAATAGGTCTTACGTATCATTACTTGTTAGCTTTTCAATTTCTGTTTCGATTATATATATATATATATATATATATATATATTTCCAGTAAAGACTTTTCCTTTATTTAAAAATTGTACACAGACGTTTAGAGCACCAGTACTAACAATCCCTTACTGTTGTCTCCAATTTCATCCTTATGGCCCACCAGCGATCGAGCGGTAAAGTCGCTGAACACCGGTAGTTCGGTCCGAGGTCCGAGCGAACGGACTGGCTGCATGGGCGTTTTCGTGGTTTTCTCCATGTGTAACGTGTATACGAGTCAGTTTCCCATAGAACGTCCTCGACGAAGGCATCCCTCCCCTTAGGCAGATAACTCCCGAGACTTGCCATAATCACACACACACACACCAATTACATCCTTTACTGTGAGAAGCCATCCTTTACTACATTCTACTTAAAATTTGGCCTGTTCCTTTCTACTTAGCATCTTGAAGATATCCTTTCTTTCAGAGCTCGAAAGCACCAAACGAAAAACAAAGGAACTAAATAGAATATTGTTGCGTGCGTAGGAGTTCGTAATTGATTGAATGCAAACAGAACCAATGACAGCTTGGGAAAATTGCTAAAAAGAGGAACACTTTAAAGTTCTGGAACTGGATACAAAAATACTCTTCTCAGTATCACAGAGCACAATGAATAGTTACATTTAAAACTACTAAGAGCTTTAAACACAACGCAATGCAAAGCGCATGTAAAGAGCGAAGCTCACAGAGATTTCTCAATACTGAACTGAGAAACTTATATCAGATGCTCTCTTTGGTCTTTCGCAGTTTTCACCCAGCCGCCGAGAAATTTTTAATACCTTTCATTTCTCGAAGTTATTGGAAGGCATTACGGTTATAGTTACACATAAGGGCCGGTTACGGTTACATATAGAAATCAATTACAATACTAATTACAGTTATATAGGGACCGGACCCAAATATTACCAAATGTGGCGATTTTTGGAAATTTCAAATTTGGTGACAAAAAATTAGTCTTTGTTATAATCCAATAAATCTCAATTAGTATTTACGCTCCAAAGATCTAAGTGAGTAACCCTTACAATATGTTTCACATAAAAAATGGCCTTTCCCCCCCCCCCGAAAAAAATGTTTCTCCTGGGATGAACTGCCCCATCCGACCTCCCCTAGCTACGTCACTGCGACCCTGATCTTGAGAAGGCATCACCCAGGCCATTTGAATACGTTGTTGTGATTTTGGATAAAAGTTAACATTTTTGAAACAACTGCAAAAGTGACGGGCAGCAAGAAACAAATGATCTTTCAAAATTGTCTGACAAGATCCGAAATATATTCAAATGTTTCAATAACTTCCCAAGTAGTTCAGTGACAATCGCTAAGCACCAAATTTGTAATTTATTCGATGTATTGCTGCGTTAACTGAACTGGACGAACGTAGTTCACCTTCGATGCACTTTCTTTGCCTTCTTTACTTATATCCCTCAAAAACTCTTACTTTTTATATTCCCCTCAAAGGCTTTTTTCGACATTTCAAACAATTTTGTCGCAGGAATTCTGTTTCCAAACCAAAACTTAATACATGTTATTTGCTTCGATGTTTTGTGAAATCGCTAAATCAAAATGTTTTTTTTTAACTTTTCAAAAACAAATTTATTTTCAGACGATAAAAGGAAATGAAATACGAATTGTCGTCAAATGTCGATGAAAACTGTAACAGTTGAAAAACTTTGTAAGCGATTTCTCTCCCTTCGTTTTTTAAAGGAATTTTTCCCGATACTTTTTGTAGCACAGTAATACTGAAATTTTAAATACAAACGTTGATTTTAAATTTACATTAAATTTTTATATTCCTTTATTTCTAAAGTGGCTGCAATCCGTAAAATGTAAAGAAAAATAATGTTTAAAATGAAAATTTACACGAATTCTTTTACTCCCCAAATTAGTTGCTCAAAGTCATTGAGTGTCAGCGAAAAATTAACAACATTTTAGTCTATGAATCATAGACTTAACTTTTACAGACTAGGAAAGGGAATCCTTTTGATAAACCAGATCAAATTTTTAAATGTACATCAGAAAAATAAAATTTCGTATCTCCAAGTAGGTGAAGGTTTCATATCGGGATTTTCCAGTTTAAAGCAATACAATTCTTACCGCTGCATTCAGTGAATCAGGAGCTCTAATTAAAATTCCATTAAAACATATATCCTCTTAATGCATTTTCCTTCCTTTAATATGTCTCCGTATCACTTACATTAATGAATACATTAATCTGAGTGCTCATGAAAAGGTGGATGTAAAAATAGCGTCTGAATGTATTCCCTTTCATTCAACACTCGCATTTATCAGGCAAGGAAAGGTTAACAATAATAATAAGAAGAAACATTTTGATTAATATTATTCCAACAAAATATTCGTTGATGGAACGATATAGAATTCTGCTATATGGAAAATGAATTTTACAAATTACTGTTATTTGAAAATGTTATCTATCAAAAAATTTTAATTAAAGTAAAATCACACACTTAATAATATATTATTAAGTTACTACTGGTCATTGCAAAAATATCCCTTATCTTAATTTGGTTTTTCGTTTAATTCTTGGACTTTTAACCAAAGCTTTCTTTCTTCTGAGAGAGAAGGAAGGTTTATTTGAATTCAAATGAAAATTAAGAAATGGTTCCATGAAGGAATAAAATACAAATAATTATTAAGGCATTAACTAATGACTTCCATGTAATAGTGCATGTCTGTGTATAAGAACTCTAGAATTCGATTTCAAAGCTAAATAAATCTTCGCTGAACGTAACCATTTGAAATCAAGACTTACAAAATCAACACCCGAGTGAAATTTGAGTATGAGCGCTTGATATGCAGCATGAACATCTGAAAAGTAAAAAGAAATTTATTGATGCAGTACCGAATACTGACAAAATGCGAATTCCCGGTTTCTTTTTCTCTGTCTAAAATTAGACAAGAAAAGAAATAGCTCACGATACAAAAGCTAGTTTTTGTTAATCATTATTATACGACAAAACGTACAAATTCTAATGCTGTTAAATGACTTTGCTAAGGCACAATAATTTCTGAATACATCTCAATTTTTATCTCAATATTTCAATCATTTTTGTACTTCATTGTGTAGAATAATTAGGATTTTTAAAGCAGGAGAAGTAAAAAATGTACAGTGCTCGGGACACGAACCTGGGCCTCTCGAATACTGCCGAGTGTGCTACCGGTACACCACGAAGGCATGCTGGAAGGAAGGATAGAATACCTTATACTACCCCCTACTGGGGGATTAGGTCACCTATTCGCCAAATCCTGGTGGTGACAAATTCACTACCAGGATTTGGCGGTGCTGCCACCGTAGAGCCATTAAATTATTTAATTAGCCATTTGATTATTATAGATGTCAACGACGTTGCTTTAATCTTGCAAATAGTGCTGCCACGCCGGTGTAGTTCTGAGCCAAATTCATGTTAAATATTTCTGAGTAACTTTTGGCTAATTGAAAGCTTAGATTTAATTTAAATTTGAATTCCTTGTTTTTGAGTTTACGCCGTAAATGCTGGCTGGTTTTTGTCAGCACCAGGAATGCTCTCTGTTCGACTACTTGAGTTCTTAATAGAAGGGTCTTTTACACCTTTCTTACGTTTCTGTGTGAATTCTAGACAAAGTGATAATTCGCTTAGCTCTATTTAGTGTCTTAGCGTATGCTAACAAAAAAAAAAAAAAAAAAAAAAAAAAAAAAAAAAGCAAACTGTAAAAGTTGTTGCATGTGAATTCGCGAAATATCTCTTGTTCTGAATCTATTGAACAGAGTGCAATTCAAAGCATTCAGTTTATTCAATAGCACATAATACCCTTTTGCTTGTTGAAAAGGAATAGGTTTCAAGAGTGCGATTCATCCTTTTGAGCCAAGTAAGGAAAAATAAACTGTAAAGAATACGATTTACATCACTCTGTTTACTTAAAATAAAGTTTAAAAAATGTCCCTTTTTTTATTCTAAGTAAACAGAATGTTTTATTCATTGATACAAATTGAACTTGCAGAAGGAAATTGTCAAAGCACTGATTTAGCGTACAACATTACGAAAATGAGTCATTTGATTTGCTTGCAATCTGTTTAAAGTAAAAGCATGCATCGTCGTATGCTTTGTGTGAGATATTTTCATGCAAATTCATTCAACTAAGACGCTTTAGATATTATAAGAATCAGAGGGTATCATAGCTTAACTCTTAATAAGGTCTCGATTACCTGGGAAAAAAAACACCTTACACATAAACAGAAAACGAATAGGGATGAAAAATGCACAATTTAAATTTTTTTGAAAATTTATTTATAATTTGAATATTTCACGGAAGAAAATCAAGAAAGGAAAGGGAAAAAAAAAAAAAAACCCACGATTCTACACCGAAGTTGGTAAAATATGAAAATATGGTGTCAGAAGAATTTTCTATTAAATATAAAAATGTTGCAAATATTTGTAAAAAATTTTAGAAATTATAAAAAAAAAAATCTGAAAGCTTTTAGATTTTATATTACGTCCAAAGAGGCGTTTTTAACGTTTTGCGTGTTACATTTATTTATTAAATGTCATGTTTATCGCACTTAAACCATAAAATTCAATTCAACAGCAATATCGCAAAACAATTTTAAACGAGCATATCTTTAGAATTTCCGATACACAGACTCGCGCGATGGAGATAAAATTTTTTTTTTCCCCGTACAGTGTTGCCATTGCGCGCTTTGAAATCGTTGAGTTTGTTACACAAAAATTTGTTGAAGTTTTACAAAATATGAAATAGATAATAAAACAAATTGCCTTCCATGTGCCCATATTCTAGTGGAGGACTAACGTTATACAAATTTGATGTCTCTAGGTACTTTTTTTTTTTTTCACAATGTGAGAAACACATACATTCATGTAGATTCTTCATTATATAATCTCTTTAAATATAATGTAGGGCTCTAATACTTGGTGGCAACAATTTGAAAATAAAACGCCGTTTACAGTAAACCAACGCAAAATGCCAAAAACGAGTTAAGAGCCCTTCTGGGCAAATTGCCCCTTTGGGTTTTAAGTTACACTAATTAGTCATATTACCAAAAATTTTAGAAAGATTTTAGTATATCTTTTACTTTTTAAATCTTTGCTTGTTAACAAAATTCTCATTTGAGAGATAAATTGTAGCTTAGCAGTAATGTGAAAACTCGTTATTTGTCAAGCTGCATGGAAGAAAACTTTGCTTTTTGAAGCAATAGACAATAGGATTATTATGTACGGTAACGTAACGTAACACAGCCGTCCAAAATGTTGGAAATTATTTCGTTTCTGAAGTCAAAAATCTCTTGTAATCATGGAGTAAATCACCAAATTGTGGCAAAAATAAATTCGAAAATATCATTCAATTTAATTTTATTCCTATATAGTTTCCTGTCAATACTTTTTTGAAATCCTAAGCTGTAGATTTCATTAAATCTGGTATTATGTAAGCAGTCTCTTAAATTGCGACAAAAATTATTCTTTACCAGCATAATTCTGAATATAATACTGATATCCTTACTGTAAATCTCCCAAATCTTCTTGAAAATGAAATCGAGCTTCAACGCTAGAGGTGTTTTTATTCTATTAATACGAGCTTACGAAACCGACAGAATTCTCGAACTCGTGCATGACAGCAAGACATAAATAAAACACTCCAACGATTTTTAATAATGGGTTTATTGTACGTTGTGTTCTACCCCGAATCGTTTTCGATTTCTGGAAACAGCTGAAGTTGAGATAAAGAGTGATTTGTTTTCAATTTGGATTAATCACTGCGGAATATTCTAAGCTCTGATTAAGAGATATTTCTTTTGTCTTATTTGGCAACAGTCAGATAGTTCTTGAATTTACAAGAAAGTTTTGATTGAGTTGATCATAGCGTCGAGGAAATTCTTTAATAATGATAACCAGAGTTTCATTAAATATATGAAAAATGGATTTTTTAATACGCAGGTTGTTTTGAAAAATTGTTTAATTGCGAAATAATTAAAATACAGATTATATGCGTTCTGAGTTATTCAGTAGCTGCTGCCAATTCTGAAGGATTTCTTCTGGAGTTGATCTAACATTCATAGTCAGCATAATCATGTCTGTTGCAGGCCAGGAATTTTTTATCTATGCTCAAAATTTCAATTTTCCACTACATCGGCGAGTTTATTTTTATTACTACATTATTATTTGATGAATTTGTAGTCTACACATTTCAGTTTTCAAAACCGTTTACCTTTTTACTGATGTCCATTAGAAGAAATGTTGTGTAGAAAACTTGTAAAAAATTTTATTTTTGAATTAGGAAGTTACAAAAATTTGCGTTACACAGATGGCTATTCCGAAGGATTTAAAGCTATTTATAAGACAGATACTTAGCACGTTGTGATATACTAGTCATGTCCAAAACAGAATTGAAAGTCCTCTGCGGTAACTGGAAAACCAACGAAAGAACCTGGTGGCGAAGGAAAATTAGCCGATTCCCTATTAAAAAACATAAAATTACTATGGTATTGCTATTCATTGCAACAATGCTAAGCTAAAGACAAAATGGAGTCACTGTCGAGTTTCAAATATCTAGCAATACTCTCTCGGGAGGGGATAATTGATGCAAATTTCATTGAGGGTAGGCACTGGATGAAACGTTCAAAGACAAGTTTACTGAGCCTCGTCTGAAACTTATTAATCATTATTAAAGCAATAAACATACAGCTTTATAATCAGAAAGTACTAAAAAAGTGACAAGACACAAAAATGTGGATGAAAATTTCAGCTGTGCCCTCTGATATACCTACCATTCCAATGCAAAACGTTGTTGATTGTAATCGGCGCAGCTAAGTTGCTATACAGCTGTTCTTCAGTTTAATGAAAATGTTAAAGGTGTATGCTAGTAGTGCTAGGCTTAAATGCTAATATGTTTACACTAAATAGGTTGACGGTTTGTTAGGTTAGAATTCACGGCCTTATAAGGTAGTTTCTTCCTCCTTCCAGCATGCCTTCGGTCCAGGTTCGAGTTCAGGCGAAGGCATTGCTCCTTTTTCATTTATCAAAAGTAAAAAAAAAATAATAATAATAATAAATAAATAAAAAAAATTTTAAAAAAAATGACTCTACAGCCTCAAGCAAAAATTTGAAAGAAAAATCTACTTAATTGTCAACAGAATACGGATTTTCAATATGAAATATCGGCCAGAGGAATTTTAGACTCTTCTACTCAAAGTAATTTTGTTTTTATAGTGATAAAATACTTTAAACTGCATTTTTATCAACTGGCAGAATAAGCCCATGGAAGTAAGACAACGATTTCTGAACGTATTCTGAAGTTCGGAGTAAAGCGTAGCCTCCTAGCAAAACGATTCTACAATAGATTCATGTTTTTCGATCCAGATGATGTCGAGAAAATTCTGCTTCTGTTCCTTACTTCTCGTACACTGAAACTTATAATACTTGATTGCATTTTAATATTGAATCAGTTCGATTTAATACTCTTTAATAATCCGGGCAGTCGGTTTCGATATCCTGTTTTTCAAGACTCGAAACTGGAATATTTAATTCCTGCAAGATACTTTAGGACTATTTTACTAAACTCAATAGGACCGAGAGCATCCCAGGGATTTTCTCGAAAGGATTTCTTGAATAAGCATAACTTTCCAGAATTGAGGAGAAATACCAACATTAAGAATGAGGAATTCAGAGGCTATTACTAAATTATTCTTACAAACCCTATTCTTTACAAAGACAGTAAAGTTATTAAACATCCATGCCCTGTACAAGATTCGAACCCCCCTTCTCACCATATATGTAAGAAAAATACAGAATATGTAAAAGATTAAATTAGCAAAGTAAATTTTTCTTCTCAATTCTAAAAATAGTAACCTCTCTCTGCACTGCGTCATTTCTAGATTAATCCATGTTATATGACTGTTACATAATTCTGGTGTAAATGGAGCTAAAACTCAAGCAGCAAATAGAAATTTTACAGTAATATTAACTATCCAATCAAAATGCATTGAGAATGAACACTAACTCAGTCTGAATTAAGATTTCACCCTGAACACTTGCTTTCTATGCTTTCGTCTAGCTCGACTGCAATCTGTCAGCTCCTTCTTTCTTATTGGAAATTTATATCAAAAATGTAAACTTGTAGCGTTGCGCGCCTCCAACTTGCACGCAACCAAGAGGTGACTGTTGAAACTGGATAAAAGACAGAGTCTTGTTAAGGGTTTAAGTCCCTTTTTTATTCAACGTAATAAATTACAAGTGCGTGCTCTTGACGCTCACAAACTACGCCAACTCGGCGGTCAAATAAAAATAATAACCTGAAAAGAAACTAAAGACAAGACTCTAACTACGAGGCTCTCTAAAAGTAACTAACCTCGCCGCGTTTTACAATACCGCTGCTAATTCAGCAAACTTGAAGATCACGTTGAACGATTAACAATACTTCCAGGCAAGCACACAGGCCGAAACGCGGGGTTCTTCAATTTCTGGCTAACTACCTCCGCGCTCGTGAAGTAAGAACAGCACACCTCGAACTCGCTTCCTTTCTATTTAACTCAGAATACTTCCGCTGATAATTTGAATCCTTGCGCGTTCTACTAAAATTTACATACTCTGGCATTGGCAGTTCCAGGGGAAAGTAAGGCTTGACAGGAAAGATAGTTTAAACTTAAAATAAATGTTAGTTAAAATAAATATAAACCCTACAAACTTTTGGAATAGGCACAATTAATGTGCCAAGTTGTTTGTGGTCGCAACATGTTTACTTGAATAAAAGTTGGAAAATATACTTTGACTGCCAAATTTCTTATTCATTGTGGATCGACGTTTCAGCATTCTACGACATCAAAATTCTCGCTGTTCATTACAGATACAACCGCTTGCGTTCTACTACAGAATCTATTACATATCTTATCTATCTATAGATATGTAAAAATTATGTAGTAGAACGCAGACAGTTGTATCTCCAGGCGATAATAAAATGGACTTGGAGTAAGCTGTAACAGATTGGCAATGGTTCTCTGCGTTACATCCCGGGGAGACTTTACTAACTAGTTAGAAAGACGACACTCGAAGGAGAGACTTGCAGACAAATGTGGCTCAACTGAATATAATTTTTATTAGTGGATATGAACTACTAATTATCGAAAACATAATTTTCGTCACAATCGTGGGCGCAATACGCACCCCACAATTTTATGCAGAGTGTCATATTTTAGATAACAGCGTAGGTAGCAGCACGGCAAAGCAAAGGGAGTGAAGTAACGTTTTAACAGCGAGACAGCTCAAGCTAAAGTGCTCAGTTATCCAGTATGGAAGTTCCCCATGAGGAAGGCTTTGGTTTAGGATAGAAGGGTTTCAGTTCTTAAAATTCTGAATTAAGTTTAAAATTGGCTACGTCATGAGTGAAACGCAAGCCATGTGACAGAGATTGTCTTGCGGTGACGCAGTCCAGAAAAATTATTACTATTTTTAGAATTGAGGAGAAATACCAAAATTAAGAATGAGGAATTCAGAGGCTATTACTAAATTCAATTATAAAACTAATTTATATATTTTTTATCTTACATATATATAATTACAAAACAAATTTTTTAAAAACAAAATATAAACATGCCTAGTATTTTCGCGCATTAAGCTGTTGAAAAATTATCAGTAACGACATAAAGTAAGAAATTTAGAACTAATTTTTCACAGACCAAAAATTGGAATTCATAATTAATAAATTTCAATTTCATTTTTCTTTAAATTTCATTAGTTTTTTTAATTACTTGTTTTAAAAGTTTTGGTTTTAACATTTTTTTTTAATTCTTTGTAGCATTTATAGGATTATTTGAAATTTATTAATTATGAATTTAATTTTAGGTCTTTGTGAAAAATTAGTTCTAAATTTATATATATATATGTGTGTGTGTAGATAAATACATAGATAGATATAATATTTTAGAAAGTGTTTTTTTTTTTTTTTTTTTTTTTTTCTTTCAAACATTGAATTTATTTGTTTTAAGGGACGTGGACAGCATTAGAAAGTAAACATGTTTCCTTTTCTTGTTGAGAGTTTTATTGGCATATTATCAAAAATAATATTAATTCTTTAACGAGGGGTATTACGTGAAAATAAATTGTACGGATTGCCAATAATTATTTTTATTTTCCTCGAGTTAAGAATTCGTCTTCGCGTATTAACCAAAAATTATCCTGTTACTATTCGAAGTCGACGGAAAAATGGAATTCAGTACTAGGAAAATGCGGAAGAAAGAGCGGAAATTCGAGGCGATTATGAGGTCCGCCGGATGCCCGACTGATTCCGAGCTCATTCCCCCTTCGAATTGTTTTTTAACAAGTCGACCCATGATTCCTTTTCCTGCGCCTTCAGACACGCACTTCAGAATCGCTCTGCTGACTGAGTGTCGAGGAAAGAAAGACAAAACGTTTGTCATAAATGCAAAACTGCTTAGAAATTCCGTATACTAACAAGAACGGCCGAAGCACACTTAACATGTGGATTTCCAAATTTTCAGGATTTATTTTAATATTTTTCTTTCCATTTGGTAGTATAACCGAAGCAACTTTTTTCCCTAAAATTAAATTTTTTTTCCCTAAAATTAAATTGGATTTATTACGTATCTCGTAGATTACGGCAAAGAGCGCTAGGCCTATCTGCCTAATAAAGAAAATATTTTCTGGTGGACATTTTACTGAATTTTGGGATATGAGTTTAAAGACATATAACCTCATAGGGTTATAATGATCTAAACGTGTGACTTTTTGCGGGAAATCAACTTGTATTTACATTACACACAGAGAAAACAATGAAAACGCCTATGCACAGCCATTCAGCCGCTGGTAAATATTAAAATCTACAGAGGCAAATTTGCTGATTTCCTGTTATTCCTATTTCTATGTCATTATGTTTCTAATTTCTAGCCTTTATTAAGGACAATGTTTCTCAGTGCCAACCAACCAGGATAGTGGTTAGAGACGCTGAGTGCCGTACCGAAGGCCCCGATTTCGAATCCTGGAGAAGGCATGGATGTTTGTAAGTGTCTAGACGGCATGGGGGCACTCTAAATATATGGTGAACCGTAAGTCCTCTCCAGAGGTTGGTCGTTCAGTTCCATAGAACAGCTCAGAAGCTCTCAGTAGAGCGTGTTCTGTTTTCGTGCCAAGTCGTTGTTTTAAACGTATCTTACTACGTCTACGTTTGGCTGTAGTCTTACGCGCCTGTTAGTATTCCCAGCGAGGTTTAATTACAGGCCCAGTCAGTCAGTTATTTTTGTACAGCTTCGGCTAAAGTTTAGCTAGTTACAATTAGTATAGTTCCTTATTTTCTATCTTAAGTTAAAGTCGAAGTGGAGACTTTCCTGCAAGCCCGAGAAGAACCGTATGTTAGTATTTCTTTGAGTGAATAAAAGAGATTTTAACCCTTCTTTGGACTTATACTTTACAGTTGCAAGAAGACCAGCAAAAAGTCGCTAGACACTTTCCTAGTTCTAGTCGCAAAGGACACATAAATTAACTAGAAATTTATAGAATTAATTAATGACGTATTGTTTGATTAGCTTTATATTCTGTAGTAAAACTAATGCACTGTTTTGCATAATTAATGTATGTGACTCTATTGTAATGTATAATTAGTCCAAAGGGCATTAGCTCAGCAGGGCTATTAATTTCGTTTTGGCATTTTGCGTTGATTCACTATAAATGTTCGATTCACTTTTCAAATTGTTGCCACTAAATATTACAGCCTTGTATTATATTTAAAGAAATTAAATAATGAAGAATCAGGATAAATGTATGTATGTTTCTCGCATGGTGATAAAACAACGGTACCTACAGCCATCGAATTTTGAATAACGTAACCCTCCTGCGAATATGGGCATCAGGAAGCCCAAATTCAGAATTTGGAATTTGTTTTATTATCTATTTCAGATTTTGTAAATTTTCTAGGTAAGAAACTCAACGATTTCAAAACAAGGAATAGTAACACTGTACGAGAGGGGGGAGGAATTTAATCTCCAGCGTGCGAGACTGTGTATCGGAAATTCTAAAGATAAGCTCATTTTAAAACTATTTTGCGATATTGCTGTTGAATAGAATTTTATGGTTTAAGTGCGAAAACATGATATTTAATAAATAAAGGTTATACACAAAAAAAAAAAAAAAAGTTTTGCAGTTTCACAAAGTTATTATACTGCAAAGCATCATTAATGTACTGCAATGCATAATCAATTCAATGTTCATTGTTTATCAAAGTTTATATATTGCAAAGCATTGTTAATGTGCTGTACTGTATTGTAAGATTAATATATCGTATTATATGATCAATGTTAATGTCCTATATGGGTAACGTATTGCGCTGTTAGATGAAAACTGGATAACCCTACCGACTGGAGGACTCAGACTGAGTGGACCAGTTGTCCAATGGACGATTAAAGTAAACTCTTATCAAATCTGAAATGATCCTAGTAAATCTCCGAGTTAGCTGCATGTTTTCTTAGATAGTGAATTTTTATTCACGTAAACTAATTGTTATTTTACAAGGTTTATTTATTTTATCGATTATCTTTTATTATTTCTTTCCTATATTTTCTTTCGTTTCCATCAACAAATATCAAAATGCAAAATACATTAAGCTTAAACAGCAAGTGAAACTAGTATTAAGAAAGTGCGGTTTTGTAGTGCTAGCGGTTCTGTTTTACCATTCAGTAACCTTTAGCCATACATTACAGTCTGCTAAACCTGTGAGAATTCCTGAATGATTTATTTTCCGTTGCAGATTAGTGGCAAGTCGAGGAAGACGAGTTGGAGAGGAAGCTCGTAAGTGTAGTTTTTGTCTTCTTGTCACTTTGTGTTAATCTGAAGTTCCACACGTAGCGGTTAAGAGATTTTGTGAATTTTCTGTTTTGCTGTAAAATCTATAAACAAATTTTTAGCTGAATTTTTATCTCTGCTAACGGAAGTTCATTACATATCTTAACTTAGTGCGCATCGACAGTAATTCGTCGAAGTACGCTAAAGTTACGCAGAACAAGAAAGCTGCTACGTTAAACCAAAAGTTATAAGTTAAATTATAATGAATATATTAATAATAATTATAAAAAAATCTGAAAGGTTTCAGATTTTAAATTACGTCGAAAGGGGCGTTTTTTAACGTTTTGTGTGTTACCTTTATTTATTAAATATCACGTTCGTTGCACTTAAACGATAAAATTCAGTTCAATAGCAATGTCGCAAAATAATTTTAAAATGAGCCTATGTTTAGAATTTCTGATACACAGTTTCGCGAACTGGAGATAAAAAGGTTTCCCCCCGTAGAGTGTTACATTGCTCGCTTTGAAATCCTTGAATCTGTTAATCAAAAATTCGTTAAAGTTTTACAAAATATGAAATGGATCATAAAACAAATTCCAAGATTCAAATTTGGTCTTCCACATGCCCATATTCGTAGGAGGATTACGTCATCCAAAATTCGATGGCTCTATGTACCGTTGTTTCATCACAATGCTAGAAATAGACATACATTTATGTAGATTTTTCATTATTTAATTTCTTCAAATATAAAGCAGGGCTCTAACATTGGGTGACAACAGTTTGAAAAGTGAAACGGATATTTATAGTAATTCAACGCAAAATTGCAAAACAAAAAAAAAAAAAAAAAAAAAAAAAAAAAAAAAAAAAAAAATAGTCCTTTAGAAACAAAGCCCCTTTCGACTTAAGAAAAAAAAAAAAAAACACAAATTTCAAAAAAATGTATTACATATAACAAAATTACAATGAAATAAGCAATATCCATTGATAAAAATATTAATTATCCTAATAAATAAATTAACCAACTTCCCGTTGCCTTCTGTCGACAAACGTCCAGTATCCAAGAGAAACATTACATTTAAAAACTGCACAGAATTATCGCCCTCATTTTCCCAAGTGCCAACAGAGCTGATTTTCAACAGTCCAGTATACAATTGAAAGAAAAACTGTTTGTTGCCAAACCACATTTCTAAAAGACTGAAACTATTCAAAATGATGCGATAAAATCCAAAAGATAAAATTAAAAAAAAAAAAAAAAATCTGAAATGTTTCAGATTTTAAATTACGTCCAAAGGGGCGTTTTTTAACATTTTGTGTGTTACCTTTCTTTATTAAATATCATGTTCCTCGCACTTAAACCATAAGATCCAGTGCAACAGCAATATCGCAAAATAGTTTTAAAACGAGCATATCTTTAGAATTTCCGATACAGAGACTCACGCGCTGGAGATAAAAATGTTTTTTCTGCACAACGTTGCCATTGCTCGCTTTGAAATCCTTGAGTTTGTTAATCAAAAATTCGTCAAAGTTTTAAAAAATAGGAAATCGATCATAAAACAAATTTCAAATTTCAAATTTGGTCTTCCACATATTCGTTGGAGGATTACGTTATTCAAAATTCGATGACTCTATGTACCGTTCTTTTATGACAATGTGAGAAATATACATACATTTACGCAGATTTTCATTATTTAATTTCTTCAAATATAATGCAGGACTCTAACATTTTATGGCAACAGTTTGAAAAGTGAACCGACATTTATCCGTCCGACGCAAAATGCCAAAACGAAACTAATAGTCCTTCGGGATTCAAATCCCTTTGGACTAATAATTCGAATTTGGGTCTATTAGCTTACGCGCAAGCACGAACGAAAGACACACACACTTTTTTTTTTTTTTTTTTTAAATTTTTATGTAGAGATTACGAATTTTGTAAATATATAGATAATTTAGTGAAATTTTTTCTTTTAGCCCGAAGGGTATTAGCCCATTGCCCGCCAATTTTGGCGGGAAATCGTAAAAACTTCCCAAACTTGGCCACATTTTTCTTCTGTCCCTGTGTAACTGTAGTAGGTATTGCAATTGAATAACTGTAATTAATAAGTAACTGTAATCGTAACTGGCCCTTAGATGTAGAGGACTAGAGAGAGTATCTGCTCTCAGTTGTCGTTAGTTCAGAGCGACTACGGAGTATTGAGATATCCGTGTGATCTTCGCCTTTCATACGCGCTTTCCATTGCGTTGTGTTTATCATTCTCAGTAGTACTTATCGTACTCTGTGATACTGTGAAGAGCTGTACGAGTGTTTTTGTGGAAAGTTCCAGATCTCTGAAGTGTTTCTTTTGGTAAAATAACTTTTATCCAATTATCATCATTTCTGTGTGCATTCGACCAGTTACGAACCTCTACGCACGTAACAATATTAATGATAATAAATAAAGATCAGCTTTTCGTCTGAACTGAAATTTCAAGAAAATAGTTGCTTTCTCCAATTGGACATGTCATTGTATTAAGAATAATTATAACTGGAATCGAATTAGCCAAACGCCGTAGAACCAAATGAGAAAGCGCGACAATTAGGCATCCGCTAATCGGATTACGTAGACACAAGTGTTTTGTGCAGAAAGCATTACTATAGAAGGATTATTTCATTAGGACTTATCGCTGCATTCTGAACGAAAACCTTGGAGTGCTCTTCTGCTGTTTCTGTTCCCCAAGTTCTAGCGTTAAGTACTTTCCGATATACGTAAAACTCTTCACGTGTCAAATGTTTTCAATTTTACAGTTGAGTTCATTCTGAAATATCGGAAAGGGATCATCGAATTTTATTGGTTTTATTTTACTGGGGGAAAAATGATTGCCGAAGAGGATTTCTTTTTCTTAAAAAAAAGGGAAGAGGGGAAGTTGATGGCGTGAGTAGACCGCGTCATTGAATATGATCATCGTGAAGCAAAATTAGCGGAAAGAGAAAATTCCAATTCAAGAAGGAAAACACTTTAAAAAGTAAATTGTTAACATGCTTTTACCTGGTTCAGTGGTAAATTTACCTTAATGGAGTTTCATAAGTTATTTTTAAAAAAATAAATGACTCATGTAAAATAAAGAAGGAAAATGTTAATGTTAGTGAAATACTTAGTTTAAAAAATTACATAAAATAACATAATTTAAAAAATTGTTGCTAGCTTTGAAAATGATATCTCTTACAAATAAACATTAAAAAAAGGTAAGAAAAAAGAAAGAAAACTTTTCGAAATACATTAGCTTTCAGAAGAGAATGACCGAACCCATCTTCCAGCCATTCTTTCCTATACTTTCACCAAGAAAGCTGCCAGGAACGAGAAAACCGATATTCAGCTAAAGACAAGTTGTAAGATTTGATTTTTAGGTACACAATGGTCTTATTATATTAAGCCGTTGTATACTTCTACCTTCGTCTACTTTCACCAGAACGTAAATTTTTTGAATGATAAATAAGAATGAGCTTGAAAATTTATCGAAGACTGCTTGGCAGCTTAAGGCTGACTGTTTACTCCACCACTTTTTCTGCTATTCACTTTAGCTTGTTGACAACGATTTGCTTGCAATGAATTTCTGCAAGTCATTATTCAGAAGAAGTCATAAATTACGATCCCCTTGCCTCGGAGAGAGGTGCGCTGTTTGGTCAAAAGGCTAATTAGAAGCATTCATTTGCCGAAGTGCCCCTGAATTCCCCCCAATGCACAGGTGGTGTAGTCTTCAATTTGAGCTCTTATAGCACCCATCGTTGCACCAGCTTTCCATGGTCATCACTCCGAGGGGCACCTAGACCACGAAGGGTCAGGAGCATATTGTAACCTGTTTTTGGCCATCGCGCTACCTACTCGGAGGGCATAAGCCACTACCCTCCGGGATAGCATAGGCTGCCCTCTTTTGGACAGCAGGAACCGCGTCTGTGTATTTTATGCCCCAAGAATCCCGACTCTGAGAGTATAATAAAGACAGTATTTGAGAGAGAGTAGTACAGAAATCCAACATTTAAGCTAGGCTCTGCTGATATGTGAACTGCATTCGATTTACTTTGAATTCGTATTGAAAAGAACCTTCACTATCAATAAACATTTTGATTTTACTTTGATTGTAATACCTGCAGCTCGGAATTCAGACTGATGAGATTTCGTCTTTAGGTTTTCGTAATTACTTTGATGATACTGTACTTTAAATTTAATAGCTTAACAGTGCAAAACATCCAAAAAAGAACTGCGGAGGTGATCGAGCATGCTTTCGCAATGTAATGGTCAGCACGCTCGACAGGTATTCCAGAGGTTCGAGTCCCGGCGAGGACATTGCTCATTTTTCATGTCTCCTGCTTCAAAATAATCGAACCTGCGGTTGGATTTTATAAGATTTATATCACTTTAGTTTAGTATAGTTTGATTTATAGCAAAGCACATGAAGGTTATCTACCTAATGGGTAGGATGTTTTCGTAGAGGGTCTTTTAAAGGAAACTCCCATGTTTGGCTTAGGCAAAACCACAATCCCATACCGCCAGCCTTCCACTGGAATTTTAAGTTACCAGTTTTTACTGATGCCACCACTCGGCCACTGACGGTCCCTTCAGCAGAGAGCTACCTAAACTAATCCGAAGGCAAAGCAAAGAACATTAGATGGGATATTGTTTTCTTTTTTGTTTATTATGTTTCCTTAAACGAATTACTTTAATGATCCTTTCTTGATAACATGATCTAATTTTTAGAAAATACTAAACATAAAATAATCGAAAAATAAACGATTTTAAGTAATAAATAACAAGACAGTGGGCACAGTTATACTAATTACTATTACACAGGTATTTTATCACTCTTGCTCAATTGCCTGATTCATTCTTTTACTATAAAATCTTAGCTTACAATATTTTTTATGAGCTAACCATCATTACTCATACAGCTGGAAACTTATAATGTTAGATACTTATACTATTAGAAAGTAAAGGAATTTTTATCTCAAAGAGGCAATTTGCCCAGAAGGACTATTCATTTCGTTTCGCATTTTGTGTTGGTTCACCATAAACGGCGTTTCACTTTTCAAATTGTTGCAACCAAATATTAAAGCCCTGTATTATGTTTAAAGTAATTAAATAATGAAGAATCTGCATAAATTTATGTATTTTTCTCGCAATGTGATAAAACAATGGTACGTAGAGCTGTAAAATTTTGAATAACGTACGTCTCCACACGAATATGGGCATCTATAAGTCCAAATTTTGAACTTCGACTGTTTCATATTTTGTACAACTTTAACGAATTTTTGAATTGAAAATGGGCAATGGCAGCACTGTACGGAAAAAAAAAAGTATCTCCAGCGCGCGAAGACTGTGTAACGGAAATTCTAAAGAAATGCTCTTTTTAAATTATTTTGCGATATTGCTGTCGAAATGAATTTTATGGTTTAAGTCCGAAGAACATGATATTTAACGAAAGAAGGTAACACACAAAACGTTGAAAAAACACCCGTATGGGCGTAGTATAAAATCTAGAAGCTTTCAGAATTTTTTTTTTTTTTTTTTTTTTTTTCTATAATGATGCTGGCTATTCCTAATGAGCTTCGTATAGATTTTTTTTCGTCATTGGTACAAATCAAGGACGTTTAATGCTTAGAAATAAAGTAATTAACAGGCTCGAAATCTAAAATTTCATTACATTTTACTCTACTGGAATGCATAATTTTAATTTGAGAATTAATTACTGAGAAAATACCCTTAAAACAACAACGCGTGTGGTTATTATCGTTTACGCAGCATTATTTCAACTTCAGTCTCCCTGTAATTAAATTAACGCCCTTATAATATTTATTTGCCATTTAGAGTGATTTTACACTTTTGGATAAAAGCGTTATTAGGGGTAGGTCTGACTCTCTAATTACGACAAAGCACGCAAGAGCTATCTACATAACACTATGAAAAGCGTCAAGTTGTTTCCCAATTAATTTACTGCTCGATTGTACGTAATATTCAGACATACTTTATTTAAAGCTTAATGTTTTTCTCTTATTATTTCTGTCGTAACATTATTGAGTTAATTATCACTCTTTTGAATAGAGAATGAATAATTGTGCAGAAAACTGTACCCCCACCAAGCGTCTAATTAGTGTCTGTAAGAATAGTGTAGGAATTGGCCAGAGCTGCAGAAATTTTGGAAAATTCAAGCAAAAATTTTATTAACCTGTAACATCTGATGTTAAACAAGTAATTAAGAGTGGAAATAAATGCCTCATTTACTATCACTTATTTATGGTTATCAGGTACAATCAATCTTCGTTACAAATTCGTGACATAAAGTGTCTTCACAAAGTTATATCTCAATTTCACCCATAATATGTTTTTAAAAGCACAATGTTCGGTCCGAGGTTCGAATCCCGCGAACGGGCTGGCTGCATGGGCGTTTTCGTGGTTTTCCCCATGTGTAACGTGTATACGAGCCAGTTTCCCTTAAAAAGTCCTCCACGAAGGCATCCCTCCCCTTAGGCAGATAGCCCTCGAGGCTTTGCCGTAATCACACACACACACACAAGCACAATGTACTTCAAAATGGTGTTGCATTCCAGACACTCTGCAATGACTTTTACGATAATCACGTCGCTGATATATCACCATTAATTAAGTTAATTTATAACTCAGCTAATGATCATAATGAACCATCGTTATGAGAATACGAATGTAATTTCAATAAAGCGCACCAACGACTAATTGAATTTAATTCCATGAAATCATTCTAATTATTTTTATTAAACATTTATGACATAGAAAACATTAAAATTTGAATTATTTACTAAAACGGGATTCAACAAATTTCTTCATTAGAATGAAGAAGAAAATTCACGTTTTTTACTTCCTTGTACGAAGTAAAGAAAGTACGCGAATTTTGTAAACGCGAAAATTTTCGGGTATCATATTTCAACGAAAATATTCATTTTGACCACTCTCGAATCCATCTAAGCGATGTTTTTGCGTGACATCTGTACGTACGGACAGAAAATAGAATTGTTTTATCCAAAAGAACTCTTTTCTTTTTCATTCTCATATTTTGGTAAATTGTGCATTTTTTGCTTTTAAAGTGATCGAATTGTGTTGTTCTGGTTACGGTTTTTACGCCTTTAGTTAATCTGCATGGAATAGTTGTAAAATTATTATCAGCAGTTTTAAAGTGGTGCTAAGCTGAAAGAAGCCACCATTTATTTATACTTGAAACTCTTAGTAGAATAGTGAATGAAGTCAGTTAGTGCACCAACTTCAGTATCCTTTCGCTCAGTGTGACCTACAGTTAACTTTTAATTTTGTACACCGAGAATTTTGTCTTCCTGACCGCTGGCTAAATTGCGTAGAAACTGTAATTTTAATTGCAAATTTTTTAACTGTTTTTAACTGGATTTGGTGTTTTAGATTTTTCGTTATAATATAATTTTTAATGGAGATTGAGTTTTTATGTATTTTTGGCTTGCAGCGACATTAGAACTGAAGTTATTGAGTCAGATATATATATCTATAATGAAATTCAAGGAAATAAGTTTAAATGAAGTGCAGCAAAAAATGCGTATAATTTAATTACAAGGAAGTCATGTGGTGCACACATCAGCTATTTAAATATGCGTTATCATGATTGAAGTTTAATTAAAGGTTACTTAATAACAGCAATACGAGTTTTCCTTTTGCTTTTCTTTTGTTGTTGACGGTGTTAGTTAAGTTGTTTCATATTTCTTTGGAAATAAACACACACAAAAAAAAAAAAAAAAAAAAAAAAAGACTTATTTACTTCGGCTAATATTATATTGGATGTTTGATTCATAAAAATTTAGTATAGCATAGCTTTGCAAGGACAAAAAAGAAAGAATACTAATTATTTTAAATGAAGTAGATATACAAAAATTTGTAATGTTATACAACATTAGATAATTTATTATTTCTATCTTTAATTGTAGAAAATACTTTTCAAGTGTTTTCCGAATTGGTTTCTCAGTCATTTCTGAAATAAGTTTTTTCTAGTATATTTTATAGGCAAATAAGAAGTGTTCTTCAATGAATGCGAAGAGAGTTAAAATATACAGACGATAAGAAAAATGGAAACAATAGGGATTCTAATATATTCCATGGTTCCATTTTAATCCTTTATCATATAACAAAATGTCGTATGGACTGCCAAATATTCGCTTTACAGAAGGGTTACCAAAATCAAGGACACTGTAGAATTTCCCTTATTTTACATAATTATTTTAAGTTTTGGTAACTTTCCTGAACCTCTCATTTTCCCTTCGCATTTCCTCGGTAGGATGAAAATTTAAAGTGAAGTGAGTATTTTAACGGACGAATCTTGTAGTTTATTCAAAGCGTGATTACACATTACTAGCTTGTCCTTGCTCTTACGCTGAGTTTCTGATGCGCCTTGTGGCCATTTAAAAAGTACATCGTCGGGTAGGTTGTTGAGTCAGCGCAGTTAGCCTTAAATGAAATTATTAGTCCAGCACTACTCTTTGAATTGATTTGTTAAGTTCCACCGCAAGTCGTCGGTGTTATTCTAAGCACGAAATGCGTGTATTTGTGTTAAAACTTTGACGAATCATAAAGGTTTATTTTACCCTTCTTCTGTGGCGGTATTCTTTTACGCCTGTGCGAGAAGTCGTCAGGG
This sequence comes from Stegodyphus dumicola, assembly GCF_044657685.1. Classification (NCBI taxonomy): domain Eukaryota; kingdom Metazoa; phylum Arthropoda; class Arachnida; order Araneae; family Eresidae; genus Stegodyphus; species Stegodyphus dumicola. The sequence goes on along the minus strand of NC_140773.1, from coordinate 215,152,309 downwards.
ACCTTAGTATGATCTAGGGATATTTATGATAGCAAAGAGAGTTAGATCTTACAACACTTCTAAAGACCAACAGAATGAAGTGGTTGGTCAAATCATGCCAGCAAATTAGTTTAAAATTGAACAACCTGAAGCATTTTTTAAACGTATGATTTCGTCCCCATCCCTCTTCTGCTCAGGTAAAAAAGGTGTTCATTAGGTCATTCCAGCCAGGTAAGATATCAGGAGATTAAGGAGCCAGTCTCTGATAAATGGCATTTCTGAAGGCTTGACTCATATTTACAAGGCATCAAGAGATGAGATTTAAAAGCTTCTCTCATATTTACAAGACGTTTTTCTTGATGTTGATTCAGTTTCGGAATCTCTCAGTCATCAATCATTTACTTAATTTAGAAATCAAACAACAAAAATCAGCGTTATATTTTCAAATTTTCACAGGACTAGTTTTACGGAACCATGGTTTTACGGAACCATCATCCACAGCTGCAAAAGCGCAAATGAACGAGATAAGAAAAAAAAAATCAGATAAGATAAGATAAGAAAGGCTGGACAGGAGATAAGCTACTGGCGCCATCTGTTGATGAAACCAGAACTAAAACATAATTTCTTTAAAGGCTGAAGGCAAAGATGGATTGGAACTAGAACAGAAATATTTTTTTTTTAATTTGAAATGCCTCTAGGAAATACATTTCACCAATGGAAGATGTTTTTTGAATAATTTTGGCTGCAGAAAAATTGAAAGTGTGATTTTCGGATCAACAGTGCTGGGCAACAGAAGACTTCTGTGTTTCCTTTTTCTAGCATATACCGTTCTTTTTCATCTGAGGATGATGATTTGGTGAAACCATCGAAACTAGTCCTGTTAAAATTTGAAAATGTAACACTGATTTTTGTTGTTTGACTTCTAAATTAATACTTGTTTGGCGTGTTATTGTATCTTAATCACTTACTTGTTCGAACTTCTGCAAACTTAAAATGGTTTTCGAAAGTCATCTTTTTTTAAAGTCATCTTTTGTTAAGTCATCTAACAAATATCTGTAAAATAATCCTAACAGAAATACCATCAAATCCACAAGAATATGCAAATTTTCGTTTAGTGCTTTTATTTGAATGTCAAACTAACTTTTAACAGTTGAACGAAATGAAGCACGAACCAAAGTTAAACTTAAAAGAGTTTCATGAAACTTTTTTAGGTACATTTTTAGGAGCGTAAAAGATAAGAACTGTCTGCAGTTCAGCCGCCACATATAAACCGCCATTCTATATTCTGGGGCTTAAAATCATAACTGCAAGCAACATTCCACTTCAAAGATCGATCTTCCGCCTTCTAACTTTTCGAAATTGAAGTGTCTTTCAACTTCTGCCACATTACGACTCCGCCGAATATGTAAAATTACTTTTGGAACACCCTCTCCGTTCAGCGAGATGGGGATTATTAATGGAAAGACCCTCGAAATGAGGGGAGTGGGGATGATTTCAAGGTAAAGTGCCTTTTCATATCCGCTTTTCCTAATGAGGACAGAAAAGTTTCGATCTTCTAAGCGAATTTAGTGGCACAAGCAACGTAGGTTGAGCATTATTAATCAGTTTGCGCTCTAGAAGACGGCATTCTTTGTTGCCAGATTTCACTGTATTGATGTTGCATTAAAATTCGAACTTTGTTGGCAATACGAAATCCGTTAAGATCTTACCCTTATCGATTTTTGTCCCCTTCTTTTGCAAAGAATTCGAGTTTTTTCCCCGGCACGAGAGGAGGGTATTTTATGATGTATTTCCGCTGAAGAAAAATTTACATTTTTATGTAAAATAAAGCTGAGTGCCACTGTGTGCCATCTGATAAAAATTCAAAATATTTCACCTCATTTATACCAAGTTCTGCGACCTGGCAATTTCTTTTTGAAATCCGCGAGATAAAAGTATGACAAACAATGGGAACAGCAGTCACAGTTGAGAGTTGCATAAATATTTACTGAAGTATTCCTGTAAAAGAAAAAGAAACGAGGAGGAGAGGGGAGAACCTTTTCCAAAAGCCATCAAAAATCTTCTGTAAACGTGCCCCCGCTAATCCTGCTTTTAACTAAATGCGTTATGATAAGTTCATTTTGCTGCTTTCAAAAATTGAAATATCATATTTGGAACGCAACCCATAGTTTTCGAAGCGAAATCGGAAATATTTATTAAAGCCAAACGTCCGAGCTGACGATCTTTGGGCACATTTACATAGTCCCCAATAAGTTACGTTACGTTTCACCATGTTAACACCAAAGGGCATGAGACAATAGCCACTACCATCTACATAGTTAAATATATTCTTTAGTTTCTGTGGTCATATGATCAAAACAGTCTGTTCGATTAATAAGTTCCGAACAGTGAATGCACAGTTATTGTAAAACCTGAGTGTGTCATTGTAAATGCAAAAAATAAAAAATTGAGTTTCTAAAGAACCACGTTATGTTGGTTATGATTCGGACAGTGTCGTTTTGCAGAATTTGTAATTTATTTCTATGCGTTTCTCTTAACATCGTATCAATTGGAGAAACATAAAGTTGAAATGACTTTATAACAGTTCGATTGAGCGACCTGGTTGCGGGAAACAAAGAGAAATTCATTCGTCGAATAATTTTTAAGGAAAGTAGCTCGTATTCGCGTTATACGTGAGGGAACCCCCCGCCACCCCGTCCAGCTCATTCACCATGATTTGAACTTGATCGAACTACCAATGATCAGTGGTCTTATCCATTATCTGCTTTATTTTCATAATTTGGCCAACTAGTGACTAACAGCGGTGAGCTAGAGCATTAAAACAATGTTCAGACAGAAATAGCACTACAACAAAACTTTAGTACTTCGTGTAGCACTACAACAAAACTTTCTCACTGAACGTTTTAATTGCGAAAAGTTTTATTTGTAAAATTCATTTATGATTAACCTTAAAAGTCTTCGTTTTCACATTGTTTCCTTAAATATTTTTTCCTCATCGAACTGGTTGGGAAAATCGTAATTAGTAAATTATTTTACACAGTGTATCATAAATATAGCATCAGTAAAATTTGTGGCGAAAATTTCTGTTATCTAATGTTTCATCAGATTCAATTCAGAGTAGAAAGAAACAAAAGATGAGACTAATGAAATAAACAAAATGATTGTGAATATTCCAATAAAGCATTTTGTCGTTTCTCTTAAGTTCTTGAATACAAATAATAAGCTTCAAGTACAAAAATCATTGTGGCTGGAACGGGGGAAACTCAGGAAAAAAAAAAATCGCATGTGAACACCACATGACCTTCCTTGTACGACCTGTTAAATTAGGCACAATTTTTGCTGCATTTCATTTAAACCCATTTCTCCAGATTTCATTAGATCTGCAGAAATAATTTCTCTTTCAATCAATTCATTTCTTACTTTGCCTCAAAGGGAAAATACATAAAAATTCGAAACATCTTCATTAAAAATTGTAATATACAGAAAAAACTAAACACCAAATAGAGTTAAAAACCATTAAAAAACACATTTTACCCTTAAAATGAGAACTTTGTGGAGACATTAGGTATTTTTTGGAAGCAGGCAAGATGAAAAATGAGCAATCGCCTTCGCCGGGAATCGAACCACTGTCCTTTGGAATACCGGCCAAGCATACAGAACCACTACACCACAAAGGCACGCTGGGAAAGTGGAAGAAATACCTTATAACTTAAATGAATTAAAATGAGGCAGAAAGACAGATTTTTCGGCGCAAAAAGCTTCTGGCCCCACTCGGCAAAAAGACACTGAAGTTGGTGCAGAAACTGACTTAATTAGCTGTGCTACCAAAGAATTTGTAGGGAATTCAAATTCCTTGATGCTATTAAGTTTCAAATGTAAACAAATGGCGGCTTCATTAGGCTTAGTGGACTCAAACAGCTTTTAAATTGTTGATAATTCTACAACTATTTCATGAAGATTAACTAAAGGCAAAAAACCCTTAACCGGAACATAAGAATTATATAATTCAATCACTTTTAAAACAAAAAATGCATGATTTACCAACTTAAAAATATAAAAACCCTTAGCTCACCGAGCCGAGTATCAGAGTGGGTATATATTTACTAAAGAAATATTGATTATATTATTTCCTAAGATTAATTTTAGTAGAATTATCTAAAAAGAGTGAACCCATAGGTAGTAAGTTTAATTCCGAAAATTGTTTTAAAGTAACTTGAATGTAAACTGTTAAAATGCTTAACGGGCACTTGAATTAAGTCATGAATAACAAAATTTCAATTGGAAAAGAAATTAAATTAAAAGCAAGTAATCAATACATATATCTACAAAATAAAATTCTAACAACAGCAAGTAGAAATAAAATAAGAAATTAAAAAATACTAAAACAAATCTTTACTATTACTAGAGACTGCATAAATGCATTATTCATGCAAAAGTTAAGACTACCTACTTCCGGAATCAAGAACTGTAAATCCAGTGGTAGATATTTTTACTTTCTTTTGCGAAGTATTGTAATGGGTATATACGGGTATCATATTTCCACGAAAATATCCATTCTGACCGCTCTCGATTCCATTTGAACGATGTTTTTGCATTATATCTGTATGCACGGACAGAATAAAGGACTTTTTTTCCCGAAACGGACTGTGAAATGGATTTAAAATGGATTCTGAAGATATATTTTCATGACGTCTGTACGTATGTACATACGTAGGTATGTATCTTGCATAACTCAAAAACGAGTATTTCCAGAACGTTGAAATTTTGTGTATGAAAGTGCTGTAACATGTAGATGTGCTCCCTTTTTGATTGTAATCGGCCGCACCAGCCGCAGATGTTTCACAGGGATGGCACCGATTGCCCAGATTTAGAATTTTTAATATTGCGATAGTATGAAAAATATGCTTAAATCCATTACATTTTCTCCAGCCTTTATTACATCTGTTCGCGTTTCAATCAACATTTTAATCTGCGAGTCTCGACAAGATGCCGACTACTGTATCAATACAGTGTTGCAGGAAATCATTGAGCATATCAAATTTTTTTAAAGTGCGCACAGTGATAGACATACTAAAAAATCAAAAAAAAGTATTGATTATAAAGTGATCATAATATTACCATTTAATATTACCATCAATTTTTAATTTTAATCTATGCGCCTCTGCCTGTTTGTTTGTGGCATTATCTCCTCCGGAACAGCGGGGAGTTGAATTTCGAGAGAAATATCCCCAGATTCCAAAAATTCATGGGAAGCTATTTCGAGCATTGTCATCTTCATAGAACTTAATATTAGAGATATTAATTAAAAACACTGAAAATGCTAATTTTTGCCCTCATTTGTCCCAGTGGCAACAGCTAAAAATCTGCTTTATTTCGGAAAGTGTTGCCACTGCTCGCTTTCAAATCGTCGAGTTTGTTAAATAAAAATTTGTACGTTTTTACAAAATATGAAATAAAAATAGCATTATGAAACATTTAATATATTACTAAATGTACTACATTTAATATTATATAGTATATTTAATATAATAACTATTAGCATTACCAAACACTTAAGAATATAAGGCCATATTCTGACGTTGAAAGAAAGCACGTGATTGCATGTGATGTCATTGTACGTATGTCGAACATTTTTCGTTAAAGCATTTTAAATAAATAGGTGCTATTGGCAACTTTTTTATTTTTATTTTTTTTTATTTTATTTATTTATTTATTTATTTATTTTTAGGATAATTGACACGGTATGCTATTGTCCCGTTAATTCTTTTGTTGATATTGAGAAAAAAAGTTGCTATATTACACTAAATTCAAATCACAGGTCAGAAGTATTAACCTGATGTGTCGAAAATTTTTGTTTTCCGGTTTCGTAACAATAACATTATTTACGAATTGGTAGTTGCTTGGAAAGAATGAACTGTTTTCATTCATATCGGAATGTTTTTATACATTTTCTTTTCAATTGTACAAGAGCTGGTAAATTTTTCTTTGGCCGCAGTCCGCTCATCTGGGGGGTTTGCCTGCTAATACGGTTTATGAAATTTGAGCTGGAACAAAACAAAACAAACAAACAAAACAAAAAAAAAAAAAACTTAATAAATTTCTTGGTTATAATTATTCTTTTTCATTATGATACGCTCGTAATAAACATTTGTGCTAAATAAACCACATGGAAAGTTTTCGCAGTAACTGTACACTTAAAATACTATACGTTTACTTTCTTTTAGGATCTGATGGTTTCAGCGTGTATGCCTTTCTGTCAAAACCGCTTTTAGAGCAGTTTTTATTTAGCAAGTTAGTTGAGAAGAGTACAAAATATTCTTAACAACATTCTTCATATTTTTGATGAAATCCGGAAGATAAATCTAAGCTTCAAATTGATAGACTTGAAGTTCAAAATGTGTATCAATCGCTGACCTGCCAGGCATTAATAGGAACTCTTCCACGAGAGGTGAATTTGGAATTAACTGATTTTCACTCTAATTTACACTCCACTGGAGGTCACTTTAAATGAAGACAGGATATCGCTACGGAATATTGGAACGTTCTACAAATTAACGCACTGCAGATTAAGGGAAAGTAATTGCTTTGGAAACCCCGTCGATGCGACCAGCATCTCGAGGGAACCACTCGACGAGGAATTTGTACGTTGTGATTGACAAGGAAGCGATATTGAATTCTGGGAATACTGCCTGCTCAGTATCCTGAGCATCGAGTTATTTACGCCACCGATGAGTTTAATGTTCTATCTGCTTTCGTGAGCAATATAACCTACTTGGTCTAACTCGGGTTTATGCAGACTTGCTTTTCAGAAAGGTTACAAAGTACAACACTCGGAAACATAATTAATTTTTTGTAAACAGGATCAATACAAAGCTTCTCATTCTTAGGTAAGTCTATGTGATATAATTCACCATGATGGGAAAATAATTCACCAGAAACGGTCTTAAAAGAGTGCCTGAAATTCTTACAAGAATACATTTAAATGGTAGAAATAGCAAAATTTTAAAATCTGTTATGGCAATTAGCTCACTAATTCATGGAATACATGTGAATAAAGTGATTTTTTTTTTATTTAATTTAACTTTGTGAATTTTATCATATTACTTTATATCACTTCACTTTTAATACAGTAAAATACCCACCACATGGTGCTGCGTTGTAAGTAATTAATCAAAGTCTTATTCCATATTAGCAGGCCCATATTCGGGTGGAGGGCTTCGTTATTCAAAATTTGATGTTTCTAGATACTGTTGTTTTTTCACAATGTGGAAAACATAGTACTCCACTCGAACAGGGTACATTTCATATTTTGTTAAACTTTAACTAATTTTTGATTAATAGACTGAACGATTTCAAAGCGAGCACTTACAAGACTGCACAGGGGGGGGGAATCTATCCACTTTTATCTTCACCGCGAGAGACTGTCCCTCGAAAGTTCTAAAGAACTGCTGTTTTTAAATATTTAGTGATTTTGATTTTGAGTCGAAATTTATGTGGCGTATGTTATCTGTACTTTTTTGTGACTAATTTTAAATTAAAAAATATTATGAATGAAATTTGACGTTGGTTCAATACACCCTCCCCACTATCTTTTATTAGTAAACAAGACTGATTTTTATTTTTGTCTGAATACCCATCAAATTATAAATACTTGATTGGAGACATGCAGAAGCAGACTACCCTCCCAAAAATTTTCAATCTCTATTTTTTTGTGACTACTTTTAAATTAAAAAATATTATGAATGAAATTTGACGTTGGTTCAATACACCCTCCCCACTATCTTTTATTATTAAACAAGGTTGATTTTTATTTTTGTCTGAATACCCATCAAATTATAAATACTTGATTGGAGACATGCAGAAGCAGACTACCCTCCCAAAAATTTTCAATCTCTATTTTTTGTGACTACTTTTAAATTTAAAAAATATTATTAATGAAATATCACATTGGTTCAATACCGCCTTCCCCACTATCGTTTATTAGTATACTCTAAGGTTATTGTAGGTAGATCGCAACGCATTTTCAAGGAAAAAATCAATCATATATATGATTGATTTTCTGCATATGCAGAAATTCGCCACCCATGTTCTATAGCACTTACACAAAACTGCATAGTAGAAAAATGTAAAACGAACCATCTTCCCAGTAGTATTAAAAGCAGAAGTTTCCTAAACAAATAGTTTAATTCGGCAATAGTACTTTCTTATGAAAAACCTTGAAGACGTTAGACAATTTCTAGTTTCTGTACTGAACTTTTCCTTTTATAATTCCTGGTTCATGCAACAAGCATTTAACGTATGAAATTTAAACTAAGGCACGCACACTTCTTGCTAATATTCAATACTGTCTCAATTCGCTGTATTTCAAAGAAAGAGGAATAACATTTATACACTTGACCGGCTGGCCGTAGACCCATAATTCCAGCCAAGAAATGAAGCAAGTCAGCCTTTAGATCATGACAGTCGTGTCAGCTTTTCGAGGAGAATGTACGAAACTCAATCTTTTTTTCTGGCTTCCAGTTGGGGAGGGGGAGATATCAGTGAAAAAAGTGTTTTCATAGCCAAATTAGTAAAGAAAAAGTCAGCATTTTATTTCAGTTAAGCTTGTCAGATATCATTCATTAAAACTGGAGGAAAGTATAAAATGTTTCTTTCAAACGAAAATCTTTAAATGATTCCTATTTCATTGGGAAAAAATACTGACTTAAATTAATTAGTTTCAAATCCCCATTTGGAAAATGCTAAAATTAAGTGTTAAAACACAATGGGGTGGGAGATATTCGGATTGCATTTTTATGAGATGCTCTTGGGAACAGATGAAAAAATTTAAATGGAGCTTAAGCAGATAGCTTTTCGCCTGCTTTACCTAAAAAATAATCCATTACAATTCATAAACTTGTGGGGCTTATCTATTTATTTTTAACTAATAGTTCATTTTAAGTTTGACTACTTTCCTATTATTTCTTTTTATCCACGTTTTTCATGTCAGAATGTAAATGCGATAGGCAGAGTTTATTCAGATTAAAGTAGAAAGAAGTGCTATTTAAGCAAGAGTTTCGGAAGTTAGTTTTTAGAGCGTGTCTGCCTCTGCGACCTGCGTTAGCGACTTGAGTGTTCTAGCCATTCGGCTTTATCTCACCAGTTTACTACAAACAGAGTTTTACCTGCGCGTTTAAGTATTCTGTGAGCCGTTAGGCTAGTCTACCACATCTTGAAATTACTATTTGTTACGTATTACTGTTAAGTGCTTTGCTCATTGTAATCCACATTGAGCCACTTGTTAACTTTGTGTTTGAATAAAAGGGTCACCCTTCTTTTGATTTTTGTCTTGTTTCACAAGGCTAGAAGCTAATTCCTTTTTAAAGTCTCTGCTTCAAAAGAAGCATAGACTTTACAAACTAATACAGCTTCGAATATATTATTAGTTATTCAATGAGCTATTTTAGCAGCAAAAAGAGAGGGGAAGAACTAATTAAGCTAATCATTAAGATTCTAAAGGTCCCTATTTCATCTGTCGAATGACTATCAAGACGTCATTCAATTTACAAAGAAATCTAGGTGCTTTAATCTTTGGGTATTCATCGGCAAAGTCTGAACTAGCATTTAGGACATTCACTTAGGGGAATCACTCTGCTCTTCTCTGTGAACCTGCAGTGAGAGAATTCTCGTTCCCATAAAGTGCTACAAAAGGATGAGGGCGGAAGTTCCCTCTAAGGATTACAATGCAAGGTACCTTCCCGAAAGAACACCTGTTTGCTAAAGGGATCACCTTGAGGCCAAGAACAGGGCTTTACGACGTCGTAATTCACGGGTGTAGTCTTGGCTTTGAGCCTCTGACACAAAGGCGTCCCCACCTTGTGCCCCCAACAACGACACTTTCCCAAAAGATTTTCTTGCACGGACGACGGAGTAAATTATTCCGCGTTTCCGAAAGCTTTCAGTGATCGTAAATAATGGGATTCGATCACGTGTGTGCGTTGACAATCCAACCAAATTACTGTCATCTTGCAGGAGGTGCGAGTTGTATTCTAGGTTAAATGTTTCTTAGAATAAACAGAGAATAAATTTCTACCGCCTTGTTAACTGGTCAAATAAAATCAAAGATATTATTTCTTCCGAAAGAGGTACGGTTGTTTTGGTGTAATGAGTAGTGTCCGGTAGATTTGCATTTTAGAATGCCACTTGGCTGTCTGGTAGATTTGCATTTTAGAATGCCACTTGGCTGTCTGGTAGATTTGCATTTTAGAATGCCATTTTATGTCACGAAACTAAAATTTGCTGAAATCATAATAATCATTTTGCACCTTAAGTCAGTTTCTTCACCTTCAGCGTCTTTTTGCCGAGTGCGATCAAAAGTAAACTTTCAGTTTTGGGCACTGAAAAATCTGCCTTTTTGGCCTGCTGGCCGAATTGCTTGTTTTTGCATAAACACTTTAATTTTAATTGCAAATTAAAAAAAAAGTTAACTATATTTGGTGTTTTATGTATCGTATAACTCGGAGATCTCAAGTATAACTCAGTTATCTTAAGTTTAACTCGGAGTTTATCTCAAATTGAACTCGAAGTTTATTTCAAGTATAACTCGGAGTGCATTTTATGTCACAAATCGGAGATCGGAACTATAAAAAACACTTGTTCACCTATAACAGTGTCCTAATATCTTGAAAAAGAGTGTTCCCACTTAATTTTTAGGCAAAATTAAAAAAAAAAAAATTGGAATGATTTGCATTTTAATCTTTTGAAAAAACACAATGCCCGATAACACTTGGACGTTAACCCGAAACAGAAAGACTCGGATTAAGTCGATTATACTCGATTGGTTTGATTTATGTGATTACGGCAAAGCCGCAAGGGCTATCTGCCTAAAGGGAGGGATACCTTCGTGGAAGACTCTATAAATGTAACTGGCTCATATACATGCTACACATGAGGAAAACCACAAAAACACTCATGCAGCCAAATGCGTTCGCGGGATTCGAACCTCGAACCGAACTACCAGTGTTCAGTGACTTTACTGCTCGGCCGTTGGTGGGTCTCGAAGACAGAGTCAGCCAACTTTCATCTTTTAACGTACTATTAACTACTGATGTTTGGTGTTGATAATATTTACTTGCATTCATTCCGTGATATTCCATTACAGTAAAATTCTTCTATGATATGAGAGCGTTTGCTATAAATACATTATACCAGTAGTTCTAAGTTTTAACCACGAATAGGGACTCCGTAAATGAGCTGCAGGAAACACGTTCCTCATATAAAGAGCACATAAAAAAGCAACGAGCCTGCTGTCAAACTTTGTCCACTCCAGTATCAGCTTTATGGTGTTGTGCTGTTAACGCCTTGTCCCTACATTGTTTCGGATTTCAATCGGAAGCAAGAAATTATATCGAATTATTATCCTATTCCAGATACGGTGATGTGCCACTTACGCAAGTAGCAGTTACGCATAAGTGACATTTGCGCATATAATCCCTGCGGGAGCATGAAATTTACTAACAGGTGTAACCAGTTATGGGCAACAAGTTACACTTCCACACAGCTTGTCAGAAACAATCCATCGATCTTGTTGATTTACTGAAATGATTTTTCTTAAACAGTGTTCATTCCTGTTCTGACGATCTTACGTATTATTGTCAAGTTTTTTTCTGTATATGATTAAGTTTTTCTCCAGATTTCTGTTAAGAACATTTATGTAAAATGAATTTCACCCTTACCAAAACGTCTGAAGACAAACCATATCCAAGCCATAACTACTATCGTCATTGACAGTTTTGTATTAATACAAATTCTATAGAAAAACATACATATTTATTAAAAACAAAACTAGAACTTTTAAATAAAATATTTTAATATTTGAAATATAAAATAAAAACTTAAATACATTGTAGAGACAAGATTTTTGTTTTCTTTTCTTTAAAAAAAAATATGCAGTGCCCTCGCCAGGGCTCGAATCCTTGACCTCTCGAATACACGCGGAGTGGGTTAACCGTTACACCACGAAGTCATGCCGGAAGGATGGAGAAAACACTCTTATCAACTGTATGTTTTCTCTTAGTTAGCAAACAGTCAGTTCATTAATTTGCACAATTTTAAAATGATGTTCGGACGTACGAAGACGATATGAAGAAAGAACAATATAAAATATTATGAACCGTTAATCTAGAGTTATAAAAAAACGTTATGTCATAAAATAAAACAAATAAATATATTTAAAAACATGGTTAGATCTTAGGGAAATGCCTCATCCCATAACCATAGAACACGAAGCGAAGGAAACCGAGTTAATCTAAATGAGAGTCAAATTAAAGACACGGTGGAACACATATCCAATTTTTACATTCTGATAAAATCTCTTTCTGTGGAAAATGTTGTAGAGATCTTAGGATTTCTTCAAGCATTCACATGAGTCAAACCCTGATCTTCAAACTACTGAACCAAATTAATTCTGAACTTAACGTGAAACTTAATTTTATGAAAGCATAAGGAATACCAGGCAGTTTTTATAAAATATCTATAAAATATAAACAGGTAAGGAGAAAAGAAAAGAAAGGTTAAAAGGAAACCAAATAGTCGGCTATACAGGGTGTCTCAAAAGGTCGTTGCCAAACTTATCATGCTGGTCTGTCATATCATGACAAACAAGATTTACATAGGCATTTGTGTCCGAAAATACGAACCGCGACCGCTAGAAGACTATATTCGCAGGCTTATGGCGGAGTGGGAGGTGTGATCATTTCGGGCGAAGATGTTGCAGGAGAAGGAGGAATCGGTTTACTAATCAAGTTCTTTATGGACATCTTGTGCGACATTTTGTGGAAAGAATGTTGCCAGATCTCATGGTTGACGTCCCAGCAGATACACACCGAAACATCTGGTTTCAGCATGATGGAGCGCCTGCACATTTTAGCAGCACCTTGATAGGACGTAACTTGATCGCTGGATTGGCAGAGGTGCACCAATCGCATGACCACCGCTATCCCCAACCTGGCTGCCTTGGATTTCTACCTGTGGAGATTCATGAACTCCATGGTGTACGAGACGACCGTAACATCGAATATGGATCTCGTCGCCAGGATCGTGGATGCGGCGACACGGGTTTCTGACATACGTTCCCATTTTGAAAGGATACGTGAATCCATGCATCAATGGTGTGAAGCATGGATTGTGGTCAATGGAAGGAACTTTCAACATCTTCTAGGAGTTAACTATCTTCTATGATTTAACTATTAACTAACTTCAATGATATAACTATATAACTAACTTCTATGAATTAACTCTTTCTATGATTTAACTATGTTCCTTAATAAAAGTCTTATCAACAGCTCTTTCGACGTCCTTTCTTTCTTCCCCTCTACGTTTGCGAACATTGCCCTCTACCTGCCGCCGTTCGCATTTTCGGACTCAAGTTCCTATGTGAATCTTGTTTGTCATGGCATGACAAACCAGCATGTTAAGTCTGGCAACAACCTTTTGAGACACCTTGTATAACACAGAAAATAAAAACGGTACTACGATTATAAAGTTTTTACGTTATTACAAATTTCGCCATCTTATAATTAATACACTATAAGGTATTTCTGCCGCCTTCCTAGCGTGCCTTCGTGGTGTAGAGTTCAGCACACTGAGCCGATTATTTCAGAGGTCCGTGTTTCGATTCCCGGCGAAGGCGTTGCTAATTTTTCAACCTCTCTTGCTTTAAAAAAATACCTAATGCCTCTACAACACCATTAATATATCTTGCAATATGTATTAAAATGTATTTACATCTTGTATTTATATCGCCTCTTCTGAAGCAAGTGCCTTATTTGCATCTTTTTAATAAATGCATGTTTATTTTTGAAAACTACGTTCTTGAATTTGTTTTTAATTGGCTCATTTCAAATTCTGCTTTATTTAAAAATCTTTGTTATTAATCAAGTCATTTTTTTCGCTCTTCCTTCGTCGTCTTCTTTATTATCATTTGAAGGATCCGACAGATTTGAAATTCGAAAAAATCGAGAAACTATTAGGATTGTAATTCAGATGTTTTAAAGTTTATATTGTGACCAATCTCTAATCCAAAAGTTTGAAACCTGTACGATACTTTAACGGTGACAGCTCCATTTTCTTTGCAGTAATGTGTATAGAATGATTTATTTTAAAACATCAGTTTTTTATTTATACAGCACATTTAAAACTTCTGATATTGCTTAAAGTGTGTATCAAACACTCTGATACCTTTTCAGTGACAGATGGAAGATTATAGATCAGTCTTATGGGAAAATGGCAATGTTCTAGTCCATTTACAAAGTCATAGAAATATTTCTGAAAAATATCAAAACCGATCTTTTTCTTTTCCTTTTTCTTCAATCTTCTTCCAGAAAGGAAAAAAAAAAAAAAAAAAAGGTGAGTCCGGGGGGGGGCAGAAAGAAAATCACGTGGGTATGACATAGGCTGGGTAAGCTTCCATTTGTTCATAAGCTCACTGCTTACGATTAAGGATAAAAAAACAGCAAAATGGCCAAATGTCAACAAAGTCGAGACAGCACTGTAAAACACGAGCACTGACTTTCATTGATATATTTATTTATCTCAACATTCTTACGAAAAAGAAAATGGTAAAGCTCTAAATGGATACTTTGATAAAACCACAGAAGAATGTATTTATTTTTGGGCATGAAGTATCATTTTCCAATGGAATAAGTTGTTGGGAAATAAAAGCTTGTAGAAAGTCTTTTCCTTATTTATATTTTGCTTTTAGTAGTGGTGGAGCAGCTTTTTGTCAATTCTTCGTTTGCAGAATCTGTCATTATCTGTTATTGGGCGAGCCTCGTTTCATTGAGACTAACGAAATGATGAACAAAACCAAAAGCATTTTTATGATTTAAGTCCCCTTGTGGACAGATCTCACTAAAATTGTTCAATCTTGGACCGTTTGTACCATACTAGATAAGTTGGAATGAAGAAATATGAAATTACCACATTTAATTTCAATTTCTGCAATCGTTTAAAGTATAAAATATTTTTTATTTTTAATAAACTATATATTACATGAATAATAACTAATGCCTTCTGAGTAAACTTATTTTTCTTAAAGGTTATTTTTTATCGACGGACCAGCTTCACTGCTTCGTTTTTAATTATTTTATTTAGAAAAACATCATATACAAATATTTACAGTGAAGCAAAATACAATTTAATTGTGAGCTTCGGTTACAAGTAATTGCTCACGTCAGACCGGTTAGATTTCTTCTTCAAGTCTGTTGCCTCAATCGTAGGAGGCGATAATTTGGCGAGATTTGTTGGCGTAAAATGCGCCAACATCCCGCCCGGCCTTGCTATGTTCACATGCAAGAACTTAACATAAATTTAATTATGAAATACCAGTATTAAAGTTTCAGTTATTCATGTAAACAATAAAATATGTATAGAAAAAAATAAAATAAGTAAACAAAACATGAATACAAAATTATTGAGAAAAATAATTTTCAATATAATTACTAACAACTGAGTAACATAATTCACAACTTGCTAAACTTCAATAGGCAATACAGCTATTTTATTAATTGTCCTTTTAAAGTCCCCTGTTTTGGTACGAACCTTTACAACACGGACTTTTCCATCAGAACCGTGGTACAATGATGTTATTCGCCCTAAAAGCCAATTGTTAATTGGCAGAAAATCTTCTTTAATCAAAACCATTTGGCCGATCATCAGATCATTTTTTTCAACCATCCATTTTGATCTAGATTGTAAAGTATTCAAGTAATCAGACTTCCATCTTTTCCAAATAAGTTGTATAGTTTTTGTAGTTTTTTGCCAACGACTTAAGCGGTTTTCCTTTAAATCCGTTAAAAACGGCTCAGAAATTGCTGTTATAGGTCGCCCTGTCAAGAAATGACCTGGCGTCAGAACTTCGAAACTTTCTGAATCACTAGAAAGAGGAGTAAGCGGTCGCGAATTTAATATTCCTTCTATCTGAATGACAATCATTTCAAATTCTTCGTAAGTGAAATGAAAATTGCCAATCGTACGTTTGAGATGGTACTTCACCGATTTTATCCCAGCTTCCCAAAGTCCACCGATGTGAGGCGATTTGGGTGGAATAAAATTCCAATCTATATTTTCTTGCGAAAAATGATTAGCTAATTCTTTGTCTAGGAAATTAATGAGCTTATAAAATTTTTTCAATTTTGAATTCGCTCCAACAAAGTTAGTAGCATTGTCGGTATAAATTTTGAAACATTTGCCACGTCTACTTGTAAAACGTTTAAGTGTTGCAATTAAAGCATCGGAAGTCAAATCTGTTAATGTCTCAAGATGGATGGCTTTTGTTGCGAAACATATAAAAATACAAATATACAATTTATTCAGAATACCTTTACGTTGATTTTTAAATTTCACTAAATAAGGGCCACATAAATCAATACCTGTAATAGAAAATGGAGCTGAAACATTAACTCTTTCACTAGGCAAATTACCCATAATTTGTGAAGAAAGAGTGGGCTTACATTTAAAGCACGTTACACATTGATGTACTGTTTTGCGTGCGAGACTACGGCCACCTAAAGGCCAAAATTTCAAGCGCACTGCATTTAGCAGACCTTGTGGTCCAACATGAAATAATTTCCTGTGTAAACTTTCAAAATAAATTTTACTTAATCTTGAACCCTTAGGTAAAATAGGAGGATGTCTTTGAGAATATGGCACTGAAGCATTCTTCAGCCTTCCTCCTACACGTACTATTCCTTTGTCATCAAAAAACGGAAATAAATTCGAAATATTACTTGGCAGTTTCTTTCCTTCAAGGAGAACTCGTTGTTCATGCTTAATCAACACTTCTTCGGCTTCTCTTACCTCCTCCACTGACAGTGGTCCTGTGTTTTTTACCTTATTCCTGCAATTGAAAATAAACCTGAAAATATAAGACAAAACATGGTTAATTTTATAATAATTGTTTGAAAGTTCTAAGAGGTCGTCCACAATAAAATGTTGAGAGCTGTCATTTAGCAGGGCTGTCTCTTTACAAGTCTCATCTTCAAAAGGAATTTTCCTTTCTCGCCGCAAAGTTTCTTTTTCGACTTGTTCGATGGTTTCAATCTCAGGAATAAATGGTTGCAAGTTCTTGAAACTGACAGGCTGCATCAAGAATTCTGGACCTGTCCACCATCTAGAATCTGTCACCAAGGAATCAGCATTCATTCCACGTGAGAGAAGATCGGCAGGATTTTCTTTACCTGCACAGTGATGCCAAGAGTTAGGATCTATCAAGCTGGTGATTTCGTTCACTCGGTTTGCCACAAATTGCTTCCATCGGGTTTTTGCACCCTTTATCCAAAAAAGTGCAATCTTGGAATCTGTCCAATGGTATTCAACAGAAGATCTTTTCAGATTCACGATTCTCTTTACCTTAGAACTAAGACGAGCTGCAACTAGAGCACCCAATAGTTCTAATCTTGGTAAGGTTACACCGTTTAATGGAGCCACACGACTTTTTGAAGTTAGGAGTTTCACCAATATTCCACTGAGTGTCTTCACCTTCAAATATATGGCAGCGCCATATGCCTTTTTACTTGCGTCACAAAAACTGTGTATTTCAACAGTATCTTCCTTTGATGCAGAATCATTAACCAACTTAGGTATTTTCAAATTTTCTAAGTGATGAAGTTCAGCACACCACTTCTTCCATTCCTTTTCAATTTCTTTTGGTAAAGGTTCATCCCACTGAATTTTTTCATTCCAGAGATCTTGGATGAGGCATTTAACTCGAATGGTGAAAGGCGAAATTAATCCTAAAGGATCAAATATCTTCCCTATTGCTTGAAGTAAGAAGCGTTTCGTATTTTTGTCCATAGAAAGAAATTCCAAAATATTTTTAGTATCCATAGTTAAATAATCTTCGTGCGTCTTCCAAGAAAGTCCCAAGATTTTAGTTTGGTGTGCGCCCAAGCTGAGAGTAGCGTCTGCAGGATAGGTATCGAATTCTTCATTCTTCCATTGCTCCATTAATTCAGCATTATTGCTAATCCACTTCCTGAGGACCATTCCAGCCTCTTCCATAATTTTCTTGGCATTTTTAGATACTTCAAGTGCTTCTTCAAAATCCTCACTTCCAGAAATGAGATCATCTACATAAAAACACTGGTCTAAAATTTCAACTGTTTCGGGAAAATCTTCCTTGTATTTTTTAATATGATGTCTAATAGTAGCTGCTAACAGGAATGGGCTCGAACTGACCCCAAAATTTACTCGATTGAAACGGTAAATCTGTAAATTGGGCCTTTTATCAACACTTGGATCATCACTACTCCAAAGAAAACGAACTGCATCCTTATGTTCATCAGAGAGGCATATCTGCAGAAAAGCTTGTTTAACATCTGAACAAAATGCAATTTTGTTCAATCTGAAATTAATTAGTAAATCCAAAAGATTTGGATTTAAGTTAATCCCTGGCCACAAGCAGTCATGTAAAGAAAGTTCATTATTTTGATGACTACCCGCATCAAAGACGATCCTAGTTTTCGACGTTAAACTACTTTCTTTACGCACAGCCTGATGAGGCAAATAATATATAGGCTTATTTAAAGCATTTTCTTTTGTATCAGGATTTACGATGCTGATTATGCCTTCTTTTAAATAATCACAAATAATTTCACGGTATTGTTGATGTAACTCAGGATCATGACTAAATCTTCTCCACAAGTTCTGAAAACGCTGCCGCGCCAAGGAATAATTATCAGATATTTCTTCATAATGTTTCCTAAAAGGTAATTGTACTACATAACGTCCATTTTTAAATTCAACGGTGTCATTAAAATTTTCCATTGCCTGATCCTTTTCATGCAAAACTGGATCATCACGAATACCAAGTCCCTCTAAATCAAAGAAAAGTTTTAAAGTATTTTGAAGAGAGTCATTTTGCACAAGAAAACAATGTCCCTGATAAGAAGGTTGCATTTCGTTAAGCTTCCCGCATGCGATCCATCCGAATTCAGACTCTTTAAATAATAAATCATCATTTATTTTATACGTATTATTTTTCAAAACCTTAAAAAATAAATCAGCACTTATAAGGGCGTGTACCTCTGAAGCTTCATAAAATGATTTATCAGCTAAATTTAAAAATTGTGGAATTTCTACTTTCGAAATATCTAACGTAGTACACGGAGTTAGTCCTGTTATCTTATTTACAATCAAGAATTCAACTGGTTCATTAAAGGTACATTCTTCATTTGAAATAAATGTATTATTCACTTTCCATTTAATATTTTGAATTGATCCATTAAGACCTGTAACAGGCATTTTAATTTTCTCCCTTTTTATTCCTAAGCATTCACTTATTTTATCTGTAAGAACACATATATTAGATGCGCTGTCTAAAATCGCACGGATTTTTATTCTTCGATTATTGGCGTCACGGACATAAATCTCTGCAGTAGAAAAAAGTACACTTTTTCTTTTTTGTTTATTCTTGTTACTTAAAACACTCAACGCTTTCAATTCTGAGTCACCTTTTCCAGCGGCGGCATCGAGCTCAATTTTGTTTTGTCTAAGTGGCGTCACCGAGCGACAAGGAGTCTTCGAATGACCCTCATTATCCATGCATATTAATTTATTGTGTTTTTTTCCGCAAGCGCATTTAAATTTCGAGAGGCACTGACTTTTCTTATGATTTTGCTTTAGACATAATTCGCAGAGTTTATGTGAACGAATTAATTTTAATCTTTCATGAACACTTAACTTTAAGAATGTATCGCAAAGGAAAATAGGATGAAAGCTCCTACACACTACACAGTTTTTATTTTTATTTTCATTTGTCAAAAGAACCTTCGATTTATGGGAAGGAGTGGAATTCTTGTTTATATTAACCTTACTTCCGGGTGTAATATTTCTATTTATAGATAACAAAACTGATTCACGCTGTTCCAAAAATCTGATAAACTCGTCAAATGTTGGAACTACTTTCGATTTGTGAGATAATTCAAAATTTTTTCTAGATTCTTTATCTAGTTTTTGAAGAAGAATATTTATTAGAAAAACATCACATAACTTGTTCTGTTCATATTTTAATACTTTCAAAGCGCGTAAATTCTTTTGTATACAATCAATCATACTTCTGATATCTTTCGCATTTTCGGATTGAATCTTTTCAAAATTTAAAATATTCTGCACATGAATGTCAACAATCAGACGTTCATTATCATAGCGAGATTCTAAAGCATTGTACAAAGATTCAAAATTATCAAAGTTACTACCTAAATGCTTAGCATCATTAGTAAGACAAGATCTTAGATAATATAATTTCTGTGAATGACTCAGCTGAACATTATTTGTAATTAAATCATCAAATTGAGTTTTAAATGAACTAAATTCTTCATATTTTCCTGAAAATTCAGGCAAAACTAACGCTGGGATTTTAGTTTTGATTTGAAAATTTTCATCTACATTACTTTCAGTAACATTTACTGCTTTTGCAGAATTTAACTTATTGTAAGAATTAATGAGAATTTCAATTCTTACCTCCAATTTTTCCAGACGATCATCACATTGGTTTAAGTCGTCATCAATTTTGGTCAGATCATCATCTTTCATTTCACTTTGTGCGTAGCACGCACTTCGTAGTTCATCAACTTTTTTTTGAAGAACTTGAATGTTTTTTAGTTTAACTTTAAGTTCAACTAAGTCCACATCACTATTTGCAGTTTGCACAAAAGTTTCGAATCTAGTTATTTTCCCCTTTAGCGATGCTTTGCTTTTCATTAATATATCCATACCGCTGAAGTAGGCTCCAGGGTCGACGGAGCCAGATGAATAAACTTATTTTTCTTAAAGGTTATTTTTTATCGACGGACCAGCTTCACTGCTTCGTTTTTAATTATTTTATTTAGAAAAACATCATATACAAATATTTACAGTGAAGCAAAATACAATTTAATTGTGAGCTTCGGTTACAAGTAATTGCTCACGTCAGACCGGTTAGATTTCTTCTTCAAGTCTGTTGCCTCAATCGTAGGAGGCGATAATTTGGCGAGATTTGTTGGCGTAAAATGCGCCAACACCTTCTAATACAGTTTTATAATCTGAATATAATTATAATTTTATAATATTTTAATGTGAGTTGTTATACATGCATATTAAAGATTCTAAATTTAATAGAGGAGTTACAATAAATTTAAAACAGGGGAAATTTGGCCTTCATAAACTGACGACATCAAATTTTCTGTCTAATTTTCTTCAAAAGATTAAGTGTTTCGGAATTTCCAGAGCAAAATAATGCACTCATCAGAGTTTTAAAGAAATACAAAAAAATATTTCTTTTATTGTTATTAACATATGTTTACCTCCAGGGACTATCATCTGAGAATTTAAGCTTGGGTTGTTTGATAAAGAGACAAGAACGTCTGAAGAAGATTAAAACCAGATGAAAGCGTTTTAAAAATTAAACAGATCTTCGTGCTACTGTTATTAATGCAAGCTTACATAAAATGGTTTAAGTCTGTTAATGTAATCGCTTTTATTTATTTTCTTCCGAAAGAACTATTAAAAGATCATTAATGTTTAATAGCGACAATAATAATAAATAAATAAAACAACACGTTTATTTTGCGTTCAAGCATGCATAAGAATTTTTCAATGTGTTTGTTAGCTTCCGTTTCCAAAAGTTCGGAACTAGTCTTTATCGGTTGACAGTTAACCTAGGAAGTATGATCTTGAGAAAATTATAGCTGAGGCTTACACACGCAAGCATTTATTGCGCAGACGACAAAATAGCAAGGCAGGAAAATATTCCATTTCTAAATCATTCAAGGAAAATAACACAAGGGAACAAAACCATTTGCATTTATTTAGACAACGGAACAGTTTATTTATCGGAATCTAAAAGGAATTTTTTTATGGCTTCCTGAACGATTTAAATCGAGCTACTTTTCCCTAAAAGGAAACCCAAGTTTTGTTCTTTATAACCCGTAATAGTATTCTGAGTCATTCCGCTTTTCCGTAAAAATGGCTTCTGTAACCTATTTTGTTCCACTTGAAATGAGGCTTCAAATCGGCGGTAAAATGAATAAAATAACCAAATATTTTTATATTTAAATAGGGTGTTCTTCTATTGTTTTCTGTTTTGCTTTATTTTTATTTAATTCTAGAAAAGCAAGAAATGTTGATGGGAAAATAGAATAAGTATTTATCATTTGAAAGATTTTAAAGGCAAATTGCGGCTCGAAAAGGTGTTTCAGTGTTTTAACCACAGCTTATATCTTTGAAATCAGGTTTAATTGTAAAAGTAAGCGATCCTTTTTAGACGTGTCTTGTCATTACGAACGTGTCACTTTTTTTTATTCTTCTGATTGATCGACACAGTTTCAGGAAAGCCTTCCAGGGTAGCCAGCTGCTCGACAGCTTTATTTTCAATGACTTAATATTTGAAGAAATGCCAATTACAGTCACAGGAAAAGCTGAGAATTTTTTTAATATTTTGTTTTCCCAAATTTCGAAAAAACATTTTGCATTTAAAATCAAAATGCAAGGTAAAGTTTTGTCCTTTACATAAAAACTGCATAAAAAGTACGTATTAAAACTTGAAATTATAAGGATTAAAACACTGAAATATAAGGATGAAATTAATAAAAAATCCTAGTCCAAAAAATATTTGACTTAATAATTATTTACTTCCTTTTGTTACTTAAAAGCTGGTTTATTTTAACTTTCTATCATGGCAACAACTACTGTTCTAGATCCATGTATACAAGTTTACTGCCAGGAGACTCGCAAGTCTTAACTGGTCAGAGAACTTCAGCTGTCTTCCAGGGCAGGTTCGGTTTCCGTTCAGTTTAAGGGAAGAGATGCTATGGGAAGAGATGCTTTCGTTTAGGAATTTTTAAGGAAAGCTGGCTCCTATACACATTAGACATGGAGAAAACCGGGAAAACGCTCAAGCAGCCAGGTCGTTTATCAGCATTCGAACCATGGACCGAACTACCAGTGTTCAGCGAATTTACAGATCAGCCCCTGGTGGGCTCTTCGTTCTGGATTCCATACGCATGGTTATCCTTCTGGGACTTCGTGAAGGGGCTAGTAGCAACGCATAGAATTATGCGCTGAAACTAGCATAATATCAAAGTATCACTCGCAGATAATTTAAGGCCAAATAAACATAATATATCACCAACTCGCAGATAATTTGGAAGTTAGGATAATCCCCCAGCCCTCGTATAAAAATAAAATAAACAGCTTTAAAAATACATACAAATAAAATAAACAGCTTTAAAAATACATGCAAATAATATAAATAGCTTCAAAAATACATACAAATAATATAAATACTTATAGAAATTTATAAGTTTATTATCTATACAGGGTGCTTCATATAAAACATACCTTATTGATTTACATTCAAAAGATGTGAAAAAAAATCAAAATGTACTTCTCTAATGCGGCCGAGCGGTAAAGCCGCTGAACACTGATAGTTTGGTCCGGAGTTCAAATCCTAGCGAACAGGCCGGCTGCATGGACGTTTTGGTGTTTTTCCGCATGTGTAGTGTGTATGACACAATTTTCCTTAGAAAGAACGGGGCTTAGGAATGTTTCCCTTTGAAAGGCTTTTTTACGAAGGCATCCCTCCCGATAGGCAAGTAGTCCTCCAGTGCTTTGCTGTAATTAAATAAATCAAACCAAACCAAACTACTCATCTAGCAATTAATCACTCGACATTACTAGTATTTTTTTCGTCCTACGAGATAAGGCAATTTATATATTCGTATTCGTATTCGTATTCGTATATTCGTATCTTTTATTGGAAAAGACGAAGAGAAAAAAAGTGTGTATGGCATTGATGCATCCAACTGATCAATGTTTATTCATGTTTAATTACGTATATTTTCACCGCATTGTGTACAGTGAAATTTTTGATTAATTTCATGAGTTGATTTATTTTGTTAACTTAACTGCTCATTGCTGCGCAAAATGTGAGTTATGTTGAAAAATAAAACAATAAAATAATTGATCCACCTTCGTTCAATCTTTGCTTAATATTATTCATTCATTATTTAATTTCTTTTAATCTTATCATCAAGTCTCAAAACATATACACAATTTTAAAGCTCGGTTTATTCTACACTTTTTAATTCTTTCATTCTCGTTCCCACGGAATTCATACCACATGAGTTTCAAACATTCTCTTATTCGATTCGTTAGACAATCAAGAGGTTTATTAGACTTAAAGAAAGCGCTTAAGACAATAGACCACATGCCTTTGAAAAACTAAAAATCTTTGGACAGTATGTAAAACATCCAATCAGAAATCTCTCTCAAGGAAGATGGCGCCCACTTCCAGCAATTAATTGAGCTGCATTTGATCATATTTTTACATTTAACGTTACTTATATTACTGCTTTTAAAATTTTTGTGATTTTGTTGTTGAAATGTATATGGCATAAGTGTGAAGATGATGCTTAATAATAAAGCAAAAAGGACAAAAAGGAATGAGTTAAAAGGAGTTAAATGCAACAGCAGACTAGTCAGGTAGACTGCGAGCTCAGAGATAAAAAATCTTAAACCATCTTGGGCCACTTTTAAAATCTGAAACCTTTCCGATTTCGCTTTTTTTATTTATTAGTCCAAAAAGGCTTTGTCCTTGAGGGACTATTGTTTTCGTTTTGCGGTTTTGCGTTGAACCACTCTGAATGTCCGTTTCACTTTTCAAACTGTTGCCACCCGATGTTAGAGTCCTGCATTATATTTGAAGAAATAAAATAATGAAGAATCTGCATAAATGTATGTATGTTTCTCGCACTGTGATAAAACAACGGCACCTAGAGCCATCGAATTTTGAATGACGTCATCCTACTGCGAATATGGGCATCTGGAACCCCAAATTTGAAATTTGGAATTTGTTTTATTATCCATTTAATATTTTGGAAAACTTTAACGAATTTTTGATTAGCAAACTCAATGATTTCAAAGCGAGGAAAAAACATTTTTATCTCCAACGCGTGAGACTGTGTATCGGAAATTCTAAAGATATGCTTAATTTAAAATTATTTTGCGATATTGCTGTTGAATTGAATTTTATTGTTTAAATGCGAAGAACATGATATATAATAAATAAAGATAGCACACAAAATGTTAAGAAACGCCCCTTTGGACGTAATTTAAAACCTGAAACCTTTCAGATTTTTTTTTTTTTTTTTTTTTTCGTTTTCTTCTTAGTTCAAAGGGGCTTTGTTCCTGAAGGACTATTGTTTTCGTTTTGCGTTGGTTTACTAGAAATGTCCGTTTTACTTTTCAAACTGTTGCCTCAAATGTTAGAGTCCTGCATTATATTTGAAGAAATTAAATAATGAAGAATCTGCATAAATGTATGTATATTTCTCGCATTCTGGTAAAACAACGGTTCATAGAGCCATCGAATTTTGAATGACGTAATCCTCGTACGAATATGGGCATGTGGAAGCCCAAATTAGAAATTTGGAATTTGTTTTACTATCGATTTCATATTTAGTAAAACTTTAACGAATTTTTGATTAACAACCTCAAGGATTTCAAAGCGAGCAATGGCAACGTTGTACAAAAAGAACATTTTTATTTCCAGGGCGCCAGTCTCTGTATCGGAAATTCTAAAGATATAGTCATTTTAAAGCTATACTTTTTATATATTGATTTGCTGTTGTGATATTGCTGTTGAACTGAATTTTATGGCTTAAGTGCGAAGAACGTGATATTTAATAAATCACGCAAATGTAACACACAAAATGTTAAATAAAAAAACCTTTCGGATTTTTTTCTCGTTATTATTGTTATTTTTTTAGAATAGTATTATTCAAATGCTTGTCTTCAGGTAGTATGCATAGAGTTCTACAGAATTTATAGCTAATTCGGTAATATTTCGTTACGTTCTATTTTTAAAATTAGCAGTCTTTATTGCTTTACAATTTTGTACTTCCCCCCCCCCATCTTGAAGATAACTTAGGTATTTAACTGATGAATCAAACTTAGTAAACAAAATAAATATGAATATCATCATGTCAAATACTGCGTACTTAGTAGTTAAACTGTGGAAATTCTTTGTAAACAGATTTTATACGTACAAGACAGTGAGTTTGCTATAAATTTAAAAAGAACATTTTGCCAATTACTACTCCCGGAAATATACCACATACATCGTATCATCTGGGGAATTTCGCAAGTACGGGTGCCTTTCCTTTTTTTTTTTTTTTTTTTTTCTTTCTTTAATCTTTTAATATTTTTTCTTATTTATTTGATCTGTCCCACTTGCCCGTCCTGTAGGGTTAAAGGTGAAGAGGCCTTCGACAGGTTGGTTTCTTTTCTTCTTTCGAAATGCCGTTCGTTTTATTACGGTTTCTTTTGTTCGCTTCGGAGCATGCGTGCTCGCAGAAAAAGTAACTCCCTTTCTTTCGCAACAGCCCCCAGGTCTCGCGAACTATTTTTGATCACGAAGCACCCGGGGCGAATGTTTCGCGCATTCATTAGTAACCGTTAACCGAAACTAGATATTGATGCAATAGAAGATAGGAACCGATTCTCCCATCTTGAAGCCCAGATGTTATATTGTTGCTAGCGAACAGCTAATAAATTGCTAGGAAAGCTCAAACGATTATTTAATTTAGTCGATACAAGTAATGTGTAGTATTAGAAATGGCTTTTGTGAGGTATAACAACGTTTTGAATGAACTAATTATCTTCAGAGAAGTATTTCTTATACTGATTCCCTAAACTAAACTGACCTCTTTTTTTTTTTTTTTTTTTTTTCCCTAATTCTATTAGTTACTAAAAATTCAATGCTATGTACGAGAATGTTTAGAACTTACATTGAACAATTTCGGTAAGCACTTATTTCTTGAGATTCTTGAATTTTATAGCATAATTTGGACCAAGTAAGAGATAATTAGAAAGATTTATTTATTTTTAATTTGACGAGTTATTTTATGTTAAAGAGCTTTTCTGTCATTTTCCTTTTCCGTTTTGCAGCCAGAATGCAAATTTTTGTTCACGCATACTCAAATGAGGTAGAAAGAGTTTTTATTAAATTTATTATGTATTTAATTATGTATTTTAAAAAAAAGGTTTCAGGTTGTACAATCAGAGCGTGTTCCGCCTGCTGAAGGCCACGTTATTAGTTGAATCTCTTGATTGCAATCTATCTGCGGTGTTGTGTTATTAGCGGCATTAGACTTGTCACTCCGGTATTAAGTTTGAGCCAACTTGCGCGCATTTTGTCTGTGTAGCCTTTGGATCAAGTTACGTTTTACGTAGTTTAAAGTTAAATGTTTTTACTTTTGAGTTAAGTCATAAATGCTGACAGGTTCAGTAAGCATGAGCAGTACCTTCTATTAAATTACTAATTTTAATCAAGTTTTTTTTTTTTTTTTTTTTTTTTTTACACCCTTACAACATCTCTGCTATAATTTCCCAGACATAGCGATAATTACATCTTCAAGAGTTTCAAGTTAGTATATGCTTCGAAAGAAATAACTAGTAGATATATGAATTAATATATCTAGAAGCAATAGATAACTAGGAAAGTAACTAGTAGATCATTAGGAATGCTCGTAGTAACATTACAATAGTTAGAACTTTGTTTGGAGACAGTAGTTTAGAATATAACTGCCAAAATTCAAAAGATCGCTGATAGTAATATAGTCTAAAAAAAAAAAAAATGTTTCAGATTTTAAATTACGTCCAAAGAGACGTTTTTTTAACGGTTTGTGTATTACCTTTATTTATTAAATATCATGTTCTTTACACTTAAACCATGAAATTTAGTTCAATAGCAATGTCGCAAAATAATTTTAAAATGAGCTTATCTTTAGAATTTCCGATACACAGTTCGACGCGCTGGAGATAAGGTTTTTTTTTTTTTATTATTTTTTTTTTTTTTTTCTCCCGTGTAGAGTGTTGCTATTGCTCGCTTTTAAATCGTTCAGTTCGTTACTCAAAAATTCGTTAAAGTTTTACAAATATGAAATCAATCATAAAACAAATTCCGAATGTCAAATTTGGTGTTCCACATGCCCATATTCGTTGGAGGATAACGTCATTCAAAATTCGATGGCTCTATGTACCGTTGTTTGATCACAATGTAATGATTGTTTGATCACAATGTTTAAATATAATGCAATATTTATATTTTGTGGCAACAGTTTGAAAAGTGAACCGACATTTATAGGAGTCCGACACAAAATGCCAAAACGAAAGTAATAGTCCTTCGGGACTCAAATCCCTTTAGACTAATAATAAATTAATTTTTAATAGTTCCGTTATGTTAATTAATAAAAGTATTTACGAAAACATGTCTAAAGGTACAGAATAAACGAACGCGATTCATCTAACAAAATTTTTCTTTTACTAATCTTTCTTTACCCATTTTACTTTATTATTCTGATCATCATACATTTACTCATCTACATCCATTGATAATATTACGCTCACTTTGAAGAATAATGTTTCTTGCATTTTCATTCTTCGTCATCATTCCAGTCTTTCTCATTAATGCATTTAGACAACATCAAACTCGAAAAAGAATCCCATGACAAAGCCAGAACAGTCCACTTTCCTCTTGCATTAAAATGTTATTTTCATACGAAATTTTTCGCAGATTTCTTTTCGTCATTCGAGAGGTTCAATGATTTTGCATACAGAGGTATTTACTATATACATTTTATTATAAGGGCCTACGCACTATTAGAGTATAAATCCTAAATCTACGTTTTCCCCGCATTTCTATTGCTTTTAGTAGAAATCCTATGTAACAAAAATAAGCACAGAGCCTTTTCGGATATTTTTCAGACGATTTTTATTGCATTTACAGAAATATTTTGCCTAAAAGTTTTGTGTTTTAAACGTTCCATTTGATAAATCTTAATCTTCACTATCTTTGTACACCGTAATTCCCAAGGAAACAAATTTTTTTTAGTATCGAAAGAGGTATTTTATCACACTCCTCTTGAAAAGTTTTCCAGAGTCCAAGAAGGACTGTAGGTCGACGTTTGGACAACTCGCTTTTTAAAAGTCCAATAGCACAAACATCCGTGGATCATACCTCAGGAGATTTACGAGGGATATGACTGAAGGGTATAATCTCGATATCCGTTTCTTTTTCCATTTTTTCCAGGAAAGTAACTGTAGATTTTGTCCTGCGGCTGCTTGTTTTGTCTTGATGCAGTTCTACTGACTGATGACACTATGAGGAAAGAGAAGGTATTTCATATTTGAGAACTGGGTTAAAACATGTTCTTGATAATAGTTGACCTTAGCATTTTTCTGCACTGTCTTTAATTTTTATTTGCTGTTATATCAAGAACCAGCAACAATCATAAATCCTTTGAAAAACGTTCTTTAAATTCTTTGAACATGCTCTAAGAATTTTTTTCTCTTTAATAATAATAAATGGATTTCCTTTTACTGCAGTCATTTAAATATACCCTATACCCAAGACTCATCTATTGTGACAACATTTTTCCATTTCTGTTGGAATAATTGTTTCTCGCAAAGAATTCTAGAGCGCGTTCTGCTTTCGGTGATATGTCGTGGAGAAAGACGATGCATATTGCTTTTCATCTCTTTAAGATTCAAAAATGCATTAGTCATCTTTTTTACAGTTGACAGAGCATGTTAATGACTATGCTACTGTCCTTTAGAGATTTTTTTTTAACATTAAAGTTCTTACCTTTGCCACATTCGAAACATTCCGTTTCTTCCTTGAATATGTATTTTGGACAATTTTTTTCTCCTTTAAGCCAAACTTTGACGTTATTCTCCTCTCTTATTGACAGTATTATCTATCGTTGCTTTATGCTGGAAAGTCATAGCTTTCACAACATATTTTTAATAATTATATACGAGTAATTTTGTTCGGAAAAAGCGCAAACATAGCCTTCCTGCCATTGCTTCTTTAAAAGCGCCATTTTGCATAAAAATAAAGCTGTAAAGCAGCAGACGATAATTTATACTTTTAAAAATATAACTGCAGTATTATTATTATTATTATTATTATTATTACAAGCAGACATTTTTTAATAGATAAGCAAAGTCGTCTAAAAAATGTGAGAACAGCTTTAGTAAATTAATAATTAGTTTAAATCCTTAGAAAAGCAGTAGCAGCAGGGGGACATTCTTTCACAGTTTTGAACGCTTTCATAAAAAATTGCGTCAAAGAAAACCTGTTACGCTTGTTTTTAAGCAAACGCAAACTTGAAACTAAAAAAGGATTCAGCATCAAAATATTTAATAAATTGAATCAGCGGTACAGTAATTACAGACCTTATTCCAATGGTCTGTAAAATATATGCAGTTTGCATTCACTGGAGAATATACCAACACGCCCTTCTGAAATCGGCCTTTACTTTTTATGTTCTGGATGTTTTTAAACTTCACACGAAGTGCAAATTGTTTCACCGCATCACCTCCTTTCTGCGCGTAAAAATAAAGCGGTGGAAAAGTACACAAGGAAAACAAGAAAGAGTTAAAGAAAGAAGAAAAAATTAGAGAAAGGGATGCCGAAAAAAATAAAAAAAAGCTAATCTCCTCTTTCCTACAGACAACTTTCGTCACTGATGATAAGATCGGATGGAAGATTTCAAAAAAATATCGAGGTCAGCGTGAACGAGAGAGAAGACCAAGCGCTTGGGAAGTGCTTACTGAAGTGGGAAAGGAGGGAAAGCGTGTATTGTCTGTCATCCAGACAGACATAAATCTCGACGATGTGTAACGAAATGGTGATGACGCGAAATGGGTTCTTTGTGTAACCAGTGTGTTCTTAAAATTGTTCCGCACAAAAGGGGTACACTATGTTTTTTCGGTAGAGCAATACTATTTAGAAAGACTCTGTATGTTCCACATTGTGAAAAAAACGTTTTCCCCCTTTCTTCCTCTGGTTTTGCCTGTGTGATAAAAGCATATTCTTTCTCCTTGATTGAACTTAATAACCTGCTGCGTTAACTGTTCTTCGGAAATGGGTCTTTTTCTTCTTTTACTGTCATACATTATTTTTTATAACATTGACCATCATGGGGGCCCCATTACGTTCACCAAATGTTCGGCGTGCCTCTCGAGAATTGGTAGCAATTTTATGAAATAAACGTTTAGCTGTCTATCATCTGCTAACTGGCATTGCGGGTGGCTGGGAATTGAAACACTTATAATTGCTCACAGCTGTGATTCAAAGAATTACCTACTATATATAAAGTCATTTCTAGAAAATTGCTGACTGCACCCATTGGTATTATTACTGTGGGTTTTCAGAGGTTGAAAAAGGTTACAGTGACAAGTTCGAAATACATTTGCCATAGCTTCATTTTAGTTTAAAAAAATTAATGAAAGATACATAAGCACAAGCATAGATTAAGTAAAATACACATGTGGGGAAACAAAACACTGTTTCGTCATACTGTGGCTTCAAATCATAAAGAATTATAGCTTATATTATTATCATAGCCGTGGCTTCAGATCATAAAGAATTAATTTTTATACTCTATTCAATTTAGTTACCATCAGTAGGTTTTTCTAAGATTGAGTTGTCTCTGACGGGATACGAAAAAATATATGTTCAAGAAAGAATAAAAAAAGAAATCTGAAAGCTTTTAGATTTTATATTACTTCCAAAAGAGCGATTTTTTAATGTTTTGTATGTTAGCTTTATTCATTAAATATCATGTTCTTCGCACTTAAACCACATACAATTCAATTCAACAGCAATATCACAAAGTATTTAAAAACCGCAAAACAGTAATCTTTAGAATTTCCGATCGCGC
The DNA here is from genome assembly GCF_044657685.1 of Stegodyphus dumicola. Taxonomy (NCBI): domain Eukaryota; kingdom Metazoa; phylum Arthropoda; class Arachnida; order Araneae; family Eresidae; genus Stegodyphus; species Stegodyphus dumicola. The sequence goes on along the minus strand of NC_140773.1, from coordinate 215,120,585 downwards.
TGGAGATAAAAATGTTTTCATCCAGTGCAGTGTTGCCATTCCTCTCTTTGAAATCGTTGAGTTTGTTAATCAAAAATTCGTTGAAGTTTTACAAAATTTGAAATAGATAATAAAACAAATTCAGAATTCGGGCTTCCAACTGCCCAAGTGCCATTGAACCTAATTTACTACAAAGAATTTAATTTTTGACTCGATTTCAAGAGCTACAGAGCCATCAGCATCAACATTTATTCAACAGTGAAGGTTGAAATCAGAGATAGGGGAAAAAAAAAAAAAAAAAAAAAAAAGAACTTGGAAAGTAACTGAATCGCTAGTTCTAAAGAATAGAAAAATGCAAAATAAGAAATCTGAAAGAAAGCGAGGAATAATAAAGAAAACGAAAACGAAAAAGAAAAAAAAAACTTGATTTCTTTTCCCTTTAAATGAACTTTTTTTGCTCTAGCGGAGTTCGTTGAGTTTAAAACTTAAAAGAATTGATTTTTGACTTTCTATTCAACTGACACGTGTATCGATTTCAGAAGATATTTACAAAAGGAAAAAATGCGTTTTTCAGTTTTTGGTGCTCGTTCCGTTTTCCAAACTTCTAAATTAATTATAGTACAAAAGACTTACAATTTTCCAAAAAATTATATTAAATGGAACAACAGATGGAAGGATTGTAAAATATATTCTTGTTGAATTTTTTTTTTCTACTGAGGTTCCTTGCTATCTTTAATGTAAACTAATTTTTAAAATATTTAAACCAGTTTCTCTTAAGTTTTTGATTTTATTCTACACAAATGAATCAATATCCAGAACATTATCATTAATTTAAAGAGTTAGCGGCTTTACAAATGCTACTGAAGTCCCATTATTCCTTATCGGATAAATCTTTGTTTAATTACAAAGTATTCGCTAGCTTTGCTCTTAAATGTCTCTCAGGAAAGAGCAAAAAGAATCGTCATTTGAAGCAGTCAACTCTTAACACTCCCCTTCTCTACACACGCACACATTTAAAAAATATACCAATTACATTGAGCCTTTTCTAAGGCGACCCTCCATGATTCCAGACAATATTGGTCTTTGGTGGAATGGTCGTCTTATTCTTGAGAGTATTCTCCAAGGCAGGTTAAGCTATATATAACCCTGCCTGTTCTGGGAGAGTAGTAGTGTATTTTGAGTTCAGAGATTAGTTTGAGAGCGATCGACCGACTCGAGAGCTGTACTTCAGTGCTTTGCCGTGAAGCTGTCTTCATCATCAGCATAGCCTGGACGCCGTGCTGCTGAATTTATCAGCACTTTTGTCGTAGTTTTCCAAAGAGTGTAAACGCGTCTTTGCAGCTTTCCTGTGTAATAGTGCTTACTGGCGAATAAATCGTGTTTTGATTCTTCATCAAATGTTATCATCAATTACTCCAAATCCGCGAACTCGTAGAACGCAACAGTATTAAAACAATCACGAACAAACTACAAATATAAGTAGCAATTGCTGTAGCAAAAATAAATGAACGAATAAAAGATAAAGAAATATAATTTTATATTGAATTTCTAAAATCATCTGAGTAAATAATACTTTAAAATGCAGAAGAAAGATCTTTCACGTAAAAGAAATTCAGAATTAAATCAAATTCAGCGTTGTAAATATTATTTAATAAAATAAAAAGCACTCAATACTTATTATTAAAGGATTCATCATTTGAAATCTGCTATCTCCTCTGAGCCAGATCGCCAGCAGCTTCTTCAGAACCTTTTAATGTTGTTTCTAAACTTGAAAGCATTTATTTTTTGACTTATTAACATTTCAGTCTAAGATTAAACACTTAAAATATGCAAAGATTTTTTTAAAACACACATAAATGCATCGAGCTGTCAAATTAGACGTCAATATGATCGATTGTGAGATGATTCGAAACCATTTCTATGCTGGTTATTTACATTATACCACCCACTCTGATAGGAAATGAAAAGGTTTGGCTTAAAAATGTATAAAAATATGACAGATATTTAATAAAAGGCTTTTACATAATCCAAAACAAACCTGTATGATAAATTATATGATGCTGAATAGCTAGCCGTCATACGCTATTTAAGGCCGTCATACACTTGAATGCGTTAGGAAAACAAACAACTAAATCACATTGAATTGATGGTGAACTACAATATTCCCCAAAAATAATTTTCTACTATCAGAAAAAAAAAAAAGAAAATTAACTCTTTGATTCATGTAAGATGTGATTTACTTTGTTCTGATAGCGAAATTAGATATTTTAGTGGTCTCTGATGATCTCGGTAGAGTAATGTAATTGTGCATTCACTGCAGTTTTCAGTATTGACTGTTTCACTTCCTTGTACGAAGTAAAGGAAGTATTGAAATGGCAAAAAATTTCGGGTGCCGTATTTCAACGAACATATCTATTTTGACTGATCTCGATTCCATTTGAACGGTGTTTTTGCGTTACATCTGCACGTACGTATAGAATAAAGGACTCTTTTTCCCCAAACGGATTGTAAAATGGATTTAATGTGGATTCAGAAGAGATTTCTTCTTGACGTCTGTAAGTACGTATGTATGTATCTCGCATAACTCAAAAAACAGTAGTCTCAGAACGTAGAAATTTTTTTGTATGAGACTGGTAACTTATAGATGCGCGCCTCCTTTTTTGGTTGCAGTCGGCCTTACCAAAGTTACATAAATATATATACACTCACTCAGTTACCCGACTCGGTGATGTGAGCTTTTTTATTCTTATATTTTGTAAATTGTGCACTTTTTGCTCTAAAAGTGATTGAATTACATTGTTCTTATGTTCCGGTTAAGGCTTTTATGTCTTTATTTAATCTGCGTGCAATAGTTGTAAAACTATCAACAATTTAAAAGTTGCTTCGGTTCCATTAAGCTTAACGACGCCACCATTTGTTTACATTTGAATTTAGTAGCATAGTGAATTCAGTCAGTTTTTGAACCAATTTCAATGTCTTTTTGCCGGGTGGTGCCAAAAGTATTGTACACCGAAAAATCTATCTTTCTGCTTAATTTTAATTAATTTAAACTCTAATTTTAATTGTAAAAATTGTTTTTTAAAGGTTTTTAACTCTGTTTGGTGTTTTACGTTACGATCTTACAATTTTTGATGAAGACGTTTTGAGTTTTTATATGTTTTTTTCTTGCGGCGAAATGAGAACTGAATTGATTAAATGAGAAATATATCTCTAACGAAATTCGGGGAAATAAGTTTAAATGAAATGCAGCTAAAGCTGTGCATAATTTCATAGGCCGTACAAAGAAGTCATATGGTGTCCTCACCAGATATTTTTTAATGTTCTCTGAAGTGCTAATCATTTTCAGAGACGGTCGTTTACAGGAAGAGGTCGCTGGGAAGAAATTCACTGTACTTAACAAAAATTGTAAAATTAACACGGATTATTATCCATTCGACATAGCGTTTTTATTCACACACTAGATGCTCTAGTTCTCGATGCCATCCACCAGAATGTAATACCACATTATTGGAAACATATTAAAAAGAAAACGAAATTATCTTGTATGATAATTATATATTGAAGCCACTGTGCGAATTTATGAGTTACGATGATATCAATAAAAAAAAAAAAAACAAAGCTGAGGAAGGGGGGAGTTGTAATGACAAAGTGAAAGAATGTAAAAAATTATCGAACTATAAGCCAAAAAAAAGTGTACAAACTTTAATTACCTTGTCAAATTCTCTACAAATATGAATCTAGAATAAAATGGTAAAGAAGGTTTATACCATATAATATTCGAGAAAAGAATGTAAAGTAATTTTTAAAAAACATTACATTTTTATTCAGGATTTATTTAATTAATTATTAATTAAAAATTAATTCATCAAATTTAACATACTGAAAATGACAAAGCAATTAGCCATTTTTTCCTCTTTGTCAAAAATGATTTATGCTTTCAGATGCAAAAAAAATTTTTCGAGGTGTACAAGAATTAAAAAAAAAATCACCTGTTAATTAGAAATTATATTTTTAAATCTTAAATTTAATCCATTGAAAAAACATTTTTTTGGTTGCGTCATGAAAAATTCTGCCATGTCTCTTCTTACAAAACTTTTGTTTCAAATATACCGAATAAATATTAATATGCAGGAATTTAAATTATTGTAGTCGAGAGGTATGGTGGCCTTCCCCCCTCTCCCCCGAAGAAGGAATAATACAATCATATAAAATGTACTATTCCAAGTTAATATTAGCTTCTTATATATATCAGCAAATAAGCAATGTCATTTCTCTGAGTGTATTAACCTAGTGATCTCGAACTGATGTCCGCCAAAGCATTTTTATGCAGCCTGAGAAATATTTCCCGCAAAATAATTAGAATTATTTTGACAAGAATTCGAAGAAAAAATTTTAGGTTTTAGTGGTTTGGAGCCCAATTTTACATCATTTTCATTATCAAAAACGAGTGCGAGTAGCCCTTCGGAAAATTTAGAAATCCAATTAATTAATTTACACTGTGATATAAATCTTATTCATATATTTTTAGGTACAAATTTGATTAACTTTTATTAGTTCTTGTCACAAGATAAATACCCTTACGATTACGAATGTGAACAGATGATAACGAATGGGATACATGTGAACAGTTTTATTTTGTAGTTAAATATTAATAAGAAAAGAACCAGACTGCCGATAAGTATCCACAATTTATGATGAAAAAAATTTTCTATTTTTTCTCCAAGATTATAAACTTTATGAAAATCGAAATGCTGTGAAGTGTTGTAACTGAAACGCCTAGTAAGAAACAAAAATGTTTATAATTATTTACATTTAAATATTATTTTTTCTGTAGATGTCACACAAAACTGTAATAAATGAAAGAAAGGGAATAAGTTGCCATTATTTGTTCTTAAATTTTGTTCCTTTTAGGAGCCGCCTTAAATTTCTTTGTAGTTTAAGGTTAGTGGTTATTTCAATACATTACAATTATTTTAATAAATACCAATCTGAAAATTTGAATATTTAGATGTCAATGCGTTTGAATTATAAATTAGAGCCAACAAAAATTTCTTGCAAATACCAGCTTAAGTTTTTAGAAAGAAAATTTTCTTTGCAATATTTGAATTTGAATATTTTCTTTGCAATATGTATGTTTTGACAAATATGTAATATTTTTTTAATTAATTTAATAAATTTCGTTTTGTCAACCAGGACAAAAATCTTTTTCTTTCTTTCTTTGTTCCTTTTCTTTTTTTTTTTTTTTTTTTTTCCCTTAGACCAGATGGGCTTTAGCCCAGATGGACTATTATTCCCGAAACGGCATTTTGCATCGAATGAATTTAAATGTCAAAATCACTTTTCAAATTGTTGCCACCAATTATCGACCTGTGTTATATTTAAAGAAACTAAATAATGAAGAATCTGCATGAATGCATGTACGTTTTTCGCATTGGGAAACAATAACGGTACTTAGCGTCGTGAAATTTTAAATAACATATTCCTCCACCCGAACATGGGCAACTGGAAGTCCGAATTTGGAATTTGTTCTATTATCTATTTCATTTTTTGTAAAACGTTAACGAATTTATGATTAAGAAACTCAAAATTTTCACAGCAAGCAGTGGCAACACTATAAGGAAAAAACATTTTTTGTCTCCAGCGCGCAAGACAGGCTATCGAAAATTCTAAAGATATGCTGTTTTGAATATTTTTAGCCCAATGTGGCGTTAGATCAAATACTCTCAAAGCGTGTATGTGTCTGTAACTGAAAAAAAAAACACCCGTTTGGGCATAATGTTATAAAATCTGAAAGCTTACAGACTTTTTATTTATTTATTTATTTGTTTTTCAGCTACTTTTAAATCGAGCATTTGACTCGCGCGCAATTTGCGTTTGAGACTACCGCATTAAATAATATACTTAATTTTCATTTTCAGCTTTAGAAACATCTGTAGCCTATTTACACTCATGTCCATAAATTAAGGATAATGCAAAATCAGGCAAAGGAAGAGTTAGAAGCAAAACAAATTTGACTTATTTGTAAAGCTTATTTATTAAACAAAAGGTAAAGAGCAAAAAACGATGCTATATGCTTGATATTATTAAAAAAATTAGCAATTTTTTCTAATTGGAGAAAATTGCAAAAAAAAAAAAACCCCTATTTACAAAAAAACAATATTACATGGTTGGTACGATTGTTAATACATTGTATGTCTCCGATGCAATACAGTCCGTACAACGCCTAGGCATGCTAAGTATCAAATTATCGATCTGATCTTGAGGGATATTACACCACTCAAAAAGCAATGCTCTCCGAAGTTCCGGTAGATATGTAGGAACAGATTGACGGGCTGCAACTCTTCGGCCAAGCATGTCCCACACGTGCTCTACTGGATTCAAGTCCGGTGAGAATGCTGGGCAGTTCATACGGGTGATATCCTCCGATTGAAGGCATTCGCTTACGATGTTTGCACGGTGAGGACGGGTGTTGTCATCCATAAACACAAATTGTGCGCCCATGGCGCTCCGAAACAAACGTACATGTTGTTCCAGAATGACGTCCCGATAGATTTGGCTTGTCATGGTTCCAATTTTAACATGCAGGTCAGTTCTCGAACCCAGAATAATTCCACCCCAAACGAGCACTCCTGCACCACCGTAACGGTGTCTTTCAATGATGTTTTCTTGGTGGTAACGGGTACCCGGAGCTCTCCATATGAAAGTCCGGCGAGAATCAGACTGCAAACTAAACCTGGAGTCGTCGGAAAACATCACACAAGCCCACTGTTGCGGTGTCCACAATGCATGCTCTCTACTCCAGGCTAACCGCAGGCAACAGTGAGTTGCGATAAGTGGAACGTATCTGACAGTGGAACGCATATAGACCAATCTGCCCTAAGCGTCTGTACACGGTCTACCTTGAAATTGTCGTACCAGTGGCTGAAGAGAGCTGACGAGACAGGTCTGAGACTGTGCTCCGCCTGTTTCTTTTGGCAGTAACTGCCAAATAGCGGTCCTCATTCGGCGTTGTAACTCTGGGGCGACCTGTGTTGTAACGTCTAGTCACATTACCATCATCTTGGAATCGTTGCCAAAGCCTGGAGATGACACTCTGGGCAATTCCAAGTTCGTCTGATACTTCCACTTGGGTACGCCCACATTCCAGACGGCCAATAATTCTACCACGTAAGAAATCATCCAAATGCGCCCTTTGTGTCATAACTATTCGGTTATTGCACTGAAATGCTTATAAAGCGCCTGCGAACAATTTTACTTCTTTGCCTGTATTCTTTGTATATCACACTGTTACACTCTCGTCATTGCGACGTACCATCGGTGTCATCTGGTTACTTCCTGAAATTTTCATATAATTCTTGAAGATGTGTGTAGTGATTTTACAGGTGATATATAGATTCTAGAGTTCGATTTCCGCGTGACTCCGAATTATCCTTAATTTATGGACATGAGTGTATTATTTAAGTCACATCGCGTTACGCTGCGACTGCATTATCCTTTCAACCGGTCTAATAAGCCGATAATTTTAAAATTTGCTACATTTTGAAAAGAAAGCCTTGATAGTATAAGTATAATAGTACATTGCTTATTGTAATAAACTCAACAAATCAAAAATTTACAAGCTCATTATATTTTTAATATTTTTATTGGGCATATAATCGGTAATTTTAAAATTTGAAATTGATGTGCTACGCATCTGGGTTGCAGAGTACCAGCAGCAACGAGCTCTGCTTTCAGTTAGCGGATATGGCATCCTGGTAAAATAAAAATGTGCTACTTGAGTTATTTATCGCAAGGTTCGTGTACAAGCGATTCAATGAATTAGATGTAGAACTGCATTTTGAATTATTAAGTCTTCTCTTTCTTAAATAGGCTCTCAAATTTTCATGTGGGGATAATTTATGAGGAATTAATATCACAGCAATATTTCTTTTTTTGTACCTATTTGCTTTGCCTATTTAAATAGTTCTTTTTAAATGTAAGACATTCTATTTCGAATTCTTGAGTTATTATGTCTTAAATTATTAAACCTATCTTAACTTCTTAACTTAAAACTGTTTTAAGGATCTAACTGAGAGATACATATACCTTGATCGGATCGTAAGTTTTCTTTTATTATATTTCTACAAAATATTATAGCTTTTCGAAGTTTTTTTGGTGAATTCTCAAAAGTTTTACAAAAGCTGTTCGCGCATTTTTAGACGATTTTGCTTTGCTGTTAAAAGAAAAAATTGTTTGGAATTTTTTTAACTGCAACTATATCTTTGAAAATATCGTTTGTTACTTGACAGTTTTGTTTTCATGCAAAATGTCGCTTTTAAAGAAGCAATGGATGGAAACTATGTTTGGTTCTTTCCGAAGAAAATTATTCGTATCTAAGTTATTAAAAAACGTTGCGAAAGCCATGGCTTTTAGATAACTAAAGCTACAATAGGTAATCTAACAAAGGGGAAAAAACGCCAAAATTTAGCTTCAAGTGGAAAAATTGTTCCAAATACGGATCCAAGGAAAAACGAAATGTTTCGAATGTTGCAAAAGTAAGATATTTATAATGTAAAAAGAAAAACTCCAAATCAAAAATAGTTGCAAAATCATTAAAATACTTGGCGTCAACTATAATCGATTAAAATACTTGGCGTCAACTATATCGATTACTGCTGATTTGAATTTTGAAAAGACGAAAAAACATAATGTGCATCGCCTTTCTCCATGACATATCGCCGAACGCAAAACGCGCTGCAGAATTCTTTACGAGAAACATTTATCCGGACAAAAATGGACTAGTGTTGTCAAAATAGACAAATCTTTGGCGTACTTAAGTGGCTGAAATAAAAATAGATCTATTTAGTATTATCAAAGAGGAGGAAAAAATCTTAAAACAAGGAATCTAAAGAAAGTTTTTTTCAGGGTTTTATAATTGTTTTTGGTTTTTCATATAAAGGTAAATTTATAATAAAGAGTGTGGAGAAAAATGTTAAAATCAACTCCGCAGATTATCACAAATATACTCGTATTTTATACCCAATTTTCAAATATTAAATACCTTCCCTTTACACACAATCAGTCAGTAGAACTGCATCAAGACAAAACAAGCAGCGGCGCGTCAAAATCCACTGTTAATTTCCTGGAAAAAATAGAACAAGAAAACGGGTATCGAGGCTTCATTCACATTCCATTCTAAATTTCCTGATGTATGATTCACGGATGTTTGTGCTTTTGGACTTTTAAAAAGCGAATTGTCCAAACGTCGACCTGTAGTTCTTCTTAGACTCGAAAACGTTTCAAGAGGAGTGAGATAAAATATCTCTTTCGATACAAAAAAAAAAAAAAAAAAAAAGCTTTATTTTCTTAGAAATTACGGTGTAGAAAGCTAGTGAAGATTAAGGGTTATCAAATTAAACATTCAAAACTCAAAAATTTTAGATAAACTATTTTTGTCATTAGAATGAAAATCGTCTAAAAAGTGTGCGAACAGACTTAGTAGACTGTAATCTGAAGTTTTTAAATCGATTTTTTTTTTTAAATTTTCATTTCATTCGAAACGAAAAAAAAGTTTCCGAAAACTTTTTTTTTTTTTTCGTAAGGCCTTTTTGAGCAAAAGTCCTGGTGGAAATCGTTCATTATATGAGAAAAATTACGATTCATTCCTTGCTAATAACAAAATACAATGGCATCGCTTATTTCAAACATTAGTGGAACCTTTATTTGTTTTGGAATTTGTTTAAAAACAAAGAAATTAGTTTTTAAAGAATCCTGTACAAGGAAAGTAATTTTGTTTTACTTATGTGTTTCTGGAATGAGTCTTTTGTGAAGCTCAAGACGCACAGTTTATTCAAAATTCCCTTCCACTTTTCATTCCTTCTTTCATCTTTCCAGATATCTTTGACTTCGCCTCCAGGCCACTTTAATGATTTCCGTTTAGGTGTCCCTGACTTCATTAAAAGTTGAAAAGATTTGAAAATGTTTTTATTACTTCATTGAACTGAGTCTCGAAGTTGAACAACCACAGCAAAATATCACCGACATTATAGCGGTGAGAACAGCAATATTTCACGCGTCGCTGACTCTAAAGTCGCCTTACAGCTCGAGATTTCGGGTTTCGTTTGTTATTTTAATATCTTCCATCACTATGCAAACGCATTTTATGCCCTTGACCAAGGATAATGGGTGCAAGGGTGCGGGGTAAACTCATTTGCGATTTCGAATTGCGACTATGTTTTTTTATATACGATGTTGTTGACGGATCTCGAACACTGAAAGACACAACGAACGTTAAAAATTGATATTTTACTTACGGTTAATAATCAGTTAATAGCAGAAGGACGCATATTCGAGAATAAGTACCATTTTCTAGAGATTTTTGACACCCTGTTCAGTAAACACACATAAGTGCATTGGATTTCTGTCTCCAGACATCCACTTTCTTAAAAATTCTAGTACACCTTGCACAAAAAAAGGGGGGGCGTTATTATCTCCCGTTCTACTGGACCGATTGTCGAAATTTAATTTGCGTTTTATATGCCCCTTAGGGTTTATATTAGATTTATATATAGCATTTTTCTAACATAGGTATTTTGACGCAAAATCGGACTTTTTCTGAAATGGCATACCCATTTTTTTCCATATTTCGATTTTGAATTTGGTATATATTTATTAATATCTCTTTTTTTATTAAGCTTATTTGATTCTTCCTTTCACATTTCGAAATTTACGTTCATTCCAAATAAAATTCTCCCATTTTTTTATGATTTATTTTTTTAATTTGTTTTTTTTTTTTTTTTTTTTTTTTTTTTTAATTTTTCGAAAAAAATTTCGAATTATAATTTATAAAATCTTTACCATCATCTTAAAGTAGATGTACTTCCAAGCATAGCTGAAGAAAATTTTAGTTTTTTTATTAATTATTAATTTAATCGAGTTTTTTTATTCAATTTTTTTATTTTTTTATTCCTGAGGTATACGTGAATTTACATGTTGGCGCGTTTTGAAATTTGGCATATTTGTTATATGCCATCGATGCAGTGGATGATAAAGTGCTGGTTACGGCGTATTTATTATCCCATAAAATTAATCATGATACCGAGTGTTAGTATGTATTACAATCTACACATATTTGCTAATTGCTGAATCCTTCACTACAGAAAACTATTGCAAATGCTTAAATTGATATAGGAGGTTCCTGCTATTACGATAAATTAATTTTGCCAAAATTCAGAAACTTACTTAATTGATTTATTTTGTTATTCACTGTAAAAATTCGCAAGTTTTTATTTTCGATGCTCAAAGGCGGTTTCATGTTATTCTCATTAGCCATCCCATTGCTTTTAATAAACTTTCTTTCTTAATAAATCTTTTTACTAACATTTTGGCTTTTGAAAAGTTTCTTAAAATTGTTTTGCTCTCACATCTTAGAAAAAAAATTATTCGGAACGAATTCAGTTTAGAAGCGGAAACTGGAAAACCACGTAAACAAAGAAATTCTTAAAAGCGCTTATTAAAAGCATGAGAATTTATTCAAATTAAGGAGTAAACAGAAGTTAAACGAAGGTTTACATTCTTGTTAATTTTCTGACTGCTTAAGAGAAGAAAGAGAAAAATTCAAACCCAGAATACATTTAAACACTTTAGAGTTTAAAAATAAGACCTTGATCATGTTCGTGCATAGATATTTTCGTTGCGTTTATTTCCTCCAAAACAAGCTCAGAAATTAAAAAAGTGGAAGGAAGCTTGCAAAATACTACTTCATTAACTTTCATACTCATTTTTCTTATTTTTACGACATTTTGATTTAGATTATTTTATTTTAAAAGCCAACTTTGATCTCCTTTTGTTACAACACATTTTTAGCCCAAACGGCGTTAGCACAGAAGGGTTATTAATTTCGTTTTGGCATTTTCCGGCGAAAACTTTAAAAGTCTAAATCATTTTCCAAATTGTTGCCAGCAAATATTATCGTCCTATGTTATTTTAAAGAAATGAAATAATGAAGAATCTGCGTAAATATATATATGTTTCACGCACTGTGATAAAACAAAGGTACCTAGAGCCATCAAACTGTGAATAACGTACGTCTCCACCTGAATATGGGCATCTGGAAACCCGAAATTTGAATTTGTTTAATTATCTGTTTCATATTTTGTAAAGTATTTATGAGTTTTTGATTAAGAAACTCAACGATTTCAAAGCGAGCAACGTACGGAGAGGGGAAATTATCTCCAGCGCGCAAGACTGTGTATCGAAAAATTTAAGATAAGCTGTTTTTAAAGATTTTCAGCCCAAAATGGCGTTAATCCAAATGGTCTCAAAACGTGTATGTGCCCGTAAATGACATAAAAAAAAGTTTTATGTTGTTACCTTTTTTCTCACATTACGTACGAGTTCGTGGATTTGGAGTGAATAACGACATTTGATGAAGCATCAAAATACAATTTATTAGCCAGTATTATTCAAGACAGCTCTAAAATTGCGCTTACAGTCGTCGAAGAACGACTGTAAACACGCTGGAACCATAGCCTTCAGACTATCAGGCTATAACTGTGAAAACAGCTTCACAGCAATGCACCAGAGTACAGCTCCCGACTCTGCTCAGTCGTTATCGGAACTCTACGTACTCTCGAGACTCTCCACACTACAGCTCGCGATGCCCTCGACGATACACTAGAGTACAGCTCCCGACTCGGTTCGGTCGTTCTCGGAGCTCAACACACTCTAAGATTAAACTCGCGATACCTAAGAGATTCTCTCTATGCACTGAACGACCAACTCGGCACTAGACTACGAGACACTCACTCTTACCTGACTCGACTAGGCACTCATTGACTGACTATCAACTCGATGGACTCTTAACGTACCAGCAGCGTTTATATAGCTTTTGGCCTGCGCTCGAGAACATTCTGGGCCAAAACGGTAAGAATTCGTTTCAAAAGGTTCTCCATTCGTCCTTGGCATATCGACAGTTTTGTCGCCAAATGGGGGATTTTCCCAAAATTTTCCCATTTTAGCAGGGGAAGGAAGACATGGCAACCCTGTCTTCCCCTGCTATTTTCTGGTTACCCTAAACCTGCAGGGAAGCTATCTTACCGCGGCTGGACATTTCGTAACAATATTATATCTGCTTAAGAAATCTCACGTGGATTTTTTTGCATGCCTGGAACGGTATTTATGGCAAATAACTTACAAGTTATTAGAAAATTAGTATTTTTGGCTTACTTTGCCTTGGGATGATGCTTGAATCATGCCTGATCGGAACTCTTATCATAAATTTAAAATAAATACTTTCATCGCTACACGTACAAATGAAAATTAATAAAGAAGTGGATCTGAAAGGTTTCAGGTTTTAAATTACATCCAAAGGGGCGTTTTTTTAACATTTTGTGTGTTACCTTTATTTATTAAATATCATGTTCTTCACTCTTAAACCACAAAATTCAGTTTAAGAGCAATATCGCAAAATAATTTTAAATTGAGCCTATCTTTAGAATTTCGGATATACAGTCTCGCGCGCTGAAGATAAAAATGTATTTTCTGTACTACGTTGCCATTGCTCGCTTTGAAATCCTTGAGTTTATTAATGAAAAATTCGTTAAAGTTTTACAAAATATGAAATCAATAATAAAACAAATTCCAAATTTCAAATTTGGGGTTCCACATGCCCATATTCGCAGTAGGATTACGTCATTCAAAACTGGATCGCTCTAGGTACCGTTGTTTTATCACAGTGCAAGAAACATACATATATTTATGCAGATTCTTCATGATTTAATTTCTTCAAATATAATGCAGGGTGATAATATTGGGTGGCAACAGTTTGAAAAGTGAAATGGACATTCAGAGTGATTCGACGCAAAATACCTCAGTCCCTCAGTGACAAAGCTCCTTTGGACTACATTACATTATGGCCTCGCTGAAGTAAAGATTTCAAATGCAATAACTTTAAATTTCATTTATGTTTTTTCATATTTTATAATTTTCCCCTTCTAACCTTCATTTAGAGACACGTACATTGCACTTACTTTAAGCCCCATTTATGTATTTTTCTAAAATAATTATTGTAAACATGCTCAATATTTTAATAGTTTTAATAAAAGTATATTTTCGATTGAAATTGCGATCATTTTAATTTCACGCCTTCATTATTCTTCAGGGCTTTGAAAGACATATAGTCCCCAGAGCCTCATCAATTACAGTGTTGCCGACTGAGTCCTAATTCGAGAAGATCCCTCTTGTAAATCAGTGCTGTATTGTCTTTATTACTCTCTACGTAATCGCAAAGTGTTGAACAGGTAATTTGTTAGTAATGACATCCCTAAACTTTATTCAAGAGACTTTATTTTGTATGTTCTCCGTGGAAAGCTTTTACGAGTTCAGATTAAGTAGAGCAGCATTGGGGAGTACGACATGATAGATGACAACACGCTTAGATACCAAGAGATCCTCAATTCACTGTGCTTAGAGGTATTCTCAGTTGCTCTCATTCGGAGACTTACCTTAGAATTAAAAAGAGGTAGTGCTCGTGCTATGCCACGTAGAGTCTCATCTTCTTTGGTAACATAAACTAGATAAGAACTCTGGAAGATGTCTCGCCATGTCTTAAAACTGCAACAGAGACATGTAAAAAAATCAGTAGATTAATAGATGGCATTATCTCGTGCTTACACAACCAACCAGCATTTATGGCGTAACTCAAAATTAAGGGTTTTAACTTAAGTAAATCGTAAATTGGCCCAAAGGCTACACAGATGGAATGCGCACAAGTTGGCTCTAACCTAATATCGACGTCACACGTCTAATGGTGAGATAACGCAACGCCTGGGATATCCTGTTGCCAAGAGATTCAATTAATAATGTGGCTTTCAGCAGGGAGAACACGCTCTGATTCAGCAATCTAAAACCTTCCTTTAAATACTATCGCTTTCTACCTCATTTGTATACGCTGGAGCTACAAATTAATATTCTGGCAGAAGAAAGGAAATCGAGAAAAACAGTAAAGATAATTAACATAAAATAACTGGTTAATACAGTTAAATAAATCCTTACAATGGGAATTCGCTCAAAAATGTTTTGACTCATTTTGAAGTGACGTGTAAGCTTTGGATGTTGATTTTTTGCAGTGCTTACAGAGGAGGAACTCTATGATTAAAAAACGCATGAATTAGCAGTCCAAAAATTTTTAAGGTCTTTTCGCTTAACTACGGAAGGTTACATGCATTGAATTTCAAGACAGAGGAAAACATGTATAAAAATTAGCGACCATATTATGCTTATGGACTCAAACGATGATTGAAATATTAATATATCATCCTCATCTTTCTTATTCTTTCCTAGTCTTTAAATTCTAACGACTCAACCTAACATGCCATCACCCCTCCGTCTCTTCTCCGCCTCCCTTTTTTGTGATAAAGTATTTTGTGGTTTATATAAGATGGCAATATAATGCAGTGTTGTGGCTGCCCCCAAAGGGATTGTGGTTAGTGACTCTGACTGCGTACCGAAGGGTCCGGGATGCGTAATGGCAAACTGCACATTCAGTTGATCAATGCTAAACGAATTTCGCATATAGCTCATGCCCAGAAGATAATTTGGCGTAATTACGACTTTGGTGCAATTTTTTTTTAAAAGAAGATAAATACGGTGTGTGGTTGATTCTCTGTTTATCTGGACGTAAACAGTTCGGGGTTTTAAAACTTGTTAAGTTGTAAGTTCCTTTATTACTTAGAGGGTAACTATCGATTGTAAACGACTTAAATTTTCGTTTAAGAATGATTACAAAATAGGAAACATTGCAGCATATATTAGCTGAATCTTTATTGAATATACTTGGGAGGAATAAAAGCAATTGCGTATGGTAAATAAGTACATGGTCCATTCGTATATACTTTAACAAATTAAAGAATAAAAGTTTAAATTACTGAATTAAAGTCAAGGAAATTATTATAAATAACTGATATTAAATATAACGTTTATGAACAAAATAAACCGAAATGAAATGCAAAAGCAAATGCATTAAGCACAAATAAATTTTGGGAGTATTGTAATTGTAAATAGTCGATAAGACCTACATGATGAACAGGCTCGTGTAACGGTTGCTTATGCTCAGTCGCCACTATTTCCTGCCACGCCAACGGTACAACACTGAGCACTGCGCAGTAAAAGAAATTCCTTAACATTGATCAACTCAATGTGCGGTTTGCCATTACGCGTCCGGGGATCGAATCCCGGCGAAGGCATAGATGTTTGTAAATGTATAATGTCTATACGGCATCCCGGCACTCTAAATATACGGCGAGCTGAAAGTTCTGTCGCGAGATTGAGGTAGGAAAAGAGGCGTGGTAGACCCTCGGACTCGTCCCCCCAGCGGAGTGTTCTCCATCAAATTGGTGGGGGGCAGAACTGAGCAAAGTCGTGCTGTTTCTTGTAATAGCGCTCAAGGCTCTTGCCAACGACAGGAGCAATCTTGCGCTCCTTGCCACAATGAATTCCGCGGGCTTCTGCTGATGTTATTCTCAAGCAAGTGAAATAAATCTTCACAACAACAGCTACTGATATAAATAACATGACTATTTTTTATTTAATCTCCCCCAAAAACCATTTTGAAGCATCATAAAAGGGTCTTATACTAAAATTTTATTGATACGTGCGACCAAACACGTACCAGATGAGTTCATGCGTTGCCGCTGATGTAATTTTCCAAACACCGAAAGAGGCATTTGAAAGTAAACTGAGTATTTAAATCGCAAATTAAGAAATATGGCTGGAAATCGGATCTAACGAATCCCTCGCCTTACTCCAACGAAGAAAAGAAAGTGAGATTGATCATCAAACCCATTATTTTTTCCTTAAAAGTAAAAGGAAGGAAATTTTGGGTTATTTTCACAGTGACAAATATTACGTAATACAGATCCTTTCGTCCTACGATCAGAAAAATTCCGTTCTGTCAACTGCGCCTCGTTTCCTTGAATCAGAATTTATTTCGTACAGCTTTTGAGGTGACAAGCGCCTCTTCTTCTTCTTCTTCTTCTTTTTTTTTTTTTTTTTTTTTTCATTTTTCGTTATAGCAAAAATCCACTGAGGCCTCTTGTCTTGAAAGTTGACCTCGATATTTCGAAATTTTCCATTTGCTCACCCTGGCAACATCGGAGCTACCGTTATTAAATAAAAACAAAGTAAAATTTGAGGCGATGGTGATAACAATTAAGCAATGAAGAAAAAAAGAACATTTCCTCTTTTTTCTCCCCCTCCGTTAGGCTTTGTGGTATATATATATATATATATATTTGTGAGATCCATTTTTGCCGAGTTTATTGCCGAGACAAGCTGTAATGAAGCATAACGATTTCTCCTTGTTAAGAAATTACACTCCCCCCCCCATCTTTAAAGTAAATAAGTAAAAAACAAAACGTCAAAGAACACATCCCAGAAGACAAAAGAATGAAGGATGGCAAATCTCTGAAGGGATTGGATGATTTATTAGATATTTTGCTCCATTTCTTTCCTTTTTTTTCCACACAATTTTTTTTTCACAAATCGCGTGATAACAACGCCAAACATGATAAAAATCATTGCGAAGTCTCAGCGCAGAAAAAGCGATTTTTGAACAGTTATTGCTACTTACATTCTTCTTATCCCCCAGACAGCATCTTAATATAAATCTTTCTTAAATAATATCGGAAATTTGCAGTAGCAGTAAGAAAAATCGATGAGCTTGAGATGCAAATTTATGGATAAGGAGAATTGTTTAGAAGAGCAGGCACTGTTGATCCATTTCATTTTTACTAAAAGCTTGTGGAGGTTATATTCCGAAATAATAAAGAAAATGGTTCTCTGCTTCATATCTCCCCCTTTTTTTTTTCTTTTAGCTCAAAGGGGGGTAGCCCAAAAGGGCTATTAGTTTCGAAAGGAAATTTTGCCTTGCTTCACTATATATGTCCGTTTCACTTTTCAGATTGTTGTAACCAAATATTATCGCCCTGAATTATATTAAAAGAAATTAAATAATGAAGAATCTGCACAAATGTATGTATATTTCTCGCATCGTGATAAAACAACGGTACCTAGAGCCATCCCATTTTGAATGACGTAATCCTACTGCGAATACGGGCATGCGAAATCCCAAATTTTTGAAAATTTTGATTATTTATTTATTTATTTATTTATTTCATTTTAATTCTTCTTTCAGGTCCTTCCCAATATCCTTGCTATCTCTCCTTGTTCTTCCCTTTTCTTTATATTACCGTTATATTTTAGCGTATAACGAGTACTTATAGTTTCAGTTACATTTTTGAGTTTTTAGATATATTCGCCATATAACGCGCACCCTTTTCTTTAAGAAGAAACCTGAAAGATTCATGTGGGATGATCTTATCTTTGGAAATCATCCATTCGAAGACTCTTCCCAAGCTTTTGAACAATGATTTAATGAATTGACAAAGCAATGAGGCGAACAACACGTGTGTGGAGGAAATGCTCGAGGGAGAAATAATTCTGCAAAGAGGGTGCGTTGTACCCAATGCATATGAGCACAAGAATGTAATTCTAGAGTTTCGAGAAAAGGGGGACATTATTTGAGGCAAGAATGCACTTCCGATCCGAATGAATTCTCGGAATGAGCAGTTAGATATCTTCTCTTTCTGTAGTGATTTGAAGTCGTAATTTCCAGGTGAACATCGAAGGTAAGGAAGGAAAAGGGACCCAATGCGTCATGACAATCTAGAAATAGTGCATGATCGGATAACAAAAACACGGAATGAAATGAATCCCGATATAATTCAAAAGTCTTTAAAAATATAATATATTTAACTACCTAGATGAAACAGAAGATGATCCATTATTTATGGATCAGAATGACAGTGATGGTAAAGATGAAACAGAATTCGATGATCTGCCTGAAGTTATAACGGAAGAAGAATAGGATGAACTTTTCATGTTATCAGATAAGGAAATTTTTTAGAGACATAAGGAATGCATTTAGACAAACGGTGTTTAGCTACACGGGACGTATAATTTTTGTATGCTCATCTTTTGCTTATTTTTAAATCTATCATTTTATATCCGACGTATAACGCGGAACCATAAATTTCTATTTTCTTGTATTTTATATTAAAAGTGCACGTTATACGTCGGAATATACGATACTTTATCTAGCACATTTTTCTGACAGTTATTAAAGGTCTTATCTGTTTAATTTCGATTTTCGAAAACTTCCGAATTTCATCTGTCACTTTTTTATCATCTTGTTTTATCTCAACATGTGTATGTGTAACTCTTTCGTTTTAGGGTCACTACGTTTTAGAGTCACTTCTTCTTGTTTACTCATATGAGACATTCAGTTGGAAAAAAAAAATGCATTTCTAGCAGTTTTTAGTCAAAAAACTTCCTGAAAGAATTCCAATAGTTAAACAATTGATGAAACCATTGGATCAGATCCAAAGAGTCCTCTTTGAGATGAGTGGCCATTAAGAGCTGCGTTTAGTTTGCTACTTTCCCCCAAACCAATACAGATGTCTCTGACGCTATCACATATACTCTTTTAACACTAACCATAATTTTAACAATTATTTTTTCCAGTCTACTTGTTGATATTTTTTCCCATCATTCCATGTAGAGATTTCAGTTATATCTTCATATTATTATTTTATTACATTTACATTCTCGATATTGATATTCCACGATTACTGCTATTTCTGATTCCCAACTTTTCTTACTTAAGGTTTCAAACCCGGAAGGGTTTGTTAAGGGCTTTTATGATTCCGCTGAGCTCACACTCTACCAGTCTGCTGTTACACTCACTCCTACTGATGCAATTTTTATTTGTCTTTTTAGCTTTACTATTAGGAATAATTTCCTTTGAACTTACGTCCTATTTTATGTATTATATTTGACCCATATACAATTCAACAGCAAAATTATAAAACTTTTAAAAGCACGATATTATTCGTATACTTATTTACGTATACCTATGTAAAAACAGCATATCATGAGAACTTTCGATAGATAGTCGTGCAGTGTTGCCATTGTTCGCTTTGAAATCGTTGTATTTGCTGATCAAAAATTCGTTAAAGTTTTACAAAATATGAAATAGATAATAAAAAACATTCGGGTTACCATGTGCTCATGTTCGGGTGGAGACTGCGTTATTCTAAATCTGATAGCTCTGGGTACTGTTGTTTTATCACAATACGAGAAAAATACATACATTTGTGCAGATTCTTAATTATTTAATTTCTTTAAATATAAAAACTCTAAAAGCACATTTTATTCCGAAGTGTGACCCCCTTGACAGTAAGCTTTCGGGAACTGCATGTGAAACTTACATTGTGTAATTATATAAACTATTATTTAATGATATACTGAAACATAAATTGCTGCATCCCCCTCCCCGAATGGAAACTTCAAAGATAAAGAGATATGGTGCAAGATAGGAAGAGTATGTAAAGTAACGCTTGAATTTCTCGCAATTAAATAAACTTCTATCATTGCTGAAGATAGTAATTTAAACATGTAAAGTGCTTAAAAAACGAATGATTGATCGATTTCTCGCTCCCTTTTTCTGAATTATTGGTTTGCTTTCACCTGTTCTTCGAATGATGAATTAAACAAATACATGCCATTAGATTTTAATGAAGGTCATTTGTGATAAGAGTAAAAAAAAATCTCATCATTTCCAACTACGTTTTTGAAACCAGCTTTCACTCTGTTAGTTGCAGAAGACTATATTTAGTATTCGTAAATTAGCAAGTCGGTTCGCATTGTAATCCGGTACTTAGCATTAAAAAGTGTGTATTTTTTAACTAATTCTACGCATAATTTTACTTGTTAAAAAGATAAGTTTGTCGATTAAAAAAACTGTAATCTAACTGTCATATTTTTATTTAGCTCGTAAAAAAGTTCCATTAATTCTTAATTTAACGTAATACATAGGCGCAATTTTTAACTTTGTCAAATATATTGCGGAGTTAAAATGTAAAGAACTTTTGAAATTATTAAAAAGACATGAAAGTTTTGGCTGTTAGCTATTTTTTACTTGTTTAATAATTTCAAACGAAGTATAATTCTAGAATTGTAATTAAATTTAATAAAAATGGCAACAAGTGAATTTTTTTAACACAATCAGAAAAGTTTCATTTTGAAAAGCTCATTCTAATACAGAAATCTATGAAAAAAGAATTTCGGTGTATCAGAATTCAAGTTTGTTTTAAGGAAAAAGATAATAAAATATAAAAATCTGAAAGTTTTTAGATTTTATATTACGCCCAAAGGAGCGCTTTTTTAACGTTTTGTGTGTTACCTTTATTTATCGCATATTATGTTCTTCGCACTTAAACTATAAAATTCAGTTCAACAGCAATATCGTAAAATAATTTTTAAATGAGCATATCTTTAGAATTTCTGATACACAGTCTCGCGCGCTGGAGATAAAAAGTTTTTTTTTTTTTTTTTTCCATACAGTGTTGCCATTGCTCGCTTTGAAATCGTTGATTTTGTTAATCAAAAATTCGTTAACGTTTTACAGATTATGAAATAGATAATAAAACGAATTCTAGATTCCAAATTTGGGCTTAAACATGCCCCTATTCGGACGGAAACGCACGTTATGCGAAATTTCATGGCTCTAGGTTTTATCACAATGCGAGAAACATACATACATTTATGCTCATTCTTCATTATTTAATTTTATTAAATTTAATACAGGGCGATAATATTTGGTAGCAACAATTTGAAAAGTGAACCGACATTTATAGTGAATTAAAGCAAAATTTCAAAACGAAACTAATAATCCTTCTGGGCAAATGGCCCCTTTGGACTAAAAAGGTATAAATCGAAGATATTAAAAATATTAATGAAAAATATTTTTGCTTCTTAAGTGACGCTGTATTACACTGATAAGAAATATTTATAAAAATGAATAAAAGACTGTTTCCAAATAGATATTATCAATTCATGTATCCCTAATAAAAATTCACTCATGAAAGTTTCTCGTTTGCTAGGTTACCATAAAAGTTATACTACAAAAAATATATCTCTAGAAATTTAGTTAACTTTAATGGCAACAGTTCCAGCGCAAGATCCTTGATGACAGCCTTTTATTTGTTTCATTTTTATTATTCTGTTATTATGAATGATAAGTAATTCATGCTCTTCCTAGTAGTTTACGATAACATCAAGGAAATTTAAGGGGCAATGTGCTTTTTTGAGCTCTTTTATTATACTTCTGCTACTTTTCCAACAGAAATAGCGGTATAAAATGAAATATGGAGTATGCGATTAACATTTGCAAGAAGACCGTGTTTTCTAAAATGGTGAGAGATGCAAAGGTTAGTCAGTACTGAAGTTACAGGTAGAAATGAGACTTAGATTTCTAATTCTTCAGATTTAATTTCTTAGTAATAAACTACATTTCACTTTTATTTAAGATAATTTTTTCGGTATTTACATACTTCTATTGACACTTAAAGTCTAGGGGAAAGCAAAGCGCCCTACTTAAATTCTTTATTTATCCTTGTTCTCAAAATGCCATAGATATCAGAGCTATCCCCAAGTATAATTCCGAAATTTATATGTGAGGAGACAATGGAGGAAGGGGGCCTTTCAGATGTCCCCATTATTTGCGCTTTTGAAAAATGGAGCTACATATTTCCTCTTGGGGCACACAGTAAAGACAACTGAAACGAAACATACGCTATGGATCCATATAACAGATTTCTTTTAAATAGAAGCATTTCTTATTTGTTCGCCCTCTCACGTTTGCAGGCTATAATTTTCTGTGGAATCCTTTCGGAGTGACAGTTACTCCTTTTGCTGGATTCCCCTTTTCAACTAATTACAAACAATCCATCACCGTAATTAATTTTACACCTTTCAAAATTGCAATAAAGTAGGGTTAAAATTAGAAGAGCTTTGAAGTTTCTAGGTGCCACGATGACCTGTTGACCTGTAGTTATAGACCTTCGAGACAAGGAATCACTGAAATTTGTGGTGAGTTTTCCACACCGAGGGCGGAAGAACTGGATTAGTTTCTCTGCCTGGAATTTAGCAGCTCTCACAGATGTCTATCCAAAATGAAAGGCTGCGAAGGGAAACGTGCCCAGAAATCTTAAGATTCTTTGCGTCGAAGCTCGTCAAGTGCTTATGAGGAAAGCAATTTTGTAACTTTTGAATTTGATCTTTAATGGTTCTAAAACGTAAAAGGTTGTATTATTTAAGTTGCGAAACTGAGGGTAAATATTTTTATGTGACAGTTCTCCTGATGGACATCCGTATTCTCAATACACAATTAAATCTTTCCAAAGAATTCATCTATTTAACTACAAGTGAATTTTCTTACCCGAAACGAGGAAAAAAATTCAATAAAATCTGAAATCCTCAGATTTTACATTACGCCCACAGGGGCGTTTTTTTAACATTTTGTGTATTACCTTTAATTATTAAATATCATAATTCTTCGCTCTCAAACCATAAAATTCAGTTCAACAGTAATATCGCAAAATAATTTTAAAATGACCAAATTTTTAGAATTTCCGATACACAGTCTCGCGCACTAGATATATATATATATATTTTTCCCCGTACAGTGTTGTCATTGCTCGCTTTGAAATCGTTGAGTTTGTTAATTAAAAATTCGCTAAATATTTACAAAATATGAAATAGATAATAAAACAAATTCCAAATTTCGGGTTGCAGATGCCCATATACGCAGTAGGATGATTCGTTGAATGATGACGTCATTCAAAATTGGATGGCTCTAGGTACCGTTGTTTTAGCAGAGTGCGAGAAACACGCATACATTTATGTAGATTCTTCATTATTTAATTTTTTTAATACATATCTATAATATTTGGTGGCAACGATCTGAAAAGTGATTCAGAATTTTATACTGATTCAACGTAAATCCCGTTTTGGGACTAATAGCCCTTCTGGACTAACGCTTCTTTGGGCTAAAAGACATTAAGAGTGATCATGAAAATATTCATGATTCATCATCTAAGTCTCATTTCTACCTGAAAATATTCATGATCACGTGTTTTTTATTTTTCAAAAGCGTCATTTTTATAACACACAAATCTTGTTTTAATGAAACTCCGGCGATATCACGACCTGATTTTATACCGTAACAATTCGTTAGGCAGGTACTGTAACAATTCATTAGATTTAAAAGAATACACTATTCTGCTAAATCTAATGAATTATTAAGGCTCGTTTGAACGAATTATTAGCTCTAGTTAATTGTACTGCAATTCATCAAACGTTACAAAATTCACATTCATATTGTAGAGACATTAGGTTATTTTGAAGAGGAGATGTGAAAAATGTGCAATGCCTTCTCCAGGACTCGAACCTGGACCTCTCGAATGCGCGCCGAATATGCTACCGTTACACCACGAGGGCTTGCCGAAAGGAGGGAGAAAATACCTTATAATATTTCTAAGGAAAACATGTGTAAAAAATATGGAAGATGAGCTATGCACTGCTAAGAGTTTCGGAAATAATTAAGCTTGGGTTTGTAGCACTCAAGGGTTAATAATGAGCAATATTTTAACGGGATAAGACGTTACTTTGGAAACATTCATTTGAATCACTGTTAAAATATTCGGAAAAGTGCTATAATTTGTCTCTACTACTGTGCTGTCTCCTTAAATTATAATGTAAGCTACTAAGCAATTTAAGCTACAAGGGCTATTTATTTAAAATACTGAGGTTTCGAGAATAAATAGCCTATGTAGTCTAGATAAGAAGACACCGATATATCTTAAATGTCATGCAGAGTGGAATCAGATAGCTAACATCAAGACTAAAGAAGTAAATAAATGAAAATAAATAGACAAAGGAACATACTAAAAAATGTGTCTCTTCATAAGAACATGATATTTTGGCTGGGATTTGAAGGTAAAATCTCTTGTTCTATCCATTTTGTCAAGATCGCTCAGAGGATACGGATAATTTTTATCTAAGCAGTGAGACTATTTCGGCAGCAGGCATCTGAAAATCAAAATGTCGTTTCTTATACGTAGAGAAAAATATCAATTCTTAATATATTCAGTATGTTTTACACAGACAAATGCATTCTGATCTTTACACGTAACTTTCGCAGATTCTTCATAGTTAATATATTTTTGAGATCAAGTACAAATTTAACAATTATAACTGTCTACCCAATATAAAACTTTTTTTTTTTTTTTTAATCCAGAGGGACGTTGTCCCTGAAGGACTGTTGTTTTCGTTTTGCCATATTACGTTGAATCACTATAAATGTCCGTTTCACTTTTCAAATTGTTGCCACCAAATCTTAGAGTCCTGCATTATATTTGAAGAAATTAAATAATGAAGAATTTGCATAAATGTATGTATATTTCTAGCATTGTGATAAAACAATGGTACATAGAGCCATCGAATTTTGAATGACGTCATCCTCCTACGAATGTGAGCCTGTGGAAGCCCAAATTAGAAATTTGGAATTTGTTTTATGATCGGGGGGGGGGAATTTTTTTATCTCCAACGCGTGGAACTGTGTATCGGAAATTCTGAAGATATGCTCATTTTATTTATTTTGCGACATTGCTATTGAACTGAATTGCTATTGAACTGACTAAGTGCAAAGAATTATGATATTTAATAAATAAAGGTAACACACAAAACGTTAAAAAGACGACCCTTTGGACGTAATTTAAAATCTGAAACCTTTCAGAACTTTTTTTTATTTCCCAATGAGGATTAGCCATTATGGACGTTGGCCTATACTACTAAGGTCGGAAACCGTGGTCACTTTATTATGGAGGATCCTAATGAATGGCAGCAATACAAAAATAAAAATTCTCATTCCAAAACAAGCAACATTTTACTTAAATTTCTCTCCAAATTTGATTAAAATTATAGAGAACATTCTGGAGAACTTACAGTTAGGGGGAAAAAAGCAATTTTGTTCAACTTAGATTCTGAATAAAACTCTATCAGGTTTGAGGGCGATCGGACACAAGAACTTCTTCTTCAAGAGTACCGTAATCGCGAAAATTTTCAGAGATCATATTTTAGCGAAAATATTCATTTTGACCATATTCCAATCCGTGTAAACGATGTTTTTGCGTGACATCTGTATTTACGGATAGAATAAGCGACTCTTTATTCCATAACAGATTGTAAAATGGATTCAAAATCGATTCAGAAGAATTTTTTTTCGTGACGTCTGTACGTAAATCGTTATATGAGATACATACATATGTACGTACATACGTACGTATGTATCTCGCATAACGTACGGACATATGTATGTATTTAGCATAACTCGAAAAAGAGTAGCTGTAGAGGGTTGAAATTTTGTATACGAGACTGCTATAGCTTATAGTTGTGCATCTTTCTTTTTCATCGCAATCGGCCACACCAAACGTATATAGTATGTAGTTTACCACTCTGTTGTCCAGTTCGGTGAGATCAGTTTTTTTATTCTTATATGTTGATAAATTCTGCATTTTTTGCTTTAAAAATGATTGAATTATGTTGCTCTTATGTTCTGGTTAAGGTTTTTATGCCTTTAGTTAATCTGCATTGGAATAGTTGTAGAATTATCAACATTCTAAAAGTTTTTTTCGAAAGTTAAGAGGTGCTAATCCTAACGAAGTGGGCAAAATTTAAGTTTCAATTTCGTACTACGAAAATTTGTGTCTTTTTGCCCGTTGGCCGAACTGCTTGTTTCTGTGTACAAATTCTAATTTTACTTGTAAAAATTGTTTTCACTGCATCAGGTGCTTTAGGATTTTCTGTATTTTACAATTTTTAATGGAGATTGAGTTTTTATGTATTTTTGCCTTACCGTGAAGTAATTGAATTAGGAATATATCTCTAATGAAATATATTTCCATATTAGATATTTTATTTAAGCTACGTTAAATTTTAGTACTGTCTTATTAATAGCTGGCAAACATGAATGATTGCTTCCGGCTGATTTACAGATAGTACTCAGGTCTTACAAATATTTTCCTGGAATTTTTACTTTACTGATAATTAAACCTTTCGGAATAAAAATAAAACGCTATATGCGAATTCACTTTCGTATCATCCACATTTCTTCTTAATTTTCAAATGAAATAACTGTCAGCTTTTTACAATTTATGTGTTTAAAAGAAGAGAAAAGAAGACTCTCTTAGATGTCCCTGTTTCTATTGTTGAAGAATAGGACCCCATATCTTTTCTTCGGACACCCAGTATAGATAAGTGAAATATACACTACTGATCTATAGAACATTTTTTTTTCTTTTTTTGTAAATAGAAACTTTATTTTAGACCTCATATTTTAGGCTTAATATGAGGTCTAATATAAAGCTATAATCCACTGAGAAATTCTTTCGTTAGAACAGTTTTATTTCTTTAAATAGATCATCTTTTTCAACTAATTTTCACTCAATTGCCTTAAATAACTTTAAACCTTTCAAAATCGCAATAAAGTTAAAATTAGAAGCGCTTTGAAGTTCCTACACTGACCTGGTAACCGGTATTTGTAGACCTTCAGTTTAAAAAACTGCCGAAACCTGTAATACGTTTTTCACACCAGAAGGCAAAAGAACTGGATTAGTTCTTTTTTTCTTCTTCTGTACGGAATTTAACGTCCCTACCATATTTCTATCCTAAATGAAAGGCACTGAAGTAAAACGTGCTCCGAATTCTTGATTCCTCAGTTTAAGGAAAAGGTATTTCCTTCCAGGGAAAGCAATTTTGGCACCTTTGAGGTTTGATCTTCGCAACTTTTGTGTGTAAACGGTTAATGCAGGTGTTGCGGAACTAAGGTTAATTGTTTTAGTCTTGGACATCTTTCTGTGAGGTTTCGTCAAAGAAAAATGCCCCGTCCGAGACAATCAGTATCAGTTCTGTAACTTAAACAGCTTAACACCCCCAAGCAGAAGAATTAAATCTTTTAAAAACGATAAAATTAATGTAAGTTCTATTAAATTTAATCAATTTAGCAGAACCTAGTTAAGTTTAAATGATTGCTAACAATTTTTAAGCAAAGCAGGATTGACAATATTCAAAGATTTCGAACTGGGAATTTTCCTAATTAGTTTTATACTATGATACAGAAAATTTGAAACTGAATTTGAAATTTGAACAGAAAAGGTTTCAAAAAGAGTTTCAAATTTTTCAAATTTCAGTTTTTTCAAGTTTCAAATTTTCAAATTTCAAATTTCAGTGTTTTTTGACAGAAGTGTGGTTTATGCATAATCGGCATAATTGTTTTTTTTTTTTTTTTTTTTTTTTGTGTGTGTGTGTGTGTGTGTGTGTGTGTGTGTGTGTAAGAAATCTAGTTGTTTCGCTATTGTTCTGCAGTCTGCTTTTCAAATCCTTTTTAATGTCTAAAATTTTCATTACAATTGTGGCAATATCTTAGAATTCCTGTATCGAAAGAATGATAAAGAAAATATCACTGTGAAAGACTGTCAGAATTATGACACCTTTTGATTTTCTCATCCCTTATAGTTGATAATAGGTGATGCTTTGATGGAACTGTGCTTAACTTTGCCTGCACACCTGAATCAAAATACCCAATTCAAATTCTTATCCTAATTTATTTATTATTTTATAACACTTATGCTCCAGATTTGGAACCTAGAACCTTCTGCACCATTTCTATTCGAGTTACTGAAGCCGGCATTGAGCAGCTTCTTCTTTTTAGTAAGATTCGAATGATGTTTTCGTTGATCTTAGATTTCAGTGTGGTTTAGGCCAACCAGCGGCCGATCGGTAAAACATCTACACACTGGTAATTCGTTCCGGGTTTGAACCCCGGCGAACGGGCTGGCTGCATGGGCTTTTTCGTGATTTTCCCCAATTGTAACATATATATAAGCCAATTTTCCTTAGAACATCCTCCACGAAGGCATCCCTTCCCTTAGGCAGCTAGCCCTCGAGTGCTTTGCTGTCATTAAAATAGTACTGAGTGCGGTTTAATTAAGTGTGCCTTTCGCAGCTTGAAATTAAACTCTTGGATTTCTGTAGGTTTCTGTTAAAAATTAGAGTTATAGAAAAAGAAACAATTATTATAAGTCATATGGATGACAGATAGTTAATCTCGTGTACGTCCTTTCTACTTCCTTTCCTTTCAAACCCTTCAAAAAGAATTAACCTGTAATCTTTACCTGAGGTGAAATGGACTTCGAAAAAATATGTCGATATTTTCTTTGATTATTAAAAGTCAACTATCTGTGTATGACTGCATTAAAATTTACTTAGCATTTCTACTTCTCATTTTTTTAAACATGGACCGAGCCATTTAGAAGTAGAAATCACGGGAAATCATAAATCATGGGAAAAACTAATTATCCATTTTATTTGTTACTAGTAAGGCCCGATTCCTAAAAGATTCCAGAAACAAAGCACGTGAAACTTGCTACGGTGTGAATTGCATGGAAATGCGAATGACAGAATTAAAAAGTAGAGATTAAATTCAACTTTAAAGTTGTATATACATTTTGCGACTTGGTAATAGATTAAATGAAATTAAATAATAAAATAATGGTAAATAACGATTAAACGCAGGACGATCAATTAATTTTATTGTTTTATTTTACAACATTAACTCAACCTTCGCGCAAGAATGAGCAATTAAAGATAACAAAATAAATCACCTGATTGAAGATAATCGAAAACTTCGGGACACACAATGTTTTGGGTGTTTAGCTGAGTGCATCCATGCCACACATATTTTTTTTTCCTCTTCGCCTTTTCAAATATAAAAAACAGAAAAAAAAAATAAATCTGAAAGCTTTCAGATTTTATATTACGCCCAAAGAGGCTTTTTTTTTTTTTTTTTTTTTTTTTTTCATTTACAGACAAATACAGGTTTCGAGAGCATGGAAGTTTTTCTTCACGGATGAAATAGAAATAATGATAATCGCTTATATTAATAAAAATTTGTAGCAAAGAATTCATATCTAATTTTCAAATTTAGACATGATAATATAAATATACTCTCATCTGTGTTTGCAGTTTTCTTAAGAAGCGAGGAAAAAAGCCTATAAAAACCTTTTAAAACGTGGCATAGGGGTCTAAGATGCATTTAAAAATGTTGATTTATTTCGAAACAAAGATTAATGCAAATTTAGTGACAACAGAAAATGAAAATTTAAAAAAAAAATGGAGAAAAATTTAGATGTTTTTCTAATGAGCTTTTTTTTTTTTTTTTTTTTATGCTCTCATTTTGAGGCATTCAGGTACGCTATGTATAAAAAAGAAAAACGCATTTTAAAATGAATTACTAAATTACGTTAACGAGTGGCAAAATGTATGTCTGTGGTTTTTTAAGATTATCAATCGTCCTTTTTCTTCTTCTTCCTCTTCACTGAAAGTCCATAAAATAGCTACATGATATTTTTTTAAATGATTATTTGCTAAAGAACTACCGTTTTTATTCCATTCAAAAGCCTTTTAAACAAATAAACCACGTGACTTATAATCCGCCTCTGAAAATCAGATTTTATTACGGTAAGACGCCCGTTAATTCTTTTAGATTCTGATAGAATATTCAAAATAACTGCCTTTTGAAGAAATGTTGCTGCATTTTATCGTAGTTTGATAACAATAAATGTAATCAAGCGTTTAGAAAACAGCTAATGAAGCCATTTAGGCATTTTAAATACCACTTAGAAGCTTTAAGCACGGTTGTATTTCAAATCTATTCAGAAGCATAACATAAGCCTAATGCTCCTATGCCTAAATGTTATTTTTACTGCCTTTTTTAGAGTATTTTTAAAATCCACTTCCTATTTTGCATAAACTCGGTGAAATGTTTATTACTCCTGAACTCTTGTTGACAGGAAAAGAGGCGAAAAAGAAAAGAAAAAGAAAACTTTTTATCGGCTATAAAAGTTTCCCTCTTTTGACAAGAAAAGCTCTCACATCGGAAATTCTCCCCTTCTCTCGGAGTTTTATTCTGTTTTTTATTGAGATTAACTCCCTCTCAAATTGTGTCTTTTTTGATTACTCCCCGTCTATTTTTAGCACTCACGGGGGTCTTTCTTTTCAAGATATTACGTTAGTCACTTTTCAGTTTCCGTGGCAACGATTAAGAAGTCACGCGATTATTCGAATGTTCTTGTTAAGCTCACTCCATTTAATATGAAAAGATTCAGCCTGAAAAGAATCAATCACACTCTTTTAGGAAGTGAGAAAAAACTTTAAGAAAGCTGGCACTGATTTGCCTATCATGGCAATTCCCCTACTCAGAAGCTATTTGATAGGTCAATCTCTGCTTCAAATGATTCTAATTTTATTGTCTGCCGACCCATTGGATTGACAATTAGAGTTGTCTTAGCTACATTATTTGGGGTTTCATTTCTCATAATTTTAAAACTCCAAATAAATCCAAGCATTTTCCCTAAATTGATATATTTTGTAACCATTGCTTGCAAATAAACTGCGATAATGTTTGGTGGCAACAATTTGAAAAGTGATATGCCCTTTATAGTGATTCAACATAAAGTACCGTTTCAAGACTAATAGCCAATTTGAATAACGACCCCTAAAATTTTTATAAGTTGCTTAGCAGCATATGCTTAGAATTTCGGACGCATTGTTAAGTGTTTGCATGCATTTTTAAATATTTTAGTCCAAAGGTGCAATTTGCTCAGAAGGGCTATCAGTTTCATTTTAGCATTTTGTATAAATTCATTATAAAAGTTGACTCACTTTTCAAATTGTTGCTACCAAATATTACAGCTCTGTATTATGTTAAAAAAAATTAAATAATGAAGAATCTGTATAAATGTATGCATGTTTCTCGCATTGTAATAAAACAGTGGTATTCAGAGCCATCCAATTTTGAACAACGTCTCCACCCGCATATGGCATTTCAAACCCGAATTTGGGATTTGTTTTATTAGCGATTTATATTTTGTATATCATTTTTGTATTTCATATTATGTCTTTCGTTCGTGCTGTGCGTAAAGTAATAGACCCAAGGCTACGAAATTTGGTATATAGAGGTGCATGTAGACAACAGCTAGTGCAACTCGAAGCGATTTTTTCAAAATTCAAAAGAAGTTTTTTATTATTATTTTATGTTTTTTCATAAAATTGCATCAAATCGATAATTCTCTCTCATTATATCAGCAACAATGGCACTCAGCCATTGTTGCCGACACGAGCACTGTGGCCACTCGGAAAAATGAGGAAGAAAATTAGCGTTTTAAAGAGTTTTTAAAGTAATGCCTCTCATTTTAGACTTTTTTTTTTTTTTTTTTTTTTAAGCGGATATCGACTTTTTCCAGGACTTAGAAAAAGAATTGTCGAACGTTTGGTGACGATAGCTATAATAGTGAGCGAGTTATTTGCGAACAAACATACAAACTCCCTTTATACAATTTGAATTCTTAAGAATTTACAACGGGAGGTTGGTTAACTTATTTATTAGGATAATTAATATTTGTATTAAGGACTATTGCTTATTTCATTGTAATTTTTTGTGTACTACAATTATTATACATTTTTATTAAAATTTGTGTTTTTTTAAAGTCCAAGAGGGACTTTGTCCCTGAAGGACTGACTATTGCTTTCGTTTTGCGATTTTGCGTTGAATCACTATAAATGTCCGTTTCACTTTTCAAACTGTTGCCACCCAATGTTAGAGTCCTGCATTATATTTGAAGAATTTAAATAATGAAGAATCTGCATAAATGTAAGTCTACTTCTCGCATTGTGATAAAACAATGGTACCTAGAGCCATCGAATTTGGAATGACGTCATCCTCCTACGAATATGGGCATGTGGAAGATCAAATTTGAAACTTGGAATTTGTCTTATTATCTATTTCATATTTTGTAACATTTTAACGAATTTTGATTAAGAAACTCAACAATTTCAAAGCGAGCAATGGAAACACTGTACAGGTAAAAAAAAGAATCTCCAGCGTGCGAGACTGTGTATCGGAAATTCTAAAGATAAGCTCCTTCTAAAGTTATTTTGCGACACTGTTGTTGAAGTGAATTTTATGGTTTAAGTGCGAAGTACATGATATTTAATAAATAAAGGTAACACAGAAAACATAAAAAAATGCCCCCTTTAGGCATAATATAAAATCTGAAAACTTTTTTTTTTTTGAAGAGTTAGTATGGGAAGGTATTACCAGTTGACCCATGGTTATATCGCTGATGTACCCCATACTTCTAGCTGTAGCTGTCTAGAGATTTGGTATCGCCAAATTTAGATTAATTTTGTTCTAGATTAATTTTGCTTTACCGTTTGTTCACTTTATCTTTGACCATCACATCATTAAAACATATTCATCTTGTTATGTTATAGCCGGCGGCGAGCCTCTTTGTGAGACTCTTTGTAGAATATTCTGAAGATGTAAATTGCCTGGAAAGAAAAAGGATTCAAATTATTCCATTTGGAAAAACAATGTGATATTTTTACATTTTTGTTTTAAATTTTACATGGCTTGGAAACCGTTCTGAAAAAATGTGTAAACACCCTCTGTTAATGTGCGCATATATTTATTGTTTTAATTTAAAACGAAAAACTTGTTGAATCTATTATATTCACAAGAAATTTCATGACTCATTGAAAGAAAAATCCTACCGTTTTTATTGTTCTTTAAAAGCAAAACCCTTATGTAATTTTTAAGTAATGCATGCTTCTCAGAACACTTAAATAAATTCCTCCCAAAAGTTAAACACTTCTTCTGTGAAAATAAGAAAATAAGAATAAATTACAGATATTAGAGCTCACAAAATTCCCAGTGTTCCTTTGTTAGAACGAAAAAATACGACTTCTAGAATTCGCAGACAGTAAGAAGGCAAAACAAAAGAAAAATGGTGCTGGAAAGACGAAGAAAAGAATGAAAGTATACACACAAAATGTATGTAATTCGGCTCCAAACCAAAAGGTAAAAGGCAAAAATTTTCTTCGTTTTCTCGGAATATGTCCTCTAAATTTTCCAACCAAAAAAATTATTTGTGATCACCGTCATTTAGAATAAAAATAATCACCTAGTTTCACCTTAAGTGTGCAAATGACTTCCAGACTTAATGCAGCAGTTTGTCATTCCAGATCCGTTCTTAGGCGGACGGAAACGCCCCTCCTTCGAGTTGAATATTTTAACGGTCAACACTTTCGATGACATGTCGAATGGATTGCAGGACTTGTTAATTTTTTTAACGGATTATGAAGTTTACTTCATTCGTAAAAATTAATTATTTTTCTTCGTGTCGCTGGATCTTATATATTCGGTATTTTTTCACTTCTGGAAAGTGACAACGCTGTGCCTTTTTTGTAACATGCAACCATGGAATAAAAACAA
Organism: Stegodyphus dumicola; assembly: GCF_044657685.1. Taxonomy (NCBI): domain Eukaryota; kingdom Metazoa; phylum Arthropoda; class Arachnida; order Araneae; family Eresidae; genus Stegodyphus; species Stegodyphus dumicola. The sequence continues at coordinate 215,086,336 of NC_140773.1, read as the reverse complement.
AGACACTTAGCTAACGGATAAATCTTGACCTTCTATTTGTTTAATGAATTTTCAAGTTTTATTAATCCCACAAAATTTTCGTTTAAAATAAGCTTCCCCTTAAGATATGGCATTTAAATTACCGCATATTCGGGTGTATAACGTGCACCTATAACTTCAAACTACAATTTTAAAGTATATTCGCACCCTTTTCTTTACGAAGAAACCTGGGAGATGTATGTATAATGCTTTTTTTACCTTCTGAAGTGAGTCATTTGAAGATTATTCCTAATGACTCACTTCAGAAGGTAAGAAGGCATTCGAATAATAGTATATTGAATTAATAAGCGATAAGTGGAACAATATATGTGTGAGGAATGCTTGAAGGATTAAATAATTCTGCAAAGAAGATGGGTTCTCTTCAATGCAGGTGAGCACAAGAATGTCATTCTAGGGTTTAGAAAGGGAAATAGAATTTGGGATAAGAATGCCCTTCTGACCCAAATGAATTTTCGAAATTAAAAGTCGGATATTTTCTCTTTCTGTAGTCATTTGAAGCCGTGATTTTGAAGTGAACATCGAAGGCTTTAGTAACTCGCGTTTGCTTTAGCTGAAACAGTGTTCCTTTTAGTAGCAAATATGGCTCCCGCGAACGAAATAACACAGGGTTAGTTTCAAATGCAGGGTCATTCAGTTTGGAAAAAAAAAAAAAAAAGAAATCAAATCATGCTGCAGCAAGGATGTTTCGTCTTGGCAAAAGATGAAACGGATGATGATTATTTATTTATGGATCATAATAATAATAAAACAGAAGTCGATGATGTGCTGAAGATATAACAGAAGACAAACATGATGAATTTTTCGCGTTATCTAGTAATGAAAATTTTAAGTTCATAATGTACGTCATTTCTTTGAAATTTCAAAGTGAACTATGGCAACACTGTACTAAACAACAACAACGAAAAAAAAAAAAATCTCCAGCGCGCGAGACTGTGCAGCTGAAATTCTAAAGTCATGCTCTTTTTAAATTATTTTGCGATATTGCTGTTGAACTGAATTGTATGGTTTAAGTGCAAAGAACATGATATTTGATAAATAACGGTAACATACAAAACGTTAATAAAACGCCTCTTTGGCCGTAATATAAAATCTAAAAGCTTTCAGTTTTTTTTTTTTAATTTTATTCATTAAGGACAATTAATGAATTTTGGCTCCAATATCTTAACTTTTCAGTAATTTTGATTTAGCTCAATGCATAACTACATTATAACACTAAACACATAACTTAACATTACTTAACTACTACATACTTGTCTTACTATAAGCTTTAACAGTGTCCTCGAACTAATTACTAACATTCAGGAAATAACATAAACATCTATCTTGACTTACTGACATCATAAACAATGGAAAAGTAATAGAAAAGCAAATAAAATTTAGAACTGGGGCCAAAGCAAAACAAATCAGTCAAAGGAATAAATTCAGATTCTTTTTTCTTGTGTTACCTAGACATTTCTCAAAGCAAAACTATCTATTGATAAAATTAATTAAATTATTTGGAGATCGTTTTGTCAATAATAACACATTTGTCAGTAATTACCATAAATTTAAGCTCGTAATCGATATTTTGTGTGGGAAGGGAAGGTATTTTTTCCCAGCTGTATTCGATATAGATTTCCAATATAGATAAAATCCAGCTTAACTGAAAACTGGAAAATCAATTTTATACCACAGTAGTAGTCGGGAGTCCGAAAAGAGTCGTCTCTAACTTTTCTCTTGTTATTGAGAGATGAATGTATATTGTAATGTAAATAAATGATCACAAAACATTGCAAAAATAAATAAATAAATAAAATCTGGAAGCTTTCAGATATTATATTGCGCCCAAAGGGGCGTTTTTCTCACAGGGGGGATTTAAAAAGTGTTACAGACAAAGTCATTCGGCGTAAAATACCATTAGACATCGTAACGTCTTTGCATTGCTACGCTACCAACATAATACCAGCAAGAAATGTGAAGAAACGTCCATGCTTAAAATATCCGTGCTAGAAGATGCACGCGATGTTAATGTTAATGGAACACTTTGAAATCGTTAATTTTGATAATCAAAAATTCGTTAAAGTTTTACAAAATAAGCAATAGATAACAAAATAAATTCTAAATTTGGGCTTCTAAATGCCTATATTCGAGTGAAGGACAACATTATTCAAAATTTGATGTCCGTTGTTTTTTCGCACGTACATTCATGCAGATTCTTCATTACTTAATTTCTTTAAATATAATGCAGGGCGTTAATATTCGGTGGCAATAATTTGAAAAGTGATTCAGACTTTTATAGTGAACCAACACAAAATGCCAAAGCGAAATTGATAGCCAATTTTTAGTCCGAAGAATTTCAATTATACACAAGATTGGCATAAGAGTTCCATGTGTACGCAAAAGATTGCATCAAATTGCAGTCGTCATTATTCAGAGTAATCCCCTTACTTCAGGATCTACTCTTTTGATTGCTCAACCAGATGTTTAAAATTTTTTTGTAGTCATACAAAAGAATGTTCTTATTATTTGATAATCATAAAGTCCACTTTTATCCAGTTTCAGTTTGGAGAATAGAAAGTAGTCGGACAGAAGTTACGTCCGGGCAGGAGAATAAAGGCAGGGTCTAAGACTTCTTTAAATTAGCCAAGAACTGTAATATAGTCGGTGCTGAGAGTAAATTGTCAGCCTATGAACCTAGCTGCGGCATTCTTGCAGATTGTGGCAGCTGGTTTCTTCAGGAAGACAAAGTACCAGCTAAACATGCGAGTTGCATCCTTCAGGATGGCAATCCACGCAATAAATCCTCTTCAACAAAGCAATCGAAAATTTCCACAGCAAAAGATACTTTCCTACCAGTTTTCACAGAACGGCTGGGTGACGATGGTTCCATCACTTCCCAGAGTCTTGAAACCACCGTCTCAATGACTTTCTCCTCCAGCGTCTTTTTTAATAGAATATATAATTTAAACTTGTGACCAGAGACAGTATATTGTTTTAATTTACAGTTTTGATAATTTTTATGGTCTTTGCAGCTGATTTCCAAAACTTCATGCTATTCTCCATTCCATTTGAGAATCCATGACAACGAGAACTAGAGTGCATTTACAATTGATCTTCAGAAATTAGTCAGATTTTTTACTTTCCCAGCCAGACCTTACCACTCCTACAAGAGACGATTACATTTTGGCATGTACAGTCCTTTTTTTCTTCATTAACAGAATAATAGCAACAATGTTGAAATTCTTATTGTCAAAACTCATAAGTTCACTGATAGATTATGGCAATTTATATTTCCTTGGTTAATATTCCATAATCGGGGTGAGCGCCAAACTTAACGAGAGTTTTTTTATTTGGCGCGATTTTGATTTGGTTTTGGTTTCCGGCTGTATGTTTTCGGTAATTGTAAGAGTGCGAATTTAGTATAGCCAGAAGATTTTTTTTTAAATTTAATTTTGAAATACTGTGTTTGTTTTTAAAAGTTTTACTATTTAATACAAGTATTATTATATATATATATATAATGTTTAATATTAAATGTTGTATGATCTTAAATTCATTTAGTGCGAAAATAAGTTACTACTACTTGCGCAATTGCTGCAAAGTAAGTTAATAATAATATTTATATAAATATTTGCAGAAGCTTAAGCTGTTGTTAGCGAGAGAATGTTGGATTTCAGTTGACGTGAAGTTATAAATGTTTTCATTTAATTTTTTTTAGTTAATATTTTTTTTTTTTTTTAGTTTTGTTTCTTGCATATGGCAATCGATAGTATTTTATCATCTTATTTTACTATTCTATTTACATAAAATAACGGGGTTTCACTACTGTAAAACTTAAAAGTTACTATTCTATTTACGCTTAAAAATTACAACTTAGTGCCTTTATTGCCGCCAAAAAAATTCGCCGAATTTTGAAGGCCAAAATAGTTTAGCCCCAATTTACCCCGTTTATGGAATATTAGCCATTTCTTTTGCACCAAAAAAAGATCTCTAGGAATGTAACCATAAAAACAGAAGTATCAGATATTGTAATAAGTAAATATTAAATATTTGCGAAAGCTCGTAGAATTTTTAAATGTGTTTATATTAACTGAAAAAAAGGCCATTTTCTTCATATTCAAAAGAATTCAGTGTTTAAGTCGAGTCTTTAACAAGAAGCTTTTGCAGTTCATAGCTTCTAAATTTAAACTTCTTTTCACAGGTCTCCTCGGATAATATAATAAAATAATCTCTTTATAAATCTCGCATATAATCCGCTCCGCTTCTTTTTATTCGTGTTATTAATAATTTAAAGCACACGGTCTTTAAGCAAAAAAGCCTGCATTTTATCAGGTTCCATTTGCTCCTATAATAAAATGAGGTTTACCTTGTTACTTAAGGCACCCTAGATAAATTTTGTGATCGGAAGTAAATGCTTCCTTAAATTTGCAAAGGACCATAAAAACGGAAATGTCGACTCTCAGTTTAAGTCCACCTATTTATAATCCAATGAACTTCTCAAGCAGCTTAAAAAATCGTTGGGTTACAGGTTGAAATTCGCTATTCTGTGTGGAAATTTTTTTAGTGGACAGTCGGTGACACTGATGAAGTTCTAGATGAAGTATAATTTCAAATATTATTTTTAACGCTTATTTTACAAACGGCATATTTTCTGTTCTTTTAATACACATACATGATTTTAAATACACTGGGGTGCAAAAATTAAGGACGAGACGGTTTTTTCAATATAACTTTGTACAAAAGCTTTCCAAATCAACACATTTAATACCGTAAGATCCCCAATACGTAAGGACATGAGTAATGTAAGCAACACTTACTAAAAGAGAAATCAGAGGGATAAAAATAAGCTTTATTGAAAAAGTAGCATGGAGCGCAATGCGACTGAAGGCCGAAACATCCCTGTGATGGGTGTCCAGCAAGAAACATCCGGTCTTTAATAGGGAATATGATATCCCCTAACTGCTAAGCAGATTTCACAGCGTCTGCCCATGCTGAGAATGAGGGTGTCAATGAGTTGTTGAGGCATTGCTGCCCATTCGTCTTGCAGCGCCAATCGAAGCTCCGGAATCGTTACTGGTGGTAGGGTACGAGCTTACCAAGCGTCTGCCTAGAAAATCCCATACATGCTCGATGGGATTGAGATCCGGAGATCGTGCCGGCCAATCCATACGTTCAATATCCTCACTTTCTAAGAGCTGTTCGGCAGCTACTGTGCGATGACATGGTGCATTGTCGTCCATGAAAAGGAACTGCGGACCCATAGCGCCTCTAGAAAGACGCACATATGGAAGAAGAATCTCGTTACAATAACGGGTCCCGTTGGCATATAAGGAAAATGTACACTGCTAGGACAACGGCTTGAATTTGGCCAATGACAGTTCAGATGAGGATCCCATTAACTCCGCCCACATGAGTGACGTCATATTTCTGACGTTTGTTTACATTCTACTGTTCGGAGTTACGAAGTGCTTTTTTTGAATGTACATTTAGTTTTTCGGAATAAAAGTGTATATATATGCGTATATATCTGTATATAACGATTTAATGTTTGTTTCGGAATATTAAGGATGATTCTACTGTTCCAATACAAAATTAGGTCTAGTCAGACAGAAGTTACTGATGGCTGGAAGATACATGTAAAGTGTAGTTTACAAATTATACTGCATATTGATAATCAGAAACTTTTAAGTGATAATGACTTAAATCATCTACTATATAAAATGTACCTGCGGTAATTAAACCAAGTGAAGTTAATGTTAAGTTAGTGAATCCAAGTGCTATTTTGTGTCAGTAATTAATGCAGTAAATATTTTGAATCAAAATGCCACCAGTAACTATTGCAATGAATTGACATAGTGTGTGTCAAGAAATCCTTAAAATACATTTCATATATATCTTTCTGAATATTTAAAACATTAATTGTGCTTTGATTAAGAAATCAATATGCTTTACAGGATTCAATATGCTTTCTTAGAAATAAACTTCATTTCATTATTAGAACGTAAAGAGTATAAAAGATGAAAGAGTGTGTCCACTCTAATGTACATATTGGAATGTAATTTAGCTGTAAAACTACTGAAGTTAAATGATGAACATGTTATTTAATAAGAACTGAATATATTTAAGATATGCTACCAGCTCTGATATTTCAAGACTGTTGGATATGCTTATCTATGAAGATTAAATCACTATTAACTGACAAATTATGGTTCTGGTAAAGCATATATCATATTTGGAATCGTAGAAAGGAAGTTCATTGTTTTTCTGAAATGTAAAGAAAATAATACTGAATAACTGTAAGTGCTTAGTGTTATAGACCTACTGAAATCTAATTTAGCTATAAAACTGCAAATGCTAAATGATGCTGAACAAAATTTAGCAAGAACTGAATTTAGTAAGATATGTTACCTGTAATGATATTTCAAGACACTCAAAAATGCCTAACAATGAGGTATCATTACCTGTTCTAAGGTGTAATGCTGAATTGAATAAGTATACTTTTATTTCCAGGAAACATACCTTCAAGTGAATTGCTTGAATTGATCAAATTCAATTTAAAAAAAATCATTATTAACTGACATTATAGTTCTGGTAAAGCATATATAATATTTGGAATTTTCATTGTTCAGTATGCATTCTTAGAAAGGAAGTTCATTGTTTTGTTGAAATGTTAAGAAAATAATAGTGAATAACTGTAAGTGCTTAGTGTAATAGACCTACTGAAATCTAATTTAGTTATAAAACTGCAAATGCTAAATGATGTTGAACATAATTTAACAAGAACTGAATTTAGAAAGATATGTTACCAGTTATGCTATTTCAAGACTATCGAAAATGCCTAATAATGAGGTATCATTACGTGTTCTAAGGTGTAATGTTGAAATGAATCCAATAAGTATACTTTTATTTCCTGGAAACGTACCTTCAAGTGAATTGTGTGAATGTGTGTTTATAGTTCTTTACATCTAGTTAAATACAGTGATACTTACATAAGCCAAAACTGAATGGATTAAAAAAAATTATCTTAAAGTTGTATTTCAAATTTTACATTTTGTCGTATTAAAGACTGATTACCTGGGTTTCCACTGATGGTTGGACTTAATAAAATATGTCTTGAACAGGCAAATTTTTTTTTCTTTTGAGAAAAAGCATTTAATATTGATTTTCTTACATTAGTATGTATTTTTAACTGTGAAGTTTGTGCATTTAAAAATTGTAATGACATGCAGATTATTATATTTTCATTTATTTCCAATTTCATTAAAAGTATTTTTTTACAATTTACTGCCTGATTTTATACATTATATGTATGAGTAATAAATAATTGTTGTAAATATGCTATGCAACTTATATTGTGATCTTTATATTGAAACAACTTATATATGTATGAGTCATGCATCAACTCATGGCAATTGAAATGGAATTGTTAGTAAGAAATTAATGATAATAAGATGCATTGATGTATCTAATAAGATGTATTATTGATGACAGTACATAAAATTAATCAAAATGTAAATTTGTAATATTGAAAAATTTCTCTCTTAAGTAAAATTATTGCCACTGCATAATTTCAGCACAAACTAAATATTACAGTATATAAAAGAATACAGTGTATTGCATGTAAAATTAATGATACTTACAGATTAACACGACCACCTTAGCTCAATTTGGATTTAACACATAAAAATGTAAAAATTATTCATTGGGTGCAAGTTGATGGTTTTCACAACTTTTTTTAAATAGATACCCAAATTATTGATATCTATCATAAGTTGGCTAAGATTATCAAATTATGAAAAGAAAACATACTTTAGAATTTGAAATATAAATTTTAATTATTAAATAAGGAAATAAAGCACGTTCATCTCCAAATCTTTCTGTAATTGGTTTGCCCTATTCTTTTCCCCAAGCAGTTTGTTTTTGCTTGAAAAAAAAATTAAATAATTTCAGAGACTCAGCATCACACAAACTTCAGCAGCATCAGCTATCTACCAAATGCATTTCCTTTTTCTTTCTTTTAGAAATTTTGTATTCCTGTAGAGTTTCCACTGTTGTTTTTTCCATTGTTGATAAATTCCAAAGAGCATATTTTAAAATTAAAGCAAAAAATATCACAATTTGTTGAAACTTTAAAAAATGTTGAAACTTGAAATACAACACAAAGAATGTGTACAAAAATGGCGACATTGTGCTATTAAAGGATTGTTATGAGCATGGTTGCTAGAGTTTGGCACATTTTAAAAATTTGACGAGTTCTACTGAGGTGGTTGCAAGTATAATAAATTAATTGCATTGTAATATGTGCATTTTTACTGTTAAGAATATAAAATTTTTGCTTACAATAAATATCTGAATATGCTAATTATTTATTTGCCCTCTTATGTAATTTTATTTTATTACTATTTATTACTATTTATTTTACATCAGTAATCTTCAGACTAATTTTAAATTTAGTTTCAGTGTGAATTTCTTTTGTTCTCTGCTTTCTTATGTTTAAATTGACGTCATGTAAAGCAACATAAAAAATAAAACTATTAAAAAAATATATGAAAAGCAAACAAATGAACAGATATGAAAATTTATCAGTTCAGTTTCATAGATATTCCGTATTATAAAACCCTAAGTTAATTAATAGGTGAAACTAATGAAACGTACAACTTCACATACAGGATCTGTCAGAAAAATACATAGAAACTTTATAGATGATATCTATATATTGGTTTCTAAGTTGAATTATCTTTATAATATGTAGTATGATGTTCGTACTCTCACATATATGTAATACATGACAGTGAACCAAAATGGATTTGGAGGACTCTGAGAGATGTTGTGTAGTACAAGAAATCGGTTAGGCTAGAGGTCCTTCATCAAAAAATTATAGCAGAATGTGCAGCAGTCGCCTCAGACACATCGACTAAACATTGTTCAAATAGCTGCTCAGTATTGTGCTATAACTCTAGCTGTTAATGGCTACCGCTGTGACTGAGCAATCTAAGTAACTGTACAGGTACATATTCATAAATATTTTTATTAAACCTAGCATAGCCTTTGATATGTATGATTTAATTATAATTAAGTTCAATACTAAAGCACAAGAATTTTCCGCTAATCTTTGGAATATGGTAACAGGTAGTTTGGCGACATTTTGGTAAGGCGATAAATGTTACTAGCTAGGACTTTAGCAGTGTACATGGATAAAGTCAAGAGTTTGCGCAATGCCATTTTTGTGCAATTCTGGGATGTTTTTTCGAGTGAAAATAGGTCGACGTGTACATGGATACTGTGTATGTGCAATTCTTAAAAACGCGGCAAGCGATTCTGCACTTTCTCCCAATTTCACACCTAATCTTTGTCATGATTAAACACTTTTGTTCCATAAAAGTTCTAGCATAAGCGTAATTCGGCTAGCAGATTGTTGGAAAAAAATGTTGAGTTTAAAAAAAGAAAAACTGCCTTTACTTCGTGAAAACAAAATGGCGTCCAAAAAAAAAAAAAAAAAAAAAAAAAAAAAAAACTAGCAGGTTGCTGTAGCATAGTTGGTCGCCAAATTTTCGCCAAGTTACCATAATTCAAATATTAACCGAATTTTCTTTTATTATTAAAGTGTGTGCATTTTTTTGATAGGCCGTTTATAAATATAGATGAATTTTAGTTTAATAGGACCGAGGGACAGACAACCAGCACCTGAGTGGTAAAGTTGCTGAATACTAGACATTTAGCCCAGGGTTCCAATTTTGCCGAATGCATGGGCGCTTTCATGGTTTTCCTCAAGTGTAATGTGTTTAAGAGCCAGTTTCCCTTTGAAAGTCTTCCATAAAAGCATCCCTCCTGTTAAGTAGATAGCACTCGAGTGCTTTGCATAATTAAATAAACCAAACCAAACCAAGGGGAAAAAAATCACTAAACCAAGGGAACTAAATCATGCTACTTGGCCGGTCAAAGGGATAATATTAAGAACCTAAAACAGTATTAAAATTAATACACTGCATTTTTGTGGATGCCAATTGCCTCGTATTTAGCACACATTTGTAATTAGCATCTATATTCCCCATAGCCTTTTATCATTTGAGCAAAGGATCTTTTGTCAAATTTGTGACTATCATACATTTTTCTGTTAACTTTAATTTAAAATTGTGTAACTTCACGTTCCCTTAAGTCAAGGATGAATATTCCATAACATGTGAAGAAAACATATATTTATTTTCTCATATGTCGAACCTTTTTCAGTATTATACTCAAATATAAGACTTCATACTATATTTAAAGTTGATTATATACATCAATAAACCAGAGCTTGATCTTTACATTAAAAAAAAAATCACTTGAGATTAACACTACATTCAAATTTATATAATTTTAATTTCAGCTTCAACATTATTCATTTCCTAAATTAAATCTTAACATGGACTATTTAGTATTCATTTCCTAAATTAAATCTTAACATGGACAATTTAGACATGTTATGTTCTACACTTCCTTCCCTACAAAAAAAGGGGCCCACCAGCATCAAGCGGTTAAGTCGCTAAACACTGGTAGTTCGGTCTGAGGTTTGAATCCTGCAAACAGGCTGGCTGCATGGATGTTTTCATGGTTTTCCCCATGTGTAATGTGTGTACAAGCCAGTTTCCCTTATAAATTCCTCCATGAAGGCATCCCTCTGCTTAGGCAGATAGCCCTCAAGCTATAAATTGCTATAAATAACATAAACCAAATCAAACCTTGCAAAAAAGTTAGGAACAGATTATCATTTTAACACAGTAAACTTTTTCTTTGTCATCACTTCTGAAACTGACTCCTCAATCTGACTTCTCCTCAATATACAAATTCTGGTACTGAACATCTTTTTGAAATGACAAGCTTTACACAAAATTAAAATCATGTAGAACTGCCGGTGGTCATCATAGAGAGGGTTCACTGTATTTATTAAAGGTCAGAAATTTATTCAACTATTTCTAAAAATGTAAATTAATCAACAAAATCTGATATTAAGTACTTTGTAAGCATAATTAATAACAACTTCCAAGTTTGATTTAGTATATATGATTACAGTTTATTACACTAACGAATGTCATTTGCTTGACAGATATGAAGAATTTCTTTTGAGGAGCTGTTTTGCTTGGAGGGTTGGTTTAGTTTGTTTGATTATGGAAAGCATACAAGGTCTATGTGAGAGGATTTTCTAAGGGAAAAACTCTCATATCCATGTTACACATGTGGAAAACCAGGTAAGTGGTCATGCAGCCAACCTGTCCAACTGAAATCAAACTCAGATCGAACTATCAGCGTTCCAGTCACTTTACCACTCAGCCGCTGTTGGGCTGTGTGGGGAGGGCCATGAAGGTTAGGTTATTTCATTACGGCAAAGCCTCGAGGGCTAACTGCCTAAGGGGAGGGATGCCTTCGTGGAGGACTTTCTAACGGAAACTGGCTCGTATACACGTTACACATGGGGAAAACTACGAAAACGCCCATGCAGCCAGCCCGTTCACAGGATTCAAACCTCAGACCGAACTACCAATTTTCAGCGACTTTACCGCTCGCGCTGGTGGGCTCGAGGGCCATGAAGGAAAATAATTACATGCACTGAAAACTGAATTCTAAACTAAATGTATAAAGAAAGCAATGGAAATTCACTTATCAACACTAGTTCTTATTAAATTGAAATACTGCTTAAAATAAATTTATAAAGCTATTGAATGAAAATTTTCTGTTAACATATTTCAGACATGTGTAAGGAGTAACAGATTAATTATTTCTAATACTATTAAGTAATTTTTGGTTAATCTTTGAATTATGGTAACTTGGCGATTTTTTGGCGACCAACCCTACTACAGCAACCTGCTAGATTTTGTTTGGACGCCATTTTGTTTTCACAAAGTAAAGGCATATTCTTTTTTTTTTACTACACATTTTTTTTCGAACAATCTGCTAGCCGAATTACGCTTATGCTAGAACTTTTATGGAACAAAAGTGCTTAATCATGACGAAGATTAGCTGCGAAATTGGGAGAAAGTGTAGAATCGCCCACTGCTTGCCGCGTTTTTAAAAATTGTACATACACGGTATCATCCATGTACACGAACTATTTTCACTTAAAAAAAATCCCAGAATTGCACACACTCTTGACTTTATCCATGCATACTGCTAAAGTCCTAGCTAGTAGCCTTTATCGCCTTACCAAAATGTCGCCAAACTACCTGTTACCATATTCCAAAGATTAGCCTAATTTTCTTATAAAGGAATTAAAAAATAAAAACAAACGAAATCTTCTCTAGAGAAATTATTCTACTATTAAAAATCTCATATACTACTGGACCCACTTTATCCAAAATTAAATAAATGCATTTTTAATTGAGAAATCAAGTTGTGCAGAAATATTAAATATGAATACATTAATTAATCTCAATTATTTAAAAAAACTGAATGTGAAGATGGGAAAAATTAAGAGAAAAAAGCTTTGTAGACTATTTGCTAGGAAATCTGACATTCTGAAAAATGAATACATGCATACACACACTCACTCATATTTATATGTATAAAACACACACATATTGATAGATATAATTCACATATGATTAATTATATATTGAAAATATATGTATGTGAGCATGTGTGTGTATACGCACTCAGGCATATAGTGAGAAATTTTGAAATGTTTGAGACATAAATTTATATTCCTTCTGGAACAGTAAGGAAATAATACTTTAAAGGAAAATTTAAAAAATAGTGTCACTAGAACAAATTTACGTTGCAAAGTAAAAATGTTTTTCATTCAAACAACGCACTTCCTCACGCCGAATAACAGAATGTAAACAAACGTCAGAATGTGACATCACTCATGTGGGCGGAGTTGATGGTGATCCTTATCTGGATTGTCATTGGCCAAATTCAAGCTGTTGTCCTAGCAGTGTACATTTTGCTTATATGCGTCCCGTTGACTGAACCTGCGTCGAAGATGTGAAGGTCTGTACGACTACCAAAAAAAGGTCATTTTCTTCATATTCAAAAGCATTCAGTGTTTAAGTCGAGTCTTTAACAAGAAGCTGAAGCTACCAAGCATGATGCCTCCCCAAGCGAGAACACGGCCACCTCCATACCTGTCCCTTTCAATGATGTTCGAGGGATGATTGCGGCTTCCCCGCTCTCTCCAGATGAGTATGCGATGAGAATCGCTACTCAGACTGAATCTGCTCTCATCTGTAAAGAGTACTCGTCCCCATTCATTGTCTCTCCAATTCCGGTGTTCCCGGCACCACAGAGAACGCCTTCTCCGATGGGCAGACGTTAGAGGTACACACCGTACAGGGCGTCGTGCAAACAGAACACAACCGTGCAGTCTTCTGGCCACGGTAAAACGCGATATCGGTCGTCCAGTCGCCTGTGTCGTGTGTCTAGCGATTTCTCCCGCCTGTTTCTTCTGGCCTGTAAGGCAATATACCGGTCATCTGCGGGTGTGGTTCCTCGTGGACGACCACTACTAAACCCCCGGATAGCTGTTCCTGTAGTTCGAAATTGTCTCCAAAGTCGTGAAACGATGCTGTGAGCAATTTTGAACTCTGCAGCCACACTTGTCACACTGCGGCCTTCCTCCAACTTCCCAATGATTCGACCTCGGGTAAAAGCATCCAGATGTCGTCTATCAGATTGATTATTCGCCATTTCTCGCTGAGGCAGCAACTCGGTGTGATTTTAACTGCTATACGGCGTGCAATCTCTTTGCCAGAAATACTGATCTTACACCGACAACATGCTTTATACTACTCAGACACTCCCCCATTACGTCTACCTGCATATCTGCGCATGTGCTACCGTACATCAACTTACTTAATCTCCTGATTGGTCTTTCTGTCCGCTCTGCCTCTTCGTTCAGCTGATATGCTAATTTTTCGACTTCGTCCTTAATTTTTGCACACCAGTGTATATTTTTTCCCCTATGGCAGAATTGTGGACAGTTACAGTGTAACCCAGTCCATTAACTTACACAAGTTCAGATGTGGTGGTCTCTTTATTATTATCATTGCCTCCTATGAAGGGACGGACAGTTATAACCATGCCTTCTCCGGGATTCGAACCCAGGCCCTTCAATATTGTAGTCAGCTTTCCTAACAACTATACTAACTGGGCGGTATGATTTTATATATATATATTGCAGTACCTTTAATTTCTTCCGTAGGATTTTCTCTGTTTTATTTACACAGTTGAATATTTAAATATATTATATTTGTAGTAAAATAAAAATTCGATTTTTTTATTGCAAATGTGTGTTATTTTTTTATATATTTACATAAAAATAAATATATGCAAAAGACAAGAAATTTAGAAGTTTGTACAGCTTAATTATTTGAAAATTACATTATTATAAAAAATGCATATAATAAAATATGTAAAAGACCTGCTTAAATTACATGTTTCAAATAAATTGCACTAAAAGGTGACCCGCACAAATGAGAAGGGAAACGCGCCAAAATAAAGCATAAAATTAACAAAGCAACTACCTTGCGTCGGCATAGATTTAGTTAAGAATCTATCGATTTCGAGCGCAAACACATACAGGTCCCTCTTCAACAGAAGCAAGCGATTATGTTATTTACACCAAAAAAGGAGTAAAGCAAACAAGAAGGTAGCGCCATCCGTCGGCAAGAAATAGCAAAGAAAATTGAAAAATTAATCTAAAATTAAAAATAATTTTTCAATGTTGCTTTGCTAATTTTATAAGTAAAAAATAAGTTTTTAATACCTAGTATAGCTAGTTCTTGAGGATATGCGATGAAAAATAAAATGTAATCAGTGCAATAAAGCAATAACAGATTTTTAAAACGAAACTGTCAAAAACTTTTAGCGCACACAACTTGCAATCATTCTTATAAATGTCATTTTTATATTCATTTAGCATTCCTTTAAAATTCTGTTAGTTTCGTAATTCAACTCTTATATTGGAGCCCTATGATATGATTTTTAATATCTTGTGATAAAAATATTAGGTTTTTTTTCGTTTTGGGACAATATGCATCATGTAATTTTCTGTGAAAAGCTATAACGTCGCCATTAAGGTAAATGTGCTGTGTAAGCATTTTTATGCATTGCGCATAAAAAGTGTTTCTAAAACGTAACATTTGATTTCTCTTCTTGTTTACTAGTTAAATAACGTAACATACATATTTCTTATGTTTAGAAAATTTTTAGAAGACAGTAGCAAGAGCTGACTAGAAAGATGTAGTTTCTCGCCTAAAGCTGAAGCATATATCTTATTAGATAAAATTATTTGGTGCATGTTATCCTATAACAGAAAAAATCAGAATAATATGATAACCGTAGAAATAATATTTTACTTTTTGATATATTTGATTAAAACTGTGGAATTTAAAAATGCCTCTGCATATTTTATTTTATGTCTTTTAGTATAAATGATGCAGAAAAGTAATCATCATCATAATAATAAATTACAAAAGACATTATCTCAAAAAGGAAAGGCTTATTTTTTAATCTGGAGTGAGATTACATTCAGTTCATTTCAATTTCTTAAATATACAATCTCCTCTTACTATCACTTAAAATCGCAAGGTTTTCACAATGAAAAGATTAAAAAATCTATCACTGTTATTAACTGCACGATAGCTGAAAAAAATGGAATGATTTTCTAAAAACAGGAAAATTTCGGAAAATTATATTAAAAATTTCGAAAAGCCTTTACTTTGAACATTATTTTTCTGCCTATCCACGATATAAAGAGAGGGGGAATCTGAAAGGTTTCAAAGGGTTTGTTAAGGTTATGTATGCTTTTTATGTGCGAAGGACGTTATATTTAATAAATAAATGTAACATACGAAACGTTAAAAAAGTCCTTTTGGGCGTAATGTAAAATCTGAAATGTGCGAAGGACGTTATATTTAATAAATAAATGTAACATACAAAACGTTAAAAAAGTCCTTTTGGGCGTAATGTAAAATCTGAAAGCTTTCACTCCCCCCTTCTCTTTTTTAAGCTTTATTCTGAAGAATTTTCTTCGAACTTACGTCATACATAACTCGAAAGCAAAATCAAAAAAATTTCAATAGCAGCATGTGTTTAGAATTCGGGATGCAGTGCTAAGTGTTAGCTTATATTTTACTTTTTCTTTTTTCTTTAGTCTTTTCTCACTTCATCATATTAATGTAGAGTTTACTTAGTCAGATAGCTTACAAAACTTTTATCCGTCGTTTGGTGTGTTAATTTTATTTATTAAATATCATGTTCTTGGCACTTGCACACATAAAATTCAATTCAACAGGAATATCACAAAATATTTAAAAATAGCATAAATTTAGAATTTCCGATAGACAATCTCGCATGCTGGAGATAAAAAGTTTTTATTCCATGCAACATTATGTCACTTTAAATTCTTTGAGTTAGTTGGTCAAAAATTTATTTAAATTTTACAAAATATGAAATAGACAATAAAAAATATATAACGTCATTCTATGAAAATATTGAATATTTTTAATTAGATAGATGAGTTAAATGCATCTTTATTATTTAAATCAATACGACTCAGAAATAAGAAATGAATATTCTTAAGAACTGTATGTATTGTTTTTAAATCGCTTACTTTGTTAATCCACAACAGACAGATTCAATTTGAAAGATAAATAAATATCTTACATTTTGCCGAATGGCAATAGGCTCGAATGAACATTGAGATGAAGCATTTATAATCTTATTTCGAGATTAATAGCCTCTTTTGGGTTAAAAATTATGCGATGATTAGTTTGACCGTTAAAAAAGGATTTGTGAACACAATATATCGAAACTTGAAAAAAATATCTGCGATTTTAGGATTCGAGCGCTATAAATAAACCATTTTTAAAATATTTATAAATATTATAAATATATTTTATATTTATAAAATGAACCTCTTCGGCTAGTGATTGCTTTTCCAGTTGACAATTACAAGTTATCCGAAATCCCTGAATTCGGATAAACGTGACTCTACTGCACTCAGAAACAATTTGCTTTTTCTCTCAATAAAAGAGGTTTTGAAATACTTCCAGTAGAGAAATCAAAGGCGGGGAAAACTCCGGGGACGTTAGTTTCACCGTTTTGTGATTTATTTCGCTAGCGAAAAGCAGTAAAATTTCACCCAAATTAACCAATGAAGAGGGAGCGTTAGCTGTTTACAAGGGAACCGCGTGGGGTCGTTCATCGTGCGACAAAAAGATAGAGGTCCGCGATTATATTTATCTTTCCCCGACCCTGACATCGGTAGAAAGAACATGCACACGCTCGCACATGCGAAAGAAAAACACCAAAATTATAAAAATGAATCACAAAACACCCGTTGTGGGCCTCTCGAAGGGGAAAAAAAATAGGGAAAAAAAAAAGAGGCAAAGAAAGATAAAAAAAAAAAAAAAAAAAAAAAAAATTTTGCTCTCCCAACAAACTGAAATCATAAAAATAATGATGGGAAAAAAATTCACTAGTAAGGGGAAAAAAACTTGATCTTAAAGACAGAGATACTGAACACGGACGGAATAACTTGCCCATTAACTTGCCATAGAGGGCGTACCCGGTTCTTGTTAGCGCAAGGCAAGATGTCTTAAGGAGCAAAAATTGAGTTATTTATAGATGTCTGGGTTCATTTTGGATCCGATGCGGGGGAATACTGTGGAAGCACGTGCAGAGAGAGAATTTATTTTTTTAATTTTTACTCGCATTGTTTTACGGGGTTGTTACTTCCCCCCTTGTTGCTCGTTAGGTTTGTTTCTGCTGTTACGGCGAATGACTCGGATGCGATTCCTGGAACGTGCTCCTGCCAGATGCAGCGACGAGAGTTTGGAACATTTTGTAAGATTTCATTCAAGTCAATGGGAACGAAGCTGGTAACTTTAATCTTTTTGTGGAACTTTTGTGTGGTTGGAACTACTTGATGATGAAAAACTAGTAAAACGTTTAGAGTAGCCTTTTAGACAGTCTCCTAAATCGCTCCGCTGAGGAGTCGGTAATGACACAACACATTATTTATACCAATAGTAATCAACATTGGTATAAGTAATGTGTTGTGTCAAAATGTGTTTACAAGCAAGATACTTACTGTTTTCATTTCGCAGGATTTCGTGTGCTGGGTGAAAGGTGTTTAGAAGTTCGCGTGCTGGGTTAGAGTTGTTTAGATGTTAGAATAGAAGGTGTTTTCATTCAAAAGAAGTACGCAATGTCTTAAAGAATCTAATGTTTCGTTCAGGCGACGATTTTGTCATCATAAAGCTTTGTGGTTTAAGGCATAAAATCCATTTACACCTGTTTAGCAAGGTTTAAGCAATAGCCAGTCAGGGAGAGAAAGTTGCGAATGCGTAAATGTGTAGCTGACTCAGTGAAATCGTCAACTGACGTTTACTTCGCTGTGACTAGTCGGCTCTTAAATCAAGTGACATAACGTTGAAAAGTTAGAACATTTAGACAAAATCCTTAGACAAGTTTTTCTGACATAGCAAGGTCTGCTTGCCTTAGCAACGAAGCTCGACTTAGAGAGCTTTTATTCTTCAATAATGTTCACACTTCATGCAACTTAATCAATGGCTTCCACTAGCTGCATGTAGCATGTCCAAACTACCTGTCACGTATTCCTCAGCATGTCGGTTATGACATGTTCGAAGGATGGTGTAATGCGGGCTTCAAGGTCATCAACAGACGTGATCTTAGTCTTGTAGATCATATTTGTGACAGAGCAAAATGGAAAATATAATTTTTTTTATAATTGCAACCATGACGAAGACGTCATTCCTATTTGCTAGAATCACTAACTTTCTCTGCCACTTGTCGCAATCGGAAATTAAGATTTGTTGTAAAACTTTGACAACATCCAGTTTCTTTTAACAAAAAAGAAAAAAAAAGGGGGTTTGTATATTTCATCGTACAGGATGCCAAAATAGTACATATACATTGTTTAAGGATATCCTAATATTATTACCAACTTTTTAAATAAGCGATTCGGTGAGATAAATGTACAGTTACGTCTTGAATAATGAAACCTTTTCTTTATTAATTAAACACACACTGTAGATGTGGGATTAATTTATGATGAAATAATATCGCAGTATCCCCCTCTGCTACGCTGATGTTCAAATTAATATAATTTTCGCATTTGATCCATTACTTCCAAAACTGATACACAGAATTTAATAAAATTTGGTGTCGACATAAGCTGATATAATTTAAAAAAAAGTTATGATACACACGACAGCGCGAATGATTCATCGGCGCCGGAAACTCTAAAACAAAAGTTGCGAGACAAAACAAAAAAGAGGGTATGAACAAAAAAGGCTCATAGGAGATACGGTCAACTCTAACAGTCATAAAGCTCTCACAACGTAGCTTCATATTGGAAATGCAGAAGTTTATGAATCCCTGTAGCAGCCAGTTCCAATCCTGCAGCAACGCTATTATCAGGTCCTAGACAGTTCTGGAAGGAACGTTCTAGACATATACTACAGGAGTTAGATCTACAGACCAGGCTGACCAATTCCTCTGACTAATATTCTCACTCTGGAGAAAATTTTCCTTTAGATTAGCCTTATGTAGACGAGCATTGTCGTCTATATAAATGAACGGACGGCCAATTGCACCTTTAAAAGGAAAAATAGAAGACTAAAATTTTGTCCTTATATGTCGCAGCTCTCACAAACCCTCTATCAGGCGCACCAAGGGCTGTGAGCTCGTTCACCATGATACCTTACCAGATCCAAAGAATATGTATTGTTTGGGAACACAAACTTTTAAAAGGTTTCTTAAAGAATTATCTTCTAGCCTTGAGAAACTAAACAGAGATCATAAGAAGGGTGTATATGACATTTTTATTCATGCATAAAATTAACAAATGACCCAATTTGGATTAAGTATGTAACAAATAATAATTTCAGGGTGTGGTAGGTTATCGCGCAGGAAGAGCTCTGGTCTATTGTAACCGGCGAGACAAGCCTAAAAAGGCGAGAACACGTCAACGCCGCTAACGCAAGTTGCTAATAATCACAGCACAACGTAGCCTGGAATAGGCAGACACGCTCTAAAACTAACTTCCGAAACTCTTGCTTAAATAGCACTTCATGCTACCTAAATCTGAGTAAACTCTCGCTATCTCGTTTACATTCTGGCACGAAAAGCGTGGGTGAAAAGAAAGTAATAGGAAAGTCTTTCAACTTAAAAAATGAACTATTAGTTAAAAATAAACAGATAAACCTCGGATCCTAATGTCTGCATTTCAAGATTTGTTTTTGATGATATCATTGTTATATTTTTGAAATATCTTTTACAAACTTTTGGAACTTTAATGTTAAGTATTTATTATTATAAGTGTTATGGGAGAGAGAGTTCCTTGAGAGTTTATGTAGAAAATTGGTCTAACCTATTCTGCATGAAACTTAATGCCTTATACCCGATGTCAGTTTTATTAAGTCATCTTGGAAACCACGCAATTTTACGCATAAATTCCGATGAGGTAGCTCCTAATATAGCGGAAAACGGTAAGATTTTCTATAGTTTGGAGGTACACAATTCTTGCGGCTAGTACGGAATGGACAAGGAAGTCGGGAAGATTAAAAGACCAGAGAAACATGTTTTTCGTAATACACTCGTAAAATAAAGTATTATATAAGTATTTAAAATAATGGAAGCAGCAGATGTAACGCAATTTTCTTTCGTGTTAAATATATCACTGTTTTAGTTATCGGGATTAAAACTGATGCATGAGTAAAAACATCAGTTCTTGCTGTCAAACACTCTCGCAGTGAAATACTTTTTTTTCAGGTGTTTCCTTTAAAGGATCGAAGCAACTTATTTGACAGTTTCTGAGGATGAAACATGCGGCGGAAGTCCAAAAATGCTGAATATTGTTGCGGAGACAAACTAGGGTCGAAATGCACAAGATTGAGGGAAAACAGGGCTTACGAGCCAGTTTGGCATGAAAAGAATAACGATGATAAATGATGATAGAAGCAACGAAAAATATGGATGATTTACACATTATCCGAAGATCGCTTATTATCCCTCAAAATAAAAGAATATTTTGTTTCGAATATTAATTTTGTTTAATTTTAAACATTTAGAATCTTCAAGTTAACAGCAATAAAGATGAAATTTAATAAAGGCGAAATTTCTGAGGGAGAAAAAGCTCAGAGGATTTCAAAACAACATGCTTATTTTTCAACAGAATGAGTATTCTTTTTTTCAAAAACAAAGATTATTGTGAAATGAACAATGATTCTTTTAAGGAATAAGGTGATATAAAGAAAAAGTAATTCCATCATCGATAGTGGTGCTTGTATATGAATTGGCATCCAGTGATAAAAACAAAATGCATAGCTGTCTGAAAAAATATATCACTCACACTGTCTGTTTGTATCCCACAATTTCTGTGTGCATTCTGTTAAGTTTGTTCTGTGGAGGCTGCACGTGATCCCAAACATTGTAATCGACTGCATGTCGTTCATCATATAATTATGTGCCGTAAGTGATTCTATTTGTGATAAGTCAGACAAAGAAGGAGGCTAGGGAATGTTTAGAGTATAACAGAATCTAGAAAAGACGATCCTATGTACGATCTATGGACGACATGTACGATCCTATTGAAAAAGTACTCAAAGAATGTGCGCATCAGTGGTTTGAAGATTCAGTGGTAATCTAACTTTCAATAGTGTGGTTAATAGTATTACATAAAATTTCAATTAAGACAATCAATAAAATATAAATTGATTTAATTAAATAGAATAATATCACAATCTCAGAAATCACACATCATCACTGCGTCACATCTTCCATCAACTATCAGAACACACCCAATGGCGCTCCCAGCGCCCTCTAGCGTTACGCGGGTCTTACCAGAATGGTTTGTAAAAAGGGTAAGATACAAGAAGTTCATAGTGTGGGATTGACTACTCATAATACTTGCCCTGCATGTGCGGAAGATCGTGAAGGAAATCACATCATGACATGACGCTCGGAAAGAAGGCTAAGACTTTTGCAAATCCAGTCTCCTCCATCAGGATCTGACGAATCAGGATCTGACCATCATTGCACATAGATTGAATTTAAAAATACGAGGTGGCTCAAATGTGACCGGGAATGACTTTTTTTACCAAAATCTTTACTGTGAGTTAAAGAGTTGAACACGTCACACTTCAACGTACTCCCTTCCAGAGTTGATATATTTTTGCCAACGTTCTGGAAACATTTTCATGCACTTTTCATAGAAATTATTTAATTGGCTAGTAATCCACTTCTGGACACTGACGGTGAGATCATCGTTATCCCAAAGCCTTCCAAGTGGGATTTAAGCCCGCTATTCTGCATTGAAGTAGCGGATCCACGTTTCGTTGCGGCTACTATGGACTTCAAAATGCATTCCTTCATCTTCAAACCATTGTAGATGAGAACTGGCGGTTTGCATGTGCATCACTTTGTTCTCGTCTGTCAACATACGAAAAATACACGGGGCATTACACCTTGCAATGGCGAAAATGTGCTTTTATAATCATTTCTACACTACCAATACATTGAAAGCATCGATGAAATTTTTTGATAATGATGAGATCACTTTCAATGTTTGTCGTGGTGACAGGTGTTCTCCATACGCTGTCGTCCCTCAGTGAAGCAGTTGCACTACTCAAACGTATAGGCTCCAGACAGACATTTCGTTTTGCAAGGAACTCATTTTAAGGAATTATATTTTAAACATATATTATTATCCTTTTAACACAGAAATATGGGGAGAAATATTGGGATGTTACATCCGTTTCATCCAACTCTATAAAACTACAATTCTTTAATTCCATACACTTTAAAGATCTTTAGAACTCTGTCTTACTGTTGCCATTTATTTTTGTCAAATATTACAATCCCATTTAAGTCGTTATAAAATTAATTTTTGCAGCATGTGAGAATTTCTAATAAAAGGTCATTATTTGTATGTCTTATAATATATTTAATAAAAAACAGCATATCTTTAGTTCCGAAAAACAGGAATAAATAAGTAGGAATAGCCAGTGAAAAAAACTGTATTAACATCAAGTGTACTCCACTACAAGTTTAAAAAATGGATTTGAATTGAGTGGATGAATAAAAAGCATTTTATTAACGATTGAAAATTTGAACAAGATATAGGGAGAGTGTGAGCTAATAGTAGGAATTTAAATGAAAAACAAATCGAGGTAGAACTTTCATAGAGCAGTTATTTCGATGCTGTTTAATATACTTATTCCTCACATTCATTGAGAAGCAAATTACCACCCTAGTGAAACCGACTGCCATATCGTTGGGCCCGAATTCGAATCCTGGAGAAGGCAAGTATATTTACAGCTATCTATCCTTCTTCTTGCGGGTATGATTAAACCTCTTCTGCGCTTCACCTCGAACAACGTTTCCCGTGATGAGATGATTAAATGATTGGTGGATCTGCCCGCTCCCCATGTAGTGCCTAAGTTGCAAGTGTGCGGCTACAAATTTAAAAAGAAAGAAAAAAAATTAAGAAGCAAAACAGTATTATGAATACATATATTAAGTAAAGAGGGAATTGAGACGTTGAAACCCATTAAATACAGAATTTTAAACTACACGTTAATATGCTTTACTCTGTGATGTTAGAGACAAGAGAAAGAATGAAAATGCAGTTGTGTTCGGGGTTTAGTGAGTGAGCACTTACTATACTATACTCGTGTTAAATTAAGGCCCGAAGGACAGTTTACGAGGAAGAAAGAAATACAGATGCTAAAGCTTGTAACGATGTATAGTTGTAAATGGAATGGTTGCAGATAAAAAGGAGTAAAACTATATTTGTTTTTATTTACAGAATAACAGAAAATACGTAAAAATTGAGCTTTACTAATGTAGACATAAAGTACTTTTAACTAACATGTTGATTTCCAAAGGATATGCAAAAGTGACAATTTTAAATATAAATGCAGAGACTTTACTAAGCAAATTTGGAAGTGAGAGGTTAAATAATATTAAATAAATTTTTGGTTTCAACCAAACTGTTGGCTTGCTAAAGCTATATAAAAACAAAAATTTGAAATTACTAATGAAATAAGAGCTAAGAAACAAAGATAGAAAGAAATAAGATTAAACTAGCGTCGCCCGAAGCCAAAAGATGTCAGAAAATGTTTTCTTTTTTAAACGGGTTACCTTTAATCCTATTCTTCCACTTCCCTCTTTTTTTTTCCCTTTCTTCTGCCTAATGTTAAAAAAGTATATGTTTATTTACTTGCATTTAATAGTTTACTTTCTTTTATAATCATCCCAAAAAGGTGTTTTTATTTTCAGTTAGAAATAAGAACCTGTCCGTTACAAATAAACATCAAAACCTCAAAAAGCCGAACACATTTTGCTGCGGAACGAAGATGCATGAGATAAGTGTTTATCGTTGCTATCACGAAAGCTCATCACTATCAGCATTAGAATGCGATATATTTAAAAAGTATTTTACCTACTTTATTCTTTATTTACATGTAGTGCATCATCATCATGTACATCTTTTTCGGCAAGTATTATTTAACACCATGCGTAGGATGAATAAATATGCTTCTAATAGCCTTTGCTGAAATTACCGCTAAATTTCTTACGATACTTTTTGTGTACTTCTTTCTATAGTGTACTTTCATCTTCATTAAAAAAAAAAAAAAAAAATGCATGCACCTCGATGATGTAATTTTGTAAAAACATGCAAATTGTAAAACCTCTGTTTATTTTCCTTTTCATTGTCTTTATTCTTCATTTAGTCATATTTAAATGGTAATATGCTTTGTATTCAGCATCCTTCTACTACATTCAAAGAAAAATACAGAAGCAAGCAAGGCAGCTTATAAACCTGAAATCAGTTTTAATGTTATTTAAGGTTTGTTTTACCTGACGATGGCAAAACACATTGAGGCGAGGAAAGCCTTTGTGGAGTATTTTCTAAGGAAAGCTGGCTCGTATTCACCTCACACACGGGAAAAAAACAATAACGCCTAGGCAGCCAGACCTTTCTCCTGAAAACGAACCCAGGTCGAACTTCCCGTGTTCAACAAGTTTATTACTCGACCGCTGGTGGGTAAATGTCGCTTAATGATAAAAACTTTGTTTCATGGATTTGGAACAGCACACATTATTTTTATTTAAAATTTATTTTTATTTGTAAAAAACGCCAAATTATGTGTCTTATTTAAAAGTTTTTAAATATTTTCTTAATTTTAAAAACGATTTTGGCAAATTCTTCTTTGAGATGTTAAACTGTAATCTGAAATTTTCAGATTTCCGATTAATTATTATTATTAAATTTCGAGAATATAGAAAAGTGAGTGAAAAAACGCAAAGCATAAATAACCTCTCACACGAATTAAGAAAATTATTTATGTCGGAATGCATGACTAAAATCTTGAAAATTTCCCTTTATATTTAATAGTTTTCGGGAAATGAATATTTCCTCTAGGAAAATGCCACAAACGACATAATAGATAAGAAATGATAGTCGTTTTTAATTTTTTAGAGCAAATATATGCATTGCGGAAGTTATGATCCGATTTGAATCCTGGAGTCTACTTTTTACGTTATATGTTACGACTGATGCTCAGCAAAATACGTTGCTTTTCTCAGCTACGAGAAACACGTATGTGAGTGGCGCACGCAGCCCACGTTGCTTTTCGCATCGAAATGGGCTGGTCATATCGCTCTGAACAGTAACAAAGCGTAGCAAAGGAAAAAAATCACTGTCGGAGGTACTAAATTACTGATCGGAAACTTCTCTGATAAGTAAAGAACCATTTCTTTTCGGAACGGGTGGCCTAATTCTACGCACGACCGTCGTTGCGAATATAAACTGATTGCCGTTTGAGGAGGTGATGTAAAATAGAACTCAGTTTTTATCGCTGCTTTTTGTTTATTACTACTCCGCCCCCACATACGCACATAAGAAAGAAAATTAAAGAAAGGGAAAGAGAAAGATTAATTGGGAAACTCGGTGAATATTATGCTTTCTAAAAAGTTCCTTAAATGGCTATTTCTTTCGGGTCCTGTCGGTTCTGAAAATGGCATCGGTTTAATTGAGATGAAGTCTCGTCAAACGACCTTGGGAGACAGCTATTAACACTTCTCCGTGGAAGCTTTATTGATTTCGGTAACATCATTTCCGTTTCCATGGCAACCTTTGGCACCCGGTAGTGCTATAATTGTGAGCATGAACTGCATACATATGAACGTCATCCCTCTAATAGATAGAACAATAGTTATGAATAATTTTGGTAATAATTCAAAACAAGTCACGATAGAAATGAGTATTTTGCGATTATTATGATACAAATAGTACTAAACAATTACTTTGCATTAATACATTGGGGATGGATGCATACACATGGAAAATGAACTGTGGAAAATTCAGTAAAACTGAAAATTATGGAAATGGAAAATAATGAAGTATGTGCCTAATAAAACCGTTCTCTTTTCAAAATATAGATTCAAATATCTAGATATTGTAGGGCTTAGTGGCAGATAAAAATATTTTCTTGATACCAATAATTTTCATAGTACCTAGAAGATATTTTCTTAATTTTCTATGAATAATAGCGGTGATTTGTAATGCAATTCAAGAAATCAAGTAAATCATTTTGTTCAACTTCTCTCTTCTTGTAAATATTTTCCTGTAACGATCTGTTTCTATAGATATTCTGTGCAAATATGCGCTTTATTCAATATATATTATCCTTGATTTTAAAACTACGTCATTTGAAGATATGCATAATATGCAATGCAATTTTTTTATTTAATCAATATCGCACGCATGAGTATTTCCAATGAAACTTATTGCATATTTTAAATTTTTATTCGCAAGCCACATTTATAGAATACACACTAACATCTATACAGTCGACACTAAATCTTCAAAACTCAGAGACAAACTTTTGTTAGCAACCACAAAAGTGATACTCATGCCCACCTGCCAGCTTGTGCGTTTAGTCCCCCTCCCCCTCCCATTTGAGTTGCGGTAGCGCTTGGGAGATCATGTAAAGATGAATATCCTCCCCCCCCCACATATATATATATATATATATATATATATAATATTTGAATTTAGTTATTACTTCTTAGGAACATATTTCAAAATTATTGCAACTTAAATAAATTAAATTAAATTTATGTGTAACGCAACTAATTTAGAAGTGTGAAATAGAAAAGTCAAAATGGACTGATGAATAAGAACCATTAATAATGCTATTAAATTTCCACTGAACTTATGTATGATACATTATAAAATTATTCAAATGACATAAAAATATTAAAAAGATGGAAGAGAAACAAAATATTAAAATTAAAATTAAATTATTGTTCTTAAACTGCGTGGTGAATTCTTATACTGCGTCGAGGAGGAGTTCAGACTTCGAGTGAACTGTTATAATTTAATAATTTGCAATGGTTCATCAGCTAATTTTGGGTAACAGAAACGCAGCAGTTTCTGTGGGAAGGGGAAGGGGGGTCAGTTGAGGCTGATGTACCTCCTCCTGATAACGTTATATCAGATTTGATTACATTCCTCTTCCTTTGTTTGTATTTATATGTATTTATTTTTTGTCGTTTTTGTATTTTTGAAGTTTTAGTATTTCACATTTCTTAAATTCTTCAGATTTTGTCTAATTTCATATATTTATAAAGAATTTTTTAATTTACTGGTTTTGAATTTCACTTGTTTGTGGAACTGGTTCTAAATTTCTTACTTTTTATCTCTACTGATTAATTTTTAGCAGCATATTACGCAGAAATAACTTGGGATAATTTGTTTTAAATAAAAAATTGTGATTCTGTATGTATATATAAAGACAGAAATTAAGAAACTCTGGAAAATAAATAAATACATAGTATGCATACTATTTATTCAAAAAGGATTTGTTGAAGAAACCTTCAGGAAAGTTAAATTGTAAGATTCTTGCCTTTAAGTTAAAGCTGAACATGAGGAACCTTAAGAACTGGTAAGCCAATAATCGCTTAGTTCAGCGAACAGAGAGCAGAACTCAAGAAGAGTTAAATACCTTTATTATTCAAAATAAATTTAACAGACGACTCCTTCGTGGAGTTTACAATAAAGCCTTCACTTGGGCTTGAATTCAGGATACTAAGAAGTAAAACTTAACTAAAAGGATATAGCCGAAGTTATCAAGATTGATTCTAACACAGTTGGCCCCTTAACGCTAACTAACGGCGAAGCTATCATGGGCCTAAAGTACGACCGAGCGTGAAAAGATCAAACGTTATTTGCTTGCATATTTAAGGAAAAAGACGTTGTGTATTGCTATTATTACAAACAAATCTATTAAAACTGGAGTTCTCTAGTGAGACATGAGTTCGGTATTGGGGCAGACTCTTTAAGACTCTCATCGTGAACTCTCTCGAAATCGCCCAAATCATTAATGGGAAAGAATTGTCTCTAAACTCAAAACTAATAAATCACGTAAGGCACGACCAAATTGAGAAAGGAAAAGAGGACAGAAACTAGTCTTAGAGAGAATGTTCTCTGACGGTTATGTTTCCAGCCGAAAGAAATCTCCTTTAGGAAATCCAATCAATGGGCAAGTTGAAGTATTGGTTAAATAGGATGCTTTTTCAGTCACCATGGTCAACGGTTTACAAAACTTGTAAGACTGGCTGAGTACTTTAGCAGGGACTTTCAAAAAGAAGTAATTAGAGTGGCTTTTGATGAAATTATGCCGGCTATGAAAACATTATATTTTTGAAAATATTTTTAACAAATATTTTATCAGTACCTTTTTATGTCTCGTGTTCTTTAGTAGCAGCAAATGTACGAAAACTCCTAGAGAACTATCTCTGTGACTTGTAAAGTACCACAGAGAATGAAAAAGAGTGTAAAACTATTTTATAGTATTTAACTCAAATAAAGGTTAAGAGAAGGAACTATTCAGGCTTACAGAACAGCCAGCTTTTATGGCTTAAATGAAGAGTAATTAATTTTAAATTATAACAAACACAACATGCGCAAGTTGGCTCTGCCAGTCAGCGTGGAAAGCCTAATATCGAAAATAACGCAATGTCGCAGAATACTGCTCCCAAGAGAATCAGTTAGCGAACGTGGCCTTCAGCAGGTGGAAGAGGCTATGATTCTAATCTCTAAATTATTATCTCCTATCTACCTCATTTGAATACATGTGAGTTAGATATTTGCATTCTGGTAGGAAAATGGAAAGCGAGATAGACAGAAAAAAAATTTAATATAAAATAAATAAATAAATAAATTTTTAAAAAATCTGAAAGTTTTCAGATTTTAAATTGCGTCCAAAGGGGCGTTTTTTAAAATTTTGTGTGTTACCATTATTTATTAAATATCATGTTCTTCGCACTTAAACCATAAAATTCAGTTCAAGAGCAATATCGCAAAATAATTTTAAAGTGAGCCTATCTTTAGAATTTCCGATACACAGTTCCGCGCGCTGGAGATAAAAGTGTTGCTATTGCTCGCTTTTAAATCGTTGAGTTTGTAATATAAAATCGATAATGAAACAAATTCCAAATTTCAAATTTGGGCTTCCACATGCAAATATTCGTAGGAGGATTACGTCATTCAAAATTCGATGGCTCTAAGTACCGTTGTTTTATCACAATGCGAGAAACATACATACATTTATGCAAATTTTTAATTATTTAATTTCTTCAAATATAATGCAGGACTCACGTATAAATATCACGTTCTTCGCACTTAAACCATAAAATTCATTTCAAGAGCAATGTCGCAAAATAATTTTAAACTGAGTATATCTTTAAAATTTCCGATACATAGTCTCGTGCGCTGGAAATAATAATGTTTTTTCTGTACAACGTTGCCATTGCTCGCTTTGAAATCCTTGAGCTTGTTAATCAAAAATTCGTTAAAGTTTTACAAAATAGGAAATCGATAATAAAACAAATTCATAATTCCTAATTTGGGCTTCCAGATGCCCATATTCGGTGAAAGATTACGTCAATCGAAATTGGATGGCTCTAGGTACCGTTGTTTTATCACAATGCGAGAAAAATATATACATTTATGCAGATTTTTAACTATTTAATTTCTTTAATACAGTGCGATAATACTTGGTGGCAACAATTTGAAAAGTGAAACAACGCTTGTAGTGATTAAAAGCAAAATGCCCTTCTAGGCGAATTGCCCCTTTGCACTAATAACTGGTTAGTAAAACTAAACGAATTTCATCTATCCAGCATATTTTGCATTAGTCATAATTAAATTTAAAACAAAAGGCTTCGAAACTCTTCAAAAACTCCAAAAGAAAACTGCATAGTGTTAAACTGCGTTAATAGAGTATATGTGGTCCTAAATATATACTCTATATAAAGATAATAGCTAGACATCTATATCATTTATTATCTATATAAAGATTATACATTATATCTATATAAAGATTATAGCTAGACAAACTTTCCGAGTATTAACTTGCTTCTTCAATAAAACGAACCGATGTAAATCGCTTGTAAATTTGTAAATAGAACGCGGTATCTACAACCGAGCTCAGATGTAAAGTACGTTTCTTTGATTACATATTAGCAGTTGTGTCTACACGCGCTCCAAAGGCAACTGATCTAATAATTCCCCTCTGATTTCAGCGAAATATCGTGTTATCGCTGTTAACTTGTAGATTTATGTATATGTTATTGAAAGATCCGTTTTAAAAGGAAATGAGTTTTCTCCTGCAAATACACTGAAAACCATTCTGCAGAGGATGCACTAGTTATTAATTTCGAGAGATATTTTTGGCTTTAAATTTAGTCTGAATTTCAATAAGCACTCTAGATAATTAAAAGCAGAAGTTAAATTTATTTTCCCTGAAGTATCTTAGTTATTTATGAGGATTAACGTTAATGTAATTTAAAGAAAAATGTACCTAGCGAGGTGAATTTCAATTTAACTTTCGAAGATAAAAGAATCTCATAATTTAGTCTCTGGGAACGAATCACAAATCTAATTTAAAGAAAGATGTATCTGGCAAGGTGAATTTCAATTCAACTTTCGAAAATGGAAGGGTCTTATAATTTGGTTTCTGCGATTAACAACAAATTGCCCTAGCTTTTCCAAAACTCAATATTCGATTTAAATAAAGATCTTGCTCTAGTGTTCTTTTTTACAAAATTGGTAGATTGGTAAACAGTCGCTCCCAAAAGTGTTCGTATACTTACAAGTTTCAGTGAAACGCTGCTTTATTCATTAATAAAAATTAATATTTGAGAATGAGAAATTTTTAATAATATCTATAAATTTCTGTTAGCAAAAATACGTTAGTTATTTTATGAACATAATAAAACTTTTTGGAAAAATAATGTATCAAAAAGTAACAGAAAAATTTCCTCACGCGCACTTTAAAGAAATCTGCACGTATTAGTAATTATTGTAGTATTTCTGTTAGTTAGTATTTTGTAGGATATCTTGCAGCATTTATGATAGCTTTCAAACATCCGGGCATACAGTTCATCAGTTCTTTTTAGCCCAAACAGGCAATTTGCCCAGAAGGGATATTAATTTCGTTTTGGCATCTTTCGTCGTCTTCTATAAAACGGGGTTTCACTTCTCAAATCATTGCCACCAAATCTTAGAGCCCTGCATTATATTTGCCATTAAAGAAATTAAACAATGAAGAATCTGCCTGAATGTATGCATGTTTCTCACACAGTGAAATAAAAAAGGTACCTAGAGACATCAAATTTTGAATAACGTAGTCCTCCACTCGAATATGGACATTTGAAAGCCCAAATTTGGAATTTTTTTTTATTATCTGTTTCACATTTTGCAAGACTTTAACGAATTTTTGATTAACAAACTCCACGATTTCAAAGAGAGCAATGGCAACACCGTACGGAAAAAAAAAAAAAAAAAAAAAAAAAAAAAAATCTGAAATGTTTCAGATTTTAAATTACGTCCAAAGGGGCGTTTTTTAACATTTTGTGTGTTACCTTTCTTTATTAAATATCATGTTTCTCGCACTTAAACCATAAGATCCAGTGCAACAGCAATATCGCAAAATAGTTTTAAAACGAGCATATCTTTAGAATTTCCGATACAGAGACTCACGCGCTGGAGATAAAAATGTTTTTTCTGCACAACGTTGCCATTGCTCGCTTTGAAATCCTTGAGTTTGTTAATCAAAAATTCGTCAAAGTTTTAAAAAATAGGAAATCGATCATAAAACAAATTTCAAATTTCAAATTTGGTCTTCCACATGCTCATATTCGTTGGAGGATTACGTTATTCAAAATTCGATGACCTTCGGGATTCAAATCCCTTTGGACTAAAAATTATCTCAGTGCGCGAGATTGTGTATCGGGAATTCTAAAGATATGCTCTTTTTTTAATATTTTGTGATATTGCTATGAAATTTAATTTTATGGTTCAAGTGCGAAGAACATGATATTTAATAAATAAAGGTAACACGCAAAACGTTAAAAAACGCTTCTTTGGGTGCAATATAAAATCTAGAAGCTTTCAGATTTTTATTTTATTTATTTAGTTTTTTAATATATATATAATATCTGCATGAGTTCTCCCATTCTTCTAGCATTCCTATTATTAGTTCGGTTTTCTTTTTTATGTTGTGTCTTCATACTCTAACCTCTAATTCTCTCCAAATGCGTTCTGTCGGGTTTTAATCTAGTGACTGAGGTGATGTTTTCAGAATTTGTGGACAATATAGACACACCAAAGGCGAACATTGAGGGCGTGTGCTTAGGATAGTTATCCTGATATAAAAGCTTTTTTCAATACCCAAATTTTTGGCGGGTAATTTTGAATCATATTTTAAAATATTTAAATAAAGTGTATGATTCATTATGCCGTCAATGAATACTAAATTACCTAATGCTGATGCTGATATGCATCCCCGCACCCAAGGGCACCTCCACCGCCAATCTTTACTGTTTCAACCAAGTTCTTGGCATTAATTTCCTCACTTTTTCTTCTCTGTACAATTATATATCTATCGGAATCCAAACTATTAAATTTGCTTTCATCTGCAAATAAGACATGTTTCCAATACGCTTCGAGCTTATTTACCATTAATTTTGCGAAGGAAAGAATAAGCTTTCTATATTTTGGACTTACTAAAGATTTTTTTCGAGCACAGCGAACATGTAATCTAGCTGATTTGAGTACTCGTCGAGCAGTTTCAGGTGAAACTGAAGTAGACAAATTTTCAGTAAATTCAGCAGAAATCTTTGCAGATTCAAACGTGGATTTTTCACAAATTTTCGAACTATAAATCTCTGACCACGTCGAACTGACTTTGCCGGACGACCGCTTCTTACTTTTATTTTCGATCCAATTTTCTTTTTTAAAGCGTTTTATCACATACTGCTCCGCGGGATGGAATAAATTTGCTAATTTAGCGATATGCCGGATCGATTTTTCACCCTTATGATGAAAAATGATCGGTTTTAGAATGATATTTGTTGTTTCCTTATGTCTACGAGCCATTTTTAAACATTAAATAAAATATAACGAAGTAAACAAGCAAAGAATAAAGCCAAGCAAATTTTTATATGTCATCAAAATGCAAAAATTAAAAAAAATAATAAATAAATAAAAGGGGGGGACAGACGATAATTTTATTTATGAAATTTTACGAAAATGTTTCGGTGTACGATCACTTTTGTGGCTTATTTTATCTATGCCTCCTTACTTTTTTCAGTTTTAGAAAAAGAAAATGAGTCAGTATTAAACAAAAAGTTTAGTTTTATTCAAAATCGCATGGCGATGATACGAAAAAATATTGGGCTTTATATTCGAATTTAGTTCCAGTTTTCCTCAAACTCTTAAAGTGGTGGAACACTTTTTGGAGCCACTGTATTTATAACGGGATAAGGACACTAATAAATAAACCGGATTATCTAACGATTAAAATGCTTAAATAGAATTACCAACCTAAAATTCGACATTTTACCAACTGCTAACTTAACTTCCAGAATTTAGAGGAAGAATTTTTTAGGAAAAGATCCTGATACACAAAACAATTAATCAAATTTTATGAAATATTTTAATTAAAAGTTCAGTATTCAGTACACATGGAATGCGCCTATAAGGTATTTCTCCGGCATTCTTAGTATGCGTTCGAGGTGTAATAGTCAGCCCAGTTGGCGCGTATTCGAGAGGTTCGTGGTTCCCGGCGAGGGCATTGCTCATTATTAAATCTCTCCTGCTTTCAAAAAAAAAAAAATTATTGGTTGGTGGAAATGCAGTATGTTGCGTTTTTACTGGTTCGTAATGAACTGAATGCACACACAAAGGATGACGGCTTGATTAAATTTATTTTCTTAAAAAAAAAAAAAAAGAAATCTGAAAGTTTTCAGATTTTAAATTACGTCTAAAGGGGCGTTTTTTAAACATTTTGTGTGTTACATTTATTTATTAAATATCACGTTCTTCGCACTTAAACCATAAAATTTAGTCCAATAGCAATATCGCAGAATAGTTTTAAAATGAGCATATCTTTAGAATTTCCGATACACAATCTCACGCGCTAGAGATAATTTTTTTTTTTTTTTTTTTTTTTTTTTTTTGTACAACGTTGCCATTGCTCGCTTTGAAGTCCTTGAGTTTGTTAATCAAAATTTGTTAAATTTTACAAAATAGATAATAAAAAAATTCCAAATTTTAAATTTGGTCTTCCACATGTCCATATTCGCAGTAGGATTACGTCATTCAAAATTCGATGGCTCTATGTACCGTTGTTTTATCACAATGCGAGAAATTGACATACATTTATGCAGATTTTTCATTATTTAATTACTTCAGATATAATGCAGGACTCTAACATTGGGTGGCAACAGTTTCAAAAGTGAAACGGACATTTTTAGTGATTCAACGCAAAATTGCAAAAAGAAAACAATAATCCTTCCGGGACCAAGCCCTTTGGACTAAAAAAAACTTATGTCTTTACAGTTTCACCCGAACTAAAAAAAGGTGGTGAATGATGATTCTCCATTCCCCTAATCCTATACTCTCCAGTCACTCTTTAAAAGGGGGAGTATATAAGGTATTTCTGATACCTTCTTAGCATTCCTTCGTTGTGTAATGGTCAGCATTCGAGAGGTCCGAGGTTCGTGCTCCGGCGAGGGCATTGCTCATGTTTCATCTCTCCTGCTTCGAAGCAACCTAATGTCTCTACAGATGTCTAATGTCTGTGCCGAAGAATTTTAGATCCGAATAGTTGAATTTTTGCAACATTTGTTTAGAAAAAGATAAGCAGATATTCGTTTGACAATATAAAATCCTATGAATTCACAACTGTCATAACCAGACAAGAGAGCATCCCTGTCTTCAGCAGCCCATCATCCTTATCCCAGGCAAGAGATCTTAATATTTTGTTCAAGTGAATGAAATAAATAACAATAGTAGCAGACTATTGTTAATAATAGCAGACTATTGAATATAGTAGCAGACTGAAATGATTGGGTTCGTACAGGGCTGTTAAACTTTCTAATAGGTATCACATTCCATTAACCAGTGCTATTTTTATTTAGATTGTAGAAATATTTGGGTTTTTGATGCAGGAGGCGTGAAATATGAGCAATGCCCTCGCCGGAACTCGAATCTGGACATCACGAATACGCACCGAGAGTGCAACCGTTACACCACGAAGGCAGCGCGGAAAGAAGGGAGAAAATATCTCTGGTTTCTCTTCATTATACGAGTTAATCTTTCACCTTTTACCTTCTGAGGTAATATATAGAAACATGCATATATATAATACGGACAGCGTTCGTTTTCTTATATTAATGAAATTAATTAATTTGTGAATTTCGGTCAGTTTTTTTTTTATTAGTGGGCCTAAAAAAATAAGTTAATAGAATATTGGGAACACATATCTAACATTCTATATGATTATTAATCTGAGCTTTCACATAATTCTGTCCCACATGTTGCTAATTCTGTAATGATACTATTTATTTTTGCTGCTAAGTGTGAAGTTTTGATCAGGTATCTTTCGAAAGCAAACTCGTTGATAGCTAATTTTTTTAAATGAAATTCAGATGTTAAGAGATATAAGGTATTTTCTCTCTCTTTTCTGCCTGCCTTCGTGGTGCAACTGGAAGAAACTTCGATGCTTATTCAGGAGGTCTGGAGTTCGAATCTCGGCGAGGGCATTGCGGATTTCTTCAGTTTCCTCACTTCGAAAAATTCTAAAACGATTC
The DNA here is from genome assembly GCF_044657685.1 of Stegodyphus dumicola. Taxonomy (NCBI): domain Eukaryota; kingdom Metazoa; phylum Arthropoda; class Arachnida; order Araneae; family Eresidae; genus Stegodyphus; species Stegodyphus dumicola. Next base: position 215,050,147 of record NC_140773.1, on the reverse strand, counting down.
CACAATGGCGCCCAAACAAAAAGATGGTGGACATTAAATCTTCATCACCAGGATTTGGTCACTGGATCACCTCATCCTTAGTCACCCTTTAAAAGAGGGAGTATATATGGTATTTTCTCCCACTTTTCCGCACGCTTTCGTGGTGTAACCGGAAGCACACTTATCGTTTATTCGGGAAGTCAGGAGTCTGAATCACAACGAGGGCACTGAATATTTTTCATATCTCTAACTTTAAAAAAAATCTAATGATTCTACAAGAAATTAAAAAATGTTATGATCTGCGTCTCCCGTTTTCCCGCATGCACAGAGTTATGTGGAGGAAATATTTCGCGCATGAAAATATGTCGGGAAAAAGCCATGAGTAACTATATATTGAGAAAGATAACAGTTGGTGTTGGTATATTTTTCATTCACTTTTATAACGAAACTGTGCGCTCTCCTTCCTTCTAAGACTGATTATTTATAACAAAATTAAGCCGAGAATTCAGATAACCAAACCAAACAGAATAATTTAACAGTACCAATCGTGATCTTAGATTATTAAATGGATATCTAATCGTATTTCTCGTAAATCTGCTGATACTAATTCGTCGTATAGTTTCGGAATCTTTCTGTCTACTTTCAAACTGTGGAAAACTGTTTTTCATAAAAGCAACGCGGAGATCCTGTAGGGCAGTGGTGCCCAACCTTTGGCTTCTCGCGAGCACATTTTGGCCTCTCGCGAGCACATTTCCAAAACATCAAAATTTTTATTAAACATATTTCCGATCTTATGCGATACATCTGAAATATTAATTTCGGCAAATGGGTTTGAGATGAATAATGATATTGGTTGAACTTTATCGAAATCAGAGAAGGGGAGTTCAAAATTATTTTTCAGTGCATTTAGGTTTTCTCTGAGAGTATTTCTCTGTTTCAATTGTCTTGTGGTTATTAATATGGCTTGATAAATTCTGAAAATGGGTGAAATTTGTTTCTTTCATCTGATTTATCCACAAATTTCACTTTATTTGAAAAGCAGTTACAGTCCCAGTCAATTGGAAAAGGGTTTTTTCTTTTCCTTGGAGATTCGTTCAGATTTTTTCAGTTTAGCTGTTATATCCGTGAGAAAATACAGATTGGATAACTAATTATTATCGTCCAATTATTTATAACTTTCGTTTCCGGATTCCAAAAACCGCTTTATTGTCGAAAGAAGTTTTATAAATCGTTGAAGTACTTTTCCCCTGCTGAGCCATCTAGCACCGGAATGAAGCAATAAGATTCCATGTTCGCTATCAAGTTCATCAGTCAGCAATCAATTATTTTATAACGTCTTGCAAGATATCTCTGTAAATGCTTACCATATTTTAACAATTAAGAAATATAAATCAATAGTTATTTTAATTTTTTTTCCATAATATCGAGCTGGCGAGCACAAGGTTGGACACCCATGCTGTAGGATGTTATAGTAGATCAATAGCTTCATCAGACAGTTCTTATAGCATTATATCATAAACTCCAGATGTCCAATATGCTTATTTCTATCTTGTCTTTCGAAAACAATTCTGAGTCTATTCTAGCATCCCAAAGAAAGAAGATATCTTAGTTCGCAACTTTTGCAGATAGTATTAAACCCTAGATTCCATTGAATGCTCTGTTTGAAGTAATTTATAGGATTTTTATATCGTGTTTAGACCACGAAAAAAATACTAAGGTGCAAAAGCCTAGAAAACTCCTAAGAAAGAACTCTAAATATATTGAACACTCCTTGTACAAGGTCAGTAGACATATACAAAGTTATACTCTTCCTAGTGTTGAGTTTAAATGACGTCACTTGACTCATAAAAGACAGAGTTAGATTTAGTTCTCAAAGGAAGCACTTTCTTTGGAGGAGACTATGAGTCAGTGATGTCACACTTTCAAAGATTTCTGATCGGAAAGAAGAAACTTGTAATACAGCAATTTTGGTCTTGAATTCGGAACGTTCTCTAAAGCAGAGCTCTGTGATGTTGTTTGCACGTTTTGCATTATAATGTCCCATCTCAAACTGGATTCTGTTACATGAAGCTTATCAAAGAGTCAAATTGCATGCGAGTCCAGTAGATTGTTACCCCTAACTGTTTGTTGTTTCTTGATCCTAGTTGCTTTCTTCTGGGATTTATACTCATCAGGAAGTGCCACTGTTTGTTTTCTTTTCTACTATTAGAATTTTCTACAGTGAAATTTGATAGCTTTTTCCTTACATCAATATAAATATTTACTTTTTCAACGTACTGTTGATAAAAGAACAATTTCATGCACCTGGAAACAGACCTTTGTTATTGCAATCATGTTTGTAGCGAAACTACACTATTATTTTTCTCTTCTTAATGCGTTTTTCCTTTGGCATAAATCTTGGAAGCTGCTCTGGTCTAGTATGCATTCCACTATACATCTACTAAATGAGAACAGCCCGAGATTTTTTTTTTTTTTTTTTTTTTTTTTTTTTTTTTTTTTTTATGGAAATTTATTCACTGTTTGTTTGCTTCTGTCTTTTTTACTGTTTTTTTCTTCTGTATTTCCCCCGCTCCTTTTCTGGCCTACGTTAATTTTTTTTTTAATTTTTATTTTTATTTATTTATTTTTTTATTTCAAAAGTTCTGTTTCCGTTTACAATCTGGAAGTTCGTTAACTTGGATTGTACTTTAAATACCCAGATGCTTATTTAATTAGAATACTGTGTTTTTCCTTACTCGGAAGGAAAAAAAAAAAAGAAGTGTTTAGGGAAAAAACTAACTAATTATCAGATTCTCTTTCTTTTTTCTTTTCCCTTTGGGCTCAGATACTTCTCCCTCCTGAGAATCCGAATTTTGGAAAAAAAAATCATCTCTGAATGCAAATGTAGCAGTTCATAAAATCTTGCATGAATCCCAGCTTTCATAGGATAAACATAGTGAAATGTTTGAAATGATTATAATTTCAGCTAAAGAAAATAAGAAAATATAAAACTAATGCATTTTCAGGCGAGGCATTCATTAAACAATCGTAGATATAGCCAAGAAACGTTCGAATTAACACAAAATTAAAAAAAAAAAAAATCTCATTACTTTGTGGTTATTCTAACTGTATCATCTGAAATTAAGAAATTTAGCATGATTGCTAGTTCCTCAGTCATATAACAATTTAGAAAATGAGTAATTGTAAATTATTTCTTGGATAAGTACAGAAATTAGGTATCGGAACTTAAAAATTCTGAAATAACTGTTAATCGAATTTAATGGTCATCTTCTAAGACCATGTAATAAAATGAAATAAAAATCTAAAGCTGCTAATAAATAAAATAAAATAATCTTCATGATATTTCTTTTGAATGTCTACTATCTTATATACCTTTTATAAGATAAATGTAATAGTCAAATGCGCAATAGATTAATAGATTAATAAATAAATAGATAATACTATCTTGTATACATTTTATAACACAAATTCGATAAATTTAATATTAATTAAGATAAATTTTATTGATAAATTTAATGCTTTATTTAACAAGAAAAGTTTTTATTATCAGGTATTATTATAAAGTTATTACGTAATGGTAATCACTTTCTATTGTGTTAATTTAACACTATCTGATGCCTATAATGTCAAAATTAAACACTTTCTTAACTAACTAACAAATTCTAACTTCAACACATTCTAACTAAAATATTTTGGTGATAGCATAATTAAATGTTAGAATAAATTAGTGTTACTTTTACATAATGAAACTCGGCAGCGTCAAAAGGGAACGAGCGCCAAATGATATGTTGACGAAGGTGGATTCTACCTGTCTTTTTTCAAGAGTTTTTGTACTTGCATCGTACTTGAGATTCATTCTTTTTCAGCCATGTTACGTTCATTTTTGGAATATACTCAGGATGATATTGCTCAGTAAGTAAGCCCTGAATATATTTAAAACTTTTAAATGAATCTGTTATAAGTTCTTTTTCCAATACTTTAATTTAAATGTTTGTGAAGACTGTTAACTTTAAAATATTTGTGTTCTAATTGAAGTAAGTAAACTCTCTGACTTGTTCAATAAAGATTCCATAGTTATTTTAACTTATGATTCTTTAACAGAACTGTGCTAAACAGAGGACAGTGTCCTTAATTATATTAAATGCACTACATAATCATTAAGGCATATACAATGAGAGATATTTAAATTAATTCCACATCAGACAAAATGCCATTTAAAATTACATTTTAAAAAAGATTTTAACTTAATATAATGAAATTTCACGTTATGATAAAATAACAAGGAAATCTGTGCAACTGAATGATCTGTCAGTATTTTATTAGGGCAAATCTAGTTTTGAATTCTTTTAAAAAAGGAAGCAGAGCCTAAAAATTCTTTACTAATGCACCAAGTTCAATATTCTAAATTAATAACGACAGTTTATAATGAATTTTAAAAAATCTGGCGTAAGTTATGTTTCAGAAAAAAATATGGAGATATACTCTACAAATCTCCTTCGATACGAAGTTTTATAGTGCTTATTTACCTCTTACTTTAAAAAAAAAAAAAACTAATTCTAATATTTATATGGTATTCTGAAGTGTTACTTTATCAGATAAAAAAACTGTAAACTAATTCGTACTATGCTGTTCAAATCATGCATGGGGACATTGACTCACATTTTCATTTTCCCATTCAATTTTTCACATGAGCTGACATTAATAACCTGCAGTACATGGTAATAAATATTTCCATCCGCTCAGCGTAAAAGTTATATTTCATCCACGCCCAAACAAGCAAAGCAAACTGAAACATGCCACGACGATTCATCCACAAAAAACTCATTGCCACTTCTTTTTTAATAATATTACTCGAAAACCTAATCACACGCAAATTACTTCATTTCTCGATAGCTACATAAAAATGCACACCTCTTCCTAAAGTTTGCACAGTTCTTCGAAACACGTCTTCTCATTTGAATATAACAGGGCGATCGTCTATTAGAGCGCGCGGATTTAGCATACTTATTGAATTTCTCTTGCCCCCTCCGCACATCGAATGGAGCAGGTGCTAAAAAGTCGTCCTGAGATTTCACGGGTTCTTCCTCATTAATATTTATTAGTGCCTCTGTCCCTAGCGAAATAGCAGCTGCTAGGATTTCTAAGCGGATCTGTTTGCGAACGACATGCGCAGACGCGTTGGAACACGTCCACTCTTCTAGTGTTTGTCGGAAGAATCTCGTTTACGGAGTCGACAAGAGATACCGGTTATGGTTATGTGTATGCTTACTGCTCCTGCAGGAATTAAGCTTAGTGAAATGCAGTCAGAGCAATGTCATTGGCTTGAAGAAACCGTATAAAACATACGTCAAAAACTTTATTGCAGACGAAATTCTATCTCATTTGCGATTAAAATATTCGGAAATTACCCTAAGGAATCTTAAGCTGATTTCATTTTCCTCTCCTTAGCTAAATATCCGTTTGTTAATCTTTGAAATATTTAAATTATATTTAAATTGTGAACAATAAATCAAAGCCAGATTATGGCAGTCTCGGCCTGTACGAAGAGCCGGCCCCTATCCTCATTTTCCTTAATTTCACACACACACAAACACACAAAGTTGTTGAGAGAGTCCGGGTTCGTAAAGACTGAATGCACACTTGCTAAAATTTGTTTTACAAGAATAAACATTTTAGAATTCTGGAACTTTCCACAAAAATACTCGTACAGCTCCTCACAGTATCACAGGGAACAATCAGTAGCTATACTTCAAACTATAATAACGTTAAACACAACGCAATGCAAAGCGCATCTAAAAAGGCGAAGCTCTTCCGGAGATATCTCAATACTCCGAATTCACTCTGACTACACAACTGCTCCGAAACGGATACTCTCCCCGGTTTTCACTTCCCCCCCGACCGTCAGGAAATTTATAGTATACTTCTCAAATTTGCTAGAAGGCATATGAGAGCCAGAGACGGTTATAGTTACATATACGATCAATTATAATTATTCAGCTACAATACCTATTACAATTACACAAGGATCGGGCCAAAATGTCGCCAAACTTACGACTTTTGGCGATTTATCGCCAAATTTGGCGACAAAAATAAGCCGCTAAAACCATTGCCAGCTTGGCGATATCTCGCAAATTCAGCAAGATTGCCATTTATTCAATGTAATCTTGGCCCTGTATTCTTATTTTTCCGGCAGAGCATCTTGTCTTTCAAGCATTTCATGTTACATTATACAAAAAAAATTACTACAATTTTGCAAATAATTTCACTAAAATTATTTACATATGTACAAACTTCGTAACCATGTTATGAAGAGTTGCAAGATGATTTGAGGGCACATCAAAGCCAGTGGCCCTAGATCTGGGCTTTGCTGGTCTATGAGATAATCACACTATGCTATATATGTGTGTATAATATTGAGCTATATATATATAATATTCAGGGCCCCCTCTCGACCATTACTTTTTACATTAGAAACTTTAGTAGCTAAATTTTCCCGCTTTTCACGTCATATTACACTGCTAGTGTACTTAACATCCACTTTGCCTACAAGTAAATTGGTAATTATGAAAACTCGTGCCTGATCGCGTAGCTTTCATAATTACCAATTATGAATTTTAAATAATTACCAATTGAAAATCTTCAATTTATCTTTCGAATGCTAACAATTCATTGCTAATCAGTATAACAAACTGGATGATTTAAAGAGGTATAAGTACTTCTTAGCATATTCTACCTTCAGTTTTAATCATATATTTTATGATATAATTTATATAGAGTGAACATTCTAATTGATTTCGTTCGTAAGTACAGAACTCACTTTTAAATATCCGTACTAATTTAAATTATAAAATAATTTCATCAGGAGCAAAGAAATTTGCAAGACTGGTCTAAGTGAAAGGTTCATCAAACTCGAAAATGAAATAAATCAGTCTTGCTTTATGTTCTAGCATAAAAATATTGAAAAAAAAAAAGTATAACATAAATACAAACTATTAAGTTAAGGGATTTATAAATTCAAATTTTAAAACATTATAAACGAAAACTTCATATTAACAAGCGTATAGAATTTAATGGCTATAAAGGAATTAAACCAAAATAAATTAATGATTAACAATAAATTAGGCTTTCTGATTTCACGCCAAAGAGTATCAAAAATTTTATTAAATTTTCCGGTGAAAATAATTTTACCTTAGATTTTATTTAAATGCAGAAACAATAGGTTACTTTCAGAAACATTTACATTACATTACACTAACCACTAATGTTCTAATTGCCAGCTGGCCGTGTTACCGCTTGCAGTACGAGAGCAAGTTTGGGTTAATATGGTAATTATTGGTGTTCTTCCCCTTCTTATAGAGCTACTAGGGAAAGGCACAAGCCTCAGTCGACTAAATCTGGGGAATGATAGGGGTTCACCTACTACATTTTTAGTTCGAGCGCCAATGTAAGACAGACATTAAATGTTTTTGGAGCAAGAAGCGCGAAAATTCAGCAATGCTTTGGATCCTCAGTATTCAAACCACTGAGCTTCCAAATGCTAGCTACACATGTTACAACTTTCTATATTATAATCTATTCCCTTAAAATAGGCCCTTCAAGACCATTTTCTTACCCATTTGCGAGTCGTCATCACCGCACAACACTTACTTTTCCCACCTCATTTGAAGACTGCACTTCAAGTCTCGCTCTATTTATAAAACGAAACAGGCGAAGTCGAAATGGAGTAGAGAAAATATTAGGCGACTCGAACCATCTGCAGCAGCTGTTATTCTTATGGTTACAAGACAAAGAAGGAAAATGACCTTGAAGTTCGTATTTTAAGCAATAGATTATACACCATTCACGAGAAAATATCATATTTTCTTACAAACATGAGGGGTTTTATGTTTATTAACCAGTTGTCTTATTATTTTTGCCTTAACTGTCAAATTAGTTAATGTGTTTAAAAATAGAGTTCTCGAGTTTAAAGGACAGCTTCCGGTAGTATTTGCACACGGTCTCACTTCTATTGCTTCCACTTCCGAAAGACTTCACTCAACATTAGCCCTGCTAGCCGTTATTGCTCGCGTAAGTTGAAGGCCTGAGCCAAAGAATGGAGTTGCCTTTTCTCTTGTAAACCTCAGATTTTAATGTTAAATTTTGCTTTTTTCTTTTCTGTTATTCTCTCAAACTGCGGAGATTGTTTCTGTTATTACACAAGTTGTGGAAATTGTTAGGCTGACAGGCTTATAAAAAGATTTATTGTAGAATTTCTTGAGTTTCTTTATTTAGGGGTTTGATTTAATTTATTTAATTATGTCAAAGCACTCCAGGGAAGCGATGCCTTTATGGAGGACTTTCTGAGGGCAATCGGCTCTTATACTTGTTACACATGAGAAAAACCACGAAAACGCCCATGCAGCCAATGCGACTCTCGAAATACGGACCGAACTACCAGTGTTCAGCGACTTTACCGTTCGGACGATAATGGGACTTATTTGTGGGTTAAGACGGAGCAATAAGTCTTTTGACAGTCTTCACGGATCCCGAGATTAACTTTTAAGGTAGTTAGAATCAGTACAAACGTAAATGAAAATGATGTATTTAGTGAAGTAACTTGCGTGAAGCTAAGTTAGTTCTAAGAATAAAATTAGCGAATGCTTTCATAATCAAATGATGAAAAATAGAGTCCAAGTCCTGAACAGTGCCCACCAGCGACCGATAAGCCTCTGAACACTGGTAGTTCGTTACGGGGTTAGAGTCCCGGCGAACCGGCTGGCTGCATGGCGTTTTAGTGGTTTTCCCATGTATAACGTGGATACGAGCCAGTTTCCCTTAAAAAAAAAAAAAAAAAAAAAAAAAAAAAAAAAAAAAAAAACGTCCACGGGCATCCCTTTCCATGTAGTGTCTAAGGGCGGAGCACGTAATAGGTTAAAAAAAAAAAAAAAAAAAAACCATTTCTGCAAATTAAATAATTCAATAAAATAACATTTAGCATTAATGATTTTGTATTTTCTCTGTCAAGGAGAAAAGAAGATGCGAGCATAATTGCATAATTAATAATATGTCGCTAATTGCAAAAAATGGAATTTATATACCTACTATAAAAAGTATGTAAATTTTTAAGCGCAATATTAGAATGCAGTGCGTTTATTAATTCTTTAAGAAATGTGCTGCGTTGTTAAACGAGGATAAATTGTAAGACTTTATAATTACCAAAATTCTTTATTTATTTATTTTAAAGCCCAGAAGAGTTATTAGTCTCGAAATCGAATCACTTTAAATGTCCAAATCACTTTTCAAATCGCTGCCACCAAATATTATCGTATGTGTTATATTTTTTTAAGAAACTAAATAATGAAGAATCTACATGAATGTACGTATGTTTCTGGCATTGTGAAAAAACAGCGGTACCTAGAGTCATTCAAATTTTGAATAACATAGTCCTTCGCCCGAACACAAGCGCACTGGAACCCCGAATTTTGAATTTGTTTTATTGTCTATTTATTTCAGAAAACTTTAACGAATATTTGATTAAAAAACTCAACAATTCAAAGCGAGCAGTGGCAATACTTTAAGGAATAAAACACTTTTATCTCTAGCGCGCGAGACTGTTTATCAGAAATTCTAAAAATATGCGTTTTTTTAAATATTTTTTGCCTAGTGTGTCGTTAGCCCAAATGCTCTTGAAACGGGTATGTGTCTGTAAAGAAAAAAATGCCCGTTTGGACGTAATATAAAATCTGAAATTTTCAGAATTTGTTTTTCATTTATTTTTATTTATGTTTCAGATGTGCTATTGATAATTAAGGTGTTTCAATATTTAATTAAACGATAAAACGATCGTGTACTGGAGTAGTATATACCACATCAGACTGCAGATTTTATGAGCAGATATCCAAAGTTAAAGTGAAATCATTAACCCACGTGATTGTATCACCGGTAATTCTACAAGATCTGAGAGATGAAGTAAAAGAAATAGCATGTCCACCTCTTCCTGCTTTTAATGCGTTTTTTAATATCGTCATTCTTTTCTTAAATGCACTTCATCCTGACCAGCTGTACTTCATCATGCGAGAACCACCAGCGGCCGAGCGGTAAACTCGCTGAACACTGGTAGTTTCGACCTGAGTCTGATTCCGGGCGAACGGGCTGGCTGCTTTGGTTTTCCCCATGTGTAACGTATATACAAGCCAGTTTCTCTTAGAAAGTCCTCCACAAGGGCATCCCTCCCTTTAGCATAAATCTAGATTTCGTATAAATATCTAGTTTGCTTTACCTTAATCAATTAAACGAAACATCATTATGAACATCCATATTCTTTTCCAAGGTATATTTACATGTTTTTTGCCTGTATTATTTCCAATCAAATGTAACATAGTAGTACAGTTTAAATCCAATCAAGATTAGATGCGTAAAAATATCATATAGGGCTTACTACCTAATTTTAAATTTAAGGTTCATCAGTAGTAACAAATAAATTAATTTCATCATTATTCATAATGCTGTCTAACTTCTGTTATTTTCGTGTAAAAGTTTATAACAATGTCATTTCAATAACGAGACCTGCCTAGTAATGAATAAATCAAATAAGCTTAGCAATGATTGCGTTCTCATTTCCACAAATTGGACCGAGGACTTTAATTGAAATTTTATGGTTTCCGATGATGAAAGGTTAACAGAAAATAACACACATTAATAACTAAGGATATGAACCCTAAATCGATTTTCAATAACTCTTTAGTTGTCATTCATAACACTCGCCGTGAACTATGGACAAAACCAATCTGAGAAACAAAACACAACCCTCAAAGCGTACAAAACAAGCATGTAGAAAGTAGACATATAATTACATAATCGACTGCGATTAGTTTCGGCGGCTACCAATACTTTCTATTATACCCTTTCAAAGCACCTTTTTTTTTCTCCCCCCCCTTCTAAGCAAAACAAAAAACAAACTAGCAATCAATATTCTTTTCGTCGCAGAGAAACCAACGAATGATAAGTCCTGGGGAACTCGATTAAACTGTGTCAATGTTGAAGCAGTATTGACGCTTGGACAAGCTTTAATTACAATACTTGAGCCAGTAAGAAATTCCTATCTTGCGCGAAGATCCCTCCAATTTCGTTCCGGAAGTCATTAAGTAAAGGATTTAAAGTCGAGTCCACATTACCGTAATGTCATTAGAAAAGTAATTAATTTTACGCGGAATCTGTTCTCCCTACCAACAAGGAATCCGATAAAGTGTTGCCAGTCCTGTTTAATGAAAGTCTTCTATAAAATACAACAAAGAGCTTTCGGGACATTAGTCTCCTATCTGTGCTTGACTGCTTCGGCTCGTTTGGTTTGATTCTGGATACGAAACATGACTGTAACGCTTTTTAAAAACGAATTAAGCTGACTGTTTGAAAAGCGATGTGACTTCTGACATCTATACGAAATCTTTATTTATTCTTTCCGAAGATCGTTGGATTCGTGCTTTAAAAAAATGGCGTATTATCTTTCGAGATAAGCCTGATAAAAAAGGATAATCTTCCGATTATTAAAATGCAAATTTAAAAAATGTATACGAATAGAAGCGTAAATGAATTTTCGTTATATCAAAATAATTTAGAATAGGTTTCTTACGAACTTAACTTCTTACGTTCTTTTTTAATCTGTCTGCGCTATAAAATAAATTGTTTTTTTAAGGTATACTTTCAGTTTTTAAGCTACGCATTTCTTTCAATGCTCTTTTCTTGAAATACTATGAAAATTATTTTTAATTGCTTTAATTCAGATAGGTGACATAATTATTGCTGCACATGATTTTTAATTGCATCGTAAAATTAAAAACATAATTTTAAAACACATGCAATTGATCTAAACTCCAGAATGCTTAATGCATATAAGTTTTTTTTTTTTTTTTAATTGCAAAGTCACTTGATTATACATCATTGGCCCTAATGCATCAAAGATGCGTGAGACTGGAACATGAAAAAATATATTAAAATAAAATCAAAAGGAAAATCAAAAGAAAAACAAATCTGGAAGCTTTCAGATTTTACATTAAGCCCAAAGTGGTGTTCTTTTAAAGTTTTGTGTGTTGCCTTTATTTATTAAATATCTTGCTCTTCGCACTTAAACCATAAAATTCAATTCAACAGATAGATCGCAAAATAAATTTAAAGTAAACATATCCTTAGAATTTCCAATACGGAGTCTCGCGTGCTAGAGATATATTTTCCCCTCCGTACAATGTTGCCATTGCTCTCTTCGAAATTATTGAGTTTGTTAATAAAAAATTCGTTGAAATGTTACAAAATATGAAATCGATAATAAAACAAATAACAAATTCCAAATTAGGGCTTCCAGATGTCCAAATTGGTTTGAAGATTACGCTATTTCGAAATCAGATGGCTCTAGGTACCGTTGTACAAGAAACATGCATACATTTATGCAGATTCTTCGTTATTTAATTTCTTTAAATATAATATAGGGCTCTAATATTTGGTGGCAGCAATTTGAAAAGTGAACCGACTTTATGTTGAATCAACGCAAAATGCAAAAACGAAATTAATAGTCTTCTGGACAAATTGCCCCTTTGGAGTAAAAAAGAAAATATGAAAACTTTCAAAATTTAAAGTTCTTAATATAAAAATATAGAAAAATATGTTAATATATTTAATTATCAATATAAATATAAAAATATATTAATATAAAATAATACACACACACACACACACACACATATATATATATATGAATAATACTGAATAATAAAGCTAATATTTTTTTTAAATCATTGTAATTATAATTATTACCATTATATATAATGATTTGTTTTTCTTTCTTTTGTAGTGAATGAGTGCACCATTAAGATGGCTTCCAACCACGGAGGTGAACCAGACGGAATTATAGACGATCACAGCGAAAATCTTCAAAGTTACAATGTTGAATGTTATGTACTAATAGCTGTTTCTATATTTTACAAAGATCTTTCTTGTCCAATATAAGTTTATATTAATAATCTTACTGAGTGCATGAAACAATCGCTCAGATTTATGCTTCTTGCTGAACGTAACTATTCTATGAAAAACTTACCAGATTATCGGGGATTATTTAGCTTGATAACTGCAGACAACCCCGTTCTTTTGTAGTATCCTTATACATCGATAACTGTATACAATAAATTATTTGGTATAAAGTTCAGATTCTTCCTTCGACATATATATTTCACTCCAAATATGCAAAACTTTCAATGGAAGTTTAAAGTAGAATGATTTAATACAATCCTCCTGCATTCAGAAGATAGAATTTTAAGGACAGCACTTCAATACTAAAAATAAACTGATAAGTGTAAACTATATGTCCATTCTTTAACATTCCTGTCCATTCCTGTACAACCCCAAACTCATAAGGAATTTGTTCTCTCTTTCCTTGACTAGCGAAAATATCGAAATTGCCACATAACATCAAACTTGAACACAGCAATATTTTGCATCTCTGTCACAGGACTTGAATGGAATCAGAGAACCTAATCAAGTTCTTTTTCTCAATGATCGTTGCGTGACACAATATGCTTCTTTAATGTATGCTTATTGGGTATTCTAGTTTTCTCCAAATTGGTAATTGCATCTGCCCTACATCGTCTTGATTTAGTAAATAGAAAAAGAAAGGTATAAAGATAAAAGAACAATAACATAAAGTTGTTTTTCGTTATTCTCTTAGAAAATAATATTAAGGGACGGAGCATGTGTCTGGGAAGTTCGTTATAACCCGGGTTTGACTATGTTTGCTCGCTATCGCTGGATTTGACTATGTTTGTAAAAACATAACAGTAGTAAGCCGGGGTACTCAGCCAACGTTTGGCCTAAACCGTCGCTACCTTCGATCCTGTGACAATTGGAAATGACGTAGACGTGTTTGGATAACGTCATGCATGATAGTTTTTTTTTTTTTTTTTTTTTTTTTTTTTTTTTTTTTTTTTTTTTTATTATAGTAAGGGCAATATTTTTTTTGGCAACGATCTTTTGAATCACGTATTTTGGAGTGACATGAATTTTAATTTACTACTTTTAAGTATTTCTCTGTGTATAACACGTACATGAGCTAGTTTCCCTTAAAACGCCCTACATGAAAGCATCCCTCCACTCAGGCAGATAGCCCTCGAGTGCTTTGCCATAATAAAAAGAAAATAATAATAATAACTAAGCAAACAAAATTATAATGTTCTACGGCTAATCGTTTTCGAGTTATGCGAGATACATACTTACATACATGCGTACGTACGTATGTACAGACATCACAAAAAATTCCCTCTTGAATCTACTTTAAATCCCTTTTACAATTCGTTTTGGAAAAAAACAGTTCTTTTTTATGTCCGCACGTACATACGTCACGCAAAAAAGTCGTCCGAACGAATTCGGAAACAGTCAAAATGGATATTTCTGTTGAACTATGAAAACGAAATTTTTCGCGATTACGCTACTTCACTTCGTTTAAACAAATAAAAAGCGCACTTTGTTAAAATGCGCAAACTTCATTTTTTGCTAATTCTGATGCGAATCACGTAACCTTCAATGCTTGTTTAAAATGCGAAGCACTGTAACGTAAGCTGATGACATATCAAAGAACGAATTTTGATTACATCGTTTCGTGAGGAAACTTCACGATTTTGAGCCACCAAAAAGTTGTATTTTCGTATTTCTTTTATCAAATTTTTGACTTAGAAAGTTTTTTTTTTTTTTTTTTTTTTTTTTTTTTTTTTTTTTAACACAAGGCAGCTTTGTATTTCCTAGAACAATTGTGCTTTACATCTATTGTTAATTTTCCAAAATTGCAAGCACATGACGATGACATTGGAATAATTCGACATTAACTGTCCCACTGTAAACTCATTAGGTTATATAGATTCAGAAACATGAAAAACGTACAGTGTCCTCGCCGGGATTCAAACTCCGGACTTGCCGAACACGCGTAGAGAGTGTTTCCAATTACATCGCGATAATATGTGAAAAGGGGGAAGAAAATACCTTATATACTTCTACTTTTAAAAAAGACTAGGAATTAGGGGACCCAAATGCCAGATCCTGGTGGTGACGACTCATCGTCCCCCACCTTCGCTCGAACGTCATTTGTAAAATCATTCGGTTGTATCGATTCAGGAACGTGAAAAATTACCATTGTCCTCCTCGGGATTCGAACATTGGACATCCCGAATACGCGACGAGCGCACTTCCAGTTACACAACGAAGGTAGGCGGAAAGGAGGGAGAATATACCTTATAACACATAAATGACGAACTTAAAGAATTTTACAGTATTTTCTTACTTATTTAAGACAGGACTTCCGATTATCCATGCAATGACCTTCAGAATAATTCTATGACTGGTATTGGGGGGGGGGAAGAAAAATTAATTTAGGAAAAAAGACTTGAGACTTTTGATGCAGTAAATCTCATTGCTAATTCGCAGCTTATAGCTACATCGAGCCTCGTAGAAAACTATACGGTATTAAAGCATTTGAAAATATAAATGACAAAAATGCAAAATTGAGGATAGAGGGAGACACAAATAGTGAAGGCTATAGAATTTTTCATCAGACTACGACAATTTTGATGCAATAGCTCAGTAGATTGCAGTGACAATTTTGGTGCAGTCGTTCAATCGGAGGCAGAAGAAAAGGGGAATGCACATAAGAAGGAAGGCTGCTAAGGTGGATTTTTAAAATGTATAAAGAATATAGAAAGTCTATGCAAATTTTATTATTATTTGTAATTTTTTATACCTGTATATGAAATGCAATTTCGTAACGTTATTTTCGGATTGCCTATGTGCAGTCATATGTTAATCAGAATGGATGTTCGGAAGTTCGGTTTTAATTATTGAAACGAGAAAAATTTCGAATATTTTAAAAATAGTTATGGATTTTGTACATAGACAGATAAATTTAGATAATTTTAATTTTTAGATAATTATATGTGAAATTGTTGTATTGCTTTGTATAACGTAACATGAAAACCTAGAGGGAGGATGCTCTGCCGGAAAGATAAGAATGCAGGACAAGTCTATTTAACATTGAGTAAATGGCTATCTCGCTAATTTGGCCAAATATCGCCGAGCAACGATTTTGGCGGCTGATATTTGTCGCCAACTTTTTAACACTATATTTGATTTTGCGAACAGGGAACTTAAATTATTAGTTATTAGTTTGCTTTACAAAATTCTAAGCTGTTGGGCTGCATAAACATAGTACATCGAATTTTGTACGTATATATTTTAGTGCAAGTATACGTGAAATTGTTCTATTTTCCTGATGTAATGTAACATAAAGAAAAATGTAAAAAAGGACAACCTATGCCGGAAAAATAAGAATACAGGGGAAGTGCATTTAACATTAAGCAAATAGGCATCTTGGTAATTTGGCGAGATATCACTAAGTTCACAACAATTATGGCGACTTATTTTGTCGCCAAATTTGGCTATAAATCGCCAAAAGTGGTCCAACTTTGCGATATTTGGGTCCGATTCCTGTATCACCGTAACGGGTATTGTAACTGAATAACTGTAATTGATTTCATATGTAACTGTGACCGTAATTCGGCCCTCATATGCCTGAAAATACTAGAAATATCTCGGTGGCTGAGTGAACGCTATATAAGGCTGGAGAAAGCATCTGCTGTCAGTTGTTGTAAGTTGTTAGTTCAAGAGCGACTTCGGAGTACTGAAAGCTTCGCCTTTTAGATGCGCTTTGTTTACGTTGCGTTTAACGTTCTCAGTAGTTTGAAGTGTACTGTGTGATACTGTGAACACCTGTAACCTGTACGAGTATTACTGTGGAAATTTCTAGACCTGCGAAGTGTTTCTTTCGATAAAATAAATTTTATCAACCCATCATCGGACCTGTGTGCATTTAAACTAATACGAACCCGTACGCACGCAACAATATTTTTCAATTTTCAAATCCATTCTTTCACTAATGAATTTATTTGTATTCAGTGTTCATAACTACTAAATAATTACCGAAAGATTTTATTTTGGTTCTTTAATTGATGTTTTAATTCTAAAATGTTATTAATAATTAATAATAAGTAATGATACATAACATTTTGATAAAACAAATTATTTCAAAATTCAATTCGATAGAAGTGGTAATTGAAATAACTGATTTAGTACAAAAAAATAAGAAAAAATTAAAAATAAAAAAAAATTATTTTATAAAAGTCATCAGTTGGAACATTATCAGATAACAATTTATTACAGAAGCAGATGATGGAAGTAAGAAAAAATATAAATAATGGAAGAAATATAAATAAAGAAATAAAAAATAATGGAAAGGGATAACGGATACATTTCAATTGGAGTGATAAATTTTCCTCGCCAATGCCAATGATTCCTAAACTTCAAAGAGCGGAGAATTTTTTTTAAATCAAATATTTGTTATCCATCACACAACCCTCGCTTGCTTTGTCGTAATCAGCTACCTTACCTCACTATTCCTCTATCCGAAGCTGGGATAACGGAAGGAAAACAACTTCTTTAAGTGAAAGGTGAGGATACTTGATGTGACATAACAATCTTAGAATGAACGAAACTTCATTTATAAATCAGGCTTTTGTAGACATTTCAATCATTTTTATATTTAGTTATCCTCGAGAGTCATACATGTAAAATATAGAAAAGCATATCTGTATGGCGATATCATAGGGTTGGCAAGAAAGTAATTTCGATTTTTTAGTATGAAATAAAACTCAGTTTTTCTACATAAAAATTAATTTTAATCAATGAAATACCTTCCAATCTCTTCCGTGATCTTTTGCCATCTTTCTGGTAACTTTGATTCTGCGCTCTTGGAACATAAAAACGCAACCAAGTGCGATTTGAGGTCATCGTTATGACGGAAATTTTCACCATTTAAGAAGTTTTGTAAATTATTGAAATAAATGATAACCCTATGGTGCAAAATCAGGGTTATATGGAGGATAGGTGCGACATCACTGTCCAATCAAGCTTCTATAATTTCGCACGTGTTGATAAAAATGGGTGAGGCCTCGCATTATCGTGGTGGAACACGATTCGTTTGCAATTTTCTCATTCCGGCCTTTTCTCTTAGATTGATTCCTCCAGCTACATAAGTTGCTAGCAGTAAATATCTGAGTTGATCGTTTGGTTGCTGGGAAGCAGCTCAAAATACACAGTACCTTTGTGATCCCACTATACTGACAGCATGATCTTTTTCTGATGCGATTCAACTTTCGATATGATTTGTGCTAATTCATAATGCTTAGACCATGATCTTTTTCGTTTCATGTTGTTGTAGACTATCCATTTTCCATTACCAGTGATACTTCGCTTTAAGAAAGGGTCGATATAATTACGTTTGAAATACGTATCGCAAATATTGATTAGTTGTGTTGAATGAATTTCTTTCAATTCATGCGGAGCCCAAATATCAAGCATTTTAACGAGTCAAAGACATCTTATGTGATTTTCGATTGCTGTGTGTTTTACATTTAACCCTTTTGCAATCTTTCGCACAATTATGTGACAATTCGATTCAATTATTGCGTTCATTTTTGTCATCATCAACTTCAGAAGTTCGCCACTTCTGAAGTCACTTGAAGATGGCCAGAGTGTTGGCCATCTTCAAGTGAAAAAACTCCAGAATGAAATTTTTTAAACAATTCTGACGCATGCGTTCTGTTAAGCAGTCAACGCCGTAAACTTCGCATATCTCTTCGTGAGCCTCAGTGCTTGCTTGCCTTTATGAAACTAAAAATGTAAAGTATGCCTAAAATATTTATTTTTGCACCCCATGTAAAATTGACCGTAAATTAACAATTTTAAACAAATGTACACGGAATTTGTTTCTACAGCAACCTAAAAGTGTCAGCTGCCAAATCTCAAAAGAAAAAATTATAAGATTGACAGAAGAAGAGCAAAACGAACATAACGCTATGCATTTGTGCAAACCGAAATTACTTTCTTGCCAACCCACTACATGACAACAATTGTTAAATCAATCTTTAGTTTTTCAGTATTTATTCATTATTGCTATCTTACATTATAAGGTATATCTCCCACTTTCCTAGCGTGCCTTCATGGTATAGTGGTTCTGCACGCTGGGCCGGTATTCCAGAGGTCCATGGTTCGATTCCCGGCGAAGGCGTTTGCTAATTTTTCATCTTGCCTGCTTCCAAAAAAATACCTTATGTCTCTATAACATATTACTACCTTTTGTAAGTTGAAATTTTCCTCGGTTGCTGCTCTTGTAAAAATTTACATTCCACTTCACAAAAATAACTTCGTTAAAAGAATTAAGGTAGCAATTCTAAGAGGCATTTTTTTCATATAAAAATGTCAATTTAGTCGGAGGGCTTCTTAGAATCATGAAGTCTTAAAAAGGTACATTTTCTCAATTAGTTTAATATTTTCTCAATTTCTCTCATTCCAAAGTGATTAAGATTTCCAGGCACTTATTTAAGTAGAAATATTGGTGTTTTTAAGAAATAGATATCGATTTTTTATAAAATACTTTTAGAATAATTTAGCATTTTTAGCCCAAGGGGGGTTAGCGGAATATCCCGAAAGGGTTATGAGTCTCTAATTGGTCGAGTTACTAAAAGCGTTGAATCACTTTTCAAATTATTGCCACCAATTATTATTGCGCCGTATTATATTTAAAGAAACTAAATAATGAAGCATCTCCATGAATGTAAGTATATATTTTTCGCATTGTGAAAAACAACGGTACCTAGAGACATCAAATTCTGAATAATATAGTCCTCCACCCGAATATGGATACTAGGAAGCCCGAATTTTGAATTTCGAATTTATTTTATTATGTATTTCTTATTTTGTAAAACTCTTAATTTTTTGATTAAAAAACTCAATAATTTTAAAGTGAACAGTGGCAGCATTGTACGGAATAAAACATTTTTATCTCCAGCGCGAGAGACTGTCAATCGGAAATTCTAAGGATGTGCTCATTTTAAATATTTTTAGCACAAAGGGGAGTTAGCCCAAACACTCTCTAAAGTTGTTTGTGTGCATAATCGGGGGGGGGGGGGAACGCCGCTTTGATCGTAATATAAAATCCAAAAGCTTTCAGAATTCAGAATTTTTCTTTCAATTTTAATTCATTTTCTATATTTTGTTTGCTCTAGATTACTAAAATTTTTCTGCTAGCAGCTTTAAATTAAAAGGTGAAGCTTAGCAGTGATGTATTAATAATTTAAATTTCTTTTTACTTAACCGTGAAACTTTCTTCTGTATTTGCAATTTTTTCTATTCGTAGTAGCAGAGTAGGGACAGGAAAAAGTAAATTATATAAAACCATCTTTCATTTCAACTGAAGTATAAGTACAACAAATAGACGACTAGTTTCCTGGATAGCGTGAATTTCATTTTTCACCATCATTTTAATTAAATTAAAGTAAATTAATATAATTAAGAATGTATATTTTTTATTATGCTGCATTCCGTATACAAATGCTTCGCTATACAAATAGCAAAATATATTCCATTGCTTAAAATAAATTGAATTAAACAAATGGGCAAACGTTTATTGATTTTCTATCAATTAATAGCCATATTATGCAGGTCTTCATTTTACAATGAAACATATGTATCTATATTAATATAAAATTTTAGACTTATTTGTAAATTCAAAAAATCGCTTGTGTGCTTATAATTTAACCGAATTAATGATTTCAAGCTATTTATGAACTGCCTGTAATAAATTAGCAATTTATGATGTTTTATTAAATTCAAAAACATAATTGTTCTATATAGTTATAATTTTCTTGGAAATAGGGTATTTTACAGAAAGCTTATTAACAGCAACTTTATGTACTGTGTCTGCAAATGAAATGAAGATATGTAGTCCTACTAACATAAAAATTAAAGACGATACAGCAGCGATTCTCAACCGTTGTGCGCAAGAGGAAAATAGGTGGTACATAAAGAAAGAAAGTATTTTTAACTATTAAATTCAAAAATATCGTGAAGGAAAAGGAAAAAATTGATAGAAATTTCCTGTCATCAAACTCTAACTGAAGATTTCAAAAAAAACTCACTTGTTAATTTATGGCAGAAGCGAAAATAAGAATTTAAAGGCGTTTCACATAGAACTATTAAATTTGCATTGCCTTTTTGCAGAACCTATTTGTGTGAACAAGAATTTGTTCCACGTTTTATATGAAAAAAAAAAAAATACAGAACAAAATTAAAAGTGGATCCTAACTTACGGTTAAAATTAAGTGAAATAAGACCAGACATAAAGAAATTGATTTCTCTTAAAAACAGGCCCAAATTTCCAACTAAATTTTAGAATTAACGTTTTATTTTAAATTTTGATAGTTAAAATGGTAACCAATTTTTAATTTAATATTTTTTATGTGCATTTAATATAGCCTATATTATGTGCACAATAATATAGGTTGTGTAAATGGCAAAATATATTTTTTTAAATATTTCTATTGAGAAATTGAAAAATAATCATTGTAAAATGTAGTGGTGGTACTAAAGTTTTTCGATTTTTGTTTAGATGGTACACGTTAGTCAAAAAGTCGAGAACCGCTGTGTTACAGGATAAAGCAATGAATCTTTAGGCTGTCTTCAGCAGTCTACACCGTTGTCATTCTGATAGAATTAAAACGAGGAAAGAAAGTGAAAATTATACGAACAGATGACTACGGATATTTCTTTAAGGAATACATAGAGCAACAATGAGATATTGGATTTCAAAGAACCTAATAAGTAGATGCCTCCAGAAGGTCACTCTCAAAAAAACAACTTCCCGAGAAAATGTCGACATAAATTTCGCAAGCCCACATTCCATTCCGACTCAACCTTTCAGAGCAGGATATAATTTAATGCGGGCGGAGTATTAAACTTCAAAAAAAGCAATCATTCTTATTTAAAGTCTTCTCAATTTTTTCCCCCTCTCACGGAAAAGGGATTGCGAAAACTACTTCGAAAGCCGCGCTTGAAATTAGCGGTACAGTTAACTGTAAGTAGAAGGAGGGCACAACGTCTTGTCCTGTGAGAATATCCTTAACGCCAATGATGTAATGGCAATCAGATGAAGGGGGCCTCTAGGGTTAAGGAAGTAAATGGAATGGACAAGCGGAAAGGGGAATGAATACTTCTTATACCTATATCGACATGGATAATTTCCTTCATGAGGAGACTTTTTTATTGGTAATTTTTTTATTTCTGTTCTACTCTTAAAAAAAAGAGGGTCAAGTTTTTTTACCATCTATTATCGGGTAGATCTCCAGATTTCTTAAGCATCATGGATCTAATTTTTTTGTGTCGAATTACGCAAGGATCATTCATACAGACATCTATATGTTCATATATAACGAGAGAGGTCCATTATGGGTGGTAATGGCGAGTTCAACAACCCTTTTGCCCTCCCAAAGTCACTAAAAGTCATGAAATATGGCAAAGTCAAGAACATTTATCTTTTCCTCCGGTTCTTCATTTCACGAAGATTTTGCGAATGTAAGGAAATTTCGTTTCTGCCTGCAGTTACAACTGTTTCCCGACTTTTATAATGCCAGCTTTCCATAATTCTTAATTTGGAAAGGTGTGGAAGAAGCGGGACTGGATGGGGAATGAATGAATTGGAATTCTGTCTCAGAACGAATTCCTTAAAGGCAGGAATGTGAATTCGTGTTGATGGTGGAATGAAGTTGGTGAAAGCTATGCAGAACAAATGATCTTGTGCAAATAAATCAAGTAAAACTATTCATTATTTAAGAAAGGAAGCTGTCCCTGGAAGATAATGAGTTGCGAAGTTTCTTCAAAACGAAAACTTAACTTACATCACCGCATAAATACTTGAATAAACAAAACAATACTTCATATACAATAAGGTTTTCCTTTCTTTCTGACTAATACAAAGCATGTGTCATTTATATAAATAAAGAATGTCCGTGTGTTTGTCCTTAATATAAATCTGCCCTTTTATTCCGATCTTGATGAAATTTAGCAAAACAGGAGGAATATCACTGTCTACATGTTGTAAAATTTGTCAAAAACCTTCCCACGAGATCCGCGCTCTTTATACACGTATATTTTACGCTAATTTAACGAACTTCTGATCAAAATCTGGGCACTTTAAAAGGTCTGTGTTGCCACTTTTCAAAGAGTGAGATATTTACGTTTCAAATTAAACAGAAATATTCGGCGATATACAAGAAGAGTATTGCCACCCTAAAAAACGCAGTATAGTTATTTGTTTTTGAAATGTAATAAACGAATTCAGGGATTTAAAAGAAATCTTTTACCATTGCTCGAATTAAAGTATTTTTATCTCCTATGTAGTAGTTTCTTGTCCTTTAGAAAAGCCTATATTATTTAGTTTTTCTTTCAAATTTATTCTGTTATTAATTAACTAAGCTCTTTAAAAGAATAAATGCAAATTCATTTCAGTTATCGTTAGTTACAAGCTGGAAGCTTAAATTATACAAGCTGAATTCATCATCTGTATATAGTATATATATATATATATATATATATACAAAGTAATATTATTAGTAATAATGTTTACCTGCGTACAACAGTATTATTAGTAAAAAAATTATTAGTAAAATTTTATTTATTATTATCACCGTCACACATATGAAGCTAGCGTTTTTTTTATTTAAATCCTCAAAGTCCAACAGAAAACTGTGAAACTACTTTCAATACTTGAGCAGTTTAATCTTCAAGATCCAACTAAGCATTGAAAAAGTTTTTTCACAGGAACTGTATTGTGTATGCTTTCAAAAAATGTCATTTAAACATTAAAAATCAAGGTTTTCGTCATAGCACTGCATAAGAAACAAAATGTCGATAGTAATACTGAATGCCTGTTTGTGTTCGTGGTGAGTACTATGGGTGGAAAGACAAACTGTAAAGAGTGTTGTAATTCACAATATTATGTTCCATTCTAGCTTGGCACGCAAGTTAAAAATTTGTAAAACATCCCCACTTTTTTTTTTTTTTTTTTTTAATAAAGATCGCCTCAAACCGTGTATAACTGAAACTACAGATACTGAACCAATACATTATACATGACAGCATAGTGACTGATATGGTCAAAAGAGCTAATTTTGTTTAAAGGGGTGAACTCTTTAATTCTCACGAATTAATATTTAAATGGAACTAAAAATCTAAGAAAAATTAATATCAGATTTTTTTAAAAATATCTGAAATGGTTCTAAGTTTAAAGGTTGTCCAGATGGGATATAATGAAGTCCAATGTGCTTTATCAATATAGATTATCTATACAGAGATAATGGGATAGCGTAACATTCTATAGGATACTAGATAAACACATATTTAGACTAGAATTGAGAACGTTATGTATCTTCTGTATATTTGAAACGTGAACAAATATATAATGTAATTCTGTAAAAATATTTAATTTTTTATTATATATATCAAAAATTAAATGTGTATTTTTATTTAAATCAATCATATAAAATAGCAAATAATAATAATAATAATAACACTCTTAAGAACTAACTGCATCTATTATTTTTAAATAATTAAGTTTGTTGTAATCTTTTATTTTAAAATAGGCCTTCTAGGTCATAGCAATCCCCCTCATTTACAATCGTAACGTGTGTCATCAGCACCACGCAGAAAGAGTTGGGGGATTTTAGCAAATTAGAGAATTCGATCTTTTATCCGCAGCAGTTGTTGCCATGGTTATGAATCATAGTTTGAGAGAGGAGAAGTGTTGGTGTATTTAATTATGGCAAAGCACACGAGGGCTATCTGCCTAAGGGGAGGGATGCCTTCGTGGAGGACTTTCTAAGGGAAACTGGCTCGTATACACGTTACACATGGGGAAAACCACGAAAACGCCCATGCAGCCAGTCCGTTGGCGGGATTCGAACCTCGGACCGAACTACCAGTGTTCAGCGACTTTACCGCTCGGCCGCAGGTGAGCCTGAGAGAGGAGAAAGGGCCTTGAAATGTCTGTTCTAAAGAAACAGACTTATAATTAATAACAAACAGATTAAATTTGAAAGACAGATATCTTACGTTTTGCCGAATGGCAACAAACTCGAATGTAAAGTGAAACAGCGCAGCTACAGTGGATGACATTTAAAATAAATCAAAGCAAATCGCGTGTTAAGACTAACAGCCTCTTTGGACCAATGATGGTTATTTTAATTTTGAATACAAAGAAACTGAAATATTTTATAATGACACAGCAGCAATATAATTTGAGTAGTCATACAGCTTCTCAAACAGAAAATAGATAAATAAATACTCGTAAGTGGAAAAAATGCAAAACGTTTTTCCCAGATTTTATGTTTGCAATTATATTTCCACTTTGCTAATTTTAAAAAAGAATTTAAATGATATGAATTTGAACTCAATTCAGTGATTTTTCTTCTTTGATTTTTCTTGTTCTTCATCAGCAAGAAATCTGAGAGAGTTCTCCTTCCCGAAAATAAAAAGTCTTTTTAATTGCATTTTTCTATTAATATTATTTCACTCTAGCATATTTTTTATTTTATTCTAATGATAAGAGTTTTGAGGGTAATTTAAAATAAGATGTTTAAAAATTTTTATTCTCTATGTAGCGGAGACGATTTAATTTTCTTTGATAAGCAATTATAAACTCACTAATTATAATAGGTAGAAAAGATTGCCTGCCAGATTGTCTTTAACTTATGCCATTCCAATCAAGTAGTCTTTTCCCTAGACTTTCAAATTAATACTTGAATGCTTCTGAAAACACGTGAGAACCGTTCTGTTGCAAAAAACAAAATAAATTAAAACTTATTAATAATGATGCAAAACTCAGATATTAAAAAAATTCATTTAAATATTAGAGATTTTTCTAGACGCAAATTGGATTCAAAATTTCTGACTCATTTAGGATGAATGAAAAAGACGAAAAATTAAGAGACGTCGAGAGATGTAAAGTTTCGGCTGTCGTCTCATGGAGATGGATTCAATGTATAAAAAAAGTGTAATTACCAAGTAAATAGCGAAGCAGTACATAAAAAGATAAAACAGAATTAAAAAAAAAGAACAGATTTCTCTCAAATGAAAAATTTTATCTTTATTTATTTCATTAAAAAGACCATTATTTGTTCTGCAAAAAATCCTCGATGATGCACTTAAAATTATACTCGCCTTTAATTTTCAGTATGTTTAATCTCAACAAAGTATATGCATAATAAATGTATAGGTAAAAGATATATAAATATAAATTATAATTTAAACTAGCAATAGCCCCTTAATGCTTAATTTTAACTTGGGTATTTCCCCTTTCTATTCTAAAAATAACACCTGAACTACGTCATTTCGAGAGTAATCCATATCACATGATTTTCACATAACGCTGGATGTATATATAGTATTCCATAGTATATGGAACTAAAACAGCCAATACTAATAATTCAAATCAAATGCATTGAAATTGAAACTAATTCATTCTAAGTTAAAATTTCATCCTGGAAATTGTTTTCTTCACCTCGGCCTAGACAAACTGCTGTTTGCCCTTCTCCTGCAAAACAATATCAAAAATGTAATTGTTCTGGAATAGGCACAAATGACAAGTATTTGAGGTCACAAATGTTTACAGATATATATATATAAAAAAAAAAAATTAATCTCTCTCGGCTGCCAAGTTTTCTAATCATTATGGATCAATATTTGTGCAATCAATATTTCTACAGTATTATTACATTATATTAATTATCTCAAAGAATTTTTTTTCGGGACGAATTGTTTTTAGAAAATTAATTTAACGTCCTGATAAAATAAAAAATACTGAACTTAAAAAAGAGATATTAATTGCAATTTTCAGACACAAGAAGTCCAGCGAAGTAAAAGCACATCTACATCTTAAATGCAAATGATTCAAATTTCGTCGCCAATGAAACAAGGGTAAGCGCGCTATGCGCATATGAGATGCGCAAGTGGGAGAGTTTGAAAGCATGATTGCTCGTGCCGTAGAGGGCTATTCAAACGCATCTGCCGACTTGGACGGATGGTATTATGAATAGAGATGCCTCTGAGACGTAACTGGCGGCAGTACGAATAGTTGCCGGACTTTCAGAAAGGGCATACATTTGGCCTCAGAGAAGCAGGTTGACCGAATAGGTGTAGCGGCCAGCACCTGGGTCGGACCGATATGACAGTTGGTCGGTGTTGGCGAAAATGGATCATGGAAGGGACAATCTATCGTCGCGGAAGGTCAGGGAGTCCCAGGAACAGAAATGAGCGCAAGGATCGCGCAGTCATAAGAGGGGGACCACTTCCGCACAAACATCAGTTCAACGCCATTTACCATCTTCCAGGCGTCGGATTGTATCAACAACAACAAATTTTGGGCTTCCTTGCTCCGCGAACTTAATCGCAATACAAGCCCCCCTCCCACTCCTCAAACCGGGCGCGGAGTTTCAACCTCCGCTCTGGCCCCTCAGACAGAGAGGCGTACCGCCCGGAAAAAATCTCCCAGACGACACTGGTCATTAATTTGCTACCTACCAGTCGCTCGGGCTGCCCTTCGCAGAGAGACATTACCCAGCGTACCCGGGGACGCTACTCCACGGGCTACTGGAATCACGCCGCTCTAGGACGTGCCAGACACCATGGCTGGCCAATAAGTGACCTTTACCAAGGCTTCAGAACCACCATAAATTTTATACCCCCGTGGCCGAGACTGCCTAGGTACAGATCCTAGCCAGTAGCTTCGCAGAATTCTCTAAGTCGACCCCCGGGGCGGGGAACTGGTGGTATCAAAGGAAACCATTCGGAGACGACTGGCCGACTGGTACATGCTGGCGACGTGCAATAAGACACCTACCACTGTCCTCACATCATAGGCAGAAACGAGTGAAACTCTGGCAAGCTGAAGTGTGACCAACTGAGTTTCGTGTGATCTTCAGAGATGAATTCCGATTTCTCAGTTCTGATGACCAGCGCACACGCATGTGAAGACTGCCAGGACAGCTGTCCGATCCGGTATTTATTGTCAAGCGGCATACGGCGATTACATAAGGTGTGACAGTGTGGGGAGCGATTTATTGGGCCACACGATCGTCCTTCAAGGCACTATGACGGCTCGCGATTACATGAACGACATTTTAACGCCGGTTGTATGGCCTATGCTGTTAAGTTGCCCAGGTGCCATTTATCAGCAAAACAACGCTCGTCCTCGATACTGCGCGACTCTCCCAACAATGTCTTCAAGGATATGACGTACTTCCGTGGTCTGCCAGGTCACCAGACCTCCCGCCAATAGAGCACGTTTGAGACATGCTTGGAAGGCAACAGTAGCCGTTCTGGAATTTTGTTGAATTAACTGCCCAGGTTGCAAAGATTATGGCATGATCTTCCGCAGAGGGCCATATGTGACCTACATGATTCGACGGCACGCCGTGTTTCGGCTTGTATAACTGCCAGGGGTGGCTATACTACTTGTTGTTTTGTAATCTTTTTCATGTCATAACTTCTTAATAAAAAGATCTTTTGTTCTCGACTTGTAATAATTTGTTTATTTCCTCATACACTGCATACATGTTAAGTTTCGGGATAGTAGTTCGTTTCCTTCTGGATGTACGCATTTTTTATGACAGAGTGTAGTATTGTAGTATCATTGGAAGTCATTTGACATTGTTGTTTTTCACAATAGAGTTTAAATATTCAATTTTGTATTATATCTTGATATCTGCAGTCAGACTTTTTTTTAATTCATCTGTTAGGTATTTAGCTTTAGTTTATGAATACAAGAAA
The DNA here is from genome assembly GCF_044657685.1 of Stegodyphus dumicola. Taxonomy (NCBI): domain Eukaryota; kingdom Metazoa; phylum Arthropoda; class Arachnida; order Araneae; family Eresidae; genus Stegodyphus; species Stegodyphus dumicola. Next base: position 215,021,449 of record NC_140773.1, on the reverse strand, counting down.
TCACTTTTATTCAATATTTTCTCCACTTGCTGTTATTTAATTTATAAATCATGTCTAACCTAAATATATATATATATTTAGGTTAGACATGATATATATATATATTTCGAGTTTTGCAAAGGAGGGGAAGGAAATAATAGTCTATCAATGGTGAAAGGAGTGCATTTAGGACTAAAAGATTGAAAACAACTCTCTTAGAGAGTATGTTATTATATTACATCCTACAGAATACTGAATATCATTGTAGTATATATTAAACGAATTATTATGAAACTTCCTCGATAGGAGCAAGATATAAAGTTTAAAATTTAAGAACGATTTAAAAACTGGATTTGCGCGGTACGGCGGTGCTTTTAATTCCTCGGTAACTCAAAAGGCCAGCTGAATTACCACAGTTGCATTTCCCTTTTAAAATAAGAAATTCCTGGTAAAATATGCTATTCTAATCTTAGTAACTCACCTTCTTAATTTTCAAATTTCAGATTGATCACTGTTGATCAGATAATGCTTATAATCTAGATCTAACGACCCATTTCAACATCCCTCCAACCGTCATGCATTCTCTTATTAAGTTCTATTGCAACACGCGAAAGTAAAACAAATGGCTGGAAAAAAATCGGAGGATTTGACAATAAAAGGATTGAGAAATTTCGAAACTTAAACCCTTCAAGTGATAGATGGGTTTATTGGCTTCTGATTTTGCACCTGCAAAGTGTTAATGAAACATAAAGCTCGCACGGCCCCAGAAAATTACAGCAAATCATTTTCTGTGCCGTCTTCTTCTAATAAGAGTAATTAGAACATTCTAGAACAAAAAAGTCATTTGGACATCAATCTTTTAAGTAATTTCATCAGTACTGTATAAATGTTTTTAGGATCATAGCTAAAGAATGTTGGGATTATTAAAATGTATTACTCCAATACTGTTAAGCCTTTGACTCGTGCACTAAAATTTGAAGAAATAATATTATACAGTTATATAATACAATATATAGTTTGATGGATATGAGGTAAAAATGCTAATGAACACTTCTTCAGCGGGAAAAGACGTGAATGAGTTTATAAGGTATTTTCTCCCTTCTTTCCGCATGCCTTCGATGTGTAACGGTAGCACACTCGGCGCGTGTTTGAGAGGTACAAAGAGGTACACTCGGCGCGTGTTTGAGTTCCGGCGAAGACGTTGCACATTTTTCCCGTTTTCTGCTTCAAAAATCCTAATGACTCTACAAATTTTTCAGCCCCGAATTAAACCCAAGATACACTGTCATTCACCCGAAATATTAAATTTAATGAAACGCAAAATTAGGGCTAGATTAAAAAAATTAAGATAACAAAAAATTAAGTAGAAAAAAAGAAAAAAAGTTGTTTCATATGCAATAAAACTGATACTTTTTTAAATCAGAAAAATTCGAAAGGATATCTGCAACACCCTTATACACTGGTGTGCAAAAATTAAGGACGAAGTCGAAAAATTAGCATATCAGCTGAACGAAGAGGCAGAGCGGACAGAAAGACCAATCAGGAGATTACGTAAGGTGACGTACGGTAGCACATGCGCAGATATGCAGGTAGACGTAATGGGTGAGTGTCTGAGTAGTATAAAGCATGTTGTCGGTGTAAGATCAGTATTTCTCGCAAAGAGATTGCACGCCGTATACCAGTTAAAATCACACCGAGTTGTTGCCTCAGCGAGAAATGGCGAATAATCAATCTGTTAGACGACATCTGGATGCTTTTACCCGAGGTCGAATCATTGGGAAGTTGGAGGAAGGCCGCAGTGTGACAAGTGTGGCTGCAGAGTTCGGAATTGCTCACAGCATCGTTTCACGACTTTGGAGACAATTTCAAACTACATGAACAGCTTTCCGGGGGTTTAGTAGTTGTCGTCCACGAGGAACCACACCCGCAGATGACCGGTATATTGCCTTACAGGCCAGAAGAAACAGGCGGGAGAAATCGCTAGACACACGACACAGGCGACTGGACGACCGATATCGCGTTTTACCGTGGCCAGAAGACTGCACGGTGGTGGTCTGTTTGCACGAAGCCCTGTATGGTGTGTACCTCTAACGCTTGCCCATCGGAGGAAGGCGTTCTCTGTGGTGCCTGGAACACCGGAATTGGAGAGACAATGAATGGGGACGAGTACTCTTTTCAGATGAGAGCAAATTCAGTCTGAGTAGCGATTCTCATCGCATACTCATCTGGAGAGAGCGAGGAAGCCGCAATCATCCCTCGAACATCATTGAAAGGGACAGGTATGGAGGTGGTGGTGTTCTCGTTTGGAGAGGCATCATGCTTGGTAGTCGTACAGACCTTCACATCTTCGACGCAGGTTCAGTCAACGGGACCCGTTAATGTAACGAGATTCTTCTTCCATATATGCGTCTTTTTAGAGGCGCTATGGGTCCGCAGTTCCTTTTCATGGACGACAATGCACCATGTCATCGCACAGTAGCTGCCGAACAGCTCTTAGAGAGTGAGGATATTGAACGTATGGATTGGCCGGCACGATCTCCGGATCTCAATCCCATCGAGCATGTATGGGATTTTCTAGGCAGACGCTTGGTAAGCTCGTACCCTACCACCAGTAACGATTCCGGAGCTTCGATTGGCGCTGCAAGACGAATGGGCAGCAATGCCTCAACAACTCATTGACACCCTCATTCTCAGCATGGGCAGACGCTGTGAAATCTGCTTAGCAGTTAGGGGATATCATATTCCCTATTAAAGACCGGATGTTTCTTGCTGGACACCCATCACAGGGATGTTTCGGCCTTCAGTCGCATTGCGCTCCATGCTACTTTTTCAATAAAGCTTATTTTTATCCCTCTGATTTCTCTTTTAGTAAGTGTTGCTTACATTACTCATGTCCTTACGTATTGGGGATCTTACGGTATTAAATGTGTTGATTTGGAAAGCTTTTGTACAAAGTTATATTGAAAAAAAACCGTCTCGTCCTAAATTTTTGCACACCAGTGTATATTACCATTATGAAATGCGAAATCATTTTCGCATTTTGAATATTATATCTTACAAAAGCCACTATTTTGACATTTACGCTCTGATAGACTGCACTAGGCCTAATCACCAACTGGCAAGCCTAGTCATTTGGTAGACAAAGAAATATCACAATACTTAACATGTAAGCATCACTCATGTTTTATGAGGTTTTCTCTGAAGAGGGAGTGCATAGCTTCCGTTGAAATCCTCACAGAGTTAAACATAGACTTGTTGGAAACATACAACATTGTTGGAAACAAGTATATTATTCAGATTCGAAGAATGTTGTCTCTGGCTCTTTGATTGCGTAATAGGGTTATTACATCTAGCGAGGCGGGTCTCGAGAAAAATCGGGAAAAACGCCGAGAAACGAGACTCTCCTTCTATTGGTGGCGCGGGGGGGGGGGGGTCCTAGCTAAAACAGTCTCGCTGGAACCAAGATCCTAACTATGCACACGAAACATGTTGAAACTAAGCTAAAAACGTTTCGCTTACAGCTCTGTTCGCCGCAGGTTTTCTCCAAAGAACTGATTTTCGTGTAAATCAATCAATCAGGTATCTCGAAAGCAAAGATTCCGGAAACTGTTTCTTTCGAGGCGTTGTTGACCGTAGTCGGTTGAATGCTCATTGATGCAAGTGTAAGGACTGATAATTGGCCAGTAACGGCAGGTTGGTGGCATTACGTAACCTGGATATGGTGTTATTTTGGTGAAGCAGTGACAATCAATTAATGTTGCCAATATTATTATAAAATTTTTTTGCAGAAGACACGGACGAGAACCCCACCTAGTACTTTAGTTTAAGTTTTTATTATGATGTTTTCTTTGATGTGTTCTTTTTAATTTGACTGTTGATTGGATTAAGCTGAACGAAAGAGTTTTATAAATATTCTCATGATACAGCATTAGGGACATCATCGAAGTTTACTTTCAAGGCCCAAAAAAATAGTGCAGCTTTACCTGGCAGAAGGTTAAACAAACTGGTTAGTTAACAGAAGCCAAGTCTTTCTCTGATGGATTTCTTTCTGGAACAGCATGCCAAGAACGTACTGGATGCACATGTAGAAAGTTTTATGATCTGATCTCCAGCAATAAGATCTCTACAACAATGGTAATTACAACGCTGTAATTCAAACTGACATTGTACAAGGTCAAATTTAATTTGGAAATCTACGACCCGGCAAATGAAGCGAATACCAAAACTTCCTAAGATTAGCATTTTAACATTCCGATTATTTCAGTATAACTAAAAAATTTTTAGAAATTAGTAATTTTTAAAAATGTTTAAATTAAAAAAATTACAATTTAAAAATAGTAATTTTTTTAGTAATTTTAAAAATCTTGGCTTTTGTTTTAAATGATTCTTTTTTATGATTATTTCTGATTTAAATATTTAAATAATATTGCCGCATCACACAGTTGCTCTGTTTTTAATAAAAGAAATTTTTCTAACTCCTTCAGCATGATATTTCTAGGTAAGGCTAATCGCTGACTTTTTGCTGGTGGAAAATAAAAAATCTAAATGATCAAAAGATGGTAATGTAAAGCAGAAAATTTTGAAATCAGCGATAGGAGAAAAAATCGTGTCCATTAATAAAGAGCTCTATTTTTGACGAGGAAATTGCTCGCTTTTTGGCACCACCACCTGTCTGATGTACTGTAGTTAGATTCTGAAGAGCACAATTTCCTGCAATGTCGACCGATCCCAGCATGGGCCTCATTTGCCTTTGGATGGGCCTTTTGCACCTGCTAAATATTAGCCACGTGATTTTAAAATCCGTTAACGTCACTTTAAAATGCGTCAAAGACCATGACTATTAATATATCTTTGAAACGCGTAGCATTGATTTCTATGATGTAATTTTCGCCTTTGGAAATGTAATAAATGGCTTAAAAATTTCGTCTGGAAATCCAGTCAACAGTTTTGTGTTAGCTTCTAATGCGAAGTAGTAAATTAAACGATCTTACAAAAAAAGTTTTAAAAAAGGAAAGAAGGGGAATGGCAAAGAAAAGAGAAAAAGAAGAAGAAACGGAGGTAAGTAAGCTAACTTCTTAGAACAATAAAAATAATAAATGTGTAACTTTAATTTACAATTATTATGATTAAAACTGTAAATCACTTCTTTGAATTCGTATAACTAACAATGTTCGCAATAACTTCGATGCACATTACATGATGACGTAGTACATGTATACTAAAGTTAATTTGAGCATATCAAAATTTATATAGTTGGTATTCAAGTCTTATTTTCTTATAATGCAAAATATTCAGTAATGTTTTAAATTTTCCGGTTCTGATCATTTTATAAAACCCCTGTTTTGACAGCCATGATTTGCATTGCATGCATTGTATACATATCTGGGGAAATAATCATAACGCTTTCGATATCCTCAAGAACCTGGGACTTAATGAATAACCGGCGCCATCGACAGCTTATAAATTTTAGATAAAATACCAGATAATATATTTTATCTAGAAGCTTTCCACTCCTCAGTTTTTCTTGTTGAACTGTAGACTGCCTTAAAATATTCAATTAAACATAATTAGTTGCAAGAGAAGACTTAGAAAAACATGTTAATTTTGAAACATGTTTTAAACTCACCTTCGATGGAATATACCGCTAATGGAGCTGGATTATTTCGAAATAATCCAGATCCAGGTATCACTTTACAGACTTTACTCACCTAACAACAAGAGTCATAAACGACACTACAATACTGTAACGAATTTTGTATATATGTATGCATAATTTTAGTCAAATTATGAGTAAAATTGTAGTATCGTTCGTAAAATGTAGCATAAAATACCTCAAGAGACAAACTTCAGCAGGAAAAATAAGATTACAGGGTCAAGTCTATTTAACATTGAGAAAATGGCCTGTCTCGTTAAACTGGCGAGATATCGCCAAGCTAGCGGTGTTGCCGCCAGATTTGGCCAGAAAAGTCAAACATCACCAAATTTGACGAAATTTTCATCTGGTCCCCGAATAATTTCAATTGGTACTATAACTGAACAACTTAATTAATCCCTATATGTAACTGTAACCATGTCTGGACCTTATACGTAAATTTAACTATATATGCCTGCCAGTCATTTCGAGAAATGGAAGGTACTAGAGATTTCCTGGCTGCCGGGGTAGGGGAACTATAGCATCCGTTCTCAGATTTTTAGTTCAGAGCTGACTTCGAAGTATTGGAAGATCTCCGTACGAACTTCGCTCTTTGGATATGCTGTGCATTATGTTGTGTTTAACGTTATTAGTAGTTTGAAGTGGTAACTGCTGATTGAGCTCCATCCTACTGAGAAGAGCTGTTCGAGTATTTTTGTAGAACGTTCCAGAACTCTAAATTGTTTCTTTTGGGAAAATAAATTTTATCAAGCTGTCGTGGGTTCTGTGTGCATTCAATCCATTACAAACCCATACTCACGCAACAATATGTTCGATAACTGAGTAAAAACATATATGATATACTTAGTCAATATATATTCTCTACCACATCAACGCTACAAATGGAATGATTACAAAGCGAGAAAATTTTGGAACCTGTCAAGCAAGAAAGCAATGTTACCACTTTTTAAGGGAGATTAAAAACATGTAGTGATTTTTAAAAAAAAAATCAAGACTTCTGTTTTAGCTGTGGGAGAGGCTGCAGTTCGTCACTGGTAGAACATTACGGGTAGATAATGTATACGACTAATAAGAGTAGATAAAGTATATCTGGTACAATGCGAAGCAATTAATTATTTTTTAAACATACAGTAGAACTCCAATTATCGGAATCAATTGGGACCGAACCCTATTCGGATAATTGAATTTTTTCCGAAGAAAATAGTCTACGTTCACTTTAATTAATTCCTGTGTGTTGAAAATGGGAAGGGGGGACTATTTTTAAAGAAAAAGAGGTTTTAATTAATTAAAATGAAAAGGGAAATTGTTGCGTACATGTTATATAGCGTACTGTATAGTACTTATAAGTGCTGAAATTCACTGTTTGTTGAATATCTCATTCAAAGGAAGCAGTTTGACGGACACCGTACTAGCACTTAAAATTTCTTCGCCAGCCGTTACTTGCTTTACAGGATGAGCTAAGACCTTAGTTTTTCACAAAGAATCGGACCCGAAATTGGGTTTCCTATAGAATGTTGTTGCAAAAACCACTTGAAAGTGACATCTTCTAAATCTTTATTGCTGTATTGATTTTCTTGAACTTCGAAGTTCGTTTTCAAGCAATACCACGAAATTTAAAAATGTAGGTTTGCTCCTTTTAATGTCTGAAATTGTTGATTGTCCAACATTACGTTTCCGTCTTAATTTTTTTCATAAATTCTGAAAGTCATTCGGATAGTCGGAGTTCGGATAATTGGAGTTGTATTGTAGTACAAACTTGACGCTTCATGCCATTGCAGAGCAATGAAGAAGTAGAAGGCCTTCGTTGTTTTTACATGGCTTGGATACGTCCCGCTCGCATTAAATGAGGGAAAATATAAAGGCACGCAAAGTCAGATTGCGAGTATGGTCGAGGGAAAATAAGACGGAATCTGAAATGAAAACTAGAGTCTCGTTGAAAATAGATGTTACATATTTAGCGGCTCTGCGGTAATATCATCTGTCGACACAAAAAGAGCTGCTGATTCCAATCCTTACGTGAGCTCGGTTTCGCACACTAGTGTATGAACAGAAATATTAAGATAAATTTAGCAGAACTTGTTTAAAAAAATCGCGATCGGTTTTCTAAAAAATATAACTAAGCTTTTGACAATAGAGCTGAATGGCATTCATTTAATTACTATGCAACTAAAATGAGCAAATCGATTGTTTTATTTTTTAAAACTGTCAGTTGCTTTAAAAGGGAAAATCATTATTATTCTTTAAAAGCTTTTAAAATAATGATGAATTACGTTAAGGAAAAAGTCAGTTATTTTATTGGAAGGAAAAAAAAGTTAAAATCAATTATTGTATCATAAAAAGTAGTACAAATTGAACTATACTTCAAAAAATAATAATAATAATAGCTTTGGAGCCGACTATTTCGTGATGGAAAATTAAAATGGTTGAAGCAATTAAGAATAATTAGCATATTTCTAAATTTATTTCTTTAATGGAGAGGGGAATTAAATGAGTGCATCAATTTTCAATTCTGAATGGAAAAAAATTGACACTGTTGTATTTTACTTTTCCCCGATTCCTTTCCCCTCATTTTTTCTATTTGAGTTAATAATTTCAGACGAATGAAGCCAGGCTATATTATAAACTTCTCTTTTTAAAAAAATCTGATGTAGACTCCACATGACTTCCCTGTATGTTCTATTAAATTATACACATTTTTTGCTGCATTTTATCTAAACTTATTTCCTCCAGTTTCGTTAGAGATATATTTCTCATTCAATTAGTTCAATTCTCACTTAGTAACAAAATGAAAATACATAAAACTCCAAACATCTTCATTAAAAACCGTAAAATTCAGAAAAATATAGAATAACAAATATAGTTAAAACAGTTTTTACAATTAAAATTAGAGTTTCTACACAAAAACAAGTAATTCGGCTGGCGGGCAATAAGGCAGATTTTTCGTTGCACAGAAGTTAACATTTTATCCCACTCGGCAAAAAGGCATTGAAGGTGCAGAAACTGACTTAATTCTTTATTCCACTGAGTTTCAAATGCAAACAAATGGCGGTTCGTTAGACTTAACTCGCCACTTCAAATTTTAAATTGTTGATAATGCTATAACAATTGTATGCAGTTTAATTAAAGGCATAACAACCTTAACCGAAACACGAAAACTACATAATTCAAACCCTTTCAGTAAAAATGCACATTTTACCAACATATAAGAGTAAAAAAACTAAGCTCACCAAGTCAGGTAACAGAGTGATATATATATATATATATATATATATATATATATATATATAATTTATTTACTAAAGAAATATTGATTATATTATCTCCTAAGATTAATTTTAGCAGAATTATCTAAAAAGAGTGAATCCATAGAAAGTAAGTCTAATTCCGAAAATTATTTTAAAGTAACTTGAATGTAAATTGTTAAAAATGTTTAACGGGGACTTGAATTAAATAATGAACAACAAAATTTCAATTGTAAAAAAGAAATTAATTTAAAAGCAAGTAATCATTGTCATTGATCCGAAATTATTTGTCTTTTCAAGGGGAACGAACCAACTCCCGTTCAATGAACAATAATTAAGAAATAAATACGAAGGTGTTTCGTCCTTTACTCGAGTAATAAGGCGATGCCATACTAACAATTTAAGTTAGGCCAATTATTTCCGTGAATTGAAGGGATCAAGAACCAATGCAGAGCACTAAAGAACTCATTTTGATTAAGCATTTTCGACAATTCAATTTTGACTGAGAAACAATTTATGCAGTTTAAAATTGATAAATTAGTAATTGTCCAGCGACACCCTCGTGTTTATGCATTTTAATTCAAAACTATTTGTAAAAAATTAAACATTGGAAATTGGCATTATGAAATAGAACTCAAAGTAATTGAAATAAACATTGGAAAATTACGAAATATAAGAAATATAATGCAATCTTTGCAAAAACAAATCAAAAAATAAAAATTTTAATTTAAAATATATATAATAAGAAAAGGGAATGTACATGAAGATACAAAAGGCCAGAAAAATCATTAATTAACTTACGTTCTTTCTAGTGGGAATTGGGTAAAGTGTTGTCTTACTCAGAAGGGTTGTGTTTCCGAAATTCTTTATCGGCAGCGGGGGGCTTTGAATTATTTCAGTCGGCAAAACTTGTGTGAAGTAATTTATGGGAGAGGGAGTGACTAGGAATGCTTGAGGGACGTATGTTGTGGAGTTCTTATTTGAGTGAAACCGTCTGTTAAAATTTTTGAATATTTTGAATGGAAATTAATTAATTTCTGGCTAATTGTCGTGTCGTAAAGATGAAGAAATTAAGAAAAGGAAAAAAAGGAATTTTCATTGTAAAAGAGCTATTTGACAGACTAAAGATTATGAAATAGGCCCATTTTTTGGTAACAGCATAATAACAGCATAAGTCTGAAGACAATTAGCTTTTTACATTATATACAGCTTTGTACTTACACTATGTACAAATCCTTCAACTGATAGTCATCCAACTTACACCGCCTTCTCAGGTTTAGGAACAAATTATCATATCGCTATCAGTTAAATGATTTAGAGTGAGTATTTAACGCCTGCTCTTTTAAGGCAATGGTTAATAAATTGACTGGGTATTAGATTATTTTTTAGAATTTTAATAAAAAGCAAAATTTCGCGTCGTAGATCTATCGTATCTGTGCAGATATTTTAAATTCGTTGCATTTGATTTCTTATTGTATTGTTAATTACTTTTTTGGATATGTTGGAATTCCAATTTATTAATTTGTTAGTATTGAAATTGAAGTTTCTTGTTTTGTCAAAAAGTAATTTTTTTTTTTTTTTTTTTTTTAGTTAATGATTTGAAGATCTAGATAGTCTATGCTATTCTGTGAATTATTAGTTTTATTAAGTGTAATGCAATTTGGATAAATCTCGGAGTATTCAATTTTATTAAAATTATTAATTGTAATAAGATCATCAATATATCTGTAAGTGTGCTTGTAGCAATTTAATTCTTGTGGTTGTAGATTTTTTTTCTTTTTTTTTTTTTTTTTTTTTTAAGTTAAATTCTTTGATAAATAAAAAGACTTTACAGAACGAGGTACTGGAATGGGACCCCATTGGAAGACCTCTGACTTGTTTAAAAAGTTGATTTTGAAATTTAATGTAGTTATGAAAAAGTGTGAATTTTAGGTAGGTTTTCCATTTGTTAAGATTCATAATCGTGAGCATATAGGGAAGAGTTTAGGCAGATCTACGATTTCGCACTAAGTGAATTTAAGATCATACAACATACTATATAGGTGCAGCCGATTGCAACAAAAAAGGGAAATGCACAACTACATGTTATAGCTGTCTCCTATAGAAAATTTCAACATTCTACGGCTACTAGTTCTTGAGTTATGCAAGATAAATCCATACGTATGTGCGTACAAACGTCAAGAAAGAAATCTCTTCTGAATCCCTATTAAATTCATTTTACAATCCCTTTTGGCCAAAACAGTCCTTTTTTCTGTCCGTACGTACAGATGACACGCGAAAACTTCGTTCAGAGGCTTTTGAGAGCAGTTGAAATTTAAATTTTCATTGAAATATGACAGCCGAAATGTTTCGCAATTATAATACTTTCTTTACTTCGTACAAAGAACAATGAAACGAAAATTTAGAGATTTACAAATAAAGCGAATATGTTCAAAAATACTGTACATTTACATGCAAAACGATCCCATTTTGCAAAAATTTACTCAAAATTATGAAGAGTTAAAACAACTTCTAGCCAAAAGTATTCTCTCACTTAAAATAACTAAGTGAAGTCCTACTCCAAGTGGTTCATGATAATGTTTGATTCCACCAGATTAAATGTATTTCATCGTCTTCGAGCAAAATGTATTCATAAAAAAAACGCTCTGTTTAAAGATCATTCCCCTTTTTCTCGTAATCGATCGGCTTGCGTTGAAAAAGAAGGTGACAAAAAATTCTCGTAAAAGAAAGGCATAGGAAATAGCCTAATGCAGTTTTGACTAACTTCATTAATGATGAAAAACTCTTCTCAGAAGAAAAATGATAAAAAAAATTGTCTCATGGTATTGTATCGATTTAAACAGGGTTGTGGCAACACTCGCACGAAAATTGCGGAGAGGGGAATCCAAAACTAACGAGCCAATGAGGCCAGACGTCGGTGTCACTCACTAATGATTGCATAGAATCGAATAATACGAGAGAGGCGAATTCATTTGAGTATACGCATAGATGGTTATTTTTGTTCTGTTTCTGGAGAAGTTTAGAAGAATCATGGAAGTTCGATATCGAACATAAATGAGCAGTTTAGTTATAAACATCAGATATTCTTAATTGTTTTTCATTCTCAGAACTTTTTTCTTTAGTAGACTAGAAAATCCAGATTATAAACATTTAAAAAAATTGATAATTTTCAATAATTTAGTAGCTTGGCTGCCATAAGTATCACATCATACAAAATTACTAAAATATAGAAATTTTATTAATTTTTATAAATTCAGCTTATGACATTGCCGTGAGGAATACTTTTGTCGCTCGACGACAACATATAAGACATGGCTAGATTGGCGCCTTGTGAGCCACACGCTCCACTTTTATACGTTAAATTTGAATCGCAAGCCTAATGTGGTTGGTTCTTCGACTCTGTTCACTCTACAGTAATGACGAAGCGTATCTAGCAGAGTTCTACAATAAATCTAAATGCCGCATCTATTCTACATGTGTTTTTCAGCTGCATTTCTATCTAAATCAATATTCTGTCTAGTTTAGAATACCAAACACATTAATCTAATATAGAATCTCTTTAGCACCTCATCAGCAGTATTCGAGCTGCACCAAACAAATCGAAAGCAAGTTCCAAAGTTCAGATTGTTGCCACTTAGCGTTTTCTAAATCAATGCGCTTCTACTGGTTTTTGCGTTGCCATTCAGAGGCAGAGAAAAGTATCTATCCTAACCGGAAAAGGTGCTTTTAAAGGGGCCAAACAGTAGTTTATATTATGTTTTATTATTATGTATTATCATATACACTGGGTATTCCCATATATTTGATTCCTGTTTGGTTTAAATTGCAGTATCATGTTACACATTCATGAACATAATTAAGTAAAATTTTGAGTGGAACACAGTAACACAGAATTTAAGCACAGTTACATAGAATGATGGAAAACGAGTCAGAAAAGTTAGTTTATTGAATTTTCAGAATCTTTTATGAATTCATAGTTAATTCTTCTTTTATTTACAGCATACGAGGATCTTTTGTGTTATCACATTTTCATGCATACAGGTACTCAGGCAAACGTGCATGGGGCACCAGAGACTTCACTACAAATCGAACAGGCATTGCCCCAATTCAACTAACTAGTTAGAGTTTGAAATACTGGAAATGACTGCATGCTTTTCTCCTAACACTAGAGTTATACATCGGAGTTGTTACATTTAAACATAAGAGGAAAATAACATAAAATTAGGCGAAGTTACATAACATAACAAAAATTGTTGAGTGTACTCATTAAAATATTGGATTAGGTAAGTGCAATAGAGTTGATATTTTGAAGGTCGTAAGAAAATTCTTATTGCTTCTGTTGTTTTGCGTTTGTAAATATATTTTATGTGTTATGAGTTGATAAAATTCAGCATAAAATGTGGTCTTCAGGGAACCATTTACATTTCAAATAGTGATAACGACCGGGGTGACGATTTTTCATCGTTTCATATAATTTGATGTCATACAGGTTAAAAAACAAAGTAACTCCATTATGAATCTATTATTCTATTTTTAACCAGTAGCTTTCTTACGAGTAATTGTACTCTGTCAGTGTAAAGTTAATATAGTTTATATACGATAAGCTGTTTTTATGTCAAAATAACTTTTCTCAGCACTGCACGTGAGTAATGTTGGTTTGTTTTCTTTTCTTTTTCCATTCCTTTCCCCTATGCTCGTATTATGGTTGATGTGAAGAGATAGCTTCATAGGCGTATAGCATTTTAATATTACTATAGGCCGAATGTATGCAAAATAGCAAAATTGATAAACCAACAAGTTCAACATTTTTATCTCCCGCGCGCGAAACTGTGTATCAGAAATTTAAAAGATATACTCTCTTTAAATTATTTTGTAATATTGCTGTTGAATTGAATTTTGTGATTTAAGTGCGAAGAACATGATATTTAATAAGTAAAGAGAACACACAAAAAGTTAAAAAACACCCCTTTGGGAGTAATATAAAATTCGAAAGTTTTCTGATTTTTATTTTTATTGATTTGTTGTTGAATAATCTAATTTCGGTTGTAGTAAGCAAATAATTTAAGAAAAACAGATTTTATGTAAATGGCATTTGTTAAGCTGATAGCCAAAAAGCTAAGTCGACTTCTAGCAATTGAAAAAGTGCAATACCGTAATAATTTCATCCAGGGTACAAAACTTATCCATTATGATTTTTAACAAAACTTATCCATTATGATTTTTAAAGCTCTAATTGTCTCAGTTCATGGGTGAACCAGCTGACACATTTTGATAATGTACACTTTGCCCAAAAGAAAATGAGACAGTTCTATACCTCTCGTTCTGACCTCGAAAGCGCTACTTAGGATGTATAGTAGACTTATATATAGCACTCTTCTAACAAATGTATTCTGACGCAAAATCGGATTTCTTCCGACATTACATACCGATTTTTTTCCACATTTTGATTCTACAACTCAAATTACGCCCAAATATTATATTTTGTAAAAATCCTACCGAAAAATTAAAAATTTATCTCGGCGCATTTTTTTCTCTTTGCGCCAAGAATAAGACACTTGGTGAAATTTTTAATTTACAGTAAACTATTTCTCCTTCCCCTTTTTTCATTATGCACGAGCGAAAAAAAAAAGGCGCATCGTTTGTTCTTTCAAATTAATAATTTTAACAATGTGCGTGAGCCATATTTGGAGTTATTATCGTTTATAAGGAAAATGCCAAATTTCTAAACGCGCCAATATATAAATTCAAGTACATCTCGGGAATTTTGGAATAAAAAACTCTAATATTTTGCAGGTATGCCTAGAAATACATCTACTTTAAGGTGATGGTAAAAATTTTATAATTCAAAAATGTTTCGTTGAATTTATAAAAATTACTAAAATATAGAAAATTTTAAAATAAATCCGAAAATATCTGGGAATGTAATTAGAATTGAACTTAAATTTCGAAGTGAAATTAGAAATCAATTAAGTTTAATAAAAAAGAGATATTAATAAATATATATCAAATTCAATTAATACTGAGGAGCAAAAATTTTGCGAGCTAGTTTTTTAAAAACTACTCGTGTTATTTTTACAAAATTAGGCAGTTTGTCGTAATTTGAGTCGTAGAATCGAAAAACATTTGATATGCCATTTCAAAAAAAGTCCGATTTTGTGTTAAAATACGTATGTTTGGAAAATTCTATATATAAATTTAATGTATATCCTAAGTTGTACTTTCGAAGCGTGAAAAACGCAAGTTAGATTTCGTAAATCGGCTCAGTAGAAGATATAGAATTGTCCCATTTTTTTTCTGCAGTGTACCTCTGTGGTTTAGGTAAAAGTATGAAAGACCCCGACTGATTTACCATGGGTCAACTTATAATGCTTTCCCATCAAGAAGGAAAAACTAAAGTTGTAAGTTCTAACACGTTCGCGAACAAAAGGCTGATTCGCCCGAAAGATGTGCATCTGAAGCTTTCTGAAGGATCTAGAGTTTAGCTGTGTTGGTACATCATGCAGAACCTACCACATACAATAAACTTTAATTAATTATATTGTAATTAAATTATATTGTATGGTTAATATAAATCATTAGCCATACAATATAATTTAATTACAATATAATTTCAATCCTATTTGAAATTCAAAAACAACAAAACTGATAACAAATAATAACAAATAAACACAATGAGATAAAGATAATAAGTACTGGGAACAGAATGTTATAATGAACTGTACTAATAATACTGAATAAGTCTGCAAGTGGTCAAATTGTTTGAGAATAACATCAAAAAACACTGTGAATAAGAATTTGAGATCTCAGCGATTTGGGAATAGAAAAATTGGGAATACAGTAAATAATGTTTTACAAGAAACCAGCATAATTCAAAAAAATGTACTTAAAATGGTATCTTGGAGCAGGTCATTACAGTTTATAAAGTTCATACGTGGAATCATTGTGAAAGTATTCACAAAATTTAAAAGTTTAATGCCACAATAATCTGAAGTCATATCTGCTGTTACGTTCTTCATTTTCTGTCATGCTTTGAATTATTATTGATCAGAAAATGATGCCGCACTTCAGCAGATATCATTCAACTGTGCACTAAATGTTCTTTCATATAAGATCCAATGCGATAAAATATTAAGCAAAGTAAAGTGAAAAGAAGTCTTTCATTCAAATTTACTTTCATACTTACTTTTTCTGAATTTATTTATTCTACTAATCAGGAGTCTGTTTTATATCTTCTGTGCCCCTTGGAGCAGGAAACTTGGCACTAAATTGAGAAGGATTTCCCAGATTTCCTATTTCAAATCCATTTTCTTTCCCTTAAAATGAAGAGAAAAATATATAACGGACTAAAAATAAAACATTTTATGCAGAGGAAATGTGTTAAAATAATATTCCAAAAGAAAGAAAGAAAAGCATATTTAACCTTTTTACAGCTTACTCAAAAACTAAAACTCGACTAAAATTTCTTCACACCAGCATTTCACGTGAGAAATTCGAGTGCCAGTTTTAAAGCAAGATATTAAAAATGAACCTCAGTTTAGAGATAAAAATGGTGAAGTAAAAATGAAAGATAAAAAATGGTGAGGTAAGTTACCGGCGAAAAGGATGAGTTCAACAAGTGGAAAATGTAATTATGAAATTTTCAGGATAGCAAAAGCAATTTTTTTCCCTTTTTTTTTAAATAAAAGGTGCTGGTATAAAATGTAGCAGAGTACATATCAAAGAAAAAAAAATCATGCCTGCTTTCTTGAATTTATTAATTCAGTTGTAATTTAATTCAAATATCCTTTTTTTGAAAATGCTTAGAAATTCTATCTTCATATACACATTATATAATTCATCGGCAAAATAAGTTGTGATATGATGAAATCTCCATGATTCATTTTAAGAACAAATGATGAATAAGTGGTGAATAAACTATCTACAAGATGAGTTGAGGTGTTAGGTGAATAATTATATAAATGAATAAATTCTTACTCGGAACTTTATAACATCCATAATGAAAGAAACGACAAATCAAAACTATGCAGATCGAAAAATAATTAATTTTTTTCACGAGAGAGATACTAATTATTAGTAGCTGTTAATTTTTAATCGTTTTTTGGAGAATTTAATGGCTGCTAATAACTGTAATTTTTTTCAGTTCTCATTAATTACTTTAACTAATTAAAAATAAATGGGAGGCCCTTTTGAGAGACTTTCTAATTTTTGCGTGAAGGAAAAGATAATTTGAAATCGAACTTACAGATTGGACCCAAAACCAGAATATCCTATAATGTTTTAATTAATGGAAAATTTTCAATGATGTTGCACACAATGATGTCTTAAAGTGCGGAGATAAGGTGAGAAAGATGACATTTTTTCATTATATATGAATTACATTTCACTCTTCCAAAATCTTACTCTTCTGCTTGCAATTTTCATAATATTAATTTATGTCTGAGGCCTTTAGCCTTTAAATGTCTGCTGATATTCTTAATATGAAATGAATGCGACTGTTTCACATTCACATGCTCCTTCTGATTTCTCAAATCGTAGTCGCGAACCCAAATATTTGAAATCTGAAATAGCCGAACATTGTGACCTATTCATTTGGGCATGACTTGAAACTATTCTCTATTTGAAGTCTTGGGAAAACCTAGTTGTATGGGCAGTAGCGCCATCCTCTTGAAAACTACGATTCGGAGTAACTTCAAGAATCCAAAAAGTTTCTGTTATATCCCGATATTTCTCCCCAATTGCCCAAGTACTACCATTGTTTTCTAATGTTTCTAACTACTTTAAGTGAGCTTGACTTCGTAGAAATCTAGTTGAACTACGTAGCGATTTATCACTGAGTCCAAGTGTGTAAACGACAAAGTCCAGAGAAGGGTTAAACTCACCCTTGATTATCTCAAATTAAAAATACAGGGGGCCCTTTTCTCGAGCTTACAGAAAGGCCTCCACTTGGCTTTCAAATCAAGATAAGAAAATAAGAAACTAATCTAAAGCTTAACTAAACTGAAATTAGCGAAAGCTCTACAAAATTGTCTAAAGTAGTTGGCACTTACAGCACGCATGTTCAGTACGGCCAATCGTAGTTAGCTTTAAACAACGAAGTAGCCCAGAGGCAAACACGCGTCACTAAGGACTCCTAAGCTCTTCTCCTGAAGTAAGGAAAACTTCCTTTAAATACTCTTCTACCTCATTTCATGTATCACGGTACTATAAAGCTTATTCTGGTAGGGAGTTGTAAGTGGGAAACAAGAATTTAAAGGAAAGAGTTTGAAAATTTAAAACAACTATTAAAAATTAAAATAATTCTTACAGTTTCAATATTCAACATAAAACTCGCCACTATAAGACATAAAACCTTCAAGCATATCCCGAAATCTCACCCCAAGCACAGTCGCAGTTGCACTGTCCAGGATGCTGCCCAGACATGATAATGTTTAGTGACACTGTCTGCGATACCCGAGGGCCCAGGCTCAAATTCCCGAGAAGGCATGGATATTTGTAAATGTACAGTGTCTGTGCGGCGTTGAGGCACTCAAATTATACGGTTAGTCAAAAGTCTTCTCGATAGGTTTGTGGTAGAAAAAGAGGGGTAGGAGATACTTGGAACAATTCCACCTTCAAACTGGAGCAGACGTGGGCAAAGTCATACTGTTACCTATAGGATGTTCATGCCAATGAGAGACGCAATCTTGTACTACTTCATCATCAGCAGCATTGTCACGACAGCCCCTTGTGGGCCCTAGCCTACTTAAGAAACCTTTCCCATTCCACCCTCCTTCCAGCAATTGACCTCCAGTTCTTAATTTTTAGAATGGCAAAATCCTCATCAAGGCAGTCCTTTCATCTTTTCTTAGGTCTTCTACTTGATCTTTCACAAAGAGGAGTTGCATTAAAGACTTTTCTCTCTGCATTCATTATCAGGAAGCAACCTGCCCATCTCATTCTACTGAATTTTATGGATTTAATAATCTTGTACTCCTTACCAGGTACGTACGGATAGAAAAACTCTATACATACAGATAGATGTCATGCAAAAAACGTCATTCAATTGGATTCGAGAGCGGTCAAAATGGATATTTTAGTTGAAATATGATACCTGAAATTTCTCGCGATTACAATACTTCATTTACTTCGTACAAAGAAGTTAAAAATATAAATTAAAAGCAACATAGTTAGAAAATAAATTACGCCTTTTATAAGAATTAGAACATTTTGTCTAGGACACAAGTGCATCTATTAAATGGCAAAAACTCACGAAAGTACTTCCTTAACCCTTTACTTTACTGAATTGTTAATAATTATGTATTAAATTAAGATGTATTGAAGAATAACACTAAGTAATACATATTATGCTCTTCTTCGATCAAAAAAGTGGGCTTTATACTATCTCTTCATTTTTGTTTGCAAACAATTACATGTTTCTGTAAGAAACTTTTAGTAAAGACTTCCATAGGAAATAAAGGCGTTTCTACTGTGATTTTTAATTCGTTTCACTTTTAAAAAATTAAACTTAATCATTTTGTTCCATTCTTCTTAAAAGATGGCATTAGAAGCCCTTAGCAGATTAGAAGCATTAGTTCGTTTTTGAGGAAAGATTTTAAACTTAATGCATATCCCGCAATGTTTCGTTCTAGACGTTCTAAACGCCTATGATCAGAACCAATTGACGCATGGTATAGCAGCGCTCGTGACCTAAAGGATATTTTCTTACAAACTCGCGTGGCAGTCAGCGTGTTAAAAGTAGTTGAATTATGTTGTTTTTATGTTCCAATAAGGTTTTTATGCCTTTAGTCAATCTGTATGTCATAGCTGTAGAATTATCAACAATTAAAAAGTTTAACGGTCATCAGGCCTAATGAAGCCGCCATTTGTTAACATTTGAAACTCTAAATAGAGTAGTGAATTAAGTCAGTTGGTGCACAAACTTAGCTGCCTTTTTCCCTAGTGGAACTGAAAATTAACTTTTACTTTTGTACATCGAAAATTTGGTCTTCCTGCCCGTTGGCCGAATTGTTTGTTTTTGTGTAAGAACTGCTGTTTTAATTGTTTTTAACTGAATTTGGCGTTTGGGGTTTTTCTGTATTTGACAATTTTAATGAACATGTTTTGAGTTTTTATTTATATTTTCCCTTGCCACAAAGTGAGAACTGAACTGATTGAATGAGAAACGTATTTCTGATGAAATTCGAGGACATAATTTTAAATGAAGTGCAGCAAAACATATGTATAATTTAGTAAAGTCATGTGGTGCCTACATCAGATATTTTTTTTTAATGTCATCTTCGAAAAATCGTCAAGAGGAAATGCAGTTTGTCCAATCGTATGAAATTGCAATCCTTGAAAATTGCAGATCTTAATATAACTTCTTGTGCAAGTACTAAATTATTCCTACACTGACGTAATCGATATTGACAACACTTACTGCATAGGAAAAAATATTTTAATATGCTATTTTAGCTTTAAATAACAAGCTTTGATGACAAAACAGACACAAGTAACACAAACATTCATATTACTATAGATAAGGCAGAATGGTTATAAACTTGAAACTACAGAAAGGAATTCAGTAAAAGTACAGCGAAAGTCAGTTATCTTTTACTAAGCAAAATTCAGATGTGACAACCAGGAGCTGTCACAAAAGCGAAAGAGAGAATCACTCACATGTACATAGTTGCGAATTTGTGTAATGGAATTTCAGACAGTTCGTCTATGTCAACAAGATTTTAGTTTTTCACTGTAAGAAACTTATTCTTTCTGTAAACAGCTTTGAAACAAAAGTTAATAAGATTTTTCTGACGACTAAAATATCTTCTCCAAGTTATGCTTGCTATTCGAAAAAGATGTTTACGGTTTTTGTTTCAAGTACTGTTATTTTAAATGCACTTCCAGTTATAAAATTCTTCAAAATAACGCAGAGAAGTTTATGAAAATATTTTCAGTAAATTCAGTATTTTGTGTTGTTCTCACAAAGCAAAATTTCAACTTTAGTTATGCTTTACTAAGTCAAATTTAAATTTACGAACAAATTCGATGATAATAACTAACTTTAGTTAGTGAGGTACAATGGAAAAGTTTAGTTCGCTTTTAAAGACCGTTGGTCAACCGAAAAGCTCGTAAGCATATTTCAGTGTAGTAATTAATTTAAAATTAATAAATTCGTTCCTAGACCACAAATGACTGCTTATTTCAACTTTACAACAGTGTTTTATGCACAAATTCATAACAGCCAAACCGATGGAAATTATTAAATATATATATGTTACCGTTAAAGACCGAAATTGGAGAATGTCGACTTTCACCGGAGAATATCAACATTCACCAAATACGTCGGTGAAAGACCGAATATTTCACTACATTCTTGTATATTCGGACCCTCACCGGTATATGTCGACAATCACAGATATGCTCTGGTGAAAGTCGAAAAGAGAGGTCATAAAGTGCCATAATAGTTTAAGTTGTTGCAATAAATAAGATTTGAATCACATAATTTAGTAAATTTTTATTACTGTTATTTTATTTTCTCATTTAGAACGTACTGTATAATTAAGTAAGTTTTTAACTTCTATTATTTTCCTTTCTCATTTTGAATGTATTGTGTGTTTTAGGTTCTCATGTTCTTAAGTTCTTATTTCAAGTCTCAAGTGCGTTTATTCGGGACTGAATTACGGAGAAGAAAATATAATATTGTTATATGTTCAACATTCACCATTAGTACATGGTGAATGTCGACATTGACCAGTGTAAGTCAGAAATAAGAGTATTTGGAAAATATTTCGGACATACACCAAGAGACTATGTGAATGTTGACATTCACCGGTGAAAGTCGACATTCTCCAGATTCGGTGTTTCACCGTAACATATATAAGACATAACAAAATACAATAGCTTAAATTTGTGATTTCAAAATTAACATTCTAGATTTGCTGTCCCCCTAAATTCATCTTTTCTCCCAAATTAGAGATCTTTCTGTGTTATATAACGTTACTTGAAAAGGATAACCAATCATAGCTTATCTCTACAGTTGCATCTACTTTGGTATTCCCCCAAATCCTGGTGGTGAAGAATCATCACCCACCGCCTTTTAGTTCGAGCGCCACTTGTAGGATCATTAGAATTTTTGAAGTAGGAAATACGAAAAATGAGCAATGTGCTCGCCGGAACTTGAACCTGGACCTTTTGAATACGCCCCGAGTGTGCTACTGTTACACCA
This sequence comes from Stegodyphus dumicola, assembly GCF_044657685.1. NCBI lineage: Eukaryota > Metazoa > Arthropoda > Arachnida > Araneae > Eresidae > Stegodyphus > Stegodyphus dumicola. The sequence goes on along the minus strand of NC_140773.1, from coordinate 214,999,371 downwards.
TGAAGGCATGCAGATAGGAGGGGGAAAATACATTATGATTTAAAAGGTGACTGAGAAGTCACAGTTGATAAGATCTAGCTGGCAAGGAATTGTTATTTACTACATTTCTTTTCGCACATCTAGATCACTAGACATTTTGGACGACAGAGCAAGAAAAATTATTTGTGGCGTGGACGGGATTCGAGCCACGGATCTTCCAGTTTTTAGACAGATCTGCTGAGTACCTAGATCAAATGAGCCAGCACAAGGGAAAGCAATGATTTCATGTAAAACATCACAATTGTGGAACAGTGCATTGAATTACGATAGACTATTAAAATAAAATTATACAGTAAGACGTCGGTGATCTCCGCTTTGACGCTGATAGTCACTACTATAGTGCTGATACTTTCCAAGGAGCATTATGTGATAAAAGCAGAGTAGCGTAGCTTAACGCAATGTTCAAAAGTTTCAGAATACTTCTACTGTCAATTAATCATCAACTAAAATTTCTAAACAGAAAACAGTAGCAAATGAAGGGGAAAAGTAATTAAAATAGCTTGCCAAATTTTTTAATGATATAATTAATTACTTTATTAATTGCTTTATTGTTAAATTCGCATCACCGATATACGAAAGCAAGAATAAAAATATTACCAGAAAGTTGCTTCTTTTTACCATAATATTAAAAAAGACTCAACTTAAAAGCTATTTAATAGGAACTCGAAATCTTATACATCAATCATTGAAAGCATCTGAAGAGTAATTTATATTAAGAAGTGTTTTTAACAGCTGTTCTCATCTTCTCAAAAACTTTACGAACAAAAAGAGCGTACATCCAGAAAGAATAATATCATTTATTTCCTGAACCACTCTAGGCGAAAAAACAATCAGAGGAAAAACTGTGGAATCTTCTCCAGTTCTATCGATTTGAAAAGCAGACTGCTTTGTCTAACAGTTTGGAGAAACTGATCGAACAAAAGCTTGCGGGAACTTCGTCTCACTGACAAGGAGCTTCATTCCTTCTTTGATTATACAACGAAGAAAAACACGGTTTGTTTTTCTTGCTGGATTACGAGTAGACTCATTTATTAAAAAAGATGTGGGGAATTTTAGTTGATTAGGCACCTTATGAAATACTTTTTTTATTGATAGAGGAAAAGAAGATCGAAAAAGAAAAAGGTATAGAAGATAAAAATTAATTTACATAAAAAGGGGGGGAATAATCTTATGGAAGAAAAGGATCCTCGACCATAAAGAGAAAGCATAGACTGGATTTAGAAAGGAAACGGTGGTGCTTTGGAACCTTCGTTAAAAAGTATTTAAATTAAAGTGAAAAGGAACGTGTTTGGGAGAACAACTGAAACTCTATTTAGTGAAAAAATAATTTCTCTTTATCCATGAAAATGATACCACGTATGGCGATAAATAAGAATATTGTGATGTTAATTATGTAGCTTACTTTTTCCACTCTCGATAACATTGTGAAAGTAAATATACGTTTATTCTCTGTAATTATATTTTTATTCTAATTAAGGGCAGGAAATGTCATATTGTCATGCTAATCTGAATGTAAGAGAACGATTCTTTCCTTTACGTCACTCCTTGAACACCATACCTATCTTAAATTTAAAACGTATTAATACCGAAAAAATATAGTAAACTAATTTATCTCTTATTATTTCACATTTATGGTAAAAGGAAACATTTTCGTTTAAGTTTTGTCTCAGTGTTATGTTTCAAAGTTAGAAATTTAACAGAGTCCGCATATTTTTTTAAACATCTCGTTACATTACGCCACCAAGCACATGTCATCCATGGCTTTGGTAAGGCAGTGACCTTGGCCACTACAAACGCTGTAGTGTTTGTTATATTTTGGGCCACTACAACAACATTGCTGTACTCTAAATTGGTGACTGAAAATTCATAGGTCATCAGTGAGCGGTGACTTTGATGGTTGTCGGCGATTATGGAGTTTTAATAATCGTGAATGGTTAGTGGTATGCCCACATCGATGGCTTACTAACCTTTAAGTCACCAATTACGAAAGCATAGATCAATCAGCGTCCAACAATTTTGATGGGCACTGGTGTCCATTTGTTTACTTAATTTTAAATTCGTTCAAATGTACTCTCTGTCCCATGCTAGGGACTTATGCGTTAACCTCCAGTGATTGACAAATTATAAATCATCACTCATCAAAGGCCTTGATGGGCACACTAGTGTCCTCCGTTTTTAGTTTAATTCAAAAACCAATTTAAATTATCTGAACAGCCTTAAATTGAAGACTCACTAGAGTGGATTCCAAATGCCCTTCAGCCTGAAGGTCACCGGTGACCAAACGGCCTTTCATCTGACTGCCCTGATTTAATTTTAATTAAAAAATATGTCAAAATAGACCACAATCTGGTGACAGACTGGTTAACTCCAAGTGACCCTCAAGGTGTAGATCAAAGATTACGCACAGCACTTATGAGTAAGTTTGTACTTCAATTTAAATTTAAATATGTCTTAATTCACTGCCCCACACTAGTAGCCCATCGGATGACGTCAAATTACTCTCAACAAACATGGAAACTTCGGTGACCAACACACTGAAACCCACAGGTATGCTCCGGTTTCATTTCAATACACATATCTACTTAGTATTATGCTGCCTCACAGTAATTAATTATTTTCTGGTTGAAACCAAGTTACTTATAGGTTAAAAAATAGTTAGAATCTTGAATGGCGCAAGTATGCTACATAGTATTGATTTTAAAATAAATTTACTGCACTGTCCTAACACGTTGACTCATCTGTTTACTTCATGTGATGCTCAAGTTGCAGGAATAGTATTGACGAGCACTGATGTCTTTCGATTTAATTTTAATGTTAAAATCTGTTCAAGCTTAGTGCACTTTAGCAGATTCGTGATTCATGGGTTGACGGAAAGTGAACATCAGCCGGTAGGTTACCAGTCACTGACTGATTTTGATGGGCACCAGTATGTCTTCTTTCAATTTTAATATGAGTCTCTACAACCTATATACTTCAGTTTTATTTTAACTTAAACAATTATTTAAGTTTAGCGAACCGCCCCCACTATTAACCTATAATTGATTACAACTGATTATCAACCTCTAGGTTAACACACTATCCACCTGTAGGTTAAATGGCGATCAGTACTCTTAATGGTCATCTTTGATATTCTTTTAATAACCTACCTAAATTATAAAATTTTAGATATGTATATAACTTATCCATTAAACATATCACTTTCATTAACATCTGAAGCTCTTAAAATATGACAATAATTTTAGCTAATAAAATATGTTTCTAACGCTGTATATTCTATGCTTGCAGGCTCTTACACTGACTTTTTATTTATCTTTTTATTTTATTGTAAATGTTTAAAAAACAGAGAGTTAAAACCAAAACAACAAGAAAAAAAGATTTCTTAATTTATTCTTGATAAATTAAAATACATCACTATAGCTAATAAAAGATATTTCTAAAATTATATATTACGTAACTGATATAGGATCTTTTAGTTTGTTTTTAAATTTATTCTCGTTTATAAAAATTGATTGAAAAGGAAAATTGTTGACAGTCAGTTGCAGTGTTTTTTTTTTCCCCTAAATAAAAATTAAGTCTTTGAAAAATTTGTCAAAATGTCAGTTCATTAAGTTTATGCATTTTTAAACTTTTACAGAACCATGAAATAATGAAAAACAAAAGTTTAAAAGTGAAAGAATAGCGGTATCTTCGAGTCACATCAATCTCGAAAGAAAAAAAATGATGGGGATGATGGATAAAGGAATAGAAAAGAAAACTAACAAAATCGACGATGCAGTAGCATGAAAAAATACTGTCAAGATCAATTTCTCCTGCACAAATAAGTATGGCCAAAATTCTAAACGTTAATCAAAAAATCATAAACTATTAAATGAAACATACACTGAGGAATAAGAGTCTCAAAATACTATTTAAATGCTTTAATCTGACCGTTAAATCTCGAAAAACGTAGATACCATATTCATCGCCTTTCTATAAACTTCTTCGAAAAAACGGAAAAAGCAGTGGTAATTCGTAACAACAGATGAAGTTTGGATGTACTTCCAGGTTCAAACCAAAAATCAAGAGTTCAGTCGTTGTAGAAACACGCAAGATTTAATTCTATTAGCTTCGATTGCTCATCATAAAGGTATTAAAATGTGGAAGAGGATTTCTGTAATTGTTATAAAGTTTGACTTGCTTTGGTAGCATAAACTATACTGAAACTCCTAACAGATGTTAAGGGAATTATCGCTATGCCTGGACAGAACTACAGAGTCCTACGAATGTGTCAAACCTTTTTATTAATCAGAACTAGAATATAATTGCACGACCGCGCTTTACAAATCAGTCAACCATCTGTGGCGAAGTAACTTAAAGTAACAGTAAATTCAAATCTTTACTAAGTCTAGTAGCCAAGAGCTACACAAATGATTTAATCTGAAGTTGGCTCAAACTTCTCACCGGCGTAACAGTTTCAGTGTCGGCAACTCTAATGCAAGCCGAAGAATGCAATCTTATCTGAGCTAACTAGCCTAGTAACTTGGACCTCGAGAAACATTATATTTTGTACTCAACGCTGAACTAAATAACTATTGAGAAACTAATGCTCTCACTGGTCTTATATAGCTTTCCCCTGGCCGCCAAGAAATCTCTAGTACCTTCCGCTTCTCTAAATTACTGGAAAGCATACGAGGGCCGGATACGATAACAGTTACGTATAAGATCTATTGCAGTTATTCAGTTACAATACCCATTACAGTTATACAGAGACCGAATCCCAATGTCGCCAAATGGTAACCAAGCTTGATGATTTATGGCGATTTATGGCCAAATTTGCTGACAAGCGATTGTCAGCTTGGCCATATCTTGCCAACGAGATAGCCATTTTCTCAGTATTAAATAGACTTCTCCCTGTATTCTTATTTTTCCGGCAGATCATCTTCTCTTTCAAACATTTCATGTTATATTATACAAAAAAATACTAAAATTTCGCTTAAAATTATTTACATATGTAGAAAATTCGTAACAATATTATAATAATACGGGATCGGTACTTACTTATCTTGAAGTCTGTGAAGCCTGCGAATTTACTTCAGAGATGGCTGTCTAGGGGATAATAAACTTGTGCCATTTACAATAACTTGAATATTTAATGAAAACATTGAACAGTTACTACACACTATGAAATGATTACATTCGTAGATGGAAATAGATGGATATTATTTACAGATGTAGAGAAATTACCGCCTTTTACATGCAAGCGTCTTTTATCTCAATGGCGGAATCGGCTGAATTCTATCACCAGCAAAAAAAGAGTTCTTTCACACAGCTTGCGGAACCATCTGATTATTGTGGACGATGCCATCCTTCAATAATAAAATATGAAAATAATAATCAAGTATATCTTTTAACTTAGTTCTAAATAAAAATGTAAATTGAAAAGAAAAGATGGTATAAGATTAAAAATTTGGAATTGTCTTGCGTTTCTGTTACTTATCCTAATTTCGTTTCTAACTAATTTTACCTTTAACATCTGTGTAAACAATGCTGCGAATGATTTAGAAGAAAGAAAATTTAAATAAAGTCAAAGTAGAAATGAAGAAATACTTTACAATTCTCTGCTTGTCTAAAATTAATTCTTTGAGAATTTCTTTACAGATTCATTCATGGAAATATAATTTTTATTTTTATATCATAAAAAGACGAGAAGATTGATGTTAATACTGCAGAATCATTCCTTTATATAAAAATGCTTGTCTTTTGGGTAAAAATTCTTCGAGTTCTGCATACAAGTATTTTGCATAAGTCTACAGAATAAGGAGCATTTCTCGTTAAACATAAGCGGACAAATCAAAATGACCGAAAAAAAATTATTGCTAAATTATACGAAATTTTGCTTTATTTTATTGCTCTTATTTTTCATCATGTATCTCAGGAGAATACAATCACAGACGCAGTTAAGTTCGCGTAAAGTTCTCTCTTGGGATAGCACAAGAGCTGAAATATTTTCTTTCGCTCGAATAATTTTAAAAGCAAAATCAAAAAGGTTCTCAGTGTCGTTTGTTTTAGTAGTAGAAACAACGTTCGGTTTAATATGCAAGATTTGAGAAAGAAATATTATTCAGGAACAAAATTACTTTAATAATATTCTTCACCGCTTTCAAAATTCACATAAATTTGAATAAGATTTATTATCATAGCAAAGAAATTGTGAAGCACTTTTTTGAGTTAAGCTGTCACAGGTGGCAAGAAAGGACTTTTTTCTCTAACTTCTTTACATAAAATATAACTGGTTTTTTGCTCCGATAGGTGCCCAGTGTATTGCACTAAAAGGAAAGAAAGAAATCTCATGCAACATCAATTCTCAAATGGATTTCCCCCTTCGTATTTTGAGTTTTTCCCCAGAAAGGAGAAAAAGTGAAAAGGGAGCGTCCTCTCAAAAAAATATTATTAAAATTCTTTGTAATTACCGAAAATTATAAATTTCTTTGATTTAAGTTCACCGTTATTGATATAGATTAATTAATTAATTAGATATTGTTGCGTGCTTACGGGTTCGTAATAGATTGAATGCACACAGGTCCGATTTATAGATTAATAAAATTTATTTTTATCAAAAGAAATATCTCACAGCTCTGAAATTTTCCACAGAATTATTCGTACAAGTGGTGCACAGTATCACACAGTACAATCAGTAGTTACACTTCAAACTACTAAGAACGTTAAACCCTGTGCAATGCAAAGCGCATCTAAAAAGACAGCTACCTCGGATATATCTTAACTTTCACGCTGAACTAACGACTCGCAACAACAATAACTAAGCAGCTAACTATCAAACTGACAGAAGAAGGTCTCTCTCCGGCCTTAGCTCCGTTTTCAGCTGGCCGCTGAGATATTTCTAGCACTTTCTGCTTCTGGAAATTACTGGAAAGCAATATGAGGGTCGAATTACGGTTACAGCTAACATAGTAGTCAATTACATTATTCAATTACAATACCTATTACGGTGACACAAGGACAAATTTGGCGATATTTCGCTAAATTACCCGTTTACTCAATGTTAAATGCACTTGCCCTTCTATTTTTACTTTTCCGGCAAAACCTCTCTCTTTAGATTTTTCACGTTACATTAGACAGAAAAATACAATTTCAAATAAAATTGCAACTAAAATCATCTATCTACGTGCAAAATTCGCAACAATTTTTAATTCGTTCATACGTGTAAATCCATCCCAAAGCTGAAAGCAGAGCAAATGCATCTTTCTTTCAATTAAGAGGTAACAATTGTTTATTTCTAATAATAGTAGTAATAATAATAATAATAAGAGTGTTAGTAATTGGTTTACAACATTTCCATCTTCAATGCAGCAATTGAGTTTTGAAAAGGTGTAGAAACAAGATTATCTTTTAAAAAAAAGTATATACTTCTATTTAATTAGAAATTCAGTTTTTTTTTTTTTTTTTTTTTTTTTTTTTTTTTTAAGAGAGCATAATCATTGTATTACAATTCACTGAGCACACAACTGAAAAACTGTTATTATTTATTTTCCTGTAAATAACAATCGATTTATTTTCATTTGCATGAGATATATCTCATTTGATGATTTTTATGTCATGCCACAGATAAAGCACTTGTTATAAATAAAGTATACACTTTCAATAGCATATAAAAAGCACACACTGAAAGATATCCAGATGAAATTTAAAAAGTATACGCATACAAGTAACATTTTTCTAGATGTAGATGTAGGCGGCGACTACGGGTCACACGATTCAATAAACAAAATGGCTTCATATGCAATGAAAAATCAGTTTCTTGGGTTTATAATTCTGCAAAATGTGATTTCTTACCGTGCTTAGAGCCGAAATTTCAATTATCTCTAAGTAGAAAGTATATCCCTCTATAGTATCAGAAATTTAAGACCGCTTTACCTGCAAGCGCAGCAGTCCTATGCCCCGCACACAGTTCTGAAATGAATGAACGTGTTCCGGGTGACTTTCAACAAAGCTGTCAACGATGACGAGTCTTGAATTTCAGATCCCATAGTTACAGTAGAAATTTTTTCAAAAGCAGCTAAAATTTCACTGCTTGCGAATTGCATTGTTAGAGCACTTTACTGAGATGTTTTTTAAGCCAAATCTGGTAAGTATTGGGCTACTGGATAGGTGTACATCGTATCACTAAAAAGGCATACACAGAACATTTATAAATTGCTACAATAAAGCTTTAGAGCTCTGTACAACGTAATAAAAGGTGACAATCAATATTTTATACTGCGTTTTTTTTAAAATTATTGGAACTGCATATTTCTTTGGTCAGATGGATACATAAGTCTTCATAGAAAATATTTTGAAACTATATTCTAATTAATTCTACAACCTAATATCTAAATTTAAAAAAAAAAAAAAAAAAAAAAAATCTAAAAGCTTTCAGATTTTGTATTACGCCCAAACGGATGTTTCTTTAACGTTTTGTATGTTACCTTTATTTATTAAATATGTTATTCGCATTTAAACCGTAAAATTCAATTCAACAGCAATATCGCAAAATAATTCAAAAAGAGCATAACTTCTCGCGCGCTGGAGATAAATTCCTCCCCCCTACAGTGTTGCCATTGTTCGCTTTGAAATCGTTGAGTTTCTTAATAAAAAACTCATAAATGCTTTACAAAATATAAAAAACAGATAATAAAACAAATTCCAAATTTGGGCTACCAGGTGCCCAAATTTGGGTGGAGACGTACGTTATTCAAAATTTGTTGTCTCTAGGTACCGTTGTTTTATGACAGTGCGAGAAACATACATACATTTATACAGATTCTTCCTTTCTTTAAATATAATACAGGGTGATAATATTTGGTGGCAACAACTTAAAAAGTGATTCAGACTTTTAAAGTTTCGACGCAAAATGCTAGAACGAAATTAATAGCCCTTCTGGGCAAACGCGCTTTGGGCTAATAAGCCAAAAAATTCATAAAAGAATGACGAAAAAAAATTATACCGAGCGCCTAACAGAAGCAAATAAAAACCTCTAAAGGAGAAAAAGAGGTGAAACTTCAAATTTTTTTCTAGTTAAAGAATCAGTAAAAACACACGTGAAATGAGGTGATATCTTTTTTATTCTGCAGATATAAAAAGGGTGTCTGAAGAAGTCCGGAAATAAAAGAATTTTATTTGAAATGGAAAGGCTAGAAAAGAAAGTTATTTCCATATTTTGTAAATATAAATGGAACTACTGAATGCGAAGAATCTTCGAAGAAATCTGAGTAGTAAATGATTTTGTTCTGGCTAGTAAATTTTCAGCACGAATCTCTGCACGAATAGAAAAAAGGCGAAAGACGAGAAGGCTTGAAGGTTAGTATGATTTTAAAAGGGGGAAAAAGCAGAATTTGCATTTAATTATGTCACAGCTTAGAGATTATTTGAATAAATGAGATTCTTTACTGTTAACACAAAACTACTATCTCAGCATGGCAATTTTCCGTTAAATATGGAACAAAGCCTTCCCTCTGCCCACCAAAAAGCAAAATAAAAATATTAATATGAGTCCTGAATAAATTTTCGTCTTTCAAACATTCAATTACAAAGCCAACAACGGCCTTCTAGTCAATTTAAAAAAGATCTAAAAAAATTATTCCGCCTTAAGCTTCGATTTATAGTATTACTCAGGCTGGCTAAAGAAATTTAAGATTACCTCGATTTATTTTTCCTGTAATTAATTACACGTAGCAACTTTGTGTTGTCATAGATCAAGTGCATGCCGGAGGCTTGGACATAGCGAAGGAAAACATCCAATAAATATACACTGGTTATCATAAATTAAGGAAAAATCACAAAAATAGCGATAACTCCTTCGAAAATAAGCCAAACCGTGTAAAATTTGAAAATGTTGCCAAGTAAGAGCAGCTGAATAAAACTGCGATATGCAAATTAGTAGCGCTGCTTTCGGAATACGTCATCTGCGAGGAGCATAAAAGTCCATGTTTGAGAGAAAGCCCACATATTTCACTGTGACACTGACATCAGAAATCTGAGATAGCCAATTCGTAACATGACCTCCAGGCATCATTTGCCTGCAGAACTACGATGGAGAGCCATTGGGAGACTAGAGGCAGGACAAAGTCAAACAGAAGTCGCCAGATGGCTAAATGTGAGTCCTTCTGTGGTTCATAGACCTTTGGAGGCAATTTCAAACCGCAGATTCGGCATCTAGGAGGTTCAGCCAAGGACGGCCAACTACTACGACGAGCGCCGATGACCGATATTTGACATTATGTGCACGCAGGAATAGAACCGCTCTCCGACTCTTCTTAGATCCTCCCTTGCGACAGCCACCGGAAGGTTGGTGTCAACGTCAACCGTGCATAGAAGGCTTCAGGAAGGTGGTCTGTATGCGAGGCGACCAGCCATTTGTGTGCCGTTCACGTCACGCCATAGGAGGGACCGTTTTCAGTGGGAACGATAACATGTCCACTGGACGCCTGATCAATATAGGGCGGTTCTCTTTAAGGATGAGTCCAGGTTTAGTCTAGAAAGCGATAGTACGCGTTATTTGATATGAAGAGAACCTAGAACCCGTTATCATCCGTCAAACATCCGTGAAAGAGATGCATACGGAAGGGGCAGTGTCTGTGTTTGGGGGGGGGCACCTCTTTGGGTGGACGCACAGACCTCCATGTCTTTCCAAGGGGAACCGTGAATGCTCAGATTTATAGAGATGACATCCTTAATGTTTATGTGCACCCATATGCCGGGGCAATAGGTGATGCTTTCCTGTTACAGGACGATAACGCAAGACCCCACAGGGTTCGCATCATAGATAATTATCTTTAACAGGAGACAATTATGCGCATGGAGTGGCCAGCTCGATCCCCGGACTTGAATCCTATCGAGCACGTTTGGGATGCTTTAGGGAGACGTCTAACTGCTCTCAATCCGCTCCCTCACACTCTTGTCGCGCTTGCAACTGCTTTGCAAGAGCAATGGCTCTCGCTTCCTATGGAACTGATAGACCGCATAATTGAAAGCATCACACATCCTGCATGTGCTGTATTGATTCTAGAGGCGATCATATTCCATATTGAAGGTACTTTTCCTATAGTAAACTGACACCTTCGATTTTTTCATTTTATACATATGCTAATTTCTATACTACCGTACTTGTCTGGTAATTTCTTTTTATGTTAGTTGATACCTTGCTATGTGTTGTATATTGTGGGTAAGTTTCATTAAATTCTACATGTAACTTTTTCAGTAATCATGATTTTTGTGATTTTTCCTTAATTTATGATAACCAGTGTACTTTGTCATGGAGGATGGAGTTATCACTGTGGAAATATAGAAGAGATGTGATTGAATTTTATATTAAATGTGAGAACAGCAGTAAAAGTTTATGATATCCATATGTTGAAACATTTAGCCGTGCGTTAGGCACTCCAGCAAAGGAGCCATTCCAGAGACAGTAGCACATCAGTACACTAAGCAGACAAAGTACGTTCTCGCAAGCCATCCATTGCTGTTTAAGATGTCGGCATTGCCAATTCATAGACAACAAGTGAATGTGACTATTACACAGATGTCCTGAGAATCGACTTGCTTCAAACCACAAAGAAGAAAAGATCAGAAACAGTGGTTTTCACTCCATGCTGTAACGCTGCCTGAAATCGATAGGATAACATAAATACCCTCCTTGTAATCAGGACTTAGTGCCACACGATTTCCGAGGATTTTCAATACTGAAGAGACAAAGGCGTGGAAAGAGGTTCTCTTCAGATGTGGAAGTGCAGCAACAGTTCTGAAAGAGATGTCAGAAGACTCTCTGTTTCAGATTTTTAAATCATTAATAAAATGCATCCAAAGACTGATTCAATTTGCAAGATTCTACCATAAAAAAATATAGTCATTTGATGGTGAATAAGTGAACCAGTTTAAAACTTCTCAGACAGCTTTGGTAATATTTCTTCTGAGATGGCATTATGTAAAAGTCAACTGCAAAAGTTGAATAGTTTTTTTGCGTGATTGTAAATGGAACCCGAAAGCGAATGCTTAAACTATGATTCTGCCAATGTTTTTCTATTTTCTTTTCATCTTGCTGTTAATTTCGGGAGAAATGTTTTCTGACATAAGCAGTTTCAGAGATCAATAAATTTACAGTATTTCGAATTAACAATCAACTGCAGAAAATTTCGTTTTTAAAATTCGTATTTCAATAAACCCTGTAAGTTTCATCGCAACTTTTTCTTCACTGCAAGGCTGAAAATGCTTTTTTAAAGTTCTTTCAGATTTGCCAGACGTTATGGCAATTCAGGGTCACAAACCTTTCAGTCAACTATTCGCATTGAAAAGTTATTAATTATCAGTCTTCACGATGACTCGTATACAAGGTTGTTATCATCTTTTCCCTTTATCTTCATCGTAATTATTGAAACTGTCTATCGTACACCTTTTTTAAAATAACTTTTAGGCTCGAAAACAGAATTTTTGCCTATGCCCATGTTGTTCGAATAGTTTCGAGCCTGATGTCGAACTTACCACATAAAAATAGTTGATAGCGACGAGCTGTATGTCTCAAATCCACAATTAGAATAAAACGAAGGGAAAAGATCATATATTTTTCATCTTACCATCTGATAAGTAGTAACTTAGATTCTTAGACTTGGTTGGTGAATTTGTCGTAGTATTGCGTGCCTCTGAAATTTTCAAATGTGACAGCACCTTCAGTTGTCTGAATATCTTCTTAAGAAAAAAGTAAAATATAACAGAACAAAAAGAAAAATAATTAATGTTTATTGCTTTAACACACTACACTTGTAATTCTTAATAATATACGTTGTTTTCTTTGTAGAGACAGGAGAAGCGGGAGAGATGAAAAATGAACAATACCCTCGCCTAGACTCAAATCACGTACCTCTCGAATACGCTTCAAGCGTGTGTTGACCATTACACCACAAAGGCATGTTAAGAAGAGAGGAGAAATACCTTATCTTAATCTGTTAATATTAAAAAAATGGTAACGAAATTTTTAAAATGTAAAAATAAGACACACTGTGGTTGTCATTAATGACAACTACAATTTCAAATCTTTGAATTTTGTTATTCTTTGTGTTTGACATATCTTTTTAATTGATACCTTTGTGTAGTTCTATTTTTGTTTTATTTCCTTGTACTAAGTGAAAAGGAGGTATTGTAATCGCGAAAAGTTTCAGGCAGCATATTTCAACGAAAATATCCATTTTGACCGCTATCGAATGCAAGTTAACGATGTTTTTGCGTGACATCTGTACGTAAGGACAGAGTAAAACACTCTTTTCCACCAAAAAAAATTATAAAACTGCTTTAAAATGAATTCTGAAGAGAATTTTTCGTGGTGTCTGTACGTACGTACGTATCTCGCATAACTCAAGAACGAGTAGCCTCAGAATGTTCAAATTTTGTATATAGGATTGCTATAACATGTGGATGTGCTCCTCGTATTTTAATTGCAATCGACCGCACCAAAACGTATATAAATATATTTATATATATATCCACTCTGTCTCCCGGCTCAGTGATCTCAGTTTCTTTACTCTTATATATTTGTAAAATGTGCATTTTTTGCTTTAAAAATGATTGAATTATGTTGTTCTTATCTTCCGGTTAAGGTTTTTATCTACAAGCAATATTTGTAGAATTATCAACAATTTAAACGCTGTTTAAGTGCGGTTAAGCCTAATTTTTAAATAACATGGCGGACATGTTTGTCTACATTTGAAACAGCAGAATAGTAGATTTGTTGCCAATCTAGAGAAACTAAACTTCGCAACAACAAAAATAACGCTTTCATTTATTATTGCGAATTAAATCATGCTTAATCCTTTCTGGAATTTTTTCGAGGAAAATAAGTATTTAAGATTTACTTCGTAATCTTTAATGTATATATTTTGAGTTTTTATGTATTTTTGCCTTGTCGCGAAGTGAGAACTGAATTAATTAAAGAGAAATACTAAATTGTCTGTGAAAAACTATTTCTTTCGTGTTTTGTTTGCTTAATTTATTTTATATATGGTTTTAGATTTATCATAGTATTTGAATAGAACATGTGGCAAAGATTAGATAATTCTTCAAATGATATAAATTTTGTGCATTCTGAGTTAAAAAATGAATTAAATATAACGCTGTTAAGTGAATTTAGCGCCAGAGTGTCGCTATGGTAAATATATGGTCGCTATGGTATGGTACAAATATAAAAATATAGTGAATTTTAAAGAGTGCATTTATTCTATTGTGATTTATTCGCTGTCGACGAAGTAGATTTAATTCAATCCGATAAGTTGAAATGAAATGCAAGAATAAATCCGTATAATTTAATATTCCGTACAAGGAAGTCATGTGGTGTACACATCAGATTTTTTATGTTTAACTTGTTTACAGCAGCTTATGTTTTAAAAAGACAAAAGTCCTTTCCTCTTTGAGCTTTTATGATCAATTAGCGGTTTTTTTTAAACTGTCTTTTTGTAATAATTATCATTGCAGTAATACCAATATCTACTCTTTCTCATTCGAAGGAAAACTGCGACCACGGTGACCTACTGCATACATTGTTTACATGATCATCCTACTGATACAGCTCATGAATAAGCTACAAGAGATGTGCAGCAATTTTCTTCTGAGACACTTTATTCTCTGGTTTATAAATACCCAAAAGACGTTTCATTATGTTTGTGACAACCTTATGAAGATAGCAGCCATTGAATACTTGATGAAAGCAACTGGTAAAGTCTGTCTATAAGACGACGATATCTACAACTTTTACCTTTGTGATACCTGCTAGAGGTAATACTTTTTATTTTAAACTATGATGGACATATTTGCGGAGGTCACTAGAGATTTCAAATTGGTTGTATTCTTGTCAATTCTCCTGATTGGTTATACAAGATTGCCTTGTTAATTCTGTCCTTGAGAAAGGGGGACGCCAAGATATACTACCTTTGGAAAGATAAGACACATCAGGCTCTGTGGGAGTTCACAATATTAAGTGGAAACTCACATTGCATCCTCGGAAAAGCTGAGGCTTCCATTTTTAATGAAGTAATTTGTCAAAGTTCCTGCTACAAAACCGGCTCCATTCAAAAGTCCTGGAATTTTTTTTTTTTCTACATTATCTACATAAAGTAAAAGTTTCCATCGAACGTTATATAAAGAATACCATGAAATGACAGGAATTTGCCAAGAAACTTGCTGCATTTGAAAAGGGAGGGCTTGGCATATATTTTCACCATGCTTAATTATTTTCTATATAAATCATAAGATAGTATAAAACAACTGGAAAAATTTGTTAAAAACTATTACAAAACTGCGTATAGCATGAATATCCCTCAAAGTACTCGTAATTGAAATGTTCCTTGATGAATTCAAATACGTACTCAAAAGTTAGATGAGCACTTCCCCCATGCTAGACTTTGAACATTATAACCAAGGAAAAGAAAACGAAAATGTGCTGAAATCTGGAGACTTGTAAAATAAGGCCATATGTTTACGATTTCTAAAAAAAACTTCTCTTGTAATAAAAAAAATAATAAAGATGGCGTACACTTGTGTAGCCTCAGTCCTGTCAGACATTACCAATACATGCTTTCACTTTTTTTTTTTTTTTTTAATTAACAAAAAAAAAAAAAAAAAAAAAGGGGGGGGGAAATTAAATTACGTCCAAAGGGGAGTTTTTTTAACATTTTATGTGTTACCTTTATTTATTAAATATCACGTTCTTCGCACTTAAATCATAAAATTCAGTTCAAGAGCAATATCGCAAAGTAATTTTAAATTGAGCATATCTTTGGAATTTCCGATACACAGTCTCACGCGCTGGAGATAAAAATGTTTTTTCTGTACAACATTGCCATCCTTGCTTTGAAATCCTTGAGTTTGTTAATCGAAAATTCATTAAAGTTTTACAAAATATGAAATCGGAAATTTGGGCTACCAGATACCCATATTCCCAGTAGGATTACGTCATTCAAAATTGGATGGCTCTAGGTACCGTTCTTTTATCACAGTGCGAGAAACATACATACATTTATGCAGATTCTTCATTATTTAATTTCTTCAAATATAATACAGGACGATAATATTTCGTGGCAATGATTTGAAAAGTGAAACGGACATTCAGAGTGATTCGACGCAAAGTCCAAAAACGAAAACAATAATCTCTCAAGGACAAAGTCCCTTTGGACTAAAAACTATACTATATATAAATTATAAGGAGAATATATAAACTATATACGAAACTATAAGGAGAACTAAATGTCTAACGCCATCATATTAATTTATGTATTGAAGCTGATATGATTTCGTATTGAAACAGGGTAAACTGCAGACAGCACACAGCGTCGAACTGAAAGCAAAACTAAAATATTAGAGGAATAACTCTTTTCTATTATATTCACTGTATAACAACAGAAGAATAACAAAGTCTACAGAAAAAGCAGAAAAAGATTAAAATATGGCGCACAGTGTAATACAATTACAAACTGTAATAAATGAGATTATGGATTTTTCTTTATAACTTTCATCATTTTGCTTCAATTGATGTCGATAAATTTGAAACAACCTCCTCCTTTTCCATACAATAACAGAGAATGAAATACGAAGTTCCAAATAAAAAAGTTAGAAAATACTTATTTCCTAAGTTCAATAGAAGAAATATTTTGCAAGAAATGTTTGTGAGATTACAATTGCATTTATTGGTAAATCAATATGAAAGATAAAAACAATAATACACATTTCTAGCTTCGATCCAAAGAAAAGATAAACGATATATCACTGGAATCTTTCATATTTCGTATCCTGATAGTTCCAAAGAAATAAAATCTGAACTCTTACTGGCATGTACGTATATCTAATCTATTTTTACTGTTTTGGTACAGAATTTATATTTTTTTAATCGGTTTCTTCATCTAAATTTCTGAATTATAATTTTTTCCTCTGTTTTAATCAGATACGTTTTAATCAGAATATTATATATTTTATTTCTAAAGATTCGTCTAAATCTAAGACAGGGAAGCAATCAAAATAGAAATAAAAAGCATAATCCAAAATTATTTCTGCTAAAGAAAGCACGACATTTGTAGAGAGGAATTTGGACGCTTTCGAGGAATTTTACATGGTAAGGTTGGCTAATTAATATCAACAAAGCGCATGAAAGTCATCTACATGTAAGGAAAGATGGCTTATATTTTACATAGCACATGGAAGAAGAGATCATACTAATCTCGTGTAGAATAATCCTTTCAGCTTCGGTATTTAAAGCCGGGAAGAATTACCAGTGCGTCGTAGTTTTATCCGTTCTTTATTGGTAGACCTTTTTGTGGTAAATGAGAACTGGAAGATGACTGTAAAATCTTCATTTTATTCCTTCTAATATAGATTCTAAGTATATAAAATTTATTCCTCATTTTTGGCTACTTAATCTGAATCTTTACGAGTCTGAATTTTCTAAAATAGAAAAATTTTAAGCTACATTTTAACTCTCAAGAATGAATAAATTTATCTTTTAAGATTTCGCTCTGTGAGTTAAAATTATTCGTAACGACAAAATTATGGTAAATACCAAGGAAAACTATAAAGAAAGCAAGCCACAAAATAAATCCTCAGTTATGTTAACTGCTATACTTAATTAAACTCAAAGTACTGATTAAGAATCCATATTCACTGTGACAAGAACAATGAGTTACCTATTGGATAAAACGACATAACCTTTCGAAGGTCAGGCTCGGTTTGAATACCGATGAACTGGAGTGGACAAAGAACTTCTACGATTAAGAACGAAAGCTTCGCCAAAGCAGGATTGGCTTCGTCAGACCGCAGTGGGAAAAACGTATATATGAAATTTATTTTACGGGCTATCCAACCAGCCTTAATACTTTTTTGCGCATGCGCAAAATATCTGTCGAATTGGTGTCGAAAGTAACTTTTGTTAAAAGGTCAAATCGCCTCCCTCCCTGTATACGTAAATCAAATCAATGGTTTTAGCAAGTAGATTAACTAATGGATTATTTATTTGGAGTAAAAAAGAGAAATCTACGAAAATTCAAGAGTAAATTAGCGCGAAAAATGTGTCAAAGAAAAAATCCTGTAAGTTCTGCGGTTTTGCAACATATTCCTCAATTTGCTGTTCACCTGGCGATTTGGCGACGAGAATTTGACCTTCAGAAATCAAACTGGTTTACATTACGTCAACGGAAGCTTTTCTTTTTTTACATGCACGTTCTTTGAGGTGGCTACATACGTGATTTTTCCCGTGTGTAGTGAGAACATGTGCCGTTTTGTCTTAAAAAAACGTCCCGCGTCTCTCCTTACAGAGAGACAAACTTAGCACTCTTTGTCATAAACGATTAAACAAAATAAAATAATTATATATTATACCTTGCAAAATTTATGGAAACAGTGAAAAAACATGTTTAGATTCCATAATCAGAAAGTTTTTTCAACTTATGAAGGCCACTCAGTTGTCATGATGGTAGAAGAACCGGCTGCCATAGCCTTGGGTCCAAGTTTAAACACTGGAGAAGGATATTTGTAAAGGTGTAGTATCTTCATCGCAAGGAGCGTTTAAAATATTGTCCATTCGTAAGTTTTTTGGAGAGGTTTTAGAAGACAATGGAAGACCTTTGCATCTGCCCTTCTCCCATCCCAGGAGTATTCTCCGTCAAAATTGCGATGGGACTTCCTCTTCCTCACTAATGTAATTCCATTGCTTTCTGTAGGACACCTTAAGCAATGCTGTCGGGGATGAGATGAACACAGTCCAGTAGAATGGTGTCCTCACATCAGGATAAATGGCTTCCGAGACCCTACCCCTTGTAGAACAAAAAGAAGTTTTCGAATCTTGAAACGAAATAACCTGAGTATTATCCGCGATCGATTATATGAAGAAACTAAATTGATAAGGCTGATAGTAATTTAAGATGAAAACATTAATCTTGCATGAAGGTAAAAGGAAATGGAATTACTCACGGGTTGTCATCTGCATGATTTTCTGAAAGGTTTGGAGCAATCCTCGAAGTTTCTCAGCTAGGTTGACATTCCGAAGGAAGCTAAAAATTTCGAAGAAAACTTTAAACAGTTCTTGAATATCCGGGCTAATAAACCAGGATAGGAGTCCTTCCAGGATGTTAGTCGACGTTGGAGGCTTACTGCTCACCTTTTCACTGTAGCTGGCTTTGCTCGCAACTCTGCTCCACCGAGGATCTGACGTAGTCAGCTCAGGAAAATTTTCTTGGGTGACATCTGGGGGTGGTTTCCTCTGAGTTCTGGCCTGTCCTCCTTTCTCAAACTTCTTGTATTCCGCGCACCCACGAAAACTACTTACATGGTTCCCTTGGCAAAAAATGCAGCATGGCTTTTCCTCCGGTCTTTTCGAGCATGTGTTGCTCCTGTTAGGTCCTCCGCACTTGACGCATCTCTCCGGATTATTGCATAAATGCTGGTGTGTGTTCGAAGGCCCGGCAACAAAACATTGCACAGGCCTTTTCTTCGGGTTGTACTTCTCCACGCGTATGTCAAAACTGAAGACATTGTTCAGCTGGAAAATCTGGTTCCCTTCAGTATTTCTCTTGAGTTCAACAAAGAATACGGGCAGTTTGGCTTTCATTCCGTTTTTGCTGCTCTCGAACTGCTTCACCTTGACAGCAGGAAATTTTCTATTCCTCAGAGCTCTAAGAAGAGAGTCTTCTTTGATAGAAGCAGGGAGTCCCTTCAGAATCACTCTGATGTTCCTTTCGTGTCGTGGTTGGTACGTATGAAATGCAGTATTCCTTTGTTTGAGAAGTTTCAGCCTACTTTGGTAATCCGCATGGCTTTTCACATAAACGTGAATGGACCTGGACTTGACACTCGATTCATATCCATCTGGGCAGTTTTTGGTAAAAAGTTCATCGATCGCCAGCCGATCAGGCATGTCGAAGGGGAACACAATGGGGTGGGGGCGTTTCCACTGCAGCCGCTCCTCCTTCTTCTCCTCCCTTTCTAGCGCTTCAAATCTGTTAGTCTGGGTGACTTCCATCGGCACTTCAGGAACTTGATGTTTCACAGGATTTGCTTGGAAGTTTCCAATCCTGGTCACTCATCACTTCATCGGAGATAGTGTCATCAGTTCCAGGCTTCTTTACGCTGGATTCGGAAACCTGCTGGGCGGGCTGTACTTCAACCACCTGCTTCTGCTGCTGTGCTTGCGGCTGCTCCTTCTCCTTATCACTACTTTTTACAAGACTAAAGACATAATCTACACCATACGACGTAACCAATCCCTGGATATCTGCATACGAAAGATTGGGGACCTTGGAACAATTCTTAACCTCTTTTTCTTTAACTTTGCCCTTTCCTTTCTTGATACTGCTCTCGGCAACGAAATCTTCTATCTTGAGCTTTACTGGCATCGATCTAGTAGACTGGAACGATTTTCCAGATTCCTTCAACTCATCGTCCGCAACATCGGTCGGAGTCCTAAAGAAGGACATTTTAGGTTGTACCCGCAAGTACCTCCGCAATCAAAACGAAACACGTTATAGTCACGATAAATCGGAGCTCACACTGAGTACGACCTTCACCTTTCACCGTCACCCTGAGAATGAGGAGAATTAAGGATAAGATGTCTAAATGACCAATGGGTTCAGCCATTTCTGATGAATGCTTAACTAACAAAGTATTTGATCGTGGGTCATTCTGATGAAATATTGTCTAAGTTTTCTAAATTATTGTACTTTTATCTATTAATTTTATTATAACTACTCAGACCATAGAAAAGCTAACGATTTCATTGAACTACAAATATTGCATTAAGAATATGGGAATTGGACAAAATGAAAGGTAAATTAATCACCTCCAAAGATAAGTTTGCATTGTAGTAAACGGCAGTTCAACAACAATTTTCAAGTACAGCTCACGTGCAATTAAATTTATTTAGAATGGTAAAAAGGAAATTTATTAAATCTCTATTCAATAATCGAAAACAAATCTTTCTAAAATGAAGTTGAAAAACGCACTTGTAGAGCCTCAAAAGAATTTAAATTTAATTTTAATTTAAAATTTTATTTTATTTTTAAATTTAATTTTCATTTTAAATGTGTTCTCTGCATCTTTACTTGAGATGCGAAAAATTCTAAATTTCCTCGAATTTGAAACCTAAAATATTCTCGAATCTTTCGGAGATCAAAACTACATGTAAGAATAATAAGAAACTTTCTCCTTATTTTTATTACAGGGGGAAAAATATTTAGTAATATTAAAAGTTTTTAAGTAAAATAAAAGTTGAAATCTACGTTTAATGAAAAATACATTTAAAAATGCACTTTTTAAATAAGACACAAATGAAATTTAATAAATGAAGCACAGAACAGAAACTCTTAAGCTTTGTTTATTTCATCAATATAATTTAACAAAATATATTTAAATAACAGCACATTTCTTTGTAGAGTTCCTCACTTTGGAATTTCTAAGTTATTGTTGGAAATGAAGAATCTAAAGAACTGATAAGTGACTAATCACTTGAGTTCGTGCAACAGGAAACAAGATAGAAGGGTAAACTAACCCTTTTATTCCAATTAAGGTTTAACAAAACTCCGTCTTGGAGTGTACAATAAAACCGACACTTCGCCTTGAATTTAAAAGACTAAGAATAATACTATACTAATCTTAACTAAAGAGATATAGCCGAAGCTATCAAAATTCTAACAGAGTTGGCCCCTTAATGTTAATAGACTGCGAAGCTATCAAGGGCCTAAAGTTCGGCCGAGCGTGATAATAGCTTACGAGAGAGTAGCCTAAAAAGGCGGATGCGTGCAGCCAGAATACCTCGTATCTATCTCACTAAGACCGAAGAACTTCACGGTTAAATACCGCTCTTCCTCATTATGTATTCAGACGTGATTCTAAAACTACGTTCTGGCCGGAAGTGGTAAGTTGAAGTTAAGAATCGACAGGAAAGGAAGTTTAACTCAAAATTTAACTGTTAATAAAATTAACATAATCCTTACATGTTTTTTTTTTTTTTTTTTTTTTTTTTTCAAATTCTTTTAAAATCAATGAAAGTGTAGAGAAGAAAGATCATTTCAAGAGTTCAAATAGATAACTATTAAATTCTGTTCGGAAAACTAAGAACGTAACTACAAAGTTGACGACACAGGTGAACTAAAATTGCAACCATTCCATTACTTTCTTAATGAATGCTTTTACTGGATGTCAGTAAAACTAATCCTTCTAAAGTTTTGATTTAAAAGGTTTAAGGCGCTTTCAAGTTAGAATTCGAAAGACGGGACTCGGAAATTCAAATGTTTCATCCCTAATCTTTATAATTAAGCAGTCAAACAACGAAAAAACATTTAACTTTTCTATTAACTGTAGTAAAACGAATATTCTGCATCGAAAATAAACGTTTAAAAGTTTTTAAAAAAATCTTTGGGAGAAGAACATTGGAAGTTGGTTACGAGACGTTACATAAGAATTTTTTTATATAAGCTACTGCAACAAACAAAAAAATGGCACAATTAAGTGTTTGCTTTAATATTACATTAATGGCATGTCGATACATGCTTGCTTCCTTTTAAATAAGCTAGTTTGTTCATGGTCGTACCCGATATGAATCGACATATCCCTTTCGATGGCGTCCAACGATTGTTCCTTTCAGAATTATGAAAGTTAAAGGTCACCTGGTCCAGCAATTCTTCCTGTTCTCGTGAAGGCAGTTTCGCCCTGTGCCTGCAGGCATGACGAAAGCCGTTTAAGTGCCGCCAATCTGGATCCGGATGGTTCCTAATTATACGGATGAGAATTCCTATTCGTACTGACCTTGTTTTTTTCACCAGGTGTTGCGCGCAAATGAAGAAGGCGGTTATGTGACCGATAGCCCTTTTGGCTTTTTCTGTTTTTTCCCTTTGATAATCTCTTCCCTTTTATCGGCTGTTAATGTAATGTTATGCTACTTTCACCAGTAGGAATCTGCCAGTTGAAAAACGTTCTCGGCTGATTGTAGACGAACAGCGTTCTGAAGCAGCTCTGCGCAAAATGGATCGAGGTCTTCATACAACTTAAATCCAAAAATCAGATTTTTTTTTTTACTAAAACTATTTTGAAATAACATCGTCAGCTGTTACATTAAAATAACATAAAATGAAATAGTATAAAATAATAATAAATGAAATAAACAGAACGATACTTATGCAACTTCTTGTTATAGTTAAGATTCATATTTCGTGTTCAGAGAGCTTACGAATGATCCTATTAATTTTTTTACACCTATTTTTTTCGCATTCTGCATATTGCTGCAATAATAGGATGACATTTTTCATTTTGGTCAATTAATAATATGCATTTATTGGCGAAAAAAAAAAAGTCCATAGGATTAGAATTGTTTCAAATATTCTGAAATGCACACAATGAAGAAAACTGAGATGGATAGTTAGTTCATGCAATGCAACTAATAAACTAATGACACCTTCAGTGCCGACCCTAGATCGTCGACCACCCACTTGCAGATTAAAAACTGGGCTCCCATTTTTACAAATGTTGTACTTTAAATTTTTTAATTAATAATCATTTCGCCGCCCTTAAATTTGGCCGCCGGCGGGCTGTGCACCATCCTTAGCCCCCGCTACGATGGGCCCTGGACATCTAAAGGAAGAAAATACATCAGTAGTGAGGAAACTATTATTTAGAACAGAGTCGTAGTTAGGGTTTTCAACGCCCGGGAAAAGTTGAAGATTTTGCGCCCCCTTTTGATTGCTAAGAATAGAAAATATTTAATTCTAAAATTTCGTAACATCAGTTTGGCTTCTCCTGTATGCTGAGCCCAGGGACAGATGTCCCCCATTGGCCCCCTCTAGCTACGTCCCTGATTTAGAATTTCTCTCTTTTATACCTAGAAGAAAAATATTAAAAGAGGCACAGAATGAATTCTTGGTCCAAGATGGACATCAAAAATAACTTTTGATCCAAGTTTTTCTGCAGAGATATTGCTGTTTAAAAAATTCAAGAATCTAAATGATGGTTTTCTTATCTTTATTATAATGATCTAAAAGTATCTAACGAAAGGTTCCAACTTCGTAGGAAATCTCATGCTTTCTAGCTTCTTGTGGCAGTCGAATTATGAGGGAAAGTCAGTAAGCAGATACGTAATAATCTGCTGCGAAATAACAAAAAATAGCCATGAGCAAGGTGCCACCAGGTAACAACATGACTAGTCTTTTTACTGAGTCAAAAATAATAAATATCAATAGTCACAGTCAATAGCATTCAGGACATGTTAGGGGAATGAGAAAATGGCTATCACATTGAAACAATGCACATTACATCAGGGAGCTGTGATATGTTTTGGGGCTGTCGGTCCGCTTCCAACGGCAAGGAAGTATTTTACCGAAATTGTCTAGGCTTCATTTTAGCATAGGCAACTCGGAAGTGCCTTGCAAAATTCGAATGCTGGCTTTTCAGTAAAAGATTAACTTGTTTGATAAAGAAACCTCGTTCAGCCTGCCGATATATTTCTCAACTGAGATAAAGTTACATGGGGAAATAAAACTGTTTATTCAATAAATCTTCTCATGCAATTCGATTTCTGTGTCCTTTTGCAATCTGTTTACTAACTACTAAGGCTGTTAGCACCTTTTTAGTCAATTTTCATCGCATTTACAAAAATATTTTACCTACAATTTTTGCATTTTAAATATGTCATTTGATTACTCTTATTCTTCGCTATCTTTCGACACCGTAATTTCCAAGACAATAAAGTTTTTTTTAGTAGCGGAGCAGGTATTTTATTCCGTTCCTTTTGAACAGCTTTCCAAAGTCCAAGGTGGGTTGCAAGTCGACGTCTGGGCAATCCGCTTTTTAAAAATCCAAAAGCTCAAAAATCTGTGGATGATACATCAAAAGATTTACTATGGCTGAAGGGTATGGCTTTGATACAGGTTTCTTATTACATTTTTTCCAGGAAATTAAGAGTGCGTTTTGATGCGAGGCTGTTTGCTTTGTCTTGATGCTCTGATGCAGTTCTACTGATTGATGGCACTGTGGGCAAAGAGAATTTCGTATTTGAAACTTGAGTTTAAAATATGTTCTTGATAATCTATTCAGTTGACCTTAACAGTTTCCTGCACTCTCTCTTTAATTTTTATTTGTTGGTATATCAAAAATCAGCAATAATCATAAATTCCTTTGAAAAACTTTCTTCAGATTCTTTGAACATGTTCTAAGATTTTTTTTTTTTCTTCGCTTTAATGATAATAAGTGGATCTCTTTTTATTACGGTCATTAGAAGTATACCCAAGATTCACTTATTATGGCAACATTTTTCCATGTCCGAATAATTTTTTTTCTGATAGAGAACTCCGCAGCGCATTCCGCTTTCGGCAGTATGTCGTGAAAAAAGCAATGCATGTTATGTTTTTCGTCTTTTTAAAATTCAAATCAGCATTAATCAATTTGTCTAATTGATTTGTCTAATTATTTTAATTATTCAGTGTAAAATATTCAGTTTACACTGAATATTTTAATGATTATGAAACTGGCTCTTGACTTCGCAGATTTTCTTTTTAACATTAAAGTTCTTACCTTTGCAGCATTCGAAATATTTCGTTTTTTTCCCTTCGATGTGTATTTTGAACAATTTTTCTTCTTGAGGCCAATCTTTGACAATTTTCCCCTTTCTTATTGACAATATTATCTATCGTTCGAAAACTCATGGCATACACAGATTTTTTAATAACTAAATGCAAATAACTTTCTTAAAGAACGCAAACATAGCCTTCCGTCGATTGCTCCCTTAAAAGCGCCATTTTGCACGAAAACAAAGTTGTCAAATAACAGATGATAACTTACACTTCAAAATACAATTGCAATTAAAAAAAAATTTTCCGACCTGGCAATGTTTTTTATCGCAGACCAAAGTCGTCTAAAAAATGCGCGAACAGCCTTTGTACGCTATACAGTTTTTAGTTGATGAGCTATTTAAGAAAGATAAAAAGGTCATTAATAGACTCCGGTTATGAAGCATTCTTCAGCGTTCTAAATTAATGAAATAACACTTTCTAGCTTGCTAGCTTCACTTCTATAAAATGTTCAGTTCCATTTCACATAATGAAGATTTGATCGGTGAAAGCATTAAATGCTTTAATTTGCTAATAAGATACTATAAAACCTTTTTTTTTTTTTTTTTTTTTTTTTTTGACTTGTGTATTCGTACCTCAATATTTGTTCTACAATACACATGGCAACAATTAAAGGATTAAAGAAATTAAAAGGAATTATGTTAGAAAAAGTCGGGGAGCTATATAAGTCTTAAAGGCCATCTCCGAAGAATAAGATAACCATCATGATCATTTCTATGTACTGCACACAGAATTTCATAACATTAACGACTTTTCATCTCAGAAAGTTAGAAATGATAATAACCTGTAGCTCTTACAGCCTTAAAAGATCTAAGGGAAAATAAAATTCAAAACAGGTTCGTAATAAATGTAGAACCATTTTACTTGAACCCCCACCTCACATTGTAACAATTTGCAATCGTTAAAGAAATACGATTGATGTAAAACTCATTAAACAATATTGAGTGCTGTCTAGTAACTTTATACAAATTGCCATCTTTACCATTTGACTTTTCTTTCCCGGTGCTCTCCGTAGATGCCTTCAGGATTAAAATGCTTTTAAGAACAATCGATAACAACATGCAGGTCTTAGGACAAGCGTAGAACCAAATGATTCGGAAAAAGTCCATCAAAAAAGCTCTTTGCCTTTTATTTTTTGTTTTATATTTATTTTATTTTATTTTAAGAATGCACTAAACCACAGAACTGTTTCGAATTTTTTTTCCAGCTATTTCGTATCCTTTTTCAAGCCATTTCCCAAAAGCCACTTCCTTAAATCCATTCTGACGCACATGCAGTCCGTGAAGAAATGAACAATTCATGGACAGCTAAAAACAAAACAGCCAATAGAGTCGTTGTCCGAATTTGAAGGAACACAAGGGGGGGACAGTAGAAAAGCTGAGAGAAAGATGCTATTAGAAGCTTTTCCTTTGTTTCTGGGACGACAGCCATGAAAATTTTATCGCATCAATTGATGGAGCGCAGAATTTTTTCTGGTCGATATTGTTAAATATTGCACACGAACTAATAGAAAGATGAATGGTACAATTATTTATGCATGCAAAATACGGCAAAAGTTAAATCTAATAATCTGAAATGAACATAGTGAAAATTTCTATAATTTCTTTCGTATAACTTCTTGACGTACAAAATCATAAAAATTGCCGGTTTTCCAGTTTAGAACGTTCAAAACTCATTTGGAATTATAAAAGCTGCTTCGTATTCTTGAACTTGTAAAAACATTAAACGCTTCATTTGCTTATTGTCAAATCAACTTGATGAAGTAATGGATCATATTAGATGAATATGAAAGTTATTTGTTATAAGGTATATATATATATATATATATATAATACAAGGTTATAAGGTATTTTCTCTCTCCTTTCTGCATGGCTTCGTGATGTAACGGTATCACACTCGGCGCGTATTCGAGAGTTCTAGATTCGAGTCCTGGCGAGGGCATTGCTCATTTTCCATGTCTCCTGCTTCAAAATAACCTAATGACTCTACAAATTAATAACGAAAAAAGAAGAAAATGATTGGATTAATATTTGAATCATATTTCTTTCAAAAGGATAAGGAAAAATTTCACGAAAGTCCACAATAAAATGACCGTAGCGCTATACTGAATAATCGAAATAATAATTTTAAAAGTTAGTGAAAATTGACTAACTAATACTTATTTGTAATTATTATTTTTAAAAGAGGACGAAGATCATTTATAGAACGCGAAATTTCAAATCAGTATATCATTTATAGTATGTGAAATTTCAAAACGTTATGAACCAGAAATTTAAAGATATCAGAAGTTAAACCATTACTGTTTGTAACAGCCCAAATCCGGGCTATATTTTGCATAAAAAATGTAGCAAGTAATGTTGAATTTCATTCGAAGAATATTTTCCTTTCTATTCGATACCGCAACGACTGTACTGCAATAATAATTTCGATCGTCATTGATTAATCCGATGTGTCAAAAATTCGTAAAAATCTACTTCGCGGTGCATAAGGATATAAACTGATTATCCTCGCATAAAAAATAATTAAAAAATTTATTAAATTTTTTTTTTTTAATCTGAAATCTTTTAGATTTTATATCTTTCTCAAAGGGGCGTTTTATAAAATTTTGTGTTTTAACTTATTAAATATCATGTTCTTCGCTTTTAAACCACATAAAATTCAGTTCAACAGTAATATCACAAACTATTTAAAAACACCATATCTTTAGAATTTATGAGGGACAGTAAGGCTAGCGCGCTGGAGATAAAAATGTTTTTTCCCGTACAATGTCGCCATTGCTCGCTTTGAAATCGTTGAGATTATTTATCAAAAAGTTTCAAAAATATGAAACCATTACATACAATACAAGAAATAGTCTGTCTGAGTGTGTGTCTTCTGTTCCTGCTGCGCGTAAGCTAAGCCAGGGCTACGAAATTTCGTACATAGGTGCATCTAGAGAAGAGCCAGTGCACCTCGGAGGGAGTTTTTTTTAATTTTATCTTTTTTGATTAAATCGCATCATTTTTAATAGTTTCATTCTTTTAGAAATGTAGTTTTGGCAACAGTTTTTCATTCAATGCTGTTGATACTGGACTGCTGATTGTTTTCTCTTGAAAATATGAAATTTAATCCTTATTTTATTGTAATTTTTTATACTATATGTTTTAATTATATATAATTTTAATTATTTAAAAAGTTTTGCATGATTTTGTTTAGGAAACAAAGTTCTTTAACTTCCTTTATACCATTTGAATTCTTAAGATTTTGCAAAGGGAAGTTGATTAATTTATTTATTAGGATAATTAATATTTGTGTTAAAGGATATTGAGTATTTCATTTTAATTTTTTATATATAATACATTTTATTGAAATTTCTGTTTTTTTTTTTTTTTTTTTTCCTTCTTTTTTTGATAAAGTTGTTTTCCAAAGTAAAATTCTGTGCAGTTTTTAAATTTAATGTTTGTTGTTTGTTCCCTTCAGGGATTTTTCTGTCACATTTAGAAGCCAGACAAAGGCTGGCCGAGTAGCGGCTAGTAGATAATAAAAAAATTCGAAATTCAGAATTTGGACTTCCACATGCCCATGTACGGGTGGAGGATTACGTTATTCAAAGTCTGATGACTCTAGGTACCGTGTTTTTTTCATAGTGCCAGAAACATGCATGTATTCATGCAGACTCTTCACTATTTAATTCCTTTAAATATAATATAGGGCGATAATATTTGGTGACAACAATTTAAAAAGTGATAAAAAGAAATATTTATTCAGCTTTATCTCAAAGTATGATATTTAAGCCATTTAACTAACTGTCCTTTAAAACACTTTCAGTACATCAAGATCATATATGCGAACTCATCTTAGAACGATTCTATTCGAGGTACGTAAGACTTTAAAAATATCTTTAATTAATATAACATATTTTAATTTATTAAGGATGAATTGGGTGTGTTGTTAGCTTGATAATTACCAAAAACAAATAGAGATGTTATTAAAAACAATAAAGATTTAAATTACTGAGAAATGAGCTTAATTAAAATCTTGTGTATTGCCAACTGACAGCGCCCTAAGAAATGTTTCAAAGAAAAGCACATTGTAAATAAATTAAAGACCTATGTTTCGAGTAATAGTAATGTTTGTCAAAGCGAGATTATCAGTTCATGGTAGCGTAACGTAAAGTAACGGTAAAAAATTTTTGCAGACTCAGTAAGCTTTCCAACGTGAAAACACCTTTAAGTAGACTGTGTCTTGAATAAAACACACGGTAAAGAACTTTTTATAAGGGAGACCTGCTCATATCCAGCCCGTGTCAGTAAATATTTCAGCTGTAAGTCTCCGTTTATGGAATATTTATTTAACAGCTTCAAATCTAAGAAAATATTCAGTAAAATATGAGAAAAAGACGCATTTTTCAAATCCCTTTAGGGAAATCTTCCTCAGCTCTAGAATAGATAAAAGTTGCAAAATATCTATCCAAAGAGAGCTGTTACTCAGAGGCAAATGGCGGGCTGGAATTGACAGTTTTGAACCTAAAGCTGCACAAATTGAAAGGTGTGAATTTTTAGATATTCTCTAAACTATTCAAGTTATAATACATAATTTTATAAAAGCATGAAGTAGATAAAGTTATCTGAAATCAAAAACAATATTACATTAAAAAAATATCATTTAGGTTCTGTACAACGGTAATGACAAGTTCTTGATGTGGTTATTTTATAAATCTATATGAGATGCTAGGGCATTGAATTTCAGAAATGGTGTGATATAATATAAGCCATTAAATTTTGTGAATATTTACTGTCACAGGATTCACGAGTTTTAAGGACGATAGATATTTAAAAAAAATTACGATGTTAGCAAGAATATTATATATTATAATTTATAAAAGAATTCTGAGAGCTTTCAGATTTTATATTACGCTTAAAGGGGCGTTCTTGTAACGTTTTGTATTTATTAAATATCATGTACTTCGCACTTAAACCATAAAGCTCAATTCAGCAGCAATATCGCAAAATATTTAAAAACATATCTTTAAAATTTCTGATATACAGACTCGCACGCTGAAGATAAAAATGTTTTATTTTTCGTACAGTGTCGCTTTGAAATCGTCGAGTTTGTTAATCAAACATTCGTTAACGTTTTACAAAATATGAAATAGATAAAAAAACCAGTTCCAAATTTGGTGTTTCAGATGCGCATATTCGAGTGGAGGACTATGTTATTAAGTACCGATGTTTTTTCACAGTGCAAGAAACAGACATACATTTATGCAAATTCTTCATTATTTAATTTCTTTAAATATAATATAGGGCTCTATTATTTGTTGGCAATAATTGGAAAAGTGAAACACCATTTTATATTGGACGACGCAAATTCCCAAACCGAAATTAATAACCCATCTGGGCAAAATAGCCTCTTTGGGCTAAAAAGATAATTTTTATCTCCCTAAAAACCTCTAAATGCTGCCGAAACAAATCACATAAATGATATGACTGAAAATTCTTGAATATATTTACATACAGTTTATAGCGTTATACATATAGTTTCACAGTGTTATAGACATAACTTCGGAAGAAATCACATAAATGATATGCTTGGAAATTCTTAAATATTTTCGCAAACATTTTTATGAAAATATGTTGAATTGAACAGTTGAGATAAGTTCTTAAATATTCTTGAATTCTATCCAAACGAGGTTGAATGGTGGTGCGATGACATAGAACTACCAAAGATTGTTTATTAAAATAGATCCTCTGAACAAAAAATGAATTACATTTTATTACAAATTTGGCAGAATAAAATACAATCATATTTATTGCATATAAAAATTAATAATTTTGTCTTTAGGGCCTAGAATAGTAAAATAATGTTATGAGAAATGAAAACAGATCCTAGAGAATCCCCAGTGCAATAGATATAGAACAGAAATGTATTATACCAAGTATTAAAAGTAATGATAACAAGGTGTTTTTAAACATCAGTTACATTAAGCCCTCTAGAAGCGACCTCTTGAGCAAGAGTATCAGCTCCCTACCAAAACGGCCACCTCTCAAAGGAATTAATATTTTGGGGAATATAAATAAACGCAAGTTCTGCAGAAGACCAAGATCGTCTGGAACCTTCAGTAATCCTTTTAATGAAGTTTTGTTCCCCAACATTACTCTACTTCAGATGCAACCATTTACACGTTGAAGCAATAAGTTACAGTTACAGTATAACAATAAGTTACAGCATTAACACCCGATACATGTTGATTATTTAAAGAGACTACTTCAGCCTTGATTATGAGTGAGAAAAACTGCTCTTCCGATTTAATGTTCTCAGATCTGTGACTCTCTAGAAGCACTGTATTTTGAATGAAATCTACAGAAAGGTAACGATATTATTATTAATGGTAAGGAATAATTTTAAAAATTTCAAATGTGCTTTGATATATTTCATAGTACATCGTATGAAACGTAGTATCCTTTTAATGGAGTACCCACCAGCAGTCGGGCGGTAAAGTCGCTGAACACTGGTAGTTCCAACTGGGTTCGATTCCAGGTAAACGGCCTGGTTGCGGGGACATTTTCGTTGTGTTCTCCATGTGTAACGTGCATAGGAGCCAGTTTTCCTTAGAATGTCCTCCACAAAGGCATCCCTTCCCTCAGGCCATGGGTCCCCAACCTTTTTGTTCCTAAGAGCATATTCTAATATAATATAGGGCTATTTGTTGGACTGCGGGTGCCCTTTACTTTTTCAAGGTGAATTTATAGTTGGATGAATATGAAAAAAGAGATCGGTCGCATTTCGCTTTATGCTGCTATCTGTGTTGGATGCAATTTCTATTTCATTAAACGAAAGAAAATTTTCACACAGAATTTTATTGAAAACTAAAATATTTTTATTGGGATCGGACAGCGGGGGAGGGGCACACGTTAAACGATCGGCGGGCTCCAAGGCGCCCGCGGGCATAGGGTTGGAAACCCTTGCCTTAGGCAGGAGGGCTTTGCTATAATTAAATAAATCAAACCAAAAAATTTTAATGGGAATTCATAAATTCAGGATCGGTGTTTTCTGGAGCTGCACAAATTTTTTATTTGTGATAAATGTCCATTTCAACGAAGTGTTGCTAACTCATGTCAAATAGGTACCGTCCTAGTGATATTACTGAACAATATTTTGCATAAAGTCAGAGAGTTGCTCCAGCAGTGCAAGTCCAGGTTCATTTATGCAACAGTTAAATGAGTAGAAGACCCCCAACTCCTTCATCGTAAAATTGTCGTAAAAATAATAGCTCTGCGGCGCAGAGTAAAATGAGACCTCGTAATATGTCCACCCGAGCCTCAACTGTTATGGGCCGACGATGACAGCGCAATGCCCCCTTGATGGAGACCGCGTCACATTTCGCCTTCAGAGACGAATGACTGCCCAAAACTCCGAGTGAAAATCGTTTAGAGAAGCAAAACGGTCGCGACGCCAAGAGCCCCACCCCAATATTTATACTTTTCTTCGCGTGATATCACCCAGTGAAGAGAATGGCAGGGGCTTTGGGTCTAGCGGACGTCACCGCTGACGGCAATGGTTTCGGTTGCTTATCGTGAGGAATAAATTAAAAGTTAAGTCTCTGCGCTGAAAGGACATTTGCTGCAGTGTTAATGGTTCGGTAAAGGTTGCTCAAGATAATGTCAGAGGGAGGTAGGACTCGATATCGAAATGTGTGCAAGATTTGAGTCATAACATTGATTTAAAATTCACATCTTAATGTTCGGTTTTACGACTGATGTAAGCATAATTTATTATACGTTCTCTTTTTATTTATTATATATTCGCGCAACACTCTTGCGCTTGAACTCAGAAATGTTCGCATATTTTAAAAAGTGGTGTGCTTTATTTTCTCATATTATCCTTACTATACCTACTATACATAATTCCAAAACAGAAAACATACAGTTTTAAAATTTACAAGGTCAATCATTTGTTTGTAAAGTTGAAATAATAAACCTGGAACTCTGAGTTGCAACTTGAGACGGATATTTTCGTATCCTTCTACAGAAGCACGCACTTCTTGCTTTAATTTAACAAAGGTGCCCGTAAGACATAATAACAAGAACTTTTAGCAAAATATTCAAAATAATAATTTGTAAATGTTCAGCCATAAATATCTGCTTCTGTTGATAAATTTCTCAAATACGTCAATTTTAGAGCAATTATGCCAAGGACTTCATATAAAAATGTAAACTTCAATTTCAATTCACAAATGAATAAACTACTACAATCCGGAAACTGGAATCGGAAAAAAACGTACACTGCGAGAAAAGAAACAAAAAAAGGGGGGGATAGTTCTACAGGACCTATTGACGAAATTCAACTTGTTTTTTTCATGTCCGGAAAGCGTGACTTATGTATTAAAATTATATACAGCATTTTCTAATACAGGTATTTTGACACAAAATTGGACTTTTTTCCTAAAATGACATCCCAATGTTTTTAAATATTTCGACTCTACGACTCAAATTAAGCCTAAATGCTAAATTTTGCAAAATTCGGTACAAAATTTACGGAGAAATTCAAAAATTTATCTTGTCGCATTTTTTTTCAGTTTGCGCCAAGAATAATTCACTTGGCGAACTCCTTAATATATGGCAACCTATTTTTCTTTCCCTTTTTACATTGCGCATGAGCGAAAAAAAAAGTCACATCATTCCTACTTTCAAATAATTTTTACAATGTGCCTAAACCACGTTTGATGTTATTATCGCTTTAAACAAAAATGCCAAATTGCAAATCGCGCCGGTATATAAAATCACGTATATCGTCAGAAATTTTGAATAATTTTTTGCAGGTATGCTTAGAAATACATCTACTTTAAGACGATGGTAAACATTTTATACATTATAATTCAAAATTTTTTTCCGGAAAGTTTATAAAAATTATTTAATGATACAAATTAAAAAATAAATCATAAAAAAATGAACGAATTTTATTTGGAATGAACGTTAAGTTCGAAATGTGAAAGGAAGAATCAAATAAGTTTAATAAAAAAAAAAGAGAGGTTAATCAATATATACCAAATTCAATTAACATTGAGGAGCTAATTTTTTAAAAACTACTCGAGCGATTTTTACAAAACTTGGCAGTTTGGCGTAAGTTGAGACTTAGAATCGAAATATGAAAAAAAAAAAATGGCATATCATCTCAGAAAAAGTCCGATTTTGCGTCAAAATACCTATGATAGAACAATGCTTGCTATATATAAATCTAATAGATGCTCTAAGTCGCGCTTTCGAGACATGAAAAACGCAAGTGGAATTTCTTTAATCGGCCCAGTAGAACGGGGGATAGAACTGTTCCCCCTTTTATACGCAGTGTACAATCTGATAATGCAGCTAATGAACGAAGATTAAAGCATTAGCAAGTAATGTTAAGAATTCAAGTTTTTAAAGAAATACTTCGAACTGCAAACCATGAATTACCAGAAAAGCAAGAGACAGAATGATTCAAAGAATGGTACGGTTTACATCTGTCGTAGAGACACAAAAATTGATTCTGCAGCAGATACAAATAGCGTCAGAGTTCTTTTGTCTCAAGAAATACGATCCATGGACGTTCTTAGAGAAAGTGCAGCAATATTTCACTGCAAGATGGAAAGGACACTTGCTCTTGAGACTATGTGACAAGTTGCAATGAATGCAATAGGCTCACGTTCATCTTTTTCAGCAGTTAAAATGGTATATGTTCTGTAATATACAGGGTTGGGGGAAAAATGGAATCTAATGGCTTTATGTTTGGATATACATTATTGGTGTTTTCTAACATAAACCATTTTCAGTCGAAGACAAGATGGCAGATATGTTCTATATGTCCAATAGGCTAGATCTGCTTTGCTGGCTAATTTCCGCAACTTTTACCAGCAATCATTAGCATCAAAACATTACTTACATAAATGGAAAATAATTTTGTACTTCTGGGGAAATTTCTGCGAAGATGGCAAAGGCAAGCGTTACAAGATAATGAGTGAATTGAGTACTAGCAAAAGCAGATCTAAAAATCTCAGAACGTCATATTCTATTTATTGCACTAATCAGCATAAATTCCAGGTCTCAATCGTATTCAGATATTCTGGAATGTTAAACAATCGAATTCCGATAATCCACCATTCTAATGGTTCGACACATCTGACAGTTTGACTCTTCTTTCACTGACATTCCGCACAATAACGGCACCAGCGATGCCGTTGGTGGCGTTACTGTTTCTTTAATCGGTTAGATTATTTGAATATGGCAAACCATACGAGGGCTATCTGCCTAAGAGGATGAATACCTTCGTGCAGTTCTAACGCAAACTAGCTTGTATTCACAATGCTATATATTTGGGGAAAACCACGAAAGCTAAACATGCAGCCAATGCATTCCCTAGGGATGGGATCCAGGTTAAACTCCCAGTATACAGCGGAACAGCTCTTTTTCTCGGCACTATTCGGAAAACCTCGGCAGTTTCTTCTTCTTTTTTGCTGTTTTCAGGTAGTCTCCTGTTTAAAACTTCGCTCTCATAAATCGTTTCTTAGCCCAAAGGAGCGTAAGTCCAGAAGGGTTATTAGTCACGAAACGGCATTTTGCGTTGAATAGCTCTAAAAGTCTGAATCGCTTTTCAAAATTTTGCCACAAAATTTTACCTCCAAGCATTACATTTAAAGAAATTACTCGCATTGTGAAAAAACAATGGTACTAGAGCCATCAGATTTTGAATAGCGTAGTCCTCCACCCCAATATGGATACCCGGAAGCCCGAATTTTGAACTTTCAATTTATTTATTATCTGCTTCATATTTTGTAAACTTTAACGAATTTTTGATTAACAAATTCAACGATTTCAAACCGAGTAGTGGCAATACTATACGGAATAAAACATTATTATCTCCAGCGCGCGAGATTGTCTATCGGAAATTCTAAAGATGTGCTGTTTTTTAAATATTTTCACCCCAAAGGGACATCAGTCCATATGCTCTCGAAACGTGTAATAGTTTTGTGTAAATGGGAAAAAAAAAAAAAAAAAAAGAGAGAGAGAGAGAAAGAAAGAAAAAGAAAAACGAAAAGCCTCTTTGGTCGTAATGTAAAATCTGAAGGCTCTTTTCTTTTCTTTTTTTTTTCTTTTTTCTTTTTTTATGTTTTAATATCTTTACGGGCAGAAACAAGCAATGAAATTAAATATCATTATAAACGCATGAAATTTTGAGGCTTTTTATTAAATATTAGCTTTTATTATTTCATGAAAACAAAATTTCGCTGAAGTCTTCAGTACCTTCCTAGTATCTAATTAAGAAAAGCAAATTAAGAAACATAATGAATGCAAATCATATTACGCAACCAGAAATAATTCTAACGGAATAGCTCTACGAAAACAGAAAACAAAATAAAAATGCTAATGGAAAATGCATTTGTCAGAAGCAGACCATCCGCAAAAATGATCATTTTCTTATTCTTTTACATAAATCTCTCAGAGCTTCTTTTAAAAATGGCTATTTTTTTTTTTTTCAATTAATATTATTTTATCTCCCAAAGGAATGATTACAAATTCAGCAACGATAAAGCGCGGCATTTTTACATTAAATATTTTCTTAGAAAAGAGATATCAGAATTAATGACCGCATCATTTAAAAATAAATTAAAGAGAAAGATTATGTGCACGAGAGACTTCTAATCTTTTATCCTACTACGGAAAGAAACGAAACACCACTAAATGATAACGTTTCACAATTCTGTATCTTTCCCTTGCGGATGTTTCAAGGCAAAGCTAAAAGAATAAGGAAAAAGGAGGGGTTTTTTTTTTCGTGTGCTGTGTTTGAGTCAAAGCAGCAGACGATTAGTTACGTAATTCATGCTATTCGAACACGCAGTATTCTTTTTGGTAAATGAAAGTGCCTGTTTAAAACATCAAATTCCCTCTAATTATCTTCACTTTTATTTTTCTCAACACCTGCGTCTGTTACGTGCATTAATCCTGGTAATTTTTAAAAGTTTGCTTTCAACTGGTGGGTATTTCAGTGTGCATCTTTAAAATTCTTGTGTAAATTATCTGCTAAAACACTACAGGGAGTTTTCAAAAATTATAAAGCAGTTGCCTAGATAATAAATTGAATTAATGAACTTTAAAATAGGTCATCAAAATTCTACATGTAAAATACTTCATTATAAAACTTTCTCAAATACAAACCCGATTATCCTTCAAAAATGCAAGTAAAAATAGAAAGCTGTTGCCACAAATATTAAATTAAGTAAACCTGTTTTCTGATTTATTGATACTGCAATTTTATACACCCTTCTGCACCTTCATAATCATATTTTATAATAGCAAAAATCCTATAATTCCGCATATTCAAGGCTTTAATGATTCCAGATTACCGACCTAAAAATATAATCGCAAAATAGCATTTCACGTTATTCAGAGTCTTGAGGAAAGAAATAAAATTGCGTATAGAACTTCTGCGAGCATATTTAATGCACCATACTTATTAGTAACCAAATTTATCCATGTTTTAAATACTTTTAAACAATTTTTTCTGTTAAACCATCATTATGATCAACGTAAAAATTATAAAAAAAAAAAAAAAAAAGTATCGAGTAAAGTTAGAATGTCCACCTGCTACCTAAATTACGCAATTTCTTTAAAAAGGAGTCATTATGTGGAATATGAATGTTTATTAATTCGCCAATATTATATTTTCAGCCCAAAGGTGCCTATAAGGGTATTAGTCTCGAAATGGCATTTTCGTTAAATCATTTTAAAAGAATGAATCACTTTTTAAAATGTTGCCACCAAATATTATAGCCCTGCATTATATTTAAAGAAATTAAATAATGAAGAATCTGCATGAATAATGTGTGTTTCTTGCATTGTGTACAAACGACGTTACGCAGAGCCATCAAATTTTGAAATACGTAATCCCCTATCTGAACTTGGGCACCTGGAAGGCTGAATTTGTTTTATTACCTATTTCATATTCTATAAAACTTTAACGAAATTTTGGAGTAGCAAACTCAAAGATTTCAAAGCGAGCAATGGCAACACTGTACGGGGGGGAGCTTTTTTTATCTCCAGCGCGTGATACTGTATCGGAAATTTTAGAGATATGCTCTTTTTAAATATTTTGTGATATTGCTGATAAATTGCTTTATGTGACAAATATCTTACGCTTCGCCGAATGGCAACAAACGTACACTCGGAAGATAAAAATATTTTATATCGGGCCAATGGCAACACATTTATTTTGTTATTTATGTCACCAAACTTACAAGGAAGTTTTTTCTTAAAATTAATCAAGTGAACAATAATTAATTTCCTAGAATGGACTGCGATTTCACAGATAGAAAAACGGCCTGTGCTGGATTATTACATTTAAATTTAAATGATTTTTTTTTTTTCTGGTATTATTAAATCCCTCTCTTCCCTCAACAATGAATTGCTTGAAAAGTCACTTAAATATCCAAACACTCCCGTTACTTCAAACCAGCATTGTGACTAAATGACTGTAACTATGGTACCACAAATCAATCAGCTTCACTTTTGATTCTAGTCTTTTCACTATTTCAGCCAAAAAAATGTGTAACTTAAGAACGAAAGCTTCATCGAAGCAGAAGTGACTCCATCAGACCGCAGAGAGAAAAATATACTCCAAGTTTACTTTACAGGAGCTATCCATCTAGCTCACATGAGCAAAGTAGCTGTGGAACCGGTGTCGAAGCAGATCTAGCGTTGCACTGCGTTGTGTTTAACGTTCTTAAATAGTTTGAAGTATAACCACTGATTGTACTTTGAGAACACCTGTACGAGTATTTCTGTTCCAGAAGTCTAAAGTGTTTCTTTTGATAAAATAAATTTTATCAGCCCATCACCGGACCGTGTGCATTTACTTTATTACGAACCCTTACGCACGCAGCAATATTATATATTAAGTTCTAGGTTCCTTTATGTGCACTTATAAAATATCAGATAATGTTAACCTGCAATTTTTTGTTTATATTAATCACTCGTTCCGTACTGAGTTTAGTTCGCTTCAGAGTTGAACAAGCCAGTTGCTTATTTATCTCCATAATGCCTTAGAAATTGCGGCAACCTAAATAAGGCATTCTTATTTTTTAGAATGTTTCTCTGAGAAAATCAGTTGGGCTAATAATCTTTCCATTTTTTGCTACCGGCCAACCTTTTTAATGCAGTTTGTGATTTCTCTCCTTTCCTGAGTCGTGAGACGTCCTCGGAAAAAGAAATATATCCTTTCCTCAACAGAAAGAAAAGCTCTATCCTTTTCCGATTATATCTTATTCAGGAAATAACCATAATTTTCATTTCAAGTAATCTAGTGGATGTAGTATGTGTTCCATACAATTTTTCAACTAAAGTAACAGGAGAAATATAAAAAAATTGCAAAAAGTAGTATATGTTGTCAGAGATCACGTCATTTCATGGACCTTATAAGAGATAGACTAGTCCAGTGGGCGAGACGCGCGTCACCGATATGTCCGCAAGAAAGAGTAGGGACGATCTGGTTTACTTTACCACTGAAACCTATGCTATTTCTATCACATAACTGTTTTTAATTATTAAATGTGATACGTCGTATAGTGATGAGATTATGAAAGTCACAGCTTTTTTTTTTTTTTTTTTTTTTCCAAATAGGATTTAATATAATTAAGACACAATAACACGCCGAATAAATCCTAATTCAGAAGTCAAACAACAAAAATCAGCGTTATATATATATATTTTTTATATTCCTTTGCGGTTTTGCAGCTGAGGATGGTGGTTCGGTAAAACCATCGAAAGTACATCTGCGAAAATTTTGAAAATATAACGCTGATTTTTGTTGTTTAACTTCTGAATTAGGATTTAATATATCTCATTAAAGCACCTTTTACTGCATTTCGCGCATTTTTTCCACGCGTAATTCTTTTACAAACATCTTTATTTTGGTAAAACGGTAAAAACTTTAAGCACAAAATTAATGAACTTAATTTTGCATAAAAATAAAGTAAAATTAAATAAGATTAATAGTACGTGATACTTTGAAATAAATAAGGTAAAATTAAACAAAATCTGACAATTTTTAAAAAAATTTAATGAACATTTTCAGGCAGTGATTTTCAAAACTATAATAATATTACAAAACGATCATTTATTTGATTATATCATCACTAAATTATTAACATTAAAGTGGATTATTTATTTTAGTAATTTATAAAATTCGGACATAAAATTTTCTGAGTGTAATGAAGGAAAAAGAAAAAGGTAAGATAAAATCTAGAAGCACTCAGATATTATATTACGTCCAAAAGGAACCTTTTTTTAACGTTTTGTGTGTTACCTATATTTATTGAATATCATGTTCTTCGCCCGTAAAACACATACATTTGAAAACAGCATAATCTTTAGAATTTCCGCACTGGAGATAAAAATTTTTTATTTTCCGTACAGTGTTACTATTGCTCGCTTTGAACTCGTTGAGTTTCTTAATCAAAAATTCATTTAAGTTTTACAAAATATGAAATGGATTAAAACAAATTCGAAATTCGGCGGTTCGAGTAGAAGATTACGTTATTCAAAATTTGATGGCTCTAGATACCGTCAGTTTTTCACAGTGCGAGAAACATAGATGTATTCATGAAGGTTCTTTATTATTTAATTTCTTTAAATATAATACAGGTTGGTAACAACAATTTGCAAGGAGACACCGACTTTTATAGTGAAACAGCGCAAAATGCCGCTTCGAGCTAATAAATTAAATTAACAATAAATAAAAAAAATCTTATGCGGAACTAAAAATAAATTAAAAATATAATCACTATAAAATACAAGCAAAATTAATTATTACGGTTAAATACAATTTTAAAATTAGAATTAAATGTATAAAATTTAAGGAGTCAAAAGTGTTTATCACTATGATGTATTATGAAATATAATTGAAATAAAATTCCTTTATAGAAATTGTGCTTTAATACTCGTCTATAATTTTAAAAAAGCAGCACAATTTAGAATTTTAAACAAAACTTTCGAAAATTCGTTTTTAAATATTTTAGTAATTTTTACTTATTTACACCAATAAAAAGCATGAAAATTGCTTGTTTGAAAATTTCTATTAGTTCAGATTTAAAATATTATTTTCTAAAATAAGTAGTTACAAATTTCCTTACAGCATAGGAAAAGCTAAAAAAATATCCAGCCCTGAAAGCATGCAATAGCTTTAGAATTATTTGGAACGTTAATTATGTTTGATAAATATGCTAAATTTTTAAAAATCGATCTCAATTTCAAAAATAAAAATATGTAGAAATTCTAATTTGTGAAATGAGGCGCTACAACCAGCTTTTTCTTGATAGCTTTATACACGCTGCAATATTTTCCAGCTATAAATTTTCCAGCTTTATACACGCTTCAATAGGCAACCACTGTTAAATTTCTGCAAGTCGTCCCTACTCCTCCGAATGTGATCAAGGTGACAGCCGGGAACGCTTCAGACGAAGGAGAAAACCCATTTGGGTTAGTCTACTTCTCATAAGGTCCATGTTCATATGTTCTCTGAAGTCATGACAAATGAGTTTTCGTGAGTTACAGACCATATTCGATTCTTAGTCTTTTTAATTACGTACCTTGTTTTGACAAAATTTTAAAACTATATTTCTAATTATCCATTCCTTAAAAATTCATTTTTTTCCTATTAATCAATTCTCAATTAATTTAGGTTTTTATTAGCCCAAAGGAGCAATTTCCCAGAAAAGCTATTAATTTCGTTATGTCATTATAAAACGGCGTTTCACTTTCAAAATGTTGACACCAAATATTAGAGCCCTGCATTAAAGAAATTAAATAATGAAGAATCTACGTGAATGCATGCATGTTTCTCGAATTGTGAAAAAACAATGGTAGTTAGAGATATCAAATTTTGAATAACGTAGTCCTCCGCTCGAAGGGCATCTGGAAGCCCAAATTTGGAGTTTGTTTTATTATCCATTTCATATTTTTTAAAACTTTAACAAATTGATTAACAAGCGCAACGATTTCAAAGCTACCAATGACAACACTGTACGGGTACTGAGATATCTCCGGGTTAGCTTCGCTCTTTAACTGCGTTTTTCATTGCGCTGTGTTTATCGTACTTAGTTTAAAGTGTAACTACTGATTGTATTTTGTGACACTGTGAAGAGTTGTACGATTATTTTTTGTGGAAAGTTCCAGAACAATGAAGTGTTTCTTTTGATAAAATAAATCTCATCAACCTATCATTGGACCTGTGTGCATTTAATGTATTAAACACTCGTACGAAAGCTACAATATATATAGAATTCACCTACTTAAGCAGAATGTTTTAGCTTGGAATGGAGAAAAATTACTAACGTATATGCTAAATAAATAAAAACAAGTTGACCTTTGCACTTAAGATCTTTTTTTTTATTATTAATCCAATTATGAATAGACATTCAAATCTTAATTTTCAAAGTTTTAATTCTGTTTTTCTTAGACAGTAATGCATAAGTTCTGAAAATATTTCATTTTAAAATTAATCTAACATTTGAAAAAAAAAATGTTTTATAAAGCAAACACAGTGAATACTCTCTAATGATTCTGGATAATTTTGATTTTCTGTAGAGGTAATCGTTTTATACAGCTGATGTAAATTTATGTTCTTTAAATACCGACCATTTTCAAAAGCGGTTGCTTCGAAAGAATCTACTTTAGTAATACTTCACTGTACTGTGAAGATATTTTCTCTAGCGTCATTGAAAAATAAATTTTTCGCATCGAAATATTCCATTTTGTTGGATCCGTGTGATTAATTCTAATAAAATATTTCTTCATTTCAAAATAAATAGACTAGTACCCTAACTAAAATGAAATATATTACAGAATATATTATGATAATATATACTTGACTCATTTCTAATGCTCAGAAGGGAAAAAAAATGCACACAAAATTGCGCATTTCTTGTTTCGCCGTTATAAGCTATTAAATTTAATTCTCTTTTAAATAAAAGAAATTTGAATTTAGTATCTTTTCCTCATCTTGTTCATTTTCTTGGTAGTGATTACGTAATTTTTTATATTTGTCGAGTTTATTTCTTAAAGTATGCTAAGCCTAACGAGACTCAAGACTGTAAAGGTCTTTAGAGTGTTCTGAAATTTCACGAATGTTGCATATTGAGAGATACATATGGAGGCCGTGCCGTCGTACCGCGACAATACAGAAGCCGTCTTACAGTCAAGATAACGGAATAGCATCCGAATCAGCAACACAGGTCGTAAACGCTCATTTTAATCTTAACAGAATTGATCAGCCATTAACAGAAATACAGTGCTTCACATTTATTTTTAGACACATGTGTTTCCCAATTTTATTTGCAAATATCAATTAATACATACTAGCCAAATAATAACTATTTTCTTTTCATATATACTATTGCTCCCCTTTCCTAGAACTTGCATATTCTGGAAAAAAGTTATTCAGAGCGTTTTGGGCAAAATAACAATAATAATAATAGTTTATTCCTTAATTTCTGAAAATGAACTCGCATAAGTATTCGGACACTTTGCACAAACAGTTTATGTTTAATAAAAACATAAAAATAATGGAACATTCAGTATTTTGTTGGATATTTAGCTAAAATTTATCAAGTCCTTTAATATGTAATACATATACTTATGACATCTCACAACACCTTTTAATCCAGTTAGCATTCTTTACTGATGTTACAAGTATTCTGAAGCAAGCCAAAACGTTTGAAAATATTTACCGTCAACTTCAGTATTACCTTGATTTCCTACAGGAATAGCTTACAAATTCTGTTTCGCGAAGGTCATTCACTCAATTTACCATTTACTCCCACATTATTCGAAGAAGAAATACACTGCAAAGAAGAAGTCACAAAACTTATTTTTAAACCTCATTTTGCCAAACTGAAAAAAAAAAAAAAAAATCTTTAACTAACTTAAGATCTATTCTTGGAAAACGTACCAGTTTTTCTTTTCACAATAAAATGATGTTATATAA
Source organism: Stegodyphus dumicola (assembly GCF_044657685.1). Lineage (NCBI taxonomy): Eukaryota > Metazoa > Arthropoda > Arachnida > Araneae > Eresidae > Stegodyphus > Stegodyphus dumicola. Next base: position 214,954,732 of record NC_140773.1, on the reverse strand, counting down.
AATAATAATCCGTATAGCCTTTCCCATATGCAATATGTTGCAAAACAAATCTCCAGGAAATTCAAATTCTGCAAAATAAAGCCTTTAAGGAAACACCCAAACGCTATTTGTTTTATAAGCAACAGCTAATTACGTACCGATTTAAAAATTGAAACCATTAAAAATAAACCAAAAAAAATTCGGAAAGATTTCCGATTCTACATTATGCCCACAGGGCGTTTTTTTAACGTTTTTTGTATTATCTTTATTTATTAAATATCACGTTCTTCGCATTTAAACCATAAAATTCAGGTCAAAAGCAATATTCCAAAATATTAAAAAAAGCATATCTTTAGAATTTCCGATATACAGTCTTGCAAGCTGAAGCTAAAAAAAATTTTTTTTTCGTAAAGCGTTGCCATTGTTCGATTTGAAATCGTTGAGTTTGTTAATCAAAATTTCGTTAAAGTGTTATAAAATATAAAATAGATAGTAAAACAAATTCCAAATTTGGGCTTCCAGATATCCATATTCGGGTGGAAACGTACGTTATTCAAAATTTGATGGCTCTACGTACCGCTGTTTTATCCCAATGCGAGAAATATACGCACATTTAAGCAGATTCTTCATTATTCAATTTCTTTAAATATAATACAGGACTCTAACATTTGATGGCAACAGTCTGAAAAGTAATTCACTGTTTATAGTGATTCAACGCAAAATGGCAAAACGAAATTAATAGCCCTTCTGGCAAATATCCTCTTTGGACTAAAATTTGAAAACTGCTCACAGTGTAAGAATTGGAAGCTCCCTTCAGCCCACCTGGACACGAGTGTCCCCATAGCTCAGAAGAAGTAGCCCCGTATCTCCACAATCGAGAGCATCCAGTAACCACCCCCAAACAACAAACAAAAATACTAAATTAAAAATAAGTAAGCACATCTAACACAAAATTAAAGACCAACAAACAAAACAAAACAAAAAACAAAAACAAAAAACCATAAACACAAATTCACAACATAGATCATCACGGATATCTAAAACCCATATAAACACAGAATTCAATTTTGACAGAAGATTCCTGCAAGCGCCCTATTTTCATTGATAAACGTCATTAGAGCAATAGTATATGATATAAAAACTTTAAAATTTACATTAAAATCAATAGTGTTAAAAATCTTTTTAATAGAGGCTGTTTAACTACCATCAACCACAAAATGCCTAGCATCACCATCAACCTGACAACTATTACATAGTTCATTTTCCTGCAGATTAAATCGGTTGAAATAAAACAGAAACCTACCATCTCCAGTTAAAACCTGATTAACATCAGTATTCTTCATACATTTCATTTTATTCGTGATTTTAATTAGTTCCATAAATTCTTTGTTTTTAGGTGAAGACAACCACTGTATTTTCCATTTCTTAACGTAAAATCCTTTCATTCTTCGAATAGCAATTCTCTGAACCTGTTACTTCAATATCCATCGCACTGACATTTGAGAGCGCCTGCTTGCCCAGGCTGTCGGCCCTCTCATTCCCAATAAAGCCTATATGGGCTTTAACCCAATGTAACTTAATGTTTAAATATGAACTCAATGTTTCTGGCTCTTAATTTCGACAATTAATGGATTGAAATTGTCTGGGCGGGAGAGCGCATGGAGAAGTGACAAGCAGTCAGTGTAAATATATACAGATGTGGGTATAAGCAAGGTATTTTTAACCCATAATAAGGCTTGTTTGAACGCTTCACACTCTGCTTGGAAAACTGAATTATATATATTCAACTTAAACATTCTACAATCCACCTCAGTTCCAAAGTAAAAAACAACAAAGGCAGCTCCAACGCTTCCTCCGACCCCAGAACCATCTGTATAAATATCAAATACATCAACAGTTGGATTACTTTTATCCAAAACAAATGTATTGGATGGATGTATTAAATGAATATTAAATTTTTCAAAAACATTCTTTGCAACTAAATAATCTTCATACATTTTCAATTCCATTCGTCCAGTTCTAAATAAAAATTTCTCATAATAAAATTCGTATAAAATTGACGGAGGAGGCAGCCCAGCTAACACAAAGACGGTTTCGATAGACACCGTTCTAAAACATCGGGTTAAAGCTAAACCCCAAGCTCTCTGAATACTGTCTAACTTCATCCGTAATAAAACCAGTTCCCCCGGCCTGGATCCCCAGGCTCCAGTTCCATACATGATGATTAGAAGCACTACATTTAAGTATATCATCCTCAGAATGGAGGATTTCAAGGCTAAAATCTCAGCTGAAAGAGTTCTTCTATAATTTAATAAAATCAGATCAGTTCGTCTTTGTACCAACTTTAAATGTTCTATAAAATAGAATTTGTTATCAATTATAACGCCAAGATACTTCACATTCTCCAGAAATTTGATTCTTTTGCCTTGATATTTCAAATTTGGTGGTCTAGTCTTTTTACCTCCTCTGGAAAAAACAATGCACACTGCTCGCAGTGTTTACTACAACGTTATACGTCATCAAATCATTGTAGTTTCAATTCAAAATCACGAAGCACGAGCCCAAGAAAAGCAAGTGTACCCAGCAAGAGTCTTCTTTAATACCCGTTAGCAGCATATTACCCGCAGCATTTTGCCGCCTTCCCCACGAAGAAAAAATGAAATGTTTCTGAAGAAAGTCCCGCTGCTTATTATTACAGGTGACTCTAGCTACCTTTAACGGAGTACAAGGAGCTACTTCCTGAAGCTTCAAAAAACTGTTAATTCTTATATTAATCTATCTGCTGTAGTATAGCAAACTAATGTACTATTTAAAAGCAATAAAGATTATTTTTTTCGACTTGTTAATCTGATTCATTTAAATTAAATTTAAATCATGAGAAATAAATACTTTTTATTAAATTACGCTAGCTGGGATCATTAAAATCATCTACCTCAAGCGGCTAGTTTAATAATAGATATTCGATAAAAAAATACGACACCACGGCGCCTGTTGTTTTAACAAAGCAGAAACGAAGGATGCTATTATTTCCGTTACCATTTTCTAGAAGAAAAAAATTCACTTTCAGTGCTTTGCCTACCAAAGCGGTAAAAGCGAATGTCTCCAAAATTAACGCAAATAGAGAGCGTGCGAAACGAAACAGAAAACCTTCAGGCAGTGGGTCACGTGGTCTCGCCACGTCCGGTTTCGAGCAGTCAGCGGTGGGGAGGTGGAGGACGATTTTCTCGGTTGATTATGCGCGGCGCAAATTCCGCTCGCCGCTGTCTGTTGCTTCTCTGTTCTTGTCTGATGCCAGGGTCAAGGTGACAAATAAATTTGACTTCATTTGGCTATTTATCGCTCTTTCGGTACAATCCTCCACGTGCGGTGCTTTGCGTTAGTGCATTTGTACGCGTTTTACGTAAGCTAAAATTATTTTGTGTCTGTTTTTTAAACTGTTTTCTTAGGCTAAAAAAAATTAACAATTTAATTCTATGTTTCCATGTTTTAGAGGCGAATATCCCAACCAGTATGTCTCGAAAGTTTAGAAACTAAACGTGTATTTTATGTCAATAAAAGTACCTTAAACAATTTTTCTGACATCTTGAATATTTTCTGACATATTTTGCATATTTTGCAGGAATTTTATGCTGGCTAAGAGTTTTAAATGCAAATAAATAAGAATAAACAGGATATGGGGAAGATCGGATTATTTCAAAAAATAACAATAATTCAGTTAAAGAAAACAAATTATTCTTCGTTATTCGAAGTACAAGTTTTGAACGACAGATTACTGACAGTCAGAAATACTGCACGAGTATATTAATAACGGAACAAATAAATAAATGTGCTACATACACAAGTATTATAAATAACACACTTCTCTCTCCCGTCTTAGATTGGAAAAGCCCAAATGGGGGTCGAAATATCATTTTGCGTTGAATCACTTTAAATGTCCGAATTACTTTTCAAATTGTTGCCACCCAATATTATCGCGCTGTATTATATTTAAAGATACTAAATAATGAAAAACTACATGAATGTATAGATGTTTCTCGCACTGTGAGAAAACAACCGTACATAGAGTCATCAAATTTTGAATAGTATTGTTCTCCACCCGAGCATAGGCACCTGGAAGCCCGAATTTGTTTTCTTATCTATCTCATATTTTGCAAAATACATAATGTTCGGAATTGTCAGCTTGGAGTATTGTAGGTAGTTCGGACCGATCTTCCTGTGTTAAGGGTAGGATTTTTATAATTCTCCGCTCATGCTGCCAAAAAAAGGCAGCTTTTAGGTGTTTGGGAGATGTGTTTAGGCAACTCCATATAAGTCATATTTTCTAGTGGTTTTATGATAGAACATATTAAGGGAACCTAAAATGCTGTATTCGTTTCATTAATCAAAGAGTTATCTTTAAATTAGCTGGGTGGTATCGATATTACTATTTTCATCAGTAACAAGGCTGAATTTATTTTGGCTTGAAATCCTAGGCGCAGTATGATTAGTTACATATTATCAATTTTTCTGTTGGATACTTGGCAACAAGGGCCCTGTTGTGAGAAAGAGGTACTAGTTTTCATATAAAGATTCCACTTACCCCTGATCAGCTTGTTGAAGAGCATCCTGAAGCATCCTTCGTTATAACCATCTATTTTAACAAACTCTCTGTGTCGACAACTCTGTGTCGCTCTTATTCCTTCCTGAACTGGATTTTTCATTTCAATCCGAGTAGTATCTTACAAGCGTTATCATATTCCTGTTGATTGGAGATATCATTTTCAGTTCTTACCAAGTCTACGTCTTTCAGAATATCAGCGCAATAGGAGTCCAATCAATGCCGAGACTCGTCATGACTCATGCTGGAGGACCACCCTTATTCGCGAAAAGCTGAAGGCAGAATCCGAATTTAATCGACAGAAGAAAAATGGGAAGGTTGAACATAATGGCATTAGAAGTACTGACTTCAAATATTGGGAGTTATAGGCCATAAACTGGAGATATATCAGAGTACCAGAGTTTAAAAGAGAGCAAATTGTGCATGCTTGTCTGACAGTTACATTTCTTACCGATACAGTAGGTCTTTTGACAGATCGACAGCCACTGTATTGAGAATTATTATATATATTTAGAGTCGCCCAGCCGGTACAGTGGTTAGTATTTTTGAAACTTCAGGAAAGACTTACTATTCTTGAAAGTCACAGTCAAGTCTAGAAAGCAAAATCCGATGCTGTATCTCGGGAAAAAGATGCCGTGTGTCAGGATGGCAGTGCACCAGTTCACAATTAAAATTGATAACAAAGCGATTGAAAAACGTGGAAAAGAGCTCGAACGTATTTTGTCTTGTAAAATTCCTGCTCTCAATATCTCTGAAACAGTTCGGGCTACGCTAGAGTTGAGAATTGGGAAATGCTTCCCTGCTCCACTAGTTAAAAGAACTAGCCACATTAAGAAAAAAAAAAAAAAATTTAAATAGCTGAAGAAATTTCAAATAATTGTACAAAACTTACATCGATCATTTCCAACAACTACTGCTGCAATACTGATACGTCAAAAGAAGGTCTGCACCGTAGGAATAAAATATTAATATTAATAAAGTATGTATTGTTTTATATGCAGATGGTTCAGTTTCATTGACCCTATAGGTCTTCATCTCGATCCGACTTTGTTTTAATAGAATCGTCTTTGGATGTTTTTTTTCGTAATTAATAATATCACCCTAAGACATTATGACAGCAATTTATTGTGCGAAATCTTTCCAAAATTACTTGGAGTAGTCTTTGATGTTGCAATAGATTCTTCTTTAGGTTGCATTTAAATTTGTTTCAATTTTTTTAATGAAATCCCTCCTGTTAAAATGAATTTTTAATGAAATTCTCCTCTCTGAGAAAAAATTAATTTCCATTCAAGATGAAATAAAAATTTCATGCCATCCAACGGTTTTAGTATCTTAGGCAATAAGATTACTTGATCACTATGTAATAGCAAAGTCTTATATCCTGATATCTAGAAAATGAATCTACTTCATATTGTTTTCCTGTTTTATTGATGAAAGAATGATACGTGTCTTGAATATCATACAAAGATAAAGCCCCATAAATTTGGCAACGGGCGTCAAAAACTTCCTATCACAAAAACCTAATCAACGTTCAGTTACCCAAATTCTCCTTGATGGCAATTTTAGGGATTCTCGACATGTATGAATCTTTTCGTCTCTAAATGAATCGAAGTTTTTTTTTTTTTTTTTTTTTTTCCTTCAATTTTAGCAGTTGTTTTCTTACTTATGTAGTATAGAGTTTTGATTATTATATAAGTGGCTCATCATTCATCAGTTTTATTACCGCTGATGGGATGATAATATTTTGAGTAAAACATGGAGGCATCTGCACACATTTTTACCTTGAACAGTAAAAGACTGCTTTTTTAAAGCAAATAAACAAATGTAGCAAACTTTGCTACAGTTCCAAAACGGCCGCATGGCTTAGAGCTTAGAGTTCTAAACCAAGCGTTTTTTAGAGGTCTCAAATATCCAGTTCCCTTGTTTTTGTGAGAGGAAAATAGGATTTTAAAAAATCGTTGGACGTTTTAAAACCCTAGGACTAACCTTTGCGGTTTGGGTTGATACACACTTTTGCTGTCTGCCCAATGGGAGGGATGACTTCACGGAGGACTTTCTAATGCACGTTACATTTGGTGAAAACCACGAAATCGTCCATGCAGCCGACACTTTCGCCTGGATTCGAACCCATGTCGGAACTACCAGTGTTCAGCGATTTTACCGCTCGGCCGCCGGCGGGCACCCAACCTTTGTGAGCCTAGGCACTAATCAGAATTTAACTTTTTGCAAAAGATTATTATTAAAAATTTATTCTGAACGAAGAAAGTTTAAGCAAGCAGTAGGTTATACGAGGACATTCTAACTAACTAAACTCTATATCCAACCCGTGAACTTAATCACACTTTGGGTACTGATACAAAGCATCTGTCAGCGTCACCCTAAGATGACGATAGAACACATCTGCTGGGTCCAGAGATCAAACAACCCCGAGACACCAACAATTTTTAGGCTGCCTCTTTCCCACCGCTACACACGGACCAGTCAGAACCACCGTCTCGGCCACACCGAGACCACAGTGGGGTTGGCATGAGAACTTGAAGCGATGACTGGCCGTTCATTATGGCTACCTGCCAGCACTACACGGGATGTTCCTCTTCTTAGGCTTCACATGGAATACCAAGGACAGCAGTGACCAGACTCTCAATGGCCCAGTTTGCTATTTGGCTACCAATACCCTAGTGAATGAGGACTTACACCTCGCTGCCCATGAAGAGTGAATATAAGATCCACCCCATGGACCATCGGGAACCGCCAAGTTCATGAATTTTATACCGAGACTGCCTAGGTACAGACCCTAGCCAGTACTTTGCAGAGTACACTATGTCGACTCCCGGGGGATGGGGGCATTCTAAATTATCAAACAAAAAATTTAAAGAGGGCCAAAATAAGCAGATTTAGTAATGGATATTGTGTGCGGAAATGGAGAGTGTAGAGATGGCACTTAAGTTGGAGATGAAAAACAGGTAAGTAAAAAAAAAAAAAAGGTAAAGTCAAAGAAACAAACATTTTAATCCTAATTCTAACAAGCATTATTCGACTTTTTACAACAGGCGTTCGAAAATGTAACCACCAACATTAATGCAAGATACACAGCCCGATTAATACACTCGAATGTTTAGCGATTCGGTAGCTTGTGCATCCTTTGAGCATCTTTGACCGTCCTTCTCTTCTGGTCACAGGCCCATAAATTAAAATGCGTATCAGCGACCTCCGCATTCGTGTAGCGATGCATACCATTAGAAACAGCTCGAGGAACGACTGTTTACGCTAGCGAACTGTTCTCACTTACCGATTTCAACAGCGCCGTCTACCACTTCAACCTGCCATTTCCGCACACATATTCCACTGCAAAATCTACTTATTTCGGTTTCCTCTACCTGCACTTGTTTATACTTTTGCCAAGTAGTTTAGAACTTTGCTTAATTGCCGTAAAGCTGAAAAGAATTTTTTAGAGAAATAAAAATGTTTCCTCAGATTTCTTTTAATGAAATCGCATTATCTTATTATATACATATATAAATAACTACAACTGCAAAATTTCAAATTCAGCATTAAAAAACGTTATTGCCTAGATTTCAGTGAGTCTTCTACGCATGTATTACTGAAATCTAGGCAATAATTTGCCATTCAGGTTTCTCCGAAGAATGATAACTTTAGGCAGCTATCGTATTCTTCCTACAGACGAGATTTAAATATTATACTATGAAATCCCAGACGGAGCCGCGGTTTTTAATGCAAAATGAAAATCGAACTCAAAGCCTCCTCTCCGTGAACTGGTGCCCTAGCATCTAAGCTCTATGCAACCGTTAATAGTTCTAGGTAATTTCCACTTAACCAATAGAAATGAGAATTCTACCTAACCATTATGAGTAACCAGCCTTTGTCACAGCATGTTCTAGTTCTTAGAAAGTTCTCTAACAAAGCAGTTCCAGCCGACTTTTTTTATGGTTGAGCGTTGCAAGATTTTTAGCAGAATTCTAATAAATCTGTCTTTTTTAGGTAAATACAGAAAGTTGTGGGCGGTGCGTGGGAGTGGACATGGTCATAGAGTAAGCTTCATAAAAACATTTTGCTTCTGAACATTCTACTTGAAGACAATTTTTAATTGCGCAAATCATCAGGTAATTTTGTTTTACAACTACTAACTTCCGCCCATGGTTTAAAAGTATCTCCTTTAATTTCTATCCTCCCCCCTTTTTAGTCCAAAGGGATTTGAATCCCGAAGGACTATTAGTTTCGTTTGGCATTTTGCGTCGGACTCATAAATGTCGGTTCACTTTTCAAACTGTTGCCACAAAATGTTAGAGTCCTGCATTATATTTGAAGAAATTAAATAATGAAAAATCTGCATAAATGTATGTATATTTCTCGTATTGTGATAAAACAACGGTACATAGAGTCATCGAATTTTGAATAACGTAATCCTCCAACGAATATGAGCATGTGGAAGACCAAATTTGAAATTTGAAATTTGTTTTATGATCGATTTCCTATTTTTTAAAACTTTGACGAATTTTTGATTAACAAACTCAAGGATTTCAAAGCGAGCAATGGCAACGTTGTGCAGAAAAAACATTTTTATCTCCAGCGCGTGAGTCTCTGTATCGGAAATTCTAAAGATATGCTCGTTTTAAAACTATTTTGCGATATTGCTGTTGCACTGGATCTTATGGTTTAAGTGCGAGGAACATGATATTTAATAAAGAAAGGTAACACACAAAATGTTAAAAAACGCCCCTTTGGACGTAATTTAAAATCTGAAACATTTCAGATTTTTTTTTTTTTTTTTTTTTTTTTTTTCCCGTTAGGCATGTTGTCTTGTACGATGGGAGAGAGTTAGAAAATGACTGCCCTATATTGTCATGCATACATTAAGAATCACAACGGAAGGAAAATTTCAAATAAATAAACAACGCCATCGAGGAAGGAACAAAAAATCCATTTACATAACAATTATGCAGGTCTCTTGGCGCTAGTCACAGCGCGTGGCGATATTTTTGGCGATCATTTGTTTTTTTCTCTTTAGGCCGCCAATAACCTTGTATCAAGGCATTGGCGGCGTTGGTGTCATTAACCAACTTCAGGGTTATTCTCGCTTTCATTGACGTAAGAACGCCCTCTAGCTGGGCCAGCAGACTACATGCGACAAATGGTGTTAGAAAAAATAAACAAAGCGTGGCAAGAAAAAAAAAAACCTACCAAGCAAGTCATGCGTGTTTTGTTATGTGTACAGTTGCAGTTAGTTGTGTTCGGATGCAAGACGGCAAAACGTCCAGCGTTTAACTAAAATTGCAGAAATAGTCGTAAAAATTGCAATTAAATTGTCAAAGCTTTACGTGATTCCATTCAAGTTAACTAAACTGAAAATTTTCAAGATCGCTTAGTTGCTTGAAGATAATAAAAAAGCGCAAAATACTTCAGCATAGGAAATGTCTGCATTTTTCTGGTATTGTAAAAAAAAAGAAAAAAAAAAAATCTGAAGGGTTTCATATTTTAACAGTCGCCCAGAAGGGTTTGTTAACGTTTACGCCCTGGCTGCTGAGCTCACAGTCTACCAGTCTACACTCACTCCTCCTAACTATTTTTTTTTTTTTTTTTGTCTTTTTAGGTTTATTAATAAACATTATTTTATTCGCACTTACGCCATATACCATCAACAGCAGAATTACGCAAATTTGAAAAGCAGCTTAGGCTTAAAATTCTCTGTGCAGCGTAAAGTGTTGCCATACATTTTTTTTTTTTTTTTTTTCCAAATCTTTTCTAACTTTATGGCATCAATGTTCAGTTTTCTTACTAAGATGGCTTTACAAAACTTTTTTGTTGTCTTTTTATTATTAATGTTTTGTGTGTTTACTTTATTTATCAAATATCCCGTTTTTGGCACTTACGCCACATATAAAATTCGATTCTACAGCAAACTCCCAAAATATTTTAAAATAGCATATCTTTAGAATTCCCGGTACACAGTCTCGCGTACTGCAGATAAAAAGGTTTTATTCCATACAGTGCTGCCATTCTTCGCTTTGAAATCATTGAGTTTGTTAATCAAAAAAATGGTTAAAGTTTTACAAAATATGAAATAGATTATAAAACAAATTTGAAATTCAAAATTCGGGCTTCCAGGTGTCCATGTTCGGGTGGAGGACTACGTTATTCAAAATTTGATGGCTGTTGGTACCGTTGTTTCCTCACAATACGAGAAAAATACATACATTCATACAGATTCTTCATTATTTAATTTCTTTTTTCCTTTTTCTAACTTTCGGAGCGCAGGAGAGCTAGCTAAAGAATTTTTTTAAATTATTTTTCTACTTATTAGGTTGTTTCCTTCAGGCGAAATATAATTTCCTTGCTCAGGGTTGCCTTTCCTGCATTTTATGACGCCGTGAGTTTTCATTTTTCAAAATAATTTAATTGGCTATCTTTGAAACTCATTTCTAACTTTCCACAGTTGTTTTTCATTCTTCTAGTGCGTCAGCAAAACATTTGGTTGATAAGATTAGCTGTGTAAGTAAGGCCGCATCCTGTAATATCTGTCTTCTTGGTATTTTGCTTAGTTATGAGAAAGCGATTAGCCTAAGGGAAGAGATACCTTCACGGATGACTTTCTAAGGCAGTGGTTCTCAACCTGTTTTTCCCCACGCCACCCTTTCACCATTGCTAGAAGATCACACATCGCTTCCTCAAACACGAGAAATGCATATATACATTTATTTAGATTTATATCATTTTTTAAAATTATATTATTTTATTTAGGTTTATATTGTTTTATAAATTAAATAAAAAAACGTGTAGACAATGTTGACAAATACCAACATTTGAATTAAAGTAAAGTTTTATGTCTATAAACTAATACTTAACAACTGCCTCCCGAACGGGATATTGGTTAGTGATGGGTTTAGTAGCTCTGGCTGCCGTACCGAATGGACCGGGTTGTAATTCCGGAGAAGACATGGATGCTTGTAAATGTATAGTGTCTTTGCGGCATGGGTACGCTCTAAGTATATGGCGAGCCGAGAGTTCTCTCGTGTGGATGGGTGGTAGGGGAAAGAAGCGGGGAAGAACCTGCCCCCTTGGGATGCTGTCCCTTAGAATTAGGGTGGAACTGGGCAAAATCATACTGTCACCTATATGGTGCCAAGGACGGATCTTGAAACTGACAGGCTTGTAATCTTGTACTCCTTGACAAGGAATCTCGTGGGCTTGCTCTGATATCAGACAAGCCAGATTAGTTGCAACAACAGCTTAAGAACTAAGTAAAAAGGCCGATCGCATTTCCCCCCTTATACTATGAAATCTCCCCTTCCCAGCAAGGAATTCCTTTTTTGGTTAAGAACCCTTATTCTACAGGTAGCTAACTTTTACTTACTTTACACATGGAAGAAACGTCCATAGTTAGCAGCACCATCCTTCCCAACATGTGCTACATATGCATGTATTCAAAGAATTACCGGTTCTTTATGCAAGTAGGTCAGTGTTCCTCAGCTCGAAAACTTTTACGAAGGACGCTCGGCATAGAGGTGTCCGCACCTTATGAAGATCAGTTTTTAACGTGAAAAAGCAGTGTTCATAAAGGTAAAAACACCAGTATACAAGCAAAGATTTAACACTTCATTGCTTTGATTATTAACACAAACGAAAATCCTACTTGCATAAAGGTGCAGACACCTTTATGAAAGCTTTTTATTTTTACCAAGTTAAAAACTTAACCTGTATAAAACTCTCGATATTCTTTGCTACGGGACCCTCTGATGCAGCGGCATAATATTGCTGCCTCATATTTGTTAGCCAGTAAAAGATCAAAATTTTTAATTCTAATGAATATATGCTATCACAACGGGAACTCATTAGTCGTCCCATTGTAAATTGAGGATTCCAAGCAACCACTGCATTTTCTCCGAAGATAACAAGTTTTTCAACAATATTAGCTTAACTTACGGGTGAGTGAAGCTCATTTTATATCAAGAGTTTGTGAGTATCTTGTTTACGATTCTACATGTACAAAAGTTGTTTTATTTGCATGTAATATGGTTGTCGAATTTCCAACACAGCACTTATTCAGTTGCCGCCCCTCTCATACACACCAAAATATCTAATCTATAACATATTAAAACGACATATCGGAAAGCAAAAAAGAACTGTGCATTAATTTTTGAAATAAAATTTTTATTCCAACATTTTAAAGGCGTTATTTTGCTTTCTCTTCCGTCCGCAAAACTGTCAATGACACTCTGGCAGTTTGATACATTGCTCCAGTTACTCTTCTCTAGGCAGTATAGTATTATTATAAAAAAAAAAAAAAAAAAAAAAAAAAAACTGAAATGTTTTAGATTTTAAATTACGTCCAAAGGGGCTTTTTTTTTTTTTTTTTTTTTTTTTTTTTTTTTAGCATTTCGTGTGTTACCTTTATTTATCAAATATCATGTTCTTCGCACTCAAGCCATAACATTCTTTTCAACAGCAATATCGCAAAATTATTTTTAAATGAGTATATCTTTAGAATTTTCGATAAACAGTCTCGCGCGCTGGAGATAAATATATATATATTAGCTTAACTTAGCTTAACTTTTCCGTACAGTGTTGCCATTGCTTGCTTTGAAATCGTTTAGCTTGTCAAGCAAAAATTCATTTAAGTGTTTCAAAACATAAAATCGATAATAAAACAAATTTCAAATTCAAATTAGGGCTTCGCATGCCCATATTGTATGAAGGATTACGTTATTCAAATTTTGATGGTTCTAGGTACCGTTGTTTTATCACAGGGCGAGAAACATACATACATTCATGCGGATTCTTCATTATTTAATTTTTTTTTTTAATATAATGGAGGGCGATAATATTTGATGGCAACAATTTGAAAAGTGATTCTCCGTTTATAGTGAACACAAAATGCCAAAACGAAATTAATAGCCCTGCTTCAGGGCAAATTTTGCCCCTTTGGACTGAAAAAAAAAAAAAAAAAAAAAAACAACTAATTTTTAGGTCTTAGATGCTTATTAACCAATTTGAATCCATAAAAAACACTCACTGAAAGTATCACTTTGAGCAAGTGTGAGGAAAATTCGAAGTGGAATTACAATAAGCGGTACATGTCTGCTACTGTAGGACACACGACAAATCCTTCATCGTTTGGACTTTTGTTTCGGAGGTTGTAATTTTGAATAAGTTGAAAAAGTTCAAAGCGACTAACCTCCCGCCGCTCGGTTTTGTCTTCCAAAGTGATAACAGAAATAAAACTCTGAAATATTTCTCGCTCAGTGAGGAATTCTTCATTATTCATGTCATTAAGTTCATAATTTAATTCTCAGCCGTATTTGCCATCCAAAAGTTTTGCTAAAGTAAGGAAGGCATAGCAAAAAAGTGAAATTAATGGAGTTCCTTTGTAATTTCTTTTCTTTGTCCAACCCACCAATGGCTGAGCGGTAAACGCTGGTAAACGGTAAACACTTGTAGTTGAGTCCGGCGTTTCGAGTCCAGCAAACAGGCTGGCTGCATGGGCGTTTTCGTGGCTTTTCCCTAGTGTAACATGGATACGGTCTAGTTTCCCTGAAAAAGTTCTCCCCGGAGCATCCTTCCCTTGCTGTGTAGTGCCTAACGAGAGGAGCACGTATTAAATAATAATAATAATAATAATAATGTCCAGAGCCAAAAAAAATTCTCAGGTCACTTTAATTTCGTATCACAATTTGGCAATTTTTAACATTCACTGATTCTTCGCCTTACCAATGACCCAGTGGATAGGATGGCCGAATGCTGGTAGTTCGTCTTGGGAGTCATATCCCAAACAGCAGTTTGGCTGGCTTATGTGGTTTATCTTATGTGCAGCAGTCGACGTACAGAACTCAGCGAAGCTACTGGCTAGGATCTGTACCTAGGCAGTCTCGGCCACGGGGTAAGAATTGTAAGAATTGGAAGCTACCTTCAGCTTACCTGGACACGAGTGTCTCCATAGCTCAAAAGAACGAGCCCCGTATCTCCACAAACGAGGGCAGCCAGTAACAGTCATCCCCAAAAACAAACAAAAATAATAAATTAAAAATAAGTAAGCACAGCTAACACAAAATTACAAACCAACAAACAAAAAAATCATAAATACAAATTCACAACGTATAACACCATAGATATCTAAAACCCATATAAATACAGAATTCAATTTTAACAGAAGATTCCTGCAAGCGCCCTATTTTCATTCATAAACTTCATTAGAGCAATAGTATATGATTTAAAAACTTTAAAATTAATGGCACTTACATTAAAATGAGTAATGTTAAAAATCTGTCTAATAGGAGCTGTTAAATTAAAATCAACCACAAAATGCCTAGCATCACCATCAACCTGACAACTATTACATAGTCATTTTCCTGCAGATTAAATCGGTTGAAATAGAACGGAAACCTACCATCTCCGGTTAAAACCTGATTAATATCAATATTGTTCATGCATTTCATTTTATTCGTGATTTTAATTAGTTCCATAAATCTTTTGTTTTTAGGTGAAGAGAACCACTGTATTTTCCATTTGTTAACGTAAAATCCTTTCATTCTTCGAATAGCAATTCTCTTTGAACCTGTTACTTCAATATACATCGCACTGACATTTGAGAGCGCCTGCTTGCCCAGGCTGTCGGCCCTCTCATTCCCAATAAAGCCTATATGGGCTTTAACCCAATGTAGCTTAATATTTAAATATGAACTCAATGTTTCTGGCTCTTAATTTCGACAATTAATGGATTGAAATTGTCTGGGCGGGAGAGCGCATGGAGAAGTGACAAGCAGTCAGTGTAAATATATACAGATGTGGGTATAAGCAAGGTATTTTTAACCCATAATAAGGCTTGTTTGAACGCTTCACACTCTGCTTGGAAAACTGAATTATATATATTCAACTTAAACATTCTACAATCCACCTCAGTTCCAAAGTAAAAAACAACAAAGGCAGCTCCAACGCTCCCTCCGACCCCAGAACCATCTGTATAAATATCAAATGTATTGGATGGATGTATTAAATGAATATTAAATTTTTCAAAAACATTCTTTGCAACTAAATAATCTTCATACATTTTCAATTCCATTCGTCCAGTTCTAAATAAAAATTTCTCATAATAAAATTCGTATAAAATTGACGGAGGAGGCAGCCCAGCTAACACAAAGACGGTCTCGATAGACACCGTTCTAAAACATCGGGTTAAAGCTAAACCCCAAGCTCTCTGAATACTGTCTAACTTCATCCGTAATCTAACCAGTTCCCCCGGCCTGGATCCCCAGGCTCCAGTTCCATACATGATGATTAGAAGCACTACATTTAAGTAAATCTTCCTCAGAATGGAGGATTTCAAGGCTAAAATCTCAGCTGAAAGAGTTCTTCTATAATTTAATAAAATCAGATCAGTTCGTCTTTGTACCAACCGTCTTTGTACTTGCTTGGCTAGGCTGCCGGCCCTCTCATTACCAATAAAGCCTATATGGGTTTTAACCCAATGTAACTTAATTTTAAATATGAACTCAAAGTTTCTAAATGACTCTTAATTTTGACAATAAATGGATTGAAATTGTCTGGGCGGGAGAGCGCATGGAGAAGTGACAAGCAGTCAGCGTAAATATACACAGACGCGGGTACAAGCAAGGGTTTTTTTAATCCATAATAAGGCTTGTTTGAACGCTTCACTTTCTGCTTGGAAAACCGAATTATATATATTCAACTTAAACGTTCTACAATCCACCTCAGTTCCAAAGTAAAAAAACAACAAAGGCAGCTTCTACTCTCCCTCCGACCCCAGAACCATCTGAATAAATATCAAATACATCAGCGGTTGGATTACTTTTATCAAAAACAAAACCAAATGTATTGGAAGGATGTATTAAATGAACATTAAATTTTTCAAAAACATTCTTTGTAACTAAATAATCTTCATACGTTTTCAATTCCCTTCGTCCAGTTCTAAATAAAAATTTCTCATAATAAAATTCGTATAAAATTGACAGAGGAGGCAGCCCAGCCAACAGAAAGACGGGCTCGGTAGGCACCGTTCTAAAACATCGGGTTAATGCAAAACCCCAAGCTTTCCGAATACTGTCTAACTTCATCCGTAATCTCTGAATATTGTCTAACTTCTAATACTCAATACTGTCTAACTGTCTAACTTCTCTGAATACTGTTTAACTTCAGTTCCCCCGGCCTGGATCCCCAGGCTCCAGTTCCATACATGATGATTGGAGGCGCTACATTTAAGTTAATCTTCTTCAGAATGGAGGATTTCAAGGCTAAAATCTCAGCTGAAAAAGTTCGTCTATAATTTAATAAAATCAGATCAGTTCGTCTTTGTACCAACTTTAAATCTTCTATAAAATTTAATTTGTTATCAATCATAACGCCAAGATACTTCATATTATCTAGAAAGTTGATTCTTTCGCTTTGATATTTCAAATTTGGTGGTCTAGTTTTTTTACCTCCTCTGGGAAAAACAATGCACATGTTTTTTCAATATTAAATTGCAATTTTTCTTTATTTTGCCAATTAATCACTCAATATTAGAGCAGTTTCATCAAATAAGTTTCCATTTTTTCAAGGGAATCGTGTTTTATCATCAGCATATGCAATTAATTCCACATTTTGTGAAAACTTCTACTTCAGCAAAGCCACGGTGTATAAAATTTATGAACCTAGTGGTTCTGGAGGCCACGGAAAGGTCAGCCGGCCCGATAGTCTGGCGTGTCCTAGAGCAGAACGGGCTGACGTTAATATCCATGGGCATGCTTTGCGTTAATATGAGGCCCTGGCCTTTTCGTAACATTCATGTGAGCTATTTCCCATTTTTTAGCCCTTCGTAGAGAATTTTAGTCCTCCACGAAGACATCCTTTCCCTTAAACCGCTAACCGTAGTGAGCTTTGCTATAACCTTGTACAGTCATTACGATTATTCAAGTAGGAAACACGAAAAATAAGCAATGCCTTCGCCTGGAATCGAACCTGGACCGCTCGAATACGCGCCGAGTCTGCTACCGTTACACCACGAAGGAAGGAAGAAGAAAATATATATATATAACCTAATAAATCTGAAAGACTACTCCGAAAATCATATGACTAACCCGCATGATATATTTCACCTGAAAATGGCGCCCACAAAATGTACCGCAGACTGCCCTCCCCCCAACCGCTTCACTCATTCATAGCTGTAGATTGTACTAATGATAATATGTAGAGTTATTAAAATGTGGTGACATAAAAGATGATAAGTTAATTTTGGCGCATCTTTCTTTATCTCTCATTCAGTGCTTTTATTTATTTATTTTATCGTTCGGTTTTTCATCCCGTTTGTATCAGGAAACCGAATACATGACCCTATGCCTTATTCTGTGCGGCATCTTTCACTTCTTCGAATCTAGAGCGTGCGCAGCTGATCTAATCAATCAACAACGATAGGATTATGAGGTGTGAGATATGCTCAACAGATAGGAATCTGCCGTTACTCATATCTGTTGACATATTACTCAAATCATCATCACCATCCGGAATAACTATTTCTGCATGAAACAGACTACAGTATTATATAAAGCCTCATCCAGACTTTTATTTTATTAATTTTTTGTTAACTTTGAAATGATGGTTACGTATTTTGTCTTGTTATATTCTGCTAAGCTAGCTTGTCACAGATGCAATATTTTATCTTTTCCTTGCTCATACTGTTGGGTGAGTTACAGGTTCGTAATAGATTGAGTCCACACGGAATAGTTTGATAAAACTCGTTTTGCCAAAAGAAACACTTCACCTGTTCTGGAACTTTCCACAAAAATAGTCGTGCAACTCGTCACAGTATCACAGAGTACAATCAGTAAACCTTCAAACTACCAAGATTAAACACAACGCAATGCAAAACGCATCTAAACAGCAAAGCTAACCCAGAGATATCTCAATACTCCGAACTCACGCTGAACTAAACAGCTCACAACAACTGAGAAACTGATGCTCTATCTGGTCTTATATAGTTTTCACTCGGCTGCCGAGATATTTCTAGTACTTTCTGCTTCTCGAAATTACTAGAAGGCAACGAGAGCCTAACACAGTTACAGAGCATCAATAATAGTTATGCAGTTACAATATGCATTACAGTTATACAGGGACCGGACTAAAATGTCACCAAATTTGGCGCCTTTTGGCGATTTCGCGCCAAGTTAGCGAGATAGCCATTTACTTAATGTTAAATACACTTACCCCTGTATTTTTACTTTTCCTGCAGAGCATTAACCAGTGAATTAAAAACTTTTTTAAACATTAGCACCATCATTATTTATTCTTTTTATCATTATTTCATCATCATTATTTTTTTGGTTTGCAAAATTTAACGTTGTTATGAGTTAAAAAGACTTCTTGCCGCTATTTAAGTACATGAGTCATGAGCACTGTATAAGAATCATACGACTAAGATTAATTTTGAAATGAAGCATTTGAGGCATTTTTTAACACGTTACTGTTTTTAGGATAGGAAACGGAAATAGCAAATTTAAAATGACATTTAGGGTTATTAATAAAAATTATAAATTTAGCATACCTATTCTGATAGTTCGATCCGGGGCTCGAATAACAGCGAGCGGGCTAGATGCACGGACGTTTTCATCGTTTTTCTCATGTTTAACGTATATACAAGCTAGTTTCCCTTAGAAATTCCTCAACGAAGGCATCCCTCCTTAGGCAGGTAGCCCTCGTGTGCTTTACATTATTTAATAACCAAACCAAACATATAGATAAATAAATAAAAGTAGGAGTGAAATGATAGTTATTTATATTTAAAATCATAATATAAATTTTTAAGTTACAAATCCATTAATATGCGCATTCATTTTTTATGAACATGCCAGGTGAGTTTTTGAAAATTTATTGTCTTCTAATTTTAATAAAATTTTAATTTAGTTAACAGCCTATTGTATAATTGATTCTACGCTTATCTAAGTGCATATGTACTTTTAATTAATATTATTTCGTTTTCAGTGAGACAAAATTTTATTTTTAATAAAAGTTGTTTCTTTCTTGCAAAGTTTTATATTAAAAATAATTAAACTAATTAAAAATTGGCATTAAATTGATAATTTCTTCCTAATAATCCGCTATTTTGAGTAATTTTCTGGTAAGACTTTTTTTTAAAATACATAATGTGACGAACATAATTTGAAACGGAAACCAAACTTTTTTTTTATTACAAATGTTCTAATTTTTCCTTTCACATCTTAATAACCTCAATTCTTGAATTTAAAAAAAATCACATTTGATTTTACATTCTCAGCTAACTATAATTATTTGCTTCCGACAGATTCTGATAGCGCGATATACGAAATTTTACGAAAAAAAAAAAAAAAAAAAAAAAAAAAGAGAGAGAGAGAGAGACGGGCATAACCAATCATCATTACTTTTCTTTGAACGATATTGCGGACGGAGAAAACCCCAATTTCGACTTTACAATGATTTCGAGAATCCAAGCAGTGGGCGTTCAACCGTATCATCAAGAATTCTACGAAGAAAAAAATTTTTTCTCTCGCAATAGTAATACAATAAGAATGGCAGAAAGAATATTGAAAGTTTTAAGAAAACTTAATGATGTCTTCTTCCTACCACCCAACTCGAAAATATGACACCCATATATTTATTCTTTGCGAATGACTGTCGCCATTGAGCCACAAAGTGTCGTTCCAATTGCGGAAAAGCACCATTAGACGTGAGTTGTTGATGTTAACGAGAATAATACTGCGGTGGATTTGTGGCTTTGAAACATTGTGGTCGGAAGTCATCTCACAACTATGCGTATTCATTGATGATCGCATGCGCAGTAACAACTGTGCGGTAGGAGATAACACGCTTCAAGTCATTGATAATTTTCTGCTGAAATTCAAATTTCTGAAAAAGAAGGCCAAGAAATCTTCACTTCAAGCTTTAAGAGCGTCCAGGTTAAGAGACGCCAAAATTAAAATGAAATGATAATTTTATAGTATAAAAATTAAAACAGAAAAATATTTTTTTATTTAAAGAATTTTGAAGTGAGGAAAAAATTTTACCTGCCTATTTAAATTAATGCAAAGGATGATTCAAAATTTAATAAATATTTCAAAATTTGTTTTCAGAAAGTTATAATGCATCGAAATTCAGCTTTCAGAAAAATGCATAAAATTATAATTATCAGTCCAATGGGGCAATTTGCCCCAAAGGGCTATTCATTTCGTTTTGTCAATTTTCGTTGATTCCCTATAAACGGCGAATCACTTTTTAAATTGTTGCCAACAAATATTAGAGCCCCATGTTATATTCAAAGAAATTAAATAATGAACAATCTGCATGAATGTATGTATGTTTCTCGCATTGTGATAAAACAACGGTACATAGAACCATCAAAATTTGAATAACGTACGTCTCCACCCGAATATGGACATCTGGAAGCCTAAATTTGGATCTTGTTTTATTATCGATTTCATATTTTGTAAAACTTTAACGAGTTTTTGATTAACAAACTCAAGGATTTCAAAGCGAGCCATGGCAACACTGTACGGGAGGGGGAACTCCAGCTCGCGAGACTGTGTATCGGAAATATGATATGCTCTTTTAAATATTTTGTGATACTGCTGTTGAATTGAATTTAATGGTTTACATGCGAAGAACATGATACTTAATATAAAGGTAACAGAAATAAAGAAATGCTCCTTTGGTCGTAATATAAAAACTTCAAAGCTTTCAGGATTTTATTATTATTTTTATTATTTAACAAATTTTACTATGCAAATGTCTTTTAAATGCAACTGTACCCACTAGACTGCCATGTGTATTGGAATACGGAATCCTTGAACTCCTCGCCTCTGATTCTGTACTATTTTTGCCAAAAGTAAACATTATATTGATTTATTATGAAATAATATTATTCCTAATATTGAAGAAAAAGAAATGTGGAAATTTTGATGTACAAATGTAGGATGAAGCCTCACTACGAATTGCTTCCTTCTGTCAATTTCGACCGCAATAAAATAACTATTCATCATTTTGAACACGAATATTTACCCAGATTTCCAGATCTCGAATCTGATTTAAAATGCCCCAAGAATCAAAACTCAGTAAGGTATTTTTGATATATTCGGCTGCTTGAGGTGCTAAGACCATACTTAGCGTCGCTGCAATATGACGATCTTAATCAATGTCGTGTACTGTGATAACTATAGTAGTGCAGTTTCTGCTGTTCGTAATCTTACCTCGTTTTCAGAAAATGTATTAGAAAATTACAGTTTTCATATTTAGGAATTATTACCAATTCTTTTATAGCTGAAGCACCCTCTGGTGTACAATCTGTTTCAAAAGAGTTACGTATAAAATTGCTTAAAAGACCGCCATTTTGAACATTTATGGTCTACTTTCTTTTTAAATCTTAAAAATTCATTGATACATTCATTGATCTCATCGCTCTGATCCATTATCAATGAGGTGGTGAAGATGTTATAGAATTCGATTTTAAATAAATTATTTTCTGAGATTTTAAAGCGAGCAGTGGCAACACTTTTCGAAATAAAGCAGATTTTTATTTCCAGCGCGCGAAATTGTTGGCGCTGTGCGCGAAAATTAGCGTTTCCAGAGTTTTCAATTAATATCCCGACTGATTAAAGTCGTACGAAAATGAAAATGGTCGAAATGGCTTCCCAAACAAACAAACAAAACAAGCAAACAGACGAGCACATATATTAAGATTATTTGCCTTTGAATATTAGTGCTGGATGACCCTGTTTGGTTTTAACAAACTCATGATGACATTTTAAATAGTTATACATGAAAATAATGAAAGGCAAACTTAGACTAATGTGACATGTGTTCGAAAACAGAACTGCATTCTCGCTTCTGCGTCGTTCTAAATTTATTTCACGGCAACTGACGTATTCATCAGACTGTTAGGTGTAACAAGCGAAAGGCATTTTGTCATATACTGCTTCCTGTCTCAACAATGACTTGGAAAGTGTATAAAATGGAAAAAATTCCATGATGAAATGGGTGGCGGATAGCGACGAATGACACGATACGATTTTGACTACAGGATGAAAAGAAAATACACAAATCAGGAAATCATCCATTCTGATCATCTGTACCCCCACAACTCCAACTCATTGATGATAATGAGAACGGCCGACATGAGCGGGGAAAAGTTTCTTTGGCTGCTTTTAATAAAAATAAGCATTTTATAAGAAACAAAAAATTGTATAAGACGGAAGAAATAAGAACCTATACAGCCATACTTACATTTTTACAGCCAGTAAAATAACGGTTAAATATGGCCCACCAACGGCGGAGCGGTAAAGTCGCTGAACACTGGTAGTTCGTTCAGAGATTTAAATCCCGGAACGGGGCTGGCGACGATGGTTTTCCCCATGTGTAATGTGTATAGGAGCCAGTTTCCCTTAGAAAGTCCTTCACGAAGGCATTCCTCCCCTTAGGCAGATAGCCAATCACATAAACCAAATGGTAAAATATAAAGCATGTAAATCTACATGTATGAAGCATGTGCATGAGTTGATTATCGCAGCGTATGTGATGGAAAATACAACCAAAAACATGGCATTCTTATTCATTTAAGCACGGCAGTTCCGTTCCATCTTGCTCTATATTTATATCAATTCTGTTGAAATGCTATTAAAAACTCATCTTTAAACGGACAGAAATGTATAATCTCTTGTCAAATAAAGACGTGACTTGGAACGTTTATTTTTAAAAACACCAGGGGAAGTTGAGCTCAAGTTAAATGCTTCAGGAAAGGTGAGATATCTCCGAAAAGCTGCATTTCCGGAATTTAAAATAAATAGCTTTCGTTCTTTAAGTTTTCTACCAAACGATGGTATTAAAGTAAAGCTTTTAAGCTGATGATACAGGAATCATAAAACAAGTTTAAATGATTCTTTATTTAGCAATGAATAAGAGCTAGGAATGGAAAAGTAAACGAAAATAGTGTGAAGACATTTATAATCTATGATGAAGCGAATAGGTAAATGATATGATATACTGAAATATACAAATATAGGAGCGGAACACTTTTCGTAGAACTATTTATATATATTTTTTAAATCATAAATTTTGAGGTTTAGAGGGAAATCATTGGCCCCATCAAAATCACAAACACGCAGTTTTTTTGTTGTTTTCAACAGATATCCTTTTTCGAATATCTGCATCACACTGAGCGAAAAAAGTACATTTATAAGGTAAAACAAGGTAACATAATAAGGTAATACTGAAATCAGTTTCGAGGGTAATCTGACTGATGTTCATCTTTTCAGGAGCAAACGCTGTTTGCAATAGCTGGCATTTTCAAGAATTTCTCTGCCTAATTAAGACACAATAACACGCCGAATAAATACTAATTCAGAAGTCAAACAACAAAAATCAGCGTTATATTTACATAATTTTGTAAATATAACGCTGATTTTTGTTGTTTGACTTCTGAATTAGTATTTCTCTGCCTCTTTGTAATCGCTTTCTTGAGAGTCAAAATTATTTCCCTTCTGAAGAAGAGATAATGTTTTATTTAAAATTTGCTCCACTTTAATTTTGCCTAATTTTACTTTTTACATTGGCGTGCTTCTGTTCAAGCTGGGATGCAAACCTAGTTTTATTGAAATAACTATTTCGCAGATAAATGGCTTTAAAGATATATATATATACGTGTAAGAAAAATAAAGAATATGTAAAAGATTAAATTAACAGAGAAAATCAATTATAGTAACCTCTATTTGCACTGCGTCATTTCGAGAAAAATCTTTGTTATATGACTCTTACATAATTCTGATGATGTAAATGAAACTAAAACTCAAACAGCCAATAGTAATTTTACAGCAATATTAACCATCCAATCAAAATGCATTGAGAACCAAAACTAACTCAGTTTGAATTAAGATTTCGCCTTGAACATAACACTTGCTTTCAACGCTTTGGCCTGGCTGGACTGCTGTCTGTCTGCTGCTTCCTTCATGCAGCAAAGTTATCAAAAATGCAAACTTCTTGGAATAGGAACAGTTAATGTGCCGATTTGATTGTGGCCGCAACATTTTTACTAAAATAAAATTTGAATTAAATATACCTTGACTGCCAAATTTCTTACTCATTGTGAATCGGCGTTTTTAAATTCTACGACATCGAAATTCTAGCTGTTCATTGGGGATACAACCAGCTGCGTTCTACTACAGAATCTATTACATACATATATGTAAGATAAAAAATCAGTAAATCAAAATTCTAATTTAATCTACAATAGCCTCTTTAATTCCCCCTCTACCTTCTAAAAATTGTAATGCCTTTTTCTGGACTGCGTCCTTTCTAGATCAATGCATCTCTAATGACTTTCGTAACGTTCATGACTTAGCTAATTTGGAACTTGAATACAAAATTTCGAGAACTGAAACTTTCTCTTAACAAGCAACTTAAAGCGAAACCTTCTGTTGGTGAACTTCCATGTTGGATAACTGTGCACTTCTACGTCAGCTCGCTTCCCGTTAACACGCCTAGCCTCTGCCATTGTACATTATTATAAAAATATAATCTGTACAAAATTGTGAGATGCCCAGCGCACCCCAAATGATGAAGTGAAATAAAAAAGAATATGTGTTCTCAGAGTTAATTATCCAGGAATAAAATTATGTGTGAAATTTACAGCTGCGTCTCTCTTTGAGTATTATCTTTGTAATTACGCAGTAAAACCTCTCCACGTTATTAAAATGCAGATCCAGGTTATGAAGCTTTTGCAAAGGACTTTCACGGACGGAACCGTAATTGCATTACGCATAAGAAAATCCACCGAAACCTCATCTATACCATTAAGACAATTACTTCTACATATTTTCATCAAGGATGGCTACCTCTATATTCTACATAGACTAAACGGTACTTTTGGAAATAAAATATTTTTAAATTTTAGGAAATGTAATTAGTCACAAAACGGCACTGCGTTTCACTATAAACGTCGAATCACCTTTTTAAAATGTTGCCTTCAAATATTATCGCTCTGTATTTTATTTAAAGAAATTAAATAATGAAAAATCTGCATGAATATATGCATGTTTTTTGCGTTGTGAAAAAATGACGGTACCTAGAGCCATCAAATTTTGAATAATATAATCCTCCACCAAAAATAGTGCACCTGGCAGCCGGAATTTTGAATTTGTTTTATTATATATCTCATATTTTGTAAAACTTTAACGAATGTTTGATTAACTAAACCATTTCAAGGAACTAAAGATATGCCATTTTTGAAATATTTTGTGATATTGCTGTTGAATTGAATTTTATGCGGCTTTAAGTGCGATAAACATATTTAATAAATAAAGGTAACACACAAAACGTTAAAAAACACTTTTTTAGATCTAAAATCTGAAAACTTTCAGATTCATTTTTATTTTTTTATTTAATTTTAATTTAATAAATTAGAGTATGCAAAACAATTTTTTTTTTTGAATGGAAGATTCTGAGGAAACTTTGACATTTTAAGAATTCATGCACTTGGTATTTTGATAAAAAATTTTCTAATAACTTTTCAGCAAGTTTTGCTTTGTCTCCTTTACGAACTGAATTTTAAATTTTGCAGTGCAGTATTTCTGCATTCCCTGAGCAAGCGTTTTCGATCAAAAGCTGCCAGGATCATTTCCAGAAACGAACCGGTTTCGGTTACGCATCAAAAGCATCGGAAAAGAACCAAAAAGGCGGGAAAAAAAGAAAGAAAAAGCGAAACCGATTGATTTATATTGGCTTCTTTAGTTCCTTCCCATCTTCAACTCCATCTAACCCAATCCGCATCAGCATGCGTTCAAGTTTTCTCTCTTTTTGTTTAAAGAGATAAGATACATAGAAAGTTCTTCTGTTCGGAACGCGGGATTTACTCGAATTCCGGGAAAAATACTCACGGAAAGAGTGTCATGTTTTGTTTTTTCACCCAATAAGCAGGGAAGAGTCTCCGAAATGAGATTAAAGAGCCCCTCATGGTCTGGCAGAAATTATTGGCGCCGTCATGATGGCCTGAGCTTCCGGACACTGCTTATTTACTGCCGTTGCTGGTCTCTCTCCTACTTGCATGGGGGATCTTTCTCTGAGAGATTGTGGTGACGTAGGTATCCGCTAACACGTGAACTAATGTTCACGGAATAGCGTTTGAGAGAGCAGATAAGGAATCGAAGGCCGCAGGAAAAGCAAGGCCATAACCGAAGTCGTTACAGGAGGGGACGCAGAATAGAAAATACGGTCGTAGAGAAGATCCAGATCAGTCGTTTTATCAACGATCAAGGACACTGTGTTCTGAGGCGTTGTAAGGCTTGGTGACATGGGTGTGTTAAGAATTGCTTGATCCTCAGCAGAAGATAAAAATTGCCGTGCATTTAATGATTACAGGAAAACATCCAAGATGTTTGCTGGTAACCTTGAAAATTTGGAATCTTGAGAAATCGGCTTTGGGAATTGGATGCGTATCACAAGCTCCCAAATGTATATCACAAATATTTCAGATTGCTTAAATAAATAAGTAAAATTAAAAAAGAAACATACAAGCTTTCAGATTTTATATAACGCCCAAAGGAGAGTTTTTTTTTTTTTTTTTTTTTTTCAAAGTAATTTCATACACATACACGTTTCGAGAGCATTTGGACTAATGTTTCATGGGCTAAAATTTTTTAAATATTCTAATATTTTGGCCTGTCTCTAGAATTTCAGATAAAGGATTTTTTTTCCCGCAATGTGTTGCCATTACTCGCTTTGAAATCTTTGAATTTGTTAATAAAAAATTCGTAAAGTTTTACATAATGTGTAACAGACAATAAAACAAATTCGAAATTCATAATTCGTACTTCCAGCTGCCCATATTCGGGTAGAGGACTACATTATTCACAATTTGATGGCTCTAGGTATCGTTGTTTTTTCCACAATGGGAAAAACATGCATACATTCATGCAATTTTTTTTATTATTTAATTTCTTTAACTATAATACAGGGAGATAATATTTCATGGCAACAATTTGAAAAGTGAAACGCCGTTTTATAGTGTGCGACGCAAAATGCCAAACGAAATCAATAGCCCTTTTGGGCAAATTGGCTTTTTGGGCTAATAATGATTACTTCGAAGACGGTGAATCAAACAGAGATAATTTAATTAATTAATTTAATTTAAACATTCATGATATTATGAGATTTAAATGCCAGTTCGTATACCATCATAATTATAAAGAGGAAGTTTTGCCAATCCATGTAATCATCGATTTAAATTTCTTTGTAGTGTACAAACCCTATTTACAGAGCTGGTTCACACATTATTAGACCATTTGCTCTGCTATAAAAAATAATCGTCTTATTTTCGGGTGGAGGACTACGTTATTCAAAATTTGATGGTTCTAGGCACTATCGTTTTTTCACTGTTCCAGAAGGATACATACATTAATGCAGATTCTTCATTATTTAATTTATTTAAATATAATAAAGGGCGATAATATTTGGTAAAAACGATTTGAAAAGTGAAAAATGTGTTTAGTGATTCAACGCAAAATCCCGTTTCGAGACTAATAGTCCTTCTGGACTAATGCTCCTTTGGGCTAATAGACCTCCAATTTTATCTTTTAAATTCCAATTTTACCTTCAAAACTGATTCCTCCGCCACTTATGAATTACTTTTAGTACTGCATATATGTTCTGTTACTTACCGATTTTTGTCGTAATCGCGCTTGAGAAAATTAAAACAATAACGTCTGAGTGTTGTTAAAAATTGCTGTGAATAATTTCAAAAATCAAGAATCATTTACTGCTTTACATTTATATCAGCATTTTTTGTGAATTAATTTTTTATTAATTATTTTAATTAATTTTGTTACTATCCCAGAAAATCCAGAACAAACAACAGATTTCAGAATTAATTAATGATGCTAAAATATTTATTATAACCCTTTAAAATTAATTTCGAAATAATTTTATTCATACATAAATAAATTTTCAACGTATAGAATAATTTTGTTATAAATAAATAAATTTTCAACGTATAGAATCCTTTTGTTATAAATAAATAAAAGTGGTAGAATTATTAATATAAAATGTTATTGCTTTCAAAAATTTTGATTCTTTTTAAAACCATCTTGAAGGAAAACTCTTTAAGGTGCTTCTTGTTTTTATTTCGCAGTCTAGCAAAATTAGAAAGTATTGCCACTTGAAAGAAATATTTGCTGTCAACTTCGTAGGCAAACGATTCTATGAAAGAAATACACAACTTCTGTCGATAAATTGAATCTTTTCTTTATTAAATAAGTCTTTGTGTGACGTTCGTTAACGATGAAGTAATATCCTAGTATTCTCCTCCCCTCAGCAGGTTTTGCAGTTTTGAGTAATTCATAAGATTTTATGTTTTATATCTTTAATTTCTGCTAGATTAATTGTAGAGGTAGTCAGCCTATTGCATTAGTTTTGCTTAAAAGCGCTTCAAGTGTTAAAGTGAAATCTTTATGCAAAGATCAATTCGCATTTCCTTTTAATTTAATAATTTTTTTAATATTTTAAAATTGTTTGATATTTTTTAAAAATTTTAATTGGTTCGATGGTGGCTGGAGAAGACAGCTGAATGCTGGTAATTCGACCCAAGTACGAATGCAGGTGAACCGGCTAGTTACAAGAGCGTTTTCTTGGATTTCTCCACGTGAACCACATATAATAAACTACGCAAAATTTTACTA
Organism: Stegodyphus dumicola; assembly: GCF_044657685.1. Classification (NCBI taxonomy): domain Eukaryota; kingdom Metazoa; phylum Arthropoda; class Arachnida; order Araneae; family Eresidae; genus Stegodyphus; species Stegodyphus dumicola. The sequence goes on along the minus strand of NC_140773.1, from coordinate 214,925,464 downwards.
CTAAAAAATTTGATGGGGACACCACATAACTTCCTTATACAGTCTATTATAGTATTATACACATTTTTTGTTGCATTTCATTTAAACTTGATTCCTCGAAGTTAACTGGAGATGTGTTTCTCATTCAATTAATTCAGTTCTTACTTTGCGGCAAGGCAAAAATACATAAAAATTCAAAATATTATTAAAAAGTGAAAACTATGGAAAAACAAGTAATTCGGACAGCGGGCAAGAAGGCAGATTTTTTGGTACCCAAAACTGAAAGTTTACTTTTGGTCCCACTCGGCAAAAAGACGCTGATGTTGCAGAAACTGAATTCATTACTCTGCTAAGTTTCAAATGTAAACAAATATGGCTGCTCCGTTAGGCTTAGCCGCACTTAAAGAACTTTTAAACTGTTGATAATTTTACATCTATTGCATGCAGATTAACTAAGTCATAAAAACTTTAACCGGAACACAAGAACAACATAATTTAATCATTTTTAAAGAAAAAAAAGTGCACGATTTAATAATAATATATTATTATATATAATATATATTAATATTATATATAATATTATATATAATAATAATAATAATAATAAACTGTCCTGACTGGGCCGAGTAACAGAGCGAGTATACATATATATGTAAGATAAAAAATATGAAAAGCAAACTTCTAAATTTAATTCACTATAACCTCTTTTATTTTCTATTTCATTTGGGAACTTCATCTATCTGTCCTAAAAATAGCGCTTTAAGTCTAAACTGCGTCATTTAAATTAATCATGCGATCTTACGTAACCCTTAATGCAGTTCGTTTTTGACCAGTCACGGAATTGTAAACCATAACTAAAAACTGACTCCCTCTCTTCTTTCTATGAACTGATGCGTCACTTTCGCTTAAGCTTTCCTCCTAGCCAGAAGCTTTGTGGCTACCTTCTTTGTTCAAGGAATAGGTGCTGATCTAAGAAAAATTTGAGCGCATAAGACGCTCGTCCGTATGTGAACCAAATATTGCGAATCCCGACTCGCTTTTCTCAATAATAAAGTTATCTTGAATCCGGACATGTTTGCCTTGCCAAGTTTCTTCGCTACTCGTCTATTACGCCACCGCCAAGCTCCAAATAATTCATTTTATATTATTACATTTGTACCTGCTGCCTAGAAGTCCAATGGGAAAAGTATTTGCAAATTCATCGTTCTTAAAGTTAGATATCATCGAGTATCCAAATATGGTACTTACTTCATTTTGCAAATTCTTCAGAAAAAGTGCGTGGAACTAACTCCCAATGCAGTGCTTCCAAAATTTGTGTCATTACATTACGGCCGATTTTAGCTGAAAAAGAAGGTGCACATCTACATGTTATAGCAGTCCTATATACGAAACTTCAACATTCTAACGCTACTCGTTTCTGAATTAGGAAAGATACATACATACATACATCCGTCCGTACGTAGGCCCTGCTGTACGTACCTACGTACGTCTTTATGTGTAATTAAATAATTCACCGATTTAAAAATGTTATCTTTAAAGTTCCTTTACGGTTCTCCAATGAAAACGTTTCCTCGAAAAACCTGACATACATACAGGCTGTATTAGCCCTGCAGATTTTAAAAAGCCTCTTTCAGTCCTCATGTGCTGGCCATGTATGGAGTAGCACAAATAGAGTACATATAGACTATTAGAGAGACCTAATAGTCTATATGCACTCTATTTGTACTCTATTAGTACCTATTAGAGAGATAATAAGCGCTCTGTTTAAAGACAGAACGTTGAAGGCCTTTCATTCAATCACAGGAACTAAACGCATACTTTTCGGGAGTTCCATCCTTAATTACGCCTTGAAATTGCACTCATACTTACGAGAAACCAGCTCTAAATACCGTAATCTAGAGAAAAGAGAAGGATCGCCCAATTTTACCTTAGAGTGAATTGCCGCTTCTTCGAAATTTGTCTTTCCAGTGTCACAAAATTCACGGAATATGCCATTTTTTTTAACTGCGTAATTGAATTTTCGCGGAAATTCTTAAGAATTAAAAAATTAATAAAAATGTTCATGATCCTCAGAAGAAAACCCTAATAATAATAAGTTAATTTATTTCCTTGTGTAACCAACTTAGCAACTACGTTCTTTGTTTTGTTTCAGCGAAGTATCTCTGACAGGAAGCTGAAGCCATATGCCTAAAATTCAGTTATCGTAAAATGTGTAGACTTCTCGGATGTGTTCCTTTTCAGGTTAAATCCCGTGAAATGTTCCCAGATTCTGTAAATACTTTTTTTTTTTTTTTTTTTTTTTTTTTTTTTTTGTAAATTGCGAACATACGGTTTGTTTGTGCCTCTGCATGTAGTTGAAATATAGTTTTTGTGGAATTTGAAGCTTTTCGGTACTCAAATAATTGTAGGTTTAAGTTTTAGGGAATTCGCGATACCTGCAAAAAGAATTTTTAGATTGCTATTCAAATTATTTTTCGTATTTACAAAGTAGAAAGTGTAATTATTTAATTGACCGATTTTAAAATGTTATCTTAGCACTTTCTGCGCGGTTCTCCGGCGAACCACTTTCCTCAAAAACCTTGACAAGCTGCATTAGCCCTGCAGGTGTTAAAAACCCTTTTCCAATCCTCATGTTCTGGTCAGGAACTTTCCCAACGTAGAACTCTCTCGACGAACGTAGAATGAGTGATGAATGTCAAAACACTTTATCAACTTTCTCCGGAGCACATAATATTATAACTGTTGTGCTTGCATTTTGTATATTGGAGCCAAACTAAAATATTTATGTTTATTATTGCATACGGTTTGATTTCCATCTCCCTCCACAAAGAGGTGAGCGTATGTCAAAGACAGAGTTATCTAACTTGCTGAATAAACTAATTACTTTTAATATTTACAAATCCACGTATTTGAGTTTTCAATAATTCGTCTGAATTTTTTTTAAATCAAAATTATAAAAAATAACATTTTTAGCTTTTTCCAATTCAAGTTTATTCCAGTATTTAGTTCTGAAATACGATCAGATCTATACAAACTGTATTGCATGTTGAGTCATTTCGCTTTAAAGTATGAGGAAACAAAGAAAACACAAGTAGTCGTTTCTATAGAAATTAACGCTATTAATTAATAAGCTAAATTTGGCAAACGGTCTCCAGATGTAAAGAAACTGAAGAAATCGACCTTAAGAAAAGGTACATACCAATAAGGCCAGAAAAATTTAGAAGTCTAGGTAAGTGGGAAGCGTTTATTTACTTTCTTCTGCTTTCTTTCCCCGTCCGCGGGCGAGGGAAGAATTTTTAAATCAGTGTACACTATTTTTCCTTTCCGCTAATCTTCCACAGACTGGAAAGACACACCAAACCCCTAATTACTAGCCCCGCCATGCATAATGGAGGAAGGGGCATATTGGGAGTTTTCTCTAGCCCTATCTACCCTTTCATTTTTTATATCTTTTATCCTACTTCTATTTTTAAATCACTAGTTTATATTGATATCTATAATTACTAGTAAAGTATTCTTTTTGTATGAATTTTGATTCATGATTGTTAAAGGGTCTTCCATAGCTTCTTTTCTTTTTAAATATCTGTTATATTTCGAACACCTGTGTCCGAATCTTGAATAAAGAAAGCCAATAAAAATGTGCTAAAAATAAGCAGCAGCAATCAGAAAATGAATCAGCGATCCTGATGCTCATTTCCGGCGATAAACTACACAGATTAAAATTGAAATCCCAGAATTCAATGGAAATAAGAGTCAATGTTCCCTATTTTCTTATAGAAAAAGAAAGGCGAAAAGAAAGCGTTGTTGGGTGATATATTATTAAGATAGATGTAAATGTTTTGTAAGTTGATGTCTCGCAGTATGTTCAGAAAGACAAACTAAAAGCACTGTGCAGCTTCATGAAAATCAGTACACTGTCGGCCACGAGCGTAATTTACAGATAACTTGGATAGAGGCACATAAAATCTGCCTGTCAAGAAAATGTCTCCTGCAGTTGGTGGCAAAGAAAAAAAGGTACTGAAGTCTCGGTAACCATTTGCCGGAATGTTAATCAAAAGACATGATAAAAGATTTTGGCAAAATCTTCTTCACGAGCCATATCGTAATCATGCAAATCACGTGCAGGTAGACAATTAATGCATTCGTCTTCACCATCAAAAAAATTTACGTAGACAAAAGAAGATTTGACTCTGCACATGAGCAACAGCAAAACACAAAACACGGAGATACTTTTTTTTTTATTTTCGGATTACATGCTCCGACTTTAGGCACGACACGTAAAGAGAGGTACGGGGCACTACACCCCGAGTAAGTCTTTTTAAGGTAAACTGGCTCGTATCCACGCTAAACATGGGAAAAACACGAAAACGCCCATGCAGCCAGCCCACGTGGCGGATCTCGAACCCCGGACCGAAAGACCAGTGTTCAGAGACGTTTACCGCTCGGCCGCTGATGAACCAACACAACGGTATTAAAAGCAAAATAACTTCCCCTTGCTGCTCATTAGGTAGATGATGCCACTCGAAGCTTCTGTTTATGAAAGAACCTAAGGAAACTATACAAAGTCAGGTTTCTGTCAGTTTTTTTGCACCCAAAAGTGCATAGATGGGCAACAAGTTTTGTTTTTAATTTTAGAAATGAAATATTATGCACCAAAAGGAACTTATAATATTCGACTATTTCGACATTTTTTTCTTCACAATCATTCTTAGTTGCTTCTGAACTGTCTTGTCCTTGAAATGTGTTATCATTAGTCCTACATCCGTCTTTTGTGTTCGACGTTGCTTTCAAACTTGTTTATTTATAGAATTCAAATGCTATTGGGAAATGAAATCAAGAAACCTGCAATTAAACAGTATAGGTAGTTATATTAAAATCAAGAATTTTGGCCCGTGCTGTCAGCCAAGACTATGTTATCGATAAAATTTTAGCACTGCTGTAAAGTTATATTGTTCCTCTTAGTTCACCTTTAAACAAAAAATAACGCTGAATTATATAATATGTTTGCTGGCTTTTATTTGCAAATTTTTACCCTGCGTCGTTATTTTCGTACGTTTATTAATTAAAATCAGATTTCAAATTAGGGAAATAATATGAATGACAGCGTTCATCAGAATTCAGTGGAAATGAATTCTCAGTAATCTCTGAAGTCTCTGAAAGGTTAAGTATTTTGTTTTATTTAAAATAAAAAGTACAAACACATCTTTGTAATATCTCGTTATTCTTAAATATCCGGTCTTCATTTGCATAAGACAGTGAGAAATCATACAAGAAAGTTAGTTCGTTGATTGGAATGGATTGGATAATTTAGATTTTGGCAAAACACATGAGGGCCATCTGCCTAAACAGAGATATGCTTTCGTACTCGTATAGGATAAATCACAAAGCTTCCCATGCAGCTAAACCGTCCGCTGGGTTTTGAACCCAGGTCCAACTACCAGTGTTCAGACCTGTGGTGGGACAACAGTGGATAGTTATTTATAGTATTAGCCACAGCTCACATTTTGATTGTAAAAATATTACAAATAATGGTATAAGAAAATCTCGTATCCTTGTTTTCAAAGCTTCAATAAGAGAATTTGAAGCCCTAAGCGCAGACTTCTTGCAAGGGCCTGCAATAGTCATTTTTCTTGATTCTGTTATGACAAAATAGTTTATGACGAATTATAGGATAATTTGGAAGCTCCCAAATTTGGAGTCTTTGGCCCACTCTTTGTACGTTTAGGCAATAATACGGCTTTGCTTCTTCCCTTGTTTAATCTAAAGATGTTTACGGGTTATTTATTATTGGTTATTTATTAGTTGAATCACTTCAAAAGGCTGAATCACTTTTCAAATTGTTGCCACCAAATATTATCGCCCTGTACTATTTTAAAAGAAACTAAACAGTGAAGAATGTGCATGAATGTGTGTATATTTCTAGCATTGGGAAAAAACGACGGTACCTAGAGTGATCAAATTCTGAATAGCGTAGTCCTTCACCCAAACAAGGGCATCTGGAAGCCCGAATTTTGAATTTAGGATTTATTTTATTATCTATGTCATATTTTGTAAAATTTTAACGAATTTTTGATTAACAAACTTCCCGATTTCAAAGCGAGCAATGGCAACACTGTACGAAATTTTTTTTTTTTTTTTTTTTAACTCCAGCTCGCGACATTGTCTGTTGGAAATTTTAAGGGTATGCTGTTTTAAAATGTTTTGTGATATTGGTTATTGAATTGAATTTCGTGGTTTAAGTGCGAAGAACATGACATTTAATAAATAAAGTTAAACAAACGCCCCTTTGGGAGTACTATAAAATCTGTTCTGATTTTATACACTTTTTTGATATTTTAGTTTTTTATTTCTTATTCAATTTTAATTAATTAAATTAGAATATGAAAAACTATCGAAAATTAACCATTCTTAATTCTCAATATTAAACTGATTCCAGTAACATGACATGAACGGCAGACTAGAGTTAAATTTGCTTTAAAATAAGAAAATAGAATGACAGTCGCTTATTACATGAAGTAAAATTTACGGAGAACAACGGAAGTTATTCCAAACATTATGATATATTTCAGAATAAACCTCATCATTGGAATGACAGCCCAACTGGATTATGGCTGGACGTAGAGATCACAAATTAATTTGATTTACCAGCCGATGTTAGGTAATTATAAAGCCATTTATAATAAAATATGACATATTCTAAACTCCATGTCATTCAAAACTTAGGTATACATAATTCAACAGTTCCCTAGCATGTAAACTACAGAAAATGTCAAGGAGCTGGATAAATATGAATCTTATTAAGTATGGACATTCGTAAGACACCTCAGTGTCAAGCATATTATTGGTGGTCCTGAGCGAAACGAAAGCAATCCGTCGGCATGAAAATATGCAGGATAATATGGGGATAGATAATATACGGAATAATCAGTTTTCTGTTTAACGATCAGAAGACTTCGGAAATATTATTAAAGCCAAATCGTCCCCAAATACATATCTAAGTCTAGTATTGCTTGGTATTCATTCTTAAAAAAATCTGATGTGTACACCACATGACTTCCTTCTACGGAATATTAAATTATACGCAATTTTCCTGCATTTCATTTAAACATATTGAATTAACAGTTAACGAATTTTGAATTAAATCTAACTTGTCGATAGCGCATAAAAAAACAATAGAATCAATGCACTCTTTAAAGTTCACTATATTCATTTACCATAGTAACACTTCGGCAATAGGTTCACTTAACAACATTACATCTCATTCATTTTATAACTCAGAGCGCACAAAAATTATATCATCTGAAGAATTGCCACAAGTTCTATTCAAATACTATAATAAATCTAAGATAGGGTACGAACTGCGCAAAATTTGATCGAAGATCCTTCACCCCCTCCTCTTATCTAATCCACGAACTGCGCAACGTTTTCCTGTCCCCTCTATATATATCAGTTTTGAATAATAAAATTGATAGATTAATGACATACATAAAACGGATACATAATAAATCTATAAAATATCGGATTTGTACCGCAACTTAAATAAGTTTTTTCTTGGCTAGATAAATATTAAAAAATCTTCTTAGATAGCAGAATGGCTTTAATTTTCAAATTTACCATTTTAGGTAAACAGTTCTAATTTAATTAAGAATATTATCTTTATTAAATCTAAAAATTGGATTTCTTAAGTGGTTGTAAATTCACACTAATATTATTTCAATACATGCCGTATTAAGCTTTCCATATTTAGCCATTGAAGTTATTTTAAGGTTATTTAACTTTCTTATAAATACGATATTTTAATACTAGAAACGTTTAAATATTTATTCCGTTCTCCAGTTACTCTATCTGATGTACTTTGGCATACATTTAATTTCTAATACACATTTAATTAATAAATTGATAATTATGAGCATCTGCAGAATTTTCATAATTAACAACAAAAAAAATCGAACTCCCTTATATTAGGAATTTTCAGTTCCCTTTTAATCCATACCTTTTTCACATATTGTTGCACTGTATTCAAGTTTTCATGTATGTAGAATTTATATAAATATTTTGTATTGTACTTATGCCAATTTATATTTAAATGGTAATTTTTACAAATTCTTGCGTCGTAACTCTAGTTAACAGAAGATTTTTTTTTTAATACCTTTGTAAAGCTTAAACTTCAGCATGCAGCTTATTTTCTAGCCTAGTTTCAGGCTGAATTATTTGTAAAATTAATTATTTGAAATTATTTGTTAACAAAGATGGTCGCTAAATCACGCTAATAATATTTCTAACTATTGTAATTTATAATGCAACGAGTTCATGTGTTTTATAATATAATTCATTTATGATTTTTTCAGCAGTATTGGAATTAATAGCAGATACTGATAATGTTATACATTTAGATTATAATGATTTAGTTTGCCACTGCCTTCTTCACTGATGCTTTTATGCTACATTCCTAGTATTTTATAATGGCATACAGATAAGTTTAACTCATTCAGCAAATATGTAAATCTCTAATTCAGCCCACTTTTGTTCATATCTGTGCCGTATCTTCTATTTTCCTTAATATATTGTTCAGCCTAATTTCAAAAGGTCTTATGATCAAGCGGAAAAGTCACTAAACATTAGTAGTTCGACTCGAGTTTCTAATCCCAGAGATCTCCCAGCTCTTCCTTTTTTTTTTTTTTTTTTGTTGTACTTATTTACTGTGTAAAAAATGTATCGTAAAAATTTCAGTTCATGAAGTAAAATTACTTTTTTAATTTATTCTTTAAAATTATTGCAAAAATTGAACCTTGGCATGCCTTTTTAAAAATCCCTCTAATAAGAAAAAATAAGGAAAGAAATAAACTCGTTTTTTGCGATTGATTTCTCAGTGCAAATTATATGTAACTTTTTCCAAAAGTTTATGTGGATAGCAATAAATTAAGGATTATTTCTCCATCTAATTTTCTTAACATGTTCATTCCAGAATTTTCTTTTCACACTGTAGCGCTTAACTTTATGAGTTTTCTATAATCATTCATTTTCTCTAACCATGGCAATTTTCCATACCTTCTGACAAGTAGTTATATTTTTAAAAACTGTATTTTAATTCCTGTTGACTATCAGTACATTATTCACTTGTTTCACAAGTGCAAATATTTATTTTATACGAAAATCTACGTAAAATAGCAATAAAACTTCAGTTATGCGGAGCTCCTGATCGGTTGCTTGTTTTAGATTGAATGAAATTAAGTTAATGTTACTGTTAATTAGCTTGTTATTAATTTAATTAATCATTTCTAATTAATTATATGTTCAAATATTTCCAAGTATATTACACAAACTTTTGCATCCCAACTTTCAATTTTTGGCTAAAAAAATAAACTTTTATTTATTGAGAGGCCTGATTGGTTATATTAATTTGCAGTACTGTTTATCTAATTCTTTTCTTTTAGATAAATTTTAGAAAAAACTTCTTAGCATAATAATTAAAATTTATTTACAATTTATACGTCAGTCTTCCAAACGCATAGTATTGTTGTTAAAATAGATTTCATGCTAAGCTTTTTTTTTTAATTTAACTATTAATTTCTGCAAACATTTACATGATTACTTTAATTAACAAAAAATATTTTTAGCACACTTTAACACACTTTGATATGGAATAATCTTTTGCATGCCAATGAACTCTATTAAATTTTCTAGTCTAGTTCAGACATCTTGACTATTATTGATTTAATTTATAAAATGCTTTATAATTATTTAATTTATGATATTATTATAATAAATGAAAGATGTTTGTAATGCTAATATGTATGTTTACCAACACGTTTTATTTTCTTAGTTAGCTCTCGCATTTATTACTGTTATTCAAGTAATTAGCCTGCTTGTCAGATATTTTTTACTTGTTCTTGTAATATGTAATTCTATTTCTTTATTTTTATTTTCCTCTTGGCTACAATTGGCTTCGAAAAGTTAAATTGTAACCCTGTAGGCAACAGGGAGAAGGAATTTTGATTCGCGCAGTTGGACTATAGCAGGACCCAGGGGATTTTCATTCGCGCAGTTGGAGTACACCCAAATCTAAAACGATGTATAAAAGAAATTAAACAAATAAAAAAGAGATTCATCGCCGCTTACCTAATGCGCATGCACTACTAATTAATTCAGTTCTCAGTTCGCGGCAAGGCAAAAATACATAAAGTTCAAAATATTTTCATTAAAAATTGAAAGATATAGAAAAACATAAAACACCAAGCCACGAAAAATCTCTTCAGAATTCATTTTAAATCAGTTTTATAGTTTTGTGGGAAAAAGAGTCCTTTATTCAGTGTTATTAATCTGAATTAGTATTATTAATTAAATTTTTAATTCAGAATAAAGTAAAATTTCCGCTTTAAGTAAATGCTAATTTTTTTTTTATTTTCCCACTAACTGCACACATAATTGAATTGGTAAACTGAACTTAACAGACATGTTAATATGTTCTTTCATCGATAAAGCAGATGGAAAAATTTTTTGAAACAGTTCTTCGTCTAAAATAAACGGATCTGTGATACCAGCTTTGAAAAGATTGAACAAAGGGGAAAATATTAATAAAATTATCATGGAATTATTTAGGTGCTAAACGATCTACTATAATACCTTGAGAAAAAAAAGGAGGTTCAGAAATAGTATCCGGTGTGTAAAAACAGCATGTACTTACTGGTAGTTAAAGGGAAAGGAAAGATATGAAAGGTGGCGAATACGAAAAAGTGAGTGAGCTATTTATTTGTGGTTTAGGCAGCAAAGGGAAAAAAGAACACCTATTTTAGATGCCATTTTGGAAGAGAAATTCTATGAGAAATTTAAAAAAAAAAAAAAAAAAAAGCCTGCATTTACTATTAGTGTTGATTGGCTCTAAAGGTCAGCCAGTTAGAATTAGGTCTGTTTCCTCTTTCCGCGTTTTCCAAAATTCTTCCTCTTCTCGCTAAATCGGAGGGTATAGTCCCCCTCCCACAGCTCCTCAGGAGATGTTTCGATAAGTTATTAAAAAGAGCTGGGCAGTTTCTTCGTTAGTTTGAAGACGTGTCTTAGTTTCGACTCCTCACGAAATCCTTAGTTTCATTCTATTTCTAAATTCTGCTACAATATTAGCTGTTATTTTCACATCTCATCAATATGGATGTTTTAGATATTATTGAAACTAAAAGGGGGAAAAAACTTCAGCCCTTGATAAAGGTTATCAGTATCGAATTCTGAATAGAAATAAAGAAAATGTAATTTACTGGATTTGCATAAACGAAAGAATTTAAAGCTGCAAAGGCGCAATTAAGACCAAAGAAGTCGTTTTAGAGGAAAGAACGTCATTTAGAACAAATTTCAGAACGAATATTTATTCTGAAAGATTTTATTATAACATACCTTTATGCAGAATTTTGGAAAAATATCATTCTTTACGATCTTCTAGTTCATTGCCAAAATCATCGCAGAGTTTGAACATCTCTCTCTCTCTCTCCTTTTAAATGCAGTATTAGCTTCATTCATGCAAAGATCTGAGATCATATTTTTCGATTATTTATTTTAAAAATTCTTTTTTTTTAATCTAAAACTTTTTTGCTTTCCTACGTTTTGGGGGAGGCCAAGGTCCATTCGGCCCCTCACTATGTAATTCCTTTGGGAAGGAGGTTAATGAAGAATGATGATTTCACGGAAACAGGAACGTTTTTGACAACTGCGGAAACAGAAAGACACCAGTCAATTAAACATTTGCAACGAAAAATTATCTGCTGATTTGGAATATATAAAAAGTTTAATGAAAATTTCTACAAACTAACTAAAAATAAAGGATCGAATTTATATTTGCGATGGGTCTGTTCTGAATTTTCGAATGCTGCCTTCGAAAAGGCTTGCATTGAGAAAGGAAAAATCGACCGCAGATTGAAAGAAGTAAGAAAAGAATTAATATCTTGACATGTAAGGAATGCGACACGCAGACGTAATCCCAAACTAGAGTTCGTATGCAAACGGGAAAATCCCTGGAAGTTCAAAAACATAAAAAAGTGCACTAGCGGGATTGACACCTTCTATAAACCACCTGTATGGTACAAAAATCAGTCAAATACATGGATGAATGAAGCGAATTTTAAGACTTGGGTTTATGAGCAGTTTGTCCTTTCCACAAAAAATTTTATAAAATCAAAAAATCTTCCAAGAAAAGCACTTCTGATGCCCGATAATATCTCATTCTATCTTGATGCGGAGCATTTAGGAGACGGAGGAAAAAAAAAAAAAAAAAAAAAAAAAAGACATGTTTCTTTTCCCTAACCTCACTTTAGCATGTCAAACGATGGACAAGGGCGTCTAGGAAGCATTCAAGAAGAGATATAAACTTCTTTCATCTCTTATGTTGGGCATGGAGAAAGAGTACGACATGATCGACAAACTGAAGAAACTAGATATGTTCTGTCCCCAAGAATTCCAATAGCAGAATACTGTATCATGAAGTTTCGAAGTTATGACACTGTTCTGTCTTCAAGGATTCTTCCAGTAGCAGAATACTATATACTTTCCAATAGCAGAGAAATTTTAAAGTTTTATAATGAGTTCAGTTAAACAATAAGATCTTCAAAGTTGCTCTTCAATCTCTCGCTTCAATCTCTTTTAATTTACAGTCTTTAAAAGTCACATCATTCATTTCAAAACTACGCAAATTAAATTAGTATAAAAGGGATATCTTATTCCAGTCGCATGTACCATTTTGCACTGAGTCCAAAGTATGTTGTCCAGCTGTTGCTGTGTCATTCGAATTTAGGCATGAGCGAGATTCAATCAATTTTACCCTCGGTATTTAATTTACCCTCGAGAAATTAGCATGCGGCTACAATTTCTTTCAGTGTAAGGTTCTCATCGATGAATTACCAAAGTGCACCTAGATTATTAATCGCTGTTACGCTATGTATTGATTACAAATAATAGAAATTCTAATTTCTAATTAAAAGTTCTGTAAAGCGGCATCAGTTCGCAGTTAAAAGTTTTACTTTAATTACAGACTAGTATTACTTTATGTAAGCACATATTAATAAAGTGTTTTGGTTTGTAATTAAATGTTAAACTTTGTGCAAAGCAAAAGAGTTATACAAAGAGCTTTGAATATGACGTAGTTTAGAAATTAAACTAATATTTTCTGAATTCCAGAGCTAATATATAGCACAATTCTGACGTATTGGCGACGTCTGGTGAGTAGGTGCAAGTACGTGGTGCAAGTTTGGTAATTGGTTTTCTGAATGTTTTAATCATGATATCGATAGTTGTAAAGTAAAATTATAGACTTCAGAATTCCGTAAATTGTAGATAGCGTAGTAGTGGAAAAATCACAAGGAAAATTTAATTCACCTAGATAAGTAAATTTACCAGAGGTAAATTTTTTTTTGTGTTACTTTGGTAGACTGTAGTACGGGCTTTTGGCGATTTTTTGGGGCGCAATTGTTTGGCGCGGTTTTAACCATCGCCTGCCATTTTGGAAAACGCCGTTAAGCATAGCAAAACATTCTAAATTTTAAAAATATGAGATATCGCTGAAAATAATGTATTAATTTTTTGTTGAAAACGTCGTTTTTTGAGATGGCAGGCGAGCGCAAATAAATACATTTACTACGAATATAAAATACTAAAGTAAGGTTAAATTATTACTTTTACAGTAGAATAAAAACACCGCTTTAAAAACATCCTGCTAACGGTTAATAAGATTAATATATTACTTGAATTAAAACAATAAAATAATGTTGTATAATACAGTTATTTAAGTGTAAAACATCTGTGGTAATAAAAATTAGCTCAGCGATTATTTAAGGTAATGCGTTAATTTTTTTATAAAAAATTGTACATATATAAAGCAATAGAAAAATACGAGTACTTGTCGAGTGTTTATAACTTTTAAGCATACATTAATTAGTAAGTACCACCATTAAAAAAATCGGAATCATAATTTGAGAAGGTAATAAATGAACCTCTGATTTAGAAAGTCAGGTTGGCCAAAATAAGGTCTCAAACAAGAATTATTAGATTCCGATACCAATAATTGTTGGTACTTAACCAATAACGACATTCATAGGTAAAACTGAAAAAGCCTTTGCTATCTAAATATCGAAATCCAGAATAGAACAAACTCTAAAACCTGTGTTTACGGATAACGGAAAAGAATTCTTAAAATAGTGCGGTAATGCACTCTAACCAATCAGCGAGCCGATAATCATAAATAGAATCAGTTTAATTACTTTCTCAAATAAAAGGGCAAAACTAAATAGCATTTTAATATTTAACAGCCGTAAATAATATTTAAAACGCAAGACTTATACATATTAAAAAGCAAAATTTATAACTTTAAAAAATTATTTAAAAAATAAAATGACGTCATTGATTGCATCATCCTCAGCATAAAATTATTGAAAGTGTCGTAAAAGACAAAATCAGTATTTCAAATAAAAATGCAAAATTAAATCGATTTTTAATAATTGATAGCCATAAATAATATTAAAAACACAGAATTTATACATATTAAAACGCATTATTTTAAAAATTAAATAACCTTAGAAGCTACAGCTCTCAAACTATGGGTACCATAAATCATTGGGTTGCCATAAGTCGTATCAATCATCATCTACCGCCAAACGTAATTTTTTTCCCAAAAAACCCTTGCGCCTATCTACCAAAATAGCAACAACTGCCTAATAACTCAGTCATCCAGCTATTAAATTAAGAATAATTTCAGAATTTAAGTTGTAAAATTCATTTTAATTTTCTAACCCATCATTTTAAGTTAAATTACTTTTCTATCAAGCTTCGTTTCATTTTCCTGCCAGAATGTAAATTTCCAGCGAGCGTATTCCGTAGGAAGGAAGTACTTAAGAGGAAGGTTTTGAAGGTTGAAATTAGAGCGTGTTCTACCTGTTTGAAGGCCACGTTGCTAAATTTTTTAGCGATTCTCCAGCGATTAGAATTCTGCGGCGTTGAGATATTCTTTCCATTAGGCTTGTTTACGCTGATTTCGGTCAGAGCCACTGGCGCGCTAGTTAAACGGTGCAGCCGTTAGGTTGTACTAAAATTTCATGAATTTTCAGTTTATCCTTTATTAGTCCAAAGGGTCAATTTTCCCAGAAGAGCTATTGATTTCGGTTTGGAATTTTTCGTTAGTTTACTATAAATGTTCGTTTCACTTTTCAAACTGTTGCCACCATATATTATCGCCCTGTATTGTATTTAAAGAAATTAAATAAGGAAGAATCTGTATGCATATATATGTATATTTCTCACCCTGTGAAAAAACAACTGTACCTAGAGACATCCAATTTGGAATAACGTAAGTCTCCACCCGAATCTGGACATCTGGAAGCCCAAATTTGGTATTTGCTTTATTATCTATTTAATATTTTGTAAAGCATTTATGAGTTTTTGATTAAGAAACTCAACGATTTCAAAGCGAGCAATGATAACACTGTAAGGAGTAAAACATTTTTATCTTCAGCGCGCGAGATTGAGTATCGGAAATTCAACAGATATGCTCTTTTTAAATCCCTTTGATATTGCTGTTGAATTAAATTTTACGGTTTAAATGCGAAGGACGTGATATTTAAGAAATAAACGTAACCCACAAGACCTTAAAAAAAAAAAAACGTCTCTTTGGGCGTAATATAAAATCTGAAATTTTTCAGGTTTTTTTTTTTTTTTTTTTTTTTGTTAAGTGTTTGTGAATTTCTGTAAGCATAATTTGGTGCCGTCTGTTAAAACTGTATTTGGATGAATAGATGAGTCGTTTACACTCTTTTCCTGTCTCTGTGGTATTTATAAGATACAGTAAAAAGTCACTAGCTTTCATTTAGAGAACTGGTCTAATTTTATGTTTGCGAAGAAGACCAAATCCTGTAAAGTTATAGCGAACCTTTTGGAAAGTTTTAGATTAAATAGATTTTAATAAACATATGTAGATGACTCTTTGTAGATTAATAGAAAATTTAACTTCTGTGAAAAATGTTTTCAAAATGAATTATCAATTCCTCTGTGGATCGCTGCAGAATATTTTAGAGAGAACTAGAATTTCGCATAACCCCAAACAGTGAACTTCAAAAACCATTGCAACGTAGCATTCAGACGCCTTAAATTTTACTAATTTTATTATAACTTTGTAGATTACATGCATTTTTAGAGTAAATTTTCACAGGCAAATAAAGTTATGCTTTGTTATTGATGTCACAGATAAAGTATATTTAATTTTAAAATAATTGCTTTTTGAATAAAATTCTACTTTATAACCTTTATTTCGTATAGTATGATATTCTTCTAGAACCTAACTGTCAAATTATTTCATTTTGAAATGATGAAATTAATAGTGCACTTTGTTAAAAAATAAAAGTTTTAATAGATGTTAACATATATACAACTTGATTGATTTGAACCAAGTTCTGAGAAGATGAAAACTCGTCCATAAAAACTTGGAGGTTTATGGACGAGGGTTACGGACATTTAATAGTTGATCCCTAGAATTAAATGCTAAACCTCACTTAGTGCTGTTGCATTCTACGGGTTCATAAAACTTGGAGGTTTATGGACGAGGGTTACGGATATTTAATAGTTGATCCCTAGAATTAAATGCTAAACCTCACTTAGTGCTGTTGCATTCTACGGGTTCATGGATTTGGAATAATTGATGATAAAACTTGAGGAAGAATCAAAACACAATTTATTCGCCAGTATTACACTGGAAAGTTCCAAAGACACATTTACAGTCGTCGAAAAGCTACGATAAACACGCCGAAACAATCAGCAACACAGCCTTCACGCTACAAGACAGGCTTAACTTCATGGCAAAGCACTACAGTACAGCCCTCGACTCGGTTGATCGCTCTCAAACTAATCTCTGAACTCAAGACACTGCTACTACACTACTAATCTCTCCGTACAGGCAGATTGTATATAGTTTTAACCTACCTTTCAGAATATTCCCGAGAAAACCACTAAGAATGCTTTATCGTATGTTCTCGTTTCATTTATGATATATGGCCAGTTTTATCGCCTATTAGCTCCATACTTGCGATTTCACGCCAAATCTGGCAGCCTGCATTTCTCTGCCACTTTCTAGCAACTTTCTTTCTAACTCAGCTCTGCGGGGAAGGTATCTCACTGAAGCTGGGCGTTTCATAACACTATTAATAAAATATTTTAATCTTGGTAATATGTAGGTAAGACCTATCTCTGTTATTCCACATAAACTAAATTAGATCCTACAATGAACCTGGCGAATTCTCGCACAGGCGTGAATAAATTACCAGCACAGAAGAAAAGGGTGGAAAATAACCCTTTATTAATTCAAACTAATTTAACAGAAAGGCACGGACTTCGTGCGTTACAAAAACACCGTTCACGTGTGGTAACTAAACGTAGACTATAATACAAGTCAAATCTGAAAAACAAATAGTGCAAAAACGCACTTCAATTTATGCCTAAGAGGTGGACTCACAGAAATCTAACCGGCGTGATACTAAACAGATAAGGCCAAGAGGTTTACTAGCGTGACCGCGAAATAACAACGGAACTTGCGCTTGGCTGGCGAAACACGCTCTGAATAAACTGATATAATCACACGTTTAAATAGCACTTCACTTAACTTTAAATTTACATCCTGGCGAGAGAATGTGAAGGGAAATTGAGAAGTTTAGAACAGGAAAACTTAAATTTGTTATGAAAAATAAGGAAAACCCTACAATTTAAAATATAATGTTAATAATGATCTGTAATATATGTTTTAAATCCTTGATTATATGATTTAATGTAATCAGTCGTTTGTTCTCATTATTCCATATCCATGGAGAATAAACGAATATCAGTAAAAACGAAAGCCGCTTAGTCACTACTTCAAATATTTGTCTTATATGAAAGTGTTTAATGTTTACATTGTAGTATGGCATCATATGACCTCAACATGCACATTTGATCCCTACACACAAAATGGTATAAGCGCTAATTGCAAATATTTGAACTACGAGATGACTTCTAATCGTTATTTCGAAAGGATACTTATCTGACCACATTCATAAAATATCCACGTGATGTCACATTCTCGCTTTCATCTCTGGAGTAGTAGGTCATTGGAGTACATACTGATACGATCGGTGAACCTGTCTTTTCTGTCCTCTTGGGGGCAGCAGTTGGTTGAGAGGTCAAGAAGACAGGTTCTGTTATTCTTTCCAATTTCGAACTAACGAGCAATTAAAAAAGTGTCCTCTTCAGGATGCTCTTAAAGACTGTCAAACGGCAGAACAAGACTACGTTGAGCATTAGGATGTTTGAAACTTTTGTTCTTAAACTTACAGGTATGACTAAGGTTTTCTGTGCTGCATATGTAAGACGCGTAAAATATGTGGATGCTTACATGCTTTGCTCTGAGGGCATCGAAAGAAAGTAACTGGAACTGATTCATTAGAAATGTTTTAAAAGTATTACTTTAAATCAAAGCACAAAATTAAAAAATACTGTTTTTCATGCGCACAATTAATTGAAGAAGGGCTAACATAAATTTTTAAAAAAATCTGTAAAATCTAAAAGTTTTTCGAATTTATATTACGCCCAAACGGACTTTTTTTTTTTTCCCTTCCCCATTAACAGACACATGCATGTTTCGAAAAAATTTGGGCTAAAAAAATTTAAAACAGCATATTTTTAGAATTTCCGAAAGACCAGTCTCGCGCGCTGGAGATAAAAATGTTTTATTCCCCATAGTGCTGCCACTACTCCCCTTGAAATTTCCAAAAATTCGTTATAAAGTTTTACAAAATATGAAATAGACAATGCAACAGATTCCAGATTCAAAATACGGGCTTCCAAGTGCGCGTGTTTGGTTGGAGGACCACGTTATTCTAAAATGGATGGCTCTAGGTACCATTGTTTTATCACAATGCGTGAAATATGAATACATTCATGCAGAATCTTTAGATTTAGTTTATTTAAGTATAGTACTGGGCTATAATAATTGGCGGCAACGTTTTGGAAAGTGATGCAACGCTTTAGTGATTCCACGCAAAATACAATTTCGAGAATAATAGCCCTTCTGAGCTAATAAAAAAAAATAAGTAAAAGAAAAAAATTAAATTAACCCTCTGAGCATTATGACTGGCTTTATCCAGTCATCAGAAGTTTTGGTCTTGGCATATATTAGCACATAATTTAAGATATTTTGCTTTCTTATTTTCTTTAATAATAATGTAAATATCATCTTAATGAATGTACGTTTATGAAAATACAGACTAAAATAAGTAATTTACAAACTCAATTAATAAATGCTGTTTAAATACCGGTCTTCATGAAGGATCTAAAATTAATCTTTAAAAAAAAAAAAAGAAGGTTAAATTAAATAAAATTTAATAAAATAAAAAGAACTCAATAATCTAAATCGAGAATGAAATTCCGAAATGCAGAAATTGTCTTTTTAGTCCGAAAAGGTTTTTTAAAAAAAAAACTGGTGGCCAAGGTACAGACAGGAGCATCAAAGTTGTCTGAAATGTCTTTTTCTGCTGAACGTGATGGAAGCACTCAAAAAGAACATGCTTTACATTTTCACCGCCACTACCGCAGCTGCACAAAGCACTTGAAGCAAGTCCAAATCGCTTTAAACAATTCTTAAAATTGTCATGTCCAGTCAAAAATTGAGTTACTTTAAAAATCTGTTGAAAACTGGAACAACCTTTATTCCCTGAAAAATTTTAGAAAGAAAACTTTTGGTTCATTGTGCTTTTGGTGAGGCCAGATTTCTCTGTTCAAATGCAGACAGCGTCACTTGTGTAACAGCACTTCCTGTAAGAAACAAGAACGCAGAGATTTAAATCAATGTGACGTTTCGTGACTAGCTTTGCTAGAGTACCAGCTCTCTCCTTTTCAAAATCCACAGTACTTCCACAGTGCAAAATTTCTTTTTTAAAATAGGAAAATTTATCCATTTGACTTATTACAATATAACAAATATTTTACTAACTGTGTTGAATTAAAAACTTTGCAGTGCATAAGAACTCTAAGTAAAATGAATCATTTAAGATCATCAACTTATGCTGCACTGAGCAAATCGAAGATAATTGAAAGATACTCATTTCGTCCAGTACAGCGGTGTCAGACACTAGGATGCTTGGGCTCGAAGCGCTATAACTTTACGAATTTGAAGGCAAATAAGCTGTCAGAGATCTAATTATAAATAATTTTTTAACAAAGTTAATGACTTTAAGAAGATTAACAGTTCTAAAAAATAAGTGGAACTATTTAAACTATTATCTGAAGTTAGAGGCCCTAGGCTGTCGAGCTGGTGGATAGGTGACAGACTGCAACAGGTAATGCAAATCAAGAGTACTTGGAATCCAATATGAATACAGGATGGACAGTATACTATATAATAATATTAAACAGAAAATGAAATACAGAAAAAAAAAAAAAAAACTTCAGGAAAAAAGAATCTGAGAGGTTTCAGATTTTAAATTACGTCTAAAGAAAAGTTTTTTTTTTTTAACGTTTTGTCTGTTACCTTTATTTATTAAATATCACGTTCTTCGCACTTAAACCATAAAATTCAGTTCAACAGCAATATCGCAAAATAGTTTTAAATTGAGCACATCCTTTAAAATTTCCGATACGCAGTCTCGCCGCGCTGGAGATAAAAATGTTTTTCCTGTACAACGTTGCCATGGCTCGCTTTGAAATCCTTGAGTTTGTTAATCAAATATTCGTTAAAGTTTTACAAACTATGAAACCGATAATAAAACAAATTCCAAATTTCAAATTTAGACTTCCACATGCACAGTAGGATTACGTCATTCAAAATTCGATGGCTTTATGTACCGTTGTTTTATCACAACGCGAGAGAGAGACATACATTTATGCAGATTTTCCATTATTTAATTTCTTTAAATATAATGCAGGACTCTAACATTGGATGGCAACAGTTTGAAAAGTGAAACGGACATTTATAGCGAACCAACGCAAAATCGCAAAATGAAAACAATAGTCCTTCAGGGAAAAAGCCCCTTTGGACTAAAAATTTATTCTTATCACAAGAAATATAACAGAACGCTGGAATTTTCCTCGGAGATATTCGTACAAGTGTTCACAATATCACGCAGTATAATCAGTAACTATATAACCAATATATAACAATATAATCAAACTACTAAAAACGGTAAAATGCAGCGCAGTGGAAAGAGAAAGCTAATCCAATTTCACGCTGAACTCGCAACAATAACAACAGCAGCTAACCAAATAGCTGAGCTGAGATGTTCTCTCCTTGGCCTTTTATAGATTTTAACCGGTCGTGAGATATTTCTAGTAAATTTTCTGCTTCTCGAGTTTTCTGGAAAGCAAAAAGAGAATGTAATTACGATTACATCTAACATAGTGGCCAATTACATTTATTCAGTTTAAATACAAATTATCGAGATATCCGTTTACTCAATGTTAAATGCACGTGGTCATGTATTTTTACTTTTCCGGCATAGCTTTCTCTTAAAATTTGTCTCGCGCTGCATTACATGGGGAAATAAACAATTTTAATTATAATTTTACTAAAATTACTATCTAAATACAAAATTCATACCACGTATGTATGTATCTCGTATACTTCAAAAACAACTAGCCGTAGAACGTTGAAATTTGGTATCTGGGACTACTATAACATCTAGTTGTGCACCAATACAAAATTCGTAACACTATTATGCATATATTTGGAAAAAATATCAATTAACCAATAAATATCTCAAGGAGGAGTTCTCTTCGAGATGGTGAAAAACTTAGAACTGAGGGGGGAAAAAAATGCCGGTATAAATCTAATACTGCCGTATTAAATCAAACTCGCTGTTTAAGTTGTTAAAAATGAATTGTATTTTTGGCTGCTCAAAACTTTTTTATACTTAATGTGTCGTACAATGGCGTAAGCAGTTAATTACCAGACGAACATCCCTCAAATAACAGATAGTAATCTTTCTGGAGAACTACGCTTTATACATATTTATACGCATGAGTTGTTGCGAATTTAACAAAGTGTAGGCCTTTCAAGGTCGCTGCTATAGTCATCAGTCCATTAATCCTTTTCAAGGTTTTTCTTTTCTTCTACACTCTGCAAAGAACGTTTTTCCACTTTCTGATCAATGGGTTAAAAATGAAAATAGAATAATTAATTTTATAAGCACAAAAATGCAAATAAATAAATAAATAAATGATTGTGTAACAAGTATGCAATATATGCGTGGTGTTAGAAATATTTTTCAATAATTACTATAAGGTATTTCAACTTATTTTAATTCAAGTAGTTAAAAGTGTTA
This sequence comes from Stegodyphus dumicola, assembly GCF_044657685.1. Lineage (NCBI taxonomy): Eukaryota > Metazoa > Arthropoda > Arachnida > Araneae > Eresidae > Stegodyphus > Stegodyphus dumicola. The sequence goes on along the minus strand of NC_140773.1, from coordinate 214,903,181 downwards.
TTAAAATATAAAATAGAACTCTAAATTATTAGCCCAAAAGAAACGTTATTCCCAAGTGGGAAGTAATCTCGAAATGACATTTTGAGTCGAAACAGATAAGCATTGTATCACTTTTCAAACTGTTGCCACCGGCAATTATCGCTCTGTGTTAAAGAATTAATTAATGAAGAATCTGCATACATGTGTGTATATTTCTCGCATTGTGAAAAAAAAACAACGATACCTAGAGCCACAAAATTCTGAATAACGTAGTTCTCCACCCGAGCATGGGCACTTGGAAGCCCGAATTTTGAATTAGCTTTATTAACTATTTCATATTTTGTAAAACTTTAACGAAATTTTGATTAACAAACTCAACGATTTCAAAGCGTGCAGTGGCAACACTGTTACAGAATAAAACATTTTGATCTTTAGCGCGCGAGACTTTCTATTGGAAATTTTAAAGATTTGCTGTTTTTAAATATTCTGTGGTTTTGCTGCTGAATCGAATTTTATGTATCGTAAGCGCCAAGAATGTAATATTTAATAAATAAAGTGAACACACAAAACGTTAAAAAGACAAAAAAAAAAAAAAAAAGTTTTGTGAAGCCATCTTAGTAAGAAAGCTGAACATTCATATGATGAACTGAGAAAAGATTGATAAAGGCAGAAAAATGTATGCCAACATTTAACGCTGCATCGAGAATTCTAAACATATACTGCTATGCTATTAAAATTTTTGTAATTTTGCTGTTAAATTGTATGTGGCGTAAGTGAGAAGAATATTATGCTTAATATTAAAGCTAAAAAAAAAAAAAAAAAGGTTTAGTAGGAGTGAGTGTAACAGACAAACGGCGAGCTCAACGTGACCGTAAATAACCTTAACAAAACCTTTTGGGCGACTGTTAAAATCTGAAACGTTTCAGATTTTTTTTTGTTATTATTAAAATATAAAACAGAACTTAAAATTATTAAAATATATGTATTACCTTTAGAGCACTAAGTTTGTTAAAAATTGCAGACTGATTAAATTCGGAAGATAAATTAAAGATTTTACGTTTTGTCGAATGGCAATACTCTGAGAACTTATAATGTGCGAAGACAATGGAAGATAAAATAAACGTATCTCTTATTGGCAGCACTTACAAAGGCGAATGGATGGTATGTCTGTAGCAGTGTTAACATAACACAAAACAGTCCAAAAATTTTTAATTTAGACATTTTTTAAAGTTAAGAACACTTTTAAACGCTTAAAATACACCAAAAACACGACTTCAAGAGAAAAATGCAATTTACCTGTTTTTAATCCTTACCAGTTTATTTATTGACATGTTAAAATGCATTTCTTTTGCTTAATTTATCAAGTTTCTTTTCAAGAAAATAAAGGTATAATTTTAACCATCAACAATTTTCATACAGAACTGAAATTAATGATTTAAAGCTGAATTTTAAATAAAGCTTTTAACATCCTAAATTAAAAATATGAGAGTGAATATACTGTTAAATAAATCATCAAAAATATTCGATTAAGTAATTTAATTCACTTAAAAAAAACCGTTTCTCATTTCAAATATTTTCTAAAGTTTCGTTATCGCTTAATTACATGTCTACATTATTCAGCTTCTAGATTTTTACTTCCTTGTACGAAGTAAAGGAAGTATTGTAATCACGAAAAATTTCGAGTATCCTATTTCAAAGACAATATCCATTTGAACTACTCTCGAAACCATCTGAACAATGTTGTCGCGTTATATCTGTACATATGGACAGAATAAAGGACTGTTTTGGCCAAAAAGGACTATAAAATTGATTTAAAAGTGGATGCAGAAGAGATATGTGTTTTCTTGACGTTTCTACGTACGTATGTATGTATCTCGCATAACCCAAAAACGAGTACCTGTAGAATGTTGAAATTTTGCATATGGGACTGCTATAACATGTAGTTGTGCACCTCCCTTTTTCGTTGCAATCAGCTGCCCCGATCATATATATGTATTTTCCCACTCTGTTACCTGGCTCGGTGAGCGTAGTTTCTTTATTCTTATATCCTGATAATGTGTGCATTTTTTGCTTTAAAAGTGATTGAATTATGTAGTTTTTATGTTCCGGTTGAGATTTTTATGACCTTAATTAATCTGTATGAAACTGCTGTAGAATTGTCAACAATTTAAAAGTGGCTAGTCAGGTCTAACGAACAGCCATTTGTTTACTTTTGAAACTTAGCAGAATAGTGAAGTAAATCAGTTTCTGCACCTAGAAGTAAGATTTCAGTTTTGTGCACCGAAAAATCTGCCTTCCTGCCCGCTGGCCAAATTGCTTGTTTTTGTGTAGAAACTCTAATTTTAATTGTAAAAATTGTTTTTTAATTGTTTTATCTGTATTTTGTTTTTATGTTTTTCTGTGTTTCACAATTTTTAATGAAGATGTTTTAAATTTTTATGTATTTTTGCTTTGCCGCGAAGTAAGGACTGAATTAATTGAATGAGAAATATATCTCCAATGAAATTCGAGGAAATAAGTTTAAATGAAATGCAGCAAAAAAAATGTGTATGATTTAATAGGCCGTACGAGGAAGTCATGTGGTATCAACATTAGATTTTTTTCATTTTAAACTGATCTTAAAAAATAGCCTGAAATAGCTTCGAAAGCGAAGATAGTGGGATTTTTTTTATTTCCTACGAAGAAACAAATTGGTTTATGATTTCAAAAGTTTTTATCTCCCTATTTTGTTGAAAATGAATTAAAGTATTTTATTACGGTAAAAGAGGCTAAAGATTTTATGAGCAAAAAAAGTAAAAATAAGCAATTTGGTTTTCAATTTCGGTCTACTTAAAGATCAAATATTTAATAGAAAAGAATAAAGCGAAGCAAAGTATTTTCAAGCAGCCACTAAAGAGAAACACATTTTAATTTTTATAAATTTCGTGCAAATATAAAAAGGAAATTATTTCTCATAATAATCAAGCATTTTGTTGCTGTAAGAATTAAAAATAAAGGCACTTGATAAAGAGTAACTGCAAATAGAAAAACATAAAAATTATTAAGTCTTTTAGCTTCCGTACCCCCAGGCCTTTAAGTATCGCTGTTCAGAAAAATCATTAAATTCATTTCGTTAAGGCTGACTTTCTTAATATATAAACAAGTATTTCATTTAAAGAAAAAATCTACTATTTCAGCAGTTCTTTGGAATACGAATAAAAATTTTCAAATGATTTTTTGAAGATTTTTTCCAAAGATTCTTTCCTAGGACTTTTCCAAGACATTTTCGCTGAATAAAATTACTTTGTTTTCCCCCATCGGTTAAGCAAAATGTCTCCACCCCCTCTAAAATAATACTATGAAATTATTGTTCTTGTTTACATATTGCTTCATTGATCATAGCATATTGGCAACTCTCATAACACATATATCAGCCGCCTATCCAGGATAGTAGTTAGCGACGCTGACTGTCGTACCGAAGGGCTCGGGTTCAAGTCCCGGAGAGAACATGGATGTTTATAAATGTATAGTGCCTGTACGGCATGGGGATACTATAAATATGCGGGAAACCGAAAGACCTCTCGAGACGTTAGTCATAGGTAAAGAGCGGTGGGAGAACCTCGGACCCGTCCCCCTAGGATGCTCTCTATCAAAATTGGGGAGGGGCGAAACTGAGCAAATTCATACTGCCATTCGTATGGTGCTTAAACCTCTTGTCAATGACAGACGAAATCTTGCACTTCTTGCCACAATGAATTTCATGGGCTTGTTCCTGTGTTACTGTCAGACAAGGGAGATAAGTCACAACAACAACTTTAATGCAAGTAATTTATGATAAATTGTTAATTAAAAAGTTTAATTTATTCTGCGTGAAATAAAATTTCTGAACTGAAAAATCATCCTAACAGCGTTCTTTCCCGTGGCAACAAAACGGCACCTCGGAAATCGATGAATCATTACAAAACACACGGTATTTTTAAGATTTCTTTCAAACTATGACAGTACATTATTCACCAGTGGAATAAAATAAGCCAGTAGACTTCTGAATGATATTTTGCTTTTCCCAATGGCAACAAGAATTGTTAGTAAAACATATGCAGTTTGAACATTAACTTCTATGCAGTTGTTTCACTATTATTTATAAATATTCAGTGTAGTAGATTTTCATATCTCCCAAAAGTCTTCCTTTAGAAAAAAAGGAAAGAAATGACTTCATAATTGAACAACAGTGGAACCTATCGTAAGCGACTAGGATAATCAAGCCCGCTTCTTTTGTATAACCATTGCATTAAAAACAACCAACTGGTTATAATGTCCAATGCAAGACTAACCCTCACCATAATAGCGTTGAGAGTTTAGTCCGTGCAACTACGTTTTACAGAGGTAGAGCTATTAATATATGTAAATACGTAGATTTACTGATAGTTACTAAAATCCAGGAAATCGCTGAAATTGCGTCAGTGTCCTACCACAGCACTAGACTTTTTGCCGCAAGGTGCAAACTCCACAAACCAAAAACTCTACCTCGCGGTTTCTTTCTAAATTTTAAATTGCCACCCCTAGATTCCCTCGCTCGGTGCGGTAGACTGGTTGCACACGTTCTTGCGCCTGTCCTGACAACCGTACTAAGCTGACTAGAAAATATGGAATAACAGTTACTCTAAATGCTAAATGTACACAGTCATACTCGAAAAGGTTCTTCAGTGTGCGGATTCGCAAGTCTTCATCACCGTGAGTAGTGTTTTTAGCAGGATTCAGCAAACAACTGCCTTACACAGCTAGGGCCTCCATGGCCATCCTTCAGAGATTATTTCAAAGGCGTCTGATATCGAGTTAAGGAGGCGTCAGTTGGCCAGCCGGTTACTGAATCTTAACTGTACCTAACTTTTTCCTGTGGGGTCATTTTAGAAATAAAGTGTGCGAACATATCTGGTTAACATTTTAGACTTAAAAGATTAGATTTCAGATGCAACAAATTCCTCAGGTGATGAATCATAATTGGACAACAGTCATCATTGTCTACTGATAACTACAGTACATCATTGTACATATTCCTCAGTACATCATTGTCTACTGCTGACTGCAGTACATCATTGTACATATTCCTCAGTACATCATTGTACACTGCTGACTTGTAATACATACATCTGTAATGCATTCAACAGCTGGTCGTTCATTTACCTTGTGTGATTTTGAAAATGCTATGTTATCACAACAAAATTGCTATGTTATCACAACAAAATTTAAAGCTTCTTTCATAACCATTTGCAGCCGCCTAAACGGTATATACCGGTTAGGGAAGTAAACCACTGAGTTGGCTTCTGACCCAGGTATAGATATATCCATGCAGAATCGGTTATCAACTAAGCGGAAGTCAACCACTAGCTGCCAGGCCGCAGCCCTGGGAAGCCCCGGCTGAGCGGACGACATTTATAAATGTACACGTGCATACAAGGCACTTAAAGAAGAGTACAATCAAAATATATGTACGAGGTATGTATTTATATGTATACTCGTATATACATATAAATACCAACTCAGATACAGATATATGCACACTTACATACATATATATTCCGAAAGAAATAAAAGTATACATACTCTCATTCATATTCGTATATACATCTATACATATACGTTATCATGATAGTTTTAAAGTTTACATGAAGCATGCCATCGGGGTACGCGTGATCCTTAGTATAAATTAGGTACCATAAATAAAAGATATAAACATGTACAGATTCATTACAGCATTCAGATACAATACGAATTTTGTGTATGAAAACCTGGCACAGTATAAATACAAAATTACATATTGAACATACATATCACATACTCTGTTGCTTATATAGACTTTATGAATACTATCTTCCAGCGTCAGAAGAGTTATTGCTAGTACAGTAGTTAATTATTGTTTTCAGTTTCCGCTGGGCAACTCTGTTACTTTATAGATTCTGGAACCAATTTGGTCAGAATCTGGCTCCTGGTTGCTTGAGGCTGTTAAGTGGTATGTGTGGGCAAGAGAACACAAAATGGTCTGGATGACCCTCCTCCCCGCATTCACAGCTACCATTCTCTCTCAAGCCAAAGCGGCAGTTGTATGAAGGGAAGGGCCCATGACCAGTGAGGAAATACGTCATGCGGTACCGAAGGGCTCATTTCGAATCGTGGAGAAGGCTCGGATGTTTATAAATGCATAGTGTCTCTGCAGCATAAGGTACTCTAAATACTATATGGCGAGCCGAAAATCTTCTCGTGTAGTTTGGTGGATCACCTTCCCCGGGATACTCTCCCTCAAAATTGGTGTGGCAAGAGCAGAAGTTCAACTTCCTCAAGGCTCTGGTAACCATTGTTTCATGAAATTCATAGGCAGATAGTAACACAAATGTTCGCAAGGAAATACATAAAAATTCACTTTCTGTTGATCTTTTATATCTTTTCAAAAACTGCCAATTGCTTTTGCCTCATCATATATGAAACATTTCAAAATCGCGATACGTATTAGAAACTGTTATTAAGATCTTCATTATTAAAACAACTGTTAAAATGTTTCATTTATGCAAAATTATTTTTTTATTTTTAAGGTATACTCCGGGAAAAAAAATTCATTTAAAAAAAAGCTCGGGGCTGCCATTTTAAACTAAAAAATATAATGGCTTATACATTTACCAATGCAATTAAATTAACAAATTTCGTTATTTGACCGTCCCACGCTTTTATCATAAGCGAAATAAAATTGTAAATGAATTCTGTAAACATAATTATTTACTCTTTTATTCTCATTAAACTATATGGTAAATTTTCTCCTTTTAGTGCATTAATTAGCATATCCATTTTACATAAAAGCTTATTGTGTAAAAACATTTTTTAATTGTATTTTAAATTCTGTTTTTTAATCTCAATTACACTTTATCAATGACAAAATTTTTAATTATTATTGAAGTACAAACAGTAAATTATAAGAAATTATGAAATAAAGAAAAATAACTGAACGTCGTGGAGAAAATGAAAATCGCTTTAAAAATTTTATTTTGGGAATCGAATGTAATAACCATGTTACAACGAACATTTTAGTCAGGCTAAAATAATAATAAAAAAAAGAGTGTCTCCAGTTCGTCATTAAATGCGCCAAGATTGCAAACTTCATCATTAATAGCGTCAAGATACTGCGACACAATTTTTTTTTAATCTGGAAATTCGCTCAATTATTACTTTTGTTTCCTTTCTTCTTGTTTTTTTTATTTTTATTTTATGTATTTTTTTTTTTTTTTTTTTTTTTTTAAAGGGCGAAAAGTTTGTTTTATAATCTATGAAAATTTCAGAACTTCATACACAATGTATTATGGTGTATGAAGTCATAAATGTTTTAATCACAGTTTTAAAAATTGAACGACTTTATAAAATTCGTCAAAATTTCAGAAATTAAGCTACAATTTTTATACAGTTCCACTGAAAGGACTTTTTTTCCGCACTATACCGTGGTATGAATAGTTTGTTCGTTAAGCAAAGAGATGTGTGAAAAGTCATTTAAACATTAAATTAAAAAAATCTAAATTGATTTTAAAAAAAATTACCTCGCCACATTGCATTATCATCGACAAACAGTGTGTGCAGAAAATTTGAACTCGATAGCTCATTAGGAGTAGGTTAAAAGTTTATGACAAAGTTCCACTCACAATGAAATACCATGAGTGAACTAAATAAAAGTTTATAATAAAAATAAATCCTGCTTTGAATTAATAGAATATTCCTCTCTTCAATTTTGAATTCGCTTAAAAGGCTGAAGTGAAATAATTTGCTATTTCCACAACTGAATGAAAATTGATTGGTTTTTTAATGAGAATAAATACATCGATAAAAATCTTTGAAAAACTGGATCTTCTAACAAAAGAGGTCTTTTTAACTGCAGAAGGGACTTTGATTCTTCTCTTCCTGCCTTATTCCCTATGCTGTTCAATAGGAATCATTTGGCTGCATGATAACCAATTAGGATAGATAATTGGAGCTCAATCTTTATTCTAAGCAAATTCAGTCTAGATTTCTTTCAGTACATTACAATACTAATAGCAAATATTGGTTGATGATTTACACTGCTGTTCCAACACTTTTCTCCCGCTCAAAATCTTTTCTGATCAAAAGAAGCATAATTATTAGCATTTGCGGTTTTGTTTTTGTAGGATTCAGTTCCTAAATTTTATCAACGGAAAGAATATTCTTTTCTTTCTCGTATATTAACTTCTCTTCGGTCACCTTCTCAAATCAGAGTCCAATTAGGTTTTGTGTCTTGCCTAAGGTTGCGATCGATTTCGCTAGTGATCCAACGGAGGAATGTGGACCGATTGAGACAAATCCAATCTTTTAGTTTTGTTCTGTGTTCACTCCTAATGGCGAGCCATCGAGACCCTTTATTGGAAAACCCTAATGGAAAAACCTCGCTGAAGCTCTTGTTTAAGACAGATGTACTTTGTATTAAACCTACGGAGTGCTGCTCTGCTGCGGGTTTTCTAATACATCTTCTTGAACTTCATCGGTTCTTCTTGGTTCTTACTGATTATTATGGATTCACACATTTATTATTTGAAACGAATAAGGAATTTTGCAGTAAAGAAAGGAGAAAAACTTTACAATTCTCTATTTTGGTCTACATTTACATAGATTACAGTACAATCACGATTATCTAAGGTAAAGTAGTCAAGTACTGACTGCTTTCAATTACTGAAAATACGAATAAAATACAAAGCAGCAAAACTTTATCATAGAAATTATGGATACAAAATTTTTCACGAGGGTTTGTGATACATATTACAATACGTCATCCTTTCAAACTTCGAAAAATTTAGAGCTGTATAAAAATCGAATGGCTGTGCACCAGGTACATAAATATATGAAAAGGACACACAAAAAAAAAAAACGTTAGAAACATCTTTATTAATAATAATGCTGTATATGTTCATAAAAATTATTTGTCGGGTATACTAACCATTTATATAATAATAGTAAATAAAAGTATTGTTGAAGTAGAAACTAAATGCATTTTAATTAATGCTAATTAGATATACAGCGTGTTTCATACTGAATGGGGCCAAAAAAAAATAGCATGCCTGTCAACATTTAAGTAATTACAATTACTTAATTTTGATAAATCAAATCTGCAGTGAAACTACAGTTATCAAGTTTCTATAGATGTTCCACGTGTGTTCCTCCGGTGGCACGGCAAATATCTATGCGATATTCCAGTTCCTGCCACGCTCAATATAGAATACCCTTTGTTAATGATTCGAGCATTTCACTTATCCGTTTCAGTTGCTGTACTGGATCCTGGGGTACTGTAATCCTGGGGTACTGGAGGCACGAACTCTCTGTCTTTAATAAAACCCCATAGGAAAAAATTACAAGAGGTTAGATCTGGAGATTCCGCGGCCAACAAAACAATCGCATATCGTTTGACTCAGCACGGCCAATCCAGCGATGAGGAAGATTTTCTTTCAGGTACTGGCGTACGTTTTTATAGAATTTTTCACGAGGGATTGTGATACATATTACAATACGTCATCCTTTCAAACTTCAAAAAATTTAGACCAAGATTTTAGACCAAGGTTTTCCAATAAAGGGTCTCGATGGCTCGCCATTAGGAGCGAACACAGAACAAAACTAAAAGATTGGATTTGTCTTCTGTAGCAAGAATGCGCACAACCCCATGGTTGGGCGCAATCTTGCTACAGAAAGAGGCCGGAAATCGCTTCCACCAACAGAAGGAACAACCACTCTGATAGCATATCTTGGTAAATGCATTCGCTAATCGATTTTCCCAGCGAGAAAAAAGGACCAAAAACGCAGCCGTTGGAAATGGCGCAGAAAACCTTCACCTATGGAGAATCAGCTTATGTTCCAATATATTATGCGGATTTTCCGTAGCTCTAAATCTTAATGTGGATTGTGGCGATCTTAATGTGGATTGAGGATTGTGGCGGAATTGTGGCGATTAACTTTGCCAGAAACGTAAAAGGTGACTGCAACTGTAAACTCGAGTTTCTTCGCGGAAACATCTACCTCCAGCTTATCTTGCAAATTCTTACATGAAGCTTTACGCAACGATTTTTCGGATGGTTTTAAAATCTGCACGATCTAAAAGGTATATGGCTGTAATTGTAGACGTTTCCGTAACACATGCCACACTATTGCATGAGGCGCATTGCGTTCAGAACTCGCGCGATACGTTGATTTTACGGGACTTCGTAAAAACATTTCACGAATTTTTTCAACCGCTTTGTTTCGGCTGCTATTCCATGTTCGTCCTGGCCTGGTTTTCTTAATTAAGCAGCCTGTGTCCCGAAAGTGCTTCACCTACCATTCAATGTCGTGACGATGCGGTAAGGGATGACATTAATTCGTTAAACACCACAGCCTTAGGCCGGATGTCATCTCGATCACGAGAAGGTGGTTCTTTACCAAATTTTGTGTGGAAATGTCTTTGAACGACGAAAGAAAGATGATGTTTTGGAATAGCCAAAACACAATGCACTTTCTCCTGCGTGGATGGACCATTTTGACTAACAGTACCTCTAGCGGCGATTTCGTAACTGGAAGACTTTTCGCTGTTGCCAGGTAAAACTTGCATAATTGCAGTTTCAGAATTCCTTTATTTCGGCTTAATAAATCAGTTACAGAATTTTTACTATTCATTTTGCTACATTCAATATGAAACACTCCGTATTATTAAAAATGAAATAATGATGCAAAGTATTAAGAAATTGGTTTATTGCTTTTAAATCACTGTTTGTTAAGCAATCACTGATTGATTAGATTTGAACTATTAATTAAAGATTTCATAGTTTGCCTGAGGTAATCTCTGAAAATTGCGTGAGGTCACGTGGAAGATAAATTAAAAATGTTATGTTTTATGTGTAGTGGTTGAATTTGCCATGATACGAAGAAGAAAAATGTTGTATTTAATATAACGTAATGTAATGAAGCAAAAATTTTAGAAAAACTCCGCTAAGTACAGTTACAAAGAGAAAACATAATGTAAGATACAGTATTTATTTGGTACTATTCCGTTTTGAGGACCGTAAAAAAATTGCAGCGAAAATTTATGCCCAAAAGGTCCAAATCTAGCAAACGCGCCTATTTAACATAGCGCCAAATCTAGCGCACGCGCTGATTTCAAATTGCGTAAGTTGAGATAGTTCTATATTACTTAAGACGCCATTGAAATACTAGTTTAATTTTTAAATCCTTTTTTGATAACACTGTGGATTTAACAATTTGGGAATTGCTCAATGACAAAAAGTCTGCAATAGAATTTTTTCAAAGAAAAGTTATCATTCATTGTAGAAAATTATGTTTGAATAACCAACGAGATGAAATTATGCTTTAGCGATAACACGGTAGCGAAATAGCGATGCAGGAATCCATTCAATTATGTTTAGCCTTTTTAGCTAAAGTGCAGAATCGTCCACTTATTTTGTTTGGCGCTTTTTACAAGAGTAAGAAGAACTGGATTTTTGTCAATTTTCTTTAACTTTTTAAGGTATGTGCCGACATACAAAGCACTTTTTTTTAAATATATAAAATTTTAATTAAACACACATGTTTTTGAGTAAGATGGGATATAAAACTATCAATTTAAATGGGATTTTATAGCGTTTCATTAATTTTTTAAATATAGGCAATATTTAGTAAAATTTTTGTGAAAATTTTCATTTACTATAATAGATTCTAATTAATATACTTCAATAATCTTTACACAGTATATAAATGATATACTTACCTGTGTTCTGTAGCAAAAGATTTGCTGTATTTATAAAATGTTTTGAAATTTTCAAAACTTGGTACAAAAACTCAAAATGAAAACAAAAAAAATCCTCTTTTCTTCAAAATACTGTCAATAAAATCAATAAATAAATACAAAGAGGTCAGATTTTGCTACAGAACACAGCTAAAGATGAATAAAATATTTTGGCAAATTTCATTTCAATATTCTAAATACATTTTGAGAAATTAATGTAATCGCAATCAAAAGTAACGAAAAACACAATTTCTGAGAAAATGCATTTAAAGATTTAATGCAGCACAAAAAATTTTGTAGCCACTTTAGACCTTTAAAACTTGCCATATTCGTATGTTAGGCCCTCTTTTACTTAACTAATTACTTAACTAATTTTGACTTTCTTTTAGCATTTTTCTGGATAACTTTGTTGTGTGTAGAGATTGGCGTTTCGATTTCTGAATTGGCTGTTTGTCTTTTCCCATGTAGCTTTCAAACATAATGGGATTAATTTCTATTTCTATATACCTGAAAATAGGTAAAAGTCCTAACTATCTTGAATTAAATAATAATACAGCAATATGTGCACCTAAAAGCAATGTTTTCAGTTGGACAAAAGTTTCTTTAGGTAAAATAGTCCTCAAAAGGTTATTAAAACACTCATTATTGTTTTGAGTCTTCAAATGTAAACATTTTATCAGCAAAGCGTCACACAGTGAAAGATGTGTTGCTTTTACAGCTTTTATATTGTTCAATAATTAAAAAATAGTTGTTTAAACTTATTGTTTACATTTTTACGACCATTTAAATGCCAACTTCTGGCATCCAAAAATTGACTTCCGGTTTATTTTTTATACTATAACTTTGCTTCTAGTTATGGTAAAAACAAAAATAAAGCATTTTTGGAAACCTAAATGTATGGGCCATAAAATGAATAAATAAAAAAAAAATTCGAAAATTTTAACCAAAACGACGAATTTAGGGTAGGAATTTAGGCCTTAAGTGAAAATAGGTCAATGTGTACATGGATAAAGTCGAAGAAGTGCGCAATGCCATTTTTGTGCAATTCTGAGATGTTTTTTTAAGTGAAAATAGGTCGACGTGTACATGGATACCGAGTATGTGCAATTCTTAAAAACGCGCCAAGCAGTGGGCGATTCTGAACTTTCCCCGCCTTTTTTTATATAAATTATAATAATAAAAAAGTATTATATGAAATTAATATTTCATCTAAATTAAAACAATCTTAGATAGTTATTTACTATTATACTTCATTTCTTGCGCTAGGATTGCCGCAGTTATTTTTGGAAGCACTAGCATCAACAATAGTTTGACGATTTTTTACAGTTCTCAAAACGGAATAGTACCATTTATTTTTGTGATGCATTATTTATCACTTAGATAATAATTTTATAAATAAAAATATGCGTTGTTTCTGTAGAATATAAATATAAATTATTTCTCTAGCATTAAGATAAAAAATAAAATCATGAAAAATAACAAAAACAAGTAATTTCCTAAAATATTTTGTCCTATCATATTTTCTTTAAACTATCGTTTGGTTTAAGCGTGTAGCTTCAAAGTGATTCCTTGTTTCCGATTAGCGAATTGGGATTAGCGAAAAGAGCGATAGCCGTAAAAAAACTTCTAATTAAAATGCAATTTTTATTTATTTAATCATTCATTTAATTCAAAATGACTTATTTAGCCAACGTTCGTAAAAGTGATTTAATTGCAGAGTGTTTAACAGATAAAGTTTGGTCTAATAATTTCACCAGTTCTAGTGGTTGCTCGGATAGGAAGTGTAATTTCTTAAGTAAAACGTTATATTAAAGATTTTACTAGTGAATTCAACGATCGCTGAGCAGGAACGAGAAAAGAAAGTTAAATAAGAAAAAAAAAAAAAAAAAAAAAAAAAAAATGAGCGGGAGGAAGAAGTTATTGGAAAATGCACAGATTGAGTTTAAATGAAAACGTCAGACTTCGAAATCGAGCTGATTATTCTGAAACTCATAAAAATAACAAGTAATGATTTACTAAATCTAATGACTAATTTATCAGCCTTTATTTAAAGCTATTTAAAAGGCAGATAAAAAAATGTTGAAGTTACCAAAAAGATGGGGTCACATTTTTGTTAGGACTGTTTATGACTGAGAAGAATTCTAAGCTTTATCTTCTGACATTATACACTAGCGGGAAAGCTAGCCAGATGAGTGGACTGTGGCCAAAACCAAATATGTAAGTTCTATGTGCACTCGAAAAGAAAACGCATAAAAGCATTTCAATATGAATGAAATTAGTTCATTCTTACCGAGCAACAACCATTTCGTAAATAATTTTCTTGTTGCCAAACCAGGAAACAAAAACTTTCGACACTTCAGGTTAATGTATGACGTCATAATTTAAATTTAAAGTAATATAACAACTTTTGCTCGATATCAATAAAAGAATTAACATGGCAATAACACACTGTATCAATTATTCTAATTTGAAACAAAAAAGTTGCCAACAACAGCTATTTTATTTAAAATGCTGTTATTAACGAAACATTTTCGACGGACAATGACGTCACATGCAATCGTATGCTTTCCTTAACGTTAGAACATAAACAGATATAATAATAATATATTTGATCTTTGGCAATGTTATTTTTATTTCATATTTTGTAAAACTTCCAAATCTTTGATTAACAAATTACGATTTGAAAGCTAGCAGTGGCAACACTTTTTGAAGTAAAGCAGATTTTTATCTCCAGAGCGCGAGACTGTTGCCACTCAGAAAAATGAGTGCGAAAATTAGCGTTTTCAAAGTTTTTAATTAATATCTCGGCTGACTAAAGTCGTAAGAAAATGAGAATGGTCGAAATGGCTTCCCTTGAATTTTTGGAATCCTGAATAATATATTTAATGTCTGGGAAGGCTATTTTTATTTCAGATTTTGTAAAAATTACAAATTTTTTATTAACAAACTCTACGATCTGAAAGCAAGCAGTGGCAACACTTCGAAATAAAGCAGATTTTTATCTTCAGCTCGCGAAACTGTTTCCACTTGGAAAAATGAGTGCGGAAATTATAGTTTTCAGAGTTTTTAATTTCTCTGCTAATTAAAGTTGTACGAAGATGAGAATAGTCGAAATAGCTTCCCACGAATTTTTAGAAAATGTGGGTACCTCTCTTGAAACTCAATTCCCCGCCGTTCCGGAAGAGATGATGGCACAAGTAAACAAGCAAATAGACAGACGCGCACAGATTTTAATAGACACTGTCGTGACAAAAGAAGATGCAAAGAAACGGAGAGCATTATTTACATTTGAGAAAAATTATAAGATATTAAAGCTGAAAAAATCAGAGAAGAAGTCAGAAGAAGAAGAAATCTCAGTTTTTTATTTCAGATTTTGTAAAAATTACAAATTTTTCATTAACAAACTCTACGATCTGAAAGCGAGCAGTGGCAACACTTTTCGAAAGAGCAGATTTATATCTTCAGCTCGCGAAACTGTTGCCACTCGGAAAAACGAGTGCGAAAATTATAGTTATTTTTCGTTGTTGACAGGTTTGCGACAGTATTATCAAAGTTGACAGTTTAATCGTACTACAGAGGACCCAATTTGACTACGAGCGAAATGTTTTTAACTTTACCATATCGGAGTACCTGGGTCCAATGACCGTTACAGCATATAAAAGATTGACAATCATGAAGGACCTTACACAACTTCTACTGAAGCTGATTGTATGAAGCCATGATCTGCAATCAATCCTTCAATAAAAGGATTTTTCTTTTATTTATTGCCAAAGGATACTTTTTACCTTCTCTCTATTTGTTGTTATTTTCAAGTATAACGAAGAAGCCAACAAAGACGCTTTATGTTTCTGTGATTCGTGGCATATGACTATAATCTGGCATATGACATCTATGATGGTGACAGTATTGATAACGATAAAAACTTGATTGACTTAGGTAATGACAATAAGGATGACGACAACGATGCTGATGCTGATGATAAAGAAGGCGTTAAGGACGGGGGGGGGAACAATAAGAAAAAAGAGCGGAAACTTCCGGGGCGAAACAATCGTTAAGACAACCGAGTATGAGAACATAATATATTTAACTAATCGTCTGCTAATAAAACACAATAATATTTACTTTTAAAGAACGTCCTTTTTTAAACTGGCAACGCCGAGAGTTCAGAATTCGAAGGACGTCGGTTGTATTCTTAAAACGTACGTATTTGTAGTTCGTATGTATTTTCGCTTATTAAAATGTTTTACAAGCCAAAAAAGTAGTGATTCTCTATGTGTGTGAGAAGTAGATATCAACACACACATATATATGCACACATAACACAAAGTATCGATATAAATGATTATTAAAATTATCAATAATAAGAGAATCATTTATATAAACTTAGTTTTTCTTGAGAATTAGAATCTTCAGCCCTTCCCCCGTCAAATTGACTTCCTATTGAGAAGAATGCTATTAAACCAGAAAATTCCCTTTGAATTACATTTTAATTTCTTTCGGTTTGCTAAATCCTTTTTCACTTTAACTGATGTATTTAAAAAAGAAAAAGGGAATCTGAATAAAAATTATTTTACACGCAATTCTATTATCAGGATAACATAGACTTCTATTTCTTTTTAAAATACTGTTTTAAAATTTCAGCTTCCTGTGCTTTGGAAAGTATTTTCATTATTTTCCATTTAAATCTTTCGATTTCCTCGTCAAATACTTTTTTTCTATTTTAAACTCGAGCTATTATATTTCATTCCAAAATTGAAAAATGCTGTTTAAACATTTTTCCATTAAAATTTTGAAATTTGTGTTTACATTTGGTAATGTTTCAAACTGTCGAATCTTTTATTTCGATATGCAATCAAGAATGCTATTAAACTAGAACGACAATTTTCGATCATAGAGTAAAGTTACTTAATCTACCTTTTCATTGTGAATTCTTTTAAATTTATATTTTCTTTCGCAAGCAAATTTGTTTTTGCAAGAAATTGCTCACAATACTTTACTTTGCATGTTCTGTTTTCTCTTTCTTTGTGTTTGTCTATCAAAACTTCTCTATCGGCAAACAAAGTTCTCTTTCGACAAAAAGAAAAGCTTTCTCACGTCGTATCATTAATCTGTGACATGGGATAGATTGTACGAGTTAAAAATGAAACGCTATAAGGTATTTCTCCCGCATTCTTAGCATGCCTTCGTAGTGAAGTGGTCTGCACGCTGGGCGCGAATTCCAGAAGTCCGTGGTTTGATTCCCGGCTAGGGCGTTGCTCATTTTTCACTTCTCCTGCTTCCAAAAAAAAAAAAAAAAAAAAAAATACCTTATGTCTCTACAACGCTACTGCTGAGCTATTTTACAAATAGCATTATTCCCTGCCATCTCAAAAATTAAAAGTTCTCCACAACCCAAGCAATGTGTAAGTTTTAGTGATTCTCATTGACGCCTTTGAAGGAGTTATTTTAACTCTTACTGTACCTCAAACACAGACCTCCTCTGTTCAGCATTACTGTTCATTTTTTGGAAACGTGCGATTAGCCTCGGAAGAAAATGCACAATTTGCCAACATATAAAAAAAAAAAAAAAAAAAAACTGAGCTCACTGAGCCGAGTGACAGAGTGGATATATATATATATATATATATATATATATATCCACTCTTCGTGCAGTATATATATATACTGCATATACTGCACGAATATATGTAATACACATGTATATACTTTTGGTGCTGCGGATTGCAACCAAAAAGGGAGGTACACAACTACATGTTATAGCAGTCCTATATACAAAATTTTAACGTTCTGAGCCTACTTGTTTTTGAGCTATGTATACATACGAACGTACGTACAGCTGCCACGAAAAAAATCTCTTCTGAATCCATTTTAAATCAGTTTTCTAATTCGTTTGGGGAAAAAGAGTCCTTTATTCTGTCCTTACGTACAAATGTTACGCAAGAACATCGTTAAATAGCAATTCGATAGCGGCCGAAATGGATATTTTCGTTGAAATATAGTACGCAGAATTTTTCGTGATACTTTCTTTACTTCGCATATGAAAGTACTAAAATGCAGCGAGATTAATGCTAATAAATAAAATAAAATAAATGACAAAACAAACAAATAAATAAAAAAAAATGATAGATTTTAGTAAAATAGATAAATAATGAAATAAAATAAATATAATATAATTTTAAAAAATCTGAAAGGTTTCAGATTTTAAATTACGTCCAAAGGGGCGTTTTTTTAACGTTTCGTGCGTTACCTTTATTTATTAAATATCATGCTTTTTTCACTTAAACCACAAAATCCAGTTCAATAGCAACGTCACAAAATAATTTTAAAATGAGCCTATCTTTAGAATTTCCGTTACGCAATTCCGCGCGCTAAAGATAAAAAAAGTTTTTTTTTTTTTTTTTTTTTTTTTTTTCATACTTATATACATTTTGAAAGCATTTGGACTAACACCCCTTCAGGCCGAAAACATTTAAAAAACAGCATATTTTTAAAATTCCCAATAGATAATCTTGCGGGCTGAAGATAATTTATCCCACCTACAGTGTTGCCACTGCTCGCTTTGACACTGTTGAGTTTTTAAATCAAAAACTCGTTAAAAATTTACAAAATAATCAAATAGACAATAAAACAAATTCCAGATTCCAAATTCGGGCTTCCAGGTGCCCATGTTCGGGTGGAGGACTGTGTTATTCAGAATTTGATGATTCTAGATTCCGTTTTTTATTTAACGGTTTCGAGACTAATAGCACTTTCGACCTAAAAATTCTGCATTCATAAAAAGTTTCCTACTGATACTGGGATTTAGTTCTGTAGTGTATGGTTGGTGCGGTTGATTCACTTTTTTAACTAAACTTGTTGCCTAATGAGACTGCCTATTGCCCGTTTTTTTAATGTAATTCTAACTCAGGAGAAAGTTTAAACTAACTTTTTAAATTAAAGCTTTAAACTTAACAATGGCACATTTTGTGCTTATAGAACAAACTATGCTACTTGCGGGATTTAGTATAACACAAAATGTAATTTAAAACAGATTAACGCCGGTAATTCACAAAGCAAAATTCTACTAAGCGTTGACTCAAACTAATCTACTTACGCCAGCGAATTCGGCTAACAAAAGGCTAACATCGGTATAAAATAACTGTCAGACATAGACGAGGAAATATCACAATGTTCAGCGTTGTTGCCAAAGCTCTCTCACTAACTTCCATGAATTCTGATCTTATAAAGAGCTGCTTTGCGTCCTGTTAAAAGCTGACGAAAGTAGATGTGGTAGTAAAAATAAAATAATAAGATAATAATTTAATTAACATAAACTTACATAATCATGTCATTGCCTTGTGTCCTCCGGCTGGAATTGCAATTTTTCATAAAACTTAGCTGTACCTTAGACAAACGTCGACAGAGTCTGGCTGAATTTATTATACTGATTAAAATTTTTATCTTTCATTAGTGTTACCTGGCACGCGTTGCAATGCTACTTAAAGTATTTGTGATTCAATTCTGTTATGAAATTTTTTCTCATGCGTCTTTTGCATATTTCGATTGGCTTGCGTCACCCGATACCAAGGCTGATAATGGTTCGGAAGGTGAATTTAATTCTGGCTATTTCATTTTTCCACCCGCTTAGCACATTCTTGGTGCTTCATTCTTAAATCTGAGGGCTCTGCAATATATATATATAATCTATCCATCTTTCCAACGACCACACTTGGATGAAGACTGTAATCATAATAAGCAGCTAATCAGCGCGCAGTGTTCGTTTGGATCCAGCTCTACGTACTCGAACATTTTCCGGTCTTGCATCCCGTTGCTCGTCTGTTTCAGACGAACGTGCTTGAGCAGTGCGTACTCGAACGTTTTCCAGTCTTGCTTCGCGTTGCTCGTCTGTTTCAGACAAAAGATCTTGAGCAGTGCATACTCGAACGTGTCCTAGTCTTGCTTTCCCTTACTCGTTTGTTTGTTGCTCTTAAGGCCTTTTTCTTTCGGTGCTTGAATTATAGCTCGAGCAATCGA
Organism: Stegodyphus dumicola; assembly: GCF_044657685.1. NCBI lineage: Eukaryota > Metazoa > Arthropoda > Arachnida > Araneae > Eresidae > Stegodyphus > Stegodyphus dumicola. The sequence continues at coordinate 214,883,422 of NC_140773.1, read as the reverse complement.
TTTTCGTTTTGGTGGCATAACTGATATCATAGCGAAAGAAATGTTTTGTGACGACTATTACAAATTTCCTTTCAAAAAGCAAAGAAAATACGTGTGATGCAATAACACGCATATTAATCAGTGAAAAATTAAACTTTTTACGCTTTACGATAAAAAGTTTAATTTAGCACATTTAGCTTTGCGATAAGATACTTTAAAATATTTTAGCTTGGGCAGTAGCAACATATTACTCTTGAACAGCCGAGTTTGTTTATGAAATTCGAGATATATTAATATAATTGCGGTTTCCTGAGTGGCAACATAATTTCTTTTTATACCATGGAGTTTTCTGATTAAATTTGAAACATATCTCTTACGCATTGCAGAGTGGCAACGCAAAGCTTTTATATGGTTGAGTTTTTAATCAAAAGTTCGTTTTGAAGGTCGAGTATGGCAAGTTTCATAAAGATCGGAATTAAACTGTAAATTTCTATAAAAGACAAACAAACAAAAATTCATTTATATATATAGAGAGAGAGATGAGTTCAAATAAATACCCGCATTTACAAATCACGATCTCTCAAAATCTAAAGATGACTTCCTTAAAAATTGTAATAGAAAATAGAAATGCTCTTAAAATTTTTCATGTAAATAAATAGGTAAGTAGTTTTTTTATTAATATTATTTATATGATTAATACTTGGGACTCGTTTTAGTCATTAAAATATATTCTGTATTCGCTATTTTTTTAATTCAGTTTTATGCAATGTATGAATAGCTTACATTTAAAAAATATTCCCTCATTTTTAATGAGCCCTTTAAATATTATTAGTAATTTACTATAATTTTAGATAAATTAGGTTTTTATTCAAATGAGGGTTTCATAAACATAGAATGAAGGATCCTCGAGAGTTTCCTCTGAACCAGACAAACCGGGAGCGAAAAAAGTTTGATAAACCGAAACTGAGGAAAAATTGAAGTGCTTCAATTAACTGAATTAATGATGCGAGGATTGCGTTATATATGGACGGCCATCCGGAATCACGAATTTAAAGAGCGCATTTAATGTATTTTAATAATATTCAATATTTCACTGAACTTGAGAAAGAAGTTAAAACAAAAAGGCTTCAGAATTTCGAAAAATGATATATTTGCAAATGCGTTAAAGATTTCAATTAATTAATTCGTTTTCGTATTTAAATAACCACTTAAAAAATGAGAAGCGTAGCCTTTATTCGGGATACACGTATCTAAAATTAAATTTCATATCGATTAGCTAGCTGTATGCTACAGAAATTTTCGCTCATTCGACGCCTCATAGAAAAAGTTTCAAAAAACTTGCATCAACGAAACTGGCCATCTGGCACTCTGAGCTGCGTTGCGGTCTGTTTGTGGATCTTGACTCTAAGCAGATGTGAGTCATTGACAGAATTTATTTTATAAAACCATCTTGGAACTGAAAGCATCCGGACTGATATCAAAGCCCATTATTCGGATATTAAAATATTTTGAATAACTGGAGTATTTTCTCCTTACGAGTCAAATAAGAAAAAATTTTTATTATTTAATTAATTTTTTAAAATTATCTTATTTTAATTCAAACTGATAAATGTTTTAATTTATAAATGTTTTATTATCGTGTTATTTAATTTATTAACTGTTTTATAAAACTATCTTGGAACTGAAAGCATCTGGACTCAGATCAAAGCTCATTCGGATGTTAACATATTCTTGATAACTGGATTCTTTACCGAGTCAAATAATTTGGTGTATTTGGTGTATTTAATTATGGCAAAGCACACTAGGGCTATCTGCCTAAGAGGAGGGATGACTTTCCTGGAGGACTTTCTAAGGGAAACTGGCTCGTATACACGTTACACATGGGGAAAACCACGAAAACACCCATGCAGCCAGCCCGTTCGCGGGATTTGAACCTCGGACCGAACGACCAGTGTTCAGCGACTTTACCGCTCGGCCGCTGGACAAATAAGAAGAAATTATTATTATTTAATTCATCTTTTTAAATTGTCTTGCTTTTTTTCAAACTATTAAAATTATTTTGTTTAAATATTACAGACTAACAACAAAATAATGAATTTTTTGTCATCATAATATAGAATACCAAATATATTCTTTCCAACGAAATTAAATAATAAAGCACCTCAAAGCAATTGTTTCCATTTTACGATAAAACTAATTTCATATCAAAACGGGATATTGCCACTTCAAGTTTAAATAGGAATTTTTCAGTATGAAATAGCAAAAGCTGCCAGTTCGTATACAATCATAACTATAAAGAGGAAGTTTTGTTAATCCATACTCTAATCATCGATTTAAATTTCTTTGTAATGTACAAACCATATACGGAACCTGTTCGCACATTTTTAAACGATTTGCTCTACTATAAAAAATAGCCATCTGCTTGGAAATTTTTTAAAATCTGTAACTATATTTTGTATGAATAATCGTTTTAGTTTTACAAAATATGAAATAGACAATAAAGCCAATTTCAGATTCCAAAATCGGCGGCACTTCCAGGCGTTCATATTTGGGTAGAGGACTACGTTATTCAATATCTGATGGCTCTAATTGGCGTCGTTTTTCACTGTTCGAGAAACATACATACATTAATGCAGATTCTTCATTATTTAATTTCTTTGAATATAATTCAGGGCAATAATATTCGGTGGCAACAACTTGAAAAGTGATACAACGCTTTTAGTGATTTAACGCAAAATGCCGTTTCGAGACTAATAGCCCTTCTGGGTTAATAAAATTAATAGATAATCAACGATAAGCCAATAGATAAGTAATAAACGATAAGTCAATAGAAATTTAAAGAGAGAATAAAAGTACTAAACTAACGACGAGTATTTAAATAATAAATTTAAATAGCGGAAGTTCAACTCATTGAGGGCTGCGACTGGAATTACGATTTCATCCAAAAAAAAAAAAAAAAAAAAAAGAGAGATGTACATAAGCTAGGCTACGGTTGGACTTAAACCATGCGAACAGAAGACTGGACCTCACAGGAGATCGAAATTATTTGAAGTCGTGTCTTCGAGTTTATTGTATTTCTCCAAAGAGGTCAAATCAGATTTTTAAATTACATATTTCCAAGGCAATTTGTTATTCTAAACTGATTCTAAATTTCTTACTAAGGAAAACAAGATTAGTGGTCGTTTATGTTTCAATAAAGGTAGAAAAAAAATTTTAAACGAGGAAAACAGTTATTGATTACGAAACTAGAACCATTTCAGATTATTGTCAAAATGCAATTTTGAAAGAATTCATGTTTCACTTACCTGCTTAAATAATTAGCATTAAATTTAAAATTTAAAAAAAATTAAATCTGACAGGTTTCAGATTTTAAATTACGTCCAAAGGGGCGTTTTTTTAACGTTTTGTGTGTTACCTTTATTTATTCAATATCACGTTCTTTGCACTTAAACCATAAAATTCAGTTCAACAGCAATATCGCAAAATAATTTTTAAATGAGCATCCTTAGATTTTCGGATACACGGTCTCACGCACTGGAGATAAAAATGTTTTTTTTCTGTACAACGTTGCCATTGCTCGCTTTGAAATCATTTTGTTAATCAAAAATTCGTTAAAGTTTTACAAAATATGAAATCGATAATAAAACAAATTCCATATTCCAAATTAGGGCTACCAGATTCCCATATTTGATTACGTTACTCAAAATTCGATGGCTAGGTACCGTTGCTTTATCACAGTGCGAGAAACTTACATACATTTATGCAGAGTCTTCAGTATTTAATTTCTTTAAATATAATACAGGGCTCTAAGATTTGGTGGCAACAATTTGAAAAGTGAAACAACGCGAAATGCCAAAACGAAATTAATAGTCCTTTTGCACAAATTGTCCCTTTGGACTAATAACTACCATTAAATTAATAAATAATTAGCAAATAAATAGCTTAAATAATTAGGATTAATTATTATGCAATAAATTAATTCTTTGTTATATAATACAAAAAATACGGCTCCAGAATTCGGACAATAAGTTCTTTCTTCGCGCTTTGTTTTCGAGGAAATTAAAAGAACGCGGAAAGACAGGTTAGCAAGAAAAATTATTATCAAATTTAAAAAACGAAATGTTTATAGCGTATTGTATATAACTGCGAATTCAAAATCCTTGAAAATTAATCGTGCTGTGGTAATTAATTCATTTATATTCCAGTAAGATCGAGTGTAATATTTAATATTCTTCTTTTCCAACGGTTTGCGACCACCCTTGGTCAAAAGCGGATGCCATTCGATCGGAAAAAGTTGTCCGTCGGTTTTCCATGAAAAAGCATCCATTGACCTCGGCCTTGACCTTGAAAGCGAGGCCAGGCTGAACAAGCAGTCACTTCACGCTTTCTGCAGTTTTCTGCCCGTTATTGAATAAATAAGGCTGAGTCACGGATGCACTGTAGGTGGGCAGACGTTCTACAGTCTCGAGAATCTATCGAAGTGATTGATAAGTTAGTAATTAGAACATTTCAAGGTAACCTCTGTAAATGATTAAATTTATTGATAATTTGTATTTATAAATATCGATTTCTTTTGAAATTTTGTTATAGGGAAATTGGTTTATTCGCAATTGTAAATTTTTTATCTTAAGTCGGACATCATGACTTTTCTTTTTTAATTCATAAAATTGATATGCTTTCATGTAATGAAATTTATTAATGTAATTACAGATCTGGATTGTAACCTTCAAGAGCACACTGAGAAGTAGGTATCTGCAATGTTAATTCAAAGAAGAATCGCTTGAGTTTCTCCTGTGGTTCACTTCGAATAATGAGCCACTGAAACTACGCCAGAGAACTTCTTTGACTCCGGCACTGGCCACTGAAAACTATTATATATTACGACAAGTTTGGAAAATAACCTCGTCTTCGCAAACTTCAAAATGAGACGGTCCGTGTGGATATAAGAAAGTGGAAGTTCGAGTGATTCTGCATCGTTTCCTCGCGTTATACACCGGATATAAAAGTAATACATTTTTAAAAAATATTTTGAAAGCATTCAGATTTTATATTACGCCCAGAGGGGTGTTTTTTTAACGTTTTGTTGGTTACCTTTATTTATTAAATATCATGTTCTTCGCACTTAAACCATAAAATTCAGATCAACAGCAGTATCGCAAAATAATTTTAAAATGAGCATATCTTTAGAATTTTCGATACACAATCTCGCACGCTGAAGATGAAAAGGTTTTTCTTTTCGTACAGTGTTGCCATTCCTCGCTTTGAAATGGCTGAGTTGCTTAATCAAAAATTCGTTAAAGTTTTACAAACTATGAAATTGATCATAAAACAAATTCCAAATTTCAAATTTGGGCTTTCAGATGCCACATTCGCAGTAGGATTACGTCATTCAAAATTCAATGGCTCTAGGCACCGTTGTTTTATCACAATGCGAGAAACATACGTACATTTATGCAGATTCTTCATTATTTAATTTCTTCAAATATAATACAGGGCGATAGTATTTGGTGGCAACGATTTGAAAAGGAGCGTTTTTTTAACATTTTGTATGTTACCTTTATTTATTAAATATGCCTGTTCTTCGCACTCAAACCATAAAATTCAGTTCAACAGTAATATCGCAAAATAATTTTAAAATGAGCAAATTTTTAGAATTTCCGATACACTGTTTAGCGCGCTAGATACATATTTTCCCCCGTACAGTGTTGTCATTACTTGCTTTGAAATCGTTGAGTTTGTTCATCAAAAATCCGCTAAAGATTTACAAAATATGAAATTGATAATAAAACAATCTCCATATTCCAAATTTGGGCTTCCAGATGCCCATATTCGTGTAGAGACGTACGTTATTCAAAATTGGATGGCTCTAGGTGCCGTCGTTTTATCACAATGCGAGAAACATACACACATTCATGTAGATTTTTCATTATTTAATTTCTTTAAATATAATACAGGGCTGTAATATCTCGTGGCAACAGTTTTAAAAGTGAACGGACATTTAAAGTTTTCAACGCAAATTGCCAAAACGAAATTAATAGCCCTTCTGTGCTAACGCTCTTTGGGCTAAAAATAAGGAAGAGATGAGCATACAAAAATTAGATTTCTCTATGTAGCTAAATGCTGTTATTAGCGATTTTCTAGGACCCATTTCGCAATACGTTGTTCTAGGGCAGGCCATTTCATTACTAATTTCGGCAAAGCACATTCATTCTTTGGCATATTAATTGTTGTGATGTAATTTTTCTTCCACTCACGTATGAAGCTTTCACCAGTCCAAGTATCCTCCCTGTACCACAATTTCCATTTTCTTTCGCAAATTCTATGACTGTGTTTGAGACTATGTTTCGTTTGGTAGAAGCCACTTTACTACTAAAAGGAACACTAGATCAACTGTGTCGCAGCTAAAGCAAATGCGATTTACCAAAACTTTCGATCTTCACTTCAAAATTACCTCAAAGTTAAACCTGAAGTTTCATCACACTTACATACACACAATGCCTTATAACTAATAATAGAATTAAGCAGTAAACACAACGATATACGTAGGAAAAGCTAGAAATTAAAACAGGAAGTATACAATTAAAAGAAAACGAAAAGATTATGCAGCATTTGAACAAATTAAACACAATCTGACTTTCCGAAGATTGCAGTCTAGCTCCTTAGAGCTCATTTTTTCGTCGTTTTATCCCACATTCTTTATTAGCATCATTCTTTGTTATCCTACATGCCTTCGGGTTTCTTTAAATAAAAGTATTCTTCTCCTTGCTCGTTAATTGTACGCCAGAACAAGGGAGCTAATGCCCCTACTATTTGCTCCAACAATAAAAAGCCCAATTTAATTATTTCCACAAGCTCTTCGTCCAATATTTTCGAAATGAAACATCATTTCCAGCGAGGGCATTTTAATGTCTTCTCATAGAACCCCCTCTTTGTAAACATACGTTCTATTTTCTCCAGCCCCATTTCTGGAGCAGTGCCCCCTCAGGAACAAAGAACGCCACGCACTGTCTCACGCAGACAACCGCAATCCCAGAAATTAATTACTAATAGATCCATCGCCATGGGAGGGAAACGAAGGACTTACGCCTAAGTAATCTTCTCCAAGAACACAAGAAGACGCTCCGGAAGATTAATTCTTTTCCAGAAAAATCCACTTTTCCGGGAGATATCCCTTTGTGGATCACCGTCCGGGGATTTCTGGACTCGACACATATAGTGGAGTTCCCGCTGAGAATATCCCGAAAATAGACACGGTTGCGGTTTCGCCAAGAAGGAGCACTGTCTTCTGTTGACCACAAGAAACCATCTCCTGTATTCCCATGTATCCGGTTTAAAAGAGTTCACTATCTTGTCTGCATCTAAGTTCTTTCTTTTGAAAGTTTTTTTTTTTTTTTTTTCCCTCCCTCATACGTGGATTTTCGAAGTCTTTCTCAAAAGTTTCTTTGAAATATAAGGAAGTGGCTATTCTATATATGCTTCAGATACAAAATCTGCAACGTTTTGCAATGGCTCCGGGAGAAGAGCTGAGTTGCTGCGTATTTGATAAGTCTGAAATTTCATTTCAGATAATTACATGCACTTAAAACATTTTTCTTTCCGTTCTGAAAATGCATAAATAAATTAAGTCAAAGAAGATATTTTAAAACTTTTTTATCGGTAATTTTAATAGTCATCGACGTTTTGAAGAGCTGACAATATGTGCATTCCGATTGTATGTTATTTAATTGTGTTTTATGAGTATTTTAAATATAAAATAGTAATAAAGCACAGCCATTTTTATAAACATTTCTTTGCAGTTAAATGAGTTAAGAAGTAATATTCGAGTGGAGGACTACATTATTCAAAATTTGATGTCTCTAGGTTCCGTTGTTTGTGAATGCGAGAAAAACATACACACGTTCAGCAAATTCTTCATTATTGAATTTCTTTAAATTTTTACCAAATAATAGAACTTTGCATTACATTCAGATGGCAACAATTTGAAAAATGAAACATCGCAAAATGACAAAACGAAATTAGTAGTCCTTCTGGCCGGACGCCCTTCTGACCTGACGCCCTTAGGGCTAAAAAGAAATCTGAAAGGTTTCGGGTTTTAACGGCCGCCCAAAAGCGTTCGTTAAGGTTTTTTACGCACTCGCTGACATCGCGTCCTATCAGTCTGCTGTTGCCCTAACTCCAGCTAACCCCTCCCCTTATTATTAAGTATTTTTTTTTTTTTTCTCAGTTACGCCATACACAATTCAATGCCAGAATTATAAGAATTTTAAAAGCAGCATAACAGCATTCTCGATGGAATGTCGGCATATATTCTTCATTTTTTTTTTTTTTTTTTTTTTTTTTTTTCCAAGCCTTCTTTTCAGTTTAGAATATTAACGTTCCGTTTCTTAGTAAGAGGACTTGTAAAAAATTTTGTCTTTTTATTATTAGCGTTTTGTAGGTTAACTTTATTCAAGAAATACCGCGTTCTTTTTCTCATTTAAGTGCGAATAACACATAAAATTGAATTCAGCGGCCAAATCTCAAAATATTTAAAAACAGCTCTCTTTAGAATTTTCGATAGACAGTCTTGCGCCCTGGAGGAAAAAATACTTTATTCCGTACACTGTGGCCACTGCTCGCTTTCAAATCATTCAGTTTGTGAATCAAAAATCCATTAAAGTTTTACAAAACATGATATAGATTATAAAGTTAATACGAAATTTAAAATTCGGGTTTTCAGGTGTCCATATTCGGGTGGATACCATGTTATTGAAAATATGATGGCTCTATCTACTGCTGTTTTTCCACAAAGCTAGAAACATTGATGGGAATGCTTCGTTATTTAATTTCTTTAATACAGGGCGATAATATTTGGTGACAAAAGCTTGAAAAAGGAATCAACGCAGAAAGTGAAACGACGCAAAATGCCGTTTTCAGACTAATAGCCCTTTGGGTCTAACGCCCCTTTGGGCTTTAAAAAAAAAAAAAAAAAAATGCAGAAGAGGTGACATATGTGCAGTACCCTCACTGAGACTGGAATCCTGGACCACTCGGATACGCGCCGAGTGTGCTACCGTTCCACCACGAAGGCATGTTGGAAAGAGGGAGAAAATGCTTTGTAAAGCTACTGATAGCAAAATATATTAGTCCTTAGTAAAAATTGTCGATGTATAAAAAAATTAACTCATGCTTAAAGAAATCTTGCTTTTACGATTTAAAGTACACGATGGTGACCAAATTCTTAATTTTCCAAACTCATTCTGAGCTATAATGTTAATTCGATGCGACCAAATCTTTAGTTGTGTTTCTTCTACTGGCTGAACCTCCAGGAGTTCGAGTGGGTACTTCGCGTATAACTAAGATAATACTTCGCTGTGGGATAAATAACTTAAAAAACAAAATAGGTCTTTCCTAAGTCCCTCAGAACGCATTTTTCACATCTCATCGCCATACGCTAACAGAGCTGCAAGGATTTTACCCTAATGAGATTCTACGATGCAAGCAAATCTAATTTATCTCCTCCCCTGCTCATCCATTAAGTCTTTCATTCTTTCACACTGCTATCCTTCTGCTTTTACATTATCCTACTCCTACTCATCCAATTAAATCTTTAGCATCATTCAAACCTGGAGGTCCTGTGTACTTCAAAGCAGCGGCAAAAGAACAAAAAAAATCGTTGCTAGTATCTCTGTGCTTCAGGTAAATGCATATTCGAAGTTTATTTTCCCAGATTATAGAAGCTGTTACATGTCGTTACTGGAATGAAATTCGATTTTCTAGTCTGTTGCAGCAGGCAAGTTGAAGAAGCATTCGTTATGTCCTACATCATTGGCGCTTCGATTACCTGACCTGTCTAAGATATTTCACATATAGTAAAACCTGATTGGTTTTCCTTTAGTTTATGAATAGTTCTCTATTAGTGAATACCTATTACTGTTTTCTCTGCTAGAAGCAAAGGTTTCGGAAGATAATGTTTCACCTAAAGCAGCGGAACTAGAGATAAAAACTTTACCTCGCATTCTGAGCCGATCTATGAGCACAAGATCCAACACTGAGCTACAGCTGTGGATTTTGTCTTGGGAGAGAAAAGTGTAATATACTGTTTAGTGTATAATTCTTGTGAGGCAAGTTTCGAATAATAATTCGTCGCAAATCGAGCGAGCGTTATTCCGCGCAGTGTGCTGGAATGTATTTTAAAAATAATATGTCAGCACGAAGTAAATCATTAATAAAATAGTATTATACAGCCGCCCAACCTGTATAGTGATTAGCGTTGACTGCCTTGCCGAAGGTCACGGAGTGGGCGTGGATGCTTATAAATGTACAGTGTCCGTGCGGCATGGGGGCAGTCTAAATATGCGGCGAGCCAAAAGCCACCTCGAGAGGCTGATGCTAGGGGAAAAGAGGTTGGAGACCCTCTGGCCTGTCCCCTAGGATGCTGCCCATCAAAATTTGGGGGGGGGGGGTACTGAACAAAATTCCACTGTCATTTGTAAGGTGCTCAAAGCTGTGGCCAACGACAGGCGTAAACTTGCCACAAGGAATTTCGTCGGCTTTACACTGACTATAGGTCCGAAAAGTGTGCATTAGCAACAAAAACAACAGTATTATACAACTACATTATTTTGTGATACCTAGATACGTGCATAAATGACATAATAGTATTACACCAAAACGAACGTAATTGGCATAATAGTACAAAGAAAATAAATAATAAAATACAAATCTGAAAAAATCGCAAAAAATCTGAAAAAATCCCCCTTTGATTTTTCCCCCTAAAAAATTTCCCAAAAAAATCTGAAATTCCCCAAAAAATCTGAAAATTTTCAGATTTTAAATGACGTTTAAAGGAACTCCTTTTTAACGTTTTGTGTCTTACCTTTATTTATTAAATACCGTGTTCTTTGCACTTAAACCATAAAATTTAGTTCAGCAGCAATGTCGCAAAATAATTTTAAAGTGAGCCTATCTTTAGAATTTCCGATACACTGTTCCGCGCCCGCTGGAGATAAAAAGGTTCCCCCGCCCCCGCCGTAGAGTGTTGCCATTGCTCGCTTTTAAATCGTTGAGTTTGGTACTCAAAAATTCGTTAAAGTTTTACAAAATATGAAATCGATCATAAAACAAATTCCAAATTTAAAATTGGGTCTTCCACATGCCCATATTCGTAGGATGATTACGTCATTCAAAATTCGATGGCTTTATGTACCGTTGGTTTTATCACAATGCGAGAAATAGACGTACATTTATGCAGATTTTTCATTATTTAATTTCTTCAAATATAATGCAGGACTCTAACATTGGGTGGCAACAGTTTGAAAAGTGAAACGGACATTTATAATGATCCAACGCAAAATTGCAAAACGAAAACAATTGTCCTTCAGGGACAAAGCCCCTTTGGACTAATAATGTAACAATTAATTTTACGTAATAGAAATATATATAGCATATTTTAAACCTAATAAATATTACATTAAATGTATAATATCTAATGACATTCTTGCCTTTTCAACTGCGACGCGTCAGGGGTCAAGGCGTAGAGCTTCAGAACATCTAGTGCATAAAATAAATTACTGTGATATAAAAAAAAAAATGTGTTGTTACGAAGCTTGCATATATGCAACTAATTTTAATGATATTTTATGCGAAATTGTAGCATCATTTATGTAATGTATCATGAAATAAATGTTTGAAAAGGACAAATCTCTGCGGAAAAATAATACCACAGAAGCAAGTCTATTTAACGTTGAGGTAAACGGCTATTTCATTAAACTGGCAAGATATCGCCAAGTTTTGCCGACTAATTTTTGTCACCAAATTTGGCGATAAATAGCTGAAAGTTACCAAATTTGGCGATAAATAGCCAAAAATCGCCACACATGGAGAACATTTCCTGACATTTTGGTCCAATGTTAATTTAACTCTAGTTGATACTGTATTGATCCCTATATGTAACTGTAACCGTATCCGGCTCTTATATATAACGTTAACCGTATTTGCCTTCGAGAAGTGGTCTGGGGGAAAACTGTGTAATATGAAAGCTTTCAATTTGTTTTCATTTTTTTCTGTACTATTATTAATCCTGTTAATTTCAAGTCTTGTTATTTTTATCCCTTTTCTAAATCTATATATCTACAGCTTCGAATACGTCAGCTGGGCATTCGATCTCTGGCTGTGAGAAACATTGGGTAGTTTTGTTAGTTGTGACGATTTACCCAACTGCTCCGTCATTAATATACGGAAGACATCCATTAAGCCTTTTTCTACCCAGCACGACGGGGGGGGGCGAGGCTACTCATCTGGCCTAATTCCAATGTCTCCGCTAGGAGAGATGGCACGAGTTCAAATATACTGCTTCTGTTCAACGTTCTTTCACCTCCCTATGCTGATACTTTGTTTATTAATTAAATTATTTTAAGCATTCATCTCTGCAAGAGGTGTGACATAACTGGAAAACAACATCAAGGCAGTTTGCCGTTATCAGCCCGAATTTAAATAGAATCCTGAAACACAATGTATGACGGAGCATTAGCAAAAAAAGTAGATGTAAACAACTAATATTTTAAAATTTGGGGGATTAAAAATGGAAGAGTGCAGTTAGTAAGTTTGGGGAACGAATTCTCTCCGCTGTCAAAGAGAATAAATAAAATCTTTAAACCCTGATTCGGTGGAGGATTACGTTATTCAAAATTAGATGGCTCTAGGTACCGTTGTTTTATCACAATGCGAGAAACATACATACATTCATACAGATTCTTCATTATTTAATTTCTTTAAATATAATACAGGGCGATAATATTTGGTGGCAACAATTTGAAAAGTGAAACGAAATTTATAGTGAACCGACGCAAAATGCCAAAATGAAATCAATAGCCTTTTCGGGCTAAAAACGTACTTCATGTCTATTTTATGCTGTTTTGGAATAAAATAATTACTAGCTTTCGTACATCCTTATCGCCGTAGATGAATTATTTATCACTTCCATTCTAAATGCAACACTTTGCCTTCATTTTCATAGGACTAAACAGTGAAATGGCTCATAATTCATTTAAATTTCCTCTTTGCATGTACAAAAAGGACGCACATATGAATATGAAAAAAATATGCGTGAGAAAGACGTGAAAATTCAATGTTAGCTCTTGCTTTTGATTCAAAAAAAGTTAATCATCACAGTGCATTACCGGACCCTTAGCTTTAAAGCACTATAAGGTATTTCTCCCACCTTTTTAGCATGCCTTCGTGGTGAAGCTGTCAGCACGCTCGGCGCCTATTCGAGAGGTCTAGGTTCGAGTCCCGGTGAGGGCGTTGTTCATTTTTCATCTCTCCTGCTTTGAAATAACCTAGTATCTCTACAGTGGCGCTCGAACTAAAAAAAAAAAAGTGGTGAATGATGATTCTCCCTCACCAGGATTTGGCGATTGGGTCCCTTGATCCCCAGTCCCCTTTAAAAGGGTGAGTATATAAGATATTTCTCCCATCTTCTCAGCATGCCTTCGTGGTGTAATAGCCATATTCGAGAGGTCCGTGGTTCGAGTCCCGGCGAGGGCGTAGCTCTTTTTTCATATCTCTAAACATAAAAAATCCTAATGTCTCTACAGTACTCTGTGTAAATACTAATTTATGTAGAGTTTTATTAATTTAGAATTTAATTAAGCAATTTTTTCAATAGTTCCGAAAACAGTGCTTAATTAAATTAAATTTTTTATTCATTTAATGCTTTGTTTCGAGGATGTTAGGCCAAAAATAACTAAAATTCTTCTTATTGCGCAAAGTGTTCACAGTTCAGGTGATCTCGCAATGATCTTATCAGTTATAAAGAAAGCACTGTGGATTAAGTTCATACGAGGATGAATCCAAAAAAAAGGTTATAAGGATAATAAAAAATTATTTATTGCCAATAGAAAAAAAAAAAAAAAAAAAAAATACAAAAGGGAATTAAGAAGCGCACATGCCTATCATTTTACCGCATAATCACCAAATCTATTCAGACATTCATCTTAACACAAGACCCAAATTGTTTAACCCGGATTGGCAGAAACCACGTCCCTGCCCACTGAGCCAACTCTCGGTGGATGTTTCACATCACTCTCTGAAGAAAAACTAATTCCAGATAAATGTTCCTTCAATTTCGGAAAAAAAGATAATAATCACTATGCTCTATGGGGGTGGTGTCTCCAGATTTCTCACTTTTGCTACAATTCTTGAGTTTGGCGAGCAGTATAGGTCCTAGCATTGCCATGCAAGAGGGTGACACCATCACTCGAGATGCCAAGGCGATGCCAGCGTCGGATGGCTTCTCGTAACCGTGTCTAAGTGGCACAATAACAATCGGCAGTAACGGCATGGCCACCTTCCAGATATTCGATTTCGACAACGAATCACGGCTCGCACCTCCAAGCGAGATCACTTTTGCAATCACTTGTCAATTCATTCGCTCTGACACTTCTGCAAACTTACTCTACCTATCAGCACAACCGCTGTTAGACAACTAATGCCAACTGCCTACCCTCTGGCGATAAAGTATTTCCTCCACAGTAATTACTTTTCAAATGTTGATGCTTGTAACCATTTTTTTTTTTTTTTAAATCCATTTAAGTATTTTGGTTCCAAGAAACCTCTTGAAGATATCACAGAAGATGTAGAAAAAAAGTACAGTGCAATTCTAAAGGAACAAACATTGCAGTTTTTGACTGGAGTGGAGGCTGTTTTGACTGGGATCTGCTTGCAAGGTATTAACTTTTTATTTTGTAGGTGGTTAAACTTCGGACCTAGGGCCTCATCGATTCCTTAAATTCTTTAAAAAAATGGCTTTGGAGTCCCTGAAATAGACTTGTTCATAGTGGTCCAGAAATAGCTTCATTAGGCCTTGTCCTGTTCGGATCCTGTGAATTTTTCGTAAATTTCCCAAAGATAAAATTGTATGATAAAATATCTCAAGTAAAAGTTGCTGGTCTCATGGAGTTGCGCCATCTTTGGTCTTCCTTGCATTGAACTAGCACGTTTAGTTTCCGAGTTAAAGTCTCAAAAATGTAATTTCAGTGGCCATTTCTACCCAGTAGCAGTCTTAAGATTTCTTTGGCCAAAGCAGCATAGCAGTTCTGCATCGAAAAAAAATCTAGATAAGCATTTCTCAGTGGTTTTTACATTATGGAATACTTGAACTTGTGTCTTGAGCGAGCTTTGCATAAGTGTTACATGTGATTCCCTATACGAGTATTTAAATCTATGACTAATATTTCCTTTTCTTTATTTCTCATGATAAGCCGCATGACTAACCCACAGTAACTTTTCATGGAATTCTAGGGTCTGGAGAATCCTAATTGAGATCCGTGTTATCTTATTTACCGCTC
This sequence comes from Stegodyphus dumicola, assembly GCF_044657685.1. Lineage (NCBI taxonomy): Eukaryota > Metazoa > Arthropoda > Arachnida > Araneae > Eresidae > Stegodyphus > Stegodyphus dumicola. The sequence continues at coordinate 214,868,114 of NC_140773.1, read as the reverse complement.
AGTTGTTTTGATACTTCTTTCATGTTTCTACCTCTTCTAGTTTCAGTATTAAAAACAAAAAAACAAACAAACAAAAAAAAAAAAAAAAAAAAAAAAGAGGGGCTTTCAGATTTTATATTCCGTCAAAAGGGGCGTTTTGCGTGTTACCTTTATTTATTAAATAGCATATTCTTCGCCCTTCAACCTTAAAATTCAGTACAACAGCAACAACACAAAATATTTAAAAGAACATATCTTTAGAATTTCCGATACACAGTTTCGCGAGCTGGAGATAATTTTTTTTTTTTTTTTTTTCGTACAATGTTGCCATTGCTCGCTTTGAAATCGTTGAGTTTGGTAATGAAAAAATTCGTTAAAGTGTTACAAAATATGAACTCGAAGATAAAACAAATTTCAAATTCCAAATTAGGGCTTCCAGATGCCAATATTCGGGTGGAGACATACGTTATTCAAAATTAGATGGCTCTAGGTACCGTTGTTTTATCACAATGCGAGAAACATGCATACATTTATTCAGATTCTTCATTATTTAAATACGTTAAAAATAATACAGGGCTCTAATATTTGGTGGCAACAATTTAAAAAGTGAATCAACCTTTATAGTGAATCAACGCAAAATGCCAAAACGAAATTAATAGACCTTCTGGGCAAATTGCCTCTTTGGACTGAAAGAAAAATGTTATTCGTTTTATACTTTTTTGCGTTATGAAGAAAAAATCTTGAAAATAAAAGAGAGAGAGAAAAAAAAAAAATTTAAATAGAAAAACTGTACAAAATGTTAAATTCTTATCGTGGACTCCTGCCCTAAACACAAATATACATTTTTATAGTACTCACTTTTCATTTTCTAAGTTAAGTTTATAAATTTAGCGACGATATTTGATGATTATGATGCAGAAGTTATAGCAGCTTCATTTTTTGCAAGAGCATATGTGTGTCAAATATTTAAATGCGCTTTCCTAGGAAAATAATTTTGCAGATTCGTTATTTTGGCATGGTATCTGGGAAGTTATATTAATTCATAACCAGACTTTTACTCACATTCAAGATAGGAAATAAAATGCATTAGAAATTCAAAAAGTAATATTTTTTACACCGTTCTTCAATATCCAGATGAATAACATTAAAAATAAAATCTGGTTATGAATTAAAATCGATAACGAGTTAAAGTTATTACGTTCTGTATTTGGCTCGGAAAAAAAAAAAAAAAAAAATGGCAGCATTTTGATTAGGTTTGCTTTCCATGCTGACAGAGATCCCGTATTATAAGCGCGTCTCGGCTTCTTTTAACAATGATGTTTTTGAAGTTTGCACGCCAACTGGCTGGCGCCTCTGCCTCACTGACCGGCGACCGAATTACTTACAGCAGCCACCAGGTATATGATAGAGTCGATAGAAGAATCAATATTTCGCTCGCAGGCAACGAAAACTGTGAGGCAGTTGGAAATTCCCCCATGACGAACGGCTTCTGCTGCAAACGATGCATTATTCTTCGCACTCTCCGCAGACGATCCAATATTCTCTCCTCCAGCGCATCATGATTTGATAAATTTGTTTAGCGTTCGTTATCGACTAAGACACGATACTTTGTACTACATCAGTTTGTTTTCCTCGTGGATTATTGCAACTTCGTTACGTCTTGTTATCTTCCTCGGGTTCGATTTTTGTTTTCAAGACGTGTGTTAAAGAAAGACTAGAATAACTGCTTAAATAAACGATGGGGAGGGAATACTAATTTGCTAAAATGTTTTAATTCCACTGTTATTTTATTTACCTTATGCTACAGTCCGGTAACTTAATAAGAATTCTGTTTGCGCGAACTTCCAAATGAAATCGTCTGCGCAGAGCTGAGGCACTGAGTAGAATGAGTATGAGAGCACGCGAGTAGAATTAACATTTACTGTTGAAAATAACTTAGACTCTTTAAAAACAAAGATAGTAAACTCGTAAATATTCATTTGATTTATGTCTTTTATTGTTTTTTTTTTTCCCGTTTTTTTTTTTTTTTTTTTTTTTCCCTCCCGTTTCAGTAAACATTTGTTTTACTCTGATTACCAATGACCACGTGGGGTGTTGTTGTTGCGACTTATCTCACTTGTCTGACAGAAACATAAAAACAAACCCACGAAATTCATGGTAGCAAGGAGAGCAAGATTGCGCCTGTCGTTAGCTAGAGCCTTGAGCATCATGCAGATAAACAATACGACTTCGCTCAGTTTCGCCCAAATTTTGATGAACAGCACCTCGGGAAAGGACGGGTCCGAGTGTCTCTTACCCCCCTTCTCTTGCCATCAACCTCTCGAGAGGATGTTCGACTCGCCATTCATTTAGAGTGCCCTCATGCCGCAAAGACACTATACATTCACATGCATCCATGCCTTCTTTAGGATCCCAAATCCGGGCCCTTCGGTATCGCAGTAGGGTCCCCTAACCACTATACCATCTGAACGGCACCAACGACCATAAACATGTTAAATGGATTATATATTGCATGGAAATCCTGATTATTTTTTAATATGTGTAATATGCACGTAACATAACGCTTTAATATGTGATCCACAAAACGCAGCCTAGCGTCAGGAACCATTTTAAACCAAGTCGGGCGAACAGAAAAAAAAAAAAAAAAAAAAAATCTAAAAGGCTCCAGAGTTTAGTGATCGTCCAAAAGGGTTTGTTAAGGTTTTTTATGGTCTCGCTAAGCTCGCAGTCTACCAGTCTCCTGTTCTCACTCCTACTAAACCCCATCTTTTTTTTTTTTTTTTTTTTTTGTCTTTTTAGCTTTATTATTAAGCATCCTTTCTTCGCTTTTTTAAATTAAATTAATGAAGAGTTTGAACTTTCAGATAGAAATATTGTATACAGTGACAGAGTTTCAAGTCTGTAATGCTTGTATGTGATCATATGATTACATTTATAAAAACTTTTAACTGAGATATCTTTTGTGCAAATTTTCCACGTTCCTTTAAAAAAAAAAAGAGGGAAGGGGGAAATTAGGGAAACGAAAAAATAAATAAATAAATAAAAAAGAAAAGGGGAAAAAACTCCTCCCCCATTTTTAAGAAATAACTTTGTTTTTATAGGTCTGTTGACAACTTATTTCGTTAGTAGCTTTATGACCTAACAAAACGTTTTGGCCTATTTTTTTCCCAGGTTGACTATAAAAAGGTATATCAGTTTCAAAACGAATTACAATTTATTTGAAAGCTAAAAAGTTAAACTGGAAAATGTCTCATTTGCAAGTTGACTCACTCAATGCCATTGCAAATAGGTGTTATTGAGAGAACAGCAAGGACGACTAAACGGAAAGAGATAAAACGGGTTGATATAATCGACGTTCGTGGGTTGTATTACATCATTTCCCGCCTACATTGTTAGAGTGTTAAAGAAAGCGTTAACCTGAAATCGTTATTAAATTAATAAACGAATACAGCTACTCTTCAGTAAAGTAAAGCAGAAATAAAGAGATGGATGTGATTTAGATTTCTTCCATCTAGATTTCTAAAGAACATATCTTGTCTCTATCATCCTACTCTTGTTCGTGACTTCAGAAATCGAAGTGACTTATTTTCCTTTGATGCAGAATGCTGAAGAAATATCTTATTTCTTTTTCGAGGGGGGGGTGTCTTTCTTCTTTTCGTGACTTCTAGAATTCACGATTAAAAAAGATTTACAATCGGGATTTGTACTCAGGCAAAATTGAAATATATTTTCTGGAAAGTTCTCGTAAGACTATAAGTAAAAAAGTAATAGAATAGAATTCAAAAATGTAATAAAATAATATAATAAAATACATAAAATTTAGAATATAAAAATTAAGTAAGAAATGACCAAAAACATCTGAAAGCTTTTAGATTTTATATTACGCTTTTATATTTTATATCATATAGGATTATTATTATTTTACGTGGTGTAGTGCCGACGTGTATTCGAGAGGTCCATGGTTCGAGTCCCGGCGAGGGCATTGCTCCTTTTTCATTTCTCCTGCTTTCCAAAAAACCTAATGCCTCTACAGAATTATAATTAAAATTGTTTTATATCCCCGTGCAATGCAGCAAGAAACATATTTTAAGAGAAAGCTACGCCGAAAAAGTAAAAATACAGGAGCACTCGTATTTAACATTTAATAAATAGATATCTCTTAATTTATATTTAAATTGAATAAGTGTAATTGACTACTATGTTAGCTGTAACCGTCATTCTACTCTTTTGATCTCCAGAAATCTCGAGAAAGCAGCAATTACCAGAACTTCTTCGCGACCGATTAAAATGCTTTAAAAAGCCTGAGAGGGACATCTGAGCTCAGTAGTTGTTTAGTGAGCTGTTGTTGATTGCAGCGAATTCACGGTGAGATCGGATTACCTTACTCTTTGCACTGCGTCGTATTCTAACGTTTTGAGTAGTTTGGAAAATAACTACTGATTATATTGCATGATATTGCGTACTTGTACGAATATCTCTGAGAAAACTCCAGCGCTTTGTTACATTTCTTGCGATAAGAATAAATTTTATTAATCTTTTACCGGACTTGTGCATTCAATGTATTACGAACCCGTATGCACGCAAAGATATTTAAAAACAACGTATCTTTAGAATGTCCGATAACAGAGTCTCGCGCGCTGGACATAAAAATGTTTTCTTTCTTCAGTGTTGCCACTACTCACATTGAAATTGTTGAGTTTTCAATAAAAAAATCGTTAAAGTCTTACAAAATATGAGATAGGCAATAAAAGAAGTTCCAAATTCGAGCTTCCAGGTGGACTCCGTTGCTTTTTCACAATGCGAGAAATATACATACATTTATGCAGAGTCTTCATTATTTAATTTGCTTAAATATAATATAAGGTTATGACATTTGGTGGCAACATTTTGAAAAGTGAAACGAACATTTATAGTAAACCGACGCAAAATGCCGTTTCGAGACTGATAGCCCTTCTGGGCCTTCTCTCCTTTGGACTAATAAAAAAATAATAAAATATATGAAAAATAGAATATAACAAAATATATAAAAAAACTAAATAAAATACAGAATGTAAAAATTAAGTAAACAAAATTTTTTTTTTAAGCTGGGGGAGGGAATTTTGATAAATTTCTTCTAACGAAAGAAAAAAAAAAGTGTTAGAAACATTTCTTATTAAAAATAAAAAACGTTGCAAATATTCAAAAATTTATCAGTTCCACATGCGCCCTCTTAATTTAAATGTATTTTAACTTAAAACCTTTACGTAAATTATTAAAATAGAGATTTCATTTATTAAGAAGAGTGCGTTTATTGCTTTTAATTTGTTCAGTTTGTGAAACAGTGATAAGTTTTGGAAAGTAAGTTAAAGATCTTACATTTTCCCAATTGGTAACATTCTGAGAAACGATCATGCAAGATAAATTAAAGATTTTACATTCGGCACAATGGCAACACTTGTTAAGGTGAGTTGATAGCATATGCGTGGCATTACATATAATATAACGATTCAAAATTTTAAGAAAACTGCGCTAAGGATGCTCTGTAATGTCAATAAGACGATAGATTCCATTTTGCCATTAAATCATTAGACAAATTGATTTATTGAGCTAAAGCCAGATTCATCTTAAATTATTTTTTAAATACATTGTGATAATTATTCTTAAGTTTTGCTCACAGTTAAATTTCAGTTAAAAACCTATCCTGTTTTTCTTGGCCGTTCATTCGCATAGAATTGAAAGTTTCAGTTTCAGAAAGAAAGTGTTTACTATTTTGCTGCATTGTTATTAAAACTGTGAATATAGTTGAAATTAGACATTATACTAGCTATAAAAGACACATCGAACGACAAATCAAGTAACAACGAGCCCCGACGTTTATGGCTTAACAGCAACTTTTACGCGCAACTTCTTACGGCATTGATTACGTCGTAAACTTGCTGTTAATTTATTTAACTTTAGTGCGGATACATTTACGTCGTGTAGTTGCAACTCACAGCAATTTCAATTTATTTTTAGGTTTGTAAAGCTCGAGTTGAGGTTTAAATAAATTGAAGCTGTTTTAGAACCAGGGTGTTTTTGTAGACCTTTTTAACACCTCGTAAAAGGGACCTTGTTTTTAGTTCGCGATAAATTGATGTTACTGCCAAGCACCGATGTATAAGATCTTTATGTTTTGATACCATAAAAGTGCTTTGCTGAGTAGGGACTTCGTTAAATAATTTAAAAAGTAATTAATTTCTGGACTTCCTAACAACATTTTGAAAAAATAAAACTTCATACATTAAATGTCAAAACAGAGTCGATTTCTAGCAAGTTATAAAAGATTGATTGTGAAATTTATAATTTGCATCCATTGTTGTCTGGATCCCAAATAAAATCAAATGGTTGTGTTGAAATTTTATAATAAAATATAGACCTCAAGCTTCTATTTTTGTGTAAAGTGTTTCCTAAGTTCTAGAAATTGAGCCCTATTTAGTTCCTAGAACTTACAGGCAAAGCTGTCAGCTAGAAATAAGTCTTGACATGTTTATGCCCCCCTCACAATATTGTTTCGTCCAATTGAGTTGTTTGACTGATGCAGGCGTATTTTTGTAGCATTGCTTTTGCAACTATTGAAGATGTAAAGAGGAGCAATTATTAGACCCACAGCGGCCAAGTGATAAAATTCGCTGAATATTGGTAGTTCAGTCAGGGGAACGGGTTGGTTGCATGGGTTTTTGTAGTTTTCTCCATGTGTAACGTTCTTCCATGAAGGCATCTCCCCGCTCAGGAATGTAGCCTTTGAGTGATTTGCCATTACCCATAGAACCAAATAAAACTCTTCTTCTTCTTCTTCTTCTTTTTTTTTTTTTTTTTTTTTTTTTTTTTTTTTTTGAAAGAGGGTGTTGTAAAATTATGTACAACTGGTTCAGCGTCTGCGAGGAGAATTCTGTTCCCATATTTTATCTTTCATTTGAAAAAACAGAAACATCGAAAATGATCTTTTGAATACTGCTTAAAAAAATTTTAGTTTTCCATTGGGATAAGTCAAATGGGGATCATGTTGGAAAACTGCATTTTAATATTGGCAAAATGTTTTTAAAAGAATTATACCTAAATTCTAGAACTTCGGAAAGCACCTTTACATACTTTTTTTAATGCATTCAAATGATAATATATGTTTAGATTTTTAATTGTTTTCAAAAACAAAACATATTTTCTGTAATATTTTGATATTCTTCTACTAGTACCATTTTACTTCCAAAAAGGAAATGCGGAAATAGGAGCCGAAACTTGAAAACTCAAATAAAAAATGAAACTTCTTTTTAATTGAGTTATTTTATTTATTAGTATAATAGCAGATATTATTTTTTGTTTAAGAACAAAAGTAATATTTGTACGTAATTTTCAATTTTTAGAATTTATTATATATTTTTTTTTAGTTTTTCAGGAGTTTGGGAACCGTGATTTTTTTTTTTTTTTTTTTTTTTTTTTTCCCGTTAGGTGACTTTGAACTAAAGTTTTCAGATTGAGAGTACAGTATTTTTAAATAAAGAAGGCGGAACTTCTAAACTGAAAAACAAACTTAGTCCTCCAACCGAACATGAGCACATGAAAGCCCGAATTTGTTTTATTGTCCATTTCATATTTTGTACAATTTGAATGAATTTTTGATTAACAAACTCAATGATTTCAAAGAAACAGTGGCAACACTGTACGGAAAAATATCTTTATCTCCACGAAAGAGACTGTCTATCGGAAAAATCTAAGGATATGTTGTTTTTAAATATTTTTAGCCCAAAGGGATAGGACCCCAAAATGCTCTCGAAACGTTTTCGTGTGCGCAAATGAAAAAACGCCCCTTTAGGCATAATGTAAAAATCTGAAGGCCTTCAGATTTTTATTGATTTATTTTTTTTAGGAACAGAAATATAATTATTTATTTAATGTTAATATAATTATTTATTCATGAAAAGAATTTTATGATGTTTTTAATTCATATTTAGCTAGATTTAATCCATTAGAATTTTAAAGGATATTACGAATTCTCTTGCGTGTAGTATCCAAGATCTCATTTTTAAAAATCGAAGATTTGGGACTTTTGGAGACTGTCGAAGCTCTGGAACAGCAGAATCTTTCTAAAAAATTAAACTCTAAAAAATAATATTTTATATAGTTTCCAAAAAATTAATATTTTAAATAAATCATGTAAAAATCTATTTGTTCAGAAACGAACCTCACTTTAAAACCATATTTACATAATATTTAATTACTGTTGATAAAGAATGTTTGAATGGCGCATTATTTTTTTCTGATTTGGCTGTTAATTGCTATGTGCAAAATGAAAGAAAATTTCTCAATATCAGTTAAACGGAATAATCGATTTCAGCAATATTAAAACAACACATGAAATCTGAGAAATAAGGGAATTTTACCACACATCGTCTGCGAATAATTTACATCATATGATGCGTTTGTTCTTACAAGTGATTTGTTTGCAAAATATTCACTTTAGAGATCTACGTATTTAAGTATTCAGTAGGATCTATTGAATATTTATTGCATGTTTCGTCATTTAGAGCTGACAGTGAATTCATAACGAATTACCATTTGAATTGAGGGAAGTTTATCAACACGTGCCTGTATGGCTACTATTTACATTATTGTACTTGTTTAGAACTGCTTATAATTAATTGACAGTACCTCTTTTGTTTCGTATGAGGTGAGAGATTTCCGCCAACAAAACTCGATTGATTTATTTTTAGGTCATAGTCATATATGATGTTTCGAACAGAAATTGTGATAAATATTTTTTCTTTAGAAAAGGAATTTCTCTGCCTCTCTTAAATGGGAAGGGGGCGGAATTCAAAAACTTCCAGAATTTATATTACTCCCAAAGGAGCTTTTTTTTTTTTTTTTTTTTTTTTTTTTTCCATTTATATACACGTACCCGTTTCGGGAGAATTTGGGTTAAAAATATTTTAAAATACCCTATTTTTAGAATTTCCGATAGACAGTCTCGCGTGCTGGAGATAAAAATGTTTTATATAGGGTGGCCCAGAAGTCACTTTACATTTTGAAAATTAAATAACTTTTTCTTAAATGACTGTATTTAATTAATTCTTTTTTATTTTTTGCTTATTCACATGTCCATTCAAATGGAAATGAGCTTCATCTCCCATGATCAACTTGTGAATAAACTCATTGTCATTTCTTGCAGTTCTCTGAAACCTGACAGCATAATTTACTCGTTTCTGAAAGTCTGCTGGTTTTAAAGATTGCACTAATTGAACCTTGAAAACGCGTCACTAAGTTCCTTATTGCAGGCCTACTAGGGGGATGTCGAACATTAAAATGGCGCATATATGCGTTGCAACAATTGACCGTCCATTTTCAAAGTAAAATTCAATTATCTTCACTCGTTGTTCTGTTGTAAACTTATCCATGCCAAAAATTTCCAGGGATTATATTTTTTAATTCTGAAAAGAGAAAAAGAAATATATTAATAGAAAAAAAGTTATTTAATTTTCAAAATGTAAAGTGACTTCTGGGCCACCCTGTATAATACAATGTTGCCAATGCTTGGCTTGAAATCTTTGAGTTTATTAATGAAAAATTCGTTAAAGCTTAACATAATTCGAAATGCACAATAAAATATTTAAAAACAGCGTAACTTTAGAATTTCTGATAGATAGTCTATTGCACTGGAGGTAAAAATGTTTATTCCCGGACATTGCTCACTTTGAAACGATTGATTTTGCTAACCAAAATTTGTTAAAGTTTTACAAAATCTGAAATGCACAGTAAAAAATATTCCACATTCCAAATTCGGGCTTTTAAGTGCACATAATCGGGTTCTGGCTTTTGGTATAATTGTTTTTTCACAATGTGAGAAACATATATACATTCATGCAGATTCTTCATTAATTTATTTCTTTAAATAAAATTCAGGGCGATAATATTTGGTGGTAAAATTTGAAAAGTGATTCAGAATTTTTGATTAACAAACTCAATGATTTCAAAGCGAACAATGGCAACACTACGAAAAAAAATATAGCGCGAGCGCTCCAGCGTGCGAGACTGTGTATTGGAAATTCTAAGGATATGCTCTTTTTAAGTTATTTTGCGATATTGTTGAATTGTTTAAGTACGAAAAACATTATATTTAATAAATTAAGGTAACACAAAAAACGCTAACGCCCCTTTGGGCGTAATACAATGCCTGAAAGTCTTTTTTTAATAATTTCCTTTATTTTTTTATTTGATTTCAAAACATGTTTATATTTTAATGTTTTTTTTTTTTTTGATCGATTAGCATAGCACGAAAAATTCCTGAACCAACAATTAAAAATCGTTTAAACATTCACAATAATTTCTGATCAATATCAGAGATAATAATGAATACTGAAACAAAAGAATCTTTGTCTTTCTTTAAAAGATGATACTGCAGTTTCAGGAAATGAAATGCCATTTTAATGGATGTCATTTTTAACGTCTCCTTCTTAACAGCAATTTTATACTATTGACAACTACTGGCAGCTTTGTCTTAGGAAATAAGGAAGATCTTCCTGTCCGCAATTCTGCACTTAAAGCTGCTTTCAAACCTTGTGTTTTGGTGTAGATTTGAACTGATCGTCCTCAACTGATTCGATTGCTGCTTTGCCTAATTTTAAGTTTCACTTCGGCATGTTTCTTCTCTCTCTAAATACATCTCGCGTTCATTCAAAAGGGGTTCAAATTCACTTTGTCGTGGTACGTCCGGTTGAGATGTCCATCAGACAACCTTCAACGGACAATACCCGCCCGTCGGTTCCCCAACCCGGCCGCATGCTTGGCCTCTGGCCCGGTTTGCCCTTGATCCAGCAATTGACTACATTCCGAAGAAACCAAACTGACGTCCCACTGAACCACCAGGGACCTTGAGCAGAACGTTGAGCTTCAGTTTGCCCCCAGAGATGAAGCTTCTTTTCGCTTTTATAGAGGTTAATATTTTAGAAAACGAACAAAGAAACAGGTTTCCTTGTACGGCCACCACAAAGGAACAACTATTGGAATCCATGATTTTTTTTTCCTTTCCTCCCTTAAAAGGAAGGTTAAACAGGGCGATGGTTTTAATTGCGCTTTTTCTTGGCCAAAGAGGAATGTTATCGAACACTTGAGCTTTGGGATAAAGGAGGGGGTAATGGGATGTGCGCAGGCGGGGGTGTTGCGTAAAACTGTCGGAGAAGAATTTATGAGCAATTCTTTGACTCCGAAACCCGTTGTGCTGGCAAACAGTAATTGCAGGTGCTAAAACTTGGAAAACATTCCCAGTTAATGTTTTAAGTCCGTAGGGATTGGTTTAAAGCTCCTCATGTCGGGTAAGTGTACAGAAACAATGCGGTTGGGTTGTTTAATTTTCACATCTCTGGCTTCACTGTAACCGCTCATTCCTGGAATAAAAACTTACTGTACCTTTGACCTGTGCTAAAAATTGGGTATAAATAATGGGAGAGTTAAAATATTAATTAGCAAAACCTAAAATCGGTATAAATTTTTAAATCATTGTATGAATAATTTTCAAAATGTCTATTAAAGTCTAAAGGATAATTCTTCGTTTTCTTTTCAGTGGGCTTCACAGTGAAAATTAATGGCAAAACTATTCATAAAAAGTGGTAATTCGAATGATTTATTTTTTGCCCTCTATAAAATTAATTAACAATTAATAAGATTAATTGTAACATTACGTGTAAGGTGTCATAGCATTAATTGTAAGGTGCCCATAAAATCAATTCTCTCGTTCAGAGTGTTCTGTTACTTCATTTAAAGGGTAGAATTACACCAAATTTGAACTGTGTATTAAAAAAATACACAAAATTTACTTAAAAAAAAAAAACTGATATGGACCCTGAAAGTGACTCTTTTGTACACCCTATTAAATTATATATATATATATATATATATATATATTTTTTTTTTTTTTTTTTGCTGCACTTCATTTAAACTGATTTTCTCGAATTATTCTAACTAAATTAAGCGACCCCTCGAGGCAAGTTTGAAAATGACATCAAAAATTGCAGATTTTAGAATTAACTATCCCGGTTAAATTATGTCCTACGGGACTCAAAATCCTTATAATTTTATTTTTCCATAACGAGTATAAAACTTTTCCTCATACAAAAACTGAGAGATCGCATTAAATATTAGATTTCGTTATTCGTCGGAAATTATTTATTTTATTTTACTTTATTTTTTGATTTGACATTGCCAAAATATGAATATTTCGTCATTTAAAACATTCCTGTGTTTGGAAGTACATGACTACGACCCATCATTGCGAAAATAAACGCAATGGGAGGTGCACAACTAGATGTTATAGTAGTCCCAGATACCAAATTTCAACGTTCTACGGCTAGTTGTTTTTGAAGTATACGAGATACATACATACGTGGTATGAATTTTGTATTTAGATAGTAATTTTAGTAAAACTATAATTAAAATTGTTATATTTTTCTGTGTAAGATAGCGCGAGACAAATTTTAAAAGAAAGCTATGCCGGAAAAGTAAAAATACAGGGGCACGTGCATTTAACATTGAGTAAATGTTATGATATCTCGGTAATTTGTATTGAAATTGAATAAATGTAAATTGACCGCTATGTTAGCTGTAATATTAATTCCACCCTCGTATTGCTTTCTAGTAATTTCAAGAAGCAGAAAGTGCTAGAAATATCTCGTGGCCGGTTGAAAACTATTCAAGGCCGAAGAGAGAGAATCTGCTCTTAGTTGTTTACTTAGTTGTTGTTGTTATTGTTGCGAGTTCAGCGCGAGATCAGCTTAGCTTTCTCTTAAAATGCTCTTTGCATTGCGTTGTGTTTAACCTTCTTAGTACTTTGTAGTGTAACTACTGATTACACTGTGTGAGACAGTGAACACTTGTACCAGTATTTCTGCGGAAAATTCCAGAGTTCTGAAATATTTTTTTTTTGATAAAAATATATTTTTATTGACTTATTATCGGATTTGTGCATTCAATCTATTACGAACTCGTACGCGCGCAACATACGTATAGATGTTCCAAAAAAATCCCCTTTGAAATCACTTCAAATCCATTTTACAATCCGTTGTTTTGCAAAAAAACAGTCTTTTATAAATACAGACATCACGCAAAAGAATCGTCCATGTGGATTCGGGAACGGCCAAAATGGATATTTCTGTTGAAATATGATACTCTGACATTAGACCTGAAAAACCCATACTGGGTTTTCTGAAGGCTATACGTCGATTTGTCTGCACGTGCTGTTGAACTGCCATGGGCTAAAGTATTTGGCTGCAGCGAATGGAATACCTAGTACGTTTTGTCCTGGCGTATGAAAAGGATGTCTTTGTCAAAAAAGGCAGTGCTGTGATTGAATTTTGTATAAAACTCGCGACGAGTGGTAATTAGACAATTGAAATAACACGGCATGCATATGGTGGTAAACTACATAGTGGTACAATAGTATATCAGGGATGTAGGCATTTCAAAATGACAAGATGCCAGTGATCGCTCAGCATGTGATTACTGGAAAATCAAAATGTTGAATCGACGATTGCGAAAAAAGAGGCTCTATTAGAATGAGAAAATGAAAATCTTCTCGGTTATATTGTTGAAATGGACAACACGAAACAGTATATTTGCCATGTTTAACTTTTTCCTAAGATGCTGTAAAATTTAGAATTAAATATAAAGGACTCTACCTTGGGGAAAAGGCGGCCCAGGTGGTATAATAGTGGGGACCTGACTGCGATACTGAAGGGTCAGGGTTCGAATCTCGGAGAAAGCATTGATGTAAAATTGTCTGTCTCTTCACAGGAGGTAACACTGGCCGCCTGGTGCTTCCACAATAAAATAGCCATCACTCCTAAGGCATTAGGAGTGGCCAATGCCGTTATAGGCAAGTTAATAGTACAATACTGTTATAGTACAAGGCCAATGCCGTTATAGGTACCATTGGGGAAAAATCAAATTTGGGGGGGGGATAGAGGATCCATATCTGATTCTGAATAAATAATTTATTAACATTTTTCGAGCAGCCTACATAGTTGAGAAGTATTGTACTTAATTCAAGCACTGAGAATTGCTAATTAGTCGAAGATCCCTTGGATCTCAGATAACGTTATTTCTTTGCAACTTGATTTTACCGAATTAACCGATTTAACAGAAATTTACAACTTGATTTTATTTATTTATTTATTTTAACACCGTAATGATTTATTCTATGCTTACCGCATGAATAAAACTGAATATACCATCGATGTTTGTGCCAACATAGATTTTCAAATGTTTTTATTTTAAAGTTGCAGTGAAAGCCTGTGAAACGAAGCGAATATTTCAGAGTTTGCTGCCTTTTCATATTTTTCTCCCCACGGTTTTTAAAATGCGGCAGCAGGATTACCGAATGGGACCTCAAGGAAATAAGAATATTCCATCTTCTTTCTATTCATGTATGATATTTCTGCTGCTCGCCAACGGACGGCGTTGCTACTTGTACTTAAAATAAAGAAGAGACTTTAGCCATGCGTTTGACGATGCATAATTCAGCACGAGACTGAACTATACATATTTACATAAATAAAAGTGTAAAACAAAAGAATAAGCAATATTAAGTGTTCCAGAAAAAAGCACAGAGACTTTGTAATTGCAAATAACTGTGAAATAAAATTCGATGATCCTGTAAATTGTGAAGTATACGCTTCTGAAAAGTGAGTGTTTGTTTCCCAGTAAAATTTCTGAAACGTTTCCGTGAGTTTTTTTTTATGTAATCTTTAAGAAACTTTAAACTTAATGTCTCTAAGGATTCACTGCCATTAACGCTCCAAATTTTTAACTGTATTAATTAAAATATCTGATACGGACACCAAGTGACCTCCTTGTACGACCTATTAAATTATTCACATTTTTTGCTGAATTCCACTTAAACAATAATTCCTCGAATTTTATTCGTTTCGCGGCAAGACAAAAATACATAAAAACTCGAAACTACACCATTAAAAATTGTAAAATGCAGAAAAACCTAAAACAACAATGGCGTAACAGCCATAAAGGGCCAAGGCCTGCAGTGCCCGAAATCTGCTTTCTTGGCCGTGGGCCCCGGTCATATGCCCTGAACAAGTGGTCAGCTTGTCGCAGGAACCCCCAGTGTTGAGTCCCCAAGCAAACTTGGTACTCATTTTATCCACCCAAGTGATGGAAATCAAGAGATGAAAGGCTGAGTCGACCTTGCCCAACCCGGGAATCGAACCCCGGACCTGTGGTGCTGCTTACTGCGTCACCGGGGCTCTTACTACAAAATAAATGAAATTTAATCGCAGAAGCAGAATGTTGCATATTGGAAATAAATTTTTGTGTTGATCTAAAAATCGTAAGACTAGATCTCGACTCAATCTAGGGAGCACACCATGAAATTCACCATAGACTTCACACTAATAGATGAATAATAACTTATTGTTGATATTGCTTAGTCTCCTTATCTTGAATTATTACTCATATAAAATCCACGCCAAATCGAGGCCAAGAGAAAGAGAGCTCCTGTTGTTAGTCAAGGCCTTGAGTACCTTCTAAGTGACGGTATGACTTTTCAGCTCCATCCCAACTTTGACCCAAAGCACTCTACGGACCAACCTCGTGGCGGGACTTTCAGTTCGAAGGACTTTTAAGAGCACCCATGGCATAAAAACACTCTGCATTTACGAAGATGAATGCTTTCTTTGAGATTCGAATTTACGCACAGTAATATGGCAGCTCCAGGAAATCGATCAAGGTGGCATCGGTGATTATAAATAAAATATAGTAATAATAATAATTATTATAAAAAAATAATAATAAATTATAAAGTATAACGTAATAAAAAGAAAATCTGAAAGGATTCAGATTTTAAATTACGTCCAAAAGCACGTTTTTTTGACATTTTGTCTGTTACCTTTATTTATTAAATTTCACGTTCTTCACACTTAAACCATAAAATTCATTTCAAGAGCAATATCGCAAAATATTTTTAAATTGAGCATATCTTTAGATTTTCCGATACGCAGTCTCACGCTCTGGAGATAAAAATATTTTTTTTCTGTACAACGTTGCCATTGCTCGTTTTGAAATCCTTGAGTATGTTAATCAAAAATTCGTTAAAGATTTACAAAATATGAAATCGATAATAAAACAATTCCGAATTTCAAATTTGGGCTCCTACATGCCCATATTCGCAGTAGGTTTACGTCATTCAAAATTCGATAGTTCTATATACCGCTGTTTTATCACAATGCGAGAAATATACATATATTTATGCAGCTTTTTCATTATTTAATTTCTTCAAATATAACGCAGGACTCTAACATTGGGTGGCAACAATTTGAAAAGTGAAACGTACATTTATAGTGAACCAATCACCCCAAAATCACAAAACGAAAACAATAGTCCTTTAGGATCAAAGGGCCCCTTTGGACTAAAAAATTCAAACAATTTATCGCAAGATTTTGGGCGTTCGGTTAAGTGTGTCGTAGATCAAACCACCTGGAAAATTGATAGCTAATGTCAGAGCCTGTTTACTTGCCTAGACCACTACAAAGCTTAGCACGCCCAACAAGTATAGTGGTTAGCATCACTGACTGCTATGTCGAAAGGCCCGGGTTTAAATCCCCGAGAAGGTATGGATGTTTGTAAAAGTATAGTGTCCGTGCGACATGGCATCGCGTGGAGAGTCTCGAGAGTACGCAGAGTTCCGAGAACGACCAAGCAGAGTTGGGAGCTGTACTCGGGTGCTTCGCAGTGAAGCTGTCTCCACCGTTATTGCCTGACAGTGTGAAGGCTGGGTCGCTGAACGTGTCAATGTGTTTAAAGTAGATCATCGACGACTGTTTCGAAGTTCGACTGTTCGACTTCGAAGTGTTTTGGAGCTGTCCTGATTAATATTGGTAAGTAAAGTGTGTTTCGATACTTCATCAAGTGTCGTCGTTATTCACTCCAAATCCACACGAACCCCTTACGAACGTAAAGGAAGGAAATAACGTAACAACTGGTGTCAGAAAAAGAAAAACGCAAGAATACTATTACTGAAGCTATCCGTATTAATTTGTTAATAACGGTGGCATGTATCCCCACGGAAAGACCATTGATAATGTAATATAATTTATATACAGTAACCATGTTATGTGATAGGTATGCATAACGGTTTAGTGACGCCTGATCATCATGCACCATTCTTAGGCATAATTTCACGGAAATATCCACAAAGGCACGATGGTATTTTCCTAGAACTTTGGACTCTCCATCTTTCGTGTTTGTATCACTCGTTTAGTGATACAAACACGAAGGCATATTATTGTCAAAAGTAATTTCCCTCGTGGACCGTCCGGTGGCGAAATGGTTGGCGCGTCGCGCAGCTGCACCACAGGTCCGGGGTTCGATCCCCGGGTTGAGCAAGGCTAACTCAGCCTTTCATCCTTTAAGTGGATTGATAAAATGAGTACCTTGGGGACTAAACACCGCGGATCCTGCGACAAGCTGTCCATGGCATATGCTGATGCACTCCGGGCTTCAAGGTCAAGAAAGCAGATTTCGAGCCACTACCGGCTGTTGCGCCACTGAGTTAATTTTTTTTTTTTTTTTTTTAAGGTAATCCCCCTCATGAATAATCGTAGCATTGCCATGCAAGGTGACTAAGCAAAAATAACCTACCCTGACCACGAAACTCTTCAGTGACAACGAATAAAAATACGTCTGTCGGTCCTACCCTAAGATTCTTTCATCGAACAGGGATCATTCCGCATGAATTTCTAGGACGGAAGCCTCCTGCGTGGAGTACTAGGCTGTTGCCAACGACAGGCGTATCTTGCGCTCCTTGCCACAAGCAATTTCGTGGGCTTGGGATGACTGTAGGTCAGACAAGTGAGCATTAGTCAACAACAACAACAAAGCTTAGATTTTAAGGGGCATTAAATGCATCCTGTGATTCGTTTATCCCTTATAAATGCAACGAAAGAATGCCGTGCTTAGGGTTCCCGACTAACTCTACCGTTAGCGACATACATAAGTTTTTATCCTCCGGTATTCGTTGGGATATGAAAAATATTTCACGGTTCTCTCCAAAGCAAAGTGTTTCATAAGACAACCCTGATTTAATGCTAACGAACCGTTCATGCACATCCGGTTGAAAAACGTTTTTACGTCGAGAGCACTTTTGAGATGAAGGGCAAGGAGACCAGAGGAGACCTTGGCTGAGTGCGTTTGCATTTGCCTTCGCAGCGCGACGGCACACAGAGAAAAAACGATAGGCCTGTTTCGCGCTACTTCTTCCTCTTCACCTTCGTACCACTTTCTTTTCCTTTCCATGTTTTTATAATCTTGCTGGAAAGTTCCAGCTTTCATTATAACAAAGAACGACGAGTTTATTTTCTTTCGGAGAGAGCGGCAGAAAAGTGAAACAGAAAGAAGGAAAAGTTTTTCCATTATTCTTTTTCAGTCTTTTGTTCTAGGGAAAGTGAAGTTTTAACGCACAAAAACCTTTTTGTTCGGCACACGATACACAGCTTGAAGCTAAGCGCGCTGAAAAAAATCATCTGGAACAAGAAAATTGAACTTGACTGGCAATCTGAGAAAGGGAAGCAGGGAGGAGAAGCTTTCAGTTTCTATTATTCCCTCCCCCCGTTTCCCCGATTTAAGATTACTATTCGATGGATGAGAATACTTTATGATAAAATAATTTCTCGCTTCTGTTTGTTTAGCTTAAAAGAAGTTTCAGGTTTGATTTATTTTATAAAAGATACGCTTCACGTGTTCTTTATTTGGGGGAAGGAGACGTCCCTATTTTAAAACACTTGGTATTCCCCCCCTTTCTCCTTTCATTTATTTATTTTAAAATTCTTTTAATGCCAGCAGCGCAAAGATATTGAGTCAAGAATGACAAAGGAAAGTTAGAACAAATTATCTTCTTTCCGTTAAGAATTTAAATTTTTTTGGAAGTAGCTTTTTTTTTTTTTTTAAGTTGACGTTTTTTTAAGCAACTGCAATAAAAACCTTTTTGAAAGCGTTTATTGTTTTCTGTTCGTGAATTTATTATTCTGATAAAATAATTCAAAATATGACCGTTGCAAGCCTTGTGCACAAGCTTCTCAATGAAAATTAATGCATAACTACATTTCGATAATTAAGTATATTCTTTATTAAATAAATATACCAGTGTTTACATGGCATTAATTTGCGATGAAATAATATCATAAAATATTTTCTTTTTAAATTTTAGGGTATAGTTTAGTTTATGTGATTACGGCAAAGCCTCGAGGGCTATCTACCTAAGGGAAAGGATGCCTTCGTGAAGGACTTTCAAAAGGAAACTGTCTCGTATACACGTTACACATGGGGAAAACCACGAAAACACCTACGCAGCCAGCACGTTCTCCAAGTCGGAATAGTAAATTTTAATTTATAAGAAATATTCAACTTCCATTTTAATTTGAACTGTAGAAGAAATATTCGTAATTTTTTCCCTTTGACACGTATGAAAATAATTCAGTTTAAATTTTATTTCTTAGAGTAAAATTTAAAATTCTTTAAAAATACATTTTAAAATTATTTTCTCAAGAACTGTTTTTAACATGTCAGACTAAAAAAAAAAAAAAAAAAAAAAAAAAAAAAAAAAAATGAAAGCTTTTAGATTTTATATTACGCCCAGATTATTATATTCAGATTTTATATTACGATTATTATTATTATTAGATTTTATATTACAAATTTTTAACTTTTTGTTACAAATTGTTAACCTTTATTTATTAAATATCATGCTCTTCGCACTTAAACTATAAAATTGAATTCAACAGCAATATTCCAAAATATTTAAAAGAGCGTATCTTTAGAATTTCCGATACACACTCTTGTGCGCTGGAGATAATTTTTTTTTTTCCTTTTCTTTTTCTTTCCCCCTTTTTTTTGTGCTTTTTGTGTGTATGTGTGTAATGTGTTGCTGTTGTTCGCTTTGAAATTGTTGAGTTTCTTAATCAAAACTATATCAGTGCTTTACAAAATATGAAATAGATAATAAAATAAATTCCAAATTAGGGCTTTCAGACGCCCATATTCGGTGGAGGATTGCGTTATTCAAAATTGGATGGCTCTAGGTACCGTCGTTTTATCTTAATGCGAGAAACATACATACATTTATGCAGATTCTTCATTATTTAATTTCTTTAAATATAACACAGGGCGATAATATTTGGTGGCAATAATTTGAAAAGTAAAATGGATATTCAAAGTTTTCGACACAAAATGTCAAAATGAAACCACCGAAGCCGATTATAAAGCTACAGTTGATAAATTCAAGAAAGCACAGATTAGTTTTCATACGTACCAAATTTCCTCAGCCTCTTCAATTAAAGTTTTACTTAAGAATATCCCAAGATCCTACACAGAGCAAGCAATTCACGCAGACTTAGAACGCAGAAGCTTCCCTATAATTAAAGTAAAGCAATTCACAAAGAAAGCAGAAGACCAAATTATCCATTTACCTATATTTTTCCTTGAACTAAAAAGAAATTCTGCAGGAGAGAAAATTAATTATTTAAACAATATGTTCGGATTCAATATCACAATAGAAAAATATCAGCCCAGAAAACGCCCAATTCAATGTTTCAACTGCCAAGAGTTCGGGCACTCCCAAAATAACTGCTTTAAAAAGGTCAGGTGCTGTAAGTGCGGACAAAATCACAGATCCAATACCTGTAAATTAAAACCAGATGAAAAACCAACTTGCATTTACTGTCACGAAAATCACGTTTCTTCTTATCGTGGTTGTAAGGTATACAGAAAAAGATTCAATCATTTAGAGAAGAAAGAAAAACCACAAGAAATTCCCACTAAAGATGACTTCCCCGAATTTATTCAAGCTTCAGGCCAAACTAATCATGAAATGTCTAAAAACCTTTACAGTGACAAAGTTAAGCAGAAAAACCCGCAGGAAAATTTAGCAGAAATCATTAACATTTTCAAAGATCAGAAAACCCTCTTTCTCATGAAATCAATAACCACAATAGTTCAGAGAATTAAATCAGCTAAATCAAATATGCAGAAACTTTGCCTAGCTTTTCAAGTCATTGAGATGATTCTGAACTTTGTAGATAAAGATTAATTCGCAGTTTCTCTCAAGACAAGCATAGCCGAGCGGCAGAAATTTCTCAAGTTGCAGATCCTCCCACATCGTGGGGCCATGTTTACTTCTCTTCTAGAGACTCTGCACTAGGTGCAAAAAGTAGGAGAAGAATTACAATGGAAAAAGCAGCTACTACAACCTGCTGCATCTCAGTTAAGTTTCCGCATCACTTCTAATTGCAATCCCTAATTCTGCAGTTTATCAATAAAAGAATCGGCCAGTTTAGCTTTTCCTTTCAATTCAGGAGCGGAGTTTTTTACTTTTCGTAGTCTACTACCAACCCTTTTCTATACATGTCCAATGCATTCCAGTTTCTTGACCGAATATTTACCGTATATATCTTTCACGGTTAAAAACCCCTTAGAATCCCCATCCTCATAATACTCCGTGTACTTCAGCTTTCGTAATGTAATAAGTCATTCAAAAAGCGCATAAGCGCCAACTGCTTCCATACCCGAGGCTGCTTCTTTATAATTTGCAGAACAATTATGTTACGCTTTACATATGTCGTGCTGAAGATTGCATTCCATTCTGTTTATTTTGTTGCAAATGATGCAAAAATGTGACATAGCTTTCAAATCAAGCACTTTGTCAACGCTAATCGACAAAGCAGCAACACATCCATTCAACGTCGAATACCCTCTGCGCCAAACTAAATACGAAATTAAGGGAAAAACTATCGCCAGATTCTTAAAATGTATTACAAAATATCTAAACTTAGTACGAAAATTTATAATTTATAAAATCTTGATAATAAATACGGTTTCTTAATAGGTATATCTATTTAAACGCTCACTTCCGGCCAGAATATTGGAACTTCCGGTTTATTCTGTTACAGAAAAATGCTTATAACTTCAGTTCTAATTAACCTATCAACAAGCAGAAACTTGTATTTGGTAGCCAAAGATGTATTCTTTAAGATAATGTAACAAAGTAAAAATCGAAATTTTGATCGAAAATCGTCTTTTGTACGAGGTCGGATACCTTTAATTGTGTTATGACATAGACATATGTCAAAATGAAATTAATAGTCCTTCTGGGCTAACGTCCTTCGTACTAAAAAGGGCTTTTTAATGTAACAATAAACCAATAATATGGATAAAAAATAATTTGAAGCTAACAACATAGTGAAATATAATATTTGTAGAAAAATAAATATATAAAAAGACACTTACTTTCGCCTTTACCAATTTCATTCTCACTATTTTCACTATTTTCACCTGAACCTGAAAAGTGAGAACACTATTTAAGAAGTTTTAAACATGGTTAGCATTGTAAGTTTAAGATGTAATACAAAATTTTCGCTATTAACATACAAATTTTCCAAAGTTGTTTATCCGCCAAAAATAAGTTTGCTCTAACGAATCAATGAAGCGATATTTCAAAATCAGACTATAATTATCAATACAAAATGACATTGCTTCCATTAATGTACACCAAGTAAAAAAAAAAAAAAAAAAAAAAAAAAAAAAAAAAAAAAAAAAAGGATAAAATTAAAAACAAAATCTGAAATGTTTCAGATTTTAAATTACGTCCAAAGGGGCGTTTTTTAACATTTTGTGTGTTACCTTTCTTTATTAAATATCATGTTCCTCGCACTTAAACCATAAGATCCAGTGCAACAACAATATCGCAAAATAGTTTTAAAACGAGCATATCTTTAGAATTTCCGATACAGAGACTCACGCGCTGGAGATAAAAATGTTTTTTCTGCACAACGTTGCCATTGCTCGCTTTGAAATCCTTGAGTTTGTTAATCAAAAATTCGTCAAAGTTTTAAAAAATAGGAAATCGATCATAAAACAAATTTCAAATTTTAAATTTGGTCTTCCACATGCTCATATTCGTTGGAGGATTACGTTATTCAAAATTCGATGACTCTATGTACCGTTGTTTTATCACAATACGAGAAATATACATACATTTATGCAGATTTTTCATTATTTAATTTCTTCAAATATAATGCAGGACTCTAACATTTTGTGGCAACAGTTTGAAAAATGAACCGACATTTATGAGTCTGACGCAAAATGCCAAAACGAAACTAATAGTCCTTCGGGATTCAAATCCCTTTGGACTAAAAAAAAAAAAAAAAAAGGGAAGAGAGAGAGGGGGAAGGGGAATTATTCTACATCTCCTGTTTTACCGAATCAATTGATGAAATTCAGCTTACATTTTTCATGTCTTGGGTAGCATGACTTAATATATACATATACACTAGATTTATTTATAGCATTAAATTCTAACACAGGTATTTTGACACAAAATCAAACTATTCCTGAAATGACATAGGGATTTTTCACCCATATTTTGGTCATACGCCTCAAATTATGCCAAAGGGCCAAATTTTGCAGAAATGACCGAGTATTTTTTTTTAAAAATTACATCTCAAAATACTAACTCCTCAACGTTAATTGAATTTGGTATATATTTATTAATATCTTATTTATTAAACTTACTTGATTCCTTCTTTTAAAATTCAAAATTTAGGTTCAATCTAAATAAAATTCACACATTTTTGGTGATTTATTCTTAAAATTTGTACTTCGAAATAATTTTTATAAATTTTTCGAAAAAATTTTGAATTATAACATATATAAAATTTTAACCGTCATCTGACAGTAGATGTTTTTCGACGCATACCAGCAAAAAATTAAGAGTTTTTCATTCAAAATTTCCTAAGATACATGTGAATTTATATATTGATGCATTCTGAAATTTGGAATATTTCTTATTAGCAATACTAACGTTGAGGAGTTAGTAGTTTATGCATCCTTGTTACAATCTTCAACGAAACGCAAAAGTTATTTTGGACTTCAAATTTCCGAATAAACTGTTATTCATCTGTAATTTTTTTATTGTCATTTTTATTAACAATGCCTAATAAATATTTATTCATAATATGAAAATCTGATATTTAAATTTATAAAGAATATTAATCAAAAGTTTAAAGGTTTTTTTTTTTTTCTTTCATAAAAATAAATTTTTTACTTTCACCATTTTATCGTTTGCTATTTTACTTAACATCATTTTATATGTAATGAAATTTATCGGGTTGTAACAAAAGTTCTCCGCCAAAAAACGTACTTAATAAAGCAAGGGAAAAAAAAAAAAAAAACATGAAAGCTGTACCTTTAGTGCAAGTAGTAATCACCATCCAAATCTATGATTTTCTGCTAACATTTTGGAAGTTTTTCAAAGCTGTCGGCCCAGAAACTTGGTGGCCTCAAGTCCAAAAAATAGATCAACCTCATTTCGGAAGTCTCCAGTGGTTGCATACTGATCTTCTTCTACAAGTTCTCGCAAGAGGACCTCAACATCAGTAGGCTGGGCAGAACGCTCTGCTTTTTGAATGTCATAGCCCTTGCTTTTGAACATTCGGTACCAAACCTTCATAGTGTCAAAATGATACAGCATTAGTACCTAAAATTGCACACATGATTTGTGACATTCTGTAGCTGACGTTTTGCAACAAAACTGGAAGCAAATGATGGTTCTAATCTGATAGCATGATAGTTCCATTTCAGACACCTTGTAATTAATGATAACGATATTTTTTACATATTTCATAACACAGTGTTCTAAAGCAAGTCTCTTTCTTTCAAATGCCAAAAATTGTTTGACGGAATGTGATTAAACAAGCTAACGCGAACTGTTTGTGCAGACGATATTTGCAGTGGCGGGAAATTTTCGCTTAAAGCCCGATACTAGATCTCTTGGTAAATGTATCACTAGAACATTAAAAATTTATGAGAAATATTAGATCTTGCTAAAAGGCATTAATAGTAGTAGCTTGATTACGCATATCTTTCAGGATGTTTCATATACAAGTAGGATTTAATTCTTGTATTAAAGCATGTTGAATATTTTATTTTGAGAATTTTTGCTCTTTGAGAATGAGGTATAAAGCTAGTTTTTGGATAAAGATAATGTACCCACTCACAATACTGAAGCTCTCACCATAAACTTTTGTATATTATTTTGTAAAATATTAAAATTAGGAATAAATCTATAAGTTCAGTATTTAAGAAAATGAAATCTATAGCCATTTCTTCTTTAAATTTTAAGAATAAGTATAAATTTATATTAAGAATTTTAAGAATAAATATAGCCTTCCCGCCATTTTTTCGCCTTAAATTCGAAGCTAATAAGTATAGCTTCTTTTCTTTGAAGACATTCAGTTTGCTATATTATTCAAAA
Source organism: Stegodyphus dumicola (assembly GCF_044657685.1). Lineage (NCBI taxonomy): Eukaryota > Metazoa > Arthropoda > Arachnida > Araneae > Eresidae > Stegodyphus > Stegodyphus dumicola. The sequence goes on along the minus strand of NC_140773.1, from coordinate 214,842,823 downwards.
TTATGTACATTGTACATAAATAAATAGTTTCATAGATCGAATCGTTGATCATTTTAGTTACCGATTTTGGAAAAAGGAAAAAAAAAATTGTCAACCTAATCCATATTCTCACTCTAAAGGGGCAATTTGCTCAGAAGGACTATTGTTTCGGTTTTGCGATTTTGCGTTGAATCACTATAAATGTCCGTTTCACTTTTCAAACTGTTGCTACCCAATGGTAGAGTCCTGCATCATATTTGAAGAAATTAAATAACGAAAAATCTGCATAAATGTATGTATATTTCTCGCATTGTGATAAAACAACGGTACATAGAGCCATCGAATTTTGAATGACGTAATCCTACTGCAAATATGGGCATGTGGAAGCCCAAATTTCAAATTTGAAATTTGTTTTATTATCGATTTCCTATTTTGGAGAACTTTAACAAATTTTTTAATTAACAAACTCAAGGATTTCAAAGCGAGGAAAAAAATTTTTATGTCCAGCGCGCGAGACTGTGTATCGGAAATTCTAAAGGATATGCTCAGTTTAAAACTATTTTGCGATATTGCTCTTGAACTGAATTTTATGGTTTAAGTGCGAAGAACGTGATATTTAATGAATAAAAGTAACAGGTAAAATGTTAAAAAAAAAAAAAACGCCCCTTTGGACGTGATTTAAAATTTAAAAAACGTAATTAAAAATTTTAAGGATGTAATCAGATTTTCTTTTTTTAATTTAAAAACTGAACTACGGCAAGTTCTGCATCTAACACGTTCGTTGTAAGTTCAACGTGTTTTCTTTAATGTCTACAAATATCTCTTTATGCAATTGATCTGTTTCTTCCGACCAGATCTTCGGCATTTCAAATCATGCCTATTTCATTCATCACACGTTCTGAAGAGTAAGGTCTTAACTCAACCAAAGGATGAAATGTTTTCCCTCTTTCGCCGGAAATATGTAAATATTTTCTTTCCTAAGATCAAAGGATACTTCCCCTTTGACATATAATACATACCCGATGTTTCGCTTCCTTTATCAGTTTATGCTCTGGCCCATCTGCAAACCTCAAAAACTACACGCTAGACAGGAATTTCAAAAGATATTTTGAAGGCAAGATAAAATTCTAAGTAGAAATACTTTGAAGAGTTTATTTATACAGAAGGCATAGAGTTTTCTTTCATATATTAGAGAACTCTGATGTAAATTCAGCTCAATGCAATAAATATTTGAGTCAATATTTACGCAGATACTATCCCAAATTTTCCACGCTGACAGTTTCAAACAAATATAGTAATTATTTTAATACAGCTTAGAAAATTCTTTTATACAAATGGGCCCATTAGCTGTCGAGCGGTAAAATCGCTGAATACTGTTAATTCGGTCCGGGGTTCTAATCTCGGCAAACGGCCTGGCTGCATGGGCGTTTTCGAGTTTTTTTTTTTTTTTTTTTTTTTTTCATGTGTAATGCGTGTAGCGCCAGTTTACCTTTGAAAGTCCACCATGAAGGCATCCCTCCCCTTAGGCAGATAGGCCTCGTGTGTTTTGCCATAGTCAAATAAACCAAACGTTTCATACTAATGTCTTTAAATCTCCCCGATTAAAATAAGTTAATAGATTCTGTTATACATATTAAGTTATTTGAGCCAGTTACTGAGCTGGAAATTATTTCAACTCTAAAATAAATCCCTTTAAACGAAAATTCAGATTTTAACCGTTGCGCAAAAGAGTTTGTTAAGGTTTTTTATGCTTTCGCTGAGCTCTCAGTCTACCAGACAGCTCTTGCAATCACTCTTACTAACCCCTTTCTTTATTTTAATATTTTTACCTTCATTATTAAATATCATTTTCTTCGTAGTTACGCCAGGTTCAGTTAGACAACAAAAGCACAAACTTTTTAAAAGCTGTATAGCAGCATAAGTATAGAATTCCCAATACAGTGTTAAGTGTTAGCATACATGTATACATTTTTTTTTTAGTCTTTTCTTAGTTTATCATATCAATATTCCATTTCCTTAATAAGACGGCCAACAATTTATCTTCTCTATTCTTTCTTTTCCTATTATTAATTTTTTAATGTGTTAACTTTATTTAGTAAATATCACGTTCTTCGCATTTACATCACATAAAATTTAATTCAACAGGAAAATCAAAAAATATTTAAAAACAGCATACCTTTAGAATACTAGGTAGAGTGTTAGAAGTTGCCATACATATTTTTATATTTGATATATTATTTCTTTAAAACTAGCCGCTTGGACGGACAGCCGCCTAAGATAGTTATTATGAAAAAAAAAAAGTGTGCAATGATTTTAATAAGTCCTGCTAGTGTAATTTCACAAAAATATTAAATATTTCTAATTAGACATCCCGTTATTTTAATACATGTTTATTTAAATCCATTCCATTAAAAAGTAGAAAAATGCATTCTTAAAAAGTGTTTACTGCTTTTAAATCGCTTAGTTTATAACTGAATAGCCTTCCAGATTAACTTTGGAAGTATATTATGCTCTACTGAATGGCTATACACTGGCGCGTGGAAGATAAAAGTATTTCATTTCCGGCAACGGCAACATATTGCTTTCTTGCTTTCTTAGAACAGAGTTTGTTAATTACAACTGAAATATAAATATCTTATATGTTTCCCATTAGAAACAGTCTCGCGCGCTTGAAGATAAAAATGTTTTACTTCGATCAGTGTTGCCACTGCTCGCTTTGAAATTGTTGAGTTTGTTAATGAAAAATTCATTAAGTTTTACAAAATATGAAATACATAATAAAACCAATTCAAAATTCGAGCTTCCAGGTGAAAGTTCGGGTGAAGGATTATGTTATGAAAATTTGATTGCTCTAAGGTCCCGCCGCTTTTTTTCACAATGCAAAGAAGATACATACAAAAATACATGCAGATTCTTCATTATTTAACTTCTTTGAAAATAATATTAGGCGACTAATAATACTTAGTGGCAACAATTTTAAAGTGATACGCCGTTTATTGTGAAATAATGCAAAATGGTATTTGAAACTAATATCTACTTTTGGGCATTTAAAAAAAAAATCTGAAAGCTCTCAGATTTTATATTACTCTTAAAGGGGGATTTATTTATTAAATATCACGTTCTTCGCACTTAAACCATAGAATTTTATTCAGCAGCAATATCGCAAAAAATTTGAAACAGAATATCTTTATAATTTCCGATATACAGTCTCACGTGCTGGAGAAAGTCCCCCCCCCCCTCCGTACAGTTTTGCCATTGCTCGCTTTGAAATCATTGGTTTCTTAATCGAAAACTCATAAATGCTTTACAAATAATGAAACAGATAACAAAACAAATTGCAAATTTGGTCTTCCAGATGCCCATATTCGGGTGGAGACGTACGTTATTCAAAATTAAGATGGCTCTAGGTACCGTCGTTTTATCACAATGCGAAAAACATACATGCATTTATGCAGATTCTTCATTATTTAATTTCTTTAAATATAAAACAGGGCTCTAATATTTGGTGGCAACAATTTGGAAAGTGATTCGCCGTTTATAGTGAATCGACGTAAAATGCCAAAATGAAATTAATAATCCTTCTGGGCAAATCGCCCCTTTGAACTAAAAAGCAGAAAGATAGTTTTTAGGACTAAGACTTTCTTACATACTAGCGTTAAAAATAACAGATTGCCATATGAGTGTCTATTCTAAAAAAAATGAATAGATTATCTATGACTTCAAAGAATCTTCCTCTCGCGCAATATGATCGGCTGCTAGGCAGGAATAAAACGATCACGTGATACCAAAAATTGCGTCGCACGCAAGATTAAAAGCCTTGCGCTCGACCAAGACATGGTACATTTGACGTCATGTAATTGCATAATCACATCTGAACTCTATTAATGAAGCACAGAGCAGTGTTTGCTATATGGTGTCATCATGACTTTTTAAACTTTGAATTCTGATTTCACTTCATCATGGTGTCTTAATATCACCGGACATGCTATCAAAATCGCAACGCAGTTGTCTGTTTGCGCAGATAGACAGTGTATGGAAGCAACTTCTCAGGTTGAGAATGGCAAGTTGTCAATGCGTAGAAATTACGAAAAGGTAATTATTTGTAGGTTGTTACCTCGTTATTTTCCCTCAACGATAGAGTAATCGTGAATGAACACATCGTGAACTACACTCATGTCCATAAATTAAAGATAATGCAAAATCAGGCAAAGGAAGAGTTAAAAGCAAAACAAATTCGATTTATTTATTAAACAAAAGGTAAAGAGCAAAAAAAAGATGCCATATGTTTGATATTATTAAAAAAATTAGCGATTTTATTTTCCCTGGAGCAAATTACAAAAAAAAAAAACCTATTTACAAAAAACCAATATTACATGGTTGGTATGATTGTTAATACATTGTATGTCTCCCAGACGATGCAATACAGTCCATACAACGCCTAGGCATGCTGAGTATCAAATTATCGATCTGATCTTGGGGGATATTACACCACTCAAAAAGCAATGCTCTCCGAAGTTCTGGTAGACATGTAGGAGGAGGTTGACGGGCGGCAACTCGTCGGCTAAGCATGTCCCACACGAGCTCTACTGGATTCAAGTCCGGTGAGAATGCTGGCCAGTCCAGACAGGTGATATCCTCCGATTGAAGGCATTCGCTTACGATGTTTGCACGGTAAAGACGGGCGTTGTCATCCATAAATTGTGCGCCCATGGCGCCCCGAAACAAACGTACATGTTGTTCCAGAATGACGTCCCGATAGATTTGGCTTGTCATGGTTCCAATTTGAACATGCAGGTCAGTTCTGGAACCCAGAATAATTCCAGACCAAACGAGCACTCCTGCACCACCTTAACGGTGTCTTTCAATGATGTTTTCTTGGTGGTAACGGGTACCTGGAGCCCTCCATATGAAAGTCCGGCGAGAATCAGACTGCAAGCTAAACCTGGACTCGTCGGAAAACATCACACAAGCCCAATGTCGCGGTGTCCACAATGCATGCTCTCTACTCCAGGCTAACCGCAGGCGATGGGGAGTTGCAGTAAGTGGAACGTATCTGACAGGTTTACGAGCATATAGACCAATCTGCCCTAAGCGACTGTACACGGTCTGCCTTGAAATTGTCGTACCAGTGGCTGAAGAGAGTTGACGAGACAGGTCTGAGGCTGTGCTCCGCTTGTTTCTTTTGGCAGTAACTGCCAAATACTGGTCCTCATTCGGCGTTGTAACTCTGGGGCGACCTGTGCTGTAACATCTACTCACATTACCATCATCTTGGAATCTTTGTCAAAGCCTGGAGATGACACTCTGGGCAATTCCAAGTTCGTCTGATACTTCCAGTGAGGTACGCCCACATTCCAGACGGCCGATAATTCTAAAACGTAAAAAAATCATCCATATGCGTCCTTTGTGTCATAACTATTCGGTTATTGCACTGAAATGCTTATAAAGCGCCTGCGAACAATTTTACTTCTTTGCCTGTATTCCTTATATAGCACTCTCTTACACTCTCATCATTGTGACGTACCATCGGTGTCATCTGGTTACTTTCTGAAATTTGCATATGGTTCTTGAAGATGTGCGTAGTGATTTTAAAGGTGCTATATCTGTTTTAGAGTTCGATTTCCGCGTGACTCCGAATTATCCTTAATTTATGGACACGTGTGTATTTCAGGTGTAACGTATATAAGAATAGTGGGACTTGTGCACTTACCTACTTTCTCGCATTGTGATAAAACAACGGTACCTAAAAACATCCAATTTTGAAAGACGTAACCCTACTGTGAATATAGGCATCTGAAAGTCCAAATTTGAAATATGAAGTTTGTTTTATTATCGATTTCATATTTTGTAAAATTTTAATGAATTTTTGATTAACAAACTCAACGATTTAAAAGCGAGCTATGGCAACACTCTACGGGGGGGGGACCCTTTTTATCTCCAACGCACGGAACTGTGTATCGGAAATTCTAAAGATATGCTCATTTTAAAATTATTTTGCGACATTGCTGTTGAACTGAATTTTATGGCTTAAGTGCATAAATAAAGGTAACACACAAGACGTTAAAAAAAAAAAAAAAAAAAAAAAAAAAAACCTTTGGGTTTAATTTAAAATCTGAAACATTTCAGATTTTTTATTTATTTATTTATTTTTTGCATTGAAAATGTGCGTTTACCGCCGGAATATACGCTAATTTTCTATCCAACATAATCTCCATTTAGATAGAGAAACCTCAGTGCATAGCATACCTTCCTTCTTCCTCAGACACGGCAAACATAATATCCGGGAGCATCGTCGAGAAGACTGCTTTCGCTAACCATTAGCCCGGACAAGATTTTGTTTTACTAGTAAATAATAAATTTAACCACTCGCGAAATAAAATTCTGTGTTTGTTTACTCACATTCCCATTTATCTGGTTTTCCATCTATCTTGCATAATATTTAAAAAAAATTATAAACCAAGAACTTTACGGGCTTGGAAATAATAGATTAAACGATATTTTGAAAGTATTCCTTTTTAATATCGTTTCTTTTGGGGGTTTTAATGGACAACTAGCTCTTCCAAAATCTACTTATCTCCCATTTTGGTGAAAGGGATGAAATGAAGTGCGTGACGCAATACGCCTTTGCATTCACTAACCTTCCAACTCGATTAATAACCGAGATAAAAAGGTAAGATCCTTTCGTTTTATTATTCAGAGCAGCCATCTTAACTTTCACCGTGACCTATTCGTCCTTGGCAGTGGGAAGAGAACGAGAAAAGAAAAGCCGACCAAACCTCTTTCGTGAAAAAGCGTTCTCGCGGTGCTTGACCATCCGGAGAGATTTTGACCTTCACAGACTAGTATCTGACCCGTTTTTCCGCACCCCTTTCTCCCGCCGAACAATGGCTGGACGCTGGAATACGCCATGCGTAAGTATGCGTTTCTCCAAAGATCAATGCCTCCAATTGCGCAATGCCGCGATTTGTTTTTGTTTTCCCCCAAATCACTTTGTCGATCCTTTGTTCCTTCTTGGGGCTGCAACCTCCTTTCTTTTCGTGGTCGCTTGAACTAACTAACCAATTACGTTTATTTTACGTAATAATTTTTTTTTTTTTTTTTTTTTCCTCCTTCACCTGGTGACTGCGCTTCTCAGGGTTTCTCTTAAGACTTGTTAAGCGTGCAATGTACAAAGGAATGACAAATGATAAGCTTACAAAGCACAGCTGCCGGTTGTGCGTAGTCGTAACAGGATCTTCTTATGGTTCAGAATTTGTTAGTGAAAACAAAATAAGTCGATAAAATGCTGATTAAAACTGCGTCCGGTTTTTTTTTTTTTTTTTTTTTTTTTTTTTTTTTTTTTTTTTAGACGTTGTGCTTTTATATGAGGTTCTTAATAAGCGGCATTAGCTAGCTGACGGGTAAAATTTAGCTTATGTTGTTACGAGACGTCAGGGATTTCACATCTTACTCTTATTTTATTCAATTAATTTTATCGACTTATTATTTTACTTTATCGTTTGAAATACTGGAATAGCAACTTTCAAGAGCTATTTTCAAAATTAAATCTTGAATTTAAAAATCTGGATGCGGCATATCCCCGAACTATAGTTCTTGCATTATTCCTTCGCCATTTTGGTCTCGAATAAACTTCTATGTAAATAATATTACTAATTACCGCTTCCGTTATTCTTCAAGCTATTTTTTACTCCATCGATTATAAATAATGCTGTCGCGCACTATCGTTGAAGGGGGGGATGATGCCAGATACGAGTATCTGCGTTGCTTTCGTTTTGGGACTATAAACTTGACGACACAGTAAGCCAGAACCCCCATTCCCCGCGGGGGTCGAAGGAACTATGTAACCCACGTAAACTCGAAGGGACCATGCTTACTACTCAAACCGCGGGGCTGGACGTAGAGAACTCTGTGGAGCTACTGGATAGGATCTGTACCTAGGCAGTCTACGGAGGTATACAAATTACGCACATTAGTGCTTCTAAAGGTTGTCAGATACTAAAAGCCCTGGAAAGATCATCCATTGGTCGGCCCGTGGACCTCGCAAGTCGTAGCCCGGAGTGACGTCCCGGGTTTTTTTAATAATGTCCTTGAGCGATGGGCAGCCCGTGTAGGTAGCACTGTGTTGCACGTGGTTGCGGCTGTGTGCAACAACAAACTATGAGCATTGGAATTTGCCAGAACTTTTAAGGATGAATTCATAACATGCCATAAGAACCAATTTTTAGATAACAAAAAGATTTAATCACATTACAATAGTAAAACTTAATTAGTACAGTTGACAGACAATCACGTTGGAGGAAAGCGAGCGACCAACCGCACCGACGACGTGACTGTGTGTCGCCGAAATCACCTTCGGTTACAGTTAGTGATAACGGCGCGCGGTTGGCGAGTACAACACGAGTTTACAGAGTCGCCACACTACTCACCCTCCAGTGGCAACGAATTAAAGGTACCGAGGGTTAAATCGGACTCTACGTCCGGAACGTGTATGCTGAGGAGCACTTGTTTTCTGGGATCCAGGCACAGGAACTGACGTAGTAGCAGATGTTGGTGTAGACCCAATAGATGAAGGTGCTTTCGAAGGAGGTGGGACTGATGTACCAGTCTCGACAGTTTGTGGTGCTAAGATAAAGGCTGGTTTGAGATGATCAAGGCTCACCACTGTCTCTTTGTCGCCGATTAGTATCCGATAGTTCTTGGATGTGCGACTTAGAACTAGGTGTGGGCCTGTATAGGTAGGTTCCAAGGACTTTTTGATGCATCACACCGTAAGAACACATGTGAGGATATAGCGAGTTCTTTAGGAACAAACACAGGTCTTGAAGAATGTATGCTTGTGGGCTTAGGGTATAATGCAGCCATGGTTTCACGCAATTGTTTGAGGAATGCATGGGGCTGGACATTGGGTGAGTTTTTTGTGGGATTTATAAAATCTCCCGGTATACGTAAATTGGTACCATAAACCATTTCAGCATTTGAAGAACCCAGGTCCTCTTTGATAGCCGTTCTGAGTCCTAACAACACAGTAGGAAGGACATCAACCCAGTGAATAGCAGTATGGCATCTAATGGCCTGTTTTAAAAGAGCGATGGAACCTCTCGACAAGTCCATTGGAATTCACGTCCGGGTCACCATTTGTTGCACGTGGTTGCGGCTGTGTGCAACAACAAACTATGAGTATTGGAATTTGCCAGAGCTTTTAAGGATGAATTCATAACATGCCATAGAAGCCAATTTTTAGATAACAAAAAGATTTAATCACATTACAATAGTAAAACTTAATTAGTACAGTTGACAGACAATCACGTTGGAGGAAAGCGAGCGACCAACCGCACCGACGACGAGACGTGACTGTGTGTCGCCGAAATCACCTTCGGTTACAGTTAGTGATAACGGCGCGCGGTTGGCGAGTACAACACAAGTTTACATAGTCGCCATAACTGCTATGTAGCAAATAAACAACCCGTGTCCCCCTGTACTAGGTGCGATGGTGCCAATCCCGCCAAGGTTCGAGCACAGGGGTTGAATCATGGAGGTAAGAAAGGAAGGAGTGGCCAAACCGGCATTAGAAGTGAAGCACTGCTCCGAAGCTTCGGTCACCAGATGGGGTGTTTTTTGTTTACATTCAGAAACTCGCTTAAAACCCCTTAACTGGCTTGCCCGTACAGTGTACGGGCTACTGATCATTGGGCACATTTGGTTTGCCCGTACCGTGTACATGCATCGATATTTCTCCCTTTCTTATTTTGATTTGCCCGTATTTTTAATATATTGAAAGAGAGGCTTTAGTATTAGAAGATTTCAATAGATGGCGTAGCTTGTTCATACTATTTAAAATCATTCTAACCAGTTTTTTCTTTTGTTACCGTGTAGGGTTTATATTTATTTAAACTAACATTTATTTTAAGTTTAAACTAGCTTTCCTGTCAAGCCTTATTTTCCCCTGGAACTGCCAATGCCAGAATATGTAAATTTTAGTAGAACGCGCAAGGATTCAAATTATCAGCGGAAGTATTATGATTTAAATAGAAAGGAAACAAGTTTGGGGTGTGATATTCTTACTTCACGAGCGCGGAGGTAGTTAGCGAGAAATTGAAGAACCCCGCGTTTCGGCCTATGTGCTTGGCGGGAAGTAGTGTTAATCGTTCAAGTGAGCTTCAAGTCTGCTGAATTAGCAGCGGTATTGTAAAACGCGGTGAGTTAGTTATTTTAGAGAGCCTCGTAGTTAGAGTCTTGTCTTTAGTTTCTTTTCAGGTTATTATTTTTATTTGACCGCCGAGTTGGCGCAGTCTGTGAGCGTGAAGAGCACGCAATTGTAATTTTTACGTTGAAAAAAAGGGACTTAAACCCTTCACAAGACTCTGTATTTTATCCAGTTTTTCACAGTCACCTCTTGGTTGCGTGCAATTTGGAGGCGCGCAACGTTACATTGGCGCCCGAACACTTATCGAACTGAAATGGCCGAAAACTGGATGGAAGCCGCTGGACAACACCAAGAAATGACAAGCCAGTTAGAAGGATTTGGATACCTGGTCCAGACTTTGAGAGCGTCAATCAAGCCAAACGTCCATTTCGACGGAAAAAATTCGGTGACGGTATTTCTAGAAGGTCTAGAAAACCACTTTCAGCTCTACCCTGTTCCTGAAAGACAAAAAGTTGCCATCGCCACATCAGCACTAAGAGGACAGGCCGCGCTATGGTGGAAAAATATAGGCAAATTTTTATTAGGGGAATTTGGAAGCCAGACATATACATTTGAAAATTTCAAAAAATCGTTAGTAAAGGCCTTCCCCATAGTGAAAGATCGCGCACGGCTGGAAGCCGAACTATATAGTTTCTATCAACGGGATATAGCAGAATTGACGGACTTTATTCTACGAAAAATCAAGCTAACGGATATGCTGTATGGGAAGAAACCCGATGCGGAAATAATTGAAATAATATTACCAAGATTGTAACCCGCTGTTCAAGACTACTTTGAAATTAGAAACCCAAGCACATTGCAGGAACTCTTCGAATTGGCGGTGAAGTTTCAAAATCGCAGAATAGCGGAAAAAGCGAGAGGGGAAACATATTCTCAAAGTACCCGAAGGAAATCTTCAAAGGAGGAAACCAGAAATGGAAATCGCTCTTATGGGGTAAAAAGCTATCAAGCTAACGCATCGAAACTCGAAGGTCAAGGCCCAAAAAGAAAATTTGAAAATAAACATCCGCGTACCCAGAAGACACAGATTGAAAGGAAAGCTTTAAACGATTAGAGGGGCCTGTGAAAGGGAGGGTCCAGACCCCGGAAGTTTTAAAAAAACCCTCAAATAGACATTTAAATACGGTCATCGTAAAAAACTCACAGCTACCAATTATACAAGTCCTGGTTGGCGATGTACCAGTAGAAGCCCTCATCGATACAGGAGCAGAAGGAAATTTCATGAGTGAAAATTTCTTCAAAAAGAATTTTTATAGGGTACGATTATTTAAAACCAAAAATACGGAAATTATAACGGCGCAAGGAAAAACATGTCACTGCATCGGGAAATTATCATTAAACTTACAGGTAAAAGAGAAAAGTCTCAAAGTATTAATTTTTGTGGTGAAAGATGTGCAAAACTCTCTTATTTTAGGTATGGAGTTTTTAAGGGCCGCGAGGGCCAAATTAAATTTTCAAGATAGTTCCGTGGTGTTGGAGATGGACCAGAGGGTGGTGGAACCTGTGGAGACACCTCAAGTGGACCTTAGCCATCTGAATGACCATGAAAGTAAAGCAATACAGCAAGTGGTGAGTAATTTTTCTCATTTGTTTTCAGAAAAACCAGGAAACTGCCAAATAGTTACGCACAAGATTCAATTAAATGCCGAAAAACCTTGTAGGACTAAACCTTATCGGTATGACAAACAAAAAGACGTAATCATCGAAGAACATATTCAGGAGATGTTAAAGAATAAAATAATAACGCCCATAAATAGTGAATACGCGAGTCCAGTCGTACTATGTAGGAAAAAGAACGAGTTTCCTCCTTCGGATAAAAGGGCTTGGAGGTTTGCTATTGATTACAGAAAACTAAATAGTATTACCAAATTTCCAGTTTACCCTTTGCCGGTTATAGACGAGATCATTAGACAGATCAAATCGACAAGATATATGTCTACTTTGGACTTAACGTCTGGCTACTATCAAATAGCTATGAGACCCGAAGATATACATAAAACCGCGTTTATAACAAAATCGGGCACTTATGCATATTTACGCATGCCTTTTGGGTTGTGTGGGGCCCCATCAACATTCCAGAGAGCTATGGACATTGTTCTAAAGCCTGTCCTAGGAAAGTCAACTTTAATTTATCTAGATGATATAATTATAACGAGTAGTACGTTGGAACAACACATTAATGATCTAGAACAAGTTTTTAAATTATTAAAAGAGGCCGGTCTTACAATTAACGCCTCAAAATGCAAGTTCGCAACTAAAGAACTTAAATATCTCGGTTATAAAATTTCGCAAAAGGGTATAGAAACGCAAGATTCAAAAATAAAAGCTATTAAGAATTTCCCACCGCCCAACACCGCCAAGAAACTTTCTTCCTTCCTTGGGTTATGTTCTTACTATCGATCTTTCATAAAAGATTTCGCTAATATTGTTGAACCACTCTTAGTAATCAAAAGAAAAAGGGGTAAATTTACGTGGACAGCGGAAGCTAACACAGCATTTGAAAGATTAAAAGAAGCGCTCATTAATGCCCCTGTTTTAAAATTCCCGGAGGGGGACGAAAACCTGGAAATTGCAGCAGATGCGTCAGACTATGCGGTGGGTGCGGTTCTTATGCAAAATAACCATCCTCTGGCATTTTTTAGTAAAACGTTGAATCAGACACAAAGGAATTATACAGCTACAGAAAGAGAAACATTAGCCGTATTAATGGCTGTACACAAATTTCGAGTTTATTTCGGCAAATCGCCAGTAACAGTCTTTTCGGATCATGCGGCTGTTGGTAGACTTTACTCGGGGAAAAACCTAACGCCCAGGTTAATAAGATGGGCTTTAAAACTCCAAGAATATAATATCACAATAAAATATAAACCGGGTAAGGAAAACAATGTAGCTGACGCACTTTCTCGTATAAAACTGGACGATGAAGGAAATGAACTTAAATGCGCTGTGTTGACTTCAAAAATTTTAGATTCTAGAGATACGGTTATTACTGAACTGAAAGCTGATCCTGAATTTGGAAATATCTATGCTTATTTGAAAGACCCCGAAAGCTTCGAGCACACAAATATCGATGCGATAAGAAATAGAGCAAAAAACTATGAAATAATAGATAATTTATTATTCTATACGAAAACAACAAACGAAAATCTTGAGTATAAACCAGTCATCCCAGCCTCGCTTCGATTAAGCATTTTGAAGGAGTTACACGAAGCAAAAACAGCGGGCCATTTAGGGGTCAGAAAGACTTTAAAAAGGGTACGCGAGGCGGTATATTTCCCGCAATTATACAAAATAGTAACGGCGTATGTCAGGTCCTGCAATCAATGTCAGTTAATAAATGATATTAATTACAGCCCGGCCGGGTACTTAAATAGCATTCGCGCTATATTTCCGAATGAAATTTTAGGCATAGATCTTCTTAGTCCCTTCCCCCAGAGCGAGTTAAATAAAAATCGTTTTCTTTTAGTAATAGTAGATCATTTTTCAAAATGGACAGAAATTGTTCCACTTAAACGCGCGTCAGCCAAAACAGTCGCAGATGCATTCTTACACAGATACATTTTAAAATACGGTGCACCGATAAAAGTCATTATCGATAACGGAAAACAATTCATTAGTCAAATATTTGAAAACATATGCACTGGACTTGGCATACGCCATATCCAAATGGTTCCGTATAGAAGACAGGCAAACATAGCAGAAAGAGTGAATAAAAACATTGTAAAAATAATTCGCAGTTACGTTAGCACACATCACAAGCGCTGGGATGGCTACATAAATGAATTAGCTTATGCTTTAAGAACGGCAAATCACGATACTACGGGAAAAGCCCCAGCAGAATTGTTTTTAGGCAGAAAGTTAATTACGCCTTTAGATAAATTATTCTTTGTGCAACAAAGAGAGCAGGAGTTTAAACAAAAAGATGTGCAAAAGCTGATTGATCAGGCGCTTAAAAGCTCGGATACGGCAAGAAATAGGCAGAAAATATATTATGATAGAAAACGCCGTGAAGCAGATTTTAAAGTTGGGGATAAAGTATTGAAGCGGAAATTTTCTTTATCAAGTGCCCCAGACAATTTTACGGCAAAGCTAGCTCCAAAGTTTGAAGGCCCCTATGTAATTCAGGAAATCAAAGGAGTAGTATTATATCTTAAGAACGAGAGAGGGGAAATCTGTAAAGCAAGTCCCGACCAGGTGAAAAAATACTATAATCCAAATGATTTTGAAATCCTTAAAAGTTTCTTGCAGGACTCAAGTCTAAACGAAGTAGAAGGTCCAGAGACAATAACAACTATTCCACCACCCAAGAAACAGAGAACTGAAGAGAGACCTAGCCCTTCTACAACCCGGACGTCGGTATCAAAAAGAAAAAAATAACTTTCAGACTCCAGCGTTTAAGAAAAACAAAAATACAGATGCACCGGGTAAAGAAACCGTGGTAAAGAGAAAAACACCACCTACAAAGGATTGCAAGAAAAATTATACATCAAGGAGAACGCGCACACGGCCACAGAGTCAGGTGCCAGCAAGGCCGCCGTTCCGGAAACTGAAACGGCAACAGGAGGCACAAAAATACGACGAACAGAAGAAATTCAAGAAGGACTCCAGACCGGAGGACGTCAAGACCAGCCGTCCCAGGGAAAAACGGAAATGCCAACCACCAGACGATTACTCCGCCAAGAGGCCAGCATGTAGAGGACGCAAAAGAAAAAGTAATGTGGACGATACTCGGAGGGCAGTAAGGAGAAGATTAACATCCATGAAACCTCTAACTTGGGACCAATTTTGCCAAAAACGAATGACGGAATTTCAAGCATCGAAAACTCAAAGATAAGTTAAAACCTTCTATAATTTTTTTTTCTCTTTTGTTCCGAAATGTTATGCATAAGTACGAAGTTCTATGTTTTGACGAAAGTCAATATGTCTCGGTTGAGACTTAGTTTGTTTTACTTTATTTAGCTAAGGCAAAAGTATCATTTTCTTTAAGTGTAAAAGCTAAAAACAAGCATTTTCTGTTGGTCGAAAGACTAATTCTGTTATGTTAAAGCCAAAATTTGGCCGAAGATAAAAATAACTTCGTATTCTTGTATTAATAAGAATTTTAGTTTCAGTGCCGCCAGCTTGACGAAGAATGAGTAAAGTAAAAAATTTATTTTCTCTTATTCATTTTATGGTAAATTGTAAAAATCATATGTATTAAAATTTTGTAAATGTACGTAAATACTTGAATGTTATGTAAAAGTAGAATTTAGTCTAGAAGCATAAAATTGTAGATGCTAAAAGTGAATGCTTAAAAGCAATGAAGTCAAAATTTAAGTATTAAACTGTAAAGTCATGCTTTAGAGCGAAAGCCTGCATGTTTAAAGATGAATGAGGGGGAAGTTAGAATGATTGTGTTTTGTAGGGTTCTCCACCTACATTTGAATTTTTAAGAATATTAAAGTAGCTCATTGAGTTGTAGAATGTCGAGTAAGGTGTGTCTATTTGGTCGTTGAATTCTAACAAATCATGGTGGTTAGGGGAAGTGTTGTAAGACTAAAACACGAATATTCCCGTTTGACACCGCACACGGTGGAGAGCCAGGGTAAAGTTAAATTAATGCTTGAAAAATTGAATGAATGTGAAGTAAGCAATAACTAAGAAAAACGAATCGTTAAAAACAAAAATTTATTGTGTCAAGAAAGTGTAAATTATAATGTATGTAGAAAGATACTGATACTTATTCCTTCCAGATGCTGAAAGGAAAGACCAAGATTGATTGATGAAGTCCAGGAAAAGTTGCTGTAAGAAGAGAGAGTTAAAACGAGCAACAGAATTTTAGTATACAAATTGTTACATAAGATTTTTTGTGTAAACGAGGTTCTCGCCAGTTAGTTCAGAATTAGAGAAACTTACAACAGGTCGTTTGTAGAACCTGCTTCCAAGTTTTCCAAATTCTGGCAGCGGCAAATGTAGGGTTTATATTTATTTTAACTAACATTTATTTTAAGTTTAAACTAGCTTTCCTGTCAAGCCTTATTTTCCCCTGGAACTGCCAATGCCAGAATATGTAAATTTTAGTAGAACGCGCAAGGATTCAAATTATCAGCGGAAGTATTATGATTTAAATAGAAAGGAAATAAGTTCGGGGTGTGATATTCTTACTTCACGAGCGCGGAGGTAGTTAGCGAGAAATTGAAGAACCCCGCGTTTCGGCCTATGTGCTTGGCGGGAAGTAGTGTTAATCGTTCAAGTGAGCTTCAAGTCTGCTGAATTAGCAGCGGTATTGTAAAACGCGGTGAGTTAGTTATTTAAGAGAGCCTCGTAGTTAGAGTCTTGTCTTTAGTTTCTTTTCAGGTTATTATTTTTATTTGACCGCCGAGTTGGCGCAGTCTGTGAGCGTCAAGAGCACGCAATTGTAATTTTTACGTTGAATAAAAAGGGACTTAAACCCTTCACAAGACTCTGTATTTTATCCAGTTTTCACAGTCACCTCTTGGTTGCGTGCAAGTTGGAGGCGCGCAACGTTACAACCGGAAGTCGAAAATATTTTGCATTCTTGGTTCTTGAAAGTTTTGCTACACGGTTTTTTGGTTGTGAATTCAAAGCTCTTTAGTTATGGATGATACAATAGATCAGTGGTGCGCAAACGTTTTTCGACTGCGACCCCTTTTGTAGAGAGAAAATTTTTGGCGACCCCTAGAGATAAATGTTCACAAATACGACGTATATTTCGCGCATTCTTTCGTTTCATCGAATAAAAACATTATCATATCTGACTCATATTAATTTTATTTATAATTTTAAGAAAATACTTATTGTATAACACAAAAATCAGAAATTGCCCTTTAATGAGATGTATGTGGCTGCAAGTTTCTGATTATCTCATCGATGTTTGGATGTATGTTTCTAATTGCAATTCGCATATCATCTTCAGGGTTTAAACGCAAGCTGTATTTAGTTTTTATTAAAACTAGTTTGCTAAATCCAGTTTCACATAAATACGTTGATGTAGATTGTATTAACACTCTGATGGCATTCTTGCATAAAACGGGATATTGTTTTTCCACGGATAGCCAAAACTTTTGGCAAGGCTGAGTCTTAAATTGATTTCGAAGAGTATAATCACTAATTAGATCTATCAATTGCTCTTTCTCGCTAATTTGAAGAGTTGAACTGCATATGTAAAAGGAAAATGGATCACTAATCCAACCAAGGTCGTTTTCAGGAAAATCCTCGAATCTTCTTGAAAAATTTTCCTTTAACTTTTCAATGTGATTGGAAATGATGTTTCTAAATGTAAATATTTCTATATTATTTTCCTTGATAAAATCGTTAAAGCAAGGGAACATGTCGGTGTTGTTTTTATTCAGTTCATTTTGCCAGAGACTAAGCTTATTCTTAAAAGCTTGAATTTTACTGGCTGAAGTTATGATAGTTGAATTCTCACCCTACAAGCTCAAATTTAAGTCGTTAAGTTTTTCGAAAATATCAACTAAATAGCTCAGCTTCCCTAGTCAAACTTCATTGATATAATAACTTGCCAATCTATGTTTCTTTTCGATTAAAAACATGTACACTTCATTTCTCAAATCAAATATCCGTCGTAGTATTTTCCCACGTGAAAGCCATCTGACTTCGGTGTGTAACAGTAATCTCTCATACATTGAGCCCATCTCATTGCAAAGTATTGAAAAGAGACGGCTGTTGTGGCTGTTGCATTCAATGTAGTTAATTGAACTAACAGCGTCTTGTAATATGTTGTGCAACTCTTCATCCATATCTTTTGCAACAAGAGCTTGCCGATGAATCATACAGTGATTAAATACCATATGAGGCGCCACCTTCTGAATTAAGCCTCTTAGCCCTTTATTCGAACCTGTTAATGCTGCAGCAGCATCAGTACAAACCGCAACACAGTTTGCCCAGGTAAGGGACTTTGTTTCAAAATATTCATTTATTACTTCGAATATTTTTTCTCCAGTTGTTTTTCCTTCCAAACTTTTGCAACATAAAAACGTTTCTGTTATATCTTCATTAAAAATAAACCCAACGTAAATAATTAGTTGTGACATTTTAGTAATATCGGTAGTCTCGTCCAGTTGTAAAGCAAATACAGATGAATTTTGTATGCGTTTTATGACTTCTGACTCGATATTTCGTGACATTTCGGAAATCCGCCGAGACACGGTATCTCTTGATAATGGTATTGTTTTTAGTTCATTTCCATATTTATCGCCATGCGTAATTGATATCATCTTAGTTGCTGCAGGAAGGATAAGGGATTCTCCAATTGTATGGGGTTTCATTGTTTTTCCTATTAGATAAGAAACTTCTAAAGAAGCTCGTAATGCTTTCTGAGGTATTGTTGTAAATTTCTTTAAATGTGCACTTTGAATTTTCAGATTTTCAGCTCGTCTTTGAAAAAAATCGGCATGTTTATTTTGAAGTTCTTTATGTTTAGTTTCCAGGTGCCTTTTTAATTTAGCTGGTTTCATGCTGTCATTTGCTAATTTTTCGTTGCAAATGACACATATCGGGCGTTCTTCATCATCAACAACACAAAATGTAAAACCATACTTAATAAATTCCTCATTGTATTTTCTTATTTTTTTAGATCGGGCATTTAGTTCAGTATTTTGCGACTCCTCATCAGTATTTGTTAGTTTGTTAACTGAAGATGTACCTGGTGTACGTATTACCCATTTATCCATTATGAAGATAGGGGTTAAATTTTTTAAACTAAAACAAATAATATATAAAATTTTATCAATTTTTTTTCGAGAAATTCAATAAAATTAACAGAAATCTTTCTCTAATGATAGTACATACCTGATAACAAAGAGTAGCAAAGCCCGATAAAAATATAAAAAATCATAATTACACAACGTCACATGATAAAACTCGAGGATAAACAAAAATAATTGCAGGCCAACTGCTACATGCTACAACTTCATGCGAACACTCCACGTCTTCCTCTGACTATCAGATACACCACGTACCTCGCCATCTGATCACGGAAGCGAATTTTTCCCCTCTCCCTGCGGTTAACGTCTAGTCAAATAGGCGCTTTTCAGTAAAACTGGCGAATTACCGCGAAGAGGGCGCTATCTACCGGAGTGAAAAACTTGCGTCTTCACACTTTACATATATTACGCATTACGGTCAAAGAAAGAGCGGACAGCATGAAATAGCAATTAAACAGTGAGTGACGGCGCTTCACTCTTTATATGTACACTGTATGGTATGCATCATGCAGGCATAATGCATTTCATAAAAATTTGGCGACCCCCAAAAATCTTCTGGCGACCCCTAGTTTGCGCACCACTGATGATGATACTCTATTGTTAGATGCTTCTGATGATTCGGATACAAATTCAGAACTGTCTTGTAATGTTCTGGATAATTCTTCAGATGACACGTGCAGTGAGATCAGCTCCGATGAAGACTTGACTTCTGCTAGAAATTTTATTGAAATTGATGTAGAAAACCCGCCTCTTCCGTGTCCCAGGTTCAATTTTACTGGTGTTCCAGCAGTAAATATACAAATTGATGATACTTCTGATGAACTTCAATTTTATGAAGCATTTATTGATTCTTCTTTGATGAATAAAATTGTGGAAGAAACAAATAGATATGCGACACAGTGCATCCAGTCAAGCACTGCAAAAAAATTCTCAAGATGTAAATTTTGGGAACAAACAACTCAGGAAGAGATGCATATATTTTTTGCTCTGGTTATACTGCAAGGAATTATAAGGAAGCCCGCAGTTGATCAGTACTGGAGCAAGAGACATTCCTCGTACACGCCTTTTTTTCCCCCAAATAATGACTCATCGTCGATTTCACCTTTTGCAACGATACTTACATTTTTCGGATAATTCAGCATTTGATGCACAAAGTCACGAATGCCCAAAATTAGTGAAATTGTGGCCAGTTTTGAAACATCTGAATGTGAAGTTTCGCTCGACGGTGACACCACAACGTGATGTAACTATAGATGAAAGCCTTATGCTTTTCAAAGGAATATTAGGGTGGAAGCAGTATATTCCCCTAAAAAGAGCAAGATTTGGAATAAAATGCTTCATGCTGTGCGAATCGATTTCTGGTTATGTATGCTCTGTAATAATATACACAGGCAAAAACACGAAACCAGAGTTTTCAAATCTAATGTATTTCGTCACAAGTTGTTATGACAATGATGCATCCGTTACTGCATAAAGGATATTGTCATACGACGGATAACTATTATTCGTTGCCAGAATTAGCTGATAAATTAATTTCGTGTCGAACGGATACATATGGCACCCTGAATCTAAAGAGAAAAGAAGTCCCAAAGGAAATGCAAAAGAAAAAACTAAAAAAAAGGAGAAATCATTGCATTTCAGAGAGGAAAAGTTACTGTTATGAAGTGGATGGACAAAAATAATATTTCATTACTGTCTAATATTCATAATACTACAAAGGTAGAAATACAGGTCCGCTCTGAAACGAAACAGAAACCAAAAATTGTTATAGATTACAATAACACAATGGGAGTAGACCGCATGGGCCAAAATTTGAAAAATTTTGAAGTCATTAGAAAGAGAGGAAAAAAATATTATAGAAAATTTTTTCCACATTTTTGATATTGCCATATGGAACTCATATGTCGTATATTGTAGAAAAGGTGGAAAGAAAACTCAGTTACAGTTCAGACTTGATCTTGTTGACAGAATTATCGAGAAATACCATTCTGGGATGACTTGCAAATATGGACGACCTGGTTCTGAGTCTAATCCTTTGAGACTGACCGAGAGACACTTCATAGAAGTTATTGCTCCAACAGAGAAAAAACTTAGACCTGCCAGACAATGCGTTGTATGCTGTTCCAGGAGGAATGAAAGTGGAAAGAGAATCCGAAAGGAAACACGGTATTTCTGTCCTGATTGTGATGTAGGACTTTGTCTGACACCGTGTTTTAAATTGTATCACACAAAAAAGCACTACTCAACAATGGTATTGGAAGTATGAATTTTTAACGTATGGCAAGTTTTCTTTCAGATTCGCAGTTCGTGAGATCTGTATAATAGGCTTCACTGCATAAACTCCGTGATTACAAAAAGCCAACAAGTAGGGGCATTTGTGTTACAAAGTTATATAATAAAAAAAATGCTTAAATTCATTATTTATTAAAATTTTTTAAAAAATTCTTTCATTTTCCTTTTATACTAAGTTAGGCCTTTAATTATATGCAATAAAAAATATGCTTTTTTTTTTATAACATTTCTGGAAAAAAATTGACCAGTTAAGGGGTTAACAGAGCTCTGATAGTATTTCGACACACGACAGTTCCATACAAATCGAAAAACGGGACACTTCCGCATAAAAGAAACATTCCTAGTATGATGGATAATAGCAATTTGTATAGTTTAGCGACATTTATTCAAAAATCACATCTTGGTTACTTTTCGATAACTAACAACAGCGATTTTGATTATGAATTTGTTTTATAAAATTCTAAGCTGTTGAACTACAAAAATATAGATTTTAGCAAAAATGTTATGCTTTAAAGAATGAAAAATACCTCACCGTATTTTTAAAATTGTATACATTTTTCGATACCCTTAATACAGTATTCGCTACTTTTATTTTATGTTCCAAACGCCAAAATGTTTTAAATAAAATATTTTTTTCACATCCACATATTATTTATTGTAACAAGTACTTTTTAAAATTAGTGTAAATTACTATACTCGAAAAATATAGTGAATGCACAGAAATTAAAGATTTCCACATGCCGGAAATGAAAAATATGAAATATGCATGAGTATTTATGCATGTGCTTCCAAAAAGCATGTATCCGCCTTTAACAAAATATGTAAATATACTCGTATATTTAATTATTTATAAATGTATTTGAAATGAAGGATTTATTCAATCATAAATAACTGTGAAGAAATCTAATTATTAAATGCATCTAAATTTATAATGATTATAAATATTATCTAAATATATAATAAACTTAATATTGAATTGTAAATATAAATTGACACCCTGTTGACAAATACCTTATAAAACTATTTAAGCAAGAAATGTTCGTACTGGAAAGCAATCTGTTAAAAGGTATTGTAAAGCAATTTCTATGAGATGCGTATTTAAGAAAGTAATAAAGAAGAGTTTTTGAATATATATTGTTGAAATTAAGGGTAAAAAAATTTAATAAGTATAATTAAAAGACTTATTTTCTTTATCAGTCATATATTCCCCTTATATAAGTCAGTTACAAGTTTTAAATAATATTTAAAAAATAATCCTTATTTTATTCCCTTTCAGAAATATTCAGAGAAAGTTAAGTACTATTTAAAATATTTCGCTATTAAATTAAAAGGTGCTCTAATTTGAAATGGACCGAATAAAGCATTAATTATAAATTGACTTACAGTTTTCGATTTAAAAGATGCCTCAGAAGCTTAAGAATCATGTCATATTTGAGAAAGTATTTTAGGAAGAAGCTCTATAAATTGGAAAGAAATAATGCATAATTTTAATAATACAATAAACTTTGATCTTAATTTTTGTAATCCTTAACCGAATTACCTTAATTTTTTTTTCTAATATATTTAACGAAAACTTGTGAAACTATTGCAAATTAATCCATTCTGAGCAAACTGTTCTGTGGAAAGTATAGCATTTAATTCCGTTCAGAATGAAATGTTGTTTTAAAATGTATTCTTTTCATATACTTAGGCCTCTGAAGTATTGTAAAAAAAGAAAATATATACATTTATATGCATATTTACGACGTAATTACAAAATATTTACATCCGATCGTGTCAAAACTCATTGAACTCAATGGTAAATTACCCAATGTTTTGGTCACCAAAGAAGGGATCGCCAGTGCTTCAAAGCAGTTTAGGGCCACTCCCAACTAACTTCCTACCTCCATGGCTTGAATCCCTGGGCCTGGTTCGGCGGAGGGTGCGGACTCGTAGTATCCTACTGCATGGCGGAACGAGGAATGCCCAAATAATTAGTAAGGCAGAAACTCCTTTGCCCGTGATTCTGAGGTTCGTCCCGGTATATTTTGTTGCAATTACGATATGTTTATTTCTGTCAGCTTTCAGTTTAGATCAACAAGGCGTATGTATGCATAAGAAAGTTAAAAATAAATTAGAGATGGTAAGGAGCTTCACTGATATTTATGAAGCTTTACAAAAAAGAAAAAAGAAGGGGGTATTACACTGGGAACTGGTCCTTTAGAAAACCGAAGCCTTTGCTAACCTGTATGCTTAAAAGCCCGAAATGGCCATCCCCGTCCACTCCGTTATTAACGCCCAAAGAGGTGTGAAGATTTTAAATGACTTCCTTTCTACTGCCTAACAAAGAAGCTTCCGTTAGCCTTTTATGGCAAGCTGTCTGCAAGAAACCGAACCTTCTACTGCATATCTAAAGGAAGGGAAAAACAACATTGCAATCTCAGCCGTTTAAATGAAAGGCTGTCTCGCCCTTCAAAGGGTTAATATAGTTAAATGTTACGATTGTTAGGGCATAACGAATGAAGGGTGATGAGCCATAAATTCATCCTCCCTTTACGTTTACACGAGAGGGTGGAAAACAAAGGCTGAAATGGGAATCATGATCAAGGGTTATTTCCGATTCGAACTGAACTGTGAATAAAATCGTCATGGCTATTTTGGGAAAATGACTTAGTTTACCTGAGTCATATGGTCAGGTGCCCCCATCCTGTATAGAACTGCGTCGGAAGGAGAACATAACGTTGAATTATAATTAACATGATGATTTGGAATAGAGGCAAAAGCCATTTCTCAAGCCATAAAGTCGTCATCGGACGATACCTCCAGAGTGAAGTTTTGTAGAATAGTTATAGTATTTCATGTCATTAGCCCGTGAAATATGATAAGCAGTTAAGGAATGAAATAGTAAATAGAAGAAAAAAGAATACGGGGGAGCGTGGCATCAAATCCAACATCTTGTAGAGGGTGTAATCCGTTCGTAAGCATTTTCTCACACATTTTATCGCAAAGCGTTAGATGGAAGTTCCAGTGTATTTAATTAACAAATGCACTCCTTTGAAATACAGAATAACAATCAAAACTGTATTTAGAGTTAGGAGTTTTCATCAGTTAACTATAAACTTCAATAAGGTTCATTATTCCTACCGGTCTTAAAAAACAGAAGTTGGAAAATGCTAGCAAGATTGGCCCGAAAAAAGCTTTTTGAGAAGGCGAGGAGACACCTTGGAATGTCGGGGCATTGAGGAAGAAGGAAGGTTGATTAAGATTTTTAATTTGTCTTCGAAATGAGAGGCCAGAAGCTTTTAAGAATTTCAATTTATTTCGTACAATGCATGGATAAATACCTATTTAATGGCAAACGTTTCATATTTTTTGCGTTCAAGAAATATCGTTATCGAACGAACCTTTTAGCACACATTATTTGATTCGCCTCTTGAACTGGAACAATAGGTTTACCTAAAGCTGCAAATACTAGAAATTTACTCCCATTATTAAACGAAGTGCAGGGTATGCAGAGTTTTGAGAAGTCCCCAACAAAGGCATCCATCAGCAGAGCATTCAGGGGCTATATCTTTACCGTAAAAATCAATGACCAGTCAGTCGTTTTAGAGTACAAATTGAATTATGAAGTCTTCTTAAATGTTGCAAAAGTACTTTTCAGAAAATGCCTAACAATAATTGTATTTCTAAGCACAGGTCGCTTGAAATATCCCAAATCGTAAAATCACGACTTTTGTAAAGGAACTTAGCAAGAGCATTATCTTATTTTGATGAATAAGTGGCTTAAATGCCAGCTATAATCACGCAGTATTATGTATAAAAAAATTTGCTGGCGTCAATAGTGCACAAGTTGGCGTCTTCGAACAATCCTACTAAGTAAGCTTCGCTGGCTTCCTGAAGAGCCATAACTGCTGAGCTTTGAAATCGGAGATCGATCTTAAAATCTTGAGCGATTTCTCTAACTAAAAAAAGGAAGATGCTAACTCATATTACCCATTAATTGTGCTAATTTTTATTTCAAAATCAGCTTTTTAGTTTCGCAAAATTATCCTTTGCAGATGCTGCTCATGCCAAAACTCGGGTGCATTACATAAATTGACGATATATCGATCTTAAATTACTAAAATTAGAATAAATTTTCTTAATTTGGCTCCAGGCATTACGAAATTCCGACACTGATTTACCGAAACCTACACCTTTTCTTTCATGCCATATTGTATTCAGTTACCGGATTACTTTCCTTTGTGGTTTTACTTAAAATTAGCTTAATTTTATTCTTACGAGTACTCATGACAAGAAAAAAATGCTGCTACGAAATATATCAATTAGTAATAAACTTGATTCGTGGAGGGGGGGTCAATTTTCAACCTATCTATTATACAAAAATAATCAACTGAAGGAAAAATTTTCAGGCTCTCTCCTTAGGCAAATTAGCCCTCATGTGCTTTGCCTTAAATGTTAAAATAAATCAGCAATATTTTCCTACTGTTCAGGCTCCCGCAGTTAATTGCGATCTCAAACACAAAAATGACATTAGGTTTTACTGCATTATAATTGGGATAATTAAAAATACCAAGTTTAAGGACACTGTCCAAAGATACCCGACTGAATTTCGTATTTAATTAGTAAAGCATCCATAAATATTTTAAACTTTTCATAAAATAACGTTTTATTAACGAAGGTGTTGATAGTCTCAAATGATCTTTCCCGGTAACACGGGCCTCTCAAATTTGATTCTTTCGCCAACGATCTTCCACACTTGGTATTTATACATCAAATGCGAAATGGCTTACCACCGAAAGCCAACAAACGTTAGGGCATAATTTCCTTTCACAGCAGGAGCAATTAGGAATCTCATTCCATGCAATCATTGGATACCATTTCCCCTAATAATTTCTTTCATCTCAACAGCGTTTTCTGTTCCCCTATAGCTCAGATTCAATGTAACTAAATAACACAAATCCCTAAAAATTGTTTTCCCTCCTTTCACTTAAAATATTTCATACTTTTGCAAGTGAATAATCTCATTACTTTATTTTAATTCAATGTATCAGCTATTGAATGGATGAGACTACCCATATTTCATCTTGGATTCAAATAGTTTCTCCTTAAAAACCTAAAAGGAATTCCTATCAGATTTTTAAAAAAGGGGGAGGGGAAACACGTATAAGGATTACTTATTCGTATATTAAATGTTTATTCAATTACTGTATTTGCTGGCATATTAGGCATCATCTCAGTTTATTATTAATTAGGATATTACAAGTTTGTGAATGGGTCAAAGGTTCATGGGATGTTGTCAAAACGGAGACAGTGGTTAAATCATTTAAGAAGTGTGGCATCAGTAATGCACTGGACGGTACAGAGAACAATTTGTTGTACGAGGCCTCAGGTACTGATTTAGTACAGGTTTCAAGTGACTTACTTAGATCAGGAGATGAGTTTCTAGATTTTGAAGAAAATTAAAAGGTGTTCTTTCCCAGATAAATTGGGTTTATTTGCAGAAAGATCAGATTATCTGGGTGTCCCAGGTAGATCAGGTATTACTTCATATTTAAAATACTGTAAATTCACTACAATGATCAGTAATAAAGTTTCATCTTTAAAAAATGTGTATAAATAAGAGGGTGCATCTTGTATGCTGGCAAATACGGCATGTGTAATTATTACTTTTCAGTATTTAACTATTTAAAAATTAATTTAAATATTAAAAAAATCAGCTCTTTAAGCATCGATAAGAGGTACAATGGAAGTGAAATCTTGCTATGTTTTGAAATTTCAATACATGTACATGCATACACATGGAAATACATATGTTATGATTCTGAGCTAATTTTTATTAATCTTTTAAAGAATCTGAACTTTCAGATTTAGGTGTGAAAGGTATTTATGTAGTAATTTGGCTGCTCTGATTATGATAAAGCTACATCAGCAATGTGAAATGAGGTATGAGTTATGTAATCTTCATGTCAATACTATTTTTTAAATCTAATATCATAGTCTGCAATATAAGTCATTTTAAAGAATAC
This sequence comes from Stegodyphus dumicola, assembly GCF_044657685.1. NCBI lineage: Eukaryota > Metazoa > Arthropoda > Arachnida > Araneae > Eresidae > Stegodyphus > Stegodyphus dumicola. The sequence goes on along the minus strand of NC_140773.1, from coordinate 214,815,614 downwards.
TTTTCCTTTCTTTGAGGTTCTCTTCACCACAAACTAGCTGCTGGGAAGGAAATTCAATTAATAAAGCAAACAAGTTGATAAAAATGGCTCTTTTTTTATTGACTTCTGTGATAATAAAACAAACAAATGATATGTCTTGATTAAACAATCGAGAACCAGCTATCAGAATCATAGCAGCTCTCAAGATTTTTAAGCAATTAACTTTCTTTTGAATATATATTTATCTTAAAATGTCTATTATTAAAACAATTGGCACTTTTCCAAAAAATTACCCACAACGGGCATTGGAAAGTTGTTGGTATTTTTGGATTGAGAGAAACCAACACAGACAACTGTCAGATCATGTCATAAAGGAATAAAGTATTTATTGATATTAATGATACATTTTTATTTTATAAACTAGTTTTGTAACAATGCTGTTTCCGTTATTAGGCTTGTTATTGCTAAAATGTGGTATGTCTAGTTAAAGTGCAAAAATACTAATTAAGACATCTTAAAATATTTAGTATTTTTAATTGAAAGAGTTTTAAGATATTGAAATACAATCCATAAAAACTGGCATTACTATATAAATGGTCGATATTGGATTTTACTCAAAACACTGTATACTCTTTGGCAAAATATATATATATATTTATATAAAATATATCCCAAATAACTAAATAACGTGAACCAAACCACATCTTACATTATAAACTTTTCATTTAACTTTTATTACTATTGAAACACTTTGAAAATGTCAAAAATAAAATCATTAGCAAACGTGAAAAGGAAAAAAAGTGTAACATTTAAGTACGTAAATCACACACGCAAGCACACTCCAGTCAGCGCGCTCGTGTGCAGGTTAATTCCAGAAAATCCAAAATAGATTTGTTCACAATATATTTAAAAACTTGAATAATAAAATATATATGCAGGGAATCGATTACTTCAGAGCATGGAACCTTGGTACGTAATGAAAAAATGTGTGGGTATTTGCCTTGTACACACTACAAACCAGTTAGTACAGAACATGTTATTACAACCCTCTCATTACAGATGAACACTTTTGAGCAGATAAGAGAGTTGTGCCAAATAAACACTTATTTTTAAATACAAGCGCAGATAAAACTTCAGATCTTCCAGAATACATGGTAACATTCATACAGATAAAAATTCTTTACTTTGTAGATGGCTTTATTATGCAACACATTTAAAAATTGTTGATGTGCGAGTGACAAAAATCTTCCAAAAAGAAACAACACTCATTACGTATTTATACAATATCTGTTAATATTAAAAAATCTTCAGCACCGTAAAATTACTCAAGTTTTAATTGCTATACACAACCATTGTCATTTCTAGACCTCAAAAATTTATATATAAGCTCCAGAATAACTTTTCAATCTTAAAACTCAGGTACAATATATATGCTTTAATTCATCAAATTAAATAATCTGATAACACTTTCATTTTTTACAGACTATATTTTTTTATAATTTACATGCTTCTTTCAATTTTCATATATCTCCAAGCATTGTTATGCGTTGATAGAATGCCTTTCACATAAAATAAGTTATAACTATGTTGATATCTTTTTCAAATAAAATTACTAAAAACATAACACAAAGAAATTAAGCCTTTAAACAAAACCCTGATAAAACATCGAATAATATGCATTTCATAGAAACAGTTAATATAATACACATATAATATAATATATAAGAAAACGCCCAGGAACAGAAAAAAATGTTCATGTCAAGCATTTTATCACAGCACATAATTAAATACTGTATTTATTTTATACATATATATGAGCTTTTTCTATTTACAAAGCCATAATGCTAAATTTCTCTATAGAAATGTCAACAGCCAATTTATAAATTTGAGTTTGGCATCTAATTTTCTGTAAAATATTGTTATATCTCTAATGCATTTCAATATTGTACTATTAATGAATCAACAAGGAATATAAACACCCAGTGCAAGAAAGCTATGATATAGATACTCGGTTAACGCAGACGTACCGGGCTAAATTTTAAATACTTTTTATATATGTTGGGCTTAAATTATTTCAGACATCCGCAACTGCATTGAAATAATTTAATGAAAGATCTTTGATATAAGAAAATGAACGATTTATAGCTCTGTCACACAAGCTGTTATGATTTCAATTTCTGAAAAAACCGACATTAAAATCTTTTGACCATTTCCTGTACAAATTTTTTGATTCATTCTGTTATCAAGACTGAATAAAGTAAATGCACTCAGAAAAACTACTATAAATTGTTTTGACACTCGCACATCCTTTTTCTATATATAACATTAAAAACACATAAAAATCAGAAGCATTCTACATCAGGACTAATGTACAAGGAAAATAAGTAAAACCATACAACAGCTACACAACTAATGGCATATACACAGCATGTCCCTGATAAGGCAACATTATATTAGCACTGTTTACAAATAGTAGCAATACTGATATTGTAAAATTGTGAGCAGTTACAAACTTGGAGTGCCTTTCCGACTTAAATACTAGACTGGTCGCTAACAACATTGGCAAATCTTTCAGATCTAGAGATCACTTGCAAGCACACTTGTCATAAATAGCAAACTTACCATAGAAACACATTGCAGAAACTATCTTATTTTCCACAAACGCACCAAGTTATGCAGATTGATGTTTGTAAGTTAGAAATTGCATATAAATACAAGAGCTCTTCTTCCGAGAAAGCTCTCAAAATTTGTCTACATACTTATTGCAACAGGGATACAAGACAGCATTTAACAATAATCACAAAGCACTGTTACTTATTTTTTATATATTTTTTAAAATTTTTTCTTTCAAGAATACGTAAAGCTACTTATTTTACATAACAAATGAGAGAAAATAAGTGCAAAATCTTTCTCATAACAAAAAAGAAAAATATGCAAAACGCAACATTAAGAAATAAAAGTCTGGAAGACTACAATGAAAATATAATTATTCAACATTCTTTATACGTTGCACTCAAAAATTTAATGCAGAAAAATAGACAAATATAAGTTCTCATCTGAATATAATAACAGCCACTATCGGCTTTAAAATAAAAACATTACTATAATTAAAATATTTCGCCTACATATACAGAAACCACATAAATATATTAAAATAGGAATACTAAACAATATTAAAAATAGCAAATTACTAAACCTCTTTTTTGTGCAAATTAGTTCCTTGGCTGCACAGAAAGTTTAACTGTCACAAATCACAAGACTTACATATGCAGCAACAAGGAGGGGTGATAACTGACTATAAAATTCGTAAAGATAAAATATTCCTGAAACAAGCTTCAGGACTCTAAAGATATTCATTTCAAATGGCAACCAAATTATATATGTGCAAATATTACATACACATGACAATTAAAACTACATAGTTTAAAAAGTTCATATGTGGAATATACACCTGAATAAGTAGCTTCATTTTACAGTTCTTAAATACAAATTAGACATCAAAGAATATAATCTTTATAATAATTAATACTCCATCTTATACTCGAGATTGTGATGCAGCAAAATACACAGCTCTTACATCTACTCATATAAGTTAACACCATCTTCTTTAGATGGATATATGGAATTAAATGATGGGGAGACCAAGTTAGTGACTATGGGCATGGAGACATACACTCACACACAAAGTGAAGATATAAACAAATAAAAAAAGATGAGAATGCAAAATCGTTTGGCTCTGGCACTTTTGCCAGGACTTGATATTTCAGAAGCTGCCTTAGGTCCTTAGGAGTAGATGCGAATGGCTTGGGAAGCAGGTGTGTGACATTCCGGACATTCTGAACCTGACTTTTCACAAATTCGATTGGCGCATTCCATGCAGAACAGGTTATGGCCACATGGCACAAGGGCAGCAACAATAGCACTCTCATAGCACATTACACACTCCCGTTTAGATTTATTTCCTGGGGCCAATGATTCGATGGGGCTGCTCGAAGAGCTGCTTGTGCATTTTGTTGCAGCGGCAGGAAATCCAGAAGCTAAAGTCACTGGTGATGTGCTTGCCAAAGGAGAGAAAGAAGACATGGATATTGTGCTTCCCAGATTACAAAGAATATCCCCAACTTCTGGAACTGTCAGAGGGTCACTTCTAATTCGTCGAGCAGGAGGATGATCTCCGACTATGAGATCTGTGAGTGCACCACTAATGCTATTACTTCTCTGTGACAAATCTGATAATCCTGTGCTGCTCCCACTTATAGATGTCGAACCAAACAATGAAATCCCACTATCTGTCAGAGTAGATGTTCCGAAATCAGGCCATGATGAGGCACTGAGAGAAGCACCAGGTGCCTCAAAAGTTGGGGAATCCCCAAGGCCCTCGTCAACATCGTAAAGCCCGAAGTTACTACCGAAACCAAAGATATTGTTAAACATATCATTCTGCTTTGAATTTCGGCCTGTGGAAGCCGAAAAATTAAAAATGTTGTCCCCAGGATGGAGATCTAAAAGATTATTGCTATCACGAGGAAAAGGGCAAACAAAACCATTGCCCATATCTGTCTTAAAAAGAGAGCTGTTTATGGCATTAAGGTTATTTGTGAAAGATTCCAGAGCATTTGAATTGAAATCATCATCGACTGCATCAACTGAACCACCAGTTCGCATGGCAATGTGGGCTTCTATTTCTTTTCGAGCACTTTCTACGTTATCTGGCAAACCTGTCACTTCAAAGATTGGTTCCTTATCTCTGCTTGGAGTAACAATATATGTGTTAGTTTGCTGTTGAATTCGTTTGATTGTTGCACCTTTGGGCCCTACAACCAGTCCCACGACACGATATGGAACTCTGACTTGGATTGTCGTCTGGCCTGGAATGTTAGAGTTGGGACCTGGTATAAGGGTTCCGTTGAGGTTATTTTTCCTTTGAGCTCGTATCTGGCTGAAATGTTCAGCTGCAGAGAGAATTTCACGTTTTGCAGAATTGACATCTTCCTTTCTGCCTGTAACAACGAATACTGGCTCTTCTCCTCGCACAGGAGTTTTGATGTAGGTATTTGTCTTTGCTCTTAGTGCTTTTATCTTGCAACCTAAAAACAAAAAGTAAATTAAATATTTCATATGAATATTTTCGATGTTTACATTTTAATCATACAAGAAATGAAGGTTTCTGGAAAACTGATCAATTTACATGACTTTATGTACTTGATTTAAATTTAATCGGGAGTTAATACTTATTGTGCAACATTTATGAAATCTAAAATGTGCAAGCCTACCACATAACTAATTAAACATTATATCTTGTTTAGAGGTACATGCACAGGAATTATTGCAAGTTTTATAAATGACATACTTTTATAAAACTATATTCTAAATTTAATTTCTAGTTCAGTTTTGCTGTGCAATGTTTAGGACAATAATCTATACAGACACAACAGACTGCATCAAGTTTCAAAGAAAATTTAAACTTAGTGGCCTGCGATGAATTTTACTAACTACTACTACTACTAAAAAAAAACTTCTTTAATTATTTCTTCTTTAAATTAAGTTTGATTACTTTCCCGCATTAAACAGAATTAAATTACCGATGCTTTGCTCAAATGTCCTTTTAGTAATTTAACTAACGTTTTTCACTCAGTTTTATTTTAATTGCTATAAGTATTCACTTAACTTCCTAAACGCGTTTTTCACTCAGTTTTATTTTAATTGCTATAAATATTCACTGAGCTTCGCATCAAGTAAGGAGCAGAGCTCAGCGATTAAATAAACAAAATAAACGACGACCCACAAAGCTTCCTGTTTACAAGACTAAAGGAAGACCTCTGCCTCTTATATTGCCTCTCGCTGAAGCGTCCATGCTGATAAAAATAATAATCAAAGGATATTAAAAAAGAAACGACAAAACACCTGGCAGTTGCAGCAAGTAATGGACATTTTTTAAACACAAACTTAACTTTGGTGTCAAGACAGGATAGTACGAAATCAAAATTAATTTATCAAAACTTGAAAAAGCCGGTATGTAGACTTTTACCGCAAAATCAAGAATGTTCGAATTCCCATTTGATTACGGGAAATAAACCTTTTTGAAAATTCAGTGCAAAAAATTTTTTTACCAATACGTCGGAATTCAAACCAACTAGTTAAAAAAATAGTTCGGTTTGCCTTACAGCAATCAGATTTATGTACTACTGGGGCAAAAAATTGCCTATATTTGTGACAGATCTTTATTCTGAATACAGTGGTCCATGAATACAAAAGGAGAGGTGGAAAACTACAGGCTATAATAAATGTCTGTTTACAAACTAAAAAGACAATACTACGCATGATTTACCGCCATGACAGGCAGCAAACTTTCTTACAGCCTCGTTATTAGCGTTCCTAACAGAAATGAAGCTAAATAACAGAAAATAGAAGCTGCGCCAAAGTAGGTATGCCAATACGTAGTATCACCTTGGTTAAGGCTTTTTTTTTTTCTTCAATTTTAATACCATGTTTTATTATGACTTGACTTTCACATAATTTAGGAGTCAACTTTATCTCAGTACATTCATCACATCCCTTGAAAATAATAAATGTATTTTAAAATTATTCTTTCCTAACAAATTAGTATACATCTGAAAAACGGTCAAATTCGGGGGAGTGGGAGGACTTTTCCCTTGCGCAACCGAGGTACCGATTATGCAGACATAATCTAAATAAGCCAAACCGAAGAATGGAACCAAATCTGTTGCCTATTTTCATAAACCCAGTTAAAGGTTATCGATTACCAACGATTACTTTTAATTAAATTTTCCAATATTATACGTTGCGATTCTTAAGTGGCCTAGGAAATAAATGATTATAGTTTGGTTTATTTGATTACGGCTAAGCCAACACCCTTAGAATAACTATGTAGAAAGTAATTTATCTAGGTGTTGGCTAAGCAATCGAGGGCCATCTTCTTAAGGATGGATTGGATTATTCAATTATGGCAAAGCACACGAGGGCTATCTGCCTACATCTTCTTAAGGAGAGGGTTTTGCAAGGGTTTGGTTTATGTAATTATGGCAAAGCCTCGAAGGCTATCTGCCTAAGGGGAGGGATGCCTTCGTGGAGGACTAAGGGGAACTAACTCGTATACACGTTACACATGGAGAAAGAAAAACACGAAAACGCCCATTCAGCCAACCCGTTCGTCGTATTCGAACCTCGGATCGAACTACCAGTGTTCTGCGACTTGACATCGGCCGCTGCTGTGCCGGTTCCTTAAGAGAAACTTACCCGTTACACATTTCAAAAACAACGAAAACCTCATGCAGCCAGTCCTTTCTCCAAGATGCGAAACCAGCATTTAATTACCATTGTACAGTGCCGTTACAGCTCTGCCGCTGGTGGACCGGTAACGAGTCGAGTTATGAATTAATCAGAAATGCAAATTTCAAAAAAAAATCCCAGATTTTCCTTTCCTTGGAGTTTGGAAAACTAAAATACAGAAGGCATAAAGTAAGGGGCATATCGTGTACGAAATGAAAAGTAAGAAACTTTCGAAGTACTTAAACGGTATAAGTCGACTAATTAAAAATTACGAAAATTATTATGCTTCTTTAGAAAACGAGACGTTACCCTAAAACAGCGATTTAAAAATATTTTAGACAATCGATTCGAATCGAACTAATAGCGTTCAGCGGCTTTGCCACTGGTGGGCTCTATCGTTTTAGGGAAGTGGCTTTTTTTAACGTTTGATTTTCTTAAAAATACGGGTCACTTTCGGAGGTGATCCAGCTGTGGGCGCAGAGATGAAGAGGGTATACTTTTCCCTTTAAAGGTAGTCAATTCTGGGTAAAATATGCGATTACATAAGCATTTCGAAAAATTAAGCTGTTCAATTAATCAAATTTAAATTGTGATTAATTGAATCACAAATTTAAAATCACGATTTCGAAGATGGTTATCCAAAGAATAAAAATTCGGCATATAAGTATTTGTTCATTTAGAGTTCGCAGTATCTTCTGAAATATACAACAAGCAATTTGATGGACTGTTAAAAATGCGAGCAAAAGCAGTGCTCGTTCATACGTCAAAATACGACAGAATTTTAGTTAAGCTAAACTTGCAAGGAACAAAAAAAAATCGACGAGATCATGCAGTTCCAGGAATTTCCACCTTCGAATTATTCTTAAGAACTGTTTAAAAAACGCATTCGCATACAGTACTACAAACTTTCTGATATTATGAGGCATTTTCTGTTACTTCAAATTGGCCAGTTAATGAGGGGAAGGCCGCAAAAATCACGGCATAAAATGAAATCTAATTTTCGCCAGACTTTAAATTTCTTTCCTCCAATAATAAACGTCTTCAGTTTCATAGGAACTTAATTCTCTCAGAAATGCACTGGAATATCAAGGAAATTTACAAGAATCGAATTGGTCAATGGAAAAATAACTCTCTGCTAGCGTCTAGATTTCAAACAGCTAGAACAGCATTTTAAAGTCTTAGTATATGAAAAGACGAAAGTAGTAGGACAATATGAATTACTAAAACAAACTGACTGAGAAGAAAAGGGGGTAAGGCTTTGAGCAAAATGAGATTGATAAGACTTGAAATCTCTATTGCGGAGGTTCTTAACCTTTTTTCTCTTTTGCTAGACGATCATCCCTCCTCATTCAAAAAGGACATTTCCTTTAAATTACTTTTAATGCGTTTTATAAATTAAACAGAAAAGTTTAGAAAATATCCATAAATACACAACTGGAATCCTTGAATAAAAGTCGTTTTTATATTCATAAAATAAAACTAAATACTTATGAGGTAAATAAAAAGTTGACCAATTCAACCCTGAAACTGAAATTAACCGCCTCCGGTTGAAAACCCCTCTCTATCATAACTTTTCCCGCCAAGAATGCAAATTATTCCACTGGATGGAAAATTAGTCCATGAAGTTGATCACAAATTCTTATTAGCTGTTAGTTTTATGTTTATGCACCTGTTCGAACAGAATTAACGGACGGATGACTGTATCGACAGACGATAAAAAGATTTTTATACACTGCTCTCTCGTTCGATTAACATAACATTTAATATTCGTGTTTTATTGTACAAACAATTCTTTTGAAACTTACTTGTACGAAGTGAAGGAAGCGCTGTAACAGAGAAAACCTTCCGGTTATCATATTTTAACGAAAATATTCATTCTGACCGCTCTAGAATCCATCTGAACGATTTTACTTACGAACAGAATAAAGGATTTTTCTTTAATTCCAAAACGGATCGGAAAATTGATTTAGAGGGGATTTTTGCGTAACTAATAAACGATTAGCCTAGAAAGTTTAAATTTTAAATAGTTTTAAGTTTCACTAGGCCTAACGTGGCGGCTATTTTTTTACATTTGAAACTTAATAGCACAGTGAGTAAAGTTAGTTGATGCACAAAGCTGCGCACCAAAAATTTTGTCTTGTACGTTGGACAAATTGCTTGTTTTTGCGTAGAAACTAATTTTAATTGTAAACACTGCTTTTTAAAAGTTTTAAATCTGTATTTGGCGTTTTAAGTTTTCCTGTATTTAACTATTCTTAATGAATATGTTTTGAGTTTTTACGTAATTTTGCCTTGCCGCGAAGTGAGAACTGAATTGATTGAATGAGAAATATAAATGTAATGGTTTGGTTTTATGTGATTACGACAAAGCCTCGAGGGTTATATGCCTAAAGCAGGGATGCCTTCTGGAGGACTTAGTAAGAGAAACTGGCGCTTGGATGCACGTTATATATGTGGAAAACCACGAAAACGTGCGCAAAATTATTTTTAACATAAGGTGGTTGCGTTATTACGTAATTATCCAATTTTTTGGGGGAGACAACAAATTGCTGCAATTTTATAAAATTTAGAAATCAGCATTCAACGTAAAACATTACGGCAGGCCATTTGACACCCCCCAAAAAAACTTATTTGTTTAAGAAAATTATAAAAAAATATTAAACAGTAGTGAATAACTGAAGCCTCTGAATCTGAATCAGGATATACGTAAATCTTACTATGGATTAAGAATGCACCACTACGACTTCCCTAACAAAAAAATTACTCTACCGCAAGGCTTCACAGTATGTGGTATTTTCCTTTTATGTTGCTAGAAGATCTGAAAAGATAATTCCACTTCTGAAGCGATATTTTTCTTAATGTAAAAATGTTTCCAATATTATTATGTTGGAAACATTTTATTTTTATTATATGTTTATTTTTATATCCAAAATGCTTCCAACATTTTTATGGCATGGGCGTTTTGTGTATATATAATATATATATATAAAACCCGAATAACATAACATTGTTTACCTGATGGCAGATGAATGAAATGAGAACAATTCAACCTACAGCATCTGTAAGCATATTCATAACTTCAAACAAGTTAGCAACTTCTACTGGTAACATATTCGTATATTCGTAAACTTGCGGCAGCACATCTTGAACACCTGGTTTAAAGGTGCATATTAAGGCTCGCACTAATTTGTTTAAAAAACTACTCAACACCTGCGGCAATCCCTTTTGTTGCATCTGCTATCAGCATTGACAAATGAGCAGAACAGATTTTTCGACCTTCTCGCCAAATCTTTCTCCATCGATGAAGATTATGTCACCCACCTTCAAACAGATAAAAAATTTCTCGCAAGTACTTTGAAAACCAGAGTTAACTCCGAACCAGTTGAAAATTGATTGTATCTATATAACACGATTTATGTGCATGAAATGAAAATTTTAAAAATAAATTCTATGAATAAAAACAGCTTTTCAACATACACAAACAGAAGTACATGTTGATTTATTATTGCAAGTAGTCTTAACTATTCATAAAAAACAATATGAAATGATTCCCTGAAATCAATAATTTTTATACACTGCAAAAATTTTGCATATTATTCAGAATTCTTTGATGAAAACTGCAATAAATTATCAATACATGCTGTGTTTAAGAAACGTAGTTTTGGCAAACTCAAGATAATTTCTCCGACCCACCAGTTATGACACGTAAATCTCCAATCTCTGTTGTCATTTCCGTGATTAAAGATGAGCGAATGCCTGAAAGAACTTTCATTTAAAGAAATTTCCAATTAATCAGGCTCTTATTCAGTCACACTTTCAGTTTCAATTTATTTCAGTTTTCATCAAAGAATTCTGAATAATATGCAAAATTATTCCTGACACTTTCTGTGAAGAATTTTACGTACATCGCATATTATTTATGTACGTTGTGACGAGCACTCTTAACCTCAGCAGGCAGACTGACCGTTGAAACTTGGATAGAATTACCTGTGTCGCGCTTTAGGTTGTTTTAGTTGTGTACTGAAGTTTTTTTTTTATTATGACTGTTAGAAAATGTAAAATAAACTACATAACTAAAATAAATTTACGGAAATTACTTTATATAATAGTTACATCATTATAAGTGAAGGTGGAAAATTTAGGGATCTAAAAATAATGGGGGAAACCAAATATCTTCGAATTATTTCAGTATCCGGTCACAATGGCTTGCCGGGATTCGAACACCGGACCGAACTGAACTATCAGTGTTCGGCAAATGTACCGCTCGGCTTCTGGTGGACCTGTCCTATACAGTAAAAGACAAATTTAATTTTGAAATCTTCAAATAATGAAAAATCTTTGACGGCTAAGATTCTTTTGCACGTCATAAACTTGCATATAGTTCCGGCTATTTGAAGAATGCCAGACTTTCCAAATTTCGTTAAAAAAAAAAACTACTTAAACAAGCATGCAAAACTAAAATTCTCAAAAGATAAGGTAAGGAAAGTCCGGGATAACATCCTGCAGGTACAGAAATATTTTCAAAAGCAACGAAAATTTCCATCATTTCGTTAATAAACAGTAGCATTATACTTAAACCAAAAACTCCAATTTCATTAATAGCTTGATCTATTTACCGTTTTTCATAAGCCTAAAGGAAGTTGTACTGCTAGAATTAAATGAATGTTTTAATGGATGCTAAAAGTGGCAGAGGAAACAAAATATTATGATACTACAGCTAAAAACTAAAAACCGCCCAAATTTGCGTTTCAATGGCATCACATTTGTCATACTTCTATAGAGATCGAATCTCAAGATATATAAACTCTTCTAAATTATCAAGATTTCGTCACCTGTTTAACATCACCTCTGTTTTCTATTAGTAAGAAATATGGCCATTTGCAGTGCAACAACGGCAATAAATAAGATCCTGACCGAATATTTAATTAGAATAACATGAAAGAATCCTTTTTCACAAGCTCTCAATGAAACCAAATTGCCAAATAAATAATTTTATTCGATCCAATTACTATCAGTATGGCAAGCATATTTTTGTACTTATTATATTCTAGAATTTTCTGCCACTAACCTTCTAGAAGAAAAATTCACATTCCAATGGGAGAAAAGGCATTCACTAGAAACTTTTAAAAATTGCAAATAAGAAACTTTTTCCATTTCCTTCTATTTTTAGAATCTGAATTTCCCACACTTCAAAAACACCCAAACAAACTCTTTCCTAAAAGTATGCAACCAAATATCCTCATTATTAATATTAATTACCATGTCTATTAAATTTGAAAGCCCAATTACGAACCAACATCACTAATTAAAACGATTAGGGCAACGGAAATTAACTGTCCTCCTAAAGTTCAGTAGTCTGGAGGACTTTCTCAGGAAAAAATTGGCTCGTATTAACATGTTACGCATGGGGAAAAACACGAAAACGCCATGCAGCCAGCTCGTTCACGGGATTCGAACTCGAACCGAACTTGGTAGTTCGATTCGAGTTGTTCAGGGACTTTACCGCACGGTCGCTGGTGAGCCTGAATTTGAAGATTCGCTAACACTTTCCAAGAACAGAATTCCTCAGCTTGATTCATATTTCTGCTCAAAACTCAAAGAGTTAAACTTGTGAAACTTGCCAGGTCTCCATAAGCATATCTGATTTGATATTATGCTTTCCACACTCTGGATTTTTAAATAACTCTACGCAGTAACAGCTAAAATTCAACATCTAACAAAGAAGTTGGTTGGTTTACAAGTCTCCGATAGACAAATACCTCGCGGCCGCTCCCGTACATTTTAATGCCAGAAAACAAATTCTAAAATAGCACCCCATTTCACTCTTTTTTTTTTTTTTTTTTTTTTTTGCTGGGAAGAAAAAGGTCTCACTCACTATCCTCGGCACGGTTGTGTTCGTATATAAGACAGGAAAATTTTTTACTGCTCGATTTAATCTTTCAAGAGGATAGCACATAGCACCAAACGTAGGACAGCTTTTTTCCAAACCTTTATGAAAAACGACATATTCTGAATTAACCGACTGTTAATATTCTTAACAGTAACAGTTGGAAATCTCGATCATCGGGTCGCAAATGTGCGTGTGTTCATTTAAAACGTATCATCGATCAAAAAAGGTTGAGAATCGGTTAGATAAAGAAATGTCATCTAGTAGGCTCACAACGTTTCCCACAAATCCCTGCTTTCAACAATACTATTTCGCCAACGAACTTTTAGGATTAAAAACAAAAGCTTCCCCAAAGAAGCGGTTTCGTCATACGAGAGACGAAAAATTACACTTAGAAATTCACTTTTCAGGGACTATCCACCCAGTTTTAATACATTTTGCCCATGTCTGGTACTGCTGTCGTGCAAGTGTCGAAGGTCACGTTTCAACAGTGTGACGCCATTTTTTCCCGCCCTATCGACGTAAATCAAATCAAAGGTCTGCGCCAGTCAATTAATGAATGGATTTTAAAAAAAAAAAAAAAAAATTACGAAAATCCGTGTTAATATAAACGGGAAATGTTCTCTTAAAGAATTAATTCTTTGGTTTTGTACCATATTCCTTAATTTTCTTCTGTACGAAGTTTATTCACGGGATTTCCGAATTTCTTGTACGGCAATTTAGGGATGAGAACTTGTCCCTCCACGATATAGCGGAACAGCAGTAAAACTTTAACATCTATGGAAGCTTTCCTTCTTTACATACACGTTCTCTGGGACAGCTTGAAAATAATGATAATAAAGGTAGTACTTAAAGCTCACAACGACAAATTTAATCGTGTAAACGAGTTTCCGCATGCGCAACAAAAGGTCGATCCAGGTTATTCAAACATTACAAAATATTTAATAATAGTGACTTGCAGTACACTGCCGCTTGAATATGTGCATTTTACTTCGTACGGATCTCTGCTCAAGACCTACAAATTTTAACACTTTATTCCAAAAACAAGTATCAAAAGATAAATTTTAAATCAGCAATCATTTATTTCCGTTATCCGCTTCACTGGGCAACTTTATTTAGAAAATAACAGCTGTTATATTCCTGTTACTCTAAATACCTATGTTCCTAATTACATAATAACCAACAGCAATTTTATCTCCAAAAGGAAAATAGCGCTAAAAGTAAGAATTAATCTCTAGTAACTTTTTCCGGATATTCTGTTTTTACGTCGTTTTTTGAAACACGGTATATCTGAAAACTAAGAATTTTTCCGATACTTCGTTGTTAAATATCTTGCACGTGTAGGCATAAAAGGAAAGGACTATCTTCCGCTTAAGGATTAAATCTTTCAGCAACAGCACATTTTATATGTATAGTGACAATTAAAACTGACTCAAAAAGTGAAAGGTTAATATTTAGTGCGAGCAGTTGGGAGTTATGATTTATCAGCATCGGCTACAAAACTCGTCAATCTCTTTGCGTGTCAATATCTGTCAAGAAGGCGCCACTTTGATAAAATAGCAATCTAGACGAATTAACCTACTTAAATGAAGAAAAACATTGGTGTTCTTAGAAGGGAATGAAATTCAATCTTGAGTGCCATAAAACTACACTCAATAGCATGAATTCGCATACATGCTTTTTCACTACTCCCACGTAAAATACTGATATATCATTATAATAATGGACAACTAATAAATTAATGACAATGAGGACTTTCATCTCATTTGGTCTGGTGGTCTTTTATATAAATTCTGTTGTTCAGAATAAGTTGCCGTATTTGAATCAAAATGAAAGTACAGGTTATTGGATTTACTTTTATTTGAATTTTAAGATTTGGAAAATACGCCTACCCACCGCAATAAATAAAAATAAACACAAGGTAACTTTTTAAATAAATTACTATACTAAATGCATAACACAATCACAACTGCCCCAAAATATGCAACGAGCTTAATGAACTTCGGTCTCTGCTTTGAAAAGCTGGCAATCAAATTTCAGCTAATTCTACACTGAATTATAAAACTGCTAACAAAACACGTCAGTGATTCGAAAGATCGTTCAAGTCTCGCTACAAGAAACCCGACTCACTAACATATAAATCACAATAGAAAACCAGGAAAATTAATGCACCGGTAAATAAAGCTCAAGACTTAATTCTTTCCCCCTTTAATTTCAGAAATGCCACTGCTAATGAAGAAAAATGCTGAACTGTAAAAGTTTAAAAAATTCGAGATCTAAATATCACACGCTAGAATAAATAAATGCAAAACAATGGAAATGACAGTACTCTTCAGTTATCGGGAGCAGATTCACAAATATATTTATGCATGCACTTGTGTATGAATGTACATACATGTGTGTTTACACACGTACTTACCTGAACATATACATACATTTCTGAATCTGGTCCCGATCACAGAAGAGTACCGAAATGTAAAGATTAAAAAAAAAATCTACCACGCAACTAAGATAACCCACAATTTCATTCCTTCACTATTTCCTTATTAAAATTAATTAGAATTTCTGAATTCTTTCTCTTGACACATAAAATGAACTGCATGCTTTTGTGACCGACTACTACCATGCTTCGGTCACAAATACGCTACTAAAAATCGTTCTTTTTTCAAATATTAATTATTAGCACTCATTTTAAATATTTTCAAAATTAACAAACGTTAATATTTTAAAAACAATAATATTTTCAGAAATTTTCGATCACATTTAAAAACGAGGCTAAATACATGCTTTTGGAGCACTAGCTTTATAAAAAAAAATATTTTTAAATAACCTGAAAGCCAGATTTTATATTTATGCTAAAAGGGACATTTTTTAAACATTTTGTGTGTTACCTTTACTAAAAATCATGTTCTGCGCACTTAAACCATAAAATTCAATTCAAACAGCAATAGCACAAAATGATTTTTGAAAAGAACATATCTTTAGATTTTGGATACACAAACTCGAGTGATGGCGATAAGAATTTTTTTTTCGCACAGTGTTGACACTGCTTGCTTTGAAATCGTTGAGTTTGTTAATCAAAAATTCGTTAAAGATTTACAAAATACGAAATCGATAATAAAACAAATTTCAAATTTGGGCTTTCAAAACGCACATATTGGGAGAACTGCATTATTCAGAATTTCATGGCTGTAGGTACCGTTGTTTTTCACAGCGCGAGAAACATACCCCACTGGGCAAGGCTAAAAAAAAAAAAAAAAAAAAAAAATGGCGATATGACATAATAAATTTTTATAAAACAAAATAACGCTTAATTTAAAATTTCGATTACATCGGTCATGACAAACATACATAAATAAATAATTTCGGCCCTAAACTTAGCTTTTATACAATGTTATTAACCGAATGTTTTATCGTAATAAGGCAAAGACTCGAGAATAAAATATTTCATTTCACAATTAAAGTTCATTTTCTGCACTTCTCTGGTCGAATTAAACAAAAGCAGGAGACAATTCACTAACCCGTATTTATTTATACATAAGACTTGTTTTTTCCCAGGGACGCCGTGATAAATGCTCTGGGAACTAGAAATATAGTATGGGGAATATGAATACCTTGAAATAATAATCAAATCAGAGAAATAATACAATGCAAAAATCCCGAATTTTGAACAGCAACGGAAAAATTATTTTTAACATGGCGATAAAGCGACAGCATTCACCAATGACCTTCGAAAAGCCCGCCAAAACCAACGTGAAGAATATTCCAAAAGCGTCTTTTAGACGAATTTGTGCTCTCATTTATGATTAACTTGCTTAACACCTTAGCATTAAAAAAAGAACTTTTTATTTGGTCTAACAGAGAGCTACCCAAAGGAAATATGATTAAATCGAACTTGTTTATGCTTTCTGAACTAACTAGAGAAATTTTTAGGAAATATTAGCAGCGTGGACTAAAATTTTTTAGCACTATAATATCCTATTTAATAATGGAAGATTATATACTTAAAATTTTTTTTACACACTGATTTCAACTTAAATTTGCTATACACTCATTTAGTATTATTCTCTATTGAAAAAAAACTTGCAATCGATTCTTATATTTAAGAATTACTCTTCAGTAACTGAAAACTAAGCAAACTACTTGTTCTACCTGTTGTTTTCAATCATTCATTTGATAATTAATATCAAAATTTAAAACGCGCTTACTCGGTTTATTTCGGAAAATAACACTGAAACATCTGTAAAACAATTAATTAATAGAATGTCGATAGTAACCTATTTTGCAACATAGAAGATTTCTAATTCATAAACAGTATTAGTTAAAAATTCCAATGAAGTATCTTTTGGGTAGCTGTGTTGCCAAGAAATTAATCAGCTTTTAAAAAATTATATTAAGCCCAGTAATAATATTCTATACTTACTGGGAAAAGAAAAATACCGCTTTGCATGTATCGTAATATCGCTACAAATCTTTCATAATTATTTTCCTACAAACTTACTTCAGTACACGTACAGTATTTCGTAAATTATTTACTTATGGAATTTTCTTTTATTTCGGACAATCTCAAGAAAATTTTAATAATGAATCTGTAAGCTAGAAAGTCAACTTTACTCATACAATTATAGCCAAAAAAACTTAAAATGTAACTAATTACATTCCACAATATCAACAAAACTAGTATTTCACCAATTATTCGAAACAATTTCTAAAACTTATGTTAGCCAGCTAGCAGTTGCACGATTAGCAAAACCGTTTAAAAAAAATTTTAACACATTTAATAACTAAACACTCTACACACACACAGCCACTTTAGTACCTATTCTGCAATAAATGAGACATACATATATCAGAATTTTATAGCAATAAAAATACTCTCGGCAACTAAAATAATTTTCTTTTCAAACTACCTAAAATTTGCCGTTGTAAAAACGCTCAATATTTACTAAAATTTTTAAGAATTAAATTATGTTAATATTTCCAATTTCCACGTAAAATGATAACTGCAATAAAAGAGGCTTTGTCTTGGCAAGCAGCAACATTGTATTCTATGAATCTGAACTTTGACTGAAACTTAGTTTAGCTCGATACTTCCGCTAATGATTCTCTCCTGTGTAATCACGCATATGCATGTTTATATGATTTTTCATATTAAATGATTTCTTACATACTTCACACAATATGAGGTTTCTCTTCTGTGCGAAAAAGCACATTAACTATTACATAAAGACCAATATAAATCTTAAACAAAAGCATATTTTGGTGAATTTTAATTCAAAAATCTTAATACTATTAAAAATATTTAATATACAATAATTCAAAATTTTTAATGCTTTTTAAACTCAAAAGCAGAAATTAAAAATTAGGCTATAATCCCAGCGCCAAAGAAAGCGACCGGATGTCAACCCAAACAAAGAAAAGATCCGACTGGCGCTGGCGAGAACAAAGAACTCGAGACTTTTTGGTAAATATTTTCAATTAATTTTTACCTTGCCTTCCTACGATTTCCGCAACGTGCTCAGAGCTTGGGACGGGTACACATTCCGTCGTATTTTGGCTTTTTTTGCTCCTGGGCTCTCCATCGTAGGAATTACTTAAAGACTCATTTCCGTTGTGCAGATCAATCATAGACATCTCCAACGCTAAGTCGTACAATCTTTGACCTTCGAAAGGCATGCCGTTGCGCTCCATTTCATTGAACAGACTAGCAGGCATCACAGGATAAGTATAAAATAAGAAAGCAGTATAAAAATAAAATATTAAGATCTGTTCCTTTGTGTAATAATTAAAACGCACAGCTACCTACACGCAGCATCTAGTCAAGCGCCGCACTGAAAGCACAGCGCCAAAATGTTGCGAGTCGAAAATATCCCCTATAGCCCGGGCTATACGAAACCTGTGCGTCAGCCGGTTACGTCAGTCATGTGACGGCTTTCGGACTTCGAATTGGAGGATGTGCCAGCGAAAGGCGTGACCGAGAATCGTGCAAAGCAAATGGCGTCCGTTGATTGACAGCATTTAGTAGCTTGGTTTGCGTGAGAATGGAGGGGAAATAAAGGCGCGGAAAAGGGATACAAATCGAGAGTATCCAACGAGGGAAATGAATGAATAATCAAACTTTAGGCAAGTTTTGTCAAATATGTTCAAGTTTCACATAAACCAACACTGCTATTTTTTTTTTAAGACATGAATATTAAAAAGCACTATTTTTCCACTTGGCGGGAAACTTTTGGCGCGTAACTAACCACGAGTGGTGAATGAGTGCATTATTCATCTCTTTGGTGAAATAAAGGCGTCGCTTTTGTAGTATCATGTAATTTCCTTCTAAAATTGCAGTAGAATATTTTCTATAAGAAACGTCGTAATTCCGACATATTACGCTTTTTTGAGAAGCTACTGACAACGAACGCTACCTCTAAGCTGACTACTTGTAGCACAGATGTTCGAAAATTATCTTTAATGCGTGGTAAAATGCATTATTAATTGCTTCTGATAAATAATAACCTAAAAATAATGCTTTACCATGAAACTGCTTGCCAGTTTGAAATTTGAAGTAATAAGGTTTAACCTTATATTTATGTTCTCTTTATCGAAAAAATTATGTGCATTTCGAAGGAAACTGACATGAGCTAAAACACGAAGACATTCTGTTTACACCATACCACCTTTATTTAAGGCTGAATTTTGCTTAATTCTAAATAACATATTTGATTTCTCTTTTTAATTATATTTATAATTAATGCAATGAAATAAGTCATTTGAAACAATATACTACTAAATAGTATTTTGATATTACGACTTCCATGCAGTGATGTTTACAAACAGTTATAACATTAGCATAATTAAAAGAAATCATTTTTAAGTCATATGCATTAAAAGACTACTAGTCAAACTTTACTCGTACGCAATATATATATATATATATAATGTTGTATGAACTTAAATCCATTTAGTGCGAATACAAGTTATTATTACTTGCGCAATTGCTGCAAAGTTAGTTAATAATAATTTATATATATATATATATATATTTACAAATAGCCGTTTCGCATCCACGTTGCACAAATGCTATTTTATATTATCTGCTTGCTGTTATTTCTAAGGTAATTGTTCATAAATTTTGCTAATGAACATACAAGTATTTTATTTTTCTCCTACATTTCATTGAAGTAACAAAATAACAATAATTAATCTTTGGTTATAATAATTTTTGAGCTTAATTTCCTTGTAATTATTGATTTAAGTTGTTTTAGTGAGAAAAAATTTTTTAACTTGCATGAAAAAGCACATAATAACGAGGTTTTCTTTTTTTTACTACACTATTTACTATTACTTAAATTATAGTAAAACTTAATGAAACGACATTCTAAGTCTCCTGCCTTATTTTTTAAAATTTTTGTAAGACATTTTAAATATAAAATTTAATTATTACCTTTAATTTAATGTAAAATCTTAGTTATTATATCAGTTACATCAAAATACAGATAAGCACTTCAAATTGTTTAAAAGCTCCATGTTTCAAACCCGTATATTATGACACTGTGTTTTTCACATAATTATTCTCTTATCGTTTCATATATCTTTTCCCAAATGGATAACTAATTTAAGTTTAAAAGTGCAATTACAAGGAGTAATTAACTGATTGTTTGCATCACATTAAAGGCATTTATTTAAAAATAATGCTTTATTTACATAAAAATTTTAAGCTCTTCTTTATTTAGTCTAAAGATCATAACAGAAATTATTGTTTACAATTTGCTAAATAAAAAAAAGAAAAAAATTAAAGAAAACTTCACAGAATGTCTGTCATTCATCATAAAAAGAGGGACGAAAAAATGGAAAAGGGGGGACTACCCCTGCTTAATTGCATGCGTGAGATTTAACATTGATTACCTGAAAAGTACTTTATAAAATGAGAAATTTGTAATGGTGGAGAGTGTAAGATGAATTTTGTGCAACAAATGGTATTTGTTACGTTTACAAAATAGTATGTTTTATTTAAAATTATTTTTTTAATTCCAAAATTTGAAAATTCATTCAAAACATAATTAAACTCAGAAATTTGAACTATTTTACAATCATTTTGGCTCTCTTCCTTGAGTAGGCATTTGTTCCCTTGTTGCGTGTTTTTCCTCAATTATTGAGACAAGCCTCTCGGTTGAATCGTTAAATTAGTTTACTAGTTTATACACCAGTGATAAAACAAATCAGTACCTAAACTGAACTGCAAAGCAAACAAGCGCTTAATTTGAAATACAAGTCAATTAAAACTTGATTTATTAAATTTCCATTTTGCTTTTGCGACTAGATTCAAACTACATTTGTGTTCCAAACTTTTCAAAGAATCCCTACTGTAGCGCCATCTATCGACATTTCTCGCAACGATCCTTTAAAATGCATAATGTCTTTCTGTTTATATTTTGTGATTTGCAGTCAAGAATTCTGTAATCTGCAATTATTTTAAGCAGATAAAAATTATACCCCGAGATCTAAATTTTCGATACTTGTCAAAAAGAAGAGCAAATTAATAAAAACTTATGTTGAAAAAAGTATCTAGAACAAAAAAATGTAAAATTTTATCTCATTCTAAAATAAATGCATTTAATTTTATATTATTAAGGTTATATAATCATGACTGTTATTAGTAAAAAATCTAGAAGGAAACTTGTGACACTCGTTAGTCCAGAAAGGCTATTAGTCTCGAAACGGCATATGGCTTCGAATAAACGGCTGAATAACCGTTGAAATTGTTGCCACCAAACATTACATTTAAAAAAACTCAGCAATGAAGCATCTACATGAAAGTATGTATGTTTCTAGCACTGTGGAAAAACAACGTTACTTAGAGTCATCAAATTTTGAATAGCGTAGTCCACTGGTACATGGGCACCTAGAAGCCCGAATTTGTTTCATTGTCTGTTTAATATTTTGTAAAATTTTAACGAATTTTTTATTAAAGAACAGGGATTTCAAAGCGAGCAATGGCAACGTTGTACAAAAGAAAACATTTTTATCTCCAGCGCGCAAGACAGTCTATCGGAAATTCTAAATGTATGTCTGTTATTAAATTTTTATTTCAATGTGTGATTGCCCAAATGGTCTCAAAATGTGTATGTGGCTGTAAATTGGGGGGAAACCGCCAGTTTGAGTGTAATATAATTTAAAAGCTTTCAAATTTTATTATTGTTTTATCCTTTCTATTTATTGTTTTATTTCTTATTCATTTAATTTTGCCTAAGCCTAATCACGACACCATTTGTTTACATTTGAAACTTAGTAGCACAGTGAATTATCTCAGTTTCTGCGCCAACTTCAGTGTCTTTTTGCCGAGTGGGGACAAAAGTTTTGAGCACCGAACAATCTATCTTTCTGCCTAATTTTAATTAATTTAAACTCTAATTTTGATTGTAAAAATTTTTTTTAACGATTTTCAACTCTATTTAGTATTTTAGGCTTTTCTGTATTTTACAATTTTTAATACAGATGTTTTGAGTTTTTATGTATCTTTTCCTTACCGCCAAGCGCGAACTGAATTTATTGAATGAGAAATATATCTCTAATGAAATTCGGGTAATAAGTTTAAATGAAATGCAGCAAAAAATGTGCATAATTTAATAGGCCATGCAAGGAAATCACGTGGTATCTACATCATACTGATGTGATATATCATCACATCTTATCCACATCATTGAAATTATTGTAGGTACTGGCATATTTTACCCCCTTCCGTGCGTCTTCCCCCTTAGCTTTTTGAGCTTTTTATTTAGAAATTTCCTATTTATGGAAGCAACATACAAGGTATGGATCTAAAGCAGTATAATTTTATACAACTAAAAGAACATTATTGAAAACAATAACTGTAACGGACTTCTTTGCAAATGTGTAATGCTGCGGGCTGTCTGCTACTGCAACCTAGTGAGTACTAAAACTAACACAGCATTGACGCTAATTTTGCAACATTCATGGTTCAATCAATGAATCAATACATGTATTGCCGGGCTATCGCTAATATGTGCGATGTTGCCGACTCACTGATAATTCTGCCGTGTGGGTACATGACATAACAGTCAGACGGGTAAGAGGAGGTCTGAGGTGAAGAGGGGTGACCATGCACCACAAGGTTATAGAAAACAAAACATGAGACCGAAAACCAGTATAGGGCTTAACAAGCGTAAGGGAATCTGACCGATGTTATCAAAAACATACATAGGAATAAAATATAGGTATACAAACTTTTTGTTTACTAAGAATAAATGAATACAGTAAAATTAGAAGTTAAGGATAAATGTGGAAAATACAAACTATTTACACATATATACAAAAGTGCAATTAAGTTGGAAAATTTGAATCACAGGTGAGGTGGGCCGCGTAAGGACTAATATTTGCATCCTCAGGTAAAATAATATAGTCGAATGTATTAAAACCATTTAAATGGGAGCAGAGTTTCGCCTTTGTAAAGTACTTTTTGTTCATACGATGGATGAACATTATTTAATTTCTCTATACGCTCAGCTTTTAAATCATTATTGCAGAGTGTCGTTGGATACATAGAAGTGAGCTTGAGTAATAAGCCGTAAGTACTTATTTTGTATGATCTGAAGTCTGTTTAGATCTTTATTAGTGACCGCTTCCCAGGCAGGCGAGGCATAAGTAATAATAGGCCTTATAATGGCTGTGTAAACATGCCTTTTTCTTAGAAGATCTAGTTTAGAAAATTTTCCTATTAGCGGAAATAGATTTTTCATAGTGGAGAGGGCTTTGCCTCGTACTTTATTTATGTGATAACTCCAAGTGGACTTGCTATTGAGAGTGACGCCTAAATAGTTGGCCTTCTGAACTATGGGGACTTTGACATTAAAGAACTTGAGTCTTGCAGGAGTTCTTTTGGCCTTTTTCTGTATGACGAGTAGCTGTGATTTCTGGGCGTTGATAGAAATTCTCCACACTGTGCACCAGTGTTCTATCTGGGTTGTGATGATCTGTAGTTTATTGATTGTATTATCGACGCTAAGTGACTTAACTGCCAGCGCCGTATCATCGGCGTAGCATCCTACGAATGCATTTAAGTCCGTGAAAACACGCGGAAAGTCCGTCACATAAAATATATACGAAATTGGGCCTAAAATAGACCCCTGTGCTACACCTGCATTGAGTCTCTTCTGCGGGGATTCATGGTTCACATTTGTGCGTGGAAGATAAGGGAAAAGCTTGGCAATAGCACCTGGACAAAAGTTATTCTATTCTCCTCGGGCTATAACTGACATGGTTCCTTCTTTTTAACTAGACATGACCATTTTTGTTCATCTGTTTTAAATTAGATTCAGGAATTCTCCAGTTCTCTTTGTGACTCTGCGCAACTGATGAATGGAGAATACTGAAACACGTGTTCCGCACGTAATGATACCAATTTTCTGTTTGAATTTTTAAGTGGACTGCATTTAGGATACAATTCCAAGAGTTTTTAGCAGGCACATTAGATCAGTTTTCGGAAAGGAACACAAACTGTCGAATATGGCGAATGTGAATTTTTTCAAACTATGTACGCAGAGCTGGGGTAAGGATGAGCCACTTTCCTCAAGGTGAACGGCTGGCAGAGACGCCAAGTTAGCTACGAAATACATTTTAAATTAAATTATGGTAGTTAACTTTCAATTTTGAAATGCATCGAGAAGTATCGTTTTAAAATCAAAATTGAAGTCAATAAATAAAGAAATCTGAAAGTTTTCATATTTTATATTATGCCTAAACGGGCATTTTTTTTAACGTTTTGTATGGTACCTTTACTTATTAAATATCATGTTCTAAGATAGTTTTACAAAACTTTTTAACTCAAAGGACTTTAGCTCAGAAGAACTATTAATTTCGTTTTGGCATTTTGAGTCCATTCACTTTCTGCGTTGATTCACTTTTCAAACTTTTGCCACCAACTATTGCAGCCGTGTATTACATTTAAAGAAATTAAATAATGAAGAATCTTTAAAAAATGTATGCATGTTTATAGCATTGTGATAAAACAACGGTACCTAGAGCCATCCAATTTTGAATGACGTAATCCTCCAGCGAATACGGGCATCTGGAAGCCCTAATTTGGAATTTGTTTTATTATCTATTTCATATTTTGTCAGATATTAAAGAACTTTTGATTAAGAAACTCAAAAATTTCAAAGCAACAAAGGGCAACACACACACACAAAAAAAAAAAAAAAAAAAAAAAAAAAAAAAAAAAATCTCCAGCGCGCGAGAATATGTATCAAAAATTCTAACCATATGCTCATTTTATTTTGCGATATTGCTGTTGAACTGAATTTTATGGTTTGAGTGCGAAGAACACGACATTTAATAAATAAAGGTAACTCACAAAACGTTAAAAAAAAAGCCCCTCTGGGCATAACGTAAAATCTAAAAAGCTTTCAGAATTATTATTATTATTATTTTGTGTGTGTGTGTATGTGTGTGTCCTTGTACCATTGACGTTTTGTGAGTTTACTTTATTTCTTAAATTTCACGTTCTTGGCACTTACGCCACATAAAATTTATTTCAAGAGCAATCTCACAAATTATTTAAAAACAGCATATCTTTAGAATTTCCAATTTCAATCTCGCGCACTGGAGATAATTTTTCCCCCGTATAGTGTTGCCATTGCTCGCTTCGAAATCGTTGAGTTTTTAATCAAAGTTTCGTTAAAGTGTTACAAAATATGAAACGGTTAATAAAACAAATTCCAAATTTGGGCTTCCAGATGCCCACATTCCTGTGGAAACGTACCTTATTCAAAATTTGATGGCTCTAGGTACCGTTGTTTTATCACAATGCAAGAAGCATGCATACATTTATGCAGATTCTTCATTATTTAATTTCTTTAAATATAACACAAGACGATAATATTTGGTGGCAACATTTCGAAAAGTGATTCAGACTTTTAGAGTGATTCGACTAATAGCCCTTGTGGGCTAACACTCCTTCGGGCTAAAAATCATCCCGTTTTAATTTTGGTTGAAAAAAACTACGATGAGGTGATTTCGATCGTATTTTAATAAACGATGGTTTCTCAGTGCACTTGCATGCGAAAGGGCGAGAGTTATGTCATTATTAATAAAAATCCCACAACAATATCTGAATGAGCGAAAAATTCATCTTTAAATACGAGCATTGACTCGAGTAACGAACAACGAGCCAGGCTGTTTCCCGATTCGGCTCGACTCGGGGAACAACCTCGTCAGATCACTCAGTGTTCTTGGCTCTACGTGTTTGTGCGCTTGTGAGTTTCTTTTATTTATTTATTTATTTATTTTTCATTTAATGTGAAAATAATTATTTCACGATGCCTTCCAAGAAAATGTTGCCTCAATAGTGCTGCAAAGAAAAATAAGGAAGCCATGGTTGTTGAAATTAAGAAAGAAATCATAGATAAACATAAGCATGGTGTAAGGATGACGGAATTAGCAAAGACTTACGGCCGTTCGACATCGACGATCTGCACTATCCTGAAGAAGAAGGAAGAAATTAAGAGACTCGATGTGGCCAACGGAGTTACCGTTATTTCCAAGCACCGTCCAAAACTCCTTGAAGATGGTGAGAAGCTGTTAGTGTGAATTAATCAGAAGCAGTTAAAAGGATTTTCGGTGTCGGAAGCTATCATTTGCGCTAAGGCTAAGAATCTGTACTTGGACCTTCTCCGAAAAACACCAGGTATGTCGACTGAAGATGAGATGGCAATGAGATTTTTGGAGGGGCGGAATGGATTAACTTGATTTCCATTATTTTCAATGGGGAAGTTTGTTTCTAAATACGAGAAATCCGCTATACGAGCTCAATGCCGGAACGAATTAAACTCGAATTTCGAAGTTCCACTGTAAGAATCATTCGTATTTTTAGTATTAATTATACAATAAGTAGCACTTAAAGCAATGTTAAATTTCGGTCCCTAAGTGTTACAATTTGAGGAATAGGACAAATGCGATTACTACAGTGATTCTCAACCCCCCCCCTTTTTTTTCATAATGGTACACATTTATTGATTTAAAAATTTTAATTAATTAAAAAATTAGTGGCCGGCAGACTAACAGTGAGATAAATGTAAAAGAGTTTTACTTGGTTAATTGATTGATGTACCCATAATATATTTTGTAAAAATATTTTATGATAATAATTTTCACTGAAATATGAAAACGATTTTGCATTACAAAGTAAAAAAAAAAAAAAAAAGTTTATTTAATGATAAATTACATTTAATGCGAAATTCGAGATTAGTATTTTTGGATAATTTCATTTATGTTTGACCGCGACAATGATAATAATGTACTCTGATTTTGTGATCCAGGTTTAAGAGTCTGCATCATTGTTTTGTTTTTGTGCTGGCCAAAAACGGAAATCCAAATTTGCATAAGTAAGATGTAGAAAATTGTAATAACACAATTCGAGCTTTCTATGATAATGTTGGATGATCATATCTAAGTTTAATCCAGAACGTATTAATTGATGCTTCCGAAAGTTTTGTAATTAGATCTGTGTTATTAAGCTCCGTAATCGGTTCTTCCTCCTTTTCCAGTGTTAATTCATACACGACGTGTCGTTTATCACAAATGATTTTTATTATTATTATTAAATTTTGAAAGTAATAAAAAATTCTTTGCTCTAGTATTGTTAAATGATTAATAGCTATTTTATAGATTATTTTTAGCATTTTAGCAGTGTTTAGGAACTGACTTAAACTTTTTTAAACTACCTTCTTGTGCTCTGCAACATAACATACTCTTTCAAAGAATTAGTTTTTTTCCAATGTTTCTTCCATAACTGTTTTTTTTTTTTTTTTTTTTTAAAGCCCAGAAGGGCTATTAGTCTCGAAATGGCATTTTGCGTCTAATCACTACAACGACTGTATCCCTTTTCAGATTGCAGCCACTAAATATTATCGTTCTGTATTATACTTAAAGATATTAAATAATGAAGAATCTGCATAAATGCATGTATGTTTCAGCACTGTGATAAAACGACGCTACCTAGAGCCATCACATTCTGAGTAACGTAGTCCTCTACCCGAATATGGGCACATGGAAGACTGAATCTTGAATTTCAAATTTGTTTTATTATCTATTTCCTATTTTTTAAATAATAACGAATTTTGATTTTCAAAGAGAGCAATGGCAACACACTGTACCTAATAAAACATTTTTATCTTCAGCCGGCGAGACTGCTTATCGGAAATTTTAAAAATATACTGTTTCTAAATATTTTTAGCCCAGAAGAGCGTTGGCCCAAATGCTCTCGAAACGTGTATGTATGTGTAAATGAATAAAACGCCCCTTTAGGCGTAACATGAAATCTGAAAGGCCTTCAGATTATATGTATATATTACGCACCATATAACGAAAAAAAAAAAATATTGCATGACAGCAGGCACTATATATAAGTATGAATAAAATAATTTTTTTCGTAAGCATTTGTAAAATTTATGTTTGACAAAAACAGCGACATCTTGCCTGAAATAAGAGGCATATTGTTGCCGCTAATAAGTTTTTTATTGATTAAAGCATTTATCTAGGTCTGGCCTATTATCGGGAAAGTCAAAGCTATTAAACTTGTAAAGACAAAGCTATTAAACTTTGTCTCCGCAAGACCTTGATTTGTCCTCTCCTTACGCTTCGAACTTACGCTTCGAACTTACGCTCCTGACTTACGCTTCGGAGACCTTGAAGGAGGAAGGGATCTTGGGTACTTTTGAACACCAAGGTCTTGAGAAATGTTTTCTGAGGAATTCAGGAAAATGGTATCTGGAGTAGAAGACGTGTAAAGATTATGTTAATTTTATTAACAATTAAATTTTGAGTTAAAGTTCCTTTCCTGTCGATTATTAACTTCAACTTACTACTTCCGGCCAGAACGTAGTTTTAGAATCACATCTGAATACATAATGAGGAAGAGCGGTATTTAACCGCGAAGTTCTACTGTCTTAGGGAGAGAGATGAAATCACCCTATATGCGGTCAGGTCGTAAATTTACAATCCCTTTTTTGCATGGAGGTAGGAAGTAAGAAGGAGTCGCCCTAAACAAGTTTTTCCGTACCCTGCTCTGAAGCACCGGCGATCCCTACGTGGTGACCAAAACATTGGGTCATTTACCATTGAGTTCTATGGGATTTGACGTGTTCGGGTGTAAATATTTTGTAATTACGTCGCAAATATACATATAAATGTATATATTTTCTTTTTCTACAACACTTCAGAGTCCTAAGTATGTGAAAACAACATTTATTATTTTTAAACAACATTTCATTCTGAACGGAATTAAATGCTATACTTTTCACAGGACAGTTTTCTCAGAATGGTTTAATTTGAATGAAATATTTTCGCAAGTTTTCGTTAATTACATTAGAAAAAAAAATTAAGGTAATTCGATTTTATTCGGTTAAGGTACAAAAATTAAGATCAAAGTTTATTGTATTATTAATATTAAAATTATGCATTATTTCTTTTCTATTTATATAGCTTCTTCCTAAAATACTTTCTTAAATATGACACGATTTTTTGGCTTCTTTTAAATCGAAAAATGTAAGTCAATTTATAATTAATGCTCTATTCGGTTCATTTTAAATTAGAGAATTATTAGGAAAATAGTACTTGACTTTTCCTGAACATTCCTAAAGTATTATTTAAAATTTGTAACTGAGTTATTATAAAATGTAAAGGGAATAATTCTTTTAATTATACTTATCAGATTTTTTTTTTTTTTTACCCTTCATTTCAACAATACATATTCCAAAACTCTTTATTACGTTCTTAAGTGCGCATCTCATAGCATTTGCTTTACAATACCTTTTAACAGATTGCTTTCCAATACGAACAATTCTTGCTTAAATACTTTTATAACGTATTTGTCAACAGGATTTCAATTTATGTTTACAATTCAATATTAAGGTTATTATATATTTAGATAACATTTATAATCATTATAAATTAGATACATTTAATCATTAGATTTCTTCACAGTACTATCACAGTTGTTTATAAGTGAATAAATTCTTCATTTCAAATACATTTATAAATAATTTAATGAATATTTAAGTATTTTGTCAAAGCAGATACATGCTTTTTGGAAGTACATGCATAAATACCCATACGTATTTCCTATTTATCATTTCCGGCATGTGCAAATCTTTAATTTCTGTGCATTCACTATATTTTTCGTGTAAAGTAATTTACACTAATTTAGCATACACCCGAAAGTTTTACATAAAAAATATATATGAATATAATTTGAATGAAAATTATAAGTATTATTTTTAATACCCACTCAAAGGTCAGTTTTTCTTCAAAATTCCCCCACGATGGCATCTCTCTCTTTAGGCAGAAAGCCCTTGCATGCGTTACTCTATTTAATAAAAACTTAATCTGACCTATGTGCCTAATTACAAATATTTTAACATACATAATTTTATATTTACATTTAGCCATCAAGTTTCAAACTTTTCAAATCTTCTAGAAAATAAATTTTGGCAGATCTCTTTTAGCAATTTTCTTAAAATCTATATTTTTGTAGTGCAACAGCTTAGAATTTTATAAAACAAATTCATAATCAAAATCGCTGTTGTTAGTTATCGAAAAATAACCAAGATGTGATTTTTGCGTAAATGTCAGTAAACTATACAAATTGCTATTATCCATCACACTATGAATGTTTCTTTCATGCGAGAGTGTCCCTTTTTCGATTTCTATGGAACTGTCGTGTGTCGAAATACTATCAGAATTTTGTCAAGCGAGCTTCTGAATGTAAACAAAAAAACACCCCGTCTGGTGACCCAAGCTTCAAAGCAGTGCTTCACTTCTAGCGCGGAATGGCCCCTCCTCCCTTTCCTACCTCCATGCTTTTTTGAGGGGGAGAGCTGACAAAGAGGGGATAAGCTTGTTCGGGGTATTGATAAAATGTGGGGGTCGTTTAAACATCTAACTTCTCTACATTCAGTTTTATACAGAGGAAAATACAAATTGAATTCTTCGAATGAATGCAATTTTGTACAATGAAAATGTATTATTGAAATGTATTATTATATCCTATGTAATTTGTATCCATTCCGGTACCGTGTGCATCCTTGTACGCGTTACTGACTTACAGTGAAGAACGGAAGTTTTTATTCCTGATCTACTGATACTGAATGAGACCACACGAGTACGCTGGAAACGTAGCTGACGAACGCGCTTTTACGTTACCAGCGTAAAAGCGTCCAAACGAGTACGCTTGCGAAGAGTGCGTTTAACCAATAGAATTATTTTGCGCAAAAATCACGTGACGCTGTAATATAGCGTCAAAAGAGCTGTATCTTATTACTTCGCTGTTCTTCTGTATGTTTGCGGCAAGTTGTCCGAATCAGATGTTTTTTTTTTATAGCTGAAACTTTACTATTATGTGCAATTATTAAGCAGAGGCAAAACCGCAAAAAATGTCAAGAATGAGTCCGAAAGATTTATTTAGAGCGACCTGTTCAAAGAGGTTTTTTTTTTTTTTTTTTTTTTTTTTTTTTTTTTTACTGCCTTGTTTGCAAAAGGAATATCTGGAATTATTAAATTCCTACTATTAGCTCACACTCTCCCTACATCTTGTTCAAATTTTCAGTACATAAAATGCTTTTTATTCATCCACTCAAGTTCAAATACAATTTTTTAAATTTGCAGTGAATGACACTTGATGTTACTACAGCTTTTTCACATATTAAAATTTTTTTAATTTTTAATTTAAAAAAATTATGTTTGTATTTTTATTTATTTATTTATTTATTTATTTTTGTATTTTTAAACTTTTCTTTGTGGACCTAAGTAGGAATTGACTTTTTTTTTTTTTTTTTTTTTTTTTTTGAGGGGGTATATTATTGTTTTTTAATTCCTTCAGAATGAATATCGAACATTTTGACAGACTTGCAGATTCTATATCGTATGAAAATTAGGATTTATAAAATTGGTTTGGAATACAGTATATAAAAAGAATTAAATTACTTAATTTTCTTTATATACACCATCCACCATATAATAAAACCAACTTCATAATTTTTTAACTCACTTTCCCTTGGTCTTTTTTTTTTTTTTTTTTTTTTTTTTTTTTAAAGTCCAAAGGGATTTCAGTCCCGAAGGACTATTGCTTTCGTTTTGGCATTTTGCGTCGGACTCATAAACGTCGGTTCACTTTTCAAACTGTTGCCACAAAATGTTAGAGTCCTGCATTATATTTGAAGAAATTAAATAATGAAAAATCTGCATAAATGATTGTCTATTTCTCGCATTGTGATAAAACAATGGTACATAGAGCCATCGAATTTTGAATGACGAAATCCTACTGCGAATATGGGCATTTGAAATCCCAAATTTGGAATTTGTTTTATTATAGATTTTATATTTTGTAAAACTTTAACGAATTTTTGATTTACAAACTCAATGCTTTAAAAGCGAGAAATGGCAACGTTATATAGAAAAAAAAATACTTTTATCTCCAGCTCGCGAGACTGTGTATATCGGAAATTCTAAAGATATGCTTAATTTAACATTATTTTGCGATATTGCTCTTGAACTGAATTTTATGGTTTAAGTACAAAGAACATGATATTTAATAAAAAAAAGGTAACACTCAAAACGTTAAAAAAAAAAAAAAAAAAAAAAAAAAAAAAAAACGCCCTTTTGGACGTAATTTAAAATCTGAAAAATTTCAGATTTTTTTTTTTTTTATTTATTTTTGAATTTAGAATGAGGTTCAAACTTTGGACAGTTTATGAGAAATTATGTACATGATAAAATATGCAATAAAGTAAAAATAAAGAGAGAATTTATAGATGATATATGATAAAGAGATGTAGATATATTTTTACATAAGGATTTCTATTTGCACTGCATTTTTTTAAACTAAATTAAAATGATAATAATAATAATGAATAAAATAAGAACTGAAAATAATAATAATAGGTAAAATAAGAATATAATGATTCATGATTAAATATAAGAAACACGTTTCAAAATGATAAAAGCTAACTGAAATATACCGTCTACGGGTGAGGTTCGAACTTGCCACCTTTCCATTCCTCCGCCTCCAAAGCAGCGCGCTGACCACTCAGCTATCTGTTATAGCAGTGTTTGCGAAAAATAATGTAACATGTAGAAGTCGTTGCAAAGGTAATTTAATTAAACTTCAATAAATGATTGCTGCATGACACAAGTTGTAACTTTCCTCCAAAATTTCGTAATTGTATTTTATTGAATACTCTTTCACAGTCAACTGCTTTATTTTAGAAGTTATTATATTGCTGAAGTTAGTTTTTGGTGTATTTAATATTGGGATATTTATAGAGCTTTTTATTACACATGATATAGCCAATATTTATAATAATTAAGGAGAATTTTGTAAGGCAAAAACTGTTATGATTTCGTAAAAACTGTAATTTATTTAGGTTCCTATTACTTACGATGTTATAAATAGGTGAAGCATATGGATATACTGGTCGGATCATTGCTTTATAAGTATACAGTTTTCCCCTTTAACGAGAATTTTAAATGTATACTAATATGTACGGTTTGAGAAATCTGAAGATTGCGTGAACAATGCTGATTATTTTATTGCTGTATACAGTTATATTTCTAAGCAAAATCTCATCTCTGTGTGGCTCTGACGCCATATTGAAACGGGTAAACAAGAAGGTTTTCTGATTATGACACGTGATAAGAACTAGGTCGGCTATTGGCTATACGCGCGCGTCCCGGGCGAAAAAGCTGAACAGGAGCGTACTCAGTTTTACGTCTTCTGCGTCCTGCGAATTTACGCCGGCGTCAAAAAAGTTACGTCAACTACGTCGGGAGCGTCCTCGTGTGGACGGGCCTTTTTAGGCTACTCTCTCGTAAGCTATTATTACGCTCGGCCGTACTTTGGGCCCTTCATAGCTTCGCAGTCTATTAAGGTTTAGGGGCCCACTCTGTTAGAACTGTTAGAATTTCTTATAGCTTCGGCTATACCTCTTTAGTTTAGATTAGTTTAGTATTATTCTTAGTCTCTCAAGTTCAAAGCCCAAGTGTCGGCTTTATTGTACACTCCAAGACGGAGTTTTGTCAACTTTTAGTTGGAATAATAAAAGGCTAGTTTACCCTTCTATCTTGTTGTTTCCTGTCACACGAACTCAAGCGATTATTCGCTTATCAGTTCTTAAGATTCTTCAGTTCCAACAGTAACTTAGAATTTACAAAGTGAGGAACTCTACAGAGGTAACACCGAATTATACCGAATTTTCAAGGAACCAGATGTTCATTACATTAAAATAAGCAACTTCAATTGGCTGGACATGTTATCCGTATGAACGACAGTAATATACTCAAAGAAATATTTTTGGGTAGACCAAGTGACACAAGAAGAAGAGGAAGATATAGACTTCGATGGATAGATGCTGTAGAAGAGGACTGTTTATTCTTAAAACTAAGAAGTGGAAGAATTTGGTTGCTGGTAGAGGTGGTTGGAAACGTCTAATTCAGAAAGCCTTGGCCCACCCTGAGCTGGCATGCCATGGATAGTAGCACACTTCAGGAAACTCTCAACACACTAAAGTGCTGCTGCTGCACAGAGCTTGAGAATCACTGGATTAACACGTTACTGTTAAGAATTAGGTACAGGATATGCTTGAGGGATCGGACGTGTGTCGTTTCGCTCCTGTTTTTTCGAGATTTTCTATTGGAAATTCTGCCGCCGAAAGTGCGCCGTTGGTTTTAAAGTGTGTATGAATATCTGCTACATGCGTGGATACTTTGTTTATGTGTGTGTGACCATTTTTTACGGAGATATAAGTGTTTTAGTGCAATAACAAAGGATTATAGGCTGCTGCAATTTCAGCGGACTTCTGTTCACTTACCTCGCCGCCTTCCCTACGGAAGGTTCCCGCCGGCCAAACACGTGGCACCGAGGTAGGCTTAACGTTTTGCTTGAAATTTTCTAAGTCCAGAGATTAGACAATTGTTTTCAAAAATCCATAACTCTTCAAATTTTAGTGATTTTCATACCAGGTTTTGTTCAAAATGTGTGAAATTTTAAGTTCTATCTTTTTGTATTACTTAATATAACCTTGTATTGATATTTAACGAGTTAGTATATAATAGCTATGTTTTTATGCACTTATGCTAAATTTCACCCTGTATTTAAATAGGCTTAACTGTATTTTCATATGTATTTGCTCCAAAGGGTTTGTCATTTTGGCAGTTGTTTTTCGCGAAATTTTTAACATTGTCGAGAAGTTGAACTTTTTGTCGAGATCCAGTTCTCGTCATTAGACTATTGTCGAATCTCACTCGACAAGTGTTCGGTTTTCGTTTTTTGACATTTGTATTGATTAAAATAGTGTTTTAAGTATATTTCTTGATCTCTCAACTGTCTTATAATATTCCTTAAGCATTGTTTCACTTTATTTTATGGGTTTTTTTATGTAATTTAATTAATTTTACTGGACTTAGTTGTTTCATATTGTGAAGATTGAAATCTATAATCTCTGCCTATATTTAGTGTCTTGCTATTATAACTGCTGATAATATACCTCGATATGTATTTGAGTCAGTTAAAATTTTAGTCATTCTGCTGTCTAAACATTACTTTGTGTATATTGATTAGTTATACAGGAATTTTGCTTGTATTATTCTCTGTTATCACGTGTCACATACACATTTTAATCTGATCGTTCTTAGTGACTTTTGGACATTGCACTTTTAGTCTATGTTTTACTACTGCTCTTTAATACTTTATAATGTCCCGTAAATCTGTTTTAACAACTGCCAGAGAAACATCACAGGGGGCTACTAGCGCACCCGATTTGTTAGACTCTGACTTACCTTATGCGGATAAAATTACACTACTCTGTGCTGATATACGCAAAGTAGCTACCACCAGCAGAGGTGGCAGAATCCTCTTATCTTCGGACCTTCGAGAGCATCTGTTACAATCTCTGACAACTTTGCAAACTTTGGCCTTACAGGGGCCTGAGGGCTTACCTATTCCAGAATTGGTGGACGCTGAAGTCAATACATCTACCATACTTTGCTGTGAAGCGGTTCGACAACATTCTTTCCAGTCACCTGTTCTCCCATCTACAGCTGATCAGGCTTTGGCTCCTGCTCCATCTTTTGCGGATATTGTTCGACGACCTAAAAAGCCTAGCCTTATTATTCGTCCTAAAGCTGACACTACTAGTGATACGCTTAAAGAACAGCTTAATACCAAAGTTCCGCTCTCACAACTTAAAGTTGGAATAGATCGTATTACTAAAATAAATAACGGAGGTTTGGAGGTCTTCTGTCAAACACCTGATGATGTTGCGATACTCGAACAAGAACTCACGCGCTCTGATGTACCAGCAGATGTCAGTAGACCAATCAGACGAAAACCAAGAATTGCTATCCATGACTTGCCGGAATCAATCACACCGCAAACAGTACTTTCAGAACTCAGCGGAGCCACGGGATTGCCAGAAACAGCATTCACGATGCGATTCCGTCTCAGGGAGCGACAGAAGGGATACATTAAATGGATTGTTGAATGTGACTCCCCAGGTTTTGCTGCGGTCATGCGTCGGCGAAAAATTTTCGTCGGCTGGCAAGCTCACAGAGCCACTGAATTTATTGGAATTAAAAGATGTTACTCCTGTCAGCAATATGGCCATGTGCAAACAGAATGCAAGAGTAAGCGAAAATACTGCTCCTACTGTGCAGGAGATCACGGGCTCAAAGATTGCACAGCTCAAACACCTGAATGCATCAACTGCGGCGAAGCCAATAATCGTTACGGTGCCAGATATGACTTCGCCCATCCCGCCTACCACCCCGATTGTCCAGAGTATCAACGTCGCGTCCAGCTCATCAGGGCAAACACAGACTACTAACTTCAATCCTTATAGTCTAGCATCAGGTAACTTAGTATCTGATTCTTCATTGGATCATATACAAAAAGATCTTAATACCACTCTTCTGCAACGAACTTTACCGACGGAATGTCTACAAATAAACCTTCAACATGCTCGAGCTGCGACGGCACTTCATCTTAATCCAGGAGCCGTATTGTCTAAATGGTAAGGCGGTTGGCTTTCCACTGCACTGGACACTATATCAAAAGGAAGATCCTTTACTTCCACCCCGTGCAATTATTGTCAATTGTAATTCTTCCTGGTCTCCTTTACTTGTCACTGCGCAGCGAGATATTGTTGCTGTTCTTCTGGAAGTTCATCATCTGACAGTCCTTCTGGTTTCCATTTATTCCTCACCGTCCTCAGAAATCGAACCTGTGCTCTCTGCGATGCAAGATTTACTGACCTCAATTCAAATTCCAAATTTGCTCTTTTCTGGTGATTTTAATGCTCATAATGTTTCGTAGGGATATGCTACTACGGACGTAAAGGGTAGACTTCTGGAAGATTTTATATCCAGTTTTAATCTCGTGAAACATAATTCACATGATGCTCCTCCGACTTTTGATCGTCAACATTCACATGATTGGCCAGATTTGACTTTGTCTACTTTGCCTATGGCCTCTCTTCTTCAAGACTGGCGAGTAATTGAGGGTCTAAGTCTATCAGACCATAACTATATACGTTTTCACTCGCGGGAACTACAGCCACCTCAATCATAGGGCGTTATAATTTACCTGGCCGAAAGGTCAGACAGTTTACTGCAGCCATTCAAGCCAATTTGGCCTCTTATCAT
This sequence comes from Stegodyphus dumicola, assembly GCF_044657685.1. Taxonomy (NCBI): domain Eukaryota; kingdom Metazoa; phylum Arthropoda; class Arachnida; order Araneae; family Eresidae; genus Stegodyphus; species Stegodyphus dumicola. Next base: position 214,777,762 of record NC_140773.1, on the reverse strand, counting down.
TCTCGTCTTCAATCTCTGCTTTCTCGTGAAGATCTACAAAATTTTACTAGTGATCTTATGGCTACCATTCGAATAATATGTGATAGTGTTTTGCCTATTCGTACCACTAAGAAGTTATGTACATTAAATTGGTGGAATGCTCAGCTTCGTACTCAACAACAAAAATGTAGAGCTCTTCGACGTCGGCTAAAGCAAGAGCGTCGAAATAATATCAGCTCCAATACTCTGCTTCTTTACCGACAGGAAAGAGCATGTTACAAACAAATGATTATACGTGCCAAATTAACTAGCTGGCGCAAATTTTGTTCTGAGACAACATCTGTTTATGGTATTCATCATAAGATTGCGACCGACAAGCTGTTTAAGCCAGCAACTTTCCATCTTTTACCTACAGTTAGTCCTAATAGTCACCTGACTGAATCAACTCTATCAGAAGTCCTTGATACGATTTTTTCTACAGATGATAATTCAACTGATTCCACCTTTCATCAGACTATTCGAAATCAAACTTCTAGTCTTCAAACACCAGACGATGTTATTTTTACTACTCAAGAAATTCGGGAAGTCTTACGCCAACTCCCTAATAAGCGCGCACCGGGTCCAGATGGTGTTGACTATCGTATTGTCAAATTGATTATTAGCACCAATCTCAGTCTCTTCCAAAGCCTGTTTAATAAGCTATTCAATAGTGGAACTTTTCCCCAATGTTTTAAAATTGGCCAGGTGATCTTATTTTTAAAGAAACACCGTGATCCAGCCCGTGCCGATTCTTATCGCCCTATTTGTTTGTTGTCAGCTTTTGGCAAAACTTTTGAAAAACTTCTTATGGGACGATTGAGATTTCATTTGCACTCAACAAATTATCTGTGTCCTTTTCAATACGGTATTCGCACCAAAAGATCAACACTGCACGCTTTAAAGGAAGTTCAAGATACCATCCTGCGCAATAAGTTCTCCGGCCACCACACAGCGTTTATCTCAGTGGATTTAAAGAGCGCCTTCGATACGCTGTGGTGGCCGGCAGTTCTATATGCATTAAGAGATGCCAATTGCCCCCGCAATTTATATAATACTCTTGCACATTATCTGTCCGATCGACATATGATCATTTCCTATAATGGAGGCCTGGTACATAGATGTCTGACTCAAGGGTGCCCGCAGGGTTCATGTGCGAGCCCCTTTCTTGGAATGTGACATACAATCTTATCCTTAAGCAGCCATGGCCTGAACATACAACTGTGGTTACTTATGCTGATGATACCGCATTCATAGTGGGAGGTAGGACTCGTGATCAACTTCAAGCAAACTCACAGGAGACCTGTTCTTTGTTTCAGACTAGATGTGAAGATTTTAAATTGCAAATCTCTGAAGAGAAATCGCAAATTCTGATCATTCCTAAGAAGGGTGGTTCTATGACTCGTCAGCCGAGAATAACCATAAATGGCAAGCGTCTTCGTATTAAACGTGAACTTAAATACCTTGGAATTATTTTCGACGACAAACTCAATTGGATTCCCCATGTGTTAGATCTCAAGAAGCGTACTGCTGTGATTGCTCAACGCCTTAAACTTATGAAGGGAATCCACTGGGGCTTAAATCCACATCTTCTTAAAGTTTTATATGCAACAGTAACTGAAAAGATTGTTTCATATGGTGCTGCAATTTGGGCAGCACCAATGCAAGGACGCAAAGTCCGACATTTAAATAGTATACAGAGACCATTTCTCTTAAATATCACTCGTGCCTTCCGCACATCACCAACTAACGCCCTCGCAGTTGCAGCTGGAGTCTTGCCTTTACCTATTGCGGTTGAAAAGGACGCAGCTTATCAGTTGATTAGACAACTTGGCTGTTCAGTTCAGTTTGGAGATCACTCTTTCTCCTCCCATGATTATGAAGCAGCAATAAACAGAGAAGATCAACACCCCTCCCTCTATGGTACGGGAGTTAAAGTTAATCTCAAACCGAGTCATCAAGTTTCTCATGCTGATCTGGTCTTTTATACTGATGGCTCTAAATTGGAAGATCAGGTTGGCTGTGCATATATAGCCATACTGCAAGATCAGACAACTCTTCACCAGTGGAAATGCCATCTGTCTTCTTTTAACAGCGTCTTCCAGAGTGAGGCTATTGCTATTCGACAAGCAATACAAACAATCATTAATCATCGATATTCACATTCCTATGTTCTTACCGATAGTCTCTCCACATTGTATGCCATTTTAAATCCTCTGCATTCATCCCCCATTATTGTGGACATCCAAACTAGCTTGTCTCGACATAAAAATCTACACATTTGTTTAGAATGGACAAAAGCTCATGTGGGGAACTACGGTAATGAAACTGTCGATAGGCTTGCTAAAGAAGCAGCACAGAATCACGAGATAACACAGACCTTGACGGTTTCACGCTCAGTATCTAATCTAAAGCGTCACTTACTTCTCACAGCCATCTCCTTGTGGCAAAATGCATGGAGTTCGGAGGAAACTGGTCGCCGAGCATTTGCCCATGTCCCTAAAGTAGATTTAGACCGATTAATCATGCCACCACAGCTGATCTTCTACATTACGGGCCACGGGCCTTTTCCCTTATATTTCGAGAGACATGGACTCTCTTCCTCAGCACTCTGTAGTTGTGGACAACTGGGCAATCCAGAACACTATCTAATCGATTGTCCACTTACTACTGAATTCCATATTCCTTTTCCACCACCGGATAGGACTGCCTTTAGTCGTTTTTTGATTAAGCAACGGCATCAAGTCAAAAAGATAGTCCGTTTAATTGACAAACTGATGAATCTGGGACTTGAACTTTGTGCCTTATAATATCGACATATGATTCAACTTCTTCAACTGCTTGTATATATTATAACCCATCTACTTTTATGCTCTGAAGTGTTTGTAACCATTGTAATCTATTGTAATCCATCTGTTATAAGTCGCTGTGTATAGCAGCAATCAAATATTTGTATATTCTCTCTCAGCATCTTTTTCTAAGTGCAACCAGGTAATATTGTCTATAACAGCTGTCCTTGTACCTATGGTACATTTAATACCAGATGCTGTTTAGTATCTGTATATCTTGCATTTGCCTATTTACCGATGAATAATAATGTTATCTTTTGCATATGCACATTTATTATCAAGTGCTGTTAAATATCTGTATATATTGAATTTGCATATTTATCTGTTGCATATGTATTGTCCTAATAGTCTCTTTGTTGTCCATAGCAGCTATCAATGTACTTATGGTACATTTTTTACCAGGTGCTGTTAAATATCTGAATATATTAAATCTGCATATTTACCTATGAATAATAATGTTATTGTCTTTATTTTTATCTTTTGCCCATGTATTATCAAACATATAACTGTCTGTATTCCCTCATAATGCACTATGATAATTTCTACATTGAACGTATTTTGCGTTTTTCACTGTATAATAGTATATAATATCTTGGCATATCTAGTTGGGCGTATTAATGGTACATTGTTTGCCAGTTGCTGTTAAACATCGGTATACCATATACTTGCATATTTGGCTATACATTATACTGTTACTGTCTTCTTTTCATCAATTGCCCATGTAATCATTTAATTCTCTGTGTAATAATAACACTGAATATATTGGGGTCGCTAGAGATTTTCATTGTATAATATATCCAACCATTATCCATTGTTTTAAATATATCCATTGTATTTATACCAACATTGAATGTATTTTGTGTTTTTCACGGTATAATATATGTTCATAATTTGTGGCATACTTAAGTCTATAATTCATCCTTTGCAAATGTATAGTAACACATTTAACTGTCTGCATCAATTTATTTGCTGCATAAGGATCACAAGTGTCATGATAATTTTAAATGTATATTTGTGTTACCAACACTGAATGTATTTTATATTTCTATTGTATAGTATTGTATAGTATCTACTGTATCGTATCGTATTATGGTATTGTTTTGTATTGTATAGTATCTTATATCAGTTGGCTTTATACAGGTTAAATATGTTAATTTTTATTCATTATAATCGTTTAATTAGCTTTTGTATTGTATAGTATTGTATGGTATCTTATATAAGTTATCTTTTATGCAGGTAACTGCATCAATTTATTTGCTGCATTAGGATCACTTGTATCATGACAATTTTTAATGTATTTTTGTGTCACCAACACTGAATGTATTTTGTATTTTCATCACTAGTGTCATGACAATTTTAAATGTATTTTTGTGTCACCAACACTGAATGTATTTTGTATTTTCATTGTATAGTATTGTATAGTATCTACTGTATCGTATTATATTGTGGTATTGTATCTACTGTATCGTATTGTATTGTGGTATTGTATAGTATTGTATAGTATCTTATATCAGTTGGCTTTTAGTACAGGTTAAATATGTTAATTTTTTTTGTATTGTATTGTAATATTATATAGTATTGTATAGTATCTTATATTCGTTAACTTTTATGCAGGCTAAATATGTTATTTTTATTCCTCATAATCGTATAATTAGCCTTATTGCATGTTTTTCCCACAATACCACGTGATCAAGTGTATTGTACCGCTATTGCATTCTGTTAAATTGTATTCTTTTATTTTTATTTCTTTTGGTATATCCTCTGTGTATTGCTGTAATCATTTACATTCGTTATTTCACTATGTTCTCTATTTTTATGTTATATTGTCATTAAGTCTAATTCTACTGTCTATATTTTATTCATTGTATATTATTGAGCTGCCCAACATCAGACTGTACTTTAGCTTATGTATATTCTATATTTGTGTGTATTACACCTTTGTAAAATTTTTGCTTATTGTCCAAACTCGCCCTTTTTGGCCCTGCATGCTTTTGTTATTTTATTTAATAAATGTGGGGCCTGGGCGGTTGTTGGGACTGTCTTTCGTGGGCATTTGGTCTGTTGGACTGCCCCCCGGGTTGAATTTGGCTCTGGGTTTGGGCGCCCAGCGCGTGGCGTCTTGTGATTCCTCTTTAGGCTCTAGATATAGGTGGACGTGGTGCTATACCGATTAACCTTTTGGTAAAGGGACAGTGCCCACGTCCTCCGTTGCTTATCGCTTATCGCTTACTGTTAAGAAATGGTGCATGCTAGAAGCAAGGGTGAAAGAAGTATGTTTTAAAAGAAGTATGGGTATGGAAATAAAGATAAGTTAGATACTTTCTCAGTCGAGATTCGCAACCATTATACTCAGAGCCATCATACCGAGTATGACAGTACAAATAGAGGGATTTCCTGTAATCTGAGACACGCTATAACACGATGTTCTGTATTTAGTTACATTGTACTGAAACAATTCTACAGATGTGTAGAAAGAGAGTATGGACTGTGATTATATTATGACACTATATTTTACGGAATAGTAAATACGGACTATTGTAACTTTCCCTGATGATTTTTTTGTTTCATCCCTGATGTTTTGTTTGTTATGATTTTTTTTTCACTCCCGCTATGGTCCGCGGATAAATGAAACCGCGGGTATGCAATTAGCAGATACCGGGACATACTTGTGATTGAAACTAATAATTTGATACCGGATTTTGCTGAAAATATCTTTCAAATGAATTCCTCTTTAGTAACTCATTTATTTTTAATTCATTAATTTCAGCTTATTAGTAACTGATTTATTGAGCTTAGTAATAACTCCTTTACTTTAATTTACTATTTAAAAATCATTAACTAAATGATTTAGTACTTAATATATGAAAGAGACTTGAACTCCCGAATTTTTTTACAAAGGTTCTGCTTGAGCAACACTGGCAATAAAACTTTAAAAATTATTGCTGAATCTACTTACAGATCTTTCTACTGTCATTATTTTTTCAAAATGAAATATTAACCTCAGCAATTTAGTCAAACACTCTGCTGAGACCTGGGCAATGACAGAAAAAAGAAAGCTAAAAGTATCATTTCTGTCTTTGAAAGAAAAATTTTGAGAAGTAATTTTGGTGGCATAAAATGTAACAATATCTGGACAGGAAGAACTAACTCTGAAGTCTATAAATCTTTTAAAGAACTACATATAGTGAAATATATAAGGATTCAGAAAATAAAATGTGTGCACCAATGCAGAATGGATGAAAATCGTGTAACTGAAAAGATCTCTGCCTGACCAATTTGGCAACGAAAAAGAGGGAGACTTAAACTTAAGTGGCTCGACTGTATGGAAACAGACTTAAGAATTTTAAAAATAACTAATTAGATGTCCATGGCCAAGGATAGAAGAGCTTGGAATTCGATTTTGAGGAAGGCAAGGGCTGTCTGGCCATTGAAGAAAAAAATTTAGTTAAAGACTCACCTTCAGTTCTTTTCTCAATCTCTCTCTTTTTTTACGAATATATGAACGTGACCCCAAGCTCTCCTATCTTGATCCGCTCTTGACAGTTTTTCCTTTTATGAACTGGGTGCGTTGAGACATCGAAACGAGGAAGTCGACATTCGGAAATGATTTTTACTATCCTTTAGAAAATAGCTGCTTGTGATAAGTGGAAATTATTGTGTAGTAAAGACCCCGTTGTTTCCAATGCTCGGAAAAAACCAGTTCAATATTTCGTCCTAATTCCTGGGTGAAATGCCTATGTCAAAATTATTTGTAGTGCCTTCATTAATTTATGGTTCTGGGAAAGCAATAAATACACTGACTTCTTAAATCGCTGTCTGATCTTTTTTTAGCCCAAAAGGCGTTAGCCCAGAAGGTCTATTAATTCCGTTCTGGCATTTTGCTTCGAAAAGTTTAAAAGTCACTTTTAACTTTTAAAATTGTTGCCACCAGGTATTGAGCCCTGTATTATATTTAAAGAAATTAGATAATGAAGAATCTGCATAATATGTTTCTCGTCATGTGATAAAACCTACGGTACCTAGATCCATCAAATTTTGAATAACGTAATCCTCCTGCGAATATGGGTATCTGGAAGCCCAAATGTGGAATTTATTGTATTATATATTTCATATTTTGTATAACTTTTAACGAATTTTTGAACAAAATGATTTCAAAGGGAGCAATGGGAACAATGTACGAAAAAGAAATATCTCTAGCGCGTAAGACTGTGTATCGGAAATTCTAAAGACATGCTCTTTTTAAATTATTTTGCGATATTGCTGTTGAATTGAATTTTATGATTTAAGTGAAGAAGAACATGATGTTTAATAAATAAAGGCAAAACACAGAACGTTAAAAAAAAAGCCCCTTTGGGGAGTAATTTTTATCTTTCTTATTTAATTTATCTGTTTTTATTTTTTTTTCTCCCAGCCTCTCTATATTTACGAAAGGAAATATTTAACAATCAATATCTATATAAATATATAATTTCTGAGTTAAAAAATTTCTAAGGAATTACATATTATTATTAAAAATGGGTTTTTCAATTTTTATTTAAGTTTCTTTCTGTCTCAAAGTACGTGAAGAGATTCAAATGTATCTCACATGAAATGACATATACCTCAAATTTACATGCTGTATCTAATTTACAAGAAATTCAATCCGAACTTGGTTTCCTTTATTTACAAATATTTTAAACTCAACCTTCTTCCAGTTTATGCTAGTTGGAGGCGATAGTTCCCATGTTGATTCTTTCTTTAATACGTTCGGGTTCGTATTGTAAAACATGGACATTTGAGATTATGTGTGACTATATGTAAGGCAAAATAGAGGCATGTATAGCTTTTGTGTGCTTAGTGGCAGAGGAAAATGGGCTCTGAACAAAGCCCGGGTAAAAGATTTTAAGAAGCCTAAAACCATATTGCAATTTTTTAAAGCACTATATTTCCCTCGTAAAAATAATATAGTAGATGTAGGGTGTATTAAAAGAAGGTTATACAGGGATTCACACATTCCTAACTGAAAGCTACCTCTGTTACAATACACTAGATGTCTTCATGCAAACTTGGGTAATTTCACCCCCCCCCTCAAAATCATTCTATCTCCTTCGTTTGTGGTATGTGATGGGTGGCAGGTGCACTGATTTCTTTCTCTTTTGCGATTCTTCAAGATGTTATCATTGTGCGCATAAAATATTGCAGCTGCAAGATAACATCTCCTTTTAATACTTCCCTATATTCACAGAAAGGTTGTCGCTTCAGACTGAATTAATTCTAACTCAATTAAAACAAAAATCTTATTTTCCAGAATCTAAGATGCTAACGAATGTAAGGCTCACCTTAATTATTGTTTCATATTTTGAATACGAAACTTGACTTACAACTTAGTTCCTTCAGTCACCGATTTCATTTACCGTGAACAATCATTACCCTTTGAAAAAATATTGCATGCGTACTTTCAGACCATATCATCTTCATTCATTTCGCTGCCAGGGTTTTTTAGTCTTTGTTCGTAATCTCCTACAGCAAGACGACTGCAGCTTCATCAAATGCATTCCTTAGGCAGCAGGTTTTAAAGATTTGATGTCATCACAATTATTTTAGGGATCACTTCTCTCGATTTTTGGAAATCCACTGAGCAAAAGTCGAAGCCAATGTATTTTTATTTTTACCTCAACGTATCAGTTCTCTGAAGACCCTTCTAAAACTAACCAAGCTCCATATGGCTTGCGTTCATTACCACTAAATAACTTGAAAATAAAAAGATATTAATAAATTATGTAAGGATTATGTTAATTTTATTAACAGTTAAATTTCAAGTTCTTTTCCTGTCAAATTCTTAACTTCAACTTACTACTTCCGGCCAGAACGTAGTTTTGGAACCATTCTGAATACTTAATGAGGAGGAGCGGTATTTAAACCGCGAAGTTATTTGCAGAGTTAGAGCTCCCTGTTTTTACCTCTCCCACAGAAGTTATCTCTGTTATAGCTAAACTTCATAAAAGAAAAGCACCTGAGAAGGACAAAATCTCTAATTCAATGATTAAACATCTGCCTGGTAATTTCATTAACAAACTCTGTAGCATTTACGACGCCTGCCTGCACCTATGCTATTTCCCAGCTGAGTGGAGAAACGGCTTAACTTGTGTCGACTCTGCATCAGATAAAAGAATGGAACAACAAAAGGATGACAAGAAGAATCGAGATGGTAGAATGAGATATTTCACTTAGCCGCCATCAGTAGGTGAAGAAAGATGTAATGAATGAAAATAGACAAGCACTGTGAAAAAAAATTGGATCAGTAAGGCAGTAAGTACTTCAAATAATTAACAAAATGTTAGGTAAGAATATCCGAAGGATATTTGTGTTTTTCTCTAGGAAAGGGTGTGCATCGCAAAGAACTGATACAGTTGTTTGGATGTAATAGTACAGATAGGAAAAAATTTGTTGCAAGTTTTTTTATATAATTTTGTATAGTATCAATTTGAAGATCTCTGTTAATATATGAATTTGGGATGAACCAGGGTGCATTAATAGTTTCACGAAAGGTTCTATTTTGAATAACTTGGATCTTTTTTATGTGGGTTTTAGCGGCGTGTCCCCATACCGGACTGGCGTAAAGTAAAGCATGTCTAAGGATGGACTTGTAATAAAACAAGTTTATTGTTCATAGTCAGATTGCTATGTCTGTCAAGGAGAGGACGCATAGTAGCTATTGAGATATTGAATTTCCTGGCAGTTTCGTGTAAATATTGCCGAAAAATGAGTTTTTTGTCAAGTGTGATTCCGGGATACTTCACTTGATCCATCCACTGAATATCGTCGTCAAAGAAGATGGGATTAGGCGGAAGGAAGTTTGTTTGTCCTTTTCTGAAAATAATGGCTTTGGTTTTGTCAGTGTTTCTCCACAGCAATTCTCCACAGCGTCATCCAGTTTTCAAGAAGCTCCAAATAGTTTTGTAGAAAACTTTACAGTGGTGATGGTTGAAGCTTGAGTTAGGATAGCGGTATCGTCGGCAAATAAGGCAATAGTAATATGAGATTCTTTTGGAATGTCTTGAGTATAAATATTGTGAAGAAAAGGGGAGAGAACGGAGCCTTGAGGGCTACCTGCAGTAATATGTCTCGTAGTTGAAAAGGTGTTTCCAATTTTGACAGCGAAAGTGCGATTTCTGTGGTAAGAGGCAATAAGTCGAATAAAGGGTTCGGAAAATTGAGCTGAATTAGTTTGAATATAAGGCCTTGGTGCCACACTCTGTCAAAGGCTTTGGCAATATCTAAGAAAATTGCGCCGGTAGGAAATTTGCAATTGAATCCATCAATAATGTGACTGATATCGCGGAGAAGCTGATGATCGGTGCTGCGCAGATGTCTGAATCCAAATTGTTCATCAGGAGTATAAGAGCTAGGAGACATGATTCGATTAATGTAAAACAGAATAATTTTTTCAGCAATTTTAGAAATTTGACTAAGTAAACTGATAGGCCGATAATTTTGAGGAAAAGTAGAACTTTGACGAGGCTTAGGGAAGACAACAACAACTGCATTTTCCCACGCTTTTGGGAAGTAAGAGAGCTTGACAACTGAGTTAATTATTTTAGTTAAGCACGTAATTGCATTAACTGGAAGATGCTTGAGTGCTTTGGAAGAAATGCCATCACATCCAGCAGCCTTTTTTAGTTTTTAAAGAGCTAATAAAATCCGCAACCATTCTCGGAGAAGCGAGAAAGGTGAAATTAAGTGGTCCAGTGCTATTAAGGAAAGAATATACTGTGCTATTGACTTTGGTGGTATGATCATTATCATACGGCGAAGCATTGGGAGTAAAGGTATCTTCAAGAATGTCAGCGAACGTATTGGCTTTATCTTCATCAGAATAAACAAGTCCATTGTAACCATGAAGTGGAGGAATCTGCTTGAAAGGCTTTTTGAATTTACGAGCAATGTCATAGAGGGAATTGTCTTCAGTAGCAAGAGTATTTTGCTCCACCGCTGAGATTTAAATTTCCTGATAGCATTTTTAATGGTCCTTTGATGAGCGTTTAATCGAGCTTTAAATCTTGGGTCTCTAGTAGATTGCCATAATTTCCGGATGCGATTTTTATATTTAATATTTTGCCTGATGTTATTCGGAAGAGGAAGAAAATGATGCTTACAGATGAATTTATTGGTAGCAGAACTTAAAGCTTGTCCAACACTGTTAGTAAAATTTTGAATTTCCGTGTCTTTACTGCTAATGCAAGGATTTCCTGGTATAGTTTCAGTCAGAATTTGAGAATATTTATTCCAATTGGTAATTCCGATGCTGCGACCTAATGCAGGAAGGAAGCAGTTGATATTAATTTCAAGCAAGATAGAATTATGATCAGAAGATAAAGCAGGAATAACGGAAGTTCGACTATTGTAACTGAGGTTATTTGAAAGAAAAAAGTCAATGATGGAGGAGCTATGGTAACCAAAATGTGTTGGTTCATCAGGATCATGTATAACATAATTTTTATCTTGGATCAAATTGAAAATTTCAGTACCTTTTCCATTGCTTGCACCAGGATTCCAACATTGATGTTTCGCCTTAAAATCACCACCTACAAGAGAAAGATAGTTAAAGTAGAAAAGATGTTCAATTTTAGTCATGATTGATCTATGATTCGGTGGAATATAAATATTTGGAGATTATGAACTTGTTAAATTCAATTTCAATTTCGATAGAATTACTCTCAAAAGAAGTTGATTGGTTTTGTTTAAGATGATGCTGTATACTCCTTTTAACGAAAGTAATAATTCCACCTCCGCCCTGTAGTTCTAGCAGATATGAAAGTAACATAATTTGCATAAAGTACTTTGTTTGTAGGTTGTAAGTGAGTCTCTTATATTAACAGAACATCCGGTTCTAATTCAAGAATAAGATCACCCAATTCATCCTTTTTCTTATTTAAGCCATTTGCATTCCAGGAAATAATTTTAAAGCTTCTCATATTGACATTTTTAGGCATATTAAATGTAACTGCAGACTTTATCAATGATGTTAACTATGATGCTGATTTTGTCAATAGTAGATTTTTGTTTCATATCTTTTCGGCCTTCGGTTATTGTAGTCCATACAGTTTTTAAAGATCCCAGATTGAAAATTTCTGAGAGCGAATTATTTGCTTCTTCGGATTCAGCGATGTGCGCATTTTGATTGTTTTCTGGATTTGCGTTGAGAGGAGGGAAATCTTCTTTATGCAGATTCCATGGATTTCCGATAGGAGGTTGAATGGGAACAAATTTTGATCTATTTTGTTGAGGTCTTGCTGGACACTGAAAGAAATTTGCCGGATGTGGCCCTTTGCAGTGATAACACGTTGCAGGTTTATTCTTGTCAACAGGACAATTTTTGGGTTCATGACTATCTCCTCAACGTACATAAACTCAGTCTCTAGTACACAGAAGGGAACTATGAAAAAATTGCTGACATCGGTAGCACTGGAGTGGGCCGGGCTTCCGTTTCAAGTATTCAGCCGAAATATTCATATGTCCGATGTGCTTTAGTTCAAAGATTTTCGTGGCAGAGTCTGTTTTTGGAATGTGAATTAAAAAGAGCGGCATTGCTTTATTTTCTTTTCTATTACGCATTAAGGTTATATAGCTAACTTTAAATCCTTGGTTATTTAATTCTTGAACGATATAGTTAGTGTTCATCGTAGTTGGTAAACCTCGGATAACGACTATGAGCACTTTTTCATCTGGGAGTTGGAAAGTGTGAGCTTTTAGTGTAATTTTTTTCAATTATTCATCGGACGTATCGGTGAGTATCAATATCAGGGAGCTCAATATGTAATTTTTAATTTTTCAGTGTTCCCATAATCTTTTTTGCTAGTTTGCTTGCTTAAATTAGAAAGAAACTCGTCAGCTTTAGTCACGTTATTCACTATAATGGGTGAGACTTTATTACTATTACGAGATTGTCTAATTGGTGTTTTTTTTTCATTTATTTTGGATGTAGAAGGACTTGTAGTTTGCTGACTGGTAGTTGGTTCCACATTATCCACAGATTCTTCAAGTTGCTTGGTATCATCGTTTGATTCCAAGTGTTGCAACTTATTTTTAATTTTCAAATTACTGTCTTCATTTTCACTATCTGAAGAGTCGGTAGATCGTTTCTGATGTCTTTTTCTTTGTTTAGAAAAAGCTACTCCATTTTGTATAGATTCGCAGAATTGTTTTAAGTTTTGAATTTGTTTCTGAAAATGATCATTGTTAATTTTAAGCTCGTAGATAGTTTGAGCAGCTCCTGCATTTTCTTGTTCCCGAAGTTGATTAATTTCTTTTGCAAATAAAAGATGAAGTTCGTTTGTAGTCTCAGTTGGACTTTCAGAAGGTGTTTGATTCAGAGCATTTTCTATATCAATGACAGCTTGTCTGGTTGAAGTTGCACCATTAGGTAGAGTAATTTTATTACTCAATACATGAATCAGTTGCGGTTCAGAAGTCACAATTGTGGAATTGTTGTTGGAAGTATCAGGTGACGTAGTAGAGGTGTTCGTGTTCGCTGTATGCGCAAATGCAGAACCTGGCTGAACAGAAGATCTGACATCCCTAGATGTCATAAGCACATAGGAAAATGAGAGAGCTAAAATAAGCTGTAAGCTATTAAAAGAACCAGAATCTTTTCTATAGACTAGAGGTTATCATCTTAATTCCCAAACTCAGGAAAGGTAATACAAGAGGGGATGGGTTTCGTCCAATCAGCTTGCTTCCTGCACTCGGAAAGATCCTAGAGAGGATTATCTGCAGAAGACTACAGCCAGCCCTAAACGCGCTTCCAAACCAATAGTTTGGTTTCCGTAAAGGGTTGTCTACCACCATGCAGCTTGTCAGAATCGTTGAATTTTTAAGCGCAGCTATTCATAAGCACCAGACAACTGCTTTCCTTATGCTGGACGCGGCAAAAGCCTTTGACCGCGTCTGGCATAACGGACTTATCTACAAGCTTGCTTCCCTCGATCTCCCCAGGAAAACGATTTTGATTCTTCCCTCCTTTCTAAGTGATCGATCCTTCTATGTCAGGCAGGGCGATGTTTATTTTGAAAACACATTAATTAAAGCCGGCGTTCCCCTGAGAAGCATCCTTGGACCTATTCTCTATCTCATATATGTTAAGGATTGCCCTATGATTGAAAATACAAACTGCATCACCGCCTGCTACGCGGACGACACCGCCATTCTTTCTAGTTCACTTAATCCACGACATACCATGATCAGAATACAAAGCCACACACACACGAGATAGAGGAATGGTGTCGCAAATGGAGGACGTCCATTAGTGCCACAAAATCCAAATTATTACTGATAGGACGGCACAGAAGAAAAAACATTGATGCAGATCTAACCCTCTTTAATGAAACAGTGCCCAAAGTCAGAGAGGCTACATACTTGGGACTTCGTTTTAACAGCTCGCTTACATGGGGTTCTCACATTTCCATGACCATCGGGAAAGCCATAGGAGTCTCTAGGAAGCTCCGAAACTTTCTTGACGCCTCCTCACCACTGGATCTTGCTTGCAAGAAGCACATTTACACATCAATATTAAGACCCATCTTTACATATGCCTTCCCTGCATGGTGCTCTGTTCCCCCCTCCGTATTAAATAAATTGCAGGTTTTCGAAAACAACTACGTACGAAAAATCACAGGAGCCCCCTGGTTCGTTCGCAATGAACAGCTACACAGAGACCTTAAACTCCAAACTTTGGCGTTATTCATCAATAAATTAAATAATAATTTTTTCAAGAAAGCCATCACAACGCGGAGGTAAATTATTCAGACAATTTTAAGTACGAGCTCCTAGAAATTGACATCTATTTAAGGCCCTATGCAACCCACATTTATCGGAATCCCCCATAAATAATCCTAACTTCTTCCAGCCAATTTTGAAGTTTCAAAGTATGACATTTTCATTTACACTGGCCGAGCCACATCTACACAATCTTCCTGCAATCCCTTGTCAAGGTATTCCTGCGAAGCACTGTATGTTATGTATCCTCTAACTGGAGTTATTTGAGGTGCCTGTAATAGCGGGATATAATTCTTGCTGAAACAGGCATATCAAAAGTATCAAAGCAGAGTTAAAGAGAATCAGAGTTTCTGATTTGCGCGAGTCTTCCTTTTGCCTACTCTCTCTCTCAAAGCTGTTATTACGCTCGGCCGTACTCAGGCCCTTGATAAGCTTTGTAGTCAGAAAATAACAGATGAGCTTTTTTGTAAACATAAAATTTTATTCTCAGTTCACAAATACAGATAAATTAAATTAAATGTAACCGTTACAGTTTCACATTCCAGCTTACTATTACAGTTTTTTCCTCGATAAATTTTTTATACAACTTCTAGCTAGTAAATTTTTCAGAATAACAATTTTAAATATTTTCTCATGTTGCTCAGCAACGGTTACACGATACAAATATGGTGTTGCCACTCCAATATCAAGGATAATAAATATAATTATTTGTTAAATAATAAAATATTACAATATATTAAATCGAATGATGTATATACATTAAATCGGGCTTTCGAGACGTGAAAAACGCAAGTTAAATTTTATTAATCGGACCAGTAGAACGGGAGATATAGAAAAGTGCCTCCCCATCCTTTTTTTTTTTTAATTTTTGTTATTATTATTATTGTGTGTGTGCAGAGTATACGTTTAAACATAAATAAATAGATATAAAAAAATAAATTAAATTTACATTATACGTTTTTCATGCTACACTGCATTATCTGTATCTACACCATTTGAAGAGAACTTATGTACCAAATATAGTTTTATAGTTTTTGAGAATATCACTAATTTTTTTTTGACAAAGAGTCTGGAGAGAGGTAATTTTAATAAAATATTAATTCATAGTTTAAATTCTTTTGTATAAGAGCAAGAACACTCATTTATTGCTTTTAAAAATTCACGTCAATAAATTCAAATTAGTTGAAGCAATTGAATGCCTACCAATTGTATTTGTTATGGAATTTGAAAATTTTTTTTGTGGAAAATGTAATTTCCTTTTCATTAGCTAAATATATGAAAAACAAACAAACTAAAGATACCTAAATAGGACCCAATTTGATATCAAAGAAAAATTGGCATAAAACGAAGAGGGAGGTTAGATTTCGACGTGCTTTTTATTAATAAATAAATCTTTATGATAAATGAAATTATTTTCAATGCATTAGTTGCAATGAGAGAAACAGATATTGAATAAAATATATTTCTACCATCCAATCAGAATTCCATCAGGAAAAGTTCTCCAAAATGGTATTTTGATTCATTATCTTAGGGAAATTAATTTTGTTTCTCATCCAGCTAAAGCAAAAATTTTTTTTTTCTTCTGTAAGTTAACAAACATCTCGGTTTCGATTTTAATTCCTTGACAAGCATTTTCCGTAGTTTCATTAATTATTGAGAAACTTTAAGCCTTATTAATTTTAAATATTGATAAGATTAAACTTGTTTTCCTCCACATTTTTTTTTTCTCTCACGTCGCATTCGATGAAATCTTCATAATGTTGCCCAAATACCAAGTCATTATTTTAATTACGTACATCACATTCCAAATTTAAAATTATTAAAGAGTTTTTCAAATATATATTTCTGAAAAGAACTGTGAACTAGAAAAAATAATAAGTAAATATATTTTTTACTTCCTTGTGCGAAGTAAAGTATTCTAAAAGCGAAAAATATCGGAAAATATCCATTTTGACCGCTGTCGAGTCCATATAGGCAATTTGTGTGTGTGTGTGTGTGTGTGTGTGTGATATCTGAATGTACGGACAGAACAAAGGAATATTTTCCCGCGAACAAATTAAAAAAACTGATTTAAAATGGATTCAGAAGTGAATTTTTTCGTGACATCTTTTGTACGTACAAAAGTATGTTTGTATGTGTCTCGCATTACTCGAAAGCCATTAGCCTTAGAACGTTGAAATTTGTATATGGGACTGCTATAACAGCTAGTTGTGCACTTCCCTTTCTTTGTTGCAGTCTACCGCCCCAAACATATACCCACCTTCTTACCCAGCTCGGTGAGCTCTGTTTTTATATTCTTATATGTTGGTAAATTGTGCATATTTTGCTTTAAAAGTGATTGATTTATGTTGTTCTTATTTTCTGGTAAAGATTTTTATGCCTTTAGTTAATCTGCATGCAAGAGTTGTAGAATTATCAGCAATTTAAAAGTTAAAGTGACGTTAGGCCTAACGTGGACGCCATTTGTTTACATTTGAAACTCTTAGTAGAACACTGAATTAAATTAGTTAGTTGGTGCACCAATTTCAATTTGGTCCAGTGGGACCAAAAGTTTACTTTAAGTTTTGTGTCCCGAAAATGTTATCTTTCCTCATCGGTCGAATTGTTTGTTGTGGCGTAGAAACTCTTAATTGAAAGAATTGTTTTTCTTTAGCTGTGTTTAATGTTTTAGGCTTTTCTGCAGTTTGCATTTTTTTTTTTTTTTTTTGGCTGCAGCGAATTGAGAACTGAATTGATTGAATGAGAAATACATCTCTAATGAAATTCGAGGAAATAAGTTTAAATGAAATGCAGCAAAAACTGTGTATAATTTTATAGGCCGTACAAGGAAGTCACGTGGGGTCCACATCAGATATTTAATTTTCAGAGGGCTATCAAAATCTAAAGATTTCGACTCTCGATTTCGTATCCGGATTTATTATTCGGTGGACTGTGATGTGATTTTTTTTTTTTTTTTTTTTTTGTGCGTGTGTGTGTGTGTGTGTGTGTGTGTGTGTGTGTGTGTGGACTGTTTGTTTATCCTAAAGTTAATGCTTAGTGTTTGAATTCATCGTGATATAGTGACTCTGTTTTCCACATGCCATGGAGGGAAATGAAGTCCCCCTGGTCACCGTTGCTGAGTTAGTTTCTCCAAATGTGGCAGTTACGCCAGATGATGTTCGTGCTTTTGGTGACGCTGTTCTGACTGAAAATTGTTCAAGTCTACTGGATATGGACTGTGCTACGATATAAGACTATCGCATGTTATTGGATCAAATTAAGCTGGTGCAATGTTCTTGGAGGGCGTTTGTAATGCAGCTAAATACAGAAACGGATCGCGCTAATTCGGAACCGGAGAAGGATGCTATCCTCGCGAAGTTTCTGGGTTACGTAGTCTGCGCTGAAAGACTCAACGAGCTGTTCCAAGGTAAGTGCGAGACTTTCCGTGTGCAAAATCCTATGTATTTTAATGCAAATACTGTTAATGTTGTTGAGGAAAATGGATCAAATAATGTAAAACCCTTGTCTAGTAATGTTAATGAAAATGTGTCAAATAATGCCAGATCTTTGCTTAGTAATCCTAATGGTTCAATGTGTAAGAATAGCGATGATATTTCTATAATTGATGTATGTAAAACTAATCCTGGTGTATGTTCTGAAAACTCTAAACCCAAAAGGGGTTCAAAAAAAGGGAAACGTACTGTTACTGAGTTACAGGACTCTGATGGCTTTATTCAGCCGCGTAACGTCGCCAGGCCAGCGAAACTTGTTAAGTGTAATACTAGTACAGAAGTTAAAAATAAGTTTGAAAGTTTGAGTAATGACAATGAAAAGAATGTTAATGATGTTGAAATGCCAGGGGAATCTGAGGTGATTGTAGTTAACTCCCCCCCCCCAAAAAAATTAAGCCAGTAATGGTTAAACCAAATATTATGTTTTCAGATTTTGCTAAAACATTAAAAGATGATACTAAGACTGAATTCTCAGTTAAAATTAATGGTGAATTTTTAAAGGTGTTCCCCCGTTCAGAGGAGGATCATAGGATAATTACTAGATATTTAGAAGAAAAAGAAATTAATCACTATATAATTACCACTAAATTAGAGCGGCCTATAAAAGCAGTAATACGAGAGCTCCCGATAGACTGCCCTGTCGATGAAATAAAAGAGGAGTTAAAAAATTGGGTTATAGGAAACGTAAGGTCACGCAAATGCATAGGATGCGTTCAAAGGCACCCATGCCACTGTTCCAGTTGCAGATTGAAAGGATCCAGGAGTTGATGCAATTTATGACTTAAATTATCTTATGTGTTTTCATGTTGAAATTTCTGTGTATAAGTTAAGTGGAAGTGTTGTGCAGTGTCATAACTGCCAACACTTCCACCACTCATCTGATCAGTGCAAATTTAAGCCCCGCTGTGTTAAGTATGCGGGGTCGCACAAACTCAAAATTGCTCTGCAAAGCGACTGGAAAATTTTATGTGTTGCAACTGCCTCCAGTCGGGACATACCGCGAATTATCGTGGATGTCCCAAATTTCCTAAAGTGTACAAAAATTCTAACCAAAAAAAAAAATGTTAATGATGTCAATAGTGCTAAACCTTCTAATGATGCTAATAGCCAGTTTAAATCAACTGTAAAAAATTTTATGAATACAACTAATGTAACACCTGGTATAAGTTATGCAAATGTAGTTAAAGGTCAACAGGATAAACCCGTTGGCCAGGGTAATTCACTAAATAATGGTAAAAGTTCTGAATTCTCTTTTAATGCATTAACTGACATTTATAAACTGATTAAGGAGGTTTGTGATATATTTAAAGGATTGTCTGTTATGAATATTTTTAAAAAGATTTCTGAAAAAATGCCGAAACTGCAGAGCATGCTATTGATAAGTTATTTGTACTGTTCTCAAAGTTCGAAGAAATATTTAGTTCAACTAGCAATGTGTAATTATGTCTGTTGTAAATACCTGCATAAATATCATTACATGGAACGCCAATGGACTTGCCCGTAGACTCAACGAGCTACGGGATTTCGTAAATGAGTATGCCCCTGAAATTTTGTTCCTACAAGAACACTGCCTGGGCCCCTCCACTCTAATTTACGTGGCAAATTATTGTGTGTACAGATCAAATAGACCAGCTACTTCTCAAAGTACTCGAGCAGGAGGAACAGCATTCCTTGTCAAGCGCTGCATTCCTCATTATGAAATAACAATTCCACAGCTCTTAGCCGTTGAGGCCACAGCTATTTCCATCACAACAAACACTAATACAACATACACTCTTATCTCCACCTGTATCTCTCCCAACAGGAACTCCGTAAATGTTGAGAGTGATCTCAACATTCTTCTCTCACTTGGTACACACGTTATTATAGGTGGAAATCTCAACGCAAGACACCGCGCGTGGAACTGCTATAATTCTAATACACACGGCAGGATCGTACTCAACTTGGCTCGTACAGCCCCTTTACGCATAGCAGCTCCTAACACCCCAACACGGTATACTGCTGGTTCCACTGGAATTATAGACTTCTATCTACTCAAAAACACCAGTGTTCCATTGGATGTTACGGTATTAGGTGTTGGTGTTGGTGTATTTAATTATGGCAAAGCACACGAGGGCTATCTGCCTAAAGGTAGGGATGCCTTCGTGGAGGACGTGAGTTGTCTTCTGACCATAATCCAGTTAGACTAATTTGGGATATCAGTAGCTATACCTCATCAGACAAAAGAGCCTTCAGAACTGACTGACGTGTTTTCGCCAAAGCTCTAGACAACATTCAGTACACGCTTCCAACAATTCAATCGAGGAATGATATTGACAGCTTGGTCAAGGAATTCACCACAGCAATTCAGAATGCGCACAGCAGTGCTCAAAAAGAAATTAAAAACCAAAGAGTTAAGAGGTCTCAAGAGCTGAGTCAGTTAATTAAGAGGAGGAATGCCGCCAGAAGGCAGTATCAAAGAACGAGACACCCAATGGATAAAGCCACGTTCAATAGACTCTGCGATGCAGTCAAGTCCCAAACAAATTATTGTGTACAACGCCGCTGTACTCAGTAACTTGAATCACTCTCCACGGATGCCAATTCTCTGTGGAAAACTATTAAAAGGTATACAAAATGCCACAATTCCATTCCGCCCCTTAAAGGCCCTCAACGGATCCACTACACTGAAACTGAGAAGGCAGAACTTTTAGCTCAGCATCTGGAATCTCAGTTTCGCACTAACAACATTCACGACACACCTACAGGACAGTTAATTAATAACTTTCACGCCAATTATATAGCAAACCCACGCACAGACAACATTCCAGTCTTACCGTCGGAAGTCTGTAGCTACATCAAAAATCTGAAGAAAAATAAAAGTCCTGGATATGACAAAATTACGAACCAGATGATCAAAATTTCCCCAGGAAGATTATACGTTTCACCAAGATTATCAATATCATCATCAAATGGCAGCATTTTCCTGAATGCTGGAAGGTTGCAGTGATCACACCAATTCTTAAGCCTCAAAAACCTGCGAACGCTCCAGAATCCTATAGACCTATTAGTCTTCTGTCTTCACTAAGCAAGATAGTGGAGGCTGTCATCCTTACAAGACTGAAACAGCATTTTGAAAGCAACGATATACTCATTCCGTATCAATTTGGATTTCGAAGTCATCACTCAACGACTCATCAACTGTATAGAGTTGTGGAACTAATTAGTGAAGGCTTGCAACGTAAAAAGGTCACTGGTGGCATTTTCCTCGACATAGCTAAGGCTTTCGATCGTGTCTGGCTGGATGCTCTCATTTACAAGTTACACACTCTGGGGCTCCCAGAGTACATTACACACATAATTAAATCCTACCTGGCAGGTAGACACTTTGTCGTTCGCGTCACAGGAACACTTTCTGCACGTAGGCCTGTCCTTGCGGGCGTTCCGCAGGGAAGTCTTCTAGGACCCTTACTTTTTAATATCTACGTGAACGACATACCTACTCTGAACAACGCAACACTCGCAATGTATGCTGATGACACTGCGATCCTTACACAAAGTGCATTTTTGAGTCCAGTTATACAACGGCTACAAAACCACATCCACGCATTAGAGACTTGGCTCATCAGATGGAAAATTAAGGTTAATGTGGAAAAAACTCAGGCTATCCTGTTCACAAAAAAGAAGAAATTCACCAAAAACCTGCAGTTCTATGGAGCGTCAATTTCCTGGTCCAGGTAAGTCCTCTATCTTGGGGTGATCCTCGGTAAAACTCTCTCATGGGCCCCACACATTACATCTATTATCAGAAAGTATCGAGTATCGAGTGTAAACATACACTATTCCCCTTAATTGCTCGATACAGCGTTCTTTCTATAGACAACCAAGTTACTCATTTACAAGTCCCTTCTACGTCCATTATTGTGTTATGATTGCCCTGTGTGGGCTTATTCTAGTAGATCCTTAAAAAAAAAGGCTGCAAACTGCACAGAACGAGGTTTCGAGACAAATTTCAAATGCCCCATGGTATGTTCGAAATCGCAGACTACATACTGAACTGAAAATAGATCATATTAGAACTTTTTACTATCGACTGACCAAAAAATTTTACGAAGACCTGGATTCCATTGGTAATCCCGTGATTAAAATTTATGATTATGATGTCAATGATCAATGCAACATCAAAAGGCCTATGGCCATTCTTAGTGATGCTGTTGACTAACTTCTGTATGGAATTTTTTGTGTTGTGGATTAATGTTACTTCTTACCTGTAGTGTATTTGTAAATTATTGTATGGATGTATTCATGTTTTCTTTTAATATTGCACACTGGGTCTTGCACTTACCAATATTTTTGCATTGTTTTTTGCTATGTACTGTTGTTTCTGTTCCTGCTAGTGGCTTTGCTGGACGGCCTTTTCTCTATGTGAATCATGTACGCTCTCATTGTTCATTATTAATCATCCTAACTTCATTATTAAGCCCATATATATATATAAAAATTCTTATAAAAAAAATTCTTAAAAAAAAATTTCGAAAATAAAAATTGGAAAAAAAAATGTGTATTAGAAATCTTGGGCATATTTTTAGTTTGCATTCTGTTCGAACCAGCGTATTTTCGATTGGGGGTAGGGTCCTTTGACCCAGGCACCTCGGTGATACACCATCACTCGTTGCGTACAACATCTAAATATCGGTTGAATTTGGCGCTTTAAAAGCGCTCTTCCATTTTCAGCCGTATTTCAAAATTAAAAAAAAAAAAAAAATGCTTTATTATCATACGGAATTTTACAAGAAATCAAGAAATAAGAATAAACATTTAAAAAATAAGCCAGCTTTAAACCAAACTAAACAATTTTAAACTTTAATGTAGCGCACACTTTGAAGCAGAAAACTCGCCTTTGCTTAATAATAAATGCATAATAATAAAATCTAAAATATAATAATAAATTGTGCCAAATTGATTGTTAAGAACAAACACTTCCTCTGACTTTGTAAAAAGCATTATTTCATTAATAATGCTAGTATTTAACACCACGCAGAGGCAGAAAACTGGAATGATAGCGCGCAATTCATTTTCTTTTAAATTTATGATTCTAAATAAAATTGATGATTGAATGCACACCGTGTAAAGTAATTAATAAGGTTTTAATATAAGATAAAATAACAAAATAATAATTCCTTTTTCATAATTTCCTAAGACGAAGTAACTGAGTACATTTCAAGAAAATAATAAGTTTTAACAATGATTTTTTTTTTTTTTTTTCTTTTCGTTGTGTGTTGCTGTATGGCAAGCTGTAGAAACATTTATTTATCCGTCAATAAGCCCTCTTATGTGCGCAGTATCCCCTTTTGTATTATATTATAAATGCACATAATATCCCCTCTTATATTATGTTACTAGCGGAAGTACCCTATGTCAGTTAAGTTAAATTAAGAGTAATGCATGTAACAACAGAGAGAATGATACCTCTGTAATCCTTCTCTAATAACGATGCAAAACATACGATTCAAAGTCATAGATTCTTCAGTCTGATGCGATATGGAACCCACATAAAAATTTTCCATAGAGAAAAATAAGCTAATTCTCTCTCATTACATCAGCAACAATGGCGCGCAGTTTTTAATTATTTTCGTCTTTCTAATCAAATGGTCGTAAGAGCTCAAGTTCCATCCAATATTGCACCTATATTCAATTTTAGTCGATTAACTGTGACAAAAAATTCATCATAATTGATCAGAAATTAATAACGCGAACAAACAAACACACAGACATTCTTCTTCATATGTATAGATTTTGTAAAACTTACAAATTTTTGGTTAACAAACTCTAAGATTTGAGGACGAGCAGTAGCAACACTTCGAAATAAAGCATTTTTAATCTCCAGCGAGCAAGACTTGCCACTCAGAAAAATGAGTGTGGAAATTTGCGCTTTCAGAGTTTTTAATTAATATTTCGGCTCATTAAGGTCGTACGAAGATGGGAATAGCCGAAATGGCTTCCCACGAATTTTTGGAATCGGGAATAATGTATTTAATGTTTGGCAATGCTACTTCATCATAGAACTTTGAAATTTTTTATTAACAAACTCGGTGCGAGGATTCGAAAGCGAGCAGTGGCAATAACTTTCAAATTAAAGCATTTTTATCTCCAGCGCACGAGACTGTTGCCACTGAGAAATATAAGGGCGAAAATTATCGTTTTTCCGAGTTTTTAATTAATATCTCTGATTTTGGCTACTTTTTTTTTTTTTTTTTTTAAAAAGGGGACGTCGACCTTTTCTAAGACCCAGAAAAGAATCGTAGAAAGTTTGGCGACGATAGCTATAGTAGTGATTGAGTTATTAGAGGACAAACAAACAGGCTTTCTTCTTTATATATATAGGTAGATAAATCATATTTCTAACTCTGAAAATGATCATGAATGAAAGAACACTAGTTAAGTGAATACGGATCGTTTTCCCACCTTTCGTGAAAGGCTAAAAAACTGGAATCTGAGCACCATCTGTAACTTGTAATTTAAAAATGTGAAGCATTTTGCTTGAGGATAAGGTTGAATATGTTCATAATATTTTTTATTCATCTTTCTCTGTCTTCTCGCTAAGCGCAATAAAATTTAATTTCTTAACCTTACTTAGAAATAAGTTAACAACTGCATTCTATACTTATTTTATTTCTCAAAGAAATGAAAAGTATGGATGATTTTATTGCCATTAATGAAATAACTACGCGATCATTAACAACTTGGTCTCCAGTTCGAAGTCATGAAAAATTCAAAAAAGTATTATGCTTTGTTTTCGGAAATTAAAAATTTGTTTGGAGTTTAATTAAGTTTCAACTGGAATAATTTTAGAAAGCTGTGTCTAAGAGATTCAGATTTGTATAACTGATGTCTTTTTACTTCTTTGTACGAACTAAAGGAAGTAATGTAATCGAGAAAATTTTCGGGTATCATATTTCAGTGAAAATATTCATTTTGACCGCTATTTAACAATTTAACGATTTTTTTGCGTGACATCTGTACGTAGGCACAGAATAAAGGACTCTTTTTCCGAAAATGGGTTGCAAAAAGGATTTAAAATGGATTCAGAAGAGATTTGTTGTGACTTCTGTACGTACGCGTACGTAAGTACATGTATGTATCTCGCATAACTCAAAAACGAGTAGCCTCAGAACGTTGAAATTTTGTATAGGACTGCTATAACATGCAGTTGTGCACCTCCCTTTTTGGCTGCAATCTGCCATAACAAAAGTATGTATATAATATCCCAACTCTGTTACTCGACTTCGGGAGCTCAGTTTTTTTATTCTTATATGTTGGTAAATTGTGCATTTTTTACTTATGATTGCATTATGTTGTTCTTATCTTTCGGTTAAGATTTTTATGCCTTTTGTTAATCTGCATGCAATAGTTGTAGAATTTCAACAATTTAAAACTTGTTTAAGTGCGGCTAGGCCTACTTTTTTTTTTTACTATACCAGCCATATTTGTTTACATTTGAAACTCAGAAGAATAGTGAATTAAGTCAGTTTCTGCACATTCAGCGTCTTTTTGCTGAGCAGGACCAAAGGTAAACTTTCCGTTGTGTGCACCGAAAAATGTGCCTCCTTACCCGCTGGCCGAATTTCTTGTTTTTGAGTAGAAACTCTAATTTTAATTGTAAATTTTTTTTCATTATTTTAACTAACTGTAATTGGTGTTTTATATTTTTCTATATTTTTTAATTTTTATTAAAGATATTTTGAGGTTTTATGTACTTTTACCTTGTCGGGACGTGAGAACTGAATTAGTTGAATGAGAAATGTATCTCTAAGAAATTTCGCGGAAATAAGTTTAAATGAAATGCAGGAAAAAATGCGTATAATTTAATATTTCGCACAAGGAAGTCATGTGGTGTACACATCAGATTTTTTTATTTTTGCTTTAAACAAAAGAAATTTTTTGCAATGCCGCGTTTCTCGAAAGCTGCCATTTAGAACTGTCGTAAAAACCTCGTATGTTAGCGACTTAGTTAACATGCGAGGGACATTCCTATTACAGTCTAATTGAGAAAATTCATGTGGTCTGCATCTGGTTAAAAGACAGCAAGCACCCATTTTGATGGCCATATGTTGCAGCATTTAAGTCTTATCTACAGGCAGAGATAATTTGTTTAGAGAGTGTCGGACTTAATTAACAAAAGTTAGGATCATTGTAGGGAAAGGAAATAGAATCTGCTAATCTGAGCATTTTCTAAGACTTTTTAACATCGTGTGCGAGATAGACTTAACACCTGGATTGCCTGGGCATATTGCCTTACCCAAATCTATCTAGAAGCAGAGATAACTTGTTTAGAGACTTGTAATGAACAATTCGGTTTTAATTAACAAAAGGTATGATCATTGCAGAGAAAGAAAATAGAATCCTCGACTTGGACTTGGACCTCGACTTCGTGTCCTCCGGTGCTAACACCACTTCTACACCTGGAAAATCTAAGTGATGTAGACATTAAAAACTAAGTTCCACCACATGTGGTAAAAATTTAGGGGAAGACAGAGTTATGGAGCTTGTGAGTGGTCCTTTAGTGATCTAAAGGATCTTAGTTTAGGAAAGTGCGGGATCATGATGCCACAGAAAAACAATAAATAAGCATACGCTATAAGAAGTACATAATAACAATCACCAAACTCAAAAATAATTACAAAATATTAAGTAAAAAATCCCAATTCAAATTCTTTCTTTATAACTATGCATCAGTACAACAGAGTAACTTTAACAGAGTGCTGTCAGACAGCTCAATCAAAGAATTCGAATGGACGGATTCAAAGCGTTTATCTCATTGGTTCTTCAACTCAGTGGGCAACACAGCAGGGTCTCCTTAGAGATTCTTTGGCAGGGTCTTCCTTAAGGTATGTTTATTGTGTTTCCTGGTTTTCCAAGAATTGAGTGCTACACCTGCTTGGCGTACCCTTTTGTTTAGAACAACAGAAATGGGTGGTGGCGAAGACAACATAGTAACCTAAAGGTATTTTTCGTTATTCTACTATAGCATAAACAAAGTTCTTCATTACATTAAAGCAGTGGACTCAAACTCAAATTGTACTCCGGCCAAATTCAGTACCTGAAAGTAGCTGTTTAAAAAAAAAATATTTTTTTTTAACTCTACAAAATTGGCTAACTAAATTTAAGCTTTTTGCTGCATTTTTGTCAAAAACATGTGTATAATATTGCTACTTCTGTTCTGCTTGAAATCTAAAAACTGGTATCTACAAGAAATTTCTGCTGGTCACACGTTGTAATTCCAACGTACTCACAGCTGACTATTAAAGTTTTCAAATTGACATTTGTTCAAATAATTAATATATATTAAAGCTACCGCTAAATAACTTAAGCCAATAAAAATGAAAATAATAAATATATATATAATAATAATAGTCTTTTCCCCTTTGGACTTAGGTTTCAGAATTTAAATTAAGTCTAAAGGGGCGTTTTTAACGTTTTGTGTTTTACCTTTATTTATTAAATATCATGTTCTACGTACTCAGCAATGTCGCAAAATAATTTTTAAATGAGCCTATCTTTAGAATTTCCGATACACTGTTCCGCGCGCTGGAGATAATTTTTTTTTTTTTTTTTTTCCGTGCAGTGTTGCCATTGCTCGCTTTGAAATCGTCGAGTTTGTTAATCAAATATTCGTTGAAATGTTACAAAATATGAAATCGATAATAAAACAAATTTCAAATTCAGGGCTTTCACATGCCGATATTCTATGGAAGATTACGTTATTCAAATTTTGATGGCTGTAGGTACCGTTGTTTTATCACAATGCGAGAAACATACATACATTCATGCAGATTCTCCACTATTTAATTTCTTTAAATATAATACAGAACTCTAATATTTGGTGGCAACAATTTGAAAAGTGATTCGCCGTTTTCAACGTAAAATGCCAAAACGAAATTGATAGTCCTTCAGGGCAAATTGCCCCTTTGGACTAACAATGAAAATAATATAAAATCGGATTCCAAACTATTATTCAGATCTTGAACTCTTTTTTTCAATTCTTGTCAGAACAATTCTAATTAATTTACGAAAGATTATTCGCGGGTCGCATGCAGCCCTGCAGCTGCCCGTTTGACACCACTATAATAACACGTGGGAAATACCGGGTACATACTTTCCAATTAAGTAATATTTTTTAAAGCAGATGCTTATATTAACCTCAGGAACCCCCTGATTTTTTTTAAAAAAAAGGCTAACCTTGACTATAAACAGGATGAATTTAGTAATTTTTCAGCTGAAAGATGCAGCAATTTCAGAAACAAGTTTAAAAAATATTAAAATTTTTCAGTTTAACTTATCCGAAAAACTCGTTATATCCGATTTTTATATGTTTGGAAGCACGTCTAAACCCTATAAACTAATATTAAGTGTACAGGAAATTAGGCGGAAAGAGAAAGTTTGCTCGTTATAAACTGGGCTCGCCATAATTGAATTTGACTGTATACGATTATTATTTTCTTAAAATGTCTCTTTCAAGCTATTTCAATTTATCACTCTGCCATTATTATTATTATTATTATTCCAAAGCGGCATTAGCATAGAAGGGCTAGTCTCGAAACGGCATTTTGCTTTGAATCCCTTAAATGCAATACATCACTTTTCAAATTATTGCCACCAAATATTATTGCCCTGTATTATATTTATATTTAAAGAAACTAAATAATAAAGAACCTGATTGTGAAATACAATGATACCTAGAGTTATCAAATTTTTGAATAAGGTAGTCCTCCACCCAAATATGGGCACCTGGAAGTCCGAATTTGGAATTTGTTCTATTGTCTGGTTCACATTTTCTAAAACTTTAACAAAATTTTTATTAAAAAAACTCAACAATTTCAAAGCGAGCACTGGCAACACTATAGGGAATAAAATATTTTTATCTAAAGCACGCGAGTCTGGAAAATCTATCGGAAATTCTAAAGATATGCTGTTTCTAAATATTTTTAGCCCAAATACTGTCGAAACGTGTAGGTATGTGTAAATGGAAAAAAAATAAATAAACGTATTATAACTTCTGAAAGCTTTCAGATATTTTTCATTTAGCGTGCAATTAGATTTCCTTATCAAATTTTTTGTAATCAATAACATCTTGAATATGCCGATTAATAGCCGATAAATCTGGAACCCTGAGTTTGGAATGTGATATGAGTTTTACTTTAAGTTATATTTCATATTTTGTAAAACTAAAACGATAATTTATACTTTTAAAAATATAGTTACAGTTTTAAAAAAATTTCCAAGCAGACAATTATTTTTTATAGCAGAGCAAATCGTCTAAAAATGTGCGAAGAATCTCTGTATATATGGTTTGTACACTACAAAGAAATTTAAATGGATGATTACAGAGTAGGGATTAACAAAACTTCTTCTTTATATAGTTGTGATGGTATACGAACTGGCAACTTTTGCTATTTCATACTGAAAAATTCCTATTTAAAGTTGAAGTGGTGGCAATATCCTGTTTTGACGAGAAATTATTTGTATCGTAAAATGGAAACAAATGCTTTGTGGTG
Organism: Stegodyphus dumicola; assembly: GCF_044657685.1. Lineage (NCBI taxonomy): Eukaryota > Metazoa > Arthropoda > Arachnida > Araneae > Eresidae > Stegodyphus > Stegodyphus dumicola. Next base: position 214,748,119 of record NC_140773.1, on the reverse strand, counting down.
TTTTATTGTTTAGTTTCGTCGCCACCCGAACATGAGCACCTGGAAGACCGAATATGGAATTTGTTCTATTGGTATATTTCATGTTTTGTAAAACTTTATCGAACTTTTGATTTAAAAATTCAACAATTTGAATGCGTGCATTGGTAACACTGTAGGGAATAAAACATTTTTATTTCCATTATTATAAACATTTTTATTACAGTATCTTTGTGGGTTAATAAAGAGAAGAATTATCACATTCTTCTGAAATTAAGTAGTGAGTGGGCGAAACATACACTCATGTCCATAAATTAAGGATAATGCAAAATCAGGCAGAGTAAGAGTTAGAAGCAAAACAAATTTGACTTATTTGTAAAGCTTATTTATTAAACAAAAGGTAAAAAGATGCTTTATGTTTGATATTATTAAAAAAATTAGCAATTTTTTCTCCTTGGAGCAAATTACACAAAAAAAAAAAAAAAAAAAAAAAAAACTATTTACAAAAACCAATATTACATGGTTGGTATGATTGTTAATACATTGTATGTCTCCCAGACGATGCAATACAGTCCGTACAACGCCTAGGAATGCTGAGTATCAAATTATCGATCTGATCTTGGGGGATATTACACCACTCAAAAAGCAATGCTCTCCGAAGTTCCGGTAGACATGTAGGAAGAGGTTGACGGGCTGCAACTCGTCGGCCAAGCATGTCCTACACGTGTTCTACTGGATTCAAATCCGGTGAGAATGTTGGCTAGTCCATACGGGTGATATCCTCCGATTGAAGGCATTCGCTTACAATGTTTGCACGTTGAGGACGGGCGTTGTCATCCATAAACACAAATTGTGCGCCCATGGCGCCCCGAAACAAACGTACATTTTGTTCCAGAATGACGTCCCGATAGATTTGGCTTGTCATGGTTCCAATTGAAACACGCAGGTCATTTCTGGAACCCAGAATAATTCCACCCCAAACGAGCACTCCTGCACCACCGTAACGCTGTTGTTCAATGATGTTTTCTTGGTGGTAACGGGTACCTGGAGCTCTCCATATGAAAGTCCGGCGTTAATCAGACAGCAAGCTAAACCTAGACTCGTCGGAAAACATCACACAAGCCCACTGTTGCGGTGTCCACAATGTTGCGTTTTCTACTCCAGGCTAACCGCAGGCGACAGTGAGTTGCAGTAAGTGGAATGCATCTGACAGGTCTACGAGCATATAGACCAATCTGCCCTAAGCGTCTGTACACGGTCTACCTTGAAATTGTCGTACCAGTGGCTGAAGAGAGTTGACGAGACAGGTCTGAGGCTGTGCTCCGCTTGTTCCTTTTGGCAGTAACTGCCAAATACCAGTCCTCATTCGGCGTTGTAGCTCTGGGGCGACCTGTTATGTAACGTCTACTCACATTACCATCATCTTGGAATCGTTGTCAAAGCCTGGAGATGACACTCTGGGCAATTCCAAGTTCGTCTGATACTTCCAGTTGGGTAACGACCATATTCCAGACTGCCGATAATTCTACCACGTTAAAAAATCATCCAAATGCGTCCTTTGTGTCATAACTATTCGGTTATTGCACTGAAATGCTTATAAAGCGCCTGCGAACAATTTTACTTCTTTGCCTCTTTTCCTTATATATCACTCTCTTACACTCTCGTCAATGTGACGTACCATCAGTGTCATCTGGTTACTTCCTGAAATTTGCATATGATTCTTGAAGATGTGTGTAGTGATTTCACAGGTGATATATTTATTTTAGAGTTCGATTTCCGCGTGACTCCGAATTGTCCTTAATTTATGGACATGAGTGTAGATTATTTAAGAAAATTTATGAATCAATCAAATGTGGATGCCAAGAAGTTACAGCCTCACAAATTGATACTTCTGCACAGGTCGTCGTTAAAACTTTGTTTGCTAGTTTGTCTTAGCGTGGAGTTATGAAACTATTGCTTCTACAGAACTGTTTTGTTTTGTATCATGTTTTCAAGAAATACATTAACAAGGAATTTTTACCAGAAGTCATGCAAATGATAGCATCTATTCTTCCGAAAAGATCATATTCCCACAAAGATTATTTCACTGAAAATACTTACACAGAGAAAATCCACGCAGAAACATTGACATTTCCCCCCCCCTACCTCCCGAAAAAAAAAAAAAAAAGAACTCTTGTTTCTGCTTGCTCAAAAATAAGGGAAATTAAACTCAAGATTGCTTGCTACCTTTGCTGCTTAACTGATTTAGGTAGCAAACAAAGAAAGATATTTTTTTTTTTTTTACCCCAAAGGATGTTAGCCCAGAAGGGCTATTAATTTCGGTTTGGCATTTTGCGCTTAAAAACTTTAAATGTTTGTTCACTTTTCAAATTGTTGCCACCAAATTTTACCGCCCTGTGTTATGTTTAAAGGAATTAAATAATGCAGAAACTGCATAAATGTATCAAAATTTTTCGCATTGTGATAAAACAACGGAACCTAGAGCCATCCAGTTTTGAATGACGTAATCCTATTGCGAATATGGGCATTTAAAATTTGAAATTTGTTTTATTATCGATTTCATATTTTGTAAAATTTTAACGAATTTTTGAGTAACAAACTCAACGATTTAAAAGCGAGTAATGGCAACACTCTATGGAGGGGAAAAAACCTTTTCATCTCCAGCGGGGGGAACTGTGTATCGGAAACTCTAAAGATAGGCTCATTTTAAAATTATTTTGCGACATTGCTGTTGAACTGAATTTCATGGTTTAAGTGCAAAGAACATGATATTTAATAACTAAAAGTAACACACAAAACGTTAAAAAATAACCCTTTGGACGTAATTTAAAATCTGAAACCTCTCAGATTTTTTTTTTTTTAAATTAATTTATTTTTTACCCCATTATTTGTATTACGGCGATGCATACTTCACGAAGAGGATTTTATGGGTACTTTTTAAGGAAAACTGGTTTACATCCACTATGCACAGTGGAAAAATCAAGAAAACTGCTATGAATTGCTGTGTCCAGCCCGTTCGCCCGGATTTAAATCGCTTTGGAGCTACCAGTACTCAGCAACATTACGGCGCGACGGTGGTGGGCCGAGAGATACCTACGTAGTGAACTTTCTACTATCACAATTCAATAACTTCCGCAGTAAACCAAAATCATATGGAAAGGTGGTTAAATATGGATTTACAAGACTACAGCAAAGCATCTACTGCTACCTGCTTAAAGGGACGATGTCTTCGTGGAATACTTCATAAGGGAAACTACATCCTATCTACTTTTCACAGGGAGGAATCCAAGAAAAATTTCAAGACTTAGGGCTAGAGACACTTGAATCAGGCTCCTGGGCGATAGCCGCATCCTGAGTAGAACGTGACAGCAATTACATAACTTTTTCTGGCATAACACGGCATAGTTTGGAAATGAGAATTAGCGAAAAACGAATTTTTGTGATAATCGTGAGTCTTGCACATAGAGTTACTAGTAACTCTATGTGCAAGACTCCCTTACGAGTAGACAGCGTAAGATAGGTCAGTAGGATTGCAGCAAGTTGACTACTGTTCAGCTAAATGAAAATTCCAAGTTGTCAGTCTTTTCGTCAAGATTTGAAGACGGATCAAGCTACGGGAGTTTAGTGACCTTACCCCTTTACTGATGAGGGTTTTCTGCGGCTTAGAACTGATGAGGGTATCACTTAAATGTTCAATACGGATATTTGTTCATGTTTCTAAGTCAAACCTGCCACTTTCTAGTACTGGCATTTTAAAGAAGTTTCTCTGTACTCATGTATGAGTATTTTTAATCATTTCATCTTTAGTTTTCAATTCCAAGTTTCATTCAAACTTTGCTGCTTCGTTTTCCAGAATTATATCGGTGCAATAAACAGGAATTAAATAAACATTTTCCACTTCTTTGCCTGCCTGCATTCTCATTTTGAGACAGTAATGAATGAATTTAGAGACAAGCTTTCAACCATTAAACTTCAGCTCTAGAAAAAAATGCCGCGCTGTAAACATTGTTACAATAAGTTTTGAACCAATTAAATGATACAGAGAAATTTTTCTATGAATTTTTTAAAGCAACGAAAGTAGAAATCCAGCACATTTGTTATTAAGTTCGTAATTTAATGAATGTTTGCCAGTGTGTTTTAGAACCATCAATTACCCGAATGTATGCTGTTACTATTTAGAAATCAGCGGGATATCTTCTCTTTCGAAATGAAAAATATCTTGTCAGATTTTGCTTTCTTAATTTTTTTTAGACTAGCGGCTCTAACCTATTTTGTTCCACGTACCCCTTTCTTCATTCTAAAACTCTTCTCTTCTTCCCAAAACTCGAAAAGTATGTAGGTGTTTGTTTAGCTTTCATTTAATTTTTAAAATCGGTGCAAAATCGGTGAAGGAACTTCTATGTCTTCTCCAAGCCGAGTGGAAGAAAATACCACTAGCTGTCATACAAAGACTTGTGGAAAGTATGCTCCGGAGGGTCCACGCTGTAAATACCTCTCGTGGAAACTCTACCAACTATTGATTTTGAATAAAGTTAGTTTTTATTTTCTATCACAGGTGTCCAAATACTTATTGGTAGTCAGTGTATACCTATACATAGATATATATAATTTAAAGATTCTATATTAACTACTACATATAAAACCTAACAGTGCATCAATAATGTATTTTTTAGTATTATTTAACTTCATTCTGAAGAATTTTCTGCGGTCTAATTTGCGTTATTTTATTCATAAGTCTCAAATAAAAACAATTATTGTTTATATGTCATTAGAAAATTAACCAAAAACCACCAATCAACCAATTTTCTTATCTTTTGGCTCTTAGGTGTACAAACTTTACCCATACATATTAGTGCTCCATCTTGTTCAACAGCTAGTTCTGCATCACAACATGTTTGGCCTAGAGCTTCAGCCAACTTCTCTACGGTTGAATGGGACTCCTCTGACTGTAATTTTCTTCTTAAGTTACTTTGTAACATTCCTAAGTCCAATCGTATTCTTTTTTAAACTTGAATATCTATTAAAAGAAAATTAGACATATAGTAGAAATATGTAAGGAATGTTTACAGTACAAACATGAAATGTACTAAAAGCACAAGCCTATTCAATAAAAAAACTGTAGATACCTGTTTGTTCAAATTTTGTTGGCACTGCACAGGAATGTAAATATCGCATCTTTGGTGAACAGTAATCGTGATATTTGAAGTGTGACGAACATATTCGTGCTGTTTTATACAAATCAGTAGGTGATTTATTTAACAAGTCTTGATTACTGCATGCGGCAGCCCATTGTTTTGATCTATAAAAATGAAAAACATTAATTTTATATTTTAAATTTCAATAAATCCATTTTCAATGTTAGTAGAAAAATAGCAAACTAAAAACATTCCTTATACATTAGTTACACAATCTCGAGAAAGGTTACATATTTTTTAAGAACAAACATTAAATTATAATTTAAGGAAAAATTCATGTATAACACAATGAACTTAATATGATTTATTACATTTCTGACATATTTATACTAATTCTCTATTATTTTGATCTATGGAAACAAAAAACAATTTTATTTTCTTTAATTAAAAGAACCTCTTTTCAGTGTTACTAGAAATTTAACCTTGTTAAAAAATTCCTTTTACATTAGTAACAAATCCTGAAACGATTTCATTTCATCTAATTTTATTTTGATGTACGAAAACCAATAATTTTGCAGATATTGTGTTAAATTGTAGTTACCGGTCATAGTATCTAGTTAAACAATTTAGCATTTCTTTGTACAGTTTTGTTAACAATATGATTAAAAAAGGATAAAGGGCCAATAAAAAGTACACATTGTTCGTAAAAGTGCATCTTTAAAATGTTTCCTTCCTTATTCACACCAATATGTAGTGGTTCCCTAAAGTGTTCGTACACTTATGAGTTTCAGTGAAATAGTGCCGTGAGAATTTTTTAATATCTATAAATTTATCTTAGCAAAACTATATAAAAGTATTTTAAGAATACAGTAAAACTTTTGGGAGGAATTAATAATTAAAAAGTAACAAAAAAGTTACCTCACAAAAATCTTCGTGCACTTTAAAGAAATCTGCAGACATTTTTACGAAATATTGCAATTAAATTTCTGTCAATTTTTGTAGGATATCCTGCAGCATTCAAGCTTGTAATACATAAATTACAAAAATTATCTTCTAAAATATTAGAAGAAAAAATTTAAAAAAAAATTTGGTTTTATTCAAAATCACTTCGAGATATGAGAAAATATTGGGCTTTATAATCAAATTCAATTCCGGGCTACAGCGCATTTTTTACAAATTCTTAAAGTGTATGAACACTTTTGGGAGCAACTGTATCACAAGCACAGTTATCTTGGATATTTACAGAAAAACACTGAACTATTTGTCTATGATGATGAACACTTGTAAGGATCTTAAGTTTTACTAACGTTTATTTTATTTTAAATCTTTACTATCACTTCTTATTTTCTACTTCCGGCCAGAATTAAAAGCTTTAACTTATTTATGCAAATTTGTCTTGCGAACGCCAAGTACTTAAGTTGTGGCTTTTTGCCAAGCAAGAGAGAGGAAGGAGCTATTAGAAGCAGGCCGCTTGCCATTGCAGTTTTACTCGGTTGCTGGTTGCCTTCAAGGCCAGAGGTTTAATCCTCTTGATAATTTTAAACGTATCGTAGTGTTAACAGTTCTCTGTACTACATACGGCCTTTCTGTTAATATACGGCCAATCTTCAAGTAGACACTTGTTTATTAAAATCCAAAGTTAGTTTAGTTAGAATTTAGTTAATATTTTTATATTCTTACGTTCAGACCACAAGTGGTTGGTCTCTGTATTCCGAAGTCCGGAAATCATTGTAAAGAGAGAAAAATAAAGGGTTTCGTATACCCTTCCTGTGTATCTTGTCTACTCCCCACATTTATTGAACATAGCTTTAGTAAGCTCCCTGTTCCGAGTCAGGTCATTTAATGTTCCCCAAGCAAGTAAGGAGGAACACTGAACCTGATAGTGGCGCCCGACGAAGAAGAATAACCATGGCCGAGTTTCAAGAAGAACCTGTGCTGCCTGCAGAAGCGGCTCAGAATCCAGAAATGCCAGCTGCCGCCCTGGAAGGATTTGGTTACATCGTCCAGACCATGCGCGCATCGATGAAACCAGAAGCAACATTTAATGGAAACTCACCGGTAACCAGTTTTTTGGAAAAATTGGAGGACCACTTCATGATGTATCCCGCGCATGAGTCTCTTGGGTCAAGCGGGAAGTCCCACCTATACTTACGAAAATTTCAAGACTGCCCTAGTAAAAGCCTTCCCTGTCGTAAGGGATCGTGCAAAATTAGAAACGAAACTTTTCAGCATATACCAGAAACGAATTGAAAATCTCTCAAGCTTTATTTTAAGAAAAATTCACGTTTTCAAACTCTTGTATGGAAACCGTCCAGATCCTGAGATAATTCAAGTGATTTTGCCGAGGTTACTTCCCCAAGTACAAGACTTTATTGAATTAAGGAATCCGACTACACTGGAAAAGTTATTTGAGCTAGCAATCCAATTTGAAAGTAGAAGAACGGCGGACATTGAAAGAAGACGCCAGTATGAACAACGAAACCAATTTGGTGCGCCAAGACCACAGCAAAGTCAAGAACACGGCTACAGAAGCAAAGCGAATCAGTGGGCAAGGAAACCCGAGTATCCAACAACAACCAGCGAACGTCGACAGTTCAATAGTAATCCAGGAAAAAAGTCTGAAGACCAGTGGAAAAAGAAGAAAAGCATGGAAAGGAAAAAACAAGATTTAACTAAAACGGATTTCTGCTGACGGGAGGGTGCGGAAATCCGAAGGCCAAGAAAACCCCTCTTCCTTCAAGTTAAATACAGTGATAGTGAAAAATTTGACTCTTCCAAAGATTGAAGTGATGGTGAATAATATCCCAGCCACCGCACTCCTGGATACAGGCGCGCAGTGTTCCTGTGTGGCAGAAGATTTTTTAGGAAGTATTTTCGGAAATACCGCATGTATAATTCGGATAATACGACAGTGTTAGCTGCGCAAGGAGAAAGATGCAAGTGTATAGGTAAATTACCGCTATACGTTCGTATCAAGGACGAACAAGTAAAGATTATGTTTTTTATAGTAAAGAATCTGCAAGCACATATCATCTTCGGGATGGATTTTCTTTCAGAGGCAGAAGCAACACTGAATTCTAACGAAGCGTCCCTTAAGCTGACGATGAAACCAGTTCGAGAAGAGAAAACAGAACCATCAATGTTAAACCTTGACCACCTGCCTAAGGAAGAGCAACAAAAAATCCGACAAGTGGATCCGGCACGGCAGGCACAAGCTCCAGAGGTGGAACAACGACAATCACAAAGGCAAGCCATTAGGAGGCAGGAGCAATTGAAAAGAAAGTTTCCCAGTTGGAAAATTCAAGGTAACAAGAAAAAGAAGCCGTTCCACCGACCAGAAAAGAGAGCGCACGACCACCCCCAGAATGAAGAAGGGAGAAGTGCGACGAATGCAAAGAGAGCCAGGAGAAATAACGGCAACTATAACCCGGCTCCCAAACGGAAGGTCTACCCATCGGACAGGAGTCTACGAATGTCGACGAATGCGAATCGACGAATCGACGAATACGAAGTCTACGAATGCGAATCGAAGAATCGACGAATACGAAGTCTACGAATGTCGACAAATGTCGACGAATTGCGGAAGGAACACCAGCTGCGGAGGCAAAGAAACAAGGAAAATTTGAACAGCCAGCAACGAGATCCAAGCAGGAACGAGAGAGAAGTGTCCCGGTTCCGCCAAGACCAGCTGCCATCAAACGGCCAAGACCACAGGCAGAGGCTAAAAAGAAGGTCTTCAAGGGTGACCGAACTGGAAGGAAAAGAAAGCTCATAGAGGAAGGAACTGAAGGGCGAGCCCGCACAAGAAGGAAGATAAACCAAACGCTAATCTTCGCTACCTTCCAGGACTGGGCAGAAAAAAGAATGTCCGAATATCACAAAGATAAGTAAAACTTTATGTTACTTTGCAACCTTAAGTTAATCTTTCATTCTTACTGCAAGTGGCAGAATTCAAGACGTTTTACCTCATGTGAGGTCTACCTTTATCGCCAAAAAGGCGAGAAATGAGTTGTTACCTATTTTGGTATTATGTTTTTCAATTACTCGCGAATAAAACTAAAATTAATATATAATATGAATGTGTAAATACTTGAATATTGTAAAAGTTATTGTATAAAATTTTATTTAAAACATTCTGGCAAGAAAGAAGTTTTAGTCTGAAAGACTTTTGAAATGTAGTATTTCAATGTAGAAGAATTGGCACTTGCTTGGAAAAGAATAGAAGTTCACAATGTACTACTAATGTATGTTTTAAAATGCGTAAAATTAACGGCATGTTAATATGTTCTTATATACAATGTGAACTGTTATTTTAAGCGTTAAGAAATACTGTGATATGTTAAAAGTGAAAGTAATGCCAAAAAATTTTAACTTATTCGTGTGACTGTAAAAAGAGAAAATTATTGTGAATATGTGTTAAAGGTTGAATGAATGTAGTTAGGCTCTCTGACGCTACACTTCAGAGTTAGCCACTTTCAGAATAGTACCTCAGGGTTTAGAGATGAATATAAGGTGTGTTATGAGGTCTTGTTATGTTGAATTTTAACACGTTAGTGTTTTGATTGCAGGCGGTAGTGTTGAACACTTGTACATAAACACATTCGTGTTTGGTGTTTTCTTTTACAACACATGTCAGAGAGCACGGGGAGAGATAATTAAATAAAGTCATGAATGAAATAAGAATGTTAAGAGAAATATAAATATTCGTGTTACTTGCCATTTAATTGTGTAACATTTCATTAAACTAGTTTTCCTTCCAGATCTCTGGAAGGAACCAGATTTCAACTAGAAACTCCTGTTTAGATGCAGTACAGATGAAAAGTAATTGTCCATGGAATTGATAATGTAAAAACGACTTTTTTTTAATTTCTAGTTTCTAGTGAGAAATGTTTGTAAAAGATTGCCCTCGCGTTAGATTCTAGAGCTAAAAGTTTTCAACAAGGTCGTTTTAGACCTCAGTTTCAAACTAATTAACTCTGGCGAGAAGTATGTAAGGATCTTAAGTTTTACTAACGTTTATTTTATTTTAAATCTTTACTATCACTTCTTATTTTCTACTTCCGGCCAGAATTAAAAGCTTTAACTTATTTATGCAAATTTGTCTTGCGAACGCGAAGTACTTAAGTTGTGGCTTTTTGCCAAGCAAGAGAGAGGAAGGAGTGATTAGGAGCAGGCCGCTTGCCATAGCAGTTTTACTCGGTTGCTGGTTGCCTTCAAGGCCAGAGGTTTAATCCTCTTGATAATTTTAAACGTATCGTAGTGTTAACAGTTCTTTGTACTACATACGGCCTTTCTGTTAATATACGGCCAATCTTCAAGTAGACACTTGTTTATTAATCCAAAGTTAGTTTAGTTAGAATTTAGTTAATATTTTTATATTCTTACGTTCAGACCACAAGTGGTTGGTCTCTGTATTCCGAAGTCCGGAAATCATTTTAAAGAGAGAAAAATAAAGGGTTTCGTATACCCTTCCTGCGTATCTTGTCTACTTCCCACATTTATTGAACATAGCTTTAGTAAGCTCCCTGTTCCGAGTCAGGTCATTTAATGTTCCCAAAGCAAGTAAGGAGGAACATAGAACCTGATACAGTTAATGGAAAAAAAAACAAGCTATTTATTTAAATTATTCCAAATACATGAAGTATTTGCTTCTCTATCAAAAATTGAGATATAATATATATATTAATAATAATCAAACCTTAGTTTCTTTTAAACTTAGAAATGATTTACCTAATAGGATCCTTAGGAAATCTGAAGAATTTCCTGTCTGGTGTTTTTCGAGACGTTGTCCCACAAACACAACAGCGATACCAGGATTTGGGTTGTTTGCTAAGTAAAAGATAGAGTGATTAAGTCTGTTATTCACCACACCACGTCAAATATTCAGAGAAATCAAAATTATATTTTTATAATAATGAATATAAATTTTTCAAAAATAAGCATAAAATACGAAAAATTGTATATAACTATCAATATACTAAATTAAAAATAATCTTCAGTGGCCACTAATATTAAATAAGTTTATAAAATTTTCTCAGATAAACTATTTGGTAATCTACAGCATAAATTTAAAGCTGAAGCATAATACAATTTATTAATAAAATTAATTTATGCAATCATACATGCCATTAGCTGCCGCATTATTATAAATGGCAAATTTATTCCTGATCGCTCGTTTTGTCGTAATATTATTATTAGTTGACTTTAAAGCTTAAAACTCATTTAAAAAATTTGGAAAGAAATACCAATATGCCTGCACAAACTATAGCATTTATTTGCCATATGATTAATTATATAAATTGAGATTCATATGCTAAAATGCAAAGTTAATATATTAAGAATGAAAATCTAGCTGCTGTGTTATACAATGAGACAAAATATTTTTGGAGCTTGGGAATCAAAATTAATGTACTATACAAAATCAATTTTTAAAATCTATGATAGGTTTTCGAATTAAAAAAGCAAGCTTACGTCACAGAAAGAGAATCGGGTGAATTCCGGCGATCCTCTTGCGAAACATCCATCTTATGATCTGCTTAAATAACTAGAGAAAAGAACTGAGAAAAACTTTCAAAGAAGAAAAGATTTCAAAGATTGCTAATATGGCTGACGACATGCCGGTTTCTTGCCTGCTATTTCGCACATGCGCAGAAAGGTACGGAAGGGTGGATGGATTGCCACTTTAAAATAAGCTTCAGGGATATACACAATGTGTTTTAAATTATTTTCAGATCTTCAACTATGAGATCCTCGCAGAAGATCAATATCTACGTCCTTTTGCTGCATTCATGCTTAACACAGATGATAATCACCCAACTTAAACAGTCAAAATCAAGCAGCATTCAGGGAAGCCACAACCTGGGAGGGTGACCTCCCACGTGACCATGGACTTGGTGCATTTCACTTTTTTGGATCATCTAGTGCCCTCAACAAGGAATGTACATACTTGTATATATTTATAGCCTAATTAATTTACTGTATCATATTTATAACATGTATGAATACCTACTTTTTATTTAATACTCATTTTCATGTGCATTTTACTGTCATCTGGGCACTCCTACGCATGATGAACTCTAACTGCTAAGTTCCGCCCACTGCTCATGATTGGATATAACAGCACACTTTTACGAACTTTTAGTGTAAAATTTTTCGTGGTATTCTCTTACCAGGACTATTACTATAATGAGAAAAATAAGCGTTCATAATTCTACACGACAGATAAATTTAAAAAAAAAATGTTTTTATACGTTTTCTGCCCTAGCAAATGGCAAGGACTCTCGGCCATCACATGACACGATCAACTACTGGAGTTATATTCTCCATGTAAATATTGTAAATACTTTTTCCTATTTTATCAAGACTCTTAATTATCGGTACTCTCATGTGGAACTATTTTCCCCCCTACTTGAAATTATCTTTGTATCTTATTAATGTTTGTGAACTCATCTAGTATTTGAACTATTTATTACACCACCCCACGATGTAAAATTCTGCAGTGGAAAAGTGTCACCTTTCCCTTTATTTTTCACATCTTGTTTCTGTGACACCTTTTGCTGATGTTCTTACTTCCAGGATGCCATATTAGAAGACAACTGGCAAAAAACCTGCAAATTCACGCCGGCTAGGCCCAGTATAACAGCGGTAAATGGAATGGAATGGTACACAATGTGTCTCTTCAGTCTGACGGAGCCACATTTGCCTCGGAGAACCTTTAGTTTTTCTCCTTAGAAATTCTTTGCCTATGTACCAAATTTCGTAGTCGTGGGTCTATTAACTTACGCGCAGCGCTAACGAAAGACACACACACACATACAGACTCTTTGTTTTATTATATGTATAGATTACGTAAATATACGTATGGTAATGAACATTGTATAATAAAGCTATTTTTCTTTGATATTTTATACCTTGTTCTATATTATACCTATACATAGATATATATAATTTAAGGATTCTATATTAACTACTTCATATAAAACCTAACAGTGCATCAATAATGTATTTTTCAGTATTATTTAACTTCATTCTGAAGAATTTTCTGCGGTCTACTTTGCGTTATCTTATTCATAAGTCTCAAATAAAAACAATTATTGTTTATATGTCATTAGAAAATTAACCAAAAAGCAGCGACCGCAATGTAATTGAAAAACAGTCCTTAAACGTGAAAAGGTTGAAAGCCATTTGGGTTATGACTATTTTCACAGATATACAGCTACTTCGCATACATGTAACATAGCATTCGAAATGAAAAACTCAATATTTACTGCAAATTCATTCATGTAAGAAATGTCTGTCTTTCTACTTCTATGGCTTTAAAAAAAGATGCTATTTGTCTTAGAGTTTATCGTTCAATAATACATTTTCATTGTACAAAATTGCATTCATTCGAAGAATTCAATTTGTATTTTCCTCTGTATAAAACTGAATGTAGAGAAGTTAGATGTTTAAACGACCCTCACATTTTCTCAAGACCCCGAGCAAGATTATCCCCTCCTTGTCAGCTCTCCCCCTGAAAAAAGGGATCGTAAATTTACGACCTGACCGCATATAGGGTGATTTCAGCCTGTCACCTTGTTTGAGTAAACTAATGGAGACTATCATGCTTGCAAGAATCAGAGATCACATAGAAGCACAAGCGTCTAGCCAAAGAATATCTCCTTAGAGATTCTTTGGTCTAGCCCCTCAGACGCTAATTTACTCCTGTTTCCTCTCTGAACATCTGCGCAGATTACAGCGCATGTCGTCATCTTCCTGAAGGCATGAACCTTATAACAGATAGACTGTTATGTATTAATCGTTATATATATTTTTTAAGCTTAAGTTGTTTTGCTTATTTCAGTTTTGATTTGTAATTGAAGTTCTATTTTTTTTTTTTTTTTTTTTTTTTTTTTTTTTTTTGTTTAAGGTTGGTTGTAAGTTTAAATTGTAACTTTTGTAAACTTTAAGTTTTTGGTTAGGTTGCTTTTAAAAGTTCTGAGTTGAAGTTGTTTAATTTTAATTTGAGTTTAGGGACTTAAGATTTTTGTTTTTGTTCTAGTTGTTTTGACCCTTAAGGTTGTTTAACTTTTAACTTTAGTTTTTTATTTTAAAACTTTGTTGTTGCACCTTTGTGTGTTAATTTTTTTTTCTTAACTTTGAGTGATTTAATTGGTATCCCTCTTTCTTTTAACGTTAAACGAATACATACTTTCTGACTGGCGGTAGAAGAAAAATAATTTGATTCTATTTGTATTTCTTTTGGATAAATTGTGTTTAGTCTCAATTGGTGGCTGAGGAAACAATTATAACAGTGCTGACATTTTTATTATGTATTATAATGTTGTGTAATTAGAAGCTTCTTTTTTTTTTTTTTTTTTTTTTTAATTTACCAAAGTCATTTTGTATTAACTTAGTTCAGAGATTTTCACCCCTTGCCCTCTTTTCTTCAGCGGAAATTCTTATCAGCAATTCTACTGTTGTACTGCACCCCAAAATTCCTTTCGGCTAAGCGTTCCACCATGTGTGGGGGGCGAAAGTGTTTGATAGTTTTACCATGCGGTTTTCACGAAAAGAGGACCCTGTTTTGCTGGACAAGGCTAGCAGGGTGATGTTCCACAGCATACTTATGATGGGGAAAAATATACGTTGAGACAGAAGATCTGCATTATCGACTGGGACCCTGGAGCGAGGCTAGTTTCTTTCCCCCTTGTTTCCGCCTGCAGTTGTGATGACACATTGGTGTGGCCTTGGAAGTTGAACGACGGAATGGATGGAATGGCGAGAAACGGCTCCTTTTGGTAGTCGGGAAACCCTTTCCCGTGAAGATCCAGAGTGTGGGTTGCCTTTTTTTGGCTTCCTGCTAGTCATCATCTACGCCAAGTTTTCAAAAAACGCGCCAGATACTAAAACGGCTGCGCAGTGTTTTTCGAGAGGTTTCGGGAGACGACAGAAGAGAGACGGAAAAAGAAATTTCACGAGAACTTATAAGATGACAACTTGGACGAGCAGCTCGGAGGTGAGCCTCATCTTAGACGTAGCAACGTAAATTAACCAACACCGAAGAGAGGCTGCAACACCTATATTTCTAAAATCCTAAAATTTACGCTGTCATGATGGCCTGTGGAGGGAAGCCTGGCCTCCGAACCAATAGCTTGGTGGAGTCTCGTCAATCTAACCCCTTTTGTTTTCTAATTTCAGATACTATCCCAAGTTTTTCTCCGAGAAATAAGTTTCGCTAACAAAACTCAAATATATGAAGGATCCCTAATATGTTAAAGAAGGGTATGTCATCCTTTTCTGTTGTTTTCACATTAGTTCTTTAATTGATCCAGCCACCACGTTTAATTGTAATGTTTAGTGAGGTCATGACTCTCTTTTTATGTTTTGTAATCATAATATTTTCCTACCTTAAATAAACGTAAGTTGATTTTATTCTCCTGTCTGTATTTATTGTAATTATCTTTTACACTGGACCTTAAACATAGAATGGGTTTTGTTTAACACAACGCAACTTCATGGAAATTATTGATTTGTTTACATATTTTGTTTTTATGTTTCCTTTTGACTGCCCACAATACTTAGTATGTTATTGTAAAATATTGATTGATATGTTCAGTTAAGTGACTTATACACACAGTTACCTACCGCATAACACAGAATGAACTTTTTCTCTAGTTGTGTCACAAATATGGTGTTCATTTGTAATTATTAAGTATGAATTTATGTTGTTTATATAACAAGACTAACCCAGTGGTCGGGGCGCGGGTCACCTACATGTCGGCAAGAAAGAGTAGGGACGATCTGGTTACTGAAACCTATGGCATTTGTATCACATAACTATTTTTAATTATTAAATGTGATACGTTGTATAATGATGAGATTATGAAAGTCCACAGTTTTTTCCAAATAGGATTTAATATATCTCATTAAAGCACTTTTTACTGCATTTCGCGCATTTTTTTCACGCGTAATTCTTGTACAAACATCTTTATTTTGGTAAAAGGTAAAAACTCTTAAGCACAAAATTTATGAACTTAATTTTGAGGAAAAATAAAGTAAAATTAAGTAAGATTGATAATACGCGATGCTTTGAAATAAATAAGGTAAAATTAAACAAGATCTGATACTTTTTTAAAATTTAATGAACATTTTCAGGCAGTGATTTTCAAAACTATAACATTACAAAACGATCATTTATTTGATTATATCATCATTTAATTATTAACATTAAATTGGATTATTTATTTTAGTAATTTATAAAATTCGGAGCATAAAATTTTCTGAGTGTAATGAAGGAAAAAAAAAGATAAAATAAAATCTAGAAGAACTCAGATTTTATATTACGCCCAAAAGGCACCTTTTTTTTAACGTTTTGTGTGTCACCTATATTTATTGAATATCATGTTCTTCGCCCGTAAACCTCATACATTTGAAAACAGCATATCTTTAGAATTTCCGCACTGAAGATAAAAATGTGATTTTCCGTACAGTGCTCGCTTTGAACTCGTTGAGTTTGTTAATCAAAAATTCGTTAAATTTACAAAATAGGAAATAGATTAAAACAAATTCGAAATTCGGCCGTCCAGATGCCCATGTTCGGGGGGAGGATTACATTATTCAAAATTTGATGGCTCTAGATACCGTCGCTTTTGTTACAGTGCGAGAAACATACATGTATTCATGCAGATTCTTCATTATTTAATTTCTTTAAATATAACACAGGGCGAAAATAATTATATTTGGAAGCAGTAATTTGCAAGGAGACACGGAAATTTATAGTGAAACAGCGCAGAATGTCACTTTGAAAGTAACAGCCTTTCTAGGCTACCGTCCCTTTGGCCTAATAAATAAAAAAAATCTTATGCAGAACTAAAAATACATTTAAAAAATAATCACTATAAAATACAAGCAAAATTAATTATTAAGGTTTAATGCAATTTTAATATTAGAATTAAATGTATAAAAATTATTAAGGAGTCAAAAGTGTTTATCACTATGATGTATTATGAAATATAATTGAAATACAATTCCTTTATATAAATTGTACTATAATACTCATCTATAATTTTAAAAAAGCAGCACAATTTAGAATTTTAAACAAAACTCTCAAAAATTCGTTTTTAAATAGTTTAGTATTTTTTACATATTTACACCAATAAAAAGCATAAAAAATTGCAAGAGAAAATTGCTTGTTTGAAATTTTCTATTAGTTCAGATTTAAAATATTATTTTCTAAAAGAAGTAGTTACAAATTTCATTACAGCATAGGAAAAGCTAAAAAAATATCCAGTCCTGAAAGCATGCAATAGCTATATAATTATTTGGAACGTTAATTATGCTTGATAAATATGCTAAATTTTAAAAAATCAATCTCAATTTCAAAAATAAAAATATGTAGAAATTCTAATTTGTGAAATAAGGCGCTACAATCAGCTTTTTCTTGACAATTATACACGCTGCAATAGGCAACCAATGTTAAATTTCTGCATGTCGTCCCTACTAGTCCGCATGTGATCAAGGTGACAGCCGGCAACGCCTCAGACGAGGGAGAAAACCCATTTGGGTTAGTCTATTTCTTATAAGGTCCATGCCTGAAGGCGGCTCGTATTTACTGTTATTTACTCTGCTCTGCTGTGGTAGCGTGTGATTGCTGATACAGTGCTGATACAGTTCTCTTTTTTTATTTTGCTTCGATTATTATATCTTCTGCACAAAATGAAGAAAAACTGCCCATTTCAGGGCCAAGTACTTCTGTTTCCTCAGAAGGCATTTTTGATTCTGAATCGAATCAAAATCAGGAAGGAGTAATCGTGTGCGATAATTCCAATTGTGGTATGTGTGATAATTCTGATTGTGTTGTGAGTGATATGGTTCATTGTGCAAATGATTTTAGTATAGCTGAGAGTGATTTTGTTTGCCGTCATTGTTTAAAATTTTCAACTATAGATACAATTTGAAACGCCATGCATATAAATTTCATTACAATAATACTTCATTAATTGAATCTCTGAAAACCAAGTTCTAATAGTATGGTTGATTGTGCAAATAATTTTAGTGTTGCTGAGAGTAATTTTGTATGCCCTGATTGCTTAAAAACGTACCAAAATAAATGCATTACACTCTAATAATACTACATTAATGATTCTTTAAAAGGTGGTCGATCACCAAGCTACAAATGTGAGACTGCCATCTGAAATTTAATGACCTAAAAAATTGGAAATATCATCAAAATAAAATTCATACTTCTAACAGGTAATTATGTATGTCCTGTATGTTATGCTAATTTTGAAAAGCGAGAGATAATATTCCATTTCAATAATGTTCAAGATGTTGATTTGAATCATACTGAGCTAGAATTTAATTCATTTAATGAATTTTTGGCATGGAAAGCAGAAATTGAAAATAAAACAAAGTCAAAATTTATTATGGAGTAAGCATATTTAATATACATGGTGTAATGCCACTGTTCAGGAAATTTTATATCAGAAAGAAAAGGTTTGCGTCACTTAAAAATCCTTGGTAGCAATAAAATAAATACATATTGCCCAGCTGCATTAAAAGTAACAAAACATACAGATGGCAGACGTGTAGTGTCATATTAGAAAATACATATTGGGCATCGGAATGATTTAAGTCACCTATTTTTAACAACAGATGAAATAAAAAATATTGCATCAAAGATAGCAGCAAAAATTGCTCTGGATAATATTTTAGATGAAATTAGAAATTCTCTATGAGATGCTGGGCTTGAGAGGTTTCATTTACTTACAAAACAAGATTTACATAACATCAAAAAATCTTTCATTGGGTGCCTTTTGTTTCTTGGCAATTCTTTTTTGACGCCAAGATCGGCGCCAGGAAGGCACAATTTCAAGACGACCGCTACACAAAACCAAAATAAGAAGTCAAAAAAATTGCACAAACTCAGTGTCCATGTACACATCGATCTGTTTTGACTAAAAAACATCCTAGAATTGCACAAAATAGGCATTGCGCGCTGCCTTGAATTTGTCCATGTACACATTAGTCTATTTTCATTTAAATAAAATCAGGCAGCTAAAACAAAGTTAAAATTATCATGGTAACCAGAAGTGTTGTTTCATCGGTTTCATCGCCAAAATTAAAAGAAAAAAAATTGTCGCTAATCGAAGAGGCACCCAATTCTACACTAGAGCCTTTCAATTTGTCATCTAATTCTGTTAAACATGAAAACGATTGAGTTTGTGTAGATACGTGGGTACCTGAAATGCAAAATTCTCAGCATCCATGCGTTTCATTTTATAAAACCCAGGGATCAACATAGCATGAGTGAATATTGTACACAATATTCATTTCTAAAAGGAAATGATTTTGTTTTGATAATGATGACAGAAGCACAAAGAGAGATACTGAAAAAATTTAGTTCTGACTTTTATATGTATCGATGGTACACATGGGGTGAATGCATGCAGATTTGAACTCATAACTTTACTTGCAATGGATGATTTGCGCCAAGGATTCCCGTGTGCATTTTAAATTTCTAATCGATGTGATCAGCCAGTGCTATCATTTTTTTTTTTCATGTATTAAAGAAAACGTTGGACAAATACAACCACAAATATTTATGTCTGATATGGCTGAATCTTTTTTTTAATGCTTGGAAGTCTGAAATGGGTTTACTACAGAAACGTCTTTTTTGTGCATGGCATATTGATAGAGCCTGGAGAAACAATTAAAAAAAAAATCAATGGTGTTGAAAAACAGGCGAAAACATATAAAATTATTAGATCTCTCTTAGAAGAATAAGACATTCATACTTTTCATACACTGACAGAAGCAGAAATAAAATTACTTAAAGAAGATCCTGACACTATTGAATTTGCAAATTACTTTGAAATATATTATTTACAAAATACATCTAGCTGGGCATACTGTTATAAGACTTCACAGTGGTGTTAACACAAATATGCACATCGAACGAATGCACCGAACATTAAAATATATTTGTCTTCATGGAAAAAATGTTAAGAGATTGGATAACACTATACATGGTATTATGAGATTTGTAAGAGATAAAATGATGAATCGCTTAATTACAGCAAATAAAGGTAAATTAACAAGTAAGATTTGGGATTTAAGAATCAGACATAAAACAAATGAAACACTATGTTTATAAGTAATAGAGAATGAGTGTGGGTGGTCTGTTTCATCAACACATAATACAGAAATATACACTATACATGAAAGTAACAAAACCTTGTGCATGTCACATACAGTGCACTGAGTGTAATATATGCATTCATTGATATATATGCAGCTGTATTAATTCATCAGTTTGTAGAGACATTATGTATTTTTTGGAAGCAGGCAAGATGGAAAATATGCAAAGCCTTCGCCGGGAATCAAATCGCGGACCTCTGGATACACATCACACTATGAAGGCATGCCAAGAGGGGGGAAAAATACTTTATATACTCCCCCTTTTAAAGGGCGACTGGGGTTTTTAGGGAATCTAATTGCCAAATCCTGGGTGTGGAGAACAATCATCTAACACCCTTTCAGTTCGGGCACCACTGTACAGACATTAGAATTTTGCATTGGAAGCAAGAGAGATTGAAAAATTAGCAATGCCTTCAGGAATCGAACCGCGGATCACTGGAATATGCGCCCAGTGTGCAAACCACCCCACGAAGGAGGCGGGAGAAATACCTTATAAGTTAGGTGGAGTATCTGCAAGCACACTAGAAATACTGCGACTTATACTACAACTAGAACACATAAATGAATTATCCACTTATTATCGATGATGAAAATGAATTTTGAATTAAGTAGCCAAAGCAAAAATTACAGACCCTCTCACTGGAACACAGAAAGAATGAACTAAAACAAACATGTTTAGAATTAATAGATTCATTAAAATTAGACAAACAATGTGATGTGTTAAACAGGATTCTAAAATCAGCACCACTACAACTAGAAGCTGCTGATATGTTAAATGCACAAGAAATACATTTCCCAACTGCTAATAAAGATATCCCACCTAATAAAAATATAATACCCAAAATATTCTCAGATACAAAACGAAAAGGAAACTGACAAAAACTTCTACAGTAACTTCACAGAACGAAGAAAATAATACAATTCTAAAAATTATTTTGGATCGCAAAAATTTTACGCATAATTCCATTGAAGAAACTTAACACATCTAGTGAAAAATATATATTTTAACAATAGTCATTAGTACCTATTTACACTTCCTTTTGTCCATTTTTATCATCTAAAACATCTTCCTTCAATTGCCTGTAAGTGTTTTATATGTGTCAGATGATATTTTTTTCTTATTTATATAATACTCTCTCCCTCTGTCATTCTTCAGAACTTCTCTTTAATAATAATTCCAACTCTTATCCTTAAAATGATCAGGAACAGATGTAGAGGGTCAGAACAGGGTTTTAAACCCTTATCTCAGGTCCTCGTGATAGGCTGATGTATTCTGTGATTAATGAGTAAGTCTACTTTTGTTCATCCTCCCTGCTTTACTGTCTTCCTCCCCCCCACCAAATCCAATAATACCAAATATTGTCCATACAATCAATCATTCATTGACTTTTATACTGTTCAGTCAATAGATTATTGCCAAACGTTTCAATGTAGATAAATATATTTTGGTGAAACTGAGTCAATCCGAAATTTGAATAGTAAGCAATATTTTCTACTACAGTCAAAAGTCGTTAATTCGGACACCCATAATCCGGAATGATCTATAATCTGGACCTCAAAGCTTCAAACTTTCTGTGCATGCGTCGCGTTGACGCGTGCCCGTAAGGCCTTCACGGCTGAGAATATGCTTGTGCGCGTACGCAAAATATGTTTACGAGTGCGCGTTTAATGTATAACGGACAGTATAAGGTAAGCTAAAATTATTTAATTATCTATTTCAGTTAATGTTGCAGATTGCGTTGTTCCTTAATCTTCGAATTGGATCCGGCTTATTATTTTTTGCAGACTGTTAGAGCAATTTTATAAAAGTAAGCTTGAACTTTCGATTATGTCAAAGAGAATTTCTGATATATATTTATTAATATGTAAATGATCTACAAAGCGAAAGTATGTTTCGAAGTTCATTAAACTAAAAGTGGAATTGCTACAAAAAAATGGATAAAGGCATATCCTTTGTTTATCTAAACTTTAACGTTTGTTTATCTTTAACGCCGCGGCGCCACGCAATGAATTGGAAGTTGATCTGTCAGCACTATCCTTATCTTCAGGGCAGATGTTTTTATTTTATTTGGCTTATAATTTCTTATTAAATGTAGTATTTCATCTCGATGTACTCCATCTTTGATATGACTTAAATCAAATTCCTCGTCATTATAATTCGCTTCCGATAGTGAAGAAAGTGACACAGATGTTATTGAAAAGGAAAAAATTTCGATTGACAAATTTGTCGGTATTCTCGACACAGCAATTATAGGACTTGAACAGCGGAACTTTGTAACTGAACAAGAAATTATGTCTGTTTAAAGAATTAAAGAGAATGTATTATCACATTAAAAAACGAAGCAATTTAAACAACTTACATTGAAAGAAATGTTTAATGAAGTAAACAAATAAATATTAAGCTTTTTTTTTGTAAATTTTGATACCCTTTAGATCATAATTGTTCTTTATTTCATAAATTACGGTTTCATATTTTTAATTTTATAATTTCTGCATGCCATCTTACCAGATTTAAACTGATGATCTATAATCCGGAAAAATCGATAATCCGGAATCGCCGAAGTCCCGACGAGTCCGGATTAACGACTTTTGACTGTATTTAATACTTATCAAGTTTTTTATGTTCTAATTATTCAACCCCATGTACATTCACATGTTGTGTACTGGCCATTTTATTATGTGTAGAATTGTTTAAAACTAACTGAACATTGTAACAATCTCATCACAGTTTTGTGAATTGCCACATCAGGGGCGTAGCTAGAGGGGGAGAAGTGGGGCATCTGTTCCCCGGGGGCAGAATCCAAGGGGCGCCAAACTGATGTTACGACGTTTTAGAATTAAATGTTTTCCATCATTGGCAAGCAATAGGGGCGCGAAATCTTCAGTTGTCCCTGGGCGCTGAAAAACCTAGCTACGACTCTGTGCCACATGCTGCTACATTTTTATTTTGGGGTTTTAATTATTAATGACATTAAATAATAGAAACCTTAAGTTTTTTTTTAATACTAGCTAGCTTTACATACTTGGTGTGTACCTTTAACAAGGCTTACTTGTACATTATGTAAACTTGTATTTTATGCCAGTCGGTCCCCCTCCCCTCACATGTTGATGTCAGAATTTAATCGTATTCCTTACATTTTAAAGCAATAATTCATAAGTTTGTCTTATGGATATCTGAGGTATGAAAGAATATGTGAAGAACACGTTTCCCCCCCCTTCGGGGCCGAATTTTGAAAACGTTTGAAATTGGTTTTTAGGTATTCATATCCCATACATTTTAAAGCAAGAATCTTATGTATTTCTTCCTTATATGAAAAAACATAAAAACACGTTTTGCCCGCCGAATCTTAAAAAACCGCTTCTTAAATGACATCTTCGGTACAAAAGGAATAAGCTCCTAAGTTTTGATATCTGTATCTCTAATAGCTTTGAGCGATGAACTGTAGATGAATAAATGAATAAATCAGTAATTCTTCATTTATGTATAGATTTATAATAAAACATCTGAACAAATAAATATGTATACCAATTAAAAAGAAAACTACTTCAGAAAAACTAATAAAAGAAATTAATTTACATTCAGTAATGCGCAACAAGTTCTTGGCGTTTTCAAAAAATCGGCTTTGACCACGCCGAGCTCCTTGGAGTAAACACGCTGCGCGTGAATCTGCACAAATGATCACGAAGGAATCAGTAGGAAACTAGTATTTGAGGGGTTGTAGGAAAAAATGTCACCCGGAAAAAGGGAAACGGAAAGAATGTCCCCGGAAAATAAGGAACGGAAAAAATGTCACCATTCGTTTGCAATGGAAAATATAAGGCATGTTTAGAAAGATCGCCAAGCTGGGTGATAAAAGTTTTATCTTACCCTTAAAACCTCCCTCAAGAGAGCCCGCTATAACCCTGCCCGTTAAATTAGAATTTGGCAGGTTCACCCAACTCCAATCGGCGACATTATTTGGCGTGATTTTAGAGTTCCTTTTTTTCCGTTCCTTATTTTCCGAGTGACATTTTTTCCGTTCCTTATTTTCCGGGGACATTCTTTCCGTTTCCCTTTTTTCCGGGTGACATTTTTTCCGCACACCATCTGGGTTGCTAGATGCTTGTCATAGAAGCCAACAACATCCTCATTCCTCATCAATTTGGATTTCGAACGAACCTTTCCACATCTTCCCAGCTCTACTGAGCAGTAAAGCACATCTCGGAGGGTTTACAGAACAATAAATTTACTGGATGTCTCTTCATAGACGTAGCCAAAATTTTGGACCGTGCTTGGATGGACTGACTGATTTATAAAATACACAACCTGGGCTTCCCAGGTTTCATTACACACATAATTATATTCTACCTTACAGGTAAACACTTTGTCATTCTCATTTCAGACATTTATTCCCACAGGTGTCTCAATAAGGGCACACATTATTTAACATTTATGTGAACGACATTTCTTACACACCCAACACTACGTTAGCAATGTGTGCTGATAAGACAGCGATTCCTTGCACAAATGCATTTCTTATTCCAGTCATTCAGCACCTTCAGAATTACATACACGCATGGTTCAGTAAATGAAAAATACAAGTTAATGTAGACAAGACCCATTGCTATCCTATTCATACAACAAAAGAAGATTGATATGAACTTGCAATTTTATGGTAGAGCCTTGTTATGGGCCAAGAAAGTCACTTATCTTGGGATGATCCTCACAAATTCTCTAGCACGATCTGTACAGATACATTCTATTACCCAGAAGTTTCGAAGCCAGACTCTACCCCCTAATTGATTGAAATAGTATTTTATCTATTGGTAATAAGTTACTCATTTATAGATCCGTTTTGCGTCTCAAGTTGTATTTTATCTATCGATAATATGTTACTCATTTATAAATCCATTTTGCGTCTTAAGTTGTACTAAGTCTGACCAGTCTGGGCTTACTCTTGTAAATCTAATAGAAACAAATACAAATTACACAGAGCTGCAATTCTGAGGCAGGTCATGAACTTACCCTGATATATCAGGAACAATACAATTCACAAAGAGCTAAATGTTCTTCAGTTCAGATTGTTTTGTTACCATCTACAAGAAATTTTTATTTAAAATTAAGAAATCTTAATAATATTGAATATAATTATGATTTTAAAGATGTTAACAACAATGAAGATTAGAAGAATGTTTTCGCAGAAGTGCCTCTCACTTGAGTGGCGTTATTTTTAAAAAGTAAAATGGCATATACCCAAAAAAGGAATATCTTTAAAAAAAATTCTGATAATTAACATTACATGAAAAAATTGGTTTACTTTTAAAATTTCCCGCTGCTTCACTTGCGGCCTCGTTGTATTTTGTTTTTTAAGTTTATTTTTTAAACAAATCCGTAATGAATTAAAATCTGTGAAATTTATTTATAATTGAAAAACAAATTTAAAAATGTGTTAGAAGAAGGGATCATTACTTCATTGCCCGTCCATTTACCGTAGCCTAATACTTAGTTGGATGATTCTTATCATAACTTTGGCATTAAATTCATTAGGGAACACATTAATTAATTAATAAGCTAAACTTCCAAAAAACTAATTTGAAATTTGTTTCACGCTTGAAATTAAATATAATCATAGCATTGTGACTCTTATCGTATTATATACGGTGGAAATTACAAGGAGGAAAGATTATACTATATTTCAATTTACTGTAAAGAACCAGTAAGGAAGACAGCACAAAGAAAATCGCCTTTTTTAACATCTCGTAGCAAATTTGTTCTCTGCATTTCACGGTAATAGACCAAAAAGTAAACTTAAGCCACTTAACAACAGTAAACAATTCTAGTCGAAAGCCTTAGTGCATCGAGAGGTAATACTCGTAATCTCCCGAACTGCCAAAGTTTTCGGTTTCCCAAACAAGGCCGTAACTTCTTTTTTATCAACAGATTTTTCGAGGGGTTCGGAGTGCGGCGGCCAGTGGAAAAAAACAAGAGCTCAAAGTTGAACGACCCACCGGAAAAACAACCAATCTGGAATGGGGGAGAGCATACTGGGTCTGATGTATATTTCTGGAGGGGGGGTGTTCGAATATTTCATGCGCTTTCCAGCAAAATATCACTGGAGAAGTAGCCCATCATGATTTCATCTCGTCTGAAGGAAACAGTCTCTGTTTAACCTTGACCTCTATGAGCAGGTCCCACAGAAGACTCCCCTCCCCCCTCTAAATATAACCCCTCTTGCAGCAGGAAATAGAAAAACTTTTCGGTAGGGGAAGGGTCGGGAGAGAGAAGGAAGCTGAGAATCCTCCCCTCTGAATTCTTCTAGAAATTGTGCTGTTCTTGGAAACAAGCGCAGGGACAAAGAGTTAAGAGTTTCCCCTGAGAACTAACCCCAATCTTAACTAAAGGGAAGAGCTTTGGAAACTGGAAAGAGCTCTTAGTTTGTATTTCAAATGAATGAATGGCACAACTATTTATTGAGCCAAAGAACAACTGGATCGTCCCCACAACAAAGAATCCATAGATCTCTAAGAATCTCTAAGGAGATTCTCTAAGAATCTTAGAGATCCTTCTATCTATCTCCTTCTTGTCCACAACAAGAAACTCAAAGATACTGCTTGTCAGGAAACTAGTTATTAACTGTTGAAATGGACCTCCAACTGTTTTTGAATTGAAGAAGCTATTTTAGCGTTTAGCAGCTGCTAACGAATTGTTCAGGACAGGTTTTTTTTTTCGCGCCTTTTCAACAAGATTAAGACGGACAGAAGTGATCGGCTACAATTAGGTCAATTCTAATCTATGCTTCTCACGTCGTTGCCACTGCAGCTGTTCAATGCTAACGGAGTATTACAAAACCAACTTTTCGTATGATACATTGAAAGAATGTATGATCACAAACTCATTTTATTGCGCCTGGATTTTTTTGGATATTAAGAATATTTCTTCTGAATTTTAATATGTCAAATATGAATACCATTTAGAATTTTTCAACATGGAATCTTTTATCAACTATCTAAACATAGGAATCGTCTACTGGAAATTGTTCTTCTTTATTTAAGCTAAATAAATGTGTAAAATCTATTTCATCTAAATAAGGTCATCATTAAGATTTAAAACGCTTAAAAATGTCATTTTTTAAATGGCAAATGGGCAATTTACCCTGAAGGACTATTAATTTTGTTTTGGCATTTTGCGTCGTAAACTTTAAAAGGCTGTATCACTTTTCAAATCGTTGCCACCATATATTATCACTCTGTCTTATATTTAAAGAAATTAAATAATGAAGAATCTGCATAAATATAAGTATGTTTCTCGAATTGTGATAAAATAACGGTACCTAGAGCCAACAAAATTTGAATAACCAAATCTTCCACAGAATATGGGCATGTGGAAGCCCTAATGTGAATTTGAAATTTGTTTTATTATCGATTTGATATTTTGTAATACTTAAACTAATTTTTGATTAAAAATCTCAACGATTTCAAAGCGAACAATGGCAACACTGTACGAAAAAAAAAAAACATTTTTATCTTTGTACGAAAAAAAGAAAAAAAAAAAAAAAAAACAACGCGCCAGACTATATAGTAAATTCTAAAGATAGGCTCATTTTAAAATTAATTTGCGATATTGCCGTTGAACTGAATTTTGTAGTTTGTGTACGTAGAACATGATATTTAATAAATAAAGGTAACACACAAAACGCTAAAAGAGTGAAGGGAGATGAAATAGTTTGAATGAGTAAAGGGAGATGAAATAGTTTGAATGAGTGAAGTGAGATGAAATAGTTTGAATGAGTGAAGTGAGATGAAATAGTTTGAATGAGTCAGCAAAATGAAGTTTTTTTTGTATTTTTGCTGAAAAACACAAAATACATTCAAAACAGTTAAAGAATTTTTACAGTCAAAGTTAGAATTTCTACGCAAAAGCAAGCAATTCGGCCAGCTTGTAAGAAGGCAAATTTTACGGTGCACAAAAGTGAAAGCTTATTTTAATCCACTATTCTACTGAGTTTTAAATGTAAACAAATGGCGGATCGTTAGGCTTAACTGGTCACTTAAAGTTTTAAATCGCTGATAATTCTACAAAAGTTCCATGCAGATTAACTAAAGGCATAAGAATCTTAACCAGAATACAAAAACTGCATAATCCAATCATATTTAAAGCAAAAAATGCGAAGTTTACCAGCATATAAGAATACAAAACTAAGCTCACCGAGCCAGGTAAGAAAATGGGAGTATATACGATTGGCGCAGCCGATTCAAACGAAAAAGGAAGATGCACAACTTCACGTTAGCAGCTCCATCTACAAAATTTCAACTTTTTTTGGCTACCCGTTCTTGAGTTATACGTAAAATATACAGACGTCAAGAAAAAAAATCTCTTTTGAATCCATTTTAGAATCATTTTTGGCAAAAACAGTCCTTTATTCTGTCCGTACGAATAGATGTCACACAAAAACTTCGTCCAAATGGTTTCGAGAGCAGTTGAAATTGATATTTTCATTGAAATATGATAAACGAAATTTTTTTACTTCGTACATTTGAAAGTAAAATCCATATCTTCTTCACTTTATTTTATATTTTTTAAATGTTATACGATTTACATTGAGCGATATATAAATACATTTTTAATCGTAATCCGATGGAAAGGGAAAATATTTAATTCGTATATAACTTACTTCCCACGCCCATACCCTGGACTTAATTTTTACCATATAAACCTAAACAAACTCTTATGCGCTAGAGATATATAAGAGAGATAAAATATATAGAGTCAGCTTCGACCAAATGTGTTTCTATTCGATATATTTTGTATCTTATTTTACTAGTAATCATTTATTAAATATTATACAGTTTCTGATGTGTACAAGCGTAACGTATGTATATAAATTATTAATAAGGCTAGTTTTCCTTTGCGGTGTTTTTTTTTTTTTTTTTTTCTTTTTTTCCCAGCGGCCGAGCGGTAAAGTCGCTGAACACTGGTAGTTCGGTCCGAGGTTCGAATCCCGTGAACGGGCTGGCTGCATGGGCGTTTTCGTGGTTTTCCCCATGTGTAACGTGTATACGAGCCAGTTTCCCTTAGAAAGTCCTCCACGAAGGCATCCCTCCTCTTAGGCAGATAGCCCTAGTGTGCTTTGCCATAATTAAATACACACACACACACCTTTACGTTTTTAGTTTGATAATAATAAGGCTAAGTTATGAACCTTGGCGCAATTTTACTTTCTTTGTTTGGTTCAAATCAATTTCAATAAATCAGAAAGCATTCACATATTATTGCATTTATACTTTTACCGAAATTAGATGACGGAAAGTTTTAACATTTCTTCGTATCGAAGTGTTAGGCCACAGGAAAAAAAAAAAAAAAAAAACCTGAAAACTTTTAGATTTTATACTATTGCCTAAAAAGCGGCAGTCCTCCTCCCCTCCCATTTACACACACGTTTCGAGAGTATTTGGCGTAAAAATATTTTAAAAGAGCACATCTTTAGAATTTCCGATAAACAGTCTCGCGCTCTGAAGACAAAAATGTTTTATTTCGTACAATGTTTCCCCTCTCGCTTTGAAATCGTTGACTTCTTTAATCGAAAATTCCTTAAAGTTTTACAAAATAGGAAATAAATAATAAATAACAAATTCGAATTTCAAAATTCGTTTTATTATATAAACTCGACTTCTATCCACCTCAAAATTTTCTCGCATTTTGATAACTACCTAGGATCTTGTTCATAGACCAAACAAACTGTTTATCTTATCACTAATATGCTATCGTAAGTGATATGTTCTTAATTTGGTATATTAGGATAAGGCTTCGGCCCAGAAACCTTTTTTCGTGTCCTGCGGCCACATAAGTACTTCAGGAAACTGGAGGATGGTAGTTAAAGGATTACCGGATTTGATAGATTTTATGAATATTTATTTCATTAGATGCGATAATTACAAACATTCAGTTGTTACAGAAGATTCAGACATAGACTCAGCAACACGGCAGCTGCCTTCGTTAACAGTATCATATGCTGCTGTTATTACTTATTTTCGTGGTCTGAATCAGATGAGAGAAATTCATCATGGCCCAAAGGAAAAAGGTTATTAGTGCTTGTAGTTGACCAGACGGTGGCTATCTTACAGGTAACACCATGACTATTGACCATCTCTTATTTCATGAAGAACACCTCGGGACAGAATCCAAGGCCCTCGTAACTCTGTTATACTAACACCAACCTCTCGAGGGAAATTTCAACTTAGTGGATTTTAAATGCTTCGATACAGCAAAGGTAATATACATTTACAAACATCCATGCCTTCCCCAGAATTTGAACCAGCGATATGACGCCTGGCTTTGCTAATCACCATGACGACAGGGGTAGCCAAAGCGCCTTATACGAAAGCGTTTTATAATTTATTCAAAATCACCATTTTATCTGAATTTCCAAAGATATAGTGTTAATTATGGCCTCATAAACGGACTAAATAATAAAAAGATTAAATCGATAAATATACACGGAAAACTGAATATATTATAATTTCTTTCTTTAATAATGTATTCTTTAACAGGCGGATGTTTCTCATTCTCTAATAGCTTTAAATAAAAATGTAGTCTTAAATGAGCGTTTTTTTCCTAATTACATTTCATAAATGCAATACTTGATATATTATATTCGTATATTAAGTTCGTTAACCATCACGAAGTTCGTCTGAAGACAAAAATGATGATGATCTGATTACTTTCCATCTTTAAGAATAACCCCCATTAAAAGGTTGACGATTCAATTTGGGTGAGAAAAACTAACTAGGCTCGCGATAAGGAATTCTCCGGAAGAGAGAATGAAACAAGAAACCGATTACCCTACGGGAAACTAAGAGCAAGACAAAAGGTTTTGACCACCGGCCGGAAATAGCTTTCCTGATAAAGATAAAATAATTGGGCCAATCTTATACGGGTGGTCTTGGTTACATGAAGAAGTGACAGCAATAGCGACGAACAAGTACTTTTCCGTTAATCTTTCTATCAAGGAGTGAAAGGACAGTTACCCTAAAAAGGAAGACAGAGCTATTGCCTTGAAATTTGAAAGCGATTCATAGATTTTTCATTACATTTCAGAACTTGGAAAAGAGTATATCAGCAGATTATTACATCTGTAATAAATCCTAAAATATTAAATTTAGTAGGATGCTTTGATACTAAATTTCTCAGATTTTAAAGATACATTTATTTATGGAAATACGAAACTTTATCCATTAAAATGAATTTATTGTAAAGTCTTAGAGAGAAAAGTGTTTATGATTGCACAATCTTTTTTAAAGTAGATAACAAAGCACAATAATTTTTAATTTCTACTTCTCGTTTTTGTAATTTAATTCAGTGGTCTCAAAACGTTTCAATTATCTATACCATTAAAATATGCGCTCGTACGTTTGCTTGTTTATTTGTGGCACTATCTCTCCGGGGAGTTGAGTTTCGAGAAAGGTACCCCCCCCCCCCAGATTCCAAAGATTCATGGGAAGCCATTTCGACCATTCTCATCTTCATACGACTATAAACAGCCGAGATATTAATTAAAAACTCTGAAAACGCTCATTTTGGCACTCATTTTTCCGAGTGGCAACAGTCTTATCAAACGTATTATATTTCTGTAATAGAGAGCGGTCAATTTTAATTTGCTCGTGGGCGGCCGATCGTCTAGGATCAGGTACTATTTGCATTACATACGAAATATGCTTTTTTCTCCTAAAAAGTTTCATTTGATTTGCAAGCAGTTATTTCGTTCTATATTTTTGTGTATATATATATGTTCCATATTTTTATCACAAGTGAAAGCTCTCATGGGAATGGAGTTTCGCTGCCTCAATATTTCGTTTCGCTAAAAGCTGCAGACTTTTCGAAGTTATTCGAAATTCCACATACGTCATGCTCCTTAGAATAACCGACCACGATGGTGACCTTGGACAGGTCGGGTCCCCGAACAGCATTTGGAGTTTCTTCCCTATTTTCCGTTTCTCTGTGGGAGTTTTGAAAGACCCTAGGGTCATGTAGGGTGAAACGGAATTCAGGTGGCGGGAAAGGTGGCGGAAGTCGAATAGCTAGTTTGGCGTCTTTATCGCTCTTTTAAAATATCAGAAAAATTCTATTGTTTGAAAGACTACATTACATAAGATTAGAAAAGAATAAAAAAGGAAGACGGATTAAAAAAAAAAATCTGAAAGCTTTAAGATTTTATATTACGCCCATAGGGGCCCTTTTTTTAACGTTTTGTATGCTAACTTTATTTATTAAATATCATGTTCTTCGCACTTAAACCATAAAATTCAATTCAACAGCAATATCAGAAAATAATTTTAAAATAGCATATTTTTAGAATTCCCGATACATAGTTTCGTGCGCCGGAGATAATTTTTTTTTTTTTTTTCCCGTACAGTGTTGCCACTGCCATTTTCAAAAAACAACTATTTCATTAGTCAGTTAATTCAATTATATTTTTCGGCTGATATTTTTTAACGATATTGTTTAGTATCATATGGTGAAGATCAAGACTAACAAAAACCTAAAATTTTTTTATCTCTCCACATTCTAATCCACTGTTTGCTACTTCAACTTTTTTTTATTAACGGAGCTAACCCTTTCTTGTCGGCGAAACCCAAAGACTGACAAATGTACATATCTTCTTGCCATTCTCTTGGTAAATTTTAAATTCTGTTGATTTTTAAATTATCTGAAATAAGATCATCTCTTTTAAGATCAATAATCGAAAAATTATTGTAATAATTGAAGAATTATTCACTAAATATCAGAGCAAAAGAAAATTCTTTGCAGAAACTTTTAACGACAAACTTTTAAAAACGGCTAAGTAAATAATTATCTCAGGGAAAATCCGAACCGTGCAAATTGCACTTCTTTAATTCCGAGTGATTTTCATTACATTCTTTGATTAATTTCTACTCGATCTCATCTGTTTAAAATCATAATACATATATAAGCATTTAATGAACACTTATTTGAGAATAAAATTATAATAAATAAAAAAAAAAATAACTAATACACAGGATTAATTATGATAGGAAAAATTAAATAATAAATATGATGAATTATAATATGACAATTAAATAATAAATATGATTAATTATAATATGAAAAATTAAATAATAAATTTGATTAATTATATGAAAAATTAAATAATAAATATGATTTATTTTAATATGAAAAAATAAGTAATAAATATGATTAATTAAGATATACACATTTTGTCATGAAAAATTTATGCTAAATTAAATGAAAACAAATTTAATAATAATGATTAATTATAATATGAAAAATTAACTACTAAATATGATTACTTATGATATGTAAGGTATTATATGAGAATTATTGAAAATTTATTTTATTATTTTATGAAAATTTACTTATTTATTAAATATTAGTAATTAATTTCGGTTTAAGTCTTTAACTAGCATATTGCTAAGTTACAGACATATTAATTATTACAGACAATTAATTATGTATTAGCACAATTACAGACATATTAATTATGTACAGACATATTAATTACAATTACAGACATATTAATTATGTATTAGCATAACTTGTAGTGCAATTAAAAGCGTTTAAATTGACAGTTTTGTCCCTACCAGTCGCCGATCGGTTAAGGTCGCTAAGTACTGGTTGTTTAACACGGGTTCAAATGCAGGCGAAAAGATTGGTTACATAGCTAGTTTTAATGGTTTGGTTTTCTCTGTGTAACGTGAATACTAGGCAGTTTCCGTAAAAAGTCCTTTACGATGGCATCCCTCCCCTCAGGTACATAACCTTCCTGTGCTTTGCCATTATCAGGTAACCTAATTTCACAAATCTGAAATTCCTGTGTCGTCGCTACGCCACGCAGGTTTTCTCTAGCTTGGAGCTATGCGTTTTAGAGATGTCAGATAATTCTTTCTAGATTATTGTCCTGTTAGGTTTTGTTACACTGTTCAGACATTTATCATCTAAGCGATCAGTCAAATAGACAGCTCTCAGAATGTTGCCATTCGACGTGATTTAAAATCTTTGATTTATCTTTCATATTACAACAATAAATGCCTAACAAACCGAAAGATATAAACTCAACTAATTATATATTTCAATAAGTTATGCATCTTGGTGATAGGTTTAATAATTTATAATACATTGAACTGATAACCGGAAGAAGCGTTAGCCCAGAAGGGCCATAAGTCTCAAAACGATATTTTGCGCCGGTTCACTGTAAATGGCGTATCACCTTTTTAAATTGTTGCCACCAAATATTATCGCCTTGTATTATAGTTAAAGAAATTAAGTAATATATAAATAACGAACGATCTGCATGAATGTATGCATATTTTTCGCACTGTGAAAAATCTACGGTACCTATAGCCATCAAATTTTGAACAATGTAATCCTTCACCCGAACGTGGGCACATGGAACTGTTTTATTATCTATTTCATATTTTGTAAAACTTTAACGAATTTTTTATTAACAGGCTCAACGATTTCAAAGCGACCAATGGCAACACTTTACAGAGAAAAAAATTTTCTCTCTCCATCGCGGGAGATTGTCTATCGTAAATCTAAAGATATGCTGTTTTTATTTATTTATTTATTTATTTATTTATTTATTGTAATATTGCTGTTGAATTGAGTTTTATATGGTTTAAGTACGAAGAACATGATATTCAATAAAAAAAGGTAACACATAAAACATTAAAAAAAGCCCTTTTGGGCATAATATAAAATCTGAAAGCTTTCAGATTTTTGTTAACTTTTTATTATATATAAGCTGCAAAGTTTATAGATATTACGACAGTAATTAAATACATTTTTTCAGAGTTTTATTTAGAAGTCATAATTATTAATTATTTATTTACAATTTAGATTCAAAGTCAAGCAGACTGAATAAGCGATAGAGAAATGTAAACGAATGCAGAATTATGGCTAGAAAATTTAGAGATCCAGAACCGTAAGAACAATGATAAGATTTCGAATATTTTTTCCCGCTAGTTATTGTTTCTTTAATTCCATATTCCAGATATATAGCAAATATAATAAGTCAGATATATAACAAAAATTAAGTTCCTTTGTGATAAGAAATTCATTGTCAACCAAACAAGTTTGGCGAAAAGTTTGGCAGGTTTTTTTTTGTCTTGCAACCCTAAGAAACAAGTGAAGCAGCTGCAAATAAAAGTTCATTCAAAGAATCTTCTGCACATCCGCCGCAGGGCGCAAAATATTAAGAAAAAGAAGCATTTTTGTGACCCCTCAGGATATTTGTTCTACTTTCTTCGATGAGAATTTTTCCCTTTTCCCTTCGTGTATCCCATGTCAGGTGGCTCTTTTTTTTTTTTTTTTCCTTATTTCTTTCTTCTTTTATTTCCCCCGTTCTCCTCGCTAAACGGAAGTTAGTCGAAAAGGAAAACCAAAAAAAAAAAAAAAAAAATGTTTAAAAATTTCGCATGTTTTCTCTTTACTTAAAAAAAAGAAGTTGATTCGACATAAGGGAAACATTACACCGCGTTAAATCATACGTTTACGGTTTCAGGTGAATCAGCAAATCTGGGATGATGTCTTTGACACATCTAAATTTTACATCCAAAAGTACAGAATGTTAGTATGCGCTTCTGATATTTTTTAGGAATGTGTAACATTTTAATAAATTTCTCGACTGTCTATCAAGAACAGAAACTTTATTTTATTTAATTCAAATGAAAGTTTTATCAATCTTCGTACTAAACGCTAAGCTAAAAACAGTTCACCCACACAATTTTCGTTGCCTATCTTAAAGCTATATTTTGGAAAAACTGAAGACAGAAGTTGATAGATGTAAAACAGTAGCTGTAGTTATGGGCGAATTAATAATATTGTTTTTTTTTTTTTTTTTTTTTTTTTTTTAATTTTCGTTTACAAAACATTTGCATTAGTTAATACCGATAAATAAGCGAGCAAAAGGCGAAAAAAGGGGAAAAAAAAAAAGTCTAAAACCTTTCATATTTTATATTACGCTCAAAGAGACGTTTTTGTAACGTTTTGTGTGTTACCTTTATTTGTTAAATATCCCGTTCTTCGCACTTAAAACCATAAAATTCAGTTCAACAGCAATACCGCAAAATAATTTAAAAAGAGCATATCTTAATATTCGAATGGAGGAGTACGTTATTCAAAATTTGATATCTCTAGGTACCGTTGTTTTTTCTCAGTGCGAGAAACACACTGACATTCATGAAGTTTTTTCATTATTTAATTTCTTAAAGTATAATGCAGGGCGATAATATTTAGTGGCCACAATATGAGAAGTGGAACGTCATCTATAAATTAACTAAAGGTAGATTGTTAAAGTAAAAAAGTAAACAATTTGGCATTAAGACAGATCCTTTGTTTTATAAAATAACTGATGATAACTCGTTAGTCCCTCGAAAAAAGCATTATATATTACGGATGGATTAACTGATAAATAAAACAGAATACATAATATAATACTATTGATAGATTAATTAAACAGCAATAAAAAATAACAGACCATGCTACATCAATAGTTATAGTTATATTTTTGCAACTTATAACGGTTATTAGGCTACTTAGTCCTGCTGGCAATAAAGCAGCTTTTGGCGTGCCATCTTTACTAATGATCAGGCATTTTCTAAATATACGCTGATTTAAATCTTGAAAAGGCGAAAAACATAATGTGCATCGTCTGTCTCCACGACATATCGTAGAATGCAGATCATGCGGCAGAATTCTTTATATTTATCTGGACAAAAATGTTGTATCAATATATGACTCTTGGGAGTATTTAAATATTGCATACAAGAGAGTAAATTTGTTAGTTATCAAAGAGGGGGAAAAATATTAAAAAAAGGTTCAAAGAATCTCAAGTTTTTCATAAAGATTTATGCTTAGTGCTGTTTTTTTCATATAACAGCAAAATACCTTTTCCGATATTACAAAAGGCTTTACGGCCTAGTAAGATAGTGAGGAGCAGGACCGTTCTTAGGCCATTGGTTGCTCGCGTACTTTCCTAAAATAGCCGCTCTCAAATAAAATAAAAAAATTTAAAATAAATAAATAAATAAAAAATAAAAAATAAAATTTTTTTTTTTAAAAAATGCTCAATGATAAATAAAATTTTTATTTCAGACTCACTATACTTACATATGACAAACTGTATAAAAAGTTCTTATATATGACAATTGCAACGAATTTAATGAAATTAAAATATTTAGGCGTGCTATCGCTGAGAGTTCGGCCGCCCTTGATTTTGGCCTCTTGCGTACTTTTACGCGCTGCACCCCCGCTAGGAACGACCCTGGTGAAGCGTGAGGAATAAGAGTTATAGTTATCAAGCAGAACACTTAAAACAGGGCTTAATTTCTAAAATTAGAAGTGCCAAAGCTCTATGCAAGACCATCAGAAAGGACGAACAAGAGTAAATAAATAAATAAATAAAATGGTCATTAAATCATTAATAATTTTAAAATTAAATAGTTAATTATTACCAGATCAATTAATCATTATTAATAGTAATAATTAATAGCTGTATTGTTATTTAATTAATAATTATTATTCAGTTATTAATAATTAATCGTTAAAATGATTAAATAGTTAACAATTAAAGTAATTAATGGATTAAAATTAAATTAAATGCAAAGAGATAAATTAAAATTTAATAAGCGATTTTCAATATTATTTTTATTGCTAATAATAAAATTTTCGAGATCAGATTCCTACTGAAATTATCGTTCCAGTTACACAGAAGAACTGCCGGAGCCTTCTTATTTAGAGCTCCGGTGCTCTCCGTCTAGCATTTATACCCAAAACTAAGAAGTAACCGGCGCAATTTAAGCTCTGATTTAAAATACAAAAATTGTAGGTAAATTAGTCTGTAAATACAATGAAAACCGTCTACAAAATGTGCGAACAGCTTTTGTACTTTTTAATTTATTTAAACATTTCTTTCCTTACCTTTATTGCATTGCTAACTTGTTTTCTAGTCCAAAAGTCCTTAAAGGACTATTGTTTTCGTTTTGCGATTTTGTGTTTAATCACTATAAATGTTCGTTTCACTTTTCAAACTGTTGCCACATAATGTTTGAGTCCTGAATTATATTTGAAGAAGTTAAATAAGGAAAAATCTGCATAAATGTATGTAATATTTCTCGCATTGTGATAAAACAACGCTGCATAGAGCCATCGAATTTTGAATGACGTAATCTCGTACGAATATGGGCATGTATAAGACCAAATTTGAAATATGGAATTTGTTTTATTATCGACGTCATATTTTTAAAACTTTAACGAATTTTTGAGTAACAAACTCAAAGATTTATAAGCGAGCAATGGCAACACTCCACGGAGGAAGGGGGGAACCTTTTTATCTCCAGCGCGCGGAACTGTGTATCGGAAATTCTAAAGATAGACTCATTTTAAAATTATTTTGCGACATTGCTATTGAACTGAATTTCATGGTTTAAGTGCAAAGAACATGATATTTAATAAATAAAGGTAACATTCAAAGCGTTAAAAAAACGCCCCTTTGGACGTAATTTAAAATCTGAAACCTTTAAGATTTTTAGTCCAAAAATGCTTTGTCCCTACTGTTTTTTTTTTTTTTTTAATTTTTTTCATATATTTATTATAAAAATATAATATGAACATTAATATAATTAATTTCTACTTTATAGCGTACAAAAGATTCCTATAACATTTATTTAATATGCAAACTTTTTGCAATATCCGAAAGACGAAAATAGATTTGAACTCACAACGAGCTGTCCAGTTTGTAAGGATAAGTAATTTTTTTCGTAGCAAGCGCATTCTACGGGGACGCATAGAAAAAAATCGGTATTGTTCTTCAATCTTGTACAGTTGATATATGGATAACATCTCTCCTTAATTAAAAATTCATGTAGTTAGTATAGCTTGCGACCGCTGCACCTCACCCCCCCCCCGAGGCCGACCATAGTCGTTGCCACAGCCATCTTCGTAGATTTACGAGCCAAAGGCTTCACAGTGTTCTGGAGTTTTGCATGCTTCAATTCTCGCAGAAATCAATGAATATGGGTGTGTATTGAGGTGGGGGTCCCAGACAACTGTTCACAGCATTCACAGTTAAGACAACATTTAGATTAGTTATGAATATACGATAAAGACATTTATTTCAGTATTTTACTCTCTAGAAGCTATCAATTATAATCACTTTAATAGGCAAAATATTAATTTATTATTCGCAATTATTTTTCAACTCTTTGCGTAAATCTTCGTTACTAGTTAATCAAACTAACACCTTGCGTTTTTAGTGACTAGTCAAATTTGTTTCTATTTTCTGCTTCTGAGCAAAACAAAAACATACAAGAAATCACAATTAAACGCCAACAGATGGCAGCACCAGCTTAACCAGAATACCTTACTCTCAATTTGATCCTTCATTTCCTCCCCGGCGGGGGGTTATTCCCATGTTGAGTAATATTGTAAACATAGTTCTGATTTCCATCGGATTGTTGGACGATGAGGTTTCTCCTTCTTGTATTCGTTACAGTGTTTAATTCCTGATGCATCAAAGTAGTAATGCGGAAATGTTGTCTATTTTTTGTTTGTTATATATTGTTGTTTTATGATAACTCAGAGAATTTGAGTTTTAATATTAAAGACTTTTCCCCCGTAATATGTCCTAAGATTTATATTTTTAAGCTAATTATAATTTAATTAATTTTTTTGAAGCTTTATATTATTTAAGCTATATAATTTGTAAGCCATTTAAGCTATATAATTTGTACCTTTTTAAGGTATTTATATTTTTAAGCTAATTAATTTTATTATTTAAGCTAATTATATTAAGCTTTAAGCTTATTATATTATTGGACACTGAGAAAGCGAAGTTCTCGCTGATGCTGAAAACGTCAAAATCCTGAATGTTTCAGTGAATAATAAGATAGAGGCATTAAAAAATGAAGTGTTGTCTCATTTAAATTTTAATAAAAATGTTGCTCTTCACGGTATTTTACTGTAAATCTACTTGTAATTTTACTTTAAAAATTTGCCTTTGTAATATTACAAAGGGTAAAATATTTAAATAAATATATTTAAAATATACATACATATAATTAATCATCGTTTAAATTACTTTCAGTTGGATTTCCCCGGCTTCCAAAGTTAATTTATATTCCTTATACAAGAACCCGTGTGTAAAAAAATTCCGTTTGGTCTCTGACGCTTATTAAAAATGTATTATCATTGTCGGCTAAAACTTTCAAGTTTTAAAAACTCGCATTATGCAGAAAATGACGTTCAATTAAAAAAGCTCGATATATTTTTTTATATCTCAAAGAAACACCTCCTTGAGATGTTATTGTTTTTACTTTCAATAAAATCATGTCAGCGATAGGTAATAGAGGTTGTTGCAAATCGACGATAGATAAAAACTTTCTGTGATTTTTAAAGTTATGAAAATATATTGTTCAATAAAGCGTACGGCTGTAACGGCATAAGACAAATGTCAGGACCAGTAATTCGAAAGAACCCGGGTTCAGTGCAGGGAAAAAATATAAACAAATGAAAGAAGTAAGCAATAATAAATTTAAAAAAAAATGATATACTAAATCTTTAAGATCATAAAATATTTCATATTATTTTAAAATAATATAAATGAATATCATCACACTAGTTGATAAAGTAATAAACTAGGGTTTGGTGCTATACATAAATAAATAAAAACATTAATATAAAGCAATGTTCGGGACAGTCAGGATCAGGATTCTTCAAATTAAACTTTCATTTGTTATTTATGAAATATACAATAAAACTATTCCTGCTAGTTAATGACTAAACGTTTTGACAAAATGCACACTAAGGGATGTAGGTCCTTGTGGTCTTTAAGAACCGTTGATCTTTTCAAAGCAATATTTGACAGTGCCAGTTCCTCTTTTGCATTACGCTGGATAAAGCTTATTAATTTTAATAGTTTTAGTGCA
This sequence comes from Stegodyphus dumicola, assembly GCF_044657685.1. Taxonomy (NCBI): domain Eukaryota; kingdom Metazoa; phylum Arthropoda; class Arachnida; order Araneae; family Eresidae; genus Stegodyphus; species Stegodyphus dumicola. Next base: position 214,706,888 of record NC_140773.1, on the reverse strand, counting down.
GTAATAAAATTTTATATCATCGCTATTCATGTTGTTTGTTGTATAGATATGGTTCGGCTTACTCCGTTTTAATTTATTTTTAGTCCAAAGGGACTTTGCCCTTGAGGGACTATTGTTTTCGTTTTGAAATTTTGCGTTAAAATCTTTAAAAAGGTGTATCACTTATCAGACTGTTGTCACCAAATATTATCGCCCTGTATTATATTTGAAGAAATTGAATAATGAAGAACCTGCATAAATGTATGTATGTTTCTCGCATTGTGATAAAACAATGATACCTAGAGCCATCCAATTTAAAATGACATAATCTTACTGCGAATATGGGCACGTGGAAGACCAAATTTGAAATTTGTTTTATTATCGATTTCATACTTTGTAAAAGTTTAACGAATTTTTGATTAACAAACTTAAGGATTTCAAAACGAGCAATGGCAACGTTGTACAGAAAAAACATTTTTATCTTAATCGCCTGAGACTATGTATCGGAAATTCTAAAGATATGCTCAATTTAAAATTATTTTGCGATATTAGTCTTGAACTGAATTTGATGGTTTAAGTGCGATATAATAAACAAAGGCAACACACAAAATTAAAATTAAAAAGAAAGAAAGGAAGAAAAACACGCTCCTTTGGACGTAATTTAAAGTCTGAAACCTTTCAGATTTTTTAACATTTTGTGTGTTACCTTTATTTTTTATTTATTTATTTATTTATTTCAGCAGTTACTGCAACAAATGCAGTAAGTGCTGCATTAAAAGAAGAACACACTAACCAAAACCACAGCATTAATTTTTCTTCCTATTTGGCAGCATTCGAAAAATAAATACATTTGTATTTAGATATTTGAATCATCCTTTGATTGACACACCCCTACAAATCACTTCGCCAAAATCAGAATCTGTATGTTGGATCGCAGAAGCATCTTGTCACACCTCTAAGATCCGTGTGTCGTCGTTAATCTTACTTGGCCCTAAACCAACAATTTTAAAGTCAACAGCTGGAATTTTTTGTTCGTTGCACTCCTTGTCGCCTGCTGAACTTGAAGAATTACTTTGACGATAGCTTCAATCTGGGAATTTTTTCAGCAGTAGCTGCAGTATGTTTTGCAACCTATGTATTTAAGAAGTGAATCTTCATTTTCCATTTTTTCTCTTTTCTAAAGAATACGCTATTTTGTTTTATTAGCTTTCTCTTAAACAAGACTGAAAGAATAATAAGATAAAAAAACGTTATCCATAATACCTACGATTAAATAAATAAGGGATAAAAGGTGTATGCAAAACCTTTAGAAACGTTAGTTTGTGTAGTCACCATGCCAAAATCTCTGAACCCAACTTATTTCCTTAAGGATTTAGATTCCCTTAAACAGTTGTTAACGAAACATCGTTGCCTCAGCACAAAATTTCTTAAACTGTGGGTCGCGGGATCTGTAGCAGAGGGTCGCTAAAAATTTTAGCAGTTTTGATATTTCTTTAACCTATTATAATAATTTTACAATAACCAAAAATTTTTACACAATGTATCTGAAAATAGTTAAAGATAGGACAATACAGACTAAGGAAAAACAAAAACGTTTCCATTCATTCTTTTTATAATATAAACGTTCATTTTACTTGCTTTGCACGTGACGCTGCCATTTCGTCTGTTAAATTTTCAGATTATTCTATATCATAAAATTGGAAATTAAAGTTAATGACCTGAAACTGCAATTATATATTACAGTACAAGTGACACTCACGTGTGTGTCGGATTTGCGCAATGCTTATGGGGCCCCACAACATTTTCATAAATAATATGGGGTCCTGGGATTGCGAAAAAAATCTCAGTGATAAAAAGGAGTCGCGACAGAAAAAAGGCTTAAGAAACCTGCCTTAGCAAAATAATTTGGAAGATATAAAATAAATCAAATTTTTCGAGTTTATATCTGTTAAAACGTTTTAAAGATGGAATTTCATGAATTTTTCTAAGAGTACGAAGGCTTCTATTTATATTTCTGGCCTCGGCAACAGTAAGTATTGCTAGGCGACCGCAGACGATTCCAATCGAAAGTTGGATATTTTTAACCATAACTTCATCAGAACGTTTTGCCATTTTAGCATGATTTGTGTTGTTTACAGTAAATTGAAATATTCATCTCGGGGGGGGATGAAATTGACTAGTGAACATTTTCGTGCGATTATTTTTGATAACTTTCGACGTGGATTATCAAGACAAGATTGCTTCGATAGACTTAATTCTTTATACAGCGATAGAGAACCATCCAAAGCACTGTAAAAAACTGGTATAACGAATTCAACTGCGGTCGACGTTCGCTGCAGGACAAATTCCGTGAATGTCGTCCAAAATCGGCTGTTGTGCCAGAAAATATCGATTTTGTGCTTGAACTGATAAAGCAATATCGTCATGTGACATACCGTGAGTTGAGGCATCTTTTGGGCATTAGTATGATAACCATCAATAATATATTAGCATTTGAACTTTTGGTCGTAAAAAATATTTGTTCGCATTGGATCCCGAATAATCTGGCATACGCTCAAAAGAAGGCTCTTGTCGATTGGTGCAAGGAAATGTTAGAAAAACACGTTCAAGGTGCATCAAAGACTGTGTATAACATCTACACTGGTGACGAATCATGGATCTATGCATATGAGCCCGAATCGAAACAGAGTCGACTGTATGGGTCTTCCAATAGGAGCCAAACCCAACAAAAATTGTTGGCGGAAAAACCACATTGAAGCAAATCTTTGTTTTTTCAGCACTACCGGTCATGTGGCAACAGTGGTGTTAGAGCAACGCAGAACGGTCCATTCCTAATAATAGAATACGACGATTTGTTTGACAGAAGTCACCAGAGTAATTCGCTAAAAGCAGAAGAGACGAATCACATTGTTCATCATGACAATGCAAGCTCTCGCACACCGGCTGAAACAAAGGGATTTTTGACGGGCCAAAGCATCTAATTGATAGGTCATCCGCCGTACAGTCCTGATTTGGCACCCAATGACTTTTTTATTCCGGAACATCAAAAATAAATTACGTGATCAGCGAAAGCGGTTGATGCATTCAAAACGCATGTTTAGGAGTTACCTTAATCGGAGTGGGAAAAATGCTTCGAAAATTGGTTCAAACGCATGCAAAAGTGTATTGATTTTCATGAAGAATATTTTGAAAAACAATAAAACCAATTTCGATCATAAACATTTGTTTTTCCATTATTAGGCTAGAAATATAAATAGCGTTTAGTTTTACAGATACATCAATATAGCTTTGAAATCCTCTAGAAATTATTCTTTTCAATAATAATTTTCATAATAATGGAAGGAAATAAAATTTATGTTCATGAAGTAAATTTATAACCAACTGGGAGCGTTTATCATGATTTCACGTTTAAAAGTTGTGATTTTTTATTTTTTGAAAGGAGATTTGGTTTTCTGTACGTGAAAGAAGATGAATGTTGATGAAATAAGTGGATGAAATGATTGTGTCACTGTAACTTTCCCCATATACATATTCAGTTAAGATTTACGAATTCAAAGAAAAAATTCTGTTTAAGTGAAGATGTCACTCAAAAACAACGTTAAATTGTATTCATAGCGGAAAATGGATATTTTCGTTGAAATATGGTACCCGGAATTTTTCGTGATTAGAATATTACTTCGTACAAGGAAGTAAAAATGAATGTTCTTCAAAATAAAAAATTTTATGAAATGGCGCATTAGTACATCAGTGAATGACGCATTAGTAGTTTTTACTTATTGCATCATTATTATTTATTATATCTCAGAAAAGTAATTAAAATGCTCTTTTTCTATGAAAGGGGTTAAAACAACCCTTTGTGTTTTCATTTGAAGAGAAGCTGTGTTCTCTTTAAATGATACAACGTGTTTCTCTCTCTTTTTTTCTTAATATACACTACTTTATGATATTCAGTGAAATTGCAATCCTAAGTAAGAGTTACCAGATCTGCCATAAATTCGGTGGATGAGTTTATGTTCGTCGTGCAGAATGCAAATGATTACAAATTCAGCTGCATATGCAGAATAGAACGCACGTAAATATTGGCAGACGTGGCATAAAACCAGACGCGGTGCATATTAAAGAGGCCATAAAAAGCAAATCCCGATTATAAGTCCAATTTCACGCTTTGCAATATCTACTCATTTCGAGGAAGAAATAGCTAGCATTCAATCAAGAACAAGTTTCTTCTTCACATATTCGGTCTTCATTCTGCAGTATCTGATATTTAGGTGGAAAAAACACATCTTTATGTCGTTGTTGTTGTTGTGACTAATCTCGCTTGTCGGATATAAGAGCAAGGCCACGAAATTCATCGTGACAAGGAAGCAAGATTGCGCCTATCGTTGGCAAAGGGCCTTGGGCACACTATACAGGTGACTTTACTTAGTTCCGCCCCCCCAACTTTGAAGGACAGCACTTTGGGGGGAACGGGTCCGGGGGGGTCTTGCACCCCTCTTCCCCTACCATCAACCTCTTGAGAAGACTTTTGGCTCGCCACATATTTAAAGTGCCCCCATGTCGCACAGATATTATACATTTATAAACACCCATGTCTTCTCTGGAATTCGAGCCCTGGCCCTTTGATATGGCAGTAGGCTACCCTAAGCGCTATCCCGTTTGGGCGGCACATAATTTTTTAAAAAATTCTGTTACCCTTATAAGGTATTTTCTCCCTCCTTTCCACATGCCTTTGTGCTGTAATTGGAAGCATACTCTACACGTACTCGAGAGGTCCAAGGTTCGAATCCTGGGGAAGACAATGCAGGTTTTTAACATCTCCAACTTCAAAAAACCCTAATGACTCTACACCCTTCAGAACAAAATTTTAGGAGAGTGCTCTTTGGTTTATCAAGAACTCCGTATTCCATAAAGAGTCTGTAACACACCTGTCTCTTCCTTTGCTTTTACGTAAGAATGTAGGATTTGTACATTAAATTTTAAATATTTTATTTTCACTTACAAATAATCAATGTATTTCGAAGCCGATTTAACAAATTCATTTATCTGAAGCGAAAAGGCATTTTATGCTACTATGTCTCTGCGCTAGAAATCGGTCAGTTTTCCTCTAGACCAGTATTTATAACCAAAGAATTCAAAAATTGAAATATTCGCTTACCAATTTAAGATTTTTTGAGTTTTCCCAATGATGGACCAGCATGAATCCAGAATAGACATTTGTTTAGCTATGCATACGTTATGAACAACGATAAAATGCATATTCTTTTAATGCTTTAGTTGTTACTTTAGTTATGCTGATATGTCTTACTAAATATATTCCGATTTTGATTAAGAAATCTGCTTTAATGCTTGAGAGGTAGAGAAGATAAAATCTGTTATATTATGCTACCCATTACGGGGAAGCACATGGTAGCTGATGTAGGAGGTATCAGCGCTCTACTCTGATCTACTCGAGAGCGCGGGATTTACAAATTCACACTTTTTACAAAAACGTTGAGTTTTGTGCAACTGCAAAACTGCTTTTATTTTCTTCGCGACAGTTCAGTACAGTACATCAACATACAAAACATTCATAATGATCCAAATATTATAACGAACAACTATGCTCCTGAACTGTAATTTTGTTCCAAGCAGATATATTTCTGCCTATCGCTGCTATTTTTCTGCATCGCGTATTTCTGTTTTAGAAAATTCTGGGAAGACTACTTTCGTGGTGGACTTTCTAATGAAAATTGGGTTCATAATCACGTAAGACATATATATAGATAGGATATAGAGTCATTGGTCAGGGCAAAGTGATAAATTAGTAGTGCTCTTGCCGAGATTCGGACACCGGGCCTCCCGATTGCTAGCCAAGCGTACTTCCAGTTATACCCCGCGATAAGATGGCAGATAATATTTTACACGGAAAAACATAAAAAATTAATTTAATCAGCTCTTTCAACCTCTAGAAGCGTAGCTTTGGACGAAGTACAACGTTAATGTACTGATTGTATTATTTTTCTTTCTCCTAAATGGTTAAATAGTTGTTCTTCAAGCTGTCATCGACTGAGTTGCTCAGGGTTCACCGTAGAGGGGATACGGATATTACACCCGCAAGAAGTTTTCATTTGATTTGGTTTATGTCATTACGGCAAAGCATTCGAGGGCTATCAGCCTAAGGAAAGCGATCCCTTTGGATTTTCTAAGGAGAACTGGCTCGTATGCAAGTTACACCACGAAAACGCCAACGCGCCAGCCCGTTCGGTGTTTCGAACCTCGAACTGAACTACCCAGTGTTCAGCGATTTTATCGCTCGGTCGCGGTGGGCCTCTAATCATTGTGCCTTTCATTGCGATGGGATAGTTAACATAGTATGAAATGTTAGAGTTCATGACTCTTAACAGATCTGAAAATTTACCTACATTTTGAGTTATAAAGAGAACTTGAATGCATAATTCTTATGATACTATTGTGTGTTATTTTATTCTTTATCGCAAGTATGCTAGTGGGATATAGCATGTAAGCGTATTCACAATGCTATTTTCGAACTCATTGGGTTCATCAGTGTCACAGGTTTTGGTTTTGGACACAATTCTAACAGGTTTCTAACTTGTTCATCTGCGTCTGTTTTTCATCTGAATATTTCAATCTCTTAAACTGTAAAGTTCATGAGGCCTTAAAGTCTGCTTTGTGACACTATAGTTACTGACGATTAAGTAATTTAGGAGAGTATCATTTAACTGCGACGTTTTTTTTTTTTTTTTTTTTTTTTTAATCATGCCATTTGATCAAATTCCGTTCTGTAAAATATTTTTTACTTTCTCAGCTAGAATACAATAAAAATAAAATTCCCATATGCCTGAACATATATCAGAAATGCTTTAAAATATTGAGGTTGTTTTTCCTTAGTAATGGCCTTTTTTCCCAGAAATACATGCACTAAGAAAGGCAATAAAGGACACTTTTACAAAGCTACATAAAATTTTCAGGAGGAAAGAAAGATCTGCCCTACTTTTTAATTGCAAACAATGGAGGAGATTCCCATTTAATTTTATGTGCTCTCCGGGAAGTTTCTCTTCCGATGTCATCCATCCTCGGCAGGGAATCGAATGTCTCATTCGAAAGGGTGGGAATCAACGGCAGGAAATGAGTTACCAAGGGTGTGGTCGTGAAGCATATAACATTATGGGCATCACGTGATTCCGAAGAGACAGAGAGAGGACAGCATCCTGGAGCAAACTACGTCCAGGAAAACTTCTTCTGTTCCTGGCTAACATATGGGCAACAAAGTGGTGACTTTTACGGAAGAGCAACTCGAAGATTACCAAGTAAGATTTTTTTGCATTTTGTTATCCATGTAAACCTTGAAACTAGGTTGTCTAAACTATATATAAAATCGTAGATGTGATTTATGAGTTAAATATTCGCAACTAGATTTTTAAAATCTTAAAAGAACCGTTTTTGAATATAAGTCAGACTCGAAATGAAATTTTAATTCTCAAAGGATTAGTAATTAAGCACTCTAAAATAATAAAAAAATCATAAACATTTTCTACAAATAAAATTTTTATTGAGAAAATTCAAGCAAATCATATTGCTGTCTATTTTGGGGAGTTTTCTGCTAAACTGCAATTTACTTATCCTCCAGAAAGTTGTCGGAATTTTTTAAAAGCATTTATTCCTTAATCAAAATAATTTGTTTCCAAGATCTTTGGGGGAATTTTATTCGTTTATCCTCTAATTTCAGTTGCAAATACTTCCTAAATTATTAAAAAAAAAAAAAAAAAAAAAAAAAAAAAAAAAAAAAAGAGCTGAGTTAGATTAGATAGTTAATGATGATTAGTTAGTAATTTGATTAGATTAACTTTTAATTAAAATCATTGAACTGAATTAGCTGTCCTTCACATATAATAAGCTATGAAACTCAATTCCTTTGTTGATGAATTATGTTTCAGAAATTTTCTTTGATTATTTTTAAAGATCATCTTTTAAAAAAAATCACTCTTTATCTTTTAGATAAATTTTTTTAAATATAAATTATCACTATTTATCTTTTCCGATAAAACTTTTTAAAATAAATGATCACTATTCCTCTTTTCAGATAAAAACTTTTTATTATCTTTTTAAATTTAAATAGGAATTCAGGAAGCAGAAAAAAATTAAATTCATTGAATCATTAAGTAATATTGCTTCAGATACAGAAACATCGAAACTTATATTGTGTATTAAAATTTAATTTAAATGCAAGCATAATATTTAAAAAATAATAATAGAATAATAAGAATTAAAAAAAATTAAAGTAATAATAATAGTAATTTAAAAAATATTAATAATGAAATACAATCAATAAGCAGAGTTTCGGAAGTTGAATAATTAAAAGTAGTTTTTATTAAAAGAATTCCACAAGTTTTGCAGTTTAGTTTATTTCTGTATTTTGCTTTAAAAGAACGTACAAACAGATGCAACTTTTATGAATTATTTTAATAGTTCAGTCACTATACAGTTCCAGTTTTAAAAATTTTTCCTTGATAGAAATCATTTTGAAGCAATTCGGTGTATTTAATGCGTTTTTTATCTTAGCAATCAACAATCGCTAAACATTTATGCACTTATGCAAGTTAGAAGAAAGTGGTAGTAAACTTCGATGGTAAGAAGCAGGTATATTAAAATTCTGGAATATCAAGAGTTTTTTTTTTTTTTTTTTTTTTTTTTTTTTGTTTTTTTGATTGTTAATAAAATGAAGATAATTTTTTCTATAGTAAACCTAACATTATGTTGTTACTTCACAGGACTGTACATTTTTTACGAGGAAGGAAATTTTAAGGTAAGTTAAAATAATTAGATAATTTTTACTATATAGCATATACATTTGTCAAAGAAAAATGCAAGACAATTTAATCACTTCATACTGTTGCTTTGGGTTGGTGAATTTGATGATAACGCTTGATGAAGAATAAAACACAATTTATTCGCCAGTATTACACATGACAGTTCAAAAGACACGTTTACAGTCGTCGAAAAACTACGATAAACGCGCTGAAACAATCAGCAGCGCAGCCTTGAGGCTACAGCGCTGAAGGCAACTTCACGGCAGAGCACTAAAGTACAGCTCCGGACTCGGTTCGGTCGCTCTCAAGCTAATCTCCGAATTCAAGACACACTACTACTCTGCGTACAGAGAGGTTATATATACCTTTAACCTACCTTCGAGAATATTCTCAGGAAAATTGCTAAGAATATTCTAGTTCCGTTTACGGCAAATCTCCTATTTTGCCACCAAATGGGTGATTTCGCGCCAAGTCTGACAACCCTGCCACTTTCTGGAAACCCTAACCCCTCTTTGAAGAGGAAGCTATCTTACTGCAGCTGGGCTTTTCGTAACAATATCGATGCTATGAATGGGAAAAGAAGACATGGTTCATTTTCAGATACCAGCACTAGTTAGGCAATTTTTTGCAAAATATTTATTTGGCGATATTCGGTCAGATGTGTTAATTGCTTCAATGTTTAAAGAGCAAATTGAGCTGCAATAACATTTATGTCACCAACATTTGCCAAAATCAAGCTGGTACCCTCAGTTAAAGGTAAACCAAAAAAGCATACAAATTCATTGGACAGCAAGACAGATATTATCACAAAGTTATCATACAGAGTTTAAGCACTTAACCGCTGAGACAGCTGAAGCACTTTTTTAACGTTACAAAATTGAAGAATTTAAGATCTCTGGTAAAATGCTTTTTTGGGGGGATTAAAATAGTTGACTACTAGCTTGCTGTTTAAGGCCATGCAGATTAGTTCTAAAAATATGCAGTATTGATTGAAAGTAGAGATTTAGAAGACATCCATCATCAGACTGAGGGCAAAAGAATTTAAGTATTTTAAACTCCGTTTTCTAAGCTTCATCGTGCCATTCGGTTACAGCTTTAAACATATTTACTATTAAGACACAATAACACGCCGAACAAATACTAATTCAGAAGTCAAACAACAAAAACCAGCGTTATATTCACAAAATTTTCACAGGACTAGTTTCGATGGTTTTACCGAACCATCATCTTCAGCTGCAAAACCGCAAATGAACAAGATAGGAAATAATGATTAGATAAGATAAGGAAGCCTGGACAAGAATAAGCAAGTGGCGCCATCTGTTGGCGAAACCAGAACTAAAACATAATTTCTCTAAAAGCCGAAGGCAAATTTGGATTGGAATTAGGATCGTTAACTAGAACAGAAAGATTTTTATGAATGTGAAATGCCTCTAGAAAATCCAGTTCTCCAATGGAAGATGTTTTTTGAATAATTTTGGCAGCAGAAAAATTGAAAGTGTGATTTTCGGACCAACAATGTTGAGCAACAGAAGACTTCTGTGTTTCCTTTTTTCTAACATATGCCTCATGTTCTTTGACGCGAAATTTTAAGGCTCTCTTAGTTTGGCCAATGTAAATTAAACCACACTGGCAAGGAATCCTATAAATACCCCAGGAATTCATATCCGGAATGGGGTCCTTGAGTATAGAAGTTGGAATTTTATTGATGGGAGAATAAACAACTCGAAAGTTAAATTTCTGCAAAATATGTGCAACTTTATAGCTAATTGATGGAAAGAAGGGAATGACAACAGAATTTTTATAATCTCCTAAAATAAGAGTGTGGCTTTTAGTGTGTTGAGATGAGAATTTTTTAACTGCTTGATTAATAATGTTGGGTGAAAAGCCCCTGTCAATAGCTATTGCTTTTAAATAATTTAGTTCTTCGTCAAGGGCTAGTTTGGAGGAGCAAACTTGAAGAGCACGGAAAACATAGGAATAAAATGAAGCTAACTTTTGTTTAGTCGGATGACATGATTTAAAGTGTGGTGGAAGGCAAACCGATGAAGGTTTACGGTAAACTGTAGAACTGAAGTTGGATGTGTTACGTGTGACCAGAATGTCGAGAAACGGAAGAGAATTGCAAGTCTCAAGTTCAAAAGTGAACTGAATAGCAGGATCAATAGAATTCATTGTTGAAAGAACTTTATTTAAATCATCTTTATTACCTTCAAACAGGATAAAAGTATCGTCTACGTAGCGGAACCATGCCGGGAAGTTTAAAGTTTCAAACAATTTTGATTCATAATAATGCATGTAGATATCAGCCAGGATGGGACTGAGGGGGCTTCCCATGGCTAATCCCTCAGTTTGCTTGTAATATTTATTTTGGAAAACAAAATGTGTTTGTTTCAAACAGAGTTGAGTGAGAGAAATTAGCTCATCAATTTCGATGCAAGAGAAATGAAATTCACGAAGTCTGGTTTCTAGACATCTTAATGCACCCTCCACTGGGACATTGGTGAATAATGATTTTACATCAAAAGAAACCATGAGTAAATTACTAGGAGAAATGTTTTTAACCTTTTTTACAAACTCTATTGAATTTTTTATGGTGTAAATGTTATTGTCTAATAGAGTGGAAAATCTAGAAACTAAATATTTAGCTAATGGATACGAGGCAGTACCTAAATTTGATACAATAGGGCGGAAAGGAATACCACTTTTATGAATTTTGGGAAGAGCATATAATCTGGCACAATTCGCAACAGGTGGGATAAGCGAATGTTTTAAGTTGCTTGAAATGATTTGCGAAGATTTGATCGCAGTTTTTATTTTGCCATGACGACAAATCCATGTCGTCTTATCCATGACGACTATCTGGCAGGTGGCCAGATAGTCGTCATGGATAAGAACACTTACATCGATGGTGTCACTAAACTCTTAAACGAAGGACCATATAATCCGATCCCTAAAGATCCTTCACCTTCGGACTTATCCAAAATAAAAACTGCGATCAAATCTTCGCAAATCATTTCAAGCAACTTAAAACATTTGCTTATCCTACCTGTTGCGAATTGTGCCAGATTATATGCTCTTCCCAAAATTCATAAAAGTGGTATTCCTTTCCGCCCTATTGTATCAAATTTAGGTACTGCCTCGTATCCATTAGCTAAATATTTAGTTTCTAGAGTTTGTAAAAAAGGTTAAAAACATTTCTCCTAGTAATTTACTCATGGTTTCTTTTGATGTAAAATCATTATTCACCAATGTCCCAGTGGAGGGTGCATTAAGATGTCTAGAAACCAGACTTCGTGAATTTCATTTCTCTTGCATCGAAATTGATGAGCTAATTTCTCTCACTCAACTCTGTTTGAAACAAACACAGTTTGTTTTCCAAAATAAATATTACAAGCAAACTGAGGGATTAGCCATGGGAAGCCCCCTCAGTCCCATCCTGGCTGATATCTACATGCATTATTATGAATCAAAATTGTTTGAAACTTTAAACTTCCCGGCATGGTTCCGCTACGTAGACGATACTTTTATCCTGTTTGAAGGTAATAAAGATGATTTAAATAAAGTTCTTTCAACAATGAATTCTATTGATCCTGCTATTCAGTTCACTTTTGAACTTGAGACTTGCAATTCTCTTCCGTTTCTCGACATTCTGGTCACACGTAACACATCCAACTTCAGTTCTACAGTTTACCGTAAACCTTCATCGGTTTGCCTTCCACCACACTTTAAATCATGTCATCCGACTAAACAAAAGTTAGCTTCATTTTATTCCTATGTTTTCCGTGCTCTTCAAGTTTGCTCCTCCAAACTAGCCCTTGACGAAGAACTAAATTATTTAAAAGCAATAGCTATTGACAGGGGCTTTTCACCCAACATTATTAATCAAGCAGTTAAAAAATTCTCATCTCAACACACTAAAAGCCACACTCTTATTTTAGGAGATTATAAAAATTCTGTTGTCATTCCCTTCTTTCCATCAATTAGCTATAAAGTTGCACATATTTTGCAGAAATTTAACTTTCGAGTTGTTTATTCTCCCATCAATAAAATTCCAACTTCTATACTCAAGGACCCCATTCCGGATATGAATTCCTGGGGTATTTATAGGATTCCTTGCCAGTGTGGTTTAATTTACATTGGCCAAACTAAGAGAGCCTTAAAATTTCGCGTCAAAGAACATGAGGCATATGTTAGAAAAAAGGAAACACAGAAGTCTTCTGTTGCTCAACATTGTTGGTCCGAAAATCACACTTTCAATTTTTCTGCTGCCAAAATTATTCAAAAAACATCTTCCATTGGAGAACTGGATTTTCTAGAGGCATTTCACATTCATAAAAATCTTTCTGTTCTAGTTAACGATCCTAATTCCAATCCAAATTTGCCTTCGGCTTTTAGAGAAATTATGTTTTAGTTCTGGTTTCGCCAACAGATGGCGCCACTTGCTTATTCTTGTCCAGGCTTCCTTATCTTATCTAATCATTATTTCCTATCTTGTTCATTTGCGGTTTTGCAGCTGAAGATGATGGTTCGGTAAAACCATCGAAACTAGTCCTGTGAAAATTTTGTGAATATAACGCTGGTTTTTGTTGTTTGACTTCTGAATTCATATTTACTATGTTTTGCCTTTCAATATACTCTTAAATATCTGCGATTTACTATGCCTTTGGTAGTTTCATTAACTTGTAAAGCATAGTGTATTAAAAAAATTCGCGGATAAAGCTTGTTATGTGCATGAAACTGGCTGTCGGAGAGCGTTAACATATTTCTCTATAGACGAAATATGAAGTGGCATAACCCGGGATGACAAAGTTCCTGTTATACTGCAAACAGAACTAGCCTTCGGCTTAGTACAGCATAATTTGAAATTATCCGAACTCAGACTATCCGAATCGCTTTCAGAATTTCAGAGTTTTTCAGAATCAACTGAAGAAGAAGAAGAAAAGGAGGAAAAAGAAAGAGAAGCTCAAGAAAAGGAAAGTGAAGAGGTAGGAGACGATGAGGATGACGTGTCACTTCGGGAATTAAGAAACATTCTTTTCAAAATTACTGAATGTTCAAAAGTTAGCGCTGAGGATACAGCAGAATGAATGGTATGTGATTCGGCAGAACCTGAGTTTCAGATTCTAAATGATGATGAACTTATTGAAAGTGTGAGAGAAGAAAGTGTCGAGGAAGAAGATGACCTTAATGTCGAAATTGAAGCAGAAACGGGACCATCAGTTCGTGAAGCGTTTGCCGGCCTTGAAACTGCGTTGAAGTGTCAGCTTGAGTGTGATTTTGGGCTTGGCTGCCTAAAAACGGATGCGCCACCTGGCTGCTTAAAAACGGATGAAGACAGGTGACTGTATGCAGACCGTTTCTTCGGGAAAAATTTTGGATTTTCCGAATTTGAATTGATTATCCGAATGGGGTCCGGTCGCAATTGATTCGGATAATTGGAGTTCTACTGTATCTCATTTTGAGCCTAAGGTATTGATCAAAGAAGCCTCGGTGTTCGACGGTGGTTTAGAAATATCTGAGGAACAGTTCACATTCTGAGACGTGTACCAGCCAATCGAAAGTCAAGATCATATTCTTTTCTTCGATGACTTGAACATCATTCGTAATGGAATTAGTGCCAACGGAGTCCGGTGCTATTGCTGCGTATATTATGCACAAACGTTTGTTAATTTGGATGACAAAGTCGGAAAGAAACGGCAACAGAAACAGAAAACTGAATGGACTTAGCTATGATAACGTTTCCAATCACACAGTTTGTCAGTTAAGGAATTCATAATAGAAACAGACACGTTCTTTCGGTCTTATCTATTATTAAATTAATAGCTGAAGAACCCGGCTTTGCTCGGGCTTTTGCAGAGTGAAGAGGCTTCATTTGAGGAAAGGACTCAAGGGAACTTTTTCCAAAATCTCAAGTAGACTGTAATTTTCCTCTCATTCTGATCCGATGTGAATTGTGAAAAATTTTACTAAGCTCAAATAAAACAGTCGAACAAAACTGAAATAATACGGCTCTGTATAACGGTTTTAAAAAGAACTGGTACTTGCTTTGTTATTGATTGTGTCTTTTTTCGGATATAAGCTTTCGGAAAATCACCATCACTTTAGCCAATTTCTTCATCGTTATCAAAACATTCATGAAAAACTAATATGAGCACAATTAGATTCTATTTTAAAGGTTCTACATTGTTCTGGAAAGTTCTGTATTATTCTAAAGAGTAAACGAACACGGAGCCATCTAAAAGTTTTAATAAAAACTTTAGGTACTTTTTGAGAGCAGGAGAGATGAAAAATGAGCAATGCCCTCGCCGAGACTCGAACCTCTCGAACCTCTCGAATACGCGCCGAGTGTGCTGACCACCACGCCACGAAAGCATGTTAAGAAGGCGGGAGAAATATCTTACATACTCACCCTTTTAAAGGGCGACTGGGGATTAAAGGACCCAGTCGCCAAATCCTGGTGGTGGAGAATCATCATCCATCTTTTTCTTAGTTCGGGCGCCACTGAAGAGACATTAGCTTATTTTGAAGCAGAAGAGATGAAAAATGAGAAATGCCCTTGGCGAGACTCAAACCACGGACCTCTTGAATACGCGCCGCGTGTGCTGACCACTACACCACGAAGGCGTGCTAAGACGGCGGGAGAAATACCTTATAAACTGATAGCAGGAACGCAACAACGGCGATCTGAACTTAAAATGAGTGACGCGATTTCAAAACTGAAACTGTGCAGAAATAATAACTTTTTTTTTTTTTTTTTAAACTATAAATTCTTTCCTTGACTTCCACTGATAGCGAGAACATAGACGTTCTTTGGCAAACTTTTCGAAAACTTTCTGTAGAGTTTACAGCTTATTCTGGTTCTGTGTACGTTACAGGTATTTCCTTCATAAATGTTCGCAATTCTGTAACTATAGAAGACTTCTGTGAACTTCGTTTTTTTTTTATCATTATTTTATATACAGTGTAGACGAAGTGTTTATTTAAAGCATTAATTTGATTTTAAGCATTTGCGCAACAAAATTTTAGTCAAATTCTACCTTCTCTACACTTTTTTTTTAAAGAATAACTTATTTATCATATTTAAAATATATTATATGCGCTTTGTTTTATTATTAGTGATTTAAAAAATCCAAGTTTATCGTCTGCGGAAGTGCAAATGCATATTATAATTTTGTTTCTTAAAATCTGCAGTGAAGGCATTCACTAAAGTTCAGGGTTAAGAAAAAAAAAAAAAGCATTTTGAAACACATGGCACGCCATTTATAACGCCTTTTCAGTTAGATGTAAAAACAGCGTTAAATTGTGTTTTTAGTAGTTAAAAATATAATTTTAAAAAAAGACTTGAAAAGCGTTTATATGATGGCTGGAATCTACAGTCCGCCTCCTCAGGAAGATGAGATGATTTATATACGATTCCAAACTCCAAACTCGTTTTGCTTACTTGCAAAAGTTGACATAAATCAAATGTAGCTGCGTTTACCACAGAGAACAAAGAATATCATTTCCGCGTTGCGCAATAAGACACAAAGCTTAAAAAAGCTGACTAGTACTACGATAGAAAAAACTTAACTGTTATTTATTGACAAAATTAAAAACAAGTTGTAGTAAAGCATTATCGAACATAAAATGTTATGTTGCATGTTTATCAGCTAACTAACCTCGAAATTAAGGTTTGTGGATGTCTCTTTAAATAATCACTATGGTTGAGTAAAAAGAAATCAAGATTTATTTCAATTAGTAAAATCCTACAGCAGAATTAATTGCTGTTGTAGATAACGCGAATATGAGGCAAATTCTTCTAAGTATACGAGAAATATCGGTAATTATCGTTATTACTCATTTAGTAAACTCTAAAACGCGATTCAGGCAATTCTTTAAATAGCATCTCTCTGAAGCACTCAGAGCTAATAAACAACCGGTTCTATCTAGTTCTTTAATGAAAAATATAAAGTTAAACAAGAAAATGAATATTATAAATAATGCTGATATAAATCAGGTACTGACTAATAATCATGGGCGTTTCCAGGCTTATTTTAATCCGTTCCATCTACAGAATAATGATAAATGCTTAATTTGTGATAAGTTTGGGGACGCCAGGCACTTCGTCGATGAATGTACGCTTATCCGGAGTGCAAGAGAGAAATATAGAAAGAAGATTTTAAAAGGAACTATTCAAATTTGAAAGTTTTTGTAGAGACAATAATGAAGATTATAAATACTAACAGAGTTGGAATTCGGCACTGAGACTCAGATTTTGGACTTTATGTGTTTTTTTTTTCTTCTTTATTCTTTTTTCTAGCCAGTCCCATTTTTTGATTATACGGCCGGCTTGTGCCGACTAGGAAGATTGGGGCTGTGCCCTTATAATAATAATAATAATAATATGGGTTTAGTATGGTCTTTTGGAAGCTTCGAGTAAAATTTCTCCTAGGGCTTCGAAAACGCGTTTTCACGTAACTTCCAGAAAGTCGACAAGTTTGATATATCACCAAATGTCATTAACATAGCAACAGTTTTGTTTTCACAGTCCATCAAGTTTTGTTCACTCGATGGTTTTAAAGTTATAAGGGGTCTAAGCCGAACTTGAATATCTACATGTCATAGCAGCCCCACATACAAAATTTCAACGTTCTGAGGTTATTCTTTTTTGAGTTATGCGAAATACATACATACGTACAGACGCCATGAAAAAATCTCTTCTGAATCTATTTTAAATCAGTTTTATAATTCGCTTGGGGGAAAAAGAGTATTTTATTCTATCATTACGTAGAGATGTCACGCAAAACCATCGTTATATTGCATTCGATAACGTTCAAAATGGATATTTTCGTTGAAATATGGTACCCGGAATGTTTCGCGATTAGCATAATTCCTTTACTTCGTACAAGGAAGTAAAAACATGAAAACACTGGCACATCTGAGAGTTTGTTTTTATTGCAATTCCTTCTCTATTTGCCTGGATTTGCCTATGGCTTAGCAACCCTATCTACTGGACCAATAGTGCGCAAGTAAATTTCTGATTACAAGCATTTCAAGAATTTTAGCTATTACCAAGTACCACGGACTTTTCCCTCCTTTGTAAATTAGTTCCTAATTTTAATAAAATATATATAATAATAACAATATATTACTATTAATATAAGAACTCGGTATCATACTTGGAAGTCCATTACAACATCTAATTTCTGCTTGATTTTTCTCAATGTCGCTTTTTATCACAATGTGTTGGATATATCGGAAAAGCTCAGGATGGTTAGCGTTTATGTCTCTACCGAGGAAATTAAACTAAAGCATATCTTTGTGAAAGGTATTAACGGATGGTACAGAGTGTAAAGGCAAGTAACGATTATCGATACTGCCTTTACATGAGAAAAAGATATGTAAGTAATAACGATAAAAAAAACCTCGCAAAACTCTTCAAGATAAACGATAAATTTTGGAACATATTAAAGGATTTTTGCATATGTAATCAACGATTATCTGTAAATAATTACGAAAACATTATTTCTGACGTAGAGAACGCTTACCTACAACTAACCCATATTCCAATAAATTTAATATTAAGTCAAGAGAAATCATTTAATCCTAAATGATGTAATAAAGAGCGCAATGAAAGTAAACATTTTTACTATGAAGGAAGTGTATGAATAAGGAAGTTTTCCTTACTCTCAACCTCATTTCAGTTTTGAAATAGTGTTCTCATTTTGGCTCAGTGAAGGATTTTCAGCTTATAAGGTGTTTCCTCCTTTCTTTCTGCTTGCCTTCTTGGTAACACGGTAACACACTCGGCTCGTATTCGAGAGGTCCAGGTACGGCTCCTGGCGAAGGCATTGCACATTTCTCATGTATCCTCCTTCAAAATAACCTAATGTCTCTACAGTGGCGCCCGAATTAAAAGGTGGTGGATAATGATTCTCCACCACCAGGATTTGGTGATTGGTTGTTTGGTGGATGATGATTCTGCACTACCAGGATTTGGTGATTGGAATTTGTTAATCAGAACAATAAAAGCTTTTATGTTAATTGACAAAACTAGATATGCAAATCTTGCTGTACCTGGCTTAAATCTTGTTTAATAAATCTTGCTTGCTACCAAACTCGATAAACAGTAAATACTGAATTATAAATAATCCCATTTATTGAAGTTATTACAAGAAGAAATAACATTATTAGAGCGGTAAATTTATTTTAATTCAGTTGCTTCTTACAGTAAGTTCGTGTGTCTCCTAATCCAAAGGGGAAGCATATAAGGTATTTTCTCCCTCTTTCTGCATACCTTTATGGCGTAATGGTTAGCACACTCGCTGCGTATTCGAGAGGTCCAGGTTCGAGTTTCTGCAAGGGCATTGTATATTTTTCACGTCTTCCTGCTTCAAAAAGCCTACTGACTCTACAGTGGCTCTCGATTTAAGAAAGGTGTTGGATGAGGATTCTTTACCACCAGGATTTGGTGATTTGATCCCCTAATCCATAGTCGCCCTTTAAAAGGGGGAGTATAGAAGGTATTTTCTTCCTCCTTCCTGCATGCCTTTGTGGTGTAAAGGTAGCACGCTCGGCGCGTAATCGAGAGGTACAGGTACGAGTCCTGGCAAGGGTACTGCACATTTTTCAAGACTCCTGCATTAGAAAAAAAATCCTAATGAATAATAATAAAAATCCAAGAATTCACTTCATTCAGCAAAGTAGACGACTAATTAATTACTCTAATTTAGCTGTTAACTGAACATCTTGAGCCTTGGGATTATACACGATAGACAATATTCGTAAACTGACTACCTGTTAGACTGGGATAAGGTTCTCCCAGGAGAATCCCAAGAGAATCAAGGAATTAAAATTCACTTGTGTAAAGAAATTTCTCACAGAATTCCCTGCTCGCTTTTTATCCATAGTTTTACGAAATGTTTAACAAGGCCCTCTTTTATATGAAACTAAGGTAAATAAGCTTTCAGTTGTTCAATAACACTTCACGTGCAGTTATGGGCCCAAAGGAGCATTAGCCCAGAAGGGCTATTAATCTCGAAATGGCATTTTTCATCGGTTCACTATAAACGGTGTATCAATTTTTAAATTGTTGCCACTAAATATTATCGCCCTTTATTATATTTAAAGAAATAAAGAAGAATCAGCTTGAATATATGTATGTTTCCCGCATTGAGGAAAAATGGCAGTACCTAGACCCATTGAATTTTGAATAATGTAATCCTTCACCCGAACATGAGGTACCCGGAAGCCGTAATTTTGAATTTGTTTTATTATCTGTTTCATATTTTGTAAAACTATGAAGAATTTTTGATTAGCAAACTTCACGACTTCAAAGCGAGCAATGGCAACACTGTACAGAAAAACACATTTTTATGGTCTAGCGCGCGAGACTATCTATCGGAAATTCTAAAGATATACTGTTTTTAAATATTTTTAGCCTAAAGAGACATTAGCTGAAATGCTCTAGAACTGTGTATGTGCGTAAATAGAAAAAAAAAAAAAAAAAAAAAAAAAAGGTCCCTTTGGGGGAACTGAAATCTTTCAGATCTTTTTAAATTATTTTTCTTCATTTAAAAGACTTTTTTTTTAATAGAAAGCTTAATTAGCAAATAATGCAGAAGCTTAATTCAGCAAGTATCTACAAATCTTCGTAATGGACATTTTAATGGGATGTTTTAGTGTTTTATTAACTTATGTTTCATGTTCATAACTTAAGCTGCAATAATAAAAAGAAATATAGTCGCATTAAAAAGTAAAACTATCATTAAATTTGTTTTGGATGGGTCGGTAAAAATTTGTTTTGGATGGGTCCTTTTCCTCTAGTTATATTATAAGGTATTTCTCCCACTTCCCTAGCGTGCCTTCGTGGTGTAACGGTAGCACGCTGGGCCGGTATTCCAGAGGTCTGTGGTTCGATTCTCGGCGAAGGCGGTTGCATATTTTTCATCTCTCCTGCTTCCAAAAAACCCTAATGACTCTACAATATGATAGCTTAAGTAAGCTTTAACTTCTTGTCCATCATGACAAAAATTCTTTTTCTTATAGTAATTACCATTTTACTACCTTTTTCCTTAATATGAGTACCCTTTTTAATGATATCATTTTATCTTATGATAAAACTTTTATTTCATTAACAGTGTTTTCTCTGCTTACAGCCTTCACCTTCCCCTATAAATAAAGCATAACTAAATGAATAATAAAAAAAAATATTAAAAAAAAATTGAAAGCTTTCAGATTTTACATTACACACAAAGAGGCGTTTTTTTAACGTTTTGTGTGTTACCTTTATTTATTAAATATCAAGTTCTTTGCACTTAAACCAGGAAATTAAGCTCAACAGCAATATCGCAAAATAATTTTAAAATGAGCATATGTTTAGAATTACCGATACACGGTCTCGCGCGCTGGAGATAAAAATGTTTTTTCTGTACAACGTTGCCTTTGTTCGCTTTAAAATTGTTGAGTTTAAATCAAAATTTCGTTAAAGTTTTAGAAAATATGAAATCGATAGTAAAACAAATTCCAAATTAGGACTTTCAGATGCCCATATTCGGTAGAGGATTACGTTATTCAAAATTCGATGGCACTAGGTACCGTTGTTTTACCACAGTGCGAGAAACCTACGCAGATTTATGCAGATTCTACATTATTTAATTTTTTTAAATATAACGCAGGGAGATATTATTTGGTGGCAACAATTTGAAAAGTAAAATGGACATTTAAAGCTTTCGACGCAAAATGTCGAAACGGAATTAAAATCCCTTCTGGGCCAACGCCCTTTGGGCTAAAAAACTCATTTCTCAAACCTGGTAAGTAATTCAACACTTTCAAGGCCCATTTATAGATTACCATCAGTTTCATAGAAAATATTTTGTTGCTGCAGAATAGAGTAGTAATAGTTATAATAATTACTTCTCGGCAAGTGTGCGGCCGTATGAAATTACTGTTTATCTTTCGTAACTTAGGATTCTAGTTGAAGAGGGATTTTTGGGAAATCAACTCTCAAGCGACCAGCAAGAAAGGAGCGTTAATAAGATTCTTGGAGGCTGGGAAGATTGAGTGCTCTCTCCAAGGTCATCAGTCTTTGTTTTTCATCTTCTTCTCTGTTTATCAGTCTTCACCATCCATCCGCAACCGTTTTTCTTTTCTGCTGTTACTTGTGGAAGTAGGGTGATTTTGATTTCGCTCTCCCTTCAGCAAATGTTGACTTTGAGCCCGGGTTAAGCACTGTTGGATATATTCTGAAATCGTTTTGTGCAGCAACAGTGAAGAAGCGAACTAATAGAAGTTATCTATGATGTTTAAACGTTTCCTTGAGATTCAAAAAGTTAAGCGTAGTCTAAGAAATAATCTAAAAACCTTATGTTTTCCGCAAGCCTAAGTAAGAAATAAAGAATTTAGTTAGCCAATAAATTTCAGGCTCTTTAGACTGAATGAGCAGTACATAGGAGCATTGTTTTCAAAACTTATATTCATTTTATTTGGAGAATATTAAGACGCATTAATAGCCTTGAAATTTAAATAAAAATCTAATTAAATCAATTCATTTCTCACTTCGCGACAAGGAAAAAATGCGTAAAAACTCAATCGTCATTAAAATCGTAAAATACAGAACATAGCATCAAGTACAGTTCAAAACAGTTAAAAAAATATTTTACAATTAAAATTGGAATTTCGGCCAGTGGTCAGGAAGACAAAATTTTCGGTGCACAAAATTTAAAGTTAACTCTTGGTTACACTGAGAAGAAAAGACACTGAAGTTAGTGCACCAACTAACTTAATTCAATATTCTACTAGGAGTTTCACATGTAAAAAAAATGGCAGCCTCGTTAGGCTTAGCGCACATAAACTTTTAAATTGTTGATACTTCTACAACTATTGCATGCACATTAACTAACATAAAACATTAACCGGAATATACGAACAACATAATTCATCCACTTTAAAGCAAAAAGTACCCAATTAACCAACATATAAGAATAAAAAAAAATCTGATGTGTATATCACATGACTTCCTTGTGAGGAATATTAAATTATACGCAATTTTTCTTGCATTTCATTTAAACTTATTGGATTGAATAAAATCTACTTCGTCGATAGCGCATAAACCAACATAGAATAAATGCACTCTTTAAAATTCACTATATTTGTTTACCATAGCGATTCACTATATTTGTTTAAGCGATTCACAATATTTGTTCAAATATAGCGATTCACTATATTTTCACCTAGTCTGGTGCTAGGTTCACTTAACAGCGTTATATTTCGTTCATATTGTAATTATGTCTATGTCTTATCACTTAGTAAGAGGCAATCGACCATTAACGGCCTTTACCAATATATTATACTTGACTTTTAAATGCTTGAGGAATCTAGTAAGTTGTATCCAATAATATGGAAGTACTTGTGCACATCCTGTACTAGAACTCAGAGATTACTAGCAACGGAAGCTCCTGTGCCGCCGTCCGTAGAATAAGTAAACTTTGAACAAATGAGGCATCGCGTGGCGCCATCTATTAGTAGGCATGAAAAGCATTTTAGTTGACTGGAGCTCTGGTTGCGCCATCTCTTGCAGGATGTAGTGTAAGGCATTTTTAAAATTCCATAAAAATTATTCTTCTGATAAGCAATAGTTGGAAAGTGAAATGATGAAAAACACAATTTGCTGTACATTGAAACGTTTCACAAGCGTAAAAACTATTTACATACAAAGTCTACCTGCTTTGGCAGGAACAAGGTCCATAGCGCATTGTAATTTGATAAGTAAATCTATAAGTAAAGAAAATGAAGTAAAATCTTGGCTAAATAAGAAGAAAACAAAGATATGTACATTACCACCGACTATTATGGTGAATAGCGCGGGGCCTCTTGTGGCGTTGTTCAATTGTGAAATCATAATTTCCTAGTTTTTTGATGATATTCTTAGGATGACTGTCACATTTCATAAAAAAGTTATGAGAAGCTTTTAGAATTTCAGTGATTTCGTGAGTGCTGTTTCGTACGAACCAAGGCGCATTTGTAATTATTCGGATGGTCTTGTTTTGAATTCTTTGTATTTTTTCGCGATGAGTTCTTGCAGTTGCAGCCCACGCTGGGGAAGCATACAGTAAAATCGGGCGGATAGCTTGTAGATAAATAACTCTTTTCGTAGCGAGACTAAGTTTAGAATTTCTCCCTATGAGTGCATAGATACTGCATATTGCTTGGTTGGCTTTTTTACAGATATTTTCGATATGGTTTTTGAAGGTTAGTTTTTGATCGAGATAAACGCCTAAATATTTAACACATTTTTCATTTGGTATGGAGATATTATTAATTGTGATATTGTTGAGATGTCTTCTGGAAGGGTTCTTTTGGAAATAAATTGTAGTGAATTTGCTTTCATTGATTTTAATTTTCCAAACGTTAAACCATGGGAAGATATAGTCTATTGCATTTTGGAGGTTTTGGATGGCTCTTTGCGAATTGATGGATTTGCTGAGAATTGCAGTATCCTCTGCATAGCAGGCGATAATGGCATCTTTGTGGCTGGGAAGATCATTTATGTAGATGTTAAAAAGAAAAGGTGAAAAATTCGAGCCCTGAGGGACACCTGCTTTCATTACACTGATATTAGATAGCTCGTTCTTAATACGAACTTGAAAAGTTCTGTTTTCCAAAAAACTTGAAATTAGTAGGATTAATCCAGGTGGAAATTTGTTTTTGATAAGTTTGATAAGGAGGCCTGGGTGCCAAACCTTATCAAACGCTTTTTTAATATCAATGAAGATGCCAGCAACAGTTTCTTTTTTATTAAAGGCTTCATCGATGATTTCAGTAATTCTTGTAACTTGTTGGGTGGTGCTAAATCCATGACTAAATCCAAATTGATGTTCCTTAATAATATTATTGTCTTCAGCGAATTTAGTGAGCCTATTGATGACTAATCTTTCAAACAGCTTGCCAACAGCTGAAACTAAACTGATGGGTCTGTAATCTGAAGTTGAAGATTCATTTTTCCCAGGTGTTCAGTAGTGATTAAGAGTTGCCGACAGGAGGCGCTGCTAGCGCGTTATACTCTCGACCTACGTAATTTGAATTGAGTATTCTTTTCTTTTGTGTACTTGCTGTAACAAATCTTACAGCTTTGTGATTGAGAATTTGAAATGTTTTGGAGCCAGATCGTTCCTCTACAGCAACAAAATGATTAATAAATATATAATAAAGTAAATATCTTTCTGATGATAATCTTTGTTATTAAATAGAAAGTCAACCAGCTCCTGAGTACAGTTCACCAGGTTTCTTCAAGACAATGATTATCGCATGCTTCCATTGTTTACGAAGAAATCCTATACGCAGACATTAAAGATGTAATATAGTTGCAGGATGGCTTTTCTTGGTAAATTTTGCAGGGTTTTATTAGTAATTTGGTCATAACCGGGAGCTTTTCTTGGTTTTAATTTTCGAATTAATTCTGTAATCTCTCTGAGTGTAGTAGGTGGGTTGGTCTGATTTTTGAAACTTTCTAACTGCTGATTCACGTGATCAATGACTGATGAATCATTAGCGTTAACAAAAGGATTGACAGTGAATTGATTTTCATATGATTTGGCAAAAGCGTTTGCAATATCTTTTGGGTTAATTAGAACTTTATTATTGTAATTAATAGGTTTTATTTCATCTTTATTTCTTCTAATAGCTTTAGCAATTTTCCACACGGAGTAATTGATATGTGATAGACTGTTAACAAAAGTGTTCCAGCTGTCGTCTTTATATTCTTTGATGAGTTTTTTAACTATTCTGTTAGCTTGATTGAAATTTCGTTTATCGATGGGGTCTAAAGTTCTATGATAAATTTCTCGAAGCCTGTTCTTTTCTTTAATTTTGTTAAGGATGTGCGCAATCATATTGTAACTCAGAATGCACAAAATGTATATCATTTAAAGAATTATCTAATCGTTGCCACATGTTCTATTCAAATACTATAATAAAGCTAGAATGATGTATAAAAAATGAAGCAAACAAAACCAAAAAGAAACAGTTTTTCACAGACAGTTCAGTATTTCTCACTCAATTAATTCAGTTCTCACTTCGCGACACTTATTTCCTCGAAAAAATTCCAGAAAGGATTAAGCATGATTTAATTCGCTATAATAAATGAAGGCGTTATCTTTGTTGTTGCGAAGCTTAGTCTCTCTAGATTGGCAACAAATCTACTATTCTGCTGTTTTAAATGTAAACAAACATGTCCGCCATATTATTTAAACATTAGGCTTAACCGCACTTAAACAGCTTTTAAATTGTTGATAATTGTACAAATATTGCTTGCAGATTTGTTAAAGGCATAAAACCTTAACCGGAAGATATGAACAACACAATTCAATCATTTTTAAAGCAAAAAATGCACAATTTACAAACATACAAGAGTAAAGAAACTGAGATTACTGAGCCGGGAAACAGAGTAGATAAATATATATATATACGTTTGGTGCGGCCGATTGCAACCAAAATACGAGGTGCACATCTACATGTTATAGCAGTCCTATATACAAAATTTCAACGTTCTGAGGCTACTCGTTTTAAGTTATGCGTGATACATAGATACGTACGTACAGACACCACGAAAAATTCTCTTCAGAATTCATTTTAAAGCAGTTTTATAATTTTTTGGTAGGAAAAAGAGTCTTTTATTC
The DNA here is from genome assembly GCF_044657685.1 of Stegodyphus dumicola. NCBI lineage: Eukaryota > Metazoa > Arthropoda > Arachnida > Araneae > Eresidae > Stegodyphus > Stegodyphus dumicola. Next base: position 214,680,448 of record NC_140773.1, on the reverse strand, counting down.
TGTCCTTACGTACAGATGTCACGCAAAAACATCGTTAAATTGCATTCGATAGCGGTCAAAATGGATATTTTCGTTGAAATATGCTGCCTGGAACTTTTCGCGATTACATTACTTCATTTTTACTTCGTACAAGGAAGTAACTAGACTTACCGAGCCGAGTAATACAGTGGCAATATGGGATTATTTTTTATATTTTTATAATTGTGTATATTTTCCCTTTCACATTTTTATTTTTCTTGTTTGTTATACTATGAATTCTTATTTTATTTTTGACTTGTTTAGATATTGTGTTAAACCTCTTATACACGGTTGCAGTTATTAATATTGTTGAAGAATAGCCTTGCTTTTATTCCAATTTAATATCAACTTTAGATGCTTTAATTTTATATATATGTATTTTTATATAAGTTTAGTGAGGTCTATTGCAACGAAAGAGGAAGGTGAGTATCTATATGCTATAGCAGTCCCATATACAAAATTTCAAAGTTTTACGACTACTCGTCTTTGAGTTATGCGAAATATATATATACGTGCATACTGATGTCATAAAAAGTCTCCTCTGAATCCACTTTAATCCATTTTGGAAAAAAATAGTCCTTTACTCTGTCCGTACGTACAAATGTCACGCAAAAACTTCGTTCAAATGGATTCGAGAGCAGTCAAAATGGATATTTTCGTTGGAATATTATAACAGAAATTTTTCGCGGTTACAATACTTCCTTTACTTCTTAGTAGGAAGTAAAAAGTAAGTAAGGTTTATTTTGCATAAAGATAAGGTTCACAGATTTTTCCTATACGAAATTAACAAATAAAACAAAATTATAGTATTAGTAACTGCGCATTCAAATGCATTAATTTCTTTAGTGTTCAGCAAAATAATAATAATAAATAATAGTGTTAGTAATAATAAAATCTATTCGAGATAACGATTATTTGAGGTAATGCATTCCGATGCTACTTCATATAGCTGAAAACTTGATGAAGAGTATGAAATTTAGTTGAAAGTATTTCAACTTAAAATTATTCGCAAATTCTCCTGCCACTGCGACTCTTTGAAAATTTTAATTACTTTACGTTTATTAATACTTAGATTTGTTCTCTCCTCGTTTGTTTGGTCAAATTTTGAAATTTAACGCAATTCTATCCGTATGATTTTTTTTTAACATTTTGCACACATACATGTTTGTGATGGCGTTATCATCACCACTTCCTAGCGATTTATTTTCAGTTTCGAAACTCTATAGCATTTCGTATTTTCAAAATATGTTATATAATTTTTAAATTTAAAGATTTTTTAATGCATTTTTCACACACGTACTTTCTAAATGATCATTGCAAAATACTGATCTTTGTACCATCGGATAGATTAAAAAATCATCAAAATGAAGTTCTATTCGAATCTCTAACATAATATTTCAGGGGATTTTTCCAAAAGCGGTCAATGACTTGCTTAACAATAATGAGCTACTTGTTAGTAATGAATAACTTTAAATAAAATTTGTCAAAGATAAATTCAGATAATTTCACTGTAATCTAATACCACCGAATATATCTGAATATATAGATATATCCGGTGGTATATGATCATGTAATTTATTGCTATGCTCGCTATGCTGATAAGAGGCAATAACTTTCCTACATTCTGAGGTGGTAAGTTCATTTCTTTATTAGCACCGCTTCTGTCGACTAAAATGTATAAAATGAAGTTTAGAAACATTTTTTTAAAAGTTTTTGCATATTTTGTTCATGAAAAAAAAAAAAAAAAAAAAAAAAAAAAAAAAAAACCAGTATTTTTGGTTAAATACAGTAAAGTATACATTATATTTTTTTAGCTGTCAAAACTTTTTTAGCTGCCACATGTGATTAAAAATAAATTTGTGAGACGTCCTTGCAATCAATATAAGTAGGTAGGTAAATGATGGAGGGCGGATATGCCAAGTAGCTGGCTACCACTGGTAAGCAGATCCATCCTGGTGGCTACTTCTATCCCTCGTTCGCCAATATCCTAGAGACAACCCACTCCGTAGGGCCCCTAAAGACACCCCATGAGGGATTAAAACTCTTTCGCGGACGCAAAGCTAAAATACTCTTTTCTGTGGTAAACTACATTATAAACATAATGTTGTAAACCCTCTTAAACATTATTTGGAGGTAAATAATTTTTCGGATCAGGGGGTCTTTTTTCTAGGGCGTGGCTATAGGTTATAGCCACTACGCACTTAAGATATTTAGCTTACCTGTTAGTGCAAAATTAATTCAACTTATATTACACCTTTTTTTTGAGAAATTAATATTTATGAAAATAAAAATTTTAATGATAATTAAATACAAAATGTTTGAGGAATAAAGTAATAATAATAAAGTAATAATAATAAAGTAATAATACAATTTTACTGTAATAAACAGCAAAAATACTCCAAGAGGAGTTGGATTTTGCATTTCTAAAACTTCAGAAGACGGACCACTATCTTCTGTAAATTCTGGTAGAGATCTGGCAGTAAAATGCTTATTCCATTTCATTTGGGCTGAGAAGTAGAGGTAAGCTGTAACTCCTCAATTTCTTCATCATCAGAACTAGAAATAATATTTTCCTCTTGAGTAAAGTCGGCAAAGTCTTGAGTAAAGTCTTTATCAGTATCAATATCGTTAGATACTGCTGAACCATCATCTGATGGCAAATCTTCCAAAATAACAAGAGCCTCTTATAAAAATAAGCTCTTTCTAGACATTGTAATAAACTTAAAAAAATTATGTCGAAATTAAAATAATAAAAGAAATGTTCTATAATCTTATAAAAGCAGAAAGCTAATTTAAAATAATACAAAAAAATTATCCACACAGAGAACGTATTATAAATATCGTCTCTCTAAAAAACGTGAACATTCTGGCCGAACAGAAAAAACTATACTGAGAATCAAATCAAGCCCAAAACCTCATCACTTGCACCCCCTACAGAAATATGAAACTGTCAAACATAATTCTTCTCTCAGGTAGAGGCAATGCGGCGTTTTCAAGGTCAGTGTTACTCCTCTAAAAGGGCGGTGGATAAATCCTGTATCCACGTCCGAAAACTTTCCAAAAACCTAGTAAAAATGAATTGTTTTTGCTTGTGAACTAGTTTAATTGATTTAAATGATAGAAAATATATACATTAAATCTGTCAAAATGTTTTGCAGAAATTAGAAATATTTAAAATAATAAAATTTCAATTAGCAGTACTTATGCAGCGGATGTACATGTTCAGCACTCCATCAGAGACCATAATTCGATAATAATGTATAGTGCTGCCATTTGTAATGATTTTTGTGCATATCAACTTCAATAAATGCAGATGGCTAACAAATAACCACTGCGCACTTAGAGAAAAAATTATTTCTAGGTGCCTCGACTTTGTAGCCACTGCCCGCGAAAGGGTGGTGAAATCGAAATTACATTAACGCTACTAAACGAGAGCTGCAGGGGTTCTCTTGGTATACATAGGATATACAGCTGATATACAAGTTCTAGTTACACAATAAAACTATACATACGTTACATAACATACATAACATGAATTAATGTACATAAACTAAAAATGCATAAACATACACATAAAACATAAGGATACTTCATTGTACATTACTGATACTAGCATACTAAATATATGCGTTGCTGCACATAGTCTGTATGTGTAAGTCATTGTACGTGTCTGTTACGTGTATGCATAATCACTAGTGAGGCTAGCTGAGTGAGTTGGGATTAATGCTGCTAGCAAATATCTTGGCCCATTGCTGCACTAATGTCTAAGCCTTTCGCAAATTTTGTTGATGGCAGTGTGATTTCGTTTGTGACGAAATGTTGATATGCTTCCTTGTTGCTTGATGGAAGTAACGAATGCCTTGATTCTGTTAAAAGCATAATGGTCGGGGCTGCCCTCTTGAGCTAAGCCACTTAGTTTTGTATTTAAGATATCGTGCGTTTTCTAGTACGAGAGAAAATGCCCATGACTAGAGATAAAGCGAATGAGCTAGGGCACAACGAGGTGCTGTATGGTTGAAATTTTTAGAAGAAGGAGCAAGCAAGATTTTCTGTGTCACTATCATCCCATTTTTATTGTCATTGTTGTTTGGTTTCACGCTGAAGAAAACGTTTCAGATGTGAGGAGGGCGCTGGAATGGTTTCCTCTCTCGTGTTAAATGTTGTCCGCTACTTCTTTGGCAAGCCGGTCTGCCGCTTCGTCGCTTTCGTGCGCTTTCACGCACACTATTATATTTTGGTAGCTCTGTCTGTTAAGAAGTATTAAAATTTCAGCTATGAGGTATGCCTGTGATTACTGACAGTCAGAAGCGAAGACATGCTTTCAATACATATTATGATATTGGTACTGGTATCTGTCGCTGAGTGTTTGATGGTTGTGCTGATTGCTTAAGCTGGAGGTGACCTTTCCCTAACAGGGGTACGCTGTGGTACTTGTACCAGATGTATGCGCTGCCCACTCCATCTGATTTTCATCCAACAGTAAAGATTATATTTGCTCTTTGTGGTGTGACAGCGTTCTTGGCTTTGTCAATAGTGATTCGCACGCCTATGGCTTTGCGTCCTGGTTGCGATTGGATGGCATTCGCTTGTCGTTTGTATTGAGTAGGACTGTAGGGAAGGTTGCGAATTGTGGCATTCCTTCGAAAGTTGTACTATTACCCGTGTTTAGCTTACTTCCTTTTCCACTCTTAAGTGCAGTGGGAGCAGACCCGCGAGAGCACAGGAAGAGTTAGTGGCTGTTGTTCTATACCCTTTACACAAGCTGTGCAAAGGAGCTTTGCATTATCAATAAATGTTTCTGCTTCTCATTGAAAAAGGCCAGATGGCTGCAGAATAGAGAATAATTTTCGCAACGATTATGTAGAGAATCTTTTGCATACGGAGAATGTGCAACTATTTGACGTCTTGAAATTGGCTACCCTTTCGGCTGTTGTATTTGTCTTCAGTTGGAGAATTTTGATATGTGGGATCTACGTGAGACCTTTTCTGCATGTCTATTTATTTTGGCCAGTTATTTTACATATTTAAAATACTTTTATTTAACCACTTCCAGCTACGCCCAGCATTACGTATCCTCTTCCAGGTATTTTAATTTTTTGATGTTTTACCCTACCAGCTTCATACAAAGTTTTCTGGAGAGCTTTGTGTCTGGCTTTGGAGTAACTGCGGCCACCGATTTCTCTACTAAGATTTTAATTTTAAGATTACTGCAGAGAGCAGAAAATTGCCTATAAATTGTCGTGCCATGTTTTTTTAGTTTCTTTCTTGTGCGGCCTTTCATTAAGAAGGCAGCAGCATCTACGTATGCAACCAAGTTTGTGTGATCCGACCGATGGGCATGTTCAAGATTAAGGTCAAGATCCATAGGATGACGCCTACGCAGGAGCCTTGGAAGCAACTTCTCTCTTGTGCCTTGCTGGGAATGTGTTGTGCTCAGTATTATGTCTCTGAAGTGAGTGTCAAAGGTATTGTACAGGTTATTGAGCAGCGAGCTTCTCTGAGAGGTGGCTTTGTGGCAGGCCACTAGAGCGTATTGAATGCATCTTAAAATTCTGTTGTGATGAAGCTGCTGTTTCAAGTGCTCTGAGTATGACAACGTACTTCTTAAGAATGCAGAATTAAAAGCCGGCGTAGGAAGCCGTATTGTTTGAGGCTTAATATGTTTTTATGCTGCAAATGATGGTTTAGCCGTTGGACAAGGAGTTTCTTAAAGATTTTCGCCAAGGCTGGGAGCAGAAAAATGGTATAAAGAGAGTTTGAACCCTGTGGGTCTTCGCGTTTTTTAGGAAGACAACCTTCCGGTTTTAATGGACTCTTGGAAATTGGTATTTGAGAAGATATATGAAGTATTAGAATATAAACAGAATTTCTAAGCGATAGCATAGACATAAAATTTGATACAATAAAAATTCACGAATTCAAGCCACACCAGTGGCCGTTGGTTTAAGATCCCTGAGTGCCGGAAGTTCGACTTGGTTTCGATCCCAGGCGAACAGGATGGCTTCGCTATAGCCTCAGTCGCCTAAATTTCAGCAGGAATAGTATTTTCTTTTTTTTTTTAATGTTTTCAACGGCTGTTACAACATGTATTATTAGTTCCGGTTAATGCGAAATTTCATTATGAAATTTTTTCTATCTTATACGTTAAATACGTTATTTTATAAATTTTTATTTATTTGTGTATTAAAAATGTATGTATGTGTTGTCATGTTGGTGCCATCTATTTGTGTAAGTTGAAAGTGTCGAGCTTCAATCACTTAATATTCGTTTCGATGGGGGAATAGTTCAGCAACTAAACGAAAACTGTTCCGAGGTCAGAGCGCTATATACTACATTTTTCTGAGCGTAAGTAAGCGAGAGAGTTACATAATAATAACTTATATCATATGATCAGTTTCTTTCTAATGGTTTAACTTCACTTAAGAGTTTACGCTAAATGAAAAGATAACATTGCATGTATTAGGTACCAATAATTGCATGTATTAGGTACCAATATTTGGCATCAAGAGCTTCTTTAGGAGTCGAAATTGACGCTAATTTGTCAACAAACGCCTGCTTCCTTGTTGCGACTATGTCTTCAGCTTTTGAGCTTTTGACCGGTTCTTTCAAGCACGGCATGACGTGTTCAATTCTCCCAAGTTTTATAGGCTTTTTTTTTTTTTTTTTTTTTTTTTTTTTTTGGTAGCTGCTTGGCATTTACCAAAAAAGGAAACGAAAGGCATAGGATTTATTTATTACTACTCTTTTAACAGTTACGTTGAATCGATATGTCCCTTTGGATCTATGTATCTGTTAAGAATTTAAAGGGGGGGAAATGCCAACTAGGCGGCAGCCATAGTATCCCCTGCAGCAACTTCCTGAACCAGTATTCAAACTGCCTTAAATCGCGATCTATCAGAAAAACGGAAATGAAACAAAAAAGATAAGAAAAAGAAAATCTGAAAGGTTTTCATATTTTAAATTACGTTCAAAGGGGCGTTTTTTAACATTTTGTGTGATATCTTTATTTATTAAATATCATGTTCTTTGCACTTAAACCATAAAATTTAGTTCAAGAGCAATATCGCAAAGTAGTTTTAAATTGAGCATATCTTTAGAATTTCCGATACACAGTCTGCCCCTATTCGCAGTAAGATTATGTCATTCAAAATTGCATGCCTCTAGGTACCGTTGTTTTATTACAACACGAGAAACATGCATACATTTATGCAGATTCTTCATTATTTAATTTCTTCAAATGTAATACAGGGCGATAATATTCGGTGGCAGCAGTTTGAAAAGTGATACAGCTTTTTAAAGATTTCAAAGTAAAATTTCAAAATGAAAACAATAGTCCCTCAGGGACAAAGTCCCTTTGGACTGAAAATAAATTAAAACGGAGTAAGCCGAACCATTTCTATACAGCAAACAACATGAATAGCGATGATATAAAATTTTATTACTGCAATAAAACTATTAAAATAAATAAGCTTTATCCAGCATAATGCAAAAGAGGAACTGGCACTGTCAAATATTGCTTTAAAAAGATCAGCGGTTCTTAAAGATAACAAGGACCTACATCCCTTAGTGTGCATTTTGTCAGAACTTTTAATCATTAACTAGCAGGATATTTTTATTATATATTTCATGAATAACAAATGAAAATTTGATTTGAAGAATCCTAATCCTGACTGTCCCGAACCTTGCTTTATATTAATGTTTTTGATTTATTTTTCGTATTTGGGGGCAAAATTCAAGTGCCTATCATTATTCATGTATTAGATTACTACGATAAACTTGCAAGCAAAACAGAACATAGTCTTCCAATATATATCAATATATCATCATTAGATCAGTTCTCAGAGCATTATTTCCCCCTTACCTAATCTATGAATATGATATTCATGGATATTTTTATCGGTACTCGGTTCGAAAACAATGGATAAGGACGCTCCTTTTCGCAAAGAACTGGTAACTTAGTAGAACCGCATGCTGAAGACTGCTGCTAAGATTGATGGTGAGGTGCTGACAAATGATGGAAAATCGATTATCGCTTCGCGATGCTGAAGTTTCATAAAAATGCAAAATTCTACATAAATGACTGTTTTTGGCGAATTTACCGGCATATTTTCCGAGAGAGAAACATTGCAAGTTGTTTCGCGTCCTTTTTCTTACCATATTCATTATGGGAGTTATTGCGTTATTAAGGCTTAAATACTTGCGTTTTTCTGAATTTTTATATCTTAAAAATAGATTATTCTTATTTTCCTAATCATTAAATGCTTACCTTATTTCGGAGATGGAAGACCAATAGATTAAAATGTTTTCTTTTTTTTTAATCTGATATTATCTTTTAAAAAGTTATCTATAGAAATCAAACTTTATTATATACAAGGTGAATCTGAACAAGTGGGCAAAACTTTGGGGATTGATAGAAGTCAATATTCATCATAGAATGTATGGTCGAAACGTAAGTGGTGAGAAATTAAAGGGTAGTTTACCACTGTCGCATTTAAGGAATTAACACAAGAACGAGAGGAGATAACTTCAGAAATTAAAATTATTAACAGAACATGCTCATAGAAATTGCTCAAAAGGCCTTCCGCCAGTTGAAATGCAGGCTTCACACCTGCAGGGTAGGGATTGATGCACATTTGCGAAGACACAAGGCATTTCTGGAATATCGCCGGCAACAATGGCAATCCTGGCGACTAAAGCCATATTGATTTCAATGGGGCACTCGTAGATTAGGCTTTTCATGTGGCTCACAGAAAAAATTCCAAACACGTGAGATCCGGTGATCTTGGTGTCCAATCTATGGAACCGCCTCGACCAATCCATCGCCTTGGAAATTTCGTGGTTCGTATAAGCAGCAATCCTCTTGGCAATCCATGGTAGAAAATGCCGTTGGGTGCGAGGGCCGACCCTTTTTAAACTAGTTATTTACAATGCCACCTAGCGGCTCGCCTTTTGCGTTCCGATCATACATTCTATGACGAATATTGCTAGTATAGCTGCCTTCTACGGCCCCCTAAAGTTTTGCCCACTCGTTCAGATCCATCCTGTATACATAAACTGTTGCTTCGATCTGACTAAAGCGAAAATCAGAATTGGCTAGATGTTTGAAATACCATTTTTATTTAATTTACCGTTGCGATTCCCAAATGGACAAAAATAAGCGAATTGTGTAATTCATTTAGAATGTTTAAACTTAAACTCGCTGTGATAGCCGGTCTAAGCTAACGTTTTTTATTTGTAGTTTTCGAATAAAATAACAAATTAGCAATAAGTTCATAGTTCTCGGCTTTGTTTCTTACTGCCGTTAATGTCTGGGTGTTCAAAATGATCTGAATCCTTCAGGTAGGAATGAATGTTTTTAAATTCGGGATCCCTTTTCATTTCTTTTAAAATCGTCTCGTGTGAATCGAGTATTTTCGACGTAAGCATAGTGCACTTTACAGTATTGCCTTCTTTATCCAACTTTATTCTTGGAAACGCATAGACCACCGTGTTTTCCTTTCCATGACTATGTTTGATAATTAAGTTAACTGTGGCGCTCTCGTTTAAGAGTGCGCACCGTTCTGTGTGGCCAGAATCGAGCCATGACGAGTATATTCGTCCATCACAGAGTAGGTTGCGCTGGTAAGATATTGCATGAAAAAGATGGATTTATTTTATAAAATTGAAAATTTTATTACTGATATTTACTTATTTGGTTAACATAAGCCTATATTACATACATATTAAACTAAAAACGTAATTAATTAAATTAAATATTATGCATATAAATGTAAGAATTTAAATTCCTGCTGTGGAATGATATTCAGCAAAACAGGGTACTATACACAATGGAACTTTGCAAATCGAACACCAGTAACGCGATTCCTTCTTGATCTTACGTTTGTAGCAATGCGAACACCTTCGCGTAGGGTTTTTTTTTTTTTTTTTTCTTTTTTCGATGTTCCGAGTATATAATGCGGAACATGATTCTCGCCTAATTGGCTTATATTAGGTCTAAATGGCCGAATTTGTGTCAATTTATTAATTTGAATTTTCTTTCAGTTGGATACGTCGCAAAATTGTCTTCAGTAAATTTGAGCAAAAAGTTGATACGCTATAATATTCCATTATTTTTTTTATATAGTATGAATACATTCAGGCACATAATATCTAAGAAATGGAGAAAATTCTTTTTGTAGTACAGATTGAGTCGTTTTCTTGCTGTGCAGTACGCTATGATAATTCCATCGCTCATATCCACTCCACCCATTTTTTTATTATAATCAATCACTACCTCCGGTTTCTTTGTTATTATTTTTCTTTTCTCTGTTTCTATTACGTTGTCATTATGTACAGTACTTACTAAATAAACCTCCCTTTTATCTCTCCATTTCATTATACGCATGACGAGTATATTCGTCAATACACAAAATCGTGTCGCTTCTCCATGACGAGTATACTCGTCAATCAGAGTTAACTGATTAAATTCTTGAAATTAAAGGGCCCATTGAATCAGTCTTGGGGATAAGTTCTTTCCTGAATATAAGCGCTTCCGCATGATCAGAATGAACTGTAATCAGAGATAAGCTTTGAATTGCTAGCAGGACTGCAAGCCTTTCTTGCTCCGAAGCACTGTAGTTTCTTCTGCGTGGAATTAAACATTTTACTAAAATATGCTTCTGGTTTGTAGGTGGGAGGTAATTTTTTTTCTAACATACAATACAAAAAGTAATCAGAAGGTATATGTTTAATGAAGGAGTATTTCCGAATGATTCGGTACTTTTTCTTAGTGAGTCAAACCCTACAAGTTCCTATTATCAAGGAACGATTGAAATTTCAAACGTAAAATTGCTACGAATTTAGTATACATGCAAATAATTTTAGTGAAATTACACGTAATTTGTAGTATCTCTTGCATAATGCCACATGAAAGGCTTCAAAATTGTGAAACCTTGCCGGAAAAACAAGGTTACAGGAGTAAGTACATTTAACATTGAGAGAAATGCAAATCTCGCCAGATTGCCAGCGAAATTGTAATTTATAGAGATTATTGAGGAATTCATATAGTATTACTGTTTAATCGGAGACTACAAGCCTCTTAATTCAACATCTTATGAATCTGATGAATAAATTTTGCATGTGTCAGAGCACGGTGTTAGATCTCCCATTAGCTCGAGATGTGCTATTTAGGAGTTGAAAGTTAGACTGTGTGTAGCAATTATTTAAATATTTGAGCTTTTTTAAATGTTATATGTAGAGTGAGTAGTTTTATTGTATTATTTTTAGTAGTAGTATTGCTTTATTGTAGTTTTACTGTTTTATATATTAAGAGATTTTGCTTTAAAAAAAATTCTATTTATGTTGTGAATGTGATAATATTTGGTGGCAACAATTTGAAAAGTGATTCGATGCAAAATGCCGTTTTGAGACTAATAACCCATTTAGGCTAAAAAAAAAAAAAAAGGGTACTTTTCCGTTTTGCCAGTGCAGGCGATAAAGTCGCCAATAAAGGTACAACTGATACCAAACGGAATATCCTCGCTGGTAAACTTTTATGTCTCATTTTCAAAACAAATCGAAGCCATTTCTTATCAGATTGAATGTTTCTTTCAATACTGGCATACAATCACATAGAATTTTTACCAGATAGTTCAATTTTATGCCCTAATGCCATTCGCGGTAATTAAGCCAATTAGGATGCAATCACACCATTCACCCGAAGGCGAAAATATAGAAAAGGTAAAGTCAAGGGTTAAATTCATCAATTTTAATGAGAATGCACTAGCGAAGTAAAGCACTGCGGTTTTACATAATTTCTGAGTAAGCTATTCGTACGAATTGAAATAATACTTGCATTTAAACTTTTATTCCAAATTAAGGTTTCAACTTGAAATTAATGTAGAAAATTACTGAGAGAATTAGATTTTTGTAGTGTAGTTTACGTGAGATGAGATCACTAGGGGTCACGTGATATGAACCGGCGAATCAGGATGTTGAACCATGAAAGCATAGTAAATTCTTAATGTCTTTTTAGAAATTTATTGTCTTTATTTATTGGCTTTTTACAAAATTTTAAACGATATTAAAATGTTTATGCCTTCAAAATAAAAAATTCTTAGACTAATATTTGTTAATATTTTTTATACGACTAAGTAAAGAAAGATCAAATTGCAAAGAAAGAAAAAAGAGGGAGGCTAATTTCAGAGAATTTATTTTGTATCTTTATATTTCTGGTGGAACAAAAGACTCTTTTAAAAAGCGGTGAAAAGAAGCTGGAAAATTCAGCCCATTGGGATTTCAGAAACTAAGCTGAGTTAGTGACCAGTTTTTGTTATTGAACAAACTTGAAAGTTAATTTCAGAGAGTTTATTTTCTAATGTTATATTTCCAGCTCAAGGAGTACTGAGGCATTCTTTAACGAGTATTGAAGTGTTCTTTAATGAGCACTGAAGAGAAGCTGAAAACGCACCGCAGAGAGATTTTAGAACTGAGTCAACTGTAGTGTAAAAATGTTTTGAACGAACTTGGAGACTAATTTCAGAAAATTAAATTTCTAGTTTTATATTTGTAATGAAATAAAATCTCCCTGAAACCCTGAAGGGGAAATGGGAAATCCAACCTATGAGAACTCATTTACCTAAAAGATAGTTTTTGCTGATTCAATAGCTGGTATGAAACTATGTCAAAAGAATATGCTCTACTAATGGGCAGCAAAACTTGATGTTAGTTAAACATCTTATTTAGGACATTATGAATGAAATAAATAAAACGATACTAAAATACATTGTTTCTTCGTATGCAAAATAAAAGTACAGATGCCACATTAAGTATCGTTTAAAAATTGATTTTTATAAAATGAATAATGTTGCTTTATGTTTACAAATGTAAAATAAATAATTTTTTATTCGAAAATGGGAGATCGCTCTTGATCTTCATTTCTGTAGTCTTAAGGAAATATTAACTTAATTATAAACCACTATTTACACCTATCTGTTCTGTAGTTCTTAAAACAAATTCTTATCCTGTTAGAAACTATTTCACTATTGTGGCCATTTTTTCTCATTGTGCGCTGTATAATAACCATATTTATGCTAGGTTATGAATGCATGTTACATTCAGGTATTTATTAATAAATGAGATTAACTTAAATACAACAAAAATTATGTGGATGGAGAATTCCAGAGCGGCGTCTTAAAAAACTGAAATTATTATTTAAGCTATGCTTATAAAAAACTTTAGTATCAGTGCTGCTTCTTTGTGAAAAAAAAAAAAAAAAAAAAGAAGAAGAAGAAGAAGATTGTACGAGTAAATATTCCTTGACTATTTATACTTGACACTTCCTGGACTAGATGCTTGGTATCAATTTGAAACGGAGATCTGTTAAGGTTGAACTATAAAACAAGATAATTTTTAGATCAAAGGGGCAAATTTCCCAGAAGGGCTATTAAATTTCGTTTTGGCATTTTGCGCCGTCCACTATAAAACGGCGTTTCACTGTTCAAATTGTTGCCACAAAATATTATCGTCTTGTGTCATATTTAAAGAAATTAAATAATGAAGAATCTGCATGAACGTATATATGTTCCTCGAATTGTGAAAGAATGACGGTACCTAGAGCCTTCGAATTTTGAATGATGTACTTTTCTTCTCGAATATAGACATACAGAGCCCCAGATTTGGAATTTCGAATTAATTTTATTATGTATTTCATATTTTGTAAAACATTAACGATTTTTTGATTAACAAATGTAACAGTTTCAAAGCGAGCAATGGCAACACTGAATGGAAAAGAAAATTATCTCCAGCGCTCGAGAGTGTGTATCGGAAAATCTAAAGATATGCTGTTTTTAAATATTTTGCGATATTGCTGTCGAATTGAATTTTATGGTTTAAGTGCGAAGAACATGATACTTAGTAAATAAAGGTAATCTACAAAACGTTAAAAAAACACCCCTTTGTGTGTAATATAAAATCTGAAAGCTTTCAGATTTTTTTAAATTATAATTTTTATTTAATAATATGGGAAATTAAAATTTGTATACAGGATTCTACAATTAGAAATATCAATTAGTAAATTGTTTTATAGTCAAATTGGGAAAAAATCTTGAAAAGAACTTTATGATTGATAATTAGTGGAGATTTATTTAATTTTATTAACAGTTACTTTTATTTTGAAAGCAACCTGTCCTATACATTCTCGTTCCAGCCAGAATGAGATTTTAGTTTCGCGCATTATGCAAAATAGGGTAGGGAGCTACTATTTAAACTGGTGTCTGAGCTACTTCAGAGAGAGCTTGTTGAACGTGTGTCTGCATTTCGGCTACGTTGTTTCTCTGTTACTTAAGGTTGCTATTTCACGACCGTGCATATTAATTGCCGATTAGTTTACGTCGGTGGTATTAGCCAAGAGCCAACTACGCTTTAAATTACCTCTGTGCATCTTCGATTGATTAATTCAACTTAGGATTAGTTTTAATGTTTCGTTTTCTGTTTTGAATTGCAGTCTATGTCTTATTACTGACACAAGTTGAACTAACGAATAGTCGATTTACAGTTCAAGTTAAGATTTAGCCTTCTAAGTAATTTTAAATTTAGCTAGAATCTTATAAATTAGATTACAATTTTATTCATAACTCATCGCATACAATTAAAATAAACTTTAAGCCAAACCGAAGATCATTATCTTGCGTCTAACGATCGGCCTAAAACGACAACAATTTCAGTATAACTGTTCAATGAGTTACAGTACCGAAAAATTTATTAGTTCCAACCACCTAAATGAATATTTCCACCTTCATTTATCGAAATGTGACTAGTTAACAGCTAACGTTCAGTAAGCTCTGAGCAAGGAAAAATGTTCAAAACGATGAGTTTTTCATTGAAGGAAGAACCAAGTAGAAATGATAAGAATCTAGTGTTGTTTAACTGTTCATTCTAGCGCGACTCAGATCTACGTTGAAGTTCTGGACTGAACTGAAAATAATTACGGCGTTCTTCTGTGTGTGATGTATGCTTTTGTGGTACAGTACAACTCCAATTATCTGTACTCCGACTATTCGAATCACTTTCAGAATTTTTCAATCAATCAACTGAAGAAGAGAAGGAAAAGGAGAAAAAGAAGCTCAAGAAAAGGAAAGGGAAGAGACATGAGAAGATGAGGATGGCGTGTCACTTGAATTAAGAAACATTCTTTTGAAAATTCTGGATTTTCAGAAGTTACTGCTGAGGATACAGCAGAATGGATAACGTGTAACTCTTCAGACCTTGGGTTTGAAATTCTAAATGACGATGAACTTACTGAAAGTGTGAGAGAATATGACCTTAATGTCTAAGTTGAAATAGATACGAGACCACCAGCTAGTAAATTGTTTGCCAGTTGCAAGTACTGTCCAGTACGCTGTATAACATGTACGTAAAAGTGTTGTCTTTTCATTTTAATTAATTAAAATCTCTATAAGGTATTTCTCCCGTCTTCTTGACATACCTTCGTGGTGTAGTGGTCTGCACGCTGGGCGCGTATTGCAGAGGTCCGCGGTTCGATTGCCGGTGAAGGCGTTGCTAATTTTTCATCTTTCCTGCTTCCAAAAAATACCTAATGTCTCTACAGTAGCGCCCGAACTAAAAAGGTGTTGGATGATGATTCTCCTCATCCAGGATTTGGCGATTGGGTCCCCTAAAAATCCCAGTCGCCCTTTAAAAGGGGAAGTATATTAGGTATTTCTCCCGCCTTCTTAGCGAGCCGTCGCGGTGTAGTGGTATGCACGCTCAGCCCGTAATTGAGAGGTCCGCGATTCGATTCCCGGCGAAGGCATTGCATATTTTTCCACTTGCCTGCTTCCAAAAAATACCTAATGTCTCTACATCTCTTTTTCTGTAAAATGAGTTTTTTTCTCTCATTTCCAACATACAGTACATATAGTAATTAATTAAAATGTACGTACCCTCTCTTCGGAAAAAAATTCCAATTATCAGAATTTTTGATTATTCGAATGGGAGTCTGGTCACAACTGATTCGGATAACTGGAATTCTATTGTATAAATAAATGGCCAGCATGTCCAGCTAAAAACTGGAAAAAAAAAAAAAAAATCTATGGTTCAAATTCTCGTGTGAATTCAGCGGCGATTTCATGAAGGGAAATTTCTAAGGAAAACTGGCTCGTATGCCCGTTACACATGGTAAAAACCCCGAAAACGCCCTTGCAGTTTCGTGGTATTCGAACCTCGATCGAACTACCAGTGTTCAACGACTTTACCTCTTGGCCGCTGGCGAGCACGCACATGGCTTGGAACTAATAGCCTCTAAAATGCTGCCGATAATAAAAAGGTGGCAGAAGGTAATTTATCTATAGTTGGATTTGGTCAGTTGGATCTCGGGCTTCTCCCCAGTTGTTTTTATGAAGAAAAATGCACATAATAATTGAGTTACTCTGAACTCGCCCTCGTGGTGTAAATGGTTAGCATATCCGATTGTTAACTGAACATTCATAGATAGAATATCGGTAGGATGATGTTTCTTTCTTCGAATAATCTAATTGTCTGTACAAGATGAACTAAAATGTTGAAATACAGGAAGAGCAACGTTGCCTAAAACTAAAATTTAACTTTTAGCAAAATAACTATTACAGCCTACATTATAAAAGCCACGCAATGCTTACATTTCTGTTTTCGTCAGATTATATCTTAAATATGTAAAAAATTATAACAGCATATTATAATTTTTTACGTGTCTAAGAAATACCAAATCTCCATAAAGTTATATCTGTAGATGGATGAGTTTTGTAAAACTTTCCTCGAGTTCCTGATTTCATTAGCTTATCACAGTTTATCTTCTCGTCTTAGTTTGATGTCTGTATAATAAATGTTCATATAGATCAATGTAAGCAATTTTTACTATTGTTTTTTATAGTTATATTCTAGTTCATATTAGTCTACTGGAATTAACACATTCGTTTTTTGAACTGTTTGTTTATTTCAAGTTTCGACTAAAACTTCACTAGGAAAGAAAATGTGTATGAATAACCGTAACCTCTATGTCATAATATACTGAAACTTGCAGCTATTAAATATCTGAAATCCATTTTTACACTGAATTTAAAAATTAAAGACTTAAATTTAGTTTTGAAATTATAGATAACATCATAAGCTAAAACCCTGTGTATTTAATATGAAGTTAGCGGACATGTCATATTGCTGACATGCCGTGTCCAGATAGTTAAGGAAGCCTACTGCGATACCAAAGGCTCCGTGTTCGAATCCCGGAGAAGACATGGATGTAAACTGTCTCCCGCTTCTTAGATGCCTCCATAATAAAATAACCACCGCTTTCGGCCTTTGTAGTGCTGAAAGCCTGAAAATGGCTAGTGCTTGCCGTAAAAAAAAAAGTAATAAAAACAATCTGAAAGCCTTCAGATTTTATACTAAATCTGAAATCTTTTTTAAAGTTTTTTGTGTTACCTTTACTTATTAAATATCATGTTCTTCGCACTTAAACTAGAAAATTCAATTCAACAGCAATATCACAAAATAGTTTAAACTTGAGCATATCCTTTAGAATTTCCGATACACAGTCTCACCCGCTAGAAATAATTTTTTTTTTTTTTTTTTTTTTTTTTTTTTTTTACGACATTTACACAAAATAATTTAAACTTGAAATTATCTTTAGAATTTCCGATACAGTCTCACGCGCTGAAGATAAAAATCTTTTTCGGTACAACGTTGCCATTGCTCGCTTTGAAATCCTTGAGTTTGTTAATCAAAAATTCGTTAGTTTTACAAAATATGACATGGATAATAAAACAGATTCCAAATTTCTGCTTCCAGATGCCCATATTCGCAGCAAGATTGTAGAGTCATTAGGTTAATTGGAAGCAGAAAGAATGAAAAATATGCAACCGCCTTCGCCGTGAATCGAACCACGGACCTCTGGAAAACCGGCCCAGCGTGCTACCGTTACACCACGAAGGCATGCTAGGGAAGTCCAAGAAATACCTTATAAGATTACGTCATTAAAAATTCGATGGCTCTAGGTACCGTTGTTTTATCACAATGCGAGAAACATACATACATTTATGCAGATTCTTCATTATTTAAATTTCTTCAAATATAATACAGGGCGATAATATTTGGTGGCAACTGTTTGAAAAGTGAAACGGACATTCAGAGTTATTCGAGGTAAAATCTCAAATGCTAAGAATGTTTAAAGATGTTTAGAATTTTCGATAGACAGTTTCAGATATAAGTCTTCGGAGATAATTTTTTTTGGGGGGGGGGGTCCAGTGTTGCCATTGCTCGCTTTGAAATCGTTGAGTTTGTTAATCAAACATTCTTTGAAGTTTTACAAAATATGAAATAGATAATAAAATAAATTCCAAATTTGGTCTTCCATATTCCCATATTCATTCTCATTCATATACATTCAGGAGGACTACGTTATTCAAAATGTAATGTCTCTAGGTATCGTTGATTTTTCACAGTGCGAGAAACATGCATACATTCATGCAGATTATTCATTATTTAATTTTTTTTAATGTAATACAGGAGGACCATATTTGGTGACAATAATGTGAAATGAGATTTTTGTGATTCGATGCAAAATGCCGTTTTGAGATTAATAGCCCTTTATGGCTAACGCCCTTCTGGGCTAAAAAAGAGATGTTAATATTTTAGTCATTTGCGTTCAAATTCTGTTCATAAGCTAAACTTCTCTGCATTAACGGGAAGCTTTATTTCGAAAATATTTCGGAGTTAAATTCGAAACTTATTTTGGAGTTAAATTTTCACTCTAGCCATAACAAATGCAACAGAATATGCAAAATTTCTTTGTCACTCTGACTAATTATTTATGCATTACAGCGAAAATAAATTTTAAAAAAAATCCCCCGTTTTCATCTAAACATGACATGTTTTTCCTGAGTTCTCATAAAAGAACTCTACTAAATCTCAATCGGTAAAGCTCTTGGGCAAGAGTGTATAAAAATGTTCCCTCATCTTTATGAATTATAATGCAGTTCTGTCATTATCCTAGTATGGGCCTGACGAATGAAAGATTTTTTATTCATGCGCGTGAATGATGTATAGCGAGGAAAAGGATAAAAAAATCTCTGGAACTTTCCAGAGAATCTGAATAAAATATTTCCCTTCCCTCCCTACAGATATGTGTGAGAGGTTTGTACATATACATATATATATAGCAGTAATAACATTCGGTCCTTACTTCCCCACGTCTGCACTGAAGGAAAACAGCTCGTTGATGTTTTGGCCAAAATATATTTCGTGGTACAAGGCGGAAGCATTAACAAAAAGATGCTATTTTCCCCCAGTGGCCGTTTCCGAAACCTCATCAGAAGGGTGCATGATTGAATACATGTTCTGTGGTAACTTATTTATTTCTAGAAGTGAGGGATAGTGTATCGTAAAAAATTGCTCTAAAACGAGAAAAACAGACGTAGAAACGAGTAGAGAAGAAATACCGTCGATTTCCCCTTTGATGGGAAATTAAGGAACCAAAAATATATAAAGTAATTCTATTAAAAAAATCTGAAAGCTTTCAGATTTTACATTACGCCCAAATGGGCATTTTTTTAAAGTTTTCTGTGTTACCTTTATTTTTTAAATATCATGCTTTTCGCACTTAACTATAAAATTCAACTGAACAGCAATATCGCAAAATAATTTTAAAATGAGGGTATTTTTAGAATTCCCGATACACAGTCTCGAGCACTAGAGATAAATTTTCTTTTTCCGTACAGTGTTGCCACTGCTTGCTTTGAAATCGTTAAATTTGTTAATAAAAAATTCGTTAAATAATTTCTTTAAATATAACACAGGACGATAATATTTAGTGGAAACAGTTTGAAAAGTGAAACAACGCTTATCGTGAATCGACACAAAATGGCAAAACAAAATTAAGAGTCTTTCTGAGCTAACGCTTCTTTAGGCTAATAAAAATTAAGGAACCAATTTAATATACTTTTTAAATTTGAATAAAATAAACCATAAACCTTTAATAAGGAGGGCTTAGACTGGAAGATTTGTGGAAATGTAAAATATTCTCTATTTCTGGCTTCTTTGCTTTTAGCCATTTTAATTTCTTAAGTTGCAATTACAGCTAGTTTCACATGAGGATATTTATCTTTTTCTATATTTTATTCTCTGTTTCATGACTTTTTACCAGAAATTTTACACATGGATTTAGTTGCTTTTAAAAATGTATTTAATTTCTTTGGAATTAATAGCTTGTCGCAAAATAAATGTAGGACATGGATGGGACACTATTCTGTCATATTTTGGTTAGCAGCCTGAAGCGTAAAGACATCGAAAACCGAATGACTTCGTGCAGGGTAGATTATAGTCGGCGCTTAAAACACATGTTAAGAATTACGACAAGGCTGAGAATGTTCATAAAAATCACTAAACAATTCATAAAATTCATTTGTGGTTATATTATAAACCACAAATATTTTAATTTACATCAATTATTTAGTTTTATAAAAATTACATAAAGTTTTATATTATTGAGAAATATGTCTTCTACTTTTAAATCACTCAGTTTATTAAGAAATTACAAGTTGATTGAATCTGAAGGCTAAAGATATCATATTTTAGCGAATGGCAATACCACGGGATTTGGAATACGCGGAAGATAAATAGCTTCCCTCAGTGGCAACCCTTGTCAAACGAAAGAGGTTATGGTTACAAAAGAGGAACATACACTGACTACCAATAAGTATTTGGACACATGTGATAGAAAAGAAAAACTAACTTTATTCAAAATCAATAGTTGGTAGAGCCTCCACAAGAGGTAATTACAGCGCGGAGCCTCCGGGGCATACTTTCCACAAGTCTTTGTATGAGAGATAGTGGTATTTTCTTCCACTCGACTTGGAGAATACATAGAAGTTCCTTCACCGATTTTGCACGGGTAGTGCACCCCTGAATTCGGCGATGCAACTCGTCCCAGAGGTTCTCGATAGGGTTCAGGTCTGGACTCTGGGCAGGCCACTCCATTCGATGAACTCCATTGGCACCATACCAAGCCTTGGTTAACGTCCAACATGACAACTGGCATTGTCGTGCTGAAAGTAACAGGAGTCCAACCCGTAAAACTGCCACAACGTAGGAAGCACATTGTCATCCAAAATAGTGCAATAGGCATCGGAGTTGAGCTTACCGTGAATGGGGACCAACGGTCCCAGCCCATACCAGGAGAAACACCCTCAGACCATAATTCCACCTCCGCCGAACTTGATTGTTGGCACAATGCATTCTGGCAGGAGACGTTCTCCAAGTAGACGCCAGACCCAGACCCTGCCATCGGAACGATAAAGGGTGAACCTTAATTCGTAACTCCAAAGAACCCGTTTCTACTGATATGCGGTCTAATTTCTATGTGCTTTGCACCACATTAACCGAGCAGCGCGGTTGGACTTTGTGATCAAAGGCTTATGGGCAGCAGCACGACCATGAAAACCAAGCAGATGTGCTTCCTTATGGATGGTATTCATTGAAACAATACTCCCGGATGCCTGTTGAAACTCCTCGCGGATGAGGGCGATCGGTTGGGTGCGGTTCTTCCGAATTTCTCTGGACAGCACTCGTCGGTCTCTATCTCTCAGTTTCGTTGGTCTGCCGACTCGGGAAGACCAACGAAATCTCGGGGCAGACCAACGTATCTCCCAGTTTCGTTGGTCTTCCGACAATCACCGCTCACCTTCCACTTCTTACTCACATAGGCCACTGTCAATTTTGTGTACTTCATATCGCTAGATATGTCCCTTAAGGATCGGCCACATTTGTGATACCCGAAAATTATACCTTTCTCGAAATCAGAGAGCTTCGAACTGCGAGGCATCTTGCATGCCACTAAAGCCGATGCTGTTTCCTACACGATATATACCGGCGGAGTCCGTGACGTACCTTAGGACCGCAGATATCGTCATTTGCATAGGTGTCCAAATACGTATTGGTAGTCAGTGTGTTATGGTTCAACTGATTAACTGGTTTAAATCAGTAATAACCGGCTGATATTAATATTTAGTAATCAAATATAAAAGTGATTAATTTGCAAGAATTTATTACGTGAACCGGTGATCATTAATAATTCGAAATTAAGAACGTTAAGCTAATAATTTCATTGCGTTGAATTTGAGACTCGTCAATGAGCATAAGTATAAGAGTAAATATATATTATGATACTAAATCTCGTCTCATCTTTTTGTTGATTATTGCTACTCCCTATGCCTCAAATCATTTAATGTTACTGAAAATGCTATTTGTCTCGTATGCTACACCTTTTAAGTCGTCACCGTCTTTATCGCTCATTCTGTCCTGCCAGGTGCAATGATCTTCAGAATCATCAAGAACATTAGATATCTTCGTTTTCTTGAAGATCTTCAGTATTATTATTTCATCAGTCAGAGGCCATGCATTCAAGATCCATGAGAAAATAAGAGGAAAACAACCCCTACGTGGACGAATTCATTTTAAAATATGATGGAGTTTGTAGAGATATTAGGTTATTTTGAAGCAGATGACATGAAAAATGAGCAATGCTCTCGCTCTCGAACCTCGGATCTCTCAAATACGCGCCGAGTGTGCTGATCACACCACGAAGGCGACCTTACATACTCCCTCTTTTAAACGGCGACTGGTTATTAGGGGATTCAGTCGCCAAATCCTGGTGGTGAAGAATCATCATTCACCACCTTTTAGTTCGGGCGCCACTGCAGTTTCATTTAAAAATTTTTTGAAACAAGGAAATCGAAGGAATCCACAATGCCCTCGCCGGGACTCGAACCTCTGACCTCTCGAATACGCGTCTAGTTGCTGACCATTATACTACGAAGGCATGCTAAAAAGGCGGCAGAAATACCTTATAAATTCCCTTTCTGAATGTCTCGAAGAAGTCGAAAATACTAAAACAAAGTTCAGAACCTTGTGTTAAAATGCTAAGAGGAAAATCGCACAAAATGGAAAAATACGTAAGTAAATATTCATTCATGGCGAATTTCAGTATAATAATGAAAGTTTAAAATATTGTAAGAATAATTACAATACGACACAGAAACATAAAGAGAGCAAATATAGGTGATAAAATATTGGCGGCTTTGGGATTGCAACAAAATATTTGGTCTGAGAAAAAGTATGATATCTTCGAAATACTGTAAAATGAATCAGAATCAAAAAAGGGACTTTTTATATAGCCCTAAAAAGATGATGGCTTTAGCTATTTGTTTCTATTAGCCTAAACGAAAACAACGTACGTGATATTGTTGACCAATCTGACTTTCTCACCTCTCCACTTATTTCCATTTCTATTCGTAGATAGCCTGATATTATCGCCCTCGATCAGGATTTCCTTTTGGATTGTTACTTGGCTTAGCCTTAAATTCCCTTTACCTCCGAGATTATTGTTCTCTGGGGGATTATTCGATGCAGCCCATTTCTGTCACGTGCCTAGAAGGGCATAAACTGACACTGTAGAAATAGGAAAGCTGAGCGCTGCCTCTCGGAGAACGTCGTATCTACGTTCATTTATTATCTTATTTCCATAAAACAGCTGCGGCCTCCATGATAAGAAGGAAAATGGATTGTGGCATTTTGTTATATGTTTGATTTAGTTAAACATGTTCATTTTTACTAATGTTTAGTTTTTGCACCAAAATTGATGTATTACATAAGAATTGCTATTCGTGTTTTCATCATTCTCAATATTTCAAACTATTTCATATTAATGTTTATTTATGCCGTTGCTATTTACAGTTAATTTATTACTGCGGAAATAACGCAACTTTTACCTTACAACTTTTATCTCAGGTTTTTAGGAATTCCTCATCAGTTAATACCAACTACTTGATGTTTATACAGGCGTAGGAGATGCAGCTAACTATAATGCTTATTTTACCAGGCAAACATGCAACAAAATAATCTAGAAACTCTTAAGTATTATATGTAGGGCGAGAAAAAGAAAAAAGTATCATTATATAAAAATCAGTCACACATATGAAACTGTCAGTGCCCCAATGACATTACTATAGGAATATTCGTTTCTCTAGGAACAATAAAATTATTGGAATGGAAGTAAAATTATAAGGTATTTCTCCCGCCATCTTGGCATGCCTTCGTGGTGTGGTGGTCTGCACGCTGGCCGCGTATTCTAGAGGTCCGCTGTTCGATTCCCGGCGAAGGCGTTGCTAATTTTTCATCTTTCCTGCTTCCAAAAAATACCTTATGTCTCTACAGTGGCGCCCGAACTAAAAGGGTAGTGGATGATGATTCTCCACACCCAGGATTTGGCGACTGGGTCGCCTAAAACCACAGTCGCCTTTTAAAGGAGGGGCAGTATATAAGGTATTTCTCCCGCCTTCTTGGCATGCCTTCGAGGTCCGTGGCTCGATTCCCGGCGAAGGCGTTGCAAATTTTTCATCTTGCCTGTCTCGAAAAAATACCTAATGTCTCTACAAAATTACGACAATGCTACGTATCAAGTTTTATTTAATAACTAGAGGCAAAAGCGAAATTTAAGTTCTATGTAAACCTGAAAAGAAAATGCATAAAAACACTTCATTGTAAATGAAATCAGTTCATTCTTTCCAAACAACAAACAATTCGTAAATAATTTTTTTATTGCCAAACCTGGAAACAGAAACTTTTGACACTTCAGGTTAATACGCATATATATGACTAATACGCATACACATGATTTAAATTTAATGCAATAATAACAACTTTTTCTCAATACCAATAAAAGAGCTAACGTTTCAATAACATATAGTGTTAGTTATCCTAACCTGAAACAAAAAGTTGTATTTAAAAATGCTGACATTAACCAAAAATTTTCGACATATAATGACGTCACGTGCAATGGCGGGCTGTCTTCAAAGTCAGATAAGATGTTTAATGCTTGGCATTGCTATTTTTATTTCATCTTTCGTAAAACTTGCAAATTATTTTTTATAAACAAACTACGATTTGAAAAAGAGCAGTGGCAACACTTTTCGAAATAAAGCATTTTTATCTCCAGCGTGCACTACTTCTGCCACTCAGAAAAATGAGCGTTGAAAACGCTCATTTTTCTGAGATATTAATTGAAAATTAATATCTCGGCTGATTAAAGTCGAAAGAAGATGAGAATGGTAGAAATGGCTTCCTAAGAATTTGTGGAATCCAGGATACCTTACTCGAAACTCAATTCCCCGCCGTTCCGGAGGAAATGATGTCACAAACAAACAGACAAATGGACGCGCACAGATTTTGATAGT
This sequence comes from Stegodyphus dumicola, assembly GCF_044657685.1. Classification (NCBI taxonomy): domain Eukaryota; kingdom Metazoa; phylum Arthropoda; class Arachnida; order Araneae; family Eresidae; genus Stegodyphus; species Stegodyphus dumicola. The sequence goes on along the minus strand of NC_140773.1, from coordinate 214,655,192 downwards.
ACTGAATTTTAGGCAACTTCTAGATTAATTCATGTAATAGATTTGTAGTAGCAATCAGTTCTTAATTAATTGAATTATTTTACTGATGATGGGAAGTATCTGGAGTTATTATGTGACATATATAAAGCTGATATATTCAAACTGAAATTCATATATGATCCGAAGTAGGTATTCAGAATACTTGTTTTTCCTCATATTCAGAGTAAATGTAAGAAAACTCTATTTACAGTCATACTTCTTATGCCGAAATTCTCAACTGAAATCTGCCGTTGTTGGTGACTCAAAACGATTCATCGGTTATTCCTATAATTATTACAAAATAATTTAAAGATTTATTTGTGATCCTTCAAATGATGGAATAGTTTTCAGCTCTTGTATCTGTTGAGGCTTTCTTGAAATGAAATCTGTTTTAATAATGGTAATTTTATTATTTTATCTCTTTAAAATACAACTCTACTCTTTATCATCAATAGGTTCTAAAAATTTTTCTAAATCTTCTAAATTCAGGGACCCTTAGCACTAAAAAAAAAAAAAAAAAAAAAAAAAAACTAAAAGTATAATTTACCATTCATATGTCTTTGCTGTAAAATTTCGTTAAATCCCTCATACTTTTTTTAAAAAATTCGATTATAATATATTTGTTATGAATGATAGCAAAGAAAAAATTTAAAGTAGCAAATTCAACAAGTTTTATAAGGCAGATACTATAAAACTGACATCAGAGACCTCAGCTATGTTTTACAGCATCAATTCGTAAATTAATTACGAAATTTAATACTGAATTTAAACAAAATATTTAGCTACCTTCCAACAATTTCTAACAAATCGAATGCAAGGATTTCTAAGGAATTATATGGAATTTCTATTACGGAGGTCCTAATTCATTTACTAGAGTACATTCCTAGTTTATTAGTAGATATTTAGTAATTATATTATTTTATGCTAGGGCCATGCGGAAAGTTCTCCGGTTTTTCAGATCTCAAAGCGTTTCCTTCTAATTATGTGTTTACTGCTGATAAGGAGTGCTTTGATATCTTGATCAAAGGAGATGTTTAAATACTGCGTTTACTGCCCGTTTAACCAATGTCTTGTGACGAAATATTTGTTTTAGTGTTGTCCTAAGAATGGAGAACTCAAATCAAATATTATGAAATAATCAAATATTATGCCCTTTTACTTTAAAAGACTGCTTCTCAGACTGTTCGTAAAATTTTTACTGTATATGGACGACGTGCTGTTTTTGATGAAAAAGTGTAAAGGTAGTTTGAGAAGACCTCAAAGATGATGCCCGCTCTAGACAACCATCCTCTGTAAACAAGGGATTATTAAAAAAAAAAAAAAATCTGAAATGTTTCAGATTTTAAATTACGTCCAAAGGGGCGTTTTTTAACATTTTGTGTGTTACCTTTCTTTATTAAATATCATGTTCCTCGCACTTAAACCATAAGATCCAGTGCAACAGCAATATCGCAAAATAGTTTTAAAACGAGCATATCTTTAGAATTTCCGATACAGAGACTCACGCGCTGGAGATAAAAATGTTTTTTCTGCACAACGTTGCCATTGCTCGCTTTGAAATCCTTGAGTTTGTTAATCAAAAATTCGTCAAAGTTTTAAAAAATAGGAAATCGATCATAAAACAAATTTCAAATTTCAAATTTGGTCTTCCACATGCTCATATTCGTTGGAGGATTACGTTATTCATACATTTACGCAGATTTTCATTATTTAATTTCTTCAAATATAATGCAGGACTCTAACATTTTATGGCAACAGTTTGAAAAGTGAACCGACATTTATGAGTCCGACGCAAAATGCCAAAACGAAACTAATAGTCCTTCGGGATTCAAATCCCTTTGGACTAAAAAAAAAAAAAAAAAAAACTATTCATTCACTACAGACGAAACGAAATTCAATGGACTGTAATAGTTTTTAATTTATAATAATAAACAGGTTATCCATTTCTCACGAGCCTTTAGAATTCATTGAGCTGTTTTTGAAAACGATAGGCTTGTAGGTTTACTATTGTAACTGGGAGCTAAAGTTAAAGCCCTGTAGACCCATTTAGTCAGATACCCAATTATTGCTATTTCTCAGATACTCACAAAATATTGAAGAAAATTTAAAATAACCTTTTTATTTTGGTCTAAACTGAAGACAAAGGCCCAGCTTGGGCTATAAGACAAAGCCACTACTCGTGGTTATTTACATTATTACAGACAATTAAATTCAAACGCTGATAATGAAGTCGACACATTCAACAAAATAAAATGGCTCGAAATTTACTGACTTGTAATTTAACTCGTCTGCTAGCGAGAATACCGAAATAATACAAAGCCGAAATAATATTGTTACGAATTTGGTATTTAAAAAGCTAATGTTAGTTCAATTATGAATTAAATGGTTTTATTTCTCGCGCAGTGCAGCGCGTGACGAATATTAAAAGAAAGCTAAGCCGGAAAATTGAAAATACAAGAGCGCGTGCATTAAATAAATAAATATCTCTTTTTGATTTCGAGAAAGTACTGGAAAATTCTAGCGCGTGATTTTAAAATCTTATAAAAGGAGGAAAACGTCTCAGTTCGTAGTAGTTGCTTAGTTTGTTGTTGTTTAGAAAACTGCTCTTGTTGATTGTAGCGAATTCGCGGATTAGCGTTCTTTAGCTGTTTTGAATTACGTTCTATTGGACATTTGAGTAGTTAAAAGAAAACTACTGTGAGATATTGTAATACTGCTATAATAATTTGAGAAAATTTAAGCATTTTTGTTGTGATAATAATAAATTTTTGTTCATTTTTTTTATCGGACTTGTGCATTCATTTCATAACGAACCCGTATGCACGCAACAATTTTTGGTGTCAGGAGTGGGGTTTGAATGCCAATAACAAGAGCGATGGAAGAGCAATTAAGGCAGTTAATATCAGCCTTTCCCTCATTTAAAGAAGAAATTAAAGAGGAAATGAAATTGGGCCAGGAATCCGTTAAGGACGAAATGAAAGCCGTTCAAGCTGGTCAAGAAGAAATGAAAAGAGAAATTACTTGCATAATAGAAAATAAATTTGAAGCTATGGAAGGCAGAATTGACGCAGTTGAAAATAAAGTTGGAAAAATTGAAGAAAACGTTTCTTCCGTAAAAGATCAAATTGAAGAAAGAATTTCTTCGATGAAAGAAGAAATAGAAGAAAGAGTTTGTTCTGTAAAAGAACATATAGAAGGGAGAGTTTCTGCTGTGGAGGAACGAATTGAAGGAAGAGTTTGTGCCGTCCAACACCAAATCTAACAACAAATTTATGAGAGAGTTTCTGCAGTTGCCAAAGAAATGGATACTTTAAAGAAATTCGTAGCGACAGCAGGAAGCAGAAGTGATGATTTTAAATTCTTACCGATGCCTGCTCGTCCATCTCTAAAGCTATCCACATATGATGGGAATACATCCTGGAAAGTGTATAAGACCCAATTTTCTATAGTTGCGGATGCGAATGGATGGGATTCTCAAGCTAAGGCCTGTCATCTTGCCGCTTTTTTGAGAGCAGACGCAGCGGATATCCTGCAGACTCTTCCCGAAAACCAGAGACTAGACTTTGAAGCTCTATCCGGCGCACTAGAGCTGCGCTTTGGAGAGAAGTGTTTAAAAGACTACAGCAGGCTTCAATTAAAATCCCGTCAGCAGAAGCCCACCGAAACACTTCAGGAGCTCGCCACGGATGTTGAAAGGCTGTCCCACCTCGCCTTTACGGAGTGCCCGAGAGAAACGAGGGAAATCCTGTCCCTGCAGTATTTCATCGATGGCATCCGGGACCCTGAAATACAGAAAGCACTGCGAATGGCGGATGTTAAAGATCTGAAAAGCGCTCTGTTGTACGCCATGAAGTTCGAGGCAGCCCAGCAAGCAACTAGTAGAGATCGCTACCCAGTTAGAGCTGTGCGAGTCCATGAGCCAGTGGATCAACTGATGGCTCGTTTAGATGATTTACCCAGACAAGTCGAAGATTTGATACGGAGTAGGAGCGAGAAGAAAGTGGCTCTAAGGTGTTGGAGATGTGGTAGGGAAGGTCAACTAAGACAGAATTGCAGAACGCCCCAGGATACGGAATATAAAGCAGATGATTTTACCAGACAAGTCAGTGGCTTGAGACGGAACAGAAGTGAAAAGAAACTAGTTCTAAAGTGCTGGAACTGCGGAGTTTAAGGCCACATACGAAGAAACTGCAAAACACCCCGAGGTACGGAAAATAAGACCATTTCCCAGCAACGACGCAGTAAACAAATTAGTGACCATATCGAGGAACGGAGGTTGCCAGATAATGAAAAACCTTGTTTTAAAGCGCTTAAAATTTATACACTGAGTGGCAACAGTAACGGACTGTCCATTAATGGGAATATCGATGGAGTTCCTTGCAATATGATCATTGACACAGGAGCTAATGTTACCATCATTAGGAAAGATTTAGCTGAACAGTTTAAAGATAAACTTATTTGGACGCCATCCTGTGTTACACTTCAGACTGCGTCTGGTGATAAGATCGACATAACTGGGAAGTTAAACGTAAGCATCACGTTTGGAAGTGCCGTCTACCATCACACGGCATATGTGGCGAATATCACAGATCCATGCATACTCGGATTGGACTTTTTAAGGAAATACAATTTTTCCTTAGACTTGAAAAACAACAAACTGCTTTCAGCATCTGATGGCATGACTATCCATCCTCAAAAAGGATCCTCGCCTGGAAATGCCGACGCCTTGTCCGAAAGATCCAGCTCGGGAAGCTGCCGAAGTCATACTAGGGTCGAAAAGAAACGCAAGACTACCAGCTCTTCTCCAGCCCAGATGCTCTTCGAGAACTTCGTCTGCCTTGTGACCGCTTGTTTGATCGCCGTACGGATGCGCCTTCATCGCCTGAGGAACACATCCAAGATGTCCAGGCCCGTTTTGAAGTGATGCCCCGTTTCGCACGAAAGCGAGTGAACTTGGTGACGGAGAAAGTGAAGACCAGATACAACACGAGAGCTACTGGACATAGATCCAACAAAGGAGACAAGGTGAGGTTGTGGAACCCGATTCAACGAAAAGGACTCAGTCCTAAACTACAGTCACCTTCGGAATGTCCATGTACAGTGCGGAACAGATTGAATGACGTCTCCGTAAGTCTTTGAACTCTAAACCTAAAGTCGGTCATTACGACAGGTTAGCTCATTACTATGGCCATAGTACGTAATGTAAATAATTGTAAATAGTATAAGACCATGGTCCATTTTGTTTTTAAATGTCTATTCGATTTGTATTTGATAGCATTTGATTTGTTTTATGTATTGCATTTATTGTTCATGTTGTTTATTATTGTAATGTAATGCTTATTAATGCATTTATGCCACAGTTGTAAGTTTAGCTTCCTGTCCAGGGATTGTACTGCCCGGGACGTGCAGTCCTTGGGAAGGGAGCAGTGTTACGAATTTGGTATTTAAAAAGCTAATGTTAGTTCAATTATAAATTAAATGGTTTTATTTCTCGCGCAGTGCAGCGCGTGACGAATATTAAAAGAAAGCTAAGCCGGAAAATTGAAAATACAAGAGCGCGTGCATTAAATAAATAAATATCTCTTTTTGATTTCGAGAAAGTACTGGAAAATTCTAGCGCGTGATTTTAAAATCTTATAAAAGGAGGAAAACGTCTCAGGTCGTAGTAGTTGCTTAGTTTGTTGTTGTTTAGAAAACTGCTCTTGTTGATTGTAGCGAATTCGCGGATTAGCGTTCTTTAGCTGTTTTGAATTACGTTCTATTGGACATTTGAGTAGTTAAAAGAAAACTACTGTGAGATATTGTAATACTGCGTGATAATTTGAGAAAATTTAAGCATTTTTGTTGTGATAATAATAAATTTTTGTTCATTTTTTTTATCGGACTTGTGCATTCATTTCATAACGAACCCGTACGCACGCAACAATATTATTAAGCAGAGCTGGCGAAAAGTACTAACAGCAACCGCGATGGATATGTAAGCTGCCATAATGGATGGGTATCTCATACTTTAACAGAGATACTATGCTTGCTCGAGTTTCGGCATGCAATTATTTGATGAAAAGAAGTGAGAAAGTTCCTTTTTTGAAACGGCTTATTACTGGATATGAGAAGTGCATACTATACAATAATGTTACAAGAAAAAAAGATCATAGGGGAAGCCTAAACTACCTCTTTTAGTAACACCGAAGAGGGAGGGCTGTATCTGAAACAGTAATGCTTTGTTTGAGGGATTACAAAAGAATTCTACACTATGAATTGTTGCCTTCAAATCGGACAATAAATGCAGACAAATATGGCAATTTCAGGAGCAGAAATTGAAGCAAAGCACCGTCCAAGCCTGACCAATCGTCGAGTTGTCTTCCATCATTACAATTCCCGGTTTCACATTTCGATGAACGTCAAAGACTGTTTGAGCATGAGTAGGATGTTCTTAATAGAGCCCCTTAGTTATTAGACCTTTATTAGACCTTTATTCCTCGGACTTTCATCTCTCCAGATCACTTCAAAATTCTCTGAACATTCTGGAGCTTATATCTTTGGAGACCGTCAAACAATAACTTCTTGATGAATGAACCTAATGACATTTTTTAAAAAGGAATTTTTTAATCGGTAGATAAATGGCAAAAGTCAAAATAGCGATTATGTGATTCAATGGATTTTTTTATGTTTTCGTATTTATCATCAAAAACCCTCCGATTTGGATGATCCAGTATGTGATTCATAAATGAACAAAGTTATGAAACAGCAGTTGCTTGGACAGCTAGCTAAAAATGTCTCTGAATTCTTATTTTGCTGAAATGATTTAAGGATAATTCAGTTTTAAAAATAAAAGATAAATTTGTAAATGCAAATGAATGAATGAAGTTGTTAAGTGTAATTGTTTCTGATTCCTATTTCGTTAATCCTCCAAATAAAATCCCAACTCTAAAAGAACTGTAAGCCATTTTCTTCTGAATTAAGTTTGGTGCATAAGTTTCATTAATTATTCAAGTGAAGTTGTCAGCGTGCTATAACAACACCATAATGTAATAATATGCATTTCCCGAGTTTATAAATAGGGCTTAGAATAATGCTGTTTTGTTTTTAGGCCGAGCTTCATTGTATTATTTATTGTTCTTTGTGTGTTTATTGTCACCTGAATTTACTTTTAGGGTGCACAAACGCTATCGGGAATTGGATCCACATAAAATTCCGAAAGAAATGACTGGAGATGAAGCTCATACTGTAACTGTACCTTTAGAAAAAGTAGAGAAGATGCCAGAACTTCGAGTAACTATAGTTTTAATCATGCAAAATGCGGATTGTTAAACATTTTAAAGATTTCTGAAGTAAAATAATTTCATTTGAAAATCTTTAATTTTACAACTTTATTTTAACAGAAATCTTATTATTTTAGGAGAATCCTTTTCGACAGCGTATTTGCAAGGTATTCTCCCACGATGGCAGTGGGAATATGACATTTGACGACTTTTTAGACATGTTATCGTGCTTTAGTGAGCAAGCACCTAGAGACGTCAAGGTTGTCTATGCATTTAGGATATACGGTACTATAATAATTATATCATTACTATTACCATTATTTAATTGAAAGCTGAACTTAGTGCTATTAATGATAATAAATAACGGTTTAGTTTTGATTGAAAGACGCAAAGCATTGTATGTCGTTGCACAACACACACGCTTCAAGTAGTAGATTCATAAGAGAAATACACCGTGTATTACACTTCTGTATATTTAATAATACCATTTTGGGTTTCTGTAAAATTACACTAGACAAACTTTATTATACAGATCTGGTTAAATAATTCAAAAGGCCCTAAAAGTATCCCTTAAAATCTGAATCAGTGTTTTATTTAGTGCTTGAGTTAATGTCTGTGGCAAGTAAATCACAATGATCCTTCCTCCCAACCTTAAATCTTTGGTATCATGAATCTTATATAATTAGTTTAAGAGTTTTAGATGGTATATGCGTTTATTAGTACTTACATATTATCTCCTCGACCGATAGCGAAAATTTCGGCAACGGCTGCCAATCGCCAATCGTTACTATAAAATTCTAATGGGCCCGGTCATTCATTAATTGGCGCTAAATCGCGCTGCGTTGTTGGTCGACGGGATAATACGTAAGTACCCAGTCATTACATGTTGTTTGTCTATAAGGTATGTCTCCCGCCTTCCTAGCATGCCTTCGTGGTGTAGTGGTCAGCACACTGAGCCGGTATTTCAGAGGCCCGTTGTTCGATTCCCGGCGAAGGCGATTGCTCATTTTTCATCTTTCCTGCTCCTGCTTGCAACAAAAATACATAATGTCTATACAAATCTATAAACGTATTATTAAAATTTCGCTTATAATCTTAAATTTTCAGTGATTTTGCGATAGTCAACCTTTTCTTCAAGTGGCCGAGTGAAGACTATTGAATATACTCATAGTTTGACCCGGATTCGAACCTAGGCGAGCGGACTGGTTGCTTGGTTAGTTTTCATGGTTTTTCCCATGTGTAATGTGGATATGAGCCACTTTCCGCAGAAAGTTCTTCCTTGTCTTAGGCCGATAGCTGTCGTGTGCTTCATCATTTTCAAAGTAACCTAACCCGAACTTGCGATAGTCATGTGATCTATACAGAGGGCAAAACAACGGAACGTTTACTAATTTTAGAAGGCACACTCATAAGATTGGAATGGATGCTTAATGATGCTGTTACGTAATATGAAAACATAATTCACCTGCATCATTACCAACCAAAAAAGAAAAGCAAAATTTTCATTAAAAACAAAGCACTTTAATCAAAAAAAATTTAAGAGCTGCATGACTATATGCAACATCCCCATGGGGACATGCACCAAAGAAAAAACAATTTTCGAAAGATATATATAATTCAAACTAAAGTATTCATACAGATAACACGTATTTTTGATAAATTAAAAATATTCAAGTAAACAAACGTCTCAAAATCTGAAATATCACAGAACTCATAAAAATTCAGTTGTTAAATTCTATAAAAACATTGAAGAACATGGATAAATCCTTATCAGAATATAAAGGCACATACCATTCTAACTGGGGGGGGGAAAGAGAGAGAGAGAGAAAGAAAGAAAAAAAAAAAAAAAAAAAAAAAACCTATTTCCTACCAAGTTTTTTTACTGCTAAAAAAAAATCTGTTATTTAATATTTTGCTAATTTATATTTAGACTCTGTGTATTTCTGATGTCAAATTATAAACCTTCGCCCTTCGCCTTCACATGCTATATCTATGGTTGAATATTTCTATGCAGTTCTACATACACGCGTCATCATCATACTTTTGTATGAAAAAGTAAAGCACGGTGCAAGATTAAATGAAATAAAAGATAGAATTCAAGTCCTTCAGTTCTCTGGATAAATATGATTTGAGATAAAGCACAAAATAACGCCATTTAATGATTCCTGATAGTTAAACGACTTTTATATTATTTTTCGGTTTGTCAGTTTCATTTGCAGACTTTTATCATGAAATAAAATAATACTGTGTATTTAAATTATAATGAACATATATATTTATTGTACTAACTTAGAAAATTGCTAATACTCAGCATTTTTTAAGAAATTAATGTAATAAAATTCACTCTCATTTAGGCTTTGATTTTAGTAAAACAATTCACTGATTTTTGAGAGTTTAAATAATGTGAATAGATTAGGGAAATAGTATTTATCATTCCACCTAATACTCGTAAGAAAGGTAATTGTTTCACTAATTGAAAACTTTGATTCTGATTTTGATTCTGGTTCTACTAATTGAAATGTAGGTTTAAATTGATTACGTAAAATATGTATAATCTGATTCAGTAAATATCTTTTAAATTTCCTTAATAAAAGAATTTGTGTTTATTTACTAATTTACTTTATTAATTCTTGTGTACGTTTATTATAGTCACCTAATTATCTTAATGACCGGGGTTGTTGCCAAAGGTAAATTTTAGTGTTATCTAGAACGGTAAATCAATCATTTAAAATTTAAAAAATAATCAATTTAACTTGTATTATGAGGGAATTATTTAGTTTGACTATAATAACAATAAAACACAGTACACAATAACGCAATTCTACGTCGCATTATGACACCTACTGTTAGATTTGAGTGTGCTTGGGTTGGTATTTTTATATCTATCTCTGTGGATTCTGAGTAGGAAGTGCCAATCAATTTTCTTACACAAGTCATCATGATGGAAGTGAAATTTCAAGGTTCATGCAGACAGGAGCACAATAAAATTCAACGAAAATTTTTAATGAATCTCTACTTGAGAATTAACATAAAAATACAGGGGACAGTCAACTTGACTAAAATTCATGATAAAAATTCACAACTCAGTTTTTCTGTAGGAGGAACCACAATTATATTTAATTTTAACGTGCTAAATTTTCCCACGTAGCTTACCGTTTTGGACAGGACTTCTCCGGAATCAGCCATACTAACCAAGATTAAACAGAAATATTCACTAGCAGCTATTTGCTCGCGGCTCTATCATCCGGCTGGTCCATCCACACTTAGGTCCACACTCGAACCGACGCTCTTCACACAACAGACAACTCTAGGGCTTCAGTTAACCTACTTATACTCTTAGGATCGTCTAAAAATTTACGTAACCATCTGAAGGGAACGAGATGTGTGACTAAGTAAGAAGTGATAGGGAAGATGCAAATTAAAAAGCCAATTTGTTAGTCAAAATACACTAAATTGTCCCACCGTTATGTTGCATTTCTTTTCGAGGTACTCTAGATTCAAATTCCAATACGACACGGTACCAATACGGTACTTATTTCTACTGATTTTAATAATTAAAAAATGCAATCATTTTGCTGATGGCCTTCGTGCTTGTCGAACCTATCCATGGCCAGCTAGATTACCAGATCTTTTTCATCTTTTTCTATGACAGCACGTTTGGAGTTAAATGAGAAGGAGCCTCTGGCCGTTCCAGGATGGCGCTGATCTGACGCGACTATTGTAAAGAGTTTGGGAAAACATCCCACAGAACGTCATCTTCTAAATCCATAAGTCATTGCCAAGCTGATTACAACTTGCATAAGGTCTAGAGACGATAAGGGCAATGAGGCTAATATGTCCCATTACCCTTATTGTTTTATTCACTATGTAGCTGTACCTTCTGAATAAGGCATTTGTTTCCTCAGAAATTTTAATTGTGTTTTTTTCCTATACGTATATCTATCTACACATCCACTGAGTTTTGTCCCATTCGGAAAACTGTCTCTTGATGCATTTCCCATTCTCTTGATGCTTACAGTGTATTTGCTCTAAATATTTAACAAAAATCAGTTTCTTTCCGAGGTTAAATATTGACTAATAATTAAAATAATGTGCTAGTATCTGACAGCAGATACTCAGAGCAGATTATGAGAAATCCAACTCACGTTTTCTTGATAAAGAATTACATTTATAGAAAATTCATCTGTAATGCACAATAAAATAGTATTAACCCAGTAGTTCTTTATACGTCTTAAAAAAAGTGGAGCACCGTTTATACCTCTTTATCACAGTTTAAGTAGCCCTCGATTGCAATCTCTAATCTTCTTCATCCTTCTTTAGTTTCGAATCTTCATCATCCATAATCACAGTTTATCATCATTTCCATCAATAATTTCATTTGATTCTGGGTTCGAAAATCTCCCTTTAAGGAAGAAAATTTTGATTTTTTGTGGCTTTACTTGAGTTCAGGCAAGTGAAATCATATTCATAGCCTAAGAATATTAAATGTTTCTCTGTATTTTCTGTAGTTATATTTTGAAGGGCTATTTGAATCAATCTTTGTCTGTAGAACAATTTCAAATACTTAATGACACCCAGATCTCAAGGTAGTATAACACTAGAGCAATTTTCCGGGAAGAAAACAACCATCATATTTTGCAACAAATCTCTTATTTGAGGATGGGTGGTACATTGATCCATAAAAAGTAAAGTTTGGGGGTTTTGTCTCCTCACAGGTCTTCTTTTTTGAGCTCCCATTTTGTAAAAATATCCGTAGTCGTACCTACTTTCTTATTTGCTTCATATTCTAATGGAAATTTTAACATGTTTGAAGTACCTTGGGTTTTGTGACTTTACTATAACTAGAGAATTTTTTTTTCCGGTACCATCAGAATTTACAAAAAGTAAAACAGTGAGATATTCTTTACTTTATTTGGCTACATGACACTGGTCACATATTTTTAATTTATTAAAGGGGAGATTCTATTTATTATAACATATGAGATTCCACGCCGCAATTTAAATTTGTGCAACCATCCAGTTGAAAAGCAATCTTCTTTCACATTCATTCGAAGTTCTGTTTCTTCTGACTTCTAGATTAATATAAGGGCATTCACTGGAATATTGGATACACGAAAGTGAATAAAAAAGTTTAGCAAAATTGCTTCGACCTTTCATTCAGAAAACTTTCCATCTTAAACATGAAATTTCTTTGAAATGGACTGTCCACAAATTTCTACTATTTCTTCAAACATTTTCTATCATAAACAACAGTTTTTAGTGTTGTTACAGGAATAACCAGTTACTTTTTTAAATCAAGTTTTATCAAACCATTATTATCAACTGATTCTTTTAAGATTTGAATTTTATCTTTTACCGAGAGTGTCTTTCGCTTTCTCCTCCACCTAGTTTACTTAACACAGCTTTCCTTTCAGAAGAACCAAAAAACCTTGGATTCTTGGAAGGAAAAAAGTGTTTCTTCTTCCATGAATCTCCTCTATTCATGAACTGGATTTACCTCCTGTACCATTATAATGATGTCCCACGCCTTTGTTTCTTTCACTTATCCCCATTTCTAGGAAAAATACTTGAACGATAGGATTGCGAAATGTAAAACCAGTGCAGTAAGTCAAGTATAAGCGATGTATATCCGAAGTTATGCGACGTAAAAAAGAAATATTTTACTATTAAAATATATCGGAATGAATCGGGACCAAGATTAAAACATGTATAAAAGTAAAAGACGTATAAATGAGAAACGTATAAACGATGCTCCACTGTATATGAAAATATAAGTTGATACTCATCGCAACGATAATGAAAACTTGTATATTTTTGAATTAATGCTGTTCGTTCTAAGCTGAACACATTTCAAATATTTAGCTTGGTTTTATGCACATTTCTTTAACTTTTGAACGAAATAGATAAAGTTATGTAATCAATCTCATACAGTGTTTTAAGATTGGAATTATTGAAGATTGCATTAATGAACACATATATAGCCCAGTATCGTATGAAATTAAAACCATCGAGCACATATTTATACTAATAAGTTTCATAATGTAAAAAATCTGATGTGTGCACCACATGACTTCCTCATACGGAATATTAAATTAAACGCATTTTTCTTGCATTTCATTTAAATTTATTGGATTGAATTAAATAATTATTTAATGATTATTTATTAAATGAATTAAATTGAACTTCGTCGATAGCGCATAAACCACAATAGAATAAATGCACTCTTTAAAATTCACTATATTTATTTACCATAGTGACACTTCGGCAATAGGTTCACTAACAACACTACATCTCATTCATTTTATAACTCAGAGTGCACAAAAATTATATCATCTGAAGAATTACCACAAGTTCTATTCAAATACTATAATAAATCTAAAACGATGTATAAAAGAAATTAAGCAAAGAACAACAACAACAACAAAAAAAAATCAATATTTCTCATTCAATTAATTCAGTTCTCACCTCGCGACAAGGCAAAAATACATAAAAACTCAAATTGTCTGTATTGAAAATTATGAAGTAAATTTTAAACACTTATTTCCTCGAATAAATTCCAGAATAGATTAAGCATGATTTAATTCGCAATAATAAAAGAAGGCGTTATCTTTGTTATTGCGAAGCTCACTTTCTCTAGATTGGCAACAAATCTACTGTTCTGTTTCAAATGTAAACAAGCAATGGCCGACATGGCAAAAATTATTAGGCTTAGCGGCACATAAGCAACTTTTAAATTGTTGATAATTCTAAAAATATTGCATACAGATTTACTAAAGGCATAAAAACCTTAACCGGAAGATAAGAACAACATAATTCAATCATTTTTAAAGAAAAAAATATGCAATTTACAAACATATAGGAGTAAAGAAACTGAAATCACTGAGCCGAGTAACAGAAAGGATATATATATACATATATTTATATACTTTTGGTGCGGCCGATTGCCACCAAAATACGAGGTGCACATATGCATGTTATAGCAGTCCTATATATAAAATTTCAACGTTCTGAGTCTACTCGTTTTTGAGTTATGCGAGATGCATATACGTACGTACGTACGCACAGACGCCAAGAAAAATTCTCTTCAGAATTCATTTTAAATTAGTTTTACAAATTTTTTGGGAGAAAAGAGCCCTTTATTCTGTCTTTACGTATAGATGTCAAACAAAAACATCGTAAAATTGCATTCGATTCGGTGATAATGGATATTTGCGTTGAAATATGATGCCTGAAACTTTTCGCGATTATAGTACTTCCTTTTTACTTCGTACAAAGAAGTAAAAACAATCCTTTTCATTGCATGATAATTAATCCTTTATTCTTCAATCAGATACACATAAACAAGTAAAGTATTGTTACGAATTTGGTATTTAAAAAGCCAATGTTAGTTCAATTATAAATTAAATGGTTTTATTTCTCGCGCAGTGCAGCGCGTGACGAATATTAAAAGAAAGCTAAGCCGGAAAATTGAAAATACAAGAGCGCGTGCATTAAATAAATAAATACCTCTTTTTGATTTCGAGAAAGTACTGGAAAATTCTAGCGCGTGATTTTAAAATCTTATAAAAGGAGGAAAACATCTCAGTTTGTAGTAGTTACTTAGTTTGTTGTTGTTTAGAAAACTGCTCTTGTTGATTGTAGCGAATTCGAGGATTAGCTTTCTTTAGCTGTTTTGAATTACGTTCTATTGGACATTTGAGTAGTTAAAAGATAACTACTGTGAGATATTGTAATACTGCATGATAATTTGAGAAGATTTAAGCATTTTTGTTGTGATAATAATAAATTTTTGTTCATTTTTCATCGGACTTGTGCATTCATTTCATAACGAACCCGTACGCACGCAACAATTTTTGGTGTCAGAAGTGGGATTTGAATGCCAATCACAAGAGCGAATGAA
Organism: Stegodyphus dumicola; assembly: GCF_044657685.1. Taxonomy (NCBI): domain Eukaryota; kingdom Metazoa; phylum Arthropoda; class Arachnida; order Araneae; family Eresidae; genus Stegodyphus; species Stegodyphus dumicola. The sequence goes on along the minus strand of NC_140773.1, from coordinate 214,640,012 downwards.
GAGCAGTTAAGACAGTTGATATTAGCCTTTTTGCTGCATTTAAAGAAGAAATGAAAGCTCATATGAAATCTGGTCAGGAAAAGATGGAAGAATCCGTTAAAAAGGAAATGGAATCCATTAAAAAGGAAATGGAAGCCGTTCACGAAAAGTTGGAAGCTGGTCAAGTAACTTTTAAGGAAGATATATATCTGTACAAGAAAAGATTGAAGCAGGTCAAGACGAAATGAAAAGAGAAATAACCTGCGTAACAGAAAGTAAATTTGAGGCTATGGAAGACAGAATAGGAGCTGTCGAAAATAAAGTTGGGCAAATTGAAGAAAAGGTTTCTTCTGTCAAAGATGAAATAGAAGATAGAGTGTCGGCTGTGGAGCAACGAGTCGAAGGAAGAGTTTCGGCCGTCCAACAACAAATTGAAGAGAGAGTTTCTGCAGTTGCCAAAGAAATGGAAACTTAAAAAAAATTCGTAGCGACGTCAGGGAGCAAGAGTGATGATTTTAAATTCTTACCGATGCCTGCTCTTCCATCTCTGAAGCTATCCACATATGATGGGAAGACATCCTGGCAAGTGTATAAGACTCAGTTTTCTATCATTGCGGATGCGAATGGATGGGACTCCCAAGCTAAGGCCTGTCATCTCGCCGCTTCTCTGAGAGCAGACGCAGCGGATATCCTGCAGACGCTTCCCGAAAATCAAAGGCTAGATTTCGAAGCTCTGTCCGGCGCCTTGGAGCTGCGCTTCGGCGAGAAATGTTTAAAAGACTACAGCAGGCTCCAATTAAAATCCCGTCAACAGAAGCTCACCGAAACACTTCAGGAGCTCGCCACGGATGTTGAAAGGCTGTCACATCACGCCTTTTCGGAGTGCCCGACAGAAACAAGGGAAATCCTGTCCCTGCAATATTTCATCGATGGCATCCGGGACCCTGAAATACAGAAAGTACTGCGAATGGCGGATGTTAAAGATCTGAAAAGCGCTTTAGTGTACGCCATGAAATTTGAGGCAGCCCAGCAAGCCACTCGTAGAGACCGCCACCCAATCAGAGCTGCTCATGTCCAGGAACCAAGGGATCAAGTTACTGTTCGTCTAGACGATATAACCAGACAACTCAATGACTTAAGAAGAAATATCAGTGAAAAGAAACCGACCTTAAAATGTTGGAACTGCGGTGCTGAAGGACACATACAAAGGAACTGCAGAACACCCTAGAGCACGGAAAATAAGGCATATGATTTAAACAGACAATTAAATGTCACGGGAAGGAAAAGGACTGACAAGAAACCAAAGTGCTGGAACTGCGGAGCAGAAGGCCACGTACAAAGGAACTGCAGAATACCCCGAAGAACGGAAATTGAGACCATTTCCCAGCGACGACGGAGGAAACAAATGAATAACCATATCGAGGAACGGAGGTTGCCAGAGAACGAAAAACCTTGTTTTAAAGCGCTCAAGATTTCTACAGTGAGTGGCAACAGTAACGGACTGTCCATTAATGGCCATGTCGATGGAGTTCCTTGCAATATGATCATTGACACAGGAGCTAATGTTACCATCATTCAGAGAGATTTAGCTCAACAGTTTAAAGATAAACTTATTTGGACACCATCCTCTGTTACCCTTCAGACTGCGTGTGGTGACAAGATCGACATAGCTGGGAAGTTAAACGTGAACACCACGTTTGGAAGTGCCGCCTACCATCACACGGCATATGTGGCGGATATTACAGATCCATGCATACTCGGACTGGACTTTTTAAGGAAATACAATTTTCCCTTAGACTTCAAAAACAATAAACTGCTTTTAGGATCTGAAGACATGACTATCCATCCTCAGAAGGGATCCTCACCTGGAAATGCCGACGCATTGTCCGAAAGACCCAGCTCGGGAAGCTGCCGAAATCATACTAGGGTCGAAAAGAAACGCAAGACTACCAACTGTTCTCTATCACAAATGCTCTTCGGTAGGGACCTTCGTCTTTCTTGTGACCGCCTGTTTGATCGCCATACGGATGCGCCTTCATCGCCTGAGGAATACATCCAAGATGTCCAGGCCCGTTTTGAAGTGATGCACCGTTCCGTACGAAAGCGAGTCAGCCTGGCGACGGAGAAAGTGAAGTCCAGATACAACAGGAGAGCTACTAGACATAGATCCAACAAAGGAGACAAGGTGTGGTTGTGGAAGCCAATTCAACGAAAAGGACTTAGTCCTAAATTACAGGGGCCCACCAGCGGCCGAGCGGTAAAGTCGCTGAACACTGGTAGTTCGGTCCGAGGTTCGAATCCCGCGAACGGGCTGGCTGCATGGGCGTTTTCGTGGTTTTCCCCATGTGTAACGTGTATACGAGCCAGTTTCCCTTAGAAAGTCCTCCACGAAGGCATCCCTTCCCTTAGGCAGATAGCCCTCGAGGCTTTGCCATAATCACACACACACACACACCTAAATTACAGTCACCTTGGGATGGTCACCACACAGTCTTAAACAGGCTGAATGACGTCGTGGTTCAGATCCGTCGGAACTCTAAACCTAAAATCGTTCATTACGACAGGTTAGCTCATTACTATGGCCATAGTGCGTAATGTAAATAATTATAAATAGTATAAGACCATGGTCCTTTTTGTTTTTAAATGTGTATTTGATTTGATTTGTATTTAGTATTTGATATGCATTTAGCATTTCATTTGTTTAAGTTAGTTATTGCATTTATCATTCATGTTGTTTGATATTGTAATGTAATGTTTATGCCTCACACGGCATATCAGTTCCATTTTTGCCACAGTTGTAAGTTTAGCTTCCTGTCCAGGGATTGTACTGCCCGGGACGTGCAGTCCTTGGGAAGGGAGCAGTGTTACGAATTTGGTATTTAAAAAGCTAATGTTAGTTCAATTATAAATTAAATGGTTTTATTTCTCGCGCAGTGCAGCGCGTGACGAATATTAAAAGAAAGCTAAGCCGGAAAATTGAAAATACAAGAGAGCGTGCATTAAATAAATAAATATCTTTTTTTGATTTCGAGAAAGTACTGGAAAATTCTAGCGCGTGATTTTAAAATCTTATAAAAGGAGGAAAACATCTCATTTTGTAGTAGTTGCTTAGTTTGTTGTTGTTTAGAAAACTGCTCTTGTTGATTGTAGTGAATTCGCGGATTAGCTTTCTTTAGCTGTTTTGAATTACGTTCTATTGGACATTTGAGTAGTTAAAAGATAACTACTGTGAGATATTGTAATACTGCATGATAATTTGAGAAGATTTAAGCATTTTTGTTGTGATAATAATAAATTTTTGTTCATTTTTCATCGGACTTGTTCATTCATTTCGTAACGAACCCGTACCCACGCAACAGTATTTATTCTTCAATCAGATACACATAAACAAGTAAAGTATTTATTCTTCAATCAGATACACATAAACAAGTAAAGTATTTATTCTTCAATCAGATACACATAAACAAGTAAAGTATTTATTCCTCAATCAGATACACGTAAACAAGTAAAGTATTTATATACTATCTTACGCACAACGTTTCGTTTTATATTTTATGTTGCATAGTGATACAGTTTAAATGATCACTAAGACATTTCGGAAATGTCTGAAAAACTATCTCCTTTCATAAATTTATGTTAAGGAAGACAAAAAGGGTATAAAAACGGGAAAAACCATATAGATAGATGAATATTTTAGAAAAGCGTCTAAAAATAAGCTCAAAAGAGTCCATAATATTTTTCAAAACCCGTATATGAATGATATTATTTGCGAAGCAAACACATGAAATCCGTCCCTTAATAATAATATATATATAAAAAATAGATAAAATCCAATTTCGGGATCTGAGTTTATTGAATTCTTTCCCTATGGCTATATCCCTGAGACCAAGGAAAATCATTCGTTCAGAGGGGGTTGGCCAGCGCATGCTATTGAGCAAATATTGATAAAAATCCACTCTTTCCAATTTCATTCGAAAAGGAAGGAGATGTGATCTTGCTTTTTTTTATTTGATTTTCATTCTTTTTTAATGCAGGACTTTGGAGAGGGGATCTTTGGTTGTGTCGTTCGCGTAATCAATTCTTCCATTGCATTTTTCTCATGGTGAAAACTTCTATCGATCGTTTAAAATGCATATAAAATGAATTCTTGATAGCGCAATAAATTTGATAGTTACATTAAAATTCAAACATTTATAAATTTGGAAGAAAGCCTGATTTAAGAACGCATAATACGTCAATAGTATCAGTCTAATATTTCTCTAATTATTACAAATTATAACAAAAAGATTTTGCATATTTCAAGGTTTTTATTCGATTTTCAACCATTCCGAAAATATTCTATTAATCGCCCAATTACTTTTCTATTGTCCTATATTCAAATCTTTTGTTAATATCCTCGAATATTTAGAAGAAAGAGAATGTACTAATAATGAAATAAGAATTTATGAAATTTAACGCAACCAAATTCTTTATGTGTATCCTAATCGCTAAAATAGAATTTGGGTCTTATGCAATAAACACATTGCAGCGGTTACTCCTTTGGTTTTTAAATTAAATTTACTTTTATGTGAAGTAAATACAGTGCTTTAATTTTTAGTCCAAAGGGGCTTTGTCACTGAGGGACTATTGTTTTCGTTTTGCAATTTTGCGTCGAATCACTCTGAATGTCCGTTTCACTTTTGAAACTGTTGCCAACCAATAGTAATGCCCTGTATCATATTTGAAAAAATTAAACAATAAAGAATATGCATAAATGTATGTATGTTTCCCTCATTGGGATAAAACAACGGTACTTAGAGCCATCCGATATTGAATGACGTAATCCTACTGCGAATATGGGCATCTGCAAGCCCAAATTTGAAATTTGTTTTATTATCGATTTCATATTTTCTATAAGTTTAACGAGTTTTTAATTAACAAACTCAACAATTTCAAAGCGAGCAATGGCAAAACAGAAAAAAACATTTTTATCTCCAGCACGTGAGACTGTATATAGGAAATTCTAAAGATATGCTCAATTAAATATTCTTTTGCGATATTGCTCTTGAACTGAATTTTATGGTTTAAGTGCGAAGAACGTGATATTTAATAAATAAAGGTAACAGTCAAAATGTTAAAAAAAGTCCCTTTGGACGTAATTTAAAATCCGAGGCCTTTTAGTTTTTAGTTCTTTTAAGATCTTATTCGATATTTGGGATACTTAAAAGTTAGCCTAGCGCAAATATAGCACTTAGGTATTTATTTATTTGCAATGTTGGTGCATTCAAACGCATAGTATGCTTTGGTGCATTTAGCGCAAAGAGACTAAGACTGACTTTTTTTTTGGCGGTGTGTGTGTGGGGTGACCGATCAGCTAGTAGTTGTTTTGCTTTTAGATCATTTTAGGAACACTTTAACTTGCCTTTAGGTTTTACAAATTGCAGCATTTCTGTAGAGTCACAAATATGACAAATGTTTAAATAATCTAAAACTTTTATCTCGAATATAGTAAATGAGAATCTAGTTTTGAAGTTAAGCTAATTTAGTAACATTTAGTCTGGAGTGGTTAAGTATGGTTTTTGTTTCTTCCGGTGTTGTCTTTATCACTACGAAAGGATGCAAGTGCTAACGTAAAGAGCTGCATAATAGTCAGCAGTGCCTTTATTCTGGAATTTGTTAATTTGAATTTAATTTTCCTCTCTATTAAATATATTTTTACATGTTTCCTATTATTTAAAGAACTTATGTGGGAATATAAATTCTAAGGAAACAGATCGAAAACAATTTAGTTGCACTTTTTTTATAGAGCAAATGGGAAAAAAGTATTTGATAATAAATATCTGCTAATATAATACGAAAATAAAAATCACTGACACGTTTTCTAAATATCTGGAAGCCAAATGTTTGAATCATCAGATTTTTTTGCCTTCTTATAAACTACGCATTTGTTACTTAACACGTTGAGCGCGGAGCCGAATTTGCTGTCCTTTCCGTTTAGCCGACAGCGAGCTAGGCCGTATTTTTGCTTAGAATGTTTCAATACATTTCATTAAAACTAAATTTGATCACATTTCATTGAGACTATATTTATTTTTTAAATTTAATACTGTCGGTCCCGCGGACCGACGCCAGCCAAACGAAAACTCCAGTGCCGGTCCCTAGGGACCGACGCCGGCCACACGGAAAGTTCTCTGCCGGTCCCCAGGTACCGGCGCCGCGCTTAACGTTAGAAGAAACTGGCACTTTCTGTTATCGGGACCGGATTTTCAGAGATGTACGCATATATATGTAAGAGTACACACAAGTATACGTACATACATACATACATACATACATGCATGCATGCATACATTTCTGAATCTGGTCCTGATGACAGAAAAATAACAAGAAATTACTATAATTATTATTTTTTAGATTACGACGGGGACAAATTTATTGGGCCCGATGACCTTAAGCAAGCAACCATTGCATTAACGAGAAGTGAATTGAATTCAGAAGAAGTAAATCTAGTGGTTGAGAAAGTACTGGAAGAGGGTGATAATGATGACGATGGAAAATTATCTTTCATGGAGTTCCAGAGTATCATATCCAAAGCACCGGATTTCCTTAGGTGAGCTTACGTTCAAATTTTTAACCAGTTATTTTTTGTTAATTAACAATCCTATCGCCCTCATTTAAATGTTTGGTATTTTTCCGTTTCGCCGGCGCGAATCTCGCCAAGCAGACTTTTAGCGACAACACACAGTATACACATAAAAAAGGTTGACAAATGTTAATTCTAAGAATTTTTATTTTGAAGGTATAAGCATTTTAATGTGGTTTAAAATCTTGTAAAAAAGCCAATAAATAAAGACAATCAATTTGTAAAAAGACATTAATTTAAGAATTTACTATGCTGTCATGGTACAACATCCTCATTCTCCGGTTCATATCACGTGACCCCAAATGATCTCATCTCACTTAAACTATGCTACAAAAATCTAATTCTCCCAGTAATTATCTACATCAATTTCAAGTTAAATCTTAATTTGAAGTACAAGTTTAAATACAAGAATTATTTCAATTCGTACCAATAGCTTACTCAGAAATTATATAAAACCGCAGTGCTTTACTTCGCTAGTGCATTCTCATTAGAACTGATGAATTTAACCCTTGACTTTGCCTTTTACATATTTTCGACGTCGGGTGAGCGGTGCCATTGCATCCTAATTGGCTTAATTACCGCATGCGAATGGCCTTAGGGCAAAAAATTTAACTATTTGGTAAAAATTCCACGTAATTGTATGCCAGGATTGAAAGAAACAATCAATCTGATATGAAATCGCTACGACTTGTTTTGAAAATGAGGAGTAAAAGGTTACCAGCGAGGATATTCCGTTTGGCATCCGGTTGTACCATTATTGCCGACTTTATCGCCTGCGCCGGCAAAACGGAAAAGTACCAAATTTCCTTGCCAGGATGTAAATTCCTAGCTCTCGTAATATTCAAATGAGATAGAAAGAAGGCCACGTTGCTAATTTCATTCACTTGCGAATCGTATTCTGCGGCGTTGAGTTATTCTGGCCATTAGGCTTGTTATGCCGACATAGCGGAGCCAGCTTGCGCGTTATTCCAATCGTGAAAGCGTTAGGCTAACTTACTTCTTAATTTTAGTTAATCCATTATCTTTAATTTAAGCCATAACTGTCAGCTTCTATAAGAACGAGCTGGTGCCCTTTTAAACTTTTATTTTATTCAAATAAAAGGGTCCTTTACATTCTTTCCCTCTCTTCGTGGTACTTAAAGCACATAGTCGCCACCAGTCTTTACAAGAGTTCGTCTAGTTTATGTTACCTTAAGAAGACCAAACTCTATAAAATTACAAATAAACTCGTGAACTAACATGTTCAGATCAACAATATGCAGCCAAACCTTCCACTACTGGACATTCACGAGATCAAGGCTTTTATTCGTAACAGGAGTACGTTTATTAAACAGAAATGTGATATCTAGACACGAATTTGCGTGCAAGAGATTTTAAAATTCTCAAAGAAGACATAAAAAATTACATATAATTAATTAAATACACGTGAAGAAATTTTAAAATGAATAAATATAATAAAAACAGGCACATAATTAAAACTTACTTTATTTTTATTAAACGAATGGTAGAGAGACGTGTGTCTTTACTCACTGCATAATTTTCAAATGCTTCCTTGCATTTTAATATAGTATTGCATCGTCAGTTTCTTTTCTAGATTTTATTATTAAAATTTTTCTTCTCTTTTTTATTAGCCCAAAGGGCGCTAGTTTAGAAGAGCTATAAATTTCGTTTTGGCATTGTGCGCTGAAAACTTTAAATGTCCATTTCACTTTCAAGTTGTTGCTACCCAATATTATCACCCTGTGTTATATATTTAAAGATATTAAATAATGAATAATCTGCATAAATACATGTATATTTCTCGTATTGTGATAAAACAACGGTATCCAGAGCCATCAAATTTTGAGTAACGTAATCCTCTACTGAATATGGGCATCTGGAAGCCCTAATTTGGAATTTCTTTTATTATCGATTTCATATTTTGTAACATTTTTACCGAATTGTTTTAATTAACAATCTCGACGATTTGAAAGCTAACAATGGCCACACTATACGAAAAAAAAAATCATTTTTATCTCCAGCGCGCGAGACTGTGTTTCGAAATTCTAAAGATATGCTCTTTTTATTTATTTTGCGATATTACTGTTGAATTGAATTTTACGATTTAACAGCGAAGAGCATGAAATTTAATAAATAAAGGTAACACACAAAACGTTAAAAAAAAGTCCCTTTGGACGTAATGTAAAATCTGAAGGTTTCAGATTTTTTAAATTTATTTTTCTTTTTCTTGATTCGTCCCTATATAAAATTTTATCAACTCAAACTATTCTTCGGTTTTAATTCTGCCATTAATTAAACTAAAAAAGACATTTCTGTAACTTGATTTCAGTTATCATCACCAATACTAATTTTTGGTAAATTAATTTAAAAGGAATTTAAAAAAGTACCACCTTCCTAAAATAATATTTAACACAGCTTGGGTTAAATGCTTTTCGGAGCTTTTAAAACCTAACAAGCTACATCTACGACCATTACGGATTTAATTGATTTTCAGCTGTTTTGAGAAATGTATATGTTTGATATGGAGTAATAGCAGCCTTTTTGTATGCGATATTGAATGCTTTGATATAAGAGGTGTGGGCCAACTTTTATATCAAGGATCTTAATGTTTGGTAGCATTTTTTTAATGTTTTATTGCTGCTCACATGGTATGCTAGGTTAGCTTAACTTTTTTTGTACCAGTTTCATCAATATTTCTGATATTTTCCATTTCGATTTGTTGACATTTTACTGCCCACTATATTTATTACATTCATTATTACTTGCTACTATTTATGTTCTCAAAAGCGTTAGTTTTTGGCCCAAAGGAGCGTTAGCCCAGAAGGGATATTAGTCTAGGAACGACATTTTGCGTTGAATAGCTTAAATACGATGTATCGCTTTTTAAATTGTTGCCACCAAATATTATCGCTCTCTGTTATATTTAAAGAAAATAAATAATGAAGAATGTTCATGAATGTAATGATATTTCTCGCGCCGTGAAAAAACAACGGTACGTAGAGTCATCAAATTTTGAACGACCGTAGTCCATCACCCGAACATGCGCACCTAGAAGCCCGAATCTAAAATGTGTCTTATTGTCTATTTATATGATAAAAAAGAGATAAAAATGTCTTTTTTTTTCTGTACAATATTGTCATTGCTCGCTTTGAAATCGTCGAGTTTATTAATTAAAAATTCATTTAAAGTTTTAAAAAATTTGAAAAAGATAACAAAACAAATTAAAAATTCGGGATTCTAAATGACCATGTTTGGTTGTTTTGTCACAATACGATTTGTGACAATACCGTTGTTTTGTCACAATACGAGAAATACACGTTATTCAAAATTTGATGGCTCTAGGTACCGTTGTTTTTTCGCAGTGCGAGAAACATTCATGCATTCAATGAAGATTCTTCATTATTTAGTTTCTTTAAATATGATAAACGGCGATAATATTTGGTGGCAACAGTTTGAAAAGTGAATCAACGCAGAAAGTGAAACTATGACTAATAGCCCCTTTGGGCTAATAATTGTTTTGTATATCACGACACGGACCTGTATTTTATTTAATAAAAGGCAAAGGAAGTAATTCACTTATCTGTAAAAACTAATGTGCTTCTTCTAGAAAGGAATACAAATTTTGGTAATATCAACGCAGAGATTTATTTACACAGAAAGGAGTTTTTTCCCTCCTTTTACACTCAGCTAAAGAAACAGACACATTATCTGAATTCTGCAGTCAGCAAAAGATTCATCAGAATTCGACTCAATAAAGATCAAGAAAACGATTTTTATAACAGTTGAGATCACATTTTTAACAATATCATTTTCAAAATATTAAACTAAAATAAAAATCGGTACTTTTCCATTTTGCCGGCGCAGGCGATAAAGTCGGCAATAATGGTACAACCGGATGCCAAATGGAATATCCTCGCTGGTAACCCTTTACTCCTCATTTTCAAAGGTTATTTGCTAGTTTGTTTTACAAGATTCTTATGGCTTAAATGGACTAATGTCTTTATTTAGATTGAGTATTAGTTGTACTTATGGTTTGAATCTAGCAAATAATTTGATGCTTACTTGGACGCAAGATGAAACACTCTCTTAATTTAGTTACTGTTGATTGATGGTAGATTAGTTTATCCCCTTGATAAGTCGATTAATCTGCGATCAATGACAATAGCTGCTTATTCAATATTTAAAATTTAATTTTAGTTTTGGATTTTTGCGATTAAAGACTTTTCTTAGCCGATTTATAAACAAGAGTTTAATTACTATTTCAAATGCTATTTACATTCCAAAAATTTTTTTCTTTCATGGTTTTAAATTTAATTTGTGTTCCTTGGAGATGGTATATGGAAAGATTTCTTATTATAATATATATATGGATTACATATTTCTGTTTATGTATATATATATATATACATAATATACATATATTTCTGTTTATGTATATATATATATATATATATATATATTTTTCATCTTATATTTCGGTTTGGGGACTTTGTTTTCTGTTTATGTATATATATATATATATATATATATATATATACATAAACAGAAAACAAAGTCCCCAAACCGAAATATAAGATGAAAAAGTCTGAAAACACGAAATGAATGTCTGTAAAAGTTTTTTAGGATGTTTTAAAGGTCTGCCACAGAGACTTCTTTCTGGTTGCACTTGAGACTTCTAGGGGATACAGCTTTTGAACAAATCTCACCAAAGAACCATTCTTTGTTCTTACTCTGGCCACTCGAGAAGAATTATCTCTACTCGGAAAAATCTTTTCTATTCTTCCCATTGACCAAGTCAATCGGTTTTTATTACCTAAACTGATAAGGACGACATCCCGAATCTTCAGATCAAATTTTCTTTCTCTGGTTTTCTGAACTAATAGGCCCAGATATTCCTTTGGGAATTCGTTTATTAACTGCTGCCTTAGTTCTTAGCAATGGCGCTGTGTCAGTTGTAATTTATTAACATTTATCGCTCATTATTTCTCTGTTCATTGTTGTATAGGTGTTAAAATTGATGTTTTGATTTTAGGATCTGGGGAACTCATGTTTTGTTTATCATTCTCATTGTTATCTCGCTGACTATCTTCAAATTTCTTAGACTTCCTATTTGATTCTCTTAAATTCCATACTTCCTCTTAAAAAAGTAAAAAATACGCCGGAGAAAGACGTTTCATGCTTTTTTCCAATCTTTAGTTTGAATGGGGTCACGGATTGAGGCACTATTCGTTAAACATAAGCGTCCACTAAAGTAGGAAAAATCAGTTAAATAGGAAAACGATCCTGTTTATACGTAACAGGTTCAATTAGGTTCTAGATAAGCTTTTAAATTTATAAAATTTAATAGTTATTTCTGGAACCATAACACGTAAGTATTCACTGCATTGCAAAATTACCGCAATATGGTAATGGAACAATGAAATTTGGTTCAGCAAAAAGTATATATAATTAGTTTACTTTAAAATATTATAAATTACGCATATAGTTTCGAAAAATTCCTTCATTTCCGCAAGGAATTAATAGATAACGGGGAAAATCAGCTACCTTAACTAATTCGGCTTTTAACAGTCCAAAGCGGCAATTTGCCCAGAAGGGCTATTAATTTCATTTTGACATTTTGCTTTGGTTCACTATAAACGGTGTTTCACTTTTCAAATTGTTGCCACCAAATGTTAGAACCCTGTATTATATGTCATACCTGCATATATGCCGCACGAATGTCATAAAAGAGTTCATAGGTGCCCATAGATGTATTACGTGCCAGGCATTTAATCATCGCACCAAAGACTGCCAGTATCGTCCACACTGTGCATACTGCGGTGGATTACATGAAGAAAAGGAATGTACAGCGAACCAAGCCCATTGCATCAACTGCGAAATAAGCAATCTCCACAACCACACTAAATACGAGTGTAGCCACCCAGCGTATGCCAGCATGTGCCCCTTCATTCAAAGAAGAAGTGCAAAGAATAAAATCCCATACAGCTTATCATGAGCAATCCCTTAACGAGCCAAGAAAATACTGCTACCCACTTAATCCATCACCCAGCAAAATCCAACAATATCAAAGCGCTGAACCTGAATATGCAGCAATCGAAAACCGCAACGGATCACCTTATCCAATACCTGTCAGAAGATTATCACGACATCATCTTTCTGCAAGAACCTTACTGCAATGAAGGAGAGTTAAGAAATATACCCATCACATGGAACATCTATTACCACAAAAAACCAAGGTCAACGCAATCTCCCAGAGCCGCAATAATAATCCTTAACAGAAACTGGAACCCTATTGTTGTCAAAACGCAGCTACTCGTCCCAAAAGCTCACGATATGTTACAGAACATCACAGAAAGTCGCACCAAACAGGAGATTAATAACTGTGCATCATACTTAACCCAAGAACTACAAATGTTATCCCAACAGGCTTTCGTGATCAAAACGGCAAATAAAACCAGCAAGACCAACTGGTGGACTAAGGAGTTGCGTGCAGCAAGACAAAAGACAAGAGCTCTTCGCAGGAGGATGAAAACACACATCGATCAGGAAGAGCGTAAGCAAGCATGGCTACAGTAAAATAAACAAAGAGCTATCTATAAAAAGATGATCATACAAGCTAAATTGAAGTCCTGGAATAGATATTGTACTAACAATAAAGATGTTTACGGTTCATTTTATAAAATGGCCACGTCCAAAGTGTTCCACCCAACTCAGATCCACGCGACCAGTACGGCACAAACGCTCAACAGCCCAGAAATAACAGAAAGCACACTTAATAACATCTTGAACCATGTCTTCCTAGAAGACGACGAAGAAGAAACTCCTGCCCAAAGAACAATTAGAGAAGACACGAGCATACCAGACACCCACGGCGATCGTCCTTTTACCAAGAATGAACAAAATCATACCGTAAAAAGTCTAAACAACAATAAAGCGCCTGGCACAGATGGGATCTCTAACCAACTGCTTAAAATCATCTGCAAAACAAATCCAGAAATACTGCTCTCCCTCTACAATAAATGCCTTGAACTTCACTGCTTCCCAGACTGTTTTAAAGTCGGACAGATAGTGTTGTTTGCGAAGAAACACAAGTCACCAGAGGACCCCCGCTCATACAGGCCCATCAATTTGCTATCCTCCATAGGCAAACTTCTAGAACGTCTGCTTATCACTAGGATTAAGTACCATATTTACAAGGAAAACAGGATCAGTCAGCACCAATATGGCCTTAAACCAAGTAATTCCACCACACACGCCATCGATGCTGTCATAACGCACATTCAAGAAAATAAGAGCCGCCAGCTTCACTCTGCACTGCTATGTCTAGATCTTCAGAACGCCTTTGACTCTCTCTGGTGGCCAGCCATCAAGCAGGCTCTCAGAGAGATGGACTGTCCGAAAAATATATTTCTACTTACAATAGAATACCTAAACAACCGAAAAAGTATAATCAATTATAACAATATAACAGTTACCAAACAGCAGACGAGAGGATGCCCACAAAGGTCCTGTATGAGCGCAGACCTCTGGAACATTACCTTCAACAAAATCATTCAGCACCAGTGGCCCAGCCATACAAATATCATTGTATTTGCAGACGACGTGGCATTTGTTGTCAACAGACGACGTGGCGTTTGTTGTCAAATCCACGCGCAATGCGCTAGAGGAAAACTGTAAAAGTACTCTGTCAATATTTCACTCTCTATGTCAACAAATAAAACTCCTTATTTCACACACAAAATCACAAGCATTAATAATCCACAAACCTGGCCGCAAATTAACAAGAAATCCAATAATAAAGATAGGCAACCAAAAAATTAAGTTGTAAAAACAGTCAAATACCTGGGCCTGACAATAGATCCCAAATTCACATGGATTCCACATCTGCAGGAAAAGAGGATCCAAACGTCAAAAATTGCCAAAGCGCTGAAATCGATGAGAGGATATCAATGGGGTCTAAATAAACATATTATGAAGATTCTTCTAAAGACTGTTATCAATAAGATAGTAAACTATGCAGCACTCATATGGGCACTCCCAATGACTGTAAGAAAAGCCAAAATGCTGAACTCGATACAAAGACCATTCTTAATAAATATCACAAGAACATTTCGCACAAGCTCAACGAACGCACTTCAAGTACTTGCGGGAGTACGTCTATTATCCATAGAAGCTGAAATACATGCCATTGCAGCAACAGTCCTACAGCTTAAAAAACCCGCCGAATTCAACGGGACAGTATTCTAACCAGATAAATATGAAACCAAGCTACGTAAATTCCATACCCATCCAGCAATAACACTGGATAATTTGAAATGTAACCTAACCCAAACACCTCCCAACACCACTCTCATTGCCTACACAAATGGATCCAAAATAGACAACAAAGTTGGATGCGGCATGACTATTCGGACTGGAACAGATACCACTACTGAATGGCAAGGGTATCTACGACCGGACAATAGCGTATTACAAGCTGAACTGGCAGCAATAAAACACAGCATAAACTATCTCCAAGCACGTACCAACGTAATTCATATTATTACGTACAGCCAATCATCAATACATGCAATAAAATCTCCAACTACCAGCTCTCCAATAGCACATGAAATTCAAAATATCATCTCATCCAGCAATAAAACTTTTATCCTCACATGGACAAGGCATCACAGCAACTGCGAGGGCAATGAGAGGGCAGACACCCTTGCAAAACAAGCTGCGATAGAACAGCGAGGCGACCTTATCCGCGTCCCATGGCCCCAATCAGCAAACAAGCTAAAGCTGAAACAACTCGTCAATGAATCTTGGCAAATGGAATGGACGAATGGACATACCGGACGTCGGACACACAGTCTGCTACCCAAGGTTAATGAAGAACGCATAATCTCAAACTATTTTCTCACACAATTTATCTCCGGTCATGGTCCATTCCCCACATGCTTCTGCGAAAGAAATTTCTCTTCAACAAATGTGTGTGTATGTGGGGAGATGGGCGACCCTGATCATTACATCCTACAATGTCCCCTGACTACAACCTACCATGTGCGCCATCCCACGAACCCGGGAATAGAATTCCTAAGGTTACTAATCAAGCGGAGAAACGTGTATGAGAACCTTCGAAAGTTAATAGACACACTACACCGATATGGACTCGAGCTGTGCTCCCCAGAATGAGAAACAAGCACAAACCCCCTACCGGCAACGTAATCTCAAAGACTGTATCTCATAATAACTGTCCTCCAAAAAGACTAGCTATAATGCGAGCTAACAATTTATATTGTACCTGTGCCTACATCCACTGGTACTATGCCATTGTGTCACTGGTAAAGTGTTCACATACTCCACAAGAGAAGAAGTCTATCGTCACAGGGGTGCCTACGACTCGTCAAACACCACCTTAAACAGGTAACAGAATCTACACCAGGTAGAACGTACCAATTTCACATGTGTACTGAACGGCTGACCAGTGCATCAAATGCAATAATTCATCAAAGTACATGTTAAAGTAGCGCACCCATGGACCGCTAAAATCCGAACATTGAACTTGGACCAAATGGAACACTACCTATCTAATTACCGCAGTATAACATTCAATACATAACTCAAATGTAACACCCTAGGTATCATACAGCATATGCTATGCCAAAACCAACAAGCTCTATAATGAACATAACCTCTTGCATTGTAAATAATCTGTAATAGTATGATAATGCTATGTCGTAACTTTTTGTATTGTAAATAATCTGAAATAGTATGATAATGCTATGTCGTATGAACATAACTTCTTGCATTGTAAATAATCATTAATAGTATGATAATGCTTTGTCGTATGAACATAACTTTTTGCATTGTAAATAATCTGTAATTGTATGATAATGCTATGTCCTATGAACATAACTTCTTGCATTGTAAATAATCTGTAATAGTATGATAATGCTATGTCCTATGTGTTGAAGTATGTTGTAACAATATGTTGCGCTATGTTCTATACGTTGTTAGTGCTATGTCCTATGTTTACTGTAATCAGGTCCCCTGTCGAAATGGGCAGTGCCAAAACCAACAAACTCTGTAATGAACATAACTTCTTGCACTGTAAATAATCTGTAACCATATGTTAATGCTATGTCCTATGTGTTGAAGTATATTGTAACAGTATGATGTTCTATGTCTTATTTGTTGTTAGTACTATGTCCTATGTACACCGTAATCAGGTCCCCTGTGGAAGGGGCGGTACGCCAGAGAGGTGGTACATGGGAGCTATACCATTTTTGTCAATGGCGATGGCGTGATGCCGCCTGTACTTGTTCCTGTCCTGTATTATATTTAAAGAAATTAAATAATGAAGAATTTGCACTGAATGTATGTATGTTTCTCGCATTGTGGATAAAACAACGGTACCTAGAGACATCAACTTTTGAATAAAGTAATCCTCCACTCGAATATGGGCATCTGGAAGCCCAAATTTGGAATTTATTTTATTATTTATTTCATATTTTGTAAAATTTTCACGAATTTTTTATTAACAAACTCAACGATTTTAAAGCGAGCAATGGCAACACTGTACGAAAAAAAATTATCTCCAGCGCGCGAGACTGTGTATCGGAATTATTTTGTGATCTTGCTGTTGAATTGAATTTTTTGGTTTAGTTGCGAAGAACATGATTATTTAATAAAGAAAGGTAACACACAAAACGTTCAAAAAACTGAAAAATCTGAAAGCTTTAACATTTTTATCATTATTATTTTTAAGAAATTGATATGATAATTTAAAATAAAATTCAAAATTTCCTAACTGCGCACTGCGGCAATCTTTATATCCGCCTCAAAGATCGAGAAATAATTCCAATTTGTCATCCTAACCAATTTTTCATGCTAATATTTTAATATTAACGCAATTTTCGAAGAATCAACAACTAAAATTAAAGTCGTTTAAAAATTAGGCCTTTTTAAACGAAAAACTACGTGAACACGAACTAAAATGCATCATCACGTCCGAATATAAGAACTTGGTAAAACAGGGATCACAGACATAAAATGCATATGCCTTTACGAAGTGAGAGGAGGAAGAAATTTATGCAGAAGCGTTTTGCCGTTTTTATGAAATTTGCATTCTTTTTCAATTCTGATATGAATTTATTTATCCACTGCAAAATGAGCCGAAAGTTGAATAAGTAAAAGACAATGTATTATTCAAAAGCAACGGCTTTCGAACAACATATTCGAAATTTTTATCAAGGATTTTACTATATCTGAAATGAATTCTAAATCAACACAGAGATTCGAATTAAGTGGCGAACTTTTGAGTGTTATATTACAATTAAGAGATTAATAATTAAAAATATATAAAAATTTGAAAGCTTTCAGATTTTGCATTTACGCTCAAAGGAACGTTTTTTTAGCGTTTTGTGTGTTACCTCTATTTATTAAATATAAAAAAAAGCAGCAGTAAATGCTTTGAGAATAAAGCACGTTAGTACTAAATGAAAAGATTAGCGTAAATGCTGCTAAATCATAATTTAAGTTTAAGAGTTTAAAAGCATTGAAAGATCCAACTATCAGTAATAAGACCGGAATTTTACCAAGTAATTTTACCAAACTTGACTGTTGGCACAATGCATTCTGGCAGGAGACGTTCTCCAGGTAGACGCCAGACCCAGACCCTGCCATCCGAACGGTAAAGGCTGAACCTTGATTCGTCACTCCAAAGAACCCGTTTCCACTGATCTACGGTCCAATTTCGATGTGCTTTGCACCACATTAACCGAGCAGCGCGGTTGGACTTTGTGATCAAAGGTTTATGGGCAGCAGCACGACCATGAAAACCAAGCAGATGTGCTTTCTTACGGATGGTATTCATTGAAACAATACTCCCGGATGCCTGTTGAAACTCCTCGCGGATGAGGGCCATCGGTTGGGTGCGGTTCTTCCGAATTTCTCTGGACAGCACTCGTTGGTCTCTATCTCCCAGTTTCATTGGTCTGCCGACTCGGGGTACATTCCAACAACTACCGCTCACCTTCCATTTCTTAATCACATAGGCCACTGTGGATTTTGGGTACTTCAGATCGCTAGATATGTCCCTTAAGAATCGGCCACATTTGTGATACCCGATAATTATACCTTTCTCGAAATCAGAGAGCTCTGAACTGCGAGGCATCTTGCATGCGAGTAAAGCCGATGCTGTTTCCTACACGATATATACCGGCGGAGTCCGTGACGTACCTTAGGACCGCAGATATCGTCATTTGCATAGGTGTCCAAATACTTATTGGTAGTCAGTGTATCTTGTATTAAAAATTTAAAACAAATTCTTTGAAAAAGCAATCAGTAACTGGTTGAGGTAAGCAGCCAACTGTCATTGTCAGCATTTTCTTTATTGTGCAATAAATTAAAAGATTGCAGAATTTGGCAAAAATCTTTCATGAGGATTTGTTTTCAAAATAACTGGTTATTTAATTTCACTTTTTTTGGGGGGGGGATCTGCCTTATTAGAATATTCAGTTGGAGGAGGGGAAGCTAATGTCACTAATGCAAAAACCAGTTTGTTCTTTGGTATAATTCTGTTTTATAAATTTATCAACGATTTGTATATGATAACTAAATTTTGATGTGAAAAAAAGGTTAAAATATATCAGAAGCTCCAGAAGTTTTAAAAAGTATAAATATACAAATAGGTAAGGCAGGTCTTGTCTCGCTACAATCGAAATTAAAATAAAATAAAAGTATCTGCTGATTCATTTAAAAAAAGTATGCTAGTAGCTGTGAAAGCATTAAGTAATAAATAATCTAGTTCTAACGAATGTTTTCCGCCAGAAAGCTTTCTTAATAAAGTTAGAAAAAAAAAATTGAAAGCCGTACCTTCAGTGCCAGTAGTAATCACCACCCAAATCTATGGAATTCTGCCAACGTTTTGGTAGTTTTTTAAAGTCTTCGATCCAGAAACTTGATAGCCGCGAATCCAAAAACAGATCAACCTCATTTCGGGCGTCCTGTGCAGAATAGAAGATAGCACCAGCAAGATGAAGCTGCAGATGTGGGAAAAAAAAAAAAAAAGGTAGAAGTCCAAAGGAGCGATGTCCGGGGCTATATGGAGGGTGTGGCAAAAGATCCATTCAAATGGATCTTTTGCCACACCCTCAAGTTCAAGTTTCAAACTTCTTCTCTGTTCAAACTCAAGTTTGTACAGAGACCAGCCGGTGAATGCAGACACATGTGGTCTTGCATTATCTTCATGGAATATTACGTTTTTGGGCCGAAACTTAGTTCGATGTTTCTCTTTGATAGCAGCAACAACACGGACTAGCATCTCCCTGTACACCTTATTGTCGTTACTTTACCTTTTTACAGATAATCTTTGTGGATAATACCACGGCAATCCCACCAGATACAAAGCATGATCTTTTTGTTAGTCAAACTGAGCTTTGAGACGCTGTCGACGGGCTCACAGGGCGCAGACCAACGTCTTTCTCGGCCAGTGCTGTTGAAATAAGTCCACTTTTCATCACAAGTGACGATCCGGTTCAGAATTTTGCCCTTGTGTTAATATTCGAGGAGATTAGTGCAAGCCCGAACACGTCTGTCCTTACTTGCTTGAGTCAGCTCATGCGGCACGCAGAGATTGAACTTGTATGTTAAGTTTATGCCATGCATAGCGCGACTAATGGACTTGGTACTAACGTCTAACTCCTTAGCAAGCTCTCGACGGTTGCATACTGATCTTCTTCCATAAGTTCTCGCAGGCGGGCCTGATCAACATCAGTAGGGCGGACAGAGCGCTCTGCTTCTTGAATGTCATAGTCCTTCTTTTTGAACTTTCGGTACTAAACCTTCACAGTGTCATATGCTACAACATTAGTACCTAAAACTGTACACATGATTTGGCGACATTCTGTAGCTGACTTTTCGCAACACAACTGGAAATAAATGATGGTTCTAATATCGTAGCGTGATAGTTCCATTTCAGACACCTTGTACTTAATGATACCGATATTTTTTTTTACAAATTTCACAATATAGTGTTCTAAAGTAAGTCTCTTTCTTTCAAATGCCAAAATTCGTTTGGCAAAATATGATTAGGCATGCAAATGCGAACTCTTTGCGCAGACGATATTTGCGGTGGCGGCAAACTTTCGTTAAAACTCGATATTTTCATATTATGTTATTAAATATTTTTTATTACATATGATTCTTGATATAATGTTTGAGAGATTCCTTTATTTTTTTCGTTTGAAAATATTTACTATTTGTTCATAATTATTTTTTGCTTTTTTTAGCACATTCCACATTCGTATATGAAGGAACAGTAACAAGACAAGAAGTATTCCTGAAACATCAAACATTATTAAGCAGTATCTTCTTCAACTTAAATAGAATCCCCCTGACTGATTGACAGCATTTAAAAAAAGATCAAATTTGTACTCCAATTTTAGAAAGGTTTTACAGACTAAACGGACAACTGCTTTGTATAAATTTATGAAGATCAGATAGAAATTTGTACAGTGATGTATCAATATAAAATATGTACAGCTTCGCATGTTAAACAGTTTTATATTTCAAAATAAAGAATTCATGAAAACTGTAATGGTAGCAATTTTTTGAACAGCACAATATTTAACTTCTCAAAATAACAATATTTTGCATCACCAACTAAATGACATTAATCACCATAACATACCTTGTGGTATAACAAAACAGTTGGCTTATTTATAATAATTTTGCATATGGTTAAATTTCTTATGAATCGTCTCCACAGGATCAAGACTAACGGATTAATTTAAAATAATTTTAAAACAGTATTTATTTGCCAAAAAATGCTTGAATGTAAGAATAAGCAGATAAAAGCAATACAGTAAATCTCACTCAGATGATTCCTATAGTTCCAGATAATTTTTGTTTTCTATAAATTAATCGTAGTAAAGCACACCATAGATTGTAATGCCTTTATAGAGGACCCTTCTACTGGGAAATGGTTCATGTTCACATTGCTCATGGTTTGGTTTGGTTTATTGAGATTAAGGTAAAGCACCTAGGGCTATCTGCCCTAAGGGGAGGTTACACATGAGGAAAACCATGAATATGCACATGCAGCCAGCCCATTCGTGGGATTCGAAACTCAGACCGAACTACTAGCATTCAGCGACTTTACCTCTCAGCCGCTGGTGGGCCTCACATTGCTCATGGACAAAACTACAAAAGCTCTGTGTAGATAACACAGAAAAGATCACAAAAGTGCTAAAATAAACACCTTCAGCCAAAGAAACTGTATCCATAATGGTTTATGCAAGCACAGCAGATGATTAAACAATATAGTAATTGATTGCTCTGTAATGTAACCAGTGCTTAAATTGCGCCGGAGCCCACTAGAGCCTGACTCCGGGACTTTTCAATTTTTAAGATAAATTACAATTCTATCCAGAATGCACTGGAGCCCTAAATAAGATGAGCTCCAGTTTCTTTTTATAAAACTGAACCACAATTTAAAGGGGAAAAAATTAAATTCCTAACGTTTTAGTTTAACAATAAGCAGACTTTGCAATACTCTATTTCCCTAGAAACACGAGATGTTCAAGTAAAGTTCCCTCATTCACATGCGGAAACCTTTCCCTTTAAGAAGGGCAATAAATTTGGGGGAGTTTGTTTAGGAACACGTAAATTTCTTGCCATGCCATCGTATCTAGTGTATTGTTATCGATGGTTAGTTATCCTCGCAGGAAGGAAAATTTGTGTTCTTAAATGTGCATTAAGTGACAGCGAGTACAATAACAGTGAAATACTGAGATAAACTGCTCAAGCACTATCCTATACATCGTCTTCCCACAGTATCCACTAATGTGGGGGAAAGCACAAACAGCAACTTTACATTCATCCTTAGGAGTCAGATGCAGGACTCATTTTACCCCTGACACACATCTGCTTGATGGCTATAATTTTATCAGCAGAGAGCCATAGTCAAAGAGAATGTTCTCTCTCATCAAGATTCCCCTCCTTTTTTGTTTCCACCCACTCATACCCTCATTCTGTTTCGCCCTGGAATTTTCACCAGCTATATTTTAAGTATATTTAATTTTTGTTATGATAAAAGAACGTTTTCAACCCCTATGATCAGAGCTTAAATTGGGCCGGAGCCCACCGGATTTCTAGTCCGGTGCTTCTTAGTTTTTGTAATAAATCATAATTATAGCCAGAATGCACCAAAACCCTGAATAAGAAGGCTGTGGCACTTCTTTTATGTAACTGAATAACAATTTCAGTAGAAATTTTAACAATAAAATTATATTAAAAATCTCTTACTAAATTTCAATTTATCTCTTTACACTTTATTTAATTTTAATTATTTAATTACTTCAATCTTTAACTATTTCAATAAATAATAGTTAATCATCTAATAATTATCAATTAAATTATAATTAATTAATTTGATAATGAGTAACTATTTAATTTTAAAAATTATTAATGAGTTTAATAGTCATTTTATTTATTTATTTCCTCTTTGCTGACAGTCTGCCATAGGGCTCCGGCACTTCTAATCTTAGAAATTAAGCCCTGAATGTAATATATACAGCTGCCCAACTGAATAGAAAAATGGAAAAGGGGATATCATTGAGCCATTTTATAGTACATGTTCAAAGAAGAGACTGTAGACATACAATACATAGTAAATAACAACATGAATACGACAAATGCTGTACATTTTTTAATAAATCACCCATTATGTGAATCATTACAGCAGCAACAGAATATCTGATGATGTAGGTTGCCCTTGGAATTAATGTAAGTCTTATACATGAGCTCTTCAGCTATCTATCTCTATCGGACAGTGGTCTTCAAACTTTGTTGACTCATGGAACACTTAGAATTATAAGTTTTGTTTTCAGAGAATCCTCATCCTAGCTTTAGAAAAATATATTAAAAAATAATATTTAATGTAGATCAATATGTTATAGTGCTCTATGTAGACAATAAAAATGTATTGTATTAAAATATTTAATGTAAAATTAGTGCAATTTATTCATTAATAGCACAAATTCATGATCCAGGTATCACCAAACCTTGCATTAGACTTAGTCACAGGGGTGTACTTGCACTTTGTTACACAAATTGTCTTGATGTTATCTGCTGCTACATTTTATATTCTGCAATTTAATTGTTTCTGTACTTAGTTTTTGTTGCCACATGCTTTGAAAAAAGATTTTTCACTTAAATATGCTGTTCCAAATGGCATTAAAATGTTTATAGCTCTGTGAGAAACTTCTGGGTATTCTGCATGAACCTGCAACCCAAAATGTAGAAGCTGCTCTTACTTGAATTTAGACTTTAACATTGAATCTGTTGTTATGTCAATAAGTTGTCCCTTTCCTACATTAGCAAGCCTTCCGACTTGAAAGGATTTTTTATCCAGTCATACTTGTTTCCCCCCTTGGAAATATTCTCATACAGTTCTCTTTAATTGAAAAAAGATGCCCCAAAATGTAATATTTAACATTGTTGTCTAAATTCAATTAATTTTCCAGTAGAAAACTTTGGTTTTGCAAAGCAGTACATGTCATCCTCTTTAACATATTCCGACCATATGTAAAGTTTTAAATTCAATGCATTAAACTTTCTTTAATTTTCATAATAGGTACTATATTTAGTTCTTCAAGAGATATATTTACCTCACACATAAACACATCTTCAGCAGCTCACACATAAAACATCAGCATCTCACACATAAAACTTCTGATTAAAATTCAAAGATAATTAAATGTATTATATAAAGAAAGATAATTAAATGCATCAAAGATAATTAAATATATTATACACATCAAAGATAATTAAATGTATTATATGTATCAAAGATAATTAAATGTATTATTAGCCTTGATCATTTTCCTTTTGAATTTTTTCTTCGACTCGTGGAACCCAGAACAGTTTGAAGACCACTGCTATAGGTGGAAATTAAGATATGATAAACTTTACAATAAATCTGCACACCAAATTGAGAATCATGCACATTACATACTTCTTCCCATATAAATTAGGCTTTATCTATTAACAGTATACAGATAGAACATTTGACAATACTTCATTTTGCTGCCAATGCACAAATGGTTAAATAATAAACCTCAGATTTTGAGAAATTTTTGAAAAATAGAAGGGATGGATGTAATAGTTGCTTCTGTTAAACTCTTCATACAATGGATTAGACTTATGCCTAGAACCTTTCAGTAGCATTTGTACTTATGGTCAAATTTTTCTCAACTAAACACATAATAGCTTCCATTCCAGAAGGTCTAGCTCTTTTTTTTCCCCTGCCCTGCATTATTTCCGCTGACATAGAATGATCCAATTTCACAGACCTGGCAGTTCAAATGTTTGATGGTAGGCATTTCCCTAGTGTGCACCATGTGTAATGAGTATATGAGCCAGTTTCCCTTAGAAAGTCTTCCATGAAGGCATCCCTTGCCTTAGGCAGACAGCCCTTGAGGTTTTGCTATAATCACATAAACCAAACCAGCCCTAGTGTGCAATCAGCCACAATACAATCATTTTATGCAGCAGTTCTTTTCTCATTGGTAGCCTTATATAATAGATGCATAACTGCTATCTTGGAATTTTTGCAATGCTCCATCACATACAAAATATGGATTTAAATGGAGATATGATTTTCAAGAAAGTCAAACAGTACTCTGTAGCTTACATGCATCAGATGAAAACATACCTTCTTTGACAAAAAGTGTTTATCTTGAAACATTCTACTGCCAAGTAAAGTTTGTCCAATGAATTCACTAAGATATATACTTTCAATTACAACAAAGCAGCTACATATTATTTTAATAATATGCATAAAAAAGAGAAAAGAAAAATGAGTAAATTATCTAGGAATTAGCTTCTTTTACAGTCTATATAACAGCTTCACATTCAAACATCTGACATGGTTACAGTACTTTCAATATGTCAGTAGTAATAACAAGAAATCACAGTAAGTTCTTCATGATCAGATTTATCTTCAAAATCCAGTAGTCTGAATTCTATCTCAAATAAACATATGAGCAGCTGCTAAAGAGAAAATTTTATTTAATATGCACTGCAAAAGCTGAGAAAGAAAGAAAAAAAAAAGTGTATAAAGGATACTAAAGTACATATAAGAATTTAAATATCTTTGAACACAGTAACATCATAGACAGAACATGAAAACTGTTTACTACAACCTTTTTATTTATTACCCATTGAAGCACAACTTGCTATTTTTTAATTAGACATAAATTAATAAAGACACATTAAAGTTCACAAAAATACTTTAATAACAAAATGTTATGTGTTCAAATACATCTGTGAAGCAGTAGTACAAAAAATAATCAGATCATTCTTGTCCCCTTGAAGCAGATGATCTCTCACATACTCCTAACAGATAAGTGTTTCAGTACTTATGATCATGAAGGGATATCTGCAGAAAGAAACAATACCTTTTAAATAAGTTCACAAAAGCAATCCAACACAACATTCTGATAATGATTTATATACTTAAGTTTTGCAAAATTAAAAAATTATACAGCCCATTCTAAAGCTTTGACATCAAATTAGTACCTTTATAAAAAATAAGTTGGCAAATATCGGAAAATGATTTTCAGTATCTCATGACAAATGCACAGAATTGAGAGAAAACTCTATTAGAAATTTCATTCAATGAAATTAGTTAGTAATATTCAGTAACTGAGTTTACCAATTTAATTAAATTAAGCTAGAGTTTAAAAAAATGCTTTTAAGAAATATCAGGTAATTCTAAATGTTCTGCTGTTCTTTGATGATAAATACAAATGAAGGAATACAAAAACATATGAGAACTTTCACTGAATCACATAAGCACCATTTTATTCCATGAATTTTTTTCCCTCTCTCATGTAGCTGGAAAATTTCTTTCCTAGAAAGTCATTATGTTATTCATAAAGAAATTATTAACATACCGTTTGACAGTTTCCAAAGAAGTGAGTCCATTCAGAGAATTCTGAAGTGGCCTGAAAACATGCTAGATGTCAAGGTTTAATGAATATAGGGTGACATGACACACCTCAGCCATACACAATAAGCTTTTGTCTCCCATTCATCAAAATGTGAGGTCGAGCACTATCATGATGAAAGAAGAGTGGCCTCAAGAATTAGACAGTTTCAGTACTTTGATTTCTGCTTTTAAAACTGCCATTTAAGAAGAGTATTTTTCCAAATTTATTGTCTGATATGGCGGTAATAATTTACAATAACAATTCCTTTACAGTTCCACCAGACACAAAGCATACTTTTTTTGGAATGTATCCCCTTTCGATGTAACTAAAACAAAATCTTTCGGCTTATTTTATGATCTTTTTCTTGTAACATTAATATACAGTATCCATGTCTCATCTCCAGTAATGAGGTATTTCAAAAATGGAACTTCTTTAATTCTTTTTAGCAAAAAGTCACATACCAAAACTTGAGTTAAAGCAAGGGGTACCCATACATTGTAAAAACTTATATACCCAATTTTCTCCAAATGATCATATAATGGACTTTTTGGAATACATAATTTGTCTATAGTTCCTAAACGGTAAAGATAAATTTTCACAGGGTCTTCTTTACAGAGAAGGCATCATATTCGAGGCTGACATTTCCTCGCTTAAATTCTCCACACTGCTTTCGAATTGTGCCTCAGAAAAAAAAACACTTTGCACTTTCAGCACAAGTTTTATGGGCAGTCTAGCCAGCAATTTTTTTCTTTTTAAAAATAAATGAGTATAATGTGATCAAAAGTAACTTTAGGGTTCTCCATTCTTGGCACTGCACTGAAATAAAAATTATATCAGTATACATGCTAGAATTATGCTACAAAAGCAGAAAAGATAGAATTTAAACATCCTCTTTGATCAAAGTCACTCCATGTCAGCAGTGACAAAATAATTCTAAGAAAAGTGGCTTCAATTTGCAAAACTGCAGAACTTTTTGGATGACCCAATACTTTTTAAAATTTTGTTCATGCACCTATTTTCAGCATATTTATCCTATAAGCACTATAAAAATAATGAACAGAAATATTCACATTTAGTAAATGCAATATTCACATATTTTTATATTTTTCTGAGCCAAACATTATTTTGGAAGCAGTGTGCCAAATTTGAAAGGGGGTGAAAACTTTAGTACTTACTTACTTGAAGTTATTTTTCACTTCAGTACTAAAGACTAATCAAATAACATAATTTAATTACAATATTCAGATACAATTATTTACATGTACACATTTTTCAAAATGTCCCTATATTACAAACTTTTAAGCATTTAGATTCATTTAGATCACACAGTTATCTGCATTTGTTAATACAATTACATGTACACAACGAGAAATGCTTTTTAACACTAGAATGAGCTTTTCAAATAAGAATATAGCATGAAGAAAAGGGTAATTTTTTCCACTTACATAAATCTCATGAGCATATACAAATCAATCTTCTCTTGATCGTTGCAAACCAAAGGTTCACATAAGTTCCATGAGTGTATATAATTAGCCTTCCCTTCATTATATTGTCATGAGACAAAGGTTCATAGCCGTCTCTTTAAAACCATTTAACTGTCAAGTTATTTTGATGATTTGAGTGCATAAATTGTCAATTTTTTAAAATTCCAAAAATAAAAGTTCGCCTCACAATCAAAAAAAAAAAAAAAAAAAAAAAAAAAAAAAAAAAAAAGAAAAGCTGTGCACTTTGAACTTTAGCCTCTATTTTTTGAAACTTTCAGTAAAGTCCTGCCATCTGTTGAATTGATGCCGAAATAAACTTCTCACAATATATATTCGGGCATAACAATACGATGCACTAAAAAAAAATTAGCCCGAGTAATGTTCGGGCTTTACATTTTGGAATACCAGCGCTGTGTCCGAGGTTATTTCGGGCATGACAGTTGAAAGGTTAAATAATCACTCCAAATTACAAGGAAAAAAAAATAGAAAATTTATCAGAAAAGAATACAGAGTACAGCAAAATTTTGTAACTGTCAATAATTCAAGGAGAATATGGATATTGAATAAATCCTCTTTTGCACATGAGAAATATCAGAAAGCATTAATAACATTTTCAGAGTGAAAATTAAAGCACAATTCAGTTTTCTTTGAACAGCAATATCTCAGACCTGAATAACAACTGGATCTTAGAGTTGTATTTACACAGTGTTACATGCTTATAAGAGCTTTGGGAAAAACCAGTCCCAGGGCCTTGAAAATGTGTTTTTCCAAAGCTTTTAAAAGTCACTAAATTAGCAAGAAATTTCCAGATGTTGTTAACTTGGAAACAATGGATTTTTACAATTTCACAATTTTTTATTAAGTATTTTACAATTTAAATGTTGGATTCAGAATTGAAAGATCTACAATCCTGTACAAGGAATACACACTTTTACACAAAATACATAGCCACAAATACATAAAATAAACCCTAAAATTATTAAGCCAAATTAAGCAAAAAAAAAAAAAAAAAACCACACAATAACATACAAAAACAACAATGCAATCAAAAGGATTTAAATATTTACTAAAAATTACAACTATATGTATAGATAGTTCTACATTAATTACACAATAAATTTTAATAAAATTGTTTCATAAGAATAAATTGAATTTAATTAAATAAATTTAATTTAAATACAAATTTAATAAAATATTCTTTGCGCCATTGCTGCAAGGAATGGAATTTAAATTCAAACAAATTTAAATTTAAATTTTAACCAACACGTATAAAAGTAAAAAAGCAAATTTAAAGCCAAAATAAAGAAAAAAAAGCCAAAATAATCTTTAGAAAAATTTTAAAAAAATGTGCAAACAATAAAAGATTTCATTCTCGAACTAATCTACAATATCATTTAAATTCAGAAGCATAAGCAAATCAAGTGCAAAACCAATCCATGAAAATAAATTCACTAATTTAGCAAATTAAAATTAAACCAAATAATTTTTTAAAAATGCATAAGTGAATGACTGTTGAGTAGGCAGGAGACAGACTTATCAAGGGGAAGTTGCCTCCAAACCTAACTCTCCAATCATTCAATTCGTGTTTCGTCATTCATGCAGGCAAGGGTAAGAGTCAAAACCAAAAGTAAAAAGTGAAGAATGTCCAAAAAGACCAATAAAGTGGTACCCTTAGAAATTAGCATTTAAGAATTAAAGTTCTAAAAGGAAAATACTAAGGAAGTCTTTTGAGAAACAAGCAAGTAAAGTCAAGTATTAAACTTTTTTTTAAAAAATTAAATTTTTTTTAAAAAATAAAAAATAATCTAGAAACCAATGTATTTTAGAAACCCTTGTCTACAGAAACCTCCCCGACACGAATATGCATATCAATAAAAAGAAACTAAAAAAGTACTAGACATAATCCATATAAACCAATAAGAAACAAAAAAAACTAATTCACAATTTTTGAAAAACAAACATATACTTAAAAATATAATTCATATTTAGAAAATACTTAAATACTACATAAAAAAATTTAAAAAATACTTAAAGCAAGTAAATAGTAAGTTTTAATTCTAACTTACCTACTATATGAGTGTTGGGGTCTGCAAAAGTGTTTTTAAAGAGAAGTAAGTGTGTTCTTCAAATTATATAGATGGCACTTATGTAGGTAAAGTTGAGTGTCAAACTGCTATCTTTGTTATATTAAAAATTTTTTGCAAACATTAATATTAAAATATATAAAAATAAATCTAGAAAAATTAAAAATCCTAAAGGTATGTAATTATCAATATTTAGGGAGTTAAGTAGCTGAGCCAATCAAAAGATGTAAGTTTGCTTGAAGTAAAATAAAGTTAAGTGGTATTGTGAATTAAAAAATGTAAACTGTTTGTAATGTGAAATGTGTGTTCTGTTGAAAAATTGTGTAAATATTGTAAAAACATTAAGTGAAAAATTTTGTGTGTGAAAATTGCAAATAATTAAAGTAATTAAGTAAAACTGAAATGTTTTAAAATTAAAGTTTTAAAGTAAAATTAAAAATGTCAAAAAAATCCCAAAACTTTTTGAAACGAAGTCCTTAAAAAACTTCTAAAAAAAAATTCCTAGAAATTTCCCAAAATTTCTTAAGGAAGTTAATTAAAGTTATATATTAAATGAAAGAAAAAATTAAAAGTTTAATGAACTTGATTTCAATTGGAATATCAAAACTTAACTAAATACTGGCTAAAGTATGGAAAATTAGAAGAAGAAGATTAAAATCTTCACTCAATTCGGGCTGTAATTGAGACTTTTGAAAAGAGTTGGCCCTTTATTAGTAAAAGGAAAAAATCCAATATTGATTAAATATACATATTTACAATAAAAATTTACAAGATAATTTCTTTACTCTCCTATATCCTTCATTACCCTCCAGCTAAGGTTTAAGGTAATGTTATCATATCAAAAAGAGCCAAAAAATTATAAAGTAAAGTCAATGCCTGCCTTTTTAATATATAAATTAATAAATTTTGGTGGTACTTGGTTATCAACTTGAACATTAATTAGCTTTATTATTTCTTCCTTTAAATTGTCTATTTCAGTACATATATTTTTTATTCTGATTATCTGGCTATGAAACGTGTTTTCTATTACTTTTCTAGAGATATTAGAGTTCCAATTAATTAGTTTAATAGTATGAAAATGGAAATTCTTTCTTTTATCAAATAATTTAATTTTGCTGTGTTTAATAATTTGCAGGACTAGGTATTCAATAGTATCTTAATTCATATTCGTTTTACTAAGTGTTAAACTATTTGGGTAAATTCTTTATTGGTATTTCTTTTTGGACATTCTTCACTTTTTACTTTTGGTTTTGACTCTTACCCTTGCCTGCATGAATGACGAAACACGAATTGACTGATTGGAGAGTTAGGTTTGGAGGCAACTTCCTCTTGATAAGTCTGTCTCCTGCCTACTCAACAGTCATTCACTTATGCATTTTTAAAAAAATTGTTTGGTTTAATTTCAATTTGCTAAATTAGTGAATTTATTTTCATGGATTGGTTTTGCACTTGATTTGCTTATGCTTCTGAATTTAAATGATATTGTAGATTAGTTCGAGAATTCAGTCTTTTATTGTTTGCACATTTTTTTTTTTTTTTTTTAATTTTTCTAAAAATTATTTTGGCTTTTTTTTCTTTATTTTGGCTTTAAATTTGCTTTTTTACTTTTATACGTGTTTGTTAAAATTTAATTTTAAATTTGTTTAAATATAAATTTTAATAAATATATCTTAGTCATTCTAAAAATAATTAAGATGAAAATTTTGGCTTTAAATTCTAAGACTTGTCAACTCAGGTTTTTTTAAACTTTAATATTGCTTTTAAAAATTATTTTCTTTTAGAAAAAATAGAAGTCATAAAATTATTAGAAGACTTCAAAAATCACTACGTTAAATATAAAAAAAATCAATTCAAACTTTCATATGTGAAATAGTTTTAAAAAATGCACACAGTTTAATATATATTTGGTGATAGAGAAAATTAACACCATTTTGTAAATTTACCCAAAACTTGCCCATGCTTTAAAATAATTTATGTCAGGTTATGCTTCAATAATGAAACTATATTATTTTCGATACAGAACATTTAGTCTACTTCCGGAATCAGTAAGAAATGCATATGTATATAAGCAATAAAATAGTCCACAGCTACATTAAGAATTACCTTTAACAGATGTATGATATATTCCTAAAAGCACAAAATCATAAAATACAGACATTCAGAATGAGCATCACAGTGTCATATATAAAATACATAGTAATGAAATAGTTTGATAATTAATGTTTTGAATAAAAATGAATTATAAAAAGAGCTAAAATAAAACCTTTTTGCTTTTTCTTTAACATGTCACTCTGTAATACACAATTAGCAACATCTTCCATCCATTTAGCTTCTTTTATAACTCGCTGTGATACCACTTTCTCAAAACTTCTTTTTGCCAAACTTAGAAGAAAATTATTGATTAAAAAGGTAAAAATAAACACAAATATATACAAAATTTAACACACTTAAATATTAGTTACAGTTAATGTCAATCCTTTTGCACTTAAGTTTAGATCCCTATTTTTCATTCTAATAACCTTACTTAATGATTGTGTTTTCATTACTTATTATTGATTGTTTTTCTTTTAGTGCTATTGCACATAAAATATATTATTAGCCCAAATTGGCTATTAGTCTTGAAACAGGATTTGGTGCCGAATCACTTTAAATGTCCAAATCACTTTATATAAATTAAATAATAAAGAATCTACATGAATGTATGTATGTTCTTCACACTGCCAAAAAACGATATAGCATAGGCCCATCAAATTTTGAATAATGCATTCCTCTACCCTGGAAACCTGAATTTTCAATTTTATATTTTGTAAAACTTTAATGAATTTTAACAAACTTAATGATCTGAAAGTGAGCAAAGGCAATACTGCGTACAGATTAAAACAGTGTTACCTCACATGCATGATAGTGTATATTGGAAATACTAACTAGATGTTGTTTTTAAATATTTTGTGATTTTACTATTCAGCTAAATTTTATGTGGTTTATGTGCAAAGAACATGATATTTAATTAATAAATTTAACGCACAAAGCATTAATAATAAAAAGAAAAAAAATTTTCAAGCCATCTAACTAAGAATACTGTACATTGATATGACAAACTCAGAAAAGACTGAAAATCATATAAAAATATATGCCAACACTTAACACTTCATTGGAAATTCTAAACACATGTTGCTTTTAAAATTTTTGCAATTTTTCTGTAGAATTGTATATGGCGTAGGTGCGAAGAAAATGATGGTTAATAAAAAAGCTGCAAAAGGCAAAAAGAAATGTGTTAGAATGAGTGAGTGCAGTAATAGACTGGTAGACTGCGAGTTCTGTGAGAACATAGAAAAACTTTAACAAACCATTTTGGGTGACAATTAAAATCTGAGTCCTTTAATTTTTTTAAGAATTATTTAATTAAAATTTAATTCTTCAGATAAATGTTTAGGAACGAAAAACAGGAAGAAAAATCAATTTGTTGATAAAATATTATTTTCTAATAAATTAGCAATGATATATAAATTATACTGATACAGATATGATAGAACCACTTACAATATAAAACAGCTTGTTTAATGTCAAAATTTATAGAAGGCATAACACAATTGTAATATGTTCATACACATATATTAATATACTATGTAAGAAAGAAGCATATCCCAAAATGTCTAAGAGAAATCCAGAAGTGATATTTAACATTTGAATATCTATGTTAATTTAATAACATGATTTATCATCATTAATTTTATACAATTTCTATAGAAAAGGATTTCCAAATATTCATTACATCATAACACAGCATAAACTTTAATATTTGTCATTAATATATCTATATCTATATATATGTGTGTGTGTGTGTGTAAGATAAAAAAAAAACGTAAATCAAAATTATAACTCAAAAAGCTTCTAGATTGCTCATTTTTAATTTGGGTACTTTCTCTCTAGTAATAAATTTCTCTAAACTGCATCATATGTCAAAACTAATTCCGCATTATGTTATCTTAAAACTTCTGCATTCCCTATACATTTTAGCCAATGAGATTAAAGAAAAATTTTACTTTTAATACCATTGCAACCCAACTACCTTTGCCCTTTCTCTGCCTATGCTTGTCAGCTAAAGGAAGTCTCTTGCTTTGCTGCTTTTAAATGATATTGTAGCTTTTAAATGTAATGTGCCATCATCAAAATTGTGGGGTGCAGATTGGCCCTATTTTGAAGTGCGACAAGTAATAAAGATATATTTGGATAAAGTGATTTTGTGATTCTTCAAAAGATCCCAGCACCTTCTGCTTAATAACTGATATTTTCAGTGATCTTCTAATCCTCAGTCCACTCGTGATTGCAAAATAATGTCTTCCCTAGTCAAGCACTTACATATATGGTAATGTGTGTGTATATATATATATATGTATGTATGTATATAGTCATTAATATATATATATATATATATATATGTATGTATATAGTCATTAATATATATACAGTCAAAAGTCGTTAATCCCGACACCCATAATCCGGACCTCAAAGCTACAAACTTTCCGTGCATGCGTTAATGAATGCGCATAATACTTTTACACATGCGCATAATACATTTACGCAAGCGTGTTTAATTTATATCGGGCGGTATAAGCTAAAAATGATCTAATTATCTATTTCAGTTAATGTTGCAGATTGCGTTGTTCCTTAATCTTCGAATTAGATCCGGCTTATTATTTTTTGCAGACTGTTAGAGCAATTTTATAAAAGTAAGCTTGAACTTTCGATTATGTCAAATAGAATTTCCGATATATATTTACTAATATGTAAAGGATCTAGAAAGCGAAAGTATGTTTCGATGTGCATCAAAC
Source organism: Stegodyphus dumicola (assembly GCF_044657685.1). Classification (NCBI taxonomy): domain Eukaryota; kingdom Metazoa; phylum Arthropoda; class Arachnida; order Araneae; family Eresidae; genus Stegodyphus; species Stegodyphus dumicola. The sequence continues at coordinate 214,605,032 of NC_140773.1, read as the reverse complement.
AAAAAGTGGAATTGCTGCAAAAAAAAAAAATGGATAAATGCATATCCTTTGTTTCTCTAACCATTCAGAAATCTGTTTATCAATTTCACGCTGCTCTGCAGGGGGTGGGGGACATTGCGGCACGCAATGAATTGGAAGTTGATCTGTCGGCACTATCCTTATCTTCAGGGCAGATGTTTTTATTTTATTCAGCTTATAATTCCTTACTAAATGTAGTATTTCATCTCAATGTATTCCGTCTTTGATATGATTTAAATCAAATTCCTCGTCATTATAAATATCACGAGTACACATCAAATAGTTTTCTGGTTGCAATTTTCTAATTTCGACAATCCGTAATGTATGCTTTACGCATGTGCATGTTGAAAGAAATGTTTAATAAAATAAGCAAATAAATATTAAGCTTTTTTTTTTTTTTTTTTTTTTTAATTTGGTACCCTTTAAATCATAATTGCTCTTTATTTCATAAATTACGGTTTCGTATTTTTAATTTTATAATTTCTGCATGCCATCTTACCAGATTAAAACTGATGATCTATAATCCGGAATCGCCAAAAACCCGACGAGTCCGGATTAAAGACTTTTGACTGTATTTTGTTCTGAGAAAACAATATAAATTGAATTATAAGTACCCTAAAAATCAGTGACAAAATAAGATGCAAATAGTTAAGCAGTTTTTAAAAAAAAAATTTAGAAAAAGTTTTAATAAATTATTAGTTAACATTCTTTTAAGTAAATTTTTTAGAAATGAAAATTCAAATATTATTAACATTATAACCATTCTCTCTTTATTTATAAAACACCTTGCATAACAGTGAATACTATACAAAACATGATATTTCTACAACATCCTTTCCCACAAAAGAACTACATAAAACTTGTTTTTAATCATGCATGAGTGTTGTGTAATGGGATTACTAATGCAGAATACAGGATACATTTAAATTGCTCATTTTCACCATGTTATGAGTGGAGAAATCAACAAAATTCATGGAAAATTCAGCAAAATTCATGGTTGAACTAGTAATACAAACAATAGATCCCATTATTTTACTCACTAATAATATTTATCATTATTGCTACATTACACCTACACGTAAGCACATTTTTTCAAAAAGTTCCTATAAAAGAAGTACTAAAAATTTATAAACATTATTAATATTCAAATTTCATTACTAAATCTTACACAGTTCAGATATTAGGTTAATGCATTTTTTAAAAGGCAATTTGGGGTAATATATATTTTTACAATTAAACCAATAGTTAAACTTCAGGTATGATAATACAGTCAAGAGTCGTTAATCCGGACTCGTCAGGACTTCGGCGATTCCGGATTATCGATTTTTCCGGATTATAGATCATCAGTTTAAATCTGGTAAGATGGCATGCAGAAATTATAAAATTAAAAATATGAAACCGTAATTTATGAAATAAAGAACAATTATGATCTAAAAGGTATCAAAATTTACAAAAAAAAAAAAAAAAAAAAAAAAAAAAAGCTTAATATTTATTTGTTTACTTTATTAAACATTTCTTTCAGTGTAAGTTGTTTCGTTTTATGTGATAATACTTTCTCTTAATTCTATAAACAGACATAATTTCTTATTCAGTTACAAAGTTCCGCTGTTCAAGTCCTATAATTGCTGTGTCGAGAATACCGACTAATTTGTCAATCAAAATTTTTTCATTTTCAATAACCTCTGTGATGATGAGGAATTTGATTTAAATCATATCAAAGATAGAATACATCGAGATGAAATACTACATTTAGTAAGGAATTATAAGCCAAATAAAATGAAAACATCTGCCCTGAAGATAAGGATAGTGCTGACAGATCAACTTCCAATTCATTGGCGCGGCAGTGTTGAAAACATCTGCCCTGAAGATAAGGATAATGCTGACAGATCAACTTCCATTTCATTGCCCCCTGCAGCAGAGCAGCCTGAAATTGATAAACAGATTTCGGAATGGTTAGATCATTTTTTTTTTGCAGCAATTCCACTTTTGTTTAATGGACTTCGAAACATACTTTCGCTTTGTAAATCCTTTACATATTAGTAAATATATACCGGAAATTCTATTTGACATAATCAAAAGTTCAAGCTTACTTTTATAAAATTGCTCTAACAGTCTGCAAAAAATAATAAGCCGGGGATCCAATTCGAAGATTAAGGAACAATGCAATCTGCAACATTAACTGAATTAGATAATTTTAGCCAAAGAAAGTCTATGATTCTTTGATTTTAGCTTAGCTTATACCGTCCGTTATATGTTAAACGCACATGCGTAAACGTATTTTGCGCATGCGCACACGCATATTCGCAGCCGTAAAGGTCTTACGCACATGCGTCAATGTGACGCATGCACAAAAAGTTTGTAGCTTTGAGGTCCGGATTATAGATCATTCGGGATTATGGGTGTCCAAATTAACGACTTTTGACTGTATTCTACATTTACATGTAGCATTTTTGATATCTCCACTGCCAGCAGAAAATACTCAAATTTTCTTTGGCAGGTAATAGAATAAGAATTATTTAGATTAGAAATTTCTTTATTGCTAGTTTGAATGAAGAGAAAATATACCGTAATTTCCGGAAGAAACGCCGCGACGTTTACGTGTTTAAAACTTAAATTTTCAGCAGGTGCGGCGTTTCTACCCATGCGGCGTTTAGGTGCACTAAAAATAAAATATTTCCTATGATGGTCATTGTACATAGTTTGGATGGCCTTGTCATTGTGCATAGACTGGTGCTGTTCCCACACAAAAGACCACTCAGTTATTTTGTTTACATTCTTTCCCTTGAACGGACCTACATGTCTTATTCACCCTAAACGAGATCTCAGAACAATAACATTCTTCCCCCTTTCAAATCAACATTCTCATCAGTTTGAATAGTCTCTCTTCTCTGCCATTCGATGAATCTTCCAGGACCCATCCTCTCCCCACCCCTGCCTTTTCTGAAATTTTTTTCAAAGGCGGACACGACTCCACCTGCCTCACAATAACGAACTCTGACATATTTCCCCTTCAGCATGAATGGAATTTTCTTGGCATTCTGCCAAATACAGATCCCATCAGTTTGGGTACAAGTACTTGTTGAATAGTTTTTAAGTAAGAAGGGAGCGGAAAATTTTTGAAAATGTCTCTAAACGGCACAGAAGCTATACATTTCTTACCTTTAATTTATTTTTGAGTTATGGTTTCATTTCATGCATTTTTCTTAACTGGTATGTCATATATCAGGACTTAGGTTTAGTTTTTGCATCTATACGGCCCACGACGATGTCACGCGCAATTTAATCTGTTGCGGCGTTTACGCTGATGCAGCCTTTCTATGTAATTTAAATTTTTTTCCCGACATTTTTCTCGAGTGTGGCGTTTATGCTGATGCGGCCTTTCTTCCAGAAATTACGGTAACTGAAATAAACATTTTCCCCCTCCAAACTGTATTCAATATTTTCAAAACTCAGAAAATTTTCAAAGCTATTATCATAGAAATACATTAAATTAAAAAATTTTAAATATTTAAAATACAAGGATCATATTATGTTTTAAGAATACTATAATAAAAAGTAAAGAACATAACAAAAATCAAAATCTATGACAATACAAGAAACAAAGAAACATAACCAAGAATTTTCGTTTCTTTCAAACTGAAAACAGATTAAATTGATAGTTATGATAAATACAGAAAACAATACCACCACACTTAATTACATTCATCATTATTTAAAACAGTTTCAGATTTTGCCCCCTTTTCTTAATAATTAAGAACAAAAATTGTTAATCAAGCAACATTAGTCAGTATTGAAAAACCTTCCTTTATAATATACCTTAAATTTCCAGACTTAATTGCAAATAAACCTTGTAAGAAGCGAGCAGCTTGACTAGATGGAGCAATGTGAACAGCTTTGCCAGTAATTTCTACTCCAAGCTTTAACCATTTATCCTGCTCATCACTACAAGCCTAAGAAAGATAGGAGGGAGAGATCAATAATGTATCGCTACATTATTCAAAAAAAAAAAAAAAAAAAAAAAAAAAAAAAAAAGAGGGGGGGAATGAAATCTAAGATATATTTAAATATATGCAAAAAAGGTCACTTCCAGGTATTTTTGGTAAGGAAGAAGAAAATGTACATTTATAGCAAATATTACTGAATAACAGCTACACAGTATTAAACTTAATGCTCCTTGTGTCAACTTACATGAAATGCTTTGAAAGATAACACAGCTAATTGCAATAGGGGTAGGATTTTCCATTTAGGAAATCTGCAAGACAACATAAAAGTATACATGATAGAAAAACAGAGCATTCAACAACATTTAAAAAAAATCAGGAAAGCAAAATTTAGTTATCTGATGTTTTAATATAGAAATATTTAGAAAGCATATAAATTTCACACTTTTCTACAATTAATAACAACAAAACTAAAATTTGCATAGACTATAAATATAAGACCAACATGAAAGTATGATAAAAACATATTATTTACTCTGCTAATCCATTAACAGATAATCAGGTACTTTGCCAACTACAAAGGCATATATAATAATATATTAATAACATTAAAATAATATGGAATTTAAACCAGTTAATGGACTGCCCTGTGGCAAAGTGGCTAGAATGTTGCGCAGCTTCACCACAGGTCCGGGTTTCGATCCCCGGGCTCGGCAAGGAAACGGCAAGTTGACTTGGCCTTTCATTTCTTGAATGGGTCAATAACGTAAGTACCAACTTTGCTTGAGGACTGAACACCACTTGCACAGAGCTGACCACATGCCCAGGGCATATGCTGATGCATTCCGGGGCCCAAGGTCAAGAAAACAGATTTCGGGGCACTGCAGGCTATGGTCCACTATGGCTGTTGAGCCACTGAGTTTAGTTTAGTTTAAACTAGTTAATGAAGCTGATTATCATTTTCAATTTGAATATAAATGTTACAGTTACATCTTGTTTAGCATGTCTGTTAATAACAAAATATAATTTTCATGACAATGTCACAATAAAAAAAAAGGGGGAGGGAGACTGCACCTGGTTATGCTTGACAACTCATTATACAGATCGATACATATACAAACAAATTTTTAACTTTAAAAAAAAAAATATAATTTTTTGTTAATGCAAAAATGGGATAGCTAAACTTATCCAAGTGATAAACAAAATTACAAATGATAACTTTACTTTATAGCATTTAAATTGTGCACATATTTAGCGAACATTTGGACTATGCCTGTTTCTTAATCCGACAGTGGGAAATTAAACTTTCACTATGCATTTCTGGTTTACAAGGTTAAAATTAAAAATGAATTTTACAATCTCTCTCTTTCTTTTTAATATCTACATAACAAATTGCTATTCTATAAAATTCTGATAAAGTAAAAAAAAAAAAAATTAAATGCAAGTCCCTTTGCTTTTCCAGATAAAATGTTTACAGATATCATTATGTACTAATTAACAGTCTTATATTTTATCCTAACAAAATAAAGAGTACTTTTGCTGACAAACTTCATTTTTAAAGAAAAATAACTAATCTTCAAAATGTTTCTTTAATTTGCTTTATACAAAAGAATTATGCTTTAACAATGCTTACTATTGAGATAAAATTTACCATATTATAATATACTTTAAAAATTTAAATAAAAACTGTCATTTAAAAACAACACTGTAAATTTAGATTTTTAAAGTTATATATTTAATCTAGCTTAGGTTAATAGTACTTGCTATTTTACCTTTGTCTTTCTTTATCTTCGGCTATTTTACTCTTATCTTTATTTTGGCTCTTATGTTACTAAGAAAGCTATAAACTGAACTAATGAAATTAGCTGATGACTAGATATTATTTAAAAATCCTTTAAGACAGAAAATTATGAATGATAAACTGCCACAAACATTATATTTTAATAACATAAAATTTAAACTTCAAATTGCACAAGCACAATATGTGAATGATTTGAATAATTAGTATTCTTTCTTTTTCACAACTAAATTTCAAACATTTTTTGATTAAAGCTTACAGTTGCTCAGCTGTTGCAGCAAATGTAGATATTGTTTTTTCTGCTTCATTGTATCTTCCAGAAGACAGCAATATTTGGCACAAAATCTGTTGAATAATAATGATGCTACTTATAAACAGTCATTAAGAAAAAAACATTATTTTGTTTTCTATAAAGCTAAAACTTAGTATTAAATAACAGTGTAAATGAAAATTAAAAAAAAAAAATACTAACATGAAATCCCAAAAACGATTTAGGATTCTTTTTTATGGAAATGACAAGGGCATCAAGATTCCCTTTACTCGCAAATACTTTGACAACTGCATCAAGGATATGAAGAGCAGACTGGATTTCAGAGTTAAAGGAACTTATTGAGAGTGCCTAGTTAAAAAAATAATAAATATTCAATCAAAATATTTCCTAGAAACAACTATAAACTAAATTTTCAAGTCATTATGTATGCTTTATATAAAATATCTTGAATTACTTTCACTAAAATGGCACTGATATTACTATATATGCATTTATGTGTATGGGTTAATCAAGTAAATATATGATTTCATTCATGGAAGTGATATAGATGTTATGCTATCGTCAGGTGGGGGAATTAACTATATCTAAATGTAGCAGAATGATTGGGAATATTCATCTTGTATTTTTCATGTCACAAAAGCATAACTTAGAATATGTACTTGATTTATACATAACATTATTTTAACATCCATATATCAATGCACAATTAATGCCAATTTTTTACATAGTTTGATTCTAAACCATTTTTTAAAAAATATTTTACAAACTAGTTGGGAGTTATTTGCACTTAAAATCTAGTATAATGCCTATTGTAGTAACATAAATCATCAACTATATTTTTATTGGTTTTAAAACACTTTTTGAGACTAACATTTAAATGAACTTCTAGACATATCTAACTGATTTGTAGTACAGTCAAAAGTCGTTAATTCGGACACCCATAATCCGGACCTCAAAGCTACAAACTTTCTGCGCATGCGTAGCGTTCACGCATGTGCAAGGGCGTTTACGAGTGCGCGTAAGACCTTTACGGATGCGAATATGTTTTTGCGCATGCGCGCTTAATGTGTAACGAATGTAATCTAAGCAAAAATTTTTTAATTCAGTTAATGTTGCAGATTGCGTTGTTCCTTAATCTTCGAATTGGATCCGGCGGATTATTTTTTGCGGACTGTTAGAGCAATTTCATAAAAGTAAGCTTGAACTTTCGATTATGTCAAATAGAATTTCCGATATATATTTACTAATATGTAATTTGTATCTACAAAGCGAAAGTATGTTTTGAAATCCGAAATCTGTTTATCAATTTCACGCCACGGATTGGAAGTTGATCTGTCAGCACTATCCTTATCTTCAGGGCAGATGTTTTTATTTTATTTGGCTTATAATTCCTTACTAAATGTAGTATTTCATTTCGATGTACTCCGTCTTTGATATGATTTAATTCAAGTTCCTCGTCATTATTATTCACTTCCGATAGTGTAGAAAGTGACCCACAGGTTATTGAAAACGAAAACATTTCGATTGACAAATTAGTCGGTATTCTCAACACAGCAATTATAGGACTTGAACAGCGGAACTTTGTAACTAAACAAGAAATTATGTCTGTTTAATAGAATTAAAGAGAAAGTATTATCACATGAAACGAAGCAACTTACATTGAAAGAAATTTTTAATAAAGTAAACAAATAAATATTAAGCTTTTTCTTTTTGTAAATTTTGATACCCTTTAGATCATAATTGTTCTTTATTTCATAAATTACGGTTTCATATTTTTAATTTTGTAATTTCTGCATGCCATCTTACCAGATTTAAACTGATGATCTATAATCCGGAAAAATCGATAATCCGGAATCGCCGAAGTCCCGACGATTCCGGATTAACGACTTTTGACTGTAGTAGGAAAAACTGAGTGAAAACAAATTTGTAAATGCAACTACTAGAATTTGAGGGAACTTGATCCAAGTTAATTTTTTTTATTTAGGAATTTTCTTCTATTTTTTCTGAATATTACTTAATTTTTTGGTTAGACAAAATGATATTCAACAATTAAAAAATATCTTTTTCTTCAATTTTCAACATTTCTGTTCTAAATTTTTTATTACGTTTATTAGAAAGTTATTTATAATTTTAAGATTGTTTCTGCAATTAATAAATTAGTTTTTGAGAAAGAAATAATAAACATAGTTATATGAAAAAAACTTTGGAGGAAAAAATTATTTAAATTTAATTTTCATTTCCGTCATTTTCTCTTTTCAGTATTTTGCAAAATCCATCCCTGCTTCTAAATAGATAATATTAAACATGTAGTCAAAATATTAAACAACTTTGCATCTATATGTGCAAATTTTAGGATTTTAAGTAAAAGGATTTATCAAAAAAGCAAACTCAGAAAATGCAATTTAAAGAATATAATCCCTTAAAATGATTACTTAAAAACTTTTCAATTTCTTAAATGGCTTCCTAGTTGAATTTTAGTTCATAAAGTTCTCTCATTCACTTTGTGAACATAACCATAACTGAAGCCATTATCTGACTGGAAATATTATAAGAAAAATGATAAAAGTAAATATTTTTCTTTTACTATTTTTGTTCAGTAAAACACATTCAAAACAATTTTAATGTGCAAATCAATTATAATGTTTCTTCTAAAACATTTGCAATCAATAGCAATAATATTAATCTATTGTTTAAATCAATTTTCTTTTCTTTCTTTCTTTTTTTTTTTTTTAATTTCAATTTGAAATTTGGATGAAATAGAAACTTTTTATTCAAAACTGCCCAGGAATAGATGTGATTTCTTTTCTTCTTTTAGCCATTTTTCTTCTGCATAAAATGACTTTTAAATTAATTTAGAAGTATTTTAATTATATAATCTAATATTTGTTTCAGTAAGATTTTCAGCAGTGCTACAATCAGGAATTTCATCACTTTCATTTTACCACTGCTTTCTATTCAAATTAATCACAAGTAATTTCCATTTCTTCTTCTTTCAATTTCAAGTAATTTCAAAATTGACCGATAAGCACATACAAATATATGCTGAGCTGAGTATGAGGGGGAAAAATTGAGCCTCCAATTCAAAAAGAAAAAAAAAAAAAAAAATCTTCACACAGTATTTAAAATCAGTAAGACTATGCATACAGAGGCTGTTCACACATTTTTTAGACAATGTATATTATATTCACAAAACTAAATTACATAAAATTCTTGTTTTAAATGTTCTATTTGACATCCCTTATTCTGAACTATCTTTCGACACCGCAATTTCCAGGATAATAATCCCTTTTGAAGTGGCAGAAGAGGTATTCTATCCCATTCCTTCCGAACAGCTTGTTAGGGTTTTGGGACAACGTTTGGATAATGCAGTTTTTAAAAGTCCGAAAGCACAAAAATCCATAGGTGACACATCGGGAGATTTCGTAGGGATATCAGTGAAGGGTATGGCCTTGACACCAGTTTTTTGTTCCATTTCTTTTAGGAAATTTACAGCGGATTTTGATGTGTGACTGCTAGCTTTGTCCTGATGGAGTCTCACAGATTGATGGCACTGTGGGTAAAGCGATGATATTTCATTCAGAAAAATTGGCGATAAAATATGTTCCTGATAGTATTTGGAGTTAATCTTGACATTTTTTGCACTCTCTTTACTTTTAACTTGCCATTATAAGAAAAACCAGCAACAATCATGAATCCCTTAGAAAAACTATCTTTCGATTCTTTGAACCATGTACTTAAATTGTTTTCTCCCCTTTTATGATATCGCATCATTTTTGGATACCCTCTCACATCGTTTTTGGATAACAGAGTATGCATATTTCTCTTTGGAAAGAGCATAAATGTAGCCTTCGAACCACTGCTATGTTAAATTTGCCATTTTGAATAAAAACAAAACTTTCAAGCTACAGATGATAATTAAAAACATAGTGTAATTGCAATTACTTCTTTTGCAGCAAACAATTTTTTATTACTGCTTACCAAAATTGTCTAAAAAATGTACGAACAGCCTCTGTATAAACAGAGTTTGTTCATTATAGGGATTACAGATAAACTACGTTTCTCTTCTTGAATTTTGATTCTTACTTCCTTGTATGAAGTAAAGGAAGTATTGTTATCATGAAAAATTTTGAGTATCATATTTCAACAAAAATATCCATTTTGACTGCTATTGAATGCAATTTAACAATGCTTTTGCATGAAATCTGTATGTAAGGACAGAATAAAGGATTCTTTTTCTCAAAAAGGGTTGCAAAATGTATTTTAAATGGATTCAGAAGAGAATTTTTCATGACGTTTGTACGTATGGTACAACTCTACCCACTCTTTTACTCGGCTACGCGAGCTCAGTTATTTTATTCTTATATGTTGGTAAATTGTGCAATTTTTGTTTTAAAAATGGTTGATTTTAGTTTTTCTTATCTTCCGGTTACAGTTTTTATGCTTTTAGTTAATCTTCATGCAATAATTGTACAATTATCAACGATTTAAAAGTTATTTAAGAGCAATAAAGCTTTTTTTTTTTTTTTTTTACCATAGCAGCCATATTTGCTTACATTTGAAACTTAGCAGAATAATGAATTAAGTCAGTTTATGCCTCTTCAGTGTCTTTTTGCCAACTAGGGACAAAAGTAAACTTTCAGTTTTGTGCACTAAAAAATCTGCCCTCTGGTCTGCTGGCTAAATTGCTTGTTTCTGCATAGAAACTCTGCTTTTAATATTAATTTTTTTTTTTTTTTTTTTTACTGTATTTGGTGTTTTATATTTTTCTATATTCTTCAATTTTTTTATGAAGCTGTTTCGAGATTTTATGTATTTTTCCCTTGCCATGAAACGAGAATTGAATGAGAAATATATCTCTAACGAAATTCGAGGAAATAAGTTTAAACAAAATGCAGGAAAAAATGCATATAATTTAATATTCTGTACATGGAAGTCATGTGGTTAATTTAATGAAGTTATCAGCATTTTAATAAATAAATGACAGAATTAAAAACACGTTTAAATACCTTTTTATGCCAATTATTTTCATCACATCGTTTTAAAATTTCTTCTCGAGATAGTACAGGTATCAAAGCATATTTTTAGCAAAAAACTGAAAAACCCGTATTTTCATCATTTCCTGCTAACTGTATGAAACTAAGGCCCCTTAATTCAGAATATATTAAGGGGGGAGAAAAGAAACTGAAATTCTCATGTTTAAATGCCCTAAGCATTAGTCAAAATTTTGAATAACTTAAAATGATGATAGATGAAAATCGCAAGGATTATGCTGTTTCTTCCAATCTGAGCCCCTTTCATACACATTGGAGCTCTAAGTATTTAATAACCTTATCAACTGTGTATGGTCTTTAATTATCTAACACCACAGAGATTATTTCCACTGTCATTTTATAATCACTTATTTCTCTCTACAAGTCTAAAACATACTTTAATTAATTTAATGAAGTTATTAATGTTGCACAAAGAAATATTATAAATTTAATATAAAATTACTTTAGAATCATACAGCCCCCTAAAAACACTATAACTTTTATAAAGATCAAAATTAAACTTACTTGGTTTATTAAGGCACTAGCATCTGACATATTTTCACAATTAATATAATGGAAAGCTTCCATAACCACAAGGCATCCTAATAAATCTGACTTGATTCCCTGTTGTTTAGCTGAAATAAAAATATTAAAATTAATCTCCAATGTTATTAATAAGAACAAATCAAGGCTCATACAGCTCATAATAAAAAGCAAACAGACAGCCAAAATATTATGAACAGCCCTATATTGTGAAAATGTACTTGCCAGAATGACTTTGGTGACACATGAAAATACTAGTTAACAACTGCAAGGGATACTGAGGCATCATTTTTTAACTAAGGAACAAGTGTGTCACTGAGTGTTTGCAAGCTGCTGTTAGTAGTATGAAAAATGGAAAAAAAGGTGGAAAAAGTTCCAAGAAATGACGTTAAATAGGAAATCACTGGACATGCAGGACTCATCAACAAACGTAGATGTCCAAGATTGTCCTACTGGGCAATGGCAAAATGATGGTTGCTGACGGCTCAGTTGAACACATTGAAGGCCCAAGTACATCTTAGTGCACAGTTCCTTCGATATGGGACTTTGTAGCAGACATCAATCTCACATGCTTCTGTTAACCCAGTATCATCAACATCTATAATTACAGCAAGCCTATGATAATCATAAATAGAGCATGTAAAAATGGGAGAAAATATGTGTTCAGATGATTTCTTGTACATATACGTCTAAATGTTGAACCAAGGCATGCCATCTTCCAGGAAAACAAATGATCAACCCAAGTGTTGCTAGACATGAACAATCTAGTGGTAGAGGTATTATTCTTTCCTCTATAACATTCTTCTAGGACCAATAGTTGTTATGAAACACATGATAGCTGTAGCTGAACATCACTGCTGACTAATTATACCCTTTCATGGTTTTTATGTTCCCTACTGGAAATAAGACTCTTCCAGTAGGATAATGCTCTTTGTCATAAAAATAGAATTGTGCTACACCATTTTGAAGAACATGTTGATGAATTTTCAACTGATGCCCTAGCCTTCTAACTTGTTGCATATAAATCCTATTGAACACACATGCAATACCAAGGAATGCCAGCTTAAAGCTCTCCAACCATTTCTTTTTGATCTATAGGAATGGCATGACTTCTGTTTGCAAATCTGGTTACTTAAACTAAGGTTACTTAGTCTTCTTCTGAATACTTATCAAAGATTTGTAAAATAATGTCATGGCAGCGTTTTATAAGCAAAAGAAGCAGAAAACACTGCAGAGTGAGGATGTTTTCAAGACACATATTTCCTTAATAGATTAAAAAGTCAAATCCCTTTAATAGATTAAAAAAATTAAAAACCAAGATTAAAAATTCAAGCATTTCCTTAACTTTGGTGAAGTAAATCATAAAACATGCAAAAAAAGGTTTCTCATTCCACTTTAAACCATGGAGAAATTTCTAATAGAAACTAGATCATGTAAAATACAGAGAAAACTCCCTACATTAGTTCTGGGTTAATTGCCAAGATGAATCTTTAGTGTTCTGTGATTTTAACCATGCAGCCATTCATAAGTTTTCAAACTATCATTATTACAATTCCACAACATGCACACTGCAGCTTACAGAAAGAAATAGCTAATTTACCTGAAAAAAACCTCAAAATCAAACATGTCTTAAAGAAAACATATACAAAAATTTTGCTGCTAATCATTATGTTGCACTTAGGAAGCCAAATTCAAATAAAAGAGACAGAAAACATATAGGGATTGCAGGCACTGTCACATTCAGAAGAAATGAAGAAGATATATGCATGAATCACCAACATGCATGGCAAAAATATTCTGCCTGAGACCATTTGAAAAGAGTATAAAACATTATTTTTATACATAAACAAAAAAAGAAATAATTATAAATAAATTAGGCAGTAAATAAGGAAATTAAAAAAAATAAATAAATAAATAAATAAATAAATTGCTGCTTTAAACTTCATAATATTATACATGTTATGAAATTAATAATACATGTTACAAATCTTAAGAATAAAAAAATTTAAAATTCAGTAAAATTTATATTTAGAAATAAATTTAAAAGTCTAATCTTTAGTTAGAGGAAAAATATTTAAATACTACTATAAAGCTACTATTAAAAATTTACACACAACTATAATCAAGCAAATAAAAATGTAATTTTTTTAAACCTAAAGTGCCAACATATTGAAATTCTGCTTATGAAAAACATGCAACAAATAATAAATGCACTAAAATGTACTTTTTTGCATGCTAAATGTTTGTCTTTAGTTCATGTAAAAAGTGAATGCACACAAAAGGGGAGGTATTTGTGTCAAATTAAAAATGAAGTAAAGTAAAAATATTTTTTAACAATTTACTTCCATGCTTCCCCACATATTTTTTAGCATAGCAGATTACATACATTTATACAATTTTCCTGCAGTTAAAATTACTGAAAAAAGCTTATACTATTTTATGCACATAAAACAATCCATTCATGCATAACTATAAGCTTCTTAAACTTTCCATTTCTGAAGAGAAATTTGGATGTCAATTACAAAAAGTTACAAGGCCACAAAAACTTCTCAAGTGAAGCAGTATATTTACAGCATTTAATTTTTGTCCAAGATTAATTAAATGCACAATACTAAATCATCTAGTGATGAAATCAGTATTAGCTTTTCAAACATTTTTGAACAGTACAGGATATTAACATAATTAAACAATCAACTTTATCATCAAATGAAAGAGAAACATGCTAATGTAAAATTTTAAATTACGCTAAAAAACAACCTTACTTTGGCACACATTTTGAGTTTCATTTAAAATTTATGCTAAACTAAGGTTACTTTACTGTCTAATTTTAAGATAATGATATTAGTTCAAATAAAATGGTAGACACTTATTGGCTAGTGGACCATGAACACGTGATTTTGTGTTTAATTATAGATTCAAAAACAATTCTTTTTTTTAAATTTACAGATTTTTAAAATTTAACTTCAAGAGTAAATATAACAACAGAAGTAAAGAGTAATTTAAAACTTTTACAGAAATATATTTACCTAATTTTTTCACAAAGCTGAACATCCAACCAACATGTTTTCTGTCTTTGTCTGCTACATGACATGCTGCAGCTAATGTAACCCAGTTAGACAGTTTTCCTGAAATGAGCAAAAGACAGAGATAATTTTACATATTTAAAATAAATATCTATATACACAACAGATTAAATTTAAAAAATACACTGTGATTTATTTATTTCTTACCAGGATTAACATGGACAGCTTTCTGAGCAGCTGAAAGAGCACCTTTTCTATACCCTGCTGCAATCTGGCATAGAGCAAATATTTGTGAAGCTTGCTCTTTACATCCACCATGATAAGTACCAATTTTAGTACAAACAGCAGCAGCACTTGCATACTTTTTGTCCCACTGAAGGAGACACGATGCAATCTGAATCCACATTTGACTGTTATTTGGTAAACAATGAATATGCTTTAGTAGTTCAGATCGTGCAGCTTGAGCACCTTTCTGAAATTGCAAGAATATAATTTATTATTTAAATACTATCCACATTAAGATATTTACAAAGAATAGCACGAGAATAAAATTTAAAAGTTTCAATCTGAAAAATATTAATTACCAATTTATTGGCTAAAGCAGCTGAAAGAAAAGATATCGCTGTACAATAATCAGTATGAAATTTGAATGGTATAAGTTCTTTTTGTGCAGCTAAAGCTATTCGAGGCTCATCATTTAATACTCCAACAGAAAATAAGGCTAATAATCCAGGTACAGACACAGGTGAAATTTTAGAACTGCAAAATGAAAGGAATAAAACACAAGTATTCAACAAAGTTTACAATTAATGAATTTTTAACACTTAATACCCCTCAAAATTCATAAGTTTAATAACGGAAACAATTCCTCTAAAATTAAAGTAGTATATTTACCAAGGTCAGCTATTAATTTTGACAGTGATAATTTCATAATCTTACAAGCAAAGTGAATCATGCATTTTCAATACACAAACTTGCACAGAAGATGGGAGAGGAAAAAAAAAAAAAAAAAGAGAAACAGAGAGAAAGATTACCTTTCAAATAGCAAAGTTAAGGGATTGGGAAATTCTGGCCCCTGCAGATTTGTGGCTACCATAGCCATGGCAACTTTTATATGAGATTTATCTCCTGATTTCTCAGCTTTATCAAAAGCTTGCTTGAATACTAAAGAAAATCAATGACAATAAAAGCAAGAAATATGCATCAAATTTTAAGGGAAAAAATCAGTTTCTTTCAGTATTAAGATCAGTAAAAAAAAAAAGCTCAGTAATGTGATGGGGGAGAACAGTTTCATCAAAATATACTGAATATAATATTAAAATGAACTCTTCATAAAAACATCTGTGTCTTATCATTTATTTGATGAGACTGAAAATGTAAAAAAAATTTTTTTAGGCATGCAAATTCATACTATATTAATCACTTGCGCTATGACTAAACTTCACGGTTGTGGTGCCATGTGCTACAATATAACAAGCGGTTAAGTGTCTCATTTACGACGCTCCGCGTCTGCGAGTGCAATCCAGAGCTGTAACTCGACAAATAAACACTCTTGTTGTTAGGCAACGTGTGCACCAAGTTATTTTCATTTTTGCGATAAATGCCTATTGACGTGGTGTTCACATTGCTCGTGGTTTCAGACAAAAGCATCTCGACATGTGTGGCCTGTCTTTTTAGCGCAAGTGGTTAGTTATCAGTGGAAAATGTTTATCATATTTATTCTTAGCTAGGAGAATGAATTCATGGAAATTAAAATGCAATCTCTATTAGTACAATAAGCAATCTGATCACACTGAAACCTGTGATTGACAAGCATACGATGCTTTACTAAATGTGAATTATGAAAGCTACTTTTTTATACAAAAGTATAAAATAAATTACACAACAAAATAAAAATACATAAAACCAAAAAGTTAAGATTTAAATTAATTATGAAATGCTCAGTTAATATGCATATTTCCTTCTATTACACGAAAGCCTTCATTTTATTTGCATATGTTCTTATAAAATTCTTCACCTTTCCATATATTAAGAAACTTTTTCAAACCAACAGCTTTATTTTTAGCTTATACAGTACAAAGTCTGTAATCCGGACCACAAAGCTACAAACTTTATGCGCATATGTAAACGCATATGTGTTTAGGCATGCACGTTTAATTTATAACGGTATAAGCTAGGCTAAATTTATCTAAGGCATTTCAGTTAATGTTGCAGATTGTGCTGTTCCTTAATCTTCTAATTGGATCCGGCTTATTATTTTTTGCAGACTGTTACAACAATTTTATAAAAATTAAGCTTGAACTTTTGATTATGTCAAAAAGAGTTTCCAATTCTGGAGCTGCCAAAGGATCTACAAAGCGAAAGCATGTTTTGATGTCCATTAAATAAAAAGTGGAATTGCTGCAAAAAATGGATAAAAGCCTATCCATCTCAAAATTATGCAAGAAATTGGCATTGGAAAGTCCACTATATATGACACAAGAAAAAGGAACTTTTTTAATTTTTGTGGAAGCATCTTAAACAACTTACATTGAAAGAAATGTTTAATAAAGTAAACAAAGATATATTAAGCTTTTTTTTGCAAATTCTGATACCCTTTAGATCATAATTGTTCTTTATTTCATAAATTACGATTTCATATTTTTAATTGCATAATTTCTGCATGCCATCTTACCAGATTTAAATTGATGATCTATAATCCGGGAAAACCCCTAGTGGAATCGCGGAAGTCCCGACGAATCCGGATTATAGACTTTGTACTGTATATAAGCCAATTCTCATATATTTTGCTCATTTTGAATTATTTTTATAAACATTAAATTAAAACTGAATTTAAGATACTGAACATTTCTGATAGTATATTTTATTTATTATTATTAAAAAAATCTACAATCTACATGTACAGTTTTACATATCATCTTGCATTACATTACCAGACTAAGAAAACTAAACTAAATTCAGACCACGACTTCTTCATTTTCATCTTGATACAAAGACCGATCTAGAATCACTGGATTTTGGAAACTTCCAGATTTTAGATCATTAGTTTAAATCTAGTAAGATGACATAAAGAAATTTGGATAAAAATCTTTTTATAAATTATTATAAATTAAAAATATAAAAGAGTTGTTTATGAAATAATGAAGCATTTGTGTACCATAATGGAATTAAAATTCCCATGCACACACAGAAATTAAATATATATGTAGGTTTTACTTTCAAAACACGTAGACAGAGCACGAATATTGCATTTTAAATGCTTTTATTTTACTAATAAGAAATAGATAAAAGTAATAAAATGTAAGTTAAGTAAGAATGGATCTTGCAGGGAATGAATGATCAGTCCACAGACACTATTAGTTCCACAGGCGTTGATAGAATATGTTAACTTTTTAACATCCACGGCTAGCTTTAAATAGTATGTTCAGCTTAGTTAAACCAAAAGGCACTCAAACACCAAAGAAGACCGTCTATCTTCTTTAACTCTTGAAGACAAGCAAGCCATCCGCTCGCATCTGCTTTGCTCCACTCTCGTCCACGTCTGGGCGCTATCTCCTGTTGGTCTCGTCTGCTCGACACTGTCCTAAGCTGGGATGATGTCACCACACTGGTAATACGCTAAGTCAGCATTGGTCGTCGATGATCTCCACATCTTCGGCCAGCCTGAAGGGGCATCGTCCTCGATGTCTGTTGAGTGGACGTCACTATCATCTACTTGCAAAGAGAATTAAAAAAAAAAAAAAAAGAAAGAAAGAAAGAAAAGAAAAGAAAAAAGAGTATCAGGTCCTTAGGTTTTGAGCTGATACAAACATCAAATGAATTTGACCAAGGCTTCATATGGTCAGCCGCAGTAAATGTCAAATTCGGTCCTTCATGGCATCCCACTTTTTCTACTTCATATCTGTCATTTGATCTAACAGCTATGATTTTATATGGTCCATGAAACTTAGGTCGTAGTTTCAAACCAGTCCCATGCTGAGTTCTCTGAATGGCTACCAAGTCGCCAATCTTGTACAGTTTCGGTTTCTTTCATTTTTTGTTAAACTGTTTACGATTCTCTTCTTGTATCTTCAAAATGTTATTTTTCGCATCTTCTCTCATTTCATCACGTTCTTGCATCAACTGCTTTAGATATTCTTCATTCACTATCTCACTAATTCTCAGATCTTCCTTGTTCTTCATTTTTGTGCCTATGAGAAGCTCAAACGGTGAATATTTTGTACTTCTCGTAGTTGTGCTGTTGACAAAACAGGAATCAAAATTCTATGGATTTGCTCAATCTGTCCGTTACCTCTTGGAATACCGGTAGTAATTTTAACATGTTCTATGCCTTCTTCTGTACAATAAGCTGAAAATTCTTTCAATGTAAAGGCACTACCTTGATCAGAAATGATTCTGGCTGGATTTTCAAATACAGTCTGTTGTTGCTTCAATTTTGAAATGACTTCTTGCGTAGTTGGTGATTTCACTGGATAGAACCAAGTAAATTTCGTAAAAGCATCGACCATAGTTAGAATGTGTTGGTATCTCTTGTTCCTCGATGGAAGAGGTCCAATAAAGTCGACATGGTATGTACTCAAGGGAACGTTTTCTTTTGGTAGAGGATGAAGAAATCCTTCTGCTTTTCCTTGCTTCTTGTTGTACAGTATGCATTCTATACAGTTAGCAATAATTCTTTCAACTTTACATTTCAGTCTGGGAATATAGAATTCTTGCTCTACAACATTTACAGTTTTATCTACAGCAAAGTGACCTTTTTTATGTACCTACTGTATGATTTCATTCTGTAAGGATTCTGGCACTACTAGCAGATCTTTACCATTCTCAAATTTGTACAAAATATCATTTCTCAGAAAGAATCCATTTTCTTCTCCTTTCTCAACTTAATTCTTTATCAATTTCACATGTTCCTCTCCATTCTGTTGTTGTGCCAACCGAATCTTTTCAGTTACATCTGATGTGTATGATGTTAAAATTAAAGCATTTCTACTTAGAGCATCAGCATGTTACATTTGGCTTTCTGAACGATGTACAATTTCATAATCGAGTTCTTCAATAAACATTGCCCATCTCGCAATCTTAGGAATTAAATCTTTCTTATCTAAAGTTTTCTGAAAAGCACTACAATCAGTTACAATTTCGAATTTAGACCCTAACAAATAGTTTCTAAACTTCTGCAGAGCTTCTATCACTGCAAGAGCTTCTAATTCGTAACTACAGAGTTTCTCTTGCTGCGGTGAAGTCTTCTTACTCATGTACTGGATTGGGTGATAATTACCATCATCAGACAATTGGAGTAGTACCGCACCAAAGCCTTGACTACTAGCATCAGTATAAAGTTCTAATGGATATCCTTGCCTAAATATGTGTAGAACAGGTGCTTGAGAGAGAATTTCTTTTAATTTGCAAAAAGCTTCCTGTTGTTCGGAATTGAACTTAAATCAAATACCTTTTCTAAGCAAGTCACTAAGAGGTTTAGTTATTTTAGCATAATGAGGAATGAATTTACGAAAATATCCCGTTAGTCCTAAAAAGCTTTGTAGTTGTTTACAGTTACGCGGTTGTGGAAAATTTTGAACAGCAACAGTTTTGGAAGGTGATGGTCGAATAGTTCCGTTTTCAATTACATATCCTAAAAATTCAATTTTACGTCTTAAGAATTGGCACTTTTTGAAATTTATTTGTAATCCATATTCCGAAGCAGTTTTGAATACTCTTTCTAATTTGTCTAAACATTCAACTTCATCATTAGCCGGTATGACTATATCATCCATATAAATAATTAACACACCCTCATTTAGCAAGTCGCGAAATACTGAATAAATATACCTTCGAAAAACATTTGGACTAATACATAAACCAAAAGGAGCTTTACGAATTCATAAATACCATTATGTGTTACAAACACGGTGCATTTTGTGCACTTTTCATCTATGTCTACATGGAAAAATCCATTTTCCAAATCTAGGTCGTGAAGACATTTGATTGCTCTAAACGATGAATATTTCCGGAATTAAAGGCAGTGGAAATTTGTTTTTAATAATCTTCTTATTTAATTTCCGATAGTCAATGTACAATCTTTTAGAATTATCTCGCTTGCTACACAAAACAATGGGGGCCGCATAGTTAGAGTTGCTAGGCTTTATTATTTTTTCTTTCAGCCATTCATTAATTTGCTCGTCAACAATTTTTTGTTCCGCGAAAGACATGTATCTTCTATTTTGACAGACAGGAATTTCATTGCATAAATTTATTTGCATCTTAAAGTCAGATTGTCTATTTTTCCGAGGCTGGTACAAATTAATTAATTTACACAGTCTTTCTTTATGTGACACATTCAAAATATGCAATAACTTGATCTCGTTGACAGAAATAGCATTCACCAGATGTGAAAGGTAATTAAGCTTTGAGCCACTTCCGCTTTCGGGGTTTTTGTTTAGATTAATGGAGACGCCAGGCGATTGAGAAAGATCATAAACATTCTTCAATGACACAGCAATATTCAAATTTCCCATAAAGCAACGAACATTAGCATTTTGATATGACTCAGCAGTTATCAAGTTTACATTACTTTTATTCCAATGAGAAATTATTTGAAGGCCATTCTCGGTAAAAGAGAAGTTAAACTGATTCATTACATCCAAACCTAATACAATTTGATTACATAATGACTTGACCACATAAATTTTTGTACGAAGTGAAAAACCATCAATTAAAATATCAGAAATAAAAAAGCCAATGGGATACGTTTGCTTTGATTCAATTTTGTTTAATGTGATATCGCTACAATTTAAATTAGGAGAACCAATCTGCTTGTGTAACTCCATGCTGCATATCGTCACATCCAAACCAGTGTCAACAAGACTATCAACTAAATGATTATTTATTTCTACAGTCTTCATAATTCTATCCTTATCAGAAATTCGTTGTACTAAAGCTTGTTTCTCGGGCTGGTCTTGACAGTCAGTTGATTTATGCCCAAACTTTTTATATTTAAAACATTTCATCCCCTTCGATTTGTTTACACAGTGAGATGACTTATGCCCAAATTCCTTGCAATTAAAACATTTGACCTTATTAACGTTAGACTGATTTCGGTTTGATGATGCACGCTTACTTCTATCTTTAACTTGAGTGTCTACTTTCGGTTTCGGATTTTTAAATTTATCATTGTCCGATCTCATTTTATCATAAATTTTTAACCTTTGTTTAAATTCAGATACTGTTTTCCAACCATATAGTATAGTTTTCCTCACTACCGAATCGGGAATACCATCAATAACATATTTAATTAATGAAGCATCTTCAATGTTACCTCACAAACACATTTCTTTCATTTTCAAAAAATACTCATCTAAAGATTCATTAGGCATTAATTTACGCTTACATAACATTTCATGCAATTCAGCTGAATTAAAAGCTTTACCAAATTCAGATTTCAAAAGCTTTTTTAACTTACACCAGTCATTAACTTTAGGTTCACTCTGAATAAATAGTTTCACTTTACCTTTTAATGATCTTTTAGCAAAAACTAATTTATGCAAATCACTCAGTTTCAAAGAATTTATAACATCTTCAAATTCATCAATCCATTTATCAACATTTTCATATGCATTACCAGAAAAAGGATTAACAATACTTTCAATATCCGAAAAACTAAGATGAGGTTTAAAATGATCTTGAATTGGAAGCTGCATACTGTTATTTACTTGAGACTCATTAAAACCAGGATTGTCTCTTTGATTATCATCAAGCACTACTTCAGAAATTTTATTAATAGTTTCATCTTCAATATCACTATTTTCTTTATGCAAAATATTTTCAAATAATACAGATAAATCACATAGGAAAAAGACAATTCGGGTTACGACTTCTGATTTTAAACCTTCTGAATTTATGCACAATACATTGCAAACTTTATTTAACTCATTCAAAGTAAAACTATTCTGCACTGTATCTATTTTCTTATTAAATTCTTCAGAATCTGGTTTAAATATAAAGCCAGAAAATTCACGTAATCTTTTCCGGTTATTTCGGTCTCCATCAGAATTAAAAATAAGCTTATGCAAACTTTTGATTTCAGAACTTTTACTGTTCTTTAAAGCTGCTTCCAATTCTGGAATTTCTACTAACTTCATATTGGAAAGAAAGTTTTGTACTCACCCCCGACAGATGATCGTCTTCAAATGGGTAATCCACACACTTAAACAGTAATCCAATAAATCCAATAACTTGTGAGAACAGTTTAGTTCAATACACAGTTCATAATACTAGTGGCACACTTTTGATTTGAAGTTCGTTGATGAGCTCGTTGCCCGACGGTTGGTCGCCAAAGTTTGTAGGTTTTACTTTCAAAACACATAGACAGAGCACAAATATTGCATTTTAAATGCTTTTACTTTTCTAATAAGAAATAGATTAAAGTAATAAAATGTAAGTTAAGTAAGAATGGATCTTGCAGGAAATGAATGATCAGTCCACAGACACTATTAGTTCCACAGGCGTTGATAGAATACGTTAACTTCTTAACATCCATGGCTAGCTTTAAATAGTATGTTCAGCTTGGTTAAACCAAAAGGCACTCAAACACCAAAGAAGTCCATCTGTCTTCTTTAACTCTTGAAGACAAGCAAGCCATCCGCTCGCATCTGCTTTGCTCCACTCTCGTCCACGTCTGGGCGCTATCTCCTGTTGGTCTTGTCTGCTCGACACTGTCCTAAGCTGGGATGATGTAACCATGCTGGTAATTCGCTAAGTCAGCATCAGTTGTCGATGATCTCCACATATATATATATTAAATATTTCTTTCAATGTTAGTTGCTCAAGTTGATTTATTTTTTTCCTAACAATTTCTCAATAATTTCACAGATAGACATAATTTCTCGTTCAGTTAAAGTTCCATTGTTAAACAAACATAATTGCTGTGCTGAGAATTCCAACTAAGCTGTCAGTCAAAATCTTTTAATTCTCAGCAACCTTTTTGTCCCTTTCTTCAGTATTGGTAGGAATACTTTTTGGCTTTAAAACCATACTACAGATTTTGTTGTCCATTAGTTCATTGACGATTAGAGCATTGTTGTTACAAAAGAACACTGCTACATCATCTTCATTTAATATCACTTCTCCACAAATTCCATTAATTCGAAAATTTAGCCTTTTGCTTGTGATATCCCAAAACCTTCAAATTGGAGGTTATCATCATGAAATACAATAGCTGACAATAAATTATGACAATAATTTTTAAAAAATTTGCAGACATGTTCATCCATGATCTTGCAATGCAGCACGAAGCAGATTTTATGGTAAAATTTTCACATATTTTTCAATGCTCTTGCCTCAGAAAATTTGGCATAGATTTTAAAAACACTACTTTATATTTTCATTTCAGGATCCACAGCACTCTGATATCTATTAACCCTTTTACGCATGGTGGTCGTGCCCTGAAACCACCAATTTTTGAATTTTTGAGTGAAAATCAATTGATTACTGGTCTTTTATCTCTAAATAACACAAAATGACTGCAGAATCATACATGTTTTAAGTCTTAGTACTTCAAATCTGATGCCTTTTAAAATTCATTTTCACTGAGACAAAATAACTTCCTTTTATTAATATAAACAACTTTTACTTTCAAAAGTTATTCATCGCACATCATGATTTCTATCGTGAACAATAAAAAATTGCAATAATTAAACTGCATATATATAAAAAACTTATCTATATTTATGGCATTTGCTTTGTGGTTTCAGGATGCGACTACTGCACCACTAGAGCATTGTGTCACAATGCTCACAATCCTCTAGAGGCTCGGTGGTCGCGCCTTGAAACTGCTGCTCTTCACATTGACATTTGCTTGCTTTTCAAATAGGAATATTTTACCCGGATATAGATAAGAGGCTTTGAAACCACAGAGTTATTTTATTACTAAACAATACATGCACCTGCCCAGTGAAAAAATCTTAGAGATTCTTCTCTGACCTCAACACATTTGCTTGCTTGTGATTTTATAAATTATTTGGTGTTGCTTAACTTGAATGTGAATATACTTTGCTATAATTAAAAATAGAAATCGTGTAAAAGTTTTATTTGAATTAAAAATATTTTTTAAATATTTTGGGACGAAATATGAATGGGAAATGAATGATTCGTACCAAAGTCGAAAAGACCAAGCCCCCCCCCCATTAACATAAAAAACTACAAATTTCATGTGCCAGATGAAAAGAAACTAAATAACGCTGGACATATACCAATAAAATTTAGAGAATCCAGGCAGTATACATTTTGTAGCACAAGTAAGAAACCTCATAGAACAAGATATATATGTGAAATGCACAACGTGGGTTTATGCATGTACCAAAATGTATTGCAAAGACAAAACATGCTTTGAACCACTGTTCAAAGCATGTTCTCAAAAAAATATAAGCATTCACAAAAAACAAAAAATTCACAAAAATATAAGCAATTTATTATAATATAAATGTTCAAAGCATTCACAAAAAATGTGTTCTTTGAAATAATAATAAAAATAATTAAAAAAAAAACACTGAGTTTTTTTTTTTTATCTTTACTTTACTGAGTTTTTTATCCATTTATCTGAACGTCCTTATTATGTAGGTACTTATATTTTCACTGCTATAGAAAAATTACATGAATGTTTATTTTTTAATTTTTTCTGATGATTTACTTCATAAAATAATGTAAAAATTTACATATAATGCAAGATTTACATACATTTTTTAAAAATTCGTAAATTTCGTCATTTACTGGACACATGCTCGGAAAAAGGTTAACTTTTTTTTTTGCCTACTACCTCAGTAAGTTTCAAAGTCCTAGACACGCGCTGATTTCACAGTGCGACCACCACCCACAGAACGATGGGCAAGAGTAGATTTTTTAAAAGTCATATATTACTTGTCTCTAGGATCATAATATTCAATTTCTAGAAATTTAATTAAAAAAATTATAAAAATAATATAGCGTGCATGAAAGGGTTAAGTGAATGTTGGAAATATAATTTGGGGGAAAAAAGGATACCTGTTCTTTCCAGGTTTATAAATTTATTCCTGAGATAACTTTTTGCCACTGATGAGTTCAATGAATTCATCTTGAATCATTCTGAATTAGGAAACTGTTCAAGAGCTTCAGGCTGAAGCCTTTTTGCCTGCAATGTTTATCATGTTGATTCTTAAATTTATTTAACCAGCTTATCAAATAACTGCACTCATTTTCTAAGGTCCATTTCCTCATAAAATATTTTGGTTTGAACCATTAGTATTGGACCCCATCAATGCCAATCCCTCCCTGTGATGCTGTTTTACCAATTCAATAATCACATTGTCAAGACCTTTTAGGATAATGGAATGATTCTTCTATTATTTATTGCAGGTAAGGTGTCCAACCCTCCAAAAATAAAAAAAATCCAGGTTTCCCCCTTTTTTTGTAATGTCATATACTGTTGTCTTTCCAGTGCCATACACTCCTCACATAATTTTGAGATGGGTACGTTTTTATCCATTTTTTTTTTTTTCAGCAATTCTAGTTTTGCTTGCTTATATTGAAACCTGCTTTCATTTTGGAAATCCTTCTGAAGCTGAAGATTTAGAAACTCTGATATAATAAAAAATTCAAACTTTACTTTTGATGCAATAGCAGTAATAATAATAGCTATCAGAAAATAATAAGCTGCAATATCCCACTCCAAACAGATGCCTTAGGGTTTTACTCTTCTTGTTTAAGTCAGACAGAAAAATACAAACCTCCCATAATTGCTTAAGGGCTAAAAGTGTAGTCATGGCCATTGTCAATCAATGTATTGTCAATGGCCACAGTACAATTCCCTAGCCAGCAGTTGTTTGAAAGAGACACGGAGGAATCTCCATTAGTCAGGAGAAAAATCACTTTTACACCATATTAGCTTTTTCTTGAGCATTATATTTTCCATTTGTAGATTCATAAGGTGGGAAAAAAATAGCAAGTTGTTAGGAGGTCTGGTACTTTATTGATTATCCAACATTCACATAATATTACAATTTTTAATTTTTTCCATGAAATGAAAACAGTATATTTCTTATAATAAATTGAGTACACATATTCCTTAAGAATATTAAAGCAAACTATTCAAGAGCTATCTTCCTAAAGGTAAGTATAACCTCTAAGCAGGGGCGTAGCTAGAGGGGGGCAAGGGGAGGCATCTGTCCCCGGGCGCAGAATCCAAGGGGCGCCAAACTGATGTTACGACATTTTAGAATTAAATGTTTTTCATCCTTGGCAAGCAGTAAGGGGTGCAAAATCTTCAGTTGTCCCTGGGCGCTGAAAACCCTAGCTACGACTCTGCCTCTAAGTGAAATTGGTTTTATGTTACAAAAGGAAAAAACCATGACAATCCTGTGCAAGCAAAAAAAAAAAAAAAAAAAAAAAAAAAAAAATTTTTTTTTTTTTTTTTTTTTTTTTTTTTTTTTTTTCCAGGATATGAGCTCGGGTTGAACAACCAGTTTTCATTGATATTATCTATTAGCACTGGTAGGCCTAAAAAGTTGCCAAAATAATGGATATTTGTTACCAGAACATTAGCTATGACAAAGTCAATTTTTAAATAAGGCCATAGTTCACTAAAGCCTAGTTACAGTACATCTCGGTTTTTTACAGAAACTACAAATTTAGCCAATGTGTGCTGAAGATCAATGAGATCGGCTTTGTAGTTTGTGATATAATTAAATAGCAATATGGCAATATTACAAAAGTATTTTCATATTCATGTAGTATTTCTTTTAGCAGCTAAAACTGATATTAGCTTATGTATTCACGTCTTACTTTTCTCTGATGTGTGTGTGTGTGTGTATAGCAGATGGGGAAGAAATACCCTACATTAAAATGCAATTTCTTCAGGAAGCGAAATGTTTACTAGCTGTACCATCCAATTATCAAGGTTTTAAGGGCTTAGAAGCCAAAATAAAGTTTAAATTTACCGGATCTCATGAATATTGTTCAAAATGTTTACTTTTCTTTTATCCCTGATACAATTTTGTGTTAATATTAATTTATTCACTTCTCTTGTGCCATATTACATTATTTCATTTTTATGACACATTTATTTTAGTTAAGTTATTTACCACATTATTGTCCACTTAATTTATTAATGTTTTATTAGTCCAAAAGGGCTTTGCACCTGACTGACTATTGTTTTCATTTTGCGATTTTGCGTTAAATCACTCTGAATATCCATTTCCCTTTTCAACTGTTGCCACCAAAATACTATCGCCTTATATTATATTTGAAGAAATTAAATAATGAAGAATCTGCATAAATGTATGTATATTTCTTGCATTGTGATAAAATAATGGTACCTAGAGCCATCCAATTTTGAATGACATAATCCTACTGCGAATATGGGCATCTGGAAGACCAAATTTGAAATTTGGAATTTGTTTTATTATCGGTTTCATATTTTGTAAAACTTTAATGAATTTTTGATTAACAAACTCAGCGATTTAAAAGTGAGCAATGACAACACTCTACGGGAGGGGAAAAAAACCTTTTTATCTCCAGTGCCCGGAACTGTGTATGGAAAATTCTTAAGATATGCTCATTTTAAAATTATTTTGTGACATTGCTGTTGAACTGAATTTTATGGTTTAAGTGCAAAGAGCATGATAATAAATAAATAAAGGTAACACACAAAACGTTAAAAAAACCCTCTTTGGACGTAATTTAAAATCTGAAACCTTACAGATTTTTTTTTCCTTACTATTCTACATATTTACTTTTGTTCAGCATTCCAGGCAAATATATAATCTATACAGCCATAAGTACTTCTAATTTTAGAACTTAAACTCTGTTAAATGATAAACTACAGTTTAAGACAGCATATGGAAAACTTTCATAAGAAATGTTCAATTTTATAATAATTATGCATAAGAAGAAAAAATAAGCATAAGTTCATTACAATATACCATACATTTTAAGGCTTTTTCATATTCCTTTGCTTTACATAATGTTAATGCAAAACTGCACAGGAGAGCTGAGTCCACTTTCTTTAACATAAGAAATTCTTTAATAGCTTCATTAATAAATCCAACCACACTGCAAAATATACAAATAATGAATGCATGAAATGAAAAAGCAGATTTTAAATTTAAAAAATATAATTTTTTTTTGGACAGACAATATTTTTCATGCATAACCAAGAAAGAACAATAGAAAAGGCTGATTTTAAAAAATATGTTATTATTACCTAAGCATTCTTGCATAGTTGGTTCTAACTATTTCCATATATTCATTATTATTATGACTCTCTAGCAGCTTCAGAGCTCTAGAAGTAATCAAGGTATATAAGAACATATAACGAATTTTTTTATTTATTAACTAAAAAAACACAGATATATAATATTTTCAGTTATTTTGCAATATTGAAAAGTGTATTAACATCTGCCAAATATATAAGGACAAGAGATAAGTGTTGACATGAATTTTAAATAAAAAGTTTCATAACATTTCAAGAAAAAATGATACACACTTTCTCGAGTAAGTGTGTATCGTTTTTCTTTACTTTTCAAAATTCAGTTCGTTATTTTCTCAAATTAAATGCCAAAATAAAGTTTAATAATTACTGAAATGTAATGCACAAAATAAAATAATTACAGTAGAGTCTTGCTTATCTGACATAAACAGGCAGACAGAACATCATATAAGCGAAAATGTTGAATAATAGGAAGATATTAAGAAAAAGCATATTAAACTTACAATTATGTTATAATTTTATATATTTTGAGACTAATAATCAAGTTTTCCAACAAAATAGGAAAGAATTAATTGAAAAAATGAACTTAAGTCACATGATTGTCTGAAGTTAAATGCACAATACTTCAAAAGTTCAGTTCTGCAATGACTGAAAAAAATGTTTGATCATAGTCTGTTTTCTTGAAGAGTTCCATTTCTTTGCTGCTAAGTCTTGCCATCTTTGCAGCATCGTTATGTCAATTCCTATAGTTTCTTCTTGTTATTCAATATATTTAATTTGAGTTTCTACAGGTTTAAATGATATTAGATGATATTATGTGAAATTCCAAGAAGGTCAATAGTTGGCACTTGATCTTAATCTTCAATTTCATTTTTATCACAAACGACAAGACCGACAACTTCTTCATCAGTTATTTCATACTGACCATCATCTTTCATATAACTTTTGATTTGTTGCAAAGATGCATCTTCATATCCACCGATACTTTGTTATAAAGGTAGAATGGTTTCTTAGTTTTTTCCGTGCTTTCTGTTTTCATACTTTCATTATCATCTAGCAGCTTCTTCCATGATTTGGCCATTGTTATAACTTTTATGTCTGCACAAGCTCAAGCAACATGATTTACACCGATGCATTTCAATTTTTCAATCATGTCTCATCCTTATTCAGTTTCTTCTTTCATTGTAGATAGTATCTTCCTACAATAATCCCTTTTAATCACTTCTAAAATGCCCTGATCCATAGGCTGCATATAGTGGTTACTTTGGGGGGGGGGAGGAGAAATATTGCCAAAATGTCAAAGTCTTGAAGCTTTTCTGAATCAGGATGAGTTGGAGCATTATGTAGCAACAAAACTTTCTTTCTGGGTAAATTATTTTCTTTCAGAAACTCCTCTATTGAAGGAATGAATTCTTTAAAGTACAAGTCTTTGAAAATTCCCCTGCCCATCCATGGACAGTATTTTACAAGGACGTTTTTTGAAACTTTTAAAGGCTCTAGGATTTTGGAACTTTCCAATCATTACAAAGTTCATTCTGAGGTTTTCTGTAGCATTACTCTATGCTAACATTGTCAGCGTTTCCTTAGTACACTTACAGCCAGTGGCTGCCACTTCAGTTCTGGCTGCAAGACTCTTGCTAGATAACATTTTATAATTAAGGCTTGACTCATTATAGTTAAATATTTGATTATCTGTTAGAGCTTTTAGTTTCAATTAATTCCTGAAATGTTTTTTTGAATGCTTCCATTTCTTCAAAATTATATGATAGTATTTCATCACAAACACTGATGGGTACCATGGTGTTTCTTTCACCAGATGAGTACTTCTTTCACACAGATTTGAATTTCATGTAAGGCTTGTTTATTTTTTTTTTTTTTTTGGATCCTTCCATCCTCTCTTCTTATAGTACTGGTCTACTCTCTGGGATGTACCCTCAGTAATACACTCAATGATGAGACCGGTACTCACTAAGCCGGGTAACAGAGTGGATATATATATATTTATATACGTTTGGTGCGGTCGATTGCAACCAAAATACGAGGTGCACATCTACATGTTATAGCAGTCCTATATACAAAATTTCAACATTCTGAGGCTACTCGTTTTTGAATTATGCGAGATACGTATGTACATACGTTCGTACAGACGCCACGAAAAATTCTATTCAGAATTAATTTTAAAGCAGTTTTATAATTTTTTTTGAGGAAATGAGTCTTTTATTCTGTCCTTACGTACAGATATCATGCAAAAACATCGTTAAATTGCATTCAATAGTGGTCAAAATGGATATTTTCGTTGAAATATGCTGCCTGAAACTTTTCGTGTTTACAATACTTCCTTTTTACTTTGTACAAGGAAGTAAAAAGCTTTATTGTCTTGGAAATTACACTGTAGAAAGATAGTGAAGAATAAAGTTATCAAATGGAACACTTAAAACACAAAAATTTTTGGTAAAATACGAGTATTTCTGTAAATACAATTAAAACGGTGTAAAAAATGTGACAACAGCCTTTAATAGATATCTTGTGCATTACCTTTCAGCTTGAGAAAACAAAGATTTAAAATCATTGCCATAATAATCATAACAAAACTTATTACCAGCAGGATAAAAAGCTTTCATATATAACATAAACAAGAAAGAGAATATTACTTTGTCTGATCTTTCTCTAGATTTTTAACTATCAAAACTTCGAAAATTATACATATAGTTTTTAGACATGGGATATTAAAATCACTTTCAAGTAATATTTTCAGGTGAAACAAAACAAAATATTATTTTTGTTTTATACTGATAAATGTGTTTTACCTATTATATGATCTTAAAGAAACTCTGTATATACCAAGTCTCTCTGAAAGCATTCCTAATATATTAAAGGCTTCAGGACAATCATCTTTATTAGCTGAAAAAAATATATAGGTATTGACAATTGAATATACTACATAATTAAATTTTGAAGCAAAACAAGTTCATACTATAATACAAATAAAGGTAGTCATTTATTTTGCAATTTCAGATAATTTTATAGATTTATAATCATATTTCATCATGCTGTATGCAATAAAGAATATATTTAATGGATAGTTACAAATTCATTCAAATTTCTTTAACTAACTAGGATAGACAAACAAGAAAAATAACAGCTGCTACAGACATATAAATAGCTATAACCACTCTAATGAGGGGGAAAAAATGCAAAATTTTCTTCAGCATGTTTGGAATATTGCAAATTTCCAAAATTGCTCTCAAAGTAGAGTCACGGGCAGGGGTGGGCAAAAGCAGGCCCACGGGTCAAATGCAGCCCTTTTAATAGGTTAATACAGCCCATTATGAAATCCCCTTCAGCAACATTTTCATCTCTGTCCAACCTGATTTTGCACACAAACTACTGAAATCAGCAGTGCGAGTGTATATCTATTTTTACACTGTATTTACACTGCACACATACACACGACAATACATACTTTATATTTTTCCAGTTGACAAACATGCTGAGCTGTTGTGACCTTGTGTTCACTACCTAAGACTTATTAAAGTAAAAAAAAAAGTGCAATTAAGAGCATTAAATGTTATTTTAAATATGTTTTAAAAAAATTATAATGGGTAGCAGTGTCCTCTTCCCTCATCATCTCCTGGCAAACAATAGACGTGCTGCAAAAGATTGTCATATAAGTACCATCGCACCTTGCAACAGCCCTGCATACACGATAAACTAAAAAATAACTTTCTGGCCCATGGTTAAATTTGCTCATCTCTAGGTTTGGATTCTATGCTCTGAGAGTTGTTCTCAGTTTGTGGGCTACTACACATCATTACTAGTGAAACCAGTTTTATGCAACATTGCATTTTCTGCAAGTAAAAAATGGTAGAAAACATCGAAAAATAATTCCCATGTCATCAATCAGATTTGTGCAATTGACAGTCCAAGTTGGTATGGGTTTTTGCCACTTTTTTAAAAATTTAAATGAAGAATACAGTCGTAGACCACTAAATCGGAGTCAAATTTATTGAAAACATGATGATCCATTTAGTCTTTTCAAAATATCTTTATTGCATATTTTGGAAGGCCAAAACTTATGGTCTTCATGATATGTGTTTTCTGAAAGATATATTCCCTTCACAATGTACAATAGATCATACTTTTCTAATTTTCAATAAAATATTTTTCTACCATATATTTTTCATGAATTAATAATATCTGAGAAAAGTCTAATCAGCTTATATATAACAAATATACTTATATAATTTTAAAATATAACCTCACAAACAATTCTGTGAACCTAATAAGGAATATTTTTCATTATTAAGCGAAATTCACACTATTGTAAAACATAAAAAAAGGGATTATAAAGCTATAAAATATAAAATTTTTGTAACTGCTATGATACTTTTATAAATTATTTTTACTTGTGTACTTTTATTATGATTTAAAACTAATTAATAATAGATAAAATATTTATGTCACAAGTTTAAATTAAAACTGTTTATTATAATTTTTGCAGGGGCACTGGATTATCATGAAAATAAATAGTCACTGGGTCTTTGAAATAGATTCAATACATTAAAAAAATAATGAACTAGTAAATTATTAAATGATTATAATTTTTAACAGCTAGAGAGGCACAAGTTTTAAAAATCATTTGACATATAATAAATGAGATTTACTAACAGTAATGAACTACAGAAATATCAATAAATTTCAAACTTAACCATTTGACTGAAATCATATCTGCCTACAAATTTTTTATGCTTAATTTATAACTGTGTTTTTTTCCAAGATGATACTATATTATTACTACTACATTATATTACAGGATAACTAAAACTGAAGTAGTATTTTTTAATCTATTAGTATTAAAAAACAATGATTATCTGTAAATAAAAAAATAAAAATAATAATTAACTTTTATAGCATAGTTTTATATTGTAAAAATGCTGCTGCTTGTTACTACAATTTTCTATCATATTGTTAGATGCATACATACACATATGACATTTTAATATGTGAAAAAGATATAATACTGGTTGCTTATTTGTCCCCTTTTATGAAAGTGCTGATAATCCATACTTTTAAATATGATTTGACAATCATATGAGCAAATACTATGTCAGTTGATATGCTGATGTCTTTCTATTCATTTGTATAGTGAGAGAAAAATTTTAGTAAAATTTTGCAATTAATTAGTAAGTGGCTAATAGTTTTGTCATGAAAATAATACGCCTAATTTTTCTCCTTACTGTTAATTTCATAAAAATTTTCAAAAAATATAACTGGCAAAGTGCATGAATAACCATAAATAGGATGCTTTAAGTAAATATATTTATCTGATAACAAATAATAAAAATTAAAAATATATGTTCATATTAATTATCGAGATAGCATAATATGTTTAGCTGTTGGTAGTGTACATGCACACAAACACATACACACTTACTTACTAAGTAAGGATCATTTTTCAGATAGGGAAACAGCAAAATTCAACTGTTCCCTTATAGGGGGTCAAACTACACATCTTCTAATTGCCAGTTGGATATTCTAACCACTTACACAATGACAAAATGCACATAGGAGTTTGATAATATTTTACATTCTCCCAAATTAAAGGGCAACTAAGGAGAACCCTTAGCTGTATACAATCGAATCAGACTAGCATTTTAGTTTGGGTACTAACATTAACTTATATTTTTTGTCATAAGTGTAATGTGAGAAACCAGTGGGCTTGCATTGGTATTAAAACCACAGATCTTCCAACTGCCAGCTAAATATGATAACTACTTATACACAGGAAGACTCAATAATTTTTCAGAACTATTAATATAGAACAATATGTGTAAAAAAATTTTCCTAGGAGTAATTTATACGTAACAAGCTAATCATACATATTATTAACTTAAATTCATTGGACTTCTTACACCCTGTGCTCTTATAAATACATCAAAAAATGACAAATTTACGTACGGAAATTGCAGTCAGTCAGCTTACTGTTAGTAGAGCAGTTTCGCGTGTTATTGCTACTGTCAATAGAAAATTATTGAAAAAATGGATAATAGTTAAAAAAAATCAATGTACGTTACTTTTACGATTTTCTTCTTACATGTAATGTAAATTTTAAGCCACTACCTCAGCATAGGGTGTTACTTGTCATAATAAACCACCTGCATATACTTCTAAAATAATTTTGTACCCATATTAAATACACCTTTGAAAACTTTCCTTTATCTCCCAGTATTATACATTATACTGAAAAGGAAAGTAAACTTTTAAAGTCAATGTTTTATTAAATTAGTAAATGTCTTCTTATGAACATATAATTCAGTGGTATTGCATGGAATTAACACATCATCATTATAGTAAGTACATTATAGGGATGTTTTCTTTTCTAGATAACTGCAGCAAGGAAAACTGATTTCATGTAACTAGTGAAATGATAAGACTGCATGTAACAATAGCAACTGTCTAGAGCAAAACGATGGGAGAAGAATTTTAAGAACTTATAATTTTAGAACTTAGGCCACTGCGTGCTGTAGTATGATTGGGCTAAAGCTCCTTGAAGAACAAGGAGCATAAAATGGTTTTCTCAAAAATTTGGAAGCAGATTCCAGTTTTTTTGAAGAATTCCAGTTTTTCATGTCAATATTACTTGTATTAAAATACACGAGATCCAGTGATCATAGAATAGGCACCCCTGTCTAAAGCAATACCACTGAACAGAAAGCTCAACAATATAAAACAAAATGAGAGTTTTGATCCAACTGGTTCGCAGCTTCCTGTTTACAGGGCTGCTTAAGGAGGAGACACTTCTAAGAGCTTCAAGAAATAACAAAATAATTAAAAAAACACTCATAGGTGTTAAAAATGAATTTTCCAGAAGGTTTCTGAATGTTGCCGAGTCGATAAAAATACTTATATGTTGCAAACAAGTGATGAATTTGATATTAATGCCCAGTAGAAGGGTTTCTGTTGCTAACTTCAACTGTACTTGAGCTATAGTTACAACTCCAATGTCAATCAACTCAGAATTGAAAGATCTTCAACATAATGCATTACAAATACAAACACTTATAGATACCAAGAAATTTTATATAAAATACACAATAAACAACATTAAATTATCATACAAAATGCATGAATTAATAAATAAAAACAAACAAACAGATAATACAAAAATATTGATTTACAATAAACACAAATACTTATACAAATTAAAACAGTACATATTTGCTTACTGAAATCAGATTTTAAAGTTAAATATAGGGGAACTGAAAACTTAAAATGACAAAAAAATGTAAATGAGAAGCTCCCTTAGTTATTCTGACTGTTAGAAATAATTTGTAATTTTAATCAGTAAAAAAAAATCTTTTTGCCTGTTATTTATTTTATTAAAAAAAATGGTACTGATTTTACCTTTAAACATACATAACATGGTTACTCTCTACTAATTTTTTTTATGATAATTAAATCCTATGAAAAGAATTTCAATTTCATTCATAAGTTAAAAAGTGCTATTGTATGTATTTTGATTAGAATAAAATATCAACAATTGCAATTATGTTTTTAATAGACATACCAGTAAAATCTTTAGACAGTGTTATGATGCAATAGTTATGCTATATATTATTTAATTTTGACTGCATAAAATTATATAATAAATACAACTCCTTAAATCACATTAATTAAAATCATATTGTTTTATGACAAAATAAATATTGATTAGAATAGGTACTGGGATAGAAATAGTGCTCACATCATTAAAAAAACTTATAAATCTAAACTTATAAAATCCCTATAAGTAAACAAAAATTTCACCAAGAGATTAAAAAAAAAGAGGAAAAAAAAGTATTGTTCAAAGAAATCGATATCAAAATTACAAAATTATGATAGGCTTCATAATGTCAAAGTTTCCCGCTTGACAAGCATAAAACAAGAATATTTGATATTTGAATTGCCTGAATAAAAAGTATTTTCTCCCTTTTTTCCATTTCTCATCACCACATCTCATTTAAAATTAATACAACTTAGCAGCTCTTTTCTAAGTGCACTGTTTAATATTGATATATTTGACTATCCACACACTGATAATTTTTAAACTCTCATAAACAAAATGAAAAATTAGAAATAAAATTTTTAGCAAAATTTACTTTTAATTAGTGTCTTGTCATTTAATTAATCTTTTATAATGTTACTCTATGTACTATCTTGGAATAACTTTTCCATAGCAAACAAGCAAGCAGGTAGTACAATATATTTTATTGGAGAGCATTCAAACACAAAACCATGAATCATGAAAACGAAAAGCATCCATACCTACAAATTTTGTCGCACAGTCAGCAGCAACCACAACAGCATTCATCTGCTCTATATTATACTTATAGGATTCTGAATCTTTATTTATTGTATTTAATAGCATTTCACATACAGATCTGGAATATCCCAAAAGAGCTTCAGGCTGATTTAAAGGGAAAAAGGAAGAAATAGAAATAATAAATGAATAAGCTTTTTATTTTATTGAATTATTAATATTTCATAAATAACAATAAGAAATATAGTTTCATAAAGTTAAACTACAAATACATTACATTATGAATGAAATGATTTTTTAAAGTTCAGAGCTGAAATTTAAAAAAAATTCTTTAAACTAGCAAACTTTTTAATCATAAACAAACCAAGATATAAGCAGATTCCTTGACTTAAAATTTTCAAGTGCTAATCAGCATTCGGATTAATAAACATAAAGCTCAAAACAGATGCTATCTGTATGCAAGAAAATAACTACTCATAAAATTTAATTAACAGCTTAATGCTTTTAAAACTGTGTATGCCAAACATCTGAAATGAGAGCTTAATTAACCAATAACTACTAAAAATAAGTCTCTATAATTTACAAAAATGAGACTAAATACACGTCTTAATCATATTAATTTATGAAATTCAAAATTAAAAAATATTTTGCAATACAGTTTAGGCTCAATTAATGTTATATTAAAAAAAAAATCAGTTGTCTACCTGAAAAAATTTACATTTTTAAGCTTGGTAAGCATTGAAAGAGAGATCTTCAAACAGAAATTCTAAAAAATGAAATAAGTATTTAATATGATCAATAATTATTATTCTGTCTGTAATTACTACACAAACTTACTGTTTTATCTTAGAAAGAATAATATGCTACATTTTAAAACATACATACTGATATATATGTCAGAATAAAATAAACAAAAAAAGTATTTTTGTTATTATGAGTCTATTTAAATGAAAAATCTTATCTCTTTTATCAATGACTATTATAATTTCTTTGCAAACAAAGAGGTAAAATAAAATAAACACTACCTTAATATAATAATAAATAAAGCAAATTTTCTCCACACATAATATAAGCCTATCAGAGAAATTCAGTTTTTGATTTTCTATGTCCAAATGGAAAATCTATTTCAAATGGAACTATTTCCCTGATCGAACACAATAAACTATTCATCAGATTAAGTATCAGTGAATGAAAGATTTCACATATTTTATGTAAAATACAAGCAATAACTAAGACCATAATAAAAACTGACCTTACTTATTACTGCAAAGCAAATAAAAGTAATATATTACCTTTTTTAATCTTTTACCATTATAATATGAAAGATAACTCATATCACAAAGGGAGTTTCTAAAGTGTAAAATTTCTGAATGTGTTCATATAAAAGCTCAATTTCCATTTAAGAAAAATATTTGCTCTTAGCGGAATACAATTCTATTTATAAAATGTATAATAATAACATAGCAGTGAAAACCAGAACAGCAATGATTCTGATTTAAATGTGCTTTCACTAAATCAATAAAGAAGAAGCATTTATAGATTTTCTTTCAAGAAATGACATGTAAAGTTTCTATTGCAGTGATAAAACCATTTGAATAAAGATAAAACTAAGTGATTACCATCCACATGAAAGCAAACGAGATATCTTTCAAACATGATTTCTTGAGATAATAGTATTCAATGTTTATAAAATGAGCCATATTAAACCTAAATACAAGCATTTTTTCTGCTCTGAAAACTATAGTTTTTTGGGAAGAAATCTTAAGCATTTAAAAAAATCTACTTGATTATATCAATGATGCATCTTTAGACAGCAAATTTTCATTTAAATTCAGTCAAACCTTTGGAAACTGCAAGAGATGACAAATGACATGATTTCTCTAACATAAATAAATAATATGGAAGTGATATTTTTTACTTATACTACTTTACATGCATTTACATTGGTTGTCATTTATTAAGAAAAAATCACAAAAATGACGATTACTCAAGTTACATATAGAACTTCAACTGGCCCACAGTGTACAAGATATAGTAAGGTATGAAACAACATGAAAAAAATCACAAACAATTATAATGTTACAGAAATAAGCATATGTATAAAATGAACAAATAGGATCTTTCTGTTTGGTATAGGAAAATTAGCTTCAGTATGAAGTATGATCTTGCTTAGAAGCAATACAGCAATTATGCAGTCTAGCAGTTCCACAGGAAGTGAGAGCCATTGCAAGTGTGGCAAAAGTCTGAACAGGAGAATTGAGAACAGCTACATATCTTTCTAAAAGCATCCTAAACATGCTCGATAGAATTCAGGCCCAATGATTGTGTCGACACCTCCATCTGCAGAGCTGTTTGCATATGAAGATAATCATCACCAGCCCTGTGAGGTCTAGCATCGTTGTCCTGTAGCAAGAAACCATCACTTATTGCCCCGGCATACGGGCACACATAAGCATCAAGAATATCATCTCTATAGGGCTGAGCATTCACAGTTCCATGTGGTAAGGCATGCAGGTCTCTCCCAATGAGATACCACCACAAATACACACACTGCCTTTTGTATGCATCTCTTTCACAGATGTCTGATAGATGATAACAGTTTCCAGGTACTCTCCATATCAAATAATGCCTACTATCACTCTTGAAGGTAAAGCTGAAATCATCTATAAAGAAAACAACCCACCATTGATCAGCTGTTCAGTGGGCATGTTGACATGCCCACCACAAAAGTTTCCTTCTATGACATGATGTGAGAGGTTAGTTAGTTGTAAGCACTGGCCCCCAGCCCACCTAGCAGGCGAAACTTGCCATATGGCTATGAGGGGACAGGCCAAGCCACAAGCCACAAAGGCATAACCAAAAAAAAATAAAATAAAATAAAATAAAATAAAATAAAATAAAAAAGTAAAGTAGATACATACATTCCAAGCACTCTCATGACGTGAGAGGTATGCAAATGGCTATTTGCCTCATGTACATACCTCATTCATGAAGCCTCCTATGTACAGTTGATATTGAAAGCAACAACATTCTAGTGACTGCAGAAAGGGAGGTTCTAAGTTGAATCGGAGTCATGGTTCTATACCTTTGTGTGCATAACAACAAATATCGGTCATTGGCGCTCGGGGTGGTGGTTGACCATTCCTGGATGCCGAATCTGCGGTAGAAATTGTTGCCAAAGTCTATGAATCACAGAAAAACTCACATTTAGCCATCTGACCATCTGACTCTAGTCTCCTTTTAGCACTCCAATGCAGTGCTTCAAGCAAATGACAGCTGGAGGTCATAGCTACAAATTGGCTATCCCAGATTTCTTATCTTAGCATCAGAGCAAAATTTGTTGGCTTGCTGTCCGATTGCAACACCACTAACTTGTATACAGCAGTTTTACTCGGCAATTCTTATTTGACAACATATTCAAATTTTATACTAATTGGCTAATCTTTGAACAAATTATCAGAATTTTTGTGATTTTTTTACAATTTTTGGAAACCAGTGTATATATTTTAAAGATATATACATACTTTAATATTTAAAGATACTTTTATATATTTTAACATACATATTTTTTATATGGCTTGTTTATACATACTTTAAAAAGAATAAAAACAACTTAACTACTAATATTATTAACATCACTTGCAAACTTTGCTTCTTATAAACAAAAAAGCTTATAAAGTGTTTCATAAAGGTATAGCAAAATTGCAGTAAATATTGTCATTTCTAATGATAAAAAAAACTACTACGGGTACATATAGAAGTACAGGTATATCCGAACTTTACCATTGATCATACACATATAGTTGTAGCTCTGCCCTGATTTTGATGTACAGCATCTTGGGGTACTGATCTGAGGATTTCTAACACTTTTCCCCCTACCACTATGCCACATGAGAGAAATTTGGGCTTGCCAGTATTTTAAGTACTGCCACAGACATTATACACTTATAAACATACATGCGTTCTCTCAGATTTCACTCCTGGGCCCAATGATATGGCAACCAGCATTGTTAAACATTATATGAATAAACATAACTACAAGTGGCAGGACACCAAAATTCACAAGTTGTATAGTCCCACTGCACTAACTGTGTACCCCAATTCTGAGGA
Organism: Stegodyphus dumicola; assembly: GCF_044657685.1. Classification (NCBI taxonomy): domain Eukaryota; kingdom Metazoa; phylum Arthropoda; class Arachnida; order Araneae; family Eresidae; genus Stegodyphus; species Stegodyphus dumicola. Next base: position 214,563,763 of record NC_140773.1, on the reverse strand, counting down.
AGAACACCTTGGGGGCAAGAATCTGGGAATCTCCAACTCCTCTTCTCCTACCACCAATCAACAGGACTTTCAGCTTGCCATGTATTTTGAGTGCCCCCTTGCTACACAGACGCTGAACACGTAAAAACATCTAATGCCTTCTCCAGGATTCAAAGCTTGGCCCATCAGTATAGCAGTCCCACACCACTATACCATCTGGGCGGCAAAAATAACAACACATACTTACATGAGATCCTAGTGCAGTCGCATGTCTATAAAGATCCATAGTTTCACTGTGTTTTACTTTATCTGCAATAAATGCTTGGCCCACCCAACTCAAAGGATATGTTGGTTCAGCTGATTGAGCCATTCTAAAAGCAATATGTGAAAGCTATAAAAATAATATGAAAGAAAAAATTTCAGTTTTGCAATACATATATATATTAATGTTTATAGTTACTTTTAATGTTAATTATCAATACTAACAAATATATAATTTAAATACAGGAATTGAAGATTAAATTACTGCTGCAAATTAATAAATAATAGGTATGAATTATACAGTTTACAGCAAGGATGTCAAACTCACGGCCCACGGGCCGCATGCGGCCCACAACAAATATTTTTGCGGCCCAGCCAATATATCGGCAAATAATAATATATAATAATAAAATAACATATCGACGAAGAAAAAAATGAAATGTTTACTGCTAAGTAATTAACGATAATTTATTCAGTAATTAACGATTATTTATTATTTCAGATTACTCACAGCGAGCTGACACACACACTACTTAAATTACAAATGCGTGTGAGTAGCTTGCGTTCAGCTACCTTCGGCTTTTGGGGGACACATGCACTCAGAACTTGTACGCATCCCCCGATAGCCGAATGTGGAATCTTTATTATTAATTATTACTTAATTCATATTGTTACGGATTTCATAGTTATTTATTTAGTTAGTTTTTTTTTATTTAGAATTGTAATTAGATTTGCTTCATGTTGCCTTAGCAATGCAGACGATTTTTGAAAAGACAGCTGCGTTGGAAGGTTAAAAATAGAACAGCGCGTGCATTTAATACCTAATAAATAAATATCTCGTAATTGCTGTTGCCATCCACAAAAATCCAGATATTTATAGGTGTTTCCAGTATATTCGAGAAATTAATTATAAAGCTTATAAAAGCCGAGAACAAACAACTCATCTCAGTAGTAGCTGTAGTTCTAGCGAACTGTTTGTTTACTTAATGCTGTGATTGATTTGTAGCGATTTCGCTGCGAGATAGAATTAGTTTCTCTGTTTTGAATTGATTTTTGCTTAACGTTTGACATTTTGTGATATCGTTTGGAAGAAATATTGCATGCGGCCCACCTAAAGTTAAACCTTGTTTGTTTGGCCCAAGTGTACCTATGAGTTTGACATCCTTGGTTTACAGCTTTGAACAATAACAAGTAGTGTGCCATAACTTTCCTTTCTCACTACATATATATACATTTAACAACTGGTTCTTTTTTGTTAAAGCCACGCTGTTTGGCACTTTTTTTTTTTTTTTTTTTTTGTTTGTTTGTTTGTTTTGGCTCATTTCTTTGGCAGTAGGTGTCCTGAGTTTAGTTCAACATCTGTTCTGGTGATACCCATCTTTAGTCTGTATGACCATTTCCCCCCTATAACCAGCTTTTAAACTGTAATGGATGGATTCTATGGTTTACCAAGAAATGAAGAAGCAGCAATTTTGTTTCTTCAAGAAAACATATTCTTTACAAGAAAGATAGTGTTTGCAGTTTTCTTTTTAATTAAAGCTTGCTTCCAATGAATCCTAACACAATGCTTGAGTGGAATAATTACCTGTATTATTCCAGAAAGAGGTATGTAACTATTCCTTGTTATCTCCTACTAATCTTAAAATCAGTAGATATAAAAAAACTGTGGAAATGGATAAAAACTTATTGAAAAAAAAAAAAAAAAAAAAAGAATGCAGGCTGTCTTTCCCCCACAAAGGATCTTTGGATGATTCTGTCATGAAATTGAAGAATGTTTCTTATTCCTACTCCCAGTCAATGCACTTCATCTAATACTGAGCTAACAGCATGGGGACTGAAATGCACCAGTATGGCACCGAAAACACATAGCATACCTACAGCTATTCAGAAAGTAACTTATGTTTTAGAAAAAAAAAAAAAAAAAAAAAAAAAAAATGAAAGTAAAAATTTTTTTATTATTTATATTTGAAAGGCACATTATTCAGCTATTTTTCTGCATAATCTCCATTAACATTATAATAAGTGTATAAATTAAGATACTTATCATAATGTTACACAAGTATGTTAGGTGTATTATCATAGAGAGTTGCCGCCTGAGACTTCAGCCCTGCACGGATGCATTTCCTTGTCATCGCCGAAGCACTGTGTTGCAATCCAGATGCACACATGTGTCTCACAAGCGACGAACTTTACTTAAGTCTCGTCTTCTATTATGACATGGTCGAGTAGTGATTCACTGTTCAAGGTATGTAAGGATCTTAAGTTTTACTAACGTTTATTTTATTTTAAATCTTTACTATCGCTTTTTATTTTCTACTTCCGGCCAGAATTATAAGCGTTAAGGTTTTTATGCAAAGTTTGTCTGGCGAACGCCAAGTATTTAAGTTGTGGCCTTTTGCCAAGCGAGAGAGAGGAAGCAGTGAGTCGAAGCAGGCCGCTTACCTTAGAAGTTACGCAGTTGCTGTTTGCCTTCCAGGCCAGAGGTTTTATTCCTCTTGATAAATTTTAAAACATATTGTAGTGTTCACAGTCTCTGTACTACATACGCTTCCTGTTAATATAAGGCCAATCTTCCACGTTTATTATTCTAAAGTTAAATTAGAGTTTAGTTTTATTTTTATACTTTTACGTTAGACCCCAAGTAGCGGGTCAGTGTATTCCGAAGTACGGAAGTTATTGTATATAGAGAAAAATAAAGGGTTTTGTATACCCTTCGTCTGTATCCTGTCTACTTACCACAATTAGTGAACATAGCTTTAGTAAGCTCTCTGTTCCGAGTCAGGTCCTTGTATGTTCCCGAAGAAGGTAAGAAGGAATATTGACCCTGATAGTGGCGCCCAACGAAGAAGAATAACCATGGCCGAGTTTCAAGAAGAACCTGTGCTGCCTGCAGAAACGGCTCAGAATCCAGAAATGCCAGCTGCCGCCCTGGAAGGATTTGGTTACATCGTCCAGACCATGCGCGCTTCGATGAAACCAGAAGCAACATTTAATGGAAACTCACCGGTAACCAGTTTTTTGGAAAAATTGGATGACCACTTCATGCTCTACCCCGTGCACGAGTTTCAAAAAGTTACCTTAGCTACCAGCGCTTTGAGGGGCCAAGCGCTTAACTGGTTCAAACGTATAGGCAGAAGTCTCTTGGGTCAAGCAGGAAGTCCCACCTATACTTACGAGAATTTCAAGACTGCCCTACTAAAAGCCTTCCCTGTTGTAAGGGATCGTGCGAAATTAGAAACGGAACTTTTCAGTATATATCAACAAAGAATCGAAAACCTCTCGAGCTTTATTTTAAGAAAAATTCACGTTTTCAAGCTCTTGTATGGAAACCGTCCGGACCCTGAAATAATTCAAGTGATTTTGCCGAGGTTACTACCCCAAGTGCAAGACTTTATTGAATTGAGAAATCCGACTACACTGGAAAAGTTATTTGAGTTAGCAATCCAGTTTGAAAGTAGAAGAACGGCGGACGTCGAAAGAAGACGCCAATATCAACAGCGAAACCAATTTGGTACGCCAAGACTACAGCAAACTCAAGCACACGGCTATGGAGAAAAAGCGAATCAGTGGGCAAGGAAACCCGAGCATTCAAAAACAGCCGGCGAACGTCGACAGTTCAATAGCAACCCAGGAGAAAAGTCTCAAGGCCAGTGGAAAAAGAAGGAAAGCACGGAAAGGAAAAATAATTTAAACTAAAACGGATTTCTGCTGACGGGAGGGTGCGGAAATCCGAAGGCCAAGAAAACCCCTCTTCCTACAAGTTAAATACAGTAATGGTGAAAAATCTGACTCTTCCGAAGATTGAAGTCTTGGTGAATAATATCCCAGCCACCGCACTCCTGGATACAGGCGCGCAGTGTTCCTGTGTGGCAGAAGATTTTTTTAGGAAGTATTTTCGCAAATACCGCATATATAATTCGGATAATATGACAGTGTTAGCGGCGCAAGGAGAAAAATGTAAGTGTGTAGGTAAAGTACTGTTGTATATCCGTATCAAGGACGAACAAGTAAAGGTGATGTTTTTTACAGTAAAGAATCTGCAAGCACATATAATTTTAGGAATAGATTTTCTTTCAGAAGCACAAGCTACGCTGGATTTTAATGAAGCATCCCTTAAGCTGACAATGAAACCAGTTCGTACAGAAAACGCTGAACCGCCGATGTTAAAACTTGACCACCTCTCTAATGACGAGCAAGGAAGAATCCGACAAGTGGTAAGTGAATTTGCTTCGTTATTTAGTGATATTCCAGGATTTACTCAGGTTACTAACCATAGTATTGACACCGGAGATGCAATGCCAGTTCGTCAAAAACCATACCGGTATGATAAGAATAAGGAAAAAAATTATAGAATGGCATATTACCGATATGCTACGTAAAAAGATCATAACGCCCATCTCAAGTAGTTATGCTAGCCCGGTGGTTTTATGTAAGAAAAATAATGACTATCCTTTGACGCATCCAAAAAGATGGAGATTCGCTATTGATTACCGTAAATTAAACTCCATAACTAAATATCCGGTATATCCGTTACCGATCATAGAAGAAATTTTAAGGAACATAAAATCAACCAAATTTATGACGACTTTAGACTTAACGACTGGTTATTTTCAAATAGGGGTAAGGCCTGAGGACGTGCCTAAGACTGCTTTTATAACCAAGTCTGGCACTTATGCATTTTTGCGTATGCCGTTTGGCCTTTCAGGGGCCCCGGCAACATTTCAGCGATGCATGGACATTGTGTTAAGACCTGTTCTTGGAAAGTCCACATTTATCTATTTAGACGATATCATTATTACTAGTGATAATCTCGACCAACATGTACAGGATTTAAGACAGATGTTTTCTTTATTAAATGAGGCCGGTCTAAAAGTTAATGTCGAAAAGTGCAAATTTGCAGCCCCTGAATTAAAATATTTAGGTTACAAAATATCTCAGAAAGGAATCGAGACAGACAAATTAAAAATAATTGCTGTACAAAAGTATCCGACTGCAACCACGGCAAAGAAGCTCTCTTCTTTTCTAGGACTTTGTTCATATTATAGGTCCTTTATAAAAGATTTTGCGGCTATCGCTGAGCCATTGTTAAAATTAAAAAGGAAAAAGGCAAGATTCTCGTGGACGGCCGAAGCCAATAGTGCTTTCGAAAAATTAAAACAAGCATTAACGCAAGCCCCTGTGTTGAAATTTCCTGAAAAGGATGAGAATTTAGAAATTTCAGCGGATGCTTCGGATTATGCGGTAGGAGCGGTACTTTCGCAAAATCAGCAGCCCGTGGCATTTTTTAGCCGAACTTTAAATCAAACACAAAGAAACTATTCCGCGACCGAGAGAGAGGCACTTGCAGTTCTGTCAGCAGTGCAAAAGTTCCGAGTCTATTTTGGAAAGGCGCCAATAACAGTGTACTCTGATCATGCGGCGGTAACTAGATTGTACTCAGGAAAAATTTATCCCCAAGGTTAATAAGATGGGCACTCAAGCTGCAAGAATATAATCTGGTAATCAAGCATACCCCCGGAAAGGAAAATATCGTAGCAGATGCCCTATCAAGAATTAAAATAGATGAACAAGGTAATACCGTAAAGGTGGCAATGCTCACAGCATGTACAATAAATTCCCGAGAAACTGTAATAACCGAACTGGGTAAGGATCCTGAGTTTGGAAGCATTTATGAGTATTTGAAGGATCCTGAAAATTTTAGCCACCAAGATATTGTGGCGATAAGAAATAGGGCGGCCCATTACGAACTAATAGATGGTCTATTATTCTATACAAAAACTACGAATTCCAACAACGAATTTTGACCTGTTATCCCAGCTAGTCTTAGATTAAATATCCTGCAGGAGCTCCATGACAGCCCTTTAGCTTCTCATGCTGGTATTCGAAAAACTATCCAACGCGTACGCGAGGCAGTCTACTTTCCTGAACTGCAAAAGTTAACAAGGGCGTATGTCCAGTCCTGCCCAACATGTCAAGCAGTTAATTATATTAATTTCCGCCCGGCCGGGTTTCTAAATAGTATTAAATCCGAATTTCCAAATGAAATAATTGGCATCGATTTATTGGGCCCTTTCCCAAAAAGTCAGTTAAATAAAAGTCGCTATCTCCTTGTTATGGTTGATCATTTTAGTAAATGGACCGAAATTGTTCCCTTAAAACGAGCCTCCGCGAAATTAGTTACTGATTCTATTTTAAATAAGTATATTTTAAAATACGGGGCGCCCCTAAAAGTTATATCGGATAATGGTCCTCAATTTGTAAGTAATATATTTGAAGACATGTGCCAAAAACTGGGCATACGTCATTTAAAAATGGTCCCGTATCGGCCGCAATCAAATATAGCGGAACGGGTCAATAGAAATATAGTGAAAATTATCCGTAGTTATGTTAAAAATTTTCATAAAAGCTGGGATAACTATGTCAATGAATTTGCTTTCGCCCTTAGGACCGCAAAACATGATACAACGGGCAAAACTCCTGCTGAGTTATTTTTAGGCAGAAAGATTATAATGCCGTTAGATAAATTATTTTATGTGCAACAAAGAGCCCCAGAATTTAAAATGGGTGATATAGAAAAACTAATTAAGGAAGCAAAGAAGAATACGGAAGTAGCACAAAGAAAACAGAAGCTCTATTATGATTTGAAACGACGGGTAGTAACTTATAAAGTAGGGGATGAAGTTTTAAAAATTAAGCATTCACTTTCTTCAGCAACAGAAGATAAAACTGCCAAATTTTTTCCACGATTTGAAGGACCATATGTTATAGAAAAAATAACTCACGCTGTAGTAGTGTTAAAAGCCAGAAATGGTGAAACCTGTTCCGCAAACATTGATCAAATCAAGCCCTATTTCGATCGTAATAAAATGCAAATATTTTCAGATCTTTTGCAGGATCTGGCATGGCAGACACCGCAGGCACAAGCTCCAGAGGTGGAAAAACGACAAGTACAAGGGCAAGCCAATAAGAGGCAGGAGCAAGTGAAAAGAAAATTGCCCCGCGGAAAAATTGAGGGTAGCAAGAAAAAGAAGCCATTCCACCGTCCAGAAAAAAGAGTTCACGAACACCCCCAGAATGAAGAAGGGAGAAGGACGACGTATGTGAAGAGAACCAGGAGAAATGACGGCAACTATAACCCGGCTCTAAAACGGAAGATCTACTCATCCGACAGGACTCTCCACAACAAAAGTCGTCGAACTGCGGAAGGGCCATCAGCGGCGGAGGAAAAAGTACAAGGAAAATTTGAACGGCCAGCAACGAGGTCCAAGCAGACACACGAAAGAAGTTTCCTGGTTTCCCCAAGACCAGCTGCCATCAAACGGCCAAGACCACAAGCAGAGGAGAAAAAGAAGGTATTCAAGGGTGACCGAACTGGTGAAAAAAGGAAGCTTCCAGAGGAAAGCACTGAAGGGCGAGCCCGTACAAGAAGGAGGATAAATCAAACTACTATCTGCAATACCTTTAAAGACTGGGCCCAGAAAAGGATGTCCGAATATCACAAAGATAAGTAAAATTTTATGTTACTTTGCAAACTTAAGTTAATCTTTCATTCTTACTGCAAGTGGCAGATTTCAAGAAGTTTTACCTCATGCGAGGTCTACCTTTATCGCCAAAAGGGCGAGAAATGAGTTGTTACCGATTTTGGTAGTATGTTTTTCAATTACGCGCGCGTAAAACTAAAGTTGATGTATAATAGCATCGTGTAAAGACTTAAATATTGTAAAAAGTTATTGTATAAATTTTATTTAAAACATTCTAGCAAGAAAGAAGTTTTAGTCTGAAAGACTTTTTGAAATGTATTATTTCAATGTAGAAAGAATTGGCACTTGCTTTGAAAAGAATAGAAGTTAACAATGTACTACTAATGTATGTTTTCAAATGTGTAAAATTAACGGCATGTTGATATGTTCTTATATACAATGTGAACTGTTATTTTAAATGTTAAGAAATACCGTGATATGGTAAAAGTGAATGTTAAAATTTTTTTAGTCGTGTGACTGCAAAAAGACTAAATCATGGAGAATATGTGTTAAAGGTTGAATGATGTAGTTAGGCTCTCTGACGCTACACTTTAGAGTTAGACACTTTCAGAATAGTACCTCAGGGTTTAGAGTTGAAATTAGGGTGTGTTAAGAGGTCTTGTTATGTTGAATTTTAACACGTTAGTGTTTTGATTGTAGGAGGAAGTGTGGAACACGTAGACAGAAACACATTCGTGTTTGGTGTTCTTTTACAACACATGTCAGAGAGCACGGGGAGAGATAATTAAAATAGTCATGAATGAAATAAGAATGTTAAGAGAAGTATAATTGTATATGTTACTTGCCATTTCATTGTGTAACATTTCATTAAACTAGTTTTCCTTCCAGATCCCTGGAAGGAACCAGAATTGAATAAAAGCTCCTGTTTAGATGCAGTACAGATGAAAAATAATTGTTGTATATCCTGGGAGCTGCTATTGTAAAAAAAAAAAAAAAAAAAAAAAAAATTCTTTCTTTTAAATTTCTAGTTTCTAGCGAAGTATGTTTGTAAAAGATTGGCCTCGCGTTAGATTCTAGAGCTAAAAGTTTTCAACAAGGTCGTTTTAGACCTCAGTTTCAAACTAATTAACTCTGGCGGGAAGTATGTAAGGATCTTAAGTTTTACTAACGTTTATTTTATTTTAAATCTTTACTATCACTTCTTATTTTCTACTTCCGGCCAGAATTATAAGCGTGAAGGTTTTTATGCAAAGTTTGTCTGGCGAACGCCAAGTATTTAAGTTGTGGCCTTTTGCCAAGCGAGAGAGAGGAAGCAGTGAGTCAAAGCAGGCCGCTTACCTTAGAAGTTACGCAGTTGTTGTTTGCCTTCCAGGCCAGAGGTTTTAATCCTCTTGATAAATTTTAAAACGTATTGTAGTGTTCACAGTCTCTGTACTACATACGCTTCCTGTTAATATAAGGCCAATCTTCCACGTTTATTATTCTAAAGTTAAATTAGAGTTTAGTTTTATTTTTATACTTTTACGTTAGACCCCAAGTAGTGGGTCAGTGTTTTCCGAAGTACGGAAGTTATTGTATATAGAGAAAAATAAAGGGTTTTGTATACCCTTCGTCTGTATCCTGTCTACTTACCACAATTAGTGAACATAGCTTTAGTAAGCTCTCTGTTCCGAGTCAGGTCCTTGTATGTTCTCGAAGAAGGTAAGAAGGAATATTGACCCTGATAGGTACACCTTGACAAATGTCAAAGTTGCTGCCATGAGTTACTTTTTATGGTCTTCTAACAAGAGTTTTGGTACCCATCTGGCACAAAACTTGTGATAGCCTAGATCTTGCATCACAACACCAAACAACAAAGTTCCTGAAATTTGAGGAAACTTCGAAAGTGAGAGCTCCGAAACTGTGAAGTGGTGGATTTCGTAAATTTTGTTTATAGATTTTCTCTATGAGTTCAGCACTAACGATGCTCGGCCTGCCACTTCGGGCTTCCTAGTGAAAATTTGTGCAGCCATTTTTAAACATGATGCACCATTGTCTCACTCCAGCTTCACCCATTACGTTGTTTCCATCCACCGTACAAAGTTCTGGATAAATTTCAATTGGTCTCAGTTTTTTTGTGAACAAAAATCTAATCACTGATCCCACTTCACAACTGAAGGGATTGCCTATTACAGCACATATTTTACACATTCACAGTGAACAAATTAGAGGCAATACGTGCCATCAACGATTACAACTGGATGTGTAAGGATTCAGTAGACATTCTGACAGCAAGATGGGGATACTAGTACTATCTCTCGCCACGCAGCAGCAAAACATAAGTTACTTTATGAATAGCCCTCGTACTACTCAACCAAATTACTTTTACTGAGTAGTTTTTCTGCTATTTTCTGACCTAATTATAACAATGCAGATAAAAAGAAAAATATAGTTACAGTATGTCATTTCTTGTATAACTTCCTGATTACCTTGTGCCAAAAACAGATAAAAAAATTATATGATTTAACTCTTTGCATTCGTATGTCCACTCTCAGCCACCAAAGCCTTTTTACCATTCCGGTCGTATGTCTGCTCTCAGCCACTCCAGCAAGGAATTATACGAATCGCATACTGTATGCATTCATGTATCAGTTTACACTTTTCCTATACAAACCTCAATGCCTAAAGAACCTATTCACGAACCAATACGGTGCTCCATCGATTGGAGATAACATAATCTAAACTAAACAAAAGTTGTGACTCAGCGCTTGCCATGCAAGATGCAGTGGCGAGTCAGTCATCTTTTGAATGTAATGAAATCAACAACGTTTGACGATACCTTGTAGAATTCCAAAGAATATTTTATAAATTGTATTTAACACTAATTAGACATTCTCTTTTCTTAAAATATTCCAAAATAATTACCCAAAATTCAGCTAGAAGAGAGAACAGGACACCTATGCCACATTTTCGTCTGAAAATTGGTGGCACAATTGACAGGTGTTTTTCGTGAGAGCAGATTCAAAACCAGGAAGACTATCAACCTCTGATAAGGAAGAAAGACTTAATGGAAAACCGCATATATTGCGGCATTGTTAAAATGTAAAAAGTAAAGATTGTAGTGTATGCTCAAACAGAAAGATTAAGGGTGGAAGGCACCAAACCAATTATTTTTGCGATACATGCACTCGAAAAACTGGCCTGCATGTTGGAAAGTGTTTTGAAAAATATCACACAAAGGAGAATTATAAAACATAATTTTTATACAAAATATATCACTAGATTTGTGTATTGAATAAAGATATATCTAAAGTTCACAAAAGAATTACTAAATCTTGTTTATCTATCATAAACTTGCATGTTATGTATCCCTGCTCTATCGACGGAAATTAATTCTGACCAGTACGATACCGATCTCCAAATTTAATCCGACTGCAAAGGGGTTAACAATATGCAGTTTTTTTTTTTTTTTTTTTTTTGGTTGTTGCTTATGGGACAAGGGGGGGTGAAATGCATGTGTGATTCAGTGAAAAGCAAATTTAGTTTTCTGAAATGTGTGGAATGTGAGGTGCTATAACTAAGAATGCTGCAGTTTATGCAATAGGTAAACACCTGATTCTATAAAAATTTAGGCTAACATGAAAATTTATTGGTAAGATCCAATATTGCATTACATTCTTGTACATTCGGGCCCTCACCGGTGTATGTCGACAATCACAAATATGCTCTGGTGTAGGTCGAAAAGAGAGGAGTATATGTACATGCTGTCATTGCAAAAAGAAGTGTTCCACAAATAAATGCAGTTGTAAAATCAAGGGCTTCTTGTGCAATTCAAAGTGTCATAATAGTTTCAGTTGTTGCAATAAATAAGATTTGAATCACATAATTTAGTACGATTTTAACTTCTATTATTTTCCTTTCACATTTTGAATGTACTGTGTGTTTTAAGTTCTTATGTTCTTATTTTAAGTCTCAAGTGTGTTTTTTCGCGACTTAATTACGGAGAAGAAAATATAATATTTTTATCTGTTTAACATCACCATTAGAACATGGTGAATGTCGACATTTACCGGTGTAAGTCAGAAATAAGAGTACTTGAAAAATATTTCAGACGTACACCAAGCGACTATGTGAATGTTGACATTCACCGGTGAAAGTCAACATTCTCCAGATTTCGGTGTTTCACCATAACATACACATCAGATTTTTTTATTATATACACACACATACAGAGAGAGGTACGATGTTCCTGAAAAGACGCTCTTGATGATTAGATAATTCAAACTAATATTAAAACTAAATCCTAAATAAATTAACAGAATAAATATTTTAAAATATATCCAATAAACTGTAAAACTGAATACACTTTTAAATTTGATTAAACATTCTTCTTCAGAGCCTTCATATACTAGATAAAAAATTGTATTATGTACTTCAAATTACCTCAATATTTCCATTTTCCAAGTATAAAACTCCTAAATTTGTCCATGTTTCAGCATTCTAACACAGGAAAACAGATACAGAAGAAAATGATTATATAAATACATTTATATGTATTTTATATAGATACATTTATATGTAATATATATATATAATTATCAGAATATAAAAGAAATGAAATTCTTACATTTCTATTAAGTTGCAATGATTTAATCAAAGCATGCTGTCCAAAAGCAGAGTCTTGTAATTCTGCAATAATGCCAAAGTATAAAAATTGTGTTTTAAAAATATGACAGTAAGAAAATATAAATTTCCCACTTTTCAGAGTTGGTGAATATTTGCACATTATAAGACAGCTTTTTTAAAACAGACAAATATAGCTATATCACCTGAAATCAAAAAAAAAATATTTCACTGTAATTTATACAACTGAACGAGAGTGAATAAGAATTCTGTCGAATAAAGAAATAGGAATAACATTTTAAATAGTCCCACAAACTTAATTAGATAATATGTAAAAATAATGTTTTCCCCCATCTATTTCAAACACTGTGTTTTATTTTAATTCTAAAGGAGGAGGAAAAAAAATCTTAAAGCAGTTTGACGTAAAATTGTTTGTTCAGCTAAACATACAGTTTCTTAAATATAATTTTAAACATTAGCAGAAAAGTATTTTAATGCTAGTTTTTCAGCTAAATATTGAAAAAGTGAAAAATATTCTAATTATTGAGATAGCAACTTCATTAAAGAAGAAAATTATATATCATCATAGAGTATTTCCATTTTCAGAGATGTTTCACATGAAATAATTAAAGTGAAAAAGAATTATTGAAAAAATCATTTTGACTGTATAAAGAAATTATAAAAATAGCAATATGAAGTAACTGTAAGAAAGAAATGTTGTATAATCTCAAAGTATGTATACAAGTTTTTCAAATAAATTTCCTTTTAAAATTACAATACTAGATTCAAAATTTAATAAAAATTTACTACTGAAATTTGTAAACTGATTTGATTGCTCTTTTCAATTAAGTTTTAAAAGTCATTTGCAGTTCCTTCCAATTTTGCAGAAAAATGTATAATTTTGATTTTTTTTTTTTTAAAGATAAAAGTCTGAAATACTTTTAATGACTTCTCTTCGGATATACTAAAAATTATACAGCTAAAAAATGAAAAACATATAACATTGTAAATTACCATTTAATTAACATTAAAATAATGATATACTACTATATTATTAGAAAATTATTAACACTAGCATATTATTAACAAATTAATTATTAGCACTTTTCTAAGCTTCCATTTATAATTCGTTAACATCAGAAATAGTTTCTTATAAATTGTCATAATTTTTTAATACCTTTAGAAAGCTTTCTGAAAGAACGCTGAATTGTTTAATTTATCTAAATATAACTAAATCCTTTTAGCATGTAAATGAGCAAAATAATTATCTAAAAAAAAAAAATGAATTTTTGAATTATACAACATATATGCACTTTAGAAAATTTCAGTTTCCTTCTTCAAGAATAAAATATTAAACACATGAACATTCATACAGAAAAAATTAACAATAATCCCTTTCCAGGAAGTGGCATAATCCTTCAAATTCAAAGAGCTTTTAGATGCTTATATATTCTTGTATATAATAGAAATTTTAAATGTCTTTACATATCAACATTGGAAATTTTACATTTACATAGTTAGAAGAAATAATATAGATGGAATTAATACAATAACTCCTAACAATAATTAACCCCCCTTCCCCAAAAAAACTTGTTTTACTAGGAAATGAACTATAATACCTTTTCCTGTAGCAACTACTCCCAAAGCAGTCCAGTGAGCTTCATAATTCGGTGTTATACACACAGCTTTTTGAAAACAAATAAATGCCTTCTTAGCAAAGTCTAATTTTTCATTGTTGTCTACAGAATGCACAGATTGTAGATGATACGTAACCCCTAAATCATGCCAAAGAGTACTGACATTCTCTTTAATAATTAAGGCCCGACCAAAGAACCTATAAAGAAAATTGAACAACAACAATTTTAAAAAATTCATTTTTTATACATACTGTGTACCAGAATCAACAGAAAAACTAACATTAGGAGTTATACATGCAGAGTGTTTAGAAAAGATGGCTACAGATTTTATTTCATTACATGCTGATTTTAGAATTGTGCTTTCCAGTTACAAAATTTCTTAAATAATATACTTAATTTTACATAAAATAGTTTTAATATTGTGATAAGAGGATTCTGTAAATATAAAATTAATTTTTTTATATAGTCTCCCCACAGATAAAAAGTGCAGTTCGTAAATGATAATTATGTTTTTATAAATTAAATATAAAAAATTCCATATATTTTCATGCAAAGAACAATTAGATCACTCTTCAGTGTTTTTTTTTTTTTTTTTTGGGAATATATTACAATGATTATAAATTGAAATATAATTCATGTATATGTTGTAATAATATTGCAATAAATCTTAAAAACAATTATGTATCAACACCTCAAATGACATGAGCACACATATTCGGTCATTAGAGATATTTTGTTACTTGGTTATACAGTACAAAGTCTGAAATCCGGACTCGTCAGGACTTCGGCAATTCTGGATTTTTCCAGATAATAGATCATCAGTTTAAATCTAGTAAGATGGCATGTCGAAATTATAAAATTGAAAATATGAAATTGTGATTTATGAAATAATGAAGTATTTATGATCTAAAGAGTGTCAAAATTTACAAAAAAAAAACTTAATATTTATTTTTTTGCTTTATTAAACATTTCTTTCAATGTAAGTTGTTTTAAGTTGCTTCGTTTTATGTGCTAATACATTCTCTTTAATTCTGTAGACAGGTTAGGTTATTTAATTATGGCAAAGCCTCAAGGGCTATCTGCCTAAGGGGAGGGACACCTTTGTGGATGACTTTTAAGTTGCTTCGTTTTTTGTGCTAATACATTCTCTTTAATTCTGTAGACAGGTTAGGTTATTTAATTATGGCAAAGCCTCAAGGCTGTCTGCCTAAGGGGAGGGATGCCTTTGTGGAGGACTTTCTAAGGGAAACTAGCTCGTATACACGTTACACATGGGGAAAACCATGACAACACCCATGCAGCCAGCCCATTCACGGGATTCGAACCTCGGACCAAACTACCAGTGTTCAGCGACTTTACCGCTTGGCCGCTGGTGGGCCTAATTCCGTAGACAGACATAATCTCTTGTTTAGTTACATTGTTGAAGTCCTGTAACTGCTGCTTCGAGAATTCCAATAACTTGTCCATTTTCAGTAATTTCTCTGTCACCTTCTTCAGTATTGGTAGAGGTATTTTTTGAATCTAGAAACACACTACAGATTTCATCATTCATAATATAAAAACTTCATTTACATCATTTTCATTTATTACTGCTTCCCCACATTTCTTTACAAAATCCGCCAATTGGAAAATTTCACCTTTGTTTTGCGATATCCAAAAACCTTTAAAATTAACATCTGTCATCATCAAATTTAGCTATCCTTCACTATAGAGATTTGGCTATGCATTATGAGCTTGGCGACTAATGACCAGTTGTTTTGTTAAATTTTATCTTGCTTCTATCGCGTACTGAGACAATTAGGCCTGAATTGTATTAGTTATTTATTATACTTATGTATATTTCTTGCACATTGCTTAAGGCTTATCAGAGTTCTGAATAAATAAATTCTCACATATACTTAAGCCTTATTGAGGGCCGACACTAGATATCTTGCCGCCTGATGCAGTCTCTGTGGGTTCTAAATTCTGTGACTCGGTGCGGCCATATGAGCCCTGGTGCTGGTTCTGGGTTTATATGAATAACAAATCAGTTGTTCTTAATTCAAATAGTCCTAAATGTAATCTTTGGGTCTATGAGTATCATCAACAAAATCTATTTTTAACATTTTAACAAAATTTACCAAAAATTTAATTTGATATGGAAAGAAATTTTTGGTAAATTTTCCTCGTCAACATTTTTAGCGCATTTAACTGAAATCTGTAATCATCGCCAAGTGTAATGTCAACATAAAAGGTTACATACTCCTTTATTATTCAATTACTAACATAAAAAAAATTTTAGGCATCGCTACATGAGTCATTACTCAATTTGTCATGTTTTGATAACCATGCGGTGATGAAAGGAAAGTATAATAAATAATAATTCACCAGGTTGGCATCAGATCAATGATGTATCTAATATGGAATGTCTCAGTTTGAGATGTATGCCAAGCAGATACACATCAACGAAGCCAAATTACTGATCATATAAATTTATGCTAAAATGATTGTTTCTTCAAAAACAAGGTATTTTATTTAGTGCCAAAGTGAAATTAAGAAACGGGACTCTCCAGGTGTTTTATTGCGCATGGAGAGGCGAATCAAATGCGCATGCATAAAGCCTACGAGAAAACATTGGTGGTTTTGAGGTCCGGATGTTAGATCATTCCGGATTTCGGACTTTGTACTGTATTACCTTATAATTAAAAATATTTTGCTTTCTTTAATGATAAAAAGTTTAGGAAAGTTTAAGAAATGATAAATTTAGCTAATAAATGTTGTTTATATACAAGATTTTCCTAAGCAGATTCAAAAAGCAGTGCCCCTCAGAGGGTCAAATTCTGATGGAAATAATCTTGACAAAACTCTAAATTACATTTGAATTGAAATAACACACTGAATAACAAGTACTGGAGGAGTTAAAGCAACAAATATGAATATTTTGCTGATTCTTGTTGCATTAATTCTTCCAATAACCCAAAATTATAATCCATGTACAATATTAGAAGAAAAATATTTATGTCATTATTGTCATATGCTTGTTTTGGTTTTTAAATTATTATTAATTGCCTTATTATTGATCTTTAGGTGCATAAACATGATTGTATAAACTTTTATAAAAATGGAAATATTAATAATAACTAGAAATAAATAAACAACTTTATACAATACAGCTGTTTTGTAAATTTTTGCAAATATAAACTTCTTAAGTGAAATTCTGTTTCATATGTTCACATTGAAAACAAACAGTTATTTAGAATATTTCTATTCTCTAATGAACTCTTACTTTGATCCAAATTGAAGAACTTCAGATTTACTGCAGGTAAGAGCATCACATTCTTCTGCTTTTTGATGTAATTCTGCAGGTATACTAAGTGGAAACCATTTATCATCAAAATTAAAAGACAGTATGCAAGCATCACCAGCTAATTTCCACAGACATGCAAGTCTTGAATTTGAAGCAGCAACTCTAAAATTTGAAAATAGTCTTTGAGTAAAAAATTATAAAAACCTTATGTAACATTTAAATGAATTGCTAATATCAAATTAAGCTAATAACACTCCAAGTATTTTTGAGTAACTTAACAAACCAGAAATCAATATTAAGAGTTTGGATTACATATTTATAAAATAATTCCAATTATATACATCAAACATGAACAATATGCTTAACTATTCTTCTTGATTTATCTCACTTGTCTGAGAAGTCCATGGATTTTATCACGGTAAGAAGCACCAGACTGCATTCTGTCATTTTTATTAACCTTGGACATATTATGATGCAGCATGATTTTGTCAGTACTGTTCCCATTTTGAAGGAAAATTTTCAGGGGG
This sequence comes from Stegodyphus dumicola, assembly GCF_044657685.1. Taxonomy (NCBI): domain Eukaryota; kingdom Metazoa; phylum Arthropoda; class Arachnida; order Araneae; family Eresidae; genus Stegodyphus; species Stegodyphus dumicola. The sequence goes on along the minus strand of NC_140773.1, from coordinate 214,545,990 downwards.
GATAGGTCCAAATGTCTCCCATGCCTCTTCCCCTACGACCAAATCACTTGAAAGAACTTTCAGCTAGCCATGTATGATGCAAAGATGCTATACTCTTACAAATATCCAAGTCTCCACTGGGATTCGAACCTGTGCCAAACGACATGGCAAACCATTATATCATTCAGGGCGCAAAAACAGCACTAATTATGACAATACTTGTAATAAATATAGAACTGCTGGAAAATGCATTTTATTTGCCTAGAAAAATAATATTTTTCTGATAAATAAAATGGAATATTTTGCTGTTTTCATTAAACAGATTATACAGTTGGTAACTCAGTACACATCATTAATCTATTACATATTTTTACGTACATATCAAAGAAAATTTTCCAATAAGAAATAACGGTAAAATAATAAATCAGTTCATATAAAAAATTTCTGATTGTTATTATTATAACACTATTTACTACTGAAATATATATTGTACATAAATGTTTTCCTGCAATCCAGATCAAAAGCAATTTTTCAACATGCTCTAACACTTCTGGTAATCTTTGTTTGATAATCGATTTCACCCCGTTTGCAATGTTATTGAATTTAAAAGCATCTTTGTTTTTCCCAACTTCAAATACCATAATACTCAGCAGAGGGTATGCAATGACCAAGTTAAGGATACACATGCCATCTTCATATTTTTTAAAAATCTCTTTATCACCTCCATGATGATCCTAACCATTTTCTTCATTGCTTGACTTTTCTCATTTAAAATACATTGTAAATTAATTTATAAACAATTCATGTGAAAAAACACAAAATCACTTTAAAATTCAGAGCTACAGTTCAGATTATTTACTGAAAAGCAGCAATAGACGTCCTGACACTCATATGCAGTTGCAGCATTATCTCCAAAGAGATAAAGAAGTATAGCACTCCTAGTTGTGACTCATTGAATTTCAGTCCTATTCCAAATAAAAATTTTTGCATCCAAACAGGACATATACCAAGTTCAACATTTTCAAAGCAGATGTATACTGAAGCATATTATTAATGTTTGCTTGCTTATAATTACTTTAAACAGTAATAGAAATGAAAAGGTTAAAAATAATTTAAACAAAAGTAAATTAATTAAAAATAGTAAAAATACAAAAGTAATAATAAATTTACCTGGCAAGTACCTGCAATGCTTCTTGACAATAATCGCGGGACAGTCCAAATAAACAATCCCCAAAAGCCTTTTTAGCTGACAAGACGTATGTTTCTGCCAAACCTTCAAAACATTTTAAAATATTATACACTTTCCCTTTCCAATATATATATATATATATATAAATAGAATTTATTTCCTAAAATTTTTAAAAACTTAAAAATAATATCATACAAATAAGAAAGCCTTCTATTTCTTACATTTGATTTTTGTCTCGATTAAATTAAAAAAAAATAAAAACACAGATATTTCAAAAATAATAACAAGCAATAGCAATACCTATTAATGCTGGTACATAAGAAGAAACTATATCTAAAAGGCTCTTAAACTGTTCAATGGCTTCAGTGAAAAATCCTCGTAATTTTTGTATGGTTGCAATCCTAAAATGTATTACAGTAAATTAAACAAAACAAAGCAAACTTTTTGAAAAATTTAATTCAAAGAAAACGCGTAGAAATACATTTAAAAAAAAATTAACCACTAAATATGAGTAGAACAAATCAAATATTTCAATTATTTAATTTCATATTCCAAGGAATAACATTTTAATTCACTTAAAAATGTAAAGTACTATCTAAGCAGCCTCTTTCATTAATTTCACTTTGAGTTTATTGATTTGGCATATGTAATTAATTAATAAAGTAATAAGTATGAAATCAAAATTTACATACCTAATTAAATTTTCAAAAGCAGCAGAAAGTTTTAACATATATTTTAATTAAAGAAATAAACTGCTGGCCATCCAAAATGCAACACCATGAAGAAAGCATTCAAACAGAATGAAACTTGCATCATATGTACACCACGATGGAATATGCAAAGGATTATGATTTCAGTGCTTGTGCACACCATGGGTGACTGCAGTGCTCCTTTTAATCCAGATTTAAAGGGAGGAGAGATGTTGTTTTGAACAACGTGAATTGTTCTCTCAAGAGATTTTTTCCATGTGTAGCTGCAGTATGCCTCACAGCAGAACATGAGAATTATTCGATCACGTTTCTGAGTTAGACTGAAGCAGAATCACTACATATAGAGATTTTTGGATTATCCTTCTGGGAAACTGATCATTGTGTCAGATGTAGTCAAGCAACAGCAAACCAAATATGGAATCAGTGGATGCAGGAGAGAATAACCGATGGACAGGAGCAACTGCAACCGCCTCATCGCAACCCGCACCACTCTGTGGGAAGACACGAATTATTTTGTGCATGGCACTGATACAGCGTATTGCCATATTCACGACCATATCACAATGAATACAGTCTGTAACACAGGAGTTGGAGTCTGCACAAATAATTCAATGTACTGCCAGCTACGCATCCATTGCTTCGCTTATCATTAACTTTAAACCACAGGCATTTGCATTAGCAAAGGTGCACTGAATGGTGGAGATGGATACCCATATGGACTATGACCACACATTGCAAGCAAAGTGCAAGCTTTCTTCTTAGGCCATCAATTGAATTGTCACCCTGGCCTTCCTTCCCATTCTCCAGATCTAATGCCCAATGACAATGTCTAGTTAATGACTGGAGAATGCCTTGCTTAGTATGGATTACATTATGATTTTTCTTTTATTGGAAGAGATCACATACACCTATTTTGTTAATGCTTATTATTATTTACTAAGATAAGCACTGTAATGATCAAGCTAATGTAAGACAGAAGGTGGTTGAATGTAGGGAAGGAAGTTACTACTCACAGTTAAGAATTTATGGGGTGCATTCATTTGATCTAAATCTAAAATATATTGAAGGACCTTGGAGAGCCAGCTAGGGTTCTGTAGTTAATCTCTAAGTCAAGCTCCACATAAAATATCATTTGCCAAAACAGCAGCTGGCATTTGGGTTCCTTTAGGACCTGGAAATCTGCTGTATCAACAATGCTTCAATTTCTCATGTGCAGCTTGCTGAAAAAAAATGTCATTTTGTTATTCTCCTTAGTTAAATGGTACTGGCTGGTATTTCTTTAGCCTTCTTTCCTGCCATTTGTTTTGTTTTACAAGATTTCTGAATATTAGCTGGTAGTCTGCTAAAACAAGTGTTTATTTCAAGTTTTTTTTTTAATGTATTTAAATTGCAGACTTGAATTATTCTTAACTTGTGAGAAGTTACTGAAAAGTAATTTGATTCAATAATATTCATGATTATTAATGTTATTATCAAGCACCTCAAAGAGAGTGAAATATTCAGAAAATCTGGGTTGATCTAGTGTTTTGAATTTTCCTCACACTTGCAGTAAGTATTACTTGTTTTGAGAGGAATTTTTCTATATACAAATCAGTAAAAAAGCACCTAGGACCTAAAAATGAGTACCTTGTATTAAATAATACCATACTGTCTACAGAAGAAAAACTGGAGTAATGAAACAAATTTCTAGAATATTACTGACGATACAGAAAAACAAGCAAAAATACCAATTTAAAATAATGGAATTAAAGTTTTGTGCTAAAATTTAACACAGAACTTTTATTTATAACTGTGTATCGCTTTAACATTTTATAAATTTGGTTTTTTGGTGGGTGGTAAAAAGTCTAGCTATGACACTGAACTGATACACAAACACTGGACATAATTGTCATGATGAAAAATACCTAAAAATAACCTACATATTTTATAAGGATTAATATTAAGTTACTGAAAAAATACTTACTGATAAAGTGGATACATAGCTTTTGGATTAAGTTCTGATGCTCTTTCAAATGCCTTCAAAGCAGATTCGTAACTACCTCTTTTTAGATAAGCATCAGCTAGACATTCCCAACTATAACTAAAATGGGGAAAACTTATTGGAGAATTTCAAAAACTCGTTAAAAATGTAACTAGAAAAGAATATACACTTAAAAATTACTAAAAGCAAGAAACACAAATATTTATTTATTTTTTTAAAGGCTAGATGGCAATTTTACATTTTATTCTATTCTATGTGCAAATTTCTACAATAATTAACACACTTTATACTGCCATTTATGACACATTACTTAGTTTGCTCCTTAACATATCTCTAGTCAACATATTTTTTTAATCCTTTTTTTAATATTCAAAAGTTTATTATGTAGACAATTTATGTATCTCCAAAGCATACAAAAAATCAGGATAACTTAAAATTGTAATTCAATAAAAGACACATGACATAAAGTTAAAAAAAATATCAGAAAAAAGCAAGGGACTAAGTAACAAATACAAAATCTACATTTCAGATATAATTGTCAAAATTCACAAATTAAAAAAATTCAGTGCTAAATACAGTAGCATAAAAATATTATTATGTAACTCATTTGTAAGATTCTTTACTGTGTACTTTAAAGTTACAGTTGTATGTGAAGAATCTTAAAAACTGATAAGCGAATAATCGCTTGAATCTGTGGTACGGGAAACAACAAGTAAGAAGGGTGAAATAACCCTTTATTATTCCAATAAGGAGTAACAGAACTCTGTCTTGGAGTTGTACAATAAAGCAGACACTTGGGCTTGAACTTAAAAGACTAAAATTAAACTAAACTAATCTTAACTAAAAAGATATAGCTGAAGCTATCAAAAAATCTAACGGAGTTGGCCCCTTAAAGCTGGTTAACAGCAAAGCTATCAAGGGCCTAAAGCACAGCCAAGCATAATAATAGCTTAAGAGAGAGTAGCCTAAAAAGGCGGACACGTGCTAGCCAGAATCTCTGGTTCTCTCTAAGACAGTAGAACTTCGCGGTTAAATACTGCTCTTCCTCAATTTGCATTCAAATGTCATTCTAAAACTACGTTCTGACCAGAAGTTGTAAGTTGAAATTCAGAAATGGTAGGAAGTTTAAATCAAAATTTAACTGCTAGATAAATTAATATAATCCTTACACATTATACAATACAAAGTCTGAAATCCTGATGTCCAATTTCAGAATGATCTATTATCAGGACCTACAAGACCATTAGCAAAAATTTCTTTTCTTTCTTCATTACTTTTTTTATAAAGATTTTTTTTCTCTTATAGAGTCAAGAAAAAGGTAAATGTGCTATAAAAGTGATTTTTCTCTCAACTGAGATACCTGCATGTTCAGACTCTTGCTGTGTAGGAAACCACACTGTGGCTAATGATAATACATAGATTTATGTTATATTAACATTAGCCATCAACATACGTTCAGCTCTTGAATAGTTGAGAAGAGAGGTTAGCACTTCTTAATTTGACTTGCAAACTCAATGACACATTTATTTGGTGCAGGATGTTGCTCGTACTGATTTTATTTTGTTTACATGACAGTGGGAAGGAATTATTTTTGAGAAACCTAAATTTAGTTAATACAGCAAACTGCACTCTTCCCTTAAATTTTATGATTTGAAGCAGCTTTTTATTTTGTTCCATCTATAATTAATAATATCAAAAATTACACTTTTAGTAAGCTATATCTCCATTTTGCTCTTGCCCCCAAATTATACATATATATATCAGAAATATTACTATTTCTGCAAAGAGATGGTGTTACACCTTTGCATTTTGTATAACTATAGCCATGACTTCTTCCTTCTTACATATTTCTTGGCTCCTGAAAAAGAGAGATTTGTATCTGTTTGCCCTTGAAATTGATAGAGTCTTAATTAAAACCTACGCTGAACACAAGGTTATTACTTAGCCTAATTTTATGCTTTATTTTGGCATGTTTTTCTGCTTTCTTGATATTTGTATTTATTTTCATATTTAGAATGGCGTTTTAGTCTCGCCGGCTAAGAAATAAGTAAATAACTTTTAAAACAGTAGAAAATTGTTACTGACATTGTTACCAAATAGTCTTCATTAGTCTACAGAAACACCTACATTAAAATTTGATGTGATCCTGCTGCAAAAGCACTGCTGTTTACTTAGACATTATTTTACCAAGCCCCCAGTCACCATGAGCATCTACAGCAGGACTGCTACATGCTTTATGATTAGGACAAATTTTACATATTATTGGTATATTCTTGCAATGGTATTGTGAAATGACTAAAATTCTGGCAGTCACTAAATCCAACATTTAGCCTTACAGAGATTACAAACTGTCTATGATCAAACTCACTCAAATCAGTAAATTTACCCATGGTTGCTATCTTTTACTATTAAGAGAATTCTGATAATCTACTTGTAAATGCTCCCTGTTTTTAATAACCCAAGAATTATACCATGCTCACTTGAGTTATACAAGTGTGCACGCTGGGTCCAAAAGATTTGCTTCATGTTTTTTGAAGGAAAAAAATCATAAATATTCAGCTAAAAGTTTTATGTCTATACCAATAATAAATTTTACAATCGAACTTAAAAAGTATGCACATTAAAATTTTTAATTTCTCCAAATATTTTTATGAAATAAAATTTCTTATAGAAACAGAAAAACGTATTACATATTAGCACAGGGAAAGAAATAGTACACCTTTACTCTGCATCGATTTTTCCTTTTTTTATTAACACTATAGTAACAAAGAAAAAATGCAACAACTAACATTAGCAGTGCATTGAACAAAGTATTGTCGTGTCTTCCAAACACAAATATTTTTCATATTCAGCGTAGCACACTTCTGCTTTTCTGCGCCTTTTTGCTGGGCAAACACTGTTTCCCGACCACTTCCAATATTTCTTTCCTAATAAAGTAATCTATGTCATTCTCATTTTCCTTTTCAGAATCTATATCAATTTCAGAATCAGTATAATGCGAACTAAAAATTCGTGATCACTTCCATCCTCATATTCTTCAATAATTTTTTTGCCTTTGATACATCTTCTAGTAATTTTTACATTTCTTCTTAATATGATAAATTACACGATATGTCTGCCACTTTCTATACTTTCATAAATCAACTACATAACAGCAATGCGAATAGACAGGCTGGGTCTCAAGACCCAATCGAATCAAAAACAAGATTAGTGTTGAAAGCAAGACTAGTGTTGATGAAGACTAGTGTTGAGAAAAGTTTGTTTAAGTTTGTCAGGTCCATTGAACCCAAAGTGCATGCTCTCTGGTTAAAATTATAAAGTTTTTTCTTCCTCCTGCATCCCTTTGTGGTGTAACTGGAAGCACGCTGAACGCATACTCAGGAGGTCTGGAGTTAGAATCTCGACAAAGGTATTGCGGATTTCTTCAATTTCCTGACATAAAAAACATTCTGAAAATGATTCTACAAGTGGCATTCAAACTAAAAGGTAGTGGATAATAATTCATCAACACTAGTGTTTGATGACTGGGTCCTCTAATTTCTGGTCGCCTTTTAAAAGAGGTAGTATATAAGGCATTTTCTCCCACCTTTTTGAATGCCTTCATGATATAACTAGATATGTATTTGAAAGGTCCAGAGTTGAAATTCTGACAATGGCATTATGGATTTCTTCTGTTTCCTTGCCTTGAAAAATTCTTGAAGACTCTTTAAAATAACTGAGAAATTCACCTGTTATGTTGTCATTGTAAAATTACTGGGATCTCCGTGATCAGTTAAAAATAAAAGAAGATTTTAGGAACTATGGCAATCAGTACAAACCTTTATAAAGTTATAAAAGCTTTATAAAAGTTATAAAAACTTTATAAAAGCTTTATAAAGTTTTTTTTTTTTCCTTCTTTTCTTTTTTTAAATGCTGAACATGCATAGGACAAGTTCTCCAAATTAAAAGTTTGTTTTTAATGAAAATGCAGATGCCAGTGGGATTGTAAAATGTGAAGCAACATCTTTCGCATTTCTCATCAGGATCCAAATTGACTTTAAGCTGAAGGTTTTGAATCTTAAAGCAAGCTTCTGGAACTTGCACGTGCAGCTAGTTTTCATGAACTCTATTTAAAAGTGATATTCTGGTTTCAGCATTCTCTCTAGCTGATGTTTTAAATTTATGGATTGGTAATAACTCAGCTTATTTCTCATTCTATTGAATGTGTAGGCTCAGATTACATTATTTGTGTTTGAATTTAAGATTACATTATTTGTGTTTGAATTTAATTATCTGTTATTGCTTAATTTGAATATCCACAATTGGTGGTTTGACTATAACACAAGTTGTGCTTTTATGCTCAGTTCAGAAAAACCATACAAATGTTATTTTAAACCCTCTTTAGTACTTTATGAATTGTTAAGACATAATAATAGCTCACTATTAGTCTAATAGAGTATGTAGGCCTTAGTTTCCAGCTACAATTCAAATGCTTTGAGACTAATAGACTCAGAGCAATTGAATTAACCCATTAGCCGCTGGTGTTTTGTTAATGCAACGGTCAAAATAAATGAGTATATAAATATAACTACCTAAGATATTTTATACCAGCAGATGATTTTGTGTAGGGAATATTATGAAGATTATTTCTGTAAAAAAAAAAAAAAAAAATTGCCTTCAGCAATCATTTTGTTTATAATAATTAATCTCATACTTTAAGCAAAATTTTCGACCGGGTATTTTTGCTGAAAATATTTAACGAAAGAATTGCCATCTTTATGAGTGATCTATTTTTAGTCAAGGTCACCATTTATCAGAACACAACATCAGGCAGATGTTTTTATTTGTGTTGGGAAGGAAGGGAAAACAGGTGTTGCGCTGACGCAACGTCAACAGGAAACGGTTAGTCAATTTCCTTTTTCACTCATTCCTTTCGATGTTCTGGTTCTTGTTGTGGTTATTTAAAAATGCCTAGAACGAGGTACCTTACATTAGAAGAAGCCCTTCAAAGACTTTTTGATAAGGAAACAGATGATGATAATGTTAATAGTGACCAGAATGAAACTGATATTGTTGTTCCCCCAGAAATTGCAGAGGCTAGTGACAAAGAAGAAAGGAATGGCAATGTTTTAAATAATCATAATGATATTTTACCAAATGATACTGCTCGGTAAGTTGAAATTCACGTAAGAAGTAAGTTTCAGCCTTCTAAAAGCAGTTATAGTCATCCTAAAAAGTTAAAAAAGCAGAAGACTGAAATCATGAAGTGGATAAAAAAGGAACTGTTAGTTATGTCTCAGGAAGAACACGAAGAAAGAGATAGAAGAGAAATTATAAAAGACAAAATAGAAGGTAAAACTAGTGCGCAGATTTTTGATTTGATTTTCTTTTTGGTTTACTCTCTTCTCGTTGAACAGACAAATATATACGCTCAGAAAAAAAAAAAAAAAAAAAAAAAGCCCAGAATTTATTGCATCTGAAGCCTATATGAGAAGATTTATTGGAATATTATTACTTACAAGATATCATTCTTTACCTCAAGAAAAAATGTATTGGTCTTTTGATAAGGACATTTCTGTTCCTGAATCGATATCATATTTGCAGTACAGGAATATGAAGCAGAATTTGCATTTGACAATAGTCAAATGGACAATACTGATAAATTATATGAGGTGAGACTGTATCTAAACTTATTAAATATCAGCACTTTTTACTACTGGAAATATAAAGTCTCTTTCAGATTTCAGACACGAGAATGCATTATTCCTTTTGCGAGCTCCTATTGAGAGTGTAGAATTAGCCAGAAATAGATCAGCAACAGGAAGATCTAGTAAATTCAGCATTCAAAAACCATTGCATGGAGATGGTAGATATTTTATCATAAAGTCCATTGATAACAAAAGACTTTACTAATTCAGAAGTCAAACAACAAAAATCAGCGTTATATTTACCAAATTTTAACGCTGATTTTTGTTGTTTGACTTCTGAATTAGTATTTATTCGGCGTGTTATTGTGTCTTAAACAAAAGACTTTGTTGTAAAGAGTATCATAGCCAGACTGTTTACAGATGCAAAGTATGTAATGTAGCTTTACATCATGATTGTAATCAAGCTTTTCATGCTTGAATCTTTCAGTTGAAATAATCTGTATTTGTAAAAGAAATACAATGTATATTTTAATATTAAATTAATTACAAGTAAAGTGATTTGTAGATTTATAAAATGTTATACAGCTAAAAAAGTAATCCTGCGCTCCACTCAAAAGAAACATCACACGAGTACAATCCTACTCACTAAACATCCGTAGTCTTATTCCGCTGACATTGCGCAAACGCAACACTCGCTTTTTCCACAAGTAAGAGCATTTTTTTTTTACTTTCAATGTAAATTTATGTTATAAATGTTTAATTTAATATTTATTATTATTTTCACGAGAAAAGAAACATTTTTTGTAGTTTTGGCGGTTAATGGATTAAAAGTATGGAAGGAAAATTTATCCTTTCTAACTATTCGTTTATATAACATACCAAAAAAATAAAACACATTTGTAGTGATTTTCAGATGGTTCAAATAACTGTTTGTTGAACAGGCCCCTTTTGATTATGAAAAACTTTAATGTCATACTGTGCTAGAAGATAGGGATATGAACGAGCTGCCCTATTAGAGACATTGTGTGGAAGATATCAAGTCAGGTCCTATTCAATATTCAAATTATTTCAGAGTTCTACTTTTATTGTTCTGGAGGCAAGACTTTAAAGCCTCAATATGTTACTTGTCTATACTAAAGATGGACTATTAGAACTGATTTACTTTACTCAGTGAGCCAATGGTAATTCAATAAAACAGAGCAGCAGCTCCTTTACAGTTCATCCACCAGCAGCTCTTAGTGGAAGTGTGCCAGGAAAGTTCATTGAAAAATTTTTATTCCAAAATTCTATTTTTAGTTCTATGCAGGAAGGAGGTTTTAGGGAACCTTAAAATTAACAGTTGAAGAAATAAGTCACACGCATCAGCAGGTGATTCTTCTGATACCCCTACTTGTTTGATTCTTTGCACTCTTCACTCCATTGATTGAAACTACTCTTGATACATCCTGCTTTCCTTATCTTACACATCAAGGTTATTGTGAGTTGTAAGAAAAGAACAGAGTTAGTTCAGTAAGTAATTGGTTCTGATCTGATCCCACAATAGAAAGATTTTGCACACCTCTAGTTTACACCAATTTTTTTTTTTTAATTCATCAAATGCTTTTATATAGACCTAGAAGTGCTGGGTATGACACACTTCAGTTGAAATTATTTCCCATGTTTTCAGCTTTTTGAAAAATAACAAATATACTAAACTTCAGAAATGTTGACTAGAACACATTTACAGAATCTTCTAGCAGAAAAAAAAAAAAAAAAAAAAAAAAAAAAAAACATTTCTTGATGTGGAGAATTCTTGATGTGGAGGACATTTCTTGATGTGGAGGATTTGATGATGTGGAGAAAGATTTTTTTGACATTCCTGCAATTTTATGAGAAAAATTCTATACACCAAAGTAAAAATTTTGGAACTGCATCTCATTAGAGAGAGATTTATGGGGGGGGGGATAAAAGAAACTCAATGAGACAGATAGACATTCATAATTTATTTATTTCGAAGTAGAGTGCATCAGAACAATGTAAATAAATTAAAGATTTAAGAACTTTATTTATTCTGAGAAAATATGAAGTGAAAGTCCTTCTCAGTTCTATTAAATGCATTTTAGGAAAAAATCTTACAATTATTTAAGGGGACATGTGACATATTGACTGGCAAAAAATGCAACTATTTCGGGACAAAGGTTATTACGGTATAACTTTTCTCAAAATAAACGTATACTCTAAATTCTTTTTTTTTTTTTAATTTAAAATAAACATCTTTTAGATTATATAAAACACATAAAATGTAAATTTAGAGCTTAATGTCTTTAAAAACCAGTTGTTTAATTTCTCTTATCTTTGACGAATCTTTTGTGACAGTGTGCTAGTTTGGCACACTTTTCTTAAAAAATACTGCATCAAACTCCTTCAAATTTTGCACGATGGTTAAAAACATATCACATATCATTTAAGAATAATAAGAAGTATTTTATATTTTACTTAAAAAAATATAAAAAATAAATTAGTAAAATGTTTTGAAAATCACAAAAAAATGGTATTAAATTTTTAATATATCCAAAACTAATGATCATAAATTTTATATCCTGCGTAGTTTCAAAGAAACAGTTAAGATAAACAACTGTGGGAAATTTAAACCTTCTGGCCGAATAGTTTTCAAGAAAAGTGTACCGAAAGTTAAAAAAAATACATTTTTTAGAAAAATTGGGAAAACAATTTAAACACTAATTTATAACAAAAAAATCATTTTAACATTTTCTTGCACCATAATCATCTTGAACTGGCATTTCTGCATCTAGTTGTTTTTGTTTTATTAACTTATGTTTCTTTTTGGCCATTTTAGAAAGCTTTTGGTAAGCAAGATGGATCTCACAAATTTTATCAAAATCTATTTTCGCGAAAACTTTACCGATTAAAACCCTGGTTGTATTCCCAATAATTCCATTATTTATAGCGAGATTGTACACCATCATTAAAACATATTACTGCATCTAATAAACCTAATTTTAATGTGATGACTGTCACAAAAACAGTTTTTGGTATGCAAGTCCAGATGCAATTATTAAAACTTTCATTCGGGTTTTGAGTTGTTATTCACTTGTTTGACATATAACAGCGCAAGGAGCACCTGTCGTTGGCAACCAGCCTTGAGCACCTTACAGGTGACAGTGTGATTTAGCTCAGTTCCAACCCCAATTTTGATGGAGAACATCCCAGGGAGGACGGGTCTGAAGGTCTCTACCCTTCTTCCTCTATCACCCTCCTCTCGAGAAGACTTCTGGCTCGCCACATATTTTGGGTGCTTCCTTGCTGCATGGACACCATACATTTAAAAACACCAATGCCTTCTCCGAGATTTGAACCCGGGCACGGCATTCAGCGTCGCTAACCACAATACCAGTTGGTGGTGGTTTTGATTTCTTCCGTGAATGGTGGGTTTTGATTTCTTCCGTGAATGCGATTTGAGAGTAGTTATATTTTGTCAGGGAGCCTTCTAAAGACTTCCTCTTAGCTAATAAAACAGGTTCTAACAAAGAATGTTTATGAACATACTTTTTACCAGTTGATATGGCTTTATTGTTGCCACACCAGATATCTGTCCCTTCTCAACTGGTGGGCTTGCTAAGGTGGCTTGCAACTGGTGGGCTTGTTTACATTTTTTAATGAAAGATTTCGGTCTTAAAATTTCTAAACATGGATAAATTATATATTTTTGGTATCGTCTCAGGTTACTTAATTTTTTTAGCCCAAAATTGAAAATTTGAATATTTAAAAATTTTTATGTCGTATATCCCCTTAAAAAATTTCTATTTAATGTGCTTTCCCACTGACGATTTGTTGCCAAATAGTGCGATTTTGTGCCATTAATGTATAAGTGTAATGTCAGAATACATTCATAAGATCTTCACCTTACTTTCATGCAAACCAGATTACTTCTCAATAAGACAATTTAGTTTTGGTAAGGAAGATTTAAGTTAACTGCTATTTATCTGTTTCCCCTCCTAATTTTGAAGGGGGGAAGAAAGGTTAAAATTTGGATCTCCCTTCTATAGAACAGCATAGAATATTCAAAGTTATGGGTAATAATGAGTTTTAATGACCATGATAAGGAGACTTTATTTGAAAACAAATAAACAATGGCAATGCAGAGAGAAAAATTATGATATACAGTTTATGTTTTTATATGCTATGTCCATAACTAGTATCATAAGATTCTAATTGAATAAAGATCCTTTTCCTTTAAGCTTCTACTGGAATGACTGGCATAAGTTTGTCAGCATCTCTGCCAATTTTCATGGTAACAGCATTTTATAATTGCATAAGATGTTTTAATTTCATATACTGACTGTCAGTTGTATTTTGCATACACTCAGCCACCCAGAATTAAGCACTTCTTAAGTGTCCTAGAGAGTTGAGCTTTTACTGTATATGGAACTTATCAAGTATATCAACTTTCCACTAGCCAATAAATAGGTATGTTTTTGGTCATTGACATATTTTCACCAAATATGTGCAGAATAACTTATTCATTCAGTATACATATGTATGTGCACACACATAAATCCCCACACATAGAGCTTTTGATGAAATAATACTGGAATCATCTCACCCCTTTTGCAAGTTTGTTTTTATCATAAATCTCAAATAAAATTGTTCTTCAGTAAAATTTTAAATACAATTTAAAGAAGGTATGTTTAAAAGGTAGTTATATGGATTATCATAAAGAAAATTTAAAAAGCAAAGAAATCAGGATTAAATATAAAACAAAAAGATATACAGTCAAAAGTCGTTAATCCGGACTCGTCGGGACTTCGGCTATTCCAGATTATTGATTTTTCCGGATTATAGATCATCAGTTTAAATCCCGTAAGATGGCATGCAGAAATTCTAAAATTAAAAATATGAAACCATAATTTATGAAATAAAGAACAATTATGATCAAAAGGGAATCAAAATTTACAAAAAAAAAAAAAAAAAGCTTAATATTTATTTGTTTACTTTATTAAACATTTCTTTCAATGCAAGTTGTTTAAGTTGCTTCGTTTTATGTGATAATACTTTCTTCTTAATTCTATAAACAGACATAATTTCTTGTTCAGTTACAAAGTTTCGCTGTTCAAGTCCCATAATTGCTGTGCCGAGAATACCGACTTGTCAATCAAAATTTTTTCGTTTTCACTAACCTTTCTGTCACCTTCTTCATGTCTTTATCCATTTTTTGCAGCAATTCCACTTTTTGTTTGATGGACATCAAAACATACTTTCGTTTTGTAGATCCTTTGGGAGCTCCAGCATCGGAAATTCTATTTGACATAATCGAAAGTTCAAGTTTACTTTTATAAAATTGCTCTTACAGTCTGCAAAAAATAATAAGCCGGATCCAACTCGAAGATTAAGGAACAACGCAATCATCAACATTAACTGAAATAGATAATTAGATAATTTTAGCTTATACCATCCGTTATACATAAAACGTGCACGCGAAAACGTATTCTGCGCTTGCGCACACGCATATGCGCAGTCATAAAGGTCTTACACGCACGCGTAAATGCCTATGCGCATGTGTCAACGCAGCGCATGCGCAGAAATTTTTTAGCTTTGAGGTCCGGATTATAGATCATTCCGGATTATGGGTGTCCAAATTAACGACTTTTGACTGTAATTAAATCCAGAAAACTTTTAATGTTTTTGGTAGTTATTTAAATATAAGATTTTAGTAGATTTAAACATCTGAAACACAACTGTGACTAAGATTACAATATTCAAATATATACACAGACACACTGTCTAATTCTTATCTTTGGTGGGATTCTAGAAACTTGCTAAAATTATTTGCTAAATAACTTGTGTCAACATGATACGGAATTTACTGTTTGAACATTATTTTATTTCCAGATTTATCATACATGATGTTTATAGCTGCATAGGCTAATAAAATTAACACTAATAAATACAATGTAAATTTCTCCAGCCCCACTGGATGGTACATTGATTAGCAGGATCTAACAATACATGCTGCTAAACTGGGTTCAAATCCTGGACAAGATGCAGATATTTGTTTTCTTTGTACAATTAATTAGTGTGTAATTTTCTTTATACAATTGAATAAATATTATACAAAGAAGCCAGTATAAATGCGATCATAAATATTTCAACTAGAGTTCTGTTATTCTGAGTTACGTAAGTTTTCAATATATAGTATTAAAACACAGATTATAAAAATGCACTTTTATGAAATTTGAACATAAAAAAAACATACATTAAGAAAAGATATTTACTGGCAGTGTATTGGGCTTCCATTGTTATTTAATTATGCTAATAAAATACACTTAAAACTGAATTTAAAAACTTTTAAGTCCCATTTTGCTTGACTTTTTTTATGCACACAAAAGCATACTGATGAATGAAAAATACCTGCTATTTGGGTCTGCTCTTACAGCATTCTGCAGAGAAAATGTGGCATCAGAAAAGCTATTGTTTTGCAACTGAGACAGCCCAAGTTGTGTCCATGCCCATTTGCAACTAAAATGAGATAAAATTTAATAATAAAAGAGAAAAGAAGATGAAAGGCATAGAAATTTGTTTCACAAAGTATTAGCTTACCTTCCTAAACTGGCATTATCTGTAATGATTTTTAAAATTCTCATATTTTCTTCCTAAGAATATTAAAAATAATGTTAGTATCATTCCTTAAAACTATAACTGTTCAAGCATTCATAATAAAATAAACAGCTCACTTAGATTTGTTACTATAAAATACATCTGCTTTTAATATATTCAATATATTAACCGCATGCCTAATTATCCCGAGTTATCTCGGGTTCATATATATTGCAGTTAATTATTATCCGTGAAAACTCGGGCGAAGCAGAATTTGTTAGTACAATTTGTTTTATCACGATTTTACTTGGCCTGGAGGAAATTAATGGAAATATTCAATTTTGATTGGCAGTTTGCCAAATTTTGTTGGTTGCACGGTTCTTTTGGAGGGACTGGTCATATGTTTCCCTATTGTATGGTATACGTCGGCTTGCGGATTAGTAATGTATAAAGAAGGATACATGCATTGAAAAAAAAATAAAATAAAATAATGGCAATGATGCAAGATAGCAAAAACGATGATTTTTCAGATAGTGATTATGAAGAGGTGGAAAAATTTAAAAAAAAAAAAAAAAAAAAATCAAATTCAACTAGACAGTGTACTCTGTGCTCCCTTGAAAGAGATTCCAGCAGCAAGCCAGTAAGAAAAGAGACCACATACCAGTGTAGAATGTCAGGTATCACTTTGTGTTGTCCCTTGTTTCAAAAACTATCATACAAAGACTAATATTTAATTTTTTTCCATTTGCCCGAGATAACTCGGGATAGTAAACTAATATTAAAACTAAATGTTTTACACCTTCAAAAAAAATTAAAAATTCAACTTAAAAACCTATATATTTTGATTTGTTTTGTTGTATTTAATAATAAAATTAAAAAAAATGTGATGATTTTTTGCAATTTTTTTTCAAAAAAATTTGTAAGGGAAGCAGTGAAAGGACTAGTTGAAAAAAAAATTTTTCCATAAAAACAATATTAAACAATCATCAAACAATGAAATTCCTATCTCCAGAGAGTATAAAATTATGCTAAAAACATATATCATCATGTATTTCTTCAAAACACAACTTATTTTTATATAATTCATGCATAACTTCTAAAATTATATAAAAATGCTGAACTAAAAGAGCACTTAAATATTTTACATCATTTGCATAAATCAGTTCTTTAAAAAAAAAAAAAAAAAGAAAGAAAGAAAGAAAAGATAGTATTAAGAAATTTTAGTGACTACTTTGAATGAAGTGTATTTACTAAAAGTATTTTACATTTAATAAGTAAATTACATGTAAAATATTTCAATTAAACAATAATAACACATTATCATAGCAAGAAGAAAAATCATTCATTTCTCTCATCTTGAATATTTTAAAGCCCATTACATTTTGCATTAATAATCAATGAACTAAAATAATTTTGACTATAAAATTATCAAGCAGTTCCTTCATGACAATTAACTATTACAAAAAGTTCTTGCAGAGAGATACAAAAGTTTTAAAATATTTCCATTTTAGATAGATGAAAAAAATAATTACCTCCTTTCCCAGAGCTTTTAAAACATGACTCAAAGACATTCCAATTTCAGTATCAGTGTTGTCAAGATGAAATGCTTTTTGATAACACATGCAGGCTTTACTAAAATAATAAATTTTACATATATTTTGCTCCATACATTTAATTTATTTAATTATTAAACAGTTACTTAATTTGAAAGAAGAAGAAACTTAGGCGTGTTTAAAAGTACTCATTATTTCCATTGCAGATTATTTAATGAAAGCAATATTATCAAGACACATATACCATTAAGTCACAATAATATGAGAAAAAAAATATTTAGACATGGTTTCAGCATAAAAGATAAAATTAATTAATTAGGACATATTCAATCAACATGCAAAATAGCAATAAACATGCATAACATGAAACAACAATTATTAAACATATCATATTTCAATAAAAATTAAGTTAAATGAAATTTAAAAAAGCAACAATTAAAATAAAAATCAGTTATCAATACAAATTAAATTTCATCAAAAGTTAAAATAGTTCAACAATTTTACACTTCAGCAATCTATCATTTTTTAGTTTCCAACTTAATAATACTGGTTTATCAGATTTCACCTTATAGAACTGACCGATAAGCATTCTAGATTTTAAAAAAAATGCTCTTTTCACTTTGGGAAGGAGGATGCTGCCTCAGGAAAAAGAACTTGTGTAAACTTCTAATTTACTACTTAAAAAAATATAAAACTGCAAATTAAGGAAAAGTAAAAGTGATTGAGATCCCATCTCAAAAATCCTGAAAAATACTGAGCAGTAAAAATCCAACAATTTTAAATAATTCTGGATACTGTTGTAAAATAAAATTAATTTATGATTCACTATATCAATTCACACAGTTGCCCATCTATTTGGCTTCTCAAAAATTTTTTAAAAAATAATTGCTAAACTGAGTTTGCGCTTTTTTTTTTTTTTGTGTGTGTGTGTGTGTGTGTGTGTGTGTGACTTTTTTTTTTTGGCGGGGGAGTTACTTTTTAGGAGGTGCTGTGTTTATATTTTCTTTTGCTAACAACTGAAAATTCAGTGCAATCAGCAAAACGTTTTGATGTGGACTATGGCTTTTAAATTTTATGGCTCTTTAAATATTAAAATCAGAAATGAAGTATTCATATCAGTTGCTTTTGGAAGTAAGAAACTCCTAGAAAAAAATAGAATGGGTTCATGGAATATAAGAATTTTAGTAAGTTGTTATATACTTTAGCAGCTTGACAAAAAACAGCATGTGAATAAATGGCACATCATTATATGTGATACATTACCTTTTATCGCATATATTATTCAAATAATAATGACCCAAGTATAAGAAATTCTTGGAAAAATATGGATCTAACTCAGCAGCCTAAAAGAATAATATATGATTAATGGAAAAAAATTATTAATTTGAAATAGCAAAATGAAAGAGAGCAGTCAAAATTCATACTTTAATAAAAATTTTAAATGCCTTATCCTTTTGTTCAGATTCCCAAAGAACTAGGCCAATCAAATGTAAAGAGTAAGAAGATTCTGAAAGCGCAACCGACTGCCTCAACCTAAACACAATGTAGTGAAAAAAAAAGCTTTCAATTATATGAACATATCTGAAAAAACACAAATACAGTAAAAGCCAACTATCTGTCACTCAACTAACTGGGAAGCTCAAGTAACTAGAACATTTTAGAATTTTATATTTTTTTTAATGAAAAAGAGATTTAATTTTTAAATGAAATAAATTTGTAAAAGCATCATAAAACATGCATAAAACTTCTATTCGGAATCTCACTTATAGCATCTAAAATGTGAACAAAATTACATAGATGTCTTTTAGGAAATGTTCCTCCTCCCCTGCCAAACATTGCATCTCCATCAATTATTCTAAGAATTTGTCCTTGGAACAGAACAGTCTTCATAGACACATTTCCTGTCACACCATTTTTCGACAAACAAAAATTGTAGCCACTTAGTGTAATTTCATGTTAATACAGAATAGGCATGATGTTACAAACAAGTTATGATCTTATGTATGTAAAACCTAATTAATTCTTTTGATATATTAAATTTTTTTAAAGAAGGATATAAGTTAACTACTATCAGTCTGCTCTTCCTTTGCACCTTAAAAAAATAATTAAAATTTGAGACCTGCTTTGTACAGAGCAAAATACAGAAGGGTGTTTTTAAAGTTATAAGATCCTAGCATTATCAAATGTTGCACAAATGAACCTAATGTGCAACTTTATTCAAAAGAGATAAAGAATGGTGATAGAATATGAAAAATTATGACAAGTGATATAAGTTTTTAATATGCCGTATCCATATTTTACGCTACTGATTATCTAAGAGCAGTCTTTTCCTTCAAACTTCTGCTGGTAGAGCTGGCACAAATTTAGGAGGTTCTCTGCCGACTTTACAGGTTGACGGGATTTCATAATTTGTTAAGATGTTTTATATGTTAAAAACCTACAAAAATATGTCGGCCCAAAAGCCTATGAAAATATGTCAGCCAAAAAGCCTATGAAAATATGTCGGCTTTTATGGGTGGCAATAAGAAATCTTATTATAATTACACAAATAAGAAAGCTTTGAAAGTTAAATGTAAGCTTTGATAATAAATGTGACTGTTTTTATAATTTTACACCATATATTTTACCTTCTATTTCACTTTTTTTAAAACTATTAACTGCATTTTTTTATGTGCCAACTATTTAGAATTTTCACATATCTAGCAATCGGCACTTCCCAAGCTTTCCATAGCTTTCCATAATTGAACTTTTCTGGTAGCATAAAATATAAGATTACATTGCTGAATAACATATATATTACTGCAATTAAAAAAATTTTAATAAACTGCTTGAATAAATAACTTATTTTTCATTAAATTTTTGAAATCACATCTTTAATTATATGATTATTATTTATAAGTGATAATTTGATTAACTTTTTGGCCTGGGCCTTTGACAACTGTAAAAGCCTTGAAAGGACAGGGTTTCTTGAAACTAATGCTTTGTCCTCTTTAAGAAATCACCTCCTATTCGCAACAAAGTCCTTGTTTGTAGTTTATGGATTCTCAGAGGGGTGCATTTATTTCACAAAAGAGAGGGAAATGTAGGGATTAGTGACTAGACTTCCAGATGTTTTTCCTCACTGAGAATGATAATTATTCTGAAATCAGAACACTTAGGGATATGCTAAAGGAAATATAAACTTCCATTACAGAAAATGTCATTCTTTATATTATAATGCATAACTTTTTTACAAAAATTTCGTTTGAATTTTAAAATAATGATTTTAAATTATATTACTAAATTATGTGTCTTTACAAAGTGATTACAATAATTATTTCTATTACATCTATATATTAATGTTATGCTATAAAATTTCTCCCACTATTTAATTATTTTATATGACTGTTAAATTTTCTTTTAATTTTAAATTTGTTTTGGTACATATGTTATCAAAAATAAATAAATCTTTAAAATTTCTTTCATACAAGAAATGGTTGAAAAACAAATGCTTAACGGTGCAGAAAAGATAAAAAAATTTTATTCCAATGGAACAGTTAAAATAAAACTCTATGGGAACGCTGAAATTTTAAGTCTACATAAATGTTAAAATTCTGCATGATAATTTACTGTTTACAGAATAAGTTTAAGTTTATTTACTGTTTAAGCAAATTCCATTGAAGCACACAAAGAAAAAAAAGAATAAGTTCACTTGTTGATGGAAGTGAATATTGCTTTTCAAAAACTTAAATCAGAATTTATCCAGGCCTTTGAACTGAAATTTCATGCAAGTAGAAGTTTTATGTTACGTGTGTGAAGTTGTTAGTATACATTCATTTTACCTCAAGTAAGAAAATTTAAGTTGTTAAGTACAGCTGAGAAGCATTTTTTATTGATGTATTTGCATATTTTGTAAGAATTTATGCTTGTGTGTTAAACATGCGTCTGTTAGCTTAGTTGAAAGACTGTAAATACCAAATCTTGATGCCAATTCAAGTCAAAATAAAAGCAACTAGTACAGTACATTTTCAAATATAAGCTGAGACTGCAGCAGAATGAAAGGTCTCCCCAATTTGTTTCATTTTTTAAACTAGAATAGTAAATCTATAACTAGCCATTCAAGGGATAACTAGCCATGCAGCCTTTCTGAAACACTCTATATATCAACATAATAATAACCTGATGATGCTCTTTAACTTAAAGCACCTTCCTAAAGGTATTTCACCACTGCATATATCTTTTTCTCCTGACTGTAGAGACTGTGTGAAATAAATATCTTCCCTCCAGACTATCTGTTTTTGGTTTAGAGAAGCAAACAGAACTACATTTCACATAACAGCAAACAAACAAGTACACAAGTGAAATATTTTTGGATAAATCCAAGATTCATCCCATTTAGTTGCAATATTCCTGCTCTTAATTCAAATGTCCACGAACAAAAATTCTCTTAGCTTTGCACCTCTTTTGCTTAGCATCACCTTTTAGCCCTTTCCATTTGCAAGTTTATTAAATTTGTTCACAAAACAATGATAAATGCGTTGGCATAATATTTACAAAATAATTTTAGGTATAATAAATCCTGAGAAAATAACAGTATGCACATTCAAAAGACGAATAATGAATGTTTTTTAATCAATATCAATAACTGAAATGGGCTTAATAGAAAAACACTCATTTCTTATACTCATACCATATACAAGCACACAAACAACAAAATTTTAATCAATCTACTAAAAAAATATGAAATAAAAATCATACTTCTGTAAAGCATTAGGATAGTCCTTTTTCAGAAACAAAATATAACCCTCAAGTTGTAAAACATCAGCATTATTTTCAAATTCTGGTTTTAGCTCTTGAAACATCTATATGATAAAGGGACATACATGAAATGCCATTTAATCAAATTATATTATTAATTAAATAAAAATGTGACTAAAGAATACACTCTTGAATATGAAAATGTTTTATTATTTCATTAAGTAGTAATTAACTAATGTTAATTTTTTTAAAAATCTCTTGCAATTTATTTATTTTTCAGTTTATTTTCATAGTTTTTTGTTTTTCTAAAAACCAGGAAAACTTTGCAAAATATAAAGTTCCCCCTGCAGGTGTTGTTGGCAAAAAATATATTAATTTTTCTGTTTTGTAGTTAAATGCATCCATTAAAGTAACTAATTTACATGTAAGATTCTTATCTTAATTAACCAGTTCTTACGATTTTTGTCTTTATTATGACTTCTTCATTCCATATGTTCCATCAGAATGCAAATTAGCTTTCATAGTATATAAGCTGAAGTTTTGAATCTTAGAGAGGGAGTTTCTGGCAATCATGTCATACTGTTAGTGATATTCTGCCCTGGCATTTCATGCTAGTTGATACTTTAGTCTTTTGTGCTGGTAAAATATATGAGCTGGCTTATAGCATATTTTATTGAATCTGCAGTCTTAGAATACGTTACCCACATGCTTATTTATTTGATTATTTTGCTTAATTTACAGCATAACAAGTAGCAGTTTGTCTGTAGCACAAGTCGTGTTTTTTATATACAGGGTTTAGACTAAATAAAGAGGTTAAGATATAGTGATAACTTGCTAACCTGTCTAGTAGGGTCTGTAGAACTTCAGATCGACATCAATCCTACACACATACTAAGACAGTCTTTTAGGTTGATCTTTGGATTATGGTAACTTAGCGATTTTTTGGCGAAAATTTGGCGACCAACTCTGCTACAGCAACCCTCTATTTTTTTTTCGCCACCATTTTGTCTTCACGAAGTAAAGACATGTTTCTTTTCTTTTTATTTACTCAACACTTTTTATTAGCTGAATTACACTGATGCTAGAAATTTTATGTAACAAAGCTGCTTAATCATGACAAATATTAACTGCAAAATTGGGAAAAAGTGCACAATCGCAAACTCCTTGCACGTTGAATAAGCACATATACATAAACCATTTAGCAGAATAGCACATATACATAAACCATTTACACGTCGACTTATTTTTACTTAAAAAAACATCCCAGAATTGCACAAAAATGGCATTGCTCACACTCTTAACTTTATCCATCTACACTGCTATTTTCTCATAAATTACAAAAATTTGCACGAAAATGCAGGAAAATTTTCTTAATCTTTAAACTCGGTAAAAAGCACATATATGAAATTACCTGATCGCGAAAAAGTATATACCCTTTCCAAGGATGAACATTTCCACGTATAAAACAAATAAAATATCCAAAAGCTTTTACCTCTAAATTATCTATTATATTATAAACGTCACCAACGAATTTATACGCAAACATTAAAAATAGTTACAAATACTTAGTGTCAAATATTTAAATTATTTCCATACACGTTTACTTCAACTGAAACGTATACCAAATTCCTACAAACATAAAATTCACAAAATAACTATCATTTAATTAAAATATCACTAAACCATGTACACGCTGACTTATTTTTACTTAAAAAAAATCCCAGAATTGCACAAAAATGGCATTGCGCACACTCTTCACTATATCCATCCATGTACACTGCTTTTTTCTCATAAATTAGAAAAATTTCATGAAAATGCATGAAAATACTCAACGTATACTACTCAAACGTATTCCAAAATACTACAAACATATAACTCACAAAATCATGATCATTAAATTAAAAAACACTACTTAAAATATAAATAAGCACATACATTAAATTAATAAAAATTAGATTATAATCCTAATTACTTTAAACTAAATCATCGCTAATAACAATTTTCCAATAATACCATATTAATTTATTTACTCCTTACATTTAGAACAATGCATAAAAATAATATCCTCAAATGATTAAAAATACTAACTTACCTAATCTTCTTCAGAATCTTCATTACGTGGCACACACACTTCCCTACAGAAAGAGTTTCAATCGGCTGCAGTACTACTGCTAATTTCTAAATCCGAAATCCAGTAGTCAACTGGCAGTCTATTCACCAATAAGAAATTAATAAAATTTCACCCATACTCAAACTACTTTCAGCAAACCACGTACCCTTCCTTACACTCCGTTTCACAAAATGTCCATTTTCACCAGATTTCTTGCACCGCCATTCAAACTTATCTGTAATATCCTTCCTTTCACACAATCTCAACTTATTATTATTATCAGATAAACACATTAAAAATTTAGAATTCACTTTACATAGCGCCATGCAATCCGAAAATTAATCAACACTATTTCCCACAACACACAATGAAGCTTAATACAAAATAATTTTTCCAAATTTACCCCCTTTTCCGATTAAAGAACTGTAATTCGTCCATTAATGTCACATGACATATCTCATGATCTCTCATTTCCCTCACACAAAATAATGCGTAATCGGAACTGAGTACGTCTCACATTATTACCAAAGTCCTAGGTAGTAACCTTTATCGCCTCCAAAATGTCGCCAAACTAACTTTTACCATATTCCAAAAGATCAGCCGTCTTTTATTCACTAGTTAATATCGATATCTATATATTTTTTAAAAAGC
Source organism: Stegodyphus dumicola (assembly GCF_044657685.1). NCBI lineage: Eukaryota > Metazoa > Arthropoda > Arachnida > Araneae > Eresidae > Stegodyphus > Stegodyphus dumicola. The sequence goes on along the minus strand of NC_140773.1, from coordinate 214,520,859 downwards.
TTATCTGAATTGAATATATTTACAGACCACAGAATTTACAGCTTTGAAAAATTATAATGGCAATGAACACATGCTACTTAAATTCATATATTTTATATTGATATAACACAATTATAAAAAGAATTCAAAAGATTAAAAAAAATACCTTTTCTGCTTTGTCTACCTGTTGCATTCCAAGCAAAGTGAAACAAAAGCTTATCAACACTTCTTTAGATTGTCCTAAATATTTAACACTCTATAACAAGAAAAAGTATACATTTTAATTGTAATATAAGTAATTAAGCATTAACATTTTTTTCCCAGACAGTAATTACACACAACAATATAGTTACATGTCTCGGATACGTGACAGCATTTGCAATGCAATTCTTGAAATCTATGAATTTACCACATGAATGGATAAAAAAGTATAAAATATGAAGGAATATTATGTGAAAAAACAAGCACAGATTATATTTTGCAATTTATAAGATGTTCAGTGCCCAAATTCACAAGCTTAGAGCAGAGACAAATAAATGGTCATGAAATTATTTAACTTATATTTTAATACGATATTAATTAACAAAAATAAGCTTAAAAAAAGAGGGACTTAACTAAGCTAATTACTCTTTATGTTAAAAGAACAAATATGGCCTCACACTTCGTATTTAATCCTTAGCACTTATATGTTGCCATATAATTGCCATGGCATGTTTTACCATTGATGTCATATGTCGCTATATAGTTGCCACAATAGGTTTTACCACTGTATTTGTATGTGGCCATATAGTTACCAACCCATTTTTTACCAATACATTCATATATAGACTTTTTTGGGGGGGGAGGGGGACACTGATGGTGTGTGAAGAGAGAAGCTAGACAAAGGGGTAGTGGTTCAGTCAGCCACAGAATTTTGTTGCAGTGTCCCAGACATCTTTCTCCACTTTGCCTTACATACTGATTTTCGGCATATTGAACTAGATAACCTTGGAAGTTTCTTCTGCATTTTCTTTGCATGGATATTACAATTTAAAATTTTTACTATCTTAAGAATGTCGAAACAATGTTTACAAGAAGGAATTATAAATCAGTTGGAAAGTAGTAATGATGAATTTTACCCACTAAACCTACAAGTTGAGGTGTAATATATTTTCATTGTGAATGAATGTGAAAAAAAAAAATCTCGAGTTGATTCAAAATCTCATAAACATAAATATGAATGTAAAAGGTTTATGAAATTGAAAAGTTCTGAATTTTAACAGACATGAATTTTATAATAAACATATTTTTATTTTTATACCTCAACATCTCAATAGAATTTTCCTTTAACATGTTTTAAACGAATTTTAACACATTCCTTTATTGGTATGTTAAAAGATGTTTAGGAAGAGAAAAATATTTCTCCAAGTCTATTTTGTCAGAATCAATGAACCCTGAATTCATGTTTGCTACAGAAGTGTAACTGGGGCTTCTTGAACTTCTATTTCATTTCAATATTTGTTCTTTTCCTTCTTTCCTATTGTTATTTAGTTTTACTACACATTTAACATATTAATGATCTGTATACTACTTCAGTACATTGTTGTTTAAGGACTGCTGAAATCTGTATGTTGTACTTTAGCAACAGTAATTAATTTCTGTGCCAAGGTAGATTAAGCAGATTTAGCAGCATGATATTCTTGGTTGGGATTGTCAGATATTTCTATCAATCTGGACTTTTGGGAAGATATATTTGGCATAATTTTTAATGATTTTAATTTGCTTCAGATTGTATTTGGAATAAATTCTATCATAAAAGTTCACGTTGGAAATTAACACAGAACAAATATACCACACAAGTTCACCATCATTGTTTGAAGAAGAATGAGTATATGTAGGGTTTCATAAGAAATTTTCATATGCCTAAACTGCTCACACTGATAGCAGTGTTCTGAGTATGGAATGTATAGGCAGTTGGGCAATTAAGGAACACTATCTTGATCTATTTAAGCACACCAGGGTTTTAAATACCAATATAACATCTTTTGTGCTTATCATTCCTTTTTCTTAAGTATTTTTATTTATTAAAAGCAACACCCACATTTTGATGTGCAGGTTCATGAATGAATGAATTTATTTTTGAATAATAATTACATGCATAATAATTTAGATGACGTAGTACAGTTTTGATATTGGCCTTTTTCTTCCATTATGCTTCAGTGTAGCATTAAATCTGAATAGATAATACTTCCATTTGATTGAGCATGTTCATTTTACTAGACCAATATACACAGTATCAGAACTCTTCATTTCAAAATAAGAAATACATTCATATTTTCCTTTAAACCCAGCATGCAGTAAGCATGCTATTTATTTAATATGATAAATTTTATTACTGTTGTTATTAAGAAAGAAATGCATACCAAAATCATTTACTTTATTTTGCTCCCATTTTGCTATAAATACAATTTTAAGGAGTTATAAAAAATGTTAATATATTAGAAATTAAAAGCTCCAATTTTTCATTATTTAACTTTTATGCTAAAATAATGAACAATTGCTTACTGATTATTTTTAAAAGTTACTTTGTGACAATCTAGACCCTAATTGAATGCCCATCCAGCAGAAAATTAAATACAGGACTACACTCTGTCAATTGAATTATCTGAAACTATTAGCCAGCTGTAGACAATATCTACTTAACCATAAAGCTGACATAATTTTATTTGACCATAATGTGACTGAGACCACCAGTCACAACTACAAATAAAGTTTAATCTAAAATACTCATGCTCAGTTACATGGTATGCATGAATATATTTTTCCTGTTCAACCCCTCCCAGCAAAGTAAATTAAATTATGCTAATTTTTTTAAAATCAGAATGCTACGAAAAGCTATTTAAATTATTGACAATTTGAACACATTGTTAAATAAATGACTGAATGCAAAAATTAAAATTTCATGTAATTAAAAAAGCAATTTAAGCATAAAACAATTATTTTTCCCCCACATCAGTTATTAATAATGCCATCCACACAATGAAAAAATGTCACAGGAAAATAAAACGGAAACATAACAAACTTTTTCAAAAGCTTTTAGAGCTGAATCCCAGTTTTGCCGCCTACTGGAAGCCTGGCCTAGTAACAGGTAAAATTTACCAATTACATAGGAAGGAGGATTAGATTTCAATGAAATTTCTACACCTAAAATAAATCAAATAATTCAAGATAATAAACATAATAAAAATAGTTACAATATACAGGGTGATTATAATTAAAGTTGCGATTTAAAAACTCTGTAACTTTAAAACTACTTGTCAGAATGACTTGATATTTTTCTAGAACAATCGTGAGGCAATGGAATTTTGTTTGGAAAAGGGAAAAAAAAAAAAAAAAAAATTGCCAAAATATGCTGATAGATAGCGCTGTCAGGGTTCACAATTCTGTTGGTATGCAAATTACTAAGACATAACATGCATACTCAGGCATGGCTAAAATAAAAATGCAGGACAGACATAACATTTTGCCTGAGTGCTTCATCATGACTCTGATGAAGAAGATCCTGCTCTTCTCTTGAAGTTTTCTTTATCAGAATAGAAACTGTGCGCTAACAGCTATCAGGAAGTTCTGGACATTAAAAGGCATAAAATCTGGCCCATTGATCACACATGGCCTACGGAAAATGATAGAAAAATTCAAACAGACCGGTTCATTTGATGGGAAATGAGGTAGAGGACGAAAACCAGTTTCGATGGCGGCAATGGAAAATGTGGCCACTGCATTGCAAGAACAGATGAACAGTGATGCAGAAATCAGCAGTGCACGGAATCAGCAGGGCAGTGATCGAATGTTAAATATGCCTATCAGCACAGTGCTTACAGTCTATGGAACATCTTGCGCTGTTATCCGTATAAGATAACTCACATGCAGCAGTTGCTACCTTCTGACCTGGAAACACGTGAATCGTTTGCACTACAATTTCTTGCCCAGATGGATGTGGATGTAATATGGATGGACGTAAATATCCAAAATTGCAAGACATGGGCAACCAAGAATCCGTTCCCATTGCAGCTATTACCTCTTCACTTTGAAAAGGTTGCTGTATGGTGCAGAATACAATCAGCGTTTGTCGTCGGTCCATTCTTTTTTGAGGAGATCACACCTGCGGGTCCCCTTATCAGCACCATCACTGGCAAGTGGCATGAAGCACTTTTGTATAACCATGTCCTTCTGCCACTTCACCAACATCAGTATGTAGATTGCACAATATTCATGCATTGTTACTCCTATGAAGCACATTGTTACTCGTATGATGCAGCTGCTGATAACTCATTACGGAGATGACAGAAACATAAGCCTCCGTTTTCCAACAGTATGGCCACCCAGCTCTCCGGACTTAAACCTGTGTGACTTTTGGGGATATCTGAAGAAGGTTGTTTACAGTGAGCAGATTGCGAATCTGGAGAATCTGAAGACAAGCATTACTCACCACATTCATAGCATCAGCACAGGTACCCTTTGATCTGTTGAGGAACATACAGTTTTGCACTTCCAGTTAGCAACGGAACAAGGAGGAGAGCATATTGAACAACTTATGCATTAATCATCCACAAGGTGTTTGTTCCGTGAAGCTTCTCTTCTCATTATCGCTACTTTCTCTGTAAATATGTATTCTTGTCTTTTCGCTAATAAAATTGTCGTAAACTCTTAGAGACTATTGTTTCCTTTCGGTTATACATCCACAACAGCAATGTGGACACTAGCAGCGCCATCTATCAAAAAATTCTGGAACTAGTTTTTTCTTTCACCAAACAAAATTCCATTATCTCAGGATTGTTCTGGTAAAATACAAGTCATTCTGACCTGTAGTTTTAAAGTTAGTGTGTTTTGAAATCGCAACTTTAATTATAATCACCCTGTATTAATAGCTAGAATAACACATAATATAATTTATACATAACAAACACATAATATTTCAAAGATTTTGTAATTGAAGTCCTTATTCATTTCAGTTTTTGGTTTAAATTTGGGGAAAGGATTAACATTTTCTGCAATAAATGAATTTAATAATTTTCTTAATTACAGCTAATGTTCACTTTTAATGTTATAAACCAGAGTGAAGCATACTAACATCTTTCCCTTTTCTTTAAAATGAGCTTTATCTGAACTATAAGCCAAGAGCTAAGGTAAATAATAAGATAATTTATTAATTTTTTTTCAAAGCAAGTATACTGCATATATAATGAGTATAAACTGCAATTGCACATAATTTTAATTTTTATTTGAATGACCAAATTGGTATTTTAATTTAGATATTAATTTAAATTAATCTTTATTTCCTACTCATAAGTACAATAGAGATATGCGAAGAATTACTATAATAATACACATATGCTTCAGCAAAAAATTTATGTAATAAAATAGTTTCACAAGATTAAAAAAAAATTACATATAATTCAAACACTAGTTGTAAGCATTAAAATCAGATCATTTAATACATGAAAATATTACAGGTTATTAAAGAAATTTGCCTCCTTTTCCAAACATAAAAAATTATTTTCTATTTGTTTCTAATACTCTAAAAAAGGGAAAACAAATAGCAAGCTACAATCTTTTCTATGTATACATTTCTGTAAGAACACTTCATGAGATAGATGATAAACTGATCATTTCCTATTCTCAAAGTTTCTACATAGAGAAAAAGGAGAGACGTTACTATATTCTATATTAATACGGGTCTCCATCATTTTTTAACTCAATTATATCAGATTTTTTTAATCAATAAAATTATGGATAGCTTTGCATAAAAATTAAATTGAAAGGCATCAATAATATCAATGCCATTAATTCACATTCTTTTCCAATTATGCAGTTCCTTTGCACTTTTGAAAATTACCATATTTGACTATTTTGAAAACTGCATGGATAATTTATAAATTTATAGACTTTTAAAAGTTAAATTTATAGACTTTTAAATTACCTATACAGTTTTCATTTCCCATAAGAGAGATAATTTTTCCCCCATTTAAGTTATTCCCCTCCACCAAATTGAAATGATAAAATATGTTCATATTTTTATTATAATAATGATAATAATACCTGTCTTAGATGTCTTCTCAGAATCAGCATATTGATGCAACAATATCTGAGTTTTTGCTAATAAATACCAACCTTGCAAACAGTATTCCACAGATTTAAGACCTAAAAAAAAAAAAGAAAAGAAAAGAAAGAAAGAAAATTCATATAAAATTTCATTTAATATTCAAATAACATATCAAGTTAATAAAAAATATTTTCTAAACATAAAAAATTATTTTCCATTTGTTTCTAATACTCTAAAAAAGGGAAAACAAATCGCTAGCTACAATCTTTTCTATGTATACATTTCTGTACGTACACTTCATGAGTTAGATGATAAACTGATCATTTCCTATTCTCAAAGACAACATCACAAAAACAACTTATTACAATATGCACTACTGCACACGATTCCTTTGATGTGCACTATATTAATAATATTAAATAGCACATAAAACTGCAGCATTTGTTATTCAATAACATAACGCAAGAATATAATTTTAAATTAAAATTTTTAAAACTCTAAAAATATTATTTATTTAAATACTTAAGTTTTGATTTTATTTTCCAATTTTTCTACCAAAAGGCTTTTAAAAGTGAGTTTTAAAATTTCATGGACTGATTAACCAATTACAGACAAACATAAAAGGGCTATCAATCAAGTGTAAAGAACACCTTTGTGAAGGAATTTTTTGAGAACAACTTGTTCACTTTGTAGTTACCCATCACAAAAATAATGAAAAACTCATGTGGCCAATCCATTTGTTAAGCACGGAGTTCAGAACAAATGAATATATTTCAAGAGTCTTACACAAACTACTAGAAGACAAAATAAATAAATAAAAAGTATGCAAATTATATCTTTTTCTTTTCTCCTTTTTTTGCTGAATCACATTAGATCAATTTAGGGAAAAAAATCAAAATTCCATTGTTCTCTTCTACCATTTAAGAAAGGACTGTCAGTTAATAAACTGAAAATTTTAATATGACAGCATGACAATATTAGCAAACTATTTTGCGTAAAAATCACAAGATAGTAAAAAAACTGAAAATTACCAAGAAAATCCTTATTTATTTATTTATTTATTATTATTTTTTGACTGTATACCTTCAGGTAATGGAAGTTTATTAAACAAAACAATATTTTCAATGTGCAGTTATGGAAACTTTACAATTTGCTTTAATATATATATATTTATTTAAAATAAATAACCGTAATGTAATCTATATAAGAGAATACTGGTGACAAAACAAATTTTCTATTATCTTCACATATGTGCAAAGAATTTACCAAATTTGAGGGATTTTGTAAATGCTATGATCATCTATAACAAAAGTTGTGTCCTCTGCATTTTGGATATAAATAAAAAATAAAATAAGAATTAAGAAGTTTGACTCTACGGTAGGGTACGAACTGCGCCAAATTTGATCGAAGATCCCCGTTCCCCCTGTTATCTAATCCACGAACTGCACGTTTCCTGTCCCCTATTTCTTTACCACGAAGATTGGGTGCTACAAAAAGTCCTTTATCGCCATTAATGGGACATTCTATTGAGACTGCAAGCCTTTATTTTCATTTATCAATATCGTAAAAATTGTGCATGCAAAACAAATATTAATTTAAAGTCTGGCGTGTGCTAAAGTAAAAATAAATTTCTTTTACACTAAAATGAGTGTTTTATGATGCTTAAAGGAATGATGAGCCAGATCTTTTTTATTCTCTGTAAGAATTAAAAACATTCCAAGTTGTAGATTTTAGTCGCTGATGAATTTAAGATCATACAACATTATATATATATATATATATATATATATATATCAGTTTTGAATAGTAAAATTGATAAGATTAATGACATACACAAAACTGATACATAATCAATGTATCAAATATCCGATTTGTAGCTCATCTTAAATAAGTTTCTTGTCTAGATAAATATTAACAAATCTTCTTAGATAGCATAATGGTTTTAACTTTCAAATTTACCATTTTAGGTAAACAGTTCTAATTTAATTAAAAAAATTCTCTTTATTAAATCTAAAAATTGGACTTCTTAAGTCGTTCTCAATTCACACTAATATTATTGCAATATATTCCCGTATTAAGCTTCCCATTTTTAGTCATGGAAGTTATTTTAAGGTTATTTAACTTTGTTACAAATTCCATATTTTAATACTAGAAACGTTTAAATATTTATTCTGTTTTCCACTTGATGTACTTTCGCATACATTTAATTTCTAATACACATTTAATTAATAAATTAATAATTATGAGCGTCAGCAGAATTTTCATAATTAAAAAAAAAAAAAAAAACTCAAACTTCCTTATATTCATATCCTGGGATTTTCAGTTCCCTTTTAATCCATTCCTTTTTCACATATTGTTGCACTGTACTCAAGTTTTCATGCATGTCGAATTTACATATTTTGTATTGTATTTATGCCAATTTATATTTAAATGATAATTTTTAAGAATTTTTGCATCATAACTCTAGTTAAGAAAAGATATATCTAACACCTTGGTAAAGCTTAATCTTCAGCATGCAGCTTATTTTCTAACCTAGTTTCAGGCTAAATTATTTGTAAAATTAATTACTTGAAATTATTTGTTAACAAAGATGGTCGCTAAAGCACGCTAATAGTATTTCTAACTTTTGTAATTTATAATGCAACGAGTTAGTGTGATTTATAACATAATTCATTTATAATTTTTTCAGCAGTATTGAAATTAATAGCAGAGACTGATAATGTTATACATTTAGATTACAATGATTTATATTGCCATTGCCTTCTTCCCTCATGCTTTTATGCTACATTCCTAATATTTCATAATGGCATACGGGTAAGTTTAACTCATTCATCAAACATGTAAATCTCTAATTCAGCCCACTTTTGTTCTTATGTCTGCTGTATCTTCTATTTTCTTTAATATATTGTTCAGCCTAATTTCAAAAGGTCTTATGATCAAGCGGAAAAGTCACTAAACATTGGTAGTTCGACCCGAGTTTCTAGTCCCAGTGATCCCCCAGCTATTTCTTTTTTTTTTACTTATTTACTGTGTAAAAATGTAGCGTAAAAATTTCAGTTCATGAAGTAAAAGTACATTTTTAATTTATTCTTTAAAAATATTGCAAAAGTTTTCACTTTTACCTTAGCATGTCTCTTTACAAATCCCTCTAATAAGAAAAAATAAGGAAAGAAATTAACTCGGTTTCGGTGATTGATACCTCGGTGCAAATTATATGTAACATTTTTTCAAAGGCATAGAGTTTATATGGATATCAATAAATTAAAGATTATTTCTCCATCTAATTTTCTTAACATGTTTATTGCAGAATTTTCTTTTCACACTGTAGCGCTTAACTTTATGAGTTTTCTATAATCATTCAATTTCTCTAGCCATGGCAACTTTGCATACCTTCTGACAAGTAGTTATATTTTTAACCACTGTATTTTAATTCCTGTTTCATTATTCACTTGTTTCACAAGTGCAATTTTTATTTTATACGCAAATCTACGTAAAATAGCATCAAAACTTCAGTTACGCGGAGCTCCTGATCAATTGCTTGTTTTAGATTGAATGAAATTAAGCTTAATGTTATTGTTAATTAGCTTGTTATTAATTTAATTATGCATTTCCAATTAGTTATATGTTCCTGATATTTCCAAGTATATTACACAAACTTTTGCATCCCAGTTTTTAATTTTTGGTTAAAAAAATAAACTTATATTCATTGAGAGGCCTGATTGATTATATTAATTTGCAGTATTTTTATCCAATTCCTTTCTTCTAGATAAATTTTAGAAAAAACTTCTTAGCATAATAATTTAAATTTATTTATGATTTATACGTCAGTGTTCCAAATGCATAGTAATGTTTTTATAATAGATTTCATGCTAAGCTTTTTTTAAATTTAACTAAACTTAATTTCTGCAAACATTTATATGATTACTTTAATTAAAAAAAAATATTTTTAGCACACTTTAACACATTTTGATATGGAATAATTTTTTTGCACACTAGTGAACTCTATTAAATTTTCCAGTCTACTTCAGACATCTCTATTATTGATGTAATGCATTAAAAATATAATTTGTATGCTTTATAATTATTTAATTTATGATATTATTATAATAAATGAAAGATGTTTGTAATGCTAATATATATGTTTACCAATACCTTTTATTTTCTTTGTTAGCTCTCGCATTTATTACTGTTATTCAAGTAATTAGCCTGCTTGTTAGATATTTTTTACTTGTTCTTGTGATATACAATTCTATTTATTTATTTTTATTTTCCTCTTGGCTACAATTGGCTTCGAAAAGTTAAATTGTAACCCTGTAGGCAGCAGGGGGAAGAAATTTTGATTGGCGCATTTGGACTATTATAGCTCGACCCAGGGGGGATTTTCATTAGTGCAGTTGGAGTACACCTGATTCTACATTAAATGAGAAATCAGTTAAAAATATTACCTCTGTTTAATTTTTGAATAGCTTCTACATAATCCTTAGAAATGAATGACATGAATCCTTCAAAAATGTATGTAATGCCTTCTGATGGTTTGCATTCTCTAAAATTTTTAGCTATTTCATTTATGCCATCCATTATAGATCCATTATCTGTAAAACGATGAATACACATACAGAATATCAGAGGTTAGATAATGTAAAAGAAAATATAAAAGTAAAATAGGCAACATAAAGATTAGAAATCATAATAAAAAAGTAAAACTTTAATAATATACACTAATTGTAAGATATTTTAAAAATGAAAGATAATTTTATAGTTTTTCTCGGTCAAGATCAACTACTGAGAAAAATCATGGTTTCACTTAAACCATACTCATATTTCATCAACTGATCCAAATGAAAAGATGTAGATGTCAACAATTTTTAAATCTTCTTATTTTTTGCCTATATTAAAATATAAATAATATATTTAGAATAAACACTAAAAATAATGATAACTTATATCACACATTTAGTTTATACAAAACCAAATAATAATAAAATTTATTCAATAAAAAATTAAAAGAAAATTAATTATGCAAGATGCTTGATTAAGATAAGTTCATTTACATAGTAAAATACTAATTCATACAATACACTCATACAATAGTCTAAAGAATACAATTTGCTTCACTAAAAGGTAAAATTTTTCTTTTAAATTTATAAACTTGTACGGTTGTTATTACCAGTGAAATAAATTTAAGTCCCGCAGAACCTACTAGACAAGATAATGAGCTATTGCTACATCTCAGAGATTCACAAAGTATAGGAAAAGGTTTTAAATAAACTTCTATTTTAATCTAACTTAAACAAAAAGGCACAACTTTTGTTACAGACTATAACCACCACTTGTGGCTATTCAAATTAACAAATAACAGGCAATAAAATTCAAATGATAATGTTGATAACATATTCTAATGCTACCCATTCAATAAAGCAAGCTATAAGATAGCTCAATTATTTTCCCAATCTCCATCTTCTTCAGCCAACACGTCTTTGACAGATCGGCCATTTAATGCTACATCATCCAATACAGTAGTGCCCATCCTTCCATTGTGTCTTCTCGGGTTTCTATCTCCACAGCAGGGCTGTCCAAATGGCGGCCCGTGGGTTGTATACGGCCTGCCAAATTATTTTTACGGCCAGCGAGTACATTTTACTATGGATAAATTTATGTTACTACATTATTATTATTAATATTAAAATTATTTTACTATGTGAAAATTTAAATCTAATCTGAATTTAAAGTAAGTACTATTTAGTTTGCGTAATTCACTTAACCTGGCTGAATACAGCAGCAATTCGTTTAATATATGATGATGGTTGCTCAATGTTGGCGCCACATATTATATTTGTGGTTGGTTGTTGTTTATCTGTGGTTGGTGCACATGATGTGCACACCACCCTGCACTATTTGGTTGATTCATGCAATCGTGCGAGTGCAGTATTGTCTAGAATTTGTTGAGAGGTGACTGTGTTATAATACTATTAACTTAATTTCCCATTTATTTATTAACTAAAACAATTATTGAATATGAGTGCTACTAATAAAAGAAAAATAGACCTCGAAAATCGAGAATTTCAAGATCGCTGGGAGATAGATTTTTTTTTTGAACAAGAATGGTAAACCACAGTGTTTGGAATGTTTACAAATCATAGCTGTGTGTAAAGACTATATAACTTGAAGCGCCATTACCTTTCCATGCATGAACAAAAGTATCATTCGTACACGCGAGATATGAAAATACCACTAGTGAAAAAAATTAAAAAGCAGCTGGATCATCAAACGAATTATTTTAATCTAGAACCAAAATTTCAAGAAGCATCTGTAGCCACATCGTTTGAAGTTTGTTTAGAAATAGTAAAGGCAAAGAAGCCATTTTTGGATGGAGAATTTATTAAAAAATGTGCCATAAAAATGGCTCAAGCATTTAATGACAACGAAATGGTAAGAAAATTTCAAACAGTATCACTTTCTCACCAGACTGTAAGCTGACGTGTAAACGAGATTAGCATGCATGCCACTAATAAATTAGAAAACCTAATCAATAGTTGCTGTGATTTTTTGGTAGCATTGGATGAAAGCACAGACATTTCCGATATAAGTCAAATGCTTATCTTTAAAAAAACTGTAAATGAAAACTATAATTATTCCGAAGAACTTTTAAAATTACAATCATTACATGGAACAACAAAAGGTGAAGATATTTACAAACAATTAAAATGTTCAATAGAGCAGTATGGCGGATTTGACAAGTGACGCATGGTGTTCAAACTGACTTTCTTTTGAACTGTTCCAAAAGGTAGTCATGCTGTGACTTTCTAACATGCTCAGCTCCTTATCAGGACTTACCAATTGAGACTGCTGAAGAAGTGTGCTCAAATGAACTTAAAAAGGACACTGAACTGCACAACGATTCTAACTTAGTTTTAATTGCATGTAATGAACCAAACCTCTTTAATGATATTCTTAATTTGTCTTCTAATTATACTAAACTTATTCGTATTGTAAGTTTCATTTTAAGCTTTATCTACAATCTTAAAAACTGCCAGGTAAGGAGGTATGGAGTAATTACTTTAGAAGAGATAAAGGATGCTGAGGTGTATATTTTATTAAAGGCCCAAAAAAGTGAGTTTCTAGAAGAAATGAATCAATTGAAAAGAGGTAAAAGTGCAAACCTCAAAAGTACTAGTGGAGAACTCAAAAAATTGCAAAAATTGGTTGAGTGTCCAGATGAGAATTTAGCGAGTTTTTATATCACTGAAGGTATAGAGTAGAAATTTATTTCTCCAAAGTCGCCAAATTTTGGCGGAATTTGGGAGGCCGATCATTTAAGAGAGATATTGGTAATCAGTGCTTAACTATAGAAGAATTCTTAACTGCTTTAACGGAAATTGAAGGAGTATCGAACTCAAGACCTCTATATACTCCAATTTCAGCTGATTACAACAATTTTGAAACTTTGACTCCAGGTCACTTTTTGGTTGGTAGACGTTATCACAACTCTTGCTGAGCCAGATTTACCCAACATAAATGAAAACAGACTTTTTAAATGGCAAAAAATCACTAAGTATACACAAAAAATTTTAAAATTATGGAAACGTGATTATCTTAATAATTTACAAGAATGTCACAAGTGGAAATTTTTAAAGGAAGACGTTCAGTTGAGAACTCTTGTATTAATAAAAGATGAAAATTTTCCTTCAACCAAATGGTTAGTGGGAAGAATTGCTGAGGTTTTTCATGGTAGAGATAACAAAATAAGAGTAGTAACTGTAAGATTGCCTAATCAACATTTGCTAAAATGAAATGTTCGAGATATATGTATACTTTCTGTAGAATGATTGTTTATCTCTATTATAAACTGGTATTTGTTGTAATAATTTGAATGTATATTCTTCAATATTGTGATTTGTTATTGTGAAGTATTTTATTGTAATGTATTTATATTTACATTTATTGTAATAATAGTTTTGAAATTGTTAATTTCAACACTGGGAGTGTGTTGTACTAGCTGAGAAATACTTGGCGACAGATGAGAATCTTGTCTAATAGCACATGTGCCACCAGAATCAGCGCTGAATTATAGTCTGCAAGAAACTTGATTTTATTGTATATTTGAAGTTGCGATTCATATGTTACACTGTAAGAAAGAAACTTAGTGCCAGAGTGTCGCTTTGGAAAATAAAGGTATTGAAAGTTAGAGTGTGTTATTTCTGTAATATGTGTGGTGTTATTTTATTGATATATATAGCTATCGACGGGAAATAGAATAATTCAATTCACAGGGACTGAACCAAAATGTTGCCAATTGGTCGCCAAATTTGATGGTAAAAATTAGTTGCAGAAAACCATCATCAGCTTAACAATATCTCGCAAATTTAGCGAGATAGCCATTTACCTCAATGTTAAATAGATTTGACCCTCTAACTTTTTTTTCTGGCAGAGCTTCACCTTCTCTTCTGACTTTTCACAATACATTATGAAAAATTCAATAATATTTAAATTAAAAATGAATAACAATATTTAAATTTAAAATGAATTATTAAAATTTTTAATTCTTTTGATCCCAGTTTATGTTATGTCCTGTAAGCTCAGGAACTTACAAGACATTACTCAAACTCTTAGTTTCCCTAACTGAAAACAAGAAAGATAAAATGGAGGTTATTATTTGCAACTATGGAATTTGCAGTTTACAAAATAATACCAATTAGATTCTGAAATAATATGTTCAAATAATTTAGAAATAGAAAATAAAAACAAACTTACTAATATATAAGTTCATAGCTGCTCTACATAAAAATTCCAAACATGAAGGATTAGTAGAAAATTTTTGATAAATAAGGGAAGCTAATTTTATAGACAAGTTTACAGCACCATTCTGGAAGAATAAGAAAAAAAAAAAAAAAAAAAAAAAAAAAAAAACTCTTTTAACTCCTTTTTTAAAAACTAACATTTATAAAATTCAAATTTCACTTGAATACTGCTCACTTTATATAATAATCCAATACTTGTTGAAAACATTCTTTTGCAGTCATCTTCAGAAAATGTTTCATGATTGATTACAGCATTTAGTGCCTCTGTCAACTATAATTCACAAAGACAAAAAAATTTAGAATTAATTTTTACTTGAAAAATAAATATAATACAAAATTAACAATAGAAAATATATATAAAGTCTTGATTTAAGTTTACTTAATAATTATAATCAATTATATATTTTATTCTGGTTATAGTGTACAAGCAATGTGCATATTGCAAAAGAGAATACAAGATTTATTTTAATACATAAAATAATTTTAATTAATAATAACACAAAAACCATCACAGAAAGAGAAAAGATTAAAAATAAAATTTCAAATATTTATTATTGCAACATGAAGAAAGATTGTTTATTTTAAAAAAATTTATAATGGTAATGAAAGAAGTGTACTTTCTTTCCATAAATTTCCATCAATAAAATTTGATATCATTTGCTAAGTTTATTTTTCACAAAGAATAGTATAAATACTAATTTTGAAATAGCAAAAGAACTTAAAAAAAAAAAAAAAAAAAAAAAAAACTGGTAATGCTCACAGACAAAAATGGAGATTATTTTTCTATCTACAATTAAAATTATAATTTGAAGATTCAAAGTGACTCAAATACTTAGAACCATATTAGTTTACATAGTTCTAAAAGAATTTTTGTCAATAGGCTACCCACTCAACTTCAAATAGTCTTGTTTTTTTTTTTTTTTTTTTTTTTTTTTCCTCCTCTTCTCATTTTTAATCTCTCTCTTGCTTTTCATGTTGTTTTGAACAGCAAATGGGTTATTTTATTTTAAAGAATGGCTAATCAAATGTATTAAACAATAAATTTTAAAGCCACTTCTATCAACATGTTAAGTGATTGTATGGGCTAAAGTAGTATTTTCTAATCTATGGCCTCCTAGATTTCCAAAAAAGATTTAAAAAAAAAATAAAAGATAAAATTTATTACCAATTACCAAGTGTGGTGCTTCTTACCATCTTTTTGCAGCATACCTAGCACTGAATTTTTTGTAGCCAATCACAAGTAACATAAATTATATGCATGCCTGATTTGCTGTTTGTCTGTTATCCAAAATGTGTAGTTGTTTGAAATCCTTTTTACACCACAGGCATAAGGAGTTGTCGTGGTACAGAGTGCCCATGGTTCATAATGGAAAACTGATTCTGAAATGGGTATTTGAAAAGAAAAGAACATGGTGATACTTTTTATCTAGGCAATGCTAATACTGCAGAACCAGCATATGATTATGATACTTATAATCAGTGATGTTAAAGCATTGAAGAACCATCTATTGGTACTCATAACTGTTCAAAGAAAAAAATATTTTTCATAAATATGACAAGAATCATTTGGAATTTGTATTTCATTGGTGTGGCAATGACTGTGAACCAAAATTTCAGCGTGTTGCATGTTACGTTGTAAATGAGTGCATGAAACCAGTGAACGGCTGCCACTGTTCCTGCTTGCTTAGAGAGGGATAGAGATGCTGATCAGAACAGACATGAATGCCTGACATTGGTATGACTGGCAAGTGCTGAAAGTTAGTTGTATTTTGTCTGTATGACCCAGTTAGTGAAGTAGCTTCATGTACAGTTGCTGGAGTCATAATCCAGTTAATATACATTATTTACACTCATGTCCATAAATTAAGGATAATGCAAAATCAGGCAAAGGAAGAGTTAGAAGCAAAATAAATTTGACTCATTTGTAAAGCTTATTTGTTAAACAAAAGGTAAAGAGCAAAAAAAGATGCTATATGTTTGATATTATTAAAAAAATTAGCGATTTTTTCTCCCTGGAGCAAATTACAAAAAACACCTATTTACAAAAAAACAATATTACATGGTTGGTATGATTGTTAATACATTGTATGTCTCCCAGATGATGCAATACAGTCCGTACAACGCCTAGGCATGCTGAGTATCAAATTATTGATCTGATCTTGGGGGATATTACACCACTCAAAAAGCAATGCTCTCCAAAGTTCCGGTAGACATGTAGGAGGAGGTTGATGGGCTGCAACTCGTCGGCCGCCAAGCATGTCCCACACGTGCTCTACTGGATTCAAGTCCGGTGAGAATGCTGGCCAGTCCATACGGGTGATATCCTACGATTGAAGGCATTCGCTTACGATGTTTGCACGGTGAGGACGGGAGTTGTTATCCATAAACACAAATTGTGCGCCTATGGCGCCCCGAAACAAATGTACATGTTGTTCCAGAATGACGTCCCGATAGATTTGACTTGTCATGGTTCCAATTTGAACATGCAGGTCAGTTCTGGAACCCAGAATAATTGCACCCCAAACGAGCACGCCTGCACCACTGTAACGGTGTCATTCAATGATGTTTTCTTGGTGGTAACGGGTACCTGAAGCTCTCCATATGAAAGTCCGGGGAGAACCAGACTGCAAGCTAAACCTGGACTCATCAGAAAACATCACACAAGCCCATTGTTGCGGTGTCCACAATGCATGCTCTCTACTCCAGGCTAACCGCAGGTGACAGTGAGTTGCAGTAAGTAGAACGCATCTGACAGGTCTACGAGCATATAGACCAATCTGCCCTAAGCGTCTGTACATGGTCCGCCTTGAAATTGTTGTACCAGTGGCTGAAGAGAGCTGACGACACAGGTCTGAGGCTGTGCTCCGCCTGTTTCTTTTGGCAGTAACTGCCAAATACCGGTCCTCATTTGGCGTTGTAACTCTGGGGCGACCTGTGCTGTAACGTCTACTTACATTGCCATCATCTTGGAATCATTGCCAAAGCCTGGAGATGACACTCTGGGCTATTCCAAGTTCGTCTGATACTTCCAGTTGGGTACGCTCACATTCCAGACGGCCGATAATTCTACCACGTAAAAAATCACCCAAATGCGCCCTTTGTGTCATAACTATTTGGTTATTGCACTGAAATGCTTATAAAGCATTTATATTTATAATGGATATGCGAACAATTTTACTTCTTTGCCTGTATTCCTTATATATCACTCTCTTACACTCTCGTCATTGTGACGTACCATCGGTGTTATCTGGTTACTTCCTGAAATTTGCATATGATTCTTGAAGATGTGTATAGTGATTTTACAGGTGATATATTTATTTTAGAGTTTGATTTCCATGTGACTCCGAATTATCCTTAATTTATGGACATGAGTGTAATATAAAGTTCTAATAGGCTGTTGAAGCACCACAGCAGAGACTAGTAAGAACATTGATTTGTTTATTGAAACAAACTTAGAAAAAATGCTAAAGAAAAGAAAATTAATGTAAATTAGCTAAAATATCTAGAAAATTTTGAAATTAAAAAGATGTATAAATATTTTGTTGTGTGCTATTGCTGCAAAATATATATGTTTTGTAGTTTCTTATACGTAATTATCCTAATTTCATCTTAGAATCAATATCATAAATTACATTACATGCATAATTATCTGTTATTTTAAACTGTGAAATGTTCTTAGACAATGATCTGAATAATGCTTTTTTTAAAAAACACTTTAAAAATTATTTTTAATTATTAGTAACAATGTAAATCTATAATGACTCAGAGTATCTAACTGTGTATATGTAACTAATTGCTCGCCCTTAGAAATTATCTGTAGGTGTTATCTTAGGTGTGCAGTGAGACATATAAGATAAATCTTTTTAACTGTTAGTTTCCAATTTCTTTATTAACAGAAACATTCCTTTCTACAGATGCATGATCATGTAAAAAGATTGGAACCCTTTTTTGCAATTTTCCATGATTAGTGAAAAAAATGACAAAACAAAGGGAAAGATAAGCATGTTAAGAAAAAGATTTCTAGAATCAAAACCAGAAAATTCAAATAACTTTGTTTTCCCTGCTCTCTCCAAAATTCTCACACACAAAAAAAAAAAAAAAAAAAAAAAAAAAAGAAATTGATCACAAATTTCCAACAAAACACATTCATTACATTTAATACCACAAAGATATTCTTAACTTTATCATATTTTTCTGGGATCTTTTGGAATCATAGGTTCCATTTTCAAATTGTCATTTTGCTTTCAAATTCTTCTAAATCTTGCTTTCTAATTCTCCATAAATTTATTAGAAGTACAAAATAAATGTGCTACAGTCAAAAGTCTTTAATCCGGACTTGTCGGGACTTCGGTGATTCCAGATTATCGATTTTTCCGGATTATAGATCATCAGTTTAAATCTGGTAAGATGGCATGCAGAAATTATAAAATTAAAAATATGAAACCGTAATTTATAAAATAAAGAGGTGATCTAAAGGGTATCAAAATTTACAAAAAAAAGCTTAATATTTATTTGTTTACTTTATTAAACATTTCTTTCAACGCGCGGATGCGTAAAGCATACATTATGCATAGCCGAAATTAGAAAATTGCAACCAGAAAACTATTTGATTTGTATTCGTGATATTTACAATGACGAGGAATTTGATTTAAATCATATCAAAGACGAAGTACGTCGAGATGAAATACTACATTTAATAAGGAATTATAAGCCGAATAAAATAAAAACATCTGCCCTGAAGATAATGATATTGTTGACAGATCAACTTCCAGTTCATTGCGCGTCGCCACGTTCCCCCTTCCCTGCGCAGAGCAGCGTGAAATTGATAAACAGATTTCGGAACGGTTAGAGAAACAAAGGATATGCCTTTATCCATTTTTTGGAGCAATTCCACTTTTTGTTTGATGGACATCGAAACATACTTTCGTTTTCGTAGATTCTTTGGGAGCTCCAGCATCGGAAATTCTATTTGACATAATCGAAAGTTCAAGCTTACTTTTATAAAATTGCTCTTAAAGTCTGCAGACATAATCGAAAGTTCAAGCTTACTTTTATAAAATTGCTCTTAAAGTCTGCAAAAAATAATAAGCCGGATCCAATTTGAAGATTAAGGGACAATGCAATCATCAACATTAACTGAAATAGACAATTAGATAATTTTAGCTTATACCGTCCGTTATACATTAAACGCGCAGCGAAAACGTATTCTGCGCTTGTGCAAACGAAAATGCGCAGTCGTAAAGGTCTTACACTCACGCTTAAACGCCTATGCGCATGCGTCAACGCGGTGCATGCGCAGAAAGTTTTTAGCTTTGAGGTCCGGATTATAGATCATTCCGGATTATGGGTGTCCGAATTAATGACTTTTGACTGTAGTACTTAAAAATATTTGTACTACTTTCCGGTATTTTAAAATATTTAAAATATAAACTCTGTCTCTACAAATTATTGAATAAGTAACTACTACTAGCAAATAAATTATGTAACAAAAACATATGGTACTTAACACAATAACATATACTACACAATAGACATTAGTACAATTTACACATAACGGTTATAGAACACGAGAAGATAAATCCATATTCAGAAAAGTTTGCGAGTTCCTTAAATTATTAAACCTTAGCAATAATTACAAGCAATTTAGATAAATAAATCAATAATTTACATCAATAAAGAAATAATAATCTCTGAACCTGAAGTGAAATAAATTATATTAGACAGCATCAAACAGGTTTAACCCATTAACTGCCAAAACTACAAGGAATGTTTCTTTTCTCATGAAAATAATAACAAATATTAAATTAAGCATTTATAACATAAAGTTACACTGAAAATAAAAAAAAAATGCTCTTACCTGTGGAAAAAGTGAGGGTTCCGTTCGCGCAACGTCAGCAGAACAAGACTACGGATCTTTAGTGAGTAGGATTGTACTCATGTGATGTTTCTTTTGAGTGGAGCACAGGATTACTTTTTAGCTGTATAATGTTTTATAAATCTACAAATCACTTTACTTGTAATTAATTTAATATTAAAATATACATTGTATTTCTTTTACAAATACAGATTATTTCATTTGAAAGATTCAAGCATGAAAAGCTTGATTACAATCATAATGTAAAGCTACATTACATACTTTGCATTTATAAACAGTCTGGCTATGGTACTCTTTACAACAAAGTCTTTTGTTATCAACGGACTTTCTGATAAAATGTCTCCCATCTCCATGCAACGGTTTTTGAATGCTGAATTTACTAGGTCTTCCTGTTGCTGATCTATTTCTGGTTAATTCTACTTTCTCAATAGGAGTTTGCAAAAGGAATAATGCATTCTCGTGTCTGAAATCTGAAAGAGACTTTATATTTCCAGTAGTAAAAAGTGATGATATTTAGTAAGTTTAAATACGGTCTCACCTTATATAATTCATCAGTATTGTCAATTTGACTACTGTCAAATGCAAATTCTGCTTCATATTCCTGTACTGCAAACGTGATATCAATTCTCATACAACGGAAACAGAAATGTCCTTATCAAAAAACCAATACATTTTTTCTTGAGGTACAAAATGATATCCTGTAAGCAATAATATTCGAATAAATCTTCTCATATAGGCTTCAGATGCAATAAATTCTAGGCCTTTTTTTTTTTTTTTTCTGAGCGTATATATTTGTCTGTTCAACGAGAAGAGAGTAAATGTCTAAACCAAAAAGAAAATCGAAAATCTGTGCACTAGTTTTACCTTGCATTTTGTCTTTTATAATTTCTCTTCTATCTCTTTCTTCATGTTCTTCCTGAGACATAACTAACAGTTCCTTTTTCATCCACTTCAAGATTTCAGTCTTCTGCTTTTTAAACTTTTTAGTATGACTATAACTGCTTTTAGAAGGCTGAAACTTATTTCTTACGTGAATTTCAACTTCGCCAGCAGTATCATTTGGTAAAATATCATTATCATTACTTAAAGCATTTCCATTTCTTTCTTCTTCGTCACTAGCCTCTGCAATTTCAGGGGGAACAACAATAATATCAGTTTCATTCTGGTCATTATTAACATTAGCATCATCTGTTTCTTCATCAAAAAATCTTTGAAGGGCTTCTTCTAATGTAAGATACCTCGTTCTAGGCATTTTTAAACAACCAGAACATGAACCAGAAGATCGAAAGGAATGAGTGAAAAAGGAGATTAACTACCCGTTTCCTGCTGACGTTGCGTCAACGCAACACCTGTTTTCCCTTCCTTCCCTGATGTAATGTTCTGATAAACAGTGACCTTGACTTAAAATAGATCACTCATAAAGATGGTGATTCTTTCATTAAATATTTTCAGCAAAAATACCTAGTCGAAAATTTTGCTTAAAGTATGAGATTAATTATTATAAATAAAATGATTGTTGAAGGCAAATATTTTTTACAGAAATAATCTTCATAATATTCCCTACACAAAATCATCTGCTGGTATAAAATATCTTAGATAGTTATATTTATATATGCATTTATTTTGACCGTTGTGTCAACGCAACACCAGCGGCTAATGGGTTAATGCTTTTAAGAGAAGCAAAACTGTGATCAATTAAGCATTTAAATGGATTCTAAGGTAAGTATTACATTAATGCTTCCATAAAGGTTATTACAGCACTAAGTAATATTGATATATGGTTTTCCAAGGTACTTTCCAGTTACTAATGCAATTAAAATTTTATCATATTTAAATAATATATTCCTCCTTAAATTCTAATACACAAATGATTATCTGTTAGGGCGACTAATTTTTCACCTACCTAACACATGAAAAACAGTAGCCATTTTAAATAATAGCAGTGTGCTGAAGATTATATAAAACAGCAATGAATTAAAGAAACTAAAGCAAAAGAAAAATCCATAATGAAATATTTAAAATTATGTAACATCCATATTTAAACATTGAAAATTACATGAAACAGCAACAAAACACCCTTAACTTTCTTTTTTCATTGGCTTTTGTCCATTCATAAACTGATCTGTTATAACTTTAAAAAAATGCAACAATTTCTTTTTCACTAGTTGGCAAACTCCACAGTAACATTATGATTTGTTAGAAGGGGGGGGGAACTCTACACACTAATGGCAAAGAGAAACCACAAACACGACCCTTAAATTTCAAAAGCATGCACATTACCACCATCACCAAAATAGACGGTGAAATTAAGCACATGCCACCATAATTTTAGTGGGTTACCAGATAAATACATTTTCATAAAATTCTGGGCTGCTTGTTTTGGTGACATAGCACTTTGCCCAGTAATTCTTGTAAGGATTGGGCTAGATAATGCAATAAGACCATAATATATACAACTACATTTTCATAATGTTCTCAAACAAGTTAGGATTTAAGAAATTAAAACTAAAATTTTTCTAATTAAAAAAAAACAGTAAATTTCTTTTATAAAAATAAATGACTTACCATTTGCTTCTCACACTCAGTCAAATCTTTTTTGACAGACAGTTCTTGAAATACCTCTTTTTGCAAAGGATATTCAAGTTTATTGTCGCCTTTCACTATGTCAAGTTTCGTTTTAAGAACTTTGATGAGCTATCAAGTGATGATGAAAATAAGTGAAAAATAATTTTTTGTTATTACAGTGTACATTAAAAAGTTGCAAATAATTAATGAAATGGAGAAAATGTACCTTATCCTTATCTTTCAGTTTCTGCAACAGCAAAATTAGCTTATCATATACTTCTAACTTTTTACCTTTATCTCTAAAAAGAAAAGACAGTAATACACAGTACATTAAATTTATTTTATGGAGATTTAATAAAATCAGTTTAATAAAATAAAATAAAACTTATCTACTTTATTAAACTTACTTCATCTATTGACTAGTTGCCAAACTTTTAAAAACTTAATTATAGTTATAATTTTCCCAAAATTGTTAATTGGTTTTTTAAAATTGAAATCTTCTGCTAATATAAGTCTGTTAATTTTTGTTTAAAACAAATGCAAGAGCTTAAACAGTGCAAAATAGAATAATATTATCATTATGGCTTTTAATTCTATTCCAGATTTTAAATCATTACCAAACATTTTTAATATTTAAATTTACAAATACCTCTGAAATTTTTTAATAAAAAATTCAAAGTTCTTCGAAATATGGCTAAAAATATTTATGGTATGCAAATTTTCATAAGTTATATTTCAAAAATTTGTTTAAAAATTTATAAAAAGTATTTAAAAATAAATTTTTAAAAAATCAGAAAAATTTATTTGGATTAAACCTAAATTTCAAATTAATAACAATTTCATCAAATATAAACCAAATTTATCTAATGCTACAGTTAAAATTTTGATTGTTTATTTAAGAAAAAAACTGTTTATTAAATTTTTTTTCAAAGCTTTACATTTTGGCTAATTTCAAGAATGAAAGTTTTTTTCCAATGGCAGGCACTTGCCTAGAACATCACTGGTGACTTCTAAGGCCAAAAGTGGTGGCAATTGTATTCTGGAGGCACCTAACAGGCAGCCACCATTACCTCCTATGAAGGAAAGACAATTTTACATATATGCCTTCTCTGAAATTTGAACCCGGGCCCTCAGGTATTACAGTCAGGCTCCCCTAACCACTATACTGTCTATAAAAAAAAAAAAAAAAAAAAAAAAAAAAAAAAAAAACAGCATGTCATTTAAAAAAATGTGTTAAAAGATGTTTGTTAGAAGAATGCTGTAGCTAAATCTAATAAATATCCTAAGCCATGCTTTTCAGACATGGAAAATGCAAGTTGACATTTGTCTATTGATCAATCAGTACAAAAGTTATTAAAATGTCCCCCTTTTTTTTTAACTTACTGTACAACAAGCAGTAAGACCCTGTTCTTAATGCTGGTCTGTTTAGCGCTGTTTTGCTTTAATGCATTTTTATTGGGATAATGGGATTCCCTAAAAATTGCATGCAGCATTGGGCTTCCCTGAAATTGAAAGTAATTTATCTGCATTACTTCTTCTCTGTAGTGTTACACAAATATATTTTTATTATTTCAAACATTTGTTGCTGTTATTGCAAATATAAATTTATGTAATATGATCATATAATAATAATTGATATAGTGATAAATATTATAATTTTTAGTTTTTAATACGAGTGGTAACAAGAAACACTAAAATAGAGCAAGAAGAAAAAGCATTTCACTGGAAACTAAAATGCAAGTGCTTAGAAGATTAGATAATGGTGAACGTCAGTTTCAAATTGGTGTTGTATTGAACTTGTCAACTTCAGCAACAAGGACAGTTTTCATGAATAAATTAAAAATAGTCATCAGTAACTACAATTAAAAAAACCTCTGCAACTAGAATTACCCGTTATAGAAATAATACAATAAAGGATATGGAAAAATGACTTTCTGTAGGGATTTACAATGATGTTGAATGCAATATTAAGCCAGACTATTAAAATGGAAAAAGTTAGAATTTTTAATCACATTCATTTTGAAACGGGTGACACAACTGAAACTTTTGTTGCAAGTCAAGGATGGTTTAATAGATTTAAACATCGAAATAATCTTCATAACATACAGATTACAGGAGAGGCAGCAAACTGAGATATAAAAGCAGTGGCTGAATTCCCACCGACCGTAAGAAACAATGAAACTATCCTCAAGAATTAGTTTTTAATGACGACGAAATGGTCCTATTTTGGGAAAGAATGCCAAAACGTGCATTTCTATACCGTGAAGAAAAACGTGCACCAGCATTCAAAGTTGTAAATGATCACTTAAACTCACACAGCTAACACCAATGCAGACTTCAAATTAAAGCCACTTCTTGTTTATCACTCCAAAAACCCAAGAGTGAGGAAAGGAATTTTAAAATCAACTTTACCTTTAATTTGGTATCTAATAAAAATATGAAATAACTATGAAACTATGAAAATGGATAACTATGAAAATTTTTCAGAATTGGTTCACTGAACATTTTTGTCCATCTGTTAAACGCTATTGCAAAATCAAAAAACTTGAACCAAAAGCACTACTTTTAATGGATAATGCTCCAAGTTACCCAACAAATTTATCTGAGTTAATAACATGCATTCCAAAGTGCTTTTCTTGCCACCTAACACGACTGCGTTAAACCAAATAATGGATCAAGGCGTTATATCAAATTTTAAAACTTATTACATGCAGTGAATATTTAGACAAATGTTTGAAAAAACAGACAGAAATGATAAATAATCAATAAGGGATTTCAGGAGAAACTATAATATTATGGATGCTATAGAAAACATTAATCTTTCTTGAAATGAGGCAACAGAGAAATATTTGAATGAGTGTGGAAAATCATTTGACGAGATATAAACAATGACGATGACACTATAGATTCTGTCGCTGATTTGAACAAAATAGTAGAATTAGCGAAAGATACAGGTTTAAATGAAGTAAATGTGGAAGGTCTTGGAGAAATTTTACAAGAAACAAGTCTTTCTAATGATAAGATCAAGGAATTAACAAATCAAGAACACAAAAATATTAAAAAAAGCGATTCTGAAGAAGAGCAAAAAGAACTTTCAAGAGCATTTCTAAAAATCAGTTTAGCTTCCATAACAGAAATTGTTTACACATTTATTGACAATAATGCAGTTTTAATAGGAGTTCAAAGGCAAGAGGGGGTGTCATGGATGCCTTGTTCCCTTATCGACAAATTCCTATGGAGCATAAAAGAAAAATGCAAATGACATTAGATACTTTCTTGATAAAAAACAAAGAAAATTGGAAATGTAGAAAAATTCTGAATGATCTAAAATATAAATGATGACCTAAAATTTTATTTATTTCTATATATTCATTTGCCATGTTTCAACATTTGTAAGAAATAAGTTTTTATTTTGTATTGTTATAAAAGACATATTTAATGAACTTAAATAGTAAAATCCTTGAAAAATACTTTATTTCATACCTGTTTTTCCCTAATAATTTACATGATGAGATGACCTCATTTAATGCTATTTAATATAATGCCTTACTTAGATGCAGCATAACCCTCGCGTTAAGCGTGGTTTACTGTATTTACATGCAATAAATATATCATACTGAGAAATATAATTAAGGATACTGTTCTGTTGTCGGGACTGGATTCAGAAATGTATGAATGCACGCGTGTGTGTATGTATGTGTGTTTATATATGTGATATATTCAGGAGCAGGAATTTGGATGGTGTAGAAGTGTTGATCCATAATGACTAAAAAATTGGAGGCAAAGGCAGATCAAATCTTCAGTTTTATTTTCAGCAACATGTTGCAGCTACACACAAGTAGGCACATTTAATGTGCCTACTTGTGTGTAGCTGTAAATGTGTAGCTGTGTGTGTGTACTTGTGTGTAAAAATGTAAGCCTTTTGGAACAGGGTGCCTGTTCCAAAAGGCTCACATTTTTTATGACAATGTAGCAAGAAAGCAGCAGCACATAGACAGCAGTGTAGCTAGGCCAAAACGTGGAAAGCAAATGCATAATGCTCAGGATGAAATCCGAAGTCAAACTAAGTTAGTTTTGGTTCTCAATACATTCTGATTTGACAGTTAATATTGCTCTAAAATTACTATTGGCTGGTTGAATTTTATTTCAATTTACATTCCCAAAATTACATACGAATCATATGACAGAGATTTTTCTCGAAATGCCGCAGTGCAAATAGAGATTGCTATTTTTAGAATACAGAAGGGAGATTTACGTTGCTAATTTAATCTTTAACATATTCTTTATTTTTCTTACATATATGTGTATATGTATACAAACACATAAATTAGTATTTACATATATACATGAATACATACATCTATACATTGCTGAATCCGGTCCCGATAACAGAACAGTACCTAATTAACCAATCTAATAAAGAAAAGAATTTAAGAGATAAAGATAAGAATTTATTTTCATATAAAAGGTTTCCATTTAAACCGTGAAAAAATTAGATTAAAAATATTTACAATACCATTTTCACCATAGGGTTTAACAATGAACAATTGTAATTCAATGCTGCATTAATGACAACAATTACAGAAAATATTACACATATTAATTAATATAAAAATATACAATTCATCTCATATGTGATTTACAAGCTGAAAAGATAAAGAAAACACAATTATAAAGGAAAAAAAAAAGTGTCCAGCAATAGAGAAAATACTGAGGTGATTAAAAATTAAATAAATAAACTTACGAATCATACAGATCAATTAGTTTTTTATATGCAGAAAGAAGTTCCTGCATATATTCTTTGCTTTCATGTTTTTCATAAAAACTGCAAAGCCCCTATATTTATGAAGAAAAATAAACAACCTTCAATGCCATATTAATCTGATTTTATGTTATTAAACAATTATAAAGCACATTCATGAAAATTGCTCGATAGGTATCAAATTTTTTCATTTTTCATTTCATTTAATTTTAATGTTTTATGTACACAATTTAAATAAAACTCAGAAAATGAAACTAGCATGACAAGTGACAACATTAAATTAGACTGTTTCACATATTAATAATTACTGTACATACTAATATCTCAAGGCCTAGTCTTGCCTTAATATTACTAAAATACCAAGAATGATTTACAGCATCATCTGAATAACTGTTTAAAGGTCTAAAAAGATATGATACACCCTGATTATTTGCAGACCCCTTCTGAAAAGTCGTGAAACAATGGTGACTAATCTTTTGCTAAACTATGAAGTCAAAGACAACAGCCATTTTAAAAAATGGTGCACTAAGAATTATTGAAAACAGCAACAAATTAACAAAATTGAAAAATGCAAAAATCATCCATAATAAAACCCTTTTTTTTTGCATTGTTCTCCCTGTGTACACAACAATTTGTTTTACCTTAAAAGACATAAGAGACCCCTCACAAGGGGGAAAAAATATATAGTTAAAAAAGAGATAAAATGCTGTGGCAGTCTGATGTTCGGCTGCGTGCGCCACCAGACTACGTCATGTTGAGCCATGTTGCAGGCTACTTATAAGAGAAGGTTGCATGCTAGAAAACCTGTGATTTAAGTCCCATTAGCATGAGTTGCGAAATGCCCATTGGTGCAGAGATCATTATGATTGAAATGCTAAGGACTATAGCTGAATTATCTCTAATCATAGATCTCATTTTTGTTTGGAGCCTGATTCCAGATGTATTACAATCTGGAGCACAATACATGCAATAAGTTTGAAAACTTCTTTGAAAGTCGTTGGTATAAAGGTGATGTCATAATGCCAAAATGATGCCCGATTGTGATGAAATCTGATAGAACATGTGTGAAACACAGTAGGATGCTGACTTACATCACTGCAGCCTTCACCTAGCACTTCCCAACAGCCTTAATGCTCTATTCATCATAAATATATTCTGTTGCTGCAGGAACTCTAGGACAATCTAATAGGTAGGATTGCAAATCACTGTAAAACTTGACATTTATCCCTTCATTCCATTTTTTTTTTTTTTTTTAATTTTCCAATTTTTTTATGCATTTCTAAAACATTGTAACACCAACTTTTGTCTACCCCACTTTATATCACACTTCTTATGCTCTTATTTAAATTTATTGTGGAGGTAATTGGGATTGGATTATTTAATTGTGGCAAAGCAAACAAGGGCTATCTGTCTAAAGGGAGGGATGCCTTCGTGGAGGGCTTTCTAAGGGAAACTGGCTTGTATACATGTTACACATGGGGAAAACCACAAAAACACCAATGCAGCCAGCCCGTTAGCGGGATTCGAGCCTTGGACCGAACTATCAGTGTCCAGCGTCCTTACCACTCAGCCGCAGGTGGGCTATTCTGCATTTGGGTAATTCTGCATTTTGGGGGGTATGTCAGCTATGACAAAATAAAGATCTCGAGAAAATTCCATGTTCTTATTTGCAAAATCATTTAAGTTGTAAGGATCCTAAGTTTTACTAATGTTTATTTTATTTTAAAACTGTACTATCACATCTTATTTTCTACTTCCGGCCAGAATTAAATGCTTTAACTTGTTTATGCAAATTGTCTTGAAGTACTTAAGTTGTGGCTTTTTGCCAAGCGAGAGAGAGAAGGAGTTTTAGGCCACTTGCCACCGTAGTTTTATGAGTTTTCACTCGGTTGCTGGTTGCCTTTAAGGCCAGAGGTTTAGCCCCCTTGATATTTGCAGACGTATCGTAGTTTTAGCAGCTCAACATACTACATACATACCTTTTTTAAATAAAGGCCAGTCTTAGTGCTAGGCATTTGTATACTAATTCAAAGTTAGATTTTAGTTAGAGTTTTAGTTAGTAGTTTTTATATTCTTACGTTCAGACCACCAGTGGTTGGTCTCTGTATTCCGAAGTTCGAAAATACCAGAAAAGTATTGAAAATAAAGGGTTTCGTATACCCTTCCTGCTTGTGTTGTCTACTTTACACCTTCTTGAACATAGCTTGAGTAAGCTCCTGTTCCTATTCAGGATCATTCATGTTTCCAAAGCAAATCAAAAGAAACACAAGTCCTTACAGTGGTGCCCGAAGAAGAAGAATAACCATGGCCGAGTTTCAAGAACCTGAGGTGCCTGCAGCAGTGGCTCAGAATCCAGAAATGCCAGCTGCCGCCCTAGAAGGATTTGGTTACGTCGTCCAGACATCGATGAAATGTGCATTGATGAAACCAGCAGCAATCTTTGACGGAAACTCACCGGTGACCAGTTTTTTGGAAAAATTGGATGACCTCTTCATGCTATATCCAGTCCATGAGTTCCAGAAAGTCACCTTAGCTACCAGCCCTTTGAGGGGCCAAGCACTTAATTGGTTCAAATGTATAGGAAGAAACCTCTTGGGTCAAGCAGGAAGTCCCACCTACACGAAAATTTCAAGACTGCTTTAGTAAAAGCCTTCCCTGTCGTAAGAAATCGTGCAAAATTGGAAGCGGAACTCTTCAGCATATACCAGCAACGAATTGAAAATCTCTCAAACTTCATATATAAACTCTTGTACGGAAGCCGGCCGGATCCTGAAATAATCCAAGTAATTTTGCCTAGGTTACTTCCCCAAGTACAAGACTTTATTGAATTAAGGAATCCGACGACATTGGAAAAGTTATTTGAGCTCGCAATCCAGTTTGAAAGTAGAAGAACGGCGGACATTGAAAGAAGATGCCAGTACGAGCTACGAAGCCAATTTGGTGCACCAAGACCACAGCAAAGGCAAGAGCACGGCTACAGAAGCAAGTCGAATCAGTGGTCAAGGAAACCCGAGTATCCAGAAACAACCGGCGAACATCGACAGTTCAATAATAAGCCAGAGAAAAAGTCTAAAGGCCAGCAGAAAAAGAAGGAAGGCATAGAAAAGAAGAAAGAAGATTTAAACTAAAATGGATTTCTGCTGACGGGAGGGTGCGGAAATTCGAAGGCCAAGAAAATCCCTCTTCCTTCAAGCTAAATACAGTTATTGTGAAAAATTTGATTCTTCCAAAGATTGAAGTTTTGGTGAACAATATTCCAGCCACCGCACTCCTGGATACAGGCACGCAGTGTTCCTGTGTGGCAGAAGATTTTTTTAGGAAATACTTCCGTAAATATAGAATATATAATTCAGATAATACGACAGGGTTAGCTGCCCAGGGGGAACGATGCAAATGCATAGGTAAAATACCACTCTATATACGTATTAAGGACGAGCAGGTAAAAATTATGTTTTTTATCGTAAAAAATCTACGAGCACATGTAATTTTAGGGATAGATTTTCTTTCAGAGGCAGAAGCAATGCTGGATTTTAACCAAGCGTCCCTTAAGCTGACCATGAAACCAGTGCTCGAAAAAAAAAGAGAACCACCCACGTTAAATCTCAACCACCTGCCAATGGGAGAGCAACAAAAAATTCGCCAACTGGTAAGTGAATTTGCTTCGTTATTTAGTGATATTCCCGGATTTACTCAAATGACGAAACACGAAATCGATACAGGAGATTCACTGCCAGTTCGCCACAAGCCGTATCGGTATAATAAGACTAAAGAAAAAATTATAAAATGGCACATTCGAGATATGTTATGTAAAAAAATCATAATGCCCATCTCAAGTAGTTATGCCAGCCCGGTTGTGTTATGTAAGAAAAATAACGATTGTTGAGTAAAACATTCGAAATGGTGGCGTTTTGCAATTGACTATCGTAAATTAAACTCCATTACTAAATATCTGGTATATCCGTTACCTATTATTGAAGAAATTTTAAGGAACATAACTTCTACAAAATACAGGACTACGTTAGACCTAACGACGGGTTATTTTCAAATAGGTGTGAAACCAGAAGATGTGCCTAAGACTGCTTTTATAACTAAGTCTGGCACTTATGCATTCTTGCATATGCCGTATGGTCTTTCAGGGGCACTGGCAACATTTCAGCGATGTGTGGACATTGTGCTAAGGCCTGTTCTAGGAAAGAACACATTTATATATTTAGACGATATCATTACTACTAGTGATAATTTGAATCAACATATAAAAGATTTGAGAGAGGTGTTTTCATTATTAAATGAGACCGGTCTAAAAGTTAATGCTGAAAAGTGTAAATTTGCAGCCCCTGAATTAAAATACTTAGGATACAAAATATCTCGGAAAGGAATCGAGACGAACGAATGAAATATAATCGCTATTCAAAAGTATCCGCCGCCAAATACGGTGAAGAAGCTGTCTTCTTTTCTAGGACTTTGTTTATATTATAGGTCCTTTATAAAAGACTTTGCAACTATTGCTGAACCATTGTTAAAATTAAAAAGGAAAAAGGCAAGATTCTCGTGAACGGCTGAAGCCAATAGTTTGTTTGAAAAATTAAAACAAGCGTTAATGCAAGCCCCTGTTTTGAAATTTCCTGAGAACGATGAGAATTTAGAAATTTCAGCGGATGCTTCAGATTATGCGGTAGGAGCAGTACTTTCCCAAAATCAGCAGCCCGTGGCATTTTTTAGTAGAACTTTAAATGAAACTCAAAGAAATTATTCCGTGACTAAGAGAGAGGCACTTGCAGTTCTTATAGCAGTGCAAAAGTTCCGAGTCTATTTTGGAAGTGCACCAGTAACAGTGTATTCTGATCATGCAGCAGTAACTAGATTATACTCAGGGAAAAACTTATCCCCAAGGTTAATAAGATGGGCACTCAAGTTACAGGAGTATAATTTGGTAATCATACACACCCCTGGAAAGAAAAATATCGTAGCAGATGCCCTATCCAGTATAAAAATAGATGAAGATACATTCTCGAGAAACTGTAGTAACCGAATTGGGTAAGGATCCGGAATTTAAAAATATTTATGATCATTTAAAAGATCCTGAAAATTTTAGCCACCAAGATATTGTGGCCATAAGAAATAGGGCGGCCCATTACGAACTAATAGATGATCTATTATTTTATACAAAAACTATGAATTCCAACAACGAATTTCGACCTGTTATCCCAGCTAGTCTTAGATTAAATATACTGCAGGAGTTGCACGATTTGCCTTTGGCATCTCATGGTGATATTCGAAAAACCATCCAACGCATACGCGAAGCAGTTTATTTTCCTGAGCTGCAAAAGTTAACAAGGGCGCATGTCCAGTCCTGCCCAACATGTCAAGCTGGTCAATTATGTTCATTTCCGCCCGGCTGGGTTTCTAAATAGCATTAAATCAGAGTTTCCAAATGAAATAATTGGCATCAATTTATTGGGTCCTTCCCCAAAAAGTCAGTTAAATAAAAGTCGGTATCTCCTTGTTATG
This sequence comes from Stegodyphus dumicola, assembly GCF_044657685.1. Classification (NCBI taxonomy): domain Eukaryota; kingdom Metazoa; phylum Arthropoda; class Arachnida; order Araneae; family Eresidae; genus Stegodyphus; species Stegodyphus dumicola. The sequence goes on along the minus strand of NC_140773.1, from coordinate 214,487,290 downwards.
GTTGACCATTTTAGTAAGTGGACCGAAATTGTTCCCTTAAAACGAGCCTCCGCAAAATTAGTTATTGATTCTATTTTAAATAAATATATTTTAAAATACGGGGTGCCCCTAAAAGTTATATTGGATAATGGTCCTCAATTTGTAAGTAATACATTTGAAGAAATGTGCCAAAAACTGGGCATATGTCATTTAAAAAGCTGGGATAACTATGTCAATGAATTAGCTTTCGCCCTTAGGACCGCCAAACATGACACGACGGGCAAAACTCCTGCTGAGTTATTTTTAGGCAGAAAGATTATAATGCCATTAGATAGATTATTTTATGTTCAACAAAGAGCCCCTGAATTTCAAACGGGCAATACAGAAAAATTAATTTAAGAAGCAAAGAAGAACACTGAAGTAGCACAAAGAAAACAGAAACTGCATTACTTATAAAGTAGGGGATGAAATGTTAAAAATTAAGCATTCACTTTCTTCAGCACCAAAAGATAAAATTGCTAAGTTCTATTCACGATTTGAAGGACCGTATGTAATAGAGAAAGTAACTCAGACTGTAGTGGTGTTAAAAGCCAAGAATGGTGAAACCTGCACCGCAAACATTGACCAGACCAAACCATTCTATAATCGTAATAAAATGCAAATATTTAAAGATCTTTTGCAAGATCCGGCACGGCAGGCACAATCTCCAGAGGTGGCACAACGACAATCACAAGGGCAAGCCATGAGTAGGCAGGTGCATATGAAAAGAAAGTTTCCCCGTTGGAAAACTGAAGGTAACAAAAAAAAAGAAGCCGTTCCACCGACCAGAAAAGAGAGGGCACAACCACCCCCAGAATGAAGAAGGGAAAAGTTCTACTAATGCAAAGAGAGCCAGGAGAAATGGCAGCAACCATAACACGGCTCCAAAACGAAATATGTACCCATCGGATAGGAGTCTAAGCAGCAAATGTCGACGAATTGACGAAGGAAAATCAGCTGCAGATGCAAGGAAGCAACAAACGTTTAACAGCCAGCAACTAGATCCAGGCAACAACGGGAGAGATTTGTCCCGATTCTGCCAAGAACAGCTGCCATCAAGCGTCCAAAAGTACAATCAGATGTTAAAAAGAAGTTCTTCAAGGGTCATCACACAGGAAAAAAAAGAAAGCTCACTGAGGAAGGAACTGAAGGGCGAACCCGCACAAGACCAAGGATAAACCAGACTGTAGTCTTTGCCACTTTCCAGGACTGGGCAGCAAAACGGATGTCGGAATATCACAAAGATAAGTAAACTTTATGTTACTTTGAAACTTTAAGTTAATTTTTCATTCTTACTGCAAGTGGCAGAATTTGATAAGTTTTACCCCATGTGAGGCCTAACTTTATTGCCAAAAAGGCGAGAAATGAGTTTTATCTATTTTGTTACTATGTTTCTCAACTACTCGCGAGTAAAACTAAAATTATTGTATAATAGGAATGTAAATACTTGAATATTGTAAAAGCATTGGTAATCTTTGAGAAAGATACCTTAAGAAAATTATAAAATTATTGTATAAAATTTTATTTAAAAGATTCTGTCAAGAAAAAAAGTTTTAGTCTGAAGGACTTTTGAAATGTAGTATTTCAATGTAAAAGAATTAGCACTTGCTTGGAAAGAAATAGAAGTTAACAAACATTGTACTACTAATGCATGTTTTAAAATGCGTAAAATGAACGGCATGTTAATATGTCCTTATGTACAATGTGAACATTGTACTACTAATGTATGTTTTAAAATGCGTAAAATGAACGGCATGTTAATATGTCCTTATGTACAATGTGAACTGTTATCTTAAAAGTTAAGAAATACTGTGATATGTTAAAAGTGAAAAATGTTATAGTAATGCCAAAATTTTAACTTATTGGTATGACTGTAAAAAGAGCAAAGTAGTGTGAATATGTGCTAAAGGTTGAATGAATGTCTGGCTCTCTGACGCTACCCTTCAGAGTTAGCCACTTTTGAGAATAGTACGTCAGGGTTCAGAGATGAATATAAGGTGTATTCTGAGATCTTGTTATGATGAATTTTAACACGTTAGTGTTTTGATTGCAGGTGGTAGTGTTGAACACTTGTACATAGACACACATGTGTTTGGTGCTTCTCTTTACAACACATGTCAGAGAGCACGGGGAGATAATTAAATAATGGCATGAATGAAATAAGAATAGTTTGAAAAGAAAAATATACGTATTCATGTTACTTGCCATTTGATTGTTTAACATTTCATTAAACTAGTTTTCCTTCCAGATCTCTGGAAGGAACCAGATTCAACTAAGAAAAACTCCTGTTTGTAGATGCAGTACAGATGAAAAGTAATTGTCCATGGAATTGATCATGTAAAAACGACTTTTTAATTTCTAGATTAGATAGTTTCTAGTGAGGAATGTTTGTATAAGATTGGCCTCACGTTAGATTTAGAATCTAGAGCTAAAAGTTTTCAACAAGGTTGTTTTAGACCTCAGTTCCAAACTAATTAACTCTGGTGGGAAGTATGTAAGGATCCTAAGTTTTACTAACGTTTATTTTATTTTAAAACTGTACTATCACTTCTTATTTTCTACTCCCGGCCAGAATTAAATGCTTTAACTTGTTTATACAAATTGTCTTAAAGTACTTAAGTTGTGGCTTTTTGCCAAGCAAGAGAGAGAAGGAGTTTTAGGAAGCAAGCCGCTTGCCACTGTAGTTTTACGAGTTTTCACTCGGTTGCTGGTTGCCTTTAAGGCCAGAGGTTTAGCCCTCTTGATATTTGCAGACGTATCATAGTTTTAGCAGCTCGGCGTACTACATACGTACCTTTTTTAAATAAAGGCCAGTCTTAGTGGTAGGCATTTGTATACTAATTCAAAGTTAGCTTTTAGTTAGAGTTTTAGTTAGTAGTTTTTATATTCTTACGTTCAGACCACAAGTGGTTGGTCTCTGCATTCCAAAGTTCGGAAACACCTGTTAAGTATTGAAAATAAAGGGTTTCGTATAGCCTTTCTGCTTGTGTTGTCTACTTCACACCTTCTTGAACATAGCTTGAGTAAGCTCCCTGTTCCTATTCAGGATCATTCATGTTTTCAAAGCAAATAAAAAAAAAAAACAAGTCCTGACAAAGTTACATGAATTTTTCTAATTTTTCCTTTAAGTTTCTCCACCAATGTATTAATACGTATACTAAAATAGATGAAACAATTCAATAAAACCAGTAATTTAGCTCAAATTTATGTTACATAAAACAACATAAAAATACAAAACTAATAAGATAAACATTACATAAATCCTGCACATCCAATGCATTCCCAATTAAAAAAAAATTCCAAATACTTTTAATGAAGTTACGTCTAAGAACACCACCTACAGATCAAAACATATCTGTTAAAATATAATCCTCTATTTTTTAAATTTTGAATATTTTGATTATTTTTGGTTTTCACAATTGTTTCATGATGTATTACATTAAATTTTCGATTTTAAAATATAAATATGCATAAAAATTATTTTACTGTAATGCCTTACCTGCCATGCGAGAATTTGATCAGGAGCTATTTCTATAGCTCTCTTAAAAGCAGCTTCAGACTGATCTGGTTGATCGATTTCTTGAGCAGCAGCTCCAACAAAAACCCATGCATTGTAATTATTTTTATCTATTTTCAGCACATTCTAGTAAGAAATTTAAAAAAAGAAAAAAAAAATCACAGACAGCAGACAATTACAATTTACAGAGCAAGGTCTCTAATTTTTTTAATTCAGATTAGTAGATCTGAGAAATTTTGACTTAAATTATAGCACATATGACATAGTCTGATGTGCATACAGACACATAACTTAAATGACATAAAAAGATTAATCCATCTTACAAACAGTATTTCACCAAATCTCAAAATTTAATTTCAGAAGTACACCATCGAAACTGTATGAACCAAATAACAGAATCTGTACAAAATTATCTAATCATTTGGTTTTGCTGATAAAGTACTAAAAGTCACTAAAATAAACACATTTGACTTTTCACTGTCTTGGAGCTGATATTCATAATGAATTAAGTTATAAAAAAAATAGTTAAATAGAATAAATAAATAAATTAACAAATATTAAATACGAAAAGTAAATACAATAAATAAATTGAAATATTTAAGGAAACTGAAATATTTTTACATTTTAAATCCAATAAAAATCAAAAACAGATGACTTTTTTTCAGTATAAAATCCCCCAGATATACGTATAGAGAACTTCCCTCTTTCCCACCCACAAAAAAGTTTAAAGAATATTTCTTAAATATTGTAGTAGATGAACAAGAATTATAGTAGCAGAAAAAATACTGAATTAGCTATAGCTTAGAGCCCCCACTTGCTTGGGCCGTCCCCCCCCCCCGAAAAATTGTAGAATACGCCATATAAAAAAAAAATTGACTCATATCCCTCATAAAGAGCCCCATATCTCAACTAGCTTAGGATCCTGTCAAATATATATACGGTCCTGAGCAGACAAACAAGAAATTTAACTAAATGGCAGCAACTCTAATAATACATAGAGCTTCATGAACTGAACTGCTATTTTATATGTAATAAATATAATTTGTCTTAATGTTTAATGTGTGCAATGTAAAAATCGTGCACACTGCCAAATTTGAGCAAGTTTCTCTTTCTTTCTTTCTTTCTTTCTTTCTTTCTTTTTTTTTTTTTTTTTTTTTTGAGAGAGAGAGAGAGAGAATTGCATACATCTGGAATGGCACACAATAAACATTACATATATTATCACTGCACAGCTGTTCATGAAAGGATAAAAAGGCTACCTCATTTGGCAAATCACTCTGTTAATAGAAAAGTACTTTCAAAATACTGTAAAATTTAAAATACAATATTATCACAAAGCATTAAATCAGATATTGAAGCTACTCAATAATATGATGAATTATAAATTCTGATTATACTCCTATTATACAACAGCGGCAAATAATTTTTAAAACAGTACAACGTATATTCACATCATAAAAATATTATGAGATTATTATTTTGTAAATAGCATCTGATTAAAAAATTTTACTGGTTAGTTCCTCCATGTTTCAATCAAATATTTGATAAAGTAAATAAATATTAAAAATAACTGTATCTAATACTCTTTATATATATATATACTCTCATTTAATATTAATTTGCAAACATGAGCACAAACATGCCCATATCTGAGGCTCAATACATTTTGTTTTTGAAATATTTACACTTTTTTTGGCTTAATAATAAAATAAAACTGTTTACAAGGTTCTAACAAATATTTTGAAATTCTAACAAATATTTTGAATCCATTGACCTCTATTGTCCATAAATCTTTCACATTCCCAATGAACAATCTGTGAAGTCTGCACAAACACAATAAACTAATAAACACTAAAGTTTTTTGCCTTTTTAGCATAACATTCACACGTAAATTACCCTGATTTTAGAAGCGTAAAGTTCATACACTGTGGTAGCATTCCAAGCATTTTGAAATCAACTAAAAAAGACCATGTGCTTTCAAGATTTATAACATTTTTCCCAAACTATTCAAATTTCTCAGGACCTGCAACATAAATAAATATAACTTTTTTACAGTTAAATTTTTTGCAGCTAAAATTTATTTTGCGAACTACTAATTTTACCCTCCTTTCCCATAGAAAAATCAAAGCGATGTGCAACACCCCAGAAAATAGAACTCTTTTGAACAATGGAAAAGGAATTTTCACTGTTACTTTTTCCCTTTCATGAGCATTATTTTGAGAAAGCTACAACAGATTTTCCATTTAAAAGAATATAGATAATCTTAAAAAAAAATTTTTTTTGGCCTGACATAACTTACATAATGACACACAAACTTCAAAATTATAAATTACAGTTTTGTAAATCATTATCATTTCAAGTACATGTATAAAGTTAAAATAACTATTCAATGAGGAAATTGAAAATATTTCATATAGATATACATCTGTACTTTGTGATTATTGAAAATAATATGTACTAATTGCTTGCAATAGCCAGTTGCCTCAAACAATTATAATATATATATATATATATATATATATACATATATAATACAGCTAATGTAATTTCTTGGTTCTACCTAGTAATTAATAATAATCAAAATGAATCTGTGTTTATTTCTTTTAATTGTGTTAATTAATAGAAGAGTAGCTTGAAAGAAAAACTAAAATTTTGTTGAATACAGCATCATTTGGAATCTAAAAATATTTTAATTCAGGTAAAGCATTTCTTTTAAATCACCGAGTTTGCTGATTAGATTTGAAAGAAAAATATATTGCATTTTGGCAAATAACAACACATTCCTTTCATATAGTTGAGTTTTTGATTACATTTGAAACACACATATTTTATGATTTATAGAAAGGTCACATTTTTTTTTTTTTTTTTTTTTTAATTGCTGAGTTTTTAGGCAAAAATTTTTAATCAAGAGCTCCTTGATATTTCTGGCAAATCTGTTTGACATCAAGATGCAATGTTTGAAGAAGATTGCCATCACTCAAAACAACACGTAAACTTATGTTATTAAAAACAAGAAGAGTACTCAGCTTGTATGTTCTTGCTATGTCTCATCATCAGCATTGGCTGATTGTGACACATACAACTCTTTAACACAATTTATGTAGCTCTACAACAAATCCTTCTCTTCCTGATCCTACCACCGGTAATGCCACATAAACTCCCCAAAGTAGGAATAAAATATTTCAAATTTGATGATTTTTTAAGACTGCACTTGTGGAACTCCCACTTAATCTAGCTTCACATGCCTTTGATGGTGTTGGTATGGGCACCAGTTCTGGTGTCTATACACATAAGAGACTAATTCACTAACAAATGCTTTAAGCCTTGATAACCAAGGCAATCATAGGCTATCCAACAGTAGGAGAAAATCATGGTTCCAGTCAAGATTTTCCAAGAAATCATCTCCAACAAAGTCTCTTACATGCAATCTTCCACTCAAGTTTCCGATACCTACTTCAGAGTATCCACCAAAAAACACTTTCCATTCACCCTTCTACCCATATTATAGTACTTTTTTTTAAAAGGTCTGCTCCCATTCAGTCTCTACAATTATACCAGAATCACCAATAATCTTATTCTTTTTTAAATAAACATCCATACATGCTTCTCTTTAAAAATTTCTCCAATTAACCAGTTTTATTCGAGAAAACGTTCATCTCATTCATGAGCAAATTCTTTCCATATACATCTCATTTCATACACCCATAAATGGGAAAAAATTAATTAGCAGTTATACTTGTCTTTCCTTCTTCAACCCATGTATTCAATCTTACAGACCTCTTACAATGATCAAATCTTTCTCACAAAACAATCACTCATAGCCATCTGATTAATCCTTCCACTTGAGCAGATGCATATCTTTTGTACAAACTAAACACTCATGTCAAAAACTAATTAAACTTTCAATCATACACCGATCAATAACAGCCACTGCAAGAAGAACATTCCCTGCTCTTCCTTTCCGAAACTTGTAAAATACACATGTACATTTATTTTAGTTTATTTTCTAACATGTTTTATAAACTAAATAACAAAAAGTATAGAAAATGTTACTAAAGGTCAAAACTAGAATAAAAGTAGTTTTAATATTCATACTTAACAGTTAAATAAAAGGCTGATCACATTTCCCCACTGAAATTATGAAATCCCCCCCCCCAGGGAAATTCTCCTGGTTGAGAATCTCTGGTCTAGAATGTGAAAATCAAATACATTACACGTCATAATCACACACACACACACAAATTATGGTTCCTTTTCTAACTAAATATAAATTAAAAGTGGTAAACATTTTACAGTCAGAAAAATACTGAATTGACAATATAACATGGACAACTTCATAACCGAAACAGTCTAAAAATTAAACACTTGCATGTTAAAAATCTGCCAATTTTGCGAACTAATCTTCCAATTTAGTTGATTAACAAGGTGACGACTTTAGCAAGGAAGTACCAGAACACATGCATTATAACCAAAATATGGTATAATATTTGTCAACTTATAGCTCTTAGATTAAACAAATCTAATCCCAATATATAAAAGTAAAATCACAAATTGGATTACATGTAAGGACTATGCAAATAATATTAAGAAATGAAATACAATACACAAAATTAATAATTGCAAAATATAATGCTTGAAATAAGAACTTACCTTACAATACTTCAATGCTGTTTTATAGTCTTTTTCTTTAATTGCTTCTCTGGCTTGCTTCAATAAGGATTTAATTTCTTTATTATCCATTTTTATTGTGTTTTAATGATTAACATTAAATTACCTAATAAAAACATATGAGTTCATCAAAAATTAATGCACAAATCAATAAAGCAGAAATGCTTTACAGTCAAAGTCTTTAATCTGGACTCGTCGGGACTATCGGATTCCGGATTATCGGTTTTTTGGGATTATAGATCATCCGTTTAAATCTGGTAAGATGGCACGCAGAAATTATAAAATTAAAAATAAGAAACCGTAATTTATGAAATAAAGAGCAATTATAATCTAACGGGTATGAAAATTTACAAAAAATAAGCTTAATATTTATTTATTTACTTTATTAAACATTTATTTCAACGAGCGCACGTGTAAAGCATACATTACGCATAGTCAAAATTAGAAAATTGCAACCAGAAAACTATTTGATGTGTATTCGTGATATTTATAATGACGAGGAATTTGATTTAAATCATATCAAAGATGGAGTACATCGAGATGAAATACATTTAGTAAGGAATTATAAGGCGAATAAAATAAAAACATCTGCCTTGAAGATAAGGATAGAGCTGATAGATCAACTTCCAATTCACTGCGCGCCGCGGAAGTTCCCCCCCCCTCGGGAGAGCAGCGTGAAATTGATAAACAGATTGTGGAATGGTTAGAGAAGCAAAGTATATGCCTTTATCCATTTTTTTGCAGCAATTCCACTTTTTGTTTGATGGACGTCGAAACATGCTTTCACTTTGGAGATTACTTTGGAGGTCCGGATTATAGATCATTCCGGATTATGGACATCCGGATTAAAGACTTTTTTGACTGTATAGTTTATATCAAGGATACAATGCATTTCTTAATTTTAAATATAAAAATATTGAAAATAGATTATTGCATATTTCCAAATACAAGTCGAGATTGTGTTTTTTCTTAAAAACATTTACCCAAAATTCAAAAGCTGTATATGAGGCAAAATGAACAAATTCTTGTAACATTCAAACATGTCACCATGAGGGTGAAAATGTTTCAACCAGCTAAAATAAGTGGAATATTTTCAAACCAAACTCCTATAAAGTAAAACGCCAGATAACAATGATGATAGTTTTAACTCTAGTAACCTTATCTGAAGCTAGCACATTTTTACCATTCATACGTTTGTCTTGTATACAGTCTGTAGTATCTGTGCTGTCTTATTTTCTGTGCCATTTTATTTTTCTGAAAGATGAGCGAGAAATTATATTTTTATATGGAAAATTTCAAACTACAGGTACCATGTTTGCTGAAAATTTTAACAATATGATTGCTCAACATTCCTCAGTAAATGAAAAATAAGTAGAGAAAAAAAACACCTGCATTATAAACAATTTAAAAAATAAAATAACTCTTTCATAAAACAAATAGCTCATTTCACTTAAAATTATTTTTTTTTAAACTAAAGAAATAAAAAAGGGCTATATCTGGTGATTTATTGCTTGCAACCAGTTAATGGAAACGTACCTAACATTTGCAAGATTAGCGAATACGTATATATGGCATTCCTTGAAATTTTAAAAAGTTCAAAAAAATCTCAGCTTATCAAAGAAAATATACATATTATATATATATAATATATACAAAGTTTTTGATATTTAATCAGCTAAAATAATTGCTTTAAATACAACATTCTGCAATATAATTAAACACACATAATACAAAATTTATAATATATTTAACTATGTAATAATATATTATATTTAATTACATAAATTGCTTATTCAATACAAAGCCAGAGAGGAGGGGGGAAAAAACTCTAATTTTGGCATGATTACTATTGCAGATTAGCTTTTGAAAACAGTATATGCACTTGAAACATTTTTTAAGTGCTTAGATTTTCCAAATTTGGTCTCACTGACCAGGAAAGTTGGCAAAGATCCTATCAAAACTGTGCCAGTTGTTTCAGTGGAATTCTGTGCTGAGTGTCTATCTGTAAGTCATCAATCAGACATTCATTAATCTCTCTGTTCTATCTACTAAAGAGCCACTGGTGCAGAAGTTTTCAATCTGCTTCTTTTTCGTGCTTCATGAAAAGATTTTTATTATTTTGTTTAGTTCTCCAATTTTACAAGAAACTGTTTAAATCGCTATGAGTGTGATCTTCCCGCAGGTGATTGTTTCAATCTATTATTGTTTTGTCAGCCATATCTAACTGTTGTTTCCCAACCTTAAGATGTTAATTCTCTGGATCACTTGTTGCTGCCAAGCTAATATAGTGGCTAGTGATGCTGATTTGTCATACCATTGGCCCTGGGTTTGGATCTCAGAAAAGGCACAGATTGTATGCATACGGTGTCTGAGCAGCAAGCGGGCACTCAAAATACATGGTGATCCAAAAGTCCTCTTAAAAGTTTGGTGGTTGAAGAAGAGGGATGGAAGACTCTTTAGAGGTTATCTATCCCACATGGCTACAGTCCCTGCTAGATGGAAATTTTCTGAGAAACGAGATTCTGGTAGCACTGGTTTAAATGGGAGGATTCCTAGAAAAAAAGAGCTCTGTTTAGCTACGGAAACAATGTTGTGGCTACACAGGGTTATTTTTCAAACCTCACTGAAAATGTTGCACTTAAAAGTGGTGTAACACAAGGGTGCCTGGCTCAAGGCACCCTTGTCAAAGATGTAGGTTGTTTCGAATGTCGTCATGAGTAACTAACATAAGATATAATATTTTTTTTTATAAATTATGATCCTATTTTTGAGTAATGGGATAATAAGATATTCTAGCAGAAATAAAGTGTGCACCGAGTTCCAATAAAGACCTGAAAATACCATCTAGTAGAGCTGAGAAAGGAGAAAAGAGCTGGCTATAACCTGAGTCTTAGAGATATATACAGTCAAAAGTCGTTAATTCGGACACCCATAATCCGGACCTCAGAGCTACAAACTTTCTGAGCATGCATCGGGTTGACGAATGCGCATAGGCGTTTACGCATGCGCGTCAGACCTTTACGGCTGTGCATAATACGTTTATACATGCGTGTTTAATGTACTATAACGGATGGTATAAATTAAAATTATCTAATTATCTATTTCAGTTAATGTTGATGATTGCATTGTTCCTTAATCTTCGAATTGGATCCGGCTTATTATTTTTTGCAGACTGTTAGAGCAATTTTATAAAAGTAAGCTTGAACTTTCGATTATGTCAAATAGAATTTCCGATGCTGGAGCTCCCAAAGGACCTACAAAGTGAAAGTATGTTTCGATGTCCATCAAAAAAAAAAAGTGGAATTGCTGCAACAAATGGATAAAGGCATATCCTTTGTTTCTCTAACTATTCTGAAATCTGTTTATCAATTTCATGCTGCTCTGCGGCTGGGGGGGGGACGCCACGGCACCCAATGAATTGGAAGTTGATCTGTCAGCACTATCCTTATCTTCAGGGCAGATGTTTTTATTTTATTGTACTAAATTTATTGTACTTGTGATTCCTTACTAAATGTAGTATTTCATCTCGATGCACTCCGTCTTTGATATGATTTAAATCAAATTGCTTGTGATTATAATTCACTTGGGATAGTGAAGAAAGTGACACAGAGGTTATTGAAAATGAAAAAATTTCGTTTGACAAATTAGTCGGTATTCTCGACACAGCAGACTTGAACAGCGGAACTTTGTAACTGAACAAGAAATTATGTCTGTTTATAGAATTAAAGAGAAATTATTATCACATAAAATTAAGCAAATTAAACAACTTACATTGAAAGAAATGTTTAATAAAGTAAACAAATAAATATTAAGCTTTTTTTTTTTTTTTTTTTTTTTGTAAATTTTGATACCTATTAGATCATAATTGTTCTTTATTTAATAAATTAAGGTTTCATATTTTTATTTTAAAATTTCTGCATGCCATCTTACCAGATTTAAACTAATGATATATAATCTGGAAAAATTGATAATCCGGAATCACCAAAGTCCCGACGAGTCCGGATAAACGACTTTTGACTGTATAATACATACATACAATACAGATAGTGCGAGTCAACTGGTGCACTTAAATTATAGCATAAGTCATAAACTACAAGTAAAGTAAGTCAAATTAAACAATATGAGTACTAAGTATGGCCATAGGCCATTTACAATTATTTGGGTCGTTTACATCATAATCGTAGACCCTTATAACAGCGTTGTTGATACTTGCAAGGTTAGCATAAAAATTCCGGGCAAGACGGCAATAAAAATATTTCAGTTCTTCAATGCCTAATTCGTCATGAAGTTTTTTTTTCGAAAGTACCAGCGAAAACGTTTTGGATGGATCTCTGTCCCAGATAGAGACAACCAATCAGATGAAAGTTCACGTGATCCTAATCTGAGTGATAATCGATTAGTGTTTGGCGTTCAAATCTTTGTAGTAAGTGAAAATGGTACCCTAGGTATGTGGGTTTTCTGGAATTGTGCAGGTTCTGAGAATTGTCCCTTTTGACGTCAAGTCCAGCGTAGCTGAAACATAATGTGATTGAGGTTTTAGAATGCCTACCTAGGGTGTTCTTCCTCAAAATTTGGATGGGACTTCACAGTTACTGTGGTGGATGCCTGTACAGCCAATGATGAAATTCTGGTATCCTACCTGTAGAAGCACAATCACAAATGTGGTTCTACAGGTATCTGACTCATGTTCTTCAAAATGCAAGAAATAAATACACAAAAAACAGTTAATTTATAGCCTTGTTCATAAAAACTAAGTGTCTTTACTAAGAACCAATCGGGGTCATATCAAATGAAAGTGTAGATGTTATGAATGTGTTTTAATATGCTTATGCATAATTAGTGCTAAATCACACTGCTTGGCTACAATTTCGTGGTTGATAAGATAATATGTAAGTACCCCAAAATCTCTCAATGTGTCAATTAAATATTTACTGTTAACAAAAACAAAAAATACAAATAATTGTAAATGAGCAAAAAAAAAAAATTTAAAAAAATCAATACATAATTAAAACTAAAAATTTATGTATATCATAGAAATTAGTTAAAATCATAAGAAAACTTAATTATGTGGTACAATTTATGACAGAAGCCGCCACACATAATTTTATTTTTATACTGATGTTCTTGGAGGTTCTAAGGCTGAGAGCTGGTTTTTCAAAAAGTTTTTCGATAAGAAGTTTAAGATTGAATTCTCTTTAAGATTGAATATGAAATATATTAAAGAGTGAATGATCTTGTTATTGTGAAAATACTATTCACTGAGCTAAAATTTCATTCAGACTCAGTGTTACTAATAGTGATAAATTTCCATAATGACCAACTTTCTTCACACTATTAAAAATTTTATTATATAATTTTCAGGTTAAAGCCATTTCAATGAAATATCAAACTCACTTTTACAGGAAAAAAAAAATGCTTTAAAAGCATTTTTCTCTTTCTATCATGGGCATGTTATTTCTTTCCATGTTCCATGCCTCTAGATAACAAACTTAAAATGTGTTCTTAAATATCTCTAGATTAAAAATTACTTTTAATTTTTCAACATGGAGTTCTTTGTTATTTGTATTTTTTCATGGGTGTTTTCTAGAAGCTATTAAAAAGTAAGCAACAAAAACAAAAGGCTCACAAGTTAGGGGCAAATCTAACATAATACTCCTGCCAGACCCATAAAGCTCAACACTGAATAAAACCTTATACGATATAAACATACTTTCTACAGAAAAAAAAAGGCTATTTTTAGAGCAAACTTTGGTCATTTAAACAAATTAGTTACATATAATTAATCAATCTGTGATTTATTTCGTTAATTTTTATTCAAGGGGAGACACAATGTTCAATTTTCATGATATGCTTAAATTCCCCCCTCAAACAAAAAGTGGTTTATTATGGAAATTACTTTATCTCAGTTTTTCTATCTCTAATAACTATTCTATACAATGCTCCCAGAAATTTCTTATACAGTCAAAAGTCGTTAATTCGGACACCCATAATCCAGAATAATTTATAATCCGGGCCTCAAAGCCACAAACTTTCTGTGCATCGTCGCGTTGACGCATGCGCGTAAGACCTTTACGGCTGCAAATTTGCAGCGTGTGCGTGCGCATAATATGTTTAGGCATGCGCATTTAATGTATACCTGACGGTATAAGCTAAAATTATCTAATTATCTATTTCAGTTAATGTTGCAGATTGCGTTGTTGTTTAATCTTCGAATTGGATCCGGCTTATTATTTTGTGCAGACTGTTAGAGCAGTTTTATAAAAGTAAGCTTGAACTTTCGATTATGTCAAATAGAATTTCCGATATATATTTACTAATATGTAAAGGATCTACAAAGCGAAAGTATGTTTCGAAGTCCATTAAACAAAAAGTGGAATTTCTGCAAAAAAATGGATAAAGGCACAATCCTTTGTTTATCTAACCATTCCGAAATCTGTTTATCAATTTCACGCTGTTCTGCGGTGGGAGGGGGGAATCGCCGCACCGCGCAATGAATTGGAAGTTGATCTTGGAAGTTGATCTGTCAGCACTATCTTCAGGGCAGATGTTTTTATTTTATTTGGCTTGTAATTCCTTACTAAATGTAGTATTTCATCTCGATATACTCCGTCTTTGATATGATTTAAATCAAATTCCTCGTCATTATAATTCGCTTCCGATAGTGAAGAAAGTGACTTAAGGTTACTGAAAACAGAGAGGTTACTGAAAACAAAAAAATTTCGATTGACAAATTAGTCGGTATTCTCGACACAGCAATTATAGGACTTCAACAGCGGAACTTTGTAACTGAAGAAGAAATTATGTTTGTTTATAGAATTAAAGAGAAAGTATTATCACATAAAACGAAGCAACTTAAACAACTTACATTGAAAGAAATGTTTAATAAAGTAAACAAATAAATATCAAGCTTTTTTTTTTTTTTTTTTTTTTTTTTTTTTGTAAATTTTAGATACCCTTTAGATCATAATTGTTCTTTATTTCATAAATTATGGTTTCATATTTTTAATTTTATAACTTTTGCATGCCATCTTACCAGATTTAAACTGATGATCTATAATCCGGAATTGCCAAAGTCCCGACGAGTCCGGATTAACGACTTTTGACTGTACCATATTTTTTTTATTTCTAAAGCACTCCCAATTGTATATCGCTAAGTAGCCTTTTCTCCTTATTTTTTCTTCTTACATGCTTGTGCTTTAACCTTTAAGAAAGATGAACTATTAAGACGAATTCATTGTCACTAAACGATTAAAAAGTTAACTGCAGATGGGGGTAGGAAAAAGTTTTAAGGATACATGGAACATCTTGACAGGAAAAATGAAGCAATTTTCGCAAAAGATTCAAAACCATGTATTTTATTTTAAAATACAGATATAACCGAGATTTTTCTTTTT
Organism: Stegodyphus dumicola; assembly: GCF_044657685.1. Lineage (NCBI taxonomy): Eukaryota > Metazoa > Arthropoda > Arachnida > Araneae > Eresidae > Stegodyphus > Stegodyphus dumicola. The sequence continues at coordinate 214,471,693 of NC_140773.1, read as the reverse complement.
ACAGTAAATAAACATATTTCAGCTCATATATAAATAAAAAAAATTAATTAGCTGTATAAATTAGTTTGCAAGAGCTAATTAATTTATTATACAGCTATGAATTTGGGGTACTTTTCCATTTTGCCGGCGCAGGCAATAAAGTCGCCAATAATGGTACAACTGATGCCAAACAGAATATCCTCGCTGGTAACCTTTTATGCCTCATTTTCAAAACAAGTTACGGCCATTTCTTATCAGATTGATTGGTTCTTTCAATACTGGCATACAATTACATAGAATTTTTACCAGATAGTACAATTTTATGCTCTAAGGCCATTCGCAGTATTTAAGTTTAGAATGCGATCACACGGCTCACTGGAAGGCAGAAAATATAGAAAAGGCAAAGGCAAGGGTTAAATTCATTAATTCTAATGAGAATGCTCTAGCGAAGTAAAGCACTACGGTTTTACACAATTTCTGAGTAAACGATTCGTACGAATCGAAATAATTCTTGCATTTAAACTTTTATTCCAAAGATTAGCCAAGATTTAACTTAAAATTAATGTAGAAAATTACCGAGAGAATTAGATTATTGTAGTGTAGTTTATGCGAGATGAGATCACTAGAGGTCACGTGATATGAACTGGTGAATCAGCTTGTTGAACCATGAAAGCATAATAAATTTTTTAATTAATGTCTTTTTACAAATTTATTGTCTTTATTTATTGGCTTTTTACAAAATTTTAAATCATATTAAAATGTTTATGCCTCCAAAATAGAGGGGATACTCAGATAACCGGCACTTGGCGAACTTCCTGAAATCGTGTTCACCTGCTTGGCGAGATTTGCACGGAACAATGAATATTTCATACTATGGCCCAAGCCAATTCTCAGTGTGTTAGAACTTTTGGGCTGTTGTAAGCCCCCAAAACTAATTACTGCTAAATTCTAAAATACCTGCTTTCAAAGTAGCTATTGAGACAAAAACAGTTTTATGTAAGTATCCCATAAACAACAGTTAAAACTCTCATTTGGATTCTGAGTTCTACCCTGTGTTCTACCAAATGTTTTCTATCAGAGAACAGAAAAACAACACTTTTAACAACACATAGTTTCTGGTAGGAAGTGTTTGTGACTACATTTTTAACTTTTTTTAAGGCTTTATTGTTGCCACACCATGTTTTCATATGCATAGGACACAGCCACGGAGTCTTTATACTCCGTGGACACAGCTGAATGTTTGTGATAATACTATATTGTCCATATAAGATTTTACCGTGCAATCTAGGGATATGTTAATATTACAGTGGATTGACAATAATATAAGGGTAATAAACCATGGGCTAAAATATAAAGAGGAGTTGCTCTTTTTAGTAAGTAAGAATATTGAAAAATGTGAAAAACTTATGTTCTTTATGCGAGAGGTGCCTGGGACTGTTTACATGCATTTTTAAATACCATATTTTAAGTGCTTATATACCTAAAACCTATACAAATTATACATTTATGGAATCATCTCAGTCTGCTCTTTTTTTAAGACTATAATTGGAAATTCGAAAATTTGAAGCTTTTATGTTCCAACGTGCCTTTAAGCATCAGGTTCCAAAAATAATAGGGAATTTATTATTTGTAATATCGTGCAGTAAATATTAATGTCGTGCCTCTTATACATACAATAAAATAAAAATGAATGATATCATATATTATTCATCATTCTGTAATTTTTAGAAACTGATAAATTTTAAAATTCCCTTACTATTTTCTACATAACTTTACAAAGTAGGTTATACTATTCGGCTGCTACTACGCATATATATGTATACGTGGGCCATACTGATAATATATTTGGAGTATCAGCAACACGCTCTACCCGAAAATAAAAATTACCTCATAAATAAGAATTTCCTCACATGCTGCTCCATAAACAAATTGTCGTCAGCTCCTTCAAATGAATAAACAAATGCCACCTGGACCACATAAATACTTGAGAAAAACTGTTGAATGTTGTAAAATGAATCAGTTGTACTTTTACTTTCATAGACTGTATAATAATTCTTATTTATTATTTTGAATAATTTGTAAAAATAGTCACAGGTAAAACTACCATAGAAACCTGAAAATATTCGGAAATCATTACACAAATAAACTGAAGTGAAATGCTACATTACATACGTTTAGTAAACTCAGGTGATTGAATTTTGTCGTCTGTCGTAACTTTATTATGTGAAGTTTGTTTATAATTATCTCTTTTCATTGTAGCTCTTTAATTGATCGTATCATCCTGTTTGTACGCAAAATATAGTAACCATCAAATTTAAGAATGTAAGTAAAGTTATATAAATATAAATTTCTGTATGTACGTAGAAATGTCCAAAATTTGAAGAAATGTCATTTGTATTTTGATGTATTTGTAAGAATTCTGTGAAAAAACAGAACATAAAAGGTTCAGATTAAGGAAACAATAACTAGACAAACTAGAAATTTCTCTCAAGGTCATGAAAACACTTTTAAAATCCCAGAACAATGGATGAGATGAAAAATAAATGTTTGAAGGAAGTTTAGGTGGGTAAATTACTTTTCCAATTTTGAGAAGGTTATTGTTAAAGATAAAAGCTGTTATTATATTCCTGTAGTTGGAGTCTATTGTACTGTTCTGCGTATTTTATTTTAACGTTTTCTTATGTTTCAGCAGTGTAATTCGGCAGTTGTTATTTGATGTATCGCAGACATTTGAAAATGGTCCTCGTCAAAGACGTGGAAGCTAATAGATCAACAAGTGAATTTGTACAACGAGTTGCTGCTATTCCAGTAGTGTACTTGGCATGGAATATTGCTACTGAAGCATACAGGAATGTTAAATACTCCAATAAATTTTTTAAAGTGTCTCTAGCCACTACAGAAAAAGCTGCTTGCTTCGTTTCAAAACCAGTTTTCAGGAAATTTGAAAAGCAGTGTAAGTGTATTGAATTTCTTTTGAATTAATAGTGACAGCATTTCATGATACTATATATTGTATCTTTTTAAATTTGTGTGTTTTGTTTGAAATTGAGATTTTTATATATGCGTAAAATTACCCGTTTGCGCTGAGCACACACTAATCTGTTTGAGCAGCTAATGTGCCTGAGCATCAAAAACACTTATTTACATTTACCATTTTATTTTGAAATTTTTATGTAATTAAAATTACATGATTGTATTTATAATAGAATTTGGGATTTTTATTTGAAACATGTCTGCATAATAGTGCTGTATTTAGCTTTTCATAGATCTTATGCAAGGTTTTAATTTTAGGTCTCAAAAAGGAGCAAATAAGCTGTAAAAGTTTTTGTCTAATTCAGTGCCTTCTTTTTTGGGGAAGGGCCACTGTGCTCTTTGTTTTTTCTAGTTAAATGCAAATGTAAAAATTTCATTGAAGTAATATTCACTCAAGTTAATTAAAACTATTCATTAAAATATATTTAACAGTGTCTTAATTCTACAGTATTTTAATAAAATGAATTATGCTGTAGAATAGTAACATAGCAAAATTTAAAAAGTTTCATGATTTTATTATTAATAATCTATTAAATTTTTACAATTATATTATTAATATATATTTCTAGTGAAAGCAGCTGATCAGCTAGCTTGTAAAGGATTAGATACTTTGCAAGGTATAGTTCCAAGTATTATTCATCAACAAGAGAAGGTATTTAAAAATTTTTTTCTGTTTCAAATTGTTTTAAATTTTCTCCAAAACTTTGATCTTCAAATAAATAAATTAAAATTTTTTTTCATAATTGTTTTTGAACTTTAAAACTAGAAATTTCTAAAAACTCTTAAACAAAATGTCTTAATGTAAGCTTTGATTTAGGTTTTGACAACATTCAGAACTATGCCTCATTTTTTATCAGGCAACTTCTTGTCCACCTGCCCTCAGCAAATCAATAGCAAAAAAGAATATGAAAGTAAAAACCAATCTTTTAAGTAAACAATAAAATAAATAATAATTAAAAAAATATTTATTGTCAAAATATATAGCAAAAAAAAAAAAAAAAAAAAAAAAATTGACTCAGATTGAAACTTCATCTTGCATCTGAAATCTCATCAGTATGTTTTGTTTGCTTTTTTTGCAGGAAAGGAGGATGAATCTAAATAGGAGAAAAAAAAAAAAATTCTTCATTTAGATTATAAGGAGTTTTATTGAGTGTAATTTATAGAGATTTTCTAATTTATAAAGATTTCGTGCTTTCGACTTTATTGAAATTTTTATGCTTAAATCTTCATAGCATTCCACCTAATTATTAGGTAGATTTATGGTGGCTTTCTCTTTTCATAAAGATTCTAATAATTTTACTTATAAGGAAGTATCTTCATTAACTTTTCACTGCTTAAATATGTATACTTTTATATGCCTTTCATAAATTTTAAAGATATTCTTCACCTTGAATAGATGAGATTTTTAGCAATTCAGTGATCAAATCTACTTCTGTTTCCTTATGCCTGTTGTTTATTGTGTGTACATTTAGATTTATTTTCAAAGTTATCTACTGCATCAATCAATCTTTTGGCCTTCATGTAATGACATATGACCTTGGATCTGTATGTTAAAATATGAAGAATTTATTAAAATTATATATATTTTTAACTATTAAATATTAAACTATATTTAATAATAATTAAACTGCTAGCTATTGGACATAGTAATATTGCATTATTATAATTTAATATTGCACAGAAGTTGCTTGGAGTTATATTTTCTGGTACTTGCGCATTAGTGCAAAAATCATGGCGCAGTTTTGTGATTTTTATGAAAGAAAAAGGTGAATAGTGAATTTTGGATTGCAACTTAAAATGGATTACAATGGAAGATTTGTTATGCACTTAGTTGCAAAAGTTTGGGGAATTCTGAAAATCCGGTTACTTTTATTAAGGTGGTTGTGATATTATGTTAAGTACTCACCGGTACACATAGTAATATTCAAGAAATTATATTCAAGTATTGATTGATTATAATCAAGTATTAATTGATTATATTCAAGTAGACTTTAAAACACAGTTTATTGTGTGTTCCAACTATGATTGCACTGTCTGTTTTCTACCATTACTTCTAAACCAAAGATCTTGGTGTTTTTTAATTATTATTATTTATATTAATCGTATAACAATGCAGAGTGTGAAATGCTTTTCTGCCACAGTAGATGCTGTTGTGAATAATTATATGAACGCTTAGTTAGAAAATATGAATTTGGCATATGGGGCTGTAAGTTGTAGTGGGCCAGCCACACAGCTTTTCTATGCAGAAGGCTATCCTATGAGGTTTACACTCAGCTGTAATTTCTTTGCAAGGCTGCAGTGGAGGTTAGCTGAAACAGGTTCCTTTCAAAGAGCTGTCATGAATTGGGCACGATCAGCACGGACTTCAGATTTTGAACAGAATGTGCTATATCGGGTACAGGGGACTCCCAAGTTTGAGTACACAAAGTGTAATGCATGCAGTCAGAGTTTATTGTTCCAGCATCTGGAGGATTCTTAGAGAAAACAAAATGCATCTGTATCACGTGCAGCATATCCAGGCACTTGCAACTGGGCGATTATGCTACTCATATTGCTTTTGCACAATAATATCTTGAAAAAGTGCTACTCATCACCATTTCTGCTTATGTGTTGTTCACCAATGAGGCATCCTTTACAAGGGTAGGAATATTCTATGCACATAATGCCCTTCTCTAGGCTGTAGAGAACCCTCATGTAACACGAAGTTGTGCAGCACGGAGTTGGTTTTCGGTTAATAATATAAGGCTGGCGCTGTGGGGGACCACCCCATCGGTCCATACCTGTTGTGTTTTCATATAACTGGTTGTAATTACTTGATCTTTCTGCAGCAATATCTTGACTTAACTTTTAGATGACAAATTTCTACATTGATGCAACAGACAGTGGGGTTCTGATGCAATGGGGGTCCTTGCGCATTTCAGCCATGCCATTTGTGTACCTTTGTATACCTCAAATTTGGCCAATAGTGAGTCGGAAGTGGTGGTTTGGTACGTTGTCATGCTCAATCACCAACCTATTATGTCTTGATTTCTTTTTATGAGAGCATATGGAGACACTGGTTGATGACACCCCATTGACAACGGCAAAGAGCTGGTTGCACAAATTGCAGTAGCTGCAGGGAAATTCAAGATACATCTGAAGTATTCCAGAATATTCAGAATTCCATGTGCTGTAGATGTAAGGCATGTATTGTCAGTGGACAAAACTTTGAACACTATCTTTGATTCATGTTACTTTTGTTCATTTAAATTAAAACAAATATTAATGTACCTAGTGTCTTTTAATTTTTTATGTTTCTGTATACACTAGCGTGTCAAGAAAGCATTTCCGACCTTGCATTGCTATATGATTCTGAATCATCAGGATTCACCTTACCGCTGCTATAAGTTCTGAAACGTGGTACTAAGATACACTGTATAAATATATACATAGAACAATTTAGAACAGCTACTTTTTCCAGGTATTGATTATTTTAATTTTGTTATTCATATAATGATGTCCTCCTTTTTATTTACAGTTATATAGGCAGACAAAGGATATTTATGAAGAAACAGTTGAGAGTGGTCTGAAAAAATATGAAATGGTTAAAAAGCTTGGTGCATCAAAAGTCTGTGATCTTTGTTTCTTAATTTTAATTATTATTTTAAAAGTATATTTTAATACTATGGAGATAAGTTATTTTAAGAAATAAACTAAACAAGGCATATAACGTATATAATTTTAGTCAGCTATAAGTTGTTGAATGTCAGTCATTACAAAAGGTTCGTGAATGCTAATCCTCATGCTTTAATAAGTTTATTTTTGTCTCTACTTTCTTCTTTTTCTATAACCTAATGAATCCTTCATATTGACTAATTAGTTTAAGAATGATAAATAGTATTTAATATGAAAAGTACAAAATCTATAAAATGTTAATTTCTGCACTCAGAAAATTAATGTGTTTATTCTTTTCCTTCTTACAAGTGAAGGCTTTGATTATTCAGACATTTTCTATTTCTGAGGTGTTACATGACCCATTTTAAATTTATATAGTATCGTAGACTCTCGTTTAGTATTAATAAATCACATTCAAATTTCATGTGAAGGGGAAAACCTATATTTCTAGATAACCATATAACTTACAAAGCTTACTTTTTATTCCTTTCTGGTTTTTATCCACAGTGCACAATTTTCTTGTTTGTAAGGAATCTCAGAAAAGAGCTTTTTCCATTATGTTGTATGTTATTGTATATGTTCCTTAAAATCTGGTTAGAGCTAGATTCTTGTTTATGTAACCTTTTACCCATCTGATAGATAAATGCTGCCATTCTTAAACTATTATTACCTGTCTAGTTTAATTTTACCATAGTAGGTTGAATACATATGATATTAATCTAAATTAAAATTTTGTGTGTGCTGTTCTTCTAATAATGAATTTCATTATTAATGTATGCACTACTTTTTGATGCTTTAACAAGCTTGATAAACCAAATGATTTGTACATATCAAACATAGTTTCTTATCTCTCAAATAAAAGTCTGAAATTTGGAGAAATAATCTAGTACTCTTAGTTACTAGTATCTTTTTAGCATTTTGACTACTAAGTAAACCTTCATTTACGCACCAGTCAATTAAAGCTCTTTCGCCCTTTCGCTCCAAATCGTACAGAAACTTCAAATTAATCTTACTACATTCGGCCATTCTACCGTCTAAAGAATCAAACCAACACACACCACAAAAACGCTTACAAAACATCCCATGCTTCAAAATTTCCCAGAATCATGCACCCAATTACATCACAATAGTGTTTCCATAACATTCAACTACTCAGGCTACCATAAATGAAACAACAACTTGGCGATAAATTAAACAACAACTTCGCCATAATACAAGGGGTACCTTAAAGTCTACTCTACCCGACTACCCTTCTCATAGATCACATTTTGCATCCTGTACTCAGTATTCTCAGCAGATAAATATAACATGTCACCAGGACTGCTCAGTACAACCCATGATATGTTGTCCTTTAAGGTCATCAAGATCAGGACCCCACCAAGATAGACCTTGAACTTTAAATAACTCCAGAGGAAAAAGTCATGTGGGGTTATATCCAAGGAGTGAGACGTCCTTGCAAGTGAAAAAAAAAAAAAAAAAGGTATTTATATATACTTTTCTTCTGTAAAATGATGGTGCAACTACTGCTGCACTGGTAGACTACTATATAGTGGGGCTCCAGCTTGCATAAAAATTGCCGGATACTGCAACTGCCTTTGCTGAAGGGTTGGAATGACAAAACTAATTAGTATATCATGATGCCTTTGTAATGGCACAAGTGTGTGGTCATGTTAGAGTAATTATCTTAAAAAAAAAAAAAAAAAAAAAAAAAAAAAGCTCATGATGAAATCTGATATGAAGCCACACCAAAGAGTGACTTCTGGTGAATGCAGTGGGAGATTCTTTCAGATGCTGAAAATCCAAGAATTGCAAATGTTAACAGTCCCATTTAGGTGGAAATGGGCCTCATCTCCTCAAAGGATTCTCCACAGCAAAGTATCATCAACCTGCATCCTGGCAAGTAATGTTGGAGCAAATGTTGCACGTTTATCATTGTTTTAATTCCTCTATATAGTTTATATGGTATGGGTAGAAGTGCAGAACTTTTCTGATAGATTTGCCATAATGTGGAAAGCTTTAAATCTAATTGTTAACCATTCCCTGGGCAGTGCTACTACCAGCAATGGTCTCATGGATGCAGTCGTGACATCAGTAACAGTGAGATGCATGTTGAACCCAGCTAACATTTGGAATGCCTTTAGTATTTTCCATTATTTTTATAGGCTGAATTGTTGATGCTACAGTTATTTACGTAATCGAGCATGTACATTTTCAAATTTTATCTGCGTTTCATACAAATTTTTCAGTTGTATAGACTAGAACAGCATCACATTTTCCCCTAATGGCAACTTTCAAAACTAATTTTTTTCACAGAATGTTTTGTTCCTCATCATTAGTCTCCTTTCAAATTTGGTGGCTTTTCAGCTGATAGTTGAAGCTACAGATAGCTCTAATTAATGTCAGTTTAAAAGCAAGCACCCCATATAGTAATTTATTTTTCCGCTAGACTTGCTTGTTTGTTTCATTAAAAACATTGAAATAAGAGCATGAATGTATTTCTCATGAAGAGTATATAATATTTATGTTTCAAATTCTGTAAATGAAATTAATCATATTAAATATCTAAGTATTATAATAATTTTCCTCATTGAATATGTCATCTTTATTCATTTATTTATTTTTGGAAACAGAGTATTCATGATGTTATGAATAATGAATGTATGGTATTAATTCAATAAATAAATTTGGGTACTTTATAAGATATGAGAATAAGCAATTTAATATAAGTAAAGATGTGAATATAAGCAGTTTAGCGTAAGTAAAGGCATGGTTAGTAATACATTTTATCTCTGAGATGCTTTGTTTCAATCCTCTGAAGAAAATTTTCAACTGGACTTTTAATTGTGATTCATTCAATTCAGGAATTAAAATTATATTGCATTTAAAGATGCTATTTATAATGATGTCGTGAATGGCAGACATTTTGCATAGCAAATACAATATATCAATCTGCATGTGGGTTTTATCATATATTAAGTGAGGAGTTATGTTTATTTATTTATTTTTTTTAAATTTAAACAGTGCATGAATATGTAAAAAATTATTTGTGCATAAAGAAACATAATCAGCAGAGGAGAAGAGAAACATGTTTCTAGATGCTATATTTGCATGAAAGGAGCAAAACTTTCATGGTTGCAGATGGAAGTGAAAAGGTGAGGAGGGGGAAATACATAGGGTTTATGCCTAATATAACTATCAGTGACGTTCTGACTGATTTTATTATGATGAAAAATTTACTATTTAATTAGAAATGGAAAGGTTCAGGATATGGCCAAGCAGTGACATTCCAGTAGGTTTGTTTGAACAGAATGGCTTATTTGTTCAGTGGCAGTGCCATGAACTATTTATGGACATTTGTGAAGAGGAGGAAAGCCAACTCAAATAACTCCTAAAACAGAGCACAGTGTAAAACCTGGAGTTCCCCAAAACCAAAGGTTTTGAAATTTATTGTTCTACTTACTCATTAGTGGAACCAACTTGTTGCAGTTTGGTGATTATTTACTGAAATAAAGGCAATTCAGTGAATTTTCATATTTCAACATATAATGGATATGGATACTTAAAGAATTGCTATGTGCGTAGTTGGCAGAGTTTTTCAATTTCTACTAAGGTGCTTACGACATATGTATCTGTATTGCTTTGTGAAACCTGAAACTCCAAAAAACTAAAGGTAGTTGCAAGAAGGTAAAGAACAGCTGAGTTTTCCATCTTTAGTGGAAAACTAAAATGATTCAAATAGTCACATAGCATATATTTTTAAACTAGAAAATTAATAAATTCTGAATATTTCCAACTATATTGGTGTTTTGAATATTCTTTGTAATTTTTATGTTTCGCTGTTTTGGATCAAGCTCAAGGATGGATGAATATTATGCCCATGGTAACCTACCATTGTGTAAATTACATTATCTATTACAATATATAATTTTAATATCTCACGAATATGAAAACCACACACTATTTTGTTAAGATTCTGTTTGAACTTATTAAATTACATGGAATATGTAAATACTATTTCTGTTATTAAAAGAACTCACTATAGTGATAGTGATCATTTCATTAAAATGACCAGTGTAAAATATTTGAACTTTTTAAAGTGTATTAAATCCACTGTCAGTGTAGCAACCTCTAGTTATTATGCAATTTTTCATTAGGATGTGAAGGTCATGAAAAAAAGCATTGACTATATTTTTATTTCCATAACTAAACGTAAAAGTTTTAAAAAGACTAAACGAATGAGTATTATAGAGTCAGATTTTGTATTATATGACCTTTTTATTTATTTATTTATTTATTTATTTCAAATTTAGGCTGCCCAGTTGATAAATGAGAGTTCACAGAAATTTTCCGAATTTCTTGCATCCCCTTATGGGGAAGTTTGTGAAATAGCAATGGATTTTGTTTTTGATGCAGGGGAATTATATGTTGATTATTATTTACCTCCTCTTGGAGATGAAAGTAAGTAAATTTTAATCATTGTTATGTTCCATTTATTAGTCTTGCATTAAAAAAGAACGAGATTCAAATTTAATATATCATAACATATTAATTTTTTAAGACATTATTTATACAAACATAATATTGTGCTAAAGGATAAGAATAGTATCTGAAGCTATTATCATACTTAAAATTATTTTATCATGAAATTGTAATTTTATATCTCATATATAATGAAGTTTTTCAGTGTTAATTCTTTAACTGTTTAATAACATTATGTATTACCTGTCAACTGTGTTTTTCATTACGTTTCTTGTAGATCACCAAATTTTCAGTTTTTTAATTCTTAGCCTTCACTTTCTCAACAGTGCAATTTTTTGAATTAAGAAAACTAAATTATGCAATTTTCATTTTCCAATTTCTAATGATTTTCAACATAATTTTTCGTATTGAATTTGATCTCAACTGCCTTGATCTGCTGTAGGCATTTGTATGAACATTTTATGAGAAATTAATCTATATTTAATGAGCTTTTATTTGTATTTCATTTTGTTTTACATCAATGTAAAATACATTACTAAATTTATCCACCACATAATAATAAATATGCACTTTTTTTTTTTTTTTTTTTTTTCTACTTTGATAAACAAAAGCTTTCCTTCCCTAGTTGGAAGTTTCTCGGTGTGAAAATGTAAGGTAATAACTAAATAAAGTTAGCCATAGCATAGTTAGCAAAGAGCATAAAATTTAGAAAATCTAATTAAATGATAACGTATTTTACATCAAAATCATATGAAGGGTTGAATTACCTGAATCATGCATTGTAAACTGAATTTAAATCAGTTAGAAATTCTTTGTGAAGTGATGCCACCATGGGGTTCAAAAACCTTCCGGTTTTACATATTTTTTTAAGATTGCATGACACATGGTGAAATACTTCATTGTCAGCACATTATGATATCCAATTTTGTTATTGCAACCTTGCAGAAGCATCTAGTATACTTTTCAGCATCACACTATTTAAAGAAAATAACTACTTGTGTTGATTAGATGAAACATTGCAAGCTTTTGGATATTTATCTGTTGAGAAATGTTGCTTCTTATTTCGTTACCTCTATGTTTGTTTGCTATAAAATTATAAAACTTTGTACATACAGAGTGATTTAAATAGTTTTTACAAAATGAGAGGGGTGGTAATACTCATCCAGAGGAGCAGTAATTACCGTAGAACATAGGGTCGCATTCCACTCTGAGAGGCAGAAAAAAGGAATACTAGAATTCCAACCTGAACTTACAATGGTGTCGGGAGAGCGAATGAACGAGACCAAAAGTTGCATAATCAGTTTAGTGAAAAGCTCACAGAGAGTGCACAAAATGGTTAAAACTTAAAACTTGGCGTTCGAGTGTTAATTCTAGCTCAGACATTGATGGCAGCTACTCAAATGCACATCTTTGGTTGGCAAGGTCTCAACCTTGCAGACGATTGCAACAAGTTAATTATCTAAATTACTAGAGAGGGAAAACTGCTATCTTGATATCAAGTATCAAGGTAGCAGTTTTTTTCCCCTTTGCCATCTTCTATCCTGTCCTTCTGGACTTACTGTGCTGCGCTCATTCTACTTGAAGCATCTTTATATAGGACATGATGTTCTAACCACCGGAACACAGCAGGAACTTTTCATGCTAATCTCGGCATACAGCAGAAGTTGGAGTTAATTGATAATATTCAGCCCTTGATTACATAATTAACTTGTAATCTTTTTGTGAGGTTGAAACCTTGCCAACCAAAGATATGCATTTGAGTGTTTGCCATCAAAGTCTGAGAGGTTTTCACTAAACTGGTTGTGAAACTTTTGGTCTCATTCATTCGCTCTCCTGACACTGTTGTAAGTTCAAGCTGGAATTCTAGTATTTCTCTTTTCTGCCTCTCAGAGTGGAATGCAATCCTATGTTCGATGGTAATTACTGCTCGTCTGGATGAGTACTGCAAATAGAGAATACGTATGTATGTATGTTTTCTATGATTACACAGTAAAAAAAGCCAGCACTAGTTAACTGTCATACATTACTTCTGCATGGGTTCTGGATATGTATTTACTTCTTAATGTGCACATTGCATAAAACAGACATTTAACATCACGAACATTTTATTAATACATGAACAAAACAAGTAGTTAACATGCAAAAAAAAAACCAACGTTTATCATTACGCTGGCATACAGCGGGTTACTTCCGTTGCTTGGTTACTATCAGTCTCTTCTCTTCTAATAAGAGAGAGAGAGAAGTTGCATGCCACATGGCTAAACTGCCATGCGTGGTCATCACATTAACTTAAAAAAGTAAACAAACTATACTAAAAAAACCCCAAAAGTTATAAAATTTCTTAATTACTCATCATGTAGTGTAGAAAGATTAAGATAAGATTAATTCTTAGATGAGCAACTTAATATAATTGTGTTTTTATATTACAGTACGAATATCTGGTTGAAATTTATCCTAGAATACCTTCAGCAGTTTTCAACACAGTCATTCATATTTTTCAGACGAGTATTTCGGTACCACCACCCCTCTTAATTTGTAAAAACAATTTAGAATCAGCCTGTATATTGAACGTACATTGTAATTGAAAATTTTGTTTCCTTTGTATTTAATTATGGAATAAGAAGGTCCTTAAAAGGTTCAGTGCTTTAAAAGTAAAATTTTGATATGAATAATATTTTAGTAAAACTCTGCATTCAGGCTAAAATATACTGAATGAATTTCAGTGAGGAAATATCTTTTTCCATTATTAAACTAATTAATTTTCTTGCCTTTTATTGTTAATACAGTAAAAATGTTCATAGGATTATTTATAAAATTTTTTTACCAAAGTTCTTTGAAGTAGTAGAAAGACTAATTTTTCTTGCATGTGAATTTTAGTCAACTGTGTTTCAACTTTAAAAATAAAAGTAGTAATTGTAAATAACTATCTTTTCCTAGTTAATAGTAGCTGAATGTTAAAATTATTGAAATTTTTATTTCTTCAATTTCTACACATTTAAGTAATGTTTTTGTATTCTTGATTCTGACCTGTTAGCAGTGTTATGACATAACCTGTTAGCAGTGTCATTATCTCATGTATTTTTCTTTTCGTTTTTCCTAGGATCAGAATAGAAATGATTTTCTCATGTTATATAATTATGAGCTGTGAAGGCACTTTCTGCTAATAAAAAGCTTCCTTGTGGGCATTGTCTGTATTAATTAAATACTATTTATAAGCACTTCTTTACTATACAAGTATGATTATTATTTATAATTTACATACAATTTGTGCTGTGTAAATTCTGATTTCAAATATTTGCATTTCTTTTGATAAATAATAATAAAATATAAGTAATAAAATATAAATAATAAAATATAAGATAGCCAGTAGAAATAAAGATGGATTACAGAGATCCTTTATGGTATTTAATAACAGTTTAAAAAATACGTGTTTTCATTTTTAAAAGTAAAAACTTTCATCCAGATGACTTATGTAAAAGGATTCTGTGATAAATTGTATGAAGAAGGGGTACAATAATCTAATTTGATCTTATTATTATCTTAATTTTAGGACCAGAGAAATTATTTGGTGACAGAGGAAAAGAACCTGTTTGGAAAAGAGCAGAATTATTAAGAAATCGATTCAAAGAAAGATTATACAAGCATTCTTTACTCGAAATACAAAGGTTTCGTCTTAAGACTAAAACTTTCATAGCTAGCATATATCATTTTAATATGGTAAGTGAGATATGCAGTACAATCCTAAATGTTACAAGATCAGTACATGTAAAAAGGTTTATAAATATATATTAATAAGAAGTTATTATTAACTTACAGATATCATAATAATACGAGTCAGATATGTATTTCCCTGTAAAATGGGTTCTGGGAAGATTTTATTTAGACTTCAGTATAATAAGTTTTACATCATCAAAATAGCTTATTTATTTGTAAAATAATGAATTATAAATAATTTTGCATGAAGATGATTATACATTATTTGCCATTAGTAGGCTAAATAGCTGAATGTCGGATCAAGCACTGCTATTTTAGGGAACTGTAAATTTAAAAATATTGCATGAAATAAATGAAAAATGTCTGTCAGTTTTTATAATAAATATTTCACAAAGAAATGCTCCATTTATTACATCTGTATCACCCATAATTGCTTTACATGCATGGAATGCTGCTTGAAATAATGAGTTGTGGAGTTAATGGTCTAAAAGTACTTTTTATTAGAGATGAGTGCTATCAATAGTATAATTTTAGTAATATTTGGCAATCTAAATTTTTAGCATCACCAAATTCAGAAATACTGCAAATAGAGAATACGTATGTATGTATGTTTTCTATGATTACACAGTAAAAAAAGCCAGCACTAGTTAACTGTCATACATTACTTCTGCATGGGTTCTGGATATGTATTTACTTCTTAATGTGCACATTGCATAAAACAGACATTTAACATCACGAACATTTTATTAATACATGAACACAACAAGTAGTTAACATGCAAAAAAAAAAAAAAAAACCAACGTTTATCATTATGCTGGCATACAGCGGGTTGCTTCCGTTGCTTGGTTACTATCAGTCTCTTCTCTTCTAATGAGAGAGAGAGAGAAGTTGCGTGCCACATGGCTAAACTGCCATGCGTGGTCATCACATTAACTTAAAAAAGTAAACAAACTATACTAAGAGAACCCCAAAAGTTATAAAATTTCTTAATTACTCATCATGTAGTGGAGAAAGATTAAGATAAGATTAATTCTTAGATGAGCAATTTAATATAATTGTGTTTTTATTTTACAGTACGAATATCTGGTTGAAATTTATCCTAGAATACCTTCAGCAGTTTTCAACACAGTCATTCATATTTTTTCAAGTCTAGAAGAAGTTTTAATTTACCTTGCTTCATTGGTTGCTTCACAAAGGAAGAAAAAGAACAAATGTATAGTATAAGGTATGTAACAGATTTCTATATTACTATTAATTTAAATCTTAAATAATTTGTATAACATTCATGCAGAATGTTTTGCTCAGAGGATTTTACTATATTTTCATATAAATAATACAGATCAACTTGAAATGTAAACATACATTTTTAAAAAGATTATAATATGACATAGCGGTTTTAAATTATCTTATATAAATGTTGCATTGAACAACAAAGTTGTCAAAATATATGTTTTTTAGTTCATTGGCATAAATCCTTTTTTCTTGTGAATATAGCATTGACTTATAATATTTGCATATTGGTGTTTCCCTTTTATAATACTAGACTTTTTTTACATGAATTAAATATTGCAGTGCATCGCAGAGTCTCACTATTAAGTATAGTTTCTTAATATCCCAAATAGTTCAGATTTACTATTTTAACATTTAACAAATTTCTTTAGTATTGTACAATTTACAAAGTAATATATTACATTTATTAAAAAAGTAGTCATCATTTGTTTAAAATAAACATGCCTAATATTGATGTGGAAGGCTAAAGGATCTTATTTCAATTTATCTGGTATCTTTTCATTATTTACTGCCTGACTTTGGAGTTGTAACATTTTTGGTATGTTTGTGTGTGTGTATATTTAATGCATGAATATTATTATAAAACACTAGGTTCTAAAACAAATCACAGTCTGACAACAATTAAAAAAATCACAATAAAGAGGAGTAATTGATATTGTAACTAATAGATGAATACTATTGACAATATACCTCTATGTTGCAAGAGTTTAATCTAAAGAATTAATTCACTCGAATACAAAATTAAACTAGCATTCAAAATAAAAAATACTTTAAAAAAAAGGGGGAACAGTGTTTTTGTTTACATTTACTCTTATATTTCAGAGTCAGTATGAAACGGGCACTGACAGATAATATCTGGACTTATAAAGGGACCCATACCTCAAATAACTTAGGGCCTTATCAAGTCTAAATCCGGCCCTGAACAAAAGATTAATGACTGTACACTTGATTTATTTTTACAGTTGAATAATAGTTCACTTTCTACACATTTAAGTAATGTTTTTGTATTCTTGATTCTGACCTGTTAGCAGTGTTATGACATAACCTGTTAGCAGTGTCATTATCTCATGTATTTTTCTTTTCGTTTTTGCATTTTCCGTAGACAGTTGTTTTAGGCTGACAGCTTCTGATAGTAAATTTTCTCTTATTGCATGATAAACAAGCTTCACATTTTTTTAGATGAGATCAAGTTAATTCATAAGTCAGTTAATCTACCCATCTTTAAGTAGGAGTTTGCTTTATAAATCTTGAAATTTCTACAGTTTATTAAAATATGGGTTCATGGATTTGGAGTGATTGATGACAACACTTAGAATCAAAACACAATTTATTCATCAGTGTTACACAGGACAGTTCCAAAGACGTGTTACAGTCGTTGAAAAACTACAATAAACACGAAGTGATCAGCAGCATAGGATTCAAGAACAACTTCAGGATATAATGGTGAAGACAGCTTTATGGCAAAGCACTAAAGTACAGTTCCTAACTCAGTTGATCGCTCTCGAGCTAATCTCTGAACTCAAAGCACAACTACTGAACTAAAAGGCATTACTAGAGCAAGTAGTTTATCATTGCACTGTTTCAAATCATGATTTCTGAAATTTTACTGTGATACTTATAGTTTTTAGGAAAACCTCATAAAAAACAGCCGAGTTTTTGATCATAGGCATGAGGACCTTGTTTTCTTTAATATGCAAGAAAAGTACTGATGACACACTTGGATCAGCGGTAAAAAATGCATGCATTTGAATGGATTTTATATCTATGAAAATTTAATTTGAGAAAATGTACTGAAGCTTTACATGATACTTTTTTTTTATACCTTACTCATCTAAATTACCATATTTGCCAGCATATAAGACGCATGCCCCTTTTTGTACACATTTTGGAAGGATAGAACTTTATTGCTGATCATTATAATGAATTTACAGTAGTTTAAATACAAAGTAATACTTTTTGCAAATGCCCAATCTATCTGGAAAAGAAAACCTTTTAATAGCTTTCATTTGATAAATAATCATTTTTGTAGAGACTGAAAGTCCCGCTTTTCTGTGTTCTGAAATCCAAGTATTCAGCTCTGCCTCAAGTTCAGGCCATTGTTCAGTTCCCCTTTGTAGGTTATGTTTACTGTGAGTCACTTTTTTTTAGATCTTCTTCCTGATTTCGCTAAGTTCTTATCATTTTCTCAGTTGGGGGTGGCCAGAAATGTCTCTCTGCAGCCTTGTTTCCATGTGCTTTAGCGTACAGAATCACATGTAGCTTGTATGCTATGTTATAGCAAGTTGTTTTAGAACCATAATTTGCCAACAAATTTAAGAAAATTGAGCAGTAGAAATTTCAGACATTTAAAAGTCGTTCACAAAAATTGGAAAGTTTAAACGAACCCTAGCTGTGATCTTCGATGACAGCGCATGCGCATTCACAGAGCTCTATGTAACTGTAATATTCCTACATTCTGCACGGAAACAAGAAAAAAAATCCCATAACTCCAAATAGAGGAAATTTCCAGAAATGAATGTAATAAAAAACTGAGTGTCTATGTATAAGATGCACCCCGTTTTTCAGGCCTATTTTCAAAGAAAAAAAGTGCGTCGTATACGCCAGCAAATACGGTATATAACTGATTCAGCTATACAAGATGTAATTGAGTTAATCGTGCTAGTCATATTACGTCACATCCGAGTATGTTTTGCCTTTACCATTCATCTAAAATTAGCTTGTTACTCCAAGACTTAAAAAAAGAGGGAGAATGAATTTTAGCGAAATAAATAAAAATAGTGATCACCAGACAAGCTGTTTGGCAAAACATTTTGGAATTTTTTTGAAGAGAATACTACATATGAAAAAGTGCCTTTTTTAAAAAATAACTGTTGGAATATTTTATAAAGAAATAGTTCATATTACAGTCAAAAGTCGTTAATTCGGACACCCATAATTCGGAATGATCTATAATCCGGACCTCAAAACTAAAAACTTTCTCCGCATGCGCCCCGTTGACACATGCGCATAGGCGTTTACGCGTGCGCGTAAGACCTTTTACGACTGCGCATATGAGTGTGTGCAAGTGCAGAATACGTTTTCGAGTGCGCGTTTTATGTATAATGGACGTATAAGCTAAAATTATCTAATTATCTATTTCAATTAATGTTGATGATTGCGTTGTTCCTTAATTTTCGAATTGGATCCGGCTTATTATTTTTTGCAGACTGTTAGAGCAATTTTATAAAAGTAAGCTTAAACTTTCGATTATATCAAATAGAATTTCCGATATATATTTGTTAATATGTAAAGGATCTAAAGCGAAAGTATGTTTTGAAATCCGAAATCTGTTTATCAATTTCACGCTGCTCGGCGGGCACGTAATGAATTGGAAGTTGATCTGTCAGCACTATCCTTATCTTCAGCACAGATGATTTTATTTTATTTGGCTTATAATTCCTTACCAAATGTAGTATTTCATCTCGATATGCTCCATCTTTGATATGATTTAAAACAAGTTCCTCGTCATTATAATTCGCTTCCGATAGCGAAGAAAGTGACAGAGGTTATTGAAAACGAAAAAATTTCGATTGACAAATTAGTCGGTGTTTTAGACACAGCAATTATAGGACTTGAACAGCGGAACTTTGTAACTGAACAAGAAATTATGTCTGTATAATAGAATTAAAGGAAAGTATTATCACATGAAACGAAGCAAAACTTAAACAACTTACATTGAAAGAAATGTTTAATAAAGTAAACAAATAAATATTAAGCTTTTTCTTTTTGCAAATTTTGATACCCTTTAAATCATAATTGTTCTTTATTTCATAAATTACGGTTTCATATTTTTAATTTTAGAATATCTGCATGCCATCTTACGAGATTTAAACTGATGATCTATAATCCCGAAAAATCGATTAATCCGGAATCGCCGAAGTCCCGACGAGTCCGGATTAACGACTTTTGACTGTATTATATACATGCAGTACAACTTCGATACTTGAAAATTTTTAATAAACTGCAATGAAATGCAGAATTTCAAATTGGTAATAATTTTTGTCAATAAATAAATTTCTGAATGTTATAGTAACTTAGAGATTTGTAAGATTCTCTTTTAATTGATGTGCATTAGTGTTCTTTCAAATGATGTGATGTACCACAGAAATTGATTGATATTATAGTTGAAAGAATGCAGATAGCACAAATAGCCAAGCTTACAGTATAAAAATAAAGCTGGGCAATTAGCTTCTTAATTACTAGGGGCAACATGCATTAAAGTATTTAGAAGTGCAATAATAATTTCTTTTGCTTATTTTCCGTAAAAAGTCCAAATGAGAATTCATTTTATTTAGTTTATTATTATATAAATTATGATGATAAACAATATGAATCTGTATTATCTTTTTGCTTAAATTGCTTACAATAGAAAAAAGAAAAACTATAACAGCAGATATCTGATACTGTATGCAGATTTTTATTTTCTTTAGTGCTGATGATAAAAGCATAGCATATTTCTTTTAGACTATGTTCTCTTTAAAGAATTAAGTATCCAAAGCAGTATTAGCTTATTAGTGTTTGCATCTCAAGTACGAACTGTCTGGAAATGTTTTATGAGCTTCAACCTCCCTTATAATTTTATTTATATATTATTTACAATATGTAAGATGAAAGATAAACTATAGATTTAAATTCTAAAATGAGGTGCAAATTATATATATATATATATATATATATTTTAAATTCTGAATTAAATGTACAGAAGATAATACTCAAAGATAATTATTTCTGTTCATTTCATATTA
The DNA here is from genome assembly GCF_044657685.1 of Stegodyphus dumicola. Taxonomy (NCBI): domain Eukaryota; kingdom Metazoa; phylum Arthropoda; class Arachnida; order Araneae; family Eresidae; genus Stegodyphus; species Stegodyphus dumicola. The sequence goes on along the minus strand of NC_140773.1, from coordinate 214,450,760 downwards.
TTTTATTTATTATAATTTTGGGATTATTATATATTTTTTGCATTATTTATTTTTTTAGTTCTTGTAGATTCATTTCTGATTGGAATAAATCTGTAAGAATACCTGAAGTGTCATTTTTTAATAGTTAATCAGACTTACTGCAACATAAATGCATTTTTATTAGACTGTGTTCCCTGTTTATGATAATGTTATCTGTAATTACATGCAATTGGCTAATAAATATTTGAGAGAGGGCTTTTAAGTAACTAAAGTTCTGTACTTGAAAATCATAGGTATATCCAGGAAAAAATTTATTTAGATAAATTCTGAATGCTTTTTAGCAATTAAAATTCACAATTTTTCAAACAAATTTAGAGATTAATTGCAAAGAAAAGTTGTTCAGTTTAATAACAGTGATTCTACATTAAGTAACACAGTACTCACAGTTGATCCCATAAAATTATAAATCCTGCAAATCTGTATGAATTTTTCACGTAAAATTATGAAATGTTTTGTATTTAATTTTTTTAAGCCTAATAATATTATTTATTTTTTATTAGTCGTAATTTTTGTTTTCTGTGGTCCATACAGCTCAGCAGTAAAACAGTTGAACATTTGGAGTTGAACATTTTCATTGAGGTTCAAACTCTTGCAAACTATTCCCCTGATTAGGAATTTTCATGGTATTCCCCATATGTAATATGAATATAAATAAATTTCCATTAAAATATCATCTATGAAAGCTTCTCTTTCCTTAGGCAAGTAGTTCTTGCACGCTTTAATATAACTAAATTGGTCTAATTTAATCTCTGAAGACAATAAGAAAAATTAAATTTTATACTTTTAGAACATTCCCAATCTAAAACTCTTCTTATAATTTAAGGAAATAAAATCTATATCCATGTTTTTAAACATACTTATAAACATACTTAGGAATAATATATAGGACACTCATTAATAATAGCTGCAGGTTTTATTTCTTTGAATAGTGATATAGAGATGTACTTCTAATTACAGACTTTTTCTTTATAAAGTAAAGAATTTTATGATTCAGAACATTTTCAGCATTGAGATTAGAACAATTTTGAAAAGAAAAATGTAACGTTTTAGATAGTCTTGTAAAAAGCCCACTTGGGAACATTCATTATGTTTTAATAAGTTAGATGCAAAATAGGTGTTCTGTGCCTTAGGTATAAGTAATTAATAATTTCTCAGATCCAGGTATTACTAATAACAAGATCAATAATTCAGTGAGAAGAGAGTTTGAAAATAGATAAAAGGCTTGATGCCTATGTTTTCCTCAAATAAGGCAATTAAAAGGAAAGAAACAAAAATAAAACTCTTGTTATGATTTCGCTTATAGTTGCTTTCAAAAAAGAAAATAAATCTTATGTCAGGAAGTGCTCCAAACTCATTCAGACAATCAAATGAATGAATGAGGTTTACAGTGTTATTTATTTTAAACATTCCACTAGTGATAGTGCAGGTGATAAAATTTATAGCAATAAATAGTAAATAATATTTTTCTTTTTTTTAATTTTAATGATATAATTTAAAATAATAACACATATTAATGATATAATTAAAATATTAACACGTATACTTCTGCAAACAGATGGCTGTAATAACAAAAAAAAAAAAAAAAAAAATGTAAGCAGATATATTAGCCAACAACATAAGAACAAAATTGTAAAGAATATTACACACAAGTAAATTACAAAATCATTCACTAGCATTTAAAGAAAAAGTCAACCTCAAGTTATTCAAATTTACTTTTAAACAACCCTTGAAGGCAAGCCAAAAATCCCGAATTCTGAAAAAAATATCTGTGTGTTTTATATATATATATATATATTTTTATAAAAATATAAAAATATTCCTATAGTTATATATAACATATATTTTTTATATATATATATAAAATATATGTTAGATATAACTATAGGAACTAAAGGACCATATAAAAAGTTATACATACATCATAATTTTTACACAATCAAATTTTTTAATTTAAAAATGCTAAAATATGAATATTTGCATCATTGAAACCACTTTTGTGTGTGGAAGTATGTGTCTACGGCCAGTAGTTATGAAAATAAGGGCTCCATAAAGACCTTTTGTTGGTATTGTTTATATATAATAATGGCATTTATTTATTATATTTCATATATTTAAGCTCTAATATCGACATGTGTGTACATGTAATATGTATTTTAAAGTATTAATAATATATATTTAAAATTTTCAGCAAAAAGCATACACATGTGGATTTACTCTAGGGTTTTTTAAATGCAGCTGTGAACTACATCTTTTGTTATATGCACAAAAGAAGTGTTCTGAGGAAATGAACATTTTCTACTGGAAAGGAACTTCTACATGAAAATGTGACCTGTATCTTTTTATAATACGCAGTGCTTGGCAAAAGCATATTTTTTCATAATAAACTGTGATCATGTTTCTTTCTGATTGTTATATAAGAAGGGAAACCACATATTTATTATGTTGTATTTTAAGCTATTAATTTTTTTTATATCTCATAAAAGCACTTGATATTTCCTATTTTTAGAACAGAATTTTAATATTCAAATCTGTGTATTTTACATTGTAAAATACATTTGATTTAATTTTCATGTGTTGATTGTGATTGTTATGTGATTTGTAGTTAATGAAATTAACTAACGGAAGAATCTTATGTTTTAAATATATTTTAATACAGCTTGAATAATGCAGTAATTTTTAGTTAATGAAGTAAACTAAAAGTTATAATTAATTATTAAATTAAATTTCTCTCTTATTTATAGTATATTATTTATACTTGTTTAGATGGAAGCAAGTCAGTAATTAAATTACAAACTGACAACTGGAAAAATTAGCATAAAACATTTATCTTTTACATAACAATATAAATATTCAGGTATTTACACAAAACCTTATTTATTTCCAAATACCAAAATATAAAAGATTACTGACTAGTATTAGTCATCACTATATTTCTGAACTTCAAAATATTGAGTATCATGTTTATTCCAGATGGAAATCTTGATTACATCGTAGATGTTATGTAAATGGTCAATTTGTTCCACTTCAGTTCTGAATATTTCTTGAGAAATATTATTTTTTCAATAAATTGGATAGTTGAATTTTTAATATATAACTAAACACAAAATTTTATGCCTGCCTTAATTCAAATCTCAGTGAAAAAATTATCTTTAATGTGTCAATGCATCACCATATGAATCCATTTGTTTTTAGATTAAGCTTTCTGTGCACCCAACTACCAATAGTTATGTCATTTACTGTAATGTAGGCTACTGTGTTAATGTTCAGTTTAAATTATTAGCACTATGTTCTAATAAGTCATCTAGTTGAATAAATTTGAGATCTATTGAGGTTCTCTGGAAATAATGAAGTCTAATTATTTTCACTCTTTGTTAAAATTATGATGTTTCCAATGTGATGAATATATTTAGTCACATTTTATGTGACATCTATATTTCTGTATGATTGTTTGTTTAGTTCTGTGAAAACTTTAAAAAATAATCCAGAAGTATACTTCCCATTTTGATATAATTTAAATTGTTTATTTTAACATATCATACATACAAAAATAATTTTATATTTCCTTGAAATATATTATTTCTTACCGAGACCCAGAATTTGCGTTGTAGTTCTGCTGTCACTTGTAAAATAATTACTAAACTTTTGTCATGGATGAATAGATAATATGGCAAGTGATGTTATATAAATTTTTTTCCACCCATGAATGGCTTTGTTCTTAATTTATAAAATTAAGTGTACAAATAAGAGAATTTTATAATTTTGATGGCTTGTAGATGTGCAGTTGTTAACCCTCTGGCCATGGGTACAAAAGTTATAAAAACAGAAAATTTGATTGAAAGAAAATTGTAAATTATAAATTGATGGAGAAGTAGCGATTGCCACATTAATGTACTTCAAAATTTAAGTACCAGCATGATAGGAATGCTCCTGCATATACTAAAGATAAGTAATGAATGTGCTATTTGTAGATCCCATGGTCATAGGGATACAATTTATTTAAATGTCCTTCAGATGTCAACTCATTTAATTTAATTCTGCATGTTTCATTATTATAAACTTTGTATATTTTAAATTACATGAAACTGAAAATGTAATAATTTTTGTTGTGATAACTATGAATGTTATTGTCAGTGATACAAAGCCCAATATATATATTTGTACCAAAAATGTATATAATAAACCTTTTTTACCAATTATTAAATAATAAATTTTTTATATGAAATATTTAAGCATCAACACATGCATTTACATTTGAATTATTACAATTTTATGCAATTCAATAGTTTGAAATATCATGTACTTTCAGATTCAAGCTTTTACTCTTGATTAATTTATGACACACATAGGTACACATATGGAGATAATAAGAGCTTTTGTAACTGTAAGCTTTTTGTATAAAAAACTTGCATATACAGTACAAAGTCCGAAATCCAGACTCATCGGGACTTCGATTCCGGATTTGGGATTTTTTGGGATATTAGATCATCGGTTTAAATCTAGTAAGATGGCTTGTAGAAACTATAAAATTAAAAATATGAAATAATGAAGTATTTATGATCTAAAGGGTATCAAAATTTACAAAAAACTTAATATTTATTTGTTATTAAACATTTCTTTCAATTTAAGTTGCTTCATTTTTATGTGCTAATACTTTCTTTTTAATTCTGTAGACAGACATGATCTCTTGTTTAGTTACATTGTTGAAGTCCTGTAACTGCTGTTTCGAGAATTCTGACAATTTGTCAATCGAAATTTTCTTGTTTTCAGTAACTTCTCTGTCCCTTTCTATCGTTAGTGGCAATTCCTGGATCTAGAACCATACTAGAGATTTCACCATTCATTAATTGATTGATGATTGAGAAGCATTGTCATCACAATGAAAATCTTCTTTTATATCGTCTTCATTTATTACCGCTTCTCCACATTTCTTTACAAAACCTGTTAATTGGAAAATTTCACCTTTGCTTTGCAATATTCGAAAATATTTAAAATTGGCGGCTATCATCATCAAATTTAGCTATCCTTCACTATATATATTTGGCTATGCATAATGAGCATGGTGACTAAAGACAAGTTGTTCCGTTTAATTTTATCTTGCTTCTTTCGCGCACTGAGACAATTAAGCCTGAATTGTATTAGTTTAGTTATTTATTATGCTTATGTCTATTTCTTGCACATGCTTAAGGCTTATCAGAGTTCTGAATAAATAAATTTCCACATATACTTAAGCCTTATTGAGGGCCGGCGCTAGATATCTTATCGCCTGATGCAGCCCTAAATGTAATTTTTGGGTCTATGAGTATCATCAACAAAATCTATTTTTAGCATATGGAAAGAAATTTTTGGTAAATTTTTCCCTCATCAACATTTTTTAGTGCATGTAACTTAAATCTGTAATCATCGTCAAGCGTTCTTCCTAGTCTACTTAAGTGAAAATCTGAATTAAGATTTAAACTCAATTAATTCATGTCAGTTTTATTCCCAAGCAGATGAGGAAAATAATGTATACATGTGCATGTATGTATGACATCAACTTTTTCAATGTAATAAAAAATAAATTTTAAATCACTTAAAATGCATATCATAATGACAGAATTTAAAACAAGCAATTATCAAAATGAAAAACTCTATGCCTCATAACATAACATATTTTGATGTACCATGATAACATGGCTTTTCAAATGTTCTTTCCGTCTAAACTTTTTCATGCATATATTACACTGATATGGCTTTTCTCCTGTATGAATTAGCATATGTCGCCGTACATGATGAACATTTTTAGAGAAATAATTACAAACTGTACAATGATGCAGTTGATTAGAACTTTTTACATAATTCTCCACTTGAAATGATGCTTGGTTAGTGAAAGTTATTCCTAGGGAAAATAATTTAGCAATTAAAAATATACAAAAAGAAAAATAAAAATTTTCAAAATTATTATATAAAAATCACATATACAAAACTGTTTGAGATTAACAGAATTTTAGAATTTCTAAAAGAAAGGAAAAAAAAAAGATTACATGGAAATCAAGAGACTTTAGGGGCTGTAAAATCTAGGCTTTTAGGTCTGGGCCTTATTGGCCCTACACAGTGATCAGACCTTTTGTTATATATATTGACCTTTAATTTAGAATTTATTTACTGTTAGCAACGAAATGTTAACAGTTATATGTGTTTATAAAAGGTTACCATACTCCTTTATTATTCAATTATTGACATAAAAAATTCTTTAAGCATCACTACATGAGTCATTACTCAAGTTGTCATGTTTTGATAAACATGCGGTGATGAAAGGAAAGTATAATAAATAATCATTCGCCATGTTGGTGTCAGATCAATGATGTATCTATGTGGAATGTTTCGGTTTGAGATGTGTGCAAGCAGATATGCAGCAACAGAGCCAAATTACTGATTGTACAAATTTATGCTAAAATGATTGTTTCTTCAATAAGAAGGTATTTTATTTACTGTCGAAGTGAAATTAAGAATCAGAACTCTCCAGATGCTTTATTATGCACGGAGGGGGGAATCAAATGCGCATGCTGTAAAGCCTACGAAAAGAAAGTTATTGGTGGTTTTGAGGTCCGGATTTTAGATCATTCCGAATAATGGACGTCCAGATTTCGGATTTTGTACTGTATTTGGGTTCAACAGACACGAAAAATCAGCCATACTCTTGACAGGATATGAACCACGGATTTTTCAAGTTAACATTTACACTACTACAACAGGGATGGGGAAATGCAATAATTCCTTACATTCTTCTCCAGTTAAAAGGCAACTAGGAAAAGATGTGAGATCCAAGCGATCAGATGTAGGTGGTGACGAGTTATCGTTCATTATATTCTAGCCCGAACGCCACTGTAACAAGCAATTTTGCATATCGAACCAGGAAACATGTACAAGCAGTTATAGTCTCGATGGGTCCAGACCACTGAGTTAACACTGAAGCTACAAGCATTTCAATTCCATTAATTTGTTCGCTACAATTGATTTATTTGAATTTTCAACTTTCCTAAATTTACAGTAGTAATCCCATATTGCTCTTAACCTTGGCGTAAATTGAATGTGTGTTCCATTTCTAAACTATTTAGCTTTCCTAAATATTTAACTATGTATCTTTTATGAGTTTAAATTCTTTAAGAATGATTGACTTATACATTCGTAATTCCGCATTTCTTCACTCTCAATGTTAACAGATTCAGTGCTTTTTCTCCTAATATATTAAGTAATATTTCTACTTTCATACTGATAGGAATGTTCTTATTTTTGAATGCCATTTCTAATGAGGTAAGGAATATTTATTTTTTACATTATCTCCACATAGGAAGCTAATGAATGCATACAATAATGTTACACAAAGTAACACTTTAATGCAGGATTAAAAGAAAAATATATTGTTCTATTAAAAAACTGTTAATAAATGTCATCAATTAGTGTCCTACAGGATTATTATAAACTATTGGTTACCAAATTATTTGCTTTTGATCCTCAGTGTTTCTCTCATCTTCCACATTTAACACCAATATTTTTTTTTAACTATTACTTCTGAATTTCCATCTAATGAAAATGTATAGACTAAGTTTGAAAATAATATACTTAAGCCATAATACAAAAACTCCTTCTAATAAATATTAAACAAGAAAAGGAACCAAAATTTATATTTACTCTTTTTATGAATAAATGACAAACTATTCTATTCAACTACAAAAATAAATTTTATTATATATTATACATATTTGTACATTATATATATATATATATACACCATTTTTATAGTAATAAAATTCCTTAAAACAATAGCAATATAAATTAAATTGTTATCATGTGGTCCAGTTTGGATGGTAGGCCATGGGCCACTTGAAGAGGGTGAGTTGGATAAATATCTATGGGCAGATCCCATACCATAGTTTGTACATCTAAAGTGGCTGGACCTTGCCAAGAAATATTCTCAGATGAGCTACTAGCTTCTGGCATCGTAGGCAGTGCATTAGTTGTCACAAATTCAAAATGTAGCATCCATTTTAATGATACTGAAAAGAAAATGATTTCAGTTAAATAAAGCTATAGTTAGTTCGGATAATTGTAAACTGAATGATGTCACGTAACTTTAATTCTATTAAGTTTTTAAAAATTTTCATTTAACAAAATTTTTATGTACCTACTAGAATATGAATTTATATCTTAATGAATACATTTAAACATCGTTTCAATTTTTTTCTGATTTCCAACAACTGTTTATCAAATGACAAACTCTTTCCTATTATATGATATAATAAATATTGTTACAAAATAATAATCAAACAGAGATTACTTCTGCATTTCTTCTTTTTTAATCAGGAAGCATTATTGCAAATATTCGATATTAACCAATAACTGAACTAAACTGAAGAATACTAGACACTAACCAATAAACAGAATAGAGTAAGACCAGATGTTGTGCATTCTCACACCATCTGGGCACACGAGCTAAGGGACAGGGTCAATGCTAGACTTTTAGGTATTGATGCAATCTCTGCAACTCCAAAAATTTACCACTTGATGCCTCCTTAAATTCTAAAAAATTTGCTATCCCTAAATTCTGCCTCAACTGCACCTGCCCTACATAGGATAGGTAGATATGCAAATGTCAAAGCATATCTACCTATCCTATGTAGCATATGTATCCTATGTATCCTATGCAAATTTTAGACGAAATGTTTTTCTCTTTCAAAATAATTATGCTGGGTAAAATCCTGAATGAGGCTTTCTCATTGTCTACATATAGTCAATAAAATAAAATCAAGAATAATTAAGTATTATTAATAACAAAATTTTTAAAACTACACATAAAATTGCTGCTGATAATAGATAATGAATTCATGTACAATTTAAGAGATGAATACAATGACACTCCTTGATGAAAAGTGAGAAGTCAAATATGACTCAAAATGCATACAAAATATGACAAATGCAACATATAATTTACGGAGTTTGGTGTTCTTTGGTAGCATAAACTGGTATCGAACTCCTAACATATGTAGAGTGACTTCTTTGTGTGTCTGAAAAGAACTGGAAAGTCTTTAGAAGGTTTAAGAAACCTTTTTATTAAATCAGAGTTGGAACATAAACACATGACTCATGCTTAACAAGCTTAACCACCACTTGTGGCAAGTAACAGTCCAGTTCAAGATTTAAAATTAAGTCTAGCAGCCAAAGACTACACAATTAATTTCACGTGAAGTTGGCTCAAACTTCTTGCCAGAGTAACAATTTAACTGTCGGCAACTATAACACAAAACTAATGAATATAATCTTATCTGAGCTAGCAGAAACCTAGTAATGTGGCCTCGAGAAGTAGATATACTGTCTTAAAATCAGAAAACCCTAACTTAAATACTTTTCAAATTAAATTTGCATTCTGGTAGGGAATCAGAAAGAAGTGACAGTAATGATCTAGATCATAAAAATATTGGTTATGTAAAATTATAATAAACTTACAAATTTTCTTACTTCATTTTTTATCATTTTGTTAAACTTGATTACTATTTCTTGATTTTGCAGTCCATAAAAGTAATAGTCAGTAACTAATTAAGTTAGCCTGCAAACTTCAACATAGCATTATTTTGTGGCCTGGAAATCTATTTGCCTTGTTTTATGTGAAAACACATAATGTTTTTGAAAAATGGTAAAATGATCCTGTGGATCACTTAAGCCTGGGTCTCACTTATCACACTGTGAAGTTATCCATCATTCAAAACTGATTACACTGCATACCAAAATTTAATATATTCTACCTAATTTTTAGAAAGACCAAAAAGGAAAATTATGAAATAGAAGATGAATATGAGAAATAAGCAAAAGAATACAGGTTCATCTTTTGTCTTATTTACATAATATGACTCAGTTCATTGCAGTATTCATTTTTATATTTTAATTCAGCATTCTTGGACTACTATTAAAAATTTAAGAACTGATAATCTTATATCACTAGTTCTCTTAGATTTCTATTATTATTCAAAAAATGAAGTGAAGATTTGTTATACTAACGAGTCAGACATTACTACTGATGATTTTATCACTTAAATCTGTATGTTATTATGGCAAAATTAATATGAATCTCTCTCTAATTTTCAATATGTTTTAATATTATATATCATAAATGCTCTAAATTCTACTGAAAATCCATAAGCTGGTTTAAATGTATTGTGGTAAGAAAAGTTTTGCTATTTATTAAAGCATATTATGTAACATTCCCACTCCTTAAAGGAAAAAAGTATCAGGAAAATTCAGAATACTTCACAATAAGTAAAAATATCAATATTGAAGAGAAGTTTAATCATTAAAAAAACATAAATCTAAATGTTTTTTTACAAGCACACAGAATATAAAAATTAATGTTGAAAAAGAAATAAATAATTTATATTTAGCTATGAAATATGTAAATACATCAGCATAAGTTATAGTAAGTAAAACAGAAATCATGAAATTGATTATAATATATGGTACATGCTTTACATGTTACTTTATTTACTGTTAGAATATATACAAGATTTAAAAGTATATACAATTTTATATAAAAAAATTATTATTAAAATTTATTTTTTAAAAAAGATAGTAGATATACTGATTAGAATTTTTTTTTTTTTTTTTAATTACAGAATGAATTTGAAAAGAACTGAAAATAGTTTTTCCTTTTTTTCTATACAGTAAATCTTTGGTGTAACGTGGGTTTTACTTTATTAACATATTGCATATACAGCAAAATCGCATTCCACAAAATTTCTATGGAATTATTAGGTATACTTCAGGTTACGAAAGTATGTATAATTTATACAAACCTAAATATTATTGTAATTAAAAGGACAATGCTTGTTCCTGTGCCTTTTATAACAATTCGTTTAATTTCTTGTACATTATTTAATCTTCTTCACTATTGGCTGGTGTTATAACTTCATTCAATTCTTAATCTGTCACTTCAGATCATAATTCTTGACTAATTCTTTAATTTATCCATCTTCTATATCTGAAGGTCCTTCACCTATTGCTTTTGTAATTTGTACAATTTCCTTGGCTTCATTTTCAATCTATGAAATGCTTTAAAATTGTTGATAACTTCTGACTACAGCTGATGCCAGCAAGCATTCATCATTGTGATTTTTCTATCCATGGGTTCGATTAAGTCAGTGGTCTTCAGAGGAAGGAATAAAACTTCTACATTTGGATGCAATGCTGTTAGGGCTTCAGCATCGTGCCTTAGAGCATTATTGAAAATAAGGAAAGTAAACTAAGTAATGTTTTAAATTCTTGAATGAATGGATTTTCAAACCAGTCATTAAAGAGGATTACAATACTGTCGATGCTCTGCAGCATATTGCATATAATTGAAACTTCCGAGTTGGACAAATTAAATGGAGACAATTAAGAAAATGCATACATGCAAAACTGCATTAAATTGTATTAATTTTCCTCCTAACAAAGACATACAGGTAAATACTACTACATTTGAGGGACAAAATTAAGAGATGGAAAACGTTTCCTCACATTTCTCCTAAAATACCATACAAAACCTGGACAATTGGTTGCCATATAATATCACCACAGAGATGGTGTCACTGAGATGAATTTATGTATTCTTGTGGGTGTTGCTTTGTTGGAAGGAATTATAAAAGTGGTGAGTCTTTATCCAGCTGTTCATCTCATTCCCTTGTGCAACATGGTAGTGATTTTTATTATCTTTCTTGAACAATCTTGTTGTTTTTGCTGTTTTTTGGGTGAAATGAGCACACATTATCGCTTAGACAAAGGTATGCAACACCAAATGTCATCTCTAATTTATGGAATCAGTTTAGAAACAGTGGGACAGTGTTCAGAAAATCAAGACAAGGTCTCCAAGGAGCCAAGGCGACCAATGACGGCCAGTATTTGGTACTTTCAGCCAAATGCCAAAGAGTGTCTACAGCCACATAACATAACCTGTCTCGTGACCTCGCTACTGCCCCAGGAACATCAGTTTCATGGAAGACAATTGCTGAAGGCTCCATGAGACAGGACTGTATGCCAGAAAGCCTGCTATTTGCATACCATTCACTCCCTCTAACAAAAGAGTGTTCACCAACACTAGTCACAGCTTCAATGGGCTGATTCTTGGCCATTATTGATATAGACGGAACATGGGACCCGATACCATACCAGCCACATCATAGAAAGGAACCAATATGGTGGTGGAGGAGGGATGGTCTGGACAGGGATCATGAAAGATACCTGTACACCACTCCATGTGTTTGACACTGTTTTCGTAAATGCCCAGAAGTACAAGTAGAAGATCCTAGAGCCCTATGTGTAACTTTTCAGAGGCACTATTGGCCCTGAATTTAATTTTATGAATGACAGTGCACAAATACATTGGGCCCACCTGGTTGATGTTTATTTGGAAAACGAGAACATTTACCAAATGGATTGGCCAGCCAAATCTCCTGACCATAATCCAATTGAACTTGCTTAGGATGCTCTTGGGAGGGCTACTGCAATACACCAACCCCCACCCAGAACCATTCAGGAGTTAACAACTGCTCTAGTGAAGGAGTGGGTGGAACTTCCACAGAGACTCCTGAACTCTCTAATTAACAGCATGGCTATTTGTTATGCATGTTATCTATCTTTCAGAGGCAACCGCACACCCAACTTGGCACATTTTCAGTGCCATCTTTCAAACTCAAATTTGGACCACATCAGACACTTGGCTGAAACTCATGCTAATGAACGACATTTTCATTGCTGTTTTGTACACATAATTTTCATACAATGAATTATAGCCATACCTAATTTCATTTACTTCTACCCGGTATTTCTCGAGATATTTGGGAAAAAGTCTTAATTTTGTCCACCAGTACATTTAGGAAGTTTTAATTTAAAAAAAAAAAGGCCAAAGTTTGATTAAGCAGTCTTTTCTGTGGGGGCACTGAAAATTATTGCTCAATATCCAATATATACATGTAGAGGTGAAAAAAAAAACATTAGAATGAAAGATTTAATAGTTCAAAAATATTAAATTATCACGTGCTAATTTTAAAATAAGAAAAAAAAGAGGGGGGGGGGGAACAAAGCAAAGCCATAAATAACAAAAATTTAAATATATGGCAATGTTACAAAATATTATTACTATTCAATTCATAACTGGTATTTTACTGGATGCTTGCTATATTACTCAAAAATTAATTACATTCCATACTTGATAAAATTCATTATCAGTATATATAAAAAATCAATGAAGAGAATATATAATTTTTCTACATGTATTATCATGCCAGTTGGGACTTTTGGAAGGTGGTAAATATTACTTTTATTAACTGGCATGATAATTTCAATTTGTGAAAATTAAATTATTTTGATTAAAGCAAAAATCAACTGCAGTATTCTCTTTGTATCTTATATCATTTTTTCAAGTGAATTGTTTTTAAACTTTGCAAAAATTTCTTTGCAAAGACCTATTCACATACATTTTCAAAGAAAAATTACCTTCTTGTGGAAGAAAAAAAATATGCACACGTAAAACGTTATATACTGTAATATAATATGCATAAATAAACAGTTATATTTTTCCTGCAATTAAAACCACATACAATAATACTCTTAATCATGAAGAAAGCAAATTCATTTTAAATAAAAATTTAATTTTATACACTTACCAATATTAGTACTAAAAGCTGGGGTAATTGTTAATGGAATAGGAAGTATGATTTGAGTGAGGCTCACATGTAAAGAAAATTCATGGTGCTTATTATATGCAACTGTTGTAACATTCTGTTTTGCTCTACCCTTGCAATTTTCTTGTAACTCTTCTTCACTGACTAATGTAACTGAAAACTGTAATTATAACATGAAAAAAAAAATCAAATATGAACATCTAATATATTACATTATTACATATTTACCATGGCTGTTATATGACAGCATTACAAACTTACAAAACATAATATATGATTATTATCGAAGTTTTTAAAGTAGAAAATTACAAAACAAATATTTGTACAAAATGTCGTACATTTTAGAATTGAAAAGACAGTAAGAAGATGTTTCCCACACATACACACACACACACAAATAAATAAATGGAGAGATATTCAGACTTAAGATAGAATTTAAATTTCTTATATATACTGTATAGTTATAGCAAATACTTTCTATAATACATATACATACAATTTAACTATTACAGTCAAAAGTCTTTAATCTGGACATCCATAAACCGGAATGATCTATAATCCGGACCTCAAAGCTACAAACTTTCTGCGCATGCGTCAACGCATAAATGATGCTAAAGCAAAGTTTAAAGTTTGAAAAAAAAATTAAACATTTAGCAGTAGTAGCAATAAAAGCTCCCTGAGATATCATGTTGTGCAGACATTGAAGACTTAAAGGTTTCAAATTTAACCAATTTATTAACAATATAATAAAGAATAAAAACACAGAAAATAAATTTAAACAATATCAGAGTCTTAGGAAAAATATAATATAACCATCATTCATCAAATAATATTTTTACCTGGTCTCCAAAACACTGGCATTCAATACAAACAAAAATGTCCTAAACATTAATTAACATTAATTATGCAGCCTAAAAATGAAGTTGGCTACACATTCAAAGCGTCCATGATCAATGGTTGAGAAAACACCTGAAAATTTAAGTGAAGTTCTTGAAAGCACTTAAAACCGGCCTAACTCCGTTTGCACGAGGAATCGCCGCTCACGTATTTTAAATGCCTCCTTTATTGAAGAACATGGATGCCGCCCATGGCAGTCACTCACATGGTAGCCTCTGGAACCAAGGAATTTATTCCGGAACAATAATCTTGTGGACATGAACCAAGGAACCCCATTCTGGAAAAACCATCCCGCGGACAGGCACCACGGAACTTTATTCAGAAACAGCCCTCCCGCAAACCGGAACCAAGGCACTTTATTAACCGGACTGCATGCATCCTTCTGAAGGGGCTGGAAACCGCTCACTCAAGTGCCAGGAAAGCAGGAACTAGAAGAAGGAGAACTAGAAGGGTTGAGCCAGAGCGACGCAAGATACTTATAGCAGAAGTAGGAATGACGTCATCTCACGGCAACCAATCAGCTATCGGCGCGAATCGGCTTTTCAGATGACGTAACATCACGTTTCATTTTTGCATTTCAATTAGGTTGAAACAGTCCGTTCTCAATGCAAACAGTGGTAGCAAGAAAAAGAAGTAGAAGTAACTACTATATTACATTAAAATAAGAACTAAACTAAATAAACATTTCAAGGAGGAGAGATGATGCAGTAAAAGGTTTACAATAAGCTATATTTTCCAACAATAATAACCTCCCGCATGCGCATAATATGTTTACGCATGCGCGTTTAATGTATTACGGACAGCATAAGCTTAAACAGCTTAGGACAGCATAAAATTATCTAATTATCTATTTCAGTTAATGCTGCAGATTGCATTATTCCTTAATCTTCTAATTGGATCCGGCTTATTATTTTTTGCAGATTGTTAGAGCAATTTTATAAAAGTAAGCTTGAACTTTCGATTATGTCAAAAAGAATTTCCGATTCTGGAGCTACCAAAGGATCTACAAAGCGAAAACATGTTCCGATGTCCATCAAACAAAAAGTGGAATTGCTGCAAAAAAATGGATAAAGGCATATCCTTTGATTCTCTAATCATTTCGACATATGTTTATCAATTTCACACTGCTCTGCGGGGGGGGGGGGACGAAACGGCGCGCAATGAACTGGAAGTTGATTTGTCAGCACAATCCTTATCTTCAGGGCAGATGTTAGTATTTCATCTTGATGTACTCTGTCTTTGATATGATTTAAATCAAATTCCTCATCATTATAAATATCACAAATACACATCAAATAGTTTTCTGGTTGCTATGCTATTTTCTAATTTCGACTATGCTTAATGTATGCTTTACGCATGTGCGCGTTGAAAGAAATGTTTAATAAAGTAAACAAATAAATATAAAGCTTTTTTTTTTTTTTTTGTAAATTTTGATACCCTTTAGATCATAATTGCTCTTTATTTCATAAATTACAGTTTCATATTTTTAATTTTATAATTTCTGCATGCCATCTTACCAGATTTAAACTGATGATCTATAATCCGGAAAAACCGATAATCTGGAATCGACGAAGTACAGATGAGTCCAGATTAAAGACTTTTGACTGTAATAATAAACTAACAAAATTTCCAAACTCATTTGTATCATATATTTCACTATTTTTTAATCTGTCCTTTTGAAATCTTTTATGGTCAACTGTAAATAAGAATATAATAGCTTTTTATAATGGGAATCTTACCTGAACACATTTTACAGTAGCTTTACTGAAGTCAAATACTCCAATAATATCTTCCCCTAGCCGATAAGCAGATTTGAGCAAGCAAAATCTAACAACTTTCCCATTTTGATTGGTGATATTGTAATAACCTTTTAAAAATATGATAATAAATTTCAGTATTTAAATATTTAATAATCACACTTATAAAAACAAAAACAAAATAAATAAACTACAATCAGAGATTTTTAAAAGCAAAGTGTAAAATTAAACAATTAATTTAAATGCATTAAATGTTTTAGGATATTGCACATTTAATGATGGCTGCTTAATCTACTTTATTAGCAATCTATAAATAAATACATAGTCTGTGGATAAAAAATCTGAAAATCACATAAAAAAAATTAGTAGCATGATTAAATTTAATATGCAGATAATTTTTAGATACATAGGTGATAAAAACTGGGCAGCTCAATTCATATATGAGAAGCACCACTCATTTGATATGCTGCAATTAGTGAACAAAAATTCAAAAGCAAATTCAGTATCACCTGATAATGCTAGCCAAAGCTACAAATTTTACACAAAAGGGAGTCGTCGTTCGGTGTTTAATTGCCGGTAAAACTCTTTCTCATGGCTATTTTTAAGAAGTATTCTGCATTGAACTTCCACTCTGATCACACTGATAAAAAGGAATTTATCAGTCTCTCATTTTCACCAACACAGCTATGTGCGTTGCAATCTACACAGCTGTTGTTGTGTTTTTACTCCCATCCTAAAAGTCCAACTCTGAGACATTAACAACCAAGACTAAATTAATAACGATTATAATAGGTCCTTTTAAATACTTTGATATTAAACTTTATACACAACAACTTCTATAATTTTTTAAAATTTTATTATAGAAATAAAAAATCTTCCTGGGTGATTTTTAATTTACTAACTTGGATTTCGTCGAGCAGTAATGGCTTCTAATAGCTGCAAAGTTGAAGAAATGGTAGGCTGTTTCTGCTGACTTTGAAGAAATGGATTAGCAGGTGCAACCTGTAATTCTTCACTTTCAGCTAATAAATGACTATCTGGAACACCTAGAAATAAAAATAGAAAGGTTTCAGACCAGTACTACATACAGCAGAATAATTTATGTAACTGCATCCCAAAATTCTTTAAGCTGCAATATCAAATTATTATATATTTTTGATGATAAATAAATAATTAACTAAGAGTCCTTAGTAAGAACTTAATTATCTGTTATTCTTATTTCTTTCTCTCTATATACATACTGGATGCCACATAAATTACATAATGTGGGATTCCTCAGCTGGAGTATAACAATACCCTGAAATTACATGATAGGTGGAACCAACAGAACAGGCATTAAACTGAGATCTAAATTTGCAAACAAATACATACGAATTTCAATTAAATAGGGCCAAAGCTAAAAATACATTTGTTTAGGAAAAAAGTGTAGTTTTCATTTATAGCAGTATAAAATGTATTAAAATAAACGTGCTACATAAAAGAGTTTGCCTGGTGCTAATGGTTTCATAAAACTACTCAGCACTGTGTGGCATTGTACATGAACGCAATTTTAACTCATACATGACTTTCTGAAAAGGGGTGTGGAGTGCTTTGATGTAAATCTTTTCTTTATAAAGAGTTCTGATAAATATAGACAAAGTAACATGTCCTTTATCAGCATTTTTTGAAAGCAAATTAGTTATATGTAAAATAAAATATAGGAAATAAGGTGTTGAATGACTTTGAATTCACATAAGTTAGATGTAAAACTGCACATAAAAAAATGACTCACATTTGAATTATACTTCTATGATCTTCAAATTCTAAGAAAAATGCAAAAGAAAATGACATCAGTACATGCATCTGACTGTATGCAAGAACAGAGCTCAAAATGACCACCACACATATTGAGACATGTTTAACACTGTGAAATGGCTGACTGATCAAGATTTAACAGCCTGTGATCACAAAAGTGAATGGAGCATGGAAAGTAAGTAAGTAGAGTTCAATACACTTGATTCCTTCAGAACAGCTCCACAGAAAGAAATACACAGGTGCCAAGTCCAATGAAAATGGGTGCCACATATTTGGACCCCTCTTCCCAATCCCAAAATTGATTACTGTAAAAGCCCTTATTTTCGCGGGCCGTAATTTTCACAAAAATGAATATATCGGTGATTTCACGAGGTGAAAAGTTCGAGAATTTTATATGAACAGTCATCGACAAAAATGTTGTTCCCCCTGAGATGTTCGTTAACTTTGATCAGACAAATGCAAAGTTTGTGCCTACATCTAATTATACACTGGAAGAAGGTGGTTCAAAACAAGTGTCTGTAATCGGCATGGAAGATAAAAGAGAGATGACTGTTTTGTTAGCATGTTCTCTTGCTGGAAACCTACTTCCACCACAATTGTTGTTTTCTGGAAAAAAAACAAATTGTCATCCAAAGTTTACATTTCCCGCGGAGACGTGTGGCACATCGATTCGCACTGGAGTAATACTGACACAATGATTTGATACATCGAGAATATTCTTGTACCTTATTACGACAAGCATAGAGAGCTTCTCGGGCTAGTTCCAGAACAACCTGGTGTAGCATTTTTCGACGTTTTTAAGACACACCAAGATACTCTTTTTCTGACTGAACTAGAGAAGAGGAATATTATCCCAGTTTTTGTGCCCGATTCCTGCACAGGAGAGCTCCAACCTTTGGACTTAACTGTAAATGGCGAGTTCAAGCGTTTGCTCAAGAATGAATTTATTGAGTGGTATTCTAATGAGCTTCAATTTCTAGAGCAAAAAGAATCTGTGGACTTGCGAATATCACGATTAAAACCGATTCATGCTTCTTGGCTTGTGCGCATATTTAACAGTATTGAAGCCAAACATGAGATAATTTTGAATGGCTTCAAAGAAGCTGATATAAATAGTATTCTAAGTGAATGAGCTGCCTTCTATTAATTTTATTGTTTAATATTTGAGAAATATAGTTGTATATTATTCAAAAAATAGTTATAAGAAAGAAAGTTGTAAAGAAAAAGCTTGTAACTGTGCAATAAATCATTAAATTTTGGGTATCTGTATCCAACCAATCACATAGTAACACAAAAGAGTGAAATGTGTTAACATTCAGGAGAGCTGAAATGTATTGGTGTCTCCATTATGCTGAAATCATTGACTACATAATATGGATGAGTCACATTTGAACATACAAACATTTATGTATGTATTTATGTATATAATGGATCTTACTTAATGGAAAGTTCTGTTGTTTTTCAAATCGAAGCATACTATCTTATAACTATTTAGTTACTGCTTATGATGAGTGACCATGATAAAAAAAAATGTTTAAATATAGTCTTTTCTGCTTATATTGTGCAATTTTAACATAATAAGGAAGCTTCAACTTTTGCTGCCACATCTGGAACAGTTTTCCTCTGGACACTTATAAAAGTGAAGACAGGGTATACCATTTTGCATGCCAAAGGTGTAGCAATGCGGTATTAGGAAGGTGTTAAACTTCCTTGGTGTACAGAGCTACCTCTTCAAATAGAAGTAATTTTACACCGTTTTGTGTCAGGTGTGTGCATGTATGTGTGTATATATATACATATGTATGTGTGTGTGTGTAGAGAGAGAAAGCAAGTGAAAGAGTTAACAAAAAATGCAAAATTATAATTCTATACAATAAATATGAAAATTAGGAATAAAATGTAATGTCATAACACTCAGCACGAATCTCAAAATTGAAACAGCAAGTGCATATAAAATATATTACAAACTGTACGTTTTATTTTAACTCACAGAAATATTAAAGATACAATATTGTTGCGCTTTTCTTTTCTGACACCAGTTGTTACGTTTACTCTTCCTTCACGTTCTACAGGGTTCGTGTGGATTTGAAATGAATAATGATGACACTTGATGAAGTTATCGAAACACACTTTATTGGCCGGTATTAATCAGAATAGCTCCAAAATCTCGTTTACAGTCATCTAACTATTATAAACACACTGACACGATCAGCGACACAGCTTTCAGGTTACCAAGCTATCACAGTGGAGACAGCTTCACTGCAAAGCACCAGAGTACAGCTTCCGATTCTGCTTGGTCGTTCTCGGAACTCCATGCTACAACTCACGATGCAATCGGCGATACACAGAGCACAGCTCCCGACTCTTCGGTTCAGTCATTCCCGGAGCTCAACACACTATCTCGACAATGCACTAACCGCAATACACTACGAGACTCTTTCGGTGCCCTCGATGACCCACTCGGCACTCGCTACCCGGCGGTCAACTCGATTGACTCCGCACGGACTGACTCGCTAGACGAGACACCAACTCGATACTAACTATCTTGCACTCTCGAAAACGAGGCACACACTCCCTGACTGTGGACCAGCAGGGTTTATATAGCTTTCAGCTTGTGTTTGAGAACATTCTGGGCTAAGCCGGTAAGAATTCGTTCCAGAAGGTTCTCCAACTGTCCATGGTATATCGCCAATTTTGTCGCCAAATAGGCGATTTTTTGCCAAATGTGGCAACCCTGCATTCACTTGTCATTTTATGGCAACCCTAAAACTGCTTTGCGGGGAAGCCATCTTACCGTGCCTGTACATTTTGTAACAATATAATATTTTGGCAAGTCATTTCAATATAAAGAGGAAAAAAACCATACCGTATAAAACAAGCACTCTTATGGGTATTTTCAACAGTTTGATAACTGCATTTACTCGTTGAGTTCCAACAGTGATTTTGTATGCATATTTAACGCACTGTCCTCTATAAGATGGAGGGGCATTATTAGGAATTGTTTCTCGGTAGACATCTAGAAATAAAAAATACAAAATTATAACCATATTTCACAAGGCAATGATTAAATTTTAAACTTTATTAATATCATGTATGTTATTAATGTCTTTTATACAAATGTTAGTATTAGATAAAGTGCTAATAATAACTAATGCAATGCTATGATTTTGGGGTAATGAAATTCTCATTCAAAATTTCAAAATTAAAAAATTTACATTATCAAAATTCATAGAACAACAGACTTAAAATCCGTTTCAAACAGAAAGAACATTTTCAAATTCGAAAAAAGATAACAGTAAGAAATAAAAATGATTGTAGTAATAATCTGAATGTTCTAATCAATAGCAAAAACTTAATTCTGAACTAGAAAAAAAAGTCTTTAAGACAATTTTCCATGATTTAAAAATTTATACAGATATTAAGAGTAAAATTAGTATCCTTTGGTTTCCTTGAAAACATGAGGCCCTTAAATTAACAAAGAAAAATACATATACACTAACCTACCAGAAATTTAATGTTTCCAATTTCTTCTATTTTCTAGGACACTAAAATGTTGCTTATACAGGTGAACATCTTAAACTGATGATACCAGATATGAAGGTTTAGTATTCAGTATTGAAATATGGATGTCCAATATCCAGAATGAATTAACATTTGCACATCTGAATTACCAGGGAAAAAAAAACTTGTTTTTCCTTACAAAATCCCGGAATGGGAAATATAATACTCAGAATGAAGTGTGCTGCAAAAGCCTTTTTTCTCCCAACTAATGAGACTTTTATACTTTCAAACATCACCTGGTATTATAAGAAAATGTATATTCTTTATACAAAATAAATAAAAAATATTTTTTGAGTTTTCTTAAAAAAATAATACAAAATATTTTTAATTTTATGATTTCTACATGTCATCTAACAGGTTTAAACGTATGATCTAAAATGAAATGTTAAAATTTCTGAAATCCAGAATCGCCAGTCCCAACAATTCCAAATTTCACACTTATTATCTCTTTAAAAAGCCAAAACTTATAATTATCAATTTTTATATTTTATTCCTGTATGGATCTAAGTTTTTCTTCTTTACAGTATTTAACACTTTTAAGATACATATATATATGTACGATAAAAAATATATAAATCAAAATTATAATTTAAACTAATGGTAACCCTTTAATTCTCCCTCTCTGTTTTACATATCGTAATAACTTTTCTGAACTGTGTCATTTCTAGATCATTCCATTTTGCATGGCTTGCGCAGCACTGATGATGTAATAATTGGGATTTGAAACTTTTAACTCAAAACAAAATCTTTCTTTTTGTGTGCCTTCATACTGGATAACTACACACTTTATCTTAGATGCTATTTTATTCTGCTCTGTCCTATTGCAACAATATCAAATATGTAAATTTTCTAAAATAATTACGACTAGAGTGCCAAGTGAAGTATGTGGCCACAAATGTCAATTGCAGGTAAAGATGGAATTAAAACTGTCTCGACTGCCAAGTTTTTTAGATATTACAATTTTAGATAACATTATTAACATACTATGCACTCAGAATGCATCCTCTTCAATACGGATCTACGATCTATAATATCTAAGAATTATGCATCACCACTGCTCCGTCTTTTTCTTGTTTTAATTAGTAATGCATTCTCACTCCCGACTGCCTAGTAACACTTTTAATTCACTGTATATTTTTTTTTTTCTAGGATAGGATAATCTTTCTTAAAATATTTTTTTAATGTGTGTGTGTGTATATATATATATATATATATATATACAATCAAAAGTCGTTAATTCGGACACCCATAATCCGGTTCAATCAAAGCTAAAATCTTTCTGCGCATGCGCCGAGTTGACGCATGCGCATAGGCGTTTTACGCGTGCGCGCAAGACATTTACGACTGCGCATATGCTTCTGCGCAAGCGCAGAATACGTTTTCGCGTGCACGTTTGATGTATAACAGACGGTATAAGCTAAAATTATCTAATTATCTATTTCAGTTAATGTTGATGATTGCGTTGTTCCTTAATCTTCGAATTGGATCCAGCTTATTATTTTTTGCAGACTGTAAGAGCAATTTTATAAAAGTAAGCTTGAACTCTCGATTATGTCAAATAGAATTTCCGATGCTGGAGCTCCCAAAGGATCTAGAAAACGAAAGTATGTTTCGATGTCCATCAAACAAAAAACGAATTGCTACAAAAAATGGATAAAGGCATATCCTTTGTTTATCTAACCATTCCAAAATCTGTTTATCAATTTCACACTGCTCTGCGCGGGGGAGGGGGACGTCGCGGTGCGTAATGAACTGGAAGTTGATCTGTCAGCACTATCCTTATCTTCAGGGCAGATGTTTTTATTTTATTCAGCTTATAATTCCTTACTAAATGTAATATTTAATATTGATGTACTCCGTCTTTGATATGATTTAAATCAAATTCCTCGTCATTATAAATATCACGAATACAAATCAAATAGTTTTCTGTTTGCAATTTTCTAATTTCTGCTATGCATAAGGTATGCTTTACGCATGCGCGCGTTGAAAGAAATGTTTAATAAAGTAAACAAATAAATATTAAGCTTCTTTTTTTGTAAATTTTGATACTCTTTAGATCATAATTGCTCATTATTTTATAAATTACGGTTTCATATTTTTAATTTTATAATTTCTTCATGCCATCTTACCAGATTTAAACTGATGATCTATAATCAGGAAACGCCGAAGTCCCGACGAGTCCGGATTAAAGACTTTTGACTGTATATATTAACTACTCACTATTTCGGATACTCTGAGCTTTTGTGGAGAAATCCTCTTAGAGAAAAATATGATTACTGGTATTATCAGTTATCGATCTGCATAATGACTTTTATCACACTCCAGGTACTAAATGGCAATTAAAGCAAAATATTAAAACAGAACTGGAAGATGGTGTTTATTTATGAAACTATAAATTAACTACACTAAATAATACACTATGAAACAAAAACTTGAAATTTGAAAATATTTGCTTCATAATTAATTTTCAAAAATACTGTTAAGTAAATAATAATTTAAAATATGAAAAAGAGATGATATGGATAAAGCATAAATTCTTTTTGCTTAATAACTTTAAAAAGAATTTCTGCTTTCAAAATATTCATTCAATGAAGTTAGGCTTCTTGATTTTATTTTTATTAATCAAATACCTTTCTAAAGCCATAATATAAACTTCATAAAGTAAATTAACATGTTATTAGTTTTAAACTGCAATTTAATTGCTTTGTTTTGAGAATTTACAGCTTTAATTACAAGAACAGAAGTTTTAAGATAACAAATATTTTCATCTTTCTTGAGCAAAATTTCTGTCAGTTCTTAATTAAAAGACTTATATCAGCAAACCTCTCAAGATGTTTTTCTCCCAGTTGGAATTCAATGCAAATAAGTATATTATAACTGACACACTCCTTACATTAGTATGAAAATAATTCTGAATAAATCTTTCCCATTTCAGCATCACACATCTATGCTCAATATAATCTATAACAACTTTGAATATCTATTGCAGTAAGGCTCAGATTTCAGATACACTATTCTGCAGTTGTTGAAGGATCTAAGGTTTACTTTTCTGCACTTTTCCTTCGAAACAACTCCATAAAATAATAATAATAATAATAATAAACTCAAGATATTAATTTTGAGGATTGTAATAGAAATTAAATTTTGGTCCACTTGGTTGGAAATTGCGTGCTTCCTCAAAATATGCTTCCAAATTTGATACCATGCAAAGCTCTCTTCTTCATCATATATCTCATAGGCTTTAAAAGTATTGCAACCTTAAAAAGAGTACTTTAAAAAAAAAAAAAAAAAAAAAAAAAAAAGTGGAGCTTTTGGGCAATGACATAAAAAAAAACAATAAATAACAAATAGATATAATTAAATTTTAATTAATTGAATCTTTAGTTATAAGGCTGAATTTAACAGGGACATGTCTTTAACCACAAAACCAAGTAAAGGGGAAAATAACTGTAGCATTGCTATATTTCTGGTTCTATCTTTTGCCTAAAAATACACATATATTATCACTAATGTTATATTAACCACAGACTTTTTTCTCAGAAAACCTACAGAAAATTTATATTTTTTTCAAAAATTTGTTTGCATTATATTTTCAAATCAAAACCAGCTGCCTAATCACATGAAGTATTTTAATTCATTAGTAAAATAGCCTGATAGAAAAAAATTATTCTACTTTAAATAACAGCAAGAATAGATTAACATTAAGAGATTAATAATTTAGAAGTCAAAAAACAAAAATCAGCGTTATATTTACAAAATTTTCACAGGACTAGTTTCGATGGTTTTACCGAACCACCATCCTCAGCTGCAAAACCGCAAATGAAAATGATTCATTTTTGCAAATGAAACCGCAAATGAAAATTTTATAAATATAACGCTGATTTTTGTTGTTTGACTTCTGAATTAGTATTTATTCGGCATGTTATTGTGTCTTAATTAAGAGATTAATTATTTAAAACTGTATTGCAACTATAAGGTTAGCTCCTACGATCCACATTACAGATCAGAAAAACTACTTCATGCAATATCCCCTTACTATTTTTAAAGAAACAAATGGTTACCCAATGAAATCTGGAGAGAATTTGGTTAAATTCATGAAAGCATATGTAAAAGTAGGAAAATGAAAGTGGAAATATTACTTGATTATCATGCTATATCATCCGGTTCTACAATGTAAGAATTACTGAGTATACAACTAAAGCTTCCTACATCTAAATATTTATTTTTTAAATATTTTTGCAAGATGCTCTATTTTATATATATATATATACTTATGTTTAGAAAAGTTTAGAAAATAATTATACTTACAAGTTTTACTTTCACCTGGTAAAAGTTTTAAGTCACAGAATAATATTTTTGGTTTTGTTGATAGCACAACATGGCCACTTTCACCTAAAATATTAGAGTAAATCTGTTAATTACAATTCAGTTATACATAGCATTTTTAAAAATTAATTTATTATTAAAATTATGCATTTAAATGAAATTAATAGAAGATAGTTCAATAAAGATAATAATAAAATTTTAATTAGTTATTAATATATATTATTTATCCATAATCTACTACATATATAAGTTATATAAACAGTATTACTAAAAACATAAAATTTTTAATCACTTTAAATATAAATTCACATTTTTGGCTTTCATTTCAAAATATGTTAATCAGCTTACAATCAATAGATAATGCTTGTAACATTAAGTTTACTAATATGATAATACAGTTAGTTAAAATATTATAAACAAAAGTTGCAAAAGTTATGTGATAACAGATGAAGTATTTAATTTTCAAGAAACCAAATATTTTATTTTAATGAAGAAGTTTTCCTCATCAAGGGATATGTAAAACATAGCTTTCTTAAAGTAACATTAAAATAGCTCAAAACTATATTTCAAAGATTAAAGCTCATAATTTATGTTACAAGATAAAAATATATTTGAAAAATTATTTTAAGCAGATTAAAAGCATGTTAAAAGGTTTTTGGAAAAAGCAATACACATAACATCAGTGTCATAATAATTCAAACTAATATCAAGTTCAATGTAACTGAATTTAATCAAGTCCAGGTTTATTGCTAACATAATTAAAATATTTTTCTCTAAAAATATGAAATGATATATCATTATATAGTTAAGTAGAATTCTAATATTTCACAACTCCTTAATCTGTCAACACTTGTAATCCATGCTCTCTTTTTTTTTTTTTTTTTTTTTTTTTTTAAGCAAACAAGCAAAATTTTGGTTTTCTTAAAAAGTTCAACATGGTAAATTCCCCAGTAATTTTTCTTATATAAATATGTAAATACATTTTTAATTAAAATACACACTATATTTATTATATATTTTGATTGAAGAAACAAATTTCTAAAATTACTAAGTTATTCGGCATTTTATGTGTATACGTCAGTTTGTAGTAAACACAGAATCGAGATGTAAGAAAAAAGGCATTCGTGTTTACCTCGACATGGTATAAAAGAAGTGTCTTGAGAAGCTGTAGCTAATTCTTCTTGTGAAGCAGTGGCAGGAAATTTCACTAATGCATCATCAACAGTACATTGGCAATGAATCTGAGCACTAGCCCAGGCAAGAACTTCTTCTAAATCACTAAACAAAAATATATTACAATATTTTTTCCCCTAAAAGAAAATAAATAAGCTTTCCATTTCTTTTCAGAAAATTTCACTTTTTCCCACACATAATAAAATTTGAAATAAATAAAGTCCTCCAAATTTAAAAATGAGAGTAAAATATTGAAAAAAAGGATATAAAGGAAAAAAACACAGAGATTTTTCTTTCTAAGAAAGCATTTAAAAAAATTTAAAACAATAAACTTCATGAAAATACTGTACTTCATTATTATCAATAGGGAAAAATAAGCTAAATTTTGAAATATGTTCAAGAAATATTAGTCAGTTAAGAGAAACATTTAATTCAAGCTATAGTAAGTAACAGCAAGAGTATTATTGGATTTTACCTAGTATTCAAAGACAGAATTCTGATAATTATAAGAAATGCAAAAAGTTGCAGTGGTTCAATAAAAGAAAGAAAAGGACATCATAATGCCGATTTGAAAATAAAGAACAAAAAATGATAAGCTTCAGGAAAATTCAAATGTTACATAAAATCAACACAAGGTACTATGACTAATCATTATAATGATTTTTCAACTCAAAGGATCCTCAGAAAATGTCTACAGCTGGTAAAATTACAATTAAATCTACTTTAATTACAAGGCTACTAGTCATAACATTCTTTTTTTGTAGAAAATGAAGAGTTGTTATAATAACAGTCACTTGTATAAGAAATCCTTAAGATGAACTCAGAATAGAAGTCAGTTCTAAAAGCAGTGAAAAAA
The DNA here is from genome assembly GCF_044657685.1 of Stegodyphus dumicola. Lineage (NCBI taxonomy): Eukaryota > Metazoa > Arthropoda > Arachnida > Araneae > Eresidae > Stegodyphus > Stegodyphus dumicola. Next base: position 214,422,672 of record NC_140773.1, on the reverse strand, counting down.
ATCAATATAATATGATGTAATAGAAACTACACCTCTATTATTGTAGTCCATGTAATTTACGACAGTTCAAAGATTTATAGAAGATGAAAAACTTTTGAGGCATATCTTTCAAATTAAAAATATAATTACAAACAACTTGTAGCCATAAATATGAGTTAGCTCATTATTTAACATGATTCTTTACATGCCCCAAAATAAAAATGTTAAAATGAGTTATCATTATAATCAAAATTGATTTAATATACCCTCATGAGTTCTCCGAAAATAAGGATTTTAATAAGGAAGTTAATCCAGTCATTAAATACAATAACAACTTATTGTTTACTTTATCTCAAATAAGTACTTATAATGAAAAGAAAAGAACAGATTTAAGAAAGCATTCTTAATTCTAAATCAATTCAAAATAACCGAAAAAAAATCTATTTACTTTGCATCTTGTAAATATTCATTTTCAAAGAAAATAATCAAATCATTAATGTGCAATATTTACCTCTTTTTACAAAATGTTTCTCACCTCAATTAAAGATGAGTAATCTTCTCTGTTTTCTTTTCTTACAGTATAATGTTTTAAAATATTGATAGCATTTACAATATTTTTTATGTTAGGCGTTGGTCTTAGATGGTTAATTGCATACCAAATTTGATGATACAAAAAATTAATATTAAATACACACTGAATTTTCTTGAGATAAAATCAGCAAGAGATTTGAATACTGCACTATTAATACAATAATGCAAAATTTACTTTCCTAAATGTTTGCTTTAATAGATAAGAAATCAAGGCTTCTCTTTAGAAGCACTGAAAGCATCATTACGCTTATACTTGGAGGTAATAGTAATATAACTGAAAAATGATTGAATACAATAGCTATGATGAATTTCACTAACAAGACTTAAAAGCAAAACTGAGAAAAATTAAATAAGAAAAGTCAGTGTACTTAAGGGTAGAGAAGGAGTCAGATGAGTGACTGGCAGCCATGGTCCTCTGCTGATATATTTTATGGGGAATAAATTATCCCATCATGGGGAATATATCAGTTAAGAAAGGTGTAATTCCTGGAATGGCACATAACCTAGGAATACACCATGAGGTTCTGAAGATGACCATTATTTATTATCATCTCCTTCCATTTAGTTATATCCATTATGAAAGCACATGCATATGCATATAGTCATGATTGCTAAGAAAATACAGTGCTTAGCTTGTTTCAATGGCTGTGTTTCACATTTAACCACAAGCTGTTTATGAATTATTGGAATAAATTTTAGTCAGTATTTTAAACAGTATTTTCAGTCAGTATTTAAAGTTATTTAGAATTTTATTGTAGAAAAAATATGTTATTTAGATTTCTATTGTAGTAAAAATTATTTAAAAGCTATATATGTGTATATATTTATATATATAAATACTGGACACAAAATGTTTTTTATTACAATAATTCATGGTTTTAATTGAACTGCCTTGGAGATGGTATATAGAAAGTTTTCTAATTATATATATAGTCTTACTTTCCTTTTGTTTATTAGATTTAGGACTAGGTTTTGAACTTTTTTTCTTTTACTTTGCATTCATTCATTTGTATGTGTGTGTATATTATATACATACATATTAATACTTTTAATTACTTTACATTATAAGGGATTTCTCCCGCCTTCTTGGTGTGGAGATCTGCACGCTGGAAGCATATTCCAGAGGTCTGCAGTTCGATTCCTGGCAAAGGCGTTGCTAATTTTTCATCTCTCCAGCTTCCAAATTAGTTTTTCAAATTAGTTCCAAATTAGTTTCCTAATGTCTCTACAGTGGCACTCGAACTAAAAAAAGGGTGTTGAATGATGATTCTCCTCACCCAAGATTTGATGACTGGGCCCCCTAAAAACCCCAGTTGCCCTTTAAAAGGGGGAGTATATAAGGTATTTCTCACGCCTTCTCGACATGCCTTCATGATGTGGTGATCTGCACGCTGAAGGCGCGGATTCCAGAGGCCTGTGGTTCGATTCCCAGTGAAGGCATTGCTAATTTTTCATCTCTCTGTCTTCCAAATTACCCTCCTCTAATGTATCTACAATATATATATATATATGCAGTATTATTGCTTGTTTATGCATATATATTAAATTAATTGTCTAAATATTGAACAAATTGCTTTTTTGTATGAAACAGTGAATAGGGAGCCAGAAAAAAAATATATATATACAGTCAAAAGTCATTAATCCGGACTCGTCAGGACTTCGCCGATTCCGGATTATCGATTTTTCCGGATTATAGATCATCAGTTTAAATCTGGTAAGATGGCATGCAGAAATTACAAAATTAAAAATATGAAACCGTAATTTATGAAATAAAGAACAATTATGATCTAAAGGGTATCAAAATTTACAAAAAGAAAAAGCTTAATATTTATTTGTTTACTTTATTAAACATTTCTTTCAATGTAAGTTGTTTAAGTTGCTTCGTTTCATGTGATAATACTTTCTCTTTAATTCTATTAAACATACATATTTTCTTGTTTAGTTACAAAGTTCCGCTGCTCAAGTCCTATAATTGCTGTGTCGAGAATACCGACTAATTTGTCAATTAAAATTTTTTCGTTTTCAATAACCTCTGTCACTTTCTTCACTATCGGAAACGAATTATAATGACGAGGAACTTGTTTTAAATTGTATCAAAGACGGAGTACATCGAGATGAAATACTACATTTGGTAAGGAATTATAAGCCGCATAAAATAAAAACATCTGCCCTGAAGATAAGGATAGTGCTGACAGATCAACTTCCAATTCATTGCGCGCCGCGGAGTTTCCCCCGCCGAGCAGCGTGAAATTGATAAACAGATTTCGGATTTCGAAACATACTTTCGCTTTAGATCCTTACATATTAACAAATATATATCGGAAATTCTATTTGATATAATCGAAAGTTTAAGCTTACTTTTATAAAATTGCTCTAACAGTCTGCAAAAAATAATAAGCCGGATCCAATTCGAAGATTAAGGAACAACGCAATCTGCAACATTAACTGAATTAGATAATTTTAGCTTAGCTTACACCGTCCGTTATACATTAAATGCGCATGCGTAAACGTTTTGTGAGCATGCGCACAAGCATATTCGCAGCCGTAAAGGTCTTACGCGTGCACATAAACGCCTATGCGCATGCGTCAACGCGACGCACGCACAGAAAGTTTGTAGCTTTGAGGTCCGGATTATAGATCATTTCGGATTATGGGTGTCCGAATTAAAGACTTTTGACTGTATATATATATATATATATATATATATATATATATATATATTTTTTTTTTTTTTCCCTAGCTAAGCCCACTATAGAGAGAAAAAAATGCTCTTTTAGTTTCAATTATCAGAGTTTACGCATATCTAAAAATGATTCAGTGCAAATCAACTTACTTATTAGAGTGACTCTGTTTCTGAGAATATTTAAAAGGGCTTCGAAATGTGACATGGCATTCAACCACTTCGCCAGCAAGAAAAACAGATCCATGTGGTAATCTTGCATGAACTTCTATCATCTGATAAAGAGAGAAATGAATTACTTCAAGCAGTTATATAGCTTTAAAATGCCTTTTTATATTTAAAAAACCACATTATATGACTGTGAAAACTATATATAAAATAAAAAAATATAATTTTTGACATCTCAGAAAATTAATTAAATAATATTGTTTTTTCAAACAATATATCTTTGTTAAAATTAGTTTATAAAAAGCTAAATACAATAATAAAAATGAGAGGGATAAGAACAAATTTGATTTATTGCCTATATACAATTGAACCTTGATTTACCAAACATGAAATTAACAATTTTCTAATTTTAATGAATTTTTTGCATTTCCCTGTAAGAGTAGAGTAAGAAATATTGATTTAGCATACATTTTATCCCAATTTAACAAACCGCACAAAAAAATTAATTCCCCCTTTTCTTATTTTATTTATTTTGAGCTCATTAAAAAATTTTTGCAAAAAAGCTTCCTTACTTCAGAAACTTTGTAATAGAGGATATAGGGATTTTTTAAATTTTCTAATAGTTACTTTTAATTTTGGAACTCTTTCCAATAAATTCTTATTTTTCACCTACAACTCCCTGCCAGAATGAGATTTCAGTATCACGTTTAATGTAAATGAAGTAGAACCAGTATTTAATGGGAAGTACAGTCACTTCTGCAGAAGAGCTCAGAAGTTCTCAGTAGAGCACGTTCTGCCTTCAGGCCACGTCATTACTTTAAACCTATCCTACTACGTCTGGCCATAGTCTTATGTGCCTGTTAGTATTTGCTGGTGAGGTTTAATTACAGGCCAACTCGGTTAGTTATTTTTGCACAGCTTCAGCTACAGTTTAGCTATTTAGAATTAGTTTAATTCTTTATTTTTTATCTTAAGTTAAAGCCCAAGTGGAGGCTTTTCTGTAGGCCAGAGAGGGGATGTCTAAAGTACCTTTTGAGTGAATAAAAGAGTGTTTTAACCCTTCTTTGAACTTATATTTTACAGCTGTAAGAAAACCAGCGAATAGTTGCTAGACACTTCACTAAAGTTCTAATAACCAAGGACATGTAAATTAACTGAAACTTTATACTGGTGCCCAATAAGAAATTTACGGACCATGTCTCTGGAATCCGGAAAGTTCACGTTTCGGGTTCATTGGTGAGATAATGTGAACTGCAATGAATCCAGCGGATACATTTGTAGGAAAAGGTTCCATAATGAATTTCCAGGAGCAATTGGAACTCCACACTACATCCTGTTCTGGAACTACAGAAAGTCACTATCACCACAGCGAACTTAAAGGAACAAGCACTCAGCTGGTACAAGAGGATTGGAAAGTTCCTGCTCGGTGATCCAGGTTCCTAAACAGATGGCTGGGAGACATTCAAAAACACCTTTCCAGTTGTGAAAGACAGCACCAAGCTGGAATCGGACCTCTTCAGTGTATATCAAAGGAAGGAGGAAGAATTAATGGATTTCGGTCTACGTAAAACCCAAATATTCAACTTATTGTATGGACAGAAGCCAGATGTTGAATTAATTGAAGTTATTCTAACGTGTCTGCTTCCTCCTATCTATTCCTATATGGAAGTCAGGAACCCAAATATGCTTTAACGCCTGTTTCAACTTGCTGTGAAGTTTGAAAGCCGGCGAGACTCTGAGAGAGCACGTACAGCAAGTTTTGGCCACAACCAGTACTTGAGATTTTCACCCTAACAAAAACCACAGAATAGACAGTATCCTTATAGGCAGCTGATACGATAAAAAAAAAAAAAGTGGTAGTAGAAATAAGAGTCACAAAAAAAGCATTTGGCGATTGCCAAAAGAAACAACAAAAAAAAAAAAAAAAAAGAAGGGGCTGAAAAGAAAAGTAATTTAAACTAATTAGAGTGTCCTAGAAGAGGGTCACCCCCCCTGAAGCAAAATCTCTTAGTAGTTAAAACTGAATACGGTCATTGTGCAAGATTTGGCTTTACCTGAAATTCAGATATTACTGAATAATATTCTGACAACTGCATTATTGGATAAAAGGGTGCAGTGCAGTTTCTTGTCACAAAAATTTTTCAAGAAACACTTCAGGACGCACAGAATTTTTAAACTTTTGGGGTAGAAAATAATCATGACTCAAAGGAAAAAATGCGAATGTCTCGGGAAAGTGGGCTTACACGTTCAAATTAAGAATGAGCATAAAAAATTATTTTTCTTATAGTAAAAGATTTATTATCGTCAGTAATTCTGGGAGATGACTTTTTGCACATGGCAGGCATGAAATTTTAAGAATTCTACTCTACAGTTGCATGAAGGAGTGGGTGCAACACTGAAAATCCAATTAGATCACCAGCTGGAAGAGGAGAAGAAAAAGACTGAAGGTGTGGAAAGGAAGTTTTATAAATTATTTGATTCTAAGCATGGCTTTTGCCAGCTTATTACATATGCTACTGACAAAGGAAGTGCCGCCTTTCTGAAAAATGGTACTACTTTTATATGTGCCCTCAGGTCGCCAAATGAGGCAATATGTGTTCTGCACTGGTTTTTGGCACGATTGGGTATTCTGCGATGGTTTTGGGGAAGATGTTGTTTCAATGGCAACCCTTTTGATGTTGAAACTTACTCTTTCACTGTAATGGTTTTATTTTCACGTTGGTTCCTGTCGTGCACATTTTGAAATGGAATGTTGCAATGAAAGACGTGGTGGGAAAATTTCAGTCTTGTATTTTAGACTGTGTGCAAAGTAAATTTAGTATTAAAAGGTACCATGTTGGAATTGTTAACAGGTCTTTTGTTCACGTGTGTGTTTATGTGGATCAAAGTGTATTTTTGGAATTTCTGTGGGAGTCAGGACTTCTGAAGTGGGTTTGGCGTGTCCGAAATGTGGAGCTGATATGAGAAGCCCGGTACAAATATTTTTCCGGATGGCTGGAAATCCTACAAGGAAACAAAGGTTTTGAATATTTATTTATGAAAGAAAGTATCAATTTTATGGATAGTGAGTCTGGTTGTCATATAAATATGATAGTGATTACATGGCGGCATGTTAAAGGCAGCATGAAATTGGTATTTCTGCTGTTCAAAGAAGCATTCCTTCATGGTAAGTGCATTTTATTTTATTCTTATTTTGTAGAATGTTTTGTTCATTGTTTTTTAGTATGAATTTCTGTCATTATTGTTTTTTTTTTTTTTTTTTTAATTTATTTTAGTTGAATTTTATTATATTTTATTTAGTTGAATTTATTTAGTTGAAATTTATTAGTTGAATTTAGTTAATTGAAATTTATTTTAATTTATTTTGTTGATTAGTGCGTAATGCCTAGATTGTGCAATTCGTAGATGATTTTTAGAGTTGAAACAAAATGTTGCGTACACGGTATTCTTGAAATTTACTGTTGTTGTATTAATTTATTAAAGCGAGGTGTGCGTAGTTCGTACATTCCTTCACTGCCTAGATTGTGCAATTCATAGATGACACAATGCTGTGTAAATGGTATTCTTTGAAATTTATGGTTGTTATGTTAATTTATTTAAGCAACGTGTGTGTAGTTCGTAGATTCCTTGCTGCATAGACTGTACAGTTCTGTGATTTTTTTTTTTAAGTCAAAGAATATCACTGAGTACATGGATTCTTGTCAAATATTTTTGGTTAGAAACTTTACATTTTTGCTATCTAAATTTTTTGTTTTTGTTTCGGATTTTTTGCTTAAATTGTGTGTTCAAAACGTGGTTTTTGCACATGCAAAAATCCCACTTTTGCAGACATTTTAGGCTTAAAGTTTCAAATGTAGACAAAAAATTTAGTTAGTAATATGGTAGCATGGTGTTTCTTGCCAAAAATGTTTGGCGAGAAATTTGTCGCCAACTGAGGGAGTATATGAGAGTAGTTCCTGAAAAATAAACCTTATAAATATGATCAAGTTAAAAAAAAACATTATTGAACAGCACATAAAAGACATGCTTGACCAAAAAATTATTATCTCAACAAGTAGCCCTTATACAAGTCTAGTAGTCTTATGCCAAAAAAAGAATTACTTTCCACCTTCAGATCTAAAATCATGGCAATTTGCCATTCACCACCGAAAATTAAATAGTACAGCAAAATATGCAGTGTATCCCCTGCCAATTATAAATGAAATTATTCAAGAATTTAAAACTACAAATTACACAACCACACTTGATTTGACATCAGGCTCTTTCTAGATTGCAGTAAAGCTCAAAGATGTAGGAAAACAAAACTTTTATTACAAAATCAGGCATTTTTGATAATGTCGTTTGTTTTATGTGGAGCTCCGGCAACATTTCAGAGAATGATGGACATAGTTTTAAGACCCATCCTAAATAAAACTACTTTTATATATCTCATAATATGTAATCATTACAAGTAAAACTATTGATGAACATGTCAAACATTTATAAGTATTTTCCTTACTAAATGAAGCTGACCTCAAAGTAAATGCCTCAAAACGCAAATTTGTATCTAAAGAACTTATACCTTGGATATAAAATTTAAAATAATAAAAGGCACAGAGACTGAAAATTCTAAATTTATAACAATAAAAAATTATCCACCTCACAACACTGCAAAGAAACTATCATCACCTTTGGGTATTTTGCAAAGACAGTAGAACCTTCGCTGGTTCTAAAAAGAAAACTGATTCATGTGATCGGCATGAGCAAATACAGCATTTGAGCAGCTGAAGCAGGTATATGAATGCTCCTGTGTTAAAATTCCTGAAAGGGGACTAAAATTTAGAAATTCCTGCTAATGCTTCGAACTATGCAGTTGGCCTAATGCTTTCGCAAAATGGGCAGCCAATTGTTTATTTTAGTAAAACGTTGAATCCAACTCAGTGAAACTACACAGCAATTGAATGGGAAACTCTCATCATACTCTTTGCTGTAAAAAAATTTCGAGTGTACTTCAAAAGCACCCCAACGACAGACCATGCTGCCGTTGATCATTTATATTCTGGAAAAAATCTTTCCCCATGGCTTATAAGATGGACAAGAATAAAATCTTATTATTAAATACACACCAGGGAAGGAGAATGTCATGGCTTGACATATTTGCAATCCATCATCAATGTGACTGACCAGAAAATGTGATTCGTTAGACCAGGCGACTTGCTTCCATTCTTCTATGATGGCCCAAGTTTCTTCGTCCACTGCAGATGCTGTTGGTGATGATGTACCATAAGCACAGGGACATGATTTGGAAGCCAGCTCCGTAGGCCCATATGCAGCAGTGTATGTTGCACTGTGTGTTGAGACACACCATCTGGGTCGCCACTCTGGTCATTCTGGCAAGTTGTAGCCCTTCGGTCATGGCGAACAATGCTGACAGTTTTTGCACTCTTCTGGAATCAATGTGCCGTGGCTGACAAATCGCTGACCATCAATTTGTAATTTTACCAACCATACACTACTTTCAATAAGTACTTGCAGTAGCTGCATATGAGCAGCCCACCATATGCAGGGTTTCTGAAATCGATGTTCCTAGGCATCAAGCCATAATGATTTGACCTTTATTGAAATTTGATAAATCAGCTACTTTTTCCATTACATCACTAAACATTCTATGTGCCAAAAGAACAGTTCTTAGGCACTTTATATGTTCCAGCATCAGCCTCGTACACAAAGGTTTTGTCTCCAAGCGAGTTCAATGCTGGTAATGGGTGGTCATAATGTAATAGCTTTTCAGTATATGTATACAGTCAAAAGTCGTTAATCCGGACTCGTCGGGACTTCGGCGATTCCGGATTATCGATTTTTCCGGATTACAGATCATCAGTTTAAATCTCGTAAGATGGCATGCAGAAATTCTAAAATTAAAAATATGAAACCGTAATTTATGAAATAAAGAACAATTATGATCTAAAGGGTATCAAAATTTACAAAAAAAGAAGCTTAATATTTATTTGTTTACTTTATTAAACATTTCTTTCAACGCGCGAGAATTTCTTTCAACGTGCCGAGAATACCGACTAACTTGTCAATCGAAATTTTTTCGTTTTCACTAAACTCTCTGTCACCTTCTTCATATCTTTATCCATTTTTTGCAGCAATTCCACTTTTTGTTTGATGGACATCAAAACATACTTTCATTTTGTAGATCCTTTGGGAGCTCCAGCATTGGATATTCTATTTGACATAATCGAAAGTTCAAGTTTACTTTTATAACATTGCTCTTACAGTCTGCAAAAAATAATAAGCCGCATCCAATTCGAAGATTAAGGAACAACGCAATCATCAACATTAACTGAAATAGATAATTTTAGCTTATACTGTCCATTATATATTCAACGCGCAAGCAAAAACGTATTCTGCGCTTGCGCACACGCAAATGCGCAGTCGTAAAGGTCTTACGCGCACACGTAAATGCCTATGCGCATGTGTCAACGCGGCGCATGCGTAGAAAGTTTTTTTAAAAAAATCCAAATGAATTGAAATAATTTATAATATTCTGTTTCTAAAAATACAGAATATGATTATTAGTTATTAAAAATGAAAAAATCATATTAAAAATGATAAATCATATGCACACTATTTTTCTTGCATGGGAAGTTAAATGGATAGGGTTACTGAATGTCAGTGACACTGCAATTTAAATATGCCTAGAAAGGCACAAATCAGCAGTTTCTAGAATAATTAACATTTAGAGCCGATAGATAGATCAATCAGTTAACATGTAAGTATTTGTATTCTAAAATATATGGAAATAAATGTACTGAACATGAATGAGGAATCATTGAAACCAAATGTTTAACAAAATAATATGCCTATTTAAGGATCTCAATCTAAAGCTTAATTTCAATGTGTATAAAATTAATTATTTAAACCATGTACAAAATAAATAATTTATTATGCTGTGTATAAAATAAAGATACTGTCTCAAAGACCTAGGATCAGTGATCAGAATACTGCAGGACCAGTAGCAGAAAATATAGAGAAGCCAGTTAAAAATCCAGTGCTATAAAAATTATAGGTTGCAGTTGTAAAAATCTCAAAAAGCAATTAATTGAGAAAGGTCACTACTTTAATTAACTACAAATTTATTAAGCTGTGTGTTATTTTAATTTGAAAACATTTCAATACGAATCCCATCAGAACAAATCCTTCACTTAACTTTGACATCTAAATATAACTAATCTGTTCTTAAAAATGGATTTAAGGGAACAAAACGCAAATTTGTAGCTAAAGAACTTATACCTTGGATATAAAATTTAAAATAATAAAAGGCACAGAGACTGAAAATTCTAAATTTATAACAATAAAAAATTATCCACCTCACAACACTGCAAAGAAACTATCATCACCTTTGGGTATTTTGCAAAGACAGTAGAACCTTCGCTGGTTTTAAAAAGAAAACTGATTCATGTGATCGGCATGAGCACATACAGCATTTGAGCAGCTGAAGCAGGTATATGAATGCTCCTGTGTTAAAATTCCTGAAAGGGGACTAAAATTTAGAAATTCCTGCTAATGCTTCGAACTATGCAGTTGGCCTAATGCTTTCGCAAAATGGGCAGCCAATTGTTTATTTTAGTAAAACGTTGAATCCAACTCAGTGAAACTACACAGCAATTGAATGGGAAACTCTCATCATACTCTTTGCTGTAAAAAAATTTCGAGTGTACTTCAAAAGCACCCCAATGACAGACCATGCTGCCGTTGATCGTTTATATTCTGGAAAAAATCTTTCCCCATGGCTTATAAGATGGACAAGAATAAAATCTTATTATTAAATACACACCAGGGAAGGAGAATGTCATGGCTTGACATATTTGCAATCCATCATCAATATGACTGACCAGAAAATGTGATTCGTTGGACCAGGCGACTTGCTTCCATTCTTCTATGATGGCCCAAGTTTCTTTGTCCACTGCAGATGCTGTTGGTGATGATGTACCATAAGCACAGGGACACGATTTGGAAGCCAGCTCCGTAGGCCCATATGCAGCAGTGTATGTTGCACTGTGTGTTGAGACACACCATCTGGGTCGTCACTCTGGTCATTCTGGCAAGTTGTAGCCCTTCGGTCATGGCGAACAATGCCATGACCGAAGGTTATGAAAATGGTTATGAAGAGAAGTTAATTGTAAAATCAAATAAGTCCCTCATGTTAAATTTTGATTTGGAAATGTGGGACTTACGTATTTTCCCTTTAACCATGAAAACTGATTCTTTTTTTAACAAATGCCGTGCCAAATATAAGTATTCTGCTGGAAGGTTGATGCTCTTTATCAGCTAGACAGTAACAGATCACTCTCTATTTAATTAGATAATCCACAGCACCAACACAGTACACAAAAAACTGAAATAAATACAAGCTCAAACTTTGAGATTATTTGAAAAACAAATTCATTAAAATTAGTGCCAATCATTCTGGTGGCCAAAAATCCTTCATGGCATTTAAAACAGCAACAAAATTATCACCGTCTTTGTGAACTTGACATCTATATACATAGGGTGTTCATACACTTTTTAGATGACTTTGCTTTACTATCAGAAAAATTGCCTGCTTAGAAAAAACTTTTTAGCTACAACTACATTTTTCAAAATACAAATTATTGTCTGCTAATGGACAATTTTAGTTTCATACAAAATGTCACTTTTAAAGAAGCATTGGATGGAAGGTTATGTTTGTGCTCTTTCCAAAGAAAGTTATTTTTATTTATTTATTAAAAAGTGCTGTGAAATCTATCATTTTTCAGTATCTAGAGCGAAGGTAGATAATACTGTCAATAAGAAAGGGAAAAACATCAAAGTTTGGGTTTGAGAAGAAAAATTGTTCAAAATGCATATCCAAGGAAAACAAGGACTGTTTCAAATGCTGCAAAGCTAAGAACTCTAATGTTAAAAGAATTGCGAAGTCAAAAAGGACACTTGAATAATCATTAAAATGCTCATTGTCAACGGTAAATAAAGTGATTAATGCTGATTTGAAGCTTAAAAATGCGAAAAAAAATAATATGCAACCTCTTTGTTCATGACATATCGCTGAAAGCAGAACATGCTGCAGAATTCTCTATAAGAAACAAATATTCGGACAAAAATGGAAAAGTTTGTCACAATAGATGAATCTTGGGTATATTTAAATGACCACAATAAATAGAGATCCATTCATTATCATCAAAGAGAGGAAAAAAAATCTTAGAACATGGTTCAAATAATCTAAAGGAAATTTCTCAAAAGGATTTATGATTGTTAGTCACAAAATTAAATAATGTTTTAAAATGTAAGAAGTGTGAGAAAGTTTGAAAGTGCGTGAAAAAAGTTTTCAAAGGATAAAAAATTACTGATTAAAACTTTTTAGACCAGAAAGGATATTAATTTTGTTTTTGCATTTTGCGTTGGTTCACTATAAATATTGGTTCACTTTTCAAATTGTTGCCCCCAAATATTACAGCCCTGTGTTATAATTGAAGGAATTAAACAATGAAAAATCTGCATAAATGCATGTATGTTTCTCGCATTGTGATAAAACCATGGTACCTAGAGTCATCAAATTTTGAATAACATACGTCTAGATCCGAGCATGGGCATCTGTATGCCTGGATTTGGAATTTGTTTTATTATTGATTTCATATTTTGTAATACTTATGCGAATTTTTGGTTAACAAACTCAATGATTTCAAAGTGAGTGATGGCAATACTATACGGGGAGGGGGGGGAATTATCTCTAGTGCAGGAGACTGCATATTGGAAATTGTGCTTCCAGATGCCCATATTCACAGGAGGATAACGTTACTCAAAATTTGATGGCTCTAGGTACCATTGTTTAACTAAAATGTGAGAAACATACATACATTTATGCATTCTTCATTATTTAATTTCTTTAAATATAATACAGGGTGATAGTATTTGGTGGCAACAATATGAATAGTGAAACAATGCTTGTAGTGAATCAAGGCAAAATGCCAAAATGAAATTAATAGTCCTTCAGGCAAATTGCCTCTTTGGACTAAAAATAGAAATTGTAAATCTTGCCTAAGTTTAGAATTTATCTAATTGATCTGGCTTTGATGAAGCAGAAGTGTGTGATTTGCGCCATCTAGTAGAATTTTTGCATAAACATAACATGGACTGAGGTATGAGGTACTGACATATGGGAGTCAAGGCCAATATCAACGTCATAAAAGATAATAAATAAATCACTGGACAAGCTGCAGCAACACAGAAAAACACTGTATAGAGCAGGGATGGCCAAGCTGTGGCTCGCGAGCCACATGCAGCTTTTTGAAGGATTATTTGTGGCTCTTGATAAATGTGCCCGACTTCCCTGTTCATTTTTGTGTTATTATATTTAAAAAATTATTATTGTTCTGTATGTGTTTCAAAATGTCTTTTAAATCACTGTCAACAAATGTGAAAGACTAAGTAAAACATTGTAAAAAATTTTATTTCCATCCAAGTTAAGAACGATATGACTCATTGTAAACTGCGCAAATGACATAAACAGTGGAGTAACAGTTCAGTTCATCGGATTTTCTTCCTCTTTGACTGCCTCGTGAATTATGAGAAACATATGGGAGTCAAGGCCTTGTCCGCCCGATTGCTTCTCGACGAATGACGATATACGATCTACATGATCGACCAACTCCAGACCGATTTTGAATTTTTAAACTTTCATTGCAACAGACAGTTGACATTGTGATCTGGAGGAAACAAGTTGTATCTCTTGCTACGGATGTAATTTGTAATCTGGAATTTTTGGTAAGTTAACTATAATTTGTTTCGCATTATGTGTTATTTGTAATTGTACGTTCAAAAATTATGCAGCTAGCAATTTATGTCGACATTATGAAACCAATCATACTCAGTTTTCTAATCGGTATCCACCAGGTTCCAAGTTACGATCAGATAAACTTGCTTCTTTAAAATCAAATTTAAATACACAACAGTCAATTTTGATGACCTTTAGCAATCAAGCTAATAATGTGGATGAAGCCAGTTTTGTTATTGCCTGGAATATTGCTCATGCAAGACGCCTGTGTGGAAAGGGAGTGTTTATTAAAAAAACTTCAAAGATGTACTTAAAGTTTTAGATCCAAATAACGTAGCATTGCACAAAATTGTTTCTCAAATTCTCATCTCAAGACACACAACCGAATGACACATATCTGCAATCAACACATCTCTTGAATATAATTTTAAAAATGATTTGTAGAACTATATTGCATTCAGCTTAGCCCTTGACGAATCGAAGATATCGCAGATCTTCCGCAATTGGCAGTTTTCATAAATTTTGTTTCACCTGACTCCGTTGTTAAAGAAGAATTATTAGATTTAGTAACACTTCAAGAGCCAATTCACGATGTCGATATTAAAAATGCATTAGATTAGATAACAAAAACTTTTGATGTGCCAATTAATAAACTTGTAAGCATTGCAACTGATAGAGTTCTGGCAATGCTGGGTAAAAAAAAATCGGGCTTAACAATTCACACCACATTCCACAATTCATACCGATTCACTGCATAATTCACTGAGAATATCTTCATTATAGCTTCACAAGCCAAAATAACGAGTCAAAGAATTGCACAAAATCGGTATCCATGTACCGCCAAAAATTGCCAGGGGGTACCCTAAACTATACTTTTACCGAGGACTATAGTAGATAGTGAATCATCTTAGAAGACATGATATCTCATCTATTGCAGCAAGAGTGCTAAAAAGTTACCAGACTGCACCAAGAGGGTTGAAATAATACATAAGTATTCGGAAATGTAACCCATAACATTATGTAATATTAAGATTTGATACTTACACTATACTTAATGGATACATATCATTAATGGCATATTTACTGTTATGTAAAAAAATTCATTTGGCATGGTATGGATGCTGAATAACACACAGATTAAATAGCACTGCAGGCCAACTCTGATGCTTTGAGATTTTTGAGGTAAATCATAATTCCAGAAAAAGTGCACTAAAGTTCTCTGCACTTCTTTTATGTAATTAATCCACAATTTCAGCTGAAAATGTTTCGGATTTCAAAAGTTTTACTTTGATAATACAGTCAAAAGTCGTTAATCCGGACTCGTCGGGACTTCGGCGATTCCGGATTATCGATTTTTCCGGATTATAGATCATCAGTTTAAATCAGGAAGATGGCATGCAAAAATTACAGAATTAAAAATATGAAACCGTAATTTATGAAATAAAGAACAATTATGATCTAAAGGGTATCAAAATTTACAAAAAGAAAAAGCTCAATATTTATTTGTTTACTTTATTAAACATTTCCTTCAATGTAAGTTGCTTCGTTTCATGTGATAATACTTTCTCTTTAATTCTATTAAACAGACATAATTTCTTGTTTAGTTACAAAGTTCCGCTGTTCAAGTCCTATAATTGCTGTGTTGAGAATATTGACTAACTTGTCAATCGAAATGTTTTCGTTTTCAATAACCTCTGGGTCACTTTCTTCACTATCGGAAGCGAATTATAATGACGAGGAACTTGATTTAAATCATATCAAAGACAGAATGAAATACTACACTTAGTATGGAATTATAAACCAAATAAAATAAAAACATCTGCCCTGAAGATAAGGATAGTGCTGACAAATCAACTTCCAATCCCCCGCGTGAAATTGATAAACAGATTTCGGATCTCAAAACATGCTTTCGCTTTGTAGATACAAATTACATATTAGTAAATATATATGGGAAATTCTATTTGACATAATCTTTCTAATCTATCATAATCTAATAATGACGTTTTGCCCCCACCCTCTGCCGCAGAGCAGCGTGAAATTGATAAACAGATTTCGGATTTCAAAACATACTTTCGCTTTGTAGTAAATATATATCGGAAATTCTATTTGACATAATCGAAAGTTCAAGCTTACTTTTATAAAATTGCTCTAACAGTCTGCAAAAAATAATAAGCCGGATCCAATTCGAAGATTAAGGAACAACGCAATCGGCAACATTAACTGAATTAGATAACTTTAGCTTAGCGTATAACTCCGTTACAATTTAAACGCGCATGCGCACAAACATATTCGCAGCCGTAAGGGTCTTACGCGCTCTCGTAAACGCCTGTGCGCATGCGTGAACGCGACGCATGCGCAGAAAGTTTGTAGCTTTGAGGTCCGGATTATAGATCATTCCGGATTATGGGTGTCCGAATTAACGACTTTTGACTGTAAGTAAACATTAAAAATCAATTCTTTTCTCCCTGATAGATTTTGCTTGGGGTCTAAAATTATATTGGACATTGCAATAAGAAGGTGTTAGCTCTTTGTTTTCATATCAACATATCTCCATTAAAACATCCTTCGATACTCTCATACTGTTATCATTAACATTATCTCCAAATAGGAATATTTTATTCTTTTCATGGTGTGCTTGAAATAGAATCATTTTTATTTCTATCATCCCTTAAAATTGTACACTATACTGTATATTTCAAGCTTAAATTCAGCCAGAGTCAGAGAACTATTTTTTAGTTTTAGAGCAAAATTGTAATTCTAGCGTAAGACCCAAATAAGATGAGGTCCAGTTATTTTATTAGTTAAATGTTTATCATTAGTTTAATCTTTTCTTAAATTTTTATCTCTTTGAATTATTACTTTAACTACTAATTATTTTATTGGTTAATCTTTGAATTATGGTAACTTGGCGATTTTTTGTCGAAAATTTGGCGACCAACCCTGCTACAGCAACCTGCTAGTTTATTTTTGAATGCCATTTTGTTTTCACGAAGCAAAGGCTTTTTTTTTTTTTTTTTTAAACTCAACATTTTTTTTCCAACAATCTGCTAGCTGAATTACGCTTATGCTAGAACTTTTATAGAACAAAAGTGCTTAATCATGACCAAGATTAGGTGCGAAATTGGGAGAAAGTGCAGAATCGCCCACTGCTTGCCGCGTTTTTAAGAACTGCACATGTACAGAAGAACTGCACATGTACACAGAACTCATCCATGTACACGTTGACCTATTTTCACTTAAAAAAAACATACCAGAATTGCACAAAAATGGCATTGCGCACACTCTTGACTTTATTCATGTACACTGCTAAAGTCCTAGCTAGTAATCTTTATCGCCTTACCAAAATGTCGCCAAACTACCTGTTAACATATTCCAAAGATTAGCCATTTTATTATCTATCTATATATTTGCATGTGTGTGTTTACTTTTTCCATTATACTTCCGTAGGTCTCGGATACTTTTAATGTTATAAATTAAGCTCTGGACCAGGGGGTTCTCAACCGGTGGTACACAAGAGAAAAAAAGGTGGTGCACAAAGAAGCAAAGTATTTTTAACTATTAAATTCAAAAATTAATATCCTGATCGAGTTTTTTTCTCTAACACTCGTTAATTTATGCGATTTGAACTTTGTTTAAGAGTGGTGATACTAAAGGTTTTCAATTTTTGTTTAGATGGTACGCATTAGTCAAAAGGTTGAGAACTGCTGCTCTGGACTAATGGCAGACTGGAAATTTCTACCTCCCCTTATATATATAATAAATTTTAGCCGATATGAAATTCGATATTTCCTTGTTAAAGCGGCCATCACGTAAGATTTCGGTGGTAGAGTAGTACACTGCTAACTTTAAGAGTAGACTTTAAGGTATCCCTTGTATTAATGCGAAGTATTCTTTGATTTATCGCCAAGTTGTTGTTTCATTTATGGTAGCCTGAGTAGTTGAATGTTATGGAAACCCTATTGTGACATAATTGGGTGCATGATTCTGGGAAATTTTGAATCATGGGATATTTTGTAAGCGTTTTTGTGGTGTGTGTTAAGATGGTCACTATGTGAAGCGTTCGATCAGAAAGAGTACCTGGTTTGAAAAAAGTCATTTGAGTATGATTGATATTTTGATTTTTGCGTGGCTCTGGGTGTACAAAGCGAATTCGAAAATCATGGTAAGTGAATATTCGCTTTTGATAGTGCTTAACCCCTTTGCGTCAACTGTCACGTCTACGTGCCAGCAACAAACACACTCACCTACCGGCCGACACGCAGGTGTGACAGAGCATTTTCCCGTTTACTACCTACTGTCACGTATTTGTGCCAGCGTCCTGGAAAGTTTTTCAAACTATAATTTCTGCCACAAGATGGCACTGTATGTCCATATGGTTTCAGATACATGTACATTAGACCTTCTACTCGAAATGAGAGAAGCATGACTCACATACACAAATTTTTGATTATATAAACAAACGGGGAACTAAATGTTTCCGAATGGCGTGATTTATGACGTCTCTTTAAATCGCACTTTATTCGCATGTGGTAGTTGTTTATTGTAAGTAGAAGTTTTATATGCGCTAAAGCGTTGAGTATTTCAGTTTACAGTTCAGTTTTTATAAAATAATTATATCTTGTTAGACGTGAATTCTTTATGTTTTTACCGTTGCAATGTCGAAGCGTCGAAAATGTTTAACAGAGCATGAAATAGCAGAAATGATGCAAAATATTTCAGATATTGATTCTGAAAGATTAACTGAAAGACATTTTCCAAAACTTTGTTCAGAAGAGACTGATAAGAAAATGAGACGACGATGCTTCGTTTGTTCACATTCCCGGAAAAATCCTCCAAAACGGCAAATGAGTTACTACGAGTGCAAGGAATGTAATGTAGGACTGTGTGTAGATCCCTGTTTTCAAATTTTTCATACGAAAAGAGAATTTTAAGTAATATATTTAGTTTTCAGATGTATAATGTTAAAAGTCATAAAATGGTGAGTAATTAAAATAAAATGTATAAAATATGCATTTAAACAAGAAATAAGGTAATTAAAGTATATATATAAAAATATCTATAAAGCATAAGCCATTTAAATACTCTTTAGAGCATTATTAAACAATGTGTTGATACTTCGGAAATTTCATGGATTCAGGCTTAGTAGCAAAAATCCCCAAGGCCCTGGAGAGACGCTCGCGGAAGACACTGCCGGCCTCCGCAATAAGCACGCGTTTTCGCTACCCGGCTCGAAGGGGTTAAATGTATAAAATGTTTTTCCTTTTTTATGTTATTTTATTCTTTGGTTTAAAATGTATTTTATTGAGATTATGTATTTTTTGTTTGCCTACATTGTAGACTTTGGTGCTCCTTTGACTTTTTGGCTGATCTTTACAATATGGTAACTGGTAGTTTGGCGACATTTTGGAGGCGATAAAGGTTACTACCTGGGACTTTGGTAATAATGTGAGCAGTACTCAGTTCCAATTACGCATTATTTTGTGTGAGGGAAATGAGAGATCATGTGATATGTAATGTGATATTAATGGACGAATTACGGTTCTTTAATCGGAAAAGGGGGGAAATCGGGAAAAAGTCTGGAAATTTTGTATTTGCCTTTATTCTGTGTTGTGTGAAACAGTGTTTGTTAATTTTTGGATCCCATGGCCCTAACTAAAGTGAATTCGAAATGGGTATTTAGTGGGATTGAAAGGGGTAATAAGTGTTTCTTTAAGGTTGTGAAAGATAGAAGTAAAGATGTTTTATTAAGTTATTTATTTTACCTGGTACCTTGGTGTAAACTATAAGTATGATTTTAAAGATCCTGAAACAGAAATAAGAAAAGTTTATCGGACACTTAATCAAGATTCAGAAGAAGAATAGGTAATTTAGTATTTTTAATTATTTGAGGATATTATTTTTATGCATTGTTCTAAATGTAAGGTGGAAGTAAAGTAATTTGCGTAAACGTGCATGGAAATAATTTAAATATTTGACACTAAGTATTTGTAACCATTTGTAATGAAGTAAAGGTATGAATTAGTTAGTGACGTTTGTAATATAATAGATAATGTAGAGGTAAAAGTTTTTGGATATTTTATTTATTTTATACGGGGAAATGTTCATATTTGGAAAGGGTATATACTTTTTCGCGATCAGGTAATTTCATATATGTTCTTTTTACCGCGTTTAAAGATTCAGAAAATTGTTATGCATTTTCGTGAAATTTTTCTAATTTATGAGAAAAAAGCAGTGTACATGGATATAGTGAAGAGTGTGCGCAATGCCATTTTTGTGCAATTCTGGGATGTTTTTTTAAGTAAAAATAAGTCGACATGTACATGGTTTAGTGATATTTTAATTAAATGATAGTTATTTTGTGAATTTTATGTTTGTAAGAATTTGGTATACGTTTAAGATGAAATAAACGTGCATGGAAATAATTATATTTGACACTAAGTATTTGTAATGCTTGCGGTATGAATTCGTTGGTGACGTGTATAATATAATAGATGATTTAGAGGTAAAAGCTTTTGGATATTTTATTTATTTTATATGTGGAAATGTTCATATTTGGAAAGGGTATAAACTTTTTCGCGATCAGGTAATTTCATATATGTTCTTTTTACCGGGTTTAAAGATTCAGAAAATTGTCATGTATTTTCGTGAAATTTTTCTAATTTATGAGAAAAAAGCAGTGTACATGGATATAGTGAAGAGTGTGCGCAATGCCATTTTTGTGTAATTCTGGGATGTTTTTTTAAGTAAAAATAAGTCGGCGTGTACATGGTTTATGTGTATGTGCTATTTTGAAAAACGCGTAAGGAGTATGGTATTGTGCACTTTTTCCCAATTTTGCAGTGAATATTTGTCATGATTAAGCAGTTTTGTTAGATAAAATTTCTAGCATAAGTGTAATTCGGCTAGTAGATTGTTGGAAGAAGTGTTCAGTAGATAAAAAGAAAAGAAACATGTCTTTACTTCGTGAAGACAAAATGGCGGCGGGAAAAAAAAAAAAATAGAGGGTTGCTGTAGGAGAGTTGGTCGGCAAATTTTCGCCAAAAAAATGCCAAGTTACCATAATGTAAATATCAACCGACTTTTTAAATGAAAATATATCGATGTGTAACATGGAAAAAGTAAAGGGAGTGCGCAATGCGAGTTTGTGCAATTCTGGGATTTTTTTTAAAATGAAAACAGGCCGACGTGTACATGGATAAATTTGAAAGAGTGTGCAATGCCATTTTTGTGCAATTCGTGGATTTTTTTTTAAGTGAAAATAGGTCGACGTGTACATGGATAAAGTCAAAGGAGTGTGCAATGCTATTTTTGTACAATTTGGGCTTTTTTTTTTTAAGTGAAAATAAGTCGATGTGCACATGGATACCGAGTTTGTGCAATTGCTTGTCTTGTTATTTTGGCTTCGTGTAGCGGCGATTTTTGTCCCAAAAATCGACGCTTCGCAAGCCAAAATAACGAGTCAAAGCATTGAACAAAATCGGTATCCATGTACCGCCAAAAAGTACCCTAAACTCTAGGTTTACCGATTTCGGTGATATTTAAAATAAAATTTGTATGTTATACATTGGAGATTTGGAAGCTTCGCGATTAAACTTTACGGCTGCCTAGACAAAAAGAAAAAAAAAAGGGGGGGGGAATTTGAAATTCGTTTATACACATAAGATGCTGCCAAAAACAAATTTATTGTGTTTAAATCAAACAGTATGAAGAAATAAAAAAAACTCATCCAGTACGGAAGAAAAATAGGAAATTCTTGAATATTTGAGTGATATTTAAATCTCGAAAATCCCATAATTTTCTCCCAAATTAAAAAAAATCATTAGAAGGGAAATAATTTTTAAGCAGCACGAAAATTTGCGCATCTAAAAAATTACTAGTCTTCTAATGAGTTATACTACCTTTTGCTAGCTTCTAATAAATTTTCAAGCTAAGTAACGTTGTCATCAAAGGTTATTATATACTATATAACAACGCTAATTACGTAAAAAAATATGAAACAGAACATACCGTTCGATTACTGATTGTTAATTAATTGAAAAAACGTTAGACAAACAGACAAAGTAGTTAGATGTCTTGTTTTGCACCCGCTAAGTCTTTCTGCACCGATGGGCGAAAAATCAAGCATATGTGCGAAGGAAAGGTATATAGCATGGGGGTGGAAAAGGGAGGAGGAACCAACCCGCGCTAAAAGTGAAGCACTGCTTTGAAGCTTGGGTCACCAGATGGGGTGTTCTTTGTTTACATTCAGAAGCTCGCTTGACAAGATTCTGATAGTATTTCGACACACGACAGTTCCATAGAAATCGAAAAAGGGACACTTTCGCATGAAAGAAACATTTAGAGTGTGATGGATAATAGCAATTTGTATAGTTTAGTGACATTTAAGCAAAAATCACATCTTGGTTATTTTTCGATAAATAACAACAGCGATTTTGATTACGAATTTGTTTTAAAAAATTCAAAGCTGTTGCACTACAAAAATAGAGATTTTAAGAAAAATGTTATGATTAAAGAATACTTATAATTTAAAAATAATACTTATAATTTTCATTCAAATTATATTCATATATATTTTTTATGTAAAACTTTCGGGTGTATGCTAAATTAGTGTAAATTACTTTACACGAAAAATATAGTGAATGCACAGAAATTAAAGATTTGCACATGCCGGAAATGATAAATAGGAAATATGTATGGGTATTTATGCATGTGCTTGCAAAAAGCATGTATCTGCCTTTGACAAAATACTTAAATATTCATTAAATTATTTATAAATGTATATGAAATGAAGAATTTATTCACTTATAAACAACTGTGAAAGTACTGTGAAGAAATCTAATTTATAATGATTATAAATGTTATCTAAATATATAATAATCTTCATATTGAATTGTAAACATAAATTGAAATCCTGTTGACAAATACGTTATAAAACTATTTAAGCAAGAATTGTTCGTATTGGAAAGCAATCTGTTAAAAGGTATTGTAAAGCAAATGCTATGAGATGCCCACTTAAGAACGTAATAAAGAGTTTTGGAATATGTATTGTTGAAATGAAGGGTAAAAAAAAAAAAAAAAAGAAATCTGATAAGTATAATTAAGAGAATTATTCCCCTTACATTTTATAATAACTCAGTTACAAGTTTTAAATAATACTTAAAAAAAAAAAAAACTTATTTTATTCGCTTTAAGTACTATTTAAAGTATTTCGCCAATTCCTAATAATTCTATAATTTAAAATGAACCGAAAAGAGCATTAATTATAAATTGACTTACATTTTTCGATTTAAAAGATGCCTCAGAAGCCAACAAATCATGTCATATTTAAGAAAATATTTTAGGAAGAAGCTCTATAAATAGAAAAGAAATAATGCATAATTTTAATATTAATAATACAACAAATTTTGATCTTAATTTTTGTACCTTAGCCGAATAAAATTGAATTACCTTAATTTTTTTTCTAATGTAATTAACGAAAACTTGTGAAAATATTTCATTCAAATTAAACTATTCTGAGAAAACTGTCCTGTGAAAAGTATAGCATTTAATTCTGTTCAGAATGAAATGTTGTTTAAAAATATGTTGTTTTCACATACTTAGGACTCTGAAGTGTTGTAGAAAAAGAAAATATATACATTTATATGTATATTTACGACGTAATTACAAAAGATTTACATCCGAACGCGTCAAATCCCATAGAACTCAATGATAAATGACCCAATGTTTTGGTCACCACGTAGGGATCGCCGGTGCTTCAGAGCAGGGTACGGGAGAAACTTGTTTAGGGCGACTCCATCTTACTTCCTACCTCCATGGTATGTAGAAAGGGGGGCAATTTCGTATTTGAGGAGAGTAAAAAGGGAACTTCGTACATCTTGCACGAGTTCAAAAGGTTAGGAAGAAAAGATGGGACAAAATAAAATTTAAAATAAATGGCCCAATAATAATAGAGAGGAAAAAAAAATGGCCTATAGAAAGAAAAGGAAAAGAAGTATAAAATATCCTAAAATACGATTGTGTCCATGAGTGTTGTTAAAAGGAGAAATATTTGTCTTCATTTACAATAAATAGTGTCTCACAAGTGTGTATGTGTGGTGAGGGTGTTTGGTAATGATGAATAGATGTGTTACTGGAGGAGAAAAAAATATTGACGATGTTACTTTGACGATGATTCATATAACTTTGTATTTCATACAAAGTTATATGTATGCTGAGTATATGCAAAGTAATATGTATTGCATCCTGAGATATCAACAAAAGTCATCATACAAAGTATATATTAATTTAACTAAAGTAACTTATGTTATTTTCGTTCCCAACATTTTCATACATTTTTCAAAAAACAGCAGCAGACAAACAAGATAGAACCATATACAATACAAGACCACAACCGTACACACACACACAATATATATATATATATATATGTGTGTGTGTGTGTGTGTGTGTGTGTGTGTATGTATGTAAATTACTGAGTATATGTATTAAAAACACAAATTAAACATAGTATTTATTAATTTATATATTATAATTTATTACAAAATTTATAATTTTACTATTATAATTTATTACTACTTAATTAATGCTAGAGACACGATGAGGGACCAGGACTTAGAAGAGAAGGGCTAGCTCATAGAGCTTTTTCGCCTGAAGCAGAAAGTGAGAAGTAATGACGTAGCCATGATGACACTGAGCGAGCCAATATAATTCACAGCTTGGAAATTAGCGTTTTTGAACCAGCGTTTAAAATGAGCTGTGTGTGAAAGATAGATATAATTTGGAAGAGGCAATGTTACTGCTTTATGCATTTTAGACTGAACCATTAAAAAATTTAATAATGCTTACTGAATTTTAAAATAATAGATAAAATGTGCTACTCTTTTAACATAAAGTTCCGTGTTTTTTTTTTTTTGGCATGTTTTTTATTTAATGCGCGTTTATTTCTAATCATTTCTTTAATTGCATGCTAACTGAGAAAATTTTTATACTGCTTCTAAGAAAACTATAATAGCAGCTATTTAAATTTACTCAAAAAACAACTTTACATTGACATAAGTTAAAACATATATGACATGTATGGCAACATTTCTGCTAACCTACGTTTGATTTTTTGCCTAATTGTAAATTTTACATTGTTATAATTCTCTTAATAGATATTTTTAAAATAATTTTGTAATTTATACTTATATCTATATTACAATTAAATAAATGTATATAAGATTGTTACCTTAATTTTGACAAAATAGCTTTATTCAGAGTACCTAAAACAGTTATTTAATTTTTCAAAAGTGTGAGTAAAGGAAGCAGGTGTTTTTATGCCAATTACTTTGATGTTTTATACTGTTATATTTTATCTAGAATGCTAATCTAGCACAAAATCTAATCAATAATTAGTTACGAAGGATACAATAAGAATAACTTTAACAAGTACTTAACAAAATTAGTTTGTTAAATACTTGTTATTCTTGTTGGTACTATTTTGGTACTATTCATAATACCGAAGATATTATCGATTAACTCATAGAAGTCAGATGCTTTCTGATTTCCTGTGGGGTAGAGTATACCTTTTGCGGTACTTTTTGAAAATAATGTCTTCTCTGGAGCGACTTTTTGTCTCTCGTTTCCCTTGACATTAAATAATTTGGTTTTAGTTTGTGACACAATTTGATTTCTTCTCAGTCTCTATTTAAAACCTCTTTAATAATACCAAAATTTAAAACAGTTACATCTTCTAAAACAAATCCTCTATCTAAAACGCGGTTTCTCAGTAATTTGAGGCAGAGCGCGAAATGAGACCTCTGATTAAAACAAACTGCACATTTTAAAAAGAACCAACTTAGTCCAATTTAGAGTCATAGCAGAGTTTTCAATCTATATGCATTTCGTCGAAACTGAGAACGCATATTTTTTCTACAGAATACAAATATTCGCCTCTTTCCTTCTTTAGAGTAAGAACATTACTTTGAATTCTTGGACTACACTAAGATTTAGAAAACACTAAAAAATAAAATAAACACCATTTCTTTAATTTGATAATACTAGGTAAAGATATTCCAATTTTTTTCTTAATTTTTTTTCTTTCCAAAAATATAGCTTTAAGATGACAGAGCTCTTATGAAAATGCAACGTGAAATATTTTCACTAGTCCACCTGATTTTTTTCTTGTTTTTCAGTAATGAATTAATCTAAGTCTTTATAAAAATAGGCTTTAGAAATTTTTCCAAATTCTCCAATTTGTGCTCCCCCTCCCCAAATTTCGCTATTTGATATTTTAATTTCTGATACCAATTTCTGTCTAGATGTCGTCCACCTTTGTCTTTGAGCAAACATTCTAAAATCTTTCTTTTCTCTATTTTTCCATACTTTAATACAATTTTCTAAGGATATTATTTTGTTCTTCAAATTATCAATGCATTCTTTTTTATCCTTAAACATTCAGGATGATCTACATTTTCATTTGTGAGTTTTATTTCAAAATCATTAAAATTTGATTTATTATTGTCATCATCAATTTCGATTTATTATTGTCATCATAATTTACTTTTGGCACAGCATTCCATTTCAACAGTTTCTTTTTGTGGCTATCCAAACAAGCGATTTTTCATATCATCTTCATAAACACTGCATAGAAAATGTTCGCTGCAGATTTTTCCGCTCTTCACATTAATAGAATCTTCTCTTGGACATTTGTGTATCCATTATTTCGTCAAAAGTAAACTCTCATTTGGATCCTTTGGTCTCATGAAATAAAATATCTCATCCTTTCATACTTCTGTAAGTGCTACGGCACGTTACTGCAGTGTAAAAAGCCATATTACGTAAACGATACTTTACAATATAGAATTTAAAATAAAAACTGACTAAAATTACATATATATAAATTATTTTAAATATATACATTATTAGAAAACAGATATATACATTATTAAAATTAATTTGGGATATGTAACCTCTAGAAAATCGTCTCGCAGCTCAATGAAACTACTGTTTTAAACGCGGGAAATCAGGACAGGTGGCATCACAGTGACGTCAGATTATTGCCTGTTAGAATAGCCAAGGAGGCTATTCTAACCTCCTTGGCTGCGAACGTCCAGCCGCTTGCCTCGGTGATCGCAGAGCCACCCCAGTTCGTATATTTACAAATGAGTTTTACAGAATTCCGCAAATCGGAACCCGGAAGTGTGTGCTACGTCATCACCGGATATGTACCTTTGATATCTCTGTTGGCAACAAAGCTTGGCGAGCATTTGGCGTTATTTTTTTTTCCGTAAATTTTTCCGCAAGCTGAAGAATTGGCGCGAATTTAATTTACGTGTTAATATTAGCGCGAGTGAGGTGTGTATTTTTTGCGCCATTTTTCTCGCATTACTTGAGCTATTTACTTTTTTTTTTCTATTAATAATTATTTGTATTTTGTTATATTTATGATTAGTGTTTGATTTGATTTTCATTTAATTTATAGTTGCATTTTATTTACAGTATATATTACCAAATTATTGATCTGTGTTTCAATTTGTAGTTGTGTTTGTTTTGTCGATATGCAACCAAAAAAGATGAAATTGCTTATAACTGGAGATTCAATGGTTAAATATTTACCTGCGAATCTTCTGAATTATGAAGTAGATTTACATTCTTTTCCTGGTGCAATGATAGAAAGGTTAAATCCTTTTTGGACAATCGATACCATTTGATTTTGGTACATGTTGGTACCAACAATTCGAATAACAATGTTGAAGTTATTCTTAAAAAGTACGATTGCCTCTCTAGGGATATTAAACTTTGAACCCAAATATCAATGTTATCATTTCAGATATCCTACCATGTGATGAAGATTTTTTCACAACTTTAAATCAGCGAGTAGCAGCTTTGAACCGTTTACAGGTAATTAGTAGAAAAGTTGTAGAAATTAATTCTCAACTTGAAAATTACTGCCAAAATTGAGAAGCTTTTTTTTGTTTGCAGGTTGTCTCATCAATTTGGAGCTAGGGATGTATTACACCTAAACAGTCTGGGGAACAAGAAACTTGTGGCAGTTTTTCTGGATAATATCAAGACTGTTATGACTTCAAAGCCAGTTTCTGCTAAGGTAAGTCATTTTGTATTGTCTTGTGTTTCATTTACTGCATTGGATTTTCCACCGCTGAGTGATTCTTTTGTTTCTGCAAGCCCTTCTTATCCTCTTTATTCAACTGTTTTGAAGCATGGTTGTGCTGTAGATGCTACTAAGAAGGCTAATTCTGATTTGAGAAATGCTGCTAAAGCTGCTTCTGGCTCTTGACTGAAGAGTGTTGCTATTCCTGGTGCTGGATCGCGTTTTAAATGTGTTGTCCATGGTGGTGACTTTCATTCAAGGAAAGCTGTTAACCCCACAGATGGTTCTAGTTTGCATCTGCAAAATGATACCACCCCTGGCTCACATCCTAAAAACGTTGCCAACCCAGATGCTAGCTCTCGGTCTCATTGCATGGTGGTGGATCACTCCGTAGAACTGATTCTGGTTTGCATGTAAGGAATGAGACTAAACCTAGATGTCATTCTAGAAATGTTGCCATACGTAGTGTTGGCTCTCATTTTAAGTATGTTTCTGTCCATGGTTTTGGTTCACATCCGAGGAATGCTGCCATCCCTTGCTCTGGTTCTGATTTGCATCCAAGGAACATTGCTACCCCTGTCCCATGCCCTAAGAATGTTGTCATTCCCGTTGTTGGTGTCCATGGTACTGGTGATCATCCGAAGAAGCTGCTTTTGGTTTGCATTCAAGGAATAACGTCACTCTCAGCCCCTGTCGTAGAAATGACACCCTTGCTGATGTTGACTACTCCAGACGTGTTGCAGTCCGTGGTTCTGGCTGTTTTCTGAGGAGCAGTGCTAGTTCCACTGTTAATTCTTCTACGAACACTACTGTCCCAATTGCTAGCTTTCAGAAGAATCCAATTCGTGCTTTTGGTGATGGTGTGTGTCCAAGGAAGGATTTGACTGTTAGTGGCGGTTTGCATCTGAAGAATGCTGCTTCAGCTGTTTTGCGCCTAAAAAGTGTAATGGCCTACACGGGATCATCACTAAAAAATGCAGTCGCTGCTGCTAGTTGTAGTGTACAGCAGGCAAGTGCTGTTTCTTTCAGTGATTGTTATCCATTGTATTGGCCTAAGTTTCTTTCACTTTAATAAATTTTGTTTACTAAAAGATCACGTAGAAAGCAGTGAAATTAATTGTCAAGAGAGGGAAAATAAGTCTATGTGTCCTATTCTGACTGGAGGGGGGGGGGTCCGAAATTGACTGTAATGCACCATCGCTTTACCCTAGAAAATGTGATGTTTGTAAAAAAAACTATAAAACTAAAAATTCTTTTAATAATCATAAAAAAAATTGTAAAGAAAAACTGAAAATGTTAAACTTTCATTAACTTCTCCTCAAAGTAATATTGCTATAAACATTGATAATGTTTCGAATGTTAAAACATTAGAAACCAAAGAATGTATTAATGACAAAATAGAAATGGCTTATCTTCATAAATGTGAAATATGCTTGACATATAAATCGAAA
Organism: Stegodyphus dumicola; assembly: GCF_044657685.1. Lineage (NCBI taxonomy): Eukaryota > Metazoa > Arthropoda > Arachnida > Araneae > Eresidae > Stegodyphus > Stegodyphus dumicola. Next base: position 214,392,916 of record NC_140773.1, on the reverse strand, counting down.
AATTCATTTTATAAACACACACACACACAAAAAAAAAAAAAAAAAATGTTCAAATAAACAAGTACCTGATTTAAAACAAAATTTTTCGTCTGTTTACCCTCAGAAATGTCTAAATTGTGATAACTGTTATCCTTGCAAATTATCATTTTTTAATCATAAGAAATTTTGCACAAAACTTAATAAATTGTATGTATGCTTCATACCTGATTGCCATAAGTCTTTTACATATGTTTTAAATTTTAATAAGCATTTAGCAGATGAACATAATTTAAATAACTTAAAAAAATATTCATTTGAAACAATGAGTTATTTTCAAGACTGGATAGAACTGGAAGGAACCTCGACATTTACTTCATTCAGGAAGTTTTCTAAAGTAACGAAAAGTTCTAAAACTTATCATTATTATTGTTGTCAGTTTACCACGCAAGGTTATTCTGATTTTAAAAAAGTACTAGTCGGAAAAATAAAAAATGTACAATTTCAAAAAATTTATGCTGTCCAGTCAGAATGTGGGCGTGTGAAGAAATGAATAAAATCTATGTTTTTTACTTTCCTAAACATAATCATGAGCAAAAGTTGGAAAATTGTAAATATCAGCCATTGAAACAAAGTACACGATGTTTGATAAAAGCAAATTTACATTTGTCTGTGCCTCCACAAAAAATAGGGATATCTTACAAGATGGATCAGGAAATCGCGAGAATAGAAATAAATTCCCCGTAAAGGAAAGCTTTGTCTCCCGTAAAGCTATTTGTGCTTATTCTAGATATTTAAACAATTCATTGCGTCCAAGTAGTGATGCAGTTTCTATTAATTCAATCATTGAAACTTTAAAATGTGAAGCATACAATCCTGTGTTATTATAATATATATTATAAGCCTCAGAATAATTCAACTTTGTACGGTCCAACTGATCTAGATAATCTTCCAAATCATAAAGTATCGTTTGCTTTTGGTCTTCAGACACGTGAACAGAAAGAAATGAGGATAAAAGGTTGTACAGAGATTCTATGTATCAATTCTCCGCATAAGACTAACCAGTATGATTTTTACCTTCTTAATCTTATAGTACCTGATGAATTTGGTTGTGGCTATCCAGTTGCTCATTTTATTACTAATTTTCTAGATGCTGACACTCTTTATTGTTTATTTAATAGTTTAAAGTGTCGTGTACCAAATTTATATGTAAACTGCATAATGACAGATGATGACAAAGTTACATATCCTGCATTTTCAAAGGTTTTTGGCCAAAATGTTAAGCATCTTTTATGTTTGTGGCACGTACGCCAAAGTTGGTTCTGACAACTTAATTCTAAAGTGGTAGATAAGGAAGTACGACAAAAAATGCTAGGAGAATTAACAAAAATATTACATAAAAGAAACCAGATCACTTTTCATGATCAAATAAGGAAGTTTTTGAATGACTATTCTAGGAAAAGTAGAGATTTTATTGAATACTTTTCTGAAAATTATAAAAATAGATTAGAAGAATGGGCTTTATGTTATCGGAACTTTCCACATGCATTTACTGATACTAACATGTACTGTGAATCTTTTCACAATCAGTTGAAAACTGTTTATTTTAAGCGGAGACATAATAGACGATTAGATATTTTAATTTCTACACTTCTGACAATTGAGAAAGATAAATATTTAAAGCATACCTATAAATTATACACTAATGTATCTCCCAGAAATTCCATTTTTTGTTTAAGTAGGCATCAGAGAGGACTAAAAATTAGGGACAGTGATGTAAATAAATGCTCTGATAATTCTTGGACTGTTTGCTCCCAGGCAAAAAATAAAATATATACTGTGCAGCATCTTTTTGAAATTTGTCCGTGTCAGGATTTTTGCTTTTATAGATGCCCTTAAGTATTGTGTCTCATTGTGTAGTCACTTGTATCATGGCAATTGCTTAGATAAATTGCTGTGCAAACATATACATAAAGTGCATTCATTTCTTAATAGACAAAATGATTGTATGTTTAATCCCTCAGAGATTAATCTTAAATCGAATCAGTAATTCAATGGAAATATGAAAGCAATAAATGTGTATTCTGTTAATCATTACATTCCACAAAGTATTGAACAGAGAGTAAATCCATGTGAAAAGTTTGTAGAAGAATTACTGCGATTAATAAGACAACCAAAAGTCCAAAATGTCATGTTAAAGTGAGTTCATATAACATTAAATTCATTAGTTTCAGAATGTAGGGGAATTTTAAACTCGAATGAAAATTCAAGAAGAGTTTCAAGTGCATCGTGTCCAATTTCACCAAATCAAAAACTTAACCCACAATTGTTTAAAACTTCTAAAAAAAGAAAATTACAGAAACATCAGCAGAACAAGAATCGAAGATTTTAATGATAGTGTAGATGACCCAGAAATAACCAGAAATAAATGAATGTGTGGAAAAGAAAATTAAATTTAAAGTCATACCATTTGATTTAAATAACAGTGATCAATATCTGTGTGATTTAACCAGAATTGATCAAAATAAATCTATAATTGATGCTTTTTTGTTTAAAATATTAAACAGTTATGAAAATTTTGCCTTTGTTAAGTCTAATTTACAAATACCTAAAGCAAATTCCTGTATTAAAGATCTGTTATTAACAAGATTAAAATCAGCAAAATTATTTTTTATCCCTGCAAATTTAAATTGTCATTGGATATTAATAATAGTAAATATTCCAGATATGGTATTTGAATTTTATGATCCACAAAATAAATCATGTGTGCAAGAGTATCAAATTTTAATTCATACATGGTGTAAGGTTTTAGCTAAAATATTTGCTACTAGCACTAAATGGAAAATAATTTATCCTTTGCATATTTTTCAAACTGATAATATGAGCTGTGGTGTTTTAGTATGCTTATCAGAGGATTAAAAATCAAAGTTTAAATATGCCAGTTAATATAACTGAATTCCGGAAAATGATATACGAGCATATAATTTTAAGTGATTGATATATTTAAAGAAATTAAAAATAAGAAATGTTTTTCAGGACAGCATTCCATTCCTTTGGTAATGCTTGAAAAATATAAAGTATAGTGGACAAATATTTTGCAGTTCATCTGCTGCCATACAGTTTCTATAAAAGATTTTTTTTTTTTTTTTTTTTTTTTTTGAGTTTGCTTTATTTTGTAATGTTATATGGCTAATAAACAAATAAAAATGCTTATGTTTGTATGTAACTTGGAAGTATAATAATAGTATAAAAGAAAATTGTTAAAGTAGGCAACAATGAGCCCTTTTGGCCAGGGTGATACCCCCCAATTGTGGATAATAGAGAATAGTTCATTTTATGTTAACAATGCATTCTCAGGGACCTACATGCCAAAATTTTCTCTTTTTTTTAAAGAGGAATCAGAAAATTTGTACTTTATCCCATTGACTGTGAAGGATTTCCTCAGGAATGATTGGTGGGTCTGTACCAATTTTCATGGCCAATGGGGTAATATGTAAGTACTGAAAATTTTTCTGTTCATAATTAATCTCATAACATATCTGATCATTTTTAATATTTCAGGTTTATGTTTGCAAAATGAATGGTGCATTGTTTTCAGTGATCTCGTGTTTCACAATTGAATTTAGTCTTCTTTATTTTTCAGTAAACGATGGATATCTGGTATGTATAAAGAGTCAAGAGCAAGCTCTGCCAGCAGAATTTTCTGAAACTGAAACTAGTACTCATAAATTTTGAAATAATATGGTTAAATAATAATATTTATACTCTATTCAAGGAATTTTATCTGATATGTCTTTATTTTCAGAAATAAAAGATGAATAAAAGCTATGTAAAATAATTATGTATTCTGAATAAAGTCTGGGAAAAAATTCTCCATTTTTGAATTGTTTTTTACTGAAAATTGCTCCACATATTATGAATTAGTCATCTGTGAAGCATAATATAATATAAGTATTGTTTCTTACAAGACATGAATAATACATTATCCCTTCTTAAATAAAACATATTTTCATTCTTTATTTCATCATCCATGATATCAATTGATTTTCATTAAGATTAAAAAACATTATAGTCACTTAAAAATGTGGACACTTTTGTTTCCTGGTTAATAAGAGTACTTGCATATTTGTAAGTTTCAGTATGCAAAGCCATATACAAATTAAACTTTCACACATTCCAATAACAGAAAAGGTCCTGCTCCCAATAATTAGATATTTTAATTTTCAACATTCAGAAACAAAGAAGTACGAGTGAACTTGCTGCTAATCAAAAAGATGAATATACTGGTCTTGTAATAGTTATGGAAAATGAGTGCTGAAGTTACAGCCCATTTTTTTAATTTTTAAATATTGCAAAATAAGGAGGCATAAAAATTTATGTGTCAGGCAAAGGGCTTGCGGTCTTTTACACAGAAGAGTTTAGCCAGATTTATCTAAAGCATTCAGGGAATTAAATATCTTGTAATTTTAATTCTAGAATAAGTCTTATCATTACTTAATAGTTAGATAATGCCTATTATTATTTCCTGTCATTACAGAAGTACTTGCTGAAATTTCTTTGTTTATCATTTGCATCAATGGTTTTAAAGAATTGAATTTTTTGCAGAACTCCAATATCCATAAATTGTTTGACACATTAAAAATAAGAGAATATTTGCTCTAAGCATATACATAAAATCCAGATTTGATTTAAACATTCATAACTAAAGAACAAACACTGCTTTTACAAAAGGCCATGTTTTCTCCCATTTTGCATCAGTTACAATTATTTTCATGCACATGAGTATATTTTGAAGTGTTAAATTAATTATCATTTCTATTCTTGGATGCTATATGCCTGAGAAAATAAAACTTAATGCTAATCTGTATCCAAAATCTGATATCTAATTATTAATCTACTAAACCAAAAGAAGGGTTTTATAGTGCATGAATTGGGCAAAAGTGTGCAGTTAAATTCAAACTTGTAATATTCTGTAGCAACCATTTAAAGTACGTAGAAATGCAAAGTAACTCTTCTTTGAGTTACTTTGCATTTCTACGTACACGTTCCCTAATGTTTTCATTAAACGTAAAACTTAACAATTCTAACACATTCATAAATCTCTTAAATTATTTGTATCATAGTATATTAGGAATGATTCTTGGAATTTAAGTGTTAATTATTTCATCAATGTTGAACTGTGCTGTTTTTATCCAACAGTGTGAATAAATGTGACTGATTATAACAGTAACTAATATTGTGATATGCAAAATAGGGGTGTAAAAGGCCTACAAACAACAAGCAATTCTAAAAATTGGGTCTAGTTAAGCACGGTTACTGATTAAAAACATCAGTGTCAGAAGTATATGGAATAAAATCTGCATTTTTAGAAAATGAGAGGCTTCATAAATGAATACGTAAGGAACCAAAAAAATATTTTTTAGAAATGAGATACTGTTCTGTATTGGTGTGTATGATTTATACTGAGAAACATGACATAAAAATTTAGATTATTTCAGATAGGATTTCACCAGAATATTTTGTGTTATGGTATATCATTTGTGTATATGGAAGTGATCTGTTCAAGATATAACTTTGTATTTTCATGCCAAAGATTACACCTACGAAACATGAAACATATCCTATGAACTTTGCAAGGTATGAACGAAACATAAAAATAAGAATTGGTTTTATTGGTGCAAATTTAAATGCAGTATACAGTATCAAATATGTACCAAACATTTTCCAGATTATCTAAACTGATAAGTAAAGACAAGAATACATCCAAGTACATATAAAATAAAATTGTTGTGAACTGTTGAAAAAAACTACAGAAAAATTTTAGATTTTGCTATGTTAAACCACGTTGCTTTGTTTATGGAAATATAAAAATTAAACGTGGCTTCTTCACAAACTTAATATATCTATAAAAAAGATTTTGTACTTTTCAAAAACGTTATCATAGGTTCAATGCCATATAAGCTATTTAAAGTTGTGTTCTATTATACATAACAGCCAAACCGATGTGATTAGGGAACCTAGAAACATTTGTATAGACTGGAATATAACTATTATATTCTCTGGATTCATAAAAATGCTGCAGTTAATAACATCACTGTTATCTTTAATAAAATTCTGAAATAATTCAGGTAATAATTAATAAAGTTTCATATGTGCAGAGGGGTATTTCTAGATCTATTCAGGCATAAGAATAGTTGTGTTACCTTTTGGACGCGAAATCCAAAGGTAGGAGTGAGGAATGGATGCATTTAGTACCAAGAATGATAGTTACTAAGCACTGGATGATCAGATTTCCAAAACATTTTTAAATCAAAGAGAACTTTTTTAACTTAGGTGGAGTGATTGGTAAAAGCAAAACACATAATAGATGTTCCAAATCTTCAGGTAATGTGAGGCTGTTTCCCTGAGAAAGATATCCCTCCAACTAAGCAGATAGCCCGTACATAATTTATAACATTCGATCAAAAAAGTTAAAGCTTGGTTGTCACTTGTTAACAGATTCACTAGTACAGAGTAGTGTACTAAATTTAGATAGCATTTTTAATAATAATTATATTGAAGAACATAGATGCCTGCCAATGCTGTTGATCGCCAGAAACCTACAAGTAAAGATCACTGATATGTGATATTGCAGTAAATTTACATACTTTCTTAAATAAAATCCAAGAATACTTGTACCCATGAAGATCAATTTTATAAGAGATCTTTCTCTGGTGAGATTTTAGCTATTAAGAATAGGACTATGAAACAAATCTATGAATGTGTTATTGCTCCTATTATAATGTATGGTGTTGGAGCTTGGGGTTCTAGGGCAGCGGAGTTGCTGAGACTAAGGAACAAATTGAATTCTATCTAGAGAGGCTGGCTGCTGGCAATCACAAGACGTTTTAGAACTGTTCCTACGGAAATTGCTAATATACTTGCGGGCATTCCGCCCATCTCGTTGTCCTATGACTTTTATTATAAAAAGTTTTTATTGAGATCAAATAAGATTGACTTTTATACATATACAGATGATATTGTTTTTAACACTGCTTTTTATATTTTTAATTGTCATCTTTTACATCCAAGGGAAAGAAGATCAATTACTTTTAATAGATACATTCCTATATTTAATGATATTGATGTCTATACTGATGGCTCGGGGTTGGAGGGAAAAATTGGCTTAGCATTTGTAGTGTTCTATCGTGGACTGGAGATTAAACATGGAAAGTTTAAATTAGAAAAATATAATTCGGTGTATCAAGCCGAACTGATTGCTATACAAAAAGCCTTGGAGTGGCTTGTAAGAAATCTGAATGAATCACAAATAATTACAATACATTCTGATTGTGTGTCAGTTCTTCAAGCACTCTCTGATCCCGAGCAGCAAAATTTAAATATTCAAATTATTAAAAATTTGGTGATACAATTGGAGGTATGGCATCAATTGAATTTTAATTGGGTTAAAGCCCATACTGGTTGTTTGGGCAATGAGAGGGCGGATGTCTAAGGTATTTCTCCCACTCGCCCAGCGTGCCTTCGTGGTGTAGTGGTTCTGCACACTGAGCCGGTATTCCAGAGGTCCGTGGTTCGATTCCCGGCGAAGGCGGTTGCTAATTTTTCATCTCTCTGGCTTCCAAAAAATCCTAATGTCTCTATAGTCTTAGCAAACGAGGCAACAATGAGTAATGATATTGAAACTGTCGATGTACAAGCCTCCAGGAGAAGATGCATTAACATTATGAAGTGTGACATTGTAGATAAACGGCGGACTCAATGGGAAAACTGTGCTTAAAATAATATGTTCATGAAGATTTTTGTTCCTAAAGAAAATATGAATATTAACAATGACATTGACTTGAATCAGTTACTTACAGGTCATGGGAGATTTCCCTTTTATCTGAAAAGATTCCATGTTCAAGATAATGATTTATGTAAAGTATGTACAAAAGTAGGAGACAATGTCCACTTTATTACAGAATGTTAAGTTAACCAGATGCATTGATGGAGCGAACATAGATTTTATGAAAAATGGTTTACTTAAGGCAAGAGGAATAGCGCATAAGATTATGAAGATTATTAACAACAATAAAGAAGCCATTATCAGTGTGTGATTCGTGTGTTGTATAGTTGTGTGGTGATTTTTGTACTGGTGTAGCCCGTATAGGGTCATAAGGCAAACTTTGTTTTGCAAGGTGGACCGGGCTGCGCCCTAACATAACATAACCCATTAAGATCACTACTGACCTATGAATTGGCAGCCAGTGGAGATGACCGCCTAACTAGCTTACCAGTGTAAGACAGTGGAAAAAAGACTGAACAGATTTTAAAACTAAACTAAAGAACAGCAGTGCCCATCAAAACTATTGATGGTTATTGGCAGTCAGCCAAAAGGTTACTGGTGTCGGAGACTGCAGATAATTTAATAAGCTATGTGTTATGACATAACATAACACTCCGAAAATTTTGGAAAGAGTTAATGACTTGAAACAACAAAGTATCAGTTTTTATGAGAAACAGCCAGGCCTTCGAGAAATTTTTGTTTAAAAATTGGAAGGTCTCTGCAAACAACAATGAACAGATCTTAGAGAACTCCAAGTCATACACTTTTTTCTTTGTCACAAAAATATTGACATCAAGTGATTCCTCTTAAAAAAAGCAGAACATATAGCTCTGAACAGAAGTACATTATCAGTATTGATCTTCTTTTCTAGAAAACCATTGTGATTAGGAAAGGTATTATCATTTTCTTCTAACTAATGATCAAGGCTGCAGTATGCCATCCTCCCCCAGAAGTTTGCGTAGGTGATTCGCAATTCTGGCTTTTCTAAGTTTTGCTTTTCGGATTTCTCTATGCCAAACATTAAATGTCCTGCTACAACCTCTATTACAAAGAGTAAGAAGGGAAACTAATAAAAGACTCAGTCAACGAATGCTTCAGCATGGAATTGCCAATATTCTCGGACTAGGGTTTGTCATAAGTCTTAACTAAACTTCTCTTTCTATGGTTCTGTTATGATTTTAGATATGTATCTAGGAAGTCTGTCTGATGACGTAGGAATACAGATTTGTGGTTTCTGAACGCCTGGACAACAGATCAGTAACGGTCTCCACAGTATCATCTATTTTTACACACCTTACTTTTTCATTCGTAAGAAAAGCTAGAGATGGAAGTCCGACACGCATATTCCTTTAAAAGACGCAAATATTGGGAAATATTCAGTATTAAATGCAGAGTCGTATCTAGGGTTTTCAGCGCCCAGGGACAACTGAAGATTTCGCGCCCCCTACTGCTTGCCAAGGATGGAAAACATTTAATTCTAAAATGTCGTAACATCAGTTTGGCGCCCCTTGGATTCTGCGCCCGGGGACAGATGTCCCCCTTGCCCCCCCTCTAGCTACGCCCTGATTAAATGGGTCATTCTAGATTCTAAATGTATAAAGTGATAGATGTAATGGCATACATATTACCAGCTAACAATTTCTACTTAATTGTTTCTACTTAAAAAAAAAAAAAAAAAAAAAAAAAAAACTAGACTAATCAGTTCTTTCTTTTCGGACCCAGAAGTAAAAGCTGGGATCATAGTGTTTCCTACATACAACATGAATATGAGACAGTTTCTTTTAGAAATTCCTCCAGGAAGGCATCCCTTCATATCTTCATTTAAGCAGATAGCTGTAATGTAATTTGCTATATTCGAACAAATAAAACAAACAATTTAATGACTTCTGTTTCTACAGCATCTAGTCCCTTCCAATAGTTAGAATTTGCTGAATATTTTTTCAGGATGCATTCAACAGTGTCTCTAGTTTCCTTGCGAAGGTCATTTCAAAAATAAACATGGCGCATAGTACCTTTCAGCAATTCGCAGAAAACCATTTAGTTTTTTTTTTCATATTAATGATGAATTTTGAGATTTTTAGCACATTTTATGCATTAATCTGAATGAAGCAGGTGGATAGATAATTTATTGTGACAAATTATATAAAAGATATGCCTTTATGAGAAATTTTTTAAAGACAGTTAGCCTAAATTTCTATAGGAATAAATGCAGCTTTTTTGAAGTTAAGTAATTTGTATTTTTATGGGAAAGCCATGAAAACCATGTGTTTCTAATCTATTTATCTACTGGTTATTGAACCTGGAACAAACTAATAGCATTCCATGGCTTCAAACAACATTCGACCCATGATGAGCCTTTTTTTCTAATACAGTAAAACATGGGTAATTTTTATTAATGGGTAATGATAAATGGTGACCTTTCAGTAAATTTATGAAAATTAATACATGTGTGTGTACAGTTGGTTGAATACAAAATGAAGAGCAAAATATTAATGTAATTTATTGTATACAGTCAAAAGCCGTTAATCCGGACTCGTCGGGACTTTGGCGATTCCGGATTATAGATCATCAGTTTAAATCTGGTAAGATGGCATACAGAAATTATAAAATTAAAAATATGAAACCGTAATTTATGAAATAAAGAACAAATATGATCTAAAGGGTATCAAAATTTAGAAAAAGAAAAAGCTTAATATTTATTTGTTTACTTTATTTAACATTTCTTTCAATGCAAGTTGTTTGAGTTGCTTCGTTTCATGTGATAATACTTTCTCTTTAATTCTATTAAACAGACACAATTTCTTGTTTAGTTACAAAGTTCCGCTGTTCAAGTCCTATAATTGCTGTGTCGAGAATACCGACTAATTTGTCAATCGAAATTTTTTCGTTTTCAATAACCTCTCTGTCACTTTCTTCACTATCGGAAGCGAATTATAATGACAAGGAACTTGATTTAAATCATATCAAAGACTGAGTACATCGCAATGAAGTACTACATTTAGTAAGGAATTATAAGCCAAATAAAATAAAAACATCTGCCCTGAAGATAAGGTTAGTGCTGACTGATCGACTTCCAATTCATTGCGCGCCGCGTCGTTTCCCTCCCCCTGTAGAGCAGGGTGAACTTGATAAACATATTTCGGAATGATTAGATAATCAAAGGATATGCCTTTATCCATTTTTTGCAGCAATTCCACTTTCTGTTTAATGGACTTCGAAACATACTTTCGCTTTGTAGATCCTTTACGTATTAGTAAATATATATTGAAAATTCTATTTGACATAATCGAAAGTTCAAGCTTACTTTTATAAAATTGCTCTAACATTCTGCAAAAAATAATAAGCCGGATCCAATTCGAAGATTAAGGAACAACGCAATCTGCAACATTAATTGAATTAGATAATTTTAGCTTAGCTTATACCATCCGTTATACATTAAACGCAAATGCGTAAACGTATTATGCGCATGCGCACACGCATATTCGCAGCCGTAAAGGTATTACGCGTCAACGCAGCGCATGCGCAAAAAGTTTGTATCTTTGAGGTCTGGATTATAGATCATTCCGGATTATGGGTGTCCGAATTAACGACTTTTGACTGTACCAGACATATACAAAATGTTATAGCTATTTCACAATAAAAAGGAATGGAAAAATTTATTTGAATAAACATTTTAATTTTAAAAATGCATAAGCCAGGCTATTTTCCATATAAACGTTTATACTATGGTATTGAGCAACTAATTGAACTGGGAGACAAGAGTTCATATCTACTTTGTAACATACTTCTGTCACCAGTCTATTGATTGAACAATAAGTAAGTGACAATCAAAATCATCCATTATCAGTCAATGATGTGTGCTAATTTAAGTTTGTATTTATATGAAGCGACACCTGCTTGATTTTTACTCACTAGAAATATTCTTTCATGTGAAATTAAATATCAAATTACGGAAGTTTATGAAGTTGACCTGTTAAAAAATCAAAAATGAGACAGTGACATGGAAAGTTCTTGGGCGAAAGAGATGACATGCATGATTAAGAATGTCCTGGAAAGACATCTATTATTTTCAATGAATTATAACATAGAATAGATAAAGTTGAAATTTGTGACTAGCATTACACCATTCATGAATTCCATACACTATTCTCATATGTGTTATATGAGAATAGTGATATGAACATTATGTGTTATATGAGAATCATGAATTCCATACACTGTTCTCATATATCCATTATGCATGATATCATTGCCTGTCATCTGCTTTAATGGAAAAGTGTGTGCTAAGTAATAACAATACAGTCAAAAGTCGTTAATTCGGACACCCATAATCCGGAATGATCTATAATCCGGACCTCAAAGCTAAAAACTTTCTGCTATGCGCCGCTGTGGCACATGCGCACAGGCGTTTTACGTGTGCACGTAGGACCTTGACTACTGCGCATATGCGTGTGCGCAAGTGCAGAATACGTTTTCGCCTGCGCGTTTAATGTATAACGGACGGTGTAAGCTAAAATTATCTAATTATCTATTTCAGTTAATGTTAATGATTGCGTTGTTCCTTAATCTTCGAATTGGATCCCGCTTATTATTTTTTGCAGACTGTAAGAGCAATTTTATAAAAGTAAACTTGAACTTTCGATTACGTCAAATAGAATTTCCGATGCTGGAACTTGCAAAGGATCTACAAAACGAAAGTATGTTTCGATGTCCAACAAACAAAAAGTGGAATAGCTGCAAAAAATGGATAAAGACATGAAGAATGTGACAGAGAGGTTAGTGAAAACGAAAAAATTTCGATTGACAAGTTAGTCGGTATTCTCGGCACAGCAATTAACGGGCCTTGAACAGCGGAACTTTGTAACTGAAGAAGAAATTATGTCTGTTTATAGAATTAAAGAGAAAGTATTATCACATAAAACGAAGCAACTTAAACAACTTACATTGAAAGAAATGTTTAATAAAGTAAACAAATAAATATTAAGCTTTTTTTTTTGTAAATTTTGATGCTCTTTAGATCATAATTGTTCTTTATTTCATATTTTTAATTTTAGAATTTCTGCATGCCATCTTACGAGATTTAAACTGATGATCTATAATCCGGAAAAATCGATAATCCGGAATCGCCGAAGTCCCGACGAGTCCGGATTAACAACTTTTGACTGTATATGCTTACCAAAGAATATACCAAATATAAAGTGTGTGTGTGGGGGGGGACCTTTCATTTAGAGCTGCACTGATATTGGCACAATAAGCAAATAAAGATGCTTATTTACTTTCTTATATCATGACTGAGAAAAAAAATCGAGTTGTCTGTTACACCCAAATGCAAACAAGGATGTGTAGCACGTTAGATCAAACAATAACTTATGGCATGGCATCGTGCACACTATTAATCAAGCCAAAGTGCAGCTAAGCAGATGACCACTGCATTGTGGTACAATAATTGCTCCAATTCTGCTCGTGAAACATTGAATACACTGAGCAGATCCTTTTGAAATTACAAGAAATGCTTCTTGGCTGACAGCATGAACTTAAGGCTAAATTCATAACAGCTACTTCAGAAATTGTGATTACAGGTTTGGGAGCAATTGGTCAATAACCTCAATTTCATCCTAAATATTTACTGTTTTTTCAACAGTTAAACAAATTTTTGGGCAAAAATTATTTTATAACTACAAAGTATTCCAGAAAATAGTATCTTCATTTCTAAATGAACTGCTAACAAATGTGTATGATTAGCATTAACAGAATCTTGTATCCTTGTAAAATAAGTATCTCAGTGCCACAGATACCTATATGGAATGATGGCCAAATTTACTTTAATATAAGGTGGTGTGGTGTGGTGTGGTGTATTTAATTATGGCAAAGCACACTAGGGTTATTTGCCCAAGGGGACGTGGAGAACTTTCTAATGGAAACTTGCTCGTATACACGTTACACATGGGGAAAACCACAAAAACACCCATGCAGCCAACCCGTTCGCCTTTAATATAAGGTTAGGTACTTTTAATATAAAAAGATTTTACTAAACTAACAGTCTCTATCTTTTTCTTTTAAATATTTTATTCCTAAATGGATACTGCTTTTTGGATTTTTTCATGTATTCATGAATATATATTTTTATGCTTCAGTTTTACATGCTTGGATACTTTTTGAAATTAATTAACTAAACCATAATTTTTTATCTTTAGGTATCTGATATATAAAACTTTAGTAAATAAAATTTAAAAAAAAAAAAAAAAAAAAAAACCTAATATTATCATAGATTTGTTTCATGGATAAAGTCATGAACAGGTTTAAGAAATAATTATGTCTATACTTCTCATAGTATATAAAAAAGATAAAAATCTATTAATCAGACCTTAATATAGAAAATGCATAATTTTTGTAAACTCACCAAAGGTTCTTCACTAGTTGTTAAAAAAATAAAATCTGTTCATAATTTTAATTCAAAATTCAGAAAGAAAATGAAATTTTGTGTGGTTTCTGCATATATGTGATTCATGCATATTAATGATTCTAACTAAAATTTAACAAAATCCTCCATTAAGAATAATAATGATAAACTTTATCTCTTACAAGAATCTCAAAGATATATTTTACTATTTTATTACATAAGTGTTACTTTATAACAGCTGCACATTTAAATAACCCCCATGTTCTCAACAATTTTAGTACAGAAATTATCTTTAAAGTAAGAACCCCGAAATTAATCTCTAAGAATTTGTAATTCAACCCAGGTTAGACTATTGGCGCACAATTTGTCTTCATAATTTTTCCTATGTGCACAGTGAATATGAATGTTACATAATCTTTCACGGAGGAAAGATTCCTCTTAAGCAGATAGCCTTCATGCGCTTTGCCATAAATTGACTAACAAATACAGCTTCATAAAATAAGTAATTAGGGAAATATGAATAAAATAGCCATCAGTCAATTTTTAATGTTTTTCTTAAAATATTTTCAATTTTAGGACAAGCACATTTCTGAAAATATTGAATGAACTGAAATATTGTAATGAAGGTTCATTGTGTTCTCGATGAAATTAAATAATGCAGAATTTTTAATGTAATACTATATTGAATGCTTTAAACTCTTTAATTAAGTTAGCATAAAAATATTCAAATTAATTGTATTTTTATTTGAAATTCCAACAAGCAAACTTAAAACTGTAGTTACTTAAACTGTTTTTAAGTATTTTAAAATTTTAAATGCATTTATTTGCAACAAATACTTTAATTGTAGTAATTAGCTTTATAAAATTGAATTTTGATTCTTGTTTTTAATGGAAAATCAAAATCCTTAAAGAAGTATAGAAACAGACATCTATGTGTAAATATTTACAGCACTAGAGAAAAGTACTCAAAGAAACTCTGTTTCACATTAAATTTACTGGGAGTTAATAAACAATAACTAAATTTTGACAAAACAAATAAATTTACATTAATTGATGTAATAAATAAACAGAATATCAGAATGAAATGGGTAACAATGCAAAATATATGAAAATATGCATATCAATACATGCAAATTATAAAAATAATGAACAGTCAATGAGAAATATATACACTGCATGAATTACAAAAGAGGGAGAAGAAGAAGATGCATGAAATATGCTTTAGTTTCTTCCTTTATTTACTTTTAGTATTACAGTTTTTCAGTTATACAATGAAAATTTAAACAATGTCTGGAAAGAATTAAAAAACTCTAATTATATGAGCCAAAACTGTTAGTATTGTGACTAGTAATATAAAATTATATAATCAAATTAATAAATCTGAATCAAGATAATACAAAATATAATAAGAGAATAGATAGAATTACAGGAAAATTAGTTTATTTGAAATATAAAAACAGCCTACAGTATAGCATCACATTAAAACATTAGAAGGGTACCTTGGAAGTTATTAATATAAATTAGAATATAGAGGAAAGGATGAAATGATAAGACTGGAATTTTAGAAAATTTGTTATTCAGTGACAGATTACATTCTTTTGTTCAAAATGTTTTCTAAATCTGGAACACTGCACCACTAGATAAGATTTGAGACTGTATATCCCAGAATGAAAATAGTAATTAAAATGTAACTGAAATAATAATACAGTAATTTTATTATAATTCAATAAATGCACAAAATTGTGAGATAATTACTTCAAAGTAAATCAAATTTAGAACTACAGTATACAAAAGTTTGGAATACAAAAGATCCCAAGTGTAAATGAAAAGAGTACCAGCTACACAAAATTCTTTGCTGAACCTAGATGTATACAGACATTTTATAATGAAAAAATTATTTTTAAAACATTCTGATAGAAAAATATGAAACTCTTTGATGAGATCTAATGAAAATATCAACAGAATCAACTTGAAGATGTGTATAAGTTTTTGCAAAACAGTACGTTTTCTATGAAAAATTAAATAATATTTCTTAATTTCTGGTAGAGTTTTAACCCATAAAAATAAAAGTCAAATATTATTGTCCCAGCAGTTCGTACATCTGGTATATAAATATTGTTAAGAATTACCTCGATTTTCTATTCCTTTTCATTCATTACATCAGTTAATGAGAAATAATATTTCTTAATTTCTGGTAGAGTTTTAACCCATAAAAATAAAAGTCAAATATTATTGTCCCAGCAGTTCGTACATGTGGTATATAAATATTGTTAAGAATTACCTCGATTTTCTATTCCTTTTCATTCATTACATCAGTTAATGAGAAATAATTATTTTGCTAATAACCAAAATATGAAATGTACTATGACCCAAAATGTTTTTCGATGCCCTTTAATTACTTTTTCTTACTGTTATTTATTTCACTTAGAGTGCAAGTAGATGCGTAGCAATACAATAACAACAGTATTCAAATTATAATAATTTAATTCAATATAAGTCACAGAGTAATATCATATGTAAATTTTCTGTCAAACATTGTGAATTATATGTAATACGGAATGTTTACAAACTAAGAACAATATCTGTGAATTTAAAAATGTTCTGCCTGAAAAACACTGAAGATGTATAGTTTTCCTATATCCTTAAAGCTCAAGTGCATACCATATAATAGCGATAGCAAATTTTTACCGATAACTACTGTGCTTGTTTACGATATTATTTACCTCTTGTAATTGCCAAGCAGTGATAAATCAAAGAGTAGGGCAACCACTGTTAGAACTATATTAACCCTGCTCGTATGCCATTGGTCAGCAAAGATAATGTAACGATGACGTAGGTACACTTCCGGTGATGACGTACAACACACTTCCGGGTTCCGATTTGCAGAATTGTAGCTCGTTCTTTACAAATCGACAAAACTCCAGATACGGTTACAGAAATAATGGGAATGACAATTTTCCGGGAAAATTATGTTTCGGTTTGGTTTTTATACTTTTCGTCATGTGATCGTTAAACATACCCTTAAAAATGCTCGAAAAGTAATTAAAATTGTTTTATAATACTTTAAATTTTTCATAAATATCAGGAAAAGTTTACGTTTATGTATTTTTATATTTTATTGGTTGATAGATTCCACGATTTCTAGAAGTTAGTAAAGGGATAACAGCAACGGCTCTGCAGTGTTGATAGTTTTAGTTAAGAGCAACGGTGAAGCGTTATTCTCAGTGGCTACATAATATTGGTAATAATCTTTCAATACTTTCATTCATAAGTGTTTTGAAAATAATATTAAATACTTTTAAAACTTTAATCCGGCTGAACGAAATCTAAAGATTATGTATTTAATCCGGTTTATTCATTTTAACTATAGCTCATATGAAATGTGTTTTAGCTCGGGTAATATTTTTTATGCAAGAGTAGAACTGCATTCACAATCAGTGGATGTAATATCATAAACATTAGGCCGATAATAGGTGAATAAATAGGTAACATTTAGTAAAATGGAAATCTTGGATATTTATTATTTTTATTCATTAATAGTAATACCAAGTGACTGTTGCTCGGGTGTATATTATGGAATTCATGTTCTTATAATGTTTTAGTTTTAGTTGATTATTTTTGTTAGTATTTTTGAATCTTAAATTTAATTTAGTGCGTCATAATCGCAAAAAATTTAGTTTCAGTCGCGAAAGTAATTCTTGTTGGTATTTATTAATGTTAACTTTAATTTAATCACAATTTATAAATTTTCAATTTAATTTCATAAGGATTGAATTTTTGAATCTATTTTTTTATTCAGATACCTATATGTTTCTAGAAGTACGTGTCTACGGAGGGTGAAAAGTCGCATTCCTCAGACAGCATAGTTTGTTGAAGAGACTTTTTTCAATTTAAGAGTCATTGGCAAGTTTTTGCTTTGGTCCAGTCATTTCAGGTGGTAAGAATTTCATAGTTATTCCTCTAGGATAAACAAGAATGAATATGAACTACTTTGTGTGAATGAAATTCTATAATTTATGTTCTAGTACAAGTTTACAATTGGGTGCCCCTTGATATTTTTTGCGATTCTTATGATGCCAAGAAACAATGTTTCCAAGATATTATCATTCACAACAATGCTAAAAGTGTATGTTACAGACATAACAGAAGTACTCACCTGAAGCGTTCTTGATTACATCTCATTGTAAGCGCTGGATGACTACTCCACGTACACAATGCAAATCATGTAGTCCCAGAATTTAGCCTGTTTCTCCTGATCCTGATACTGGTGATAGTTTATTACTAATATAGGTTAATCTTTGGATTATGGTAACTTGGCGATTTTTTGGCGACCAACTCTGCTACAGCAACCCTCTATTTTTTTTTTCGCCGCCATTTTGTCTTCACGAAGTAAAGACATGTTTCTTTTCTTTTTATTTACTCAACACTTTTTCCAACAATCTGCTAGCCAAATTACACTTATACTAGAAATTTTATGGAACAAAACTGCTTAATCATGACAAATATTAACTGCAAAATTGGGAAAAGTGCAGAATCGCAAACTCCTTGCCGCGTTTTTCAGAATCGCACATACACAGTAACCATGTACACGTCGACTTATTTTTACTTAAAAAAACATCCCAGGATTGCACAAAAATGGCATTGCACACACTCTTGACTTTATCCATCTACACTGCTATTTTCTCATAAATTACAAAAATTTGCACGAAAATGCAAGAAAATTTTGTGAATCTTTAAACTCTAAAAAGCACAGTTGATCTTTACATTATGGTAACTCGGCGAAAATTTGGCGACCAACTCTCCTACAGCAACCCTCTATTTTTTTTTCCCGCCGCCATTTTGTCTTCGCGAAGTAAAGACATGTTTCTTTTCTTTTTATCTACCGAACACTTCTTCCAACAATCTACTAGCCGAATTACACTTATGCTAGAAATTTTATCTAACAAAACTGCTTAATCATGACAAATATTCACTGCAAAATTGGGAAAAAGTGCACAATACCATACTCCTTACGCGTTTTTCAAAATAACACATACACATAAACCATGTACACGCCGACTTATTTTTACTTAAAAAAACATCCCAGAATTGCACAAAAATGACATTGTGCACACTCTTCGCTATACCCATGTACACTGCTTTTTTCTCATAAATTAGAAAAATTTCACGAAAATACATGACAATTTTCTCAATCTTTAAACCCGGTAAAAAGAACATATATGAAATTACCTGATCGCGAAAAAGTATTTACCCTTTCCAAATATGAACATTTCCACATATAAAATAAATAAAATATCCAAAAACTTTTACCTCTAAATCATCTATTACATTATACACGTCACCAACGAATTCATACCGCAAGCATTACAAATACTTAGTATCAAATATTTAAATTATTTCCATGCACGTTTACATCAACTTAAACATGTACCAAATTCCTACAAACATAAAATTCACAAAATAACTATCATTTAATTAAAATATCACTAAACCATGTACACGTCGACTTATTTTTACTTAAAAAAACATCCCAGAAGTGCAAAAAAATGGCATTGCGCACACTCTTCACTATATCCATGTACACTGCTTTTTTCTCATAAATTAGAAAAATTTCACGAAAATGCATAACAATTTTCTCAATCTTTAAACCCAGTAAAAAGAACATATATGAAATTACCTGATCGGGAAAAAGTATTTACCCTTTCCAAATATGAACATTTCCACATATAAAATAAATAAAATATCCAAAAACTTTTACCTCTAAATCATCTATTACATTATACACGTCACCAACAAATTCATACCGCAAGCATTACAAATACTTAGTATCAAATATTTAAATTATTTCCATGCACGTTTACTTCAACTAAAACGTATACCAAATTCCTACAAACATAAAATTCACAAAATAACTATCATTTAATTAAAATATAATTAAATTCAAAAACACTACTTAAAATGAGAACATACATTAAATTAATACATACATAAATACCCATTTCGAATTTACTTTAGTTACGGCCATGGTATCCAAAAATTCACGAACACTGTTTCACACAACACAGAATAAAGCCAAATACAAAATTTCCAGATTTTTTCCTGATTTCTCCCTTTTCCGATTAAAGAACCGTAATTCGTCCATTAATATCACATGACATATCCCATGATCTCTCATTTCCCTCACACAAAATAATGCGTAATCGGAACCGAGTACTGCTCACATTATTACCAAAGTCCCAGGTAGTAGTAACCTTTATCGTCGCTAAACTACCAGTTACCATATTGTAAAGATCAACCAAAAGCACATATATGAAATTACCTGATCGCGAAAAAGTATATACCCTTTCCAAGGATGAACATTTCCACGTATAATATAAATAAAATATCCAAAAACTTTTACCTCTAAATTATCTATTATAAACGTCACCAACGAATTTATAACAAAACATTAAAAATGGTTACAAATACTTAGTGTCAAATATTTAAATTATTTCCATGCACGTTTACTTCCACTGAAACGTATACCAAATTGCTACAAACATATAATTCACAAAATAACTATCATTTAATTAAAATATAATTAAACCATGTACACGTCGACTTATTTTTACTTAAAAAAACATCCCAGAATTGCACAAAAATGGTATTGCGCACACTCTTCACTATATCCATGTACACTGCTTTTTTCTCATAAATTAGAAAAATTTCACGAAAATGCATGAAAATTTTGTGAATCTTTAAATTTGGTAAAAAGGACATATATGAAATTACCTGATCGAAAAAGTATATACCCTTTCCAAGGATGAACATTTGCACGTATAAAATGAATAAAATATCCAAAAACTTTTCCCTCTAAATTATGTATTATAAACCTCACCTGCCAATTTATAACGCAACGTTAAAAATGGTTCCAAATACTTAGTGTCAAATACTTAAATTCTTTCCATGCACATTTACTTCTACTCAGACGTATTCCAAAATACTACAAACATATAACTCTCAAAATCACGATCATTAAATTAAAATATAATTAAATTAAAAAACACTACTTAAAATATAAATAAGCACATACATTAAATTAATAAAAATTAGCTTACAATCCTAATTACTTTAAACTAAATCATTGCTAATAACAATTTTCCAATAATACCATATTAATTTATTTACTCCTTACATTTAGAACAATGTATAAAAATAATATCCTCAAATAATTAAAAATACTAACTTACCTAATCTTCTACAGAATCTTGAGTGCATGGCGGATCACAAAATGTCCATTTTCGCCAGATTTCTTGCACCGCCATTCAAACTTATCTGTAATATCCTTCCTTTCACACAATCTCATTTCATTCTCAGATGTTGGACATTCATACTTATCCGCAATTAAGCAAATTAAGCAATTCTTTTCAATTACACATAAACACAATAAAAATTTCGGATTTACTTTATATAGGGCCATGGGATCCAAATATTAAACAACACTGTTTCACAGAACATAGAATGAAACTAACGCTATAAAGTACAGCAGATATTTTTACAAATTTACCCCCTTTTCCGATTAAAGAACAGTGATTCGTCCATTAATGTCACATGACATATCTCATGATCTCTCATTTCCCTCACACGAAATAACGCATAATCGGAACTGAGTACTTCTCACATTATTCCCAAAGTCCTAGGTAGTAACCTTTATCGCCTCCAAAATGTCGCCAAACTACCTGTTACCATATTCCAAAGATTAGCCCTAATGGATGGTACACATTATGAGCAGTAAACATGGTATTTGTTATAAGCAGTAAACTGGTCATTTCGGTGTTGGAAACAATTTTCAAAATTGCTCCAAGAACCTACCATATACCTGGTAACACCACATAAAAACTTCACAAAGTAAGAATAGGTTGGTACGAGTGCCTTTTCGCAGCAAACCTACTCTTAGTCATCTGATTGATCTGTAAACTCGACCAGATGCATATCTTTTTTGAGGTAAAATCCTGGGAGAGCCCACACCCTTGGTGACAAACTGGGAAAGTACAGAATCACCCACTGCTTTGCACATTTTTCAAAATCGCCAACTTGAAAATAACAGGTAAAAAAATTGCACAAACTCGGTATCCATGCACACATTGACCTATTTTTCACTTAAAAAAAATCCCAGAATTGCTCACTCCTTTGACTTTGTCCATGTACACAGTGATACGCACCATATAAGTGAGCGGGCCAAAGGATCTAATCCTTTTTTTCTAACTTGGCATTCATAGTGAGAATGAATTGAACCTTCATCGTACACCAGTCAGCTATTTTATTTAAATCATGGAAAAAAAAGAGAGAGAAAGTTTATCTTATAGAATGTAATTTCTTTGTGGAAATGGCAGTATGATGGTTAATTAGATTTAGCTATGTAGCGAAAACCAAAGGTCATCCTTGATCACTAAACTAAGAAATTTTCAGGCAGATTAAACTTAAGAAAAACATTGGCACATAACAAAAAAATTAGTTATTTCTACACTAGAACTTATGTTCAATTTAAAGTTTTTTCTCTTTCATAGAAGTCTTGCAAGCTTTGTGGAGCTTGAATGTTGTTCATTTATCAATTGTGTTTATTTTCCATTAAATTTATGGATGCATTTTAAAATTTGTAATGTGTATATTTGCAAAATAATGCCATGATACATTCAGGATTCATAATCTTTGTGGAGTGGATGTGTTATGAATTGTGTAATGCTGTTTTAAATGCATTTAAGAAATTTAGAGTATGTTTACACATGCTTTAAAAATGTTTGTCAAATGCGTACAGTGCAACAAAAATACAACATAGAATCTACCAAACATTTATGAAAACATTATGCATAAAAAGGAAGTTCAAAACCTGGAAATGAATTTAGGAGAGACATAGTTGGATATCTTCTGGAAGAAATTAATAATGTACTGTTAAGGCTGCTAAAGAGGATAAATTTATTAATAACATTGTAACTTATTTAAAAATATTGTTTATTCTGTGATAAAATGCAAAATAATTCAATAACTTTCTTTAAAAAAATTAGTGAAAAATATTGATGCATTCTTTTTGATTTTCTGTTCACTCTGAATGAATATGTTTAGTTTAGAATTAACATGAATTAGTTTTACATTTAGTTATGTTTTTGTTGCTCTTTGGAACTGGGATTTAGTTTCAAAATGAATTCAAACTTGCAGATCTCATAGCAGATTAAAAAAAGTTCATGCAGTATGCACACACACACACATATATATATATATACAAATCTGATTCAGAAAGTAAGTACCATTTGCGCATATGTCCCACGCATCAGACAGCATGAAGGTCGTGCATGCATATGTACATCATTCAACTCGAAAACAAATTAGCATAGCCCTTTTGATTGTTTGCAGTAATGTTTGAAGTCATTGTTCTAACGTCGGTAATCATTTTGCCATGTTTAAGATAATCGATCAGTCTGCCACCTGTAAAATAAGAGCTATTATCAAGTTTTTTAATGCGAGAAATGTTTGACCTTGTGAAATTTATTGTCAGAAATGTGAAACTTGGGAGAGGACGTGATGAGCATAAGTATGGTTCAAAATTGGACTAATGACGAAAAAAAATGTCCACGATAAGAAGTGCAGGGCAGCCCATAGTAAATAACCAAAGATTTGGTGCACTGAATCAACTAAAAAATTTGTTTCAATAGATGACTCATAATTTCTGGTTTGTTAATGCATTTTCAAAACATTTCATAATCTTTATTACATGAAACTGTGATTGAACATTTGCACTACAAAAAATTGTTTTCCCAGTGGGTACTACCAACAGACATTCAAAAATGGAAATGCATGACAGCAATCTTGAAGTTTTTGCTGCATTATATGCAACAGAAGGAAATTATTTTTTGAAAAGGATTGTCATGGGCAATGAATGAAATATGGATTTGTTACGAGACATCTGAAACGAATAGAAAGTCACTGGAATGGGGGCATTCTGTTTTCCAGAACTCGAGAAAGCAGAGCTACCTTTTTCTTCAAAAAATAAAAAATCATTTACACTGTATTTTGGGACTGCCAAGGAATTTTTCCTAGTGGACTGAATGAAACGAGGCAAAAAAGTCATTGCTGTAGCATACTGCAAGAAACTGAAAAACTTGCAGCAGACAATGCAGAACAAAAGGTGTGTATTACTAACTTCTAGTATTGTGCTCGTGCATGACAGTGCATGACCGCATATCGTATGTATAAGGATGACACTGCTTGATTCATTTCATTGGGAACAATTCTCTCATCCTTCCTATATAGTCTGGACCTAGCTCCAACTTGTTTCTCATCAGCTTGTTGTTTCTGTTCTGTATTTGTTTTCTCATCAAATTTCTTACTCGCTAGCACTTTGCAAGTGATGATCAGATTATGGAAAATGGTAAACATCCAGAACTGGTTCAAGTTGCAGATGGCTGAATTCTATTGAGTGCGGATATTGCAGTTAGTCCCATGGTATGACAAATGCTTTAATTTGCATGGTGAATGTGTCAGAAAGTAATTTGTATAGATTTTGTTGTGATGAAGTACAAAAGAAAACAAATTGCTTATCTTTTTTAATACCCAACTGGTATTTTCTTTCTGGATTAGCTCTGTATACATACAAAAATTAATAAAGGTGTTAAAAATCTAATCCATTTGTGTGCTGAAAGCAGCAAAATGTGATGGTAATAATGCAAAATAAATTAAATAATATGTTTAAAATTCATCCCATATTCAATCCCATACACTTGGTGTCAACAATGGACTACAGCCAACTGCATTATGAAGCATTGAGTGTGTTGACAAGGAGAAATTTAACAGAAATTTCTTTCCATATGCATAAAATTGGATTTTTAAATGATATTCATAAGCTAAAAGACTATATTTAGTGCTGTTTAAGAGCAACCGATTTGTTGTTCCAATAAGTCTTTAATGAATTTATTAATTCGGGACTTGGATACGTCTTAAGCATATGTGGGAAATAGATTAAGTATGATAAATAACTAAGCTCATTCAGGAAACTTCTCAGAAGTGCAATAGAAGCAAGACTTAATTTTGTGGAACATCTCTTTAATAGTCAATCTCATAATAGCAGATGCTATCTAAGCTTTACAGTGATGCGCACAAATTTGAAGGCTCTTGGATATTGTGAACAAAAAGTGAAACTTTACAATTAATGAAATATGGAGAAATGATTATAAATGAAGATGATATAAAAGAAGTATTCCATTGTAATAAAGATATCCTAATAATCAATAAGCTAAGGGACAGCAAAATCTGTAGTATGGTTTAAATATTGCTGCTGATAGTGAAGAAAGTGACAGAGAGGTTGTTGAGAATTAAAAAAAAATCTAAGTTTACCATTTAATGGAATTATAGACAGAGCAATTACAGGACTGTGGTAATTGACTGAAGAAAAAAGTTCATCGGATAAGCCACGCTGTCATATACGCCCTACCAACAAATTCTGAAATATCACACTTAATATAAATTTATTGAGCAATACCATTCCATGTTGATATAATCACCATTGGGAACAGTTTGAGTATAGGACCCCATTGGCGATTTTTTGGCTTGGTGACCAGAAATGTCGCCAAGCCATGGAAAAGCCGTTAAAATTGAAAACACAAGTTAAAAAGCACGTTTTAACCAGAAACATTTTTAGAATATATGTTTAAACAGCAAATTTGAAGGTACGTAAGTAAGTAGGGCACATTTTAAGTAGTAATATTGATAATACGAGTTTGGCCTTGTAAAGCCAGTTAAAATTGAAAACAGATGTTAGAATGCACATTTTAACAAGAAAAATTATAAATACAGTCAAAAGTCGTTAATTCGGACACCCATAATCCGGAATGATCTACAATCCGGACCTCAAAGCTACAAACTTTCTGCGCGCGCAGAAAGTAAGAAATTAAGACCTTTACGGCTGCGAATATGCTTGTGCGCGTGCACAAAATATGTTTACGAGTGCGCGTTTAATGTATAACGGACGGTATAAGCTAAGCTAAAATTATACAATTATCTATTTCAGTTAATGTTGCAGATTGCATTGTTCCTTAGTCTTCGAATTGGATCCGGCTTATTATTTTTTGCAGACTGTTAGAGCAATTTTATAAAAGTGAGCTTGAACTTTCGATTATGTCAAATAGAATTTCTGATATATATTTATTAATATGTAAAGGATCTACAAAGGGAAAGTATATTTCAAAGTTCATTAAACAAAAAGTAGAATTGCTGCAAAAAATGGATAAAGGCATATCCTTTGTTTATCTAAACTTTGTTTATCTTTAACGCAGTGGCGGCGCACAATGAATTGGAAGTTGATCTGTCAGCACTATCCTTATCTTCAGGGCAGATATTTTTATTTTATTTGGCTTAAAATTCCTTACTAAATGTAGTATTTCATCTTGATTTACTCCATCTTTGATATGATTTAAATCAAATTCCTCGTCATTATAATTCGCTTCCGATAGCGAAGAAAGTGACAGAGGTTATTGAAAACGAAAAAATTTCAATTGACAAATTAGTCGGTAGACACAGCAGTTATAGGACTTGAACAGCAGAACTTTGTAACTGAACAAGAAATTACGTCTGTTTATAGAATTAAAGAGAATGTATTACCACATAAAAAACGAAGCAACTTAAACAACTTTCATTGAAAGAAATGTTTAATAAAGTAAACAAATAAATATTAAGCTTTTTTTTTTTTTTTTTTTTTTTTTTTTTTTTTTTTTTTTTTTTTGTAAATTTTGATACCCTTTAGATCATAATTGTTCTTTATTTCATAAATTACGGTTTCATATTTTTAATTTTATAATTTCTGCATGCCATCTTACCAGATTTAAACTGATGATCTATAATCCGGAAAAATCGATAATCCGGAATCGCCGAAGTCCCGACGTGTCCGGATTAACGACTTTTGACTGTATTAATATGTAACTGACTTTTGACAAATTTAGAATATATATTTAAACAGTGAAACTGAAAATAAATAAATAACGGCATATTTTTAGCAGTCGTACTGAAAATACAAATTACAAGCTGTAAAATTGAAAAGAGGAGCTCAGAATACATGTTTAAATTAAAAATATGAAAATAGGAGTTAAGAATGCATGTTTAAATTAAAAGTAAAGAAAAGTTTGAAAATACACAAGTACATGGAGGCATATTTTAAGCAGCAATATTGAAAATGCAAGTTTTAAGGTATAAAACTGAAAACAGGAGTTCAGAATATATGTTTAAATTAAAAATAAAAGAAATGCTGGAAAGTTAGTAAAGTTTACAAAATCATGGTAAATTTACAAAGAAATCCTATACTCTGCCCAATTTATGTCCCTTAGAATTTTGAGAAATTTGTTCAATACAACAATATTTTGCTCCTTCGAAGAAAATGACACTTTGCAGTTTAAAACACGCGGGAATGTGACAGGGTTGCCGAAGTGGAGTATTCTAGAATTTGCTGAGTTACCAGGAAAACAACTGTCCAAAAAGTGTGCTAAGCCAAAAGTCGCCATTGGGGTCCTATACTCAAGCTGTGATAACATTTGCTAAATAACTATAAACAGTAGTACATAAATAAGTAAACAATTGTACCTTAACCCTTTCGCGCCTAATGGGACACATATGTCCCAAGGAAATTTCAAAAAATACTATTGGGATAGAAACGCTTCTTTGTCTAATGGGAGACTTTCCCACCAGTTCTGCCAATATTTTTGAAGTTATTTTCATTCACAGAACATAGATGGCACTAACATACATAATGTAATTCCCGCATTTTTGAAGTGTTGTAGCAGCTCATTCCATACTCTACGAACGTAAATAGTTTAGTTTTGGAAAGTACCTCCTATTTTTGATTAAATTTTAATTTATCCATAAATCTAAGGTCAGATAAGTAACTCACGAAGCGGATTACCTCGAATAAACTGGTAAGTGGCAAAGTTTTACTTCCATTTTTATTATCGGGACATATGTGTCCCTCTCATCTTGGATAGTGGGAACACATTGTCCCAACAGTCCTATGTGATCATTTCTCTAGATATTATATTTTTCGGTTACTTTTGAAATAGTTGCTTATTATTTTTAATTTAGGCACATATTAATTCAATCTAAAATGACTCGACGTCGGGGACTTACTAATGAAGAAATCAAAAAAAATTTTAGAAGAGTCAGATGATGAAGATATTGATTTGGATGATGAAATAGACGATCCCGATTTTCAAGATCCAACACACAATTTGCAGTACTCATCCGATTCAGACGAGTGTGAAATGGATATCGATCATGATACCATTCCCCAAAATACAAAGAACAGCGGTGCTTTGAGTGATACTGATATGGCATCACTTTCATCAGTTGATGAGATACCATCAGCTAATGCTTCAGGCAGCAAACCAATCTTATGGTTTCATGCAGATTCAACTTTCCAACCTCGAATGACAATTCCAGCAGAGTCATTGTCTAGTTTGTTATTCAAATTAAATCGTTCAGCTACCAAATTGGACGTGTTTCTCAAGATCTTTCCAAAACGTCTTATAATTTGGATCTCTCAATGCACAAACCAACGACTCGAAAAGTTAGGACAAACAATTCACCCTACAGACCCCTCTGAAATTATGTCCTTGGATGCATGCTTGTCATGTCTTACAATAGGGTGCCGAAATTCTCTCATTATTCGTCATCTAATCCTTCTTTGGGAAACATAGCAATAAAAAATGCTATTTCAAGAGACAGATGTAAAACGTTGCTGTCGAAACTATATTTTGCTGCACCAGAAATGCCAGAAAATGCAAGTAAAACATATTATGTTGATGAGGTTGTTCTGTGCCTGAAACAAACCTTCAAACAGTGCCGAAGCGAAAGCTCATATCAAGCTATTGATGAATAAATGGCAAAATTCAAGGGACGTTCATCCCTCAAACAATATATGCCAATGAAACCTGTGAAAAGAGGGATAAAAATTTGGCAGCGATGTGATTCAAAAACAGGATATGTATATGACATGAGCATTTATTCCGGAAAAGAAACGGGTGAAGTTCAAGGTACACTCGGGAAACGGGTAGTATCAAAGCTAACGGAGACAATCTGAGGTAAAGACGTGATGCTTGCGTTTGGACGATTTTTTACAAGTGTGCACCTGATGGAAACCCTGAAATTTCCTGCTGTTGGTACATACATCAAGACACGCAAAGATGTTCCTAATTTTGCAACAAAACTAAGCAAAAGGGGTGAGGCTGAGTTTCTCGTAACTACAAATGGAACATTGTGTGCGAGGTGGCTTGATTCAAAGGAAGTGATGATGCTAAGTAATTGCCACGAAGCTAAATACAGTAAAGTAAATCGCACCATGAAAGATGGAAGCAAAGAAGAATTTGAGTGCCCTGTGGCAATCGAATTCTACAACAAAATCATGGGAGGTGTAGATCTTGCAGATCAAATGGCAAATGTCTATGAATTAGATCGAAAATCTTGCAAGTGGTGGAAAAAAGTATTTTTTCGCCTATTGACGACCGCAGTGGTCAACTCATGGGTTGCATACTGCGAACTCAAACATCGAAAAACCCCACTTCTTGATTTCATTGTACCTCTTGCAGAAACCTTGATGGCGTCCGGAAAGCTCAGTGCACACTATCATCGCCGTAGAGGAACTGGATGCCCATCCAAAACATCACGAAGCTTACTCAATGTTGGTGACCATCTGCCAGTAGCAACAAAAACACGACGGCGGTGCCGTAAATGTGCACAACAAAAGAAGGAATCGCGCACTAAAATAATGTGCACGATGTGTAATGTCGCATTGTGCATTGATTGTTTCAAACCATACCATTCATAATTAAATTTTTATTACTAGAAAATCATTGGTTTTCTTTACAAAATTACTCATTGAAGACTACTGGGACACATATGTCCCAGCAGTCAAGACTAATGGGACATATATGTCCTGGTCCTAAATCAGTGTTCAAAATTTTT
The DNA here is from genome assembly GCF_044657685.1 of Stegodyphus dumicola. Classification (NCBI taxonomy): domain Eukaryota; kingdom Metazoa; phylum Arthropoda; class Arachnida; order Araneae; family Eresidae; genus Stegodyphus; species Stegodyphus dumicola. The sequence goes on along the minus strand of NC_140773.1, from coordinate 214,362,743 downwards.
CTAAAAATATAACATTTTAATTTTTTAGCATTCTAGAGTGCCCTACTCATAGTTTATGTTATCAAAATTGTTCTGTTGTTAAAAAAATAAATAAATAAATAAATAAAAAATAAAATTAAAAAATAAATAAATAAAACACCTCGTCGCGAAAGGGTTAAACTTTCCAAAGTTGAACTCTGCTAATTTCTAATAGACGTTGCTTTTATGGACCTGGTAAATTTTATTATCATAAATTACCATACGACAAGAAAAGAAATATGTAAATTATGTAATCAAACAGAAAAACTGCATTTATATATATAAAATAGTCAAAATGTGATGCATCAGTATCAGAATTAAATAAACAAATGACTGTAAGGTCACTTTAATTGCTCTGTTCTAAATCACTTCTTTCGACGTTACTTTTCAATGATTTTTGATATAATAAAAGCTAGTATGATTATATCAGCTTGGATTTATTGATATGCTTTATCCACTCACTAGGCAACCTTCTCCTACGAAGTTTTTTTTTCATCCGTCAGGAATATTTCATTTCTGAAATTTCACATGAATTGCATATATAATGAATGTAATTGAAGTTAAGCACCATTAGAGTAAACTTTCTCCTCATTTGAATTATTATCCATTCATTATCAAAATTTCAAAATAGGTTATTACACTGAATAGCTAAAAATTTTCTGTTTTGTTACACTGTTTTTGTGATGATCTAAATTCAGTTTTCTAATTACTATTATTTTAGTAGTTCCATTTTGTTTTCTTATCTTTTTAAATAGTTCTGCTATTTTTGTTATGGATATAAATAACAAAACTAGTATAAATTCACAAATTAGAATTAGATTACAGATTAGAACCAGTATAAATTCACAGATGTAAAAATGATCTCTTAACCAGTTTATACCCAAACACACATATATATTATCAAAGAAAGGGTATTCCAAGTATGCAGATGGTGATTTTAATCTTACATAGAAAAATGAAGATACTTAAATTAGTAATGTAAGTGCTAATGTATATGAATAAAGTGTGAATAAAATAATATAAACATAAAATAAGTTTAAAACTTAATTTCCTCCATTTCTTTTCCTTTAATAGAAGAAACTTGCCAACCCTAAAGAGAGATCCATTTCATATTTCAGTGGCTAGATGTATTTCAGTATAGTTTTTCAAGAGTTTATGATATGCTGTATTATGCATAATATGAAAAATTATAGACACATTGAACTTTTTATTTAAAAGCATGTAGCTATAAAGTAAATCAATCATGCAATGTGACTAACAGTCTGGTTTCAGATGCAACATGTCATGTTCATTTTACATTGTGTTCCCAGTGGTAAAACTTCATGTTGTTGAAAATAATGTACAGCTGCTTTACATTGTTTCATGAAATTCAAAATTGTAATATTTCTTTTTCTCTGTACTATCAAAAGGAAATAAAATTTAGTGCAGTCACTTTTTTCGAGGGGGGGAGGGAGGATTGCTAGAAAATTTTCACACTGTGCATTAAATATAAAATCATTAGTAGAAAATTCCAAGTCATTTGCTTCAACATTTACAGGGTCATGATAGTGTTTGCCCACGGAAGAGTCATGTTCAAAGCTGGAACATGTCTCTTTCGTTTGCTGGGAAAATTATATTATAAATAATTTCATTTTGAACACTACATTTCTCTAACAGGATAGTGATTTTGTTTTGATTAAAAGATTGTTCAGTTCACTGGATACTTACGTATTATTCTCTTGGCCATGAATGTTGGTAATCATTGAACCATGAAAGTTATGAAATTTGGGAGAGATCCCACCAATGTCCTGCCACTTGTTCATCAGGAATTCTGAGCCACACTTCCATCTGCAACTCTTACAGTAAATCTTTTTTTTTTATGGGGGAGGGGGGTCACATCCGTCAACTATTACAACTTCCAGTTTTACTGAAAGCTCTGTTTATAATGCTGTAAATACTGTCTGCAGGTTCTAGTCTATTACTGTTTTGTCAGCCATATCCACCCCCCCCATTCAGTGAATGTTAATTCTTTTGACTAGCTGTTAAAAAACTAAATTGCCATTGGAAATATAATTCTACACCTTTTTTTTTTTTTTTTTTTTTTACTGCAAGGGGGAAAATACAGCAATAGTAGTGAGCAAATCATATATCCTTGTTCATAAAAACAAAAAATTCCTTATTGAGAATTGGTCAGGATTACATCAAACAAGAGCGTGTATACTGTGAGTATGTTGTTAACGTCCATTTATCCAAAATTGGCACAAAGTCATTCTACCTGCGAGTTTCATAGTGAACTGGATAATATGCAAGTACTGCTTAATATTATATGAAAATCAAATTTTTGGTTGTCATAAGTAGTTCTAAATTTTTTAAATGCAGTTTTTAAATAAAAAAATTCCTACTTTGAAATCTTTTAATAAATAAATTTGGTATTATTTTAGTTGAAAATAGAATTAATAGGTATTCTTAAAGATTAAACACATGATTAGTCTTTTGTCTTTCTCCATCTGATTTCTGGTTTAAGTATGACTGTTGTAAAAATTTTGCATTTTAAGCAGTGCATACATAATTAAATAATTCTTGTATTTTTCTTCCACTTAGTGCTTGACAGAAGAGCAAATTTTTGACAATGTCTTACATGCTAGAACATCTTCATAATGGATGGCAAGTTGACCGTGCTATCCTATCAGAAGAGGACAGATTAGTAGTAATTCGATTTGGACATGATTGGGATCCAACATGCATGAAAATGGATGAAACATTATATAAGATTGCACAAAGAATTAAGAATTTTGCAGTTATTTATTTAGTGGATACTACTGAAGTTCCAGACTTTAACAAAATGTATGAATTATATGACCCTTGTACTCTTATGTTTTTCTTCCGTAACAAACATATCCAAATTGATTTGGGAACTGGTAACAACAATAAGATCAACTGGGCAATTGAAGACAAAAATGAAATGATTGACATTCTAGAAGTACTATACAGAGGTGCAAGGAAAGGTAGAGGTCTGGTAATATCTCCGAAAGATTATTCAACAAAATATCGATATTAAATGTTTTGTGATTTCCTGTTTATCATCATTTATTGCATCTTTGTTTCTGTAAGATCTTATGAATGTGAATTAGTCTGTTTTGTGTTGTGATAACGATAATATATTGTAAATATTTACATAAATGCATGTAATAAAAATTGGGTACTATTCCGTTTTGAGGACCGTAAAAAATCGCCAAACTATTATTGATGCCGCCAAAAATAATTGCGGCGACCCTAACGCAAGAAAGGAAGTATTATACGAAATAACTATCTAAAGATTATTGTTTTCATTTATATGAAAGGTTAATTTCATATAATACTTTTTTATTATTATAATTTATATAAAAAAGGTTAAACATAACTGAATGGAAGCATAAGAGTAAATAAATGTTTCAGATTATTATTATAATTTATATAAGAAAAGGCTAACCATAACTGAATGGACTCTTGCATCGCTCTTTCGCTACCGAGTTATCGCTAGAGCATAATTTCATCTCGTTGGTTGTTCAAACATAATTTTCTATAATGAATGATGCCTTTTCTTTGAAAAAATTCTATTGCAGACTTTTCGTTATGGGCAATTCCCAAATTGTTAAATCTATAGGATATCAAAAAAGGACTTAAAAATTAAACTAGTATTTCAATGGCGTCTTAAGAAATATAGAACTATCTAAACTACACAATTTGAAATCAGCGCGTACGCTAGATTTGGCGCGCTGTTAAATGGATGCTTTTGCTAGATTTGGTGCTTTTGCGCATATATTTTCGTTGCAATTTTTTACGGTCCTCAAAACGGAATAGTACCAAAAATTGTTATCCTAATTTTATTTTTTTGGATGAATGAAATTCCACAACAATTTTTCTATATAACTTAACATATAACGGTTGTATATATTGGTAGTACATATTTCTAGATAATGATTGTTATTCATCCTGAAAGTACTAAAGTGTTAAGATTATGAATTTTTAAAATTAGATCATCTGAATGCAAATAAAAAGTATTGAATGAAATTATTTCTTTATGCTTGATATCATCAGATTGCAGGTTGTGATAGAAATTTTTTTTTTTTGTAAAGTTAATTAAAATTTTGAAGATATCTTTGCTCGGTTTTAGTATATAGTTGTCAGTTATGTGAAAAATCACCTTGTTTTGAGTATGTAAATCATGTGTTTCCAATCTTTTTTTCATAGACCCCTTTTAAAAGAAGAGCTTTCTTCATTGAACCCCCTTACATTTTTCTCTGTAATACGTAGCACACAATGTAATCATAATACAAATAACTGTACACCCATAACTTAAAGATAACAATTAGATTAAGAATATGAACAAAAGTTTAAAAAAATGGTTTATTAGACTTATGTTTTCTTTTTATATTCTTATTTTTAATTTTATAAATATAAACAATGTATCGGATACAAAATCATAGATTCTTATTGCTCAAAAGTTTGATTTTAATTAATGTGATGGCTGTGCTTAATGTGTTTATGCAATATTTTGAATATCTGATATAAAACTGCTTAGCTTAATTCTTAAATAATCCCAGTCAGAAATATTCAACTTGTTTCCACTTTCTGTGTTAAGTTATTGCTTTGACTAAAGCTTGTTTGCACTGGGTAAGAACATAAAGTAAATAATGCTGGTCCAGTAAAGCAATTTAATTTTGCGTTGTTTCTCTCAAATAAATTTCAATAACTTAATCCCTCCTCCAATGGCAAATTGCGGACAGTTACAATTTTTGTAAGAGTCCATTAATCTATACTAAGGCCAGATGTGGTGGTCTCTTTATTATGGAGGCACCTAATAGGTGGGCCACCATTACCTCCTATGAAGGAACAAACAGTTACATCCATGCCTTCTCCGGGACTCGAACCCAGGCCCTTCGGTATCGCAGTCAGGCTCCCCTAACCACCATACCGTCTGGGCAGCAATAACTTAATGTAACCTTGTGTATTTGAATAAAACTTGACTTTTTGGCATGATAAAGATTTATTTCAATAAATAATAAATTATCAATTATATTAAACATTTTTTTACAGTCAATGGCAACTTGATTATGCTGATCAGTTGCCGATGCATATTCGGCTACCAACACTTTGATTATCGTAGAGCCCCTTTAAATTTTCTTATTACCCTCGTCGTCCATACCGACCCTTTTGGGAACCCCTGGTGTAAATAATTAATATATCATCAAAGAAATATTATCAATATGATATTTTTAAATAGAGACCCAAATACATGAAGTATGTTCAATTACAATTTTAGATTAAGCTAGATGATTACGAAGATTGAAAGCCTGTAATCATAATTTTGTAGTGAACAATATCCTTTAAAGAATTATATAAAATTAAAAAGTATAATTTAAGTAAAATTGTGTAAACCAAATTTCCTGTCGCACAAAAAGCAGAAGAAATTTTAAATGACAAAAAATTCAAAAAGTGGGTAACGGAACCAAAAAAAAAGTTTGATATACTTTTGGTCATCATCAGGGTAAGCATAATCGAAATTGTATGCTTTTTGATTCCATTTCTAGAAAGATTTTTGGAACTACTCTTATATGTGCCCTCAGGTCGCCAAATGTGGCGACAAAACTCCACTCCGCCATATTACTACCTAAATTTTTTGTGTACATTTCAAACTTTTAGCCTAAAATGTCTACAAAAGCGTGATTTTTGCACGCACAAAAACCATGTTTTGAACACACAATTTAAGCTAAAAGTCCAAAACAAAAACAAAAAATTTAGATAGCAAAAAAGTAAAGTTTCCAACCAAAAATATTCGACAAGATTCCATGTACACAGTGATATTTTTTAACTTAAAAAAATCAGAGAATTGCACAATCTATGCAGCGAAGGAATCTACGAACTACACACACCTAACTTAAATAAATTAACATAACAACAATAAATTTCGAACAATACCATGTACACAGCTTTCTGTTTAACCCTTTGACGCGCGGTGGTCGCGCCCTGGAACCACCAATTTTCGAAATTTTTCCCACTCGTGTTTCCAAACTGAGTGAAAACCGATTGATTACTTATCTTTTACCTTTAAATAATGCAAAATTACTGCAGAAAAATACATTTTTTAGGTCTTAGTATTTTAAATCGGATGCCCTTTTAAAATTCATTTTCAGTGAGACAAAATAACTTCCTTTTATTTATATTAATAACTTAAAATTTCAAAATTTTTTATCGCACATCATTATTTCTCTCATAAACAATAAAAATACAGCAATAATTAAACTGCATATATAAACAACCTGTGTGTATTTATGGTATTTCCTTTGTGGTTTCAGGGCGCAACCACTGCCCCACTAGAGCATTGTGTTACAATGTTCACATTCCCCTAGAGACTTGGTGGTCGCGTCCTGAAACCACTGCTCTTTACAGTGGTGTTTGCTGCTTTCAAATAGAAGTGTTTATTTTTACCCGGATATAGATAAGGGGTTTTGAAACCATAGAGTTATTGTATTACCAAACAATACATGCACTTGCCCCTATAAAATATTTTTTATTTCCAGAGATTTTTCTCTGCGTTCATCATGCTTGCTCTCTATGCTAGTACTGATATTTTCTAAATTACTTTGTGTGGTTCCAAAAAATTGCAAATATATTTTTGAATAATTAATAGAAATCGTGCAAAAATTTAATTAAATTAAAAATATTTTGTCAATATTTTATTTTCTACTTTTGAGATTCAAAATGCTTCGCTAAGGGTTAGAAATAGCTGATGCATTAGCCTTACTTGAAAAATTATCTTCAGATCCAGAATCAGTGGTCTCTGAGGATGAAAGTGATAGAGAAGGAAATACCCCTTTACCCCCTTCCATCCTGCTTATGGAAATATAGAAGATGAAAGTGATGATCAGTCAGAAAATGATGATATAAATTTACCAGGTCCTTCCAGAATTGCAGATGTAACATGGAATAAAATGCAGAATGTAGTTAAATCCATTCCCGAATTTTCTGAGGATTATGGTCCAACTGACGAAATTACCTATATGGAAGATGCAAAACCCATGGATATATTTATGGCTTTTTTTACTCCTGAATTCATGGATGAAACTCAAAAAGGTAAGCCGTTTTCACCTATAACTCTTCAGGATATGTTGAAATTTTTAGGGATAAACATCCTAATGGGAATTAAAAAACTCCCAAGCTATCGGGATTTCTGATCTACTAATGAAATACCGAATGAATCGTACGTGGCAAAGCAAATGGCGGTAAAGAAAGTTTCATGGATTTTAGGTAATTTGCATTTGAACAATAACAACCTGATGCCAAAAAGAGAGGACAAAACTTTTGACAAATTTTATAAAGTTCGGCCTCTATTGACTCATTTGTCGGAGAGATTTGATAGTCTCTTTAGACCAGGAAAAAATCAGACGATTGACGAATCAATGGTTCGTTTCAAAGGTAGAAGTTCACTAAAACAATACTTACCTAAAAAAAAAACAATAAAATGAAGATATAAAGTATGGATGTGTTGCGATGAAAGCGGGTATGCTTGTAAATTTGAAATTTATACTGGCAAAGCCCATGAAGTCGAAAAACATCTGAGTGAAAGAGTGGCAAAAATGCTAAGTGAGCCCTTGTATGGTAAAAATCATAGAGTATGCATGGACAATTATTTTACTTTCTATGAACTTTTTAGGTTTTTAGAAACGAAAAACATATTTTGTTGTGGAACTGTAAATATAAGAAGAAAAAACATTCCCAAAAGACTGATGGAAGATAAGAAATTAAAACGGGGGTGACTTCGATAGGGCAGTAAGTGATGACAAAATAACATGTCTAAAATGGAAACACAAAAGATGTGTTACCATTTTATCTAGCCTAGTTTATCTCGTTATTGCAGAAAGGAAAGAAAAAATTGGACAAAAAGTTCAGATACAATGTCCAAAGGCATTTATAGATTACAATAAAAATATGGGATATGTGGACTATTTTGACTAACTAAAAAGCTTATATGAAATTTATAGAAAAAGTAAAAAATGGTGGCATCGAATCTTCTTTCATTTTATTGATGTCACCATTATAAACGCCTTCATTATATACCAAATGCTTCCAGAAAGTGACCCCAGTTTGATTATACTCAAGTCTTTCAGAATGAATATAATCAGTAATATGATACAAATGGGATCCGTACCAAAGTGAAAAAGATCAAGCCTGCCTATCAGCATAAAAAACCGTAAATTTTATGTGCCAGATGAAAAACGACTAAATAACGCAGGACATATGCCAGTAAAATGCAAATCCCTGCGGTGTACATTTTGTAGCATAAGGGAGAAACCTCATAGAACAAGATACATGTGCGAAACGTGCAGTGTAGGCTTATGCATGTACCAAAAAGATAAAACATGCTTTGAGCAGTTTCATGAAAAATAACTTACTTCTTTGACATTTAAAAAAAATCACTGAGTTTGTTAATACTCTATTGAGTTTTTTTATCTATTTATCCCAATTTCCTTATTATGTACGTTCTCATATGTTTTCACTGCTGCTAAAATAAAGTAAAAAATTTACATTTGATGCAATTTTTAAGTGCAGTTTTTTTTTTTTTTTTTTTTTTTATTCGCGAATTTCGTCATTCATTGGAAATGCGTACGGAAAAGGCTAAGTTGTTTTTTCCTACTAACTCAGTAAGTTTCAAAGTCCTAGAAACGCGCTGGTTTCACAGCAAAACCACCACCCACATATTAATGGGCGAGAGTAGATTTTTTTAAATTCATATATTATTTGTCTCTTGGATCATAATATTCAATTTCTAGTGTTTTTAGTTAACAAAATTATAAAAATAATATGGTGCACTTCAAAGGGTTAAACTTAAAAAAAAATCTACGAATTGCACAATGTAGGCAGAGAAGGAATTTACGAACTATGCTCACCTCACTAATAAATTAACATAACAATTATAAATTTCAAGAATACCGTGTACACAATGTTCTGTTTAAACTTTGAAAAACATCTATGAATTGCCCAATCTAGGCATTGCGCACTAATCAACAAAATAAATGAAAATAACTAAAATTTCAAACAATTAAAAAAACAATAACAAAAATTCGTACTAAAAAAACAATGAACATAACATTCTACTAAGTCAGAACAAGAATAAAGCAAAATGCACTTACCATAAATAAATGCTTCTTCCAACAGCAGAAATACCAATTTCAAACATCACCAAAAATTTGTTAAAAGCATCTTCTCCCGTTTCAGAACAACGATGGAAAAGTATATAAAACTCCAAATCGCATTTCCGAGTATAAGTCGGCAACGTCGCTTTAACATGCCGCCACGTAATCTCTATCGTATTTATACGACAGCCAGACTCACTGTACACAAATTGATACTGTGTTTCACAAATAAATGTTCAAAACCTTCTTCTCCTAAATAGTTGTGGAATTTCCAGGCACCTGAAAAAATAGTTGTACCAGGCACGCGGCTAAAATTTTACCAACGTGTCATAAATCACTTAATTACCCCACAAACCAACTAGCAAATCCAAGTAAAAAGGGTTGCCATAGAAACCACCATCGCAGAACAGAACACACAATCGCACCAAAAACTAGCGCACTATATCGCCACATTTGGCAACCTTAAGGCACATATAAGAGTGGAGCCAGATTTTTTTAGTTAGAATTTTGAGTTGAATTAATAGCTATAAGGGAATAAAATAATAATTTTTTTACCAAATCCTAATTAGAAATTTTTTAACCAAAAATCATGGCTAAAGCCAAGAAAAATTATGTATTTTTAACCAACAACATAAGGATTATAATTCTTGAATTTTAAGTTGTCACGTAATTATTACACATGACATGTACTGTAACTTAAAATTATATATACATCCTTTTCTAATTTGATTACTTTTCCTTTCTGTTCTAAAAATAGTTAAATAATAGTATAAATCTTTCTAAAGTGCATCATTTCAAAATTAATTTCTGTCGTACGATTTTTTACCTAATATTAATGATATGTATCCTTGCATAGTGAAAGTAAAATTTCCAATTATAGTTAAAGCAACTTAGAAACAAACAGTAGTAAACTGATAATGTGTTTCTCTATTTACAGATAAATGCTTGACCATTTGTAATTTAATATCAGTTCACATAATCTTTGCATTTTCATATTTGCCTCTGCCCAGCTAATATGTAATTTGCTGCTTTTCTTCATTACCACTTGCAATGCTATAAATGTGTGAAAGTATAATTATAGAACAGAAGGTTGCTTCAGTTCAGCTTATGTATTTCATTGATGCTATCCCCCCAAAAAAAATTGTATCAACCATCTATGGGTAAAACAGTTGGTAACGGCTATTGGGTGAAACAAACCAACTATAATTTTGAATGTTATATTCAAAAATGATTTTACATTCTCATAAAGTTATTTTTATCAGCATATCATTTGGAATATGCTTATAAATATAAGTCTTATGCATTTCAAAATGGTTGTGAAATATGTATTATGTAATAGAACTTGCATAAATCAATTTAAATGTTACCTCTGATAAAGATATTAAAAACTAATGCTAACTTTTGTTAAACTGAATTTTTAAAATTAATTGAAAAATTTGAACTTTTTGAATTTCTTTTAAATTCAGTTATATTTCTTTCTTTTCAAACTGAACTCTTTTTCTTTGGAAGTCATCCATGAAGACATTCTAATAAGGCACACAGTTCTCACATGCTTTGTTATAACCAGTAACACCAAGCAAATCATTGATAAAAAGCATTCTGCCAGACTGTGCCATTAAAATATGAAAATGCTTGATATTTCATTTGAAATCCCTGTAGTTTCTTTTCCATTGAGCCAACAAAAAAATTGAAGTTTCTAAATGACATTATCTAACATTTCATAGAAAAGCCACTTCTAGATCCTCAGGATATTCAGGGAAGACTAATGCTATAAAATTCTTTATAAGTTTTTTTGCTAGCAAGTATTTTTTTTTTTTTTTTAATATCTTTGTTGCAGGAGTAATAAGATCTGCTGTTATATTCCTAGAAAAGAGCTGCAAAATATATGGCAGTTAAGGACTCGTACACCGACCATCTTTTTGAAATCTTGCGAGTGACAAAAAAGTAATTTCTCTAAACAAAGAGCTTGTTTAAAGGTCTTCCACTGCTTTGTTTGAAAAGTTAAATATGATAAGTAACATGCTTGAACTCACACTTTTCAATGAAAATGTTAGTCACGAATGCATATGTAGGGAACCAAAGACAAAATGATTAAGCAAAACTTTTTTGATCACCCAGTTTCATAAAATCGAGAAATGATATGCAACTTTTATTTTTATTTATATATTCTTTTATTTGCGTGTTATGTGCAATGTTCATGTACATGTTTGCTAAAATAACACATATATTAAAGAAAATATAAAGATTTTGGTGCTTGTTTAATGGCTCTAGAATTTAAAAATCGCCAAAATAGCAATGCCAAATGTAGCTGGCTTTTATTTAACTTTGATGTGGCATCATTATGGCAACCTTTTAGTCAGGCCATTATGTATTGCTGGATTCAATTTTTTTTTCCCCGTTTTATTCTCTCCTAATAATAATTTGCATATGGGTTTGAACTGACATTTGAATGTTAAGTTTTAGATTTTTTTCCAGTTCATATCTGCTCAAAATCTCATCTGTTTCTTCTACCATCGGATGAAGCAAATGCAAAAAAATAATTGAATACTTCTTTCAGATTTTTCCATGTAGTTTTCTTCACATGTAATGTAGATATGAGCCAGTTTCCTTAGAAAATCCTCCATAAAGGCATCTTTCCTCTTAGAAATAGCACCTCATATGCTTACTATTAAAGTTTTAAACTCTGCAGCCTTTTGATAAATGGTCTTTGTGCATAAAAGTGAAAATCTCTGCAGTTGTCTTTCTTAATGCAATTCCATGGGTGGCCAGACTGGATGATGGTAGGAGCCACATATTAGGATTCTGGAAATTTTTGTAGTCACAATTAGATTTTCTAAAAATCACAATTTCTTATATACATTCTTTTAAAAGTATGAAACAGATTTTCATGAAAAGAAGTACATGAGGTAAATCGATGATAATTTTGCATTTTAATGTGGTTGTATAGATATAAGAACTTTTCTCCTGAAAATTTTCCTTCTATATATGAAGATTAAGGACAGTTTAATATAACAATAGTTATACATATTTGAAACTGTTGTACATTGCAAGGGGAAATTCCTTTTCAGAAAGACAGACAAGCATTTTCTTCTGGGTTCCTTCCTTTCTTTTTCCATTTATATTTGTTAAATGATTTTTAGCAGAAATTTTCATAAAATCAAAATGAGGAACTGTAATAGCTTTCGTGACTTCAGCAACATAAAAAGTTTTCCATCTAAGTTCTAATTTAAAAACTAGATGTAGTGATTTCTATTTTTAACTCATATGTACTTCTCCATTAAGAATAAAATACAGGAAAGGAACCACTGCACGTTACAGAAAATGCTGTTCGAGAAAGATTTGCTTGAATTTGGCAAAGTACTCAAGGACTATCTGCCAAAAGATACAGATGCATTCCTGACGGACATTTAAAAGGAAACCGACTCATATATGTTTTTATCAAGAAAGGAATATTATTTTAAAATAAGCTCTTAACATTTTAAAGTAGTTTTTCCCGTACAATCAACCAAGCATCAACATACTCAGATTAAACCCTAGCTCTAAAATAATTGACTTAATTCTTTAGATATGAATAGTTTTATCAATTATCTTTTTCTAAGGTTGAGGCATTTGAATCCTCAGAACCCATGGAATTTCAGAAAGATTTTAATTTCTGAAACTCAAATCTTAGCACTATTATTGTTGTTATCATCATCTTCTAATTCCTAAACTAAGAAATCGCTAAATGTTTTAAACTCCAAATTTTGGAGATTAGTTTCATTGGTTCATTAAAAAACTAGTGCGATTGTTTCTATTTGAAATGTATCTGAATCATAAAGTCATCCCGTGATGCCCTTATGTGGCACATTATTCCAGTATAGAATCCAAAATAAATAAAATTCTTCCACAATTTTTATTCAAGTAATTGGATGTGCTGCTTGTTGTGAGAAATTCTCAAAACCAATTCTTGAATTACCTCAATAATTTTGGATATTATATTACAAATATCTTTCAGTTTTAAGACTTTATGGCATATAAATGCTGCGATGTAACTTTGATTCTGTATGTCTCCTGGTTTAACTATTCAGTTATGGTTGCTTAATTTTGAACTTAAAATTGAAATTTTAGTTGTTACTCAAATATGTTGAGAAAATGAAACTGAAGATTCAAAAGTTTTAATTACGTATTTCATTTACTAAATTTCTTTTGCAGTGTTTAATAAATGCAAACATGGTTTTTAAAAGATATATATGTTTATATTTGTATTTCATTAAATGCAATTTCAAACTATTTAAAAATTTTAGTATTTTTAATCTTCCTGTTTTTTTATTTGAAGGATATTTGAAAATCTTTCAGAATCTTCCATTGTAAATTAAAAATTATACATATTCATAATATTTTTTTGCAAGATATGGGATACATTATGGTATTGTTAATGCATGTAGATTCACATAAAAACTACTGCAAAAGGCAGTAATACTGCAAGCTGACAAATGCAGTCAGAATGAGCCCCCTCCCAATATTGACTTTGTTATGAAAATGCCATTTAGGGCAATAAAAAAGTTTCATGAGATAAATATAACTCAACAGTACACCAAAAATGGAATGATCTGATCAGAGATTCACACTACTATTTCTGCCAAAATTTCTTACTGAAAGTGTATTTCAGATAGATGACTGTATTGAATTTTTACTAATGTTAGTCATTTTCTAATATAGTATGGAACATTTAATATAAAATATTTACATATACATGTTATAGGTCAAATGGTGATGTTACTAACACTATTTTCAAGGCATATGAAAGAACTACCAACTAATGATCTTGTAAAAATTTTTAGTGTGGAACTAAACAGAAAGGATATCAAGTATTATTAAATATCATAAATGTTATATATTAATTGAAGAATTCTGTAGTTTATGTATCTTTTCTTAGCAATTTTTTTCTATATTTCCATTTTTTTTCCTATGTTATTTTTATAAGTTATGTCATATCTTTCAGTTAAAAGCTTATTTAATGTTGGACCAGTTGGCTTTCAGATTTAAAAGTGCTGCATTAAATCTTCTGATCAATTTTGACACATATGTTTCATACCCTATATAAAAGCTTACATTAATTCCTGGTAACCCTTGATAGTGGGACAAAGTTCATACATTTGTAAATTTCAGCTGAATGTTCGAAACAAAAGCAAGTTGAGGTCTCTAAAATATGACATTTTGAAGGAATGAGTGAAATGTAGTATGTAGGTGTCTGGGGTAGTATGACTGTAAGAAAACAAACTTCTTATTTCAAAATTGAAGGTTTACATAGTGAAATTCCAATAGAATTACATTCTATGAAATTTATAGTAAATTGTAATACGGTCTTTTGTTACGTTGCTCGCTTTCTTAAATAATATATCAGATGTTAAAGATGACTGAAAGACCAAAATTATCAAAAGAAAAAAAAAAAAAATGTGATACTTATAAACATGCTAGGAAGATCGAGTAACATGTAATACTGATGCGACTATGTTGAAAATGAAAGCTAAAGTTGAAAGTTTTCTGTTTCAAATTATCCGATAAAACATGGATTAGTTAGTTTCAACCAGAGTTTAAATTTCAGATAGTCCAGTAAAGACCATCCTTCCCATGATTCCAAAAATTTTAGCATGTATGAACATAGATAAAGTAAATGATGATCTGTGCCTAGGATACCAAGAGGTCATTACAAAAAAAATAAGAGTTTACCTGGAAAAAGTTGACTACAGTATATTATTGCAAATGGTGAACATTTTTTAGAGAAATGCACAAAAACAACCAGACTTGCTTATGGATGGACATGAAAAGGTTATATCTAAATTTAAAGACCATTTGGGTGGAATGAATTTTTCTCTCCTGAAAGAGGCTTTTTCAGAGACTGCCCAAGCCATTCTAAGAGAGATTAAAAAAAAAAAAAAGCAATGCCCCTACTAAGAATTAGCATTTTTCTAAAACACTAAATCGCCATTATTAAAAAGCAGGAGGACTAGAAAAACTGCCTGAAATAAAACCTGAAGGGACAAAATTATAATGCATTATTTTTTAAATTACCTTCACATTTGTTGATGGCCATTAACTGCTATAGAAATAACACAGTGCGTGCACTATAATTAGCAGAAACCAAATTTTCTGTTTTATTTCCTACTGTGATGATTAAAGTACAATGGAGAATTTGAAATTGATGAAATTTTTACACACATTAAACAATTTATGAAATTAAATTACCAGTTGATAAAGAAGTTTGTCATTGCACAATTTCCCTTTCACAATTGTATTTCCAATATAAAACTAGTTTTTGTTGAGTCACATTTAAGGGGTCAAAGATCCTCAATGCAACTTGTGAGCCGCAGTTATGAGGCCTGAGAAGCACAGTTGTTCATGCCAGGTATAGGCCCTTCCTTAAATGAAATCTTCCTCCTGACATTCAGTTATATTAGCATTTAGAAATTCAATGTGAATAATTAACTAAATTTGATATATTTCAGTCACCTGAAAGATTAAATATGAAAAGTGCTCTCAAATTGTATAGGAATGAAAGACAGATTGCTTCAGAATATGAATAGTCAGTTCCTCAGAGTGACAGAAAATTTTTGTAGTGTAAAGCAATTGGCAATTTTCAAATTTATGTGAAACAGGAAGTGTGTCTGGGAACGGTACCGAGATCCTTTAACCTGCATTTTCACTGTGCAGATCAGAGAAACAAATTTTTAATTTATATTTGTTCCATATTTACTTGCATTTGTAATTTTATTGATCTGTTGATCCTGAGGCCACCATTCTTTAAAATTTGAAACTCTGAGTAGAATGGTGAATTAAGTTAGTTTGTGCAGCAACTTCAGTGTCTTTTTGCCCAATGGGATCAAAGTTAACTTTAAGATTTGTGCACGAAAGATTTTATCTTTTCGCCTGTTGACAGATTTATTTTTGCATAGAAACTAATTGCAAAAATTCTTGTTAAACTGTGCTTTGTGTCTTAGATTTTTCTGTATTTTACAATTTTTAGTGAAAATGTTTCAAGTTTTTACGTATTGGGTTTTAACAAAAGTTTCCTGCCACCTTAAATATCATCTGCACATATAGTTCGCATAAGCCTGTTTAATCATGTTTTGTCAAATGATATATATAGGAAAGAAAGAGACTTGCTGTAGAACACTGCGTTGTGAAATTTGTAAAAAAAAAAATCATTATCTTTAAGTACATTTTGTCTGAAATGGTACTACCACTTTACCAGATTAAAAGCATCATTTACTTCCAGTATTGCACAGAATGTCACCAAATCATATATATATAGCTTTAGGTATTAATGTTGTATCATGTGATACAGTACAAAATCCGTAAACTAGACGTCTATTATCCAGAATAATCTATAATCGCAAACGGACCTCAAAGCCACAAACTTTTTTTTTTTGTATGCTTTATGCATGCACGTAAAGAAATAATAATGTTGAAACTAATGTGTAACAGGCGGTATAAGCTAGGCTAAAATTATCTTTAATGATTCTAAGGCATTTCAGTTAATGTTGCAGATTGCGCGATTCGGACATCGGAAACTAAAGGTGAAATTTTCCAGTTATTGGATGTTTTTAAAGAAATGTGGAGAAGTGATAATATATGAAGATGATATAACAGAAGTTTTTCATTGCGATGACAATGCCCCAATCATCAATCAATTAATGAATGGAGAAATCTGTAGTATAGTTCTAGATCCAGAAAATACTGCTTCGATAGTAAAAAAAGTGACAGAGAGGTTATTGAAAACGAAAAAATTTCGATTGACGAGTTAGTATTCTCAACACAGCAATTACAGGACTTGAACAGTGGAACTTTGTAATTGAACAAGAAATTATGTCTGTTTATAGAATTAAAGAGAAAGTATTAGCACAAAAAACGAAGCAACTTAAAGAACTTACATTGAAAGAAATGTTTAATAAAGTAAACAAATAAATATTAAGCTTTTTTTTGTAAATTTTGATGTAAAATAGATTATAATTTTTGCATGAAATCTTACCAGGTTTAAATTGATGATCTATAATCTGGAAAACCCGTAATCCGGAATCGCCGAAGTTTCAACGAGTCTGGATTACAGACTTTGTACTGTACTGTGAAGGTTTGGTACCGAAAGTTCAAAAACAAGGACTATGACTATCAAGAAGCAGTGCTTTGGCCAGCTGCGAGAACTTGTGGAAGAAGATCAGTATGCAACCACTCAAGAGCTTGCTATAAGGAGTTAAAATGTTAGTGCCATATTGATTAGTCACAATATTCGATGCATAAACTTGACGGTCAAGTTGAATTCCTGGATGCTGCATGAGCTGACTCGAGCAAATAAGAACAGACACACTCATGCTTGCGCTAATCTGCTCTATCAATGCAAGAACAAAAATCTTGTCACTTGTGATGAAAAGTGGCACTTTAACAGCACAGGCCAAAAAGGGGTTTGGTCTGTGCCTGGTGAGCCCGTCAGCAGCAGCACGAAGCGCAATTTGACTAACAAAAAGATCATACTTTGTATCTGGTGGGTTACCACAAAAAATAGCTGGAAAAAGATAAAACCGTCGACAGTAAAAATGTACAGCAAGATGCTAGTACGTGTTAACACTGCTATCAAGGAAAGACTGATCCGAATTCCGGCACAGAAAGGTAATGTTCTATCAAGGTAATGCAAGAGCACATGTGTCAGCATTCACCAGCTGGACTCTGTATGGACTTGAATGGGATCTTTTGCCACATACAGCATATAGCCCCAACATCACTCCTTTACACTTCTGCCTTTTTTCACACATACAGCTACATCTAGCTCGTGCTATCTTCCATTCTGCACAGGATGTCCGAAAAAGAGATTGATCGTAGCCACCAAGTTTCGGGGCCAAAAGCTTTGAAAAAATACCAAAACATTGGCAGAAAATCATACATTTGGATGGTGATTACTACTGGTACTAAAGTTATTGCTTTCATATTTTTCTAACTTTATTAAGAAAGTTTTTTAAGCAGAAAACTTTGGTTACAACCAGATAATTTTGCCTTGCTACAAAGTGGGAACTGAATTGATTGAACGAGAAATATACCTCTAATGATATTCAAGGAAATAAGTTAAAATGAAGTGCAGCAAAAGATGTGTATAATTTAATGGCTGTACAAGGAAGTCATATAGTGTCCACATCAGATATTTTTATATAGTATATAAATATTATGACTAAGATTTAACTTTTATAGCTAACACACTAATTCACCTCTAAAATACACCAAAAGACTAGAAGAACAATAAATTTTACAAAGTGCAATATTCAAACTTACAAAAGTTGAATAATAAATAAAGATTTATTTTTCTTTTAGAAATGTTAACAGATTACAACAAGCTTTAAATGGAACCACACTCAGTTTAAAATATGAACATATAATTTTATACCTAAAAATAAGTATCAGTTTTTATCAATTACATAAACTTTAAAATAGTTTAACATAAAAATAATAACCAATATATAATCTAAACAAAAGCGACTTAAATAAAGTACAGAAAGAAAAATATTCATGTTATCACAGAAAACAAATTTTTTTAATAGGAAAAATGAAATTAAGATGAACTTTTTAAGCTAATAATTATCTCTTAGATATGATTTTACTTCATGATAACATCTGAGAGGTTTCAGATATAGTAAACTGAACTTCAAAATCAGAATAAAAATTTCAAAATGAGAACATTTTAAATTAAAAATATCACTATTTCTTTTTAAAAATATTTTCAATTTACTGTTTTTAAAAACTTGAAACATTTTTTAAATTAACATTTTTAAAAATATTGAAAATTACAAATAATTATGAATACTCCTCACTTATCATCCATAAATATTAAAATATACTTTTTAATCTATGAATGTATTCTCAGTCATCATCCTATGTAATCCTAATTTATTTTATTTATCCTTAAGAAATTATCTGTAAGAAATACGTTTAAAGATAATGTTTTTACTAACAAGTAAATATTCATAAATATTTTAATATTGAAAAATTTGATTTGAAGTATATATAAAAATAAAACTCTCATTAAGTACATGTGCGTTTTTTAAAAATGTGCTTAACAGTAAAAGGGTTAGATATCAAATAACAATTAACTGCCAAATAATAATTTTTACGACAAGAAGTTTCATCATATTAAGTTTTCTGTAGTTCTCTTGATTTTCTTTTTATATGGCAAAATATACTTGGAACAGTTTTTTTAACATTTTAGAAATGAAAATTTGCAGTTCATGTTTTTGACATATAACCGTCAGTTAAAAAATCATAAAAGGTCTTATCTAAACAAATAATGTACATCATAGTTTATAATTTGACATTACTATCTTCAAGATTCTATTTCCTACATGGCCTATATCAGTCAGGCACCAGAATATTAAAGATCATACATACAACTTTGCAGAAGTAAAAAATATAAATTTCAAAGATACAATAAAAATTAAAAAGTCCTGGCTTATAAAAAATACTAGAACTTCTGATAATCCACACCCCACCAAAAAATCATGAAAAAGTATTCATGAGGCAAATAAGTATGTTGCCAAAGTTGTTGTAAGTTATCTGGCAATCCACAATGCCACCAAAAAGTATTTATATGGGTCAATGTGCAATGCTGGCATTGGAAGAATGCCTAATTAGAGTAATTCTGTTGATTTATTTTTTTAATATGAAAACAGAATAAAAAAATTACAAGCGGATTTCTTGAAAAAGCTAAGTGTTTTATTACTGATGTTCCTTGTTTTTTAAAATTTTTTTACTGATTGATTGCCCTTTTAGGAGCTCTTAGTACACTGCCAGTTTGGAAATGGCTCTTTAGCAAAAAAAATCGGTCGCAGAGTTCCCAGATACTCTCCAAAGGGTGTTATGAACTTTCGACTTTCCAGTAGCATAGCGGATAATAAGAAAGTCCTAAATTACCATTAAATGAACTTTTAACATGAGAGGAATGTGGTTTTATATTTATATTTCTGTAATTTTAGCTTTCCAAACTTCATTCAAAAAGTATTCGGTCATAGAAACATTAATATAAAGAGACTTCAATTTAGTATTAACACAAAACAATATTATACATAAAGCTGCTAGGAAGTTTACAATTTTAACAATAATAATACTGCAATATACAGTTAGAAAATCACCTTCAAATGTTTATAAATTGATTGCAACATCCGTTTTAGCATTTTAGTATTTGTATAGCAATGATTTTACTCAATCAAAACTATAAAAACATTTAACATTAAAAATACTCAAATCTGTTGTTTTCAATCTCGTACTAAATGGCATTCTTCATAGATTTCTCTGTTTTTTATTTATACTAACCATAACATACTATTGCACTTTTATGACATGGATGGCATACATTATGAGTACATCAGAGATCCCCCAACCATATGCTCGCATGCACCTGCACCCGGCAAGAGAAGAGTTTTATATGTGCCGGCTGCTCTGCAACCATGATAATAAAAGTGTAAGTTTTCAATGAAATGTTATGCAGTTTTTTTTTTTTTTTATTGTTAGTAATTAATTAGAGAAATACAAGCAGATTTATTAAAAAAAATATTTATTTATAATCTTAAATGACCTTACCAGATGTCCTGGTTTGATCAAGATTGTGTGCTAGTTTGATGGTATGATCCCAGCCAATTCGTTATTTTGACGCAGTTATTTGTTAAAAATTTTTAAAAAAATAAGTCAAATGAAAACAATATGTGACATTTAGTAATCATCTCGACTTACAGGTGGAAATAGCAGCACTGGGATCAACAGTACTTTGGCGATTTTTTATGGTCCTCCAAAAGGAATTGTACCAAAATCTTGATGATTTTATCTTCATACTCTCCCAATTATGAAGCAACAGCCAATGAAATGCAATGCCAAATATTGCATTGACTTTACAAATTGTATTTTTAATAAAGAACTATCGAACTTGTAGTTATTTATAAGAATGCAATCAATAATTTTTGTCTTAAAATTATATTTTTCGAATATTTTTTTTAATTATATATAATTTTAACTGTGTTAACCTATAAATTTATTTTGAAAGAAAAATTGTGCCTGCCACCCCACCAGTATTCTAGAATGTGCTGTGAGGTAACAAAAAAATTGGGAATCCCTGCTTTCAAGCGAATTTCAACATCAATCTATATGATTTCGTATCATTATCATAGCAGATTTTCATTAGAAATTTATAGTTTCAAATATTCTTGATGTCCAAAGACTCAATATAATATTCTGAAAAGGTATTATTGTATTACAGTGCAAAAATAATATGTGCTGTAATGCTAAGTAAAATGACATGGAAAGTAAGTTCAAATTGCTGAAGATTCCATTACAAAAGTTTTAGACTAAAAACTGAATATTACTTTATAGGTTAGATTTCACTTCTAAATTAAAAGCTATAATTAAAAATTTTAGTCATACATTATCAGTATTATCAACTAAAATTGTTTGTTTGTTACTATTATATATTAATAGTTTTAAAATTGTAAATATGGAAATTAAAAGCAAAAGCTTTTTTGACATTTGCTCTTTTTAAAATTCTAAAACAAACTAGTCTAATGAAAATAATAATAAATTTCACTGCAAGGAAAAATTTATAAGCCTCTTCCCTTTTTTTAATTAAATTAATTATGATTATCAACATTCTGAAAATCATATGCATACATTCAAGGAAATATATAAAAAATTATAACAGTAATATATATATATATATATATATATATATAACTTTAACAGCAGAATTATATAAAAAGTAGCGAGTTAAATTATAAAAGATGGAATGGATATGCAGCTACAACAAATATTAGGACACTATACTAAGCTTTCAATGTTTAATAATTATTCAGCAATTCAAATAGAATATGGCACCATAGAGTTCATTAAGTAAATTGCAAAGCTAGAAAATTATTTCTAAATCACAAATATCAGTTATATTTGGTTTACGAAGAAAAATACACACTTCTTTTTCCATGCTGAATAAATTCCAATTTTAAATGCATGATCTCAGATCTTTCAAAACAATATTAGACATTTCAATTTAATGCACTCATATATTAACAACACACAACTATTTCAGTTTAAAACTATGATGTATTCAAGTTAAAAAAAAAAAAAAAAAAAACATAAAATTCCAAAAATCATTATTTGAATGGAAAACACTATACTAACAAACTTTAATTGTAAATTCAGATCTAAATACAAATGAACACTAACAAATTTAATGCCAGGTACTAAACAAATATCATTTTTCAAAACTAAATAATTTTGTATTGTATGTCATTCATACAGATCAACTGAGGTTGGGAAAAAAAAAGTTCTATTTCATAAAATTTATGAAAGAGATTAAGATAATTAGTACCCGATTTCACGAGATATCACAACCAGGATATATTAATGTGCAACAAAAAAATAAATTACACTGAAGTTTCACACTTAGCATTCAAGAACTAATATCAAAACTTGAAGAGTGCATGAAAACAGTGTAATGAATGATTTTGATATTTAACTTCTACAAACTTCATAAAATATTATTCAACAAATTAGATCATTTAGGTTTTTGGCACAATAATTCAAAAAGCATTTCTATAATATAAGTGCCCACAATACAATTAATTTTGAAATCTATTTTTAAATGAAATTTGCTTTTCAAATTGAAAGCATTTCAGTAAAAAGCATGAAATCAAATTATTGGCTTAAAGAAATGCGATTCACAATTATTTACGATTCAATCTGGCTTTTTAAAAGTGTTTCTCCAAGGCTAATACAAGAAGCAAAGCGAGCTGCTTCTGGATCTCTGTTCATTGTAGCAACTGCAACAACTTTTGACTGTATGCAATAATAAGCAACAAACTGTAAATTCTCAAGATCACCCTTAATTATAACCTCTTCAAAATTTGCACCATATCCAGCATACCGAAAACTCCTCCCACACATTGCACTCCAAAAGAATGGAACGGAGTGAAAGACTTTACTTTTCCCAAGCATATTTAATGCAGCAGTGTGGCCATGAGACAAAGCCATTTGCCAGTGAGAAATGTTGACTCTTTGGTTATCATAGCATGTTAATGGGAACTCTACAATATCACCACCAGCAAATATTCCTTTCATGTCTGTTTCCAACATTTCATTCACTATCACATGGCCTTTATCATTGATGGCTATACCAGATTCTTTCAAAAATTCTGTTGCTGGTCTGACACCAATACCAACAACACAAACTTCTGCTGACAGAATTTCACCTGTCGATAATTCCACACCATTCAGTTTTCCATCAGTTCCAATGAACTTTACAATATTCTTACCACTGTGAAAAATCACTCCTTTCTCTTCAAACATATGTTTTATTCGTTCTCCTATTTCTTTACCAAAAACAGTAGCAAAAGGCACGGAATTCCGACTAATTACATTAATAGAACTTGCTTTAGAAATCATATAAGAAGCAACTTCCATGCCAATAAAGGATGATCCAAGTATAACCACTGATTTGCCAGGAATTTCTTTAGCTATATGCAATCCATCATCTGGCGTTCTCAGGTAACATATATTTTGTAAGTCAGAGCCTGGTATAGTCAGTGTTATAGGTTGGCCACCAGTTGCTATCATAAGCATATCATATTTTACCATCAACTTTCCATTATTACATGCAACCCACTTTTCTTTTGGATCAACAGAAGTTACTTCTGTTTCCATCATTAATGAAATATCTGCTTTCTTGTAGAAATCTTCATTTCTCAGATAAAGATCTGATGGTTTGCTGTCAAGTGCTTTGCTCAGCTTAGGTCGATCATATGGTAAATGTTTCTCTTTAGAAATTAAAATTATTTTTCCATTAAATCCTTCTTGCCTTAGAGTTTCAGCACACATATGGCCAGCAGCACCTCCACCAATAATAACAAAAATAGCAGGATTAGCATGGGATGGTTTTGTCATAGCTTTCACTCTCTTATTGCTTTTCAGAGAAGATAACGGAGCTTTAACTTTAACATTTCCGTCTTCTACAGTGACCTGATAGCATGGTAAACTGTCTAAACCTGGAAAATCTTCAATATCTCCCGTTTTACTATCAAAGCAAGCACCATGCCAAGGACACCTGACTTTCCCTCCAATTAACACACCATTTTTTAAAGGTGCACCATAATGGGTACATTTAGGACCTAAAGCAGAATAAGTTCCATTCTCTTTTACCAAAAGAACTTTGCCATCTTGGCCAATGTCAAATTCTGCCATACTACCATCTTGAAATTCCTCATCTCTGCATACAACCTTTTCAACATAATAATTATCTGTTTCAGTCGAATTCTCACCCTTTCGTGGAAATTTGTATTCTTTCTTTGATCCCAAAGCACCCATATTTCAGAATTTTCGTTATAACTTGTGTACTAGAAAGCCGCTAGCATCCGTTGGTAAACAGAAGCAACATGTGGGCGGGGCTATTCGCCCTAATAAACTAGTTTGACAGAAAATGAAAGTTAAAGTTACCTGAAAACAAGTTGGATCTGACAATAAGCAAAACTAATGCTTAATTATTTTTGCAAACTATATGAAAACATAAATTTCAGCAAT
Source organism: Stegodyphus dumicola (assembly GCF_044657685.1). Taxonomy (NCBI): domain Eukaryota; kingdom Metazoa; phylum Arthropoda; class Arachnida; order Araneae; family Eresidae; genus Stegodyphus; species Stegodyphus dumicola. The sequence continues at coordinate 214,338,006 of NC_140773.1, read as the reverse complement.
ATGCCAATATATTGATCTGGTGTATAAAAATTGCGCTGTATAACACATTATAGAAAATTAGATGCTTATAATTTCAAACATAAGAGTTTCACGCGATGTTTGATAGAGTCCAGAGCTTAAATTTTCAATTTCTGAGGTAAATCGTAATTCTAGCAGCAAACCGGCGCTAAATAAAAGGGCTCCGGCACTTCTTTTATGTAAGTGAAACGCAGTTTCAGCCGACAAATTTTATTTGAAAAATAAATATGCTTTAAAAGTCGATTATAACTCATATGGTAAATGAGTTGGACCATATGAGGGAGTGCAATGACGGAGAATGCACACCTGTCTTTCTCCGTCACGTCGACGAGGTAAAGACTTTTAAGTCCGTAATCTACAAGACTCATTCTTCAGGTAAAATAGTTGTTTCCGAAAGTACTAAAAATGATTGCCTTGGTCACGCACATCCAATGCTAGTGAGCTTTCACTGCAGAACTTCTGAACACTTGAGCAATATAGCCAATACGCAGGGGGACTATTGCTTGAGTAGACCTTTCGTTTATTCTATTGTTGTTATCGGATAGGATTCAGGGGAATTTTTTCCCCCCATCGCATTCTGCTTGACAGTTAGAATTATATTGTCAGGACATCACGGTCAAAAAGCTTTGAACTCTTTGAAGCTCCATTAAAATTTCTTGCATTACTTTCATATTGTTTCTAGCATTCTCTCTATTCTCATTAGTAACGCTTATTTGTTTAACCTTTTTTCCATTGGTGTGCTGGAAGAAGAATGATATTTGTTTCTCTCATCCTTCTTGAAATAGTACGTTATATCGTATATTCAGGGCTCAAATTCAGCCTTAGGCCGGCTGAACTATTCCTTAATTTTGGAATAAAACTACAAGTTCAACCGGAGCCCCAAATAAGATAAGGTCTGATATTTTAATTTTTTTATCATGAATTTAATAATTTATTAAATCTTTATTTATGTCTTTATATTTTATCGAATTATAATTTAAATTTGATTATTTAAATTATTAGTTATTTTATTATTTCCTTAGTTATTTTATTTATCTCCTTCTTCCTGACGGCTTTCCATAGGGCTCCGCTAAAACCTTGTTTAATTTGCATGACATATGATCAGGCTCACCAGATTTCAGTAACATGAAAACGGGACACTGGAACAGCACAAAAGAGATGATGGTCAGTTATTTCAAAGAAAGATATTAGAATGTTGGCAACTACTCCAGTGCAAGAAAAAGAAGAAAAAAGTAGTTATTGATTCGAGCTTTTTTGGCAACAACAACAAAAAAAAAAAAAAAAAAAAAAAGACTAGACGATAACCGTAAAAATAGCATTTTTTATTTAGAATTTTAACTTGAAGTCGATTTTTTGGGAACTTCTGAATCGGCTGTAATAGAATATTGTTGTCCTTTTAAATTGATTACCCTTTAAAACTAAAAATGTAAATAATATTATTTCAATACAAAACTAATAAAAGTTAAGTCATGTCTATGATTATTCCTACGTGATAAATGATTTATTACAGAAGACATTAGTTTTTACCTAGCATGCTATCCGGAATATAATACAGCATCAAGAATATCATCAAAGGGATAAGTCTTGAAATTTAATGAGCCCTTATAAACTGATTGATGAAAATGTGCTTTAGCCCACTGCTTGGCGATTTTTTGAAAATCGCCAGTAAAATCTCAGAATACGTTGTGTAAACAAAGTTGCTAAGGCGAAGCTAAGTGGCGTCCATAAATGGGTGGGACTAAAATTGTGACGTCATAATGTATTCTCTATAGTTATAGAAATAAGTATAATAAATTCTTTATATTTTAAGTTACAATAATGCACTAAATGAATTGTACCAGTTATTAAAACGGTAAACAACGTCGCAGTCTCTCATATTTGTATTTCATACAGCTTCAGTATTTTCAAAGATTTTAGAATTTATACAAATAAAAAAAGATTTTTATTGTTAAATTTATTGCGGCAATTATATCAGGATGTTGCAAATTATTGCGTGTCTTTTAAATAAAATAGTATATACTCCAATTTACGTTAAATCTGTTAATATAAGGGCCTAATAAATTCCAAGCCTTACCCCTTTGATGATTTTTTTTATGTTAGATTATATTCCGGATAGCTACTAGAAAAATACTAACTTCTACTTTTGTGAATGATTCATCGTAAAATAAATCATACACATGATTTTGATTTTTTTTTGGGGGGGTGAGGGTTATATTGACATAATATTATTTACATTTTTAGTTTAAAAGGATAATCATTTAAAGAACAATATCCGATTACAGCTGGTTCAAAAACTACCAAAAATTGAGTTCAAGTTAAAAAAAAAAAGTACTAGTTCTACGGTTTCCGTCTGGTTTCTCTCTGTTGCCAATACGCTCGAATCAAAAACTATTTCCCTCTTTTTTTTTTTTCTTTCTTTCACCGAAGTAGTTGCCAACAAATTTAAATTCATGTTATCGAACATTTTAATTTATCATTTTTACAAATTACTTTGTTGCTACGTAACGATACAATCGCTTAGGTACTAGTAAATAGACAATCTTCATTATTTTCTAAAAATTTTTAACTTTACACTAATAAAAAAAAATAATTAATATTTTTATTGCAGATCAACATCATACTCAGCTTTCATGTCACTCTTTCTTAAATTCTTAAATCACGTCATATTCTATAGTCTTACTAGAATTCTATACATTCTACAAATAAAAAAAATCTCATTTCTCACAATGAAAGAAAATAAATACTACAAATTTCGAACACTAAGCAATGCTTCACACACACACACACACACATATTATCAATGAACTCATATTATCAAGTGCAATTGCGATAGCAAATACTACGTATTAAAATAAAAAAGTATAAGTTATTTATAGGGTCAAATTTTGCCAATCAAACCAAGAAATTTGCCATATCAAAACCAAGCAATTAAAAATACAATAAAAAAGAGGTTTAAAGTATAACTTGCAATTAAAACAACAATGCAAATTTAAAATACACAAACGATACATTAAACATTGCATATAAAATACGTTACATTACAGCTCGGTATAACATACAGCCTCGCTTTGTTCATGTGCACAACGATCTGTATTCGCTCGAAAAACTTCAAAGAAGTGAAAAAACTTGGTGTCGATGTACACATCCATCTATTTTCACTAAAAGAATCAGAGAATTGCACAAACTTGGCATTGCGCATTGCCTTGGCTTTGTTCATGCGCAAGTCGATCTATTTTTACTTAGAAAACATTAGAGAACTCCACAAACTCGGCATTGCGCGCTACATTGGCTTTTCCCATGTACACATCCATTTATTTTCACTAAAAAAATCAGAGAATTACACAAACTTGGCACTGCGCACTGCCTTGGCTTTGTCCATGTGCAAGTCGATCTAATTTTACTTAGAAAACGTTAGAGAATTGCACAAACTTGGCATTGCAGGCTACACTGGCTTTGCCCATGTACACATCTATCTACTATTTTCACTTAAAAAACATCAGAGAAATGAACAACCTCGGCATTGCGCACGGCATTGGCTTTGCCCATGTACTCATCGATCTATTTTTCCTTAAAAAAAATCAGAGAATTGCACAAGCTCGGCATCGCGCACAACCTCGGCATAGCGCACCACATTGGCTTTGCCCATGTGCACGTCGATCTATTTTCACTTAAAAAAACATCCCAGAGTTGCAAAAACTCGGCATCGCGCACAACCTCGGCATTGCGCACTGCATTGCCTTTGCCCATGTACCTATCAATCTATTTTCACTTAAAAAACATCAGAAAATTGCACAACCTCAGCTTTTCCAATCTTCTAGGATCGAGCCAAAACGAAATACAAAATATTAAAAATAAGCAACTTTAAAACGAACCATACAAGAAAATTTTTTTCACTTACTCTTTTCAAGAAAAATGTAAAATCTTTTTTAGGGTTTTTATATGTGTATATTGAATTTATCTCCAGGGAAAACCCTTTTGGATCACCCCCTCCTCTTTAAATAAATTTACAAACGTTTTATATTCCGTTTCCGTAATATATGCAGAAAAAGGCAAAAGCCCACAGGGGGGGAAATCTTCGATTAAAAAAAGAACCACCACATAAGAACATTCAAACCGCAATAGAATTAACTGCTCAAATTAACAAGTAAAAATTTTTTAAAAAAATTAAAGCTTTCAGATTTTACATTACGCCCAAAGGGGCGTTTTTTTAACGTTTTGTGAGTTACATTTCTTCATCAAATATAATGTTCTTTACACTTAAACCATAAAATTCAGTTCAACAGCAATATCGCAAAATAAATTTAAAATGAGCATATCTTTAGAATTTCCGATACACAGTTTTGCGCTTTGCACGTAATTTTTTTTTTTTTTTTTTTAATCCCCACGTACTGTGTTGCCGCTGTTCACTTTGAGATCTTTGAGTTTGTTAATCACAAATTCGTTCAAGTTTTACAAAATATCAGTCAGATAATAAAAAAAAATTCCAAATTCCAAGTTTGGACTTCCAGATGCCCATATTAGTTTGGAAACGTATGTTATTCAAAATTTGATGGCTCTAGGTACCGTTGTTTTATCACAATGCGAGGAACATTTATGCAGATTTTTCAATATTTAATTTCTTTAAATATAACACAGGGCGATAACATCTAGTGGCAACAGAATAACAACACAGCTTCAAAACATCGGGTTAGCCATGTTGTCGCGTTTATTGCTCATTGAAAAACAATCGCCAAGCAGTGGGCTAAACCGCATTTCAACCAACTGATTAACACAAATTGAAGTATTCACTATTTTATTTAAAAGACAGGGAATAATTTGTAACATATGATATAATTGTTTCAATAAGAGATGTTTAATGATATAAACATGTTAAATGTACGTTTCAAAATGATTGTATGATGAATATTTCCCTGGAGAAGTTATACATTTTCATCTTTTTTACGTCTTATCATAAAAGATTCTATATTACATAATACAATTTTATATCAGAATCTAACACAACATTCCACTTTATCCATGCTTCATTTAGTTTTCTCTTATTTCTTCTCATATTGTTCATAAGAGCAAATATTCCATCAACAAATGTTCTACTTTCTGGTCTTCTGGAAAGTATAAATTCTGTAATATAAAGGGGAAAATGTATTTATTTATCTTTCTGTTGCGTTGAAAAAAAAAAATGAGATTGGACACTGCCGACTAGGTTTTGGCGTCGACCTTCAGAAATTTTAGGTCGGCTCCTGACGACAGTTAGAGCAGGAGTGCGATCAGGACAGGTGACAGGTGACGGAAGACGGGGACGCCTGGTGTTTAACAGTGGTAAACAGGCATATGTCCCCCGCCTTCCCCTGTGTATAAGAAGCAACTTTATTTAAATTAATAAAAGTATTTACAGTGCAATGAGATTGGTGCAAAGAGCAGATGAGTGATTGTGTTACATTGCAGTTCAGGGTACATTAGCATGTCATAAATAGTCAAGTGCAAGACATAAAGAGAAAGGGTCTTAAATAAAAAAAAAAATTTAAAAAAAAAAAAAAACCGAAAACAACACATTAATCACATGAACATAAGGCGTAATTAGATACCAATACTCTTCACTCAATACATAAACTTAAGCATATTGCCAATGCGTGATAGTGTTGTACATTGGGAATACTGAGGTATCTAGAGATTCTATACTTACTACAGGGTGTACACACAGTGAACAAAAGCTTAGTAAAAGCATGATACTTTATAAAATACAGGACAAAATACATGCAATGCATTGATACAATACATGAGACATGGAATACATTGATAAAATACAAGAGACATGAAATACATTGATAAAATACATGAAACATGATGCAACTTTAGAAATAGTACACAACACTAAAAATGTGATATACAGAGCGGAATACGTATACAAAGGTATTAACAGAATACAAAACAGAAGATAGTGCATTAAAGATTTAAGTACAATGGATATATACATAATGCGCAGATGTTATTGCAAAGATAATTTGAGTATTATAGAATTTGCGCAGTTCGTATATATTACAGGAACAAATGTTATAATGAATGCAGATACATTGTTTACATGTGCAAGTGCTAATACTTGAAGGAAGAATGTGCTGAGGCACTGATGGACGCTGATAGAACTTAGACACTGAGGGATTGGTGCACTACTGGGTACTGATGGTAAAATACATTTATTGGTGTATTAATGACGAACTGAGAGGCGATTGGCGGATTCAGTGAGGAGAGCAGATGTCCTGACCCATCCTGTCCTGATGTCCTGATGAGCGATCAGGACAGCAGCTCCCTAGAGTGCTGGCTTTATTACAGATCACGGGCAGTATACCATCTTAACTGATTGAGATGCTTTAAAACTTTTAGCTGCCGGCGCAGGAAAGGTTAAATTTCTTGGAGACTCTCAACGTTTCAATTCTATTTACTAAACTGTTAAAAACCCATGGTATAGATTTTCTGGTACCCATGATATATAGATTTTCGAGAGCATTTAAAAAATGCTTGCTTCTTTCTTGAGCGTGATACGACCATTATATTTTTTATATAAAAATCACTTAAGTAGTTTAAATGTCGAATAACTGAATTGAATGTTTAGAATAGTGATGGATTGCTTCCTCGTACGAAGTAAAGAAAGGATTGTAAGCGCGAAAAATTTCAGGTATCATATTTTAAGGAAAATATCCATTTTGATCGTACTCGAATCCATCTCAAGGATGTGACACCTATCTTTAAGGACAGAATGAAGGACTCTTTTATCCATAACAGGTTATAAAATGGATTCAGAAGTGATCTGGTTCGTGTCATTTTTACATACGTACACACGTATGTATCTCTCATAACTCAAAATCGAGTAGCAAAAGAACCTTAAAATTTTCTATATATAACAATTTAAAAGCTGTTAAAGTGCGGTTAAGTTTTAAATAACATGGCGGACATATTTGTTTACATTTGAAACAGCAGAATTGTAGATTTGTTGCCAATCTAGAGAGACTAAGCTTCGCAACACAAAAATAACGCCTTCATTTATTATTGCGAATTAAATCATGCTTAATCCTTTCTGGAATTTTTTCGAGGAAATAAGTGTTTAAGATTTACTTCGTAATTTTTAATGCATATATTTTGAGTTTTTATGTATTTTTGCGTTGTCGCGAAGTGAGAGCTGAATTAATTGAATGAGAAATACTAAATGGTCTGTGAAAAACTATTTCTTTTCTGTTTTGTTTGCTTAATTTCTTTCATACATCGTTTTAGCTTTATTATAGTATTTGAATAGAACATGTGGCAACGATAATTCTTCAAATGGTATAAATTTTGTGCATTCAGAGTGTCGTTATAGTAAACAAATATAGTGAATTTTAAAGAGTGCTGTTGTTTTTAAAACATTCTATTGTAGTTCTATTGTGGTTTATGCGCTGTCGACGAAGTAGATTTAATTCAATCCAATCAATTTAAATAGAATTCAAGAAAAAATGCGTATAATTTAATATTCCGTACAAGGAAGTCATGTGGTGTACACACAATTTTTTTAACTGTATTTGGTATTTTAGTTTTCCCTGTATTTTATAATTTTTAAAGAAGCTGTTTTGAGTTTCATACATTTTTGTCTTGCCCCAAACTGAGAACTGAATTCATTGAATGAGAAATATATATCTAATGAAATTCGAAGAAATAAATTTAAATGAAGTGCAGCAAAAAATGTGTATAATTTAATAGGCGGTACAAAAAATTCCTGTGCTGTCACATCAGATATTTTCAGAAAAAAAAGTGTATTAAAAATTAAAAATATATTTAGAATATAAGTTTTGCTTAGAACTCACTTTTATTTGAAGTATAATAACTCAGATTTCACATTAATCTCATTAAAGCCATATTATTATAAGCTTGTGTTATTATTTTTTTCAGCTTACCAAATGCATTTCTTCTTTCATGTATTTGGTACAAATGTTTCGAAAACAAATACCTACGTTTAGCATCAGTTTTTATCCCAATGCATGCTATTGATTCATAAATTAATCTGCAGGTCATTCAGTTCACTAATGATTTCAACTATGCTCTTTCAAATACATAGATGTTATATTTTAAGTCTTCTTGATATCGTAATTTTAAAAATTAATTTTAATTTATTATATTTAAAAATTAACTATGAAATAATGCATCTACAAAAGTCAGTTGAAATTTATATATTTAGACATGGTTCTTGAAAACTTTCAATATGCACACTTGACTTAAAATACAATTTAGACATGTTAGTTTGGTAAAAGTTTGCAATTGGGTGCCCTTTGTTTGTTGGTGATTCTTTTTTAACGCCAAGATCGGCTCCAGGAAGGCACAATTTCAAGATGGCCGCTGCACAAAACCAAAATAAGAAGTCAAAGAATTGCACAAACTCTGTGTTCATGTAAACATTGATCTGTTTTCACTAAAAAACATCTTAGAATTGCACAAACTAGGCATTGCTCACTGCCTTAAATTTGTCCAAGTACACATCAATCTATTTTCATTTAAATAAAATCAGGAAGCTAAAAAAGTTAAAACTATCATGGTAACCAGAAATGAGGTTTCATTGCCCAAAAAAATAAAAAAATTAAAAAAAAAAAAAAATGTTGCTAATCGAAAGGACACCCAATTCTACATTAGAGCCGTTAGTTTAAGACAAACTAAAATTTTCTAGGTAATTTTCCATTTTGCCATTTGTACCATTTGTTGAGTTATTCCGTAAATACCGAAAAATCTTTCGACGGCATCCGCTAAGAAGTTATAATTCCTAGAGTGCTGTCCTCCACCTCAAATTAAAATTCACTCTTAGACAAAAAAAAAAAAAAAAAAAAAAAAAAAAAAAAAAAAAAAAAAACGATGCACCGAGAAGATATAAAGCAAATTGGACACAAATTGATCTGCATACAGGTTTCGACGGAAAATACAAAATTTTACATTTTGGCTGCCAATGAATGAACGGTTGTCGCTACAGCGCATCTGATCTGCGCAACTGGGAGTATATTTAAGAGAAATTACGATACCAGGTCATAAATTTTTTCACGAATTTCATTCCGTGTACTCTGGTAGACAGTAACTATGCCTCGTATACAGGTGCGCGAACGATATGCGCAGATGTCAGAATTTGAGAGAGGTCGTGTAGTTGTGCTCGAAGAAGCCGTTGGTCTTATCGGCGAATAGCTCGACATTTAGCGACGCATAGCGATGCCACTATTAGACGATGTTGGCAGGAAAGGGTGAACCATGGCCGCTCACCGCACACAGCGTCAAGAAGGAAGCGGTAGGCCTGGAGAAACGACAGAACGTGAAGACCGAGCAATCGTCAGAGCGGCACTCACAGCCCGGATGCATCATTATCATCAATTGTACGTGCAACTAGTGCTTCAGTGACCACAAGGACCATTCGTAGACGGCTCACAGAAAGGGGGCTGAGGTCACGGCGTCCCTTGCGCCGACTACCATTGCCCTCTGTACAACGTCAAACTCGTTTGCAGTGTCGGGCTCATTCGCGCTGGAATGTCACTGACTGGAGTAAAATAGTCTTCAGTGATGAGTCCCGCTTTGAACTGAGCCCCGATGACCAGCGAAGGCGAGTCTGGAGACGCCCCGGACAGCGGTGTGATACCAACCTGACTGTCTTCCGATAGACAGGCCGACAACCAGGAGTGATGGTCTGGGGTGCCATTTCATTTCATAGTAGGACCCCTTTGGTTGTCGTCCGTCGCAACCTTACAGCACAGCGGGACTTCGACGAATTCTAAGGCCCGTTATGTTGCCCTTCATGTCACGCCACCCTGGACTTACATTTCAGCAAGATAATGCCCGCCCCCACACTGCACATGTTTCTACTGCTTGCCTTAGTGCTTGCTGAACATTACCTTGGACAGCAAGGTCGTAAGAGTAGCTCAGCTTTTTCTTAGTAATGCTCATAAATTATATGTTACTGCATTGCTATTTTCCTCAAACCTGGAAGAGAGCGCTTATTGTGCCTATTCCGAAACCTGGCCAGTGCCATTCAAATTCTCAAAATTATAGACCTATCAGCTTCCTATCTTCGTTATCAAAGATTTATGAATTTGTGCTACTTAAACGCCTGAATGATTTTCTCCGGAGGCAAAAAGTCCTTATTGACGAGCAATTTGGTTTCCGAGCAAAACACTGCACAACGCACCGGCTTCTGAGGACAGTGGAGTTCATTCACGAAGGCTTTCGTAACAAAATGCTTATTGGCGCCCTTTTTCTTGACATAGCCAAAGCATTTGATAGGACTTGGCATACGGGTATTATTATCAAGCTCATGCGACTGGGTATCCCGGCTCAACTTATTTACGTAATTAACTCTTATCTCACTAATCCTTCTTTATCAGTACGAGTTAATTCTATCATTTTGGCTCCCCGTCGAATCCTAAGTGGCGTAGCTCAAGGTAGTCTACTTGGACCGACTATATACAACATCTTTATCAACGACATTCCAAAATCACGCAGTGTTACTCTAGCATTCTATGCAGATGACACGGCCATCCTAACAAAACACAAACATTTGAATGTTCTGGTTCACAATATTCAGAGTTATCTCCATACTCTACAGCACTGGCTCCAGCACTGGCTCATTACTTGGAAAATCGAAATTAACGTCGCTAAATGTGCTGCCATGATATTCACACGCTCCCGAATCCCGTAACCTACCATTAATATAAAGTTCTTCGATGACTATGTCCCCTGGTCAAATTCATATAATTATCTAGGAGTGATACTTGATTCCAAATTAATCTGGCGTCTTCATATTGATTATACACTCAAGCGAAGACTGTCAGAACGCAACTTTACTCCCCTATAGGCCGAAAGAGCCCTCTGTCAATCAAAAACAAAGCTCTTCTCTGTACTTCCATCATTCGACCAATATTTTTGTATGCTTGCACCATCTGGGGTACAGCGGCAAAAACACACATAAAAACACTTCAAGGCTTTCAAAGTAAGACCCTGCGTTTAGTCTTTAATGCAGCCTATTATGTCCGTACTGATGTGATTCATTCGGATCTTAACATTAAACCCATAGACTTTGTTATTAAAAAACTTAGTCAAAATTTATTTCTCAAAATTGAACAGATTGATAACCGTGCACTTCAGTTACCGGCCTACGAATCCTGCTATTTGCAGCTCGCAGAAAATACCTCGCTCCATCATGGGACGCGAATACGGCATCTATCCTCCAGCTAAAAGGCGTAGACACCCCCCTCTGTTCTCAGTTCCAGCGCCGGGCCCATGAAGGACGTACTGCCATGTAATTGCTCTACCATTCTCCTAGTCCAGTATTACTGAAAAGTGGCCACCTCTGCGTTCTTATCAATCTGTTCACTATTTAATCACCTCATGCCCTCTGCCCTGGATATTTCATTGCGAAAATTTAATCTTTACTTCGCTGTGATTAGTGCCGTATGCCAATGAACCTATTAACCTGTAAAATCTTTCCTTCCCGCTTTTTGCTTTAGTGCCGTATTTATGTCTTATAAAATTTAAAAAAAAATACCAATATATATATATATAAAATTAAAAAACACACAAAAAAGTTTAAAATAATAAAACTTCCAAAAAAATAAAAACTTGATTTTTCTTATCCCTAAACTTTCTCGAACTAATGTAGCTCTCTCTAGTGTGCATCATGATAACCAATTATGCAATTTTCCTATTTCTGCTCGCTACTTAGATATTTTTCTAATGTGTAGGTACATGGTTTTGAACCATAGACACTCCGTAACTTATAATCATTGGCATTCTTCTCTTCGCTCGTCTCTTCTGCTGCGTTGTTAGCTACGCAAAGTTTACTGTCTTAAATTTGTCCATTGTTTAAGATGTAAGCTGAACAAAATAAGGAGGTGCATAGTGCCCCCACAGTGATAATGTGCATTGTCATTCAGGAATAAACTTATGCGCCGAATTGACCGTTATGTCTGTTCTTAGAGTGTCGTCTTGCTAACTACGCAGCAAAGTCTTCGAGTTATGATGCAGTCCTTTCCAACACCAATCCGTTGCAACTTTACTCTCACCAAGTCATCTTATTACAACAATAATGCAGTTTTATCAGATATATATATTTATATATATACATATAATTTTTGTAAACAAAATGAGGAGAAAAACTTTAAAATTGATGAATTTTAAAATATATTTATAAAGGGTATTTATGAACTGGTAAGGCAGTGACTCAAAATTTCTTTAACTGCTAGAGAAACATGGAACTGCATCTGGCAGCAGAACAACTCAAATCTTCTTTTTTTAATGCCATTTTTCAAACCTTACAAAAAGAATGTTTTTATCTTTAAAAATAAAACACAAAGTATTGAGTTGGAAAATAAAATCACTCTCATCAAACTTTGTGTTATTCTTTTTAAAATGAGAATTCAAAATTAAATATATAACAAATATTTTCAAAAATGCAGTTTTGTAGAAAGACAAGAAAATGTGAAGATATTGCATGATATTGTCATTTAATGAAGAAAAGAAAAATTGAAGAGCTATTTGTTTAATGATATTTGCAATGAATTGTCTCACTCAAATCAATAAAACAAATCGAAAAATAATTCGAATGCACACGCAGTCTTTAATATTTATAATCAAATGCATGTTAAAATATTTACAAGTACATCGGTTCTAAGCAAAACATTTACAGAATTGCGTTTCCTGGGACAAAACAACAAAGTAAGACTGTATACGATGAGTTTGATTTCAATGCATTGAATAACTCTCTAGGTTTATTGCGAAATTTTTATTAATTCCACAGACGCACAGATGTATCGATAGTCATAAAATTTATTTCAAAATGTTATTCGTAAATGGAGATTCTTTTTTTTTATGTGTGCGTGTGTTGTCAAAAAAATATTTATTCATTAATTTATGTATTGGTTCTGAAAATGTTATGACATCTATCGCTGTGAATTGCCTAAATATTTTTACTGCTTTTAGTAATTGGTATTCCAGTAGCATATCTTACATATCATTTGCTGTAGTTTCTTTATTGATTAAATGCAATGAATCCAAAGTTATACTTTTTGGCTGAGTTTAAGATGAACAGCTGAAAGTTATAACCTTTTTATGAGCAACAAGGCACAAAAAATATATATTTAGATATCATTAACAGAACTTAATTAATTATTTGGATAGAAGTTGTTCTTATGTACAGAACTACTGAGTTCGTAGCAAGCATTAATATAGTTAATTTAGACAATTAAGACACAATAACACGCCGAATAAATACTAATTCAGAAGTCAAACAACAAAAATCAGCGTTATACCTACAAAATTTTCACAGGACTAGTTTCGATGGTTTTACAGAACCATCATCTTCAGCTGCAAAACCGCAAATGAACAAGATAGGAAATAATGATTAGATAAGATAAGAAAGGCTGGACAAGAATAAGCAAGTGGCGCCATCTGTTGGCGAAACCAGAACTAAAACATAATTTCTCTAAAAGCCGAAGGCAAATTTGGATTGGAATTAGGATCGTTAACTAGAACAGAAAGATTTCTATGAATGTGAAATGCCTCTAGAAAATCCAGTTCTCCAATGGAAGATGTTTTTTGAATAATTTTGGCAGCAGAAAAATTGAAAGTGTGATTTTCGGACCAACAATGTTGAGCAACAGAAGACTTCTGTGTTTCCTTTTTTCTAACATATGCCTCATGTTCTTTGACGCGAAATTTTAAGGCTCTCTTAGTTTGGCCAATGTAAATTAAACCACACTGGCAAGGAATCCTATAAATACCCCAGGAATTCATATCCGGAATGGGGTCCTTGAGTATAGAAGTTGGAATTTTATTGATGGGAGAATAAACAACCCGAAAGTTAAATTTCTGCAAAATATGTGCAACTTTATAGCTAATTGATGGAAAGAAGGGAATGACAACAGAATTTTTATAATCTCCTAAAATAAGAGTGTGGCTTTTAGTGTGTTGAGATGAGAATTTTTTAACTGCTTGATTAATAATGTTGGGTGAAAAGCCCCTGTCAATAGCTATTGCTTTTAAATAATTTAGTTCTTCATCAAGGGCGAATTTGGAGGAGCAAACTTGAAGAGCACGGAAAACATAGGAATAAAATGAAGCTAACTTTTGTTTAGTCGGATGACATGATTTAAAGTGTGGTGGAAGGCAAACCGATGAAGGTTTACGGTAAACTGTAGTACTGAAGTTGGATGTGTTACGTGTGACCAGAATGTCGAGAAACGGAAGAGAATTGCAAGTCTCAAGTTCAAAAGTGAACTGAATAGCAGGATCAATAGAATTCATTGTTGAAAGAACTTTATTTAAATCATCTTTATTACCTTCAAACAGGGTAAAAGTATCGTCTACGTAGCGGAACCATGCCGGAAAGTTTAAAGTTTCAAACAATTTTGATTCATAATAATGCATGTAGATATCAGCCAGGATGGGACTGAGGGGGCTTCCCATGGCTAATCCCTCAGTTTGTTTGTAATATTTATTTTGGAAAACAAAATGTGTTTGTTTCAAACAGAGTTGAGTGAGAGAAATTAGCTCCTCAATTTCGATGCAAGAGAAATGAAATTCGCGAAGTCTGGTTTCTAGACATCTTAATGCACCCTCCACTGGGACATTGGTGAATAATGATTTTACATCAAAAGAAACCATGAGTAAATTACTAGGAGAAATGTTTTTAACCTTTTTTACAAACTCTATTGAATTTTTTATGGTGTAAATATTATTGTCTAATAGAGTGGAAAATCTAGAAACTAAATATTTAGCTAAAGGATACGAGGCAGTACCTAAATTTGATACAATAGGGCGGAAAGGAATACCACTTTTATGAATTTTGGGAAGAGCATATAATCTGGCACAATTCGCAACAGATGGGATAAGCGAATGTTTTAAGTTGCTTGAAATGATTTGCGAAGATTTGATCGCAGTTTTTATTTTGGATAAGTCCGAAGGTGAAGGATCTTTAGGGATCGGATTATATGGTCCTTCGTTTAAGAGTTTAGTGACACCATCGATGTAAGTGTTCTTATCCATGACGACTATCTGGCCACCTTTGTCGGCCTTTGAAATGATAATATCCGGGTTAGAATGAATTTCGCGCATTGTAGCTCTTTCTCTCGCAGTTAGATTTGGTTTTAAAGGTTTATTATTGAATTTCACATTATGAGCGATAAGATGCCTAATCATTTCTTTCTGTGAATCTGAAACTTTACTGAACTTGAAAGCTTTTTCGATAGGAGCCAAAATCTTTGGAATCGAGGGTTTACAGGTTTGTGAGAAGTTAAAATTATATTTTAGAATTCTCTCTTGTTCTTCTGAAAGACTAACATTAGAAATATTAACTATTGGCTTGATGTTTACAATGGGAAGATTTTTTGAACTACTTGAACTGGAAGACTGTAAAAGAAGTTTTTCGAATTTAACTGCAAGGGTGTTTTTATGACGGTTAACTGCATTCTCCGTTCTAGACCAAGACTTTTGTTCAAGGGCAGTGAATTTTGGATATGATTTAGCGAGTTCCAGATGAAGCTTATAGAGTTCATGTTCAATTTTGGACAATTGTTGACGTGTATCCCTTATCACGGACCGAAGTAAGGCAAGCTTGCAATTTAACAGAATTCTTGAAACGCGACTCGAAGGTTTTTGATTAGATTTGATTTGAATAAAATTGGGGATCAATTTTTTACATTTACATTTAAGTAAAAAATCAAGATGATTCAGGAATTTTTGCCGTTTCAGGCGTAATTTAGTGAAACGATTAACGGATGAAGGCATGATAAACAATGCAAAAATCAAACTAAATTAACTGAGCAATAATAAAATACACACAAAACACAGAAAAATCCCTCGCTGAAATGAATAGAAAACAAAACGTTTCTAAGCAAAATACATGAAATCAGACAAGCAAAGCACAATATCCAAATGTACAAAACATAAACATAACTTGAAAATTGCAAAAATGTACTCACCGAAACTCCTACAATCACAAAATGGCGGCCACACCACGTGCAAAAAAGAAAGCAAAATATAAGCCTGTTTGGGGCTTCTATAATTAAGACACAATAACACGCCGAATAAATACTAATTCAGAAGTCAAACAACAAAAATCAGCGTTATACCTACAAAATTTTCACAGGACTAGTTTCGATGGTTTTACAGAACCATCATCTTCAGCTGCAAAACCGCAAATGAACAAGATAGGAAATAATGATTAGATAAGATAAGAAAGGCTGGACAAGAATAAGCAAGTGGCGCCATCTGTTGGCGAAACCAGAACTAAAACATAATTTCTCTAAAAGCCGAAGGCAAATTTGGATTGGAATTAGGATCGTTAACTAGAACAGAAAGATTTCTATGAATGTGAAATGCCTCTAGAAAATCCAGTTCTCCAATGGAAGATGTTTTTTGAATAATTTTGGCAGCAGAAAAATTGAAAGTGTGATTTTCGGACCAACAATGTTGAGCAACAGAAGACTTCTGTGTTTCCTTTTTTCTAACATATGCCTCATGTTCTTTGACGCGAAATTTTAAGGCTCTCTTAGTTTGGCCAATGTAAATTAAACCACACTGGCAAGGAATCCTATAAATACCCCAGGAATTCATATCCGGAATGGGGTCCTTGAGTATAGAAGTTGGAATTTTATTGATGGGAGAATAAACAACCCGAAAGTTAAATTTCTGCAAAATATGTGCAACTTTATAGCTAATTGATGGAAAGAAGGGAATGACAACAGAATTTTTATAATCTCCTAAAATAAGAGTGTGGCTTTTAGTGTGTTGAGATGAGAATTTTTTAACTGCTTGATTAATAATGTTGGGTGAAAAGCCCCTGTCAATAGCTATTGCTTTTAAATAATTTAGTTCTTCATCAAGGGCGAATTTGGAGGAGCAAACTTGAAGAGCACGGAAAACATAGGAATAAAATGAAGCTAACTTTTGTTTAGTCGGATGACATGATTTAAAGTGTGGTGGAAGGCAAACCGATGAAGGTTTACGGTAAACTGTAGTACTGAAGTTGGATGTGTTACGTGTGACCAGAATGTCGAGAAACGGAAGAGAATTGCAAGTCTCAAGTTCAAAAGTGAACTGAATAGCAGGATCAATAGAATTCATTGTTGAAAGAACTTTATTTAAATCATCTTTATTACCTTCAAACAGGGTAAAAGTATCGTCTACGTAGCGGAACCATGCCGGAAAGTTTAAAGTTTCAAACAATTTTGATTCATAATAATGCATGTAGATATCAGCCAGGATGGGACTGAGGGGGCTTCCCATGGCTAATCCCTCAGTTTGTTTGTAATATTTATTTTGGAAAACAAAATGTGTTTGTTTCAAACAGAGTTGAGTGAGAGAAATTAGCTCCTCAATTTCGATGCAAGAGAAATGAAATTCGCGAAGTCTGGTTTCTAGACATCTTAATGCACCCTCCACTGGGACATTGGTGAATAATGATTTTACATCAAAAGAAACCATGAGTAAATTACTAGGAGAAATGTTTTTAACCTTTTTTACAAACTCTATTGAATTT
Source organism: Stegodyphus dumicola (assembly GCF_044657685.1). Classification (NCBI taxonomy): domain Eukaryota; kingdom Metazoa; phylum Arthropoda; class Arachnida; order Araneae; family Eresidae; genus Stegodyphus; species Stegodyphus dumicola. Next base: position 214,320,467 of record NC_140773.1, on the reverse strand, counting down.
TTTATGGTGTAAATATTATTGTCTAATAGAGTGGAAAATCTAGAAACTAAATATTTAGCTAAAGGATACGAGGCAGTACCTAAATTTGATACAATAGGGCGGAAAGGAATACCACTTTTATGAATTTTGGGAAGAGCATATAATCTGGCACAATTCGCAACAGATGGGATAAGCGAATGTTTTAAGTTGCTTGAAATGATTTGCGAAGATTTGATCGCAGTTTTTATTTTGGATAAGTCCGAAGGTGAAGGATCTTTAGGGATCGGATTATATGGTCCTTCGTTTAAGAGTTTAGTGACACCATCGATGTAAGTGTTCTTATCCATGACGACTATCTGGCCACCTTTGTCGGCCTTTGAAATGATAATATCCGGGTTAGAATGAATTTCGCGCATTGTAGCTCTTTCTCTCGCAGTTAGATTTGGTTTTAAAGGTTTATTATTGAATTTCACATTATGAGCGATAAGATGCCTAATCATTTCTTTCTGTGAATCTGAAACTTTACTGAACTTGAAAGCTTTTTCGATAGGAGCCAAAATCTTTGGAATCGAGGGTTTACAGGTTTGTGAGAAGTTAAAATTATATTTTAGAATTCTCTCTTGTTCTTCTGAAAGACTAACATTAGAAATATTAACTATTGGCTTGATGTTTACAATGGGAAGATTTTTTGAACTACTTGAACTGGAAGACTGTAAAAGAAGTTTTTCGAATTTAACTGCAAGGGTGTTTTTATGACGGTTAACTGCATTCTCCGTTCTAGACCAAGACTTTTGTTCAAGGGCAGTGAATTTTGGATATGATTTAGCGAGTTCCAGATGAAGCTTATAGAGTTCATGTTCAATTTTGGACAATTGTTGACGTGTATCCCTTATCACGGACCGAAGTAAGGCAAGCTTGCAATTTAACAGAATTCTTGAAACGCGACTCGAAGGTTTTTGATTAGATTTGATTTGAATAAAATTGGGGATCAATTTTTTACATTTACATTTAAGTAAAAAATCAAGATGATTCAGGAATTTTTGCCGTTTCAGGCGTAATTTAGTGAAACGATTAACGGATGAAGGCATGATAAACAATGCAAAAATCAAACTAAATTAACTGAGCAATAATAAAATACACACAAAACACAGAAAAATCCCTCGCTGAAATGAATAGAAAACAAAACGTTTCTAAGCAAAATACATGAAATCAGACAAGCAAAGCACAATATCCAAATGTACAAAACATAAACATAACTTGAAAATTGCAAAAATGTACTCACCGAAACTCCTACAATCACAAAATGGCGGTTAAAAACATTTCTCCTAGTAATTTACTCATGGTTTCTTTTGATGTAAAATCATTATTCACCAATGTCCCAGTGGAGGGTGCATTAAGATGTCTAGAAACCAGACTTCGCGAATTTCATTTCTCTTGCATCGAAATTGAGGAGCTAATTTCTCTCACTCAACTCTGTTTGAAACAAACACATTTTGTTTTCCAAAATAAATATTACAAACAAACTGAGGGATTAGCCATGGGAAGCCCCCTCAGTCCCATCCTGGCTGATATCTACATGCATTATTATGAATCAAAATTGTTTGAAACTTTAAACTTTCCGGCATGGTTCCGCTACGTAGACGATACTTTTACCCTGTTTGAAGGTAATAAAGATGATTTAAATAAAGTTCTTTCAACAATGAATTCTATTGATCCTGCTATTCAGTTCACTTTTGAACTTGAGACTTGCAATTCTCTTCCGTTTCTCGACATTCTGGTCACACGTAACACATCCAACTTCAGTACTACAGTTTACCGTAAACCTTCATCGGTTTGCCTTCCACCACACTTTAAATCATGTCATCCGACTAAACAAAAGTTAGCTTCATTTTATTCCTATGTTTTCCGTGCTCTTCAAGTTTGCTCCTCCAAATTCGCCCTTGATGAAGAACTAAATTATTTAAAAGCAATAGCTATTGACAGGGGCTTTTCACCCAACATTATTAATCAAGCAGTTAAAAAATTCTCATCTCAACACACTAAAAGCCACACTCTTATTTTAGGAGATTATAAAAATTCTGTTGTCATTCCCTTCTTTCCATCAATTAGCTATAAAGTTGCACATATTTTGCAGAAATTTAACTTTCGGGTTGTTTATTCTCCCATCAATAAAATTCCAACTTCTATACTCAAGGACCCCATTCCGGATATGAATTCCTGGGGTATTTATAGGATTCCTTGCCAGTGTGGTTTAATTTACATTGGCCAAACTAAGAGAGCCTTAAAATTTCGCGTCAAAGAACATGAGGCATATGTTAGAAAAAAGGAAACACAGAAGTCTTCTGTTGCTCAACATTGTTGGTCCGAAAATCACACTTTCAATTTTTCTGCTGCCAAAATTATTCAAAAAACATCTTCCATTGGAGAACTGGATTTTCTAGAGGCATTTCACATTCATAGAAATCTTTCTGTTCTAGTTAACGATCCTAATTCCAATCCAAATTTGCCTTCGGCTTTTAGAGAAATTATGTTTTAGTTCTGGTTTCGCCAACAGATGGCGCCACTTGCTTATTCTTGTCCAGCCTTTCTTATCTTATCTAATCATTATTTCCTATCTTGTTCATTTGCGGTTTTGCAGCTGAAGATGATGGTTCTGTAAAACCATCGAAACTAGTCCTGTGAAAATTTTGTAGGTATAACGCTGATTTTTGTTGTTTGACTTCTGAATTAGTATTTATTCGGCGTGTTATTGTGTCTTAATTATAGAAGCCCCAAACAGGCTTATATTTTGCTTTCTTTTTTGCACGTGGTGTGGCCGCCATTTTGTGATTGTAGGAGTTTCGGTGAGTACATTTTTGCAATTTTCAAGTTATGTTTATGTTTTGTACATTTGGATATTGTGCTTTGCTTGTCTGATTTCATGTATTTTGCTTAGAAACGTTTTGTTTTCTATTCATTTCAGCGAGGGATTTTTCTGTGTTTTGTGTGTATTTTATTATTGCTCAGTTAATTTAGTTTGATTTTTGCATTGTTTATCATGCCTTCATCCGTTAATCGTTTCACTAAATTACGCCTGAAACGGCAAAAATTCCTGAATCATCTTGATTTTTTACTTAAATGTAAATGTAAAAAATTGATCCCCAATTTTATTCAAATCAAATCTAATCAAAAACCTTCGAGTCGCGTTTCAAGAATTCTGTTAAATTGCAAGCTTGCCTTACTTCGGTCCGTGATAAGGGATACACGTCAACAATTGTCCAAAATTGAACATGAACTCTATAAGCTTCATCTGGAACTCGCTAAATCATATCCAAAATTCACTGCCCTTGAACAAAAGTCTTGGTCTAGAACGGAGAATGCAGTTAACCGTCATAAAAACACCCTTGCAGTTAAATTCGAAAAACTTCTTTTACAGTCTTCCAGTTCAAGTAGTTCAAAAAATCTTCCCATTGTAAACATCAAGCCAATAGTTAATATTTCTAATGTTAGTCTTTCAGAAGAACAAGAGAGAATTCTAAAATATAATTTTAACTTCTCACAAACCTGTAAACCCTCGATTCCAAAGATTTTGGCTCCTATCGAAAAAGCTTTCAAGTTCAGTAAAGTTTCAGATTCACAGAAAGAAATGATTAGGCATCTTATCGCTCATAATGTGAAATTCAATAATAAACCTTTAAAACCAAATCTAACTGCGAGAGAAAGAGCTACAATGCGCGAAATTCATTCTAACCCGGATATTATCATTTCAAAGGCCGACAAAGGTGGCCAGATAGTCGTCATGGATAAGAACACTTACATCGATGGTGTCACTAAACTCTTAAACGAAGGACCATATAATCCGATCCCTAAAGATCCTTCACCTTCGGACTTATCCAAAATAAAAACTGCGATCAAATCTTCGCAAATCATTTCAAGCAACTTAAAACATTCGCTTATCCCATCTGTTGCGAATTGTGCCAGATTATATGCTCTTCCCAAAATTCATAAAAGTGGTATTCCTTTCCGCCCTATTGTATCAAATTTAGGTACTGCCTCGTATCCTTTAGCTAAATATTTAGTTTCTAGATTTTCCACTCTATTAGACAATAATATTTACACCATAAAAAATTCAATAGAGTTTGTAAAAAAGGTTAAAAACATTTCTCCTAGTAATTTACTCATGGTTTCTTTTGATGTAAAATCATTATTCACCAATGTCCCAGTGGAGGGTGCATTAAGATGTCTAGAAACCAGACTTCGCGAATTTCATTTCTCTTGCATCGAAATTGAGGAGCTAATTTCTCTCACTCAACTCTGTTTGAAACAAACACATTTTGTTTTCCAAAATAAATATTACAAACAAACTGAGGGATTAGCCATGGGAAGCCCCCTCAGTCCCATCCTGGCTGATATCTACATGCATTATTATGAATCAAAATTGTTTGAAACTTTAAACTTTCCGGCATGGTTCCGCTACGTAGACGATACTTTTACCCTGTTTGAAGGTAATAAAGATGATTTAAATAAAGTTCTTTCAACAATGAATTCTATTGATCCTGCTATTCAGTTCACTTTTGAACTTGAGACTTGCAATTCTCTTCCGTTTCTCGACATTCTGGTCACACGTAACACATCCAACTTCAGTACTACAGTTTACCGTAAACCTTCATCGGTTTGCCTTCCACCACACTTTAAATCATGTCATCCGACTAAACAAAAGTTAGCTTCATTTTATTCCTATGTTTTCCGTGCTCTTCAAGTTTGCTCCTCCAAATTCGCCCTTGATGAAGAACTAAATTATTTAAAAGCAATAGCTATTGACAGGGGCTTTTCACCCAACATTATTAATCAAGCAGTTAAAAAATTCTCATCTCAACACACTAAAAGCCACACTCTTATTTTAGGAGATTATAAAAATTCTGTTGTCATTCCCTTCTTTCCATCAATTAGCTATAAAGTTGCACATATTTTGCAGAAATTTAACTTTCGGGTTGTTTATTCTCCCATCAATAAAATTCCAACTTCTATACTCAAGGACCCCATTCCGGATATGAATTCCTGGGGTATTTATAGGATTCCTTGCCAGTGTGGTTTAATTTACATTGGCCAAACTAAGAGAGCCTTAAAATTTCGCGTCAAAGAACATGAGGCATATGTTAGAAAAAAGGAAACACAGAAGTCTTCTGTTGCTCAACATTGTTGGTCCGAAAATCACACTTTCAATTTTTCTGCTGCCAAAATTATTCAAAAAACATCTTCCATTGGAGAACTGGATTTTCTAGAGGCATTTCACATTCATAGAAATCTTTCTGTTCTAGTTAACGATCCTAATTCCAATCCAAATTTGCCTTCGGCTTTTAGAGAAATTATGTTTTAGTTCTGGTTTCGCCAACAGATGGCGCCACTTGCTTATTCTTGTCCAGCCTTTCTTATCTTATCTAATCATTATTTCCTATCTTGTTCATTTGCGGTTTTGCAGCTGAAGATGATGGTTCTGTAAAACCATCGAAACTAGTCCTGTGAAAATTTTGTAGGTATAACGCTGATTTTTGTTGTTTGACTTCTGAAATAGTTAATTTGCTCTGATTCCATTGGATTTCAGAACTGCAATTGACTTGTGACACTCGATTTAAAAACTCAACCCATCATAATGAATCATAAGAAAATGTTCATCAATTTTCTATGCCATATAAAGAACATTTGGTAAATTTTCGTTTTCGCCGATTCCTAGAGCGTTGTTATAATGCGAGTCGATTATAATTTGTTATGGAATTTCTTCAAAGAGGTATCTTTAACAATTATATCAAATCCAACGTATAAGTATTAAAGATCAGGTCATTTAATTATATTCGCCCAAAGAAATTAAGGTGAATCAATAAATAAATAAAAATTTTTGATTTATTTTTCCATTGCATCTCAATTAATCAAGCACTTTACAGACCAAAGTGATAAACTCCGCTTTTTGAATATTTTCAGATTTTCGTGCCAAAGCATTTAACCAATGCTTAAAATTTAACAAAATTTTCCGATAATTGCGTTTTGCCCAACTAAATAATTGTTGAACAAATTTACTTTTTCTCAAAAAAACAGTGTGGTTAAATTAGAAACTGACTTTTTTATACTCTATCCCCCCCCCCCCCAACAAAAGAAACGGCATTGATAATCTTGAGCAAGGATGGCAGAAAGGAATCATTTGGTTAGAATCAGATAGTTCATAATCTTCAAGGCTCAAGATATATTTCTTTGATTCAGTAATTAACTATAATAATCAAATATTACAAAACATTACGTGATTGACGGAAATGAAGTCGTAATCTTGTAAATTCGGCTAGACGTATTTGAGCTAAATTTGGATAGCTAAATTTGACTACCTAAATTTGGCTAGAAGTATTTAGGAGATAAAACGTCGAATTTAAGATAAGCAGCAGAAATTCTTGATTAATAACGGAAATGTGTTGAAAAAAATCAGTTCTAACGAAGGATTCTGTGAGTAAGAAGATCAATTTAAACAAAATAATTTTGTTGCAGGTTACATTTAAGTTATGGCAACAAAAAGACGTCTAAAGGAAGCAGTTAAACCTAAGATAATATTCCTTCAAATGATTATTCAGTTAAATGGTCAAATATTACTCTTGATTTCAAAAACATATTGCCAGGAATTTTGTGCATAGATAGATGATTTTAGTGCAGTTATATGTGAAACTGTTGTATTTTTTTTGGATAATGTAAGGTGAATGGCACGCATGCGAAACGTGAGACATGAAAAAATTTTCAGTAACACGCTGAATTAATGTGATTATGACCCATTAAAAATTCAATTTTTTATTAAATGGAAGAATTTTCTGTGTTTATATTGTAAAAATATTCCTGTGTTACATCCCTCTAAAATGAAAGCTGTGAAGCTTTAGAAATGCAGTGATGTGAGAGTCAAATTAAGTGAAATGAAATTCCTGCCCCACTCACACATTTTATGAACGAAACTCTCATTTTTGTTAGGCCTCAACTTCGAACCTAAAAATGTAGCTGGATGCAATCAGATCTTCTTTGCCCTCTAAGGACCAAGAAATCAAATTGACTAAGATACAAATACTTTGCATACGTTTTAGAAATTACTGCTAGCTGGCAAAATCAAAGATTCATTTTTTTTTTTTTAATGTTAAGCCGTAATTTTTAAAAAAACTATGTGGATAGAGCTCATTTTGCAGCAATGTGCCACAAACAAATGTTGCAAACGTGCCACGAACAGTAATTACAATATCCGATATTTTATTCCATTTGCGTGCTGATATCCAGAGTTTCAAATACAATGAGCTATCCGGAAATTCATTACTCATGAACCTCAACTTGCTTCACATTTCTAAGACCTATTTGGATAATGACCTTTTATTTCATCCAGAGGAAAATAATTACTATTTTTTTTTCCTTTAAAAAAGAGAACGAAAGCTCCGTATGATTTAAAAATGTTTTCCTTTATTAAATAAATAATATGTTATTATTTAATAGTAATAAGAGTTATAGAATTATGAAAAATAATCGCAATTATAGCAAAATTAAAAAATAGCATTGAAAAATATCTGAATTTTAAAAATTTTATTTGATATTAGCGGATGATTTAATTTTCGTAAAAGGTTAGAAAATCAACTAAAATTTATGAAAATTATCGCGGAAACTTCCGCTGCAATAAGGTTACTATACTCTGCTTATCAGATATAATGCCCGATGCATATTGCCCAATTAAGCGCTCAAATCATTTTACATATTGTCCGGGCTTTATGTATAAAGACCTCATTAATAGATAATTAAAATCTATCGATAATCTACATAAGAAGTATACTTCTAAAAGTGAATCAATTTCGAGTTTAGTTGACTTGCAGCTTCGAATTGTGGCATAGTTCTTGTTTTCTCCACTAGAGTTGTCGCAACTTCAATGTGTCGAACATTGCTTATAAATCTAAGTGGTCAAGCATTGCTATTTGACAAATGGAAATAAATATCTCCTTAAACAATGAAGCAATTTAAACACGTCAGTAGTTATGACAGTGTGTTTTAGGGAAACTGTTTCTCTCTCACGCTGAAGCCTTCTAGTAGTCTGACTAGCAATTCGGTGAGCTCACTGTATTTCGGGAAACAGGGGGATGGGAGATTACGTCTATTTTTAATCCACACGCATACTCACTAAACTTGATATTCGCGTGTTTAAGCAGCGCGACATTTCGCCTTGCTATCGCCTACTGTGATGACATCAAATTTTCTTATTGTGAGCTAAACAAATATTTTATTTTATTGTTCACCTCTTTGTTCAAAAGAATGGCAGTTCTCTACATCCAAAAAGAATGCTTGCTGATTTTATTCTGTGGATTACACTTAGTATGTAAGTACTGAACCTATCGGTACATTAAATTACGTGTCTGTTTAAAAAATGGCCCAGCTTTCTTGGCGCAACGAGCAAAGCATTTGCGGTTTGAGACTTTTTAACTAACAACAATACAGGCTTGTATAACAATAGCAGGCATGTTTAAGCAGTTAAACCAAATTCCGCTTTCAGGGGAATGCTCTTTCTCTTTATCGCAGCTGCGCAAAACAAAAGGAAACTTTTCTACAGTAAAAAATTTTAGATACTGAGCATAGTCTTTCTTAGTTTGAATAAAAATAAAATAGGTGCAATAAATATCCCTAAAATAAAAGTTATATAAATGGTACTGTATAGAAATCCAATAGTGAATATTGACTTATACATATTGTTTCACTGATCTTCATAATAGTGCATTTATGTATATTACTTTATGTATATCACAATAACAGACATGTTTAAACTTTATGGCATTTAGATAAACCTGTGTTTCGTTTTTATATTAATTTAACATGCTACTAGTAGTTTCGCTGCAAAAATAAATAAATAAATAAATAAAATTTAAAAAATAAAAATAAAATAAATAAATAAATAAATAAAATTAAGTATTGTTGGTATTGTTTTCGCCGCTGCTTAAATTATGTGTATAAAATGTAATGTATTAAAAATTATAATTTTTTAGAACTTTTTGTAGGTTATAAAAAATTATAACTTTTTGTAGGTTTGTGTTTTTGTAACACGGGTAAAATGGCGTATAGTGTATAGGCTTGTTTTACCAGCAAGATCCTTAAGCTCCTAGAAATAAAAATGATGAAGAATAAAAATGTTGCTGATATGAGACAATTTGTTCGATGTATATTTAAGTTACAAGAAGAATAAAAGTTAAATTAGAGTGTATTCGATACCATTTGAATTACAAATAGTATACTCTCAGTATTGCTCTGAGCCAGATTTACATGCAGGATATAGTTACTGGATAGCTGCAATTTTCCTCATATTTCAGGTAGATTTTGAACCCGTTCCGTTAATGAAATCTTTATTCATTTTCTACTGAAATTATTTAAATTTAAATGAAAAAAAAAATTACCTTCGGCGAATTAGGTATTTCTCATAACATTAACAACCACAAAATCTTGTTAGCTTTAAATAACGATTTTAATGGCAGATTTTAGCGTGTTTTTCCTTTTAAACAACCGTTTCATTTTCTGCTTTAATGTATTATCAAATACCATTTGGATTGGTTTGGTGTATCAAAAACTTTGTACTTGCTTCGACAAATTTTAATAGTGTATAAGAAAAAGCAAAAGCTCTTTTGAAACATTGGTAACCTTATCTCATATTGGAATAAATACCGATATGATACTAAAAATCATTATTCATCATTTGTTTCCCTTTCCTTCATAAGGACACAAAGCGTATTTTGATATGTTAGATTTCTATACAGGAAAACGAAAGGATTTTCTGCGACTTTTAAGAAACATTTCTGTTTGAAAGCTATATTTTGTTTGTCAAAAAACTTTTTAAATATATGTATTTTTTACCCCTCGAATATAGAAACTGAATTCCGAATTTCTGGATATCCATTTTGCAAATTTTTCTGACCTCCTTGGTGTCAGTATATATAGTGGTAATATAATCTCCATGACGAGAGGAATAGAATTTGGCACAGAAGTGAGAATTACCTGGAACAAAACTTTTGTTCAATAAAAGCAATATTAAAAACTATTCCGTTTCTTTTTAATTTGTTATAGAAATCGATAATGTATTTCGATAATCTCTATCTGTCTTCTTTATTGGAAAATTTCTAAAACTGTTCTGGTCTCGTATTGCCTAACCCATAACATGTGTTTCTTGTTTTCCATTTCCGAAGGCAGTTTGTCAGAAATTACCGGCAGCAGTTGCGTATCGTTTAGATACCTAACTTGCATTTCATTCTCTAAAACAGAAAACAGTATTCTTAACTTCTTTCTCACACTGTATTAAATGGTCGTCATCATTATTTCGGTGGAGAAGAATATTCTAACCGTTTTAGGAAAATCGCTTTGGGTAAATGTTTTCAGCAATTTTAATAATGCCAAAATTAAAAAAAAAACTATAATAATGTTTACATTGCTTACGTTATTGAACATACAGTTCTTTTAACTCGTATCGAGAACTTAATTCAGCATAATCCATAGCTGGACATCTGGCAAAAGATGTGTTTGAAAGAACCGAAATAATTTGATACAAAAGGACAGATGAGAGGAGAAAGATACAGCAAAGTGGCAATATGCCTATGAAATTAGAAACTTAATGTTAGGCATAAGAATAACAATACTAAGAGGGATGCTCAAAAGGAGGTTAGTATGCAGAAAGCAGTATAATAAATGATGAATAAAATTTCAAAAAAAAAAAAAAAAAAAAAAAGGTTGAAAAAAAATCTGAAAGTTTTCAGATTTCATATAACTGAGACATGTTGGACATGCATAGTACCAAGATCATTATTATGCTGAACATCTGCCTCTAAAAAGTTTTTCACAATAAGATAATTTTTTAAACATCGTTTTAACTGTGTGAATAGAAAAGATATGTAAATATAAAATCTAATCTTTCATTTGAAGTCTGCAAGCAAAACAAACTTATGTAAAATATTCATAATGTTTTAATAAATTAACGTTTCTTCCCTTTATGCGCAAATTTTGCTATTATTTGAGAACAAATTTACCGATTTAATTCATTTCTGAATGTTTATTAAATCCAAGAAGAATTCCCCCCCTTCAGTACCGAAAAAAATGTTTTTCGTTTTGGTAGGTAGTAGAAGAGCACTGGGTAAAACATAACTCTAATGAAGTTTATAACTGCTCCAGTGGAAATATCAATTGCTCATATATCTGCAAATTTTATATGTGAAGACATAGAATACTTTACATGTGTTACAACTTAATAAAACGTAACAAATATTTTACTAACTGGAATTTTTTCTTTTCGAGAACCATATAAGGATCATCTTCTACCTTTATTGAAACCCTATTACTCACAATATGAAGACTTTTCCTTCATAAAATGTTCTATTTTATTTTGAGAAATTTTGGAGCTGAAGGGTATGTCTGGAAACAATATTTGAGGAACTAAAACGATACGCTACCTTTTTCTACATCGTGGACACTAACGCCTATAATGTTTAAAAAGTGTTCACACTGAAATGTAACATAAATGTTCCATCTATTCTTCTGCCACAATATTCCGCCGAGGTAAAAGCTTTAATCTTTATATTTGTACCACTTTCCAACAGCACTTAAGACTGTATCACCTCAAAAAAGTGTTTTCTACATAGTTCCTACTTCAATTTTGGTAATTGCTTCTACACTAGTTGACTAGGTCAAATAATTAATTATGAACTAAGATTTCATGTTGTGTCACTACGAAACATGCCGCAAAATTTTATCTGCCTAATTTTAACTAATTTTGCTACAAACAGGTTCATCAGTTGCCATTTTTTCTTGTATTTTTGAATCCTAATTTATATGGACTATAGTAAACATACAAAGCATAAAATATATTGCTTTCATCGTTAAGCTCACTAATTATCAGCCCACCGTTTAGCCCAGAGGTTTTCAAACATTTTAAATATTGTACCTCATAAATAAGAATAAGCAAGTAATATAATAAAATTAAGTCAATTCCTAGTTAGGTCAGGAAAGAAAAATATTTTAATTAAAATTTTTTTAATATGTGAAAAAACTTTATTAACATCAAGTGTCCTCCACTACAAGTTTAAAAAAATGTGTTTGAACTTGAGTGGATGAATAAAAAGTATTTTATTAACGATTGAAAATTTGAACAAAATATAGGAAGAGTGTGAGCTAATAGTAGGAATTTAAAAATACCTGAATCATTATAAAAGCATTTTTTGATTAGAGATCAATGTATCTTAAATGGAGTGTTTGAAATCAAAGAGTAAAACATTTTAAATTTATTCTATTCAAATATATTAGTAAATGAAATTTTTATGTTAAAATAAAATATAAATACACTATATATGTATATTATGTGTATGTGAATAGTGAATAATAATTCATAAGAGTAAACATTAAGCTTTATGATTGATGAGGATTAATGCAACAAATGAACTGTAAAGTCTATGTCTTTTTGGGAGTATAAACTATAGACTTTAAAAGGACTATTGAAGAATTATATTCTAACCTTGTTAAACAAAACAAAATCAGAAGAAGGGTATATAAGACCCTTTTATTCGGACACTGCAAATGTCCCATTTAGCTTGGGTTTATATAAGCCAAGCAATTCTGGATTAACAGAAATACGTAACAAATAACAATTTTAAGGTGTGGTGACGGCTCACAGAATACTTTAATGTGCAGAAAAGGCTCTGGTTTGTAGTAAACCGGCGAGACAAAGCTAAATGGCTAGAAACACTCAACACCGCTAACTCAGGTCGCTAATAATCACAGCACAATGTGGCCTGGAATAGGCAGACACGCTCTAAAACTAACTTCTGAAACTCTTGCTTAAACAACACTTTAATCTAAGTAAACTCTCGCTATCTCATTTACATTCTGGCATGAAAAACGTGGGTGAAAAGAGAGTAATAGGAGAGTAGTCAAATTTAAAATGAACTGTTATTTAAAAATAAATAGATAAACCACACAGAACCTGTTTCATAGTAACCACTTTCGATATGTCTGAGTTTATCTTCCTTAATTCAAGCGTTACTCTTCAGATTTGCAGCCGTTTTGTTTTTAATTAATAGTATAACTGAATACAATAATGTCGCAAAGATATTGTATGTTGAAAAGATTTTTTTTTAACTTTATAGAAAAGATACTTATGTTCATGCCTTCTTTTTAACCAAAAATTACATAAGATATCTTTCTTGAATTAATTCATGAAATTTATGTCACATGAAATTTCTAAAAGCTGATTTTCTTGAACTGGAACATTTACTAGAAGGGTATTCGAAATAAAAAACATATCTCTTATCCGACATTTTCTAAATTTTCAGTAAGGTTGGAAGGAAAATTGTTAAGAAATCTTATGCGGCGCTTTTCCATAACTTTAATTAGTTACTCAGTCAGTGACAGAACATTTTACTCTTCTATTGTTGGTAATGAAAACTGGCAATGTTGGAGAAACGCTTCTAATGTTGGTAATGGAGCAAACTTCCTTGCTTTTCTCTTCTTTAATTATGTGTAAGGCCATTAGGTTTTTTAAAGTAGAAGACATGAAAAATGTGCAATGCCGTCCCCAGGACTCGAACCTGGATCTCTTGAATACGAGGCGAGTATGTTACCGTCACACCACGAAGGCATATTGGAATGACTGAGAAAATACCTTATATACTTCCCCTTTTAAAGGGCGACTGGGAATTAGGGGAACCAGTCGCCAAATCCTGATGATGACAATTTCTCGTCTGCGGCCATCTAGTTCGGACGCCCCTGTAGTGTCATTAAAGTTTTTTTTCTTTTTTAAAAAAGCAGGAGAGAATGAAAAATGTGCAATGCCGTCGACAGGACTCGAACCTGGGCCTCTCGAATGTGCGCCGAGTGTGCTACGTTACGCTGCGAAGGCATGCGGAAAGAGGGAGAAAGTACCTTGTATATATATTCTATTTATTTCACAAATGCATTTATTTTGTCATATACAGTAAAAACATTTATATCGCAATCTTGAAAAATAGAATTCAGTTCATTAAATTTTCCAAAAATATCGGACAAATATTCTAAACGTGATAGCCAGGGTTCATCAGTAAAACAGTGACGTAGTTCAATAATAAATCAAAACAACGACACACACACAAAACCAAAAAAAAAAAAAAAAAAAGGGGGGGGGGAAACCAAAACAATGACGGAGTACGATTTGCCAAGCTAAATTCTTAAAAAGTCTACTACTCGTTTCATTATTAAATCAAGAGTCATAACTAGCATATGGACAGTGTGCCTGCTGCCATAAAGGCCAGTTTAATGGGGGTGTCAAAACATATATATATTTGAATAATAAAGATTACTACAAAATGTTAATAAGAGCGCCATTTTACAGTCATCTGAACATTAAATCTTTCAGGTAAAAACTGTGTAACATTCTAGCTAAACTGAAAGTCCTTGGCAGTTAGAATACTTATTATTGCATTTTTCTTTTTTCTGACACCAGTTGTTATGTTCGCAGGGGTTCGTGAGGATTTGGAGTGAATAACGACGACACTTGATGAAGTATCGAAACACACTTTATTTAACCAATATTAATCAAAACAGCTCCAATAACACTTTTTACAGTCATCGAAGATCTACTATAAACACGCTGGAACAATCAGCGACACAGCCTTCACACTGTCAGGCAATAACGGTGGAGACAGCTTCCTGCAAAGCACCCGCCTCTGCTTTCCGAAGCACAGCTCCCGACTCTGCTTGGTCGTTCTCGAAACTCCACGTATTCTCGAGACTCTCCACGCCACAACTCCCGATGCACTCGACACACGAGCACAGCTCCCGACTCTTCAGTTCATTCGTTCCCGGAGCTCAACACGCTCTCTCCACGATGCACTAACCGCGATATACTACGAGACTCTTGCGGTGCACTCGACGACCCACTCGGCACTCGCTGCCCGGCTGTCAACTCGATCCACTCCGCAGGGACTGACTCGTTAGATGAGATACACACATTAACTGACTGCGGAACAGCAAGGTTTATATAGTTTTCGGCTTGTGTTCGAGAACATTCTGGGCTAAACCGATAAGAATTCGTACCAGAAGGTTCTTCATCCTTCCATGGCATATCGCCAATTTTGTCGCCAAATGGGCGATTTCTCGCCAAATGTGGCGACTCTGCTTTCCTTTGCCATTTTATGGCAACCCTAAAACTGTTTTGCGCGGAAGCCATCTTAACGCACCTGTACATTTCGTAACATTATGAATTGTGTAGCGAATTATCCCTGAGTTCATGTGGAAAGACAAGTCCAAACAAGAGTGAAATTACCCTTTTATTCAGCTCAATAATGATTCACAGATGGCCCCTCACGGGCTTACAGGAAGCCTCCACCTGGGCTTTAACTTGAGATAGAAAATAAGAAACTATTCTAATGCTAACTAAACTAAAAACCAGCCGAAGCTGTACTGAAATAACTAACTGAGTTGGCCCTTATTCAAAGCTCACCGGCGAATACTAGCAGGCACGTAACAATACGGCCGAACGGTAAGATTTGGTTTAAAGCAATGACGTGGCCAGAAGGCAGAACACGCTCTACTAAGAACTTCTAAGCTGTTCTGCTGAAGTGACGGACACTTCAGGTAAAATACTAGTTCTACCTTATTTATATAAAACGGGATCCTGAAAACTCATTCTGCAGGGGCGTAGTTAGAGGGGGCAAGAGCTGACATTTGTTCTCGGGCGCAGGTTCCAGTGGGTGTCAAACCGATGTTAGGAATTTTTAGAATGAAATGTTTTCCACTCTTAGCAAACATGAGGGGGATGCGAGATCTTCAGTTGTCCCCGGGCGCTGAAAACCCTTGCTACAGCTCTGTCATTCTGGCAGGTAATTGTAGGTGGGAAAATGAAAAATTAAAGGAAAGCTTGTTCAAAAATAAAAATAACTATTAGGAAATTAAAATAAACCTCTACAACTGTAACACTAAAAATAATGTATTTATTTATGAACGCAGTTTGAGAAACCCTGATCTAGCCCAAAGATTTTGTGAAGAAACAATTTCATAATTCAAAATTTATATTCCACAAAAGTATTAGTTCAGAAATACACTGTATGCAAGTAAGTTAGTGAGAAGAATGTTAGTGAAGCGTAATATGTGTATTATTAACTCACTGTTTTGCGCGGAACTGTTTTGCGCAAACTTTTGTTCTTACTTCAATGTAAAAATGCGGAATGTAAAAATTCAAATCATCACATCAATATCAGTATCAGTAGTGGGCGCAGCCCGACCCGCTTAACCAAACAAGTTGGTCTCATGGTCATAACAGGCCACGTCCATTAAATACCCTCGCCTATGGTCATAACAGGCCTCCATTATAATAATCACATCAATATACCTTACGACAAAAATACATACTATTTTCAGCTTGTATTTCTGAAATATTTCTATCAGATGCTTGTTGTTGATTTATAGGTAGTGGCGAAATAAAGCAAATAAGTTGTAGTTTGCATTTCATATTTAAAGAAATTAATATACTTTTACGAAAGAGTCATATTTTTGAAAAAGCAAAATTATCATTAGCGCCCGATTAAGACAATCTGAGGTCATAGGCTCAAGGACACTTTCCTTTATTTTTATGGATAAAAATCAGGCTTATAAGGAATTACAGGATGATTTAAAGGTGCCTTGTTAATTTCATTATTAACGTAAAAAATCTTGATTTTGGTGTAGGGTAAAACATTTCTTTTTCTTACTTCAAACTCTTCTCAACTTCAGAGCCGAGAAATTAAAAAAGATTCAGGTTCACAGCTTTATTTTCTACGATTTATTTTATCGGTTCTTCACTTTTCTAATAATTTAAGAAGAGAGAATAAAAGGAGGCCTGTTTTGCACTTTTCTGGCTTCCCGCAATCTGATAGAAATGATAATCTACTTTGTCTCCATTGGATTCAGAACTGATGTAGAAAGCTTAAGAAATAAATTTTCAAAGCTTTGAAGAGTATAATAATAAGATTTTATTTCTAAACATAAAATGCGTAAAATTCCAGTTAATGTAGCAAAGTAAGAATAGATTGAATTTTAGTCTTGTGACACTCAGTTGAATTTTATGATATGGTGATACAAAACATCTTCTTTAATCATAAGAAGGATGTGATTTCTTAAGTAAAATTTTTAGCATTTTAAACAGTTTATTCGGTTTTAATGTTCTCTTAGGATGTTTTTCTAATTTTTCATTTCTGAGCTATTAGCTGTAAATTAACTATTATTAAATGTTTAAGCATTAAATTTCAAAACGTTTTGACCAAAATTAATAATTACACATGGTTTTTAAAATATATTTAATGTGGTTTGGAGCGCTTATGCAATTTTTTTTCCCTCATCAGAAGGATTTTACAATTTTCTTAAAGTTATTTTAATGAGAATTTCGAAATCAGCATTAGATAATACAATTAATCGCTTTTAGGCGAATTGTCGTCCACCACCTTTTAGTTCGAGTCATTAGGTTATTCTGAATATGAGCAATACCCTCCCTGGGACTCGAGCTTGGACCTCTCGAATACGAGCCGAGTGTGCTACCGTTACACCACGAAGGCATGCTGGAAGGAGGGAGAAACTTCCTTCCTTTTCCTCTCTCCTTCTTTACCTTACACCTTTTCAAATAAAATTTCATATTTCTATTAGGAAAGTTACTATAGAGACTTGTGTAACATAATCTCTAGTTATACTAATAGCAGATGTTCATAAAAAAAGTAAGCAATATAAAATTTTATCGAAAATATCAAGAACCCCCCTCTCCAATCGGGTCTGCCATTTTATTTATTTGATAATTTGTTGAGAAAAAAATTAACAAAAGTTGCAGTTTTTAAACAGCACGGTGGTTCAGTGGCTAGCGCAGCAGCACCACAGGTCGGGGTTCGATTTCTGGGCTGGGCAAGGTTGACTCAGCCTTTCATCCCTTGATTTCCATCCCTTGGGTCGATAAAATGAGTACCAAGTTCACTTGGGGACTAAACACTGGGGGGGGGGCTGCGACAAGCTGAGCACTTGTTCAGGGTATATGCTTACGCACCCCGGGGCACAAGGTCAAGAAAGCAGATTTTCATCCCTTGGGTCGATAAAATGAGTACCAAGTTCACTTGGGGACTAAACACTGGGGGGGGGGGGCTGCGACAAGCTGAGCACTTGTTCAGGGTATATGCTTACGCACCGCGGGGCACAAGGTCAAGAAAGCAGATTTCGGGCACTGCAGGCCTTGGCCCAGTACCACTGTTACGCCACTAAGTTTAGTTTTTTTTTTTTTTTTCTTTTTTTCTTTTCTTTTTTTTTTTTTTTTTTCCCAGTTTCTTAAAGGAAGTGCAGGAATTTACAGGTTTCGAGCTTTTTACTTTCGCATTCAAAGGCTTACAGTAATATATGATATTCACAGCTGGTACATGTAGAAATATTAAGGTGAATTTATTTGCTTTACGTGTTACATTAACTG
This sequence comes from Stegodyphus dumicola, assembly GCF_044657685.1. NCBI lineage: Eukaryota > Metazoa > Arthropoda > Arachnida > Araneae > Eresidae > Stegodyphus > Stegodyphus dumicola. Next base: position 214,302,040 of record NC_140773.1, on the reverse strand, counting down.
AAATGAACTGCGTTAATAAGTATTTGTTGCAATAATATATAGTTGTTATACTCAGATAAGCAAGTAACTATATTTAGTATTAAGATCAGCATGCAACATTTTGAATTCATTGAAGTTCTCATTGATGTATTTAATAACTTTAAATATAATATGACAAGTTCTGTTGTTCTAATGAGCCTGATTCTTCAGGCTGTTGCATTGTTTGCAATTGGTCTGGACAGATGTTTAGTTTATTTATTTGATTGTGGAAAAGTTAGGAAAGCTGTAACTATTCCGTGAGTGGATAGTAGGGTCTATTTATTCCCGGAATAGTCCGTGAGTGGATAGTAGTAGGGAATAGCTCACTTTTTAAAACAGGAAATGTCAAACAGGAACAATTGCTGTCGCCAGGATTCAAACCACGGATGTCTCGATTGCTAATGTGGCACGCTAAAAGTTACACCACGAGAACATGCGTGATGAAGGAAGGTGGTAATTCATTGTAAGTTTCTATCCTTTTTGTAATGCCTTTTTTACGCGCTTTTTTTCTTTTATATGTAAAAATGTTATTAAGTACTGAGGGAATTTTTATAATCATATCTTTCTGGTTTTAGCATCACTTTTTGGATTAATGAAAAAGATCAGATCCTAATGGTTACATATGGAATAAGATCCTAATCATTACACTATCCACACATTTTATGATGTGCCAGTTGTACAATGGTTTAAGCAAAAGGTTAGCATTAAAAATTAACCTTTGAAAAATGTTTTAATAGTATATGCACACACAAACCAAAATAATAATAAAAATAAAAGTTAAGTAATAAAAAGTAATACATATATAAATAAAATAATAAAATAAATAAATAAAATGCGTATGTATAGTTTTGTGAATATCTTGAAACTTGTATTGGTCACAAATGCACGTTTTTACTATGTTGTCATCTTTGAAAGTCCCACACTTGGTGATTTATTTACTATGTTCACCAAACTATGACTCAGAATTCAATGAATTTCTCTCTTAACGCCCTACATAACGCCAAGTTCATTCGAGCTTAAGTATCGGTCTACAAGTAATCAACTCTTAACTACAATCTCATGTCCAACAAATTTCACTGTCATTAGGTGTATTCAATTAACTTCATCAACTTCAAGTTTTTGGAGCGTGACAAGAAGAACCAATACTTTTGCGGAAAATTCTCTGAAGCAGAACTGTCTACGTTGCTTGCATTGAGATCTATACGTTTCCTCTTTTATTTAGCATATTTTTGCATTCTTATTATCAATTTGAATAAATACTTCAGTACTTATAAGTATGAAAATATTTTATATCAGTTTTGATGGGATTTATTTGCTCCCAGTACGGATCTCTATGTTCGAAAGGACATAACCAAAGTATTTTAAGCCTGTTATTCAGCCTTGAGCGTTTGCATTTCATTGTTACAAACAGGAGTAGGGAGGTAAATTATTACTGCACAACACTAATATGCCGCTTGTTTTAAAAACTAGGAGGAGTTTTCTAGAAAAAGCTGACTCATGTTTGTGTTCCATACAGGAAAAAAACAGTCTGGTTTCGACAAGAACAAACTACTGTGTTTACTCATGTATTTTAGCCCTCTCGCTTAATTTCCCCCTTAGCATCGTGTTCATATGCAATAAAAACTTTTAGTTTTAAATATTTTGATTCATATTATTGAGAGAAAATTTGATTATTAGCAGGAAAAATCTCTTTTTTACTGATAAGTTTACATCTTTGAAATATTTTGTTCAATCTCTTTAACTTTCCTTGGTACTAAAAAAGTAGTTTTTACGGCATTTCATATAAATATATGAAATCTTCCAGGAAATCTGTCTTCAAGGGAAATAAAACTTTTGAAACAAAATTTTTATACACAGATTTTTGAAATGTAACAAGAAAATTTCGTAAATATTTGTGTATTCATATTATGGAATTAGCTTTATTAGCGAGAAAAAGAATTACTTGGGAACTTCATACCCAAGAAAAATCTATATACACCTCTTAAAGTTTATTTCAGAAGTAAAAAGAATTCTTAAAGAAAGGTTGGTTTGGTTCGTTTATTGAAATTACGGCAAAGCACACTAGGGCTATATGCCTAAGGGGAGGGATGCATTCGTGGAGGACTTTCTAAGGGAAACTGGCTCGTATACACGTTACACATGGGGAAAACGACGAAAATGCCCATGCAGCCAGCCCGTTCGCTCTTAAAGAAGGATTTCTTTTGGTTGATTACTGCAAAACGTTCAAGGACTATCTGCCTAAGGGAAGGAATGCCGTGAAGGACTTTCTAAGGGAAGCTGACTCATATCTGCGTTACACATGGGGAAAATCACAAAAACACCCTTGCAGCTAGCCCGTCCTCCAGGATTTGAACCCAGATCGAACTACTGTGTTCAGCGATTATAGTGCTCAGTCGCTTCTTCTTCTCATGCGCGAACTTCTTATTTTTGAGGGCGGTGTGTGTGTGTGTATTGAGAATATGGCAAAGCACACTAGGGCTATCTGCCTAAGGGGAGGGATGCCTTCGTGGAGGACTTTCTAAGAGAAACTGGCTTGTATACACGTTACACATGGTGAAAATCACGAAAACGCACATGCACCCAGCCCGTTCGCGGGATTCGAACCTCGGATCGAATTGCCAGTGTTAAGCGATTTTACCGCTCGGCCGCTGGTGGGCTTTTGAGAGTGGTGTCTAATGTATTGTAATTAGAAACACTATGGTATAGTATTTTAGCAACAATTATTTTATTAGCACTATAAATTCTTAAAAATATTTTTTTCTTTTCAGATTGTGCACATCCTGTTGATCATAAAGTAATTTATGCTGGCCAAACAGAAGTGTTAGAAGGTGATTCTTTGGAAATATCCTGCGTTATGAGCGAGAGAGATATTCACGAATGGACAATTAATAGCTCATATATTATTGAAGAAGATAACGACAAAGGTTACGCGTTACTGGGAAAGCCAGCGAAGACTTTCTACGATAAATATGTATTAGAAATACAGTCAGCTCAACTTTATCACGAAGGAGAATATCGTTGCAACAAATACAGCAGGGATTTTCATTATTTAAATGTAATACCCATTTCATCAGATGGTAAGTATAATTATCTTAATTATCTGCAGCATGTTAATTAAATTATCTTTTTCTACAAAGTTGAAATTTCTTGCAACTATATCGAGTATTTTAGTTGCAGATACTATCATTAACTTTTCTCATTACATTCGATGATCCCTAAATCACAACTGCTTTTTAATAAAGATCTACCAGAGGAACTACGAGGTCGATGAGATTTAAGCATTTTACATTTTGGTAACTTATTTTTCATAGAGGTTTATTGTGGAGTTTCCAGTTCCTCCAGCATTTTAGAACCAAGTTCTCGAAGAGATCTTTTTTTTTTTTTTTTTCTCGTAATTCCCGCAAGATCACGTATTCTTAGAGTTTCCCTGAGAAGTTCTATCAGTTCTACTTTTAAATGCATATATTATCTGGCATGAAATAGACTCATAATAATTTACAACAAATTATCTAAAAAGTTATTGTATGCGAAATTTAATAAAAGTATCAAACATACAGAAATCTATGCTTTATTACACTGCTTCGCATGGAAATAAGGGCGCTCAGGAATATTTAAAAGTTCCTTTACAAGCTATTTTTAATGGAAAATTTTATGTAAGAATGCTTAGAATCTTTCTACAGAAGAGACAAATGCTTGTTTAAAAGATTTCCTTTATGTTGTTGCGAAATGTCTAGATGCGGTAAGATAGCTTCCCCGCAAGGCGAGTTTGGGGTTGCCAGATAATAGCAAAGAAAGACAGGGTTGCCAGATTTGAAGCGAAATCGCCCATTTGGCGACAAAATTGGCAATATGTCATAGATGGAGCGAGAACATTCTAGAACGAATTCTTACCAGTTTTCCCGAGAATGTTCTCGAAGGCAGGTAAAAGTTATAAATACCCTGCCTATACGTGGAGTAGCAGTTTATCGTGAAGAGTATCGAGAGTATTTTGAGATCAGTAGTAGGGTCATTCAGAGATTATCTCGACAGCGATCGACCGAGTCGGGAGCTGTACTTTAGTGCTTTGCCGTGAAGCTGTCTTCACCGTTATAGCCTGAAGGCTGTGTTGATGATTGTTTCAGCGTGTTTATCGTAGTTTTTCGACGGCTGTAAACGCGTCTTTGGAACTGTCCTGTGTAATACTGAAGAATAAATTGTGTTTTGGTTCTTCATCAAGCGTTGTCATTAATCACTTCAATCTACGAACCCGTAGAACGCTACAATATTTTATTCTGTTAGCTTAAGGTAGCTGGTTACGTCGTCTGAACCCTAATTTTCTCCCTCTGAATGATTCTACCTCAGCTTCTGCTGACAGCCATGGAATGTCAGAGTGGTTTTAACTCATCGAATTTTATTGTTGTTAAGTGCAAATTGTGATATGGAAGGGGACTCCTCGTCCAGACACTAACATCTCGTCTGCTTTTTTGCCTCATCACTTTCCAATTATGCTGTCCATTCATCAATGGAATCTCTCTGCTCAATGAATCACAATGCTGAAACACGAGATGTTATCAGTTTTATGTACATTCAGTTCAATAGATGTTGTTGCGGATTATGCAGCTCCGCTACTTTTAAAATTTGCGTTACACGCCTTCTATTCATAGTTTATGGTTTGTGCTAAATACGAATTGTAACTTTTCGTAAGCTAACGAATATTCTCACTGGAGTTGTTCTTCGGATATCTGCAATCATTTGAATTACCTAAACCCATTGCGATAACTAATATACTCAAGATCTATCAGCAGAAGGAAAATACTCAAAAAAGGACCACCAAAACTTTAAATCTAAATTTTATAAGGTATTTCTCCCGCCTTTTTAGCATGTCTTCGTGGTGTGGTGGTCTGCACGCTGGGTGCGTATTCCAGAGGTCCGTGGTTCGATTACTGGCGAAGGCGTTGCTCATTTTTCATATCTCTGCTTCCAAAAAAATCCCAATGTTTCTACAGTGGCGCCCGAACTAAAAGGGTGGTGGATGATGATTCTCCACACCCAGGCCTTTGCGGTTGGGTACCCTAAAAACCCAAGTTGCCCTTTATAAAGGGGGCGTATATAAGGTTTTCCTCCCGCCTTCTTAACATGCCTTCTTGGTGTAGTGATCTGCATGCTGGGCGCGTAATCCAGAGGTCCGTGGTTCGATTCCCGGCGAAGGCGTTGCTCATTTTTCATCTTTCCTGCTTCCAAAAATTCCTAATGACTCTACAATTTAAGTTTTGCATTTTGCAATAACTAAAAATTGAATACTATAGGTTCTTGCATAAACGCGTAATGTGGGTTCTTCTTGTAATTAAAACTCATACGTAGTACTGGACGGCACTGTTTTTTACTGGAAACATGAACCAAACGAATAATATATTTAGAACTCAAAATTAAGAGCCGGGAATTATACCATCTTCGAGGCACTTCTAGTGGCGTAACATGCGTAACAACTTTTCTGTTTATTCTAATTCTTGGCAGTGTGTGTGTGTGTATGGGTGAAAGCAGGGCGCGCCGGTTAGTCTGAAAGGGCGCATGTCCGAAGTTTGCTGGATACTAACAATAGCTTTTCGAGTAGTTCATAATTAGTTTTTGCAACTTAAAATACATCTGCTTTCCTTCCTTCCTGAAACGGAAAATTTAACGCTAAAAAATTCAGAACGAAGGAAATGATGCGACTAAAAATCTAATTTAACCCAACAGTGAAACGAAAAATGCAAACTAGTTCTAGAGAAAATGAAAAATTCAAGGCACCATTAGCTATTGCTAAGATGAGATTTCTGATCTTGCAAACGTAGAATCTGTCTAAAATTCTACAAGTTAAGATATTGTTACAAAAGCATTAAAAAAGGTAACGAAATATTGATGAAAATTGTTTTATTGAAACACCCAAACGCTTCATATCAAGAAACCGAATAATTACGGTTTAAAATCTTATCTTTCTATCTATGTTTCACTTTTTAATTTTTTAGCCATCTCTTTAGTCTACTCTCTCTTTTCCTTTTGTCCGCAACTTTTTATTTAGTATTCTTTCTATGGTACTATTCCGTTTTGAGGACCGTAAAAAATTGCAGCGAAAATGTATGCGCAAAAGCGCCAAATCTAGCAAATGCGCCCATTTTACAGCGCGCCAAATCTAGCGTACGCGCTGATTTCAGATTGCGTAAGTTTATATAGTTCTATATTTCTTAAGACGCCATTGAAATACTAGTTTAATTTTTAAATCCATTTTTTTATTTGAAATTCTTTTTTAATATCCTATGGGTTTAACAATTTGGGAATTGCCCATTACGAAAAGTCAGCAATAGAATTTTGGGTAAAGTGCAGAATCACCCACCGTTTGACGCCTTTTTAAGAATTGCACATACTCGGTATCCATGTGCACATCGACCTATTTTCACTGTAAAAAAAATCCCAGAATTGCACAAAAATGGCACTGCGCACACCCTTGGCTTTATCTATGTACACATCGACCTAGTTTCACTTAAAAAGTAAAAGAAAATTGACAAAAATTCAATTGTTTTTACCCTTGTAAAAAGCGGAAAACAAATACTAAGTGAGCGATTCTGCACTTTACCGAGAAAGTTTTCAAAGAAAAGGCATCATTCATTATAGAAAATTACGTTTGAACAACCAACGAGATGAAATTATGCTTTAGCGATAAGTCGGTATCGAAATAGCGATGCAGTCATCCATTCAGTTATGTTTAGCAATTTTTATATAAATTATGATAATGATCTGAAATAGTTATTTACTCTTATGCTTCCATTCAGTCATGTTTAGCTTTTTTCATATAAATAATAATAATAAAAAAGTATTATATGAAATTAACCTATTAAATCATCTAAATTAAATCATCTATCTTAGATAGTTATTTACTATTATACTTTCTTTCTTGCCCCAATTATTAGGGTTGCCGCAATTATTTTTGGCAGCATTGGCATCAATAATAGTTTGGCGATTTTTTACGGCCCTCGAAACCGAACCCTTTCTATTAATAAACGGAGGTAAAGATCAAAACCCAACAAAAATAGGGAGGAAAAAAAAAAAAAAAAAAACTCTTGGACCAAACTAAAAACACTTGAACTTGAATTCCGGATGTCTTCAATACCCAAAATCTGATTCATACAACGTAGTGTGTTGCAGGAATTGCATAGAAGATTGACAATATTTTGTAATAATAAGCAAACCACATAATTGCTGTTGTTGTGCCTAATCTCATTTATCTGACCTAATCAGAACAAACCCACGAAGGATAGTAAGGAGTACAAGATTGCGTTCGTTATTTGCCTTGATCACCCTACAAGTAGCAGTTTGACTTTCTCAGTTCCGTCCCAGTTTTGAAGAGCACCCCGGGGAACAGGTCCGAGTCCACTCCTCTTCTCCTACTATCAACCTCTCGAGAGAAATTTCGTCTCGTATATTTTGAGTGCCCTCATGCCGCACAGGCGCTGTACATTTACAAGCATCCATGCCTTTTCCCGGATTCGAACCCTGACACTTCGGTACGCAAATCAGCGTCACTAGCCACTTTCCCGTCTTTGCAATACCACACAACTTTTCAGTTTAATTGAAGGAAGCCTATTTTCCTTCATAGTAAGCGGTAATTGAGTTTTCATTTTCAGAAATTTAAAAAATGAAGTCACTAAATGATTTGAGAAGTCTGATTTGTTGTCTTTGAAAATGAATCAGATAACTCCTTTGAAAGTGAATTCGCAGTTATTTTTTCAAATAATGAGTCTTGGGGGAAAATATATCCCACAGCCTGTATCGCGTATCACGAGATTATAAGGAAAAAGCGGTAACATTCTGGCATAGTATAAGAAACGCGAAATATGGCTTGCAGTGTGTTCAAAATAATTAACCATATTTTTTTTCAAAGAAAGGGAAACCTTTTTTAAGGGCAATAGCTCACATTCATGTTATTCATAGGCTAAACCACGAAAATTCCCATGCAGTTAGTACATTCACCATGATTTGAATTCATGTTGAACTAGCTGAGTTTAGAAGCTTCACCGCTTGGCCACAAGTGGCGCTGAAATTTTGAAACTTTTGTAATTCAGTTCTGTTAATTAACACGCCAACTAGTTTGGCTATAACTTCTTTTATTTTTTTATTCAATTTGGGGACTTCCTCTCTCTGTCTTAGAAATAGCGCCATAAGTCTAATGTGTAAAGCAAAAAATATGAAAGCAAACTTCTAATTTTGATTGGCTATAACCTCTTTTATTTTTATTTAATTTAGGGACTTCCTCTCTCTGTTTTAGAAATAGCTCCATAAGTCAAAACTGCGTCATTCAAATTTATCGTGCTATCTTACGTAACGCTCAATGCAGATGTCTCTTGCCCAATCAAAGTAATTATAAACCAAAACTTTTTTGCTCCTTTCCTTCTTCCTCTGCATTACTACTGAAACACTTTCTCTCTTTTCGTTTACGCTTTCATCCTGGGAAGACGCTGCTGCAGTCATCTATGTGCTGCCATGATCGCTTCTACCGCCATAGTATCAAAATTGTAAATGTTCTGGAAATAGGCACGATTGGGAGTGCCAAGTGAATTTTCGCCACAAATATGAGTTTAAATAAATATGGAATTTAATCCAATTCGACTGCTTCCTCTTCAAAATAGAAGGACGCTCTAAGCATCAAGTATATACGCTAAACAACATTGATAGATATCATATCTTGAGAGATATCATAGATATCATCGAGTATTCAAAATATGGTGTGCTATCATTACATACAGATATAAAATATAAAAGATGCTGTTGCGTGCGTACGGGTTCGTTATGAACTGAATACACAATTCCGATGAAAAATGAATAGAATTTATTATTATCACGATAAAATAAAACAAAATACTTAAGTTTCCTCATATATTCGTACAGTATTACAATATGTCACAGTAGTTGACTTTTAACTATTCAAACGTTCAACAGAATTTAATTCAAAACAGCTAGAGAAAGCTAATCCGCGAATTCGCTATAGTCAACAAGAGCAGTTTTCTAAACAGACTCTTAAAACAACTAAACTGACTTGCCAATGCCAATGATTATAAATTACGGAGTGCCTATAGTTCAAAAATAAACTGAATTGAGAGCTTTTCCTCCTTTTTATAAGCTTTTTAAAATTCGTCACGCGTTGCACTGCGGGGATAAAATAATTTTATTTACAATTCTAATAACATTAACTATTTAAATACCAAATCCGTAACAATACGATGACTTTGCTCTAAGCCAAGGTTTCTTAAACTGTGGGTCGCGACCCCCAAGCGGGTTGCGGGATCTGCAGCAGGTTTTAGCATTTTTGATATTTCTTTAACTTATTGTAATAATTTTACAATTACCAAATATTTTTACACAATGTATCTGAAAATAGATAAAGATAAGACAATACAAACAAGAAAAAACGAAAACGTTTCGACGCTAATATACACGTTCATTTTCTTTGCATGTGACGCTGTCATTTCGTCTGTTACTTATTTAAAATTTTTACATTCTTCTATGTCTTAAAATTAGAAATTAAAGTTAATGGCCTAAAACTGCAGTAGCATATTATAGTACAAGTGAAAAAATTGACAATTTCACTCACGTGTGTGTCGGATTTGCGCAATAATTATGGGCTCTCCCCAAAATTTTGTAAATATTATGGGGTCTTGGGGGTTGCGAAAAAATCTCAGTGATAAAAAGGGGTCGCGACTGAAAAATGTTTAGGAAACCCTGCTCTACGCGAACAGGCAACATCTAATTAAAGTTCCGCAGTTTCAGGATTTTCCCCCAAACCAGTGTTTTCGAGAACATTCGAGCATGTTACGTAACCGCTCCCATAAATGAAGAAGTCACGCCATTTTGCGTCAGAATGCTTCTCTCCTCCTGCGCTACAACCCATCTTTCCTTTGTTAGAGCAGTTATGACGTAGAAAGTCTAAATTTAATCGTACTTAGTTTAAATCGCTATGGAATACGTAATTTGGAGAATTTCATCTAAAGTAAAAATGATCTGCGGTGAGAATTGAAATAAAGATATGGAGTAGTAAAAAACGAAATCCTTCTGTGTCATCATTTCTGCTGTTTTCCACTCCGCCACGACAACACTCTAATCTGATGTAGTTATATCGTCAAATTTGGTAATTCCTGTGCCTGCATGCCAAAATAGTATATATATATATATATATTATTTTTCAGAAAATTGAGAGTACTAAGCTGAAAGACCTTTCTTGCCAGCTTATATCATATTAAAATAAGTAGAGAATTCCATTGGATTATTCCTGTTTTCATACATCATAACTTTAAAAAGACTTATTTTTCTGATTTGTCATGTAGTGTTAATTATGATTAAAACAGTCAACTGCTCTCTCCCATAATACCTTCATAAAAAACTTTATAAGATAAATGTTTCATATTTATATTACAAATAAAGAAAACCATGAAAGCCTTATGCAGCCACCTTATTGAACAGCTGGAAATATCAACTATCAGAACTTTTTAACGTAGGTCACGTGGCCATTCATAAGTCTGAAGACTTGAAAAAGGCTTTTAAAATTACTATCTCAATATTTTTGAAAAAATATACCGGAATCTTTGATCCAAAAATCCATGTTAATAAAAAATTATTTGATAGAATGCTAAACATAGATAGATAAGGTACAATCCATTAGAATACTTGCCGATGCAGCACTAATTTGAAAATTTTTCAAAAGTTTAAAATACTGTTTGAGCCGTAAAATTATCGATTTACCGAAAGAAAACAGAAAATAAAAAAAAAAAAATAATAATAAATTAAAAAAATAAATTTGAAATCTGTCAGATTTTATGTTACGCCCAAAGGCGAGGTTTTTTTTTTTTTTTTTTACGTTTTGTGTGTTACCTTGATTTATTAAATGTCATGTTCTTCTTCGCACTTAAACCATAAAATTCAATTCAACAGCAATATCACAAAATATTTAAGAGCATATCTTTAGAGTTTTCGATACACAGTCTCGCGCCCTGGAGATTTTTTTTTGGGGGGGGGGGGAGGGTACACTATTGTAACTGCTTGCTTTGAAATCGTCGAGTTTCATAATCAAAAGCTCATAAATGCTTTAAAAAATATGAAATAGATAAAACAAATTTCAAATTCCAAATTTGGGCTTCCAGCTGTTTATAACCGGGTGGAGACGTACGTTGTTCAAAATTTGATGGCTCTAGGTTGTTTTATCAAATGAGAAACATACACACAATTATTCAGATTCTTCATTATTTAATTTCTTTAAATATAATACAGAACTCTAATATTTGGTAGCAACAGTTTGAAAAGTGACTTGCCGTTTTCAGTTACAGTGAATCAACGCAAAATGCCAAAACGAAATTACGAACCCTTCGCGTCTAACGCCCTTTAAGCTAATAAAGAAATAGATACACATGGAATATAAATTAGCCTTCATTTATTGATTTATTTTATATTAATTTTTATACCAATATTGTGAGTTATTGATCCCAATATTGTGTGAGTTTTTTGTTCCAGTATTGTGAGTTCGATAGTGTAAGTTGCATAACCTTTACAGTAGTTACACTGTGAGTATGTTTAGCTCAGTTTCTTAAAGCTATGATTCACTCCAATATTATGAAGAGCTATTTGTGTTCATTTTGTTCTAAATTTAATAACTCTCAAAACAAGTTTTTGAATAAATATTTAGAAAATTACGATTATGAATGTTGTTCAATTATTTTCAGATCTTGAAGAAGATGGTAAAGAAGATGTGCCTATTGTCAAAAGATCCAATGAACATGTATTGAAAGTAAATGAAACAATTGAATACTACTGCGCCTCCGCAAGAGACGATAACTCTCAAGTCACATGGTGAGTTTTTTTAATAAAGAATTTATTGCATACTCACCTTATCTTTCTCTCACACAGTGCGAATGCAAATCACACAATACGAACGCAAGAAGGAAAAAGTCTTTAAGTAATATTAAATAGAAAAGGATTACTAAAACACGCAAATATTGTTTTAAACGGAGATTGTGAAAGAACTTGAATGATACATTCCCCTTCTTTTATTATCAGCTTTTATTTTATGATGGCTTGTCTGACTAAATGCAGTTAAAGTATCCTTTTAATGAACCATCATATTTGAAAGAATAATAGTAATTTTTATAAAAATCTTTTTAAAATATTTAAAATCTACATTTCTAAATTATTAACTATAATTAGAAGAATAAATTTTAAGAGTGGTAATGAATAGCAAGCTTTTTCTCATTAAGTTTATTGCAAATATTCGTATTTAATATTTGTAAGAGAAAACTCGAACATTAAACAGAGGTCACAAAATTGAAAGCCCGAAATTTTCATTTGGCAGTATATTAAAAAAAAATTTCTTTGCCCGAATGATATCAGTTTTCACACATACCAGTTGTAGCCTGACCATAGTTAGAGATCACAGACTTGTTTTAAATCGAATCTAATTATGTATTCTGATTCGATAAATATTATTTCTTGATGCACTGTGCTTAGAACTGTCATTTTTCTCTAGCATACAATCAAAATATATTCCGGTAAAAATGTTCGAGCAATCACAAACAAAAACAACCGCCAACTAAAAATTTTTAAAGGTGGTGATTAAGATGATTACTTTTTTCCCTTGTCGTCATGCAGCTTCTGATGGACAATGCTGGATTTCACTTTCTCCAATTTGTAAGGATTGTCTCCGTTGATAAAAATTTATCTAATTAAAAATGCTTTAGAAATAGAAACATGTTTAACTTTCTAGCATAAAAGCAATTTCAATATCACTCGATTTTCTGCCTTTTTTGCGCTTTCTTGAGACATTTGCTTTTTTTATTACTATCAAATTATTTAAGTTTTATTAAGTAAATCATTGAATTTAAGCATTATTTAAGTTTTATATAAAATTACTGCAATAATAAAAATACCGTGAAGCTTCTACGGTGACTACTTCCGGGAGATTACTAGCTCTAAAAGTAACCAGAATTTCTGAGAACATAATTTAAATAACACTAATGGAACATCATCGAAAGTCCTGTTCTCTAAGGCAGAATAGTCAGGCAAATAAGATTGATGGTATTCGTAGTTCGTTTCGGCTTCGGCTACCAGTAAGCGTGCTGACTTGGCATGGCCGATTTCGTCGTTTTGACCATGTTTAATGAGACAGAAGCCAGAAAGCTGGAAGAAGTTCGAAGTTAACAAGTGTGGAGAAGGAGTTTGGGATTGTTCAGAGCATCGTTTCGCTAAGCTGAAGAATGTTTCAAACTGCAAGAGCAGCTACCCTAGCGTTTAGCAGTGGTCATCCGCGAATAACAACAGCAGCGGAAGACTGTTATATTGTGATACCGGCGGCCAGTGCTTAAATTGCGCCGGAGCGCACCGAAGCCCTAGATAAGATGAGCTCCAGTACTTCTTTCTATAAAACTGAAGCACAATTTGAAGGGAAAAAATTTAGAATTCCTAACATTTTATTTTAACAATAAAATTTTATTAAAAATCGCTTATTAAATTTTAATTTATCTCTTTGCATTTTATTTAATCTTAATTATTTAATTACCTTACTCTTTAGTTATTTCAATAAGAAAGATTTAATTAATTATCTATAAAATCATAATCATAAGGTTTAATTAATTATCTATAAAATCATAATTCATTAATTATATAATAATTATTGATCAAATAGCAATTTGTAAACATTAATTAAATAGCTATTAATTAATATGATAATAATTAATTATTTAGTTTTAAAATTATTAATGAGTTTAATTGTCATTTTATTTATTTATTTACTCTTGTTTCCCTTTGCTGACGGTCTTCCATAGGACTCCGGCACTTCTAATTTTAGAAATTAAGCCCTGCCGCCGTCAGACAGGGAGAGATATCGCAGGGCACATACAACAGACTATTGACATCCGATATTACGTTTTACAGCAACCAGAAGCCTGCACAAACATGTTCTGTATGCACAATGACCATGTGTGTGCTATTAACGTCTGCTGATCGGAGACACGGGTTCCTGTATTGCTGGGAACATAATAACTGAATATAACAGGAGTGGGATAGAGTGCTCTTTACGGATGAAACCCTATTTAGTTTGACCAGAGATTCTGGGCATATACACATAATTCTGGAAAGAGAAGGGAACACGCAATAATCCTTCCAATATATCATCGAAAGGGATCGTTTTGGAGGTGCCGGATATGTCGTTTGGTGTGATATCATGTTTGGTAACCCCACTGACCTCCATATCTTCCAAAGATGTTTAGTCAGTGCAGTTCGCTATTGTACCTAAATTCTCTTGTCTCACGTGCATCTGTTTAGATGCTCTGTGTGTCGTGAGTTCTTCTTCCTAGTCGACAACGCTACACCTCATTGTACAATAGCTGTCGCCGAGCTCTTGAAAAGTGAAGATACTCAACGCAGATTGGCCTGAAAGCGCACTGGACCTAAATCTTGTAAAACATGTGTAACTTATCTTGTAAAACACTTGGGTTACACTAACAGCATTATACATATCAAACAGGTTACAGTCCTTTCTCTGGAGACACTTGACAGCATGTGGCCAGCCCTTCAACAATGATTCCGCAGCTAAATTGGCACTAAAAGAGGAATGAGCCGTGATGTCTCATCAGCTTCTTGACAACCTTTTTCTCATCATGAACACACATTATAACTATTGCATTGCAATCAGGGGTGATTATATACCCTTCTAAAGATTGGAGTTTTCTTGCTTGGGGCCTTTCACATGGACGTTTCTATCTTCTCCCAGTTATGCTCGGAGCTACCTTTTCAATAAAGTGCATTTTTATTCTTTTGATTCCTTATTTGGATGGGTTTGCTCATATATCCCATGCTATTCATCTTGAGGACATGGTATAATTTGGGAACACGTCTGCACAATGTTACATTAAAAAATCCGTCTCATCCTTAAACTTTGGGCACCGGTATAATACTTATTCCAAATACTTTACCACTATGGATTTCACAAACTAAGTTATTTTTACCTCTACCGCTATCGCCATTAAAATTAACTTAAACCTCTTTGCTTTATCTGTGTCCGTTATTCTTTATTTAAAATGATTTTGCATTTCAAAACCACAAATACATTTCAGTTTTTATTAGAACATGCCAACTTTACTTTCCCCCTTCCCGCCGCTCTCAGTCGTAAATTACCACAATCATATACTACTACGTGAGGTTTATTTTGCTTATTCAATGCTGCATGTCGGGATTTTTGTCAGTAATTCAAATTCTTCAATTTTGTGTTAACGATTGATCATCTATTTTAAGCCTGTGCATTCAGTGTGTTTTCATCGAAACCAGATGGTAACAAAACTAAACGGAAAATTGATCATGAAGATCAAAATTTCCGAGAAAAATGGGAATTGGATTATTTTTGCTGTGAAATAAAATATAAAATAATCTGTTTAAAAAAAACGACAGTTCATATTTACTAAAGTATCATAAGAAAATGGAGCCGAGGTGTATACAAGTCCCTTCTTGCTGATAACTAAAACTCAATCTTTTATCGAAGGTGATTCTAATGTTTAAGTAAAGCTGTTGAAACTGTTTGCCCTGGAAATGTGAAGTTTTTCTAAGAAAGCTCTTGCTCTCAGAAGATCGTTGTGTAAAGAGTTCTGATTTGGTCAGCAGTGTAAATGATCAGATCAAAACAAAATCGCCTACTTTCCGAAACCTTTTCCATTGCCTGTGATGCGAGTATGGACACTGGAGAACTGGAGACGTAGCTCAGTTAGCTATGTCTCTTCATACTTGGGACACAGATTTCAGCATTTTTGGGGAATTACTGGACCTAATCGATGTGTGGCCCTACCATAGGGCAAAATATATTAACGTTTATGAACTTCTGCAAAAATAAAATCTACCTTTATCAAAATTGATTTCTGTAGCACTAGATGAAGCGCTTTCAATTGACCGGGAAAACATTGGCTTTCCCGGTCATTGAAGCCACAAAACCATTAGGTTATTGCCACGAAACCATAGGGTTTCGTAGCATTTCTACGAAAACAACGAAATGAAATTTATAGCGGACCCAAGATTCATCATACATATTGCTATGTACCTCAAGATGTTATATACGAAGGTAATAAAGATGGAAAATATGTTAACATCTATCAAAGAAAATTATCAATTTAGTAAGATTTGAAGGCTTAATCAGCCTTCTGGCTGATTAAGCCAGAATTTGAAGGCTCTCTCAAATTTAAAGGTTTAATCAGCCTTCAAATTCAAAATCAGTTCTCTGCTTTCTTAAGTAAATTAGACAGTAAATATTTCGGTTTGTCTCACTATACCGAGGTATGCTGTGTAACCAACCTGCTCTAAGGTTGTAGAGACATTGTAGTTTTTTTTTTTTTTTTTTTTTTTTTTTTTTTTTTTTTTTTAAGCAGGATTCAGGAAAAATGAGCAATGCCTTCGTCGGGACTAGATTCCCGGACCTTCCGATACGCACCAAGCGTGCTGACCACTACACCACGAAGGCATGCTAAGAAGGTGGGAGAAATACCTTATTCTTAAAGGTTCTTAAACGATTCTGTGACTTGAAAGAAAAGTATGCTACTTATTAATACCAAAAATCAAGACACAAGTTTTTTTGCTTCCTTGTACGAAGTAAAAAGGAAGTATTGTAATCGCGAAAAGTTTCAGGCAGCATATTTCAACGAAAATATCCATTTTGACCGCTATCGAATGCAATTTAACGATGTTTTTGCGTGATATCTGTACGTAAGGACAGAATAAAATACTCTTTTCCTTCAAAAAAATTATAAAACTGCTTTAAAATTAATTCTGAAGAGAATTTTTCGTGGCGTCTGTACGAACGTATGTACGTACGTGCGTGCGTACGTACGTACCTCGCATAACTCAAAAACGAGTAGCCTCAGAACGTTGAAATTTTGTATATAGGACTGCTGAACGCTGCTCAAGTGGACTGCCGCCCTTAACTACGGTATTTGTTTCCACTTGGCAGATGCTGTCTAATCATGACTCGCTGATCCGACAGCATTTATTATTTCAAAATTTTAGGTTTCATAATCACTCATTATTTTACATAGGTTTTTAGTATCTATAACTGCCTGGATGTTAACTCAAGTTCTAATTTAACTACTAGGCTGCTAACTATACTACACTACTTTAACATGGGCAATGTTGCTATAATTCCTTTACACTACAATACTACTTCAATGTTTTACACTAGACCACACTACATTTTACACTGAGTACTATACATTGTAACAATATCATATATAAATGCAAGGCATAGAAGAATATATTAATGCTAGACATAGAATATCCTATATAAATGCAAGACATAGTAAACCTGGTTATAAATATAATACGATAATATTAGATCATTTTTCTATCGCACAATTTGGAGTACAATACAATGCCTACGAAACTTTACACTCTAGTACTATAAGCTACAAAAGTACAAACTCGGCTAGAATTGCATTTTACATTGGGTACATTACATTGTGATTCTATTATATATATGTACAAAATTTACAAAATATAAAAGCATTAAAGTCGCATAACCTCATACTACTACTTATACAGATATACTGAACAATTACTGTAAATACAGTAGCTCTATATCTTGATTACAATTCACACTGTACTAGTTAGCCATATTATTGCAAAATTAAGAAATAATATACAATGTTAATCAAACCATACACTGTTATTCATTATTGATGCAGGTACCCAAAGATAATACTATAAATGAAAAATGCTAAGGTTAGGTTACAATACACTTTTCAAAACCATTCCTAGTTAGCAAATAGTGGAACTACCAATAACATGATTTAAACATTGATATTTCAAGCATAAAGCATAATCCAATTTATATTCTGCACTCTAAATTAAAAAAAATAATAATAAATAAAAAATAATAAAAAAAAATTATTATTATTATTATTATTATTATTTTTGGTAACAATAGGTTATGCCTCCATCTATGCTGAGTAAATAAATAAATATAATTTTGCCAATGATGGAATAGAAACAATTCAACAATGATACAGTTATATAACTAGTAATTTTTACAATACGTTTTATTAATTCTTTCAGTTATGAGACTTATTAATTGTAGGGTAAT
Source organism: Stegodyphus dumicola (assembly GCF_044657685.1). NCBI lineage: Eukaryota > Metazoa > Arthropoda > Arachnida > Araneae > Eresidae > Stegodyphus > Stegodyphus dumicola. The sequence goes on along the minus strand of NC_140773.1, from coordinate 214,283,916 downwards.
CTAAAAGTCACAAAGATGTGTACAATGAAAAATTAAGAATCTATACACCAATGTGGTTAAATCACACAAACATTGAACAGTTCAAGGTTCTGCAGTGGTAATAAAGCTAATGTTATGTCATTCACAAGGAAGTCTTTACCCTAAGATGATCCTTTAATTGTGAGCGTACAAGGTACAGATGTGTGCAGTAATTGTCAATTATTCTGAAATGTTCGCTCTGTTTATGCCTGCATGACTCTGTGCACAGTACAGGGTGATTATAATTAAAGTTTAAGTTTCAAAACGCTATAAAAAAAGAACCACTGATGAAAATGATGTGAAATTTGAAAGGAATGTTATTGAAGAAGGCGGAACGAGTATGGCAGAAGAAAAAATTTAGTTTCAAAAGTTAGCAACAGATGGCGCTGTAAGCGGCAGAATCACGACGAGAAACGAGAAATGTTTCGTAAAACAACGGCTAAGGTGGAAGTTACACATTAAAACGCATTGACAAATTAGAATTGTTGAATAATTTTATTTGCATGACTGTACATATCACATCGGAAGGGACAAATCGGTTGGTTTCAAGAGTTTTGCGGCGGCATACCGCATAAGAACCATTCATCAAAGAAGTTCGGAACTGTCGCAAAACATGTTCAATATGATGTCCACCGTTGTGTGCAACAAGTTGAAAGCGACAAACAGCATGTTCCACAACGGATCGCAGTGTCTCCGGGGTGATGTTTAGAATGTTTTGCGAAATGCGTGCCTTTAATTCCGCTAAATTTGCAATTGGAGCATGGAACACAACATCCTTCAGATATCCCCACAACCAGAAATCACACGGAGTAAGATCAGGCGATCGGGATGGCCAGGCTGTAGGGAAATGACGGCTGATAATTCGAGCATTTCTGAAATGGCGCCTCAGCAGCTGCTTCACGGGATATGCAATGTGCGGAGGAGCGCCATCTTGCATAAAAATGATTTCATTCACACATCCACGCTGTTGCAGAGCTGGAATCACGTGGTTGCGCAAAAGAGACGCATACCTCTGACCAGTGACGATTGCGGTAACAGGACCGGAAGCACCCGTCTGCTCGAAAAAATATGGTTGTAGGATGACTAATGCCGTAAAGCCACACCATACCGTGACCTTTTCAGGATGAAGTGGTACGGGGTGCGTTGCCAGTGGATTTTCTGTTGCCCATATTCGACAATTCTGGGTATTCACGTATCCTGTCATATGGAAATGGGCTTATGGTCATATGGTCATATGGAAAGTGGATAATGAATGGCCGTGGAAAATTTCCAACGTCTCCCTAGCTGTCAGGTCAGAAGGAAGCAACTCCTGCACATGGCCAATTTTGTACGGATAGCATTGCAGGATGTTTCGTACCTGTCGTTTCGAATTTTTGCATCATTTTCTTTAGACCTACGACACTCATTGGACCAACGCCTTCTTTTATACCCTTCAGTGTCCTGAATTTTTGCAGAGCTACTCTTGCACAATCATCATTCTTGTAATACAGCTTTACCAGCAGAGCGCGGTCCTGCAGTGAAACACCCATGGCGAATGCCTGAGTCGCGAAATGAGGAACAGCCTGGTACCTGGCGGCTTTATAACACTGAAATTTAACTAACATTTTAATTTACGTCTTCTTCCGCTTGCAGCGCCATCTGTTGGTAACTTTTGAAACTAAATTTTTTCTTCTGCCATACGCTTTCCGCCTTCTTCAATAACATTCCTTTCAAATTTGACGTCATTTTCATGAATGGTTCTTTTTTTATAGCGTTTTGAAACTTAAACTTTAATTATAATCACCCTGTACTTTAATACCTCATTCAATTTGCGTTTAGCAATACTATTCTTGCAGATTGTTTCGGCCCATTGTGGCCAAAATAAATCACTTGGTCTCCTCGGGTGATAATGTTTGGTGGATGCACAATGGAAGAGATAGTGATCTGGATCACCTACCTCTCCACATTCACAGAATTCTGTTCCGCTTAAGTGGAACCTCTTTAAATAGGTAGGGAATGGTCCATGTACAGAAAAAAGTGGGTCTGTGCACCGTTCGTGACTTTTGCTACAGTTCCCACTTTTGGAAAAAAAAGAGTAGGTCCTTCTACCCGTGGGTGCTGAGTCCCACCTTTCCTGCCACTGGCATAATAAATTTTCAAGAGTACTTCTCTTGAGATAAGAGGTTGGGAGTTTCACAGGATATTCTCTCAGGCTTTTATCATTTGCTGCCGATTTGGCAAGCTCATCTGCCTTTTCATTGCCTGTGATGCCCACAATATAGGACTGCTATAACATGTAGATGTGCACCTCTATTTTGGTTGCAATCGGCCGCACCAAACGTATATAAATATATTTATATATATATCCACTCTGTTAGCCGGCTCAGTAATCTCAGTTTCTTTACTCTTATATGTTTGCAAATTGTACATTTTTTGCTTTAAAAATGATTAAATTATGTAGTTTTTATCTTCCGGTTAAGGATTTTATGCCTTTAGTAAATCTGTGTGCAATATTTTAAGAATTATCAGCAATTTTAAAGTTGTTTAATTGCCCCTAAGCCTTTTCTAATGGCAGCCATTGATGTTTACATTTGAAACAGGAGACTAGTGGATTTGTTGCCAATCTAGAGAAACTTAGCTTCGCAACAACAAAGATAACACATTCATTTATTATTGCCAATTAAATCATGCTTAATTCTTTCTGGAATTTTTTCGAGGAAATAAGTGTTTAAGATTTACTTCGTAATTTTTAATACAGATATTTTGAGTTTTTATGTATTTTTACCTTCTCGCGAAGTGAGAACCGAATTAATTAAATGAGAAATACTCAATCGTCTGTGAAAAACTGTTTCTTTTTTGTTTTGTTTGCTTAATTTATTTTATACATCATTCTAGCTTTATTATAGTATTTGAATAGAACATGTGGCAACGATTAGATAATTCTATTCTTTAAATGATATAAATTTTGTGCATTATGAGTTATAATATGAACGAAATATAATACTGTTAAGTAAGTCTAGCGCCAGAGTGTCGCTATGGTAAACAAAGTGAATTTTAAAGAATGCATTTATTCTATAGTGGTTTATGCGCTGTCGGCGAAATAGGTTTAATATCAATCTAATAAGTTTAAATGAAATGCAAGAAAAATTGCGTATAATTTAATATTCCGTACAAGGAAGTCATGTGGCGTACACATCAGATTTTTTTCTAATCCACTACGGTTGCAACATTTACCCTTCATGGTCTATATAAACAAAATATTTAATCGATTTAAATATCAAACTCTAAGGTAAAGATCAGATTATTACGAGCAACTGTGACCAAGTTAAATCATTCAAATATATGCTATTTCTTTGGAAACTGAAAAAGGAAGATATGACGCACTTTCCGACATGCAACATGAATAAATCAAGTGTAGTGAAACTACATCGTATCAAAAATACCCGGAGAAAAAATTCATTTTTAGAACATATAGTTTGAAACAAGGTTTTCAAATTTTAAATCTTTGGAATACAAGTTTTCATTGTTTTCCTTAGCTATAGAATTTAGAATCAGTACCCAATCATATGAAAATGGAAGTAATCGAGATCTAGTGCGATTCAGATTTGAAGGTAAAAATCAGAGAAGCTGGAATGCCTGAATTTTACAAATATTTGCCTTAAAAATTTCGCATATGATATTATTTCCATGCTTGGTAATTTATCGGTGCGAGAGTTTTTTACGCTTACGAAAGAAAGCAAATCTTCTATCAGATCCATAGTTACTGGCATTCACCTTGGGTCAGTTTTGAAGTAATCCCTGCGAACAAGATTTTCTCCGAAGTAGGAAGGTAGCAGAGAACAGATATCAAGTGACAGAAAGAAGATACTAATTTTTACAACTGTGCATCTTCTATTTTATTTTCAAAATAAATCTATATTTCTATTAAAAACTGAATTTTTTTCCCGGCCCACATAATTTCAGACCTTGTTAAACTGGCCCGTGTTAGCTTTCGAGTTTGACATGCTAGCTCTTAAGTACATTTTCCTTAAATCCGTACAATAGATTGAAGATTTCGATGAGTGTTTTTATTAAAATAGAAGTTCAAACTCTTTAAGACAAACATGGATTTGTTTATAAGTATTTAAAGAGAAATTATGATATTTATCGTTAAAATTTAAAAAAAAAATTATAATTTCAAAATTGTAATTTTTGAGTTTGTATTTTAAAATAATTAGTAGACGGGAAAAAACTTAATAATTTTTTTTTTTTTTAATTTGGAAAATTGAAGCTTAGAATTCAAGAAAATTTTGTCAGCTTCAAATAAGTTTTGGAACAGATTCCTTTTTTCCAAGAAGCTAAAATGATCTACATAAGATTTCCAGTAAAATGCGTAAAACCATTCTGTATAGCACCAGCCTCAAGCTGAAGATAATTTTTTTCAAATTCTGTAAACTTAAAACAAATTGTTTTGCATTTCTATAGGTGCTTCTTAACTATGAAATCAAAATACGTAAGCGTTATTTTATTTTGTCTCTTGAAGAACAAAGTTTATATGTGCATACATAAAAAATTAATTTAGAATTAGTATACGTGTTATTCAAGTAATTTGTATTTATATATTACTAATTCTTTGCTGAAATTTTACAAGGATTTTTGAATACAATATTGACTGTGTAAATCCTCCTTAACGCGACCTCCAATCGTCCTAGACAATTCTGGTATTCTGGAGGTTGTTGCGATAAAGAAATTATGCTTTTTTATGTTCTTAGAAAAAATGGTCAATTCTAGAAATGATCTTCTTAAGAAGGTGGTCTTTTTGATAAAGTTCGCTGTATTTGCAAGAATGTTTGGTTATAATGTATTTTGGCTTAGGTGTACTTATGATAATATTTTAGTAAATCATTTAGTAATAGAGGTTAAATTATAAAATCTGTTTAGAATATAGTAACTTTTATTAGGGGTGCAATATTCAACCGCCTTCAGTACATCTATAAAGTTATTCTACTAGAACTGAGAAAATATGATTAAATGCTACTAAGTTTTGCAGAGTCTCAGGTAACTTTAAACACTTAAAATATTAAAAAAATAAAACAAAAAATACGACATAGAAAGCACATAAATGTAGAATTTCACGACAACCAGTCCCGAGTTAGTAAGACTGCCGAATACCGTATATAAACTGCTTTATGAAAATGGAAGTAGCAGAAAACTACACAAGAGTTATTAAATCTTTGAAATTTTACAATGCGTCAACTTGACGCTAACAAACTTCACCTCTGTTGGGCGGTAACTGAAAATTCAAGTAACTAAACTCAAAATTTGAAGATATTAACAAACGATAAAACTAGACTACAGAGCTTAGCGAGATACTTTAACTTAAACCCCCTTCGAAGCTAGTGGTTGCAAATAAATGCAATTAAGCCACTTAACCAGCAAGAAGCAAAGTTACCTACTGCAGAGACGGCGTCTAGAGCCCAACTCTCCCTTTCTCCTACAGAAAATCGGCTTTTAAGTACTTTCTACGAGTACGTACAAAGTAGAAATTTGCATTCTTTTACGCGCGCTATTCTGGCACTGACAATTAGGAGAATGAAAGGCTTATAGAAAAGTTTAAACTTAAACTTTAAATTGTTAGTTAAAATAAATATAAATACCTACTCAGTCTGGGTTTAGATTCCCCAAGATGATCTGATCTGCATGCCTGTGGATGTTTTTGCGAACAAGAAACACGGATTACACTTGTTCGTGTAACATAAATACAAGACAGTTTCCCTTAGAAAACCCTCCACGAAGTCAGCCCCTTTCTCAGGCAGATAGCCTTCGCATGCCGTGGCATATAATAAGTTAAACAGACAAGCATTCAAATCTCGAATGAAATGCTAATTGAAAATTTCAAAATGCCTTTTTCCCCCCTTTCTGATAAATGGTTTAAATGGTTTTATTATAAAGGTAATCATCTATTACTTCATACAATATTCGCACAAACAGCTTTCAACCCATAAAATCTCATTAGTGTTATATTAATTGATAATTTTCAATCAACAAGGGTAAACCAGAATTAAAAGAACAACGAGTTTAAAGTTTATTTCTACTTTGCGTTTATGCCTTCAGCGTAGGCTATATTTTCTCATAAAAAAATTTTTTTTTTAACTATTTTGTATGCCAATTTTAAGAAAATGTGTAGCAACACCCAACCCAAGCTGCAAGCCTTGGAATCTACCAGCTTTAATTGCAAACGATCTCGAGTGAGAATACCTCTAACTATTTCAGTAGAAAAATATATAATATTGTTGTGATATTTGTGAACAGTGAAATTTTGTGTTTTTATAGCATAGAGCGAATGAATATAGCTAGTTAAAATACAGCCTGTTAAAAATAAAAAGCATATTATTACAGTGAAATTATAGCATTTAATTATTTATTTAGAAGAAAAAAATTACAGTGAAAGAACAACAAGCATATTTATTTGCTATTACAATTTTCATTTTCAGGTACAAGAACAGTCGTCGAATTTTAGAAAATTCCGACTCCAATGTCATAATTTCTGGCCTGAATCTGATCATTCAGGATGCTCAAGAGGATGACGCTGGGGAATATATGTGTACTGTAGACACTCCTTATGTCACAGGATATATGGATATAGGAAGAATATTCCGATTAAACGGTAAGTTTCTGTTGCAAGCATATACTGGGCAACATTTTAACAGCCATAAAATTATAAAAAAATTAAATAACTAAAGCTAAAATTCAGAAATTTAATTCAAAATATAAAATTTTTTCTCTATATACAATTCTAAAAATGAACTTTTTTTTTTTTCTTTTCCCCCTGTGGGGGGAAGATGGCCAACTTACTGACAAAATAGCTCTGTCATCGAATTTGTATTTAGTTTCAATCAATGGAACGATATTGATGAGTCAGCTTATCAAGAGGCAATAAGTATATATGTTACTATTACAAATGATAAAACAAGTTGATTAGTCCATGATTTGTCATCAATAATAATCTAACACCATAGATTAATGAGTCGCCAAACAGAGATAGTGGTTAACGACGCTAACTGCCGTACCGAAGGGCTCGGTTTCGAATCCTGGAGATGTGTCTGTGTGTATGTATGGTAAAGTGTGTATAGTGTATAGTGTCTGTGGGGCATGGGAACACTCTAAATATGCGGCGAGCTGAAAGTCCTCTCGAGAGGCTTGTGGTAGGGGAAGAGGGGTGGGAGACCTTTGGACCCATCTTTCCCATCATTCCTCAAAATTGCGGGCAGAACTGAGCAAAGTCGTACTGTCGTCTGCATGATGCTCAAAGCTCTTGCCAGCAACAGGCGAAATCTGGTACTCCATGCTACGATGAATTTCGTGGACTTGTGCTGATGTTACTGTCACAACAGCAACGTAAATGAATGAATAAATGATAATTTATGGTAATTATTCTTATTTTTTACGTTTAAGACCAAAACGTGTTGGTCTCTGTATCTGTTTTCTCCGCGACGTTTTAGTTCGCGATGTTTTTGCCGCAATGTTTTCGGCTGTAACCACTGTGGGAACTGTAACCACTGTGCGCTATGTGAAATAAAGGGTAAAGTTAACCCTTCTTAACTTGTTTGTCTACTCATTGTACATACGAACGTAGCTTGAGTAAGCTCCCTGTTCCCACTCAGGATTCCTGGTGATGTTTCCATAATCAGTTATAAGGAGACTTTACGCGTAAAGTCTCCTTATAACTCCTGACAACTTTACTGCGTAAAATAGCTGTATATAAAACAGCCATTTTTACAAATATCCGGCGTTCTTTCGTTATTATCAAATATATTAATAAATTATTTGCCTTTCTGTTAGAAATACATTCATATCTCTACATGAAGAAAAACAGTTTCAGAAATTTGCTTGATTTATAAGATTTTAATCTTACAAGATTTGCTGTTTTGAAATACGAGCTTTTTCTCCTCCCCCTCAACATAATAACTCTTTTAAACAAGGACGGATATGTTAAGGGCATTAATATTCAAATGATCTACTATTTCAAGCATGTGTGACAATTCACACAGTTTTTTCAAAATATCGCAATTTATTTAAAATACTTTAAAGCGAAGAAAGAAAGAGAAATGAAAGCTGGTGGCCGAACAATGAATGTAATCATAGTAATCTGTATAAAATTTTCCTTCGTCGTCAGTTTTGATGGTTTTGATGTAATTCAAGGAATGAATCAGCTGCTTGAGAAAGCGTGATCTACAAATTATGTCAGCTGTCACTCTATTATTAGAACACCTTTTGAACCACAAGCGATTGCTGTAAAAATATACGTCAGTGAAGTTTTAACTTCTGCTTCGAAAATGACGCTTGTCATCATTTTTAGTTCTAAATCGAAAAAAAGCATCTTTGATTCTCAAATGCATTTTGAGAGCTTTGTGTTATATTTGTTCTCTCTATTTAGATGGGTTTTCGAATTTTACTTTCATGACGCGTTTTCTGATTTTCTTTGCACTTATTACAACACGTAACATTATTTTACTGAAATTTCCATTGAAGTCTTAACCAAGTGGGAAGTTTTCTATAGACCATCCTTACATTTGGGGTGCAAAAACACTCTGTTGAAAAAAAAAAAAAAAAAAAAAAATGCTCCAAGAGAGAACTGAGCCATAACTACTCAGCACTAGTATAGTGTTCGAGTAGATAAACAAATGACCAAAAACTGGGGAGAAAAAAGCGTTTTATTTATGAGTAGCAATACAAAGAATTAGTAGGTGGCAAAGGACCCTTGGCAGCTATACAAGCCGATACGCGGCTGGGCATGGAGACTATTAAGTTGCCAATGTTCCTGAGGTAGATTATGCCACGAATAGAGCAACTGGTCGGTGTGTTGGAACGTATTTGTATACGGCTAAAATTAGCGGCCCAGTATGTCCTAAATATTTCGATAGGCAAGGTCTAGAATTGTTACAATATTAGTTACATATTCCAAACATGTTCGTTAGGCGAGGTCTGGAAACCTAGCAGGCCAGTCGAGGACATTAACGTGTCGAAGGCATTGTTGTGAAAATTGTGCTCTATATGGCCGAGCGTTTCCCTGCTAGAAAACAAAACCTGGATGACCTGCTAGAGGGTCAGTACAATCGGCTGCAAATTGTTGTCAACGTACTTGCGAGCAGTTAAAGTATCTCGCAACATGACAAATGGTGAAGGGCTGTCCTAGTTAATCGCTCCCCAGACTGTCACAAACACCCTGTAAGATAGGCTAGACTGTCACACCCTCTACACTCAATAACAAATGGTAAATTGGACCACTCACCTCTCCGTCTCCAGACACGTCTGCGGCGGTCGTCAGCACAGAGAGAAAAGCATGATTCGTTGCTGAAGATCCCATTTCTCCAACAGGACACTGTCCAGCTTGAGCGAGAGCGGCACCATGCACGACGACGCTGTTTATGGTGGAGTGTCAGAGGTCTAGATCTGAGGCCAGCGTCACCTAGTTTTCTGCGAATCGTGTCTTCTGCAATCTTCTGGGTATCCTGGCATCCCTGGGATTCGGCAAATGGCATTGAATCGACGATAGCGTAATTGTTGGTGCGGACGGGGCATCTATTCTAATTGTGCGAACAAATCTTGAGCATTAGTGGCCCCAGGATATTCCGAGCCACTAATGGCGGCTGACTACGACTTTGCTAAGCCACTGGTTACAGCAAAGGACAAGGACCATATTGCATTGATCAATATGCCTGCCATTTCGCCTGTTCGACCGAACGGCCTCTATTAGCCTTATGATGCGCGCTGTCTCAAAGTCTGAGAACTGCTAGTAACGCCATTGAGTACGTTTTAAAGGCATCTTCTGTTACAATGTCGTGTATTCAAGCCGTCAGCGCGATTGTAAATGCTCATCACTCGTCGCACATGCCCTTCTACGTTCTACCAGCTGCGTAATTCAGAAGCGCGTCGTATCGCTCCACACTTCTGGTGTTGCAAGTTTAACCATTTACACAGCTCCACCAGACCGTATTTGCATGCCACGTTTCGAAATTGTGGATCAATTTTTTCTGGGTGAATATAATTTTTTGCAGGCCAAGTTATAATGTCATCAGAAAAACACGAGGCTTTTCAGCGTTTATCGGGAACCACTACAAAATCTAAGTATCGATTGAATTTTAACTCAGGATTTAAAGCAAAGGGGTAAGAAAACACAGAATTACCGAAGCCATCTTCTCGTAGTTAATGTCAAGTTTAGTCAGCTTCACGTCAATAGGAACCGCATTGTAAAATTCAAGAACATTCTAGAGCTGCGACTATATTCTTATATCTAGTTGCAACTATTTAATTATTGCTTTAAAATGTAGAAAAATTAAATTGGAATATAAATAAACATTTAAATAAAGTAACAGGAAAACATTCTTGACATAGTGAATTTCTTTTTAACTAGAAAAGAAACATTTTAGTTTTCCTGTCTTTCTATTGATTATAATTTTCAAATGACTTTTATCGTGTAATTTTACACCAAAAAAAGATTTTGGGGTCTTTTCAATAATATAAACTCTTTATTCGGGGAACAACTAACGCAGTAATTTGAAACATAGAACTAACGATTTTCTTTAGTTTTAATTCAAGAGAAAACAGCTCGCGCTTTCGAAGACATTGTACTTATACGAGATACAAAATTGTTTTGTAAGTAATTTATTAAGTTATGAGGATTTTTGCTTAAAAATTACAGCTTAGCTTTTCCACTCAGTAAAAGGCACGGACATCCTATGACAATGATTCTTAACCTGGGGTGCGTGCTCCTTTGGAGACGCGAGAAAACATTTTCAGATGTGTGACAGAAATTTCTAAATTTTTCATTCAAATTATTTATTGTCTGACTACCTTCAGAAGTAACAAATGCTACGTAGAAATTTGGGACGAAATTGACGATAAAATTTGGACCCAGAAGAATTTTCCGAGAGTCTCCCAATGGGCATCCTAAAATAAGAGTACGAAGAAACATACAAATAAATAAGTAAAACAGTTAAAATATTCACAAAAAGAGAAACATGAAATGATGTCGCTGTAAATCTATTGTATGAAAACGAGGGAAATAGCAAATCAGAAAATGCAGAACCAAAATCTACATGCCTCCTTCATTGATGAAAACCGATGAGCCGAATCACGCTCTTTTTTCTATGATTGTTGTTGCAGCCTTATGCTATCCGAATAATATGTGTTAGAAATTCTGGAGAGCAGCTCATATATTTTGCGTTATGCGATTTTTTCCTCTTTCGTTTGGAGAAATTTAAATATTTTGTTTTCTTTGTGCTTTGGATCTCGTTCTAATGTTCTAATCAAGCAAAATTTATCCGATGATGATTACGTAAAAGTTGTAGAGACATTAGGTATCTTTTGGAAGCAGGCAAGATGAAAAATTAGCAAACGACTTCGCCGGGAATCGAACCACTGACCTCTGGAATACCGGCCCAGCGTGCAGTATTGCCACTGCTCGCGTAATGAATCGTTGAGTTTTTTAATTAAAAATTCGTGAACGCTGTACAAAATATGAAGCAGATAATAAATTCTAAATTCAAAATTCGGGTTTCCAAGTGTCTATATTCGGGTGGAGGAATACGTTGTGCAGAATTTGATGGCTCTACGTATGGTACGTATGTTTTCTCACAATGCGAGAAACATTCATGCATATTCTTCATTATTTAATTTGTCTAAATATAATACAGGACGATAATATTTGTTGGCAAGAATCTGAAAAGGAATTCAAAGCTTTTTTTAGTGATTCGACACAAAATGTCGTTTGGAGACCAAGGAGATTAGTATAGAAAACGTTTTGTAAATCCATCTTAGTAAGAAAACTGAACACTGATAATTGTGTTTAATAATAAAGCTAAAAAAAAAAAAAAAAAAAAAAAAAAAAAAAAAAAAAGCTTAGTAGGAGTGAGTGTAACAGAAGACTGGTAGACTACGAGCTCAGCAAAATCGTAAAAAACCATAACAAACCATTTTGGGTGACCGTTAAAATCTGACCGTCATTTTTTAAAAAATAAGATGAAGGGGTAAAATATCAAAAAGTACATACACTTTTTTGTTCATATGGTTTGGTTGTTTTTTTGTGTGTAGTGTAATTTGAGCGCAACTCTTTTGTGTCATAAGACGAGCTTCGCTCGTGAGGCGGGCCGGACTTCGTCCTAAATAAACAAAAACATAAATATACATTATTTTAATACAGAGTTTATATTTGAAAGATAAATTAAAGATATTATGGGAAGTCGAATGTAATTACATCGACACAGAACCAGAAAATATTACAACGACACAGACCGCATAAAAGCTTATATGTTTCGCTGTATGATAGCATTTCCCAGACTTTATTATTCATAAAAAATGCGAAGAATAAGCTATAGATTTTTTTAATATGCAAAATTTTTAGTTTAGCATTTTTATCTCTCTTATCATCTTCTGAACTATATCTACTATACATTTTGACACAACATTATTAGCTCAAAGGCGCAATTTGCCCAGAAGAGCTATTAATTTCGTTTTGGCATTTTGCGTTGATTCACTATAAACGGCGAATTACTTTTTAATTGTTGCAACCAAATATTAGAACTCTGTAATATATTTAAAGAAATCAAATAATGAAGAATCTGCCTGAATGTAGTATGTTTCTCGCATTGTCATAAAACAACGGTACCTAGAGCCATCAAATTTTGAACAACGTTAAGTCTCCACCCGAATATGGGCATCTGGAAGCCCAAATTTGTAATTTGTTTTATTATCCATTTCATATTTTGCAAGGCATTTATGAGTTTTTGATTAAAAAATTCAACGAACAAAGCGAGCAATGGCAACACCGTACGAAAATATATATATACATCGCGCGAGACTGTGTATAAAAAATTCTAAAGGTATGCTAATTTTAAAATTGTTTTACGATGTTGCTGTTGAATTGAATTTTATGGTTTGAGTAAAATGAATATGATATTTAATAAATAAAGGTAACCACAAAACGTCATAACGTCCCTTTGGGCGTAATGTAAAATCTGAAAAGTAACGTTACAATGTTAACAAGCGTTAAGTAAGGTAAAAAAAATCAATGTCGTTACGCATGAACGCAAAATCTGAGTAATAGAATTCAGGTCCATGAAAGTGACATTCGTGTCTCGCATTGTGATGAAGCTACGCTGTGGAAAAGGATATTATATTTGATTTGAGAATTTCTCACTGTTGTCTAATGAGAGAGAATATACGACAAATTTTATCGTTATATATATATATTTGAAATACGCAAGTCAGTTTTATTTTTAACACTCATGCCTTAAATACTGAGATGCATCAAAAGAGCAGGTAACAGAAAACTCGAATGTTTTAACTGTGGATATTCGAATATAAATTTATTTGCATAACTGCCAATTACCAACTATTATGGATCTTTTCATTTGCAAAAATTTCCCTTAATGGAAGTTACCAGCTTACCTCAGCACTTGTTTGTTCTGTTGCTTAGTTTTTAAGTTGATATTTGATTGCAATTTTACTTACTAAGCAAATTTTGTAAACATATTATAATCCGAATTTAAAGTCTTGTCAAGCAAGGCTAGAACTCCAGTCATTTTCATACATTAATTAATTAAACTTAAGCAGAAATTCGCTTAGAAAAAGCAATATAATTTTCTATGCGTATACTTTTCGATGTGACATATTGTTCTAGTACTAACAATGACAACCCCCTTCTTCTAGTACGAACAGACATTTTTCAAATTTAAAACTTTGAAACATTTTACTCAGTTGTTAAATCATCTAAAATTATTTGAAAGATGGTTTAGTTCAATATGTAACGTAAAACTAGCATGTCTTAAGATGAGAATTAACTAAAGCCGCCCTGTTGGCATTATGCTAGGGATGTTTTAGCATTTGTTTTAGTTTCCTTTATAAATAAAAAAAATCTGATGTAAACAGCACGTGACTTCCTAGAACGGTCTATTAAATTAAGCACATTTTTTGCTACATTTCATTCAAACTTATTTCCTTGAATTATTCTAACTTAACTAAGCCATTTCTCAAAGCAAGATGAAAATGACATCAAAACCTGCAAATTTTGAAATTAAATATCACGGTCAATTTTTGCCGTAGGGCAAACAAATTTCTTATAATTTTATTTCTTTATAACGTTGCGCGCCTCCAACTTGCACGCAACCAAGAGGTGACTGTGAAAACTTGTATAAAAGATAGAGCCTTGTGAAGGGTTTAAGTTCCTTTTTATTCAACGTAATAAAATTACAATTGCGTGCTCTTGACGCTCACAGACTGTGCCAACTTGGCAGTCAAAATAAAAATAATAACCTGAAAAGAAAGTAAAGACAAGATTCTAACTACGAGGCTCTCTAAAATAACTAACTCACCGCGTTTTACAATACCGCTGCTAATTCAGCAGACTTGAAGCTCACTGGAACGATTACCACTACTTCCCGCCAAGCACATAGGCCGCAACGCGGGGTTCTTCAATTCTCGCTAACTACCTCCGCGCTCGCTAAGTAAGAAAAATCACCCACCGAACTTGTTTCCTCTCTATTTAGATCATACTACTTCCGCTGATAATTTGAATCCTTGCGCGTTCTACTAAAATTTACATATTCTGGCATTGGCAGTTCCAGGGGAAAGTAAGGCTTGACAGGAAAGATAGTTTAAACTTAAAATAAATGTTAGTTAAAATAAATATAAACCCTACATTTGCCGCTGCCAGAATTTGGAAAACTTGGAAGCAGGTCCTACAAACGACCTGTTGTAAGTTTCTCTAATTCTGAACTAATTGGCGAGAACCTCGTTTACACAAAAAAAAAAAAAAAAATATCTTATGTAACCATTTGTATACTAAAATTCTGTTGAACGTTACAAAGCTCTCTTCTTACAGCAACTTTTCCTGGACTTCATCAATCAATCTTGGTCTTTTCTTCCAGCATCTGAAAGGAATAAGTATCAGTATCTTTCTACATACATTATAATTTACACTTTCTTGACACAATAAATTTTTGTTTTTAAACGATTCGTTTTTCTTAGTTATTGCTTACTTCACATTCATTCAATTTTTCAAGCATTAATTTAACTTTACCCTAGCTCTCCACCGTGTGTGGTGTCAAACGGAAATATTCGTGTTTTAGTCTTACAACACTTCCCCTAACCACCATGCTTTGTTAGAATTCAACGACCAAATAGACACACCTTACTCGACATTCTACAACTCAATGAGCTACTTTAATATTCTTAAAAATTCAAATGTAGGTGGAGAACCCTACAAAACACATTCATTCTAACTTCCCCCTCATTCATCTTTAAACATGCAGGCTTTCGCTCTAAAGCATGACTTTACAGTTTAATACTTAAATTTTGACTTCATTGCTTTTAAGCATTCACTTTTAGCATCTACAATTTTATGCTTCTAGACTAAATTCTACTTTTACATAACCTTCAAGGATTTACGTACATTTACAAAATTTTAATACATATGCTTTTTACAATTTACCATAAAATGAATAAGAGAAAATAAATTTTTACTTTACTCATTCTTCGCTAAGCTGGCGGCACTGAAAGTAAAATTCTTATTAATACAAGAATACGAAGTTATTTTTATCTTCGGCCAAATTTTGGCTTTAACATAACAGAATTAGTCTTTCGACCAACAGAAAATGCTTGTTTTTAGCTTTTACACTTAAAGAAAATAATACTTTTGCCTTAGCTAAATAAAGTAAAACAAAACTAAGTCTCAACCGAGACATATTGACTTTCGTCAAAACATAGAACTTCGTACTTATGCATAACATTTCGGAACAAAAGAGAAAAAAAATTATAGAAGGTTTTAACTTATCTTTGAGTTTTCGATGCTTGAAACTCCGTCATCCGTTTTTGGCAAAATTGATCCCAAGTTAGAGGTTTCATGGATGTCAATCTTCTCCTTATTGATCTCCGAGTGTCGTCCACGTTGCTTTTTCTTTTGCGTCCTCTACATGCTGGCCTCTTGGCGGAGTAATCGTCTGGTTGTTGTCCTTTCCGTTTCTCCCTGGGACGGCTGGTCTTGACGTCCTCCGGTCTGGAGTCCTTCTTGAATTTCTTCTGTTCCTCGTATTTTTGTGCCTCCTGTTGGCGTTTCAGTTTCCGGAACGGCGGCCTTGCTGGCATCTGACTCTGTGGCCGTGTGCGCGTTCTCCTTGATGTGTAATTTCTCCTGCTATCCTTTGTAGGTGGTGTTTTTCTCTTTACCACGGTTTCTTTACCCGGTGCATCTGTATTTTTGTTTTTCTTAAACGCTGGAGTTTGAAAATTGTTTTTTCTTTTTGATACCGACGTCCGGGTTGTAGAAGTGCTAGGTCTCTCTTCAGTTCTCTGTTTCTTGGGTGGTGGAATAGTTGTTGTAGTCTCTGGATGTTCTACTTCGTTTAGACTTGAGTCCTGCAAGAAACTTTTAAGGATTTCAAAATCATTTGGATTATAGTATTTTTTCACCTGGTCGGGACTTGCTTTACAGATTTCCCCTCTCTCGTTCTTAAGATATAAGACTACTCCTTTGATTTCCTGAATTACATAGGGGCCTTCAAACTTTGGAGCTAGCTTTGCCATAAAATTGTCTGGGGCACTTGATAAAGAAAATTTCTGCTTCAATACTTTATCCCCAACTTTAAAATCTGCTTCACGGCGTTTTCTATCGTAATATAGTTTCTGCCTATTTCTTGCCGTATCCGAGCTTTTAACCGCCTGGTCAATAAGTTTTTGCACATCTTTTTGTTTAACTTCTTGCTCTCTTTGTTGCACAAAGAATAATTTATCTAATGGCGTAATTAACTTCCGTCCTAAAAATAATTCTGCTGGAGTTTTTCCCGTAGTATCATGATGTGCCGTTCTTAAAGCATAAGCTAATTCATTTATGTAGCCATCCCAGCGCTTGTGATGTGTGCTCACGTAACTGCGAATTATTTTTACTATGTTTTTATTAACTCTTTCTGCTATGTTAGCCTGTGGTCTATACGGAACCATTTTGATATGGCGGATGCCAAGTCCATTGCATATGTTTTCAAATATTTGACTAATGAATTGTTTTCCGTTATCGCTAATGACTTCGGTGCACCGTATTTTAAAATGTATCTGTGTAAGAATGCATCTGCGACTGTTTTGGCTGACGCGCGTTTAAGTGGAACAATTTCTATCCATTTTGAAAAATGATCTACTATTACTAAAAGAAAACGATTTTTATTTAACTCGCTCTGGGGAAAGGGACCAAGGAGATCTATGCCTAAAATTTCATTCGGAAATGTAGCGCGAATGCTATTTAAGTACCCGGCCGGGCTGTAATTAATATCATTTATTAACTGACATTGATTGCAGGACCTGACATACGCCGTTACTATTTTGTATAATTGCGGGAAATATACCGCCTCGCGTACCCTTTTTATAGTCTTTCTGACCCCTAGGTGGCCCGCTGTTTTTTCTTCGTGCAACTCCTTCAAAATGCTTAATCGAAGCGAGGCTGGGATGACTGGCTTATACTCAAGATTTTCGTTTGTTGTTTTCGTATAGAATAATAAATTATCTATTATTTCATAGTTTTTTGCTCTATTTCTTATCGCATCGATATCTGTATGCTCAAAGCTTTCGGGGTCTTTCAAATAAGCATAGATATTTCCAAATTCAGGATCAGCTTTCAGTTCAGTAATAACCGTATCTCTAGAATCTAAAATTTTTGAAGTCAACACAGCGCATTTAAGTTCATTTCCTTCATCGTCCAGTTTTATACGAGAAAGTGCGTCAGCTACATTGTTTTCCTTACCCGGTTTATATTTTATTGTGATATTATATTCTTGGAGTTTTAAAGCCCATCTTATTAACCTGGGCGTTAGGTTTTTTCCCGAGTAAAGTCTACCAACAGCCGCATGATCCGAAAAGACTGTTACTGGCGATTTACCGAAATAAACTCGAAATTTGTGTACAGCCATTAATACGACTAGTGTTTCTCTTTCTGTAGCTGTATAATTCCTTTGTGTCTGATTCAATGTTTTACTAAAAAATGCCAGCGGATGGTTATTTTGCATAAGAACCGCACCCACCGCATAGTCTGACGCATCTGCTGCAATTTCCAGGTTTTCGTCCCCCTCAGGGAATTTTAAAACAGGGGCATTAATAAGCGCTTCTTTTAATCTTTCAAAAGCTGTGTTAGCTTCCGCTGTCCACGTAAATTTACTCTTTTTTCTTTTAATTACTAAGAGTGGTTCAACAATATTAGCGAAATCTTTTATGAAAGATCGATAGTAAGAACATAACCCAAGGAAAGATGAAAGTTTCTTGGCGGTGTTGGGCGGTGGGAAATTCTTAATAGCTTTTATTTTTGAATCTTGCGTTTCTATACCCTTTTGCGAAATTTTATAACCGAGATATTTAAGTTCTTTAGTTGCGAACTTGCATTTTGAGGCGTTAATTGTAAGACCGGCCTCTTTTAATAATTTAAAAACTTGTTCGAGGTCATTAATGTGTTGTTCCAACGTACTACTCGTTATAATTATATCATCTAGATAAATTAAAGTTGATTTTCCTAGGACAGGCTTTAGAACAATGTCCATAGCTCTCTGGAATGTTGATGGGGCCCCACACAACCCAAAGGGCATGCGTAAAAATGCATAAGTGCCCGATTTTGTTATAAACGCGGTTTTGTGTATATCTTCGGGTCTCATAGCTATTTGATAGTAGCCAGACGTTAAGTCCAAAGTAGACATATATCTTGTCGATTTGATCTGTCTAATGATCTCGTCTATAACCGGCAAAGGGTAAACTGGAAATTTAGTAATACTATTTAGTTTTCTGTAATCGATAGCAAACCTCTAAGCCCTTTTATCCGAAGGAGGAAACTCGTTGTTTTTCCTACATAGTACGACTGGACTCGCGTACTCACTATTTATGGGCGTTATTATTTTATTCTTTAACATGTCCTGAATATGTTCTTCGATGATTAGATCTTTTTGTTTATCATAACGATACGGTTTAGTCCTACAAGGTTTTTCGGCATTTAATTGAATCTTGTGAGTCACGATTTGGCAGTTTCCTGGTTTTTCTGAAAACAAATGAGAAAAATTACTCACCACTTGCTGTATTGCTTTACTTTCATGGTCATTCAGATGGCTAAGGTCCAATTCAGGTGTCTCCACAGGTTGCACCACCCTCTGGTCCATCTCCAACACCACGGAACTATCTTGAAAATTTAATTTGGCCCTCGTGGCCCTTAAAAAGTCCATACCTAAAATAAGAGAGTGTTGTAGATCTTTCACCACAAAAATTAATACTTTGAGATTTTCCTCTTTTACCTGTAAGTTTAATGATAATTTCCCGATGCAGTGACATGTTTTTCCTTGCGCCGCTATAATTTCCGTATTTCTGGTTTTAAATAGTCGTATCCTATAAAAATTCTTTTTGAAGAACTTTTCACTCATAAAATTTCCTTCTGCTCCTGTATCGATGAGGGCTTCTACTGGTACATCGCCAACCAGGACTTGTATAATTGGTAGCTGTGAGTTTTTTACGATGACCGCGTTTAAATGTCTATTTGAGGGTTTTTTTAAAACTTCCGGGGTCTGGACCCTCCGTTTCACAGGCCCCTCTAGTCGTTTAAAGCTTTCCTTTCAATCTGTGTCTTCTGGGTACGCGGATGCTTATTTTCAAATTTTCTTTTTGGGCCTTGACCTTCGAGTTTCGATGCGTTAGCTTGATAATTCTTTCCCCCATAAGAGCGATTTCCATTTCTGGTTTCCTCCTTCCTTCGAGTACTTTGAGAATATGTTTCCCCTCTCGCTTTTTCCGCTATTCTGCGATTTTGAAACTTCACCGCCAATTCGAAAAGTTCCTGCAATGTGCTTGGGTTTCTAATTTCAAAGTAGTCTTGGACAGCGGGTAACAATCTTGGTAATATTATTTCAATTATCTCCGCATCGGGTTTTTTTCCATACAGCATATCCGTTAGCTTGATTTTTCGTAAAATAAAGTCCGTCAATTGTGCTGTATCCCGTTGATAGAAACTATATAGTTCGGCTTCCAGCCGTGCGCGATCTTTCACTATGGGGAAGGCCTTTACTAACGATTTTTTGAAATTTTCAAATGTATACGTCGGGCTTCCAAATTCACCTAGAAGAAATTTTCCTATGTTTTTCCACCATAGCGCGGCCTGTCCTCTTAGTGCTGATGTGGCGATGGCAACTTTTTGTCTTTCAGGCACAGGGTAGAGCTGAAAGTGGTTTTCTAGACCTTCTAAAAATACCGCCCCCGAATTTTTTCCGTCGAAATGGACGTTTGGCTTGATTGATGCTCTCAAAGTCTGGACCATGTATCCAAATCCTTCTAACTGACTTGTCATTTCTTGGTGTTGTCCAGCGGCTTCCATCCAGTTTTCGGCCATTTCAGTTCGATAAGTGTTCGGGCGCCAATATAACGTTGCGCGCCTCCAACTTGCACGCAACCAAGAGGTGACTGTGAAAACTTGTATAAAAGATAGAGCCTTGTGAAGGGTTTAAGTCCCTTTCTATTCAACGTAATAAAATTACAATTGCGTGCTCTTGACGCTCACAGACTGTGCCAACTTGGCAGTCAAAATAAAAATAATAACCTGAAAAGAAAGTAAAGACAAGATTCTAACTACGAGGCTCTCTAAAATAACTAAATCACCGCGTTTTACAATACCGCTGCTAATTCAGCAGACTTGAAGCTCACTGGAACGATTACCACTACTTCCCGCCAAGCACATAGGCCGCAACGCGGGGTTCTTCAATTCTCGCTAACTACCTCCGCGCTCGCTAAGTAAGAAAAATCACCCACCGAACTTGTTTCCTCTCTATTTAGATCATACTACTTCCGCTGATAATTTGAATCCTTGCGCGTTCTACTAAAATTTACATATTCTGGCATTGGCAGTTCCAGGGGAAAGTAAGGCTTGACAGGAAAGATAGTTTAAACTTAAAATAAATGTTAGTTAAAATAAATATAAACCCTACATCTTCATAACGAGTATTAAACTTGCCCAAATATAAGTATAGGAACCGGGAGACCGCATTAAAAATTAGATTTCGTTATTTGTCCAAAATCAGTTTTTTTTTTTTAATCTGGCATTGCAAAAACATTAATACTGTTAATTTTTTTTAATTTTTGGCCTTTTACTATGCTTCATTATATATATATATATATATATTATTTTTCACTGCAACAAAAAAGGGAGATGCACAACCAGA
Source organism: Stegodyphus dumicola (assembly GCF_044657685.1). Classification (NCBI taxonomy): domain Eukaryota; kingdom Metazoa; phylum Arthropoda; class Arachnida; order Araneae; family Eresidae; genus Stegodyphus; species Stegodyphus dumicola. The sequence continues at coordinate 214,262,719 of NC_140773.1, read as the reverse complement.
TGCTATAGCAATCCCATATACAATATTTTAACGTTATGCGGCTAATTGGTTTTCAATTATTCAAGCTACATATGTACGTATATAAAAATGTCACGATGAAACTTTTCGTAATTACAATGCTTCTTTTACTTTGTACAAGGAAGTAAAAACGGAATGTTGACCAATATATGTTGCTAAAATATTTACTATGATGATGTCAGAATTTTTTTTATCATCTCTAAGCAACATAGGTAACTCATGACGCCATATCATATGTAAGATATTGTTCTTCTATGAGAGACAAATATTTTTTGTTCCTGGACCTACGTTCCTAAGTGTGCGTTTGCCATTATTTTCAAAACCTGCTAACCATAATGAATAGAGCACACTCCAAGCAAGACGACATAGGTAGTCTTCTAAGGTGCCATTCTAAATTTTTCTCACAAGTGACAACTAAGTAAGAAACATTTAGTTTTAATTTATCAATATGTTTCATTTATACGAGGTGCCAAATCATAGCCTAGAGCAGTGGTTTCGAAGTCAAACCGCATGCGGTTAACGATAACGGATAGCTAGCAAGCCGAATTATGCTTTTTAACGAAAATAAAAAGGTTTTCCTAACAAAAAAAATATCTAAATTTAAAATTTTATTTTCTAAATGTTTATAAACAGTGATGCAGTTAATAAATAATAATAATGATTTTAAGGGGAAAATCCCCTTTTTGTTTATTTTTCACTAAAATTAAAACTTTTAATTAATAAATTAAAGCTTTGATATCGAAAAAAATTTCAGTTGGTTAGACATTGTATTTCAAACATATTGATAGTTAAATGTTAAATTTTCCCACTGATATTTATTTAACATAATTATTCTAATGCGTTAAATAAACCGCTAAATAATTTTCTTAACCTAAATATAAACAAACTATAAAAACTTAACGAGTGCAACAAAATTTAAGAATAAACAATGATATCTTTCGTTTATTTATTAATTTTTTCTTTGACAAGTACTGAAAAAATGTATACAGGTATTTCAGCAAATCGGTTACAAATTTTCACGAGAGACAGATTACACCTAGACGATGGAAAAACAAGTAGCAATGCTGTAAGGATCTTAAGTTTTACTAACGTTTATTTTATTTTTAATCTTTACTATCACTTCTTATTTTCTACTTCCGGCCAGAATTATAAGCGTTAATGTATTTATGCAAAGTTTGTCTGGCGAACGCCAAGTATTTAAGTTGTGGCTTTTTGCCAAGCGAGAGAGAGGAAGCAGTGAGTCGAAGCAGGCCGCTTACCTTAGAAGTTTTACGCAGTTGCTGGTTGCCTTCCAGGCCAGAGGTTTTAATCCTCTTGATAAATTTTAAACGTATTGTAGTGTTCACAGTTCTCTGTACTACATACGGCTTCCTGTTAATATAAGGCCAATCTTCCACGTTTATTATTTTAAAGTTAAATTAGAGTTTAGTTCTATTTTTTATATTTTTACGTTAGACCCCAAGTAGCGGGTCTGTATATTCCGAAGTACGGAAGTTATTGTAAATAGAGAAAAATAAAGGGTTTTGTATACCCTTCTTGTGTATCCTGTCTACTTCCCACAGTTTTGAACATAGCTTTAGTAAGCTCTCTGTTCCGAGTCAGGTCCTTGCATGTTCCCGAAGAAGGTAAGACGGAACATTGACCCTGATAGTGGCGCCCAACGAAGAAGAATAACCATGGCCGAGTTTCAAGAAGAACCTGTGCTGCCTGCAGAAACGGCTCAGAATCCAGAAATGCCAGCTGCCGCCCTGGAAGGATTTGGTTACATCGTCCAGACCATGCGAGCTTCGATGAAACCAGAAGCAACATTTAATGGAAACTCACCGGTAACCAGTTTTTTGGAAAAATTGGATGACCACTTCATGCTCTACCCCGTGCACGAGTTTCAAAAAGTTACCTTAGCTACCAGCGCTTTGAGGGGCCAAGCGCTTAACTGGTTCAAATGTATAGGCAGAAGTCTCTTGGGTCAAGCAGGAAGTCCCACCTATACTTACGAAAATTTCAAGACTGCCCTACTAAAAGCCTTCCTTTTTGTAAGGGATCGTGCGAAATTAGAAACGGAATTTTTCAGAATATATCAACAAAGAATCGAAAACCTCTCGAGCTTTATTTTAAGAAAAATTCACGTTTTCAAACTCTTGAATGGAAACCGTCCGGATCCTGAAATAATTCAAGTGATTTTGCCGAGGTTACTGCCCCAAGTGCAAGACTTTATTGAATTAAGAAATCCGACTACACTGGAAAAGTTATTTGAGCTAGCAATCCAGTTTGGAAGTAGAAGAACGGCGGACATTGAAAGAAGACGCCAATATCAACAGCGAAACCAATTTGGTGCGCCAAGACTACAGCAAACTCAAGCACACGGTTACGAAAGCAAAGCGAATCAGTGGGCAAGGAAACCCGAGCATTCAAAACCAGCCGGCGAACGTCGACAGTTCAATAGCAATCCAGGAAAAAAGTCTCAAGGCCAGTGGAAAAAGAAGGAAAGCACGGAAATGAAAAATAATTTAAACTAAAACGGATTTCTGCTGACGGGAGGGTGCGGAAATCCGAAGGCCAAGAAAACCCCTCTTCCTTCAAGTTAAATACGGTAATGGTGAGAAATTTGACTCTTCCGAAGATTGAAGTGTTGGTGAATAATATCCCAGCCACCGCACTCCTGGATACAGGCGCGCAGTGTTCCTGTGTGGCAGAAGAATTTTTTAGGAAGTATTTTCGGAAATACCGCATATATAATTCGGATAATACGACAGTGTTAGCGGCGCAAGGAGAAAAATGTAAGTGTATAGGTAAAGTACCGCTGTATGTCCGTATCAAGGGCGAACAAGTAAAGGTGATGTTTTTTATAGTAAAGAATCTGCAAGCACATATAATCTTAGGAATAGATTTTCTTTCAGAAGCACAAGCAACGCTGGATTTTAATGAAGCGTCCCTTAAGCTGACAATGAAACCAGTTCGTGCAGAAAAGGCTGAACCGCCGATGTTAAATCTTGACCACCTGCCTAATGACGAGAAAGGAAGAACCCGACAAGTGGTAAGTGAATTTGCTTCGTTATTTAGTGATATTCCAGGATCTACTCAGGTTACTAACCATAGTATTGACACCGGAGATTCAATGCCAGTTCGCCAAAAAGCATACCGGTATGATAAGAATAAGGAAAAAATTATAGAATGGCATATCACCGATATGCTACGTAAAAAGATCATAACGCCCATCTCAAGTAGTTATGCTAGCCCGGTGGTTTTATGTAAGAAAAATAATGACTATCCTTTGACACATCCAAAAAGGTGGAGATTCGCGATTGATTACCGTAAATTAAACTCCATAACTAAATATCCGGTATATCCGTTACCTATTATTGAAGAAATTCTAAGGAACATAACATCCACCAAATATATGACGACTTTAGACTTTACGACTGGTTATTTTCAAATAGGGGTTAGGCCTGAGGACGTGCCTAAGACTGCTTTTATAACCAAGTCTGGCACTTATGCACTTCTGCGTATGCCGTTTGGCCTTTCAGGGGCCCCGGCAACATTTCAGCGATGTATGGACATTGTATTAAGACCTGTTCTTGGAAAGTCCACATTTATCTATTTAGACGATATCATTATTACTAGTGATAATCTCGACCAACATGTACAGGATTTAAGACAGGTGTTTTCTTTATTAAATGAGGCCGGTCTAAAAGTTAATGTCGAAAAGTGCAAATTTGCAGCCCCTGAATTAAAATATTTAGGTTACAAGATATCTCAGAAAGGAATAGAGACAGACGAATAAAAAATAATCGCTGTACAAAAGTATCCGACTCCAAACACGGCAAAGAAGCTCTCTTCTTTTCTAGGACTTTGTTCATATTATAGGTCCTTTATAAAAGATTTTGCAGCTATCGCTGAGCCATTGTTAAAATTAAAAAGAAAAAAGGCAAGATTCTCGTGGACCGCCGAAGCCAATAGTGCTTTCGAAAAATTAAAACAAGCATTAACGCAAGCTCCTGCGTTGAAATTTCTTGAAAAGGATGAGAATTTAGAAATTTCAGCGGATGCTTCGGATTATGCGGTAGGAGCGGTACTTTCGCAAAATCAGCAGCCCGTGGCATTTTTTAGCCGAACTTTAAATCAAACACAAAGAAACTATTCCGCGACCGAGAGAGAGGCACTTGCAGTTCTGTTAGCAGTGCAAAAGTTCCGAGTCTATTTTGGAAAGGCGCCCATAACAGTGTACTCTGATCATGCGGCGGTAACTAGATTGTACTCAGGGAAAAACTTATCCCCAAGGTTAATAAGATGGGCACTCAAGCTACAAGAATATAATCTGGTAATCAAGCATACCCCCGGAAAGGAAAATATCGTAGCAGATGCCCTATCAAGAATTAAAATAGATGAACAAGGTAATACTGTAAAGGTGGCAATGCTCACAGCATGTACATTAAATTCCCGAGAAACTGTAATAACCGAACTGGGTAAGGATCCTGAGTTTGGAAGCATTTATGAGTATTTAAAGGATCCTGAAAATTTTAGCCACCAAGATATTGTGGCGATAAGAAATAGGGCGGCCCATTACGAACTAATAGATGGTCTATTATTCTATACAAAAACTACGAATTCCAACAACGAACTTCGATCTGTTATCCCAGCTAGTCTTAGATTAAATATCCTGCAGGAGTTGCATGACAGCCCTTTAGCTTCTCATGCTGGTATTCGAAAAACGACTCAACGCGTACGCGAGGCAGTCTATTTTCCTGAACTGCAAAAGTTAACAAGGGCGTATGTCCAGTCCTGCCCAACATGTCAAGCAGTTAATTATATTAATTTCCGCCCGGCCGGGTTTCTAAATAGTATTAAATCCGAATTTTCAAATGAAATAATTGGCATCGATTTATTGGGCCCTTTCCCAAAAAGTCAGTTAAATAAAAGTCGCTATCTCCTTGTTATGGTTGATCATTTTAGTAAATGGACCGAAATTGTTCCCTTAAAACGAGCCTCCGCAAAATTAGTTACTGAGTCTATTTTAAATAAATATATTTTAAAATACGGGGCGCCCCTAAAAGTTATATCGGATAATGGTCCTCAATTTGTAAGTAATATATTTGAAGACATGTGCCAAAAACTGGGCATACGTCATTTAAAAATGGTCCCGTATCGGCCTCAATCAAATATAGCGGAACGGGTCAACAGAAATATAGTGAAAATTATCCGTAGTTATGTTAAAAATTTTCATAAAAGCTGGGATAACTATGTCAATGAATTTGCTTTCGCCCTTAGGACCGCAAAACATGATACAACGGGCAAAACTCCTGCTGAGTTATTTCTAGGCAGAAAGATTATAACGCCGTTAGATAAATTATTTTATGTGCAACAAAGAGTCCCAGAATTTAAAATGGGTGATATAGAAAAACTAATTAAGGAAGCAAAGAAGAATACTGAAGTATCACAGAGAAAACAGAAACTCTATTATGACTTGAAACGACGGGGAGTAACTTATAAAGTAGGGGATGAAGTTTTAAAAGTTAAGCATTCACTTTCTTCAGCACCAGAAGATAAAACTGCCAAATGTTTTCCACGATTTGAAGGACCATATGTTATAGAAAAAATAACTCACGCTGTAGTAGTGTTAAAAGCCAGAAATGGTGAAACCTGCTCCGCAAACATTGATCAAATCAAACCCTACTATGATCGTAATAAAATGCAAATATTTTCAGATCTTTTGCAGGATCCGGCACGGCAGACACAGCAGGCACAAGCTCCAGAGGTGGAACAACTACAAGTACAAGGGCAAGCCATTAAGAGGCAGGAGCAAGTGAAAAGAAAGTTTCCCCGCGGGAAAAGTGAAGGTAACAAGAAAAAGAAGCCATTCCACCGTCCAGAAAAGAGAGCTCGCGAACACCCCCAGAATGAAGAAGGGAGAAGGACGACGTATGCAAAGAGAACCAGGAGAAATGACGGCAACTATAACCCGGCTCTAAAACGGAAGATCTACTCATCCGACAGGACTCTCCGCAGCAAATGTCGCCGAACTGCGGAAGGGCCATCAGCGGCGGAGTAAAAGTTACAAGGAAAATTTGAACGGCCAGCAACGAGGTCCAAGCAGGAGCACGAAAGAAGTTTCCCGGTTCCGCCAAGACCAGCTGCCATCAAACGACCAAGACCACAGGCAGAAGCGAAAAAGAAGGTATTCAAGGGTGACCGAACTGGAGAAAAAAGAAAGCATCTAGAGGAAGGCACTGAAGGGCGAGCCCGTACAAGAAGGAGGATAAATCAAAAAACTATCTGCACTACCTTTAAGGACTGGGCCCAGAAAAGAATGTCCGAATATCACAAAGATAAGTAAAATTTTATGTTACTTTGCAAACTTAAGTTAATCTTTCATTCTTACTGCAAATGGCAGATTTCAAGAAGTTTTACCTCATGCGAGGTCTACCTTTATCGCCAAAAGGGCGAGAAATGAGTTGTTACCGATTTTGGTATTATGTTTTTCAATTACTCGCGCGTAAAACTAAAGTTGATGTATAATAGCGTTGTGTAAAGACTTAAATATTGTAAAAAGTTATTGTATAAATATTATTTAAAACATTCTGGCAAGAAAGAAGTTTTAGTCTTAAAGACTTTTTGAAATGTATTATTTCAATGTAGAAAGAATTGGCACTTGCTTTGAAAAGAATAGAAGTTAACAATGTACTACTAATGTATGTTTTCAAATGTATAAAATTAACGGCATGTTAATATGTTCTTATATACAATGTGAACTGTTATTTTAAATGTTAAGAAATACCGTGATATGGTAAAAGTGAAAGTAATGTTAAATTTTTTTTTAATTCGTGTGACTGTGAAAAGACTAAATCAAGGTGAATATGTGTTAAAGGTTGAATGATGTAGTTAGGCTCTCTGACGCTACACTTCAGAGTTAGCCACTTTCAGAATAGTACCTCAGGGTTTAGAGTTGAAATTAGGGTGTGTTACGAGGTCTTGGTATGTTGAATTTTAACACGTTAGTGTTTTGATTGTAGGAGGAAGTGTTGAACACGTAGACAGAAACACATTCGTGTTTGGTGTTCTTTTACAACACATGTCAGAGAGCACGGGGAAAGATAACTAAAATAGTTATGAATGAAATAAGAATGTTAAGAGAAATATAATTATACATGTTACTTGCCATTTCATTTTGTAACATTTCATTAAACTAGTTTTCCTTCCAGATCTCTGGAAGGAACCACATTTGAATAAAAGCTCCTGTTTAGATGCAGTACAGATGAAAAAAAATTGTGTGTCCTGGGAGCTGCTATTGTAAAAACAAATTTCTTTCTTTTAAATTTCTAGTTTCTAGCGAAAAATGTTTGTAAAAGATTGGCCTCGCGTTAGATTCCAGAGCTAAAAGTTTTCAACAAGGTCGTTTTAGACCTCAGTTTCAAACTAATTAACTCTGGCGGGAAGTATGTAAGGACCTTAAGTTTTACTAACGTTTATTTTATTTTTAATCTTTACTATCACTTCTTATTTTCTACTTCCGGCCAGAATTATAAGCGTTAATGTATTTATGCAAAGTTTGTCTGGAGAACGCCAAGTATTTAAGTTGTGGCTTTTTGCCAAGCGAGAGAGAGGAAGCAGTGAGTCGAAGCAGGCCGCTTACCTTAGAAGTTTTACGCAGTTGCTGGTTGCCTTCCAGGCCAGAGGTTTTAATCCTCTTGATAAATTTTAAACGTATTGTAGTGTTCACAGTTCTCTGTACTACATACGGCTTCCTGTTAATATAAGGCCAATCTTCCACGTTTATTATTTTAAAGTTAAATTAGAGTTTAGTTCAATTTTTTATATTTTTACGTTAGACCCCAAGTAGCGGGTCTGTATATTCCGAAGTACGGAAGTTATTGTAAATAGAGAAAAATAAAGGGTTTTGTATACCCTTCTTGTGTATCCTGTCTACTTCCCACAGTTTTGAACATAGCTTTAGTAAGCTCTCTGTTCCGAGTCAGGTCCTTGCATGTTCCCGAAGAAGGTAAGACGGAACAATTGACCCTGATAATGCATGGTCAGAAACGCTTTCCTCGCGCGGTAGTGATGACACAAAACTCAAGAAAGGAAGGACATATATATATATATATATATATATAATCTCACGCTGCTCATGTCCTTCCTTTCTTGAGTTTTATATATATATATATATATATATATGTATGTATATATATATATATATATTATGCTTAGTGCAGCGGAAACCAAGAAATAAGAACTAAAACAGACGATCGTCATCAAAGGTGTTCGATACGTATCCTCAACATGGGATCGGCAGAGGCGGTCCGGTGCATTGGCAATAAGATCGCCAGACCACACTTACATTGACTGCTTCTTCTAGTGGGTACGTCAAGACACTGGTGTACGAAACTCCCTTTAGAAATGTTGAGGAACTTGTTGCACACATCGTGGCAGCTGTTGGAGAAGTCCGGGGCTCGCCGGATGTTTTCCAGAACATAAGATCTTGTATGCCGGAGATGTGAGACCTACATCAGGGCCCGGGGACATAATTTCGAACACCTTCTTTGATGACGATCGTTGTCTATTTTTGCTCTTATTTCTTGATTTTTGCTGTACTATGCATAATAAACATGTTTCCTAACCCTGTTCATATTCTTCTTTTCTTGTGCTTTGTGTTATCACTACCGCCCCAGGAAAGCCAATTCGACCATGACTTGCTACGTGATTTTCCATCATCTAGGTGTACTCTATCTCTCCTGAAAACGTAACCTATTTCCTGAAACACGCTGTATATTTGTATATAAATAATTATAAACTTGTTTATGTCTTACTAACGACTTTCAGTTACAACACCTCATGGCACTTCAGCTTCAATAAAGTTTGCAACCTTGGAGAAGTGTTACGAGAAGTTATCTTTATTGCAAATTGTAAATGTTCGTTGGTCAGTCTGCTTCTTTTTTAGACTTATTAATTCTCAACTCCAGAAAAACTGCTGCCAAGTAAATGAATTCCCAAACAAGGTGATTATTCTTTTAGCAAAAATTCGAAGTGAAAGTATTATCTTTTGAGAAACGCGAAAAATAATAATAAACGCGGTTAGTTTTAGTATGAAAATTCAGCTTGCAAACTGTTAATTATTTCAGTAGAGGCTGTAGTAGAGCCAAGAAGTAGAGCCAAGAAGAAGAAGAAGAATTCAGTAGAGCCAAGAAGGGTTAGAGAGAGAGAGACTTTACGCCACCTTAATTCACGTGCGTTTTTCAGTCAGTTGCTGTCCGCCTTTAAGGCCAGAAATTTAGTCCTCTTGATACTGAAGACGTATTGTAGTTTTCCCGCATTCGACGTACTACATACGTAAAGATTTAAAAGGCCAATATTCGTGCGTTAGTAGTCTTTGTAAAGCATTGGAGTTTAGTCCTTACTTAATTTAGTTGGTGCGGCCGATTGCAACCAAAATACGAGGTTTGTAGTTCTTAATTTTTTACGTTCAGAACACAAGTACTGGTCTTTGTATACCGAAGTGCGGGAACAGCTGCAAACTGTGAAGAATAAAGGGTAATTAAACCCTTCTCATCTGTGTCGTATCTTCTACAATTTCAACGAACATAGTTTAAAGTAAACTCACTGTTCTACATCAGGACACCAACATGCTTGCCAAAGCAAATTAGACAAAATAGTAGTCCTGATAATATCACAGTGTAAATTAACTGCATTTGTAGATTTTCTGGAGTTTTACTAACGTTCGTTTTTAATGGAAATAAAAATAATGTAAAATTGGACTCAAAATTATTAAAATCTTAAACCTTCAACTTCATAACGCTAATTAACTAAAAAAATCTGATGTGTACACCACATGACTTCCTTGTACGGAATATTAAATTATACGCATTTTATTTAAACTTATTAGATTGAATTAAACCTACTTCGCCGACAGCGCATAAACCACAATAGAATAAATGCATTCTTCAAAATTCACTTTGTTTACCATAGCGACACTCTGGTGCTAGGTTTACTTAACAGTATTATATTTCATTCATATTATAACTCAGAATGCACAAAATGTATATCATTTAAAGAATTATCTAATCGTTGCCACATGTTCTATTCAAATACTATAATAAAGCTAGAACGATGTATAAAAGAAATTAAGCAAACAAAACAAAAAAAAAACAGTTTTTCATAGACGATTGAGTATTTCTCATTCAGTCAATTCAGTTTTCACTTCGCGACAAGGCAAAAATACATAAAAACTCAAAATATCTGTATTAAAAATTACGAAGTAAATCCTAAACGCTTATTTCCTCGAAAAAATTCCAGAAAGGATTAAGCATGATTTAAATAATAAATGAAGGCATTATCTTTGTTGTTGGGAAGCTAAGTTTCTCTAGATTGGCAACAAATCCACTATCCTGCTGTTTCAAATGTAAACAAGAGCAATGGCCGCCATCAAAAACATTATTAGGCTTAGCAACACTTTAACAATTTTAAAATTGTTGATAATTCTAAAAATATATCATACAGATTTACTAAAGGCATAAAAACCTTAACCGAATGAGAAGAACAACATAATTCAATCATTTTTAAAGCAAAAAATGTACAATTTACAAACATATAAGGGTAAAGAAACTGAGATCACTGAATCGGGTAATAGAGTGGATATATATATATATAAATATATTTATATACGTTTGGTGCGGCCGATTGCAACCAAAATACGAGGTGCACATCTACATGTTATAGCAGTCCTATATACAAAATTTCAACGTTCTGAGGCTACTCGTTTTGGTACGTACATACGTTCGTACAGATGCCACGAAAAATTCTCTTCAGAATTAATTTTAAAGCTGTTTTATAATTTTTTTTTGAAGGAAAAGAGTATTTTATTCTGTCCTTACGTACAGATATCACGCAAAAACATCGTTAAGTTGCATTCGATAGCGGTCAAAATGGATATTTTCGTTGAAATATGCTGCCTGAAACTTTTCGCGATTACAATACTTCCTTTTTACTTCGTACAAGAAAGTAAAAATGAAATGTGTTTGCGGGATGCCAGTAACGACAGTGACCAAATCACTGGCCTGCCTAGGGCCAGTGATTTCAAACTGGACAAACCAAAAGGCTGGAACCGGAGCTGGTGGCAAATTTTCTTTTATTTGTCGGAAATGATTTGGAGATTTTTAAGTGACTTTCAGTTCGTTAAAAATAATAAATAAATAAAATAATTTTTATCAAGTTAGGTAAACAGATTGTTTATACTTAATGTAATACAATTGTAGTATTTTTCACTAAATATAAAGGCATTTGTACTTGGTCTTACACTCCAAGTATTTTTTTTTTTCCTGTCTCTGATTCAATCTTCGACATCATAATCTTGGAACATTATTTTGAATATGTACAGATCAAGTAGTGCGGCTTTTCATTTTCATTATCTTTGAAAATATATTCCACTATACATTTCTTCCTACTTTGTAACCAGACGTCGAGGAGTTGTACGCATTCTTCAATCTCAGCCTTTACAAATGTGATCGTTTAACGTGATCATATTTGTTGGAAAACTATCTAAGTTTTAGCCTGTTCTCCGCATGAAAATACAGAGCAAAGTCACATGGAATGAGATATGAGCTATAAGGTGTGTATGCTACCAGTTGTAGTCTAATACCTGCTAAATAATCGTCGAAGAATCTACGACGTTGTGTGGGAACGCTTTCGGGGTGGAAAAATCTGGTATTTAACCTCTGAACGCGGACGTATGTTCTTGAGAGTTTGAACAACTCTAGCCATGCACGATCTGTCGCTTCACTGTGAGTGTGTTTTGTGTTTCGAGTACCACACATTTCATAACTCACCTGACTTCGAAGATTCTATTCTTTCCTTCCCAAACCGTTATTTCGCGCAGTCCCAAACCGTTATCGCGCAGTCGCGATGGTATTTTTAACTTCAAGTATTGAAATTTTTCTTTGGGCTTTCGTAGGTAAATCATACTAATCAAGTGGTATTTCATCATTGGTAACGATGCTATGACACAGAGAGATGCTCCATTTTCAGTTTTAGAGCATCTCACGGGACCGTGATACACTTGTGTCGTATGCTCTTCGACTAAAGCACGATTCCCGGTACACTTGAAAACTATAGTATGACGAGAACAATCATCTCTGAGCACCTCAGGCACTTTTTTCAGACACTAATCACCAGTGAAACCACGTAAGTTGTAACACAAATCTCAGTGATGTTCCTAGACTAAGATGGCGTTGAGAGCATTTCTCGCTGTCCCAGCATGAAAGGAAGTAATGACCAAAGCTCATTCTACCAGTTTATAGTATACATTAGAACATGTGTGAACTCCTCATAATGAGCAACCATCGGTGGATGCTTTATACTGCGAAATTTTTCTAGAGACCAGAGTTGTGGAAGCGGGTCTGCAAGATCTGCCTCGCAGGCGGGAGCTACCAAGAATAGGCACCGTTCGACGGTTCACCAATTAAACCGGTTTTTATAAATTTGTATTATTAATAAGGAGACTAAAAAAAATAATGCGAGAAAAACTAAAGTAGAAAACAAGCAATTATTTTTAGAAAGCATGATATTCACTATGAAACAATTACTTCACATCAAATGTAGTTAAGAATTGAAGACTTAAAATTATGTAATTTTATACATATTATATCGCTTTGTACCGAACTGCACTAGAATCTGCTAGAGCTGCACTAGCATCTGCACTGGAAGTGCAAGAAAGTCGCAAAATGCTGCATCGTCTCAGCCTGAAATAAGCCTGAATATGCTAAATACATTTGTATTCACAAAGTTTAACTGTCTGCATAAGTAACTAATCTTTAACTGTAATAATTTCTAAATGAATAGAATGATTTGAAGGTTTTCTGCTTGATTTGTTTCGTGCTAACCCAAAAAGAGTCTATCTGCTTCTATAAACTACTGTGTAAATGGCTAAAAATACACATTTGGATAAACAAAATAAGTATAATAAATGGATAGCTAATGTAAATTAAGATTCCTGATTCGTTTATTACTTTGTAATATTCTAGCTAAATTTGTAATCCTTGAAACCTAGAATATTTAAGAACTGTGTAGTAAATAACCGCAGAGTTCTCGTACGTAAATGACGAGTCCAAAGAAGGGTTAAATTTACTCTTTATTCTAACTCAAAAGGATTCACAGGTGGCCCCTTCTCGGGCTTACAATAAGCTTTCACTTGGACTTTAACTCAAGATAGAAAATAAGAAACTAATCTAATACTAAGTAAGCCGAAGCTGCACAGAAATAGCTAACAGAGTTGGCTTTCTATAAAAATCACCGGCGAATACTAGCAGCCACGTAAAAATACGGCCGAATCGTAGTGAGATTATACTCTTAGCAACAACATATCCAGAAGGCAGAACACGCTTTTCTAACGCTGTACAAGGCTCTTCTAAGCTCTCCTGCTGAAGTGACAGAGACTTCAATTTAAATCCTGGTTTCAACCTCATTTACATAAAAGGCGATCCTGAAAACTCATTCTGGTAGAGATTTGCAGGTGGAAAACAAGAAAGGAAAGTCTTGTTTTAAAATAAAAATAACTATCAGAAAATTAAAATAAACCTCTATAACTTTATACTTTTCTTGCGAGAATAAGAAATTCTGAAGGGAGGGGACGTAAAATAAACAGGGTTTTCTGTTCGTTTAAGAATATTTAATTTGTTTCTTATTTCATATTTAATACATCTGTTATTAATTAACAAACTAAACTATTTAAAAGCAGTATATTCTATTCTTAAAAATAGTATCTGATTGATTTAAATTAAAAATACATTTAAATCATGATATATCTAATTAAAAACATTAAATATTTTTTATAGAATCACATATTTTTTCACTTTTTATACAGAAAATTCTTTCCCGTATTAGTCTAAATGAATATTCATCCAATATCCTATTGATAACCCGGGCCATCTCTATGGATAATCTCCTCTGATAAACCATATTAAACTTTCAAAGAGCCCTTTGGAGCTATCGTTTAATTCTGAACCCTTTCAGTACTTTTTTATTTATAATTTTTGTATGTTGCTTCTATTATTGAACTATTATTGAACTTCTATTATTAAAGTATGTTTTGATTTTAGCTTTTACATGAAACCACAAGTCTCGTGCATTTATTTCAACAATAACCAATAATACATAATTAGCAAGACCAGCACTGATTTTGCATCACTTGTTAATACATCGGTTTTTTTGTGCAATGATTAAAAGACTACGCTAATTTTAGTAAACATACATTACTTGCACACAATCATTGAGTGAAATGGATTTCTAACAGCTTGTAAAATGTTCTGTAGCTTTTGAGAACGATAAATTTTGGAAGCTAAGAGCGTTAAAAAAAGTCTGACTGCATTCTTGACAAGAATCGCATTCGAGATACTAGACTTATCGGATCGATGTAATGACCATTACATCACAAGTGAACATGAGAGAACTGCTTTCATTCCTCATGGAACGTGATTGAAATTCAAAGTTTTCTACACTTTGAAACTCGATAAAAGTTATTTTTAAAAAACGCCTGAAACTACAAAAATGTTTTGATCATTCTGATGATGACCATAATTTGTATGTAAGTTTATTTTTAAACTGTTGACAATTTCCTTGACTAGTAAAAAAATTGTATTGACACGTTACGCTCTGATTAAATCACTGTAAACAAGTATCAGAACTAACCTCTAAGAAACGTAATTCTAAGGGGGAAAAAACCGCTGGTCAGTCAGTGCTTTCGTCAAGATTTATTTTACTCAGTGCTTTATTTAATCGTTGCATTAAAATACTCGTGCATTTAGAGGCCAGTTTTTCTTACGGCAATCATTTGTAAAATGTAGTCTTTTTTCCGGCTTCCCATTTTATTGCAGTGATCTACTTTTTTTTCTCCGTTAGTTTGAACTGGTAATAGGGGAAAAAAATCTGAAAATCTGTCGGGTTTTATGAAACTGAATGGATCATATTTTTCTGTGTTAGAAAAGGAAAAAGAGTAATTTTTAAAAACCATACATTGTAATTACAGTTTTTTCTAGTCGACCATGGTTATTTCTTAGTTTTGCGATTTCATGTTCATGTTATCAAGGCTGTGGTTAAAAACTATCAAGATAAAAATTTAGCTGGTACATTTAATGAGCATTTATGAAATATACATGAATTTACAACGATGGCCTTTACCGATAATTTGCAGGAAACTCGAAACGTTAAGATGTCTTCTTTTTTATGTTAATTAATTAATCTATATGATACAATGAAATGATAATATGTCAACAGAATTAAATTTTCTTTCAAATAGCAGTTTACAAACTTTTTTAATCTGTTTATTTCCTTTTAATCTGTTTTATCTCAATCAGAATTCTACCATCACAAATCTTTCAATAAGATTTAAAATTCAGTTCGGAACTAAATTGATTACACTAAAAATGCAAGTATGGAAGCAAGTAACGTGTTTATGAACTATCACTTCATGCCTTTCATTGCTGCGTTATTTCATTTTCCCTCTTTTAGGGAAAAAAGGTACCGATAATAAATGAAATTGATTAATTAATTATTTTTTAATTAAATTAATTAAAAATATTCGTTAACCGCTAGAGAAAAATTTCATATTAGTTTAAGTTTCATACTGATGCTATTTTCACTATTAAGATTTGTTAAGTTTTTTTTTTTTTTTTTTTTCCCCATTTAGGACCAAATTATACAGGTGTAAACAAAAGAGTTTAAATCATGAGCGAGGCAAAATGTCCTTAATCATAAAAACAATAATTAAACCATAGAAACAAAATTTAAATTTATATATATATATATGCAGCTAATAGTTTCACTCCCACTTTGATGGTTATCTTCTGCATTTTTTTTTTTTTTTTTCCCTAATGACGATCTCAAGCCGTTTATGAGCGTTGGCCACTACTAAGGCGGAAGCTGTGGAGGCACCTAATGGTAGACTACTGTATTCCCCTATGAAGAGCGGACAAATTGCAGCCATGTCTCCTCCGCGATTCGAACCCAGGCCTTCACTACGGTAATCGGAGTCAGTAACCACCTTCCGGTCTGAGAAGCTGTCCTTCCATGTTAAGCAACTGCATTTTAAATATTATAGCCCACCATAGTACGCACACCATTGGCTAAGCGCACAAGAGCGCTGAACACTGGTAGTTCAATCCGAGAGAATAAGCTGGATATGTGGGGAGTTTGTGGTTTCATACATGTGCAACGTGAATATAAATCAGTTCTTCGGAGCCTGGGTTCGAATCCAGGAGAAGTAAAATGGTTGTAACTATCCGTCCTTTCATAGGAGGCAGCAGTGGCCGCCTATTAGATGCCTCCACAATAAAATGGCCACCACTTCTGGCCTTAGGAGTGGCCGATGTTGAATAGGCAATTGCCCGCCATTGGAAAATTTAAAAAAAAAATCTAGTAAATCCAAATCCTCATTACAATAATGATACCTAGTTCAGTATCACAAGCTACAACAGTTTTCAATGTCCGAAGTCAAGCAGAACTCCTTCTGTATATTTTATTTTTAATATATCCTTCATTTGTATTGCTTGAGAATTTTAGTATTTAGCTGGTAACATTCATTGGTATTCCGATACTCATTCCGACACTCATGAGGAAACAGAAGCTTTTTAATTTCGCCACACACACACACATTACGAGAAAAATAAAGAGGATTAACAGACAGATTTACAGCGCTTGATTTACTAGCCTTTAAAAGTCCTCACTTCTTGATTAACGAACCATCTACAGATTTTAAGGACTTTTCAATAGATAACTAGAAAGTAAGCTATGCCATTAACTGTGATCAAGTTCATTGTCATGGAGTCACTGACATCACAACGTTTGTATATCCTATGTGCTCTGTTTCCCAGCGGAAATTAGTAAGGATAATTGAGGCCAGGAAAACAAGAAATTTAAAACCTTTTTTTTTTTTAAAAAAAAAAAAGAATAGCAGTATTTCGCATTTCGCTTATCTGCGTTTCACTAATAATGCACTCATTTAAAAAGCTCTTACAGATAAGTTTAATGATGGAGGATTTCATACTTAAAATTTAAGGGGACTCATACACCTTAAAACCCATAAGATCTTCGAATATGTGACTGTTGCAAGAATTGGGATAACTTATTTATTTTAAAAGCAATTACTTCTAACTTTTTACAGCTGACTACATAATATAGCTGCTTTCTGAAAAAGTAGTCAAAAAGTTTGTGTTGCCACAAATATTTTTTATAATTTAATCCGCTTCGTGACAACATTTTTCGTCATGTTTCCACCTTGCGCGCACAGTTTAAAACATTCTGTTGCATAATTCAATTCCATATTTAATATATAGATTTTATAACATTTAAAACTACTGTGAACCAAAAATTCTAAGAATTTCATGTTAATTTTTTATTTTATTTCGAGTTCAGTTTATAAAATGTATTTTATTAAAAAAAACCTGTAATGTTTTCGTGCATAAATTTTTTAATATTAAAATATTCATCAGATTTTTGGTTCAATTAGAAAATAGTGCCCATATAAAGAATTCCATGAAATTTCAAGTATGTACCATTAGCCATTTTTAAAACATCATGCGCACAAGGTGGAAACATGAAGAAAAATTTTGTCATAAAGCGGAATAAATTACAAAAATATTTGTGGCAACACAAACTTTCTGGTTACTAGTTTCCAAAGCAGTATATTATGTAGTCAGCTGTAAAAAGTTGGAAGTAATTGCTTTTAAAATAAATAAAATATCCCAATTTTTGCGACAGTCACATAATTCGAAGATCAGAAGGGGTTTAAAGGTATATGAGCCCCCTTGGCATTTATCCGGTCTTTTTATTATGAAAAATATCGTATTTAGTGACAATTTTTAAAACTGTTTTATTCATAAAACTATTTTATTTTTTGAACTATTTTATTATAAATACGAAGTTATAATATTTTTCACTTTCAAATCGAAATTCATTTTTTAAATAAATTGCATTTTAATCTTCTTTATTTCATATTCATCTAGTTTTATATTTTTTGCCAGAAATAGCTGCATAAGTGAAAATGGCATACTTTTAGTTTACATAAAATTTCCACATAAAAACAATCAGTAGTAGATTAGTAAACACCTATTTTTAATTGTTTTCACTATGCACAAGGTTCGAAATTTATCTCTTGAAAAAATGCCTTGTAGGGTTTATATTTATTTTAACTAACATTTATTTTAAGTTTAAACTATCTTTCCTGTCAAGCCTTACTTTCCCCTGGAATTGCCAATGCCAGAGTATGTGAATTTTAGTAGAACGCGCAAAGTATTCAAAATTGTCAGCGGAAGTAAGCTGAGTTAAATAGAAGGGAAACGAGTTCGAAAGTGTGCTTTCTTGCTTCACGAGCGTGGAGGTGGCTAGGTAGAAATTGAAGAACCACGCGTTTCGGCCTGTGTGCTTGCCTCGGTAGATAGTTAAATCTTCCAACGTAATATTCAGAAGTTTGCTGAATTGTCAGCGGTATCTTAGAACGCGGTTAGGTTAGTTACGTTTTAGAGAGCCTCGTAGGTAGTCACTTGTTATTATTCATTTTTAGCTTCTTATTTTTATTTTACCGCCGGGTCGGCGTAGTTTGTGAGCGTCAAGAGCACGCGTCTGTAATTTCTAAAGTTGAATAAAAAGGGATTTAAACCCTTCTCAAGACTTTGTATACTTTCCAGTTCATAGCAGTCACCACTATTGTTGCGTGCAGGTTGGGAGCGCGCAACATTACATTGGCCCCCGAACACTTGTCGAACTGAAATGGCCGAAAATTGAATGGAAGCTGCTGGACAACAACAAGAAATGGCAAGCCAATTGGAAGGATTTGGATACCTGGTCCAGACGATGAGAGCGTCAATCAAGCCAAACGTCAATTTCGACGGAAAAAATTCGGTGGCGATATTTCTAGAAGGCCTCGAAAACCACTTCCAGCTCTACCCTATGCCTGAAAGACAAAAAGTTGCCATCGCCACATCTGTACTAAGAGGACAGGCCTCGCTATGGTGGAAGAATATAGGCAAATTTTTATTAGGGAATTCGGAGGCCAGACATATACATTTGAAAATTTCAAAAAATCGTTATTAAAGGCCTTCCCCACAGTGAAAGACCGAGCAAGGCTAGAAGCCGAACTATATAGTTTTTATCAACGGGCTATAGAAGAACTGACGAACTTTATTCTGCGAAAAATTAAGC
This sequence comes from Stegodyphus dumicola, assembly GCF_044657685.1. Classification (NCBI taxonomy): domain Eukaryota; kingdom Metazoa; phylum Arthropoda; class Arachnida; order Araneae; family Eresidae; genus Stegodyphus; species Stegodyphus dumicola. Next base: position 214,243,525 of record NC_140773.1, on the reverse strand, counting down.
TGACGGATATGCTGTATGGGAAGAAACCCGATGCGGAGATTATTGAAATAATCTTGAGCAGCAGGTAGCAATCCAAGATTGCTACCTGCTGCTCAAGATTACTTCGAAATTAGAAACCCAAGCACATTGCAGGAGCTCTTCGAATTGGCGGTCAAGTTCCAAAATCGCAGAATAGCGGAAAAAGCTAGAGGGGCATCGTATTCTCAAAGTATCCGAAGACAATCTTCAAATGAGCAGACCAGAAATGCAAACCGCTCTTATGGGGGAAAGAGTTATCAAGCTAACTCATCGAAGCTCGAAGGTCAAGGCCCAAAAAGGAAATTTGAAAACAACCGTCCGCGTACACAGAAGGCAGAAGTTGAAAGGAAAGCTTTAAACGAGTAGAGGGGCCTGTGAAAGCGAGGGTCCAGACCCCGGAAGTTTTAAAAAAACCCTCAAGAAGATACTTAAATACGGTCATCGTAAAAAACTCACAATTACCAATTATACAAGTCTTGGTTGGCGATGTACCAGTAGAAGCCCTCATCGATACAGGAGCAGAAGGTAATTACCTTCTGCTCCTGTATCGATAAATTCATAAAATTTTATGAGTAAAATATTCATAAAATATTCATATACGATTCATAAAATTCATATACGATTAATATTGTAATATTGTATTTTATATCATAATATATATATCATAATATATATATCATAATATATATATCATATTGTAATATTGTATTTTATATCATAAAATTCATATACGATTCATAAAATTTTATGAGTGATATTTTTTTTAAGAAGAATTTTAATACGTTACGCTTATTTAAAAATAAAAACACAGAAATCATAGCAGCGCAAGGACAAACTTGTCACTGTATTGGAAAATTATCTTTAAAAATACAGGTTCAAAACGAAAGCTTTAAAGTATTAATTTTTGTAGTAAAAAACTTGCAAAGTCCACTTATTTTAGGTATGGAGTTTTTAAAAGCCGCGAAGGCCAAACTGAATTTTCAGGAAAGTTCTATCATGCTGGAGATGGATCGGAGGGTGGTGGAAACAGTGGAACAACCGCAAGTCGACCTTAGCCATTTGAATGACCATGAAAGCCAAGCCATCCAGCAAGTGGTGAGTACTTTTTCAAACTTGTTTTCAGAACGGCCTGGTAGTTGTCAAATAGTTACGCATGAGATACAGTTAACTGCCGACAAACCCCGTAGGACTAAACCTTACCGCTATGATAAACAGAAAGAGCAAATCATAGAAGAACACATTCAGGAAATGTTAAAAACCAAATAATAACGCCCATAAATAGTGAGTACGCGAGTCCAGTCTTACTACGTAGGAAAAAGAACGAGTTTCCTCCTTCGGATAAAAGGGCTTGGAGGTTTGCTATCGATTACAGAAAACTTAACAGTGTTACTAAATTCCCAGTTTACCCTTTGCCGGTTATAGAGGAAATTATTAGAAAGATTAAATCTACAAGATACATGACTACGTTGGACTTAACGTCTGGCTACTATCAAATAGCTATGAGACCCGAAGACATACATAAAACCGCGTTTATAACAAAATCGGGCACTTATGCATTTTTACGCATGCCCTTTGGGTTGTGTGGGGCCCCGTCAACATTCCAGAGAGCTACGGACATTGTTCTAAAGCCTGTCCTAGGAAAATCGACTTTAATCTATCTAGATGATATAATTATAACGAGTAGTACGTTGGGACAACATATTAAAGATCTAGAAGAGGTTTTTAAATTATTAAAAGAGGCCGGTCTTACAATTAACGCCTCAAAATGCAAGTTCGCAACTAAAGAACTTAAATATCTGGGTTATAAAATTTCGCAAAAGGGTATAGAAACTCAAGATTCAAAAATAAAAGCCATCAAGAATTTCCCACCTCCCAACACCGCCAAGAAACTTTCTTCTTTCCTTGGGTTATGTTTTTATTATCGGTCATTCATAAAAGATTTTGCTAATATTCTTCAACCCTTGTTAGTAATTAAAAGAAAGAAAAGTAAATTCACGTGGACAGCAGAAGCAAATACCGCATTTGAAAGGTTAAAAGAAGCGCTCATCAATGCCCCTGTTTTAAAATTCCCGGAGGGGGACGAAAACCTGGAAATTGCAGCAGATGCGTCGGACTATGCTCTAGGTGCTGTTCTTATGCAAAATGGCCATCCTTTGGCATTTTTTAGTAAAACGTTGAACCCTACACAAAGGAATTATACAGCTACAGAGAGAGAAACATTAGCCGTATTAATGGCTGTACACAAATTTAGAATTTATTTCGGCAAAGCGCCAGTAACAGTCTTTTCGGATCATGCGGCTGTTGGTAGACTTTACTCGGGGAAAAACCTAACGCCTAGGTTAATAAGATGGGCTTTAAAACTCCAAGAATATAATCTAATAATCAAATATAAACCGGGTAAGGAAAACAATGTAGCTGACGCACTTTCTCGTATAAAACTGGACGATGAAGGAAACGAACTCAAATGCGCTGTGTTGACTTCAAAAATTTTAGATTCTAGAGAAACAGTTATTGCTGAATTGAAAGCTGATCCTGAATTTGGAAGTATCTATGCATATTTGAAAGACCCCGAAAGCTTTGAGCACACAGATATCGATGCGATAAGAAATAGAGCAGAAAACTATGAAATAATAGATAATTTATTATTTTATACGAAAACAACAAACGAAAATTTCGAGTACAAAGCAGTTATCCCAGCCTCGCTTCGATTAAGCATTTTGAAGGAGTTGCACGAAGAAAAAACAGCGGGCCACCTAGGGGTCAGAAAGACTATAAAAAGGGTACGCGAGGCGGTATATTTCCCGCAATTATACAAAATAGTAACGGCGTATGTCAGGTCCTGCAATCAATGTCAGTTAATAAATGATATTAATTACAGCCCGGCCGGGTACTTAAATAGCATTCGCGCTACATTTCCGAATGAAATTTTAGGCATAGATCTCCTTGGTCCCTTTCCCCAGAGCGAGTTAAATAAAAATAGTTTTCTTTTAGTAATAGTAGATCATTTTTCAAAATGGATAGAAATTGTTCCACTTAAACGCGCGTCAGCCAAAACAGTCGCAGATGCATTCTTACACAGATACATTTTAAAATACGGTGCACCGAAGTCATTAGCGATAACGGAAAACAATTCATTAGTCAAATATTTGAAAACATATGCAATGGACTTGGCATCCGCCATATCAAAATGGTTCCGTATAGACCACAGGCTAACATAGCAGAAAGAGTTAATAAAAACATAGTAAAAATAATTCGCAGTTACGTGAGCACACATCACAAGCGCTGGGATGGCTACATAAATGAATTAGCTTATGCTTTAAGAACGGCAAATCACGATACTACGGGAAAAACTCCAGCAGAATTATTTTTAGGACGGAAGTTAATTACGCCATTAGATAAATTATTCTTTGTGCAACAAAGAGAGCAAGAAGTTAAACAAAAAGATGTGCAAAAACTTATTGACCAGGCGGTTAAAAGCTCGGATACGGCAAGAAATATACAAAAATTATACTATGATAGAAAACGCCGTGAAGCAGATTTTAAAGTTGGAGATAAAGTGTTGAAGCGGAAATTTTCTTTATCAAGTGCCCCAGACAATTTTACTGCAAAATTAGCTCAAAAATTTGAAGGCCCCTATGTAATTCAGGAAATAAAGGGAGTCGTAGTGTACCTTAAGAACGAGAGAGGGGAAATTGGTAAAGCAAGTCCCGACCAGGTGAAAAAATATTATAATCAAAATGATTTTGAAATCCTTAAAAGTTTCAGTGGAAGGTCAAGAAGTAACGTCACCCGCTCCACCACCCAAGAAGCAGAGAACTGAAGAGAAACCTAGCCCTTCTACAAGTCATGCGACGGTACCGAAAAGAAGAAATGAAAACGTTCAGACTCCAGCATTTAAGAAATACAAGAAAGCAACGCCGCCGCGTAAAGAAGCTTTGGTAAAGAGGAAAACACTACTTACAACGTATCGCAGTAGAAATTCTGCATCGAGGAAAACGCCTCCAGGGCCAGAGTGTCAGGTGCAAACAAGGCCGCCGTTCCCGAGAACGAAAAGACGGCAGGAGGAACGAAAAGACCACCACCAACAGAAGAAATTCAAGCATGATTCCAGACCAGAGGACGCCAAGACCAGCCGTCCAGGGGCAAAACGGAAAAGACAGCAACCCGACGACTACCACTCCAAGAGGCCAGCATGCAGAGGGCGAAAAAGAAATATCAACATGGACGACACTCGAAGGACACAAAGGAGACGACTGACGTCGATGAATTCCATATGGTGGGAGCAATTCTGCCAAAAGAGGATGTCGGAGTTCCAATCATCGAAAACTCAAAGATAAGTTAAAATCTTCTATAAAAAATTTTTCTTTTGTTCCGAAATGTTATGCGTAAATACGAAGTTCTATGTTTTGACGGAAGTTAATTTGTCTCGTTGAGACTTAGTTTTGTTTTACTTTATTTAGCTAAGGTAAAAGTATTATTTTCTTTAAGTATAAAATCTAAGAACAAGCAGTTTCTGTTTGTCGAAAGACTAATTCTGTTATGTTAAAGCCAAAATTTGGCCGAAGATAAAAATAACTTCGTATTATTGTATTAATAAGAAATCTAGTTTCAGTGCCGCCAGCTTGGCGAAGAATGAGTAAAGTAAAAATTTATTTTTCTCTTATTCATTTTATGGTAAATTGTAAAAATCATATGCATTAGAATTTTGTAAATATACGTAAATACTTGAAAGTTATGTAAAAGTAGAATTTAGTCTGGAAGCATAAAATTTTAGATGCTAAAAGTAAATGCTCAAAAGAAATTAATTCAAATTTAAGTATTAAACTGTAGATAAAATCATGCTTTAGAGCGAAAGCCTACATGTCTAAAGATGAAGGAGAGGGAATTTAGAATGAATGTGTTTTGTAGGGTTCTCCACCTACACTTGAATTTTAAGAATGTTAAAATAGCTCATCGAGTTTTAGAATGTCGAGTAAGGTGTGTCTATTTGGTCGTTGAATTCTAACAAATCATTGTGGTTAGGGGAAGTGTTGCAATACAAAAACACGAATATTCCCGTCTGACACCACACATGGTGGAGAGCCAGGGTAAAGTTAAATTCATGTTTGAATACTTGAATGAATGTGAATTAAGCAGTAACTAAGGAAAATAAATCGATCAAAAACAAAAACTTATTCAGTGTCAAGAAAGTGTAAATTATAATGTATTTAGAAATATACTGATACTTATTCCTTCCAGATGCTGGAAGGAAGAGAACAGATTGATTGCTGAAGTCCAGGAAAGGTTGCTGTAAGAAGAGAGGGTTAAATAGGTATTTACAGAAATTTATTCTACCTTTTGTGAGAAAACAGTTTTTTTATGTAAACGAGGCTCTTAAACTTTAGTTCAGAATTGTGGAAACTTTTCAACAGGTCGTTTCTAGGACCTGCTTCCAAGTTTACCAAATTCTGGCAGCGGCAAATGTAAGGTTTATATTTATTTTAACTAACATTTATTTTAAGTTTAAACTATCTTTCCTGTCAAGCCTTACTTTCCCCTGGAATTGCCAATGCCAGAGTATGTGAATTTTAGTAGAACGCGCAAAGTATTCAAAATTGTCAGCGGAAGTAAGCTGAGTTAAATAGAAGGGAAACGAGTTCGAAAGTGTGCTTTCTTGCTTCACGAGCGTGGAGGTGGCTAGGTAGAAATTGAAGAACCACGGGTTTCGGCCTGTGTGCTTGCCTCGGTAGATAGTTAAATCTTTCAACGTAATATTCAGAAGTTTGCTGAATTGTCAGCGGTATCTTAGAACGCGGTTAGGTTAGTTACGTTTTAGAGAGCCTCATAGGTAGTCACTTGTTATTATTCATTTTTAGTTTCTTATTTTTATTTTACCGCCGGGTCGGCGTAGTTTGTGAGCGTCAAGAGCACGCATCTGTAATTTCTAAAGTTGAATAAAAAGGGATTTAAACCCTTCTCAAGACTTTGTATACTTTCCAGTTCATAGCAGTCACCACTATTGTTGCGTGCAGGTTGGGAGCGCGCAACATTACAGCCTCATTGATTCAACTATAAGGTTTTTCTGCTTATGCATAGCGTGTCTGCAAAAAGATAGAACTTTTTCAGTCCGTCCTAATGCTGCAGGCAAATGATCATTAGTAACAATGGTTACAAACACATCTTAACTTGCTTCTGTTAAATATCTCCCTCTTTCTAAAAGAAAGTAAATAGGATTCTTTCTTTGATTTTATTGCAACTGTTATTTGCCGTTATGAATGATTGACAGCAAGAAATAAAGAACTTCCTTCTCACATTGGAATTGTCATCAAACGGCTCATTGCAAGTAAAAGTATTCTTAACATTGCAAATTCATCTTGATCATCTATCAGACTCGCCAGACGAGTAAATGTTTACTTTATGTTAACTAAAATGATGTATGTGAATAACTTCCCTGCAAAAAGAGGAAAAAAAAATAACGTACTTTAATTGGTATTTCATTCATAGCTAAAATTTGATATGAACTTATGAAATAATTTAGCTGATAAGTTTCTATGCCTGCAAATCTAAAGGATTAAATATAAAGAACGTTTATTAGCTGTATATATTTGTAAGCTATCCAATAAATAAATTAGCATATTGTTGCGTGCTAACGGATTCGTAATAGATTGAACGCACACAGAACCGATGGTATCTTGATAGAATTTATTTTACCAAAAGAAACTTTTCACAGTTCTAGAACTTTCCACAAAAATAGTCGTGTATCTCTTCATAGTATCACAGAGTACAATAAGTAGTTACACTTTAAACTCTAACAACGTTAAACACAACGCAGAGCAAAGCACATCTAGAAGGTGAAGCACTCACGGATATCTCAACACTCCGAATTCAGCTGAACTAACAACTAAGAAATGGGTACTCTCTCCGATCTTATATAGCTTTCTCCCAGCCACCGTGAAATCACTAGTGCTTCGCGAAATTATTGGAGGCCATATGAGGACCAGATACGGTTACAGCTACATAGAGGATAAATTACAGTTATTCAATTACAATACTCATTACGTTACACAGGAACCGAGCCCAAATGTCGCCAAATGGTCGCCAAGTTTGGCAAATTTTGGCGATTTATCGCCAAATTTGCTGACAGAAATTAGTTTCCAAAATCATCTGCAGCTTGGCGATAACTCTCCAGTTTAGCGAGTACTCAAAGTTAAATGGACTTGTCCCTGTATTTTTTCTTTTCTGGCAAGGCATGGCTTCTTTAGATTTTTCATGTTACGTTATATATATCTATATATAAGTACAATTTCACATATAATTTCACTAATGCACAAAATCTGTAACAATATAAAAGCAACAACTTTTTAAAAATTCCTATTAATTTAGAAATAATAAAAGGGAAGGGAAAATATCTACTTTCAAGATTAAGTAAAGCAGCTGAATACTTGCAATTTCTTAACTGTGCCAATATTCGGTGAGAAATGCGACATTTTGTTAAGAAAATTGAGAGGTATATCTGGTATTAAATTTCGGGTCCATATCTAAAATTTTCTGGATTTCCCTCCCTCGCAGCTTTTACTGTAAAACAAGTTAGCAACAATCAGAGCTCCGCTCAATTTTCGACCCTAATTATAATTTTATGTTAACTCAGGGTTGCTAAATTGCGCTGATATTTATTTTGTGTAAGTATTTCGTGTTTTTATAATCTTGGAATCGGTGTAACTTGGCTTGGTTTTGGTTTATTTATTAAGGCAAAGGACTCGAAGCCTTGGAGGAGGGTTGTCTTCGTGAAGGGCTTTGTAAAACCAGCTAGTATACTACACGTTATGCATGGGGAAAAATACACATGCAGGTAGCCCGTTCGCCGAGATTCGAACCCCGTACCGAACTACCAGACTTTATCGCTCCGCCGCTGGTGGGCTCCTCTTGGAATCGAATTTTAATAGCAAGTATCTATATGATATTTTCGACGACAGAAAAGCTGAACATATCACCTGCCCATTATATGGTTTCATAGCATGTTACTGTGATATCAAAGACGAAGTTTTTGCTGTTCACTTTGAGATATTCCTAATCTGAAACGTAATAGTATATTATACGTACGAATTTAATTTATTCTGTTATATATTCTTGTCTGACATTTTTTAAATGTCTATCCTTGACTAATCAATTTTTGTATTTATGCATGTATATGTATGTACACATAGTACTTATATGATGTATATTTATTTACATATACATACATGTATATATATTTCATACGTACAAAAAATTGACATGTTGGAACTGGATGGTTGCAGTGATACAAACTTAAATGTACATTTTTATTGTTTTAGCTGGCTTTTGAGAATTTAGATCTTAACTAAAAGAATGCTGGTAGATTTAGTTGAACCACCCGCCACCGATACAAAAAAAGGAAAAGTTTTATTTTTTTGTGTTCAGACGAGGTAAAAAAGATCGAAAATGTCCTTTCCCCCCCCTCATGAAACTAGACGCTGAGTCATACTTTGATGAAATGTAAAGGTCCGACAAATCTGCTGAGCTGTACTATTAGATAACCCTATAGGATATTTCTACGGGGGGGGGGATTTGACCCACTTGAAGAGATAAAATTCTAAGTCACAGCATGCGCCGAGAATATTATTGATAGAAAACTTTCCAGCTTTAATGAACTTGGGAATGAAAAAAATTTTTATTTGAACCACCACAAAAATTATTTTATTGTTAGCCATCTATTTTGAGTGGTTTGTTGAGGTATTCGAGATTAAAATTTTTATAGGTGTGTCTCAGCAGTCAGTTTGTCCCCTTCGTACACAGGAGGAATGTCTGAAAGTGCTTAATATACGCAGAAAATATTTGATCTTCGACAAATGTGAATAGTTTTGCTCGTATTTAAGAAATTTTAAGAGAACGAAATATTGGTTATTTAACTTCCTTCAATTTAGCATTTTTTCCGTGCTTTTCAGTACTTTTTCCCCTCTTGTACTAGCTTTCTGATAATTCTAGGTTCTTCGCCGATTAATCCATTTTCTGCCTAAGGAAAAATAATTGAAAGATCAACGTGAAATTATATATTCAAATAATATATTTCATCTTCTCGCATTAAAAAAATATATGTAATATTTAAGCTTTGAAATGCTGCGAAAATGAAGTATTAGCGCAATCACTTTTACAATTTGATTGTAAAACATATTTCACAAAGCTTCGCACTCGCTGTACATAGTTATCGTCTGATTTCTGAAATGTAACATTTTTTTAAAATGATTTATTTTGAGTACTTTTCTCAATCATAGTCAAATTTATCAGTTTAGTAACGCTCTGATTTTTGCATTTTTATATTAGGAATTTACATTCAAATGTCAGAAGATATTCCTTTGTTCTGCATTGTCAGTTTCCCTTAATGGAGTCGCTCTAAAAAAATATGTTATTTCAAAAGGACTGTGCTCACATGCTATCTGAAATTATATAAATGTGAATTCAGCATTAATAATATATTATCTGTCGGAATTCCATGCTTTTGCCCTATTCTACGGGCACGAAATATGCAAAGGAAGTTATTACTCTTTAGTTCTTTCGATTTGTATCCTAAATAGCAACACGATGACCAAAGCGATAAACAGAGCCCATGTCCATATTCTTACTATTATTCGCTGTCATCTGCGGTTGTGTGGTGCTTTTTTTTTTTTTTTTTTTTTTTTTTTCACAATTTCATAACATATTCGAAGAGATACAGAAATGGAAGACTGAATTGTGCATTTTGATTAGCTTGGTATTTAGATTTTTCAGCTAGATATTAGATTTTCTTTGAATTATCTGTACAAATCTTTCAGTTGATGAAACGTTGTGCACTTTTTTACCTCACCGATAAATCTTTCTGATCATGTTTCACAGTAGTGTTTCTTTGTTTCTAAAGGCAAAGTATAGGGACCCCTTGCCGATCATTAATTTAACCTTGCTTGGTTTTTGGTAGAGGACTGCAAGCTTTAATTCTGTCATTATAATGTCCCGTACGTACTCACTGGGGCTGAGATTAGCGAAGCATCCAGCTAACCGGTTCTTCACTCGTAGGAGATTCTGATGCCTATGAGTGCACCACTGCACTGATTCTAAAATGTGTGGCATTATCGTCCATAAAAAGAAATACTTCGTCTATGGCAGAGATTCTCAACCTGTTTTTGCTTCATGCCAACCTTTTCATCAGTGCTACCCTCTTCCCTTCTACAACTCGAAAAATACATATACATTTATTTAAGTTACTTTTTAACTTCTTTCATAAGTTAAGCAACGGAAAGTATTGATAAATACCGAGCCTTTAAAAACAGTAGTTTTTTTTATATTCATAAACTAAAACTAAATACTGAATAAAAGGCCGACCGCGGGAAGAATTCCCCCTTAGTTCGAAATGTGGTGTTCAAAAACTTCTTTACAATGGCGTCAAGGTGCCATTTTCAGGAACTAAATACATCCGTCAAACATGTTGCCATCCGAAATAAATCACCATCATAACGATAAGTTTCTTCAATTTCTCTTCAGTACTTTCTTGCTGATATGCCAGTATTCATGCCAGGCGAACTAACATCTGGAATCACACATCGAACCGATTTTCGTTGAAGAAAAAGATACTGGTCATTGTTGCATTGTTCAGTTTATAGAGTCATAAGTTATTTTTTGGAAGCAGGATTCATGAAAAATGAGCAACGCCTTCGCCGGGAATCGAACCACGGACCTCTGGAATACGCGCCCAGCATGCAGACCACGATACCACGAAGGCACGCTAAGAAGGCGGGAGAAATACCTTATAAGTTGCGATACTACTGTAAAATGGCTTCTGTGGTACTCAGGTACTCGGCCGCTGGTAGGCTCAGATGTATTACAAAAGTGTAAAATGTAACATTGTAGCCAAGTGGCGTTTATCTTGCGCTGTTTTTTCTGTGTACTCCTGTGTCTAGAGTTGTTTTACTAAGAAACTAGAAGTGTTGAACCCGATATGACTACTACTGGTCACGTGTCTACATCATCCACGATCGTCAATAAAAATTATTTCATTACACGCACACACACAAACACACACACATATATAGGAAGCTAAAAACTACAATTTAAAAATTCTAGTAGGATGATTTTGAATTCCTGGGTAACTTTAACATGTTTCGATTTAGCCGCCAAACCGGGATAGTAGTTAGCGACACTGACTGCCGAACCGAAGAGCCCAAACTGGAATCCCGGAGAAGGCATGGATATTTGTAAACACATAGTATCTGAGCGGCATGGGGCACTTGAAATAGGCGGCGAGTCGAAAGTCTTCTCAAGAGGTTGTGGTAGGGCCTTAACAGCCTCGGACCCGTTCCCCCCGGGGTGCTGTTCTTCACAATTCGGGGTGGAACTGAGTAAAGCCCCACTGTCACCTATATGGTGTGCCCAAGGCTTTTGCCAGCGACAAGCAAAATCTTTATAAAAATATAATTTGTATGTAAATATAATTCATTTTTCATTCATTTTTGACAGCATAACAAATTTTCACTTAATATTTATTTTGTATACAGAATTTTGACAATATGTTAGAAATGAAAATAACTGTTTGTAGTACCAATAAAATGTCCATCTGAGAATATGAATGATTTTTTTTGCAACAATCATGTTCTTGCTGGATGTGGCTATTTAACTACGATAGAGCACGTTAGAGTAATTTGCCTACTGAAAAGACTCTTTGTTAAAGAATATTTTAAAGAAAATTGAAGTTAAAATAAAATTTAACCTTTTGTCATTTTGTGTCTTTGGGAAAACTGCGAAAACACTAATTCAGCCATCTCGATTGCTGGTCTTGTTGCTATTGTTTTATAAACTGCCCACTGATGGTTTTAGAAATTTCCCACAATCACTAAACACTGATTATTTAGCGATTTTACGGCTCCTGGGTCCCAGGCCCAGCTAATAGTTTCTTCTTTTAGGAGTTTATGTATTTACTTCCCTGCGTAACTAAATACGAGTCATTTCCCTTAGAATTCCCCTATGCAAGCATTCCTCCCCTTAGGGAGATACCCCTTGATTATTTTGCCGTAATCTAAATAATGCAAACAATTTGATCTAAGAGAAAGGCAAAAGCAAAATTAATCAATTTGTATTTGTCAAATACAGGGTGATTATAATTAAAGTTTAAGTTTCAAAACGCTATAAAAAAAGAACCATTCATGAAAATGACGTCAAATTTGAAAGGAATGTTATTGAAGAAGGCGGAAAGCGTATGGCAGAAGAAAAAATTTAGTTTCAAAAGTTACCAACAGATGGCGCTGCAAGCGGAAGAAGACGTAAATTAAAATGTTAGTTAAATTTCAGTGTTATAAAGCCGCCAGGTACCAGGCTGTTCCTCATTTCGCGACTCAGGCATTCGCCATGGGTGTTTCACTGCAGGACCGCGCTCTGCTGGTAAAGCTGTATTACAAGAATGATGATTGTGCAAGAGTAGCTCTGCAAAAATTCAGGACACTGAAGGGTATAAAAGAAGGCGTTGGTCCAATGAGTGTCGTAGGTCTAAAGAAAAGGATGCAAAAATTCGAAACGACAGGTACGAAACATCCTGCAATGCTATCCGTACAAAATTGGCCATGTGCAGGAGTTGCTTCCTTCTGACCTGACAGCTAGGGAGACGTTGGAAATTTTCCACGGCCATTCATTATCCACTTTCCATATGACCATATGACCATAAGCCCATTTCCATATGACAGGATACGTGAATACCCAGAATTGTCGAATATGGGCAACAGAAAATCCACTGGCAACGCACCCCGTACCACTTCATCCTGAAAAGGTCACGGTATGGTGTGGCTTTACGGCATTAGTCATCCTACAACCATATTTTTTCGAGCAGACGGGTGCTTCCGGTCCTGTTACCGCAATCGTCACTGGTCAGAGGTATGCGTCTCTTTTGCGCAACCACGTGATTCCAGCTCTGCAACAGCGTGGATGTGTGAATGAAATCATTTTTATGCAAGATGGCGCTCCTCCGCACATTGCATATCCCGTGAAGCAGCTGCTGAGGCGCCATTTCAGAAATGCTCGAATTATCAGCCGTCATTTCCCTACAGCCTGGCCGTCCCGATCGCCTGATCTTACTCCGTGTGATTTCTGGTTGTGGGGATATCTGAAGGATGTTGTGTTCCATGCTCCAATTGCAAATTTAGCGGAATTAAAGGCACGCATTTCGCAAAACATTCTGAACATCACCCCGGAGACACTGCGATCCGTTGTGGAACATGCTGTTTGTCGCTTTCAACTTGTTGCACACAACGGTGGACATCATATTGAACATGTTTTGCGACAGTTCCGAACTTCTTTGATGAATGGTTCTTATGCGGTATGCCGCCGCAAAACTCTTGAAACCAACCGATTTGTCCCTTCCGATGTGATATGTACAGTCATGCAAATAAAATTATTCAACAATTCTAATTTGTCAATGCGTTTTAATGTGTGACTTCCACCTTAGCCGTTGTTTTACGAAACATTTCTCGTTTCTCGTCGTGATTCTGCCGCTTACAGCGCCATCTGTTGCTAACTTTTGAAACTAAATTTTTTCTTCTGCCATACTCGTTCCGCCTTCTTCAATAACATTCCTTTCAAATTTCACATCATTTTCATCAGTGGTTCTTTTTTTATAGCGTTTTGAAACTTAAACTTTAATTATAATCACCCTGTATTTCTTCTACCGGCATTCCTTCCGTCTATTAAAGGAAAGGGATGAAACAAACTAAACATTATTCTTTTGTCTCCTGAAATTAATGCAGGCACAGGTTGAATCAAAGCCGGCACCTGCGCATCCAATTAGGCATATCAGATATCGCCAAGCCATGCTAACTGCTAAGACTGCGCCTCAGATAGAATTCTGAGGGAGAACACACTGGGATACGTTCCGATGGTCTCCCAGTCCTCTTTCCTTACCAGCAATCTTTCAAGAGGATTTTGACTCACCGTGCATTTTGAGTGCGTTTCTACACAGAGACATCTATGCTTTATACAGGATTCGAACCCAAGCGCTTCGGTGCAGTAGTCAGCTTCACTAATCACTGTATCGTCTCGGAGGTTCCTGTGCTTTAACACGTTGATAGGATTCCTTTAACTAAAAGTCATGCAGCTGGTACTTATATGTAACGTTCTATCTCGAATGTCAATAGCCGAATGCTGATAAGATGCTAAATGCTGGTTGTTCGATTCGGATTAGATCCCCTGTAAACGGACTGGCTGCATAGGTGTTTTCATAGTTTTCCTCAAGCATAATGTAAATACGAGTTCATATCTCTTAGAAGCCGTAACTAAACCGAACTGTGTCGAATTGCATTTCTTTTGGTGTAACTAAAATACATAAAATAAAATTTCAACCCGTTAAATTTATTCTGTCTTCTAAGTTTTTCCAGGATAGAATGTTGAACATAGAAATTTCTGCTCCTGCTGTGTCCTGAATTAACATAATCTAATTAAAAAAACGTTTTCTTGAAATCCTTTTATCTGTGGTCACACCTGGGAAATTTATTTGATTGTTATTATTACGCGGGAATTTTTTAATGTATTTAACGTGTTCGTGCTATCTTCTGGTTGGCTGGCATGATTTGTTTTAAATAAAGATCTGAAAGCTTTCAGATTTTATATTATACCCAAAGGAGCGCTTTTTAACGTTTTGCGTGTTCATTTATTTATTAAATATCATGTTCTTCGCACTTAAACCATAAAATTCAATGCAACAGAAACATCACTAAACTCTTTTAAATATTTAGAACTTTAAAATTTCCGATATGCAGTCTTGCGGCAATGGAGATATTTTTTTTTTTTTTTTTTTTTCCTCTTTTTCGTACAGTGTTGCCATTGCCATTGCTTGTTTTGAAATCATCGAGTTTGCTGATCAAAAATTAGCTAACGTTTTACAAAATATGAAATTCTAACTAATATTATAAATGCGAATGTGAGTTTGTTTGTTTGTTTGTTACGCTTTCAAGCCTTAATTACTTAACCGATCGTCTTGATATTTTCAAGAAATATTTTTGATAAAAAGGAGTGACCCTTTCTTCGTTCGCTCTTCTCGATAGTGAGATATCGCCCGATATTCGGGTGAAACCACACGCATTACAAGGAGTTATAATACTCTGCTCACTCCTTGATGGTGCGATTTTTATATGCTTATTTTATATTTATTTTATTTGCAAACTGAAAAATTGGTATTTGCTGTATGTAAAGTTTATGGCTGAGGTAAAGTTTTAGATTTCTGGTTAATATTATCTCTTGAAAAAATGTTTTACGCTACTTTTTAACATGCTATTGTGATTTTAAATATCTGACATATACATCTGTTTAGATTTGCTACCTATGTACTTACAAAAACATTTACTGGTGATGAAGAAGATTATGAATCAAAGTAGACCGTTACTGAAATAAAACGCACAGTTTAAAGACAACCATATCTTCATTGTTTGGACATATAATTTTTCTTTCCATATCTAACGAAATATATATTTCAAAAAATTACATCCAAATTAAAATATTGGAAATTCGGTGTCATGTTACAATATTTAACATTCTGAAATACTTAACACTATCGCTATCAGAAACATGGTTTTTGCCCTTATCTATGTGTAGTAAGTAATAAAAATAAGGAAATCGATGCAACTTATACATAAAAACTGGAATAGCAAGAAATTCAGACTGAAAATTTGGTTTTTTAATAAAAAATAAGGTATTTCAGGTACTTAAAAATTTGAATAAATATTTCAGAAATTTTCAAAATTTGATGTGAGAAATCAAAAATGCTTAGTTTATAAGGTATTTCTCCCGCCTTCTTGGCATGCCTTTATGGTGTGATGGTCTGCACGCTGGGCGCGTGTTTCAGAGGTCCGCGGTTCGATTCTCGGCGAAGGCGGTTGCATTTGTTTTTGAAAAAAATACCTAATGTCTCTGCAAGTTTTATAAAAGAAATTTAAAAATCATATATAGCGATATACATTCTGAATTTTGTATACATATTTTAGTTAAAAAAATTATGATTATTCATAGCTTTCATTCACAAGATTAGAACATGCAATTATGTAAGCTAAATTTTCCATTAAATAATCATAATAGTCGAAAATTAATTTATTAAAAATATTTCTTGCAAAATTTGAATGTGTTAAAACGGCTGATCATATATATATATATATATGTCTCAGTAAACCTTTAATATAATCTTCTAGATTTAACTTCCTAAAATGTTACTTATAAATGAATATTTTAATACAGTTTGTGAATTGATGTTACTGGTAGTTTGTCTACTTGAGCATAATAGGCATAAAAAATCGAATAATAAATTTTAATATACATTAAAATAAGAAAAAAATGTGAATTTACTTTCTCTTACATGAAAATTATTCAGCTTTATTTGCAATGTATGAGATTCAGAAAATAAGTAACCATAAAATACTCTCATGTTATTGTTTTTAACTTCATATATTGCATAAAATGTTGACAAAGAAATATTTCTACTTCTTATTACAAAATTATGAAGAGCTTAACATTAATTAACCTATTACGCCAAATTATGAATAAAGCTTAAAATCTTCAGTTAGCTCATAACGCTTTTTACTTTTGAGAAGTTATATGCATACAAATTCCTCTACCTTAATCATTACAGGTGAATAAATGTTTACATATATTTTTAGACTATAACTTATTTTTATATATGCTAATCTAATTCCAAGTCTCATATGCGAAGAATAAAGTAAATTTTAAAGTTAAATAATATGGATTAGCTCACATGTGTAAGATAAAAATTAATTTTTCATAATTCTGCCGAAATTTCTTATGTATTTTATTTATTGATTAAATCTAAGTAGAAATTAGCATAACTGCAGAATTGTAATAATTTCCATGAACAAAGTAATTTAAATATAAATGAAACAAGCAATGCATGAAAAACTTTTTATTACGAAATATATGTATACATACATATATAAATGGACAATATGACACTAAAAATATGGCAATAAAATGACATTAAAAATCTAAAAATTAAAAAACTATTAAAATGTACTCTAAGTTGAAGACGATACGACTTCACCAGAGAATTCAGTAAAGTATACGATTTTTATTTCTTGCTGACATGCTGCAATTTTACCAAACAATTTGCTCATTTGCGTTATAAAAAATCAAAACTATAGTATGAATTTCTTTTTCACCTCTGTTCTGCCCATTTGAATTAAAAATGCATGTAAAACTGAATTTAAATGATTAAAATCGATAGTGTTGTATAAATTATACAAAAATAAAAAATAATTTTAAGAAGTGTTTACAAAAAGTAACATCCATGCATATAGCTTTTATCGTGTTAGCAGTATGTAAAAGTTTGTTTGCGCGTGCAGGTGCGTGACTTAAACCGCACAAATATTTTTTATAGCCTATAACTTTTTATAATATATCAAAAATGTTTCTTGAAAGTTTCATGATGGTCGATTAAGTAATTAAGACATGAAAGCGTAACATTTATTAATTAAGCTTTAAGCGCTTATTAATTTTTATTTGTTTAATTTAATTTATTATTTAAAATCCATCAGGATTTCCGGCTCTTGGCTCTTCTTTCACAAACATTTTTCAGTCATTAAGAAATATACGTAGCAGTTTTACTAGATTTCGTGACGATACACTCCGCGTAAATATAAAATATCCGCGGCGGTCTATAGCTATTGAAGAAGTGCAGCATTTACTGAAATTTTACTCTAAGTGTATTTTTAAAATTCACGCGGAGTTGAAACTTATTTAAGGACATCAACGCGAGCGAAGCCGCGGTTGAAAGCTAGTAGACAATAAAACAAATTTCATATTCCAAATTTGGACTTCCGGATGCCCATTTTTGAGTGGAAGACTACGTTATTTAAAATTTGATTTACTTAAAAATTGATAAAATTGTTTTTCCACAATGCGAGAAACATACATATATTCATTAATTAATTTTTTTAAGTATAATGCAGGGCTCTAATATTTGGTGGCAACAGTTTGAAAAGTGAAACGCCGTTTTATAGTGAATCAACCCAAAATGCCAAAACGAAATTAAGGGCAAATTGTCCCTTTGAACTAATATAAATTTTAAAACAAATATTAATTTATTTTAAAATAAAAAATTTCAAATAAATCTATTTATCTATTATTCTATTGAGATATTCTTGTTTTCTGAAAACGGACGCATGATAGAGCAGACGAGGGTAATAAGATGCTGTGCTATTTCAGTAGTTTCCTATCTTTTATTTAATGAGCACACGGCGTGAGGTTGATCTTATGAAACTTGTTTTTTCTTCCGAAACATGTTTTTAAGTTATTAGTGTTGCTAATTATTTCTCTTTTCTCACAGCTCCTGCCAACATACTCGATTTCCCTGAGAAAATGAGCGTCATACAAGGTCGAACCTTGAAACTAAACTGCAAGGCGCAAGGTTTCCCACAGCCCAAGATTACATGGTATATTGGTAAGTAGGTTATTTCTCTTTGCAACAACCAACTTATCATCTAAACTTCGCAGTCATCACGACACTTTTTTCAATAAACTGTCCGTCCAAATGTGACATGTTTACTTCATTCGTTGACAGAAATTGATGATATGCGAATAGATAGCGAGAAATAACTTCTTATTTCATAGCTTTGTGACGGGAAACTAAAACCGGAGAGAAAACATTATTAACTATTCATCTAAATGGATAAGATAATGAATGACAGGGAACTCTTCTTGTGTATTTGCCAGATAAAATTATATTATTCATTCAGAGTAAAGGTATATAAAACGTTTTAATCTTTATAGCACTCAAGAGGATTCTACGTCCAGTTCAAGGACCGAGATATTTTTCTGATGAAATTCTGGTAAAATTTCGTGTATTTACTATTTGCTTCGAAACCTTTAATTTTTCCACTGTAATAATATCATTTGTATGGAAACAGTGATTTTTTCCATTTTATTTCACAAATATATCACTGATACCATTTTGCACATTCAGGAATGAAAAATGGGAAAATCGATGTATATATTAAAATTTATGTCACCAAGTGCGCAATGAAAAGTAATGATATCAAAACAGTCTATAAAAACTATCAATATTATTACGAAATGCCTAGCTACGGTAAGATAGCTACCCCTCAAAGCGAGTTTAGGGTTGCCAGATTTGGCGTGAAATCGTCGATTTGGAGTCAAAATTGGGGATATGCTATAGACGGAGCGAGAACATTATAGAATGAATTGTTACCGGTTTTTCCCGCAATGTGCTCGAAGACAGGTCAAAAGCTATAAATAGGCTGGCTTTCACGGACTACTGTGTATCGTGAAGAGTATGAGTATCTTGAGAGTATCGAGAGCATGTTGAGTTCAGTAGTATTATCCTGAGTTCAGAGATTAGCTTGAGAGCATAGGCGTAGCTAAGGTTTTTAGCGCCCGGGAACACCTTAAGATTTTGCGCCCCTTTCTGTGTTCCAAGAATGGAAAACATTTAATTCTGAAATGTGTATCATCAATTTGGCGCCTCCTGGATGCTGCGCTTGGGAACGGATGTCCCCCTTGCCCCACCCTAGATACGCCACAGCTTGAGAGCGACCGAACAGAGTCGGGAGCTGCAGTTTAGTGCTTTGCTGTGAAGCTGTCTTCCCTTTTATAGCCTGAAAGCAGGAAGACTGTGTTATTAATTGTTTCAGCGTGTAAACGTAGTCTTTTCGACGACTGTAAACGTGTTTTGGAAATCTTCTGTGTAATACCTGCGAATAAATTTTATTTTGATTCTTCATTAAGTAATTGTATTTTGATTCTTCATTAAGTGTTGTCGTAAATCACTCCAAATCCATGTATCCGCAGAACGCAAGAATATTATTATTGTTTCTTATAGATTTTTCCAATCTTCGGTTATATTTTTATTTCTCTCATAAACATAAAGACCTATATTTCATGTGCATGAACCATGAATATTTCTATATAGTACACACTCATTATAACGCATGGCGGCGCTGCAAAATTAATCTTGTATTACAAGTCCGCTCGTGTTATGTTGTCGTGTTGCTTTCCAATGAAAAAGGTAAATTTAATATACTTTCTCCTTGAGACATCTCTAGGAAAGTGACTATTATTTCTGACTTCTGATAGTAATCAGTATTTCTGAGAGCATAAATAAATGTTTGTAACGAGCGTCATCTATCTAAAAGGACTATTTCCACAGAGGAATAAAATCATCTGGAATCGTGGAAAGTTTCTTCGCACGCTATGCAAAATACACGGAGTTCATTATATTTCCAAAATATACGAAGAAATTATGATCAGATTCAGAAATCAGTTTGTCAGATTATTTACAAGAACATTACTTGAATATTTTGCGACATTTGCGTGAAGTAATTCGTAGAATGCAAAATGAATTGCGCAGAGGAGTTTGCATCACATTACGCCTGCTCATAATGCTCTTCTTGTTCATGAATGTTTGGCGCAAAATTCCAATCCATTCGCTGAATATCTTGCTCGCGATGTTACTACGTTACACATACTGTGTGTGGGAGGGCGTTATGATAAACTAAAAGGAATCACCGATTGTAGCAGCCAATGGATGTTACATAAGGATCGAGGATGTCGTCTCTATACATCTAAGATGGACAGGTCATCCTGGAAACACATGCAGGCCAGCATAACAGTTTAGATTTATTCTTGCCTAAACGAGGCTAAAGCCATCTCATTAACAGTCCCGTTCAACAATGTTCAACTGGCTCTACGATGTTCCTCTCTTCTTCAGATCATAACAAAACACAGCTGTATTACTAGAGCCTACTTGGACTCCTCTATGAAGAATATGAAAAGCCATTCACCTCTTTTATAAACATTATTTGACGTCTTTATCTTTCATTATTGAAAAAAGTTGTTCGAAGTAAAAGAATCCAGCTGTAAATTTGACGAAGAATGCTATGATACTCAGGACAAAATTATTACTCAACAACACTCAAAAGATTTGTTTTTTTATGCTTCCTAAAACACTTTTAACTCTAATTTAGCTTTTAAGACTTAGTAACAGTTTGTTATGTTTTCTTTCACTTCATATCATTGAACTTTTGCTGTAGCGTTAATACTTGCATTTTTTGCTCAGTAAATGTTTTGCTGCATTTATTATGCGTTCGTATTTATCGTGTAGGAATTAGATTGGATTTAAACTCCTGCTGTAGTTGTAGCAATGGCAGCTTTCATAAAGAACAGATAACTGCATATCTGTATTCGTGAACTGCTTGCTGTGATGTTGAAATGTCGGAATCTCTCGATATATCTCGGTTATTCTACGTCATCCTGTCACTTGTGATCATGTCACGTAGGAGCGCGATTATATGACATAAGATATGTAAATCTATTTGTCGTGATGTTCATTTTAGTGTTCCTATGCTCAATAAGGCGAGTTATATTACTTTTTAATTTCTATCTCTAAACTGGAATTGTACTTGCAGCATTATATTAAGTTTTTAGTTTGTTATATTCTTGTTCGTGAACACTGTATCTTGTTCGTTTCTTGTTTCTTGATAAGCCATGATTTGTAAAGTCTTCATTTGAACAAAAACATTATGAATGGCAATTCAAAAGTACCTGATCATTATCTGGATTCAGAAAAAGCAGATAAAATAATTTCCATGTTATTGAGAAAACGTATTATTGACAGTGAATGGCGCTCCATCTCTCGCATCCATTTCCTCTTGATTGCTAGTTGCCAACTGTAGGTTACTATCCCGTGTAACTCTAAGCTAAAAAGACTTAAACCTGCTCAGACCAGCGAGTTATCGCTTCGTCTATGAAAGAGTAACAGAGTCAGTCCTAAGAAGGTGCTAAGCTTTTTTTTTTTTTTTTTTTACTTACGTTTCACAAAATGCACAACTTTTGCGTGCAGATTAAAACTCTGTTACCAGTGGAATTTAGAAAACAGAAACTTGAATTCACAAATTCAGATGCTTTCGTAGCCGAAGACTATGCAGTGTATATGGACTACCTAAAGGGCTGACTTAAAATTCTAATTGCGCCATCCAATATCGACTAGCAAAATGGATAATGCCGGTATACTAACTTATCAGAATTGGTGAGAGAAAGTATATCTGCGACTGTTGCTGCCGAAAGCTCTGTACCATGGAAGTAGGAAGTAAGCTCTTAGCTCTATGTTCTATACTTAAAACTTCCAAGAACTCAGCCTTAAATAGTCGTTGTTCATACGCATCTTGGTGGGAGCTAATAGAAAAGAGAAATTATAGTATAGATCTAGATCATATAAAATGAGTTAATTGACAGAAACTGGACAAGTAATCTGTACTCTATGAATTCGCAGGAATTTCATCCAAAAACAGCTGAGTTTGGTTAGCGTGTAAGAAAATGCTCATCTTGCCTCTTCTTTTAACAAACCACTGAAGAAACTGATTATAAGAAATTTTTATCTGTTTATGATTAATTTTTCTAAAATTTCGTTTAGAAAATCCATTTTAACTAAACCTGTGTTGCTGATTTCGGTACCTTTTGAAATGCTACTTTATTAGCCCAAACGGGCAATTTGCCCCAAAGGGCTATTAATTTCGTTTTGACATTTTACGTTGGTTCAATATAAACGGTGTTTAACTTTCCAAATTGTTTCCACCAAATATTAAACCCTGCATTTATTTAAAGAAATTAAATAATGAAATTAATAATGAAGAATCTGCATGAATGTAGGTACGTTTCTCGCACTGTGAAAAAACAATGGTACCTAGAGACATCAAATTTTGAATAACATTGTCCTCCAGTCGAACATGGCCATCTTGAAGCCCAAATTTGGAATTTTTTGGCATTTTACGTTGGTTCAATATAAACGACGTTTCACTTTTCAAAATTTTCCACCAAATATTAGAGCCCTGCATTTATTTAAAGAAATCCTTGAGTTTGTTAATCAAAAATTCGTTAAAGTTTTACAAAGTATGAAATCGATAATTAAACAAATTTCAAATTTCAAATTTGGGTTCCACTTGCCCATATTCTCAGTAGGATTATGTCATTCAAAATTCGATGGCTCTATGTACCTTTGTTTTATCACAATGCGAGAAATATACATACATTTTGCAGATTTTTCATTGTTTAATTTCTTTAAATATAATGCAACATTTGGTGGCAATAGTTTGAAATGTGAAATGGACATTTGTAGTAAACCAACGCAAAATTGCAAAAGGAAAGCGATAGTCCTTCAGGGACAAAGCCCCTTTGGACTAAAAAAAAAAAAATTCTTTAAGCTTTTTAAAGATTGCTGATGATTTTGATGCTATAATTTTGCAATATTTTGCACTTCTGACTAAGGCCTCTAGGGAATGGACTGATAAAAGACACGGATTATTTTGATTAATTCTTTAAGTACTGAATTTTAATTTGTGCCTTTGTCGGTTAAGAAACAGAGTAAGGTATTATTTCTTTCTTTCATTGAACCAACCCTCTGATGATGAAGCAGCAAAAGATGTTTCCGAATTAAATATGGGATGGATTTTAAATATACTTTAAACTAATTTTAACATAAGTCTTAGAATTTAAATTAAGATATAAAAATCAAATCATTTTACCTCTTCGCATCTTCTTGTAATAAGTAAAGCATTATGTTCATAAAAAGTAAGAGAAGGGAAGAAAACACGAAATGTTTCAAAATTAGAGTCTAATCATCCAGCCATTAAAAGATGCAAGAAATGTTAAAACTTCCTTTAAATGATTATAGTTTTTATCTTACAAGAAACATAATAACATGCCGTCTTATTAAGACAGAAAAGATGCTAAAAAGAAATCTGAAAATATTTTAATCTTGTAACGTACAACTGTGAGCATTTTTACATATGATTTTCTTTTAATCAGTTATTATGAATTGCTGACAATTGAAATATATTAAAATTGTATTCTTTAGGAAACATTATGGCATCTCATCTTAAAGAATTGGATATACGGATAACCATATATTCTTTAGCTGATGGTGGCCAAGTGAACACTTTCCTTGCCATCAGAGATGTCTCTGACGAAGACAGCAGTCTGTATACGTGCAGAGCAGAAAATTCTATTGACTCAGGACTTTCTGTAGTATATGATGAGGAATCTGTTTTTGTTCATGTAAGAGGTAAGCATCAAATTTTAACCTTCTTTTCTGTCATTATTATTGTCTACCAGTTGTAATTAGTTAGAAGTTAGGGATCTTCTTAATTCTAGCTCCCGTGAGCTTGTTTTTGATACCCCTGACCCACCGACTCAAGCCACTACTAAGGAAATGCTAGCGCCGGATTTACTGCGTGTTTCTTTTTATTTGTTTACTTTTTTAAAACGATATATTCCTGAGGACCCAGAATCTGGGCATAGACAAATTTGTACCCCAGTTTGTATAGAAAACTACGTCTCCCTCTTTTCAAAGTAAATCAAGAAATTTAAAAAAAAAAAAAAAAAAAAAAAAAAAAAAGCTGATTGGGTAGGTTTTCGGAGATTAACTG
The DNA here is from genome assembly GCF_044657685.1 of Stegodyphus dumicola. Classification (NCBI taxonomy): domain Eukaryota; kingdom Metazoa; phylum Arthropoda; class Arachnida; order Araneae; family Eresidae; genus Stegodyphus; species Stegodyphus dumicola. The sequence goes on along the minus strand of NC_140773.1, from coordinate 214,219,064 downwards.
AAATCAGGTTGCCAAAAGCAAAGAGTCAGGGCTTAAAAATGCTTTTGGTCAGGGAAAGTGAAGGAAATTAAAACTAATCGGGATTGTTAAAGAAGAAAAGATGACTTATCTATAAGGCAGGCGTGATGCAAAACTCTGGAGAAAACATGTACTAGTGCTCGGGGAGGCTGTCTTGGAAGCTAAACGGAAATCTTTTGATAAATTTACATTTAACATCAATAATAAGGAAAATAGCATGAAAATATATACATTCTTGGCATTTTTGCAAAATAAGAGACAGGCTCTTAAAATTTAATGGGAAAAGTTTAACTTCAGATAAAGTTGTGACGAATACTTTTGGCCAAGCTTTTCCTAAGATCCAGGTAAAAGGGGATTTTCACCCAGAAAATATCAAATCTAAACAAGGAAGAAATTAGAGAAGCTAAGTAAAAGTTAAAACAGCTCAATTGACACTCACGATATTTTTACTATTCCTTTTTCTCTAGATGAGTTTAGAATGGCCATTGACGGACAGAGAATGGAGAAATCCTTAGGAGAATATAACATCCACGTAGAATTTCTGAATTATTTGAGTGAAACTGAGAAGGGCACTGAACTATGTATCTTTAACAGAATCTGAGCGACAGGTCTAGTATCTGCGCAGTGGAAGAGAGGTGTGATTTTACCTCTTCCTAAAGAAAAATAAACATCTAAAATAACTTAGTAGTTATCGGCCAATTTCCCTATCTAGTGCTATTAGAAAGACTATGCAGAAACCAATTTTTACCAGGTTAAATTGGTTACAACCTGATAACAGAGTAAATTGGTTACCAGAAACCTGATAACCAATGAAAAGGCAAGGTTTCGAAAAATCCGATCAACATCGGATCAGGTTGCTAAAAGATGCTTTTGACAATCGAAATATTTTAACAGCAGTTCTTCATCAAGCAACGCAACAAAATTTTCGATGGTTTATAGCTCATCCACGGATAAGGTTTACTGTTTTAATTACCGTTTCCAAAATTTGATTAATTTGCAAAATTTTGCCAGATTGCTTCTTGATAAATAATGCGATGTATTCTAAAAATTCTAAAAATTTATCTTCTTTCGCTATATTTCTAAAATTTACCACTACTCCATTCTCTTTTACCAAACATAGCACACTTGCAAATCCAAACAGTTTATCCCAAATTAATTTATTTTTAATTATTGCATTTTTTATTTCTGAAAAAAATATTTTGTACAATAGTTTTTCCTTTCACAAGAATTATTTCCAGTAATTCTCAATTATTTCAAATTCATCAGTAACATCTCTTATGAAAACAGCAGGCGGTGCTTTATATCTGTACTACCAGTACTCTTATCAGCTGCTATTGAGAATGCTGCAAAATCAATAACTTTTTTCATTTACTGGTGTAGTGGAACGTAATTTAATGTTTTTATATAATTATTAAGATTTTCTAATTGGCAACATGATGTAATGTTTTTGTATAGTTATTAAGATTCGCTGTGTGGCAACAAGGAGTTTAGTTAAAAACGTTGTTACTTGGAGTGTTCCATGATAAGCATTGCGTAAGCCTTATTTCTTAAAAAGCTTATTATATTATTATGTCAAAAAAATAAGAAATATGTTGTAAACAAGTATGGAAGTTATATAAAAATAAATATGCTGTTTTTTTAAGACCAAAATAAGCATTTATTTAAATTATGAAATGCTTTGACTGTTTAGTTTCAATTTCGCTTTCCCATCAATACCCCCATTGAAAGACTGGTATCAGAAGGTTGCGTGTTCAAATCACGTCCGGGTCACCAGTCTTTTAAAGTTGGTGAGGTGAACGTAAATGACTAAACGTGCCCTACAATTTTAGATAAGCACTTACATCTTAAATAATTTAGAATAGTTAGTAGAGGTTATGAGACAAGTTGCCAGCAGGAAGGCGAAGTGGAGAAAGAGTGATACGTAATAACTGCAGTAGTATTTATAAGCTCGGAAAGTCTTTGTTTTAATCCGGAGCAGTGATTGGGCAAAAGTCAACAGCAATGCCATTAATGCAGGGAAACTGAAAATGTCTTGCAAGGGTTGTGCTTTAATTGAAAATTAGAAATTTAAAGGCCTACTGACAGTTTGCTCTAATTAAGTTTAATTTGTAGATAAATTTCCATCTCAATTCATCAGTTTAAACTATTTATAGCTTACCAGGAATGTGTAGAAGTTTATTTTGTTTTACATATACAGGAAAACTGCATGTAAAGCAAAATAATTCCAGCCACCCGTTATGTTTTGATCGTCCACTCATCTGTTCGGTTGGGTGCGAGGGAAAAAAAGAATTCCTATACTGCATTTGTATTACTTTTCTATATTCAACATTTCGAAAACAGCTTCATATGGAATGTTTTTCTTTGATGAACGAACATATCTGAAAACATGTTTCTGTCTTCTGTATATCCACAAAAAGCATTAGTATTATTCTGCTCTTTTGTGATGCGTTACATAAATCTAAACTTTTCTCTTACTGTTTTTTTACTTCCTTGTACGAAGTAAAAAGGAAGTATTGTAATAGCGAAAAGTTTCAGGCAGCATATTTCAACGAAAATATCCATTTTGACCGCTATCGAATGCAATTTAACAATGTTTTTGCGTGATATCTATACGTAAGAACAGAATAAAAGACTCTTTTCCATCAAAAAAAATTATAAAACTGCTTTAAAATTAATTCTGAAGAGAATTTTTCGTTGCGACTGTACGAACGTATGTACGTACGTGCGTACGTACGTACGTATCTCGCATAACTCAAAAACGAGTAGCCTCAGAACGTTGAAATTTTGTATATAGGACTGCTATAACATGTAGATGTGCACCTCGTATTTTGGTTGCAATCGGCCGCACCAAACGTATATAAATATATTTATATATGTATCTAACTCTGTTACCCGGCTCAATGATCTCAGTTTCTTTACTCTTATATGTTTGTAAATTGTACATTTTTTGCTTTAAAAATGATTGAAATATGTTGTTCATATCTTCCGGTTAAGGTTTTATGCCTTTAATAAATCTGTATGATATATTTTTAGAATTATCAACAATTTTAAAGTTGTTTAAGTGCCACTAAGCCTAATAATTTTTTTGATGGCGGCCATTGCTTGTTTACATTTGAAACAGCAGGATAGTGGATTTTTTGCCAATCTAGAGAAACTTAGCTTCGCAAAAACAAAGATAACGCCTTCATTTATTATTGCGAATTAAATCATGCTTAATCCTTTCTGCAATTTTTTCGAGGAAATAAGTGTTTAAGATTTAATTCGTAATTTTTAATACTGATATTTTGAGTTTTTATGTATTTTTGTCTTGTCGCGAAGGGAGAACTGAATTAATTGAATGAGAAATTCTCAATCGTCTGTGAAAAACTGTTCCTTTTTTGTTTTGTTTGCTTAATTTCTTTTATACATCATTCTAGCTTTATTATAGTATTTGAATAGAACATGTGGCAACGATCAGATAATTCTTTAAATGATATCAATTTTGTGCATTCTGAGTTATAATATGAACGAAATATAAACTGTTAAGTGAGCCTAGCGCCAGTGTGTCGCTATGGTAAACAAATAGAGTGAATTTTAAAAAGAATGCATTTATTTTATTGTGGCTTATGCGCTGTCGGAGAAGTAGATTTAATTCAATCCAAAATTTACTAATGTTTCATGGACAGAAAAGCAAAGATTTTTAAACTCAGTCAGTAAATTAATGATCAACTGAAAATTCATAAAGAAAAGCAGTTTCAGGTTAAAATTCCCTTTCTGAATGTCTCGAATGTAATACAAAATAAAAAAGTAAAATGCAAATTTGACATTGATGTTATCACTGTCTGAATCTTTAAATAACTCCTAAATGTTTTATTTATTGATCTTAAAAACAGATGAAATGTTTTAAAATTAATATCATAACGTTAAAAAGTCTTGAAATTATTGCTTAAGAAAAAGCAGAAACAGAAGATTTATTTATACCAAAGAGAAACTTTTACTTTATTACGTTGAGATAAAGATAAACTTTATTATTCTGATAATAGATAAACTTTTACTGACAAAGATTCATTACTTGATGTTCGAAAAGATATTTTTAATAAATTTCTTAGCAGGAATATCATGCTAAGAAATACCATTCACGAATATTTTGAATGGTAATCTGCATGAATAGCATTCAAAATATTATCCTTCCAAAACAATATGGAAGAGGTCCATACTGTTTTGGAACTTATGTTGTTTGTACTCGTCTTTAAACAGTTGTTTATACTACATCCTTAAATCATCTGAATTTTCGCTTTCATAAATTACAAGAAATATAATTAGCATTTAATACCATCCTTTTTCAAATCAGCAATCCGCGTATAACCTTAAAAATTGGGTTCCCACCTCCTCCCGCTTTAGGACTAAAATTTAGATATTCACTCCCAAAGTTTTATGTCGCTGAATATTTAACTTTATTTTAAAAATCTGATGTGTACACCACATGACTTCCTTGTACGGAATATTAAATTATACGCATTTTTCTTGCATTTCATTTGAACTTATTGGAGTGAATTAAATCTACTTCGCCGACAGCGCATAAGCCACAATAAAATAAATGCATTCTTTTTAAAATTCACTCTATTTGTTTACCATAGCGACACACTGGCGCTAGGCTCACTTAACAGTTTATATTTCGTTCATATTTTAACTCAGAATGCACAAAATTGATATCATTTAAAGAATTATCTGATCGTTGCCACATGTTCTATTCAAATACTATAATAAAGCTAGAATGATGTATAAAAGAAATTAAGCAAACAAAACAAAAAAGGAACAGTTTTTCACAGACGATTGAGAATTTCTCATTCAATTAATTCAGTTCTCCCTTCGCGACAAGACAAAAATACATAAAAACTCAAAATATCAGTATTAAAAATTACGAATTAAATCTTAAACACTTATTTCCTCGAAAAAATTGCAGAAAGGATTAAGCATGATTTAATTCGCAATAATAAATGAAGGCGTTATCTTTGTTTTTGCGAAGCTAAGTTTCTCTAGATTGGCAAAAAATCCACTATCCTGCTGTTTCAAATGTAAACAAGCAATGGCCGCCATCAAAAAAATTATTAGGCTTAGTGGCACTTAAACAACTTTAAAATTGTTGATAATTCTAAAAATATATCATACAGATTTATTAAAGGCATAAAACCTTAACCGGAAGATATGAACAACATATTTCAATCATTTTTAAAGCAAAAAATGTACAATTTACAAACATATAAGAGTAAAGAAACTGAGATCATTGAGCCGGGTAACAGAGTTAGATACATATATAAATATATTTATATACGTTTGGTGCGGCCGATTGCAACCAAAATACGAGGTGCACATCTACATGTTATAGCAGTCCTATATACAAAATTTCAACGTTCTGAGGCTACTCGTTTTTGAGTTATGCGAGATACGTACGTACGTACGCACGTACGTTGCCCCATATGTTTGTTAATATGGCTTTTTATTAATAGCAGTTTAATCAATCTGTACTGAAATTCAGGAGATAACCAATGACTTAAATGCATAATAATTAAAAAGAGAACTGGGTAAGTTTTAAAAACACTTTATTTGAAAATAAGAGTTGTAGAGTTTCCCTTAGTTCAGTTAACCAGTATTCAGATTTTTGTTATATTGCCTGAACTTCTCCTCGCATTTTCTCGCCGGGATGCTAATTTAAAGTAAAGTAAAGGGAGTATTGAAACGGGTGATTCTTGGAGTTTATTCAGAGGGTGTTTCCGCTAGTTAGGGCACATTACACGTCTGTCCTTGCTGTTACGTGGAATTGCTGATACGCCTTTTGGCTATTTTAATAATTATCACGCCGGATATGTTGTCAAGTCAACCTAGTTAGCCTTAACTTAAAGTGCTAGTCCATCACCATTCCTTAGCCTTGAATTTATTATGTAACGATTCTTAAGTTCCACCGCAAGTTGTCGGTATTATTGTAAAGCACGAGAGTACGTGCCTTTCTGTTCATAGTTGATAATAATAAAGGGTTACTTTCACCCTTCTTCTATGCTGGTATTATTTTACGTCTGTGCGAGAAGTCCTCGGGTTCCTTAGTATGATCTAGTAGAGTTTATGTGGATAAAGAGGTTAAGATCCTATAGAGTCCCTTTGGAAAGAAAGCTTTTAAGTTCGGTAGCTGTACCTGATGGACCATGTGGCACTGAGATGGTCATCAGGAATAAGCTATTCATTTCCAACTTGACAGTTTGCATTTACTAATGTTTACTGAAGCAATCCATCGCATTTAGTTGGAATCATTGAAGTAAAATTCTGGGAGAGAAGAGAAATAATAAAAGGAGTAGCAGGCATTTTTCAGAGGTTTAGGGTTATTTTCGCGACATTTTATGGGGAGTTCTGTCCAAGATTCGCGACAGTTTTAAAGGCATTTTTAGAAAATAACTTGACAGGCTGCTAAAGGTTAAGTAATATTACATACGATACACATCGTATCAAATAAATTTAAATAGTTTAAAATTATATTCGTGTGGCCCTATCACATTAAGTACTTAGATTGGTTTGATTATGGCAAAGCACTCTAGAAATATGCTTAAAGGAAGACATGCCTTCGTGGAGGAATTTTTACTAGAAACCAGCTCGTATCCACATTAAACTTGGAAAAAACCACGACAACTCCCATGCACTCAGTCCGTTCATCTAAAATCGAACCCGAGGCCCACCAGCGGCCGAGCGGTAACGTCGCTGAACACTGGTAGTTCGGTCCGAGGTTCGAATCCCGCGAACGGGCTGGCTGCATGGGTGTTTTCGTGGTTTTCCCCATGTGTAACGTGTATACGAGCCAGTTTCCCTTAAAAAGTCCTCCACGAAGGCATCCCTCCCTTAAGGAAGATAGCCCTCGAGTGCTTTGCCGTAATCTAATACACCACCACACCACTAAAATCGAACCCAGGTCAAACAGCCAGTGTTCAGTGATTTTGCCACTAGGCCACTTGTGAGCCCATTAACTATTTATAATGCGATCCTGTTGAATTGTTAATACTGTTCATACCAGAATCAAGATATCAATAATATGCGATGTACGTATAAGCATTAAGAGGGAATAACAAGCCCATAGAATACAGAAAGCAACATGTTAAAAGTTCACAATTCTGTTTTCTAAAATATTCAGTTGTATTGTTATACTTAAAGCTATCAGTTGTGGATAATTTAGTTACAATAACTTGGAAAGATACTAAAGCAATTTAAAGCTTTCTTCTTTCATATTATTTCATACAGCATTCATACTTTTCCAGGGGCTGGAACATATATGTCCAGCATGTTCACTATTTTAAATGCGTCTCAAGAACTTTCACTGAAGTCTCAAGAACGTTTCAGTAAGTTATGATCTAAAATTTACAGCCCACGGGAAAAGATTAAACTTAACACTATTACATAAAATATTCAATAGATAATTACTTTTATAAAATATTATATATATAACCTTATTATATTAAATATTGTTACGGTAAATGCCAATGACACAATATATAGAATACTGTGAACACATATAAAGACATGCATAAAACATGCGTTATGACCATAAATACCTAATACTTTTCTTTCATATGCATAACCTTATTACCAGGGGCGTAGCTAGAGGGGGGCAAGGGTGGCATCTGTCCCCGGGCGCAGAATCCAAGGGGCGCCAAACTGATGTTACGACATTTTAGAATTAAATGTTTTCCCTCCTTGGCAAGCAGTAGGGGGCGCGAAATCTTCAGTTGTCCCTGGGCGCTGAAAACCCTAGCTACGACTCTGCTTATTACTTAAATGCTGTTGCTTTATTGATTACAGCAAGAAACTATAATACATCTTTAAAAGCTAACGACTCGGGATTTTATACGATTTCCACTTTGGTCTACTATTAAATCATTCACATATGACAAGAAAAAGTGATGGGACTTCATCCGAACAAAAGCACCAAAGCAATAACTAAAATTTCTGGGTGAAACAAGTATTGCAGAAGTGATCCGACCGAAAAAGAACTCTAGAAACATAAATAAATTTACATGTCAGCAAATTAAATTCGAGACATTAGGGACAAGGTGGTACAGCTATAAATATGGGACAGAGAGTTAGGTAAAGAATAAATTGCCTTGTTTGAATTTCTTCTATTTCAGCATTTAAATATTACTATACTACATCTTTTCCAGTTCTTGTAAAATTCCTTTTTGCAGTTTGATGAAGCAAAAATGATTAACTTTAGGAGTACCTAAATCTTAAATTTCAAACTCTGCAACGAAGGTTTGAGATCTTTTGTGAAATAATAAATTACTGGGGGAGATTTTCCTAATTAAGACTTGTAAACAATACTTGATGGATTAAGGATTGCTTCTTACCAAATATTCCAAATATTCGAATTTTTATTTTTCCAATGAAAAGAAAAATAATCTCGAAAAGAAACGCAAAACGTTACGAGCGACTTGAGCAAACTTCAATAACGTCACAGCCGAACGAGTCTTCAGCTTTCGTTAGTTTACCCGAATGAGCTAGCCTGTTCATCTATAGGCTAGCCTTAATCTTACACAGCATCATGGCTGTATTTAGGGAAAGCTGAAAGGACTGCAAGGCCCTGAAACGGAAATTTCAGTCTATAAATAGAACACAGTTACATTAGTTTTAGATGAAAGTCATAGCCCCCCTTCCAAAATTAAATCCTCGCTACAGTACTGCTTGGGATTTTGGTCGTTCTCCTTCTTATCACATATATCTTACACTTGACACAATTTTGTATCAGAATGTAATATAACTTTTCGAAATTTCACCTATATATCTGATTTAGGTAAATATTGTTCACAATAGAAAAAATTTTATCAACTGTGCTGAATTTCATAGCTTTCTGAAAAGAATGAATTCTATAATATCGCAAAAAAATCTAGAAAATCACTCTCTCTTATTTCTGAAAAATTCTACGCTTACCAATCAGACATGCAGAAGGGGTTCCCGATACAAGCCTAAGCCAAGCAGAAAGGATACCTATCCCGTAGATACTCATCGGATACAGAAGTTTTCGTTTTCAGGGAAGTATTTAAATACAGCACAATTTTTTTTAACTCTCTGAATACTACAGATGTGAGTTCTAATAGAACAATCCAACTCAGTAGTTATTCTACATTCGTTATGATGATTTAGTGTTACAGATTTAAATAATAATTTATGATTGCCTATTAAAACATCTCTATAGTTTTTGTTAAAGATTAAACCTATTATTATTATCAAAACTACGCGACTGCTGAAATTGTTCAGAAAACGTTACTATCCTGTTCTAAACGGTACTTATTTTAAGGTTAGGCATAAAGAATATTCTAGATTAAGTTATTTCTGTCTGAATAAAACATAGCGGGTGTAAATTAATGCTAAACTTTTAATAAACAATGTAAAAAGGGAAGACCAAAATGTACTTTGAACTATGATACGATAATTAGATATTCTTGCAAACTGTGTTCCTCTGACCACTTTTACCTCAAACTTCAAGTTTTAATTTAATTTTTTTGAGCACAGTAATGTGACATTTTCTGGACGTCTTCCAAATAAACATTCTGTTACTCTGTTGAATGCATCATCCATAAAACGGTGCCGGAAGAATCTAAAAATAATCGCGCCGGTGTTAAAGTTGTTCCACAAAACACGTTTCTTGCAAAGCAATATCTGGCATTGCGCAGAGGTTTTTTAACTTCTCTGATATTACGCGCAGGGTTCTCTCTGTGCGCAGTGTATGTAGGATAATCGTTTCATGTTTGTTGTTTGTGTTTGTGTTACTTACTGTTTTTGTTGTAATGATTATCAGCATTTTTCAATTTCTCATCATGATCGCGTGAAGCCTCTTTGATGCAGTAGTCATTTCTTTCGTTTCCAAGTATGGAGGAATTATTATTCAGTAAACAGCTCGTACCTTCAATCATCTGTGGCCTTCTCTGTTTAATATCAGGTATGTGTTTTATTTGTGATTTTTAAATTCTTATAGCGTAAAGTAATTAAATAAATCATTGCATTGTTATGAATGAATTTTCACGTGCATTATGCTTGCAGTTCTATTTTTTGTGCATCTTTGAAAAGTAAAGTAATTTGTCATTTATACTTCATGTATCAGCTACTTGGATCGAAATTGATTTGTTTAATTTTTCTGTATATAAGCATTTTAATACAGTGTATGCCAGGGTATAGCCAGCTTTAAATATGGATTTTTTTTTTCGTTCAGTTTTTCTTTTTAATGCTGTTTCACATTTTGCAATTTTAATTCCGCAATTACCGTGGTTCGTCGATACTATGAACATGTATAGGCTTCTCGCGATCCATTGCAAAAAATTTTCAGAGGGAGTTTGCATCAGTGTCACTTAACACGCGAGTGCTATTATCTTTTAAAAATTTAAACCATTTATGAGAAATATTGAAACCATTTATGAAATATCAATGATATTCATGTGTTATGGTAATACATGCAGAGTATTGAATAAAGTAAATATTAGGAACCTGTAAATACCGATTTCAAATTAACTGTATAATTAAATATAAAGAAAGTATAGAGCCGAAATATAGAATTGCCGGCGACCCACGCCGTTAACAATTGAAGTTAGAATGCATTAACTTTTATTTTGTGGATTGTAAAGTAGTTGTTTATTCTAACTTTTGCCTCTGATGAATGTTATGTTATTATTTCGAATTATAAATATAATTTTAAATTCTAAAATATTTTTATAATATGTAGGTGTAATGATTCATAAAATGGTACTTTTATTATAAATTTTTCTAAATTTATAATTAAAAAAAGTGCTTTTTGTTGTGTATTTATAATTCATTTGAAATATATCTTTTAAGGTAGTTATTTTATTTACTTGAGTTTATATTTTAAAGCAGCTGTAATATTTGTGAAGTTTAGCATTTCACATTTTTAAAACTGAATTAGCCTGGTGAATAAAATTTGGCGTTTTCAAGCTTGACACTTCATTCTGAGATAATGCTTATAATATATTCATTTTACAAATACAAAGTCTTGCCAAATTTTTGCTTCTTTTAATTAATTTTATGATTATAAACTTTATATTAACCTTCTGTGTTGTGTTCTAAATTTTCTCTAATAATTGCTCAAGCTTTCCATTTTTTACTATGCATGCCTTGTTTTGCATAATAGAGTGTATCTACATAATATAGTTACCCTTCTCTAAGATGACCCACACTATGTTAGCCAGTTGTGGCGGTGTGGTTTTAGAGAAATCAATAATTAAGGCTTTGGGAGTTTTGCTAAGAAACATTTTGAAGTATATTTGTGATATGGCAGTTTATTAATACTGTTAATAAATTTATGAATTAATTACAAAACGAAATATATAATCTGATAAAAATAAATGATTACTTTACATGTCAATTTTTTTTAAAGTACTGTAAGTATGTAATATTTTAAAATACGAGAATACTCATTAAAATATTTGTCTACTGACATTTGCTGTTCTGATTTGAGACAGATCACTAGCACAGGCTACAAAAATGTAGAAATTCTAGAAATGTTTAATCCATTAGGAAAGTTATTATTCTGAAAGATGCGTATATATAAGAGGCTGAATATATGGGGCGGATGAAACTACTTCTGTATAGTTGAACTCTACCCCATTCATTGTAGGACACTGTGAGGAGGTTTATATCCTAAAGTGTATTTATCATTTATCAAATATAATGATATTAATCTTGTTCCAAGCCATGAAATAACTAATGCCATTTCACTGATGAAATTATATGATAATTTGCTCAATTTCATTTCAGAACATGAAAAAATGTATGATACAACAAAAAGTCAGATAGCAATTTGGTTAATCTTTGGATTATGGTAACTTGGTGATTTTTTCGTGAAAATTTGGCGACCAACTCTGCTACAGCAACCCTCTATTTTTTTTTCCTCGCCGCCATTTTGTCTTCACGAAGTAAAGGCATGTTTCTTTTCTTTTTATTTACTCAACACTTTTTCCAACAATCTGCTAGCCGAATTACACTTATGCTAGAAATTTTATGGAACAAAACTGCTTAATCATGACAAATATTAACTGCAAAATTGGGAAAAAGTGCAGAATCGCAAACTCCTTGCCGCGTTTTTCAAAATTGCACATACACAGTAACCATGTACACGTCGACTTATTTTTACTTAAAAAAAATCCCAGAATTACACAAAAATGGCATTGTGCACACTGTTGACTTTATCCATCTACACTGCTTTTTTCTCATAAATTAGAAAAATTTCACGAAAATGCAAGAAAATTTTGTGAATCTTTAAATTCGGTAAAAAGCACATATATGAAATTACCTGATCGTGAAAAAGTATATACCCTTTCCAAGGATGAACATTTCCACGTATAATATAAATAAAATATCCAAAAACTTTTACCTCTAAATTATCTATTATAAACGTCACCAACGAATTTATAACAAAATATTAAAAATGGTTACAAATACTTAGTGTCAAATATTTAAATTATTTCCATGCACGTTTACTTCCACTCAAACATATACCAAATTGCTACAAATATATAATTCACAAAATAACTATCATTTAATTAAAAATATAATTAAACCATGTACACGTCGACTTATTTTTACTTAAAAAAACATCCCAGAATTGCACAAAAATGGCATTGCACACACTCTTCACTATATCCATGTACACTGCTTTTTTCTCATAAATTAGAAAAATTTCACGAAAATGCATGAAAATTTTGTGAATCTTTAAATTTGGTAAAAAGGACATATATGAAATTACCTGATCACGAAAAAGTATATACCCTTTCCAAGGATTAATATTAGCATGTATAAAATAAATAAAATATCCAAAAACTTTTCCCTCTAAATTATCTATTATAAACCTCACCTGCCAATTTATAATGCAAACATTAAAAATGGTTCCAATTACTTAGTGGCAAATACTTAAATTCTTTCCATGCACATTTACTTCTACTCAAACGTATTCCAAAATACTACAAACATGTAACTCTCAAAATCACGATCATTAAATTAAAATATAATTAAATTAAAAAAACTACTTAAAATATAAATAAGCACATGCATTAAATTAATAAAAATTAGCTTACAATCCTAATTACTTTAAACTAAATCATTGCTAATAACAATTTTCCAATAATACCATATTAATTTATTTACTGCTTACATTTAGAACAATGCATAAAAATAATATCCTCAGATAATTAAAAATACTAACTTACCTAATCTTCTACAGAATCTTGAGTGCATGATGGATCACAAAATGTCCATTTTCACCAGATTTCTTGCACCGCCATTCAAACTTATCTGTAATATCCTTCCTTTCACACAATCTCATTTCATTCTCACATGTTGGACATTCATACTTATCCGCAATTAAGCAATTCTTTTCAATTACACATAAACGCAATAAAAATTTCAGATTTACTTTATATAGGGCCATGGGATCCAAATATTAAACAACACTGTTTCACAGAACATAGAATGAAACTAACGCTATAAAGTACGGCAGATATTTTTACAAATTTACCCCCTTTTTCAATTAAAGAACAGGGATTCGTCCATTAATGTCACATGACATATGTCATGATCCCTCATTTCCCTCACACAAAATAATGCGTAATCGGAACTGAGTACTTCTCACATTATTCCCAAAGTCCTAGGTAGTAACCTTTATCGCCTGCAAAATGTCGCCAAACTACCTGTTACCATATTGTAAGCAGTGGGCTGAATTATTCAGGTTGAAAGAAAATGGAAAACAAAGATATTCAGCATTAATGAAGTTGATGAAAACTGTCTTTTGCTTCCACAAACACATTGTTGAAAATGAATTTAATTACACTGTTTGACATTGAAAATGCAACACAAAGAATGAGTGGTCAGAAAGTGATGAAATTTGGAAAAAAGAGACAGCAAGCTGTAATAAATGATCTTTATTTCAAAATGATAGTCAGGACACAGAGCGAGAACGGTGTCGGCTCAGTAGGATGTAGGACCACCGTGGACAGCGATGCACGAAGAAAGTCTAGGCATAGAGTCAATAAGAGTGCGGATGGTGTCTTGAGGGATGGCTCTCCATTCCCTTTCAACATATGCCACAGTTCGTCTTCTGAACGAGGCAGGAGAGTCTGCAAATGGCGTGCAATCACATACATCCCACACATGTTCGATTGGTGACAGGTCAGGAGAGTACGGTGGCCAGGGAAGCATCTGTATACCTTGCAGAACACGTTAGCAGATGCGAGCAATGTGTGGTTGGGCATTATCCTGCTGAAAAATTGCATTAGGCAGCCCCTGTAGGTAGGGGATTGCCACCGGCCGCAGTACATTATTCAAGTATTGTTGGGCAGTCATAGTGCCCTGAATATGAACTAGAGGTGACCTGGAATTGTAGGCAATAGCTCCCCAAACCATTATGCCACATTGTTGCACGGTGGGGCGTTCCACAGTTACTGCTGGATTAGATCTGTTTCCATGTCGACGACACACACATATGCAGCGACTATCACTGGATAAACAGAAGCGTGACTCATCTGAAAACACAACATTTTGCCATTCTGTCATCCACATGGCTCCAGTCTGGCACTATTCTAAACGTTGGCATCTATGCTGTAAGGTCAATGGCAGTCTTCTTTACGTACGCTGTGCGTGCAGGCCACGTTCAACCAATCGATGGGAAATGATTCTGGTCGACACGGGAACATCAACTGTATCTTGCACATGCTGCAGAATCGTGGTACAAGTGACTTTCGGGACCGCCACAGCTTGTCGGCGGATGCGTCGATCCACACGGGCTGACATCACTCTGGCTGCACCTGCACCCCTCCTTCTTCCCACATTTCCTTGTTCCAATCATGTTCGCCATAGCTGATGCACCGTGCTTGTATCCTTGTAGGTATCAGCTGCAATTTGACGTAAGGACCAACCTGCCCTTGTTAGTCTGATCACCATACCCCTCGTAAGATCGTCTATCTGCTGGAAGCGCCTTCGTTGACGGCAGCCTGGCGTTCTCTACTATTACACGTATCCTCCGGGACAAAATCCAGCTTTCTTTGATAATTCGTCTAGCAGAAATAATGACACGAATATTGCCCATTCTGCACGTTCCTTCCATTATATCCTACTTCACGTGTGTCGGAGAGCTGCGCATTTCACATCATTCGCATAACTCAGTGACGTGCGTCTACTCTAAAATTTGCATAAATTTTTTACCACTCCTTTTTTGTGTTGCATTTTCAATGTCGAGCAGTGTATATGGATGGTATTATAACAATGTAGAACATCCTTGAATACTGATAACCACTACATGTTAGCAGTTCCTCATCTCCGACAACTGATTCAGATTCTGATCTAGTACTTGAAAGTTACATGAAAGTCTACTTTAAAATAGCTTGCTGATTATGTTGAACTTTTAACATTATTTAAGAAATGCATAAAAATATAAATGGAGCAATCAGAACTTAATCCTGTCTCCTCAAAAGCAAGTTTACTTTAACATTTATTTTTTTAAATATTCCAAAACCAAAGGGCTAAGTAACTTTAAAATGATGTTATCAAACATAAATTAGCATTTAATAAATTAAAAAGTATGATGTATTTTCTTTCACTAATGAAAATGTTTGAAAATATATATATATATAATTTACATCGATTTTTTGAATTACTTAAAATTATGTTAGATTTTTACTCCATAGTAATTTTCAGGATGGAGCAGCAATTGCTCGTGCCAGTTATTACATCAGAAACAATCATTTCTGGACTGATTTATTATATAATATCAGACATGAAGGGAAATTATTAGTGTAACAATATAGAAATATGATAAATCATATAAAGGAAGCTGGTTCTTAACATATATATGTATATATTGTCTATTAATTTTTTTAAAGGTATTTACTGTCTGTAGCTTATTCATGATATATGTTCTTTATTTTATTAAAGGGGCATTCATAAAAATTTATATATAAAAGCTGTAATATAAATTCTCATCAGAACTGTTTTATTACTTTATTTTATATTGTGTTATCAACTAGGTCAGATTGAAAGTATCAGAAATTAAAATTTTATTAGAATATATCAAAATTAAAATCTGTAATTATATATTTTAGTAAAAATATATTTATTAGTACCCCTTGGCGATTTTTGGCGGTGCATGGATACCAAGTTTGTGCAATTCTTTGACTTGTTATTTTGTTTTGTAGCGGTGATTTTTACGGTAAAAATCACCGCTACACAAACCCAGAATAATAAGACAAAGAATTGCACGAACTCAGTATCCGTGTACACGTCGACCTATTTTCACTTAAAAAAACATCAGAGAATTGGACAAACTAGGCATTGCACACTCCCTTGACTTTGTCCATGTACACATCGAACTATATTCACTTAAAAAGTCAAAGAAGCAACCAACAAAATATATATAAACTCAGTAAACTACATTTTAAAGCAAACATTGAAATAACATAAAAAAGGAAGTTCATCTGTGCACTACACAAACGAAATATCCACTTACCTTATTTACGAATTAGCATTTCTTCAGTCAAACAGTGTTCCTTAACAGCATCCAAAAACTTCCTAAAATTATTTGAACTAGAATCTGTATAATGGCATCGCCACATAAATTCACAAAATAAGAGTAAAAAACCCCTCTGATGCGCCGTTATCGTTCGCCGTTTGCCCATACGGCATTTCCTTTCTACACGCAGGACATTTAATAATGGCTACTAAGTAAACCTTCATTATCAGTCAAGTAATGCTCTTTTCCTCTTTCTTTCCAAATCATACAGAAACATCAAATTAATCTTACTACATTCAGCCATTTTACAGTCTAAACCACAAAACAAGCAATATACTCCCTAACCAACACACCACCACCAAGCTCTTACAAATTTACAGCAATCATGCAACCGATTACATCATAATATGATTTCCATAACATTCAACTACTCAGGCTACCATAAATGAAACACCAACTTAATGATAAATGAAACATCAACTTGGCAATAAATGAAACAACAACTTCATGTTAATACAAGGGGCACTCTTCTGTCTACTCTAACCTATATTTTCAATGAAATGAAATTATAATATAGCTTCTGTATGAAAATGTTGTTCATTGTACGTATCCTGTGTGTTCAAAAAATCACAAATCACAATAGATCATGTGCTAGAAGAGCACTTACAGTTTTTTGTAATTTGTGTACTGTTATTATATTCATTTTCGGTACTTTTCCGTTTCGCTTGCGCAAATCTCGCCAAGCAGACTTTATTGGCGACAACATAGAGCATACATATACAAAATGTTTACAAATGTTGGTTCTAAGAATTTTTTATTTTGAGGGCATAAATATTTTAATATCGTTTAAATTTTATAAAAAGTCAATAAATAAAGACAATAAATTTGTAAAAAGTCATTAATTTAAGAATTTACTATGCTTTCTTTGGTACAACATCCTGATTCACGTGACCCCAAGTGATCTCATCTCACGTAAACTACGCTACACAAATCTAATTCTCTCGCTAATTATCTACACTAATTTCAAGCTAAATCTAAATTTGAAATACAAGTTTAAATGCAAGAATTATTTCAATTTGTACGAATAGCTTACTCAGAAATTATGTAAAACCGCAGTGCTTTACTTCGCTAGTGTATTCTCATTAGAATTGATGAAATTAACCCTTGATTTTGCCTTTTGTATAGTTGCACCTTTAGGTGAGCGGTTTGATTGCATCCTAATTGACTTAATTACCGTGAATAGTCTTAGGGCATAAAATTTAGCTATCTTGTAAAAATTCTATGTAATTGTATGCCAGTATTGAAAAAAAATCAATCTGATAAGAAATGGCTGTGATTTGTTTTTAAAATGAGGCATAAAATGTTACCAGCAAAGATATTCTTTTTGGCATCAGTTGTACCATTATTGGCGACTTTATTGCCTGCGCCAGCAAAATGGAAAAGTACCCAAAATTCATAGCTGTATAATAAATTAATTAGCTCTTACAAACTAATTTATACAGCTAATTAATTTCTTTTTATTTATATATGAGCTGAAATATGTACATTTACTGTAGAAAGAAAAATCTCGGTTATATCTTTATTTTAAAATAAAATACATGTTGTTCAATCTTTTGCAAAAATTGCTTCATTTTTCCTGTCGAGATGTTCCATGTATCCTTAAAACTCTTTCGTACCCCCATCTGCAGTTAACTTTTTAATCGTTTAGTGACAATGAATTCGTCTTAATAATTCATCCATCTTAAAGGTTAAAGTGCAAGCATGTAAGAGGAAAAAATAAGGAGAAAATGCTACTTAGCGAGATATACTATTGGGAGTGCTTTAGAAATAAAAAATATGGTATAGGTAATTTCTGGGAGCATTGTATAGAATAGTTATTAGAGATAGAAAAACTGAGATAAAGTAATTTCCATAATAAAGCACTTTTTGTTTAAGGGGGGAATTTAAGCATACAGTCAAAAGTCTTTAATCCAGACTCGTCGAGACTTCGGCGATTCCAGATTATCGATTTTTCCGGATTATAGATCATCAGTTTAAATCTGGTAAGATGGCTAGTGCATTCTCATTAGATTGGCCTTAGGGCATAAAACTGAACTATCTGGTAAAAATTCTATGTAATTGTATGCCAGTATTGAAACAATCAGTGTGATACGAAATGGCTGCGACTTGTTTTGAAAATGAGGTGTAAAAGGTTACCAGCGAGGATATTCCGTTTGGCATCAGTTGTACCATTATTGTCGACTTTATCACCTGCGCCGGCAAAACGGAAAAGTACCACATTTTCTTATTAATTTGTTAGATTTATTATAATATGGATAAAATTTACAAAGTTTTTTATTGTTTTTCAGCTGTTTCCAGCATTGATTTCACTACTAGTACAACGTACGTTCAGAAGGGTGGAAAGTTCATCCTCGCATGCAGAGTTGCAGGAATTGGTATACATCTTTGGTATAAAGATGGAAAGCCGGTAGTGCCAAACTCTGTCAATAAATTTCATCTGGAACAAGACTCTCTCACATATTCCCCGGAGGAATTAGATTTTTTCACAACTATGCGTCTTATAGTTGAAGACGCAGATTCTATTCATACGGGTGAATATAAATGTAACAGTAATGGTGTATATCATCAAAACGTCATTGTTGTTACTGGTAAGAAATATCTATAAAAATAGATGAAAAAATATTCCTTACAGTGTTACATAATCATTGAGTATTCTTTCTGTATACTTCTTTTCTGTGATTAAAAATTTTTAGAATATATGATGTGTTGTGTTATTATTCCAGAATGTTCATCGTATAACTTTGCTGATAAATTATTTTTGTGTGATACTATCTGAAAATTTTATATTTTAAGTGTTATTTTCAATGTATAGATATGAAAAGTAATACTAACGTGTATAAGATGTTTATGGGTTTTAGGCTTTTTACATTTCCAGTTAAAAGATGCATTTATTTTAAGCATACTTGTTAATTACTATTTTTTTTTAATGTAGCTGCATCTAACAATATGCAGTTCTGTTCCCCACCTCCAAATATTGTGGTGTCTTCTTTCTGTATTTCTTAAACAACATTTAAATTTGTGAAAGTTTATAGTTTTATCTCTCAAATATCATTTTTTATTATCATCGCATTTTATCATATTTAAACAAATGCTCAGAATTGCTTTTTATTATTACATAATCTAAATTTTAAAAATTTATTTCATCCATATATATAAACTTATATAGCTGTAGAGCAGTGGTATTCAAATTTTATGTAGTGCGAGCCCATAAAAATGCAGTCAACTCCCAAAAAACAGTCTTCCATTCATAGCATTGACCTTTAATTATGTTCCATCAAATTCAGAATTTTTTTTTTTTTTTTTTTTTTTAATATTTTTTTTATTTATCCACCTTGTTTGAATACCGCTTCTCTAGAGCATTGTTAAGTATGCATTATATTTTGAACTTTTCCGTTTCTCAAAAATCTGCACCTTTCTCATAGCATCTATGGTTGAATAGAAGTTCTTTCATATTTCTGTTCTATTTCATCAATCCATGCTGGACAACTGTAATTGCCATGTGTGTGTATTGTGCATTTATTAGTGCTGATCAGTGGTTATATTAACCTTCCATCATTTTTCCAGCACACAATTAACTTCCTCTCTGTGAACACTTTATCAGTGGGATGTAAGAAACAGCAGGAACTTTTTTGGTTACCTCGTAGCTATGATTTCATTTAAATTGTATTTAATGATCTCAAAATCTGTATGAAAATGAGTTGTTTCACATTTTACTATTATTTATTTGTTTATTTATTTATTTATTGAAGAAAATATGATAGAACCAAACGAAGATGAACCAGGCATGGGCAAGTTACTGATTCCTGGAGAGCCATTAGTTTTACAGTGTAATACGTCTGAATGTCCTCATTGTACAGTAGTATGGTAAGTTCATGCTTATTGTTACTTACAAAAATACTATATTTTTACTTATTATTTTATTGGTTTGTTGTTTATATACTATGTTTGCAATTAGAGTAACATTTAATGAAGGTAATCTTCGTTAAATTATAACCTTTCCATCCAAAACCATAATCTGCTTAGAGCATTTTAAAACTACTAGTTTTATTTAAGGAGCTATTGATACAGTCAAAAGTCGTTAATCCGGACTCGTCCGGACTTCGGCGATTCCGGATTATCGATTTTTCCGGATTATAGATCATCAGTTTAAATCTCGTAAGATGGCATGCAGAAATTCTAAAATTAAAAATATGAAACTGTAATTTATGAAATAAAGAACAATTATGATCTAAAGGGTATCAAAATTTGCAA
This sequence comes from Stegodyphus dumicola, assembly GCF_044657685.1. NCBI lineage: Eukaryota > Metazoa > Arthropoda > Arachnida > Araneae > Eresidae > Stegodyphus > Stegodyphus dumicola. The sequence goes on along the minus strand of NC_140773.1, from coordinate 214,198,219 downwards.
AAAGAAAAAGCTTAATATTTATTTGTTTACTTTATTAAACATTTCTTTCAATGTAAGTTGTTAAAGTTTTGCTTCGTTTCATGTGATAATACTTTCTCTTTAATTCTATTAAACAGACATAATTTCTTGTTCAGTTACAAAGTTCCGCCGTTCAAGTCCTATAATTGCTGTGTCAAGAACACCGACTAATTTGTCAATCGAAATTTTTTCGTTTTCAATAACCTCTGTTACTTTTCTTCACTATCGGAAGCGAATTATAATGACGAGGAACTTGTTTTAAATCATATCAAAGACGGAGCATATCCAGATGAAATACTACATTTGGTAAGGAGTTATAAGCCAAATAAAAACATCTGCGCTGAAGATAAGGATAGTGCTGACAAATCAACTTCCAATTCATTACGCGTCGGCCGCAGCGTTCCCCCCGCCCAGCAGCAGTGTGAAATTGATAAACAGATTTCGGATTTCAAAACAGACTTTCGCTTTAGATCCTTTACATATTAACAAATATATATCGGAAATTCTATTTGATATAATCGAAAGTTTAAGCTTACTTTTATAAAATTGCTCTTACAGTCTGCAAAAAATAATAAGCCGGATCCAATTCGAAAATTAAGGAACAACGCAATCATCAACATTAACTGAAATAGAGGTCCGGATTATATATCATTCCGAATTATGGGTGTCCGAATTAACGACTTTTGACTGTAGTAGATATATTTCTTTCATTTGAAGAGAGATCAGTTTCACATTGCTAAAAAATGAGGTGCATCTAAAAGTTGAATGCTTTTTAGTGTTGCAGAGTTTTTTTAATTTCTGTATTCTGAAGTAATTTTTTCAAGTTATATAAATAAATAAGAATACATTTATTGTTAATAACTGAAAATTTGTTATTTAAAAGTTTGATGGATTTATTTTATCCATCCCCCCCCCAAGTGTCTTCTGTTTCTGTCTTTGGTACTGAAATATCAATGGTGTTCATGCGATGCGTGCGTTGTTATACAACAACTCCAAATTAACTAGATGTGGACTGTACTAATTAATATTTTATTCTAAAACCTTAATCACATGCATGCCATCTTTCAAGCGATGACTACTACTAACAACAACAGCAATAAAAACTGAGCGAGCATTTACAGGGTTGCTGTAATGAACATTTGTGCCGTGGAAAACGCCAAGAAGGGAAAAAATGACGTAATCTTAAAGCGAAATAGTCCTAATGACTGAACATACCCCCCCCGGCATGGAAGGGTTACTTCAATAATTTCGTGCCATACTACTCATAATAACATACAAAATGGTACAATTACAACCTTATACAATAACGCAATATGAATAACATCTCAATTCAATACAATAATATTCAATTTTCAATACAAAATTTTATACACAATACAAGTTACAATACAAGCTTTATAATAATAAGTTAACACTTAACTAACTTAGGAAGCTTCTTCCTGGGGTTGCAATTTTTGTAATTCCACGCTTAATAATGCCTTTATAATATGTATTAATAATGCCGCTTAATACGTTTAATAATGCCTAAATAATACAGTCAAAAGTCGTTAATTCGGACACTCATAATCCGGACCTCAAAGCTACAAACTTTCTGCGCATGCGTCGCGTTGACACGTGCGCGTAAGACCTTTACGGCTGCGAATATGCTTGTGCGCGTGTGCAAAATACGTTTACGGGTGCGCGTTTAATGTATAGCGGATGGCATAAGCTAAGCTAAAATTATCTAATTATCTATTTCAGTTAATGTTGCAGATTGCGTTGTTCCTTAATCTTCGAATTGGATCCAGCTTATTATTTTTTGCAGACTGTTAGAGCAATTTTATAAAAGTAGGCTTGAACTTTCGATTATGTCAAATAGAATTTCTGATATATATTTATTAATATGTAAAGGATCTACAAAGCGAAAGTATGTTTCAAAGTTCATTAAACACAAAGTGGAATTGCTGCAAAAAATGGATAAAGGCATATCCTTTGTTTATCTAAACTTTAACATTTGTTTATCTAAACTTTGTTTATCTTTAACGCCGCTTGAATTAGAAGCACTATCCTTATCTTCAGGGCAAATGTTTTTATTTTATTTGGCTTATAATTCCTTACTAAATGTAGTATTTCATCTCGATGTACTCAGTCTTTGATATGATTTAAATCAAATTCCTTGTCATTATAATTCGCTTCCGATAGCGAAGAAAGTGACAGAGGTTATTGAAAGCGAAAAACTTTCGATTGACAAATTAGTCGGTAGACACAGCAATTATAGGACTTGAACAACAGAACTTTGTAACTTAACAAGAAATTATGTCTGTTTATATAATAAAAGAGAATGTATTATCACATAAAAAACGAAACAACTTACATTGAAAGAAATGTTTAATAAAGTAAACAAATAAATATTAAGCTTTTTTTTTTTTTTTTTTTTTTTTTTTTGTGTGTGTGTAAACTTTGATACCCTTTAGATCATAATTGTTCTTTATTTCATAAATTACGGTTTCATATTTTTAATTTTATAATTTCTGCATGCCATCTTACCAGATTTAAACTGATGATCTATAATCCGGAAAAATCGATAATCCGGAATCGCCGAAGTCCCGACGAGTCCGGATTAACGACTTTTGACTGTATGTATTTCTACTACTCTAACCTTACCATCCACTCCAGGAAAAAGTCTTGTAATGCGCCCCAACACCCATCCTCCTTAACTAGTACTAGCATACCGATTTTAATATTCGTTTGTTCTACTTTCCATTTTGAATGCTGTTGTAGTGTGTTTAAATAGTCCCTATGCCAACGATTCCATATCAATTGGACAAATCTGGTAGTTCATTTTTATCTTGAGAGTCTGTTTTCAGGTATATCAATTAATTCGGGTTCTACTATAGCATTCAAGGGTCTTCCAATGAGAAAATGGCCTGGTGTTAAGGCCTCTAAATCATTTACATCTGAAGATAAGGGAGTAATAGGGCGAGAATTTAAAACAGACTTTATCTGAGTTACTACAGTTAATAACTCCTCGAAAGTCAGCCTTGCATTACCTACAATCCGCTTTAAGTGATATTTCACGGATTTTATTCCATATTCCCATAGTCCAGCAAAATTAGGTGTCCGTGGGAGAATAAATTTCCAAACGAGTCCTTCACCTAAATAATCTGCTAATTTTTTGATTTCTAATTAAATTGTTAATTCTTTGAAATTCGGCATTTGCGCCAACGAAGTTTTTTGCTTTGTCTGAGAAAATGATTGAGCATTTTCCGCGCCTAGCAATAAATCTCTTTAAGATGGCGATAAATGCGTCAGTGGTGAGGTCACTCACTAGTTCGAGATGCACAGCCTTTGTTATAAGGCAAATGAAAAGAGCTAAGTATACCTTATGAAGAGTTCCTTTCCTCTGCCCCTTGTTCCTAATAAAAAATGGGCCACAAAAATCGGTGCCTACATGGTTAAAGGGTGAGCTTGGATTTACGTGCTCTGCAGGTAGTGACCCCATAATTTGTTTGATAGTGACTGGTTTATTTTTACTACAAAATATACATTCATGGGTAATCTTTCTAGTTAAATTCCTACCTTGAAATGGCCAAAATTTCTGTCTCATAAAACACAATAATGCTTGCAAACCTACGTGTAAATATTTCCGATGATAATGCTCAGCAATCAGCTTAGTTAGTTTGCATTTAGCAGGCAAAATTATTTGATTTTTATGTAAAAACCTTACATTGGCCCCTCGTCTCATTACATTATTTGCATCTAAAAGAGGGGTTCAAAGAAAGTAAATTACTTTTATTATTAATGGGTTTACCTTGTGCGAGAAAGTTGTAATCTAAATAAAAATTACATTTTTGAACCTTTCTTACTAGAAAGGATTCTGACTCATTTAACTTTTTTCAACTTACCCCTCCTGTTCTTCTCTGTGCTCCTTTCTGTTTTGCGCACCTAGAGTTCCAAATGAACCTGAAAATATAACTAATAATACGTAATAATTTTAATTGTTAGTGATATCTAGGACATTATCAATAAATTTTGAAGGCAAAGTGCATAAGCAAGCAATGTCAGTTCTTTTTCTCGGTTCATTAGAAAATGTCTCTGTTTTTTCTAATTGTTCAAAGTCAATGTTCTTGCTAGGTATAACACCTTCCCTCAAGAATGGAAGGACCTTTCCACCAGAGATCAGCATCATGCAGCTTGTCAAAATTCAGTCCTCTGGAAATAAGGTCTGCTGGCTTCTCCTCTGAATGCACATAATTCCACTGGCATGTCTGTGTTAGCTCTTGGATCTGCAACACTCAGTTAGCAACAAAAGTTTTTAGTACATGCGGGGGATTCTGAAGCCACGCTAACACTATGGTCACACCACAGACATATTTTACCGATGTCCAATTTCAATAAAGGCACCACCTTTGTAACAAGCTGTGCTAGCAGTACAGCTGCGCAGAGTTCCAGTCATGGTACTGTCAACGGTTTTAGTGGAGCTACTCTGGACTTGCTGCAAAGCAATGTGAAGATAAATTATTGTCACTTCTACAGCGTAAATAAATGGCTGCTCCATATGCATGTTCTGATGCACCTGAAAGTCCATGAATTTGTATCTCAGAAAAACTGTCCTGTAAAACATATCTACTCACTTGCAAATTGTTGATAGATTGCATGGAATCAATAAAAAGTTACCACTCCTTAATTACCTTTTCGGGTAGTGGATCGTTCCAATCAAGCTTCAATAGCCAAAGTCTTTGGATGAAGATTTTTGCTTTTGTTATCCCTGGACCAAGCAGTTCTAATGGATCATAAACGTGAGCAATGTCAAACAACACTGTTCTCTTTGTGTAAGTAGCTGGTTTTTTTATCATTGATTTGTACAAAAAACAATCTACCTTTGGATTCCATAATAATCCTAAAGTTTTGATGCTCTGATCGTCATCGAAATAACTGAAAGAATATTCCTCTTGTCCATATGGAAACTGCAAAAGATCAGGCTGATTAGCACACCATCTGTGCAAACGCATTCCTTCATGTAATAATAGGTTAATCAATTGCGACTGTAATTCTTTAGCCTCTATTAGAATATGGGCTCCTGTGAGTACGTCATTGATGTAAAAATCCCTTTGTACTATTTGCGCTGCTAACGAAAAAGTGTTTCTCTCGTCCTCTGCTAATTGGTTAAGTGTGTGTGTTGCTAGATATGGTGCGTTGGAAGTACTGTAAGTTATAGTCTTCAGTCTATAGACCTTAACTGGTTCTTCTTCAGCACTCTTTCATAAGATACGTAATAAATCTCTTTGATGTTCCTTAATCAAAAATCTGACGATAAATTTTTACATTGTCTGCTGTGAAGGCAATTTTATGTGTTCGAAATGTGCAAATAATATCAAATAGTTTGTCTTGAACTAACCCTCCATTCAGTAGAAATCGTTTAACAAAATTCCTGTAGTTGTAGAAGCAGTGGCATCGAACACGACCCTAAGTTTGTTAGGTTTATCGGGTCTGAAAACCCCATGATGAGGAAGATAATATGAGAAACTAGAGCTATCCCCTTCATCAATTTCTTCAGAATGGCCTAATTTATTATATTCCTTTAAGAAATCTTCTTACAAGGATTTCATTGCGGGATTGCGAGTGAAGAGTTTAAGTAGGTGATTCAGTCTTTTGCTAGTGTTTTCTCTCGATTCGCCTAAAAGGCTAAGCCCTTCTTCCTTAATTGGCATTTCCACTGCATATCTGCCATCATCGTGCCTCCTGTGTGTACGAAGAAAGTGCTGTTCACAAAATTCCTCTTCCTGACTCTTCACTTTTTTTCCTTCATTAATACCTTCAAACCCCCAAAACCTTCTCATATTGTCAGATAAATGATCCACAGTTTCAACAAACCCACAATAATTATCAACATTGCATTGCTGCGGCATGCGTACTGACCCGCTAATAATGTATCCAAAAACTGACTGATGGAGAATCAGGTCTTGCATATTTATTCTATTTGTTCCCAGTAAATCAAAAAATATTTTATTACATAATAAAACATGTATTGGACCAGGTTTATAAAACTCTGGATCAGCTAAACCAATGAGTTGCAACTGCTTAACATCAGGAATGTTTAGATATCTAAGAGGCGTTAAGCGAGTTATTTTTGGAACAACAAAAAATTGTAAGGTGCAAATAAAATCTCTAGTAGCGTTAGCGATGGTTGCTATAGCGTTTTCCTTAACACCCATAACTGTACTATTGCTACCTGAAATAGAAACGTTTATTTTTCTTTTCTTCAAATTCAATAACTTAGCACATTCTTTAGTAATGAAATTATTTTGAGAACCGGAATCAAGGACAGCTCTCAGCGAAATAAATTTTCCATCATCACCTTTAACGAAAATAATTTCAGTTGAAAGTAGAACTTGTTTATTGAAAGAACTGAAAATATTCAGTACCGTTATTGGACTTTGCTTGGTTGGTTTCATTAGTGTCACTAACCTTTTGGCTGCTTGCCAATGGAGTAAATGTATATCAGCATTTGGAGAAAGATTACTGCTAAAATTTATTAGTCTTGTTTGTGTTTCTATTCGATGTGCCATTTGCTGTATTGAAATTTTCTTCACTTCGATCAAAATGTAAGAGTGAATTGTGAAATTTCTGACATTTTCTGCATGTATTAGAACTTTTACATTCCTTGATTATGTGGACCAAAGATAAACAATTGAAACACAGTTTTTTTGTCTTTACAAATTCAAATCGTTTCTTTACTGTTAAATTTAAGAATTGTGCATATTTCAACAATAAATTATCACCTTTACAATAAGGACAATTTTTTGAATTTTCCGAAAGTGATGTAAGAGCTTTGGTATTAAATGAACGTTTCGATTCCCCATGCGGAGGTTTGTAATGTGATAGAGTGCGAGCGTATTTCTTCAAAAAGCATGCCAGTTGTTTAACTGCTCCTATTTTTTTTTTTTTTTTTTTAAGTGATCTTTCCCACCAACACCAAGTATTTCTATCCAACTTTTCAACTAATAAATAAAAAATTAACGTGTCTGAAAATTCTTCCACCTTTTGCTCTAATGCTTCTAAAGATCATAAACATTCATGCATCTTATCGATAAATTTTAAAAGCGATGAAGTAGAATCACTCATTTGAAATATAGAAATTAATTTCTTTATGATAGAATTGATCAAATCTTTTTTGTTGCAATAGCGCTCAACCAACAGATTCCATGCTATGTCGTAATTCGAATCTGAAATTGGAATGGTCTGAATAATATTTAAAGCGTCTGCCTTGCACGAACTCTTTAAATATTGAAATTTTTATGCACAGCTGTGGAAAATAAATCCTCAAATTCAGTCCATTCTTCAATTTTCCCACTGAATATAGGAAAAGACAATTTAGGCAGTTTTATATCCGAAACAATTATGTCTTGACTCGAACCGTTTTCATTTGAGCAACTATTCCTTTGAGAACTGATCTCAGAAAGTTTTCTTTTAATTTTCAAATGAATTTCATCGAGATTATCTACTACATTTTCCTTTTCCTTAATGAATTTGTTGATGTCCTTTTCCTCACAATTTACAAATAAAGAATCGAAAATGTTACTTAATTCCTTTTTAAATTCTAATATTTTTGATTCATATAACTCCAATAAGGAAATATCTGTTTCATCCACTGTAGAATTTACCTTATTTTCAAGCTTTCTGATAATGCATTTTAAGCTCTTTTTGTTAGCTTTAATCGCTTTCAATTCACTTACCATGATTGAAGATTTATTAATTTATCACTTACTGTGATTGAAGATTTCTCGACAGCAACACCGGAAATGAACGATGACACATAACATAACATTAGTGGCGCTTCCGTCTTATGAAAAGAAGGAAAAGAACTTAGGCAATGTTGCTCATTGGTCTTCCGCCATTTGATCATTTACATCAAAGGTTTTAAATGGTAACTCCCTGAAAGGTAAATAATAAATAAATAGATAAGATCCCAAACTGACACCAAATATTTAGTATTAGCAAAAGATCCCATCTCAGGGTGTCCAATTCAGGGTGTCTGTTAAATCGTTAAAACTTCCCAATTGGATGAAGAGCCGATTCAATCCCTCCCAAACCACCAAACGCAAACTCTTGTCCAAACAAGGGTGTGATGGTGAGTTTAAAATAAAAAATAAATAAATAAAAATTAATTAATTAAGGAGGGCAGAGCCAAATGGCCAGGTGGTGTATATTCACCTTACCTGTAGGTGTTTAGTATACATCAGAAACCCTATTATGCCAGAGAGCCCTTTGTATAGAAGAGCCTGATCAAAGCTAATGTAGGGAAACCCAAGAAATTTGTTTCTAGGGACAGAAAGCACCGGACATCGTCCCAGGAAGTGAAAAGGTGTTTCCTCTTCTTCTCCACAAGCTGGGCAGACAGGAGATTTCGACAAGACCACATTTGTGGAGATGCTTGGCCAGATAAGCAAGTCTGGTAACAATTTGAATTACCTGGCGTAAGTTAGTTTTACTGAGGTATATGAGTTTACCTGATAAGTTAAGTGTACTGAGCACCAGTTTAGAATGAGCACAGTCTGGTAGTTTAGACCATATATTATCATGTTTGTTCTTTATCCAGCTTCTTATTTCTTTTTTAACAGATTGATATGAAACTGGGTAAAATGGTTCTGGGCCAGGCATGGGTAGTTGCGAAGCATCTTTAGCTACTTTATCAGCTAGTTCATTTCCAGCAAAATCACAATGACCTGGGACCCAGACTAAACTAATGGTGTTATGGGCCTGAGCCAGGGAATTGAAATTTTGAGTACAGTTCAAAATACAGTTTTGTAACTTGACATGATTAGTAAGGGCAAGGATGGCTGATTGGCTGTCAGAGAGAATATATATATTCTTATCAACTGTATTTTTAGCTAAGAGTTCCCTGGCGACCCTATTGATCGCCAGAACCTCAGCTGGGAAAACAGTTGTTAGTTTACCAAGGTATAGATGAAATCTAATGAAATCTTGTCCAGATCCCTTGGTTCTGGAAAAGCTCCAGCTCCGGTAAAGTTGGATTTTGATCCATCTGTGTAACATTCAATTGATCCTGTTGGAATTAGGTCAATTAGAGATTCTATCTCATTCCTTTTTGGTATATAAGTTGAGAATAGTTTATCTGGAACTATTGTTTTAGTAATTGCATCTTTGGGCATGTAGATTATAGGGATCTCATTGCCCAAGTCCAGGCATATGTCATTGTGACTATGTTTCTGAAATATTCAGCTGAAATTTCATCTCTAATACAAAATTGTATAAAGCAATGGTCTGAAAGTGAGGGATTGTCACTTACATGCCAATTCTTAATAAGGTTATAAATATCAGAAGAGGTTAGTGTGAGATCAATGACTTCTTCTCTTCTTCTGTTGCCAAAGGTGGAGTGATTTCCCCTGTTTACCCAAGTTAGGTTGGTATTCATTATCAGTTCCATGAGTTTTTCTCCTCTAAGATTGGTATCAGAACTGCCCCATGATAGGTGATGAGCGTTTACATCACCACCAATAACCATAGGAATATTGTTTATTTCACAGAAACTCGCAAGATCTATAAATTCTTGCGGAATGTTAAAGTCATAAGCCATGTAAACCGAGCAAAAACAAATGTTTCCTCTCAGTGAACTATTTATGTCCTTGGTTAAAATAGCAGTTAAGTCCTCTGATATAAACTGAGATAATTTCATAGCTTTTATATTTTTAGAAATGTAAATACTAGTTCTAGGTCGTTTGTTAGGTCCTTCTGACGAAAAGAAGTGTGCATTCATGGGCCTACCAAGACCCAAGGTTCTTGAATTAAGGCAACAAAAGTGCTTTGCTTACCTAATTGAGCAGCTAAATTATATGAAGCTGCTCTGCTATGTTGCAGGTTTAGCTGACTAACCTTAACCTTTAAAACAGGTTAAATGAGAGATAAGAACTTACCCTAAAGTATTTTAGGAGTCGTAACAGGGAAACCTATTCAGAGGTCTTCCCCAGAGCCTCCAAAGAAAGCTCTGGTTCCGAATCCTTTTCGGTCTCCCCTTCTCCCATCAACTGTTTCCTCAAAGGATCCTTGGGTGGAGGAATTGATTTCTCTTGTTGTCTTGGTTCCTTCAGCTGTACAGAGCCATGGGCACCACAAAAAAGTTTGAAATTCTGGGCCTCCAGGTAATCCATGAGCTCAGGTTCCACTCCCAGCATCAGAGTGTTACCTCCGTCTCCAGGGATGACTGCCTTGAGGGCAATCTTCTTAACATCCAGGCCCTTGTTACAGGCATCAAGGAGCTTGATGTTATCTTTTGGTGACCTATTTATTACCAGGAAACCAAGCGAAAAACCTATTCATGGGTAGTCTGTCCCTGGGAGCCACGGCGTGATAACCGGGATGGTTTTCTTCAGGGCCAGGTAGATCATTGATTAAAGTCTAGGACGTCCACAGTCTACTGGTCCTCACATGCAATGTTGAGGCCATTCAGCTACAGGACTGTCTTGTGGACCCTACAGGTGGTGATGGAGCCGTCGATAATTCAGTCTTCAATCATAGAAGTGATGAATTCCGAATCTGCCGACGTTATGTCTCTGGAGTCATCCTTGCAGACGACCTGCAGAGTAATTGCCTTCCTCACAGCTTGACTATAAAGCCGTCGTTTCTTGAGGGCCATTTCTGAGGTGTGACCAGCAATGCGTTCTCTCTTACAAGAATCCTCATCGCTTCAATGGCTCTCCCTCACCAGTTTGGAGGTCATTCCAGAGGTCCCAGCATTATCTGTTTTCTCCCTCGCTCCCTTTTCCCCAGTGATCGAGATCCCTTCCATGGCCCTCTTCAGCCATTTCCGCTCCTTCTGGCATTGTCTCTTTTCTCTTCTTTTATTTACAACCTCTGTCATTGGTGACTGGTCATCCGCTTGCACACTTGGCACAGCACTTCTGACAGAGGAGTCAATATCCATCCCCACTGGGTTCACATTCACTTCACCCCTTCACCAGCGGTTCTGGTTTCTGTAGGCCTAAAGAGAAGAGCATCTGCACCCAAAGGGCGCATTCACTCCCTTAGAAGGAGCTACAGTGTTTAAAGTGGGGGTTTCAGAGGATGCATTTTTATCTGACTCTATATTGCTAACATCCATTTTGGTATTTGATTGAAAAAAGGGGGGAAAATTCCTTCCGATTTACTAAGAGCCAGTTTGGAGGGGCTATCCCCAGATTCAGCAGCCAGCAGTGACCTCGGAAGAGCCCCCCGCTCTGCCATGCAGGAACCCACCCAGGCACCACCTGGAACTACAAGGCAGGCGAGATTATACACCAGCTGATAGAGCAGCCAAGACATGCTGGTTAGGCTGGCCGGGGCTCATGTACTATCTGGCGGCCTGAGACGCAAAACTCAGTTTTTCTCCTGTATCCTCTATATGGCTGCTTCCTCCAAGACCCCTCCTCTCCAGATCAAAGGTCCTCAGAATTTCAAATCCTCCCTAGAGTCGCTGGTTTTCCCAGGGAGGAGCAGTCCGTTGGGTCGTCATAAGATTATTCATCATCAAACCAAACCTCATCCCACTAAACCCCGATATGCGACAGGACTTTGTGGCAGTTACCCATTTAGCACTACCCAGGGGGCACGTGTGACTTAAGGATAATCATGGATGTGGGTAACATGAACACCCGAACGAAGACACAGTATCAAACCTTAATTGCATAATCCATACAAAAACGAAAGCATTCCAAAAACTCTATATGAAGTTACGCATAATATAACCAAACGACAAAACTTCACTTCACACCCCCCCTATGATAGCGTTATTTTTTTTACATAACCAACAGACATGCAGCAGTGTGATTAGCTTGTATCTATGAGTTTTCGTATCAGGAGCAAGCTTTTTTGTATTCTACTTTAAGAAATTATGTTTGATAGTTTAAAAATGAAGTGCATAAAAGTTTCTTATTTTGCAGTAAAATTCCTCTTGCTCTAGACAACTAATAATGTGTGATGTTTCATGTAATATGAATTATGTTTATTTAACTTACACTGAAAAAGATGAACATATGTAGCTTAGAGAATGCATATATGATTACATTAAATATGTATTCTTGTGACAAACTGAGTCTTTAAGCAAAACCATTCTATGGTAATATTCTATTCCAGAGACTTGCAGAAGTGGAGTAAAGTTTTGTCCTTTTCTAAAGAAGATTCAGAGGGCAGTATTAAACATTTGTTACTTGCTGGTGACATTGTCTGTTGTCCAACATTATGTACTAATAATTTTTAATATAATTTTGACAATTTTGCAGAAGAAGGTTTAGTGTGTTTGAAAATTTCAATGAAAGCAAAAAAACTGATAAAGTATCCCTTACAGAGAAGAATCATCATATCCTTGTCTCTACTTGTTATAGTAAATGATACATTTTAATATTAGAGAAAATAACTTTGTGTTAAATCTATTGTGTCGCTTTTTAAAGTAATTTAATGTATAATTTTATACATTTCGTAAATATGAATTATTCTGTTTTGAAAATTGAAACAGTGTATAATGTGAAAATTTTTATTAATTATTTAGAGATAAAAATGTTAAAAAAAAACTCTTCTCGGCATGAAGTAATACATTAATACCTAAGTAAAATATGTCCTGTATACTCCCTGTTACATAATGGTTTAATTTTATGTTAAATAATATTGTAATGTAATTATGAGATCTTAAAATATACTAGTAAAAATATATTACCATTTCCCACCTTACATTAAATTTAAAATAATGTAGAATGCATTGTTATGAGAAGCAGTATTAGTAGGAGTCGGTAATTAAATCCTGTTGTTTCTGAATCACCTAATAGTTAAACACATTGCAAGATCTTATTCTCTTCGTTATCATAAACTAAACAGATCTTACTAGGAAACCTGGCGACTTCTTGCACAGGTGTGAATAATACCAGCACAGAAAAAAGATAAAGTTAACCCTTTATTATTCTTCAAATTCTTAAATGAAATGCATATACTTTGTGCTTACAATAAAACCAAAAACTTGCGGTGGAACTTAAGAATTTAGTTATCTCCTCCGTATTAAAATTTAGTTTCCAGTGAAGGTCTAAAAATAATTTTCTTCCCTTATTTCTTGAAGTTTCTATTGTACTATTAAGTATAATCAATATTTATTAGCAACTAATTTTATGTAGTAATTTATAAGACTACCAAAAAGTTCTTATAGACTTCTTTTTTCCCCCTTAGGTTTAAAGACGATAAATTATTAGAACCTATTCCAGGTCATTTAGAAATATATGAAAAGAATAATTCTGTTCTTATTCAGCAGTCTTCATATAATGATTCAGGTGTCTATGTCTGTGCTATTGATAGAAAGCAGCTTGATGTTGCCTTAAATGCTACCATAGTTGTTCAATGTAAGTTCATCATATTTGTTTCTTTTTCTTGGGTTTTATTCTTTAAAATGGGTATAAAAACAAAAACATTTCTGTCGTTTCAAATACAGTGATGTTCTTATTTGTTTTGTTTGTTCAATAACTATAGTCTTGTGATTATTACACAAATTTTTCCAGACTGCTTAGAAAGCTAAAATGTTACTTATGTTATGCCAGACTGTCACAAAAGCTGAATTTTAATGAGAAGGGGGAAATTTACACATATTCTATACCACATAGAGAGGGTAGCTTCTGGTGTGTAGTCGTCAGATTTTGTGCTAACATCATGAGTATCAGTCAAAAGTAGGAATTCACTTTGATATAAAATAAATAAAGTAATTACATAATGATGAATTGAAATTGAAAAATCTTATGGGGATCCCATGACTTCCTTTGCGACCTATTAAATTATGAATGTTTTTTGCTGTACTTCATTTAAACTTATTTCTGCAAAATATTCTAATTCAGTTAAAGATTGATGTATTTTTTATATTATTGTCATAAAAATTTAAAAGCATCTTTCAATATTTATAATATAGGTGAATATATTTATATAACAGTTATGGCAAATGAAATCCCAACATCAAGAAGGAGTTGTCTTAGATAAACAGATTTGGGGAGGTATATTTACACATCTGACAAATGATATCTGTTCAGATTTCACTATTAAATATGGTACTAATAGGACCCATTATGAACTTGCAAATCATATTTGTTGGATGTCTTTGTGGAGGAACTTTTCAAGGAAAACTGTCTCATATTAACACATTATACATGGAGAAAACCATGAAAATTCCCAGCCTTTGTGGAGGATTTTTTTAAAGGAAACTGTTTCGTATTAACACATTATACATGAAGAAAACCATGAAAACTCCCATGCAGCCAGCCCATTCGCGGGATTCGGACCTCGGACCAAAACTATCAGTGTTCAGGGACTTTACTGTTTGGCCACTCGTGATCATGTGTGGTTTAAATGCACAATGTAAACTTCGCGTCCTTATTTATCTTCTAGAGTGGGTGAGTGAAATTTGTGTCAAGAATGAAGCAAAGAAGACAGTAGCAACAGCTTATTCAGCTTGAATGAGGCTGTTTAATAGAACAAGAAGATGAGTTATCTTTTCATGATATTGCAGAAAGACATGGCAGGATGTATCCATTGTGCATGCATGTTGGTTGCAGTTGTCATGTGAAGGTACTGTCTCAAGAAAGCTGGGTCTGGCCGTGCATGTGTTGCTTACTCAAACAGAAGTCTGTCTTATTTCCTGCACGTCTGTGGTGCGTAGTACCACATCTGGAGCAGACATTCCAACTTTTGTTGGATCATTTAACAACTGTAACAAATTGATTACCTGAAGGATAGTTCTAAGGCAGATGTCTTGTAGTGGCCATATTACTGACTCTAAATCTCTGCCGTCTGTGACTTTAATTGTGTCAAGCTAGAGCTTACTGGAGGTCAAAGTGAAGATCAGTTGTATTTTCAGATGAGAACAATTTCTGTCTTGGTGCAGATGATGGCTATTTATTGGTTAGAAGGAGGCCAGATGAGTATTTGGAACCAAGCTATCTGCAGCATAGACACGTTTGACCAGGAGTTCTGGTCTGGGGAGCAATTTCTTATGACAGCAGGAGCACTCTCATTGTTATCCCACACATCTTGACAGGAAATTTTTACTTTGGAATGTTAATTACACGAGTTGTGCTGCCTTTCTTGAGGAATATTCCAGGGAGGCATTTTTCTTTAGGATAATGCTTATCGCCATATTGCTGTTACCAACCAGTGTGTTCTACAGAGAGTAGACACATTGCCTTGGTTTGTAAGATTACCCAATCTTTACCCCATCGACACATTAGGGACATGGGCAACAAATCCAGCGACATTCACAACCAACACAGCTTGTTGCTGATTTGATTAACCAAGTACAACAGGCATAGAACTGTACCCCGCAAAATGACATATGCTACATGTGTGACATAATGCATACACATTTGCAAGCTTGCATTCAACATCATGATGACTACAATGGTTTATTTAGTGTATCATCATTTCACATTTGAAATGGCTATTCTTGTGCGACATACTTTAACCTGTGACCTTGAAACATTAATTTAATAAATACGTTACCTAGACAAATGCTTTGCCTACATTTCATTCCTCTAAAGATTTCTTCTTAATGTTGAGATTTCATTTTCCATCAGTATATATACTTAAATATATATACTATTTATACAAATGCAATTTTATCCTTTCAGCTAAAATAAAGTTAGAGAAATTTGAGCAATCATCTGTAGTGGTTCAAGGTAGTCCTCTAGAATTATACTGCCTTGCCAAAGGAGCTCCTATGCCACATATAAAGTGGTTTATAGGTAATTTGTTATACATTATGAAGAGTTGTAAGAACATTCATTTAATTATCAAATACTTTAATTTTGATTTAAGTTGTCTTAACGATAGTATTTATAGCTCTTTTTAACAAGTGTTTTGTTGAAGTATACTCTCAATTTATGAATGTGCCAAGTTTAAACAAGGTAATTATAACACATCACTGTGGATTCTTTCTGCAGATAAAAGCGTTAAAAAAGCTTTAAAAAAATGCAGCCAAATGACATAAAATTTCGAACAACTAATTAAATACATTTTACATAAAAATCGTAGTATAAATAGTTCAATAACTGTAATCATATATTTTAAAGGAAATTTGGAGTTTTTTTTTTTTTTTTTAATGGTGTTGATGCACAATGTGAAAGCTTTGCTGAAATTCCCAATTGTCAAAATCAGCAGCTATATCTTTCTCAGACAGATTTTCAGCCTGTTATTTACTAGTAAATATGCAATCTCATCTGAATGTTCCAAGGAATAAAATTCCATATAGAGGTATAGCTTTCCGATTCATGGCACATGAAAATTTGAGCCATCTCCTAGGTACCCAATTTTGGATTGAAAGTATATTCCAAGAAAAGAAGTCCAGGGTATAAAGTGAGATTGTCATTTTGGAATTAAGGTCAAGAAAATACCACCAATTCATGACATTCTGTGGAACTCGAATTTTAATTAAAAGACTGTAAGTACCTATAACCACTCAGAGGGTTAATAAACTGATGAGTGTATGTAAAGAAAGGACGGATTCTCAGTATGGGATATTGCCACTGTGACAAAAAAAAAAAAATTGCCTTTGCCGCATTAACCCTCTAAGCGGCAAGGCTGTATATTACGGCCTAGAATATTTTTTGTGATATCTGTAAGAACGTATATATGCATGAATATTAAAATATTTCAAAGAAATTAAGGCAATATATCAAAAGAAAACAAATCCAGGTATGAAATACCAGGAGAGTTTTTACATTAAAATCAAAAAAATAATTTGTTCTCATAGTAGTTTTGCGAAATTTGTGCTTTCTTAGCAAAAGCCCTGGCCGTTCAGAGGGTTAAAGGTATCTCTGGTCTTTGAAATTTTTTAAATGACAAAATCTCTCATACTGGAATTCAAACTGCCATTTTGACAAACTCCAAAGGATATAATATAAGCTGCGATTGGTGGCATTGATTGGCTTCAATGATAAAGCTTATCTGGTACTTCATCTAGAAAAATAAGCTTACGAGAATTAATTTTTATTAATTTTGCTTTTAAAAGAAGTTGGGTTAAGCATTTTTTTATAGTTTCCATTATTAGAATTACATGCTGATTAAAGCAATGATTGTTTTTTAATACATATATTTAATAAAATGTGCGTAATTTTTATTTGTTAATAATAGTTTAGTAAAATAGGGCTAATTTAAAGCATTAATTATTATTTACCATTACTAATTAGCACAATGGTTTAATTGCTTTTATTAGTTCTGATAGCAAGGCAACAAATATTTCCTTCCAGTAAAAAAATTATTCCTGCCTGCAAACAAAAATGGCATGAAATGATTTCAAAAGTGAGACGGCCAAATAAGCTTAACCACCTTCCTCCGATCATGAGATTTTTTTTTATTACTTGATGCATATTAGTTTAAATTATTTTATTGTCTTACTTTCTTTAATGATGTAAATATCTTAATGTGAATGCTAGTTTATGAAAACAGAGACTAAAATAAATAATTATTCAAAGTTAAGTAATAGAAGCTTTGTGATGACTTCGGGGTTCAACAAGGCACCATTTAACAAGATGAAACAAAAATTTATTAAATATATGATTCAAAGCATAATAGTGAACTGAGAGCAGTACGTCGCTCCTACACCATAGCGGAATCTACTACCTTCCTCTTCCGAGGCAAACATGCAACTCCCTTCAAATACATTAACCCTTCTCGGAGAAGAGCTACGCGTGCCAAGCACGCTCTGTTGATCGCCAAACAGTCGCCAGATATCACACCTTCTTCGTAAGATTGTTGTTGATATTATTTACCAATCAATCAGCAATCTGAAAACTAAAATCTATCAACTGTTTGCGATCAACGAGAAAAAGAAACTACATATACATTTATACGTTCTACCCTAATATTCAAATCTCAATTACTACAGACATTTGCAATGTAATACGTACAACTGCAGATTAATTTACTACATAAACATATATAAACATAGATAACGCATTTTTAACTTTACTTGTTCCGAGCATTATTATTATTGTAACAGTTTATCAATTCTTAACCCAAAGAAACCAAGTTGATATTTTTTCTTTTATAAACATGTTAAAATATACCCTAGTATTATTCCAATGATGACAGTAAAAATTATTAAGCTTCTTATATATATATAAAATTATATTCTTAACGTTCTCTTTAATTAATGATGCTGCAGCATGATTTATATCCTTGGGAGACAAATATCTAAATTTACCACTTACCTCGAATATTTGTTATCCAATAATTTTTCTATCTATTTCAAATTACATAAACATCTTATTTGCACAAAATTATGAAATTATTATGAAAAGCAAAGAAAAACTATCTAATAATTAACTACAGTCAAAAGTCGTTAATTCGGACACCCATAATCCGGAATGATCTATAATCCGGACCTCAAAGCTAAAAACTTTCTGCGCATGCGCCGCGTTGGCACATGTGCACAGACGCCTTACGCGTGCGCGTAAGACCTTGACTACTGCGCATATGCGTGTGCGCAAGTGCAGAATACGTTTTCGCCTGCGCGTTTAATGTATAACAGATGGTGTAAGCTAAAATTATCTAATTATCTATTTCAGTTAATGTTAATGATTGCGTTGTTCCTTAATCTTCGAATTGGATCCCGCTTATTATTTTTTGCAGGCTGTAAGAGCAATTTTATAAAAGTAAACTTGAAATTTCGATTATGTCAAATAGAATTTCCGATGCTGGAACTTCCAAAGGATCTACAAAACGAAAGTATGTTTCGTTTTTCGATGTCCAACAAATAAAAAGTGGAATTGCTCCAAAAAATTAATAAAGACATGAAGAATGTGACAGAGAGGTTAGTGAAAACAAAAAAATTTCGATTGACAAGTTAGTCGGTATTCTCGGCACAGCAATTAACGGGACTTGAACAGCGGAACTTTATGACTGAACAAGAAATTATGTCTGTTTATAGAATTAAGGAGAAATTATTATCACATAAAACGAAGCAACTTAAACAACTTACATTGAAAGAAATGTTTAATAAAGTAAACAAATAAATATTAAGCTTTTTTTTTTGTGTAAATTTTGATACCCTTTAGATCATAATTGTTCTTTATTTCATAAATTACGGTTTCATATTTTTAATTTTAGAATTTCTGCATGCCATCTTACGAGATTTAAACTGATGATCTATAATCCGAAAAAATCGATAATCCGGAATCGCCGAAGTCCCGACGAGTCCGAATTAACGACTTTTGACTGTATACAAAATATTCGTGAAGATGAACAGTAAATTAATGTTCAAAGTTAACAGGTGGGGAATCTGGATAATGCATCTGCGTTCGACAGTTTTTTTCCAGGGCAATGTTCTATTTCGAATCTTTTCCTGGCGAAGTTATAATTTCTCCAAATTCTTCTTCATTTTCAAATATCACTCCAACTGCATTGACGCTAGCGTGGAATTTTCTAATTTTATTTGCATGAACATGTTTGATCTTTCCATCAGGTAGTTTTACTTTATAAGAATGAGGTGGGCAATGATCCACGATTTCTCCTGGTCCTGTCCATCGTGCATATAGTTTGTTATTTGAATCTGCTATGAGTAAATAAACTTGTTCTCCAATTTTGAAATTTTTTGGTATTGATCTCCGATTAAAGTAGTCAGCATATTTTTGTTGTTTATCACTTGCAATTAAATTGGCTTGTTCAGCTGCTTGTTCTAACCTTATTTTTAAATGCTGTAAGTAATCCACTGCCGATTCACTTAGATCAGGTGGTATAGGTATTTCTCCTGACCATGAAGATTTCAGTACTGCTAAAAAACCTCTTGGTTGTCTTCCATACATCAGCTGAAATGGTGAGACATCCGTGGTACAATTTGGTACTTCTCTGTATGCAAAGAGCAGGTATGGGATGTACTTATCCCAATTCGAAGGATCAGTCCTGATGACATGATGTAACATTTGCTTGAAGGACTTGTTCCATCTTTCTACTAATCCATTTGAAGCACTGTAAGTAGATGTAGAGAACCTAGGGTGAGAACCTAGTCTTTTTCTGGAATTCTTTAGTTAATTTTGAAACAGAGTTACTTCCGTTGTCACTAGCTATTATATTACGGATTCCTGTTCTCATGAAAATCTCCAAAAGCGCGTCGCAAGTGGCTTTTGCTGTCAAGCTTTTTAGTGGAATGGCTTCTGGCCATCGAGAATGTTGATCTACCAGACATAACACATACTTATGTTTCCTAGCAGAGGGAGGTTCAATAATGTCCAATAACGTCGATGTTAACTGCTTTGAAAGGTAATCCTGGCCTTCTGACCGGTGTGATGGGAATCTTGTCAGATCGCTTTTCTGGACTTTTCAACTGACAATCTTTGCATGTTTTACAAAAGGTTTCGACATCTTGTGCTAATTCAGCTTAATAAGATGAATATCGTATTCGCTCCTTTGTTTTCCTTATTCCAAGATGCGCACCAAAAATGGAACTATGTGCTAATTCCAACACTTGTGCTCTTCTACTAAGCAGAAGCACTAACTGAAAAACAGTCTGTTCTAATATTTTTTCTTGGTGATGTAACAGATGATCAATAAATAAATAATTTCCTTTTTTTTTTCTTACAGCTAGATTCCATACTTCTCTCAGCAAAGGACAGTTAACTTGCTCTTCGTGTAGGCGTTCAGCAGACGACAAGTCTGTGTTTACGTAAACACTCGCCTTCTCTCCTTCCTCCTCTTCGTTTTTCTCCTCCAAAAGCATTAGCGGGGTGTACTCGACGCTTTTGTTTGACTGTGCATTGGCAAATAAACTTTGCGTTTTTTCGTTTCTGTAATTATTTCTTTCTGCGCTTGATTCTTCTGCCGCAGGATTAATCAACATTTCGTGTATTTCTGGAGTTATTAAGCAAGGCACATTTAGCTTATCAGTTACTGCAATTAATATATCCACAAAATGAAATATATTGCTTCCATTATCTTTATGGTAAATAGGTACACGGCAAACTTTTGCTTCAATTGGTTGTCCGAAAGCAGGTGTTAGCAAGATTTTACCTCCTTCTCTCTCTTCTAAATTTGGAATGAGTGATGAATGTACGATCGTTATCTGCATTCCAGAGTCTACGATAGCTTCGATTTTTCTCAGAGTTAATAAAAACATCTACTTTTTGCAGTGGTTGAATGTGCGTTCTGCGAATTCGGATCGTAGATGGGATGAGTCTACTACTCAAAAAAATTCAAACAGAACATCAAAAGAAGAAACCATCGTAAATGGTTTCTTCTTTTGATGTTCTGTTTGAATTTTTTTTTGAGTTTTGGAATCATCCTTTCCCTTCCTATTTACTGCAGTTTCGTTCTTTCTTCTTTTGTCTGGGCAATCTCTTGCGATGTGTTGATAGTTTCCACAAATATAACATTCTTTTCTTCTCGCATGAAATTCTTCTTGTTTTTAATATTCTTTTCTCATGGCTGGTGGAATATATTTATCTTGTGTATATGTTGTATCCAGAAATGTCGGTGATCGCTTAATTCCATTTCGAACTTCATTGAAAGTTTTTCCTTTGGCCGTGAAATAAATATCACATTCTGTAGCTAATTCTTGAGGATTCAGCCATTTATTTCCTTGGCGTATTGCGACGTGTGCAGCTGTTTCTTCATCTAAAGCTTGGAATAATTTATCTGAAATAATTAACTCCTTGAGTGTTTCGAAATCCTTTACTTCTCTTGACTTGCATTAATAATTGCAGTAATAGTCCCATGTAGCTGTTAGTCATGAAGCGAACTGGATATGCGTTTTTCCGGAATAACGTTTAGTACTTCTGTAATTTTCTAAACAGTTTTGAGGAGTAGGTTGGTATTCCTTCAGAACAAGAGTTTTCACTTTTTCGTAATTTTGCAGATCTTCCTCATTTATATAAACAAGAACATTTGAAGCTTTTTCTCCAATTAATTTCAATAATATTTCCGATTTGTATTCTTCCGGAACCTTCTTGCGCTTAAATGCTCTTTCGATAGAATTGAAAAATATATTCCATTCTTCTGCTCTTTTCGGTACTCATATAGTCAGTGTTTCTACTCCTTTGATCAGCTTGTCAAGGGAAATTTCGGTTTCTCGTTCTGTGTTTTGGAATGAAGGTGTCAGACTTCTACTTCCTTCATTTTGAGTTGCTCGAATCTTCGCTAATTGTATTTCATGTTCTCTTTCTCTTATTAATCTTTCTTCTTCCATTTGTATTCTTTCCATTTCTTCTTTTCTTTTTCTATTCTCCACTGTAGTAATCAGAATTTCTTTCATGAACTCAGCATCTTGAACTCAGCACGAATTCAGGTTTGTGTTTCAGTTCTACTAGCTTGAAATCTGGGGATGCTTCTTCGCCAATTTCCAATAGAACTGTTACTAAATCCTCTTTTCTTTGCGTTTTTGAACATTTTCTTCTATTCGCTTTAGAATCAAGCTTTTTGAACTCTCAATTAAATAATTCTCATGTTTCTACTCCCTTTTGCAAATGCACACTTCTTTCGTGAGTTAGGCTTAACTTTACACCATTTCTGTTTTCAACGCTCTAAGCTTCTAACCTCTCTGGTGATCTCGTAAGAGAGCGTGTTGTGATGACTTCATGGTTCAACAAGGCACCATTTAAGAAGATGAAACAAAAATTTATTAAATATATGATTCAAAGTATAATAGTGAACTGAGAGCAGTACGTCGCTCCTACAGCATAGCAGAGTCTACTACCTTCCTCTTCCGAGGCTAACGTTCAACTCCCTTCAAATACATTAACCCTTCTTGGAGAAGAGCTACATGCGCCAAGCACGCTCTGTTGATCGCCAAACAGTCGCCAGATATCACAAGCTTTTTAAATACAGTTCTTCATGAGGAGATCTAAAAAATTATGCCACTCAGATAATTAAAAGAATGTTAATCATTCTTTCTGTATGGACTCTTGTCACGGGAGTTTCTTTGCGAGTTTTTTAAATGTGAGGAAGTCCTTAGGCATAAAAATGTCTTAATTTAGGCAGCCTTGTTACAAACATTGTGAAATACCAAAACTGATAAGCATGCTGTGTAACTTCTGTGTAATAAGCGAGAATTGGCTTAATAGTTTATTGTAAACCACAGCAGACAGGATATATTGGAGTTTTAAATTCTTTGGAGTGTTTGAACTCCAAATTATACAATTTTGGATATTTATAGGGATTATCGAATGATCTGTCAATTACAGCAGTTGTCATTTCTGCTATATGTAGTGTAACAGTTTGCCTTCTCCCAGGTCTAATTTCGAATGATCCTGTTTCATTAATAAGATTGCTACTTTGTTGCAATGCTTTTCATGCTGTTGAATTTAGTGTATTGAAGTCACCTGCTACCCCTTATATATCCCATTATTGAGTGATCTGTCAATGATAGCAGTTGTAATTTCTGTTATCTATTGTACAATAGATTAAAGTCTTTTTCCAGCTCTTAATTTCCAATGATCCTATTTTTTCAAGGCCATAAAATAATCTTTCTAGTGGCCTTTTCAGAAGTTTTCAGAGTACTTGAATTCATGAATTGTGGTTTTAGGGTTGCTTCTATTTTATTGAAAACTTTTTTTCTTAGCAAATGATTTACATGGCCTGGTAAAGCAGCACACATTTTGTGTATCACTATAACAGCATTGTGTTTGTGAGGCTGATTCGTTTATAACTTTGTTATTCGGTTTACAACAGTGTTTTATGCAAATTTTTACTTTCTACTAACCATGCTGTGCGTTATGTTAGTAATTATATAGATAGATTCCTCCCCCCTTATACATAAATTTCCCAGCTAAATCTTTGTTTATACCTAGTTTAAATTTTATAGATTGCTCCAAGAAAGCAAAATTATTTTACAGCCACTTATTAGGTTGAAATCGAGAAAGTAATAAATTTAGTGTCTTTATATGGGGAACCTAGATTTTAAAATAGTAAAACTAGGAAAATGGACTTAACAAATTTATCTGAAACCCAAGTTTCATAAACTCTGTGTAGTGGATTTTTCAATTTAAAATGTCTAGAAATGAGAGGAAACTTTTAGAAGACTTTAGATGCCTTTTAGAAGACTTTATTACTTTTCTTTTTTAATAAATAACAAAGTGCTGTTATAGTTTTCATATATTTAATAGATATGTTTGTTCACTTTTGAAAAATTTGTTTATGTATGATGTCCATTATTCTTAACTGTAATTTAATTGAATTATAGTTAATAGTTTTAATCCTTATTTGGATTTCCATCAAAGAAATTATGTGGGAGGAGACTTTAAAAATGTCTTAGAAATACAGGAAGCAGTGTGTTTAAACTGTGGAGAAGTTGCATTGGAAAAGTAATATCAACCTTTCAGAATTATTTTTCAATGCAGTGATGTGTCTTAAAAGTTATACAAACTATGAGTTATATTGGAAAATAAATGTTGGTTTTTTAACCCGTTGCGGCGCACTATATGTTAACGTCGGAATTTCAACAAAAAAAAGTTGTGTGCAGTCTATTTAATCCTAAAGGAGTATACAGGTAAAATTTTGTAAAATTGCACTTACCGTTTTAATTCACACTTCGCCGCCAGAGATTTTAAAAGTGCGAGTAAGCGAACATTGCAGTGAAGCACAAAAATGAGTAGAAGCATTTGTATAAGAATGAAAAAACTCTGTATTATGGCTGTATACAAGGTTTCCTGGATATTCAAAATATTCTTGAATATATACGGATAAATGAGATAAATATCTATATACACAAGTCCTATATACAAAAATATTTACAAATTTTCGGAAAGAGTTAGACCTCTCCTTGTCATTTATGGAAAATTAATAATAAAGAAATTAACTACGATTAATATTAACAATAAAGAAAAATAAGCCTATAATATATACATACACGAAAAATATCTATGCAATTATTGAAAATAAACGGGAATAAGACTAAAATGCGACAGCAACCAATTCGTGCAGGTCTAAGTAAAGATAAGTCAAGCTACTAATGAAATTCCCGCCTAAAAACTACTCCCAAAAAATTCGAGATGCCAATATTAGGGCTTTCATAACACAAAACACACCTCACCCCTCAATACTGCTTTGGTTGAATTCATTCCCCCCCCCCCAAAAAAAAAACAGAAACAGAAAACATAAACAACGGATGTTCTCTCCTAAGCACAGATGTTCTGATTCGTAACAGCATGAGATCGCTAAAGGCGCAGTGTTCCCACTAATGGAACACCTGGCTTTATTCAATGATTCTGCGTATGGTTTTTGTATGAAAGATTAAAAAAAATATAGAACAAATAATTTGGATTACAGCCAGCAAAATTATGCCTAATTTTTTTTTCCAAATAAAATTTTTTATATCATTAAAAAAATAGAGAAAATTACTTGAAAAAAAGTGGATTTTAATAACTCATAATAAATGAAAATTCTGTGTCTCCTTTTGATATGCTGCTTTATCTATTTACGGTTGAATTTAAAGGTTTGAGAAGTGATTAAATTTGGGTGTTCCATTTACAAAGGGTTAATTAATTCTTTTCCACTTATATTTCTTAGTATTTGCTTGAAATATATTCAAATATCAGATCCATAATGTTTTTATTTTCCGTAAAAAGTTTTTTGTTACTAGAACTATCAATGATTAATGTACACTTCTTTTTACTAAGGGGAAAAGTCCATCATTTGGATGCATTGGTAGTTCTAGCATTAATTTCATAGAGAGATTTGGAGTATAATCTAGTCTAGTGTTAATTTGTTGTCTTGTGTAAAATCAAAAATAATTAAAATTAAAATTTTATTTACATTTTTACACGTAGGTGGTGAAGAAGTTGATGATGATAATGAACGGGTTAAATTATTAGATCATGAAGGTTTGAAAAGGGGCAAGTTGATGATTGAAGAAGCAGACTTTCAAGATAGAAATTACTATACTTGTGAAGCTTATAATCAAATTGACTCAGTTAACGCTACAATTTTTATAAGAATAAAGGGTATAAGTTTTATTATTTTTTTATATAAGTTTTATTACTATTTTTTATTTGTATAATTTTTTTATAAAATTTAATTTAGTTTCCAAGTAAAGTATGTAATCAAACTGTTACAGTTAACCATTTGCAGTTCTTTATCTATTAATGTTGCTGCACAAAAGTTCATGTTATGGAAAAATAGTTGCAGACCTTGAAAGATTAATGGTTTAATTTTTATTAGATCAAAGAGGATTGATTTTGATAAGATTGCATATCAAAAACAGAAGAGAAAGACACCAAAGTGAAATTTAAGATTAGCAAAGCAACAACCTTGTGTTTAGCATACATAGTCATAGTCAATAACTCAGTCAATTTTAAAGGCAAACAAGTACAGGTGGTCCCTCTTCATCAGGAGCAAAGAAATCTGTGAGACTAAAAAGCAGTAGGCGCAGTGGTCATATTTATACCCTACGACAGTAAAGGGAGCAAGAAAGTAGCATCATCTGTCAGCAAAAATCTTAACAAAATTGAAAAATTAAGTTAATAGAATTTTAAAAGGGTTAAGAAGGACTGGTTTAGACTTAAAGTCATTAACTTAAAGAAAATTTTCAAAATAAATCTTTATGAATGGGAAAAACTTCAATAAAATCCAATTCAGCAACTCAAAGAAGCTTTTTGGATAATTTTTGCTGACACAAATTGGTCAAAAAATCAAAATTATGATTAAATTTTCAAGTATGATTACCTATCAAAGACTTCAACCTATCAAAATGATATGCTATAAATCCTCCAAGAATTAAAGTCAGAAATGGAATCTTTAATAGTTAAACGATGGATTTTATTAATAGGAGGGAAAATTGCTTGAAAATTGAATTTCTAGAGAATTTCTGCAATTTTGTAACTCACAGAAGAATGAATTGGAAGCAGGACAAGGTTATTAATGTTACTTCTAATAGCAAAATGTCTTTAATGGTAAGCTGAAAATATTTTAAAAGGCCACGGAGAAGAAAATCTTTGGTCAGTGGCAACTGATCTCAAATAATGTAGCTCATTTGTGAGCAGAGGTTTTGAGGAACAAATTTTGAAAGTGTGAAATACATAATGGTAAAAGGAAGGTAATTTTGCTTAGCCAAGTGACATGACTTAGCATGGGGTAGTAAACAAACATAAGTGGTGTACAATAAACAGTAGTATTGGAATCAGGGTCCTTGTGAATTATTATAAGAATATTGAATTATTATAAGGATGGGAAGGATGATATCAGATTCAGTTTCAAAAGTGAACTGGATGGCCAGATAATAATTAATAGATCTATAAACAGAGAACTATCAAAAATGCAAAAGTGTCGTCTCAGTATTGAATCCTGATACGGAAAGATAGTTTCTCAAATAATTTGACCTTAGTAATGCTAATGCACTACTTAAACTAAGTAGTGCATTAGCAAGCAATGTCAGCAAGTACAGGACTAAGAGGAATTACTCATAGCTAATTGTTCAATTTTGTGATAATATTTATTTTGGAAAACAAAGCATGTTTGACTGAAAGACAGTAAGAGAAATTAACTCCTCAATTTCCGTATGTGTGATATTGAATCCTTGAAGACTAGTATGGTATCGCATTTTCTAAAATCTCAATACTGAAAAGTCCTTTTATTAATAAATAGGATAATGTGTATAATTTTTAATGAACCAGAATGATTAAATACATAGAACATGTTATATAGTGAAAATTTTCATAGTTATTTGATTTAATATGCGATGAAGTTTCTCCAGTGTTTTATTTAGGTAGTTAATTCAAATTAACATAGATTTGGTATGATATTTTGCTGTCCATGGCAGTTGCATCAGCAGTTGCCATAGTAATTTCAATATCAAGGCCTGTATGAGGTTACAATATAACATTAGCAATTAGTGTGATTGGAGCTTTGAGAATAGTAGTTCATTAATGAATGATTAATTTAAAATTATGCTTTTCGCCAAGCAATAATGCATTGCAGTGCACATTTTAAATATAAAAGATACTTCACCTGTAGAAAGGTTGCATAGAATAGCTCATTGAAGAATAAGTTGTTAGGCACATAATACCGTTTTTAAAAATAGGTTATGCTAACTGAGAGCAGTGGGAGGATTCAAATAGTTCAGTTTCAAATAGGTTTCTTGGAAAATCAGCTGTTGAAGTAGAATTTTAATTTTATTTAAGCAATTTATATCTGCTAAGCACCTAATTTTAAGGCTTATTTGGGCTGCAGCTGGTTCTGAAAATTTTTTAATCCCACCACTGTCTGAGAGATGTGTAAATATAAATGGTTTATTCTCTGAATTATCGTATTACAAAGAGAAAGGTTATGGTTAATTTGATGAAAGATGACTACTGTATTATTATATATAGCAAATATATTTTTATGTATTTTTATGATAGTATATTAACTGCTTACTTGGGAGCCAGCAGTATTAGAAGGCAGTATGTACACAGTGTGTTCCATAGAAAGAACTTCAAATGCAGCAAATCCTTGGACTATTTTATGCAATATCATGAAGAAATCTAAACTTTTGCTTGCAATGAGACTAGTGTTAGATTTTGCTAATCCAAAACTTGTAACTATCATCAACGTTGTCAATTTAATTTCTTTCAGTGGTTCATTTTTGTATGTAACAGACGATGAAAGGCTCAGTTTAAAACACAACAAATAATTTATTTACAGGTTACTGAAATAGAGTATAGTATTGTTTTGCTGCTCATTATTAGGGTCCGCGATTCCCTTACAAAGATTCTTACTCATAGTTAAGCACATCTCGCTAGTACAAATTCCATTCCTATATTGAAGAAACAGGTGGGGTACAGCGTGCTCTCTATAGGCGTTTCTTAAAACTAGAGAGCAACTACCATTCTGACTGTGCTACTTATATAGATGAATATGTGCCATTCATCATCTAGGTTTTTTTTTTTAGGCAGCACTTCTGTGTGGCATCATGCTCATTGAGAATTTTTGTGTGCTTCATTGGCAGCACTAGGACTCAACAGAATTATATAATATGATTATTACAGTAGAGTACTTAATATGTTTTTTAATGTTGCAGAACTGCCAAGGGTGGAGTTTGAATGACCCTGCCATATTATTACATATCATTGTTAGTCTTCATATTGTGATTGCAGTAAAAAGCATGGCATTGTCTACTTCACTTTTTTGATAACTTCGAAGGGGGGAAATTGAGATGGGTTTTGTGAAGCTTAAGAAATATGTGACATTATGAAAAAATGATTTAAGCAATAATTAAAAAAATTTCTGTTTAAATATTGATGACATGAAGATCTAATATCTGATAAGATCAGTAAGACTACTACTACAGTTGTATTTTGCTGTCCCTGAAAAAGGTGGTGAATAAAACTTTTGCTGTTGTTCATTAGAGGTAGATGTCAACAAAAAAAAAAAAAAAAAAAAAAAAAAAAATCATGTAAATCCCCCCTCATGTGTAGTTTTAAAAATTCAGCCATGGAAGTGCTTAGAAATGATGAAAAAGGAGTTTGAAGTCTTTTCATTATAAGTAAGGAAGCTTTATTTATTGAAATAAGCAAATTGCAGTAAATAAGAAAATAATAATTATAATGATCTAAAGCTGCCCAAGATAAGTCAAATTAAAATTTAAATCAAATTTGTAAGAATGGAATGATAGAACTATTTTATCATACCTAAGATAATTATGTGAAGAATTTTAATGAAACAGAAAAGTGTCAAAGAATTAAGTCTCCTGTTTTATTGTAAAGCTGGTGTTTAATGAGAAATCTTAAACAGAACTTTTACAGTTTAAGAATGTTGTTGGGATTCATTTATTTTTTTTTTGGGGGGGGAGGACAAATATTTAGTGTTTTCCCATGATTAACTAATTCAGTCTGAAGTTACTAGAACAATTGCCACTGCTTTGTGAATGTAGATTCAAAATTTAGGTACAATGGATATTGCAAAGTAAATGCACTTTTGTTTTTATTTTTACATTTGTATTTGTATCTACATATTACAAAGAATAAAAATGATAGATTTCATTCAAATCAAGTAGTTTTTCAAATTTTTATTGCTAGAAATTAATGGTATATTACTTTTAAAATCTTTTGTTTATGCTCATGACTGATTTTAATTTCAGATAAACTTGCTGCACTGTGGCCTTTCCTTGGAATTTGTGCAGAAGTTGCTATATTATGTTCCATTATTTTTGTATATGAAAGAAGGAAGAGTATGACTCAATGTGATGAACCAGACACTGATCTTCCCACAGATAAGTATGTTTTATTTGGTACATAAATATTTTGAAATCAAGTTTGCATTTTTTTAGTATGTGTTTTAGTATATGTACACATTAGTAAACCAATATGAAAATACAGACTGTAATTTATTAGAATTATTATTGTTATTTGTAACTTTTACTGATGAAAGATATATTTTATTATGTCTTAGAAAACCTTTATTATAGACATTACTTTTAGGTAGAATGAAGACATTATACTTATCCATGAGTGTTAGTTCTTATAGATTTATTAATTAATTTATGTAATACAGTCAGAAGTCTTTAATCTGGACTCTTCGGGACTTCAGCGATTCCGGATTATAGGTCATCAATTTAAATCTGGTAAGAGGGCATGCAGAAATTATAAAATTAAAAATATGAAACCCTAATTTATGAAGTAAAGAGCAATTATGATCTAAATGGTATCAAAATTGACAAAAAAAAAATATCTGATGTGTACACCACGACTTCCTTGTACGGAATATTAAATTATATGCATTTTTTCTTGCATTTCATTTAAACTTATTAGATTAAATTAAACCTACTTCGCCGACAGCGCATAAACCACATTAGAATAATTGCATTCTTTAAAATTCACTTTGTTTACCATAGCAACACTCTGGCGCTAGGTTTACTTAACAGTATTATATTTTGTTCATATTATAACTCAGAATGCACAAAATTTATATCATTTAAAAAATTATTTAATCGTTGCCACATGTTCTATTCAAATACTATAACAAAGCTAGAACGATGTATAAAAGAAATTAAGCAAACAAAACAAAAAAGAAACAGTTTTTCATAGACGATTGAGTATTTCTCATTCAATCAATTCAGTTTTCACTTTGCGACAAGGCAAAAATACATAAAAGCTCAAAATATCTGTATTAAAAATTACGAAGTAAATCCTAAACGCTTATTTCCTCGAAAAAATTCCAGAAAGGATTAAGCATGATTTAAATAATAAATGAAGGCATTATCTTTGTTGTTGCAAAGCTAAGTTTCTCTAGATTGGCAACAAATCCACTATCCTGCTGTTTCAAATGTAAACAAGAGCAATGGTTGCCATCAAAAACATTATTAGGCTTAGCAACACTTAAACAATTTTAAAATTGTTGATAATTCTAAAAATATTCCATACAGATTTACTAAAGGCATAAAAACCTTAACCGGATGAGAAGAACAACATAATTCAATCATTTTTAAAGCAAAAAATGTGCAATTTACAAACATATAAGAGTAAAGAAACTGAGATCACTGAGCCGGGTAATAGAGTGGATATATATATATAAATATATTTATATACGTTTGGTGCCGCCGATTGCAACCAAAATACGAAATGCACATCTACATGTTATAGCAGTCCTATATACAAAATTTCAACGTTCTGAGGCTACTCGTTTTTGAGTTATGCAAGTACGTACACACGTTCGTACAAAAGCCACGAAAAATTCTCTTCAGAATTCATTTTAAAGCAGCTTTATAATTTTTTGGGGGAAAATAGTGTTTTATTCTGTTCTTACATACAAATATCACGGAAATACATAGTTAAATTGCATTTGAAAGAGGTCAAAATGGGATATTTTAGTTGAAATATGCTGGCTGAAACTTTTTGCAATTACAATACTTCCGTTTTACTTTGTACAAGGAAGTAAAAAGCATAATATTTATTTGTTTACTTTATTAAACATTTCTTTCAACGTGTGCATTCGTAAAGCATACATTATGCGTAGTCGAAATTTAGAAAATTGCCACCAGAAAATTTTTTAGATATTTATAATGACAAGTAATTTTATTTAAATTATGTCAAAGACGGAGTACATCGAGATGAAATACTACATTTAGTAAGGAATTATAAGCCGAATAAAATAAAAAAAATCGGCCCTGAAGATAAGGATAGTGCTGACAGATCAACTTCCAGTTCATTGCACACTGCGACGTCCATTCCCCGGCAGAGCAGCGTGAAATTGATAAACAGATTTCGGAATGGTTAGAGAAACAAAGGATATGCGTTTATCCATTTTTTACAGCAATTCCACTTTTTGTTTGATGGACATCGATACATGCTTTCGCTTTGTAGATCCTTTGGCAGCTCCAGAATCGGAAACTTGACATAATCAAAAGTTCAAGCTTACTTTTATAAAATTGCTCTAACAGTCTGCAAAAAATAATAAGCCGGATCCAATTCGAAGATTTAAGGAACAACGCAATCTGCAACATTAACTGAAATAGATAATTAGATAATTTTAGCTTAGCTTATACAATCCGTTATACATTAAACGTGCATGCATAAACGTATTTGTGCGTGTGTAAAGGTATTATGCACATGCGTAAACTCATAATGCGTGTACGCGTGCGCAGAAAGTTTGTAGCTTTGAGGTCCGGATTATAGATCATTCCAGGTTATGGACGTCCAGATTAAAGACTTTTGACTGTATTATGTAAATATAGCTTTAAACAACTCATAAGTGAACCAAGGTCCCCTAAGCTCTTACTCTTAGAAATGCTCTGATCCCTGTCTTCAAAAAATTTCTCTTCGCAGTTGTAAGGGAATGTCAGTCACCTGCAATGAAAAAGTTATAAAAGAGCTTTGAAGGCACTTTGCCGAAGATGGTACAGAAATTCTGAGAAGTTTACAGTTGAAGTTTTCTTAATAGTGACTAGTTTATAGTAGTTAAAGGGTGAAGGCCATTGATGTTAATTGGTTAGACAGATGATTGATTATATATATATATTGTATAAACGGGAAAATTTAATTTCATTATTCATACACTGCACCATAGACTATACTGTCATATAGAAACAAATCAGGATTTTGAAACTTATTTTCTCCCACTTACGCTTTGACTACTCTATCTGTCGACTCAGGCGAACACAGTTCGCAGTTTTAGGCTCTTGCGCATGAGTGCACTATCCCTGGATAACACAAGCAGTCGATTTTCTAACAGTTATACCATATAGATGGGAAGTAAAAGGGAGAACATATCAACAGGTCGAAAGAGTCGTAGACGAGTTCAGCTATAGTACTGAGCTGCTACACATGAGATAAGAAAACAAGAAAATACGAAAAATAACTCTATCTGTCGTTCAAAGCCATATATCCCTATTTTTTGGATGTGTGGGGATACAGCCATTAAAAGAAGACTAATTATTAAAAGATTAAGGTGATCATGAAAAGAAGGCTGATGTAGGCTGAACTTTAGTATGTGGCAGCATCTAGTTTTTAACTGTTAACATGAAATGGTAATCTAATTGGAATTGTACTGTGTTCAACAATGAATCACTGCTTTTGTTTGACTCAGATATTCAAAGAATTTATAAGTTGGAAAGTCTCAGCTAATGCATTTCACTCATGTTATTATAAAGAAGTATATGTTTGTCATATGTAACATTATCAGTTGCATAATAAATATTTCCAGTGCTGCTGTAACTAAAAGTCACCAGTTTAAGCAGTTGTCTAAATTACCTATGCTTAGAGCCAGATCTGCATCTATAGCTTTGAGACTGAAAAGAATACGAAGTATCAAAACTGAAGTCAAAGTAATATTGATTGTTTTCTTTTGTAACTTGAGCATTAACCGTTAATTAATTTGTGCCAACATGTTCCACTGTTAGTGCTGTGTCTTGTGTGCAAGTAAGTGCTTGTGAATTTGGTTGAGTGCTGTATACAATATTCTGAATCATACAACTATGTCAGTTAAGAAATTCTTAATGCAGAAATGATCCTTGTTATGATACAACCTGCTTATATGCCTGTAGGTCTATCTAACAAATACCAAAAGACTTCTGTCTTCCAGTGCATCTGGTAGCAAATGTTTCAGTGACTAAACACATTGTTTACATTTGAAATGTTTTGTTAACATTTTTTGCTAACTTTTAACTTTGTAGTATATGTTGTAATCTAATTAAATTTGTGTTTATAATTAAGCTTTTAATGTGGTTTCTTCTTGTCCGTAGCAAACATCATCGTGACCAAAAAATGAAAGGGCAAGATGTTAGACAAAGGAAATAGTTTTGAGGAGCTCATTGAATTTAGTCGTGATAATATATTTTCATTATCTGTATTTATTCTTGATTTGTATTTCATTTTATGTGAAATATTTTCTGTTTTGTTACTTGTTTTGTCACTTGGAATTTTCCTTTTTTAATTTAATCTTATATGGTTGTGTTAATCATTTAAATATGGTTTATAAGGAACTCTTTCATGTGAGAAAGGAAGTTTTAATTTAGAACTTGAGATGATTTATATGCATCTTGAATGCATAGCTACAACGAGAACATTAGCAATGTCAGTTAAATGTCCTATGTGTTTTAGTAGTTATGTGTGTAGTGCCAGGACCTATGGGACTCATTAGAGTATTCTTGTTCTTGCGTGTTAATGTCAAATGCAATAAAATATTCCTCTACAGTGCTCACTTCTGAAAAAAAAAAAAAGTATTTTCATAAAGCAAGATGTTCTTATGTTTGCAGTTTTCCTGGCATAACATATAGCCTTAAATGATATTACTCACATTTTCCTTTATTTTTACTGTTAAAAGGAAATTACTTTTTCTACAGATCATGATGATAATCATATGAAATAAAGTTTATCTTTTTTTTTTATTATTATTATTTTCTCATCAGAAGTGTTTTTAATTTGAGACATATCTTAGAATCAGTTTGCTACATATAAGATTTTATACTACTTTCAGCATATCTGGATACAGGCTGTAGATATTTGTGTATGTTTTCCCTCTAATATTATTTATGTTTGTCATTTTGGGTGTTGTTCAGTTTTGTGAAGTACCAAAAAAAAAAGAAAGAAAGAAAGAAAAGTCTGAGAATTGTCTTTCAGTCATTTTATAATCTGCTGTATGTTCAGGTTGTCCATTTTAAACTGTATGTTTTAATTAAAACTTATGACTTGCATTACAGGAGCTTTATTTGCATATAAAAACTGTTTTGTTTATTTATTTATTAGAGTGTTGTACGTCTAACCTCCGGCCTCTTTTGTGCATCAACAATCTGTGCAGTCAAATGCCTTTAATACTTTCACTAATGGGGGAAATAGCATGTTACAAGTTACTTTTTCAAGTCATTCAAAGTGACTAAAGACATAATAGAAATGTGTATTACCTTAAGCCAAATTAAAATTAAAATGACATTTTAGTAATGCTTAAAAATTTTACCTTCTTTTTCATACTAATGCATTATGTGCTTTAAAAACATAGTGATGCTTTTTCATTCATCAAGCAAAGTTTTACATAGCTAGCCACAATTTTATTCATATACAGTGGATGTTCTTTCTGTATTTTATATTCTAAGCCTATCTTTACCTTTTATTATATATCGTTATCTATGTCATTGAAAAAAATGCTGCTGTAATTTTTTTTCCATTTAAAAAAGGGTGTACTCTTTATTAAATTTCACAAATAAAAGCCATACAGGTAATATTCTGTTTTATGCTCATATTTATGGTGTTTTGTGAAGAAGCCATTTTACTTCTTAGACTTGGTATAAGATCACTATTCATTGGGATGCATTTCTGAGATAACTGAAGGAAATCATAGGTTATTTTTGCTACAAACTATCTATTTTGCTATTAATTTAAAAGTGAAACAACAAAAATCAGCATTATATTTGCAAAGTTTCACAGTGTGAAACTGTGAATATTTGCAAATACAGTCAAAAATCTTTAATCCGGACTCGTCGGGACTTTGGCGATTCCGGATTATAGATCATCAATTTAAATCTGGTAAGACGGCATGCAGAAATTATAAAATTAAAAATATGAAACCGTAATTTATGAAATAAAGAGCAATTATGATCTAAAGGGTATCAAAATTTACAAAAAAAAAAGCATAATATTTATTTGTTTACTTTATTAAACACTTTCAACATGCGCGCATGCGTAAAGCATACATTACGCATAGTCGAAATTAGAAAATTGCAACCAGAAAACTATTTGATGTGTATTCGTGATATTTATAATGACGAGGAATTTGATTTAAATCATATCAAAGACAGAGTACATCGAGATGAAATAATACATTTAGTAAGGAATTATAAGCCGAATAAAATAAAAACATCTGCTCGGAAGATAAGGATACTGCTGATAGATCAACTTCCAGTTCATTGCACGCCGTGCCGTCCCCTCCCCGCCAGAGCAGCGTGAAATTGATTAACAGATTTTAGAATGGTTAGAGAAACAAAGGATATGCCTTTATCCATTTTTTGCAGCAATTCAACTTTTTGTTTGGTGGACATCGAAACATACTTTTGCTTTGTAGATCCTTTTGGCAGCTCCAGAATCGGAAATTCTTTTTGACATAATCGAAAGTTCAAGCTTACTTTTATGAAATTGCTCTAACAGTCTGCAAAAAATAATAAGCCAGATTCAATTAGAAGATTAAGGAACAACGCAATCTGCAACATTAACTGAAATAGATGATTAGGTAATTTTAGCTTAGCTTATACACTCCGTTATACATTAAATGCGCATGCACAGAAAGTTTGTAGCTTTGAGGTCCGGATTATGGACATCCATATTAAAGACTTTTGACTGTATAACATTGATTTTTGTTGTTTGACTTCTAAATTAATATTTGTTTGGCATGTTATTTTAACCTAAATTATCTGTCTTGCTGTTTTACAAAGCTTTCTAATAGATTATTAATTGATTATCTAATAACAAACATGCAAATGATTAGTACAAAGTATTTCTTTTGTCTATCCAGTGTGTTGTACTTGTTAATATATTTGCATGTTTTACTTTCTAAAGATTGTTTTTGTGCACAAATGTGTATTATATATCATTTGAATTACTGGTTTCTGCTGGCCGGAGGTATTCTGTTAATGCAAATCTTGTTTTTTCTTCTCCTCCCTGTGTTTATATTTACATAATTTTTTTCCCACTTTCTGATCAACATGGGAGAAATATCAAGCAGTTGCTTTTTTATTGAAAATTAATGCATTTTCACATGTGGGAAATATGTAAATTAAGAGCGCAACAGATATATGCAAGTTTCTGAATGCATAATTATAGATTTGTAAAAAAATCAAAGTATATTAATTATTTGTTTATAGTTACTTTTCATAAATTTCTTGATGTAAAACTGCATAATCTTTTCAGGTTCAGAAATTACTAGAAATTCTTTGGTTTGTTTGATAGCTGGAAATGTTTCATTTTCTTATCATATGTATTTTTTGGCCTTTCTCCAAATTATATTTTCAAAATTATGTATGAATGTTTATATTTTATATAAGTCCTATGTTTATAGATGTGCTCAAAATGAGCACTTATTCTAATGTAATTAGGCAATTTAACTAAGTCATATCCTTAATTTCCAGCATTCAATTCTTATTTTTCTCTTGCTTTTGATGTGGATTTTAATGTTACTACCATCATGTAAAAATGCTGTTGCTTGTTACTGTTAAGTAAAAGTAATATGTTTTATCAGTATATTTAAGAATAATTCACAAAAGTATAGCAATCAGTGCCTAAAGTATCTGCATTTATTTTTTATGTAAATGGGAAAAGTTATAACTTGTCATTTGTTTTGTGTTTTGTTATCCATATAGATATATATACAGTAGAACTTTCTTAAAAATGTCTTTCCTCTCAAAGTATTTATTTTATGTGATCTTGTTCATGATGTCATAAATATATATTGCACTTGCGTGAAAAATATTCATGTTTAAGCAGTTTTTTTAAAAATATTGCGAGAAGTATTCTAAATGGTTTTGATTGTACATAATTTTTTATGTTATAACAATTTCAAATAGTACTTCAGACATAAAATTCATTTTTCCCTTTTTGTGTTATTTTAAATAATTTGCCTCTTCTTTGGGAAAAAAAAAAAAAAAATAGCTTGTATGTATAATTTAACTGCTTTTGTAAAACTGGACTGAGCTTTAGGAAATAGTAAATTAAATGTCAGTGTTTTTAATGCCATGTATTTTGAGAACCTCAGAGTACTATAATTTGCAATAAATTTAATGTTAACTTAATAAGAAGCACAGTTACAAATGTTCATATATATAAAATATTTTTAAATGTATTATTATATTTCTTTCTATTGAAAATAATATGGACTTAACCTGTTAATATTGGGCTATTTGAGCTATCTCTCTCAAAAAATTGATTGTAAAATCTGAAGTATTTAACATTTGTTTTTCGAAATTTATTACTTAGTTATTCTGACGTTAAATTCAGGCTGTTCTAACTTTTGTGATTATTCTTATTAAAATGTTAAACCTCTTTGTTTAGGAGATACACTTTCTCCCTTTAATTGTTGATGGTGTTGCCAGTGTTTTCATTTTATGAAAGTAATTTCATAATGAAATATTTATTCAGAATTGAGACGATTAGTTGTGTACCTATAGATTTTATTAAGTTTTAAAATGTCATGTAAATTTAGAAGCTTTGTCAGTATGTAAATACGACAGTGATAAATTATTTTATGCAGATTATTTATATAAAATATAAATATATAAATAAATATATATATATGTACAGTACTTCGTCAGTATGTCAGATAGTTTTAACGTGTTTTGTACGAAAACAGTCTACTAGTGTTAATCTTTTTTTATTTGTTGTGTGATTTTATACGTCATGTAGATTTGGTTTTAAACTGCATGCCAAGTTTCTTAAAATATTTGTATTGTTTTGATGATTTTTTTATTTGTTTGAAGAAAGATTTTTGTAGCCCTTGTTTTCTATGCATTTTAATTCCATAAAATGCAGCTTTATATGTTGTATTTCATATTTTGATTCTAGTCTGTATTTTACTGTCTTAGTTACTGTTGTTCCCAGCTTAAAAAAATTGCCATATATTTATTCTAAAAGAAATGATGCCGAATTGAGTTGTGCAATGTAGTTATGTAGATTTTATAGCTGTTGTTGTTTTATTTCACTTTGTTTAAAATTAATTTTCAATGTTCATAATGTGTATATAGTATATTAACTCCACAAAGAAATAGCTTTTTTGAAGTTTTGTGTTACAGTGTATAAAGAACTCTTCATATATTTGCAGCAAATACATTTAATTGTTAATTATTTATTGTACAATTTAACATGAGACAAGGAAGTAGATCACAAAATTAACATATTTATAATTTTGTCATTTTTATGATTTCGACTGTTCTTGTTCCATCACTGATAACTTATCAAGACATCTGAAATTCCTGCTTGCAAAAATTCCTTGTCATGGAAACATTACTTAGAATGTTTATGTATGTGTATATGTATAATATGTGCAATCTTTTTATTCTTAATCTTCGTAAATGTTTTTCTTCTTTTAGAAGACTTATTCTGAGCTTATAAAACAATAACATGTCAGTTAATGTTTGTGTGTCTGTTTTCTGCAGTTGTGAGATTGCATTTTTTTTAATAATAGCACTAGTTATTGGAAACGTATTCTAAAAGCTAATTTACATAAAAGACAGAAAACTATGTTAAATCGTTCATAAGGCAGCTAATTAATTGTTCAGAATTATTCAAAATCACCCTTATGCCAATTTTATTTATTTTAATATCTAGTTACTTGAGAAGTTATTACTTATGTACCATAACATGTTTAGTTAATTTATTCATTTTTTTTCTCCTAAAGACTTATAAGCAGAGACTGAAAACTAAAATTGCTTTGTTCAGGACAAAATATTTTCCTCGTTTCTCCTTCTCCAGAGCACAGTTTTTTTCGATTTTTCTGATCGAATCTTGTCAAAAATGATATGCGATGAACGTAAATTATTTCAGTCTAAAAACTGGATAGGGATATATATATTTTTTTTTAGTCAGGTTTAATAAAGCAGATTTTTACATTTCTTTGTTTTGCTGTAGAAGGTACTGAAATATCTGAAATGCTGGCATTTTTTTAAAAATCTGAATGTCTATTTTTTGATAGTTAAAATTAAGGGATATAAAAATATGCTAATATGGTTTATCCCTATCAAGTTTAAATTTAATCTTTTTTAAACACATGATTCATTTTTAATGTTATATTTTTATTGCATTTGTTATAATCATTCTTCATTTTAAATAATTTATTTAAAAGAATTGAACATCTGTGGATATATTTCGGTGTTCATTCTGCAGTGGTGTGAAATATCTCTTGTTTTGGCAAATCTCCGTGTCCTTATTTATTTAAGCATACATGCGTGGAAATATGGAATTTTTCCATATGCATGATGAAGCTCT
Organism: Stegodyphus dumicola; assembly: GCF_044657685.1. Taxonomy (NCBI): domain Eukaryota; kingdom Metazoa; phylum Arthropoda; class Arachnida; order Araneae; family Eresidae; genus Stegodyphus; species Stegodyphus dumicola. Next base: position 214,157,849 of record NC_140773.1, on the reverse strand, counting down.
CTCAACCAGAAATGTTCATAGTTACTCTCTATTTATTACTTTGTTGTTATCTGTTTTACGTTATTAATCAAGTATTGGGACATCCTTCATTTCCAGTCATTTCAAATAAAATGAAGTACAAATTTAGTTCATAGTGGCCAAAAGCAATCATACTTTTTTTTTTTTTTTTTTCCCCTGAAATGTTTTATATGTGAAAAGACTCGAAAAATATAAGCGAGAACTTTTCACACTATGTTTATTTAAAACAGTTCAAAAATGTTAGTCATACATAGTTAAATTTTCATTTCTTATTCAGTTCCCATTTTCATCTCTTCTCAGTCACTGGTTATAAGCATGGTGATAAAGCTAAATTCAAGAAATAATAGTTAGGCCGGCATGTAAAAAGTTAGATGTTATTTTCCCTGTCTCTTAATCAAATAGCTGAAGTCAAACTTTAACCTCATTTTCTGTAAAATCAAAAATTTTATTTAATATATGCAATAGACATAATCCTATGATTTTGTATAAATTACTTACAAGCGTAATAATTATAATTTATAAAAACTTTTCCATTTTTTATAAAAGTTAATGTATACTATTTAAATTTCAAAACATTTTCATGTTATATAATAATTTCACTCTGATCTTTATTGAAAAAAAAAATAAATTTTGAATCTGTCTGATACTTAAAATATTTCCTTATTGTGAAATTCTTGAATAATTGTTGATGTATAGATGACTTCGTATTTATCATTTAGTTACCCTTTATATCAATATTTTTTAATCTAAAAACTTAAAAGAGTAATAAAAATTTCATTACATCATTTTTGTGTGTTTATGGTTTCTGTTGCTGATTGTAGGATGATAATTTCATATTAATTCTTCATTGCATACTGTACGAAATTTGGTGCAGAAAATAATTTTTCTTTTAATATACAGTTGCCGTAATCCCTCTCTCCCACATTTTATCCTGTGCAAAATTTGAAATATAAAATAAGCTGTTTAAATTATATAATATTTTTGGTAATAAATAACACCCTAAATCACACTAACTTAGTATATTTTTGCTGTTATATATTGTTTCAGTAATATATCAGTAAATTATATTTTTTCGTTTAGTATAAAATTGGATATTGTAGTCCATCATGTGAGCGATCACTTTCTGAGACTCGCTGAACATCACTATTTCTGTTATGCACCACAGATGCTAAACAAAAAAAGGGGGGACAGAAAGAGGAATTCGGAGAGGAATTACTGTGTCACCAGAAAAGAGTTGCCCCCATAGTTAAAATGTAGAACACTTCCACCATTACCTCTGCATTCTTGTTCCGAACAGATTATGCCTTCGCTGACATCATTCTTAAACTTCAAGAATCCTGAAGGCCAAACAGCCAGAAGGATACAGAGACTCACTCTCCATCATAGGAAAGGTTTTCCTCGGAAATGCCGATTCCCTGTCTAGAAGACCCTGCCTGGAAAGCTTGATTACTTCACTAAGTGACCTGAAGAGTATCTTATCCCTATCAAAAGGCTGTCATAGTAGCAGACGAATCACATAACAGTGGACTTCCATGTTTGGAGTGCCTATTCAGTCACATTCCATCAAGGAAAGAATTTTATCTCAGCTGTAATTAACTCTGCAAACTACTCATCATAGATCAAACCCAAATGACACATTACATCCACTGTCAGACGGCATAATAGGTATAATTGAACCATCCTTAACAAACTCTCCCTGATGGTTTCCAGAAACCAACAGGATGGGGATCAGAACTGACTTCTGTTCTTACTGGCCTGACGCAGTTCTGTCCATGAGATTATCGACTATTCTCCATCCCAGACGCTCCTACATTCATGATCTCCTGGCAGAGTTTTGAAGTGATGAAAAATTTTGCTTGAGACCAAGTTAACTTGGCAACGGAGAAGATGTACACCCGATAGTTCACAAGAGCTACAGGAAGTCGATTCAACGAAGGTGATAAGCTGTGGTTATGGAATCCTATTAGACAAAAAGGCCTTTCTCCTAAACTACAGTCACCCTAAGATGGTTCTTACACAGTCCTAAACATGCTGAATGACCTCGTAGTTCAGATCCGTTAGTCATTAAATTCGAAAACTAAAATTTTTCATTCCGACAAACTAGGCCCTTATTGTGGCCATAATATGTAATTGGCATAATGAATATAATGAAAATATTATACTAAGACCATGGCCCTATGCGTATGTAAATTCATGCATTTAATTGTTCATTTATTTTTTGATTTCTTGTATGTTATTTATTGATGATATTGTTTTAGTATTGAATTGATTTGCCTTAGTTGTAAGTATGTCTCCCTGTCCAGGAGTATTGCCCAGTTCTATGCACCACAGATGCTAAACAAAAAAAAGGGGGACAGAAAGAAAGGAAGCTGAAGTTATTCAGAACCTCGCATTGGAGAGTTTTATGCTATTGCTTAGCATCTCAGGTTACCAATTTGCTATTGGATTCATGCCCACTAACAAAAAAAAATTTTTTTTTTTTTGGTACTTTTAGCTTTATTATTAAGATTTGCCAAGAAATAGCCAAAAACCCAGGGGGCAGTCCTTGGGAATGGGGCATTGTCACGACTTTTGTATGTATGTAAATAATTTTAGTGAAATTGTAGTAGTATAATGTAGCATGAAAAGTCTAAAGAGAAATGAAGCTTTGCCAAAAAAATAAGATTACAGAAATAAATCTATTTAACATTGATATAAAATGGCTATCTCTCGATATTGGCAAGCTGGAGATATTTTTGTTGCCAAATTTCGTGGGCAGTCGGGAAACTTAATGAGCATTCGGTGACATTTTGTCTGATCCCTATATGTAACTCTAAAAGGTGTAAAACTCTACATCTATTACTGTATATGCCTGTAAATTTTTAGAAAGGGAAGTCACTAGGGATTTCTTGGTGGCTGGGGAAAAATTGCATAAGCCCGGAAAGAGCATCTGCTCTTGGTTTTTAGTTCAGAGCTGATTTTGGAGTGTTGCGGAGTATTGACATCTGCATGAAAGCATCGCCTTTCAGATGTGCTTGCATTGCATTGTGTTTAACGTTTTCAGTATTTTGAAGTGTAATTAATTGTATTCTGTAATATTGAGAAGAGCTAGAACTGTAAAGTGAATCTTTTTGGAAAATAAATTTTATTAAGCTATTATGTGCATTCAGTCATTACGAACTCGTACGCAAGCAAGAATATGTTTCACAAATAGTCTTGTATATGCGCAGATGAGAAAGTAAAATGGAATTTCTACAAGCACATGCATTCTGTATGTCAATACAGAAAAAAAAAAAAAAAAAAAATGATAACCTTAATAATTCAGTGGGTGATTTATATATGGATCGTGAAGAGGACAGGCTTACTGAGCAGTACGTTATTTCTTCAGAGGTACAAAAATTGCACCTAGCACATTTAAAATTGCGAGTTGGAAAAGTTTAGCTTGTTAATCATGAGAGATTGGACAAAAACCAATGCTGTGTATTATTCATTGCAAAAGATTACTTGTTAATAAAAAGATATTCGATGCAATGCAGCTAACACTGGATGCGAATGGCAACAGAATGGTAGTTTACCTGCACTTTGAACTGCTTCTAACAGAAACATAATACCTCAAAATTTGAGAAATTAAAAAAAAACTGATGTTTCTCAGAGATGTTAATATTCTTAAAAAAAAAAAAAAAAATAAGAAAAGCAAAAGGTGGTGGTGTTTTTTTTTTTTTTTTTTTTCCCCCATAAATCTACAAAGGAAGGATTTCAAGTTCTTTTTCTAGAGTTACTGAATGTTTAGAGAACTGAATAATAACTTGGATACAAGGGCATCACCACATGAACACACTCTAGAAGACTGAAATGATTTGTACTAGGCCTATTAATATCTGCTTCGCATTCTTACCCGCTCAATACTTCATCTATTACAATCCCTTGTAATAGATGTTAAGAAAAGCAAAACGGTCCATATCGATACATATGGTCATTGTACTATTTTGTTTTAACCCCAAATTTTCTCCCGCGAGGTTTCGAAATTTGTTTAAATATTTTTAAATTGTTTTAAATATTCATGCGATTTTTCTTTTTCTCAAAGCGTTCGGAATGCGAGTTCGAAATTGTAAAAGAGGATTCGTCCACGTAGTCGTTTTCTTCTTACTAATTCATTTGCTCATAGATTGTGGGCGCATTAGCTCTGACTGTGAAGCAATTATAGTGAAGAGCTTCAAGATAACAGGGATATCTAATGTTCTTCATAGTTCTGAAAATCATTGCACGAGAGAAGGACACCTGGTGGTGATAACATAGACAACATGAATGATTAATCCTAAGGAATAGAATGCGCTATAAGACCGGGAGAGAATCGAGATAAGAGGAAATAGAAATGATGATCTCTTATTACTTGTAGATATTATAATGCTAATATTACTAGGTATTCTTATAGGAATAAATAAAGTTTTCTTTAAATAAATAACATTGTGATAGTTATTGGTACTTTATCCATGAATACTTTTCACTTGTTATGTTCTTACCATAACCGCGTCTTTTGGAAAAGTATGTGTTTTAATTTTAAATAATCTGTACGATTTTCAATATTATTTCTTCGATTGCAGCCGATAGATTTGGAAAAAAAAAAAAGAGTGACCAACTAACATTGCATGCTGCAGTTTCATGCCAAAACATACACGTAGAAACCCTAGTAATATATTCAGTCATCCAAAAGAAAAATATCTTATCCGAAATCAGTGAGGTTCCAGTCATGCCAGTTAAAAGGGTTTCTACTGAATTTTGGAGCTGAAATTTAGAACGTTCAGAATTTAAATAAGTACCTTTCTGAGCTACTTGTAAGAAGAGAAACATCACCACACCTAAGCAAATGCAGTACCTTATGTAAAATAAACGAAAAGTTGCCAAGGCATTGATGAAAAATGCTTTTGGATATCTTTACAGCTTATAGGTACTGTTCTGTAATAATAGTGAAAAATATTTGATGAGAAACAGGTAATTTTGAAAATAGAGGGAAAATCTATATCGCGGATATCTACACTTTCACAGCTGGTGAGCAAAAAAACACTTATCAGCCATAGTTGTGTATATAAAATGTGTAAACATGCATGTTCTCAAACACGCGCCGTTTGAATACGTTTGGCTGTTGGTTCGTGTATAGTCTAAATATGCCAAATACATGGCAATTCTCCTGAATGCTGAAACCGCGGATGCGGATAATTTAGAACGTATTGAAATATTTTTCTTCAGCTTTTAATAGAATGGCGGTTAAGAGTATTGAGAAACTGTGTTAAAAAATGGATTCATTTTAGAGTAAGGAAGCAGAACAGAATTTTGATAAAAATTTGTGAAAATGACAATTTTTTCACCGTAATTTTCTAAATACCAAAGTTATGTAAATCTCTAGATAAGAAACTTTGAAATGTTTTGTTGTTTCACAAAACTGTTGAACTTGTCTTGAAGAAAATAATGTTTTCGTGATTTTTTTTTAATTAAAAGTATTTTGAAATAATAAAAATTCAACTAAACACTTGAATTTATCTTTTCAGATGAGAATTTCGTTTTCATACGCATTTAATGTGATGGATAATTATAATAACTGGTTATTGTTGAAATATGCAGTATCAAGATCGGATATATTTGCTGAATATACATTTTATTTCTAGTATTAATTACTTTTCGATATGCATAACTGATCAGTACTTGACAACTTTGATTGTATACAAATATAAATAAAATGTTTCCATTGTTAAGTCATTAGAGTTTTTGTCACTGGAAACGTGAAAAACGTGCAGTGCTTTCGCCGGGATTCAAACTCTAGACTCCCGAATACGCACTGAGTATGCTTCCAATTATACCACGAAGGCATGCGGAAAGGAAGGAGAAAACGCCTTATATACTTCCTTCTTTTAAAGGGTGACTGGGGATTAGGAGACCCAATCGCCAAATCCTGATGGTTACGAAGTATCGTCGCCACCTTTTAGTTCAGGCGCCTTAGGTTTTTGATGCTGAAGACGTGAAAATTGTGCAGTGCCCTGACCGGTACTCGAACCCTGTACCTCTCGAATACGCATTGAGTAAGCCTTTAACTATACCACAAAGGCATGCAGATAGAAGGGAGAAAGTATCTTATATACTTCTCCTTTTAGTGGGTGACTGGGAATTAAGAGACCCAATATCCAATTTCTGGTAGTGACAGATTGTCGTCGTCCACCACATTTTTTAATTTATACGCCACTTGTAGAGTCATTAGTTCCCCCCCCCCAGGAAATTGAAGAAATCCACAATGCCCTCGCCGGGACTCGAACCCTGGACCTCTCAAATACGCGTCGAGTATGCTTTCAATTACACAGCGAAGGCAGGCTTGCGGAAAGGAGGAGAAAATACCTTATATGCTCTCCTTTAAGGCAAACTGCCGTTAACATTTTCATATACAGTGTGCAGTTAGTTATTTGGATGTCAGTTTGTTAATTATGATGAAAGTCAGCTACATAATATTTCAGCAGGGGATTTAGATTTATTGAATTTTACAAACGCACACCAGGACTTTTGACATTCCTAATTTTAGAAATTAAGCCCTGCTTGAATCTATTACGCTCGACCGTATTGTATGTATGTGCCTGTTGATAATCGCCGGATAGTTTAAATTAAGGGCCAACTACGTTAAATATTTGTGTTTAGCTTCGGGTAAGTCAATTTTAGTTAGTATTAGATTAGTTTTTTATTTTCTTATCCTGATTTAAAAGCTCAAGTGGGGGTTTTGCTGTAAGCCCGAAAAGGGGCAAACTTTTATTATTTTCTTTGAGTGAATAAAAGGGTATTTTAACCGTTCTCCAATCTACGCTGTCTACTTGAACTCAGCGATAAGTCCCTACTTAATTCACTAAGTTCCTCGAATTTTATTATACACAAAGTAGTGAGGAACACTATAAGTTTCTAATAAAAAGAGTACAGAATTTTCAGGGGGTATAAAGGTAGTCGTTTTTTACGCTCTTAAGTTATATACAGCTCTAGTTCGTAACTACAGTTATCATATATGAACTTTGACCATATTATTCACAATATTTCGAATTTGTATTAAATACAGACATGGTACAACCGATGCGGTTTAGAATGTAGAGAAGCACCAAGCTGCAAAATTTAAAGCTGTCAGTCAGATTTTTTAGAATTTCGAAGAAGTATTAGACAGTAGAATTTAGGGGCAGAACAAATTTTAGAATGTAGCAGGGACCGGACGGCAGATTTTAGGACCCTCAGAGATTGTACCGGGCGACAAAATGCCTAGCACTAGCACTGACTAGATATACAGGGTGATTATAATTAAAGTTTCAAAACGCTATAAAAAAAGAACCACTGATGAAAATGATGTGAAATTTGAAAGGAATGTTATTGAAGAAGGCGGAACAAGTATGGCAGAAGAAAAAATTTAGTTCCAAAAGTTAGCAACAGATGGCGCTGTAAGCGGCAGAATCACGACGAGAAACGAGAAATGTTTCGTAAAACAACGGCTAAGGTGGAAGTTACACATTAAAACGCATTGACAAATTAGAATTGTTGAATAATTTTATTTGCATGACTGTACATATCACATCGGAAGGGACAAATCGGTTGGTTTCAAGAGTTTTGCGGCGGCATACCGCATAAGAACCATTCATCAAAGAAGTTCGGAACTGTCGCAAAACATGTTCAATATGATGTCCACCGTTGTGTGCAACAAGTTGAAAGCGACAAACAGCATGTTCCACAACGGATCGCAGTGTCTCCGGGTGATGTTCAGAATGTTTTGCGAAATGCGTGCCTTTAATTCCGCTAAATTTGCAATTGGAGCATGGAACACAACATCCTTCAGATATCCCCACAACCAGAAATCACACGGAGTAAGATCAGGCGATCGGGACGGCCAGGCTGTAGGGAAATGACGGCTGATAATTCGAGCATTTCTGAAATGGCGCCTCAGCAGCTGCTTCACGGGATATGCAATGTGCGGAGGAGCGCCATCTTGCATAAAAATGATTTCATTCACACATCCACGCTGTTGCAGAGCTGGAATCACGTGGTTGCGCAAAAGAGACGCATACCTCTGACCAGTGACGATTGCGGTAACAGGACCGGAAGCACCCGTCTGCTCGAAAAAATATGGTTGTAGGATGACTAATGCCGTAAAGCCACACCATACCGTGACCTTTTCAGGATGAAGTGGTACGGGGTGCGTTGCCAGTGGATTTTCTGTTGCCCATATTCGACAATTTCTGGGTATTCACGTATCCTGTCATATGGAAATGGGCTTATGGTCATATGGTCATATGGAAAGTGGATAATGAATGGCCGTGGAAAATTTCCAACGTCTCCCTAGCTGTCAGGTCAGAAGGAAGCAACTCCTGCACATGGCCAATTTTGTACGGATAGCATTGCAGGATGTTTCGTACCTGTCGTTTCGAATTTTTGCATCCTTTTCTTTAGACCTACGACACTCATTGGACCAACGCCTTCTTTTATACCCTTCAGTGTCCTGAATTTTTGCAGAGCTACTCTTGCACAATCATCATTCTTGTAATACAGCTTTACCAGCAGAGCGCGGTCCTGCAGTGAAACACCCATGGCGATTGCCTGAGTCGCGAAATGAGGAACAGCCTGGTACCTGGCGGCTTTATAACACTGAAATTTAACTAATATTTTAATTTACGTCTTCTTCCGCTTGCAGCGCCATCTGTTGGTAACTTTTGAAACTAAATTTTTTCTTCTGCCATACGCTTTCCGCCTTCTTCAATAACATTCCTTTCAAATTTGACGTCATTTTCATGAATGGTTCTTTTTTTATAGCGTTTTGAAACTTAAACTTTAATTATAATCACCCTGTATATTATCATCATAAAATCTTAGTTTATGTTATTTTGTCGTTTAATGCATAAATGCCAATGTGTAAAAAAATGCATAAGCATAAGGCATGCGCAGTCTTCCTCGATATGCTTGTGTGGAAGCGTTTTAACCTCTAAAAATGCATAACATTAGCTAAAACTACTAATTGCAGAAAATTTCAGATACAGTAGTTAGAATAAGTAAGTTATTTGACTTTTTGGAGACGTTTTTAATTTAGGAATCTGGGTAGTGATTTAATTTTACTCTGGAAAAAAGAGAAAAAAAAAAAAAAAAAACCAGAAACTTTAACTTTTCAAAACGTTTTATTACCATTTTTAACGGCGAGCACTAGCCGTTTTTAGGCTTTTCCCACTACCTAGACACGAATTGGTAGTCATTTTATTATGGAGGCACCTAATGGGCGGCCACTGTTACCTCCTATGAGGTGGCAGACAATTTGCACCATGTTTTTTCCAGGATTCGAACCCAGGCTCTTCGGAATCGTAGTCGGCTCCCCTAACCACTATAGACTTTTATGGCAGTCTATAGTGGCAGTTTAACGCTCATAATACGCTCTTTTGCAAAAATGTCGAAGCACCATGAAGGAAGTGGTTGTTTTTGATGAAACTGATTATGTGTATAGCTCATACGCAGATAATAAAATGATTAAAACATCAAGGCCTGTTCACGGCTCACAATCACCCATTGAGTGTTCAAATTAGTAGTTGGTCGAACCGCCCCTGGATGCAATGCATGCTTGAATTCGTCGTGGCAAGGTGTGGTAGAGGTTCCTAATTGCATCCTGCAACACATTCTGTCAGGCATTCATCAGTTGTCGCTCCAGATCTGCGATATTTTGTGGTGCCCGAATCTGGCGGCCTACCATGCCCCAGACATGCTCGATTGGTGATAGGTCTGGTGACTTTGCTGGCCAAGGAATAGTATCAACCGCACGGAGACAGTCTAGAGATATGAGAGCGGTATGTGGCCTGGCATTATCGTGTTTGTAAAATGACACCAGGATGACGTGCCATGAAGGGTAATGCAACCAGCCGCAGGATGGTATCAACATATCGTTGAGCTGTTAAAAATGTACGGAGGATGACTAAAGATGGCCTGCTGTCATAAGAAATAGCGCCCCACAGAGTCACACCAGGGGTTATGGTTGTATGCCTTTGTAAAACAAAGGCTGACTGGGACCGTTGGCCCAGTCAGACACGAACACGGTGGTCATCTGCTTCAAGAGTGAAGGGGGATTTATCGCTGAACACTATACGATGCCGGTCTGATGGCAGCCATGATGATCGGCTGTGACACCACTCCAGACGACTCCGCCGATGTTGTGGGGTCAAAGGCACACGTCTTAAAGGCCTCTGTGAGCGTAACTCCGCCTCAAGCAAGCGCCGTGAGATGGTGGACGGTACTACGGGAGGTATAGACGTGGCTGTAATGCGTTGAATAGTCGACAATGATACGGTTGGAGCGGTTCAGGCCTGGCGATCTTGCCTCGCATTTGTGACCCTTGGCCTTCATTCGTCGGCAGTTTCCTTGTAGCAACCATTGCTGCCAATATCTTTGCACAGCAGTGTCTGTACGCTGCAGGTGGCGACCTATTGCTCGGTGGAAGCCCTACAATGCGACCAAGTTCGAAGTTGTTTAGTTCTCTGTAAAGTCTTCGATATCGTCGTAACGATATCTTTCGTTGCTTCTTTACGGAATTACAATCGCGGCAACACAAAAAAGATAAGATACTTCTTAGGTCTTTTAATTCTTTAAGAAAATCTACAGTATTTACTTAAATGGTTAATTGTTGAATGTTTAAGTTTTCTCTAATTTTGGAAAGGGATATCTGTGTATCTTGTTTCTAAGACAGGCATGCTGGAAATATTGTTACAGTCAGTTATCGTTATAATTACTATTTCATAAAATCCGTACCGTCTGTTATAGTATAAAATGCCTCCAATGGCGTATTAAAAGCAGTTTTTACTATAACAGCCACAGATTATAACGCTCTTTTTCTGTTATTTGAGAGAAGTCGTTATGCCGAGCGTCATCGGCATTAAAATTATAAAAATATATTTTTCTCGACTGATAATTATTGCTAATAATTCTTAATAATTGTTAATTATTATTAATTGTGCTCCTCAATTGTTAATTCCGTTATCATTAAAAAACTAAGTTTGCTATTAAGCAAAGAACTTCAGTAATTTTCTTAAAATTAAATACATTTAAATAAGTATTGAAATTACTGTTCAGGACATAACTTCCTTAATCAGCTATTCTGGTAATTAGAAAAAAAAAATTGCACAAAACTAACTAGTCAATTATTCTGCTAATTAGGAGGGGAAAAGTAGAAACTATGAAAAGAAAAAATTAGATTATTAAACAGAAAAAAATATGATTTAAAATTATTTTAGAAGTCAAACAACGAAAATCAGAGTTATGTTTTCAAATTTTCAAAAGACTAATTTCGATGGTTTTACGGAACCTGCATCCTCAGCTGCAAGAGCGTAAATGAAGGAGATAAGATATAGTGAATACATAAGAAAGACTGGACAGGAGTTAAGCTATTGACGCTATCTGTTGATGAAACGAGAACTAAAACATAATTTCCTTTTTACACATAATTTAAACTACTAACTAAAACATAATTTAAGCTGAAGGCAAAGATGGATTGGAATTAGAGTCGTTAACTAAAACAGAAAGATTTTTTTTAAATGTGAAATACCACTAGAAACTCTAATTCACCAGTGGAAGATTTTTTTTTAAATAATTTTTGCTGTAGAAAAATTGAAAGTGTGATTTTTAGACCAACAATGATGGGCCACAGAAGACTTCTGCGTTTCCTTTTTTCTAACATATGCCTCATGTTCCTTAACGCGAAATTTTAAGTCTCTCTTAGTTTGTCCAATGTAAATTAAACCACACTGGCAAGAAAACCTGTAAATACCCCAGGAATTCATATCCGGAATGGGGTCCTTGAGTGTGGAACTAGAAATTTTATTGATGGGAGAATAAACTACCCGAAAGTTAAATTTCTGTAAAACACGTGCAATTTTATAGCTAATTGATGGAAAGAAGGGAATGACAACAGAATTCTTATAATCTCCTAACAAGAGTGTGCCTTTTGGTGTGTTGAGATCAGCATCTTTTTTCTGCAGCCAAAATTATTAAAAAAACATCTTCCATCGGTGAATTAGATTTTCTAGAGGCATTTCACATTAAAAAAATCTTTCTGTTCTAGTTAACGATCCTAATTCCAATCCATCTTTCCCTTCAATCTTTAAGGAAATTCTGTTTTAGTTCTCGTTTCATCGACAGACGGCGCCAATAGCTTATCTCCTGTCCAGTTTTATCTTATCTTAGCTAATCACTATATCTTATCTCGTTCATTCTCGCGTTTGCAGCTGAGGATGATGGTTCGGTTAAACCATGGAAACTAGTCCTGTGAAAATTTGAAAATGTAACACTGATTTTTGTTGTTTGACTTCTAAATTAATACTTGTTAGGCATGTTATTGTATCTTAATGATTTAATTTTTTTTTCCAGTTTTATCCGATACTCTACTATACGAGAGCAATATGTAAATAAGCTAATTATCTAATTTCGCTTTAAAAGCAATAACGAACATGTAGCTAACAATGTCCCCTGTAGCATTATTAATCTTTACACTAACTTCTTTACGTGTATGGGAAAATATGTGACATGCGGTAATAATACAAAACAGTTTTTGAATCTTCTTACATAGACCTATCTAATGAATAACATCCTAGAGTCCCATCCCTTCGCGTTAGCAACCTTTCTCACAGGCTCTCCTCCAAGAGACTCGGAAATTGCTTTCTTAGTAAGCCTGATAGTCACTAGTGCAGAATCAGTAATGGCTTTTGTCATTACTGCCTAGGTCGCTATTTATGCCGCCCATGTTTGGGGACGAGCCTGAATAGAATGATGCATAGATCAATGATATCGATCATTCAGAAAAATATTTTTTTTCTCTGCACTCTCTCTGTCTGGAAGGGGCGAGGAGGCTAACCGTTTGAGTCCCATGGGGTATTGAAAAAACACTGTCGAAGAAGCCCATACAGCGCAACCGCGCTTTAAATGAGTACGAAAAGACCCAAGCAGCGCAATAGCCCTTGTTTTATTTTATGTCGAGAAATGGCGTGATAGCACTTTGTTTATTTTACATCGAAATGCACTTGATTTAAATCAAGTGGCCACATTATCAACATCAAGTGCACCGACAGTTGTCCACAATGTTCGAAATGTACTGGATTTTCTCGGCATTAAATCTCAACACCGCGATCGCACTGCCTGGGACTCAAACGGTTAAGTACAGGGTGATCAGCGAATAAGCCCTGATTTCAAAATTAAATATCTCTACAACAAAGATCGATAAAATTATGCGGTAAACTGTACGTTCATTAGCAAAACTGTAAAAATGGTGTACAAAAGTTTAGAAAATTTAGTTACGAAAATCGTTAACAGATGGCGCTCTGCGCTGAAAACTCTTTTCCTGAAAAGATTAAAAAAAATAATAATAATAAATAATAATAATAAAGTGAAGCCTTTGCAATCAAAATACAATTTTTTCAAAAAATTCGAAAGAATGAGGTGGCGTAAACGAACAATGAGGTGGCGAACAATGAAATTTGACATCACGTCTTGCAATGTCTCCACGGAAATGGAATCACATGCAACACCAATCAACGATTCAAGCTCATCTAGAGTAACGAGATTGTTTCGATAGACAGTGTCTTTTAATGAGCCCCAGAGAAAGAAGTCACAAGGACTCAAATCGGGAGAATATGGAGGCCAAGCTATTCCTGTGTCAGTAAATTGCGGATAATCTAGCGCAATTACTCTATTCCCAAAGTATTCATGAAGAAAGCGAAAAACTTTATCTGTTCGATGTGGTCGAGCCCCATCTTGCATGAACCAGTCGATACCTGTTTGATCCTCCAACGCTAGTTGAGTGCTGACAAATTGTTCCAAAATTGTAACGTAACGTTCAGTAGTTATCGTTTCTCGCACGAAAAAGGTTCCGATAATGCCTCTAGCGCATACCGCAGCCCATGCAGTAACTTTAGGCGAATGGAGTGCTTTTTCTTCACACGAATGAGGATTTTCGGAACCTCAAAATCTCCAGTTTTTTTTAATTAGCGATTCCATTCAAATGAAAATGTGCCTCATCTGTGAACCAGATGCAGCTCACATGAGATCTGTCGTTGTCGACCATTGTTGGAATCTGATTCGCAAAGAGGACCCTTTGTTGGACAGCTTTCATGGGTATGGCCTGATGACTTTGGATTTTGTATGGAAACAGCCGTATGCCATTTTTTTAAATATTTTTTGCGTGCTTGTGTACTTCAAACCTGTCTTTGATGCAATCCGTCGGATGCTTTTCTAGGATTTTACTGAACAATTCCAAAAACTTTGGCTGCATTTTCAGGAGTGACTACAGTCACTCCTGAAAATGCCTAGGCCCAACATTTCCCTTTCAATCATCAGCCACGCTGCCAGTCCGTTCGAATTTCGCGAAGAGCATGCAAATGGGTTTCGCATCGGGTTCAACTGGAACATTGAATCGGTTTTGAAAACTGGGACGTGTTGCCTTAGGACTGTGTTCTAATCGGTGAAATTCCAGAACCAAAACAAAAAAACATGTTGTTCAATGGAATACATTATTTCACTTTCTACGCTAATCTTTTTTCACTAGCCAACAGTCGTACTGATCACGTTCGAATTAGAAGCCCATTTTTAAAGGCTATTGATAGGTCATTGCGATTAGAGCGCCATCTGTTAACGACTTTCGTAACTAAATTTTCTAAACTTTTGTACACCACTTTTACAGTTTTGCTAATAAACGTACAGTTTACCGCATAATTCTATCGATCATTGTTGTAGAGATATTTAATTTTGAAATCAGGGCTTATTCGTTGATCACCCTGTATCAAGTTTAATGTTGAAGTCCTTGTCGGATACAAAGTCATCTACTATAGTGTTTCGCAAACTACAGACTGCAGAGATATTTGGAAAATTTGCGAATAAAAGAACAACTGAGATTTTCTTTTATCAATGCAAATAACATTACATACTTTTCTGGTGTTTACAAATTGATTACTATTTTTAATGTAATTAGTTTAAATTAAATGCTTGTAATTTGCATTTATAAAGCATTTTATTTCTGTTGCTAATCTCGTTCATCTGGCCTAATCGGAACAAGCCCACGAATTTTGTCATAGTAAGAAGTGCAAGGCTACCTCTGTCCGTTGGCAGGAGCTTTGAGCACCGTACAAATGGCAGTATGACTTCACCCAGTTCCAACCCAATTTTAAAGGACAGCACACCAGAGGACGAGTATGAGAGTCTCACTTCCCTCTTCTCCTACCACCAAACCACTGAATAGGACATTTGGCTTGCTGGTATATTTTGAGTGTGCCCATGCCGCACAGACACTATACATTTACAAACATCCATGCCTTCTCCAGCATTTGAGCCCGGAGCCTTCGGTACAGCACTCGTCCTTACTTTAGCGCTACACCCTCAGAGCGGTTTCAACTTCTTTCTTTACCTTGATAACTTATAAAAGCTTATTTCTACCATTTTTCGCTTCTCATAACGTTATCAAATCTTCATCTATTGTTTTATTTTCTCTCTTAATCATTTATACAGACTGAGATATTATCATTTCTGAGATATGGAATCTTAAAGTGGTGCTAATTCATTCAGTATAAGGTCCTGGATTTAGATGTCAGAATGTAACAGTGCTTATCAATGTAACAAATTTAGAGATTTTAAGTAGGTATTGTTAATAAAAGTATTAACTTTTATACCATACCGTAATTAATAAAAGAAGATTTTAAATTATATCATACTAATATATGATGCTAGGAAATTTTTGATACATATAATTTCTCAATTTACATTTCACGCCTGTCCTTAGAATTCTTAATTATACAGTAAGAGTCGGATCCCACAAATTCGTAATTTCAGTAAGGCTGGATTATCAAATATGCTGAATTATCGGACTAAAATTATGTAATACTTTAGAACGATATTTTCGGAGTATTGAATATATTGAAGAAGGTAAAAATTTAGACATTGTAACTCTGAAAGCATGTATTTTATCAGTGGAACTAATTAGTAAATAAGTTTATTCAAAATTATTTATATTTAATCAGTTTTTGCTCTAAAATATAGCATAGAATCCAGTATTATATTTATATATTTTTTCTACAATTTTATATTTTTTGGGTGAATTTCACAAATATATTTAACTCTTCGTTCGCCTCATGCTAAATAATCTTGGTTGAATATTCCTTGTCACTCTTCATTAATTGTCTGCCTACGCATTTAACAGCCTGTAAACTATGACGCAGTCAAAGAACTCTTCTTGCAATTGGTTAATTCTTATCATCTTCGATGCATTCATCAATTTCATTTTCAGAAAGTGTGATTTATAGATAGAAATAGAGAACAGTTTACACAACTTTTTTCAGTAACTTATAACAAACACTTGGTAATTAGATCATCAACACTTTCGCCCTCTTCGACTGAGTTTTGCTTCGTAGCTTTCGGCCATAATTTTCGTCAAACTTTTGGCAACATTGTGTAGTTTACCTATTTCCAAGCAGCGGCAGCCATGCAATTTGGATTTTTTATGCTGAATTGGGCGTAGATGTCGCTTACATTGCAGTCGGAGTTTACTAAATTTTGTATAAAGAAATTTCTGCATTTACATTTAAAATTTTGAGTAACTATCTTTCCGATACATAGGTTGCATTAATATTATCCATATAAATTATCTAAAATACCGAACCGTTTGATGCCGGATTTTCGAACTTTATATAAGTTCTGTACATCATTATCGTTTTTCATAATTTTTTGGGTTCTGATATGCGTGTGTTATGTTTGGAAAGTCATTAGGATTTTGTTTAATGCTGGAGACATAAAAAGTAAAAAATGTCCTCTCCGGTCCTCGAGCCTGGACGAATACGCGTCGAGTATGCTTTCAATTACACCAAGAAGGCATGCGGAAAAGAGGGAGAAAATACATTATATACTCCCTTGAAATGTCATATGATAATTCAAGACATTTCCATGTTCTGATTGTGAGAGCTTGTAATCGTTAGTCAAAATTCATAGAACATTTGAATTGATGGTAATGATAATTAGTGCAGATTAAGAGTCCAACATAATTAGCAGCACAAAACAATATTTTATTAACGTAACTCAACATGTTTTATGTAATTTTCGCATATAGCAGCGGCCATGAAAAATCTTATCAAATATTTTACACTTGCTTATTCTACAAATTCTAGCATCAAGTTTTTAGTCCAAACCGATTTGAATCCCGAAGGACTATTAGTTTAGTTTTGGCATTTTGCGTCGGACTCATAAATGTCGGTTCACTTTTCAAACTGTTGCCACAAAATGTTAGAGTCCTGCATTATATTTGAAGAAATTAAATAATGAAAAATCTGCATAAATGTATGTATATTTCTCGTATTGTGATAAAACAACGGTACATAGTGTCATCGAATTTTGAATAACGTAATCCTCCAACGAATATGAGCATGTGGAAGACCAAATTTGAAATTTGAAATTTGTTTTATGATCGATTTCCTATTTTTTAAAACTTTGACGAATTTTTGATTAACAAACTCAAGGATTTCAAAGCGAGCAATGGCAACGTTGTGCAGAAAAAACATTTTTATCTCCAGCGCGTGAGTCTCTGTATCGGAAATTCTAAAGATATGCTCGTTTTAAAACTATTTTGCGATATTGCTGTTGCACTGGATCTTATGGTTTAAGTGCGAGGAACATGATATTTAATAAAGAAAGGTAACACACAAAATGTTAAAAAACGCCCCTTTGGACGTAATTTAAAATCTGAAACATTTCAGATTTTTTTTGTTTTTATATATATATATATATATATATATATATATATTTTTTTTTTTTTTTTTTTTTTTTTTTTTTTTTTTTTGCACGCGGCGAGAGAGCCACCTAAAGGCGTAGCTAGTTTCCAGCGCCCGGGGACAACTGAAGAATTTGCGCCCCTTTCTATGTGCCAAGAATGGAAAACATTTCATTAAAAAATTTTGTAGCATCAATTTCGCGCCAGTGGCGTAGCAAGCATAATTGGCGCCCGGGGTAAAATACCTTTTTGGCGCCCCCCCCACAAAAAACTTTCAGTATATAATGTATAGAATATATTCGTATTAAGAAAATAATGCAAATAATAATAAAATGCTGAATCTTCCATAAAATACTCAAAAATATATTAAGAATAGTCACTACCTAACTACACTAGGCTTGGATTTGGAAATGCATCTGTGTCGGAGGAAAAATCAGACATACGATGATCTAGAATTAGTTAAAAAGGTGTTATTTATTTTACATATAAGTGTTTTTTAAAAGTACAGTTTTTAAACAATTAAAAGTTTAATATACATTATAGATAAATAGACATGTGGCAACTTGCCTACTACAACTCAACTCTGCCAGTCTGGTAACCCATAGCAACCAAAAGCAAAATAATGTTTATTCTATTCAATTGTTATAATTATTTAACGATCTGTCTCAAAAAATTGTACTACCATAATTGGTGACCCGTATTTATTACGAATAGCAACCTTCAATGTTGCACGAATATGGAGTTTATATGTCAAAATTCTGAGCAGCAGTAAGTTATCCAGTGTGATGAGATGCAAGTAAGACATTTCACCGGTCATTTCAAGCGTTGTGCGGCATTCCGGTGAATCAACATATTTCTGTCATAATTTCAGCGGATATATGTATCGTCTGATGCATTTGAGTCGCCAATTTGTCTGATTTCAAGTACCAACAAACTGTGTCACTATATACATATTATTTTTCTATACATATTATTATTGTGCATATTTGATTGATCTAAAGTGGTTGACAACGATGCTGCTTCACAATTGGCGCGAGTGGCAGTCAAGCCACCGCCTTCTTGTCGCCGAGACCCATCGTTATGGTTCATTCAATTGGATGCGCAGTTGTGTCCCATTACTGCCGATGAAACTCAATTTTATACAGCGATCGCCGTGTTAAAAGGTTATCACATATGGCCACAGTCCCTGCTAGACGGTACTTTTCTGAGAAACGAGATTCTGGTAGCACTGGTTAAAATGGGAGGATTCCTAGAAAAAAAGAGCCCCGCTGGAAGCGAAGTCCCGCCTAGCTACGGAAAAATGTTGCGGCTACGCGGGATTTTTTCAAACCTCACCGAAAATGTCTCGGCTGGACCTCAGTCCAGAGTAGAGACAACCAATCAGACGAAAGTTCTGCATCTGAATGATCACGTGATCCCAATTTGAGCGATAATCGATTACTGTTTGGCGTTCAAGTCTTTGCAGTAAGTGAGAATGGTAATCTAGCTACGTGTGTTTCCTGGAATTGTGCGGGTTCTGAGAATTGTCCCTTTCGACGTCAAGTCCCGCGTAGCCAAAACATAATGTGACTGAGACCTTAGAATCAGAGGTGCTGCAATCAGCTCATGAAATACCACCGGGACGGACAAATACAAATCTTTAAAAAAAAATCATTTCTGTTTATGAAGAATCCGAGACAGTTAAAATCAAGCAGCTTTTGCACGATTTACGGTTGGGTGATATGAAGCCCTCTCAATTGCTCTCTAAAATATCAGACTTAGCCGCCAGACTTATCAGACTAACGGATAACATTCTTAAAACATTATGGATGAATAGACCCCCATCTAACATGCAAACCATTTTAGCGGCCAGTAGCGAGCCACTTAAAAATCTTCCCGAAATCGCTGATAAAATTCACGTGCTGGCCATTCCAGCGTAAATACACGCAGTGCAGACTCCTGGTCCAGGTATCCAGGTATTGTGGCGTTACAGGCTCAAATTGATGATTTGTTCAAAGAGGTTGCTCTGTTAATAGCCATTCAAGCTGAACCTTTTCAGAACATCACGTGGTCGAAATACACGCCGTAGCCCACTGAGGAAACGTTATAAAAGCCCTCCTCCGGGTATTTATTTTTACCACCACAAATTTGGAAACAAGGCAAACAAATGCCGCCCACCGTGTCAAGTCATAAGTCAAGTTATATCGACTAGGGAAACGAGAAGGGCCGTTGCTCGAAGTTGTGAACGACAGCGGACGGAATTTTGCACGCCTTTTCCTCATCGAAAAGAATTCGGGTTTAAGGTTTCTTGTAGACACCGGCCCCCCCCGGGGGGTTTACTCAGGCGAACGCCTGGAAAGTACTGGTTAGGATCTGTACCTAGGCAGTCTCAACCATGGGAGTTCACAGGACTAGAGCCCGAGTATTGTACTCAGGTTGGTTCAGGCTTGTTATATATGTAACTGTAACTGTATCTATTATTATCTTTAACCATAACTGTAGAATAGTAGATGAGTAATGTAGAATAAACGATGTTTGTGTACAGCTTGTAATCATCACTGAGCACGTACCCAACACATATAAAATACAACACATGGCGCAGCTCGTCGTTGATTAAAAAAGAAAATCTTTTTTGAAGAACCATGCAGCCTCGGTAAAGATGTTCTAAACAAAAACATCATGGGAAGTTGTTTACTGTGAAATCGAAACTTATATCGCTGGTAAGTGAGTTGTTTATTTTTATTGGAAGTGGCTAAAATACGTATACATAAACTATTTAAAGTCCTAAATTAAATATGGATGGATTAAAGCCACCGGTGAAGAAGCACTTGAAAAATTTAATACTTTTAATTTAAGTGAAGAAGATAAGAAGGATGTTGACAAAGTAATTGAAGCTTTCGAAAATTTTTGCATACCGAAAGCAAACGAAAGTGGTGATAGACATATATTTTTCTGTCGAACACAACATGTAGGTGAATCGTTTGATGATTTCTTAACCGATTTAAAGAAATTAAGTAGCAACTGTGGATTTGCAGAATTAAAAGATAGTTTAATAAGGGATAGAATAGTAAGTGGAATTATAAATAAAAATCTCAAAGATAGATTATTAAGGGAAGATCAGTTAACATTGGAGAAATGTATTAAAATGTGTAAAACTTCTGAATTAGCAGAACTTCAGCTGGAAACTTTAACTGAAGAAAATAAAATAGAAGCTATCAAACGTAATAAATTTCGACCTTCAGAGGAAAAAAGTCAGCCTTGTAAGAAAGACTTTCATGTAAAACAAAAGCAACAAAGTACTAAATCTTCTTCAAACTATCAAGGAAATAAGTACAATAATCCAAAACCATGTAGAAAATGTGGAACTTTTCATAAGTTATACAACTGTCCTGCTTATAATAAGATTTTCTTGTACTGTAAAAAGAAAAATCACTTTTCTAAAATGTGCACTTATAAAAATGTTAATGTTGTACAGAATAATTTAGAGCATGAGTTACATAATAATGGTAATGAATATATTTTAGGGTCAGTAGAAGATATAAATCCATTTTCTAAAAATAAAACCGAATGGTTTGAAAAACTAAAAGTAAACATAGCTAAATATTTATTTGTTAAGTTGGATACTGCAGCTCAGTGTAATGTGCTACCATTGCCTAAATTTAAACAATTAAATTTAAGAGAGAAATGTTTGACTAAATCAAAAGTCACTTTAAATAATTACAATGGTACTACAATAGATGTAGTTGGAAAATGTAAATTATTATGTGAAACATCGAAAGGGAACAAGGATGAAATAGAATTTCAAGTTGTAGCATGTGATAAAACTGTTCCAGCTATTTTAGGTTTACCTACATTGCAAAAATTAAACCTAATACAAAGGATTTGTACAGTAAATCCTGATTCTAATGAAAAGTTACCAGAACTTTTAAAAGGATATCAAGATTTGTTTAAAGGAACTGAGAATTTAACTGGATATACATATCATATTAAATTAAAACCAGGAGCTGTTGGTAAAATAGAACCCTGTAGAAAAATTCCACTTAGCTTATTAAATCCATTAAAAAAGGAATTAGCAAGAATGGAAAAAGATGGTATTATAAAGAAAGTTAACCAACCAACAGAATTCGTGAATTCATTAGTGGTAGTAAGGAAAAAGGATGGAAATTTAAGAGTGTGTTTAGATCCTCAGCACCTTAACCAAAATATACTGAGAGAACATTATCACATACCAACCTTTGAAGAAATTTCATCTCAAATGACAAATGCAAAGGTCTTTAGTATTTTAGATGCAAACAAAGCATTTTGGCAAATTAAACTGTCAGATTCAAGTTGTGAATTTACTACATTTAACACTCCATTTGGTAGATATTGTTTTTTGAGGTTGCCATATGGACTGAGTTCATCACCAGAAGTTTTCCACAGAAGTTTTTCTGAAATTTTTAGTGATTTAGAAGGAGTTCAAATATATATAGATGACTTATTAGTTTGGGGTAAAGATAAAAAAGAACATGATTCAAGATTAAAGAAGTTGTTGGACAGAGCCAGAGAAAAGAATGTTAAATTCAATTTAAATAAATGTAAATTTGAATGTAAATTGGGCTGAATGAAGTGAAATATATGGGACATATATTTTCTAAAGATGGTTTAAAACCAGATGAAGACAAAATTAAGGCTATTCTAGATATAAAACCACCAAAAAATGTGAAAGAATTAGAAACTTTCCTAGGAATGATTACATATGTTTCTAGATTTATACCTAATGTATCAGAATTGACATCATGTTTAAGAGATTTGTTGAAAAAACAAGTTATCTGGAACTGGAATGCAACACATGAAAAAGCATTTAGAAGACTAAAAGATGTCTTGGTAAATAAACCAGTTTTACAGTATTATGATATAAACATGCCAGTAGTTTTATCTGTAGATGCATCTCAAGAAGGACTAGGAGCAGTCTTACTGCAGAATAATTTACCAGTGGCATATGCATCTAAGGCATTAACAGATACACAGAAGAATTATGCTCAAATTGAAAAGGAAACTTTAGCTATTGTATTTGCGTGTGAGAAATTTCACCAGTATATATTTGGAAAAAATATTACTGTGGAAAGTGATCATAAACCACTGGAATCAATTTTTAAAAAGCCATTAAATAAATGCCCTGTAAGACTACAAAGAATTCATATAAGATTACAGCCATATCAGTTTGAAATAAAATATAAACCAGGAAAAGAACTTTTTATAGCGGATGCATTATCAAGATCATTCACTGATAAAGGATCTGATTTCTTTGAAGGAGAAATAGAAGCTCATGTTGGATTAGTTGTAGAATGTATACCAATGTCTAATGGTAAAATGGAAGTTTTTCAACTGGAAACAGAAAAAGATGAAGAACTACAAGTTTTAAAAAAATTAATTAAAACTGGATGGCCAGAGGAAAAATGTATGGTTCCAGAACTGGCAAAACCATATTTTAACTTCAGAGAAGAACTATCAGAAGCAAATGGATTAATATTTAAAAATTCCTGTGTTGTTGTACCAAGAAGTTTACGAAAAGATATGTTAAGCAGAATTCATTATGGTCATTTAGGAGTAGTAAAATGCAAGATCAAAGCAAGAGAAATATTATATTGGCCAGGAATGTCCAAAGAAATTGAAGATTTGGTACTGAATTGTCAAACATGTTTAAGTTTACAAAAAGCTAATACTAAAGAACCAATGATATCTAAAGAAATACCTAATGGTCCATGGGAAGTATTAGGAACAGACCTCTTTTACTTTCAAGGAAGGGATTATCTAATAGTTATAGATTATTTTAGCAAATATGTTGAAATTGGACATTTGGAAGATTTGTCAAGTGTAGCAGTGATAAAGCAATTGAAATCAATTTTTGCAAGACATGGTATTCCGAAAATAGTATATTCGGATAATGGTCCACAATATAATTGCAGGAAATATAAAGATTTTGCAAGAAGATGGAATTTTGAAACCAGAACTTCAAGTCCAAAATACCCGCAGTCTAATGGAATGGTTGAAAGACATATTCAAACTGTCAAGCGAATGTTAGAAAAAGCTGTAGTTGACAACAAGGATCCATATTTAGTTTTACTGGAATATCGTAACTCTCCTATTTCAGATGAAATTAAGTCACCTTCAGAATTGATGTTTGGAAGAAAAGTAAATGGATTGATGCCTATAAAAGAGAATTTTGTCCAAGCTAAACGATATGAAGACCATAAACAACATTTACTGAAGAGACAAACCTTACAAAAAAGTTATTATGATAGGAATGCAAGACCATTAAAACCACTGAAAACAGGAGATCATGTTTACATAAAAGAGAAAAGGAAAAAACTAAATGAAAGAGGGAAAATTACAGAAGAAGCAGAAAGACCACGTTCATATAGGATTATAAGAACAGATGGAAGAATTGTAGAAAGGAACAGAAGAGACCTTCTTAAAGCAACTAATCAGGAAGAGTTTGCAATACAAAACAACTATGAGAATGAAGTTATAGATGAACCCGAGATATATGAAAATAGTAGGAGCACTTCGAATTTAGATGTGCCTGTAAGTCCTTCAAAATCTAACAGAAGTGTTGTGTCACCAAATAGCAAAAGAGGTATAGTATCATCAAATTTTTCAAATGGACATAACTACATCACTCGATCTGGTAGGACTGTTAAGAAACCTTATTATTTAAAAGAATATGTTTAATTTTACTACTATTATTATTTTTTATAAAAAAAGGGAGATGTTATATATGTAACTGTAACTGTATCTATTATTATCTTTAACCATAACTGTAGAATAGTAGATGAGTAATGTAGAATAAACGATGTTTGTGTACATCTTGTAATTATCACTGAGCACGTACCCAACACATATAAAATACAACACAAGGCTTGGCAAGGACCGTATTAGTACTGTCGTGTCTGTTCCTTCGGCTGTGGTGGAGCTATATCGGAGATCGTCGACTAAGTCCCCGGGGGTTTGACCCCATTCCTTTTTCGTGGTGGGGACTGACAGAGTGGACAGGGCACCCACAAACAATGGAATTTTTGCCGATGGAGTGGTGCCCAGAGGCAAGGTGACAGAGTTTTTGATTTTGAAACGATTTAGTTCTGCCCAATGCTTTATAAAAGCCGGGCGGGGGTTGCGCCCCCGAGAACAAGGTCCCACGGACGACGAATATTCCAAACTCTGTATGTGTCCTCTAGAATATGGACCTGGGTCGGAGGTCCTTCGCCTGGTCTGTCTGTAGACACCGGGGCTGATGTTTCCTTTGTTCCACCACATTTTTACGAACAAAAGCCCCTTACCAAGTTACAACTTTATGGAACTCCTATTCAAACTTTTGGTGAATGCCTGATATCTGTTGATTTAGGATTGCGCTGCAACCTTCAATGGCCATTCATTATTGCTACTGTTTCAAGTGTTATTATTGGCTCTGACTTTTTTCAAAAATTTTCTTTGCTTGTCGATCTTGAGAATCGCCGTTTGATAGATTTCACAACCAACTTAACTTATCCGGGAGTAATTCGCAATAGTTAAAATTTAAGCATTAAACCGATTTCGGGTAACTTCCCCATGGCATCAACTTCTCAGAGAATTCCCTACAAACACGCGCCCAGTTATGGGTATTTCCGAACCCAAGCACGATGCACTACATTATATTGAAATTACCGGACCTCCAATGGCCGCTAAACCAAGACGCTAACCTCCGACAAGCTTAAAGCCAACAAAGAGGAATTTCAATACATGATGGAACAGGGAATTTGCCGTCCTTCAAAATGTTCATGGGCCACTCCGCTCTATCTAGTTCGGAAACGAAATGGTAAGTGTCGATTATCGCTTGTTAAATGCAGCTACAATTTCTCATCGTTACTCAGTCCTGCACATTCAAGATTGTATGCAAGTTTTAAAGGGAAAAGCTATTTTTACAACCCTTGATCTTGAGCGCCCGTATCACTAAGTGCCCGTTAACCCAGCTGATATTCCAAAAACTGCGGATATTACGCCTTTCGGACTATTCGAGTTTCCGGTCATGACTTTCGGCGTATGC
The DNA here is from genome assembly GCF_044657685.1 of Stegodyphus dumicola. Lineage (NCBI taxonomy): Eukaryota > Metazoa > Arthropoda > Arachnida > Araneae > Eresidae > Stegodyphus > Stegodyphus dumicola. The sequence continues at coordinate 214,132,038 of NC_140773.1, read as the reverse complement.
AATGCTGCTCAGACGTTCCAACGCTTCATGAATCAGGTGTTAAACGACCTCGAAGTTTTTGTACCTTATTTTGATGACGTCTTAATCGCCTCTTCTTTAGAGTAAGAGGCCCACCAGCGGCTGAGCGGTAAAGACGCTGAACACTGGTAGTTCGGTCCGAGGTTCGAATCCCGCGAACGGGCTGGCTGCATGGGCGTTTTCGTGGTTTTCCCCATGTGTAACGTGTATACGAGCCAGTTTCCCTTAGAAAGTCCTCCACGAAAGGCATCCCTCCCCCTTAGGCAGATAGCCCTAGTGTGCTTTGCCATAATTAAATACACCAACACCAACACTTTAGAGTAAGAAGACCTATCACATTTGAGAACAGTTTTTGAACGTTTTTATAGGTATGGTGTCTGTTCTTAATCCTTCCAAATGCGTTTTTAGCTAACCAAGAGTATCCTTTCTTGGTCAGGAAATTCCCACTGATGGAGTTCGACCCCTTCACGATAGAGTCACCGCTATCCGCGATATGCCCGAACCATCTACAGTGAAGGACTTAAGAAGATTTCTTGCTATGCTCAATTTTTATTGACGTTTCTTACCTCATGCAGCAACCATACAAGCACCTCTAAATTCTTTTTTGGTTGGAAGCAAGAAAAACGATAAACGTGTTATAACCTGGACCACAAAATCTCGCGAAGCGTTCCAAAAACGCAAAAATGATTTAATTTCGGCAACAAATTTGCAGTATCCTTCCGCATCGGAACCATTATCACTCTACGTTTATAAGGTATTTTTCCCGCTTTCTTAGCGTGCCTTCGTAGTGTAGTGGTTCTGCACGCTGGGCCGGTACTCCAGAGGTCCGCGGTTCGATTCCTGGTGAAGGCGGTTACTAATTTCTCAATCGCTCTTGCTTCCAAATATCCTATAATGTCTCTACAGTGGCACCCGAAATAAAAGGGGTGTTGGATGAGTATTCTCCACGCCCAGGATTTGGTGATTGGGTCTCCTGAAAACCCCAGTAGCCCTTTAAAAAAGGTAGTATATAAGGTATTTCTCCCGCTTTCCTATCGTGCCTTCTTGGTGTAGTGGTTCTGTACGCTGGGCCGGTACTCCAGAAGTCCGCGGTTCGATTACCGGCGAAGGCGTTGCATATTTTTCCTCTCTTCTACTTCCAAAAAAATAACCTAATGTCTCTATGCTTTGAAGCATCAACAACAGGTATAGGAGCAGTTTTACAACAGAAAGATCAAGAATTATGGAGACCACTTTCATATTTTTTTAAAAACCTCTCACCAGCGCAAACCAGATACAGCACTTACGATCGCAAATTATTAGGAATTTATGAAGCTTTCAAATATTTTCGACATACACTATAGGGACGCGTCTTCATAATCTTCACAGATCACAAACCCTTAACCTATGCTTTTCAGCAGCGTTCGGATAAAGCTTCTCCTCGTCAAATGAGACACCTAGACTTCATAGGGCAATTTTCAACACATATCCGTTATATTGAGAGTTCGCAGAATATTGTAGCAGACACCTTGTCTCGTATTGAAGAACTAGCCGTTCCTTCGCCAATAAACTTTGCTGCCCTTGCGGATGAACAACACCGGGATTCAGAACTACAAACCATCTTGCAAAGCAAATCTTCCACCAATCTCAACTTGCAGCCTATGCAGCTGTTACCAGGAAAATCACTTTATTGTGATGTTCAGGATTCAAGATTTTGACCTGATGTTCCCTCCGGATTTCGCCATGCCATTTTTAGTCAGTTACATCGTCTGTCACATGCTGCCATCAAGGCTTCGAGGAAAATGATACGGCAACGTTTCGTATGGCCTAGCATGCAAAAGGACATAGCCAACTGGACACGTTCGTGCTTGGAGTACCAAAGATAAAAAAGTTTCAGACACACCACCAGCCAACTTAAAAATTTTAATTTGCCCTCATCTCGCTTCAATCACGTGCACCTCGACTTGGTCGGGCACTTATATTTATTAATAATAATATTATACATGAATACAATTAATTACTATGTATACGTTTTTCTTACCTTGGATGAAGCAAATTTATCATTTACTTCATCAAAGTCGATCCTTTCAAATTTTTCTTTTTCCACACTTAAAACTGCTAGATGACTTAGGAGATCTTGTCCCATCGTTGATTGTAAATATGTGAAAATTTATTTTAATTTGCTGAACCAACGTTCATAGCTAGCATTTGATAATGAAATAGTAAGTAGTATTTGAAGTGCGACTCTTAGGTTTGGAAAAACATTTTCTCTATAGATCTGTAGTGGAGTTTTAGGTTCCGTTTCTTTTCTACTGCGGAGTAACGTCATTTGGTCACATTCCCTGCTCAAAACAATTAGGGGATATCGTGGGTTCGGTATGAACTAGCTATATAATCGAGAACCTTTTTGAACAAAAGGAAAAGAGATTATAAAGGAAAATTATAACGTTTACAAAGTTAGGAATATGCAAATTTAGTCTGTGACGTCGAAAACTATGCGTTTTAGATAAGGAGTAAGGAGAGACCTGCAGTATTCCTTTTGTAATAGAAGATTAAAAAAACTGACATGCGTTGAATGCTTTGTAGGGGTGAATATACGATGTCTCAGCAAGATGACTTAGTTGAATCGGTAGCCAGGAAGGCCATCAGTCGTTTACAGGCGAGTCAAACGCAATCCACTGTAGCAGAAGCGTTAGGATTTCCCCAAAATGTTATTTCCAGATTATGAAATCGGATTCTGGAAACTGAACATGTTAGAGAAATTCGGGACAAGGTCGTGTTATCGTTTTAAAATAAAAAGCGGGAGATAAACGTGCATTTCATCATCATCATCATCATCATCAATATTGCCGGCATATTGCTGCTTTTACGCAATGTTTCCGGCTCATGACACATAGGCCCGAAGGGCGCTTGACGATAGTAAGCAATGACGATTGAGAGGAGGCATCATTTCGTTTATAACAATACAAATATATCTCTACTTTGGAGAAATAAAGTGGTCAGAAAAAACGTTTTGGTTGATGTACTACAAACATTTTATTACACATTTTATCAGGAAAATTAAGAAAATAAATAATTAATTATATTACAATAGTTATTAATTTTAAATATGTTTTCCAGAAATCGATCAAAATAAAAACTGAAATTTTCGGGAAAATCTTGTTTGGAGACCATTTGGCGCCCCTCTACGAGCGGCGCCCGGGACATCATGCACCCCCTTGCCCCCCCCTCGCTACGCCACTGTTTCGCGCCCCTTGGATGCTGCGCCCGGGGACAGTTGTCCCCCTTGCCCCACCCTAGCTACGCCACTGGAGCCACCTATCTGCCAAAGACGGAACATTCCCCGTTTTTAGGCGACTGGGGTTTAAGGTAGCCCCCCTCCACTCTCACGTTCACTCGTCTCGAGACCAAAAATGAATTTTTCCTCGCAAGTCCCGCAATAGCATTACCTCAGGTTATCAGGTTCAATGTTTCTTCTAACCTTCTTCGGAAACATACAATGACCTGACTAGAACAGAGAGCTTACTAAAGCTATGTTCACTAATTGTAGTAAGTAGACAGGATACAGACGAAGGGTATACAAAACCCTTTATTTTTTTCTTTATATACAATGACTTCCGTACTTCGGAATACAATGACCCTCCACTCGGGGTCTAACTTAAAAGATATCAAAATAAAACTAAACTCTAATTTAACTTTAGAATAAGATTGGCCTTATAATAACAGGAAGCGTATGTAGCACAGAGACTGTGAACACTACAATACGTTTAATTTATCAAGAGGATTAAAACCTCTGGCCTGGAAGGCAAAGTAGCAACTGCGTAACTTCTAAGGTAAGCGGCCTGCTTCGAACTCACGGCTTCCTCTCTTCTGCTTGGCAAAAAGGCCACACTTAAATACTTGGCGTTCGCCAAACAACTTTGCATAAACTCCTTCACGCTTATAATTCTGGCCGGAAGTAGAAAATAAGAAGTGATAGTAAAGATTTAAAATAAAATAAACGTTAGTAAAACTTAAGATCCTTACATACTTCCCGCCAGAGTTAATTAGTTTGAAACTGAGGTCTAAAACGACCTTGTTGAAAACTTTTAGCTCTAGAAACTAACGCGAGGCCAAACTTTTACAATCATAACTTAGTTAGAAACTAGAAAATTTTAAAAGAAAGAAATTTGTTACAAATAGCAGCTCCCGGAATATACAACAATCTTTTTTCTTTTTCATCTGTACTGCATCAAAACAGGAGCTTTATTCAATTCTGGTTCCTTCCAGAGATCTGGAAGGAAAACTAGTTTAATGAAATGTCACAGAATGACATTGCAAATAACATATAGAATATACTTTTCTTAACATTCTTATTTCATTCATGACTATTTTAATTATCTCTCCCCGTGCTCTCTGACATGTGTTGTAAAAACACCAAACACGAATGTGTTTCTGTCTATGTGTTCAACACTTCCTCCTACAATCAAAACACTAATGTGTTAAAATTCAACATACGAGACCTCTTAACACACCCTAATTTCAACTCTAGACCCTGAGGTACTATTCTGAAAGTGGCTAACTCTAAAGTGTAGCGTCAGAGAGCCTAACTACATCATTCAACTATAACACATATTCACCATGATTTAATCTTTACAGTCACACGAATAACAAATTTTTTAACATTACTTTCACTTTTACCATATCACGTTATTTCTAAACATTCAAAATAACAGTTCACATGTATACAAGAACATATCAAGATGCCGTTAATTTTACACATTTGAAAACATACATTAGTAGTACATTGTTAACTTCTATTCTTTTCAAAGCAAGTGCCAATTCTTTCTACATTGAAATAATACTACATTTCAAAAAGTCTTTCAGACTAAAACTTCTTTCTTGTTAGAATGTTTTAAATAAAATTTATACAATAACTTTTTACAATATTTAAGTCTTTATACAACGCTATTATACATCAACTTTAGTTTTACGCGCGAGTAATTGAAAAACATAATAAGAAAATCGGTCACAACTCATTTCTCGCCCTTTTGGCGATAAAGGTAGACCTCGCATGAGGTAAAACTTCTTGAAATCTGCCACTTGCAGTAAGAATGAAAGATTAACTTAAGTTTGTAAAGTAACATAAAATTTTACTTATCTTTGTAATATTCAGACATCCTTTTCTGGGCCCAGTCTTTAAAGGTATAGGAGATAGTAGCTTGGTTGATCCTCCTTCTTGTACGGGCTCGCCCTTCAGTGCTTTCCTCTGGAAGCTTCCGTTTTTCACCACTACGGCCACCCTTGAACATCTTCCTTCTGTCCTCTGCTTGTGGTCTTTGCCGTTTGAAGGCAGCTGGTCTTGGTGGAACCGGGAAACTTCTGTCGTGATCCTGCTTGGACCTCGTTGTTGGCCGTTCAAATTTTTCTTGTACTTTTTCCTCCGCCGCTGATGGCCCTTCCGCAGTTCGGCGACTTTTGCTGCGGAGAGTTCTGTCGGATGAGTCAATCTTCCGTTTCACAGCCGGGTTATAGTTGCCGTCCTTTCTCCCGGTCTTTTCCACATACGTCGTCCTTCTCCCTTCTTCATTCTGGGGGTGTTCGTGAACTCTGTTTTTTGGACGGTGGAACGGCTTCTTTTTCTTTGTACCTTCAATTTTTCCGCGGGGCAATTTTCTTTTCACTTGCTTCTGTCTCTCATTGGCTTGCCCTTGTACTTGTCGTTTTCCCACCTCTGGAGCTTGTACCTGCGGTGTCTGCCGTACCGGATCCTGCAAAAGATCTGAAAAGATTTGCATTTTATTACGGTCATAGAATGGTTTTATCTGGTCAATGTTTGCGGAACAGGTTTCACCATTTCTTGCCTTTAACACTACAACAGCGTGAGTTATTTTTTCTATAACATATGGTCCTTCAAAGCGTGGAAAAAATTTGGCAGTTTTATCTTCTGGTGCTGAAGAAAGTGAATGCTTAATTTTTAGTACTTCATCCCCTACTTTATAAGTTACTCCCCGTCGTTTCAAGTCATAATACAATTTTTGTTTTCTTTGTGCTACTTCCGTATTCTTTTTTGCTTCTTTTATTAGTTTTTCTATATCACCCATTTTAAATTCTGGGGCTCTTTGTTGCACATAAAATAGTTTATCTAACGGTGTTATAACCTTTCTGCCTAGAAATAACTCAGCAGGAGTTTTGCCCGTTGTATCATGTTTTGCGGTCCTAAGGGCGAAAGCAAATTCATTGACATAGTTATCCCAGCTTTTATGAAAATTTTTAACATAACTACGGATAATTTTCACTATATTTCTGTTGACCCGTTCCGCTATATTTGATTGCGGCCGATACGGGACCATTTTTAAATGACGTATGCCCAGTTTTTGGCACATGTCTTCAAATATATTACTTACAAATTGAGGACCATTATCCGATATAACTTTTAGGGGCGCCCCGTATTTTAAAATATATTTATTTAAAATAGAATCGGTAACTAATTTCGCGGAGGCTCGTTTTAAGGGAACAATTTCGGTCCATTTACTAAAATGATCAACTATAACAAGGAGATAGCGACTTTTGTTTAACTGACTTTTTGGGAAAGGGCCCAATAAATCGATGCCGATTATTTCATTTGGAAATTCGGATTTAATACTATTTAGAAACCCGGCCGGGCGGAAATTAATATAATTAACGGCTTGACATGTTGGGCAGGACTGGACATACGCCCTTGTTAACTTTTGCAGTTCAGGAAAGTAGACTGCCTCGCGTACGCGTTGAGTAGTTTTTCGAATACCAGCATGAGAAGCTAAAGGGCTGTCATGGAGCTCTTGCAGGATATTTAATCTAAGACTAGCTGGGATAACAGGTCGAAATTCGTTGTTGGAATTCGTAGTTTTTGTATAAAATAATAGACCATCTATTAGTTCGTAATGGGCCGCCCTATTTCTTATCGCCACAATATCTTGGTGGCTAAAATTTTCAGGATCCTTCAAATACTCATAAATACTTCCAAACTCAGGATCCTTACCCAGTTCGGTTATTACAGTTTCTCGGGAATTTATTGTACACGCTGTCAGCATTGCAACTTTTACGGTATTACCTTGTTCGTCTAATTTAATTCGTGACAGGGCATCTGCTACGATATTTTCCTTTCCGGGGGTATGCTTGATTACCAGATTATATTCTTGCAGCTTGAGTGCCCATCTTATTAACCTTGGGGATAAATTTTTCCCAGAGTACAATCTAGTTACCGCCGCATGATCAGAATATACTGTTATCGGGGCCTTTCCAAAATAGACTCGGAACTTTTGCACTGCTAACAGAACTGCAAGTGCCTCTCTCTCGGTCGCGGAATAGTTTCTTTGTGTTTGATTTAAAGTTCGGCTAAAAAATGCTACTGGCTGCTGATTTTGCGAAAGTACCGCTCCTACCGCATAATCCGAAGCATCCGCTGAAATTTCTAAATTTTCATCCTTTTCAGGAAATTTCAACACAGGGGCTTGCGTTAATGCTTGTTTTAATTTTTCGAAAGCACTATTGGCTTCGGCCGTCCACGAGAATCTTGCCTTTTTCCTTTTTAATTTTAACAATGGCTCAGCGATAGCCGCAAAATCTTTTATAAAGGACCTATAATATGAACAAAGTCCTAGAAAAGAAGAGAGCTTCTTTGCCGTGTTTGGAGTCGGATACTTTTGTACAGCGATTATTTTTGATTCATCTGTCTCGATCCCTTTTTGCGATATTTTGTAACCTAAATATTTTAATTCAGGGGCTGCAAATTTGCATTTTTCGATATTAACTTTTAGACCGGCCTCATTTAATAAAGAAAACACCTGTCTTAAATCCTGTACATGTTGGTCTAGATTATCACTAGTAATAATGATATCGTCTAAATAGATAAATGTGGACTTTCCGAGAACAGGTCTTAACACAATGTCCATGCATCGCTGAAATGTTGCTGGGGCGCCTGAAAGGCCAAACGGCATTCGCAAAAATGCATAAGTGCCAGACTTGGTTATAAAAGCAGTCTTAGGCACGTCCTCAGGCCTGATCCCTATTTGAAAATAACCATTCGTTAAGTCTAAAGTTGTCATAAATTTGGTTGATTTTATGTTCCTTAAAATTTCTTCTATAATCGGTAACGGATATACCGGATATTTCGTTATGGAATTTAATTTACGGTAATCAATAGCGAATCTCCACCTTTTTGGATGCTCCAAAGGATAATCATTATTTTTCTTACATAAAACCACCGGACTAGCATAACTACTTGAGATAGGCGTTACGATCTTTTTACGTAGCATATCGGTAATATGCCATTCTATAATTTTTTCCTTATTCTTATCATACCGGTATGGCTTTTGACGAACCGGCAATGCATCTCCGGTGTCAATACTATGGTTAGTAACCTGGGTAAATCCTGGAATATCACTAAATAACGAAGCAAATTCACTTACCACTTGTCGGATTCTATCTTGCTCGTCATTAGGCAGGTGGTCAAGTTTTAACATCGGCGGTTCAACCTTTTCTACACGCACTGGTTTCATCGTCAGCTTAAGAGACGCTTCATTAAAATCCAGTGTAGCTTGTGCGTCTGAAAGAAAGTCTATTCCTAGTATTAAGTGTGCTTGCAAATTCTTTACTATAAAAAATATCACCTTTACTTGTTCGTCCTTGATACGGATGTACAAAGGTACTTTACCTACGCACTTACATTGTTCTCCTTGCGCCGCTAATACTGTTGTATTATCCGCATTATATATGCGGTATTTGCGAAAATACTTTCTAAAAAAGACTTCTGCCACACAGGAACACTGCGCGCCGGTATCCAGGAGTGCGGTGGCCGGGATATTATTTACCAAGACTTCAATCTTCGGAAGAGTTAAATTTTTCACCATTACTGTATTTAACTTGTAGGAAGAGGGGTTTTCGTGGCCTTCGGATTTCCGCACCCTCTCGTCAGCAGAAATCCGTTTTAGTTTAAATTATTTTTCCTTTCGGTGCTTTCCTTCTTTCTCCACTGGCCTTGAGACTTTTTGCCTGGGTTGCTATTGAACTGTCGACGTTCGCCGGCTGTTTTTGAATGCTCGGGTTTCCTTGCCCACTGATTCGCTTTTTCTCCGTAGCCATGTGCTTGAGTTTGCTGTAGTCTTGGCGTACCAAATTGGTTTCGCTGTTGATATTGGCGTCTTCTTTCGACGTCCGCCGTTCTTCTACTTTCAAACTGGATTGCTAGCTCAAATAATTTTTCCAGTGTAGTCGGATTTCTCAATTCAATAAAGTCTTGCACTTGGGGTAGTAACCTCGGCAAAATCACTTGAATTATTTCAGGATCCGGACGGTTTCCATACAAGAGCTTGAAAACGTGAATTTTTCTTAAAATAAAACTCGAGATGTTTTCCATTCTTTGTTGATATATACTGAAAAGTTCTGTTTCTAATTTCGCACGATCCCTTACAACAGGGAAGGCTTTTAGTAGGGCAGTCTTGAAATTTTCGTAGGTATAGGTGGGACTTCCTGCTTGACCCAAGAGACTTCTGCCGATACATTTGAACCAGTTAAGCGCTTGGCCCCTCAAAGCGCTGGTAGCTAAGGTAACTTTTTGAAACTCGTGCACGGGGTAGAGCATGAAGTGGTCATCCAATTTTTCCAAAAAACTGGTTACCTGTGAGTTTCCATTAAACGTTGCTTCTGGTTTCATCGAAGCGCGCATGGTCTGGACAATATACCCAAATCCTTCCAGGGCGGCAGCTGGCATTTCTGGATTCTGAGCTGTTTCTGCAGGCAGCACAGGTTCTTCTTGAAACTCGGCCATGGTTATTCTTCGTCGGGCGCCACTATCAGGTTCAATGTTTCTTCTAACCTTCTTCGGAAACATACAATGACCTGACTAGAACAGAGAGCTTACTAAAGCTATGTTCACTAATTGTAGTAAGTAGACAGGATACAGACGAAGGGTATACAAAACCCTTTATTTTTCTCTATATACAATAACTTCCGTACTTCGGAATACAATGACCCTCCACTCGGGGTCTAACTTAAAAGATATCAAAATAAAACTAAACTCTAATTTAACTTTAGAATAAGATTGGCCTTATAATAACAGGAAGCGTATGTAGCACAGAGACTGTGAACACTACAATACGTTTAATTTATCAAGAGGATTAAAACCTCTGGCCTGGAAGGCAAAGTAGCAACTGCGTAACTTCTAAGGTAAGCGGCCTGCTTCGAACTCACGGCTTCCTCTCTTCTGCTTGGCAAAAAGGCCACACTTAAATACTTGGCGTTCGCCAGACAACTTTGCATAAACTCCTTCACGCTTATAATTCTGGCCGGAAGTAGAAAATAAGAAGTGATAGTAAAGATTTAAAATAAAATAAACGTTAGTAAAACTTAAGATCCTTACAAGGTTACTACGAAATACTTCCTATTGCGCAGTTAGAAACTCAGTATAACCACCTATGTAGCAAGTTATCAAGGAGACTCAGTCCCCAAATCGTGGTGGTGACAAATTTATCATCCACCACCTTTTAGTTCGGATACCACTTGCCAAGTCATTAGGTTCTATAACGCTGGAAACGTGAAAAATGAAGAATCCCCCTCCAAGGGACTCGAACCTGAACCTCTCGAATACGCGTCGAATATGTGTTTAACTAGACCACGAAGGCACGCGGAGAAGAGGGAGGAAGTACAATGCTGATCATAAACCATCAGCTGCCTACGTGCAAAATGAAACTGACCAGCTAATTTTACAGAAATATGTTTGATATCACTGATTTCATTTCGCTGCCCTTAAATTTGGGCAGCCCACGTGCTGTGCACCGTCTTGCCCTCCCCCTTAGGATCGGCCTGCTTATATATTTTAAAAAGCTTGTGAAATCTATTTTAAATAAGTTGATTTTTGACAAATTATACATTTGATCTAACATGACTATCATATTTTTCTAGCAAATTTGTCTAACTCGTCATCATACTCTCATTTCTTATTTTGAGAACCAGAAGGATTGTACGGTTTTAAAAGATTAGCTACATTTTTCATTTTACGTCTTTTAAATCCATATTTATTACGTTAAAAATATGCATGTCAAGAGAAACGGAATGTTGTTCATGGCAGAACGTAGAGATGCTGAAATAAATATTTCGTACAATTAAGAAAAGTGTAATGGGAGGAAAAAATAAAACTTTATTTGTGGTCAATTTATTCAACTTTCATGATTTAATGCAGAAGATGTTTATACAAGCGGCGTGGGATCGGCCATGTGCACCTCATTAATCACCGATATACTTCCTCTAGAGTAGAACTGAGGTATGTGTGTTTGCGGATGCAGAAGTATTTCGATGGATTCTATGATATTTATTCTGTGATAGAATTCTGTGTAAGCAAGCACTTCGTCTGGTATTGTACGTATTTTTAGTTAAAATAATTCAAGTTATTTGTATAGACTGTATAAGATTTTCATTATTTTAGAATGAGCAACTATGGATAAATATTTAAATTAACTATCAAAGGTAAGATGTTGTCTACAAATCAATGTAAAAAACATTGCGTGAAAAAAGAAAGGCCTTGAATTTGTAGAATATGTATTTATCTGGTAAATAACATCTTCTCTACACATATAATAAAAGAAAGAGTTTGTCTGTGTGTCTTTCGTTTGCGCTGCGCGTAAGCTAATAGACCCACGGCTACGAGATGTGGTACATAGGTGCATCTAGACAAGAGCCAGTGCACCTCGAAGCGATTTTAAGAGATTGGCATATTTCAATGTCATTTTATATATATATATATATAATACATGTTTATTGATTTTTTTTTTATTTTTTTTTTTATTTTATTTTATTTATTTATTTTTTTTTTTTTATAAAGTTGTTCTGCAAAGTAAAATTCTGCACGGAATTTTTTGTTTTTTGAGTTTCTTTCATGTTATTTTTCGCTTATTTCACTATTTGTAAGATATTGAAAGGTTTTGCATGATTTTTTTCTTCAACGGAAAGTTGGTTAATTTTTTATTAGGATAATTAATATTTGTATTAAGGGATATAGCTTATTTCATTATAATTTTTTTCTCTTGAAAATATAAGATAAAATATCATTAATTATACTTTGCTTTTCAGAATTTTTTGTTTTTTGTATTCTTTTATGTTATTTATTGCTCATTTCACTGTCTTTAAGATATTGAAAAGTTCTGAGTGATTTTTTTAGGAAACAAAGTTCTTAATCTCCTTCATACCATTTGAGTTCTTAAATTTATTTATTAGGATAATTAATATTTGTATTAAGGGATATTGCTTATCTCATTGTAATTTTGTTATACGTAATAACTTTTTTTTTTATGAAGTTGTTCTGCAGAGTAAAATTCTAAGCACTTTTTAAATTTAACGTTTGGTGTCCCCTTCAGCCATTTTTTCCGGTACATTTAAAAGCCAGACGAAGGCTGGAGCGAAGCTGCTAGTAAATATATAAGTAAGATAGAAGATCAAATATATTCCCTGTAATTATTCGGATTGCATGTAACGAGATCACTTGCTTTTTCCTCAAAGCCGTTTAAACTTGAGAAGTCGAATGCAATTGTTAAAAATGCCCATTTTGAGAGAGAAAGAGAAATGAAGAGTATAAAAATTCGTAAATAAATAATACATTTTTGCAAAAACAGCATCTCTCATTGAATAAAACTTTCAACATTTAACAGAAATAGGTCTTCATTTCCTTCCGAATAAACGGGCTCACCAGCGGCCGAGCGGTAAAACCGCTGAACACTGGTAGTTCGGTCCGAGGTTCGAATCCCGTGAACGGGCTGGCTGCATGGGCGTTTTCGTGGTTTTCCCCGTGTGTAACGTATATACGAACCAGTTAGAAAGTCCTCCACGAAGGCATCCATCCCTTTAGGCAGATAGCCCTCGTGTGCTTTGCCATAATTAAATAATCCAATCCAATCATTCCGAATAAACGCAAAGCAACCAATTAGTTATAGAAGGAAATTTAGGTGAAAGTCTTATGTCATTGTTACAACTAAAATCATAAATAGGGAATGTTATATATACAGGGATGGCTCTGGAACTTTTTTTCACAAAGCCGGTCTGTTTTTTCTCTGCTCGCTACTCGTAAGAAACTTCTCCTCTAGGGTTGCCACATTTATCGAAGGGCGCAAGGCGCTTCCATTATCGCCATCACCACAGAGTTTCCTCCCCAGTTCCTTTGATGACCATTCAAAGGAACGACATCAGGTTATGAAAATACCTGTTCTCAGAGGATCCGTACTCTCGGGTATTTTTTTCATAATTACAAAATTAGTATATAAAATTAGAAAAGATCAAAATGCAATTCAATATATAACAAGGTAATGACACATATAATAAACATGAAATAAAAAAAAATATGTTACGATATGAATTTAAAAAAAATTAAATTGTTATGTAAGAAGCAAGTTCCTTAGAAAAGTGAATGTCTTCCCGATCTGGTGACAGTTTGTGTCTTAGAGAGTTCGTTTGCAGATCTATTCTGCTGAACTGTCTTTAAGTCTTTATTTGTTTTCAGTTCCGGCAAATTAGAGTCCGAAAGCAAATAAGTTGGTTTCACACGGTTTATAGACACAGTAGATTTCAGACTGTTAATATCAATTGTGAAAGTTTTGTCCGTTCTATAAAGGACTTTATGAGGACCTGTATATGGTTGGCACAGAGGTGGCTTTACTCGATCGACACTTAAGTATACATGCGTACACGACTTTAAGGTAGCACTTACGTAACACTTTTCTTGGCAATGTGATTGGATTTGATTGTTGCATTCTATGCCGAAGATTCGTGATAAATTGAGTGTCATACGGAGATATCTTATATGACGTTATCATATCACTAGGCAGCTTGAGAGTTGCGCCGTACACCAGTTCAGCACAAGATGACTGTAGATCCTCCTTTACGGCTGTCCGAATGCCAAGCATAATAACTGGTAGTGTTTCAGTCCAGTTATTGGTCTCGTGAGCCATTGAGAGAAGATTTTAAATGTAGATGAAATCGTTCAACAATGCTGTTGGACATTGGATGATAGGCTGTTGTTGTGATTCTGTTCGTACCCAAAATGCGCGTAAATTCTGCAAAAATTGCGGATCTCATATGAGAACCTTGGTCTGTTGTTATGATCGATGGGCAGCCAAAACGAGGTATCCAACAGTTGAAGATGGCTCTGCAAATGGTTTCCGTTTTCATATCCGGGATGGGAATGGCTTCAGGCTATCTGAAGAATCTATCTATTAGAGTCAAAAGGTACACGTTTTGCCTTCTGATGGAGGTAACGGTCGAACGATATCCATATGGATTTCTGAAACACGTGCATCAGGAAGAGAGAATGTGCCCATTGGTGCTTTATTATGCCTAGTAATTTTCGATTTTTGGCAAGATTCACAGATTTCACCCAATTTTTGATATGACATTTCATATCGGGCCATACATAACGAGATCAAATAAGCTTCGTAGTAGCTGCAATTCCTGGATGTGACAGATTATGCAGATGATTAAAGATGACTATGCGAAAGGAATTCGGAACAAATGGACGAGGAATGTCCGTTGATATGTCACAAAGAATATTACCATCAGAATATTGGCACGGTTTAAATTCCAGTTTCAAAGATGATGTATTGTTTTTGAGAAGGTCTTGTACCTGTGGATCATGCTGTTGAGCTTCCGAAAATTTTTTAAAATCCAAAAATGGAGATTTTCTTGTGGAATCAATTTCAATTCTTGAAAGAGCGTCCCTAATATTAGTAGAGTACTGAGAAATAAAATCTAAATGCCGCAATTGTCGAGGTGAACATTTATGAGGGTTCTGTTTAAAAGCGTATATTAACGGTTTTTCGATCCGTATAAATGATAAAATTTCTGCCCTCTAACATGTGTCGGAATTTCTTAATTGCAGAATAAATTGAAAATAATTCCCTATCGTACGCGGACCATTTCTGTTGACTTTTATTGAGTTTCATAGAGAAAAATGCTATAGGTTCCCATGTTTGTTGAGACAACTGCATATGTGTGCCGCCTATTGCGACGTCTGAGGCATCTGAGATGCTTAGCTGGGCTCCGGGAATAGGGTGTCTCAAAAGGGTAGCTTGAGCAATGGCATTTTTGGCAGCAATAAACGCTTGAAAATCTGAAAGATTTCAGATTTTCTTTCCTCACCCCTTTTTATTTTTTTGGTTATAAACACTCAGTTTAAAAATAAGCATTTGTGGAATTTGTGTGTAACGAAAGAATTTGTGTGCAACGGCAAAATGTTTGTAGGAGTAATGATTTTGCTGAAAAGTCATTAAAGGGAACTATTGCTTTGAGTCTAATCATAAAGTGGTCGCTGCGAAATTTCCATCAAACAAAAATCCAGTTGCAAATAAGGCCACTGATTATTTTTCGGAATAAATACCTATCTAGAACGTAAAATACGTAAGGTATAAAATAAATGATTGCTTTCAATTATAAGCCATTCTTCTGTAACGATTCGCTAAGCTAGTTGCGCTAATACGTGAGTACTACTGTATATGCATGTATGTATATATATATATATGTAATATATATATGTTGTATGATCTTAAATTCATTTAGTGCGAAATCAAGTTATTCTACTACTTGCGCAATAGCTGCAAAGTAAGTTAATAATAATTTATTTAATAAAGAAATATTGATTATATTATCTCCTTAGATTAATTTTAGTAGAATTATCTAAAAAGAGAGAATCCATAAATTATGTAATATATATATATATATATATGTGGGTAATAATAAAATTCCATAGTCAAGAATACACTTAAAATTCTAAATGTATGTTCTTCTTATTTTTAATGGCGACGGTCTCTTATTTGAAAGTACGTGGAATTAAATCTACAGCCCCGTAGTCAAGTTGTTTTTCCCGCCTTTTCTACACGTACAGTTATAGAATGTTCTGGAGATATTTAAAGCGAACTGGAATGGCTGACGAGGCTGACGTCATTTCTTGGAAGCTCCGCCTTTCCAGAGGCTATAAAAGGACTCGCAAAGGAATATCGGGGTCTTTTCTTTAATGTAACGATGCAGTAAACTTCATACAAAAAGTTATTAGTAGTTCTTTTTTATTTTTTCCGGATATCTGATTTTGTAACTGCTATTTCTCCTGACCAATAATAAATGGATCCTGTTTTTTAAACTTATCGTCAGATAATTTAAGCCACGACTACATCTATGATTCTTCACCAATCTATTTATTCCGGACAAAAGCTGGTACATCAATTATATATATATATATATATATATATATATATATATATATATATAATTCTTTTGAAAAGAAAACACAAACATGCCTAGTTATTTTCGCGCATTAAGCTGCAGAAAAATTATCATTTAAGACATAAAGTAAGAAATTTAGAATTAATATTTCACAAAGACCAGAACTTGAAATTCATAATTAATAAATTTCAAATAACCATAGAAATGCAATAATAAATTTTAAAATTTTAAAACCAAAACATTTCAAACAAGCAAAACCCCTCTTCAGAAATTATGAAATTAAAAGAAAAATGAACAAAAACAGAAGAGAAATTCAATCAATCTCAGTGTCAATTCTTCAGGGGGGAGGAACCTTGGAGTCAATTGAAATCTCTCTTCTACAAAATCATCGCTTTTCTGTATCCAGATTAGCCTATGAACCATTTCAATATATTTAAATTATAATTGTAATAGTTCATCCGTAAATTCTGGCCTTTCCCCAAAGCAAGGGAAAAAATTTCTAATTATAAACATTAGAATAATCTTAAATAAAGAGAATTCTATCCCTATGATGCGTACAGAACAGAATGATACGTACATTTTTGCCATCTTGGTTTCTTTAGCGAAATTAATCGCTCAAAAGGCTAAAATCTTGTACCTAAATGTAATTTTGAAACCAAAATGAAAACGTTAAAATATTTCAAGGAAAATTTTAATTTTATTTTTTAATCAAAGAAACAGAAATTGAATGAAATTAAAGTAAAATTTTTACGCTTGTAAAAACACAAAGGGAAAAAAATAAAATTATTTAGTGTAAAACTTAATAAAATTTAGAAAATCTCAAAAAAGAATTCTTTTCTTTTAAAAGTATTGAAAACGAAAGTGAAAAAACGCAAGTGGAAAACCAAAATACTTCAGAGAATAATTTCTTAAATCAAAATGTTTACATTTAAACAGATATATATATTATCTCCTAGAAAAATAAATTGTGAAAATTAATAAAACTAGTTAATGTTATATTTTCCCCCCTTCGTGTTGTAGAAATATTTGGTTATTTGGCAGCAGGAGAGGTATAGTCACTTTACTTAACCTGTTCCGCCAAACTAAGTTAATGCCACTACAGGGTTAGGAAGTCATCCTAGTCATTGCTAGCAATCTGACGGTTAGCCACCTTTCTACATTTTACATTAATCTGTAGTTTCTTGGATATAATTCTTTTCATTCACTTGCTTCATTATCTCTAAGATGCCCTTGTTGCAGTTATAGTCCAACAGTCTATTCACAGGATATGTGATGTAGTCAGAAGGAAAGAACTGCTGTCGAAGGTGCTCTGTCAGAGGGCAGGAGAGCAAAAAATAAGCAACGCCTTCGCCGAGACTCGAACCACAGGCCTCTCGAATACGCTTCGAGCGTGCTGACCATTACACTTTGAAGGCATACTAAGAAGGCGGGAGAAATACCTTATATACTCCCTTTAAAGAGCGACCGGGGATTAGGGGACCCAATCGCCAAATCCTGGTTGTGAAGAATCATCATCCACCACATTTTTTAGTTCAGGCGCCACTGTAGAGACATTACCTTATTTGGAAGCAGGAGAGATGAAAAATGAGCAACGCCTTCGCCGGGGCTCGAACCACGGACCTCTCGAATACGCATCGAACGTGCTGACCACTACACTAAGAAGACGAGAGAAATACCTTATAATGTTAGTAAAATAGTTAAGTAAAATTAATAAACATTCATTTTTATGAAAAGATCCATTAAAATTCAAGTATTGTCTATTGAAAGAGAAAAATTCATTAAAAGTAATGTGGGCAAAATTAAAATCTGAGCGACTTTTATAAAACACAGATATATATAAATATTATATATATGTATGTATATGTGTGTGCGTATGTATACAGGATGTTCGGAAATTATCTAGCAAAATGTAAAGGCAGATTGAGAAAAACAAAACAAGCAGATTTTATAATGAAATATGCCTGGCAAAATGGCGCGTTGAGATAATACAGATTGCTATTAAAAAGACAGAAACTTTCATCTGTCGTAAATTATTATTCCCATGTGCATATTTTAAGCGATAAGCATTGCTACATGTACGAGAAGCTCACCGACATGCATTTTAAATCTGTGTGGCAGCGGCTAAAACAGAGCAGCTGTTAACGCCCGCAGAACGGTTTTTTCTGTAGCACTTCGCGCCATTTAGACACACAAATTTCCTTACAAAATATGCGTATTTCAGACCATTTTACTTGCCTTTACACGTCTTCCGCATATTTTCCGAGCACCCTGTATAGCGGAAGTATGTTTTGAAAGTTTGGGAGCATCTTTTTCATTAATTTTGCTAGAAACTCTGGATATGGGGGCAAATGTGCAAAATTACATCACACAAAACGGTTTTCACCGAGCAATTTGAGTAGCGTTAATTCAAAACTGTGATGAAACGGTAACATTGTAAATTTTATAAATGCATATGTTGCCATTGACTTCATCTTTTATCATAACTTCTTTACTGATTTACACTTTTTAATATTTTTTTCAATGCTGTCTAGTAATTACATAAGACAGCCTTCAAATGACTGTTGGCGATTTTAAATGGATTTTGATTTTTGCTGTCTTCATTTTTTTATTCATCTTCCTGCTTATCAATATCGCAATAATTTACAGAATATGCAATCACTTTCCGAAGAAAATTCAGCATTTTGCTTTACCACATACGTTCAGATTGTAAATACGATCAGCATACATAAATTCCTCAGCGAGCGAGACGGACAGCGGAGTTATACCTCGTGTCAAACATTCCATCACTTGACGTTAAAAAATAGGCAGCTTTCGGACAGGGAAAGTGTCTGAATTTTTTAAAATGCCGAACTTTTTATGGTTATATATTTAACAGAAAGTGTATATTATAAACAGAAAATGACTATCTATATACCGTCTTTTCTCATGCAATAGTCGCCCTCACGTAATAGTTGCATCCCCGTTTCGAAGGAAAAAAAAAAATCGTCAAAAGCGTATAATATTGTGTAGTAGATTCCCCGCTTAATAGTCTCATCCAGACCTTTCACAATGAAAAACTGGCAAAAAAAAGTGCGACTTTTACGCGAGTAAACACAGTAGTCCTTTCAAGAAAGATAATTAAACACTAAAAGGAAAGCAAATGCGATATTAACGTTCACCGACTAAATAAAACAGTTCCACAGAATGTTAGCTCGAAGGAAAAAGTTTCTCAGAATTTTAGGGGAAAAAAAATCCTGAAAATTTTAATCAGACTAAATAAAATAGCACCTCAGTATTTTAATTGTTGTACACTGCGCCCCCCCCCACAAAAAAGAGGGGAAGGGACAGTTCTATATCTCCCGTTTTACTGGGCCGATTGACGAAATTCAACTTTTCCTTCTCATGTCTCAAAAGCGCGGCTTAGGATGTATTTTAGCACAAAATCGGACTTTTGAAATGTCATGACAATTTTTTTTCGATATTTCGATTCTGCGACTCTAATTATGCCAAACTGCAAAGTTTTGTAAAAAATCTCACGAGTACTTTTTAAAAAAATTAGCTCTCAAAATTTTAGCTCCCCAATGTTAATTGAATTTGATATTTGTTTATTAATATCTCTTTTTATATTTAACTTACTTGATTCTTTCTTCCAGAATTCGAAATTTAGTCTTAATCCAAATATAATTAGCACATTTTATATTATTTATTTTAAAAATTTGTATTTTAAAATATTTTTTATATATTTTTCGAAACAATTTTTATATTATAACCTATAAAATTTTTAATATCATCTTAAAGTAGATATATTTGTAGGCACACATGTAAGAAATTAGAGTTTTTTTATTCAAAATTTCCTAAGTAATTGCAGTTTTTACGCAAAAACAAACAGTTCTGCCAAGGACAGGAAACCAAGTTTTCGGTACACAGAATTGAAAGTTAATTTTTGGTTCCGCTGAGTAAAAAGAAGTTAAAATTGATACACCAACTGACCTAATTCACTGTTCTACTAAGAGTTTCTAATGCAAACAGATGGCAGCCATGTTAGGCCTAGCGCAACTTAAACTTTTAATTTGCTGAAATTCTACAATTATTGCATGCAGATTAACTAAAGGCACGGAAACCTTAACCGGAACATAAGAACAACATAATTCAATTACTTTTAAGCAAATAATGTGCAGTTTACCAACATTTAATAATAAAACAACCGAGCTCACTGAGCAGGGTAACAGAGAGTGGTTTTTATATTTATATAGGTTTGATGCTGTCGTTTGCAACAAAAAAGGCAGGCGCACAGTTATTTGTCATAGCAGTCCTATAAAGAAAATTTCAATGTTCTACGGCTACTCGTTTTTAAGTTATGCGAGATGCCTACATACGTACGGACGTACAGATGTCGCGGCAAATTCTATTCTGAATCCATTTTACAATCTGTTTTGGAAAAAAGAATCCTTTATTCTATCCTTACATACAGTTTTCGAGGAAAACCCTGTTTAAATCGATTCGAGAGCGGTCAAAATGGATGTTTTCTTTCAAATATTATACCCGAAATTTTCCGCGATTACGATACTTCGTTTACTTCGTACAAGGAAGTAAAAATGATAAAATGAGAAGGAATGGGTAAACATGTTTGTTAGCGCGTGAAAAAAAATAATAAATAAATAAATAAAATAAAAAATAAAATAAAATAAATAAATAAACTACTGTTTCTGCAGTATAACTTCATCAAGACATAAACAGTGCGTACGGAAAACAGTGGCACGCCATTGTGGTAAATTTGAAAATGCTTGGCGAAATTCATGCCGAAAATCTGAAGAAAGGGGATTTTTGATGGATGGATTTTTGAAAATCAATCTGTACCAGATATTGGTGATAACTTCTAAAGTCCTTAAAGCTGCTGAAATATAACCCTTTTACTTAGTCTAAATTTCCTTAAATCATAAGTTTGCTTATCGGATTATTGCGTATGACAACCTCAAAATTTAGTTAACTTTTAATCAAGGGCGCAGCTAGAGGGGGGCATCTGTCCCCGGGCGCAGAATCCAAGGGGCGCCGAACTGATGTTACGACATTTTAGAATTAAATGTTTTCCATCCATGGCAAGCAGTAG
Source organism: Stegodyphus dumicola (assembly GCF_044657685.1). Taxonomy (NCBI): domain Eukaryota; kingdom Metazoa; phylum Arthropoda; class Arachnida; order Araneae; family Eresidae; genus Stegodyphus; species Stegodyphus dumicola. Next base: position 214,110,740 of record NC_140773.1, on the reverse strand, counting down.
GGGGCGCTGAAAACCCTAGCTACGACTCTGCTTTTAATTTAAGTGTATTTTTGGAGTTTTAAAAAAATTTAAATAACATAAATCGATAAAAACAACAGAATACGTATTTTAAAGAAATTATTGATGTTGTCTAGATGAATATGAGGATAGGCTAATATAGTAGGGAGATGATATTTCCCCAGGAGAGGACTGTTTGTTATAAAGTGCTACTTTTCGAGATATTTTGAAAGTTTATAAACCTGGGAGTGTTGCACTTTGTCGTGGTCGGGCTTTCCATATTAATAGCTTCCGTGGCATGAACCCCAGGGTACTGGTGGGATGGTGGATGGAGAGAAGGGAAAAAAAATCTGAAAGCTTCCAGATTTTATATTACGCCCAAAGGGGCGTTTTCTTAACGTTTCGTCTGTTACTTTTATTTATTAAATATCATGTTCTTCGCACTCAAACCCATTGTTGATAGTTTTGACAAGTTTCAAGAAGCTATGATACCCATATTTTATGTCGTTTTGTTAGTAATTTTATCGATGCCAGGGCTTTTTAGTTTTGAAATGTGTGTAAGATCTTCCAAAGGAACAACTGAAGGAAGGTTTGTTGTGTTGTTTTTGAATAGAAATGGGGTAATCGTGTCAGTGACAAATTTTTCTGCTGGAGGGTGCGAAATGTGAGTGCGAAACTGAGCGGCATAGTGATCGGGTAGCGACTCAGCCTTCTCAGCTTCGGTGTATGCAATTCCTTGGGAGATGTTAAGGGGCGGAATAATATTGTAGCATCTTTTGTACTTATCTGTAGCTTCCCAGATAGAATTATCTTCTGTGCTAAGTGACTCCAAGTAGTTAGCCCAGTCTTGCTGTGCTTGCCTACGAGTGAGGAGCCTGGATTCGTGATTCAATTTAGTAACAATACTTTAGCATCAGGGAATCTATATTTTTGCCATTCCCCCCCCCCCCTTTTTTTTTTTTTTTTTTTTTTTTGCATTCCTGTGATTAATTAGGCCCTGAATGTCTATATTTTTCCGATCAGGAACAACCTTACTGTTATTGACAAGAACAGCGTGCATTTCAGTGGAGAGCTTCGCTACTAATGCATTCCCTTTATTTACTAAATGTGGGGAAGTGGTTGTTGTTTAGGGCTTTGGTGTATGCTCGCCATAGCGTGTTGGTGTTTGCAGAGTAATTCTGGCCAACTTGGCAAAGCGCTAAATTACTCATCCGTGGTATTTATTATTATTATTATTACTATTATTATTTCGCCTGCTTCACCCCTCAATGGGCACTACAGGTCAGTCATGTTTTTCTGATTTTTGCTACAGCAACCTATTTTGGTTGCTTATCTTTTCAACCTTATTATAGATAAACAGATTTAACAATAGTTATTATTTTAGTTGGGTGCTCCAACTTACAATTTTTTAGGAATGTTAGTATGAAATTAGCAAAATGGGTTAGTTAACTTAGAGATATTTACATATATACATGAGTTGAGGCCTGCTGCCTTTACATTTCGTCAGGTGCCTAGACCTGGTTATCTGCTATGATTATGTTTCTCTTAGAATAGACATACTCTATGATAGTTCTGACGCCCTGATGTCCGTAGTAATCCTGAAGAAGGTCTTTGAGGCTATGTCATCCCTGGAGCTGAGGAAGGAAGGCTCTGATGGGAGAAGTGAGTGCACAGTCGTGGATGTAATGTGAAACGTCTGGTGAAGAAGCTGAAGCACCGCAGCCGCATTTTACGTTTTGATGGCAGAACCTGCTGAGGTACGCGGGAAATCTTCCGTGATATGTGAAAGTTTGTAGATAGAAATCTGTTTTGAGCTTTTTGGTGGAAGCCATGGGAAACATGGAGTAGGTGTGTCGACCGGTGTCTGAGTCGTCCAGGAGCGAGCTTCCCAGATGGACATGAAGGCGCAGAAGATGTTGTGTTTGGCAGCGACTATGGAAAGGGGTATCTCTGAGTCGATGAAGGGGTGATATGTGGCTTCTTTAGCTAAAGAGTCGTTACCTTGGGTACCTTGATGACTACGTATCCAGCATAGAGTCACTTGCCTGGAAGAAGACAGGCTAATAAGCACTTCTTTTAATGAAAAGATGTGGAAGGCTTGTGTGCCGCTCTTGTTCAGTGCCTGTAGGACGCTCATGCTGTCCGTATAGAAGCTGATGGATGGAAAAATGGTGTTGCCTGCCCAGAGAGCTGCCTTCTTTAAAGCGAAGGACTCAGCCTGGAAAACCGAAGCGTGGTCGCTAAGTCTGAACCGTGCTGAGTGAAATTCTGTATTGTTGTAGAAAGCCGCATAGGCTGCACCTACTTGCTCTGAAACTTTAGAGCCGTCAGAAAAGATTTCTAAGTCCTGTCCTTTTGGTAGATGTTTAAGCCATTTTATATCTTTCGTGAGAGATGGGTGGACGGGAGTATAGTGGCAATGTGGTTCTAAGGAGCGCTGGTCTATGAATGAGGAGTCATCGAGCTAAAAGGAGTCCTTAAAATGAACTAACCTATAAGTACCACAATCCCTGCAAGGATTTGAAGAGCTGCTGTGGATGTGGTAGTAAAACACTTAGTGATCTTGAGAAGCGTGATGCGTTGAATTTGGAGTAGCTTCTGACGAACCCTAACCTTCAGGAGCGCAGCTAGAGTTTACAGCGCCCGGGGACAATTGAAGAATTTGCGCTCCTTTCTGTGTGCCAAGAATGGAAAACATTTCATTAAAATATTACGTAGCATCAATTTGGCGCCCCTTGGATGCTGCGCCCGGGGACAGATGTCCCCCCTTGCCCCACCATAGCTACGCCACTGCTAACCGTGCCAGTCATCCAGATAGGAGAGCCTTAAAGGATCGTCCATTCAATGCCCCGCAGATATAGTTCTTTCAAAAGTTTCCCTTTTAGATTTCATTTATCTGTGACAATGCGATTTAAGCAATTAATAAGATTGCAGGTTTTATCTCGTATCATCGTTAAGTACGGTACTCAGGTGAGTTTTCTATCAAGTAAGAATCCTGGGTATTTTAAAGTACCTTCATTTTTTAGTGCACGGCCCTGCCATTTAATACGGGGTGGGCTATTTATAAGTTTATTACCCTTTGGAAAGATGATCATTTTTGTCTTATCGACGCTGAAATTAAGCTTGAGTTTGAGGCTCCAGTAAGTGATAAGATCTAATGCCTTTTTCGCTTTGTATTCTATTTCAGTGCGATTACCTCCTTGAATGATTAAAATAAAATCGTCGGCGTTGGCCTGGATTTGTGCATTTCCTTCGAAATATAGATCTAATGCAGTATTCGCAATGAGATTCCACAATATGGGGCCAATACTGGACCCTTGGGGAGCGCCTCTGTAGTAATCGTGAGTTACACTGACCCCGTTTCGCTGGTAAGTGACTTTACGATTGTGAAGTCACTTACCAGCGTATGATCCGAAAGATTGTTACTGATACTGAAGATGTTTGAGTTGATCCCTGAGAACTGGCTATCAGAGTTGGTTGAAGGCCGAGGTAGGACACGTCTAAGGAGATAACACACGGAGACCTCGCTGCTTGTTATGGTGTATTTGCTCTTGTAGATTGTGAAGAGCGTCGATGGTGCTCTTTCGCTTCGTGAAACCGTATTGCGCTTTGTTCATGAAACGGTTTTTCTCCAGGTGGAAAGTAAGACGTCTGGTTATTAGTTTGACTAGGACTTTTCCCCAGGTGGAGAGAAGACAGATAGGTATATATGCTTTCGGATACTTACTGTAGAATTGTAATGTGAATATGGGGAACAGAGCTCTTAATGAACTCAACTAAGCCACCTTCCGGATCCCTCGTGTTCCTTAGTCGGTCTTGGCAATACGTGTCAAAATTGCAGATGCTAAATTGTACATTAGGGCCAAGGACGTGTTTCTGTATTAAGAAATCATTGGGGTCATACTTCTCTATAAAATCCCCTAATTCATGAATTTTATGGAAGAGACCATGAGCGCTCCATGTTACAATTTTAAAGTCACTAGTCATAATTCGTGCTATCTAACATGTTTACGTCCTCTGTAACCTGATAGAAGATGTTTTCTTTCTGATTTATTGTTGAACTATTCCATTCAACCAGCGGCCGAGCGGTAAAATCATTGAACACTGGTAGTTCGGTCCGAGGTTCGAATCTCGCGAACGGGCTGGCTGCATGGGCGTTTTCGTGGTTTTCTCCATGTGTAACGTGTATACGAGCCAGTTTCCCTTAGAAAGTCCTCCACGAAGGCATCCCTCCCCTTAGGTAGATAGCCCTAGTGTGCTTTGCCGTATTCACAATACACTACACCATACACCTTCTTTAATCTTTGAACTATTCTGAATATTCGGTAGCTGCCTTTTAAAAACTTGCATTATGTTATGCAAATCAGAACCGAAAACCCTCTGAAATTCAGAAATAATTTTGCAAAATTCAAAGAATTTAGTTATTCGTACTAGGCTAGTTTTAACATTAGAAAAATTAAAAGAACTGTTATTGGTGATCTTGAACGATCATGATCTTGAACGGCATTTTCAGCCAATGAGGTTTGTGCAGCAGGAGCAGGGTTTCTAGCTGGGGCGTTGCCTGAATTTCGTTATAATTTGCGAACTTGAGGCTGTGGGTTTATCCGCCTATGTGTCCGCCTCCAGGTCTAGTATAACAGCTTTTCATAGTTTTCTGTTCTGATGGAAACATCGGACATTCACGGTAGTTGCTGAGTGCTGGTCTAGACAATTATCGCAATTTCGAGTTTTATGCTCCCCGCCACGCGTAACAGAACAATGGTGTCTTTTTCGACAGTTGAAACACTACGGAACTTGAAATTTGGTAACGTACTTCTCAACCTTGATGTAGAAACGGAGCAAGTCTTGGATTTCATATATGTGATCAGTCTTATCATTTTTAAGTAACTGGACCTGGAATAGCGGAATAGGGGCTTTAGTCTTATATTAGTAATTTGAACTACCTTATGAACATGTAACCCGCGTGTTCTAAGGGCTGCATGAATTTTATTTTTGCCCACATTAGAGGGCAATCATCTTAGCACAACTCTGAGAAGTTTCTCATGCCTTAATTTGACTAAAAAGTGCTCAACTTTATTGTGAAAGAAGTAATTACTAATCACCCGGTGATCATCGGATATTATGAGCAGAATTTTCAAAAACTGTCCGTTAATGTGTCCAAGAAAGTCAACATTTAGTAATTCTACTGATAACTCATCCAAAAAAATCATCAAAAGCGACATTTTCGCCTAGGGTTGGCATTAACCTGCTTGCTGCTACATTAAATTACTAGCAATCTGGGGTGTACCATCTTGAATTCTTATGTTACTAATACCATTTATAACATTATTATCATTACTAACATTATCATTGGCATCAGGTTTAACATAATTACTGGCTACATTAGAATGCTTTTCACTATCCTTATTATATTGCGAATTAACAAAATTAGTATCATCATCGAGATTAACTATATTGCGGTTTATAACTATATTCCGATTACTACGGTTATCTTTCGCATTAACGCTGTTATCTAAAGAATTAGAAGTAGATAGGAAAAAGGGGAAAATAGCTTGCCATAAAACTGCACTTGCCTTCATGTTACTTGATCTGACCTTGTAGTTTCATCACTTGCGACTCGAGAAATTTCCTGGCATTATCCGGAAGGTAGGCACAAGAGCGAGTCTTTTCCATGTGCAAGATAGTTTCACACAATAAATCTAAATTTTGATTAATTTTTTAATGTAATTTAAATGACTAACGTAATAAATCCTCTTCTGTCATGGTAAAATCCAAACGCTGTCCATCAGAATCAGCTGTAAAGCAAACAGTATTACAATCCATGTCCGTATCCGAATCGGTGGGTAGCGGCAGAAAGTCATAAACAGGCGCTGAAGTAAGGGCGTGCTCCATCGAAGGCTGACTTCAAGAGGGATCCGGAAATTTGCCAGATATTGTTTTCAGCGATATGGCACAAAATTTTTCTTCACTGCGATTCGAACTTACATCTATGGAACATTCTTGCGTTTTACTGCTCGGCTATTGTTTCAAGCAGATGCAAGAACTGGGCAGGAATTTCATCTGCTAATGTGAAAATTCTTTAAACTTTACAAAACAGAGTGCTGAGAATTGTCACAAATGTTGTCAGGTTGGATATTCTCCATCAGGACCTTAAAATCCCCAGAATGTGCGACACTATCAGAGCACTGAATGATAATTTGTTTCAGTAAGCCGTGAATTGTCGTACCATATATTATTCCATATATTATTACCATGTATTATATCGTATCGTATATTATTAATGTCGTACCATTATTATATTCATATATCAGATTACCATATATCCTTTTGATATGAAGTATGGGAACACGAGAAGCTGCTAAACGCTTTCGCTGCGCTGGGTGACGAAAATTTCATTACGTAATTTCAGTCGAACCTCTGAAGTGCGAATGAACTTTTTAGAGTTTCAAAGGCAACTGTGTATATTTTAAAACGTGTACATATTTATATTTGCATTTCGCATTATGCCAGTTTTTGCATTTATTTCTGTTCCTGCATTTATCTCTGTTAAGATTTCACTTCAAGCTGATTACGGAAAGCCCTGTCACATGACCAGCAAAAACCAAACGATAAGTTCCTTCAGCAATATTATTGGCTTTTATTGGTTAAACATTAAATTCACTGAATTAAAAATTAAAATTATTAATATTGGTAAATTAAAAATTTTAATTATTAGCTGTCGAAGCTGCAAGGATATCAGCCAGGAGCCAATCACAAGAATCTGAACACTCTTCTCATTGGAGCGATGCGTGGCTTATTATTGGCTGCTGGCTCAGCAAAACTGAAAAATATTTTTGGTAACAAATGGTTAACTCTTTTTATTACGCTACTATGCTTCCGTTCTCACTTATCTCAACCTCGGTACGTCAATTTCGACTTACCAAATGGCGAATCACAATTAACAGCCAAAAATCCAAAGCAGTTTTATTTAGAAAAGCCAACTCTAATAAAAGACCTCCCAAACCTATCATTTTCAATGAAGAAAAAGAATGTAAAAAAGAAGCAAAATACTACCTTGAAATAATACTATCAGGTTCAATGTTCCTTCTAACCTTCTTCGGGAACATACAAGGACCTGACTCGGAACAGAGAGCTTACTAAAGCTATGTTCACTAATTGTGGTAAGTAGACAGGATACAGACGAAGAGTATACAAAACCCTTTATTTTTCTCTATATACAATAACTTCCGTACTTCGGAATACACTGACCCGCCACTTTTATACTTTACTAACGTAAAAGTATAAAAATAAAACAAAACTCTAATTTAACTTTAGAATAATACACGTGGAAGATTGGCCTTATAATAACAGGAAGCGTATGTAGCACAGAGACTGTGAACACTACAATACGTTTTAATTTATTAAGAGGATTAAAACCTCTGGCCTGGAAGGCAAACAGCAACTAAGTAACTTCTAAGGTAAGCGGCCTGCTTTGACTCAACTGCTTCCTCTCTCTCGCTTGGCAAAAGGCCACAACTTAAATACTTGGCGTTCGCCAGACAAACTTTGCATAAAAACCTTAACGCTTATAATTCTGGCCGGAAGTAGAAAATAAGAAGTGATAGTAAAGATTTAAAATAAAATAAACGTTAGTAAAACTTAAGATCCTTACATACTTCCCGCCAGAGTTAATTAGTTTGAAACTGAGGTCTAAAACGACCTTGTTGAAAACCTTTAGCTCTAGAATCTAACGCGAGGCCAATCTTTTACAAACATACTTCGCTAGAAACTAGAAATTTAAAAGAAAGAAATTTGTTACAATAGCAGCTCCTAGGATACAAAAATTTTTTTCATCTGTACTGCATCTAAACAGGAGCTTTTATTCAATTCTGGTTCCTTCCAGCGATCTGGAAGGAAAACTAGTTTAATGAAATGTTACACAATGAAATGGCAAGTAACATATATAATTATACTTCTCTTAACATTCTTATTTCATTCATGACTATTTTAATTATCTCTCCCCGTGCTCTCTGACATGTGTTGTAAAAGAACACCAAACACGAATGTGTTTCTGTCTACGTGTTCAACACTTCCTCCTACAATCAAAACACTAACGTGTTAAAATTCAACATAACGAGACCTCTTAACACACCCTAATTTCAACTCTAAACCCTGAGGTACTATTCTAAAAGTGGCTAACTCTAAAGTGTAGCGTCAGAGAGCCTAACTACATCATTCAACCTTTAACACATATTCGCCATGATTTAGTCTTTACAGTCACACGAATAACAAATTTTTAACATTACTTTCACTTTTACCATATCACGGTATTTCTTAACATTTAAAATAACAGTTCACATGTATATAAGAACATATCAACATGCCGTTAATTTTACACATTTGAAAACATACATTAGTAGTACCTTGTTAACTTCTATTCTTTTCAAAGCAAGTGCCAATTCTTTCTACATTGAAATAATACATTTCAAAAAGTCTTTCAGACTAAAAACTTCTCTCTTGCTAGAACGTTTTAAATAAAATTTATACAATAACTTTTTACAATATTTAAGTCTTTACACAACGCTATTATACATCAACTTTAGTTTTACGCGCGAGTAATTGAAAAACATAATAAGAAAATCGGTGACAACTCATTTCTCGCCCTTTTGGCGATAAAGGTAGACCTCGCATGAGGTAAAACTTCTTGAAATCTGCCACTTGCAGTAAGAATGAAAGATTAACTTAAGTTTGCAAAGTAACATAAAATTTTACTTATCTTTGTAATATTCGGACATCCTTTTCTGGGCCCAGTCTTTAAAGGTATTGGAGATAGTAGTTTGATTTATCCTCCTTCTCGTACGGGCTCGCCCTTCAATGCTTTCCTCTGGAAGCTTCCTTTTTTCACCAGTTCGGCCACCCTTGAATACCTTCCTTTTCTCCTCTGCTTGTGGTCTTGGCCGTTTGATGGCAGCTGGTCTTGGCGGAACCGAGAAATTTCTTCCGTGTTCTTGCTTGGACCTCGTTGCTGGCCGTTCAAATTTTCCTTGTACTTTTTCCTCCGCCGCTGATGGCCCTTCTGCAGTTCGGCGACTTTTGCTGCGGAGAGTTCTGTCGGATGAGTAGATCTTCCGTTTTAGAGCCGGGTTATAGTTGCCGTCATTTCTCCTGGTTCTTTCACATACGTCGTCCTTCTCCCTTCTTCATTCTGGGGGTGTTCGTGAACTCTCTTTTCTGGACGGTGGAACGGCTTCTTTTTCTTGTTACCTTCAATTTTTCCGCGGGGCAATTTTCTTTTCACTTGCTTCTGTCTCTCATTGGCTTGCCCTTGTACTTGTCGTTTTTCCACCTCTGGAGCTTGTACCTGCGGTGTCTGCCGTGCCGGATCCTTCAAAAGATCTGAAAAGATTTGCATTTTATTACGATCGAAGTAGGGCTTGATTTGATCAATGTTTGCGGAACAGGTTTCACCATTTCTGGCTTTTAACACTACTACAGCGTGAGTTATTTTTTCTATACATATGGTCCTTCAAATCGTGGAAAACATTTGGCAGTTTTATCTTCTGGTGCTGAAGAAAGTGAATGCTTAATTTTTAAAACTTCATCCCCTACTTTATAAGTTACTCCCCGTCGTTTCAAGTCATAATACAATTTTTGTTTTCTTTGTGCTACTTCCGTATTCTTTTTTGCTTCTTTTATTAGTTTTTCTATATCACCCATTTTAAATTCTGGGGCTCTTTGTTGCACATAAAATAATTTATCTAACGGTGTTCTAATCTTTCTGCCTAGAAATAACTCAGCAGGAGTTTTGCCCGTTGTATCATGTTTTGCGGTCCTAAGAGCGAAAGCAAATTCATTGACATAGTTATCCCAGCTTTTATGAAAATTTTTAACATAACTACGGATAATTTTCACTATATTTCTATTGACCCGTTCCGCTATATTTGATTGCGGCCGATACGGGACCATTTTTAAATGACGTATGCCCAGTTTTTGGCACATGTCTTCAAATATATTACTTACAAATTGAGGACCATTATCCGATGTAACTTTTAGGGGCGCCCCGTATTTTAAAATATATTTATTTAAAATAGAATCAGTAACTAATTTCGCGGAGGCTCGTTTTAAGGGAACAATTTCGGCAAATTTACTAAAATGATCAACCATAACAAGGAGATAGCGACTTTTATTTAACTGACTTTTTGGGAAAGGGCCCAATAAATCGATGCCAATTATTTCATTTGGAAATTCGGATTTAATACTATTTAGAAGCCCGGCCAGGCGGAAATTAATATAATTAACTGCTTGACATGTTGGGCAGGACTGGACATACGCCCTTGTTAACTTTTGTAGTTCAGGAAAGTAGACTGCCTCGCGTACGCGTTGGATAGTTTTTCGAATACCAGCATGAGAAGCTAAAGGGCTGTCATGGAGCTCCTGCAGGATATTTAATCTAAGACTAGCTGGGATAACAGGTCGAAATTCGTTGTTGGAATTCGTAGTTTTTGTATAGAATAATAGACCATCTATTAGTTCGTAATGGGCCGCCCTATTTCTTATCGCCACAATATCTTGGTGGCTAAAATTTTCAGGATCCTTCAAATACTCATAAATACTTCCAAACTCAGGATCCTTACCCAGTTCAGTTATTACAGTTTCTCGGGAATTTATTGTACATGCTGTGAGCATTGCCATCTTTACGGTATTGCCTTGTTCGTCTATTTTAATCCTTGATAGGGCATCTGCTACGATATTTTCCTTTCCAGGGGTATGCTTGATTACCAGATTATATTCTTGCAGCTTGAGTGCCCATCTTATTAACCTTGGGGATAAATTTTTCCCTAAGTACAATCTAGTTACCGCCGCATGATCAGAGTACACTGTTATCGGCGCCTTTCCAAAATAGACTCGAAACTTTTGCACTGCTAACAGAACTGCAAGTGCCTCTCTCTCGGTCGCGGAATAGTTTCTTTGTGTTTGATTTAAAGTTCGGCTAAAAAATGCCACGGGCTGCTGATTTTGCGAAAGTACCGCTCCTACCGCATAATCCGAAGCATCCGCTGAAATTTCTAAATTCTCATCCTTTTCAGGAAATTTCAACACAGGGGCTTGCGTTAATGCTTGTTTTAATTTTTCGAAAGCACTATTGGCTTCGGCCGTCCACGAGAATCTTGCCTTTTTCCTTTTTAATTTTAACAATGGCTCAGCGATAGCCGCAAAATCTTTTATAAAGGACCTATAATATGAACAAAGTCCTAGAAAAGAAGAGAGCTTCTTTGCCGTGTTTGGAGTCGGATACTTTTGTACAGCGATTATTTTTTATTCATCTGTCTCGATCCCTTTTTGAGATATTTTGTAACCTAAATATTTTAATTCAGGGGCTGCAAATTTGCACTTTTCGACATTAACTTTTAGACCGGCCTCATTTAATAAAGAAAACACCTGTCTTAAATCCTGTACATGTTGGTCGAGATTATCACTAGTAATAATGATATCGTCTAAATAGATAAATGTGGACTTTCCAAGAACAGGTCTTAACACAATGTCCATGCATCGCTGAAATGTTGCCGGGGCCCCTGAAAGGCCAAACGGCATACGCAAAAATGCATAAGTGCCAGACTTGGTTATAAAAGCAGTCTTAGGCACATCTTCAGGCCTCACCCCTATTTGAAAATAACCAGTCGTTAAGTCTAAAGTCGTCATAAATTTGGTTGATTTTATGTTCCTTAAAATTTCTTCTATGATCGGTAACGGATATACCGGATATTTCGTTATGGAGTTTAATTTACGGTAATCAATAGCGAATCTCCACCTTTTTGGATGCTCCAAAGGATAGTCATTTTTTTCTTAAATAAAACCACCGGGCAAGCATAACTACTTGAGATGGGCGTTATGATCTTTTTGCGTAGCATATCGGTAATATGCCATTCTATAATTTTTTCCTTATTCTTATTATACCGGTATGGTTTTTGGCGAACTGGCATTGCATCTCCGGTGTCAATACTATGGTTAGTAACCTGAGTAAATCATGGAATATCACTAAATAACGAAGCAAATTCACTTACCACTTGTCGGATTCTATCTTGCTCGTCATTAGGCAGGTGGTCAAGTTTTAACATCGGCGGTTCAGCGTTTTCTGTACGCACTGGTTTCATTGTCAGCTTAAGGGACGCTTCATTAAAATCCAGCGTAGCTTGTGCGTCTGAAAGAAAATCTATCCCTAAGATTAAATGCGCTTGCGGATTCTTTACTATAAAAAACATCACCTTTATTTGTTCGTCCTTGATACGGATATACAAAGGTACTTTACCTACGCACTTACATTTTTCTCCTTGCGCCGCTAACACTGTCGTATTATCCGCATTATATATGCGGTATTTGCGAAAATACTTCCTAAAAAACTCTTCTGCCACACAGGAACACTGCGCGCCGGTATCCAGGAGTGCGGTGGCTGGGATATTATTCACCAAGACTTCAATCTTCGGAAGAGTCAAATTTTTCACCATTACTGTATTTAACTTGAAGGAAGAGGGGTTTTCGTGGCCTTCGGATTTCCGCACCCTCTCGTCAGCAGAAAACCGTTTTAGTTTAAATTATTTTTCCTTTCCGTGCTTTCCTTCTTTTTCCCCTGGCCTTGAGACTTTTTTCCTGGGTTGCTATTGAACTGTCGACGCTCGCCGGCTGTTTTTGAATGCTCGGGTTTCCTTGCCAACTGATTCGCTTTTTCTCCGTAGCCGTATGCTTGAGTTTGCTGTAGTCTTGGCGTATCAAATTGGTTTCGCTGTTGATACTGGCGTCTTCTTTCGACGTCCGCCGTTCTTCTACTTTCAAACTGGATTGCTAGCTCAAATAACTTTTCCAGTGTAGTCGGGTTTCTTAATTCAATAAAGTCTTGCACTTGGGGTAGTAACCTCGGCAAAATCACTTGAATTATTTCAGGATCCGGACGGTTTCCATTCAAGAGTTTGAAAACGTGAATTTTTCTTAAAATAAAGCTCGAGATGTTTTCGATTCTTTGTTGATATATTCTGAAAAATTCCGTTTCTAATTTCGCACGATCCCTTACAAAAAGGAAGGCTTTTAGTAGGGCAGTCTTGAAATTTTCGTAAGTATAGGTGGGACTTCCTGCTTGACCCAAGAGACTTCTGCCTATACATTTGAACCAGTTAAGCGCTTGGCCCCTCAAAGCGCTGGTAGCTAAGGTAACTTTTTGAAACTCGTGCACGGGGTAGAGCATGAAGTGGTCATCCAATTTTTCCAAAAAACTGGTTACCGGTGAGTTTCCATTAAACGTTGCTTCTGGTTTCATCGAAGCGCGCATGGTCTGGACGATGTAACCGAATCCTTCCAGGGCAGCAGCTGGCATTTCTGGATTCTGAGCCGTTTCTGCAGGCAGCACAGGTTCTTCTTGAAACTCGGCCATGTTTATTCTTCTTCGTTGGGCGCCACTATCAGGTTCAATGTTCCTTGTAACCTTCTTCGGGAACATACAAGGACCTGACTCGGAACAGAGAGCTTACTAAAGCTATGTTCACTAATTGTGGTAAGTAGACAGGATACAGACGAAGGGTATACAAAACCCTTTATTTTTCTCTATATACAATAACTTCCGTACTTCGGAATACACTGACCCACCACTCGGGGTCTAACGTAAAAGTATAAAAATAAAAATAAACTCTAATTTAACTTTAGAGTAATACACGTGGAAGATTGGCCTTATAATAACAGGAAGCGTATGTAGCACAGAGACTGTGAACACTACAATACGTTTTAATTTATTAAGAGGATTAAAACCTCTGGCCTGGAAGGCAAACAGCAACTAAGTAACTTCTAAGGTAAGCGGCCTGCTTTGACTCAACTGCTTCCTCTCTCTCGCTTGGCAAAAGGCCACAACTTAAATACTTGGCGTTCGCCAGACAAACTTTGCATAAAAACCTTAACGCTTATAATTCTGGCCGGAAGTAGAAAATAAGAAGTGATAGTAAAGATTTAAAATAAAATAAACGTTAGTAAAACTTAAGATCCTTACAATACTTGACAATAAACTCACTTTTCGCCAGCAGTTTAAACAACAAAACAAAAACTCAATTACACCAGGGTCAATATGCGCCCCCTCCCAGGAAGAAGGAGCAATCTTTCCTTAAGAAACTTATGACTTACTTTTTTCTGGTTATTAACTACTAAAGAGTTTTCGCCAGTAGATCGCATTAAAGTGCACTAGGCAAAGATATTTTCAAATAAATGGTACTAGGGAAGTACCAACACCCGTGGGCGAAGAAAATTCAGCTGCGTGAGCAGGCATATCTTAATATTTACGAAAGTAGGCGTTCATCATAAAAATTATCCAGTGGTAAGCAATGGCATTAAATTGAAGCATGTAGGCAGGTTCAGTGAGTTGTATGGAAAATGCAGGTGGTGAGCTCAATATAGCTAGTAAGAGTGCAGGATAAGCAATAGTGAGACATCATGAAAATGGCGCAAAGACAGTTTGAAGCTGTGAATGGCATAAGAGTTCGAATTCCTTCAGAAGTATGCAGTAGTTAGATAGGCCGTAAAAAGTTCAAAAGTTCGTAGAATCATACGATAAAGTAAAAATTCATACAAGATAATTTAAAAAATGAAATAGTAACATAAAAATCTTGAATAAAAAATTTTCTTGATTAACATAAGTATAAGATGCAACACAAATAATAGGATAGAGTTCAAGTAAATTTTAAAATTAAAATTTACAAGTTATCACCATAACGAATTGTGATGAATTGTCCTTCGGCGTTTGACAGTATATTCAATGGTTGGATCATAATCCAACATTTGTTTAATTGCGTTATACTGACTATGCTTCATCTTCTATCTTAAGAAACAAAATCATCTTCTTTATATATATAAGCGGCTAAAGTGTGTGTCGCCGATAGTTTATTGTTGCCACTCGGAAAAATGAGCACAGAAATTAACGTTTCTGCAATTTTTAATTAATATCTCAACCGATTAAAGCTGTACAAAGATGAGAACGGTATCGATGGATTCGGAGAACTTTTTGGAATCCGAGGATATGCGTTTCGAATTTCAACTCGGCGCCGTTCCGTAGATATTCGAGAAAAAGAATTTGGCACGTAGCCAAATCCCTCTAACAGAGAAAACCCAAGAAAGAAAGTGGAAAATGTAGGGAAAACGCAGGAAAAAATTAGTTTTTAATTAATATCTCGGCTAATTAAAGTCCCAAAAAGACGCAAATGGTTAAACTGGCGTGCCACGGACCTGCGGAATCCAACGGTGTGCTTCGCTAAGCCCGGGAGACAGCCATTTCGGAGGAGATGATTTTACTTCACCCCATATATATATGCGGTTTAAGTGTCTGTCTGTCGCCGATAGTTTATTGATTGCTTGCATAACTGTACTGGCCAATGGGGTGAAGTTGCCACGGCACAGGGTTGCCGTTTCAATTGAGACGTAGACAGTTTCCTGTAAAACTTGCCTTTGCTATGACCATCCATAAGTCTCAGGGCCAAACGCTTAAGCGCGTTGGCATTTTTTTTACCTGAGCCTGCATTTGAACACGGTCAATTTTAGGTTGCCTGTTCAAGAGTTCGTGAAAAAAACGGACGTAAAATTAAAAATAATTGATGGTCCTCTGCAAGGCGAGCTTAAACATGATGGAAAGATCGACACAAGAAATGTTGTGTACAAAGAGATCTTTGACATATGAATTCACATTTTATTATTTAAATCACCTTTATTTATTGAGCTAGCGGTGGACTCTTAAGAAATGTACCGCCAGTGGTTTCCTTCATTGCCCTCTACTTTAAGCAATTAAGCAAGTAGAAGAGGGAAACCCAGTGGGACAGTAAACAAAGGGCCATCCTCGCCGCCTGCCCTGGATAATTCAATTTCAATTAGCAGATACCGTTGCACAAATCAATTTAATTTCAATTTATAATATCTAGAACAGCGGTCATTTCGTATGTCCGCCAGGCTTTCTAGTTCTTTATAACCAAGTTTTAAGACCTGCATTACTCTAAGGATGGGAAATCTGGAGTCATGCCGCAAAGACAAATTTAAAACAACTCCAAGTCATTCAAAATAAAACTTTAAGAGAAATCACTGACGCACTCTGGTTCCTCCCGAATGTAAATATTCACGACGATCTAAAAAGTCAAGCCCATTAACGATTATATAATAGAAACCGCAGCTATAGTTCGACCGTCTCAAGCGCAACCCTGGTTGGCATTCTGCCAAAACACATAGACTCGTCCAAAAAGGGCGGTATTACTTGCTGCGACGTGAAAGGTCTTCACTTCTCCGGAAAGAGCTATGCTGGAGGGAAAGAAAGTCCCCATCCATCCACCCTATTTTGAGAATAATTCGGTCCGAATGGCGCATGCGTGTTTACGCTCAAGGTCGCGGATGAGGCGGTCGAACTATAACTTCTTCAATAAAGTCAGAAACAACAATCATCTAATTACCTGTTTAAGAAATCGCCCCTCCAATCCTAAGCACAAATACCAAGTGGATATTCTCTCAGCGTAACAAATCCCCCAGCAACCAGCAGAGGCACTTAGCTACCAGGGTCATTGAACCGAACGCTCGCGATAACAGAGTCAACCGGGTTTTTCCCCTTTACTCCCGCCATATGATCCATGGAGGTAGGAAAGGGAGGAGGGGCCAACCCGCGCTAAAAGTGAAGCACTGCTTTGAAGCTTGGGTCACCAGATGGGGTGTTCTTTGTTTACATTCAGAAGCTCGCTTGACAAGATTCTGATAGTATTTCGACACACGACAGTTCCATAGAAATCGAAAAAGGGACACTTTCGCATGAAAGAAACATTCATAGTGTGATGGATAATAGCAATTTGTATAGTTTAGTGACATTTACGCAAAAATCACATCTTGGTTATTTTTCGATAACTAACAACAGCGATTTGGATTATGAATTTGTTTTATAAAATTATAAGCTGTTGCATTACAAAAATATAGATTTTAAGAAAAATGTTATACTTAAAGAATGAAAAATACCTTACGGTCCATTTAAAATTGTATACGTCTTTCGATACTCTTGATACTTGATTCGCTACTTTTATTTTATTTTCCAAACATCAAAATGTTTTAAATAAAACAAATTTTTTTCACATCCATATATTATTGTAACATGTACCTTTTAAAATTTTTTAGAGGAGAGGCTTTACTGCTGCTCATTTTAAACCCATCGTTTTAATTTTATATATCTGAAAAATAATCACTTTGGGCTTACACGTTTTATAAATATAAAATTATGTATGCTAAAATATGTGTAATTAGGCACATAGGTTTAAGGTCATAATAAGTTTTTATTAAATAGAGTAACGCATGCAAGGGCTATCTGCCTAAAGAGAGAGATGCCATCGTGGAGGAATTTTGAAGAAAAACTGACCTTTCAGTGGGTATTAAAAATAATACTTATAATTTTCATTCAAATTATATTCATATATATTTTTTATGTAAAACTTTCGGGTGTATGCTAAATTAGTGTAAATTACTTTACACGAAAAATATAGTGAATGCACAGAAATTAAAGATTTGCACATGCCGGAAATGAAAAATAGGAAATATGTATGGGTATTTATGCATGTGCTTGCAAAAAGCATGTATCTGCCTTTGACAAAATACTTAAATATTCATTAAATTATTTATAAATGTATTTGAAATGAAGAATTTATTCACTTATAAACAACTGTGAAAGTACTGTGAAGAAATCTAATTATTAAATGTATCTAATTTATAATGATTATAAATGTTATCTAAATATATAATAACCTTAATATTGAATTGTAAACATAAATTGAAATCCTGTTGACAAATACGTTATAAAACTATTTAAGCAAGAATTGTTCGTATTGGAAAGCAATTTGTTAAAAGGTATTGTAAAGCAAATGCTATGAGATGCGCACTTAAGAACATAATATAGGGGTTTGGAATATGTATTGTTGAAATGAAGAGTAAAAAAAAAGTCTGATAAGTATAATTAAAAGAATTATTCCCCTTACATTTTATAATAACTCAGTTACAAGTTTTAAATAATACTTAGAAAAAAAAAACTTATTTTATTCCCTTTCAGAAATGTTCAGAGAAAGTCAAGCACTATTTAATACCTATTTAATTATTAGGAATTAGCGAAATACTTATTTAAAGTATTTCGCTAATTCCTAATAATTCTCTAACTTAAAATGAACCGAATAGAGCATTAATTATAAATTGACTTACATTTTTCGATTTAAAAGATGCCTCAGAAGCCAAAAAATCATGTCATATTTAAGAAAGTATTTTAGGAAGAAGCTCTATAAATAGAAAAGAAATAATGCATAATTTTAATATTAATAATACAATAAACTTGATGATTAAAAATGATCTTAATTTTTGTACCTTAACCGAATAAAATCGAATTACCTTAATTTTTTTCTAATGTAATTAACGAAAATTTGCGAAAATATTTCATTCAAATTAAACCATTCTGAGAAAACTGTCCTGTGAAAAGTATAGCATTTAATTCCATTCAGAACAAAATGTTGTTTAAAATATGTTTTTTTCACATACTTAGAACTCTGAAGTGTTGTAGAAAAAGAAAATATATACATTTATATGTATATTTACGACGTAATTACAAAATATTTACATCCGAACGCGTCAAATCCCATAGAACTCAATGGTAAATGACCCAATGTTTTGGTCACCACGTAGGGATCGCCGGTGCTTCAGAGCAGGTTACGGGAGAAACTTGTTTAGGGCGACTCCATCTTACTTCCTACCTCCATGATTAAGGCTCCTCTAAACCAGGCTGAATCACCAACTTTTCTCTCTTGGCGAGGGAGTGAACGCGCTGCCAATTTTGGCGCGTTTATCGCATACGCTGGCTGAATGTCTGCTGTTTTTTTAAAAGATTTATTTTATAGACGCGCGGCATTCAGGGCATATAAACTTTTCGGATAATTTATTAATTTTCGAATAGTATATAGACGTTTTCACTTAAATAAAAATTTCGCGTATATTTTGTAAACATATTCAAAATAACTTATTCTTTAGATGTTTCAGTTTCGTTAGCAGACTAAAATAAATAAGATATGAATAAGTTATACTCATATGTTATATGAAGTCGTTGGGTATATAGGAGCCTTATCCATGATATGATCGGCGAAACCAGCGGTTCTACTTTCCCGCCACTGAAACCAGTCGAACGGCCCTCTCCTGTCCTTCCCAGATTCTCCCATCAGATGTGAAGAAAGCGAAAGTGCTGCTTTCAGATGCTTCAATTTAAATGACGATCTTCCACGAATGTCGCGCTTCTAGCTATAACTTAATATTTGTATTAGTAAGCAGAGGGCTTTCAGTTACGATTAAGAACATATATTAAATTAGAGTTTCAGAAAGCAGTGTTTCCTTTTACTCTGCATCTGGTGAAGACCATCGGTTGCGCTGCAGATTGCAAACAACTCAGATTGCTCAGACTCAGACACTGAACAGCTTATTGCTGACTTCCACTCCAATTTTACAACACAGCCATGCACAGACAACATTATCTCAGCCATGCCATCGGAGGTCTGTCTCTATATCATGCGAATTGCGAAAAGGAAGAGCCCTGGAGTAGACGGTGTCACAAATGAGATGATCAAGCACTTCCCTGTCAAGATAATACTCTACTTCACCAAGTTAGTGAATATCATACTACGATGGCAATACTTCCCAACTTGTTGGAAAACTGCCAAGATTGTCCCTCTGCTAAAGCCCAACAAGCCTGCGACTGCTCCTGAGAGTTACCGACCAATCAGTTTGCTAAGCTCAATTAGCAAAATCGTGGAAGCAGTTATTCTACATAGACTAAACATCTTCCTGGATGAGCAGAAGATCCTCATACCCTATCAGTTTGGGTTCAGGCGTAAGCACTCGACAACGCATCAACTCTACAGAGTTGTTGAGTTAATAAGCAGTGGGATGCAACAACATCGTGTCACTGGTGGACTTTTCTTAGATGTCGCCAAAGCCTTCGATAGAGTATGGCTGGATGCCCTCATATACAAATTACACAACCTGGGACTCCCAGGCTACATCACAAACATAATTAAATCCTACCTAACCGGTAGACACTTTGTCGTTCATGTTTCTGGTTCATTATCCACAAACCGGCCTATACGGGCTGGTGTTCCACAGGGATCCCTTCTGGGCCCTACCCTATTCAATATTTACGTGAACGACATCCCCACTACACACAACACAACACTAGCCATGTATGCAGACGACACAGCGATCCTTACGCAAAGTGCATTTGTTAGTTCAGCAATACAACAGCTACAACACCACATCCACTCGCTAGAGACTTGGCTGACCAAATGGAAAGTCAAAGTGAATGTCGACAAGACACATGCCATACTGTTTACTACTAAGAAGAATTTCCCGACTCACCTGCAAATGTATGGTGTGGACATTCCCTGGGTCAAGCAGATCCCTTATCTTGGGGTGATCCTCAGTAAATCTCTTACATGGAATCCACACATTACACATATTCTCAGGAAGTTTCGAGCTAGTAAAGCTTCACTCTTCCCCTTAATTGCTCGAAACAGTGTTCTATCTATTGATAATAAGTTGCTCATTTACAAAACCATGTTGCGTCCAATTCTTAGTTATGCATGCCCCGTCTGGGCATACTCGTGCAAAAGTTTGAGAAGGCAGTTACAAGCTGCCCAAAACGGGGTATTGCGTATGATATGTAATGCCCCCTGGTACATTCGGAATAGCCAAATTCGTAAAGAGTTAAGAATAGAGGATCTTTGTGATTTTTATTGCCGCCTATCTAGGGCATTTTATGATAAACAGGAACTTCTGGACAATCCTGTGGTTGTTAACTATTGTTATGATACTAGGGACCCCAATTTCAGTAAGCGCCCAAAGGCGATCCTAAATGTTAGTAATGTGTAATTTTGTATATGTGTTATGCAAATTGTTGCTCAAATTCTTTATTGTATATTGTTCTTTTTTCCTCCTGATTGCTTTTTGTTTTTACTAGTGGCACTGAGGCGTCGCACTTCGTATTTTGTTTCTCTTGTGTGTACATGTATTCTTCTGTGAAATTGTTGTTTAAAAATAGTTAATTATGTATGGATTAGTAATTAGGTACTTAAGGAAAAAATATGTATTTAACTATTAGCAATTATGAATTTAAACTCTTGCTCATTTAATTATTTAGCACATTCAGTTACATTTCTCATAATTCGAAACTTTTATCATGTTATTCGATGAGGGGTAGGGCTATGGCGCCCAGGCACCCTGGTGGTTAAGCACCGCAGTTCAACAAGAAGCAGATTGCAAACAAAATCTGTATAGCTGCTATATAGATTAGTATACACATCATACATTATTTGGGATTTTTGAGGGACAGATTTCATTTTTTTATAATCATGTAGTTAGATGTATGTTGCTATATCATGTATCTACTAAAATATCTAGCAGATACACAAATTTTGTGTGCACCCTTGTCAATGCCAACTTTGGCCTTGCAACGTAACAGAGCGCACTCTACTTACAAAGCCTCCTTGATTATAGGTACATTATGGTTCATAAAACTGGCAACAGTAATATTGTGTATATTTTTCTCGCATGCTCATTGTCTTTGGCGCCGATTGATTTGTTATGTATTAGAAATGAAGATATAGTAATTCATTGCATTGTTTTTTTATATGTTAATAAAATGTTAGGTCGTGTATTTGTTAAACTGAACTTTCAGCTGGATTTGAAAATGTGTAATAATGACTGTTTATGCGATTTTTGTTTGCAATTTGATTAGTTTGGACCCGGCGAATTTTCATTTTGATTTCCGACATGGATCCTGACAACACGAGGGCTACTGCAAGCTTTAATGTTGAGCAGATACCCGCCGTTCCTGAAGTTGTTTCCCATGGCAATGTAAATGATGGTGTCGACTTTTTCAGTGAACTCTTACATTTCAAAGACGACACCTTAGCTGTTGAAAATATGAAAGCTACCTACGTAAGTTAAAATTTTCTTTCATTAATTTATATATTATAGTTGATACAGTTTGATGATTTAAAACTGTGTAGGATATAGAAAATATGTTTTTTAATATATTAATGCATTATTAAATAAAATTGCACTGAGTATTTTGTTTTTTCCTTCGGATATAAATTAATTTTAAAAAAATGATTGATATCTGATAAAATGGGAAACTTTTTAATAATTTTAAGCATTGAGGTATTTTGATAGAAATTTCACCATCAAAGATATTTACATGTATCAGAATAATTGTTTGTTATTAAATTTGTGTATAATTGTTTGTTATTAAATTTGTGTGTTTGTAATTTGTGTATAATTGTTTGTTATTAAATTTGTGTATTATTGTTTGTTATTACCTTTTAAATTTCCTCCTTTTCTTTTGAGAAAACCAAAACATTGAATACAACGATTTATTCTTTCAAAATGCTTCAATAAGTGAAGCACTTGTTGGAAGTAATTTTTTTAAATAAATTTTATGAATAACATGCTTATATGTTATTCGGTAAAAATTTACTCTATGGGACCCCTTGGCGAATCATTTCTTTTTTGACACCAAGATCTGCGCCAGGAAGGATCGGCACCAATCTCAAGGTGGCCGCTAGACAAAACCAAAAAGAAGTCAATCACTTAACGAACTTGGTATCTATGTAGACATCAACTTATTTTGGTTAATCTTTGGATTATGGTAACTCGGCGATTTTTTGGCGAAAATTTGGTGACCAACCCTGCTACAGCAACCACGCTTATGCTAGAACTTTTATGGAACAAAAGTGCTTAATCATAATTAGGTGCGAAATTGGGAGAAAGTGCAAAATCGCAAACTGCTTGCCATGTTTTTAAGAATTGCACATATATGGTATCTATGTACACGCCGACCTATTTTGGCACACTCTTGGCATTGCGCACACTCTTGACTTTATCCATGTACACTGCTAAAGTCCTAGCTAGTAACCTTTATCGCCTTACCAAAATGTCGACAAACTAAACTACCTGTTACCATATTCCAAAGATTAGCCCCTATTTTAACTTTAAAAAAACAAGAGAGAGAATTGCACAAACTGGGCATTGCGCCCTGTCCTAACTTTGTCCATATAGAGGAAGCTAAAACAAAGTTAAAATTATCATGGTAACCAGAAAAAATTCGCAGCTTAACGCACAGGGAGAGCAAATATTCAAAAACACATAAACAGAGAGGAATAAATAACCAAAAATATATATTTCCTAACAAAAAAACATTAAACAACAAATCTTTTGAGAAAAATTAACACACACAGACGAATAAATAAATGAAACGTCAATTTTTAGCTAAACTGTGGATTACGGTCCAGCCGCCAAATGAAGCAAAATCGCGCCAAATCTGGTAACCTCTTGGCATCATGAAAATTGTTAGGGTTTAAGGTTACAGTTTATAGTATTTAAGCGGCCTTTTTGAATTTTCGTTATTTCACTGTGCTTCTCGTGCAAGATAAAGGCAGAAGGCATGTGATAGAATGGTGCATGGATTATGACTTGATTGGGAATATGTGAATGTCCTAAATGTAAAAATAGTATGAAATTAGTTGAAAGGAAAGATGTGTGTGAATGGAGGTGTCGTGTGTTCGGTCCTTCCAAGAATGATTTCAAAATGAGTGTGAGAAAGGGCTCTTGGTTTTCCGAGGGACGAATACCTCTGAGTCTGATCCTTCAATTAACATATTTGTGGGGTCAGAAATGTACGAATCAGTTTATAATGGATGAGTTGCATGTGAGTAACCACACTGCAGTAGACTGGAAGATGCTTTGTAGAGAGGTGTGTGTGGAGATGTGCTTGGGAGAGAATGACGTACACGGAGAGCTCGGAAGTGTGGTTGAAATTGACGAAATTGGTAAAAGAAAATACAATCCTGGAAAGCACATGGAAGGTAAATGGGTGTTTGGAGGTATTGAAAGGGGAACGGATAAATGTTTTTCTCGTGTGCTTGAAGAGTGAACGAAAGAATGTCTGTTAAGAATTATTAAAGAAAATATTTTGGCGGAATCCATTATTATTTTGGACTGCTGGAAATTGTATGCTTGCCTCAGTGATGAGGGTTTTGTGCACTTTCGTGTTAATCACAGTCTCGTTTTTAAGGATCCTGAGACAGGTGCTCATACCAATTAAATTGAGAGCACAAGGAGTGCCATAAAAAGAAGTTTGAAGGGTACTCGGCAGGTAAAAGATGAATTTGATTCGTACCTGGCCGAGTACATGTGGCGGAGAAAATATTCGCATTTATCTGCGAGTGATCCCTTTTTGCAGTTTCTGAGGGGAATTAAGACTCTTTAATTGCCACAATCAAAAGGTGAATGAATGACAAGGTTAGATTCGTTTTTGTAATTTTTTTTATAGATTTGTTAAAATTTATGAATTGATTAATAGAGATTTTAATTTAAATATAAATAACAATAAAAGCAATTCTTATTATATGTAATTACATTATATGTGTGTTAAGCAGGTGGTTGAAATGAGCGCGCCATTTTTAATTTCATCTCCATTGTAGTGTTAACATTTTGTAATATTTAGTTTAGATATAAGCAAATGCGGGTTTCTACTGTTTATTATAACCATTTAATAACAATAAAACCGTTTTTTGTTTTTTTACTATACTATTGCTCATGTTTCAGTCGATGGAAATTTTGAGTTTTATCTTCCTTTTTCTTCTGCATTAAAGTTCCAGCTTAAATACGAATCAATACTTTCCGATAATTTATTGCTCATTTACTGCTTATTACACTTTCTTAAATTTCGTGATAAAACGTTTTACTCTATTTTGCTACTGTCTTAAAAATGGTATATGATATTATGAAAACTTTTAATATTGTTGATCCTATAAAATACATAGTTATTAACTTTCAAATACTTTTTCGTTGTTTTTCTTGAACTACAGTTTTAGATATTTTTGCATGTTTACATGATCTGATTTTTTGCATGTTTACAGAAATAATTAAAATTTGCAACCATCTAATATGGCAATATGATGAGTTAGCAATTTTCTAAAACGCGCAAAAACAATCGATTTGACGATTTTTTGAAAACATGCCACACTGGACCGTAATATGCAGTTTTACCCAATACGTTTAGGCTTCCCACCATCATCTCCTCCATCCTTCAGGTAAGCAATTCAATTCAATTTTTCTTCGTTTAGACTCATTCATATCTATCAGCAATTATACCATCTTTCATGCAAAATGTCTTTCGTCTGTCGTCCAACCCAAACAAAAACCTCAAATTCACAATTTCATCATAATCCAACTCATCAGTATTCATCCTCTTAGTCATCTCAGACATACTCAAATGATGGTACCCACAGCAAGAAAATAGCAATTTCAAAATCGAAGACCATACCACACATGTGTAACCAAGCGCAGCAATTGAAAAGAATGATTAGAATCAAAACCCTGGGTCCATACGAAAGGGTTACTATTACAAAAAAATAGCCAAAATCTAAATTTATCAAAACATGTTTGGTGAAATTTGCAGAAATAACCACTTTTTAATGAAAAAAAAGTCCATAAGGCTAATTTCGCCAACATTATCAACATTAGAGTTACCAAAAAACCTATATCATGCAGCGAGCTTCCAGATTTCAAGAACAACCATTATCACATGGTGATTTTTTTTTCAGACAGAAACTAAGGGATACCTTACAGTAAAGATCAACCCATTCCTCTACTTTCAGACATTTCAACATTTGCATGCACTTTTAGAAACCAAATTTGTACGAAAGTTGAGGGGCCATGTGTATGACCCCAAACACATTGTTTCCGTAAAATTAGGCAAAGCAGCAATCTTGTGTTTGGCATAGATTTTACTCTGAGGGAAAACATGTACAGATTCCTCTTCATCAGCAGCAAAGAAATCTGCAACAAATTGAAGGTCACGGTTGTATTTATACTCAAAAGGAGTAAAGTGAATGAGAAGGTAGTGCCATTTGTCTGTACCTGTGTGCTCTCGTAATCGATAGTCTTGACTAAAATCTATGCGAAACATTATGTTGTGGTTTTTGCCTAATTTTATGTTTTACTTTGGTGTGTTTCTCTTCTGTCTTGAAGTAGTTACCATTTTCACTCTGCTGACAGGCTGACCTGCTGCAGTTTTTGATACTAGAATCTTTTATGTGTTCTCATTATTCACACTAAACAGGTAGGAAAATGTACTGAGGAGGCTTCAATAAGGTGTTCAAGATTTGAGAAGTTTTCATGAAATTGCTTTTCTAAACTTATTGAATCTGTAGCTTTAGCAAAATCTCAATAGTTAGGTTATGTTATTTAACTTTGGCTGAGCACACAAGTACTATGTATGTAACAATCTAATCGTGTCAATCTTAACACATGAAAAATAGCAGCCATTTTAAAAAAATGGCAGAGCACTGAAAATTACATGAAGTATCAATGGATTAATGAAATGCAAAAGCAGACATAATGAACAATCAAAATAGCATATGACAACAACGAATTAACTAAATTAAAAAATGCAATGAGAATCCATAATAGAATACTTAATATTCTTTTTTTCCCCCAGTCCAGCAGTGTTTGTTTTAATGCCCATGTGCATAGCAATCGGTTTTAACGTAGATAAAATCAGAGAATTACTGAATTCTCAACATCACAGTACAACTTGGTATTGCCCTCCATATGCACATCAACCTGTTTTGATTTAAAGAAATTAAAGCATATCAGAAAATTCCAAAAATTAACTTTATAGAATGTACATTTCTACACTCTACTATTAGGCAAAACACCATATTTCCAAAGGAAAATCAATCTTTTTTTTCACTATCAGGTAAATTCCACAGTGGCATTACAATTCCTTACGGGGGGGGGACTCCACACTAATCACAACAGTCAGACTTCACAAACATAACTCTGGCATTTCAAAATGCACGCCTAACACCAGAGCATAATCTGCAGCCATTAATGGGTTGCTAGATAAATACATTTTTGTAAAATTGTTTTGTATTGTGTATTGTTTGTATTTTTGTAAAATTGTTTTGTAAAGTTGCTTAACTTTGGCAACATAGCGCTTTGCCTGGTGGTTCTTGTCAGGGTTGGGCCGATGATCAGAGTGCCCCAAAGAAAAGGAAAAGGAACTACTCTTATATGCACTCTCAAGACGCCAAATGGAGTGACAAATTTCTCGCCAAACATTTTTGGCGAGAAACTCCACTGTGCCATATTACTATCTAAATTTAATGTCTACATTTCAAACTTAAAGCATAAAATGTCTCCAAAAACGTGGTTTTCGCATATGCAAAAGCAACGTTTTAAACACACAATTTAAGCTAAAAATCCAAATAAGAAGGGGAAAAAAAAAAAAAATTAAATAGCAAAAACGTAACGATTCTAACCAAAAATATTTGTTAAAAGTACATGTACACAGTGATATGTTTTAACTAAAAACATCTACGAATTGCACAATCTAGACAAAGAACAAACTATGCATGCCTTGCTTTAATAAATTAACATAACAACAATAAATTTCAAAGAATACCATGTACACAGCATCCTGTTTAAACTTAAAAAAATATTTACGAATTGAACAATCTAGGCATTACTCACAAATCAACAAAATAAACTAAAATAACTAAAATTACAAACAATTCAAAAACAATCATAAGAACAGAAATTCATAGTAAAAAAAACAATGAACATAACATTAAAAAAAAAAGTAAAATAAAATGCACTTGCCATAATGCATTCGTTAATAAAATTTTGCCAGTCACACAACATCTGTGAACAAAAGTGCCACCATTTTGCTATATCACGTCTTTCTGCAATTCAAAATTTCAAAAGTAACGACACAAACTTCCTGCAAAGTTAACTTACCACATGAATACCGCAGTCCAAAGCCACATACTTTACCAGCCAGCATTTGACTGCAAATCCACACAAGAACTATCAGAAACGCCCATCTTCGTCTGAGTTCTCATAGCAGTTCCACATTTTGCACTCTGTTTTAAAAGTACCACAAAAATTCCAAAAATACACTTCAATTCTCGTAAACACACTCGTGAACAAAAGACTCGTTAACAACTCCAACATCGTACGTTTTAATACTAAATTTACTTTCCACACAATCTAAAATACACGACTGAAATCTTCCCACCACGTCTATCATTGCAACATAGGCCATTTCAAAACACGCACGACACTGCAGCAAAAGAGTTAAGTTTCAATGTCAAAAGGGTTGCCATACAAACAGCATCGTTCACCAAACCATCCCACAGCACGAAATCGTGCCAAAAACCAGCGCAGAATACATATCGCCACATTTGTTGATCTTAGGGGTGATATAAGAGTAGAGCCAAGAAAAAAGTTTAAAAATATAAAACTGCATTATATGTGTCATGAAATTGTTGGTTGTTAGCAATTGATCGTTTTTATATTATATTATTTACCTTCTGAGATGACAATAATTTCATATTTCCCTGTTAAAGTGGCCACCATGTTTAATCGGCAAACTTAAATGTAATATATTTTGTATAATTTTGTTTGTAATTTGTAAAAAGGCCTAAGTGATGTTGCAAAGGCTTGAATGTGGCCTCTTTAAAGAGGATGTGCACATAATTTGGTAGTCAAATAATACTCAATTATTTTTAGGAACCTACTGCAAATTTTGATGTGTAATAATTAAAGTATTTTGTCTTATCTTCTTTATGGGTTTAGGAGCTAGTTCATGGACTTTTTAATTTTCAGACTGGAGGTATTCAGAATGAAGTGAGCAACATTTCAAATTCTTTGGAGATAAATAGAATTTCTACTCAGTATGTACTTTTCATTTGCCTGATTTTAATAAGTTTATAATTTTTTGGTAAATTTTGTTGAGGTTTTTTCATTATATTTATGTTTATGTTCGTGGTTAGTGTATAATTTGAGCACCATAACTTTATGGGTGTTGTTAGTTGGATAGTTTAAAGAAATTGATATAAAAAATTGTTTTAATGGAAGCAAATATCTCCCCCATCATTTTGTTAATAAGCAACTTAAATTTTTTGCTGGTAATGTTGGAATGAGCAAATTTTAGACATAACAGGGTTATATGTACAGTTAACCTGTTTTTATACATATAAAGTGTCCCATAAATAGCACCTAAACTCTGCACAGCCAGATCCCTCTTTAAGAGATCATAAAAAATGGCCAAATAATTATACCTGTGCGATCCATACTTTACGAGAAAAATACGTCACTGCCGGTGCAACGAAAAAAACACTTTGTTTGACACTCAACAGCGGTATTTATAAAGGAAGATGTTCAAAGTGTCCGCCGTGCATATTAAGGCAGGCTTGAGGCCTCAATAGAATTCAGGAGTGCAGCAGTGCAATGTACTTCGTAGTACAGGCAGCATGCAGATGAGCAACTAAGTCCATTTGTGTAGTCACTATGTCTCGATATACTAATTCCTTGAGATGGCCTCATAGGAAAAAAAAATTAGCAGTGTGAGATCTGCCGATCGTAGCAACCAAAGAACTGGACCCCACCTCCGATCCAGCGGCTGGGGTATGCTATATCTAGCTAATTACATACATGAGCACAGAAATGCGCAGGAGCCACATTATGCTGGAACCAAAGGCCATGTATTGCCGCTAAGGGTATGTCATTGAAGAACTGAGTAAAGATGTGGAGAAATACCAAGTTAGGACTGTCCTGAGAGTCGTTCAGGCAGCAGATAAGGGCCAAGCAGGCAATCCCCGAGTAACCTTCCCACATATTTACAGACCAGCGTTCCTAATGTTTCTGCTGCCAGATTGCATGTGAATTGACCACATATGTCTGTTGTGATGATTGAATAAATACCCCATCATGAGTGAAACATGTTTCATCAGTCCGCAAGATAGTATGTGTAATAAAACCATTATCTATGTTATGTTGCTGCAACAGCCATTTGCAAAAGTCTATGCATTTCTGAAAGTCATCTGGTTTTAGACCTTGTACATGTTTGGATGGTTATAGCCCCTCTGATCGTAAGAGCCTGTGCACAGTATTTACTCATATTCAGCTCACTGGCTACTGCGCATGTGCTTACCTCGGGTGTTTCTCGTACCCGCTGCATACCATGCAACTATCCCCTACATGAATTAATCTATTCTAATTTAGTAGTTTAAAAAAATGTAAAAAGTGCTAGAAAAATTATGGAAGTCTCCAATAATATGCACACACACAAACACATATATATGATGTAGGCATTGAATTTTGAAGCACTAGAATGACACAACAAGGCTATGAGATGTTGATTTTCTTTATTTCCCTTCACTGTTTTTTGATATGACATACTAGCATAGGTTAGATATTGGGAAAAATGTAATAGCACATTTTATATTTATGTAAATACTACTGACTAAATTTCAAAGGGTAATATAAATAATTAGCAGATCTCAGTTTAATCTTCAAATCTATAGGAATAACATGGATACTGATGACTAGTTTAAATTTGGAAGTAACATGCAGAACTGTTAATGATGATAAATGATGGATAAAGAAGCTTGCAGTTATGGTTTATTTCAATATTCCCTGTTATTCTTGTTGACAGACATTTCTTTTAGGCAATATAGGTAAAAGATACAGTAAGTGCCTGTTCTAGAACTTTTGCATCTTTTAAGAAAAAAAGAAGCAGCAGCTGACTGGCAAGAGAAGCAGGGGGCAAACATGATGTGTGTAAGATCAAAATTGGGTTCAATGTGATTTGAGTTAAGCTGGCCAAATTTTCCTATTAGCTGTCGGAAAATCTTTTCAGTTTTATTTGAAATCGTACTTCTTGAAGTGTCATGATAGTGTTTAAGAATCATGCGACTTGAACTAATTTTGGAATCATATAGTGTAGAGCAGTGCTCCGCAACCTTTTTTCACCTGCGACGCACAAAAAATCTTTCTGGAATTTCGTGGCACACCAAAGAGTTCCGAGTTATCAAGGAAGTGCCGAAAAAATTCAAATACTGACACGCTTACAATCACACACACAACCACACAACAGTGAAATATATAAAAACATTTAAAATAGATATCATTAAGGAAAAAATTGTCATTGTGTATTAAATACATGATAAAAAATTGCAAAATGTCAAATACATGTATTTGATTGCGGCACACCTATATCCTACTCATGGCATACCGGTTGCAGAGCACTGTAGAGAGCACTAACTATTTTCATGACAGGAAGGAAAAATTGCCAAATTTAAATGAAGATTTAATGGACAATGCAAACTAGTTAAAAAAGTTAGAATTTTGGTTTATATGCTTTTTATCTTACACACACACACACATAATAATTTATTTATTAAAGAAATATTGATTATATTATCTCCCAAGATTAATTTTAGTAGAATTATCTAAAAAGTGGGAATCCACAGTTAGTAAGTTTAATTTCGAAAATTGTTTTAAAGTAACTTGAATGTAAATTGTTAAAAATCTGTTTAATTACTTTCTTTTAACTTAATTTCTTTTTACAATTGAAATTTTGTTATTCATGATTTAATTCAAGTCCCCGTGAAACATTTTTAACAATTTACATTCAAGTTACTTTAAAACTTTTTTCGGAATTAAACTTACTAACTGTGGATTCACTCTTTTTAGATAATTCTACTAAAATTAATCTTAGGAGATAATAAATTATTATTAACTTACTTTGCAGCTGTTGAACAAGTAGTAGAATAACTCAATTTTGCACTAAGTGAATTTAAGATCATACAACATATATATATATACGGCACAAAGTCCGTAATCCGGACTCGTCGAGACTTCGTCGATTCCGGATTAGGGGTTTTTCCGGATTATAGATCATCAATTTAAATCTGGTAAGATGGCATGCAGAAATTATAAAATTAAAAATATGAAACCGTAATTTATGAAGTAAAGAGAAATTATGATCTAAAGGGTATAAAAATTTACAAAAAAAAAAAAAAAAAAAAAAAAAAAAGAGCTTAATATTTATTTGTTTATATTATTAAACATTTCTTTCAATGTAAGTTGTTTAAGTTGCTTCGTTTTTTGTGCAAATACTTTCTTTTTAATTCTCTCTTCTACTGTGGAAACGTGGAACATAATGGTGATGATCGGCATTTAGTCTGTTAGACTTTTACTGGTTAACATGGCAAAATTGTGCCCTAAGGCGTTGGTAATAGTTTTAGACGCAAGTGCCGAACGCTTCGCTAAAAAACAAAATGAAAAAGTTCATGAAGAACTGCATTGGCCATGGAAAAAACGTAGATTGCCTCTTCTCAGTGGGAAAAAATTTCATCATCTGAGCTGTCCAGCTGTCAGGTTTGTTCTGATCAGCAGGTCTCTCTCTAGGCAAGCAGGAGCGGTGAAAACAGCCAGTCTTTTGTTATGAATCATGCTGATTATGATTTTAATGCTCATTTTAACCTATGCTGCTTGACATAAAATCTGCTTACTATTAACTAAAACTCTAGACTGAGCAAGTATGTGACAAAATGAGACATTAAAAATAAAAAAGCTGCTAGTAAAACATAACTAGAATGTCACTTATCTTCTTTCAAATATGTCCAGTTATTATACGCGTAAAATATTTAATGATACTTGATAGATTTGATAATATTTATTTTATTCTCAAATGCATTAATAATTATGTTAATTAAGCTATGCTTAATAATAATGCATCCTACTTACGAATCTTTTTTATTTTTAGGAAGGTATTAAAAAGTGAAGTTCAGGCATAGATATAATATTTTTAATTGAATTTATTCAGTTTCCATTTGCTCACAGGTCCTTAATTTTTTTCATTAATGGTCCTTAAAAGTACTTAATTTCCATGTGCAGAAATGTGTACGAACCCTGATGCCAGCAGTTTGTATCATACATGCATGCATCATTCCAAAGGTATTTATGGTTTTTCAATATGCTTATCAATTTGTGCAGCGGGAAAAAATGGGTATTGCCATTAAAAAATTTCAAAATATTTTCACTGTAACCATATCTGTGAGAGCTCTTTTATTTTAAATAACAATATCTGAAATATCATTTCGTTTGGTTGAGCAGATTGGCCACTAGGGGTTCATATATCAGGAAGTTTTTTTAAATGACCGTCCTATATATTTATATATATGTGTGTGTGTTATTTGTTGTTTTCTTTGGTTAGTAGTAATTCCATTAATAAATTTCTAATTTATGAGCCCATTTTTTTATTATTAATTCCAAAATATGTACTTAGGTTTAAAGTGAAGTACATTGTAAATAGTAAATTTGAATTAGTATCTCGGAGGGGAATACATATTTTCTTTACAAAACGTAATAACTATTAATTCATATATACTGTTTATGATGTTTTTAAATTATTCCATTTTTATTTCATGGCAAAGTTTTTTTGAGGGTAGGAAGGGGGATACAAGATTGCGAATGCTGGCATTTTAGCAAATCATAGTAAATCCACCACTGAAAACTGAATTCATGGCATCATTAGTATAAATCAATCTATAAATAAAGAAGAGGGTGAAAATATTCTAATGAGTATGTATTATTTTATAAATCTTTCACTTAAAGTAACAAGAGGAAGCATTCAAAATAAGAGGGATATAAAGTTTTTAGACTAGGAGTTTTCTGCAGGTTCGGTATTGACCTGTCCTGAATTTTAAAGAGTGTTAGTGATGATCAAAGGATCAACAGCCCAAAGCCCAATCAGCTCAAAATGCCGAAATGAAATTAATAGTCTTTCTGGGCAGATTACCCCTTTGAGCTTACATAAATTATTTTTGGTTGATATATGTTCAATGTTGTGCAGAACAAGCTGACACAGAAAAGTAATCAATCGCAAGTTTATATCAAGAATTATAAAAGAATTCCATTACTTTGGTAACTTGACGTGATGTCCATTATTGAAGAGATTTCTTTTTCCTCAGAAGAGTTGTTATTGAATCAGCATTATTTAATTTTCTCTCTTAGTAGAATCAACAGAATCAGGTTGAACATTTGATATTAAAAAAATTGCATTACTACATCAGGCATAGCCATCGCATCAATTAAAACAAAATTTTGTGCAATTAAAATCTGTTATTTTCTTTCTGAAAATTTATTCGTATTTTTAAAATTAAAAACAATACAAAAAATTATAAAACATTAATCTAATAAACCATTTTTTTTTTCAAAAATTTTGCTCCTATTCTTTCCTAGCCTAGTTGTTATGTGCATTTAGTTGTATTAGAATTGTGTAATATGCTGTGTATTAATAGCAAAAAATGTAAGGAGGGTCAATGAAGAAAAGCATTTCTTTAAAACGGGATGATGCAAGAAAAGGGTTGGGAATCCATGACCCAAAGAGTTTTATAGAATTACTAAGTATAAAATCATAATACTATCATATTTTTTCTTCTTTCTCTATTATTCATTTTAGTTTACCAGTGTGTAATGTAGGGTGTATTTATTTCTTCAGTAATTTTACTTTTTATGCATTGATCAAAACTTTTATATATACATTTGTCATTAATTTAATTTTTTCATAATCTTTTTTAAATATGTTTTGTCAAAGTGTCCTTAAATGATTTAAAATAAATATATTATGCTTATATACCTTATGCATATTAATTGTATACAAAATGTAAATAGTGTCAGATGAATATGAAAGCATCATTCATACAGCAACTAGTATGTCATTTTATGCATTTCATGTCAATTTTTATATTTGTTTTTCAGAGACCAAAATGAAGCTTCAAAGAAAGAAACAGAAAGTAATATTTTCCCTTTGAATTTTATAGTTATTTTTTAAATTATTGGTTAATTTCTACTTCTGTCTGTCCCAGTTGTAAATTGTTAACTAATTTTAATCATTTATAAATTGATAATAACTGGTTAAAATAGAAAGTGACAACTAATACAAACTAATAAAAGTATTTAAAAAGTTGATAGTACTTACTAAATTGATTAAATTAATTTAAATATACAAAAATAATGTGTATTTTTCCAAATCCTCAAGCGTACCAGCTACTGCTTCTCATTAACTTAGTCCTCTGTCCTTTTGTATTTAATGGGAAGTCTGTATATTTTTATTAACTTATATTTATTCTCTTACTAGCTTTTACCCGCGGCTTCACTCGCGTTGATGTCCTTAAATTAGTTTCAACTCCACGTGAATTTTAAAAATACACTCCATGTAAATTTTCAGTAAATACTGCCCTTCTTCAATACCTATAGGCCAGGGATATTTTGTATTTACGCGGAGTGTATCACCATGAAATCTAGTAAAACTGTCATGTATATTTCCTAATGACTGAAAAATGTTTGTGAAAGAAGAGCCAAAAGCCGGAAATCCTGAAGGATTTTAAATAATAAATTAAATTAAACAAATAAAAATGAATAACTGCTTAACCGTAATTTACTTAAGAAATTTTTTTGATACATTAGAAAAGGTTTTATAGGCTATAAAATGTTTGTGGGGTTTAAGCCACGCACTTGCCTGTGGAGACAAACTTTTACATAATTTAACTTATCGTTGTGAAACTTTCAACATTTAATGTTTATACAACGACAATCATTTTAAGCTATAAAATCTATTATATAGTTTAAGTTTTAACAGATAAATTACATTTTATAGCCTATAACCTTTTCTAATATATCAAAAATATTTCTTGAAAATTTCGGGATGATCGGTTAAGTAATTAAGGCGTGAAAGCGTAACAAACAAATTCTCATTCTCATTTATAATATTAGTTAGAATTATTATTTATTGCAAAATGATTTTGCTCGCAAAACCTGTTAATCCATTAGGCTTCAGCATGGTGTAATATAATGTAGTGGTTCTCTATCCCGGGATCCCTGCAAGTTGGCAAATCGCACTGAATCAATGCTAGTGTAACTATTGATGCGGACGTGGCAACACTTCTACTTGCACGGTCATCTCACGTGTTGGTGACCGGAAATTTTGGGGATCGTCGTTCAAAAGGAAGTAGGAATAATAATGAATTATTTATTTTGATCTGGGTAATTTTGTTTGCTTTGAAAGCAGAAAACGCAAGGTCAGTGTGTGTGGTGAAAACTTTTCCTTTCTTTCTCCAAAGGCAGTGATAATGCGTGAAAAGGGGGGAAAAAACTTCTTTTTTGTTCTTTCCTTATTGCGAGTTATGACTCATTCCCCCGGTTCTCGGACATTCTCTTCTGGATTCTTTTCGGCAAGTAGGCGCGGCAGAAAAAAAAGGGAGAGACTTCGTTCGACCAGATGTGCGATCACGTGACTCTGGGTTCAAAGGTCTTATCTCTCCTGGCGTGGCGCCAATAAGTAAAGAAGGAGGATTTTTCGCCGTATTAGCTATTTTTCATTGATCGCTTCTCAATTTTTTTCCCCCCGCTGTGTAAAATTTTCGTTTCATTTATTGATGCATGTGTAAATTTTTCGTTTCGTTTATTGAAATATTTTTTTATTTATGTACGCAAGAGAATTTCACTATGAAATTTCTCGATATAAATAGTGATATTATACAATTAGAAGAAGGTGTACGGAATGCATTTAGGTGGAATTGGATTGAACGGAGAGATGGTAATGGGGATACCATCGGCACATGGTGCAAGAAAATAAATATTGCTGGACAAGCATATTGTGTTTTTTGTAACTCACTGCTGAAGTATGGTGGGGAAGGATTCAAGGCTTTCACAAATCATTCTAAAACTGTGATGCACATAAAATATTCAAAGTGCATTAGACATTTAATGACTTTAAGTAATTATGCTAATTAAAAAAATACTGATGACTTACTGGAGACTGAAGCTCGGCCATTGGATATAGTGACAAGAAAAGCACGCCAAGAGGTATTAATAACTTCGTTTACCGCCGAGAATTCTCTTTCTTTCAATGTAGCTCCCAATTTAATTGAACTCTGCAAACAGTTGAGCCGCGATCAGACGGCACTAAACTCATTGGAAATGTCCAGGACTACTGCATGTTATAAGATGAAATATGGGCTCGCAAAAACTATTAAGGAAAATATCATTAAAACTTTAAAGGAGACTCCATTTTCTCTAAATTTGGATGAAAGTACTAGCAATGCTCAAGAAAGTATACTGGCAATATTGGTGCAGTTTTATGACAACAATCAAAATGAAGTTGTAGTTCATCATTTTGCATCTCTAAAGATGGAATCTTGCAATTCAGAAGCTGTTTTTAAAGCAGTTGTTAATACTATTGAAGATAATAATATTCCATGGGCAGACTTAATTAGTGTATTAATGGACTCATGTAACACCATGCGTGGAAAAAAAAAAGGGTGTTGAAACCAGACTACGATCAAACAAAGCACCCCACTTATTAGATATTGATGGTGACACATGTCACACAGCTAATAACTGTGCAAAAAAATTTGCTTCATGTTTTGATAGATACTTAGAAGATTTGTTTGATGACATCTATTTTGATATGAAAAGCTGCAGTAAAAGAGAAAATTTTTTCAAAATCTTTGAATCCCTTGCCATTAAAAAACTTAAGCCCTTGAAGAGACCAGACCATAGGTGGGTGTACATTTTATGTGTTTTAGAAAGAATCAAAGATCTGTGGGATGCTCTTATTACATTTTATTTTCACTACTTGGATAAAACTGATAAAGGGGATTATTTTTCTTATGTTGAAACTGTATACAATAAAAGAGATATTTCTGCAGCTCAGAAAAAAATTGTTGAAGGGGTGTATTCTTGCTTGCATTCCCAACAACTCACAAAGGATGCTTTAGCTCGAAAAAAAAATACTTAATGGGTTATTTGTTATGCAAAACAAAACTTTATTGCATATGGCATTATATTCAGCAGTATTACCAGAGTTCAACACATATATTAAATTATTTGAAACAAAAAAACCAATGCTTCATTTAATACATTCCAGTATTTATAAATTGATGGCAAAATTTTTCTCTTTTTTTATGAAGCCAGAAAATATAGAGTGCACATCTTATAATGATTTATTAAAGGTTGATGTCACAAATCCAAAATTCCATCTACCTAGCAAAGTAATATTTACTGGTGCAGAAGCTTCCACTCTCCTGAAGAAATTATCAAAAAATCATCCAATAGCAAAAGAATTCCAAATTTCTCTGATGAAAGCTTATACTAATACAGCACAGCATATGAAACAGAAATTACCCCTTAAAAATTCATATCTAATTAGTTTTACAGCATTAGATCCAGAGCTAAGAGGTAAAACCAGTATAGTATTAGCTTTTGAAAAATTATCATCTTTTATGTCCCATATTTTTAGTGATAATGAAAAGTCAAAAGTAGAAGCTGAAATAAGGTTATACCAGAGTGATATTGATATCACCAAAGAAATGCTCTACACATCTGATGAAAGTGGAAATCAAGTCAAGTGTACAATTGATAAATATTGGTCTAAAGTTTTTAATTTAAAAGATGATTTCACAAATGATTATAAGTATCCTACATTGGCTAAATTGGTCAAAGCCTGCCTTAGCTTCTTCCATGGCCCATTAGTGGAAAGTGCATTCAACTTAATGGATACACTTGTCACTGACTATAGAACCTCTCTTAAGATTGATTCCCTAGATGCAGTGCGGACTATTAAATATGATTTAATGGCTTCTAAAGAAACCTCATGTGAAAAATATGGCTAAAAAAATCCAATGACTGATCCAATTCACAAAGATCTCTTATTGAATATGAACAGAAGTTGGAAAACATATCAAGAGGACTTAAAAACATTTATTTCAGATGAGTCACTTATAAAAGTCTCTGAAAAACCTTCTACATTAGCAGAAAAGCAAACTGCTTCTACCTCTGCATGTGCAGTTCTCGAGGAAATTTCTTCAACTGTAAAGGAGGAAAATAAAAGTCAACCTTCCTGCAATTATGAAGTTCACCACAAAAGAAAGACAAGCCCACAAACATCAGAAAATTAAAAAAAAAGGAGCAGAAATTAGATAATTTTTTTTAAAGAATTAATTCAGGTAATTTAAAATATTTACATAAAATGTAGTACTTTATGTGTTTGAAAATTTATGGTTATTAATTTTGCAAAAAAAGTAATTCATTGAACTTTTATAATTAGGTCATTCAATACTTCATAATTGTAATTTTTCATTTCTCTGCCCCCCCCCTTCTCGAAACTCCAAAATGTCGGTAGTATGTCCGTAAAAGTTTCAAGGGATTTTTTGGGGTCCTACAAACACCTCTGGAAGTCTATAAAATTTTTTTAAAAAAATCAAGTCGGTGATAATCTTGTAAGAATAAGCTGCAATTGTTTTTATGCATATAAAATTTAACATAAGAAAGCATTAGCATAAATAAAAATAAAAAATATGGGCAATTTTTGCACAAATTTATTAGAATTATATATTTATAGATTTTGATACTTGCACTTGATTTACATATTCTCTCAGAATTTAAATGATATTGTAGATTAGTTCGCAGCAATAATTAATCATTTATTTGTAATTCAGTTTCATTTAAAACTTAATTAACTTTAATTTGCTTTTTACGAATAGAGAATGTTTGTTAAATTTAAGTAAAAATAAATATACACAAAATTTAGAGTATTATAAAATCAATAAAAGTGTGTATATTTTTGCTATTGAATAGTATCAGAGTTTAATTTGATTTAAATTGTTTGTACCTTCTGTATGAATTTGACATGATCAATGATAAATATTTTGTTCAGGCGTATTTTTCTAGTAAGATATTGTTGAGTAGTTTGTGATGGGATTGTATAATTATGCCTTTCATTTTTTAGTTAAAGAGCTCTCTGCCAAAATTGAAGGACTGAGTCAGCTTAATAAAGAATTAGAAGAAAAGAACTCTCAGCAAGAAAGGTACATTATTATTAAATTTTGTTGTTAGAATATAAATATGTTAATATGTTATATGAATATAATACCTTTATTTATAGCATTTATAGCAGTCTAAATATTTTTTGTAAAAGTTTTTTAACTGTTAGTTTATAACAACTTTTAAAATGGTGTCTCTTTTTAAATATTAATTCAACTAAGCAAGTGCAGTGATAATGAAATATTGGTACTTGCGTATTATCCTATCGGCCATGAAATTGTACCCATGCAGCATGATTTAGTGACAATTCTGGATGAGTGTGACATCACTACACACTAATATCTGCTCTTTCGTTTGATATAACTATAAATCGATTCTTGATAAACTACCCTTTGGTTCTATAAACAAGGATATAAATTGTTATTGCAGGAACAAGGATATAAATTCTTCTATTTTGAAAAAAAAAAATTCAAATTTGGGACTGTTCTTTTGCAAAACAGGAAACAGTAGATTATTTTCTAAGTTATGGGATAATACCATTGAAAAAAGATGTGTATTAATGTACATGGTATGATCAGTTGAATATGTCATACAAAACAGTTATAGATATAAACAGTTATCTTTGAAACATTTATATTCAGAGTATTCTAAACAAAGGTTCTTTTAAAATCGACACACCTAACAAAATAATAAAAATCGACGAAAGGCTTTCAAAGCATAAAACAAAGGTTGAATACTGTTTATTGAATTAAAAGGAGTCAGTTTTTTCAGAATAACGCAGGAACAATTGGTGCAACTTTAGCAGGATCTCTGCCAAGTTTTATGGTAAATGGGATATTATATAAGTACTGAAATAGAAATATTTTTCTTGTTATAAATTTATTCTTGTTGATATGATAAAAAATTCCAGCTTCTAGTTTAAAAAAAAAAATTACGTCCAGAGGGGATATCATGTTCTTTGCACTTAAACCATAAAATTCAGTTCAACAGCAATGTGGCAAAGTAAGGTAAAAGTATATTTTAGGGTACCTCTTGGCGATACATGGGTACCAAGTTTGTGCAGTTCTTTGACTTGTTATTTTGGCTTGCGAAAAAACATCAGAGAATTGCACAAACTATGCTTTGTGCACTCGCTTGACTTTTTCCATATATACATCAAACTATATTCACTTAAAAAGTCAAAGGAGCAGCCAACAAAAAATATATAATCTGAATAAACTGCATTTTAAATCAAACAATGAAATAACATAAAAAAGGAAATTCATCTTAGCACTGCGCGAAGGAAATATCCACTTACCTTATTTACGAATTTATGCGTCTTCAGTCAAATAAAATTCCTGAACAGCATCCAAAGACTTCCTAAAATTATTTGAACTAGAATCTGTATACTGGTGTCACCACATAAATTCACAAAAAT
Organism: Stegodyphus dumicola; assembly: GCF_044657685.1. Taxonomy (NCBI): domain Eukaryota; kingdom Metazoa; phylum Arthropoda; class Arachnida; order Araneae; family Eresidae; genus Stegodyphus; species Stegodyphus dumicola. The sequence goes on along the minus strand of NC_140773.1, from coordinate 214,069,600 downwards.
AAGAGTAAAAAATATCCTCCGAAAGTATTTGATGTTCAACTATACACATTTCCTTCCTCTGAACAGGGCACTTAAACTACAAAATAACAACATACTTATCCAACATACACAAGCCCTTACCCAAAATCCCACACACTTTCCAAATTTTTTTCCCATGATTCAAATTCACCGCAACCAGTTTACGTTATAATAGGGTTTCCATACCATTCAACTACTCAGGTTCTCATAAATGAGACAGCAACTTGGTGATAAATAAAACATCAACTTAGTGATTATACAAGGGGTACCCTAAATTCAACTCTTAACCCAAAATAATTTTAAAAATAGCATATCTTTAGAATTTGTGATACACAGTTCCACACGCTAGAGATAAAAGGTTTTTTTTTTTTTTTTTTTTTTTTTTTTTAAACCCTGTAGAGAGTTGCCATTGCTCATTTTTAAATCGTTGAGTTTGTTAATAAAAATTTTTTTAAAGTTTTACAATATAGTCTTTCAGGGATGAAGCCCCTTTGGACTAAAAAAACCCCTTTTTGTATTATGTAAAATGATACAGTAAATTGGGCATCATTAAAGGTAAATGAATATAAAAAATTTCTAGGAACTGAAAGTGAGATTTATTTTTTTATGTGTGGTCTACAGTTGCAAAATCATCCTCTGCAGCATGTAAAGATTCGATAGTTAGTGTTATGTAACTATCATGCTACAACCCTAAATCTTGGTTGTCTTTGTCTACCGAAGCCTCTGAAAAGACTGTTGAATAACTTAATAAAAAGTAGAGTGTTACAACTAGTTGTAGATAATTGCATTGGTATTTTTCTCTCAAAAATTCATTTGGATTAAGATTACAGTACTTTTTGTTAAGAGTTTCTTGTGATTTTTTCCATAGCTAAGCATTCTGAATATGAGCTCAAAGATCATCAATTCAGGATTTACGCGGATCATAAGCCTATAATGTTTGCTGTGCAAAAGTCTGATGATAAGTACTGTCCAAGATAAAGTTGCTTTTTTGCATCTCAGAAGTGATTCAAATTTCACTAATAAATGGCTCCTAAGCAGGTAGCCAACACAAAATTAGTATTTGTTAAATGGAGACAGGGTTAAAATTATGTAAATTTCAATTTGATTCCAAAACTTTTCTGTATGGAGATGTTTCAAGCTCATCCACTCAGACATATGACATGGTATCATTTTGAAAGAAAACTTTTTACAAATTGCACAAACTGTCTCACCCCAGTTTGAACGGTGTAAATTATGTTTGTAGTGAAAAAATATAAAGTTCAAAGGCAAACTAAATCTAAAATGTTTGAAAATTTACCATTACCTTCTGATTGTTTTTGCTGTTTGCACCTTTATCCCCATCTAAAAAATTTATTTATATTTTGACATGCATTAATTAATTTACTAGGCAGCCCAAAGCTTTAAAGAAGCAACATGTAAAGACTATTGCAATTGTGTTTCTTGCTGGGTGGGTACACTTTGGAATTCGTGAAATAATCACTACAGATCAAGGAGCAAACTTCAGATGTCAGCTGTTTGTTGAACTTAACCAAATTTTTAGGTTCCGTTAAAAATCGAACCATTTCTTACAGTTCTAAGTGCCGTGGTATGGCAGAGTTTCGGCACTGCCAACTTAAAGTTGCTTTGATGAGCAGAAACACTCTACACAGTGGACAGGTACCCTTCCATTACAAGTGCTTGGGCTCCATTTCAGTCTTAAATTTGATTTAAATGCCTCACCTGCTGATTTTGTTTATAATTTTCCCCTGAAACTGTATGGATAATTCTTTAGAAATTCATCCAAGTTGCTGTTTTACGACCAATTTCTTCGATATGTGCAATTTAAAACAATGGCTTTGAAACCAACTCCAGCATTGAGACACACATCCTAAGATCTTTTTATCCATCCAGAATGGTTAACTGCTACACAACTCTTTATTAGACAAGATTCTGTTAGATATTCTTTACAGCTGCTGTATTTTGGACTTTATGCCATGATTTCCCCTTCATACAAGTAATATAATGGTGAATATTGAAGGCATTGACATCCATGTCTATTGATAGTTTGAAGTCTTTGTTTACACTGGCTGAGGGTGATGAGCGTGAGCAAGCACCTGCAACTACAACATCAGCTATTAAGACTGACAAAATAAAATCAAGCCATACTTCTTGACTTGTGATCTTGTTCCAGTGCCGACATCCTTTGTATTTTCAAGAAGGTATTACAGATATCATCCTCCAAATGGTAAATAAAATATTGGTAGCTTATTGGTAAATAGCTTACTGGTGCATGCGGCATGCAAATTTTGGATAAAGGGAACTATGCATGCAACCAACTTAAGCTTAATCCTTTTAACTATAACTAAGCCCAAGTTATCCTTCTAACTTTCATGGCAATAGAAGCATTGGCCAGTGGCAAACCTCAGGGACTTCTCATTAGTCATTCCTGGATTCTTCAGCCATTCAAGTTGATGGCATATCCCATTTCTGAGTTGACTGCCTGATATTGATCTGAAGTACATTTCTGTTTTGACAGCTTGTAGCTGATCAACCAATAAGTGCCCTGAAGGAGGTAAGGCCAGCTAATCCAGCAGAAAATATTTTTTCATTCATTTAACGTTGTTGATAACATCTTCATGTTATATTGTTTTAATTTTACGACAAGGTGTCCTCCCTTAAGAAGTTTTTCTTTTGCTATGCTGGTTCTTTTTCTTAGATGGACCACAATAAACCCTGGTTCATTTGTCTGCCTTATTCAACATACTTTGTATTTTAACTAGAGTCATATTTGGGGAAGAAGGCAGGTTGGTTGTTTCTTGCCACCTTAGACTAGCGAACTGTTGAGACTGTCTGTCAAACTTGCGTTTTTCACCAGGAAGAGCTAACTCGTGAAGCGACTACACTCAGGCTGCAAGGGATATGGAAAAGCAGCAACCCCCACTTATGTTTTAGCTTTTCTTTTTCTTTGAAAATTAAGACAGATCTGAATTCTACATCTGTATAAGCCATGATGAAACCTTGGAGAATATGAAATACGAGTTCATTAGCTGACCAAAAAAATTTTTAATTCTCTTTTAGGCAATAGCGTAATCCCAAATCTCCCCACAGTCAATCAAACTTTGATCATAAAAATTTGTCATCTTCCCAGCTAAGCTTCCATGAGTAATCCAGAACATGTGAAAAACAAGTTCAATCCCCCATTAACCTTCAGAAAGGGAAAATTTGCAGAGAGGGAAGAAAGGATCTTCCTGTTTTCAAATGATCAACTGCTAGCCAAGAAAACTTTCTCGCGTTTCCATTTGAAAAAAGCAATTTATCTGCAAACCTGATCTACTGATAACAAAAGCAAAGCAAAGATGCTGAATTATTCTTTTCACATGTGGATCCATCCTGAATGCCAGCTTTCAATCCATGCACATTTTTTACCCCCAGCAGATTTTCAAAAAAACTTTTTTGATCTTCTTCCAGTTTCACCCTAACGTTCTGAGCCATGAGAATGCCAACAAGATTAGAAAATTAAGGATAAAATGACTGAACTTTGAGCTGTCAAAATTATAGACAACATTTAAATTTAAAATCCTTAATCATCTTAGTTAAATTTATCACATATCTTAGATTTTGGACATAACAACTCTATCACATAATAAATTTTTTGCGGAACAAAGCAAGAAATAGTGTTAATTCCCACTTATGCTAGTTTGAAATAAAAATACTTAGAATTTGTGAGTATTGTAATACATCACATTTTGGTTTACATAATTAGTAAATTATGGAGTTTGTAATAGAGACTTTTAAAGTTTTATAACATCATCTTAAATGAAACTTTTAGCTTATTTATGCAATCCAGCTTGTGAAGAAGATAGTTCAGTTAAAAAATGATGTGCTAAATATACTGCTTATAGAACTTTATAGAATTTTGTATGTAATTTAGTTATGAAAAATTGTTTTTTTATCTATATTTTTGATGTAATTTTAGAACAATTTTATACTGAAGAACATTTTTTAATGTAGATGTTGATATTTTTATTTCTTGTATTCAGTATATTGTTGTAAATTTTAATATATGTCAAATCTTTTTCACTCCCCTCTAGCCAGTTATATGAGTATGAGGAAAAGTTAGCTGAAAAGATGAGTGACCTTTTGTCTTTGACAACAGTAAGATTCTTTGTAACTGTTAATTATTTTCAACTCTAAAAAAAGTTTTATGTTTTAAATTTTAAAAGTACCTTTTAAATATTGAAGAATGATTGTTATATGATTATTTATGCAACAGATTTAAAAGTCTACGTAGTTAACTTGCAATTAATCTGTATTTATTAAAAGGAAAATTTGTTCATTATTCAGACAATTTGTTATTTTTCTGAAGCTTTTTTTATTTTTCTGCCAGTGAATTTTGAAAATCTTATTCATTGTCAGGTTGACTGAAAAACTTAACTAAGATCATAATTTCTTAAATGTTTGAGGACTTCCTCCCTCCCACTTTTTTAAAGTTTTATTATAGCAATTATTTTAATAATTTAGGTTTCTGCTAATCTATGTTTGCTAGGGAAATTAAGCAGTTATTTTAATTCATTTGTCTCTAGGAAACAGAAACATTAAGAAGAAGCTTTGAAGCAAGTGAAGGTGAAAGAATAGCATTAATCGAGAAAGTTCAGCAATTGCAGGTAAATTTGACATACATTTTGAACTAAATTATATTCAGTAATTTCTATTTGCTATTATTTCATGCTAAAACTCCTTTTAATTTAATTCATAATAGTTGGACTATATATGTTTCAAGTTTTTATTTTGTAATTATGAAAAAAGGGTATAACTTTTTAATATAAATAAACCCAATTGTCTTAAGGGGGGATTAACCAAACAGGTGTAGTAATTGAATGAAACTTTATTATGTATGAATGTAGTGTTGATATATGATGATTACAGTATTATAGTATTAAAGGAAAAGTTTACTGAAGAAAACTGTACGGTTTATAAGACTTTAGTACACTATTGATCTCTTCTAGCATGGATACAAGACAAAATATGGTTGGACATGGAAATATACATGTTGTCTATGATATTCTCTGAGCTTCTAAATCCTGCACACATACAAGCTATTGAAACTGGTCCTATAAATAATTTATAACTCTAGTGGCTAGAGAGGCCAAGTAAATATGTGTACTTAGTAGTGGTGATAATTCTGGGAAACCACTGTGTGTGAGTGAGCAGTATCTAAATAAAAATGCTTGTTAGTTGATTGGTACTTCACATGATTTTATTGTAAGGTGTTCTGTACATATCACCAAACTGTTAGTGTACTACTAAAGGCCACTAACTGTCGTGATAGCTTCCCACGTTATAACTCTAGAAAGTTGAGCAGCTTGTTGTTCCATGGCAAAAACTAGACTGAAGTCGTCTCTGTGAGACATCTATTATATCTTTATTATACTCAAATGTTTTAATTCAGTGGTCTAACTGGTTCTTTGCAGCTCAAAGAAAAAGGATTTTTTGATAAAAGGACTTAACATTCATTGCAATCAGAAATAGTGTTCATTGTGCAATTTCGGATGCTAAAAAAACATCTATTTAACACTCATAAGCTAGCTTGATAAAGAAGAGCTAGTATCAGCTAGGCTTTGTTCACTTTTACATGAGAACATTTTTTTTAATACCCTTATACTCAGATCATTACCAGAATCTGTTTTATGGTGTAGCATTGCCTCTCACTCATGGTTGCATTTCATCTCTTGCATTACATTATTAGAACTAGTTTTGAATAATCATGATGTAATCTGGCAGTGAACTGTGGAAATTGCTAATATTTCTGTCCTTGCTGGTTTTAATATTTCGATGAAAAATGCATTTAATTTGATTGACAAAGGTTTATGTTTTGCTGCATATATATTATATAGCTTTATTATTCAAATTCTGACTCAAATGGAAGGCCAAATGGCAATGAATGAAGAAAAGTATAATAAATTTTTTTTTTATTATATGGGCCAGATGTCAACGAATGTAGAAAAGTATAATAAAATTTTTTTATTATATGGGCCAGATGTCAACAAATGTATTTGTGTGTACTTTGCATTATCAGAATCAGCTTAAGAATAACTAAAAATAATTGCAGTATGCATTCTTGAAATCACTAAACTGGTTTGAGTGCCATCTTTATTCATGCAGTTGGTTAGAGGAAATACATGTTCCATTAATTTCTTTTTCTTTTCAGAATTGGGATGGTGAGAACTGTTTCTAATTCTTGGGTATACGAGAAAGAACACTTGAATAACTGCTTTTTAATAAATCATAATATTTATCAAGTAATATCCAGAATACGCTGAACAGTATGAAAGACATTTTATTTTACTTGTATGCAAAATTGCATTTTTCATACTTTGTTATTAGTGAAAAATTACTTCATATTTTAAAATTGTTCCATTCAATTTTCCCCTATAATTTGAAATATTCAAGTACCTTATAAAGGAAAGTGATTGTATATGCATTTTAATGTGAATTTAGTATGCTTCATTGACTAATGTTGTGTAGACTTCTAATTTTACTATTACTAATTTTTAGGCAGAACTTACTCAGTTCAAAGAGCTGAAATTAAGGAATGTTAATGATGATGAACAGATTGTATCACTACAGAAAGATTTGTAAGTTTTTATTGTTAGCTTTCATTTTATCTTTTACAAAGGGAAACTTTTTGAATGATACTGAAATTCCTCTCTTCAGCTTTATTTTCTTGATGAGCATATGCCATATTATCTGTAAACCATGGATGCTTTGTCTCAAATCTCCTTTTGTAGAATTTTTAAAAGTGAAATAATTTAAAATTCTATGGTTTGCTGTTTCATTTAGTCATTCTCACAAGCAGTGGCTTCTTGCAGCATATTATAAAAAATGGGGAAATTTCTTTGTAAAAAAATAAAATAAGCTTTTAAAGCTTATGGAATAATAAGTGAAGTAAAAGAAGAAACATAATTGATTACCGTATATACCCGCGTATAGGTCGAGATATTTTGGACAAAAAAAAAAAAAGACTTCAAAGTGGGGGGGGGTCGACTTATACGTGGGGCCATAAAAAATTAAAAGAATCGGAAGTTCAAAAATTTCTTTATATAATGCAGTTGTTTTCCTCCCGCGCTCAAATTGGACGACTTATCAAATAAGCCACTTACTTAAAGTAATTTCATGACTTAAATTATGTGACGAACTAATCACAGAGTTTCATACTTTAACTAGAGTACATTTCGATTAAACCAAAGAATTTTCGGCCCCCGAACAACAGATCAATATCGAGCAATAAAAAAGTTTCGCCAACACGCCAAGAAAAGAGAAATGCAGATAGTCATTTTTAAAGATCGTCCGTTGATAATTTTTAAAAGAAAAACTTTGCCGAAAAACGTTGTGTTTCCATCAAGTGTGCTGGTTCGTGCCCATGAAAAGGGATGGATGGATGCTGACGGAACAGTCGATTGGCTTAAAAATGTGTGCGATAAAAGACCAGGAGCAGCTTTCAAAAAACCTTCGCTTTTAGTATAGGATTCTTTTCGTGGACACTTTTCTGAAGTGACAAAAGTGACAAAACACCTAAAACTGACTGTGGCCGTAATTCCGGGAGGATTAACATCCGTCATTCAACCCCTAGATGTCTGCCTCAGTAAGTCCTTTAAAGTAAATGTTAGAAAATATTGGGCAGAGTAAATTAGTTCCGGTCGACCAACATTTACAAAGGGAGACAACATTAAAAAGCCCAATATTACATTAATTGCTCAGTGGGTTAAAGATGCTTGGAACGAAATACCCTCTGAAATGATTATTAAATCATTTAAAAAATGTTGTATTAGCAGCGAACTAGACGGCATGAAAGATGATACTGTTTTTGAAAGTGAAAATGATGACGAAGGCTCTAGTAGTGATTGTAACAATACAGAGTTCGAGACTGAAAATATGTATGATGACGAGCCAATGACGACAGAAGAGTTCTATGAAATGTTTGGCGAATCTGACCATGAATCGGACGTTGAAGGATTTTGATATTTGTTAGTATTTCCAACCTAATTATCCTTTTTAGTAGAAAATGAAATCATTATTTGACAGGGTTATGATGCTACCGGGAAAAGTCAAAGTCAGGGAATTTAATAGTCAAAATCTAGAAAAGTCTTGAGAATTTCATATGACTATCCCACAAAAAAGGATTTTCGCCCCAACATTGGAAGTGATAACTTTCTTGGTGAATCGTGTATCGCATGAGGGGCATTCAATCAGATTGTCTTTTAGAAAGGCAAAGCAAGTTTCCAGCCCCTTTGTTTTCCGTAACCTTGAGAACCCAGAGATTCGCATACACATGTGCAGTGTATGTTGAACGAAAGTAAATCCCCCCCCCCATTCCCGTATAAAACAAAATCTTTTAACTCCTTCACATCCAATCCGCCCGACACGGCCCTACGTTGAAACAACCACAACTGCCTGAAAACGGCCGAGATTGTAATCTTCTTTTCTTCCCTCCCCCTAAGATATGCAGTGTATCAGTTTACTGCAGACAGCTTATCCTAAGAGGTTTTTTTTTTATCTTTTGGTTGATCGTGAAATTTCATTGTTGATTCTTCAGTGTTCTTTTAAGCTTTAAACAGCACTAAAAGAGCAGTTTAAAAATTTAAGGATTATATTTATTTTTAAGCAATTTATTCCTTCCTATAAAAATAACGAAAATAAACAAAATCTCAGTCGTGATCATAACAAAGCCGGAAAGGCTTGTTGATCTGACCTTCAGAATAGTTTTATAAAAAACGGGGTCAAAGGCTAATGGAATTTTTGTTAGAAAGTACAAAGGATGTCATTGTACTATTTTCTGCGTTAATGGACGGGGAGGGGAGGAAATTGCTGTGAAACTGGAAAAGTATTTCGGGCGGTTTGGGTATTTTGAGGATACAGCTTAACAAAGGGTCTGGATTTCAAAGAGTTAAACCTTTTCTTCTTGCTTAAATGTCTTATTTGACATTTTGCAGCAAAATGATAATAATCAGTCATGTAGGCTAACCATATAATATATCTGTATTTGCCAAAATACTGTTGATTTTTGTAATTCAATTTTTTTATCCTTAAGTAATGAACTTTAGTTTAATGTCATCTGTATCAATTAATGTGTCTTCTTTCTTCAAAGTGGCCGAGCGGTAAAGTCACTGAACACTGGTAGTTCGGTCCGAGGTTCGAATCCCGCGAATGGGCTGGCTGCATGGGTGTTTTCGTGATTTTCCCCATGTGTAACGTGTATACGAGCCAGTTTCCCTTCCTCCACGAAGGCATCCCTCCCCTTAGGCAGATAGCCCTAGTGTGCTTTGCCATAATTAAATACACACTACACCTCTTCCTTCTAAATTTATTTATTATTAGTTAGTAATACTTTCAAATTTCAGGCTATTTTCTGTGGCATACTTGTGAAACTAATTCTGTCGGTAGGACATACCATCACAAAATTTAGTGCACATATTTTTTACTTATGTATGCTACTAATAAATATAAAATACTTAAATTTATTTTAAAATATCAGTAAATAGATTTCTTTCTTTCTTTAGCTGCAAAATGTCTGCAGAAAGTACATTTTTTAATCTCGATTGGGCAGACTCTAATCTCAGTCCTTAGTGAAGAAAACAACTCCTATTATAGTTATAAAAGTAATGCTTTGGGGATTATATATATATGTAAGCTAAAAAATATGAGAGTAAATTTCTAATTTTAATTGGCAATAACCTTCTTTATTTTTTATTTAATCTGGGGACTTCATCTCTCTATCTTAAAAATAGCACTATAAGTTTAAACTGCATCATTCAAATTAATCATGCGATCCTACGTAATGCTTAATGCAGATACCTCTTGCCCAATCAAATAATTGTAAACCAAAACTTTTTCTAACTCAAATTGAAACTTTGACTCCCTCTCTTCTTCCTCTGAATAACTGCGTCACTTTTTGCTTAAACTCTGTGCTGCGTGGATGCATTGCTGTGCTTGCTTATATCACCATAGTATCAAAAATGTAAATGTTCTGGAAATAGGCAAGATTGGAGTGTCAAGTGAATTGCGGCCACAAATGTGAATTTAAATAAAAAAGGAAATTAATTCAGCTCGACTTGTTCCCTTCAAAACAGGTCAACTCTCTAAGCATCAAGTATCTATTAAATGTCATCAGTATTTCTGCGTTTCATACATCAGTGTTTCCAAAATTGTGCTATCATTACATACACACGGCGTTTCATAGATCATGGGACAACTTGGAGGGGTGGTGGAGCATACTAAAACATGCATTTTTTTATAGGAATGTAGGGTATAAAGTAACAGGTTAAGGCAGGAACGAAAAAAAAAAAAAAGACACGAGAAGAAAATGTGTTTATGTACAAAATCAACACTAAGTGCTTCTTTGTAGCAATACAGTATTCATAATAAATGTCAAAAATTTTGACCACCAGCAGTAATGCATGCTTGGCAACATCGTAGAAGGAATTGATGAACATTTTGAAAAACGACAGGCATTTTGTGCACGCTTGCAGCCACAATGGATAGTCGTGCAACAGGGTCCACCAGTGAGTCAACTGGAGTCTCGTAAATGATGCTCTTCAGATGGCCCAATTAAAAAAAAGTCCAAGCTGGATAAATCTGGCCAATCCATTGGTCCACCACGGCCAATCCATTGGCCTGGATGTGTCCCATCCAAGTAATTGCAGACCCGCATGTGGTTATGGGCTGGTGCACCATCATGCTGGAACCACATGCCATAACGAACGACAGCCGGAATATCCTGCAGCAATTCCAGTAGCACCTCTTGCAGAAAAATATGATAACATAAGCCATTTGTACATGCAGGTAAGAGGTATGGCCTATAAGGTAGTCATTAACAATACCCGCCCACACATTCACGGAGAAGCGGGTTTGGAATATATGTGGACGTGTGCCATGTGGATTATGAATTGCTCACACGTGCATGTTGTGGCTATTGAAGATGCCGTCCTGTGAGAAAGTTGCCTCATTCGTGAATAGCATATCCGACGGGAAATCCGTTTGCACCACATACTGCTGCAAGAAGCAAGGACAGAAATGAACTCAAAGAGGGTAATCTGGTTCTTGCAAGGCTCGGACTCTCTGTAAATGATATGGGTGCAGACCATTTTTCTGCAATACTCTCGAAACGATGGAATGACTCAGCTGCAGACTATCTCAGACAAGTGCAATAGTTCTTGTACTTGTCTGAGGTGATTCATGTACAATGTTGAAAATGGATTCTTCAATGCGAGGTTGTCGTGCACTTCTTCTTTCACTCTTAGTGTCAGAAGTGGCTTCAGACCACCGTTTTCACACAAAGACTGATGCAACCTCTCGAACATTGTGTGCTTCAGCATACAACTGTTCGGAAACCGTTCCTGGTCCAACTGTAGCGCTGCTCTGCCGTTCCCATTAGCAGCACCATATACAGTCAAAAGTCGTTAATTCGGACACCCATAATCCGGAATGATCTATAATCCGGAACTCAAAGCTAAAATCTTTCTGCGCATGCGGCGCATTGACGCATGCTCATAGGCGTTTTACGCATGCACGCAAGACAGTTACGACGGTGCATATGCGTCTGCGCAAGCGCAGAATACGTTTTCGCGTGCGCGAACGGACGGTATAAGCTAAATTTATCTAATTATCTATTTCGGTTAATGTTGATGGTTGCGTTGTTCCTTAATCTTCGAATTGGATCCGGCTTATTATTTTTTGCAGACTGTAAGAGCAATTTTATAAAAGTAAGCTTGAACTTTCGATTATGTGAAATAGAATTTCCGATGCTGGAGCTCCCAAAGGATCTAGAAAACGAAAGTATGATTCGATGTTCATCATACAAAAAACGAATTGCTACAAAAAATGGATAAAGGTATATCCTTTGTTTATCTAACCGTTCCGATCTGTTTATCAATTTCACGCTGCTCTGCGCGGGGGGGGGGCGTTGTGGCGCGCAATGAACTGGAAGTTGATCTGTCACCACTATCGTTATCTTCAGGGCAGGTGTTTTTATTTTATTCGGCTTATAATTCCTTACTAAATGTAGTAAGTATTTAATCTCGATGTACTCCGTCTTTGATATGATTTAAATCAAATTGCTCATCATTATAAATATCACGAATACAAATCAAATAGTATTCTGGTTGCAATTTTCTAATTTCGGCTATGCGTAAGGTACGCATGCGCACGTTGAAAGAAATGTTTAATAAAGTAAACAAATAAATATTAAGCTTCTTTTTTTGTAAATTTTGATACCCTTTAGATCATAATTGCTCATTATTTTATAAATTACGATTTCATATTTTTAATTTTATAATTTCTGCATGCCATCTTACCAGATTTAAACTGATGATCTATAATCCGGAAAAATCGATAATCCGGAATAGCCGAAGTCCCGACGAGTCCGGATTAAAGACTTTTGACTGTATGAGATGCATGTCAGCTTTTTTCCTGTGTGTAAACTCACCCATCACGCTCGACATCAGAGTTGCGAATGATCCTCTGATGCATTGGATCGGGGTTTGTTCGGCTCACTACCGACCTCTACCGCTGCATTGCCAGCCAATCACAGCTGTAGTTCCTATTACTGTTAGTGTTCCCTTTTTTGAACATTTATTGTGAATACTGTACTGCTGCAAAGAAGCAAAATGGGTCAACGCTCTAAGCATCAAGTATCTATTAAATGTCATCAGTATTTCTGCATTTCTACGTCTTGATGTTCGTACATCAGTGTTTCTAAAATTGTGCTATCATTACATACACAGGGTGTTTCATAGATCATGGGACAAACTTAGGTGGTGGAGCGTACTACAACATGCATTGATTTTGTACATAAACACATTTTCCTCTCGTGTCATTTGTGTTGATTTTGTACGTAGACTCATTTTCCTCTCGCATCGTTTTTTTCCGTTCCTGCCTTAACCCGTCACTTTAGGCCCTACATTCCTATACAAGAAATGCATGTTTTAGTATGCTCCACCACCCCTCCAAGTTTGTCCTATGATCTATGAAACACCATGTATATATTGTATATATATATACACACACACACACACACATATATATATGTAAGTTGTATGTAATTGGCAAATTCTTGTGTTTTCAAATAGTACCATAATTAATTTACCTTTAAGGCAGGCAGCCTACGTGGCTAGACTGAAATTTTTTTTAAACACACCTGGAAAAGTCGGGGAATTTCATTCTCCTGTTTGAGTGGCAAACATGATTTGATACAAATTATACGTTAAAAACATTAAAATTTGATACAAAAAACATTAAAATGTATATTAATTCCTTGCTGATATTTTTATTTGTTCATGGCTTATTACTACTACTACTACTATTGTTGTATTTTTTCTTTCTTTATTTTTTAATGTTGGTGAAATTCCTTTACCATAAAATTTTTTTTGAATTTCTGCAAAACAAAAGTTCTGAATGATTGCTACGAAATTTCTAATTAAGACTTATTGCAAAATTGATGCAAATTTTCATGATTTTCTTTGAGACTGGCCTGGAAATTTCGTTGTTTTTTCTGTGATAAAAATTTTACTCTATTCATAACCAGATTATGATACATGCTAATTTCTGGGGAAGTCTTAATCAGTAATTTAGGTTAGTATAGATACATAAAATTAATATTTCAGGTTAGTATGTTAGTTAATGTGTGTTTTACTAGCAGCTATATTTTCCCATTTCTATCCTTTAAAATATATAAATAAATACAAACCCTGTTTCTTGTAGTTTTAATAGTATAACATAAAATTTTAGGTCCTATTTCTTGTTAATGAATATTATTATTATTTTTTGAGAAGTTATTCTTTTTACTTTAAATTTTTTATATGAAAAATTGCTATCATATCTTTAGAGATATTGATTCATGTTTTTGTGCTTTTCTCTCAGGTAAAAAAACTGCCCCTTTCTTTATTCTTTTAAATTATCTGAAATAACACATGTATAAATATTTTTAGTTTGAGTAAAATGTCTTGATGAAAAATAAAATGAGCAAATAAATATTTTTTCTTCCTGGGGAAAGTGTAAAATATTAGAATGCCAATTTTTAATGAAAGGACAAAAAATATTAAGTTACAAATAGAAGATTTAATATAAAAAGTTGATTTTATAAATTAATATATATATATAATTAATATTTCAACTTTTTTATTTATTTGTAATTTTGTGTTGCAGATCAATTAAAACCAAAGCAGAACGTAAATTAAAAAGTAAGATATTTACTTTTATTCACTGTTCAATAGAAATTTATTTTTCCATTTTATTGCATATTCATTTCTGTTTATTCTTGTATATTCTTAAAATGTGTTTTCCTAAAGAATGAGAGAAGAGGAAATTGTTTGGAATTTAAATTCTAATAGTATTTTTAATTTATGATTGTGTACATGAAATTAAAATTTCGATTAAATTAATGTATCTTTTTATACATTTAATAGTATTGGTACTTGCGTACAGGTTCTTAATCGATTGAATGCACACAGAACTGATGATAGCTTGATAAAATTTATTTTCCCAAAAGAAGCGCTTTACAATTCTCAAACTTTCCAAAAAGCAACTCGTGCAACTCTTCTCAATAGTTAACACTTCAAACTACTAATAACTAATCACTGCGTTAAACACAATGCAGTGATCTCACAGTACCCCGAAATCAGCTCTGAACTAAAAACGGAGAATTGATGCTCTCTCTTATATAGTTTTCCTTAGGATGATGAGACGTTTCCAGTACTTCGCATTTCTCAAAATTATTGGAAGGCATATAGGATTAACCCTTTCAGGACAGGCGTCCCATATACGCATTCCCTAAGAATGTCTCTTACAACCGGGCGTCCCATCCACGCATCACTAGAGATTGCATTCATAGAACGGGTGATGCGTATACGCATTTTAAGCTAGAACGTTTTTCTGAAGGCCACTAGATGTCATCCTATGTCCATTACTTTTGAAATGAACACAGTTTTATGTTCCTGACCTTGAGTTTGATATGTTCTGCCTGACTTTGGTATTTTACTCATCAACTGTTGCGAGGGTGTGGGAGGAGGGAAAGCGTAAACGGAGGTCGGTTCTTTTAAATCGTGGCATGCTAATTAATATAAACATTCGCTTGTCTAATTTAAATCCAATTCCTTTTTTTATTCTATTTTTCCCCCTTTTAGGTTTACTATGTGGAGTTCCGTTACGTTTTGTATTGCCTTCAGATACATTTCTGTTTCTTCTCTTTTTATTTCGGAAAGCCTCACCTCTAGTCTATTATGGCAGGAAGGCACTATTTATCAGAGGAAGAATACCTTCATATGGTTAATGAACCATTTACTAATGCAGATGAGAGTGATGATTCATTTTCTAAAGAGTAGTTAGAAAGTGATACTTTTTCTAAGAATTAGAAAGTGATACTTCTGTGCTTTGAGATTTACCACACTCAGTCTTCATTTAAAATTTTGTTACTTCTTACTGTAAATAGTCTTTATTGTGTTGTTTTATTAGTTTTAAACTTTATTGATGGATTTTATCAATTAAAATTAAAAACTTTGGAATAATTTTAATAGCGCTCCTGAAAATTATTTTACAAGATAAGCAATTTTTTAAGTATATTTTCATGTAAAATAAAGAAAAAAACACTATTAAGTGCTAATTTTAGCATATATAAGAGCTCAAGTAATAATCTAAAATGATACCAAAAATACGATGCTAGAAGTGAAACTTTTTTTTCTGATTTTTTTTAAAAATAAAATTAGGCTTAGCGATGCAAAACCTTCGTCCTATACGGAGACTGCCTTCGATTCCCTCATCTAAATTTGCTGAGTTCTGCTGATTTCTTGCCAAATTTGGTGACTAAAATTAAGTTGCCAAAACCATCACTATCTTGGCAATATCTTGCCAGTTTAGCAAGATAGCCTACTTCAACGTTAAACTTGCCTTGTAATCTTACTTTTCCAGCATTTCATGCTACATTATACTAAAGTACTACAATTTTACATATAATTTGACAAAAATTATTTACACATGTACAAAATTCATAACAGTATATTCAGAATGTGTTCAAATAAAATGCTAAATATGATATACACGGTTATTACAGTTTTGCATCGAATATGCTTTGTTAGAGGTTTTTATTTATTATTTATGTAAAGCATTGAAGGAAAAAATTCATGTAAAAATAGAATCTCTGTGTTAAGGAGATTGAGAATTTAATAAACACTGTGCTTAAAATATCATTATGGTGTTGAAAAAGGATTTGAGCATTTAAGAAACTTTCAGTTGTATTTATTTTGTAGTTAGTCAAAAATATACATATTTCTATAAATTTTTTTTAGTTTCTAACAGTATGTGCAGTGTTACTGATTGTATTACAATCATGAACATTCAAATTTATTTCCCATTTTTGGAGGTAATGCTTGTTGAAAGTCATCCAGATCCATCTTTGACTTCAAAGGATGTTTGTTCTCTTTAGAAGCAACTGTGCCACTCAAAATATTACATATGATGCATTGCCCCATTCACATAAGCTTACTAATGCTTATTCAGTGTTTCCTTATCTGATTTGCCTGGTTTATTACAAACTTTTGGCTTGTTGCTGTACTTTCCTATCTGCGAAGTAATTGCAGATTACTGTGCACATGTTTTGTACAAAAGCATCATTATAATAGCTCTTTTTCTTTTTTCTTTTTTAAATCAAGTTTGAAGATTATAGCTTCAAGTGTAACTCTGTGCTGCTTTTTATTAATTAATCACAAAGTCAATCCAGAAACTATTGATAAACTCTTGTAAAATTTGTTATTTCAGAATTAAATGTTACTAATGCAAATTCCCACCCAAGCATTAGGCTTGTTGATTAGATCATATTAACTGCTAACTCAATCCTTTAGATTGAGTTAGCAGTTAAAATGCGGAATAAATTTAAATGTTCATGATTGTAATACAATCAATAACACTGCACATACTGTTAGAAACTAACAAAATTTTATAGAAATATGTATATTTTTGACTAACTACAAAATAAATGTGCACTTTAAAATTAATTGCTAACTTAATTAAATAAAAATTTTATGTTGCAGTTGTGGTAGTATTATTTTAATTTATATTTTTAGAAGAAATAGATACGTGTCATGAGCAGTTAACAGTGAAAAGTAAATGTCTCAATCAGCTAAAGAAATCCAATAAGAAATTTGCAGTAAGTTATTTATTGTTTTTGTTTACTTTATAATACCTATATGCATGTGTATTGTCTTTTAGCATTAATTTTATGTTTTTATTTCTATATTTCAGAATTTGTTATTGAATTTTGGAGAAAAGATGGAAAAAGCTAGTAATTGTTTATTATTATTATTATTATTTGTAATCATGGTGATCAAATATGTTTTTTGTCATTTTTCTGACAACATAAAAACATTTTTGGTGGATCCATATATGGTTTAGTTTTTTTTTTTCTTCATTTTTATATAACTACAGTTTTTTACAAACTTGTCTTTTTATGTTCTTTTTTTATTTGTTTATTTGCACTTTTGCAAATTCTGTTCTAAGTGTCACATATATGAAAATGAATTATATTAAATACTTTTAATTTTCTGCTTAGACAGCATACCTGCATTTAAATATATATATATGTACAAAACTGTGTTTTATTAGTTTGTTGTTGCTTCACTTTGCATGCATATGCAATTTACCTATAATCTTGTCTTTGTATATTTATTATTTTTAATTAATTTATCTGTGTTTGCCCAATATATTTGAATTGTTACATTTGCTCTGAATGAGTGAAATATTTCTTATGATCTCCCCATATATAGTCATAAGAAAATTTCTCTGATATATAAGCCCCTAGTGGCCTTTCCACTCAACTAATCGAAATGAAATTTCAGATGTTGTTATTTTATAGTATGTGTTCGAGATTGTGATGATTTAATATAAGAGATATCTCACAGTTATGGTGGCAGTTAAAAAATTTTGAAATCTTCGAATAGCAACACCCGTTTTTCCCCTATGCAAATCAATCAGCAGATTGAAAAAACATTGAATTGGCATTGGAATGATACATGTTTGACAAAATTTGTCAGTATAAAACATTTGCAGAGAAGAGCACTATAAAGAACCTGTGACAACATTAGAGAGGAAAAAATTAAATTAGAATTACAAGTTTTCTATGTGCCCACCTTCATAGACAATAACACATTGCATGTGGGAGATTGTTGAGATAATGACGAATGTAACATTGCAGGTGGAATCTGTATAACTTCTCCTTTTATGGCATCTTTCATGTCGGATAAATCTCATGGATTTGATCTGTACACCTTAGATATCAGATAATCCCAAAAATCCATTGGAGTGAGGTTGGGATTTTGTTAGTCATAAAACTGCAAAATTTTGATGACTATCTTGAAATTTTGTGCATATAGAATATGCACCATATACTGATGTAAAACAAAAATTAAATATGAACATTAACTGATTAAACATTGCTTGAATTTTCATATAAAAATCTATAAATGTCTACAGTAGATTAAGATAATTAATTTAATGGGAAAAATTTAATATTACAGTGTCATAAGCAAAAAATGTGGTTCAGATGAAATAATATTTCATAAAAAAATTATTTTGAAAATCATTAGATGAGGGGGGATGAAATTTGCATTATTTAAGTTTAATTCATTAAATTTCATTTATTGCTGGGAATCATCTTTCTTAGTAAATTAAAAAATTAAACGGTAGGAGATTTGACTGTCTCTCAGGACATGTGATAAAGCCTGGTAAAACTAGGAGACTTAGCAGCTAAAAGTTGCTTTGTAAATAAGATAAGTGAGCTAAATAAGTTAGATTTTTATGAGAGATGATTCTGCATTTTTCAAGGTTTTTACAAAAGAAGGGACTAAAGAGTATTTCATGTCAAAATATTTAATTTATCATATAAGAAAATATTTTATGAATTACGATAATGGTGTAAATATTCATAAATATAATCCGTGAGTATTTTGTAAATGCTGGTATTTAATTATTTGAAAATAAAATAAATATTATTACCGTTAAAAGCTTTGTGGTTTAAAATTGCTCAATTTATTAAACAGCTGCAGTTATGATTTGTAAAAGTAAGCTAAAATTCTTTGTGCCATGTTAAATTCTAGCACTTAAAAGAACTTCAAACTGTGCAAAAGAGCAGCCTTAGTGTAAATTTTAAATAAAACTCTTTCAATTTGAAGGGGAGCAGACACAACTGTTTTACATTGAACCAACAACTATTTTACATAGAAAGCAATGGATGGAACAAAGCAAGAATGAATGTAGCACCATCTGTGTTGAAAAATAGTAATTAAACATGAAAATTAAGATACTGGAATTCTGAAAGCATTAGAAAAGACTATATTAAAAATTTGAAGAATCTGTGTGGTTAATCTTTGCAGAACTTAAGTCAAAATTGTGATTAAGCGCCCAACTATGTTTAGCTGTTGAAGATTTCGTTGTATCTTCTTTTCAAAAATGAGATGTATAATCTTTGATGCTAAGTTTTAACACTTTTAATTTAGATGCACTGTAAATTCAAGAATTAAAATCAAAGATGGGATGTTTAAGACTCATACAAGAAATTTAACTTATACTTGAGATATTGACCTGAAAATGAAACTTCTAGTGGTTTCAGACAATTTTCTAACTGATGAAATGGTGAAATAGCATGGCAACAAGGCTATTAGGGATGTCTAATTTGATATCAAAACAAAAAGTTTTTAAAGCCATTTAATTAATGATTGTGGGAGAAATTTCTTTGTAACTGCAAACCAATTTCAATTGATCGAGTTTTTGAGAAAGCAAAGATCCTTGGGGTGCATGTGGTGTGGTCTTTGAAAGCACGGTATGCAAGCGATAAAAATGCCATTTTATGTGTAAGTGGGCCACGTTTGAAGGCAGGTAAACAGGAAAGGTTAACAGTAAATATTAATGCTGAAATCAAAAGTTTTGCAGATAAGGAAAGTAATGGAATGATCAGCTTCAGTTTTAGTTCAAACATCCAGTTTAAATTTACTATTTTTATGTATATAGAATGATTTGCTGAAATGTATTAGCCACATGTAAACAAATCATTTATAAAGGCATTACTCTTTATATAGAGAATACTTTTGAAAAATACTTTATATAATGTCATTAATTAATCATTAGGCATCTTTATATATTTTAATAATGTTATGAGCTATGAGCAATAAAAATCATATTAGATTATAATGTATGAATTTTTAAGTAGCTGTAGTTAATGTTTATATCTTTTGTTTTAGAGCTTCTTACGTTAAAAGAAAAAAAATTTCTTCATGCTCTTTCAAAAGATTGTCAAGATCAGAATTCAGATTTTAGCCTAAGTTTAGCAGGTATGTTGTCATTTTGCGTATTATTATTTCATTACTTTTCTAGTTGCTTATTATTTTCTCTCTCGTAAATATGTGACATACATGCCAACTGAAATACTAATAAATGGCCATGTAATTCTTTTTTGGTTGTTAAAACTAATTAGAATGATCCAGTACATTTTGATGACACACACATTGCATGTATATATATATAGTATTATATGCACTGATGAGCCAAAACATTATGACCATCCGCACAGTTTTAAATGAACTCGTCTGGCACATTATTAGGTGGGAATGGTATTTAACTCTTGCCGGAGAATGTAATGTAATGTATCCTGGTTGGCCTCATGGTTAACGCAGCACATCCAACACAGATTAAAACAAAATTGCAGTTAAAAATATCAAACCAAAATTCCCAGTATTGTTCTGTTGCCATTTATAAAGTTCATCAAATCCTTTACATATCTAAACTCTTTTGTTTGGCAACAGAGTTCCTTTATGTTCCCATGTTTTTCCCCAACATCTTGCAATAATATGCAGTCTTCGATGGAATTTTGTGCATTGCTTTCAGCACTACAAAATATGCAAAGACTATGATTTTGCAAATTAAATCTTTTCAGGTATGCTGGGAAGTGCCCCTATCCAGTAATTGATTGTAATCAAAATCACATTTCATTCTCACATTTTTAGAAACCTCAAAGTTCAACAAATAATCTTTCCTCATTCCTGAAATATTTCATTTCTCTTCCAGCAATCAATCTATAACACCAATATGGGCTTTCGCTTCATGTATTTTCTCAACTTTTACAAAGAAATTTATATATATGAGACCAAAATATTAGTGCTATCTGCATCTGCTAGTGCTTCCAAACCAGGTAATGAGTTTGTCTCTCTACATATTAATATATGTTTTTATAGTCAGGCTTTCATCAATCTAATTACGAGCAAATATGACTGTAGCTAATTTGGCATGAGAAACCAAATTGTAAGATTAAAGTCTAATTTTGCTATAGTCTATTTCTGTACCAAACAAGTAAACCATATATGCTGCCCTAATTCAATTGTCATAACCCAAACTGTCAGTAAATATGTCCAATTCTCATCCTCAATCTCTGATATTCCTCTGCTTTTCGTAATACAGGATGTATACTGTTAATATTAAAGACAGAAAAACCTGTGTTACATGCAGTAAAATCTTCGTAAGTAGTAAAACCAACATTTTGTGAATGTAATTTAAATTTATCATGTAAAAAGAACAAAATACGGAGAAGGGTGTCGTACTATTCAATATGTAAATGACTTCCATCGAAACTTGTTTTAAAGCATCTAGTCAGAAGCAGCAGCCAAAATTGTTGTATCTAATTTATTTCTGATTCGCTGCAGATCCACGACCATGGAACCCTAAACCCTAACACCATATGATATAGGGAGTAATAACTGCTGTAAATTAACCTAATGCTACTTTTCAGTGCTAATGACTTAGCTGAGAAATTTCTTTTAATACATCAGAATAGAGTTAGTTCTTTTATAAAAAATATTAGTGTTCTTCAAAATTCAGCTTGCAATCGAAAAAAACAATAAGATATTTAAGGTTTCCAACACATTTAATTCTAACACCTTCATATTTTAGTTGTGGTGGTTTAGTCCTTTCCCCCTTCGGGTTAAACAAGAAATTAGTTTTTTTTTTTTTTTTTTTTTTTTTTTTTTTTTAAATTTATTCTCAGCTTTTCTTTTTCAATCCACTTTCTTAGATCTTCTGTTGCAAATGAAAACAGTTTCTCTAATTTTTCCTAAGAGTTTTTACAAATCACATATAAAATATCATCAGTATAACATAACAACATTTGGGCATTCTTTCTTCAAAAATCCGTACATTAAGGTGTTCCAAAGCAGTGGAGCACTGCAGGAACCATGTGGGCATCCTTTGTAAACCATTCTTTCAATACAAATATCCTTATTAAGTCTGTAAACAACTTTCCTTTTGTTAAAATAACTAAGAAAGATTCTATAAATATTTTTGGGTATTCCAAAATCTCTAAGGGTTGAGAGCAAAAACGTCTATGTAATAGAGTCAAAGGCTCCCAAGACATCAAAGGAGACCACAGCCACGTGGAATTCAGATTTTTGTGAGCTGATAATATTGACAAGATCGTACAGAGCATTTTCCATGGAGTGGCCTGATGTAAACCCATATTGTTTTGTAGATACAAAATCATTCTTTAATAAAACAGTGGTATAGCATGTCTGTAAGTCCAAAGCTTTTGCACAAAATTTTAACAAACATATAGTTCTGATCGCCTCACCAAACTCTGGAATAAACAGAACTGTAGAAACTTTCCACACTTTAGGAAAATAGCATAAATCAAGGCATTTATTATATAATAACACAAAGCAATCAAAATATTTCCAAAATTAAAATTTTACCACAGTCGTGATCTCATATGTTATCGGGGCACTATAATTATGCAATTTCTTAACCACTTGCTAATTTCCTCCAAACTAAACTGCAGATCATCTGAAGCGCATCCATCATCCTGCAACAAATCCACACCCAAGAAACCATCAACAGAGCCACAGTCAAAGTTCTTATTAAAATAATCTTTTATAACTTCAAAATTATTCACATCAGTATTACCTTTTTTTCTCATAATCATTTCCGAGACATGTGTTTCATAAAAGAATCCTATTTTACTCTGACATTTTCCTATCTTTATCATTTTCTTATATACAGTTTTCTAAATGCATGAACCATTGTTTTAATCACTACAGTTCCGGTGTTCACCACAGAATAACATTCTTATTTTTCCTCTTAAGTCTCAAGACCGTATTGCCTCTATTAACTAATATATTTTCCAGTTTAACAACAAAGTCATCAAGCTCATCGTTCTGTGCAATATTTGTAAATTCCTTCTTTAAATTCATCATTTGACTCCTTAATCCTTTAAGATACCTTTCGACTCTTTGTATATTACATGAAAATCTAATTTCTTCATCTTATTCCGCACATATTTCATTCAAATTAAGAAAAATATATTTATGATCGCTGAATGACTCCTCTTGTTCAATAATTAATACCACAGACATGGAGGGATATTCCAGAGGACCCTAAAATTAAATTTGTCCAACCCTCCTCAGCTGGAGATACAGAAGTAGGCAACAAATTGCATTCACTATAGAGAATCAAATTATTCTGTAGAATGAAATAAAAAGTTAAAACTCCTTTGTTATGAATACTCCTGGCTTCCCACTTAAAATGCTTTGAGTTAAAATCTCCTAATACAAGAAAATTTTTATAACATCTTCCAATCTGATTAAATTTTCATGCAAATCCTCTGTTGAAGAGGATATATAGCGAATGTTAAAAATACAGAAACAATTCCCTTAAATTCATTCTTGATGGAAACTGAAACGACAACAATTGTATCTGAAATCAAATATACTGTAAATCTAATATTTTCATTGGCAAATATAACAGCAGATCTACTATCATTCATCATTACCACTCTCCAGTCCTTATTCTAATAGCCAAATTTATTTTCAATAAGATATGCTTCCTGCACAGTTATTGCTTCATAAGTCTTGCCCAATTCTGTATACTTGACAGCTGTCATGCCTCAACTGAACAGTGCTTAAGATTAATATTTAGTAACTTCATGGAAATAAAACACAAATTATAAGAATACAATAGAAATATTAACAAAATTTAAAATCCGAAAGATGAAATACAATAAAAAATACAAGTAAATAAATAAAAAATAAAAGCCAAGCTGCAGTGATAAAACTAAAATGTATAAATTACCTATATAAATCTAATTATATATCCAAGTGTTTCACAATGTGTTTAACTTTTTATAGACTGGGCGTTCTTTAAAAAACATATCATTAGTATCATAATCTGTATGAAATGTTTCATCTGAAACTCGACAAATTAACATACACAGTTTTTCTTCCGTACAGTTAGGGCTCACCAGCGGCCGAGCGGTAAAGTCGCTGAACACTGGTAGTTCGGTCCGAATCCCGCGAATGGGCTGGCTGCATGTGCGTTTTCGTGGTTTTCCTCATGTGTAATGTGTATACGAGCCAGTTTCTCTTAGAAAGTCCTCCACGAAGGCATCCCTCCCCTTAGGCAGAAAGCCCTAATGTGCTTTGCCATAATTAAATAAACCAAACCAAACCTTCCGTACAGTTATATTTTTCATGTTCTCCAGAGCATCTGATACAGGTAACTCTGTTTCTACAGTATTTTTTAGTGTTTAGGCATTTTAAACAGTGAAGAAAAAGCCTAACTGGCTAAGATATCCATCCAACTGTCAACCTGTTACTCTCCAAGATTTCCACCTGACATTTTGCATCAATGCCAAAAACTCTGTGAGTAGGACAATTTTCTGTATCTTTATTCATATAAAATAGAAAGTGGACACAATCACTGGGGCAATTGCAATCTAATTAAAAATTTTCCACAATTTCTTCAATTTTTATAAATCGGAAACATTAACATAATAACTCTAACTATAAATTTTCTGCTCTTAAATTTTGCTTTTCTTCAATTGCCTTACAAGTTTCTTTGTGTCATTCTTATCCTTAATCCCTATAACAAAATCTCTATTTTTCTTATAATAAGAGTTTAAAACTTTGATATTCACATCCTGTGGTTGTAAATAGGAAGATTACTCATCAAAAATATCCATATCAGTAGCACTAGGTTTCAAGACTGCTACATTTCCTTTATTTTCTAATTTTTTTTTCTTTTCATCATTCTTATCCAGTTTAACATTATCTCTTCCATTCCCTTTATTTTTAAGTAGATCTTTAATTTCACCCACATCTTTCTTAATATTCTTCAATTCGTCACATCTGCTTTTAATAATATCAGCTTCACTCATATTTGCACTTTGCGTCATTGCAATAACAAAAATCCTATCAAGTGCTGCAATTATTCCATCCAAAATTGTTTTTTTTTTTTCATACCTTTTTTAAGATCAGCTATCCTCTGCATGAAATTATAAAGCTCCTTAACTACAGTCAACCCATCAGAAGAGGCAGTTTTTTTTTTTTTTCTTTTTTCAAGATTCTTAATTCTAAGTTTTCATTTTGCACTATTACATCTCTTTGAGGTATTACATCATTCAAATCACTTTGATAACTAGTAACATTATTCTTATTCACAACCGCTTGAAGAATTTCACCATTTTTAGAACCCATTTTATGTATTAACCACTTGCAAAATAAATTTGCTGTGGTGAAATGCAATAAACAATAACAATAAAATCTAGCACATAATTTCTTAAAAGTACATACACACCAACAAAATGTTCACAACTGCACAAGTATAAAAATACAAAGTTCAGTACTCACATGGAGTGTAAATAACTCAAAACACGAAAAATCACTTCTGGAGTTAATTTCAGCTAATTTTCAAAAATTTGCCGAGCAGGCAGATTACGCTGAAAACACTCTCAAGGAAAAAAGTCAAATGCAAAACTAAGTGACCAAATTCACTTTCACTCCAACTTGCTTAACTGTAAACATTGTCCTCTTTGTTAAGCCTAATTGCAGTTAGAATTTTTAAACTCTCATACTTTTAAAAGCAGTGCGTACAAATACAAAGCATTGATAAAAAATGCAAACACGGAGCACTTAAGCAACACAATAAATGCATTTAAAACATACAGTACAGTCTATGCTCAAATGTAAATATTGGCTTTCCTTTCCAGTCCAGCCACAAACAGAAAATTTAAACACTGATATCTTCACATAAATGCAAAACATTGATAAAAATGCAATCTGGTGCTCTTAACCAATATGATAACACAGTCTATTTAGGAAAATATAAGATAAAATGTGAGCTTTCAAATCTACCGCCAAACACACCTAGTGTAGCAGTATCTGCTGGAGAAGGTAAGGAATCATTTTTGTGCTTACTTTTGTGAGTAATGGGAAAGGTAGCTGATCCAAGCGAATTTGATAGAGGGCAGATTGTAATGGCCCGAAGACTTTGAACGAGTATCTCTGAATCTGCATAACTGGTAGGTTGTTTATGATCTGCCATTGTTAGTATTTATGCAAAGTGGATAAATGATGGTGAAACCATAGAGGTAGGAAGTACAAGAAGAGGCCTTAACCGATTTTTTTGCCATGCATTGCTTTGAAGCAGAGGCGCACCCCTCGTGGAGACCAAAACATTCAGTGACTTGCCATTAAAAGCAGTTTCTTTTCTGTTTACATAGCTTTTTTCTGAAATATTTTCTAAAATATGAGATGATTTTTTAACTTCTGAGGTATCCCTTAAATCAAAAATTAGAGTCACTTTATATTTAATGCTCTGCTCAGTTCATTTCAAATTAGAGTACCTTTTATTTTAATAGTGAAATATGTGAAATATTGCTGTTGATTTCCATGTACTTACCGTAATTTCCGGAAGAAAGGCCGCATCAGCGTAAACGCCGCACTCGGAAAAAATGGCGGGAAAAAAATTTAAATTACACAGAAATGCCGCAATAGATTAAATTGCGCGTGACATCGTCGTGGGCCGTATAGATGCAAAAACTCAACCTAAGTCCTGATATATGACATACCAGTTAAGAAAAATGCATGAAATGAAACCATAACTCAAAAATAAATTAAAGGTAAAAAATGTATAGCTTCTGTGCCGTTTAGAGACATTTTCAAAAATTTTCCGCTCCCTAATTAAAAACTATCCAACAAGTACTTGTACCCTAACTGATGGGATCTGTATTTGGCAGAATGCCAAGAAAAATCTGTTCATGCTGAAGGGGAAATACGTCAGAGTTCGTTATTGCAAGGCAGGTGGAGTCGTGTCTGCCTTTGAAAAAAATTGCAGAAAAGGCAGGGGTGGAAAGAGGATGGGTCCTGGAAGATTCATCGAATGGCAGAGGAGAGAGACTATTCAAACTGATGAGAATGTTGATTTGAAAGGGGGAAGAATGTTATTGTTCTGAGATCTCGTTTAGGGTGAATAAGGCATGTAGGTCTGTTCAAGGGAGAGAACGTAAACAAAATAAAGTTTGCAAAAAGCAACTGAGTGGTCTTTTGTGTGGGAACAGCACCAATCTATGCACAATGACAAGGCCATCCAAACTATGTACAATGACCATCATAGGAAATATTTTATTTTTAGTGCACCTAAACGCCGCACCCGCTGAAAATTTAAGTTTTAAACATGTAAACGCCGCGGCGTTTCTTCCGGAAATTACGGCAACTTTCTATGAATATTTCTGAAAGGGAATTAAAAAAAGTTTTTTCCTTAATATTATTTAAAATTTGTAACTGATTTATTATATAATGTAAGGAAATAATTCTTTAATAATATTTATCAAAAATTTACCCTTAATTTCAACAGTACCTATTCTCAAAATTCTTCTTTACTACTTTAAATATGCATCTCATAGACATTGCTTAACAACACCTTTTAACAGACTACTTTCCAGTAGAAACAGTTCTTGCTTAAATTGTTTTATAAACATATTTCTCAACAAATTTCAATTTATGTTTACAATTAAGTGTGAAGGTTGTAGAGTCAATAGGTTATTTTGAAGCACAGGATGACGTGAAAAATGAGCAATGCTCTCGCTGGGACTCGAACCGAGACCTCTCGAATACACGCCGAGCGTGCTACCATTACACTATGAAGGCATGCTGAAAGAAGGGAGAAAATACCTTATAAGGTTATTATATATTTAAATAATATTTATAATCATTATAAATTTAGATATGTTTTTCTTCATAGAAACATTTGCAAGAGTTAATGAATGAGTAAATCCTTCATTTCCAAAAACATTTATAAGTAATTTAATAAATATTTTGCATTTTGTTAAAGGCAAGTACATGCATTTTACAAACATATGCATAAATATATATATGTATATATAATTTTTTTCATTTTCGTCATACGCAAATCTTTAATTTCGGTGCATACACTATATTTTTCAAGTAAAGTAATCTGCAATAATTTAGCATACATCAGAAATTTTTACATAAGAAATATGTATAAATATAAATTGAATGAAAATTACATGCATTCATGCTATCTTAATGATGTGGCAGGTTCACATGGTCACATCATCTTGACCACACATGGTACTTCCTCCAAATTTGCAGGTGTTTCTGTATACAGTTTTACTCAAATGTGTGGTTACAAGCAATGGAAAAGTTAACTTATTAGCATATCTTTCTATATATTTATTAGTTTCGACAAGGATTACAGAATTTCATGGTAATTTCATTTTTCAGTTAAGATATGCAAACCCAGAGTGGTTATTTTTCTGTTATATAAAAGTATCATGTTACATTAGTATGTGGATGACTAAAATGTACTTCATTTAAAACATTTTGATATTTGGAAAATAAAATAAAAGTTTCAAATGTTCGAATGTTCTATCAAGAGCATTTAAAGTATGCAAATTTTTGTGCTTATATCACTTAGTTATAAGGAAATTGAGGTTTAAAATGTGCTTTATTTTTGCAATATTTTGAAGGTACCATAAGGTATTTTTCATTCTTTATACAAAACATATTTGCTAAAAATCTATATTTTTGTAGCCCAGTAGCTTAGAATTTTATAAAACAAATTCCTAATCAAAATTGCTGTTGCAAGTTATTGAAAAATAGCCAAGGTGGGATTTTTGCATAAATGCCACTGAACTATATAAATTTCCATTATCCATCCAACAATGAATGTTTCTTTTATGCAGAAGTGTCTCCAATTTTTTATTTGTGTGAAACTTTCAAGTGTGGAAATACTATCAAAGCGCTGTCAAGGGTGCTTTAGATGTAAACAAAAAAAAAAACACCCCCTCTAAAGACCAAAGCCTGGGGGCACTGCTTCAGTCTTAGTGCTATGCATGCTTTTATTGAACTGCATGGTGTCTACTGCTTTCCATGGGTGAAACCAGCAGTAGACGCCTAGGTGTTGCATGTCTACACGTCATCAAAGGAAAAGGACATCAGAGACTGTCTTGCTTGATACAGTAAAATTGGTGCCAGACAGTGGCTTATCTGACAGCACAATACACTGCAGGTCCAAGTACAAATGTTTCGGAAAACACAGTTCAGCGGACACTGTTGGATATCGGACTGTGTAGCTCGTGTGCCTTTGTTGACTGAGCATCATTGTCAGCTATGCCTGCAGTGGGCCATAGAGCATCGAGACTGGGCCATGCATAAGTTGGCAGCTGCCTGGTTGGGTGAATCATGGAGTAGTGGTATTATGCTTTAAAGGATGTTCTCATTGGCTGTTTATGGGTACCCTTAGGCCCATATCACACAGCGTTTGTTTCACACGAACAACTGTTTTGGACAATTTTTCTGCCTGGTTTACTATTGAAAGAAAGACGTGTGACTTTTTCCTTCCTTTCGAAAAAAGTTGCAAGTTGTTCGTTTTCAACCAATCAGCTATCAGCGCCGAATGCTGTTAGCTTGTTTGTAATGGAGAACCAGCTTCTTCTGTGTTAACCCCAAAGCGAGCTGTGGTGATTGGCTGTTGTGACAAAGCAGAAAAATTGTTCCAAACAGTTGTTCTTTCGAAACAAACCGACATGTGATAGCAGCCTTAGTTGTGGTAGAATAGACCATGAAGGCTGTAGACTATCTGAATGTAACTGCGAATGATTTGCACCCTTACACGGTGTCTCTCTTCCCAGCTGGAAATGGAATTTTCCAGCAGGATAACACCCAATGCCACAAGGCTCGAATTGTGCGGCAGTGGTTCAAGGAGCATAAGGATGAATTCCAATTAATGTCCTGGCACGTAATTCACGGGATCTTAACCGAATAGAGCACATCTGGGATGTCATGGAGTGGCAGCTCAGAGCACCATGTCGGAATACCTCGACTCTGCATGACAGCTGCTTATACATTTGATACAACCTGTCTCCAATCATTTACCAAGAACTTGGCATCCATGCCAAGGTGATTTGCAGCTGTTTTGCAGGCCAAAGGTCATGCAGTGCATTATTTTGTAGGTGGTCGTAATATTTTGGCTCTTCATTGTATACAGGGTGTTTCATAGATCATGGGACAAACTTGGAGTGGTGGTGGAACTAAAACATGCATTTTTTGTATAAAAATGTAGAGTTTAACGCGATGGGTTAAGACAGGAACACACGCACAAAAAAAAAAAAAAAAAAAAAAAGACACGAGAGGAAAATGTGTTTATGTACAAAATCAACGCAAAGTGCTTCTTTGCAGCAATACAGTATTCACAATAAATGTTCAAAAAAGGGAACACGAACAGTAATTGGAACTACAGCTGTGATTGGCTGGCAATGCAGCGATAGAGGGCGGTAGTAAACCGGACAAACCACGATCTGATGCATCAGAGGATCTTTCGCAACTGTGATGTTGAGCATGATGGGTGAGTTTACGTACAGGGAAAAAAGCTGACATGCATCTCATGTATGGTGCTGCTAATTGGAACGGCAGAGCAGCGCTACAGTTGTACCAGGAACGGTTTCCGACCAGATGTATGCCGAAGCACACAATGTTTGAGAGGTTGCCTCGGTCTGTGTGTGAAAACAGGTCATTTGAAGCCACCTCTGACAGTAGGAGTGGAAGAAGAAGTGCACAACAACCTTGCATTGAAGAATCCATCTTAAACATTGTGTATGAATCACTTCAGATAAGTACAAGAGCTATTGCACGTTGTCTGCAGCTGAGTCATTCCACCGTTTGGAGAGTTTTGCATGAAAATGCTTTGCACTCATACCATTTGCAGAGAGTCCAAGCCTTGCAAGAGACAGATTACCCACTTCAAGTTCATTTCTGTCATTGGTTCTTGCAGCAGTGTGCAGCACAGGCAGATTTCCCATCGGATTTGCTATTGACGGACGAGGCAACTTTCTCACAGGACAGCATCTCCAATAGCCACTTCATGCACGTGTGGGCAACAATCCACATTGCACACGTCATTGCGACTATCTCATAGGCCCATACCTGTTACCTGAACGTACAAAAGGCTTATGTTATCACATTTTTTTGCAAGAGGTGCTACCAGAATTGCTGCAGGATGTACCGGTTGTTGTTTGTGATTGCATGTGGTTCCAGCATGATGGTGCAAAAGCCCATAACAACATGCGGGTCCGCAATTACTTGGGTGGGACATTTCCAGGCCGATGGATCGACTGTGGTGAACTTGTATACAATTATTATGGCTTATTATTATTTATTTTCTATATTTTCAACTGAAATATCATCATTAAATTTTGTAATATACAGTGGATGGACAAAAATATGGAAACACCTTGTGAAGTGCATGTTTGAAAAGAAAGATTGATTTTTGGACTATGATTCTAAACTAATAAGTGGACTGTATAGCAAAAGAACTAACTAATTTATTTACAGTTATTAACTATTCAGATCTAATACATGCTCTGGCATGTTGCTTAGCCGAATCCAGATGGCCAAGTGAGAGTTTCTCTCCCTATCCAATAGGTGGCGCTATATTCTAACTTAACATGCCGCCGCCCGTTGAAATTACAAATTTCAACATGTAAATTACAAACAAACATACAATTTAACCAATCAAGAACAACTAATTCTACAATACAATATGAAAGCTAATAGATAATCTTTCATCATGAATATAATATAAAATAATGTAACATTTTAAGAACATAAACATTCACTATGCTACAATCGAACTTATTCTTTAAACAATTCCATTTTAATGTAAAGCACAATTTTCAATAAGAACATAATAATGTAAACTAAGCATTATTATCCTTGATAGGTAATAAACAAATTTTACTAATACATCGAATATACACACCATTTGATGTTTTCACTTTAACAACTCTGGCCTTATTATCTTTACCAGGTAAAACTTCTAGAATTCTTGCTAAAGACCATTTAAATGCCGGAAGATTATCTTCCTTTAACACAACTAACATACCTGCCTTTAAATTTTCTTTATTAATAAACCATTTGGTGCGTTGTTGTAGATGATTTAAATAATCAGTTTGCCAACGTTTCCAAATAACTTGAATAAACTTGGTAATAACTTGCCATTTAGAAAGTCTGTTATCTGTAAGATGAGACAAATCTGGTTCAGGATATGAAGTAATGGAACATCCAATTAAAAAATTACCTGGCGTTAAGGCTTCAAAGTCATTTGCATCTGTCGATAAAGGTAAAATTGGACGAGAATTGAGAATACCTTCAATCTGTGTGACTACAGTCCAAAATTCTTCTAAAGTTAATGTATAACTGCTGATTGTACGCTGAAGATGGTATTTAAATGACTTAATACCTGCTTCCCATAAACCACCGAAATTTGGTGCTCTAGGTGGAATTAGTTTCCAATTTATACCTTCAGATGTTAAGAAATCTGCTATATCAGAATTAGATTTAAGGACTAAACTATGCAATTTTTTCAGTTCTGATTTTGCACCAACCATATTAGTACCGTTATCTGACATTATGGTATTACATTTTCCACGTCTAGCAATAAATCTTTTATTAAGTATCAAGTAATGAATCTGTGGTTAAATCAGTTACTACCTCTAAATGTATTGCTTTAGTAGCTAAACAAATGAATATAGCAACGTACACTTTTGCATAATTACCCTTTCTCTGATTTTTATACTTGATGAGGAATGGACCAGAAAAATCGAGTCCACAAGTATTAAATACAAACCCTGGCTTAACTCTCTCACTAGGTAAATTTCCCATAAGTTGTTCACATACAGTTGGTTTAACCTTAAAACATGTTACACATTCATGTACAACCTTTCGAGCTACATCTCGACCATTAATAACCCAAAATTTACTACGAACCTGATGCAATAGTGCTTGAGCACCAAGATGTAAATATTTAACATGGTAATACTGAAAAATTAATCTAGTAAATACATGATCTTTTGGCATTACATAAGGAAACTTTTGGTTGTAATTAAGATTACTATTGGCAAGTCTGCCTCCTACTCTCAGAAGAGAATCATTATCTAGAAATGGACATAAAAATTTTAACTTACTTTTGGAAGAAACACAATTCTTATTTTTTAAAGACAGAATATCCTTGCTAAAATACTGTAACTGTACATACCTGATAATGATTTTCTCAGCGTCATCCAATTCTTTAACAGTTAGAGAACCTATTAAATGTTTTCCCTTACAATTGGCTATAAATCTACAAACAAAACTTAATACACGAATAATACGAATATAGTTATTACTAATGTTAAGAATATGATCTAAAACAAGGGAATTAGAGTTCACATTTAGATTAACTAAGTCATTATCCTTAAGTTTGAGTTCTTTGACGTATTCCACATCATCCATATCAGATGAAATTAATTCACAAGGATTAGTCAAAAACCTCTCCTTAGTCAAGAAAGTTGGTCCATACCACCATAAATCATTATGAAGAAGATCTTTAGGTTCAGCTCCACGTGATATTAAATCAGCTGGATTATTGTGAGTGCTAACATGGTACCACTCATGAACCGCAGTCATGCTTCGAATAACAGATACTCTATTAGCAACAAATGTATTTAGTTGATAAGGTTCCTTCTTAATCCATGACGAATCTATTGACGAATCAGTGAAGTAATACACCTTGACAATAGGTAGCTGAATAGCCTCTAATATTTTTTTCATTAGTTTTACCAACAAAGTTCCAAACGAGGAATGGTAATTGACTTCAAAGGTGACACACGAGACTTGCTGCACAGAAGTCTTGATGAACATTCATTTGAAGATGACATACATTTCACATAAATTGCAGCACCATAGGCTTTCTGACTAGCATCACAGAATCCTATAATGTCTATTTGTTGTAATCCATTGGTTAGAACAAATCTAGGGATGCGATAATCGTTGACTATTTTTAGACTATGCAGAAATTCCTTCCATTCTTCAAAGTAATTTTTAGGAAGAGGTGTATTCCAATTTAATTTTAGAAGCCAAAGTTTTTGTAGAAATATTTTAGCTTTTGTTGTAACAGGTCCAATTAAACCTAACGGATCAAACAGGCGACCTATCGTTGATAAGACATCTCTTTTCGTGCCTGTTTCTTCAAAGTCAGGTACCTTTAGATCGTAAGAAAAACAGTCTGTAGACGTATTCCATGACATTCCTAAGGCTTTTGTAATCTGAGGCTTATCCGTAACTTGAAAGGAGTAATCCTGAGTAGCACTTTCTTTATTCTTCAATAGTTCTGGATTGTTTGAACACCATTTGTGTAACTGCATTCCACCACGTTCTAGAAGACAGGTTAACTGTGCCTGCAACTCCTTGGCTCCTTGCATCGTATTAGCTCCAGTAATAATGTCGTCCACGTAACAGTCCTTCAGTATGGTTCTTGAGGCATGAGGAAAGTCTGTCGCTTCATCCATTGCTAACTGCTTCAGGACCCTTGTTAGGAATGGTGCACTTGCTGTTCCGTATGTTACAGTCCTTAGACGGTAAGTCTGCACAGGACTACCAACTGATTCCTTCCACAAGATCAACTGCAGGTTTCGTTGAGATGGTTCAATAAGTATTTGTCTGTACATCTTCTGAACATCAGCTCCTAATGCATAGTTGTACTTTCGAAATCTAATAATAATAGAAAATAAATCTTCTTGAGGTATTCTCCCTTTCATTAATATTGAGTTCAGTGACTTTCCATTGCTAGTAGCCGCGGATGCATTAAACACAACGCGAAGCTTGGTAGAGGCTTTCTCTGGCTGATAAACTCCATGATGACTAAGATAATTGATTTAGATCCTTATATTCTTTAATAAAATTCTTATATAATGTTTTCATATTCGAATCACTTTCTAGTCGATTCCACACTTGATGCAATCTTTTCTCAGCCAGCGTTTTCGATTCTCCTAATTCTATACCTTCCCTTATGGGTAACTGAACTACGTATCTTCCATCATTTTGTCTATAGTGAGTACGCTTGAAATGTTCTTCACAGTATTTTTCTTCTTCACTCAAAGCATCCTCGATATTTTCAATGGATTCAACTTCCCAAAATCTTTGCAAAATTTCTTCAACTCTTTCTTCACTATTTAGAACTAAACCACAATAATTTACTTCTGAGTCACTCTTGCATGCACCAGATGCGATATATCCAAAAACTGTTTCTTGAAATATCAACGGTTGATTTTCTAATTGAAATTTTCCTTCTTTTAAAATCTCAAAGAACAATTCGGCCCCTAGTAACATATCTATTTTGTTAGGTGTTCCAAATTGCGGATCCGCTAATTCAATATCAATGGGAATATTTAATGACTGCACATATAAACACCTTGATGGAATTACATTGGTTATTTTAGAAATAACTAAACAATTAACTGATCTTACATATGTTAAATCCTTATTCGAAATCTGTACATCTAGTTGATAATTAATATTTATAACGTTCTCATTAATTCCGGATACAGATGCATAAATTCTTTCCGTCTTTAAATTTAACAAATTAGCAACTCCTTCACACAGGAAACAACTCATGCTGCCGTTATCAAGTATTGCACGAACTGGGATTCTTTTTCCTTCGGAATTGAAAATATATATTATTGCAGTCGCCAATAACACGTTTTTTCTGCGTGTCAAAAGACAACTTGATTGATTTTTATTAGAGACATCTGCGTTCTTGTTTATAATTTCGTCACTCCTTGCTTCCGTTTTTGTTTTGTCTAACTTATGTTGAATGGCGCCATTTCTGAGCAGGCGATGCATTAATGAATGGTGTTTTTTATGGCATTCCGAACATCTGAACTTAGAATTGCATTTTGCGATTAAATGCTCGTTACTGAGACAGTTTAGACACAATTTATGGGTTTTAACTATTTCATATCTTTGATTTGGATTTAATTTCAAAAATGAATCACATTTATGCAGTGGATGATTATTATTTTTGCATATAACACAAATCAAAACACTATTGGTTTTAACCATCAGAGCCTTTGATTTCGAACTTTTTTCTAACGGATATTTCATTTTATTAATACTACGGTTAATGTTATCCAATAACTGACATCTTTTCTCTAAAAACGAAATTAATTCATCAAACGTAGGAACTTCCGTAGCATTAATGCTTAGTTCAAATTGTTTGCGCGTTTCGAAATCTAGTTTCTGAAGTACGATATTTAATAACAGAATATCCGATAAATTATTTTTCTCATATTTTGAAACATTCAAAGCCCTAACGTTTTTAGTAACATTATCTATTACATATCTTATTCCTTTAGACGATTCGAATGTTAAAGTACGTAAATCCATTATTGACTTTATATGCGTCTCAATTAATATTCTTTTATTTTCATACCTATCTTGAAGAGCTTTAAATAGAGAACTAAAAGTATCATCAACAGTTTCAAGATTTTTTGCTTCATCAATTAATGCAGCCTTTAAATAGTAGAGTTTCTGAACTTCTGTTAATTGCGTGTTATTCGCTATGATGTTTTCGAATTGAATCTTAAAATTATTCCATTCGGTATATTTACCAGAAAACTTAGGAATTGGTAATTCTGGCAAACGTATGTGTACTTTAGGATCAAATTTACTACAATCATTTTCATTTTCAGAATGTGCTATAGATGATAGAATTTCCATAATTCTTACCTCTAGAACTTCCGTTCTTTCTTCCATTTCGGCGATTTCTTCATCGATGTCTGTGACATCTTTTTCATCAACGCTTTCGAAATATCTAATCCTCAAGATTCTAATATTCATTTGAATGCTTTGTAGCGATCTATACTTTATTTGAATTTCATTCTTATTCGAACTATCATCATATTCCTTCACTACATTTTCTAACCTAGTTAGTTTCGCTTTTAACGAAGTTTTGTTTCTATCTAATGCCAGCATTTTGTTCACTTCTCCGGCTCTGCTGACCATGGACTATGATTCTAAACTAATAAGTGGACTGTATAGCAAAAGAACTAACTAATTTATTTACAGTTATTAACTATTCAGATCTAATACATGCTCTGGCATGTTGCTTAGCCGAATCCAGATGGCCAAGTGAGAGTTTCTCTCCCTATCCAATAGGTGGCGCTATATTCTAACTTAACAATTTTAATGAAATATGTAGGTGGTGCTGGCGTTTTTGACTACTGACGCCACCTATACAACTTCGTAAATGTGCTAAACAGTTCATTTGTTGTCGGAGTACTGTTATGTGAGGTTGTCATTGCATTATGTCAGAGTTAACAGACTTCGAATGTGGGTAAATTGTTGGAGCACGTATGGTAGGTGCTTCTGTAAGCAAGGTAGCCGAGGTGTCTAGTGTTTCAAGAGGTACTGTATCGAAGATTTATTCCACATATTTGAAAAGCGGAAAAACATCATCTGCTAAATCACAGAGCGGACGAAAGTGTGTCCTGAGTGATCGTGACAGACGATCATTAAGGGCAATTGTGACGAAAACTAAGAAGACCACAGCTGCAAAAGTTACTGCTGAAATGAATGTTGTGTTACCGAACCCTGTGAGTACCAAAACAATTAGAAGGGAGCTTCATAAACAGAGAATTGCTGGCCGTGCTGCAATTGAGAAGCCACTCATCAGTGATGCTAATGCTCGTAACAGGAAAAGGTGGTGTTTAAGTCATAAAGCCTGGACTATATGGCTGTGGAAGCGAGTAATATGGTCTGATGAGTCTTCTTTCACATTGTTTCCCACTTCTGGCTGAGTTTACGTCTGGAGAACGCCATCTCAAGTCTATAGTACAGACTGCTTGTTGCCAAGAGAGAAACATGGCGGGGGTTCTGTTATGGTTTCGGCAGCCATATTGTGGTTCTCTGCTAGCCCCATGATAACTGTGTCAGGGCACATGACTGCCAAGACTTATGTGAACATTTTGGTCGATCAAGTTCATCCCATGGTACAAACTTTGTTCCCCGATGGTGATGGTGTCTTCCAAGACGACAAAGCCCCTGTTCACACAGCTCACATTGTCCAGGACTGGTTTTCTGAGCACAAGGATGAGTTGTCCCATCTCCCCTGGCCACCACAGTCACCAGACCTGAATATTATCGAACCTTTGTGGTCTACTTTGGAACGGAAAGTTCGTTCTCGTTATCCACCGCCAACATCGTTATCTGAACTTGCCACCGTTTTGCAGGAAGAATGGTATAATATTCCCTTGGCAAACATACAGGAACTGTATTTATCCATTCCAAGAAGACTGCAAGCTGTTTTGGATGCCAACGGGTTTCCTACACCATATTAAGCAAAGAAGCATGTTTTTTAAAGGTGTTTCCATATTTTTGTCCAACCCCTGTAGTTTAGTTCTGCATAGTCTTTTTTCTCTCATTGTAAACTAATTCTGTAAATTGAACTGTCATAAAAAAAAAATAAATAAAAAAAAAATAAAAAATTGTTTTTCATTGTTGAGGTAATGCTCATTCTCGTAATAAATATTACATTGCTCATATTTTAAATTACAAATCTAATTTTTCTTTTAAGGTTATGCAGTTGTGTATAATGTAATTAGACAGGTGCTTATTTTTTCCTTAAAATGTGCTTGAAAAGTGCTTATAGGTGCTTATTTTTTTAACTAAAATGTGGCTATGAACCCTGTTTAACAAATGTTAGTTATGGTTATTTTGTATATATATAAAGTGAGTTTTTTAAACTTATATCTGATTCCTTTTAACTTTTAATGAACTTTTTTTAGGAAGAAATAAAACTTTATATCAGTTATTTTGAGAATGTTTTGTTTTGTTTTTCATGTACATTTTAAATACTAATAACATTTATTATTTTATTTCTATATTTTGCAGAAAACAACAATGGACTTGAAGTGACTCAGGATTTTATTCAGAAAACAGAGCTTAATGATGATGCATTTGGTCAGAACAATGTCTCAGGTATAGGAAATGCACCTTCTGCTTTTAGCCCTCATTCACGCATAAGTGAAACACTTCATACAAATGTATCTAATAGTGATTCAAATCAAGTGACACTTTCTGCTTCTGAAATCTGTCCATCTCTGGAAGTAAGAAGAGCATGTAATGATTCTGCTCAAGAAAAGAGTAAAAATGTTGCTGTTACAGTTCTTCAGTGCGTTTCAGATGCTCACATTCCATCTGAAATCCAGCCCAAATGTTCTACACCTGTAAAATTTGCTGCAGGAGCACCTTTTGCTTCAAAACTGAAACCAAGCACTGGGAATTATTTTTTACAAAGTTGTAAGAATATTGTAGAGGATCCTTATGTTTCTGATGATTGTCTTGATATTTCAGTTTCTGAGTTAAACAGTTTGAAACAGCAGGTCTGTATGCAGACTGAACATTTGGCACCTCTGTCACCTCTTCCTCCCACACCTCCACCTAAGCATGCAAGTTCAAAAAGATTAGGCAAGTTGGAACAAAATCTCAGTTCCCATAATTTGGATTTACCACATAACAGTCATAATTTATCTCAGTCATTAATGAATGGGAATAGTTCAGTTCTTTCACCATCATATCGTAACTGCCAAAATTTATCTAAGGCATCTGTAAATTCTGCAAAACGACATAATTTCTGTCATCAACAATCCGAAGGTTTTGATATTCAAAATGATTCATCTCTTGAACAGTCAAATACATACTTACAGTCTCTTTCTATTGCAACCCCTAATTCAGAAAGTTCTAAGACTAATTTAAATGAAAGTAGCTTATGCCGTTTATCTTGTAAGCGCTCTATTAATGGGGATTTAAAAATAGGGTTTAATGTATCAAAAGCTATTGATCTGGAAGTCGATGCTAGTAGTATGAATGTATATTGGACTCTGAAGTTTAATGATTCTGAAGAAAACCCATCAAATGCAGTGCATGCTGTAAATCAATCATTTCAGACATCAATGCCAAATCATCAAACTAGATGTTCTGACTGTGAAGTTATGGAAGGAGGTGAAGTAATTCAAACATCTGATAGGAAAAGGCAACGAATTGAGAGTGATCAAATTTCAAATGTGCATGACAGAAAAAAAGCACCTGGAAATTCAACTGAAATGTTTATTCATAATAGTAATCATGTTACAGAAACTAGTAATGCAGTAATGGGGATATTTAAAACAGAAAGTCCTGACCATACTTTACCAAGTAATAATATAGACCAAGTAGATTATAATGCCTGTAATTCAGTGGGTTTGTGGTATAATCCTGTTGATCAGAAACACATGATGAATCATAGCAATGACATTCTTGAATTACATCAAAGTACTGTAGTCAAAAAAGAACTCCCTGACTCAAAAAAGTATAGTTCTTGTGAAAAGCAGGAAAACAATACTTCAGCTGTTTCAAGTTCATGTGAAAGTCCATCTCCAATTAAAAGAAAGT
Source organism: Stegodyphus dumicola (assembly GCF_044657685.1). NCBI lineage: Eukaryota > Metazoa > Arthropoda > Arachnida > Araneae > Eresidae > Stegodyphus > Stegodyphus dumicola. Next base: position 214,028,984 of record NC_140773.1, on the reverse strand, counting down.
TGAAATTTGACTCACCTATAAATTCATCCATTCAAATTCAAAATCATTTGACACCTACAGAAACCCAAAACTCTCTTATGGGCAAGGAGTTGAAAAAACACAGAAGAAGAAAGGGTTCCACTGAGAATGTAAAAATGGGAAAGGTTAATGTATCTGCAATGCAGAATCAAAATCATATGCTCCCTGCAGAAAACTCAGATTCCCCTGTGGATAAAGATTTGATCAGAAGAGGTTTACACCAGGAAATGGAAAAAAGTAATTCATCTAGTATTCAAAATCAGATCCCTCTGTTACTTGCAGAAGTCCCAGAATCCTCTGAGAGCAAACACTTGAAAAGAAAACATAAAAAAAATTTGCATAAAAGTAAAAAAACAAAAGAGAGTAATCCATCTGTTACTAAAGTTAAAAATGGTTCTAAAATTAAAGACCCTCTGAAAACTAAATTGAGTAAACCTAAGAAAATTCACAAAACAAAAGCTTCACAGATTAAAGCAAGGGAAAAGGAAAGCATTGGTGATAATAATCTGTTAGTTAATGCTACTAACATTCTGCCAAATGAACAAATGCAGACAAACCTCATTAATGTTAAAACAAAAAAGTCCATTTTGATGCCACCCTTTAAACTGCCTGAAAGTTCTCTTGATGATCATCAGTATTATAAAAACAATTCTGAGCAGTCAGAGGGTATGTGCGATGATAAGAATGCATGTAATGAACTAAGTATAACAGTTACGGAAAATAAAACAAGCCAGTCTTTTGAACTGAAAAGAAAGTTATCTGCAAGTTCTAGAAAACATTTGTTTAAGCAATCAAATTTAACTGCAGTAAAAGAAGAGGAACCATTATTGTGTACAGTACCTTTGAAGCAGGAAACTCAGACTTTAATTAATGCCACAAAAGGTAGAAAGAAAGTATTAAATACAAGCAGTGCAAAAAATGAAGTATTACAAACAGAAATGCAATCTCCTAATTTTTCAAGTCAAAATAAAAAATCAAAAAAAGAAAAGAGTAGGAAACAAAAGATAGATTCTAAAAAATTAATCAGACCTGCAATCTTTGTTCCAGCAACATCTGTTTCTAGTTTAAAATTTTTGCAAGAAAATTCAGAAACTAATGGATCTAGTGGTTTGCATGGAAGCTTGGTAATCAATGGATCTAGTGAAAAAGAGAATACAGACACACAAGTTTATGAAACAGCACTATTATTAAAAGAAAAATCACAGAATACTGAGTTTATATTCAGTTCTTCAAGTACAGAAATGCATCATGTTAATGACTTTGGAGCAGGAAATAAAAAGAGTAATATTTTGCTGGAAAAGGACAGAAAGTACCCTGCAGTCACTTATGATAACTGTAGTAATGTAGCCAAAGCTAATGCTAGTTCTGAGGTGCAATCAGAAATTGTTTTAGTTGATGGAAATCAAGCTATGTCTGCAACTGCACATCAAAATATGTGTGATGGTTTAAAACATAAAAGTGAACATTTAGTGTCAGATGAGCAATCATCTATTTCTGAAATTGATAAATGTGAAAATGTTGAAAATGTTATATTCAATGTCACCAGCATAAACAGTAATAAAAACAATGGGGAATCTTTGTTATCCAAGACTAGAAATGATGCATCAAATGAAAATTTTCAAAATGACACAATGCATTTTGATTCTTCTAGCTTTCTTTCAGAAGTAGTAGAAAAATTTAATACTGTGTCAAATGAATCAGAAGATAATACAGCTCAAAAATCAACTATCCCACTAAAGTTTGATGCCAGCAATGTGGCATCAAGTGAGAAAAGTATTGAGAATGGGTTTGAAGAACAGAGAATAAGTATTTTTCACAATCATGATGAACATACATTAAGTGAAAACCTCGTTAATGGAAATTGTGACTCGAAGGAATATGTGTCAAATGAATCAATTTCAGGAGTAAAAGAACATTCTGTAACTGCACATTTTAATGATAAAATTACAAATTTTATTGAAACTAGTTGTAAAAATAGTAGTTTTGATGAAAGTGCAAATATTAAAGAATGTCAGCAAGATAAAGAGTCAGAAGCAGAGTGTCAAAAAATTGAAAATGGAAACCTTAATGAACTTTCTAGTGAAAGTACAGATACTGAAGAATGTCGGGAAGATAAAGTTGCGAAACATAAAAAATCTGAGAATGGCACCATAAATGAATTTTCTGGTGAGAATACTCCTATTAAGGTAGCACATTTTAATGGAAACGCATTTAGAAGGAAAAAACTAGGGTCTCCATTATTAAAAATAATAAAATGTGATGATATTTTGCCAAATGCTTCTAATTTAAATAAAAGTGAGAAAATGGAACTAACTGAAAATGACAGTGCATCAGATTACAAGTTAACTAACTCATATTTTCCCAAAGTAAAAGTTTCTGCACTGTCTGCAATTTCACCTGACCATCAAAGAACAGGTGCATCTGAAGCACACCTGAATGGTGCAGAAGAGCAGATTGTAGAAAATGGTGTGGAAAATGTAATCTGTAATGTTGTTAAGCAAGTTAATAACATTTCAAATACATTTTGTAGTAGTAAAGAAGTGAAGGACATTGTAAGTGTGACAAATATGCAGAAACTAGTGGCAGTTAATACAAAAAGTCTAAATACTAATGGGGCCAATACAGATGATACAGTTATTAATACTTCTGTTTCAGATGCATTTTGTAATGATAATGAAGTGAGTTCTTTTCAGGCCAAGGCTAACACTAAACTGACTGTAAATGATACTGAAAATAAAAATTGTAATGGACGAACAAAACTGAATGATGTTACCTTAAAAAAATTGAATAATACTTTAAAAAATAAAACAAGCTCCATTTGTAATGACTCTGATATGAATTCTGATAGTGATGCATTAGTAATTGCTGAAGATTCTGATGATGAAAAGTGTACTAATGTTGTAACTGCAATAGAAAATAGTAATGAAGATTCAGAACCTGTTTCACCAAAAGAATCTAAACAAAATAAAAAACGCAAAACTTCAAAAGCTACTCGTAAAGCAAAGAAAAAAGGAAAAAATGATAAGAAAAAGGCTAACATTAAAAATAACAGAAAGATTAAAGTTAAAACAGAAGTACAAGAACAAAAACATCCATTAACTGCTGTGTTGGAGAACATTGAAAAGTTGAAGTTTGATGCAACACATGTTAAGCATGAGCTTCATACTTTTAAAAATGCACTGATAAATCCTGGGAATGCACCAGACTGCCGTACTCTGTTATATCATGTTTTAAATCATCTGCTCACTTCTAGAAGAAATCCTTTGATGGCCTACAATACAAAACGTAATGTCGATGTTTTACTTCCTTTTGTAGAAAATTGTATGGTGAACTGCCTGTTTGAAATTGAGTGTAAAAAGAAGCCCCATTTGCATGGATTAGTGTCTTCTGCTTTGAAAACTATTCCTGAATTGGTGCTTTCAAAGGATAGATTTAATATTTATGGTCTGAGTTCTATTTGTCGTGTCTACACAGAAATGTGCAAACACATAAATGATACTAAAGCACCCCTTGTTTTGTGTGCAGATTTGCTAAAGAGGCAGCATAAATTTGCACCTTTTTTGATTGCTTCTATTGTGGGAGTATGGAGAGAATTATTTGAAATTTCTGAAAGCACTAATGGTAAGTTTATTATTTTTATTTAGCTTGTATCATTTTATCTATTGCATTTGTTTATGTATAAGAAATAATGAAATACGGTTTCACTGTAATTTTTTGTTTTAATCAGCATTTTCTTCAAATTATATTAAGATTAAAATTTTATATCTGCCATATACACTCACGTTTGTGAAAATTGCAACACCAAGAAGGAATCGTCATAATTGAATGCAATTTAATACACAGTTGAGTGGTAGTGGTACAAATAAATGATTAAATGTTCAAAGCAAACAAACAAGAACAAGAGATCAGAATCAGTATTTTGTGTGGCCACCACGCGCCGCAATAAGTGCTGCTACACGACGTGGCATGGAGTCAAACAAAGTTTGAATGTCTGACTGAGGAAGAGCATTCCATATCGTTTGTACGCATACCCAAAGTTCGTCTGCAGATGCAACAGGACTAGGATCACGAGCAATACGCCGACCAATGACATCCCACACATGTTCAATTGGCGACATATCCGGGGAACACGCAGGCCAAGGAAGAAGCTGTACCTGCTGCGCTGCAAAGAAGGATTTAACAATCCGAGCAGTATGAGGGCGGGCATTGTCCTGTTGAAATACAGCGCCTGGCAAGCTTTGAAGGAAGGGAACAGCTTCGGGCTGTAGAACTTCACGGATATACCGGTTGCTGTTCAGATTGCCCACAATTCGTAGCAATTGAGATCGTCTATGATATGCTATGGCGCCCCAGACCATAACTCCGGGTGTTCGTCCACTGTGGCGTTCGATAATGCACTCCGGAAGGTGGCGTTCACCGGCATAGCGTCTGACACGAATGCGGCCATCATGGTACCACAAATTAAAGCGGGATTCGTCAGAAAACACCACATGCTGCCAATCAGCACGCCAGTCTCTATGCTGATTGGCCCATTGTAGCCGCAGGCGGCGATGGTCGTGCGTTAGGGCGATCCTGTATAAAGGAGTCCGTGCGTGCAGTCCACACTGCAGCAGACGTCTACGAATTGATGAAGCACACAATGAAACACCTGTAGCTATTGAACACAGTGCTGCCAATTGTCTAGAGGAAGCTGTACGGTCCGTCCACGCCATGCGGACCAGGTGTCTATCATCGCGAGCTGACGTCACATTTCGGGGTCCACTCCCGGATTTCCGAGTTGTCTGACACTCGTCCGTCCACTGCTTCCAAACGCGCATCACTGTGCTGCTGTTACGCTGCACACGAGAGGCTACTGCACGATACAACAATCCAGCTTTACGAAGGCCGATGATTCTCCCTCGTTCAAACTCTGTAAGTTGTTCAAATCTCGCTCTCTTTCGTCGACGAGGCATAAGTACAGATTGAGTTAACGTTTACCACTAGCAGATAACCACCGATAACCATACACGCCTCGCTACAGCCGTCTATTTATTCGGATCCATCAGCCGCTCAGAGGGCGCTGCTCAGCATACGCATGCGCTACGGATTTGCAATTCTAATCATTTGCATATCATGCGCTACTTTGCATTTCCTGAAAATTTCAGCTCACTCGCGTAAGTCCTTCATGGTGTTGCAATTTTCACAAACGTGAGTGTATATATATATATGAACTAAAAATGAATCTTATTAATTTTTTAATTCTCAAGAACAATGTAGTATTTAAAATTTTTAAATAAAGTTTGATACACTATTTGGAAATTTAAACAGAAGCATAATTTAGCTAGGCTTATTAAAATGCTTAACATAATTCAATATCGTAATGCATGGTAACAAGTCTGTTTTAAAATTATCTGAATGTCTTCATTTTCATGTTTCACTAGAAAAAATATACAGTGTTTAATGTCAAGCAGTGTTGGCACTGTCATTGATCTGTGTTTCATAATTTATAAAAATATGTAATTTTAGGTAATCTTGATAATCGTAATTAAATCACCTTCAAAATCACACTCTGCAAAAACTGTAATGTGGACTGCCAGAGTTATAACCTGATGTTTAGGAAGTTATGAAAACTATTGCCTGCAGCACTTTGCAATCAGAATTTGATTAATGATTGAATATATTCTATATGACAGGTAATAAGAAACGCTAACTGTAAAGTTTTCACATAGAAGATCTTTAAATCTGTGTAATGCACACTGAGTTAAAATAAATAAAAAATTTCATTTATCTCCTGTTCTACAACACATAGTTGCCAAAATTCAACTTTTATTTTTCATGTCTCAATAATGCAACTTAGTTTTTTTTTTTTTTTATTTAGATTTATATAAAGCACTGTTTTAACACACCTATTTTAATGTAAGATTGGACCTTTTCTGAAATGACCTGCAGGGTTTTTTTTTTTTTTATTATTATTATTTTTTTATGTGTAAATTATTTGAGTTGCTTGATTGAATTATATTTCTTCAAATACATTCATTCAAACTGTATACTTTTAAGTACAGTAAGACCCCGTTTAGCGCTCTTTTATTTCAACCCGGGGATTCTCCGAAATTGTGCTCAGCGCTAGGTTTCCAAATAACATATCCGAAACAGTGTAGTTGTGTTTCTTGCTTGGTGGACACATTTTTATCATTTGAAACATTTGTTGACATTATTGTAAGTTTAAATTTGTATAATACTATAACGATTAATACAGTGACAAATATTATGATCTTTAGTTTTTATCATGGGTGATAATAAAAAACAAGAAAAGAAAGCAACCAGAAAAAGCATTTCACTGGAAACTCAAATGCAAGTGATTAGAAGATTAGATTCTGGTGAACGTCAATCTCAAATTAGTGCTGCATTGATTTTGGCAACTTCAACAATAAGGACAATTCTTAAGAATAAAGAAAAAATACTGTCATCGGCAACTGCAACTACGTCAAGCTCTGCAACTAGAATTACCCGTTCTAGAAATAACATTATAGAGGAAATGGAAAAACGACTGTCTATATGGATTGACGACGAAATTGAACGCAATATGCCATTAAGCCAATCTATCATAATGCCTTCTTAACAAACAGGCAGAAAATTGGAAACCCAGAATGGACTGAATGATCTGACTGAGAATTTTATTTGTTTTTAAAAGTATATGCGTTTATATCGTTTTTATTTTTGTAAGAAATAAATGTTTGATTTTTTTTTTATTAAAAAAACATTATTAAATTTAATGCCTAACCATTTTTTATCCGTCTTCCCCTAACCCCATTATTTACATGTTAAGATAGCCTCGCTTAGCGCTGTTTCGCATTACGCTCTACTTCGATGGAACGTGTCCCCCGCGTTAAGCGGGGTCTTACTGTATATTTATCAATATAAATGCTTCCGGAATTTTGTTTTATTTATTTGAACTGGATTTCTTTCTAAAAAATACTTTGTGGCCAGGTGTACAACGTAATGCATTTGAAAACTGCATGTATTAAAAGAGGAAATATAATGAAATGCAGTTACCATACCTTTCAATGGATCTTTCAGAAAGGATATATAAGTGAGAAAGCTGTATAATTGAGATTGTAGTTTAGGAAGAGTTGCGTATGATATTTGCACAATTTTCCAGTTCTTTATGCAGTTTTACAAGTATGGCATTGATTAACATATCATTACATTTTATCATCTTACTTTAAGATTGTTAAAATATTATCCATATTTCAGAGTATGCGTAAATATTTATTTTTTAAAATTGCAAGAATTTAATAGTATAATGTAAACTAAATTTTGTGCAAAAATTACTTTTTTTTAATACCTTTGGTTTTCTTGAGGCAATCTGCAATTATATCCTCAATCATCTACAGGTTTTTATTTGTTCTGCAGTCTTCTGAAGCATCTTGATTTTTGTAATATTCTTATGGATAGAGGTATCCTCCATTTCATCAATATTTGCTCTGCATAAAAGTGATTTTGACTAGGATGGTCTTCAGAGGCTCCTTGTTTTGAAGACAAGCGATGAAAGAAAAGACTAGTTTTATCAATATTGAAATGTTTTTAGCTGTTATCCATCAACTTCTTTGTATAAATTCTTGAATCGTCACCAAATTTCATTGAGGCATCTTCGGATTCTCCATTTATGATACGATGCAATATTCTGTGATGTAAATTAAATTTATATAGCCTTTAAGTGAAAAAATAGTTGTTTTTCATATTCACCTGCAATGTTATTTCTCATGTCTTTTCCATTAACATAGGCCCATTTGATGGAGTATTTGACACACAACACCGAGTGAAAATCTTTACAAATTATAGTTTGAACATTCAGATATTTTGCCTAGAACATGTAACTTCTTTGAAGTGATTTTCTACAAACGATTGTTCTTTCTTCTAATTTCGTTCTTTCAGAAATATTTGTTTTAAATGTTGACGTGAAGTAAATCTCATTGACCAAATTGTTGAGTAACCTGTTTGCCAAATGATAGAGCCATCTCCTAAACTTCTTTGCCAGTAAAATCCAGCATTTGATCTAATCCGTATAGTGATCTAATAAAATCGTGTGTAAATAACCTAAATCCTATAATACTGACACTTTTTAACATCAATAATTTCTGTATTGAAGATAAATTAACATTAATAATTTCTCTATTAAAGAGCCATATTTTTAAAATTATCTGTAATAATATGAGGAATAACTAGCTGTTTAAAATATTCTTTGTTAGAAATAAAAATAATAAAGTAAAATAAAAATTTATATGTTTCATATATTGTTACTAAAATATGGCATGACCAAAGCTGTTAAATTCTTAAAGCTTAATTCATTTTGTTAAATACTTAGTTTGAAATTGTAAAATAGGTGTATCATATGTAGAATTTCTATTTTTATGGGAAAAAGTGAAGAATCAATCCAAATATAGTTAAGTTTTAATACGAAACAAAAAGAACACACCGCTTAAAAAACAAATATTGAAACTATGACTTTGATTTAGTATCAGTTTAGACTTTTTTGAAATTCATTTTGACTTGCCTTCAAATTTCTAGCTCAAAAACCATTCTATCAAAAATTTGGACTTGTGGAATTTCAACTAATCGGAGTTTTAACATATATTCACATGCATGACAATTACATAATCAGAGTGTATTTAAAGAAACACAAATGTTGTAGAGCATACACTAATATGCAGCTTTCTCTCCTAATGCAGATGGATTAAGTATTTAAAGAGAAAGCTTATAGAGATGGGATTTGTTTTGGGGAGGAGAGCTGCGTCTCTAAAAGTAGATGGCACATTCCTTTTATCCGTTCCATGTTAGAAAAGAGCTTTCCTTTGAGAAGACACTTTAGTCTTAGGGAAGCAAAAATAATCATAAGAAAGCAACGCTGGAAATCGTGTGGGATGACTGACTACAGCAATTTTTTTTGGGGGGGGGCAGAAGAAGCTGTACGAAATGATTGTTGACTGTTTGGAAGATAATGGTTTGAGACACTGAATAACATAAGATTAAATGCCATCTGCATAATTCTGAGCTATTTGAGTCAACTAGTTAACCAAACTTAAAATTGCAGAATTGTTTTGACACCTGACATTGTAAGATAAACCTGATGTCACTAATCTAAAAATCAAACTCCTGTTTAAACTTCCCACAATGCGAGGAAATCGTTGTCTTTAGCTTAAATTCCAATAACAGTAAAGGAATCCATTAATAACAAATATAAATGAGTATTCATTTGCACTAAATTTTAGTAGTTTACTAAATAACATATTAACAAAACTTATACTTTGCTTTTTGTCCCTGAGAATATAATTTGATCCTTATTTGTAAGCAGACCAGCGAATAGTCACTAGACTCTTCACTAAAGTTCTAGTAGCCAAGGGCACGTAAATTAACTGTAATTTTTCCTTTCTATTTGTCTCCTAATAATTAAAACTTATTTTATAAAACCCTAGTGAAAATATTTTTTTTCCAGATCTCTGAATGACAGCAGAATCTTTTAGCTGTATTGGACTTTATGTTACAAACTTAAGTAAGGCAGCTGTTACGTTGTATTTAAAAAGGATAGATTTTGATGTGGGAAATGTTAATGGGAACTCATTCTGTAACAGCTGCTCCTTGGTTTTGCCTTGTTTGTATCTAGTTTTTCCTGAAATTAATTTGAAGTATTTTGAAAGCACTAGCAAGCATTTTCTCGAAAGCTCCGACTTCTACATTGGTAATTAATGTAAATAGTCGAGCTTTGAAGCTTTTATCCTTCTGTCCAAACTGATAGTCAGCATCCAAAAATAAGACCTTTATCAAACAGTATAAGAATTATGGGCCTTTCACCAAGCATTCTGGCATGATTGTGAGGTAATAGTTATGTTGCTCAAAGAATCAATTAATTATTTTATAGTTGAAATACTGAATTTTTTTAAATGTTTAGCTGTAATATTTTCCTTGAAATATATATCTGGGTAATTATGCATATTAAAATTTATTTCTTTGTTATAGATCAAGAAGCAAATTTTCACAGCAGCATCACATATGCAATTCGAAAGAAATCACATCTTCTGAGTAGTGCTCAGTGGTCATACAGTCGCAATGTAATAGATGATTTCATGAAAGCACCTCCAGTGAGTGATGTGAATGTAGCTGCTGATTTTTGCATTCAGGCTCTTCAATCGAAATGCGCTAGCAGTAAGTACATTTCTCTTTCTTTGCATGTTACCTAGACTTCAAACATTACTGGCAAAATGAAACACGGGATTTTAGTTAAATGACTTTATTGAGGTAGAATTTTTCTAATTAGAAGTGGACTTTCTGATTATCCGCACTTGCCTAAAAAGTATTCACGAAGCAGTATGCTTTGTCAACCCATGATGTTGCCAAAATGTATATTTGTTGCAACTCAAATATGCACCTGTGCACTGCAGATGAGTTCTGCATTCAAATTTTATGGTCATTATTAGTATTTACTTCTGTTACATTGAGTATTTTTATTTTATTTTATTTATTTATTTATTTATTATTATTATTATTATTATTTTTTTTTTTTTTTACCTTGGGAGGAATCAAAGTTTTTGAAGTTCACTGGCTGATGAGAAAGAAAGCATTGTACGAGGGCTATCCAGAAAGTAGATTACGTTTTGGAATAAAAAAATAAACAAAGTATAGGAAACAAATTTTATTATATACAGATGAAAGCCACACTCAAATACTACTTTTCTACATAGTCACCATACAAATTAAGGCATTTATCGTAGCGATGTACGAGCTTGGAAATTCCTTCGTCGAAAAATTCGGCCGCCTGCGCCTTCAACCACTTCGTTACCTCTTCTTGCAGCTGTGCATCGTCATCAAAACGCTGCATAGCCAGCCACTTCTTCATTGCTGGGAATAGGTGGAAGTCGCTCGGTGCCAGGTCGGGACTGTACGGCGGATGAGGAAACAACTCCCACTTAAAAGATTCAAGAACTTTACGAGTGACATTTGCCGTGTGGGGCCGGGCGTTGTCGTGAATCAACAAGATCTTAGAGCTCAACATTCCTCTGCGCTTGTTTTGAATTGCTCTTCTGAGTTTTTGGAGAGTTTGGCAATACCTTTGAGAGTTTATTGTAGTGCCTCTTTCCAGGAAGTCCACCAAAATTACACCTTTTCTGTCCCAAAAAACAGTCGCCATCATCTTCCTTGCCGACATTGTTTGCATGCATTTCTTGGGTTTTTGGGGAGAACTTGTGTGCCCCCACTGCATTGATTGTAATTTCGTTTCACAGTTCACATGTTTCACCCATGTTTCGTCACCAGTAACGATGCGATCGAGTAAAGAGTCACCATCCTTATGGTAAGCGTCCAAAAAGTTCAACGCTGCAGCCATTCGCTGGTTTTTGTGGTCCTCTGTCAAGATTTTTGGAATCCATCTTGCACAAAACTTGTGGTAACCAAGCTTTTCGCTGATGATTTCGTGCAACAAACTTCGCGAAATTTGTGGAAAACTCAAAGAAAGTTCCGTTATTGTGAAATTTCGATTTTCACGGACTTTAGCATCGACTTTTTCGAGAAGTTCGGCGGTCACTATGCTGGGTCTCCCACTTCGATCTTCGTCGTGAACATTGGTTCGGCCATTTTGAAATCTTATGACCCACTGACGCACTCCACCTTCAGTGATAATGTTGTCCCCATACACTTCACGAAGCTGCTGATAGATTTCTATCGGTTTACAGTTTTTTGCAGTCAGAAACCTTATTACTGAGCGCACCTCGCAGCTCGCGGGATTTTCAATTAACGCAGACATTTCAAACCATCACAGTATCTGAACGGAGCACAGCACGAACCTCTCACTAGCACGGCTAGATGCAGACTGAGCTGCGCAACGCTCTGACCCCAAGATGGCCGCGCTAGCCCCGCCCCTAGCGGACACAGACGGAAACGTAATCTACTTCCTGGATGGCCCTCGTATTTCTTCCAAAGTATGGTGTTTTGCTGAACAGTAAAGATTAGAAAAATTCACATTCCATGATGTTGGACATGGAAAATGATGGAATTTTAGGCCCAAAAATTTATGTATCGATTCCACATTCGTTTAATTCTGTGATGGTTTTAAGTGAAAATAGATCACTGTGCACATTGGGGTGGGCAGCATGTGTAATACCAAATTTATGCAATTTTCTGTCTTTTTTAAGCAAAAAAAGCACATGGGGAGAGGGAAAAAATACTCAAGGATTTCAATATATATTTTTTGTAGATGTTTTCTTGCTTTTTTAATTCTACTGATTAAATATTCCTTTATGGAAATCTTAATGTGGTGCCATTTTTAAAATTAGTATTGCCTTTCGCATAGCTGGTGGCCTTTTGGAAGGGGTGCAGATAATCAGAAAGTAATCTTAAGTTAACCCCTTCGAGCCGGGTATTATCGCTGAGGCCGGCAGTGTCTTACGCGAGCGTCTCTCCAGGGCCGGGGGCTTTTCTGCTACTAAGCCTAAATCCATGAAATTTCCGAAGTATCAACACATTGTTTAATAATGCTCTATAGAGTATATAAACCGCTTATGCTTTATAGATATTTTTATATATATACTTTAATTACCTTATTTCTTGTTTAAATGCATATTTTACACATTTTATTTTAATTACTCACCATTTTATGAATTTTAACATTATACATCTGAAAACTAAATATATTACTTAAAATTCTCTTTTCGTATGAAAACTTTGAAAACAGGGATCTACACACAGTCCTACGTTACATTCCTTGCACTCGTAATAACTCATTTGCCGTTTTGGAGGATTTTTCCGGGAATGTGAACAAACGAAGCATCGTCGTCTCATTTTCTTATCAGTCTCTTCTGAACAAAGTTTTGGAAAATGTCTTTCAGTTAATCTTTCAGAATCAATATCTGAAATATTTTGCATCATTTCTGCTATTTCATGCTCTGTTAAACATTTTCGACACTTCGACATTGCAACGGTAAAAACAAAGAATTCACGTCTGACAAGATCTAATTATTTTCTAAAAACTGAACTGCAAACTGAAATACCCAACGCTTTAGAGCAAATAAAACTTCTCTACTTACAGTAAACAACTACCACGTGCGAATAAAGTGCGATTTAAAGAGACGTCATAAATCACGCCATTCGGAAACATTTAGTTCCCCGTTTGTTTATATAATCAAAAACATGTGTATGTGAGTCATGGTGCTCTCATTTCGAGTAGAAGGTCTAATGTACATGTATCTGAAACCATATGGACATACAGTGCCATCTTGTGGCAGAAATTATAGTTTGAAAAACATTCCAAAGTACTGACACAAATACGTGACAGTCGGTAGAGAATGGAACAATCCTCTGGCATGCCTGCGTGTCGGCCAGTAGGTAAGTGTGTTCGTTGCTGGCACGTATATGTGACAGTCGGCGCGAAGGGGTTAATAAATATTGTCTTAACCCAAACATGTATGTAATATAACTTCTGCCTTTGAGCATTCATTTCTTTATCTGTTTCACTTCTGTTATGATGATCTTAAGATTTTGTGTTCAAAATTTCATGTGTGAGATGGCATAATAAAATTTCACAAATAGAAATATTTAATATATAACAATAATATCAAGTAAAGCAAAAAACTTTGAAAAGAACTGTCATTATTTTTTACACTTTTAATACTACATGCAATAAACTTATGGCATGAACTCAAACAGTTCCCTAATCAATTGGTTACATTCCATTATATACAGTCATTTTGCATAGCCAGAAATGAAATTTTTTTCTTTGAAAATTCTAAATGAAATTCTTCTATAGCAATATAAGTTAAGTTTCTATTTTACGCCTTGTGATATTAATAATATATTAGTTAAAAAAGAGTGGATGGTAACTAAGTTTAGCTTCTGACAGTGTTCTGTTTTACTGTTATTGTATTTTTAGTAATACAGTCAAAAGTCGTTAATTCGGACACCCATAATGCGGAATGATCTATAATCCGGACCTCAAAGATAAAATTATTCTGCGCATGCGCCGCGTTGACGCATGCTCATAGGCGTTTTGCACGTGCGCGCAAGACATTTACGACTGCGCAAGCGCAGAATACATTTTCGCGTGCGCATTTAATGTATAATGGACGGTATAAGCTAAAATTATCTAATTATCTATTTCAGTTAATGTTGATGATTGTGTTGTTCCTTAATTTTCGAATTGGATCCAGCTTATTATTTTTTGCAGACTGTAAGAGCAATTTTATAAAAGTAAGCTTGAACTTTCAATTATGTCAAATAGAATTTCCGATGCTGGAGCTCCCAAAGGATCTAGAAAACGAAAGTATGTTTCGATATCCATCAAACAAAAAATGAATTGCTACAAAAAATGGATAAATGTATATCCTTTGTTTATCTAACCGTTCTGAAATCTGTTTATCAATTTCACACTACTCTGCGCGGGGGGGGGGACATCGTGGCGCGCAATGAACTGGAAGTTGATCTGTCAGCACTATCGTTATCTTCAGGGCAGATGATTTTATTTTATTTGGCTTATAATTCCTTACTAAATGTAGTATTTAATCTCGATGTACTCTGTCTTTGATATGATTTAAATCAAATTCCTCGTCATTATAAATATCACAAATACAAATCAAATAGTTTTCTGGTTGCAATTTTCTAATTTCGGCTATGCATAAGGTATGCTCTACGCTTGTGCGCATTGAAAGAAATGTTTAATAAAGTAAACAAATAAATATTAAGCTTTTTTTTTTTTTTTTTTTTTTTTGTGTGTGTGTGTGTGTGTAAATTTTGATACCCTTTAGATCATAATTGCTCATTATTTTATAAATTACGGTTTCATATTTTTAATTTTATAATTTCTGCATGCCATTTTACCAGATTTAAACTGATGATCTATAATCCGGAAAAATCGATAATCCGGAATCGCCGAAGTCCCAACGAGTCCAGATTAAGGACTTTTGACTGTAGCAGTTTTGCTGCACTGTTGTCAGACATAACATTACCTGTTGAAGTCTGATGTTAAATTGTCCACCCACTTGAGACATTATTCATGCCAATATAATCTCACATGCCTATACTGCAAATTCATTACTGTTTTGGAATATTAGATGCTTTATAGCTTAGATTTTTATCATTGTCATGGCCAGTATTTCCTTCTCATATATCAGTAATTACTTGATCTCTGATGTCAGTTCGGTGTTCTGTAAATCACCAAAATTGTTAGTTTTAATAAAAACATGATTTGTGTATATTGCATGCATTATCTTTGTTGATTACATGACACAAGGTGTCCCACAAAGAACCCCTATTTTTAAATAACTTTTAAATAACTTGAAGACAAAGTTCGATAGAAGAATAAAACAAATATGTTTATTGGGACAGTTGTAAAAATCTGATACACAAGTTTCACATTTTGTTACAAAAGTTGCCAATAGGTGGTGATGTAGTCACAGTAAATTCTAGAAAAAGGTAACGAACATGTCGTCTGCAAGCCGTCATTGCAATCACATCACATTCTTTTCAAAATGTCCACCTGTCACAGTACAGAAGTGGCACAAACGAAGAACGAAATTTTCACCCACTTCCTATAGTGTGTCAACGGAATTAGATGCTCATGCCGCACAGATCATTTCTTCAAGTTCATCCAGTGTTCATCCAGGCTTGTTCTGAAAGACAGTGTCCTTCAAGGTGCCCAACAAAAAGTAATCAGAAGGAGTAAGATTGGGTGAGTATGAAGGCCAATCCATGCCTGTTCCAGTAAATTTGGAATAGCCAAAAGTAATACAGTCAAAAGTCGTTAATTCGGACACCCGTAATCCGGAATGATCTATAATCCGGACCTCAAAGCTACAAACTTTCTGCGCATGCGTCGCGTTCATGCATGCGCACAGGCGTTTACGAGAGCGCGTAAGACCCTTACGGCTGCGAATATGTTTGTGCGCATGCGCGTTTAAATTGTAACGGAGTTATACACTAAGCTAAAGTTATCTAATTCAGTTAATGTTGCCGATTGCGTTGTTCCTTAATCTTCGAATTGGATCCGGCTTATTATTTTTTGCAGACTGTTAGAGCAATTTTATAAAAGTAAGCTTGAACTTTCGATTATGTCAAATAGAATTTCCGATATATATTTACTACAAAGCGAAAGTATGTTTTGAAATCAGAAATCTGTTTATCAATTTCACGCTGCTCTGCGGCAGAGGGGGGGGCAGAAACGTCATTATTAGATTATGATAGATTAGAAAGATTATGTTAAATAGAATTTCCGATATATATTTACTAATATGTAATTTGTATCTAACAAGCGAAAGTATGTTTTGAAATCCGAAATCTGTTTATCAAATATCCTTATCTTCAGGGCAGATGTTTTTATTTTATTTGGTTTATAATTCCGTACTAAGTGTAGTATTTCATTTCGATGTACTCCGTCTTTGATATGATTTAAATCAAGTTCTTCGCTTCGGATAGTGAAGAAAGTGACCCAGAGGTTATTGAAAACGAAAACATTTCGATTGACAAATTAGTCCGTATTCTCAACACAGCAATTATAGGACTTGAACAGCCGAACTTTATAACTAAACAAGAAATTATGTCTGTTTAATAGAATTAAAGAGAAAGTATTATCACATGAAACGAAGCAACTTACATTGAAAGAAATGTTTAATAAAGTAAACAAATAAATATTAAGCTTTTTCTTTTTGTAAATTTTGATACCCTTTAGATCATAATTGTTCTTTATTTCATAAATTACGGTTTCATATTTTTAATTTTGTAATTTCTGCATGCCATCTTACGAGATTTAAACTGATGATCTATAATCCGGAAAAATCGATAATCCGGAATCGCCGAAGTCCCGACGAGTCCGGATTAACGACTTTTGACTGTAATTCTATCCCCAAAATATTCCTGAAGGAATTGAAATATTTGTTTGGTGCAGTGTGGTCAGACTCCATGTTGCATGAACCATGAAGTGCCTGGTAGATCCTCCATCACCAACAGTGTGATGACAAATTGTTCCAACATTTCAACACAACAGTCAGAAGTGATTGTTTCTTACAAGAGCCTATAATACCTTTGCTGGATACTGTAGCCCAAACAGTAACTTTTGGAGAACGTAGTTGTTTTTCTTCACACAAATGAGGGTTTTCAGTACCCCAAAATCACTAATTTTGTTAGTTCATGACGCCATTCAGGTGAAAATGTGGCTTCATCTGTGAACCATATGCAGCGAACATCAAATCTGTTACCATCAATCATTGTGATTATTTCGTTTGCAAAGTCTTTTCTGTTACACAGCTCAAATGGGAATGACTTGATGACATTAGATCTTGGAACGGAAACGTGTAACCTGTTTCTCAGTGGTCTGTGCGTATTGGCTTGCATTAAGGCAGATCTGCTGTAAGTCTTCTGATGAATTTCCTCACATTTTGCAGGATAACTTGAAACATTTTCAGGAGTAACTACAGAGTGACTGGAACAAACATTCCCCATTAACTCATCATCCACGCTTTCTGTTCAGTGAAATTTATCCAAAAGCACACTAATAGTTTTCATATCAGAACCTTTTGCAACCTTAAATCGGGATTGAAAATATTTCTGCTTTAAATTGGTAATATTCATTATACAGTCAAAAGTCGTTAATTCGGACTCCCATAATCTGGAATGATCTATAATCCGGACCTCAAAGCTAAAAAATTTCTGTGCATGCGCCGCGTTGACACATGCGCATAGGCGTTTACGCGTGCGCGTAAGACCTTTATGACTGCGCATATGCGTGTGTGCAAGCGCAGAATATGTTTTCGCGTGCGCATTTAATGTATAACGGAGGGTATAAGCTAAAATTATCTAATTATGTATTTCAGTTAATGTTGATGATTGCGTTGTTCCTTAATCTTCGAATTGGATCCGGCTTATTATTTTTTGCAGACTGTAATAGCAATTTTTATAAAGTAAACTTGAACTTTCAATTATGTCAAATATAATTTTCCGATGCTCGAGCTCCCAAAGGATCTATAAAACGAAAGTATGTTTCGACGTCCATTAAACAAAAGTGGAATTTCTGCAAAAAATGGATAAATGCATGAAGAAGGTGACAGAGAGGTTAGTGAAAACGAAAAAATTTCGATTGACAAGTTAGTCGGTATTCTCGGCCCAGCAATTACGAAACTTGAACAGCGGAACTTTGTAACTGAACAAGAAATTATGTCTGTTTCTAGAATTAAAGAGAAAGTATTATCACATAAAACGAAGCAACTTAAACAACTTACATTGAAAGAAATGTTTAATAATATAAACAAATAAATATTAAGCTTTCATTTCTAAATTTTGATACCCTTTAGATCATAATTGTTCTTTATTTCATAAATTATGGTTTCATATTTTTAATTTTAGAATTTCTGCATGCCATCTTACGAGATTTAAACTGATGATCTATAATCCGGAAAAATCGATAATCCGGAATCGCCGAAGTCCCGACGAGTTTGGATTAACGACTTTTGACTGTATAACATACTGTGGCTCTAGTGTAGATTTGGGTGCCCTTTTGATTAGCAACAAATTTTGTTCAATTTTGGTGATTGGAACCCCCATTTCTGGTTACCATGATAGTTTTAACTTTATTTTGGCTTCCTGATTTTTTTAAAGTAAAAATAGAACAATGTGTACTTGGACAAAGTTAAAGCAGTGCACAATGCCTAGTTTGTGCAACTCTCGGATGTTTGTTTAAGTGAAAATAGATCGATGTGTACATGGACACCGAGATTGGGCAATTCTTTGGCTTCTTATTTTGGTTTTGTGTAGTGACCATCTTGAAATTGTGCCTTCCTGGCACCAATCTTGACGTTATAAAAGAGTCGCCAGAAAAACAAGGGGCACCCATTTGGAAACTTTTACTCATGCTGTTTATCTTTAGATTAATTATATAATGCACATTACTATTAACTTACATACACCTTCCTTAAATTCACATGAATTGTTTAAATGCACTCTGATAATTTAATAATGTAAATTTTGTCAAAATTATATTTAAGTATATAATCAGTTTGAAATATCATTACTGATCTTGATTATTAATTAAATGAAATGCACAATAAGTCTTTCAAAGTTCTCTAGACATTTGAGAAGTCCTTTGAGGCATTGTTGGCAATCACATGCATAGGCACACACACAAAAAAAAAGCTTCCTTTTGCGTAATATTACACAAAAAGCTTCCCAGTGCCCTGGGAAGGCCTTTTTCTTCGAATAGTAAGGAGGACTTTAATATCTATTAAAAAGAAGGCCTTTGCAGAAGCACATATTGAAAATTTTGCATTCCTATACGCTTTGAATGGAATTGTTTGCTGATGTTTTATTTCTTTGCTGCTTACATCCAACACAAGTTCTTTTACATCCTTTGATTTTTCTTCATTTATGAAAATGACTGGGAGTGCATTCAAATGATGTTGAAGTGCACTTTCTATGTGAGTATACATTTGCTAATTCTTGTATGAGTTCCAGCTTGAAATGATATAAAGTTTTTTATTGTCTTTGATGGTGATAATGTATAGTAAACTGAATTATATAGGCATTGTTGATGTGGATGTCCAGAATGAACCAAAATGCATACATCTACCATTTGGACGATTTTCTGACAACTGTATAATATTTATGTCTCTGGTCTGCCAGATTTACTGCTCCTATGTGCATATTATATATTTTGAATCTGTTCACAGAATACAACATATTTGATGTGTTTGTTGACAGTATAAACATTTGCTTTTTGTGTACCAAAGATGTGTGCAACAACTTTGGAAATTTTTACTTCTAGAAAGTCCGACTTGTATTTGGATTTTCAGTTTTATTGTTTTAATTTCTGTTGACAAGTGCTTTCTGTTTGACATAACAGTTTCATGAGAATAAAATTCTGATTTCAGTAAGTCAACCATCAGCTAGTGAAAAATATGTCAAAGTAGAGTTTATATCTGTTGCTTAAAAGGTTTTATCAAATTTGTGACAACATTGTATCCCAAACCCTGGCCTGACCTTACAATTTTATGTCATTTTACCTCATAGAGTTCAAAATTTACAGTATAGCCCAAATGAGATATGCATAACATCCAAATTTTAAGTTGTGGTTTTAAAGGCGTGTACTGTATAATTCTTAAATGCCCTTTGAATTATACTATAGTTTCATCAACTGAAAGAAGTTTATATGGCTCAAAACAATCTGAAAACCATCTTTTTACCTGAGAAATAATAGGCTGTATGTTTTCATTCTTTTCCTTTACCTCCTCTATCGAAGGTACAAAAATATTGTTAAATTTTTAAAAATCTATCTCTACACAATAATTCCTTTATCACTTCATCGTCATATGTGGAATTCTGGAACCAATAATCATTTCGTTCTGATAAATGTATAATGCTCATTACGAAGAATACAATTATAAAATAACCCTATCTACCTATGTGGAGAGTATAGCCCACTAGCCTCCATCTTCAACACCATGTTTTTCTCCTCAAAACTCTGCATAAGTGTTTGTTTTCTGTCTAATTATTTTGCAGTATTCAACGGGCACAAGTAATTTGAAATAATCTAAAGCAAGCTGGCAAATTTTGTGATGGTCCAAGTGCGGAAACAAAAGATCCAAATTTCATGTCATTATTATATAAATTGTTCCTTCATTCTTATTTGAAGGTATCATATGAAGAGTCCATATTTTTGTCACTTTCTGAAACATATTGTTCTAAATGATAACTGTGTTCAATTTCATCATCCCCCATTATCAATCAATAAATGTTCTGCATATTCATCATCTTCATCGGATTCAATGGAATCAGATTCATCTTTTTCTGCAAATAATATGCATTTATTTCTTGCGTTAATTTAAAGTTTTCTGAACATTTTGAAATGAAGCTAAAGAATAGCAGCAAGATGCTTTCACTATCTGAGGAAAAGTAAAATGAGTGATCTTTAGATGTGAGTCACCTTCCCCAGGAGTGTTGATGCTAAACAAAGGAGAAGGAAAATGCATTCGAATGAGAAAGCTATTTTAGTCACTTCAAAAGAATCATTGACATGTCACTTAACAACTCATGAAGCCAGTGAGCTGTGTACTAATATAATGGTGGAAAGCATCAGGTAGAGAATGGACATAGGCTTTCAGGCTACCTGCCAATGTCTGAATGTATGACCATTACAAGTTACTTCACCGTGAAAGAGTTAATCTTGTATTATTACTTACTGTGATTACAACTGGGAGTATTGTTGTACCCCATCAGAAACTTCCAGTACTGAATCTGGATTTCTACATCTGTTTTGAAATAAAATCTGTTCATTATTATTTATATTGGACATTACTGGACACACAAAATTTATTATATTGCTTTTTATTTCCATTGTATTCTCACCATATGATTTAATACATTTATACTCCATTTTTCAATTGCACTAATGGAATGTTATTAGCATACTACATATGTATATGTCTCAGTTTATCAATACATAGCCATAAGTAATGATATTCTGTGAAATAGAATCCATTTTTGCAGGGAATAAGTGAAAGACAGGCCTAATTAGTATTATCCAGTCAAAAGTGATTAAACAGTTTCTGATATGCAAATCGAGGGATTACATCATCTGATAGTGACTTAAGAGCTTTGTACTGAGTGAATCTGTGAAGTGGCGAATCATCAACCGTTTAGAAGAAGCCGTGCAGACAGTCGTGGAAACAGTGAGAGGTTTGACTATATCAAGACAGACAGTCTCTGTGTTATGGAAAGAATTTCAGAACTCTGGTACTCTTGTAAGAAAGTCTAGACAAAATTGTAAATGAAAAACAACTGCTTTTCAAGATTAGTATATGGCAATTACTGTCCATTGCAACAGGAAGTCTTCTGCTCGGGAGTTAAGTTCAAGGCTTGTAACCGAGACTGGATTGTTATATCACTATAAATTATATACAGAATGGTTAATGAATAAAGCATTTCTGCCAGAAAGACAAGGGTATGTGCTTCCCTATCTTTTCAACTAAAGAACTTTCAAAGAACACCAGAACTGGAGTGAACACCAATGGTCGCATGGTCTCGTTACTGATGAGTCAAGGTTTTTAGTTTAACATGTGATTATAATTGTGTTTACATCTAGAGGGAATCGGGAAAGCAAAACCTTCTTTCAAAAATTATGGAATGTGACTGTTTTGTTCATGCTGGTGTGATGATATGGAGGGAAATAATGATCGATGCAGGGATGCCTCTGCATGTTTTCAACAGCGGCTGATGTGTAGTTGGCTAGAGATATCGAAACAAGATATTAGAACCTTATGTAAAACTTATCAGAAGACATATAGGTCTGACTTTTAATTTTTGGATGATAATGCTTGTCCACGTCAAGCAAGCCTTGTTGATGAATTTCTTGAAAGGGAAGACATTGAGTAAATATGTGGCCCCCAAAATATCTTGTTCTTATCCTGATGCATAACTTACTGGATTACCCTGAAAAAGTAGTAGCATTGTGACATCCTCCTGCTAGAAATGTAAATGCTCTGAACACTGCATTGCTGAAGGAGTGGAATTC
Source organism: Stegodyphus dumicola (assembly GCF_044657685.1). Lineage (NCBI taxonomy): Eukaryota > Metazoa > Arthropoda > Arachnida > Araneae > Eresidae > Stegodyphus > Stegodyphus dumicola. Next base: position 214,006,453 of record NC_140773.1, on the reverse strand, counting down.
TTCAAATTATGGTTAGCATCATTATTTCCAACATTAAAACTGTGCTATATGTGTACAAGTCAGGGGAGGTCATATTTTGTATTAAATTCTTAAGTTGTAGTTATTTTGAGTTATTCTTTCCTTTCATTCAGGATTGTAACACATTATTATCATTTTTATAATTTAATAATTCTGTTATGTTCTGAAAATTATCTTTTTTATACTGTCTATAAAACTCTTAACACAATTGAATTTGGAATAAGTTTAGTAAGTAACATCGACAACAAACTTCCATATGAATTCAATTCAGCACCAAAAGTTTGCAAACCACATACTTGAATTTCTGTTGTATCATTTACCTACAGTAATTGTTTGAAAAGGGAGGCCAGTTTTACAGCATTTATATTTAATAAATGATTAATATGGAATCTTACAATAATTATTTTTACCTATAAGCAGTTTCCTGATACTGATAATTTTTGAATATTACATAAGGCTGGTTCTTATAAGAAAGTTTTAAGATAATTACATTTATACTTTACTTAAGCGTTCATTTTTGTGGATAACATTCTCAAACAATGCTCAAACTTTCTGAAATTTGTCAAAAATCACCCTCAAAAGATTCTATATACTGTTGGGTAAAGTTGAGTCTCTGTGGTTCATTATTCAAGATAAATGAAGAATTACTCTTTAATGACAAATCCTGTTACAATTTTGGAGATAATTCTTGACTTTTATTTTTACACAAATAATGAAATCTTTGTATTCCTGTTTATTGACATACTTCGAGACCCAACACATCAAGAATTAAATTCTCAATTTATATATGTAACTTAAATATCTAATCTACTTTTTTCTGTAGATTTATCTCGTACGCTTCTAATGATTTTATATATAAGATATCTTACTCTAATAATTTAGATTGCCTGTTAATTACTTGAGTTGTTAATCTTAAGCTTTTGCATTTCACTTTTGCCTTATTTAAAGCTTTCTCAGTATTTTCATCCTTGATAATAACTAACACTATTATTCTATACATGTATACTCTACACTCTTAATACTAACATAAATAAGGATATACATCAATGCAATCCAATGCATGAACATCCTGCTTTTGAGCTGTGACTTGTTCTGTCTGGTGTGACTCATCAGAATTCACACATTCAATTATTTATTTTAGTTTATTAATGAAATTTATAATCTACATATGTACAACTAGCGGTATGCTAGGTAACCATTCTTCAAAAGCAACACTTGGCATTGCATTTACTATGCTTTACTTTATTTCTTTCTGATGCTTTTGACAGCATGAAATCTCAAACGGCTGCGGCTGCCGTTTCACTGTGCCATCGTCTGCAAATTACACATATTTCTCTAAAACAAGCAAGGAATTTCACAATGTCGGGGGCAAATGCAGTCAGCCTTTTATTTAGCTGTTAAGTATTTACTTTCGGTTTATGAATATAAAAAACGACTTTTATTGAAGTTTTGGTATTTATCAACATTTTCCACAGTTTTCGTTGTTTAATTTATTAAAAAAATCATCTAAATCTAGAAAAATGTATATATTTATGTTTTGAATATTGAAAAGGAGAGAGGATATTGTAATAGTGTCAAAAGAGGAGCATGGAGCAAAAAAGGTTGAGAACCTCTGATCTGGGCTACTTAAATAGCCTTTTGTATATTAATGAATAGGTAATATGTATGTTAATACTACTGCTATGAATAATTGAGTACAAATATTCTGCATTTCAAGAATACAGTTCACGTGCATTCAAATTTGAAACTGAAAATTACCCCTTTCTTTTTACTCACAACTTCAAGGAGAACGAGCAGCATGGATGAAAAGTCAAGCATTATTTATAAGAATATTCTTTTTTGAGTTGTGATTCATTGTGCACAAAAAAGGAGGGCAGTTCTATATGTCCCGTTTTACAGTGCCGATTACATATACATTTTTCGTGTCATTTTCCAAATTTTATAAGTTGTAATTCAAAAATGTTTTTGAAAATATACAAAAAGTATACATTTTTAGAAACAAATCAGAGAATAATAGCAAATTTCATTTTGATAGACCCTAAATTTCGAATGTTGAAAGAAGGACAAGTAAGTTTAATTATAAAAAAAGAAATAATAGTGTAAATGTATACCAAATTCAATTAACATTGGGGAGCTACAATTTTGAGAGTTAATGTTTTAAAAACTATTTATGCTATTTTAACAAAACTTGGCATTTTGTTATAATTTGAGTTGTACAATCGAAATATGGGGGGGGGATCAGTATGTCATTTTAGAAAAAGTCCAATTTTTGTGTCAGAATATATACCTGTTAGGACAATGCTATATGTAAATCTAATACATATCCTGAGTTGACATGAAAAATACAAGTTAAATTTTAACCATCAGTTCAATAGAAAGGAAGATTAAGAACTGTACCCTTTTTTAGTGCAAGGTGTACATGAGGATATGCATCGATGTAATCTAATGCATACTTAACATTCCACTTGAGCTGTTAAATGTTTTCTGGTGTGATTTGTCAGAAGGACCCCATTCTGTTGTTTCTTATATTTAAGGATAGAATTCATAGTATATGTGCGTACAACCAGCTGCATGCTGGGAGATCATTTTTCAAAAGTAACAAACAAATCATTGCATTAATTTCACACACTCTCACACTTCTCATTTTACACCCTTTAATGGCAGCATTTTTAAAGTGCCGTCTGTTGATGGATTATAATTTATGTAGCTTAGATCCTAAACTGTAAAAATGCATTATGGTAAGTTTTCATGTGTTTTTAAACTTTAATCATCTAGCATAGTTGTAATATTAATGATTTTAATCATCTTCTTTTCCTTTTAACCCTTTGAGGAGGACATTGAAAAATTTTCAGCATTTAATGAAATTAATTGATAACTATTACCTTTGAGCTTCACAAATGTGAATTTAAAAAACATTTGATTGCATCTGGCATGAGGGGCTGATCTCCAAATTAATTTGTCTAAATTTCAGCAGGGAACTGCTGCATTCGTTCCTGACCACCCGAACTTTCCAAGTCTCCGTCGGAAAAAAATGCATTATGTTAAGTTTTCATGTGTTTTTAAACTACAATCATGTAGCATAGTTATAGTCCCATATTAATGATTTTAATCTTTTTCTTTTTTTTTTTTTTTTTTTTTTTTTTTTTTTTGTGTGTGTGTGTGTGTGTATGTGTGAGAGAGAGAGAGAGAAGATACACATTCTTTTGCGATTATAATTAGACTTCGTATGATTGATAGTGTGAAATCATTCATTACACCCTAGCAATCAGATAATATGTAGGAACGTTTTAACTCTAAGATCACATTACACTCTAGCAATCAAAAAACACATCGGAATGTTTTAGCTCTAAGAGGGTATTGGTTTCGGTAACACATGTTAAATTATATAAAAAATCAACCTTTAATACTGATTTCTGTCAATAGTAGTGTTTTTACAAATAAAAGTGTATGTAAATAAAAAATTCATAAGTGAAACCTTGGTAACATGCATTTTTTTATAGAGTTAGCAAGAATACTTGAAATTTGCTATCTTTGTTTGTCCAAAGTTTATCCAATACAGAGAAAAGGCTCTGTTTAAGGGTGTAAATCTCCAAAGGGGGTGTATAGCAATTTTATTATTTTTATGATTAGGCTGAATTTTTAAGTAATTTTAAAATCTTTTATGTGCTAAAAATAATGTAAGCTTTTTTTAAAAAAAAAAATTTGGATCTACCAAGTGTATTTTATTAATTATTTTATTTCAGATTCTTTTGATGATAGATTTTTGCTGACTACACCATTAACAGTTTTTGCGCAGCATGAAGGTTGGGAATGGGCACGCAAGAATGTATTGGAAAAATATGTGTATCCCTCAATAGACCGTTATAGGCATAAAGAATCTAATAAAGAGGCATTTGCTTTGTTATGTGAGCTGTATGGTAAGCATAATATAACTTCTTGATTGTTATGATTGCATATGTTGTACCAAGTAAAAAAGGTGCTAGTCTGTTTACTAAGTTGAATGTAATTGCTTATTTTTGGAAATTGCAAACTATTTGAACTTTCATTGTATTTAAACAAATATGTGGATTCACATTCAACATATAGAGTAATAGGTATATAGCATTTGAATAATATATATCAAAAACCCCTTTATTCCTCATTTTAATTTGGGTATTTTCCCTCTCTGTTCTTTTTCTGGGCTGCGTCAGTTCTAGATAAATCCTCATCATATGACTTTTACATAATTAATGATGATGTGGCCAATCTGGAGCTTAAAATTCTTGATCCAAAACCTTTCTCTTAATAAGCTGCCATATTAATAACTACACGCTACGCATTGGAGGGAAATGTTTGTGGAGGACTTTCTAAGGGAACTCACTTATGTACATGTTACACATGGGGGGAAACCGTGAAAACGCCTATGCAACCAACCTGTTCGTGGGATTCGAACCTCAGACCAAACTATCTGTTTTCAGCAATTTTACTGCTTGGTTGCTGGTGGGCCCATGATAATTGATGAAAAAATAAAGTTCGTTGGAAAAGCTGCAACAAAGCATGGCACTTATTATTCATTTATTCAATAGTTCCTTTTCATGTTGATGTAATCATGATTTATAAAATTTACAGCATAACTACTAAAAGTAATATATAAATAAATAAAAAATAAACAAATGTCTTACCTTGAACTTTCAAAACAAAGTCTGCTGATTTCTAGTAGATATTATTTTAATGGGTTGGGTAAACTTTGTATATCACCATAAATTATCATATTTTAAAAAAATCAATGTGTAAATTAAATAATCAAAGAGAATTTTATAACTAAAATAAACTACACATATTTATACAAAACCTTCAAAATCTGACTCATCAATGTCAGAATTAACCCTTTGAGGTTCGGTGCATAAAAAACATTTTTTTGGAAAATATAATTTTACACATAGATAATTAGCCCAAAGCACAATGTTATTTAATGAAAAAAAGGGGGGAAGGTAAACTTTTAAGGTAATTCATGACGTGGTTTTATACCTCTTGTCCCACCGGGCATCTAGAGCAGTAAAATGTCTCCTAACATGCTTATCTAAAGTGCTAGTTTTAGCAACCAAATGAAAATGCAAGATATAAAAAACGTTTCTGAATAAATATCTAGAAAATATTGATCATATTCGTAAAATATTTTTTTAAAAAAAACATTACATAATTAAAAAAATTCCTTTCTGTATGACTTTTTAGATATTTTTTAATGATTTCATAATAGATTTTGAAACAGAGAAGATTTTCGTTCCAGTACTTTATTTGTTACAGGTTTGAAAAAGAAAGTATTTAGAAGGCCATCATGTTTATTTACATTTCATCTCTCTTTCCTTTACTTAGAATATTTTTCTGTGGTGAATCATACTCGCATTTCCATTCAGTATTCAATGACATTTCATGTTACAGAGTTATATTTGTGATGTTGCCATGGAAACATCGTAAGAAGTTTTGTGAGTTCTGTGCATGCCCACCTTTGATGAGCTGCGGATGGAGGAGAGAATGGTGTGCATGCAACAGCAGTTCCTTTTTCTCATCTGAATGTTATTAATGATGTGTTAAAATAAAGTTTATATATTTTATACTTGTGTCTTGCCTCACCATGGAACCTCTACGGAACTAAACAAAACATCATAAACAATGGATGAAATATCAGCAGTGAAAATACCTCCTTTCCATCCTTCTGATCCATCTCTGTGGTTCACGATGGTGGAATCTACTTTTGAATTAGTGGTTCCAAAATCATTTTTAGCAGCTAAAGAAGCTCTTACAAAAGCTACCCTCTTAAGACATCCAATTCCTGGTGCTCAACTCAGTCTGGACCGATGCATCTGATGTTGCTATTGGCAGCTCTCTCATGCAACTCCAAAATGGTCAGTGGAAGCCAATAGCATTCCTTTCTTTAAAATTGAATAACAGTCAACGGAAATGGTCTACATATGACCGCGAACTTCTGGCAATATATCAGGAAATTTTGGCACATGTTAGAAGGTCGCAACTTCATCATATTTACCGACCAAAAACCACTAACATTCGCTTTCAGACAAAAAGCAGAAAAGTGCTCTTCTCAACAAATGAGACACCTAGACTATATCTCTCAATTTTCCACTGATATACTCTATGTTAAAGGTACGGAAAATGTTATTGCTGACACATTCTCCCGAGTAGAAGTAGATTCTGTTTCTCACTCACCTATTCTGGATTTCAAACAATTAGCCTCAGCACAACTCACAGACCATGAATTACAACAATTACTAACTTCTAAATCTTCTTCTTTGAAGCTCTCCAAACAGTATTTTCCGCTTGAAGATATTTATCTCTATTGTGACTCCACAACCAATGTCCCTCGTTCTTTCATTCTCTTTTCATTTAGACCTATCATCTTCCAAAGTATTCACAACCTTTTGCATCCAGGTATATCTGCCACTTCAAAATTGATACGCAGACGTTATGTTTGGCCTAACATGCACACTTTTATTAAAAACTCCATTAAGGCTTGTGAAAAATGTCAACGTTCCAAAATACACAAGCATACGAAATCACACATTTCTACATTTTTACTTCCTGATACCAGATTTTCTCATATTCACATAGATTTTATTGGCCCATTACCAATTTCTGAAGGTTATCAGTATTGCTTGACCATAATCAATCGCTTCACGTGATGGCTGAAAGTAAATCCCACATCTGATATGTCAGCTGAAACAACTTGTAAAGCTCTAATTAGTGGATGGATAGCTCGTTTTGGACGCCCTTGCACTATCACTACTGACCAGGGTCGGAACTTTGAATCGCATCTTTTCAGGGAGTTCACAAACCTGCTGGGCACTCATCGTATTCGTACTACTGCCTATAGACCTCAATCAAATGGAATCATTGAATGTTTCCATTGCCAACTGAAAAACAGCATAAAATCGCAAAAGAATCCTCACTGGACAGAATTGTTACCTCTTATATTTTTGGGTATTAGATCTTCCGTCAAAGACGACATCCAAGCAACTTGTTCTAAGTTAGTCTACGGTACTACCTTAAGACTGCCTTCGGATATTTTGTGCTCAGATCATCTTTCTCCACCATCCCCGACACCAACATATATAGATCGTTTATGTGATCACCGCAACATCAAAACACTGTTCAGAGCCTATCCACATCCATCCATCTTTAAAAACGTGTTCTCATGTTTATTTGAGAATTGACTCAGTCAAGCCTCCTCTTCAACAACCATACTGAGCTCCTCATCCATCATTGAGTGATATGATAAAACCTTTATCATCTCTGTGCACGGTAAAAATCAGACTGTTTCAATTAACTCATCCTTAATTAATCAACTCATCAATTAATCCTGCATTTTTCATTAGTGATAAAACCTTTGTTCCTAACACTAAAACCTTCCAATAAGACAGACACGGTGAAACCTACCCTGTCAAATGTTCCGAAAACTATCACAAAATCCGGACGACATGTCAAATTCCCTCAACATCTGTCTACCACCTACTATATATAACTTATATATATTGTTTTTTATTCAATATTTCATTATGCAGTTTAATTTATTATGTGTTTTATATTGTACCTTTTACCTTCACATATATCATTGTATAATATAAATTCTTTTTTTTTTTTTTTTTTGTGTGTGTGTGTGTGTGTGTGTGTGTGTGTATGTATGTATCGTTCAGTCTCCCTTACTGGGGGATACTCTGTGGTGTTGCTATGGAAACACTGTACGAAATTTTGTGAGTTCTGATACTCTGTGGTGTTGCTATGGAAACACCGTACGACGTTTTGTGAGTTCTGATATTCTGTGGTGTTGCCATGGAAACACCATACGAAGTTTTGTGAGTTCTGTGCATACTTGCCTGTGATGAGCTGCGGATGGAAGAGAGAATGGCATGCATGCAACGGCAGTTCCTTTTTCTCATCCGAATGTTATTATTGATGTGTTAAATAAAGTTTATATATTTTATACTTGTGTCTTGCCTTACCATAATACCTCTACATATTTTCATTTCTTCTAATACTAAATTTTTTTTCAAGTTCTAACATTATTGCAATATATTAAAAAATATAAATTTGCATTATTGACATATGAAACAAACATGATACTTGAATTAAAAAATATTTCAACGGTGTTGCCATCTAAAAGCAGCAATTCCTACATGCGGGGTGGGACGTATTTAGTCCCACCTTTTAATTTCAACCATTCTTTATTAATATATATGAATTCAAATACTAAATTTTATTAGAAAAGAAAACTTTCACATAAAAATATTCATTCTAACACCAAAAGTTGTTGTTCAGATGATTTAAATTACATTAAAAATTAAGGGGGGAATAAAAATAAATAAAACTGCTTCAAAATTAGACCTACAAAGAATTTTTGGTACTTTTCCGTTTTACCGGCACATGCGATAAAGTTGCCAATAATGGTACAATTGGTGCCAAACGGAATATACTCGCTGGTAACCTTTTACGCCTCATTTTCAAAGCAAGTCGCCACTATTTCTTATCAGATTGATCGTTTCTTTCAATACTGGCGTACAATTACATAGGATTTTTACCAGGTAGTTCAATTTTATGCCCTAAGGCCATTCGCGGTAATTAAGCCAATTAGGATGAAATGACCGCTTACCCAAAAGCGAAAGTAAAGAAAAGGCAAAGTCAAGGGCTAAATTCATCGATTCTAATGAGAATGCATTAAAGAAGTAAAGCACTGCGGTTTTACATAATTTCTGAGTAAGCTATTCGTATGAATTGAAATAATTCATGAATTTTAAACTTCCAAATTCCAAACTAAGATTAAACTTCAAATTAATGTAATTTCTAAATAATTTTTATAATGCACAGGGAAAAGTAAGTTGTCATATATCGTAGAAAAGGGAGAACATCTGCCTTTTTAAATATCAATGCTAAAACCATGTCTTGATTTTTTTTTTAAAAAAGAGGTTATAATATCTTATATAAATCTTTCTCATTATGTTATAATAAATTTCTCTGCAGATATTGCTGAAGAAAAGAATGCTAACCAACTGATATTGAACTTTCCTCTTAAAATTCATACATTTTTATGCTTTGGTATGCGAGTCCAGTTATATAGAGTTAGCTTTAAATGCCTAAAAATGTTTTTATAACATCATTTCTAGTGCAAATACTATTCCTTGTGCTGTATGGTTGTTAATTTTGTGTTTGTAGTTACTGTTAGGAAGAGGATTTATTTTAATTTATTAAAACATATGTACATCTTAAAAATTATACAGTCAAAAGTCGTTAATCTGGACTCGTCGGGACTTCAGCGATTCCGGATTATAGATCATCAGTTTAAATCTAGTAAGATGGCATGCAGAAATTACAAAATTAAAAATATGAAACCGTAATTTATGAAATAAAGAACAATTATGATCTAAAGGGTATCAAAATCTACAAAAAGAAAAATCTTAATATTTATTTGTTTACTTTATTAAACATTTCTTTCAATGTAAGTTGCTTCGTTTCATGTGATAATACTTTCTCTTTAATTCTATTAAACAGACATAATTCCTTGTTTAGTTACAAAGTTCCGCTGTTCAAGTCCTGTAATTGCTGTGTTGAGAATAATTTGTCAATCAAAATGTTTTCGTTTTCAATAACCTGTGGGTCACTTTCTTCACTATCGGAAGCGAATTATAATGACGAGGAACTTGATTTAAATCATATCAAAGACAGAGTACATCGAGATGAAATACTACACTTAGTAAGGAATTATAACCCAAATAAAATAAAAACATCTGCCCTGAAGATAAGGATAGTGCTGACAGATCAACTTCCAATCCGCCGCGTGAAATTGATAAACAGATTTCGGATTGCAAAACATACTTTCGCTTTGTAGATACAAATTACATATTAGTAAATATATATTGGAAATTCTATTTGACATAATCGAAAGTTCAAGCTTACTTTTATGAAATTGCTCTAACAGTCCGCAAAAAATAATAAGCCGGATCCAATTTGAAGATTAAGGAACAACGCAATCTGCAACATTAACTGAATTAAATAATTTTTGCTTAGATTATACCATCCGTTACACATTAAATGCGCATGCGCAAAGACATACTCGCAGCCGTAAAGGTCTTACGCGCACTCGTAAACGCCTGACGCATGCGCAGAAAGTTTGTAGCTTTGAGGTCCGGATTATGGGTGTCCGAATTAACGACTTTTGACTGTATTAGAATTTTTTTTTTTCCTATTACAGTGAGCTATGTGAGTTATAACCAAGCATGCCATTCCACTAATAACACCATAATTCTGTTGCATGCATTAGCAATAACAATGAAACTTAAATAAGTTTATACTGAATTAAAAAAATAATAATTATTATTGTCTACAATATAATGTTAATGTTTATTTGTGTTAGATTTGTCTTTGGAATTTTTTCATTTGTGTTAAATTTATGCCATACAAAATTATTTTAATTTTGTATGGCATAAATCACACCTGTCTAATGTAGTTTTTAAGAAGCAAATATGTTTCTAATATATTGCAATAAAAAGCTTTAAAAAATTAGCTATATTTCTGAGCTATTCCTTCATAGCATTATGATGCAAACCATCAGATTCTCATGTCCCACCTTGCATATTAACCAGAACATGCAACTTATCAGCGTAGGTATTTGTATTTTTGGAATTACTTTTGACAAGGAAAACCAGTGGCAGTTGTTACTTATGTATATAATGTTTTGTTCTTCCTTTACTATTTACAAGTGTTGCTATTAATAAAAATTTTTCCAGAGCTAGAGTAGCGATTAATTAAAAAGTTACATTTGTGTATCTGACCTAAAAAGAACGTTTGAATTATGTTACATTATTGTGCTTATGATCTCTTTTTTGCTCATATTATTGCAAGGAAATTTAAGCATATTATATGTACACTGATGCTAGATTAGCATAATAAATATAATTTTACATTTTTTAAAAAATATATACAATATTGATTCACTTTTGCACATTTATTTAGTTGAATATTATTTAAATTTGCATGCACTTTTTGCTTAAATATTTTTCTTGGTTTTATAGGTGATATTTGTCTGTCAGCCCCAGATGTCAAACCTTGCTTTAAATTTTTGTGTAATATGTTCATTCATTCTGATCATCATGGTAAGTTGGTGATGATGTGTGTTTGGAATAATTTTTATTGTACAAATAATTTAATATTTTCGTCAGCACTTTCAGTTTTTAGTCAAACTAAAATGTAGTCAATTTTATAAGGTGAAATTTTTAAATATAATTAAAGGTGGATGTGGTGGGTGCTTTAATTAAGATGTACCAATAATTATTTGGGGGGGGACTTATTTTATTTACAGCTGACTCATCTTAGATTTCAAACTGTGATTTATTTATGCATAGTAAAGACACATGTTATACATAGTCAGACTGCAAGCTATTAATCTTGTAAATGCAGCTAGCTTTTTATCAAATAGTAGTTTTATTTTTGAAATATAATTAAGACATGAAATAGATGTTTTTTTTTTTTTTTTTTTTTTTTTTTTTTTTTTTTTTTTTAAGAAGAAATTTAATCTTTACATTATTATGTATATAATAATTTTAAAAACACTTTCAAATTGTTTGTCATGCACTAATAATCAAAGTGCAGTTTTTCTCCTACTTGACAAAAGTACTGCATTCTTCTAAAATCTTTCATAAGAACAAATGATGTGAAGCAAAAGAGCAGTTACAACCCTCTTCTGGAGGAAAAGGTTTTGAGCATTTCCTGAGTTTTCTGATAACAGGGTTCCTACAGTCCGTAAGAGACCTTAAATTTTTTGGAATTGATTTTTGGTCCTTAAATGTACTTAATTTTGGCCCCAATCATCAGAAGGTCCTTAATTTTAATCATCAGAAATTTCTGTCTATTTTTATGACTGCCATTTTGAATGTGAATTAGCATTTTGGAAGAATATTTTTGGCAATTCATTGACGTGTATGGTTATCTTTTGAATGGGTTCATGGGTTATAATTTGTTTCTATTTCTAATATAAATGATGGGATACTCGAGTTTCTAAGCAAGAAATCAAACATAAGCATTTCGAAATTAATTTTTTTGTAAAAAAGAGCTCTTCAACAACTTTTTGCATTTGGGGATGGGAATTCTTTTATAAAATGGCTCTAAATTTGGCAATTTTAAGATCAGTTTCTATAGAAAATTTTTAATTCTGAGATCTCAAAATTTTTCGACCATTTTTTTAAAAAAATATTGTAACATTGATAAAATTTCATTAAAAGAATGGTAATATATTGAAATTATGTTTAAAAAACATTAAAATAAAACATTTTTATTTTTCGCTGTCATATTATAAAGTTTCACTTTGGCAACTTATACAATATTTTGAATCTGAAAAATAAACAAGGTATAGTGCTATAAAGCACAACTTATGAAACAGCTCTTAATAAAAGCAAATTTAGCTAAGTAATTAATTAAAAGGTCTTCTATTTAATTTTTTTTCATAGTAAGAGTTTTCATCATGTATTGTCTCAGAATATTCAAAATTCTCTGAATATGCATCAGTTTTCTTTATAAAATTAATTTTACACTTTTTTCCCCACCTTTTTTTTTTTTTTTTTTTTTTCCAAAAATATTTCTTGCTTTTTGCTGTTACAGAATTGGTAGGGATAAGTTTTCTTTAGGATTTTAGACATTGCAAGTTGGAATGTTTAAAAGAATTTGAAGGCAAGATTTATAGACCCACGATTCTAGAAGATTCGAGAAATATGTGACAAAATGAAAAATGTCTCTATAGTATCAACACGTAATGGATGTATTTTACAGAAAGTATGCAATGAATTTCTTACTTTTTGGAGAATGTCTGGAAGAACAATGAAAACATAAAATTTTTTTGATACTAGAATCTTTTTCTTAACATGTTTATCTTCCCTTTAATTTCTCTACTTTTCACTAGACACAAGCATGGATAATATTAAAAATGCTTCTAACCTTATCACATGGGCAGGCATTTTGGAAAGGGATTTTTTTTATTAATAAAGAAATTGAAAACTTAGAATTTAAAAGATTATCTAATGTGTCTTAATGCATCATACACATTTTCCCCACCTGATACAATCTCTGTGGATCATAAATTCTGCTTCCACCAGCCTTTACCACATATTTTCATATTTTTTTTAATGTTCATATTCTGAGAGAAATAAAATTAGCCGCTTTTTCTATACATTCTAATTGCATTTAGTGTTTTTTAGAATAACTGAAATCCTTAATTAAGTCCAAAAATTCTAAAATGAAAAGGAAACATGTTGAAGAAAGAAACTGAATGTATAAAGAAAATTATTCTTCAAAGATATGTGCACTTATTACAGTCAAAAGTCGTTAATCCGGACTCGTCGGGACTTCGGCGTTTCCGGATTATCGATTTTTCCGGATTATAGATGATCAGTTTAAATCTCGTAAGATGGCATGCAGAAATTCCAAAATTAAAAATATGAAACCGTAATTTATGAAATAAAGAACAATTATGATCTAAAGGGTATCAAAATTTGCAAAAAGAAAAAGCTTAATATTTATTTGTTTACTTTATTAAACATTTCTTTCAATGTAAGTTGTTTAAGTTTTGCTTCGTTTCATATGATAATACTTTCTCTTTAATTCTATTAAGCAGACATAATTTCTTGTTCAGTTACAAAGTTCCGCCGTTCAAGTCCTATAATTGCTGTGTCAAGAACACCGACTAATTTGTCAATCGAAATTTTTTTGTTTTCAATAACCTCTGTCACTTTTCTTCGCTATCGGAAGCGAATTATAATGACGAGGAACTTGTTTTAAATCATATCAAAGACGGAGCATATCGAGATGAAATACTACATTTGGTAAGGAATTATAAGCCAAATAAAATAAAAACATCTGCGCTGAAGATAAGGATAGTGCTGACAAATCAACTTCGAATTCATTACGCGCCCGCCGCCGAGCAGCGTGAAAATGATAAACAGATTTCGGATTTCAAAACATACTTTCGCTTTAGATCCTTTACATATTAACAAATATATATCGGAAATTCTATTTGATATAATCGAAAGTTTAAGCTTACTTTTATAAAATTGCTCTTACAGTCTGCAAAAAATAATAAGCCGGATGCAATTCGAAAATTAAGGAACAACGCAATCATCAACATTAACTGAAATAGATAATTATTTAGCTTATACGTCCATTATACATAAAATGCGCACGCGAAAATGTATTCTGCACTTGCGCACACTCATATGCGCAGTCGTAAAAGGTCTTACGCGCACGAGTGAACTCCTCTGCGCATGTGTCAACGCAGCGCATGCGCAGAAAGTTTTTAGTTTTGATGTCCGGATTATAGATCATTCCGAATTATGGGTGTCCGAATTAACGACTTTTGACTGTATTATGTAAATTACCCAATTGTTTATGATTTCAGCCTTTACTATAATTTCCCATTTCTATTTCCTCATATGATAAAGTTACTGAGCCAGATTAAATTAAAATTAAATAGTATAATCTATGACCACTAGTCCACATTTTTAGTTTGAATTTGATTGTTCTTGTTTAATTATGTCACCGTGAGCTGTAGTGGACTTTGTTATCATCAGAGCATGCCTTTATGTTCTAAGTTCTTTTTAAATAAGAGGCTTATTTAAACCTTTAGCTGATATTGAAGTTATTTTCAGACATAGCAATAATATGCTTCACGTGTGTCAGGGGTTTTGGACTATTTAACTTTTACCAGATCAAGTAAACCCTCATAGGTACATCAAGGAGAGGTTGACAAGTTAGGAGATAAAGCACGCAGAAACTAGCAAGAGCATTAGTTTGTATATTGAAACAAATCTCTTAATTGTTAGAAAAGATGCTCAAAGAGAAGGAAATCGATATAAACTAGCCAAAATGTTTGGGAAGGCTTCAAATTAAAATGACGGTTAAATATTTTGTTGAATGTAGTTGTTACAAAACGTAAATGTTTTGTAGCTTTTAATGTGTAATTATCCTAAGAATCAATGTCATAAATTACATGTATTTTAAACTGTGAAATTTTGTTAGATTTGGATTTTAATAGGGCTTTTTTAACAAATATTGTTGAAAAATAAAATTTAATAGTAGTCATGTAAATCCATAATGACTAAGGTTATCAAACTACCTAATTTAATTATTTAATAACTTCTTGGCCTTAAAAATTATTTCTACATATTAAAGCAAGTTATTGCCTTTCATAAATACTCACTGTGGTCACAAGATAAAACACAAAAATGTAAAAATTCAAGTAAAACTTATTTTTTGCATCTAATGAAACTCAAAATCACTGGGATGCAACCCCTGGAACTCTACATGAAGCTACAACACTAACTGCATCAAACAGAGCCTCACTAAATTTCAGCATTTGCCAACCATACCTACATCAGGCCCTTCAGGTTTGTTGTGATCAGCAGGTCTCTCTCTAGACAAGAAGCAGTGGTGACAACATTTATTCTTTTTTTTTTTTTTTTTTTTAATTAATCATGCTGATTATGGTCTTACTTCTCATTTTAACCTATGCTGTTTGACATAAAATCCATCTGCTATTTACTAAACCTGTAGACTGACCAAGTATGTGACAAAATTAGACATAAAAAAAAATCAACATAAAGCTACTTGTTAGTAAAACATAAATGTCATTTATCTTCTTTTAAATATGACCAACTATTATAAGTTTAAAATATTTAATGCTACTTGATAAATTGCATAAAGTTTATTTTATTCACAAACTTATTAATTATTATGTTCATTAATTCATGTTTAGTAATAATGCATACTACTTAGGGATCTATTTTCTTTTTAGAATGGTATTACAAAAGAGAAATTTAGGCATAGATACTATTTTTAATTGAATTTATTCAGTTTCCATTTACTCATAGGTCCTTAATCCTTTTCATTAGTGGTCCTTAAAAGTACTTAATTTCCGTGTGCAGAAATGTATACGAACACTGGAGACGTATTTCAAATTGCATCAAAGTTCTTTCACAATCTAAACAACAGTAAAAAAAATAATGATATGATAAATGTATAGATGTATAAGTTAGAATAACATTTTACCATCTTTCAGAAATGTAATAAAAATGATTTCAGTGGAAAATAAGAAAGTGGTGTTGGTGATAATGTTAAACTGAGCTATAACTATTTTGGTAATGAGAGATTTTTGACTTTGTGGTGTAGGAGAAGTAGGATGTAAAAGATCATCTTTTAATATATCATCCGTTTTATTCTTAAGATAGCAGTTTTAATATTTGTTAAGCCAAAGCTAAAATTTGTTGTGTTTTGGCTGATACACAAGGTAAAGAATATGTAAAGTAAGATGAAGAAATCACTCTGATACCGTAGCTTTCACATACAGCTTACCTGCCTCTCAGCCAAAATCTGCTTGAGTGGCATTTTTATACTTACTTATCTGCTTTTTGGATTGCTGAACTTTTTGCACTTACATGCAGGGCTGCTGTATTTTTCATGTGTATGGAAAATTGGAGGGTAATTCTTTATTGTAATATGATCTTTGGTAGTTTTTGTTATTTTAAGGCCTTATTTTGTGTGTATGTTCTTTTTGATAATTTTAACATTGTCCCATTCAGTAGCAGAATGTAGATGCTAAACAAAAACATACTTGCCATGTGCTATTTTCATTGATGAACATAACACTAGAGAGTTTATACAAATCCTTTTCATGTTCTTCAGTTGTTAATTTTTGCAATGTTCAACCAGTATGTTGTGTTAACAGTATATGTTGCTTTATTGCAAATAACAATAGTGAATGTGTATCTAATAAACATTCAGTTAACATACTCTGGCATATTGGCTTGTCCATTGTCTAAGGGAACAGTTTTCTTTTTTCTACAATAGGTGGTTGTGTATGTAGCAGTATTCTATTTTAATATATCTCTTATATATATCTTAAAATAAAAAATGTAAATAATAAACTATAAAGTATAATTAACTGACAGACTGATGTAATTTAGTAGTAATAATATATAAAATTAAAAGCAAATTCAAGTATCCTGTTCAGAAATATAAAAGTGGAACCAAAATGGAATTCATACAAAACAGTGTAAACAATCACTGCATAAAATCAGTACAAATTGAAAAAACAATTAATTAAATAATTTTGTAATACAATTAAAAACAAAATTAATACCAAGAGCATTCCAAAAAACATACTCAGATAAACTAAAGCAGAGAGGACCTCTTATCAAAATAGTGTAAATAACCACTCTAAAAATGCAAAACATCTGAAGGATTTTTTTTTTTTTTTGGAAGAAATTAACTTTTTTTTTAATGATTTTACATCACCTGGGACATTTTCATCAGAGGCTGGTGTTTGAGAAATGTGAAAGAAAATCTACCTGTTTCTCCACTAACCAATGTACAATACAGAAAACTAAAGCAAAACATATATATGTATCTGTCTTATCATTTCTTTTTACTGATTTCCAGTACCATGAGATTGGATTCTTGTAAGCTTATTTATATTTCTTTAATACTAAATTGATGTAAGTATTATAAGGTAACAGGCACATATTCCAACAAATTTATTCAGTTGATGGATTGCAACAATTTGTGTTTTTTTCGGGGGGGGGTAGATTAGCAGAAAATAAGATTTCAGGATTCTGTCAGTATGTCGAAGTAGTGATATAAAACAGGTGCTGCCATGTTCAAGAACTTTCTTGTCACAAAACTTTTTATATAGAAATCTGCAACTGTATAAATGTAGAAATATTTATAAATTTTAACCTCTAAAGCTTCTGTTTCAATAGATAAAACATCAGCTGCAGTTTGTACGGGGTTTATTTGGTCCATAAAACTCTTTAAGCGTCCTTGTTTTTCAGAAATGAATTTTAGTCCGTAAAAGTCCTTAATTTCAGTTAAAATTGGCAGAAGATCTTTATGTTTTTTCATGTGATAGTTTTCTGTGTAGAATTCACTTAATACTTTTCTCTTCTAAATTGCAAAATCAAAAGATGTCTAATGAAAAAAGAAAAGAACATTTGAGGGGCATTGGAAAGCTACATCCTTTACTACAAACTTTTTAAAGTTGTGTTAGTTTTTGTCCCAAGCAAAAATCATCAGCTTCCTTAAAAAATAATTATATGATGTAATTAGTAGTAGTAATGAAAACCTTTTCAATTAACATTTGTTTTGTTTTCCTTCTAATTGCAGTAATATTTTAATGTGAATTCACCTAACACATTTTTTCTATAGAAAGTTAGTTACCTTTGTGAAATGTTATTTTGGTATACACACAATGTATTAGTGGCATAACCTTCATATCTGGCTAGGGTTTAGTGTATTTAGTAAAATTGTGTGTAACAAAATACTAGCAGATAAAAATATAGCCAATTCCTGATTAAAAGGGGATAACGCAATATTATGGTTAATTCATGGGCAGTAAAAAAAAAAAAAGTACCCGATATAATAATCAATAGAAAAATACTGTTAACTGTTTTCCTTTATTTTGTTGTTAAGCTCTTTAATACAGAAAATAAGTTCATTTGGGGATGTAAATTACATCTGGCATTCAAAGCAAGAACTCACTGTAAATAAACAGGAGAATAAATATCATTAGTTTGGTTTAGTTTATTTAATTATGGCAAAGCACACTAGGGCTATCTGCCTAAGGGGAGGGATGCCTTCGTGGAGGACTTTCTAAGGGAAACTGGCTCGTATACACGTTACACATGGGGAAAACCACAAAAACGCCCATGCAGCCAGCCCGTTCGCGGGATTCGAACCTCGGATTGAACTACCATTGTTCAGTGACTTTACTGCTTGGCCGCTGGTGGGCTAAATATCATTTGAAAAAAGAAACTTAATGAATTAAAGAACAGTATATATGAGAAAACTTGCATGTAATGCCATTAAATTCAGTCTCATGTAAAAGGTCTATTAAAAATATTTATTTTTTATTGTACAATGTGTTATATACAGTACAAAGTCTGTAATCCGGACTCGTCGGACTTCGGCGATTCTTTGATTAGGGTTTTTTCTGGATTATAGACCATCCATTTAAATCTGGTAAAATGGCATGCAGAAATTCTACAATTAAAAATATGAAACCGTAATTTATGAAATAAAGAACAATTATGATCTAAAGGGTATCAAAATCTACAAAAAGAAAAAGCTTAATATTTATTTGTTTACTTTATTAAACATTTCTTTCAATGTAAGTTGCTTCGTTTCATGTGATAATACTTTCTCTTTAATTCTATTAAACAGACATAATTCCTTGTTCAGTTACAAAGTTCCACTGTTGAAGTCCTGTAATTGCTGTGTCGAGAATACCGACTAACTTGTCAATCAAAATTTTTTCGGTTTCAGTAACGTTCTCTGTTACTTTTTTCACTATCGGAAGCGCGCATGGGTGCTTTACTGGCTTTACACACATGCGTAAGTTTGTGGCTTTGAGGTCCGGATAGCTTGATGTATGATTGAGCCCCAAATTGCATAGCATAAGGGTTTTTCATTATTGCCCTTATCGGGGCATTCTTCGATCGTGTGTTTTTGTCCACATCAAACACATTTGGGGTCGTAGTTACATCCTGATTGAGTGCGGTTAAAGCCTTGACACCGATAGCACTGTATCGGGCCCTGTCTATGCCAAGATCGCACAGATGAGTTTCGTGATATATGCGTTTCGAGGTATTTTTTTGGAGCGTAACGAGGAAAAGTGGAAGCATAGTGACTCCCCCCCCCTCTTCGTCATGACATTTGTTTAATATCAACGATGCTGTATCCAGGTTCATGTAATTCAGTCCTGATTTCTTCTATTTCAGTGGTAAGTAGAAGTCCATTAATGACCACTTTCAGGTTTTTATCCTGAGGCAATACATAGGAGTGGTGTTCCACTTTTAGTTCTTTTAAGATTCGGACAATACCTTTGTAAGTTTCTGGGTTACTGGTCGTGACTTTAATTCCTCCTTGAATTCAGTTACCTATGACATCAAATTTGTGCTTATGGAATATCCCTTTAATATTACTCCAGGTAAATTTAGACTCAGTAAGTACTATTGGGGGTACTATTATTTTTTTTGTACATTAACTGTGACAGTTTGTGCAATATTTGCGTCAGAGTTGTTATTTTGCGTGTCAGGTATCTGCGCGTCAGCGGCAGTTGTATCCATATTAATGTTATCAGTTTGCAAATCATTATCCGGTGTAACAGAGTTACTTGGTAGTACTTTATAATAATATCATTTGTCTGATTCGTTTGAATTGAAGGTGAAGTGATCTGAGTGTGTGTATCAAGCCATAATTTCTTAATACTCACCCTGTTGTGTTTAGTACAGACTGTTTTGTCCCCATACTTGTGCCGTTTTTCATCTTCAGAACTAGTGTCCTCATCTAATGTTTTTTCATGCGTATCACTAGTGTCATAATTAGCGTTTAAGTTGATTGGGCTTCTAGCCCTTTCATCGTCTTCAAGACTGCTATTAGTGCTGGTGTGAGCAATTTTCTGTGGTCATTATTTTTGTCCTGATTATTTTGCTCATGGAGAGCTTTAACGATGTCTAAGGAACTCGATAGAAAACCGTTGAATTTGTTTTCAATGTCTGAAGGGTGTCCTTTGTTTTTCTTTAAATCATCTAATTCGCGCAGTTGCGCATTGTATATATCAATTAGTCTCTCCATCGCAACGTGAAGGGAAACACATCAAAATCCAAAAATCCAGTGCCCAAAAAAGTCGGAGCCTCACACCCCGGAATGAAGCCTGACACGACGGCCTTCTTCACAGGCGAATGTGTGGGCTAAGAACACACGAGGCCCCTGACAATCACCTGAAGTGAGAGCTTGGGGGTAACTATGTTTTCAAATCTGGTAACCAAAGTCAGAAAATAAGCAATTTAAGCTAAGCAAAATTAATCTGATTTTAATGTAAAATACGCTAATATGATGATTTTAATTTGTTCGGTTATCACGAATCCAGCAATTAGGCATATTACGCGAAAATAAATCGTAATTTACTAAAAATAAAATCAGAGAAAGCATAAATTTCTTTCACAAATCATACAAACTGAAAGTTTGCATTTAAAAATGCAGATTCATTCAGATTAGACCAGGGTTTCTTAAACTTTTTTCAGTTGTGACCCCTTTTTATCACTGAGATTTTTTACGAGCCCTCAAACCCCATATTATTGACGAAAATTTTGTGGGGCCCCATAAGCATTGTGCAAATCCGAGACGCGCGTGTGTGAAACTGTCAATGTTTTCACTTGTACTGTAATATACTATTGCAGTTTTATGCCATTGGCTTTAATTTCTAATTTTAAGACAACAATTTGAAAATTTTAAATAAGTTATTAGCGAAATGACAGCGTCACGTGCAAAGCAAGTAAAATGAACGTTTTTATTATAAAAAGAACGTTGAAACGTTTTTGGTTTTTTCTTTGTCTGTATCTTCTTATCTTTATCTATTTTCAGATACATTGTGTGTGACTATTTGGTAATTGTCAAATTATTATAATAAGTTAAAGAAATATCAAAACTGTTAAATTTTTTGCCAACCGCCTGCTGCAGGTCCAGCGACCCTGAGGGTTTACCCACAGTTTAAGAAATGCTGCTTTAGATGTAAAGACATTGTAGTCATTATTTCTCGGTATTGTATGTAAAAATAAGAACTCCCCCCCCCCGGTAGGTCACTCGTATGTATTATCAATTGGTAATATGATATACATATGTTACCGTGAAAGACCGAAATTGGAGAATGTTGACTTTCACCGGAGAATGTCATGGAAGTTAATATTCGAAATCTTTTTCACATGAATATCTACGGATAGATGGCACTTACAAGATGTGTTTTAAAACATTCACCAAATACATCGGTGAAAGATTGAATATTGCATTACATTCGGACCTTCACCGGTGTATGTCGACAATCACAGACATGCTCTGGTGTAGGTCAAAAAGAGAGGAGTATATGTACACGCTGACATTTCAAAAGGCAGTGTTCCACAAATAAATGCAGTTGTAAAAGCAAGGGCCTCTTGTGCAATTCAAAGTGTCATAATAGTTTAAGTTGTTATAATAAATAAGATTTGAATTTAGTAAGTTTATAACTTCTATTATTTTCCTTTCTCATTTTGAATGTACTGTGTGTTTTAAGTTCTTGTTTTAAGGCTCAAGTGCGTTTTTTTTGCTACTGAATTACGGAGAAGAAAATATAATATTCTTATATGTTCAACATTCACCATTAGTACATGGTGAATGTCGACATTTACCGCTGTAAGTCAGAAATAAGAGTATTTGGAAAATATTTCGGACATACACCAAGCGACTATGCGAATGTTGACATTCACCGACATTCTCCAAATTTCGGTGTTTCACCGTAACACATACATATAAAATGTTTTTATTTTTAAAATGCATTAAAATTTATTTTACCTTTTAATCACCAAAAATTATCTAAAGCAACTTTTGAAGTTTATCACTTTTTCTTAGGAAATAATAAAAATTAGTGGTGAATATTAAACTGTCTGAGGTGACAACTCCACAGAAGACCGGAATGGTCTGAAACCACTTGGGGAGATTATTTTGTAATTATCTGTATTTATTTTGACGTTGTAGTAATTTTAGTATAAATTTGAATTATTTTGTAATTATCTGTATTTATTTTGACATTGTTGTAATTTTAGTATAAATTTGGATTATTTTGTAATTATCTGTGTTTATTTTGCCATTGTAGTAATTTTAGTATAAATTTGAATCTAGATTTTATAACCCTATAAGAAAGATGCTGGATCAGTAAAGGCTCCTAGCCTTTTCTTTGGAATTTAGCATAAACTGTACTTTAAAAGGCTTTAAATTTACCAAAATGTGTCAGAAGGTACTTAAACGAGGATATATTAAATATTTCTTTCTTGGGAAATTGCAAGTGACATTATCTGAAAGATCAGGAATTCTAAGTCGGAAACTAGACCTCATAAAACAGTTAATTTGGATAAGCGTTCAAAACCAATAATTGAATTCACATTTGAGGTAATGGAAATGAAATTCATGAGTGTTATTTTAAATGTATTTAGTGTACATTATTTTAAATTAAGAGAACATTTTTGAAACACCATTACTTTTTGGTATATAGGAATTGCTATTGTTAATGCTTTATTTATAATACTGAAGCATATATTTTATTAAAATGTTTTTTTAACCTTTTATAGATTACCCATATGTGCAGGAAATAACAGTAAATACATTGATCAAATTGCTTCCATTGAAAGGCCAACCTTTGCCACCATTTGTAACAGAATGGATAGAAAAAAATGAGAAAAAATTGCAAAATTCTCCCACTGAGCTTGTGCTTCGCAAGCATCTGATTTATGATGGGAAAGAATTCAAAGTGGATGATATTCTTTAAAATTCTGATTTCCATATAAATGAAATATCTGCTCTTTGCTTTATGTTATTAATGGTTGCATAAATGTTCACCACTATCTTTCAATATATGTGATTAAATTTTTTTATATTGCTATACAACAGTTGTTACCTGTATAAAAGTTATGACAAATTATGCAGTGTTTCTTAAATTGTTTTTACTTTTATTTATATAATTTCTTTCCTTAATACTCTTGTGAATATGTAAAAGATTACTGGCCTTTTAGAAAGAGACCAGTCATCAGTATACAAAGTTATTTCAACTATGTCTTTTAAAAGAACAGTGCATTGTATATAGCTATTGAATTGATGCCACAAATTACCATCCATACAAACTAGTTTTGTAAGTAGCAATGTTTATTTTAAATGTTTGTCACGGTCTAAGGAGGTATATATTTTCCCTGCAGATCTCTGTTCTTAGAATGATAAAAGAAATTATCAAATACACGACATTTATATTTTAAAGGCTTGATTCTGGTGGTATACAGAAGGTATTATAATAAATACATTGAATGGAATAATGAGTGCTAATTAAGCAAAATTTAGTTGTGTATCCCTTATTTGATATTGCATTTTGAATTTTTTTTTCAGGGGGTGGGGGTGGCAGTGGTGGAGGTTCAAGTGCTGTTTCTTTCATTAAGTGGCAGAATTCCAAGACCAAAATTATAGCAAAAAAATCATAAAAAGTTTTTAACAGGAAATGTGAAAATACTTGATAGGGGAAAGATATTTAAATTTTCTAAGGAATTTGGATTCTGTACCATTTAGGCTTGGAGATGCTTAAATTTTTGTAAGTTTTTCATAACTTATTAGTGTTTATGTGACCAAACCAAAGAAAAATGACCTATTGGTTAAATTGATTACTCTGGCACAAGGGGGTGGGGAACTGAAATTTAAATAATCAATTTAACATACTCACACCAAGTAATTAACTCACTGAAAAAGCATTAACTTTTAAGCTGTTCAACTGTTTCAAGAATATGTCTTCAATTATATTATTATTTCATTTAAGTAAAAGTTTTTTTTTCTCAACTTATAATGTTATTAATCCTCTAGAAGCAATATGGTATTATTTCTGGTATGGCTTATTATCTAGAAAGAATTCTGAGAAATGTACTTAAAATACAGTTCAGATTTGTTAAATACAATACAATGATTCATTATTTTAATTAGTTTAAGTTCAAACTGAAACATGTATTACACATACTTTTGTATAAGCATCACCAGCACTTACCCAGCTATGTAGAAGCTATTAACTCATTTATGATATCTTAGTATTACTCAAAATTGTATGCTTGAAATGAAAGTCTAAACAAATTTTTTCTAGTATTTTAAATTTACTGAATTCAAAATATAATTTAATTTTTACATTAAACAAAATTGTGTTTAGTTTATAATTTTGAGAAGTGCAAGTTATTGTAGTGAGATGATTTGTTAATAGTTTTATCTCTAAATTTCTTGATAAGTGTGAATGACTTGATGTCAAGCATTTTCACTTTGCAATTCATAACAATAGATAAACTGAAAAAGGCCTTTTCCCCCTGTAATTTTTAAGGCATAAATATAAGTGATTGAGCAGAGCAATGTATGGAAATATTTTTTTTTTAATATTTACTAGTGTAGCTTTGTATAATAAGTGTATCATATGTATGAGTTAATATCACGTTTCCATAAATATATATATAACCATAAGGATATATGTAATATTTTAACGTAATCAAAGTGTCCTGAAAATAAGCATTTCATATTAAATGTTTCTGTAGTTGTTGCATCTATTTTAGATCATAAAGTCGATTTGATTATTGTTTTTACCGAATTACATTAATGTTATTTTAAATGCATCTTGTTAATTACATTTGTTTTATAAAAAAGTTGTATGAGTGTGTGTAAATATATGTAAATATCAAATAAACGTTAGCTTCATATTGTACAGTTTCTTATCTTTATTCATATTTCCTTCTGAATATTTTTTAATTGAGCCTCTTATTTGTCAGTTCAAAGCGATAGACTTCACACTATTGCAATGAACTTCTCGCTAAAAGCCTAGTTCGCACTGATGTGATAAAAACATAGTTCTCTGATTTGCAAACAAGCAGACTTTGTAATCTTTGTATTCCAACAGTGCTATAGTGGTGACAAAAATACTAATGGAAAGCATGTAACTATGGCTAGATTAAGCAATATCCCCCCCCAAGCAGTACCACTTAATAAACATCATTTCCTAGAGTGAAAACACTCAGTGCAAAAAACTAATCAGAAACATACAAAAAGAAAGTAGAAACAGTGAACTGTGGCTAAGCAATATAAAAAGATGCTTAGACCGTCAAGAAAAGAGGGTTTCACAAAAAAGCTATTCAAAGAGGGGTACTAAAAATTTTTCCATTGCCACCCTTAACTACTTTTTCCATGAGGTGCATGTTGCAGCTAAACCAAACCTGACAGACAGAAGAAATGAAGCAAGACTGGCATGAAAAGGGAGTAACAAAACCTTTAAAATGCTTAAAGCCCTCTGGTAAAGTTCTTAATCTTCCCCCTCGCCATGCAACAAATACAAATAAATGAGATAGATACAGTAGAGAACCAGAATGCTGTATGAATTTTTGTTTTGGGGATTTCATAAAAGAAAGATTTAATGAACTAGAATAAATAAGAGATATAAGAAAGTGCATAAAAGCAATTAGTTTTTTTGACATTTTTAAAATATCTGATTGATAGCAGTAGATCCCAACTGTGATGGAGCACAATGCCCCCACATGAGTATTATTAATAGATACTATTACTATTGTTCCAGGATGCATTTAATATTAAGCTAATCAAAATATATTGTACAGCCCACAACTGGTTCTCACATGAAAAAAAATTTGTTTTGGATATATGTCATAGCGACAGATTCTCCTGCTTTTCCATCACATTCCTTAGTTTTTAACTTTTAGAATTAAACTCCTTGATTAATGGAGATGTTTTACAGCAAAAAATTAAATATATTGAATTAATGAAATTTAAATTGTTCAAATCCATTACCCTACCCTTTAATGATCTTCAGCATAATTTTTCATATTAAATTTGATTTGGTTTGGAACTGTCTTAATCTGCTAGACATTTTTAGAAATTTTTATGAAGATTCAACCGGTGTCTAATTACTTGTCTTTTTATTTTGTTTTATATCAATAAATGGTATACAGGGTGTTTTGAAACTCATTGGCAAAAATTTAAGGGAGGGTAAAGATGCGTATTAGAAATGCCTTTACATGTAAAGGTGCATTCATCCAGGAATAACACATGCACTGAAATCAGGCTGCACTGCTAGCTGTTGCAAAAACCAACGTCCAAACTTGTCATGTGGCTCATAATCTGCAATTATCAAGGCTTGCACTTTATGTACACTGCCCCCCCAGAAAGGGGGGGACAGTGCTATATCTCCTGTTCTACTGTGCCGATTGACAAAATTCAAACTGCGTTTTTCATGTCTCGAAAGCACGACTTGGGATATATATTAGATTTATATATAGCACTATTTTAACATAGGTATTTTGACACAAAATCGGACTTTTTCTGAAATAACATATCAAAATTTTTCTATATTTTGATTCTACGACTCAAATTATGCCAGAATACTAGATTTTGTAAAAATCGTACGAGTAGTTTTTAAAATATTAGCTCTCAAAATTTTAGCTCCTCAATGTTAATTGAATTTGGTAAACATTTATTAATATCTCTTCTTTTATTAAACTTTTATTATTTTTCCTTTCACATTTCGAAATTTAGGTTCATTCCAAATAAAATTTACCCATTTTTGTATTTATTTTTTAAATTTCTATTTTTAAATAATTTTTATAAATTTTTCGAAAAAAATATTGAATTATAACCTATAAAATTTTTACCGTCATCTTTAAAGTAGGTGTATTTTTAAGCATATCTGCAAAAAATTAGACTTTTTTATTCAAAATTTTCTGAGATATACACGAATTTACATATTTTCGCGTTTTGAAATTTGGCATCTTTTTTTTGAACAATAATAACGTCAAATGTGGTCTATGGATTTTTGTTACAGTGAATTGCCACAGCTATTTTTAACCTTAAATTTCAAGTAAAATTTTATGGAGAATTAATTATATGAAATTTTTTCCCTCAATGATGTGTAATAAATATTTATTAATATTATATGAAAAGCTATTTTTTAATTATAGATGATATTATTCAAATTTTTAACTATTTTTTTTTTTAATTTCTCTCTTTCTTTCTTTTTTTAAAAAAATAAGAGTAAATTTTTACCTTCGGTGTTTTATCGTCTGCTACTTTACTTCGTTTAAATCGAATTGCCTAAAACTGAGAATTTTCGTTTGATGTTTATTTGAATTTTATATGTCATTAACTGCATAATTTTTTTGTAAACAAATTGTTGCTTTTGAAGTGGCTGATACTATCATCCATATTTTTAAAGCACAGTATATTTTTATAGAAACATAAGATTTAGAATAACCATTTTTATAAAAGTCAAATTATGATATAAGCATACAACCCTCTAGAGACTGAATTAATGAAAGTTCAATGGTTATGTAGAAATGATCTGCCACTACTTAATGGCTGGATAAGTCAGCAGGTTCTGTGGGCATATAAGAATAATTATATAAACGATACCCAACATTCTGGATTCAATTAACAACGAGGATACCATGTTTATTAAATGAATTTAAGAAGTTTTAAAACATAAAAAATCAACTCATTTTTTATCCTAAAATATATTTTTGCGCGTTTAATTATATCCTAAAAATTCTAATTTAGAATGTAATTGTCAAGAACTGAATCCTAATCATCTCTACATATAATAAAACAAAATGTCTGTGTGTGTGTCTTTCGTTTGCACTGCGCATAAGCTAATAGACCCAAGATTGGCTATAGGAAAGCGAGATTTTACTCTACGCACTACATTTTCACATCGTCATGAAATGTAGGCACTTAGCTACATTTCACGAACTTCAAATAAATTTCGTGTTTCAATAAATCGATTAAATACGAATTTATTTAACAAAGTGAGCTTAACACCTTTTCAATGGGTTTTTTTCTAAAAACGTTTATGTTTAAAAATGTACAGTTTATTTTTCTTTGATTTTTGGACACGTTAAACTTTCATCCTTACGACTGCTTTTACAAAAAAAATTTTGGAAAAATGATAATATTTTGTATTTTTAAAAAATGTTTTAAATGAAGCTTCCGAGTACACTTCTCACATCTCAACATCTTTAAAAATGTGATTTTGGCAACAATTTTCCTTTCTTATTGTTCTTGATAGATTTTTGATGAAATCACATCATTTTGAATAGTTTCATTCTTTTAGAAATATGGGTTTGGCAACAATATTTCATCGTATTTCTTATGTCACTGTTTTTAAGAGATTGGCATATTTCATTGTTATTTTATATATATATATATATAATACATTTTTATTGATGTTTTTTATAAAGTTGTTCTGCAGAGTAAAATTGTGCGCGGAATATTTTGTTTTTTGAGTTTCTTTCATGTTATTTTTTGCTTATTTCACTGTTTGTAAGATATTGAAAAGTTTTGCATGATTTTTTTTTCTTCAACGGAAAGTTGGTTAATTTTTTTATTAGGATAATTAATATTTGTATTAAGGCATATAGCTTATTTCATTGTAACTTTTGGTGCTACTTTGGTAGACGGTTGCACGGATTTTGGCGAGTAATACGACTTATGGTAAACTCATTGCTGGATAAGTTATTTATGGTAACCGATACTTTGTTGTCATTTTATTTTAAAAATAATGCGTTTTATTATGCATAAATTCCGTGTTTTAAATATATTTTATGGCTTCTAAATATTAAAAATCAATTTAATTTTGCATTTTTATTTGAAATAAAAATTTTGTTGTTGATAATATTTTATATAATTTTATGTTGTGGATGATATAATCAGTGACGTCACCTTACCTAAAAAGTAATTGCTCTTATTAATATCTATAAATTTAATCTAATGTTTTAAACATTACTTATGGCTGTTAAATATTAAAATACAATTTAATTTTGCATTTGTTTTAAAAATGATTTTATTATGAGTGGTTATTTAAATAATTTTAGTTCTATGCGTGATGTAATCAGCTCTCTGATTGGTTACTGAATATTTGTGCATTACCGCGCCATTTTAAAATTTTATTATTCATCTCTTTGAATTCCTCAGATTTCAAATGGAGTGGATATGTCCGTTTCGAAGATGAATTTTGTTATTGGTAATTACCAAGAATTATTGGTATCGGAATAAAAAAATTGCCCTTTGAGACCTTATTTTGGCCAATCAAAGATTTATTTATAAATTGTCAATTTATAAATAAATCAGAGGAAATTTATTTTAAATTTTTGGAGAAAACCTCGCTAATTGCGTCTTCAATGAAGTGCCAGAGATGTGGATCACAGATGAAGATCGTTTTTTTTTTCTGGTACTTATCAATATACTACAGGTAAAATACTTTAAAAAAATGTAAGTATATAATTTTCTTTTACTTTATAATTGTATACTTCATTTTTTAATTATTAAAATATTAATACAATATTTTCAAAAACTCCTGAGATATTTATTGCCACATATGTTTTAATGTTAAATAATTAAATCCTATAAAACTTATTTTAAAGTATTTAATATTTTAATTACGTTGGTTTATTACGTTGGTATGATGTTTTTAATTCGATATTCAATGTAAGTAATATTTTAATCCAATTAAATGTTGGCGCAATGTTTTTATAGCGGTGTTTTTATTCTCTTATATGAAAGTAATAATTTAACCTTACTTTAGCATTTTATACTCGTAGTAAATGTATTTATTAAATTTGCCAGTCATCTTAAAAAACAACGTTTTCAACAAAAAATTAATCCATTATTTTTAACGATATTTATTTTTTTAAGTTTCTAATACTTTACTATATTCGTAAAATACGTAAAAAAAGCATTTTTCAAGATGGATGATGACTGTAAAAACCGCGCCAATGTAAATCGCCGAAAAATCCATGCAACCGTCTACCAAAGTAGCTCCTTTTTTTATGTTATTTATTGCTCATTTCACTGTTTTTAAGATATTGAAAAGTTCTTAACCTCCTTTATACGGGTGTACTCCAACTGCGCTAATGAAAATCCCCCCCGGGTCGAGCTATAGTCCAACTGCGCCAATCAAAATTTCTTCCCCCTGCTGCCTACAGGGTTACAATTTAATTTTTCGGAGCCAATTGTAGCCAAGAGGAAAATAAAAATAAATAAATAGAACTACATATCACAAGAACAAGTAAAAAATATCTAACAAGCAAGCTAATTACTTGAATAACAGTAATAAATGCGAGAGCTAACAAAGAAAATAAAAGGTATTGGTAAACATACATATTAGCATTACAAACATCTTTCATTTATTATAATAATATAAATTAAATAATAATAAAGCATTCCATATCAAGGTGTGTTAAAGTGTGCTAAAAATATGTTTTGTTAATTAAAGTAATCATGTAAATGTTTGCAGAAATTAAATTTAGTTAAATTTTAAAAAAAGCTTAGCATGAAATCTATTATAACAACATTACTATGCACTTGGAACACTGACGTATAAATTGTAAATAAATTTAAATTATTATGCTAAGAAGTTTTTTCTAAAATTTATCTAGAAGAAAGGAATTAGATAAACAATACTGCAAATTAATATAATCAATCAGGCCTTTCAATAAATAAAAGTTTATTTTTTTAACCAAAAATTAAAAATTGGGATGCAAAAGTTTGAGTAATGTACTTGGATATATCTGACCATATAATTAATTAGAAAAGTATAATTAAATTAATAACAAGCTAATTAACAGTAACATTAAGCTTCATTTCATTCAATCTAAAACAAGCAATCGATCAGAAGCTCCGCATAACTGAAGTTTTAATGCTATTTTACGTAGAGTTAAGTATAAAATAAAAGTTGCACTTGTGAAACAAGTGAATAATGTACTGATAGTCAACAGGAATTAAAATACAGTGGTTAAAAATATAACTACTTGTCAGAAGGTATGCAAAGTTGCCATGGCTAGAGAAATTGAATGATTATAGAAAACTCAACGCTACAGTGTGAAAAGAAAATTCTGGAATAAACATGTTAAGAAAATTAGATGGAGAAATAATCCTTAATTTATTTATATCCATATAAATTCTATGCTTTTGGAAAAATGTTACATATAATTTGCACCGAGGTATCAATCATCGAAACCAAGTTAATTTCTTTCCTTATTTTTTCTTATTAGAGGGATTTGTAAAAAGATATGCTAAGGTAAAGGTGAATTTTTTTCAATATTTTTAAAGAACAAATTTAAAATGTATTTTTACTTCATTAAATTTCAAGTAATTAATTTTACAAATAATTCAGCCTCAAACTAGGTTGGAAAAAAAGCTACATGCTGAAGATTAAGCTTTGCCCCAAGGTGTTAGAAACTTTTCCGCTTGATCCTAAGATCTTTTGAAATTAAGCTGAACAATATATTAAAGAAAGTGGAAGATACAGCACATGTAAAAACAAAAGTGGCCTGAATTATAGATTTACATGTTTGGTGAATGAGTTAAACATAGATAAGTATGCCATACAAATAAGTATGCCATTATGAAATATTAGGAATGTATCATAAAAGCATCAATGAAGAAGGCAATGGGAATCTAAAACACTGTAATCTAAATGTATAATATTATCAGTATATGCTATTAATTTTAATACTACTGAAAAAATTACAAATGAATAAAATTATAAATCACACGAACTCGTTGCATTATAAATTACAACAGTTAGAAATATTATTAGCATGATTTAGCGACCATCTTTGTTAACAAATAATTTCAAGTAATTAATTTTAGAAAAAATTCAGCCTGAAACTAGGTTAGAAAATAAGCTACATGCTGAAGATTAAGCTTTGCCAAGCTATTAGAAACATCTTCTGTTAACTAGAGTTGTGATGCAAGAATTTGTAAAAATTATCATTTAAATATAAATTGGCATAAATACAATACAAAGTATCTAAATTTTACATTATGAAAACTTGAGTACAGTGCAACAATATGTGAAAAAGGAGGATTAAAAGGGAACTGAAATTCCCAGGATATGAATATAAGGGAGTTTGATTTTTTTTTTTTTTTTTTTTTTTTTTTTTTTTTTTTTTTTTTTTTGTTAATTATGAAAATTTCGCTGACGCTCATAATTATTAATTTATTAATTAAATGTGCATTAGAAATTAAATGTATGCCAAAGTACATCAGGTGGAAAACAGAATAAATAGTATTTAAACCTTTCTAGTATTAAAACATGGAATTTGTAACAAAGTTAAATAACCTTAAAATAACTTCATGGATTAAAAATGGAAAGCTTAATACGGGAATATATTGCAATAATATTAGTGTGAATTTAGAACGACTTGAGAAGTCCAATTTTTAGATTTAATAAAGAGAATTTTTTAAATTAAATTAGAACTGTTTACCTAAAATGATAAATTTAAAAGTTAAAACAATTCTGCTATCTAAGATTTGTTAATATTTATCTAGACAAGAAACTTAAAGTGACCTACAAATCCGATATTTGATACGTTGATTATGTATTAGTTTTGTGTATGTCATTAATCTATTAATTTTACTATTCAAAAGTGATATATATATATTGTTACGAATTTGGTATTTAAAAAGCTAATGTTAGTTCAATTATAAATTAAATTTCTTGCGCAGTGCAGCGCGTGACGAATATTAAAAGAAAGCTAAGCAGGAAAATTGAAAATACAAGAGCGCATGCATTAAATAAATAAATATGTCTTTTTGATTTCGAGAAAGTACCAGAAAATTCTAGCGCGTGATTTTAAAATCTTATAAAAGGAGGAAAACATCTCAGTTCGTTGTGAATGGAATTAAAGAATTGTAGTTCAGTATTATTATTTTGCTTTACGAGTGTGATTCTAAAATTTAGGAAGTGAAGGAAATTTATTTATAAATAGTAAGTGTTTTTCGTTGGTCTCTTTCGAGAGGTGTACTTGGAGTAGCTCATCTGAACAAATTCGTGAGTATATTTTTGATTTCTACGCTTCATTATGGACATTGTCTTGTACATCGATAGGATAGCTTGACTTGGTAAATATGGATGAGATAAATGATTTAGCAATCCTTAATAAGCGCGATATTGTTGAGAATATTCTTAAACATGGCACGATTGAGGATTGTAGGCAGATTATGTCTGAGTTTAACTTAGCGTTTAACACGCTTAGAAATGGCTTACGGAAAATCACCCCAGAAATGGAGCAATGGCTCCAAAAAACCTATGCAGAGCTTGAGAAGTGTGTAGCGATTAAACAAGCTGCAGGAGATTCAGTGCAAAATATCTGCGGTAGCATCCCGTTAGGTAATACTAGCAATGATTCGACATCTAATCAAACTACAAAGCAACCCAAACCAGTTTCAAATGTTATTCAGGAAATAAGCAAAATAAATAATTATAATGAAAAATGGATTACACCCAAAAAATACCACAAACGCACACTTAGTGAAAGCAGCAACGGTTCAATGACGTCAACCAAAAATAAATACGCTTCACTAAAAATAGATGATAAAATGGACACTACAAATGTTAGTTCGCTAAACTCACAAGAAGACAGTACTAATAATGAAGGTGATTTCATCACGCCCAACAAAAAGGTTAACAGAATTCCGCCGATTATCATTTCAGATGTCACGGACTGGAAAGCCCTCAGAGATAATATTAAGCAATTTACCATATCCATGGAATGTGTACAGAAAGGTGGTGATATCCACATTAAAGTTAAATCGGACACTGAGTATCGTGAAGTCACGAGATACCTAGACGAAAAGGAAATTCCTTACCATACCTTTCCTCTCCCTCAGGATAAACCGATAAGAGTTGTAATCAAAAAATTATCTGTTCACACCAAACCCGAGGACATTATGGAAGAACTAATAGACAATAACATCCCGGTTAAAACAGTAAGACAAGTTACCAAGAAAATAGACAATGAAATTGTCAAAATACCCACTTTCATGGCTGAAGTCAAACGCAGCATAGAAGGCAAGAAAATATACAACATAACGCATATTCTAGATTTGGCTGTTAAAATTACTCCCTTCAGACCCACTCCAGGACACAAACAGTGTCACCACTGTCAGAGGTATGGCCACAGTCGTGCTCACTGTAAGCACAAGCCCAGGTGTTTAAAATGCGGGCAAAACCATATTACTACTACATGTACAAAAGACAGAAACTTACCCGGCAAATGTTGCCTCTGCGGAGGCCCCCACATTAGTTCGTACCGTGGTTGCGAAATGCATCCGGATAACTTGAAAAGAAAAATTGCAGAAAAAGAATTCCAAAAAGAAGCGAGAAAAACTTCAAAAAATAGTCCCCCTGATATCAACTTAGAAAATTTCCCACCTCTTCCAAGAAGAAACATAACTCAAAATAGCAGTGAAAATGTTAATGAGCAGAATGCTTCATCTACCAATCAGGACGTAGCTGTCGAAAGTGATAACTTAGGCTCCGTTTCCGATTTCATAATTTGGCTGAAGAAATTATTCCTGCAAGGAAAAAAATCTCTTCGAGCGGTTCTTAAAATCTAAATCAATATTGGAAAAAATCCAAGTCGGCTGGGAAGCCTTTGAACTTTTATCAAGCATCAATTATGAATTTTAACCACATTAACAGTAATTCAAGAACTCACCTCACTGCCCCCAGCAGTTTAAATCTAGCATTTTTTAACGCCAACGGTATTCGCCACAAGAACGTTGAAGTTGCAAACTTCCTTACTCACCATAATATTGATGTGTTTCTAGTGAATGAAACTTGGCTCAGACCTAATGATAAGTTCAAGATCAATGGTTACAACGCATTCAGGACGGACAGAGACCATAACAGGGGCGGCGGTACTATGATATTAATTAAAAGGCATCTGCACGCCAATGAGTTTAATATTCCCAATAGCAGCAGCATTGAAACCACTGCGATCGTTGTGCATTCGCGCACAAATGAGCCGATTGTCATCATCTCGGCTTATAATCCCCCCAGAAACATTCTCACCAACAATGACTTGCAAATTTTTAACAATATCACTCACCCTGTTATTATAGCAGGGGACCTGAATTCTAAACATCATAGCTGGAATTCTCAAAGAAATAACACAAATGGCAACAAACTTTATAGCTATGCTCTTACGAATGACCTTAGAATTTTTGGACCAACGGAACCTACCAGGTATCATCATACAGGCAGCTCGGATGTTCTCGACATTGTTATTACAAAAAATATCCAGCAAATCCCTTTCCTACAGGTGATTAATCAATTAACCTCTGACCATCTCCCTGTTAAATTTACTTACCATGGCTTTGAGAAGACCTTGCCTTTAAAGAAAATTATAAACTGGCAGAAATTCAATAATTCTCTAGAACCTGCACACCCGGCTCTTGCCGATATTGTAGACATTGAGTACAATATCACTAAGATCAATAGTAAAATTAAGAAAGCCCTTGATGATTCCACCAAATTCAAAGATTATAAGAAAGATAAGCTCCCCGACCACATCATTGAGAAAATAAAAGACAAAAACCGCACAGCAAAAATCTGGCGAAGAACAGGCGATCCCACTGTTAAAAGAAATCTGAACAGAAAAATTAGGAACATCAAGACCCTCCTCCTAGAGTACAGATCAAATTGTTGGGACGATTTTTTAGACTCCATGGATTTCTCTCCGAATACAGTCTGGCGTATTGGAAATTCCTTAAGGAATACTAATAACAGAAATATTGGTCCTCTCCACACCAGTAGTGGAATTGCTTATTCTGAACATGACATGGCTGAAGCCCTTGCGCAGCATCTAGAAAAGACGTTCACCAATCATGCCTCTAATAATGATGAGACAGATGAAGAAGTCGATAATTTCATTAACCACCTAGCTGACAGAAATTGTAATAATCACTTCAACCCAACTTCTCCAGCAGAAATAAGTAATATAATTAGCAACTTAAAGTCCAGGAAAGCTCCCGGCTACGATAGCATCACCAATACGGTTCTCAAAGCTCTCCCAAGAACCTACATAGTCCTCATTACAAACATAGTCAATGCTTGTATGAGGCTCAATTACTTTCTGCAACAGTGGAAGCACGCGCAGATAATTACGTTTGTCAAGCCGGGGAAAAACCCAGAGGACTTAAACTCCTACCGTCCGATCAGCCTTCTCCCCAGTTTGGGAAAGGTATTTGAGCGTGTCCTCCAAAAGAGATTAACAATATCACTCACCCTGTTATTATAGCAGGGGACCTGAATTCTAAACATCATAGCTGGAATTCTCAAAGAAATAACACAAATGGCAACAAACTTTATAGCTATGCTCTTACGAATGACCTTAAAATTTTTGGACCAACGGAACCTACCAGGTATCATCATACAGGCAGCTCGGATGTTCTCGACATTGTTATTACAAAAAATATCCAGCAAATCCCTTTCCTACAGGTGATTAATCTATCAATCTAGAGGATAAGGAAATTATATGTAAAGAGCAGTTTGGTTTTAGAGCCGGTCATAGTACCGTGCACCAACTACTGAACGTTACAGAATTTATTGCAGACTCCTTCGCAAAAAAGAACACAATCGCCAGCTGCTTTCTAGACCTAGAAAAAGCATTTGACAAGGTGTGGCATGAGGGTCTACTCTACAAGCTGCACCTTGTTCATCTGCCCATCAGTTTTATTAAGCTCATGAAAAGCTATCTTAAAAACAGGACCTTTCAGGTAAAAATTAATGACTCTCTCTCTTCAAGAAAAAGAATTAAAAGCGGAGTGGCTCAAGGAAGCGTTCTGGGACCGCTTCTGTTTAATATCTACACGAATGATATGCCGGTTCCTTTGAATGCAAAAGTAGTGAAATATGCCGACGACACAGCAATTTTAACCAAGTCGCTAAAACCTCAGCTCGCTGTAGATAAACTTGAAAGCGCAGTAAATATCATAGCACACTATTATGATTCATGGAAATTAAAAGTAAATCCGTCAAAGAGCCAAATTCTCCTTTTCAGACGTCATCGGAAGTTCACTCCTGTAAATGTAAATATAAAAATTAATGATCAAGCCCTAGCAATTGTTTCAAGTACCAAGTATCTAGGAGTGGTCTTCGACTCACAGCTGTTATTCAAAGAACACACGGAGTATGCCTTGCGCAAAGCCACCGCTGCTAAAATGTCTCTTTACCCTTTAATAAGAAGAAATGCTAAATTAAATATCAGTCTCAAGAAGAAGATCTATACCAGCTTAATAAGACCCACCCTACTTTATGCAGTGCCTATCTGGGCCACTGTGTACAAGACTTATAGACACAAACTACAGGTCTTTCAGAACAAAATACTCAGACAAATTGTTGACTCCCCATGGTTCGTACGTAACCTGCAGATACATAAAGAACTAAAAATAAGACCCATAGATGATCAAATTCTCACCACGAGCCACAATTTCTATGCTAAAATAGAACTTTCTCAATACGAACATATCCGTAATCTGATAAATTATGATCCTACTATAGAAATTGCAGCAAAGCGCCCAAGAGGCATCTTCCATAACAGCAAATGGTGAAATGTGTATATATTGTACATAGTACTATTATCTTTATTTTATCTTCATTGTGTCATTTTACCAGTGTCTTTGAAACTTTATAGACTTATGGACATGATCCGTGTACCTGGATCTTCAAAGCACTGATCTTATATTTGTCATTTTCGTAATCTTCTTATTGTTATATCAGAGACTTTGTAATATTGTGGACTTATGGACATGATCCGTGTACCTGGATCTTCAAAGCTCTGATTATTTATTGCTAGTGTAAAATGTTTTTCACCATTTGCCACTTCGCTCAAATACCGCCGTCCCTATATGTACATAGTGTATAGTTACAGTAACTCATGTGCCTCAGTATTGTACAAGAACTTTAGTGTTTAATTTCTCAGACCAAGACTTCACTGAATTGTGATATCTACTATTTCAAGATGCATTGGGCTGTGGACAGTTCACGGGAGGGTGACTCCCACGTGACTACCACTGTCCAATCTGTGTTTTACAGAAAGGATGAATTTGAATATTTTGTTTAGCTAATCTGTTGCACTTAGTTGTGTCATTTGTCTTCATTTAGATCGCGATATTAGTTTAATTATTCCAATCTAGATAACCTGTTTCAAAACTTGATAATTATTAATATTTCCAATATTTCTCATTGTACGCGTAAGCTGGTGACCACCCACGTGACAGGCTCCTGCCAATCATCTCCCTTACTCCACCTACATTTCCCAAAATTTGACAAGTTTCGCCTATTTGGCGCGGCGTAAATCGCCTTAATTAAAAACTTAAGTACCAACGCCTTAGGGCAATTTACCAACAGAGACGGTTAAAGTAGCGGTTGGCTACTAATTGCCGCCTAGCCATTGACTCGATTTCGATTTCAGTTCGTTGTTGTTGCTTAGTTTGTTGTTGTTTAGAAAACTGCTCTTGTTGATTGTAGCGAATTCGCGGATTAGCTTTCTTTAGCTGTTTTGGATTACGTTCTATTGGACATTTGAGTAGTTAAAAGATAACTACTGTGAGATATTGTAATACTGCATGATAATTTGAGAAAATTTAAGCATTTTGTTGTGATAATAATAAATTTTTGTTCATTTTTCATCGGACTTGTGCATTCATTTCATAACGAACCCGTACGCACGCTACAATATATAAATCAGCGATTAAAATCTACAACTTGGAAAGTTTTAAAGTCTTACAGAGAATAAAAAATCTGATGTGTACAT
The DNA here is from genome assembly GCF_044657685.1 of Stegodyphus dumicola. NCBI lineage: Eukaryota > Metazoa > Arthropoda > Arachnida > Araneae > Eresidae > Stegodyphus > Stegodyphus dumicola. The sequence continues at coordinate 213,967,217 of NC_140773.1, read as the reverse complement.
CACATGACTTCCTTGTACGGAATATTAAATTATAAGCATTTTTCTTGCATTTCATTTAAACTTATTGGATTAAATTAAATCTACTTCGCCGACAGCGCATAAACCACAATAGAATAAATGCATTCTTTAGAATTCACTATAGTATTTGTTTACCATAGCGACACTCTGGCGCTAGATTCACTTAACAGTATTAATAATTGTATAACAGTTAACTTATACAATAATTATATAACGGAAACTAAGTTAACTGTTATATAATCCAATAATTTTATAACAGTTAACTTATATATTTCGTTCATATTATAACTCATAATGCACAAAATTTATATCATTTAAAGAATAGAATTATCTAATCGTTGCCACATGTTCTATTCAAATACTATAATAAAGCTAAAATGATGTATAAAAGAAATTAAGCAAACAAAACAAAAAGAAACAGTTTTTCACAGACGATTGAGTATTTTTCATTTAATTAATTCAGTTCTCACTTCGCGAGAAGGCAAAAATACATAAAAACTCAAAATATCTATATTAAAAATTATGAAGTAAATCTTAAACACGAAAAATCTTTCCTCGAAAAAATTCCAGAAAGATTTAAGCATAATTTGATTGGCAATAGTAAATGAATGCGTTATCTTTGTTGTTGCCAAGCAAGAAGGTTAGAATAGAAGGAGGGAGGGTTCGCAGTTTCCTCCACTATCGGGGAATGAAACTCCACCCAACAAACGGCGTCCATGTTTGTAACCACAAAACATTGCATTACGGCAGTGAACCTGCGTGTTTTTAAGCTGTTCCGTGCATGCATTTTCCAATAAAAATATGTAAAATTTATAATGAAATGCTTTGCTATTGTTAGTTTTTTGTTTTAAAAGTTAGATGATATCCGTAATTTACTACGTACAGAAAATCATTAAGAAATAGTTCGACATCTAAATGTATGTGCATAACATTAAAGCCTTTAAAAATGATGTTTCTGCACATTTCAAGAATTTGTTTAGGTTTTATTAGCAACCTGTTGTGTGTACTTTCCAATTTTTCCTTTAAGAAGTGATATTTCTGCTTTATTCACAATATTATAATTTATTAAAGAATCATTTAAAATCATTTTAACCTGAAATTAATAGCAGAGAATTATCTAAAAAAGTAGTCACAGGTTGCATTTTTTTTTAAATGAAAGATTTAAATAGATTCTTTTCACAACCAACAACTTTATAACAACAAAAAAATAAATATTAACCCTTTAACTGCTTAAGACGTGTTTAAACGTTTTTGGAATTTCTTTAAAAATGCTTAAGACGTCTTTACACGAATTTCAAATCGCACGAAAAATGCTTAAGACGTGTATACACGAAGCCCGAATTTCGCGAAGATTGCTTAAGACGTGTTTAGACGACGCGATCTGGTCTTCCTTCCCCTACCTTTCTGCAGGCGGCTGTCACTTGACACAAAGGTCTTAATAGGGTGTGAAGTCTCTTTGAAAAGAGCACTTTAGGAAAAAGTCCTTAGAGTGAAGTATCTTTGTCAGACAGCAGGTATGTATTATCTGTGTGCCGACTAAAAGTTTGCGAAAGAAGATAAATCGTTTTACAACTGTTTGCCTTGTGGTACTTTATACAAATGAAAGTCAAACAGGATCCGACGTTGTTATAGTACATTGCCGAATTTTAGTAGAAAAAAGAAAAAATAAGAATTGTAACGGAGGACGCCTTTATGCCTATATGTTATATAATCAAATATTTTATTTTTGTATTGAAAAATGATTACAATTTCTGATTCGTCAGGAAAAAATATAAAATGTTGCAACCAGCTTTCTTGTTTGCCTTCGTATTTCAAATGCGCGTTTTTATAATGGTATATTCTTCTTTTTACATTCTTAAATGTTAAAACTGTGCTTTCAGCATGCCTGAGTTTTGTACTCGTATGTGTGGCTCTATGCTCCGTAGAAATGGCGAACTGACATATAAAAATTATATGAATGTTGAAAGGAAGATATTCTACTCGAAACTTCAACTAAGTGGAATAAATGAATACGCCGAAGGAATTTCTAGAAATATTTGTTTTAAAAATTTTATTATTAAGATTTTAAATCCAAAATGTTTTGGAATCTAAAGAAAAAATATGTAATCCTTGAAACATTTTTGGAAAGAAATCTATCGATATAAAATCTCTTAAAATTAATGGAGTGTAAATGAATTAAAACAGTTAGTGTACGGAAGGGTTAGATATACTCCGCACAAAAAATTACAGTCAGAAGATCAATTATTTAAAGATATGAATTAATTACATTAAAAGAATTTAAAATAAATTAACATCTGTCCAAATGTCAATGCTAACAGCAATAGCACGAATGAAAGTTATTCTTTAAATTCCGAACTTAATTCATCCGTCGGTACGCAATGATTGTGTCTTTGCGATTACTTTTCTTATAGATACTACAAAAGGCCGCCAACGAAGTAGCGGTAAAATCGTTGAATACTAATAGTTTGAAGCGGGTTCAAATCTTGACGAATGGATTGCCTGCATACCAGTTTCAGCGAATTTTTGCTGCTCATGTTTAATGTCAATATGAGCCAATTTTAGTTAGCTTTTCATGATGACGTGCCTTGACTACGAGTCCTCGCTCGGGTTGTGTTTGGTTTGGCTTGTTAGATTATTAAGCACGTGAAGGCGATCTGTCTAAGGGAAGGTATGCTTTCGTGACAGATTTTCTAAGTGAAACAATCTCGCACTACAAAAAGTTAAAACCATAAAAACGCCCATGCAATCAGCTTGTTCACGGGAGTTTGAATGCAGGTCAAACTACCAGTATGTTAAGAGAAGCGATTTCAAGAATGTTTAATTATTTTATTTAGTTTGTCATAAGCTAAATAAAATAATTAATTAATTAATTATTTTATTTAGTTATTATTAGTTAATTATTTTATTTAGTTTGTCATAAGCTAAATAAAATAATTAAACATTCTTGAAATCTCTTCACATTACTGAAATGGCAATAACTTCGAATTATACTATGCTACCACTTTTCCTCTAATATGAAATTTTGAACTTTTCCGTTATCGGACAGCCCACCAGCGACTGAGCGGAGTCTAACGGAACAACTGGTGGTTCTGTCCGGGGTTCGAATCCCGGCAAACGGGCTGGTTGCCAGGATGATATTCTTAGTTTTCCATATGTGTAACATCTATGCAAGCCAATTTCCGTTAAGCAGTAATCGAACGAAGGCATCCTTCACCTTAGGCAAATAACCATCGAGTACTTTGCCATAATCAAATAAACCTTTATCCATAACATGCTTCAAATATTTTTATGTTAAAAAGTTTATGCGCTAAAGTTGGCCCCCGTTGAAGGAAATATGTTGTTTATTTTTCTTTGTTTTTTATAACAACAATGTTCTTGTTTTCAGAATCTGAATTATCAATAAAATTCTTTTAATAATATGCGATTCTAATTTGTTTTTTTGTTTAATGAAAAATTAATTTAAGTGACAAATCTCTTACATTTAGAAAAATTTTCGATTTTCGAAACGAGTTGCTGTCAAAAGCGCATCTTCTCGTTGCTGCATATATTTATTTAAAGCAAACTGCTTGGCGCGTGTGCTTTTATATTTTAAAAGATTCAGAGAATTTTCAACAGGGAAATAAAGTTATTAATTTTACTGAATTTTTTGGATTCTTTGTGTTTTGAGGTGAAAGTCAAACCATCAGATATGTGAAAACCTTAAAATAAGGGTATATATAATCAGGATTTTGCGGCCAGACATTCCCAGCGAAATACATTACAAAAAATTATCTATGTAAAATTAATGTATATTCCGTTTAGTATTTTAATTTATCAGTGTTATTACACATCAGTTTATCAGTGTAAGTTATATCGAGTTTTAGTTGTGTTCGATATAAGAATTTTATTTGGTTTATATAAATCCGATTCGTTTAATAATATTATATTTATTAAATACTATTTATTAGGTTTCCAAATCTGTCAAACCCAATCAATGGCCTCCTGGCTAAGATATCTGATTATCGCTATTTCGACTCATATTCGAACCCAAACAAACGAACTGGTTGAATTTTGTGATTTCCCCTATGTGTAACATGAACATGAGTACGTTTTACTTAGAAAGTCGTCCATGCAGACATTCATTGCCTTCGGCTGATAGGTCTCGTTTCCTTTGCCATACTCAAAAAATCTAAAAATTTTTCAAAAAGACTAACAGATGCATATTACAAAATAAAATTAAGTAAATGCATATAAGAAAATAAAATTAAGTAAATGCATATAAGAAAATAAAATTAAGTAAATGTATATAACGAAAAAAAAAAAAATGAGGTAAAAACAAATTTTCAATAATTTTTCAATACAGTAGTTTTTAAATTGCTTGTTTTCAAATTTTATTTCATTTTTATGTATTTACTAATATACAGTGTATGTGTGCGAAAGTGTGCTTGTTCGGCATATCCATATATATTAATTAAATAAATCTGATTTGAAAATGCATGCACTAACGCACTAGTCTCGTAATTTAAAAAACACTAAAGTATTGTCTGAGAAAAATATTTATAAAGAAAATTAAATTTCGTCTCCTTACTCGGTGCTGTGTAAAAAATTTAAATACGCTTATTGATTTTTTTCTTCTTTATTAAAAACAAATTAGTTTCTTTTCATCTATATATGAAAAATAACAAAATCTTGCTGTCATAATGGAAATTCTTAAAAATATAACTCGTTTTTTTCGAACAAAAGTTTCTGAGAAATTTCTCTAGGTCAGCAGGTAGTAACAGGACCACTGACTGCTTTGTTTGAAAAACCCGATGAAGTGGATGATTTTACCCCCAAAAGGTTTACTTTAACAAAGCAGATGCGGTCCAAATGGCTTTGCTGAGAAGCGTTCGTATTTGAATAGCTTGAAGCTTGAAAGCTTGAGTTGGAAGACGTTCCCGAAGCAATCAATCAGACAGCAATAAAATTTGTTATAGATATTTCTCTCTCTCTGTGAGTTCTTGAAATCTTTGAATGGGTGAAAGTTTATTTTGTTTTACATATATAAGGAAACTGCATGTAAAGCAAAATAATTCAAGGCACCCATTGTATGTTAATCATTGTACGTCCCCTCAGCTCTTCGGTTGGGTATTAAGAAAAGAAATTCCTATACTGCTTTTATATTACTTGTATAGTGAAAGATTTGAAAAAAAATAGATTCATATGAAAAGTTTTTCTCCGATGAACGAATACAGCTGAAACATGTTTCTGTCTTCAAGTATATCCACAAAACATGAAATAGTATTGTACTCTTTTGTATTCTATTGCATTTTTATATTACTTCGTGGTAAATTTTTTGATTCTTAAATTTCTCTCTCTCTTTTCTTATAATACACAAGTACTCTTTCAAATATGGCTGACCTATGAACCTAAATTTTTATACTATAAAATTTTATAAAAAAATTAGCCGTAATCATTAGACACAGCTTTGTGTATATTATATTCTTGAATACATGCCTGCAATTAATACTAAGAATACTATTGATAAAATTCGTGATATAATTAATAATGAAAATACTATTTAAGCTAAAAACCGATTTGAATCTTTTTTTCATTATAGGGTAACATGAGCCAAACAATTTTCGTTAGAAATATACAATTATGCTAACTTGACACATCAGATAGAAAATATTTTATCGTCGTCATCGGCTATGATAAAAGATTTTTACGCTTAAGATTTTGGATTATGATAAAGCACACATGACCTGTTTGTCTAAGGGAAAGGAAGTCTTCAGCGTAGATTTTTTTTGTGGGAAACAAACTGTTAATTCACAATCAATTGTACTTATGAAAAACCCCTAAAACTCCCATGCAGCCGCTAGAATTTACCGGTGCTCAGCTATCTTACCGCTTGGAGACTAGTTGGCTTTCTGAACTTACGCAATATCTATCTGAATTTGAATATTTGCATAAAAAACGAGCAAAATAAAATGACACATTGTAAATAGTACATTTTACTGAAATCAAACTTTCTTTGAAAAAGGAAAATTAATTGTAAGGAATAAGATGGATACATTTAATTAAACGGCGGGCAATAACAGCGCTAATCATATGTTTCGTATAGGAAATCATTTTCTTCGTGTTATCGTATAACGGAAAATATCCACAGATTATCTTTTACAGTTTTTAAGAGGTCATGGGTTATCTGCTTTAAGAGAACACCATCGTGGGCAATTTTCTAAATAAAATTGGCTTGAATTCACGTTACGCATCGGGAAAATCATAAAGACCACAAGCAGCTAAACTGTTCGGTTGCCAACAACAAACTACCAACATCTAGCAATCTTATTCACTCAACTATACTGAACTTAAACTAATGTTTGTATATTATTAGTAGTATTAAAATAACGGAAATATTTATTCTAATAAAAATTTCTGTTTGAATATCCTCCCTAGTAAGGTATTTCCTTTGGTTGGAGATTTGTCAACAATAAATGCTATGTTCAAACAAGAACTTTATTTAGAGCATAATGCTTCAAAAATGTATGCTGGGATCCCTAGAAAAAAAATATCGCCGGAAAATATATCTCCGAAAAAATATTAATTTATTCATATTCTTATGATTAATTATTAAATAATTAATAACTTTTATAATTATTAAATGAAATGCTTATTTATACTTTACCAAATGTACAGCAACACTCTTTCTTTACAAAAATACCATATTGAATAAATTATATTGTAAGCTAATAAGTAACAACATTGCTTTGTTTAATTAAGATACAATAAGAAGCCGAACAAACATTAAATTGAAAGTCAAACAACTAAAATCAGCGTTATATTTTCAAATTTTCACAATCTAATTTTCATTATATCTTATCTCGTTTATTTGCGCTTTTGCAGCTGAGGATGATGGTTCGGTAAAACCATCGAAACTAGTATATAGGACATGTAGATGTGCGCCGCGTATTTTGGTTGCAATCGGCCGCACCAAACGTATATAAATATATTTATATATATATCCACTCTGTTACCCGGTTCAGTGATCTGAGGTTCTTTACTCTTATATGTTTGTAAATTGTACATTTTTTGCTTTAAAAAAATGATTGAATTATGTTGTTCTTATCTTCCGGTTAAGGTTTTTATGCCTTTAGTAAATCTGTATGCAATATTTTTAGAATCAACAATTTTAAAGTTGTTTAAGTGCCGCTAAGCCTAATAATGTTTTTGATGGTGGTCATTGCTTGTTTACATTTGAAACAGCAGAATAGTGCATTTGTTGCCAATCTAGAGAAACTTATCTTCGCAACAGCAAAGATAACGCCTTCATTTATTACTGCGAATTAAATCATGTTTAATCCTTTCTGGAATTTTTTCGAGGAAATAAGTGTTTCAGATTTAGTTCGTAATTTTTAATACAGATATTTGGGATTTTTGCCTTGTCGCGAAGTGAGAACTGAATTAATTCAATGAAGTGAGAACTGAATTAATTCGTCTGTGAAAAACTGTTTCTTTTTTGTTTTGTTTGCTTAATTTCTTTTATACATCGTTCTAGCTTTATTATAGTATTTGAATAGAACATGTGGCAACGATTAGATAATTCTTTAAATAATATAAATTTTGTGCATTCTGAGTTATAATATGAACGAAATATAATACTGTTAAGTGAACCTCGCGGCAGAGTGTCGCTATGGTAAACAAATAGAGTGAATTTTAAAGAATGCATTTATTCTATTGTGGTTTATGCGCTGTCGGCGAAGTAGATTTAATTCTATCCATTAAGTGTAAATGAAATGCAAGAAAAAATGCGTATAATTTAATATTCTGTACAAGGAAGTCATGTGCTGTACACATCAGATTTTTTATATTTATTATCGTACAAATGTTCGTTTAAATAAAAATGCCATACTCGTGGCTTTTACAAAATATTTTCATTCAAAACTGATATGCAAGATATTCTGTAAGTAAGGATATTCGTAGAACGTTCACAGCATTCTAAAAACATTCAAACTCGTAACAGATTTAAAATGTTAAGTTGGTATATTTCGGGATTGTGGCTTTCATTGAAAAGATAATTCAAAGTAAATCAAGCCCAGTAAACCATTTTTAACAGTATGGATTTTGTATATGATCGGGAGTGATTTTAGGAAAGCTGTACGAAAACATTTACGCTTAAGAAATAAGATTGAAATGCAAAAGTAATGCACCCCTTTTCATATTTTTTTTTCCATTACAGTTCCAAATACAATGACATATTAGTAGTATAAAACAGAGAGCCTTAAAAAATTCGAAACACTACATGTTTTATGAGAAAAATAGCTATTCAACAGATATTTCAAGACAGAAAATATTAATTATCTGTTGAAGAGAAATGCAAAAGCAGTGACTTCCCAAATTATGTCATGAGAATAATATTTAGCAATTTTATATTACTATAGTACTAGCATTTTGCATATAACCAGCAACTTTTATCTACATATTTTGTTATTAATTACAAATTACAAAGATTCGAAAGTCGGAATCATTACGCCGGGATAGCGTCTACACACGGGCATCCGTTTTGCGAACCTCATCGAGTTTGCCTGAGCCGACAATAGCTTCATCTTCATAGGCAGGTATTCTTGAGCAGTTTTTGTTCATGTTATCATTTATTAAATATATACTTTCTTTACAAAATAATTAAATTATTTTTAGCAGTGATCTTCTGCATATTTCCTTTATTTATTTTTATATTTGTCAAAATATGCCCCTGTTCGTATTTTATACGCAAATTTCCAAGTTTACTAATTTCTGCATTTCACTTATTCTTTTAACTGCTTCTGTAGAAACAATGTTTCTTACTTTTTTCTTATACACTCACGTTTGTGAAAATTGCAACACCATGAAGGACTTACGCGAGTGAGCTGAAATTTTCAGGAAATGCAAAGTAGCGCATGATATGCAAATGATTAGAATTGCAAATCCGTAGCGCATGCGTATGCTGAGCAGCGCCCTCTGAACGGCTGATGGATCCGAATAAATAGACGGCTGTAGCGAGGCGTGTATGGTTATCGGTGGTTATCTGCTAGTGGTAAACGTTAACTCAATCTGTACTTATGCCTCGTCGACGAAAGAGAGCGAGATTTGAACAACTTACAGAGTTTGAACGAGGGAGAATCATCGGCCTTCGTAAAGCTGGATTGTCGTATCGTGCAGTAGCCTCACGTGTGCAGCGTAACAGCAGCACAGTGATGCGCGTTTGGAAGCAGTGGACGGACGAGTGTCGGACAACTCGGAAATCCGGGAGTGGACCCCGAAATGTGACGTCAGCTCGCGATGATAGACACCTGGTCCGCATGGCACGGACGGACCGTACAGCTTCCTCTAGACAATTGGCAGCACTGTGGTCAATAACTACAGGTGTTTCATTGTGTGCTTCATCAATTCGTAGACGTCTGCTGCAGTGTGGACTGCGCGCACGGACTCCTTTATACAGGATCGCCCTAACGCACGACCATCGCCGCCTGCGGCTACAATGGGCCAATCAGCATAGAGACTGGCGTGCTGATTGGCAGCATGTGGTGTTTTCTGACGAATCCCGCTTTAATTTGTGGTACCATGATGGCCGCATTCGTGTCAGACGCTATGCCGGTGAACGCCACCTTCCGGAGTGCATTATCGAACGCCACAGTGGACGAACACCCGGAGTTATGGTCTGGGGCGCCATAGCATATCATAGACGATCTCAATTGCTACGAATTGTGGGCAATCTGAACAGCAACCGGTATATCCGTGAAGTTCTACAGCCCGAAGCTGTTTCTTTCCTTCAAAGCTTGCCAGGCGCTGTATTTCAACAGGACAATGCCCGCCCTAATACTGCTCGGATTGTTAAATCCTTCTTTGCAGCGCAGCAGGTACAGCTTCTTCCTTGGCCTGCGTGTTTCCCGGATATGTCGCCAATTGAACATGTGTGGGATGTCATTGGTCGGCGTCTTGCTCGTGATCTTCGTTCTGTTGCGTCTGCAGACGAACTTTGGGTACGCGTACAAACGACATGGAATGCTCTTCCTCAGTCAGACATTCAAACTTTGTTTGACTCCATGCCACGTCGTGTAGCAGCACTTATTGCGGCGCGTGGTGGCCACACAAAATACTGATTCTGATCTCTTGTTCTTGTTTGTTTGCTTTGAACATTTAATCATTTATTTGTACCACTACCACTCAACTGTGTATTAAATTGCATTCAATTATGACGATTCCTTCTTGGTGTTGCAATTTTCACAAACGTGAGTGTATATGGATCGCTTTAAACAGCACTTTTCTTGGAAAGAGAGATATAAAAATGTAGTACTGGAAAGAGATAATAGAAATCATGAAAACTAAACGCTTAATGAAATTTCCTAATTACGTTAACTTTTGAAATTTATTAGAATAATAACAAATCTAGTATTTAAATTAAGTGAAAAATAAAACATAAATGAAATTACTTTCCAAAAGAAATCTAGTCCTTTGAGTAAAAAGGCGAACTAGTGGCAGAGCGGTAAGTTCATTGAATCCTGGTAGTTCGATCCGGCTTCGAATGCCGGCAAACAGGCTGGATGCAAGGGTGTTTTGGAAGTTTTCCCATGTTTAACTAGGATATAACCTAGTTTCCCTTGGAAAGCTCTTCACGAAAGCATACCTCTTTGGTTTGTTTTGCCACAGTAAAAGAAAATGCAATATAAGAGACACTTTAAGGAAAAAATTGTTTGTTAACATGTAGGGATTATCTTAACTTTTGCGATTATTTTCTTAAAAATCAGAAGACAATAGAAGAAACTAATTTTTTTTGTTAATATCAAAATAGATAATTATTATCTCACATATTTTATATTTAAAGGAAAATGTTAATTTCTTTTCTTCATCGCGTTTGCTGAAATTGTTATAAACTTGCCATTGTCCTGAAATCGGTAGCAAGTGAATGTTTTCGCGATTTGATATCTGAACTATTTAATCATGATATTTCAATCTCACAATGGAACTCAGCCCTGGCCAGAGATATGATGGTAACGTTAACTTACAATCAAAGTATCTATTGCCCTACAGATTCTTGGTACAACTATTGTACCGCGAAAATTATTTGCTTTCAAGCCGTCTATGGTACAACTGTCCAACCGGTTACGTGGCCAGAGCGGACAGTGGTTACAGCGGACACTGCGAAACTCATCGTGGTCAGAGCGGACACATTTTTTTCCCCATCATGGAACAGATAAAGGGTGCAGATAAATAAGTAAATAAATACTTTTAAAAATCACAAATATAGTTTAAAACAGTATTTTAAGTGGCAAATCTCTTTCACGTGGGATAACGTTTTTTTCACCGAAGTTTTCTGTTTTTGCACTCGATTATCGAATTACAAGGATAAATACATCAAATTTAATTATTTATATTAAATTGTTAAGATATTATAGTGGAAATGCATTTTAAACATAGCAAAATGTAATAAGAATAAAAACTTTCAGAGAAATATTTAAAAATTAATAGTAAGTAACAATAGAATGAAGGGTATGAACTCCAGGGATTTTGTGGAAAACTGTATTTTAGAGTCAAATAAATATTAGAACAGATGCAACTGCCATAAAATTAATTAGTTTCATTAATGTAAGTAAAAATAAATACTAAAAGTAAAGGAATCTAACTTAACTTTTTGTTACACGGGTTTAATATGTTGTATGCCCTTAAGAAACTTTGAGCTAAGCAAATTACCATTTAAAGGCGTTAAATTCGATAAAAGTCTAGTGCGCCATCCGTGTAAGTGAGAAATTCGTCCGTGAAAACCTGAAGCCTGAATTCGGCCCTAAAACATGAAGATACTGATTCAAAACGCTTTTAATCGATTTTAGCCAAAGAAATCCCTCATGTTATCTATCTAGTTCCATTGCATTCTCCTACTACATTCGATTGCATAGCAGTCATTCCACACCGTTTAGTGTTGAATGACAGGTAGTTTTATAACTGAACCATTTTTCTCTCAAGAGCAGTCAACAGCTGGACCACTGTGATTGCAGCTTACTTAGAGTCAATGTTAAAATGTTTCGTGATACATGAACTGCAGTAACGTAGCATTTTAGATACTACGATTTTTATGCAAGGCTGGGCCCTACTTCACATGTGTCGCACAGTTACTTAGGCCAGCGTTTCCCAACCTTTTTTGGCCAAGGCACACTTGTCGCGGGGAAAAAAATCACGAGGCACACCACCATTAGAAAATGTTAAAAAATTAACTCTGTGCCTATATTGACTATAATAAAGTAATTCTCTTGAATAGGAATCAAATAAGCACAAAGAAAGTATTTTATAATTACTTTATTATGAAATATTAAGTAAACAGAATAGTGAAAAATTATAAAATACTTTCAGTGCGAAACCTGGGCCTGTTTGGCTGAACACAAAGCTGATATTCTGGCTGGAATCGAAGAAAGACACACACGTAGCTCTTCGTCAACAGTTCTCAGTCTCTCTCTGTATTTGGTTTTCATAGCAATCATGCTTGAAAAGCTAATCTCACACAGATATGTAGTGGAAAAAGGGAGCAATGTCAAAATAGCTTTGTTTGCCAGAAGGGGGAACTCCTTGGCAGTAGCCAACCAAAAACTGTCCAAAGGTAGATCAGCAAATCTTAGCTTGCAACCACGATTTTGTCTCAGTTCAATTAGTTCCTCCTGCTCCTGTAAAGTCATTTCCTTTCCAACAACTGATGCTGAGCTATAAGGGTCCCTAACCCAGTCAGGGCATTCAGTGGAGACTGAAGAGAAATAAAATGACAACTTCTCCTCAAGAGTTTTTAAATGCTTAACTATTATCTCACACAGTGCAGCAGTGTGAACACCTTGCCATTGCATGGTGAGTGTGAACATTTCAAGATTGCCACTTTCCACGTGTTGATGCCAGAGTTGCACCTTTGAACGGAATCCATTTATTTTATCTGTACTTGTAAGCAGGTTTTCATTTCGGCCTTGCATTCGGGTGTTCAATTCATTCAGATGATGAAATATATCTGCCAGGTATGCCAGCCTTGCACACCACTCATCACTTGCAAGCTGCTTTGCGTAATCTGACCACTCATTTGTCAGAAACACTTTAAGTTCCTCCCGCAGCTCATACACACGAACCAAGACCTTGCCACGCGACAACCACCGGACCTCCGTATGAAACAGCAAGGTTTTATGCTTTGCTCTCCTCACACAAAGCTGCAAATATGCGACTTTTCATGGGTCGTGACTTTACAATGTTTACCATGCGCACAACATCATCCAACACATGAACTAAGGCTGATGGTAAAGTCTTGGCTGCGAGGGCCTCGCGGTGTAAAAAACAATGCGTAATAATCACATCTGGATTTCTTTCCTTCACTCTGCTTACAAAGCCTTTGGTACGCCCGACCATGGCTGCAGCTCCATCGGTGCAGACACTTGTGCAGTTTTCCCATTTAAGTCCTCCTTGTTCAAGGTATTCTGATGTGACCCGAAAAATTTCTTCTCCTGTTGTTTTTTCTGGCAATACCTTGCAAAAAAAGAAGTTTTCTCTAATTGCATCACCATCAACAAAACGCACATTAGCTAAGAGTTGAGCATGTCCACTGATATCAGTAGACTCGTCAAGTTGCAATGTAAATTTCTCACTGATACGGATCTTTTCCAAAACCACACTTTCGATGTCTGCAGACATGTCATTAATACGTCTGGAAATTGTGTTGTTTGAGAGAGGGACTTTGGCTATTTCCTTTGCTGCTTCAGGTCCGAGCATCTCCTCTACAATAGCTTTGCAGGCAGGAAGTATTAATGTCTCTGCCACAGTGTGCGACTTTTTTGTCTTGGCTATAAGTTCAGCAACTTGATAGCTAGCTTTAAGAGCTCTTTCATTTATCTTTGTTGTTTTTCTCATAAAAGTTGCCTGTTTCTCCATGTTGTCACGCAGGCGAACAAAATAGTCCACATTCTTGTTTTGAAGCAAAGGTGTTTCGTTTGGAGATGGCGTTTAAGTTTGCTTGGGACCATAGCACTGTTAGCTAGCTTTTCACCACACACCACGCACAGTGGAGTTGGTTTGTGTTCATCTCCAGTGAAAGTAAATCCAACTGAAATATAGCTTTCGCTATATTGCCTTGCGCCAGAGAATTTAACCATCTTTGCTTTCTTTTGACCCCCACTCATACTCGGGCTCTCTCTCATATCTGGCTCCAGATTTTGTTCAGAGTCCAGTTCTTTCCTTTTCAAAAACTTGTCCATCACTGCAGTATCAGTGTCTCTCTCCTCACAGCAGCCGTTGTCTCTCTGACACTGTGTGAGGCGTCTGCCTGCGTCTCATGGGGCGGGGACACGGCGGACACTTGTCAAGATTGGCAGGGGGAGGAGTTATAGCACTGCACAGCGCCGTGACCACCTATGACACTGGCGGGGGAAGTGACGGGAGGAGTTATAGCGGGCGAACAGCACCGTGACACCCAGACCCGGCGGCACACCACGGTGCTTCAGACGGCACACTGGTGTGCCGCGGAACAGCGGTTGGGAACCGCTGACTTAGGCAACATTTCACGACTGAACGTCTTATAGGCCAACACTTCCCCTCATCCTACCAGACCTCAACCTTTGTGACTTTTGGCTATGGGGTTATCTTAAAAGCACTGTTTATGGTGATAATCTAAACAATTTGGCAGAAATGAAAAATGTGATACACTGACATGTCCGTAACATTCCTTCTGATATGCTAAGAGCTGCTGTTGAGAATGCAGTAACAGGATTTAACTTGTTTTTGGAAAATGTTGGACGCTACATTGAACATGCTTTGTAACACGTTTCGGAAACTATTAAACACATTTTAAACATATGTTTTCATGTCTTATTTCCTTTAACAATATTGTATACAGTGCCAATTTTCTCCTGGTGGTGAGTTTTGAACTCTTTTTTTTTTTTTTTTTTCCTCCGCAGAAAATAAATTCCCATAACCTCCTTTACACGATTCCCAAGTTTGATAACATTTGGTCAGGTAGTTTTCCTTTTATAACCATTTCAAATTGGAACTTTAATTATAACCACTATGTAAATTAAATTTTAAAAAGTTTGACAGTTTGGTTCAAGTCCCAACTTTAAAAAATATATATATAAATATAAATTTTTATATTAATCCTCTTAGAAAGAATGTTTTAAGAAGCTAATTTTTCTCTCGCGTTATAGATTGTATAAAAAACATGATCTTTAATATGATTTAGATTGTTTCAGCCGATATAAGAATCGGGTTACTTGGTGGTACAGAATAAACCCTGCTGGACTGTTTTATTTCTTTGTCATTTAGCAAAAATCTTTTAATTAAAATATTTATCCTTTGGACTTCGCTTTAAACTTTATTTATAGTTAAAATGACTAGAAAATGAAAAGCTGTCTTCAGCTGAAACGCAATTCATGCAATTGATATTTTTTAAAAAATGACAAGAATGCAAAATTTATGGAAGTCTAGCAATCGAAAAATCTGAATTTTCTTGTGTGAGCACTGAAAATAACTGTAGGAGGAAAGAAGAAAATTAGGGAGAAAAGTAAGCAAAAATTTGCAGGGAAATTTGGCTGTCAGACATACCAAGATGTTTAAAAAAGTTGGACGCTTTTGAATATACTTTCAGGATACTTAAAGAATTTAGGTGTTCGAAGAGAAAACACTTGGACGTGTACACCAGCAAATACCATCAATTGAGCAAACAGAACAGAAAAGACAAAAACGATATCATTGCAGATTAAAGTGAAGAGCAACTGATTTTAGACTATATGGTTGTATAAATTTAAATTACGTTATAGAACATCATATCGTATCAATGGAGTATCCCACAATTTTCTCAGTCAAATTAATTGAAGATTCAGGAGTTTATCCAGTGATGTACGTGGATGTCACCTAAAGATGTTTTTTTCTCCTCCTAATGAAACAGCGGCCGAGCCAAAAGTCGTTGAACACTGGTAGTTCGGTCCGAGGTTCGAATCCCGCGAAAGGCTGCATGGGCGTTTTCCCCATGTGTAACGTGTATGCGAGCCAGTTTTCCTTAGAAAGTCCTCCACGAAGGCGTCCCTCCCCATAGGCAGATAGCCCTAGTGCGCTTTGTCATAATTAAATAAACCAAACATCTTGATGATACCAGTCTTTCCTTTCATCTCATACCTTCAAAATGTTTAGCCTCTAAAGACTGATAAAGGTTCTGACCAAATACTTCGTGAAAAACTTTCTAAGGGAAACCAGCTGGCATACACGGTACACATGAGAAAATCCATGAAAACGCCCATGCAACCAGCCCATTGGGCGTTTTCCCCATGTGTAACGTGTATGCGAGCCAGTTTTCCTTAGAAAGTCCTCCACGAAGGCATTCCTCCCCTTAGGCAGATAGCCCTAGTGCACTTTGTCATAATTAAATAAACCAAACATCTTGATGAAACCAGTCTTTCCTTTCATCTCATACCTTCAAAATGTTTAGCCTCTAAAGACTGATAAAGGCTCTGACCAAATACTTTGTGAAGAACTTTCTAAGGGAAACCAGCTGGCATACACAGTACACATGAGAAAATCCACAAAAACGCCCATGCAACGAACCCGTTTACCAGGATTCGAATCCCGGAGTGAACTACCAGTGTTCAGCGACTTTACCGCTCGGCCATTTGTGGGCCTTTATGAAATGGAAGGCGATAACTTTATTTAAAATGATTACCAGAAATATAAAGATATTTCGAAAAGTTGGATGCTTTTTAATATACTTGCAGAATGCCTAAAGAAAAAGAGAAAAAATAAATTTTTGCATAAAATTTAGTATTTGTATTTTTTTAAATTTAAAACCTTTTAATCTTATGATATTTGATTCTTGCGATTTCAAAAATAAAATATTTGAATAAAATATGAATAACATTTTAAGAAACCAAATGTAGGATAAAATTGTGTAAAGCAATGGGCACAATGATAAAACTGTTTAAAGCAGTGTATGCAAGTCATCCTAAGTTAAAATGTCAGTTATACATCTCTCTTATTTATATATATCTTTTCTGAACGGAACATTGAAAGGCGTGTTAACTGTGCTATACTGTATTTTCTCTTTTAATATATGCAGTTTTCAAATGCATCATAGTCTGGGATACAAAGTATTCTTGAGAAAGAAAGACAATTCAAATAAATAAAATCAAATTCTGGAAAATTTATATTAATAAATATATTTAAAATACTCAGTTCGAAGGAATAAATAGAAAATTTTAAAACAATTATCTGAAGAGACAACGCAACACAAACAATTAAAATAAAAGTATAAAAATTTTAAAATTACCTAAAATAATAACCATGACAAAAATATATATAAAGAAAACTATTTGAAAAAAATAAACGTTGCACCTTTATTTACGCAGTTCGAACAGGTAAATAGAAATTTTTAAAACAGTTATTCGAAAAAAAACCATGCAACTTAAACAATTAAAATGAAATTCGAAAAAGAAAAAGTTACTTAAAATAATAACAGTTATAATTAAAAATATAATATAAAGAATATTATTTTGGAAAAAAAGGAACGATGGTGACTTTTTTTTCCTCTTACAGGAAAGGAAACTAGGTTGCCATACATTAAGAAGTTCGCCAAGTGAACTATTCTTGGCGCAAACTGAAAAAAAGTGCAAAATAAATTTGTGAATTTCTCCCTAAATTTCGCTCCAAATTTTACAAAATTTCATATTTAAGCGTAACTTGAGTTGTAGAATCGAAATATGTAAAAAAATTGGTATGTTGTTTCAGAAAAAGTCCGATTTTGTGTCAAAATACCTATGTTACAATAGTGCTATATATAAATCTAATATATATCCCAAGTCGCGCTTTCGAGACATGAAGAACAAAATTTGAATTTTGTCAATCAGCCCAGTAGAACAGGAGATATAGAACTGTTCCTTTTTTTTTGAGCAGTGTACATAATACTCACCAAACATTTGAATGGGGCACATTTACAGCACAGAAAATCTCTTGCATGCTAATATCTGGATGATCTTCGACTCTTTGCAGAATGTCCTCTACAACTTGTGAAGTCTGCACACTCCTGCCATGCCCTGCATCATGCATGCTGTTGAAATGCTACCATCAGAAGAATCAAATTTAAAGTACTCCTCATCCTTGAAAATGTAGCTGGCCATTCTCTCCTGAACTAATGTACAACTTTTATTTCTGCTATCTAATACATCTTTTTACAACCTGTAGACCAGTTGTGCTTAACCTTTAGCCTCTTGCTAGCACATTTCCAAAATATCAACACTTTTGTTAAACATATTTCTAATCTTATATGATACATCTGAAATATTAATTTCGGCAAATGAGTTTGAGATGAATAATAATATTGGTTGAACTTTATGGAAATCAGAGAAGCGGAGTTCAAAATTTTTTTTCAGTGCATTTAGGTTTTCCGAGTATTTCTCTATTTCAACTGCCTTGTTTCTTTCATTTGATTTATCCACAAATTTAACTTTATCTGAAAAGCAGTTACAGTCCCAGTCAATTGAAAAAGGATTTTTTCTTTTCCCTGGAGATCTTCGTTCATTTTTTTTTTTTCAGTTTAACTGTTATATCCATGAAAAAAAGCAGATCAGATAACCAATTATTATCGTTCAATTCTAACTTTCATTTCCGGATTCCCAAAACTGCTTTATTGGCGAAAGAAGTTCTACAAATCATTGATGTACTTTTTCCCTGCTGAGCCATCAACATTGGAATGAAGCAATAAGCTTCCATGTTTGCTACTAAGTTCATCAGTCAGTAATCAATTATTTTATACCGTCTTGCAAGATATCTCTTATGACTAGAAATGCTTACCATATTTTAATAATTAAGAAATATAAATGAATGGTTATTTTAAAAGTTTTTTTTTGTTCATAGTACTTAAGCGGGCTAGCGAGCACACACAAAATGATCGGCGAGCACAAGGTTGGGCACTGCTGCTGTACACAAGATTTAAAACATATTAAATAAAATTAATATTCCAGCATGCTTTGGATAAATTGAATAAGGAAACATTTACATTCATTAATAAGGTTGGGCACTGCTGCTGTACACAAGATTTAAAACATATTAAATAAAATGAATATTCCAGCATGCTTTGGATAAATTGAATAAGGAAACATTTACATTCATTAACGTGGAAGAAATTCTCAATTATGGATTGATTGTACCAACCGTGATTAGCATCAATTAAATTATAAAAACCAGTAACTTTGAATGTGTGATGATTTGATCACAATGTGTAAAAAGCAAAAATCCCATCATCCCTAACACAACAGAATTTCCCAGTATTATTACAATGGCACAGACAGCGAAGGAGGATCCAATGATATATTATTTAAAGATTTTGATAAATTGTTAGTCAACAAGAACGTATGCAAAGATGAAATATTAGAAATAGCCTCAGAGACTCTTAGTCCTGCAGAACATAGTGATAATGTAGGAAATATCCAATTTTAAATGTAGATACACTTTTATTACATATTAATTACTGTATATTTTGTTGAGATAAAATAAGCTTCAAATGAAAATTTTCAGGATCTTTTAAAAATTATTTCTGAACCACCTGTCTGTTTTCTCCATAGATGCAATGCCCTTTTTTATACCAGTTGTTTTATAAATGTATTCTTCAGGAACATATCTTTCATGTAAAAACAAAATTAGGTGCAATTACTTTTTGCCATTATCTGCTAAATAAGAAAAAAAAAATGAAAAAAAAAAATGCTACAATTATTAAAATAATTACAAACAAATATGTATAAGAATTTATTTAATCTTAAAACTATATTATGTACAGATATATACATATAAATGAAATTTTCATGCCAATGTATAAAAAATAGTTCTTAACAATGATAAGGTATCAAGATGAATTTTTTTGTTCTTGTTGAGAGAGTTTAGCAATCTTTCTTTTCCTAAAACGCTGACTTCTAATTTGCTGCTTTTTTTTGTACTCTTCTGTTCTGGGGTATGTAAAGACGATGCACTATAAAAAGATAAATAAATACTAATGTGACTTTTTTTGTTTAATATCAATTTTAAAATTCTAAATAATTTTTCATAAATACAAAAAAGATTTTAAGTATATATAATAAAACGCCCAAAATAATGTACAGTCAAAAGTCGTTAATTCAGACACCCATAATCTGGACCTCAATGCTACAAACTTTCTGCGCATGCGTCGAATTGGCATAGGAGTTTACGCATGCGCGTAAGACCTTTACGGTTGCGCATATGCGTGTGCGCACGCACATCATACGTTTACGCATGGGCGTTTAATGTATAATGGACGGTATAAGGTAAAATTCTCTAATTATCTATTTTAGATAATGTTGAAGATTGCGTTGTTCCTTAATCTTCGAATTGGATCTGGCTTATTATTTTTTGCAGACAGTTAGAGCAATTTTATAAAAGTAAGCTTGAACTTTCGATTATGTCAAATAGAATTTCCGATGCGGGAGCTCCCAAAGGATCTACAAAGCGAAAGTATATTTCAATGTCCATCAAACAAAAAGTGGAATTGCTGCAAAAAATTGATAAAGGCATATCCTTTGTTTCTCTAGCCATTCCAAAATCTTTTTATCATTTTCACGCTGCTCTGCGGTGGGGGGAAACGCCGCGGCGCGCATAGAATTGGAAGTTGATCTGTCAGCACTATTCTTATCTTCAGGGCATATGTTTTTATTTTATTTGGCTTATAATTCCTTACTAAATGTAGTATTTTATCTCGATGTACTCCGTTTTTGATATGATTTACATCAAATTCCTCGTCATTATAATTCGCTTCCGATAGTAAAGAAAGTGACACAGAGGTTATTGAAAAAGAAAAACTTTCGATTGACAAATTAGTCGGTATTCTCGAGACAGCAATTATATGACTTGAACAGCGGAACTTTGTAACTGAACAAGAAATTATGTCTGTTTATAGAATTAAAGAGAAAGTATTACCACATAAAACGAAGCAACTTAAACAACTTACATTGAAAGAATTGTTTAATAAAGTAAACAAATAAATATTAAGCTTTTTTTTTTTTTTTTTTTTTAATTTTGATACCTTTTAGATCATTTTTGTTCTTTATTTCATAAATTATGGTTTCATATTTTTAATTTTATAATTTCTGCATGCCATCTTACCAGATTTAAACTGATGA
This sequence comes from Stegodyphus dumicola, assembly GCF_044657685.1. Lineage (NCBI taxonomy): Eukaryota > Metazoa > Arthropoda > Arachnida > Araneae > Eresidae > Stegodyphus > Stegodyphus dumicola. Next base: position 213,946,083 of record NC_140773.1, on the reverse strand, counting down.
TCTATAATCCGGAATTGGCGAAGTCCCAACGAGTCCGGATTAACAACTTTTGACTGTAATAAACAATAAATTTTAATTCATTGAACCAGTTCCTTAAAAAAAAAAAAAAAAAAAAAAAAAAAATGGGGGGGGGGACATCAACTTGTATTCAACAACAAAAGCAAATTAATTATCAGCAATTTATGAAAATGTTGGAAAACTTAGTTTTGAGATTTAAAGAAGGTAAGCCAAAAGTCCAAAAATTTTAATATTCACAGCACTAAGTGTAGTTTACTCTATAAGTATGGACTTAAGAAAACTTTTAGTTTAAAAATTCACCAATAAATTGCACTGAAGACACAGGAAAAGGTAATGAACGTGATTACTGTTTTTTATTACCTTATGTAAATGTCAGATAGCATTTCACACTATAAAGAATGACATGAAATGAATGAGGTTAGTGAATGACAATGCCTCTGATTGTGGAAAATAACCAGTCTCAACTAACCAACTAACATAGCTACTTCAAGGTAAACGGAATTTTCAGATCCTACAATATGGAAGAACCTAATGATAATTATTCTGTAACCTCATAACTAAAAACTCACTGATGTCTGACTGAGGAAGCAATGGGATTTGGCAATGCATACTGATCAGTCTCTTTCTGTTGGATGTTTCTTTACTAAAGATGCAGTAAGAGCTGGTGTCCCATCTTGTATAATCAACACAATGCATTCCAGTAAAGATGATGTAGTTTGCTCATGTAGTAGTGTCATCTACAGTATGACATTTGTGTATGAATATTCCTCAGAGTATATCTTTACACCGATTTTGTAAAGTTTAAAGATTTTGCATCTGGTCTAAAATATACACATCAAACTTGACAGCATTATTTTGCTTATTAGTTATCCTAGCAGAATATATTAAGCTGTACAGTAGAAATGCCATTAAATCTTAAAATTATAATCTTATTAAAGCACATTTGGAAAATAACAAATAATGGGTATTAAAATATCCTAACACAATGGAAATAACTTAATTAGTAATTTTAATCAAAGTTTGGGCATCTAGTCTTGTTTCTGCTTTAAACATTCACATTTTTTTTGAAAGCTTCACCATATTCTTTTCCTTTTATCTCAAAAGATATTTCTATATTTTGCATTTATTTTATTATTTTAATTACTGTACATTCTGGGGTATAACACATACTTTTAATACAAAAAATAAGATTGAAAATTTATGGGTGCGCATTATACGCCTGATATAAAAATTATACATTTAAAACTATTGAAAAGAAGAGCATAAAAATAAATTTGATTTCTACATGTACCTAAATGCTGCTATTAGCGATTTTGGTGATTTTCTAGGACCCAGTTTGGCAACACTTTCTTTAGGATAGGCCATTTCATTACCCTTTTCCACAAATCATATTCATTATTTGGCATATTATTTATCGTAACATCATTTTTCTTCCATTCACATATGGAGCTCTTACCAATGTCATGCTGCAGCACGATTTTCATTTTCTTTCGCAAACTGAATTACTTTGCATTTGAAACCAGCACTATGTTTCGTTTGACAGGAGCCATATTTACTACCAAAAGGAATACTATATCAACTGCATTTTAGTTAAAGTAAATGCGATTTACAACCCTTTGATGTTTATTCAAAATCACGGCTTTAAATGACTACAGAAAGAGATGATTTCTGACTCCTTATTCCACAAATGAATTCAGTTTAGAAGTACATTCGAACAAATTATGTCTCCCTTTCCTCGAAACCATAGAATAACATTCTAGTGCACATCTACATTGAATGCAATTAACCCTTTATGCAGATTTACTCTCTCAATGCACTTTCCTCACATACTTATTGTTTCTCACTTCAATATACAACTGTTCGAAAAATCTTCGATTGAATGACATCAGAAGATACATCACACATGTATCTTTCAGGTTTCTTCTTAAAGAAATGGGCACACATTATACAGCAAATATACCTAAAAATTAAAAAAATGTAGTTTGGAATTGCAGGTGCACATTATATGCTGGAATATACAATAATTAATACTTTGTATTTTGTAAGTAAATGAAAGGTTGTGTTGCAATACGAATGCGCAAAATCTGAATTGAATTTCGCTCTTTATTTCTTATTTATTTCCAATTTACCTCATTATTTAAAAACTATTCTAAATTTTTTACATATTGTATAATTATGTGTAATTTTGCAACTCAAATAATTATGTTACTATTTCAACAGAATTTATCATTCTGCATATCACTGATCTGTTAAACACTTAAATAAAAGTAATAAAGTAATTGAATACAAACTTGTTCATCGAGATAATCCACAAGCTTCTTATTGTTGATTTTTATTCCATTTTCTTTCAGTTGCTCATGTAGATCATTCAAATTTATTGGCTAATGGAGGGGAAAAAACTGTTATAAGTTATATCAAATGAAAAATCTGTAATTTGCTCATACCAGATATTAATTTACACCTTAATTAAAACTGTTGCAAGTGTGCTATATTGTCCATTATCTGTATTACACACATAGTATATGCCCTTTCTGATTCCATAAAATTGAAAAACAAATAACTGGCACATAATGAATAGAAAAGAATAACGAAATATTTAGATTAGTTTACTGATGACTGTTAAACTATAAAAGTACATAGCAGTAATGTCTTAATTTTTTACATAATGAATAGCAAAAATTACACACTAAATATATTTAATACACAGTTTAACTTTTCTAATTTAATATTAAACACATATTAGGTGTTTTAATGAAAGTTTCCTGCCACAGCACACATTGTCTGCACATACAGTTAACATTGGCATAGTTAAGCATATTTTGTCAAACAATTTTAGGCATTTGAAAGAAAGAGACTTGCTTTAGAACACTGTGTTGTGAAATTTGTAAAAAAATATGATTATCAGCAAAATGTCAGCTACAGAATGTCACCAAATCATGTGTACAGCTTTAGGTACTAATGTATCATTTAACTCTGTGAAGGTTTGGTACCGAAAGTTTAAAAACAAGGACTATGACATTCAAGAAGCAGAGGCTCTGGCCGGCCTACTGATGCTGATGAGGCCCAGATATGAGAACTTTTGGAAGAAGATCATTATGCAACTGCTCGAGAGCTAGCTGAGGAGTTAGGTGTTAGTGTCATGTCCATTAGTCAAGCTATGCATCACATAAACTTGATGTACAAGTTCAATAGCTGGGTGCCATATGAGCTGACTCGAGCAGATAAGTACAGACATATTTAGGCCTGCATTAGTCTGCTCGAATATCAATGCAAGGACAAAATTCTGGACCAAACTGTAATTTGTGATGAAAAGTGGATTTACTTAAACAACATAGGCCAAAAAGGGGGTTGGTCTGTGACTGGTAAGGCCGTCGGCAGTGTTGAAGGGCACAAATTCAGTAACAAAAAGATCACGCTTTGTATCTGGTGAGATTGCCATGGTATTATCCACAAAGAGTATCTGGAAAAAGGAAAAACTCTTGACAGTATGATGTACAGCAAGATGCTAGTCTGTGTTGACACTGTATTAAGGAAAAACGTTAAACTGAGTTCTGGCACAAAAAGGTAATGTTCAATCAAGATAATGCAAGACCACGTGTGTCTGCATTCACTGGCTGGACTTTGTATGGACTCGAGCCACACTCACCATATAGTCTCGACATCGCTCCTTCGGACTTCTACCATTTTACATCTGCAGCTACATCTTGCTGGATCTGTCTTCGATTCTGAATAGGGTGTCCGAAATGATGTGATCTATTTTTGGACTCGTTGCCACTAAGTCCTTGGCTTTGAAACAGCCAGAAAGTATAGCTTCTGGCTTCAGCCGAAGATTTTAAAAAACTACCCAAACCTTCGCAGAAAAGCAGATTTGGGTGGCGATTACTACCTGCACTAAAAGTACTGCTTTCACGTTTTTTTCTAACTTTATTAAGAACATTTTTTGGCAGAAATCCTTTGTTACAACCATATATGTAAACAATTACTATATTGTTTCTGCATGGATCTTAAGTTTCTTAATTATTTTTATTTCTGTGCAATCACAGAACCTCTTCCCCAATATATTTAAATTTGACTTTCATTACCTGTTACTTTCTTACTTTCTCATTTTTAATACTTTTACATTGTTTGAACTAATTAATATTTCTGTAATGAAAACTGAGTGCTTTATGATAAACCACTTTACTGTGTTTATACAAATTAAACAGAACTATGACATATTTTAGGAAATAAATAATAAAACAATTTATTTGGGAATATCTTTTAAGCTAACAGTGAGCTCATGTGAGCCTTTTGTTCTTTTTGTTTATTTGTTTATTAATACCAAGAAAGAAGAATGTAATGCATATCATAACCTTAATTGGATTCCAATCTTTCTTTTCCTAAAAATTAGGGGCATTGTTTCATTTAAATGTAATTTTTTTAAAAAATCTTTTTATTGTTAGGTTATTTTAAATTTAATTCTATCTATAATAAAATAGTATTCTTAGCTCTTAAATCAAATTATATGCAAAATGATATAAATATTTAGATGGAAATTAACAAAACAAAATTAAAATCTATACCACATAATTTAAAATCTTTATGTATAATTCTTGATTGGATAAAATATATTCTTTCAACAGTTTCATATCTTCATTAGATGTTGGCTGGTTGTCATCATTCAGCTGTGAACTACATATGTGAAGCTCATCATTAAGTCTGCAAATAAAGGAAGTCAAACATTTAACATGCACTTTTTTGTGCATAACTGCACATTAAGAATTAAATAGTTTTGAAAATACATTCAATTTATAACATATAAAGGTAAGCATAAGTGAGCAGAAAATTACAGCATTCAACGTAATGAATTCCTCTCACATATATATGCATGTTCATTAAAGTCACTACATGGCCTTTATTTTACCAACCTTAGGCATAGACATGTACTTTTAGTTAATTCTTGTAAATATTAATTAATTAATTTGTCAATATGCATATTTCTCTTAATCAATACTAGATTCTTTCCTTTTACTAATGAAGGACCAACTCTTTTCAAAAGTCTCAATTATAGCCAGAATTTAGTAAAGATTTTTATCTTTTTCTAACTATCCTTACCTTTGGCCAGTATTTAGTTAAAGTTTTGATTTAACTATTGTTGAACTTCAGTTTTAATAAATTCAGTTAAATTCAAAAAATTTCTTACAATAAAATTATTTTGCATATCTTCAAATTGTAAATTAAAAAAAATTTCAAACATTAAATTTTTTTCAAACTTAAAATTATACAGTACAAAGTATTTAATCCAGACATCCATAATCCGGACCTCAAAGCTACAAACTTTCTCCACATGCGTAAAAGTGCATATGCGTTTAATGTATAATGGATGGTATAAGCTAGGCTAAAATTATCTAATTATCTACTTCAGTTAATGTTGCAGATTGCGTTGTTCCTTAATCTTCTAATTGGACCGGGCTTATTATTTTTTGCAGACTGTTAGAGCAATTTTTTAAAAATTAAGTTTGAACTTTCGATTATGTCAAAAAGAGTTTCCAATTCTGGAGCTGCCAAAGGATCTACAAAGCGAAAGCATGTTTCGATGTCCACCAAACAAAATGTGGAATTACTGCAAAAAATGGATAAAGGCATATCCTTTGTTTCTCTAACCATTCCGAAATCTGTTTATCAATTTTACGCTGCTCTGCTAGGGGGGGGGGGTCATATCGTGGCGTGCAATGAACTGGAAGTTGATCTATCAGCACTATCCTCATCTTCAGGGCAGAGGTTTTTATTTTATTCGGCTTATAATTCCTTACTAAATGTAGTATTTCATCTTGATGTACTCCGTCTTTGATATGATTTAAATCAAATACCTCGTCATTATAAATATCAGGAATACATATAAAATTGTTTTCTGGTTGCAATTTTCTAATTTCGACTATGCCTAATGTATGCTTTATGCATGCGCACATTGAAAGAAATGTTTAATAAAGTAAACAAATAAATATTAAGCTTTTTTTTTTGTAAATTTTGATACCCTTTAGATCATAATTGCTCTTTATTTCATAAATTACGATTTCATATTTTTAATTTCATAATTTCTGCATGGTGTCTTACCAGATTTAAACTGATGAACCATAATCCGGAATCGCCGAAGTCCTGACGAATCCAGATTAAAGACTTTGTACTGTATTAAATTAATTTAATTAAAATGTTTTTTCGAACTTTGTTTCAAAATCTGGAAACATTTACAGGAACATTAACATCATTTTCCACTCATTCATTATATTTCTACAATCTTAGCAGTTAGCAACATTTTTTTTCACACAAAACAAGCATTTTACAGCAAGATTTTTAGCAATAGAATCACACAGGTAGCAGCTTAACACTCAACTTTACATAGTATTAGCACCTTCTATTTACACAGTTAGCAGAAACAGACGGTTTAACCTCACTTTGTTTAGCCATTGCCAACTAAACTCAAGGCCTGTCAGACTGGAAGAAATTCCGGGTCCCAGTTTTCAGAAGGATTCGTGGAATTCACCACTAGGTAACGCTCATTAACCACTGCACTTTCAATCAATCAATCAATACATGGCTATACATTTAATATTTGTAGCTAGCTCATTTATAACAAAAAGTGTAATTTATTTATAATATTTATAAAGTCTTCGTTGTTTGATAATAGTAATACAAGATGGTATATTGCTGCGTGCCGTACTGTAGTTCAGACCACAAGAAATCTAAAAATGTGTCTTTCTATGAATTTCCATGCGAGGAAACTCTGAAAGAAAGATGGATCAAGAACATATCTTGAAAAGGTAAATTTATCACTATTTAATGTTTAGCAAATGCAACTAATTGAGTACTGTTTAAAATCTGTTATATATATATATAATTTTTTTTACTTTTTTCTTAGTAGAAACTTTTGTGATAAACTGAAAGTAATAATTTTATTACATCATTTCACATGGTTCTTCTCACGGTCTGATAAATATAGAAAGAAATAAAATTGAGAAAATGGCGCGCTTTTCGAATAATAGCCGCTACATACGTTAAAATTATCTGTATGTTCAGCTTTTATATTTCTATCAATTTATTAGTTTCTTTCAGTGTTTTTATTTATTTTCATATTTTGGATTACTTGACAAGAATAATCAAAGATAATTGGATGAAACTGTGGATTAAAACTGATTTACTGATATATATATATATAAATAATGTTGTATGATCTTAAAATTCATGTAGTTCGAAAACAAGTTATTCTAATACATGCGCAATAGCTGCAAAGTAAGAAATTAATAATTTATTTATTAAAGAAATATTGATTATATTATCTCCTAATATTAATTTTAGTAGAAGTATCTAAAAAGAGTGAACCCACAGGTAGGAAGTTTAATTCCAAAAATTGTTTTAAAGTAACTTGAATGTAATTGTTAAAAATGTTTTACAGGGATTTGAATTAACTCATGAATAAAAAAAGTTCAAACTTTGAAATACGAAGGTGTTTCGTCTTTTACTCAAGTAATAATGGTGATGCCAAACTGGCAAATTAAGTTGGGCCAAATAGTTCCGTGAAGTCCTAATGTTTATTTCAGTTACTTTGAGTTCTATTTTATAATTCCCATTAAGATTACCAATGTTTAATTTTTATAAAAATAGTTTTGAATTAACATGCATAAAAACAAGGGTGCCGAGGGGCAATTTTACTCAAGTATTTTATCAGTTTTACTACATAAATTGATAATCACTCAAAATTTGTATTAGCGAAAATGCTTAATTCAGAATGAGTTCTTTGGTACTCTACTTTGGTTCTAAATAACTTCACTTCACGGAACTATTTGGCCTAACTTAATTCGGCAGTTTGGCATCACCATTATTACTTGAGAACAAAGACGAAATGCCTTCGTATTTACTAATTATTGTTCATTGAACGGGAGTTGGTTTGTTCCCCTTGAAAAGTCAACTAATTTCCGATCAATAACAATAATTACTTGCTTTTAACTTAATTTCTTTTTCAAAGTTTGAACTTTTGTTATTCATGATTTAATTCAAGTCCCCGTAAAGCATTTTTAATAATTTACATTCAAGTTACTTTAAAACAATTTTTGGAATTAAAACTTCCTACCTCTGGGTTCACTCTTTTTAGTTACTTCTACTAAAATTAATATTAGGAGATAATATAATCAATATTTCTTAAGTAAATAAATTATATATATATGTATATATATTGTTTTTTTTTTCTGAAAAATGTATTGAAAGGCTAAAATTAAATGATTAAAAAAATGGGTACTATTCGGTTTCGAGGGCCATAAAAAATCGCCAAACTATTGTTCATGCCAATGCTGCCAAAAATAATTGTGGCAAGAAAGGAAGTACTATAATAGTAAATAACTATCTAAGATTGATGTTTTAATTTAGATGAAAGGTTAATTTCATATAATACTTTTATAATTTATATAAAAATTGCTAAACCTAACTGAATGGATGCCTGCATCACTATTTCGCTACCGACTTATCACTAAAGTATAATTTCATCTCGTTGGTTGTTCAAACGTAATTTTCTATAATGAATGATGCCTTTTCTTTGAAAACATTCAGAATCGGAATTCAGAAGTGCAGAATCGCTCACTTATTTGTTTGCCGCTTTTTATAAGGGTAAAAGCAATTGAATTTTTGACAATTTTATTTTACTTTTTAAATGAAAATAGGTTGATGTATACATAGATAAAGTCAAGGGGGTGTGCAGTGCTATTTTTGTGCAATTCTGAGATTTTTTTTAAAGTGAAAATAGGTCGATGTGCACATAGACACCGAGTATGTGCAATTCTTAAAAACGCGTCAAGCAGTCGGTGATTCTGCACTTTAGCCAAAATTCTATTGCCGAGTTTTCGTCATGGGCAATTCCCAAATTGTTAAATCCATAGGATATCAAAAAAGGATTTAAAAATTAAACTAGTATTTCAATGGCGTCTTAAGAAATATATAACTATATAAACTTACGCAATGTGAAACCAGCGCGTACGCTAGATTTCGCGTGCTGTTAAATGGGCGTGTTTGCTAGATTTGGCGCTTTTGCGCATGCATTTTCGCTGCAATTTTTTTACGTCCCTCAAAACAGAAGAGTACCAAAAAATGTATATTTCAGTTTAAAACATGACAGTCACTATAAAATAATGCATGAAATTAAACTGTATTCTTAACATCAAATATGAAATGATATAACATATACATAAAAAAGAATTTAAAATGTTTTTCAGCTCATTTATCAAATTATATTTCATATATATAGATATATGTATTTGTATGCACATAAACACATTCATGGTTTTTTTTTAGCATGAAGACACTGAAAGAAGTCTTTATTTACAAGCAGTTTTGAATATTTTTTATTTATCAACCTTTATTTAAATTAGGCATATAAAATATATAATTTTATATATTTTATATGCTACTTATGGTCTTCTAATTTACATCTCAAATTTTACATCTGTTATCTGATAGTCATTAAGAAATTATATGCTATTCAATGAGTAGATTTTGGAATTTTAGTTGCAAAAGCACAATCATTAAACTGAAATTATGAAATTGTAAGTATTACATTTAAATGCTGTTTAGAGTGAAATTTATCAGCAGCTAAGATATTTTTTATACTTCTCTTTTATGAAAACTGCATGAGTTTGTTTCCACTTAAATTACTGCTGCTCTTAATGAAAACTGTGATCTATTGAATATCTTAGTGCAGTGTTTCTCAACCCGATTTACTCATAGGACCAATAAAATGTTTCAATGTTTTATTGCGGACCAGTAAGGTTAGCAATTTGGACTATTGTCATAATCTTTACATGTACAAAATTGCAGAATCTGAATTTTGAAGGACTTGCGAATAGTGTTTATATACTAATAATAAACACTGCCTTAGTGCATATAATAGTGGTGGAACAAAAATGATTAATATTATTTGCCAGATTGTCAATATGAAGCTATCAGTTTACTGATAAAAATGTACGTTATTTTAAATTTTGCAATTTAGATTGAATGTCTGATTTAAAAAAAAAGAAAGAAAAGAAATATTTAGAAGATGACTGTGGTGTTTAACATATTTTATATGATCTTCTATGTTACATTTTTCATTCTATATGTAGTTTTCACATCTAGATTGAAGTATGAACTGCTTGTATAAAAACCAGGCTTGATATTTATCTTAATTAAGATGTAGTTAACATAAAAGAAGTGTTATGAGATAACATGCAAATTACTTCTTATAAAGAGGCTTTTTGGTGAATTTAGTTTTTGTTATAGCTGCATATTTTATGTATTTATAATGCTGTTGCTGCACCATATTGGTCATACGTGCTGCAAAGTTAGACAAATGGGTTTGAAGAAGGAAATAAAAGTTTGTTTTGTCCCCTTTAAGAAACTGTTAAGAATGTCTGATTAATTAAAACCTTAAAGGAAGCGATTCCCTTTCCATATAGTTTCCAACAGTATAGTCATAGGAGTCGTAACGGGCACTTCCCCGTAATTTGAGCTGGCTATGCCCATGTACCTCATTTTACTTAGTATTGTGGGCATGTGTGATGGATATATTATTTATATTTAGCCATTCAAGTTTTTAAGTTTTCCACTTGATGTACCAGAACTAAATGTTTCCTTAAGTGTATATTGTAATTATGAGAGTTATGTTGCTTTGTTGCGTTGTTGAAATATATTTTATGTGTCTTTTTCTCTTTTCTTTATAACAAACTGAGAAAAGTATAATGTTTGATTTAGTGAACAGTTTTATCAACAATATCATTAGAATAATTCAAGATTTTCCATCATTAAAAATGTAAACTGCTGCAATACAATTAATTTAATTTCTAAGTTTTTAATATTAACCCCAATCAAATCCAAAATACAGTAGTGATTGGAAGAGAAACATATTAGGTAATTAAAACTGGGCAAAAAAGCAACTAGAATTTTATTCAAAATATGTGCCAAACTAAGGTTGCCTTTTTTGCTTACCAATTTTACCTTTATTTTGCATATCTGTAATGTTGTATTTAATGCTCAGAGCTGTAAATATGGAATTATTTAAACTTTTATCATTCAAGATATCTTGAAAACAGTTATTTGATAATAAATTTAAAAAACTTATTCCTAAAATTAAATCTTTTTAGCAACGCTTTATCTCTTACAGATATACACATTTTAGATCATGACACATTAATAGGTTAATTACATATGTAATAGATGCTAAAATTTTTTTTGCACAGGACAACTGATGTTATATGTTCTGAAGCTATCTGCTAACTTCTTATTATATAAATAATTGAAAAATAAAACATATACTCTAAATTAACTTTAAATTATATTAAATAGCTGTAATAAGTACAATTCAGAACAGCATATATTTTTTAGATGCAAGAAGGAAGTAAAGTAGCTGGTGTTTATATATGAAACAAAAGTGGGATAACTTGAAATTTCATGCTTTCTTTCTCAATAAAAATATTTTTGTTAAAAAGAAAATACAATTTCTGACTTTAACGGATTAATCGTTTTTTAAATTTTGCATATAACAAGACAGAATTCGTTTCTGATAGATTTCTGCTCATTGTAAAACATTGCAAAGTGCAGCAGAATAGTAGTGCCATCTTGCGGTCGGTAGGAGTTTCACGGAGGCTACCGAAAACACAAAAGAATCTTTTCACACTGGCAGGCCTTGAGTTTAGTTGGTAATGGTTTAGTTAATGCTACTCCACTCTCCAGCATACAAAATATGTAGTTACAAGGTAAGTTAAATTAAAACTTCCTATTTACTTGCCTTTCGCGGCTGCGGGCGCGTAATGAATTGGAAGTTGATCTGTCAGCACTATCCTTATCTTCAGCGCAGATGTTTTTATTTTATTTGGCTTATAATTCCTTACCAAATGTAGTATTTCATCTCGATATGCTCCGTCTTTGATATGATTTAAAACAAGTTCCTCGTCATTATAATTTGCTTTCGATAGCGAAGAAAGTAACAGAGGTTATTGAAAACGAAAAAAATTTCGATTGACAAATTAGTCGGTGTTCTCAACACAGCAATTATAGGACTTGAACAGCGGAACTTTGTAACTGAACAAGAAATTATGTCTGTTTAATAGAATTCAAGAGAAAGTATTATCACATGAAATGAAGCAAAACTTAAACAACTTACATTGAAAGAAATGTTTAATAAAGTAAACAAATAAGTATTAAGCTTTTTCTTTTTGCAACTTTTGATACCCTTTAGATCATAATTGTTCTTTATTTCATAAATTACGGTTTCATATTTTTAATTTTAGAATTTCTGCATGCCATCTTACGAGATTTAAACTGATGATCTATAATCCGGAATGTCCGGATTAACGACTTTTGACTGTATTCATAATTTAGTATTTTAAAATTAAAATATTAATTCTGTAAAAATTATAAAAATCTAACTTTTTATATGGTCTGCATGGTTATATTTAGTAACAGAATGTTTCAGAATTTTTAGAATTTAGAGCAGGCATTGGAAGCAGAATTTAGAAAGGCACTAGGCAGCAGAATATGGGATCCACGGACATTGCATCAGGTGGGAAAATGCCTAGTGCCAGCTATGTGTATGATGCATTGACATATTAGATGAATTTTTTAAATGGTAAGTTTTCAACTTCTTAAAAAATGGTAAGTTTTCTCTTCTTAAATTATTAATAAAAAAATCACTATCTTTAATGCCTGCCCATGTGATAAGATTAGAAGTATTTTTTACATCTTCCATTCTTATATCTAATGAAAAGTAGAAAAAATAAAGGGAAGATAACCAAGTTAAGATTAACAAACAAACAGCATTCAAATATGATGTTTCAAATGTATTCAAATTCACGTAAAACATTCAAATATGATGTTTTTATTGTTCTTACAGACGCTCTCCAAAAAGTAAGAAACTCGTTGCAAACTTTCTGTAAAATACATCCATTACATGTTGATACAATGGAGACATTTTTCATTTTGTCATATATTTCTCAAATCTTCTAGAATCATGGGTCTATAAATCTTGCCTTCAAATCCTTCTAAACTTTCCAAGCTGCAATGTCTAAAATCCTAGGCAAAAATTATACCTACAAATTCTGTAACAGCAAAAAGCCAGAAATATTTTGGAAAAAAAAGAGGAGAAAAAAAGTGTAAAATTAATTTTATAGAAAAAACTGATGGACATTCTGAAACTTTTGAATATTCTGAGACAATTACATGGGAAAAACTCTTACTATGAAAAAGTTAAAAAGAAGACATTTTTAACTAATTACATAGCTAATTTTGCTTTTGCTAAGAGCTGTCTTGTAAAATGTGCTTTATAGCACAATTTACAAAACAGCTTGTTTATTTTTCAGATTAAAAATATTGTATAATACATTGCAAAAATGAAACTTTGTAATATGACAACAAAAAATAAAAATGTTTGATTTTAATGTTGTTATTTTAATGAAATTAATCAATGTTTTGATGTTTTAAAAAAAAAAATCGTCGAAAAATTCTCAGATCTCAGAATTAAAACGTTTCGATAGAAATTGATCTTAAAATTGTGAAAATGTTAAAAAGTCGCCAAATTTAGAACCGTTTAATAAAAGAATTCACATCCCCAAAAGCGAAAAGTTGTTTAAGAGCTCTTTATTAGAAAAAAATGAATTTTGAAATGCTTATGTTTCACTTCTTGCTTAGAAACTCGAGTATCCCATCATTTATATTAGAAATAGAAACAAATTATAACTCATGAACCCATTCAAAAGATGGACATATATATATGTCAAAAATATCCCCCCAAATGTTAATTCACACTCGAAATGGCAGTCGTAAAAACAGACAGAAATTTCAGATGATTAAAATTAAGGACCTTCTGCTGATTTTTGGCCAAATTTAAGGACTTTTAAGGACCAAAAATCGATTCAAAAATATCTAAGGACTTTTAAGGACTCTTAAGGAACGTATGAACCCTGTCTATTATGAACTGTAACAGACATACACATATAAGTCAAATTTTGAAATTTTAGAAAATTGTCTTCAAAGAAATGCTTTTATTGCAATATTACCTGGAATTTGATGGGTTACTAAGAACATCTTCTTGGGATGAGCTGTTACTTAAAGATCTGCTAGGCTCTTCTGATATCATTTTCATCATCAATCTGTGTTTTCTATTTTGATGCTTTTCATGATTTTGCTTGCCTTGTTTTACAGCTACAGTTTGATGTAAAGCTGGCAAATCATGTGAGCTTTTCTCTACACCACCAACACAATTTTCATCTGCCCCTTAAATTTATGATGATATATATTTAAATACTTTAATTTATTCTAACCTACATATAAATATCACAGAAATTTAACATAAAATGTCACTTCAAATTAAATTTTTACTCAATTATTAAGTAATACACATACTATTCAAGCAATTAGTTATAAAATTTTAGTAACTAAGTACTTGCTCATTCTGCACAGAGTATCGTACTTTGTCAGACTGTTATGCTGTGTGAAATTCCATTTGAGTTCCCAAACCATACTCAAACATTTAGAAAATTAGCAAAATCTGCAAAGGAAGTAATTCATTTTAATCTTTTGAGGGTTATACATGTGGTTTCTGTTTCTTGTGTTTAGGGAATGGACGTTCAAAAAAGCGGAATTACGCGAAAACGCAGAAAACTTTCATGCCTGCTAGTAGTAGAGAGTGCAGGAATGCATATTCCATGAAGTCATTTGTGCAATCATCTAATCTTTTTTTAAAGTTAAAACAGGCCAATGTGTACATGGGGAACAGCTTCAGTTTGCCCTATTGTGATGAGAATTCTGCAATTCTCTGAAATTTAAAACAAACCACTGCACACATGGACAGATGGCCAAGAAAAAAAGATATTTAAGTGTTTTATTATGAATGTTTGTTGCATTTTTAATTTAGTTAATTTGTTACTGTTTTATGAAATTTTGAGTATTTTGTTATGGATGCTTGTTTTAATTGATTTTTAATGTTTCATATGGATTATTCTTGCATTTAAATTTATTGATGTTTTATATAATTTTCAGCACGTCACCATTTTTTAAAATAGCCACTGTTTTTCATGCATCAGGTTGGCAGAAAACTAGTTGCCAATAATTTGTGACCTTGCCAAAGTGTTGGACAGATAATGCAAGAGTATCTAATATTCATATACATAATAGAGTTTAAAAAAATTTAAATTTATGTCTAGCTTCAAATACAGTCAAAAGTCGTTAATTCGGACATCCATAATCCGGACCTCAAAGCTAAAATCTTTCTGCGCATGCGCCGCATTGACGCATGCGCGCAAGACCTTTACGTCTGCGCAAGCGCAGAATACGTTTTCGCGTGCGCGTTTAATGTATAACGGACGGTATAAGCTAAAATTATCTAATTCAGTTAATGTTGATGATTGTGTTGTTCCTTAATCTTCGAATTGGATCCGGCTTATTATTTTTTGCAGACTGTAAGAGCAACTTTATAAAAGTAAGCTTGAACTTTCGATTACGTCAAATAGAATTTCCGATGCTGGAGCTCCCAAAGGATCTAGAAAACAAAAGTATGTTTCGATGTCCATCAAACGAAAAACGAATAAAGGCATATCCTTTGTTTATCTAACCGTTCCGAAATCTGTTTATCAATTTCACGCTGCTCTGCACTGGAGGGGGGGGAGGGGTACGTCACGGCGCGCAATGAACTGGAAATTGATCTGTCAGCACTATCGTTATCTTCAGGGCAGATGTTTTTATTTTATTCGGCTTATAATTCCTTACTAAACGTAGTATTTAATCTCGATGTACTCCGTCTTTGATATGATTTAAATCAAATTCCTCGTCATTATAATTATCACGAATACAAATCAAATAGTTTTCTGGTTGCAATTTTCTAATTTCGGCTATGCGTAAGGTATGCTTTACGCATGCGCACGTTGAAAGAAATGTTTAATAAAGTAAACAAATAAATATTAAGCTTCTTTTTTTATAAATTTTGATACCCTTTAGATCATAATTGCTCATTATTTTATAAATTATGGTTTCATATTTTTAATTTTATAATTTCTGCATGCCATTTTACCAGATTTAAACTGATGATCTATAATCCGGAATCGCCGATGTCCCGACGAGTCCGGATTAAAGACTTTTGACTGTACATCTTTTTCATATGACAGAATTTTAGATTAAACATTGATTCTTATAGTCATTAATGCAGTATTATTAATTTGGACCTCATCACTGTTGAATGATTAAATAAAAAACAATTAGCCTTTTGAGTCAGTGGGAAACCTGCAATAAACTACTAAAGTTCGGCAGTTTTCAGCTCTTGGTTATTAAAGGGCATAAAATGAGCATAAAAAATTAATTTATTCTTCCGTTGATCAACTCTAAATGTCTTTCTGCGAGAACTCAAATGCAAGCTTCAAAGGAAAGAGAAGCAATGACATTGTAAAACATATCAGGATTTATATGCAACAATTTATATTTTTCTTCAAAAAATGAACAATTATAACTCATAGGTTTTTCATATTAAAAATAAAGGAAAAGAAAAGGGGAAGGGGCTTATTATCAGTTCTGAAGATGGTCACCTACAGAATAACATTTAGAAAGAGTTCATTTAAATACATTCTGAAATGTGAAATTATCTTGATCATAACCTAAAAAAGTAATTTATAATTTACTGATTTTTGCCAGCTCAGAAAATGTCCAAAATATTACAAACAGCAATAACATTACACCCACATATACTCATTTTCATTACAAAATGAGCTGCCCTAAACTATACATAAGTTAGGTCTGTATACGGTAAACAGGACATTTCTAACTGAATATAAGCAACCACAGTGCTCCATAGTTAATTAGATCAAAGTTATCAAAATCTGTGCAATAAATGAAGATGGATTATCCATTTATTGCAGGAATATAGTGCTTTGACAAAAACATAGTTACATTTTATCATATGTAATAAACTTTTTATCATATGTAATAAATATTTTTGCTAATTTGTTTAAAATTTCTCATAAGTATTCTATGCTTGTTGAAAATTTTGTATACTTGCTCAGGAGTTAAGTTTACCTAACTCATCATCTCTGCCACTCTAAGCATGTGCACAGAACTGACAGGCAAGACATGTGGATTAACATCTCAATGGAAGTGCATACCACCTATTCATCGCATGTAACAAGTATAGGTATAAGCGTATAGGACACTAGAATTTCACCACAGCTTGTATAGGCCCACCATACTAACTGCGCAGATTATCCCAATTTTGAGGGGGAAGACCCTCTTTCCCTACTACCAACCACTCCAGAGGATATTTGATTCACCATGCATTTTGAATGCCACCTAGCCATACAGATACTACACACAAAAATCCGTTGCTTCTTTGGGATTCGAATTTGGACTCATTGGTACAGCAATCAATGTCACTAACCACTATATCATGGGTTCTCCCTCTTTTTTTCTCATGCCTCCCTACTGCCAAAAATAAAAATTCCTACACCCCCTTTCCCCATGAGGTCACTTTTTTTTTCTGACCATGAGGCCACTTCATGGCCAGGAGGATCTGAGTGTACCCTTTATACCCTATATCTCCTTTCCCAATAACATCACCTACCTAAGGTTAGTAATAATAAAAAAAGCATACTTTATGAAAGTTTATAGAAAAATGCTGTTTTCACACACACATATGGTAACGGGGGGGGGGGGGGGGACAGACGAATGAGCTTGCACACTTTTGAAAAGATTTCAGTTCAAAATAGAAATCACTAGCAATACTGAGTTTACTTCTACACTTCGCTATTAGTGCTGCAACTACTGAAAGTGCCCTTTCACACAAAAAAGTGTTTGAAAACAGTAAGTACAGTTGCTGTGCTTGGCTTATTCATCTTGTCAAAGCCATACTTGGCTGCAGAATAATTTTTAATGCATCTAGCAATCAACTAAAATAAAATGAAGTACATGCCATGCGGTAATAACAGTAGCCCCTATTTTTAAAATTGGGAATTGCAAATTTGAAATTGTAAGCAAATTTAAATATTTAGGATCAGAACTTAATACTCTCAATGATTTAATGGCTGAGATCTGTAGTAGAGTCACAGATGCTAACTGATGTTTTTTTGGTTTCAAAAAATACTTGAAGTCTAACTTCACTAGCAGAAAAATGAAGATTTTAATTTAGAACAGCTTAATCAGACCCATACTTACATACTCTGCTGAGACTTGGGCAATGACAGAAAAAGCTAAAAGTATCATTTCTGTCTTTGAAAGAAAAATTTTGAGAAGTATTTTTGGTGGCATAAATTGTAACAATATCTGGAGAAAAAGAACCAACTCTGTACTCTATAAATCTTTTAAAGAAATAGATATAGTAAAATATATAAGGATTCAAAGAATTAAATGGGCAGGACACCTGTGCAGAATGGATGAAAATCGAGTAACTAAAATGATCTCGGCCAGACCATTCAACACCTGAAAAAGAGGAAGACCTAAACTTAGGTGGCTTGACTGTTTGGAAACAGACTTCAGAATTTTAAAAATAACTAATTGGATGTCCATGGTCAGGGATAGAAGAGCTTGGAATTCAATTCTGAGGAAGGCAAGGGCCCATCATGGGCTGTCTGCCATTGAAAAATAATTTTTAATTTCCAAAGTTTGCTCTGGTAGTGTTTCTGGCAGCACATCTATGTCAACGTGAAAAGAACCCGTCACAGTCTATAATGGTTATTATCATGAATTGAAAAAGTAATGTTTGAATTGATAAGTGAGGTGCTGCAAATTATATGTTATTTTATTCTTAGCATGAGTATCTTTAAAAACTTCCTTAAACTGCAGAGAAATTGTAGGAATAACTGCAAGCTAAAACTTTACACTCCCAGAGTTGCAACTTATCAGTATATGCTGTGATGGCATCCCGATGATAAATTATGCTAGCTAATACACTTGGCTTCCTGAATTCGACATATAATTCAGTTTGATTTTGATTGTAAAATCTGAATCTCTTTATTTCAAAGTCCTGCACTAACTGATTTTTTTTATGTTTTTGGTCATATAATCACTGTGACAAGAAAGCAGTATTTGTGAAAATTTTTATTTACTTTCTAGACCAAGAAAAATATTAATTGCTTAATGGTTTGATGAGTGTTTCTCCAATGATATGACTTTTCTTGGCTTTAGTAATGAGTAGCGATACCTCATATGAAGCTTCGGGTGCTTTTTCAGATGACTGAGCAAAGGATCTAATATTATCCAATTCCACATGTTACAGACTTGCAAATGTTGCAGCAAAACACTCCTTTAGCTTGTCTTTCAATGCACTACGTTATGTCGACAAATGTCGCTCTAGACAAGAATATCTCATGTGTCATGATTGCTCAACACTTCATAACACATTGTAGTTGATTGATACCATTTTTTTTCCGGTACAACAAAAAAACAATGTTTAATATAATCATTATCATATTTGTTTTTCTGCCATGACGAAGTAAAAAAAAAAAAAAAAAAAGTCAACAGTTTATATTTAAATCAAAAGTACATGTAATTTCAATGCTTATGTGATTAATACTGATTGAACTCAGTCCCAAATACAACTTGAACGTAGTGCGGTGGGGTGTGTGTATGTTGTGGTGTGCGCAGACGGCAGAGTATCACTTGCCCTATCCACGTGCCCCTTTATATGTAATCGTACCTCCTTGATGAGTATGCGGTCCAATCTGAAAATAAATGCATTATACTGCCTGGGTAGCTCGTTGCGTACATGAGAAATAAAGAATGGCATATGATC
Organism: Stegodyphus dumicola; assembly: GCF_044657685.1. Taxonomy (NCBI): domain Eukaryota; kingdom Metazoa; phylum Arthropoda; class Arachnida; order Araneae; family Eresidae; genus Stegodyphus; species Stegodyphus dumicola. The sequence goes on along the minus strand of NC_140773.1, from coordinate 213,926,306 downwards.
ATCTATAATCTTGTTTGTATTATAGCAAAGCACTCCATAACTGATTTACGTATGATGGCATGTAAATTGATAATTATTGCATGCTAAATGTAATTCCGAATACCAATTCAGAAATGATGTTAAAATTCAAATAGTTATTTTCAGAAAAATGTTATACAACCACTTATTCTATCAGTCATGCTCACATTTCTAGAAATAGACTAGTGTGCCTATTCAAAGACTGCTATAAATGAGAAAGATATGGACTTCTTTTCTAATCCTGTATCTTGATTTTCTATATGAAAATTTAAGATACCTAAACCACACAAAAGCTACAAACAGGCAAATATATGAGTTTCTTGAAAGCATATCACAAGAGATGAGAGTAAGTAAAAGTTAGAAATTTAACAACTTTACACAATATATCTAATGTGGCAACAATCTAGAATTCTTAAAATCAATTATGTATACCACAAGAAGCAAAGAAAATCAGCATAAAAATTTCTTAAAATGTTTGTTTTTGAATATGGAAAAAGAGAAATAGTAATTATAATTTATTGAAATAAATTATAATTATTGAAGTCATTAAAATACACCTGAACATGAAGTTATTTTGGTACATATAAAAAATATTGATATATTCTTTCATTTATTTCAAAATTAAGCAAAATTCAATCCTAGAATGATGTTAGTTTTATAGAGAAGTTCTATGCATTTTAATATTTATTTATTGCTAAGAATACAAAATCAGTCACTTTATAAAGCTAAAAAAATTTAGATACGAGTGGACACTTACATGGATGAGTTTCATCATAAACTCGGGATAATAAAGCCACGGCTTTCCTTCGAGGTAAAGCTCGAACACCAATATTTTTCAAAGCTTGTTTTATATCTGGAGTGACCATATTCTTGTAGTCAGGCAGTGGAGTTATCGGTGAATCAGATAGCTTAAATTGCGAAAAACATTTATCCTGTACTACAGGTGTAGCTAAAATTTTGAAAATCAAATCAAAATATTAGTACTTGTTAAACATGCTGTAAAAATCCATTTAAGTAATTAAATCATATATGCATCAGACGTAATGCTAATGCAAATATCAAAGCATTATTTTTTATCATAAAATTGACAAACAAATAAAAAATTATTCGAACAATATTATGAAGTAAAGTAAATAATGATAATTTTATTCTACAATCTTCCTCAGGACAAAAAGCCTAGGAGGTGATTTACAGGTTACTTCTCTATTATGTGAATCATTTTATTGATTAAGCCTTAGGTAGACATCGATAAAATGAAACCCATTAAGGCTCAGTTCATTTCAGAGATACAAATATATTTTCATTCATTAAAATACTATTCTTTATAAAAGTGAATGAGCTTTGCATATAGAAGTAGATTACAAATTTTTAGAAATTAATTAAAAAAATTAAGGTTCTTCAAACCCCCCATAATAGACTTCAACCCTCTGAGCAGCTTGGGTTTTTGGATCTGTCATGAAGACCTGAATTAGCTAAATTTGTATATTTACTTACTTTAGGCTCTATTTTCATAAACTTACATATATTAAGATGACATTAATTAGTCATATTATTAAAGAAAGTAAGAAAGCAAAATATCGTAAATTATAAGCTAATATATACCAAGTGACAAAAAATTGCAAGACCAGATAAAGCCGGCCATGCCGTTCAGACGATTAAATTAAGGCTCTTATTTGCCAATAATTTTACCATAAATGCTTACTAAACTTTAAGGTTTTTTTAGTGTAAAATGAAATGATATTTGAGCATACTCAAGAAATTTTTATATATTTAAAACAAATTTGTTATACAGACACTTTCTATATTTTATTCATTTGCCCCTAAACTGCTGCACACATGAATTGTTATGAAGTATGAAAATGTTCTAAATACATGCTTGTTGGAAACTGTACGACTTTTGCATCACGGTGTATTTATAACTTTAACAAATGTGAACTATCAAGCTCTACATCTAAATTACAGTTTTTCCTTAGATTTTTTCTAGCTATGCTACTGCTTATTCGAAAGACAAATGAAATTGCTCCAATGTAAGCAGTCATAAATCTAATTTGACAATGAAAATAGTACAGTCCTGCCTTTTGAGAAATAGCTAGAGATCTTGATCTATTAATCAACAATGCAGCTCAATTAATATTATAAGTTGAATTTTAATTTTTATTTAGTCATGAAAACATAAAATATATGATTGACATTAAAAGAAAAAAATTAATTTTCTTAGCTATTTTGAGTTACAGAAAAAAGCTCTAAATTATACTCATGTTTAGTTAGTGCAAACCATCACATCACTAGTTCACAACACAAATAATAATATGCATTTTGGGCATTTGTTCATGCTTTGAGTAGTAGTTTCAATTCCAAGTGTAAAACATAATACAGTGTTTTGATAACAATTTTATAGAGAATTCAAATTTTATCAAAGATTTACCATATAAACAATAGGTCTTAACCACTTGCGCTAAAAAGACGTGCCACGCACGTTGAGATGCTTTTGTCTCAAAAAGGCGAGCGGCGTGAACACCACATCGATAGGCATTTATCACAAAAATGAAAATAACGCGGTGCACACATCGCCTAAGAACGATATTGTTTATTTCTCGAGTTACAGCTCTGGATTGCACTTGCAGACGCGGAGCAGCGTAAATGAGACACTTTACCGCTTGTTATATTATAGTGCACGGCACCGCAACCGTGAAGTTTAGCCTTAGCGCAAGTGGTTAAGAAACAGAGTGGCTACAACTATTTATTTTTTGCTTAAAGCTGTAAATTAAAATGATTTTAAAAACGTATATCGCAAAATGCAAATAGAATTTTCATACATTGAAAATACAGATTTTATGATTAAACTTCAGTATGTAATTAGATTAATACATAAAGTATTTGTAAAGATAAAATAGTTAAATAAACACACTAATCTGAAAGTATTAAAAAATACTCACAATAGTTTTCTTTCTTTTCACAATGTGAAATTTCCTTATGTTTCTTTAGCTGTGTCATTTTTGCAGATAATTTTCTTACAGCTGATAATTTCCTAGATTTTAAATTTGAAACATGAGTATCTGTTTCAGATACTTTATTTTGTTTACTTGGAGCCTGAAAATCTTGGAAGGAATCTTCTTTGGTCAGTGCACGGATTCTCTCAGACAAAGGTAAAAATAAGTCATCACTGGACGAATCCTACAAAGGAATAGATATTTACAGCAACAATTAAAAAAATATGAAAGGTATAGGCATAAAATATAATTCACCACAAAAAAAGAGTAAAGTGTCATTTAAAGACTATTTTGCAAATTAAATGCTACACAGTAACATCTTAATTATTATTCAAACAGCAGACACAAGAGCCACTCCGTCAACTTAATTAATGGCAGGGAGACAATATAGTGGTTAGGGGTGCCCACTTATGGTATCAAAAAACCCAGGTTCGAATTCTGGAGAAGACGTTGATGTTTGTAAATGTACAGTGTCGGTGCGGCATGACGACACTCTAAATATGCGGCAAGCCAAAAGTCCTCTCGTGTGAATTGGTGGAAGGGGAGAGGGTGGGAGATACCCAGGGGTGCTCTAGCTCAAAATTGGGTGTGGAAAATATAACCTCTCTTAGGAGAAGGCTCTGGCAACCATTGTTCCATGTAATAAGGACAAGACAACAACAACATGTACTATTTTTAATTAAACAAAAAGGAAGAAAGAAAAAACATGGAAATTTAATTTATGATTCTCATGATGATAAGATTACATTCCTGAATATTGAAAATTCAAAGTAAATTCGTGATCAAAACTAGTTAGATTTCGATGAATGAATGAGACAAAGACAGCTTGAGTTGCACTGAGAAAACTAGACTGACAGATTAAAGAAAAATTTTGGACAAATTTAGCAAAGTGGGAAGGAAGAGAATGTAAATCAATAATAATTAGCAATGGGAGAGTTACTAAATATTTCCTTTTGTAATATAAATAAATTTCATATCCTTCAATGCTAAATTTCTGTATTTTAGCAAGAAAAACTGGTAGAAATAATTGATTTAAATTTTGCATGAATTACTTGTGAAAAAATGAAATTTGTCTGTTAAAGAGAAGAAAACTTGAAATACAGTCAAAAGTCTTTAATCCAGACGTCCATAATCCGGAATGATCTATAATCTGGACCTCAAAGCTACAAACTTTCTGTGCACGTGTAAATGCATGATGCAATTACGGATGCGCATTTAATGTATAATAAACAGTATAAGCTAGGATAAAATTATCTAATTATCTATTTCAGTTAATGTTGCAGATTGCAGTGTTTCTTAATCTTCTAATTGGATCCAGCTTATTATTTTTTGCAGACTGTTAGAGCAATTTTATAAAAAGTAAGCTTGAACTTTCGATTATGTCAAAAAGAGTTTCCGATTCTGGAGCTGCTAAAGGATCTACAAAGTGAAAGCATGTTTCGATGCCCATCAAACAAGAAGTGGAATTGCTGCAAAAAATGGATAAAGGCATATCCTTTGTTTCTCTAACCATTCCGAAATCTGTTTATCAATTTCACGCTGCTCTGCGGGGGGGGGGGGATATTGTGGCGTGCAATGAACTGGAAGTTGATCTGTCAGCACTATCTTTATCTTCAGGGCAGATGTTTTTATTTTATTTGGCTTATAATTCCTTACTAAATGTAGTATTTCATCTCAATGTACTCCGTTTTTGATATGATTTCAATCAAATTCCTTGTAATTATAAATATCACGAATACACATCAAATAGTTTTCTGGTTGCAATTTTCTAATTTCAACTATGTGTAATGTATGCTTTATGCATGCACGCGTTGAAAGAAATGTTTAATAAAGTAAACAAATAAATATTAAGCCTTTTTTTGTAAATTTGATACCCTTTAGATCATAATTGCTCTTTATTTCATAAATTATGGTTTCATATTTTCAACTGTATAATTTCTGCATGCCATCTTACCAGATTAAAATTGATGATCTATAATCCGAAAAAACCGATAATCCGGAATCACCGAAGTCCGAACGAGTCGGGATTAAAGACTTTTGACTGTATTTGCCATTAAATATGCATGATACTGGTGTAAAAACGAAAAATATTTTTATGTATAAATACCTGTGAAATAATGAAATTTATTTGGTAAAAAGACAAAATTTGAAAGATAATGCCACTATATGCACAATACTGGTGTTGAAAAATGGAGAATACTTATATGTGACATAATGCACATCACCAGCATTTCTGATAAAAATTGAAGCACAGAATGTGTTTTCTGTAACTTACCAAAAATCTAGATTATTCTGTCATGGTGATTACATCATAAAATGATCATTCTCTTTTTAAAAATTTTTATTTATTTATTTAAAAATTAGAACACTAAAGATACCAACTTCTGATAAAATAAAATAATTCTGGTGTCTGTCTACAACTTGCATAACATAAATTTGGAAAGATTGGCACATTTTTATTATTGTTGTGATACAAGGAGAGCAGCAAGCAGTAGTCTAACTTTGCCAATATGCTGAAGCAAAGGGTGATGTGTTCAGGAAGTTGACTAGATAATTAATAAATCTCTAACATTATTGTTGGCTTATTTAAATTATTTTTTGTCTGAGCATTATGAAAAAATCATATGATGTGGATAATCTAGGAATGGTGTAATCTAGAGAAAGCTATTACAGTACAAAGTCCGTAATCCGGACGTCCATTATCCGAAATTATCTATAATCCAGACCTCAAAGAAACAAACTTCTTTTTTTTTGGTATGCTTTACGGATGCGCATTTAATGTATAACGGATGGTGTAAGCTAGGCTAAAATTATTTTTACTGATTCTAAGGCATTTCAGTTAATGTTGCAGATTGCGCTGTTCCTTAATCTTCTAATTGGATCCAGCTTATTATTTTTTGCAGACTGTTAAAGCAATTTTATAAAAATTAAGCTTGAACTTTCGATCATGTCAAAAAGAGTTTCCAATTCTGCAGCTTCCAAAGGATCTACAAAGCGAAAGCATGTTTTGATTTCATCAATCAAAAAGTGAAATTGCTGCAAAAAATGGATAAAGGCACATCTGTCTCAAAATTATGTGAGGAGTACGACATTGGAAAGTCAGTTTATATGACATAAGCTTAAAAAAAAAAAAAAAAAAAAAAGAACAATGCCCCAATCATCAATCAATTAACGGATGGCAAAATCTGTAGTATGGTTCTAGATCCAGAAAATATCGCTTCTGATAGTGAAGAAAGTGACAGAGAGGTTATTGAAAACGAGAAAATTTCGATTGACAAGTTAGTCAGTATTCTCGACACAGCAATTACAGGACTTGAACAGAACTTTGTAACTGAACAAGAAATTATGTCTGTTTATAGAATTAAAGAGAAAGTATTATCACATAAAACGAAGCAACTTAAACAACGTACATTGAAAGAAATGTTTAGTAAAGTAAACAAATAAATATCAAGCTTTTTTTTCATAAATTTTGATACCCTTTAGATCATAATTGCTCTTTATTTCATATTTTAATTGTATAATTTCTGCATGCCATCTTATCAGATTTAAATTGATGATCTGTAACATGGAAAAACCCCTAATCCGGAATCGCCAAAGTCCCAATGAGTCCAGATTACGGACTTTATACTGTATAAAGAATTATTATTTTTAGAACAGAAAGGGGAAATACCCAAATTAAAATGAAAAACGAAGGGACAATTTATATAATTTTGATTTACACTTTTCATCTTACATATATATGAATTATGATCATCATTATCAATCATCATATATGTATACACAGACTTAAATTGGAAAAGCTAATGAAAGAAAAAAAAATTACAGATGGATTATTTATAACAACCTGTTTATTATTAATGCAGTCAAAAATCTCAAAATAAGTAATATTAACTGCTATGAATTTGAGAATTTCTCTACCACAAGAAATTTATGATAGTCTAAGTACTTACAAAATTCTTATGGACATGCTTAATATTTTAGGTTATAATAGACATAAAAAACTATCTCAATTACTTGTTCTTTTTCAATTTTCAATACAAAAATCAGAATACTTTATTTCTACAAGTTAGAGGTATCCCAATGGGTGCAAATTACTCGCCTCAACTGTGCAATCTATTTTCTAAAGAATTCAAATTTCTTAATTCACTACAAGGATTTACAAAAACTCTCCTTCACCATGCAGATACACTTACTGATGACATTATTTCCTTTAATAATTTTAATCTCATTGACAACAGCAGTATTTACCCTGAATGCCTGAAATTAAACAAGATTAACACAGAGCAGTTAGAAGTAAATTATCTAGATCTATGCATTGTTAATCTAAAAATATTAAGGCTTTATGACAAAAGAAGAGATTCAACTTTACTGCTGTAAAACTTACTAACTGGTTTTCTAAAATCTTCAAGTTCTAAGTAATACTATTAATAATCAAATAAAATATATTAAGAATGTTTGTATGGAAGTAGAACAGCAATCAAAAGAAATTTCAATACTTATAAAAACCTAAAAAAATAATAAAGTTCCCTTAACTTTCCCTGATTTACTTTTAAAAACATTAGAGATTCTATGAACTATGAGCTTTTGCTAACAAAATAAAAGCTATTCTTAAACCTTTTTTAGGAGCAATGGTACGGATGTGTGAAAAACACTTTCATAGAGTATAAATATATATAGTAATAATTTTGTAAAAATTTGTAGGATATTTCTTCATATATATTTTCTTTGACTAAAACATAGGCAACTTTTTATTTCATGAGTGGCTATAATTTGCCATTTAGCATGAAGATTTTTTCCCTTTAAAATATTTGCTACTCAATTTTTGTTTTTCATTACATTACCAAATAATTCTTTAGTTCTGTATTTTGCCTACATAACATGGCAAGGATAAAAATTTGCCCAAAGCAATCACAATATTTTAGCTGTATATTCACTGTTGTAATTATTTCCTTTGCAAATAATGATGCTATAATAATTTTTTAGTTTATTATCAAATAATAGACTAAAATATCTTAGTAATTTCATTTTTTATATTATTTAACTTTACTTAAATTTTTCACTTGCATTTTCACGTATAAGACTAATACTTATTGAAGACATCTTTTGTGTGGGTTAGAACTGCTCTGTAGGAGAGAAATTTTTAATTTTCAGGTATACTGAACGTACTTATACTATTAATTTAATACCTTGGATAATTTTAAGTTTACAGAAACAATAAATGTGCTCAGAAAAAGTATATTCTCATAAGAAGACTTTACCTCCTCTTGACAATGTAAGGGTCTGAAGATAATAATACAACCTTTTCCACGTTAGTCATCTTTACAACTATATTTAATTAATATGATTTAGCAAATATTCTGAATCCAACTTTTTGTTTCAATTTTTAATTTGCAATACCATTAATTTGTTCAATTTATCATATATTGTTTTCCTATTATTTTTCTTTTGCAAGTTTAGTTTTAATTTTAACTTAATATATATATATATAATCAATTATGACCATGATTATTAACCATCATGACTAATATACAGGAAACAATTTTCAAAGCAGATATTTTTAACATGGTTTTTCGTGCATGCTGTCTTAACTGTCACAATTTAATTTTGCTCAACACAAGAATTTCAATTATACGTGGTATGAAGGAGAACGTGGGCTCATTCTGATAGTCCTCTTTAACGACTGGTTTGAAAATTCATTCATTAAAGAAAACAAGCATTGACTAGAGAAGCAAAGCATGAATTTCAAAAGTCTCCTAATCCTAAATAATGCTACAGGACACAGTGTTGAAGCCTGCATGATAATACATCCAAACATAGAAGTTTTATTCCTTCCAATTCTAATGGATCAAGGAATCATAAAAACATTAAAAGCCTGTTATATCAGGCATGTTTATATGTTTGTAAATAAAGCATTAGACAAAGGAAGACACACTAATAGCATATGGGAAATAATTCAACTTAAGACTCCACAAAGAAATTATTAAACTCACATGGGAATAAGTTAATTCATCAACAATGAATGTTTGCTGGAATCAACTCTGGAGAGAAGTAGAAAATAATTTTAAAAGATGTCCATCCATTGAAAATGAAATTAAAGAAATCCTACAAATTCCAAAAGCAATGGATGGTGATGGATTTTCAGATATTGTCGAAAATGACGAGAATGACAATTGTGAAATGATATACAAAGAATTGGATGATCTTATAACTCTAGCTAATGGTGAAAGCAGAGACACTAAAGAAGATACAAAATCTTTTATCTTACAATTTAAATGAACTTTTAAAACAAGCACAGGAACTGTCTGATTTTTTAATGGAGACTAACTAAAATAAATGAAGAAGAGGATACTTTATGAGAAGTACAGAAAATTGTTATGCTCTTGCTGCAAAACATTTAACGAGTTGTGACAGACAGTGTTCCAAACAAAAATCACGACTTTTAAAAAAATAATTATATGATGTACATACTTATAACCTTTAATGTAATAGAAATCATTTGAATTAGTATTTGTTGTCTTTTTTAACAAACAAACAAACAAGCAAACACAAACAAACAAACAAACACACACACACACACACACAAGATCAGTTACACAAATATTTATGATCAATAACTCTTTGAAAAAAACAGACATTATTGAAAGCAATCTAAGACCACACTGTTCTTCATTGCCAAAAGCCAAAGCCCTCCAAAATGAGGGGCAGAGGGAGGATTAAATAACCATTTAATATTTTCTGAAGAAATATAACCCTGTAGCTGTTCATCACATTGAACAATAGAAAAGGCTTTCCTTAATTCTTTATTAGCTCCTATAAAATTCGTTGCACAATCACTGTGAATTTCACATGGTTTGCCTCTACGAGCTATAAACCGCTTAAGTGTCGCGAGGAATGATTTTGTTGAAAGATCTCGAACTAATTCTAAGTGTATTGCTCTTGTAGTAAATCCGTACGCACTCAACAGTAAGGAAGTGGATAATGACCGTTTATCAGGTGCACAAAAGCTACAATATTTAAAGGGTTCTTTAAAAGGAGATGCTTTGCAGATTATGTCCGATGTTATGCAAATTGTATTTCTTTCTTTGTACCGAGGAGCGGCGCAGACACAAATTTGTTAGGTTTTTAAAGCTCGCGTTTAGAGCTTTGAGGTTGCTGTGAATTACTGTAGTTTAAACTAAGCAGAGGTTCTTCTGAGTTTGTGTTGGTAAGCCGCTACTGAGTTTGGAGTTTGCAGTGTGGTCTTCGCCGTTCCTCAACTAACTTACTGTTTGAAAGTCAATAAAGAAGTTTCGGTCAATGTTATGATTCTGAGTTTTTTTTGGGTTCTATAATGAAGTAATATCAAGTCAATTTACAGTCAACTATTTTTAACAACGGATCGTACAGGTTTTTTGGTCCGTCAGCTACGGAGTCGCAGTAAATTTGGTGAGTCAGTGTGTTTTTTTATCTTTCTTATTAGATAATGGAATTTACAACGCTTAAGACTAAAAAGTGTGTAGCTAAAGCTAAGTTAAGTAAACTGAAAGAGAAAATTACAGTGACTTATGATTCTGCTGATGTTGATCAGTTAGAACTTTTTAAATCTAGATTAAATAATTTAATGACCGAACTTTCGGACATTTTTACTAACATATTTGTAGTGTGTGAAGAAAAATATATTGATGTATTTATAGAAGAACAACAGGTCATACAAGATACTGTTGATGAGTTAATTTTAATGCTAACCAGAGTTAAGAATGTTAAAGACATTAGTGTGAAAACTAAATTTTGTGAAATAGCAAGTATACGCTTACCTAAGCTAACTCTTCCTGTATTTAGTGGCAGTACTGAAGAATGGTTATCATTTTCTGATTTATTTAAAACGGCGATAGTGGATAATGACCGTTTATCAGGTGCACAAAAGCTACAATATTTAAAGGGTTCTTTAAAAGGAGATGCTTTGCGGATTGTTCAAGCTTTAACTATTTGTGACAGGAATTTTGAAATAGTGTGGCATTTATTGTGTCAAAGATTTCCACATAAGGGAGAATTACTTTCATCGTTATTAAAGAAATTCTTGTATTTATCAAATTTACAATCTGAAATTCCTTGTCAGATATTAGTTTTAGTACGCACTGTAAGAGAGTGTGTATGTTCGTTTGAAAATCTAGGCTTCAAAGTGGAGCAATTCGCGGATACTATTTTAATGTTAATAGTACAGTTTAAATTGGATTCTTCGACGAGAGGATGGTGGGAAAGAACATTAAAGAGTGAGGAAATACCAACACTTAATAATCTGCTAGAGTTCTTGAAATCTCATGCCAGAACCTTGCAAGCAGGTAAACTGCAAGGTGTTAAAAAACAAGTTACAAAAGACAAATTAACTTCATTGGCTTCAGAGATTCGCGCGCAGTGTACGTATTGTAAAGCCGGTCATTCAATTTTTAAATGTAATAAATTTTTAAATCTGAATGTGCAGGAACGCGTTAATTTTGTCAAGAGAAATAATGTTTGTTTTAATTGTTTGGTTTCAAACCATAAAGCTTTCGGGTGTAGAAGTACACATAAATGTAAAAAGTGCATTAAAAATCATCACACACTACTGCATTTCGAAAGAGTTCAAAATGAACCAAAGGCACTTAAAGGAGTTTCGAACAGTTCGAATGAATTATCAGTGACGGCTAAGCCATTTTTCCCTGGGCCAGAACCTCGCGCTCAATCGGCTGGGTCAGGGAAGAATATCGCAAGTTCTAGTCCAGTAATTAAATCTTGTGTTTCAGACTTTAATTTTCAGAGTGAAGTTTTATTATGTACGGCTGTTATTAAAGTGTTAGATTCATCGGGTGAATACCAATTGTGTAGAGCCCTCCTTGACCCTGGCAGTCAAGCAAGCCTGATTTCAGAAGATTGTGTACAAAGGCTAGGGTTAGCAAGAAGAAATGCCAAAGTTTTTATTTCATGTTTAGGGTCTTTGGATACGAAAACTAATGGGATTACGGAAATAAACTTCGTTCCGCATTTTCCGACGAAAGTGTCATTTAAAACACCAGTATTTATCATCAATAGAATTATTGGAACTTTGCCGCATTTTACATTGGATAAGAAGTACGTTGAGGAATATAATGATTTAATGTTAGCAGATCCAACATTTTACAAAAGTAGGCCTGTTGATCTACTTTTAGGCGTAGATATTGCATTACCTCTTTTAAAGGGAGAAATAATTAAATGCGAAGAAGGTAAACCGGTAGCTTCTCATTCTGAACTAGGATGGATTATTTCAGGTAGTGTGAATAATTCAACAGAAATTAATCCTACTATCTATGTTAATAATATACAAGTGGAAACTGATCAGATGCTGTCAGACTTTTGGAAATTGGATGCTGTACCTACGTTTGACATGCTTACTAAATCGGAGAGAGCATGTGAAGATTATTTCAAATCTACATATACGAGAGAGGAAAGTGGGGTATATACTGTGAAATTACCGTTTCACTCTCCGCCTTCTAAGCTTGGAGATTCCAGGCAATAGTTATGCGTAGATTCCAATCTTTAGAAAATTCACTTCTAAAAAGGCCTCAGATATATGAACAGTATAAGGATTTCATGAGGGAATACCTTGAGCTGAGACATATGGAGGGAGTGCCTGAGGGAGAGATTCTTATTGACTCTACGTATTACATGCCTCATCATGCCGTATTAAAGGAATCAAGTACTACAACTAAACTGAGAGTTGTTTTCGATGCTTCAACTAAAACGACATGGGGTCTTTCATTGAATGATATTTTGATGGTTGGGCCAAGAGTTCAGCAAGAGCTGTTTCCAATTCTTCTACGGTTTAGAACTCGCAAAATTGCAGTATGTGCCGATGTAGAGAAGATGTTCAGACAAATTCGTCTCCACCCAGAAGATACAAATTGGCAACGAATGATTTGGAGGGATAGTCCTAGTGAGCCCTTGAGTACATTTAGATTAGTGACAGTTACATATGGGACTGCCTGTGTGCCATATTTGTCTACTAGAGTAATGAAACAACTTGCATTAGATGAACAAGTGATATTTCCTTTAGCATCAAAAATTGCCCTTCGTGATTTTTATGTTGATGATTTGCTTTCAGGGGCACAAAGTGAAGAGAAAGCGAATGTTCTAGTTCAGCAGTTGAATGAAATGATGAAAAGGGGTGGATTTCGCTTAAGGAAGTGGATTTCAAACAGTTCAGCTATTTTAGAGAATATTCCCGAGTGCTTACGAGAATCCAGTATTTCTCTTGAAATAAACAGTGACAAGAAAGTAAAAGTATTGGGAATTAATTGGAACAACTCTAGTGATAAGTTTCATTTTTCGGTATGCATAAGTGATAAAGAGTTTACTAAGAGGACTATTTTATCAGAAGTAGCCAAAATCTTTGATCCAATGGGATGGTTAGCGCCAACAATAATATACGCGAAAATATTATTACAAGAGTTATGGAACTTCCAGCTGGGTTGGGATGAACTCGTTGATAAGAGAATAAGTAGAAAATGGAAGCGTTTCTCTCTAGAATTGCCCTTACTTTCAAGCTTACAATTTCCGAGGTATGCTTGAGTCCGAAGGCAGTAGTTATAGAAATCCATGCTTTCTGCGACGCTTCAGAAAAGGCTTATTGTGCAGTCATCTATCTCCGTACAATCAACCTTGATTCCTCAGTCAACGTCAGCCTTCTGACATCGAAAGCCAGAGTAGCGCCCTTAAAAACCCAGTCTCTTCCGAGATTAGAGTTGTGTGCTGCGTTACTTTTAGCAAACCTCTTACATGCAGTATTATTATGCATAGAACTGCCTATTAACAATATTTACGCATGGACCGACTCGCGGGTTACATTGGCATGGGTCTCGTCCGAACCTTATCGCCGTTGGCTACCTTTTGTGGCAAATCGAGTTGCAAAAATCCAGGAAGCTGTTCCAGGTATTCAATGGAATTATGTTGCTGGGAAAGAAAATCCTGCAGACTGTGGGACCAGAGGTTTTATTCCATCAGAATTCCTACAATGTGAGTTATAGATGAAGGGACCGCAGTGGTTAAACGAATCCCTAATTCATGTACAGCAAAATTCAAGTGTAGAATTAGAGGGTGAAGTTATGTTGAAGGAATTGAAAAAGAGTTTCAGTTCAATAGTGTGTTTTCAAGATTTTCATCATGGTTAAAGTTATGTCGAGTGTTAGCGTGGTGTTTAAGATTCAGAAATAATTGTAGTAAGTTACTTACAGAGCGTATAAGGGGTTATTTCTGTGAAGTTACTTCTATGGTTAGGATTGTGCAAAGAGCCGAATTTCCAGAAGAATTATTCTGTTTAGAATCTGGTAAACCCTTGAAGACATGAAGTAAATTACTGTCTTTAAGTCCTTTCTTGGATTCCGCGGGAGTAATGCGTGTAGGCAGAAGGCTCAGAAACTCTACAGTTTCAAATAATCAGAAACATCCTATGATTTTACCTAAGAATCACAATATTACGCGTTTAATTATTAAGCATTATTATGACACGTATCTTCATGCAGGTACGCAGCTACTCACTTCTGTCATACGACATAGATTTTGGATTGTGAATGCTAGAGATATTATAAGAAAGTGTATAAACCAATGTGTTATCTGCCGTAGAGTTAGAACGCAAACTGCAACTCAGCTAATGGCAGATTTACCCGCTTCAAGAGTTACTCAAAGTAGAGCTTTTTCTCGTGTAGGGATTGATTTAGCAGGACCATTTAACATAAAATATCGTCCGGGTAGAGGAGTCAAAATCTTTAAGTGTTACGTATGTCTATTTATTTGTTTTACTACAAGAGCAATACACTTAGAATTAGTTGGAGATCTTTCAACAAAATCATTCCTCGCGACACTTAAGCGGTTTATAGCTCGTAGAGGCAAACCGTGTGAAATTCACAGTGATTATGCAACGAATTTTATAGGAGCTAATAAAGAATTAAGGAAAGCCTTTTCTACTGTTCAACGTGATGAACAGCTACGGGGTTATATTTCTTCAGAAAATATTAAATGGTTATTTAATCCTCCCTCTGCCCCTCATTTTGGAGGGCTTTGGGAAACGGGTATCAAGTCTATGAATATTCATCACGTTGAACAATAGAAAAGGCTTTCCTTAATTCTTTATTAGCTCCTATAAAATTCGTTGCACAATCACTGTGAATTTCACACGGTTTGCCTCTACGAGCTATAAACCGCTTAAGTGTCGCGAGGAATGATTTTGTTGAAAGATCTCCAACTAATTCTCTTGTAGTAAAACAAATAAATAGACATACATAACACTTAAAGATTTTAATTCTTCTACCAGGACGATATTTAACATTAAATGGCCCTGCTAAATCAATCCCTACACGAGAAAAAGCTCTACTTTGAGTAACTCTTGAAGCGGGTAAATCTGCCATTTAGCTGAGTTGCAGTTTGCGCTCTAACTCTACGGCAGATAACACATTGGTTTATACACTTTCTTATAATATCTCTAGCATTCACAATCCAAAATCTATGTCGTATGAAAGAAGTGAGTAGCTGCGTACCTGCATGAAGATACGTGTCATGATAATGCTTAATAATTAAACGAGTAATATTGTGATTCTTAGGTAAAATCATAGGATGTTTCTGATTATTTGAAACTGTAGAGTTTCTGAGCCTTCCGCCTACATGCATTACTCCCGCGGAATCCAAGAAAGGACTTAAAGACAGTAATTTACTTGATGTCTTCAAGGGTTTACCATACTCTAAGCAGAATAATTCTTCTGGAAATTCGGCTCTTTGCACAATCCTAACAATCATAGAAGTAACTTCACAGAATTCTTCAGTAGATAAATAACCCCTTATACGCTCTGTAGGTAACTTACTACAATTATTTCTGAATCTTAAACACCACGCTAACACTTGACATAACTTTAACCATGATGAAAATCTTGAAAACACACTAGGCTCTTCAAATGTGGAAACATTTGAACTGAAACTCTTTTTCAATTCCTTCAACATAACTTCACCCTCTAATTCTACACTTGAATTTTGCTGTACATGAATTAGGGATTCGTTTAACCACTGCGGTCCCTTCAACCATAACTCACATTGTAGGAATTCTGATGGAATAAAACCTCTGGTCCCACAGTCTGCAGGATTTTCTTTCCCAGCAACATAATTCCATTGAATACCTGGAACAGCTTCCTGGATTTTTGCAACTCGATTTGCCACAAAAGGTAGCCAACGGCAAGGTTCGGACGAGACCCATGCCAATGTAACCCGCGAGTCAGTCCATGCGTAAATATTGTTAATAGGCAGTTCTATGCATAATAATACTGCATGTAAGAGGTTTGCTAAAAGTAACGCAGCACACAACTCTAATCTCGGAAGAGACTGGGTTTTTAAGGGCGCTACTCTGGTTTTCGATGTCAGAAGGCTGACTTTGACTGACGAATCAGGGTCTATTCTTCGTAGATAGATGACTGCACAATAAGCCTTTTCTGAAGCTTCGCAGAAAGCATGGATTTCTATAACTACTGCCTTCGGACTCGACATACCTCGGAAATTGTAAGCTTGAAAGTAAGGGCAATTCTAGATAGAAACGCTTCCATATTCTACTTATTCTCTTATCAACGAGTTCAACCCAACCCAGCTGCAAGTTCCATAACTCTTGTAATAATATTTTCGCGTATATTATTGTTGGCGCTAACCATCCCATTGGATCAAAGATTTTGGCTACTTCTGATAAAATAGTCCTCTTAGTAAACTCTTTATCACTTATGCATACCGAAAAATGAAATGTATCACTAGAGTTGTTCCAATTAATTCCCAATACTTTTACTTTCTTGTCACTGTATATTTCAAGAGAAATACTGGATTCTCGTAAGCACTCAGGAATATTCTCTAAAATAGCTGAACTGTTTGAAATCCACTTCCTTAAGCGAAATCAACCCCTTTTCATCATTTCATTCAACTGCTGAACTAGAACATTCGCTTCCTCTTTGTGCCCCTGAAAGCAAATCATCAACATAAAAATCACGAAGGGCAATTTTTGATGCTAAAGGAAATATCACTTGTTCATCTAATGCAAGTTGTTTCATTACTCTAGTAGACAAATATGGCACACAGGCAGTCCCATATGTAACTGTCACTAATCTAAATGTACTCAAGGGCTCACTAGGACTATCCCTCCAAATCATTCGTTGCCAATTTGTATCTTCTGGGTGGAGACGAATTTGTCTGAATATCTTCTCTACATCAGCACATACTGCAATTTTGTAAGTTCTAAACCGTAGAAGAATTGGAAACAGCTCTTGCTGAACTCTTGGCCCAACCATCAAAATATCATTCAATGAAAGACCCGATGTCGTTTTAGCTGAAGCATCGAAAACAACTCTCAGTTTAGTTGTAGTACTTGATTCCTTTAATACGGCATGATGAGGCATGTAATACGTAGAGTCAATAAGAATCTCTCCCTCAGGCACTCCCTCCATATGTCTCAGCTCAAGGTATTCCCTCATGAAATCCTTATACTGTTCATATATCTGAGGCCTTTTTAGAAGTGAATTTTCTAAAGATTGGAATCTACGCATAGCTATTGCCTGGAATCTCCAAGCTGAGAAGGCGGAGAGTGAAACGGTAATTTCACAGTATATACCCCACTTTCCTCTCTCGTATATGTAGATTTGAAATAATCTTCACATGCTCTCTCCGATTTAGTAAGCATGTCAAACGTAGGTACAGCATCCAATTTCCAAAAGTCTGACAGCATCTGATCAGTTTCCACTTGTATATTATTAACATAGATAGTAGGATTAATTTCTGTTGAATTATTCACACTACCTGAAATAATCCATCCTAGTTCAGAATGAGAAGCTACCGGTTTACCTTCTTCGCATTTAATTATTTCTCCCTTTAAAAGAGGTAAGGCAATATCTACGCCTAAAAGTATATCAACAGGCCCACTTTTGTAAAATGTTGGATCTGCTAACATTAAATCATTATATTCCTCAATGTACTTCTTATCCAATGTAAAATAAATTCCAATAATTATATTGATGATAAATACTGGTGTTTTAAATGACACTTTCACCGGAAAATGCGGAACGAAGTTTATTTCCGTAATTCCATTAGTTTTCGTGTCCAAAGACCCTAAACATGAAATAAAAACTTTGGCATTTCTTCTTGCTAACCCTAGCCTTGTACACAATCTTCTGAAATCAGGCTTGCTTGACTGCCAGGGTCAATGAGAGCTCTACACAATTGGTATTCACCCGATGAATCTAACACTTTAATAACAGCCGTACATAATAAAACTTCACTCTGAAATTTAAAGTCTGAAACACAAGATTTAATTACTGGACTAGAACTTGCGATATTCTCCCCTGACCCAGCCGATTGAGCGCGAGGCTCTGGCCCAGGGAAAAATGGCTTAGCCGTCACTGATAATTCATTCGAACTGTTCGTAACTCCTTTACGTGTCTTTGGTTCATTTTGAACTCTTTCAAAATGCAGTAGTGTGTGATGATTTTTAAAGCACTTTTTACATTTATGTGTACTTCCACACTCGAAAGCTTTATGATTTGAAACCAAACAATTAAAACAAACATTATTTCTCTTGACAAAATTAACGCGTTCCTGAACATTCAGATTTAAAAACTTATTACATTTAAAAACTGAATGACCGGCATTACAATATGTACACTGCGCGCGAATCTCTGAAGCCAATGAAGTTAATTTGTCTTTTGTAACTTGTTTTTTAACACCTTGCGTTTTACCTGCTTGCAAGGTTCTGGCATGAGATTTCAAGAACTCTAGCAGATTATTAAGTGTTGGTATTTCCTCACTCTTTAATGTTCTTTCCCACCATCCTCTCGTCG
Source organism: Stegodyphus dumicola (assembly GCF_044657685.1). Taxonomy (NCBI): domain Eukaryota; kingdom Metazoa; phylum Arthropoda; class Arachnida; order Araneae; family Eresidae; genus Stegodyphus; species Stegodyphus dumicola. Next base: position 213,907,459 of record NC_140773.1, on the reverse strand, counting down.
AAGAATCCAATTTAAACTGTACTATTAGCATTAAAATAGTATCCGCGAATTGTTTCACTTTGAAGCCTAGATTTCCAAACGAACATACACACTCTCTTACAGTGTCTACTAAAACTAATATCTGACAAGGAATTTCAGATTGTAAATTTGATAAATACAAGAATTTCTTTAATAACGATGAAAGTAATTCTCCCTTATGTGGAAATCTTTGACACAATAAATGCCACGCTATTTCAAAATTCCTGTCACAAATAGTTAAAGCTTGAACAATCCGCAAAGCATCTCCTTTTAAAGAACCCTTTAAATATTGTAGCTTTTGTGCACCTGATAAACGGTCATTATCCACTATCGCCGTTTTAAATAAATCAGAAAATGATAACCATTCTTCAGTACTGCCACTAAATACAGGAAGAGTTAGCTTAGGTAAGCGTATACTTGCTATTTCACAAAATTTAGTTTTCACACTAATGTCTTTAACATTCTTAACTCTGGTTAGCATTAAAATTAACTCATCAACAGTATCTTGTATGACCTGTTGTTCTTCTATAAATACATCAATATATTTTTCTTCACACACTACAAATATGTTAGTAAAAATGTCCGAAAGTTCGGTCATTAAATTATTTAATCTAGATTTAAAAAGTTCTAACTGATCAACATCAGCAGAATCATAAGTCACTGTAATTTTCTCTTTCAGTTTACTTAACTTAGCTTTAGCTACACACTTTTTAGTCTTAAGCGTTGTAAATTCCATTATCTAATAAGAAAGATAAAAAAACACACTGACTCACCAAATTTACTGCGACTCCGTAGCTGACGGACCAAAAAACCTGTACGATCCGTTGTTAAAAATAGTTGACTGTAAATTGACTTGATATTACTTCATTATAGAACCCAAAAAAAACTCAGAATCATAACATTGACCGAAACTTCTTTATTGACTTTCAAACAGTAAGTTAGTTGAGGAACGGCGAAGACCACACTGCAAACTCCAAACTCAGTAACGGCTTACCAACACAAACTCAGAAGAGCCGGCAATGAAGAACACACACACACACACAGACACAAGATCAGTTACACAAATATTTATGATCAATAATTCTTTGGAAAAAAAAACGGACATTATTGAAAGCAATCTAAGACCCCACTGTTTTTCATTGCCAAAAAACAAATATCCAAAACAGATCAGTAAATTTATTGTATTTTTGGACTACTATTGATTTAATTAAATAGTCTTACAAATGGGAGTTTGTACAAATGGTCTGAATGTCTTGTTTGTATCAGTTTGTACACTGTCTTTTACAACAAAGTACGTGCTCCCCAGAAAAAAGAACCATGTCACAAATTTTAAGAATTAGCATCTTATGTTAAATTGCACTTTATCATAAAAAATATGGAACTTCCAAGTTACATTTTCGTTTAGTGGATTCTTTTTGTTCAAAAGGCAAAATTATTGTCTGAAAACCACTATGCTAAGAACATATTTATTAACTGCCCTAAAAATGCTACCTGAAATTCCTTAAAAGTGTTTTCTTATTACTAGCCAAAGGATTGCAGCTCTTATGCAGATGATTTGAGCTAAGGGGAAAGAGGGGAGGTACAAATATAAGACATGTGCCACTTAAAATGTCCTATTATAAAATATTCAAATCAGTACATTATAATTTAAATAAACAAACAAAAAATCAGATTTTACTTACATATGACACAATATTTTTTATTATAAAGTGCAATATAACGTAAGATGATTGTTCTTCAAATAACTTCGAAGTTCTTTTATCTTCAAAGCAGTATGTTATAATTTAAAGAAATAATAATAATAATTAAAAAAATTCTGATTCATTGACAATATTTATATATGACATAGAAAAACTTACAAGATAACTTGGAAGTTTTTTTTCCATCTCCTTATTAGAACTGTAACATGAATTTTCTTCATTCCATTCATGATTCTTGGATTCAACACAAATTTGAACTTTCTCATCTGTTTCATTTGAGTCAAAACACATCCAATTTCTTTCATTTAATTTAAAATCATTTAAGACAAAGGAATTTTCATTTTTTTCATTGAACTCATCATCAGTTTCATTCCTTTCAACTAGCTCATTGCTACCAACATTGAGACAAATTTGCTGTTTTCTATTCATTTCATCATTATCTACATTAAAAAAAAAAAAAAAAAAAAAAAAAAAAAAAAAAAAAGAGAGAGAGAGAGAGACTTATATACAGTTGACCAAATCATATACATATTTATAATTAATTAGTACAAATCACCACTACAAATAATGACATGGATTTTGGGCATTTGTTCATGCTTTGAATAGTAGTTTCAATACCAAACATAAAAAATAATACAGCATTTTGATGACAATATTATAGAGAAATCAAATTTCATTAAAGATGTATCATACAAACAATAGGTCTCAGGAAACAAGGTGACTACATCTACTTATTACAGGATTTTGCACAAAGCTGTAGATTAAAATGAATTAAAAAATCTATTTAATATTTCTGAAGATGCAATATTATTTGGTATCATAGTTAAAGTTTCTGCACAATGCAAATAGAATCTTCATACACTGAAAAGAGATTTTTATATAAAATTTCAAGAATACAATTAGGTTAATAAACAGAGCATTTGTAGATATAAAACAAATTTAAATAAACACACTAATTGGAAAGTACTTTAAAAAATAAGAAAAATATTTAAAAATCTATTTAGTATTTCTGGAACTGCAATAATATCTGATATCACAGTTAAAGTTTTTGCACAATGCAAATACAATCTCCATGCAATGAAAATAGATTTTTAGATTAAACTTCAGAATAAAATTGGGTAATAAACAAAATATTTGTAAAGACAAAAACAAAGTTAAATAACCATACTCAGAAAATACCAAAAAAAAAAAAAAAAAAAAAAAAAAAAAAAAAAAAAAAACTTACAACAATTTTCTTTCTTTTCAGAATGTGAGATTTCATTACACATCTTTTGCTGTGTTGTTTTTTCAGATAATTTTTTTACAGTTGATGATTTCCTAGATTTTAAATTTGAAATATGAGTATCTGTTTCAGATACTTTATTTTGTTTACTTGGAGCCTGAAAATCTTGGAAGGAAGCTTCTTTGGTCAGTGCACAGATTCTCTGAGTCAAAGACAAAAATGAGTCATCACTGGATGATTCCTACAAAGGGACAGAAATTTACAGCAACAATTAAAAAAAAAAAAAAAAAAAAATGTAAAATGTACTGGCATAAAATATAATTCACCACAAAAAAGAGTAAAGTGTCATTTAAAGACTATTTCACAAATTAAATGCTACACAGGAACTTCTTAATTATTATTCAAACAGCAGATACAAGAGCCATGCCATCAGCTTAAATAATAACGGGGGGAAAGAAAACTTTAGTGCTGGTTGCCAAAAGCCCATTGGTTCTTTAACACTACATATAATGGGCATGTGCTAGCTTTTATTAAACGAAATGAAATAAAGAAAATATGGTATATTTTTTTTATTTTCATGATCATACAATTTCATTCTTGGATAGTGAAAGTTCAAATTAAATTCAATAACAAAATTGATAAGATTTTGTTGAATGAATAAGACAAAGACAGCTTGAGTGAGAGCACTGAGAAAACTAGTCTGGCCAGATGAAGAAAACTTTTGGACAAATTTAGCAAAGAAGTGAGAAGGAAGACAATGCAAATTAATAATAATTAGCAATGGGAGAGTTACTAAATATTTCCTTTTGTGATATAAATAAATTTCATATTCTTCAATGGTAAATTTCAGTATTCTGTATTTAAGCAAGAAAAATTCATAGGAATAATTGGTTTAAATTTTGCATAAATATTTGTCAAACAATGATATTTGTTTGATAAAGACCAAAAATAGATAGATTTGCCAGCAAATATGCACAGTAGTGGTGTTAAAAGTGCAAAAGATATATATGTGACATAAAGAACATCACAAGCATTTGTAATAAAATCTGAACTAAAAAACATGTTTTCTAATTACTTGTGAAAAAAAACTAGATCAGTCTACTTTTAATGATTACATCATTAAACATATTCTCTTTTTACAAAATTTATTTATTTAAAATTCAGGACATTAAATATATTAAATTCTTATTAAATATCTGTCAATGGCTTGGATAAAATAAATTTCAAAAGATTGGCTCATTGGATAATCAACCTGGCTGGGTATGGAAACCATTCAACTGCCAGATAACAGAAAATGCATCTACAACATTACAAAAAAAAAAAAAAAAAAAAAAAAAAAAAAAAAGTTAATATAGCATTGACTGACTGCTATAATCCTAATACTGAACACTTTGGTCATTTAATGCCATTGTTTACTCAGGTTCCTACTAGATTAAATGCACTTTGCATAACTGCAGGCATAACAGATCTAATAAAAAGCAATCGTAGCAGATTTAGATAATATTTCATTTATATTAGTTACATATTTTGAAGCCACCAATATTTTGGCACACTAATCATAACTGTTCCCAAACTTAACAGTAATATTTTTGATAGTGTTATGATATGAAGAAAGCAGCAAGCAGTAATCTAGGGTGACCGAGGCACAGATGTGAAGTGTGATATGTCTAGGACGAAATGTTAATTCACAGTGATTTAGTTTTGATTTCAATACTACTTGATGGGATAATTAATAAAGCTCTAAAATTATTATTTGCTTACATAAGTTGCTTTCGTCAGAGCACTATGTAAAAGTCATATGATATGGAGTAACCTAGGAATGATGCAGTCTAGAAAAGTTATAATAAAGAATTAATATTTTTAGAACAGAAAGGGAAATACCCAAATTAAAATGAAGAATCAATGGTCACTGCTAATTTACGTTATAATTTTGATTTACATACTTTTTAAAATCTTACATTATATATATGAATCATGATGATCATCATTAATCATCATAACTAATATAAACATACACATATCACTTACAATCACGATCACTAATCATCATAATTAATACACAGTAAACCCTTTTGAATGCAGATTTGTGGAACATGGTTTTGCGTACACATGCTATCTTAATTGTCTCAATTTAATTTTTCCAACACAAGAATTTCAATTTTTATATGTGGGATACCACAGAGTATAAGCTGCATTGTGATAGTCCTCTTTTATGACTGGTTTAAAAATTTATTTCATTAAAAATGTCAAATATTGGTTCAAGCAAGCAGCAAAACAGGAGTTTCAAGCATATCCTAATCCTCAATAATGCTCAGGACACAGTGATCAAGCCTTCACAACAATGTATCCAAACATTTTATTCCTAAAAAAAAAAAAAAAAAAATATTATAATCTTTTATTCCTATTAAAAAAATCAAAGCTTGTTATGTCAGGCATGCATACATATCTGCAAATAAAGCATTAAACAAAGGAAAGCTTGAAACAATAATGATATTTTGGAAAAGAATTCAACATAAGACTCTGCGTAGAAATGATTAAATTCACATGGGAATAAGTTAATTCATCAACAGTGAATGTCTACTAGAATTAATTCTGGCCAGAAGTAAAAAATAATTTTAAAAGATTTCCATCAATTGAAAATGAAATTAAAGAAATTATACAAATTGCAAAAGCAATAGGTGGATCATATATGAAAGAAGAATTAGTCGAGAACGGCAATCTTGAAATGACAAATGAAGAACTGCATGATCTTATAACTCTAGCTAATGGTGAAAGCAGTGATATTGAAGAAGATAAAGAATCTTTATCCTATAATTTAAATGAGCTGTTAATAAAAGCACAGGAACTGTCTGATTTTTTTAATGGAGACTGATTAAAATGAATAAAAAAGAGGATACTTTATGAAAGGTATAGCAAAATGTTATGCTCTTGCTGCGAAACATTTAATGACTTGGGGCAGACAGTGTCCCAAGCAAAAATCACCAGTATTTTAAAAAAAAAAAAAAAAAAACTGTATCATGTACCTACTTATAACCTTAAATATAATAGAAATCCTTTAAATTAGCATTTGATTCTTTTTCTCTTTTCAATGACAGCATTATTTAGGTTTGCATAAAATATACATACTACCTTAACTTGAACTACATGTAACCTATTTTTTTTATTTTTTTTTATTTGAAAGTTAACTTTGGTGAATGCAGTTTTGCCATACATGCAGTGTGTTAGTGATATAACCGCTGCATTTGGCAAGTGTTTACGGCATATATATATATACTAGTGGACAAGCCAAAGCAAAATTTATAAGTTTTATGTACCCCTGAAAAGCAAATGTATAAAAACATTTCAGTATGAATGAAATAAGTTCATTCTTTCCAAGCAACAACCAATTCGTAAATAATTTTTTTAATGCCAAACCAGGAAGCAAAAACTTTTGACACTTCAGGTACGATACATATGATAGCACGATTTAAATTTAATGTAATATAACATTTTCTCAATAGCAATAAAAGAATTAATGTGGCATTAATACATTGTGTCAATTATACTAATTTGATATACAAAAAGTTGCCAACAGAAACTGTTTAGTTAAAATGTAGACATTAATGACTAATTTTTTACATACAATGACGTCACATGCAATTCTTCAATGTTAGAATTTTGATTAACAAACTCTATGATTTGAAAGCGAGCAGTGGCAAGACACTTCAAATTAAAGCAGATTTTTATCTCCTGCGCATAAGACTGTTGCCACTTGGAAAAAATTAGCTTTTCAGAGTTTTTAATTACTATCTCGGTTGATTATAGTTGTTCGAAGATGATAATCGTTGAAATGGCTTCCCATAAACTTTTGGAATCGGAAATAATATATTTAATGTTTGGCAGTGCTATTTTTATTTCATAGTTTGTAAAACTTAGATTTTTTAGTAACAAATTCTATGATTTGAAAGCAAGCAGTGGCAACACTTTTCGAAATAATGCAGATTTTTTATCTCCAGCATGCAAGACTGTTGCCACTCGGAAAAATAAGGGCAAAGTTATCTTTGCCATTATTTTTGAATTTTTATTTTATTAGACTTATTTTTTTAATAAAAAATTTATTTATTATAAAAAATAAATGATATAGTTTTTAAAAATAATTTATAAAATAAATTATTAAAAATAAGTAGTATAAAATATATTTATTACAATTTATTCTGCTTTCATTTTTTTCTTGAAAACGCAAACGCATTTTCAGAGTTTTTAATTAATATCTCGGCTAATTAAAGTCGTATAAAGACAAGAACAGTCAAAATGGCTTCCCATGAATCTTTGGAACACGAGGATACCTCTCTCAAAGCTCAACTCCCCACTGTTTTGGAGGAGATAATGCCACATACACATAGACAGACGTGCACAGATTTTAATAGTATAGGATACATATAAGATCAATAAATATTTGAAAACAGACATTGAAAGCATTGTAAGACTACCGTTCTTCATTGCCAAAAGGCAAAAGTCCAAAGTGTATGAGTAAGTCTGTGGTATTTTTGGACTACAAATCCATTTAACAAAACTGACTTCAGCTGGGAATTTATGTTATGGTCTGAAGTACATGTATTGTTTTTATCAGGTTATAAATACGTCTTTTACAATAAAATACCCTACCCCCTCCTGAAAAAAAAAAAAAAAAATTATGTCACAAATTTCAAGGACAAGCATGTTATGTTAAACTGCAATTCATCATAAAAAAATATGGACTTTCAAGTAACTTTTCACTTAAGCGGATTTTCTTAAGCCAAAATTATTGGTTGAAAACCACTATACTAAGAACTTATAGCCATTTGTTGCCTTGAAAATGTTACTTGAAATTTCATAAAAGTGTTTATATGTTACTAGCCAAAAGATATGGCAAACAAAAGATTGCAGTTCTTATGCAAATTACTTGACTAAGGTGAGAATGAGAACTACAAATAAGACATGTAGGCCACCCAAAATGTCCTGTTATAAAAGAAAGCAAAAATTAATAAACAAAAAAATTAAATAAACAAAAAATTTATTTAAAATATTTATACATAACAGGGAAAAACTTACAAGATCACTTGGAAGCTCTTTTTCCTTTTTCTTACCAGGACTGCAGCAGATTGAATTTCCTTCATTTAGCTCATGATCTTCAGAATCAACACAAATTTGACCTTTTTCACATGTTTCATTCGAGTCAAAATAAATCCAATTTGTTTCATTTAATTTAACATTATTTAAGAGAACAACATTTCCCCTTTTTTTGCTGAACTCATCATTATCCTGATTTCTTTCAACTAGTTCATTACTACCAACATCAAGACAAATTTGTGGTTTTCTATTCAGTTCATCATTATCTACACCAAAACAAACTTGACTTCTTATAAACTGCTGATCAGTTTTATCAGATTTACAAGATGCAGTTTCTGTAAATGGAACCGTTCCTTTCACTTCATCAGAAGATCCATCTTCATCTGAAGAGCAAATTAAGATATCTGGAGATAAGTCATTCCTTAGTTCTATCATATTTGAACTGTCAGGTATGTGTGAGAAATTATGAGTACTGCTGTCCCTGTATGGTATGCTGTCTACAACAACTTGATCTGCATCTGACATAGATTTGTTCTCAATAATTTTTGTTGAATCCAACAAGCCTGGTATGTCTTCATTGGAATCAGAAAGAAGAACAGCAGGTAATTCTTCATCAGAGTCAGATATTAGAATTTCAGGTGATGAAATATCTCCCTTGCTCTTACTAGAAGACGAGAATTTGTTAGGACTTCTGAAAACACTTTTATCAACAGGAAAATTTGAAACATTTGCCTTTAAAGTAAAAAAACAATCTACAGCTGAAGATGCTGTTATAATACCACCATTTTTATTATCATGAGACTGTTGTTGCAGATCCCTAAATTGATCAAATGATTTATGCATATCTTTTATAATGGAAATTTCTAAATTAGGTGATAATGCCCTAGTGCATTCAAGCATGCTTTTACATAAATCACTCACTAATAAACTTGACTGCACTGTTACAGTTTGACTTTGAACATTATTTTGATAATCAGAAACATTGGGAGAATGTTCTTCTATTTGAGTTGGGAATGTATCTTGCGTAAGAGTTTTATTAACACTTTGACTATTACTTTGGACACATAATGCAGAACAGGAATCATGCATAATATTTCTTTCACATATGTCTACATTAGAAATCTGTGAACTACTTTTCTGAGAAAATTCTCCAACTATTGCAATATCTTCATCACAATCACTAGATAAATTGTCAACACCAGATGTACTATTAAAGCTCATTACAGATTGCTCTTTTACTGATTTGAGTAAAATATTATCAATTTCACCGAGTTTTTTGCTACAGGAATGGTTAGGGCTAAAAGTGGTGCTACAGATAGCAGTATTTTCACTTATTTCCTTTATATTTCTAAATTCAGAAACCTGATTGATGATGCCACCTGTTTCTGATATATCGTTTTGTGAGGCCTCACACATATTTAATTCACTTTTAGCAGGACTCTCAGGTTGAAGGCTTGAATCGATGAAATTATTCACAATTTCTAAATTTATGTTGCTTACTTGACTAAATTTGTCAATTTCAACCTCACAACCAGAGAGGTTTCTGTCTTCCTTAAATACCTTTTCTAAATACGGGAAGTTATTTTCATTTCTAATATTGAGCTTTGTAGCCAGTGGTGAGTAATTATTTTCAACTGGATCTGACCTATATTGTTCTTTTGCAGAATGCATACCTGGAAAAAAAGAAAGGAACAAAAAATATACTTAAATAAGCAAAATATACTTAAATATGGGCCTTATTCATAGTAACTAAAGTAAGATTTAACAAATCATGTAGTATTTTGCCATAATAAGCCATTAAATCCACTATTTCAGTATTTTCACCACTCCATTCATTACATCTGATCTCTAAATTCAGTAGTTGGTTGGGAAATTTAAGAACAGTTTCGGAGGCAGTTTTAAGTAAAATAACAACTCTCCTTAAAATTAAAATGGGTGATATGTTTGTTTTTGAGGTAGAGGTAAATAATATTTTTCAGAAATTCCCATGTAATTCTGTGGCGTAGCCAAGTGTTTAAAGCTTGGGGTATTCTAATCTACCAGAATATACTTTTTATAATAATTTTTTTTTTTTAAATTTCAAAAACATTTAAACAAAAATGGAGATAATCAGAATATAAAATTTTTACAGTTTAATCACTTTCTGAAATTTACTTGAAAGATTTTTATGATTCCCCTCACTCTCTCTTCCCCCCACATCATTCTAAAAAGCACAATTTTACTGCTCAGTTATATCAATGGGTATGACTGAATTCTATATATTACAATCATAATTTTTCATACTTTACTTCCCCTATATCTAAAAAAAAAAATAAATAAATAAATAAACTCAGTGGCGCAAACAGCCCTAATGGGCCAACGCCTGCAGTGCCCCGAAATCTGCTTTCCGGGGTGCATAAGCATATGCCCTGAACAAGTAGTCAGCTTGTTGCAGGCCCCCCAGTGTTTAGTCCCCAAGCGAACTTGGTACTTATTTTATTGACCCAAGGGATGGAAAACAAGGGATGAAAGGCTGAGTCAACCTTGCCCAACCTGGAAATCGAACCCTGGAACTGTGGTCTGCTGCACGATGTGCTAGTCACTGCGCCACCAGGCCTCTAAAGCAAAGATATAAAGTGGAGAAAATATTGGCCAAACATTTATTTGCATCACATGCTTCATAAACATATGTTGCTTTTTCCTATTTTTGAAGGTTTTATATTAGTGAAAAATAATTGGGGAGTTTTATTCCTGCATTTAGTAGAACTGCTTGTTTTTGGCTTATCTATCCCCTATATCTATTCATTAAATTATTCAGATACCTTAGGATATTATTATATACATTAAAATGTTTCACTGATTTAAATATCATGCAGATACTAAAGCTAGACAGCAATATTTGCCACTAAATTTAATTCCACTAATTTGGCATATTATGTCTTCATCTGCTTCTAATGTTTCTTAAAGTTACACTTATCAATTAATAAACGAAATTCCTAAATTATCATACCCTTCAGTTTGTCACAATTTTTTTTCCCTCGTTCAGATTTAGCCCTTATCTCTTTTTGCGTTCAATTTCTCGTGCACTAGATGGCTGAAGGATTTGGGTAGCAGAATGGTACTGCCTACTACTTTTGGGTAGTAGGCAGTACTGATGAAGCCTCTAAAAGGTTCTAAACTAAATTTATATTGGAATCCCATTTATATCAATCGTTTCTAGCAAATTCCTAAAAAAATCATCTAAAATTTGTGTTCTTACTAGAGAATAAAAACATTAATGAAATAATATAGTGTAATAAAAGAGATTTATAAATACATAAAATACAATTAATTAGTTTTAAAAAATTAAAAATTTTCATTTCAGAAAATTGTTCATAATACCTTTGCAATCTAGCCCTCTAAGAGTATCTTTTCTTTATAACAATCATTCCTATGGACCTTACTATTCCATTAAATTTCTTAAAAAAATGTCATCCTTATTTTAAAACAGAGGAAGTATTTCTGTTGTTGTATTACTTACAGAGATAGTTAAGAAAATGTTTAGTAATATCTCAATACTGGGAAAAGAAGATACAATATTTTTATTTTTTATGAACTAGTATACCTCATTAGGGCTCTGCAAATTCTGCTTTCTTGTTATTCAAGTACACTGTTATAGCTCATCATCTAGTTCTTCAACATCAACCTCATTACAGTACACATTTCTTACTATACATATAATTATCTGAAGTTAAATTTACATGCTAACTGAAATGTACACATTTTCTATCATTTTACGACTTTCCCCGTTCAATCTCTCTTAATCATTGTATAAAAATACTTTAAATACATTTATTTTATCTGAGATATTGTTTATACTAATTTTTATTATCAGTGCTTGTCTATGAAAAATTAACAGAAGTTTGCTTAATGTTATTTTGCTTTTAGAAAAGACTTATATAATAATAGCTTAAAAATTACAGACAGATTTTGCTTCCATGGGGAGGGAAAGAAAAGTAAAAATGTCATTTAGCAATTTTCTTAAATAATGACTGGTAAAAATATGGCTTTAACTGTAAAAGAGGTTACAAGATTAGGGCAGTTTTACAAAATGTTTCAATTAACTAAGAAATAAATTAAAGAAAAAATACATCAGTCTCTCTCACTATTAGACAACAGAAGTTTCATCTTAATGCACTATGCTCGCTACCTCCTTAATTTTGGATGATGAAATTAAATATTACATTGTAGAGACATTAGATCTATTTTAAAGCAGGAGATCTGAAAAATGAGCAATGCCCTCGCAGGGACTCGAACCACTAACTTCTCGAATACGCCCCGAGTGTGCTGGCTTATTACACCACAAAGGCATGGTAAAAAGGCGGGAGAAATACTTTATAACATATGTTTATATTTTCTGTCTGTATGAGCTGGCCATTTAATATTAACATTCTTGCTTTTAATGTTATTTTATGTTTCATGTGGTACTTGGCATATTTTCATACACTTCTTTTGTAGATATGAGATCTTCCCATTAAAATTTGGTGATTTCTTCTTTGTTTTATGCCACTACACTCGTTAACAGCTTCATAGGAATGATTTACTTTAAGAAAGCATGAAAGATATCAACATTAATTCCCCAAAATCTTTTTTATAATAAAATGAAAATAATTACCACTTGCATTAATCTCCACATCCACATTTGCTATTCTAGAAGATGGATGTACCCCTACTTCTGCAACAGTTTTTAAAGATCCACAATTGTTATTAATTTGTCTTAGCAAATCATGCACTGAATACCTATACCAATAAAATAAATGAATAAATAACACTTTCATTCAGGTGTGCGTATAAATATATGTCTACGATAAATATATAAACAAATAAAATAATATTAAAATTTTTGAGAAAATGAAATAAGAACATAAAAATGCTGATAATCATGTGATTATATATAAAAATCAATAAACTTAACAACAGTTTTCAGCAATTGCACAAATAAAGATTAATAATAACAATATTATCAATTTTGCATATATGTAAATAATTTTAGTGAAATTATATGTGAAATTCTAGTATTTTTCGTAGTAAGTGATATGAAATGCTTGAAAGAGACGATGCTCTGCCACAAAAATAACACTACACGGGCACGTCTCTTTAACATTGAGTAAATGGCTATCTCGCTAAATTGGCAGTGGTTTTGACAATTAATTTCTGTTGCCAAACTTGGCAAGAAATGCCAAAACTCGCCAAGCTTGGCGACCATTTGGTGACATTCTGGTCTGGTTCCTGTACAAATATAATTGGTACTATGGTTGAATAACTGTAATTGATCCCATTATACAACTGTGATCGTATCCAGACCTCATATGCCTTCCAGTAATTACTGAAGAAGTGGAAGGTACTAGAGATTTCTCAGTGGCTGATGGAAAACTATTCAAGACCACAGAGAGCATCAGTTTCTCAGTTATCCAGTTCAAAGTATTGTGAATCTCTGAATTAGCTATGATCTTTAGATGCATTGCATCGTGTTCAATGTTCTTAGTAGTTTGCAGTGTAACTACTGGCTTTACTCTGTGATACTGTGAAGAGCAGTATGAGTATTTTTGTGGAAAGTTTCCAGGATTGTGAAGTGCATTATGTAAAATAAATTTTATTAAGGTATCACTGTTTCTGTGTGCATTCAATCTATTACAAACCCATACATATGCAACAATAACGGTAACTCTAACTTGAGTACACCACATACTTACTTTGCCATGCTGTCACCTACAAAGCCTATAAGTATCAATTTATAAAAGGTAATAACAACTCATATCTGCCATATTTTCCTAAATTTTGTAAACAATTTATCTAAGAAAGTATATCCAGGATAACACAATTTTTTAAAATTATTATTTTAAATGCTCATCAAATGAAATACTAATTTTATTATTCTCAATTAAAAATTATTTAACTTATAAGGCAAAAATTAATTTCAGAATCGTTTTTATAACAGACTTCTGTCTCATGCATTTTATGCAAAAAATGTTAGACATATAATCAATTAATGACTATTGTTTGCTTCAATACCAGTGCTATTACACAAATACATTTAAATCACTCACTTATTTGCCAAACTGGTTAGCTCAGGAATTAAATCATCTTTCCATTCAGCATTTCCAGTATATATAAAATTGAGAAATTGCAGTGCACCATCAAATGATATGTCTTTCCAGTCTAATACATATTTTTCATGGCTTGTTGTATCTAGAAGCTAAAAACAGGAAGTATATATATATTGCATCACACTTATAAACACAGAAACAAAAAATAAACAGAGCAATCATCATTCAGTACTTTATTTTAATGAAACTAAAACATGAACTTTTTGGCCTATTTCTTTTCTCAAGCCACTGGCTTGATATTTGATGTCCTCCCCCCCCGAAGTTTTTTTATTATCTTTTTAAATTTTTGGCCCCTTTTAATAACATTCTGTTTGCCATAATTTACAGTAAAACGTTTATTTCAAACAGCTTGAAAATTGGAAGATTTATATAGATTCCAACAGCCAGAAAATATAGTAGTTTCATCTAGCACATTCACTAATATGGTGGCCATTAAAATTTTCACTAAACAGTGGGAACATTGACAAGAAAAAGCTACCCCCCCAAAAAAAATGGATGGGCAAGAACATGACTTATGTTCTTCTTCTTCTTCTCTCTCTCTCTCCTTTTTTTTTATGAATTTGCTTTTTTAATTTCTACAGATTTAGTGCAGCCATATATTTTAACATCAAGATGCGAAAATAAGGAACTGGCATATACCTTTCATACATAATCATTCCAGTCAATCATTCTGTTGTGATTTTCACTTGAAGCTGTAGTTTGAAAAACTCATTTGACATTAATGCATAACACCTTAAGTAAACTAGAAGTAAATGAATTAAATAGTACAGTTAAAAGTCGTTAATTCGGTCACCCATAATTCGGAATGATCTATAATCCGGACCTCAAAGCTAAAAACTTTCTGTGCATGCGGCGCGTTGACACATGCGCATAGGCGTTTACGCGTGCGCATAAGACCTTTACGACTGCGCATATGCGTGTGCGCAAGTGCAGAATACGTTTTTGGTGCGCGTTTTATGTATAACGGACGGTATAAGCTAAAATTATCTAATTATCTATTTCAGTTAATGTTGATGATTGTGTTGTTCCTTAATCTTCGAATTGGATCCGGTTTATTATTTTTTGCAGACTGTAAAAGCAATTGTATAAAAGTAAACTTGAACTTTCGATTATGTCAAATAGAATTTCTGATGCTGGAGCTCCCAAAGGATCTACAAAACAAAAGTATGTTTCAATGTCCATCAAACAAAAAGTGGAATTGCTGCAAAAAATGGATAAAGACATGAAGAAGGTGACAGAGAGGTTAGTGAAAACGAAAAAATTTCGATTGACAAGTTAGTCGGTATTCTCGGCACAGCAATTATGGGACTTGAACTGCGGAACTCTGTAACTGAACAAGAAATTATGTCTGTTTATAGAATTAAAGAGAAAGTATTATCACATAAAACGAAGCAACTTAAACAACTTACATTGAAAGAAATGTTTAATAAAGTAAACAAATAAATATTAAGCTTTTTTTTTTTGTAAATTTTGATACCCTTTAGATCACAATTGTTCTTTATTTCATAAATTATGGTTTCATATTTTTAATTTTAGAATTTCTGCATGCCATCTTACTAGATTTAAACTGATGATCTATAATCTGGAATCACCTAAGTCCCGACGAGTCCGGATTAACGACTTTTGACTGTAATGCATCATAAGCAAATAAATCCTACAATGGTAATGAAAGAAATAAGGGATCCAGCTAACCACATTTGGACACCTGTTTCTTCCTGGCATGAAATAAAGGCTCCTTAGCCATTTTGGTTTCAAATCACATTTTAATTTCAAAAAGTGGTTATATTAACATGCAAATGTCAGTTTCCAGGAAGAAGAAATAGGAAGTTTCAGTCAAAAATACAGATAACTGATAGAATAAGCATGCAACAATAAGTTATTATTATGAATCAATAAAGGTTTCATTTTGCTGAAAATAATAGGCATGATTACCAAAAATTAAATAAAATAAACACACACTGCAATTTGAAAGCTTCAGATTACAGTCTAACATCTCAAAGAGATCACCATTAAAGCTTAAAAAATTTTAAATAGAATCAAATTAAAATAAAATCGATTAAAAAGAAACTGCACTCTGATCCTCATACGCAGATTTCAGTTTAATGCCTGAATTAGGCTAAAATTAAAAGTTTACAAATTAGTTCTTCCAAAATATATGATACAGAACATAAAACTTTATATTTAAAATGAGCTGTTCAAAAGACAAAACCAAAAGGGTAGAAAAAATTTCTTGTGGAATTACTTCATAAATTAATGTAATGTGAAGATATGTGTATTTATTCAATAAAGAAAAGACTTAATAACAAAGAAAAGAATTATTCAACAATTATGCATGTATTTTATTAGATTGCTTGTGTATAAGGCTTACAACAAATATTTTCCTCATAAGGCAATACTTTCTAATTTGCGGACACAAAATTCACATACTGAAAACAATAAATATCTCAATCTTCAAAATGTATAGGCTTTTAAAGCTGTCTTTTCTAATTTACTACTATTTATCTTTAATTAAAGATTAAATCAGTAGTTAAATGACTAATTAAAGCATTAAAAATTATTTTAAATGTTTTCTGCTTTCCTTAGAAATTGTCCTCCACTCCAATAAAATTCATTGTGAAATGCCTCAATTTTAATTGTTCAGTCTGGTTAAATTAAATTTGAATAAGTAATGAATTGGCTATACAGTTGGCAGTCTTTTATTATATTAAGTGAGCGTATGTATTCATATTAATTTTTTTATCAAGTTATACAATTCTAATAAAAATTCTGCTAATTTTTTACCCTGCAGTAGTTAAAACTGAAATATAAGAAAGCAAACAGTAATTTTGTAGTCAATAAAAATTTCCACAAGAGCTTTAAAAAGCATTAAAAATCTCATATGCAAGTTAAATACCTTCATCACATAGTATAGGACTTACTTTTTTCAAAGATGGGCATCTTGCAGATAAAAATAATTTATGGGCAGGGATAACTATTCCACTGGCTGTATGTATTTCAACATCACTCATATAAGAGCTTGCAACAAGTGATTGAAAACAATCAATAACAGAATTATTTGAATCCAATGTTTGATTATATTCTGGTAATACCTGGAACAAATAGTCATAAAAAATGAACTTCCTTAATATGTTAATAACATCCTTAATATGTAAATGGTGCAATCAAATTCACAGTTCTAGTTTAAATAAATCAAAAAGTATCCCAAATATAAATTGCCCTAATGGACATTTATAGATTCATTATATAGGATATGACAAATCAAAAGATTTTACAAAAAGCAAATGTGAAATAACAGTAAAAGGCAGCACACAGCACTGACATAATGTACACTGTGCAAAAACGAGTAGGCTCAGAATGTTGAAATTTTGTATATGGGACTGCTGTAACATGTAGTTGTGCACCACCCTGTTTGCTTGCAACCAGCCTCACCAAAGTTATATATATATGATCTACCTGAAAGCTCTGACTGTTTCTATGACAACAATTTTCAACAAGCAGCACGTTTATTTGGCACATGTTTGGCTATTTTTATTGCTTAGTGCAAGGGTTCTCAACCAGTGGTACGCAAAGAAGGAAAGTATTTTTAGCTATTAATTTAAAAAATTAAAACCCGAACATCCTGATTGAGGTTTTTCTCTAAGACTCATAAATTTATGCGATTTGTGTTTTATTCAAGAGTGGTGGTGGTATTAGTACTTTGTAGTGGTGGTGCAAATGGTTTTCAGTTTTTGTTTAGATGGTACACGTTAGTCAAAAGGTTGAGAAACGCAGGCTTAGTGTTTACATACTGATGTAGGAAACTAAATAAAACAAAGTTGATTTACATTAGTCTTAAGTGTGAAACGATACTGTACCCATGGCTACTGATAAAGTTCATTTACGCCACTGTATTTTATAAGAATTTCAACAAGGAAGAAATGCTACAGAAGCATGTAGAAATTTATTGAAAGTTTTTGGTGAAAGTACAGTTTTTATAGGACATGCAGAAGATGGTCCGAAAAATTTGAAACAGGTAACTATGACCTTTCTGATACACCACATTCTGGGCAACTATCTTTGATCGATGACAATATTGTTAAGATCATTTTTAATTTTGTCACCAGGCTCAGTAGAACGGGAGATATAGAAATGTCCCCCCTTTTTTTTGTGCACTGTACATACAGATGCCACAAAAAACCACTTCTGAATCGATCTGACAATCTTTTTTGGAAAAAATTCTGTCCCTACATACAGATGCTACATTTCCATGCACTAAGGCACATTTTAAATGATATGTAATGCATCCAGGTAAGGTGTGCAATTTGTGACTGATTCTTTGACTGTCTACTCAGTAAAATAACTTATAATGATTTGTAACATTAACTCTTAACTAAACGGCTCACTTATAGAAATGCTTTTAGTCCTGAGCCATGAAATAGTCATATAAATCTCATACTGTAAAAATTTCACAAGTTTTGCCTCTTCTCTTCCTTCTATAAAATCTATTATTTAGCAGTACAGATACACTAAGCAAAACTATGTTATAGGAGTAAGATTTTATTTTCTTAATTGTGTTTCACTTACATCCTAATATAAAGACCTAGGAGCAAATGAATAAAAATTGCGAATTCCTACACACACATTAAAACTTTCTGGCATGCTACTTTTTAAAGTTGGAATTTCGATTAAAAAAAAAAGTAGGCAGCTTAATTAGGCCTAGAGGAGTACACAAGTAAAATTTTGTAAAGATAGCATTTATCGTTTTAATTCTGTGAGTGTGTCCAAAGGGGACACACTGATTGAATAGAGCTTCGAAAAGTGTGCTGAAACGAGCATTGCTGGGAAGCGCGTAAAAGAGTAAGAGATTTTGCCTACGATTAAAAAACACTAGATTCTGAATACCACAGCAGATTTAGCATTACAGAGAGATCTTCTACTCTACAACCCCCTAAAAAGCTCATTTTTGGTTATATGATGATTACAATGAAAAAAAAAAAATACTTGGGTATATGATATTTACATTATTTACATTTCATATTCACGCTTTAGTCTATTTTTTTCATCATGATACTTTTTGAAGAAAGTGACACCACCTTTAAAAAAGCACACCCCAATATTGCATATTTTGCACATGTGCTGGGATCCGTATCAGATTCACTATCTGAAAGCAATTCGTGTAGCACTTTCAGAAATGAAAAACTTCTTTGAACGAACCAAAGTGAAAGAGAAAAAGAGAACTGCTCTAGTGAAAAATCAAACAGCCAACTGATAAAATTATCTCTGACCTTCAAAAAAATCACCCCAACAATTTCTTAGTTGATAACCAAACCTCCCCTCCCCCCCCCAAATGAAAGAAAATAAGAAAGAGAAAAACAGGAAACGAAACACAGATGTGGACCTATCTTTCTGTGCTAATGAGCTGACCGATGAGCTGCAGAGAAACAAAGATACAGCTGCCTCTCAGTGACTTAGACTCGCAGTGAGCCCAGTCTGAGAACACCTCAGTCTGCCGTTTGATTTTAGGCAAGATTTCAAGGTAAAAATTTAAAACTAATATAGAATAAGGAGATTAGCATACAGACAAAAAAAAAAAAAAAAATTCCTTTCAAACAATTCCTTTTATATCTAAAAAAATCTGGAAGATTTCTTTGAAAAATGAGGGTCTTAAAAAACTAAACATGGCTAAAATGTATGGACTGGCTTGCATTGGGCTGCCATCTATTATAAATAAAGAAGGTTCAGCGTAACCTATAGTAACCTTCAGATCATTTTTCATTCAATTTTTCTGTGCGTACAGAAGAAAATTTTTAGGTGCCCCTGACTGGGCACACAGTGCTGCAAAGGGTTAAAGAAATGTAATATTTATCAATTTCTAATTTTATATTTACGATTACTGGCACTTAAAATTGAAAAACGCAATATAAGCAAATAAAGTATATTTTGTCTTTCAAAAACGAATAATTTTTATTTATTCACTATAAAATTTTAACTTGATTCTTTTTTATGAAGTAAAACTGGAGCCACTTCTGATGTCAATACAAAACAATAATCAAATTTTGCTGTGTTTTAATTTTAGCAAGATGTTTCAATACAAACATTATAAATTTTAGAATACTGTACTTACAGCATCTGTATTACTGTTGCTAAAACTATAATCACGTGGTACTTGGGTAATGATGTGATAACCTGGTATCTGAGAAAGATTGAACAGTTTGCAGCCAGTCTCAGTATTTGATGGGGTTATCCAATCAAACAGCTGTTCCACATAATACATAGTCTTCTCCTCATTTTTACTACTCAAATTCCACAACAGAGGGACCTGTTAGGGATACACATTAATGATAATAAATTATATATTTATCATTTTTTAAACTGCTTTAAATTTTATATAGATTTTAGCATAATTTTTCAGTTTACATGAACTTCAAAACATTAAAATTAAAAAAAAAAAATATGTCAATATAAGAAATTTCTTTTAAAATAAATTATTTGGAATATTTTGCTTCTTTATAGCATGCTCAAAAATAAAATACTGATTGTAGATATTATACACAAATAAAATATGCAAAAATAAGAATTAAAGTCTTATACCTGCATCTGATTAGAAAGACTTTTTGAAGAGCTTTCAGTATTTCCCTCTTTAGTAATGTTACTTTCAATCATATTCTGAAATAAAGCAGAGCATGGGAAGATAAACACAAAATAATACTTTAAAGTTTCAAGTTTATCACAATTTAATGATAAAAACTGTTTACTGCAAAATGTCAAAAACTGAAAAGCCTGATATCAAAGGTCCACTCAGTATAACAATGATCCAGCCTCTTGTACAATGTTGTTATGCTGTATGTAGTCACATACAACAATATATGTGTGCCTGTTAACAGTAACACTACCTTACCTACATCAATGGATATGACCATTTAATACCAGAAATTTTAGATTTTGTTTTGATGGCAGAATAACTTCATTGTCTAAGATTTTCAATTGTCTTCTTCACGTCTCATGTGAATACTTTCCTTTGAAAATCTTCCAGAAAAAGCATTCCTTCCAAGATGAATACTCTCTATTGTTTTTGAAACCTTAACTAACTAAAAAATAGCATGAGGAGAAAAAAGAAACTGAATTCTGAATTGCCTTAAAAACCATGAAATTTTCAATGCCATTCAAAATTCATTGAAATTGCACTAAAAACATGAGACCATGAATATATTGCAATGCATAAGAGCAGAATAAATTTTAACAACAGAATTTTTCTGAATGAGATTGGTATTTCTTAGGATCCAAAAGAATAATGCTATTGTGTGATAGTACAACACACAACCAAAGGGAAGAAATTCATATGTGCAATCTCCTCACAAGTTGCAATTTGGAGGTGCAAGAATGCTCTGATATTATAGAAATAATAACTTGTTCAGTAATGCCTCTACTTCACATTACAAAAGCCATAAATTCATGACCAATGGCAAGAGATTTTAGTGATCTACACTGTACCTGTCATCTAAGCCTCTTGAATTTAAGGGGCTGACCAATCAATGACTCTGCAGCTCCTCTGATATCATTTTCAAGGATGTAAAAGAGGAAGGAAAAGAAAAGAGCTATATCCATCAACATTTTACTAAATTAAGAAAAAAAGATTTATATATATATATAAAAAAAAAAAGAAAAGAAAAAAAAAGGCTTAATATAGCTTATAGGGGAAAATTAAAGTTTATAAGTTTTAACTTTTTTTTTTTTTTTATAAACTCAAAATATAATCTGACATAAAATTTTTCTAACTAAAGTACTAAAAACTACATCAAAGGAGTTATAATAAAGTGATATACCAAAGGATTGACAATAGCATCAACTTTTTCTTCCAAAATTTTTCTTCTTTCCTCTTCAGTTCTAAGCAGTAATATAGGAGTCTCTTTTCTACAACACAAAACAGTAATATTATGGAGCATGCTAATATTATAAGATCATTTAATGCTTTGCTGTACTTTTTAAAATAAAAATCAATTTTATAAAATATTATAAAACTGGTGTTCATCTTAAATGACGCATACACTAATATAAAAATCTGCGACATAAAGTTAAATACACTGTAAATGAATTAAATCCTTGCAGCAGAACACACATCACACTACAAATTTTAACTTTTTTCATGACATATACATAACATTTGGATCCAATCTGAATTCATATATGACAGAAGCTTTTTATCAATAATGATACAGTAAAAACTAATATTTTAATAATTACAATAAACTGAGAATGTTACTGTAAAATATTTGCTTTGCCATGATATCTAAAATGGCATTTGTATTCGCATAAAGTTGTACTGGACTGTATTTGTCTCTATTTGTGACTTTTGTTGGTACATTCCCTCCCCACCACTTTTTATATCTCCAAGAAAGATAACTGAATTTGGGATTTTAAAAAGATCATAAACAAAAAGCAGTAAAAAACTTGAATAAATTGCATCTTAGAGCTGCAGATGGAGGGAGGGGGAATATATATTTAAAAGAGTTAAAGCATCTGAATATTTTTAAAAATAAAATTCAAGTTTATGATTTATCCTTATTATAGGGAGATTGTAATTTTCAACAGGGAGGATGTATACAATATTATTTATGAACAATATATAATTAATAAACAATAATATAATACATAAACAATCTAAAAATTGTCCTACTTTCCATTTTTGGATTTTGTTATATATATATTACAATAGCTTAGCTTTGAGTAAATGACCAAGTTTTACATATTTCAAACATATTTTTTTTTATAATTCAACAACAAAATTAAGAAAATGCTGCGACAGTTTTTTAAAATATACTAGTGGGCTGATGCCAAAGTAAAATTGATGAGTTCTATACACACTTAAAAAGAAAATGTATAAAAACATTTCAATATAAATGAAATCAGTTCATTCTTTCCAAGAAACAACCAATTCATAAAAAATGTTTTTGTTGCCAAACTAGGAGATAAAATCTTTTGACACTCCAAGTTAATATGTATATATATATTTTAAATTTAATGTAACATAACAACTCTTTTTTTCACTATCAATAAAAGAATTAACATGGCAATAACATATTGCATCGACTAGCTATTTATTTAAAATGCTGACATTAATGAAAAATTTTTGACATGCAATGATGTCACATGCAATCGCATGCTTTCTTTAATATCAGACTATGACCATATATAATAATAACATATTTAATGTTTCGCAATGCTGTTTTTATTTCATATTTCATAAAATTTATAAATTTTTTATTAACAAAATCTATAATTTGAAAAGCTACCATTGGCAAAAGAAATAAAGAAGATCTTTATCTTCAGTGCATAAAACTGCTGCCAATAGGAAAAATGATAGCGAAAATTAGCGTTTTCAGAGTTTTTAATTAATATCTTGACTGATCAAAGTCATATGAAGATGAGAATGGTTGAAACAGCTTTTCACGAATTTCTGGAATATGGGGATAACTCTCTTGAAACCCAACTCCCCGCTGTTCCGGAGGAGACGATGACACAAACGAACAAACAGATGAGCGCAGATTTTATTAGTATAGATCAGCGGT
Source organism: Stegodyphus dumicola (assembly GCF_044657685.1). NCBI lineage: Eukaryota > Metazoa > Arthropoda > Arachnida > Araneae > Eresidae > Stegodyphus > Stegodyphus dumicola. Next base: position 213,883,761 of record NC_140773.1, on the reverse strand, counting down.
CATCAACCAGTGGTCCATGATAACATTTTGCTGGTCCGCAGAAAAATTGGGACATTATTTATATTTTTATGAAGATTCAGTTTAAAAAATGATGAGTAACAAAAACCTATTATGGAATATGGATTATACTTTTTTTTTAATTTTAGCTACTACTTTTAGCAAAATTACTTCTGAATTTAGCAGCTACTTTTGCAAGTGTATCTAGCGACAATTGGCATCCATGGATATGTTTTCCTTTTGAATTACAAACATATGCTATTGTTGTCGTTAATAACACAGTTTTTCTCCATGTCAACCCGCAACTTGATGGATTTTTATGAGAACCATCTGCAGTCTTGTTTATAATTGCATCACTGGAAGTTTACATTTTTGTTTTGTCTAACTGTTGATCGATGGCCCATTGCTGAGTAAGCGATGATTTAATATGTTTTCAATAATTAAAAATTGGCAACATAACACTATCAGTTTATTGATATTGCTTTGCGTTTGCCGCTTTGTTCTTGCTTTTCGTGAGGTTCGTTTTGAGTGATATGGAAATGTGAAGCTTTCTGTACGAGTAGGTAAGATTTTTGTACTTTTCATGTAATTTTTGAATGTGAAGGAAATATGTATAGTTTGCTGATTATTATTGTATGCAATTCATATTAGTGGTCCGCCAAATATAAAATTATATATGTAGTGGTCTGTGAAGTCCTAAGGTTTGATGACCTCTGGTAACTAATTTCATAAAAATACAGTTTTCAATGCATAATTTTGAAAAATAATCACAAATCCTAACTTTTCCATTTTTTAAAATCAAATAAAAATATGTATACATTAAATTAAAAAAAAATTAAGCTTAGTGTATCTTATATTTATTAATTATCACATACATCAATTTCTCAGTTTATAAAATAAAACATTTATATTTGTTTTCATAACTTTGAGAACAGCTTCAAATAAATAGGTTTAATGATAAAATATGAGTTTTGATGAAAAAATATTTAAAAAAAACATTTACTTAAATATATATATATGTGTGTGTGTGTGTGTCAGTGGCTTAAAGGGATGATGTAATATAGTATATATAAGGCATAGACAAATTGTGGTCCACAAGCCGCACTGTGGCTCTTGGACACCTTAATTGCAGTTTGTGAGTTACTTGTGAGCCTTCGTCTTTTAAATGTGATTTGTTTACAACACACAGTAGTTCAAAATATGACTGGATTTAGGAATAGACATCATACAATAAGACATTTTTTTGTTAAATAACTTACTTAATTTCTTAAATTATATTTATGCAATAATTTAATTGATTTCAAACTGCCCGCCTCATACTTAACATCAGAATTACAAACAATTCCATTTCTGCCATGTATTATGATGATGTTACTTTTAGAACAGCTAATGGCCATCGGGACAGCACAAAATATACAAATACGAAGTTACTGTAATTTCCGGAAGAAACGCCGCTGCGTTTACGTGTTTAAAACTTAAATTTTCAGCGGGTGCGGCATTTCTACCCATGCGGCATTTATGCGCACTAAAAATAAAATATTTCCTATAATGGTCATTTTACATAGTTTGGATGGCCTTGTCATTGTGCATAGACTGGTGCTGTTTCCACACAAAAGACCACTCAGTTGCTTTTTGCAAACATTATTTTGTTTACATTAATTAAGAATTATAACGAAGACTTTACTAAACAAATGCTAGATAGAATTATAAATGATCGTTTAGACAGGGAAAAGTTAGAAATTTTAGAAAAAGAAAAAGATAAGCAAAGAGCATTTGAAATGGAAATTATAGAAAAAGATAAGCAAAGAGCATTTGAAATGGAAGAAAAAGATAAGCAAAGAACATTTGAACTTGAAAAATTGAAAATAGAAGCGGAAATCAGAAGTAGTAATGTAAATGATTCTGTTCCTTCTAATGTTAGTAGAAGTAATATTTGTGATATGAGTAAATTAATGCATAAGTATGATTTGAATGAAGGTGATATAAGTTTTTATCTAGTTTTATTTGAGAGACAGGCATGACGTATTGGGTTAGAAGAACAAAACTGGGTTTCTCAGCTGTTGGATCTATTGCCTTATGAAATAACTCAATTAATTGCCCGTGAATCAGAAGAGAAAGCTAACGACTATAAGCACGTTAAGCAACTGCTACTGAGAAAATTTAAGCCCTGAACAGTTTCGGCAAAAGTTCGTTGATCATATTAAAACTTTGCGTAATACGTGGAAGGACTTCACGTTTGAATTAAAAAATTATTTTGAAGAGTGGCTTGCTGGATTAAATGTAACAGATTTTGACTCTTTAAAAGAACTTATTATTACTGATCAATTAAAGAAGAGGGTCCCCGCTGCTTTCCGAGACCATTTCATTGATGATTGGTCTAAATTCATTAATCCTGAAGAGTTAGCTGAAAAACTAGATGAATATGAAAATATTCGGGCAGGGATAAAAGTACTTCAAGTAGAAAATAAAACTTTAGGCATAATTCTAAGCCCAAATCTGGTTCTAAATTTTATGAAGGATCCTATAATCAGTATTCAAGACAAAGAAATGTTAACGATTCCATGCAGACAGATGGTAATTTCAAAGTGGGTTTTAAAAACAGTTTTGATAATAAATACAATCTGAGAGATAAGTTTTATAAAACAGACGAAAGGAAAAGGGAATATAATTCTGGCATCCGCAATGAAAAGGGTGAGCCGAATGCTTCAATTGTAATGATTATGGACATATAGCGACGGATTGTCCTCAACCTAAAAAAGAAATTATTTGCAGGAAATGTAATGAAAAGGGTCATACTTTAAAAAAGTGTACGTCTAAGAATCCAGACTTGACAAATGTTAAAAATAATTTATCCGTGAACCAGAATTCAGGTGTTTCACCAGCTGTATATTTAAAGTATGCTCGCATCAATAATGGAGAAGAAATTACTGCAGTCATAGATACGGGTTCTAGTTTGTGTTTATTGAAACAGTCTGCGGCTAAGAGACTGAATCTTATTATAAAACCTGATGTGGAGGAATTGTTTGGCTTTGGGAACCAGAATAAACCAGCCGCTAGAACATTGGGAAAAGTAACTGTTAACTTAAAGATTGATAATGTGGAAGGAAAGGACATCACAGTTCTAATTGTAGGAGATGAAACGCAACCATGCGACTTATTAGTTGGTCGAACATGGATTGATTTACCGCATATTGCATACGCCAAGATAGGAAATACCTTGCACATACGCTATGCTAATGACTGCCCATTTTCACAGTTGCAAAATGATAGCAACACTCCGCGAATTAAACTGAAGGCTTCCCAAGAAACTCAAATCGAAAGTAATACGGTTAATTTCGTGAAAGTTAAAACTGATGAAATAAATAACGGTTATGTTTTAATAAGTGGATCAGAAGATGAGTTAGGCTCATTATTGGAAGTAATACAGGGAGAAACAGTGATACCAGTCACTAACTACAGCGATCGAAAACTAATTTTGAAAGAGAATCAATGTATCGGTAGAGCGGAAGTAGCAGAATTAGTTGAACCAAGTTCAGATCAGAAAACTGAAAATTCAAGTCAAAAGGAAATACTGATAATAAATGAAATTAAGAAGTTTAGGAGACCGATTACTTTAGAAGAAATTAAAGTTAATAACAATACTACGCCAGAAAGAAAACAGGAAATTTTACATTTGATAAATGAGTATCGAGATTGTTTTGCATTAAATATGGAAGAATTAGGGTGTACAAACTTAACAAAAATGGATATTAATGAAATTGAAGGGAGTAAGCCTATTTGCATGAAGTCGTATAAAACCAATGCCGAAGAGGGTGCTTCTATAAAGAAGATAATAAATGAATGGAAGAAATATGGAATTGTTACTGAAACAAGATCTCCGTATGCTAGTCCAGTTTTACTCGTAAAGAAAAAAACAGGTGAATTACGATTAGTGATAGATTATAGAAAGTTGAATTCGCAAACTGTTAAAGATAAATTTCCACTCCCTAGGATAGATGATCTTCTTGAATGTCTTAGTGAGTGTAAAGTTTTCACTACATTGGACTTAGCTCATGGATATTTGCAGATTCCTTTAACTGAAGAAGTGAAACTGAAAACAGCTTTCATCACACCAGATGATACTGGTCAATTTGAACGTATGATCTTTGGGTTAGCTAATGCACCTGCAGAATTTCAGAGACTTATGAATCAAGTTTTAGGTCCATTGCTTAATAAAGAAGTATTGTGCTATTTGGACGACATGTTAATTCCGGCTAAATCTTGGGAAGAAATGATGGAAAAACTTAGGAAAGTGTTTGATAGATTGAGAGAAGCAATGCTGACATTGAAACTGACAAAATGCGAATTTGGAAAAGATGAAGTTGAGTATTTGGGATTTCTAATAAAATCAAATGGTTATGCAACCTGGACCAAGAAAAGTACGAGCCATATTAAACTTCCTAAACCAACCAATGAACACGAAGTTAAACAATTTTTAGGTCTTACAAGTTTCTTTAGAAGGTTTGTACTGAAATACGCAGAGAAAGCTGAGCCGCTAACGAGACAGACGAGGAAGGATGAAACATTTCGTTGGTACGAGGCATATTAAACTTTCTAAACCAACCAATGAACATGAAGTTAAACAATTTTTAGGTCTTACAAGTTTCTTTAGAAGGTTTGTACTGAAATACGCAGAGAAAGCTGAGCCGCTAACGAGACAGACGAGGAAGGATGAAACATTTTGTTGGAACGAAGATCAGCAAGAAGCATTCAGTACTTTAAAGGATCATTTAACTAATGAACCAATACTAGCATTATATAATCCTGAAGCAGAGACTGAAGTGCACACAGACGCGAGCAACAAAGGACTGGCAGGAATGCTGTTGCAAAAAGGTGAAGATAGAAAGTGGCATTTAGTTTATTGTGTAAGTAAAGGAACAACAGATACAGAAAAGAATTATCATTCAAGCAAATTAGAATTAATGGCTATAGTTTGGACTTTGACACGACTTCGACAATTTTTAATTGGGATCCGATTTACGGTAATTACAGACTGCCAAGCTTTAGTTTATTTAAACGCGAAGAAAACTTCAAATCCTCAGATAGCAAGGTGGAGTAATCTGATCCAGGAATACAAACTTGAAATAAAGCACAGGCAAGGCAAAAGAATGAGTCACATAGATCCATTGAGCCGATCGCCAGTTGATCAGCCAGAAGAAACTTTAGACTCTATAATTGAAAACAACTTGGAAGTTTGTTTAACGCTAACGATAGATGAACAAATTCTTATGATTCAGCATTCAGATCCAGAATCACGCAAATTAATAGACATTTTAAAGAAAAAGATAAATGATAGAACGAATGCAGAGAAATATGTAACTGAAAATTACGTCTTGAAGAATAATCGATTGTTTCGTAAAGTGAAAGATCAGGAAAAGGAGAAATTGTTATATGTCATACCTAAATCAATGAGAAAAGGTATTGTAGTAAAATTTCACGAACTTTTGGGACATTTTTCAGCAGACAGAGCTGTTGCCAAAATCAAGGAATCATACTGGTTTAAAGCAATGAAACGATATGTTATGCGTCACATTTCGATGTGTTTCGAATGCCTAGCAAATAAAATGCCTAGTGGTAAGAAACAAGGAGTACTGCATCCAATTAGACCTGGTAGAAGACCTTTTGCAATTATACATATAGATCATTTAGGACCATTCGTAAAAAGTTCAAGAGGAAATACAGAATTATTTGTAATAATTGATAATTTTACGAGATTTACACGCTTATATCCTATGAAAAGTACTGCAACCAAGTATGTGTTAGTTGCATTGAAGAGTTTTGTAGATGATTTTGGGTTACCAGAAAAAAATTATCAGTGATAGAGGAACATGTTTCACAGCGAAGGAATTTCGAGAGTACTGTCAAAATAATGGAATCAGTCATACACTCAATTCAACTCAGCATCCAAGTGGTAATGGAATGGTGGAAAGAGCAAATCGAACAATTTTGGCTATGATTAAAGCGAGTATGGAAAATCCGAATCAGAGAGACTGGGACAAAAAGATTAAGGAATGCGAAAGAAATCTAAACAATATGATAAATAAGACTACAAATAAAACTCCTTTCGAAATGCTTCACGGTTATTCACCAAAATTTAACGATGGATTGATGAGGATGATTACAGATGAATGGGAGAATCCAGTAATCTTACATAATGAAGCTAGAAAGAGAATTGAAGATATGCAGATGAAAATGAAAGCAAATTATGACAAGAAGAAAAGCAATTCTTTAACATTCGAATGAGGAGAAATAGTAGTTATGAGAAGAGTACCTAAATCAACTGGAGAATCAACCAAAACACAACAAAAGTATCGAGGACCTTTAGTAGTTACAGAAGTTTTACCAAGTGATACCTATAGAGTGACTCAATTAGAAGAGAAGGTGAAAGGACATTTCTTTAGTACAACAGCTCTTGTGAGCCAATTAAAGTCATGGCAGTGTCAAGCTGAATCAGAAGAAGACGATGATGATGGTGATGACATTAGTGTTACTGGGGATAACGATAACAACACGCCGCATATTACTAAAACTAGGACACGGGAAAAGAATAGAAAACGACGGTGAATCTATATGACAGCTAAAGACTTTCGAACTATAAACATTAATATTAGAGATTTAATTTTTTAAATATAAGTTCTTAATGTTCCGAGGTCGTAACTAAGTCAGGATGCCCGAATGTAAACACAATGTATTAATTTTATTTAAAATGTATTTTTCCGATTGGCAACAACAGTTTTTTTCAGAACGATAATATTTTGAACTGTAAGTTTTTTTGAGCAGTAATGTTGACAGTAATGTTTCTGAATAAAGCAAGTATTTAACATTAATGTTTTGATGGAATGTGTTTTTAATAAAGGAACTAATTAATTGCTAACAATTCTTTCCCTAGAACAGACCTACATGCCTTATTCACCCGAAATGAGATCTCAGAACAATAACATTCTTCCCCCTTTCAAATCAACATTCTCATCAGTTTGAATAGTCTCTCTCCTCTGCCATTCCATGAATCTTCCACGACCCATCCTCTCCCCACCCCTGCCTTTTCTGCAATCTTTTTCAAAGGCAGACACAACTCCACCTGCCTCGCAATAACAAACTCTGACGTATTTCCCTTTCATCATGAATCGATTTTTCTTGGCATTCTGCCAGATACAGATCCCATCAGTTTGGGTACAAGTACTTGTTGGATAGTTTTTAAGTAAGAAGGGAGCGGAAAATTTTTGAAAATGGCACCTAAACGGCACAGAAGCTATACTGCTGGTTTTAAGGTTAATGTAATTTCACGTTCTGAACAAATTGGAAATCAAGCAGCAGCTCGAGAGTTTGAAGTGGACAAGAGATGTATTTAACATTGGAGGACTGAAAAAGAACTTCTTAAAAATATGCCACAACAAAAACGAACCAAAAGTGGTACAGTAAGGTGGCTGAATCTAGAGGACGACCTTGCAAACTGGACAAAGGAGCAACAAGGAAAGAGAATGGCAATTTCGACTGTAAAAATTCGCTTACAAGCAAAATTTATAGCAAAACGAATGAACATAAATGATTTCAAAGGAGGCATAGTATATTTATGAAAAGAAAAAAATATTTTTGTACTAGAACAACAGTCGGGCAACAATTACCAATGGACTGGCAGGATAAAAAGGCATCTTTTCTAAAATATGTGACAGATATTATTGACAAAAAAAAAAAAAAAAAAAAAACTTCTTTGGTGACAGATAATAAATATGGATGAAATGCCATTAGCTTTCGACTCTCCTGCAAACAGAACTGTTGATGAAACTGGTGCAAAAACTGAATCTGTGCTTACGACGGGGCATGAAAGAACGTCATTTACATGTGTGTTAGCTTGTGCTACAAACGGTAACAAGCTAATGCAATTGATCATTTTTAAACGAAAGACTATTCCGAAGGGAGATTTTCCTAATGACGTAATTATTTGTGCAAACGAGAACGGCTGGATGTGCGAAACAATCATGCACGAGTGGCTACAAAAAGTTTGGCAGTGTCATATAGGATCTTTTTTCCAACCAAAAGGGTTATTGATAACGGATTCCATGTGTGCTCATTTGCTTGAGTCAGTGAAAACCAGATGTCAAAAATTGTCTACGACCGAAGCAATAATTCCTGGTGGTTTGACAAAAATCTTACAACCATTAGATTTGTCAGGTAATAAATCTTTCAAAGCTGAAATTCGAAAGCGGTGGGAGTGTTGGATGAGTGAAGGATTGCATACGTATACCAAAAGCGGTAAAATGCTTAGAGCATCTTATAAAAAAGTTGCAAAGTGGGTAGGAAGTGCGTGGAAATCGGTAAAAGAACATCGTCAATAATAGCAGGGTTCAAAGAAGCTGAAATTATATCCTTAGATAAAGAGACTGTAAACCAAGAGGATGAATGATCTGCAAGACTTGGACTTATATCAGGATTTACTAAATCTTTTTAATTCAGATAGTGAAGAATCAGGTTTTGATAGCTTCATATGATGTATAGTTTGCTGTTATTCCTTTTGTCATCCAAATTTAATATTTCGTTGTTGCAGCATTTTTTAAAATATAGTCTGAGTATTACAAATATGGACTTCTTTAGTGGGTAATTATAAGTATATATGTGAAGGTAAATATATTTTCCACATTTCTTACCTTTAATTTATTTTTGAGTTATGGTTTCATTTCATGCATTTTTCTTAACTGGTATGTCATATATGAAGACTTAGGTTGAGATTTTGCATCTATACGGCCCATGGCGATGTCACGTGCAATTTAATTTATTGCAGCGTTTCTGTGTAATTTTAATTTTTCCCCCGCCATTTTTCTCGAGTGTTGCGTTTATGCTGATGTGGCCTTTCTTCCGGAAATTATGGTAATTTAAAATGGAATGCTCTCTATTTTCTTTTCTTTTGGGTTAATTTTATTTCAAGCAATATCTGTTTACATTTCCTGAGTGTAATCCTCTTACTTCAAAACCACAGCTGCAATCCAAAGTCTTGGAAGATTTATAATTCCTTCAAGAGTACGACTTTCATTCAGTCTGTGAATGGCTTGGATAACTGCTGAAGAAACCTCTTTTAAGGAGGAAAATCGCTGTCCACGCATGCACTTTTTCAGTTCGGGAATGGATTTAACATCTCGGAATTTTACAGTTGGTGAGGTAAGCATTCCGTCTCACACTTGTTTAGAAGACCTGTCACAACTTTCTCACCTGCAAGTGTCCTTCAAAACTAATTCTCCAACCCTAAACAATTCAGGTAATTTTTATGCAATTTTCTTCAAAATTTTCACAACCATTCATAGTAATACATTACAGTTCCAATTTTTCCATATGAAACTCTATCTTTTGTCATAATTCCCTTGGTAATTGTAGGCAAAGATTCCCACTGATTTCGCGAATGTTGAAATTTTAAATAGGGAGAATGGACTTCTTCATTTGATTGGCAATGATTTGGTTCTGGTTTCACCAGTTGCCATTATTTAAAACAGCAATTTATTACTTTCATCATCAAATTTTTATTAGAATTACACTGCATCAAGACATGAACACCCAACTGGATACAAACTTCTATCTTCTACAAAATGTCTCTCAATATATGACATATTAAATGATGGTTAACTCTCTTTAGTTTATAATATTTTCAAGCATTTTATTTGATGAACTTCTCCTTTCTAGCCTGCAACAAATAGTGCATTAGATTAGGACTGATACTCGGCCTTTTTCTCGTCTGGTACCTCTGAAATTTTTTATTCCATCACCCAGTGCAGCTGCAGTGGTTGCCCCAGTTCTGATGCCATCACTATGTTTTTAATCTCAATAATCTTCAGTCATCTTGTATGTCTAACACGTCTTTAACGAAAGCTTAGGGATCCAACAGAACATTGCACTATGATCCACTGCCTGATTACAAAAAATTTAAAGATCTTGCATCTAACAATGGATACCGGCTCATGTAAATATTTTTGGTAATGAGAAGACCGATGAGCTTGCAATGGCATCCCGTGATTATCCTCAGCCATCCAATTGCCTAACCCTTGTTGATGCCAATGCAGTTGCCAGCCAAAGACTAATCGGTCAAGTTAAGGGAAACTCCATCCCGGAATTGAACTGTGACAGAGCCATATCGACTATCATAACCAGACTTAGGACAAATCACTTAAAAGGGATGAGGATTTCTGCAGACGAGCAGCATAGTTACACCAACATTTGTCTTCATTACCCAGATGACATCCCACTGTCGCGCCATCACATGTTCAGCTGCCCCGCAATCCAGGCCAGACTGTTTAACTTCGGCATTGAAGAACCAGTGTACCTACTTTATATGCATAGAGCTGCCGAGGTTGCAAAAGCTGTCTTTGACAGCTTCGGAGCTATATAATTTCACCTTGTCATAGACACGACATCATCATCATCAATGTACTTTCTTGGAATTTAGCTTTCTTTAGGCATAAACTTTTAGTTTTGAAGCATAATCTTTCATTTTCTAGTCACCGACTTCATTCCAAACACTTGCCACTTCAAAATGTTGTTCTCTAGAGAACTCAAATAAAGACTTACTTTTGCCTCAAACCTTCAGCTTCAAATAACACAAATGTATGCAACCTGTCTCGCCAATAGGGGATTAATATAGGATTTCCTGTAATACATTTATATTAAATCTTCCATAATACATTGGAAAACATCTATGATTAGTAATATACTGAATAAGATAGCTATCTGAAAAGCACATTCTGTGAGAAATTACAGTAGGAATGTAAAAACAAATTTTCCTATACATGAATTACTCTCTCATTGATTCTGCCTTTCAGTTGCACAAAGCAGTTAGCTTAGAGATGTTGGTTTTGAGGGCTATGGACAGATGTTTTAATATTAAAAATAACTAAGCAAATCTGCATTTAGGAAAAATAAATTAAAGATACAATTTTTAAAAATACACCTATATTTATAATAAAGATACACATGAAATTTAGCTAAGTATATACATAAACTCTGAATCTTGAGATGAATTTTCTCTACATAATTTGACAAATATATTGGGAAATTCAAAATAAATGATTACAAAATAAAAACATACTTGCGACTTTTATAAAAAATTTATATTACAGATACAGGTATTAAATGAAAGGTTAACTCTCTAGCTTTCAATTGACAACACTGAAAAACTCACTAGAGGCAATGATATTCAAAATGATTAAACTAAAGAATTGTTGGGTGCTAATACATACAAAAACTTCATTTGAGGCTGATGTTCAGACACATTTCTGGATCATATTTGCTAAAGAAGGACTTCAGCATTCTAAATGGATGAAACAGTTTAAGAAAATGCTTGCTTATGCAAATCACAGACCAATAATAAAAGGACAGAAAACACTTAAGCAATTTAGCCTCGAATCCCCAAGAAGTCAGTGGGTCATGTCAACAGATACATAAATGTGGCATAAGGAAAATTGTGGTATGTGCTACATAAACTCCTGAAGTTCAAATATTGCATATTTGATGCCCCACCAGTGGCCGAGCGGTTAAGAATTGGTAGTTTGACCTGGTTTAGGTTCCATCTCAGGCAAATGGGCTGGATGCATGGTTGGTTTTTTCTCACATGTGACATAAATACAACTCAGTTCTCCTCAAAAGGTTCTTCACAAAGGCCTACCTCCTCTCAGACAGATAGGACTCATGGCAATATTCAAATAACCTTGCTTAACCTAACTAACTTAAACCTACAGACAAGCCAAATGGTGACAGTTCAGCCTATACCTGCAATTAGATGACTTCATGGACAGACTGATAAAGTTCATTGATGAAACTGCACACTAATGAAGCCTTGTTTCATTTTTGTAGAAGAGTGAACCTAAAAACCCACTTGCTGTATTGAAATATGTACTAAATTTTCAGCTGGTAAACATTTTATGTGCTTTCACCAATGTGTTTAAAATACTTTTTTCAGCCTTGCTGGTTTTTTCTTGGGGGTATAAGAGGGACAAAGGTGTTCTTTCCCTCACTTTTACAAGGCTTAAAATAAGTAGAGCAGTGGTCATAAGAGACCCAACTTACCAATCTGAGTTGTCACCTACAAAGGGTTTTACCAAATATTTTATTATTTTGCCTTTACTTTCACTTTTGCCTCCCACCAAGGAGCAAACTATGTTTAAGCACAGAGTTCAAGAGGGAGGCTCTAAATTCCTAATTGTCTTAGCTATTACTACATCCAGTAACTGTGTTGCTTATTTTATCTTCATCTTATAATTTAATACTTGAATTTTAGTTTAACCATTGTTTTTTACTGCAAGCTGTGGAGATTTATTTTCTGTCCACAGGTTATGTAACCACCAGGCTGATGATTAAATAAGAAAGATTTATTTAAAATTTTATTCTACGTTATTTTGCTTAGAATTTTAAGAAACGGCGATAAGCTGACTGTCTTTACTGGACTACAGTTAACAGTTAAAATAAGGTGGCAGCATACACCTGTGTAGTAAGAACTTCAGCAAGAACCATGTACATGCTGCGTTATTGGGCTTCCACATAGAGCATAGAAATTTAAACATGTATGTGTATAGAAATTTAAACTTCCATATTATATCTGTATTTGTGAAATAAAGTCATTATGGTATTCACAAATATGTTTTCCACATATAATATTTTGAATTAACCTTTATTTGAAAAACATTTCAAAATTCAACAGCTATCACTGAAAGGTTCAACTAATAGACAACTGGAGCATGTGCAGCATTTACATATTCCAATGTGAGTTACTAGATTTATTAGTAATCTATGACCAAAATTATCAAGAATATTGGAGGCTAGTTTTAAGGATTTTTAACGACATGTAGCTTACTGATTATTTAAAAAATTTGGCAGATTTTACTAGATGTCATATTAAAACAACACAGCACTTAGGACGATCACGACTTATACTGATGATTTGGATACTGTTAACATTGCAATCGCATTCTTTTTTATGAAAAATATTTTTTAGGGTTAGGATTTAAAATTTTCGAATGATGAAGAAAGTTCTAAGATTTGACATTTGGAATTTATAATTCTTCTGAAGATTCTTGTGATCTGATGATCTGAATATTAGAAAAAACAAATGTGTTTTAAAATCCTATTTGCAACTAATTAATGAATTAATCCATCTATTTAGAATTAGATTTGATCTCAGTATGTTAGTGCTCATGTTATTTATGTGGGAAAAGGTAAAAATGTTCATAGCTTATTTTAAAATAATTTTCCTTTATCAAGTAACAGTTTCTCTACAGTGTATGCTGTCCAGTGTTGATTATTTTATTCTTTCTAAAAAAGTGCATATTCATTTAAAAGAAATTAAAATTATTCAATCTGTTTTTAAAACTAGAGATTTATTCTTTAGTTAAGTGAAAAACTTCTTATGTTATTTTATTCACAAAGACAAACATATATTCTTCTGATATCAGTTTATTTCCACTAAACTCCGTTATAAATGGAAGGGGATAATATAAACTGAAAGAAAATGTTTGATTTCATACCTGAAATAATAAGCTAAATCATACAATAACTTTACATTTATATTTTGTTGGAACATACTTTTCTAAATGCAGATCAAGAGAAATAAGGTCTATTTATTTATAACCATAATTATTATATAAAAAAGGAAAATTCTCATTAATTTACCTTAAAGATTTTTTTTTCCTATTCAAAAACCTGTCTCATTATTTTTCAAATAATGTAAATTGGAATTTGAGGGTCTAAAAATTTAATGAACTCAACAATGTGGCTCCTATCATCATTAAGTTTGGCCACCCCTGGTATATACATTCACATAAATTTACTTTTAATTAAATTATACAGTTAGTTTCAAGATATTACATTATTTTATGCTTTTGTTCTTCGTGGTTTTAGAAATCAATTCCTTCTTTACATTTTACATAAACTTACACAATTCGATTGCATTTGTTTGCCTTTCTCCCAGGATTTTGAGAATCATCAGGTGCTTTTAATACAGCTGTTAATGGAATAATATCCTCTTTGCAAGGTTTATGCTGCTTTTTGTTTTCTTCGTCCAATGACAAAGATAATGCCTTAGCTAACTGTATGTCAGATTGTTGTTCACTGAAAAGAAGAACTTAATTAACATAATGTAGCCTTAATTTAAATGCTTTTAAAATACAAATTATTTTTTCATTTTATTTTGAACTTGAATTTTTAGAAAGCTGAAGAGAATTATGATATAACACTATATGACAGAAATCTAAAATATAGTATAAAGCAAATATGTCATGTTTATGTTTTGCAACAGAGGAATGCAAATAGTATGTCCAAGAATGAAAATAAAAAATTTTAATTACAAAAATTTTAAATATATAACAAATATTGAAAATTATGTTTGATACAAAAAACAATTTTGGAAGTACAAACTGGAATTTCTCTTCTTTGTGCAGAAAAGATATAATTTAATTAATACCCCACTTATAAATAAGGACACAAGATGTTAAAAATTTGTGAACAATGCTGACAAGAATTTCCACAAAAAATAGTGTAATAAGTACATGTCTAAATAAACATAACAATTAATGGTAAATAATTACTGAAAAAGATGCCTAGCAGAATTTAGAAAAAAATTATAATATACTGAATAAAATCCTTAAAAGAATTTTTGTAGTTAATGATTAAATACTGAAAATATTATAAACAATTAACTGCAAAAAATTACCCATACACTGTTGTATGCTAATGGCTCATAGGAGGCTCTAAAATCCAAGTAGCAAATGCCTCTTCCAGAACAATTTGAATTTTGAATCAAATTTTTGTGTTTTACAATGGGATGGGTTCCTCTTGGGAAGCCAAGAACAAAGATGGATACAAAAGATGAAATCCATATAGAAAGGATGAACTGATGAGGCTTTCTATGGAGAATGCTCAGTAACAGGAACTTCCAAAATTCCTGAATAACATGACTCGAGTCACTTCGAGTTGATGTCTAAACCTGTGATTAGGAAAGAACTCTTTCTGTACGACAAGACTGGAATTTGAGATGGACGAAGGACTCAGAATTAGCAAAACCTCTACATGGTACTTCTAACAAGATAAAAAATTTTGGAAAATTTCAAATGATAATGAATCAGAAGAAAAATCTTTCACCCCAGTTAGCAAGATAGATTTTTCCAAAAAAATCTCTACCTACACACATGAGAAAAAAAACAAAGGAAAATGGAAGAAAGAAGTACTAGAAGGAAATTAGAATTTATGAAATCAAGTCCAAAAATTGGAAATATGAAAAAGTTCACTCATATAAAGCAAAAGACAGCCACAGAAAATGGAAATGGAAGTACTTGGGCTGACACCACTGAAGAAATGTATACTGACTTTGCAGCTTAAAAAGCATCACGCTGAAACTAGCATACAAACTAAAGACAACTGTGAGAGTAACCAGAAATAGATAAACCTGCTAAAACAGCAAAAGTTATTGAAAATCCTGCAGCTACAGCCTATGAAGACACAAACAAATCTGTATGATTCCTTCTCTTAAGAAGATGAAAATACAGATATGAATGCTAATGATGAAGATATAATTATTAATAATATCAACAAGTTGCAGAAACCAAATACTGGCAAAAGAAGAGATGATAAAACCACCAAGAGTGCAGAAAAAGAAAAGATCCCACCTACAGTTCTACCTGCAAATGTAAACTGGCCACAATTAAGAACTGCACTTATCTCCATCTGTGCTAACACAACTGAAATCAGTTGTCATGAACAACCAACCACATCTATGTAGATGATGAAGTAAGTTACAGAAAGGCTATTTTTTTTTTTATAAGTTCTCCTAGAAAGCAATGCACCATATCATACCTATATACTTTTGTCAAAAAGAAACATCAGTGTAATCATGAGAAACCTTATCAACAACATTCCATAAGAAGCTTTTTTACAAGAATTATTAAAAAAAAATTCATGCACTGAAAGTTATTATTATTATTTTATGCATCAAGTACAAAGAAATCTTACCACATTCAGTTTATTGCCAACCTCAGAAGGCAAATTTATCACCTGCAATACATTTATGAGCATCTTTGTTAATGTAGTGAAATACTCACCATCAAGTAAACCAACTCAGTGCTTTAGGCATCTTAAATATGGACATTCACAACACCTCTGCTTAATAAGCTGAGGTGTGTTAAGTGAGAAATTTACACTGCAAGCTAGGCCCCAATGAGAAACACTTTTTTTAAGCATGCAACATCCTGTATCCTACACAGGTTATAAAGAATACAAAAAATGTGAGCTATGACAACAACAAAGATTCAATCAGCGGAATTCTGAACTAGTGTTACAGAAACAATTTCAAACAAAGTTTTAAAAGTTGAATTTACTTTCTCTAGTAAGCATCGAAAAGCAGGCAGGAAACGAAATTCCCATAAAAAGAAACTACTGCGATGCACTCACTAAGAAAGCAGAAACATCATCATCACTTACTTCACTTACTCATGAAATCATCATCACTTTATTCAGAAAATTATCATCACTTATTCATGAAAAAAGAATCTTGCAGCAGTTAAGAAAATCCTGAATGTTATGTAAGACTACAAAACTGCTAAAACAACAAGATCTAGATCTTGCAACTAGAAACTAGATCTTGCAATCAAGATAGAAGCTTTAGAAGAAATCTTCAACTACTGCATCAAGAAGAAAAGAATTTCTAGAAAAAGAATTCCACATTCAGTTTATTGCCAACCTCAGAAGGCAAATTTATCACCTGCAATACATTTATGAGCATCTTTGTTAATGTAGTGAAATACTCACCATCAAGTAAACCAACTCAGTGCTTTAGGCATCTTAAATATGGACATTCACAACACCTCTGCTTAATAAGCTGAGGTGTGTTAAGTGAGAAATTTACACTGCAAGCTAGGCCCCAATGAGAAACACTTTTTTTAAGCATGCAACATCCTGTATCCTACACAGGTTATAAAGAATACAAAAAATGTGAGCTATGACAACAACAAAGATTCAATCAGCGGAATTCTGAACTAGTGTTACAGAAACAATTTCAAACAAAGTTTTAAAAGTTGAATTTACTTTCTCTAGTAAGCATCGAAAAGCAGGCAGGAAACGAAATTCCCATAAAAAGAAACTACTGCGATGCACTCACTAAGAAAGCAGAAACATCATCATCACTTACTTCACTTACTCATGAAATCATCATCACTTTATTCAGAAAATTATCATCACTTATTCATGAAAAAAGAATCTTGCAGCAGTTAAGAAAATCCTGAATGTTATGTAAGACTACAAAACTGCTAAAACAACAAGATCTAGATCTTGCAACTAGAAACTAGATCTTGCAATCAAGATAGAAGCTTTAGAAGAAATCTTCAACTACTGCATCAAGAAGAAAAGAATTTCTAGCTTGAACAAAACTTCATGTCTTTCAGGCCATCTATGGAATTAATACAAACCAGATGGGATGGACAAACTTTTCTTTAGTGTCACTAGATGGCAACACTTGCTCCATTTGCATTATTTGTGCTTATTTTTAATTTACACCATTTGCCTACAGCTTCACAAAATTACAGAATGTCATATGTATCTGTATGCCTGATTATCCACACAGTCTACAGTCAAAAAGCTCCTGTATAAATATAAAATCGTTTTTATATTTTATATTCAGAATTTTTATAACTGAAGAAAAACTCTTAAAAAAAGAAAAAAAAAAAAAAAAAAACCGATATGGAGAAGTGGGCATCAAGTATCAACACAGATAAAATATTCTGTGAAATCAGCACTAGGCTTTTAAAATTTTCAAAATGTTCCTAAATTGGCAGAGAACTCTTGGATATCATCAACTTCTCTGGTAGAATTTTTCAATTAGGTCCAATAATCTTGAATAGTATATACTTAAATTTCTACTTGAGCTGTTTTCATAATTACAATGTGTGTTTACACAGGCTTACAAATAAAAAAAATAATAAAAATTAAATACACAAAAATAATAATTGTACATAACAAATAAGCTCAAAATTGCAATAAAATGTGGCACAAATTAAATGCACAATAATACCCAGTAAGGTAATTAAATGATTCCCCCCCTTTTACTATAAAGCCTGATAACCAACACTGATGCATATAGCTAAAATAAAATCCTCCTACATTATGTAAGCAAGGAAATAATCAGATAATAAAAGGAAATTTGTATAGAACCGTTCCTGCAACTGATTGAAAAGTGGATGTTTTAAGTTTTTTTGGATCATGCTTGTTTCTAGCAAGGTACGAAAAATTGCTGTCACAGTTCTCCAGCATCAGATGTCTTCTTCAGTGTCAGATGAAGATAAGATATCCCAGAGAAAGTATTGTTTTGGGAAGAAAAAACAGTCTTGAGGGAACAAATCTGGAGAAATACACAACTAAAGAATGTTACAAACTAATTTTTGAATGTTTCAGAACCAGAAATTTATGTACACACCTTGATCAGTGTGAAGGTACACTGTCAATAAGACAGAATATTTGAAATAAATAGCTTTCCACTGAATGACGTAAAACGTAAATTAAAAAATATATATTTTTTTTTAATTCTCAGAATTAAAATCATTCCTTCAGCCTGGTGATTCATGACTTTTCACAATGAAGTATAGTTTTAAACCATCAGCAATACAGGGACTTATGAAACACTCTAATGAAAAATCGATACCATTTCTCTCATCTCCAATACAATTTCTTGCAAATAATACAGTTCATTTTTAACTAAATGGCGCAACAGACTTCGTGGGTCACAGCCTGCAGTGCCTTTTTTCTGCTTTCTTGATCTTTGGGCCCAGAGTACATCAGGATTATGCCCTGGGTAAGTGGTCAGCTTGTCGCAGGACCCTCGGTGTTTAGTCCCCAAAAGAAACTTGGTACTTATTTTGTCGACCCACTCAAGGGATGAAAGACTGAGTCAACCTTGCTCAGGACGGGGATCGAACCCTGGATCTGTGGTGCAGCTGCGTGATGCGCTAGCCACTTCACCACAGGGCTGTCACAGTTCATTTCAATGGTTATAAATATACATAACTTAAATTTACAATTAATATTAACTTAAAATTGGTTTTGGATCATATCAGTTGCTTACTTTTTAGGTTCTATGAGCCTTTTGATAACAGGTTTCTTCTGCTGTTTTGCTTGCCTAAAATAAAAGAAAATATATAACACACACACACACACACACACACACACACAAAAAAAAAAAAAAAAAAAAAAAAGTGTAATATATTTTAAGTTACTAAATTATAAAGCAAAGGAGAAGGCAGAAGGAGAAAAGTATTACTTTATTTTTCTTAATATTTAGCTAAACAATTTATGGAGATAGCTGTTGTGAGTTGCTCTTAAATTACATAAAATGAATTCGAAGACATTATTATTATTTTTTTTTCCAATGATCAGTGAGGTCCATATCTAAAATCTAACTAATGTCTCTATAGAACTTTATTTACTATTAACATGCTTATTGATTTTTACAAAGATTAAGCATTATACTTTAGCATAAATAAATTAAAGTATTTAATGATGATTTCTGTGCACCCTGTTTTTTTTTTGAAATAATATAAGAAGTAACTAAATCTCTTTAAGATATTATATGAATGATTCTCTCTCTCTCTTTACACATACATATATCAAAAGGTAATGTGTATATATAATATTTTGTTCGCATATACATGAATTAACAAAGTTCTTGGTATATTTCCCAAATTGTACAATGAGAGAACAGCAGAAAATTTAAGTGAGAAGCACTCTTAAATTATTAGTGGGAATTTCTGCAATTCACGCATAAACATATACATTTTACTGACCACAAAAATAAATGGCATAATAATTCAAAATGATCATATTGAGGGAAAGTAAGAAGACTGCCATAAACACTTCACAAATACTCATCTCATACTTGACATAACTGGACAGAAAAGTCCTGTATGATGAAACGGATTTCAGCCTTTGCTGAAACTGAAAGGTGTGAGATTACTAAACTAGGTAAAAATATCTGGCATCTCTCATTACTTTGCCAGTTTGAATTAAAAGAAAATTCAACTGAAAAAGAAACTGTGAAATTAGTGTCAATAAAGATATTACTCACAAAAATGCAAGATAAGACATCATCATCATGAGATTATGAAAATTAACTTAGATGACAAAATATTCTAACTGTAAAAAATAGCAACATAAAACTTATCCTGACACCTGCTGTGGAATAACTGCAGCATTTCAGAGTAGTGATGAATATCTAAACATTACTTGATTAAACTATTCAAAAGCTTTTGATGATTGAACATCAATTAATAATTAAAAGTATAAAGGGGACCAGAAAGCAATGGCGCATTTCTCATCATCATTATCAATGATTTTTTACTAACTAGCAAGCAAATTTTCGATTCTGCATCTGTTGAACAAAGATGGTTTTTGATTAAAAAAATCCCATTTTTGACTTCTTCCACAATTTAATTTTGGATTGACTGGAAACAGCCATTATTTTTTGTGTTTGAAATTGTCAAAATGTATTCATTTCTCATTTCCAGACGCCATAAATCATGAAATGCTTTTGCATTATTTCATTACAACAAGAAATTACAGTTGATTAAATGATTAGCCTTTTTTTTTTTTTTTTTTTCTTCTTTTGACAGAGTGTGTGGCTTTCAAACATATTCTCTGTTAAAATATCACTGCATAACTACTTTTGATGCAATATATATGCTACCACATCTGGAGCACAATTTCAGACGCACCATTTAACAGAAAATATGTCCTTTGTCAGAAAAGTTCCATGATAATTTTCTTTATTTCTGAGTCTCCAGTATTATCTGTATCTGCAGTACAAATGTTGTTTTTAAGTTATTTGTTATGTATTCCTAATTGATATGTCTTTGGCCATGTTTTCATGCAAACTTACTAGATGGTAGAGCTGTGCTTAGTAACACATTGTTCGGATTGTTGTCACATTCATTATGGTGACACAATGGATGCTGATTGTGAGCAAAAAGTGAACATTAAGTTCTGCGTTCAGCTTGGGAAAACACCTAGTGAAACGTGATTAAGCAAGTATGTCCAGGTGAGGCACTTTTAAGAAGTCATGTTTTTTTTTAGTAGCACAAAACATTTTGTGCCACTCAACAGTGCAAGATGATCCCAGAGCTGGTTGTCTGTCTATAGCATATACCGATGCAAATGTGGAACATGTAAGGAAGTTATTACAAGAAGACCGTGGTGTAATTGTGCATATGATATCTGAATTTGAATTGTGATGTGCGTCATAAGATTTTACGCAAAGATTTAGGGAAATGGAAACTTAACGCAAAAATTGTCCCTCACTCACTAACAGATGAACAGAAAGAGAAAAGACAAAGAATTTCGGCTAAACTATTGGACAGAGCTAGACGTGATCCAACATTTGTGTCAAAGATTACTGTGATTTTTTTTTCTTGTTTCCACTAATGAAAAGGTGACTGAAAGGAAAGCTTCATTAAGATTATGCAGATATCTATCGAGCTGTGACAAATGAGCTTGCAAGCATCATAGGTGAAGATTTCCCTGTTTGCTTCCAAGACCTTCATATATGTGTATAGATGGCTAAGGGGAACTACTTTGATAGAAGTTAGGATCATTACTTGGTAAATGCAATTTTCTATTTTTTATAAGCTCTGTCCTGGAACTTTAATGGCAAAGGATGCATATACTATGTGTGTATATATATATATATATATATATATCAGTTATTTATATTCTTTAATTGCCTTCATGTAAATATAAAGGAAATAAAAGAAATCTTAGTTCAGATGTTGACAAAACTTTATCCTATAACCTCAATGAATTATAAGAGTGACTGTAATACTAATCAATCTTTGAAGTGAACTCAATAACTTGGGAAAGTTGTTAATGACTTTTAGGTAGGAAATGCATTATAAGGTATTTCTCTTACCTTCTTGGCGTGCCTTCGTGGTGTGATGGTCTGCACACTGGGCCGGTATTCCAGAGGTATGTGGTTCAATTCCCAGCGAAGACGGTTGCTGATTTTTCATCTCTCCAGCCTCAAAATTACCTAATGTCTCTACAGCATATTCAGAAATAGGCCACAATACAGCACTATTGTACACGCTTGGGAAAAGTTTGCACCTTTTACCCAAAATTTCAATGCAAAGGGCTACAGATTTCATTCAATTTTCGGGTTTGAAGTATTGCACTTAGTTTCCTATAGAAAGTCAAGACAAAACGTATTTGAAGGGAAGGGGGAAATATTATCAGATAATTCTTTTAGAACTGGGGGGGAGACACTTTGAGGCTTTTTTTTTTCAAAACAGATATGAAACATATACACTCAACAGCATTTTTTAATAATTCTTTTTAAACATTCTCTCTCAAAACAGATTTTACAGTTTATTTTATTACCAAAGCACACAAACAGACTCTGTTTAAGAATGAATATGACAGCAGTTCTTGTTTTAATATCATTCATCTTCCAACAAACTATCTGCTTCGATGCTTTCTTGCCCAATCACAAATGAAAATGTTTTCCTTACTAGTAAATTATTTTCAAATCCATCTCTTACATTTAATATTCCTGTTATTTTAATTATTTTCAAATGATATCCTAATACTTTCACAATTTCCTTAGATTATACGCAGACTACAACAAAATCATATTCCATTCACATTTTTTCCCCCACTGCCCTCAAAAAATAACTCCATATGAAAAAAAATTATAAAAATGCTAACGTGGATTAACATAAACTAATTTTTTCCTGCATATTTCTTGCTGAAAATCAAGGTGCAGACATTGCATAAGTTTAGTTAACAAGACGTTAAAAAACAAAACAATAAATAAATGAATGTATTATCATAAAAAATATAAGTACAAATGTGATACAAAGATCATTAAAGATTCAAATTAAAGCAATATTAGATTTTCTTTTGATATTAGATTTCAAACCAAATTGAAATTTTTGTCTAGTTACATATAAATCAACATTAAGTTCAGACTAATTTAAGCGTAATTACTTCATGGGCTTCAAAGGAAGGCCCAGCATCTTTCTTTCCAAAGCGTGCTTTTCTTGTAGTTGCAGAGCTTTCACCACACTTTGAACAGTAAGCCCACGAGATTTTCCACATTTCTTTACATGAGTTGAACGTAACTGTATATAATCAAAGCCAATATTAAACAATTCTGTTAAATATAACTCAAGTCTATAAATAAAATAGCAATTATTTTTAAATTATCACAGTTAAAATTTTAATATGCCATAATCTTTTTATATTTTATCATTGAATAACTTATCTGGCAACTGTGAGCAAGAAATTTTACCTAATACTATGCTGAATTTCATGACTCCAGTTTTCAAACATGCCAAAGACATGTACACTGCTATGGATGTTTGAATGGTATGGAAAAAGATACAGTTCCATGCTATTTCTTATACAGTACAAAGTCCATAATTCGGACTCGTTGAGACTTTGACAATTCCGGATTAGGAGTCTTTCCAAATTATAGATCATCACTTTAAATCTGGTAAGATGGCATACAGAAATTGGTAGGGTACGAACTGCGCGAAATTTGATCAAAGATCCCTCCCCCCTCTTATATAATTCACGAACTGCGCGACGTTTTCCTGTTTTCTCTTTCTAAGAACTTGAATTCCCAAGAAGATGGGTGTTACAATTTATTGCCATTAATGAGGCATTTTTGCGTTAAGTTTCCATTTCTCTCATTTATTGCCATTAATGGGGCATTTTATTGAGATTGCAAGCCTCTAATTTTGTTTATCAATATTGCAAAAATTGTGTATACAAAACAAATACTAGTTTAAAATCTGGCGTGTGCTAAAGTAAAAATGAATTTCTTTTACACTCATTTTAAAGATTTATGATGCTTAAAAGAATAATGAGGCAGATTTTTTTTTATTCTCTGTAAGAATTAAAAACTTTCCAAATTATAGATTTTAGCTGCTGATATATATGATATATCAGTTTTGAATAATAAAACTGATCGATAGTGACATACATAAAACAGATACATAATCAATCTATCAAATATTGGATTTGTACAGCAACTTAAATAAGTTTTTGCTTGTCTAGATAAATATTAAAAAATTTTCTTAGATAGCAGAATGGTTTTAACTTTCAAATTTACCATTTTAGGTAAACAGTTCTAATTTAATTTGAAAAATTCTCTTTATTCTAAAAATTGGATTTCTTAAGTGGTTCTAAATTCACACTAATATTATTGCAATACATGCCATATTAAGCTTTCCCTTTTTAGTCATCGAAGTTATTTTAAGGTTATTTAACTTTCTTACAAATTCCATATTTTAATACTAGAAACGTTTAAATATTTACTCTATTCTCCAGTTACTCTATCTGATGTACTTTGACATACATTTTAAATACACATTTAATTTAAAAATTGATAATTATGAGCATCTGCAGAATTTTCCATAATTAAGAAAAAAAAATTTGAACTCCCTTATATTAATATCTTGGGATTTTCAGTTCCCTTTTAATCCATTCCTTTTTCACATATTGTTTCAGTGTATTCAATTTTTTATGTATGCTGAATTTATATATTTTATATTGTATTTATGCAAATTTATATTTAAATGATAATTTTTACAAATTCTTGCATCATAACTCTAGTTAACAGAAGATGTTTTTAACACTTTGGTAAAGCTTAAACCTCAGCATGCAGCTTATTTTCTAACCTAGTTTCAGGCTAAATTATTTGTAAAATTAATTATTTGAAATTATATGTCAACAAAGATGGTCGCTAAATCATGCTAATAATATTTCTAACTGTTGTAATTTATAATGCAACGAGCTCATGTGATTTATAATATAATTCATTTATAATTTTTCAGCAGTATTGAAATTAATAGCATATACTAATAATGTTGTACATTTAGATTACAATGATTTAGATTGCCATTGCCTTCTTCACTGATGCTTTTATGCTACATTCCTAATATTTCATAATGGCATACAGATAAGTTTAACTCATTCACCAAACATGTAAATCTCTAATTCAGCCCACTTTTGTTCTTATCTGTGCTGTATCTTCTATTTTCCATAATATATATTGTTCAGCATAATTTCAAAAGGTCTTATGATCAAGCGGAAAAGTCATTAAACATTAGTAGTTCGACCTGAGTTTCTAATCCCAGAGATCTCCCAGCAATTATTTTTTGGTACTTATTTACTACGTAAAAATGTATCATAAAAATTTCAGTTCATGAAGTAAAAGCACTTTTTAAATTTATTCTTTAAAAATATTGCAAACATTTTCACCTTGGCATACCTTTTTACAAATCCCTCTAATAAGAAAAAATAAGGAAAGAAATTAACTCGTTTTCGGTGAATGATTCCTCGGTGCAAATTATATGTAACTTTTTCCAAAAGCATAGAGTTTATATGGATATCAATAAATTAAGGATTATTTCTGCATCTAATTTTCTTAACATGTTTATTCCAGAATTTTCTTTTCACACTGTAGCGCTTAACTTTGTGAGTTTTTTATAATCATTCAATTTCTCTAGCCATGGTAACTTTGCATACCTTTTGACAAGTAGTTATATTTTTAATTACTGCATTTTAATTCCTGTTGACCATCAGTACGTTATTCACTTGTTTCAAATATTTATTTTATATGCAAATCTACGTAAAATATCAATAAAACTTCAGTTACGTGGAGCTCCTGATCGATTGCTTGTTTTAGATTGAATGAAATTAAGCTTAATGTTAATTAGCTTCTTATTAATTTAATTATACATTTCGAATTAATTATATGTTCAGATATTTCCGAGTATATTACACAAACTATAGCATCCCGATTTTTAATTTTTGGTTAAAAAATACACTTTTATTTATTGAGATGCCTGATTGACTAAATTAATTTGCAATACTGTTTATCTCATTCTTCTCTTCTAAATAATTTTAGAAAAAGCTTCTTAGCATAATACAGTTAAAAGTCTTTAATCTGGACGTCCATAATCCGGAATGATCTATAATCTGGGCCTCAAAGCTACAAACATTCTGCGCATGCATAAACGCATAATACCTTTACGCATGCGCATATGCATTTACGCATGTGCATAATACGTTCACGCATGCACATTTAATGTATAATGGATGGTATAAGCTAAGCTAAAATTATCTAATTATCTATTTCAGTTAATGTTGCACATTGTGTTGTTCCTTAATCTTCTAATTGGATCCGGCTTATTTTTTTGCAGATTGTTAGAGCAATTTTATAAAAGTAAGCTTGAACTTCCGATTATGTCAAAAAGAATTTTCGATTCTGGAGCTGCCAAAGGATCTACAAAGGGAAAGAATGTTTGATGTCCATCAAGCAAAAAGTGGAATTGCTGTAAAAAATGGATAAAGGCATATTCTTTGTTTCTCTAACCATTCCGAAATCTATTTATCAATTTTGCGCTGCTCTGCAGGGGGGGGGGGCGACGTCGCAGCAAGCAATGAACTGGAAGTTGATCTGTCAGCACTATCCTTATCTTCAGGGCAGATGTTTTTATTTTATTCGGCTTATAATTCCTTATTAAATGAAGTATTTCATCTCGATGTACACCGTCTTTGATATGATTTAAATCAAATTCCTCGTCATTATAAATATC
Source organism: Stegodyphus dumicola (assembly GCF_044657685.1). NCBI lineage: Eukaryota > Metazoa > Arthropoda > Arachnida > Araneae > Eresidae > Stegodyphus > Stegodyphus dumicola. The sequence continues at coordinate 213,857,119 of NC_140773.1, read as the reverse complement.
ACGAATACACATCAAATAGTTTTCCTGTAGCAATTTTCTAATTTCGACTATGCATAATGTATGCTTTACGCATGCGCGCCTCGAAAGAAATGTTTAATAAAGTAAGCAAATAAATATTAAGCTTTTTTTTTTTTTTTTTTGGTAAGTTTTGATACCCTTTAGATCATAACTGCTCTTCATTTCATAAATTATTGTTTCATATTTTTAATTTTATAATTTCTGCATACCATCTTACCAAATTTAAATTGATGATCTATAATCTGGAAAAACCCCTAATCCAGAATCGCAGAAGTCCTGATGAGTGCGGATTAAAGACTTTTGACTGTAATATAAATTTATTTACAAATTATACATCAGTGTTCCAAATGCATAGTAGTAATGTTGTTATAATAGATTTCATGCTAAGCTTTTTTTAAATTTAACTATTAATTTCTGCAAACATTTACATGATTACTTTAATTAACAAAAAATATTTTTAGCACACTTTAACACACTTTGACATGGAATAATCTTTTGCATGCCAGTGAACTCTATTAAATTTTTCAGTCTAGTTCAGACATCTTGACTACTATTGATGTAATTTATAAAAAATACAATTGGTATGCTTTATAATTATTTACTTTATGATATTATTATAATAAATGAAAAATGTTTCTAATGCTAACAGGCATGTTTACCAGTACCTTTTATTTTCTGTGTTAGCTCTCACATTTATTGCTGTTATTCAAGTAATTAGCCTGCTTGTTAGATACTTTTTACTTGTTCTTGTAATATGTAATTCTATTTCTTTATTTTTATTTTCCTCTTGGCTACAATTGGCTTCAAAAAGTTAAATTGTAACCCTGTAGGCAACAGGGGCAAGAAATTTTGATTCGCGCAGTTGGACTATAGCAGGACCGGGGGGAGGGAATTTTCATTCGTGCAGCTGGAGTACACCCGCAGAAATTATACAATTAAAAATATGAAACCATGATTTATGAAATAAAGAGCAATTATGATCTAAAGGGTATCAAAATTTAGAAAAAAAAACTTTATATTTATTTGTTTACTTTATTAAACATTTCTTTCAATGTAAATTGTTTAAGTTGCTCCGTTTTTTGTGCTAATACTTTCTCTTTAATTCCATAAACAGACATAATTTCTTGTTTAGTTACAAAGTTTCACCTATCGGAAGGAGTATTTTCTGGATATTACAGATTTCGCCGTCCATTAATTGATTGATGATTGGGGCATTGTCGTCGCAATGAAAAACTGCTGTTATATCATCTTCATTTATTACCGCTTCTTCACATTTCTTTACAAAATCCAATAACTGGAAAATTTCACCATTAGTTTGCGATGTCCAAAAACCTTCAAATTCCCGGTTATCATCTTCATCGTCCTCACCATGAAATATGGTAGCTGGCCCTAAATTTTATTTTAATGTATCTGGACACACATCCTCCCAACACATATGTGTAAAGCATACAAAAAAAAGTTTGTGGCTTTGAGGTTCGGATTATAGATCATTCCGGATAATGGATATCAGGATTACAGACTTTGTACTGTATGTAAGTATTTATTTAATTTTACATTCAGTCAAATGACATCTCACAGATATAAAGAATTTTGATCAATACTGCAATTAAATTATACATTTTAAGCTCTCAAAAATACCAATGTAATATTAAAACAGTTTACGAGAAAATATTCAGTTTAAAGTTGTTTTTTCAATTCATTAACACAACAGATAAGAATTCTCTTCTAGCTTTCAACTAACAGTAAATTCTTAACTGTTATCATAAATATTTGTATTTTATATTTATGGGAAGAAACAACATTTCATGCTACTGAATACTCTTTGAAACTCATATGAAATAAGTTTTTAAAACATGCAAGGTATTACATATAATTTTTATCTCAGATTTTTAGCTTAGATAAGATGCTGAAAATTTAATATGTATAAACAATTTTTTTCCTGTTGGAAATTAAACATAAAATCAGCTATATAATTATGGAAGAGTACTGCAATAAAAATAAAATACTCAAAATATGACAGGAACATAAATTTCCTTACTTCCAGAAAAAATAATAAACATTCAACAAAATGATATATAAAGTATATTCTTTTAAACATAACATACAATAATTCGTAAATATTTTATGCAGCTACTTTTGATAGTTGTATAAATAGCCTATCTCTATGATTTTCTATTCACAGCAATATTTTTCAGACAAAAAGTTTTAATATTTGGTAAATAAGCTAAATTTTAATTTTTCAAGTTTTTAATACCAGATATGTTTGATCTGTTCAGTTTTATACAAGACTTCACCCAAATCAAATTCCATGCTAATTTTTATATTTCACAATAGTTTTGAAATACTTGAGGATTAGTGAACCAATTACTTTCTGCCCAAAATTAAATTACATGGAATTCTTGATCCAAAATGATACTGCAATCATTTAAATTTCTGCAAGAAGCAAAATTCGACACGAGGGTTTTTAACCACCACTCAGGCAGTACCCCAAGTTTAAATAGGCCAGCCACCTAGTGAGGAGACTAAAAAACCTATCAGTTTTTTAAATTGGAGATTTTATGTTACAAAATTTAAAATTAAACTTCATTAATGATATTTATATGTTTAGAAAGACAAGAAATTATTTATCTAACTTTTAAACAAAAAAAAAAAAAAAAAAACTGTACCTGCAATGTATCAATGACTAATCAGTTTATGTCAATCGGTACAACTATACAGGCTGGTTTAGATGAAGGGCATCTGGCCAAAGCCAGGAGTTACCAGAAAGTAAAATGGAAAGAGGCAGTACAATAAGAGTGTTTTGTAAGAATCCTGCAATTGGATGTTCTAACAGAGTATCTATAAAAATGTGAATCAAAGGCAGCACGTTTTCTTATGAAAGGAGCTGATTAGCAATAACCACTCATAACTGGTGTTCAGCTATTATAGACAGCAATCTGCTTGTCTGTGTGGTCTACAGCAACTAATTCAAGGATTTGTGTTTTCACAATCTGTTTTTCTGGGACAGTTAGTGGATTCTCTGTGCAATGACCTGTCCTGAAGTCTTCAGCAGCGAGCCTTCCATAAGTTCTTCAGACTCACCACAACAAATCAAGCTAATGAACCTCAAGTCAATAAGCCAATTTTGTTACATTATAAATAAGCATGAAATTTACATATATTAGTAGCACACACAAAATGCAAGAAAAGAAGAGCAAATTTACAGGGTGAGCTTTAAGCTCACTGAATTTATCTTCTTGGCTAAACAGTTCTCAGTCTTAAACTCAGTTCATACGGAATGACGACAAGACAGATAAGATTTATATTTATAAATTTATTCCAGGCTTAATTTCCTTTATACTACAGCTGCCTTTTTATGTTTGTTTACTTCACACATTTAAATTGATAAAGTTTGGTACTTTAACACACATGCTCTTTATCATATTTTCTAAAAAAATTTCTCTTTTTTAAGAGATGAAGATGTAGAGGCAGCAGACGAGGTTATAAACATTTTAAATGAAAGGAAAGCATTATTAAAAGATGACAATAGCAAAAATTCAACTAAATTAAATTTTTCAGATGAAGAGAGTAGAAAGAGAGAGAAGAGAGAGATCGTAGAAAATTGCAGCGAAAATGCATGCGCAAAAGCGCCAAATCTAGCAAACACGCCCATTTAACAGCACGCGAAATCTAGCATACGCGCTGGTTTCACATTGCGTAAGTTTATATAGTTCTATATTTCTTAAGACGCCGTTGAAATACTAGTTTAATTTTTAAATCCTTTTTTGATATCCTATGGATTTAACAATTTGGGAATTGCCCATGACGAAAACTCGGCAATAGAATTTTGGGTAAAGTGCAGAATCACCGACTGCTTGACGCGTTTTTAAGAATTGCACATACTCGGTGTCTATGTGCACATCGACCTATTTTCACTTAAAAAAAATCCTAGAATTGCACAAAATGGCACAGCGCACACCCTTGATTTTATCTATGTACACATCGACCTATTTTCACTTAAAAAGTAACAGAATATTGACAAAAATCCAATTGTTTTTACCCTTGTAAAAAGCGGCAAACAAATAAGTGAGCGATTCTGCACTTTACCGAGAATATTTTCAAAGAAAAGGCATCATTCATTATAGAAAATTACGTTTGAACAACCAACGAGATGAAATTATGCTTTAGCGGTAAGTCGATAGCAAAATAGCGATGCAGGCATCAATTCAGTTATGTTTAGCAACTTTTATATAAATTATAATAATGATCTGAAATAATTTACTCTTATGCTTCCATTCAACCATGTTTAGCCTTTTTCGTATAAATTATAATAATAAAAAAGTATAACTATATGAAATTAACTCTTCATCTAAATTAAAACATCAATCTTAAATAGTTATTTACTATTATACTTCCTTTCTTGCCGCAATTATTTTTGGCAGCATTGGCATCAACAATAGTTTGGCGATTTTTTACGGCCCTCGAAACCGAATAGTACCCATAAAAATAATTAAACTTACTGCAAATTATAAAGTACGTAATTAAATTTTAAGCAAAGTATAACTAATGAATGAATATAATAATTTTCATTCTTTTAATTTTTTGGGAATGCATTTAATCTTAAATCATGCTGAATGTAGGAGTAAAAATAATAATAATAAAGTAGATTGTGAGTTAAGGAATAAAAATACCAATAATCAAACAAATTTATTATCTACTATAATTTTCTTTTAAATAATACATAACTTTCCTGCATTACATGATAATTAAATATCATATCTATAGAAAATATTCTATAATATAGCAAGTGGAAAATCTCCATCTAGCTTATTGGCTATCAGGAGCTGATACTTGTCAAAAGTTCAAGGGAAAGTGAATGGGCTAGCTCAATTACATCAAAGTTTTATACATTGGTTAGCGCTGCTGGGATCATAGAGAATTAACTGCTAATGAGCCCTTAAAGTTTACATATTGAGAGCTTTTGTTGAAAGTGTGCCAGGAAAGTACGATTTCCATTTTAAGGGAAAAAGGAATGATGCTCTTTCCATGTTAAAAATAAATTTAATTTTTACCATTTTCAAACTTTTTAAACATTTTTCATTGCTTTAGAATTTTATTGTTAGTTCTAGGCAAAAGGGAGGTTTTACAGAAGAGTTAGTAGTTCGAATGAATTGATTCACCTTATCCCATTACTCGTTCAATTCTTTCTGCTCTTCATTCACTCTCCATTCCACCCAATGTATTTCTTTACCCTAAAAATAATTTGTTACTAGCGCAGCATGATGGAGACATGCATGATCGTCCACTAGAAGGAACTTATTATCTATTGTACCTTTAAATGGAGTAAATAATGATCAAGAGACTAATGTCTGTATATTTTACCATTTATAGTAAAAAATGTGTAGATCAATGGGATATTTCAGAATGATGTCTGATCACATCATGATCCCACCTCCTTAGTACTGATGTCTTTCATGGATGTTTTCAAGTTTATTACACATGTTTTGTTCTCCTTAGCTTGTAATACATCTGTAACCACTTTCCAAACAAAAATATGACTTATTAGTAAACAGAATTTAAATTTTGTTTCTGGCATTCCAATCATGATGATCTGTGCTCCACTGCAATTGAATGCATTTTGCATCCCAAATTAGTGGAATACAAATTATAGTTTATCTTATATACAGCCCTCTTTTATGAAAGAGCTATTTTGCAATCTGGATTGACATTAGTTATCTATTCTTTTGGCAACTGCTCCCAAATAGCTGTCCTAAGTGTGTGTTGGGGCATGTTTGTGATCTTTACCTGGATATTTGCATACATCATCAATGTATTTAAACTGTTTTCTGATTTCTGACATGAAGCTTTTGGCTATTTTTAGATCATTACAGACTCTGTATCAGTGTCTGTCCTACTCTTATTCTCCCAATCACATTCCATCTCTCACAATTTTTCAAAAGCCGACAACTTTCCACTTCTAAAAAAATGTGCATTCCACTTTCTACACACGAAAATTTTATCTAATAACTCGTACTTGAAATTAGAATTTATAGCATCTTTTTGCACTCATTTCTTCTATACATGCTGAAAGAAGGGGAACAAAATTTTGCATATTTCTATGTAGCAAAGGTTAATCCCATTGGATTACATGATAATGCTGATTTTGAGCAACCAACCACCTTTCATTGGACTTCCTAGAATTAAATGAAGCATCTTTCTTAAAGTTTTCCCTTTAATTCCCCCCCACTACTGTATTTTATAATACTCTAGTAGCTCAGTTGCAATATACAAATTTAAAACATTTTCTATCATAAACTTACTTCAGGAGTTGAAAAATTTTTGAAGCATAAAGGACACTCTAATATAAAAACTGTATCTGATGATGATGATTCTGTAACAGTTGAAAATCCAGATTCTGACTGCTCATCAATACATCTAAAATAAAAAGGTGGTTGTCAATTTTTAATGACATTAAACAGTTTAAACATACGCTTATTTACACCAATACTTTATCGGAAGATTTCAAAACAAGCTGTCTCCAGTCCTGAATGTAAAGAAATTACTTTTCTCAAAATCAAAATCAAAATACCAATAAAATATTTTAACTTTAACTTTTACCACACAGACCAGCATTCCTTTTATTATGGAATATATTTAATTAACCAAAAGTAAACAAAATGCTAATAAAATATTCACAATTCTTAAGTTTTGATTACAAAAGGCAAATACAGCATTCATATTTTGTTAAATAACTGCAAAGGCCTTCATAACGTAATTCAAGTTTTGAATTTCATAATTTTATATAAGATGTCTGCAGTTATTGAAACTAAATTACGTAATAATTGAAAAAAATTGAATTGTATAGAAATGAAATAAGAAGTATATGCAAATAATTAAATAACATGAATTAAGAAATCTGAAACTTCTAAACATATTCCATTTTCAAACTGAAGCCTATTTTCTTCTAATTAGTTTGCTTTTGTTGATACAAAGTGACCTTGATTGAAGTGGATGTTTAAATACAGTCTTCTCTGCTCAGATTACATAATTCTAGTATATGTTATGGCAGAATTTTTAAATGGCATTCACTTGAGGCAGTTCTGAGTTTGCTAGAAGAACTATGGTTTAAAATGCTCACAGATTGAAAAAATTCAAGATTTGAAAAATTGGTGCTAATTTTGGATGAAATCAAGCCACATAGATGTGAATATAAAATCAGTTGTTGCAAGGAGGTAGAAACAATTGACAGGAATGACTGCACTGGCTTTATCAAACCATCAAATGCAAGGACAATCATGCTGAGTGCCACAATATCAAGAATCCTATCATAAGAATTAGAGTCTGTTGCCCAATATGTGCCTTTTGATGTTACCTACAGTGAAGGAGAATCTTTGAAGGGCATCAATTACTATGATTTCTGTTGAATCTACACAACAGACACACATGGTTACACTGTGCATGGGGTGTAGTTTGCAACAGCAATCCCGGTTATATTTTAATTTGCCCACATAAATACTGCATTATTAAAAAAAAGTGAAATGCATACACAAGCAGAGTCTACCTTCAGCTGAGAGTATAAAGATGGCAACTTTTAGTGAAATATAAATAAATAATTCTAAGATTTTCTAATTTCATCATTCCCTTTCTTAAATGGCCATGATTAAAAAGATAATAATCAATAAAATATGGTAAGAGAGCCTGCTTCGATAACGAAAAGAGAAAATTGTTACTGATGTCTTAACGTCCCAAACATTCCTAAAGCCAACCATTTCTGCTAACTGAAGATTAGTCATAATTTGAATTATAATAATACAGAATTTCATTTTAATAAATAAAATGATCACTTACCGATTCACGTGAATTGAACGTTCTTCAAAATTTAAATCTTCCAAATTGCTTTTGCAAATTTCGCACAGAAAAGGGGTTGTTTCCTTTTTATCAGCATCTTTCAAATGATTTAATTTGATCCATTTTTTACATTTCTGAAAATCAATATCTTCATCATCAGAAGTTTCATAGCAACGTTTACTAGATGAACCAAAAACAGATTTTGGACATGAGGCATCAGTTTCAAGTTTATTACTATTTTCATCATTCAGTTCCTCAAATGGCAGGACAATAATGTCTGAGTTTTCACAAGAATTCATTTTCTTTTTCAATTTTAAAATATCTTGAATATTTATTCTCTTTTCATTCAAGGGCTGGTCCAGTATTACATCTGATAAAGCAGTTATAGAACGTTTGAGGGGTGGATTTTTCAAATTTAGAAAATATATTTTCTTTCTCCTGTTCAGCTTCATTTATATCACCAGAATCAAATGTTAATTGACCTAAGGAAAATGTGAAAGTGAAATATAAGTGGCATTACTACTTATTTAATATATGTATACACACTATACAGTAATACTTAACCTCCAATGAATTCAACTGAGTAAACTTTAGTACATGGAGCTAAATTATTTTCATGCACCCAAGTAAATACATGCTCTAAATTTTTTTTTCCAGGTATGAACATAACAGAATAGTACCAGTTTTAAGTTAAAATAGAGAATAAAAAATTGGCAAAACCACTTTCTGAATTTTTATTGGTGCATTCATTCATATGTAGCTACAAGACACGATTTAATTTGTTGATTACATTTTTCAAAACATAAACACATAAAATTCTACACATATAAAATCATTTAAAAATTTTATCAAGAAATTAATTCTTCTACTTCTTAAATGACTTGAAGCATTAATTTAATTAATGACTCCATTGGCAAAACCAATTTCTGAATTTTTATTGGTGCATTCATTCATATGTAGCTACAAGACACGATTTAATTTGTTGATTACATTTTTCAAAACATAAACACATAAAATTCTACACATATAAAATCATTTAAAAATTTTATCAAGAAATTAATTCTTCTACTTCTTAAATGACTTAAAGCATTAATTTAATTAATACACCACAAAGGCAATGATAGACTTAGATTTTGCATAGAAAATGCTTGATATGCAAGACAATGTAACACTTATCTTCATTTTTAAAAAATACAAGATTTTTACAAAAAGTGCTTAAAATTTTATGAATTGGATTGGATTGCAGATTTTCTGGTGCATAACCTAAAAGGTTTATTATGTGCCAAAAGCTATTCAGTCTTGTTAGCAAAACAGTGTTGATGACATATTATTACACCATGAGAGAAAAATGTTATTTGAACAAAATTAAATGAATAACTAAAATAATACACTAATGAGTAATAACTGATGAAGCGATTGAAGAGATGACTAGAAATCAGAAGAAAACAAAAATATACCTTTTGATGATTATGAAAAATTAATCTACATTTAATACTGGAATTTTCAATGATAATATACATGTATTTCAAGATGAATAATCTATCATTTTGACAGATCAAAAGTTCTACTATTAAAGTAAACTAAAGTTCAATCGAAAGTTCTAATATCAGACCTTGTTCTGAGAAAATATTTTTTGCTAGATACTGGCCCAGATATCATAGAAACATACTTCTAAGATAACCAAATAACTGGCTAAGAAAACTTCTAATGCTTTAGCATTTTATGCAGGGGATAATTTGTTAAACGATGACAGACATGCAAAACCTGTCATCGTTTAACAAATTATCCCCATTTCAATCTGCGCAAAAAATGCTGCAGCAGCAGCAAGGTTGAGTTGAAAACTACAAGCTTTACAACAATCTCAGTTTCAAGAATGAAATTCCAACTACGTGGCTGTTTCCTGATGGACCAGCAAAAACAATCTTGTGATTAGTGTAAATTTATATTGAGAAAAATATAATTACAGGTAAAATATAAGCATTTCAAAAATCTTTAAGATGATAAACATATGCATGCAAACCATTGACAGAAGAACAATTGGCAATTTGGTATTTTCCTGGCAAAACCTAATTAAGAAGGTTGGAGGGATGAAAAGAGGGGAAAAATCCACTACAAAGAATATGGTTCCATCTTTCACTTTTGAAAGTGGTACTTTTTTAATATCACCATTTGCACGGTCAGCCACCTAAAATAGTTGTCATAAAATGGAAAAAATATATAATGATTTTAAGTCTAGTTAATGTAATTTTATAAAAAGTATTTAATATTTTTAATTACACATTTTCTGATTTAAATGCATTTTTAGTTAAATCAATCAAATTAAAATTAGAAAATTACTAAGAACTGCATTTTATACTTTTACAGTTAGCTTTGATTTATTACTCAATAACACACAGATTAAAACCTTACACTTCACATGCTGGTGCACTGAAGATAAAAGCATTTTATTTCTGGCAGTGGTAACACATTGCTATTAAACAGTTGACCCCCCATGCCAATGGCTGATAGGATTAAAATTGAAATATAAATAGCTTTTACTTTGCCGACTGGCAGCCCTCTGGCTTACCAGGGATAAAAATGTTTAATTTCAAACAATATTATCCCTGCTTGCTTTTAAATCACTGAGTTTGTTAATAAAAAATTTGTATAAAAATGAAATTAATCAAAAATTCAAAATTACTACTTTAGGGTGCACGTATTTGGGTGGAGGAGTAGATGTATTCAAATTCTATTTTTCCACAATGCTACAAAATATAGATTTTTTATTATTTAAAAGTAGGGATAATTTCCTAACTCATAATATGCTATGTAAATCTGCATATCTAATAAGGGTGCGAAAGTCTTTCTGAAACTAAAATCTACAATTAAAAACTATAAAAGTATAAAACATGAGGCCTACCAATTATAAACAATTCCTTTTTTCTGATTCATACTACTGTATTCAAATAATATAATTCCTCTTTCTGACTGATACTTTCGCATTCAAATAATATTTTTGCAATTAGTTTCATAACTTCTTGTTTATTTAACCTTAAAATAACTTTAAAACACAACCAAATGTTCTAATAATAAAACTAAACAACTATGATTAATTATATTAGAAGAAATATTGCAAACAATTCATATGCAAGAAAATGAAAAAATATACCATATGTTCACAAATACCATGCGCCACCAAATAAGACACACACCCAATTCTTTCGGTGCCCCCCCCCCCAAAAATGTCTATGAATAATGGCATGCATATTTTCTTCAAACCCAATGAAAGCTTAACTTACAGAAAAAATCTTTTTTCTGGATTACAAGCATAAAGAAACAAAGAAATCTGATACCAATCGATGGTTATCGGGAAAGAAATCTGAGCTACCACCTGCAGTTTTTGCAGTTCCTGCCTAAGTACATAGCAACACATGCCCTGTAACATTTGAATGGGAAGGAATAAATTGGTTAGCAGAATTTAATTCTACAGCAGAAAGAAAAACTTCCAATCTAAGTATATTATATAACACTTTATTTGTTAAACAATAGCTTCAGTCGGCAACAATCACTGCACTAAATATGGATTTAAATGCCCCGAGTAATCCTTTAAAATCTACCAGTAATCTAACAAAAGCATATAACTTCCCACATCATGGCACTTTACCACAACATCCCACTTTTTTTAGTCTGGAAACACAATGTAGCTTATCTATCTTTCTTGCCTTGTATGCTATTATCATCACTGATGCTTTCCGAACTGCCGGTGTTCTCTTCTTCATCATTCCACACTGCTTTAATCCTCACTTCACTCCATGTTATTTGATATTCTGCACTTTTTGAAGCTCTTAACAACAAGTTTTTGTGAAATTTCATCCCAGGAGGCTTTGATCCATCCACAGATTCGAGTTATTTTGGGCTTCTTGATGCGACCAGTTGGTGTCAGTGCATGATTTCTGCGGCCATCCATTTCATGTACATTCTTTTCCGTGCTGCTGCCAGTGTTATATGACTAAGAAGCCAAGTTCAGCAAGAACTGTTCAGAGAATTAACAGTTTGGTGACAGTACTGGTATATCCTCTGCAAATCCCAGGCCAGAATTTATTATTTGAGAGGGTACAGTAGCATCATATAACATATTTTCTGGGGATACCGTAGTTTTGAAAAGAAATAATTTATGCCAAACAATTTGCATTTACCTGGCCTACATTGCTTTGTTTTGAGTAAGCAGCGCACCTTGATTTTTCTGATTAAAATGATCAAAAACACCTGCAAGTGGTATTCATGAACATATGGTATCAATAACAGCTTAGGACTTTATCAACTTATTCCAACAGTGAACAACATACATACATTCATATAGATTTGTGGATTTGATGAATAAGCGAAATCGAAACTGATCAGCCAGAGTATTTCATAACTGAAATAAATACTTATTTTGGTCTTAAAAGAAACAGTATATTTATTTTTACAATTACCATTCTTGTTTGCAACATGTTACTTATTTTTTACATAAAAATATAACAAACTTTTAAGAAATAAAGTTTATGCAACACTTATCATGGAACACTCCAAGTAACAACATTTTTAGCTCAACTCGTTACCACATGGCGAATCTTAATAACTTATTCATAACATTACATCATATTTCCACATAGGAAATCTTAATAATTATATAGAAACATTAAATTATGTTCTACTACATTACTCCCCCTCCAGTAACTGTGTTACAATTTAAGAGATTCTAGTAGTGGAGTAATATAGCTTAAGCTGACATTAGAATTAAAAATAATAAATCCAATAAATAAATACAATTACAATTAAACATATTCAATAATAGAGGTTAGAAAAAATATTCAACATTGTTACTAAAATGCAAAGAACGTTTTATTACTCGTTCATCATTTGTCTCAGATTTTAACAGAGTCTTGGGCTGGGTATCAGAAGTTTCTGGTTCCAGCCTTTACTCAACTGATGTTAAACAATAGACTGGCTTCAGCCTGTCAGTCGAAATGTTTACTTCCTTACTTTGATTTGTAACAAGAAGTATTTTTCCACTCTTTTAAATACTTTGAAGGGTCCTTCATAATACGTTCTAATGGTTTCTTGATTCTATCAGTTCTTAGGTAAACGTGAGTATGCACATTCAGATTTTTATGGACAAAAACTTTAGGAATCATTTTTCGCTCTACCGCAGAAGGCTTGAACAATTCCATTTGTTTTTGCAATTTATGCAAAAATGTTTGAGATTATAGAAACTGTCGGTTTATCAAAAAATTCTCCTGGAATTTTGATTATTTTCCCGTAAACCATTTGTGCAATGGAATATCCAGAGTCTTCTTCCAAAGCTGCCCTAAGACCTAGAAGAATTGTTGGAATGGATTCAAATCACTTAATGAAATTATGACATTTGATAGCAGCTTTGAAAGTGATGAAATCTCTCAATTTTGCCGTTACACTGTGGATGATAGGAAGTTGTGTGTTGAATTTTGATTCCACATATAATTGCCAAGGTTCAAAATAGTTCAGAAGTAAACTGTGCTCCACCATCCGTAATAACTTGGTAAGGAACTAAAAAACGAGTGATCCAATTTTCATTAAATGCTCTGGTAACGGTTTCTGCTGTTATACAACACAAAGGAATGGCTTCCATCCAACCAGTATAGTGATCAATGCAAGTCAAGCAATACACAAAATTATCAGATGGTGAAAATAAAGACCTATTAAGTCAATGTGAACTATAGTAAAACGTTCATCAGGCTGCTGATAAGTTCCTAATTCAGACTTTGTGTGACGTGAAACCTTATTTTTTTGACAACCAATACAGGCACAAACTTCATGTTTATACAGTCAAAAGTCGTTAATCCGGACTCGTCGGGACTTCGGCGATTCCGGATTATAGATCATCAGTTTAAATCTCGTAATATGGCATGCAGAAATTCTAAAATTAAAAATATGAAACCGTAATTTATGAAATAAAGAACAATTATGATCTAAAGGGTATCAAAATTTACAAAAAAAAAAGCTTAATATTTATTTGTTTAATTTATTAAACATTTCTTTCAATGTAAGTTGTTTAAGTTGCTTCGTTTTATGTGATCATACTTTCTCTTTAATTCTATAAACAGACATAATTTCTTGTTCAGTTACAAAGTTCCGCTGTTCAAGTCCCGTTAATTGCTGTGCCGAGAATACCGATTAATAACTTGTCAATCGAAATTTTTTCGTTTTCACTAACCGCTCTGTCACATTCTTCATGTCTTTATCCATTTTTTGCAGCAATTCCACTTTTTGTTTGTTGGACATCGAAACATACTTTTGTTTTGTAGATCCTTTGGAAGTTCCAGCATCGGAAATTCTATTTGTCATATTTGACATAATCGAAAGTTCAAGTTTACTTTTATAAAATTGCTCTTACAGTCTGCAAAAAATAATAAGTGGGATCCAATTCGAAGATTAAGGAACAATGCAATCATTAACATTAACTGAAATAGATAATTAGATAATTTTAGCTTACACCGTCCGTTATACATTAAACGTGCAGGCGAAAACGTATTTTGCACTTGCGCACACGCATATGCGCAGTAGTCAAAATCTTACGCGCACGCATAAAACGCATGTGCCAATGCGGCGCATGCGCAGAAAGTTTTTAGCTTTGAGGTCCGGATTATAGATCATTCCGAATTATGGGTGTCCGAATTAACGACTTTTGACTGTATATTCTTTTTGATATTTGGTCAAATAAATTTGGAAGTCACTTCTTTAACGGTCAACTTGATTCCTGGATGAGCGAGACCATGGATTTGCTGAAATATAACCATTCTAAACAGCTTGGGTATAAATGATCTAATTTTAAAAGATGTATCACACCACAGATTTTTACCAGATGGAAGTAAATAACTTTTGAAATTTAAAGTTTTATTTTGAGCTTGTAATCTTGTAATTCTTTATAATTAACTTGTTTGTCAGCAATTATATCATAATCAATGAGTGAAATAGAGACATCAGCTATTCTTGATAACTGATCTGCAACAATGTTTTCACTTCCACTAATATGGCATATGTTAGTAGAAAATTGAGATATGTATTGCAATTGGTGCATTTGTCTTGGTGATGCCTTTTCGCTCTTTTGTCTGAAAGCATAAACTAGTGGTTTATGATCATACAAATTTTTAAATCGTGACCTTCTAACATATGTTTAAAATGTTTAATTGCAAGATATATTCCCAATAACTCGCGGTACTGTAATTTTTCTAAGTTCTATTTAATTTTTTTGAATAAGACACTAAAAGATTCCATGCTTCATTTTCAAACTGTTGGAGAACTGCACCAATAGCCCAATCAGATGCATCTGTGCATAGTGACAAGGGCAAATCTAAATTGGGATAAAGAACTATGTTTGCCAAATCCTGTGTACATTTTTCAAAGTTAAATATAGCTTCATCTGATCATTTAATTTTTCTTCTATCTTTTTTCTTAGCACCCTTTTAGGTATTCATGAAGTATTGCTTCTGTCTTAGCAGCATCTTTCAGAAACGGTCGATAAAAATTAAGCATCCCTAAGAAAGTTTGCAAATCATGAATAGTCTCTGGTAATTTATAATTCAATATTGCTTTGACATTTTCAGGTAGAGGACGAGATCCGTCCAGTGTTATAAGATATCCTAAAAATTCTAAGTTATCAAAACCACGATCGACGTAGAAAAGTTGATTCTCAAACCGTATTTATCTAATCTATCGAAAACAAGTTTCAAGTGATGTCCGTGTTCTTCATCTGAGGCAGAAGCAATTAATATGTCATCAAGATATGGAAAAGTAAAGCCCAAACCTTGAAATACTTCATGTAAGAATCTTTGAAAAGTAGCTGGTGCATTTCGCAAACCAAAGCTCATTACATTAAATTCATAGAGGCCAAATGGCATAATTATGGCAGTTTTCTGTTTATCCTCTTCGGCTATAGGAATTTGGAAATTAGGCTTTGAAAAGATCAATTTTGAAAAATATGTTTTTGCCCTTTAAAATGTGGTTAAAATCATTAATCCTAGAGATAGGGTATCTGTCAGGAACAATTATAGCATTAAGTCTTCGATAATTTCCACAGGGATGAAAATTTCCATCTCTTTTAGAGATTAAGTAAAGAGGACTAGCCCATGGAGATGTAGACTGTATTATATTATTTTCTAACATATACTGAAATTCATGTTTGGCAATCTGTAATTTTTACTGTCTAGCTGTCTGGCTTGGAATACACTGGTTGACCTTCGTTAAAATGTGATGACATTTGTAATCAAAAGATTAGGTTTTTTAATATTCGGATACTTGGATAACAGATCATGATATTTTAACTTATCATGTAAACTTATATCATTGATTTTGGAGATGGATGTAATGTGACATTGAGTAGTACGATTTAGTTACACCATCGATTAATCTTTCGTTGTTTAAATGAATTAATAATTTGAAATGGTCCAAAAAGTCTGCTCCGATTATGCCTTTATTAATTTTGGCAATAATGAATGGCCAATAAAATGCTCGACGAAGGCCAAGATCAAGCGTTAAAATTTTTATCCCATAAGTGGGAATTTCTGTGCCATTTGCAGCATATAATTTGAAGTTACTTTGAAGTTTATCTTCTTTAGTTCCGCAGGGTGGTATTCTTTCTCCGTTCCTGTGGATCCTGGTATTTGACTCACTCTTAGTACTTCTACGGGAGGAACCTGGCATGTCACAGGCTTATGCAGATGACCTTATTGTGTTATTACAGGGTTTCGATATCGGAACCCTACATAATCAAGCTCAGCAGATCTTAAATAAAGTTTCACACTGGGGTGATACAAATGGCCTTTCTTTCTCTGCTGAAAAATCTGAGGTCATAGTTTTCACGTGGAGAAGGAAATGGAAACTGGCAGATTTATATCTGGGTTACCAGATTATTAGGCGTAAGGAATGCGTTAAATACCTAGGATGTTACCTGGATAGTAAACTTACATGGATCACCCATATAAAAGAAAAGGCACAAACGGCCACAAATGTTCTAGTACTTTGTAGGCAAATCGTTGGTAAACAATGGGGCCTTAACCCAAAATCTACTCTATAGATTTATACTGCCATAGTCCGGCCAATGCTTTCTTACGGATGCGTGGTCTGGATTAATGTTATTAACAAAAGCACGTATTTAAACATTTTACAAAAGGTGCAAAGACTTGCTTGCCTAAGCATTAGTGGGGCTTTAAATAGTACCCCTACTGCTGCATTAGAATTTTTACTGCAAATTCCACCCTTGAAATTATTCTTGAGCGGAGAAGCAATTAAAGCCATGTATAGATTGAATAAAAATTGAATAAAAAAAGCCACCTGAAAAGCCACATTGACATATGTCTGGACTTGGGCAATGAGATCGCTATAATCTATATGCCCAAAGATGCAATTACTAAAACAATAGTTCCAGATAAACTATTCTCAACTCATATACCAAAAAGGAATGAGATAGAATCTCTAATTGACCTAATTCCAACAGGATCAATTGAATGTTACACAGATAGATCAAAATCCAACTTCACTGGAGCTGGAGCTATTATAAGAACCAAGGGATCTGAAGAAGATTTCATTAGATTTCATCTATACCTTGGTAAATTAACAACTGTTTTCCAAGCCGAGGTTCTGGCGATCAATATGGTCACCAGGGAGCTCTTACATAAATACAGTTGATAAGTATATATATATTCTCTCTGACAGCCAATCAGCCATCCTTGCCCTGGCTAATCGTGTCAAGTTACAAAACTGTGTTTTGAACTGTACTCAAGATCTCAATTCTCTGACTCAGGCCCATAATACCATTAGTTTAGTCTGGGTCCCAGGTCATTGTGATTTTGCTGGAAATGAACTAGCTGATAAAGTAGCTAAAGATGCTTCGCAACTACCCATGTCTGGCCCAGAACCATTTTACCCAGTTTCATATCAAACGGTTAAAAAAGAAGTAAGAAGCCGGATAAAGAACAAACATGATGATATATGGTCTAAACTACCAGACTGTGCTCATTCTAAATTGGTGCTCAATACACTTAACTTTTCAGGTAAACTCATACACCTCAGTAGAACTAACTTACGCCAGGTAATTCAAATTGTTACTGGACATGCTTATCTAGCTAAGCATCTCCACAAATGTGGTCTTGTCGAATCTCCTCTCTGCCCAGCTTGTGGAGAAGAAGAGGAAACACCTTTTCACTTTCTGGGACGATGTCCGGTGTTCTCTGTCCCTAGAAACAAATTCCTTGGGTTTCCCTATATTACCTTGGATCAAGCCCTTTTATACAAAGGGCTCTCTGGCATAATAGGGTTTCTGATGTATACTAAACACCTACAGGTAAGGTGAATATGAAACCACAAGAAACAAGCATTGAGACGCCCTAAGAGTTCTTTTTTTTTTTTTTTTTTTTTTTTGAAAAGAAACTATGCAGGGATTTCCCTCTCATAGCTGTGTTTTGGGAATATAATTTGGAAACAGATATCAAATCTTTATACACTACCTGGCCATTTGGCTTGAGAATGCACCTCTGCCCTCCTTATTTATTTATTTATTTATTTATTTGACTCTCCATCGCACTCTTGTTTGGTCAAGAATTTGCGTTTGGTGGTTTGGGAGGGATTGAATCGGTTTTCCATCCAATAGGGAAGTTTTCACGATCCAGCCGACACCTTGAACTTAGAGATGGGATCTTTTGCTGATACTATAGATTTGGTGTCAGTTTGAGATCTTATCTATTTATTACTTACCTTTTATGGGAGTTACCATTTAAATCCCTTGATTTAAATGATCAAATGGCGGAAGAGTAATGGGCAATTTTGCCTAAACTCTTTTCCTTCTTTTCATAAGAAGGAAGCACCCCTATTGTTATGTTATCTTCTTTAGTAGCAGGTAATAAGCAAGCATCTGCGCTGGAGCCAATTAGAAAATGCAAACCTGTGTGTTTGTCAGTCACAAATATTCAGTGTTTGTGGCCATCCTCAACATAACCTGCAGCAAAATTAGCCGCTAATTCCGCTGCTGGTTTAAGTCTTCCGACTTCTTTTGACCACAAGAGCAGTTAGGTTGACACTTTTCAGGGATGCATTTTGAGCCAAACATGTAATGGTAATACCAGTAATCATTTGGATTAAATCTTTTACATTTATTACTTTTACTTTACTCTCTGTATCTATCGCTACTACGATTCTGAGACCGAGATTGGCGAAAAACACTTAAAGTTTCTATTTGTTTTTCCAGAGAAGAAATTTTTATCAGTCACTCATCAATCGAATTTAAATTTTTGCCTGTGGAATAAATTTCAGGTTTTGAATTCATTTCCATTATTTTGTCGGCCATTAAAGCTATTCATCGGAAATCAGTAAAATATTTTTTATCGAGTCAGGCATTTTTTCTAACCACAATGTTTTGAGTACTTTATCTGAAACATCATCAGTAGCGAGGGATCTCATTTTTTGAAGTAACTGACTGGATTTCATATCCCCAAAGTCAAGGCCAGTGACTAAGCGCTTAATTCTCTTTGAATGTGTTTAAGTCTTTCTTTAACTAAAGCATATTTATTATCAGATGTTTTATCCGTAATGATATCCCAAATAATTTCAACATATTTTGGCTCTAGTTGAGATACTACATAATTAAATTTGGTACTATCAACAGTTATTGCATTAATTTCGAATTGAGCTTCTATTTGAAAAAAAACCAAATTCCAGGCTCTTCTGTTCAAAAAGGAGTAATTTTAACACTCACCTTGCAAGTTTCCAGCGTTGATGTCCTTCCATAATCCAATGTTACGGTCACCAATCTTTTAATGTGGATTTGATGAATAAGTAAAATCGAAACTGATCAGCCAGAGTATTTCATAAGTGAAATAAATGCTTATTTTGAAGAATTAGTATAATATTTATTTTTACAATTTCCATTCTTGTTTGCAACATGTTACTTATTTTTAACATAAAAATATAACAAACTTTTAAGAAATAAAGCTTACACAATGCTTATACTCCAAGTAACAACGTTTTTGGCTTGAGGCCACTTAGGAAATCTTAATAATTATATAGAAACATTAAATTATGTTTCACTACAGATTCTTCATTATTTAATTTGTTTAAATACAATAATATTTGGTGGCAACAATTTAAAAAGCGATTTGCCGTTTATAGTGAAATGTTACAAAATGATATTTTAAGACTGATAGCCCTTCTTGGCTACCATCCCTATGAGCTAAAAATCCCCAAAGAAATCCAGATTTAAGTGCAAAAATTATGGTACTTTCTGATTCATAACTCCATGAAAAGTCATCAACTTATTCATGACTTTGTGAATTGGCAAAAAATATTGTTTGACTATTATGTTACACAGCTTCTGTTTATATATAATTAAACAAATAATAGAATCACTAACATAATTTTTTTCCTCATAAAAACAAAAAATGATTTTATGAGGGAAAAACTCAATATAGTCAAAGTATTTACAATTTGACAGCCGAAGTTTAGGAATTGACTGTTAAATGAATATAAAGTACGTAAATTCATGAGTACTCAAACATCAATATGGTATGCATGGGTTTTTTATTATCCCATGTATACTAAAATATATGCCATTAATGGAGAATTCTACAAAAAGTTGAAAATGGAATTGCAGATAATCCAAAAATACTGCTTCAAAGTGCAACAACAAGGATAAATATAAATCTCATAGCATTAGGTAAATTTTCTTTTTCTTTATATATAATTATCGTTTCATCATTTTATTTTGTTAGAAACTGGTTTAATCTTATCTAAGAACAAAGTATTTGATTTTATTTAGGATGAATTTTTACAAAGTAGATTTTTTTAATAATTTTCAAAATAAACTATAAAAAAATAAAATACCGACCTGTTTTCTTTTTATTTTTCATAACTGCACATCAAATGTTATATATGAACATAAAATCTTCATTTTCTATAAAGATAAGAATAAAAAGGATAACTTTAAGCATCAACCATTTAAACAAAATGGCTTAACAATGCACATAAAAATAAGAAAATTGTACTTTTCCATCAAAGAGACACCAGTGCTTGTGTGTGTGTAACAAACACAGATGCTTACTGGCATCTCTAACCAAAAATTACCAAGAAACCTTTAACAAATATGTTTTACGTTCTTTATTTATTTCACTGTATTAATTTAATTTATGAATTATAAAATGATAATTTAAGATGAAATTTAACTGAAATATGTATTTTGTTCCATGAAGACAACATATTTTTAACACTTTAAAATAAAAGGTACTTTCTATCCACACTCCTGGTTCAAAATGCAGAAATGTCATGTTTTTGGCATATTTTCAAGTATAGCAGTAAAAACAGCTAGAATTTGAATACATGTGCATTTGCATATTTTATATTTAACTATCCTTATACCAAGGCCTGTCAGACAGGACGAAATTCCGGTTCCCAGTTTCCAGTGGGTTTCGCGAAATTCATCATTAGGTTCCACTCACATACACTATGCTATTCAGCATTTGTAATGTAGCTCACTAATAACAAAATTGTATTTTATTAAAAAGTATTGCTGTTTGCAAACAGTAATATAGGATGGCAAATTGTTGCATGTAATACAGCAAAATTTTCTTCCTTTTAACAAATTTTTAACAGTTGCATTTAAATAATTATTCTCAACATATAACTGATGGAAATATTATGGAAATTTCCATCAGTTACATGTAATACAGATTTAATACAAATACATAATTTCTTAAACAAGAACCAACATCACATTATATTTTAAAGCTTTAAAATTCTTTTGAAATTTTTTCCCCCCTCAGCTTTTGCATGTATAAACAAGCTTCTTAATATGTGTGTGCATGTTCATTCAGCTCAACACTTCTCATCTTACAGTTATTGTAGGGTATTGTCAAATTTGTTTGATCTTTATTAACCAGCTTATATTTACACCTATTTTTTTAATTTACTTCATTTCATGCAAGTTACTGCTCCCTGGACGTATCTGCGAATAAGGTTTTAATGTGTCTTCATGTGATGTGACTTATGAGTAATTGCAAATTCTACAAAATTTTATGAACTTTTTGTTTTTGACCAAAGACAATTGTGTGCAAATGCAAATTCTACTAATTTTTATGAACTTTGTGTTTTTGACCAAAGTCTGATTGAACTTTGACGTTTCGGTGCATGTTAAGGACATTCCCTGATTAATTGAACGCAGACTTAAACTGTTTCCCTATTCTGTGACAAAGTGCTCTCAATTCAGAATGCTTCTTCTTTAATAACTCCGAATTCATATAGCAGAAACTGAATGCGACCATTTGTAAAAGACTGCTTTACAACTTAAGATCTATGGAAACTTTTGCTTCCCCACGAACGATTACTCCAAACCTTAGAGTTTTTGAATGCATTCTACGCCTCTGGGTTGATAGATGTACCAATAGTACATCTTCTTTTTGATACAAATGTGAAAGGCCTAAGGCATACTTGATCTATTGGTGATAACTCACAGTAGTTGGTACCAAATGCGAGTGAAGGTAAAGGTAGTTACTGCTCCCTATTTCTATTGATATTACCCTCATGATATTACACAATCCTCATGGAATAAATGAATCTGTCAGTAATACCTTCTAAATCACTGTATACTTAGCTCATGTTAATTGAATCTAAATGTATTCAAGGAATAGAAATATTTGTGTAAATTTTTATTCTGATTTGCACTGTAAACTTCTGTCATATGTATTTAATTTATGTTCAGATACTGCATGCTAAGTGTACATTCAGTGCATTGAAATCTCAGATAGCGAGTATACCTATAGTTTATGAGCACTGATTATATTGCATCTTACATAACCGATATTTTAACCTATTATATATACAGGGTGATTCTAAATTGTTTTTACAAGTTTAAAGGGGTGATAACACCCATCCAGACGAGAAATAATTACTATAGAACACAGGGTTGCATTCCATTCTGAGAGGCAGAAATGAGGAAAGTAGAAACAAGGAGACTATCTCCTAAGAATATGGAAGAATTAAATGTATGCAAATTTGCACCGAGAAGAAGAAGCATTTTGCTCTTAGTTGGTACTGAATAAAGCCAATCGGAGCAAACGGTGTCTTGAAAACGGCACATCATCACTTCAAGTATTACTTCGTAAGATCGTCCGAAACTTTTTGTGAATGCTATGGCGGAGTATGTGTATAAGGAATTGGCAGATATTCACCTCAGACACGGTGAAGCAAAAGGGAATGGACGCGAATCATGATGATCGTACGAACAGTGGTTTTTAAGTCATCCAACCTTTTCCAGTGTCGATTGAAAAAGGCGAGAAACCGGTTCTTTTGGCATCTCAAAAGGCAATGCAGGACGTTCATGAAATGCACAAATGCCAGAAATGGAAAAGTGAGTTGTCGACATTTTGAGAACTTTCTGCGAGTTTTTCACTAATAATAAATCTGGTTGCTCAACTTTTGGTCTTGTTCATTCGCTTTCCCAACACTGTTATTGCAACTGTATGTTCTATGGTAATTTTTGCTCGTTTGGATGGGTACTATCACCCCTCTTAATTTGTAAAAACAGTTTAGAATCATCTTGTATATCTGAGATATGTCCCCCCAGTTGTTAACAATTTGAGAAATGAATTTAACGCAATTAAAATTTAATGTATCCATGCATACATCCTGCATATTTCATAAGAAATGTTAATTGCATTACCTTAATTACTTTTTAGCTCCTCTATTTGTTATCTTTGATCCAGGAACATTTGAATACTCTGAAACAGCTTTAAAATTTTATAGTGCTCATTTTAATTAGTGTCATGTATATGTGTTTACATGGTTGAGTGTATTGTGGTTGTATTTAACAAATTATGCAGATTCCTGAGGCATCCATATCTATATGTAATTAATAGAGATAATACATTTTTGTTTTAAGGAATACAGCTTGATGTTTTATTACACGCTGTCAATGATATTGAAATACTTAGTATTCAGCACTAACAGTCTAAAAATTTTATATACGATTCATTGTGATTAATGTATGTCATTATTATATGTTGTTGGTGATACTGAAATACTTAGTATTCAACACTAACATTCTCAAAAATTTATATATGATTCATTGATATTAATGTATGTCATTATTATATGCTGTCAGTGATATTGGAAATACTTGGTATTCAGCCCTAAGTCTCAAAATGTTATGCATCAGAGTTGGCCAAACTTCATGTCAGTAAGAACTGCAGGTTTGAGTTTAGGAAAGTTCGAGAGTCACATCTAGATTTTTCTAAAAGCCACAAGTTCATATTTACATCACTATAGAAGTAGTGGAGGAGGTTTTACATAGAAAGAATTCCCCGATAACTTTGTAAAAAGAGTCTAAACTAATTAATTACTTCCTTTTAGACACAGAATAGTTTTAGTTTACTATATTTCATACATATATTTTATATGCATGAGTCGCACAAATTGCCTGCGAGAGCCGTATCAGGCTCGTGAGCCTGATACGGCTGTTGGCCACCCCTGTTATATATGATTCATTGCGCTTGATGTCACGTATGTCATTTTTATATGCTGTCGATGATATTGAAATACTCTATTCAGCACTAACAGTCTCAAAATTTTATTAATCATAAATTGTGATTAATGTCATGTATGTATGATGTGTATAGAGATTTGAACTAATTACTCTATAATTAAGATACAATAACACGGCGAACAAATATTAATTTAGAAGTCAAACAATAAAAATCAGCGTTATATTTTCAAATTTTCACAGAAATACAATAACACACTGAACAAATGTTTGAAAATATAATGCTGATTTTTATTGTTTGACTTCTAAATTAATAATTGCTCTATGTTTTGAGGTTGTACTTGTCAAAGATTTAAAACACATGGTCGTACATCATGAGCAATACTTATATTATTTTCTTTAAATGAAATTAATTGTATTAATGCACTTATTAAAATGAAAATCTGTGGATTAATATACTTTAGCTAAATGAAATTATTATAATAACATTAATTCTAAAATGTGTATGTATCTGACATTGTTATTTTCAAAACTTTGTGTGAAACTCATTCTGATTTATTTTGAATGGAAGTGGTACACATAGATTTATGTCAAGTAGTGGCATGCAATCAATTAATACAGGCTTTACATGGCACTCATGTTTATGATTGTTTAATAGTGATAACCTTACCTGACGAAATTAATTAATTTTATTTCACAGATACAGTATTATATAAATATCTCACACAATCAGAGATAAAATTTTATACATAGGTCATTCTGATTAATATTGTTTGTGCGTAAAAATATCTAGTTGCTGTACACTTAATAAGCTTGCTTATTTGCCTAACTTTATATGCGTATTTGACTAAAATTATGTATATACTTCATTCTATTTATATTGTGGGTATGTGTGATGGTTATATTATTTATAATCAGCCTAGTTTTTAAATTTTACACTTGATATACAGAACTAAATGTGTCCTTAAGTGTATGTTATAATTATAAGAGTTATTATGTTTTTTTGTTATGTGTACTTTTCCGTTTTGCTGGCGCAAACCTCGCCACTTCCGTTTCTCCATCGCAAATCTCGCCAAGCTGACTTTATTGGCGACAACACACAGTATACACATAAAAAATGTTAACAATTGTTAGTTCTAAGAATTTTTTTTATTTTGGAAGCATAAATATTTTAATATCGTTTAAAATTTTGGGTAAAAGTTTACAATTGGGTGCCCCTTGTTTTTTGGAAATTCTTTCTTGACGCCAAGATCGGCGCCAGGAAGGCACAATTTCAAGATGGCTGCTACACAAAACCAAAATAAGAAGTCAAAGAATTGCAAAAACTCTGTGTCCATGTATACATCGATCTGTTTTCACTCAAAATAACATCCTAGAATTGCACAAACTAGGCATTGCGCACTGCCTTAAATTTGTCCATGTACACATCAATCTATTTTCATTTAAATAAAATTAAGAAACAAAGTTAAAATTATCATGGTAACCAGAAGTGAGGTTACATCACAAAATTAAAAAAAAATTGTCGCTAATCGAAGGGGCACCCAATTCTACACTAGAGCCAAAATTTTTTTCAAATGGGTCTTTTGTGTCCTTTCGCCACATAAATTCGGTGCGGTAACATTCCAGATGATTACGTGCTGTTCCTCTGTGTTTCTTATTCTGCCATTTAGCACTACCCCATAGTCTTTCTATTTTTTGAGAATATATTCCAATTTCAGAATCTACAAAATTGTATTTATGGTTCACTTTGAAATGTTCGAAACTTTCCTCTTCCAGTTTTTCAGTACAATATGATTTCCATGAATTGGAATATATCGTACTTCCTTTTTCGATATTTTCCTTTATTGCCTCTACTATAATAGTCATGGATCGGTTTGGCACCTTCACAAGGAAACAATCGTTTGTTTCCCGACAAACTCCACCAAAGATCCACTATTGTGGTAAAATCCGTCCCACGTTTTTGCGCTTTGTGGACCTACTTTCATCCACTTAAACTATTATACCAGGTCCTCCTACTTTGCATTGTTGACGTTAAAGTAAAGAATCCACACAAACCTCTCGCATGTAGTTATTTTAATCTACAACTATTCTGTGACTGATTTACAACTGCTTTTCACACCATTTAACTGAAGTTAATTCTTCACTCCAACCATAAATAAATCTTACACATTTCAAGAAACTCAATCTCGATGATTCAAACCATGTGCCTTTCCGTATACTTCTTTTACTGTGGCAAGTTGAAAGGTTGCAGCGCCATTGAATTTCGTCTCCGAAATATAATTTCATTTCACGATTATTATCACAAATAGCAATGTTAGGCAAAACGCTTTTCGCTTGAAAGAATCTGATAGATTCTTCCTCTGTCCTGGGCAAATCACAAATTTTCATTGGTTTTTCATCCATTTTTGACATATTTGTTAAAAGACGTTAATTTAAGAATTTACTATACTTTCATGGTACAACATCTTGATTCATCACGTGATCCCAAATAAGCTCATCTCACGTAAACTACGATACAAAAATCTGATTCTCTCAGTAATTATCTACATTAATTTCAAGTTAAATCTTAGTATAAAATTCGAGTTAAAATGCAAGAATTATTTTAATATTTCTTTATAATAAACTGAGAAAAGCATAATGTTTGATTTAATGAATAGCTGTACCAACAATTTCATTATTAACAATTTCAAATTCAAGATTCTCCAACACTGAAAATGTAAATTGCTGCAATACATTTAATTCAATTACTAATTTTTTAATATCAACACTAATCAAATTTAAAACAGAATTGTAGTTGGAAGAGAAAGGCACCAGTGTAATATTAAAATTAGGCAAAAAAGCAATTTTAGTTTTGAGTTTTATTCAAATTCTGTGTCAAATTAAGGTTCCCCCTCACAATTTTAGCCTTATTTTGAATATCTGAAATTTGAAGTATTTACTCTTATTTAAACTTTTATTTTTTTTTAATATTTCTTAAAAACAATTATTTGATAATTAAAAAAAGGGAAAAATAAAATTTAAAAAAAAAAAAAAAAAAGTCTTCAGTACCTAAAATTAAGGCTCTTTTAGTAATACTTTTTCTCTTATGTATTAGAAACAGATATACAAATTTTAGAGCATAATTTATTAATTTAGAAGTCAAACAACAAAAATCAGCGTTATATTTTCAAATTTTTTCACGGGACTAGTTTCGATGGTTTTATTGAACCATCTTCCTCAGCTGCAAAAGCGCAAATGCAAATGATTTTGTGCTTTTGCAGCTGAGGATGATGGTTTGGTAAAACCATTGAAACTAGTCCCGTGAAAAAATTTGAAAATATAATGCTGATTTTTGTTGTTTGACTTCTAAATTAATATTTATTCGGTGTGTTATTGTATCTTAATTATATTAATTACATATTTCATAGGGGCTAGTAAATCATTTTTTTGCACAGGAAAACTGATAGGAATATGATGAAAATTTTGCACTGAAATACTATATGTTCTGAAGCTTTCTGCTAGCTTTGTACTATATAAATAGTTGAAAAGTAAAGCATATGCTTTAAATTACCCTTAAATTAGAATAAATAGCTCTAATAAGTACAAATCAAAATAGCGTATATCTAGATGCAAGCATGAATAAAAATCGGGACCAAGTAGCTGGCGTTTATATATGAAAAAAATGAGATAACTTGAAATTTCATGCCTTCTTTCTAGATAAAAATATTTTTATTAAAAAGAAATGTACGATTTCTGACTACTACATATTAATCATTTTAAAAATTTAAAAATGACAAGAAAATACTTGTTTCTGGTATATTTCTGCTCGCTGCAAACATCGCAATATGTAGCAGAAGAGTAGCAACATCTTGTGGTCAGTAGAAATTTCACAGAGGCCATTGAAAACACAAAAGAATATTTTCACACTAGCAGGCCTTGAGTATAAGTTGACCCTTGCTTATACTGAGCAATAAACACTGGCTATTAGAATGTAAATATCAGCCTTCCAGGTTTTTTCCCTTGAAAAATTTCTTGCTGTTTCTAGAATTTTTATTTTATGAACAGAATAACATGCATGACCGACAAAAGTAACTCAAACAAATATTTTTTGCCAAGGAATTGGCAACTCTTTTATCGCAGTGCAAATAATTTGAAAAAAAAAAAAAAAAAAAAAAAAAAAAAAAAAAAAAAAAACCACATGAAATAAAATAAAGCAACATAATTGCTAAAATCTATATATGATTTAACTTGCACAGCAGGATACAATGAATCCTTTAATGGTAAGCACCTTTGAAACTCAAACATTTCTGAGAACATTACACACTGTTGCTAAACTTATTATAAGAACTTATCAACTAACTGCTTCTCATTTTTGCATAAAAATTAGCAACATATTTTTTAGTCTTGTAATTAAACTACATGCAATAAAGAATAACAGATAAAATATTTTGAAAAGAACTAAATAATGTTATACATAACATTTACTTTTGTAATGGCTTCAGAAGTAGAAAAAAATATCTCCTCAATTATTACAAAACCATTTTGAAATCTTTGCATATTAAGATCATTTTTCAACTTTCTTGACTACAAATATTTCAGCCCCATTTCTGATGAAAATTAAATGAAGAACTGTAAGAAATCTTCTGAGCTACGTGATTAAGTACACAACAACAATTGCTGTAAAACTGCAGATAAAGTGCAGTATCGCCCACTTATATGGCACGTATCAATATGTACATGGACACAGTCAAGGGAGTGTGCAATGGCAAGTTTGTGCAATTTTCTGATTTTTTTCTGGAGTGAAAATCGGTCGATGTGTACATGGATACTGAATTTGTGCAATTCTTTGATTGTTATTTTCAAGTACGAGATTTTGCGAAAAGCAGTGAGTGATTCTAGTGATACGAAGCAGTGGGTGATTCTGCACTTTCCTCAAAACTGCTACTCGGTGAACTCAGCATTTCTACTGACAACAGAAGAAGAATTAAATTTATTTAATGTGACTACATGGTACACAATGTAATTATCATGTACATTTTCTTGTATTCAAGAAACAACAAACAAATTGTTTCAACAATAAACTGAAACCTTAAGTACATAAGGCCTTTGATTCAAGCACATTTAAAACACTCACACAAGTGTCTTGGAAAGACATAAACTGAGATACCAACCACGAATTATCACATGCGGACAATTCTGAATAATAGCTTTATGAGAGCATCACATTACATTTAATAATGACAGTTTATGGTAGGAGTACAAGGTAAATTATTTCGTTAGTTTGCATTTTAAGTTTCTTAATATTATCTTCTGAAACTCAAAAAACTTTTATTTCTGAAATGTAGATCCCCCCCCCAAAAAAAATACTGCTACAATGATTCTGAATAGCAAATTAAACTCTTAGCTGCCAGACACAAATTTTCATCAACGGCTTCTCTGTGGAACTTCTTATAATGTCAAAATTATATTAATAAAGGAAGATGCAAAAATTTTTAAAAATAATTCTGTTTTCTTGAAAAATTTATAACAGCCGAAAGTTCGTTAAATTAAAAAAAAAAAAAGCATTACCTATTTATGTTAATCATCCACACAATTAAAAACAATCAAAAATTAAAAAAGGAATGAAAACTGTTCAAATACCTTCATAACACTGTATCAAATAGTGGTCATAAAAATAAAATTTCTAATTTGTTACAAATGTAAAACATTTCTTTCACGCGGTAAAAGTATGAAACAGACTAAACATTAATAAATAAATATAAGAGTTACATATTAAAAACACACATTTTTGAACAGCACATCAACGATTCACGTCACACTTTTCGCTATGGCTATGACAACAACGTTTTAAAAGGTGAGGCCATTCTGTAAAAACACTTGAAAAATAAATAATATTTTTAATGACCGGCCAATATTAATTATCAAAATATTAAAATATACTAAAATGCACTTTATTAAAATATATTATCAAAAATCATCAGGTAATCTATTAGTATAAAAATTGTACTTGATCGAGTGTAATCTTTCGTATATTAGGATAATAAATTGTTTAGAAGGTGTTGAAAGCATTCTACAAAGTATCCAGGAAGGGGAAAAAAATTAAAAATAGCTACAAGATAAATCTAACTAAACACCTTAAATTATTATGTTTTAAAATTCACAAGGATGTATTATCTCTTAGAAAGACTCTTTAGTACTTTGCTGCAAAGTACCTCTTTTCTGTTACCTATATGCGTTTTGAATAAAATGAAACAAAATTATTCTAATATAACTTTGATGTTTTATATCTGAAACAAAACCTCTTATTAGGCGCCAAAATTCTGCTATTTGGAAATTTTTGTAAATTTAATAATTCAATGAGGAAAGCCCGGTGCTCCCAAAAGCGAAAGTTTTGGATTAAGATTTATTAGCAAATCTTTATATATGAAATTTGGTACCAGTTAAATTCTTCAGTTTTTAATCAAAGAATTTGGTTTACGAAAGTCGAATTATTGTGAAAGTGTTTATACATATATGTGTTATGTTATTGTTGACAACCTTAAACTCAACTCAACTTATAAGCTGTAAAAGAGTAATGCGGCAACCTCGTAAGCGTAACATGGCCTTTGATTTAAAATTTGTAAACAAATGACAAATTTTAAGTGGGTGGCGATGCAAATTTTATTATGCTGATTTGAATAAAAATATATATCGTATGCACATCAAGGGTTTACTTTTCCTGTTGCAGTACTTTCCACGGTTAGAGGTGAGCTACCTTAAAAATATTCTCTTATTTCAGAAACCTCATCGTGTTTTATTTTTTGTTCCGTAAATGTAGTGATGGTTATCGAGAATTAAGGCTCATGAATTATTTACTTTCCATTTCCTGTACCTATAAGTATACATTTGTTTTTCATAATGCTTTTTAAATTATGTTAATCTTGTTCAAGCAGTGTTAATTGTATATGTAAGCTTCGTTTTTATGTAATAAAATAACTTGTCGAGTTTTCGTTATTTAAAAAGTAACATATTAGGATTAAGTGACCTTTCTTTGAATCTTCAAAAGTTAGTTTGGAGACCTGAGTGCTCAATATTGTGATACGTTAGACTAAAACATTAAACGCACAGCTTTAAAATACTTTTTTTCGTAGTAACATTCAGTATTTTATAGAAAAACGTTATTTTGTTAATGTTTTCATAATGCCCTTACTGAAATTTTAAGATAGAATTATCTTAGCCCTCTGTTTTGTTTGTAATCGTAATAAAGAGAGGGAGAATCAGTTTTATAATTTTTAAAGCTACCGTTTCAAATTCTAGTGTAACAAAAGTTTTCCTTTCTAAATATGAATAACCATGTAATAAAAACGTTGACTTCATAAGAAGTGTGCGTGCAGTTTGAATAATTGTAATTTTTAAGTGGCCAGGAAATACCAGGGATTGAGATAATTACTGGTCACTTTCAGCATAACAAGTGGTGAACATCCTGTTTGATATGAATAGCTTAAACATTTATCTATTTATTGTAATAAAATGTAAAAATGAATGAACCAAATTACATAAATAAATGAAATAGGGTTTTTGTTCTTGTTGTGTGTATGTGTTACTGTTAGTGGAAAGTAGTACGTATGATAAATTTTAGATTAACTTATCCTCTTCACTTCTGTAAATGGATAAATTCCTTGCATATCTATTGGTCTGTTACTGAATGTTTGTATGTTTTTTCTGTTATACCAGTGGTGCCCAACCTTTAAAACTTGAGCTAGTTTAGAATTTAAAAAAGTTTAGAGAGCTACAATTATGTATTGCAATTTTAATATTTCAGTTATAAATGTATGTAATGCAAAATCTATAAAAATGTATCGTATAATATGTAAAGAAAAAGTATAATAATGTATTTTTTATATTAATATTTATTAAAATTAAAAAAAGATGCAAATTAAATAGAGGAAAAGCATATTTTAATATGAAACTTGGGTATATTGCATTTAGTTAATGTATTTATAATCATTACTGGGTAGAGTAGACTTTAAGGTACCCCTTGTATTATGTCGAAGTTGTTTCATTTATCGCCAAGCTGTTGTTTCATTTATGGTAGCCTGAGTAGTTGAATGTTATGGAAACCCTATTGTGACATAATCGGTGCATGATTCTGGGAAATTTCGAATCATGGGATGTTATGTAAGCATTTTTGTGGTGTGTGTTGGTTTGATTCTTTAGACGGTAGAATGGCCGAATGTAGAAAGATTAATTTGTAATTTGAAGTTTTTGTACGATTTGGAGCGAAAGGGGAAATGAGCTTTAATTGACTGGTGTGTAAATGAAGGTTTACTTGGTAGCCATTATAAGTGTCCTGTGTGTAGAAAGGATATGCGTCTAGTCGACCGTAAAAACCGTTTAGATGGATTTGAATGGGTTTGTAGGAAGAAAGGTTCAGATGGTCACCATGTAAAGCGTTCGATCAGAAAGAGTACCTGGTTTGAAAAAAGTCATTTGAGTATGATTGATATTTTGATTTTTATGTGGCTCTGGGTGTACGAAGCAAATTCGAAAATCATGGTAAGTGAATATTTGCTTTTGGTAGTGCTTAAATGTATAACATGTTTTTCCTTTTTTATGTTATTTTATTGTTTGGTTTAAAATGTATTTTATTGAGATTATGTATTTTTGTTTGCACATATTGTAGAATTTGGTGCTCCTTTGACTTTTTAAGTGAAAATAATCTATGTGTACATGGATAAAGTAAAGAGAGTGTGCAATGGAAGTTTGTGCAATTCTGGGATTTTCTTTAAGTGAAAATAGGTCGACATGTACATGGATACAGTTAAAAGAGTGCGCAATGCCATTTTTCTTGCAATTCGGGGATTTTTTTTTAAAGTGAAAATAGGTCGACGAGTACATGGATAAAGTCAAAGGAGTGCGCAATGCCATTTTTGTGCAATTCGGGGATTTTTTTTAAGTGAAAATAAGTCGATGTGTACATGGATACCGAGTTTGTGCAATTGTTTCTCTTGTTATTTTGGCTTTGTGTAGCGGCGATTTTTGGTGCAAAAATTGCAACTTCGCAAACCAAAATAACGATTCAAAGAATTGCACAAAATCGGTATCCATGTATCGCCAAGTTTTGCCAAGGGGTACCCTAAACCATACTTTTACCTCATTACCTTACAAGCATATTAAATGCGTACTTCAATATTTCTGTTTTTCACTTTAACCATTTTAACCTTTATTAAAACAATTTTAAAGGACATAATAAAGGAGATAACAAATAACAAAAATAAAATAATCTTAGTAAAAGTATTGGCATTTTACATTCATTTCTGACGCACACATTTATATACATGTAAAGGAGTATTAAAATCATTTCGAAATTCATCTGCCTTGTTTCATAATAATACAACAATAAAATCCATATTTTTATTATGTAGGTAAAGATATTGAATTAAACATATATAAGGTGTATAAGCATCATGTATGTTAATCATAAAATTAAATTGCAAATAAAAATGGGAGAAAAAGGCAAATATTTTTCTGTTCTTTCATTTTGGTTCAGCAATTAAAATATTCCTAAATTCCAATTAATTAGTCCATATTTAAGGGTGCTCCTTGGAATATCACCAAGTTGTTTCATTTATCCAAAGTTGTTGTTTCATTTATGGTAACCTGACTAGTTGAATGTTTTAGAAACCCTATTATGGTGTAATTGGTTGCATGATTGCGGTGAAGTTGACTGATCGGAAGATGATACAAAATGAGGATGAGTTAGATGCGGCTATTACTTCCTTTTCCAATGAAAATTTTAACGCCCTGAATGTCAACTGCAAAGCTGTAGAACACAGGGACAGAATTAAAAACTTCAAGATCCGACAACTCATTAACAGAGAAATGCTACCCACAAAACATGGCAAAGATACCGGCATCCCGCGGATAAATCCACTCTCAACAGCCTCGATCACGAAATCGGACTCCTGACACGTAAACAAGCACAACGCAACTGGCCTGATTACCTAGAGTCTCTAAATCCAGAAGATAACTCTATCTGGAAAGCGACTACAAAATTTAAAAGATGCTACACAAATATTCTGCCCCTTAATGGGAACCCGAACTATTGCCTACATCGAAATTGAGGAAGCCGAGTTGCTTGCCGATCACTACGCTACTCAGTTCCGCGCCAACAAGATTTCTCACCCACCAACAGAACACTTGGTTAATCATACGCTAACAAATTTCCTGATAAATCCCTGCACTGACAACATCCCTCCAGTTATGCCGTCAGATGTCCTTGAATATATATGCAAACTGAAAACCAAGAAAAGTCCTGGTCTGGATAAGATTTCCAATAAAATGCTTGCCAACGTGGGTATTTTTATGATCTTCAACCTGTTTACCATCATCAAATCATCAAAAGTTATTATCAAAAGTGGAATTTACCTTAAAAAATGGAAAACTGAAATCATATGCCCAATTCTTAAACCAGGGAAAGCTCCTTGCGATTCGGTATCCTACAGACCAATAAGCCTTTTATCAGCTTTAAGTAAAATCACTGAATATGTCATTTTAAAAAGGATCATGCAACATGCGGAAGCAAATAATTCATTCATCAATGAGCAATAAGGCTTCTGCAAACGACATTTCACCACACATCAATTATACCGGGTTGCTGAATTGATTTCTTCAGGACTGCAAAATAGTCTCACTACCGGAGATACCTTTCTAGACATTGCTTAGGCATTTGACCGTGTGTGGCTGGACGGCCTCACTTACAAATTAATTAACCTGGGTTTCCCAGCTTACATCATTACACTCATCAACTCCTATCTTAAGGATAGATACTTTGTTGTTTGAGTCAATAGCACATACTTAACTCCCAGACTAATCGTGGCTGGCGTACCTCAGGGCTCTTTAATTTCTCCAGTCCTCTATAATATCTAATTCCGAAGTCAAACAACAAAAATCAGCGTTAATTTACAAAATTTTCACAGGACTAGTTTCGATGGTTTTACCGAACCATCATCTTCAGCTGCAAACCGCAAATGAACAAGGTAGGAAATAATGTTTAGATAAGATAAGAAAGCCTGGACAAGAATAAGCAAGTGGCGCCATCTGTTGGCGAAACCAGAACTAAAACATAATTTCTCTAAAAGCCGAAGGCAAATTTGGATTGGAATTAGGATCGTTAACTAGAACAGAAAGATTTTTATGAATGTGAAATGCCTCTAGAAAATCCAGTTCTCCAATGGAAGATGTTTTTTGAATAATTTTGGCAGCAGAAAAATTGAAAGTGTGATTTTCGGACCAACAGTGTTGAGCAACAGAAGACTTCTGTGTTTCCTTTTTTCTAACATATGCTTCATGTTCTTTGACGCGAAATTTTAAGGCTCTCCTAGTTTGGCCAATGTAAATTAAACCGCACTGGCAAGGAATCCTATAAATACCCCAGGAATTCATATCCGGAATGGGGTCCTTGAGTATAGAAGTTGGAATTTTATTGATGGGAGAGTAAACAACCGGAAAGTTAAATTTCTGCAAAATATGTGCAACTTTATAGCTAATTGATGGAAAGAAGGGAATGACAACAGAATTTTTATAATCTCCTAAAATAAGAGTGTGGCTTTTAGTGTGTTGAGATGAGAATTTTTTAACTGCTTGATTAATAATGTTGGGTGAAAAGCCCCTGTCAATAGCTATTGCTTTTAAATAATTTAGTTCTTCATCAAGGGCTAGTTTGGAGGAGCAAACTTGAAGAGCACGGAAAACATAGGAATAAAATGAAGCTAACTTTTGTTTAGTCGGATGACATGATTTAAAGTGTGGTGGAAGGCAAACCGATGAAGGTTTACGGTAAACTGTAGTACTGAAGTTGGATATGTTACGTGTGACCAGAATGTCGAGAAACGGAAGAGAATTGCAAGTCTCAAGTTCAAAAGTGAACTGAATAGCAGGATCGATAGAATTCATTGTTGAAAGAACTTTATTTAAATCATCTTTATTACCTTCAAACAGGGTAAAAGTATCGTCTACGTAGCGGAACCATGCCGGGAAGTTTAAAGTTTCAAACAATTTTTATTCATAATAATGCATGTAGATATCAGCCAGGATGGGACATAGAGGGCTTCCCATGGCTAATCCCTCAGTTTGCTTGTAATATTTATTTTGGAAAACAAAATGTGTTTGTTTCAAACAGAGTTCAGTGAGAGAAATTAGCTCATCAATTTCGATGCAAGAGAAATGAAAATCGCGAAGTCTGGTTTCTAGACATCTTAATGCACCCTCCACTGGGACATTGGTGAATAATGATTTTACATCAAAAGAAACCATGAGTAAATTACGAGGAGAAATGTTTTTAACCTTTTTTACAAACTCTATTGAATTTTTTATGGTGTAAATGTTATTGTCTAATAGAGTGGAAAATCTAGAAACTAAATATTTAGCTAATGGATACGAGGCAGTACCTAAATTTGATACAATAGGGCGGAAAGGAATACCACTTTTATGAATTTTGGGAAGAGCATATAATCTGGCACAATTCGCAACAGATGGGATAAGCGAATGTTTTAAGTTGCTTGAAATGATTTGCGAAGATTTGATCGCAGTTTTTATTTTGGATAAGTCCGAAGGTGAAGGATCTTTAGGGATCGGATTATATGGTCCTTCGTTTAAGAGTTTAGTGACACCATCGATGTAAGTGTTCTTATCCATGACGACTATCTGGCCATCTTTGTCGGCCTTTGAAATGACAATATCCGGGTTAGAATGAATCTCGCGCATTGTAGCTCTTTCTCTCGCAGTTAGATTTGGTTTCAAAGGTTTATTATTGAATTTCACATTATGAGCGATAAGATGCCTAATCATTTCTTTCTGTGAATCTGAAACTTTACTGAACTTGAAAGCTTTTTCGATAGGAGCCAAAATCTTTGGAATCGAGGGTTTACAGGTTTGTGAGAAGTTAAAATTATATTTTAGAATTCTCTCTTGTTCTTCTGAAAGACTAACATTAGAAATATTAACTATTGGCTTGATGTTTACAATGGGAAAATTTTTTGAACTACTTGAACTGGAAGACTGTAAAAGAAGTTTTTCGAATTTAACTGCAAGGGTGTTTTTATGACGGTTAACTGCATTCTCCGTTCTAGACCAAGACTTTTGTTCAAAGGCAGTGAATTTTGGATATGTTTTAGCGAGTTCCAGATGAAGCTTATAGAGTTCATGTTCAATTTTGGACAATTGTTGACGTGTATCCCTTATCACGGACCGAAGTAAGGCAAGTTTGCAATTTAACAGAATTCTTGAAACGCGACTCGAAGGTTTTTGATTAGATTTGATTTGAATAAAATTGGGGATCAATTTTTTACATTTACATTTAAGTAAAAAGTCAAGATGATTCAGGAATTTTTGACGTTTCAGGCGTAATTTAGTGAAACGATTAACGGATGAAGGCAATATAAACAATGCAGAAAATCAAACTAAATTAACTGAGCAATAATAAAGTACACACAAAATAGCAGAAAAATCCCTCACTGAAATGAATAGAAAACAAAATGTTTGTAAGCAAAATGCATGAAATCAGACAAGCAAAGCACAATATCCAAATGTACAAAACATAAACATAACTTGAAAATTACAAAAATGTACTCACCGAAACTCCTACAATCACAAAATGGCGGCCAAACCACGTGCAAAAAAGAAAGCAAAATGTAAGCCTGTTTGGGGCTTCTATAATTAAGACACAAATTTAGGTACAAATTTAGTATTTGTATCAAATACTATATATCTAAATATATCTAAATTGTATCAAATTTAGGTACTACCTCGTATCCATTAGCTAAATATTTAGTTTCTAGATTTTCCACTCTATTAGACAATAACATTTACACCATAAAAAATTCAATAGAGTTTGTAAAAAAGGTTAAAAACATTTCTCCTCGTAATTTACTCATGGTTTCTTTTGATGTAAAATCATTATTCACCAATGTCCCAGTGGAGGGTGCATTAAGATGTCTAGAAACCAGACTTCGCGAATTTCATTTCTCTTGCATCGAAATTGATGAGCTAATTTCTCTCACTCAAGTCTGTTTGAAACAAACACATTTTGTTTTCCAAAATAAATATTACAAGCAAACTGAGGGATTAGCCATGGGAAGCCCTCTCAGTCCCATCCTGGCTGATATCTACATGCATTATTATGAATAAAAATTGTTTGAAACTTTAAACTTCCCGGCATGGTTCCGCTACGTAGACGATACTTTTACTCTGTTTGAAGGTAATAAAGATGATTTAAATAGAGTTCTTTCAACAATGAATTCTATTGATCCTGCTATTCAGTTCACTTTTGAACTTGAGACTTGCAATTCTCTTCCGTTTCTCGACATTCTGGTCACACGTAACATATCCAACTTCAGTACTACAGTTTACCGTAAACCTTCATCGGTTTGCCTTCCACCACACTTTAAATCATGTCATCCGACTAAACAAAAGTTAGCTTCATTTTATTCCTATGTTTTCCGTGCTCTTCAAGTTTGCTCCTCCAAACTAGCCCTTGATGAAGAACTAAATTATTTAAAAGCAATAGCTATTGACAGGGGCTTTTCACCCAACATTATTAATCAAGCAGTTAAAAAATTCTCATCTCAACACACTAAAAGCCACACTCTTATTTTAGGAGATTATAAAAATTCTGTTGTCATTCCCTTCTTTCCATCAATTAGCTATAAAGTTGCACATATTTTGCAGAAATTTAACTTTCGGGTTGTTTACTCTCCCATCAATAAAATTCCAACTTCTATACTTAAGGACCCCATTCCGGATATGAATTCCTGGGGTATTTATAGGATTCCTTGCCAGTGCGGTTTAATTTACATTGGCCAAACTAGGAGAGCCTTAAAATTTCGCGTCAAAGAACATGAAGCATATGTTAGAAAAAAGGAAACACAGAAGTCTTCTGTTGCTCAACACTGTTGGTCCGAAAATCACACTTTCAATTTTTCTGCTGCCAAAATTATTCAAAAAACATCTTCCATTGGAGAACTGGATTTTCTAGAGGCATTTCACATTCATAAAAATCTTTCTGTTCTAGTTAACGATCCTAATTCCAATCCAAATTTGCCTTCGGCTTTTAGAGAAATTATGTTTTAGTTCTGGTTTCGCCAACAGATGGCGCCACTTGCTTATTCTTGTCCAGGCTTTCTTATCTTATCTAAACATTATTTCCTACCTTGTTCATTTGCGGTTTGCAGCTGAAGATGATGGTTCGATAAAACCATCGAAACTAGTCCTGTGAAAATTTTGTAAATTAACGCTGATTTTTGTTGTTTGA
Source organism: Stegodyphus dumicola (assembly GCF_044657685.1). Taxonomy (NCBI): domain Eukaryota; kingdom Metazoa; phylum Arthropoda; class Arachnida; order Araneae; family Eresidae; genus Stegodyphus; species Stegodyphus dumicola. The sequence goes on along the minus strand of NC_140773.1, from coordinate 213,817,487 downwards.
CTTCGGAATTAGTATTTATTCGGCGTGTTATTGTGTCTTCTCTATAATATCTACTTGAATAATATCCCACAACAACAGGACACAACCACAGCCATGTATGCAGATGATACAGCAGTACTCACCCAAAATACATCTATCAGCTCAGTAAAACAATCACCCCAAAATCACATCCATGCACTGGATTCTTGGCTCCTCGCCTGGAAAATTAGCATTAATGTTGAGAAATATGATGCTATTTTGCTCACCAGGAAAATCAAAACTGATGAACACATTCAGATCATCATGTTTAATGCTGCAATCCCTTGCGCCAAGCAAGTACCCTACTTAGGAGTAATTCTTGACAAGCATCTCACATGGTGGCCCCACATTAAACACGTAATTAACAAGTTCTGAGCTTCTAAAGCTACACTTTCCCCTCTAATCGCTTGGAACAACGTTCTCTCAATAGAAAATAAAATACTCATCTATAAAGCCATGCTATGACCTATTATTACTTATGCCTGCCCTGTATCGGGGTGCGCTAGCGATTCATCTATTAAAAGTCTGCAAATTGCCCAAAATTCGGTCCTAAGACAAGCCACTAATTGCAGATGGTTCATCCATAATGAAGCTATCCACAGAGAATTCAACGTAATGCCCATTAACGCCTATATGGCAAAGCTGGCCAAAATTTTCTTTAGGAAAATTCCTAAAGTCCAAAACTTAGCAATCCCAATATTAGCTTACGACTACAGAAGCACCAGAAATAGAAGAAGACCGAGGGCAATTTTGCGCCATATAGCTAACACCTAATTTTAATAGTAATATTTAAGTATATAATTATATTAAAAAAATAAATAAATATATTTCCAAATTTTAGAGACATTTTAACTTAAAATTATTCTTTAGTGCTGCATTTTCTAACTTCCCACTCTCCTCTCTGAATGGCCAGATAGTTTTAGCACTTTACTTACCTGTTCTCTTATAGCCAATCAACACGACCTACTTGTGATGATGTACTTGCGTAACATTCACATTTGCAAGTATTATTCGGCAATGTAGCTGCTATGTGCAGCCAAAGTAAACATACAGTTAGGCAAAGTGATAACCTTGTGTTTGGCTTCAATTTTAACCAAGATTCGATTTTAAGAGTGAACAGGTACAGCTCCCTCTTCATGAGAAGCCGAAAAAAAAGTCCGCAGAATTCAATCAAACACTCTCAATTTCTGCACTATTTGTGGTTTCTGTTGTGTTTCTTTAAACACTTTATCTAATTTTTATGGTGTAGTAATTATTAAAAAAAAAATAGCTCATTTAGAATATTATTCAACATGAAAAATTTATGAGTTTAAAAAATTTCAACTTTGGTATTCTGAATTTCTAGCTACTAGGTTTTCCATACTAGTTAATTTAAAAATTCGCATTGTTTCACTATAAATGCCCGTTTCACTTTTCAAACTGTTGCCACCAAATATTAGAGTCCTGCATTATATTTGAAAAAATTAAGTAATGAAAAATCTGCATAAATGTATGTATATTTTTCGCATTGTGATAAAACAACAGTACATAGAGCCATCAAATTTTCAATGATGTAATCCTACTGCGAATATGGGCATGTCAAAGCCCAAATTCGAAATTTGGAATTTGTTTTATGATCGATTTAAAATTTTGTAAAACTTTAACGAATTTTTTAATAACAAACTCGAGGATTTCAAAGCGAGCAATGGCAACGTTGTATAGAAAAAGCATTCGGTACTATTCGGTTTTGAGGGCCGTAAAAAATCGCCAAATTATTGTTAATGCCAATGCTGCCAAAAATAATTGTGGCAACCCTAACACAAGAAAAGAAGTATAATAGTAAATAACTATTTAAGATTGATGTTTTAATTTAGATGAAAAGTTACTTTCATATAGTATTTTTTATTATTATAATTTATATAAAAAAGGCTAAACATGACTGAATGGAAGCATAAGAGTAAATAACTGTTTCAGATTATTCTTTTAATTTAAATAAAAGGTTAATTTCACATCATACAATTTATTATTATTTATATAAAAAAGGCTATAAAATAACTGAATGGAAACATAATAGTAAATACCTATTTCAGATTTTTATTTTAATTTAGATGAGACGTTAATTTCATATAATACAATTTTGTATTACTTTATGATAAAAAGGCTAAATATACTTGCAATTAAACGGGTGGCATAAAATTTTTTATGTCTTCCAACATAGCAGAAAAAATTTCACTTTTTTTGTGCAAACGTCTGTACATAAACTTGGACAAGTAAGAATCAAAATGCTGTCGAGCAGTACCCTGATGGCGTTTATTACGCCATTTAGCACTGCCCCACAGCCGTTCTCCTGTTTGTGTATGATACCCACTTTCCGGGTCCACAAAATTGGAGTTGTGGTTGACGGTAAAGTGTTCAAAACCGGCATCTTGCAGTTCATCTGACTTGTATGATTTCCAGCAGTCGGTATAAATAACGCTTCCTTCTGCGATATTATCCTTTATGATGTTCAATAAGGTTTTCGCCGATCGATCTGGAACAGCGACTAAGAAACATTTATTTGATTCTCTGCATAATCCGCCGAAAACCCACTGTGGCGGAAGAACACGTCCAACATTGTTCTTTCTTTTACTGAAAAGGCTTTCGTCTACTTCAATAATTTTACCACATCCGCCAATTTTAGACTTGGGCCGAGCAATTAAAGCTGAGGCACACACCTCACGCATGTAACTGTTCCAGTCTACAACTGTACTGTGGTTCATCTTGAGCTGGAGTTCACAAAATTCAACAGATGTCATTTCCTGACACCAAAAAATAGATGAACCTAATGGCTGTAAGGAAGGGGATTTTCGATCCTTCAAACCAGTTTTGAGTTCTCAATCCTTTCTTCTCATTACAGGTTTCTTTCCTGCACCGCCATTTTGCTACCGAGTTATCGATAAAGTTAAATTTCATCTCATGATTTTTCAAACATAATTTTCTATCATGAATGATGCCTTTTTTTTTTTGAAAAAATTCTATTGCAGACTTTTCTTCACTCGGCAATTCCCAAATTGTAAAATCCATAGCTTTATCAAAAAAAGAATTAAAAAATTAAACTAGTTTAAATTTTTAATTTTAAATTAAAAAATTAAAAAAAAACAATGGCGACTTACAAATATAGAACTATCTAAAACTTGCAGAATTTGAAATCAGCACGTTCGCAAGATTTGGCGTGCTGTTTAATGGGCGAGTTTGCTAGATTTGGCGCTTTTGCGTATGCATTTTCGTTGCAATTTCGGTCCCCGAAACCGAATTGTACCAAGCATTCTTATCTCCAGCACGTGAGACTCTGTATCGAAAATTCTAAAGATATGCTCAATTTAAAACTATTTTGTGATACTGCTCTTGAACTGAATTTTATGGTTTAAGTGCGAAGAATGTGATACTTAATAAATAAGGGTAACACAAAATTTAAAAAAAAAGCCCCTTTGGACATAATTTCAAATATGAAACCTTTCAGTTTTTTTTTTTTTTTTTTCTTTTGATAATTGATTCTTATGTATTTTTGGTACTATTCGGTTTCGAGGACTGTAAAAAATCGCCAAACTATTGCTGATGCCAATGCTGCCAAAAATAATTGTGGCAACCCTAATAATTGCGGCAAGAAAGAAAGTATAATAGTAAATAACTATTTAAGATTGATGTTTTAATTAAGATGAAAGGTTAATTTGATATAATACTTTTTTATCATTATAATTGATATAAAAAAGACTAAACATGACTGAATGGGAGTGAATAACTATTTCAGATCATTATTATAATTTATATAAAAATTGCTGAACATAACTGAATGGATGCCTGCATCACTATTTCGCTACCGAGTTATCGCTATAGTTTCATCTCGTTGGTTGTTCAAACATAATTTTCTATAATGAATGATGCCTTTTCTTTGAAAATATTCTTGGTAAAGTGCAGAATCGCTCACTTATTTGTTTGCCGCTTTTTACAAGAGTAAAAACAATTGGATTTTTGTCAACTTTCTTTTACTTTTTAAGTGAAAATCGGTCGATGTGTACATAGATACCGAGTATGTGCAATTCTTAAAAACGCGTCAAGCAGTGGGTGATTCTGCACTTCTCTCAAAATTCTATTGCCGATTTTTCGTTATGGGCAATTCCCAAATTGTTAAATCCATAAGATAGCAAAAAAGGATTTAAAATAAAAAAAAAAAAAAGGATTTAAAAATTAAAGTAGTATTTCAATGGTGTCTTAAGAAATATAGAACTATATAAATTTACGCAATCTGAAATCAGCGCGTACACTAGATTTGGCGCGCTCTTAAATGGGTGCGTTTGCTAGGTTTGGCGCATACATTTTCGCTGCAATTTTTTTACGGCCCTCAAAACTGAATAGTACTGTATTTTTTAATGCTGAATCTGGAAATGACCTTCATTTTTTACCATCCCATCAGAATTTTTCACGAATTGAAATTTCATGATTATTAAAAAGCCGAAAATTTGCAAAACTGTGACTTGCAAAAATCTAAAGAAAACATGATTCTTTTTCATATAACTTCTTTTTATACAAAGCATTGTTGCAACAAAAGAGTTTAACCCCTTAACTGCCGCAGAAAACATACAAGATTCATTTCCCAGTGCCACGGTTTTTCACACAGGTGCACGTAGTTATGCGATGTATTAGGGGGAAAATAAGTGTAAGGTTTACTTACTAAAAAGTGTTTACTTTCACAAAATAAAGAATAAAAAGAAAAAAAAAATGAATGCACAAAATTTAATGTTTTGAGTAAAAGCATAATAAAAAGATGTAAGTATAATAAAAAAGATCCCTAAAATGGAGTTTCAATCGATTCATTTTTTAGACCAGTAAAATGTAATATCAGGTTTGAGTGTTATACCTTGTGAAATCAGTATGCCTAAAAAACATATATTTCTTTTGAACTGGTTGAATGCCATGATTTTATTCTTGATTTTTTGTTTGCAGGGTGTTGGTTCATATACTCGTCTACAAAATAGTTAGTTTCAGTAACAATATGAAGCACGAGCAGTTCATCAAAAAATAATTCAAAATAGATAAGTGGGCTTGAAACATCCATTATATCTTTTTTTATTCCTGGAATCTACTACAAAAAGTAAACGAAAACTGAGGACATAGAATAAAAAAAACATACATTTTACTCAGACAACACCAGCCAATACCGCGCAGTCATTACTTTCATCGCTTTAGACACACCCTTCTCTCCAATTTCTCCCCCCACTTCTTTGAAATAGTATCCTCCTTTGCATACATTATCAAGGTCATTGTGATGATGCATTCCAAAGCTTTGCAAATAATTTTATGGGTAGTGGCACAAAGCAAATGATTGTATTTTGGAAGGGCGTATATATATATGCCCATGGCATCTAACACATCGGCTGAGCAAGGCGTATATATACGCCAATGGCAGGGCGGGGAGGAGGTCCATTGATTTTTTCAGTTTTCTAATGAAAGCTGCTATAAATAAACCTAATTTTTCTATTTTATTACATTTTATTAAAAAAAAATTTGAATTGAAGATTAAAAGTTGGAAGGAGTGGTGGCTCTCCATTGCTGAGTGAATGCGTAGTGTTGACAACTTGGCCAAAAGTAGGAGTAATTGAAATTTCATTGGTTGTGATAAGTCTTAACATGTTTATTGGGAGTGTCCATGCCCCCCCCCCCATAAACCGTGCAATTCTTAATGTTGTTTAACTATTAGCTAATTGTCTATTTTCAGGTAAAAATATATTTGCGGGTGCCCCTTGGCAAAAAGTGGCAATTTTTAGCAGTACATAGACACCGAATTTGTACAATTCTTTGACTTGTTATTTTGGTTTTGTGTAGTGCCAAAAATCGCCGCTACATAAATCCAAAATAAGAAGTCAAAGAATTGCACAAACTCGGTATCCGTGTACGTATTGACCTATTTTCACTTAAAAAAAAATCAGAGAATTGCACAAACTAGACATTGTCCATGTACACATTGATCTATATTCACTTAAAAAGTCAAAGAGCAGCCAGCAACAAATATATAATATCAGTAAATTACATTTTAAATCAATGAAATAACATTAAAAAAAAATTCATCTTAGCACCACACAAAGGGAATATCCACATACCTTATTTACTAACTTCTGTGTCTTAAGTCAAACAAAATTCCATAACAGCATCGAAAAACTTCCTAAAATTATCTGAACTAGAATCCATATACTGGCGTCAGTACATAAATTCACAAAAATAAGAGTAAAAAATATCCTCCATTGTGCCGGTATCCTCCCACGTTCGACCATACTCATCTCCTTCCTATAAACAGAACACTTATAATAGGTAGTAAGTAAACCTTCATTTACACACCAGTCAATTAAGGCCTTTTTTCTTTTTCATTCTGCACAAAAACTTCAAATTAATCTTACCACATTCAGCCATTTTGTTGTGGAAAACCGCAAAATAATATCACAAACTCAAAAAAATAAATCACAAAATAACTACTTCTTATCCAAAATCCAACACACAAACAAGCCTTTTCAAATCTTTACCCATCATAAAAATTCACCGCAATCACGCAACCAATTGCATCATAATAAGGTTTCCATAGCATTTAACTACTTAGGTTACCATAAATAAAACAACAACTTAGCGATAATCCAAGGGGCACCCTTAAATCGAAAGGTAATAAGGACCTAACCCTATTTTCAAGCATAAATCCAGTTTCTTCTCCCCTCTGTGATCTAATGCGTTTTTATTGATGTAAAGTTGATGTTTGTGCCTAGCGAATTTTCCATTTTCCTAAATGGTTTCAAGAGGCTGTAAAATGTCTGCTGATTCTTCTTTTTACATTTATGGTGAATTAATCATGGAAAGGCAAAAAAGAAATAGAGCAGGTTTTGTTTGAGAAGTGTACCTCATGTACTTTGGAGTGAAAATAGGAGATCAAGATGAAACTTAGGCACCTTACTATGTTTGTTACACGTGTGTTAAAGGACCTAGACGACAGTGGTCAAAGGATGAACAATAAATGTTAATATTCAGTTCCAGTGGTGTGGTGAGAGCTGCAAAATCACAGCAGTGATTACTACTTTTGTTGAATTGGTATTCACTATTTCATTATGAAGAAGGAAAAAAAAAAAAAAAAAGTCATCCAAATGTACCATCCACTTTACACATGGTCCAGATGTATTAATTCTCTCAGAAAATTCACCTGAAATACACAGTTTTGCAAGTATTTCAAATGAAGATAAAATCAAGGAGTATATACCTGGTGATACCAGTGTACAAGAGGTTTTCCCACAATCTTAACTAATCGATTTGGTTTGAGACTTGCATCTGACCAAAGAAAATTCAGAAATACATGGTTCAAGGCGTAAACAGAAGAATTGCTTGCAGCTTCCACTTCATTTTCCTGGTTTCGGTACTGAGAAAAGGATTTTCTTCCATATTTTTCAGAAAAAGGAAACTTTGTCTTCTGACTGTTGTACATGGATTTTTAAATCAATATAACTGATGAAAGAACCGAAAGTAACTTTAGTAAGTCAGTCAAAAGTCGTTAATCCGGACTCGTCGGGACTTCGGCGATTCCGGATTATCGATTTTTCTGGATTATAAGTCATCAGTTTAAATCTGGTAAGATGGCATGCAGAAATTATAAAATTAAAAATATGAAACGTAATTTATGAAATAAAGAACAATTATGATCTAAAGGGTATCAAAATTTACAAAAAAAAAAAGCTTAATATTTGTTTACTTTATTTTCTTCGCTATCGGAAGCGAATTATAATGACAAGGAATTTGATTTAAATTATATCAAAGACGGAGTACATCGAGATGAAATACTACATTTAGTAAGGAATTATAAGCCAAATAAAATAAAAGCATCTGCCCTGTGAAGATAAGGATAGTGCTGACAGAACAAATTCCAATTCATTGCGCGTCGCGGCTCCCCCCCCCCCCCCCCCGTTTATACGTTTACGCATGCGCGTTTAATGTATAACGGACAGTATAAGCTAAGCTAAAATTATCTAATTCAGTTAATGTTGCAGATTGCGGTGTTCCTTAATCTTCGAATTGGACCCGGCTTATTATTTTTTGCAGACTGTTAGAGCAGTTTTATAAAAGTAAGCTTGAACTTTCGATTATGTCAAATAGAATTTCCGATATATATTTACTAATATGTAAAGGATCTACAAAGCGAAAGTATGTTTTGAAGTGCATTAAACAAAAAGTGGAATTCTGAAAAAAATGGATAAAGACATATCCTTTGTTTATCTAACCATTCCGAAATCTGTTTATCAATTTCACGCTGCTCTGCGGCGGGGGAACGCCGCGGCGCGAAATGAATTGGAATTTGATTTATCAACACTATCCTTATCTTCAGGGCAGATATTTTTATTTTATTTGGCTTATAATTCCTTACTAAATGTAGTATTTCATCTCGATTTACTCCGTCTTTGATATGATTTAAATCAAATTCCTGATCATTATAATTCGCTTCCGATAGCAAAGAAAGTAAAGTAAACAAATAAGTATTAAGCTTTTTTTTTTTTTTTTTTTGTAAATTTTGATACCCTTTAGATCATAATTGTTCTTTATTTCATAATTATGATTTCATATTTTTAATTTTATAATTTCTGCATGCCATCGTACCAGGTTTAAACTGATGATCTATAATCCGGAATCGAAGTCCCGACGAGTCCGGATTAACGACTTTTGACTGTAATTTTGCACTGCCAAATTTATTCTCCCACTCTAAATATATTTCTATTTTTACTGAATAAAAGAGAAACGTTTTATGAAATTAAAGCCAGATTATAAGTGTATAAACACATCCACTTTTTGCCTGATAAAAGACGGCATAGCTTTATTTAAGTTTAGTACAAGAAAGCCAATACATGAGAGAAAAATTATTTGTTTCTGAATAGATAATTTTTTATAGCTTTCAAAATAATGTGAGAAATAAAATATAGATTTTTGACCTTTTTTGACCGAAATAAGTGTCACAGAAAGTTTGAATTTTTCAATGCTTATTCTTTGATGGGAAGGGGTCTGTAATGAAAATTATTTTCCTTTTATTAATGCTGAATTTAATGCCTTTTCTATATAATTTTTCATTGTTTGATTTGGTATACTTTAAATATTTTATTATTTAATTTATTGCACTTTACCGTGTATATATTAAGAATTTGCTTTTGAGATTTGTTGTATATTCTGTGTATTATATGAAATATTTTTACTAGTTTATGCACTGTAAAGTGTATTTTATATATATTTATTATTATTTTTAGTAGATTACCCTTGGTATGAAGTATGCCATTCTTGCAAAGAGTTATAGAACCTGTCCATGTGTGCAGGAATACTTTGCCTCTTGATGATCAAGGTGTTTTAGCTGTAGAAGTGCCAAATGAATTAGAATGTGTTACAAATGGGACATTAGCAAATATCATTCGTCAGTTATCATCATTGTCAAAGCATGCTGAAGATATGTTCAGCAGTTTGTTTCGTGAATCATCCACCATAGTAGCTAGGGCCAATTCTCTTCAAGGCAGAATTGACCGTTTGGCTGTTAAAGTTACACAGCTAGACTCCACAATAGAAGAAGGTAGGATACTGGTTAAAAGGAGTGTTATGAGATATATTCAACATTCAGTAATTTTATTATTTAACTTCACTTTTGATTAAATTACATTATTTCAAATAACTTCTCTTGAGTGAAAAGTAGATATGAAGATCATATCATTAATTTTTCCTAAACACGAACAAAATTTCAGTAATTAGAATTTAACAAAGCAGTACAGAAATATGAAAGCTTATATAAGAATATATATATATATATACAGGGTGTTTCATAGATCTTGGGACAAACTTGGAGTGGTGGTGGAGCTTACTAAAACATGCATTTTTTCTAAAGGAATGTAGGGTCTAAAGTGACGGGTCAAGGCAGAAACTCAAAAAAAAAAAAAAAAAAAAAAAAACCGCCACGAGAGGAAAATGTGTTTATGTGCAAAATCAACGCAAAGTGCTTCTTTGTAGCAATATATTCACAATAAATGTTCAAAAAAAGGAACACTAACAGTAATAGGAACTACAGCTGTGATTGGCTGGCAATGCAGCGGTAGAGGGTGGTAGTAAACCGGACAAACCTCAATACGATGCATCAGATAATCAATCACAACTCTGATGTCAAGCGTGATGGGTGAGTTTACGCACAGGGAAAAAGCTGACATGCATCTCATGTATGGTGCTGCTAATGGGAATGGCAGAACAGCGCTACGGTTGGACCAGGAACGGTTTCCAACAGGCATATGCCGAAGCACACAATGTTCGAGAGGTTGCATCATCCTCTGTGTGAAAACGGGTCATTTGAAGCCACCTCTGACACTAGGAGTGGAAGAAGAAGTGCACGACAACCTCACATTGAAGAATCTATCTTGAACATTGTGTATGAATTACCTCAGACAAGTACGAGAGCTATTGCACGTCGTCTGCAGCTGAGTCATTCCACCATTTGGAGAGTATTTCATGAAAATGGTTTGCACCCATACCATTTGCAGAGAATCCAAGCCTTGCAACAGACAGATTACCCTCTTCGAGTTAATTTCTGTCATTGGTTCTTGCAGCAGTGTGTGGCGCAGGCGGATTTCCCATCGGATGTGCTATTCACGGACGAGGCAACTTTCTCACAGGACGGCATCTTCAGTAGCCACAATATGCATGTGTGGCAACTCTTAATCCACATGGCATATATCCACATGCATTCCAAACCCTCTTCTCCGTGAATGTGTGGGCGAGTATTGTTAATGACTACCTCATAGGCCCATATCTCTTACCTGCATGTACATATGTTATCATATTTTTCTGCAAGAGGTGCTACCGGAATTGCTGCAGGATGTTTCGGCTGTCGTTCGTGATTGCATGTGGTTCCAGCATGATGGTGCACCAGCCCATAACGACGTGCGGGTCCACAATTACTTGGATGGGACATTTCCGGGCCAATGGATTGGCCATGGTGAACCCGTTTGATGGCCACCCCATTCGCCAGATTTATCCAGCTTGGATTTTTTTTATGTGGCCATCTGAAGAGCATCATTTACGAGACTCCAGTGGAGTCAATGGAGGACCTCGTTGCACGACTATCCATTGTGGCTGCAAGCATGTGCGAAATGCCTGTCACTTTTCAAAATGTTCGTCAGTCTCTTTTGTAACGTTACCAAGCATGTATTACTGCTGGAGGTCGCAATTTTGAATATTTATTGTGAATACTGTACTGCTACAAAGAAGTGCTTTGTGTTGATTTTGTACATAAACACATTTTCCCGTCGTGTCGTGTTTTCGCATTCCTGCTTTAACCCGTCACTTTATACCCTACATTCCTATACAAAAACTGCATGTTTTAGTACTCTCCAACACCCCTCCAAGTTTGTCCCATGATCTATGAAACACCCGGTATAATATAATTAAATATAGAAACTTCATTTTATTGTTAACTGTGTAATATTAAAATCTGTAATTTTTTTAAGCTAAGAAACATACTTTTATTTGAAAAAAGCTTATTTACAATTTAAGTTTTTTATAAGCTTAAATTACAATTATGATTCTTTAATACAAATTGGCATTAATATACAATTTAAAATCTAGTTAAATGGATAACTGAAGGATAAAATTAAAAATAGTGGAATGTGTTTATAGTTATGTAACATAAACATCCACAATTCAGAAATTTAATTGAGTTTTAATTTAATGTATTCTCTTTCCATTTATTGCAGGTATTCTATTATCTGAAATTTTGGTTACACTTAATATTTTGTAAATCCTATTCGTGAAGTATCGTACATTTTAATGGATATTATATCGCTGTATATTTTTGCAATTTTCATTCCTAAATGTAAAAAAATCAAAATAAAATGCTTCATTTGCATTAAATGTTCATTTGTTTAAAAGATAGTCTTTCAAGATGCCCCCCCCCCTTTTTATTTCTGAAAGCTACGAGTGTATTTCTACGGCTCCAATTTCCATAGTCATTATTTATTTTTAATTTTTTTATTTATTTACCAATGAAATTTCACTTCTAGCCTGTGCTGAAGAATAGTAATAAATGAAAGGAAAAGTCGTGCGTTGAATGTTTTAAATTTCGAACTTTTGAATTTTATGAATATGTAATGATTAATTTGTATGTAAACATTATGATATTTATTTCGTACTGAATATGTAGTTAATTCAGTAAATTTTAAGCATATTTAAGTGTACTTTTTTGTAAAGTTTTTTTTTTCCTTTGTGATTTTTATTGCTACATGATATTGTAAAATGATCCTCCAAAATCACTTGCTTGGATATATTTTATGATTTGTCTAATAATGAATGAAGATGTTGTAGCATATATGCATATAAATGAAAAGCTAAGATATAAAAAAACTAAACTAAACTCAGTGGCGTAACAGCCCCAATACCTAGGCCTGCAGTGCCCGAAATCTGCTTTCTTAACTGTGGTCCCCGGGGTGTGTAAGCATATGTCCTGAACAAGTGGTCAGCTTGTCGCAGGACCCCCCAGTGTTTAGTCCCCAAGCGACTTATTCAAGTACTTATTTTATCGACCCAAGTGATGGAAATCAAGGGATGAAAGGCTGAGTCGACCCTGCCCAGCCTGGATGTCGAACCCCGGACCTGTGGTGCTGCTGCGCAATGCACTAGGCATTGCGCCACCGGGCCTCTTAAGCAAAAATTTAAAGTGGAGAAAAATATTGGCCAAACATTTATTTGCATCAGATACTTGATAAACATATGTTGCCTTTTCCTATTTTTGAAGGTTTTATATTAGTGAAAAATAATTGGGTACTTTTATTCCTGCATTTAGTAGAACTGCTTGTTTATTGGCTTATTTTAGTACACATGCAATAGTAGCCAACTCCTGCATGTGCTTAAGTTTGAGTGTATATGGATACCGAGGACCTCCCCCCAGTCTATAGTTTTCTAGTGTAGTAATGACTCATAGTTGAACTATGGTGTTTGCTATCTGATAAGAGAAAAAAATAACATTAAATTTCTTCAGAAATGTTATTTTGCCCAGTTATAGAAAATATGAAATTTTTTTGTTGTTGATCTGTGAATAGAACAGTAGTCTGAGTCAAAAAGGGCGGGAGACATTTCTGTATCTCCCATTCTACTCAGTCATTTGGCAAAATTCAATTTGCATTTTTCATGTTATAAAAGTACAACGTAAAATATACATAAGATTTCTATGTAGTATTCTAATATTATGTATTTTGACACAAAATCAGACCTTTTTTTTAAATAACATGTTAATTTTTTTTTCATATTTTGAATCTACACCTTGAATTATGCCGAAGTGCCAAGTTTTGTAATAATCACACCAGCAAATGTTTTTAAAATTAACCATAAGAATTTTGGTACTACAGTCAAAAGTCATCAATCCGGACTCGTCGGGACTTCGGCAATTCCGGATTATCGAGTTTTCCGGATTATAGATCATCAGTTTAAATATGGTAAGATGGCATGCAGAAATTATAAAATTAAAAATACGAAACCGTAATTTATGAAATAAAGAACAATTATGATCTAAAGGGTATCAAAATTTACGAAAAAAAAGCTTGATATTTATTTGTTTACTTTATTAAACATTTCTTTCAATGTAAGTTGCTTCGTTTCATGTGATAATACTTTCTCTTTAATTCTATTAAACAGACATAATTTCTTGTTTAGTTACATAGTTCCGCTGTTCAAGTCCTATAATTGCTGTGTTGAGAATACCGACTAATTTGTCAATCAAAATTTTTTCATTTTCAATAACCTCTGTGTCACTTTCTTCACTATCGGAAGCGAATTATAACTAGGAGGAATTTGATTTAAATCATATCAAAGACGGACTACATCGAGATGAAATACTACATTTAGTAAGGAATTATAAGCCAAATAAAATAAAAACATCTGCCCTGAAGATAAGGATAGTGCTGACAGATCAACTTCCAATTCATTGCGCGCCGCGGCGTTCCCCTGCCGCAGAGCAGCGTGAAATTGATAAACAGATTTCGGAATGGTTAGATAAACAAAGGGTATGCTTTTATCAATTTTTTGCAGCAATTCCACTTTTTGTTTAATTCACTTCGAAACATACTTTCGCTTTGTAGATCCTTTACATATTACTAAATATATATTGGAAATTCTATTTGACATAATCAAAAGTTCAAGCTTACTTTTATAAAATTGCTCTAACAGTCTGCAAAAAATAATAAGCCGGATCCAATTCGAAGATTAAGGAACAACACAATCTGCAATGTTAACTGAATTAGATAATTTTAGCTTAGCTTATACCGGCCGTTATACATTAAACGTGCATGCATAAACGTATTATGCGCACACGCATATTCGCAGGTGTAAAGGCTGATGCTAAAGCAAAGTTTAAAGTTAAAAAAAAAAATAAATAAACATTTAGCAATAGTAGCAATAAAAGCTCCCTGAGATAATATGTTGTGCCGACATTGAAGACAATAAAAGGTTTCGAACTTAACCAATTTATTAACAATATAATAAAGAATAAAAACACAGAAAATAAATTTAAGCAATATCAGAGTCTTAGGAAAAATATAATATAACCATCATTCATCAAATAATATTTTTACCTGGTCTCCAAAAACACTGGCATTCAATACAAATAAAAATGTCTTAAACAGTAATTATACGGCCTAAAAATGAAGTTGGCTACACATTCAAAAAGTCCATGATGAATGGTCGAGAAAACACCTGAAATTTAAATCAAGTTCTTGAAAGCACTCAAAACCGGCCTAACTCCGTTTGCATTAGTTGAACACGAGGAATTGCCGCTGACGTATTTTAAATGTTGCCTTTATTGAAGAACATGGATGCCGCCCACGGCAGTCACTCACATGGTAGGGTCTGGAACCAAGGAATTTTTTTCTGGAACAATCATCTTGTGGATATGAACCAAGGAACTTATTCCGGAACAATCATCTTGTGGACAGGCACCAAGGAACTTTATTCAGGAACAGTCATCTTGTGAACAGGAACCAAGGAACTTCATTCACTGGACTGCATGCATCCTTCTGAAGGGGCTGGAAACCGCACACTCAAGTGCCAAGAAAGCAGGAACTAGAAGGAGGGTTGAGCCGGAGCAACGCGAGGTACTTATAGCAGAAGTAGGCATGACGTCATCTCACGGCAACCAATCTGCTATCGGCACGAATCGGCTTTCCAGATGACGTAACATCATGTTTTGTTTTTGCATCTTAATTAGGCTGAAACAGTCCGTTCTCAACGCAAACAGTGGCAGTAAGAAAAAGAAGTAGAAGTAACTACTATATTACATTAAAATAAGAACTAAGCCTAAATAAACATTTCAAGGAGGAGAGATGATGCAGTAAAAGGTTTACAATAAGTTATATTTTCCAACAAATGCCCCCCACATCATCATCTCCAACCTGAAATAAAAACTGAATGCCAGTATCTTTACAAAATTCAAAACAAGAATAAATAAACATCACAGTTTCATTCAATTCAGAAATTTTTAAGAAAAATTTTCCTTCTGGAACATCTTATCCCATTATTCAAAAAATTTACCATAACAAGAAAGTCCAACATGTTACAAAACAATACAAAGACATATATATGATCACACACTCAATACTTTTACCCAGGGCCCTGGTCAATCATACAACATTCTACACTATACAGTTTTACATTTACCTAATATCCATCATAATATGACTTATAACTTATTAGTTTCAAATAAACAAAACTCTTAATTTAAATACACACAAAAACAAATTTCAGGAGAAAATTGTTCCACAAAATCTTATCAGGTTATGCTTAGTCAGCGGTTTTGTCATGGGATCAGCCAGATTATCTTTACTTGGAACATATTTTAAATCAAAAATTTCCCTGTTCAATAGATCACGAATGAAAAATAGTTTCACATCTATATGTTTTGTCCTTGAGTTTTCAATGGGTGATTTTGTAAAACATATAGCAGCCATGTTATCAGCAAACAATATTGGCCTCGAAACATAGTTACTTGCAATCTTAAACTGAATGCATTCATCCAAGATGTTTTTAAAACAAACTAATTCTTTTGCTGATTCAGTCATGGAGATAAATTCAGCCTCCATAGTAGACAAACTTACTCCCCTTTGTTTAAATGTACGCCAAGATACAGGTGATTCTCCCAGCAAAGCTATTTGTCCACCAATAGACACCATATCATCCCTGCTTGAAGCAAAATCCGAATCTGAATATATATTGAGCTTCAGTTCCTTGCATACCAGTTTAAGTTTGTGCTGTCTGGTATTGGAAATGCACCCTAAAAGTTTAAGTAATCCTTCCCAGTGAAACTTACCAGGATTGCTTTGGAACTGAGAAAATATATTAACAGCATAAGCTATATCCGGATGAGTACGATTGCAAAGAAACAAGAGACATCCCAAAACATTTCTATAAGGATAATTCATCATTTCAGATGTTTCTTCTTGTGTACTGGGACTTTGAGACTTTTTTCACACCTTTAACTATTGGAAGGGAAGTAATTTGTATTTTAAAAGACTTAAATCGATCAACTATATCTTCTATATATAATTGCTGATGAATTAAAACACTACTGTTCTCATATTCAAATTCCACACCCAAAAGCTTTCTTGTTTTACCTAAAATTTTCAAATCAAAATGTGAACTCAGGACTTTTAATATTCTTTTGGCCTGAACTTCACTTTTTCCAAACACAACTATATCATCAACATAAACCAACAGAATGACAAAATCTTTAAAACGATAGACACAATTACACCACTCAAACTTGATAAACCCTAGGTTACATAGTGTTCTATCCAACTCGTAGTACCATAATCGCTCACTCTGAGGCAAACCGTACAAGGCTCTATCTAAACGACACACAAAAGTTTCTTTATCTCGCTCTACGAAACCCTGAGGTTGGGACATGTAAATTTCCTCTGATAAAGGAGCGTAGAGATAGGCACTTTTCACGTCACATTGTATATTTGCCCATCCAAGGTGTGCAACTAAAAGGGAGAAAAAGAGCCTTATTACTGAAAAGTTGACTACAGGAGAGTAGGTTTCATCATAGATATCGTATTTAATTTGCCGATAACCCTGAGCCACTAAACGAGCTTTAAAACGAACAATGTTTCCAAATTCGTCACGTTTAATGTTGAAAATCCACCTGCAACCTAGTGGAGTCTTGGCTTTAGGAAGTGGAACAAGATGCCATACCTTATGCTTTCGCATGTTGGCCATTTCCTCTTCCATTGCCTCTATCGATTTAAGCTTTTCTGTGGATTTCATTGCCTGGTTATAAGTGTTTGGAATTGAAACCTCTAGTCAACTATCTCGGGTATATGATGTTGAAGGAGTGCCAGTTGGGTCGATTTCACCACTATAAGTATTGCTTCCCTTGAAATCAAACAAGGTAGGATCATACTGAATATTATGTTCAGTGCAATACCTTTCTACATCATTTGGTGATCGTAGTCTTTGATTAGAGCCCCTCTCAAAATAATACACATCCGTACGAGTGCCGTCTGGCCTTGGAACAGGTTTACGAAGCCAAGTTACTTGTCTCAATGTAGATTGAGTGTCAGTGCCCATTGTAGAAGAAGGTACATTGGTATCGGTTCTTTCCACTATTTCAGGAAAATAGCCAACTGGAGTATCAGTAGATTAAAACTCTACCCTTTCTTCGTCCGTTACCTTCCAATTATCCGGATCGATAATTGGAAGGTAATGGACGAAGCAAACAATAGCGATCATAATAATATCTATTTTGACGTCTACAGCATTCATTACCCAACATGGAGAAGATCGAAAATCAATGTACGACATACCGACTGGCTAAGTTTCAAAAGGTATATCTCAAAATCTTTAGCAGACCCTAGAAATCTGACAACTATCGAAGAAATCGATAAATATGTAAGAGAAGTTACCACTAGTCTTCACGAGATCTATCAAAGAACAGTTCTCTCACATAACTCGAAACCAAGATCGCGCACCTGTCCATGGTGGACAAAAGATCTCACTATTCTCAGGAAAAAGGTCAGAGCAACAAGGAAAAGATTCCAAAAAACAACTGGAGAGGAAAGGACCCATAACAGGCTGCTTTACCAGAGGGTACGTGCACAGTACCGGCAAAAGATGTATAAAGAAAAGAAAAAAGCATGGGACATGACATGGAACAAAATCACTGTTAGCTCTCCGTTCGGAACATACTTCGATCTAGCTAAAGGGAAGAGCATGGATCCATTACAGATAGGTTCAGTTCAAAAAGAAGATGGCACAATGACGAGCACAATTGAGGATACAATTAGAGAAATCATGAGATTCCATTTTCCAGAAGACGACCCCAACGAGGACTCTACATACCATGCAGATATTCGTTCCCAATCAACCGAGATTCCAAACTCGGAAGACGATCAGCCGTTCACACTCGAAGAAATGCAACGTACGATAAACTCAACACGCCGAGGTAAAGCTCCTGGGCTGGATGGCCTCACGATTGAAACCATTGAAGAGCTTAGGCTCGCGGACGACAAACAAATTCTAGCACTCTTTAACAAGTGCCTTGAATTAGGTTATTTTCCAAAGGAATGGAAAAACGCAGAGCTAGTATTGTTCCAGAAAGAGGGAAAACCAAAGTCCATGCCCAGTTCTTACAGACCTATCTGCTTACTCTCAGCGTGGGGCAAGGTCCTTGACAAGATGCTTACGCAGAGATTAACATATTACCTGGTCAAAAACAAACTACTAAACCCCGCCCAATTCGGGTTTACTAAAGGGCGGAGCACCACCGACGCCCTCAACCGTGTTCAAGACATCATCTTAAATAACAGACAAAATAACCTCCATACGTGTATAATATCGCTTGACGTAGCTTCCGCATTCAATAAACTATGGTGGCCAGCGCTCAAAACAAAACTAAAAGACCTGCGATGTCCAAAGAATCTTTACCAACTGATCGCAAGCTACCTCACAGAACGTCAAGTGACCTACAAAAGAGACGGCTTAAATATCACGATGAATTACCACAAAGGAGCCCCACAGGGGTCTAATATCGGACCCATCTTGTGGAACATAATTGCAGACTCAGCGCTGAACATCAACTTTGGAGACAATGCCAAGATACAAGCTTACGCCGACGATATTATACTCATAATAGACGGAGGCAATAGGACAACAATAGAGCGTAAAGCAGACGCAGCACTCAAATTGCTTGCAAAATGGAGTCAAGACAACAAACTGTGTTTCAGTATTGAAAAGACACAGATGATAGTCTTTCCAAAAAGTTCAAAAATAGACGCGAATCCACCACGCATAAAGTGGGAAGGGCATCCATTGCGACGCCAGAATACCATTAAATACCTCGGATTCACGCTTGATAAGAAGCTCACGTGGGTATCACATCTTACGGAAGTCCGAGATAAGACGCATCGAATCATCAATAAACTAAACAGGATAATCACAGACAAGTGGAGCCAAAAGGGGCGCCTGTTAAAACATCTATACCTTAATGCAATTGAATGCATGATCCTCTACGGCTGCCCAGTCTGGATGAATGGCACAGCAAGAATATGTCAAAAACTACATCAAATACAGCGAGTAATCCTGTTAAAAATCACCAGTGCGTATAGCACCACATCAACCGCAGCACTTCAGGTCTTAGTTGGCACGCTCCCACTCGACCTAAAAGCAGAATTAGAAAGATCAATCTATCGACTTCTACATTACAAAGAGGACCTTCACACTAAAAAATATTTACATCTATCATATGCCAGCATAGAAAGCTTCCAAGATTCCCCTAACTTACACCCAGGAGATCTACCCATCCTTTCCTGGTGCAAATCGCCACCCTCAGGACAACAAAGAGAGATTTTTTCTGACGGTTCAAAAATTTCAGGACGAGTAGGGGCAGCGTTCACGGTCTTTTCGAACAATGAAGAAATTTATCAAGCACAATTCCGTCTAAGCGATCATGCTTCAGTCTTCCAAGCCGAGTCCCTAGCACTCAAAGAAGCAGCACTATGGTTAGGTACACAACCAGCAGCTCACACTTCATTCTTCACAGATAGCATAAGCGTTCTGAATGCGCTGAATTCCTTTCCTCCAAAACATCCGCACACAGCAGCACTTAGAGAGATCTTCTTGACGTTAGGCTCTTCCATACCTTAAAGATCAACTGGATAAAAGGACATACCGGGCAGAAAGGCAACGAACGAGCAGATGAACTAGCTAAGACTGCAGCTCTAAAACCAGAAATTGACAAGGAAGTTCCGCTTTCCGTAGAAGTTGCAAAAAGGCTCCTCAAGACAGCATTTCAAGAGACATGGTCATCACGATGGCAGGAAGAAGAGACAGGAAGATTTACTTACAACATCTTCCCAATACCTTCTCTCAAGAGGCTGAAGTGCAACCGACTCTTCCTCCAAGCCTGTACCAACCACGGGAAATTCCCAGCGTATTACAGACGTTTCCTCAGACGGGACGTCAACTGTTCTTGCGGTTTTCGCGGAGAAGACGCGGACGCACTTCATTACCTGCTCTCCTGCCCTCTGACAGAGCACCTTTGACAGCAGTTCTTTCCTTCCGACTACATCACATATCCTGTGAATAGACTGTTCACGGACTATTACTGCAACAAGGGCATCTTAGAGATAATGAAGCAAGTGAATGAAAATAATTATATCCAAGAAACTACAGATTAAAGTAAAATGTAGAAAGGCGGCCTAACCGTCAGATTGCTAGCAATGAATAGGATAACTTCCTAACCCTGTAGTGCCATTAACTCAGTTTGGCGGAACAGGTTAAGTAAAGTGACCATATATACCCTTTCTTCAGATTCCAAATCAAGAAGGGGGCCCAGTGCAGTTCCACTGCCACTTTTCTGCATTCCAATTGACCCTTTAAAAGTAGCATTTAGGGTTTCTACTACCACTTGCTCATTTTCCAACCAAATCTTGTACCCTTTTGTTCGTACACTGTACCCAATCAATCGGCCCTTCGTTGCCTTTGGATCAAGCTTAGAATTTCTTTTAGCCTTTGGAATTCCCACATAGGCAATCGTTCCAAATGCCTTAAGGTGACATACTGATGGTTTCTGCTTAGTGTACAATTCGAATGGGGTTCTATCTTGGCCCTTATGACAAATTCTATTAAATGAATATGCAAAATACATTACTGCATCTGACCAAAATTCAGAACTCATTCCACTATCATGTAAGATTGCACGTACATTGCTGAGAGCTGTTTGATTAAATCCCTCACAAACTCCATTCTGTTCTGGAGTATATAAATCTGTAAATTCGTGCTTTACACCATTTTTATTACAATATGACCTGAATTGATCATTATCATATTCTCGCCCATTGTCAGTCTTAAAGTATTTCAACCTAAGTCTTAAAGTATCTCAACCAACGTGCTATATGCCTTTCAAATACTTCAAACACCTGACTTTTCTCCACAGTGGGGTACACTACCACATAACGAGAATATTCGTCAATAAAGGAAACGAAATAACGTTCACTATTCCTACCTGGAATGTTAATAGGTCCCCATACATCAGAAAAAACCCTTTCAAGCGGTTTTTTTACTTGAATACCTTCTAAGGGTCTGTAGGAGATTCGTCTTTGCTTATTGATTTGGTAATGTTCACAAAACAAATTAGGTGAGTGCTTTAACACAGGAAGACCTCGAACTGAATGTCTCTTACTAGTCCTGACAATAGCACCACAATTTATATGACCAAACCGACCATGCCATAATTCACTATTGTTATGCTGAACTGTGGATGCCTCAAATTTTATAGATTTGCCCCCCTTTTTCACTATTTTCGGGAATACATGATAGTTACTTCCTATCAACTTAGCCTTGTACAAAGTTTCATTTTCATCATCAGTAACTTTAATTTGCCTATTTTTACCATAAAATCTTGCTCCATTGATATCCACCCTAGGTCCAGATATTAAATTTCGTCTCAGTTCAGGCGAGTATAACACATCTTTAAGCAAAATAACCGTATCCCCAAATTTCATTTTAACAGTACCCTTCCCATGAATTGGAAAAGTTACCCCATCAATAGCTACTAGCATATTCTCATTTTTCACAGGAGAAAAAGTATCAAACAATTCATGATTTTTACAAAAATGATGAGATGCGGCAGTATCAAATATCCAACTATCATCATTTTCCTCCAAATTGTTAACATTAGCTTGAGCTATAAAATGGGACTGAGCATGGGAATTATTTTTACCTTTACTTAACTTGGGTAGATGTTTTATTACTACTAGATACAGCTGAGGAAACAGAAGAAGCAGGTGAGGGTGATCTGGAAAAATTACCTTTCATTCTACAGTATTTTTTAATATGACCTGGATGGCCACATTTATAACAATTGAGCCCTTTAATCTGCTTAAATTTGGGTTCACAGTGAGTACTTTAAACTTCTATAGTCTTATTGGAGTTTTCCCTATCTATCTCTCTTAAGTTAAGACGCGTTTCCTCTGCTAGTATTTCAAGTTCAACATTTTTAAAAATGAACTTTTCATCTGGCCACCTCAAAACATTCTGAACTACTTGATCAAATTTATCTGGAAGGAACCTAAGAAACTGGAAACATATATATACGTCTCTTACAGCCTGATTAATATCAGCTAACTGTTCAGTTACGCGTTTTAATCTAGAAGAAAAGAAACTAATACTTTCATTTGGCTTAATTTTACAATTTAAGAACTCTGAAAACAGGGACATATGTCTTGACCAATAATCTGGCTGAAAGTATTTGGCAAGCGTATTCCATGCCACTACCGGGTCATCAATTTCACTTATCAAGCTTCTATATTCAGGGCTTACATTCATATAAATTAACGATAATGCCAACCGACTTCTATTCTGATAATCGGCAATAATTTCTTTTGTAATACCCTTAACATCATTTAAACAGGACATTTTTCAATACCTTTAACCTAAAGCCATGTATTTTTCTCATTTAAGACAAACTTCATATCTTTAGACCATGGAAAATAATTACATGCATCAAGTTTAGCAATATTATGCATGACACTAACAGTAGCCATATTTTAGTTTTAATAAAAACCGCCCCCCTAATCTCTTAAGTCCTAAATTAACTTTAAACTTCAAAAGTCTGCACTAAAAACTCACATGGTAGCCTCTGGAACCAAGGAATTTATTCTAGAACAATCATCTTGTGGATATGAACCAAGGAACTTATTCCGGAACAGTCATCTTGTGGACAGGTACCAAAGAACTTTATTCAGGAACAGTCATCTTGTGAACAGGAACCAAGGAACTTTATTCACCGGACTGCTTGCATCCTTCTGAAGGGGCTGGAAACTGCACACTCAAGTGCCAGGAAAGCAGGAACTAGAAGGAGGGTTGAGCCGGAGCGACGCGAGATACTTATAGCAGAAGTAGGCATGACATCATCTCACGGCAACCAATCAGCTATCGGCACGAATCGGCTTTCCAGATGACGTAACATCACGTTTGGTTTTTGGATCTTAATTAGGCTGAAACAGTCCGTTCTCAACGCAAACAGTGGCAGTAAGAAAAAGGAGTAGAAGTAACTACTATATTACATTAAAATAAGAACTAAGCCTAAATAAACATTTCAAGGAGGAGAGATGATGCAGTAAAAGGTTTACAATAAGTTATATTTTTCAACAAAGGCCTTACGCGCATGCTTCAATGCGATGCATGCGCAGAAAGTTTGTAGCTTTGAGGTCCGGATTATATATCATTCCGGATTATGGGTGTCCGAATTAACGACTTTTGACTGTATTCAGTTTTGAGGGCCGTAAAAAATCGCCAAACTATTGCTGATGCTAGTGCTGCCAGAAATAATTGCGGCAAGCCTAATGCAAGAAAGGAAGTATAATAGTAAATAAATAAATGTTTTAATTTAGATGAAAGGTTAATTTCATATAATACTCTTTTATTATTATAATTTATATAAAAAAGGCAAAAGATGACTGAATGGAAGCATAGGAGTAAATAACTATTTCAGATCATTATTATAATTTATATAAAAATTACTATACATAACTGACTTGATGCCTGTATCACTATGATGACTTGATGCCTGTATTTCATTACCGAGTTATCGCTAAAGCATAATTTCATCTCGTTGGTTGTTCAAACATAATTTTCTATAATGAATGATGCCTCTTCTTTGAAAAAATTCTCGGTAAAGTGCAGAATCGCCCACTTATTTGTTTGCCGCTTTTTACAAGAGTAAAAACAATTGCATTTTTGTCAACTTTCTTTTACTTTTTAAGTGAAAATAGGTCGATGTGTACATACGTAAAGTCAAGGGTGTGCGCAATGCCATTTTTGTGCAATTTTTGAATTTTTTTTTTTAAAATGAAAATAGATGTGTGCATGGATACCGAGTATGTGCTATTCTTAAAAACGCGTCAAGTAGTGGGTGATTCTGCACTTTACCCAAAATTCTAGAAAAAGACTTTTCGTCATAGTCAATTCCCAAATTGTGAAATCCATAGGATATCAAAAAAGGATTTTAAATTAAACTAGTATTTCAATGCTGTCTTAAGAAATATAGAACTATATAAACTTACGCAATCTGAAATCAGCATGTACAGTAGATTTGGCACACTGTTAAATGGGCGCGTTTGCTAGATTTGGCGCTTTTGCACATACATTTTCGCTGCAATTTTTTTACGCCCCTTAAAACGGAATAGTACCAGAATTTTTAACCCTGTAATGTTAATCAAATCTGTCATATATTTAAGAATATTGCTTTTTAAATTAAACTTATTTGCTTTCTTCTTTCATAGTTTGAAATTTACATTAATATTTTTAAATAATATTTTTAATTTTTTTTAAATAATTTGAATTATAACCTATAAAATTTTTACTGTCATCTTCAAGTAAATGTATTTCTAGGCATGCTAGAAAACATTTATAGTTTTATTCAAAATTTCCAGATATATGTGAATTTATGTATTGGTATGTTTTGAAATCTGGCACATTTGTTTTAAACAAGAATAATATAACAGTCCCAAATGTGGTTTATGCACTTTGTTACAATCTTTAATAAATTGCAACAGCTATTTTTAACTTTAAATTTCCAAATAAACTTTTGCTGAGGATTATTCTTATGGAATTTCTTTAGTCACATTTTTATTAATGATACATGAAGTATTAATAATATACGAAAAGTATTTTTTAAATTTATAACGAATATTAATCAAAACTTTTAAGATTCCCCGCCTCACTTTTTTTTTTTTAAGTAAAGCTTTACCCTTGCCATTTTATAGTCTGCTTTTTTTATTTAACGTCATTTTATGTGCAACAAAATTTATTTGCAGACTTGAAAATGTTGTATCTTATGTATTTAATACATCTGAATAAGTCAAACAATATTCCAGAAATGTTTTAAATGAAATATGCTATCTTCTACTATAGAAATTCTAATAAAAATCATTTTGAAGATGTTTCATGTCCATGGACATTTTATGATAATACCTTCTAACTTCTAATATTATTAGCAAAGCCCCTCTTTTTTTAAAATACAATTTATTTTTATATAAACATAAGATTAAGAATTGACATTTTTTTTTTAAAATCAAACTGTGATAAAAACATTCAATACTGTAGTGATCAAATTAATCAGAAAAATTACAGAAGTTCAAAGATTCTGTAGAAATCCTTTAGAGCTATCCTGGATATGATAGCCAATGAGGGTACAATCCTTATTAAATAAATCTAAGGTAATTTTTAAAAATAAATAACTCATTTTGTTGTTCAAAAATGCATATTTTCCTATGTAGTATATTTTTCATCATACGCTTTAAAAGTCTAATTTAGAATATATTTGTTAAGACCTGAATTCTAATCATTAGTAATATAATAAATAATTATTACTGTTACAATTATTTTCACATTATTATTTCTGTTAAATTTACTGTTATATTAGAATTTATTAAAATTCTTGTAAAAAATTTTTAAAAGGTTGCCCTTTTCTATGCACATATTGCAAATTTTATTTCAACCAAGGTCACTCCACTTTTAATTCTCTCAACTCCACTAAAAGGAATTAAATGAGTTTAACTAATGAATGATAATCTAAGTTTAGAAAGAGATTATTCCGAACTAAACCAGTTGTAGTGTATCTCTCATATTCCTCCTGACTGGATAACTACACTAACTTTTGGTAAGCTTCTGGTTTGCTTGTTTAGAAATCATGCGTAAATTTGTTTGTTTGGCAAAGCACATGCAAGCTACCTGTTTAAGCAGAGGAATGCCTTTATGTATTTTATGGTATGCAGTGTTTAATGGCTGCGGAATATTGGGTCGGAAAGTAAAAAAAGTGCGCCAAACTAGATTCCTAAATTACTGCATAAGTTTTTCACCAAATTTTACAAAATTTGATATTTAGGCATTAATTTGTGTGGTAGAGTTGAAAACAGAAAAAAAATTGGCACTGTCATTTCAGAAAAGTCCAATTTTGTGTCAAAATACATATGTTAGAACAACGGTATGTATAAATTTAATATGTATCCTAAATTGGGCTTTCAAGATAGGAATAAAGCAAGTTAAATTCAACCAAGTAGAATAGAAGATATAGAACTGTTCCTCCCACTTGGGTACCCATGAACCATAAAGATGGCCAAATGAACATTTTTCACGAATTCACTCAGTGTGTTGGAGGCTTTTTGTGGGGAGGGAGATAATCAGAAAACATTGACAAATCTTGTTTCATATTTACTATAATCAGGCATTTTTGTACATTAATATTTTTTTTACTATCTTAGTGTCCCTACAAGACATTCATATGCGTAAAGCATTTAAAAGCTACATAGTTTTTGAACAGCAAGTTGTATCAAGAGAATCAATGCCAGCTGCTATTCGAGAAACATATTTCATGTGTGATAAACCACCTCCATTAGATAAATTAAATCCATACAGGTAATTTTTTTTAAAAATATTTGTCATTTTAAAAAAATGAAATTTGCTTTTAGGATGTTTATGTACTAATGTCAGTTAAATTTCATTTTTAAGAAACAGTTTCTTAGAATGCTCCACATTGATCTGTTTTTGATTATTTTTTTATCTTATGTTTTGATTTGCCCTTTTAGAAATGCAATATTTATTTGTTAATGTTTTATGTATAAATCTGAATTCAAGTTAAATGTGAATTGCATTAGCTACTACTTGTTGAAAAAAATAAAATTGTGTTATTTCGTGTATGTTCTTAAGCATATCTTTTCTTTTTAAAAAGCTACTTATAAGACAATGAATTCTCATCATTCAGAAAATAGATTTTGATTATAATTTTATATCTCAAGATGTCAATAAAATTTGTGTCCATTACTTTATATAAAAATGACTTGTTATCTGTGAAAGTTTTCTTTTTCTTTTTTTTTCTTTTTTTTTTTTTAATTGAAATTTTAATCAGTATGTTTTTTTTTTTTTTTTTTTTTTTTTTTTTTTTTTTTTTTTACAGGGAAGATGGAAAAGATGGGTTAAAATTTTATACTGACCCAAATTACTTTTTTGATTTGTGGAAGCAAGAAATGTTAAAGGACACAGAAAAGATGGCACATGATCGCGGGAAAAAAGTAAAATTTAATGTTTTCTTTAATATAAAACATTTTTAAGACATATATCATAATTATATCCTTATATGTCATTTAAGGTTTGTCATTCATTTGACATTTTAATTTCTAAAGTGCCATTGATTGTAAAATTTACTTTTGGAGTTCTGTGTCACTAACAGTAGAGAAGCATCTGATTTTAAGAAAAGTGGTAAATGGAATAGAGCTTTAAAATAAATCAAGAGTTTTTTTTAATAAGAGAGTTCAATTTGTTGGCAGCTATATGTACTTGTTACTTATATCTTATTATATATATCTATCATACGTATTTTTTTTTTTTTTTTTTTGAATCGGTATTTATGTTTAATTTTGAACTCGTAATTATCTTCATTTTAATTAGTATCAGTGTTGGGTTCAGTCTGATTTTTCTGAGCAATCTTCATAATTGTATAATTAGAGCAGTAATTTTTTTTGCTTCTCCCCTAAAAAAATTGCCAAAATGTGAGGATGGTTATGGAGCATTTTGTGAAAGTTTTGCAGTCTAGAATTTATAGTATAAATTTCATATCCCAAAAAGGTTTCCGTTAGCATTTCGGGGAGGGGGGATAAATAAATTTTAAAATATCTATCAAATACAAAGTAATGATTCAAGTAATTAGTACATAACCAAATAAGTATTATATTATATATTTGAGTTCATGAACAAATGAGATTCTGGCACTGATATGATTGCTATTTCATGAGATTAAGATTTCTATATAAATGGAAGGTGTTTTGATATATTGCATTGTCTATACATAAATATTTTGCTTTAACAGAATATCTGTTCTCCAGTGACACATTTTTTACATTTAGAAATTGATCATCTAGTATTTGCACTGTTAATTCATACTAAATAATGAATAATGAGTGTAATGACTAATAAATTTTAAGTTCCTTTGGAAAGGGACATTTTTCATATTAAAAAATTATACAAAATATATACTGGACTTGATCTGTATTCTGAATGGGTAAGTCAAGAGCTCAAAATTTTAATTTATATTCAAGAGTAGGAGCAGATTTTTATTATAGCCCATTGAAGTTATTTAAATAAAAAAATAATAGATAAACTGATAATTGCATAAAAATAATAAGAAATTATCTGAAATTGATGAATTTGGCATTCACAGAATCTAGAATATCAAGATAAAGTCACTACACTGTTTACTGTAAATAATATAGTATCATCTGAAATATTGGTCTGAAAACACACTGTTGGATGTTGTGTCTAAAATGCTAGGGACAAAAACTGGGAGACACAATCCTTATTAAGACTCACCTCATCTTTAAAGAGGTTAGAAGACAAATAATATATCTAAAAAAATATCATATTATGGCAAAATCAGTGCTATCAAGAACATATCAGGTACAAAATTTTGTCTCGTTATTAGAAATCAACTTTCCAATATTTATTCATTTACAATTTTCAGGAAATTTAAAATATTATTGGGAAAGGATAAATGTTTGTGTTGATTCTTACAAGTTCTTAAATATGATAATTTGATGTATTTGTAATATGAACTATGATATTTGAAAAATTTGAAAGAATAATAAAATGAAGTTCTTAATAACAATACAGAAAACGCTTCTTAATGTGATCACTCATAATGTTAGCATTCTGATAGTGTTGTCAAATTGCCAAATTGACCATTTGTATATGGAAACATCGAAAATCTATTATTTATTATGATTAACAAATCAGTTAAGATTATCAAAATATTTCAGAATGGATTTTTTGAGCTGAAGTAAAGTCGCCAAATAAAAGTTAAAAATCTCCATATAAGGTTGAAATAGAGTATAAAAATTGTTAAATGACAAAGACATATCTTCAAGTCGAGGATTTAAAGTCATCTTAACTAAATAACATGAATTGTGAGGAGTTTAATGCGTGGTTGGTAACTGAGGGGAAAAAACTCAAGTTGAAATGTCCGAGACAGAAGATAGC
The DNA here is from genome assembly GCF_044657685.1 of Stegodyphus dumicola. Taxonomy (NCBI): domain Eukaryota; kingdom Metazoa; phylum Arthropoda; class Arachnida; order Araneae; family Eresidae; genus Stegodyphus; species Stegodyphus dumicola. The sequence continues at coordinate 213,787,898 of NC_140773.1, read as the reverse complement.
TGCTAGTTGCTTTTTGAAACAAATTCAAATACATTTTGTGGTAAACTTTTTATAGGTGATGATGATGAAATCGGAGAATTTTCTATAAATATTGAGATGAGAGATGCTTTACAGTTATTAAGATTAGGGATACAGCATTGATCAAATAATTATAGAAACATTATGAATGTAAACAATTTATAAATGAACTTTAGCATAACATTTGTAGACAATCAACTGTTAATAACTCTTTTCAAAATTAAAATGTTGTGAAAATAATTTGCATATTTATATTAAATTAGTTTTTGAAGTTAAATCAGTTTGAATTAAATTAGTTTTCAAAACTCCATTGATGTTTTGAAGAATATTTTTTTCTTCACCTTATGTTATCATTTGGTAAACGTTACCAAAATATTCATATACAAACATGATCACATAAAGTGACACCTTCTGAATAAAGAAAAGAATTTTACTGATGTTTGACATATTTCTTTCTTTTACCTCATCCTCTTTTTTTTTTAAAAGGTGACTAGTGAAGCACTAGCTGAGCTAGTTTTACTTCCTTGTACGAAGTAAAAAGGAAGTGTTGTAATCACGAAAATTTTCAAGCATCATATTTCAACGAAAATATTCATTTTGGCCGCTATCAAATGCAGTTTAACGATGTTTTTGCATGTAAGGACAGAGTAAAACACTCTTTTCCCCAAAAAAAGTTATAAAACTGATTTAAAATGAATTATAAAGAAAATTTTTTGTGGCGTTTGTGCGTAGGTATATACCTTGCATAACTCAAAAATGAGTAGCCTCAGAACATTGAAATTTGTATATAGTACTGCTGTAACATGTAGATGTGCACCTCGTATTTTGGTTACAATCGGCAACACCAAATGTATATAAATATATGTATATATATATATCCATGGTTCGTTACGGTCCTTAAGAGTCCTTAAAAGTCCTTAAGTTTTTTCGAATCGATTTTTGGTTCTTAAAAGTCCTTAATTTTGGCCCAAATCTGCAGAAGGTCCTTAATTTTAATCATATGAAATTTCTGGCTGTTTTTACGACTGCTATTCTGAGTATGAATTAGCATTTTGGAGGAATATTTTTGGCAATTCAATGACAAAATATCGTTATCTTTTGAATGGGTGAATGCGTATATGGGTTATAATTTGTTCCTACTTCTAATATAAATGGTCGGATAGACTTTCTGAGCAAGAAGTGAAACGTAAGCATTTTAAAATTATTTAATTTTTTCTAGTGAAGAGCTCTTAAACAACTTTTCGCATTTGGGGATGTGAATTCTTTTATTAAATTGCTCTAAATTTGGCGACTTATCAACATTATGAGGATTTTAAGATCAGTTTATATAGAAAATTTTTAATTCCGAGATCTGAGAATTTTTCGCCGATTTTTTTAGAACATTGTAACATTGATAAATTTCATTAAAATATTGGTAATGTAATTATATTTAAGAAATAACATTAAAGTAAAGCATTTTTATTTTTTGATGTCATATTATAAAGTTCCATTTTGGCCACTTAAAGCATAATTTATGAAACAGTTCTTAGCAAAACAGCTATGTAATTAATTAAAAATGTTTTTAGTTTTTTCATGGTAAGAGTTTTCCCTGTAATTGTCTCAGAATATGCATCAGTTTTCTCTATAAAATTATTTTCACACTTTTTTCCTCCGATTTTTTTTTTTCAAAATATTTCTGTCTTTTTGCTGTTACCGAATTGGTAGGGGTAATTTTTGTTTATGATTTTAGACATTGCAGCTTGGAAGGCAAGATTTATAGACCCATGGTTCTGGAAAATTCCAGAAAAATGTTACGAAATGAAAAATGTCTCTATGGTATTAATACATAATTTCTTACTTTTTAGAGAACTTCTGGAAGAACAATGAAAACATAATAGTTGAATGTTTTACTTCTGATACTAGTATCTTTTTCTTAACATTTTTATCTTAACATTTTTATCTTCTCTTTATTTTCTCTACTTTTCACTAAACACAAGCATGGAAAATATCAGAAATGCTTCTAATCTTATCATATGGACAGACAGTATAGAAAATAATTTTTTTATTAATAAAGAAATTGAAAATGGCAATTTAATCAGTCCATCTAATATGTCTTAATGCATCATGCACAGGGATGGCGCTAGGCATTTTCCCACCTGATGCAATCTCTGTGGATCCTAAATTCTGCTGCCTGGTGCCTTTCTAAATTTTGCTTCCAACGCCTGTTCTAAATTCTAAAAGTTTTTGACATTTCTAGGTTTTGTTCTCGGTGTATCACTAAAGTCTAAAAAATAAAATTAGTAGCTTTCTGTATACATTCTAAATACATTTAGCGTTTTTAGAATAACAGAAATCTTTAAGTAAATCCAAAAATTCTGAAACGAAAAGGAAACATGGAAGGAAGAAACTGAATACATTAAGAGAAAGGGAAATTATTCTTCAAAGATAGAGGTAATATTATGTTAACTACCCAATTGTTTACAGTTTCAGCCTTTACTATAATTTCCCATTTCTATTTTCTCACCAGAATGCAAGTTACTTTCACAGCTTTTAAACTGAGGTTTTTGGAGTGTAAGACAAGAGTTTGTTTCTAACCTCCACTTGCTACCTGCATTAGTTCCTGCCAGCTCTGATAATTTGTAATTATTCGTCTTTACATTACCGCTGCTGACATTTGAATTTGTTATGACGATTATTATGAAATTAAATTGTATAGTCTTTGATCCATATTTTTAGTTTGAATCCATAGTCCATATTTTTAGTTTCAATTTGATTCTTCTTGTTTAATTACATCACCATGAACTGTAACTGATTTTGTTAGCATAAGAACATGCCTTTATGTTCTAAGTTCTTTTTAAATAAGAAGTTTAGTTAAACCTTTGTCTGACTTTGTAGTTACTTTCAGACGTAGCGATAATTTGCTTCACATCTGTCCGGAGGGTTTTGGACTATTTAACTTTTACCAGATCAAGTAAACCCTCATAGGTACATTTTGGAGAGGTTGTAGGATTTAAAACACGCAGAAACTAGTAAGAAGATTGTCTTGTGTATTGAGACTGTTAGAAAAGTTGCTTAAAGAGAAGGAAATTGATATAAATTTGCCAAATTGTCTGGGAAGGCTTCAAATTAAAAAGACGCGTAAATATTTTGTTGAGTGTTGTTGCTTACAAAACATAAATATTTTATAGCTTTTAATGTGCAATTATCCTAATATCGTTTAAAAATCTATGTCATAAATTACGTGTATTTTAAACTGTGAAATTTTATTAGATTGTGATTTTAATAGGGCTTTTTTAACAAATATTGTTAAGAAATAAATAAAATTTAATAGTGCCCATGTAATTCCATAATGACTAAGGTTATCTGATATCTAATGTAATTACTTATAACTAACTGGTTACCGTTAAAAATTATCTCTGCGTTTTAAAGCAAGTTATTGACTTTCATTAACCCTTATTTTGATCAAAAATGTAAAAATTCATGTAAAACCTATTCTTCACATCTAGTGAGACTTAAAATAATATAAAACAACTTATCACCTCTGATGCTTTAGTGGATAATTAGGACCATAAAGTATGTTAACTGAGTACAACCCCTGGAACTCTACAAGAAGCTATGACACTAAATGTATCAGACAGAGCCCAGCTAACTTTCAAAACTTGTGAACCGTGCTTATATCAGGCCTTCCAGGTTTGTTCTGATCAGCAGGTCTCTCTCTAGGCAAGCAGGAGCAGTGACAACTGCCAGTCTTTTGTTTTGAATGATGCTGATTGTGAATTTACTTCTCATTTTAATCTATGCTGCTTGACATAAAATCTACTTACTATCTACTAAACCCGTAGACTGAGCAAGTATGTGACAAAATGAGATATTAAAAAAATCAACATAAAACTAACTATTAGTAAAACCTAAATAAAATGTCACTTATCTTCTTTCAAATGTGTCCAATTATTACGAGTCTAAAATATTTAATGCTACTTGATAAATTTCATAAAGTTGATTTTATTCTCAAACTTATTAATAATTATGTTAATTATGTTTAATAATAATGCATCCTACTTATGGATCTTTTTTAGGATGGTGTTACAAAAGTGAACTTCAGCATAAATAATATTTTTAATTGAATTTAATCAGTTCCCATTTGCTTATAGGTCCTTAATTTTTTTCATTAATGGTCCTTAAAAGTCCTTAATTTCCGTGTGCAGAAATGTGTAAGAAGCCTGATATCCCGTCTGTTAACCGTCTCAGTGATCTCAGTTTCTTCGCTCTTATATGTTTGTAAGTTGTGCATTTTTTGCTTTAAAAAGGATTAAATTATGTTGTTCTTATCCTCCGGTTTAGGTTTTTATGCCTTTAGTAAATCTGCATGCAATATTTGTGGAGTTATCAACAATTTAAAAGTTGTTTAAGTGCAGCTAAGTCTAATTGAGTTTGCGATGGCGGACATGTTTGTTTACATTTGAAACTTAGCAAAATAGTAGATTAGAGATTAGAGAAACTAAGCTTCACAACAACAAAGAAACACCTTTTATTATTGCGAATTAAATCATGCCTAATCCATTCTGTTCGAGGAAATAAGTATTTAAGGTTTACTTCGAATTTTTAATACAGATCTTTAGAGTTTTTATGTATTTTTGCCTTGTAGCGAAGTGGAGCTGAATTAATTGAATGAGAAATACTGAATCGTCTGTGAAAAACTTTTTTTGTGTGTGTTTTGTTTGCTTAATTTCTTTTATACGTCGTTTGTGACTTATTATAGTATTTTAATACAACATTTAGATAACAATTAAATAATTCTTCAGATGATATAAATTTTGTGCATTCTGAGTTATAAAAGGAATGAAATGTAACTCTGTTAAGTGAATCCAGCACCAGAGTGTGGCTACGGTAAACAAATATAGTGAATTTTAAAGAGTGTGTTTATTCTATTGTGATTTATGCACTATCGATGAAGTAGATTTAATTCAATCCAATAAATTTTAATGAAATGCAAGGAAAAATGCATATAATTTAATGTTGCATACAAGGAAGTCATGTGGTGTATACATCATATTTTTTAATTAAGTTCCAAAAAGGTTGGGAATAAAAGTGGGGATTAAAAAAATTTAAAATTGTCTATAGATGTTAAATATATATTTGATATTATAATATTTATTCTAGTGGTTCCTCATTCTATCCAGTTTTCTTTCTGTAGCCAGTATATAATAATGTCCGAGTTCATGTTCCCCCCCCCCAGGTTTGTGTGTTATTCAATTCTTTCAAGCTATAGATCAGAATACAGGTGAAATTTGTCTTAGGTTTAACAATATCTGGGCTGAAATAATACCTACATGAAAATGATACAAGATGAGCAAAGAGGTATCCATGATGGCAGATATTTGCGGAGAAACCATCAGGCACAGAAACGTGTTTTGTGTGGGCATCTCTTTTTGTTTTACATATTTATACAGATCTTTTAAAATAACTGAGATAGGCAAGCAGGAAGACTTCAAACTTTATTGAGAATTGGTTAACCTTTTACAGTCGAGATAACTAGTTCAAGCAAAAAAATTTTGTAATTAAATTAGAGCTAGCTTTCCGAGACAGTTTTGCCTTTAGCGAAAAAAAGGAAACTAACAGCAACTGATAAAAGTATTTAAAATGTTATAGTAAACCTTCGGCTGTTGTGAGATTAAGCAGTTCTTTCTTCCCAAATATGCAGGCTATCTGTCAGTTGTGAGGCGACCCAAACAAGATCATAAGGTCTGTATTTAGACAAGGTGGATTGGGTCGTATTCCTCTCATCTGTCAGTTGTGGTGGGAATAGATAGCTTTTTTTTTCGCCGTAGATGCTTTGTTAAATGTCATTACTTCTGAATGAAAAAAAAATAAGAGACTTTTTTGAGAGGGAAAACATGCATGCATATTTATAGAAAATAGCTATTTTACTCTGATTTTTTAAGAAAATAATAAAAATGTTATACTGCAATAAATAATAAATTTAGAGGAAAAAATATGTTATTTGCCATATTTTCACGTTAATTTACCAATATAATAATGTTTATGTACTGAATTTTTTAAACCTAATAAGTAATGTTAGCTAATTTATTTACAAATCAATAAGACATATAATCTTATAATAAATCTTTAATGAATATATATATATATTTATTTATTTATTTATTTAGCTAAAAACACTTTTGTGTATGGTAGACATTGAAACATGGAATGGTATGCTATATGGCATTTTGTATTTCTAAAACATTCTTCTCCATTTTAATCATCCTTTGAACTCTCAAAACAAATGTCTGTATTTGAATGATTTTCATTATTTAATAAAAGATTTTATCTTCAGAATCAAATTTCTGTGGCTTAGAAAAATGTACTTTAGCATTCTCTTTAATGCCTTCCTAACTATAACACACATCCAAAACATAGCATTAAAAATTCTTGAAAAAGACCATCAAATTCACCCTTACAATGCAGGAAATTGTCTAGTTCTTCTGCTATTTAAATCAAGTAAAACTATCTGATTTTTGAGTGCAGCTCATTTGTAACATTAAAAACCATTGGATTATATCGAAGAAAGAGCCCACTATGTGCATTGAGGCAAAAATCTTACTGACATGTGAGAATCTTTCATTAATATTTGGGCAAAAATTTTTATTGCAAGCTGTTTTCACTTGTGCCCATTGTGATGCGTAATTGGAATGAGAACTGAGATCGTTGATGACCTTCAAAAGATTAATTATTGCTTTAATTGGCATGTAATCATAATGATGAAAAAAGAGTAAAACTTTTAAATTTTGTTTTTTTATGCTGAAGAGCCAAAATGTCATGATACCTATTCAGTAACATGTTGCATGACCTTTGGCCTGCAGAACAAGCTGCAACTAGCCTTGGCTGTACAAGTGAAATTTGTCTTAGGATGATAACTTGAATGATAACTTGATCAAATTCATTTTAAAGTTCTTAGTAGATGACTGAAAACATGTACCAAATGTGACACAAAGTCGAGATATTCCAACATGGTAGTGTTTGAGCTCTGAGCTGCCGCTCCATGGCATTTCAAATTTGCTCTATCAGGTTAAGATCTGGTGAGTTAGGTGGCCAAGACATGGTAGTGAGTTAGGTGGCCTTGTGACATAGGGCATTGTCCTGCTGGAAAATTCCATTTCCAGTTGGGAAAACAGACAGCATGTAAGGATGCAACTCATCTGCACTTATGTTTGGATAGTCAGCAGCTTTCATATCCTGCTCTACCACAACTAAGGGTCCCAGAGTTGCCCATGAGAACATCCCTAAAGGATAATACCACTGCTATCAGCCTGTGTATGACCTGCTGTAGAGGAGGAGAGTAAATGTTCTTCTGGAAGACTGTGTACCCTGATATAACCATCGTGATGAATGAGATATCGTGATTCATCTGACAAGGTTTGTCCACTTGTTTGTGGTCCAGTCTCGATGTTCCACTTGTTTGTGGTCCAGTCTCGATGTTCCCGGGTCCACTATAGGCGTAATTGACAATGATGCTTGGTCAACAGAGGCATACAAGTGGGATATCTGCTACGTAGTCCCATATCCAACAGTGTCACCTGAACTGTGTGTTCCGAAACACTTGCACTTGGACCAGCATTGTATTGGGCTGTCAGCTTAATCACTGTCTGGCGCTGATCTTGTTGTACCAGGAGGGACAGTGTCCAACGTTTTTTTCTTTGGTAATGCATAGATATCCAATACCTTGGTGTATACTGCTGGTTTCACCATCATTTATCCATTATTTAAATTGCGGTTCAGAAGATGCAATTGTAAAATTGTTGTTATTTGTGTCAGGTGATGTAGTGGAAGTGTTCATGTTCACTGTATGTGCAGTCGGAGAATCTAACTGGAAAGAAGACCTGATATCCCTAGATGTCATACACACATAGGAGAAAGAGAGAAATAAAAGAAGTTGTAAGCTCTTAAGTTAAAAGACCCAAAATCTGTTCTGTAGACTTACAACTGGAAATCTCACAAGATCTCTGGTTGTAGCTGACACTACAGCTTGGAGAGAACGGATGAGATTATGCAATGCTTGGGAAAAAGCTGTAAAAGCAAGCAAGTGTACTGGGAACCAATCACAGTGGCAGGCACAGGAGCAGTTGTCCAGTCGTAGCTCAGCAATGAATGACAGCGTTACAGGCAGCGGGAAAATTCTAAGAATTTGCGCACATACAATCATAGCGGTTAACTTGGAAGTGGGAGATGCAGATGATACAACCTTCTCTGACGAAGTCACCAGCTTGAGTGAAATGAATTGTCCGACTGAGAGAGAAATCTAGTGAAGGATTGTTAATAATTCAAGGTCAATGTTATTATATAATCCAATCAGATTCACTTTTGTTACAAATATGCAAATTTTTTTATTTGTTCTTTTGGTACTTATGGAGAAGAGTGCAAGAGTGTGTTCCAAATCCCATGCATGAGATGTTGGATAAAATTTTTCCCATGTAAAAAAATGGTGTGGAACATGTCACATGTCATTGAGACACCATTTTACAGATTGTGACAAAGGCATGCAATTCGTAGAATGGAAGCAGAACAAAATGACACAAGCCTGGAAAGACCTAGAAGTAGCCAAAAGCATCATATCAGAAATCTGGAAATGGTCTGAAAACACTGGTGACATATGCAGACAGTCAGATCAAGGTTACAGACTCTCAGAACAGTTGTTTGTTAACTATTACTTAAAAAATAAATAAATAAAAATAGACAGCCGAAGTCAGACCAAAGGACTCTGCTGCAGCTACAAGAATTTGGCTATCCAGATGTACCATGAATGATAGCTCCGTAAAAGAGGGTTTCCCGATAACTTGGACTGCAAAATGTGCCTGTTGTAGTGGTATAACAATTGTAATTTGAGTACTGTTGACTGGAGCTGAGTTTTGATAAGTGTTATTCTTGGAGAGTGATTCCAAATGTGCTGTGATCTAAAATAAGGAAAACAAATGTAATAAGCCTGAAAACATCCATGAAAGGCATTGATGCAAAAATGGGAGAATTATGAATATGCTTCAATTTGAATGGCCATACTGATCTACACATTTTCCCCAGTGAAATCATGAATGCTGAAATATAAAGAAATAAGGCTTTTGATACTTAAGTTATTTAGGAGGAAAATCAGTAATAACTTTCTCCTAATTGATGATAATGCTTGTCTCCATTGCACTGAACTGATGACCGATTGTCCTGAAAGCAAAGGATTTAAACAGATGAAGTGGCCTGCGTATTGTCTGGATTTAAATCCAATAGAACATGTGTGGGATGCACTAGCAACACTGCAGCCCCTACTTTGCGCTCTTCCCAAGCTTCACGGTGACACTCATCTTTTAAAAATTTTTCCGTGCATTTCTAAAATGTTGTTACCGTAGATGCCACTTAATGTGTTTGTGGTTAAATGTTATCATTTGGATATTGTTGTCCAATTTCCAAAGTCCTACTCCTCTGTATATGAAAACATGGGAGAAACATCATATATTGTGATGAAAAATTCTGTTAATATGATCAGAGTATGTAAAATAGGAAAATTTTTTAGAAGAATTTTTTAAACTGAAGTAAAGTCAGCAAGTAAAAGATAAATTCACCATATAGAGACAAAATAGATTATAAAAGTCCCTAATTGAGGAATTAAATAGCCAGACAGAGACATGCTGTTTTTAATTTCAGTTAACTATTTAAAATTAGATCCAAAACCAACTGTAGTTTGATAGTTTGACATAGTTATTGAATAATTTTATCGATTTTGAGGCTAATCAAGACACAAGTCTTTCTTCTTCAGGATGGGAGGGATTTTATATATATATGTATGTGTGTGTGTGTGTGTGTGTGTACGTGTTACGTGTGAATTGCTTCATAATGAATTGAATGCACACAGAACCAATGATAACTTGATCAAATTCAATTTACCAAAAGAAAAACTTTACAGTTCTGGACCTTTCACAAAAATACCTATACAGATCTTCTCAGTATGACAGAGCATAATCAATAGTTGCCCTTTCAAACTACTAAAAATTTTAAACACAATGCAAAGTGCCTTTGAGCTGATATTTGAATTCTCTGAAGTAGACTCTGAACTAAAAACTGAGAACTGATGCTCTGTCTGGTCTTATATAGGTTTCCCCTGCCTGTGTAGAAATCGTTAGTACCTTCCATTTCTTGAGATTACTGGAAAGCATATATGGTTAAAGTTACCTACAAGGATTGGATATGGTTACGGTTACATATAGGGATCAATTACAGCTATACAAGGACCAGACCAAAATATCACGTTTGGCAATTACTTGCCAATTTGGCGGCAAAAATTAGTCAGAAAACCATCTCCAGTTTGGCAATATCTCGCCAATTTAGTGAGACAGCCATGTACCTCAGTGTTAAATAGACTTGCTCCTGTAACCTTATTTTTCTGAAACAGCTTTGCTTTTTCAAGTGTTTCATGTTTCATTATACGAAAGGTGCTACAATTTCATATATAATTTCAGTAAAATTATTTATATATATGCAAAATTCGTAACAATATATGTATATAGAAACAGTCTTAATCTTCAGATTTTCAAATTTTGATCAGTAAATATCTGCAGACAACTTGGAATGTGATCATTATAATGGTAGTGGTATATATATTCAGATGCCTTTATTTAAAAGTACTTTAGAAATTTGAATGAAATCGGTTTATTTTTCAGATCTAAAAAGCTTAAAATTTTATTTAATACCTGTATCTAGTTTTTGCATTTTTGTTTATGTTATCTTATTCTTATTATTTCTAGCTTGCACATTCCAAAGAAGGATCTGAGGTATTTAAGCATTGTTTTGTATATAATATGTTAAATTTATGCTCTGCTTCAACTCTTACCCCCCCCCATGTAAATGTTATGTGTGAGCCTTAACGAATTTTGGTCTGTAAACCATCAATTAAAAGTTCCATTGATTAATTGTATGTCTTTGGATTTATTAGTTATTTGAATTTTTATAATTCCAGAATCCCAACCAGAGGCCAAGACCAGAATGTAAGAAGCATAAAAGAAGTAGGCAGCCTCATACATCAAAAGAAAAATATAGGCAAAATTTGCCAGCAAAAGATATTGATGCTACTAATTATTATCAAGTGCAGTATGGAGGTGCAGTTCCTAGAATTGGTAATCATATTCAACCTGACGCTCAGCCTATACGGCCGAACAGCTTAGAGCTTCATTCTTCATATTTTAATAGGCAACAAGCCCCGTATTCGGATAATAATAAACCTCAATATCCGCCTCCTCCTCCAGCATATACTGAGCATCCAATATCACCTCAACAGCATTATCCACCACCACCTTATGTTGCAGTTACTCCTGAGCGACAAATTACGTCGCCTTCTGGGACTCCTTCTAGGAATATTTATCGTATCAATTCCATGCGCCCATCTCAGCCTCCTCCAGCTCCGCCTCCTTTAAGTTCTTCTAGTTCCAGTGGTTCATCTACACCTACTGTATCTGTTGGTACACCCTCAAGTGGTGCCAGTCGGTATCGGCCACCATTGCAAACAAGAGATAACTTGCCTCCACCTCCGCCACCACCTACATCTGCTGCTACGGAATCCCCTGCCTCACCTGTTACGATAAATAAAAAAGACTCGCCACAAACTGAAGTATCAAATTTAACTCCAACTCATAGTCTTGAAGAAAAGCCAAAACTCATCGAAAACCAGGAGAAGGAGCATATTAGTCCTAAAAGTAGTGCTGAAAGTAGCAGCAGTAGTAGCAAAACAAGTCCTGAAAAAACAATTGAAGAACCTGTGATTGATGAAGTTGATCTTCCACCTCCACCTCCTCTGCCTCAGAGTGTTATAAATGACATACGTGAAAATGGATCTGTATCTACATCACCTGTTACTGCTCAGCCTGAGGCTGAGGTCTGCCATCCCCCTCCACCACCTCCTCCTCCCTTACCACCTCCTTTAGAAGATATAGTCTTGGACATTACGGAAAATGGCAGTATTTCAGAAAATCAAAATGTAGAGGTTGTGTCCATTACATCCGAGTCTGCGAGTGAAACATCCAGTGTTAGTAAACTTAGTGAACATTTTGATGGGAAGTCAAAACTTTCTGGGCATAATGATGGAAGAAGTGATCTTTTAGCAGCTATAAGAGAAGGTAAGATTTTTTTTAATATATATTATCTGGACTGTATTCCTCTAATGAATAATTTTATTCTTCTTTTAAGTATATACAGAAAATCCCGCTAGAAGGCTGAGATGCGTAGGTGTAGCTAATGACGTAACATATACCAGGGTTTGTACGGTCCTTTTAGACTACATTCAGATGGCAGCATAAAGGACATAGAGGCATAGTCATAAGGTCATAAAATACAGGAGTTCCGTTCACACCTAAGCTGTGGGCAATGAGAAAAGCTAAATTTGCGCATGCGTGGATGTGTCTACACCTTTTGCGCACTGTTTTCCCGCTCGACTGATTTCCCGCGTTCGCTCTGCTTGTTTTCGTTATTTTATGTCATGTTTTTTTCAGCTCGCCACAAAGTTTTACTGGTTCAACAAAATGCTCTTTTATCTGCCCTTCTTATAAGCCAAGAGGCAACAGAATAAAGTAAAGAAAGAAAAAGAACGAAATGTTCTAGAGATATTTTTTTGGGAATACCAATACTTGGTTGGCACATATTTCTGTGCTAAGCAGTATGGAATATTTTTGCATTGCACTTTAGTACTCTCTGCACTATAAACATGCGCATGCATATTTATATATATAAAACCTTCTTCAATTTTTATATGTAATTTCTCTTGGGAGAAATACGATATTCTAAATATGCCTAATTAAAAAAAAATCTTGAGGATAAGGGATAGCTATTTTCCATTTTGCAGGTGTGAAAGCAGTTAAGCGGAAAGTGGTACTTACCATACATTATTATTATTATTAATTTTCAATCAAAAGGAACATGTTTCTGTGCTCAGCATTCCTTATTCACTATTACTGTAGATCCCTACAGTAGTTGGCTGCACTACAGTATCAATTATCACTAGTACTCGTACCCGCAACTGGCCACCATGACCAGCAACCACAACTAAACTTATACAATACTATGAAACATTCACCCAATATAGTATTTTATGATTAAGACACAATAACACGCCGAATAAATACTAATTCAGAAGTCAAACAACAAAAATCAGTGTTATATTTTCAAAATTTTCACATGGTTTTGCAGCTGAGGATGGTGGTTCGGTAAAACCATCGAAACTAGGAAAATTTTTAAAATATAATGCTGATTTTTGTTGTTTGACTTCTGAATTAATAATGTATTTTATGTTCAGTCATTAAATACATTTTTCTGTGTTGCCAGCTGTTTGTATGCATGTATTTCTAATCATTTGCATGTATAAGTCACACCCCTGAATTTCATATGCTTTTTCTGAAAAAAAAAAGGGAGGTTTACATTTGAGAGAATACAGTACAAAGTAAACAATAACTTTCAGGAATTTTTGTGGATAATTCTGCAAACTAGTATGTTTATATCACATGAGTAATTCAAATTAAACTCTGCTGTGCTTTAGATGTAAGTTTCATCCACGTCTATTGTCAGAAGTAATTACTTTTAATGATTTTTTATTTGCTGACAGATTATGACAATTCTTCACTCATTGGCAGACATGCATATTAAAGTACCAAAAAGAGTTTAATTTCAACATATGCTGCCATTTATGTTTTCGACCAATATCTCAAAAGTAATTCACATTGACAAATTTACCCAAGTCTTAGTTTAGGTACCCAAGTCTAAGTTTAGGTACCCAATTTTTCAAATACGACAAAATTATAAACATTCATACCTTATCCAGGAATTTCTATCAGAGAAATGGCATGAATTTAATGGTCAAAATTCCATTCAAATGATATTAATAAAGAGGGGATAATGATAACAAATACTATTCGTAAAATTATAATTTGTGTTATGAATTATGTGCGCCATTCAGTTTCATTAAAAGTAAATTCCTTTCATGGAGAACATAATTAAAAAACAAAACAGAACATCATCAGGAGACAAAACTGTCTAGACTGTTGTTTTAAGGATATTTCACTGCATTTTTTCCTTCTTGGACTTCATAGGAGCATTTTCTCAAAAGATAATTTTTTACTACTTATACAAAGCTTACACCATTGAATTGACTATTGTGACGATTCTTAAATAAGTGAAAATATTTTTTTCTTTTTTTTAAAGTAATATTTTTACTGTCAAAAAAAAAGAGGGGGGGGCAGATTCTTGATATTGATTTGATGTTTTAGTAAAATTAATTCATGAAGTTTGTTTGGAAAGAAAATCAGCATTTGAAGCAAATAGCAATAGTACAATATTTCCAGCTTTTTCAATAAATTTGTTCTTAAATACAAAAGTAATTAAACAGGAAGATAATGATAGTAATAATTTATACATAAATAATAAACAGAAAGAAAGTAATAATAATAATTTACACAGAAAAAAATTTTTTGCAAGCATGCATTTTTTAAAGAATTTTCATAATAAAATGAAAAATAATGGATGGGATCAATCATCTACAGGATCATACACAGCATGCATAATCCTGAGCTTAACTTTTGCTTTACGAGTTTCATCAATATTTTTCAATTTATTCTGCAAACTCATTAAAAAATGCATGTCATCATCGTAGATTTCTTGCAAGATCAACATTATTTCGTTCGGATACAATGTGCTTCATATAAAAAAAAAAGAAAAAGAAAAAGTCACCTTCGACGTGACAGCGAAATTGTCTGCAGAAAGCCACTTCATTTTAGCTTCACTCTGATTGGTCAACGCTTATTCCAAACTCGGCGTAAAGTTGAAAACTTGGAACCTTATGCTGCTTAGCCCTAACCAGATTTTGTGACGTAGCACAGACTGGTTGCCTTGGCAATGGAGCTCAACTTTAACCATTTGTGCCCTTTATGCCCCCGTCTGAACGCAGCCTAAGAGTCCTTAAAAATCCTTAGGTTTTTGGAATCAATTTTTGGTCCTTAAAAGTCCTTAATTTGGCCCAAATCAGCAGAAGGTCCTTAATTTTAATCATCTGAAATTTCTGTGTTTTTACGACTGCCATTTTGGGTGTGTATTAGCATTTTGGAGGAATATTTTTTGGCGATTCACTGACATATATGGCTATCATTTGAATGGGTTCATGGGTTATAATTTGTTTCTATTTCTAATATAAATTATGGGATACTCGAGTTCCTTAGCAAGAAGTGAAACATAAGCATTTCGAAATTCATTTTTTCTAACAACTTTTAAACTTTAGCTCTTAAACAACTTTTCGCTTTTGGGGATGTGAATTCTTTTATTAAACGGCTCTAAATTTGGTGACTTATCAACATGTTGGTGATTTTAAGATCAATTTCTATAGAAAATTTTTAATTCCGAGATCTGGAAATTTTTTAATGATTTTTTTAAAACATTGTAACATTGATAAATTTCATTAAAATAATGGTAATATATTGAAAAAATAACATTAAAATAAAACATTTTTATTATTCGCTGTCATATTATAAAGTTTCATTTTGGCAACTTATTATGCAGTATTTTGAATCTGAAAATTAAACAAGGTATAGTGCTATAAAGCAAAATTTAGGAAACAGCTTTTAGCAAAAGCAAAATTAGCTATGTAATTAATTAAAAAGTCTTCTTATTAATTTTTTCATAGTAAGAGTTTTTCCCCATGTAATTGTTTCAAAATATTCAAAATTCTCAGAATATGAATCAATAGAATTAATTTTACACTTTTTCCCTTTTTTTTTTCCCAAACTATTTCTGGCTTTTTGCTGTTATAGAATTGGTAGGGATAATTTTTCTTTAGGAATTTAGACGTTGTAGCTTGGAAAGTTTAGAAGAATTTGAAGGCAAGATTTATAGACCCATGATTGTAGAGGATTTGAGAAATATGTGACAAAATTTTAAATGTTTCCATGGTATCAACACGTAATGGATGTATTTTACAAAAAGTTTGCAATGAATTTCTTACTTTTTGGAGAACGTCTGGAAGAATAATGAAAACATAATATTTGAATGTTTTACTTCTGATACTAGAAGTCTTTTTCTTAACATGTTTATCTTCCCTTTATTTTCTCTGCTTTTCACTAGACACAAGCATGAAAAATATCAAAAATGCGTCTGATCTTCTGATCTGAATGCATCCTCTCAACAACTATTTATTCTAAAAAGACATTGGATTAATCAGAATTTCTTGTATCAGAATAATTGAATATATCTAGACATGTGAGTTTGGCCTTTCCACACAATTATTTTTTAAATGTGTTTGTTATTGACATGCAATTATTTCTAAGTACAAATTTTAATATATTAGGTTTCTGTTATGAGTTACCTGCAGCCATTTTATTTAGTGTATTTATATGAAATTGTAACCATATCTGTTAGAAGTTGTGTCATCCATTTGTATACATCTGACTATTCCAGAATATGTTTCTTTTGCACTGAAGAATTAAATTTACTCTTTTGTATACCTTTATGTATTGTTTATAAGAGTTATAAGGTATTTTCTCCCTTCTTTCTTCTTGCCTTCGTGGTGCAATTGAAAGCATACTTGACACGTATTCAGGAGGTCTGGAGTTCGAGTTCCGGCGAGGGCTTTGCACATTTTCCCCCGCCTCCAGCATAAAAAAAAAAAAAAAAAAAACCCTAATAACTCTACATGCAGCCTAACTAAAAGTGGTGTTTCATTAGTCAATTATTCATATATGTGGCCACTTAAATAAAATAGTTTTTGAATAAGCTTTATGAATTTATCAGTAGGAGAAAAACTAAGACACTTTTTTTTTCAAAGCAAAATATTAGATAACCTATAATTAATTGCATAGTTTTACTAAATTTTTGTCTAGCTATGCAAACATATAAATTCACATATCATTTGTGTATATGATTGTCATATCATATTACAAAGTATGGAATAATCAGCACTTTTGTAAAACAGGATAAATGCAAAACCATCATCTTATTTTGACATAGTAGAAGGCCAGTATATATATATATATATATATATATACTGGCCTTATATATATATATATATATATATATATACAGTACACTCCCGATTATCTGCGAAATTGGGTGGCGTGACCGCCGCGGATAACAAAAATCGCGGATAATCCGAAAAAAGCTAAAAACGGGTATAGCAAAACAGAAAACTGTCATTCCAACTTTGAAAAATGTATATGTACAATAAAACGTAAGATAAACAGCAGGAAATGTTTAACTAACGCTTAATATTTTAGTATATCACTCAAAACTAACCTAAAATGCATTTTGTTAATGAAAACAGAAAAGTGCTTTGTACTTACGAGAGGCGTCAAGAATACACAGAAAAATTAAAACATATGTACTGTTTTAATACTGTAATGTATTATGTAATTACAAAAGCATAACTGTAAAACTACACCTTTTAGAAGAAATCAGTCATTTGTGTTTGCTTCTTGCTTTGGAACCATTTTCTCTTGATCCGAGATTGCATTTTTCATAGCATAAGTTTCTAGGCCAACTCTGTGCCGTCTTGTTCTTCTAAATAGCTCAGCAGTCCGTCGACTTGTTGCAAAGCCGCTTCTGCATCTGCACACCTTCACTTCGCTGTCCTTCATTCTCAGTCTCTTCCCTTGCTTTCTTCACAATTTTGTCTTCTGTCAAGCATTCGAAGCCAGGTTCATTGACGTCACACTCGAACCACTCGTTAATGTTTTCAGCATCGACGTTCTCACCACCCGGAACTGTTTTCACCATATCGGCAAGAGTTGCCGTGGGCATGTCTACATCTTCATTCTCTTCTTCACAACTCAAAGGGATTAGGTTGTTGTTGGCTTCAACATTAGCCATGAGTTTTCTCCATGATTTTATGAGGGTTGACAGTTTCCCTGAGTCCCATGCAGATGCAATATTGTAGATGCTGTCCAAAATTGTGTAGTGTTTCCAAAACTGTTTCAGATCATAACCTTCTTCAATTTTGGTCATTAGCAGCTTGGTTCGGTATGTTCTCTTCATTGTTGCAATGACTCCTTGGTCCATGGTTTGGATTAGCGCAGTAACGTTTGGGGAAGAAACTTTGCAAAAATTTGTCCATCAGAAGACTTTAGCACGCTTGTTGCTGGGTGAGAAGGTGCGTTGTTGATCAATATCACAGCTTCTTCAGGCAGGTTTTCGATTTAAGATGTTTACGCACTTAAAGAACAAAGATTGTTTCGAACCATCTTGAAAAATGTTTCGGTTCATCCATCCTTTTTTTTGGTTAAAGTAATCAACGGGCAACTTTTTTACCCTTGTGCCTTTGAAAGATCTCCTTTTTTTTTTTTTTTTTTTTTTTTTTTTTTTATTATTTGCTTTCTAATGACAACAAGTCTAAGCTTATGTCCACTGGTAGCGTTATTGCAAGACATGATATTGCAAGACTTTCCTTGCTGCTTTTATGACCGTCGCTTTACTTTCACTTTCAGATACTAAAGTGCGAGTGGGAAGACATTTTCACAAAAGTCCCGATTCGTCGGCATTGTAAATTTGTTCAAAAGATAGCTCTTCTTTTAAAACAAATTCTTCAAATTCATGGTGGAAATCGTAGGCTGCTTGTTGGTCATCACTAAGTTTCTCCCTATGAAGTCCAATTTCTCGAATTCCATGTCACTGCTTAAAACGAGTCAACTAGCCAGATGACGCATCAAAATTTCTTTTCAGGCCTAACAACTCAAAAAAGGTTTTTCCCTCCGTCGCAATGATAGGACTATTTACAGGAGTACCCTCTTTTCAAACTTGAGCTAACCACTCTGTCAATGCCGTGTCCTAGCTCATCAAAGGTCCTAGCTCATCTTCATAGTTTTTCACGTTTTCATCGAAGCACTGTCCGACATTGATGCAAAGTTCACCAGTTTGTCTTTTTGCTTTAGAATGTCACACACTGTTGTTTCCGCGAATCTGTAATCCAATTCCATCTGCTGCCTTGTCGCGCCGTTTGCCACTTTGGAAATTAATTCTAGTTTTTGCGTAATCGTCAACACAACCTTCTTTCATTTTCCTGACATTTTAAATCGGTAACGAAAAACACAAAACCAAAAAGCACAAGCACTGAACACAATAAAAGATAAGAAATTAACTCCGACCGGTTTGCAAACACTATCAGGCTTAAACTAAAAAAAAACTTTGTGCGGCAGGAGCGGATAATCAGCTTGGTGCAGTCAACAGACTGAAGACAACTCTCGGAATATAGAATAGCCATCCTGGGTTGCCACATAAATACTCTTTATAGGGAATCGTGGGTTGCCACATAAATACTCTTTATAGGGAATCGTGGGTTGCCACTTAATTCTTTTGCTGACATATTGCTTTGTCTCATATAATCTTCCGTAACTTTTTGTTAGGGTGTGTATGTCCCAGAAAGTATCTTAAATCATGCTTTTGAATTGTATTTGTATTTGAATATTTATAATGCATTATGTTTCTATCTTCAGGAATTAAACTTCGACGGGTTGAAGACATCAAGCAGAAAGAGGTTGAAAAGGCTGCTCCTCTTCATGATGTAGCTTCTATTCTTGCTCGTAGGGTAGCGATGGAGTTTTCTGACTCAGATTCTCCATCAGGTAGTGAATATGACAGTGACGGCTGGGAAGAGGATTCGGAGCATCCTAAAACGTAACAAATAAACAAACAATAACAAAAAAAAGTGTTTATAGTAAGTGTGTTTGATAAAATAATGTAGCTTCTTCCACAAAATAATTTAGTATGTTTTTCTCTCCCCTTTTTTTCACTTGCAGATTTTTGTTTTCTCATTTATTATTTCAATCATTTTTATTTTCTTTGATTTTAACAAAATTACTGCGTATGTATTTGCTTCGCTGTATTTCTTGAAATGTTTTTCTTTTAAGAATTTTATCAGTCAATCAGTATATACATAAGCATGTATATACATATGAATGAATTTAACTTCATAATAATTAATCCATGTATATTTGAGCATGAAAAGAGCCCCCCTTTTTTTTGGCTGCTTTGTTTGCTTTTAAGTAATTCATTTGAAAAAAACTTAATTACCTCATTAGAAATAATTTTCAAATTCAAAGGATGAGAATATATAGAATTCAAGGTCATAACTTGTAAGACTCTTCTTACAGGTTTTGTACAGTCCTTAAGAATCCCTAAATTTGGCCAAAATTGGCAGAAGGTCCTTAATTTTAATCATCTGAAATTTCTATCTGTTTTTACTACTGCCATTTTGAGTGTGAATTAGCATTCTAGAGGAATATGTGTGGTGATTCACTGACAAATATGGTTATTTTTTTTAATGGGTTTCGTGGGTTATAATTTCCTATTTCTAATATAGATGGTAGGATACTCGAGTAAAACATAAGCATTTCGAAATTATTTCATTTTTTCTAATGAAGAGCTGTTAAACAAATTTTCACTTTAGGGGATGTGAGTTCTTTTATGAAATGGTTCTAAATTTGCGACTTATCAACATTTTAGCGATGTTAAGTTCAGTTTCTATACAAAATTTTTAATTTCAAGATCTGGGAATTTTTCAATAATTTTTTTAAAAAAAACACTGTACCATTGATGAATTTCTTAAAAACAATAGAAATATATTGAAATTATAGTTAAAAAATAACATAATCCCCCCCTGTCACATTATTAAGTTCCATTTTGACCACTTATACAATATTTTGAATATGAAAAATAAACCAGGTGTAATGCTATAAAACACAATTTATGAAACAGTTCTTAGCAAAAACAAAATAGCTATGTAATTAATTAAAAATGTCTTTTTAATTTTTTCATGGTATGAAGTTTTTGCATGTAATTGTCTCTGAATATTCAGATATCTCAGAATTTGCATGAGTTTTCTCTGTAAAATTAATTCTACACTTTTTCCCTCTGATTTTTTACCCCAAAAAATATTTCTGGCTTTTTGTTGTTATGGAATTGGTAGTGGTAATTTTTTCTTTAGGATTTTAGACATGCACCTTGGAAAGTTTAGAAGAATTTGAAGGCAAGATTTATAGATCCATGATTCTAGAAGATTTGAGAAATATGTGACAAAATTTAAAATGTCTCCATGGTATCAACACGTAATGGATGTATTTTAGAGGAAGTTTGTGATGAATTTCTTACTTTTTGGAGAACGTCTGGAAGAATAATGAAAACATAATATTTGAATGTTTTACTTGTGATACTAGCAGTCTTTTTCTTAACATGTTTATCTTCCCTTTATTTTCTCTACTTTTCACTAGACACAATCATGGAAAATATCAAAAAGGCTTCTAATCATATAACATGGACAGGCGTTATAGTAAGGAACTTTTTTTATTAATAAAGAAATTGAAAATTGACAGTTTAAATGATTCATCTAATATGTCTTAATGCATCATACATAGACATGGCGCTGGGCATTTTCTCATCTGATGCAATCTCTGTGGATCCTAAATTCTGCTGCCTAGTGCCCTTTTAAATTCTGCTTCCAATAAACTGCTCTAAATTCTTAAATTTTTGCTGTTTCTAGATTTTGTTGCTCGGTGTGTCACTAAATTCTAAAACTTCTGCCATACCAGCTTTGTAACCAGCCCTTATCATATATATTTCATATTTCTTCTGAATGTTCAGAAGAAATAAAATTAGCAGCTTTTTCTATACATTCTAAAGGCATTAATTTTTTTTAGAATAACAGAAATCTTTAATTAAATCATAAAATCAAAGGGAAACGTGTTGAAGAAAGAAACTGCATACATACAGAGAAAGAAAATTATTCTTTAAAGATATGTTTGTACATGAAAATTATGCAGTTGTTTATAATTTTAGCCTTTACTATAATATCCCATTTCTATTTTCTCATCAGAATGCAAATCACTTAGATGGTTTTTAAACTGGGGTTTTTGGAGTGTAAGATAGGGTGTGTTGTGGCATCCACTTCCTTGCTGCATTAGTCAGCTCTGATAATTTGTAAATTGTTCGTTCTTGCATTATCGCTGCCGACATTTTATTTTGTTATGATCATAGAGCCAGTTTAAATTAAAATTAAATTATATAGTCTTTGACCATTAGTCCACATTTTTTAGTTTGAATTTGACTTTTTGTGTAATTACATCACCACAAGCTGTAATTGATTTTGTTAGCATAAGGATATGACTTTATGTTCTAAGTCCTTTTTAAATAAGAGGCTTATTTAAACCCTTGTCTGACTTCGTAGTTGCTTTCAGATTATTGCATTTAACTTTTACCAGATCAAGTAAACCCTCATTGGTACATTGTAGAGATGTTGACAAGCTAGGAGATAAAGCACACAGAAAGTAGTGAGAACAATGGTTTGTGCATTGAGACAAATTTCCAATTGTTGGAAAAGATGCTTAAAGAGAAGGAAATTAATATAAATTAGCCAAAATGTCTGGGAAGACTTTAAATAAAAAAGACTCGTAAATGTTTTGTTGAGTGTTGTTGCTACAAAACATAAACATTTTGTAGCTTTAAATGTGTAATTATCCCAATATTGTTTAAGAATCAATGTCATAAATTACATGTATTTTAGACTGTGAAATCTTATTAGATTGTGATTTTAATAAGGCTTTTTTAACAAATATTGTTCAAAAATAAATAAATTTAATAGTGGCCATGTAAATCCATAATGACTAAGGTTATCTCACTACCTAATTTAATTATTTATAACTAACTGCTTATCCTTAAAAATTATGTCTGCATATTAAAGCGAATTATTCCCTTTCATTAATGCTTACTATGGCCACTAGGCAAAGCACAAAAATATAAAAATTAATGTAAAACTTATTCTTTGTATCTAGTGAGACTTAAAATAATACAAACAACTTATCACCTCTGGTGCTTTAGTGGCTTATTGGAACTTTTAAGTTTATTACCTGGGTTACAACTCCTGAAACTGTACATGAAGCTACGACG
This sequence comes from Stegodyphus dumicola, assembly GCF_044657685.1. Taxonomy (NCBI): domain Eukaryota; kingdom Metazoa; phylum Arthropoda; class Arachnida; order Araneae; family Eresidae; genus Stegodyphus; species Stegodyphus dumicola. Next base: position 213,764,969 of record NC_140773.1, on the reverse strand, counting down.
CTAACTGCATCAGGTAAAGCCCAACTAACTGTCAAAACTTGTCAAGTGTACCTATATCAGATCTTTCAACTTTGCTCTGATCAGCAGGTCTCTCTCTTTAGGCAAGTAGCAGTGGTGACAACAGCCAGTCTTTTGTTATTAATCATGCTGATTATGATTTTACTTCTCATTTTAACAAATGCCGCTTGAAATAAAAATCTACCTGCTATTTACTAAACCTCTAGACTGGGTAAGTATGTGACGAAATAAGACATTAGAAAAAATAATAATAATAACGTAAAGCTTACTGTTAGTAAAACATAAATAAAATGTCACTTATCCTTCTTCCAATTAAGTCCAATTGTTATAAGTATTTAATGCTACTTGATAAATTTCATAAAAATTATTTTATTCTTAAACTTACTACTAATTATATTAATTAAGTTAAGTTTAATAATAATGCATCCTACTTACAGCTCTATTTGTTTTTAGGATGGTATTACAAAAGTTAAGTTCAGGCATAGATAATATTTTTAATTGAATTTATTCAGTTCTCATTTGCTCATAGGTCCTTCATGTTTTTCATTAATAGACCTTAAAAGTACTTATTTTCCATGTGTAGAACTGTGTACGAACTCTATTCTTATTTAACTACTTAGTCTCTTCTGAGACTGTCAAGCAGCTTCTTGCCCTATCTATGAAATAACTGTAGACACAGAAGAAGGTTTAACTAAATCTTTTTATTTAAAATTTTAAACATAACAAGTGCATAGCTTTTAATTTAATCACCACTCATTGCAAGATTTCAGATAACATAAAATGAAAATTTGAATTGAATGGTATTAATGCGTTAATAAAAATGAAAAAAGTGGTCTTTTTTTCTCCCAACTTTTTTTTTAATTTTAACTCATCTCCTTTTAAACTCTTTCATTATTTTAATTCGAAACTGTAGCGAATGTATTTTGTTATATTCGTTCTGAAATTTTTTTTGAATGTAATCTGGTTGTAACGAAAGTTTTCCACCAAAAAATGTTAAGAAAATAAAGTTCAGGGAAAAAAAAAAAAAAAAAACATGAAAGCAAAACTTTAAGTGCGAGTAGTAATTACCACACAAATGTATGATTTTCTGCCAAAGTTTTGGTAATTTTCAAAGCCTTCGGCCCAGAAACGTGTTGGCCACGAGTCCAAAAACAGATCAACCTCATTACGGATATCCATTGCAGAGTGGAAAATAGCACCAGCAAGATATAGCTGCACGTGTAAAAAAGATAAAAGTTCAAAGGAGTGATGTTGAGGCTTATGTGGTGGGTGTGGCAAAAGATCCCATTCGAGTCCATGCAGAGTCCAGCTGATGAATGTAGACACATGTTGTCTTGCATTATCTTGATGAAACATTACCTTTTTGCACTGGAACTACACACCAGTGTCATGCAATTTATGATGTAAATTCGCTTCAGATTAAGAAATACTTTCTTTAAATAATTTATTACAAGTTCTTATTCTTTTTTTTTTTTTTTTTTCCCTAACTTTTTTCATTTCTTAGCAGCTAATGGTATTATGTAATAAATTAATGTTTAAATCAGTCTACCCCTTTCCCTCTTTTTTTGCACTGGGGAGGAATAGTGTTAAGACTGCATTAAACAACTTTGTAAACCGTTAAGTGATTAACCTCATTAAAGCGTTTGAAAAAAAAAAAGAAGTTTTTAGTAAGTAAAAGAATGTTTCTGAAGTTATTAAGCAGAATTTATAATTTCAAATTTTATTTAATGTGTTTATTTTTACAAAGACAAATTTTTCTTCCTCTGCATTTTAAGGTATTATTTGCTTAGAATATTTTAGAAAATACAGCATGAAATAATTATTTTTATTTATTTATTTATTTATTTATTTTGGCTAAAGAAATTATTGCTTAGCTTTGCAATTAATTGAAATTTTATTAATAAACTAACATATCACAGTGCTGTTTTAATATTTTTCTTTAGTAGATTTCAATAACTAAATAGGGTAAATACATTACATAAATCAATAATCACCATCTCATATAATGGGAAAATGATTGCCTCCACTAGATAAAAAATCTGATATGACAACAAAACTTCCGTGTATGGCCTTTAAGTTATACAGATTTTTTGCTGCACATCATTTAAATTTATTTCTCTGAATTTTCATAAGAGGTATGCTTCTAATTCAATCAATTCAGTTCTGACTTTGTGCAAGGTAAAAATATATAAAAATTCAAAACATCTTTAAAAATTGTAAAATGCAGAAAGATCTAAAACATCAAATACAGTTTTAAATATTTCTTTTAACAATTAAAATTACAGTTTCTGTGGCAAAGTAAGCAATTCAACCTAGTGGGCAGGAGGACAAAATTTTTGATGCACAAAATTGAAAGTTAAATTTGGTTCCACTGGACAAAAAGACACTGAAACTGGTGCACTAGCTGACTTAATTCACTAATTTGCTAATAATTTCAAATGTAAACAAATGGTATCCTCGTTAGACCTAGTACCACTTTTAAATTTTTGTTGATTCTACAATTATAGCATGCAGATTAATTACAGGCATAAAAACCTTAACTCAATCACTTTGAAAGCAAAAAAAAAAAAAAAATGCACAATTTAACAACATATAAGAATAAAAAATCTTCACTCTCCGAGCCAGGTAACAGAGTGGGAATATAAATATGTATGTACATGGTGATTGCAGCAAAAAAGGGAGGTGCACAACTAGATGTTATAGCAGTCTCTTATACAAAATTTCAACATTCTAAGTTTCTACTCATTTTTTGAATTATGCAAGATACATACATACGTACACACATACAGATATCATGAAAAAATCTCTTCTAAATCCATTTTACAAGCCTTTTTCCAGAAAAGAGTTCTTTATTCTGTCTGTATATACAGATGTCATGCAAAAGCATCATTCAGATGGATATGAGAGTGGTCAGAACGGATGTTTTCATTGAAATATGATACCCAAAATTTTTCGCAATTACAATACTTCCTTTACTTTTTATAAGGAAAGCAAAATTGCCTGGGAACTATAAGTGGTCATCTTAGAGAAGGTTTACTGTATGTGTATGTAGAAGTAGATATGAGGAGTTCAGTGGTATGTTAACTGACAGTTGTCACTGTTATATTTGATTTTTGGTTCTTAATTTCAGGGTCATCTGATTGCTTATTCCAGTTGCACTCACTGATCAAAATAATGCAATGCCAAGACTACTTAATGAGTATTGCACCATCACATTCTCTCTCCTGTATGCTGTGATGTTTTTAAAATGTACGACATCTGTTAGAACAAAGTTTTTTTTCCCCTTCCCAACTCTTTCGGTTGGGAGCTATATTCAGTCAATTACTAGATTAAATTATCGTTATAAAGTTTTGAAGATCTGTTGTGTTATGAAATATATATCTATATATCAAAGTTACCACTTGTAATTATGTTAAATGAAAGTTATCGTAGAAGAAATGTTGAGCTTTTTAGACATTATTGTACATTGTAAGATCTTTCATGATGTTTTCAAAAACGAATTGTATTTGTATCATCAAGCTTTAATTTTATCTGTATGATTTATAATTTTGTTAAATTAGACCTTGAAATTTGGATGCAGTTTATAGTTTATTTATTTAATTTCCTTTATTTAAAAAGATTTTGATTAACCAGTTGCTTTATTTTTTTCCCTGGTTATAATTAGAAAAGTCTTTAGTAGTGTGTAATGTATTTCTGTAGATCAGATAAAAAAAAAAAAAGGAAATGTGAAGCTTTTTGTTTTTATTCTTCAACTAGTATAATACTATATACCTACTGTATGTTACTTTTTAATCCTGTTAAGGTCTAATAAACTGTTTGATGGCAGAAGGTAATGAATAGAAAGTTGAGTTAAATACCATTATTATTTATACTCTTATTTGGTAATATCTTAATTTTTTTAATAGCTCAAGGTAATCACCTCATATTAGGCTGCCAATCTATTGCTTAAAATGTTTGTAATAAGTGATAGTGAAGTGTGAATATTTATGTAATCCATTCCTTTGTTATCTCTTGTAAAGCGTTATCAAAAGTAATCATTGAGGAATAGAATTGTATTGGTGCCATGAAAAGTAACTGAAGATTATTTAAATATTCATATAAAAAATTTTAGAATTTAAAGTTTTGAGGAATTTGTTTAAATCTTAGTATTTACTGTATCATACAGGTTTGGCATCAATTATTTGTGGTATGCAACTCCTTGATTTTCTTCTTTAATAGTAGGGAAAATTTTTTTAACTCATAATCAGGTTTTAGCTGTGAAATACAATATGTAGTGAATATTGATTGATTTTTTTTAATACTCTTCTTATTATGAGGCATCATATATAGATCACAGAAGAACTTCGATTGCTATTTAGGTAATTGTATATATTTTCAGCAGTTACTTGAAGATAAAAGTTTTAAGTGAATATGTTTCTCTTCAAAGCTCTTTTTCCCCAGCTACATAGTTTATAGTAATTGGATACTAATGTTTTAACTTTTCTTTTCTCATTTAATTTGGTTCACTTCCATAGAAATTTTTATAAGCTCTGATCAAAAATTAAAAATCTCTGTACTTACCTAAATTATGAAGAAAATAATTAAGTAATCTTTGAAGGCCATGTGGAAGATGTTTTTCTTGTCCCATTTTCAGCCTTTTGCAAAAAGATTGTTATAAGTTAATTCTGCTGAAACTGAATTAAAAATCTCTGTTTTTGGGTGGAAACTGTCAAATCTGTGGTTTCTTTAATGTTATAAAGGTCATTTATTAATTTGTCCCCTTTTGATAGCATCTCCCCCCTTTTGTGATTATTTTGTCCTAGCAGTTTTCAAGTCTCATTTTTTCTAACAGATCTCAGAGCTTACCTATTACTTTTTTTTAAGTGTTTGATCTACTTATTTATTACAAATAAAAAATCTTTTCTCCTTCTTTTTTTGTTTATATTTTAATTCTTCAAGTTATGAGGAACTGGATTATGTGCTTGGTATTGTACAGATTTTACTTTAACAGTTTTAAATATTATTTCATCTTTTATAATGAATGCATTCTTTTTTTCCATCTTCATTCTTTTTCCTCAAAAAATTATTTATTTATAAATGTGATACTGTTTTTTTTTTTTTTTTTTTTTTTTTTTTTTTTTTTCCTTCTGTATTTGTTTATTTTTGTAATATATGATAAGTTGATAAGTTATGACTTATCATGTGTGTTGCTATTGAACTGTTTGAAAATGTTTTAAAGACCAAAATTCCTTTTCCAATGTCAGTTTTTATTATTATTATTATTATTATTATTTTAAATTTAAAATTCAATTGATGTAGAAGAACACAACAGTGAAATATGAAATCATGTAATATAGAAAATCAAATGTTAATGTCAGCTGTTTAAAGTTGTTGCATTGTTATATTGTGGACATAACTGCAACTCCTTTTTGTCTAAACTGTGATAATGTTGAATTTTAGAAATCTGCTATTTGTTCATGAAAATATTGAGAGTTCTGAATATGAGATTTTAATCATTCACGAATAAATCGAAGCTCTATTACATGTTGCATTTTAAAGATTTATTCTCAAAAAAGAAAAATAATAAAAACATTCATCCAGTGCAAGTATATATATGTAGTCTTCTCTTAGTCTATTCTAGAATCTAAAAAATGCCAAATACAATAGGATTGTTCTTATTTTTGCATTTTAAATATTGTATTACATGTAAGAAATTATTATACATTTTCATTTACTTGTAAATCTGCATTTGTAAAAAATATAACATTTATATTGTAAAGGAAACATGCAGCTTCATTGCCAGTTATATAGTGTCTCTTTATATGTTTGCTCCTAAACTTCTGCAAATAAATGTTATGCATTTTATGTTTTCTTATATTAATAAGCATATTATGTTTTAATATATTTATTTTATCATAAAACGTGTTTGAAAATCAAATTTCCTAACAATATTTCAGCTGTTCTTTGCATTGTACAATATATTTGTGAATCATATTTTGTTTTATAGGATTTGAGGTTTTATATTTGCTATTCTTTAATAAAAAAAATTCAGATGTATTTCAATGTTATTCAATGTATAAAATGTATTAATTAAATATTAGCAAACTGTATTTAGTTTCTGTACCTATATTTGTTCTGTTCAATATTTAAAATTTTCAGTAAATGAAGCTTTTTCCTTTTTATGGCTTAAATTAATATGTGTTTAAAATTTAAAATACTTTTTTTTTGTGTATGCTGTTTGCTTTAGTTTTTGTCACTTACGCATCTGCATTTAAACTTTGATACAGAATACATTTTTAATGGAATCTTAACTTAGATGTAATCAGAGTTACTTTGCAGAATATACGTATACATACATACATATACAGTCAAAAGTCGTTAATCCGGACTCGTCGGGACTTCGGCGATTCCGGATTATCGATTTTTCCGGATTATAGATTATCAGTTTAAATCTCGTAAGATGGCATGCAGAAATTCTAAAATTAAAAATATGAAACCGTAATTTATGAAATAAAGAACAATTATGATCTAAAGGGTATCAAAATTTGCAAAAAGAAAAATCTTAATATTTATTTGTTTACTTTATTAAACATTTCTTTCAATGTAAGTTGTTTAAGTTTTGCTTCGTTTCATGTGATAATACTTTCTCTTTAATTCTATTAAACAGACATAATTTCTTGTTCAGTTACAAAGTTCCGCCGTTCAAGTCCTATAATTGCTGTGTCAAGAACACCGACTAATTTGTCAATCGAAATTTTTTTGTTTTCAATAACCTCTGTCACTTTTCTTCGCTATCGGAAGCGAATTATAATGACGAAGAACTTGTTTTAAATCATATCAAAGACGGAGCATATCGAGATGAAATACTACATTTGGTGAGGAATTATAAGCCAAATAAAATAAAAACATCTGCGCTGAAGATAAGGATAGTGCTGACAAATCAACTTCCAATTCATTAGGCGCCCGCCGCCGAGCAGCGTGAAATTGATAAACAGATTTCGGATTTCAAAACATACTTTCGCTTTAGATCCTTTACATATTAACAAATATATATCGGAAATTCTATTTGATATAATCGAAAGTTTATGCTTACTTTTATAAAATTGCTCTTACAGTCTGCAAAAAATAATAAGCCGGATGCAATTCGAAAATTAAGGAACAACGCAATCATCAACATTAACTGAAATAGATAATTAGATAATTTTAGCTTATACGTCCATTATACATAAAATGCGCACGCGAAAACGTATTCTGCACTTGCGCACACTCATATGCGCAGTCGTAAAAGGTCTTACGCGCACGCGTGAACGTGTGTCAACGTGGCGCATGCGCAGAAAGTTTTTAGTTTTGATGTCCGTATTATAGATCATTCCGAATTATGGGTGTCCGAATTAACGACTTTTGACTGTATACATATATATATACATACATATATAGCTAAAAACCTTTAAACTGGGAAAATATAATTTCATAGCATTTAATTTTGCATGACTTCTTGAGTTAATTTCACCATTATATTGAGGTCGGCTTTAATCTTTATGACTTAAATGTATTTAAAACTTTGAAATTTCAGAATTAGCAGCTTAGAATTTGGTTGCATGCTTTTGTCAGTGAATTAGTTAGTAACCTGAAACATAGCTGTTAAAATTCTCAAATAGTTTCAATGCCTTTGTTTTAATATGAAATTTATTTGTTTATAAAAATGTATTTAATATGCTTTTATGTATAAAAATGTTTTCATTTTAAAGTTTATCTTATGAGTGTTATTGGTATACTTTAAATATGCTATTTCATTTGCAAAAGGATTTCATATGAGTTTTGTGTCATATGATCTGCAAATTTATCATTTTAGAAGTGAATTATTTTGAATTTGTGATATATTCATAAATTTTTATTTCTACTTAAGTATTTTTCCATATTATTTGAAAATGAAAGTATGGGTATTATTCCACTTAAAATAATTATAATTGTTTAACAGGTGATCTTGTATTTATATAATATTTGATGCTATTGATTTTCATTTTAATTATTTTATTTCTTATGGGAAATGTTACTTTAAAATATATGAGCATTATTCATTGAATCTTTAATGAATACATTTTTATACTTTTAAAAATTAATAGAAATATTAAGTATTTTTACTTTTTGAAATGATCTGATAGTGGCAATAGTTTGTGTTTTAAATGTTGAGGTCTCATTTTAGTGTGTAGGATGTAAGACTCTTTCTATGAATCCCATATACCTTTGGAATACGTTTAGAAATGAACAGAAATATTAAGTATTTTTACTTTTTCAAATGATCTGTTATTGATAATTGTTTGTGTTATGTTGAGGTCTCATTTTAGTGGTAGGATGTAAGACTGTTTCTATGGATCTCGTATACCTTCGGAATCAAATTTAATTAAATATTATTCTGCCAGTTACTGCAAGTTTCCTGTTAGTTAACTGCTGAGTATGCAAAAATATTAATTACTATTTTATTCTCAAATTAATAATAATTAATTTTATTCTGTCATAATAATTAATTTAATTCTGTCAGTCTAATTTCTGTCAAATTATTTATAAACTAAAGCTAACTACTTAACATTCTGTCAGTCTAATAATAATTAATTTTATTCTGTCAGTCTGTTTGTGTGAAGTTAATAATGCTCAAATATGATTTCTTGGGATGTAAGAAAATTTATTTCATTATTCAGAATGGACATACCTTACAATATGTCTTTTCTCTGTATGATTGAATAGGATCAGAACAGCAAGAATAAAATGAAAAAAAGAGGAGGGAAAAACAGGTGTGTTTAAGAACTGCAGCATGATTATTGTAAATTTAAAATTATTTTATTCATATTTAGCTTTAAATTGCAATTCTAGCATGTCAAGTATAAAATATTATTTCTGAGTTTTTTCAATTGACTTCAGTTAAAGTGGGATTTAGAAATGCTATCATGAGTTTTAATTATTTCAGATAACTTTAAACTAACAGGGGGGAAAGATGAGAGAAAGAAAAAAAACTTTTTTGAAAATGAGGGTAGTTTGTTTGCTTAGTTCCAAAATCTGTCACTGTAGATTTATTCAGCCATTTCTAAGGCTGAGCAATACTTTTCCTTGGATAACTAATTAAACAATAAGTTTATGAATATTAGTGCATTGCATATTGGTTTGCAGAACAATATTCTTCATGTTATCAGACTTCTTTTCTTCCCTAAATTTTGATCAAATTATGTATTTCTATATGTACTTTTTACATTTTTTATGATCTTTTTATTAATAGAAAATCAAAGTACTGAAAGTATGGAAATTTTAATATAGGGTGAGTTATTAACAGTATTTATTATTACAGGGTACTATATGGCAAGCAAAAGAAGTCATGGTTTTATAAAACGTGTTTCATGTTTTAAAATTTGAAAATTTTTTGAATAAAATAGTTGAACAAAATTTATTAAAGGAAATTGGATTAGCAATTTATTGTTGACATCATTTGAATTTCATCTTTGAAAGGGTTATTAACTGAGATAACAAGTGATTTAAGATTAAAATTAATCTTTCAGAAGTCATAGCATATACATTTTGGCTTTCTAGGACACTTCGCCTCCTCTATTTAGATGGTTTAATGTATCTAGTTTTGAATCTCTATGAAAACAATACTCAAAATGTTTTTGCATAACTATAAAAAAAATGACATTGCAAAAAATGTGTGTGAAAATATATTTCATTTGAAAAAAAAATTGTAAAACAAAATTGTTTCTTGAAAAGCAAACAAAATATTTTAACTTACGTTAAATAAAGATTAATGGTAACTTTTATGTAAAGCAGTGGTTCTTAACTGTGTGTCCCTTTGCAAATCTGTCACCATTGCTCGAAGATCATTCCCCCTCCTTTCCAAAACTTAATAAATACATATGTATAGATCTATTTAAATTTAGATTATTTTCTAACATGTTTTATAAATTAAATGACAAAGTAGAAAAAGGAAATGTTGGTAAATACCTAAACTTGAATAAAAGTAAAAATAGAAAATAAAAAAAAAAATTATTTATAAACTAAAGCTAACTACTTAACAGCTTAGGCTTAACTACATCCCCCTAAAATTATGAAATTCCTACCCCCCCATGGTTAATAACTCCTGATATCAATAGTATTTGTTTAAATGTATTTAAATGTGAATCTACTTGCACTTGCATTTTCTGATAAGTTGTATAAAAAGGAAATTCCAAAAGTTACAGGTTTGAATTGAGGTGTCAATAAATTAGTTAATAGCCTGAAATATAGCTGTTAAAATTCTCAAATAGTTTGAATGACTTAGAAATATATAAATCTCAATAGCTCTTAGTGTGAATGGTGAATCCTTATAAAAACTGTCATATTGTTCATAAGGGATTAATATGCTGCCATTAGTCCTGGAACGAATGATAAATTTCTTTGATACATAGTACAGAAAAACCAAATAATAATGAGAAATATTCAGATCTGATTTTAAATTTGTGATTATTTTTTGTGAAACCATTTCTAATGCATTTTAGCAATTTATTATTTTGATAACATTAGAACTGTTATTTATTTGTAACATATTAAATTAGTGAACTAGGTGTTATTTTTTATTTTATTTCTAAGCTATTAGCATTCATTTGTTTACATTAATCTTTTATGTGTATTATTTGTAGACACCCTGAAATGAGACATCATTTCATTTCTTTTGAATTTGCTTCAAAATATACCCGTATAATATTAAAGTGCATTATCATAATTAAACAGATATCCTATTTTGTTTACATTAAAAATAAACATGCATGCTTAATACACTTAGTTAATTTGTCTAGTAGTGTATTTAGATCATTCAGTTGTTTTGTAGAACTCAGGTGAGACTGTTTTATATGAAGCACTTCTCTCCTCTTATTTATGAACTGCTTTAGAAACAAAAGGCACTGTATGTTTTTTAGCCTGAAACACATATATATGAAGCCATCTTATATTTAGGTCAGTATTGTATTTTTGGATCTTTTCAAACTTAACATATGGGCTAAAACTATTTTATCTTTATTGCATTATTGCAGACTTTTCTTGGCTATATTTCTCAACTTTTTCATCTTACTGCATGCATTATAGCAATAAATTAAAAAAAAAAAAAAATAAAGATAAAAGCATATGATTAATAAATTTTTCTTTAGTAAGAAAGTAATATCAATAAATTAAAAAAAAAAGATAAATATATATGACTAATAAACTTTTCTTTAGTAAGAAAGTATCTCAAGAAAGTATCTCATTTTTTACATAATTATGCATGTATGCATAATCAGTAAGTAATAAGAAGTTCCTTTATGCTTTGTGATGGCAAAATCACAGAAACAGCTGTTTCTGCATACTAATGTCAGATTGTGCAAATTTATTATTTTGTATGTGAAGCTTGCTCATCATGTCAAGCATCAAATGGTGAATAATAATATTGTGTATCCCTTTAGATTTTTGTAGGCTGACATGCATTACTTCCACAGCTGTTGCAACTGAATGCAGCCTACCTCATATCCAGTTTTCAAAGTTGAGTTGTTACGGTATATATGAGTGAACTAGTATCTGGTTATGTTCACTTACAGTGTCTTTGTCCAGTGCAGTATTATCATAGCAGCTCAACTTGGAAGCACTTAGTTTGGACTTGTTGTTAAGTAATTCTCAAGTACAACAATGAACTGTATGTACAATCTTGTACTTGAGACATGCATAAAATGTAAATGCAATTTTGTGTTGCCACTTGCTATCATTTTATGTACCCATGCAGAAATTTTGAGGCTTTTTCTGTCAGTCAGATTTTGCAAACACTGAAACGACCCAAACTTTTCCAGTAACTCTCAATATAAGAAATTTTAGTTTTTTTATTATAATTTTTAAACTTCAGTTTACATGCATTTGAATTTTCACTTAGCAGTATAGGATTTTTTTTTAGCATTTTTTGCTCAAAGTATTTTTTTAATAAAAGTTTTTTCCCACTCCTTTGAATTTTAAGTGTACAGTTTTTGAAGCAAAATTATTAAGTGCAATCTGCATTAGGAGAGATGACTTGTAGAAGGTAAAATTGATCAGTTTGACAGAGCAGTCCCATTCAACCACAAGAAATCGTATACAAGATGGACTAACTGATAGTATTAACTAATCATGGCCATTTAATTGCTATGGGCTTTTAATTTCATGTTTTTTTTTTTTTTTTTTTTTTTTTTTTTTTTTTTTTTTTGTTTAAAAATATGACAGTGGTACAAAATGTACCTAAATTTGTATTTTTAGACCTATACATGCAAGTAATATTTCTTCATGTCCAAATTAATTGAAGGTAAAATCTTCAATACGCACAAACCAGTATTTTACCAAAGATGCATACAGCTGTGATTAATCATAAGTAATTTATTCCTCAGTCATAGTGTGCTTTTGTCACATCCTTCTCAAAAAAGGGTGCGAGGGCAAGTTGTAAAGATGGGTGTTTGGCATTTGCATAGATCCCAGACAAATAATATATAGCAGAATGTTAAAATTAGACAAAATTTTACCTTAGGTTACTTTTGATATCCGGAAAAAGCTGTGTACATTTTTGAGAGATGATTTGATAGAGGTTCTTGGATATGTTTAATCTTTTTTTAGCATCAACCTATAGTTGAATTTGGCTAATTTTATATTGTCAAATTTCTCTTGCTTTTAGTGCTGTTCCTTAAGTCATTGTGTGTTATCATCATTAAATTTTGTATTGTCTACCCTAGAAATGATTATTGGTTGTTGCATTGATTTCATTTTCCTAAATAAATTATTTTTGATGTATTGTTTTAGCATTAAATGAACTCGTGAATAATGATCTTAATGCTAAAGCATAGTAAGTATAAAAGGAATTTATACCAAAACTCTTTTCTTAAGATATACGTGTCAGTAAACACTTATTAAACTGTAAGGAAACTATGACCAAATAGCCGATACTTTTGACAGCAAATAATAGTATTTGATAAATTGTGAATAATTTGCTATTTATTTTTAATGGTTAAATTTAATTTTGCTGCAGTAAAAAGGTTACAGTATAGGAATAATTTTTTTGTGTGTGTCTTGCATTTGCTGTCTTGTATAATAATTTTATAAGATGGGTCCCCCCTTTTTTTTTTCTTTTACAATGCACATTTTTACTTACAATTTTTTTCCCCATTTTTATTTGTATTACGTGATTAATTTTAGTTTATGGCAGCTGAAAAGAATATTGTTATATATACATATGAGCTTTTTGAGCTGTTGAAAAATTCAACATTCTTAAAATTTTTAAGTGTCTTTTATTTTACAATACTTATTAAAGTTGTTGAAAATGTTTAAATGTATAAGTTTAAAAATTTGTTTCTTGTGTCTGATTGTCTGTGGAAAAATATACAGTCATAAAAATACGAAACCTTGCGTTTAAAATGTAATATTCCAGAGTAATTATATTCTTATGCTAGAAAATGGTGCAAAGAAACATACCATTTTTAAATAAATTTTATAAAATTTCTGTAAATTGACGCACATGGTATGAATATGGCATAAAAATCTATCATAGGAAAATTCTAGTTGTCCAGCTACAGCCTCTAAAAGCTTTGTTCTTGCTTTAACAAAATATGAAACACTAAAACTTGAAAGATTGTACAGTTTAAAACTGGAGTGGTGTGTTCAAATTTCACAGAAAGAAATGTGACAGGTATTTTAGTATCGAAAAGTGGAAAATAATTTCATAGCTTCTTAATTTTCAGAATGATTATATTATAGCAAAGCATTCAATTTTTTTAAGAGAGACAAACACTGTGATAAGAATTTTATTTAAAATGTAATATTTTCTTCCTCCCTCCCATACACTCTGTTCACTATATTTACTATTTAAAATTAACATGAATCCATTCTTCCCCAAGAAAAAAAAAAATTGTTTTTCTGTTTTTCTCTCACTATAAAACTGATGCAGTTTTTTTTATATTGCATTTACAAATTCATTAATTATTATCTTTTTGACAAAATAATAATTATAACAATGTGATAAAATTGATGATTTTTATTTCTAATCCTAATTTTATAAATCTGATATAAGTTTGTGTTTTTAAACATTCAGAAATGTATGTATTCTTTTAAATTTATTTTAAATATGACGCACATTTTTAAAAATAATATTTTTGCTGTTTATGGAAAACTGTGCATTTATACATAAAAAATTACAAAGCTTTAAAATGTATTTTAGTTACTGAGATAATAAATCAGAGATGGGCTATTATTATAGAACAACATTTTCTTTCTGTAACCTGCTTTTAGTAACTGTTATGCATAATTTCATTCATTTAATTAATTTTCTATGTAGAATAGATGTAGATATGATTTTTTAATTTTTTTATGTGTGTGTATTTTGATATTTTTTTCCTCTTGGAGTTTTTTGCACTATGTAATAATAACTGGATATTTAAAAAATTTATCAAAATGTAAACAAATTGCTTTTCATAAATTTGCATGCAGAATATTTTGTTTCAGTGATTTTAGATTTTACTGTTTAATAGTACTTACTGTATAGTAAATTGAAAAATTGAGTATAAAATTATTTAATCAAAAAATTAATCTACTATATTATTTTATAAAATAAATTAGAGAGCAAAAATAATTTACTAGTTTGATATTACTTACATGAGGAAAATTTTTTTGTTCTCAATTTTTTTCATTCAATCATTCATCGCAGTTCATGCAAAATTTTTAAAATGCAAAAAGAGCATGTTTTCTTTAAACTATGTACAGTGTTAACTGTAGAGTGCCAAGGTGTACATAAAATTCTGGAAGTTTGATTACTGATTGCACTGTATGTCAGTATAGCCTTTGCCAATCAATAGTATATTGATGTGTATCAAAATCAAATTTTTTACATGGAGTCTGTATAAATGTGTATTATATTCTTTCCATTGTGTTAGGTGCACATGGCAGCTTTGTCAAATGTAGGCTGCTACACAGTTGTGATAGTGTTTTTGTTTAATCTCCAGTCATTGTGCCTTTTGTGTAGAAATAAATAAAATCCATTAATTTACCTTGTTTGCTTGTATTAAAATTTTTCCTTTGCTTTTTAGTTTAAAATCTTTCATGAAGTTGATGAATGTATCTTAAAATTTTGCCATTATAAAACAAGAATCAGAAGCTGAAATGAAAATTTTTGATTAAATATGTGCGTGTTTGTAAATTTAGATGTTTATTATTTGTCTCAGCTGCAGAGTTTCATACACATTGCAAAAAAATGGCATATTTAACAAGTGTCACACTTGAAAGAAATCTTTATTTCAATTACAGTGGATCCTTTTTATGTCGCCATCTGTGCTACCGTTGAGTCAATGATCGCAATAGGAAGAATTGTCCTAAATATTTTTAATCTAGTGCTCGATTTTCTTAAAATATTAAGAAAAAGTACTAGATATTTTCAGTTTTTGTAACTATATCTTCAATATAAAATTTTGATAACTTTAGAAGAGAATAGTTAATTTATAAATTTAAGCTGTTTATAGTTAAGATACAATAACATGCCAAACAAGTATTAATTTAGAAGTCAAACAACAAAAATCAGCATTAAATTTTGAAATTTTCACAGGACTAGTTTCGATGGTATTACCGAACCACCATCCTCAGCTGCAAAAGCACATATGAATAAGATATAGTGATTAGATAAGAAAGGACAGGAGTCGAGCTACTGGTGCCATCTGTTGATGAAACCAGAACTAAAACATAATTTCTTTAAAGGCTGAAGACAAAGATGGATTGGAATTAGGGTCGTTAACTAGAACAGAAAAATTTTTTTGAATGTGAAATGCCTCTAGAAAATCCACTTCACCAACGTAAGATGTTTTTTGAATAATTTTGGCTGCAGAAAAATTGAAAGTGTGATGTTCGGAACAACAATGCTGGGCAACAGAAGACTTATATATATATTGTGTCCTTTTTTCTAACATATGCCTCATGTTCCTTAATGCGAAATTTTAAGGCTCTCTCAGTTTGAGCAATGTAAATTAAACCACACCGGCAAGGAATCCTGCAAATATCCCGAATGGGGTCCTTGAGTATGGAACTCGGAATTTTATTGATGGGACAATATCACACTTTCAATTTTCAATCTCCTGTTAATAAAGAAAGGGAAAGAATGAAGACCAAATTCAGGTGACGAGAAAATAACATTCACCACATTTTTATCAGTACGTCATTGAAGAGATTTTTTTTAATATTTTGCGAAGCCAGGAAGCGGGATAAATCAAATGTGCCCTCGCAGGAAAAAACTGGACAAACCATTATTCAATGGTTTGTCCAGTTTTTGGCTATCACAAAAGCAGGTGAGGACGCATTATCAGAAATGAATTTTGTGTTGACATTTTTACTAATGCAAATAATACTATGTATACCAAGTCTCCCCATTTCCCAAAATGAGATGATTCTGTATCTCTCGTTCCAGTTTGCTAATTGACAAAATTCAACTTGATTTTTTCGTGTCTCGAAAGTGCGACTTTGCATGTATGTTAGTTTTATATATAGCATTGTTCTAACATACGTATTTTGAAACAAAATCTAACTTTTTCCGAAATTACACGCTGGTTCCTCCCTTCCCCATATTTTGAATCTATGCCTCAAATTGTGCCAAAGTGTTAAGTTTTGTAAAAATTGCACCAGTAGTTTTGCTTTTTTAAATTAGCACTCAAAATTTTATTTCCATAATGTTAATTACGTATATATTTTATAATATCCTTTTTTTTAATTGTATTTATTTGATATCTTCTTTCAGAATTCGAAATTTAGGTTCAGTCCAAATAAAATATACATTTTTTTCTGATTTATTTTAAAAATTTGTATTTAAAAAAAAAATCATTAAAATTTTGAAATAGAACCAATTAATTTTTAAGATCATATTAAAGTAGATATAGCGTGGCTAACATTTGTTTTCGGACACTTTTTATTTTGAAATTTATTTGCAGAGATCTTGTACTTATATTAAAACATTATTTCAAATGTTTTTCTAATATATTATTTTGTTCTGTATTTTAAGTCGTACCTGTTGTAAAATAAATGTCTTCAAAATATTCCTCGTAATAAAATAATTTGTTAAGATGTGTAAGAATTATTAAATTCACATAATTCAGATGTTTCAAATTTATGTTGAAATGTTTTTGTTGACTGTGTTTCTGGTTATAACTTTTTAAATGAAAATACATTACAAGAATTATCATCTGCATTTGGAGACCATTACTTGTTTAGAAAAATGTATTAATAGTTCCATATCTGAAAAAACATGGCAAGATGCTACAAATTAATGGCCAGGTCTGTTCACAATTCAGTAATTCATCAATTTAAAGATGACAAAAATATTATAAATATACAAAAAATTCCTTGGCGATGAATTGCATTGTTGATTGGCGATGAATGCACTAAAGTTTGGGGAACACATTCCAAAACTAATAGCAATGAAATTTTCAGATGTAGGAGAACGATTTGCACTTATTATGTACACCATGCAGTATTTCTGTTTTTCCATATTAATAATGTACACTGCTGGCCACCGTAAATGCAACACCCTGAAGGAAGCATGCAAATATCATGGAATTTACAACATGCATTAGCGGAGGTGACACATGCAAACGATAAGAATTTTAGCGCAGATGTACATCACGCACGCATGTGGCTCCACTTCAAAGCGCTATCTAAGGCTTGGGTTTTCGACGATTTCAAGTTCGGCAATTGTAGTTTTCTTGTGGTTTTTTTCAAAAAAAAAAAGATCAATTATTTCTTGTAGTAAACAGCGATCATCGTTTGATCAAGTATCCAAGTTCGACAGAGGAAGGATAGTGGCCTGCCGAGAGTGTGGATTATCTTTCAGGGAAATCGGTAGTCATGTTGGACGAAACCAAACTACTGTAATGCGGATATGTGACCGTTGGATGCAGGAGGGTACGACGGACGCATCCGCCTCAGTCGTCACCACCGGAATTCACGTGATGACAGGAACATTATGCGCATGGCATTGACGGATCGCTCAGTCACATCACGAACCATAGCACAGCACATTCATTCTGTAACGCATCTAGTGTCTGCGCGTACCATTCGACGCCGTTTACTGCAGAGTGGTCTGTCCGCAAGACGTCCATTGCTTCGTCTACCCTTGACGCAGAACCACAGACGTCTCCGCCACCAATGGTGCGATGAAACAAGGATGTGGATGGCAGAATGGAATGAAATTGTCTTTACTGACGAGTCACGCTTCTGTCTGCAACACCACGATGGTTCATGATAGTCAATATGGTTTTGTTCTGGTCGAAGTACCGATGATGCTCTTTTTCGAGTTATCTCATATATTAGAGAACATAAGGTTAACCAGCACGTTCTTCTTGTCTCTTTTGACATCGCTTCTGCATTTGATAACGTGGATAGGGGCTCTTTATTGGGGACTCTTCAAGATTTGTATATACCCAGAAATATTTTTTATTTGATTTTGGATTATTTTAAGAGTAGAAGAGTGTATTTAAATTGCTTTTCGGAAATTACCATTTTAAAAATGTAATAAAAGTAATATGGGTCCATTTTGGAATATATATATGTAAGTAATATGGGTCCATTTTTAAAATTTGGTAAAGGCTGCCCCGCAGGGTTCTTGCAGCGTTCCTCTGTTCTGGAATGTGATTATGAATAAATTGCTTCAATGTGAATTTTCTGGCAATGTGGAACTTGTTGCTTATGCTGACGACGTCGTTGCATTGTTTAGGGGGGACTCACTTGAAAAATTGTTTGATGAGACCTGTGCAATTTTTGATAATTGGAGTAATGGTGAAAAATTGAATTTTAATATGGATAAGACACAGGCTATGTTTTTCCCGAGGGGAGGACGTGTGGTGAGACCTCCTCGAATTCGGTGTCATAATAGGAGAATTAAATGTACAGAAAATATGAAATATTTAAATATTGTGTTTTACTGTAAGCTCACTTTTGTTGAACACTTTAAGAACGTGCAGCGAAGAACAGATCAGCTTTTACTTGCCTACAGAAGGAACTTTGCGGGCGATATTTTTGCTAAGAGATCTGGTATACTATTGGTTCTATATAAAGCCGTTATATTACCTATTGTGATATATGGAATTGGCGCCTGGGGTTCCAGAGCGGGGGAGCTGGCGAGGCTCCGCATAAAGTTGGATTCTGTACAGAGAGCTTGGGGTCTTGCAATTACTCGCTGTTTTAGGACAGTCCCCACGGAGGTGGTTTGTGTATTGGCCGAACTGCCTCCCCTCTCAGTTTATTACGAATTTTATTACAAGAAATATCTTTTACGTTCTGGAAATATTGATATGATTTGTTTTGATTCTAATATTATTACTAAATATGTTTTTGAAAAATTTAATGTACATTTATTACACCCTGTAAATAGAATCAGTTATGGGTTTGATAGAGAAATTCCAAAAATTGGAATATATAACGTGAGAAATTCCAAAAATTGGAATATATCCGTATAAATATATGATATTTATACGGATGGTTCGGGGTTAGGGGATGTACTGCTTTTGTTGTATATTTCTATAATGTTGAAATTGATTATGGTTTATATGGATTGAATTCTTATAATTCAGTATTTCAAGCGGAATGTATTGCTGTTTTGAAGGCCTTGAAATGGATTAAAATGAATATTAAAACATGTGTTACTATAAATTTGTATACTGATTGTCTTTCTTTGCTCCAGTCGCTCTCTTGCCCCGATAATGTTAACTGTATTATTATGGATATTAAATTTCTGTTGCAATCTATCAGTTCTACTATTTCTTTTCATTAGATTAAAGTGGATAAAGACCATGTGGGTTTTTTTGGTAATGAGAGGGCTGACAGTCTGGCCAAGGAGGCATGTATTTCAACTAATGCATCCATTGTGGAAATTTCTGGTTCTAGACAAATTGCCATTATGAGTATGAAGAAATATTATATAAATATATGGAAAGATGTGTGGAAAAGTTCAACAAGGAAAAATAATTTGTTGATTAATATTGAAATTACAGATAAATTTTTAATCTATGATGACATTGATATGAATCAGATTATCACCGGACATGGTAGGTTTCCTCATTATTTAAGGAAATTTCATGTACAAGATAATGATCTATGTCTAAATTATAATGTTTTGGGTGATGCCAAACACTTCGTGGTGGACTGCCAATTGACTGATTTTATTAGACGAAGTTTTAGTGATATGCATTTTGATTTTAAACATTTGAAATTATATGCAAGAGAATTGATGGCCTTTATTAATGTCAATAGACATGCGATTGGGGTTTTTAACTAAGTTTGTTTTATTTTCAATGTGTTTATTTTAGGATGTCTTTTTCGTCGTGATTTGATGATGTGTGACTGTATGTCATATTTTTGTTGTGTGTTTTCCTTTTTTATTTTATGTTATCATTTTTACTAATACAGTTTTCTTGATTTAGTTATTTTTGGTTTTCTTCTTTCCTGTTGTGTCGTTAATCCAGCCATTTAAAAAAAATAAAATTATATAGTTGTATGGCAACCTTGCTGGATGTATAATTATTATTTCCTTTAGTTGATTATACTAACATTTTTAGTTACTCGGACCGGGCTTGGTTTCTTGGAACTTTGAATTTTAAGTTAAATGTTAAAGTTGCTTCGTGTATAATATCTTGGATTAGTTGTTCTTTTTTTATTGATCTGGCTTTTTAACTTTTGTTGGGGGACTCTCCGGGTCGCTGGCTGCCTTCGCTTGTGGTGTGAATGGGACGCCCCTTTTTGGACCATAAGATCACTTTGTGATCAGACGGGTTGAGGCGTTCTAGCAAAAACAAAACAAAACAACACCACGATGGTCGGATTCGAGTCTGTAGACACCGTGGAGAGAGGATGCTGAACAGCTGCGTTATGCACCGCCACACTGGTCCTGCACCGGGTATTATGGTATGGGGCGGTATTGGATATCATTCTCTCACTCCTCTAATACGTATTGCCGGTACTTTAAACAGCCAGCACTACATCTCGGAGGTGCTGGAGCCAGTTGTCCTTCCTTAATTTCAGGGCTTGCCCACAGCCATATTTCAGCAGGATAATGCACAACCACACGTGGCACGCATTGTCCAAGGGTTCTTCGTCAATTGCCAAATTGAATTGCTTCCCTGGCCGGCTCGCTCTCAAGATCTTTCGCCGATAGAAAAATGTGGTCCATGGTTGCTGAACGGTTGACCCAGATTACATCACAAGCTGCCACACCAGATCAACTTTAGCAACGTGTGGAAGCTGCTTGGTCTGCTGTACCCCAAGAACACGTCCAAAGTCTCTTTGAAGCAATGCCGATTCACAGAAGTCTATAAATTTAATCATTTGATACTTGGTCAACATGTTATCTACTAAATGAATTTTGTTGTGATACCTCTTGTCTTTCTTGGTGTTGCAATTTGCGTGGCCAGCAGTGTAATTTAAATTTTAAGATTCTCAGATTAGCAATATACGTGAAAATGTTTAGAATTTTTTTGTGTATAAGACGATAAGGTGATAAATGACCATCTCCATTAAAGTAAAGACGAGTTATTGTGCTGTTAACTGAAAATAAATTTTAAAGTGCGAAATTGTCGGGTAGCCAGTTTTTTTAAAATTTGCTGTAACGTTGGCCAGCTAGCCACCGAAGATTCAAGCAACACCTAAAAGTTAGTTCTGTAAAGCAGTCAGCAGATTTAGAAGAACGATATGTACTAAACATTAACCCTGAAGCTTTTAGAGTCATTTAGGACATTACTGGAGATCAGCGAGAAAGAAAATTCTTCTCAACAACAAAAAACAAAAAAAAAAAAAAAAAAAAAAGATATGCCTGATATTTGAAAAATCTATGCTAAGTAAAATTTTGTCATATTTTAGCAATGCTGATTAAAAACAGTACTGACTGAAATTAAATTCAAAATTTAACATATTAAGAATTGATTTCCAAAAACCTTCTCGTTAACGGTAAGCACGAGGGTAGAGGCATAATGGTTTGAGAACGTTTCGCTGCCTTTGGAATAAAAAATTAAGAATTTATCGAAAATAACATGCGTTCGTATAAAATGTTGTTACGAATTTTATATATGTAACATAACTGCTTCAAGAAAAGCGAAGCTGTGCCGGAAAAAAAAAAAAAAATATTACAAGGGCAAGTCTATATAACATTGAGGTAAGTGGCTATTTTGCTAAATCCCCGAGATATCGCCAAGCTGGCAGTGGTTTGGGCGACTAATTTTTGTCACCAAATTTGGCGAAAAATCACCAAAAGTTGCCAAGTATGGCTACCACTTTGCAACATTTTGGTCAGGTCCCTGTATAGCTGTAATTGATCCCTATATGTAAATGTAACTGTATATCTGGCCATTACAAATAACTTTATATATCTTCAAATAATTTCGTGAAAGCGAAGGTACTGGAGAATTCTCAGCGCCCGGGAGGCAATTGTGTAAGACCGAAGACGAAGAGAGCGTCATTTCTCAGTTCAGAGTTGAACTACTGAAATCTCGTTGCGAGATTTGCTGTTTGGATACGCTTTGCGTTTCACTGTGTTTAGCGTTCTAAGTAGTTTAAAGTGGTAACAACTGATTGTGCTCTGTCTTACTGAGAAGAGCTGTACGAGTACATTTTCGGAAATACACAGAACTATGAACTATCTTTTGGAAAAATAAATTTTATGAAGCTGTCATCGGTTCTGTGTGCACTCAATTCATTAAGAACCCCTACGCACGCAAATGTAAATATGCATAATGAAAACCTGAAAGAAAACTTAGAATGCAACATACATTAAAGTCAAAATAAGATCTTAAACGTAGAGCCTTAAATTTTCTCTGGTGGTTATTAGACGAATTTAGGGAAGTTATCAATACTTCTCCATATTCTTCGGACTTTATTCCTACGGAGCATGTATGGGTTGGAGAAAAGAATAAGAAAACATGGATACTTCTTCGAGAGATCTATTAAAAGCATTCCTTACGTAGGAGCATTCGTTACATCTCGCGAAATTTTCAAAGGCACTAAACTTTGGCAGTCAAGCTCGTAAGAATTATTTAGAACATGATTTTTTTCATATGTGTTCTTTTTGTTGTATTCTAAGATCCAGTGTTTTTAAGATGTAAGAAGTTTATTTCAAATAACATGGTTACATTACGATGTGTATTTTACCAAACATTTTCCTGTGCAGAAACCAAAATTTTCATTTATGGAAATTCAAATTAAAAAATTTAATAAAAATTTATAAAATAAATCAGAAAAAATGTATGACTGTTACTTGGTGTTCGGTGTCTGAAAGAGTATTGCTTGGCAGCATTGTTTTACGCCAAGCAGAGTTTGGCTTTAGTGTAACCCTAAAGTTATTTCGTTTTTGCCTTATTAGTATATATATGATTTTTTTTGACTTGATGTAAGAGCATATGGTTGCTCGCTTTTAGCTAAGTTGCATAGGTAACTATAAGCAAATGCGTGTGCTAGTATTCAATAATGTTGTTTTTGTTAAAATAAATTTCTTATTGTTAATATTACAGTCCACTTACTGAAGTTAAGTTACATTAGATAAGTTCGAGCTATCTTCGGGAGGAACCCTTGGATTGAACCTAAATTTCGAATTGTGAAAAAGAAATCAAGAAATAAAAAAAAGAGATATCAAATATATACCAAATTTCAATTAACATTACGGAGTTAAAATTTTGTGGAATAATTTTAAAAAAAGGCAAAACTGCTGGTGCGATTTTTACAAAACCTAATACTTTCGCGCAATTTGAGGCATAGATTCAAAATATTGAAGAGGACCCGGCGTGTTATTTCAGAGAAAGTCCGATTTTGCGCCACAATACATATGCTAGAAGAAACTATTTATAAATCTAATACACATCCTTAGTCGTGCTTTCGAATCTTGAAAAATGCGAATGGAATTTCATCAGTAGGCCGAGTAGAACGGGAAATATGAAACTGTCCTTTGGCCGGGGGGGGGGTTCAGAATTAGTATACTATGCATGTAATCCAGAATATCAAACAAGTGCCTTGCCTTTAAAAATAATGTTTGTAATATAATAATCTAAAAATGATAACTGATAAATAATTTATTTGATAATTATAACGAGAATTTTTTAAAGTTAGCTTTTTTAAAAAATGTGGAAATCTTTTTAAAATTTGATTCAAAAGTGGTATAACATTTGCATCTAATCCAAGTATCACGAAAAAGAATATTTTTCATTGTCTTTGTTTGTCCAGGAAGACAACAACTGTCGGGCATGAGTCATTGACTAGTTTTAGTCCCCTGTTAGGTTCTGATGTCCAAACATAATTTTAAACACGATTTTACGATGATTCACTTTTCATTCGAATCTGTTGCCATTTGCAAAATGTAAGATATTTTGGGTTTTCATCCGCAGAGAACCTGTTGGCGCTTTGGGAAAGAACCCGCTGGCGCCGTTGCATTTTTACTCGCCAAGCTCGCAGTTCATCGACGATGAGCCGAGCCGCAAACGATATTTTGTAAACGTGATTTTTATTGCATGTAAATTCAAGTTAGCAGACAAAACAATATATTAAGCATATAGTAGAAAAAATTCACAGAGAATAAGCATGTAGATGTAAAGCTAACTGGTTAAACGTGATATACGAAAATAAATTTGTATTAAATTCAAGTTAGCACAGAAAAGAATATATTAAGTATAAGACAATATATAAGCATTTATAACGGAAATAAAAATTCATTTAAAAATATAAATTAGTATTAATGTACTGAAATTAACCGGTTAAACGTGTCAAACGAAAAAAAAATTGTCTTAAATTCCAGTTAACACAGAAAACAATATATTCCTTACACCAGCAGTTGTTTGCTAATTGTGATGACCATGGTGATGCATCAAACTATTCTGTCATCTTAGGTAATCAATAATATTTTTTATTACAATTTAATCATCTATTTATGTCACACCTGCCATCCTCTGAAAGGTTATTTAGAAAAGCATTAACAATATATTATCTTGTTAAAATTTTACGCCAGAAAAATTGATTTATTCTCATAATTTTAGATGACAATAACCAATAATAAAAATAAAAGCATTATTTAAATTGCTGGTTCTTTGAGCTGTTAATAATTAGGAACACAACGTGAACAGCCGTGTTACAAATTAGCATTCACCCCTCCCCCCCCCGTATTTTCTTCCTTTCATCCCGAACCGAGAACCGGCATCTATCTACGAAAATATTTCTATCTATTCGTTGTTAAAAAATAATAATAAATAAGAGAGAATAATATAAATCTGCAAATGCGAACAACGACAGCGATAATTCAACAAAATGAGCGCAAGAGGAATGGTTGCAAACTTCGAACAAGCGAATACGATAAATCCGCTGGGTTACCAGGTTTGAATTATTATCGCCAAAGTTGGCGATGTTTACATTTACCGGGTTCTCTGCGGAAGTGCTTCCGATATTTTATCTTTCAGATTTAATCTGTCTGTTGCTGATTAATAAACTAAGCGCCTATTTAAAAGCAATAGATGCAAAGAATAAAATATTTTTACCTTTTAATCTGATTGATTTAATTAAAAATACATTTAACTAACGATCTATCTAATTATGAACATTAAATATTTTTATAGAATTACATTATATAGTTTTTCCCTTTTCAAATATGCTAAAGATATAGTATAATATTCCATACTAGTCTAAAATAGAATTGGCAACTCTGTCGAGTCCCAGTGAAAGAGACACCACAAAATAATTCCTTTCTATTATTATTATTATTATTATTATTATTATTATTATTATTATAAATTATTGAATTTTAGAATTAATCTTCATGTGAACGATCTTTTTAAAGCTTTGAGTTCAACATAAAAAGTTTTAGTTTAGTAATTCAGTAAGTAATTTAGTAATTGACTTTTATTAGTATTTAAATTAATAATTGACTCATTAAACAAAAGATGCATTATTAGAATAACTATTACAATTCAATTAAAAAATGGTACTTCAAAAATGTAAGCTAAACTCTTAATTTAAAAATTATGTTTGTTCTGATTTCTGAAAGGCTTCAGGAAATGGGCATGATTTTCCACTTTTTCGGTAAATTCTGAACAACCTTTTTTCAAACTAAAATATATAAATAATTCATAGTTTAAGTTCAACCATTTCATTTATCTCTTTATTAAGTTGACATGACACTGAAAAATCTTTCACAATAAGATGAGGTTGCAAGAATCGAAAAGATATATGAAACTAGTTTAGAAACATTTAACATTTTTGATCAGCACTTTTTTAAATCATTCGTCATTTGCTGCTTATGTTTCGGATCTCGCAAAAGGTCCAGAGCTTTGAAACAGTCAAAGTATTTTTGAATTAATGATACTTCAGAAAAGTCATCAATTCATATTCAGCTTTTCTTTTAGCTTTAAATCTTCAATAACTTCAAAAAATTTCCGGTATGCTGCGTATCAATTACTTGTAGACCAGAAATAACAAATTGCCAAGTGTGCAATTTTCATCAAAGTGTTCTTTTAAATGAGAAATTTCTGAGGAAAGAAATAATTTATAGTCATCGATAATCTTTTGAAATTCTGCTTTTTACATAATTTTTCAAACGTTGATGAACCTGAAAGCAAAAAGTTCCTCATCATATTGAGATTTAATCTTATTTCTTAAGCCGGTCAAAATATCGAAAACATCTGCGTCAGTTTTGTTCTATAATTCTTCAATAGCCAAGCTGATGTTGAATATCAACAACAAATGTTGCGAGATCAATAAATATCGGTATAAATTTTACATAATTATAATAAATTAAAAGCGGTTTGAATTATATCTTAGACGGTACAGTGGTTAGCGGAGCTTACCACTCTACGGAAGTGGCCAGGTTCGAATCCCGGAGACGGCATGGCTGTTTGAAATGTATAGTGTCTTTACAGCATGGGGGGCACTCTGAATATATGGCGAGTGGAAAGTCCTCTCGTGTGTTTTGGTGGTAGGGGAGAAGAGTGGGAGACTTTGGACCCCTCTTCCTCAAAATTGGGGTGGAAGTAAAAGTCCAGCTTCCTTGAGGCTCGGGCAATCATTCTTCAATGAAACACATGGATGCGACAATAACAACAGTTACTTAGTATGCTTAAGAAATAAGGCTTCCCACGAAATTAAAATTCTTTCAATGCATTTGCTACAAAGAGAGCCACCTAATAGACACGTCTGAGAATTTTACAGTTTGTTTCTACAAATAAATGAAATGTCTAAGTCAGAGATCCCGAAACTTTTTGTACCTCAGAGCGCATTCTTGAATACCGGTGGGGTGGCGAAAAGATTTATTTTTTCAAGGTAAATTTATGGGCTATAATTACCCGTTATACATTTATAGTTAACAATACACATAATGTACAAAAAAGTTATTCCAAAAGTGTAATTTTAAGATATAAAAATTATGATTGTATTTTTATGTAAAATGAATTAAATAACACAGACAAAAATTTACAAATTATTTAATTTACAATTCGTTGGTATTAAAAAAAGTGCAATTCTTAAAGTAAATGTGATATTTGGCAGAGGATTTCATTGGCCATTTTTTCACTATTAAGAGAGTATGACGATATTTCTGCTTCTAAGCAATCATCATCTGTAAGTGGAGATCCTTTGGGTTTGGAATATTCATTCTTGAAAACAATGATTCACACAAGTATGCGGAACCCAAAATGATTTTATGTTGCATGATATTCTATTTGAGGATGGAAATTTGTTTCTGTAAATTTCAGAAGTTCTCATCTGATACACTGGATTTTAGGACAGTATCACTTTGAAGATCCAAAATTTCTAGTTCGAGCTCCGCCGTTCTTGCTTGAATAAACTCTGGATGTATGAAGCTATTTCGATTACATTTTCATGGTGAGTAAAATGTTTGATACCATCAATCAGATTTACGAGTCTTACGCCCGCAAATTGGCTGTGACGTCACCACCCTTCGGACTTACCACCCATTTCAATTCACCTCTCCCCAGAAGCATTTCTATCTTCTTGTTTTAATTTTTTGTTTTTTATTGACACAGACATATATTTAGCTAATTCATTTGCCTTGTAACCGTAAATCCCAAGGAGATGAGTTTAAAGAATAATGGTGAGAAAAAAGAGTGATATTTATGGGAATTAAAGCGTAAAATAATAGACAAACATGAACAAGGCATAAAAGACTTGGCAATGCAGTACGATCGTACAACTTCTACGACATGTACTGTTCTGAAGCAGAATAAATCAATAAGAGCCTATAACTCCTGCTAAGGGTGTTAAAATTATTTCAAAGTTTCGCAACTCTGTCCATGAAAAGATGGAGAATCTGCTGTTATTTTGGTTGATACAGAAGCAGCTCGCTGGAGACACTGTGAAAGAGACTATAATTTCCTAGAAGGCACGAGTCATTTATAGAGATTTGCTCACTGTGCTAAATTTTAGCACAGGAGCAGCTTTGAACTGCTCCTGTGCTAAAGTACTTGAGTGCTGAAGTACTTTAGCACAAGAGCAGTTCAAAGCCATTCGGAGGTGGTTAGAGAATTTCTAAAAAACGATTGGCATTTATTCCGTAGTCAGACATGCTGAGATAGTGAGCTATAATTCTAAAGCAGCTGAGCAATTTGTAAAAAACATTTGCTGAATTGGTCGAAGTCAAAGGATACATACCCCAACAAGTGTTAAACTGTGACGAGACAGGGTTTTTCTGGAAGAAGGTTTCAAACAAAACTTACATAACGGCAGAAGAAAAGATTCCAGGTCACAAGCCCACGAAAGATAGGTTGACCCTCGAATTGTGTGCAAATACGAACGGCGACTGCAAGGATAAGCCTCTGCGCGTATACTACTCAGACAATTTCAGAGCTTTCAAGATGCATAAAGGTTTAAAAGACAAGCTACGGGCTAGATGGGAGGCAAACCCAAAACCATGGGTCACCGGGAAGGTTTTTGGGAAGTGGATCAACTTGGTGTTTGGTCCTGCCATTAAGAAATCCCATCTCGAGGTCAATGATTTGTCCTTGCAAGCCCTTCTCGTCCTTGATAATGCTGCTTTTCACCCACCAAACCTTCAAGACGACATCTTTGAGAAGTTCAGCTTTATAAAGATTCTCTACCTGCCACTCAACACCGCTCCTATTCTACAGCCCATGGACTAACAGGTGATCTCCAATTTCAAGAAAACTTTTACCAAGCACGTTTCAGCACTGCTTTAAGGTTACGAAGAACACAAACTTTATCCTTCGAGAGTTCTGGAAAGATCACTATAGCATTGTCATATGTTTTAAAATTATTGATATGGCCTGGCAGAGTGTTACAAAAGGACCTTGACCTCTGCTTGGAAAAATCTTGGCCAGACATTGTGACTGACAGGATTTAGATTTGAACAGGAAGTGCTTGAGGAAACTGTGTATCTTGGAAAGTCCATGGGCCTGGAAATGGATAAGCGAGATATCAGAGAGCTTGTCACCGCACAATCCGAAGAACTGATGACAGAGGAGTTGATGGAACTACAGACGCAGCAACAAATATAATTTCTGCGGGAAATACATGGAAGCCAGTAAAGGAGGAGTTTATCTCTTCAAGTGAGACGACGGATGTGTTGGCAGTCTGGGAAAACGTTTTGGAATTTGTTGAAAAGAATGACCCTGAAAAGGTTGCACCTGGTCGTGCAGCGACGCTATTTAATGACACTTGCCTAATTAATTTCAGAAACAATCGAAAAGAGAGAAAGAAACAAAGCTCTGTGGACAGGTTTTTCTGCTGAAACACCCTTCGGATGAACGTGACGAAAGCATGTCGAAAGAAAAAAGAATTAATGCAAATATGGAGACTAAAGTTAAGCAAAAGTGAGGGGAAAAACTTTAATACGTATGCCATACGCTAATCGAGTACGTATACATCTGTTTATTTCCTTAAATTATCTTTTATTAGGTTTCATTAAAAATTTTCTTATGTTGAAAAATTTAACAACAACAACAACAACAACAACACACACACACACAAAAAAAAAAAAAAAAAAAAAAAAAAAGATTTGGGTGGGGGCAGCTGGAACGAATTAATCACATTTCAATTAGTTTAAATCAGGAAAAGTGATTTGAAATACGAGAATTTTAACTTATGTGCTCGATCACGAAATAAACTAGGAGATCGTATGTCAAGGTTTCACTGTACGTAGCCTTCGACAAGATATGGCATGCGGGCTTCATCAGAAAAATGGTTGAATATAACTTTCCGCCTATTCTCGTGCAGATTATGGCCAGCTATCTTAACGTACATACTTATTAAATCAAAATTTGTACTAGCCTATCAGACATCAAAATTATGCAATCCGAAATGTCCTGTAAAGGTCCAAACTTATAAATTCTCTTCCTGATCTTCATTAATTACATCCCTATGACAAACTACAGAAGGTGCCATTTTTGATGATGATACGAATGTTTTCACAAGATCCATGGACGCAAGTAGAGTATTTAGAAACAACCAAATGTCCTAGAAGATACTGAAGAATGGTATGAGAAATGGCGATTCAAAGTAAAGCCGGTACATGCTTTTCCATGCTGTCCAGAAAACAGAAAACCCGCAGACAAGCAAACACCGACCTTGTTACCTGAAGTAACATGAGTATGTTCCGAAGGAACATTACTCATGTTACTTCAAGTAAATATCTGGTAGTGATTCTAGACAAGAATCGAAGTTTCAAAGAGCACATAAGTTATATGCTAAGTAAAGCAAATGCAGTTCTTATAAGCCAAATCTCACTAATAAGAAGTAACTCGGAGCTAGCCATCGATTCTAAACTATTAATCTACAAAGCTATGTGCTATGATCAAGGCTATCTTCTTATACACCGCTCCAGCTTGGAGTATAGTAGAGCCAACCTACAGGTAAGTCTTTTCGAAACAAGTGCTTACGAATTATAGCAAATGTGCTATGGTTTGTTAGATCCATATGCATAGAGACCCGAGAGTGGAAACAATTCCATCTCCCCTTCTGGCTATCGCGCATAAGACATTCCACAGCATAAAGAGTTTTGACTTCAGACAAGTTCCCGAAATTCCGCACTATGATGAAAACGAAAACAGTATTGCAGAACAGCCTATCAAACACTTTAAGACCATTTTCCTTGATACGTCAGGGTAATAATTGCCGCCGCCTCTTCAGAGCGACCAAGATAGTGTACCAAGTACTACTTCCAGTTCCAAGACAGTGTACCACTTGATGGGCTGAAACTTGGTCATTAGATTAACCCCATAGAAGCAACAGCTCCGCTGCTTTATCTGTTAACGGTTTACGGTCTCTACTGCTCGTTTCAAAGTCTTTGTTACTTCTTTTTCAACATGCTTATTTTAAGCTATTGATAACGGCTTAGTAAACTTAATAGTAACATATTTTAATTTAAATTAATTAAATACATAATTTAAAAGTGGAATAAGGATTAATATTTAAAAAAACGTTAACCCATTTTAAATCATTCAGCTTTAAATCAATTTATTAAGCAACTATAAATTAATTATAAATTAGAAATATAAATTAAAAATCTTACGTTTTGCCAAATGGGAGTACTCTGAGAACTGATGCCGCGCTAAATATTAACACTTTATATCCCGTACACTTATTAGGGCAAGTAAATGAAATATCTATAATGTAACTCAACGTAACGGATGAAAATGGTGGTGTGGTGGTGTATTTAATTATGGCAAAGCACACTAGGGCTATCTGCCTAAGGGGAGGGATGCCTTCGTGGGGCTCGTATACACATTACACATGGGGAAAACCATGAAAACACCCATGCAACGGCTGAAAATGAAATGATTCTACTAGAACATTTCCGATGTCAAAATTTCCGATCTCAGACTAAATGCCTCCTTTTAGTCAAGGTGTAAAGGACATCTAAAGTAGAATTTTGCCTTAAAACCAAATGCATACTTGCTAATGTAAGCCGAATTCAGTAAATTAGACAAAAACTTTAAATATATTTATTTAAATTCTATGGTCAAAAATACTTTTTATGTTTATTTAACCATTTGCAATAATTTGAGATGATAAATTCGAAATGCCCAAATATCAGTGGTTCTCAACCTTTTGTTTAACGCGAACCATCTAAACAAAAACTGAAAAACTTAAGTACCACCACTACATTTTACAATGGTTATTTTTTCCAATTTCTCAATAGAAAAAAATATATTTTGCCATTTGCACATACTACTGGCTCTTTCTGTGAAATATACACACATAAAAAATATTAGATTAAAAATTGGTTACCATTTTAATTATCAAAATTTAAGTTATAATACTTTAATTCTAAAATTTATTGTGAAATTTGGGTTTGATTAAGAGAGATCAATTTATTTATGTCTGGTCATGTTTCAGTTAGCTTTAAACGTAAATTAAGATCCACTTTTAATTTTGTTCTGTACTTCTTTTTTCTTCCCCTCCAAATAGAACATGGAAGAAAATCCTTGTTCACACAAATAGGTGGGCAGAAAGGCAATAAAAATTTAATAGCTTTATTTAAAATGCCTTTAAATTCTTTTTTTAGTTCAGCCAAAAGTTAACAAGTGTGTTATTTTTGAAATCTCCAGTTAGAGTTCAATCAGAGAAAATTTCTATCAATTGTTCTTTTTCTTCGCGAGATTTTTGAACTTAATATTTAAAAATACTTTGATTCTTTGCGTACCAACTATTTTTCTCTTCCGTACCACCGTTTGAGAATCGCGCTGGACTATATTAAATTAATAAACTATATTAAAATATAATTATTAATTCTAAATATAAATTTTATCCTAAATATTAATTTATTCCTAAATGTACATTTTGAAAAGAGAATAAATGATTTATAAATTCCGTTTAAGCATAAAATCGTTATATTAAAATAATAAAGAACAACACTGTGAAATATTCTATCAATACAAGATGTTTTTTACTTTCCATTTCATGCTGAAAATAATAAAGACTTATATAAGTTATATATTTAATACTGAAATTTATATTTCTGACACTAATTTAACAGATACCGATTAAAAGAGTAAGCATTTTTTTCCCTTCCATCGTTTTCTATTGTCTCTCTCCTCTCTCTTTTTTTTTCTCTCTTTTCACCGCAAATTCGCGCATCTTTCCAAAGAGCGATAAAACCTCGACTCCGTCAGCTCGGCTACTTATTCCAGCCTGCTGAAGCGAATCACTAACAGTAATAAACGAAAGCCAACAGTCGCTGTGCAACTACTGTGTTGATCTAGCTGTAGTTTGTGCTTTCCTGCGCGCAATACTGTTTTCGTTTTCATTTTTTTTTTTTCCTGCTGTCTCACATCGAGAAGTGTGATTGGATAGGATAATTACCTTCCTTTAGCTGCCGTTCGAACTCCTTTCTTCTCCCTTTCCCGCGTCGTGCTTCTCGCGATCAAGAAGAGCTAGCTCTTTTTCCCCAGCTTTTGGGATTTGGCCAGCAGGTGAGTACTATTTATAAGTACGTTTTCGAACATATTTTTGTTTATGTTACTTTTCACAAAAGCGAAGTTTTAACAAGAAAGGACTCCTTTCAGATCTTCTACCTATATTCTTTATTTTTCTTCGAACAGTCATTTTCACCAAATGATCTGTTTTGGATCTCTTCCTATCTGATGAGAGCCAACTTTCAGAAAGAACAGTGTCTCTAAACACGTGCACGTCAATTGGATGCTCGAATTTATAACCCACTGTTCTAGACCTAACTGAAAAAGTGGGTCGCAGTTTTACGCTCATTCAATTTCACTTTATTTTGTTTCGAGTACTGGAGATATTGTTTTACCGAATCCATTTCGAATGCACTAAGAATGCACGAACACCATCTGCTTTTGCTTACCGTATTGTAAGTGAATAAACATATTAGGTTCTGTGTAATTCTCAATTTTTAGCTCTAATGAACGTGAAGTGCAAGAACTTCACGTTAATTAGGGAGTTAATTTTAGTTAAATAAAATTAGTTAAAATGAACAAATTTTCGATTTAAAAGTGTTAATAAATTTTCATAAAGAGAAATTATAATATTACAAACATTCTCTGATGTAGTACTTTGAACTTTCAAACTGTAGGAGCAGTGAAGACGTGCAAATTTAAAAAAAAAAAAAAAAAAAAAAAGAAAGAAAGAAAGGGGGGGGGGAATCTTCATTGAAATGATTACAAAAAATTCTCACAATATTTTACATTTAGTTTACTTTTAACAGTATATTACTTGTTATCTATAATTTTTATTTTATCGCCTATAAAAAACCGAGGTAATGAAAATTAAAAAGAAAAGTTGAAATTTGAAAATGTTTCGGGGAGGAAAAAATCTGTCATACTGCAGCGGAAAATTCTTTTTGAATTGCTTTGGGGCAGAAATGAATATTTTTAAACAGCGTAGCAATATTTGAATTCGAAAACTATCAAATTTAGAGTAGCATAAAACACGTGATTAAATTTGTCATTTTAAAATTTTTATATTGGGATAGTTTGACATTGCATTACATTATTCATCTGTTAAAATTAGTAAATGACAGGAAATTTAATGCATGATACTTTTAAGGAAGGTAGTTTTTCTTGAAAACTAAGTAAAGTACATTTTATTAATACCATGAAACATTAAATAACATTAAATAATAAATGTACCTTAGGAAAAGCACTCTGATTTTGTTTTTTCCCTATTTATCTATTCATTTTTGTTATAAGTGACAACGTAAAAAATTATACTTTACGAATATTATTAGATGATTTAATTAAATTAAAAATTAAAATTATTATTTTAGGAAATATTTAAAATAATAATGATTTAAGGTATTTTCGAGGGAAAATTTGTTTTGTTGAAAAACTTCGTCAACTAATTTGGAATAAGCATCATCTATCAATTTTAAATCCATTAATACTGTTCTGAAAAATGAAATGTTTTTGCGAATTGATCTGAAATAAATATCATAAATGAATGTAAAGTGCATTAACATAGTTACATACTTTTTATAAAATACCACAGTCGTTTCGATAGATTTTTTAGAAGAGACGTATCTCAAAATAACACGCCTAAATTCATTTTAATCACTTTCCCAATATTATTTAATTAATTATAATTAAGCTTTGAGCCCTTTCCCATTTATTATATAAGGAATGGCAACACTTAGCGTATTCTGAGCATGGCCCTTATTTAAGGTTATAATTTTATTAAATCTTAAAAACGATATCTATGTTTTATTTCATAAACGAAGTGCATAAGCTTTCGTATACATAGGATTTCTATGCGGATTTTCTTTACTCATTATTTTAAACTTATCTTTTAAACTGAAGCGACATTATTTCCAAACAATTTACAAAGTTTCTGAATTACTTGAAGTTATGAAATAATCGTACAAAAGCGAAATATGTTGAAATACCTAGTTAAATTAATGGCGATTAAACAGTAGTATTTTGATAAAAGGTTATGTTAATTTATAAACTGAACTGCATGAATATAATTGGTCATTGAAGAAAAGATATTCCTTATTAAAACTGTAGATTAATGAATGTATAACCATGTATACTCAATTAATGCTTTATTTGATTTAAAGCGTCTTTTTTCCCTGAAAAAAGCGGTCCTTTGCTCCAAAATACTATTTAATAATATGACTTCATATTGTACTTTTATTGTGCAAAAAGAAAATATTCATGTGTGATGAACATCTAATTTTGTGAGGACTCGATTTGAGCAAGTTGGTAGGGAATATAAAATACGTGGTGGACGTTTAGTTAATTTGATGAATTCGAGGTATTGCTAAGTGTAAGGGGAAAAAATATTTTGTAGTGCAAGAAGTAGATGAGTGTTGAAATAAATAATTCATGAGAAAAGAGGTTATTAAAGTCGAATTAAGTCATTTACATCTGGAATAGATTGGATACATTAAATCTGAAAGTCTCAAGAACTGAGTTATGGAACTCTCAACTGCTGTCGGCAAGTTCTATATTTGTTTTGTCCTTTCGCATTTCCGGTTTTAACATCTCGTAATACAATAAAAACAAAGTTCTGACTTTATATTATTCTGATCTGAATTCAATGGATGGAAATTTAGTGGTATGACATGAAGAGCTTCAAAGATTCTGGCAGTAAAGATTATGTTATTCCATATTGGTAAAAAACAATGAACTTCCATATTTTAGGCCATTTTGTTATACAAAATTGAAGTAATAATTTTTATGATTTGAATTCAATGGGTGGAAATTTAGTGGTATGACATGAAGAACTTCAAAGATTCCGGCAGTAAAGATTATGTTATTCCATATTGGTCAAAAACAATGAACTTCCATATTTTAGGCCATTTTGTTGTACAAAATTGAAGTAATAATTTTTATCGATAATTAAATTACAATTAAAGTGTAATACAAGACCACAAATAAAAAACGAATATATTTTGTTGCTGTTTCATTGTCATGCTCGAGTAAATAAATTGCATTTGAGGCTACGATGTCTAAGAAAGTCCAGTTTATTTTTTGAGAGAGTGAGCAATACTTTTCAGTTTAGTAAATACTTCAGTTTTAATAAATACTTCAGTCTTCTAAATACTTCGAGGTGTCTATTGTTTACAGCTTGAGAAAATCGGTGTTCTGTTAAAAAAGAAAGTTTTGCCACTTGAAAGAGGTATTTGTTTGCAAGCCTCATGTTTAAGGGTTCCAGCGAATAATATGCGCAGCTACGTATTAAGTCTTTTATTTGTTAAAAAAGTGAGCAAAAGTAGTTAATTTCAATTAAATACTATCCTAGGAACAGTTTATTTTAAATTAGAGGATTATGTTCTTCATTTTTAATTTTTGGATGACTAATTATTAAATAAATAGACCTACTGTAACTGTAACTGTTTAGCAAAACGTATTTCAGATGTTAAACTGGAATCTATATACTAAGATCGGGTTGTAGTATCCTGTAATATATACTTTTAATCTTATTGTTTTTGCGTTTTGCCGTCTAACCGGGTAGTGGTTAGTAACTCTGACTGCTGTACCGAAAGGCTAGGTTTCAAATCCCGGAGAAGGCATGGACGTTTGTAAAGGTGTAATGTCTGTGCGGCATGTTGGCACTCTAAATATGAGGCTTGCCGAAAGTCCTCTTGAGATGTTGCTGGTGGGAGACCCTAGGATCCGTCCCCCCCCCGGGTTGCTGTCTTTCAAAACTGGGAGTCGAACTCAACAAAGTTATACTGTCATCTGTATGGTGAAATCAAACAAAGTTTTTGCAACGATAGGCGCAATCTTGCCTTCTTGCCACGATGAATTTCGTTGGCTTGCTCTGATATCAGATAAGCGAGATTGGTCACAACAACAACATTTTTGCATTTTTGAAAATTTTTTAAGTATTTAAAAAATATTTAAAAATTTTAATGGTAAATTATCCACAGTGTTACCCATAATCTCAAGTTTTGAGATTGCAGTTTTTTAAACGATTGAGTAAACGGCTGCAGTTTTTTTAAACGATTAACTATTAAGCATTTACTGAGATTTTTAACCGGGGAGTGAACTGATTCTTTGCAAGAGGTGTCTGATCTTACACCTGCAAGGAGGAGAGTAATATATACATAACCAAAAATTTACACGGGAATCCGAACATATACCTTTTATTTCTGATTTAGCAGTAAGACTCCTTTAACATCACGTCTCTTCCAGTGGCTTGCTAAAAGTTTAAAAGTTCTGAAATTTTCCTGGAGAAAGATTAGTTACACTGCCGCAAAAAAAAGTTTATATCTCCCGTTATACTGCACCGATTGACGAAATTCAAATTGTGTTTTCCATGTCTCGAAAGCACGACTTAGGATATATATTAGTGACACAAAATCGGACTTTTTCTGAAATAACATTCCATTTTTTTTCCATATTTCGATTCTACGACTCAGATTATGCCTAAATATTAAATTTTATAATTTTTGGTAAGAAATTTATGGAAGCAATCGAAGTAATATGTATGTATCATCGATTCAATATCTGTCTTCTAAAATGACTGTCATTTTAAATGTATAATCAATTGGAAAAGAAACAATAATTTTTTTGTCATGCTTATGAAATGTGAAACATTTGATTTCCAAGTTCTGTGTAGGCCATGAGATATTGTTTCTTCATCATTTTTTCTCTCTTTAAAATACTGACCATTTTTAATTACGCATCGAATGAGAAATCAGCAGTAATTTCTTTGCAATATCGTTCGTTTTTTCCTTAATATTTCCCGGCCCGCTGCAAAATGTTAACCATATTTAATTTTTCCGTCAGCTGAATAGAAACAGTTGTTTTTTGCCCTCAAGAGCACCGAATTTCGCATACTGGGAGAAAGTGCAAAATTGGTCATCAAATGAAATTACTTATTAGGAGGCAATGAAAATGAAATGCGAAAAACCGCAGGGGAAAAACAATACTCGTGGTGGCCGATAGTTTGTATCCCTTTTAGGTTGAAGAATTAACTGCTGTCGTGGTGTATTTAATTATGGCAAAGCACACTAGGGCTATCTGCCTAAGGGGAGGGATGCCTTCGTGGAGGACTTTCTAAGGGAAATTGGCTCGTATACACGTTACACATGGGGAAAACCACGAAAACACCCATGCAGCCAGCCCGTTCGCGGGATTCGAACCTCGGACCTAACTACCAGCTTAACTTTTGTCAGATGGTGCAGTTGAATATAGGTGAAAATCAGAAAGTACTAAAATGCTGTTTCCTCCCGTATATCGCGGGGTGCAAATTTTTAAGGCTGCCATATTGTTTAAAGTTTTTAGCCAAATTAATTTTAAATTTCTCCAAAGCGCATGTGGTAGCCACTTTTACCAAAAAGTATATATATATATATATATGTACTCGTTAATAAAATGCTTTAAGGATAATGAAAATTAAAATTGCTGTTACTGAAATTTAAATTAACTGATTCTGTTGAATAACAGTTTAAAATTGAATTTTATACAAAAGCATTATTTGTAGCTTAGTAAAAACAGGGATATTAAATAATGAACTTTGTTCTTTATTAATTGCCAGTTTTTCGTATCTTTAACTTAAATATATTATATGTCAGAAAAATGCCAATAATTTCAATAATTTGCAAGAAATAAAATATAAAAATGTTAGATAAAGGAATAGGGTAAACATAGTGCAGAACCCGTCTCCGAAAAAATAAAAGAAAGTTTCTAAATCGGTTTTTGAATTTAATTTGAAACGAGTTTCTTCAATCGCATTTAGCAAAAATAGCCTCAAGTATTGTTTAAAGATATGTTATAGCAGTTTGTCATGTGACTTCATGTATATCATATTCATTTTACTGTTGGAAGAAACAGTATAAATGTTAAACATTTTTCATATCAGGTATTTTAAATATATCTTATAATGTTAACAAATTAAGTAATTAGTGATTTCCCCCAGGAAGACCTATATGAAGAAACTTGCCTCGAGATAACCAAAGCGGTCTGCACCGCCCATGGTACCTTAAATTTTTAATGTTTGAAATCGAGAGTTTTGTTTTTATTATTGGAATTTCATACGCTAATAAAATATTTAAAAATTATTGCCGCTTCACTTGCTGGAAATATTCGCTAGGAAATCTTGTGTTCAAACTATTTAGTTTAAAAAATGCACAAATATGTCTTGAATAATTAAGTATTTTCCTTATTCTATAAATAAAAAGTGGAGTTAATTTATAATGGAATAATAAGAATAATAAGTACCATAAGAAGTTTTTCCAATATACTTCTGTTCTGTATTTGACTGGCTTACACTGGTGTGCAAAAATCAAGGACGAAGTCGAAAAATTAGCATATCAGCTGAATGAAGAGGCAGAGAGGACAGAAAGACCAATCAGGAGATTAAGTAAGGTGATGTACGGTAGCACATGAGCAGATATGCAGGTAGAAGTAATGGGGGAGTGTCTGAGTAGTATAAAGCATGTTGTCGGTGTAAGATCAGTATTTCTGGCAAAGAGATTGCACGCCGTATAGCAGTTAAAATCACACCGAGTTGCTGCCTCAGCGAGAAATGGCGAATAATCAATCTGTTAGACGACATCTGGATGCGTTTACCAGAGGTCGAATCATTGGGAAGTTGGAGGAAGGCCGCAGTGTGACAAGTGTGGCAGCAGAGTTCGGAATTGCTCACAGCATCGTTTCACGACTTTGGAGACAATTTCAAACTACAGGAACAGCTATCCGGGGGTTTAGTAGTCGTCGTCCACGAGGAACCACACCCGCAGATGACCGGTATATTGCCTTACAGGCCAGAAGAAACAGGCGGCAGACAGCGGGAGAAATCGCTAGACACACGACACAGGCGACTGAACGACTGATATCGCGTTTTACCGTGGCCAGAAGACTGCACGGTGGTGGTCCGTTTGCATGACGCCCTGTACGGTGCGTACCTCTAACGCCTGCTCATCGGAGAAGGCGTTCTCTGTGGTGCCGGGAACACCGGAATTGGAGAGACAATGAATGGGACGAGTACTCTTTACAGATAAGAGCAGATTCAGTCTGAGTAGCGATTCTCATCGCATACTCATCTGGAGAGAGCGGGGAAGCCGCAATCATCCCTCGAACATCATTGAAAGGGACAGGTATGGAGGTGGCGGTGTTCTCGTTTGGGTAGGCATCATGCTTGGTAGTCGTACAGACCTTCACATCTTCGACGCAGTTTCAGTCAACGGGACCCGCTATTGTAACGAGATTCTTCTTCCATATGTGCGTCTTTTTAGAGGCGCTATGGGTCCGCAGTTCCTTTTCATGGACGACATTGCACCATGTTGCACAGTAGCTGCCGAACAGCTCTTAGAGAGTGAGGATATTGAACGTATGGATTGGCCGGCACGATCTCCGGATTTCAATCCCATCGAGCATGTATGGGATTTTCTAGGCAGACGCTTGGCAGCTCGTACCTTACCACCAGTAACGATTCCGGAGCTTCGATTGGCGCTGCAAGACGAATGGGCAGCAATGCCTCAACAACTCATTGACACCCTCATTCTCAGCATGGGCAGACGCTGTGAAACCTGCCTAGCAGTCAGGGGAGATCATATCCCCTATTAAAGACCGGATGTTTCTTGCTGGACACCCATCACAGGGATGTTTCGGCCTTCAGTCGCATTGCGCTCCATGCTACTTTTTCAATAAAGCTTCTTTTTATCCCTCTGATTTCTCTTTTAGTAAGTGTTACTTACATTACTCATGTCCTTACGTATTGGGGATCTTACGGTATTAAATGTGTTGATTTGGAAAGCTTTTGTACAAAGTTATATTGAAAAAACCGTCTCGTCCTTAATTTTTGCACACCAGTGTATGTTCTGTATCTTGAATTTCTGCAGATTTATTGTTAAATTAGCAAGCTTATCGTATTTGTTTATCATAAAAATGTTTTGCTTTTAAGCTGAAATCTAAGTATGATGATTATATTTAAATTGAAAAGGAAAAAAAAATCTCGAAGAAGTTTTGCTAAATTTTTGTTGTGGCAAGATAGAAATTGTTGTCACGTCATTTACAGAAAGCCATTTGTTTCAAACCTTTCATATAGATTTACTGCAGGCTTCGTGCGCAAGTAATGCAATTAAAAAAGACCACAGTTACAAATAATAACAACATTTTGCTTTTTAGATATATGAAAATTCTGTACATAATACTAATTTACAACGAAATAATTATCATATTAAATTTTTTACTTGCTCCTTTTTCTCGTTTTACAAAATGTCCCGTGATCGTCTGAAAATGAAGTGATGAATTTATTTTCACTTTGCTCAGTAACAGCAGTGAATAAAATTATTACTACTTATCGCAAGAATACTGGAATGTTACATTTGCGCTTTCAATAACAGCAATGTTTGAAAGGCAAACTATTCTACAGTGAATATCATTATAAAGTAAACCGTAACCATGCTTTTTCTGGTAAATATGACGTTTTTAAGTTCATTTACTATATATTAATATTTTAGGGGATTTGTTTGCATAAGTTGCTGCATTTCCCTGCAAAGCAACAATCGAACTCTACTTACTTCCATCGTTATTCCTTCTATTTTTAGTTCCTAATTATTAATAGGTTAATTATGTAAGAAATAATGATATTATTAATTAATAATTCAGTTTCAGATTCTTGTATTCATTCTTTATAAATGACTCCATTTTTATATTGTTATTACGTTTATAAAATATGGCAAATATGCTGAATTTAAGTAGCATAATTAATTTAAATTTAAAGCAGCATAATTAATTTAAAAGGCATTTTTCAAATCTGCTGTTTCTTTTTATGTTCTTTAACACTATATTAAATTTAACGTGATCTATCAAAAATCAGAAATTCTGTTTAATGCAAATATGCTGTTTCAAGCTTAAAAACGTGAAGAATTTTGAATCCACAGATTTTAGCGTAACGAAATTATTTGTGAATAACATTTTTTTTCTGAGGTGCTGGAACGTAATCTGAATTTTTATGATTGGAAGCTTATTTTATATCATTTTATCGTCATCATTATTATTTTTGTTTTTATTTTAGTTTCTTTATAAATGTTTTTGCTTTATTTGTATTTTATATCCCTTTTCTTTTTCTTGAGAATTTTTCACTAGAAACGAGAATGCAAAGATTTAAAAAATGAAGAAGAAATTCGACACATCTCAGCATTTATGCAACGGATTCCAGAGCACAGCATCATATATTTTTGTTACCCAAGGAAAGCAAACTAATGTGAATCTCCCTCAAAATGTATACAGTTTTCTAGAAATCATCTTAGTTTCTAAAAAGCCAAAATCCAGTTTTACCTAACGGTAAACAAGTTGAATGCGATCGTTAATTTCTTCTTTACGTAAATAGCTAATATTTTGAGCTATAAATTGACTAATGAAAGCGATTTAGAAATCAATTTTATCTTCTTTGTCCTTGAAATCATAATCGGAGTAAAAGTGCTAAAGGTTTGAATGTGTTTTGTGTCGACGTTATTATTGAGTACTTTGTTTTATTACTGCTTTGTTCTCCATCAAAGATTTTGGTGTGACGATGCTTTTATTTTGCCTTTTTTTCCCCTACTGGATGCTTTCGGCCTTTTCGGGGCGGGGGGGGGAAGCATTTTATTTGCGCGGAGGTTTCATTCTCCATGTTTCATCGCACTATTTCCACTTGCAGTTTACGATATGGTTGAATTATTAGCCAGCTATCTTACAATGATGAACAGTAAAGGCTTTTTTTCTTTGTAGACTGAAAAATTTCTATACTATTTATTGTTCTAAATTACTAAATTTTAAAACTGGCTTCTCATAAAAATTAGTCGACTGATTTCTTATACAGAAAAATAATATTCTTTCATTAAGCTAGAAATGTGATCAACGATATGCTTGTGTTAAAACACGAGATACTTTTATGAATTTTTTAAATAAGGTACAATTGGTTGAGTTTTAATAGTAGTACTCGAATTAGCAGTTATTTAAATGTAAAGCAGAAAACAAGAAGAATTCTTAGTACACA
This sequence comes from Stegodyphus dumicola, assembly GCF_044657685.1. Lineage (NCBI taxonomy): Eukaryota > Metazoa > Arthropoda > Arachnida > Araneae > Eresidae > Stegodyphus > Stegodyphus dumicola. The sequence goes on along the minus strand of NC_140773.1, from coordinate 213,721,565 downwards.
TGGGATATTTGGTTTTAGCTTCGCTTGTCATGCCAAAATTTTAAAAGCTGATGTAACAGAAACTGTTAGTATCACTAAGCTAATGTGGTCTTACTTTCGAATTTAAGTCTAAAAGTACAATATAAAAACAAGTTTTTAAAAAAATCTTATTGATTTCAGTAAGTTTATGTACTCTTGTATGGAAACAGGTTTTGTTTTATATAACCACATTTGAAATAAATAAAATCAAAGTAAAATTGTTTTGTTTCTATAAAATTAAAATAACATATTTCAAAATTAAAAAAATATTGCATGACAAGCACAAGCATGTTTGCATTGTTTATCCATTTTCATGGATTGCATAAAAATTGCAGTAGTATAATTATGCGTTTTTGAAGCCGAATATCTGTTTTGTTAGCTTTAATTACATCCTTACAAATGCTGATTTTCAACAATGCAATTGAGCCAGTTTCCCTTAGAAAGTCCTCCACGAAAGGCATTCCTCCCCTTAGGCAGATAGCCCTCGTGTGCTTTGCCATAATTAAATACACCAACAATGCAATAATAAATTTAAAATTTATTTCTTTAATTAAAATTTTTATTATACTTACAGGTATAAAATTAGATTACAAATATGTAAACGTTTTTTTAATAAACATCCCTTATAAAATTTTAAAAAATTCTTACTTTGAAACCCCCCCCCCAAAAAAAAATTCTGAGGCAAAAGACTAGGGAACTTTGTATGATCACATTCAAATCGGTATATATATATATATATATACTTAAGCTAACAAAACTAATGCTGTTTTTTTTTTAAATTTAAATTTTATTATTCTCTTCTGATTTCATAAGTACTGATTCTAGAAAATAAATGAAACTTTAATCTTACATTTCTGCTTTATGATTTTATTTTCCTTAACACTTTAGCCGCCTGTTGTTAGTGTTGCTTTTCACAAAAATTATATATTATAAAGTTACAAATATCTGAACATTTTAACTTTTGTACATTTACAAAATATATCAAAACTGTGACAATAGGCTCTTTAGGCTAAAATTTAGAAAATATTTTGCTTGATTACAAAGCGAAAATCTATGCAATTTTTCTGCTTCTGTGCTAATAAATGAAAAAATAATATTTACACATTTTTCATTATAGATGTGAGACAAGTATTTAAGAGTATCTAAAGACTTTTTTAAATAAAAATCCCTTTACAATTCATTTAGGTATAATATAAATTTGCCAAATATAAAAATAAATTTTCTTCCCTAGAAAAATGTAAACCCTTATTATTATTGAGTTGAAACTGAAATTAGAGTTTTGTGATTATGGAATTATAATTTTAATAAAAGATGTTAATAATTAAATGCTTCAAAATATTAATATTTTTAATTGAAACATTAAAATATGTCTAAGGTTTTGAATCAAAATATAAGAAAGTATCTAAGAAAGTAAAAATAGTTGAAATTTGTTGTTATGCAAAATTTGCTGTGATTATTCTGCTTAAAACGTTTTGCTAATTTAGCTTTTTGTACTGCTACATGGTAAATCTTACATATTATTCTGCAGAATGAGAATACACACTAAGCTGAGTTGAATAAATATTTAAAACGTATCTTATAAAATTATGCAAGTATTTATTCTATAAACTTATTTACAATTATTATAGTTAGAATCGAATATGTAATACTGTAGTCAATAACACGTCAGAAGTTCAGTTATCTCCTGAGATACATATAAACATTGTGGACTAAACGCATTTGTCACAATTCATAAAGAGCTATAAAAGTATGAACTTAAGTTTTATAATCTGCCTTGAAGTATCCAGCATTACTTAATACAGTTGAATCTATTAACAGACACTTACTCAGTAAATGATAGTTCCTGAATTCCCGGACCGTTAAAGACCAATGCAATCTTAGTTAATGGATATTCCCATAAAATGGGCAAACGGTCTAATGAGCGTCCAACAAATCTGGAGGTTCGATTATATTTTCCAGCACTTTTGATTTTGTCGGTCCTAGATTTTTCTTCGAAATTTTAGCAAATGTTTATAACAATTTTCTGCGGTACCTTTCTAAGCTATCAAATTGTCTGAGGTGGATTTTTATTCATAGTCAGTTTTTAGAGAAGAATTTATTGTTAATTTAACCATTCCGTAAGCATTTCAACGATGAATAAAATATATTATGAAGCTTTAATCGCGTTTGGTTTATAAACTATATGCAACCTTTAAAATTAAAAAAAAAAATTCTTCTTAAGAGAAAAAGATATACTTTTTAAGTCACACAAGGAATTAGTCCAGGTCTACTTATTATACCAGAAATATGCTGGAGTTATGTCACCGCTATATGAGCTAAATGAGCAAACAAAATTTAAAAATCCCGACAAAAATCTTTCAAATCTTTTCAATTTGATTTCAAGCATTTTTCTTATATCAATTACATTGCTCTACAAATTTTGCCCTTTTGCAGAAAAGATCCAAACTTTTCCTTACTAAATTTTTCAATTCCTGAACATAAACATGCACTTTATTTTCTAAGACCGGATCTTATTTAGAAGTTATTGGAAAATTCATGTTATATTTTAAACCCCATAAGTAATGTTTTATTCATATTTTGAGTATTCAGTATGATTGAAAAATAGAAATGAAAACAAGCTAATAAACTTTTTTCTTCTTACGTTTTGCCTCTTGAATGTACCTTTTATTTTCCAAAATGGACGCTTGTTTAAATGTAATCAAAATAAGTAAATAAATAAATGAATGCGATTTTTCTTATTAAAGTAATTTTTTGTGTATTGGTTAAGTTAATGGGCATAGAGAAAGCAGCGTCATCGCTGAGTTTATAAAAGTACCACGTGTGAAAGATGTGTAGGGAGTCAGTCCTTTTTACTTCCTTTTACGAAGTAAAAGAAGTATTGTAATCACGAAAAATTCCAAGTACCATATTCCAACGAAAATATCCATTTTGACAGCTATCGAATGCAATTTAACGATGCTTTTGCGTGACATCTGTACGTATGGACAGAATAAAGGACTCTTTTCCCTCTAAAAATTATAAAACTGATTTAAAATGGATTCAGAAGAGATTTTTTTCGTGCGTCTGTACGTACGTGCGTATGTATGAATGTATCTCGCATAACGCAAAAACGAGTAGCCTTAGAATGTTGAAATTTTGTATATAGGACAGCTAATAAGATGTAGTGGTGCACCTCCCTTTTTGGTGGCAATTGGCCGCACCAGAAGTACATAAATAGATATATACATATACCCACTCGGCTCCATGAGCTCAGTTTCTTTACTCTTATATGTTTGTAAGTTGTGCATTTTTTGCTTTAAAAATGATTGAATTATGTTGTTCTTATCTTTTGGTTAAAGTTTTTATGCCTATAGTTAATTTGCATGCGATATTTTTAGAATTATAAACAATCTGAATGTTGTTTAAGTGCGGCTGAGTCTAAATTTTTTACCATAGCAGCCATATTTGTTTACATTTGAAACTTCGCAGAGTAGTGAATTTGTTGCCAATCTAGAGAAACTAAGCGTCGCAACAACAACTGTTTATATTTTATTTGTCTAATTTCTTTTATACATCGTTTTAGATTTATTATAGTATTTGAATAGAACATGTGGCAACGATTAGATAATTCTCCAGATGATATAATTTTTGCGCATTCTGAATTATAAAATTAATGAGATGTAATGCTGTTAAGTGAAGCTAGCGCCAGAGTGTCGCTATGGTAAATAAATGTAGTGAATTTTAAAGAGTGCATTTATTCTCTTGTGGTTTATGCGCTATTGGTGAAGTAGATTTAATTCAATTCAATAAGTTTAAATGAAATGCAGGAAAAAATGTGTATAATTTAATATTCTGTGCAAGGAAGTCATGTGGTGTACATATCAGATTTTTTTGTAGTGTAAATCCTTGACACGAAAATCGATCGGTCCACAGTCGGTTGTGATCTCCAAATTTGTATCCAAAGTACAAGAAGCATGCTTTTCTTGTTACAGGAATAATTTCACATTTTATAGATTTAAATATAGCTACTTCACATATTCAGCATCTGTAAAAAACTTGTTTGGCTTATTCCCTCTTGACGTGGCAAGAGATTTGTTAGAACTCCATCACAAAAGCTTTAGCAGGCATGCAATGCAAAAATTCGACTCAAAACACAAAACTCTCATGTAAGATAAGTTCTTTAAACGGCTGCTTATAGACAGTCAATGCATGAAAACTTAGTGAGTTGTTTTCCTTAATAGGGAAAATGATGCAACGAAATGTTGCAATGTTATGTTATAAATAAACATCCCTTTGTAATATTTTGATGCCAAATGAAAGGCGATATGTTCCTGAACTTTCGGACCGTTTTAGCTCTTCTGTATGATACTGAATAACAGTTGAAACTTTTGTGTATATCTCTTGTAGTTTTTACACCGTAAGGACAGTTCATCTCTGCTGACAAAATGAGCTCATGAATTTTTATTTTTAGCTGTAATTAAATCATTAACGGAAGTATCCTGAAGTGAACAAAGGGTAACACCTATTTTTTGTGCCCAAACCTTTACACTGGGCTTGCGATATGCTATTTATACTTTCAATTAAAATTAAGTTTATTTCTTATCGAATGGTTATTCACACAAATGTTCCCACGTTACCATAACATTGGCAGATACTCAGTATTCCCTCATAGTCATAGTGGCTGAGTAGTTAAGTCCACTTAGTTTGGGTTCGATCTTAGGCGAACGGGCTGGCCGCAAGGTTAATTTTAATGGTTTTCTCCGTGTGTAATTTTGCATTGAATCTACCTGAATATTATTTCATTCAGTCGTCCTTGCATTTAAATTAAATCTAACCCCATTTAATAATTCGTAAAAAAGTAAAACAACATTTAAAATAAACAATACTCTATTCCATACGCCTTAAGGAAATCAAACATAATTTTTCCTAATCTTTTCTTACTGTTGCTATACACACACACAAAACAAAACAAAAAACGCCCCAGAAAGTTTTCTATGAACGAATGCCATTTCTTAGATAGGTAGCCCTCGCAGCTTTGTCATATTCAAATAACATAATCTTACCTAACCCCCACTTGTAGAGGATTTTTAACTGAGAGACAGGCAAAATGAGCAATGCCCTCGCCGGGACTCGAACCTCGGACCTCTCGAATACGCGCCGAGTGTGCTGGACACAAAAACATGCTAAGAAGGCAGGAGAAATACCTTATACCACAATAAGACCTTAATAAAAAACATCCATTTCCTCTAGCATTATAGCGAAATGAAAGCCAATCGAACTCTTTTACTATCATTTACGTGATCAGCTACTGTCAAAATGTAGAGCAGTGTTATAAAAGTAGTATTATAGTAAATTCAGGGATTATAAGTATTTACTTTCTGCAGAAGATTCGACCGCTTATAAGATAATTCATTGCATATTCACTTTTTAATTCTTGGCAAAGTTTAAAAGAAATTTGCAAAAATGTTACGGAGCATCTCTACTATGGCAAAATTAAATTATTGTTCTTTTTTGTAAAAGTTCAAGACCTTTTTATCGCAAAAGAATCGTAGTTCGCAGTTTCATTTTTGATCTCAATGTTATGAGTCTCGCAATTACTATTAAAACCTGAAACAAGTGTCAATAGTTCACTGTAAATATACATAGTTTTAAATTGCTCCTATGAGGTGTAGGACGAATGGAGGAGAGCCCGTGAGATGCAAACCTTTATTTAACAATACTTTCAGTTCTTTCCCATGCCGCAGCTGCCCTTACTGAGCTGTGCGAGTCGCAATCATTTTAAAAGGAATGCTTTTTGTGTTCGTGTTTAGTTCTGACCTTCGTCCAATAAGCGCATAAGTAGTCATGACAGCCTTAAATGTTTTGTCTATGTATAATGAAACCTCTGTTTATGAACTTAATTGATTCCTGACATTCGATCGTCAACCGAAATGTTCGTAAACCGAAACAATTTTTCTTGTCCGGCATTAATATGAAATGGATTAATTTGTTCCTGGATAACAGATGATTACTTATTTAAATTTTACAATAGTACTTTATGCACAAGTTCATAACCCCAAACCGATGGAAATCGTTACACAAACATAAAAATCACAATATTAAACAGGTAAAAAGAGAACGAAAATGTAATTTTATTTTACTGCTTCTGTATAAAGAACAGTGCACGGAGAAGGCGACATAAGTGGAAAACAATAATAAATAAACAATAAGATATTATTGCTTGGATGTGAAATTTCCGTCCATGAAAATATAAATAACTCTCTTTAGAAGGCATCTTATTTCATTTTTTTTTTTTTTTTTTTTTTTTTTTTTTTGTCTCTAAGAGCCACTCGAATTGCTGGAGACTCACTGGGCCTCTGTTTCACTCAAAATTTGTCCAATATCTTGTTATTGCTTCCATTTTTAAGATGTTTCTAAAGTAACACATGATCTTTGTCACTGAAAATGCACTTGTGTTGTAATTTGCTAATGCTTTATTAGGGCGATGTAGTTAAAACTTTGCTTCTTACCCTTGTTGCATTTTGTGGATCATAGAAATAAAATCATTCTTTTTCTCTTCTTCGTTTCAAGACAGGACTTCCACAGACGTTTTTTTTTTCCCCTGTTTCTGTTGTTGTAGTTCTAGTTGAGCTTACTTTTATGGTCCTTTGATAAGTTCTCCAATCTTTTTTGTTAACTTTCTAACCCATGGTTAGGAACACAAAATCATAGATAATAAAAAAGTCCTAAGTGACAAACCTCTCAGAGTCTCAGCCTACGATACAATTTAAACATAATTTCCTTCAGTCAATTGCTGCCAGGCTTTGTTAATGAGAGCAAAGCAATGAACAATATTAAAATTATATTTCTGAAAATTCTTGAGCGTTGATTATGTGGCATAGTTTACCTCAAAACACCTTGCGAAAATTGCCAATTTGAGTATTCGTAACTAGAGACACCGTTCGTAATTTGAGGCGTTTTTCGCTCAAATAATTTGTCCGTGAAGTGAGGCATTCATGATCCGAAGTTCCACGCTATTTCCTAAAACTTTGTGTTTTTTAGTAACTAAAATCACATCGAGATATATTGCAATGGAAGTGTTCTAGAGTCATTAGGATGTTTTGAAGCAGGAGATCAGAAAAATGTGCAGCGCCCTCCCCGGGACTCGAACCCTGGACCTCTCGAATACGCGCCGGGTATGCTTCCAATTACACCACGAAGGCATGCAGAAAGAAGGGAAAAAATACCTTATAATGTAAGGCATAGTTTTTCCATTAATCTATATATATGTTAGTTTTTTGTCTCCAAAAATACTAAATATTTTGTTTTGTGAATGCTCACTTTTAAATGTCACTTTAAAAAACCTAAAATTAGTATTTTATTTATTTACGTATTTATTTGTTTGTCAATGAAAGAAATCTGCCGAAGAATTTCACTTTTATTGAGGCGGGAAAGGTGAAATGCGAAAGTATATGCAGCGTTGGTTTTATGCAGTGATTGAAATAAATATAGCTGTTTATAATTTAGCATATGGTTTAAGGCATTTTCTGGTAGGATTACTTGATTCCTTGCGAAAAGCGGTAGAAAGTGTCATTCTTAGCAATAAAATATATTGTTATACTTCCAGTCTTTCAAATCAAAAAAAGTTCAACAATTTTCATCTTTCAACATTGCATCATGTGAACATAAAAACTGCAAACATAGTGAGTGCTCTTATGGATATCGCTATTATATATTAATAACCGAATTTCTTTTTTTCTTAATTACAGAGGCTTTCGTGCATTTTTTAGACGCTTTTGCTTTGCTATAACAAAATTTGTTTGCTTGGAAATCTGTTTTTTAACGGCAGCTATATTTTTGAAAGTATTAATTATCCTCTGCTAATGGACAGTTTTATTATTATGCAAAATGGCGGTTTTAAAGAAGCAGTAAATGGAAGGCTATTATTGTGCTCTTTTCGAAGAAAATTATTCTAGTTAGTACAAAACATCGTGAAAGCCATTGTTTTCCGATATCTAAAGCTACGATAGGTAATATTATCAAAAAGAAAGGAGAAAAACGTCAAAGTTTGGCTTCAAGGGAAAATATTAATCCAAATAATATCCAAGGAAGAAACGAACTACCTGCCTAAAAGGAGGGATGCCTTCATGGAAGACTTCCGAAGGGAACTGGCTCATATACACGTTACACATGGGAAAAACCACGAAAACGCCCATGCAGCCAGCCCGTTCGCGTGATTCAAACCTCGAACCGAACTACTATAATGTCTAGCGACTTTACTATTTGGCCGCTGGTGGTCACTGTCTCAATGGATGAATCTTGGGTAAAGTTAAATGACCGCAATAAACAGAGATGCATTTATTATTATCAAAAAGAAGGAAAAATCCTAGACCATGGTTCAAAGAATCTAAAGTTTTTCAAAGGGATTAATGATTGTTAGTGGTTTTTCATATAAAGGCAAATTAAAATAAATAGAATGGAGAAAAGTGTTAAGATCAATTCCACATATTATCAAGGAAATATCTGAAAACCAGTTTTCAAATATGAAATACCTTCTCTTTAGCCACAATGCCATCAATCAGTAGAATACCTTTAAGACAAGGCAAGTAGCCACAAATCAAAATCCACTGTTGATTTCCTGAAAAAAATTGAACAAGAGACGGTTATCAAGTCCTACTCTTCACTCATATTCCTACTAAATACTTTGATGTATCGCCCATGGAGTTTTGGACTTTAAAAAAAACAAATTGTCCGAACGTCGACCTACAATCCTCCTTGGACTCTGGAAAATTTTTAAAGAGGAGTGAGATAAAATACCTCTTTTGATACTAAAAAACTTTAGTTTCATGGAAATTACGGTGTAGAAAGATAGTGAAGGTTAAGGGTTATAAAATGAAACATTTAAAATATAAAACATTTAGGTAAAACATTTCTTAAATGCAATGCAAATGGTCTAAAAAATGTGCGAACAGCCTTTGTTATATGGCAGACCATGCATTTTTACCCTACCGAATTTCTGACGTTCAATTCATCATCATTACTGCCACCAATTTTATGATATCCAGCGTAATCGCTCTCTTTTCCAGTTTTCAAAGAGTATTGTTGCGATATTTTGTTTATGCCGTCTGTTTATTATCATATCGCTATTTTACTGTTATTTTAAATGTTTGGTATAGTTGCTTTAAAGCAGGGGGGACTTCACTAAATTTATACTTCCGTTTCAGCATAGCCTATGTGCTAGTACGATACTCAATACTTGATTTTGAAGTAAATGTAAAGAGTTGTAGAGTCAGTAGGTATTTTTTTGAAAGCAAGAGACATGAAAAATGAGTAATGCCGTCGCCGGAACTCGAACCACGGACCTCTCGAATATGCGCCGAGTGTGCTGACTATTTCACCACGAAGGCATGCTAAGAAGGTGGGAGAAATGCCTTATATGCTCTCCCTTTTAAAGGGTGACTGGGGATTATGGGACCCAATAGCTAAATCTTGGTGGTGGAGAATTATTATCCACCACCTCTTTTAGTTCAGGCGTCACTGCAGAGACATTAGGTTATTTCGAAGCAGGAAACATGAAAACGAGCAGTGCCCTCGATGGGGCGCGAACCACGGACCTCTCGAATACGCGCCGAGAGTGCTGATCATTACACGACGAAGGCATGCTAAGAAGGTGGGAGAAGTACCTTATAAAGTAATGCTTAGTAACACACGTAGGACAATGAAAAACATAAGAAAAATATGTGTCATACAATCCATTTCCTTACTTCTAAGCTCTAATTTTTATGCATCTCATAACTTTTATTAAAATACAAAATCAAATGATAATTTTTTAAAAATAAGAAATTAAGTCCATAAATAATATCTAAAAATAAAAACTTTAATTTTAATAAGTTTTACTGTATAATTATATTATGAAATATAAAGAAGGGGAAAAAACCGGACAATTTGCATATATCTAAAACTCAACCGAATGGAAAATTACGGCATCAGAAAGAGGTCATGGAAATGTTATATGGTAACTGCATGTTCAATTACATGTGCAACAAGCTGATATGAGTCTCCCGTTTCCAAATGCATTTGATTTCTGTAAATTTGTAGAAGCTATATTTCATGGTTTTATGATAAACTACTCAGAATTTTATACTTGTGTATATAATTGTTATAGATTTTTTTATGTTAAACTGAATAATAATCATTTCGTTTTGCTTGCATTTCACTACAACTAAACATAAATAATAAGAAAAACAAGACATTAATTGCAACCAAATTATTACATGAAATATGAAAGGCTTTAAAATACTAATAAACTTCTAATGGCCGGATAGGATAAAGTATTTTGTATGCTTATAATTTAGAAATAAAAGGAAACAAAAAAGAGAAAAATTGTTCATACCATTTTTATCATTATTACGTTCTCGTATTTAAAATATTAGTCATTCTTCTCTACAACGAAATAGCGGGTGTTTCTCAAGGTTGCAGGAAACTGACTAGTTTTATTTGATTCCACTTACATTCAGACTTCCCTTTCAGTAGGTTTCACATGATATGCAGACAACAAAGGTTCTAACAGATATCAAGACAACAATACAGGTATTTAAAAATGGCATACATAAACAAAATTTAATAGGAACTTCAGGAAGCAAAACACAGTTATGCAGTTGCATTATATTTGGATAAAGTTTTAACATACTAGAATTATAATAAGAAGAATTTGACAGAATTAGATAATATTAAGAATTAGACAATTTATTAGATATATTATGACATATACTCATTAAGTAAACAATCATCTGTGATTTCAGGAACGATTTAATCCATTTTACATTAATTTTTATGGGAAAAATAGTTTGTGTTTACCAGACGAACAGTCTCCAGGAACGAATTAAATTCATGAAACGAGGTTTCACTGTAATCTGAATTTCAGATTTAGGTTTGGTTTATTTAATTACGGCAAAGCACACTAGGGCTATCTGCCTAAGGGCAGGGATGCCTTCGTGGAGGACTTTCTAAGGGAAACTGGCTCGTATACACGTTACACATGGGGAAAACCACGAAAATGGCCATGCAGTTAGCCCGCTCGCGGGATTCGAACCTCGGACCGAACTACCAGTGTTCAGCGACTTTACCGCTCGGCAGCTGGTGGGCCCGAATTTCAGATTTAAAAAAGAAGTCTTTGACTGTTGGTTCAAACTAAATTCTGACTAAAAAATAAACTGGATTAATCTTTTGCATTACTAATGTCTCGAGATATGAGCTCCACCTAAATAAAATTTTAAATACATGTTAATTTCTTAATTTAACTTTTTGATGCCTTTGAATTTTTTTAGCGAATTTAAAATATTTTTAAATGAATTTTACTTTTGTGGAGTTTTTTTTTTTTTTTTTTCATTACTAGCTCTCTTTACAGAAATTCAAATGGAAGTAGTATATGTCTGTCTTTCTTCGCTGCTAACATATAAGAATTTCTCATGATCACATTTCTTATGTAGTTCTGTTATATTTAAATCACAAGTTGTATAAATTTCGAAGAAATGTAATGTTATTTAAATGTAACGAATGGTGAAATATATGTAATGCAAAATCGATTCTTTAAAAAACTGTTAATTGCATAGAATTAGTGCATAGAATCCTTTTTAACGCTATTGTTTTGGTATCACTTGTCATCATCGGCGGCCTAGTACGACCACCTAACCATACAAGTCATTCCTCGTTTCATTCTCAGTGATTTAACGGAGTGGTTGCTTAAGATTCTTATGCGTAACATTTATGAGTCAGATCTTTTCAGAAAATCCTTCAAGAAAACACATTCTACAGGATATATAATCCATTATTGCTTTTTTAAAATAAACCCTCGTACAAAACCTATACTTTCATTAATATTTATATATAATGACTCTACTTTTATAGCAAGAAATAAAAATAATATTTAATGCTTCCCTAATTTGGTATGTTTTTTATAGAGAATGATGATGGTTAGATTAAATTAGATTATTTAATTAAGGTTAAGTATATACGAGAACCTGCCTATAACAAGTGATATACTCGTAAAGAATTTTCAGAAAGAAATTGCTGGCATTCACATTGAATATGCGAAAGACAATGAAATTCCTACACAACCAACTCATTAGATCACCAGAAATACTAGAACCCGGAGCAAATTATCAGTATCTCGTTGGGAAATTAAATTGTACGAATACAAAAAATTTCCTCCTACTCTTGCAATGGAAATGGTCTTTTGTCGTATTACCTCACTACCATTTTCACCCTCTGCCGAGCAGAGATCCTTTGTTATCGTAACTTAATACAATCAATTGCTTTAGAAATAAGATGATGAAAAAATATCGTATTGAAGAAATTTAGTTAAGAGTCGTTAGGTTTATTTCGGGCATGAAATATCAATGATATGGATTCGAATTCCGGACCTCCTGAGTGCTAGTCGGAAACGCTTCCAATTACACCACGAAGGCATGAGATTAAGAGAAAGAAAATACCTTGCATTTTCTTTCATTTAAAGGGGTAGTGAAGAGGAGGAACCGAATCGTCAAATCCCGGTTCACAATTTTAGTTCGAGCCCCAATGTAATTATTTAGAATCTTTATGAAACCGGGAAACCTGAAGAATGAGCAATGGGCTCGCCAGGGTTCAAACTCCGGACCTCCCGATTGCCAGCTGTACGTACTTATTACTTGCCACGAAGGCATGCGGTAAGAAGAACGAATAATCCTCACGATCAACATCTGCATAGATTCAGAAATTTCATCTAATTTCTATTTGTAAAGCATACATAACTGCCCAAACTTCACTTCAAGTTTTGACTGATTTACTACCATTAGACCTCTTAGTGAAAAGAGATGCAACAACTGCTCATGTAATCAGACTAAATCTTTCTACTACACGTTGGGACCAAAATTATCTAAGAACTCACTATGAAAGATAAATTTAACACAAGTCCTAGCATCCCTAGAAAAGTGGTGACATGAAGCTACTGGAAGATGGACAAGTTTTTTTTTTTTTTTCCAAAGATTACCAAGCCTCTAGTCGCATACAATACCATACTCTAGTGCAATATATACCAGGTTTGTAACAGTCGTGGCCTTTTTTATGCCTATCTTCATAGATTTAGAAATCATAATTCTCCAATGTATGAATGGGGTGAGGATGGACACTCAGACCTTTACTTTTTCGATTGCTCTTATACATGATCATTACATATACGAAAAGCGACTGAAAGAGCCTGGCCATTGTGGACCATAAACAGTCTTAAGAACGATAAAGTAGAGGTACAAATGAGAAACATTTGGGAAGACTAACACCACCAGCGTTAAACTAGGCTTTACTTTCGAATATAATTATATTGCTATTCATATGTTATTGTTTATTAATTACTTATATATTACAGTTTATTAGAGAGTTTATTAGTTATATTACTAAATTTATTTCAAGTTTGTATTATTGTTTATGCACTTTTATAGGCTTATTACTATTATAATGCATTTAAAAAGTGTTATAAACTAGAGTAAGACATATAAACTAATCAAACTGTACCGTATTATACGGTTAGCGTTTTTAATTTACATTAATAACTTTATATCAATTATAATTAGATTTCTATTGTCATATTATATAAGATATATACTTGTTTAAAAGTTATTGATTTGTAATTTTTAGCTCAAAAGGGCTTTAACCCCCGAATGGGAGTTTAGTCTCGAAACGGGATTTTGCACTGTCCACTAGAAACGGCTGTATCACTTTTCAAGTTGTTGCAACCAAATATTATCGCCCTATATTATTTATAAAAAAAAGTAAGTAATGAAGAATTTGCATGTATGTATGTATGTTCCTCGCATTGCGAAAGAACGACGGTACCTAGAGCCATCAAATTTTGAATAACATAGTTCTTCAACCGAACATCTGTCCCTGGAAGCCCGAATTTTGAATTTTATATTTCATAATTTGTAAAACTTTAATGAATTTTTGCTTAACAAACTCAATGATTTGAAAAATTGAATTGAAATTTCTATGATTTGAAAGAAATCACTGAGAAAAATCTTTTATCTCCAGCGCGCGAGAGTATCTATCAGAAATTCTAAAGCTATGGGGGGGGGGTTAAATCTTTTGTGGTTTTGCCGTTGAACTGAATTTTATGTGGAATAAGTGCAAAGACGTGATCAGGCGAAATTCAAGGCATAAATCGTTAATAACAAAAAACAAAAAAAAAGTTTTGCAAGCCATCTTACTAAGAAAATAGACATTGATATGATGAAGTGAAAAAAGACTGGGGAAAAAAAAAAAAAAAAAAAAAAAAAAAAAAAACAGAAAAATGTATGCCAACACTTCCCACTGCATCGGGAATTCTAAATATATGCCGCTATGCTGTTTTTAAAATTTTCGTAATTTTGTAACTTTATATAGCGGAAGTGCGAAGAAAAACATGCTTAATAAGAAAGTTAAAAAGACAAAACGAAATGTGTTTGCTGGAGGGAGTGCAACAGCAGGCTGGGAAACTGCGAACTCAGCGAGAGAGTAAAATACCTTAGCAAAAACCCTTTGAGCGACCGTTAAAATCTGAACCGTTTTAGAGTTTTCTTTTCTTAAAATTATATTTTGTTTTTTTTCTAGGTTTCTTTTTTTATTTAATATTATTTATTGTATCTTTATTTTTTATAATAATATTTATTATTTGCCGTATTTTTATGCATTGTCCACTGTGTTATTCATTGTTTATTCTTGGGGGTCGGCAGCCTACGGCCGGCAAGATGATGTTATTTTTTACATGAAAAATAAAACGAATTACGAGCTGTTATACAACTGCCGATAATTGAGTTCGAAAGTTGTGAATAATGACCACGCGTGACGCTACTGTCATACTCTCTCGTTTGCCGATCTTTTTAAAAGCACTTCAAACAGACGAATGTTATGTTTGTGCTTTCCCTCGCCTCCGATTTCTCTTCAGAGATTCCCACGTCCGGAACTTTTATATCATAAGCCTCTGGGCTTTAATTCAAGGAACCGGCAAAGTTGCTTTTTGCAATAGTTTGGTCGTAGTAACGAAACGTAGTCGTCGAATGTTTGTGCATTGCGCGAAAAAACTTCTATGATTTTAAGAAGAAAGCTATACCAAAGTATAGGAGTGGTTCCGTCAGACCAAAGAGGGAAAAATGTATACGACATTTACTTTAGGGTTATCCATCCAACGTTAATACCTTTTTTTCGCGGGTGTGCTAAATAGCTGTTGAGCCAGTATCGAAGGTCACATTAATCAAGATTTCAAACTTATGTGAAATTATTTTTTTTCCCCGCTGTATGGACAAGAATCAGATCAGTAATCTGCGCAAGTAAATTAATTAATGGATTATTTATTTTGGAGTAATAAAACCTACGAAAATCCAAGTTAAAACTATCGTGAAAAGTTTTGTCAAAGAACGAATCCTATACGCTCTTTGATTTTACACCGTATTCTTCAATTTTCTGTATACCTGACTATTTAAGGAATTTCGTATCTCCCAAATCGTGGATTTAGGGTCCAGTAGTAAACTACTTACATTAAGTGTAATGGAAGTTTCCTGTCTTTACATACATGTTCTTTGATTGTGCACCACGTGAACGTGTTGACAGTTTTTCTATGGCGTTGCGCGTGGTATCCTATGTGAAGGAATTCTGCGTTATTTTGTTTTGTTTTGTTCATCACCTACCGTGACCATATCACTCTCAAAATCAAATAAAAAGAGAAAAGCAGACCTCGTATGCTGTACTTTAAAGCAGAAGGGAGTGCCAATTACTTTGTCACAGAATCAAATGACAAAGTTTTATGTTTCATATCAAGTGACATAACAGCTGTGCGAAAAGTGATATGCGTCGTCATTGCCAAAATAAGCAAGTGGCACGGTATTCAGACCTTATTGAAATATCATTAAATTTGAAACATTTAAAACGGAATATGTCATTACAACGCAATTTTTAAGGCTTGTGAAAATGCTAAATGTTTAAAACCTTTGTTAATTCATTGTATCCTTCATCAGCAAGCTCTTTGTGGGAAACATTTCAATATGTCATGTATTATTTAAGCAGTTTTTACCAAAACTAAACTTAATTCGCTCTCGTGGATTTTAACCATAGCCAGTTTCGCGAATTTTGATAGAGATCGAACTATCCTGACTTGTCTTATCATACAAGTGTTCGATGGCTCAGCAATGGGAAAGTTTTGTTGAGATTCTTCCTACTGAAAGAGATGACAGATATTTTTTTTAAATGAGAAAAATTGCCCACTACCTTTATTGTCAAACAGCGAATGGCTGTGGAAATTAGCATTTGCCACGGATGTCATGGGATATCCCAATGAATTCAATTTAAAATCACTGGGGAAAACACTGTGTCTGGTATATGTGAAATGTATTCTGTCGTAAAGGCGTGTCGCCGAAAATTTGCATTATTTGAAACGAAAATAACACTAAACAAATTTGACCATTTTACATGTTTTAAAAATTTTAAATATTAGAGAAATCTCCATTCCCAAAAATATCCATGCAGGATACATTTTCTGAACTTATACTACAGTTACAACAGCGTTTTATAGATTTTGATGCAAGTGCCAAAGATATTTTAATGTTTAAAATTCCATCTGACTATATAATTGAAGAGCTTCCATAAGACCATCAACTGAAAGTGACTAATTTGTAAAATGATGATATGATAAAAAATGTGTTAAAAGAAAAAGATCTAACTCAGTTTTATAAATATCTTTCGGAAGATAAATACGCTCAGTTAAAATCATATGCACGGGAATCCATAACTGGAGTTCTTACGAATGCGAAAACACATTTCCGAAAATGCATCAAATTTTTTAATTTGCATTGCAGTAATGTGCTTGCAATGAAACTCACGGTTAACGATTTCTTTGACATTTCACTGACTAAAAAGCCTTAGTATTCAAGCAACGAAAGAAGAAAATCCCTCTCCTCTAAGCAATATGCGAGCTAATAAATCTGTTTTATACAAAATTAAAAATGCTTTTAGGTTTGATGGCAATATATGGACTGCCTTCGTGGAAAAGCAACACAAAATATTTATTTTTTTGAACAGAGCAAAGCGCATGGGGGTTATCCACCTAAGCAGAAGGAATACCTTACAGGTGGAATTTCTTAAGGTAACTCTCTGGAATTTATGCTGTAAACTTTAAACCAAATTTTTTATTTTTAGTCTCAAGCAGTTTCTTTAATGTCTCACAACTGATGTTATTCTTGAACATGTAAACAAAATTCGAAAAACAGAACGGCTTTGTGATAATTAACCCCCTTCTGCGGAAAAAAAGTTGAAATAATCTGATTGACGTTTTCATTGCTGTTAGTGATATTTTTCTCGATGCCACGAATTGCCACTTATGTGCAAGAGTAGTACGGTACCACTGTTCCTTTTTCTGCAACAATATAGCTCAAAAACCCATTACTCCTTCCTTATTTTGCTCGCACGATCGTGTTAGTAAACTCAGTACGCCTGGCGATAGGTCACAATTTCATTGAAAAGTAACTGCATGGAAATGATCATCATTGTAAATACGGAGAAAAGGACAAAATTGTGTTTCCTTTGTATTCAAGATCTTTCTTTTCTATTGCACGAATAAAATCTTCACATTCAAGTGCAGATTACCAGAGTGTATTTCACGAGTTGCGGATCACAGGATTTCTTTGAATATTTTAAACATAATGCACCAAAACGATTTAATTTGCTTAAAATAACATCTGTTTGGCAAACTAAATTTTAAAAAAAATGTTCATCGTGTATAAATACAGTCTTGTCACAGATCTGCAGTAGCATTACTTGCCAATGAAACTTGCTATCAGGATTCATCTCGTAAGATAAAAAAAATCCAAAAGCTTGCTAGAAAACTTTAGGAGTGTATAGACAGTAAGAGAAAATGAAAAGGAAATGGTTTTCTCTGCCGTAAATTCTGATTCAGTCCAAACCTTTAAATAGAAGGATCTATTGTGCAGAAATAATTGCTCTGTATTTTGTTTGGATAACAGTATCAGTTCATTTCCTAATCGAGAGCGCAGACATCACAACCGAATGCCTCTTCACATAGTGCAATTATTTCCACGCTTTAGTTTGTATGGCTTTATGTTTAATATCCACTTATTGTATTTTTTTTTGTTTGAACTATCATTTCTACTTTCGTTGGTTCCCACTAGAATGTAAATTAGTTTATGTAAATATAAAACATAATACGTAATTAGAGGTTTTAGCAAAAGATCGCTGAGGGTCCATTTTAGCTCAGCTTCTAAATTTGCTTGAATCGGATTTAGCCTTTTCTAATCACGTTTATTGGCATGAGGGCCTGAGCCAAAATGCATAGGAGGCCTTTTTCCTTGTAAATATCGCATTCTGAATACTTACGTTTTAATTTAACATTTGTGTTTTGTCACCGTCGTAAGCAATATAATCTTCTGTTATTACAAAAGCTGTGTAAATTGTTGGAATGAAGATCTAATAAAAAGGTTTGTCTCAAATTTTCTTCTGTGTTCGGTGCTATTTCATTGGAAGACTGAGACAGAATGATAAATTGCTTGACGGAGCCAGAGATTACAGTTAAATTATGTATATGGCTTTTTATATTTAGAGCTTAGACTTACAAGGTTTTTGTTCATCTAATTCGGCTTGCTAAATCTTAAGTGAATTACCTATTTAAAGAATAACTGGTCTATGCTATAACTTCAGTAACCACTTAGGGAAGAAAATAAAACTTTATATTAATATTACATAAAGGGTGATTATGCACTTTTAGAACGATTTCGAGGCCGTTTAATTAATATTTGAAATGTAAAAATACTTTCTTAAATGTTCGATTAAATGGCCTTTTTCCTGAACTTCATGCATCGTGATTTCCACGATAGAAGGGCTTTTCGCAAAATTTCCAGAGTTATTGATCTCCATTTCTCTTCCACTCCTTTCTAGGGTTCACAAATCGTAGTAGGCTTGTACTTAGATAGAGTTCTTTTAGACCAAATGTGCTTGGTCTATAGGTGAAACATTGACTTCGCAAAACGTTGAAAAGTAGTATATGCAATACCAGGATCACTCTCATTTTTTTTTTTTTTTTTCAAGAAATGCAGTGATACTTTTCGAAGTACGGCTTGTTGCTTTGTCCTCGGTGCAGCTTCACTCACACTTCAGTCATTGGGACAAAGAAATGGAAATTCCTCTCTTTCATTTTAACTTTTCGAAAAATGATTTACATTAATTTATTTCATGTACATTAGTTTCCTTTTCTGCTTTCCTTTTGTGATTGGGAGAGACTTTATATATATATATAAAGTTTAATACGATAATGTTTAGGAAAAATTATTATCAATTATTTTTCCTACGTCTATAGTCTATTGGTAAAACGCCTATCGATTTGGGTTTTTGAAAAGAGCTCTTTCTAAGCGCAAACCGTCCACGATTGATGGACTAGCCTTAGTAGGAAATTAGTGGAAGAGGGCTGGAAATGAAACAAAGTAATTATTAATTATATTTAAATGATAATGTTCATAAAAATAATTCTTTACCATATGAACCATACTTTCTGATCTACAGATAAATGAAATCAGTTGTATAATAAATATACGCAAAAGCTAATTAATAAACTTAAAAATGCATTGATTGAGAATGAGATTTGTTTGCATTGTTATAAGTAGACCACAGAAGAGTCTTCGATTTTAGTCCCTTGATTTTATTATCATTGGTATCACACTATAGCTTTGTGCAGATTTTCAGTTCTTAAAACTGGAAAAAAAAAAAAAAAAAAAAAAAAAAAAGATTTTAATTACGTGCAGATGTAGCCCAAATAAAAATGTATTTTAATAAATAATTATGTAATTCATTCAAAATCGTTTCCATTAATGTCGAAAAATTTATATTATTGTCAACGTCAAGGCTACAACCTGAAGTTCGATCTGGAGCAAAATCTCTCTTCCGATAGTCAAATTTAATTGAAAAATTCATCGGTACATCTTTCAAAATATTCTTAACATGACTGACAAATTAGCATTATTTAAGTGTTCTGATTTAACTTAATATTTGTTAATAAGAATCCATTTTAAAGTGAAAAATACATACTTTGTTAGTTTAGAGTCTTTTTGCATGCTGTTGGAGGACAGATTGCTAGACAAGAAGAATGCTGTCTATATTTCGCGTAGTTTTATATCTTTTCTTGTCCTCCGTCACTGCATGTTGACTGCGTGTTGATCATAACTTTTAAGTATTTACAGCTCGTTTTTTTGTATACGAACACTACGCATAGCAAATGAATGATTGACATGCCAATTAATTTTTTCCCTTTTTCATTTTAATTTATTCTTAAATACATAAGTGTCCTGAAAACATGCATATTAACTGTGAATTTGAAACATAACATGTAAATTTTCACGCTTTTTCTACGTAGACATATGATATGTAGTTTACTACGATTACACACGAGAATGTAATACCATTCACAAACGCATACATACTTCACACACGCGCGCACAGATACGCATGGAAAAAAATTGATGGGCACACCATATGGCTTCTTTGTACTGCTTATTAAATTATACATATTTTTATGCATTTCATTTAAACTTATTTCCTCGAATGTCATTAGAGATATATTTCTCATTCAATCAGCTCAGTTCTCACTTCTTGGCCAGGTAAAAATACATAAAAACTCAAAACATCTTCATTAAAAATTGTAAAATACAGAAAAACATAAAACACCAAATACAGTTTAAAAAAATCGGTACACAGTGGGTACATTTATACAAAGGGAGGTGCACAACTACATGTTATAGCAGTCCCATGTATAAAATTTCAACATTCCGAAGCTACTAGTTTTTGAGTTATACGAGATACACCCATACGTACAGACGTCACAAAAATAATCTCTTTTAAATCCATTTTACAATCCGTATTGGGAAAAATATCCTTTATTCTCTTTGTACGTTTTTTAAATCCATTTTACAATCCGTATTGGGAAAAACATCCTTTATTCTCTTTGTACGTGCAGATGTCCCTCAAAAACACCATTCAGATGGATTCGAAAGCGGTTAAAATAAATATTTTCGGAGAAATACGTTACCCGAAATTTTTCGCGATTACAATACTTCCTTTACTTCGTACAAGGACTTAAAAAGGCAAAGAATATCTCCCATTATATTCAGTTAAACCACAGAAGGAAACACTTTGTATTGTCCAAGATCCCCTTGATTATGTCTCTTCAAAATTTCAGATTATTTTGCTAGTAAATACTAGACTTTAAGAAAGCTTTTAAAAATGTTATGATGGACAAGGTGTTTGTAAGCACGAGTAGCCGAGTGAATAAGACTGCTGATCTCTGGTAATTTGATCCACCTTCAGACACCGGCAAATGGGCTAGCTGCATGGGCATTTATATGGCTTTCTTCATGTATAAATTGAGTATTAGCCAATTTTCTCCATGAAAGCATGCCTCATGGATATTCTACATATGATACGTATGACGCTTCAGGCGTCGTCTTCGTTCCAATCTTGATGAGACTTAATAAAATAATTCTTTTGTCACAGTTTAGGAAAGAGCGAGCTAGTTATAAAAAACATATCCTGGCCGCCAAGGTCTCCAGCTGGAGAACCTATAAGGTATTTCTCCCACTTCTCTAGCGTGCCTTCGTGGTGTAACGGTAGCATGCTGGGCCGGTATTCCAGAGGTTCGTGGTTCGATTCCCAGCGAAGGCGGTTGCTAATTTTTCATCTCTCTAGCTTCCAAAAATCCTAATGTCTCTACAAGTGGCGCCCGAACTAAAAGGGTTGTGTATGATGATTCTCCGCACCCAGGATTTAGCGACTAGGTCCTCTAAAACCCTAGTCGCCCTTTAAAAAGGGGAATATATAAGGTATTTCTCCCACTTCCCTAGCGTGTCTTCGTGGTGTAACGGTAGCATGCTGGGCCGGTATTCCAGAGGTTCGTGGTTCGATTCCCGGCGAAGGCGGTTGCTAATTTTTCATCTCTCTAGCTTCCAAAAATCCTAATGTCTCTACAAACCTTCTGCACCACTAACACCAACCCGTACCATATATTACATAAAATTACTACTCAAAACATATAGCAGCCTTCTCAGATTCTTATTGAATCCTATCCCACAAATAGCACAGCCAGCATAGCAGCTAACCGTCAGGCTGGCCGGAATGCGTCCAAAGTAAATAAATAATTGAAGGCATGCCTGCACTTAAGCAGATAAATTTTGCATATTTTGCTGTAGTTGACATAAATAAACTAACTACAAAATCAGAAATAATCAGACAGGGTGAATGAAATGGCCATAGTTACTTGGAGGTGATTAGTTCATCAAAGAAAGAGGAAATTTCATTCATGCACACTTCATCCTGTTCATAGCACTTTGTCGTCAAATTACTATCTGTTGCAAATGTTTAGATGCGAATTCGAATTACGAATACTTATTAAGAAAATAGGCTAATTATTTTTGAAATGTTCAACAGTATTCCAGTGAAACAAACGTGCGTACAAGTTCATTACCACTTCCTATTGGCCATGACAGAATTAGCCATTTGATGCGAAGATTGAGCCCTTTGTCAGGAATTTCACAAGGGTTACGATGATTTGGGAAAAAAAGTTACATCTTGTGGAGAAAAATATAGTTGGTGTTTTGGAAGAGCACACTGACTATTAGTGTGTTAAGCAAAAAAAAAAATATTTTATAAGTTTATAAAATAACATTTTATTTAAAACTCATGAAATAATTAATGGACGAAGAGAAGGAAAATACTTATCATATAGGTTTTATGAGAAAAACCTATATGATAAGTATTTTCCTTATGCTCTTTACGACATTCATCTGTAATTTTGTATCAAGAATAATAAAATAATGGGGTGCCACTTATAAATTTATGAAGAAAATAAATACTTTTGACAAAGCAATTTAATTCATAGGTTTCGTTATTTGGGAGTCCACGCTTTTATTGTTCGTAATTTAAAATTGTAAATGAATTTTGAATTTTGTAGAGAATTATTTAATCTGTTTTTCCCCTTTTAATTCATTACTTATTTTTTGAGTTTTAGATAAAAGCTTTTTTATAAAAACAAATTTGTTTATTTATTTTATTTTCAAC
The DNA here is from genome assembly GCF_044657685.1 of Stegodyphus dumicola. NCBI lineage: Eukaryota > Metazoa > Arthropoda > Arachnida > Araneae > Eresidae > Stegodyphus > Stegodyphus dumicola. The sequence continues at coordinate 213,698,477 of NC_140773.1, read as the reverse complement.
TTTTTAGTCCGAGTGACATCGTGTAAATCAAATTTTTCAATTGAAAAATAATTTTTAACATGAATAATCGGTCTGTTACTTCCAACAATTCTGTTACATCTAATTATAAAAACAAATCAAGCAAATGTCGAAAATTTCAGTAAAAAAATCTGAAATTACGTTGAAAATTCCATATAAAGGTCATTTAAAGGATATTTTTCCCGCTCTATCCCATGGTGCACACAGTAAAATTCTGAAACTCTTAATTAGTTAGTTAAACGAAGATATGTGCAAAAACGCTTTCAAAATTAAATTTAAAATAATCTAAATCGAATTTTTGAAACAACAAAAAATAAGTAAATAAATTTAAAAAAAAAAAAAAAAGAAAAGAAAAGAAAGAAAGAAAGAAAGAAACATCGCCTTACTCCGTTGTATTTTTATTCACAATTAGTGAGCCTGTAAAGTTTGAGCTGGATAGCTTAACAGGAAACAGTCTAAAAATCCATAACACAGTTTTCTCCATAGTCACAAACACTATTAGCAAGTTAAATAAAAAAAACTTATAAAAACACGATAAAAAACTTATAAAAACACGATTAATTAAAAAAATTTAGAAAGCAGACGATTATTTTTTAATCATTCTTATTTTAAAAGAAAGTGAATAAATTCTTGTTTTGCAAGAGAGTTATAACATTTGAAAACTTCAAACCTTTATGACAGTTTAATCTGCCAAAACCTCAACTAACTTAAAAATACTTTAAAAGCTAGAGAGTACAAAAGAGTAATATTTTAATGACAGTAAAATAATTAAAAGCATTCATTGAAAAATATTTTTTTATTGGCCGTGATCACTACTTTACCATGTAATTAGCTTAACAATTTATATACTGCTTTACAAATACTAGACAACTAACGAAATAACAGTAACTAAAACTATCAGTTCTTATGTCTACGTACTAAAGAAACTTAATGATTTAATTTCAATGGTTTCGCTACAGAGTGGCATTAGAATAGATAACTATGTAACCGTACTACGTTAAAATAAATTCCACAATTCTATTTCAATTTGTAGTCTTTTGCAATTATGTGAAATACGTAGTTAAAGGAACAAAACAGTTATTGCTCCAATAGGTTTTTACCCCTGGTTTACATATTACGAATTTAGTATTTAAAAATTAGTATTTTCTTCGCAAAATGAGGCTGTTTTTTATAATTTTGTTTATAATATTATTTGTCTTAAGATGTGAGGATTTACTCTTTTCCTATCACAGAGAGGGAGAGACGGGAGCTTGCTCTCAACGCGTCCAATAGAAAATGCCACCATAATTTTATTACACATAATAAAGCTGGTTAATGCCGTAAAAACAAATAAACGTTCTTGAAAATTTATTGCTTCAGTAGTAAATGATACCATTTTCGTTGCAAAAAAACTTATTACCGTTGTTACCCTTAATCTGGTGTAATAAAAGCATTATTTTGATGAATATGTATGTACTTACAAAATTTCTCTTGTGCAGTATGTATGGCTATCCAGTATTTTATAAAAAAAAATATTGTGTCATCTGGAAAGTTCTGCGCCTTTTTTCATGAAAAATACAAATGAAACAGTACAAAAACATAAAAAAAATCATGGAATTACCATAAGCGACATTTTATTCTATAACTTTTCCCCATATCTCCAGTAGGCGGAAAATTCATTTTTTAAAATGTCATTAGATTTATTCATAGGAAAGTTAATTCGGTGTTGTTTAACACTCTCCAAAGAAATGAATTCTAGGCCATTAACACATTGACTACAAATTTTAAAACAGAATTACTCCATTTTCTATCCAAGAAAACAAAATACGTCATAAATAAGGTAAATTTAGCATTTGGGATTTTCTGACAAATCGTTTTCAAGCCAAAGGCTGGGACACATATGTCGCAGTCGTAGTTAATAGGATACATATGTCCCACACATAACGATCGACTTCCTATAGGCACACCTATTTTACTCTGGAAAGCTTTATTATATGAAATAGATTTACGTCGTATGGTACAGGGTAAAGCATTCTTTGCATAACCCAACATTACACATTGCGGAACTCATATTTGTTCTTTTCTTTATATTCATTCGTGTGCAACGAGCACAGCGGCGTCTTGATTTTTCAACTATTGGAAGATGATTCCCAACATTCAGGTGATTCTTAGCAATCTTAGATCCAGCAGTAATTTTTAAACTTTTATTGGGACATATGTCCCGTTCGTAGTCAGAGGATTAAAAGAATTTTGAAGTGAGGCGAAGCGCTGAAAATCCAAGAGGGCAAGATCTAGTGAATATGGGGTGCGACATAAGAACATTCCAGCCGTATTCAATATAAGTTTGTCTGACATTCATCGAAATGTGGGGCCAAATATTGCCATGAAGGAGGGCAGCACCTCGATAGCTGGGCAGTTCTGGGTACTTTGTTTCAATTTCTCCTTTTAAAATTGGCATTTAGAAACAATACTTTACCGAATTAATAGTGTGATTTGGTGGCAACAATTCACAGTATAAAATTTCTTTGTAGTCTGGCCATACAAAAGCCCCCTGTCGATGTTACCAAAGGAAATTCTTTTGGCTTACCCCATGATATTTTTGTTTTGAATATTATTGCATAATACGCAGTTCTAATATACAGTAATGATGCATTTCGAAAGAGGAGCTTTAGTTTTTTTTCAGCAAATAATCACATGTCGAAACTCAAGCAAGTGTATTCTGCTCTTTTAAAATATAAAGTACCCATACATTGAAGCAGAATTCGTCAAATGGTCATGAACTGCATTTTTTGAAATACTTAGTCTGTATGATAATTTTTGAACTGCATAAGGTGGATATTCAGCGAAAGCTTCTTTTAACAGGTCTTTATTTACATAGGATGATCACCCAGAGCGGGCATCATCTTCAAGACTGAAATTTCCATGCTTCTCAAATAACCTTTGAGCTATGCCATCTGAAACAGCCCTTTTTCATATATAACACCGCATTGCAAGAAGTCTGACTAAAAATATTTTACTTATCTTCAAAATAAAAGAACATAATATGACGAAAATGAACTTCTGGGTTCTCCATTCTTAACACCACACTGATACAAAATTATACTACAATACATGATAAAATTACACAGTGTGCAGAAAAGACCGTATTTAAACATTTGCTTCGATTAAGTTCACTTCTTATCAGAAGTAAAAAATAATTAGAAAAAAATGGCAAATTCTGTTCTTTCTAAGTTTTGGCGAAATTTTAATGGAACTTTTAAAACTAAATGAATGCAAATTTTTAAAAGTTGAAAATTTTGAAGCTATCTTAAGTAAGAAAATGTTTTTGAAAAAACGGAATTAATTCATTTCGACATATTATTCAGTTATTCAGCACGAAATATACAATTTTTATATAAACCAATAACAGCAGAATAAAATGTGCTCAGAATAGCAGGCATAAGTCTCGAGTATTTTGAATTCGTTTTTGAGGTTTTACCCTTTGAAAGACACTGGGATAAAGAAATGGAATTTCTTCTGTAAATATTGGACGTTAAATTTTTGCTTGGTAGTACTCTGAGTTGATTTTAGCATTTTCCCATTCTTCTATTTTCAATTTCTATTCTAAAAGAATCCTGTGGCAATCATAAACCCTTTACTGAAACTTTCTTTGCATTAACGGAACCAGGTTTGTAGACTTTTTTCTAATTGTTTTTGATAATAAGTAGACCTTTTTTATTGCAGTCATTTAGGTAAAATCATGCTTCATCAAAGGCCACGATGTATTTCCATTTATCACCTGCTAAATAAATTTTCTTAAAAGGTTCTGAAACGTTTTTTGCGCTGATCCACGTTCCTAGTCGAAAGCTGGTGAATATGATGTTTTTTTAACTGTTTGAAGCTGTAAATCATGGCTTGTTATTTTGTTAATTCTTGCTACAGTTGTATTTAAAGACTATGCTTATGCAGTTGATTTCTTCGTAGGCGGATTTTCTCTTGTTAACCAATGATTTTAGAAATATAAGAAACACTACGTACTTTCTCGAGTATTCGTTTGGAGTCTGCTTTTCATGTAAGAGTAATTACTGAAAGTTTTTCCTTTTCCGATTAATAAACGCCATGTCTTTCTGAATGTTTTTGAATTATGGAATAAGAATATTTCTCTTCAGAAAGAACAAAAAAAATATCCTTCAATTCATAATTTGTTGAAAACGCGACATTTTAAAAAGAGAATAAGTTTAAAAGAACAGACGATATTTCTATTTCAAATAATTGTGTTGCCAGAAATTTTTATTCCAAAACATTTTCTTTTTTAATATTAACGAAGCCATCCTAAAAATGTATAAACAGCCTCTGTAATTTTTTTTTTTTTTTTTTTTTTTTGTGTGTGTGTGTGTGTGTGTGTCTGTGTGGCACTTTTGAATATTTCATTAACATATAATCATCCAGATATAATTCAGAAATATTCGGCTGCTTCTTGGGGGAGGGACGAAAGAATTTTCAAAATTCAATTATTTGTTGTATTAATTTCATTATGTTATTTTTTGAGTGTTTTTGTTTCTTTCCAGTTTTCATGTATGTTCTTTCTGCTAGACTATAAACCGTCAATTTCGAATTAATTATTTTTTCTTGAATAGGTATACTGGGTTTACAGTCACCAAAAAAAAAAAAAAAAAAAAAAAAAAAAAAAAAAAAAAAAAAAATCCTCCGGTTTTGCAGCTGAGGATGGTGGTTCGGTAAAACCATCGAAACTAGTCCTGTGAAGTTTTTGAAAATATAACGCTGATTTTTGTTGTTTGACTTCTGAATTAGTATTTATTCGGCGTGTTATTGTGTCTTAATTATTAGATTATTAGTAAAACTCTAACTTGAAATGCAAAAATTTAAAACAATAAATAAATAAAACAACATACAATATTATAACAATACATAAAAACAACAATGCTATGCAAAGGAAAGTATTTACAGAAATTTACAACACTATATTAATTGATTAGTGTTCATTCTCAAGCTATTAACTTTTTTACCTTCCTTCAACCTATATAAAGGGAGGTAATGTTTTTCGTCTAAAAATTCAATAATGTGCTTTCAATGAATAATCACAAATTAAGACTCCCACAACACGCTTTTACTATTTTTACAATATCTGTCTGTATGACGACTTTTGCGTCAACAATAGCGTTTAAAAGCTCCGAAAAGTTTCTATCTTCTGTATTTAATATTTTGCATTCATATAAAAAGTTTATTTGATTCTGGGTAAAACTGAATAACCGAAAGCTGTACTTTGCTTTAAAGCCCATAACAGTTTTGCAACAACCAGCATAACTTATTGTAGAGACATTAGGTATTTATAGAAGCAGACAAGATGAAAAATGAGCAACGCCTTCGCCGGAACTCGAACCATGGACCTCTGGAATACGCGTCCAGCGTGCAGACTACCACATCACGAAGGCACGCTAAGAAGGCGGAAGAAATACCTTATACTATCATAAATAAACCATTACAGGCTATTGCAATTGCACGAGTATTGTTTACTAATAACCTAAATACAGCGGGGATATACATACAACTGCAAATGAATTTAGATTTGTTGGTACTATAAAAGTGACATAAAAGAAAGTTAAATTTTGTGATTCATTTCAGAGAATTTATTTTAAATATATAATAAACAATTAATTTTTTAAACTAAAAAACAATTAAATTATATGTTATTCAACTGCTCAATAAAATATAATTTTAATATAAATATAAAAGGGCAAACATTTGGTTATGGTGTTATAAATTCAGAAAAACCAGTTTGTTTGCGTGGCTAATCATATATCATAAAATATGATCCAAAACATACCTTTCTGTTTATTTAGAATAAGAAAATAGATTTTGTTTACGAATCATTAACCGGGAATGATACTTAAAGCTCATTGTTATTTAAAACATGGATTTGGCGGGAGGTCATGTGCTGGCCATATCAGATTTTTTATTATTTGAAGTAAAGAAAAGCGGGAGTTAAAATTTGATTATGACTCTATAATGGATGCAATAAATGAACTGAAATTCACTTTTTTCATATTTTTCACATTTTTCTTTAGGATATTAACTCCAAATGTAAGTTAAATTTCGCCACTTTATGAAGTATAACGACATATTTGAAAAATATAGTTTTGAAGAGTTAAAACTCTTTTTTCTTAATTTGTTTTCTTTTCTGCTCTCTAATTAATAAAATGTTTTAGTATTATTAAGATCCCGAATTAGCATATAAAAATATAACTTTCTAAAATTCTCTTCCAATGTTTTAAGCTCCCCTTAAGCGTCTTATACCTGTATCAATTTTCGAGAAAAAAGGTATTGATTATATGACAAGAACAGTTTCTGTTTTTGTTTACCCAGTCTTACGAATTAACGTTCTTTACTATATCCCCTAAAGCAAATATATAGCAAACTCAAGGATACCTTTTTAATAATAGATACTAATCGCTATTTCTTTACTAAATCCTTTTGTGAAATTAGGCGTTTTTTTCGCAACTAGAATTCATAGCTACATTAAGTATTTTCATGCCACTATTCATTGAGCAACTGGAGGTAAAAATTACACTTGCACCCTTAACTACAAGGTGTCTCAAAAAGTCGTTGCCAAATTGAACATGCTAGTCTGTCATACCATGAAAAGAAGATTTAAATTGAAACTTGTGTCCGAAAATGCGAATGAAGACCGCTAGAGGGCAATGCTCACAGGTGTAGAGAGGGAGAAACAAAAGATGTTGGCTTTTATTAAAGAACATGGTTAAATCACAGAAGATATTCAAAATTCCGTCCATTCTCCACAATGCATGCTTCACAAAGTTGACGATTGGGTTCACGGGCCCGTTCAAAATGTGCCCGTGTGTCACGGACATGTACCGCTGATTCTAAGATCCTGACGATAAGATCCCATATCCGATGTTACGGTCGTCTCATACACCATAGACTTCATGTATCCCCACAAGCAGAAATTCAGGGGAGTCAGGTAGGGAGATCGTGGTAGCCACACTGTAAAAAAAAAGTTCGCTCTTTACAGGCAAAAGTTTTGTAAAGTTACAGAAATCAAAAAGTTACAGAAGAATTTCCTGTAATGGTAACAGGTTGAAAGCAAACTGTAGCGGTAACAGCAGATTTGCTTGTAACATTACAGATAATGTTTCAGTAGCCGCGCGGAAGAATCACGTGACTGACTGGAAATTAGCCAATCAGGAGAAAAGTGTTTGAAAGCTAGTTGCAGAAAAAAACATGGCTGAATGCATGTTGGTTGTATAGCGCAGGTAAGTAAGAAAATGTTTACAATTACTACTTGAAATATTTTTTGTTCATTTTATGCAGATTATTCTCATGCACTTTGCACTGTTATATGTAGTGAGTAAGTATTTAAACGTTTAAGCTTTGCGATTAATTAATATCAGTGTTCGTAATGTCTAATGAGTTGAAAGAGTGCAAAATATTTATTCCAAATGCAGATCTAATAGTAGTATTTTGTCATTGTGCATCCGATAAATTACGCCTTCAACTGCCCTTATTATTATTTAAAACTAATTATTCCAAAATTTAATCACTGTTTGTGGTATATAATTGAAATGGTAATGTGGTTGTTGAAAACAAAACTAATCATTTTAGCGTTCTTTTCCAATCGTCTGACCAAAGAACGTTTGACATCTTTTTCCCGGCAGGCCTTGCGAGAAACGTTTATATAAACATTTAGAATTCTGAATGTAATGTATATATTTTTTTGCTTACTAGGTTTAGTTTATTTTTTTTCTAGGATTATCTAATTAGTTATACCTGGTTTATAATTCAGTCTAATATGTTTATGTACGAGTGTGTTATGAAGTAAAATTACAAAAACTTGAACAACGAGGTCGAGAATCTCGTTTATTCCTTTAGTGTAATAATATTTTTTTCAGTGGTATTAATTTCTTACGAAAATATTATAATTACAAAATGAAGTAATTATATTGATTAAAAATATACCGTATCATACTTTTCGTAATGTTTTGTTTTACTAACTAGATGCAACTTAATTATTCCATATATTTTAATATACCAATATCAACAGGGGAAAAATGGAAATGACCTAAAATATTTTTCTAACAATTCGTTAAACTAATTATAAAACAAAACTAAAATTTTGTGCATTATTTCCAAAAATATCATTTCATTAATATTTTATAAATGACAACATATATTATATTGTATATATAACTACCATTGCATACTTATAAGTTTTTAAACATTTAATGTAGAATTTATGTTGATTTTATTTTGCCCAGTTTTAATACAGTTTTGAAGTATGATAGTCTTGTTACTAGGATAGCATGAATCTGCTAATACAAGTTTAATACATTTCTTGACAAATGTTTCTCTTATTCATGTAATATAATATATAAATCATAAAATAAGTTTTCTTAAAAATAAATTATTATTGTTTATTGGAATTTAAAACAATTCTGTATCTGTATGTTGTATTAAAAATAAAATAATAATGAATTTTTAATGAAGCATTGATTTCAGCATTAACAATATATATATATATATACACATGAATAAATGGAAATGCAAGCTACTTTTCCTTACAAAACCGCCTATGAATATATACTTTCCTTTAGGCTGATAGCCTTTGCATGCTTTACCATATTCTATCAATCCAAATGATGCAAATATGTAGAAAATTTTACTTTCTTTGAAAGTTAATACCGGAAATAAAATTCAGTGCATTTGTAAACTACATTAGTTCTCTTATAGCTTGGCATTTAATTGCCCAATGATTTACTAGTCCAAACTAAGGCAGAATTCAGATATCGTTCAAATAAAAGAAAATTAATAAGGTCTGATTTTTAGACCTATATATGAAGATTTATTTTTTTTAAATATTATTTTAAGTCAACCAAATTAATTTCAAATTTAAGTAAGTATTCATGCCTTTCAGTAGCATTATTTTTGATATCTTAAATTAAATAACTGAATGCAATATTTCTTGTTAATAAAAGAAAAGCAATGTTATGAAAGACTAGCGAAGCAGATTTGCAAGTTCTAATTACGAAGCTAATTACGAAAGGTCCCATGCTTTAAGGGGTCATTTTTAAAAATACTTAATTAAAAAAAAATATTTAACGTGAAACTTCCAAACTTCACACATGTGGAATATTAATTCTATATATTTTATCTCATTCTTATTTTATTAATTAATTTCATAGCATTTTGTGTGACACTAGTAGTAATTATTAATTAAATTTTATGCTGTTTCTGATCTATGTTTTGATTTTGTTATTAATTACGTTAGTTTACATAAGATTTAAAATTATGTAAGGTACAAAAACCTTCTGCATCTATTAATATATGCTGAAGTGAATGAAATTATGCCAGTGAAATTTTTTAAAATCAAAAACAAATTTCTGTGGAAAATTAAAGTTATAAATTCTAAATGCAAACAAAGGAGTGAATTTGAAAGTTATCAAATAAGCCAAAGTGTTGGTCATTTTTTCATTTTGCAGAAGAATTTTTATACTTTGCAGAATGGGAATATGATGTTTGGTTTTGTTAGTATTAATTATTACAACTGAATTATTGCAACTTACATTGCAACACGTAATTTAGCTTAAAATTTATTTGAAAATTTTCTAATTTATTTTGATCATGTATATTTCATGTGTCATAAGTCTTTGAAATGAACTTAATTCTATTTATTTACACAATCTTTTTAAAGAAGAAAAAGTCACATTTGTTTTGCTTAGTTGCACACGAAGATACATGTCTATATATATAGAGAGAAAGAGGAGTTATGTTTACTTCCAGACTATTTTCCTCCTTTTATATTATAGTATGAAAATCAAGGGGGAAATTAAGCAATCAATTTAATTTTGAAGGATGTGATTACAATAAGATCATAACCAATCAAAAATATTCATGAATGAACTACTGGTAACTATCATAGTATTATTATTTAAAAGAAACCTACATTCCAATAAGAACGCTTAGTAACATAACCATTTAAGTTATCTAATAAAAGTAATTTTCATTCCTACTTCGCTATACATTGAATTTCACTCTTAGTATTGCCCACTGCTACTCCCTAGACCTCAAAGCATTTAATGCATCTGGAATTGCAATTTGTGTCTTTTTCTACAGCATGCAAGTTATCACCGTTTAGTTTGTACTGCCACGAGCAATGATCTTCAGAATTATCGTATTGCGTTGCATATTCCACCCCACCCAGCTTTAGAACCAGATTCTGAAAATTAAAAAAATATTTACATAATTTTCCCCCTTTTAATGCATTCAGAAAATGAATATTCCAAGATTTTAAAATGGATTTATCAACATAATGATTGTTTTCGTCATACTAACAAAGGCAAACTTTTGCACACTTAAGGCCCCGTTGAATCTTTCTCTTCTAACTGTTGAATATTATGTCAGCCTAATACAAACAATGATCTATGATAGTGAAAGCAAATACCAACTGCCATTCACTGTGCAATTTTGCCATATCAGCTGAATGTTCACCCTAGCAAGCATCGGACCACAACCTTCTCTAATTATTTATGTATGATCTGAGGCCTAAGGATTTGCAAGAACAACAATGAGAATGACAGAAGTTCAAATTATAAAGAAGAAATGAGATAACTTATTAGATGTTGCAATTATGTGTATTCTTATTGAAATAGAGGTTTCTTTTAAATAAATAATATTGTGATAGTAGTAGTTTATCCGTAATTACTTTTCATTTGTTATATTCCTACTGTGACTGTGTCCTTTGGAAATTAAATTATTCGTTTAATTTTTCCCTCTTAATTTTCGGAAGATAAAATTAGTAAAAATAAGTGGGAATATGGCATCAAGACATTAGATATCCCCATTTTCTTGAAGCTGTTCACTATTATTGTTTCATCAATGATAGGCCATGCATCCAAAATCCACTAGCAAATCAGTTAGTATGATGAAAATGACCACTATGCGGACAAAACATTTAGGGTAACTTGTTTTGTGAGCGCCTTAAGGAAGACAAACATTACCTAAATCTTTAAAACATATTCAGAATCCTGTGCTAAAAGAAAGCTAGGGGGAAAATGTTGTCCGAGTTCCAGTGATTCCTTTGGACGAATATGTAATATTGTTTTAGAAATTTAAGGTAATAAATATAATATTTTTCGAATGCTAAAACAGTTCGAGAAATTTATTCAAGTTCTGAATTCTGAATATAAGTATACTGTATATTATATTTAATAACTATGGTGGCTTCATTTATGAAAATATTTGAATATTGGCTGTTTTTGTACAATGAACCTTCTCTAAGCTACGTGATTCCTGAAAATTTTGATTTTTAAATGATAGTGGGCATCCTAGCGAAGTTATGTTTACTAATTAGTTATTTTATGAGGGATGCTGATTAAATTTAAAAAGTGATTGACTGAGGTAGCTTGTCGTAATGAGACGGTTCACTGTAATCCAATTTTTTAAAGAATTTAAGCTGTTCTTAATTAATTAAGATATTATAAAGAAATATGATTAAAAGTGTTATATAAGCACATGTTTAAAACATCTATTAAAATTATTTTTATAAGCTTTTTAAGAGCATGATTATGATTTTAAAAGAAATGTTTTCTTTATTTAGGAGACATGGTTTACAAAGAGGAGAAAAACCATTCATTTTTTCCAAGCAGTCGAAACGAATTTTTATGAAATGTTTATTAAATTATGTTATTTTTTAATTAATTCTTTTTTTCAGGTTTTATGTAAAGTTTATGAATTAAGTAATAAATTATTTTTACTTCTGTATTTTAATTAGCATATTATTTGCTTCATAGTGTTTCACAATAAAATTATAAATTCAATAAACTTCTTAATTAACATGCTGTAATATAGAGAGAGCATAAAGTTTGTTTTCTGTTGTCACATGTTTATTTCACAATTTTATATGCGAATCTCGAAATTTATAATATCTAGGAATACTTTTTTAGTATCACTTTCGAAATGGTAAATATTAAGCTTAGATTTATTACATATTATGTTTGTAAAAAATTATAGGTAAAATTAAAATGCATTAAATTTTAAGCTAAACTGAAGTATTAATTTTAGAAATAAATTTCTTAAAGGCATAATTGTATTAAGAATTTTAAGGGAAACAAGGCTTTAAAAATTAAGGTCAGTTGGCAAAGTTTTATGCTTATTCAAAAAGCATGACATTAGGTTTTTAATGAAAGACTTCTATCTGTTAATGCAAAGGAAATTATTTGAAGGTAAGTAAAAAAGTTATGCATTATTTCAAACAATAGCAGACTGTTGACAAACACTGAGTGCAGATAAGAATAAAAAAATTAGTTAGACGTTGTAATTCAAGCGTATGAACAAAATTTGAATTCCTTGTAGTAACAAAATGAAGTTCATTGCTATGTTGAATTCTTTAATTTACTGAAAATGTCATTTTTTAGAAGGAGAGAATATATTTTTGAAATATGAAGAACAGCTGTTCTGAGTTCTTCATAGAAATATTTCACAAAATGTCTTTTACTGTAATAATATGATCATATCAACATGCAACACGTTTACTCATATAAGTTAAATCTAAAGCAACATGTGTCTATTTTAGCTAAAATTACTAAAAAGAAAGTTCTAGAACATATCTTATTAACTGACACTAACATGCAAATAAAACATACTATTTTTTTCAGCTATTTTACAGGGCAAATATAGGAGTAGCATATCAATTTGAACTTTTAAATTAATCAAAATGATAATATGAAAGGCCTTTCAATAATATCAGACATAAGTTTCTCTTCATAAAACAAAAATACTCTGCAACAGACTAATGTTACTTTTTGAAAAAAGAACATTGCTGTTGAAAGCACATCTTTTAAATTAATGCTATTCTGAGGTCAAATTGACTAATTTAAAAAGCCAAACTATTATGCTTCACTTGCATATATCTGTATAATGATATACACATGAAGATATTGTTTTACTCAAAACATCTTGATTTCAATATATTTTATTATAATAAGCATCATTTTAGACAAAAAAAATCTACTACTTTTATAAACATATCCTTTAGTATTATCTATGAAAAATATATTCTACACACATAATTACTCAATGAGATATTAGAAGGAAATAATCTGAAACCTTTACAGATACAACCATTGGAATTTTACGTAAGAAAAGTATCTTCTACTCACATAATAACTTGCTATAATAATACAAGTAAATAACCTGTAACGGTTACAGATATATCTGTTGAGATTTTACATGAGAAAAACATGTTCTTTCTACATAATTATTTGCTGTAATATTACACGCAAATAATCTGTAACCATTACAGATATATCGTTTGGGAATTTACATGAGAAAAATATGTTCTACTTACATAACTATATGCTGTGATATTACAAGAAAAAGATCTGTAACCATTACAGGCAAAACTCTTGTAATGTTACAAAGAAAATACCTGTTTCTGTTACTCAAATAACCCATGGCATCCCAGTTTTCTTAGTAACTTTACAGATTTTTTTTTACAGTGCATGTGACTGGTCCGCTTCTGCCAGTCTAGCAATCAAGTTATCTCCTATCGAGGTACTCCCGCACACAGTGCTGCTAAAATGTGCAGGGGCTCCAGCGTGTTGAAACCAGATGTTCTGGCGTGTAGCTGCTGGACCGTCAATCATAAGATCGGGCAACACTATGAAAAAGTGTGATAGATTTTCCCGTCGAGGCATTCAGGTAGCAGCCGACGAACGCGCATCCGAATGTCGACCAGACAACAGATCACAAGGCAGACGAAAGTCACTACCAATGAGCATCTGGAATGGGGAATAGCCGACAAGTCTCACGGACAGCACTGCGATAGGCCAGTACGAACAAGGTAACTTTCGTCCCCAGTCCTCTTAGTTTCTGAAAAACCACCAGCTAGAGGTTATTAAGGATGGTTCGATTAAACCTCCCTACCATGCCGTCTGACGGGGCATGTAAAGGTGTCGTTTGAATTTTGTCGATGCCGAGTAGCTTTCAGAGTTCTTTGATTACAGTCCAGATAATTTTTTCCTTGATCGGAATGTAACTGAAAAGGCACTCCGAACCTGAATCTCCAGTGCTGTATCATTAACTCTGCTACCGTGATATCCTTTTGATCAGGAATGGGCTACGCTTCAGGCCATTTGCTGAAGTAATCGATGACAACGAGGATGTATTTGTTGCTATCAGCAGGTCATGCCAGAGGTTCCAGGATGTCAAATGCAGTATGTTCAAAAGCCGCTGCTACCTTGTAACGTTGCAGCTTCTCCTCGGCTGCATTTCTTCGTTCTTTCCGACCCGCACAGGCATCAGCACTTGCATTACTCTAATAGAAGCGCTTTCGAACGCTATGCAGTCTTCATTATTCTGAAGTAGGCCCCTCTGTCGTGCTGCTATGCAGTTCTTTAAAGAGTCTCGAAGTATCAGCTGCCATCGGAATGCCTTTTAATTCGATTCGAACTTCAGATATAAGAAGCCGTTTTCGAATATGGTGTGAATCCCAGACAACCCAGTGTATTTGAGCCAGTTTCCCTTAAAACGTCCTCCACGAAGGCATCCCTCCCCTTAGGCAGATAGCCCTAGTTTGCTTTGCCATAATTAAATACACCAACACACCCAGACAACCCAGTATTGGACAATAAATCGAAATGTCCTGCCAGGCAGGTTTCCTGTTTGAAGACTCCATTAAGTCATTTATAGGTTTATATGGCCGCCATCTTTCAACTGGTCTATCCCCTGACTTCTTTGTCACTCCATAGATCTCGATCAGCCGATGCTTACTTACTTACCACTAGCTGAGTTGCTGAACCACCTGTTCTATGACTGGTACTCAGTTGGTGGAGCATTCTATTGTCGCTAGGCCTAGCCAAAAAGCTCTATAGAATATTAAAATTTGAAGCAGAATTTATAAAGTTTTTTAGGAAGATGGGTATTTGTGACCTGTGGTAATTAAAGAGTTCCTGTCAATACTTTGACTGTGCTGAAGGAGGATGTTAGCAATGTTCTATGCATTGTGATTCTGGGTTTACAGATAATATTTACTCTAGAAGTCAGTGATAACTTGAATATAAGAAGTTATTCTGATGCATTACTGAACAATAGCAACTGGGCATATTAATGTAGTACATCATATATGCTGTTCACATATTTTGCAAAATTTGTCGTGAATGATGCTTATTTAATAGGAAATAAAAAATAAGTTCCTATAAAAAGATGATCGTTTCTCATTGCCTCTTTTAGGGGTAATCGATTTATTAGCCTATCTACAGTTTATCTCGTCACCACTTCCGGGCTCATATTGCACTATTTTCAATTAGAATCATTTTTTTTTACGTCGATTTGCTGTCTCTAACAGCAGACATTTTGTCTTCTTGTTGCTTTGTGTTCCGTACTGACTATGCGATTCGAAAAAATCGTTGTTCGTCGCTTGTTTTTGAAGAACTCGTAATATATTGTGCATTTAAATATTTGTGAAAAAATAATAAACAAACCTAGATTTTCAAAATGGAAAAATGGCTAGGATTGACTAAACGGTAAAAAAATGATTCACAAGTAACCGATCCAGGACAATCTACTAGCACTAAGAATATTTGAATAGAAAAGAAAATTGTTTATAGAAAATATAATGAAAATTATTTATCATTTGGGTTTACATGGAACAGAGATGAAATGAACCGTCAACCTCATTGTGTTGTTTGCGGTGAACTAATATCCAATCAAAGTATGAAACCCATTGTTTCTTAAAAGACATCTTGAAGCTAAGCATGCCAGTTTAAGGGATAAATCTGAAGACTATTTTAGAGGAAATTATCGGAGTTCAAAAACAATAATATACAAACATTTAAAAAATAAAACATAGTGAGTATTTCGCATTGGAATTAGATGAATGTACTGGTGTAACGAACTTCTTTCAATTATTAGTTTACATACGTTTCGAAGAAGTTAAACGAATTAAAGTATTTATTTTGTGAATCTCTTCATGATAGAGCAATTGCAAATGAAATTTGCAAGGTACTTAACAGTTTTAAGTCTGAGAATGACATTCCTTGGTATAAGTTTGTTGTTTGCAGTGACGGAGCTTGGAATTTAACAAGAAAACATTCCGGTGTTCTTTCTCAAATAAAGGAAGTCGCAGTTGAAACTTTTACTCACTGCTTCGTTCATCGTGAAGCTATTTAATAGCCAAAACAATCCTCGAAAACCTGAAAATCCTCTTGAAGCAAGTTGTGAATGTGAAAATTGTCAATTTTATTAAAAGCCGAGCTTTAAATTTAAGAATATCTACGATTTTATGCCAAGAGATGGGCAGTGAACATGAAAAGCTTTTGTTATATTCCGAAGTAAGGTGCTTATCTAGAGGAAACGTTTTAAATCGTCTTTTGGAAATTCGATCAAAAATTCAAATTTTCCTGTGTGATTCAAAATTTGAATAACAAAATTGTTTATTTAATGAATTATGGTTTGCACACTTAGCATATTTGGCTGATATTTTTGGAAAGTTAAATGAGTTAAATTTAGAATTACAAGGACAAAGTGTTAATTTATTTACCATTAGAATTAAAATGAATGAAATGATAAAAACACTCGAGCTAATAATCAAAGAATTAGATAATAATATATTAAGCTTTTTTACCACTTTTAGAAAGTTTTCTAACCGAAAATAATTTGAAAATAAAAGAAGAATTAGCATCCGACATTGAAAATCAATGTTTTTGATTGTTAAATAATTTCAACATGTACTTGCCCGAGGATTACGAAACGAAAATTGAATTAGAAGCACATTTGGTTCATTTGTGCCTGAAATTTTATCTCGAGAAGAAAAAGAACCAATGAGAGAAATTTTCTGTGATCGAAAGCTAACTGAAGATTTAAAAAATAACACACTTGTTAACTTTTCGCTGAACCTAAAAAAGAATTTAAGGCATTTCAAATAAAGCTATTAAATATTTATTGCCTTTCTGCACAACTTATTTGTGTGAACAAGGATTTTCTTCCATGTAATATTTGAAAAATAAATACAGAACAAAATCAAAAGTGGATCCTAATTTACGGTTAAAACTAAGCGAACAAATCTGATGTGTATACAACATGATTTCCTTGTACGGAATATTCAAATATACGCATATTTTCCTGCATTTCATTGAATCTTATTCCTCGAATTTCATTAGAGATATATTTCTCATTCAATTAATTCAGTTGTCACTTCGCGACAGGGCAAGAATACATAAAACCTCAAAATATCTTTATTAAAAATTGAAAAATACCAAATAAAATTAAAATAATTAAAAAAACAATTTTTACCGTTAAAATTAGAGGTTCTACGCAAAAACAAACAATTCGAGAAGAGGGCAAGAAGGCAGACAAAGTTTACTTTCGGTTTCACTTGGTAAAAAGACATTGAACGTGCAGAAACTCACTTAATTCACTATTCTGCTGCTTCAAATGCAAACAAATATGCTATGGTTAAAAAAAAAAAAAAAAAAAAAAAAAAAACCTAGGCTTAGCAGACTTAAACAACTTTTAAATTGATAATTCTACAACTATTGCATACAGATTAACTAAAGGCATAAAAACCTTAACCGGAACATAAGAACAACATAATTCAATCATTTAAGCAAAAAATTCACAATTTACCAACATATAAGCATAGAAAAATGCGCTCATCAAGCCGAGTAATAGAGTGGGTATATATATATATATATATATATAAATTTGAAGCGGATAGATATATTTTTATCTTACATATATATGTAAGTAAGATAAAAATATATATGTAAGTAAGATAAAAATATATGAATAAGAATTATAATATAACTATAAACATTAATTCATCCTCTCTATTCTAAAATCGTAATAACTTCTCTGCATTGCGTCATTTCTAGTTCACTCTATCAGGGATAAATAGAAAGGGCTAGCTCATTTCTTTGTTCGACTCCTCGCCGACGCGAGCCTAATGAGGAAAATTAACAGGCAGTAATCTGACGTCACTGTGATGCCAACTGTTCTGATTTCCCGCGTTTAAAACTGTAGTTTCATTCAGCTGTGAGACGATTTTCTAGAGGTTACATATCCCAAATTAATTTTTATCATATATATATCTGTTTTCTAATAATGTATATATTTAAAATAATTTATATATATGTAATTTTAGTCAGTTTTTATTTTAAATTCTATATTGTAAAGTACCATTTACGTAATATGACTTTTTGCGCTGTAGTAACTTGCCGTAGCACTTACAGAAGTACGAAAGGATGAGATATTTTATTTCATGGGACCAAAGGATCCAAATGAGGTTCTGCTTTTGACGAAAGAATGGATACACAAATGTCAAAGACAAGATTCTATTAATGCGAAAAGCGGAAAAATTTGCAGCGAACATTTTCTATGCAGTGTTTATGAAGATGATATGAAAAATCGCTTGTTTGGATAGCCACAAAAAGAAACTGTTGAAATGGAATGCTGTGCCGAAAGTAAATTGTGATGACAATAATAAATCGAAATTGATGATGACAATAGTAAATCAAATTTTAATGATTTTGAAATAAAACTCACAAATGAAAATATAGATATTCCTGAATGCCCTAAGTTTAAGGATAAACAAGAATGCATTGATAATTTGAAGAACAAAATAATATCCTTAGAAAATTGTATTAAAGTATTGAAAAATAGAGAAAAGAAAAATTTTAGAATGTTTGTTCAGCGGCAAAGAAGGTGGACGACATCTAGACAGAAATTGGTATCAGAAATTAAAATCTCAAATAGCGAAATTTTTTTTTGGGGGGGGGGAGCACAAATCGGAGAATTTGAAAAAATGTCTAAAGCCTATTTTTATAAAGACGCAGATTAATGTATTACTGAAAAAGAAGGAAAAAATCAGGTGGGCTAGTGAAGATATTTCACGTTGCATTGTCATAAGAGCTCTGTCATCTTAAAGCTATGATTTATGGAAAGAAAAAAAAAATTAAGAAAAAAACTGGAATATCTTTACCTAGTATTAGCAAATTAAAAAAATGGTGCGCTAAATTTTAGTGTAGTCCAAGAATTCAAAGTGATGTTCTTGCTCTAAAGAAGGAAAGAGGAGAATATTTGTATTCTGCAGAAAAAATATGCGTTCTCAGTTTCGACGAAATGCATATAGATTGAAAACTCTGCTATGACTCTAAACTGGACCAAGTTCTCGGTTCTTTTCAAAATGTGCAGTTTGTTTTAATCAGAGGTCTCATTTCGCGCTCTGCCTCAAATTACTGAGAAACCACGTTTTAGATAAAGGATTTGTTTTAGAAGATGGAACTGTTTTAAATTTTGTTATTATTAAAGAGGTTTTAAATATAGATTGAGAAGAAATCAAATTATGTCACAAACTAAAACCGAATTATTTAATGGTCAAGGGAAACGAGAGACAAAAAGTCGCTCCAGAGAAAACATTATTTTCAAAAAGTACCGCAAAAGGTATACTCCACCCCACAGGAAATCAAAAAGCATTTGACTTCTATGAGTTAATCGATAATATCTTCGGTATTATGAATAGTACCAACAAGAATAACAAGTATTTAACAAACTAATTTTGTTAAGTACTTGTTAAAGTTATTCTTATTGTATCCTTTGTAACTAATTATTGATTAGATTTTGTGCTAAATTAGCATTCTAGATAAAATATAATAGTATAAAACATTAAAGTAATTGGCATAAAAAGACTTGCTTCCTTTACTCACACTTTTGAAAAATTAAATACTGTTTAGGTACTCTGAGTAAAGCTATTTTGTCAAAATTAAGGTAACAATCTTACATACATTTATTTAATTGTAATATAGATATAAGTATAAATTACAAAATTATTTAAAAAAATTATTATATTGAATCGGAAGAGAATTATAACAATGTAAAATTTACAATTAGGCAAAAAATCAAACGTAGGTTAGCAGAAATGTTGCCATATATGTCATATATGTTTAAAACTATGTCAATGTAAAATTGTTTTTTGAGTAAATTTAAATAGCTGCTAATATAGTTATCTTAGAAGCAGTATAAAAATTCTCTCAGTTCACATGCAGATAAAGAAATGATTAGAAATAAACTTTCATTAAATAAAAAACCTGCAAATAAAAATTGAAAAAAAACCCACGGAACTTTATGTTAAAAGAGTAGCACATTTTATCTATTATTTTAAAATTGAGTAAGTATTATTAAATTTTTTAATGGTTCAGTCTAAAATGCATAAAGCAGTAACATTGTCTCTTCCAAATTATAGCTATCTTTCACACACAGCTCATTTCAAACGCTGGTTCAAAATCGCGAATTTTCAAGCTGAGAATTGCATCTGCGCGCTCAGTGTCATCATGACTACGTCATCACTTCTCACTTTCTGCTTCAGGGGGAAAAGCTCTATGAGCTAGCCCTTCTCTTCTAAGTCCTGTCACTCTATGGCCAGCGCAGCTCTGATGACGTAATAATTGGGAACTGAAACTACTCTTGTAAACCAAAACTTTTCTCTTCGCCGTGCTTCCATCTTTCATAACTACGCACTTCAGCTTTTGCTCTCTACTGTGCTAAGATGTAATTGCTTTCTATCTCAACAATATCAAAAATGTAAATCTTCTGTGGAAAGGCACGACTAGAGTGCCAAGTGATTGTGGCCACGAATATCAGTTGCAAATAAAAATGGAATTAAAACTGCCTCGACTGCCAAGTTCTGTAGATATTAACAAGTTAGCATTACTAGCATACTATGCAATCAAAATTCGTCTTCAATATGGGTCTAATCACGCATCTAGAGTGTTCTGTCTTTTGATTTGCTTTTATTATGACATATATATATATTTATATGCTTTTGGTGCGGCCGATTGCAACTAAAAAGGGAAGTGCACAACTACATGTTTATATCAGTCCTATGTGAAAAATTTCAACGGTCTGAGGCCATTCGATTTTGAGTTACGCGAGATAAATACATACATAAAATGGATATTTTTGTTGAAATATGATACCCGAAAATTTTCGCGATTACAATACTTTCTTTACTTCGTACAAGGAAGTAATAAGAGCAGACATAAAGAACTATACTTTCTTTACTTCTTACAAGGAAGTAATAAGAGCAGACATAAAAGAAATTGATTTTTCTTAAACAGGTCCAAGTTTTACACTAAATTTTAGAATTAAAGTACTATAACTAAACTTTTTTCTTATTAAAAATGGTAACCGATTTTTAAATGTGTGCATATTTAATACAAGAAGCCAATAGGTTCTGCAAATGGCAATATTTTTTTTAAATATTTCTCTAGAAAAATTGAAAAATAATCATTATAAAATCTAGTTGTGGTACTAAAGTTTTTCAATTTTTGTTTAGATGGTACGTGTTAGTAAAAAGGCTGAAAACCGGTGGTTTAGTAAATTTCCACATCAATCTAGCACAATAATTTTATTTTCTAATATGAACCTTCTGATAGATTTCGAAGTGTGGCATGAAGCTAAGTCGTGTTGAAAATCCCTGCAAAAGTTTTCGAAAATGGCACAATCCTATGTTTAAAAATTTCTATATACTTCCACCATTCCATTAACAAGAACTAGATTTCCAGTGCCATCTTTAGTGAAAGAACTCCAAAACATTTATTCTCGCGGGTATTTTACGGTTTTTCGGATATGTTGATGTCTTACTGATTCAACTTTGCTTTGTCTAACAACATTAGATGTGCAACCATAAACAAATAAATGAGTGTTATTGTTAAAAATTATTAAAATTGTGTTTATTAAAATTTACCTTTTTCTAGTCATTTGGGGGTCCAAAATGTTTTTTTTTGGGGGGGTGCACAATAATTGCTTTGCCTCGTTTGACGTGTCAAAAATTTTTTTTAAAAGCTTTCTTGCTTTCCAGTCAGCAGTAAGAAGTCTATGCTGCACGTTATAAGGATTAATATCAATACCAATAGATAATATATCTCTTTTAAGGTCCTTGCTAGTTTATAGGGTATTTCTCCCGCCTTCTTAGCACGCTTTCGTGGTGTGGTGGTCTGCATGCTGGGCGCTTATTCCAGAGGTCCGTGATTCGATTTCCTGCGAGGGCGTTGCTCATTTCTCATCTCCTGCTTCTAAAATACCTAATGTCTCTACAAGTTCTTATTGGATTAATAATGACATTTCGGGGGTAGGAATCGATCATATTTTGGAATTATTTTCCTTTACCTTCCACATTTCCCATCCTTTCTAGACAAAATGTTCCAGTTTTATTGTGTCTCCTCAGAATTTGAGAAACCCTCGATTTTCCAACAGCGACCGCAGAAGCAATATCTGTCACAATCATGGATGCGTGATTTTTAAATCCGATAATCTTTACTCTCTTTCTAAGCGTTATGTGCATTTTTAGTACACTAAAATGAAATAATGTAAAACGTAATTTAAAGGTATGCAAAAATAACTTATTCTTTTCACAGAAATAAACTTAAAAATGGTTCAATAATCCTTACTTATTGTCTAAACCAATTCTAAATAGTCAAAAGTAGACATCCAGATGACATAAAGACAGGTAAAACTGCTTTGATAGATAATATATAAGTCTTAGATTGACATTAGTTTTGTAGGAAAACTATATCGATTTCATAGGAAGAAGGAATGGGGTACTCTTCTTCAAACAGAAAAATAAAGAAAACGTTTCAGTATTTTCCTCGAAATCGATGAAGTTTTCTGACAACTAAGGCTGATTTTTACCTAATGCTGATATTTGATATTGGCGTGATCTCTTCGGTGTAAACTAAAAGTCTATTTTATTTTACAATATATAACTCAGATATAAAATTTTTTTCTGTTTGAAAACGTAGTTATTTAACTTTGTAATAGCCCTCAGTATCGACAGATATTTTCAGATGTCACACTGATTTTAACATGAGAGAAAAGCGTCTTCTAGTTATCTGGCTGCTGCTTGAAGGTCCTGTTTTAGGTGTTTAACGTGCACAAAAGCTGGGATTTTCAGAAGAAAAGATGAAATAATTGTTGCCGAATTATCGTATTTAATAAATTTTCGAACCGAATGGATCCCCCGTCTCTTAAAATAATAACTAGTTCATGATTGTTTCGAACAGTGAACTATATGCGAAGAAATGTACTAATATTTGTGGCATATTGTAGACTACTGAATAACTAACATAGATTTTGCTTTTATGCAGTTAGGGCAAAGCCTCGAGGGCTATCTGCCTAAGGGAAGAGATGCTTTCGTGGAGGACGTTTTAAGGGAAACCGGCTCTTATACACGTTACACATATATAGCATATAGCACCAAGTGGAATAGTGCCTGATCAGTGGAAGTCTACTACCAGCTCCGCCACAGGCCTCAGTTGGACAAGGCAGATCAGATAGCCATTAACATAATCAAGACAAGAGTCACAATCCAAAAATAATTACATTGTCATCTTTGCTTGAAGCAACTAAAAAAACATTTAGATATTATAAGCTTAATACAATAGGAAAATAAACAGTTGTGAGGAAGAAACAAAGTAATAATGATCTTGTTCTAGTGAAAAATTAAGCTTACAAAATCTTATGATTAGAAATTACTTGTACAAAGGTCAAGATAAATACGGTTACAACTCCAACTTTCGACATTATATATGGTATAACATTATGAATTCAGTTACAAACCAATGATATACCGTACATTTGATACTTAGATTACGAATTCTCACAGTTATAAAATTTGTACTGTTACTTATAATAAATGCAGTTATAGAAATCTTTATACGCTATTACTATGTTGTGCAGTTGCATGAGTTAAAAAAAAAAAAAAAAAAAAATGGGGTCGAAGGTGATGTACAGTTACATAGGTATTATGAAAAATGGTTAACACTTTCAGTCGCACAAAACAAAAGAAACCTACAATTTATATACGAGCAATATAATACAGAGCATTTCAGACGTAAATGTGGAAGTATGTAATTACATAGATAAAACGGTGACGCATATAATTCGCAGTTACGTAGGCAGTTGCATGGATAATACACAGTAATATTTTCAGTAAATAAAAGTAGATTTCTACTATTAGTACACCAAGAATGAAAAACAATACTTATCAGCATAATAGCTTGCAACCTTAAGAATGGAGTGTTGTTATAACATACATGATAACATGTATTATACAGTTAACATAGATAAGTTGTGTAAGTAGAACACTGTGATATATGCAGTTCGCTATTATATGGATATGCACAAGTTTCTGTAGGAACAATAGTTTCTTGCAGTAATTTACGGAAGAACTTTGTATTGTGCCACAAATAATAATGTCATTTTCAACAATGTGTGGCAACATCAAAAAAGCATATATGTGAAATATAATATAAAACTAACACTATGAAGAAATAAATAAAAGTTGGAGAGGGGGATGCACTTATAGGGGTGACAATTTTGCAAACATTTATAAAGCAACTTTGCGAGGTATAAGGTTTTGACACTGTGCATATGATTACGCTTTGACATATCTATCACCCAGAGTTTAAAGAGTTTCTCAAAGGAAGTGCATTCCATGGAATAAGTAGAAGTCAATATGGAAAAGTTGAGTTGATCTGGTCAGTTTAAGATTTTATTTAGTCATAAGAAATTGATCTGAGTAAATCTTAATTTTTTAAGTTGTGGAATTCTAAGAAATGAAACATTTTCGGAATACAACTGTATGATGTTGGTCAACACTTTTAATGCTATTGGTTGTCTTACTAAATTGTTGGTTCATTCCTTCCAAAACGTGTCCGCTGGTCTGTTTAAATGGAAAGCTGACGTCCAGGGGCAGTTGAAAATATAATGATCAGGACTTCTTGTCACTCCACACTTGTATTGCTCATTGTTAGAAAGGCCAAATCTGAAGAGATAAGTTAAAAATGGTCCGTGCCCTGTTAAAAATGTTGTGAGTGCCGAGGAGTTGGAAAGGAAGTTGGTTGAGACCTTTGAGACAAATTTATGCGTTCTTCTACCTGTGTTAGCAGTATTCCACCTGAGCTGCCCCTGTTGAGAAAGCTGCATACTAGTTAATTTCTTGAGGTATGAGCCCGGTAGAGGAAGAGAATTCAAGCAGATTCGTGCCCGTTGCCGCATCAGCAAGTTCATTTCCAAAAACCCTGTATATGCAGGCACCCAGTAAAGTATTGGTCGAGTTGTGGAGTTAAGATTAAGTAACATTTTCTATATATTATGCACCATTGAGCTTCTGCTTCTAAATCCTGCAATTGCTTTAAAGTCAGAGAGAGAATCACTGTAGATAAACACAGGACTCGGAAGTCGATGTGTAAAATTAATTGCTTTTAAAACTGCCAGTAATTCCGCCTGAAACACAGAATTATTTTATTCAGTCGTCTTCGCCATCGGCGTTGAGTATTATTGTCCTTTAAAATGCACGATCCACTGACCGTCCCTGTATCCATACTGGACCCATCTGTGAATATTGAAAAGTGATAGGTAACTAGATTGGCTACTTGGTAAGTTATATAATTCCGAAAGACCATGGCAGCGGGGTGAAAAGCAGGTGATGAAATTTTTGATTCAAAGTTTTCTGTAAAATACTCTTGATTCCACAGAGTCCGATTCTGTCCAAGAATCGGACAGAGTCTGTGAAAGGCACCGCACAGAGTTGATTCTCTCTGTACTACAAGGTCCAACGGAGGTAATCCCGAAAGGACCTGTAATGCTGCTGTAGAGGTTGTATGTTATCCTCAACAAATTAGAAGAAGGTGAGGGCGTTGGATAGTTTGAAGTAGATGTATCTCTTGCTTAGTTAGGGAATTGGCCCAAATAACCTGCTCCGTGGAGGATTATTTTCTCAGTGACTGTTTGGTACCATATTTTCAAAAGAGGAGATGAAATACCCCATTTAGCCACTGCTGTGCGTTTCATATTGTTGTTAAGAGAATCCACTTTCCTTTTGAGGTTACGAAGATGAGGGAGCCATGAAAGTCAATAAACAATAGACTTTCCTGGCTACCTCCCCTGGGAAACCACGAAAAAGCCCTTGCAGCCAGCCCGTTCGCAGGATTCGAACCTCAGAACGAACTAACTAGTGTTCAGCGAATTTGCCGTTTAGCCGCTGGTGAGCACTAATGTAGAAAAAGGTAAAAACAGATATTTAAATTATTTCTGCGAATAGATTCTAGGATTTCTCATAACTGTTATACATACAAGCATGAAAATATAAAATTAAATCCTTGTGTAAAACTTTGCCATCAAGATTTACGTTGCACTTTTTTTCCTTTTTGTTTTTATTCCCACTGTTTTCTTTTCTTTCTTTTGTGTTGTTGCTGAAGTGTACGTTGAAAAGACTAATTTTTAAATTCCTCTCCCCCTCTAAATCTGAACTTTTGCTTCAGGAACCTGCCAAAGGATAAAAATGGGACATACTCGGTTCTTATTTTAACTTCTGGCAGACATCCAATGTTATGACTGCCACTTTCCCCCTCAATCCGTTGCACCAAAAGTGACATCAAACACAACTTGTGAAAGTTGAACAGTTATACACAGATGAATTTGCTTTTACAGAACAGAGGTAAATTGAAGTCGAATTTGAATCTGGCGAATCATTTGAAACTGGCGATAACATTCCTAAAACTATGTTATTCATTAAATCCAGAAGCACAACAATGAACACGAAATACTTAAGCGAATAAATACAAGAATTTTGTGTTTACATTAATGCAAAGATTTACATGAAATGGAAAAAATGTCTCACAAAAATTAGAAGACACTTTCAGCTTCTGAAAACAATGTTAAAAATATTCCATGCATTAAATATTGAAACAACTATAAATAGTAAAAAATGTCAAGCATTTTTCCAGGAATAAAATACTGAGCTTAAAAATTAATCTCTCATGTTAGTCCACCAGCAAGCCCAGAAGTAAAAGTGCCTGAATACTGATAGTTCTTCCTGGGTTCAAACCCCAGCAAACCGGTCTTTCTGCATGGGCGTTTTCGGGGTTTTCCTCTTGTGTAAGGCGGATACGAGCTGCTTTTCTTTAGAAAGTCCTCTAACAATGCATCCCTTCCCTTAGGCAGACACCCCTAGCGTGTCATAGTCAATTAAACCAAACCTTTTGAGCAGGAAAACCCGACCCACAAAAGTGATTAGATGCTTACTCTTCTATGAAATAAAATCAACAATTCTTCGTTATTTCCTAATATTTTATTACATTTTTATTCACTTTTAAAACATCATTTAGCAATTTTGGCATAGATTCAACTATGCTTTTTTATTTTTTCTGGACTAATGTTTTTGCATTCATATCATGTCAGTAATTTCAAATACTGGTATTAAACAATCTTTGTTTCTGAAAGTTATGTTTCATTTTTATCAGTTGTGTTCGATAGGGTTTAAATCTGGATAATAAGAAGCGTTTTGAAATGCGAAACAATAATTAACTAGCAGCCAGATACAAACATTGATAGCAAAAGTCTTAAGCTCATTCGCTTTGTAAAATTTGGAATCATTTTTAAAGTAAAATTTTTCTTCTGATGATTTCGAATTTCGTTTCAAAATATCAATATGTTTATACTAATCTATTATATATTCTGAATATATATTCTGAAATTTAAGATTATAATTTAATGGGTAATATATATAACTCATTCGCTGCCATATTCAACCCTTTGGAATTAAACTACCCCTTATTTTTAATTTTTCTTTGGTTCTCCATACTATAAACTGACCATTCTACCAAATTAGCCTTGAGCTACTAAATTAGCTTAAATTAGCTTTTAGGAAATATAATATTAGGCATTGTACCTAGCATATCGGATTTCTATTTTACCATTGGCTGTATTAACTTTTGAACATGATTAATAAAGTCAAGCTGTAGTGTTTGGTACCATTCAGTATTCGACTGTTTTAATTTTTTGATAATATTGCTCTCTATTCTAAAGAGTAAATCTGATAATTTTCGAAGTTTTTTCATTCAGAGTTTCGTCATGATAGTTTATTAAATGTTTTGTTAAATGCTAAGTGTAATCACTTCAGCAAATTTTGTAACTTATATATCTTTTACTAACTAAATGTTAACAAAAAATTTATGACTCTTTAAATATGAAGAAATATTTTTGAAGTTTCCACTGCCATCTTCGAGAGTACTCGTGTTTGATGCGCACGGGTTCGTAATAAATTGAATGCAAACAGAATTGATGATAGTTTGATAAAATTTATTATGCCAAAAGAAAACACTTTACAGTTCTGGAACTTTCCACAAAAGTGCTCGTATAGCTTTCGTCAGTATTACAGAGAACACTCAGTAGCTACACTTCAAATTATTAAAAACATTTAACACAGCCCAGAGCAAAGAACATCTAAAGGGCGAAGCTAACACGGAAATATCTCAATCCTCTGAACTCGGGCGAAACTAAACAATTACTGAGAAACTGATGCTCTTCTCGGGCTTATATAGTTTTCTCTCGGCCGCCAAGAGATCTCCAGTACCTTCCACTCCTCGAAATTTACTGAAAGGCATATGAGAGGACCAGATGCAGTTACATATAGGAAAATTTATAGTTAATCGATTACAATTCGCATTATATTTATACAAGGACCAGACCCAAATATCGCCAAATGATCTCCAAGTTTGGCGACTTCTGGCGATTTATCATCACATTTGGTGACAAAAGTTATTCGCCATAACCATCGTTAGCTTGGCGACATGTCGCCAATTAAGTGAGATAGTCCTTTACCTCAGTGTTAAATAGACTTACCCTTGTATTCTAATTTTTCTTGTAAAGCTTCGCTTCTTTAGATTTTAATGCTACATTATGCAAAAAATACCGGAATTTCACATATAATTTCACTAAAATTATTTACATTTGTACAAAATTCGTAACACTCGTAATAAACAAACTGAGTTTTCTTGGCAGTTACGAGGTAACTGGTAATTGATCGCCTTATGTAAATCACTGAGTACGAGTGTTGCCATAGTTATTTTATCCATTGCTCAAATCCCTGATTGGTGACTCGTGTAAGACTATTGTAAAATAACATATCACACGTGCTGGAATTTTGTGTGAATGCGCAGAAAGGGTGAGTATTGCTTATCTAGATCCTAGTTGTTTCATAGTTGGCACAGACAGCAAAAATATTATTTCATATTACAGTTAAGAGTATACTTATGTGAATTTATTTACTGCTGAAAGTAATTTAAATAATAAAACGACAGAAAATAATTTAAACTTTTGATTGCCATCAACGAGCTCAGCTCGCATTCCAGTAATGTACCGCAGTGAGTGTACAACAACACATCTCGCATTATAAATTATGATTGACATGTATCGTGAGTATTTAGAAGAAAGAATTAATCTCACAACCGCCGTCTGGTTAAAAGATGAAAATGCAGATAGAATTTTGAAGCGTATGAGCATACACACCATGTATGTTTTGTCAGAAAACGGGTTAAATGGAATTAGTTGTAAGAAAATTTTATTGAAGATGTGGGAGGATATGTTCGTGGAATATAATCGGGATAAGTTGAAGAATAACATTTAATTACCTTTAAATATAACAAAGAGGAAGTTCTTTTCTGTGAAGATGAAGGATGAACACACATGGTATCATTGTCATTATCATTATAAAGGCACAGCACCGATCTTCCTAGCCGTCCGTATGATAAAAATTGGGACAGGCCAGAAAACACACATGGCATACATATGATCATGAAAAACGTTCAAGCAGACTTTCTTATAATGTAAGATAAAACGATAGTAACGTTGACTCTGCTGTGTAACAGGAACGGTAACAGAATATTTAAGCGTTCCAACAAATTAGTGTCATAACACGGAATGAGGTCCCAGGTGAAATTGGAACTAGGCAGGAGGCGGGCCATTTAAGTTCGCCAAGTGTATTACTTATTGTTCCATATTAAGCAGGAGATGGGCATTCCAGTCAAAAGCTAAAGATGGAGATGGTACAAATTTCTTTTCCAAGACTCCCGGATTAACGGTCTTTAATAAAATTCTTTTAAATTCACCGCTGAACAGATCAATTGGAGATCTCCATTCCCGATAATCAAACATCATGGTGTAGGGGGCTATGTGTTGAAGGAGATTAGGACCAATCATCTAATTTGCTACCCTCTAGTATTACGCGGGCTGTCTTCTCTATGAAGCGGCTTGCTTCACGCCAACCGATCTTAGCAGGGCAATCGATTAACCGAAGGTATCTCCCCGCAGATCACCTGGAACACCAGGTTTGTGTTTTTATCCCCAGGTGCCGAGATTGCCAGCGTGCAGATCCCTGCCAGTACGATAAACGACTGCCGAGTGTGTGTGACGGAAACCGATGAAGAAGGAATACATGAACGAAGAACTAGTAGCTTTGATCGGCAGGTTCTTGGAATCTGTAAAATAGATTACACTCTCTGACACATTGTGAGCACTGACCGCTATTATATTTACCACGCTCTAGTAAGATTTTACTACACCTAATAAGCATTGTCGTGTCGAAAAACAGCCCGGCTTCTGCTGGAGTTTTAATACGCGTTCATTATGTAATGTTTTCAGCACTGCGCAAGTGTAAATGGAATGCAAAATTTCTGATATTATGTCTCTCAGGGTAAAAAGAGAATAAAAATAAAAAGTATTCATTGGTTAAAACTCGAGACTTATAGATTCATAGATTACTTTTGCTCGTTCCTGCTGAGATTCTTTGTTAAAATATATTTACGAGAGTTTCTGCTGTTGATCATTCTTACCATGCTGGTCTCTAATATAATAAAAATTAGCGTCATTTCATTTAGTTCTAGAATGATGTAATAGATTCTTTATTGAACATTGCGCTTTTTGATTATGATTCCTGGTATAGTGGTTAGGGAAGCCGACTGCGATACCAAAAGCCCCGGGTTTGGATCCCGGGGAAGGCATGGTTGTAACTGTCCGTCCCTTCAAAGAAGGTAAAGGTGGCCCCCCTATTAGGTGCCTCCACAATAAAGTGACCACCACTTCTGGCTTTAGAAGTGGCCAAGCCGAAGTTGGCTCAGGGCCCGCCATTGGAAAATATATAATTTGTCCTGTTTTCTTTTCCGAAAAATAAAGCTCTCTCAATAGCAAGCGCAAGTACCTCATTTCTTTCGAAGCTTCAATTAATACTGTATATTATGTGCTTGATATTACTATAATTCTTTGCTTGTTTCTCAAGAAATATGACAACGTGCTGAGATAAAACTATATCTTCTAAAATATTTTATGATGAAGTATTTTTGGCCTAATCTTTGTCTACGTATCATTTAAAACTTTGATTTATGCTTAGATAAGTTATTTTCACGTTCAAAGTGGATTTAGGGTACCCTACTATTATCATTCATGCTTGAATTCAGTGAAAATGATTTGGATTACTGTTAAATTGAGTAGGTCTACTAACTGAATATACAATATGATTTTCTGTAGATACTGCTAAATAAATCAACGCTCCGATGAAGATTTTGATACTTGACTTTTGTGTACGCTTTCTTATTCTTTGGTAACATTTGAATATTCGCAGAATTTAAGGAGTTCTTTTGCATATTGAACTGAGTTAGTTAGCTGATAAATTTTCATTCTCATTGTTTTTAAATATTAATGCTTAAAACAGCATTATTTTGCCCGAGTCTGTCATTTCGAAAATTTTGGTTCTGTGATTTATATAAGACTAATTTTTATTTAGTATAAAATCCTCAACATATACAGCAATAATGATAGATCCGTCTCTTCTTCTTTGCATGTAAATACACTTGTCAGATGTTAATTTTTCGAATTTAAGTTTCTATAACATTTCATCGAGTTCTAGATTCTACATCCGTTCTCAAACTGACGTTTTGAGCTTACAGACTTTTGCCTTCTTGTGATTTTGACATAAAAAATTTCTTCATCAGTTTTCCCATTCAAAGAAACTGTTTGAACATCCGTTTGGTCCATTTTTAAGTCACATCCAGCAAACAATACGAGCCATGTGAGTACATACGTATAGCAAACTCCAAGCGAAACCTTTTTCAGGTAGTCAATTCAACAAATTTGTGAACAACACTTGACGAAGAGTTTGGCCCTGTTCTAATAAACAGTGCCATCCGCTTTTCACTTTGTAAGGAACACTCATTTGCAGCCAGCGACGCTTCGATTGGTAGGTCCGTTAGTTCCCAGGTATTATTTTTCATTGAAGAATTAATATATTCATTTTACATGGCTAATTTCAACCTTTCTGCAACTAGATAAAAACTTCGTCTACAGGTTTTAGATCTACAGCAATTTCAGATTATAGCAAACTAACGCGTTTTCTTTGATAGACTGTTCTTTGTTTATATTCAGAGTTTTCACATGGAAATTGCGTTTTCTTAAACATCTGCTCTTCCTTTAACCCGAAGGTTTTTTTTTTTTTTTTTGGTCGACTGAGGATTTTTCTTGTGATGTAAGAATTTATTATAAATTCCTTTTCGTCAATTGTTTAAGCTTTCGATTGTGTTTCAGTTTGCCGCAGTTTTAAACGTTTTTAAAACACTTTTCAAACACATCCTGACTTTTTATTCATCGAGAAGTTTCAGGTTTCCACAAACGATAATTTTCTGCTTCTTCCGAATAGCCATTAAGAATTTATTCTTCACCTTTGGGGAATAAATTTGATTTTTCGATTGGAATTGTCAATGCAAAAGCTTTACTTCGTATTATATCATAATGGGATTCAGTAGACTTTCCTTTAGACAAAACTTTTTCAGCTGTTTTGAATAAACTCTTAGTCGGACATCGTTTGCGTATCTACCTAGCTCTAGATTTGTTTTCTTCCCATAATGGAGTAATTTTTATTTTAATAAAACCCCTAACTATTCGACCACCATTGGGCACATTCTGCTATTACGCCCTGTTGCCGTATGTACTCAACCGAACTCTGACGTTTCATCTATTTTTTCCCCAAAAGTGGTTGAATTCATGACTTACGAATTCTTTGGTTTTCGGAGAATTTTATGTCGGCTAATCTTTGGAATATGGTAACAGGTAGTTTGGCGACATTTTGGTAAGGCGATAAAGGTTACTATGTAGGACTTTAGCAGTGTACATGGATAAAGTCAAGAGTGTGCGCAATGCCATTTTTGTGCAATTCTGGGATGTTTTCTTAAGTGAAAATAGGTCGACGTGCACATGGATGATACCGCGTATGTGTAATTCTTAAAAACGCAGCAAGCAGTGGGCGATTCTGCACTTTCTCCCAATTTCGCACCTAATCTTCGTCATGATTAAGCACTTTTGCTTTACTTCGTGAGAACAAAATGGCGTTTAAAAAAAAAAAAAAAAAAAAAAAAAAAACTAGCAGGTTGCTGTAGCAGGGTTGGTCGCCAAATTTTCGCCAAAAATCGCCAAGTTACCATAATCTGAAGATTAACTTTTTATGTCGATTACTCTTGTTTTTCAGCCTGTTGTTTGAGCGTTTTAAATGCTTGAAGTGCTTTTGATCTTTTGGGTAGGGCGCTCACATTAATTTTACGCGACTTGTCTATGAACGTTATGAAATATTTACCTTGAGGATTTAACTATTATTCGACCACAAATATCGGTGTGTACAAGTTTAACTTTAAGACGATTTACTGCATCTGCTTCTTTGGGGAAAGGAAGCCTAGTCTGTCTGCATATTACACGTTTCTCAAACAAAAGATTCATTATTACACTTTGGAACATTCAGACTATGTACTATCATGGCATGCAATGATTTTAAATCCGTAAATTTAAATGACTTCACCTTTCGTGCCATAATTGCTATTTACTGTTTTGAGTATTTGTCTTACTGTGTGCAACATTTCAAATTTCATATGTGTCTTGTTGATTTACAACATACAGCTCATTTTGTTCAGTTGCTGATAAGAAAATGCGTTCATTTAGATCCTTCTTCTCGAAATTATTTTTTCTTTCAAATGAAATTAAAAAAAAATTCAAAATTAGAAAAAATTCAAACTTTGGTTTCAAGCTTACGCAATTTGATAAAATATTCTTTAAATGGAGATTCTCGATAAAATCTTGTTTAAAAAAAATAAAAGAAAAGAAAGATTTTAAACTAAGAAATTTTAAATCTGAATTAATTCAAGTTTTGCTTATAATTATGCGAACAGCACAGTATAATAATAAAATTCGTTTAACCAATATTATTTTGGAGAGTTTCCTGCGTCGCGTATGCCAGAAGATAAATGCAAACGATATATTATGTTGCCTTTTTTAAACAGTATGGTTAAAATCTTATCTTGAAACTTTTTGAATGGTCATGTGTTATCTCATCTGTTGCTCCGATTTGCATATGTTTGCTCACTGAACGCTGGTAGAGCACATGCAAAAGTCTCAGGAAATGCATATCTTTAGCTGTTAGTGAGCAATTTACTTTGAGAATAATCAAATAATCAATTGTTATTTCTGTGCAAGGCTAAGGTATAATTATTAAAAGTTCTACAAATCTTGAATAACATTGTTAAATTTTCTTGGACTACGAAAATAAAGAAAATCACTTCAGTGAATGATATCAAAACCAAAACGTATCTGTTCCGTCATTTTGCAAATGGTGTTTCATACTATAATTAGTGTTATTTTAAGAACTTTTGTATCTTTTAAAAATATTTCTATAGTAAAGATTCCCAGTTATCTGACCATCGATGATCTGATAGTTTATTTCATCCGACACTCTAAGAAAACTTAATCAGTAATGATAAAGCAGAGAGAATATTGTGTATGGGTATATGTATCGCATAGAGCAGAGGCGGCCAGGCCTAGAGGTATGAAATTTGGCTCACAAATTACGTAGACGGCAAAGATGTATTCTTCAAAACGATTTTTTAAAAGTTTGTATTAACATTTTTATTTCACTTTATTAAAAGATATTTATAGATTTTTCGTATTAATCTTCACTTAGTGAACAAATTAATTATATCAGATGGCACTTACGAACTATCGCGTCGATTGCTGGAGGATAACTATCGATCGGCAACTATCGCCAGTCATTACTGCGGAATTTTAAAGAAGTGGTCATATATAATTGGCACTAAATCATGCTGCCTGGCGGATGACGGGATAATACGTAAGTACCTATCAGATTTTCACTATTTTCATCATCGGATTGAATGGAAACAAATATTTTAAATGTGAAGTTTAAAGCAATTTTAATTGACTGATTTTTAAAAGTTTGTTCGATTTTTTTTCCGGCCATTTGGCATTCGTCGTTTTAAAATTTTAATACCGAAAAACGTATCTGCTCTAAAATTTTGAAATATTCTAAGATCATAAAACAAATTCTTTGCTTTTTTTGAAACAAGAAAATTAAAAGAAAATTGCTTAGGCCTAATTTTCGTATTATTTTTTCAAATATGCAGCATTACGATTTAAACAAACAGAAAAGTTTCTAAATTCATCAAAACTATGCACTTAGAATTTTTTTTTAAGTGAAGTATGTGACTTTTATATACTCGTCATCATGAAGTTATAGATGAATTTTTCTGTTTCCTAATTAAAAAGGTTATTTGTTAAGCGATTCGACTTGACATT
The DNA here is from genome assembly GCF_044657685.1 of Stegodyphus dumicola. Lineage (NCBI taxonomy): Eukaryota > Metazoa > Arthropoda > Arachnida > Araneae > Eresidae > Stegodyphus > Stegodyphus dumicola. The sequence goes on along the minus strand of NC_140773.1, from coordinate 213,663,011 downwards.
TACTATGATTAAAATGTGTACGGAATTGTTTCATAAATTATAAGATTTAAGTTTATTGGCCAGTATTTATTAGATTCCTTTCAAAGTAATCCCTTCGAAATGCTATTCACTTATGCCAGCATTTTTTCTAATCCTCGCAAAATGTTTTAAAATCATTTCCAAGAAATCTCTTTAGGACTCGTAGAGTATTTTCTTTCATCGCATCAACAGACTCAAAATTTGATTTACGGAGCGACAGTTTTAACTGTAGAAAAAAAAAAAAAAAAAAAATTACGCAGTACTTTATCAAGTGAAAACAGAGCTTGAGGAGCCGTATTTGCTGAAATTTTGGCGAAATATTTGTGAACAATAAAAGTATTGTAAGTAGATGCATTATTGTAGTACAAAATCCATAACTTATCTTTCCACAATTCAGATCGTTTTCTACAAACTGCTTACCACAAACATTGCAAAACACTCACATAATATTTGTCATTAGAAGTTTAGTCAGTTGTTTGTGAGAAATTTATGATACACTATACCATGAAAACTGAAGAAAAGAGTCAGCATTACCACGATTTTTCGACCGACTTCGACGGGTTCTTTCCAGTCTTGCTTCATCTGTCAAGAGCTGTTACCTTATTTGTTTCTGCATCAAAAGTGCATTATGTTTCATCAGCGGTAACAAGGACTTACCTTGGGAAATCATATCTCGAACCACTTTAACACGTTGTTGATTCAAGTTGAACATTTTGGGAACAGCTAAGAAATGACCCTGTGAAAAATTATAATTCAGAATTGTTTGACGAGATCCAAATGCTGCAAAACCTTATTCAATAATATTTTTAATTGTTAGTCGACAATCGTTAAGCTTCATCACCATGTCTTTCATTAATATGAAAAGTGATGACTTATCATAGCACGATTCGTCTTGAAAACATCTTTTGCCATCCTTAAACATTTTACACCAACCAAAAGCATTTATTATATTTGATAAAATACTATCTGCGAAAGCTCTTTGTTACATTTTAAACGTCTTAATATCAAATATTCCATTCAGAAAGAAAAATTTAATGTATATTCTTTCTTTGCTTGCCTTCGCCCTTTTGGAAAACTATTAAAATTGTTATAAAATTTTGCGTTAATTAAAAATAAATTTATTTGCGAACAATATAAGGAAACGAAAATCAAGTTGTTGGCAAATATCGAAAAACGTTCTAAACTTCTGAAGAAATTTTGTAAATGATTTCTTATATGCGTGCATTTTTAACTCTTTATTTTGCAACGATTGCTTAGAAGCAATATATATTTTCACCTTTGCTATTAAAAGGCTTAAGTGAAGCATTCCCTACATTTTTTTTATCTCAAAAGTATGTGCCATTATAAATACACTGTTTCTTTTTCAGCATATCATTTTAGTGGATAATTTCATTAATTTTATTGTTATATATGCTTGAGATTATTTTGCTTTTCCTTGTATGTATAAATAGAATTTAAGAATTGGTTCCTCTTAAAATTATTTGATGCTGAACTACTTTTCGCTAATTGTATATACATACAGTGGTGTGTAAAAATATCGCATAACATGTTGCATTCAGTGTTTGGCATGGAAATAATAGAAATAGAATGTATGCACAGTTTTGGAACTACAAACAAAACATATTGCATGAAGTGGAATCTCCTACCCCTTAAAAAAACAGCTTTTAACACAAATTGGGAAAGAAAGCTACGTTCTCACTTCAGCGCCTATCATTAACGAATATCGTTCAAATAAATAATAATCCTCTTAATTAAAAATAAAATCAACAATTTCTTCAAATAAATCAATAATAATCATTTTGTTAATAATAATTCCTAAAAATTCAAAAATTTCTTCAATAATAATAAAAAATTCATTTATTCCTTAAATGAAATAATTTAATTGATTCAATAATTTTAAAAATAATAATTTTTTCTAGACTAAGCTGCATTGTAAAGCTCAGTTAGACTATTCTAAATTTCTTAAAGAGGTAATATAGTATATAAATTTTCGAAGACAGAAAAGTTTATATTTTTATGTGATTCTAGGAAATTATCATTCTTGAAAATTGTTTTAACTACTTTCTAATTATTCAGAAGTCAAACAACAAAAATCAGCGTAATATTTGCAAAATTTTCACAGGACTAGTTTCGATGGTTTTACCGAACCACCATCTTCAGCTGGGTTTATTCTCCCATCAATAAAATTCGGACTTCTATACTCAAAGACCCCATTCCGGATATGAATTCCTGGGGTATTTATAGGATTCCTTGCCAGTGTGGTTTAATTTACATTGGCCAAACTAAGAGAGCCTTAAAATTTCGCATCAAGGAACATGAGGCATATGTTAGAAAAAAGGAAACACAGAAGTCTTCTGCTGCTCAACATTGTTGGTCCGAAAATCACACTTTCAATTTTTCTGCTGCTAAAATTATTCAAAAAACATCTTCCATTGGAGAACTGGATTTTCTAGAGGCATTTCACATTCATAAAAATCTTTCTGTTCTAGTTAACGATCCTAATTCCAATCCAAATTTGCCTTCGGCTTTTAGAGAAATTATGTTTTACTTCTGGTTTCGCCAACAGATGGCGCCACTTGCTTATTCTTGTCCATGCTTTCTTATCTTATCTAATCATTATTTCCTATCTTGTTCATTTGCGGTTTTGCAGCTGAAGATGGTGGTTCGGTAAAACCATCGAAACTAGTCCTGTGAAAATTTTGCAAATATTACGCTGATTTTTGTTGTTTGACTTCTGAATTAGTATTTATTCGGCGTGTTATTGTGTCTTAATTATAGAAGCCCCAAACAGGCTTATTTTTTGCTTTCTTTTTTGCACGTGGTATGGCCGCCATTTTGTGATTGTAGGAGTTTCGGTGAGTACTTTTTTGCAATTTTCAAGTTATGTTTATGTTTTGTACATTTGGATATTGTGCTTTGCTTGTCTGATTTCATGCATTTTGCTTACAAACGTTTTGTTTTCTATTCATTTCAGTGAGGGATTTTTCTGCTGTTTTGTGTGTACTTTATTATTGCTCAGTTAATTTAGTTTGATTTTCTGCATTGTTTATCATGCCTTCATCCGTTAATCGTTTCACTAAATTACGCCTGAAACGGCAAAAATTCCTGAATCATCTTGACTTTTTACTTAAATGTAAATGTAAGAAATTGATCCCCAATTTTATTCAAATCAAATCTAATCAAAAACCTTCGAGTCGCGTTTCAAGAATTCTGTTAAATTGCAAGCTTGCCTTACTTCGGTCCTTGATAAGGGATACACGTCAACAATTGTCCAAAATTGAACATGAACTCTATAAGCTTCATATGGAACTCGCTAAATCATATCCAAAATTCACTGCCCTTGAACAAAAGTCTTGGTCTAGAACGGAGAATGCAGTTAACCGTCATAAAAACACCCTTGCAGTTAAATTCAAAAAACTTCTTTTACAGTCTTCCAGTTCAAGTAGTTCAAAAAATCTTCCCATTGTAAACATCAAGCCAATAGTTAATATTTCTAATGTTAGTCTTTCAGGAGAACAAGAGAGAATTCTAAAATATAATTTCAACTTCTCACAAACCTGTAAACCCTCGATTCCAAAGATTTTGGCTCCTATCGAAAAAGCTTTCAAGTTCAGTAAAGTTTCAGATTCACAGAAAGAAATGATTAGGCATCTTATCGCTCATAATGTGAAATTCAATAATAAACCCTTGAAACCAAATCTAACTGCGAGAGAAAGAGCTACAATGCGCGAAATTCATTCTAACCCGGATATTATCATTTCAAAGGCCGACAAAAATGGCCAGATAGTCGTCATGGATAAGAACACTTACATCGATGGTGTCACTAAACTCTTAAACGAAGGACCATATAATCCGATCCCTAAAGATCCTTCACCTTCGGACTTGTCCAAAATAAAAACTGCGATCAAATCTTCGCAAATCATTTCAAGCAACTTAAAACATTCGCTTATCCCATCTGTTGCGAATTGTGCCAGATTATATGCTCTTCCCAAAATTCATAAAAGTGGTGTTCCTTTCCGCCCTATTGTATCAAATTTAGGTACTGCCTCGTATCCATTAGCTAAATATTTAGTTTCTAGATTTTCCACTCTATTAGACAATAACATTTACACCATAAAAAATTCAATAGAGTTTGTAAAAAAGGTTAAAAACATTTCTCCTAGTAATTTACTCATGGTTTCTTTTGATGTAAAATCATTATTCACCAATGTCCCAGTGGAGGGTGCATTAAGATGTCTAGAAACCAGACTTCGCGAATTTCATTTCTCTTGCATCGAAATTGATGAGCTAATTTCTCTCACTGAACTCTGTTTGAAACAAACACATTTTGTTTTCCAAAATAAATATTACAAGCAAACTGAGGGATTAGCCATGGGAAGCCCTCTCAGTCCCATCCTGGCTGATATCTACATGCATTATTATGAATCAAAACTGTTTGAAACTTTAAACTTCCCGGCATGGTTCCGCTACGTAGACGATACTTTTACCCTGTTTGAAGGTAATAAAGATGATTTAAATAAAGTTCTTTCAACAATGAATTCTATCGATCCTGCTATTCAGTTCACTTTTGAACTTGAGACTTGCAATTCTCTTCCGTTTCTCGACATTCTGGTCACACGTAACACATCCAATTTCAGTACTACAGTTTACCGTAAACCTTCATCTGTTTGCCTTCCACCACACTTTAAATCATGTCATCCGACTAAACAAAAGTTAGCTTCATTTTATTCCTATGTTTTCCGTGCTCTTCAAGTTTTCTCCTCCAAACTAGCCCTTGATGAAGAACTAAATTATTTAAAAGCAATAGCTATTGACAGGGGCTTTTCACCCAACATTATTAATCAAGCAGTTAAAAAATTCTCATCTCAACACACTAAAAGCCACACTCTTATTTTAGGAGATTATAAAAATTCTGTTGTCATTCCCTTCTTTCCATCAATTAGCTATAAAGTTGCACATATTTTGCAGAAGTTTAACTTTCGGGTTGTTTATTCTCCCATCAATAAAATTCCAACTTCTATACTCAAGGACCCCATTCCGGATATGAATTCCTGGGGTATTTATAGGATTCCTTGCCAGTGTGGTTTAATTTACATTGGCCAAACTAGGAGAGCCTTAAAATTTCGCGTCAAAGAACATGAGGCATATGTTAGAAAAAAGGAAACACAGAAGTCTTCTGCTGCTCAACATTGTTGGTCCGAAAATCACACTTTCAATTTTTCTGCTGCTAAAATTATTCAAAAAACATCTTCCATTGGAGAACTGGATTTTCTAGAGGCATTTCACATTCATAAAAATCTTTCTGTTCTAGTTAACGATCCTAATTCCAATCCAAATTTGCCTTCGGCTTTTAGAGAAATTATGTTTTACTTCTGGTTTCGCCAACAGATGGCGCCACTTGCTTATTCTTGTCCATGCTTTCTTATCTTATCTAATCATTATTTCCTATCTTGTTCATTTGCGGTTTTGCAGCTGAAGATGGTGGTTCGGTAAAACCATCGAAACTAGTCCTGTGAAAATTTTGCAAATATTACGCTGATTTTTGTTGTTTGACTTCTGAATTAGTATTTATTCGGCGTGTTATTGTGTCTTAATTATAGAAGCCCCAAACAGGCTTATTTTTTGCTTTCTTTTTTGCACGTGGTATGGCCGCCATTTTGTGATTGTAGGAGTTTCGGTGAGTACTTTTTTGCAATTTTCAAGTTATGTTTATGTTTTGTACATTTGGATATTGTGCTTTGCTTGTCTGATTTCATGCATTTTGCTTACAAACGTTTTGTTTTCTATTCATTTCAGTGAGGGATTTTTCTGCTGTTTTGTGTGTACTTTATTATTGCTCAGTTAATTTAGTTTGATTTTCTGCATTGTTTATCATGCCTTCATCCGTTAATCGTTTCACTAAATTACGCCTGAAACGGCAAAAATTCCTGAATCATCTTGACTTTTTACTTAAATGTAAATGTAAGAAATTGATCCCCAATTTTATTCAAATCAAATCTAATCAAAAACCTTCGAGTCGCGTTTCAAGAATTCTGTTAAATTGCAAGCTTGCCTTACTTCGGTCCTTGATAAGGGATACACGTCAACAATTGTCCAAAATTGAACATGAACTCTATAAGCTTCATATGGAACTCGCTAAATCATATCCAAAATTCACTGCCCTTGAACAAAAGTCTTGGTCTAGAACGGAGAATGCAGTTAACCGTCATAAAAACACCCTTGCAGTTAAATTCAAAAAACTTCTTTTACAGTCTTCCAGTTCAAGTAGTTCAAAAAATCTTCCCATTGTAAACATCAAGCCAATAGTTAATATTTCTAATGTTAGTCTTTCAGGAGAACAAGAGAGAATTCTAAAATATAATTTCAACTTCTCACAAACCTGTAAACCCTCGATTCCAAAGATTTTGGCTCCTATCGAAAAAGCTTTCAAGTTCAGTAAAGTTTCAGATTCACAGAAAGAAATGATTAGGCATCTTATCGCTCATAATGTGAAATTCAATAATAAACCCTTGAAACCAAATCTAACTGCGAGAGAAAGAGCTACAATGCGCGAAATTCATTCTAACCCGGATATTATCATTTCAAAGGCCGACAAAAATGGCCAGATAGTCGTCATGGATAAGAACACTTACATCGATGGTGTCACTAAACTCTTAAACGAAGGACCATATAATCCGATCCCTAAAGATCCTTCACCTTCGGACTTGTCCAAAATAAAAACTGCGATCAAATCTTCGCAAATCATTTCAAGCAACTTAAAACATTCGCTTATCCCATCTGTTGCGAATTGTGCCAGATTATATGCTCTTCCCAAAATTCATAAAAGTGGTGTTCCTTTCCGCCCTATTGTATCAAATTTAGGTACTGCCTCGTATCCATTAGCTAAATATTTAGTTTCTAGATTTTCCACTCTATTAGACAATAACATTTACACCATAAAAAATTCAATAGAGTTTGTAAAAAAGGTTAAAAACATTTCTCCTAGTAATTTACTCATGGTTTCTTTTGATGTAAAATCATTATTCACCAATGTCCCAGTGGAGGGTGCATTAAGATGTCTAGAAACCAGACTTCGCGAATTTCATTTCTCTTGCATCGAAATTGATGAGCTAATTTCTCTCACTGAACTCTGTTTGAAACAAACACATTTTGTTTTCCAAAATAAATATTACAAGCAAACTGAGGGATTAGCCATGGGAAGCCCTCTCAGTCCCATCCTGGCTGATATCTACATGCATTATTATGAATCAAAACTGTTTGAAACTTTAAACTTCCCGGCATGGTTCCGCTACGTAGACGATACTTTTACCCTGTTTGAAGGTAATAAAGATGATTTAAATAAAGTTCTTTCAACAATGAATTCTATCGATCCTGCTATTCAGTTCACTTTTGAACTTGAGACTTGCAATTCTCTTCCGTTTCTCGACATTCTGGTCACACGTAACACATCCAATTTCAGTACTACAGTTTACCGTAAACCTTCATCTGTTTGCCTTCCACCACACTTTAAATCATGTCATCCGACTAAACAAAAGTTAGCTTCATTTTATTCCTATGTTTTCCGTGCTCTTCAAGTTTTCTCCTCCAAACTAGCCCTTGATGAAGAACTAAATTATTTAAAAGCAATAGCTATTGACAGGGGCTTTTCACCCAACATTATTAATCAAGCAGTTAAAAAATTCTCATCTCAACACACTAAAAGCCACACTCTTATTTTAGGAGATTATAAAAATTCTGTTGTCATTCCCTTCTTTCCATCAATTAGCTATAAAGTTGCACATATTTTGCAGAAGTTTAACTTTCGGGTTGTTTATTCTCCCATCAATAAAATTCCAACTTCTATACTCAAGGACCCCATTCCGGATATGAATTCCTGGGGTATTTATAGGATTCCTTGCCAGTGTGGTTTAATTTACATTGGCCAAACTAGGAGAGCCTTAAAATTTCGCGTCAAAGAACATGAGGCATATGTTAGAAAAAAGGAAACACAGAAGTCTTCTGCTGCTCAACATTGTTGGTCCGAAAATCACACTTTCAATTTTTCTGCTGCTAAAATTATTCAAAAAACATCTTCCATTGGAGAACTGGATTTTCTAGAGGCATTTCACATTCATAAAAATCTTTCTGTTCTAGTTAACGATCCTAATTCCAATCCAAATTTGCCTTCGGCTTTTAGAGAAATTATGTTTTACTTCTGGTTTCGCCAACAGATGGCGCCACTTGCTTATTCTTGTCCATGCTTTCTTATCTTATCTAATCATTATTTCCTATCTTGTTCATTTGCGGTTTTGCAGCTGAAGATGGTGGTTCGGTAAAACCATCGAAACTAGTCCTGTGAAAATTTTGCAAATATTACGCTGATTTTTGTTGTTTGACTTCTGAATTAGTATTTATTCGGCGTGTTATTGTGTCTTAATTATAGAAGCCCCAAACAGGCTTATTTTTTGCTTTCTTTTTTGCACGTGGTATGGCCGCCATTTTGTGATTGTAGGAGTTTCGGTGAGTACTTTTTTGCAATTTTCAAGTTATGTTTATGTTTTGTACATTTGGATATTGTGCTTTGCTTGTCTGATTTCATGCATTTTGCTTACAAACGTTTTGTTTTCTATTCATTTCAGTGAGGGATTTTTCTGCTGTTTTGTGTGTACTTTATTATTGCTCAGTTAATTTAGTTTGATTTTCTGCATTGTTTATCATGCCTTCATCCGTTAATCGTTTCACTAAATTACGCCTGAAACGGCAAAAATTCCTGAATCATCTTGACTTTTTACTTAAATGTAAATGTAAGAAATTGATCCCCAATTTTATTCAAATCAAATCTAATCAAAAACCTTCGAGTCGCGTTTCAAGAATTCTGTTAAATTGCAAGCTTGCCTTACTTCGGTCCTTGATAAGGGATACACGTCAACAATTGTCCAAAATTGAACATGAACTCTATAAGCTTCATATGGAACTCGCTAAATCATATCCAAAATTCACTGCCCTTGAACAAAAGTCTTGGTCTAGAACGGAGAATGCAGTTAACCGTCATAAAAACACCCTTGCAGTTAAATTCAAAAAACTTCTTTTACAGTCTTCCAGTTCAAGTAGTTCAAAAAATCTTCCCATTGTAAACATCAAGCCAATAGTTAATATTTCTAATGTTAGTCTTTCAGGAGAACAAGAGAGAATTCTAAAATATAATTTCAACTTCTCACAAACCTGTAAACCCTCGATTCCAAAGATTTTGGCTCCTATCGAAAAAGCTTTCAAGTTCAGTAAAGTTTCAGATTCACAGAAAGAAATGATTAGGCATCTTATCGCTCATAATGTGAAATTCAATAATAAACCCTTGAAACCAAATCTAACTGCGAGAGAAAGAGCTACAATGCGCGAAATTCATTCTAACCCGGATATTATCATTTCAAAGGCCGACAAAAATGGCCAGATAGTCGTCATGGATAAGAACACTTACATCGATGGTGTCACTAAACTCTTAAACGAAGGACCATATAATCCGATCCCTAAAGATCCTTCACCTTCGGACTTGTCCAAAATAAAAACTGCGATCAAATCTTCGCAAATCATTTCAAGCAACTTAAAACATTCGCTTATCCCATCTGTTGCGAATTGTGCCAGATTATATGCTCTTCCCAAAATTCATAAAAGTGGTGTTCCTTTCCGCCCTATTGTATCAAATTTAGGTACTGCCTCGTATCCATTAGCTAAATATTTAGTTTCTAGATTTTCCACTCTATTAGACAATAACATTTACACCATAAAAAATTCAATAGAGTTTGTAAAAAAGGTTAAAAACATTTCTCCTAGTAATTTACTCATGGTTTCTTTTGATGTAAAATCATTATTCACCAATGTCCCAGTGGAGGGTGCATTAAGATGTCTAGAAACCAGACTTCGCGAATTTCATTTCTCTTGCATCGAAATTGATGAGCTAATTTCTCTCACTGAACTCTGTTTGAAACAAACACATTTTGTTTTCCAAAATAAATATTACAAGCAAACTGAGGGATTAGCCATGGGAAGCCCTCTCAGTCCCATCCTGGCTGATATCTACATGCATTATTATGAATCAAAACTGTTTGAAACTTTAAACTTCCCGGCATGGTTCCGCTACGTAGACGATACTTTTACCCTGTTTGAAGGTAATAAAGATGATTTAAATAAAGTTCTTTCAACAATGAATTCTATCGATCCTGCTATTCAGTTCACTTTTGAACTTGAGACTTGCAATTCTCTTCCGTTTCTCGACATTCTGGTCACACGTAACACATCCAATTTCAGTACTACAGTTTACCGTAAACCTTCATCTGTTTGCCTTCCACCACACTTTAAATCATGTCATCCGACTAAACAAAAGTTAGCTTCATTTTATTCCTATGTTTTCCGTGCTCTTCAAGTTTTCTCCTCCAAACTAGCCCTTGATGAAGAACTAAATTATTTAAAAGCAATAGCTATTGACAGGGGCTTTTCACCCAACATTATTAATCAAGCAGTTAAAAAATTCTCATCTCAACACACTAAAAGCCACACTCTTATTTTAGGAGATTATAAAAATTCTGTTGTCATTCCCTTCTTTCCATCAATTAGCTATAAAGTTGCACATATTTTGCAGAAGTTTAACTTTCGGGTTGTTTATTCTCCCATCAATAAAATTCCAACTTCTATACTCAAGGACCCCATTCCGGATATGAATTCCTGGGGTATTTATAGGATTCCTTGCCAGTGTGGTTTAATTTACATTGGCCAAACTAGGAGAGCCTTAAAATTTCGCGTCAAAGAACATGAGGCATATGTTAGAAAAAAGGAAACACAGAAGTCTTCTGTTGCTCAACATTGTTGGTCCGAAAATCACACTTTCAATTTTTCTGCTGCCAAAATTATTCAAAAAACATCTTCCATTGGAGAACTGGATTTTCTAGAGGCATTTCACATTCATAAAAATCTTTCTGTTCTAGTTAACGATCCCAATTCCAATCCAAATTTGCCTTCGGCTTTTAGAGAAATTATGTTTTAGTTCTGGTTTCGCCAACAGATGGCGCCACTTGCTTATTCTTGTCCATGCTTTCTTATCTTATCTAATCATTATTTCCTATCTTGTTCATTTGCGGTTTTGCAGCTGAAGATGGTGGTTCGGTAAAACCATCGAAACTAGTCCTGAATTAGTATTTATTCGGCGTGTTATTGTGTCTTACTTTCTAATTATTGATGGTAATCCAATTATTAAATATAGCAGCTTTATTATAAGATTTTTATTTAGTTCTTTCATAGTGTTTTACTATGGTTGCAATTTTGTCATCGATTTTTAACCTACTGTCTGATAAGCTATCGACTTCAACTTTTATATACACGTTATTTGTCGATGACAATTGAATGTCGTGAAGATATTTTTTCAAAATTCGGTTTTTTTTTCTTTTTATCAGAAGATTCATATTATTGTAAATTTCAGTAGTTTAAAAAAATATTTGATTGAATTGTTATTTTTGTTCATTATCGTAATATTTTGTGTTGCTTTATATAGTTTTTTATATTTATTCGTTGCTTTTAGGGTGATGATTTTAGGGTTTATTTTACATGTAATTCAATTTATGGCCACATGCTTTGTATATATATATTTATTTCTTATATTGAGCTATAGATCTTTCTATTCTTTCCTCCAACAGCCTTTCAATTTTAAAAATAGCTTATGTAAAATGCGAGATTTTGGGCAAATACTGTTTTGAATGTTTTTTACTTCCTTGTACGAAGTAAAAAGGAAGTATTGTAATCGCGAAAAATTTCGGGTATCATATTTCAACGAAAATATCGATCTTGACAGCTATCCAATGCAATTTAATGATGTTTTTGCGTGACATCCGCAAATAAGGACAGAATAAAGGACTCTTTTCCACCCAAAAGATTATAAAACTGATTTAAAATGAATTCTAAAAAGAATTTTTCGTGGCATCTGTGCGTACGCACGTATCTCGCATAACTCAAAAGCGTAGTAGTTGAACGTTGAAATTTTGTATATAGGACTGCTATAACATGTAGATGAGCACCTCGTATTTTGGTTACAATCGGCTGCATCAAAATTATATAAATATATATATATATATATGCACTCTGTTATTCGGCTCAGTGAGCTCAGTTTCTTTATTCTTACATGTTTGTAAATTGTGCATTTTTTGCTTCAAAAATGATTGAAATATATTGTTCTTATCTTCCGATTAAGGTTTTTATGCCTTTAGTAAATCTGCATGCAATATTTGGGGGGTTATCAACAATTTAAAAGTTGCTTAAGTGCAGCTAAGCCTAATTCAGTTTGCTATGGCGAACATGTTTATTTACATTTCAAACTTGGCAAAGTAGCGGATTAGAGAAACTAAGCTTCGCAACAACAAAGAAAACGCCTTCTTTTATTATTGCGAATTAAATCATGCTTAATCCATTCTGGAATTTAGTCGAGGAAATAAGTGTTTCAGATTTACTTCGTAATTTTTAATATAGATATTTTGAGATTTTATGTATTTTTGCCTTGTCGGGAACTGAGAACTGAATTAATTGAATGAGAAATACTGTATCGTCTAAGAAAAACTCTTTCTTTTTTGTTTTGTTTGCCTAATTTCTTTTATGCACCGTTTTCGATTTATTATAGTATTTGAATAGAATATGTGGCAACGATTAGATAATTCTTCAAATGATATAAATTTATGTGCATTCTGAGTTATAATATGGACGAAATGTAACGCTGTTAAGTGAACCTAGCGCCAGAGTGTCGTTATGGTAAAAAAATATAATGAATATTAAAGAATGCATTTATTCTATTGTGGTTTATGTGGTATCGACGATGTAGATTTAATTCAATCCAATAAGTTTAAATGAAATGCAAGAAAAATGCGTATAATTTAATATTCCGCGCAAGGAAGTCATGTGGTGTACACATCATATTTTTTAAGAAAATTTTCGTCTTTAAGTTGGCGATATTTTTGCAATTTCTCGCCAACGTGGTGACTTTTGGGTAGATTCGAGAAAACAGATTTTCCAAGGCTTACGACCGATTCTTTCTTGAGCTAAATAAATATGGCTTCAGGGGATCTGTGACACTTAACTGACAATCACTTTACCAACAAAACGTTTAGTTAACATGTCTATTTAGCCGATATGGACATTTAGCCGAAGAACATACTGCCGATAGCATGCTTATCTGACAACACATTTAGATGACAGAAAATTAAACTAACAACACTTACATTTAGAGAAAAATATGCAATGTTTTAATAAAATTTACCATATTTATGCGACCATTACTTAATTGTTCTGGCAACTACGAAATTGCTCAGATTCTCATTAAGTTCATCTTCCAAGTCATTTTCTCACCTATCATTAGCATTCATCTCTGATTTTTAATTCTCATAGAATTTTAGCATGTCGTGTCAATGTAGTTTGAAATACATCGAACAAAGTGAAAGAGCGCTGAAATTTATGTCCAGGAACACAAATGACGTGTCCGAAAAGGAGAAATGAAAAAGGTTTTGATAGCTAAATCATAATCGAACAGTTAATCATATTTTTCTCTTTGGATTTGTAAACATTATCCGTAAAGCTTCTTCAGTTCGCTTAATTGGATTTCTTTGAACCTTTTTATATTAACATAAAATTTTCTTCTTCAGTTAATAACATTAATTTTTCATTCTAGCTCTTTCCAACGCTTTCGAAATTCTAATATCTTACTTTATTTACGTTAATTCCTTGTTTGCCTCGACATATCACGCTGTATTTGTTTTCACTTTCTCCACCTTGATTTTCATAGAAAATCGCATCGGTCCTACCACTGCTGAATTTTGTTCCCCTTCTTGAAGTAGAGGGACCTATATGTCTGACCGCTCTCGAAAGTGATTTCAAAATCTACTCCTATTTAGCTTTTCTGTCTAATTTAAAAATCTATGCTTTGTATAACATTACATAAATAAATAATGTGATTCAGAAGACAAACAACAAAAATCAGCGTTATATTTACAAACTTTCCACAGGACTAGTTTCGATGGTTTTACCGAACCACCATCCTCAGCTGTATGTACCAATTTAAAGAAAATGTAATAGAGAATTCAAAAGATTATATTACAACAATATTGTAAATATTATACATGGAAAAATAGGGCGACACTCTAAAGTAAACATAAATATTTTCTTCTTTTTAAATTTTTATAAACTGCAGTTTTTGCTTTTTAATTAAAAAATATGGACACTACATAATTTCCTTGTATGGGCTATTAAACTATCCACATGTTTTGTCGCATTTCATTTATACTTATTTTCTCGAAATATTTTAAATTAATTAAGCGATCCCTCGAGGCAAATTGAAAATAACATAAAAAATTGGAAATTTTGAAATTAAATATCTCAGCCAGTTTTTATCGTACGGAAATCATGCTTCTTATAATTTTAGTTTTTCATAATGAATATAAAACGTTCATATAAGGATAGGAATCGGAAAATCACATTTACAGTTAGATTTCGTTATTTGTCGAAAATGATTTTCTTAAAAATCATACATTGTCAAAACATGAATTTTTTGTCATTTTTAAAACACTTCTATAAATGAAAGTATATGACTAGGACCAACTATTGCGAAAATAAAAGCCGGCTAAAGACTTTTAAGCAGAGTAAGTTGTGGGTGTGTATATAATATATATATATATATATATATATATATATATATAAATACGATGGCTTTGCTCTATGCGAACAGGCAACCTCTAATTAACTTTCCGCAATTTCAGGATCCTCTCCCTAAATCAGTACTTTCGAGAACATTCGGGTTACGTAACCGCTGCTATAAATGAAGAGTTCGTGCCACTTTTCAATGAGACTACAACATGCCATCGCTGCCATAAGAGCTTGCCGTGCTCTGTCGCTTCTTCTTCCCTTTGTTAGAATAGTTATGAAGTTGAAAAATTAAATTTAACCTTATTTTAATTTAAATCATTACTGAATATGTAGTTTCGGGAGAATCTGAAAGAATAATGATCTGCCATTTGCAATGAATAAAGATATGGAGCTATAAAGTTAAATTCTTCTGTGTTGTCATTGGATGTCTTACTTACACTCAGCCACAATGTCCGTATTCTGATGCCAAGCCTCGTCATTCCTGTGCCTGCCTACCACAATATAACATATATAGATATGTATGTATATATATATATATATATATGAAAATATAACTTACCAGTATGGATGCACACTTTTAAAATAATTCTACTTTAATTAAACTTAGGAGATAATATAATCAATTAATCAATACTGTTTATGAAATAAATTATTATGTATGTATATATATATATATATATATGTAATGATAACACAATTTTGGAAGCACTGATGTAAGACCACTGAGATGTAGAAGCGTAGCAATGTTGTTTAACGTAGATACTTGATCTTAGAGCGTCCATACATTTTGAAGAAGAAGCAGTCGAACCGGAATAAATTCCATATTTATTTAAATTCACATTTATGGCCACAATTCACTTGGCACTCTAATCTCGCCTATTTCCAGAACATTTACAATTTTGATACTACGGCGATAGAAGCGATCATAGCAGCAGATAGATGACTGCAACAGCGTCTTGCCAGGATAAAAGCGTAAGCGAAAAGAGAGAGTGAGAGAGAATGTTGCAGTAATAATGCAGAGAAAGAAGAGAGGGAGTCAAAAAGTTTTCGCTTACATTTACTTTGATTGGACATGAGACATCTGCATTAAGCGTTACATAAGATCGCATGATAAATTTGAATGATGCGCTAAAACAGAGAGAGGAAGTCCCCAAATTAAATAAAAAAGATTATAGCCAATTAAAATTAGTTTGCTTTCATATTTTTTATTTAATACATAAATATGGTACCGTTGATTGCAATAAAAAAGGGAGGTGCACAATTAGATGTTATAGTAGTCCAATATATAAAATTTCAACGCTCTACTGCCAACCTTTTGAAGTTATGCGAGATTCAAACTGGTTAAAATCCTTTTTGGAGAATAGAGTCCTTTATTCTGTCCGTACATACGGACGTCAAGCAAAATTATACAGCATGAGTTTGGGAACGGTCAGAATGGATATTTCCTTTGAAATCTGATAAACGAAGTTTTTCGCGATTGCAATACTGCATTTGCTTTACAAGAAAGTAAAAAAGAGAAATAACGAAAAACTACAAAATAATGAAACATTTTAAATAAGCTGCCTCAAGTCACATAGATTATTAACCTTTGTTTTTAATACTAATGTGTATCGTATCGGCAAGCTGCTCGCAAGTTTGTCAAGGTCATTCATTCTATGGAATTAGATGATGCAAGCATGAAGTAAAAGCTTCAGTTAACTCTCTTATATTT
This sequence comes from Stegodyphus dumicola, assembly GCF_044657685.1. Classification (NCBI taxonomy): domain Eukaryota; kingdom Metazoa; phylum Arthropoda; class Arachnida; order Araneae; family Eresidae; genus Stegodyphus; species Stegodyphus dumicola. The sequence continues at coordinate 213,646,636 of NC_140773.1, read as the reverse complement.
ATCGCATTCTTTAAATTGGTTTTCTGTTTCTGTATCATCCAAATATTTGCAACTGTATTGAGATTTGGAGATTGGTCAGGGCATTGCTCTTTTTTTTTTTTTTTTTTTTTTTTTTTTTTTTGAGTTAGCGAAAAATTGTCTGTCAATAGTTCGTACTCAGACGTATTGTGCTATTCTAGAGATGTAAGCATTCTAATAATTGCAGGAAACATTTTTCTTTCATGCACATTAACATATTAAGCCGCATTCATTTTTATAAATTTTATTCATGGTGCTTTTCTCTATCATCAAAAGTTTGTTATTTAATCTGTTTTCTGATAAATTGTGGAATTCAAATTTTGTACAAAAGCTGTATATAGATGATATGCATTGTTGTGAAGATTTGGATTTTTTTTTTTTTTAATTTGATGTTTAGCGGTTTTTTTCGCACATATTATCGTTTATAACGAACAAACTAAAAATCTCGGAAATTTACTGTTTGCATCATCGGATAGAGTGGAAAAAAACTTTTAATTAAACGTACAAGATTTTATTAATGTAATTTATAAACCTTTTGGCGTATTTTCGAAAATCGCTCGATTTGTTTCGACTGTATGACATTTATGATTTAAAATTTCAGCATCTAAAAGGTATCATTTTCAAACTTTTAAACTTTTTTCAGATTATGAAACAATTTCTTCATCCCCTTTTAAAACAAGAATTAAAAAAAATTAATTGGGCGAATTTTTACATTAAAAAAATTACTACAATGTGAAACGGAAGCGGAAGTATCGCTTCTTCGGTCGGTCTTGCTGGGAAATATAGTTTCAAGGTTATGATGTTACTATAATACATTATAATGAAATGCGCAACGTTATTTTAAAATTTTTCTGTTTCAAAAGTTTATTTAAATCCTTTGTCAACATTTCATTTTAAGAGATAAATTTCCCAGTTTTATTTAGGTATGTAATATTATGTTCTTTTATGGGACTTAAACTTTGACATTCGAAATTGTATCTATTACATAGATCTGAAATTTTAACGTTACAAAGCAAACTCTTCTCCCTCTTACAAAACAAAAATGATAAGAATTTCATTAAATTACGTAATAATTTTTTCCTCTTTTTATTACATTATTTTATGAGTTTCAAATAAAAGTTTATTTTATAAAAACTTTTCTATTACTTTTATTGATTTATTATTTCTTTATATTATCAAACATGAGTTTATTTTCAGAATATTTTTTCATTGAAAGCAATTACGAAAACCAAAAAGAGTTTTTACGAAATAGGCAAGGAAAAATTCCCGTAAATTTTGCGAGAAGCAGAAGAAACATTTTTGTTTAAAGTATCTTAAACAAAATTAATTTAGATGGTAATACAACTGGAATAGCTATTTGCCTTATGTTACTAAAATTATTCATGATAAAATGCATGTATTATTCAATTACTAATGACTCATAAAATATAGTTCGGATTGCGATATTTATTCCATATTCAGCTTCATCCTTTTTAAAAAACTTATTTTATGTTAGCACATACGCCAAAAATGTGATTAAATAATTCATCTCACTTATTGCATTTATAATTCTTTTCCCATAATCAATATTGTAACTAAAACAGAAATTCCCAATTATGTCATTTTATAAAAAAATGCGTTATTACGTTGTGAAAGTTACTGCGTTGCGAAATAAAAGAAAACGAAATTGTAATTCCAATGTAGAGGTTTTTCTGACAAGAAAGACATTCAACGCATTATTTTAGAGCTTCATGGTTGTTGCCCATTGTTTCATAACAAACAACAGCAAGAGACGTATTTTTCATTTTACCATGGCACTCACGGGCATTCACAATGAAAACGTTGTGATTCATTGAAATATTTTAATCCTATGACGAAATATCCAAATTGTTCAAGTAAAAAAGCTGCTTTTTACCTGGTCATCTAGTTGTAAAGATAATGGAATATTAAGCATTTATTCGCTCTTGTTTTTCTCTCTGTTAGTCTTAAATACAATTAAAATGCTGTTATTTCTGAAACTATTTGAACTGTCCTACTCTGGAAGAAGCTGTGTAGCAAAACTCAAATTTTATAAAACGAGTAAGAAATAGTTTTTTGAATCAGCACGGCTGCATAAAATTTTGCAAAGCGTATTATGAACATTCTAGCAACAGCGAATTGTGCTCAAACACCGATGGGATTTTAGGTTCAGAATCGTTATTTTTTTCCTTAAATAAATATCATAAAACAGTGTGCTTTGAAAAATACAAATAAACGTATCTCCGTTTAACAAAAGCGTACTTTATGTCACATCTCACTTCGCGTATTCACTCGTAAGAAAAACCTAATTAATATGTTTTTCGCTACTTCGCTGCCTTAAAAGCCGTAAAAAGTTTTAACAATGTATTTTTGTTTTGCATACACACAATCACCCCCCCCCCCGAAAAAAAAAAGAAAACATGACTTTATGTTTTAAAAAAAATATTTTTATCTCCAGCGCGCGAGACCGTGTATCGGAAATTCTAAAGATATGCTCATTTTAAAATTATTTTGAGATCTAGCTGTTGAATTGAATTTTATGGTTTAAGTGCGAAGAATATAATATTTAAAAAGAAAAAAAATCTGAAAAGTACGCCCAAAGACGCATTTTTTTAACGTTTTGTGTGTTACCTTTATTTACTAAATATCATGTTCTTCGCACTTAAACCACATAAAATTCAGTTCAACAGCAATATCGCAAAATGAGCATATCTTTAGAATTTCCGGTACAGAGTCTCGCACGTTGGAGGTAAAAGTATTTTTTTCCGTACAGTGTTGTCATTGCTTACTTTGAAATCGTTGAGTTTCTTAATAAAAAATTCGTTAAAGTATTACAAAATATAAAATCAATAATAAAACAAACTCCGAATTTAGGCTTCCAGATGCCCATATTTCGGAGGAGGATTACGTTATTCAAAATTTGATGGCTCTATGTACCGTTCTTTTATCACAATGCGAGAAACATACATGCATGTATGCAGATTCTTCATTATTTAATTTCTTTAAATATAACACAAGGCGATAATATTTTGTGGCAACAATTTGAAAAGTGAATCAATGCAGAAAGTTAATGGGCGCAAAATGCCAAAACGAAATTAATAGCTCTTCTGAACTAACGCTCCTTTGGGCTAAAAAAGAAAGAAAGAAAAGAAAAAAAAAAAAAAAGACGCAACGATATCATTTAATTCCCGGCGAACGGGCTGGCTGCATGGGCGTTTTCGTGGTTTTTCCCATGTGTAACGTGGATACGAGCAAGTTTCCCTTGAAAAGACCTCCACGGGGCATCCCTCCCTTTCCATGTAGTGCCTAAGGGCGGAGCACGTAATAAGCAGGAAAAAAAAATCATTTAATTTTTTTATGACATTTTTGTAGAGCAGCTTTAAGTGTGAAAGGCATGCAGTAATACGGCACTTTTGGAGAATGTTTTAATTACCTACGAGAAATTAGAAGTTGAGGGGTGATCAAATGTTATTAAATCTGATGATGAGCACCTAACCCAGTGGACCAGCTATTCTGTCGATGGTGAAAAGGAAAACGAAAAGAGATGTGGCCAGCACATGATCTCTCGCCAAATCTATGTTTTAAATATTCAGCGAACTTTAAGTAAACTATAATTTCTAGTTGATCCTTTACAAATGAAATCGAATTTTCAGTTCTAACACGTAGAATAGCTTATTATGCGAAATTTTGGATTATATTTTATTAGGTATAATTGGTCAAGTGAAAAAACTGGTTTTTCTGAATTAATGCCAATGTAATCAAATATTTGCCTTTTTATTTTTCCTATTAAAAATTGTATTTTATTGGGCAGTTGAATAAGACATTCAATTGGTAATATATTTAAAATAAATATTTTGAAATGACTACCACAATTTAATTTCCTTCTGTACTATTTCTATGGTATTAACAAATTTAAATTCATTTTGATCTGCACGTACATATTTAGATATATATCATTATTTAGATATCAGCAAATAATGCTCAGACAAGAGAGAAAAAAATACTTATTTATTTGTAACAATATGTTATGCTAATTGTTGGAAAACTGTTACGTACTTCGAGCAAAGCACCACTTCCGCTTGTTCAATTTTACTCAAAATCTAACAACTCTTTATACGAACGCAGAAAGCACTGAAAATATAAAATTTCGGAAGTTCGATGTAAGAGTAGTCGTGGGCGAAACATCTTATCTCAAACAAACAGACAGGCATCATTGCAAAAATACTAAAAAATGTGTTGTGAGTAACTAATTCGTGCTTATTCCCATAAAACTCGCTATCAAACTTTTAGACTGAAAATATTATCTTCTCTACCAATGTATATACGTTGACAGTAAAAACATGCTAGTGTAGGCAGTTAAACATAATGTCGTATTTTAAATCTTCATATCTGCGCGAACATATAGATAAATTTTTAACACCGGGATAACAATTACAGTAGATTCTTTCCATCTCAAACTCCATCTAATGTAAAACATTTTAGGGCATTTATTAGGTAGGGGATGAAGAGTATCTCAAAATGAGATTAACCCTGAAAGGGCATTTTTCAGTTTAGTCCTAAGCTCTGATGTCTCAACCCAATTAGTGAAGAAGACCCTTGGACATCCCAATACGCTCGGAGAATGTTAAGATATTCGAACCAAGGTATAAAAAAAGTGGACCGTGAAAAAAGCCAGATAGAGGGCAATTAGGAATCCTGTTTGCGTAACGCATACCGAAACTGCCAGAGTATAGATTTTAGCAAGTGCAATAAATGACCCCATGAGGAAATACTTAGGCAAGCAGACATAAAAAAGTAGTAGCCTGATCGATAGAAATAACTATGATATGCTAATGAAAGTCCATAATTATCAGCACTCTAGTCTTTTCAATTTATTTACACAATAGTTAGGGGGTTGAATAAGTATATAATGTTTCTACTGAGTCTTCTTCTTCTACAATGCGTTTGGTCCAGCAGTCCACGAGCTTGTGTAGTCCCTTTAAAAAATGTTTTTGGTTGGTTACACAACTGTTTATATTTCGCTTCTTCGTTCTATTCGTCGGCGTCTCCGTAGACAATCAGCAACCACGTAAATCATCTTTGCACAGACCAAAGAGATGACACTCGGGGAATGGGCAAGTTTTGGGCTGTAGACAACTCAAATGGTTAATGGGTTCAACAGTCTTGTGCTTAGGTTTTGCGGTAAGCTCTCTTGGCACCCATCTAGCATAGATTTTATATAAGATAATTCGCCATCTATGATTTGATATGACTAATCTGTAAAATTATGCAATCTCATCAACGATAATTTGCCGCTTTGCTAGTACCATCTCTCAAGCTTTTTTAATCTTCTCAGTAGTAGGAGTTGACGTGCATTCCATTTTCCTCTTTCTGACTCTTGTCAAAATTCTCGATTCACTCACATACTATACTTCTACTGTGGGTAAAAAAAGTATTTGCACACCTACATTTTTGTTTGCAGTTCATAAAAAGAAGCATTGAGAAATAAAAAAAAAATTGTATTGCCAAATCAGAATAAGCTTAATCATCCAAAACAAACAGAAAAATTACAATAATATAAATAACAATGCTTTTTTGTAACAAAATTAAAATATCTCGTATCAAAAAAGTATTTGCACACCTGCATGAATACAAAAGAAATAAAATATATAAGCAAATTTCAAATAACTAATATTTAGTATGCATTCCTTTAGCATCTATTACTGCTTGTAATCTTGCTGGCATTGATTTAATTAAATTTTCTGTAACGGTAGGGTCAGTATTCGATCATTCTTCAATAAAGGCTTGTTTAAAGGCAGATTTGCTTGAAATCTTCTTTTTTCTTATTTTTAAATCCAAAGAATTCCACAAATTTTCCAAAGGATTTAAGTCTGGTGATTGTGGTTGAGTGGCAAGTTTTCCGGGTACATTATAAAGCAACGACATACGTGTTATACCGGCAGTGTGCTTGGTATCGTTGTCTTGCTGAAAATAATACGAATTACTGATACCCTATTTTATTGCACTTTGTGGCAAGTTATCTCGTAACACATCAATATAGGTTCGAGCTGTCATATTCCCATCAATGAAACACAAATTACCAACTCCTTTGCTAGCCATGCACCCCCAAATCATAACAGAACCTCCTCCATGTTTAACTGTAGGTAACACATTTTTGGTATGAAAAGCAGTACAAGGTTTTCTCCAAACTAATTTCCTGCCATCTGATTTAAAGATATTGAACTTACTCTCGTCGGAGAATATGACATTTTTCCAGAAATCAGTTGGCATATTGATATATTCCTTAGCGAATTCAAGTCTCTTCAGTCTATTTCGTTCAGTTATGAGAGGTTTTTTTCTTGGAGATCTTCCATAAATGTGTGCATCGAGCAGGACATTTCGAACACTTTGGGCACAGATTTGAACTCCAGATGTTGAAGCGACATCATTGGCTAAAGTAATTGCACTAACAAATGGATTTTTCGATGCTTCTCTTATGATTTTTCGCTTTATTCGCAGTGAAAGTTTCTTTGGGCGTTCAGAGCGCAAGTTATTTGATGTAAATCCTCTTTCTTTATGACGCTTTATAATATACCGAACAGTACTTTTTTTACCAACATTAGAAGCAAACATTTACTTTTTTACCTATTTCTTGATAACTTAGGCCATTTTCACGTAGAGAAACAATTTTTTCTCGCAACGAAATCGGCAATTCAGATTTCTTAGGTGCCATTACAATTTGAAATCGACAATCAACTGATAACGTTCAGTTCCAAGTTCCAAGTACCGCTGGATGCGCCGCTGATTAACTTTCAGGATTTGCAAGTTTTGTTCCGGCTGTCTGAGTTAGTTGCTATAGAGCGCTGAAAGTAGGAGAATACATGAGTGAGACCTAAGTCAGGATTGCAGATGTTGAGAGGGCGTGACTACCTTGTCACATGAGGTGTGAAGAAGTCGTTAATACGTTGCGAGATTTCAGGTTAGAAATGCTGAAGAAAACTTGGTATTAGGTGGGGAAATTTTCGTTTCCACTGAGTATGTAAGCTGCGAAAGGTCGAAGAAATCGATCATCGGTGAGAACTTCATATTGAAACATGTTGAAATGATTCATAAAGTTACATTCCTGCGCATTTTTGAAGAATTTATCGTTAGGTTTCCGCAGATGTACCGCGATGGTATCAATTTTGAGGTCCTCATGGAGGGTCTTGTTGCGGACATAATAGTGTGCGTTCGTGATAATACGCAGGAGTTTATTTTGAACGATTTGGAGTTTGTTCACATCTGAGTCTTTGGCTGCCGCCCAGGCAGGAGATGCATAAGTCAAAATAGGTCTAATTGTGGAGAGATAAACAAGTCTTTTCTTCCCCAAATCCATTCTAGAGTATTTACCGAGTATAGGAAGCAAACACTTGATAATTTGTAGTGCAGTGGTTCGAACATTGTTAATATGGTCAGTCCAAGTGAGACGATCATTAAGAGTGACTCCGAGATATTTGGCACTTTTCACTATAGGAACTCTTTCATTAAAGAGGAGAAGGTGATTCTTCAGTTGCTTATTTCTTTTCCTTCTGCGAATGATCAATAATTGAGATTTTTTAGCATTAATCTTCACTTTCCAATTCGCGCACCATGACTCTATACTTGGAATGAAGGCTTGTAGTTTCTTAATAGCGAAGTTAATGTTCGCAGACTTAACTGCCAGGGCAGTATCATCTGCGTAACATGCAAAGATAGAGTCGTTACTGTTGGGTTTAGGGAAGTCTGCAGCATAAAATAAATAGAGTACAGGGCCTAAACAAGACCCTTGAGGTAGTCCACTTTGCATATTACGTTCTGAGGAGTAAGCTCCTTTCACGTACACTTTAAAAGTCCTGTCCGAGATGAATGAGAGGATGATCAGAAGATTTTCTCTTTCAAAATTAAGGTTGATTAGTTTTGCAATGAGTCCCCCATGCCAGACGCGGTCGAAAGCTTTCGCTACGTCCAGCATGAGGATAACAACATTCAATTTGTTATGTAAAGCAGCTCCAGAATACTCCGTAATACGAAGAAGTTGTTTTGCGCTCGAGAGCTTCTCTCTAAAGCCAAACTGCTCCGGCGGAAGAAGTTGAAGATAATTTTTCATTCGGCTGAGAATAATTCTTTCAAATATTTTACTTAATACAGGCAGTAAACTAATGGGCCTGTATCCGTCAGCTTGTGAGTGGTTTTTTCCAGGTTTTGGTATTAAGATGACCTTAGCAGTTTTCCGTAATTTGGGGAAGTATGAGGATGTAAGGCAAGCATTAAAAATACTTGCTATTATTCCGATAGTTTTTCTGGGAAGGCATTTCATAGCTTTATTTGTGATGCCATCTATTCCCGGTGCTTTCCTGGGATGAAGTTTCTTGATAATTTCTTCAATCTCAGCTGGGTTGGTGAATTTAATTGGGTTGGTGAATTTAATTAAGTTTCTAGCAGTGGGGCAATATAACCAGTCTTTGACATGTGTCAATGTGCTATGTTCAAAGTCCTTATTATTTGGCCATTCATTGGGTGTAAATTGTTCCTCTAGGTAGGTCGCAAACACATTTGCTTTATCCTGATGAGTGACTGCGAGAGCTCCATTATGGGTAAGAGGGCGATTTGTAGTATAGTGAGATTTAAGATTCTTAATTAATGTCCATAATGACCCATCTCTATTGTTAATACTAATTAATTTCTCGCACCATAATTCTTCTCTATAATTTTTTATGTCTTTCTGAATTTCTTTATTAAGTTTATTGATTTCGAGTTTCATTCGTGGGTCCCAGGTCACGTGATAGGATTTTCTCATTCTGTTGCGTTGTCTAATCTTGATGCGAATGTAATTAGGAAGTCGAAGGCTATTATCTTTAAGTGGTTTAGTGTCACTTGCTTCAGCAATAGCACTTTTAATATTTTCAGTAAGTGCAGAAAACGCATTTTCAATTCCTTGCACTGTATTAAGGTTATAGAGAGGAATAATACGATCACTCATAAGATTTTCAAAAAGAGACCAGTCAGTAGTTGTGTTAAGAGTACGAGCTTCAGTTCTATTAATTCCCAGATAAGCGATAACGGGTAGGTGGTCAGATGAGAGTTCTTGAAGTACTTCAGTAGTAATAGGAATAGTAGTGGTAGACAAAGCGATGTCTAATATATCAGAGTACTCGAGTCTATCTGGACGATAAGTATAATCATTCGGTGCATGAATTACAATAGGATTATTAAGTATGTAATTATATAATATTTTGCCATTTGCATTGGATCGTCGACAGTTCCAGGCAGTATTCTTTGCATTTAAGTCCCCTGCAAGGACGGTCGGGATATCACTTGGCAAAAAAGCATTTAATAAGTTATCACTAAGCCTGTTATTAGGCGGGTTGTATAGAGCAGTGAAATAAATATTTTTAAAAACTGGTAGCGTCACACAAACTGTAACTAGTTCACAGTTAAAGTCTCTGCTTTCCTTAATTAAACATGATTGTAACGTGCGTTTAACGTATATACAAACACCTCCACCACGGTGACTAATTCTATCACACCTGTAAAGTAAATAATTTGCAATCCTGAGACGGTGACACTGTTGCGCATGCGTTTCGGTAATCACAGCAATATCAATATCATGATACTGTAGAAAATTATGAAGTTCATATAAACGGTTCTGGAGGCCATTGGCATTCCAGATGACGAAACGGATGGGATTCACAGTTCTGGTAGTTTTATCCATGTTGCTGGGTTTTGTCAGGAAGTGAAGCTTTATCAGTAGTTAATTGCTTAAAGATTTGAGTTATTCCAGATTCCTGAATGATGGAAACGATGGCCCGTAAGTCACAAAGCACTTTTTTAGCTTCCATGAGAGATTCAGGGGCTAATCCAGAGCTTAAGGCTTCAGCGTATGATTTGTTTGTGATGACTCGATCTGTGAAGGGTTTCGGTTGAGAAAAAGTTTTCGTCTTAGGAAATCTTTCACATCCTCTGTAGTTTGCTGTGTGTCCTTCCATAAGGCAATTCGCACACTTTGGAGGAGTAGTTTTATCTTTTTTGCATGTGAAAGATTCATGCTCCTCACCGCAGCGAACACAGCGCGGGGCGTGATGACAATTACTTTGAGAATGGTGGAATCCTTGACAGCGAAAACACTGAAAGGGCCCAGCTCTTCCTTTATAACCTTCGACTTTGATTTTCATTCCAAGCACAAAATGTTCATGGAAGATGGCATTGCTCTTTTCCTCTCTTTTTAAAGTCACAAGGAACAGTGGTAAATTTATTATTTCTCCGTCACGTCGACGCTTCATTTGGTTGACTCTGATAACACTATATCCTTTTTCTCTGAGTTCTTCCTCTATATCTTCCGATTTCATATAAGATGGGAGGCTTCTGATGACTGCTTTTACATATCTGGTCTCTGGCAGCTCGTAACAATGATAAAACACACCTGTATCTTTGAGTACTTTAATGATTTGGCGGTAGATGGTAGGATTGTGAGCATGTATTTTAATTCCTCCGCTAATAAGTTGTCCGTAGTAATCTCTGTTAGTGGAGAGGTTATATCCGATTAATAAGGCTTTGAGTTGCATGAAATTTTTCCTTTGGTCTTTAATTATTATCGGCGGTGTTCTTTTAAAAGGTGCTACATCCAGATTGGCTGCGTCTTGAGCTGGAGTTTCGTTAGGGACCGTTTCCATATTTTCGGAAGTTTCATTTGCAGTCGTCTCCGGAGGCGGTATTCTCGACGAATCAGAATTATCCGAGGAGTTGGTTTTCCGGATGGGCTTTCTTAGACGTATGGTGGTGTCTCCTCTGGGTCCTGTATCAGAATCGCTGCTATCCTCGTCTAGGGCTTTATATTTTTTGGAGCCTTCCTCATCAGAACGGGCTGGGCTGTTGGCTGTTCGAGCGTTAGGTTTGATCTGACCAAGAGTCGGAAATTCATCATCAGATATTTTAGCAGCAGGGATATTAGGCTTCGGTGCAGCGGCGGTTCTTTTCTGGGTGATCTCATTTTCTATGAAAAGTTTTAGTCTTTGAAAAAATAGGAGATCCCTGGCATCTTGTTCACTAAGAGGACCATCTGCTTCCTCTATGCACTGCAGATTCGTAATTTCAGCGCTAATGAAATCAATCATACGTTCCATGATGAAACGATGAGCAAAACAGTCAGGTGAAATCAGAGTTTTGACGCTGAAACTCTAATGAAGTAATACACAATAGTGTTTTTATAAATTTATAGTCCTTGTCAAACAAAACAATTCAAAACTGGGCTAAAAATCCCAATCTAACTCAATGAACTGTTTTTTTTTTTTTTTTTTTTCAAAACGCCTCTAAAATACTCAGTACAAACTACTCTACTCCAATAGCGATAAGTAACTGATAACGTTTCGACAACACCTCCTTTTATAGTCGTCTTACGTATGTTATTTACTGCGGGATGACTGTCAAATAATAGCATAAAAATGCAAATTTGCTAAAGTTGAGTTGAGTGTGCAAATACTTTTTTGACGTAAGCTATTTTAATATTGTTGCAAAAAATGCTTTTTATTAATATTATTGTATTTTTTGTAATTAATTTAAATGAATAAGCTTATTCTATTTTTAAATGCCAATTTTTTGTATTTCTTAATGCATTTTCTTATAAATTGTGAACAAAAATATATGTGTGCAAATACTTTTGGTACCCACTGTACGTATCCGAGTATTGCCTCTGCATTGTATTGAAAGCTTCTGATATATTACAGCCCGATCCGCCTTCTAACTAAAGAAATCGAATCTCTATTCTTAATTTTTCCATACCGCATACAAGTATATTTATATTGTTTAAGCAGCTAGAAAAAAGATGCGATCAAGATCAGTCTTTGATAGTTCCACCATAGTAGTTAATAAAATTAAGTGGCATTTGTTATGAAATACACGCAACATATATTATCCTAACAAGTTATTTGCATAAGTCTGGAAACCGTAACATGCACTGAGATTCGACTGCATCTATTCTAAAGAAAACGAATTCTATGTATAATTTAATAAAAACGTAATTTAAGTGTTACATAAAACTGTAGTGATAAAATAGAATTTTTTGCCCACGTGGATCTTATGTATCCAAATTATTACAAACTAATTACTATCTAAAAACTGATATAAATATAATATTACACTTTATAAATCTATTACATGGTATTGAGAACATTTATCATACGCTAATAAAAAATAGATAAATAAATAACAGGGGCCTAAAACAGCATTTTTTATATGGTGGCGTTCAATGTACTAAGCATGAATAAGTAGAAGGTAATATAACAAATTTAAAAGTGTGTTACAGCGGAAGTGCAGATAATTTTTGACTTAATTTAATACAAGGTCTTTGTCCTCTACATTTTTGTCTCCTGTATTTTTCTTAGTTAAGCATAAATTACACCCCCTCCAAACCTTACAATGTTATCATCGTGTTTCTGATTTCGAATGATAAAACACCAAACTCTATATGTTACTTTTATTTATATGCGTTGAATAGGTTAGTAATTTTTAGAGTAATTTTAATTTTTACATATTATTTGGTATAATTCGGTCAGATTTTATTCCGGTGTAAACTGACAATTGTTTCTTCATTTTAAATGCTGTTTAGACTTATGGGGGGTTTCTCAGGAACATTATTTTTGTAAAGCACGGAAAATGTTCATTAATAATACAGTAAAAATGCAAATAGATTAATGCATTAATATTCTATAGAGACCATTGGATTCGGAATAAAAAAAAAAGTAAAAATTCAGCTGTACCCTCACCGGGATTTGAACCATGAATCCTCCAACTGCTAGCAGGATGTGCTAATCGATCAGACTTTAGAAACTGATGGATGAAAAGACAGGAATTAATTCGCAGCAGGTTTTCCCATTGTCCGAAGCATGGCATCTTTAATTTATCTTTTTTACGCCCTTGTATGCAGCTGGTTATTAAAGTGTTGCCATTTGGCGAAGAATAAAATCTTTAAATTATCTTTCAAACTTAATCAGTCTGCAATTAAACAAACTGGTCTATTTGAAAGTAATAAAGGCACTACTTAGTAATTCCTTAGATGTGATAATAAGATGCTTATTTTATATTTTAATAATGTATTTTAATTAACATTAATTAAGGTATGTGATGTAGCCGTTCCTCAATAGACACTAATGCCGGCTAGCTTTAAAAGGATTTATTAACAGAGCACACAGGAACGGTTACAAACAAAAGAAATATATATAAAAATGAAACATAAACGAAATGGAACATCAAACATTGAGAATAACATAACATAGTAAGCTATCATCATGGCGGCTGGAGGTTGACTGACGTTTTTTCATATCGCCACGAGATGGCGTTTAAATAAAATAGTTCGGTTACAGTTCATGAGTTCATGGCGTGAATAAAATAGTTCAATTACACTTAAATAGGTCTGTTACATCCTCCCCCTCTGACTTCGTAGACGTCTCGGCAAGAAGTCAGGAACTGACATTTGTCTACTTTGTGCAGCGGGCGGAGAATCAGATGGACGGGCTCCAGTTTGACGAGGAGTAGATTTTGCGTCACCAGCAACTTGTGCAACAGGTGCAGATTCGGATGGTATTACACGTTTCGGGCGTCCTCTTTTCTTTAAGGGAACCACTGGAATTACACGAGCTCAGTTTTGCTTATTTCGATCTTGATAAGGTTTCAAGGCTGAAACATGATACTTGCCGAGAATTTTGTCTGGTTCATGAGGATCGGCAATATCATAAGTGGTTGGAGATCTTGTAGTCACTATCACATAAGGACCATCTCTCTTCGGCATGAATTTAGCAGTTTTCTTCAGTGGACCTTTGCTGATTGGGTGGAGGGTGACCCAAACTTTATCTCCAGGAACGAATTTCGGTGTTTCTCTTCGTTTTCTGTCAGCATAACGTTTCTGTTTATCTTGATGCAATTCGACTCTTTCTCGTACCTGTTGTACATTTCTTGCAAAACGTTTCAAATATGGAGTAATTTCGGGAACAAAATTATCGTTCTCAATTACGGCTTTTATATCATGCTTTACATCATCTAAGGTTCGTAACTCTCATGCAAATTGAAGAAAAGAAGCAGAATGTACAGATGAATCACATTTGGCTGTATTCAAAGCAAACCTTATTAATGGCAGTTTATCCTTCCATGACTGATGGTCGTAACCAACAAGTATTGCTAAACGTGGTTTCAGATCTCTATTCTTCCTTTCAACTGGGTTAGATTGTGGGTGATAGACAGGAGTAAGACTTTGATCAATGTTCAAGATATAGCATAGTTATTGCATAACAGCACTAGTAAACTGGGTACCATTATCACTTATTATTTTCCTGGGTAACACAAATCGAAGGGCGACTTCCTCCAAAAGAATAGTGGCACATTCTCTGGCCGTGGCTTCCTTTAAAGCAAATAGTTCTGTCCACTTCGTAGCACAGTCCTGCACAATAAAAATCCATTTTTCACCAGACGGTGTTTCAGTAAGGGGACCGAAAAGATCAATTGACAAGGTTTCAAAACGTTGAGCATAGACTGGAATTTGAAGTAAGCCAGATGGCTTTTGATTAGTGGTTTCTCCCCCTACTTTGAAGACAGTGTGATATTTGTTAAGCAATGCATCAGTTGCAAGCCATTGGGCTGTAGTTAATTGCTGTCCTTCATTTTCTCGTAGTCGGCAGTTGTTTACAACAACTGGGGTTTCTTCCAGTACTTGGGATTGATGAGGTTTCACGAAGCTATATTTTCTTCGAGGTTCATCAGAAAAGTTCCACCTATTTTCAGCAAGATTTAAAACAATTTTAGCTTTTTGAAGAAAGTCAATTCCTAACAGAGTCGAGTTATTTTTGGCATCAGGCAACACAAGGAGCGGAGTTTTGAACTCTCTGCCTTCGAGAAGAATGATTTGTTCGGTGCGAAGTACCTCTTTTTCAGATACCAAACCATCAGCGAAAGACACCTGTAGTGTTATCTTTTCAAATACTGCATCTTGTTTTTGCAGAATATGATAGAGGGATTCATTTGCAATTGAGTGACTAGCACCAGTGTCGGCGAAAGCTGTACCGGAAACACCACCAATACTAATTGGAAATACAGCAGTCCGAGTGGAAGATAAACAGGATCGGATTTGGATAGTGCCAAAATTTGATGAATTTGAAGTCTTTGGGGGGGTTACTGTCTGAACATTTAGACTTGATAAAACCAGTTTTTCCGCACCCATAGCATGTTAAAGGAGGTCGCTTTTCCTCTGTTTGTTGCTGACTACGATTTAAAAAGGTTTTATGAGTTCCCTGTACATCACTTGTTCGATTTTCTACTTTGTGTTTGGGCGGTTTGTAAGAATAGTTCCGCCTGCCAGGAAGTTGTGTTTTATAGTTCGTATTTTTAACACGTACAGCTTCATAATCATCCAATTTCTGTACTAATTCAGATGAACTCTTTATTTTTCCCCAAATATCAATAAAATGCTCCTTAACGTCACTACTGACTCTTCTTTTACGCTGATCCGTCAGGACCAAGTCTTTGAGTGATTCAAAGTCTATAACATCGAGACTATGAAGCCACTCTTCGAGATAATTGTTTAATTCGTAAGCAAAATCTTTCCATAAAGACCCAGGGTGTTTTTGGTGTGTAGTAAGTTTAATTCGAAATGATTCAGCATTTAATTTGAATCTTTGTAGCAGAATCTTCTTGATGTAAGAATAATCTTCTAACTTGTCTTTTGGTTCTCTTAAAATAATTTGCGAAATGTCTATAGGCAGAAGAGGTAGGAGACGAGTGATGTTATCTATTTGTTTTATATTAACTTTCTCACATTGTCTTTCAAAAATTTGCAGGTAGGTTGCAATGTCAGAAGTTCCTGTAAATTTAGGGATTAGGTGTTGAATATTTGTTCCAATAGCTGCATTTGAAGCAAAGGCGGCATAGTTAGGGTTTGAGCTAGCAGCTGCCAGGTTTATTTTTAAACGTTCCAATTCTAATAAAAGTTCTTGTTCCTTTCTTTGACGTGTCTCCAGATCGTTGCTTTCACGTTGTTTTTGTTGCCTAGTTTCGATTAAAGTTTCCAGAAGATTCCTGGTAAAAGCCTCGTCATAAGTGTCAGAATTGACAATAAGATCTTTAAGATCTATTACTCGCATAGTGTCGTTTACAGTGAAACCCAGTTCTGCAGCGAGAGTTTTTAAATCCTCTTTTCGTGCTTTGGCAAGGTAAGCCATAATTATATGAGAGGTCAGGGGGGAGGGAAAAGATGAAGTTGAATTTGTTGTTATTTCGATTTTATTCACAATACAGTATTTTAGAATTAATAATTATACCTTCAAGTAAAATGTATATATCCCTATTACACAGCATGTATGAATGTAAACAATGTTACTCGTACATTTATATACCACTATTAAACAGTATTTATAAATGTAAACAATAATACTCACAAAGTTTATTATTTCGGAGTCGTAAAAATATCATAAAATGCCCTCATAAATTCAACTTGTATCAACAAAATAACATATAATAGATTGCTCAAAAATTGTTTACTACTTAGCAAAACATACATAAATGTCTTACCATAAGCTTTTATATTTAAGCTGAATTCTTCGAAATCTTAATCTTAACAAAATATTAAGCTGATTAAGCAACACATACTTAGTAACTCTTTTACTTTATTTAAATAGTCATTCGATTTAATTCATAATTATTTTCTTTCGCTTCAAGAAATATTTTCAAGACATGCATTCATTAAAGGAAAACAATCGTATTTTCTTAAAGTATTATACTATAATCATTTTCTCAAAATGTTCGTCGAAAGATAAATCAACAAGTACAATATTTTATTTTAAGTAGAATAAAACATTTAATAAGGAACAAAAGCACTCAAAGGAAATAAAATAATAAAAGATTTAACGTAAACACATCATAAATCATCGCTAGTCTAAACATTTCCGCGGGGGGGGGGACATCTGCTGCTGTATGTCAGAATCGAAACTAATAAATTCTCATGAACAACGTCCATGAATATATTCAAACTTTAACATCAAAACATGTATTCAGTGAAACAATATTATTCACAAATTAATTTACTATGCGAATTAACATTTTAAAATAAATTACGATTCAAGAAATAACGTTTGGTTAACAGAAAGCTGTTTGCTTTCGTTTAATACTCTTATGTAGTATCAATAAATGAGATTTCAGTAAAGAATTTACATTTGCTTTAAGAAGCAGCTTATAATAAATAATCAGTTTAAAAGAACTTTAAACTCAGATTAAACGATAATGTAAACGAAACTTATCTTTTCCGTTGAAATTGTCCAGTTGATGATTCGATTTGCTAGCAGCACGGTATGACAATTTTAATTCCAGAATTGGTTTCCAGAATATTTGACCAGTAGTCCACACCTGAAAAGAAACTGAGCCGATCTCCAGCAACTAAAAGTTAAGTTCGGGAGTAAGAGCTTGTTAAAGCCAAACAGAAATTCTAAACATTTTGTTGCGCCATTTTGGATTCAAATTTAATTGGGCGCCAATGTGATGTAGCCGTTCCTCAATAGACACTAATGCCGGCTAGCTTTAAAAGGATTTATTAACAGAGCACACAGGAACGGTTAAAAACAAAAGAAATATATATAAAAATGAAACATAAACGAAATGGAACATCAAACATTGAGAATAACATAACATAGTAAGCTATCATCATGGCGGCTGGAGGTCGACTGACGTTTTTTCATATCGCCACGAGATGGCGTTTAAATAAAATAGTTCGGTTACAGTTCATGAGTTCATGGCGTGAATAAAATAGTTCAATTACACTTAAATAGGTCTGTTACAGGTATATATTTAGTTAACATTAATTAGGCACCCTACTTCAGCATCTAAGCTAATGTCTAAATTTTAATTTAGTTTAAAACAAAGTATTTCTGGAGAGCCATTTTATAAATTCCTAATACATTAAATGTTTGTTTATAATCCGTCACAATTCCTTTACATTACCGCTATATTTTCAATTAAATTTATAAAGTAACCTGCTAATTTACTTCAATTTCACCAAATTTTCCATTACATTCACTCAGTTTGAGTATAAATTACGTGAACACATATAATAAACTGATGTTGTTCTCACTGTTTTAAAATTTCTTGTTGCTTACAGTCTCATTAAGCTAAGAAAACTTAGGATTGTAACAAAAGTCTTTGTGGTAATACAAGAAATTAAGATTTACAGAACACACTAAACTTCACAAACTAAAGGCATTTTAGCTACTAATTAAAATCGGGAAACTCTCAACTGAGTACAATAAATAAATCAGTATTCATCTTTAGTATGTACGAGTTTTAATTTCCATTGCTGTATTGAGCCATTCGTTTGGCTACGTATTCATTCCTGATTGACCACCAGAACATGTTAATCCTTGTAAATCTTGCTTTCTGGCCTAGCTCATTGTCGTAGGATCTTATTCTCTTTCCTTCTTGTCAGCATAATATCTTGGCTCTAAGCTCCATTTTACGGATTTACCATCCTCCAGAAAACATTCTGGATATGTTCACTGTTTCTCAGATTTTTACCTTCTATTTACTAAAGAGGCTGATCTTGAAATTTCTTGGATCTGCCTAGACTTCATTCGTCACTTGATCAACTTTATCGCTTCTTCTACTGCTGGCGCGACTAGCCGCTGAATGCGATAAATTTCCTTGACTTCTGCTGGATTTTGGGTTAGCTTGACAGTTTGCACTCCGGCTCTGTACTACGTCGACGCCAAAGGTTACGTTTTTTTCCATTGCGCTATGAGCCTTTGCTGTTTCTCCTGAACCTGAATCTCCTGCTTTTATTTTTGTTGCAGCCTTCCCTTAAGCAATTATTCAGTGCTAGATCCCTTTGCACTTCTTATTGCGCCGGACTGATTCCTCGCCATTGGCACACCCACCGCAGATTTAGGCGCACTCGCTGTTTGATCTGATCTTTTTCTGATCTGATTTATTCCTGATAAGCCAGAACTGCTTTCTTCAGAGATTCAGAGGTTTTCCTTGAAATCTCCCTAAATAATGACATGTTCATCTGTTCATGGAAGGGCATACCTTGGTCTGCATTGGCCGGGATTTAGGCACCATCTTTTCCTGTAATGTAAAGTACCATCTCAATTATATGCCCGATCACAAATGGATTTTTAAATTTTGGGCAAAAACTAACTAACCTTCAGCTGCAGCGCGGAAGGTAATGAATGTTTAATATTTCAAGCCTTATTCCTAACCTTTAAATTTTCTTCTCAGTATATTTTCCCTCGTAATAAAGTTTATACTTAGCACTGGTTGCCTCATCGACATATTTATGACCGTCTTTCATTTTATACAAGTATTGTATAAGTCTTATGAAGTCGTATTTTTTTCATTTCATTTAAAATTAATTTAATTTCATTTTTAAATTTATCATGTGTAAATGTGAATCTGCAACGGTTTGTTTAAGCCTCTTTTACACAAAGAATAACGAGCGGTGAGATCAAGTTCTTGCACAAAATAATTCTTCAGATGTTTTTCATGATGCATCGGGTTTCGTCGCCCTTAATGAGTAGGCGAGTTTTTTTTTTTTTTTTTTTTTTTTTTTTTTTTTTGACGGAGCTATCGCAGCATAGATGTAATTTTTTATATAAACTGAGAATAGTTTTGTTATGTTATTGTTTACTTACTCTGTGATATTCGATTGTGATCGGTAAGAAACAATCTTAAAATTCTTTATGTCAAACATATTTCTTCAAATATCTGACTCACAAATTGCGATCATTATCGCGTATAACTTTAAGTGGAACCCCGTATTTTAAAACAAGATTATTTAAAAATTAATCTCTAAGGGGTTAAACTGACGCCACCCGCAAGGAAAGTAACTCTACCGTTTTTAAAAGTGGTAGTGCTACCAGCATACTAGAAAGTATTATTAGCACAAATCGGTTTTTTCCCCACTTATTAGGATATATCCCTAATAAATTAATTCCAGTTATTTTATTCGGGAACTGGCTTTTATTCTGCTTAAATATTTGGCCTGTCTAAAATTAATTAACTTACAAGTACCACAAGATATGACATACTGCTTGACAAATTTTCGACATTGAGCGAAATAAATTGTTTCGCTGAACCTCTACACTGTTTTTCTCATGATTAGATAGCCAAAAAATAGAGCATTATTTAACTTATTCAATATTACATGATTTTAAACTCACTGAAATAACCTGTTATGTTCTTTATGTCTGTTTGTTTAAGGTGTTTCTAGCTTGCTCTGGAGCAGCTAGCAAAAAGGCCATAGGGCGACGTAAAGTCTGCCAGGAAGGTCGGGCTGCGTCCCTCATATCATATCACTGGAATAACCTACTGTAATTTTGTGTTTTTCTTTGTGGCCTTCGAATGAAGTAAAAAGTCATTAAGAATTTCGTAGCTTCCAGCCTGTTCCTGTGTAACTGGGTTTACCACTGATGTCGGAACATTCATAATTATTGGTATCCTTTAAGTTTGCTTAAATGTTTTTGAACTTGGGGTTCATGTTCAACTCATTTATTACTGTGTCTCTAGAATCTAAAATTTTGAAGTTAACCTGCCACAATCCCTTTTTCTTTGTCATCCAATTTAGTTTCCTACAGGAGCATTAGCCATGATATTTTCTTTCGCATGAGTGCGCTGAACCACTCTTGCAATCGGAATTTTATTCCGAATCTTACTAAAATATGCAGCCGACTTATCAACCTGCATAAACAAACCTCCTACCTCGAAATTAGACATTTCTGCAACTATCTTCAATTTGCTCTCAAATTTAGAAAATTGCAATACCTGGGCTTGAATCAAAGCAACTTTGAGCTTCCCAAAAGCTGAATTCACTTCCACGGAACTAAACAATGTCTTTTTCCTTTTTTGAGTTGAGAAACAGCTCTGCAGTTTCCGTAAGATCGTTAACAAATGTCTTATAAAATGTACACTGCTAAAAAAAAAAAAAATGGGACAGTGCTATATCTCCCGTTCTACTGGGCCGATTGACAAAATTCAAACTACGTTTTTCATGTCTCGAAAGCGCGACTTAGGATATATATTAGATTTATATATAGTACTATTCTAACATAGGTATTTTGACACAAAATCGGACTTTTTCTGAAATAACATACCAATTTTTTTCCATATTTCGATTCTACGACTCAAATTACGCCTAAATATGAAATTTTGTAAAAATCGTACGAATAGTTTTTAAAATATTGGCTCTCAAAATTTTAGCTCCTCAATGTTAATTGAATTTGGCAAATATTTATTAATATCTCTTTTTTTATTAAACCTTTTTGATTTTTTCTCTCACATTTCGAAATTTTGATTCATTCCAAATAAAATTTACCCATTTTTTGCGTTTTATTTTTTAAATTTCTATTTTTAAATAATTTCTATAGATTTTTCGAAAAAAATTTTGAATTATAACCTATAAAATTTTTACCATCATCTTAAAGTAGGTGTATTTTTAAGCACATCTGCAAAAAATTAGACTTTTTTATTCAAAATTTTCTAAGATATACACGAATTTACATAATTTCGCGTTTTGAAATTTGGCACCTTTTTTTTGAGCGATAATAACGCCAAATGTGGTCTATAGATTTTTGTTGCACTGAATTGCCACAGCTATTTTTAACCTTAAACTTCAAGTAAAATTTTACAGAGAATTAATTATATGACATTTTTTCCCTCAATGATGCGTAATAAATATTTATTAATACTATATGAAAGGCTATTTTTTTTAAATTATAGATGATATTATTCAAATTTTTAACTATTTTTTTTTAATTTCTCTCGTATCTTTTCTTTTTTTAAAAAATTTAAGAGTAAGTTTTTGAAAGAGTAAATTTTTACCTTCGGCGTTTTATCGTCTGCTACTTTACTTCGTTTAAATCGAATTGTCTAAAACTGAGAATTTTCGTTTGATATTTATTTGAATTTTATGACATTAACTGCATAATTTATTTCTAAACAAACTGTTGCTTTTGAAGTGGCTGAAAGAGCGGCTGATACTATTATCCATATTTTTAAAGCACAATATATTTTTATAGAAACATAACATTTAGAATAATCATTTTTTATAAAAGTCAAATTATGATATAAAAATACAACCCTCTAGAGACTGAATTAATGGAAGTTCAATGGTTATGTAGAAATGATCTGCAGCTACTTAATGGCTGGATAAGTCAGCAGATTCTGTGGACAAGTAAGAATAATTATATAAACGACACCAACATTCTGGATTCAATAAACAACGAGCATACGATGTTTACTAAATGAATTTAAGAAGTTTTAAAACATAAAAAATCAACTCATTTTTTTTCCTAAAATGTATTTTTGTGCATAGCGTATTTTCATTATATCCTTAAAATTCTAATTTAGAATGTAATTGTCAAGAACTGAATCCTAATCATCAGTAATATAATAAGTAATTATTACGGTTATTAATAAATCCTTCTTATAAAGTAATTGCAAATATTTCAAAAAACTTTCTGTCTGAATGCAAACATTTTTCTATGCAAATATTTTTAATTTTATATTAATCAACATTGCACACCATATTACTTATTTCCACTTCAATTCTTACCGTCAGTTCTAGTAGAATTTACAAATCAATTATATTTAATTAAGGATTGGATTGGATTATTTAATTATGGCAAAGCACACGAGGGCTATCTGCCTAAAGGGAGGGATGCCTTCGTGGAGGACTTTCTAAGGGAAACTGGCCCGTATACACGTTACACATGGGGAAAACCACGAAACCGCCCATGCGGCCAGCCCGTTCGCGGGATTCGAAACTCGAACTGAACTACCAGTGTTCAGCGTCTTCACCGCTCGGCCGTTGGTGGGCTATTTAATTAAGGAATGACCATCTAAGTTAAGAAACAGCGTACCGTAACAACATTTCAATTATTGGCTCCGTATTTTTCATGTTACTCCCGATTGGCTAGCTACGTGAGTTTTAATGAGTATTCGGATTTTACTAGTAACTTCACTTGGAAATCGCGCTTAAACTAGGTTAGTTGGTTATTTGAACATAGAAAGAACATGGGAGCTATTTGATTAAGATGCTTTCATAGAGAATCTTTGTAAAGAGAACCTAAAAAACTACGAAAACCAACCATGCGGCCTGGGTTAGACTGAGCAGCAAACAATTAGTATTTAACAATCTTTTCTTTTTCATATGCTAGGCAACTGATGAGGCTCCAATTAAATCTCCAATTTAATATTTTATTTGTAAATATTTAAAATATTGTTGTATTCTTTGACACAAAAAGCAGAATTTAAGTTTTGTTAACTCGTTAGTAAACTACCAAGCCGTAGTGCAAATGAATATTCAATTTCTTTGGCAATAATTGTATTCACTTAATATTCTTGGAATATGAGCTAAAGAAGGAACGTTCTCGGAAGATTAAAGAAGTGTTTAAATCCAGTGATATTAGGTTTGTCTTACAAGCTCAGGATCAAAACGATTCTGCAATTGCCCGAGTAGTTGACTTGTAAATGGATGTGAATTAAGCAGATGACTTTTAATCTTACGTTATTCAGCCAGAAAACGTATTCCAAATGTTTTGTATTGCATGATAATGCATCTTTTCATTATTCAATAACCAGTCGGAGAACCGCTTGTGTTCGGAAAATAAGTATGTATATTCAATCGTCCTGCATGTTCTTCAAATTTGTCTTCTTGTGATATTTTTTTCTTTCTCAAAAACTAAAGTTGCCTCTCAAAGGAAAGTTTTTTGACATTGAAGAGACAAAATTAATATGATATCTACTTTTAGAGGCATGTCAAAAACAGATCTCTACAAACCTTCTCTTCCATTACATGCTGTGCAGTCAGACAAAAAGTTACATCAGCGTAAATTCTATAATCTATTTTTATTACACTCTGATTACTTTATTAACATACAGTGAATATATACTAAATCTTTTACTTTAGCTTAAGTAATTCGGAATTTTTGACGGAATTGTTGTCGGAACTAGGACTTAGAAGATAAGTCAAATTGAATATTTCGATAACCCAATAAATTCAAGTTCGAAATTTCAATATTTTATTTTCGGAAGGAGGGGAAATGTTTTCAGTTTTGGTCCATTATAGTACTAAGTATATTTGCTTCGATTTTTTATTTTTCCATAAAAGCGAAAATTTTACGCATGGTATACATATAACGCATAGCTTCAAATTAAAATTTAACAATATACAGAGTGGTTATAATTAAAGTTCCACATTGAAACGGTCATAAAAGGAAAACTACTGGATCAAATGTTATCAAACTTGGAAATCGTGTAAAGGAGGTCATGGGAATTTATTTTCCGCGAAAAAAGGAAGTTCGAAACCTCACCACCAGGGGGGGGAATGGCGCTGTATGCAATATTGTTAAACGAAATATGGGTCGGAATCTAACTTAACCTTTTGTTAAACGGGTTTAATACGTTGTATAGCCTTAAGAAACTTTGAAGTAGGCAAATTACCATTTAAAGACGTTAAATTCGATAAATGTCGTGTGCGCCATCCCTGTAGGTGAGAATTTCGTCCGTGAAAACCACGAATTAGCGATTAGAAAATGTGAGATCGCAAATCACTCTCACAAGTGCGTACAATCTGGAAATCGTTTTCTTACAAATCGCTAATTTGTAAATTTTTAAGCCTGAATTCGGTACTAAAACATGAAGATACTGATTCAAAACGCTTTTAATCAATTTGGGCCAAAGAAATCTCTCATGTTATCTATCTAGTTCCATTGCATTCTCCTACTGCATTCGATTGCATAACAGTCATTTCACACCGTTTACTGTTGAATGACAGCTAGTTTTATAACTGAACCATTTTTTTCTGAAGAGCAGTCGACAGCTGGACCACTGCGATTGCAGCTCACTTAGAGCCAATATTAAAATGTTTCGTGATACATGAACTGCAGTAACGTGGCATTTTAGATACTACGATTTTTATGCAGGGCTGGGCACCACCTCAAGAGCGTCGCATAGTTACTTAGGCAACATTTCACGAATGAACGTCTTATAGGCCAACACTTCCCCTCTTCCCACCAGACCTCAACCTCTGTGACTTTTGTCTCAAAAGCACTGTTTATGGTGATAATCTAAACAATTTGGCAGAAATGAAAAATGTGATACACTGATAACATTCCTCCTGATATGCTATGTGTAACGTGTATACGAGCCAGTTTCCCTTAAAAAGTCCTCCACGAAGGCATCCCTCCCTTAAGGCAGATAGCCCTCGAGTGCTTTGCCGTAATCTAATAAACCAAACCAAAACCAAACCTGATATGCTAAGAGCTGCTGTTGAGAATGCAGTAACATGATTTAACTTGCTTTCGGAAAATGCTGGACGCTACATTGAACATGCTTTGTAACACGTTTCGGAAAATATTAAACACATTTTAAACAGATGTTTTCGTGTCTTATTTCATTTAACAATATTGTATACAGCGCCATTTTTCCCCTGATGGTAAGTTTTTGAACTCTTTTTTTTTCCGCCGAAAATAAATTCTCATAACCTCCTTTACACGATTCCCAAGTTTGATAACATTTGGTTCGGTAGTTTTCCTTTTATGACCATTTCAAAGTGGAACTTTAATAATAACCACCATGTAAAATAAGCTTTAAAAGTCTGACAGTTTGGTTCAAGTCCCAACTTTAAAAAATATATATATAAATATAAATTTTTATATTAATTCTCTTAGAAAGCATGTTTTAAGAAGCTAATTTTTCTCTCGCGTTATAGATTGTATAAAAAAACATGATCTTTAATATGATTTAGATTGTTTCAGCCGATATAAGAATCGGGTCACTCTGTGGTACAGAATAAACCCTGCTGGACTGTTTTATTTCTTTGTCATTTAGCAAAAATCTTTTAATTAAAATATTTATCCTTTGGACTTCGCTTTAAACTTTATTTATAGCTAAAATGACTAGAAAATGAAAAGCTGTCTTTAGCTGAAACGCAAATCATATAATTGATATTTTAAAAAATTGACAAGAATGCAAAATGTATGGAAGTCTAGCAGTCGAAAAATCTTAATTTTCTTGTGTGAGCACTGAAAATAACTGTAGAAGGAAAGAAGAAAATTAGGGAGAAAAGTAAGCAAAAATTTGCAGGGAAATTTGGCTGTCAGACGTACCAAGATGTTCAAAAAGTTGGACGCTTTCGAATATACTTTCAGGATACTTCAAAGAATTTAGGTGTTCAAAGAGAAAACACTTGGACGAGTACACCAGCAAATACCATCAATTGAGCTTGTGTTAACAGAAAAGACAAAACGATATCATTGCAGATTAAAGGGAAGAGCGACTGGTTTTAAACTATATGGTTGTGTAAATTACGTTATAAAACATCATATCGTATCATAAATGGTGAATCCCATGATTTCCTCAGTCGAATTATTTGAAGATTCAGGAGTTTATCCAGTGATGTATGTGGATGTCACTTAAAGATGTTTTTTTTTCCATTCCTGATGAAACAGCGGCCGAGCGGTAAAGTCGCTGAACACTGGTAGTTCGGTCCGAGGTTCGAATCCCGCGAACGGGCTGGCTGCATGGGCGTTTTCGTGGTTTTCCCCATGTGTAACGCGTATGCGAGCCAGTTTCCCTTAGAATGTCCTCCAGGAAGGCATCCCTCCCCTTAGGCAGATAGCCGTAGTGTGCTTTGTCATAATAAAATAAACCAAAACCTTTTGATGAAACCAGTCTTTCCTTTCATCTCATAGCTTCAAAATGTTTAGCCTCTAATGACTGATAAAGGCTCTGACGAAATACTTCGTGAATAACTTTCTAAGGGAAACCAGCTGTCATACGCGGTACACATGAGAAAATCCACGAAAACGCCCATGCAACCAGCCCGTTTACCGGGATTCGAACCCCGGAGTGAACTACCAGTGTTCAGCAACTTTACCGCTCGGCCGTTTGTGGGCCTTTATGAAATGGAAGGCGATAACTTTATTTAAAATGATTGTCAGAAATACCAAAATGTTTCGAAAAGTTGGATACTTTTCAATATACTTTCAGAATGCTTAAAGAAACAGAGAAGAAAAATAAATTTTTTCGTAAAATTTAGTATTCGTATTTTTTTTTAATTTAAAACTTTTCAATCTTATGATATTTGATTCTTGCGATTTCAAAAATAAAATATTTGACTAAAACATGAATAACATTTTAAGAAACCAAATGTAGGATAAAATTGTGTAAAGCAATGGGCACAATGATAAAACTGTTTAAAGCAGTGTATGCAAGTCATCCTAAGTTAAAATATCGGTTATACATCTCTCTTATTTATATATTTTTTTTTCTGAACGGAACACTGAAAGGCGTGTAAAACTGTGCTTTACTGTATTTTCTCTTTTAATATAGTATCCAGTTTTCAAACGCATCGTAGTCTGGGTTACAAAGTATTCTTCCGAAAAAAACGCAGTTCAAATAAATAAAATCAAATTCTGGAAAATTGATATTAATAAATATATTTAAAATGCTCAGTTCGAATGAATACATAGAAAATTTTAAAACAATTATCTGAAGAGACAATGCAACACAAACAATTAAAATAAAAGTATAAAAATTTAAAAATGACCTAAAATAATAGCTATGACGAAAAAAATATATAAAGAAAACTATTTGAAAAAAAATAAACGCTACACCTTTATTTACGCAGTTCGAATAAGTAAATAGAAATTTTTAAAACAGTTATTCGAAAAAAAAAAAAAAAAAAAAAAAAAAACGTGCAACTTAAACAATTAAAATGAAATTCGAAAAAGAAAAAACTACTTAAAATAATAAGTTATAATTAAAAATATAATATAAAGAATGTTATTTGGAAAAAAGGAACGATGGTGACTTTTTTTCCTAAGGAAACTAGGTTGCCATATATTAAGAAGTTCGCCAAGTGAAGTATTCTTGGCGCAAACTGACAAAAAAGTGCCAACATAAATTTGTGAATTTCTCCGTAAATTTCGCTCCAAATTTTACAAAATTTCATATTTAGGCGTAATTTGAGTCGTAGAATCGAAATATGGAAAAAAATTGGTATGTTATTTCAGAAAAAGTCCGATTTTGTGTCAAAATACCTATGTTAGAATAGTGCTATATATAAATCTAATATATATCCTAAGTCGCGCTTTCGAGACATGAAGAACGCAATTTGAATTTTGTCAATCGGCCCAGTAGATCGGGAGATATAGGACTGTACCATTTTTTTTTTTTTTTTTTTTTGAGCAGTGTACATAAAAAATAACTCTAGTTTCTTTGCTGTCGTCGATAGCGAGTAATTTTTAATTGCGATTATTTTGAATTCATCTCTTTCAACTCCCTGATGTGAAACTTTGTAATTCAGGCAGAGAAGTTATTTGGAGGCGAATTTGCATTTCGACACGTTTAGTTTCAAACCCATTTCCTTTAGTAGCAGAAATACCTTTCGCAGTTCCTCAATATGTCATCAATCGTGTTACTTGCAACTTTTATATTATCTATAGAGATGCATGTGGATCTGGTATGTTGAGAATTAGTTCTCATAGTAATAAAAAAGGGAAATCTACTTAAAAAACATGTTTTTTTTTTAGTTTTATGCGATAATGCTTTGTTCATAATGCTATATCTGATTCATTTAACAGTTTTAAATCTTCAAACGAATGCTGCAGCAATTTTCATTTTGGGTTAAATTCTGAAGGATGCAATTTTGTACTTGAGATAAAACTTTCAAGAAAATTCAAATTTCACTTTTATCTCAAAACTTAGTAGTAACTGATGTTTGATAAGAATCTGACTGCTGTCAGTAATTATTAATTATTGTAATTAACTACTTCCTCCTAGTCACAGATGTAGATAACGTAATTATATGTTCTTGCAGAATTAAACCTTGAATAAAGTGGTGTGAAGAAAATTCGATTCGTTCATACTGAAATTACTAGTAAACCGTTATTTTTTTCTCCCATACAATAATGTGATTATCAACAGTTACGGAAGAAAATACTTCCTTTCACTAGTTTCTGTTTCTGAAATTCTTTAAGTAATTTAATAAAAGAAATATAAACGACAAACATTCCGTCACTAAAACCTTACTTATAATTACCTCCAAATGTTAAACTAGTAAATATTCCCAAATAAATGCCGACTGTTTATATATATAAAAAAAAAAAAAAAAAAAAAAAAAAAAAAAAAAAAAACTTATGTTTTTAAATCCGACTGATAAGGCCACTAAATCTTAGTAAAGCCAGTTGACTTCAAATTCTGGTTGAATGAGAGTTTCCTGATTTTTCTCATGTGTAACATGAGTCCTTTTCAGTGAGAAAATACTCCACGAAAGCGAGTCCATCCTTTGGTCAGATAGCCCAAGTGTGCTTTGTTGTAATCACAAGTAATAATTTCTTTATCGCAATCGTAGGATTCTTGTCGTAAACCGCATTTCAAATATAGTTTTCCTTTCCCATGCTCTTCTCGTTCAAATAAAAAATTCGCCTTCACAGCTGACACCTTACAGAATATTTAATCTTTAGAGAAATTTGCTTACGCTATCTTAATATTACTTTAATGTTTGATAAATAATTATTATACTCAGAGCCTGAACAAGAGAGGGGCAAGGGAGGCACTTCCCTGAATTGGATAAGTAAAAGCAAATTAGCTATGAAAAAATTAGAAACATCTTTTTAAAAAGAAATTACAATTATTAATTTTTAATATTGGATTGCAATGAGAAATACAATTTTAAATATTATAGTTAAAACAATATAAAGCGCATTACAACAGTTTTAATGCTGCACTTCATACTATAGCCTAATCACGGCTCAGGCCCACCAGCGGCCGAGCGGTAAGTCGCTGAACACTGGTAGTTCGGTCCGAGGTTCGAATCCCGCGAACGGGCTGGCTGCGTGGGTGTTTTCGTGATTTTCCCCATGTGTAACGTGTATACGAGCCAGTTTCCCTTAGAAAGTCCTCCATGAAGGCATCCCTCCCCTTAGGCAAGTAGCTCTAGTGTGCTTTGCCATAATTAAATACACCACCAACACCACCTAATCACGGCTGACTAGTATTTAGTTTCCATTAATGAACCTAAATTATTTACTCTGTCAGGTGACTACTTTTAAGTTTACGATAAAATATCTTCGGCGCAGACATCCGAAAGCGAAATGTATCGTACATCAATCAACTCGTCGCTCTATTTTTCGAATAAAGTTTACCGTTTAACAAGATATATAATTCACGTTTTTAAATCCGTCTTCGACCTATATAATTGGCAATATTTACGATTATCGTCTAAACTTATAATCATTGCTGAATGTTAAACAAATCAGCACCTTAATTTCATTTAGTGAATGGCTCATTTCTGAACTCTTTCCTTTCCGGAGTTTTTCTATTGTTTATACGAATAAGCAATGAAATATAATGATTGGTACCAAAGAAACATAGACTGGGTTTGAAATTTTTAGTGAAAGAAATAAGATAAATGTTCCGAATGATTCTGTTATTTAGTCAGCTAACTCTGAAATGAAAGAATGTATTTCAAAATTTCAGTCGTTTGATAATCAGGTAATTGAACTACCTATCGAATTCATAAAATATAATGCATTTAAATTCTTTGAGATAACTGATGACCACTGATAGGGGAACAAATGAAATCTAAAGCAATATTAAATCATATTAATAATATATATATATATCAATAACAGTGTATTTTGAAAATTATTATCTGTCATCCATAATTAAAGAAATTTGCTTCGGAATCTTAAGAGGCATACTTCATGTAAAACTTTCTAAGAAGAACTAGATTGCATTCATGTTGCAAATCGGTTAAAAACTCAGGAAGCTATTCTCAGGGAATGAATGAAAGCTGCAAGAAACTACCAATGCTCAACAATTTTACCTACTTGGGGTTTGCATGTGTACATAGAAATACATCTACTTAAAGACGATGTTAAAAATTTTATAGGTTATAATACAAAAAGTTTTCGGAAAAATTTATAAATAATATATTAAAATCCAAATTTTGAAAATAAATCATAAAAAAATGTGCGAATTATATTTGGATTAAGCCTAAATTTCGAATTCTGGGAGAAGGAATCAAGTAAGTAATAATAAAAAAAGAGATATTGATAAATATATATGAAATTCAAATTAATACTGAGGAGCTAAAATTTTGGGAGCTAATTTTTTAAAAAATACTCCTGCGATTTTTACAAAACTTAGTAGTTTGGCATAATTTGAGTCGTAGAATCGAAATATGGAAAAAGCTTGGCATGTCATTTCAGAAAAAGTTATAGTATTTATGGCAAAATACCTATATTAGAACAACTCTCTATATGTCGCATTTTCGAGGAATGAAAAAAACGCAAGTTGAATTTCGTCAATAGGCCCAGTAGAAAAGGAGATATAGAACTGTCCTCCCCCCCGCAGGATATATAGCGATCAGCGATGGGCGATAAAGTCACGTTGCAGAATTATTAGCAAAATTTTAAATGTGCAAATTAAGAGAAGTTAAGTGAATTAATTTTCGCAGAATGTTACTAAAAACAAAACAACGAAGCTGCAGCTCCTGTTAAAATAAGCGAGAGATAGAAGTAGAACCTCTTGAATTAACTAAATAAAGTGATTTATAATATGTCTCAAAAGAAAATCCTTTGCGCAGCTGGATTTGCTCAGCAGAAATATATCTACTTAAAGACGATGTTAAAAATTTTATAGGTTATACGAAAATACGTTAAAATACGAAAAGTTTTCCGAAAAATTTATAAAAAATATATTAAAATGCGAATTTTGAAAATAAATCATAAAAAAATATGTGAATTATATTTGGATTAAGCCTAAATTTCGAATTCTGAAAGAAGAAATCAAGTAAGTATAATAAAAATGTCTGTCAGGTCGAAAGTAGCACAGTACTGTGTACATAATCCTTGAGGTACTGCAAGTTGGTAACACAGCACTGTATACACAATGCTTGAAGTTCGATGTAATAAAGGGAAAAGAAATCTTATAAATTAAGGGATGATTTTTTTTATTTCTTTATATTACATTTTTCAATTTGATTTCAAACGCTTGAAAAAATTATCTATCATTAAAACAACTTACGTACACTTAATGTAGTTTTTTTTTAAAATTTACTGTCTAAGTTTTTGATATCTACTTTTATACAAATTTCATTACATAATAATTTTCTTTATTAATTTCACCATGATAAGCTATTCTCAGTTCAAATAATTTTTTCTTTTAATTAGTATGCAAATAATTTCTTACGCATTTCGAAATGTGAATTTTTATTCGGTGAGAAATAAATTCCAGTGGATTCAGATGATTTAAAAAAAGCAACTTGTAACTTAAATATCCAAATGATATAAATGCTGCAGAAATTTCGTCTGAAATGTTTTTTAAAAACTGCGCGTTCTGATAGCCTTGGATACTGAAGCAATTATGAGATCTTCTAGAGATAACTGAAGTAATACAGCTGAGTTCAATAGTTCCGAATTTGGAAGTTATGGTGGTGAAAAACGTTTCAGCAAACATAAAATTTATATAAAATCTCCTCTTAGTCGAGCATAATTGTCTTGAGTATTCTGTCTGAAAAATACGAATTAAATAGTCAAACCAATTTTGGAAATATGATTATTTTTTCCTTTGATAAAAAATAAATAAATTTAAATTTTAAAACAAATATTTAATTCCACCCAATGGCACAGGCACTTGCTTACAATGGCATTTGCCACTCCTAGAGCCAGAAATGGTGGCCATTTTAATGTAGAGGCATCTAATGGGGGTCATCATTGCCTCCTATGAAGGGAAGACAATTTTACATCCATGCCTTCTCTGGGATTCAAGCCCGGGCCCTTCGGTATATACGTGAAAATTAGTGCAATTGCTGTCTGTATTAATTGCCCTTTTATTTACACTTTTCATAGTTATTTTGAATGAATTATTAAAAATATTTTGTAAAGATTTTCATTTTAAATCTATAAACCTTTTCATGTATTATGTTTCTAAGCATTAAAGCTATGAGAGTTGCGTTAATATAATTTAAAGCAAATACATTTTTAATACAAAAACATTCAAGTACAGTTAACTTGTCTTATATATATATATGGAGGCGCGCATTTGTCTTTTTCCAGATGGTTAAGAAAAATCTAAGTACGGCTCTGATTATACAGTTCTTTGCATCGTCAGGAAAAAGAAAGTCGCGTGGTGATTTGAGTGCAAGAAATAAAATTTTCTTCTGATTAAAGTCCTTTTGCTTGAATTTCCATATTCCGATAACAATATGTCAAATATTTGGACTACAAAAAAGTATTTGGCATTTATTTTTTTCCGAATAAACTGGAACATTGAAAGATATCCTAAAAAAGGAGGGTTTCTAGTTGTGTCCTCATTTAATGTAATGGTCTTTATCTCAGCGGCAGAGATCTAAGGATTAGGAATCACGATGAACTACCAGATGATCAGCTGTGCGCTTTGCAATCATTGTTCTAGGACGGTTACACTTTGGCCAAGGTTAGCTCCGGGTACTAGCGTAGAAAACATTCTCAAAACGTTTTATCTGGAATAGAACAGCACAACAAAAACTGGAGTAAAGGAAGAGAATGCCGAAGAAGAATGAGGTGAAATTTGTTTGTCAGTGACTCAAATCCATGTCTTTGTCCTTGTCTAGTATTTGAAATTGGGAACGCGGCCAGTTCTAGTAGACAGGCAATGTTGTTATTGTTTTGAAAGTATAAAGTTAAAAGACAACTTGACATTTAAGAATAAAAGCGTTTACAGTAATTTTTCAAGCTTTTCACCTCTTCCATATCATTGACAATTTTATAAAAAATATTAGAATTTTTTATAAAAAATATTAGAACATTTCCACTAAATAACAAAATCTACTTTAAGATTGCTGTCCAATGAGCAATCAAATGTCTAAGGTTTAAGCAACAATTTAGGCAGGTTTTTCTGCGAAGAAAATTAGGGACAAGGAAAAGCCTTGAATTTATGTGGAATACTTGAAATATCTTGTTACATACATAGTAATAAGGAAAGGTATTACGATGTATGTAACATAGTATGACTATGTATGTAACTCAGTGCACTAATATAATGTGTGCACTATTAAGTGTACAATAATAGGTTACTTTATACTTCATAGTGATAATGCATTCATTTGCTCATTAAACTTTGCGTTAGCAATAAAGTGTTAGAAGTCTATGTGCTTTTCTGTGCTGAATCTTAAAAAAAATTTCGTGCATCCCATCTAAAGCTGTTTGCTAACGTGAACATACATTTTCGAGGATTATGCAGCTAAAAAGTCTTATAACTTTGTTAGAATTTATCGCATTCCCTTGCATATGTTCTCGTGGTGTAAGTTACCATACTTGCCGGCGTATAAAACGCACTTTTTTTCTTTGAAAATATGTCTGAAAAACGGGGTGCGTCTTATACGTCGATACTCAGCGTATGATTACCTTCATTTCTGGAAATTTCCTCTTCGGAGTTATGCGATTTTTTTCTTGTTTTCTTGCCGAGTGTGAGAATATTACAATTACGTAGAGTTCAATGAATGCGCACGCGCTGACTTCGACGATCACACTGGTAATATGGAGGACAGTTTGTTGTATGAGGACTCAGATGCTGATTTAGAAGACGTTTCAAGTGACTTCATTTATATTTCATACTTTCAGTCTATTTCTAATAGCTGCATCGATTTGATTTGATTTATTTGATTATGGCAAAGCACTCGAGGGCTATCTGCCTAAAAGGAAGGATGTCTTCGTGGAGGACTTTCTGGAAAACTGGCTTGTATACACGTTACGCAAGGAAAAACCACGAAAACGCCCATGCAGTCGGTCCGTTTCGAACTCCGGGCCAAACTTTCAGTGTTCAACGACTTTAACGTTAGTTCGTTGTATAGCTGCATCGAAAAATCAATTATCACAGCCAGTCGTTTTATGTTGTATGATAAGTACAGTAATTCATGATGTAATTACTTTTTTTAAAGTTTCTCACATACTGTGTGTAAAAACAAACAAAAGCACACATTCTAAAGCAAAGAATAAATAACAGCTATTGTCAATACACCTAAAACTCACAAACAAGCAAAATTTTATGTTTCGCACTAACTTGCCATAACAATGAAAATATGAAAACCGACTTTTCTACAAAACTCAGTTTTGCTTCTCAATAATTCAAATATTTACTGCATAGAAAGAACGACCGTAGCACGAATTGTATAGATTTTTAAAGTAGCTCGTGAAATATTGAACAACATTCTAAAGCATTACTTTTTATTCTCACATAACTATGCTCAAGACTAGAATCAGCAATTCTATATATTTTGTAGAAATCAAGAGATCAAAGAAAGAATCGTAAATTCGTAAATCGTACATCGTAAATTTAAAATCGAAAGGATGAATTCATGCTGTTTATGGAATGTGAAAAGGTGTATATGCGAAGTGAAAGAAATTAAAAGATTTAAGGCTCAGTGTGTGAAATATAAATCTATATATATATAATTAATCTGAGAGTGAATATAAAATTATTTAGCCAAAATTAAACACGGGACTTTTTGTTCTATAGACATTTTAGTAAAAGGAGCACATAGGCAAATTATAGCAAATTAAAAATTTTATTTTATTTTAGTTAAGGTCTTTGATAAATAAAAAAATATTATGTATAGTATTTGAAATGAATATATTTTGAATACCATAATGCGCATTCTGGTTTTTATACGCAAGAAAGGGTAATTTCATTATTTGAGAGACCGCAAATTCTGAAAAAGAATAGCAATTACTCTTTTATGATAGGAGTGAAATTCATGGTTAAATTTCATTATTTGAGAGACTGCAAATTCTGAAAAAGAATAGCAATTACTCTTTTATGATAGGAGTGAAATTCATGGTTTCAAAGATTTCTGCATTTATTTATTTATTTATTTATATTCTGCATATAGATGTATTTTTTTTATTTCTAAGTCGGGAAACACATATCTTCGTAGCTATGATATTCAACCGGAGCGAAATAGAAATATAATTTATGTCATGTCTGTTTGCTATTCCTTGGTTGCGAAACATGCATTAACGAAGAAAAAAATTTGCATTGTTTCTCCTGCATTACATTTTGGAAAGTTTCTGCTTTAGGTAAATAATTGAAAATATTTTATAAATTAGATGTGATAATTTCAGGCCCAGGTCCTTATGTTCCCTGAAGCAAATATAAAGTTAACATCAGTAATGTCTTACGTTTTCAACCATAAAATTATATTTATATTGTTAGAATTATATACAATAATTATATAATTATATACAATATAAATAATATAATTTTTGTATTGTTATAATTAATAAATAATATTTATATTGTTAGAATTATATACAATAATTATATAATTATATACAATATAAATAATATATATATTGTTATAATTATATACAATATAAATAATATAATTTTTATATTGTTATAATTTCAATAATAAAATTATATTGCTATAATTTATATTGTTATAATTTCAGTAATAAAATTATAACAATATAAAAAATTAATATAAATAAGGAATTCGATAAAATTCTTTAAACTTCCTAATTTTATGCTTTTACTGTTATAATTTACAGAAATATTATACATACTATTTCATTAGCCCTCTTTTCAAATGTTACCCATAAACTTCAATTGAAGAATCAAGTACCTGATAAGAAGTTACGGATTCCGCCAAAATTGTTCTCCTTTTTGTTAGCAGAGCTTTTGTGAATTAGTTAGGAATTATTATAAACTAAACTAATGAATTGCATACAGAATCACTAGAAACCCTTAAAATGTAAAATACAGAATTCAGCAAGGAAATATTTAAACATCAGTGTACGAAATAAAATTTGAAACACGAGGAAAATTACAAAATTCAGACAATTATTTGTTATGAAAAAAAGCGATCATATAATTTTTGTTTCTGAAAATATTGTGAAAAATTATAAATGCCTAAAACTGAAATAATGAAACTATATTTTACTTCGAAAAAGACATTTACCAAGCCTTCTTTCATAAAAAAATTTTAAATACTTTAGTAAATATATTTTTAAAAATAATTATTGAATTTAAATATAATGTACTTTTTTAAGAACAGAAGAATCATGTTACCAAAGTTTTCAGATAATACTCGCTGCAATAAAACAGCATTTAAATTTGAAACACTAATAAGCATCAAAGCAATACTAATAGCAAAAAGTCACGTTTTCGAGTTCTGCAGTAAAAGTTTCTTAGATTTTGCGTTGTCCCAATTTCATTATCATGACTCGATTCATTTGCTTTTTCGAATTATTCGGAAAAGCAAATATTGACAGAAATTCGTAAATGTCTTCTTAATTTCTAGAAATCTAATTTAAAATTTACTAGTTAGTTTGAGTATATAGATTATTAATTTAAATAATAATTATTTAAATTATCAATAATTTAAAGAATAATACATTATGTAAAGTATGAGTATAGATTTCGGAAAATCTGAAAGCTGTTCTGCATCGAAGCATCCCAATATTGTTCAGAATAACAGACAAGTGCTTCCAGATTTGCAGCAAAACATTATTAATGATATGGAATACATATTAATCAAATTCTATTAAAGTAGTTATTCGACACGCTGGAAAAAATGAGCAAGTAGCAAGAAATATTAGTGAAAGAACAGAAAACTTCAGCTTCTTTCTAAAAATCTAGGAGAAACTAAATATTCGAATTTTTGGTAACGGAAGTTAATTTATATTACTTTTAGTTAGCTTACAATATTTTTTAATATTATAATCCAAATTTCAAGAATAAATTCATTTATAATAGTTGTAAAACACGATAAAAGTAGCAATATAAGAGTCCTTACCATCTCCCTAAATAAGATTGATAACCTAATAAAAGAATATAAATATGGTCACAATTTAAAATGAATTTTGAAATCATCAAAGCAAAAGTTAAACTTTAAAATAATCTCAGATTTCTTAAGATGACTATTCTAAGCATACTACGAAGGATGAGTCAATCTGGCTACTGTTTAGTTGTCAAGAAAAAAATCAATATACATTAAGTTGTCCAGATTCAAGCTACAGTGTACTCTCTCGATTATCCAGGTTAATGCCGTGGAAGCAGGTCACGGATAACTAAAAAACACGGTTAATATTAGGTTGGCAAGAAAGCAATTTCGGTTTGCATAAATAGATAGCGTTGTGTTAATTTTGTTATTCTTATATTTTTTTTAATTTTCAGATTTGGCAGTTGATACTTTTAGGTTGCTATAGAAGCAAATTCCTTATATTTTTGTTTACAACTCTTAGTTTACGAGTTGTAAACAATGGGTGCAAAAACATGGGGTGCAAAAATAAACATTTCGACATATTTTACTTTTTCATTTAAAATAAAGGCAACAAAAAGGCTGAATCTCAGTAAGAGATGTGTGAAGTTTATAGTGCTGATTGCTTAACAGAACCCATGTGTCAAAGTTCGTTTGAAAAATTTCGTTCTGGAGATTTTTCTCTTGAAGATGACCAGTGTTCCGGCCCACGTTCAGAAGTTGATGAGGACAAAATTAAAGCCGTAATTGAATCTAATCATCATGTAACTGCGAGAGATTGTAAAATGATTAAATGTATCACACGCAACAATTGAAAATCACATCAAATGTCTTGGACTCGTTATCGATGCTCGATATTTGAGTTCCGCATGAACTGAAAGAAATTCACGTAACGAATCAATATCTACAGTACGCATTTCAAATGTAAAATGTATCGTCTACAATAACATTAATCGGAAAAGATCATGGTCCAAGCATGATGAATCAGAACAAATCATATCAAAAATAAACATTGCATCAGAAAAAGATCATGTTGTCCGTTTGGTAGAATGACAAAGGTATGGAATATTTTGGGTTGCTTGCAAGCAACCAAATGATCAATTCAGATGTTTACTGCCAATAAATTATGAAATTAGAGGAAGGAATCAAAGAGAAAAAGCCAGAATTAGCAAATCACAAAGGAATCATGTTCCATCACTTACAATGTGGAAGCCATCTTTAGCAACACGTACGAAATTACTGGAGCTTGTTACTGGTTGAGAAATGATGTTGCTTCTCTCATATAGCCTCGACCTTGCACCATCGGGTTATCATTTATTTCGCACTTTACAAAAGTTAGAGGGCAAAAATGTCAGTAATAACACTGACCTCAAATTGCACTTGGTTGAAGTTTTTGCTGATGAAGACCAGAAGTTCTATGAGGGCGGAATTATGAAGTTACCAGAAAGATAGCAAAAGGTCATGAAACAGAATGTAAGATATTTGACTAATTAAAGTTCATTCTTTGTATAGAAAAAAAACTGAGTTTTATTTTACATTAAAAACCCGAAGTTACTTTCCTGCCAACCGGTACACGAAATCAGTTTTCATGTTTATTGTTCATTTCTTGCTTTCATACATTTTCTGCAACTCATTCCATACATGTTCGACAAAGTTTTAAATCCAAAGAATGCAGAATTCTGAAAATTTCAAGACAGTTGTATTATAAACACATAGCAAACATAAATATGTAGAGTGTTGCATGTTTAAGGTGATGTTGATAGAACTTTGTATTTCGAATTTTTGACAGATGCTTTCAGTCTTTTTTATTCAAAATCCTTTCACTTTACTAATCCTACTACTGAAAGGAAAGTTGAGGTAAGGATACAGTCAATGATCTAACATGGAAAATATACCTAGATTATTGATCATATTTATTGTCTCAAAGTACAGTACATAGATACATTTAGTACACATTAAAATACATTTGGTTCAGTACCTAAAAAGTAAAAATGTAAATGTAAATACAAAATATACAATAAATATTTATTTTGCAGATACGTATTTTGCAGCAGTTAAATGGACACGTTTAACACATTAAATGCAATGGTACATACATTGAGAATCTTTAAATATTTATACTATTCTATAAAATATAAATTTTCCATAAGTTTATGGATCCATCTGCCATAAATATGTTAAATTTTGATTCGTCTGCAAATTTCAGATTCTTCCAATGCGGTGCTTTCTTGCTGTGTACTTTGCAAACTCCACGAATAGCCCCTTTGTTCTCTTTTTTGTAAGAGTTTCCTTCTTACC
Organism: Stegodyphus dumicola; assembly: GCF_044657685.1. NCBI lineage: Eukaryota > Metazoa > Arthropoda > Arachnida > Araneae > Eresidae > Stegodyphus > Stegodyphus dumicola. The sequence continues at coordinate 213,606,555 of NC_140773.1, read as the reverse complement.
ACTTGGCCCTTGCATCTGCCTGCTTCGGCGACTTATGTAACATTTAGAATTTTTATCGCAAACCATTCTCCCAGCTCAGTTTCAAGTTTTGCAGTAACTATATCTTCAGTTTTTCTCGTTTTCCTGCAGGATGAACCTATGATTCCTTGGTGTCAACTTGAAATGCAATGCTGATGTAAATGCCCTTTCTACTATTCCACGTGGTATCCATCTTTTCGTATACGAATTCACTTTCTACACTCTCCAATATATAATTTTATTTTAAAAAGTGTTCTTAATATATAAATATATTTTTTACAATAACCAGATTTTGAAACAAGTAAATGAATGAAATATATATGAAAACAAATCTGAAGTCAGTTCTTTTACATAGTAGACTTTTTTGTGAAAAATTTCGAAAACACAGGCTCCTGAAAATAAACGGGAACTGTATCCGCTTTAAAATGAGTGGTAATTAATGAAAGACATTTCTATATTATGTCCTGTTAGCTACCGAAATTAACTGTCGTGTAACCTGAAGATGATTCCGTGTAAAAATGCTTCCTCTGTAACACTTTAACGCAGAAAACGTTTTTGATTGCACTTCCTCCACAAGCATGTAATACAAATTAATAATTAATAAATGAGCTTTGCAATGAGTACAGAAAATATTTAAATGTTACATGTGAACAACATATGGTAAAATAAATGTTAAATAACTAAAAAGTATATAGAATAACTTTTAATAAGGAAATTTTAAGGATCTAAGACATCATCTGACTAAATGTTATTTCGTGATTCATTTAGAACATCGATTATAAAGGCAATATTCTGTTATATTTCCTGGTAAAATTGCGATGCTTTGTACATTTGATGAGATCAATATTTGCATAATTATTACGATGATGTCAAGAAGAATAAAAAATAATGTTGTTTAATAACCTTAGAACTCTATCCCAATTAAAAGTAATGTGATCTAAAATTACTAAAACGAACTTCAAAATAAAGCATAAACTGTGAAACCTGGATAACTTTAACATCCTTTGAAGGATACAGGAAAACAATTCGAATTTAAAATAAAACTCTTCTACAAAAATAAAAGGACCTTAAATGACTAAAATCTTATGTGTTGTACTGCTACAACAGAGATTCGTTTTGCAAAATCGTGTAATAAATTTCTTGGGAGAGCTGGAAATTGTCTTTAGAACGCAAAGCAAATTTTGTTAAGCCTGTCAGGGTGTTTGTCGCAGCGGGAATATACTTATACGACCAATCATGAATTTCTAGTGTTCCGTCTATTTCTACCTATACCTTATACCCGATCTTAATTTGTAGCGAAGAGGATTTTATTGCTAACTAAAAATAATAACTTTACTTCGGAATGTTGAAAGTTAAATTAAATGGTGTGGTGTGGTGTATTTAATTATGGCAAAGCTCACTAGGGCTATCTGCCTAAGGGGAGGGATGCCTTCGTGGAGGACTTTCTAAGGGAAACTGGCTCGTATACACGTTACACATGGGGAAAACCACGAAAACACCCATGCAGCCAGCCCGTTCGCGGGATTCGAACCTCGGACCGAACTACCAGTGTTCAGCGACTTTACCGCTCGGCCGCTGGTGGGCCTTAAATTAAATGGACCCCCCCTTTTTTTTCAAATTGAAAATTTCAGATTACTTTCGTACACCTCAAAGAAGACTTTTTTTATTAAAATAACAAAAAAAAAAAACAAAAAAAAAAAAAAAAAAGTACATAAATTCCTACAAGTATTTCGGTTCTTTTCCTAAATAAAAATGTGCAATTTTACCATTCGTAAAATTAAATGTTACTGCCGAATAAAAATAAAACTTGCCTGAAAAAAAAATTAAAAGATCAGTCTTCCCCCTGTAATTATTTATTTATTTATTTATTTGGTTATAGTATAATCAATAAATATTAAAATACATAAAAATATATTACCGTGTGACTAAAGGTTTAAAAAAAGATCGTAAATTTGGAAACTATATCACTTAGAAAACTTCCACCATATTAATTACTTTAAAATTTTAAATATTTTAGAAAATGAAAATCATGGAAGTTAAAAAAATTGCAGTCTTATCTGCTTAAATAAATTCCACCCCTCAGACAATTTTAAATTAAACAAGCATGAGAAGCCTATTAATTTAAAAATTAATCTCCTAGAAATTCATGTTATATTAAAACGTAAAACGAATTATTCAATGTAGCAGTGTTTTGATGACAGAAAAACAGATTTTGCTATGATGCTTTATTTAGTAAAGAAAAGGCTTAATTATTCTATAGAAGACTTTTTTTTACATATATCGCTTGCGTGCAAGGCGTGCAATAAATATGGCAATATCTTCTATTCTGCAAGAACGCCAAATGGGTGTATTGAAAATAATAAAGATTTCCGAAAAATTTTCTTTCGAAAAGTTTAAAGAATGAAAATGTAACATGGTTTATTGTCTTTTTATTATTACAAATTTACATTGCTACCATTAGAATTTATTTCGAATGTTGACTGCAAAGTACACAAGAAGTAGAAACAAAAATTTGGCTTTTAGCTTATTACATAGTATTAAAAATATATTTCATTCATGACGCTCAATATTTTAAATAGCATTTGTAACAAAATATTATTAAAACTTTCATATAAAACTACATTTTAAATGGTTAACTTTGTTACGCGAAACAGTAAATAACTCTTATAATATTAAAGGTAAATAGAGATCATATGCATCGCTGATTGGCAATTAAGTTCTTTCGTGTTCCTGATCCTAAATCGTAGCCGCCTATAGTGGTCAGTTACGCTATAGTGGTCAGTGACGCTGATTGCGATAAGGTTCGAATCCCGGATGTTCTAGGATCCCGGCGTCTAGTCTATAGCAGGGGAGCACTCAAAACGCACGGCGACCTGGAAGTCCTCTCGAGAGGTTAATGGTAAAGATAGAGGGCTGGAAGACCCTCAGACTGCTCTTCGGAGTTATTCTCCCTCAAAACTGGGGCGGATCTGTGCCTGTACGACCAACGGTGAAGTTCTAGTGTCTCGCCCATTTCGACTTGTACCTGTACCTGATCGTAAAATTTGTAACGGAGGGCATTTCAAAATTCAGCCATTATTGTAAAGTAATAAAATAATGTCTTTAATATTTTAAAAGAAAGATGTCACTAGAAAAGTCTGCCAAGCAGAATATTATTTTTCTTTGAATATATTGAGTTCTAAGAAATGCGCATAACTTCTCTAGGCAATGAAATCAATGTCAAGAATTTAATTGCGCTTTATTTTAAATTTGAAGAGAGTACTTTTCCATCCATACTTAAATTATATTTAATAATATTAAAATGTGAGAAGTATTTAAATATATTTCAAGCCGAAGAATGCTATGATTACTTAGAATTTTGTTTTGATTTCCGCGCATATCTTTATGGCTTGCTCCTGAATTCAACATATATACAAACAATTTTTCCGAGCTCTTCTTGTCTAGCACGTCTTTTAGAACGGTGCTTCTCAACCGCAAGAAATATTTGCCGGTCCGCGAAATATTCAGCTATCTGTCCGAAAACTATGCCAATGGGTCGAATTATTAAACTTACCGGTCCGCGAGAACGTACCGAAATATTTTACCGGTCCTTGGAGTAAATCCAATTGAGAAATACTATTTTAGAATATTTACCTATTATAAAGAGGCATTTTGATGCCATATGAAATAGTTGAATCAAGAATAAAAATAATATTTATTCCATGAAATTATTCGTTTGCATTCTACTTAGTACAAATTGGATACCACTTAATTTTCCAGCACTGAATGTTATCATTATCACAATGATTATTTTGTAGGGGAAAAGCGATTACCTTGCATATTGATATGCAATGTAATATGAGTAATTTTCCAGCACTGAATGTTATCATTATCACAATGATTATTTTGTAGGGGAAAAGCGATTACCTTGCATATTGATATGCAATGTAATATGAGTAATTTTCCAGCACTGAATGTTATCATTATCACAATGATTATTTTGTAGGGGAAAAGCGATTACCTTGCATATTGATATGCAATGTAATATGAGTAATTTTCCAGCACTGAATGTTATCATTATCACAATGATTATTTTGTAGGGGAAAAGCGATTACCTTGCATATTGATATGCAATGTAAATACCAGCCATTTTTCTCTTCAAATGTCATTCACGAATTCATCCCTCGCGTAAGGAAAATTGCTTTCGTGCTTTTTCGCGTTAGGAAAATTCTTTTGTCATAATTTAAATTTTGCCTTTTAGGTTGTAAAAATTCCAGTATGATTTATAAAATATTTCTCCCGTCGTCTTAGCATTCCTTCGTGATGTAGTGGTCAGTACATTGGGCGCGTATTCGAGAGGTCCGTAGTTCGAGTCCCAGCCAGGGCATTTCTCATATTTCATCTTTTCTGCTTCGAACTAACCTAATGTCTCTACAGTGGAGCCCGAACTAAAAGGGTGGTGTATGATGATTCTCCATCATCAGGATTTGGCGATTGGGTCCCCTAGGCGCATATTCGAGAGGTCCGTAGTTCGAGTTCCGGCGAGAGCATTGCTCATTTTTCATCTCTTCTGCTTCGAACTAATTTAATGTCTCTACAGATTAAATAATTCATCCAGTTATCGAAATCATTATGCAATATATTCCATGCAATTTTACAATTACAATTTTTTTCTGTAAATACTATTTGTGTGACTATTGCATCTTATTTTATTGCCGAAAATTTAATGCATGTGTCTTTATTAAATCACGAAATTGCACATTTATTCAATACCTCAGTTAAAAAACAAAATAGGGTTTCCTGGATCAGTTCATGTCCACTTCGATCACGATGCATTACTATGTACTGCCATCAAAGCAGGCCAACATTCTTCATGTGTTCACTGTCACAGGTAATTTTTTTAAGTTTAGCTAGTGAAGTGCATTTGATTTTGGAATCCAAGTTTCACATCGTGTTTTCTGATGCACAGTATTAATTTTATTTCTCTTTCTGAAAGACTGCCTGAGATATCTTTGAAATTAGGTAAGTAGTTGTAAATGTTCCTTGTTAACAAGACATGTGGAATTAAAATATCCTTCGTAGAATACTGTATTGTAGCGGTTGGTTCATTTCCCGAAGCGATTTAGCGACCTTTACTCAGTGAAGCTCCGTGAGGGATAAGATAGTTTATTAAGACATGAGCTGAAAATGAAACAGGAATTTTTATCATATATTAATTAAAAAAGTGAAAGAAAACGCTAGGATGTGATTTAATTACTGTAAGAATTCCTTTAAAGATTTTCTAGTTACATCCCTGTGCGGTATACGCTATTATGATGTATGTATTTAAATTGTTCCACTAACATTTACTACCAATAATTCCGCAACTGGAATGTCATTAAAAGCATTCTGTTAGTCTAATTTTTTTTCTAATGGTTTAGACTTTTTTTTTTCGTTTTTTAATGTTGTTGTCTAGAAAAACCAAAGCGACGATGTAGACTTGAGTTCGAACAATTGACGTCATAATGTTGCGGTGCGTAACAGTAGTCTTAACACTCGTTATTGAACTTTGTGAACAGCTGTATCTTCAAAGACTGGATATACGTTCGATTTACCCAGCAGTCCATTTTATATAAATTTACTCTGCAAATATTGTTAGACCTAACACATGAGGTAAATTGGATACATGACCTCAATTTTCATAGCTTTAATCTTTTAGTTGATTTTAAAAGAAAACGATAACAAGAAAAATTATTGTATATTTTTCTTATTTAGAATTTTGCATTATTATAAGCACGCAGTTTTGAAGTGCAAATATATAATTATTAAAAATTGGGTATAAATATCTACATATTTGATTCGAAGAAAGCATGAAAAGAGTTTTGATAGAGTGCAATGGAAGAAACATAGTTGTGCTACATAATACGTGGGTAGGATTACCGCAGTTAGTAAATTATCAGTATAGGTAAATCCACTTATATATGAAGAGCTGTGCTCAATAATTTCTCATTTATACACTTATATCTTTCCAATTGTGCATCTCTCGCAGTTTCGAGTTGATTTTCAGCAGTTACGACAAAAGTATAGGGAAATAAATTAATATAATTTTAAGGGTTATTTAGTCATTGTGAAAATTTCTGTATTTTGACATTTTTCATGATATTTGTTCTCAGTAAGTACGTGCTCTGGGGAAGTTACTATCTATAGTAGTTTATCCGAATTCCGTTTCTTGCCTGTCCCAAATTTACTCATTTCTTCCTACTCGAGAATGGAATCTTAATTTTAGCCCTTGATTTTTGAACATTTTTAGAGATTTTTCGCGGAAAGTAGCTTCTTTTCTAACATAAAAGAAAAGATAATCGAAAACTAGTTGTGAAAATTATTTTTATGTTTTATCAGAAGTTAAGCTAAATTTAAACTCTCTTCTAGCTTATCTGACTCGCATCACTTATACTCACTCAGATTAATGCGCTGTGCTGATTAAAAGTACGTGAAAGAGGGTTTGAAAGCTATATAGATTTACTGCAACATGTCCTTAATATTGGAATGCCAGCCAAAGTGCCTCGAAGAATTTAGGGCCAGTTTGTATTTGTCGGAAGGGGCAAAACTCGTTTGTTATTCGAGCTAAGTGACATTAAGTGATTAGTTGAAAATAACAATTGGGTGTACTCTTAGAGCCAGTATAGTGGCTAGGGTAAAGTGACCACACGTCCAGATTTTGGCGGGACAGTTTCGCTTTTTGGACGACTGTCCTGCGTCCCTCCGATTTTTTAAAATGTCCCGCTTTTTAGAAAACATCTGCATTTCTTATTTTAAATGTACTGTAAAAAATATTACTATTATTTATTAATTATTATAGTAAATGTAAAGAAATAAAAAATATATAAATAAAAAAAAAACACGTAAAATGCATGCAGAGTAAACTAAATTAGGCGATGTAACAAGTTTTAGATTTACTCGGTGCTGTTCGATCATTGTCGTTGCGTCTTGTCAAGAAATATGTATTATTAACTGAGGAACAGCTAGCATTAGATGAAGGGCTATTTGCTCTCCACACCATAAACCACAATCAAAGTTTCAGATCAATTGATTGTACGTCGCAAATGATCAAAACATTGTACGACAAAAAATTTGCATGTGCAAGGACAAAAACCGAAGCAATTATGTGTAATGTTTTTCACCACATTCGTTTTCACAATTGCGGAAAGAATTAGATTTAAATGTACATATATATCCATATATTATGATGCTTCCAACCACAAAGATTTAAAATTATTTCCCACAATTGTTAAGACTTTTTGATCCAGAAACAGGAATTAAAATTAAAATATTAGATTTTGTTTCATTGCCGGGTGAAACTTCATAAATAATTTTTGATTCAATGAGTACTATTTTACAAAAGAATAATTTGAACAATAATATTATTACCTATTGTGAAGATAACACTAACGCAAATTTTGGTAGAAAAACTAGAAGAGACATCAATAACATTTTAACGAACATTTGAACGAAAAAATTATTGGAGCAGGTTGTGCAGCGCACATTCTACACAATACTATTCAAACAGCATCTGACTTACTTCCAGTGGATCTTGAAAATATTATTGCAAACATTTATTCGTATTTTTATATATAAACTGTGCGTATTGAAAGTTTGAAGGATTTTTGTGAAAGCGCAGAAGTCGAATATTAAAAATGAAGATTTTATGGAAATATGTGGAAAAATCGCTTTAATATATTAGTAACTATTTTCCGAAAAATAATATTTGCGAAAATGATCTTTTTGATGAGATATCATTGGTAAAAAAATATGTTACTGAAGAAAAAATGAAATGTTGGTTGTCTGCAAATATGGAAACAGACAAAAAGTGGACGGAGTTATTCCTTCATTTTAAACAGAATAATATTAATTATGAAAATATTTTGAAAATTGTAGAATACGCGCTCTCCCTTCCAGGAACAAATACAGCAACAGAACGTGTTTTTTCTGGTATCAATAAAATATAGACAATTGAAAAAACGCAGTGGAACATTAAAACTTTAAAATCTGTATTAAGGGTAAATATAATTTGACCAATTCATGTGAGAAATTTAACGACATTTTAATAAAGGATCCGAATCTATTGCAAAGTATTCACTTGGATAAAAAATATGACCGTGAAAGAGAATCATATTTTTTTTAAATTTTAAATTAATTAAAAAACATAGTATTCAAATTATAGTTTTTACCAATAGCTAGTAATAAATATATTTTTGTATATATACAGACAAGTATTGGTCTGCTTTCATAACTAAATTACAATTCTCATTTCATTCCATTTGTCCCGCTTTGTCTCAGTGAAAATGTGGTCACTTTAGGCTAGTGACGCTGACTGCTATACTTATGGGTCCAGGTTCTAATTCCAGAGAAGGCATGGATGTTTCTAAGCGTACAGTGTCTGTGCAGCAAGGGGGGATTCAAAAGATACCGTTAGCCGAAAGCTTTCTCAAAAGGTCAGTATGGGGTGGGAGATTCTCGAATCGTCCCCGTAGTGTTCTTCCTCTAAACTGGGACAAAGCTGCACAATTAGTGCAGCGGGAGTGCACTTGTATGACCAATGGTGAATTTTTGACGGCCCACCCACTTCTACCTGTACTTGTAGGTGTATTCTTTGATAGAAATTTGTTTTTGCTAGCTATACTACTAAAAGTGTGGTTACTTAAATTTTTAGACCAAAGGGCGTTAGACCAGAAGGGCTATTAATTTCATTTTCTCATTTTGCGTCGAAAACTTCAGAATTCTGAATCCCTTTTCAAATTGTTGAATACTTACTTTTCCATCGCATCATTTCGATATCCTTTGTTGTTTTTGCCTTCGTAATTTATTGAAGTGAAACGAAAAAAAAAAAAAAAAAGAGGGGAGATTCTTGAAATTCTCTATTAGCGACACACATATGCAATTTTTTGCATACTATGTGAATTTATATTTCTTTCATTCGGGAGTAATTTTCATAATAAAGTGGATTGTCAATGCGGGTTCAAATATTGTCCCCCCAACATTGCAGAGAGAAAGGTTTACGTCTATTTATCTTAACTTGTTGTTTCTTTGAGGAACATACTGAGATTTGGGGTATTTTGACTATACCGTCTCTTGTGACTAAGAAGAAGTCCCGTTCCTCCCCAAAATGGCAAAATTTCATTTGGGATGATGCTCTGCAACATTTTGTTAAATAAATTGTAAAAATCTTTGAGGCTTTTGTGCTTAATAATTTATTGATTTTCAGATGAACATTTTTACTTTAGCGCAAATTTTAAACTATCGTATCCTATCAATGACATAAATGCTTAAAAGGTCATCTCCTGGCAAATGGCTACAAAAACCACTGTGTTTTCGTAACAAATATGTTGTGATAACTTATTCCACTTTTTTACATTATAAAATAGGAATTTATAGTTCAGAAAAGGGAAAACAATTTAAGTATTTAAAAAATAAAGCTGTTCGATTTTCGGACTTAAAAATTCAATATTAGTTCGCTTCACAATTTCGGGGAAGGAGAATTTCATTAAAGATCTGCCCGGTTAAGCATAACTTTACTGTATTTACCAAATTATATGAAGTGACGTGTTATTGATATGTAATGATGCATAACAAACAGATTGATAGATATGCAATGACATGTTTATTATTACGTAATTAAAGGAAATGATTATGTATGAATACGTTTGGCATATATATATATCTATTTCCAATTTCTTACTACATGACAAATATTTTATACTATATGTTTTACACATTTACCTAAATTAATTTTCACCTTTTTTAAAATATACATTGCATTTTTCTATTTTTTGCGCTATTTAAGTCAATCAATATAAGTAAAAACATAGCTTAATTTTAAATAGAAAAGATGGAAGAAAAGCTGTCCAGATATTTGGAGTCTGTTTACTAGAAGTCTATTTTACTTCCTTTGTTTTAAAATTTAGAATGAAAGCACTTATATTCCCACTTATCATATGTAATAGCTTTGTTAAATAATGGACAATAGCTTTGTTTGCTGTCACAATATCTTTATTAAGTAATAGAAGGAAACATCCTTTACAGCAGTTTACTCTTGGAGCAGTAATTATGTGGAATAGTGACAGATTGTACTCTGTTTGCATTTTATTCTCTCTCTCCTTTTTTTATCTTATCGTAAACTAAAACGGATTGCTAATAGAAGCCGCCTTAAAATTCTTTTTTTGGTCTATAGAGTAGTTATCTTATCTGCTGAAAGCTGAACAGGTCGACTTTCATCCTGTGGGTAAAATCATCAAAGTAATAGGAGGTGTGTGCCTTTACGTGTTAATGTTGACTTCACGTGTGCAGCATCCTTCCGTAGAAGATAAGAAAAAATGGGGGTAAGTCTGTAAACGAATTATGATTGGTTTGTGACTAATCTGCCACGTGTTATATCAACATCTTGTCACTTTCATAAGCTAAAAGATTTGTACTTTGAATGAAGAGGTGTGTGTAAAGGGCTTGTCTCGAAATCGTATGTTGAGGTTAAAATCTAATCACGTGTAATTTTCGTAATTATTTACTGCCTCAACTGTTTCAAAATTGCGCATTCATTGTTTCAACATTCTAAAAATGGACTTGTGCTTTATTTGGAGCAATAGGTACTTCCTGGAATTTGACCTCATTAAAAATCTTATAAAAGAAGCTTGTGATCTCATGCTTATCCACAGAAGTTGTATTTTATTCTCAAGTATTGTTGAGAAATAAACGTAATGATTTAACTTCAGGAAAAGTTTCGACATAGTATTGAAAAATCTGTTGTGCGTCATTCAAAGGAAAAATAGTAACTTGAGATCATGTAGGAAAGGGGAAGTAAGACATTTTCTGAATAAATAGTGAATGTTTGAGTACGGTCACGATCGGTACGATCCCTAATAGCACACAATATAAATCTTATAACCTAGCTACCTAACACTGCGATTACAAACTAAAATACACATACACACACACACACACACACACACACAACAAAAAAAAAAAAATCTTTGTGGTATCCTAATGAAATGTTCACCAAAGAAGCTATAGTAATGGATGTGCAAATAATAACAAAATCATAAAGCTTGCACAGTTATCCAGGCAGAAAACAAAAGCAGAAAGTAGTTTTAATCAAAATGTTAAACTCAATCAAAAAGAAGTACATATTTTTCTCATATTAACGTTAACCAGGAAATCATTTGCAAACTATCTCCGATTTAACCGCATCACTGACGAATATTTCGCTCAATAGCCTGTATATGAAGCTTGCTATATATGTTTTCCCAGATAGAGATCAAACAAAGGAAGACTCGACCACTCAAACATCTAATTACACCAAAAATATGTAGAGTGAAAGAAATGAGTTTATTGTTATTTGCCCTTTATTGATGTAATTATTAGAATTATCCTTGTCATGAAAAACACACATTTCATGAAACTGAAGTAGAAAGAAATTCTTATTTTGTCAGAATGCGAGTTTTTCACGTACTGAAAACAATAACATCTGCTTTTATATGTAAAATCTGCAATAAAATTTGGTTTGGCTTGTTTATTTGATTACGGCAGAGCATACGAGGGCTATCTGCCTAACGGGAGCTATGTCTTCGTGGATGGCTTTCTATGGGAAACTGACTCGTATACTCGTGTGTAACGTACACATTGGGAAAAGCCGGAAAACGCAATACAACCAGACCGTTCGCCAAGATTGTCATCCCGGACAGAACTACAAGTATTTAGCGTGTAGAGACATTAGGTTAATTTGGAAGCAGGCAAGATGAAAAATTAGCAATCGCCTTCGCCGAGAATCGAAAAATAATAACAAAGAAACCGGAGCTAGTGATTCATTATAATAAAAAAAAATGAGTGGAGTGAATATGAGCGATGGAATTATCATAGCGTACTCCACAGCAAGAAAACCATGCAAAAAGTACTACAAAAAGATCTTTCTCCATTTCTTAGACATTATGTGTCTGAATGCATTCATATTATATAAAAAATCTGATGTGTACACCACATGACTTCCTTGTACTGAATATTAAATTATACGCATTTTTTCTTGCATTTCATTTAAACTTATTAGATAGAATTAAACCTACTTCGCCGACAGCGCATAAACCACAATAGAATAAATGCATTCTTTAAAATTCACTTTGTTTACCATAGCGACACTCTGGCGCAAGGTTTACTTAACAGTATTATATTTCGTTCATATTATAACTCAGAATGCACAAAATTTATATCATTTAAAGAATTATCTAATCGTTGCCACATGTTCTATTCAAATACTATAACAAAGCTAGAACGATGTATAAAAGAAATTAAGCAAAAAAAAAAAAAAAAAAAAAAAGAAAGAAACAGTTTTTCAAAGATGATTGAGTATTTCTCATTCAATTAATTCAGTTTTCACTTCACGACAAGGCAAAAATACATAAAAACTCAAAATATCTGTATTAAAAATTACGAAGTAAATCTTAAACGCTTATTTCCTCGAAAAAATTCTAGAAAGGATTAAGCATGATTTAAATAATAAATGGAGGCGTTATCTTTGTTGCTTTGAAGCTAAGTTTCTCTAGATTGGCAACAAATCCGCTATCCTGCTGTTTCAAATGTAAACAAGAGCAATGGCCGCCATCAAAAACATTATTAGGCTTAGCGGCACTTAAACAATTTTAAAATTAATGATAATTCTAAAAATATTGCATACAGATTTACTAAAGGCATAAAAACCTTAACCGAAAGATAAGAACAACATAATTCACTCATTTTTAAAGCAAAAAGTGTACAATTTACAAACATATAAGAGTAAAGAAACTGAGATCACTGAGCCGGGTAACAGAGTGGATATATATATAAATATGTTTATGTACGTTTTGTGCGGCGGATTGCAACCAAAATACGAGGTGCTCATCTACATGTTATAGCAGTCCTATATACAAAATTTCAACGTTATGAGGCTACTCGTTTTTAAGTTATGCGAGATACGTGCGTACATACGTTCGTACAGACGCCACGAAAAATTCTCTTCAGAATTTTAAAGCAGTTTTATAATTTTTTTGGAGGAAAAGAGTGTTTTATTCTGTCCTTACATACAGATATCACGGAAATACATCGTTAAATTGCATTTGAAAGAGGTCAAAATGGGATATTTTCGTGGAAATATGCTGCCTGAAACTTTTCGCGATTACAATACTTCTTTTTTACTTCGTACAAGGAAGTAAAAAATAATGGAACATTATCACGTATCAACGTTTTTTGCTCAAATTTATTGAAAACACTTTTGTGACGTATCCAATTGAAAGAAATAAATCGACGCAAACTCGGCCATTTAAACCTAATATAAGCCAATTAGGAGGTAATCATGTTCCGGATTATATACCCGGAGCATCGAAAAAAAAAAAAAAAAACCCTACGCGAAGGTGTTTGCATTGCTACAAACGTAAGATCAGGAAGGAATCGCGTTACTGGTGTTCAATTTGCAAAGTCCCATTGTGTATAGTACCCTGTTTTACTGAATATCACTCCACAGCAGGAATTTAAATTCTTACTTTTATAGGTACAATATTTAATTTAATTTATTGCGTTTTTAGTTTAATATGTATGTAATATATGCTTATGTTGACCAAATAAGTAAATATTAGTAATAAAATTTTCAATTTTACCCACCTTTTTCAACCCATCTTTTTCATCCAATATCTTACCAACGCAACTTACTCTGTGATGACGAATATACTCGTCATGGCTCGATTCTGGCGACACAAAGCGGTGCGCACTCTTAAACGAGGGCGCCACAGTTAACTGGTTAAAAGGCGTCTGGGGTTTTTAGGGGACCCAGTCGCCAAATCCTGGGTTTTCTAGAATCTTCATCCAGCGCCCTTTTAGTTCGGGCGCCACTGTAGAGACATTAAGTTAATTGTAAAAGTAAGATGAAAATTAGCAACCGCCTTCGCCAGGAATCGAACCACGGACCTCTGGAATACCGGCCCAGCGTGCAGAACCACTACACCACGAAGGCACACCAGGAAAGCGGGAGAAATACCTTATAAGTGACTTTACCGCTTGGCCGCTGATGGGCACAGTCAAATTTGAAACAAGTATATTAAGCAAATACAAATTAATTTTGTGGCTATATATACTTTTACAACTCTATATAGAAGTCAATCCAACAATTAGAAGATTTTACTAACATTTTAGCACTGTAAACAAATGTTAATAAGTTTATAAATAATTAATACTATACCATAATAAATCGATGTTTACGTATTTGTTCTAATAGAAATTTTAATTAGGTAAAGAAATGAAAGAAACTTCTCTTACAGGGTTTATTGCAAATTTAGTGCATATTATGTCACCAATTAAAAATGCTCAAACATATCGAAACGTCGTTAATTATAAACATATATAAAACATACTTAAAAGAACATTAATGCGCAACGTCGGATGAGCTGCAACTTGTAAAATTTAATAATGCGTCATATTTTAAATCCAAATGTTAAACCGCTGCATATAGTTGTTCGCAAAAATGGCCTTTTTTTTTTTAAATTTTAAGTAGCGAAATTATTCAATGTATTGAAGATAAAATCAGTTGAGATAGTTTTATGAATTTCGTACAGCATTAAAAAAATATTTTGCATTGTTAATGTCTGCGAGCATAAGCTAGGATATACAGTGTACACCGGGCTAATACGGGGCCTACCAGCGGCGGAGCCGTAAAGTCGCTGAACACTGGTAGTTCGGTCAGAGGTTCGAATCCTGCGAACGGGCTGGCTGCATGGGCCTTTCGTGGTTTTCCCCATGTGTAACGTGTATACGAGCCAGTTTTCCTTAAAAGTTCTCCACGAAGGCATCCCTCCCCTTAGGCAGACAGCCCTAGTGTGCTTTGCCATAATTAAATAAATCAAACCAAACCGGACTAATATTGGTGAAGCAGATCACGGATAACTATAAAATAGGGATAATCCAAGTTATCTATTTTGGTGCTTATTTAATATGTATATTTCTGGAAAAAATCAGTAATTTTATTTTTTAGAACGTTTAAATATTTGTCGAATTTCCATGCGTCCCAAGTGCATTGTATTTGAATCACGTTTGATGGACGAAGTCCAACAGAGTTTCAGAGGAAGTCATTGCTGTCTCGGAACTAATATAATTAATTGTCAGTGTCTTCTTTGACGATAATTTCTCTCTGCCACATCTGCCACTCTCTTTCATTTCGATTCTTTCGACATTTGAGACGAAATCATCCGCATGACTCGAAGCTTGAAAACCCAGCTCAGTCGAATCGTCATCGAACCATTTCCCGATGTTTTTCCGATCGCCATTTTTGAAGAATTTTTCAGTTTCAAATTTCTTGGCAAACAACTTCATTTATTAAATCTCTTCATCATAATTACATGAACCTCCGATTTCTATATCATGAAAAATCTTTCTCCATGATCAAATTTACGTATTTATTTTTTACGTAATGTCGCACATAACACTGAGTGTGTGAGTGTAGTCGAAAGTACACCTGTAATGGGGATTTTAAACTCTACCCTCTTTGCATATCTAAACGATTTTCTCATGTCATTGCTCTCCGTGAATTACAGTTCAACATTGATACTAATAGCCCCAAAGTATAGATTTTCACCAAATATTTTTGACTCAAATAAGCTATTAGCCTCGACTGGTAGACTGCGAGCTCAATGAGAGCGTAATAAACCTTAACGAATCCTTTTGAACGATTATTAAAAATCTGAAATATTTTTATTTTTTATGTTAAAAGTTATTCTTGGCACCTAACTCTTTCATATGTATGTAGCATTTGTATTAGACACGGAAGACTTAATTCGTGATAAACCACGGATAATTGAAACCTTGGATATCAAATTCTAGTTTAGATTGATAGGAAAAACTGCATATGTGTTTTGTTCAAAATGCATCGAAGTTTTCTACAAAATAAATACCAATCTTACCTTGCATTCTGCCTAAATGTTGTTGGATAAATTTTAAACCCCTAGTAGCAAAGAAGAGGAAAAGAACACAAATTTAAGTAGATCGTTATTTAAATGGAGAGAAAAAGCAAATTTAGAAAGATTTTTCACTATTAATATCTTTATTTTTCAGAAAATAATGCTTAGGTTAGCTTGTTTGTATATGGAAAGGAACACGATGGCTATGTACTCAAGAGGAAGGATGCCTTCGTGAAGGTCTTTCTGAGCGAAATTGCTTCGAATTCATAATATAAGTAGGGAAAACCACGAAGCATGCAGCGAGATCGTTCGCCTGAGTTGAAATCCGGATAATTAGTGGTTTTAACTAGGTCGGATAATTAGTAGTTTTAAAGATTTTTAGAAGTTACGACCGAAAAAACGTTAAGATGACTGTTTAATTCATTGTAATTCTCACTGCTAGGTGGATTCACGTAGAAATACGTATTAGTAATGAATATATGTATTGCATTTCCTTATGCTTCTTTAATTTTGCTGCAAAATTAACTTAGTATTAAAATTTAAAAAAAATTAATGCTTGTTATTTCGTTTAGCATTTAGAAAAAGAATTATTTAGTGAGTCAGTCTAAAGACATTTACTAAATGTATAGCGTTAATTAACTTTTTCCAAAGTGGGAAAGAGGAAAAAAAAAACCTCTCATCACGAATTGAAACTCCTTCGAAATAACAATGAATGTGATGACCATATCTCCAGGAAAATATCCCAAAGGAATGCCTTTAATTTCTTGTATAAAAGTTGAATGTGTAGTAGAAGCGAAACCATCCGATCAAATGAAAATGGTGGCGAGATATCGGGCACAGACCACAGTTTAGTTCGGCTTGGGTTCCACTCTAGAGTTTATTAGTTTCTTTCGGAATGACAAACGAAAAATCAATCATGCTTGCTCATGCAATTTATTCGGAAGTCTTCCAAATGTTATGTGAATGCGCTGACCACTGTAATACACCAAAAGGTCATATGTGATATGTCTTTGAATTTCTACATATAATAAAAGAAAGAGTCTGTCTCTGTGTGTGTGTGTCTTTCGTTCGAGCTTGCGCGTAAGCTAATAGACCCACGGTACGAAATTTGGTACATAGGTGCATCTAGACAAAAACCAGTGCACCTCGAAGCGATTTTTTTGAAATTCGAATTAAAATTTTTTTAATTTTATGTTTTGTGACGAAATCGCGTTATTTTGAGACTTTGAGACATAATGGGCTATACGAAAGCGAGATTTTACTCTACACACTCCATTTTCACATCGTCATGAAACATAGGCACTTGACTATTTTACGAACTTAAAATAAATTTTGTGTTTCAATAAATCGATTAAATACGAATTTATTTAACAAAGGGAGCTTAACACCTTTTCAACGGGATTTTTTTCTAAAAAATTTTATTTTTAAAAATGTACAGTTTATTTTTCTTTGATTTTTGGACACATTAAACTTTCATCCTTGCGACTGCTTTTACAAAAGGAATTTGGGGAAAATGATAATATTTTGTATTTTTAAAAAAAATTTTAAATGAAGCTTCCGAGCACTTCTCACATCTCACATCTTTAAAAATGTGATTTTGGCAACAATTTCCCTTTCTTATTGCTTGATAGATTTTTGATGAAATCGCATCCTTTTTAATAGTTTCATTCTTTTATGGGTTTTATTCAAATATAGGTTTGGCAACAATTTTTCATCGTATTTCTTATGTCACTGTTTTTAAGAGATTGGCATATTTCATTGTCATTTTTTTTATATATATATAATACATTTTTATTGATTTTTTTGATAAAGTTGTTCTGCAGAGTAAAATTCTGCGCAGTTTTAAAATTTAACGTTTGTGTTCCCTTCAGGCATTTTTATGGTACATTTAAAAGCCAGACGAAGGCTGGCAGCGTAGCTGCTAGTTCTGAGTAAATTATAATCATTAGTATAGGTTAATTTCAGGAAAGATATGAGTATTTCAATTATGTACATTCTTGGTATAATTGGGAACTACGTTCGGCTACCATCGAAAGTTACAGTGTTCGAATCTTGAAGAGGGCACTGCAGATTTCGTCGGTTTCCTGGCTTTGAAAATTTCTAGACGACTCTGCAAGTGGTGCTCGAACTAAAAGATGGTAGACGATAATTTGTCTGCACAAGAAATTGGCCCTCTTGTGTTCTCTGTTCTCCAGTCGCCCTTTAAGTGGGGAAGAATATAATATATTTTATCCCTCTTTGCCACGTGCCTTCGTGGTGTAATTGCAAAATACATTCGAGTAGGAATTAGAAGGACCAGAGATTCGTCGAAGGCACTTCACACTATTGATGTTCCCTGCTTCGAGAAATCTAATAACTCTTCAGAGTTACAAAATCGATCGACCATTTCTGATCAACATTTGCGTACTATAAAATTCTTAAAAAAAGTGGTTATACCTTTTTCATGAGATGTTAGTACCATTTATGCATAATGGTTGCTTACCGAAGTTATTGTACTTTATCGTTAATTTGAAGGAAATTGCGGGCACAAGTTGTAAGGTTTTAAGTTAAACTAACCAAATTTATTTTTATTTTTAGTTACCTTTTCCTGTGAACTCTTATTTCAACTTCCCTTCAGAATGAGCGCGCGGTTCAGCTTTATGCTAATTTGTGTTGGAGCTAAGTTTTGTATTTAAAGGTTAGTGAAGAACTCAGGTGTGAGAGAGCTTTTAGTCTCAGACCACGTCGGCTTGGTGGACGTTCGCCTGAGTAGTTAGTATTTAAATTCTTGCGCCTTAGCGCTATTACTCTAATACTGATTGAAGAGATTTAATTGCGTTAGTACTTAGCAAAGGCTTGCTACGCACCATAAATAGGCCAATCTCGCGTTTAAGCTCTGTGACAGCGACTATTTATAAGTCTACTGAAGTGTTACTTTAAATTGCTTGATTGTTCAGTTTTAGACCCAAGCGCGGTCATTATTTTTCTGTTATCACTCTCGAGCTGGGAGTTACTGTAAATAGTGATTTAAATAAAAGGGTCTTTTACACCCTTCTTACTTTGTAATTCTTCTAGCACTCACAAGAACATAGCTGCATTCAGCTCACTGTTCGAGTTCAGGACATTAATACTGTCACCATTATGTTTGCCAAAAGTATGCATAGAACACCAAGTCCTGGCAAAGTAACCATTTTATTAATTAGCTGATATATTTCAAATGCTTTAGGAATTATTAGCTGATTAAGTTGAAATTTACTTGTTCGAAGCTTTGCTTACTGAATCTTCATAATTCCAAATATCTCCCAATGCACCACTGTGATAATAAATAAAATTAATTATATTTTGCTGTTGAATGTATTAAGCACGCAAAAGTCACATTATATGAAATAAATTTTCTTTCTTCTATTTGCTATAAGAGCTCTGGCAAGAATTATTTGGAGCCTAGAACATTTTAAATCGGAATCGAGTTATATATTTTTTTTTTATTTCCAATGGCAAGTACGCAGGACAACAGATATCGTTAAAACAAAAAGAAATGAACATAGAAAGAATGAACATAAAGATGAAAAGACAGCGTTTAATCCGTCAATTTAAATCTGGCAATCCAATATCGCTCCTATAAGAACACAGGAGGTAGAGCAGGTCAGTAGGCAAGGTGAAAATTTTCAAAATCATCTTCAGAATCGCTCAAGGGACAAGCAGAGTCCATTTATAAATAGTTATAGGATGCGGCTTGGGATGATCTTATTAGGAGTGACAGACATTCAGAATTTAGGCGACACTTAATACCGAAAGATTTGTGACAAAATTTGACAAATGTTACCGGAAGAAGTATAGGTATAAAATTTTTATTTCGAAAGGCATTTATTAGATTTATTCAATTCTTATGAGCTAATAGCTTAGTTTGAAAAACATTTCTTCGGTGTCGATATAAGCTCTGAAAAATATTGACTGAAATATTTCGTAGAAAGAGCTCAAGACGAAATAGCCCTTAATATTGAGGAAAAAAAGAAATATGAATTACAGTGAATATTTGAGACGGCCACTCAGGGTTCCAGATGGAGTTTTCTTGTACTAAGTAATGTTCGTTTTGGGGAAACTACACTGGTGTGTAAAAATTAAGGACGAGACGGTTTTTTTCAATACGACGACTATTATGATAGTACGAACCTAATAATAACATTAAACGACGAGGAAAAAACATTTTTCAAAATATAAAGGGAATTTAACTAATTTAGTATAAATATAGCTAGAAACATACAAATGCGTACTTTCTCGACACATTAATTTGCAAAATGCAAATACTCATTCATGAATAGTGTCTTTTAGATTCACAATGTTTTTTCGAACTGTTTATTACGTGTCTAGAAATTATTTGACCGATGCTATACCCCTAATTTGATTAGTCGGAGGGCAGCCCTCGTCTCAGCTATTTACAGACTATTCACCAGTTTCATACCCATCTATAGAAAGTTCAATAGAAAGATGTACTTGGATTTATTTCAAAAAGTAAATGGCAGATAGCTTTTGTTCTGTTATCAGTATTATAACTTGAATTTTTCAATCAATACTATCCATTCATGTCTTCGGTTTCTCACATTTCTATTAGTAAAAGATGTGGCTTTTCCTTCTTTTGTTTTATCATTTATTTAAAGGTTGGTATAGTTAAAAGAGTTTTTTTATTTATTTTTTTTTCTGAGATGCGGTTTCATCAAATTTATGAGATTAATGTAAAATCCCAGAAATTTTGCCAATGTAAACTTTATAATTAAGCAAATAAGTAACCTAAGTTTGGGGTAGATTTTTTTCAATTAATTTTTTTTCCGGGGAAGGCGGGGATGATTGTGCAGAACGTTCTTTTTTTGTTCTTGAAGACGAAAAGACCTGAATCACGCTCTTAAATTCTATATAGAGTTATATAAAATATACACCAAACTATAACTGCTTTCCCTTTTGTCTACTTTAAGTACCCACCAGCGGCTGCGTGGTTAAGTCGCTAAACGCTGGTAGTTCGACTTGAGTTCGATACAGATGTATGGGTCGGCTGCATGGGCGCTTCCGCGATCTCCTTTATGTAATATAACTTGAATACGCTCCCGTTTCTCTTGGAAGGTCCTCCATGAAAGTATCCCTCCTCTTAGGCAAATAGCCTGAGCGTACTTAAGCGCTGTAGCGTCATGTAGGTGTTTTGGCATTGAAGTTCGAAAGATTATAAAAACAAATGGGTAGTTCTCAAGAAAAAAATTACGGCCTTATTGCTGTATATATTGTAGTATGTATTATGCCCCAACATGTCACATTTCACAAAGCTTTACGTCATATTTCATTGAGATAAATTTTTTAACGGTTTAATTGTGCTATTACGGACGCTAAGAACGTAACAGCACCATTAAATTACGCTAAGTCTTATAGCCAAATAAACTAAACCAACCTTACGTACTTTAAAATGGTTGACTAATATCAAAATCTAGCTATCTAGCAGTCCAGTCCCTTAATTGGAGGCATTCAGATATTATGTAGAAATTTTTATAATATATTTTGACTATATTTGGCAATTTTACTTCAATTTAAAAAGTCCAGTCTATAGTATTTTGATCAACTTAACCAAACTGTTAATCATAATAAGTGATGTATCTTTCCTGTTTCCATATATAAACGGCCGGGACATCGGCAATTCAATACCAGTATCCGAATGATAATATTCACTGCAAGGACATAAAGTGACTTTTATTGTATGCTGCAAGAAATGCTAATCACTTTCAGATATGGTCTTCTACGGGAGGTGATCACTATGAAAGGCTTCATTTCATTATTTCAAATTAATTTCAAATTAATTTTTCCCCAATTATATAGGTTGTTTACTTTTCTTTTAAGAGAATTATTTTAGCGAAATATTGTTTAAAATAGAGTCTTTAAAAATGTTTAAATACGAGAACTTTTATAAACGATAACGTAATTTTTACAAAAACTATCGTAAGCTATCGTGTTACAGAAGATTAACTGTGAACTCTGTTTATTAAAAATCCAAATTTTTGGATAAATTAATTCAATGCATTTAAAAAGGAAATCTTTGTCATATTCGTTATTCTCTTCACCAAACTTGCATTCATGTGCTGTTGTGTAATTTGAAGAAAAAGGCTAGAGGGCGCTGTTGCTCGCTTAGTTGTAGAGAATAAAGTTTGTTCATGTTGAAGGCGGCGGCCTAAGAATACGCTCTGTATATAGTAATTAAAATATTGTTAAAAATGAAAAAGTGTTAAAATTAGTAAACCCACTGAACCACCATCATCGGATTTGGAGATGCACATAATTATTAGATGGTGCATCGGCGTAAGGAATTAAGGCTTTGTGAAGATTTTAGGTGTTCGATCCAAGTGTTTCGATTTCAATGGATATTTCATATTCAAGTGACAATGGAATTCCAAATAAAGGTAGGGAAATCTTAAATTAATTATTTAGTGATTATTTGTAGTACATTAGTAAGTATTTATTATTGCTGTTGTGGGTGTATTTAAATTAAATAAAATGGAAGAGAAGTTAGATAGATTGAAACGTAAACGTTCCACATTAAGATCGTCTGTTACTAGGTTAATTAAAGTGATTGAAGATAAATTAAAAATTGAAGGAGAGGAAAATTCGATTAAAGAATTACGAGAATTCTTTGAATTATTAACCGAAAAGAAAAATAATTTGAGAACGCTTGATGATGAAATACAAGAGTTAATTGATGTTAACTTAATTGAAGAAGATTGTAGTATAAGCGAAGAATACAATGACAAATGTATAATTGCTTGTAGTCAAATTAAGCAGTTTCTAGGTGCGATTACCGCAGTACCGCCAGCGAGGAATCCCCAAAGTTCTGATTTAAACCAGTCTAGTGGTAATGGAATTTTGCATGTAAGTTCCAGTTCTAGTGGGAGTAGTACGCTGAAATTACCAAAATTAATGATTGATAAATTTTGGGGAGACCCCAAACAATGGAATGAATTTTGGAATAGTTTCGAAAATTCGATACATAAAAACGAAACGCTTTCAAAAATACAAAAATTTGTATACTTAAAAACATTCTTAACGGGACAAGCTTCGAATGTTGTGTCAGGCTTTGAGTTAACAGAAAGTAATTATGATAGTTGTGTAGCATTACTAAAGGACAGATATGGTCGAAAAGACCTGATCATTAATTCGTTCATGAATAAAATTCTCAATTTGGAAGCCGTTAAAAATTCTGCTAACGTAAAGGCTTTACGTAAATTATATGACGAATTAGAAGTTTCGATTCGTAATTTGGAAACTTTAGAAGTAACTTCTGGCTCATATGGACATTTATTAATTCCAATATTATTAAAATTAATTCCGGACGATTTAGTTTTGTAATTTAATCGGCAAAGAGGATCGAAAGATAAAGTTGAAGTTTCGGAATTAACACAATTTATTAAAACGGAAATAGAATGCAGGGAAGTTTCAAATCTAGTATTAAGCGAAAGGAAAAATCCTGTGCCTCCGCGAGTCGATCAATCAAAATATGAAACTAGAAAATATGTAAAAAATACACCCACGGCTGCATTTCATACTGCAGTTAACCGAAAATGCATCTTTTGTGATAATTTGCACGAGTCATTTAAATGCGAAGTGAGTGTTTCTGATAAATTAAAGAAACTAAGATCCGAAAACCGCTGCTTTTCTTGTTTTAAAAAATTCCATACATCAGAAAGGTGCAGAAATAAAACTAAATGTAATAAATGTGGCGGTATGTATCACAATGAATCGATTTGTACTAATAAATCCCTTGTAAACAAAAAGTTGGAACAAGGTTATTCCAAAAATGAAACTGAATCTCTGACTTTGAATTCTGAGGAAAGAAATAAAGTTCAAAACTTAAAATTGATTGCTTTTGTTCCTCAAGGTGATAATAATAATGACTGTAATGCCAGGAAAATATTATTACAAACTTGTACAGTTTATGCTTGTTCTAAGTATAAATCAAAATTAACTAGATTAATTCTTGATCAAGGCAGTCACAGATCCTTTATAACGAAAAAATTGGCCGACCATTTAAAACTTGCTCCAATCCGTTATGAAAGACTTTCTGTTTATTCATTTGGTGCGACGAAGGCAATGAATCATTCCTATCCGGTCGTTGAAATCGAAATTCAGAATTGGAAACAAAATAATAAAATAAAAATTGAATGTTTGATCTCGGATGTTATTTCCTCGGCGTCCATCAGTGTGCCTAGTAAACAAATTGCAGACTTCATGGAGCATATGGGGTTGCAGATCGCCGATTGCTCAAGAAAAAATAACATAGGTGTTGAGATATTAATTGGGGGGGGATGAATTCTGGAATGTAGTTTATTCTGAAAGAATTAAAATATCTGAAGGGTTGTACGCAGTCAGTTCTGTGTTTGGTTGGGTTGCCGCAGGAATCAAGAAAAATAAAACAAACAAAAATTGTTCTGAAAATTTAGCGGTAATGACAAACACTGTTGTGTTGAAAGATTTAAAAGGGTTTTGGGAATTAGAACATATGGGAATTAATGATTCTGATGATTATTCCGATATTGACTGCGAAATAGTAGACCAGTTTGAAAGAAATTTGCAGTTTAAAAACGGAAGATATGAGGCAAATTTAATCTGGAAATACAGTCCAAATAATTTAGGAAATAATTTTGAGGTAGCTAAGAAACGATTCGCAAACCTTCACAATAAACTAAGTAAAACTCCGGAGATTTTTCGGGAATATAAAAATATAATTGAGAACCAGATATTAGAAGGAATTGTGGAGGAATGTCCAAATAATGATACAAATTTGGGATATTTTATGCCTCACCGAGCAGTGATACGACCTAGTGAAACTACTAAGGTAAGAATTGTGTACGATGCTAGCTCAAGGACAGAGGACACGAATTCGTTAAATGACTGCCTTGAATCGGGACCTAATCTAAATCCAAATATACTAGACATTATGTTAAATTTTCGTAAGTTTAAGATAGCGTTTTGTGGAGACGTTGAAAAAGCCTTTTTGATGATAGGAATTGCTGAAGGTGATAGAAAATTTCTAAAATTTCTTTGGTTTAATGAAAATAATGACTCCTTTAAGATTATGCAAATGTGTCGCGTAGCTTTCGGTTTGACTATATCTCCTTTCATTTTGGCCGCCACTATAAAATATCACATTCGAAAATATAAAGATAAAATGCCGGACAGTTTCCAAATGTTAAATTCTTCTGTCTATGTCGATGACCTATATTTTGGAGCAGGAACGGTTGAAGATGCATATCGGTTATCTGTAGATGCGGTTAATATATTTAAGGATGCTGGGATGAATTTCAGAAAATTAAGAACTAATTCTAAAGCATTAAACGATTTATGGGTCTCAGATGGGATTAAGGAATCAGACAACAAATTAACTAGTGAATCGAATTTCTTAGGCATGATTTGGAATTCCATTGAAGACGATATAAAGTTAAATTTAAAAAAAATAATTGACTTTTCTACTGGAAACGATTTTGCTACAAAAAGGAAACTTTTGCAAAGCATCGCCCAAATATACGATCCATTTGGATTTATTGCACCCTTTGTTATTCGGGCGAAAATTATTATGCAAGAAATCTGGTGTTCCGGTTCTGACTGGGATGAGGTCCTTCCTGCAGAGATTAAGGACAAATTCAACATTTGGCGGGAGGAACTTAATGATTTAACTGAAATATCGATACAGAGAAATTTCTTTGATGACGATCCAATGAATATAAGCCTTCACCTATTTTCGGACGCTAGTCCTAAAGCATATGGGGCCATCGCATATTTCAGATATTGTACGAGTGATTCTAAAATTAAAACTTCCTTTATCATGTCGAAATGCAGAGTTGCACCTTTAAGAGCAATCATGCTTCCTCGTTTAGAGTTAATGGGAGCACTCATGGCTGCTCGAATGTATAAATATTTGAAAAAATTGTTTGGTGATTTAATTGAGGATGTTTATTTTTGGAGTGATTCCGAAATCGCCATTACTTGGATTAAAGGTTCGCCAAATAATTGGAAACCATTTATCGCCAATCGTGTTACAGAAATACAGAGTATGTGCAACAAAAAATTGTGGAACCACTGCGAAGGAAAACAAAATCCTTCCGATTTACTAACTCGAGGAATTAGTGCTCAGTCACTAGTTAAGAATGATCTGTGGTGGCATGGGCCACACTGGTTACGTTTTCCTATTGAAAACTTTCCAAAACAAAAGAAATTAAAACCAAATTCAGAATCGTTGGAGTTAAGAAAAAGTATTATTTTGACTGCACCTGTAATTAACAATGAATCCCCAATTTTGCATATAGAAAAATTCAGTTCTTTAGGAAAATTACTTCGAATTACTGCCTATGTATTTAGATTTATTGGGAGGCTTCGGAAAAGGTATACAGAGAATGGACCTTTAAGTGCTTTTGAGATTAAAGCAGCTGAACATTATTGGGTAAAAATTACGCAACGAGAATCGTATCAAGCGGAAATAATTAAGTTATCAAATAAAAAATCAATTCTCGATTCTTCCATCTACTCCCTTAATCCAAGGCTTGATGAGGAGGGAATTCTTCGGTTGAAAGGTCGCATACAATTTGCAGACTGTCACGAGAATTTAAAACATCCTATTCTATTACCCTCAAAATGCAAGTTTACCGAGTTGATCATCATGGACTCGCATGAAAGGGTATTCCATGCTGGAGTTAATTCGACACTAACTCAGATCAGAGACAAATATTGGATCATTAAGGGAAGACAGCGTGTTAAGACTATCATCAGAAAATGTGTGATATGCAAACGATATAGTGCTCGTCCTGGGGTACAGGATATCGCTCCACTTCCTCCAGACAGAATCCAAGAGTCGCCTCCATTTGCTGTGACCGGGTTGGACTTCGCCGGTCCATTTTTTACGAAAGACAGGCAAGGTAAAGTTTACATGCTGTTGTTAACGTGTGCGGTCACTCATGCCTTATATATAGAGATAGTAACTGATCTCAGCACTGAAAGTTTTTTGCTAGCTTTCCGAAGATTTTTAGCTCGCCGAGGACTGTGTACCACCGTGTACTCCGATAATGCCAAGACTTTTAAAAGAGCTGATAAAGAACTAAAAACATATTTTTAAAAACTTTGAGTGATTCATCTGTGAAAGAATTATTTTCTGCTAGAGGCATAAATTGGAAATTTATTATTGAGAGGGGTCCATGGTGGGGAGGGTTTTGGGAGCGTATGATACGAACCATAAAATCCAGCTTGCGAAAAATTATTGGTCGATTATCCCTTACTGTGAAAGAGCTTGAAACAGTGCTCATTGAAATCGAGGCAATGATTAATTGTAGACCAATTACCTACGTGTTTACCGATCCCAATGAACCTTCTCCACTAACACCCTCTCATTTTCTGGTTGGTAGACGATTGCTATCTCTGCCTGCTAATAAAATAACATCAAATAATTTGATTGGGTCAAGAAATTCAATTATTAAACGATATAAATACCATCAAGATATTTTAAATCATTTTTGGAAGCGTTGGAGATCAGAGTATCTTTTTAATCTGAGATCTGCCAATATTTGTCCTCCACACTCTAACGCATCTCAGTTTAAAATCAACGATATTGTCTTGATTCATGACGACAAACATCCCAGAAATCTTTGGACAATAGGTAAAATTTTGGAATTAATGCCAGGCAGAGATGGTAAAATAAGATCTTGCATAATTAAAACACCTACTGGTACCTTAAAAAGGCCTATACAATTGTTATATAATATGGAACTTAACTAATGTTTGTATTTTGTATTTTTAGGTTTGATTCTCCTGACCTTGCTGATAGGTATCATTTAATGTTTTGTAAAATTTTTTGTGCTTATAATTATGTATGCATGTGTGTTATATTTAACCATTTCTCCAGGATTTATTGTCGAAATATTAATTGAATATTCTAGAATATATTATTGAAAGATGAACTCTTCACCGAGTTCAGGTGGGGAGTGTTGTGTAATTTGAAGAAAAAGGCTAGAGGGCGCTGTTGCTCGCTTAGTTGTAGAGAATAAAGTTTGTTCATGTTGAAGGCGGCGGCCTAAGAATACGCTCTGTATATAGTAATTAAAATATTGTTAAAAATGAAAAAGTGTTAAAATTAGTGAACTCACTGAACCACCATCATCTGATTTGGAGATGCACAAAATTATTAGATGTGCAAGGCGTACATTTACATAAATCCAAGTATCCAGGTAAATCGTGTAAAATCTTAAGTAAGCTTTCTTAAAGTTCTTTATAAAGCTTATGACAATGCATAGAGATTTTATAATTCATCGAATATCTACATGTGCAATTTCTGTCGTAAAATGTCTTAAAAATAGTTAAGCAAACATCTATGTGTTATTATTATCAAATATTGTGCATTATAAATGTAAAATGAATGTTCTGTATTGTGCTGAACAACACAGGAAAATCAATTAAAAAATAAATAATATGTAAGAGTTTTGCATCACTGTCGATCGAATATATATTGCACCCTCTGAGGTAACAGAATCACTATTCCCTTCTTTAATGCTTTTTTTAAAATCTTTTACTTTTGTGAATTGTCTTTGCAAATATATTTTAGTCATTAGATTTTTTTCTACAGTGAGAATTTCGTAATGATATTTTCCTGTGATTAGAAAAGAAGAAATACTCGGAACAAAATTATTACTGCATAATGAGTAGTGAAAAGTGCAAGTCACTTTTTAATGGCCTTTGTAGAGGCCAAGTAAAATTTTAACTTGTCATTTCCTACCACCAATTCTTAATGGTTAATGGCGAAATAAGTATCTAACAAGAGAGCTTCAGCTAGCCGTTATATTACTCAGCTAAATATTATAATATGAAATAAAATTAAGTCCTCAAAACAGTATATCTGGTTCATGTAGATGCTTTGGCATTGAAGTTCGAAAGACTATAAAAGCAAATGGGTAGTTGTCAAGAAAAAAATTAAGGTTTTATTGCTATAGTATATTGTTATATGTATTATGCTACAACATGCCACATTTCACAAATCCTTGCGTCATATTCCATCGAGATAATTTTTTATCTGTTTAAATTTTATGGTGCACTTTGAAGATATATTATTTGTTGTTACCTCATTTCTCAGATGTATTCATTTGGTAAAACGGATGAGGAACAGTTTGGCTACGGAAACATTATTGGTATATTAATATGTATACATTACAAATATATTTTATTTACGTGTGACCATATATTGTATTACTCTTATAAACTAGAAAGTCTTGTTGTTGAACAAATAGTAAAATAAATAGTCATACATGTTTGAAATATACAACTTAGCAATTAGAAATCGTTCCAAAATTATTATTCTATTAAATATGCGATATTTGAGCTTTATGCCATTAAATCATCACATCCGGTTATGTATGTGTGCCGAGGCGGAAAATACTAAAAGGAGTTTCTTTCATATAATGGTGCTGCATCCTTCTGATCGTTTTACTTACTGCAAAAACGAAGCCTCATAACAAATCTTCTTTATATTTCACTGATGCATATTCTTAATTTTTTACCGCTGATAAAACAACACTGAAAAACATAAAAGCACCGAAGTCGGCTTTCCCTATAAATTGAGGATGACGGTAAATCCAATACTAGGCAATACGTTCTTAATTTTTTTTTTTTTTGAGTCTGCCATTTACAGTCCGATTACATGGATTGTAATATCCCACCTAAACGCGTGAAGAAGTGTTATGTCACGTAATATCATCCGCTAGAGATGAAAACGTATTCCTGTCATAGACCGTGATCTGCCTGACCTTCGTTTATAGCACGTGCTCCTCGCTAAGCATATTTCAATCATATTCTACGAACGGAGTTTCTTTAGTCGAGATATTTATTGCAGAGTCCGTTGACATGATGCGCTACTTCGTTGTAAAAAGAATCGAGATAAACCGGCTGTAATTAAATTGGTAATTCTACTATTACTTTCAGTGTTAGTCGGTGGAGATGCAGTTTGAGCATGCATGAAAGTATTTCCGATGAAAACGTGCAATATGAACTAACTGATAATTTTGTTAACTTTGCATACTTGGCCTTTATTTACTTCTGATAGATTGCAGATTTGCAGATATTATATCATCTTGTTTGTAAGTGTCTCCGCAAATGTAATCAGTTATGCGTTAATTATCACACTGCAAATATTTGAAATTCCAGGCTAGTCGTCCATTTTCTTTTTATTGCTGAAATGTTTGTAATTCACCTCAGAAGACTTTCTTATCCCTCCCTCAACAAAAAAAAAAAAAAAAAAAAAAAAAAAAAAACCTTGTTGAAAATTAAAAGTTTTTAAAAAGATATAAGTAATCCTTTATTTAAACCTCATAAAATAATTAATGAACTAAAAGGAGAAAATTATTTATTATATAGTTTAATATGAACAAGAGGTTAAATGATTCCTTTTACAAAATTTATCTTTTATATCATGAATAATAAAAGCTCGGGACTAAATTTATGTACGTAATGTCAAACAGTTTTGACACTGCAATTCGATTAATAGATTTCGTTATTTTAGGAGCCAAAGCTTTTATTATTCGTGATATAAAATTCTAAATGAAGTTTATAAAGAAACTTATTTAACCTCCTTTTTCCCATTAAATTACCTGATAATTTTTTCTCCTTCTAAATTATTTTATGAGTTTTAAATAATAAGCTTATTAATAAAATAATATTAATAAGCTTATTTTATAAAAACATTTTTAGGCTAAGAGGAGCGTTAGCCCAGACTGGCTATTAGTCTCGAAACAGCATTTTGCATTGAGTCACTCCAAAAGTGTGAATCAATTTTCAAACTGTTGCCACCAAATGCTAGAGTCCTGCATTATATTTAAATAAACTAAATTATGAAGAATTTGCATGAATGTATGTATAATTTTCGCACTGTGAAAAACGACCGTACCGAGAGCCATCAAATTTTGAACTGCGTAATCCTCAACCAGAACATAGGCACCTGGAAGCAGGAATTTGTTTTATTATCTATTTAATATTTTATAAACCTTAACACCACTTAACACCTAAACTTAACACCACTTAACTTTTTGAATGAATTTTTGATTAACAAACTCAACGATTTCAAAGCGAGTAATGGCAACACTGTACAAAAAAAACGGGGGAATAAAAAAAACCCTCCAGAATACGAGACTGTCCATCTGAGATATGTTGTTTTTAAATATCTTGTGATATTTCTGTTAAATTGAATTTTTTGTAGCTTAAGTGTGAAGAACTATTTAATAAGTAAAGGTAACACGAAACGTTAGAACACGCCCCCTTGGGCGTAATACAAAATCTGAAAGCTTTTCAGATTTTTTTAGTTATTATTATTTTTTTTAATTTTTATATTTTTAGTCTCAATGGACTGTAATATCCCACCAAAATCCTACTAAACGCGTGAAGAAGTGTTATGCCACGTAATATCATCCGCTAGAGATGAAAACCTATTCCTGTCATAGACCGTGATCTGCCTGACCTTCGTTTATAGTATGTTTGTTATCAATCAAATTATCTCTTTTTTTTATCTTAATGACTTTTCTATTTTCAACAATTCTGGTACCTCAAATGTTAAAACAATTACAGCAATTTCGCCAAAAAATCAGAAATTGCGTTAAATTTTCATATAAATTTCATTTAAAAGATGATCTTTTTCTTGTCTGTTCGATGGCGCAAACAATAAAGTTCTGAGGCTATTAATTTGTTCGTTTGTGCGAACAATCGTTTCAATGTTAAATTTTAAAATCTAAATTAAATTTTGAAAAAATCGCTTCATCACATTATTTTGCCATCACGATGAGTTATTTGCACAAAATTTGAGCTTGGAAGCTTATCAGGGAACAGTTTTAAAATGGATGGCAAAGTTTTGATCATGATGCCAGACGCTATGAGAGAGTTAAATGGGAGCTTATAAAAAAGGAGCTAATTTAAAAAGAATTCTAGAAAGTCGTCCAATAACTTTTTTTATCATTATTATTTTGAAAGAAGGGGAAAGTCTTTTTTAAAAACCTTTGAAAATATCAGATCTTTTTAGCAGGTGCATTTGTGGATGATAGAATTTTAAAATCCCATTTGAAATATAACATTATGCACCACAATAAAATTTAAGAAATCAAATTTAAAAATGAAATTCCGAGAGAATTGTATGTAAATTTGTAAATGGGTCTGAAGGTCTCCCACCCCTCTGCCCCTACCAGCAACTTCTCGATGGGACTTTCGGCTCGTCGCATATTTAGAGTGCTCCATGCCGCACGAACACTATACATTTACAAACATCCAGGATTTGGGGATTCAAAGCCGGGCCCTTAGGCACGGTAGTCAGCGACGTTAACCACTATACTGGTTGAGCGGCCCAACTGCTTCTTGCTGTGTCATTAAAAAATAATCTAAATCTAAATAGATGTGCATGTATGTTTTGAAAAGAAGGATCTTCTGGCACAGGTGAAAAGAGTGCATGGAAAAATATAGGTTGAGAACCACTGGTCTAGCATACTTGAAGTATGAAGTAGTAATACTAATAACTAAAGGTCGATTATGGAGCTATTATATGTGGAGATCATCGACGACCGATGCTGACTTAGCGAATTACCAGCTGACGTCATACCAGCATAGCTCAGTGCGAATCATTCCAGACAGCGTTAGATAGCGTCCAGACGTGGACGAGAGTAGGAGATGTGAGCAGACGGCTCTCTCGTCTTCAAGAATTGAAGAAGACAGACGGTCTTCTTTTGGTGTTTTAGCCTTTAGCTGTTATGCCTTTAGCCGTACATATTATTTAAAGCTAGCCATGGACGTTTGTGTGAAAGGACTGAAATGTTCATCATTACATGAATCCTGCAACATTAATTTTTACTTAACCTTTATTACTTTTATCTATTTCTTATTATTAAAATAAAAGCATTTAAAAATGCAATGTTCGTGCTCTCTGTTTTGAAAGCAAATCCTACATATATTATAAATTTTTATTAATACCTGATTTATAAAACAGTTAAATTCTAGGAATTTTTTTAAGGGTGCTGCATGGAATTATCTTTAAAAAAGTGAATCATTATATATTTTTCCTTTTACATTATAACTAATTTATTTAGGCGGCAGGTAGCACAAGCAGCTAGTCATTTAAAAAGTCCAGGGACTTAGTATATTATTACGAAATGTACAGGCGCGGTAAGATGGCTTCTCCGAAAAGCAGTTTTAGGGTTGCCATAAAATGACAAAAAGAAGGCAGGGTTGCCACATTTGGAGAGAAATCGTCCATTTGGCGACATTTGGCAACAAAATTGGCGATATGCCATGGACTGATGGAGAACCTTCTGGAACGAATTCTTACCTGTTTAGCCCTGAATGTTCTCGAACACAAGCCGAAAACTATATAAACCCTGCTGGTCCGCAGTTAGTTAGTGCATGTCTCTCATCGAGTGTGTGTCTAGTCCAGCGAGTCAGTCCTTGCGGAGTGGATCGAGTTGACAGCCGGGCAGCGAGTGCCGAGTGGGTCGTCGAGTGCACCGCAAGAGTCTCGTATATCGCGGTTAGTGCAACGTCGAGAGAGCGTGTTGAGCTCCGGGAACGACTGAACCGAAGAGTCGGGATCTGTGCTTGTGTGTCGTCGAGTGCATTTCGAGTTGTAGCGTGGAGAGTCTCGAGAGTACGTGGAGTTCCGAGAACGACAGGCAGAGTCGGGTGCTTTGCAGGAAGCTGTCTCCACCGTGATAGCCTGATAAACTGAAAGCTGAGTCGCTGATCGTGACAGCGTGTTTATAGTAGTTCATCGACGACTGTAAAACGTGTTTTCTGACAATACTGGTAAATATAGTGTTTCGATACTTCATCAAGTGTCGTCGTTATTCACTCCAAATCTACGAACTCCGTACGAACGTGAAGGAAGAAAATAACGTGACAACTGGTGTCAGAAGTGGGATAAAAACGCAGCAATATTATGGGTATAGGTCAAACTTGCTGAATATTAATATAAAAATGCTTGTAAGAGGATTTTTTAAAAAATATTTTTTACGAAAAAGCAGCTTTATTTTGTTTTATACAGTAATGTTTCGTTTTTTTTTTTTTTTTTTTTTTTTTTTTCTCCCCTGCAACAAGTGCACACATCTCCGTTAGCAATTTAGCTGAATCGCTGTGATTCAGGGCTCAATATTCTGATTTAAATTTTGAAGCAAGAATGCATCACAGTACGTTATCCGTGTAAATTCTTACGAAATATCATTTATTATTAGCTAGTTTTATTAACTAAATGTTTAAACTATTGAAAAATATAAAAAAAGATAATGCATGCTTTCTTTCTCCTATACTCTATTCTCTAGTAGTATTTCCCACTCTCGAATATACAGTTGCTAGAAAGTTTTGGCTAAAGTAGCAGGAGAAGAATAAAAAAGTAGCTAAAGGGTAATACAAGACGTCAGAGATACGCAATTTTTTACGTGAGCTCACATGACTTCTAACGCCCTTGCATATTCAATTCAACGTATATTATTAGGTTTGAAGAGAATTTGAAAATCATATTGCTAATTTTCCATTGTTTAAATCTCCATTTCCTTTTTTAATTAATTCTCAATTCATTTTTGTTGTTATGTTTCAGTTACTTTGTTCATATCAATCATTTTCAGGACCTTCATCAGATTTGTAGGTCCCACTAGCGGCGAGTGATTAAGACCGTTGAATGTTGGAAGTTTGATCCCGATTAGACCCCGGCGAGTGGTTGGCCGCATGGCTGATTTTTGTGGTTTTCTCTATGAATGTAAATACGTATCAGTTTTCTTTAGAAATATTCTCCATAAAGCCATATTTCTCCTTAAGCATATAGTCATTGTATGCTTTGTCATATTCAAATAACCTAACCTAACACTTCTCACGCTCAGATTATTAATGCTGTTGAGCTAATTCTCTTGAATTAGTATTCTTTTATTCTTTATACATTTATTGCTATTGCTCTGCTGTAATTGTTAATACTTTTTAGATGATTACCCATTCTGTCTGTTGAACTTATTTTTCTTTATAAGATTCTGTTTATTAATAAATTCTTTCATTGTTAAATTTGTTTATGTTGATGAAATCTGATAGTACTGTAATTTTTAAGTCTAAATTTTCAAAGACTACTAAACATTGTGCCAATATTTCATTTTATATTTCGTTATTGTAACGTACATATAAGCACAGATGCTTACAACGAAAAACATTTTTAAACTCTTCCAATATTACAAAACATGATGACTTATTCATTTCAATCACTTGTTCCTCTGCCAGCCCGAGTAAAATAACTTTCTTCATAAATGCATTTTCGCCCTGTTTAAATTTAAAATCTCAGATGACGGTTCGATGGCATTTTTTTCTTAAAACTTTTGCTTAAGTAGATCGTATGGATGTATGGCGAACAAAAAATACTTACTGAGAGTTTATGAATACTGAAACTACTAAAATACATACTGAATTCTGAATCAACAAATACTGAAACTGATTTCTGAAACGATTGATACTATTCATTTTTTCAAATGAATTTTTATGCTGTTTCGGGACAGATTTGTTGAGAATTTTCTACCGCTGTACTGTATTACTTAAATGTTGTGCTTCATTACATCAGTTTTATGTGCTTTAAGTTCACTATTTACATGTAAGAAGAAGAAGCTTTTGTATTGAAAGAAGAATCAAGAAGCTATTGTCTCACCTACTTTTATTCTTTCTAGGCAGTTTTAAGGGGACTCATACACCTTAAACCCCTTATGATCTTCGAATATGTGACTGTTGCAAGAATTGGGATATTTTATTTATTTTAAAAGCAATTACTTCCAACTTTTTACAGCTGACTACATAATATAGCTGCTTCGGAAAATAGTAACCAGAAAGTATGTGTTGCCACAAATATTTTTGTAATTTAATCCTCTTTGTGACAAAATATTTCGCCATGTTTCCACCTTGCTCGCATGATATTTTAAAAATAGCTAATGGTACATACTTGAAATTGGATGGAATTCTTTATATGGGCACTACTTTCTAACTCAACCAACAATTTGATGAATATTTTAATAATGAAAAATTTTATGGACGAAAACATTAAAAATTTTGTTAATAAAATACATTTTATAAACTTAACTCAAAATAAAATAAAAATTTAACATGAAATTTTTATAATTTTAAGTTCACAGTAGTTTCCAAATGTTATAAAAGCTATATATTAAATATGGATTTAAATTATTAAACAGAATGTTTTAAACTGTGCCCGCAAGTTGGAAACAGGACGAAAAATGTTGTCACGAAGCGGATTAAATTATAAAAATATTTGTGGCAACACAAACTTTCTGATTACTATTTCAAAAAGCAGCTATATTATGTAGTCAGCTGTAAAAAGTTGGTAGTAATTGCTTTTAAAATAAATAAGTTATTCCGATTCTTGCAACAGTCACCTATTCGAACATCTTATGGGTTTCAAGGTGTATGAGTCCCCTTAAAATATGGATAATTTAAGCTAAGCACTTTGAGGGATGGCTCTGAATTTTTTCATATCACTCATCATTCACATTTTAGTTAATATAGAAGCTATATTCTGACTTTATAAACCTACTCATAGATCACCAAAATATTTAATAAAGCAATCGATTAAATCACGTGATAACGTCAGAGTGTTGAAAACTGAATATAAGTGTGCTCTTGCTCTATGTTCGCAGGATCGCCAGTTGCAAATTTTTATTTAAGCCTATATAAATTACTTGAAATCCTGGTGGTCATTCTAAATGACCGCTGTTCTATATGTTATAAATTGTAATTAAAATATTTGTGCAAAGGTGTCTGCTAATTCAAACTGAATTACCCAGGGTTGGCGGCGAGGACGCCCCTTTGCTTATTGCCCCACGGGGTTTCCCCCTTCTACTTTCTTAATTGCTTAAAGTAGAGTGCAATGAAGGAAACCACAAGCGGTACATTTCTTAAGAGCCCACCGCTAGCTCAATCAATAAAGGTGATTTAAATAATGAAATGTTAAGTCACATGTCAAAGATCTCTTTGTACACAACATTTCTTGTGTAGATCTTTCCATCATTTTTAAGCTCTCCTTGAAGAGGACCATCCATTATTTTTAATTTTACATCCGTTCTTTCAGGAACTCTTGAACAAGCAACATAAAGTTGACCGTGTCCAAATGCAGGCTCAGGTAATAAAATGCCAACACGCCTAAGCGTTTGGCCCTGAGACTTAGGGATGCTCATAGCAAAGGCAAGTTTTACAGGAAATTGTCCACGCCATTTTGACCATTCGCGTCTTCTTAGACTTTAATTAGCCGAGATATTAATTAAAGACTAAGTTTCCGCTATGTTTGCCCTACATTTTCCACTTTCTTTCTTGGGTTTTCCCTATTAGAGGGATTTGGCTACGTGCCAAATTATTTTTTCTCGAATATCTACGGAACGGCGCCGAGTTGAAATTCGAGACGCGTATCCTCGGATTCCAAAAAATTCTCCGATTCCATCGATACCGTTCTCATCTTCGTATGACTTTAATCGGCCGAGATATTAATTAAAAACTGCGGAAACTTTAATTTCCGCACTCATTTTTCCGAGTGGCAACAATAAACTATCAGCGACACAAACTTTAGCCGCTTATATATATAAAAAGAAGATGAAGATTACTAAGTAATTTAATATAATTTATAATACATTATTTATATTAATATAAATTATATATACTATTTATATAAATTTTTTCTAATTAATTGAATTAGTTTATAATAAAAATTAATTTTTATTATAAATGAATTTTCATAGATACAGTCAAAAGCAAATGTAACTAAAGTAGTTAAAAAATAATGGAGCAGCAGAAAGTTAAAAAAAAAAAGACCGCTCGACATAAATTTTAATAGCACATGTTTCTCAAAAGTAGGAAATTTGTAAAAAAATGGATACGATTTAGCAGCGCTGGTTAAAATGACTAAACCTAACGCAGCGGCTTGATTGGCACTGTCACTAAGCCTTTTATATTCGTTATCTTTTCGATGTGAAATTATATTCTATATAGATCTTAACTGTCATCTAGGTTCGGATTCATAGCCTGAGATTTTAAAGAGCTCTCAGATTATCCAATAATTCTTCATAACCTTATTTTCTTATAATGAAAGTAAGAAAAGCATGGTTGAGGGAATAAAAATGCTGGGCCGAGATCCATGGACTGACTTAATCGGTCCTTGATTTAGATATATATTTCTATTTAATAGGTTGAGAATTCAATATGTTATTCTTTCTTTTAATATTATTTTAGATTTTATGTATTATTCGGTATAATTTTATGCATTATCAAAAACATAAGGAAATTGTTACTTTGCTTTATACCATGTGTTCTTATGAAAAGTTTCACAAGACCCCCGCACTTTCGTCAAACATGGGGTAGATTTTCTAACTTTTTACACGTGCTTAAGATTTTCTTCAAGGATAAATAGAGATACATTTTTGACTTGAAAACTTTTATGAACAAGCATTTACTTATTTTAGAAACCTAGCTTAATCTCTGAATCCGAAAATGTAAATCCAGAGGTCTGAAAGACTGACACTAAGGTAAAGTTATCTTGAGTGTGATAAAACATTCAGATACAAAAAAGAGAATTAAAGTAGGAGATTTAGCAACAAATGTCAGATCATGATATTATATAGGAAGAAGTTAAACAAATATATTCATCTACATTTTGTCGAGTTTATCAAGATATAAACAGGAATAGCATAACAGCTGGAAAAAGAGAAATGCTAGAATTAATGCATGTAAATTCTATTACTAACTGCAATACCGTTTGGAAGATTTTTATCGTACTTCCATCTGCAGCCCTAATCATGAAGCTATTGCAGTATTTTTAACGCAGCTTTTTTACTCAAATGTGATATGATTAATCAAATGTTTTAAATATATTAGGTTTATAAACATCTGCGTTTTACTGTTTTTGGTATTTTAAAATGTTTTCTTTATATATATAAATCCATTATTTTAATTTTATCACGCTAGCATGATCTAGAAATTATCTGTTAATATTCAACAAACTGATTACTTTAATTTTATTGTGCTGGCATCATCTAGAAATTATCTGTTAATATTCAACAAATTGATTACTTTAATTTTATTGTGCTAGAATCATCTAGAAATTCTCTGATAATATTCCTAAAATTAATTCAAAATATTGGTATAAAAACTACCACACCTCTTAAATCGTACCTATTATATTATGAAAAGAAAACTGTTACTTACATGTATGTATCATTTGCTCTCCTATAGGTTTCGACTACTGTCTGCCTTATAATTATCACAAGTCGCGAAATGAATTCTGGAGTTCTATATTAATCTAAAGAGCCAAAAATATTACAGCCATAAAGTCAAGATGACTTTTCGTCCGTCTAACATCTAACTACACAGATTCTTAATTCAAAATGAAAGTTTGAAAAAAAAAAAAACCTCATGTTAGTCTGACGGTTATGCAAATTAATGTACATATAAATGTAAAATAAAAGATATATAAATCAAAATTAGAATTTAAACTAGGAGTAGTCTCTTAATTTCCGCTCTCTATTCTAAAAATAGTAATAACTTTTCTGATGGACTGCGGCATTTCTAGATTAATCTATGACACATGACTCTCGTATCGCTCATGACGTAGCAAAGTCGAGATCTGAACTCAAAATTTCGAGAATTAAAACCTATCTCTTAATAATCAACCTAAACCAAAACCTTCTGTTGGTTAGCTCCCAAATTGGATAACTTCGCACTTTAGCTTCTACCTCTCCCGTTAAGATACTATTTCGTTCTGCTGTCTTACTTTCGCAACAGTATCAGTACTGCAACTTTTCTTAAATAGGCACGATTAGAGTGTCAAGTAAATTATGGCTGCAAATGTCAATTGAAATAGAGATAAATATTTAATTTGCCCAGGTTTGCTGGTCATTACGGATTCAAAATTCTACGCCGTCAACATTACTGCTTCTTTTTTATCACACACGCACACACATATATATAATAAAACAGTATTCTCAGCTTATGAGAAAAGCCGGACAAATGTTCAAATCAAATTGAATAATCAAATGTAAATTAACATTTGCCAACACTAAGCCTTGGCTAGGTCCTAAGTATTCGCAGAGCCACTATGGCTTGCCAAAGCTAAAGCTGATAAATCTGTTCAAGAAACAAGGATGTGTAACAAAGTAATGGTTAGCAAAGGCTGTCTGCACTTATTTATATTTTAGCAAATTTATATTTTGTTAACTAGTTTCCGAAGTTAAGAAGAAGAGAGTTAGTAAGTTCCGAAGAAGTTAATAATAACTTAGTACTAGTTAGTAGTTAGTTTCGAAGTTAGAGAGTTAGTAGTTAGTAAGTTCTGAAGTTAACTAGTTAAGAAGAAGAGAAAATGCAGGTAAGCATATAAGATAACTGGGTTGATTAGCATAAAACTTGGTAGAGTTACATTTGAAAGAATAAGGAATTTGGAAAAAAAAATTAGCATAAAATACTTGTGCGCTACTCAATGCAATAATGTTTAAAATTTAAGAAAGCAAGTATCAGCCTCAGCTGTTGACTGAGAAGCCAACGAATGTGCTCCTTACATGAGCGATAGTTTTGCACTTTAGGTTCATTGGCCGTCTACTTTAAAAATTTCAACTAATGAAGTGAATTTGTATTTTTGTGTGACCACCTAATGGAGACTGAAAATGAATATTACTGTTCGTAAGTTAATTTAAAATTGTTAATGTATGTATGCATTTGAATTTTACCTACTCGCCTCCAAAAATGCTTTTCGTACAATAATAAAAGTAACATTACAGTTTCGTATAATAACCATTGTTATCAGTAAAAAAAAAAAATATATATATATATATATACCAGACGTAAAAGATATTAGTGTTTTTATTAGTGTAATGCCGCTTCGTAATTTAGTGATTAAGTGATTGATTAAAACGTTCCTATTGGTCACGATTGTTTGAATGTTCTACAAAATTTGTTCCTACGGATTATCTTTTTTGTTACAGAATATTGTTCTTATAATTTCTCTGTTATTTGGATATTGAATTTACTGACCTAAAATTCCTAACTTTTTCTTCCGTTCTACGTTGCAATAGCATTTTGATTGCTACATTACCCGAAGGAATTATATTTTAATTGCAACGTATTGTTTTATCTCAAGCACCTGTTTTTATTTTAAAATAAAGTATAGTTCATGGTGTGACGTATTTTTTATTTTAGCAATGTTCAGTATTTGATTATAAACCGGTATCTTAAATTCACCATGCTCTACTTTTTAGTGTGTAATTTTACTTCCTTGTACAAAATAAAGAAAGTACTGTAATCACGAAAATTTTAGGGTATCATATTTCAATGAAAATATCCATTTTGACCGCTGTCAAATGCGATTTAGCGATGTTTTTGCGTGATATCTGTACTTAAGAGCAGGATAAAGGACTCTTTTTCCCAAAGCGGGTTGCAAAGAGGATTTAAAGTGGATTCAGAAGAATTTTTTTTTCGTTTTTTTCTATGCGTACGAACGTATGTATGTATCTTGCATAATTCAAAAACGAGTAGCCTCAGAAGGTTGAAATTTTCTTTATAGGACTCCTATAAGATGTAGTTCTGAATCTCCCTTTTTGGTTCCAATCGGCTGCACCAAAAGTCTATAAGTATAAAAATGTATAGCATATATACACACACCCATTCTGTTACGCGGCTCCGTGAGCTCAATTTTTTTTTATTCTTATATATTGGTAAATTGAGCATCTTTTACTTTAAAAATGATTGAATTATGTAGTTCTTATCTTCTGGTTAAGGTTTTTCATGCCTTCAGTTAATCTGCATGCAGTAGTTGTAGAATTATTAACAATTTTAAATTTGTTTAAGGGAGGCTAAGCCATAGCAGCCTCACTTAAACAAATTTTAAATTGTTAATCGTTGCTTTTTTGATGTTGCCATTTTTTACCATAGCAGCCACATTTGTTTACACTTGAAACTTAGCAGAATAGTGAATCAAGTCTGTTTCTGCACTTTCTGTGCCTTTTTGCCGAATGGAAACAAAAGTAAACTTTCAGTTTTGTGCACCGAAAAATCTTCCTTCTTGCCCGCTGGCCGAATTGCTTGTATAATTGCTTGTATATTGCTATTTTGTTGCAGTAATAGAAATGTTATAGTTTTTATTCGGCATTCTTGAAATATTTATTAATTTGTCTCTCTCCCGAGGAGTGGTTTTTCACAACAATTTTTTACTAGAAGATAAGAATGTCGAAGAAGATAAGCTGCAGAAAATTGCATGGTATTTGTTGTTAAAAGTATTCCTGTTATTAAAAGACAAAAACACCATGGTATCAAAAATATAAATTGGAAGAGGTGGCTAGTTTTGATAAAGAATTAATCTTCTTTAAAAATATTCAATTTTTTATTTTTAATATCTTATTTATGAAACTGTATTTCAAGAAAATTTAATTTATTAAAGCAAATATTTATTCATAAAGTGTTATTAAGATGAATTTAAAATGTTACTGACAGAATAATATCTAAAGTTGTGTTCAAATAAAGAAAACACGATTACTGAAAACTGACTGTAAGTATTCCAGGAGAAAACATTTCTACTGGAGCAAAAGAAAACTATATGAAAGTTAATAATCCTTTATTTAACAAACCTAACAGTACAGAAAATAATCCTGGGAATATTTTGAGCCTTTTAGAATTTGTTAATTATATCTTAGAAATAAATGAAACATTTGGCAAGACTAAACTTGTCACCATGAGTAATGTATTTAAAAAATACATGCCTTAACTGAGAGCATCTGATAATCCTATTGATCAGGTGCTTACTTTTTATGAAACAATATGAGAATTTAATCATCATGTTAGCGAGTAATTTTACCAGTTCTCTTATTACTGTTACATGGAATGCAGGTCGTCTGGTCCACAGAAGTTTTTACGAGCTTAAGAAATTCGTATATGAGTACAGTACTGCCATTATTCTTCTACAAGAACACATGCTTGGCTCGCATAATTATTTTCATGCTTCTAACTATATTACTTTATGCCTGGATCATCCAACAGTCGGCATATTTGTTACAGGCACGAGAAGGACTGTTGATCTTAGTTAAACGCTTCGTTCCTCATTACCATATACAACAACGCTACAGCTCTTAGCAGCAGAAATATTAGCTATCATCTCACAACACCACTTCACGCACATTCATTGTTGCCTCCACCTATTATGATATCCAATCACGAAAGCCAGCTACAGATGCATATCGCAATATGCATACTCTAACATGAATAATCGTATCATCATAGATGAAACAATCCTAACATATACGAAAACAAAATTTGCAACTTAGTAGTTAAGGCTAACCTGCTAATTGCAACTCCACATTACACAGTACACTATAGTGTCAAGTTTTAAATAATGTACGTTTCCATACGAATATGGGCATCTGGAAGCCTAAATTTGGACTTTGTTTTATTATCTATTTCATATTTTGTAAAACTTTAACGAGTTTTTGATTAACCAGTAACGGCAACACTGGTACGGAAAATATATATATATCTCCAGTGCGCGAGACTGCGTATCGGAAATTCTAAAGATATGCTATTGAACTGAATTTTATGGTGTAAGTGCAAAGAACATCATATTTAATAAGTACGGTAACACGCAAAAAGTTAAAAAAGCCCCTTTGGGCGTATGTAAAATCTGAAAGATTTCAATTTTTTTTTAATTAGTCCAAAGGGGCAAATTGACCAGGACTATTAATTTCGTTTTGGCATTTTGCGCAGATTCACTAAAAGCGTTACTTCACTTTTCAAATTGTTGCCACCAAATATTATCGCCCTGTATTATATTTAAAGAAATTAAATAATGAAGGAACTGCATAATGTATGTATGTTTCTCGCGTTGTGATAAAACAACGGTACCTTTAGCCATCAAATTTTGAAGAACGTAATCCTCCTGCGAATATGAGCATCTGGAAGCCCAAATGTGAAATTTAGAATTTGTTTTATTATCGATTTCAGATTTTGTAAATCTTTAACTAATTTTTGATTAAGAAACTCAAGGATTTCAAAGCAAGCAATGGCAACGTTGTACAGAAAAAAAAAAAAAAATTATCACCAGCGCGCGAGACTGTGTATCGGAAATTCTGAAGATATGTTCATTTTAAAATTATTTT
Organism: Stegodyphus dumicola; assembly: GCF_044657685.1. NCBI lineage: Eukaryota > Metazoa > Arthropoda > Arachnida > Araneae > Eresidae > Stegodyphus > Stegodyphus dumicola. The sequence continues at coordinate 213,562,463 of NC_140773.1, read as the reverse complement.
GTGATATTATTGCTCTTGAACTGTATTTTATGTCTTAAGTGCGAAGAACATGCTATTTAATAAATGAAGATAGCACACAAAATGTTTAAAAAAGGCCTCTTTGGACATAATTTAAAATCTGAAACCTTTCAGATTTTTTTTAATTTCTTTTTTACAAGTCTGCTCTCTTTAAATTAAAAAAATGCCAAAGCATAAATATTTTCGTCACCTAAAACATTTTACCTGGGAACGTGTTTGTCTAGGACTTTTGTGTACACCGTGTATGTATAATTACAGCTAACCAAACCTTTAGTTACATTTATTATCTAACCAGAAAAAACATTTCTTGAGTCTATCACACTTTCCTCACATAGATACATGCATTTACATTCTCATTATTTTTAAAATATTTACCCCTGGCAATGTATCAAAACGCGTGCCTGTTTATTTTGCGTGGTTAGTTGCAACGTTTTAAAATGCAGTTTATTTGGCAAGGCTGTCAAACATATAAATTCGGTACTGAACCTGCTAACCATTTGTTTACACTGTGACGTAACTTATGATGGCATAAGCAAAAAGAAAACAGCTGATTGGGAGTTCGTCCAAAAGGTAGTACGGCATTTCAGAAGTGACGAAATTTCATCGACGAAACATAGAGGTAAATAGAAATTAGTTGCTTTGTGTCCTGTTTTTTTACATCTTTAACCAAAACCCGCATTTACATTTCAATTATGCTAGTTATATGCTTTTATATTTCATAAATGTAGCTAGCTGAAAGTCTTAAGAGGAAATTTTATTGAATTTTATACTTTGAGGAGAGACTCGGTTCTAAATGGCATTACGTCAAAAAATGACTTTGCCAAAGATAATCAAATCGTCAAAAAATTACCATGCCAAAGATAGAAGCACAAGTGGAGTAACATACTTCCAATAGTTAGATGTTCCAAATAGCACAAATCTTATCTAAAAAGACTAGTAATGTCAGGATTCTTTCTGTACGGATTTATGGCGCAAATAAATGTAATGCCAGAAAAGCTTAAATCAACATCAGTCAATCAAAGTCGTGTTGACATCACTCCACTTTGTTTCCCTCTAGTATTTTTGTTTCTTATTTTGAAGAATCTTTTTTCCTGTCTTATTTGGAATTTTAATATTGATAGTCTTCAGAGCTATGTAATAAACATTATCTCAATTTAACTACAGATTCTGTCGAATAATTATGTAGCATTAAGAGGAAAACATTAACTGTAATACAGATTAACCTTTTAACTGTCATGCCTGAGATAATCTCGGGCACAGCACTGGTGTTCGAAAATGTCACGCCCGAGTATTACTCGGGGTAATTTTTTTTTGAGTGCATCGTATTGTTATACCCGAATATATATCGGGAGACGTTTATTTCGGCTTCATCTCTTTGTCAAACCCGACTGTATTTCGGGAAAAGTTAATGTGCGCTCAGTTCAATAGATGACAGCACTTTACTGAAGATTTCAAAGGTTAGAGGTTATTTGTTTCAAAGTGCATGGGATCTTTTTGTTGTAAAATAGCGTCCAGTTCTTTGAAACGTTATATAGATGATTTAGATTCTTCAACCGAAGATGAAGGATGTGTGTTTGATGATGATCATGATACTTACATGGTCAGCCTCAAAAATAAAAAATGGCGATATACTCAGATTGTTTCTAATTACGGTCTAACTATGGGTGGTGTAGATCGCTGTGATCAGGAAATATCCTTTCATCCAACAATCCGAAAACGTCAGAAAAAATATTATAAAAAGTTATTTTTACAATTACTAGACAAGGTACTGTAACAGATTTAAATAATATTAAAATCTTGTAGTTTAAATAATTTAAATAGATGAACATTAAGGTATTTGTGAATGGCAATATTTGAAACCAGACTCGAGTGCCTCGTGCGACTCTCGCACGAAGAATGTAATTTTTTTTTAAATGATAGAATATGTTTGTATGTCGCCATTTTTTTGAGTGTTAAATAAAAGTTATTGCTGTGTTCCATCATTGGAGTTGCTTCATTTCGCCAAAGAAGTATTACAGTCATAATTATTTTGGAGGCACCGACCGAGATCGAATAATCGTGCGTATTTTTATTTTATTAGTTCATCACTGAACATAATATTAGTGATACCAGATGATTACTTAATGTTTATATAGAGTTGCTTTATGTTATTAGTTCATCACTGAACGCAATATTAGTGATACCAGATTATTACTTCCTGTTAATAATAAATTGTCGTATTTTATTACCGTATTTGATATTATATTTAATATTCATTTTAGTTGTGCAGACGGTAAATATATATATTGCTCTATATTATTATTCTTATTTTAATCACAATTAATGTGGTACAGAGAATGAACTTCATATAATTTAAATATTTCATTTTTGAGGTATACGTACTTAACAAAGTGCATTTAATTTCGTGATTCTGACTGCATTAATTAATTAAAGTAATTGAATTGAGCTATTTTGAGGAAATATAGGAACACAGTGTTCGTTAATTTTAAACATAGAAACAATGTCTTACTTAGGAAGAGCTCGTAAGGAAGATTTGCAAAATCTCGCAGCTGAACTGGGAGTTCATGTGACTGCAGATTTGAAAATAGTTGATTTAAAACAGAAAATTGTTGAAAGTAGAGATTATGATGAAGTCTTCGTCAAAGGAGTTTTAGACACAATAATAGAAGAACGGAAAGAGAGTGAGGAAAGGGAAAGAGAAGAAAGGAAAGAGAGGGAGGAAAGAGAAGAACGGAAAGAGAGGGAGGAAAGAGAAGAACGTAGGAGACAGGAAGAAGTAGAAGAGCGGAGAAGAAACGAACAGTATGAATTAGAGAGATTAAGACTTGAAGCAGGGACAAAGTCTCAAAATACCGGACAGATCCGGCCGAAAACGGAGCTGCGTCACCTTATGCAGAAATTCGATGACAAGAAAGGAGATATCAGTCTATATTTGCTATTGTTTGAAAGGCAAGCAGAATGGGCTAAAATTGATAAAGAAGAATTTGTATCTCATTTACTAGGACTACTTCCTTACGAAGTAACCCAGTTAATAGCTAGAGAACCCTCCGATAAAGCTAAAGACTATGAACACGTGAAAAATTTATTGTTAAGACGGTTTAAATTAAGCCCGGAAAAGTTTAGGCAGAAATTTATGAAACATCAAAAAAGTACCGAATCCACATGGGTGGATTTCAATTATGAAATAGAAAATTATTGCAAAGAATGGGTGACTGGTCTAGGAGTTAAGACTTTTGATCAGTTGCTAGATTTGATGGTGCTTGACCAACTTAAACGTCGAGTTCCTCCTGAAATTCGAGATCATTTTCTTGATGAATGGGTAGAGATGATTTCATCTAAAAAATTAGCTGAAAAACTTGATGCCTATGAAAACGTTTGCGGAGACTTTCAAAAAAAGGCCTGCAGTGGATCGGCAGAAAGAAAGATACAATGCACTAACTCATGGTAAATTGAGTTCAGATAATAAAAATAAAACTGAAAAAAAATTGTCATCAGGATTTAATTCGCAAAGCTGGTTTCATAGACCTAGAAGTCCACGTCCAGATGATAAATATGAAAAACGAAAAACGCCACAATGCTATCAGTGTGGGTCCTATCAACATTTAAGACCCCAATGTCCAAAACTTAAGAATAGTACTGAATCTCCTGCTAATCTTAACAGAATTAGTGCAAAACCAGAGGATAAATTTCTATTACCTTATACTAGTATGGGTTAGGTAAATGGTCATAAAATTCCTATATTAAGGGATTCAGGTGCTAGTATTGATATAGTTTGTCGCAAATACATCACGCCGGAAATGCTGACAGGTGAAAATGTGTGGGTGCAACAGCCATTAGATTTGAATCCAACCTGTTTACCATTGGCTGAGATCGAACTAAATTGCGATCTTGGGCGAGTAATAACTAAGGCTGCCATTGTTAGAAATGAACTCGACAAAGGAAGGTATTTATTAGGCAATCGAACTTTTGCACTTTTGAATAAACAAGGAAAGGAACCTGATAGTCATCCTCACCAGGTTAATGCCGTCTCTACTAGAGTTCAAAGGAAAAGAAAAATAGCTGAAGAGAAGATCTTGGAACCGATGAAAGAAGAAAATAAAGCATCCAGAGATATCTTTGAAGAAGTTAAATCACCGGAATTAAACGTAGAAGATTTTCATGAAAATTTGAAAAACGATAAAGAAATTAATATCATTTTGCATTGCAGCGTTATCATCATCTTTCGGCTTTTGATTTAATATCAAAGCCGCTACTAATAGACGAAGAAAACAATTGTCGAAAGCAAATGACAATTGAATATTATCCGAAAGGCACACATGAACTGAGGAAAGGCTTTGCTGTGAATTATAGCCGAGAAACTGGTCCACCATGGAAGAGATATAGGCGCCGTCAAGAAAAAAAAGGAAGACTAGATCATTCTCCATTTTTTTCTATTTAAATGTGGTGCAAAAGTATTTGTTGAAAACTTGAAATTTTGGTCTAAAGTTTGGAACTTATGGGAGAAATTACCTCTTCTTAAAATAATTCAGAATGCCGAGCTTATAAACTTTCGAATTTTTACAGAACTTTTCCCTTCGGCAAAAGTCTCTCCGTTGGGGGAGAGGTTGTAACAGATTTAAATAATATTAAAATCTTGTAGTTTAAATAATTTAAATAGATGAACATTAAGGTATTTGTGAATGGCAATATTTGAAACCAGACTCGAGTGCCTCGTGCGACTCTCGCACGAAGAATGTAATTTTTTTTTTAATGATAGAATATGTTTTCTCTTCTTGTTTGTATGTCGCCATTTTTTTGAGTGTTAAATAAAAGTTATTGCTGTGTTCCATCATTGGAAATGCTTCATTTCGCCAAAGAAGCATCACAGTACTCTGGAACTCATATTTGCTCTATTAAAATGTAGTTGAGAAACGTATTACATTTTTAGAATTTCGAATCCAAGTTATAGAAGAGCTTTTACATAAATATGATGATGCAGCTTCTGGACAAAAGAATGTTGGCAGACCACCTACAATAGATAACCCTGCCCGTCTTACTGAACGACATTTTATATCCCATTTTCCTCCTATTCCTGCGAAACGTGAGCCTACAAGACAGTGCAAAGTGTGTTGTTCGAAAAAGGATAAAAATGTGGAAAAGGTAAGGAAGGAATCACGATTCTGGTGTAGTGATTGTGGAGTTGGTTTGTGCTTGGAAAAGTGTTTCCAGTTGTACTACACAAGACTGAATTACTGGACTACTAATAGGTATTCACTTATATTTATTTATGTTTTAGAAAATAGTTAATTTTTTTCATTTTTAGAAAATAATGCTCCACTAGAAGCGAACTTTGCAACTGCCATGTTGAGTGACAGCCGCCTCAAAGAAAATATGCAGTGGCTACAAAACTTTAGAAATTACGCCATGTACGTCAAAATATCAATTTTTAACTACTTAAGTATATTTTATTTTGTACTAAACATTTGGTTTTTGCAATAAAAAAATTTGACAATTTGTGTACCCAAATCATCAAAATAACTTGACAGTTAAAGGGTTAACATACAATATGTAAGTAAGAAATAATTTTAAGACTAGACTATATAGTAATTTATTACATTCAGAAAAATTTTCTGACTGATATAATGCATTTAAATGTTAGTCTAAATATTAAGTAGTCTCTTGCATTCGTTTGATGTTTTATAATCCTGCTACATTAATATGATAGATATAAAAAATATGCAATAATTATAGAATGAGAGATAACATGTGTTCCCACTGGCAAACATTTTGTTAAAGTAGTGGGTGAAACAAAAAAATTTGATGCAGTGATGAGAATCAACGAGAGACACAAAGACAGTACAGAAAAATCAAAGTAAAAATTTTAGCTACTTGAATTTTAAAACCAATTTTTCTTCAAAGAAATAATTTGCTTTTAAAAGCACCACACCATTCTCAAATAATTTTGTTTTGAAAATAAATACTAACAAAAGAAAATGAAAATATTTCATATTCGTATAAGCTTTGTAAAACATTATATTGCCGCTTGTAATTTTGTTTTAGACTGATTTTATAGTATGAAATACCAATTTCATAGAATAGGTTTAGAAAAACGGGTGTTTAGCAAGGAAGCTAAACTACGCGAAGACCGGTCCCCTAGCAGTGACGTAGTAACTCAGCGCGCAGGCCTTATCTATCTCGATGGTGACGACTGTATAAGCAATCACCGTTAGCGGTTTGAAGGATAAAGAAAGATACATAGTAGTAAGTATTTTTCATTAGGCCTTTTGTTATTTGTAAAGTTTATAAGCAGACCGTTAGCGGTTTGAAAGATGCAACAGGACACATGACTAGAATATTTTTTACTAGACGTTTTGTTATTTGTAAAAACCTTATTCACTGCAATTATTTGACGCGATATTTATTAGCTAGACTGTAATTATATATTACTTTCAATTTAGCATTGTTTCTGTTTTTTATTTATTCATTGTGATCTTGTTTTATAATTTTTTAAGTATTTTTGCCATTTGTTTCCATTGCCTATTTAACCACGCCAATGGAACACAGTTTTTACCATTTTGAAATTTATTGCTATTTTACCTTCGAATTTTTGGTTTCCTGAAAAACGGAGGAGTGAGTAGAGTTCCTAATTTTCAGAAGTGCACATAATATTAATGAATACGTGTAGCTTCTGTTTAATCCAGGAAGACACAAACGTTTTTTGGGATACCAGGTATTAGTTGAGGAATTAAGTTCTGATTAATCTTTATTCTGCAGACTTCTTATCTGAAATTAATTAATCAATTGCATTATGTAATCGGTTTATTTTTTACGTTTCTAGTTAATCTGATTTAAAAAAATTTCGATACAAACTTGTCCTTTTAGCAAAATATTTTGACAGTTTTCTTTAAAAGTAAAATTGCCCGGATAAGTTATAACTTATTTTTTAAATTATTTTATAAACCAATCCCAGCATCATGACCGTTATATATATCTATATATTATATATTAAGCACAGTAGCAGTGATAGCTAATAAATATGAAATTTTGTATGCGATTGTTAAATCTTTATTGTGACATGCTTGGACATACGCTTTATTGGGACATATTTATTTAAAAAAGTACACAAGGTACTTCAAAATAATAAAAAGTATTGCAAAATAATCTATTTCGCATTTGCATATAGTTAATCAATTTGAAATTTTATAATATTCCATTCTTAAATGGCAGCAATAGATTTTTTATTTTAGTACAAACAGAAATATAGAAAATAAGTTTATCTTTTGGGATTATTTTTTATTTTTCTTGAAAATATAAATTCCAAAGCAATTTTTTTCGAAATCACATCATTGTGATTCTGACCGCTTATTAGTGACTTGTTTATAAAGCTGAAAACCCATTGCTAAACTTCTTATGGAGCCCTCCTAATTTTTTCCAACGTAATAGATACTAAATAAAGCAAATTATATGAAACATTTCATGGAATATCCTAGTAGATAGGTGGGGAACTTGCGGCCTCCGCGAGGTTCTTGTGCGGCCCTTTGCCACCTAGTACAAAATGGTAGAGTTCGTTTCAAACAACTATTGTACATCAACGCCATGACAGTTGCGCGAAAAATCCCGCCAAAGACGGTCATATTGTAACATGACGTCAGAATACTAGTCTGAAACGGACTCTAACACGCATGAGCGAGGCTCTGGCCCACAGCTAGCAGCGCTAACTACCTTGTCTAAGAAGTAAACAAAACTCGGTTTCAGATCTCCCATTTAAGTGTCACACCTTGCTTCGGCTTCTCTGACTCGCATCTCTCAACGCTTCACTGTTGCGATCTTCAGCTAACTGTAGTTAACAGTGCACGGTTAACAGGTTATCACAGGTACACGGTTTTATTGTATTTCTAGAAAGTACACACTTTGTTAAAGATATTATTTGATATTCGTTTTTTTTTATCCATTATGTCAAATAGTAAGAGAAGAAAATTAGGTGATGAAAACAGAACATTTAATGTAGAATGGGAGTTAGATTTTTTCTTTACTACTGAGAAAGATAAAATGATGTGTTTGTTGTGCAATACAGTTTTAAATACTTTAAAAAAAGCGAATGCAAATAAACACTATTTGACTCATAAAGAACATAAATATTTAGCTTTAGAAGGTGAATCACGAAAAGCTGCACTTCAAAAGTTGAAAAATGAGAAGCATCATCAGCAGGCATCTTTTAGTGCCTTTGTAAAACAAAATTCCGCTGCAGTTGCTGTTACGTATAAAATAGCACATATACTTGGAAAAAGGAGCAAACCATTTAGTGACATTGAAATAATTAAAGAATGTATTGTTGAAACAGTGAGTATGTTAGATCCAAGAAATGTCGACAAATACAAACAATTACCTCTTTCAAGAACTGTAACAGATCGACAGCACGAATTAGCGCAAAATGTAACAGAGCAACTTCATGCAATTATACAAAATGAAGATGTTTATTTTTCAATTGCTTTAGATGAAAGCACTGAAAAAACAGATTCGGCACAAGTTTTATATTTTATTCGTGCTATAACTAAAGATTTTCAATGTTACGAAGAACTACTTGCGTTGGGTACACTAACTGGAAGAACTCGCGGAGCCGATATTTTCGAAAACTTCAAAGAAGTATGTAATAAATTACAATTGAATGTCAGTAATTTAGTCAGTGTCTGCACCGATGGCGCACCTTCCATGAGAGGCAAAAAAGAAGGATTCGTTGCTTTGTTAAAAAAGGAAAACTTAAACTTGAAAAAATTGATATCATTTCACTGCATTTTGCATCAGCAAACTCTTTGCGCAAAATCTACCATTTTGCAAGACACTCTGGATAGAACCATTGCCATTGTCAACTATATTCGGGTAAATAGAATGCGTCATCGTGAATTTCCGCAGATGCTCTCTTTAGATGAAGAAACGTATAGTGTTGACCTGCCATACTACTGCAAGGTTCGCTGGCTATCAACAGGTCAGGTTTTGATAAAAGTTTTGTCTTTACGACGACAAATTTTAAACTTTTATAAAGAACAAGGAAAACAATGTGATCTATCAGATGAAGTAGTATTTCTCAGAAACCTTGCGTTTTTGTCTGATATGATGACAAAACAAAACAATTTAAATATTTGCCTTTAAGGTAAAACGAGGTATATTTATGAAATGTGGCAAAAGATCCAAGCGTTTAGAAAAAAATTATCATTTTTCAAAACATTGCTTTGTCGATCGGAAATATCTGCACAACACTTCCCGGAGCTAGCTAAAATGTTAAATGAGCAGAACTGTGAAAATAAAATATTCGATGAATATGTAGGTGTCTTGGATTGTTTAATAGAAGAGTATACTAATAGATTTTCTGATTTTGACGAGCACACTCCTGCTATGAAACTGGCATTTGAACCACATTTAATAGATATATCCGAGGCTCCTGCAGAACTACAAATGGAGTTAATTGATTTAGGGGAAGATAGTATCATCAAATCCCTTTTTAACGCTAAAAAGGATCCCATAGAAATCTGGAAAAATGCTGTTGAATATCCATGCCTTCGAGAACATGCTCGCCGTTTACTTTCCTGCTTCGGAAGTACCTACTGTCGCGAGACAACATTTTCTCTCATGTCAAAAATAAAAACAAATTTAAGAACGCAAATTACAGATGCACATTTAGGGGATCAATTAAAGCTGTGTGTTACGAAGCTTGATCCAAATATACAATTACTGTCAGACAAAAAACAAAGCCAAATAAGTCACTAACTTAGTGAATAAAAAATATTTTTTATTGTATTTTTTTATAATATTTTTATGTTATTTTATATGTATATTATATTTAAAATTTTGTAGTATTATATTTTATTTTTCTATAAAATGCAATAAATTGTTAAATCTATAGAAAAACTATAATAATTTCACAAAAGTCACTTTCTTAGGTCAATCAGCTTATGCGGCCTCTCTTATTGCTGCCTAATTTAAATGTGGCCTCTAATGGTAAAAAGGTTCCCCCCCTCTGTCCTAGTATTTCAATAGTTTTTTATTTAAAATTATTTAAATAGACCCTTAATTAATTAAATAGACAAATTTAGAACAACTTTATGTAATTAAGTTGTTAATTGATTTAATAGTTAAGTTTTATAATAACATACGGAATTAAATATTCAGTTTCTGCTCATTCTGAAAGAATAATTTCTGCTCACAGTCTTTTTCGACGGTTTTATTCTGATGGAAGTGAAACGTAGTATCTTTGCTTTTATGATTATAAAAATATATAGCAACTCAATTTTATCGCTTATAACGAGTGCTAACTAAGGCCCAGTTTGAAGAGCGTCATAAAAATTTAAAACATGAAGTTTAAATTTCACTGTTGCATTCAATTCAACCTTTTAAACCTGCATCTAATTAAATAAAAATTTCAAATATTTTATATAGTAGAGAAAAATTTAGCTCTTTAAAGCTGTTAGAGCTCTTTGAAAACAGAGGCCCTGGGCACATGCCCTATTTGCCCTTGCTCAAATCACACCCTAATCGCAGACCAGCTGCTTGATCTAAAGCAGCTTCCTAGCACATGTTCCATGAAAAATGTGGTATTTTGAAAGCAACGATTCATCTTATGCAATCTCTTTCCATAATTTAAACCCAAAATCACGGCACTAATGCATTTTATTCCTACTTCTTCCACGTACCACACTACATTTCCTTATGTAAGCGAACTAAACTATGACTCTCTGAAGTACTATCTCTTATTAAGGACCATGAGAAAATTTTCTGCGACCTATGCTACTAGGCAAAGATATAATGTAAGATATGAAGCTGCTGCAACCCTCCTTGCCGATAATAATCGGCCTCATGGTTAACACAGCACATCCAACACAGATTAAAACAAAAATACAGTTAAAAATATTAAATCCAAAGTTCCCAATATTGTTCTGTTGCCGTTTATTAAGTTCATCAAATACTTTGCAAAACTAAACTCTTTCTTACGGCAATAAAATTCCTTTATGTTCCCATGCTTTTCCCTAACATGTCGCAAAAGTACGCAGTCTTCGATTATATTAGGTAATGATAGGATCAGGTGAAAACCATCTCCCCCCCTCGCATAGAATCGACTCAAATTGAGCCCATCCAGTACGCATTAAAACTGGACTCAACGGCCATGTTTTCAAAAAAGGCAAAAAGACATTCCTTTAAATATTATTTTTAAACATGAAATTTAAAATTAATATGAAAAAATTACTACTAAAATTTTTAAACAGCTAATTTAGTCACTGTATTCTCTTGGCAGCATGTCACTGGTATCGGCCTGAAAATAAGACTATAAATTTCCCCCTTGAAAACAACATAAATCTCGTTCGCACGACCTAAATTCATAAAATTCGTTTTTATTAAATATTATTATAACTTATAAAAGTACGAGTATTTAGATCATTTAGTTACTTTGCGTGGAAGAGCCCTTTCAACATATTGAGCTCATATACATCTTATGTTCATTTTCGGTGTAACATATTCAGCTTATATATATCTCACCATATACACTGGTGTGCAAAAATTAAGGACGAGACGGTTTTTTCAATATAAATTTGTACAAAAGCTTTCCAAATCAACACATTTAATACCGTAAGATCCCCAATACGTAAGGACATGAGTAATGTAAGCAACACTTACTAAAAGAGAAATCAGAGGGATAAAAAGAAGCTTTATTGAAAAAGTAGCATGGAACGCAATGCGACTGAAGGCCAAAACATCCCTGTGATGGGTGTCCAGCAAGAAACATCCGGTCTTTAATAGGGGATATGATCTCCCCTGACTGCTAGGCAGGTTTCACAACGTCTGCCCATGCTGAGAATGAGGGTGTCAATGAGTTGTTGAGGCATTGCTGCCCATTCGTCTTGCAGCGCCAATCGAAGCTCCGGAATCGTTACTGGTGGTAAGGTACGAGCTGCCAAGCGTCTGCCTAGAAAATCCCATACAGGCTCGATGGGATTGAGATCCGGAGATCGTGCCGGCCAATCCATACGTTCAATATCCTCACTCTCTAAGAGCTGTTGTAAACAAATTACTTTCATAAATGTGGTCTTATTCAAGACAGTAAACTTTAATTTTGGAACTCATTCAGGTAACAAATTTCTGGCCAACAATAGTCGTTTAAGGCAATATGTTCGTTCTAAGAAAAATGATTTGAGCTTCCTTATGTGCCAAGAACCAAGAAATTAGCGTTGGCTTAGTATAACATTAGGAGATGAAGCGTGAATGTTTTGCACGTGTTGTTTGTTGTTTCATTACTTTTCGGAACTTTCTGTTACATTTTCGTAAATGAAGCTGCAGCTATCAAATTGTAAGAATTAACTGTATGAAAGCGGAAGCTGAAATTATTAAACAGAATGGAAAAAAGGTTTCAAGTTTGACAGGAAGGAAAGAAAACGTTTGAGCGTTTCTATAATTAGTTTGTATTTCAAAAATAGAAATAGGATTCATTTCGAAGAAAGTAATGTGAACACTGCCATATTAAAACATTCACGAACACTTATTGACTGTAGGATTAAATCAGAATAAAAAAATAACCTGTTAACTGTATTAAAAAGCATCACTAATTAAACGATAATACTGAAAGCGGTCGTTAAGGAGTTGTTTGAAGTTAATTAATAAAGTAGCCTCAGTTTACTAAGCAATTAGCTTTTTAATTTCACCCCCCCCGCCCCCCCGCTTTCCTAGCACGCTTTTTGTCTTTTACACGTCCTTGATCTAAGCATATTTAGATTAACGACTAATAAAAAACTTAATAAAAAATCATAACGGGAGACCAGCATGACTTAACGAGAGTGAATAACCATGATTGATTGACTTAACTGCATAAATATTAAACGGCGAATTTTCTTTTGCGTAACCGCTGGTTGGAGGTGATTTGTTGAGCGAAAGCAAACTCAACTGTTGTGAGAGATTAATAGCTAATCTGTACTATAGCATATTTTACCAGCATAAATCAAATTTAGTCTTGAGTTTACCTTATTAAAAGTTAATTAAGATGATAGCCAAATGAGTGCAATCTTTTAAGGGTTAGTTTTTCTGTTGTTATTCCATATACATTTATTTGGAAGTTCTATATTATTCTGTGAACTCTCCGTCTTTGAAATTTCCGTTTATTTTTAGCTTTTAAAGATAAGGTTAAGATTTAAAATAAGTTTAACTCTTTCCTTTCAAACAGCTATCCAAAATATACTTTGAATGTTTATTTGAACGAAAACAAAAAACCTTTGAAGCAGACTTCAATTATTGAGATAGCAAGAAAAAGTAGAGCATTTGCATTTTACCATAGAATAATTGTTGCTGCTGGAAAATTCCCATATTCTAATGTTAATTAGTTACGAGTACAGTTAAAGTTGTTATGGTCTTATTTATATACATAAAAACAATAACATAAACACTGGTTTCATGCAGAAGGCCGCTATCTTCCGCCTTAACAACTTTACTGGTTATGTTTTTAACAACTAAATAATTACTCTCTATTCGCCGCACAACCGGGATAGTGGCTAGAGACGCTATCTGGCGTACCGAAGAGCCCCGGGTTGGAATCTCGGAGAAGGCATGGATGTTTGTAAATGTATAGTATCTGTGCAAAATGGGGGACTCTAAATATGTGGCGAGCCGAAAGTCTTTTCGGTTGGTGGTGGGGGAAAACAGGTGGGAAATTCTCAGACCCGCCCCCCCCCCATATGTACTGTGCATCAAAATTGAGGGTGGAACCGAGAAAAATGGTACTGTCACCTGTATGGTGATCAAAATTCTTGCCAAAGACAGGCGCTATCTTACACTCCTTGCCAGGATGAATTCCGTGATCTTGCTCTGATGTCGCTCTCAGATAAGTAAGTTGAGTCATAACACCATTCCGCATTCAGTTATCTGTTAACAAATCTAAACTCATACAATACAAAATCTAAGTCAATGGTTCACAGTTTATGATATTTATTCTTTTATAATTCTTATAACATTGTTATGAAAGAAGAGGTTTTTTTTTTAGTCCAAAGGGACTTTGTCCCTGAAAGACTATTGTTTTCGTTTTGCGATTTTGCGTTGAATTACTATAAATGTCCGTTTCATTTTTCAAACTGTTGCCACCCAATGTTAGACTCCTGCATTATATTTGAAGAAATTAAGTAATGAAAAATCTGCATAAATGTATGTCTATTTCTCGCATTGTGATAAAACAACGCTACATAGAGCCATCGAATTTTGAATAACGTAATCCTCCTACGAATATGGGCACGTGGAAGACCAAATTTGAAATTTGAAATTTGTTTTATTATCGATTTCATATTTTGTAAAACTTTAACGAATTTTTGATTAACAAACTCAAAGATTTCAAATCGAGCAATGGCAACACTCTACAGGGAAAAAAAAAAAAAACCTTTTTATCTCCAGCGCGCGGAACTGTGTATCGGAAATTCTAAAGATAGGCTTATTTTAAAATTATTTTGCGACATTGCTATTGAACTGAATTTTATGGTTTCAGTGCAAAGAACATGATATTTAATAAATAAAGGTAACACACAAAACGTTAAAAAATGCCCCTTTGGACGTAATCTAAAATCTGAAACCTTTCAGTTTTTTTTAGTGGAAGGCGGAATCCATATTGGCATTAAAATTCTGCATGATAAAGCTGGCATTTCATTGCATAAATTTGTCAGTAATGAAACAGTTGGAGCGCCTGAAATACTAGTTGGAAGTAAATGCAAGATTAACTGTATTGGGTGATATGTTTCTTTTCATGATCTGCCCGATGCATTAGTCATTAACACCTAACAGCCGTTTTTTTAAGGTATATCGAATAGTTTGAAATGTCTTCTGAATTCATTAGTTTCATTTGCTTAAACAGGAGCGTCCACAAGTTTAAATGTTATCTTTCCTTTAATAAACTCTATCTTCAGCGAAGATAATGAATGCCTTCAAGACCTAATATTCATTTCTGTTATAATGACTCATCTGCATACTTCTTCATCCCCCCGGAAACTTCTAAGATAGTTTTTTATATACATGTTATCGATTTTTCAGAATGGAATTTTTATAGAAAAATTATCAAGAAACTTCAGTAATTTTTCCATTCACAAAAAAAATGAGAGTATATATGATAGTTAGTTTTTAAATAAAATACCCGTAATCGGAAGAATATAAAAATAGTTTCAAAGATTACTTAAACATTTGTTAGACGCGTGTGAGGACTTTTGTAGCTTAAATCTCTCTTCCTTCTTTCCTTTAAGTATATTCTTTCAACGAGATTATTGATGATTGTCCAAATCTTGACTTTTTGATTGCAGAATCATTTATTGTGGAAAACAGTTTGAAATTCTTCTAAGATCCCAACATCTTAGATGAGGTACTGCCTCATTATTTAAGCACTAATACCAAATTACCAGCATAAGTATAAAAAAGGCTCTAATAAAGTTTATTAATAGCTACTATAGATTATATTGAACTAATATATATGATTGTAGAACTAAATACTAATTAAATTAATAAACTAAGTACTAATTAACTCAATTCTACACATAATACTATGTGCATGAGAAGAGTTAAAAAGTCATAAACTTTGCAATCACTCATAAAAACAAATGATTTATAGCACTGCTTTTGCTTCTGTGACTAAGGTACACACATACTTACTCGTAAGGTACACACATATTAATCGAAGCTTACGTTCTCCTCGTGTTAATACCAAAAATGGGCTTTCCAGATTTCTGTTTATTTAGTAATTAATCACTAACAAATCCTTATGTCATCAGCTCTAAAATAATGATAATAAGCCAGAGCAGAATATTCGGTGGCACAATTTTCTAATTTTTTAAAAATATCTTTTGCTACACTGGGGTGCAAAAATTAAGGACGAGACGGTTTTTTCAATATAACTTTGTACAAAAGCTTTCCAAATCAACACATTTAATACCGTAAGATCCCCAATACGTAAGGACTTGAGTAATGTAAGCAAAACTTACTAAAAGAGAAATCAGAGGGATAAAAAGAAGCTTTATTGAAAAAGTAGCATGGAGCGCAATGCGACTGAAGGCCGAAACATCCCTGTGATGGGTGTCCAGCAAGAAACATCCGGTCTTTAACAGGGGGTATGATCTCCCCTGACTGCTAGGCAGGTTTCACAGCGTCTGCCCATGCTGAGAATGAGGGTGTCAATGAGTTGTTGAGGTATTGCTGCCCATTCGTCTTGCAGCGCCAATCGAAGCTCCGGAATCGTTACTGGTGGTAAGGTACGAGCTGCCAAGCGTCTGCCTAGAAAATCCCATACATGCTCGATGGGATTGAAATCCGGAGATCGTGCCGGCCAATCCATACGTTCAATGTTTTCACTCTCTAAGAGCTGTTCGGCAGCTACTCTGCGATGACATGGTGCATTGTCGTCCATGAAAAGGAACTGCGGACCCATAGCGCCTCTAAAAAGACACACATATGGAAGAAGAATCTCGTTACGATAGCGGGTCCCGTTGACTGAACCTGCGTCGAAGATGTGAAGGTCTGTACGACTACCAAGCATGATTCCTCCCCAAACGAGAACACCGCCACCTCCATACCTGTCCCTTTCAATTATGTTCGAGGGATGATTGCGGCTTCCCCGCTCTCTCCAGATGAGTATTCGATGAGAATCGCTACTCAGACTGAATCTGCTCTCATCTGCAAAGAGTACTCGTCCCCATTCATTGTCTCTCCAATTCCGGTGTTCCCGGCACCACAGATAACGCCTTCTCCGATGGGCAGGCGTTAGAGGTACACACCGTACAGGGCGTCGTGCAAGCAGACCACCATTGTGCAGTCTTCTGGCCACGGTAAAACGCGATATCGGTCGTCCAGTCGCCTGTGTCGTGTGTCTAGCGATTTCTCCCGCTGTCTGCCGCCTGTTTCTTCTGGCCTGTAAGGCAATATACCGGTCATCTGCGGGTGTGGTTCCTCGTGGACGACCACTACTAAACCCCCGGATAGCTATTCCTGTAGTTTGAAATTGTTTCTAAAGTTGTGAAACAATGCTGTGAGCAATTCCGAACTCTGCAGCCACACTTGTCACACTGCGGCCTTCCTCCAACTTCCCAATGATTCGACCTCGGGTAAAAGCATCCAGATGTCGTCTAACAGATTGATTATTCGCCATTTCTCGCTGAGGCAGCAACTCGGTGTGATTTTAACTGCTATACGGCGTGCAATCTCTTTGCCAGAAATACTGATCTTACACCGACAACATGCTTTATACTACTCAGACACTCCCCCATTACGTCTACCTGAATATCTGCGCATGTGCTACCGTACATCACCTTACTTAATCTCCTGATTGGTCTTTCTGTCCGCTCTGCCTCTTCGTTCAGCTGATATGCTAATTTTTCGACTTCGTCCTTAATTTTTGCACACCAGTGAATAATACATGCATGCGTAAAAGTAATATAGCTTTCAAATATTTCCCGAATGGTAACTTAGATTACCAATTCAAATTTTATTTTATTTCATATAAACAATTACAAGATGAGGTAGCGTAACCAAAAACATCAGTTATTGATAACTCGATGATTCCTGAAGATGCCATGTATCTTTTGGTATCATAATTTAATCAACTGTGCGCATCAGCAAGCACGGTATAAATTCCTGAAATTCTGAAATTAGAACTTCTCAGAAATAGTTAAGACTAATGCTAACTGCTAAAAACTGCGATAATTTTTTAGAAGATTCCACTCAGATTAGCTGTACATACAGATGAAGGTCACTGCCTTTAGATCAAATAAGGGCTTAGAAATTAAACGCTTTATGTGTGAATATTTTGTAACTACTAACTGATATTGCCTCATGTTAAGTAGACTTCAAATTAAAACAGACGGCTGAAATTTTTCACACTTGCTGAAAATTATTCAGTGGAATAATAACTCTTCTTATTTTTATTTTCAGTAGAAATTTTAAGGTAAATATATTTTAAAACATGTTCAAAACACTTCTTACACTAGCGTGAAAAATAATAAACAAATACTATTTCTGTTGTTATTTCATCAACATAATTTTCAGCTCTAAAGTTTAGAATATAACATAATGTTGAAAATCGTGTAAAACTAAACGCATGTCCTAGATAATCTATGTTGAATATTTCACCCTCACAATCCTTTAAAGAATGGATTAACTGACCCATTTTTGATGCTTGAAAATGTAGAACTTGTTACGTGTCATTTTGCAATTGACCTCGTTGAAACATCTTATTATAGTATGCTAATAATATTACGCTCCAATTAGTTCAATGTGCAAAGATCAACCTGTGGAAGCACAGATCAAGGGAGCATTTCGAACATAGGCCAGATCACTGAAGAACCTTGTAAACTTGCGTTTGCTGTCATCAGGTGGACTGACGTCACCTTAATTTTCCGGTGTTTGTGAAGTAGTGCCAGAGATTTTGGAAAACCCACCCATTGGCAGTACGCCAGTCCATGTGAATGCTGCATAACTTCAACGAGCTACGTCTGAAATCCGAATGACACAAAACTGGAATCTGTGATCACGAGTAGTCTAACTAATGCTAATGCTTTAATTGACTTTTAAAATTCCTGTGTAAAACTTAGCCTGAATGTGCTCTTCGTAAATCAGAAAATATAATAAAATATGAGATATTTCTGTGGAATATAACTACACTAGTGTATTAATTTGAAATGAAATCGATGTGCATATGTTCTGCAAGCATCTAATAAAATACATATCTCTTCGGAAAAAAATTTAAATGCTATTAACAAATAAACATATTTCTATTATTTAAACATATCAAAATATAGGGGTATAAGGTTAAAGACATTTCTTTGCGGCTTAAATGCTTTAAAATTCAATGATAAATTTTTACTATTCTAACATATCCATATATATCAATAAGGAATAATCCGAATCTGAAGGTGAAGCTGACGAAGTTCTCGAGATTTGTAAGGCACTGTGTCAATTTAACGGTTTAATCCCCTGATATAGCATGATTCCAGTTCTTTAGGGTATCTGCATCATTAAACTTCTTCTAGTGTGATACCGGTATATATATTGTGAATTTATCCAAACCATTTGGAAATTCATTTTTAAAATTAACTATATAACCACCAATAAAAATTAATTAATGAAAAAAATTCGTTTTTGAAACTCTTTTTGTGTTTTCGATACTCCAATATTAAATCTCTTTCTTTCGCGTAATAAAATTGATAGGAATAATATTTTCAGCTCAAGCTTCAATAATACTTTACCATGCCCATTTCATGTGGCTTCTGTCACATCTCTGTTAAATATAGTAAATATCAGAACGTATCGTGACATGTTCAGAGAACATTTAAAAATATTATGTTTTCATATATTTTGCGGACGAAGTGAGCTAAATAATCAGATTGATCGACTGTGAAAGTTATACAGTTTCTTAATAAACCGAACTCAAAGCACGATATTCAAAACGTCCAAAAGTTCGCTGTAGTTTTCCTATAAGACTTCATTCCCCTAATTGTCAGTGCCAGAATATTTAAATGTTGTATCGCGCGTGAAGGAATGCAAATTTCTTCTTTGAGGAAAGTATCTAAAAGCCGAGTTTCGGTAAGAGAAAGGAGAGTTAGGCTATAACCGCCACTTTTGCTGTAGATACGTTATCCTTCGGGCATACTGTTGAGAATATGTTTTGTCTCTGTCTTTCTCCAAATAACTCTTTGTCTAAAATCCCTTTCCAAGCAAAATTTCAACTCATTTCTAAAGAAAATCGACTGCATTCTCAAGATGCTCAATTGCAGTGCTCTTTATATCATTTCAAACACATACCGCTTGCAGATGAAATGAGCGAGCACAAAACACTGATACTTTTGTAAAAAGCCTTGTTTTGTTAAGCCTAATATGCTCTATAAATTTCGTTATGTTCGTTCGTTATACTCGGTAGAAGTTCGCGAGCTTGG
Organism: Stegodyphus dumicola; assembly: GCF_044657685.1. Lineage (NCBI taxonomy): Eukaryota > Metazoa > Arthropoda > Arachnida > Araneae > Eresidae > Stegodyphus > Stegodyphus dumicola. Next base: position 213,542,541 of record NC_140773.1, on the reverse strand, counting down.
AGCTTTGATAATTTCTTTTCTCTGTTAAAGTCATGAAACAGTTCTCCACTGTGGTTATGACTGGTTGATGGCCTTAGAAGAGTTTCAGCTGCTACCACTGGCTTTGTTTGGTTTGGTTTGGATTATGTAATTACGGCAAAGGCTCGAGGGCTATCTGCCTAAGGGGAAGGCTGCCTTTGTGGACGAGATTCTAAGGGAAACTGACTCGTATACACGTTACACATGGGGGAAACCACTAAAACGTCCATACAGCCAGCCCGTTCGCAGGATTAGAACCTAGGACCGAAATACCAGTGTTCAGCGGCTTACCGCTCGGCTGCTGGTGGGCCTGCCACTAGCTTAAAGAGCTTGCTTTGGGAATACAGGGTGCTTATTTTATTTTTTGCCCCTTTCTTTTGTCTAATCACTGTACCATATTATTAAAAATTATTTGAATGCTTTCATATGGTTGGTAATGTTGAAATATTAAAAAATAAAAATGTATCCTTGCTAGCTGAGGATCTATTTATAACAACAGTTATCTAGGCTGTAACTCATTATTAGGCTGTAACTCATGCTGTTCACTCGGTTAATGTATTCCTAATTTGCATATTTTTACATCCGAAGTAGTTTGTTAAACCTTCCTTTTCAAACTTTATTTTCTATCTGTCCAATAAAATCAAGGATTTACTTTCATTTTCTGTTACCTTTTACATGTTATCTCCAGTGTACTTTAGTTCTCCATTTAATAAAATATTTTTCTCACATATCATTAATGTTCCCATATAATTTATGTTCTTAGAAGCGGTATACGAGAAAAATCAACTGTATCCTTATAAAGTGTCCTCACAACTTCATAACGATGCCTCGCCATAAAGATAATTGGTAGTTATGCAAATCGGTAAATGGTTATGCGAAGGCAGATAGATACCTTTCATATGGGTCTCCCAACAGCGTATTTTCGTTTTCTTCTTAGGAAGCGCAACCTGCCTGTAAATTTAGCGATCTACCAGAGTTTTGGAGCAATTTCGTTGGAGAAATAGCTCACTTGTGCAGTTAACCAGAACATGCATTCTACATGCTTGAATATTATCACATCTATCTACCTAAAGATTAAAAGCTAAATAGATTTTCTTCGAACCATACGAACAAAAGTTTTGAAAAAAATTATTTTATTATATTTATTAGTCCAAAGGGACAATTTACCCAGAAAGGCTATTAATTCCGTTTTGGCATTTTGCGTTAATTCAGTATAAATGTAGGTTCTATTTTCAAATTGTTGCCACCAAATATTAGAACCCTGTATTATATTTAAGGAAATTAAATAATGAATTATCTGCATGAATGTATGTATGTTTCTCTCATTGTGATAAAACAACGGTAACTACGGTATTTTTAATAACGTACGTTTCCATCCGAATATGGTCATCTTGAAGCCCAAATTTGGAATTTGAAATTTGTTTTATTATCTACTAGCCGCTACGCGGCGAGCCTTCGTCTGGCTTTTAAAAGTACCAGAAAAATGCCTAAAGGGAACAAACACCAATTAAATTTAAAAATCTGCACAGAATTTTACTCTGCAGAACAACTTTATCCAAAAACAAAATTCATTAAAAATTTATTACATATAAACAAATTGCAATGAAATAAGTAATATTCCTTAATACAAATATTGATTATCCTGATAAATAAATTAACCAACTTCCCGTTGCCTTTTCTTGACAAATGTACGGTACCCAAGAGAAACATTAAATTTAAAAACTGCACAGAATTATCGCTCTCATTTTTCCAAGTGGCAACAGTGCTGATATCAATGGCAACAATGATATATCAGCAACAATGGCTGCATGCCATTATTGCTGATATAATGAGAGATAATTATCGATTTGATGCGATTTCAACAAAAACATAAAATACACAAAATCTGATTCGAATTTTGAAAAAAGTCGCTTCGTGGTGCACTGGCTCTTGTCTAGATGCACACATGTACCAAATTTGGTAGCCCTGGGTCTATTAGCTTACGCGCAGCACAAACGAAAGACACACACCATACAGACTCTTCCTTTTATTATAAGTAGAGATTTCATGTTTTGTAAAATTTTAACCAATTTTTAATTAACAAACTCCACGATTTCAAAGCAAGCAATGGCAACACTGTACGGAAAAAAAAATTTAATTTCCAGCCCGCGAGACTGTGTATCGGAAATTTTAAAAATATGCTCATTTTAAAATTATTTAGCGATATTGCTGTTGAAATGAATTTTATGTTGTAACTGCGGAAAACATGATATTTAATAAATAAAGGTAACACACAAAACGTTAAAAAAATATTAGGCGTAATATAAAATCTGAAAGCTTCATTTTTTAATTGTTTTATTATTTTCTACGTTATAATTGTTTTTAAATTTACAAATACAAACAAGTTTTCGGAAACAAAATCACAGATTCTAATTGCATGAATGTTCGATTTTAATTAATGCGATCGGTGCGTTTCTTGCCATAGAATTCCTTAACTTCATTCTTAAATCACTTCGGTCAAAAATATTAAACCTGTTTCTCGTTTTCAGTAGTAAATTATTGACTTGACTAAAGTCAGTTTCTAGCAGATAAGAAGAGAGAAAGGTCAATAATGTTGTTCGGTAACAACTTTTATTTTGAGATATTTCTCTTGGAGGATTTTATATTCCATATTTACCATTACCATATATACCATTTCGTATCTATGTGTTTTGAATGAAACTTGTGTTTGAACATCCTCCTTTAATGCAGTCAACTCCTGTTGCATCATCATATCAAGATCAAATAAGCGCAGAATAGCGGCTGTATGAGTCTTGCTGGCACGTGCAAATTTTCAGTGTCTTGGAAGCCAATATTAAAATCTTTTAAATTTTGCAAGAGTATTGTATATCTATATTTTCTGAGAACATTTTACTTTCTTTATAATTTTGTGTTTGTATTTTCTTGTGTTTCTGCAGTTCACTCATTTTATATTAAATTTTTTGTGCAAAAATTCATATATTTTAAAAAGTATTATTATATTAAGTAATTTTTGTGTATTTTCTCTTACATTCATTTTGTATGATGGTTATATGGTATTATCACTGAAGATGGTTATGCTGTAACATGCTGCTGGTCGGGCGTGTAGGAGTTGCTTGCATTCTGAAACATAAACATTAAAAAATGTTTTAATCGGAAACAATTTTTAAACTTTAGCACAAATCAAAGAAAATATTTCAATTCTGGCATAATTTCGACTGTTTAAGATTTCATGTAAAGCTTTGTCAGCGGTCATAAAATCAGAAATGAGGACAAAGAGCAAAAAAGGCGTCCTCTGTGGCCAGGAAATCTGAACTTAGGGAATTTTCCTTAACACTACGACGCTTAAGATCGTACAAAATATAATCAATATAATAATATATCATCTGTATAATTCTTGAAGGTCCCAAAACATTCTCTTTTCTACTAGCTAACTTGAAAATGTAGTTTGATTAGTCACCAGTTAAAAGAATATTTATGAGAAGGGAATTCTATTTGAGATAAGCTTTGGTCAATTATATTTGGATACAGTAAGTCCTCCTTCAATTTCATTTATATTAATAAGCATAATAAGCGTATAAAAAGTTGCTTTTTGATTAAATAAGCAAAGAAAATTTCAACTAGAATTTGAGCGCCTTGAATTTTATTTTATGAGAAAGTTTATAAAGTATTTATCCTTCTTTTTACCTTCTTATAATCAAATTTGTTAATAAGTATTATTTCTTGAAACTTTAAAAATTCATCTAAGCTTCTCTCTTTACGTCACAGATTTCTAAAATACTCATTAACTTTAGATTATCTTTTCGTTTACATAAGCTAAGACATCTCACAGGAAAGGGCTGTGATGTTAATATCGCTTATATTCCCGTGTATTTTGTTTTAGCATTTTATGCTGAACATTAATTTATTAATTTGCAATAAACACAGACTCTAGTTTATAATTTAATTATACTGAAAGCAAGAAAATATTTTCCCTGTGTATTCTGATGAGTAGCATTTAAATGCTTAAAGTGATGAAAAATTGTTTCGGTTGTGGTTTTTTTTTTTTTTTTTTTTTTTAAATGCTCGAAATCAAGGAAAGCTGTGAGTGCCTTAATTATTGTGCATGTCACATTATGATTCATTCAAATAAAACACATTTAATGTGCTATTAGAAAGGAATTTTAATGTAGCTGAAAACTTGAAAAAAAAATTCACGCAGTTTTTGTATTTTAATCCATACTAAATAATTGTTAACTGCATAATAAGGATCAACATTGGAATTGAGGGGTTGTTAACCCTGGAAATTCTGCTAAAACGTTTTGCAATAAATGCAGCAGTAGGTTTTATGTTAAGCTTTTCGTGTGTGGTTGCATTACGGTAGAACCAGTGAGCACGAGGAATTCGAAGTAGCGTTATGTTTGGTCTGATTTGCAGTCTCAGAAACGTAGTTTTACATACAAAACCTCATATAGGCATAAGTAATAATAGGGCGCAACATAGCCTTATAGATGAGTAAAACTTGCTATCAACGCATAAAGACGAGTTCCTACGAATTAAGGGGTGAAGGATAGCTTTACACTTCCGGAACGTAGAGATTATGCGTGTAATGTGTTGGCTTCCATGTTAATCTTTGGTCAAGTATAACACCAAGATAGGTTACTTGCTTGGACCATGGCAGAGCAGTATTATACATACAAATATTAAAGATGATAGCTCTTCGGTATGGAAACATAGCCGCCACCGTTTTTCCGACTTTGATCTTTATTTTCTAGCTCGAAGCCAGGAATCCAGTGCATGTATGTGATTTTATAGTGCATGTTACAGAGATGCGTTTCGTGCAAGGATTGCAGTATTGTCTGCATACATGTAAGTGTTGTGTTGGGAGTGCGGAGTATGTTGTTCACATAAAGTGAGAAAACTATTGGGCCAAGGATTAACCCTTGTGGTACACCGGCTATGATTTGCCGGTTTTGGGAGTATGTATTTTTCAAGCGAGCGACAGAGAGTCTGTCGGTGGGATAGGAATTAATTGTTTGTGAAATGTAGTCTGAGGGAACCCAAAGTAATAAGTTTGTAAGGTATTCCCTCCAACCAAACGCGACAAAAGGCCTTTGAGATATCGAGAAAGAGTCCACGAATCGATTCTTGGTTGCTAAGTCCATCCGAGATACTTCGACAACAGGCAAAAGTTGGTGTACCGTAGAATATCGAGGCCGGAGCCCATGCTGTACCTCTAGACGTCAAACTATACCAGCAGGCGTGTCAAACGGTCCCCGTATGTCGGGAAGAAGGAGTTGGGACGATTCGCTTTACTTTAACATTGAAACCTATGGCGTTTTCATCACGTAACTTTTTTAATTATTAAAATTAGATGCTGTTGCAGTTATTTCTTATCACCTTTCCCGCATACTATAGCTTGAATAAATCACGTCTTTCGTTTACCTTCTCTCTATATTATATATATAAAAAAAATGTGAGTGCTTATTTAAAACTTTTGGTGAGCAGATTGCTTCCAAAATGCTTTTCTACTCGATATGTTTGAACAGCATAATCATAAAGTAACAAAGATGTATTGTGATTATCCAATGATTTTACGGTTCTTCTAAAGACTGTTCGCTATCTGTATGTGTGTCACATTTATTACCACTTCATGATCAATTAGTTGATTGGTTTCATCTTTAGTTAGCTCTCCGCTAAATTCTATAATTGTACCACGATTGCGAACTTCAAAATATCATATATGTATACATTCAAGGTTTAATGTTAAGTTGAGAGCGTAAACTTAGTGTAACTTAATGCATAGAGATAATAACAGACGTCGAAGGCTGACTGTACATATTTTATTTCTTTAGAAAACTTACATTGTCGTAACGTACCGGCTAGCTTTTGATCACATGTATGCCCTTTTACACCGTTATGAGATAAAAAAAAAAGATAAGTTGCGAAAAAGCAGAAATGTGGCTTGAAAGCTTGGTGCAGAATGAATCATTTTTATTTCAGATTAATCCCTGTTGATTGATAGTTAAGTTTCGGCTCCCAAGTTTGAAATTTACTGGGTCGTACGGACGTTTCTGCGGTTTTTCATACCGCAGCACATTTTCTTCTTATTGCATATTCTGTTAGTGCTGATAAGACGTGGCTTTGATTAAAGCAGATGTGTAAATACAGTCTTTTCAGCTTACGTTGTATAATTCTAGTAATATCATGGCAAAAAATTCTATCCTAATTTTAGTTTCAGTCTAATGCTGAAACAGGATAGCCTAGAAGATAATTTTTGTCATATGCGGTTCGATTTTAAAAAAGAAATTAAAAAGTCGTACTGCTCATAAATTTAGATGTACAAAAGATTAGAGAAAATTTATATATGAATAAAGTGCGCTTTCTGATGATGCAGTTTGAAGATAGTTTATGAAGTAGGTTTGAGATGATGGTTTGGTTGTAAGATTCATTATTTAAATTAACCAGTTATTTATAATTTCAGCCTCTACTATAATTTTTCCTTACTGTTTCCTTACCAGAAGAGTATTTAAGCTGAGATTTTTAGATTGTAAGACAGAACGTGTTTCTGCCTATCGTGGCCACGTTATGTTAGTTAGTGGTTGTCTTTGCGTTATTGCTGCCGACATTTAAATTTGATACGTCGATTAGAGTTTTTGAACCATCTTAGATTTAAATTTAATTGTGTAGTATTTAATCGTGTAAATTAGATTTAATTCCACTGCTAGTCTACGGTTTAAATTTCAAATTAACTTTTACGTTAGTTAATTGCTACAAGTGGTGGTTGATTCTGTTAGCACAAAAGTGCGTTTATGTTCAAGGTTCTGTTTCAATAAGAAGGTTGTTTACACATTTTAGTCTCTGTAGTTACTTCAGAAGCAGCGACAATTCGCTTTACGTCTTTCAGAGGTTTGGAACTAGTTTATGCTCCCAAAGCAAGCCAGTCCCTACAGATGGCGCACGAATTTAAAAGTGGACGATAATTCGGCGCCACCAGGATTTGGCAATTGGGTCCCAATATCCCCAGTCGCCCTGTAAAAGGAGAGTATATAAGGTATTTTCTCCCTCTTTCGCCTTATATTTACATTGCCCCCCATGCCGCAAAGACACTATACATTTACAAACATCCATGCCTTCTCCGGGATTCGAACCCGGAACCTTCGGTCCTGCAGTAGGCCCCCTAACCGTCTGGATTGCAATGGTAAAGGGTTGAAAACTGGAATTAATAAAACATTTTCCATGCAACTTATTTTCTTGTGAACCACACTTTTATATCTGTTTGTTCAATTTGTATAGATACAAAAATCTTTACGCTCTAATGGATCATCTTGCGTATCCTCGTATATTCCTCTTTGTTATACATTAGTACGTAATGCAAAATGCAAACTGGCGAATTTTGCAAATGCGAATACTGTTATTTTTTATATTCCATTTGGTAAATATTTAGCAGATTTCATAAAAGAAAGGACTTGCTAACACTATAAATATGTAGATCAAGAGTTTTTGTTATAATGAAAATAAAGGGGGAAAATCTAGGGAAATGTAAAAACACGCAGAATAATTTTCGCTTAAGGAATTCGAATGCTTTTTTGAATTCGATAACATGAAGATGTTTTTAAAAGTAATAAACATGTATGAAAAAAAATCCCGTGTTCTCTTCCTTGTTTGAAGCAGTAGCAAATATGCCTAAAGAAAATTGGACCAATTATTCACAACCGTTATTCATAACGAATAAGTCAAGGGTCCTCAACCATAGGGATCCCCCCCTAGGGGGCAGGGGGAATTTCACAGTTTCAGGGGCGGAATGCGGTCAGCCTCTTATTTATCTGTTATGGTTTTAGATTTAATTTATGAATATAAAAGTCTAGCTTTATTCAACCTTTCACATCTATCAACATTTTCTGTACTTTTTCCTATTTAATTCATCAAACACATTAAAAATGATCTAAATTTAAATAAATGTATATGTATGAATTTTGGAATAGTTGTTTAACAATGGTGAAAGGGATGCGGGGGCAAAAAAGGGTGAAAACCACTATTCCAAGCAAATCTGGTGAATGAATTCATTTTTATTTGCATCATTAAGCAACAGATGGCGCTGAGTAATAACAAAACTAATTTCCATACATAAATTTGGGTAAAAGCCAAAAAAAAAATAGTGTAGGAGTGATAAATCTAGCTTCTCTGATTAGTATGTTACAAAACGCACTATTAACGAAGTTTGGATGATAATTTTTATAAGGATTGCCAGATTTTATTAAAATTTATTTACACGGTCTGGTAATCTGTCTTTGACGTCAAACTTGCAGTGCTCCACTTTGTTCTCCCCCCCGCCCATTTTATGATGAATGAACATGCCGCTTTACCGGATTTGGATAGGTCAAAATTTGCGAGATTGGTTAAAAATAGCCCAGAGATCAAACACTAGACGTCAGTGCATAACGGTGTCTGGACAACACGTTGTAGCTGTTAAGAGTCTTTTGATAAGAAAGGAGAACGAATGTTTATTTTTAACCTTCTTTTTTTTTTTTTTGCGCTTATTTGAAATTCAAATCACTCAGATTTCTGATACGATAAGTACTGAATTCAAATCGCATTTAGAGTAAAAAAGCAAAGCAAACGCTTTAATTATTCCTAGACATTTTAGGCGGATTAAATTTTAAACGCGCAAAATATTCTGCCAAGGCTATTTCTAGAAAACCTAATTTCTACACCTATGACTAAATTTTAAAGTTTATCTGGAAACATTATATTTCTTAAATTGGTAGAGAAACACACCACCGTAAAAATTAAAATTAGGCAAAAATACATATTTAGGTCGCAGTAAATTTTCTGACGATGCGATACGAAATAACAGTAATAAGCAGTGGACTGTATGAAAAAAAGACTGTTTTAAATATAATTTTGATATGTATTTGTTTTCTCCCTCTTTTTCATTTCTTCAAATACATATTTCCATGGTTTTAAACAAAGTGCAAAGCCTGTGAGCCTCACGATATGAGAAGTTCTCACAACGTCCATTTTTAGATGGGAGTTCTCGTGAGTTCCTTCCCGTTGTCTTCTACTGCTAACGTCTTGGTAAATGTGCATTTCATAATATGCAGTTAGGTACTGACAAGTTTTTTTCCATCTTGCCATAAATGTCAGAGAAATGTCAATGTAGCTATTTGGGGTAGCAATGTAGCTATAGGGAGCTATTTGGGAGAGGGGTGAAGTAATCATTTTACATACTTGGATATGTTTCTCCTCCCCCTCCCCATCTGACCATTCCTTCTTGATACTATTGCAGCATCCATTTGATAATAGCGGGAGCCTACTGAGGTTTCGACGGGTCCCGGTTCGAATTCCGGAGAAGGCATGGATATTTGTAAATGTATAGTGTCTTTGCGGTATGGGGATACTCTAAATATATGGCGGGCCGAAAGTCCTGTCGTGTGGTTTGGCGATAGGGGAGAAAATGGGAGACCCCCGGACCACCTCCAGGGTGCTCTCTCTCAGAATTGTGGTGGAAAGTTGAAATCCGACCTCCTTGACGCTCTGGCAACCATTCTCCCATGAAATTATATGGACAAGACAATAACAACAATAACAGCATTTGATAATACCTCTTTTTTTTCCTTAATTTAATTTACAAATGGATTTCTTCAGCGTCACCTCTTGGCTTGACTTGATCAATAAGGTATTTAGAAATGAAACCTCCTCTGCTCGGTATAACCTTATAAGTTTCATTTTGGAAATGATCAATAAAATGCAAAAATGCATGTAACATGTAAGCCAACAACACTAATGAGAGACAGAATCCGACAGATATAAATGTAGATTTCAATTTGTATGCACGAAATGTGAGTCAAAAAGGAATTATGTTATTTCAAGTATAGAGAAGATAAAATGATTGTAATGTTTGTTAGAAAAGGTTATTATTCAGTAGGAAAAGGTGAGGGTTTCTGGTCTGAGACAATGGAATTTTGATGAGATTTCACGGAAAGGTAAATCTTTATAATAAACTTTTTCTGATATAATCATTCATATATTCAATTTGAAGATTTCTATGGATAACATCATCTCTGATATACTAAAGAGCATTTACAAACTCTCGCAATGTTTTCCTTTGGCCCACTTTACGCAAATTTGTCGTATGACCCCAAACTGGAGATCCCAAAATGCCGTATGACCCCAAACTGAAGATCAATAAAGTAGTGCAGGCCTAAGTATTTGTTTATGAAGGATAAGTTTGTTCTTAAGTGACAGACCGTTTCCTTCCCAGCCACAAATATTTTTCATTGTAAAATTGATTCTGTTGATATCTTTTTTTTAAAAAGTGTTCTCGGAAAATTAGTTTATTGTCTGCCTGAGCAAGAAAACGTTTAAAAAATCTTCAAAAAGATTGAGCTTTTTAATAGTTTTATTAGAGTTGCCTTTCCTGAAGATAATTTCTGAGGGATTTTGGATTTGGATCGTTATTCTCCGTTGTGTATCAATCTTCAAGTTTGTTTTGATAATTTTGACAGTGCTGCTTAATAACTTTGATGTTGGCTGCGAACTCAGAATTTCCGTGTCATCTGCGAACAGTGCAAGCTGAATTTGGGATCTTGCAGTAAATCAGAGGTATTGCTATTAAAATGGTTTTTTAGTCCACACTCCTTTACGGAACTTCTGCTTTAAAAAAATCCTGGTGGTGGAACAAGTGCTTCCCACATATACCTCGTAGGAGTTTATTATAATTTCCCAATATATATTTTTAATTTTAAACTACTTTCCTGTGTTTTCTTGTTTCCCGCCTACAATTCCCTGCCAGAATGAGTTTTCAGTATTGTGTTTTATGTAAGTAAGGTATAACCGGTATTTGATGGGAAGTATCGGTCACTTCCATAGAAGAGCTCAGAAGTTCTCAGTAGAGCGTGTTCTGCCTTCTGGCTGCGTCATTGCTTTAAGACAGTCTTACTACGTTCGGCCGTATTGTTACGTGCCTGTCAGTATTTGCCGGTGAGGTTTAAATAAGGGCCAACTTGGTTAGTTATTTCTGTACAGCCTTGGCTAAGTTTTAGTTAGTTAGAATTAGTTTAGTTTCTTATTTTTTATCTGACGGTCAAGCCTAAGTGGAAGCTTTCTGTAAGCTTAAAAGGGACCAAATTTAAGACATTCCTTGACTTAAAATAAAAGGTATTTTAACCCCTTCTTGGGACTTACCCCCCCCCCAGTTTTATAAAGTAAGCGAAGAATCGCTGCACACTTCTTTAAGTCTTCGAGTTGCCAAGGACACTGAATTTAACTATAATCTTATAACCTTAAAGGAGCGATTTTCTAGAAAGGAAACTATAAGCTTATATGATGACTGTAAGTTAAGCTCATCTTCATATTATCACAAGTTTGCTCACATGGAATGCTGTATTCAGTTTCTGCCACCTGAAATACTCTTCCTCATTTGCTAATCATACCGCTTCACTTCATGCCTACACGCTTTGTAATATGTTATGTAGTACATTATGGACTATTAGTTACGAATGTTACACTGGGATAGGGCTTCAGCCCAGAATCTGCACCTCGTGGCCTGCGCCCACCTAACAGAATGTCAGCACCAATCGCCAGTTCGGAATTCAATTCGCCTTCTATATAGCAGCAGTAATGAGCAGTTGATGGACAATACTGTGTTTGGCACCATTCTCGAAGCGCGTTTATTTCACAGGAAAAATCCATCACCTCCCTGAAAGAATAGAATTAAGCAGCGTAATGTAATCCTTAGCTTTCGATTTTTTTAATCACAGGCCTAAAAATCATGTGTCGTCCCATAATTTCTGAAAAGTGAGAAGACAATTGATTTTAAGCCTGTTAGAGCGATATATATCGAATTATTGATAGAATATATAAAGCAATATAACATTTCTAGATATTTTAGGAATATAATATTTTTAAATAGGAGATTAAATCATATTAGATAATATCAAGTACAAAAGTCTGACCGCAAAAATTAAACTAATACCCGAATTTAATGTTTACAACCTGATAATTAAGTTTTCTTGCACGCTTCAGCTGTTATGCGTCTTTTATTTATGTAGTTTCCGTAGCGCATAAATTACGGAAACCTAGAACTTCCGAACTACGTATACTTAGATCAAACTTCACTGATAATGTCTTATTTAAAGTAAATGTTGTCCTGCATAGTCATATTCTGTTAATATTTGTACACATTTTGTCTTCGGCATTTATCTCTAACTTAAATAAAAGATGTGTGCATTATATTATGTTCGTGTCTCACAAGCCTGTAAATCAAATTATACTACACTTACAAACATTTTTCAGATACATAATGTGTTATTTATAGATCTGATTATTAATTTTATTCTAAAGTAAAACGTATTCAATATCTTTGGTGAAAGTATCCGAGATACTGAAATACATGTGGTGTTTCTCAGGTAAAATGAAAGCAAACGATTCTTTTGTAATGCCAATATTGAAATATATAATAATGGCATTACAAACATTTTTATTAATTACAGTAATTCTGCAAATGTTTATTTGATAGTTATACCCTAAATTAAATATATTTTAAATTACATCGATTAGCTGCATTGTTAAAAATAAAATAAATAATTATTTAAGTTTTTAGAAAATGTGTTTATTAATTTTAAATCAATTATTAATTTTAAATTATTTCTTTGTTAAGAAGCATAATTAATAACATAATGTCAAATGAGAACGTTCTGAAAATTGGCTACATGCCAATTAGCTCGGTAGGTAAGATAACTTAAACAAATTTTTACTTTCTCGTGTAATGCTAATACTTGTCATATCTACTGGATGATAATTGTCATAGTAACATAACATAATATAAAGTTTGAAAAATACATATAAAGATATTTTTAAATTTGTAGCATTACTATATAAAACAGATACTCTGGTTTCTGGAATCCATAACATGACACTTGAATATTAACATTTCATCTTCGATCATAGCATTATCATGAAATATTTCCCTCCATTCCATCCATAAGCCAATTTCTACTTAGATGAATTAAATAATAAGCTTTTATTTGCAGAGTTTTTCTTAGTAAAGCGACGAAAGCTAGAACGATAACATTGTTTTACATGTACTGCACAATCAATACAAAATTTTGTACATCTCCATAGTTGATAAAATAATACTGTGTGCTAAGAGGTTTCTGAAGCAGTTTTTCAAAGAAGATTAGCCAAATATTATATGATCAAGGCTAACGCCAGTACTAAAGTTATGGACAGAAACATCTCTTATAAATCACGCAGCTTTCTCTCTATTCTTTTTAAATATCAGATGACACGTTATTTCAGTTACCGAAAATATTTAACTCAGATGAAGTTAAAACTGTCAAAATTTTTCTTGTGAGTTCTAAATAAAAGGAATGAAAATTTAAAGTAATGGACGTTTTCATTATCAAATATTATTGGAAAAAATTCTGCATTTAGCAAAACTCGGTTTAAGCAGAAGTTTGAGGTATAGGAGGTTTAACGTATTAAGAGTTATCTCTACCGAATATAATGCCTTCAAAAATATGGAGGCAGTTTTCCTTTTTTAAATGCTTTGATTGCATTATTGTAATTGTTATTAAAATTCTTAGGAAAATAACATAGTTGGGAACCTTTTTATGCTGACCTTACTTTTTAACAGTCGAAAGCAAAATAGTCCAAAAATTGAATTAGAAAACAACTTCGTAGACTAATGCAAAGATTGGATATATAGCAAAAATTTGAATGTTACATTGTCCTACTTATTTGGTCCGTTGTTCTACAGGACAGCTTAGGTCAGGAGCCGTCTCTTCAGCTGTCCTACTTATTTATAATATTTAAAGTTTCATAATTTCTTATTTTTCTTCGCATCACGCGAAATAGCCAGACCATTTAACAGGTGTTTCAAAGCCAACAAAGCATTTTTTTGTTCAGGCGCTTGTTCGTTATTTACTCTATAAATGTATAGTGTTTTAGCTAATTTAAAGCTATTTGACTGCTAGAACCTAGTAGAAATGTGAAGCGACTATTTGCTAAGTTCTCTTCTGTTAGTAACAACAACAGAAGAAGGGTTAAAATACCCTTTTATTTTAACTCATATATATTCACAGATGGCTCCACAGGGGCGTACAGGAAGCCAGCACTTGTGGCTTTAACTTAAAAATAGAAAACGTAAAAGCTAATCCTATGGTGAATATCAGACGGAGCTGCACGTAGAGAAATGAAGTAAAGGGAAGCTGCTTCCCAAATCAAAATTAACTGTTAGGAAGTAAAATACAACCCTACAAATGTATCAGCTATTTTTTTCCTACTTTCATTACAAAGAAAGACAAAAATATAGGCTCATTGTAACGATAAGTTCTAATAAATATTTTCATTTCTGAGAATATTCAGAACTTTCTAATTGAAATAGTTTTCGTAATTATTTTGTAATTAAATAAATGTGGTCCTTTATATGATTTTGATGAACTTTTATTGTAGATCTAAACTTCGCTTATTATGACATGAAATAAGATGTGAGTTTTTTGTGTAGCATCAAGTTATTTGAAAAAAAAGTAGATACATTTTTAGCAAAGGTGTTTTTTTTAATTATTATTTTGTAATAATACTTACTCTTTCATTTTATGATCATGATACTAATGCATATTCTTCTTAATGCTGTGAATTTTCTTCATTCTTTTTCAGCTTATTCTCTCTTAAGTAGAAAAGCAAGTTCTTAATTTGAAATTGATGATAAACGTTTTCGAAAACTATTACCCTCTTAAAATCTAAGCGCGTTTGTTTGTAATATCATCTCCTCCAGAACGGCGGGAAGTTGAGTTTCGAGAAAGGTACCCCTCCCGGATTCCAAAAATTCGTGGGAAGCCATTTCGACCATGCTCATCTTCTTACGATTTTAATTCGTTGAGATATTAATTTAAAACTCTAAAAACGCTATATTGGCAATAGTAAATTTATTTACGAATTTGTTGTTGCGGGTAGCGCGAGATATTAATTATTGACTGTTGAGCGTTGTTGCGAGATATTAATTAAAAACTCTGAAAACACTAATTTGGCAACAAAAAATTTATTTGCAAATTGGTTGTTTGCTTGAAATGCCCGCTCATCTGGCAGGCTTGCTCACTGGTATTATAAAAGCTGTTTATTATACCTAATTTATCTTTTCTTTATTCTCCCCCTAAAAATATTTCTGCATAATCTTATACAATTGCTGCAAATTTCTATTCTTATGACTTTAAACAAGCAGAAATGGGAACTATGTTTTGAATATTATTCTTCATTTTTGTACCTATTTCTGTATTCGAGAAATATGTTTTGTTAAAACGATAATATGAGTTTTTATTGATGTTTTATTACAAATACTTAACAAAAAGTATACTTAACCAAAAAAAGACTTCACAAAAGTCTTATTCTTCGAAAAGTAATATGGACTTGGAAAAATATAAACTAATCAGATAATCTATCTAAACAGCATTTGGTTTAAAAGGAATGTTGTCCTGAACCTCATCTATTACAGATGCTTGACATTAAAATAAGTCTTGTTCTTCGTAAAAATACTATGGAATTGAAAAATATCAAACTAATCAAATAATCTATCTAAACGTCATTTGGTCTAGGAGAAATGTCGTCCTGAACCTAATCTGCATTTCATATTTTGGTTCCTATAAACTGAAATAAAAGGATAAGAACTCTTTTCTAAAGCCCGTTGTATTTTTCCCAACAATGGGCTTTATTACTGTTAACAACTTCTATGTATTCCGTCATTTTTTAAAACTTTATGAACCGAAACTGAGTGATTGAATAAGTTAAATCATCTTGCACTGATAACGTGTAACTTCAATTGCTTGTATCATTATAATATTTAGGAGTGCTCAAAATTTTGAAACCTTTAGAATGATATTAGTTAAGGAACGTCTTAGAAAAATTTTGGAAACTACGATTCTAATAGTCATTGTTACCGCGGAATGTGCACAGATTTTTCATTTGCCTCTTTATTTGCAATAAAGGATAATAATGCGTAAAAACTTTCATTTTTTATCATAAGCATTTTATTCATTTACTCATTTATGAAACTACAAGTAAATTTATCTACATCAAAAATATCAAAATGCTCGAATAATGTAATTTTTCTTTTTTTCCACAAAATTTAAGGTATTTTTTTATTTTAAAATGTTCGACAGTATTGAATTTTTTTAATAGCATAATGTCTGTGTGCCGTGTACCTGTATAATTGTTGATTCGGATTTATTAAATTACGGCAAAGCGCACTAGGGCTATCTGTCTAAGGGGACGGATACCTTCGTGGAAAACTTACTAAGGAAAACTGATTTGTATTCATGCTACACATGGGAATAATTACGAAAGCTCCCTTACAACAGGCCGAGATGGCCTCATAGCGGTACCGCATCGTTATGCAAGTCGGCCGCTATTCGAAAAGATAGAAATCTTCATAAAGGTACTGCGGCATAAGACAGGTGTGCACAAAATGAAGATTAGTTTTTGGCTTGAAACTGATCGTCCGCACCCTTATGCCGATTCGGCGTTTTTCATAACTATATTCCAGATTAGCTTTTTCAAGAGAGCAAGGTTGAATAGTAGACAAGTAAGTTCATCGAAAGATAATAAAGCTGAAGTAGTTTTTAACATTGGTAAAGAATAATGGAGTAGTATGACTCAGTGTTCAGTTGATTTTCAAGATTCTATTGATCCTGAAAGGATTTTGAAATTATCTCTAATGAAATGGTGATTGAAGGAAACGAAATGACAATGATGATGATAAAAATAAAATTGCTATTCAAACTGTCCTTGTTTCACAAATAAGTTGGAAGCTATAAAAACATTGAGGTACTTTATTCAAAATACTGATGTAAACCAAATGATAATACGATTTGAAGAACTGGAAAAGGAAATTGTTTTTACACCAGTGTAACATGCTTTAAAGAACTAGGAAACGATGTTAATTTCATGCGCCCTAACAAAAGCAAAATAATACAGATAATTTACTTCAGAAGATAGAACTTCAGTAATAACTTCTGAACTTCCGTTACTTCGTAATAAAGTATGCGCATTTAGTTAATTTAAGTATAATATTCGCTCTTTTCTATTTGAAACACAATATAATGATCACGATAATAAAAATTTTAATTACTAAGCATGTAAATGTAATAATTTCAAAATTATTAGGATTCCTCACTTGTACACCCTTTACCGTTGGTACCTTCAAAGTCGTACATGATGACTATGTTTATTCACATATAAATAACTTACATGATACTTACTATTTATGTATTCTAATTAGATTACGAAAAATTATTTGAAAAGCTCCCACAGCGCAAAATGTTTCTCACAGAACTGTTTAATGAATATTCACTTCCTCATATAATTGTTTACTTTTTCTTTCACCTTCATTCGCATTATGTTTATCTGCTATTAATTTCTCTAACAATAAATCCAAAACATTTTCTTCTTTAACCTGAAGTCTCGGCTCTTCTCTTGCATGTATAACAGGACAAGCAAAATATTCAATATAATATAAATAAAAAGGCAAAAACAGTAATAATAATAATAATAATAATAATCTGAAGGCTTTCAGATTTTATATTATGCACAAAGAGCCGTTTCTTTTATTTGCACACACTGACACGTTTCGAGAGCATTTGGAAAAATGTCCCTTTGGGCTAAAAATATTAAAAATAGCATATCTTTAGAATTTCCGATTGAAAGTCTCGTGCGGTGGAGATAAAAATGTTTCATTCCGTAAAGTGTTGCCACTGCTCGCCATGAAATCTTGCCTTTTAATCAAAAGTCTGTGAGTCTTTTGATCATAAATTCGTTAAAGTTTTACAAAATTTGAAATATATAATATAATAAATTCAAAATTCGGGCTCCTAGGTGCCCATATTCGGGTGGAGGACTACGTCATTCAAAATTTGATGGCTCTAGGTACCGTTGTTTTTTCACAGGGCGATAAACATGCATACATTCATGCAGATTCTTCATTCTTTAATTTCTTTAAATATAATACAGGGTGATAATATTTTGTGGCAACAATTTGAAAAGTGATTCAACGCTTTTAGTGAATCGATGCAAAATGCCGTTTCGAGACTAATAGCCCTTCTGAGTTAGTGCACCTTTGGGCTAAAAAAAGATAGCAACAGTGTATACAGCACATGTGAACACGTGAAATGCACTTCATTTTTGTTAATTTGTGTTATTGTTTAACTTCTGGAACTTGGTTTATTCGTATTCGATTGCCTTCGAGTACAGTCATATTTTTTTATACATTTAAGATATATTTTTATCAACAATGAAAGAGAAAACTTCAGAATTATGAGTGAAAAGAATCATCTTAGTGAAGAATGAAGCTATGAAACTGCTAATCTTCGAAACGAGGAACTTTTGTTTTTTATTCCTTCTCATCTAATTTTGTTTCCAAATATTTTAATTTAGAAACAGAAATGCCAGAATGGCCTATCGAGTAATACTCTTTCTCGAATATATCTGCGAATGTTTGACGTATTATCTTTCTGTTTTTAGCTAGTTAAAGCATTAATGAGTGTTTTACTTCCGGAATTTTTACTCTATCGCAGCGGTTTTCAAATTTCGTTTATCTGCTAAGAATGTGTGCATAACTGACCTACACTCATTTTAAAGATCAACATATTGTTAGTATAACACTGGGAATAAAATAAAATATATATGTATTTAAATTTGTGTTAATAAATAACAAATATCGATAAATATTACGAAAAATAGCATGAGCAATAAATATAGTAAACCATACACAACTATAGGCATATTGATACGCAATTTTTATTTTTTTCAGTGATCTCGATGTGCTTGTGCTTCTTTACTCTAGTCTCATTTTATCAGTGACTGGAGCTATTTTGCTGAAATAGAATCGCAGTTCATCTTCACAGTCCAGTATTTTCTTACATTTATATTCCAAAGCAATTAAGACTGAAAACGTCGTTCCACACAAATAAGTTCTGAAAGATGATAAAGATTTGGCTGCAACTCTTGACATTAGATAGTCTTCAGGATTTTAAATCTGGAACTAAATCGAATATTAACCGAATTCTTAACGTTTCAGCTTGCTATTCATAAAATCTGATATAGCTATAATTCTTAGAAAGTCGGATGTTAAGCTTGTAATAACGATTTTTGTTACTAAATGCATAAAGTTACTCTTACGGCTTAACCGGAACGGTTTTAGGCTATCGAGTACACACAAGGCAATCACGTACAGTATCTAAACTGTTTTCGTAACATTTTGCACTTTAATAAAGTTTGCAACTTTAAATATATGTCTAAAATCAATATTTAAGGATATAAAGCTCCAAGCTACCCTTTTTAATCACCCTATATTTTATAAAATTTGTTGTAAATTTGTGATTGTTTGTAACTGTGCTACTGTGTTACTCGACTTCACAAAATTTATTCTGTGTTGATCTTTTATTATTGCCAGTTTCAACTCTGCGATTAGGTTTGACGTATGAAAGATAAATCCGGTATCCCGGAAAAGGCCATAGAAGTAATGCGAAATACATCATTTTTACTGAACTTCCCTTTCTAAAGGTCACTACATCGAGGTCGTGAGCTACAAATCAATCGATTCATGGTCGAAGTCCGATAGACACGCAGCAGACGCTGATGTGATTGCAAATTATTATGCATTTAGAGAGAATTTATTTCCCGGAAAATACATTGATTTTCTTTGAAGAGAATACAAGAAGTTACGTCTATGAAATAGTATAATGATGAGAGGATGGTTTCCTCGAGCATCATTTTACGTCAGAGATTTTCTTTTTTTTTTCAAATAATTACTGAAATTTTGGAAATATGAAGCAGTTATTGAACCATAGATTACCATATGTCGGATTTCAAATTCCATGTACATGAAGATTTTAAAATTTTAACTTTAATATTCATCACGAAGTGAGGCACAAAATTTAGTTTGCATTTGTTCATGTCTGGAGATGTCTGCATTGCTCATTAGTCGCTGAGTGAACAGTCACGTGTTGCATGTGTAACGTAAAAAGGAACTAATTTCTCTCAGAAAATCATCTATGCGTCCTGCCTTTGCATGCTTATTTATCACGGATTAAACAAACAAGCAACACAACTGTATCTCACTTTAAAATAGAATTTCTTTATTGTACCCTTGCGATCCCCCCAGGGAGGTCGACGTAGAGAACTCTTTGAAGCTACTCGCTAGGATCTGTACCGAGGCAATCTCGGCCACGGTGTATACAAATTACGCATCTGGTGGCTCTGGAGGCCCCGGAAAGGTCACTTATTAGTCGGCCCGTGGGTTTGGCATGTCCTACACTGTAAAAAAAATCTGTAAGGTTACTAGAAAAACTCATGGAAACTGGGATGCCATAGGTTATTTGAGTAACAGGCCTGTAATGGTTACAGATCTTTTTCTTGTAATATCACAGCATATAGTTATGTAAGTAGAACATATTTTTCTCATGTAAATTCCCAAACGATATATCTGTAATGGTTACAGATTATTTGCTAGTAATATTACAGCAAATAATTATGTAAAAAGAACATATTTTTCTCATGTAAAATCTCAACACATATATCTGTAACCATTACAGGTTATTTGGTTGTATTATTTCAGCAAGTTATTATGTGAGTAGAAGATACTTTTCTTACGTAAAATTCCAATGGTTGTATCTGTAAAGGTTTCAGATTATTTCCTTCTAATATCTCATTAAGTAATTATATGCGTGTAGAATATATTTTTCATACATGAAATACTAAATGATATGTCTATAAAAGTAATAGAGGTTTGTCTAAAATGATGCTTATTATAATAAAATACATGTTACTTATTTGTCTTTAAATTTTATGATTTTTTCTAAGCTCTGAAAATGCCAAACGATAAGTGTGAAAGCATTTCCAATTGCGCAAGTGCTCCACTGAAACGACACTCAATCTATATCGAGCAAAGAATGTTTATTTCCCAATTAGGAGTTATTCTTTAAGATGTGTTCCAAATAAACAGCTGATCCCATTAACTGGAAGTCTCATCAAACGGAACTGCTATATATAATACTGTTGCGTTATTTTCTGACACCAGTTGTTACGTTATTTTCTTTCTTCGGTACGTTCGCTACGGGTTCGTGTGGATTTGGAGTGAATAACGACGAGACTTGTTGAAGTAGCGAAACACACTTTATTTGGCCAAAATTAATCAGGACAGCTCCACTGTCACTTTTTAAAGTCGTCGAAGATCTACTATAAACACGCTGGAACAATCAGCGACATAGCCTTCACACTACCGGGCAATAACGGTGGAGACAGCTTCACTGTAAAGCACCAGAGTACAGCTCCCGACTCTGCTCGGTCGTTCTCGGAACTCCACGTACTCTCGAGACTCTCCACGCTACAACTCGCGATGCACTCGACAACACACAGAGCACAGCTCCCGACTCTTCGGTTCAGTCGTTCCCGGACCTTAACACACTCTCTCGACGATGCACTAACCGCGATACACTCTTCGATGCACTCTATGACCCACTCGGCACACGCTGGCCGGCTGTCAACTCGATCGTCTCCGCACGGACTAACTAGATAAGACACACTGACTGTCCGCGTACCAGCAGGGTTTATATAGTTTTTGGCTTGTGTTCGAGAACATTCTGGGCTAAACTGGTAAGAATTTGTTCCAGAAGATTCTCCATCCGTCCGTGCCATATCGCCAATTTTGTCGCCAAATGGGCAAGTTCTCGCCAAATGTGGCAATTTTGCTCTCTTTTGCCTTTTTATGGCAACCCTATACCTGCTTTGCTGGGAAGCCATCTTACTGCGCCTCTACATTTCGTCATATTACAATGAATATTGATTATAGAATACTGAAACTAAAGCATGAGATATTTAATTGATGTAAGCATATAGTATTTTTACTTGTTGTAGTAATCAGTTAAGTTGGATAATGAAAATTGAAAGCTTTCTACTTTTTATCTCTGATTTCAGATATAAAAATACAATAATAACATAGTCTACATTTTTTTATTTATTTTATTATTATTTTTATTTTTTTATTTTTTTTAAATTTTATTTTATTTATTTTTTTTATTATTTTTTATTTATTTATTTATTTATTTATTTATTTATTTTAATTTTATTTCCAATGGTTAGGCAAAAAGTTACAAAGAACTAAAAATGTTACAAACAGAAGTTACAAACAATAGAACTAAAAAAAAAAGACCGAAGTCATTACCTAAAGAGCGTTTCTTGCCTCCCAGTACCTCGACTTTTTTATAAGATCACGAAGAGCCTCACATCGCAGTAGGTGTCCCTGTCCGTTTCTTCTCCAGGATCACAAAAGTGAGCAATAGGATCGCTTGAAATGCGGCTGTGCAGGTGGGTGGCAAGGCAATCATGTCCTGTAGACAGACGGAAAGCCGCAACTGCATTGCGTCTTGGACTATCGGGAATAAGAGAAGAACTTAACATTCTCCATTTTTTTAAGTGTGTACGAGTCTGAAGATCTGGTAATTAGATGTAAATATTTAAAAAGAAAAATACTTTAATCCTCCCAATAAAAAATGGCTGTATTAAGGTGTTGTAGTTGGCATGTTTTCAGATGTATCCAGAAAAAAAAATTACTATGTTTTAGTAAATAGATATTCATAGGAAAGCATCAGTAGTTTTGATAACGTAGAATAAGGAAATTAAATGTCATTAAAAACGATTTTCCTTTCCTTCATAGATAAGTAAGTAAACATATCGTAGATAAGGATGACAGAGCCTTTTTCTCTTTGCTCTCTGTTGATATACTGTTGACGGAATATATTTCAGTGTCATGATCTCTCTTTCTGATGTTTATAAAACATAGTTATGAAACTCTGGAAACTCTAAACGATAATATATTGGAAATAAATATAAAAGTATAAAAATAGGAACATCTATAAAGACATCCATATAATCTCTTTACTCTTAAAATGGAATTACTATGTTCGTTAGAGAGAAAATAGTGACATAAAGATTTGATTTGCTGAGAATGCAAAGATGTCTTCAGAAACACTAGTTCAATAACCTTGTCATTCATTTTGTTCTTTGACCTTAAACAATGTACACTGTTACAACTGTTTGTGATTCTCATATCGACAGGCTTAGCTTTTAATCAAATGCTTAAGGGGAAACGGTTATTCTTAGTTGCTACAAAGACGCCATTGCAGATAAAAGTACGTATTGAAAGCTTTCTACGTAGTATTTTTTGAAATGAAATCTGAAATTGTTAGGCATTAATGATAACAAATGTTAGTATCCCTGGATCATCATGTGCTGTATTGTAGGTGAATAAAATAAATTAATATCTAATTCAAAACCGAATGATTTAAAAGTAAAAATTCCATTATTTTCATTAAAGTTTGGAACATTTACTGCATCCTGAGATAAAGTACTTGCATTACAGATCTAACATTTAATTTTCGATTTTCTGGTTATTTAGATGCACTAATTATTGCCTATACTGAACGGAAGTAATTTTTTTTTGTAATCTCAGTATGATACATTTCTGCCTATGACATATTTTAAATAATGTTTTGCTTCTGATTCTATTTTTAAAACTAAATGATCTCTTTGCGTCTCAATACCTTCTTGATGATGTGCAGATATTTAAAAAAATCCAACGTTATTAGTTGCAGAATTTTACTAAAATATCTACTTTCCGTTTCGCTACAGAGTTGTTTTTCAAAATATCGATGGGTGAAAAATCATAAATTATTATATAATATTATTTTGAGCAGTGAACGCTCATAAAAGAAGAAATGGAAAAGAAATTTACCTCGGTGAATTTGCTGAGCGTAATTCGAAATTCTCATTAGAGAAAGAAATTTATTTCACTATTGAACACTAGTTTAATATATACCAAAATTCTCAAAATAAATCATAAATCCTTCACAAAATAGAAATTCAAAAGAAACTGTATTACGTAATTGTAAATGAGGAGAAAGCCAAGCGATGTGAAAGCGAAGAATATTCACTATTATATTTTGTGCGAGAGTCGAACCAATCATTTTTTTTTTTTTTTTTTTTTTTTTTGTCCCAAGGTTTTATTTAACTTGATTTTTGTATTTATTTAGATAAAACCTTGAAATTAACTTCTAAATCGCTTCTACTTGATAAGACTTTCTGGACTTTCGCGCATACACGTATTTCCAGTAATAATACAATATTTCACAAGAATATTTTCAAAATTCGATCTAGATCTTCTTATTTATTTATTTATTTAATGTTGAATTTTTCTTGTATATCTTTGATTAACAAGCAAAACTTACAAAATTTTAACCTTTAACTCATTGCATAGCTTAAAAAATAATTTTTTTGAATAAAGCTTTTTCTTTTTAATTTTTACTATAATTTACCAAATTTTCAGTTTTTACATGTCAGCAGTCGCCAATAATGATGGATTTTTTTTTAAAAAGATTTATTGTTTCATTTATGTTTTTTTGTTTGTTTGCTTGACCAAAAATAGAAAATAATTTCTTTAATTATCATAATATTTGGTTATACTACAACAATACTAGGCATGCGACTAAAAACACAAAATTGTGGTACTTCTGTGTACGAACTGTACACAGAACTACCACGATTTTAGATTTAGATTATTTAGATTATTAACAGAACTTTAAGGGGCAATATTAGTCATAGTATAGAAACTTTATATGTAAGATTGATTAAAGTATGTTCATTTAAATTTCTTATTGGTATTTCTGATTTAAATTCTTCATTGTGAACATCTTCGTCATTTTAAAATTGTTTATTTTTTTATTTTAGTCATATGTGAGAAAGAATATTGTTACGAAAAGTCCAGCTGCGGTAAGACAGCTTTCCCGCAAAGCAATTTTAGGGCTACCAGAAAATGACAAGGGTAAGCAGGGTTGCCGTATTTTGCGCGAAATCGCCCATTTGGCGACAAAATTGGCGACATGACATAGACGGATGGAGAACATTCTACTGGTTCGAATTCTTACCAGTTTGGCCCATAATGTTCTCGAAGGCAGGCAAAAAGTTATATAAACCCCGCCTGTATGCGGAGTAGCAGTATATCGTAAATGCATCGTCGAGTGTGTTGAGCTCCGAGAGCGATCGACCGAGTTGGGAACTGTACTTTAGTGCTTTGCCGTGAAGCTGTCTTTACCGTTATAGCTTGATAGCCTGAAGGCTGTGTATTTGTAAATTTCTATCCGTATATTTATAAAATGTCATAAATATTTCTTTATTCAATTGACGACCTCCTCTTTATCGCTGTACGTAAAAGCTCAAAATTTGTTCTAAAATTAACAATACTGGAGTTCTGTGAAAGGCCGTCAAGAATGGTGAATAAAAATAAATGAATAAACTGGTAATAGACAAAATAATACGTAATGAATGAATAAATTAAGTAAAACATAAAGGGATAAAATGTTAATAAATTAAGTTAAATTAATGATAAATAAGTAAGTAATAAATTAAAATATAATAAAAATTAATAATAAATAAGTAAGTAATAAATTAAAATATAATAAAAATTAATAATAAATTTAAAAATCATAAAAATGTACTGAAACAATAAAACAAATGAAAGATGCGTAAATTAATAGAAACCAAACAGGATACCTAGGATGAAAAGAAGACACCTGTTTTGATCAACATCCTTCTGATTCAGATAAAATAGTTCTTTTCATAGGCAGGTAATCTATTTGAAGTCATTTCGATCATTTTGCCCATAAAAATTCCTCTTCCTGATAAATCGCATTTTGACATGGAGGATTTCCTTCTTTAGCAGCTCAAGTTTTCCCATTTTGATATCTCCTACAAAACTTAGACATTCATTTAATATCTAGTATCAATATCATTTTCACTAACTGCTAAATAAAATGTTTCATTAATAATAGAATTTTTTGCAAAGATTACGATTCAGATCCACAGCAAAGTACTGGAGCTCGTCATATTCGGAGTTCGGCTGTAGCTGAATTAGCGATTTCTCGAAAGATTATTAGGTATTTTCTACCTTCTTTCCACATTTTTTCGTTGTGTAAATAGAAAGCATACTCGACGAATATTCAAGAGGTCCAGGGTTCGAGTCCCGGCGAGGGCATTGCACATATTTCACATCTCCTCCTTCAAAGAAACCTAATGACTCTACAAGAGGATAAGTACCGTTATTGGGTTCTGACTGGAACCAAGCCCTAATTACAGCGAAATTTTTCGTATCTTAAAATAGGTACAAATATCGCTCTGAAACTGATGATTCCATCTTTAACTGATGTCCTTATTCTAGCAATATTATACTTCTGAGCAGGCTAAAGAAACCCTTTTTCAACATCATAAACAAGTTAATTTTTTTTTTCTTTACGTACTTCAAAAAGTCTCATGTTTTTACTTGCATTTACTGCACATGCTTTTCAAGGTTTAACATTTTTTAGAAATTTCCTTTTTAAGAAAAAGACAAAAATAAATAAATAAATAAATAAAAATAAAATAAAATAAACGTATGTTGAATAAAGCCCTGTTTCATTTTTCAATCGTGCTTCAAATTTCTGGAAAATGCATTCTATTCAATTTTAGATTTAACGCATTGTCATAGCTTTTCTTAAATGCTGGGTTTCGACACAAAAGTAAATCACCGAGTTACAAATAAAACTTAACGAAATTACTAACCATACATTTTACAGTAGCATGAAATTATATTATATTTTATCAATAGATGAGCTCAACATTTAGTAATTTAATGCCTTCATAGACGACAAGTGATACTGAAACTTATTAATCTATTTCTTAGTTTAGTTCCTATTTTAGTGGTATCTCCTATGCCACCAAAACTTAATTAGGCTTGTCTGCAGTACAGCAACAGACCTAACCAATATTTTTGTATGTGAACGGCTATTGCGGTTCTGAACTGAAGCGGGAAAACATTGCTAGGGTCTACTGCCGGATTTCAGTCGACTTTTGGTAGCGGCATAGCTTTATTCGCATTCACAGTGATTTTTTATTCGTTATTAGTTCAGAAGCATGCATTTTTGTACTCATATACTATTAATTGTAATATTATATTGCATCTAATTTATCAGTGGACAAATAATTAATAAAACAGCAAAAAATGTGCCGATTATGATCGATAAATTATCATATCATGTTCGGAAAGGAACAATTTTTGTTGATTTAAGAGACGTTCACCCAAGTACGAGTTCCCAGAATAGCACTAAAAAATGGCTGTATCACACGTTGTCCCAGTGGAGAAGCGAGCATAACTGGCGTCCGGGCAAAATACCTTTTTGGCGCTCGCCCCCCGAAAAAAGCACAGTGATATGATGAAAATCTTGTTTGGAGACCATTTGGCGCCCCGCTGAGAGCGGTGCCCGGGGCATCATACACCCCCTTCCACCCCCCCCCCCCTCGCTACACCACTGCGTCGTCCATTACATATAGAAAAAAGAAGAAAATACCCTGTACTTTGACGATTATATAAAATTTGGTTTTATAAAATGAGCTGATAAAAAATCATCATATATTATTTGTTATAAGGCTTTATCAAATGAATCCATGAGACCTCCAAATCTGAAGCGGCACTTCGAATTAAAACATCAGAGCCGATAGATTGTTTTATAAATAAGAAATAATTAATAACTAGACTGTGTCTTCGAATTTTTTTCAGGGGGGGCCTTACCTGAAAATCTAGTTATGGTTTTTTATGGAGTATCACAATAAATTGCTGAAATTAGATATCTTCGTGCATTTGCAGAAATGTCAATAGTTCCTGCAATGAAAATGGCATCTCGTATATGTAATAAAATACAGTAAAATCAGAGAAATGTGTTATCTCTGTTCTATAGCATAGTGAAAAGAACAGAGGAAATAGCAGATAATAACGAAGAAACTGTTGTAGTTTAATTAAAACACTGCACTTTTTTCTTGCCCCTTCAAATTGATAAACGTACAGGCATAATGCCAGTTTATGTTTCGTGAGATAAGATGTTAAAAGTACTGAGAATACGATTTTGAGAATATATACATCTAACAATGAATTTCAATTTTGTAAACCATTCAGCAGAAGAAATATTAATTTGTTTGGCACTTGTTTGGCATCAGTGGAAATGACATGGACTGGAAAAAATGCGTGGGACTGAGCAGCGATGGTACTCATTCAATGGCACGCGTCCGTGCAGAGCTTTTTGAAAAAATAAAGGCCATAGCACCATAAGTGTATGGCTGCATTGCAGCATACACAGAGAAGCTTTGGCCATCAAAAAATGCGTTTGCTTTTGCAAACTGCTATGCGATAAGTGCATAAAATTTATAAGTTACACTTCCTCCGTATCGAAATAGCTGTCTGATTTATAAATTTATATCTGATTCAGGAGATAGAAGTAAGAAGAATGATTCCGAATATGCGACCTTCTTCTTTTATAAAACAAAATTTTGATATTTATACGACAATTTATTTTCATTTTTTTTATAGAGCTATGGGTAAGGTATTCAATTTAACGTCTGAAGAAAGAATTACGATTCTACAATAGCTATTGAGAAACTTTAAAAATGAAAGACCTGTGCATGATATTGTAGTGGCTATTGGTAAAAAACATGATATCTCGGCCAAAACTGTTTCTAGAATGAGCCAAACGCTGGTACGATAGAGGAGAATCCATTAATATTGAGGCAAAAATAAAGAGGCATAGTGGTTGTTGACACAAAGAGCATGACGAGGTTTTGGGAAAAGTCATGCAGGTCATGCTTCGCAAACATATTTCATAAAGAAGCCTTACTTCTGCTATTAGGAGAACCACTGGTGCGTTGAAACATGTTTCAAGTACCATAAAACCTGAATTGAATATAAGGATACATGATAAAGGCTTTCTTCACGCTTCGATCACAAAATAGGATCCCGGAATTTATTATCTGTAGCAGAGGATCCGCTAGTGCGGCCTGTGAACAATGAATAATTTTAAAAATGGAATAACATGTAATATATATAAAATAAGATAATATTATACAGTTGTATCATACTAAGTAAATAATACTTACGCCTTCAAATTAGTGATAGAGCAGGAAAACACATTGCTTTTTAAAATCGAACAATCATTTTGATACAAATAATTTATGCAAATAAGACAATTATTTCAATACAGAGGGAGTATAAAGCATAGTCCCTTGACCCTTGAATTCCTGGTTATTCAGTGTATTATTATTATGTAAAGAAATGGGCAGTAAACAGGAACATCTTCTTTTATGTTACGAAGTACGTTGGTTATTCAGAAGTAACGTTTTGAATAGACTTTTGATATGACAGAAG
This sequence comes from Stegodyphus dumicola, assembly GCF_044657685.1. Classification (NCBI taxonomy): domain Eukaryota; kingdom Metazoa; phylum Arthropoda; class Arachnida; order Araneae; family Eresidae; genus Stegodyphus; species Stegodyphus dumicola. The sequence goes on along the minus strand of NC_140773.1, from coordinate 213,513,278 downwards.
ACGTTTTAATATTTTTAAACAGCATTCTTCAGAGGCTAAAAATGCAATATTTGAATTATTTATTTTTTAAATGCCTGGCCATTGACTATCAGGTCATTAGGCAACAAGCTCTCCAATATTCTTTACAATACAGTCGAAACTCTTCACACGTCCAGATGAGCAGCGTCTATGACTTGTGTAGAATCACAGAAAGCACATAAAGGTGAGGTAGTCAGATTAAAACGAAAAAAATTAGCACCAAGGCAGTCATGTCCAGTTAATAGTCTAAACTCAGCCACAGTAATAGCACGAGGAGAGTCCCGACTTATTTTCAGTAGCACTAAAAGCAGCATTACGAAAGGATTTTTTTAATAAATCCTACAGATTTCAAGTGTAGCAAAGTGAAGAGATAGGTCTTTGGAAGACCTTTGAAGAACAAAGGACCTTTTTTTGACAAAAGGTCCGCCATCTCAAATGGGTTGTATGAGAGCCAACATGTAGGTAAAAGGAAAACAGGCAAAATTTGAATTTAAAGATAGATTTTGGGATATTATTTGGTTGATAGCGTTATCTTACTTTTGTGACATGTTTGATTTTTTTAAATAAATTAAATATTTCATTACAAGATAATTGTAAGAAAAGATGGAAGTTGCAATGAAAAAGCTCAGTTTGTGGACACTTTATGTTAAAACAAAAAATTACAATGCTTTTATGAAGCTAACTGAAGAGCAAAAAGAATAGTTCCATGCCTGATAAAATTTCAGTTTTTATCAAGAAACAACATAAAATGATTGCAGAGAAATCAGAAAGAATAGTTTCATCCAATACATGGCAACAAATCGTGGATAAGAAATCTTTTCACAATTAAATACAGAATTAGAGACGGAGTTATTAGATTCAGATACTAAATTCGTAATTAAACTGTCTTGTGATATAGCACTTAATGACAACTTCGACAAAATACAAATGATAGATTTTCGGCTATCCTGTCGTCAAGATTGTCCATTTTTCCTGCAAAAGGCGAAAGTTTCTAATATCTTTTGCTACAACTTACAAATATGAAACAGCCTTCTCGACGCATGTTTTTCTGAACCAGATAAAGAAGGAAGTTATCATCTTTTTCTGAAGACCTGAAAGATCTAGTTAATGAGAAACAGTATCACACTTCCCATTAAGATGTTTTTACTCTTTGATATTTTTGTATTTTTGCTACTTTCACAATAAAGGAAAATATTTTAATTAATTTTTTTAAATTTATATCTAAGCCACAAATATTTTTACTGGGTCATTAAGGAAAAATATTAAAACAAACAGGTCACAAAAAAAGTTTGGAAAACGCTGCGTTATCATATTGGACTTTGTGGCTTATATATTGGACTTTTTGGCTTTGCGGCTTATATTGGACTTAGTGGCTTTGTTTGTGGCTTATAGATAATTTTTTTTAAGACAGCGATCTCTAAACTTTTTTGATCGCAAACCCTGAAGACGAAAATAAATATAAATTATACTTCATATAACATAATATGATTCAATATAATACAGTTTAATATGTAGTATATTTGTAGTGTAATGTAGCATATAATATGTTGCAATATAATGTAATGTAATATAATATAATGTAAAAGCATGCATGCCTTTAAAGCTGGTGCAGTTATTATGTAGAGTTCCCCAAAGGCTAGTGAAAACAGACACAGCGACCAATGAAAGATAACTTCGCACTCACGTTAAAAACGATCATACACTCCCAAGTGACAGTGGTTTGGTTTGGTTTATTGAGATTACGGCAAAGCACACTAGGGCTATCTGCCTAAGGAAAGGGATGCCTTCGTGAAGGACTTTCCAAGGGAAACTGGCTCGTATACACGTTACACGTGGGGAAAACCACGAAAACGTCCATGCAGCCAGCCCGTTCGCGGGATTCGAACTACCAGTGTTCAGCGACTTTACCGCTCGGCCGCTGGTGGGCCCCAAGTGATAGTGAGCCTACGTTTTTGGCGTATACCACCAAGCATTACTTCATTTACCCACTTTGGACGGTGTCGTTGCAAATGCGGTCAAGAAGGAGAGAACGAGTCTTTTGTAATTTATGACCTTGACCGCATATGATATGATCAGCATTCCTTTGGAAGCCACTGCTGAAAGACGACACCCCTCTAAAATATGATGGCATTCTAACAATAGCATTCTCTGGCCGGCATTACACGAATCACGTATTTTTCTATCAAGGGGAAGAGTTATTTAACTTTTCGAATATGGCTAAGGTTTATTTTACTTTCAATACTAACAGTTTCGGTTTCAAATTTAGGCCATTTTTCTTATTTTTCGCCCTCTTTTTTCCAGGAGGTTATATCCAGGAGGCAAATACGTAAATGAAGAAGGAAATCTCTGCTGGAAAGAAAAGACAATTTCACGTCATTTCTGACTTTCAGACACTTTTAGCTCAATCTTCATGTTACAACTATGTGTGTTTCTTGTGTAACATGAGCCGATGGTTGATATATTTTAAACTAATAACACATTCTAAATAGTACCTGATTTACTTATGTTCTAGAAAATACTTTTCACTTTCATAATTGATCGTTTATGATTGTAAGTATAAATAAGAGTATATGAAACTCGAACATACATATGATAATCAGTAAATGGTTAAAAATAAAATTTCTGATGTCATATAGAGCTTGAATTGTGATGAAACGTGAAAGAGAATAACGAAAAACAGAAATATGAATGAAGATAAGCAGCATAAAAGAGGAAGAAAGAACAGGAGCCATTGTCTTTCCAGAACTTCTGCGGGCTTTTTTTTTTTCTTTCCTTTTTTTTATGTGTTGCTTAGAACTTATGTAAATTTTCAAATTTCTCAATTTGTTCTGTTTTTATCGAAGTGTGTCGTAATAATTAAAAAAGAGATTAAAAATGTGAAGAACGGCAAAAGCAATTTAGCGAAAAGTTTTTTAATTATTTGTAGACTTCGCACCACAACCAATTCTTAGTGATCCCATTAATTTTGTGATTGTCTATTCGAATAAATAAAAACAGCTATGATGATAGTTGTACAAGGTTACGTCTGCTAAAATATCGAAGAAAAAACTATAGAATATTTAAGAACATTGGCTGGAACAATTTTTCTGACGCCATTTCTTGTAGATGAATCTGTCCTTGCCGCTGGGAAAAGTGAGATAATTACAAATGTCAACATACTTATTTGTGAGAATCAGACGATGAAATAAAATCTTTTGACGTCAGATTAACCTTCGCATTTGCATCCAAAATTTTTCTTGCTTTCCAAACCCATATTTTGATTCCTCACAGGAGGAACTATTTTTTCTGAATTCAGTATAAATTTTTATGCTGTCAGACAAATCTGGTTTAAGCTACCATTCAAGATAATTTAAGGAATTACCGCATTTTTCGAACAAGACGTAAAATCTGAAATTATGACTGAACTCTTTGTCCCAATTAAAATGAATGAAGAAGGAGGGTGTGGTTAGGTATATGCATTTCATTTCAACGAGAAATGTTTCTGTTTACACAGATGTATTCCTATAAGTTTCATGTACTCGTTTGGATTGGTTTATTGAGATTATGGCAAAGTACACCAGGGCTATCTGCCTAAGGAGAGGGATGCCTTCGTGGAGGACTTTCTAAGGGAAACTATTTCGTATACACGTTACACGTGGAGAAACACGAAAACGCCATGCAGCCAGCCCGTTTGCGGGATTCGAACCTCGGACTGAACTACACTGACTACCAATAAGTATTTGGACACCTATGCAAATGACGATATCTGCGGTCCTAAGGTACGTCACGGACTCCGCCAATATATATCGTGTAGGAAACAGCATCGGCTTTAGTCGCATGCAAGATACCTCGCAGTTCGGAGCTCTCTGATTTCGAGAAAGGTATAATTATCGGGTATCACAAATGTGGCCTATCCTTAAGAGACATATCTAGCGATCTGATGATCATACACATTGGACGCTTACGAAGTGGTATCATAGTACGTGCATTACTATTTTATATATTTTATTTAGTAGGATATTGTACTGTTTCATTGTCTTTTTTTTTTTAATTTTCCTCCTCAATTGTTTTAGATTTCATTTATTTTTTACCTTTATTAAGAGCCGATCTATCCAGAAAATTTTACTATTACGACTTAATGAGAATAATAACGGCTTGACCATTTTAACTTTTTGATGATCATTCAAGAACTCAACTTGCATCACAGTTATACACCGCCGTGGGCGCAAACAAAGTCAGTTCGCATTATCGAAGTCAGTTAGATTTATGACTAACAGATATCGCGCGTATTTGGAAAGAAAGACTTGTTTAATCTCGCAACTCTGAAATGTTAAATTAGTTTTCATAATTTTGTTTCACTTTACCATGTTTCCATTTCATAAAAGACAGCTACCCATTCGATAATCAGAATTTCTTTATACAGAACGGAGTTAGCTTCTCATTTACACATTTATTGTTAACGCCAAAACGTTAAATTGTCTAGGAAGGAATTTTTGGTAAGGAACTTTGGAAGTGATCTGGCCTTTTATATATATATCGCATATAGTAAAAGCCTTGCGTCTAGACTATTCCTTTGCGGCTAGACTATTCCGCCACAGATATGCGAACTCTAAAAGAAGCTGCCATTGTTTTGCTACATTATCTGTCCGGTCATCGGTCAGCCGTATTTCTGAAAACTCAAAATATGATCTAATCTGTAGCGTTTTGAAACAATATTAGCTGGTATTACAAAGGCATCGCTTTGGTCATAAACATCACTAAGCGTACTTTTGCAGGGGTTTGGAGGATAGGAGTGTGTTTATTAAGTAAACTATAAGAACGCTGCTTTTAAGAGAAATTATAGGATCACTCAGGAATTGCATGAATTACACAACTACTGCAAATGGAGAACGGTTACCCATTGCGTGATGTTCGCTAGCACGAGGGTTTGTAACTAAGCGTCTACTTCTGCGATTTTCGTTAACATCTTTACCATCAACAGAGACTGGGCATTGGTGTACAGAACGAAGACACTGGCACTGTGAATGAGGGCAAGTCCTGATCTTTGTCAGTTTTCGTAAAGTTTATGAACTCGTGATGGCCAAACTTCCTTTCGCCATGTACACTGACTACCAATAACTATTTGGACACCTAAGCAAATGACGATATCTGCAGTCCTAAGGTACGTCACGGACTCTGCCGGTGTATATCGTGTAGGAAACAGCATCAGCTTTAGTCGCATGCAACATGCCTCGCAGTTCGGAGCTCTCTGATTTCGAGAAAGGTATAATTATCGGGTATCACATGTGTAAATGAGAAGAAGTCTAAATGTGGCCGATCCTTAAGGGACATATCTAGCGATCTGAAGCACCCAAAATCGACAGTGGCCTATGTGATTAAGAAGTGGAAGGTGAGCGGTGATTGTCGGAATGTGCCCCGAGTCGGCAGACAAACGAAACTGGGGGATAGAGACCGACGAGTGCTGTCCAGAGAAATTCGGAAGAACCGCACCCAACCGATGGCCCTCATGCGCGAGGAGTTTCAGCAGGCATCCGGGAGTATTGTTTCCATGAATACCATTCGTAAGGAAGCACATCTGCTTGGTTTTCATGGTCGTGCTGCTGCCCATGAGCCTTTGATCACAAAGTCCAACCGCGCTGCTCGGTTAATGTGGTGCAAAGCACATCGAAATTGGACCATAGATCAGTGGAAACGGGTTCTTTGGAGTGACAAATCAAGGTTCACCCTTTCCGTTCGGATGGCAGGGTCTGCGTCTGGCGTCTACCTGGAGAACGTCTCCTGCCAGAATGCATTGTGCCAACAGTCAAGTTCGGAGGAGGTGGAATTATGGTCTGGGGGTGTTTCTCCTGGTATGGGCTGGGACCCTTGGTCACCATTCATGGTAAGCTCAACTCAGATGCCTGCTGCACTATTTTGGATGACAATGTGCTTCCTACGTTGCGGCAGTTTTACGGATTGGACCCCTGTTATTTTCAGGACGACAATGCCAGTTGTCACGTTTCGGCGTTAACCAAGGCTTGATATGGTGCCAATGGAGTTCATCGAATGGACCTTGATATGGTGCCAGTGGAGTCCAGACCTGAACCCTATCGATATCCTCTGGGATGAGTTGCATCGCCGAATTCAGGGGTGCACTACCCGTGCAAAATCGGTGAAGGAACTTCTATGTCTTCTCCAAGCCGAGTGGAAGAAAATATCACTAGCTGTCATACAAAGACTTGTGGAAAGTATGCCCTGGAGGCGTCCACGCTGTAATTACCTCTCGTGGAGGCTCTACCAACTATTGATTTTGAATAAAGTTAGTTTTTCTTTTCTATCACAGGTGTCCAAATACTTGTTGGTAGTCAGTGTACCAGTGTTCAGCGACTTTACTGCTCGGCCGTTGGTGGGCTCATGTACTCGTATATTGATATTACATTTTGCTATTTTAATAGTGAGTTACATATAGTATATTTTCCATTGCACTTTGTGATAGGTATGCAAAATATAAATATTTGTCATACTTTACTATTTTAAACATTTGTGTAATTTTAGCTTAATATGCAAAATTTTATTGAATATCAAAAATTCCTGTATTTTCCGAGATGCATTATCGATTCGACAGCTTTATTTATCTAATATTAAAATTCGAATAGAATTTTCTCTTGTTTAAACAAATTCTTATAAATTATTTAAATATTTCCAACTAGAACTACTTTGAACTATTTAGAATTTTTACATATCATATGCACTAAATTATATTTACGGTAATGTTGAATTACTTATTATGAAAAAAAAAAATTACTTGTAGATGAATTCTCTACAATGGTTTAAATTTGAAAAATGAATATTTACATACATAATGCAAGGCAAATTATTCAAAACATCATTTACGTTTGTTTAATTGAAAACACCAAAGTATGCGAGGTTTGTTTACCTTAGTGGAAGGATACTTTCGATGAGAACACTCTAAAGCAGCGGTTTTCAGCCTTTTGACTAACGTGTACCATCTAAACAAAAATTGAAAATCTTTAGTATCACCATTACAAAGTACTACTATCACCACCACTCTTGAACAAAGCTTCAGATCGCATAAATTTACGAGTGTTAGAGAAAAAACTCAATCAGTATGTTGGGGTTTTAATTTTTGAATTTAATAGTTAAAAATACTTTGCTTCTTTACGTACCACTTATTTTTTCCTTGCGTATCCCCAGTGGTACGCGTACCACCGGTTGAGAACCCCTGCTCTAAAGGAAAATAACTTATATTCGCATTGCGTAGTGAAAATCTCGGAAGCTTTCATACATCAGCCTATTTACTAGGATTTGAATCCACTTCGAACTACCATTGCCTTCTTAACCCATTAACTGCCAATTTTTTTCTCTCAATTTACATTTATTTCTGGCTGTCTAGACATTTATTTCTGGATGTCTAGAGATGACATAGAGACTGGAAACTGGAATATAAATGGAATATAGATGGAATTTGCCATGAGCCCGAAATGAGGATCGACATTCAAGTAGCCCTCACCGGAAAATAAAATGCACACTGACAATATGCAAGGATTATGTTAATTTTATTAACAGTTAAATTTTAAGTTCCTTTCCTGTCCTTAACTTACTACTTCCGGTCAGAACGTAGTTTTAGAGTCACGTCTGAATATATAATGAGGAGGAGCGGTATTTAATCGCAAAGTTCTTCGGTCTTGCCGAGAGCGTTACCAGGTATTCTGTCTGCACGCGTCCGCCCTTTTTAGGCTACCCTCTCGTAATATATTATTACTTATTACGCTAGGCCGTACTTAGGCCCTTGATAGCTTCGCAGTCAATTAGCGTTAAGGGGCCAATTCGGTTAGAATCTTGATAGCTTCGGCTATATCTTTTTAGTTTAGATTAGTTTTAGTTTACTTCTTAGCCTCTTAAGTTCAAGCCCAAGTGTCGGCTTTTATTGTACACTCCAAGACACAGTTCTGTTAAATCTTATATGAATAATAAAGGGTTATTTACCCTTAAATCTTGTTGTTTCTTGTCACACGAACTCAAGCGATTATTCGCTTGTCAGTTCTTAAGATTCTTCATGTTCAACAGTAACTTAGCATTTACAAAGTGGGGAATTCTACAAATAAATAGTTTGTAAATATATTCTAAAACCATTAGAGAACACAGCAGTACACAGGAGTTGTAAATGATGTACATAATAATATGACAAATGTTGAAATTTTGAAACTTACACAAAAATTTTACTTCTTCTCGCAAATGATAATCTCTAGCTCACTCATTTAACAACTACTACTCAACAACTCATGCAAAAGCTTAAAAAAGATTTAAACAACAATTCAAAAAGTAACCATTGTTGCCAACCTAATTCAAGTTACCAAATTTCCTTTACTAAGACAAATCCTCAAATGGGGATCATGGCTAACCGCTGGCAGGCATGCCTTTTAATTGAGATCCTGTGTTTGTACAGGTTTAATTTAAAGTTCTTTTGAAGCAGTTAATTACAAATCAAAATTTAATTAGTGTTTATTAAAAATAAAAATCGGTGAATTTATGCAAAAATAAAAAAAGAAATGATTATTTATTGCATTTGATTTTTTGATTTAAATGTGAAAGTTTGAAATAATTGCATTTTAAACTTTTTTTAAAAAATTACAATCACTGAAACCTATATGAGGTGAATATAAGAATAAAAAAAGTTTGGTAATTATTTATGAGACAAAGTATTATTTTTCGGAAAATTTACAAATAACCAGTTGTTTTATAAATAAGTAAATAAAAGCTTTGGGGTTAGAAAATTTAACACATCAAAATCTTTTTGCTGAATAAGTTCTCATCTCTATAATGTTTGAAATATTTTTTATTCTAATATAGCGAACATCAATTTTTTGCTATAATAATTCTTTAAAAGGCGTATAATAAACCTCTTTCGTGAATAATCAGTATTATTTGTATTTAAAATAATCTATTTTCTGTCTATAATCTTCCAATATTTTCGCTAATGTCCTTCGTATTTCATTATTTTTGATAAGAATAGAGCTTTGCATGTTCTTTATTAACACATTTGGTCTATATTTAATTTAATAAGTATATGCTACTAATTTTTGCAGATTCTGGAAGTGCAGTTCTAAAAATAATTGTATATAAATGTTTCCCATGAATAGCACATTTCCAATTGACTCTAAAATTCCATGGAATCGTATTTATTTTATTCCTGTATAAGCGTTTAGAGATAATTACTAATATTATTAGATTTCTTGACGTAATGTATAAAATGGGTTACGAAAGGAAAGATTTAAAGAAGAATATTATTTGTCAATTGTGCATTTCGTAGTAGTCAATGTAGTAGTTTCAGCAGTTCGTAGTCAATGTAGCAGTTCGTCTCATGATCCAGCATTCCTCAATCAAAAAAAGAAAAAGAACAGAAAAGAAAAAAGAAAAGAAAAAGAAAGCATTAGAACTAGCTTTCCTCCCTCCCCTAAAAAGAAAAAAAAGGAAAAGAAAACTAAAATTTCAGCGTTTTGGATTTACAGGTTGCTTCGAAGTTATTTTTATGCTAAACGTCCAGTAAACAATTATATCCAAAGATCTTGCTTGCTGTGGAATCGAATTCGGGGTAATCCCACCTAAATTGACGCAGACGGCGACTACTCTAATCCAGTATTTCTCAACCGCCGTTCTGCAAATACTATTCGCCGGTCCTTCCAAATTCAGATGTATTACAACAATATACCTACTGTCGTTGTTTACACACACACACACACACACACAAAAAAAAAAAAAAAAAAAAAAATTAAAAATCCGGTAATTGTGTACGTTATCATGAATACTGCGTAACGCATTAGCTTAAGCTTTCTCAGCGTATCTGTTTAATTTACGTTCATAGGAGATTTATCGTGGCGCCACGAAAGTACATTTGCATGTAGCGAAGTACTCCTATTAAACGATAAATATTAGTTTGCAGTTGAGAAACACTTATTATTCTTCGAAGTCCGTTGAATAATGGCAACTGTATTACTACCAGTTCGCGATGAAACACTGAAATGTTTTACTGGTTCTTCGAGTAAATCGGGTTGAGAAACACTGCTCTAATCCACTGTTAAAAAAAAACCATCTATCAAAACACCTTGCATCCATTCAATAATTAGGAGGCATTTTAAAGATTCTGCTTTGACTGTGAAGTCTCCAATTAACGAAAAAGGTATAAAATCCATTTTTTTAATTTGTATTTATTCTAGGAATTTAGTTGTCTTTATATATATAACATTAAACAGAACTGACCGATCTCATCTTTAAATGTAAATGACATTTTTATTTTGATGTAACTGCAACGATTATGTTTTTGTGGGAAACTGAAAGCGAACCTCTGAGTTATGACTGTAAATGGCAATTTAGCAGGGGCATAACTAGAGGGGGGACAAAGGGAGCATCTGTCTTTCGGCGCAGCATCCAGGGGGCGCCAAACTGATATTACGAAATGTTAGAATTAAATGTTTTCCATTTTGGGCAAATATGAGGGGGCGCATAAGCTTCAGTTGTCCCCAGGCGCTGAAAACCCTACCTATAATTCTGCAATTCTGCTAAAGAAGCCATTCAGCAATCCCCCTTTTAATTCCTTTATTTTTCTTCATTTATCGTTACCCCAATTTTTCCCATAGAACTACGTGTACTCTTTAGTTGCTTAAAATGTTGATTATGCCTTCGTAAGTTCTACTTACGAAAGCTTCGTAAGTTCTGAGGATTAGAGGTTCTTAATGTCAAAAAAATGTTGCGAAATAAATTTAAATACCGCCTGTATAAATTCGTTGGTTTAGTTATGACTATGAGATGGATTAAATTATAATGAAATGGATTCGAATGAAAGATAAACTTCGGGTCTTTGCCAAGTAGTTTATAATATAACTGAAAAATACTATCCGTTACGAAGGGGCTCTGTCTTTCATGAATTTACTCCTGATTTCAGACAGTTAGTGGGATTTTAAAACCGTAAATTGTAGGTAAATCGAACATAATTAAATAGACGTAAATTTCTAAAATGGGGATGAACTTTTCAAAAACATAGGAAATTATGAATACTGGAAAATGATATATGCTGCTAAATTCTGGAACTATTCCTCTGTGGTCTTGATTAATAAAATCTGATACAAGAAACCTCCTGCTTTAAGAAAATTGGAATGAAATATCTAGAAAAATTATTGAAAGTAACAGTTTAAAAGGATCTACAATAAACATGTTTTGAATCAAGATGTAAGATGATGTACACTGATGTAAAAGCACAGTTAGTCAACATATCTTGGTACTTTATAAGTGCATTTATACTGGGGTCTAATTGTCAAGGTTGCAATTCTTCAGACCAAATTTTTTTTTAAAATTTCCCTCTGTTAGGTTTCCCAGAAACAAAGACTGATAAAAAGTAAATAAATTGTGTAATGTATAGATAAAGTAGATTCTTATCACAAGTTTACCTATTATATTCAGATAACAAAAATATACAATAGAACACTGCGTGCCTCCTTATATTCCCTGTGATAATGTGAAGGTGATTAATGGCTGCGAAGAAATGTAGAAAATTAGGATATTCTTTCTCATAAAATACATTTTTAACGATGTCTTAAGCTGCTAATATAAAATAGGAAACTCATTTCTTTCTGTCGGATTCAAGTACAGTTTTTATTTGATGAGTTCAGTCCTTAAATTCATTGGAAACAAACGGCGTACGTTTGATGTAAATGCTTACAATAAATAAAGCTGCCAAAACTTCTTTTCAATATTTAGCTTAAAGAATACATATAAACCTCCTGTTCTTCGAAATAAAATTGTTTTTACCTCTTTTTAAATTTTTAAATCCTTTAAAGGTCTCTTCATCAAATGGTAAACTTTACAACCCGAAACCATGCCATAAATATTTCATTTCTTGAGGAAAAAGCAGTCCGTCGTGTACTAAGGAGTGTCTCTGTCTCCCGTTTCTTCTCTGTGCTTTTTGGTTTAGCTGCTCCAGTATATTCCATGGTAAAACCAGCGATAAGAAATTTATGTGATGCCTCCTTTCTGGTGTGATCCAGTGGTGTAAATAAGGGTATGCTAGGAATGCCGTCGCATAGAGGTTCGAAGGCTAAGGGGCCCTTAAATGTCTTACTGAACTACATTTACATTTTAGACTTAAAACACTGATTCCCTCTTCTTTTAAGTTCTGAAGGGCTCCATACCTATGTGACGCAGACCCCTATATTGCGCAGATAAGGATCCCTTAGAAGCAGATGAAAAAGCTAAATTCAATGTGGTACGCACCCAAACTTCAACCGAAAGCAAAACAAAAGAGCTGTAGGCTTTCGGTTCTGATTCCCCTCTAAACAGAGGACAGCTTTTCAAATTATTAGTGTTAACCGGGAACAGGCTGTTGCTCGTTTATTGCGAGAACAAGCTCTGAATTTCTTTTGGTAAAGACGTGCAGTGATGCAGTGCAAGGTGTAAGAGAGCTTCGAAATTCTTCAAAATATTTACGCGTATTTCGGAGAAATTTTAAGAAGATGCGGCTTACCTTCTTCGGGAGACTCTGATATTGCTGTCAAAAATCTAAATCCTACAAAGTGGGCTGGACGATCATCATCTTTGATAGCAATTAAAATAAGAAACTTTGACACCTTGAAAAGCTTTAAATTAAATTATATTAACTTAATTATAATGAAATGGATTCGAATGAAAGATAAACTTCGGGTCTTTGCCAAGTAGTTTATAATATGGAAATTTATGGAAAAAGTTTTATCTTTTACTAATGCAACGTCTCAAGTGCTACAAAGAAAATAAATCAACTTGAACGAAGCTCATCTAAAGAACGTTTCGATTAGTATGCAAGATATTAGAAAGAAGTTAGCATTTTTTAACGTTTTGTGTGTTACCTTTATTTATTAAATATCATGTTCTTCGCACTTAAACCATAAAATTCAGTTCAATAGCAATGTCGCAAAATAATTTTAAAATGAGCATATCTTTAGAATTTCCAATACACAGTTGCTGACGATAAAAATTCGATGGCTCTATGTACCGTTGTTCTATCACAATGCGAGAAATAGACATCATTTATGCAGATTTTTCATTATTTAATTTCTTCAAATACGAGTATAATGCAGGCTCTAACATTTGGTGGCAACAGTTTGAAAAGTGAAACGGACATTTATAGTGATTCAACTCAAAATCGCAAAACGAAAATAGTCCTTCAAGGACAAAGCTACTTTGGACTAATAAAGGCAAAAAAAAAAATTTTTAATGAGTTACGTGAGGACAATTCCGAAATACTTTTTAAAGTAACAGTTTTATATGCTGCTGTCGATATTTTAAATACTCAGTTAAAATATAGAATCGCAGTGACATTTTTCTTTTTGGAACCTAAAACTCTGTCATCATTAGCAAATACGGAAATTATTAATACTGTTTCAAAAATACAGAAAACATATAAAGAAGACTAATGCACTGGAAGTAAACTACTGTTATTTATCAGTGCTTTCAAAACTGAAATCCAATATTTGAAATCCAATAAGGATTTAGCTAAATTAGCAATGGTAAAATATTATGACATAGCAGTTATTCGAAAGTGTGCAATTTACTTTCATGGTATTTTATCATTACCTGTAACCAGAGCCACGAATGAGAGATCATTTTCAAAACTGAAATTAATAAAAACATATTTGAGAAATATTATGACACAAGATCGGTTGTCAAACCTATCACTATTTAGCGTTGAAGCTAGGATGGCTGAGAAAATTGCACATCCAGGTATTGATAAATAATTTTGGGGAAATGACAACATATTCCTTTTTTTTATATAGACTTATTTATTTGTTACCGCGAAAGGAGAGAAAAATCTGTCTCTCACGCTCACACGCACAAAAAGTCTTAAATAAACTGATTAAAATCATCTAATGTCAAATAAATAGACTAAAGTAAATTTGCATTTTAAAATTCGATCAAGTAAAAATATTTTCTCTTTTATTCTTTCTACATGTTACTTACTTTTCAACTATTTCCCTAAGAACGTGCTTTTATTTTTTAACAATTACTCCAGATCTGATAAAAATTATCATCAAAATATTGACTCCTGGGATACTTGATTTTTTTTTATTTCACTTTTTTTAAGCATGGTAAATTTATTGGAGGGGGCAGGAAAGTTTTTGCATAGAGGGACAAGAGTTACGCCACTGTTTGAGTCCCTAAGCGCCATTTTGCAATGCCCCCATTCTTTGATATCCTGAACACGTGCTTATTTTACGTAGTGTTTAATCTAGCTCTGATTTAGAAATAAAGCAGTCATGCTTTTCGACAAATGGAAATTTTTTTAGACGCTATGAATTCTTCGACTTTCCCTCAGCAACAGTTGACACTTTGAAGGAATATGAAATAAAATACTCCCAAGTAAAATGTCTAATATCAGACACCGCGCGCTAAATGACTTTAACTTCAGTTTACTGAAAATACTTGTTGAAAAAGTATTTGATACCGCTCGGCCGCTGGTGGGCCTTATCTCAGAACGAAAAGAATAAAAAAGAAGTTACAGTTCAAACAAAAACAGCTTTTCGGCATTTGGGGAAAAAATGGTGGATTGTGAATACGCCAAAGCACAGGGCTATCAGCCTAAAGGACTGGATGCCTTCGTGGAAGACTTTCTAAGGGAAACTGACTCGTATACACGTTACACATGGGGAAAACCACGAAAACGCCCATGCAGCCAACCCGTTCGTGGGATTCGAACCTCGGACCGAACTACCAGCGAATTTACCGCTCGGCCGCTGGTGGGCCTCGGGAAAAAAAAAATGAAAAATGTGAGATAATTAAAAGAAAAGATAATTAAAAGAAAAGGCATTTCGAATGCCAGCAAAACTCTATCTTGTTACAACAAAATTGAATCCTTGGTTCGAATTTGCCGTTTATTTGATCCCATAATATATGGAACATTTTGTTGCCTTACTTTGCGAATATGAAGATGGCAACTCTAGTATTGGTTTTCTAAAGGAATGTTTGGAAAAGGAAATTTTGTATCGTAAAATACGGCTTCAAATGGCTTCCGCGTTTGAATTCTGTCCTAAAATTATCTACTCGATTTAGTTTAGAGGATTCAAACTGTGCATTTTAAATCATAAAAATTTTTTCATAAGAGCCAAAGTGATGGATAGTTAAGGATAGGATACAATGCGTTTTTAATAAAAAGAAAAGACGAAGTTAATTAGAAACACAAAATGATGCTGTTGTTAGCAACAGAGAAGAATATAAATAAGTTGACTTTTAAGTTCACTATCGAACACAATAAATGAATGCCCTAAGTCGTAGGGGTTATTTTAAGTTTCTAATAGTTATTTTAATTTTTAAACATGTTTTACGGTATGTTCTCATTTCCCGTCTATTAATCCTACCAAAATACGTTTTTAAGGATTATGTTAATTTTATTAATAGTTAAATTTTGAGTTAAACTTCCTTTCCTATCGCTTCTTAATTTCAACTTACCACTTCCGGCCGGAACGTAATTTTAGAATCACGTCTGAATGCTAATGAGGAAGAGCGGTATTTAACCGTGAAGTTCTACTGTCTTAGTCAGACAGAACCAGAGATTCTGGCTAGCACGCGTCCGCCTTTTTAGGCTACTCTCTCGTAAGCTATTATTACGCTCGGCCGTACTTTAGGCTTTTGATAGCTTCGCAGTCTATTAGCGTTAAGGAAAATAACGCTAATAGACTAATAGCATATAAGGTTCTGTAAGAATTTTGATAGCTTCGGCTATATCTTTTTAGTTAAGATTAATTTAGTTTATTTCATAGTTTCTTAAGTTGAAGCCCGAGTGTTGGCTTTATTGTACAACTCAAAGTCGAAGTTTTGTTAAACTTTAGTTGGAATAATAAAGGGTTATTTCACCCTTCTCACTTGTTGTTTTCTATCTCACGAACTCAAGCGATTATTCGCTTACTAGTTCTTAAGATTCTTCACATTCAATTGTAACTTAGAACACAGCGGAGAATCCTACAAGTTTTTAATATCGCGTTGCATGTTTTGGGATTCCAGCCTTTTATCTAACAGATAAGTGTGTAGGAACCTCGTTAACGGGTAAGCGAATATTTACTTTAGTTCAGAAACAGATACGAAGAACTCAAAAAGGGTTAATTACCCTTTATTTCTGAAAATAAGAATTTTACAGGCGGTCCCTTTCTCAGGACGTACAGCAGAGCCTCCACTTGGGCTTGAACTCAAAGCAATAAGAAATAAAACTTAACTAAAAAGATATCTGTTATGTTATGTTATGTAGAAGTGAGGGGGCCACCTAATATTTACCCTAAGTTAGCAGGTATTAGCCCCACACGCTAACTAGAAAACTAACAACATTCTGGCATCATTCCTCGAGTCGTGATGGAAATTGTGACTCCAGTGAGCACTATAAGTACTGCCACCGGCGGCAGCATCAACGGTACTCCTACCTTTCAGCGTTAAATTAGCTCAAGTAAAAGGGATTAAATTACATGATATGCATTGCGAAATACATAGTTGTGCAGGTGCATATTTTAAGATGTTATCTATTGTGGTGGGTACAGGCAACATGTTTCAGAACATTATATATTGCATTAGAAACAGGCGTGATGTTCCCACGTTACAAATCATTTTTGTAAACATGATCTGTTTACTATCAGAATTAATTAGGAACTATAAAATTGTTTACAAAGCTTACATTTAAGTGCTGTTGTTAAGTTGTGCTGAAACTTTAACAGCTCCATTTTGACGATTCATTATGTGCTGTAACGTATGTTTGTGTTAATTGATTTTCAGAAATTACATTATTGTCTAGCAATACATTGTTATTTGCATGTAAAAATTGATCATGACATTATAAATTCAGGTGGCTAGAAGCAACTTATTTCTAGTATATAGATCATGACTACAATCATGACTTGTTTACATAATTTTTTTTTACAAACAGCTGTCAAAAATAGAAAATAATATAAAATAATAAAAAAGACATAAATAACTATGTCTGAAAACAAAAGAAAAAAAATAGCTTCATCTGCATACTTATGCTTACTACATACTTTTAGATATATCTGCATACATATGCTGATACATTGCCAACTTATTTTTGTCAGTTCATTGTATGAGATTATGTGTGTTTTTACAATAATTAGACTAAAAAGATATAACGGAAACTATCAAGTTTTTACAATAATTAGACTAAAAAGATATAACGGAAACTATCAAGATTTCTAAGTAGTTTGCCTCTAAATATCAGTTAAGCTGGCGAAACTATCAAGGGCCTGTAATACGGTCGAGCGTTGTACTAGCTTAGAGAGAGTGTAGCCAAAAGGCAAACGCGCGTTAGTCAGAATCTCTGGCTCTCTAACGAAGTCAGTGGAACTTCGACTTGAATACCACTCTTACTCATTTGCATTAACTGCGATTCTAAAAACACACTCTGCTAGGAAATTGTAAGCAGAAATTAGGAGGGATAAGAAAGTAGCTTTAACTAAAGCTAACTGTTAAAAACTTAGGATAAACCTTATCAGGACTTGTGTTCCTCTTTACTTGCTTTGGAAACATGAACTGTCCTGACTCGGAACAGGGAGCTTACTCAAGCTATGTTCAATAAATTGTGAAGTAGACAATACACACAGGAAGGGTATACGAAACCCTTTATTTTTTTATCTTTACAGGTCTTTCCGGAACTTCGGAATACAGAGACCAACCACTTGTGGTCTGAACGTAAGAATATAAAACTACTAACTAAAACTCTAACTAAAACTAACTTTGAATTAGTATACAAGTGCCTAGCAATAAGATTGGCCGTTATTTAAATAAATCCGTATGTAGTACAGAGAGCTGCTAAAACTACGATACGTTTGAAATTATCAAGAGGACTAAACCTCTGGCCTTGAAGGCAACCAGCAACCGAGTAAAACTACTATGGCAAGCGACTTGCAATAACTCTTTCCTCTCTCTTGCTTGGCAAAAAGCCACAACTTAAGTACTTGGCGTTAGCAAGACAAATTTGCATAAATAAGTTAAAGCTTTTAATTCTGGCCGGAAGTAGAAAATAAGAAGTGATAGTAAAGATTTAAAATAAAATAAACGTTAGTAAAACTTAGGATCCTTACATACTTCCCGCCAGAGTTAATTAGTTTGAAACTGAGTTCTAAAACGACCTTGTTGAAAACTTTTAGCTCTAGAATCTAAAGCGAGGCCAATCTTTTACAAACATTTCTCCCTAGAAATTATCTAATCTAGAAATTAAAAAGTCGTTTTTACATTATCAACTCCATGGACAAATAATTTTCATCTGTACTGCATCTATAAACAGGAGTTTCTTAGTGGAATCTGGTTCCTTCCAGAGATCTGGAAGGAAAACTAGTTTAATGAAATGTTACACAATCAAATGGCAAGTAACATGAATATTTATATTTCTCTTTTAAAATTCTCATTTCATTCATGACGTTATTTAATTATCTCCCCGTGCTCTCATGTGTTGTAAAGAAACATGTGTTGTAACATGTAAACATGTGTTGTAAACATGTGTTGTAAAGAAAAACACCAAACACGTGCGTGTCTATGTACAAGTGTTCAACACTACCGCCTGCAATCAAAACACTAGCGTGTTAAAATTCAACATAACAAGACCTCAGAACACACCTTATATTCATCTCTAAACCCTGAGGTACTATTCTGAAAAGTGGCAAACTCTGAAGTGTGGCGTCAGAGAGCCTAACTACATTCAATCAACCTTTAACACATATTCACAATAATTTGCTCTTTTTACAGTCATACGAATAAGTTAAAATTTTTTTTGGCATTACTCTAATATTTTCACTTTTAACATATCACAGTATTTCTTAACTTTTAAGATAACAGTTCACATTGTATATAAGGACATATTAACATGCCGTTAATTTTACGCATTTTAAAACATACATTAGTAGTACATTGTTTGTTAACTTCTATTCTTTTCCAAGCAAGTGCCAATTCTTCTATATTGAAATACTACATTTCAAAAGTCTTTCAGACTAAAACTTCTTTCTTGCCAGAATCTTTTAAATAAAATTTTATACAATAATTTTTACAATTTTCTTAAGGTACCTTTCTCAAAGATTATCAATGCTTTTACAATATTCAAGTATTTACACATTCCTATTATACAATAATTTTAGTTTTACTCGCGAGTAATGGAAGAACATAATACCAAAATAGGTAACAACTCATTTCTCGCCTTTTTGGCGATAAAGGTAGGCCTCACATGAGGTAAAACTTCTTGAATTCTGCCACTTGCAGTAAGAATGAAAAATTAACTTAAAAGTTTTAAACATAAAGTTTTACTTATCTTTGTGATATTCAGACATCCTTTTTTCTGCCCAGTCCTGGAATGTGGCGAAGACTACAGTCTGGTTGATCTTCCGTCTTGTGCGGGTTCGCCCTTCGGCTCCTTCCTCCATGAGCTTTCTTTTTCTTCCATTTCGGTCACCCTTGAAGACCTTCTTTTTAGCATCTGCTTGTGGTCTCGGCCGTTTGATGGCAGCTGGTCTTGGCGGAACCGGGACAACTCTCTCTCGTTGTTGCCTGGATCTCGTTGCTGGCTTCTCAAACTTTTCTTGCTTCTTTGCATCTGCAGCTGGTTTTCCTTCATCAGTTCGTCGCCATTTGCTGCGTAGACTCCTATCCGATGGGTAGATCTTCCGTTTTGGAGCCGTGTTATAGTTGCTGCCATTTCTCCTGGCTCTCTTTGCATTAGTTGAACTTCTCCCTTCTTTATTCTGGGGGTCGTCGTGCCCTTTCTTTTCTGGTCGGTGGAACGGCTTCTTTTTCTTGTTACCTTCAGTTTTCCAACGGGGGAACTTTCTTTTCAATTGCTCCTGTCTACTCGTGATTGTCTCCTGTCTACTCGTGTCTACTTGTGATTGTCGTTGTTTCACCTCTGGAGATTGTGCCTGCCGTGCCGGATCCTGCAAAAGATCTTGAAATATTGGCATTTTATTACGATTATAAAATGGTTTTATCTGGCCAACGTTTGCGGTGCAGGTTTCACCATTCCTGGCTTTTAACACCACTACAACCTGAGTTACTTTTTCTATGACATATGGTCGTTCAAATCGTGGATAAAATTTGGCAGTTTTATCTTCTGGTGCTGAAGAAAGTGAATGCTTAATTTTTAACACTTCATCCCATACTTTATAAGTTACTCCCCGTCGTTTCATATCATAATAAAGCTTCTGTTTTCTCTGTGCTACTTCAGTGTTCTTTTTTGCTTCTTTAATTAATTTTTCTATATCGCCCATTTTAAATTTTGGGGATCTTTGTTGAACATAAAATAATTTATCTAACGGCGTTATAATCTTTCTGCCTAAAAATAACTCAGCAGGACTTTTGCCCGTCGTATCATGTTTTGCGGTCCTAAGGGCGAAAGCTAATTCATTGACATAGTTATCCCAGCTTTTATGATAATTTTTAACATAACTACGAATACTTTTCACTATATTTCTATTAACCCGTTCCGCTATATTTGATTGAGGCCGATACGGGACCATTTTGAAATGACGTATGCCCAGTTTTTGGCTCATGTCTTCAAATATATTTCTTTTTATATATTTATTTTAAAATATTTTTTAAAATATATTTATTTAAAATAGAATCAGTAACTAATTTCGCGGAGGCTCGTTTTAAGGGAACAATTTCGGTCCACTTACTAAAATGATCAACCATAACAAGGAGATACCGACTTTTATTTAACTGACTTTTCGGGAAAGGGCCCAATAAATCGATGCCAGTTATTTCATTTGGAAATTCCGATTTAATGCTATTTAGAAACCCGGCCGGGCGGAAATTAATATAATTAACTGCTTGACATGTTGGGCAGGACTGTACATACGCTCTTGTTAACTTTTGCAGCTCAGGAAAATAAACTGCTTCGCGTACGCGTTGGATGGTTTTTCGAATACCAGCATGAGAAGCTAAAGGGAAGTCGTGCAACTCCTGCAGTATATTTAATCTAAGACTAGCTGGGATAACAGGTCGAAATTCGTTGTTGGAAATACGTAGTTTTTGTATAAAATAATAGACCATCTATTACTTCGTAATGGGCCGCCCTATTTCTTATCGCCACAATATCTTGGTGGCTAAAATTTTCAGGATCTTTTAAATAATCATAAATATTTTTAAATTCTGGATCCTTACCCAGTTCGGTTATTACAGTTTCTCGGGAATGTATCGTACATGCTGTGAGCATTGCCACCTTTACAGTATTACCTTCTTCATCTATTTTTATTCTGGATAGGGCATCTGCTACGATATTTTCCTTTCCGGGGGTGTGCTTAATTACCAAATTATACTCTTGTAACTTGAGTGCCCAACTTATTAACCTTGGGGATAAGTTTTTTCCCGAGTACAATCTAGTTACCGCTGCATGATCAGAATACACTGTTACTGGCGCCCTTCAAAAATAGAGTCGGAACTTTTGCACTGCTAACAGAACTGCAAGTGCCTCTCTCTCAGTCGCGGAATAATTTCTTTGTGTTTGATTTAAAGTTCTACTAAAAAATGCCACGGGCTGCTGATTTTGCGAAAGTACAGCTCCTACCGCATAATCCGAAGCATCCGCTGAAATTTCTAAATTCTTATCGTTCTCAGGAAATTTCAAAACAGGGGCTTGCGTTAATGCTTGCTTTAATTTTTCAAAAGCACTATTGGCTTCGGCCGTCCACGAGAATCTTGCCTTTTTCCTTTATAATTTTAACAATGGTTCAGCAATAGCTGCAAAATCTTTTATAAAGGACCTCTAATACGAACAAAGTCCTAGAAAGGAAGACAGCTTCTTCGCCGTATTTGGCGGCGAATACTTTTGCACAGCGATTATTTTTGATTCGTCCGTCTTGATTCCTTTCTGAGATATTTTGTAACCTAAGTATTTTAATTCAGGGGCTGCAAATTTGCACTTTTCGACATTAACGTTTAGACCGGCTTCATTTAATAATGAAAACACCTGTCTTAAATCCTGTACATGTTGGTCCAGATTATCATTAGTAATAATGATATCGTCTAAATAGATAAATGTGGTCTTTCCTAGAACAGGCCTTAGCACAATGTCCATACATCGTTGAAATGTTGCCGGTGCCCCTGAAAGGCCAAACGGCATACGCAAGACTGCATAAGTGCCAGACTTGGTTATAAAAGCAGTCTTAGGCACATCTTCTGGTTTAACACCTATTTGAAAATAACCAGTCGTTAAGTCTAACGTAGTCATGTATTTCGTAGAAGTTATGTTCCTTAAAATTTCTTCAATAATAGGTAACGGATATACCGGATATTTAGTCATGGAGTTTAATTTAAGATAGTCAATTGCAAAACGCTACCTTTTCGGATGTGTTACTGGATAGTCATTATTTTTCTTACATAACACAACCGGGCTAGCATAACTACTTGAGATGGGCGTTATGATCTTTTTACGTAACATATCTCGAATGTGCCACTCTATAATTTTTTCTTTATTCTTATCGTACCGATACGGCTTGTGGCGAACTGGCAGTGAATCTCCTGTGTCGATACTATGGTTAGTAACTTGACTAAATCCGGGAATATCACTAAATAACGAAGCAAATTCACTTACCACTTGGCGAATTTTTTGTTGCTCTCCCTTAGGCAGGTGGTTGAGATTCAACGTGGGTGGTTCTCTTTTTTCTTCCAGAACTGGTTTCATGGTCAGCTTAAGGGACGCTTGGTTAAAATCCAGCGTTGCTTCTGCCTCTGAAAGAAAATCTATCCCTAGAATCACATGTGCTTGTAGATTTTTTACGATAAAAAACATGATCTTTACTTGCTCGTCCTTAATGCGAATATATAATGGTATTTTACCTATGCATTTGCATCTTTCTCCCTGCGCAGCTAACACTATCGTATTATCCGAATTATATATTCTGTATCTACGGAAATACTTCCTAAAAAAATCTTCTGCCACACAGGAACACTGCGCGCCTGTATCCAGGAGTGCGGTGGCTGGTATGTTGTTCACCAAAACTTGAATCTTTGGAAGAGTCAAATTTTTCCCAATAACTGTATTTAACTTGAAGGAAGAGGGGTTTTCTTGGCCTTCGGATTTCCGCACCCTCCCGTCAGCAGAAATCCGTTTTAGTTTAAATTTTCTTTCATCCTTTCCATGCCTTCCTTCTTTTTCCGCTGGCCTTCAGAATTTTTTTCTGGCTTACTATTGAACTGTCGACGTTCGCCGGTTGTTTTTGGATACTCAGGTTTCCTTGCCCACTGATTCGATTTGCTTCCGTAGCCGTGTTCTTGCCTTTGCTGTGGTCTTGGTGTTAAGTTTAGGATTGTGTATCCATAGATCGCCAATAGATGGCGGTAGTGTTTGTTTGTAAAAGGAAACTGTGATGTCAATTATGTATATGTATCAGTTCGTCTTTGGTGTTCGTGAATAAACGTTGTGTGGAAGAACGCTCCTCTGTTTATTACTTTAACTGCGATCCAGTCTGATTTATTAGAGATTTACTCATATTTTGTTTATGGTGCCTGCAAACCGAGATTATTACGAACCAGAAAATCGACAGACTGAATATTTCGAAAATGGAGGGCGTTCTTGAAAATTTGAAAAAGAAACGATCGGTTGTTAGACAATTAACTACGAAACTGATAACCAAAGTCGAATCGAATTTAGCAAATCATATTCCGCTAAATGAGAAAATTGAGATAATCGAGGATTTATATGAACAGTTAATTGAGAAAATCAATGAACTGAAAAGTTTAGATTCAGAAATAGAAACGAAAGTAACTTCGGAGGAGATTGAAAATGAAGTTACCTCAAGTCAAGAATACCAGGATAAAACTGTTATATGGAGAGGAAGAATGCAACGATTTTTGAAGAAGAATTCGGAATCTTCTAGAACAGTTCATCAGAACGAAACGGCTAATGTTGCACTTCCAGTTGAAACAAAACCAGTGAAGTTACCACGTCTGCAAATAGGAACTTATTACGGAGATTCGTGTAAATGGTTAGACTTCTGGAACCAGTTCGAAAATACAATTCATAATCATAGTGGATTGAGAAAAACTGAAAAATTTGCGTACCTAAAATCCTTACTTGGAGGTAATGCTTTAGCTGCCATTTCCGGTTTCGCTTTAAGTGACCAGAATTATGATTCCGCAGTAGAAATATTGAAAGAACGTTTTGGAAGACAAGATGTTGTTATCACCTCGCATATGAATAAATTATTATCCCTTGAACCAGTGGGAAACATTTCAAATGTTAAAGCACTGCGTAAGCTGTACGATGAATGCGAAGTCAACATTCGAAGTTTAGAATCGTTAAACGTTACTTCTGGAAGTTATGGAAATATTCTCTGTCCTATCATTTTGCAGAAACTTCCAGAGGAATTAAATTTGGAATTTAATCGAAGTCGAAATATGGAAGCAGGATTTGATATAAAGGAACTTATAGAATTCTTAAAAAAGGAAGTTAACTGTCGAGAAGCTGCAAGTTTAATGAACTCTGAGAAAACGAATCAGAAACCATACTTTCGTCAAAATGAACAACGCACGAAAGTTTATCCTAATTATAAACCGAAAGTTCCGACTGCTTCAGCTTTATCAACAATTGGATATAAATGTATATTTTGTGACAAAGAAGATCATACGAAATATAAATGTACTGAGGTGAACGCTGATGAGAAACGCAACATTTTGAAACGTACAGGAAAATGTTTTATGTGTTTTGGATGTAAACATTTAGCTATCAACTGTAAGAACAAACAGTTTTCCTGCAAAAGGTGCCGCGGTAAACATCATGAAAGTGTGTGTGTAAATCCCACATCAGCTGTCACCAGTGAAAAAAATAAGGAAACCGAGACATCGGCGGAAATTGTTCAAAATTCTTCTGCCAAAACTGGATCTAATATTATGCTTCAAACAGTGTATGCTGTGGCTGAGGGCAGAAATAAGAACTGTATTGTGAGATGTCTTCTTGACGGCGGTAGCCAAATCTCTGCAATTCGAGAAGATTTATCAAGAAAATTACAATTACCAGTGAAAGGAGAAACTGTTTTAAATCTGCATACCTTCGGTGAAAAGAACGGGAAATATTGGCGTCGAAAGAAAGTTGAACTTACGCTCCGAAATATTAATGACCCTGAAAAATCCATAAATCTCGAAGTCATTGAAGTACCAGTCATAACAAATGCCGATATACGAGTACCAGATGTAGAAATCAAATCCAAACTCCAAGCATTCGGCGTCACTTTGACAGACTGCGGCGGCGCCGATGGAATGAATCATGTTTCCGTTTTAATCGGCGCGGACATTATGTGGAAAATAGCAAACGAAGAAATAAAAAGGATAAACAGAAATGCCGTAGCTATGAAAACCTTGTTTGGGTGGTGTATACAAGGCAAATTTCCTTCATCAGACTTTGAAATCCATGATGCGTGTTTAAACGTAAGTGTAGAAGAGAAACTTCTAAAAAGTGTCGAATCGTTTTGGGATATTGAATCTATAGGAATTAAAAATGTTTCTGACGAAGAACAAAATGAAATGGACATGCAAATATTTAACAACTCGATTACACAAAAGGGTAATAGATACGAAGTTAGACTTCCATGGAAAGATCAGAATGTGACTTTAAGAGACAATTTTAAGAATGCTGAAAGACGATTTTTGAATCTGATCGAACAATTTAAATCAAACTTGAACTTTTATGCGCAATATAAAGAAGTGATTGACTATCAGCTTAAGGAAGAAATCATAGAAAAGGTCAATCTTGGTACTCCATCTGGGAGACGAACTTACTACATACCTCACCGTGCTGTCATCCGTGAAGATCATAATTCTACAAAGCTTCGCATTGTTTATGATGCTTCTTCAAAGGAAAAAAATCATGAATCTCTAAATGATAATTTACTACAAGGACCAAATCTTCTTCCTGAACTTTTGAAAGTTTTAATAAATTTTCGACTTCATCGAATTGCATTTACGTCAGATATTGAGAAAGCGTTTTTACAAATTTCTGTTGCACCTGAAGATCGGGATTCAATGCGATTTTTGTGGATTGATGAGAATTCAAGTTTGAGCAATCCGAGAATTCAAGTTTATCGGATGTGTCGTGTAATTTTTGGAGCAAAATCAAGTCCATTTTTGCTGAGCGCTTGCATTAAGCATCATATAAAGAAATTTGAAGACATCCATCCCAGAACTGTAGAAATGTTAGAAAACTTCATGTATGTGGACGATTTTATTTGTGGATCAGATACGGAGGAGGAAGCTATACAGATATATCATGAAGCCAATGATATAATGAAAAAGGCATCAATGACTTTGACCAAATGGAATTCTAATTCGGATACTATAAAAAACCAGTATAAATCAAGTGACAACTTCGTTAGTTTTAAATTGCCTGACTGTGATTCCCCCTCAAAGATTCTTGGACTTCAATGGGATACAATTAAGGATATCTTCTGTTTTAATGCTAAAGACGTTATTGATTTCATCCAGTCAAATGACCAAACAAAACGCTGTGTTTTAAAAGCTGCTTCAAAAATCTTCGATCCTGTTGGGTTTCTTGCTCCATATGTTATTCAAGCAAAAGTTCTGTTTCAGGATTTATGGCTGAAAGGTGTTGATTGGGATGAAATTATCCCACCAGAATTGCAAGACAAGTGGAACAAATGGTATAGGCAACTATGTGATCTACCTAATATCCAGATACCTCGGTGGTATTTTCGTGATGTTGATGAAACGCCTGAAACACTGGAACTACATTGTTTTTGTCATTCATCTCAAAGTGCTTACGGAGCAGCAGTGTACGTGAAATTCCGTAGCTTAAAATATTGTGGAACAAGTTTAGTGATAGCCAAGAGCAGAGTGGCTCCCCTGAAAAAATTATCTTTACCAAGACTCGAGCTTACGGCAGCAGTGTTAGGTGCAAGACTTGTAACTACAGCCCGTGTGCATTTTCCTCAAGCTAAGATTCATTTATGGACAGATTCTCTTACTGTGCTTCATTCGATAAAAAACTCACCACGGCGATGGAAAACATTCATACAAAATCGAGTGTCTGAAATTCAAGACAAAACATCCCCGAGCATGTTGCATCATTGTCCTGGCTCAGATAATCCAGCCGATAAAATCACACGTGGTGTTAAAGTGAGTGATCTTGTA
This sequence comes from Stegodyphus dumicola, assembly GCF_044657685.1. Lineage (NCBI taxonomy): Eukaryota > Metazoa > Arthropoda > Arachnida > Araneae > Eresidae > Stegodyphus > Stegodyphus dumicola. The sequence goes on along the minus strand of NC_140773.1, from coordinate 213,486,143 downwards.
GTAGATTACGTGTGGTGGCATGGACCTCCATGGCCTCATCAAGATGAAATAAATTGGCCTAAAGTGAACGAGCATTGTAACATAGTAGATAGTGTTGAAGAAAGAGTTGTGACTCAAGTTACTAGTAGTGTTCAACTTTTACAACCTGTGTTAAAAATAGAAAACTTTAGTGACTTAGGTAAACTTTTAAGAGTCACGTCATATGTATTTAGATTCATTAATAATTTAAAGTCACAGAATAGAGTGATTAGTCCTGTGACCAAAAATCAAATATGTATTGGATTATCTTATCACAAGGTGAGTATTTTTTTGCAGAACTGAATGATGTTAAATGTAAAAAATCATTGTCTCATAATTCCAAATTGTTTGGTTTAAATCCAGTAATGGATGAAAAGGGTTGTTTAAGAGTTGGAAGTAGATTAGTAAAATCACCATTAGATGTCGATGAAATTCAGCCTATAATATTACCAAATAATTATTTTTCTCGTTTAATTATTTTGAATTGTCATGAAAAGATACTTCATAGTGGTGTAAATGAAACTTTAGTGCAAGTAAGAGGGAAATTTTGGATTTTAAAAGCCAGACGTTTTGTAAAATCTGTGTTACATGATTGTAGATTTTGTAAAAAATATAATGCTAAAGCTGGACACGAGATATCGGCTCCTCTTCCAGCTGACCGAGTGGAGAAAGCTCAACCATTTGAGGTAAGTGGCATAGATTTCGCTGGCCCTTTGTATTTAAAGGATGGTACAAAAGTGTATATTTCATTGTTTACCTGTGCAGTGACTCGAGGAGTCCATTTAGAATTGTTATCAAATTTAAGTGCAGAGTGTTTCATTCAAGCCTTACGTAGATTTTTTGCACGTAGGGGTATTTGTAGAGTTATATATTCTGATAATGCTAAAACCTTTAAGACTGCTGATCGTGAATTAAAATATTTGTATAAATTATGTAAAGATGAAAAGGTTCTAAATTTTCTTGGTAAAAATGGGTTTGAATGGAAATTTATTGTAGAAGGTGCTCCTTGGTGGGGCGGATTCTGGGAACGTTTGGTAAGATCTGTAAAAACTTGTTTAAAACGTATCTTAGGTAAAGCTTCTTTATATTATGAAGAACTGTATACTGTTTTAGTTGAAGTTGAAGCTGTTATTAATTCTAGACCTATAACGTATGTATACAATGAACCAAATGAACCTGATCCTCTTTCACCATCTCATTTTATAACTGGATCTAGATTGATTGTTTTACCTTCACCTGAATCTAAACTAGAATCTACAAGATCTCAGTTGATTAAAAGATGGAAGCATAGGCAATTAATATTAGAGCATTTTTGGAAAAGGTTTTATAAAGAATATTTGTTAGAATTAAGATCAGTCATGTTTTCAAAAACTCCAAAGAATTCTCCCGTGTTTAAAATTAATGATGTTGTACTTGTACGAGAAGATAATGTGAAACGCTGTAACTGGAAGATAGGTAGGATTAAGGAATTATTTCATGGAAGAGATGATAGAATTAGATCTTGTGAGATTCAGTTGGATAAGGGTGTTGTTAGAAGACCAATTGAAAGACTTTATAATCTTGAAGTTCAATAAAATTGATGCATCCGTAGACGGATGCATGCGGGGGGAGTGTTAAGTTTAGGATTGTGTATCCATAGATCGCCAATAGATGGCGGTAGTGTTTGTTTGTAAAAGGAAACTGTGATGTCAATTATGTATATGTATCAGTTCGTCTTTGGTGTTCGTGAATAAACGTTGTGTGGAAGAACGCTCCTCTGTTTATTACTTTAACTGCGATCCAGTCTGATTTATTAGAGATTTACTCATATTTTGTTTACTTGGCGCACCAAATTGGCTTCGGTGCTCATACTGGCGTCTTCTTTCAATGTCCGCCGTTCTTCTACTTTCAAACTGGATTGCTAGCTCAAATAACTTTTCCAGTGTAGTCGGATTCCTTAATTCAATAAAGTTTTGTACTTGGGGAAGTAACCTCGGCAAAATCACTTGAATTATCTCAGGATCCGGACGGCTTCCATACAAGAGTTTAAAGACGTGAATTTTTTTTAAAAATAAAGGTGGAAAGATTTTCGATTCGTTGTTGGTATATGCTGAAGAGTTCCGCTTCTACTTTTGCACGATCTCTTACGACAGGGAAGACTTTTACTAAGGCAGTCTTAAAATTTTCGTAAGTATAGGTGGGACTTCCCGCTTGACCCAAGAGGTTTCTGCCTATACATTTGAACCAATTAAGCGCTTGGCCCCTCAAAGCGCTGGTAGCTAAGGTGACTTTCTGGAACTCATGGACTGGATACAGCATGAAGTGGTCATCCAATTTTTCCAAAAAACTTGTTACCGGTGAGTTTCCATTAAATGTTGCTTCTGGTTTCATCGATGCGCGCATGGTCTGGACGATGTACCCAAATCCTTCCAGGGTGGCAGCTGGCATTTCTGGATTCTGAGCCGCTTCTGTAGGCACCACAGGTTCTTCTTGAAACTCGGCCATGGTTATTCTTCTTCGTCGGGCGCCACTATCAGGACTTGTGTTTCTCTTTACTTGCTTTGGAAACATGAACTGTCCTGACTCTGAACAGGGAGCTTACTCAAGCTATGTTCAATAAATTGTGAAGTAGACAATACACACAGGAAGGGTATACGAAACCCTTTATTTTTCTATCTTTACAGATCTTTCCGGAACTTCGGAATACAGAGACCAACCACTTGTGGTCTGAACGTAAGAATATAAAACTACTAACTAAAACTCTAACTAAAACTAACTTTGAATTAGTATACAAGTGCCTAGCAATAAGATTGGCCGTTATTTAACAAAATCCGTATGTAGTACAGAGAGCTGCTAAAACTACGATACGTTTGAAATTATCAAGAGGAGTAAACCTCTGGCCTTGAAGGCAACCAGCAACCGAGTAAAACTACTATGGCAAGCGGCTTGCAATAACTCTTTTTTCTCTCTTGCTTGGCAAAAAGCCACAACTTAAGTACTTGGCGTTAGCAAGACAAATTTGCATAAATAAGCTTTTAATTCTGGCCGGAAGTAGAAAATAAGAAGTGATAGTAAAGATTTAAAATAAAATAAACGTTAGTAAAACTTAGGATCCTTACAACCTTACAGTGTAAATGAGGTAGAAAGAGTATTTAAAAAAGGTTTCGCTTACTTCAGAAGACCTTAAGAATCCTTAGTAGCGTCATGTTTACCGTCAAGCTACTTCATTTTTTATGCTAGCTGCGATTGAACGTACTTGTTGTTACTCGCCGATTAAGGCCCAACTACGTTAGGTAATTGTGTACAGCTTCGGCTACGTTCAGTTTAATTTAGCATTAGATTAGTTTCTTATTTTCTTATCTTAAGTTAAAGCCCAAGTGGAGGCTTTTCTGTAAGGCCGAGAAAGGGGCCATCTGTGTTCTTAGTTTGAGATAATAAAGGGTGAGTTTAACCCTTCCCTCGACTTTTCATTTATATACTTGGACTCAGCGATAAGTCGCTGCATAGTTCAACAAGGTTTCTACTAAGTTAAGCATAGACAAAGTAGTTAGAAACATTGCAAAGTATATTTGCAGATTGTATTTTCCATCTATAACTACGAGAATTACTATACTGTTTTGAAGGCAACTTATTAGAAAGTTTTCCAAAATTCCTCTTTTAAAAACTTTCCGAAAGATGAACTTATTGATGAATAGTAAAATTTTCAGAAATTTCTTACAAGAGGCCATTAAACGCATTTAAGCTGATGTTATACACGTTCTTAAATCCCCATGGGTAGCTAATAGATAAGACCACTAGTAGTTTGATGCGAATTCGAATTCTTGCGAACTATTTCCATAGCTATTTTCGGCGGTCTTTTCCTACATGTAACATGAAAATGTACCAGTTGCTCTTAGAAAACCAACTACAAAGGTACTCTATACGTAAAAAAGGCTGTCAAAAGCTTTTCCGTATTTGATCGAGACAACAATCGTAAATTTGACCTTTGCTTTTAATATTCTTCCTAATCTCATTCTCATATTATGGTAGCTTTTTGCTAAACATTTATTATTTATTATAATAATGGCCACAAAGCGTAACAATCATGATGTTAATAAAGATTGTAAACCATTAAAATGTAATTAATGCCAGAAAAATGAATGACTTTTTCTATTTATCATCAGTATATTGTACTCTACAATACGTATATTGTATAATGCACTATATAGTACATGCCTTGTTTGTACAATGAACTACAACACACATATATTGTAGTACATTGTACTCTATGGTATAGAAGCTACATTTCATTTCACACTCACAATTTTCAGTTTAGGTCATGACGTCTAAATCCTTAGCTTAAAAGCATATGAGAGAGAGAGGGAGAACAATTATAGTAAACAACAGTAGTATACTTACAATATAAATAATTAAATATTTTGATGTATGGTTTATTAAATATATTAAACCATATTTATATAAGTTACATGACTAATTGTGTTTACATGAGCTTTCGTAATTATCCTCGTATCTCCAGAGAATTACTGATGGTCAAAAGAAAGGATAGAGGAATTTGCCTGTGAAATCCTGTCATTGGGATTTCCAATATAGTTTATAGATCCTAAATTCCGTTAGCTAAACAATTATGAACGATATATAAAACTTAAGTTTCATTTTTTTTAGATCTAAAAGTGAAATCAATCAAATAACTTGGTGAGAGATATATTCCCAAATACATTATATGTAAGGCGGTTAAGTGAACAAGACCATTGAAAACTGCTTGATTTGGCTTGGAATCTCGGTGGACGGGTAAACGGCATGGGCGTTTACTGGTTTCTGCTGTATGTAATGCGAATACGAACCAACTTCCTTTAGGAAATCCTCTATAAAGCATAGCGGATAATTCTCATATATTTTGCTGTAACCAGTTAAAGAAATAATCAAACTTTGTAGCTTATGTCTATAGTCTTTTGTTTAAAATTCGAGGTCGTAAAGATGCTTACATATATTGTTACGTTACTTTCTTCCTTCACGTTCGTACGGGGTTCGTAGATTTGAAGTGAATAACGACGACACTTGATGAAGTATCAAAAACACTCTTTATTTAGCCAATATTTATTAGGACAGCTCCAAAATCACGTTCTACACATCAAAGAACTACTATAAACACGCTGACACAATCAGCGACACACCCTTCACATTATCAGGCTATTACGGTGGAGACAGCTTCCCTGCAAAGCACCAGAGTACAGCTCCGGACTCTGCTCGGTCATTCTCGGAACTCCACGTACTCTCGAGACTCTCCACGCTACAACTCGCGATGCACTCGACAACACACAGAGCACAGCTCCCGACTCTTCGGTTCAGTCGTTCCCGGACCTTAACACACTCTCTCGACGATGCACTAACCGCGATACACCCTTCGATGCACTCTATGACCCACTCGGCACACGCTGGCCGGCTGTCAACTCGATCGTCTCCGCACAGACTAACTAGATAAGACACACTGACTGTCCGCGTACCAGCAGGATTTATATAGTTTTTGGCTTGTGTTCGAGAACATTCTGGGCTAAACCGGTAAGAATTCGCTCCAGAAGCTTCTCCATCGGTCCATGGCATATAGCCAATTTTGTCGCCAAATGGGCGATTTCTCGCCAAATGGGGCAACACTGCCTTCTCTTGCCGTTTTATGGCAACATTAAACCTGCTTTGCAGGGAAGCCATCTTACCGCGACATTTCGTAACAATATGAATACATTCTATGTGTATATATGTGTAACTCACAGTTGGAGATCATCGTGTTTCTACTTTTTTTTTCCAATGGCAGATTGTGAACAATTACAAATGTAACCCAGTCCATTAATCTATACAAGGCCGGATGTGGTGGTCTCTTTATTATGGAGGCACCTAATAGGTGGGCTACCATCGCCTTTCCTATGAAGGGACGGACAGTTACAACCATGCCTTCTCCGGGATTCGAACCCAGGCGCTTTAGCATCGCAGTTATCAATAATGATAAATAATCGGCTTTATGGACAAGTAATTCCTATTGATTACGACACAGATTCAGAATGCATATGTAATATAAGAAGGCCCTGACTGTCAAAATCCCTGGAGTATGAGTCAGATTTTAATCGAATAGAAAGTTAGTTATCACTTGCGATAAGTATAAGTAATGGCCAGCTCTGCTTAAATTTCAGCCTATGTATTTCGTGACATTTATTTACCATAAATGTTGCTTGCTGTGAGAAAAAAAATATTTATTTTCTTGTAACAGTTATTTTCTCATCAAGCTTAATCGATAATATAAGTGTCAAAATTATTTAGTGCTCTCGCATAAATCTGAAACAGACGACACAACGCAAATAATGAAAAAGTAAATCATCTTTGAGCTTCAAGTAACGAAATTACTTTAAACTTTTCTTTCATTTCTTATATTTTATTTAAGACAACAGAATACTAGAAACGTGAAAGACATGGACATTAACATAGAAACAACGTACGCATTTGCAAAGAAAATATTTTGTGCGATGTGAAAGGAACAGAATGCAACAAAATTGCAATAATAATACACTATATACATATTAGTACACAATGCCTATACAGCTGGGTCGGGATCGTAGTGTAATCCAATGTGTTCTGTTTTTTGCACTAAATTCATGAACTCAGCTGTATAGTATATAATCTAAGATTAAGATTGCTTCTGATATTAAGAGCATCTTTGAAGGATTTTATGATTTTATTATTCCATGAAACAGGAAGCCATCTTCCGAACACTGCATGTAAATTCTATCCTCTGGGATTATTCAAAGAAAACAAATGATAATTTTCACGTTTCCATGTCACTCATGCGCGTCATTTAACGAAAACAAAACTGTAAGGATCCCGCCTAAATGTCATTACGCCAACAGAAAATGATGTCATCGGAAAGTATGGCCAATCACAAGAGTATACAGATATTTCCCTGTACCCGCGGCGCGGAAAGGAAAAGATGTTTATATGCTAACCGGCCTTTATTTTTGCAATCGTTGGTCGTAGTCATATACCAAGGTCTATAGAAGACCAGGTTAACTCAGTTTGGGTAAACAAACGAAAAGTGCGTTCTCTCTGTATTGGGCTCTGAGGTCACTGAAGTTATGTCTCGTCAGAATAGTCTTCTCCTTTGATTTGAGCTGAATGTAATTTTTTAAACGTTTGGAAACATTAATTTGTCTATTTTCTATAATAAATATTACTAAATTTATTTTAGCTTATGATTGGTACGTATTGTGTGATAGCATAGTTCACAAATAATTTAGACCAGAGTTTAAAATTGCACCAGAGCCCACAGGAGCCCGGCTTTGGTGCTTCTTAGTTTTGAGAAATTATAATTCTAACCGGAGCGCACGGAGCCCTTAATAAGAAGGCTCCTACACTTCTTTAATGTAATTGAACAGCAATTTCATCAGAAATCTGATCTCGAAAATTTTATTTTTAATAATAAAATTCCATTAAAAATCTATTCTAATTTCTGAATGCATGCTTCTCTTTCCTTGGGAAACAAACCCTTGGATGGAGGTTGAGACTTTAAAGAAAGAAAAGCACCCACTCACATGTCAAAAACATATTCTCCAGAAAATATACAAATTTATGACAGCAGGGAAAGTTTTCGTTCTAACGCTAGTGTCTACTCGCGGAAAAGAGAACCTGGAGACTTATTGGAGCGGTGTAACCGGGTAAGGACGGAGGATGAAAATTGTCACTTGTTACTCTTTTTCAGCTAACTCTCCGATTCGGTGAAAATTTTCTCTCCTGTCATATTCCTGCTTGACAGCTAGAATTATACCGAGAGGAAATCGTGGTCAGAAAATGCTCGACTCTTCTCTTTTTGTTTTCATACAGGTCATCCGTTGAAATTTTCTCTATATTCTCTTACTATTTATAGCATTATCTGTATTTGCACTAGTGGCGCTTTAACCATTTTAATATTTTTCATTGGTATGCTGGAAAAAGAGTGGTCTTTATCTATCAACCCTTGAAGTAGTACATTATATTCAAAGTTTAAATTCAACCGGAGCTATTTCTTATTTTTTTGTGTGAAATTGTAATTCCAACCGAAACCCAGAATAAGTTAAGATCCAGTATTTAATTTTTTATTTAATTATTTACCATTTATTTAATAAATTATTATATTTTTATTTATTTCTTTATATTTCATTAAATTTTAATATTACTTGTTTAATTATTCCAATCATTGATTTAATTGTTTAACTATTAATTATTCCAATCATTAATTATTTAATTGTTTAACTATTAATAGTTCCGATCATTAATTATTTAGTTGTTTAACTATTAATTATTTCCTAGTCATTTAATTTATTTATTTATTTTTGTTCTTCTTTCCTGACAGTCTTCCACAGGGCTCCGGCACATATAATTTTAGAAATTAAGCCCTGAGTTAGGCAAAACAAAAAGTAATTACCAAAGCGTATCATTTCACAAGTACGGAATTGCATTGTCCGTACTGATTTGATTTAATGTTTAAATAACGGTGGTACAATTAATTTTGAATTTTCAGATTATATAGATTAATTTAGCAGACGTCTGAATAGTTAATTTATGGGTAGAAACTTCTATGAATTCAGTTATGGGTATTTAAATATGAACGGTGGAGAGACAGAAGTGAAACTGAAAACTTATGTTATGGAAATAACTTAAATATATTTAGTAACTTGATATCGAACAATATGTAATCAAATTACATTCGTATTTTTGATGAATGGATTTTTATGCTTCTTTCTAAGGATACTTGAATTATCATATATGAGATACATATATCTGTTTATTTAATTTTAGGCAAATTTTTTTATTTAAATATTTTAACTACTTCTCAAAACACAAAATTACACAAGTTATTAAAAATGGCATTTTATCCATTTCAGTTGATTATTTATCAAATATCATTATATGTAATGCATCAGCAATATAGCTAGCTAGCTAGCCATGTAATTATTCTTTTAATATTTATATATTCTGAGAGATGTTTTGCGAAAAATTAATAGCAGAAGTATTTCAGAGATTTATCACAACCATTCCAGTATTTTACATATTTGTACCTTAAAATAATTTTATTGAATATTCAGATCACAACTTTAAAAAGACAATAATGTAATAGAGAAGAAATAAGTAAAAAAAATGGTTCTAGCTTACCGTACTCTGTCTCTCATATTACTATTTTGATAATGTAAAAGGATTTGCAGAAATTGTTTGATTTGGCTTCAGTTTTAGCTCTAAGTATTTTAGAATTTCGCAACTACTTTTGCTTGCTAGATATGGTAATCTAATCTTCTTATTCTATTGTTCTTCATTACAGAGAAAACCTTCCTTTCCCTTTTGTATTTTTTACTTAATTATCACTTACTTGTAGGCGTTAAAATTTCCTTTCTGTTATATAGATAAGAGAAAAGAATAAAGCATTACTTTTTAAGCAACACCATTTTTACCACTGAAGAAACTCCCGGACATGACTCCATAAAATGAACCAAAAAGGTTTAATATCCTTCAGTGGATGATTTTATTTCTGTCGAAACATGACCAGTGGCTGAGATGGCAGTCCAGATAGCAGTTATTAAATCATTTTAAAAAGATGCATGGGTGTAGTTGTTGTGCATATCATTTTAGAATTTACATCTGAGTTTTTATAGGAGCATAAAAAGAGGACATAAGTATATTACATAGAATACAACATTATGAAGAATACATTTATAAAATATTTCATACATTTGAAGTAATACAGTATACATACAAATAGTAAACACATAAAAACGAAATAACAAACACAATAATTAAGATTTCTAAGTGAGACAAGCACTGCAGTAGCTATCTGACTGAAATAGGGCTCTAGCAACATCAATAAATTTAAATCTCAGCCGAATTAGATTCCAAACATTAGGGATAAATTGTTACAGCTTTCAATACCAGACAGAGAGTTAGGTACAAAATAAGTAGCCTTAATTTGAACTTCTTCTATTTCAACATTAGATACTACTATAGTACATCGTTTCCAGTTCTTGTAAAACTCATTTTTACTCAAGCAAAATCCAGTAACTTTAGAAGTAGCTAAATCTTGAATGGCAAATTCTAAAACGAAGTTTAAGAGATTTTTGGTGAAATAATAATTTACTGGGGGAGATTTTCATAAGTAAGACTTAATCTACATAGTAAACAATATTTGAGTTAGATATGTTTTAACTCCAAATATTCGAATTTTTATTTTCCCAACGGGAAATAAAAATTATCTCGAAAAGAAATGCGAAATCACCGTTACGGTGCGACTAATACTAACTTCAGTGACGTCACAGACGAACGAATTCCCGCCTTTTCGTTTGTTTACCAAAGTGAGCTAACCTGTTCTTCTCTAGACCTTGGCCATATATTTTATTGCAAAGGTTTTTTTTTAAAAAAAAAGTAACTTTTAAATGCGATTTTCCTGTTCCTATACTTATATAATAAAAATTATAAAAAATTTGACTCCCGTACGACAAAAATTGATCGGGATATTTAATTTCAGAATAAGCAATTTTTTATATCATTTTCAACTTGCGTTGGGGAATCGGTTAATTAAGTTAGAATAATTCGAGGAAATAAGTTTAAATAAAATGCAGCAAAAAAATTGTGTATAATTTAATAGGCCGTACAAAGAATCTGATGTGATATGATATGAGGGACGCATCCGACCCTCCTGGCAGACTTAACGTCGCCCTATGGCCTTTTTGCGGGCTGCGCCAGAGCAAGTTAGAAAAAAAAAATCTTCAATAAAAAACATGACTAAAAAACAAAATTAAAATTAAAATCCCTACTGCAAGCTTATCATGATTAATCTTCTCCATCATTTTGCTGGCAAATTCTTTCAGTCTTTTAAAATCATTTAAAATCACATATATATTAAAAACATCATTTTTCTTATACTCGTTCCTGATATCAGTAAAATATTTACATGTTTCCACATAATGCTCCGCAGTGCCCGGTTCTTTACAGATATAGAGGTCAGACCCTTGTGATTTAAACCTTTTAAAATAGAAAGGAAAACGGCCATGACCTGTAATGATTTGGTTAACGTCAAGGTCTTAATAACATGAACCTTTTTTAAGTTTAACAAATTTCATATAACCTTTATTTCGATCAGACCTTTCCCACTCCTCCATCCATTTATCATAAATATAATTTTTCATAATAGTCACAGAGAATCTAATGCGGTGTCCACATCAGAATTTTTTTTTTTTTTAAGAAGGAGCTTGATTAGATAATTGTTACACTACTAAATCGTTCACTGAGACCAGCGGTTGCAGTGAGCGTCTCCTAGGGGTATGCAATGGCTTAGTACCATCCGTGAACGATACGTTCCTTTTGAAGGGCGCCCGGACTGAAGTGTCCTATGCCTAAAGATCTGGAATCACTTTTCGAACGTTGGGATCTTAAGATGTTAAAGCATAACTGGATGAAGCAATAAATATGGCATTATTTCTTATGTACGATAAAAAATGTTGATGGTACAGGCACCCGAGGATAATGTAGCCGGAGAGTAAATCAGCAATAGCACGCAGGAAACGTGCGATGAAAGTAGCGTCAGGTGTTGAGGCCGTCGTCGATGGGCGGAGGAGGCTGTCTGGTCTAACTTTGCAACAGGTCACATGACAGGAGTGTCCAGTGGTGGAAGAGAGAAATACTTTGTAGGTTGAAAGCTGAGGGTCCCCATGCAAGCAGTGATTTTTGTGGTATTGAGTGTGTACTTGGACTTAAAAGATTTTTCAGATTTTTTTTTCCTTTTTTTTCATATTAGTATGCATTAATTAAAGATGTTGTCTTCTTCACAGATATTGAATATGATGAATAGCTTTTCCATGGGTGTATCTTCTGCTCTGAGTTGTTCTATGTTGGATCTAAGAAGTGTGAAGAATTTAAATATGTTGCTGTTACCAAAAATAGAGTTTAATTCTTTTAGTGTAGTAAATATGTCTGTGAAATTGTTGAGACTTGGTTGGGTGTTGCTGTTCTGGTTTCTGGTGTTTTGTGTATTATTTGAGGTAGCTTGTGCATAAGTTTTGCCTTGTGTGAATGTAGCTGTTTGTGAAGTTGTATTTTTTGGAGTGAAAGTGTAGTTAGGTGAGCTGTTAGTGTTTCTGGGTGTGTTTGGGGGGAATTTCTCGCAACCGCGATAAGATACTGGGTGATTTTTGGAGCAATTGGCACAAACTGGGTTGTCTATTTTACCTGGTGTAGGGCAATCTGCTGTTTTATAGTTTTTTGGCACATTTGACGCATCTTGGCATGAAAAAACAATTATCTGAGGAGTGATGGAAACGTTGACAGTTGTGGCATTGTGGTGTAATGTTTTTGTTAATGTATCTTTTAATTGTGATTATGAACATGCCTAGGTGTGTTTCACTGTAAATTTTGTCGATGTTGTCTGTTTGCATAAGTTGAACTTGGAAGAGTGGCATGGGTTGTTTAGTTTTAAAACGTGTTAATTGTACTATTTTGTATATTGTGTAGCCTAAGTTCGTGAGTTCTGTTGAGACTTCTTGTGTGTCTGTTGTGATGGGTAAGCCTCTGATAACAACTTTGATCGGTCTTTTGTGTTTGGGTGTAATGACATAGTGTTCTATGTTGTGTGTTTTTAAATCTAATGTTAATTGTCTGTGATCGTCTGTTGTGCATGGGAGTAATTTGATGTATACATCGCTGATTTTTCTGTAGAAATTAGCTTGTGTGAGAGTAGAGAGTTTTTTGATATATTGGTTGTGAGTTGCGCCATCTTCCGGCTTAACCATAACTGGTGTGGGATTATTGTAATTTACCAGTCTATCATTGGGTGTATGAGTGCTATTAATTCTTCGTGATGATTGAGTGGTGTTATTACTAGTATCTGAGTGTGTGCTGGACTGAGATAAGGCATTAAAACTATTTTGGGTAGGAATTACATTTGCTGGCAGATTTCTGGGAACTTTAGCTGGCTTAGTGGGTTTCTGGAATCCATCTGGGTATTTTTCACTATCCGAGTTATCATCTGGTTTGCGTTTTGAATTAGTGCTTGGGTGCGTGTAGCTTGCATGAGATACAGCAAAATTCAACTTACCCCTCAGCATATCCAAGTTTTTCTTCTTTTTTTCCGAGTTCTTTTTTCATAATTTCCGAATGGTAGTCTCGATCAGTGACGGGTCTTCTAGCCGATAGTTCCTTGATGAGCTTCACACCGTAATCTATGCTGCGTTCTAGTTTCCTAATTTCGTCTCGTAGCGTAGCGATTTCTTTATCCGTAAGAGCATGGTCGTTGTCCAGGTCCATTTCCGTGGCCGCCGTATTCGAGGTGTCCGATGCCGGATCCATAACTTTATCCGGTGGAACTGCTTCGCTTTTAGGAATCTGCTTAGTATCATCCGTGAACGTTTCGTTCGTTTCCAAGGGCTCCCGGACTGAAGAGTCCTATCCCTATCGAAATTGCTTCACTTTTCGATCATTGACATAGTCTGCTTAGTACGTGCCATGACAACGACAAGTAACGCTTTCGTTAAAACGAGATTTTACAATGAGTAATGGCAGAAAATAAAAAAAAAAATATTGTAAATTATGCCCAGGAAAAGGAAAATTTTCAGAAAATTCAAATTTGGAACTGGATGAAAGAAAAAGCAATTTTGAATATTTCGTATGTGCCTGTTACTGACCGAATGTATTAAAAAGCAGTGCAATAAGTTGTAGCTAGTCCTGTCCACACCTGTCATACTACTAGAGTTCTTTCGCATCATTTGCCGATACGTTTTCATCTGAACTGGACCTCCATGCAATGTGAACTTACTGCTATAGGCTTACATTTTGATACTAAGGCCTTTCTTACGGCCATCTAACGGTTGGTATCACACAACCATTTCTTTCAGATGAACAACTGTTTCATACAATTTTTCTTTCTGCTTTACCACTGAAAGAAAGTCAAACGATTTTTTTCTGCAGAAAATTGTAAGTTGTTCGTTTTCAACAACCCGTCAGCTATCAGCATCGAATTCCTTGTTATCAACCATCATTTATATTCAAGAACTAGTTTTCCGTTTACATAATAACCCCAAAACGATCCGCGGAGATTGGCTGCTTTATATCGTGTGAAAAAGCAGAAATATTGTTCTGAAGAGTTGTTCTTCCGAAATGTTTTGAAAGTGTGATACTTAAGACGCGCTGTATGTAGTTGCTTCCTTCCCAGCTCTATCATAGTATATTGTAAATTATTATTATTATTAATAATTATTGTATATTTTAAATAAAATAGTTAATTGATAAATATTAATGCTTTCAGATCTATGTCAGAAAAAGAAATCACAAAATACTCATATTCTCAATTCAATCATTAACGTACTAATTCTTATTAGTTTAATTAGATGCAAAATATTTAATTATACAGTATAGCGGCGTGTTAGTTGTCTTCTGTCCCTCCAATAATGCTTTAATTATCCTAAAAAATTAGTTCATATTTGTTTTCAAGCAAGGTATATACTATTTCAATAAATAATTATGGATTTACATAAAAACTCTCATTCTGAAAATTCATATATTCAACATTGTTTAATCGGATAATTGCAGGGACCGGAAATTACAAGGAAATGATTTGTGTTTTAATGAAGTGTTTTTTTTTTCAGCAGAAAGAAGCAGTGGGTATTGAAAATAACCAGCGGTTGTTCTAAGAAGGAAAGAATTGCATGAAATCAACCAATGTAATTTATTAGTACAGTGTCTCACAAAGTGATGGGACACTTGTGCTTTACAAAAGGAAACTATAGTAAAATAAGTTAAAAAAACATGTAAAAATTTTTTGTGGGTGTGTTTCATACTTAAATTTAGTAACAATTATTACATAACATACATTTTCTCAAAATATTAAAATATTAATTTAATAAAAATACAGTTGTTTAGAACGGAGCAAAAAAGGGCTCACATAAGTGATGGGACACTTACTTTTCCATCAAATATTTATCCAAAAATTTTACTTTTTAAAAGGTTTTAATATTTTGTTGGATTTCCTTTCACTTTAAAAACATGATTTAATCTTCTTGCGATGGATTGGGCTAATTTTTTTGTGATTTCTGGAGTGCTTTTACCCCATTCTTCTTGAAGCACCGATTTTAATTGTTGTTTTGAAGAAATGGTGTGTTTGCGAACTCTTGCCAAATATTCTCTATGCGATTTAAGTCTGGAGATTGTGGTAGTGTTTTTATTATTTCAGGACAGTTATACAGCAGCCAGGGTCTAACGTTCAAAGCAGTGTACTTGGGGTCATTGTCCTGGTAGAATTTAAAATCGTTATGAAGATTCAATTTTCGTGCTGAAGATTTCAAATTTTGATTTAAAATGTCAATATACTTGTAATGATTCATTATACTGTCAATAAAAACAAGATTACCAACTCCAGCGGACGACATACACCCCCATACCATAACTCCTCCTCCAGCATGTTTTACTGTTGGCACCAAGTTCTGTTTGCGAAATTCTTACCTGGGTTTTCTCCACACCAAGATTCTACCATCAGAACCAAATATATTAAATTTACTCTCATCAGCAGATATAACTTTATTCCAGTAATCAGAATTCTTATTTATGTTGGATTTTGCGAAAGCCAGTCTTTCTTTTCACTTACGAAGAATTTTTTCCTGGCTGCTCTACCGTGATATCCAGTAGATCGAATTACTCTTCTATTAGTCTCAGGATTAACAATTACTCCATATAATTCTTGTAAATCAGCAGCAACTTTAGGAGCACTCATTCTTGGATTTTTTTTTTTTTTTTAATATTTCGAACAATAATTCGCTTTATTCCGTTGGATAGCTTTTGATGGTCGGCAAGGTCTTCTTTTATCCTGAATCATATGATTCTTTTTATATCATTTATAAATTTTATTGGATAGCTTTATTATTGGATCATTTATTGGATAGCTTTTGATGGTCGGCCAGGTCTTCTTTTATCCTGAATCATATGATTCTTTTTATATCATTTATTTTTATATCATTCATGATATTGAAAACTGTTGAATGACTCAAGTTAACTGTTTCAGCAGTTTCTCTAATAGATTTTCCACGTTCAATATGCAAATTAATAACTAATTTTTTAATTTCAGGGAAAGTTTCGTTTCGTTTAGCATTCATGGCTGCACAGAGCTAAAAAACGCAAAAATTCCAAAACAAACTCGAGAGAAATACTACAGAGGATTTTATAAATTATTGCCAATTGCTTTTGAGTAAAAATAAAACCCCCAAAAAATATTTTTATTGTAGTACGTATTAGTATCTAATGGTGTCCCATCACTTATGTGAGCCCTTTTTTGCTCCGTTTTAAACAATTGTATTTTTATTAAATTAATATTTTAATATTTTGAGAAAATGTATGTTATGTAATAATTGTTACTAAATTTAAGTATGAAACACACCCACGAAAAATTTTTACATGTTTTTTTTAATTTATCTTATTAGTTTCCTTTTGTAAAGCACAAGTGTCCCATCACTTTTGTGAGACACTGTATATCATTAACTCTTAAACTGTGGTCATCCTGTTACTTAGTATGCTATGAAATCAAATCAAAACTGCACGTTTTTTAATCGCAAACTAAGTCAACTTTTTATTTTTTTTAAATTGTAAAAAATAAAACTTTTTTTATTATTATTTTAAATAACTTCGTATTGAAAATATTTCGCAGGTTTATTACTCACTCCTTTTTCAAAGGAGTTTTATGTTCTCGCAAGGACTAACTCTGATACCCTCCTTGCTTATAAATAATTCCTTTAGGATATATTCCTTCCTTTCCGTATTTCCATTGAACGACGGATTTTAGTAAAAGTCAAATGAGTCTTGAATAAATTTAATAAAGTCTTTAATATTAAGCTATGCAATTATGTGGCGCCTTCTGTTTCACCAGTTTATGAAATGTACAGAAATCAAGTGACGTCCAAGAGCAAAATATAAACATCGATTTCATATCAGTTATCGAACTTTTACTTTGCTTTTTTCTTCTTTCCGTGATTCAAAACAAGATTTCTGGCGTCATCAGGTGCGAAATTTCTTCTATTCTTTTCTTTCTATTTTTCTATTTTTTTATCTGATTAGACTTAATCTCAAACATATCAAGACTCGCTTTGAGCAATTGGCCTCTTCAGTCAATATATGACTCGAAGCAGGACCGTCTATGTTAGTGCTGGCGCGCGTAAAGCTACTTTCACTAATTGTATTCCATTGTGATATGTATTCGGTGTATATATTCGTGTAAAATAATCAAGAATCATGGCTACGATTTTCCCTGACAGTAAGTGTTTACATAGATGAATCCTGCATCATATTAGCTAGATTTGTAATTAATTTTTGATGCTCCTATTGTTTGTTTATTTATTTTCTTTTTGACTACGGCAAAAGCAAGCGAATGCTGTCTGTTTACGTTATTGTCTATTTACGTTACAAACAGGGGAAAAAACATGAAAACACTCAATCAGCTTGTTTGCAGGGAAGCAGAAACCCGTACTAAAACTTGTCAGCTGTTCAATACGGCAGAGAACTGTGATAATTTGTTTGTCAAACTTAATGACAGCTTTTGATATTTTTCTAAAAAGTCACTCGGTTACTATTAAATTTTTTAACATCGTGGGAAAGTTAAAATTTTTATTTAATCTTCTAAAATCGGAAACCATTTATTTTTACTATCTTGCGAGTGGAAATCAGTAAAAACAGCTAATATTTTTATAAGAAAAAAGTAATTCGGGAATTCAATATTATCATATGTTTAAATTGGTCGTCGGGTTCAGCGGTTACAGCAGGTATTCGCAAACGTTCTTATATCGACTTCTTTTTAATATCATGGTTTTTCTTCATCAACTCCCTTTCATTTTTATACGGTATGCAACATCATCATAATGCAAATGATTAGGCATAAATAATTTAAAGGTCATAATTAGATTGAGAATATGAAGAAAAGTTTTGAAAAAGTGGTTTATTAGATTTTAGTTATTTTTTATTACTATTATTAATTTTACAAATTTGAATAGGCTTTCAGATGCTAATTCCACATAAGTTCGATTTTAATTAAAATGATAGCTACGGTTGATGTATTGATGCAATTCTTTTAATGTTTGAATTACTTAATTTTTAAATCACCTCTGTTTTATTTTTTTTTTTCCGTTCCAATTTTGGGTTCTTTGTAATTTTTTCCTTTTTGTTATGTTTTCTCATGTTTTATTTTTTCATACCACACGTATTGCATAAAAGATTTATACTTTTCAAAAATATTAATGACTTTTAAAATGCATTAAATAACTTTAATTTATTATATTTATTTTATATGATTTATTTTATATGATTTTTTTTTCCTTTACTATATGATATAGTGAATTTATTTTAGATGATTTCTTCTTTATTCTGTCATATGGTTTTCTTTACTATCTTATATAGTTTCATATCAATAAACAATTAATTATCACTTTTGGGACTTGATTATGTCCAGCACTTTCCTCTGCATATTTATTATTGACCCTTGATCATCCCTGAACCACCTTAAAATTTCATCGGTCCCCCAGGGGGTCAATACCTAGCCCATTGGGTATCCTTGGGTTAGGGGAATGCGTTCGCTCGTAATGTTCAGCATATCATTAGTAATAATATTATTTAATTATGTTCTCAGAAATGCTTATCATTTTCAGTTGTTTTACTTGCTTAATCGGTTATGGCAAAATATGCAAAGGCAACAGTAGACGACGGTTTTAGCAAAAATCGACCAAAAATTGGGAAATAAAAATTTAATATGAAAATATTCTACGGTTTTAACTCTATCATCTACAAAAAACCGCTTGTGTGTAAAATTATTTCTAAAGTTGTTATAAGTTGTTATAATTATTCTAAATTGGCACATCTAAAGGGACATTTAAATGTCCCTAAAAAGGTAAACAAACATTTGAGAATCGCTATTTTAATTTCCGCGACTAATACTTTTTACTATTAGTAAGATATAAATGTGTAAGATATGAAGACCGCAATTTATGCAAGTTTGTTTCACTATTCTTCCACGAATGACTCATCCAGACATTATAAATGCCTAATAGGTGTCATATCATATCCCTCCCCCAAGTAGCATTGCCAAACGTAAGAAACCTAAATCTCATTCAATGATAAAAACCAAATTAACAGTAGATGTTTTATCCGAAATACTGCCAGTGTATAAAAGACTAGCCAGTAATGAACTTTTAGGAAGATGCATATCTGGAGAAACACAAAACACTAGAGAGTTTACATAGTGTCATTTAAAAGAACTGCTCCAGAGAAACATTTGTATCGAAAACAGACTCGAAATAGCTGTTACAGCAATTAGTAACTTCAATTTTGAGTGTTTAAATACTTTAGGTATGGAAATGGAAGACATAAATTCATGTTCAATATGTATTGGGCAAAGGCAAGATACACATCGTATAGAAATGCAAAAAGAGGCGTTCGTCTGGATACCAGAAAAAAAGAACTGCCAAAAAAAAAAAAAACTGTGTGAAGTAGCTAAACATAATGAAAATGTAAATAAGGAAGAGGACATATGGTGCAGGGAGTTTTTAATGTGATTCTCAGTTTTAAAAAAGTATTTAGGTGAATTTACTGAAAGTGTTCGAGAAAATTTCTAAAATAATATTATTTCTTACCATTCTACAATTTTATTAGCAGAAAAATTATTTATTCATACGTAAAATAATGTTAAAACAATTTATATTAAATAAAATCATATATTAGGACATACTGAGAAGTAAATAAAAGGTAAGCGTAAAAATATTCTTAAAATGTATTTTTCTCATAATGAAATTTTCGTGATTATTACATTTTCAAAATGCTCCATGCGCTTTAGTTTATGTTCGAAATGATTGTAATTTGTAACTTTGATTCCTATTTATACATGTAACAAAACTTAGCATGCATTTTTGAATGCAAATTCATTAAGGGAATAAAAGTCCAATTAAAGTGTATTAAAGTGGGAAATTTTGTCGAAAATTTAGGTATATGTGAAAGAAATATTAATAAAAAACTAACATTTTATACAATTTACTAATTGATACTTGTATTTGTAATGCATTTTCGATAAAAATCAAGCAAAAATAAAAAGAAACAGAAAAAAAAAATTAAGTCGCATGAAGCATTTTGAAAAAAAATTTTAAAGTTAAAACAAAATTAAAAAAAAAAAAATTAAATTGCAATGAGCCAGAAATTTTTTTCAAAGATATTTGATATAACTATAGTAAAATATACATGCATGCAAAGTTTCATATCTCTATGACAATAATTTAAAAAAATATATTTGAACGCCCACTGTCCCCTTACCTTCGTGGAGGACTTTTGAAGAGAAACTGGTATATGTATTTACATTAAATAAGGAGGAAGCCCCGAAAGCGCCAGTGCAGTCAGCCTATTTGCCCATATTTCAATATGGATTGAGAAATTAGTATTCGGTATTTAATGCAGTCTGTCAGTGGTGGTCACTTGGTCACTTTTAGAACTGGCCGTCTTAAGCAGGTGGTCATTTTGAGAAGTATGTGCTATATCGGTGATTATTACATATAAATGTCTTTATTTTAAATAATATATAAAAAATATCAGTAATCATTATAAGTTGGATAAAATGGTAATAATTTGAAGCTGAATAAAAATTTTTTTAAATATTTGATGAATTGTTTTAGCTATTTTCTCTCATTTTAAAATTATTGTTATATGATAATATTCATTATCATTTTATTTTGACGTACTTTTATCAAGTATTAAATTCAGATTCTTAACTTTGTCAAATGATCTTTTACTCACAAGGGAATAAAAATGTAAATGAATTGGTTTTCTAAAATGCATTCTAAATATTTTTCTGGCATCTTAACTTTTTTTAAATATAGGATTTAAAAAAGTCAACATTATTTCAAAATGATAATATTGCGGTTAACGAAGAATAGAAAGCTCATAGAGTTCAGATATGTTCATTTATCAAAGAATAAACAAAAACCGCATTGACGCAATTAGAAGCTCACCAAGTGAAATTTTTAATTTGAAAATTAGCGCCACATTTAAACGCGAATAGCTGAAAAACTACTTATAAGATATTTATAAAATCTGTTATTTTGACACAATTTGAGACACAGAAATATGTTTCTATTATTTTATTACTTTATATGTTTAACAGAGGACCAATGCGTCCAGTCGTGGCCAACTGGAAGAACACAAATTCACGAAGGTCACGGTCCAGTTGTCGAAGGTAATCAGATGTCCAGTCGAGCGCGGTTAATCAGTGTTGATGCTCTCGGCAACGGAGCGAGAGTTCAAAATATAGATAGATAGATCTGTGATTGGGGGGGAGAGAAGAAATCGGTGCTTTTTTCAGAGAAAGTTCGATTTTGTGCCAAAAAAACACAATTTAGAACAATGTTATCAATACAATAGATATCTCAACTCTTCCCTTCGAAACATAAAAAATGCATTATAACTTTCCAGATTAGCTAACAAGAATCGAAGATATAGACCTGTCCTCCCCTCCCCACATGCAAGTTGTCATACATGTAATTGTTAGAATCTTTCTTAGCTTTGCTGCAAACTTCATAATAGCAATATCACACTTCGCTCTCTTATCGTATTTACAGCAAGTTCTTATTCTTTACAATGTTATCGCAACTCAAAAATGTTCGTACGGTAGTAGACAATGCTACACCATTGCCACAGCATAATATTCAACTGGAAGTTATCATGAAATAAAGCTGATATTCCCATGTTTTCTTCTTCATACTTTTCCTGAAGAGTTCTCAAGGTATTTGCATAATAGTCGGTATTCACTGTCTGTCCATATTTATGCAATGTTGGCATCTGTATAGTGGTTGACCTCCCAGAATATACTTTGTCGATTACTTGTATGTTACAACCTTTCAGTTCCTCTGTGATCAAAGCACTGAAGCACGGCTAAATATTTCAACACCATATACTTAACTATAATATTTCTAGTGCTTGCGTACAATCGTCTCAAATTTGGTACAAAATTCAGTCACATTTCTGCAAGATTTTCACGAAGATGTCTTTTTCATATGCCACGATAAAAGACGTAGGTGTTTCCTCCCTTTGTGAAAATATTGAATGTATAGCTATCCAACTACAGTTTCAAACATGTTCTTACACAAAATTCAGTGCAGGATTATCACGTCTAATACAAGTGTTCAAACTCAGAATCCAAATGCTGCAAATGCTAATCTTAACACTGACCAAATTGCCACAAATACGAATCTCACGCAGTGCTTAAGAACGAGTGGATTTGATGATTTACTCGAACTTATGAAAAATGATGACCGAGTTTCAAAAATTATTTGGTAGCAATTTGAATAGGATTACCCAAATATTCAGAAGTAAATTTCATAGACATGGGAAGCTGCAAAGATGATCTTGGTAGAAAAACGAATATTTTATACCAGATAATTGGAAGATATTAATAGTATTGTACAGAAAAATTTATTTTCTTTATGTTAGCTTAAATACTGTATTCTCAGTACGCCACTGAAAAGTTAATGCTTGAGATTATCTCATTTATTCTTGTTTAAATTCTATGCCCTTGCACTTTGTTTTATATACTTTATTTTTTTCACATGTAAAATCTTGGTATCCCCTCAAAAATTCTAGTCAATATTTGCTTTGGAATTTTCGCCCTGTTCGCACCTCTCCTAGCCACTTGGGAGCAGTATCACAGAATTGTAGCTGAACTCCTCATCTATCGACCTATTCGATTAACCGAAATGTTCTCATTTGAAACATTGTCTGAGGACGAATTTTTCTACAGAGCTTCGCTTTACGACTTTAATGTATGGTATGGCATAATTGATAGAAAAATCGAGTACTTGATACTTGGGGATAGCGCAATCACGTGCGGGAGTCTTGAACTGTGAGTTGCGTTCGTCTGAGTCGTCTAATAATGAAAAAGAGAAGTGGAGGGAGATTCAAAAGTTTTGTATTAGTCATTAATATTTCAGCGGTATCATATTTGCCGATAAAGCTTTAATAAAAAGAGGATGTTCTTTTAGAACATTTTGTTGCTGATGTCGAGTGAGTGCAAGCAAAATGCCAAGATCAGTCACGCGAATAAAAGATATTCGTTGCTAAAATAAAAATACAATTTTTTAAATAAAATAACAATCAGTTATGAAATTCTGAATTCGGTAACTACAGCTTTCGTTGGAACGTGGTACTAATAGAAATATTACGGAACCTTCATTTGTCATGCTGACAAAATGTCGATTGTTCAAGGTTTGATAGCTGTATCCTATTGTGAGAGCATTTTCGATAATTTACTTTGTAAAGATATATCTGTTACCGTGTCTCAGTGATGTTGTCATCAACTTTTGCTATCAAAAAGTCAATAACATTCGCGATTAAAATAATATTCCACCTTGTTTTTATATTAGAATAGCTGGGCATAAATAATATGACGTGTTAACATTGATAATAATACTATTTGAAAATGTCCTTCCAAATGCCCTCATGCAGCATTACGATAAATTATTAATAGCTGTAAGCCGAAAGAAAGCCCCCATTTATCAGGTTTTCATATCTTAATTTTTTTTAGCGAGGAAAGGTAAATTTAAACTTTGTAGACATTTTAATGTGCACGTTTATAAACCGCGTTCTAATTGCAATTATTCCTTCAATTTATTGTTATATTTTTAAAATGTTATGAATCCAGAGATTTTATTTCCGTTTACATAGACTGTTCTGAATTATTATCATTATCTTGCATCAAAAAACTTAATCAACGTGCACATGTTTCCCCTCCCTCCCCCACACACAAAGTGGATTTTTTTATTGTCATGAACATTAAAACATTATTTCAGTTTAGTATAACATTCCTCTTTGATACCTCACATATAAAAATTCAGAAGAAAAAACTGCAAGTTATTTGAAAACTAATTACTACAAAATATTTTATTTGAAAACTAATTACTACAAAATATTTTATTTGAAAACTACTTACTACAAAATATTTTATTTTAAAAACTAATTACTACAAAATAATTTGCAAGAATGATAACTTTATGCGAAGAAAAAATTTCTAAAATACTGTTCCAAAAAAAGAACCAAAACATACTTCAGAAACTAATAATTGTTGATAATTTTCTAAGAATTAAAAAAAAATTAGCCTAATTTCGCTTACAGCCCATTCAACAACTAAAACGTAAACTGTAGTATCGTTAAAGTGATCGTATAAGCGATAAATATGCTTATTTCTTTTAAAGAAAAGAAAAGAAAAACGAATTCTTTAGTTTAGTATTTAAAGGTAGATAAATGTTATCTGCAGAATACGAGTTGAAGCAAGGGAAAGATGTCAAACTCATAGATACACTTGGGCCAAACAAACAAGGTTTAACTTTAGGCGGGCCGAAAAAAAAAAAAAAAAAAAATCAATATTCATAGAAACGTAGATTTATTTCGAATAATACAATAATAAACATATATATATATATATATATATATATATATATATAGAAAAGAACAAGAAAAATTTAATGTTTACGTCCTGATACTTGACATCTCTTCTCTGCTATTATCTTTCCTATTTCGGGAGAAATTTTGTTTGCAGTGATAACTTTCAAAGCTGACCCAAAGTGAGCATCATTAATACGGTTTCTAATAGGAGACTTATTACCTTTCATGACTGAAAATAACTGCTCGCACCGATAAGTGCTACCAAACATGGAAATAATTTCATATGCGAATTTTCGAGTATTTTCAAACCTGGCTGGTAAATATTTGTAAAATTCAGGCACGCCCACTTCAATGAATTTTGCTTTCAAATTTGAGTTGCATTGAATCTCGATCACCTCC
The DNA here is from genome assembly GCF_044657685.1 of Stegodyphus dumicola. Classification (NCBI taxonomy): domain Eukaryota; kingdom Metazoa; phylum Arthropoda; class Arachnida; order Araneae; family Eresidae; genus Stegodyphus; species Stegodyphus dumicola. The sequence goes on along the minus strand of NC_140773.1, from coordinate 213,461,306 downwards.
ATTTGCATATGGCTAGGTACTGAGTCAATACTTATTGAGAAAATCGAAGAAAACAAAAAAAAAAAAAAAAATATTGTCTTCGAGGGAACTAAAATCATTAAACCTCGTTTCAAATTCAGTTGTTAAATTTGCAATTTTTTCTGCGTATTTTTGATACGAACAAGTATCATCTAAACTTGATTTGTTCATGCTGCACGTTGGGAAGTGCGTCAAATCTTCATTTTTAAGTTGTTTTTCCCAAAGAACTAGTTGACATTTGAATGCTTTAATTATGTCAAACATGTTCGTAATGATATGATCTTTTCCATCTTGATATGATCTTATAAAATTTATAACTTTTTTTACATATGACAAAACATTCTCCATATTTATTACTTTCGTGCATAGAACTTTTTGATGTATAATACAATGCATATGATGAATGTTTGAACCGTGAATTGCACTAAGTTTTTTTCTTAGTAATGCTACGAAGCCCTTGTTTTTCCCGGTCATTGATGGAGCGCCATCTGTAGCTACAGAATTTAATTTTGTCAAAGGTAGATTGTATTTCTGCAGAAGTCCAAAAACACAAGTAAATGTATCTTCTCCTGTGGTAGTACCAGGCATCGGTATTAGTTCCAGTAATTCCTCAAAAATGTTAAAATTCTTGTCACAAGAACGAAGAAACACTGCTAATTGAGCTTTGCCACTAATGTCCGTGCTCTCGTCCCAGGCAATGGAGAAACTTTCGAAACTAGATGATTTTGCTTTGGTCTGATCACTTAAATTCGCGGCTGAATCAGTAACTCTTTCCGCAACTGTATTTCGAGACAATGAAATTGATTGAAAAGCCTTCACATTTCCAGGACAAACAATTTCTCCAGCTTTCATTAGGCATTCCTTGAAGAAATCACCGTCAGTAAAAGGCTTCGAATGTTTATCTATCAACTCGGACAAGACGTAGCTTGCATGTACCGCCGCTTCACTTTCTTGCAATACTTTACTAAACATGGACTGTTGCTTTTTCACTCCTAACTTGAGCTCTTTCAACTTTTCTTCTCTCATTAATCCTTCGTAATTGTTATATTTCGATTTGTGTTGTTTGTAATGACGTTTAATATTATATAACGTTGGTACATTAATAGTATTATTACATATCAAGCAGATTATTTTATCTTTTATTTCACAGCAAAAATATTCTAATTCCCATTTTACTTTGAATATTCTATGTTCGTCAGCGATTTTTCGTTTAATTTTACTACCACTTGGTTTTGATATAGACATACTGAATACAAAGGGCTGGAATAAACACGGTTAACGTTAAAAAGTTAACAAAAATTTATTCTTTCCACAAGAGATAAAGCAAAATGCTGAAATATTTCTTCAAAAATATTCTAACAATATCACAAAATGTCAAACGTTTAGCAAAAATCAATTCAAAACAGAGAAACTAATTCTATTTCACAGCGAAATCGTTACAAATCAATCACAGCATTAAGTAAACAAACAGTTCGCTAGAACTACAGCTACTACTGAGATGAGTTTTTTGTTCTCGGCTTTTATAAGCTTTATAATTAATTTCTTGAATATACTGGAAACATCTATAAATATCTGCATTTTTGTGAATGGCAACAGCAATTACGAGATATTTATTTATTAGGTATTAAATGCACGCGCTGTTTTATTTTTAACCTTCCAACGCAGCTGTCTTTTCAAAAATCGTCTGCGTTGCTGAGGCAACATGAAGCAAATCTAATTACAATTCTAAATAAAAAAACTAAATAAATAAATAACTATGAAATCCGTAACAATAGGAATTAAGTAATAATTAATAATAAAACAAAGTGCATGCACATGCATGCGCCAATATATCGTACAAAACTATGATTGGAAAACTGAGACCATGAGTTCGGCCACATTCGGCTATCAGGGGATGCGTACAAGTTCTGAGTGCACGTGTCCCCCAAAAGCCGAAGGTAGCTGAACGCAAGCTACTCACACGCATTTGTAATTTAAGTAGTGTGTGTGTCAGCTCGCTGTGAGTAATCTAACAACATTGAATAAATTATCGTTAATTACTTAGCAGTAAACATTTCATTTTTTTCTTCGTCGATATGTTATTTTATTATTATATATTATTATTTGCCGATATATTGGCCGGGCCGCAAAAATATTTGTTGTGGGCCGCGAGATTGACATCCTTGATGTAAATCAACGGAATACGTACTCAAGTAGGAAGTACTCAAGTAGGAATACGTACTCAAGTAGGAAGATAATTTAGTTCTCCTTCTAAGTTTTTTTTTTTTTTCAAAATTATTCTTTAACTGTCATTTAATTACTCAGCATTACGAACTTTATTTTACTCAGTAATCTTTAATATTTTTAGTCTATAATAAAGACGTAACCTCTGAAATTTGGATACAAAAGTCTTATTAAAGAAGTCCAGAAACTCGAACCAAATTCAATTTAAATAATAGTAAAAATGAATGAAATGTTAACAAAAGTTAGTAATAAAAGTTAAGTCATAGCATAAAATGTAATAAATAAAAATGTTTTAATCAAATAATAAAGCGACTAAAAATAAGAGGAAATATATAGCAAAATGTGATGATGAAGTTAAAGAAGCAAATATTTTGAACACCATTTTCATATCTCATTTAAAGTTTTATACATTATTAGATGCGTAATTTTTACTTTAAGTTTTATATTTCTCATTCAGTTTTAAATACTTTAAATAAATGCATTTCTTCATATTTAAATAATTTTCTGTCGACAGAAAATCAGATGCAACGTTTGTTAAAAGTAAACAAACCCATGAATGATGATTATGCACTTAATGTGAATGGCAACTTCAAGAAATTTTCATCGTATAACATAATGTTTTTAGAAAGGAAACACAAGCTATTTTAGAGGATAAAATAATCAAACTTAGCTAAAAGTCCTTTTATATTATTATTATTATCTTATTTTAGTTAATGTCTAAAAATCTGATTGATCTACTTTTACTAGAAAATTAAGTAAAGATATTTGAATAGCTGTAGAACTATTCATCTTATCACTTAATTTGCGACAGCTGGCGTTTGTTTTATTAAGATTTCAGCGAAGATCTCAAATTTGAATCAGCAGAAAACAATATTTTTCTAGAATGTTCAGGGTGATTAAAGAGTAGCTGACGTTCTTTAGCAGTTAGCTTCTTTCCGATCTCTAGTCAGGTTTGAAATTAAATGAGGGATTCAAAGAATATCTTTTCCAAATAGTACAGAAAGCTTTAATGTTTGCATTTTATCTGTACTAAGGCATTTAAAATAAACAGTGAACCGAAAGTCCTTTCTTGTGGTTTGGTGTTAAAGAAGACAGTGGAAGACACACGGACCTTTCCCCAGATTACTTCTCATCAAAATTTGGAGAATTTAACAACTAATGTACAGAAACTACACCTCTAGTGAAATGAACTTTATATACAGAAAATAAAACTGAAACACAGTTTTACTTACAGTAGTAAAAAAGTAGAAAAATAAAACATATTATTTCAAACAACATATATAAATTCATTCCTTGAGCTATTAAATGGGTAGGCCGTATTAACGAAGGCCTTGAGGTTGGTTTTTTGATATTACTATATGTCTCAGATTTTGCGAGAGGAAGATCACCTCTTTTTACTTTATCAAATCGACTGCGATTTTTTGTCAATAATTGTATGACACGATTAAAGCCACATTCTACTAGATAAGATGATGAGAAAACAATGACATACATTTTAGCTTAACAGTGGGTACTAGTGAGGAGTCGGTACTACCGAACCGAGTATTTTGTAACGGGTACTTAGTTGTAACGGGTACTGAAAATCGGTACGTCCAAGTACCCGTTACTTCAGTACCGAAATCGGTACTTTTCGGTATTCGTTACTTCTGTACCGAAACGGGTACTTTTCGGTATTCGTTACTTCTGTACCGAAACGGGCACTTTTCCGTATTTGTTACTTCTGTACCGAAACGGGTACTTTTCGGTATTCGTTACTTCTGTACCGAAACGGGTACTTTTCGGTATTCGTTACTTCTGTACCGAAACGGATGCTTTTCGGTATTCGCAACTTTGTAACGAAAATATGCGCCTCTTCTCGGTATTTCGGTATTCGTTACTGGAGGATCGATGAGGGTTCAGCTCACTTCGGTTTTGGTACGAGGACAGTAGTATCTGGTTGTATTTGCGAAATGGTGATATGCGCTCCTTGAGTCCATGAATTGCCTGCTGCTCCTCAGACACTTCCGTAGTTGACATGTTTTCTGATATTCAAAATCTTACTCCGTACAGATAAAATCAAACACGTGGTGACGTGGCAGAGTTTCTTCAGTGTGCAAAATCGTTAGCTGCGTATTTCAATACTCCAAATCGTTACTAGGGCACTGTGGTACTCCAAATCGTTACTAAGGTACTTCGGTACTCCAAATCGTTACTAGGGTACTCCAGTACAGCAAACCATTACTCCGGTATTTCGTTACTTCGGTACTCCAAATCGTTACTTGGGTACTCGGTACTTGAAATTGGTTTTCGGTACTTTTCAAAGTAACGGTTACTTGAGTAACGGGTATTTTGTACCGTGTACTTGTCTGTAACCGTTACTCTCGTACCGGGTGTAAGAAAGTACCGAAGTTGCTCATCACTAGTGGATACTGACATGTAGTGTCATTATTGTTTTTCCTCTAGTAACTCAATTTCAACATCAGCAACTTTTGTCTGAAATGAAATCAGGACCCAGTCTGAGATATTTAATTCTAGTAGCCCTCGAAACGAACTTGCAATCCTTCATAATTTTTTTAATGTTCAACATAGGCAGCAAAATCCTCATCTTTTAAACCGCTGCTGACTGAAGGAAGGTTTGGAAACTGGTCAAACGCAGCGGCATGGAGATGTTGGATTGTATAATTTGAGATTTCGTAGGAATGCACTGATGGATTCTTTTCATTATATTAAATCACAACTAGCTTATTAAGAGAATTAAATTTTTTAAACACACCTGAAAAAAGTATGATCCAGTTTGTTTCTTCCTTGAGAACTGTAGAAAATACTATTATTCTTTCCACTGCACCTTGTCTTCAAATGGTAACATTACTTGTCTTTATGCTATCATTAAAAAGCGCAGTCTTTGATATAAGACCAATTGAATCTGTGATATTCTATGGAGATTCAATAACCTCAAATATTTAATGTTGAGAATGCTTGTAGGCAGCGATGTATTTTAATCCCTTTCAACGGAGATACTCTAAGGCAGTATGGCTTGAAAGGCAGGTACGGGTGGTGATGTAACTTCTTTCAGTCAAGAAAAAATATAAGAATAGCTCCTTAAATAATATTAAAAATATAAGTCTGCCTTCCAGAAAACTGAGCATCTTTTAACCTCAAATTTCTGACTTTTCTGTAACATTAGTTTATATTAATATTATTATTAAATTGATTTACTAATAATATTTCAGAAAGTTAGTTCATTTTATGGACCCCTGAAATACAGTTTCTTTCTTGCAATTTCTATAAATTCTTGGTGGGGGGGGAGTTCATGAGAACCCCAGTTGGAAAACGCTGTGTTGGATTTCATATTCAGTGCATGATAGAATTTTACGAACCCATGGGTATTTTATGGGAAAATACAATTTAGATGCAAATACTTTTAAATTTTATTTTTATTACCCATTATACGTAATCTAATATTATAAATATAAATTATTTTTGCATGAGTAAAGTGTAGCATTTTCTACTATAAGCTCAAAGGTGGGAGACAATCCGATGCACATTTTGAAGAGTATTTCCGCTCCGATTTTCACAGCTAATTGTATAAACATCAAATTGATTGAATAAGTAATAGAATTTAGTCATTTTGCGTTTTGACTCAGATATGAGCTGCCAAGTAAAACTGAAAATAAATTTCAAGCACTATAAATTTAAAATGCTTTGAATATAAGAATGCTTAATAACTTTTTAATAAAAGAAATAGAACTGCATTGTTGTGTAAAAATTTTATCTGTTTCATAATATACCGCCATTTATTTATCATCATGCAAAGAATTTGTCACATTTTTTATCTTAGTCATCCAAACGGTGCTGTAGGGTCAAGAAGATATTCATTTTGGTTATCAGAAAAGAGATACATAATAACACGTTTTGGTTATCATGAAAAATATGCATAATCGCACTTCTTGAAAACTGGAAGTAAATATCTCAAATATGAATTCAGCTGAAGTTGGAAAACAACTGCATGAATTGAACCAAACCGCGAGATAAGTTGAGCCGAACCGTAAACCGTATTAGGACGAAGTATTTCTTTCCTTTTTGCGTTTACCGCTATAAATGATACACCTGGGTTCGCGCACGTGCTGAGGATTTGTTTATATTTATTCTGAAATTCCAAATTTTCAATGATAAATTATGAATTTTAAAATAAGTTTTGCTTCCGGAAGCAATTTTCCACATATAATTTTTTTATTTTTGCGTTGCGTTAACTCCTGATCAAAATATTATTATCATATAAGTAAGTCATCTGAAATTGATAATTATAATTGTCTTGTATTTTAAATGACTAGTGTAATGTTTCGTATATTTTTATGTAATGTATAAATTTTGGTATACCGTACAAATAATTTATGTGTAATATTCCATACTCTTTTTTTTTTTTTTTTTTTTTTTTTTTTTTTTTTTTTACATTACGTTTTGCTGATATAGTATACTTGCATTCTATATGTAATCGTGGAAGTTTCCTACGTTGTGAGCTATGTGCGTTTCTTAGTTTGGTATTAATCTTCGAAGTGTTTAATTAAACACGAGTTTATGAATTGCATATGAAAAATTTGTGATTAACTTTTAAATAAAAATCGTGCTGTATTATTATTTGTTTATACTATTAATGAATAATTAAACATTTTTTGAGATATTAATAATATAGTGAAAAATATTCAACATCATATTATTTCATTCTGTGGGACGTAAATATTAATCCATATAGTTGGATTTAATACAACAGTAATAGTGAAGTTCATATTTAATGCGGGAGAAAAGTTAAGAATTTTATATAACAGTATGATGTAAATAAAGTAAGTTGATACAAAGAATTGTACTTTCACATATTACTATTAACTAGCAACTTCTGATATTTTAGAGATAAGAAAATAGAGTTAATTCATGGAAAATATGAATTCGAATTTTGCAACTTAGGCAGGTAAATACTTTTGTGAACTGATTATTTAATTTACATTTTACTCAGTACAGTTGTTAGAGTTAACTGTTACTTAGCTAATGTAATGTTTTCTTATATATTAAAACACTGTATTAATGAAGAAATAACCACATAGAATATTTTCCTGATCTTAGGAATGTACTAGTAAAATGTCTGAAATAATTAATGAATGTTCATCTAATTTTATCTGACTGGAATTTTTTTCCTGATATTAAATGCAAGTAAATATTTGCCCCAGTTCTTATTAACTAGCATTTATTAGATATATTTTTGTTGAGCTTTTTGTCAATAATACAAGCCATTTTTCTTTATGAAATTTTTCAGAATGGTATTCATTCCTCAAGCAAATAATCCTTGCAATCTTGGTCATGATTGATTAAATAATCAACATTTCATTTAGTATATTTTTTATGATTCAACAATTAGGAATGCAAATTATTGACTAATTTTCCATTTACAGTTCTGACATTCAGTAGTAAGATTTGAGATTAATGCGCAAGCAATTAATTCTGATAGTGCATATTTTCAGAATGATCTTGTCCCATATTGATCTTTATAAATTAACACTGTTTTTCTTGGTTATATTGTTGGGCGTTTCTCTTGAAATTATCTTCATATTTTTAGTAAATCAGTTTTGAAGATTTTCAGTTCGTTCTTTATAAGTTGTATCATTATTATTTTTTCAGTTCTTTTTTTGTTCATTATATATATTTAAATTCGGTGAGGTGACTGAAGCTAATGATAAAATTCCTTAAATTGAGAATACTAATTAAGTCAAAAGGTTAAAATAAGCATATAGATGTATGATCATAAACAGTGCAATATTTGTGTACAATGTGTTTCTGCACATCTGTGATACACAATATTCAGTATGGAAATCTATAAAGTGAATAGATGGAAAATATTTCTACTCTAGATTTTTTTCTCAAAGTTTCTGTATAGATTTCCTTTGAAATTATTATATACTTCATTAGAAATTTTTCAGTCTCTAGAGATGGAACATTATCCGGTGTGACTTGTTTGGCTAGACTGGAGATTACGGGCCGCCCAGTCACCAAGTTAAACGAAATCGTGTGAAATCGGGTAACCTCCATTTTTTTTTCGGATCATTGCTTTGTTTTATTATTGCATTATACTCTGAAAGTTAAACAGTCATTGTGAATAAATAGATGCATGATCTGCAAATTAATAATCTTATGAACTTTCATATTATCTTTCAACAGTATGTCTTCATAACTAATACATAGATCTCATTTGATTCTATAACATATGATAAAAGTACATATCGCATGATAAAAATCATTTTTTCAAAGGAATTTTTGATAGGGTTCAAAACTAACTTTTTCGTCTGATTCTAGCAAATATGATTCTAACTTGATTACAAGCAGAGCTTGATACATAGTTTAAAAGTCAACCCCTAAATTAGTTCACTTTCAAGAAAAATTTGGAAGACATATTATTAGACAGCTTAATTAGGATAAAATATTCATTAATTCAATATTTTTCACTTGACTTCTTTTGGGAAAAGAAGAACATTTTTAAATCAAGATCAATTAAAAATAATAATTTAGAAATTTATGACAGTTAAGTAATTTGCTATATGTTTGGATAACTTTATTGAAAAAATTTTTCAGATTGATGATTTTATATAATTTTACGAATAGATCATGAATTCAGTTTATACATGTAAGGTAATTCATATAGCTACTCTATATTAAAATTTGCAACTGCTTATTACAAATTTTGAAGATTTTATAAGGTAAATTTAGGGTATGCAGTATCTTGTGATTTGCTATATGATTTAAAGGGGTAAGTAGTTTTTACATTATTAAAAAAATTACATTCTTAAAGTTTTGGAACAGTAGAATGCCAAAATGAAAATTTCTCATTTAAAAATGAAAAAAAAAAAAAAGTAATAAGAAATACAAATGACTTTTTTTTCTTTTCAAATTTATACTGTCATGGAGTAACTAATGCAATAAAATTGAGAGAAAAAATTAATTGAAGGATAACTTGTAATCTGAATATTTTAACTATGATGTTATAGATACTAAATTATCTCTTAGCTTTCCTACTGTCCACTTCACAAGATGTGTGACTATGAACTGAATAGCTGCCTTTATATAGGTTTAGCAGAATACTGGTGCTTTAAAAATATATATGACATGAACATGAGTGCCTTTAAGACCGCTGTAAAAAGTTTATGGAGATAATTATATCTATCAGTGAGCCCATGTTTAATGTGGATGTTATCCAGTGTCCTTTTAAAAGTCCTCCACAAAGGCATCCCTCTCCATAGACACCCCATAAGTTGCTTTGCATTTACCTAACTTAACCATCAATGAACTCATATCTTGTAATATCTGTAAAAGTGATAGTTTAGAAAACCTTTCCAACAATAAGTTGTCTTCAAAACTGATGTGGCAGTAGGCATTGGACAAAATAATCTGCAAATATAGAATTTTTTGAATGCAAGGCAGTTGCTGCCTCTTTCTAAAGATTTTGCTTGGACATTAGATAATCCCATCCTTTAATGTTTTAAACTATTTTAATTACTATGATGAAAGCAAAACACATGCGAGATTAGGCATTGTGAGTTTCCTTCTAATCTTCTGGGAAACATTCTACATCGTAGAACTTTATAGCATAGCAAAGCAGGAGCATGAGATTTAACTCGGAACATAAACACTATATTGATAAAGCCTAAAATCTAAATTATGCAGCATTATTATTCATTTTTTATTTAGAAATGCAGATGTAGAGGGGAAGAAATTATGAATAATGTATTGCGTCTTTTGATGATGAGCATCACATGAATGAAAAATTACCATTAAGCATATAATTTTCATTAAAAAAAACTCGTAAACAATATTTCATTTAGTTTAACGGTTAATTTTGCATCTATGACATCTATTTCATAAGTATAAAAATTATGTATCCATAATAATTGATAATGAACTTCTTATTTGAAAACGGGCAAAGTTTCTTAATTGTAAAAAAGGGATTTGAACTCTTATTGTTATTATATTAAATCTTTACAGTTGATCAGAAATTATTTATATCTGCCATAAGAATTTTTCATCATTTCTGCACAACATTTTCTACACATTACTGCCATTTTGAAATCGAATTTAACATATGTAGATGTATTGTCAATCTAATGTTTGTATAAAACTTTATAATGTTTGTCTTATGTATACTTATAATGCATCAATAAAGTTTTAACTCTAAGTTCGTGCAAAATTGAAAGGTGAAGAAAACTTTTTTTTTGGGGGGGGGGGTAAATCTGTCAGCATTTTAATACAGCTGCTTAGTTTCTGTTGCAGAACTTATCTTTTGGAATACTGTTTTAATGTGTGGGTATGGTTTCTGCTTCTGTTTAGTGTTATGAGATGAGACTACTTTGGAAGGGGAAAGTAGTCTGCAGGTTCCAAAACTGATTAATCAAAATTAATGTATCTTACTTAGATCAAGTCATAACGTCCAGGTCTTGCTGTTCTGATTGCAAATAAAATTCTGCCTGCAAATAGATAATATTTTAGGAAAAGTAAATTGACATATCATAGAAATAAATGTAGCTCACATTTTATGCTGGTACTTGTTTAATAATTGGTCCTTAAACTTTCTAAATGCACTATGTGCAGTTTGTTTCTAAATCATTTTTATGTGCAATTTGTTTCTGAATCAATAATCATCTATTGACTTTTTTTTTTTTTTTTTTTTTAGGCTCAGTTATGGAACCACAGTCAGCTGAAGTCCTTTGGATTCTTATACTAGGCTTCATTGTTGGATTTTGTTTAGCATTTGGTGTTGGAGCCAATGATGTTGCTAATTCATTTGGCACATCTGTCGGTGCTAAAGTTCTAACATTACGTCAGGCATGCATCCTTGCTACCATATTTGAAATACTTGGCTCTGTTTTAATGGGTATGTAAAAATGCAGTGTATGAATATCTACCTTAGTAAAGAAAAAATGGGGTATTATCACTTTTGTAAGTTTTGGGGGGGAAAGTGTATTAATTTCAGTAATTTAATCAAATATGTGAAACTGAAAAAATGTATCCTTATGGGTTTAATCTTTCTCTTTATTTGAAAGTATAAAGAACAAACCTTAGTTATTTTTATTAATAATTTAATATACATATCACTAAACATATTATTAGTATTAAATCCTTTCCATTTTAAAATACATGTATTGATTGCATTGCTATCTTAAAAATAATGTAATAGCTGAAGGACATAGAGCTTTTTTTCTATAATGAAGTTATAATTTTATTGTGATGCTGCAAAAATCTCAAATTTGAACATTTAGGACATTCTCTTAAAAATGTTTTGAAGTTCGAAAAAAAAGATTTTTTTTATCATTTGTATCTTTAGATAAAAATAGTGATCTGATAGAGCATCCATTCATTGAACAGGAACTAACTAATAACTGCATTCGTAAAGTGCTTTCCAAAATATGGGTCAAGAAACATTTTTTTAATGAGTAGCAGAAAATTTAATATTTTCTGTTATGTAATTATACATATTTATTAATTGTTAATAATTATTTCTGTCTTGTTGAAAAAAGTAATCATCACAGTTTTCATTCAACTGTGATATCCATCAGCTTTCCAGTGTATCCAAGTAAATCCACCCAAATGCATACCAGGTGAGCTCATTGAGCCATTGTAAGAGATTCCTCTATTTCAGCACCATAAAACTTTGTATTGGTTACATAATATACTTTTTATGAATTTTAAAATTGGTTTATGGAAATACAAATAACCCTGTATGTATTGGCATGCTATGACAAATGAGACCGTGAAAATGATAAGTGTCAGTTAATATGAAGTTGCAAGTACAGAAAGTGTTTACACATTTTTAGAACAGTTTCATTGAAAAAATTTGAAAAAAAGCAAATGTCTTGGAATTAAAATTTCTGGCAACAGCTTGTTATTTGAAATGAGAAATACCATCTGCTATTTTTAAATTTATTCTCCTTTCAATATATCACATGTAAGCAAGTTGTGGATCAAAGGATATGCTTTCTGAAGAGAAAGATTTCTATTCCATAGCTCAAAAATGTGAAATGCATATTATTAAAATTTTGAAGTACAGAATAATAAGCAATATTATTTATTGAACAGCAAAAAAACTGTAAATTATTATTTCTATATGGAAAGATTTCAAACGAACATCAGAATAGGGTCCATACCGTTTCTAAAGTTAAATTATTGGTAACAAAACGAAATCCACCCACACAGTAATCAATTGCAAATCTTTAAATTCATCTGTAGTTACAATAAATAAAATAATAAACCAATATTTATAACTTAAAAAACTTTATATAGTCCAGAGATCCTATCAGATCAAACATTTAAAAAAGTACTCCTTAGATTGTAAACATAATTATTATTTTTTTTTTTTTTTTTTTCTTCCCGCCTAAAACTTCCACTGATTCCAAATGAATACTGTTATAATCTACATGTATTTCTCCACCAATATGTGGATGTATGTTTTCTACCAGTAAATGGCTGCACTATCTCCTTTGATGAATGAAATAATACTAGTTTAAATTTTACTTTGTTTCAATAAACATGTCAAAGCAATTTCATTTTTGCAACAATTAAAGTGAATTAACAGTATCATATACTTTTTCATTTTTTAATGTTTATAAGAAGTATTTTAAATATTTCTTTAAAATGTTGGTGTTTTTATTATTGAAAGTCATGATTCCAAACAGGGCTGTGGAGTTGGTAGGGAAAGTGGCCGACTCCAGCTATGACTCCTGGAATTTTAAAGACTCCGACTCCCTCATATATATGTAAACCTATACACATGTATTACAGCTTACTTTTTTTTTTTTTAATATAAAAGAAGCAATAAATGCTACAGAAAAGGAAAAAAAATAATGGCATAGCAGATTATTTATATTAATTAGTATTTATTATGAAATGAAAAAACTGGCATTAGTAATTTCTAAGAAACAATATAGCTTTGGCAAGACCTTCGTTGATAAAGAACCGTAGATCTGATTTCATAAACTTCAGAGCTGAGAATAGTCTTTCCACACTAACTTAAGTAGGAGGAAGAGCTGTTACTCTTAGGGCTACTTCTTTTAACTTTTCACGGTAGATTTGTGTTTGTTCTAAAAGAGGTGTCTTGCAAGAGCGATCATATTTCTCTATTTCTTCAAGGGCTGTTTAGAAATCTTGTTTGTATTTTTTCAGTCTTATATCTAAAGTCTCTTGGTTCTTTATTTTCATTTGCTTTGCCGTAGCTTTTTCAATATTATCCAAATAGTTCTCAATTCTTCAATGGAAGAGGATGATAGAGACTCGGTTGCAATGCCTGCAGTCTGTTTTGATTTGAGTACTCCTGTTCTTCTGAGAATGTTTTCATTGTCAGTAAAAGTTCATAGATGGCTTTCTTTGCTTTTTTAATTTGTTCATCATTCAACAAAATTCAATGTTTTGGATCTACATATATTATATTGAACCAGTAAGATCTCATTGTCTTGCAAGCTAGTTTCTGTTTTTTTCATTAAGGAAGTGATTCCTTCTGCAGTAAGCCATTCCATTTTAGAAAGAACAAACATCACATTTTTCCATTCTTGCAGAAACAAGCCTCCTATTAATTCTTCAGATCGTAGCTTTTTTATGGCTATACACCATGTAGAAGAGCTTCCAATTCTGCAAGATCATTCCATAGTCTTTGCTGGTGAAAACATTGGGATATCTATCTTCTAAAAAAAGTTCTTAATTCTAACAAAACTCTTTATCATCAGATATGTACACTGTCTGTGTGTGGGGGAAACAGTTCTATATCTTCCTTTCAACTGGGCCGATTGACGAAATTCAACTTTCATTTTTCACGTCTCAAAAGCGCGACTTAGGATATTATTAGATTTATATATAGGGTATGATACAAAATTGGACTTTTTCTGAAATAGCATCCCAATTTTTTCCATATTTCAATTTTTTGGCTCAAATTATGCCTGAATATTAAATTTTATAAAATTTGGTGGGAAATTTACAGACAAATTCAAAAATTTATCTTGCCAAAGTTTTCTCAGTTTGTGCCAATAATAATTCTCTTTGCTTGAATTATTATCACATATAACAAATATGCCAAATTTCAAAATGGCCCAATATATAAAAATTCATGTATATCTCAGGAAATTTTGAATAAAAAACTCAGTACTATTCGGTTTTGAGGGCCGTAAAAAATCGCCAAACTATTGTTGATGCCAGTGCTGCCAAAAATAATTGCGGCAACCCTATTGCAAGAAAGGAAGTTATAATAGTAAATAACTATCTAAGATTGATGTTTAAATTTAGATGAAAGGTTAATTTCATATAATACTTTTTTAGTATTATAATTTATATAAAAAAGGCTAAACATGACTGAATGGAAGTATAAGAGTAAATAACTAATTCAAATCATTATTATAATTTATATAAAGATTGCTAAACATAACTGAATGGATGCCTGCATCGCTATTTCGCTACCGAGTTATTTGCTAAAGCATAGTTTCATTTCGTTGGTTGTTCAAACATAATTTTCTATGATGAATGATGCCTTTTCTTTGAAAAAATTCTATTGCAGACTTTTCGTCATGGGCAATTCCCAAATTGTTAAATCCATAGGATATCAAAAAAGAATTTAAAATCAAAAAAGGATTTAAAAATTAAACTAGTATTTCAATGGCGTCTTAAGAAATATAGAAATCCAGTTACGCAGTCTGAAATCAGCACATACGCTAGATTTGGCGCTTTTGCGCATACATTTTCGCTGCAATTTTTTTACGGTCCTCAAAATGGAATAGTACCAAAAACTCTAATTTTTTGTAGGTATGCCTAGAAATACATCTACTTTAAGGTAATCTTTAAAATTTTATAGCTGACCATAAAAAAAAAAAATTTGAAAATTTTTTAAAAAATTCATTTAAAAATGCAAATTTTAAAAATAAACCATAAAAAATAGATGTATTTTATTTGGAATGAACCTAAATTTCGAATTCTGGTAGAAGGAATCAAAGAAGTTTAATAAAAAAAAGAGATATTAATAAATATATATCAAATTCAATTAACATTGAGGAGTTAAAATTTTGAGAGCTAATTTTTTAAAAACTACTCATGCGATTTTTACAAAACTTGGCAGTTTGGCATAATTTGAGTCGTAGAATCAAAGTATGGAAAAAATGCTGGCATGTCATTTCAGATAAAGTCTGATTTTTTGTCAAAATACCTATATTAGAACAATGCTGCATATAAATCTAATACATATCCCAAGTCACGCTTTCAAGACATGAAAAACGCAAATTGAATTTTGTCAATCGATATATATAGTAGAACGGGAGATATAGAACTGTCTCCCTTTTTTTTTCACAGTGTTCTTCCCCATCCCATTGCTCCTTTTCCTACTCACCTCCTAAGAATTGCTTCACTTTTGGGAGTCCTTGCTGCTATTGCTGCTTGCCTAAATTTAACAATGAGATTTGTAGTATTTGATGTATTTTCCAGCCATGGGCTCCTTTTTCTTGTTGTGAATTATGCTACAACAATGCAATGCCATCTATGAGCTGAAGAAGTTGTAGAGGCATTAGGTATTTTGGAAGCAGGAAAGATGAAAAATGAGCAAATGGCTTCGCCAGGAATCAAACCACGGACCTCTGGAATACCGGCCCAGTGTGCGGACTACCACACCAAGGAGGCGGGAGAAATACCTTATATACTTCCCCTTTTAAAAGGCGACTGAGGTTTTAAGGGACCCAATTGCCAAATCCTGGGTGTGGAGAATCATCATCCAACACCTTTTTAGTTCAGGTGCCACTGTAGAGACGTTAGGTATTTTGGAAGCAGGCAAGATGAAAAAGGAGCAAATGTCTTTGCCGGGAATCAAACCACAGACCTCTGGAATACCGGCCCAGCATGCAGACCACCACACCAAGAAGGTGGGAGAAATACCTTATAAAGTAACTAATTGAATCAGTGTAATGAATAATGTCAAATATCACATCCATCCTCCTCCCTTATATTTATTTATTAATATGTCAATCAAATGGAAAATAACTAAATATTATTAATGTATATAGTTCATAAATAAAAATAACTCAGTTTGTGATTAAATGTTTTTCTAATTCACTTTAATTTCATTTCAAGTTGAAACTGTCCAACAAAAACAGGAGTCGGAGTCAACGTCTTTTTAGCGACTCCAGTTCTGACTCCATTTACCCAGAAATCTGCCTAAATCCTGATTCCGGCTGACTCCACAGCCCTGATTCCAAATGGCATCAGTAAGAGTTGAATAGAACTCAACATCTCATAGATGCTGTGTTGCTTCCTTATGATTTGCACTGTTATTACTATTATTTGCTACTTTGGAGATATATTTATGACTAAACATAGGATTTATTGTTTTATGTGATAATTTTTCAATATGTCAAAGCATATATCAGAAATTTTATCAATTGATCTGGCAGTTTATTTGATGATGAATGGAGATTTTTCAGATGTTGAATTGGAAGATTCCAGTGAAGAAATTAGTGAAAATGTTACACAGAATTTATCTATGGATGGTGAAATCCAGAAAGGAGTTAATAATCAGTCAATTGATGTAGCTCAGTTTATATCTGTTGGGAATAAATAATTGAGATCCAAGTAGAAGAGGAACAAGAAAAAATGATAGATGCTGAATATGAAAATCATTTGGAAGAGGATGAACTAGAAATTATGAAATTAGATAGTAGTAAAAATCCTGAGCCAACTAGTGAGACACAAGGTAAGAAAATAAGTAATTCAAAAAAAGAAATTGATTGAAACTGTTCCTTGGGTACAAAAAGATCATCAGAACTTTGAGTCTATATTTCAAGGACAATTTTCAGCTACACTACTTGAATTATTTACACCATATGAATACTTTACTCTTTTTGTGATGACAATATAACTGATAATTTGGTCAATCCAACTAACATATATTCATGTGAAAAAACAGCAAATTCAATAAACACAAATAAAGCTGAAATGGAGGTATTTCTAGGAATTCATTTCATGACGGGCCTTGTGTCGATATTGGCTTGCAGCTGTAGTAATAGCATGATGTTATTACCCAACAAGATTCCTCGTGATTGGAGATGTTGTGCCTCCAAATAATTTTCAATCTTCATGTCTCTATCTTGTCAAAGAAAACAACAAAAATATACCCTGTAGTCAATCTGGTCATGGCAGACTTTAAAATTAGGCCTATGATAAAAGCCTTTTGTGAGAACTTAAAAAAATTAGATAAAGAAGAGCATGTTAGTGTTGATTAAAATCCAATGCAAGGAGACTAAAGCAATGTATCAAAAATAAGCCACATAAGTGGAACATAAAAGTTTTTGCAGTGTGGTTTAAAAGTAGATATTTAATATGGAAAACTTTTAACTTTTTAAATCGTTTCAGATAAAATACTCGTATGTTGTACTATTTCGTTTTGAGAAACGTAAAAAAATTGCAGCGAAAATGTATGCTCAAAAGCGGCAAATCTAGCAAACGCGCCCATTTAAACAGAGCGCCAAATCTAGCGTACGCGCTGATTTCAGATTGCTTAAGTTTATATAGTTTTATATTTCTTAAGATGCCATTGAAATACTAGTTTAATTTATAAATCCTTTTTTGATATCATATGGATTTAACAATTTGGGAATTGCCCATGACAAAAAGTCTGCAATGGAATTTTCGGTAAAGTGCAGAATCACTCGCTGCTTGACGCATTTTTAAGAATTGCACATACTTGGTATCCATGTGCACAATGACCTATTTTCACTTTAAAAAAAAATCCCAGAATTGCACCAGTACTTTTTGTCTATGTACACATCAACCTAATTTCACTTAAAAAGTAAAAGAAAATTGACAAAAATCCAATTGGTTTTACCCTTGTAAAAAGCAGCAAACAAATAAGTGGGCGATTCTGCACTTTACCTAGAATTTTTTCAAAGAAAAAGCATCATTCATTATAGAAAATTATGTTTGAATAACTAGCGAGATGAAATTATGCTTTAGTGATAACTTGGTAGCGAAATAGCGATGCAGGCATCCATTCAGTTATGTTTAGCAATTTTTATATAAATTATAATAATGATCTGAAATAGTTATATATTCTTCTGCTTCCATTCAGTCATGTTTAGCCTTTTTTATATAAATTATAATAATAAAAAAGTATATGAAATTAATCTTTCATCTAAATTAAAACATCAATCTTAGATAGTTATTTACTATTATACTTCCTTTCTTGCATTAGGGTTGCCGCAATTATTTTTGGCAGCACTGGCATGAACAATAGTTTGGCAATTTTTTATGGCCCTCAAAACCGAATATGGTACCAAATATGTTATAGTGTACAGATATTAAAGTACTTTTCGGAAATACATTGTTTAGCACTAGCTGCTATGTCAATAAGTGTAAATTTAGTTATTTCATGTTTTAAAAATACATTATTCAAATTATTTTGTATCAGCCAATGATTCCTAATGGCATTAGTTCTATTTTGACTCATTCACCACTTAATTCTGGATGATGCCATTTGTAATTGTTTAGAATTTTAATTAAAAAATTAAGATTTTTTAAATTTTATCCTTTTAGTTTGAATGTAAGATGAGTATATTTTGCACATTTCAGATTTTTAGAATAAAAAATAAATATTTGGAACTGAAAAGGTTAAAGCACTTCTTCACCTGGAGTGAAATTAGTCTTTACTGTTTCTTCATGCATTTCTAAAAAGTAATTGTTGGCTTCATGCGAAATGTTGTAAATGGAAATAAGCTATGGAAATTTACAAATCCATAAATTATTAACATTAAAAATGATTAATTTTATATGATAATGTAACTGAATTTTTAAAACAAAAGGACTGTAGAATGTCTCAAAAACCCAAATGTGAATGAAAACTAGTTGCATAGTGAGACCTCGCTTTAATGTAAGAGGTACGTTTTAGTAAGTTTCCAGCACTAAGATAAATAGCATTGAACAAGGTCATCTTAAAACATGTAAATAATGGGGATAAATGAAACAACTGAGAATAAGAACACTTATTTTTCTTCTCCATTTTTATTTTATAATGTTTATGAGTTATACTTTTTTAATTACATTTATTAGACACTTATTTATTGTTAATGTTGATGTTTATTTATAAAGCCATTCATAAAAATTCACAAAATCAAAAGAAGTTTGCATAAAGACATTATGTTTGTAATGAGAAAGGTTCTTCTCTTTTTCTTTTTTTTTGGGGGGGGGAGGGCTGAAGAAGTTGTCTAAATTTTCCTGTTTTCTGCAACAAGTACTAAAGCTGTTTACACATTTTTAGAGTGATTTCAAGGCTATTTAATTAATGTTTAAAATGTGAAGAGGGTCTTTAGTCTTTTTTGGGACTATAAGTGGACATCGTGATTTTTATGGTTTTTCATAAAATTTCCAGGGATATTGATTTCCATTCCTCTTCTACTACTTCCCAGAGGCCATTAATTGTGGTCGGTTTGCACTTGGAAATAGTTCTTTTTAAGAGAAAAAAAGGGACAATAATTCATAGGTGAAATCTTGAGACTTCATGGGGGAATACACTGATAGGGTGTATGTGCAACACGTATATCAGTCTTTCATTTTTTTAAGGAATGCAGTAGTACTTTTTGAAATATGATTTGTTGCTTTGTCATGATAAGTGTCACTCTTTGAAAGTCATTGGATTAAAGAAATTCCATTTCTTTAAGTATCAGATGTAAAACTTTCTTTGCTGCAATCATTTAGGTAAGCCCATGCTTCATCAAGGGTCACAATGTATTTCCATTTATCTCCTATAAAATAAGTTTCCATACAGGGTTCTACAAATTTTCTATGTTGAGCAACATGCTTTGGCAAAAAGCTGGGGAACATTATGTTGTTTTAGCTTTTTTAAGTTATAAATCTTGGTTTATTATTTTATTTATTATTGCTGCAGATGTATTTAATGACTTGCAATTGAATTTTGTGTCAGTGGATTTTCTATTGTTTCAGTTGATGCATTAGGAAGATTTAACATTAGAAGCAGTACATTCTTTTTGAGTACTTTTTATTGTTTGGAGTGTTCTAACCATATAGGAGTAATGATTGATAGTTTTTCCCTTTCTGATTAATAATGTTGCTTATTTTGCACTTCTCGAATTTGCTAATAAATTGTATTGCAAAATAAAAGTTGGTGCTAATAAAATAAAAAGCTCCCGCTTTGAGATAAACTAACACAGTAATACCAGTACCAGATACAATTTCAGGGAATTCCATTACTACTGCATAATATTGAAACAGTTTTAAGCGAGGTCTTACCATATTATTAAATTGTGCTGTTCATTAAGCAAATAAAATTATGTCATATCTAATGATCATTTTAGTAACAGTTCTAGATTTGCTATTTAATTGTTATTCTGTAAAGAATGTTTATGCATCTGTACACTGAACTGATGGTTTCATATTGAATTATACCTATTAGATTTCTGTGGAATTACATGATAACATTTTTCTAATTTTTATTTCATTTTGATACAGGTTATAAGGTTTCAGATACAGTACGGAAAGGTATTTTTGATGTGGAAATGTATTCTGGATTTGAAAAAGAGCTGTTGTTAGGTTATCTGGCAGCCTTAATAGGTATGTAATATTAATGTAGTATCTGAAATCAAAATTAAATTTGAATTTTATTTTCAACCATGAATATAATATTTTAATTTTATTTTTAGGTAGTGCAATATGGAATTTGGTTGCAACATTTTTTCGTTGGCCTATATCAGGAACTCACAGTATTATTGGTGCAGTAGTTGGCTTTTCTCTTGTAGCAAGAGGATTTATGGGTATAAAATGGATGATGTTGGGGAAGATAGGTACGATGCTTGTATTTTTCTTTTTTTAAAAAAATTCAGGTAATAAGTAATAATAAAAAGTAATGTATTACTTGCATGTTGGAAGTATGATTTTAATATAATAAAAAATTTGGTCAGTTTTGTTTTTCATATAAACAGTTGTAATAATAATTTTTAACATTACTCAATTCAAACAAATATGATTAATTATAAATTTCTAGTATACGTTTAAGATAATTTGTTAATTATAAAATAGTGATTCAAATTTTTATAATCATTGACTAATAATATCTCTATAATCTGTTTTAATTTTAAATTGCAGTTTTATAACTTTGTAATGTTTTTTACTTTAAATATTCTGTGAGGTGAAATATTTTAATATTGTTAGCCACCTAAATCCTTTCCTAAGTATTTTCTAATTATTCGTAAACCCAATTCAGCATATGGTAAAACTGCCTTGATTTTGGCATATTTTTTAATACACATACGCGGGACAACAGCCAACTCGCACATGCATTTGCCATGCGTGTATTTCAGCGTATATAGATAGATATATATGCTTTATATTTAACTGTCATTTTTCTGAACAGTATTTATTGGCTGTAAAAATGTAAATATCAGTCATTAAGAATGTTTTCTGTTCATAAAATTTCTTACTGTTTTGAAATTGCTTCTTTTTATTATATTTTATGAACAGAATAGTAGCCGTAAGCCATAAAGGTAGTCAAACAAATGGTTTTAGCCAATTTACAAAGTCGGCAATGAGTTGCTGGTTTTCCATGGAGGTGTGGATAATAAAAAAATACCTTTCCTTCTTGCTTATTTATATGTATAGTCAGTTTTGCTTTTATGGAAGCTTTATTAAATTTTTCAATTTGTCAAAATTCCTCTTCAATTTAATTAAGCAAATGTGTTATTATATGTCAAACCTGTGGCTATCATTTATTGCAAATTGCTTTTGATCTTTATTTACCATATTCAGGGAGTACTGAAGAGAACTGAGCATTGAATACAGGTTTCTAAGAAAAGTCAGCATCTTTTTTTTATTTTGAAATAAATAGGTTGTTGCATTTTGTCAAATATAGTGAGACAACAGCTGTGTAAAATTATATTTTGCAAATTTTTGACAAAATAGGATTATTCCAATGCTGTATTGCATGAGGTTGTCTTAGATGTTGTAGTCTCTTCCCTTCTATGTAATTAAAAAAAAAAAAAAAAAAAAAAAAACTAGCCTAGATAAAATGGATGAAAAAAATTATGCCTTTTTCGACTCAAGTAAAAGGTGTTAAATTATCTATTACTTTTTTGTGATCACTCCAGCAGAATAACACATAAATAGCTTTTTGGTTACCTACAGGAAAATTCTTATTGCACAATATATAAGAATTCTACCTTGAATGATGTGGCTTTCATAATTTCAGATTGCAGTTGAGATCAGTGTCTCAGTTTTGGTGACTGTGGTGACTGCTTTAATGTGTGTACATTAAACAGTTATATTTTTTCAAATGCGATAATGCTAGTAAAGTTAGTTAGTGCTAGTAATAATGTTAGTCTGCAAGTTCACAGATATAAAGAACTTTTTCTGATATTATATTCTGCACGTGCACAGATAAACTGGTAACACTACTAGTTGGTTTAAAAAAGTTCTCCAAATGCTCTCATTTTCTTATACCAAAAAAATCTCCGAATGTTATTTTTAATAATCAATCTTTATTTGCTGCAAATACAAACAAACCTGTTATAAGGAACATTAATCTAAAACATGATTAACAAATACCTTTCATATGCTAGCCATTATAAACTCAAGATTAATTTTAAATATGGTGAAATAAGATTAAAAAGCTGAATTTATCTAAACTTAAAATCTTGTGAAAATTTATAATCTGCGTGTATTTTAAAACTGTGTACTGATATCCTCTGAAAATGCTAAATAACTTCAATAATAAAATTAATTTACTTCTTCAATTAAAATGTTTTAAATATAATGTAATTTTTGTTAAAAGGTTTTTTTTAAATATAATATATTGTATGTATTTACAGTGGCTCACAAAAATGATTGGACTCTTTGAATTTTCATATTCTTTAATGAACATGAAAACTAATAAGTTGAAACAAAAAGAAAGGCTTTTATTTTGATTATATATAAATTTTTTATCATAAATACATTTTTGAAAATATGAAAATTAAATTCGTAAATCAATATCCTTTATTTAATGAGCAAAATTATTGTCATGAAACTAAATAGACACTTCTAATAACATCCAAAAATGACAAAAACTTGCATTGTTTTTGCTTCTTAATATGTTGTGGGATTACCTTTACATTTGATCACATCATTTAAACTTTTGAGCATTGACTTCACAAGGGTGTTTTTGTTTTGTTTTGATTGTGAACTTTTTTTACACTTCTTTTGAATCTTTGCGTTCAGTTGTTCCCGTGAAGGTATGCTCTGATTTTGAATTTTCGGTTCTAGTTCCTGCCAAGTATGTTCAATAGGATTAAGATCTGTTGATTGGTCTGGTGCCTTGATTACTTCTGGACACTTATATAACAGCCAGTAAAGCATTGTGCAGAGTATGCTTTAGATCATTGTTCTAGTAGAATTTAAAACTATTTTGTATATTAAATTTTTGTGCTGATGATGACAAATTTTGCTTCAAGATGTCAAGGTACTTTATCTGTAATACTATCTATAAACTCTATATTATTTAACATCGGAATGTGCCATAGATCCTCATACCAACTTCTCCTCTAAGTTTTAAGTTGGTCTAAGTTTTGCTTCTGAGATACTTCTTTGGGGTTTCTCTACATCAGCACTCATCCATCTGAACCAAAGATGCTAAATATGCTTTCATCAGCAAACAACACTTTTCTGTAATAGTCGGGTGTCTTTTTATTTTGCTGTAGCAAATTCATACTTTTTTTTTTTTACTGACATAAAATTTCCTTGCGATTCGCACATGGTATTCTGCAGATTACATTACTCTTTTTACATTTTTGGATTTACACATATTCCAAATAACTCAAGAAGTTTTGGATTGAGTACTCAGTCTTGGATTCTTTTTAATATTCCTTAGAGTAAATGTTTCATTCCATCAGATAATTTAGAGGATGTTATAGGTCTTCTTTTGTTCTTAATACAATTCTTTTCCCCCTCCTTTTTTTAATGCTTAATAGTATCAAAAACTTTAGAATTACTTAAATTAAGCAAATGGACAATTTTTCTTATAGATTTCCCTTTCTTTTTGGTGTAAATTAGTTACTAATCTGTGGATTTCTAGCGAGGTTTCCTTTCATGACTGAGCCATTGCAAGAAAACATTAAAATAATGAATATTTTCTAAAAAGAAAATTTGAATTATAAAAGCAAATTATTTTTAGATTTTTGCCTACCTTCTTTATCTAAACTAATTTCATGAAGTTTTGCTTTTTGTTTTTTGCAGGTCATTTTAATTAGAAATTTTTAAAATTTCTCATAAATTTTGTGGCATCTTCTTATTCTTCCTCTTTTCTTTTTTCTTTTTTTTTTTTTCTTTTCTTTTTTTTTTTTCATTTCAGCCTAAAACATTATTTTTTAAATTTACTATTTAATTTTTTTGAAATTTACTCGGTACAAAAAGAGAGCTAAGGAAATATGTATTCAAAGGGAAAATATTCTTTATTATTTTATTTCAAAGCTTTCTCATATTGCTTTAAAAAAAGTTACAGTGGTCGATCGTTTTTGTGAGACATTGTACATATATATGTGTGTGTGTGTGTGTGTAAGAAGAAAAAAGTGCCATTAAATTTGCCATGCTGAATTTTCTAAAAATTAAAAATTTGGGTACTCTACTCTTCACGTAGCAGCACTTTGTGCCGAACATAATGTTGGCCTGAAATATAACTAAATGGCAGCAATATTAAAAATATATAAAACTTCATGAAGAAAATTCATTTGTAATACCAGTAATATATCATGTAATACATGTAATGTTTAATATGTAGAATTTGGAAGCAGTATACGATGCCGAATTTGTGCAATTTTCTGACTTTTTTTAAGCAAACACAAATTGCTGCGAATATAGGGAGAACGCTTGTGCTTCCCATGTAAACAGCGATATATTTTTGCTTAAAAAAAAATCTCAGAATTGCATAAATTTGGCATTGTGTACATTAAATTTTTAACAGCTATTTATTGTACAACTATTTATAAAGCCGTATAAACAGGCTATTGCATTTGGTGACTGGCAAGGCTATAAAACTATAATATAAACAGGCTATTATTGGTAACTTCCATTAACAGAAAATTAGCAGATTTTGTTTGTTTATATCCAAAAATGAGTGCAGATTATCAGTATTCTGCTATATTAAAGGTTTAATTGCATATTTCAAGTACTGAAGCATACAAGTTTTGAACATTTAAAATGCTGTGTTGCATGAACACAACAAATGCTGTGTGCATATTTTTCATGACATTTTTGGAAGAAAATCATATCCAAGTCTTTCTTAATAGACATTTTGGCACAAAATTTTAGTTGTTTTCTAATCAAATGTGTACCAAGAGAGGAATATCCAGAATTTCATTCATATTTCCCACAATTTATTCAATTTAGTTGGGGAAGGAGGGTTATTAAAATATATACTAAATACCATTATATATTAAATCAGAAAATTGCTGTGAAATTCTGAATTAGTATTTAACAAAAGTTCAGTGTTTTTTTTTTTTTTTTTTTTTTTTTTTTATCATATGAAAATCATGTTCAAATTTTATGAAGCTGCTTTGCTGGTATCTTGGAAAAGTTTGATGTTTCACGCATCACAAATGCTGTTTCAGTTTATTAAATGTAAACCTATCATATTAAAAATGCATGTAAGATTATGAAGAACTGATAACATATATAAAACTTTATTTAGTACGTTAGTTTTTTCTGCGAGATTAAGAAAGCTTAACAGCTTATTAGTATACATTTACATAAACATTATATTAACAAATTTTAATCAAATATAGAAGATAGTTATGAAAAATTTGCAGTGAAACATTCAACATTTTTGTATACTTTCTGCTAGTGTATTTATTGCATTTGAAAATTACATAATGTCGGGTTAAAAAAAATTGGAGGGGCTAAATATTAGCATTACCGAAAGGTTTATTTTTATTGCCTGCATATTGGTTGATCTGTAAAGCTTTCCATGTGAAGAATGGTATTTTTTTACTGTTAGTGCGTGTGGCAGCTGTATGGGTCCATTTATATTAATGTCTTCGAGGTTTGAATGTGTGTTGTTGTAAAAGTAAGTGTGAGTGTGTGTACTTACTCCTCACAGGTGATCTGCTCACGTTTCAGTGTCCTCCTGGTTTCTGTCTCCCGTGCTGTCAGGCTTCATTTCATCTGTAATTTTCTTTGCTGTGAAGAAATTGATACTTACAAAGGTGAGTTATGTTTTTCATAGTGTACAAATTCAAAACAATATTTCTAAATTGCAAACATATGTAGTGCAAAGTCTTCAAGGTCCAAAATCGTCAAGGTTTTAGTAATTTCAGATTTTCTGTATTAATGAGTTCGATAAATTCATCTGCAAAGAAATGTTTTCCCCCGAAAATTTTCACTGCCTTATACAATAAATACGTATACAATAAAATTTTTTAATTTGAGTAACCATCTTGTAGAACATGTACGCTTAGATTTTTTATGTCCATTGTGGCTTGAGCTATCAGGTATGTGTCAGGTGGCACATCCTCATTGCAGTGCTATGTCACCCATCAATCATCACTATGTCATGGTTATTACTTTAGCGTAACAAAATATTTTTCTGTTATTCATTCTGAGGAGGCTGTCAGAACCCACAAAATATCCATTTTTCTCTGTTTTTTTTTTATGTCATATACTGTTGAATGCCATATTCCTCGCACAATTTCATGAGGAATATGCCTTTATTGTTTAAGACAGAAAAATGCATGCAAAGACAGAATTGTCCATATTCACTCAAGGGCCAAAAGTGTGATAGTGGCCAACATCAATACAATGACAATCAGTGTATTCTTGTTGGCCAAGGTTCAGTTCCCTAGCCTAGTTGCTGTTCTCAGTACCTTCTGTTATGATTCTGTGTTTTATGATGCTATATATAATTTAGCCCTTCCAGAAACTAGTAGAAGCTTTCAAATTTCTTCTTCAGTTAGCTCTCTTTTCCGTTTTGGCATAGTTCTTTAAAATGAAGCAAAATAACTCCAAAAAAGCTTTCAAAGATATGAAATATTCCAAAGAAACACAAGACTTTGTTTATTATTTTCAAATGAGGTTATCCCAGATTCTGAAGCTGAAAGAATGAAAAGAGAATGATGAGAAAAACTAGATAAGTGGTAAATAGTTAAGAGACATCAAACTTGACAGTTCATCCCACAGCTTGGAAAATGCAAGAAAAAGACATGACTACAAAAGTGGACATCCCCGTCCCTTTCAGACAAGGATACTAAGGTAAATACAATGGCCATCCTGTTCTCAAAAGGTGAAAATGATACTAGTTTTGAAGCAGTGATAGTTTTTATATTCAAGCTTTAGGATGTTGCAACACAACGATGATAAAAAGTATTTTTTTTTTCTCATTTCTTGGTATTGCTTTTGAATTTGCTAAATACTTGAAGAGCTAGCTGAAAGCATTATACAGGCATCATACTAGAGAGCCTGAAGATTAATTTGAAAACAGTGTAGAATTTTTGAACCTGCAGTTTAATTCCGTGGACCAGTTTTCAGCAAATTAGTTATACTTGAAGTTAAAATTTTAAAAATTGCTGGCATAGCAGTTGTATAATGTAGAAACTTGGATATCATGACCAATTTAAATATTTCTTTTTATTTCTTATTAGCCAATACAAAATAAATTGGTGCAACAGCAACTAAATTTTGAAGAATTAAGTTGGTACCATTAAATTTCTAAAATATAATTTTAAAAAGCAAATACAACATATTTTAAGACAGAAGCTTTGTTCAAAAGGATTATGGTTTTGGTTTATAATGTTATTTTCAGTTTGCAAATCATCTGCTTCATAAGCATTATGGAAATGGGAAATATCCAAATTAAGGGGTTATGGCAAATTAAAGTTAGTATTTTGGCCTAACATATTTTTATTTTATATATATATATATATATATATATATATATATATATATATATATATATTATAGACAAAAAAGTAATAAATATTGATACAACTTTTCAAAAATAAATTTTTCAGCAGGATTTTCGACGGAAATAATTTTAAGATCTTTTTGTTTTAAAACATTTCTACAATATTATATATATTCATATATAGATATATATATCTGTATATGTGCATAGCATTATTTATTAGAGACTGGAATCATTAATATATTAATAGTATGCCATCTTAACCTGTAACTAAAAATACGTTACTAACAGGGGAAAAAATGTTACAGGTATAAAATGTATATATTTTTTTTTTCAAATCTGTCATAATTACATGAAATTAAAGATGAATTTCATTTTTAAGAGAAAAGACAAAAGGCCTTTTTAAATCTTAATTCTACATCTATACTATAGGTCATTTTTCTCTTTCCCCCCTGATTTGCATATAATAATATAAAGATGCAGTTTCATATCAATGTGTATGGAAAATCTGCATTTTTTATGTTGATTTATGTTTTGCATATTGAATATGCATCTTGTGCTGCACCAATATATTTTTTTAATAGCAAATACATTTAAACTTTTGCAGATCATTGAGTGTCAAACATATAATTAAAAAAAAATATTTGCATATAATTAAAAAAAATTTTTTTTTTTAATGTTTAGCTTCTAATATGCAAAAGAATGTATGAGCAGTTA
Source organism: Stegodyphus dumicola (assembly GCF_044657685.1). Classification (NCBI taxonomy): domain Eukaryota; kingdom Metazoa; phylum Arthropoda; class Arachnida; order Araneae; family Eresidae; genus Stegodyphus; species Stegodyphus dumicola. Next base: position 213,432,445 of record NC_140773.1, on the reverse strand, counting down.
TATTCATATTCTTTTTTTTTTTTAAATTTGTTTAAGCTTTTGAATATAAATTTCAGTTTTATCTGTAATTAATGGCTGTTTTCTATTTTTATATTTTCTTTGCAGGAAAATCCTGCAGAAAGAGGTTATGCAGCATTACCTTTCTTTTGGGGTTTCACCATTTTTATCAATTTATTTTCAGCTATTCATGGTGGACCACACTGTAAGTATCTATTTATTAATAACATATTCACATTCCATTTCTAAATTTAAAAAATTTTAAGTAATGCCAGATTTATAAGCATCAATTTATGATGGCGAGTGAATTTCTTTGAAGTTTATTTATGGAAAAAATATGCAGGAATGCTGACAATGATAGGTGTAAAAATTATGCTAATTTGAAATTTTTGATACATGATGCTGTGTTCAGAAATTTATAGGTACTGTATGACAATTCATGTTTATAAATTTTGTAGCTCTTTTACTGTTTATTAATTGTTATTTGAAATTAAAAAATGCATTTAAATTAGCATACATTTAAATATATTCTTGCACAATTTAATTTCTGAGTTATGCATTTTTTAAGGTATTAATTTTTGGAAATATTTAGCACCATTATATTCTAATTTTGTTTTGGCACTAATCTCTTATTTGCTTACTGTCATTAAGCTTGAATTGTGCCAAGATAATTTTATTTGAATATTAGATATTTGATTGCCTATTTAAAATACCATTGATCTTGATTTTTTTTTTCACTTCAAGAGTTGTAAACTTCTCAAAATTGTTTCACTCCATGATAGTTTTGTCCATCATATGCTGATTATTTTCATAAAATTTGATTAATATTAACTCCTTACAATATTAATAAAAAAATCATGTGAATAATAATCATAATCCTTAATAAATAAATCATATTTTGGAAATGTGATCTCATTTCCTTTAAACAAACTGCTCCCTTTGTGCTTTTTTGGCACTTTTTAGTTGCACTCACATTAAATGTTTTCTTTCATGATAATTAATTTTATTATATGGATATCAGAACATTCTTTCAGTTTTTGGTTGTATCCTGTGGCTCTGAAAAATTATGTAACTTCTGTTTAATTATTTCTCAAATTACAAAGACCTACGAACAAAAATAAAAAATGCAAAATGGATTCCAGCTAGTACAAGAATCATTTTGTATTTCATGTATGGATAAAGTTATAACATAAGGCCAAATATTTATAGGTATGTAATCACCATTTGGTACCAACCACAAAGTATAAAAGGAGTTAAAACTGTGAAGTAGAAAAATAGGTCCAAAATTGTCATGTTCACTAGATGGTGCTTCAGTTCTTTGGCTATCCCAAGTTTAAACATTTATTTGTATTGTGAGGAAGCTAAGTTTTGAAAGGGAAGAGAAATGTATACTACATGTGTATGCAATGGATCATGTTAATAACTGTTTATACGAATTTTTACATTTATGCAATAATATCCTATTACCTAAACTAAGGATTCTATTCGCTAATGATTGTTTTCTGTTCAAATTATAAAATACAGTTTACAGCTTTTATGGTTTATGGATTGAGTGCTATTCATGAATGATTAATTTGAAGAAGTCCTTTTTCAGTTTTTCTCTCCTAGCAAAAGAATTATATTACCATTAATAATATTTAATGTATATGTGTTAAATTTAATTAGATTTTTCCCTCTTTCATTTCATAAAATGCTTATATTCTAACATAGTTTGATATAAATTATGACAAGATTCTAATAAATGTTACATAGAATTTAGTACTTCAGTTAGTAAATTTCTTTTTTGTTTTTCAGTTTACCATTGTATTCATAACTTATCTGATATGCTGAATTTGTCTCATGCAGAACCCCCCCTTTTTTTTTTCCATAACAGCTGTGTGTTCATTTCCATTGGTTATAAAAACCTACTTTAAACAGACAAGAAGGGAAAAAATAAACTTACATTTTTTCTGTAATTGAAATAAAAGTGCAAATATTCTATCAGTCTTCTACTGTTTTAGTTATTTTATTTAATTTTGGTGTATAGTTTGCATGCTTTCATGTACAAAATGTATGTTTAATTTAATGTGAGTTATGTGTAATACTTAATTAATTTCCAATTTACTACTCTTTTTATAAGTATGTTGTAAATGTTCTTTTTTTATTTACAAACAATCCAGAAGGTCTGATAAATTATATACACATTTCTTAATTTTGATCATGCATGATGTAAATTTTGCTTAAACCTTTGGAGTTCTAAATAGCATTGGATTCTTAATTATGAAGTTTTTATTTTTGCACCAAAAAGTTCTATAGCCACTGTTGCATTCAGATATGAAACATGGTCTATTATATGTCTTATTAATAATGAAAATAGATATTAAATCAGTATTACTGATATTGTTACCCATGTAAATTGCCACAGCAAGGTAAATCAGGTTTGACTGTAGCACCGTATAATAAATAAAGTGGAAAAAAAGTGATCCACTTTTACCAAAAGTGGTAAAATGAGTTTCACAGCCTCTCACAGTACCAATCTGTCTTTCCAGCAGCAAATAAGATAACTGTATTTTTGAAGAAGTATTCAGATTTCTATATGGGAAACAAAATATTATTTATTTAATACGGTTATTGTAATTTGGCCAAAAAATGACTTTGTATAATAAATATTATTGCCTACCAATTTGTATTTCAGTAGATGTATCCATTTTTGTGAGAGTCTAATTTTCTAATGGAAAGAATTTATGGTATTTAAAGTAAAATAATTTTCAAATTAATTTGATTTATCATATATCAGTATAAAAAAGGCTGCAATTATGTTACATTACACTGAACTCTCAATGGTAATTCTTAAATGGCGGTGAAAAAATATTCCTGATTTCATTAAGCAAGAATATTGTGTTGATTAAAGGATAATAGTATTGGGCCTGCTTGAAATTAGAATAGTTCAGGAGTTGAACAAAATTTTGAAATGGGAATAATGAAGATTATTATAGACCTCGATGCACATGCATTTTAGGTGCAGTGTTTCAGAAAGAACTTATAAGAGGTTGGGAAGTGGAAAATGAAAATTAAATAGTAATGGTAGATACTAGAATTCATAAACAGCATTAGAATTATTTTGGTTGAATAAGTGGAGTTATTTTTACATTAGAGATTTGTAGAGTTTAACTGTATAGTATGGAAGAATAGCTGTGAGAGAAAGGAAAATCATAGATTTTTTTTTTCCTGAAGTAAAAAAGAAAATCTATAAAATAAATTTTGTCTTGCATAATACTAAACTTTAGTATTCACATCTTAAATGACTAATTTTTAAATAGAGTTGTGTGCTGTATTTAGCACTTTGTTGTGCAAATGAATTTCAGAATTATAATTTTTTATAGAGCTGCTTCCAAATGTAATATTAAATATTTCTACAGGTGTCATCTTTGTAGGTTTAATCTGAGATATGGAACTCGTGGGTAAATCTTATAATTTACATTCATAATGTTAATATTAAGTACTTCTCTCATGTAAAAAAATAAGTTGGTCCTAGTTCTATGAGGACTTTAAAAATATGTCATATCTTTTGAGTTAAAGATTGGTAGGGCACCAACTTAGCATTCGGAATGCTTTGTTCATGTCTTCCTTCTTTTTATATTTTATGAAATTTGCTTGTGTATTTTTATGGTAGTAAGTGGATATTTCAGGATTCAGTAAGTGCATATTGTTAGTGTCCTCGTGTTTTAAGCTGCAGTGTCATCTTTTCTGAATTTCAATATTCAACCTTAACTATTCTTTTCAAGTATATTACATTATAATTTGTTATTCATTCATAGATATATTTATGAATTAAAATTGTGAAATACTAAAGTAAGAATAAAAATATTTCAGACCTTGGATTTGATGTCATTCCATGGTGGGGTGTCCTGATTTTAGCAATAGGAGTAGGTTTGATCTTTGGTTTGTGTGTAAGGTATATTCTTGTTCCTCATCTTCAGCAGTCTATTGCAAGTAAGTAACAGATTTCTCTGTAGGAGAAATTTTACACTTAATTTTTTGGTTTTGATTGTAGAGAATTTTTTTATCTTATTTTAAAAACTGTTTGTCTAAATAAGGGTCTATGAATAAATTCTGCCAAAATCAGCAAAGAAAGCAGTTTTGTGCAGGAGTTATAAACAAGTTAAAAAAAAACAGTCATTAATTGATTGATCATTTTCTCTTTAAATTGAAAATGTTAAACTGCATTAAAATATATATGTGAAAACATCCTTTTTGAATAATACATCTAAAAAAAATGTATGAAATATGATAGGATAAGTGATTTAAAAACCATTTTTAATTCTCTGCTGTGAGGGAGACCACTTTTAAATTAATTACTTCCCCCTTTCTGTACATTACAATAGAAGACAGAAATAGAAGTACACTCAGTTAAAAAAAGGGGGGGCAGGACAGTTTTAAATCTCCTGTTCTACTCAGCTGATTGATACAATTCAATTGTACTTTCATGTCTTCAATACTTAGGATTTATGATGGATTTATGTATAGTATTGTTTTAACATATATATTTTGACACAAAATCTGATTTTTCTGAAATAACATGTTAATTTTTTTTTCAATATGACATATTAATTCTACAACTCAAATTAGTAATAACGTATTAATTCTACAACTCAAATATGCTTCAAAATCTAATTTTGTGAGATTTAAGCAGTAATTTGGAAATTTATTTTGACACACTTTTTTACTTTGTACCAAGGATAACTAATTTGGTAACATTTTTCAGTTTACGGCAACCCATTTCACTTTCATTCCTATCATTATGCACAAGCAAAAAAAGTAACTTTTTTATCTTTTTTGCATATATTTTTACTTTATATTATCCTTTTTTTAAACCACAGATGTTATTTTTAATTTTTTTTTCATTTTAATTAAATGAGTTGCATTGTTGAACTATAGTTTTTCAAATAGCTATCTTAAAGAAATTTTGTATATTCATTTGCATTGTGTACTTTACATTTTGTACATATTTATTCATATATATATTTTTTTTTCATTTGATTTTATTTATTTGAATAGCATCCCCCCCCCCCACAAATAATACTTTGTCACCCAGTATTCGTGACGATGCCATTGAAAACTGCATTATGCATTAAAAGAGAAGATGTCATAAAGCATGGATAATACGTCTTTTAGTGGGCCATTAAAAAATATATATATAAATGAGAAAGTTGTATTATCTGCATTTAAATTTAGAGTGATATGCATTTAAATAATTTTTTTGAACAAACAATTCAGTTTTATTATTGTGCTATTGCTTTATACAGTTTATCATCCTATGTTTAGTTAATTAAAGTATTATCTATACTTTCAAATAAGTTCACATTTTTTAATTTTTTTAATTGCAAAAACCAAATAGTATAACATAAAGCAAGACTAAATTTTATGCAAATAAATAAAAATAAATAAATTGTTTGACAAACTTATTTTTGGCAGATAAACAACTTTAGAAAAGTTGTATATTAATAGCAAAAATTTTGTATTATATTTTTAATTTACAATGCTAATCATGTATTTAAAATTTCTTAAATACTATTATCAATTTTCAGGTTTAGGTGATAGTGAAAACAGTGAGAATGAAATCGGTAAAGTCGAAAGTAAGTGTTGTTTTATATATTTCTTTTTCTACAAGTATTATATTTCTTTATATTGTCAGCTTCAGATTATTTTTTATCCATAGTATTAATTTATAATTATATTAAAAAGCTCTTTTATTTTTATAATTTTTACATTTCAAGAGTGTATCAATAATGCTTAAGAGTAGTTTTTAGTATGTCACATTTTAAAAGTAGCTGTGTAGATAATAATAAAGGTATCTTTCATATTAGATATTTTAACTATCTGAAACCAAGTAACTGCAATCACATTAATCAGCATTCTATTGAAATATGAATGATCTTAATGAAGTCAACAAATCCCTCTTTTATAAACTCTAATGTATTTATGAATAAAATTAATTTAACAATTAGTTTTAAGCATATTTAATATGTAGCAAAAATGTTTTACTGTAGGAAATTGAATTAATTAATATTAAATAAATTTAAAAATAATATACAGTATTAAACATAAAAATAACAAATGCTCATTTAAACATAATCATTTTGGTTATTACATGAATTATTGTTATTTATTATTTTCATCACTGTAGCATGATTATTTATTGCAAACAAACTGATTTTACATGATAGTATTTTTCCTCCAAGTATTTTGAGACACACAAGTATAACAATAACACTTCGCACTACGTCTTGGTTCGTTCAAGTTCTTTTGCATTTTTAGTTTCTAAGATCAAGGCCTGTGCCATTTTATGTATACATTTGAACTTCTGTAAAGGGAAACTCTGCTTTGGCACGCATTTCTCATTTAGAGCCACTTTGAAATTCTTGAACCTAAAAAAAAAACTAAAATAAAAGAAGATCTTATTTATTGCAATTATTATTGATTATTTATTGCAAACAAACTGATTTTTCATGATAGTATTTTTCCTCCAAGTATTTTGAGACACACAAGTATAACAATAACGCTTCGCACTACGTCTTGGTTCATTCAAGTTCTTTTGCATTTTTAGTTTCTAAGATCAAGGCCTGTGCCATTTTATGTATACATTTGAACTTCTGTAAAGGGAAACTCTGCTTTGGCAGGCATTTCTCATTTAGAGCCACTTTGAAATTCTTGAACCTAAAAAAAAAACTAAAATAAAAGAAGATCTGTGCATTCCCGAGTAATAGATTAGTTCTTGATACTGTGTCTGCTAAAAGGATCGTGTTTTGTAATAATTTATTCTGTTTGTGGCATTGGCATTGTTAAATATTCAAGCAGTTGCCACAAGAGTCATTTGCAAGAGGTATATGTTCACAAGTTTGAAATCATAATAAATGCTCTTAACAGTATTTAAAAAAAATGTTATTAATGAGAGGGATCAGTCAACCCAAGAATGGAATCTTAAAATGCAGCTATGATAATACAGGAAAATTTTGAAGCTGCGAAAAAAGTTATACGTGTTGAATATTTATAAAAAATTAGTTCTGCTGTTTGAAAGACCAGGGGTGTTTGTGCTCCGGGGAAACCCGGGAATTTTGAACTTCGATCCCCGGAAATTCCGGGGATCGTCGTTCAAAAGGAAGTAGGAATAATAATGAATTATTTATTTTGATCTGGGTAATTTTGTTTGCTTTGAAAGCAGAAAACGCAAGGTCAGTGTGTGTGGTGAAAACTTTTCCTTTCTTTCTCCAAAGGCAGTGATAATGCGTGAAAAGGAGGAAAAAACTTCTTTTTTGTTCTTTCCTTATTGTGAGTTATGACTCATTACCCCGGTTCTCAGACATTCTCTTCTGGATTCTTTTCGGCAAGTAGGCGCGACAGAAAAAAAAAAAAAAGGGAGAGACTTCGTTCGACCAGATGTGCGATCACGTGACTCTGGGTTCAAAGGTCTTATCTCTCCTGGAGTGGCGCCAATAAGTAGAGAAGGGAGATTTTTCGCCGTATTTTTCAGCTATTTGTCATTGATCACTTCTCAACGTGTTTTTCTCCACTGTGTAAAATTTTCGTTTCATTTATTGATGCATGTGTAAATTTTTCGTTTCGTTTATTGAAATATTTTTTTTATTTTTATGTACGCAAGAAAATTTCACTATGAAATTTCTCAATATAAATAGTGATATTATACAATTAGAAGAAGGTGTCCGGAACGCATTTAAGTGGAATTGGATTGAACGGAGAGATGGTAATGGGGATACCATCAGCACATGGTGCAAGAAAATGTTGCTGGACAAGCATATTGTGTTTTTTTGTAACTCACTGCTGAAGTATGGTGGGGAAGGATTCAAGGCTTTCACAAATCATACTAAAACTGTGACGCACATAAAATAATCAAAGTGCATTAGACATTCAATGACTTTAAGTAATTATGCTAATTAAAAAAATACTGATGACTTACACGCCAAGAGGTATTAATAACTTCGTTTATCGCCGAGAATTCTCTTTCTTTCAATGTAGCTCCCAATTTAATTGAACGCTGCAAACAGTTGAGCCGCGATCAGACGGCACTAAACTCGTTGAAAATGTCCAGGACTACGACATGTTATAAGATGAAATATGGGCTCGCAAAAACTATTAAGGAAAATAACATTAAAACTTTAAAGGAGACTCCATTTTCTCTAAATTTGGATGAAAGTACTAGCAATGCTCAAGAAAGTATACTGGCAATATTGGTGCAGTTTTATGACAACAATCAAAATGAAGTTGTAGTTCATCATTTTGCATCTCTAAAGATGGAATCTTGCAATTCAGAAGCTGTTTTTAAAGCAGTTGTTAATACTATTGAAGATAATATTCCATGGGCAAACTTAATTAGTGTATTAATGGACTCATGTAACACCATGCGTGGAAAAAAAAAAAAGGGTGTTGAAACCAGACTACGATCAAACAAAGCACCCCACTTATTAGATATTGATGGTGACACATGTCACACAGCTAATAACTGTGCAAAAAAATTTGCTTCATGTTTTGATAGATACTTGGAAGATTTGTTTGATGACATCTATTTTGATATGAAAAGCTGCAGTAAAAGAGAAAATTTTTTCAAAATCTTTGAATCTCTTGCCATTAAAAAACTTAAGCCCTTGAAGAAACCAGACCATAGATGGGTGTACATTTTATGTGTTTTAGAAAGAATCAAAGATCTGTGGGATGCTCTTATTGCATTTTATTTTCACTACTTGGATAAAACTGATAAAGGGAATTATTTTTCTTATGTTGAAACTGTATACAATAAAAGAAATATTTCTGCAGCTCAGAAAAAAATTGTATTCTTGCTTGCATTCCCAACAACTCACAAAGGATGCTTTAGCTCGGAAAAAAAGAATACTAAATGGGTTATTTGTTATGCAAAACAAAACTTTATTGCATATGGCATTATATGCAGCAGTATTACCAGAGTTCAACACATATATTAAATTATTTGAAACAAAATAAACCAATGCTTCATTTAATACATTCCAGTATTTATAAATTGAGGGCAAAATTTTTCTCTTTTTTTTTTTTATGAAGCCAGAAAACATAGAGTGCACATCTTATAATGATTTATTAAAGGTTGATGTCACAAATCCAGAATTCCATCTACCTAGCAAAGTAATATTTACTGGTGCAAAAGCTTCCACTCTCCTGAAGAAATTATCAAAAAATCATCCAATAGCAAAAGAATTCCAAATTTCTCTGATGAAAGCTTATACTAATACAGCACAGCATGTGAAACAGAAATTACCCCTTAAAAATTCATATCTAATTAGTTTTACAGCATTAGATCCAGAGCTAAGAGGTAAAACCAGTACAATATTAGCTTTTGAAAAATTATCATCTTTTATGTCCCATATTTTTAGTGATAATGAAAAGTCAAAAGTAGAGGCTGAAATAAGGTTATACCAGAGTGATATTGATATCACCAAAGAAATGCTCTACACATCGGAAGAAAGTGGAAATCAAGTGAAGTGTACAATTGATAAATATTGGTCTAAAGTTTTTAATTTAAAAGATAATTTCACAAATGATTATAAGTATCCTACATTGGATAAATTGGTCAAAGCCTGCCTTAGTTGCTTCCATGGCCCATTAGTGGAAAGTGCATTCAACTTATACACTTGTCACTGACTATAGAACCTCTCTTAAGATTGATTCCCTAGATGCAGTGCAGACTATTAAATATGATTTAATGGCTTCTAAAGAAACCTCATATGGAAAATATAGCTAAAAGAATCCAATGACTGATCCAATTCACAAAGATCTCTTACTGAATATGAACAGAAGTTGGAAAACATATCAAGAGGACTTAAAAACATGTATTTCAGATGAGTCACCTGTAAGTCTCTGAAAAACCTTCTACATTAGCAGAAAAGCAAACTGCTTCTACCTCTGCATGTGCAGTTCTTGAGGAAATTTCTTCAACTGTAAATGAGGAAAATAAAAGTCAACCTTCCTGCAATTATGAAGTTCACCACAAAAGAAAGACAAGCCCACAATCATCAGAAAATAAAAAAAAAAAAGCTGCAGAAATTAGATAATTTTTTTAAAGAATTAATTCAGGTAATTTAAAATATTTACATAAAATATAGTAGTTTATATGTTTGAAAATTTATGGTTATTAATTTTGCAAAAAAAGTAATTCATTGAACTTTTATAATTATATCATTCAATGCTTCATAATTGTAATTTTTCATTTCTCTCCCCCCCCCCTTCTCGAAACTCCAAAATGTCGGTAGTAAGTCCGTAAAAGCTTCAGGGGATTTTTTGGGGTCCCACAAACACCCCTGAAAGACTACCAAAGTTTTTTTTTTTTTTATGTGTGTGTGTGTGTGTTTTGTTTTGAAGTATTGACACTTGTTTGAAGAAACATTTACATGATGTGAGAATTTTCTCTCTTTAATACTGCTAGCTTCAATTATTGAATATGTCACTTTCATTTTGGTACGTTAAAAACAGTCTTTGAGAAAATTTTAAAATGTATTTTTTAAAAGCATTTTAAATTTTTCTCTTAAAAAAAGTTGAAACTGAATTATTTTCATATATGCCAATGGGAAAAAAATACCCATATTTCTTCTACTGTTGAAATTAAAACAAAAGTTGAATATTTCTTATAAATCATAATTTTTAATTTTAACCATACGGATAACCATTGTTTAATCATCTATAGTGTGTTGGAAAGGACGGCAAATGTATTAATTTTAATTATGCTGCAATTATGGTAGGCTCTACTTAATGTGATCATGTTTTATCCATGGCTATTTTGATAACATTAAATGGTGCTAAAATAATGTTCTTCAAAACAGCAATGGAATTTAATTAATATAAATATAAACATGCCAATTTCACAGCATATATTTACAGCATTTTAATTAGGAAAAGGCAAAAAATTTGTGGATGTTCATAACATTTTTAAAAATAATTCGACTAATGCTGAACCCCTAATCTTAATAATTGGCAAGCATTGCTCATTGAAAGAGAACATGCCAATGTAAAAATGAAAAATTAGGCCAAAAAAAAGGTAACCTCAGCTGATATTTTCATGACTTTTTTTTTTCCAGAAGTAAAGAAAAGGTGGGGATATACAGAATTGTTTTTTCCCCTCTGAAAAAGAGAGACCTGTGTCTGATTGCCCTCAAAATTCTTAAAGTTATTCAAAATATACACCACACTAAGGTTACTATTTTTGTTTAATTCTAAGTATTTAAAAAGTGTTAAATTTAAGTTTTCTAAATTGAAATCAAACTGTTCAGTGACTAATTTTCTTACTTGTCAACATTTATTTGTCATTTAGCAATTTTTATAATCTGTTTTGACATTATTTGATGATTTGCTTCAGTTTAAAAATTTTATAAATACTTTGATATCGACTTGATAACAATAAGTGAAGTATTTTTATGTTTTTACATACAAACAGGTGGGACTTCAGCAGTTCCATAACAGTTTCCGAATAATAACTTTAAATTGTGATGCTGATAATGAACGAATGTTGATACTTAATTTCTATAAATTCATTTCAGTTCCATCTAAATTTCCTTATCCGGAAGCCGAAAATCCTGGCTTCGAAGAAAATGGTAAAGTATAAATTTTGAAGTGCTATTTTACCGTGTTGAATATAGATTGTAATGTATATATTTACGTCTGATACCTAGTTTCGGGAATGATAGTTTTTTTTTTTTTTTTTTTTTTTTTTATTGCAGGTTATGATATTCCATTGGAGAATGTTGCAAGTAATCATAATTCAGAGACCACAGCAGCTAATAATACAAATGTTTTCTCGATTCAGGATGACTTGACCAAAAAAATTGTAAGTATTATGTGTACGTATAAGACTGTGTAATTGCAATTATTTCTTGTTTTAAATTATTAAAAATTTCTGGTTTATAATTTCTCCTATATATCTAATACTACTGTCTTGTTATGGTGTAAATTGTTTCATTTATGCTTCTTTTAATGCTCCATAATTTTATGAAATGAAAATTTCTGCAACTAGGATAATTTTTATGATTTTATTATTCTGCCACTTTTTTCATACTTTGTGTATCTTATTTAACATTTAAATATTTGCTTATTAAATATAAAATTATAAATTCATCTTTCATTATACCACTACACTTAAGTCATCTTAATGTGCAAAGAGTTGGAAGACATTATGAACATTATGGAAGACATTATTTGCATTGTCACTTCATCACTTAGTCATATTTTTCCAAATTTTCTACTTGTTGGGGGATTATGAACATTATGGAAGACATTATTTGCATTGTCACTTCATCACTTAGTCATATTTTTCCAAATTTTCTACTTGTTGGGGGATGAGAATGATGGTTACGTAGTGGAATTCTGTGATTTAAGGAGAATACTGGATGTAAATAAAATAACATCATTTTATAATTGGTCTTTCTATAACAGTGGTAGCGAACATTTTTGGGGTCATGTGCCCAAAGTTGAATGGCCACATGTCATTTCATTTAAGATATTAAATTAGAATTATTCATAAGTTAGCTCAAAATGCTTAGATTTGGAAACTGGAATCCATTTAACAATGAAAGTATTAAAACTCAGCAGTCTGTAATAAATTTGAATTTGTTTTAGCAAACATTAGCTGCTTCAACTTTGGCATATTCTTTGCCATGCAACAAGTAATATGATTGGCCCCAACAATGGAAGCGCCATAAATTGGGTCAATAAATATGTATATCATTTCTGTGGCGGTATATGAAAATCTTATATCTATTCTTAGGCCCTATACCAGTGGCATTATGGAATAAGTAAGTAAGTGAAACATTCAAGAACAGACTAAAACACCTATTTAAATTACAGTGTATCATTTTATTGTGATTCTTGATTAAGGAAATAATTATTCCCGTGGCGGTTTATGAGGCTCTGCATGCTGACTGTAGCATGCGTGCCATAGGTTCGCCATCATTGTTCTATAGACTTAACAGAATAGATGAGGAATTTATGTCATCCTATGATATATATATATAAACCTTAAAATAAAAAGATGTGATAACTTCTGCATCATATTTTTCAGGTCTGGCATTATATCTGTCAGCAGGCACTTGGTTACGATCCCATGTATTGCTTCATAATATATATTAGCTAAAACTTGAATATCTCTGCTGCCATCTACACATTTTTAGAATGATTTCTACTATTTAATTAATGTTTGAAGTGTAAAGAGTATATTTCCTTTTGTATATTTTTCGATTTCCACATTTCCAAAACTAAGGTGGTTTTGTCTTTTTCTGTAATTTTGGTTTTTTTACCTGCTTTATTCTCAGTAACTTTCACATTCTACCACTTTGTTATTTCAGGTTACCAATTTTTAAAATAAAAAAATTTCCTTTCCCTTGTTTCAAAATTTTGACTTGTCTTTCTTCTATATATATTTTGTATATGGTTCGTTCGCGTTGTGTCAAGGCAGGTTGTATATAGATCAGGCATGCTAGACTTGGTGTCTCATTTGAATAAAATAGTCATCAGTGAACAGTAGTGCAGGACACAAGGGGAAATCCATTTTCATGCTTAACAGCATATTTAAAAGTGAGTAAATACATTAAATATTACCTAATGCTGTAGTTCTTAAAAAAATTAAAAAAATAGGGACATAAGGATGGGTACCTGTAATTTCTTTTCAGACACTTGGCATCTTTTTCCTGCTGCAGTTTCCAAATATCTGAAGATATGCTGCCCAAACGAGCAATTTTTGAAGCAGTGGTCAGATGCATATCTGTTAATCTTGGTTATGCTGGTTATTTATTTTCTATTATTTAGAAAAGTTGTTCTAATGTATACTAATGAACATAATAGGTGGCATACAGTGTCAATTAGTGGTTTTCTGAGAATCGTGCATGCAAATGTCAGTAAAATTCAGGGTAACCACTTCATTGAAGTTCTGTGTTAAGAGTTGATTTTTTTTAAAGTTTAAAATGCCTGATCTAGATGATTGTCTTTTAAAATTTCTGAAAAACTTTTTTTAACTTTTGAATATTCTTATTTAATCATTTTTATTTTTAGAAATAATTTCTTTGATTATTTTGTTTTGCAATTCATCCGGATATAATTAAGAAACATGGCTCTGCTGAAAGTTCTTTCGGTTGTTATTTGATAAAGACAAAAAAAAAAAAAAAAAAAAAAAAAAAAGAAGTCGCCTTATTTTAATATTCAATAGAAAAAAATTATAAAAAGTGGGGGTTGGAAGCATGTTAGAGTTGAAAATAATCATAAAGTTTGTTACAACCAGTTTTTTTGTATGTTTGGAGGTTTGCTAGAGTCCTTTCAAATAACATTAATTGTGTGTAAACTGGGTTCATAATAGCATGGCTGTATATTGAGTCAACCAGAGAGATCTGTAGTTTTTCAAATCGAAATGCATTTATTTTGTCACTGCTTATAAGGATTGACCTTGATTGAAGCAGATGTGTAAATGTGATCTTTTCTGCTAACATTGTGTAGTTCTAGTGTGTGTTGTGGTATATATATATATATATATATTATATATATATATATTTTTTTTCTTTTGAGTGCAGTGCTAAGAAGGGGAAACTCAAAATATTTAACTGATAAAAGATGATTTTCATCATATGCCCTTTTATTTTAAGAAAGGAAAAAATGCTTGCCAGACTGCTCATAAAATTTATGCTGTATATGGACAAAGTGCGTTTTCTGATGGTAGGGTTTGAAAATAATTTGAGAAGCGTAAATATTGCTTTGTGTATGGTGAATACAAAGGAATTGTATGTTATGAATTATTGCCACCAAATTGAACTATAAATCTGAAAAGTACTTTTCCAAATTAACAGTTTTAAAAGCAGGAATTGAACCAATTATTTGTTGAGGTGTCAAGATGGTTTCATACTGGCATTGCTCAACCCCACATTTTGATGATTGTCGGACAAAAACTTATTGAGTATGTCTGGAATATATTGTGTCAGTTCCATATTCACTAGACCTTTACCCCCTTGGATTTTTGTTTCTTCAAATCACTTCAGAATTCTTTGAACAACCTCGAATTCACTTCTTTGGAAGCTATATAAACATCATCTCCATAACTTGTTTACAAATAATGGACATAACGTGACATTAAAAAAGGTGTGAAGGGATCTGGCTGCTGGAGAAATGGTAAAAAGCTGTAGAAGAAAATTCTACTTTTATGAATCAGTGGGATTTTTTACCCTGATTCCTACTATTTTGTACTGCTTCATCTGTATTTATTATAAAAAACCCCACAGAATTTTCCAAATGATTCAAAATATGTATATGCAACTTTCTGGATACCCCCAAACATGTATATGTTGATCATGTATATGCTGTGTAGTGATGATTACGTACCATAGATAAACACTTCTGAAATTGATCAGTATTTCTAAAAATATAATTGAACATCAAGTCTTAAAGAAAGTCATGCGCACTGAAGACCAGAGTCGTTTGTAATCATATGTGGTTGTTTTAGAGAAAGTTTGTTGTATTATAATTTATAATTATTAAAATAAAGTTATGGATAAGAAACAAAAATTCAAAAGAACATTTTGCAGCTTGGTTTGAATGGCAAGAGGCCAAAATAACCTTGCATGATTCACCATTAAAAGTCAGTATGGCTCTAAACATCCTTTTCCTGGATGCTTTTGCATGAATTTTCTTTTCTTTCTTTTTTTTCTCCCCTTACTTGCAGCTCAGTTTTGTACTGTGAAACCAGTGAGAATGCTTCTACTTTTCCTCAGCCACTTATCTTTTTGCTCTCCTGCAGCTGGGATTCTAAACTATTAAATTGCCACTTTATGTGACAATGCTGTTTGAAATTTTAAGTCGTGATTCACTCACACTTATTATATGTTTAAGAGGACAAATTTCCACTAACGGTTTACAGTGTTAGACTGAGTTAGAGCCTCACCTCAGGAACCCATTTGCTAACAAATTCATCTGAGCCAACCTTTATTCATGAGGTAGTCCCATGAAGTCGCTTCAGTTCATTTATAGTACTTGGCTTCAACAATTTCTCTCTGAATGTAATACTGTCAAGATGAGGAAGAAAAAAAAAATATTTTGTGAAATTTCAGTCATCTATTTCATAGCTTAATTATTAAACTTTCTACAGCATAAAATAAATACTCCAAAATAAAATATAAAATAATCTATGTTATTTTTTTCCTTTATTCCCCCCTCCTTATCTCTCTTTTTTTTTGGGGGGGCAAAAGACATAAAATTAGAATTATTAATTTTTTTTTTTAAGTTGGCAGTTTCTTTAGAGCTAAAAGCGTAAACTGGTTATAAAATACATATTAAATTTTTAAAGGAAAGAAATGTATTAGGTGTACATAATTCCATTTTTCAGTCAGTTATTCTATAATTTCTTCTAAAAATAATCTCAAGGTTTGACTAAACACAGAACCACTGTTGCGTGGTGGAAATATGCACATTGATTCCTTTTTTCGGGTGGACCTTAAGTATATTTTTGACTTGATCATACGTGAAACTGCCTTATTTATGAACATTTTGCCGAAAATTATATTTAACTTTTTATTTTTAAAATTTCTTGTTTTTTTAGGGACTGTCAAAACTGCTGGAGAGAATTAAAAAGCAAATATTTTTTTCAGATGTGGTTTAGTAATTTTTTGAAGTTTTGTAAGCTTTTATGCTTTGCTTTTTTCATCATTGTTCCTGGAATGTATAGTAAAATCAAGGAGATTGTTTTTTTATTCCCCCTATCAAAATTACTTTGTATTAATGTAATATGTAATTATTGCAATTTGTTCCTTAATTCTTTTTACAGGAAAAGGAAAAATTACCAGCTGGTGCCATTCCTACATATGATTCACCTGAAACGGCAAAATTATTTTCTTCCTTACAAATTTTAACAGCAGTATTTGCATCTTTTGCCCATGGTGCTAATGATGTGAGGTAAGTATAACTTTATGTTCTTCTAGTGATATTAAATCTTTGATTTGAAATTAATTTTTTGTAAGTTTCTTTATTGCATACTATTCATAATAAGGAATATCTGAATTATAGTTTTATAATTGCATGGTTTACAAATTGTATTTTCTTGCTAATACTCTGGCAGTTAAACTTACAGTATTTTTAATTTTCTTTTTGGGGGTGAGGAGGCTATCACCTTTATATGTCATTTGAATAAAAATGAAAATATATTTTTTTTTGAAAAATAATATCATCGTGGGAATTAACGCATATAAAAATTAAGTGTTTCGCTTTTTATAAAAATTATCCTAACTGTTGAGTTATCTAGGGAAAAAAAGTGATATTGAAAATGGCTTTGGCATAATTAGTTTGGATAAAAGAGGTTCTATTGTAGTTTTTGTAAAGAGTATCCCTGTGTAATTTTACTTTAAATGTTTTCTGACTATATTTATATTTTTATAGTAATGCCATTGGACCAGTAATAGCTATATGGCTGATTTACCACGATGGGAATGTCAATCAAGCTACTGAATCTCCATTCTGGATCATGCTTTATGGTGGTGTTGGTATCAGTATTGGCCTTTGGGCTTGGGGTCAAAAGGTTATCAAAACAATAGGAGAAGATTTAACTAAGATCACTCCTTCCAGGTAT
The DNA here is from genome assembly GCF_044657685.1 of Stegodyphus dumicola. Lineage (NCBI taxonomy): Eukaryota > Metazoa > Arthropoda > Arachnida > Araneae > Eresidae > Stegodyphus > Stegodyphus dumicola. The sequence goes on along the minus strand of NC_140773.1, from coordinate 213,414,843 downwards.
AGTAAAAATGTATATATTAGAATTTCATTATTTTGATTTTTGGGGGGATAGTATTTAATAGTTATTAAATTATCCCCTTTTAGAATAGTTTGCAAGTTAATAAGAAAAACTAATAAAACAGCTGAATGTTAATGACTGTAATTAAACATTAAGTATGTAAAGTGTGTCAATGATTATTATACTTTGTTTAACAAAATTCCTCAGTGATTACTGACAGATAAATGATGTAAATTTTTAAACTTTTTTTTTTTCAATTTCATCTTGAATGGTCCAATGACTCAGTTATATAATAGAAATCATACATTGCTTAAAGGTAGATAGGATGGTTGCACTATATTGTCAATACAGACTTAACATTCATAAGTAAGTTGGCTGTAAATTAATGTGTAATAAAACATTATTTGCTTGAACCCAGCTGACTCCATTATTACATTACTACAATATAGATAAGCGCTACTCAAATGGTGTAGTGTTTAGGGGAGCCAACTGCGATACCAAAGGGCACTGGTTCAGATCCTGGAGAAGGTATGGTTGTAACTGTGCCCCTTCATAGCAGGCAATGGTGGCCCACCTGTGAGGTGCCTCCGTAATAAAGTGACCACCACTTCTGGCCTTAGTAGTGGGCAAATCGAAGTCAGCTAGGGGCAGGGAACAATATAGATAATATAAATATAATAAATTATTAAAAGGATATGTTAACTTCTCTTAACTGTAGCTTTGCTTTCTACTGATTTCTGAGATTAAATTACTGTAATATTGCATTTGTACCTTGTTTCATCTTGGCGTTGATCTTTCGTATTCTTGTTAATAGTAAAATATTTTATTTATATGATGTATAAGGTTTTGCTTTGACTTAATATGGATTTGTTTTCACTCCTCAGACTTCATCTATGGAAGTAGTTTCTTTATTTTAGTAGCATTTGGCATTGTACATGGAAATATGAGAGGGGATGAAAATAAGAATTATTTGACTAACAAAAGATTGAAATCTTAATTGGTGGAATGAGGGAGATGTCACTTTGAGGGATGAAGTAGACTAATCTGCTCAGTATGCAGATTTGCTGGTGGGAGATGCTTAAATTGTTGTTTTTATTTAATAAACTTATTTTAACTTGTTTCTGTTTATCTTTTATGTTCTTCAAATTAACTTTCTGCTGAATGTCCGATAACAAAATTGCTTGAATGGATAACCCAGCTCGTTGCCCAATCGCATTGAACATATATGGCATATCTTACTAAATACTCATTCCTAGCAGTGGTGCAGTCTACTGTAATAACTTATCAGAAAACCTTATTCAAAGTATATACACATAGTGCAAATTGTGGATTGTTATTCAAGGTGATCTCATCCTTTTCAAAAAGTCATTTAATTTCTGATGGTTATTTACCTATATCATTGCAACCAGTACAGTATAATTACTTTTGAATAAAATGCCTGTGTACAGTTTGCTTTTTAAATTGTTATTCTGTATTATTTTCTCACAATTTTTATACCATCTTGGGTTATGTAAATTTCTGAAATCCAAACTTTAAAAATCTGATTGGTTTCGTAACCAAGGCCTATATTACAATTAACAGTATTCTTCTTGAAATTTATCCCTGAAGTTTATTATAAGGGTGCTATGCACTGTAAAATGGTAGGGTATGTAAAAAATGTGATGATTTGTCAATTTGAAATTGCTTCTGCTTCAATTTATTGATATGTGATTGCATTTATGTTCAGGGTAGAAATAAGAAAAGTTCTGCTGATGATATTTTGTGATGTAAATGATGAATAGGGTTAGCAGTTGTATTATTATTATTTTAAAGTGTAGTTATAAGTTAATAAATTTTGATTCTTATAAGTAATCTTGGTTTGAGTAATTTATCCTCAAAAGCACCCGCTCATTTAAAATCAAATGAAGCACAGAATTCTATTTAATTTGAAAACTAGAAAAAAAATTAGTAAAATATTAATTATCTCAAATGTTTTTCAGTGGATTTTGTATTGAAATTGGAGCAGCAACAACAGTTCTCTTGGCTTCAAAGATTGGACTTCCCATCAGCACAACACATTGCAAAGTTGGTTCAGTTGTATTTGTTGGCTGGGCTCGATCCAGAGCTGCAGTAGATTGGAAATTATTTCGTACCATTGTTTTAGCTTGGGTACTGACACTTCCAATTTCAGCTGCTTTATCAGCTATTGCAATAGCTGTATTAAAAGCAGTAACAAGTTAACATCTCTTTACAGATTTTATTTTGTCAAAATGTACAGAAATACGTTACTTTGTACAAAACTTCCACTGTTGTTTATCGAGTATTTATAATAAGACTTTTTTAACAAAAGACTGACTTTTAATGCTTTGTAAGTACAGGATGTAAGATAAGCATTAAAGTGTTATTTTATACAGTATATTGTACCAATTTTTCATGTATTGTGCAACCATAAATGCTGAAAGGTGGCTGCATGCAATTCTCAGATATGATTGTACAGTTTTTTATGATTTTTAATGTTCATCAAACATACTTTGAAATTTAAAAATTTCTATTCTTGGAATTGGTATTTAAAATTTCTTCAAACTATTTTTCTAGTCTGAGAATGTGAAATCCAGGTGAAAAACATTTTCTAAGTGAAAATTCAGTTAAGATATGACACATTTTTAAGGAAGAAGTCTTCTAATTGTAATAAGAGTTTGATGAGTATTTTAATGTGCATATTTCTTTTAAAAAAGATTTGTATGCATGGTAAATATATGTGAATATTTACAGTCATCTTATACATATTGAAACTCATTATTTCAATGGAGCAAGTGAACGATTCATAGGCATTGTGATGAAAATACATTGATGTCAACTCTGAAATTTTTTACACTTAATATTGAAAATTTGCTCTTTATTTTCACAAGTATTTTTGAGCATTGTATCATGTTTTGGGAAGCTTAATACTTTTTTCCTCCAAAGGCTTCAGTGTAATAAGTATATACTGAAAATGTTTTTTAAAATGTGAAATAAAGTATTTTGTTTTGGAATCTAGTCCTTTAATAATTTTTTATGCTTAAATAAGGAGAAATATTACTACAAAATATTTGAATTACAACAATATGACACTTAAACTTTTCATATATTAACTTCAAATTATACCCCCCCCCCCCCCGTAAGAAGAAAAATTAGTTTTTATAAATTTAAAATTATTAATATATTTTCTTATTACAAAGCAAGTATAACATCCAAAAATGTACACACACACAAAAAAAGGGGGGGATGGACAGTTCTATATCTCCTACTCTACTGAGCTGACAAACAAAATTCAATTTGCATTTTTCATGTCTCAAAAGTGTAATTTAGGATATTAGGTATTTTAACACAAAATTGCACTTTTTCTGAAATGACATGGCAATTTGTTTCTATATTTTCACTAGTGGTTAACTTTTCCACGATATAGGCAGTGAGCCTTATAAATTCACTAAAACATTTCAGATATCTGGTCCTAGAAAATAAGATCATCAGAACCTTTAATTTGAATGATAAAATTTAGCTATTTTGTTATTTAACAATGATTTGATGAACTGGAATATGCTCAATGGAGTTTTTTTTTTTTAGTTTTCTTTCAATAATTTGTGATTTACAAGAAACTGATACAGTATTTAATACACTTGGAAAATAAATTAAGAGAATTTTCAAATTTTATCGAATTGTTTGAAAAGAACTGAATTGAATAAAAAAACCACTGCTTCTAGATAAATATGCAAATCTTGTATGCCAAACACATAAGCGTACACATGTGTACAGGTGGAGCCAGCAGAAAGCGGTAAGACGCAGGCTGAGACGAATTGCGTTTGCTAGCACACCTCGGTGAATTTCTCGGTGTTATCTTGCAGCAATCGGTTATATTCACATCATAACAGTAAAAATGAGTAACCACCAACGTTTAGATGATGGAATGAGGTGGCGAATTGTAGGGAGGCTAGAGGCAGGCCAATCGCAAGTCCAGTTATGCAGAGAGTTTAACGCCCAACGTCGTGTGTAACCTATGGAAACAGTTCCAGGATACTGGATCCATTGAGAGAAAGCCTGGGCAAGGTCACCCAAGAGCAACAGCAGCCAGAGAAGATCGCTATTTGTCTATTTTAACAAGGTGTAACAGAAAGGCTATAGCTCTCTCGGACCTGTATGCAGCCACAGAAACCCATGCAACTAGGGTGACTGTTTCCAAAAGACTGAACGAAAGAGGGTTGTTTGCCAGAAGACCGGCTGTTTGTGTCCCGCTCACGCCTACAGACAGGAGGTACAGGCAGCATAGTGATTGGAGTACGGAGCAATTGGCGACCGTTCTGTTCACCGAGGAGTCCCATTTTAGTTTAAACAATGATTCTCGCCGTACTTTCATATGGAGAGAACAAGGGACACGCTACCTACCCTCCAATGTCCACAAAATCAACAATTATGGCGGTGGTGTAATGGTCTGGGCAGGCATCATGTTAGATGGCTGCACACCTCTCCACGACTTTGACAGAGGCACTGTGACTGGTGTAGGGTATAGGGATGATGTCTTTGAGCCCTATGTTCCCCTTTTCTGGGGTACAGTGGTCCCCGAGTTCATCTTATAGGAGGATAACGCGAGGCCACATAAAGTTCTTCTGGTCGACAAATTTTTTGAGAGTGAGGATATTTGCCGGATGGATTGGCTAGCCAAGTCTCCAGACTTCAACCCTATAGAGCCTGTCTGGGATGCTCTGGGCAGGGCGATTGCAACTCGCAGTCCCCCTCCGAGAACCATCCAGGAACTGAAAACAGCATTGCTGAATGAGTGCGACCAATTGCCACAAGCATTGACAAACTGCCTTATTTCCAGTATGACATCACACTGCAAGGCCTGTAAGAGGAGACCATATTCCCTATTAACCCATTTCTTTTGTGTCCTCTACAACCACTGTTTCAGACCTTCAGACTCTCATGAGTGTTACACACGAATATGTTGCAACTGTTGAATGTTTATTTTGTGTGTATTATATTAACCTATGTTCACACCAAATTTTATTAAAATCTGTCCAGTAGTTCTGGAGATCATAGATCAAATATGAAAATTCTCTTAATTTCTTTTACCAGTTAAATCTTAATTTGGAATGCAAGAATTATTTCAATTCATACAAATAGCTTACTCAGAAATTGTGTAAAACCGTAGTGCTTTACTTCGCTAATGCATTCTCATTAGGATTGATGAATTTAAAATATAGAAAAGGCAAAGTCAAGGGTTAAAGTTCGGGTGAGCAGTGTGATTGCATCCTAATTCACTTAATTTCCGCGAATGGCCTTAGAGCAGTGTTTCCCAACCTTTTTTGCTATGCCCCACCCAATCTTTTCTAAAATTTTTATGCTCCCCTCCAGCATATACATAATTTTTAATATTTAAAAATTGAAATATTCATGAAAGAAACTTGAATGATAGCTTTTAGGAAGAAATGACTACGAAATCTTGTGAGCAAAGACAGTAAGTGAACTTTCAAAACGGAGAACTGAAATTCAAGAAGTGAAAGTTTTTTATTTTAAGTATTAGTAATTTTTATTATTTAAATTTAGCGAGTTCCTAGCGCTTGATGCTTACTGCAAAGAAATTTTATGTCAGGTTCCAATTTAGATAACTTGAGTCTCAAGTCTCCCCCCCCTTTTTTTTTGTTTGTTTGTTTGTTTAGCAGCAAATCATTTATGGCACTAAATCTGCATTCAGCAAAATAAATATGAAGATGGAAATGGTAACAATAGTTCTCTTGAAAATTTTGTTGCATTTGGATATCTGATTCTGGTTTCCTCACTAAGCTATGTCATCACTCCTTTTATATTAAATAACATTTTAATTGACTCATCATTTTGCATTTCTGCGAGTTCTTTTTACTGCATATTTGGAATATCAGCCAAATCCATTAGCATCATCCAAGTTGGAAAATCAATTTGTTTTAAGTTATAAAATCTTTTAAATCAGCTGATAAAATTTTCAGATGATTGACAATAATAAGTATAGCGGTAGTCACGTCATATTTTTGGAGCCAATGAGACTTTTCAAAATTTTTGTGGTAAATAGTATATGCCTGATATAATTCAACAAAGATAATGAAAACAAATATCTTCCTTTTGCATCATCAGTCTTATTTGCTCCTTGAAGTTGTTTATTTAATATATTTAATTTTTGAAAGATATCGGCTAAATAACTCACAATTGCCTTGTTATCATCCGTTAACGAATTTTTCATTTCAGGTTTGTTGCTTAAAAAATAACTAAGAGTATCAAATAGTTCCAAAAATTTTCAAGCAGTTCCCTTTCGACAGCCTTCTTACTTCAGCGTGAAGTACAAGTTTCATACAGTCTTCATAAAATAACTTGAAAAGACGTTCACATTTGGCCTTAGCTTTAATAGCATTGATACACTTTATAACTGAATTTAGTACTTCATTTAGAACAGGCGAATTGTTTTTAGCTACCAGGTTTTCTCTGTGAATAACACAATGCACAAGAAGCATTTCTGGATTCTCATCTTTTATCAATTTTAAGCAACCCTTTTTCTTATTCCGTTCTTTATTTTATTTTGCAACCATCATATTAGGAGCACCATCTGCAGTACAAGAAGTATTATATTTTTATTCGTATATTTTTTATATCTAAAAAATTTTTTAGCTTACTATAAATATCTTTGGAGGTAGTGGTGCTTTCTAATGATTTACAGAACATTTCTTCGGCAAAATTTCCTTTATGTTACAAGTACGGCCTCACTGTCTCTCACAGTTGGTTCATCCATTTGTACCAAAAATTTTCTTGTTTTCAGCTTTTCAACAAGTTGTATTTCAATATCCTCACTCATTTAATCTTTCTTCTGCAAACAGTATTGTTATTTAGTGGCATAGCTTTAACGTCTTTTTCTAGAACAATTTTAAATGCTGATATTGATGGTTTGATTAAATTCGCTATAGCATGGCTTTTCCCAGATTAAACGATGAGTAATGAAATTTGATAAATAGCCTCCAGAGCACGATTAACAGTTGCATTATGAGCAGTAAACAGACACTTTAATATTACTCTATTTTCAAAAATTTTCCTTAAAGTGTGAAAATAATTCGAATCTGAATTACTATCAGCATTATGTTTCGCCTTCAAATGGGCCTCAAGACGACCTAGTTTCATTCATTTGTTGGTCAGGCATTATTGGCATAAAAGGACAAAAGTTGACCATTTATGGACCAGGTAGGAAACTTTTAAATATGCCTCCGAATACCGACGAACGATTTTTCTTGCTTGTAACCCTCATTTCATTAAGGGCTGAAAGAAAGAAATATAAGATCAATATAAACAAAGCTGAAAGCAGCTGCTGTTGCCATTCAAGAAAAGAATAATGTACCGTTTGTCATTCCTACAGTAAAAAATAAAATAAATTCGTTGGCTGAAATGCGCAAGAAACGTCTGGAAAGCATAATGTGTCAGTTATTTAAATGTCCATGTCTACAGCGAGAATTCTTTATAAAATATTTGAAATGCACCACAATTTAAAAACTTCTTTACGCATACATCACTTACATTTTTCTTTATTTTGGGGAATAAAAAATTAAATTCCGAAAATTTTTGACTTCATGAAACATATTTAGAACGTCCTTTGTCCCCTTAAACTCTGGACAAGTCCATTTTCGAATTGCCCCCCTTAATAGTCGTATTGCTTCCTTGTGGGGAGTGGGCCCCACGTTGGGAAACACAGCCTTAGAGCATAAAATTGAACTAACTACCTGATAAAAAGTCTACGTAATTGTATGCCAGTATTGAAAGAAACAATTGATCAGATAAGAAATGGCTGCAATTTGTTTTGGAAATGATGCGTAAATGGTTACCCGCGAGGATATTCTGTTTGGCATCAGTTGTACCATTATTGGCGACTTTATAGTCTGCCCTGGCAAAACGGAAAAGTACCTAAACAACTTTTCTTCCTCATATAGAATATCAGATGGTGAATTATACTTCCAGAAATGGCTTTTCGCCCCTTTCTCCACATTAACATACCTTTGGTGCACACGAGTACAGACAGGTGCATGTCGTTCTATTAGTCAAAGAATTGCGAAAGCGGTAGAAAATGCCGATACATTCCATATTCTTTTACTCCCACCCAATACTACACATGTTTGAATTTCTATCAAGATTTTAATAATTTACATTCTCTTTCCATGTGGTCAGTTCATATTCATGTTTATTATGATCGGTACGCTTATATTATGAATATATATATGAATATTTATAATAATATATTTGCAGTAACTGCTAATGTATAGATAAACTTCAAAAATGGCCCAAGTGTGTTTTAACACAGATTAGTTTTCTAAGGGATAATATTTGGAATGGCATAAATACAGTAAAAATAATCAAATAGTTTCTTTTTTTTTTTTGGCCAATGCATTATACAGTACTAAAGTTGGTGGTTTTCCCCTTTCTCTGCAAAATCTCGAATATTGAAACCGTTACAGTTTGCAGCAAAGCAAGCAATGGACCTTTTTTTTTTCTTTTTCTTTTTCTTTTTTTTTTTTTTTTGTTTGTTCACTTTCCAACCTGGATTGAATAGGACAAAAAGTTTTGCAGTCTACCAACCCAAGCAAAGAATGATTCTATTCCAGAAATTTAACACAGTCTATTCAAAATTAGAATGAAAAACACCCCAGATTGGTAAATCTCTTTATTAATCAATATGAATATGGCAATTAATGAGGCGACGTGTCCTGCTCAATGATAAATATGCCACATGTGTGCATGACGGAGCAAAGGAGCGTTTACCTTTATTTAGTTATTTATTCTTCGAATACTGGCAGCTGTCAATTCCGATTGCGTAATATCACATGCTGCGGAAGAATTAAGGCGCACGTATTGTGCAATAACTTTTACAATATTTCAGAGAGATAAAGAGTTTTACTGTACTTGCTAAGCAGATTATTTTTGAGTTCTATTGGGCTATTTTTTATATGATGCACATATCGAAATGTCTAAAGCATTAGTTAGCCGAAAAATCTAAAGAACGCTACAATCTACCCCCCTCCTTCCTATTTTACCAGTTATGCTCGACTATCCGGAATTTTCAGATATTTGGCAATATCCGAGTATCCTGGTTAGTTAAGCTTTTACTGATAAAGTACCTAAACAACTTTTCTTAGAAAAAGGATGACTGCATGAAACAATTTCCCGTCTTCTGATTTCAGAAAAGTTCCTTTTTTTTCACCAATTTTTATTTAAATTACTACTTTGCTTGCAATATCTGTTAAGGGAAAACTGTTATACAATGAAAATTTAGAAAACGTTCAGAATTTTGATTTAAGTTAAATTATTTAAATATTAATACGAGTGGAAAAATAAATTATATTTATTTTTAGGTGCCAAGCGAATATAATAAATATGGCTTATTATTTATTTTCTCTATTTTGAACTGAAATTTCATCATTAAAATCTTGTAATATAATTTAGTTCTACATAGGTTTTTTTCCCTCTCATTGTAAACTAGTTCTGTAAATTGAATTGTTATTTAAAATAAAAAAAAAAAAGAATGCAATTTTTTTCTATGGTTGAGTAATGCTCATTCTCTCTTAATAAATACTGAATTTCTCATAATTTAAATTGCAAGTCTAATTTTTCTTTTAAGGTTATGCAGTTGTGTATAATGTAATTAGACAGGTGCTTATTTTTTTTCTTAAAATGTGCTAGAAAAGTGCTTATTTTTTTAACTAAAATGTGGCTATGAACCCTGTGTATGTTAGAATTCAAGCTACCAGTATTAGCTGTCTTATACCACTAATAAGTTTTTTTAGTGATGAAAACACACATTCGAGTGATACTTCCAAGCATATAAAATTGTATATGCTTGTAAACCATGTTCTGTGAAGTCTGAATGATGTCTCCATGTAGATTCATTTAAATGCAAACAGCTAAATATGCAAAAATGATTCACCTGTTTTTTTAATAAATGAAGCATTACATATTTATGTCAGATAAGATTTTAACTTTAATTTGTAATAATTTCATCAGCATTTTTAAAGCTTATTATTTCATCTTTGTTTTAAAAATAAATATTCACAATAAATCCTTCTAAAATATATTATCCCAAAATTAATAACCAATCATCCTAGATTTCCAAATAGTTCATTTAATACCCATACTCAGATAACAGCAAAAGTAAAACTGAAGTTTTTTTAAATCAAATAGCATTTAACTGAAACTTTTATAAAGCAAGGCAATAAGCAAATATATCCATCTATTAAAAAATAAGCAACTGCAGAATTCTTAATCTTGTATCAGTAACATAATCTTACTCTTCTCGTGAGTACTTTAATAAAATTAGGATGTAGTCTGCTCTCTCTCCTATTCTGTTGGCAATTACATTATTGTAAATATGTAAAATTTATGCTCAATATTGTGGAATAGCATACATATGTCTTGCTGCCTTATTTTCATTCTACAAATCATGGTTAAATAAGATCTATGAAAGTACCTGCATATTACTGAAGATTACCAGCTTTATCATGTATATCAGACATAAAATTTTAGTATCGATATACATACGCCCCCCCCCACTACTTTTTTAATATGTAACTACTACCTTACATTCAGACTTCTAAATTGCCCAGAGTTTTCATTTAGCAATGATTTTTTTAAAAAATATTTGAACTTAACAGACTGAAACATATGCATTAACTGCTTATTTATTTAAAAAATTTACCATACTAATTAGAGGTATATAAATATGTAACTGGTAAAATCTGTATGTGCACGAGAAAAAATTCTGTTCATGGCCTCTTTCATATATTATTAGAAACTCGTAACATTACACATGCTTAACAACAAATAATGAATACAGCCTCCATGGTTATTATACATTTATTTGGCAATATAAAATTTCATCTTTTTGTAATGGTTCATGTAAGTCATAAATAATAAAACTGGTTAAAAAGATACATTTTTGAATGTTATGGTTATTATAATTAAATAACAATAACATAATGAAAAGATTTAAAATATAACTTATGCTACAATATAGTATACTTCTTTAAATGTTAACTACTACAGTGGGGTCTCAGAGGGAGCAACATTTTCCTACTTACTAGAAATTTCATTTTTATGAATGCCTATCACTCTTACCTCAAGATATAACCCACATGAATATATGTTGAAGCAATACTAATATGCTATCAGTATTTTATGGCATTTGTAAGTAATACAGTAATTATTAAGTTAAATGCATTAAAAAAAATTTGAATTCGAGTTATAACAGCAGCCTGTCAGACCACACTATAGCGGAAGTACAGTATTATTCGTGATTAAGGTTAAATTATACTTGATAATTCAATACATAACAAATTAATAAAATTAGAGTTGATCATTACTTTATACATAGTTCTATCCAGTGACAAATTCTTCTCTTATATTCTATGAGAGAAGAATACCTATCCTTCAATTTCTTTTTTCTTTTTTAATTATTCTAAGGTCTGATCAACTGCATTAAAATAGCATTCTTTGCCATATTCAGATATTAATTTCTATTAAATCTATTTTTAGATATAATAAAATGATTCACTTTTAACCCTTTGATGCCCGGTGGTCGCGCCTTGAAACCACCAATTTTCGAACTTTTTTCTCCTTGTCCTTCAGAAATTTTTGAGTGAAAATCAATTGATTACTGACCTTTGACCTCTAAATAACACAAAATGACTACAGAATCATACATGTTTTAGGTCTTAGTGCTTCAAATTGGATGCCTTTTAAAATTTGTTTACAATGAGACAAAATAACTTCCTTTTATTAATATAAACAACTTTAAATTTCAAAATTTATTCATTGCACATCATGATTTCTAACATAAACAATAAAAAATGGCATTGATTAAACTGCATATATAAAAAAAAGCCTCTGTATGTATGGCATTTGCTTTGTGGTTTCAGGGCGCGACCACTGCCCCACAACAATGCTCTAGAGGCTTGGTGGTCGTGCCTTGAAACCACTGCTCTTCACATTGGCGTTTGCTTGCTTCTCAAATAGGAATGTTTATTTTTACCTGGATATAGATAAGGGGTTTTGAAATCACAGAATTATATTATTACTAAACAATACATGCACCTGCCCAGTAAATAGGTCTTTCTTTTCCAGAGACTTTTCTCTGACTTCAACACACTTGCTCCTCAAGCTAGTATTGTGATTTTATAAATTATTTCCTGTGGTTTAAATTTAATGTAAATATACTTTGCTGTAATTAAAAATAGAAATCGCGTAAAGTTTTATTTAAATTAAAAATATTTTCTGAATATTTTGAGACGGAATACGAATAAAATAAGTATGAATGGGATATTAATAATCCGTACCAAAGCCAAAAAGACCAAGCCTTCCCCCCATTAACATAAAAAAACCACAAATGTCATGTGCCAGATGAAAAGAAACTAAATAACGCTGGACATATACCAGTGAAATTTAGATCCAATCAGTGTACATTTTGTAGCACAAGGAAGATACACATGCGAAACATGCAGTGTGGGTCTATGCATGTACCAAAAAGACAAAACATGCTTTGAACAGTAGTGTCAAAAAAAAAAAAAAAAAAAAAAAAAAACTTTTTTTTTTATCCTTATTTTACTGAGTTTTTTAATCCATGTAGCTAAATGTCCTTATTATGTAGGTACTTATACTTTCACTGCTATAGTAAAATTACATAAATGTTTATTTTTTAATTTTTTCTGACGATTTAGTTTGTAAAATATATATATTATGCAATTCTTACATGCATTTTAAAAAAAATTCGTAAATTTCGTCATTTATTGGTAACGCGCATGGAGAAAGGGAAGCTCTTTTTCCCTACTACCTGGGTAAGTTTCAAAATCCTAGACGCGCGGTGGTTTCACAGTACGACCACCACCCACAAAACAATGGGCAAGAGTAGATTTTTTTAAATTCATATATTATTTGTCTCTAGGATTGTAATATTCAATTTCTAGAGTTTTTAGTTAAAAAAATTATTAAAATAATATTGCACACGTCAAAGGGTTAAGCAGATTACTGGCTTTTTATATGATTCATTTTAGTATTCTTTGTGTGATAGACATCAACATAAGTATTCTAAAGAATTATAAGATATCTCAGGAAAAACAAAAATATGTCTTATTTTATACAGAGATTAACTATTTTATTTTTCAATGATAAGATAATAAATCTTAAAAAATATTTTATAATAACTAAGACACATCTGGTAAAATAAATTACAAATAAGGCATAAAGTAATTACATTATTTTAAATTTACCCCACATTTTTATTTAATTTCCATAGATATCCAATTACATTTGTTTTTCTTAACTGAGCATTTTTTAAAATTACACTTTTATTAACTAAATCTTCAGCACAGGAACATTTTATGCACATCAGTTGATGTTTTTAACATTAGATGATACACATAGGATAATGTACTGATTACATTGTTAGTCACTGAAAGCTGTTCTATTTAGAATTCTTTATTTTTTAAATGGATTTTTATGCACCCCAAACTAGTGGCTAATTCTTTCCGTATATGTGCTGGTTTTGTAAGTGTATGTTTCTTTAACTTTTTTTTAATATAACAATTAAAGGCACATTTTAAATTCAAAATATTTGTGTTTTTAATTTTTAGTTTATGTTCAACTTTTATCACTTTTACTTTGCAATTATTCAATTATTTTTTTTAATGCTTTTAGGTTCATATGCATGAATAATATATTAGAAATCCCCTCCATTTTTCAATTTAGTTTACTTCTTTGGTAGATCAAGGCGTAGAAGCTTGATTAATGAAGAAATTCTTTAAATATTAAAACAACTGTGAAAAATAATTAAGTTGAACAAAAACTAAGATCAAATAAATACTTAAAATGAGTAATGAATCTGAAAATGTTCTGAACTTTTACAAATGAATTTTTTTTTTTCTTTCTTTCTTTTTTAATGCTTTTAAGTTCATATGCATGAATAATATATTACAAATCCTCCCATTTTTCAGTTAGCTTTACTTCTTAGGTAGATAAAAGTGTAGAAGCTTTATCAATGAATAAATTCTCCAAATATCAAAACAACCGTGAAAAATAATCAAGTTGAACAAAAAGAACAAATTAATACTTAAAATATGCAAAGAAATGAATCTGAAAATTATCTATACTTTTACAACCAAAAAGATATTACTAAATGGCATGAAATACCATAGCTGCCAGTAAACAGGGAAGATTTTCACTCTACACGGCAGCACCATATCAAAGGAAATTGTATTTCACTTTATAATACATAATTCAGATTACTGAATTTTTGTAATTAAATTCTGATGTAAAATATATTAGCATTTAGTTGGATATTCTAAATTTTATGTCTTTTGAATAGTTTCATTTTTTAATTTTCTCAAATTTTTATACTGAGAAAATCCCGACAAGTGAAGGAAAGCTTTTATTTATCAGAGTACTTTTAAATAGATGAAAATAAAAATAATAATTAATGTGCATAGTATTTGTGAGATAAACTTAGTAATGCATCAATTATTACTGCAAAACAAAATTAAATACAAGCATTAAGTGATTAAACATTGCTTGAATTTTCATATAAAAATCTACAAATGTCTACAGTAGATTAAGACAATTCAGATCAAATGAAATGTAATAAAGAAAATTGATAAAAAAATCAATGAAATATAATAAGGAAAAAATATTCAGAAAATCATTAGATGTGAGGGAATGGAGCTTGCACATTTGAAGTTTCATTAATTAATAAATTTCATTTATTGCTATGAAACATTTTTCTTAGTAAAGGCTAAATATTAAAAACTGGGAGAATCAATGATTTACCTGCAGATGTGATGAAAAACTGTGAGTTTCTATGTAAAACCAGGAGAGTTGGCAGCTCACTATTTAAATATTAAAACATTATCAAGAACATTAAACATGTTAAAACATATTTGAAATATAGTATTAAAATTTTGCATATAAAAATGTTCTAAATGCTTTATGCTAACACATTTATAAATATAGGAATAAAAAAAAAATCTTAATGCATTACTAACTGAAAATCTCTTATGGTGCATTTTATGTGCTGCAAAATTATTTTTATATAATATTTTTTAATATCCCTGCTTGAGGATTAAACATTTGTTTTGGAATTATTAAACACACAAATTAATAAAAATATAACATTAAAAAATCACAATTATTATATAATAGCAAAATTTCTAAGTAGTCATAAATGTAACAACTGATGTAATTATAGTTTATAAATTTTTGTGTTCACATTATAAAAACATTTTAGCAGAAGTAATATATTATTAAATTAAAAACATTTCTTTTTAAATTACAGAAAGAACACTGGCTAGAATATGTACATCAAAATAAGTTTTACAAAAAAACTTATCATAGTAAAAGTGTTAAACTCATCTGACATTTTTAAAGCTTACCCGTTATTCAATTGCTAATTAGTATAAAATATAATATGTGAATTTAGAATAAACAAAACATGTATTCCTTGTTACACAGACATGAGATTAAACAAATGAATACATAAGAAATAAGCTATGAAACTGTAATTAATCTTGTAAAAGTTTAGATGATACACATTTCTACTGTTCTGTTTAAATACACTTATGAATCTATACAACAAAAATATAAAACATAAAAACAAGCAAAAAATACCACTAAGCAAAATAAATATATTTTTGCTATACACAAACTATTGGAAAGAAGGTACACAGATCTGAAGTTTCCTAACGCTGTTCAAGGCCATTTCAAGTGTACAGACTTCATATAATAAAAAGATAAAATCTATACATTTCTTTCTAAAATCATGGCAGTGGACATTAAATAGGTAATCTCACTCTTTATGGCTCCCAAATAGTAATGGCATTCCTGAAGAATGATTCTTCTATATTTAAAACACTGAAGAGTTAGAATCATTTAGTGCAGTTTTTGTGTAGTTCAAAAAGGTCTGACATGATTGCAGGATTTCAGACTTATTTTAAACTGCAAGTCTTGAACCTAAAAATAAAATTATATAAGGTTAATTAAATATACAAATGTTTCTCATCAAAAACAAACAAAATGCAAAATCATTAATTTAAAATAATTATATTTTAAAAGAAAACAAGACAGTTTTGTAAAAAAGCTGAACTCAAATAATTAACATAAAAAATATTTTTTAAAGTTTTTTATATAAAATTTTTTATTAAGATGGAATTTGAATAAAAACCTGAAGTGTTATCTATCTACTTCACATGACTACAGTTTTTATATTGTTCGAGAGAAAGAAAAATTCTCTCAGAACTTGGGGGGTGGGCTATGTTATCTGATGGTGTTTTTTATAATTTATTAATAGTTAAAGAAAGAAAGAGAGACAGACTAGGAAAAAAAAAAAGAAAAAAGAAAAAGAAAGAAAGCACTTTTTGACATACCGCTATTATACAACTTCAGTGATATTTGCCATTTATCAAAAACAATATTTTTAAAATTTATAAAGCTATGATTAAGTATACTGTAAAAGTTATAGTATTGTGATTCGAAATAGTTACTTTTAATGAGTATAAAAGTGCACAGATATAGATAATTTGTACTGTATGTATCAGCATATATATACGATACTGCATGTTTAAAATATATACGTAATGATATGAAATAATGTAAATTTTAATAGATTATTTAGTATTTATTATATTTCTTCTTTACTCCCCAAATACCGGTTTCCGTTCATTACATATAGTGGAGCATATGTAATGAATGCCAAATGTTTACTTCTTTGCCTCAGGTGAAAAAATATGCAGGCATGGCTCTGACAGATAGCATAGTGGTTAACAAAGGCTATTTTAAAATTCAGATGTTATGGATTGTGCTGCCTTTAAGGAAGGGGGTATTTAAAATCTGTTGATCTCAGTCTTCTCAAGAGGTTGGTGAAAGGGTATAAAAAAAGGCATGATATCTTTAAGATCCCATTACCTGGACTACCTTCTGGGATGAAATTTAGGCAGATAAGCTCTAATATGTTTTTGCCTATATTAAATTAATTAATCTTACTCAAACCTACTTTCATTATACAATAAAACATTTCAAAATTTTCTAAAACATGATTAATAGTCATTTAAATTCTCCTTCCTTAGGCTATAACCATAATATTTACTAAGTATACTGAATAGGATAAATGGAAAAGAAGTTCCTATATATTGTAATAACGTTTATATTTTTGTAGTTTTTGTTGAATATCATATTATTATAATAATATTTATATTTTTGCAGACCACAAAATATAATTAATTTTTTTGAAAAAAGTTCCACTGACTCAGGAAAAAAAAATCTTCGATTATAACAAATTATATTAGAATATTAATTAATTTAATTAGAATATGTTTATTATAGGGCTATTTCTCAGCCTCAAGGTAAAAAAAAAAAAAAAAAAAAAAAAAAAAAAAACTGTATCTATGGGAAATTTATTTAAATTGAACAGCAAGATTTTACAAAATTTAATAGCAAAAATAACATAAAAAAGGGGGAAGAAGGAGGAGGATGAAGTTCCCTGAGAGACATTAATAAAATTTTAATAATAATTATTAATTTTAATAATTTTTCATTTCCTTTCAGTGCGAATATTTCTGGAAATATATTCTAGTTCAGGGGTTCTCAACCAGTGGCACACAAGAGAAAAATAGGTGATACGCAAAGAAGCAAAGTATTTTTAGCTATTAAATTCAAAAATTAAAACCCCACCATCCTGATTGAGTTTTTTCTCCAACACTCGTAAATTTGTGCAAACTGAGCTTTGTTCAAGAAGAGTGGTGGTACTAAAGGTTTTCAATTTTTGTTTAGGTGGTACGCATTAGTCAAAAAGTTGAGAACCGCTGTTTTAGTTCAAATAGTCCATCATGAAATTTAACCTCCTTAGCATTACGAGTTTTGCCTTGAAATTTCAATGCTCCTCAAAATGTCATAGATAAATGGTACTTTCTTGAATATAATTAAAAAATGACTCTACCAGTTTGCACCTCGATTCCTTTTCTTTTAATATACATGCAACTTGAATCAAGTACATTAAAAAGCAGCAGAATTTTTCATTTATAATGAATACAAAAGTCACTCTTTTCTATATGGAAGTTTCCATCCACAACACTGAGAGGGTTAAGTGACACTATTTTCTTAAACACTTAAGTAACTATGTCACTTAAAAGCAGTAGAAAAATATAGGTAATCGTTAATTTAAAACAGAGAAAGAATTTTCTTTGGAGTGGAAGTACAACTTACACACATACACAGCACCTACAATCAAAATTAATCTAAATGAATTTTCGGATCTGCAGCTGCTATTTTGGCCAGTGTCTTCTTCACTCGTAGCGCTGTGAGACGAGCTGAAGGATTCTGATGCCAGCATTCTTTCATCAATTTTGTCATGGCTAACAAAGTCTGCAATAGAATTTTACAAGTGATATATGACAAACTCAAACAAAAAATTTACAACAAATAAAAAGTGTTTGAAGTATTTCAGATGCTAGAAGAATTGTAAAAGCATTTCGAACACCAGAAACAATTTGCACCAACTTTTCTTAATTTATAACAGTACAAAGTCCGAGATCTAGAACCATTTGGACTTCAGCAATTCTGGATTTCAGAACAGCAGTTTAAATCTAGTGAGACAACATGCAAAAACTATAATTTTTAATTTGAAATAGTTGTATATGAAATAATAAAACATTTACGATCTTTTTTTTTTTTTTTTTTTTTTTTTTTTTTGAAAAAAAATTACCCTCTCCCCCTCAAAAAAAAAAAAAGCTCAATACTTAATTGTTTGTTTTATTTAACATATAATGAACAAGAAAAGAAATAGTCTAAAAATACAAGCTGCTTCATTTTTTGTGCTAATACTTTCTCTTTAATTTTATAGACAGACATAATTCCTTGTTCAATTATTCAAGCCCCATAATTGCTCAGACAAGAAATCCCACTATACTGTCAATAGAATTCATTTTATTCTAAACAATCTCTTTCACTTTTTTCACTATTGTAGTCATATTTTCTGGATTTAAAGTCATACTACACTTTTCATTGTCTGTTAGTTGACTGATAATTAGAGCATCGATATCACAATGGAAAACTTAAGTTATTTCATCTTTATTTATTAACACTTTTCTACATTTCTTTACAAATTCCATTAATTGGTAAATTTTGCCTTTGCTTGTGATATTTGAAGGCTTCCAGATTCACAGCTGTCATCATCATTATCACCATAAAATATAGCAGCTGGCCATAAATTATGCCAAATATTTTTCTAAATTTCTATACACACATTCCTCCCATAACCTTGCAATGCTCCAAACAGCAGATTTTATGCTAAAATATTTCAAAAATTCTTGAATGATCTTGCTATTATTTAGAAAACTTAACACATATTTTAAAAAAGTTATTTTATACCTGCATTGAGAATGTACAGATTTTCAGTAAAATCATGGATCATTCAGTAAATCATGGATGTGTAATTTGTAGGAAAGAATAAGCTGGAGACATTATCTTTACTAAAACTTTTAAGTGAAATATGAGCTGAACTATGATGAGGTAAATTTTTGCATCATCTGTAAATTAGTCTATGTTAAATGTTGCCAAATCTTGGGTATGAAATGATTTTCAAACTAATCATTCATTAGCGTCTGTGTCATTCATTCTCTTTTATTTGATTAGTAAGTAATGGGGGTAATCATTACTCATTTAATTGTGTGAGGTTGAGTATTTTATTATATTTTTTTATTTTTTATTATGAAAATTTTACATTTATGATCATTAGTCTCATTTTGAACATGTTTCACATGCCAAAACCATTAGTCTCATTTTGACACTGGTTGGGACTGCAGAGGTTATGAAGGTGTTGAAGACACATCTTGCCAGAAAAGACCAGTTTCATAAGCATTATAAATTTGTTCTGGAGATACTTTTTGCAATTAGTGAGGTCAATGAATTCAAATTGTTCAGCTGCAGCTTTTTCACGTAAAAATTTTAATTGTCTTATATTATAGCGATTTTTAAGCTTTGCACTCAGTTTTTAAGGCCATTCTCCCATGAAATGTTTTAGCTTGAGTCATTAGCATTGGACTTGTGAATGACATGTCCTTACTAAGGTGCTATCTCATTCATTCAATCATCACATTGTTATATTTGTCACTTTTAGCATTACAAATAATTCTTCTGTTATTCACTGTGAGTGATGTGTCAGAATGTATAAACAATTAAAAAAGCTCCTTAAGCTTTACTCTCTCTCTCTCTCTCTCTTTTTTTTTTTTTTTAATGTCATATACTGTTGACTTTCTATTGTATACTTTTGAGATGGATAAGCCTCTCTTTTCATGGGAATTACATTTTTTGTTTGATTGACAATCAAAAAATGCTTTTGTTTTGCAGATCCTGCTGCAGCTTTGGAATTAGAAACATTTTCAATACAACTGAAAATTCAAACTTTAATTTTGATAAGATATCTGTAATAATAATAGCTTGCAAGAAATAGTCAAATTACAAATTTAAGGAAAAGTGCAGTTTGCTATATTACTTGAATTTAAGTTCATAGGAATATAATTCTTTCTCTACCGCTGCTATGCCAACAACAGAAAATTCAGTATTGGGAACATCCCACTACAAACAATTTGGGAGCTTCACTAACTGTTTAGGTCAGATTGAAAAATACTAAGCTCTCCCCTTCCACAACCACTCAAGTGTCAAAATGTAGTCAGCCAGCATCAAAACAAAGTCAATCAGTGCACTGCCATTGGTCACAGTATGATTTCCAAACCAGCAGGCATTTAAAAGTGACATGCAAGAATCTCAGTTAGTCAAAAGAAAAACACCTACTTCTTCTTCAGTTTTCTTTTCCTTCCCCCCCCCCATGCCTGGACTTTGTAAGGGAAAAGAAAATCTCATTTATCCATTTTGCTGGTGGTCAGGAGGTTTGGATGTTAGATCATTTTGGATATTAGACATCTGGATTTCAAACTTTGTATTGTATACATAAATGTCTTATGACTGAATAATGAAATAATATTTAAACAACTTGCATGTTAACAACATATTTTTTCTTAAATGACTATGAATATTTTTTACATTATATGTAATATGCAAAATATGCAAAGTTTCAAGTGTTAGAAAATCTTCATAGCTGTTCCAATAAAATTAAAGATATTATAAATTAAAGCACTGCAAATGAAATTGAGAAAACACACTAATGTTCAAATATTAAGGAAAGGATAAGTTTTCCTATGTAAGATCACAAAGAAATATTTCAAATAGTATAAAGCATACCATGACTTGTTGAAATGTAAGGGCACGGGTAAATAAAATTTATAACAAAAGGAATCCAAAAGTTGCAAATGATCTTAAAAAATAGGTTTTGAACACAAGACAGAACACAGAAACATCCACGTGGCAGGAAAGAAAAATGCAGTCCTCACTAAGCACTATGATTATTGACTGTGATGCAGCATATGTGCCATCTGTCCATGCATAGAAAGAAGTCATTAATGACTTTTGGCATCATGGCCAAATTTATCTTGCAGAGTGTGCTGATAATTGCTACAGGGTTGATGATATAATAAGTGACAGATAACAGTGGTAATCACTGACCACATTACACTTCCTTAGAAGATATGGAGTCCTGTATAGCAGCCAAGCATTATATCTCAACAAATATGAACTCTTCTACCTTGAAATTGGTACACCAATCTTGGAAAGGTAATCCTGTCTTTCCCATCTTTCTGGAATCATTAATTGAATTACGCCAGTTTTCATTTGTAATGCGTATTTTATTTCATCATCAGCTTTCCAGCCCTTCTGCTTTTGGCACTACAAAGTAGTGAAACAGCAAATTTTCACCACTGGTCATACAAATACAGTCCCACTGCACTAGCTATGCAATTGGGCCTAATTTTAATGGATAGCATTCAAATGACAATCTGGAGGGCTCTTACCTTTCCTCTTTTATCCTCAAACCATTGAGAGGATGTTTAGCTTGACAGTATGGTGATAAGTCATAGCAAGTGATAAAGGAATGCATATTGCTGCCAATATATAGCAACCTTATGGAGTTTTTGTAGAAGCATAGAGACAGCTGTCAAGAAATAGTACACATATTTTAAGTCTTGAAATTAAGAACAATTTTTGTCTGATTGTCCTTGATGAATGCTAGGAGAACATTTAATGTGCAATGAAGATTGGCATCATGCTATAATTGTGATCTTGTTCCTTGCTTAGCAGATTTTACTGCTGCATTGCATGTTCTAAAAGTTTTAGCCAGGTTAACCTTATTAAGGCATACCATCGAATACTCATTAATCCAGACAATATTATATGTACACCTTTTGGTTTATTCAAAAGTACCTGTATGTAGTTCGGTTTATGCAACACACCCGCAACTTTTCAGTGTTTTATAGACAAAGTTGTACGATATTTAGGTGTTTATACCTTCACTGACGACTTGCTCATATCCTTTTAAGATTCCAAGGAACACTGCAGGCATTTGAAAGTCTTATTTTCAAAACTTCAGGAATATTGACTTTGCATAAATGTTTTAAAATGCACCTTTGGCAAACATCTATTAACTTCTTAGGTTTTAACCTTAGTGAAAACGGAACTGAACCTCTTACTGACAAAGTAAATGCATTTTTGATTTCTCTCAACCAACCACTCTTACTCAGCTCCACTGACTTTTAGACATGTTTAACTTTTACAAATGCTTCATACCTAGAGCAGCACACATTTTTCCTCCTTTAATAAAACTGTTAGAAGGGCACATCAATGTTCAGGATCCATCCACATGGTTAAATTGGTATGAAAATGCCAAACAAATTTTCACTGCTGCTAAAAATGATATTGCTCAGGATACACTTTTGAGATACCCTATTTCTGAAACCCAATTAAACATCTGGATAGATGCTGCAATCAGCTTCGGACATCCCAGCTGGCAGCATTCTTACGCAAATGTCTCAAGAAACATGAACACCTATACTTTTTTCCTCTGTGAACTAAATAAAAGTCAACAGAAATGGACTACATATGACAGGGAATTATTTTTAATTTATTCTGTGATAATGAAACTACAATGCAAGAGATATAGGGAAGGAATGTTCAAATCTATATAGATCAGAAACCATTACTATATGCTTTTAAGCAGAACTCCCATTAATGTTCACCTTAGCATTTCACTATTTAGACTTTATTTCTCAGTACTGAATCCATAAGAAAATCTCCACTCTTGGATTTTCAAAAATGTTTCAAAGCTCAAAAGCATGGTTCAAAGGTATGAAACCTTCTGAAAAACAATACATCATCTTTAAAGTTGGAATTCAAACTTTGCCAATACGCTGATGAAAACGTTCTTTGTGACACCTCTACAGATTTTTCTCATCCTTTTATTCCAAATTCCTTTCGCAGGCAAATCTTTAATCCCCTGTACATCCCATCCAGAAATTTCAGCTACGGCAAAACTCACTTGTTTTCATTATGTATATGACATCAAAAACTGATTGAAATCTTGTGAACCTTGCCAGAGATCGGAAATACACAGGCAAACTAAATCTCCACTAAGTACATTTTCTCTTCCTGATGACCTTTTGATTTTAACAGCTTCTCCAAATGGCCTGAAGACATTCTTATCCCCGACATGAAAACAAAACCTATTTGCAGAGCTATTTCAACATATGGATATAACGTTTTGGCTGACCACAGTCATATCAACAAACAGACTAAGGTTCTCAAGTGAGATCTGCAATGTTTACAGTGGTTAAGTGGTTACATGCATTTTGAGTACAAATAGAATTGCGATGACAGCCTATCATCTAATGCGAAATGACACTGCTGAATGCTTTCAGCAACATTTAAAATCCTTAATCAAGGACTGGACTAATAACTGGACTGAAATACTTCCAGTTGTTTTGCTCAGTATTTGGACAGCCATCAAAGAGAATCTACAGACCTCTTAGGCAGAACTGGTTTACAATACAACTCTCAGGCTGCCTAGTGATATAATATTGACATCAGCATCTCTTCATATGACATTTAATTCATCACTGGTTTTCATCATAGAATGTTAGGTCAAAATGCAGGTAGGTGAGGTTCAGAACATATTTCTCCTGCCTACAATAGGAATGGACTGGAAGCTATGGCATTATTTAGATTGTTATGTTGAAAGATTTCTGAAGCTTCCAGGAAATCTAAATCAAAAAGTGCTTCTGACAAGCAAGGATTAATAATTTCTGTATACAAGGTACAAGGATACAAGCAAGGATTAATAATTTCTGTGTTTATGATTACAACATTTTGATAATGTTGGACTTGTTCCAATAAAATTATAATCAGCTATATTTTTATCTTTGTTATTTTTTATAGCAAATAATCTTTTTGTTTATTTTAGACTGTTCAAAGTTATTTTCCTTAACTATTACAACAGTTTTCCATAAAATGCATTGGAGTTTTTTTTCCCCCACCCTATTGAAATTATCACCAGAATTAAGTGTTGATAAAAGTTGGTAAACAGTTATTAGATAGCCTTCTGTACATATTTTATATATGCATGAAAAAATAAGAAGAAATCATTAATCAGAAATAATTAAGAAAAAAAATTACCATATCTGATGACCATCGATTGGGGATCACAGGTCTTTGTTGATCAATACAAACTACTTTTCGCATATCCTCAAAACTGGGATCACTAGGCACACAATCGTGAAATGGAGGATGATATTCTTCAGCAATCCCTAAGGAAAAGTGTTTATTAAATATAAAATTACTAAAATGTTACATGTATATTCAAGTATACATTGAAAAACACTTTAAATGAATTTACAATAGGAATGGACTGTATAACTTAAATATCAGTTATCATATTTCTTAGTTTGTATTACTGTCTCCTAAAGCAGTAATTTTTGTACATTTCAAGTGAGGTTGTCAGAAGCACCACAGAAATGAAACATATTTGAATTTATGAGAAAACTTACTGAAAGGAAATATTTCGCTTAACTTATATTAAAAAAAAGTAAGAAGGAGGAGAGGAAACACAAATGCTAGATGCTACAATTAATTTAATACATGCCTTGAAACACTACACCTCTCAAACTATGAAGGATTAAATTTGCATGTACCAAATCATCCTTTTTCCCCGTTTTTTGTAGCATGTATTTGTCGACAACTTCCTGGGAAGATAACTTCACACAGATACTGCATATTATTAATGTTGGATAATGAGCTTCGTATGTATTTTTCCCCCCTCTTTGTGGCTTGCGTTTTCAAAGCATGTGTTTCATAACATCAGGTTAACTTGGGATTCAATTTTGAAATAACATACAACAACTCAAGTAAAAGGGTAATGCAAAACCGTAAAACTTTTTTACAATGAAGTGGAAACATTGAAGCTGGCAAATGTACTCAGTACAGAGTTTCACTTATAATTGTATGAGAAGTAGCTCATTACCATGTAACATGTTATTAGTTGTTTACCGAGATACAGGATATGCATTCGCTTCATATTACCACAGTTGCCACAAAATTCAGTTTTCCCTGGAAGTAATCACCAAAGGCTTACCACAGCTACATTCAATTCCCATATAATCTGTCATATGTTGTTCCATTTCATCATTTCTGGCACAATGTCCTACATATCAACAGGCTCTATCTTCCTGCTCTTTGAGCTGTTTACTAGTGCAGATAAGGCATTTAATTTCATGCTACCATTTGTTTTTACCCAGATTTATTAGATAAGGCAGCAAAAATTTGCATATACACAGGCATACAAATTCATTTAGCATTTTCTGCATACATATTAATTGCTTGGAAGTTCTGGGAGCAATAATGGCCACCAGCAGCCGAGCAGTAAAGTTGATCAGCACTGGTAATTCGGTCTGAGGTTCAAATCCCAGCGAATGGGATGGCTGCATGGACATTTTCATGATTTTCCCTATGTGTAATGTGCATACGAACCAATTCCCTCAGATAATCCTCCATGAAGGCATCTCTTCCCTTAGGCAGATAGCCTTTGTGTGCTTTGTTGCAATTAAATAAACCAAACTAAACTGGGAGCAATAATGCTGTCAGAGATATCATTAGATGCTTGATGGAGTGTTTATATTTACTTCCATTGTAAATATAGTTCAAGGATGATATTTTGGTCATTTAACAGACAATAAATACAAATGAGTCCACATTTATTTAATGTTTAAAAAAGCCCCATACAAAATGCCTATAAATGTACAGCCATGGATAAAACATACACAACAGCAGTTCTTAAAAAGCAACTGAAAATTATAGCGAAGATAAAATGTTATATTCATTGATATAAATACTAAACATTAAAAATATAAACACTGAACATAAATAAACTAAAAATACAAAATAAATTTTGTATTTTGAGAAACAAAAATTTACAAAATAAAACATATTTAATACAGTTATTTACAGTTCCCATCTGCAGTCAAAGGTTCACTGATTTTATAAAACATTATTAATCAATCTTAATTTTAGTAATCACCAATAGTTCATATCAATAATCATAGTGCATTAACAAGATGCAGTTGCCTTAGAATTCACTGTTCTAGTTTATTATTTTCTTTAAAAGAGAAATGAGTCAGAAAAGTTGTCATAAAACTTACTCTTAGTTCACATATAAAATATTTTACAGATTTACAAATGTGCTTAATCATCTCACAGAATCTACCATGTGCAATCCTTTTCCATTGCCATGTGCAGTGGTAGGGAATGGGACTATTCGCCACTGCCGTTTTTCAATTGGCAGTGGCATCCGACCGATTTGCCATCAAGGCATATTTTTCTTTAAATGCTTATATTATAGCTTGCCAAGCAAATTCCTAGGATTAAAACTTTTTGTATAATATATAAAATGTTTTTGTATACAATTTTATACAAATATATTGTTATGCATGACCTAACTTATACATATATTTATCTATATTAATATTGATTTTAAGAAAGTAATGTGCTAACAAGGTTACAAAGTAATTCCATTTTCGACTAAGATTTCATAAAAATGTGAATTTCCTGCTTGCATGAGTTATTTCGCTGAACTACCTAATTAAAATTTCAAAAAATTTTGATGAATCTTGTAAACACTGCATCTGCATTAATTTTATAAATGATATTATAACTTGCTAAGTTTAGCCCATAATTATGAAATGTGATAATTTTGTTCTATTTGATACTGACATAATTTTCAAACTAACTAGGCATAATTTCTCTACACCTCATATTTGCAAACAATGATAAACACTATAAGCAACCTTTATTACATATTCCATTTCTACAACAGTGAAAGTTAATTTTGAGGAGTGCAATGACCATTATAATTCCAAACCTACAGCTGTGCAATTTTTCTTACTTATAATTTTGAATTTAAAAACTGAATTTAATCTAAAAATCATAGCTGCAATTATATCAGGATATTTAAGTACAACACATGATACTTATTCAAATGCATTTCTATTATGATGTTATTAATGAAGAAAGTTTAATAAAATACCAATCAAGAATACACAAATACTTAAAATACTTTATCAGGTCAAAGATATTCTTAAAAGTAGTTTTTAATTCAAAGCAAGTCATATATTAATGAACAATCTGTGCTTCCTCCCCCCAAGAATGTTTAATATTTCTTCTTTTTATTTATATCTATTAAAAATCTAAAACGTGCTTCACATATCAATTTTGCAAATAAGATTTTCAATATTTTAGAGCAAAAAATGATTTATGCAATGCACATGGTAACTGGTAATATTATTAACATTTAAAAATATTCATAAATATTTAAAAAAAGTCTCTCTATTGCAGGTCTCTAAAGCTTCTACAGTAGATATATTATTTTGTTCCTAATGCAATTTTCTTCATGAAAACTAATATTTGACATTTAAAATGCCAATATTACACACCTACAAATCAGAAGAATACATATTTAGAAGTATTTCAAGTTTTTTTTATATTCAGATTGGAGACAGAATCTACTCTTTTGGGGAATTAAAATACTAAAATTTAAAATTCCCTTATAGTTAATAAAACATTTGATACTCTTCTATTGTCAGGACCGGATTCAGAAATGTATGTATATATGCTTGCATTTATGAATGTATGTGCTCAAGTACGCATGTGTATAATCTGTATGTATGTATGTGTATACACACACACACATAAAGGCACATAGATGATTATACACATGCATGCATACATATATTTCTGAACCTGATCCCGATAACAGAAGTACCAAACATTCTTTTAAATGTAAAGTCACACAATATAAGATTCGATTACAGATTGAAATTCAAAAACACGATTCAGTGGTTTCAGTTATGATATTAAAATGACATATTTGTTTGCTTGCCAGTCAAGGATGAGAAATTTCCTATTCCTCATTTATTGTTTCAGAACTGTTGTCGACTCTGATTAAATTGCACTGAAAACTTTTTTTTCTAAATTGACAAGAATTTCTTGTAGTTCTATTT
Organism: Stegodyphus dumicola; assembly: GCF_044657685.1. Classification (NCBI taxonomy): domain Eukaryota; kingdom Metazoa; phylum Arthropoda; class Arachnida; order Araneae; family Eresidae; genus Stegodyphus; species Stegodyphus dumicola. The sequence goes on along the minus strand of NC_140773.1, from coordinate 213,386,368 downwards.
AAATATTGTCACACAATTGAATTAATTTAAGGGGACTATTGATTTCAATTGTAAAATCCTGCTTAATGGCAATGAAAATGAAAATAATTTTGCAACTAAAAACAATGCAATTAAAAAATCAGACCATTTCAATACATTCAAGAATATATAAAACCCCAGAAGATGATTTCTTATGTTAATTCTTCATTATTCCTAGTGCATGAAGTAAAGGTTTTAATAATTTCACCACATGCATAGCAGATTCATGTCTCTATATAATAACTGGGACAAAGTTTTGTCAGAGATTCTTTTCCCAAAGATGAGCCTAATTTGATATACTTTTTTGCAAACTAGGCGTATACATAAAAGAATATCATTTTTGTACCAATCCCATACTTACAAACATCTTTAATGTGGCATGCTTCAGAAAATGGCAAATTACAAGAATGAGAACAATGCATTTATAGTGGTGAAAGAAATCTTTCTTTCACTTTAGCATGTACTCTTTGAACGTTTTGGATATGGCTGTGGCTCATCACAAGCTTTATCGCTCATGTATTTCAAATCTAAGCCTTACTGATGTCAAATTATTTATAATGGCATTAGTCAGATCTCTGCCTGTTGCCATTTTACATACCAAATGTAAAAAATTTACTCCTTTTATTAAAAAATTTACTATTAAAATATTTTTTACTCCTGGAGGAGGATTTAATTTTAGCTGATGTGTTGGTATAGGTATCTGAATTAGAATCTAAAGTACTTGTTAAAGTAGAACTTTGTCGATGAGTTAAGTTTTAGCATTCTCGGGTTGTCGCTCATCATCGCTTAGTATATGACATTTCATTTTGCATTTCAGCTTCATGGTAATTTAAAAAATAATTTAAGAAGGAATGTTGCCCCTTTTTACTCATTTTGAAATTTATTGAATCGACACAGATTTCCTGACTATGCCACTTTAAGTTTTTTGATCATAAAATTAATAATGATTATTATTACTGTATTGTGTTATGTTTCACTAACACTACAAGAGAAGAACAAACCAAGTCTGGAGGTCCAAGTCTAAATAAAAGATGAGATGAGTGTGCTCATTTCAGCAATCTACAATCTGATACTCAGAAATGTTTTAAATGAAAATAGGAAAGAAGGTTCATGAAGTAACCAACACCAATTAACTAAGGATAATACATTCGCATTTTCTCTTCAATAGCACCAATGGATGAGATGAAAGCAAGCACTGCTGAAGCAATGCAGCCATGGTCATAAACGAGCCCAGGTGCCCATTCCTTTATTTTTTGTTTCCAATGGCTATTTTGGCAAATGAGATCTCATGTGGGGCTTGAAGCTCAACTTAAAGAGGTTAGCAGCAGGACCCTAACTGGCTCATCATGCTCTACCAATATAGTTTAAGTCTGGATCATTTGATTAACACACACTGATTCTGCAGCCCATTTTTAACAAATGTGAATAACTTCTTTACTCACATTCAACCTCTTGATTACTGCTAGACATATTCAGACACTTCAGGAATTAATTACTTCAGCAATCTCTTTCTGAGGTCTAAATCATGCATGCAATAAATCTGACAATATTTCACAGTTTTTAATGCATTTTCTCTGCAGAGAAAATGAACAGAGAAAGCTTTTGCCCTGAGAGTACAAATTTTTATGTAACTATGTGCATCTCTTGACAAAATATGCAGAAACTAAGATTAGAGTGTTTCACTGTAGAAGCAGTATTCCTTTTATAATTTAAATAACCTGACAAAACACTTAACAATCTTCAGAAGAAAAATGTTATAATTTTTAGTACTTCTTGATTATCTACACCCCCTGAAAAGTATTGCCACATTGGCGAATGTGCCACATTGGCAAAACAGGCAACCCATGATATCAGCAAACTGCATTCATGTCGCAACTTAAAGTTGCATACACACACATCAGATGATTACCAATTTCCACTAATCGCCAATGCCCACCTTCTAATTTGACTATCATTAGCATTTGTTGCATTGGGTGATTTTGTTTTTCTTGTATAGAACCATAATGGAACTTTGGAGTTTTGTCAGCTGATGAAAAGGGAAGCATTGCATTTCTTCAGAAATACAGCATTTTGTTTAATCATACATAATGCAAAAATTTTCATTCCATGAAACTGTAGTTCATAAACAATAAAATTTTATGGGTTAAAATTTGTGCTCTGATGACAAATTTGTGCAATTCTCTGATGTTTTTGATGTAATCTATTTGATTACTATGTACATGGGAAAACAACAGCCAAATTCGTGAATTTCTCTGATATTTTGAAATGAAAATAGCAAATAACAAAATGGAATACAAATGAATAACAAAAATGGATCACTGTGTACATGGAGAGAACTGACAGTATGCAAGTACCAAGCTGTGCTTGATGATTAATTTTTGCAGTTCAATGATGATTTTTTAAACTATAACAGATCGCTGTGTTCATGTGAACTGTGGGAAAAAAAATCTGAAAGGCTTTCCAATTTTATACTATACCCAAAGAGGTCCCCCCCATTTACCTACACATACACATTTCAAGAGCATTTGATCTAATATACCTTTGGCCTAAAATATTTGAAACAGCATATCTTTAGAATTTCCAATAGATAGTCTCGCACGCTGGAGATAAAAATGTCTTTTTCTGTACAGTGTTGCCATTGCTCGCTTTGAAATTATCGAGTTTGTTAATAAAAAATTTGTTAAAGTTTTACAAAATATTAAACAGATAATAAAACAAATTCAAAATTCAGGCTTTCAATTTTCAAATTCAGGCCAGGTGCTCAAATTTGGGTGGAGGACTTCGTTATTCAAAGTTTGATGGCTCTAGGTAGCGTTGTTTTTTCACAAATCAAGAGACATACATACATTCATGCAAGATTTCTTCATTATTTAATTTCTTTAAATATATTACAGGGCAATAATAATTGTTTGCAACAACCTGAAAAGTGATGAAATGCTTTTAGTGATCTAATGCAAAATGACATTTTAAGACTAATAACCCTTTCGACTACAATACTTGTTCGAATAACAGAGAAGGCATGGTTGTAACTGTCCATCCCTTCATAGGAGGTAATATTTGCCACCTAATAGGTGCCTCCAGAATATAATGGCCACCACTTCCAGCCTTAGGAGTGGTTAATGTAGAAAAAAGACAATATACTGCCTGCTGTTTTAGACAAAAGAAGCAATAAAAAGTAACCCTTCTAGGCTAACGTCCCTTCGGGTTATCAAAATAAAAGAGCAAGTGTTTTATTATGAATGTCTCTCGCATTTTTAATTTTTTCAATTGGTTGCTGCTTATGTTATTCTACGCTTTCATTTTTGAAAATGGCTGTTGTTTTTCATGTCTTAGTTTCGCAAAAAGATTAATCGTTAATGTTTGTGGGCTTTTCAGGAAGAAGATTCAGATCATCCGAAAGTATTATAATTTTGTTGTTGTCGTTTGCCATTTAAGAAAACAAAATTATAAAACAATTAACATAGCAATTACAAATACATACCCACATAAAAATTTGTCATATTTCACTTACCACCTGTCAAACAACGTAAACACACTTCCCAAAGTACAAGTCCAAATGCATACATATCTACTCTCCTGTACGATTCAAAAACAGCAGGATTCATCTTTTCTTCCAACACTTCAGGTGCCATATATCTTTTTGTACCCACACGGTAATTCTGCGCAACATTGGTTTTACCAGTTGTCTGTGTGTGGGTCACTGCTAAGCCGAAATCTGCTATCACACAGGTTCCATTCAGTTTTACAAGTATATTTTTGCTCTGCAAAAAAAGAAATATTTTAAGTGCATTAAAAATTTTTATGATGATTTATGACAAAGTAATTTGATACATCAAATACAGGAAGATATACAGCTTAGGAGACTGATTACGGCAAAGACTCAAAAGTACTTTCATGGAGGAATTTCTATAAAAAATTAATTTACATTTATGTTGCATATAGAAAAGAATTTCATATGCCAGCACATGATCTCCTATGTGCCATCAGTTCCATGTCTTAAGAGTGAATAAGCAGAATAGCAATGAGCTTTAAATACTTACTATCACTTCCAGTTGATAGTCAGTAAATAAAATCTAATTTGTTTATAAACTTTATGGCTAAACAATTTTCAAGCTTTGATTTGAAAATATCACATCAACCATTATATAGCCTCTGGTCATATACTGTTTTGGATTCATAAATCAATGACTTCACTATCACAAATTTTTTAAAAGCAGCACATCTTTAGAGTTCCTCATACAGTGTTGCCATACATTTATTTTTATATTAGGTATATTATTTATATTTACTCTATTATTTCTTTGAAAATAATGCACAGCAATAACATTTGATGGCAGTACCCTTTTATCTGAAAAGTGATTCAACACAAAAGTGAAACGAACTCAAAACTGAAGACTGAAGTAATACATTTTATTACTTCATAAGGATAGCACACCTCCATAATGAACTTATTCTCCTTGCATTTAGCATAATTGCAAGAATTCATTTAATGTTTATAAATGTAATATGTTGTTCTCAATCATGTACCTATTTCAAAGACCAAATTTGAGAAGTCTGGGAGTATATTACCTCATAATATATCTATAAAAAATCAGTTAGATCTTTTCTGGTTTATCAATTTTCTTTTCATTAATAAAAAAAAAAAGTTTTGAATACTAAAACTGGTTGTCTCGGATTATATTTAAATTACATTTTTCATTAAAAACTGTTACAGGCTTCATGTAACACACCACTTCCAGTAATCCATTAAAGACTGTTAAGAGCTTCTTGTCAAGTACCAGCTCCAGCTGTCAAATTTTATCCAAAATCTCATCAACTCTTTATATGAGAGAAGAAAGCTCAAATATGGAAAATGGAAATTCTTGAAAGTTTGACATAAAAGTTATGAATGAAATCATCATCACACATACACATAAATGTACAGGCAACATTTTAAAAATGTATTGTGAGGACCCTTATCCCAGCATATTAAATGAAAACTTACTATTCAATTTTCAGATAAAAAATCATTATGTCCCATGCCTATGTTTATGGGAGATTAAAAACTATCAAAACACATATGCAACTTAAACTGCTTCAGTGGCAACTTAAACTGTTTCTGTGTATGTGTAAATTAAATTTTACATTGAACTATTAGCATTCAGTAATTTTTAACCATAAGATTGTCAAAATGCACTACTTCAGCCACTAATGGGCAGTAAGAAATACATCCAATACTAATACAAATCAAACAAGTGAAAACTTAAACTAAGAAATTCAGTTAGTATTATCTCAGTCAACTGTAATAATTTAATAGGTCTCAGGCTCTATTATATGGAATAAAATTACTTTTACATTATTAAAGAATAAAATAAAAATTCTTAATGTATATATATATATATCACCTATAGCTGCCTGAAATAAAGGAAATAATTCAACTGCAGATTGCGAAGTAATAACTTAACCAAAACAAAAAAATTACTTATTTTGTAACTTCAACTGGTATATGAAAGCATTTCTCTATTAACAAGGAGCTGCAATTTCTATACTTTTAAATAAATATACAGCACATACAAAACTCATACGTCAGCCAGCAGCAAGTTTATATATATATATATAGAGAGAGAGAGAGAGATATAACTATCATTTTGTAACTGAATACACTACATATGACAATCCAAATACCTTCCATGAACTATACTAATGATATAGGTGTTCATGAAAACTATCATCTACCTACTTTTTAAATGATGTTAAACAGCTATACTATTATTAAACTTATCTGTTAAGTTGGTGCCAGTTGCCAAATGTCCACCAAAGTACTCAATTTGGTAGCTTATTTGTATATTATAATGTGTGCAATAAAAACACACAATCCATTTTCGTTTAAAAAAAAAAAAATGGGGAATTTCACAAACTTAGCATTGTGTATATATATTATACAATATATTACTTACAAGATTTTTTTTTTTTTTTTTCAGAGAGCTTTACATATTATTAGAATTGGTGTCACCCAGTCAGATTTCATGCAAACATTTATGTCTGGCACTAAGTGGTGCCCCATTGACAGAAAAATACCATTAAAAATGAGAAATATAAAAATCATTAAAAAGTATATTAATAGTTTTTTATTAAATAGCCTATTTTTTCCCACTAGATATGACAACATAATATAATTTGAAAAATATATTAAAAATCTGCCTTAAGATTAGTAACAGTTTTAGAATTGATACCTCGCTAAGAAAAACTACATTAAAGATCTTGTGCCACAAGACAGACAATTTATTAAGAAAGGCACAATTAATTCCATGATGCGACAACATAACTTTCCTTCCCTGACAAAATTAATATATGCAGATCTCATTGCAAAACACTTGCAAATATTTATAAATACCACGTTTGCCAATAATGATGGTTAGTACAACAGAATAATTCAAACTCTTGCACAGCACGAGAAAAACAAAACTGGCTTGGTACACTTACTACATACTTTCTTGTCTTCCACTGCCCACCAGCGGCCGAGCGGTAAAGTCGCTGAACACTGGTAGTTCGGTCCGAGGTTCGAATCCCGTGAACGGGCTGGCTGCATGGGTGTTTTCGTGGTTTTCCCCATGTGTAACGTGTATACGAGCCAGATTCTCTTAGAAAGTCCTCCACGAAGGCATCCCTTCCCTTTGGCAGATAGCCCTCGAGGCTTTGCTATAATTAAATAACCTCTTGTCTTCCACTAGCACCCACCTGCTCAATATTTAAAAACTTTTTAAGCAATCATAAGACTTTATGCAGACTTAATGTCTTGCAGTGACATCACACAAAAGGCTGCATTACAAATTATCACAGAAAGTACCTTTGCAGAAACTTCGACATCTTGTTGACTCACTTTGGATCAAATAATAATACAGGTACTTGACTGCACAGATTTTATAACATTAAAGTATGTCTAATATTTTGGAATTCTGTGTAATAACATATAACAAAGATATATTTAAAACTCCAAAACAAAATCATCTTAAAAGGAAAACATTTAATTGCGTATTGTTTCCATTATTTATTTCAAAACATAAAACATTTATTTGTCTACTGTATGCATCCTTATTTAAAAACAATTTTAAGTTATTTAAATCTAAATAAATCTTCATACTTTTATATCACGGTGAGCTATAGCAGGCTTTCCATCAGTTCCAAATATTTCAGTATGAAGATGAACTATTCCTGATGCTGCTGAGATGACAATAGTCATCATCTGCTGATGTGTCAATGTATGGGAATTTAAATAGTCATACAATGAACCAAGCTCATGATAATGGGTAATAAGCCACAACTGAGTACATGAATTGTAAGAAGTGACATCTGAGCCCATGTAACCTAAAATATTTTCATGGCGCAACATCATAGTACTGTATATTTCAGTCTCACGAGCCCAAGATGCTTCATCTGTAGAGAAAAATATTTTTACAGCCACATTTTCTCCATGCCAAGCACCTCGCCAAACCTCACCATATCGACCTTTTCCTGTAAAAACAGGTAAATATGTTAAAGTTCTCAATATTTAAGAGAAGAAGCTGAACAAAACACTAATACATAACATTATTCCAAAATTTTCACAAAATAATTACATTAAAAATGAAAATTTACCACACACAATTTCTTATAATACTTATTTCTATTATTAAATATATATCCATTTATATACAACTGGACATAAATTTTAGAAGTCATTTCAAATAAATGATAATGTTAATCCATCGAAAAAAAAGCTAGTCACTACTATCATAAAAATAAGTGGTACAACTTACCAATGCATTCTACAAGAGAAATTTGACGAGCTAATGTACGTTGAATAAGAAGAGGCAGACCAGATCCACTGCCTGATGTAACAGAATATTCAAATAATTCCTAGGTGAGGAAAAATAAGTTTAAGTACTTGTAAAAATAACTATCTTTTAAACAAACCAAAAAGTTTTATTAAAAGCTCTTTTTAATGTTCAAACCTCTGTGATAAAACTGCATTCTGCCAAATCATTTGCATGTTAATGCATGCAAAGAATTTGTGAAGTGTCTCAGTAATCGATGGTGTCCGCTACTAGCTAAGGCCGCACTGAAAGCTGTTTGCTGTATCAGATGTTAAACAAAACATTAAGAATTTCCAAAAATAATTTATTAGTAATATAATCAGATGTTAAATATGAACAAAACATTAAGAATTTACAAAAATAAACAATTATGCAAAATTTAATTAAAACTGAGTGAAATTACACATTTTTGTAAATTCTTAATAAATATCTGACGCTAAATAAATACAGAAAACTTATTATTAAAAAATTTCAAAATGAAAAAACTTGTATTTTGCAGTAATTGACAAAGCAGGCAATCTTCTTATTAGAACATAAATTTTATTTCTAGTTCATGGAGATAGATAATTTGAAGAAATTTTTTAATAGCAAAACTTTCATAGTAAACTAGCTGGTAAAAACTTCAAAATTCTAATTTTTTAACAGTTTCTCACATTGCTGAGCAACGGTTACATAATACAAATATGGCATTGCCACTTCAACAATAAATATAGTTATTTATTAAATAACAAGATATTACAAGGATTTCAGATTTTAAATTATGTCCAAAATTTTAAAATGAGCATATCTTTAGAATTTCTGATATGCAGTTTCCTGCGCTGGAGATAGAAAGTTTTTTTTTTTTTTTTCCCTCCTATACAGTGTTGCCATTGCTCACTTTGAAATTGAGTTTGTTAACAAGAAATTCGTTAAAGTTTGACAAAATATGAAATCAATAATAAAACAAATTCCAAATTTGGTCTTCCACATGCCTATATTCGTAGGAGGATTACGTCATTCAAAATTCGATGGCTCTATGTACCATTGTTTTACCACAATGCGAGAAATAGACTTACATTTATGCAGATTTTGCATTATTTAATTTCTTCAAATATAATGCAGGACTCTACCATTTGGTGGCAACACTTTGAAAAGTGAAATGGACATTTATAGTGATTCAACGCAAAATCGCAAAACTAAAACAATAGTCCTTCAGGGACAAGGCTCCTTTAAACCAGTGCTCCGCAACCAGTGTGCCGCGGCACACTGGTGTGCCATGAGTAGGATATAGGTGTGCCGCAATCAAATACATGTATTTGACATTTTGCAATTTTTTATCAAGTATTTAATACACAATGACAATTTTTTTTCCTTAATAATGTCTATTTTAAATGTTTTTATATATTTCACTGTTGTGTGTGTGATTGTAAGTGTGTCAGCATTTGAATTTTTTCGGCACTTCCTTGATAACTCGGAACTCTTTGGTGTGCCACGAAATTCCAGAAAGATTTTTTGTGCATCGCAGGTGAGAAAAGGTTGCGGAGCACTGCTTTAAACTAATAAAATATATTTTTTAAACCTAAAAGCTATTTCTAATTGCATTACAAAGTATGAAATAAAATAAATATTACTTCTTGAGCACAACACTCAAAAATTGCATTTGCTTTTCAAATCTTTATGTTTGCTATTTTTTAATGTTGTGTCAAGTGCAATTAAAAAAAGATTTTAGATTAATTATATACAGTACAAAATCTGTAATCCAGATGTCCATTATCCAGAATGATCTATAATCCGAACCTCAAAGCCACAAACTTTTTTTTTTTTTGTATGCTTTACGCATGCGCATACATTATGCATGTGCGCGTTGAAAGAAATGATTAATAAAGTAAACAAATATTAAGCTTTTTTTGTAAAATTTGATACCCTTTGGATCATAATTGCTTTTTATTTCATAAATTACGGTTTCATATTTTTAATTGTATAATTTCTGCATGCCATCTTACCAGATTTAAATTGATAATCTATCGCCAGGAATCGCCGAAATCCTGACGAGTCCGTATTATGGACTTTGTACTGTATATATATATTTAAAAGACAGTTTAATATGTCAATGGGATTTGAAATAATGAGCATAAGTACTTCTTGCCCCCCCCCCAAAAAAAGATTTTTCTTTGGCTTAGTCCAAGGAATATGCTAATCTAGTAAATAAAAACACAATTATCAAATAAATACTGATTTTTAAATTCCCACTATTAGCTCACTCTCCCTAAATCTGTTCAAATTTTCAATCGTTAATAAAATACTTTTTATTCATCCACTCAAGTTTAAATACATTTTTTAAATACTTGTAGTGGATGACACTTGATGTTAATACAGTTTTTTCACATATTACAATCAATTCCAACTCATTTATTCCTGTTTATCGGAACTAAAGATATGCTGTTTTTATTAAATATATTATACGACTTGCATATAATACCATAGGAGGAGTTATTAGAAATTCCCACGTGCTGTAAAAATTAATTTTATAACAACTTATAAATAATGATACATGACTGTGATAAATGGGATTGTAATATTTAACAAAAATAAGTGGCAACAGTAAGACAGAGTTCTAGAGATTTTTAAAGTGTATGGAATTATAGAATTGTAGTTTTATAGAGTTGGATGAAGTGGATGCAATGTCCCATTATGAAAAGAAATTCTCCAAATATTTCCATGTGATAATAATATATGTTTAAAATATAACCCTTTAAAATGTCCCTTGCTTCACAAATGGAGAATGCAAAAAGAAACTACAACACAACGCAAACAATGATTAATAATCCATTAATATTATACTCTTCGCAGCAGGTCAAGCATATGTCACTTTGAGTCATGTGAAATCATTAGATGGAATATTAATTGAAGAACTGGACTGCTCGAAACTCACTAAAAATGTTCCTTGAAATAATGAATCACTACAAGAGATGTATAAAATGAGAAATTATAGACCCCCATCAGCTTCATAAATTAGAAATGAAAAAATGTTAATAATGTTTATAAAAAGTAAAACTAAAATAAAATTTTTCTTTGTTGACCTAAGTAGGAATTGACTTAAAAAATTTTTTTTAATATTATTTGTTAAATTTCAGAGGCAACATACATGATTAGAACATAATTTAGATACTGAAAGACAGATGTTAACATTCACAAATATGGTTTTTATTTGGTTGATATAGCAAAACAAACAAGAGCTATCTAAAAGAGATACCTTTGTGGAGGACTTTTTAGAGAAACAAATTACATTCATGTTACATAAGGGAAAAAAATCATGGAAACAGTCATGAAATTAGCCTATTCACTGTGAAATAAACCTGGGCTGAATCACTTTAGTATTACATAATCTTATTTTCTTGACCACTGGAGAACTTTTACTAAAAAAATAGTTTTAAAGCCATTTCAAAAGCTGATATATCTTTAGAATATTTTTTTTAAAAACACTCAAATTAAATTTCTGTTTGCTGCCACTTTCACAAATATTTTAACTAAGATGAGTCTTCTAGATGTAAGAAAAAAAAAATTAATGTAGAATACATGTATATCCTCTAAAATGAAGACTTTTCACTAATACATGACATACATGAAAGGTTTTCATAACACTGTTTAATAATTCTTAAAACTGCTTATATCCTGTTATGCACTGCTATATGCAGTTCTAAACTTTTCTGAGATTTGTGGGGAAGGGCGCTTTTTTAAATTTTTTTAATTTTTTTTTTTTTTTTTTTTTTAGCTATTTCAAAAATGCTTTTAAGTTTAATCCACCTTCCATGAATTTTATTTATTTATTTATTTTTTCAACAGCATAAAACAATGATCCATGGCACTAAAACTCAGAACTACAGCAAATCCTCATTTGGTGAATCACTCAGGACTGGTGATAAAATTTATTAAATTGGAAGACAAAAGAAGATAATACGAAAAACAATACGATATAAAACACAAAAATTAATTCTGATATCAGTATAAAAATCTTGATAAAATGGAATACATGAAAGTTAATTTACACGCAAAGCACAACAGTAAAATAATTAAAAAAAATCATGTAATAATTCTTTTAAAAATACAAGTATGATAGCACTGTGATTTTTCCATGAATTTTGCTCTCTAAATTCATGTCTAAGTTTTGCAGAAGTGTTAAGTATTATGCTTTTTATTTCATCATCCCTAAAAATTCCTCTCCTCCTAAGTCTGTATTGCCTAGAAATGTTTTTTTCAGTAAAATATAGTTTATCTCTTAATATTTAAACAGAAGAACTATGTTTCTAAGAAAGTCAATGAATTAACATCCACAGAAACATAATACGAAAATCTGAGCTGAAAAATTGCATTCCACATCTTTATAGAACATTTTTCAAAATTTCCTGTGAAAGTGAGAAGACTGCATTTAGAAATAAAAATGAGTTTTAAAATTAGTCACTGAAGCCATTTGTAACTGAATGTCTTGCAAAATTCATCACATGAAGAGCTTAGTTTAAATTTATGAGTTACACTTTGAAATTTTATTTCAAAATTTTTCAATATTAAAATGACTAATGATTTTCTACACTTCATTTAAAAATAACTGAATCCTTTCTATGTTAAAAAGTTGCTATTTATTAGTACAATTTTTGGCAGGAAGGAAACAACTCTTATGATGCTCATGTTAGCAAAGCTTATATGTAGTTAAAAAGTTTTTTTTTTTTTTTTTTTTTAATGGATGTGTTTACTGCTAAATGATTGTGGAAAAGAGCAAAATGGGAAAAAGGTGAAAAGGAAACATAGTACACCACACCATTTCCTTTTATCATAAAAAAACAAACACTTTTGATGATATTAAATGCTAGACTCTTACAACTAAGCAATTAGTATTAAACAATGCACTAAATTCATATTTTTGTATTTAATCTCAATACCACTATATTTAATAATTTATCACGTGACTTTTCCCTATGCCTAATGTCATTTCACACATGAGTAATAGTGAAGTACCAAAGTTTTTACATGAGCAGTAAAACTTGGTTAATAGATTTGTTAATAAAATAATTTTGATAATAGTTATAAAAATTGGTTAGTACTTGAGTAATAAATTGGTTAATAATATTTTTAAAAAATAATCTCATACAATAAAAAAGTCTTTTTTTTTTTTTTTTTTTTCTTTCCTTTCCCCTTTTTTCATTGTTGTTATTACTGAAAACTGAAACTTTAAATTTTAAGACAGCATAAAACTAGAAATATGTGCATTTTGCATGTTTGTGGCATATACAATTAAAGAATGTTATCATTATTATACGTTTTGCCTAATCTAATATTTAACTTTTCAGACAGGTGCTCAGTTTTTTTCATGGTGCTTAAAAATACAGAATTTCTCACATCTAGCACTGCCCTTTATTAAAAAAAAAAAAAAAAAAAAAAAAAAAATTGCTTCCTGCTCACAATAATTGTATTTGTTTGCAAATGAATTCATATCTGAAGAGGTGTACTACTTTGCAAAGGGAATGGAAATGCAGGGAATAATATATAGACTGGCTCTTTCAAAGAGATAAATGATTAAGCTTCATAGATAGCAAAATTAACATTCATTCTGCACCTTGATATATGAAAATAGGACACAGACATGACCACAGCCATTCTTTCAAATTATTAACATCAGGAGCAACTCTGATTCCAAAGTGTTAAAGAAATATTAATCTCATCCTTTAAAGAGGGAAAAAAAAGTGAATTTACTTAGTTTCATCTCATAGCATAATATTTTATCTTTCAATTATCTATCTTGCAAAATTATTTTAAAATACCAAACTTATGTAAGTGAAATACATGCAAGAAAATTTTCTTGCAAAATACTTCAAGAAATGCAAAATTGTCTTATATATAAGGCCATCTTATATTTGCATTCAGTATTATTATGCATCTTATATTTGCATATTCAGTATAATTATTCTTTTTTAAATTTGCAGCATCCTGCTGTTACTCAAGAATATTTAATTCAAACTCAGGCATTTTCTCTGAGAAAAAGTTAAAATAATATTTCAATATAAAAAATTAATTTCAATTAAACAGAAGAATACAAACCTTTAATGTGTTATCAATAGCTGTCAGATCATCATGATAAAAGTTTTCAAAATCATTATGGCTAACTAGAGATGCCATACGTCTTTTATGCACATATCGCAGCACAACAATGACGATGGCAAGAACGACGCATAAGATAACAACAGGGCATAGTATGTAGAGAAGAATTTTAACAATATTATCTGTATTTGGATCATCATCAGAAGCTGCAAAATATTGTGAAATATATTAAAAAATATTAAATTAAAAAAGTTCATAACAATAATTGAAACTGCCATGAATCTACTAGTAAATTATGAAAAATGACTGAACAGGTACTAACACAAATGTTTACAAATGTATTATACCAGCTAACCAGAAAGCCCATGGAAAGTTTTTTTTAAATAATAGATACTTAAACAACTGGAGAAATTTTACTTCACTATTTCATTACACATACAAGTCTTCATTATCTAAACTTTTCTTTATTAAGATGGAATTTGTGAATTCCTCTTTTTATAAAATATTTAGCCTTTACAAGCAAAAAAAACAGCAACTTCAGCTGAAATAGTAGAACTCTTTGTATGATTGTCATCACTAAGAGAATGTAATAACTGTTAGGAAAAATGCGAGAATAGAGGATGAACTTTGGCTACTTAAATGTGAGAACAAAGGATGAACTTTGGTTCTTTTCTTAGAATAATGGCTCATTGCTATTTTTTTTTTTTTAATCTGAAATGGTTCAGATTTTAATATGGCACAAAAAAAGTTTTTCTCCACTCTTCTGACAATGGATGTTTTAATTGTTTATTTCCTAGGTTATTTGGTTTTTAGACAGATCATCATCCTGATTTCATTTGTTGTAATTGTGCAATTTTCTCTGTCATTTTCCATGAGATAAAAGCTTTTCAGTCAACCAATGTTGGGGCATCTCTTTAGTTGAAAACCGATATGACACAAAAGTGATTTGATGAAAAATTAAGATTCAATATTAATAGAATTTTTGGCTTTAAAAAAATAAAAATAATAAGTGACCACTCCCTTTCTTAGAAAAAACATGACATATTCCATTAAAAAAATCAGTTTTTATGTTTGAGAACAATGCAAAAAACTTCTGTCCCTATAGCATTACTGATAATAGCACTCCATGAACAAGTGACACCAACCACAAAAGTAGACAGCACATTCTTTTCATTCTATATGCATTTAAAATTTTGATACAGCAACAATTTTATATTAACACTATGTACTAAATGATTTGATTTGACCTATTACTTTATCTGGCATCTCAATCATTAAAAAGCACAAGAAAGAGATAAGCTAATTCCAAATTTGAAATCATGAAAAATTCAACCTTATTCTCACACTATTATATAAAAAACTCATGTTCAAAGAATGCAATTGAAATTTCAATAAAATGCAATTTTGCTAATTTTAAATCTCAATTTTATTAGCACATCTATCAGAGTTTTCAGCAGAGTTGTAGGAGCATCAGAATAAACAGAACTATGCTCCTACAACAAATTACATCCTCAAGTAGGTACAAATTAATCCTTAAGTAGGTAGTACACTGCACAAAAAAAGGAGGGAGAGGCAGTTCTATATTGATGTCTTGAAAGCACGACTTAGGATATGTACTAGATTTATATATAGCATTGTTCTAATATAGGTATTTTGATACAAAATCAAACTTTTTCTGAAATGCTATGCCATTTTTTTTCCATATTTTGAGATTTTACAACTCAAATTATGCCAAATTGCCAAGTTTTGTAAAAATCGCACAAGTAGTTTTTAAAAAATTAGCTCTGAAAATTTTAGCTCCTCAGTGCTCAATGAATTTGATATTATCTAAAAATATCTCTCTCTCTCTCTTTCTTTTTTTCTTTTCTTTTCTTTTCTTTTTTTTTTTTTATTAAACTTACTCTATTCCTTCTTCCAGAATTCGAAATTTAGGTTCATTCCAGATAAAATTCACCCCTTTTTTATGATTTATTTTTAAATAATTTTTATAAATTTTTTGAAAAAATTTTTTAATTCTAACCTATAAAATTTTTACCATCATCTTAAAGTAGATGCATTTTTAAGTATACCTGCAAAAAATTAAAGTTTCTTATTCAACATTTCTGTGAATTTACATACTGGCGCATTTTGAAATTTGCATAATAGCGATAATAACGCCAAATGTGGTTTATGCACTTTGTTAAAATTATTTGAAATAATGAACAATGACTTTTTCCCATTCGTTTGCAATGAAAAAAAAAAGAAAGGAAAATAGGTTGCTATAAATTAAGAAGTTTGCCAAGTGAATTATTCCTGGCGCAAACTGAAATAAATGCGACAATATAAATTTTTAAATTTCTCCATAAATTTCGCACTAAATTTTACAAAATTTAATATTTAGGTGTAATTTGAGTCATAGAATAGAAATATGGAAAAAAAAATGGGATGTTATTTCAGAAAAAGTCTGGTTTTGTGTCAAAATACTTATATTCGAACAGTGCTATATATAAATTTAATATATATCCTAAGTCGCATTTTAGAGACATGAAAAATATGATTTGAATTTCGGCAACCAACCCAGAGTTCGTACACATTTTTGCACAGTACTTTTAAGGACCATTAATGAAAAAAATTAAGGGCCTATGAGCAAATGGGAACTGAATAAATTCAATTAAAAATATTTTCTATGCCTGAATTTCACTTTTGCAATACCATCCTAAAAATAAAATAGATCACTAAGTATTTATGCACTATTACTAAACATAAATTAATTAACATAATTATTAATAAGTTTGAGAATAAAATAAACTTTATGCAATTTATCAAGTAGCATTAAATATTTTACACTTATAATAGTTGGACATATTTGAAAGAAGATATGCGACATTTACGTTTTACTAACAGTTAGCTTTACGTTAATTATTTTTATGTCTCATTTTGTCACATACTTAGTCAGTCTAGAGGTTTAGTAAATAGCAGGAAGATTTTATGTCAAACAGCATAGGTTAAAATGAGGGTACAACTCTAATATACGCCCTAATTTCACCAAATGTGGCGATATGTGTTCTGCACTGGTTTTTGGCACGATTGCATGTTCTATGGCAACCCTGTTGACGTTGAAAAATCTTTCCCTGGAGCTCGTTGATTCGCCTCTGTGTCTGAGAAAATGGGAGGAAAAGATAAAATGGTAGTTGTTGAATTGAAATTCGGCAAAAAGAAATATCATCGTGGCTATCCTGTTGAGGGGTAGTGGGTATTTGGAAGTGTGGAAAGAGGGTCTGGGAGATTATTTTTAATGGTTGTGCATGATAGAAGTAGGGATTTGTGATTTTATTTATTTGTGAACCATAATATAAATTTTCTGGATAGTGTGTCTGGCTGTCATGTAAATACGATAGTGATTACATGGCGGCATGTTAAAGGCGGTATGAAATTTATATTTCTGCTATTCGAAAACGCATTAATTCATGGTAAGTGCATTTTATTTTATCCTTGTTCTTATTTTGTAGAATGCTTTGTTCATTGGTTCTTTAGTATGAATTTCTGTCGTTATTGTTGTTTTTTTAAATTGTTTGAAATTTAGTTTATTTTGTTGTTTAGTGTCTAGACTGTGCAATTCGTAGATGTTTTTTAAAGTTGAATCAGAAAGCTGTTTACATGGTATTATTGAAATTTATTGTTGTTACGTTATTTTATTAAAGCGAGGAGTGCGTAGATCGTAGATTCCTTCCTTGCCTAAATTGTGCAATTCGTAGAATTTTTTTAAAGTTTAAACAGGATGCTGTGTACATGGTATTCTTTGAAATTTATTGTTGTTGTGTTAATTTATTAAAGCGAGGTGTGCGTAGTTTGTAATGGATTCTTGTCAAATATTTTTGGTTAGAAACTTTACGTTTTTGCTATCTAAATTTTTTGTTTTTGTTTCGGATCTTTAGCTAAATTGTGTGTTCAAAACGTAGTTTTTGCATGTGCGAAAACCACGTTTTGGGAGACATTTTAGGCTTAAGTTCAAAATGTAGACAAAAAATTTAGATAGTAATATGGCAGTGTAAAGTTTCTCGCCAAAAATATTTGGCGAGAAATTTGGCGACTAGAGGGCACATATCAGAGTAGTTCCAAAATGAGAATTAAGATCATTACCAGCATGATTCATAACAAAAGACTGAATGTTATCCTCACTGCTGCTGCTTGTCTAAAGAGAGACTTGCTGATAAGAACAAACCTGAAAGGCCTGATGTAGACACGGTTTACAAGTATTGAAAGTTAGTCAGGCTCTGTTTGATGCAGTTAGCATCGTAGCTCTGTGTAAAGTTCCAGAGGTTGTAACCCAGTTAATATAGTTTAATGTTCCAATAAGCCCTTGGAGCACCAGAGGTGATAAGTTGTTTTGTATTATTTTAAGTCTCACTAGATGCAAAAAAATAAGTTTTACTTGAATTTTTACATTTTTGTGTTTTTATCTTGTGACCACAGTGAGTATTAATGAAGGGCAATAACTCACTTTAATATGTAGAGATAATATTTAAGGGTAAGCAGTTAGTTATAAATAATTAAATTAGGTAATTAGATAACCTTAGTCATTACGGATTTACAAGGCTACTATTAAATTTTATTTTTTGACAATATTTGTTAAAAAAGCCTTATTAAAATAAAAATCTAATAAAATTTCACAGTTTAAAATACATGTAATTTATGACATTGATTCTTAAATGATATTAGGACACATTAAAAGCTACAAAACATTTATGTTTTGTAACAACAACACTCAACAAAATATTTATCTGTCATTTTAATTTGAAGCCTTTCCAAGCATTTTGGCTAGTTTATAATTGATTTCCTTCTCTTTAAGCATCTTTTCTAGCAATTAGATTTCTTGCTAGTTTTCGCGTGCTTTATCTCTTAGCTTGTCAACCTCCCCGCAATGTAGCTATGAGGATTTACTTAATCTGGGGAAAAGTTAAATAGTACAAAACTCCCTGACAACAAATTATCGCCATGTCTGAGAGTAACTACAATATCAGACAAAGGTTTAAATAAGCCTCTTATTTAAAAAGAACTTAGAACATAAAGGCATGTTCTGATGCTAACAAAATCAATTATAGCTCACAGTGACGTGATTAAACAAGAACAGTTCAATTCAAACTAAAAATGTGGACTAGTGGTCAGATTATACAATTTAATTTAAATTTAATCTGGCTCAGTAACTCTATCATGTGAGGAAATAGAAATGGGAAATTATAGTAAAGGCTGAAATCATAAACAATTGGGTAATTTACATAATAATAACTGCAGCACATATCTTTGAAGAATAATTTTCTTTATGTATTCAGTTTCTTTCTTCAACATGTTTCCTTTCCATTTTAGAATTTTTGGATTTAATTAAAGATTTCTGTTATTCTAAAAAACACTAGAAGCATTTAGAATGCGTAGAAAAAGTGGCTAATTTTATTTCTTTAGTAATATGAACATTCAGAAGAAATATGAAATATATATGGTAAAAGCCGGTTACATAGCTGGTGTGGCAGAATTTTTAGAATTTAGTGACACACTGTAAAACAAAATCTAGAAATAGCAAAACTTTTAGAATTTAGAGCAGGCACTGGAAGCAGAATTATCTTTACCAATTATGTAACAGCAAAAAGCCTGAAATATTTTGGAAAAAAAGAGAGGGAAAAAGTGTAAAATTAATTTTATAGAGAAAAACTGATGCATATTCTGAGACAATTACATGCGAAAAACTATGAAAAAAATAAAAGACATTTTTAATTAATTACATGGCTAATTTTGCTTTGCTAAGAGCTATTTTGTAAATTGTGCTTTATAGCATTAAACCTTGTTTATTTTTCAGATTCAAAATATTGTATAATAAGTTGCCAAAATTAAACTTTACAATATGACAGCGAAAAATAAAAATGTTTTATTTTAATGTTATTTTTAAAATATAATTTCAATATATTACCATTATTTTAATGAAAATTATCAATGTTACGATGTTTAAAAAAAAATCGACGAAAAATTCTGAGATCTCGGAATTAAAATTTGCTATAGAAACTGATCTTAAAATCGGCAAATTTAGAACCATTTAATAAAAGAATTCACATCCCCAAAAGCAAAAAGTTGTTTAAGAGCTCTTTATTAAAAAAATGAATTTCCAAATGCTTATGTTTCACTTCCTGCTTAGAAACTCGAGTATCCCATCACTTATATTAGAAAGATAAACAAATTATAACCCATGAACTCATTCAAAAGATAACCATACATGTCATTGAATCGCCAAAAATATTCCTCCAAAACGCTAATTCATACTCAAAATGGCAGTCATAAAAACAGACAGAAATTTCAGATTAAAATTAAGGACCTTCTGCTGATTTTGGCCAAAATTAAGTACTTTTAAGCACCAAAAATCAATTCCAAAAAATCTAAGGACTTTTAAGAACTTTTAAGGACCATATGAACCCTGTCAACCCAGTAGGACAGGAGATAAGGAACTGTCGCTCCATTTCTTTGCAGACTGGAGTTTTGGTTGCAATTTTCTAAATATTAAGCTTTTTTTTTTTTAAATCTTGATACCCTTTAGATCATAATTGCTCTTTATTTCATAAATTGCGGTTTCATATTTTTAATTTTATTTCTGCATGCCATCTTACCAGATTTAAATTGATGATCTATAATACGGAAAAACCGATAATCTGGAATCGCCAAAGTCCCGACGAGTCCGGATTAAAGACTTTTGACTGTATATATACAGGGTGATTATAATTAAAGTTTAAGTTTCAAAACGCTATAAAAAAAGAACCACTCATGAAAATGACGTCAAATTTGAAAGGAATGTTATTGAAGAAGGCGGAAAGCGTATGGCAGAAGAAAAAATTTAGTTTCAAAAGTTAGCAACAGATAGCGCTGCAAGCGGAAGAAGACGTAAATTAAAATGTTAGTTAAATTTCAGTGTTATAAAGCCGCCAGGTACCAGGCTGTTCCTCATTTCGCGTCTCAGACGTTCGCCATGGGTGTTTCACTGCAGGACCGCGCTCTGCTGGTAAAGCTGTATTACAAGAATGATGATTGTACAAGAGTAGCTCTGCAAAAATTCAGTACACTGAAGGGTATAAAAGAAAGCGTTGGTCCAATGAGTGTCTTAGGTCTAAAGAAAATGATGCAAAAATTCGAAACGACAGGTTCGTTTGATGTGCAATCTGGTAGAGGGAGAAAACGAGTGCATTCGACGGTAGTTGAAGAAGTGGCCACAGCATTACAGGAGGGGTCGGCCGGTGGTGTGCAACCGTGCAGTGCACATTGGACAGGCCTACGAGCACGGTGCTGAAAATTATACGAAACATCCTGCAATGCTATCCGTACAAAATTGGCCATGTGCAGGAGTTGCTTCCGCCTGACCTGACAGCTAGGGAGACGTTTGCGTTAGAATTCCTGGCTCGCATGGAAGTGGATAATGAATGGCCGTGGAAAATTTTGTGGACAGATGAAGCCCATTTCCATCTGACAGGGTACGTGAATACCCAGAATTGTCGAATATGGGCAACAGAAAATCCACTGGCAACGCACCCCGTACCACTTCATCCTGAAAAGGTCACGGTATGGTGTGGCTTTACGGCATCATTCATCCTAAAACCATATTTTTTCGAGCAGACGGCTGCTTCCGGTCCTGTTACCGCAACCGTCACTGGTCAGAGGTATGCGTCTCTTTTGCGCAACCACGTGATTCCAGCTCTGCAACAGCGTGGATGTGTGGATGAAATCATTTTTATGCAAGATGGCGTTCCTCTGCACATTGCACATCCAGTGAAGCAGCTGCTGAGGCGCCATTTTGGAAATGCTCGAATTATCAGCCGTCATTTCCCTACAGCCTGGCTGTCCCTATCGCCTGATCTTACTCCGTGTGATTTCTGGCTGTGGGGATATCTGAAGGATGTTGTGTTCCGTGCTCCAATTGCAAATTTAGCGGAATTAAAGGCACGCATTTCGCAACACATTCTGAACATCACCCCGGAGACACTGCGATCCGTTGCGGAACATGCTGTTTGTCGCTTTCAACTTGTTGCACACAACGGTGGATACCATATTGAACATGTTTTGTGCCAGTCTCGCGACAGTTCCGAACTTCTTTGATGAATGGTTCTTATGTGGTATGTCGCCGCAAAACTCTTGAAACCGATTTGTCTCTTTCGATGTAATATGTACAGTCATGCAAATAAAATTATTCAACAATTCTAATTTCTCAATGCGTTTTAATGTGTAACTTCTACCTTAGCCATTGTTTTACGAATCGTTTCTCATTTCTCGTCGTGATTCTGCCGCTTACAGCGCCATCTGTTGCTAACTTTTGAAACTAAATTTTTTCTTCTGCCATACGCTTTCCGCCTTCTTCAATAACATTCCTTTTTAATTTCACATCATTTTCATCAGTGGTTCTTTTTTTATAGCGTTTTGAAACTTAAACTTTAATTATAATCACCCTGTATATATATATATATATATATATACATATACATAAGATAAAAAAATATGCAAATCAGGTTTATACTTTAATTTAGTATTGGTCTCTTAATTCCTCATTTTTTATTTGAGTATTTCGTCTCTCTATTCTAAAAATAATAGTAACATTTCTGGACTGTGCCATTTCTAGATTAATCTATGCCACAGAGCTTGCATAACAGTGATGACAAAGCCTAACTCTGAAGCTTTCGAAGCCTAAACTCTGAGAACTGAAACTTTTGGCATAGTTATTTCAGAGCCTTAACTCTGAGAACTGAAACCTTTCTCTTAACAGACTACCATATTGGATAAATACACACTTAACTTCTCTAACTGTGCTGTTTGAATGCTCTCTTCCTATCCCAATATTATTCAAAAATTAAAATGTTCTGGAAATAGGCACAATTAAAGTGCCAAGTGAACTGTTGCCACAAATGTCAATTTAAATAAAAATGGAATTTAATCTGCCTTCACTGCCATGTTTCCCATTCATTACGAATTAGCTAGCACTCTACGCAATCAAAATTCCTCCTCTCCAATATGGATTTACATTCTACACCTCAGCATTGCTACGTCTTTTTCTCCTTTTCTAATCACACACACTATATATAGCAAACTCTGACTAAACAGAATTTTAGACAGTTAAAATATAAAAGAATTTTTCTTAAAAGCAAAATATTCAAAAAGTGATAAATCTGAAACCTTACTTGTAAAAACACGGGGAGGCAAAACAGGAAAAGAGCCGTTGTTACATAAATCTCCTTGGCAACAGAACAAACTATACTTTGCAGAGTTAGGTTTTTCTGGTGCATATTCTTTGGTGGAACACATAAAAGACTGATAATCAGTTTTAGATGCACATCCCTTTTGTAAGGTGACGGCTCCAAAGGTATCAATCACAGTGACACTATAGCACTACAATGAAGGAGGAAAAAAATTATAATGAGATAAAGCAGATATTTATAATGTTAATGTTTTTAAACACAGGCTTTCATACTAATCAAATTTTATTTAAAAATAGAAAAAAAAAAAAAAAAAAGTTACATGATGCTTTGTAGAGGAGAAAAAATTTTAACTTTCTGAATTAAACACTTTTAGCCCATTTCAAACATCTGCTGATAAATATCAGAATATACAATGGATCAAAATTAAAGGATAATGACAGAAATAAAACGTAACTGATACTTAATGAAAAATTATTGCAAAAGCATTAATTAACATCAATTACGTTTGGCAGTTGATTATTCACAAAATATTGAAATTAAAACCAAATTTATGGAAAAATTAAGTCACCTCTTGTAGAAAACATTTTTTCTTTAACATGGTGTACTGTCACCTTGGACAGATATGGACCTCAAATCTTGATTTCATAGACTTTACCAAGGTTTTGATCAAGGTCTTGTGGAACTGTATGCTACTTTTCTAGAAGTGCACGTTTCAGCTCCTGGAGGGTCCGGGAAGAAATTTGGCACACAGAAATTCAGTGTTCTAAAGCATCCCACACATGCTGAATCAGATTCAAATTAGGCGAGTAAAGTGGGCAATTCATTTGAGTTATATTTTCTGTTTGCAAGCATTCCAACACCACATATGCTCGATGAGGCTCAGCATTGTCATCCATTAGCGAAAATTCTGCGCCAACAGCACCCCAAAACAGTCTAAATTGAGGTTCCAATTATCTCCCAAGTGGTTACAGAAACTCCTTGAAAGATATGCAGCATGGTGCAGCTATTTGTCCTTATTTCTCCCGAAACATTAAGCCGTGGTCACGAAATGGGATACTTCACACACAAGGGAAGGCATGTTGCATGTTTCTTCCTCACTCCGAATCAAAACTCATCTAGAATCACTGTTAAGACTATATCTGGACTTGTCAGTAAAAAATACTCAAGCCCAGCTTACTTAGTTACATTGAATATGACAATGACACTAGTTTAAATAAGCTCCTCTGCAAGCTGGAGTGAATAGGACAAAACCCGATTTTCTTGCATACAATCCAACTTCGTTAAGACTCCATGCAGTGGTACAATGGCTAATTTGAGTTCCCGTGTGGCTCCTTTGCGCTGATGACAGAAAACGGTCTTCTAATTCAGTTGTTGCTCTTAGTCGCCCTTGACCAGGCTGTCTATCAGCTGACCCAGAGCCTAAAAAGCAAGCAGTTCCGAACTATCGATATGACACTTCCTTTAATGGATATTCAAATCATGGGCAACCTCCCTTTGTGTTTGACATCTTTTGAATCTACCAACTATTTGCCACTTTTGACATTCACTTAAATTAAGCTTTTGAGCCATAACTATTAAATACTGATCACTCTCAGACACCACATTCGCTTTAAACAACACTACAAACCGGAGTTCCAACATGTGTCCATTGCGCACCACATTGTCAATCACCGAGTTAGCATATTTCTGGTACTAACACATGTGCAGAAGTGCAATCTTTTGTTCAATTTGTATTTAATTAACATACATAATTACAGTATTCGGGAGAATATTTTTAGTGAGAATATTTTTTCTCATTATCCTTTAATTTTGATGACCAGTGTGTGTGTGTATATATAAAATAATAATAAAGATGATCATAGGAGAACAGAATAATTACCTCTAAGGCATTATCACATGTAGTGACCTTGTCACAAGCTCCTTCACAGTTATAGCATGTATAGCGGGTTGAATTTTTTGATGTCGCTACTGCTTCTATAAATAAGATAAAGAAAATCTCAAGATTCTGCCCAAATTTTTGCTACTTCCATACATTTATTAGCAAGTTGATTTACATATACAATACAATGTCCAAAATTTGAACATCGAATATTCACACCGCCAGAAAGAAAAGGGAGTTCCCCTCTCCCCCCTTAATGATGATGATTGATGTTTGCTACCACCACAGCCCTCTAGTGCTTATGGAGGGGAAAAGGTCAACATTTTTCTATTTAATCTAAACAATAAGTAAAGATGGAGTGAGATATTCATACTAGTTTCCTTTTGCTAGCACAGCAATGAGGAAGGGAGAAAAATTAAAATCTTAAGTTCAGTGAATATTGCAAATTGCACACTCCCTTAACTTTTAATTTTATCCAGCTTATTATATTTTGCAGGCTATTATTATTTTAGCTACCTTATCAAAATTAAGATTTGAATTTTTAATTATCTGGAGCTGCAGCAGGATCTGCAAAGGGAAAGCATGTGTCAATGTCAATCAAACCAAAGGTGGAATAGAAGCATAAAGTGCATAAAAGTACTTCTGTCTCAAAACTACGTGATAAATAGGACACTGGAAAAACAGAAAAATGGAACTTTCTGTGTATTCTGAAATCCCACTCACAATAAATAACAGAAAAGTAATCTATTATGTTAAAAAAGATGATCATGACAAAATAATGATTGGATAGAGTATGTCCCAGCTTTTGGCCAGTGGCGGATAGGGCCGGCGGCCGACTGGCAGTAGCGATTTTGGGCCGATCAATTAACTCGAATGATCGAATTCACACAGATGACTTGGCAATATAATAATCTAGAAAGGCTGGGTTGTGATATAATTATAGAACTACCAGTTAGAAGATGCCCTAAAGTGAAACAAATAGACGGCAAAAAATCGTCCGACTATAATTTCAATTGCCCTATCAAACAATTTGAAGTTACCGTCTTTAATTATATAATGAATAATACCATTTCATTGATGGAAAGTAGGTATAAAGGGTATAGGAAAGTTGTATGAAGACATATCCCTTTGTATTAGTGCTTCATTAATTTATCGGTACTTTTCCGTTTCGCCGGCGCAAATATCGCCAAGCAGACTTTGTTGGCGACAACATACAGTATACATATAAAATTAACAAATGTTAGTTCTAAGAATTTTTTATTTTGAAGGCATAAAAATTTTAATATCATTTAAAATTTTGTAAAAAACCAATAAATAAAGACAATAAATTTGCAAAAAGACATTAATTTAAGAATTTACTTTACTATGCTTTCATGATTCAACATCCTGATTCTCCGCTTCATATCACGTGACCCCAAGTAATGTCATCTCACGTAAACTACGCTACAAAATCTAATTCTCTCAGTAATTATGTACATTAATTTTAAGTTACATCTTAATTTGGAATACAAGTTTAAATGCAAGAATTATTTCAATTCGTACGAATAGCTTACTCAGAAATTATGTCAAACTGCAGTGCTTTACTTTGCTAGTGCATTCTCATTCGAATTGATGAATATACCCTTGATTTTGCCTTTTCTATATTTTCGCCTTGGGTGAGCGGTGTGATTGCATCCTAATTAACTTAATTATCGCGAATGGTTTTAGGGCATAAAATTTAATTGTTTTTGTAAAATTTCTATGTAATTGTATGCCAGTATTGAAAAAAAATCAATCTGGTAAGAAATGGCTGCGACTTGTTTTGAAAATGAGGCATAAAAGGTTATCAGCGAAGATGTTCGGTTTGGCAATCTGTTGTACCATTATTGGTGACTTTATCGTTTGCGCCGGCAAAACGGAAAAGTACCAATTTATCTTTTACAATCCTTTCAATATCAACATTAATATTAGTTGTTGCCAGATGCAGTGCATGAGTAAGTAAGTTATCCAACAGTGAAAATCTATATTTAGATTTTATAAAATTCATCGTGGAATATGCACTTACACAAAGATAGGTACTGCCCATCATCGAACCCATTTTTTAAGTCAAGACTGGTTAATTTGGGGAAACACTCGCCAAGGAGCTGAAAAAAATCTATTCCAGACTCTGTTCTGCCCTTGTAAAAAGGTACATCCTTCAAAATTTTCCATCTCTGCGTAAAGTTCTTTGCAACTCGAAAAAAAAAAAAATTATTCTGCTTTAGTGACATTTTGAACAATTTTAGTTTACCTCTAAAACCATTCACACATCCTACAAACTTTCTGCGTATGCGCATAATACCTTTACACACGTGCATATGCGTTTACGCATGCGAGTTTAATGTATAACGGACCGTATGAGCTAGGCTAAAATTATCTAATTATCTATTTCAGTTAATGTTGCAGATTGCGTTGTTCCTTAATCTTCTAATTGGATGCGGCTTATTATTTTTTGCAGACTGTTAGAGCAATTTTATAAAATGTAAGCTTGAACTTTCGATTATGTCAAAAAGAGTTTCCGATTCTGGAGCTGCCAAAGGATCTACAAAGCAAAAGCATGTTTCGATGTCCATCAAACAAAAAGTGGAATTGCTGCAAAAAATGCATAAAGGCATGAAGAAAGTGACAGAGAGGTTAGTGAACAGGGGCATAACTAGAGGGGAGCAAGGGGGTATCTGTCCCCGGGCACAGAATCCAAGGGGCGCCAAACTGATGTTACGAACTTTTAGAATTAAATGTTTTCCATCCTTGGCAAGCAATAGGGGGTGCGAAATCTTCAGTTGTCCCTGGGCGCTGAAAACCCTAGCTACGACTCTGTTAGTGAAAAAGATGAAATGACATAAAACTGAATCATATTTTTAATTTAGTCACTCCTAAAAACAACAAATTTCTATGAAATATACACTCAATCCACATTGCAATTTTTTCTTTTTAATTACTCCCAACGTATGGTTAAACTTTGCTCCGTCTTAAAGTTCAAGTTGGTATGTTTCTCTAACATCTGTTAAATTAGGATATTATAAATTGGCATAAAAATTTAATCCCTTGCAGTTTTTATTATCACAAAAGCAACATTTGTTTAGCATTTGCAACATATTTTCTTTTTTCCAAATGCTTTTAAAAAGGAGAAACATGCAACTTGATAACAAGATCCCTTATTTTACATATGATTTTCTCTCTGAAATAATATTGTGAAAAGACGTATTTATACCTTACCTTTATATAATATATTTTAACCATATCATCAGAAGATTAGCTATATATCTTCAATAACAGATATGTACTACTAAACATGTTCATCACTCAGAAAAATATTACTTTTTTTTTTTCTTTTTTCTTTTTTTAATCGACCATTTTTTAACTAACATTACTATTAATATCTGTGGTTAATTTAATTTCAATCAAAATTTCTTGAATGTAGCTCCATTCCATTTCCAGACACTAAAATTTTCAGTCATTCTGATTGAAATGATATTAATAATAAGTGAAAATATTTTATTTACATATTTTTTAGAAACTTGCCTTCAGAAATAAAATTATGTACACATAAATTAAAGTCATATACGTATAGTTATAACATATACACATAAATTAAAGTCAAATAACAACTTCAGTGTTTATTCGAGTCTGAAAATTATCTCCTATTCTGTCTGTGGGTACAACAATCAATTTCTGTTGACAAACTTTTTTTTTTTTTATTTCTTTCGGTATTTTGTTTACTAAAGCAATACACAAGCACCTAAAATCAAATATTATTTATTAGAATGAATGATTCACATGAACTAAATATCAACATCATCCAAAAATGACAAAGGTAAGAAATAAATGAAGTCAAGATATCATTCTTCACTTACGTGCAGTAAGAGGAAAGTTTGTAATTCCCGTACATATTATACAAAATAATACGCGGTAAAACCTTGAAAATTCCATCCGCATTTTAAAACGAATCGTTTTTTCCAAAATAAATATAATGCATACTTAGAAAGTATGAGGCGCAAACAATAAATACATCTTATAATACCAAACAAACAGTTTTAAAGTGAAATAACAGTAATATCTGACAGCTTACCACTTCAGGTAAGCCATCAGCGACGTGCTTTACGATCGAATAAATATTTCAACAACCACTTCAAAGTATTAACAGTTACAGTTATTAAAACGTGGGAATCCCTTCATTTTCTTTTTCGTAATATTTTGCTGTCTTACACCTTGAATGAATATATGCAAATAACAATCACAGTGTAATAAAATGCTATTAAATACTTTATATTTGTGAAAAGGAAACAGAAATTTCAAAGTATTTTAAAATATAATTTACTATTAACATTACTGACAAGCATTTAGGAATAACTGAAATTTTCTTTCAGAAAATGTGGAAAAAATGTTCTCTTCAGCCTTAAAAATGATACTCAGAGTGCTTTAAAATAAAGACCATCTAAAATATAAAGGTGAGAGAAAAAACAGTATTTAAACTTGTGTTACGAATTTGGCATTGCCGTTGCACTATTTTCGCATTGTAAATCCTCGTGCAAATTGGAAGGTGAGTGCTTTGCTTAGTAAATTAAAATTTTGTTTATTAACATTGTATCTTTATTAACTTGGATCAATTCATTTCTGCTTTTCAGCATTCATGTATTGTTTACATATTCTTATAAATGGATGTTGTTTGTATTTTAAGCCGGCTCCGTGTACACTTTAAGTAGTAGTTAGAATTAATGCCTTTTCCACCTCTTTCTTTGGATGGTATTTTGTGCTGTTACATTCGGCCGATTAGTTAGATGGCTTTATTTGCAAAAAAGTACCCACAATTTAATAAGATTACATCTCTTAGCAGTTAATCGGTCTGGGGGTGAATTTTTCCCTTTAAAAATATTACTTCAAAACATCATGTATCTTATATGCCATTCAACCGTCAGGGGATTTAGTATTGTAGGATTCTGGGTTGATCTTTGGATTATGGTAACAACTGCTACAGCAACCCTCTATTTTGTTTTTTCCGCCGCCATTTTGTCTTCACGAAATAAAGACATGTTTCTTTTCTTTTTATATACTCAACACTTTTTCCAACAATCTACTAGCCGAATTACACTTATGCTAGAAATTTTATCTAACAAAACTGGGTTTAATCCTAGTATCCGGTGCGCACAGGATTTGGCGACTTTATGATGAGAAGTAAAAGCCAGACATATACGATGAGTAGTTAACCGCTCATTCAAAGAAAATATACAGTTAAACATAGTATATACTATGTGTGTATATACATATACTATGTGTGTATAGTATATATATATAGACGTTCTTTGAATCATTTTTGGTGTTGGCGATAATTTTCAAAGTCACGCCAAGGCTGCACCGTATACTAGGATTTTACCCAAAACTGCTTAATCATGACAAATATTCACTGCAAAATTGGGAAAAAGTGCACAATAGCAAACTCCTTGCGCGTTTTTCAGAATAACACATACACATGAACCATGTACACGTCGACTTATTTTTACTTAAAAAAACATCCCAGAATTGCACAAAAATGGCATTGCGCACACTCTTCTCTATATCCATGTACACTGCTTTTTTCTCATAAATTAGAAAAATTTCACGAAAATGCATGACAATTTTCTGAATCTTTAAACCTGGTAAAAAGAACATATATGAAAATACCTGATCGCGAAAATGTTTATACCCTTTCCAAATATGAACATTTCCACGTATAAAATAAATAAAATATCCAAAAACTTTTACCTCTAAATTATCTATTGTATTATAAACGTCACCAACGAATTCATACCGCAAAACATTACAAATACTTAGTGTCAAATATTTAAATTATTTCCATGCACGTTTACTTCAACTTAAACGTATACCAAATTCCTACAAACATAAAATTCACAAAATAACTATCATTTAATTAAAATATCGCTAAACCATGTACACGTCGACTTATTTTTACTTAAAAAAAATCCCAGAATTGCACAAAAATGGCATTGCGCACACTCTTCACTATATCCATGTACACTGCTTTTTTCTCATAAATTAGAAAAATTTCACGAAAATGCATGACAATTTTCTGAATCTTTAAACCCTGTAAAAAGAACATATATGAAAGTACCTGATCGCGAAAAAGTATATACCCTTTCCAAATATGAACATTTCCACGTATAAAATAAATAAAATATCGGCTGATCTTTACAATATGGTAACTGGTAGTTTGGCGACATTTTGGAGGCGATAAAGGTTACTACCTGGGACTTTGGTAATAATGTGAGCAGTACTCAGTTCCGATTACGCATTATTTTGTGTGAGGGAAATGAGAGATCATGTGATATGTCATGTGATATTAATGGACGAATTACGGTTCTTTAATCGGAAAAGGGGGGGAAATCGGGAAAAATCTGGAAATTTTGTATTTGCCTTTATTCTGTGTTGTGTGAAACAATGTTCGTTAATTTTTGGATCCTATGGCCCTAAATAAAGTGAATTCAAAATGGGTATTTAGTGGTATTGAAAGGCGTAGTAATAAGTGTTTCTTTAAGGTTGTGCGAGATAGAAGTAAAGATGTTTTATTAAGTTATTTATTTTACCTGGTACCTTGGTGTGAACTATAAGTATGATTTTAAAGATCCTGAAACAGAAATAAGAAAAGTTTATCGGACACGTAATCAAGATTCTGAAGAAGAATAGGTAAGTTAGTATTTTTAATTATTTGAGGATATTATTTTTATGCATTGTTCTAAATGTAAGGTGAAAGTAAAGTAATTTGCGTAAACGTGCATGGAAATAATTTAAATATTTGACACTAAGTATTTGTAACCATTTGTAGTGAACTAAAGGTATGAATTAGTTAGTGACGTTTGTAATATAATAGATAATGTAGAGGTAAAAGTTTTTGGATATTTTATTTATTTTATATGGGGAAATGTTCATATTTGGAAAACGTATGTACTTTTTCGCGATCAGGTAATTTCATATATGTTCTTTTTACCAGGTTTAAAGATTCAGAAAATTGTCATGCATTTTCGTGAAATTTTTCTAATTTATGAGAAAAAAGCAGTGTACATGGATATAGTGAAGAGTGTGCGCAATGCCATTTTTGTGCAATTCTGGGATGTTTTTTTAAGTAAAAATAAGTCGACGTGTACATGGTTTAGTGATATTTTAATTAAATAATTATTTTGTGAATTTTATGTTTGTAGGAATTTGGTATACGTTTAAGTTGAAGTAAACGTGCATGGAAATAATTTAAATATTTGATACTAAGTATTTGTAATGCTTGCGGTATGAATTCGTTGGTGACGTGTATAATATAATACATGATTTAGAGGTAAAAGTTTTTATATATTTTATTTATTTTATATGTGGAAATGTTCATATTTGGAAAAGGTATAAACTTTTTCGTGATCAGGTAATTTCATATATGTTCTTTTTACTGGGTTTAAAGATTCAGAAAATTGTCATGTATTTTCGTGAAATTTTTCTAATTTATGAGAAAAAAGCAGTGCACATGGATATAGTGAAGAGTGTGCGCAATGCCATTTTTGGGTAATTCTGGGATGTTTTTTTAAGTAAAAATAAGTCGGCGTGTACATGGTTTATGTGTATGTGTTATTTTGAAAAACACGTAAGAAGTATGGTATTGTGCACTTTTTCCCAATTTTGCAGTGAATATTTGTCATGATGAAGCAGTTTTGTTAGATAAAATTTCTAGCATATGTGTAATTCGGCTAGTAGATTGTTGGAAGAAGTGTTCAGTAGATAAAAAGAAAAGAAACATGTCTTTACTTTGTGAAGACAAAATGGCGGCGGGGAAAAAAAAATAGAGGGTTGCTGTAAGAGAGTTGGTCGGCAAATTTTTGCCAAAAAAACGCCAAGTTACCATAATGTAAAGATCAACCAAAATATCCAAAAACTTTTACCTCTACATTATGTATTACATTACAAATGTCACCAACTAATTCATACCGCAAACATTACAAATGGTTACAAATACTTAGTATCAAATATTTAAATTATTTCCATGCACGTTTACTTCCACTCTAACGTATACCAAATTCTACAAACATATAATTCACAAAAGAACTATCATTTAATTTAAAATATAATTAAGTTCAAAAACACTACTTAAAATATAAATAAGCACATACATTAAATTAATAAAAATTAGCTTACAATCCTAATTACTTTAAACTAAATCATTGCTAATAACAATTTTCCAATAATACCAAATTACTTTACTTCCACCTTACATTTAGAACAATGCATAAAAATAATATCCTCAAATAATTAAAAATACTAACTTACGTAATCTTCTTCAGAATCTTGCTTACATGGTGGATACACTTTTATTATTGATTCAATAAAATTATTGAACGATTTTTTCTCCGAATTTTTCCTCTACACTTCCTCCGCTAAATAAAAAGCAAAATTCTCTTTATCACAATATTGTTCCATGTTCCACTTTATGCCGCAATTAGCACGTAAGATTATGTGCTGTATTTTATCACAATGCCTCGGAATGGTGCTTTTTATAGCACTCCACGTGCCCTCTATTGTATTGGTATGTGCACCTGTTTCCGGATCTTTAAAATAATATTAGACAGCGCCATACAATCCGAAAATTATTCAACACTACTTCACACAACACACAATGAAGCTTAATACAAAATAATATACTGCCACAGATATTTTTCCAAATCCCCTCCTTTTTCCGATTAAAGAACTGTAATTCGTCCATTAATATCGCATGACATATATCACATGACTCATTTCCCTCACACAAAATAATGCGTAATCGGAACTGAGTACTGTTCACATTATTACCAAAGTCCTAGGTAGTAACCTTTATCGTCACCAAACTACCAGTTACCATATTCCAAAGATCAGTCGGATTCTGCAGTGGAAAGGACGCATGGAAAGATTTGCAAGGAATTTACTTACTGTATGAACTGTATTCGAAGTTTCTTAGAATGCAAAAAATATCCATTCAGATACCCAATTTTTTTTTTTTTTACAATATCAGATTTGCAATAAATTGACATCATGTACAACTTCAGCACTGAAATCTGAGAATGAGAAAGAAAAAAACAGCGGCACATGATGCCTTTAAGCAACCCACATTATGCTTCATGTGTGTAGAATGAGATTTCACCGGATATTATTAAAACTGCAGTATGCAGTTCACTACTACACTAAAACACCAACATTCCTATAGAAGGGATTCATAATCTGCAGTCACATTAGTGAAAATGTCTGAAGAAGTGGAAAGCTATCTGGGAGATGAATAAATACTTTTTGGCAACATCGTTGGCTGTTGCAGAATTACTTTTGGGGGGACATTTCATTGCCTCATCAGTGCTTTTTTTGGGGGGGGGCATTGCAGTAGGAATGGATGTTGATAAAGAAAAAGTACAAAAGAAAAATTGCAATATTTCTTATTTAGTTTATCAGTTGAAAATAAAGCTATATTATTTTCATGCATTTGGTAAAATTAGATAATATGATAAACATAAAATATACATAAGTACAAAATAAATTGTTTTAGCCAACTGGAATCCTGCACTGATGAATTTGCTAGTGTAGACTTGGTGTGGCAGTGCTCTGCCATCTTGATGGCATATATCTCGAATGTCACTGAGATGCCAGAGCTTAGGAGTCTCAGTTTTGAAATAGTATTTGGGTATTAGCTGGTACCCACTGATTAAATTTATAGTCTGCTACTACATTTTGGTAATCAGATACATTTTAGGTACAACTAGTTTCATTTTTTTTTTTTTTTTTTAAATTTCTGTAATACTGTTTTTTTAACACTCGTGTTCAAAATTGCATAAAATTATACTTCTGCATGGTTGTCTTTACCTATGAAGGCCATCATTTAAAATTGCCTTGGAGGAGAACTGAAATACTTTCCTCTTCTTTTTTTTTTTTTTTTTTTTTTTCCGGGGGGGGGGAGACTGTTTCTGTTTCATTTTTTAGTAAATATAGTAAAAATTAATACAAGGAAGGATAGTCAAAAACTTGATATTATGCTGATATACGTGTTTGCTGTAATTAGCCTAAAGTTGATGTTCAAAGTAAAATAGAAAAAGAAGTAATCCCTGTACTTTAGCAAAAAATAAAAGAGAGAGATTAACAAGGTCAAAAATATCATACATTTCTTATAGAATGTGGAACACTTTCCGGTGCTCCTAAATACTGGGAGAAATTAGAATTGACGTTAGTCATGTATCAGTGGGTGTTGGCTTTTTACACAAATACCTGGTATTTACAGGAGGTAAATGTGCTAATCACTTTCTTTAAAAAGGTCCTACGTAAAAGCATTTCTATTCAAGTGAAATGGCTCTCCACTTTGCTATAATCAAATAAACTATAGAAAGAACATTCAGATCCCACAAATTTTGTGGAAAAAATTCTTCTTTATATTAAAAAAGCTAAAATCTTTACACTTTGTCTTTAAAATCCTGAGCTAAAAATTGTTAAATATTTTAATTTAAAACTTTGAAGAATTAGATTTATCGATATCTACTAGAAGTATTCATTCAAAAGTGTATGATTGTTTCACAGGCCTGGATCAACTTATAAGTGTCACATTCTTAATTTTCTGGAAAGAATTTATCATTCCATATTAATATTAAGGGAAAATATTCTGCATTCCTCCTTCTACATTAAATTTTGAAAAGTGTAAGAAGTTTGGATTGTTATTTACTGTATATTCTATAGTATAATGTACACTTTTTATACAAAAAATAAGATCAAATTTTATGGTGCATGTTATATACTGGGTATACAACTGATAGATTTCCAAATAAGGAAAAGTTGATTCTACAAAATATAAAATCTCTATTTTGTAGACTCAACTTTAAGTGTAAATAAGCAGCATTGATAATGCTGCTTATTTACAAGAGTGTTTAAGAATTGACATGCTTTATGAACTTAAAAATTTTCATTGTCAGATAGCATGAAAAATTCTTCATATTCGTATTCCATTATATCTTCAGGCACATCATCGAATTCTGTTTCATCTTTATCATCACTGTAACTCTGATCCATAAATAAATAATCATCTTCCATTCGATCTAGTTTGTCAAATATACCTCATAATACTTGTGTTGATTTTAAATTCATTCTGTGCTTTTAGTATCCACTTGCATACTATTTCTAGACTGGCATGATGCATTGGACCTCCTTTGCAGGGCTGTGGAGTCGGTAGGGAAAATGCCGACTGCCTCGTATATATATATATATAATGTAAACATATACACATGGGTTACAGTTTATTTTTTTAATATAAAAGAAGTAATAGATGTCACAGGGGAAAAAATTGATGGCATAGCAAATTATTTATATTAATTAGCATTTATTATGAAATGGGAAAACTGGCATTAGTTATTTCTAAGAAACAGTATAGCTTCGACAAGAACTTATCAATTGGTTCTTCAAAATCTTTCTTTTGGAAGCCTTTGCGAAACTTTTTTTTTTCCTCATAGAACTGCTTTTTCCCGTGCCATAAATTGACTACACCTACTTAAAGTTGCTTTATCCCTCAAGCATTTCTTCCACACAGTATTGTTCCCCTTATAATTTGTCATTTCAGTATACCGTTATTAGAAAGTCTGGAAAAAATCTTTAAATAAGTACAAGGCTAAATTAGCTAATGCTAAGCTTGAGCCGTGGAGAAATTTTTTCTCAACTATTACTGTTCACAATGTCTGGAAATCTATATATAAGTATGGGGTTAAGACCAATTTTGCGAAAAGGATTGAGATTTCGGGAATTAAACTCCCAGATGGCAGTGTTACTTCGAGTTTGAGTGATACAATTGTTGCTATAATGACAAAGAATTTCCCAAGAGATAATGCGCGTGATGATAGAAATTCTCATAGAACTATGCTCACTGAGTCTGATGGACCTATATTTCTTTTATGGACTGTCCGTTCTCTACTTCAGAAGTTAACAGTG
The DNA here is from genome assembly GCF_044657685.1 of Stegodyphus dumicola. Classification (NCBI taxonomy): domain Eukaryota; kingdom Metazoa; phylum Arthropoda; class Arachnida; order Araneae; family Eresidae; genus Stegodyphus; species Stegodyphus dumicola. The sequence continues at coordinate 213,349,409 of NC_140773.1, read as the reverse complement.
TTATTAAAAATCTCAAGAAGAACAAATCACCTGGGCTTGACTCTCTTTCTAATGAAATTGTACAGCACTTTCATGCGGTGGATAGCACATTTCTACGCAGACTTTTTCAACCTTTGTTTACAATTAGCAGTTTTTCCAGCACAATGGAAGAGAGCTCAGGTTGTTTTGATTCCTAAAACTTTAGATACAAGAACCCCTTATCTTGATAATATTAGATGCATTAGTCTTTTGCCTACTTTGTGAAAATGTCTTGAAACTCTCTTCATTAACGGAATAAATTGATATTTGAGACAAAAATGCTTTTATAATGATTCTCAGTTCGGATTTACTCCTCGGAAGTCCGCTGAAGACGCCACTATTCGCCTTTGTAATATCTTGCAGTGTGCAAAGAAAATGAAGTATACTACACTTCTTATTTTCCTGGATTTCAAAGGAGCTTTTGATAATGCTTGGTGGCCATCTATCTTAAAAATTTTAAAAGATGCTGGTATACCACATAATATCTATAATCTTCTTAAAAGCTTCTTGAACGAGAGGACTGCTGAGCTTCAGCTTGGGAACGAAGCTAAGGTTTATTCTCTAGAAAAAGGCTGTCCTCAAGGTTCTGTATCCGGACCTACTCTTTGTAACATAATCATAAATGATCTTTTAAGTCATCTCAACGGTTGTTTAAAAATTGCGTTTGCAGACGACTTACTATTAATTTTCCAAGGAAGGATTTTTGAATAACATTCTTTTGAGAGCACAAGAAGTTCTAGATTTTGTCTCCAGTTGGGCGATTTCTCATAAACTCACTTTCAATCCTTCAAAAAGTAAAGCTATGCTTGTTCCCAGTACATTTGATGAAAAACATATTGCTTCTTTGATGCTTGATAATTCTCCGTTGGAATTTGTAGAAAATGTTAAATATCTTGATGTCATTTTTGACCAAAAATTAACATGGAAAAAGCACATTGAATTCCTTTCTGCTAAATGTGAAAAAATTACTAATGGCTTTCACTGAATTGCCAAAAATACTTTTGGAGTACTACGATGTTAAGAAACTCATGTATAAGCAGTGTATTGTACCTTTCATTTCGTACGGCTGTCGTGCTTGAGGACATGTTCTTGCCAAGAAGGTTAACAAAAGAAATTTAAGAAAGATTCAACGGAGAATTCTTCTTCGTATTATTAGTGGTTATAGAACCTTAAGCTATGAGGCTACTTTTGTTCTTGCAGGAGTTCCGCCTATTGATTTTGAAATTGCATATAAGAGTAATATTTTTGAGTCATTGGCAACTCGTGCTTCGGAAGACTGTATTAATGGAATTGTTCCCTTCACTGATCTTCCTCATCCCGCTTCTTTAGAACCCATAAATTTCTGCGATTATAAAGAGACTGCTGAAATAAGTTTTCATATGGTTTTCTTTACAGATGGCAGCAAGATGAACAAGGTTGGCCTTGCATTTGTTCTTTTTGAAGGCCATTCCGAGATTTGTTTTCTTAAACACCGTATACGGAATGAATGTACAGTTTTTCAAGCAGAACTTCTGTGCATTTATCTTGCCGTCAAATGGATCCAGGATCATAGGACAACATCCTCAAAGTACCTTATTTGTTCTGATTCTCTTTCTTCTCTTCAACTTTTGAACAGTATTACCAGCTGCGATAAATTAGTTATCGAAACCCTAGTTGTTAGTTCACTTAGAATTAGAGGTATTGATATCTGCTTTGCTTATGTGCATGCTCATCATGGTTTCTACGGAAATGAAAAAGCTGATTTCTTAGCTAAAGATGCCTTAAATTTACCCATTGATATCAACATTAGCATTCCAAAGAGTTATTGGAAGTCCTTTCATTATAAAAAGCTTTTAGCTATGTGGAATGAGGAATACATTTCATCTTGTAATGCTGAAGTCACCAAAAAGTTCCTTCCTTCTATTTACCATAGACTGAATTCCGAGTCTTTCCTCTCGTTAAATTTTAATTAAGTGTCTCAGTTTTTATCTGGTCACGGTAAATTTGCAAGTTATCTGTTTCGTTTTAATCTACGATCAAACAATTTATGTGAATGTTCAAAAAGAGTTCCTCAGGATGTGGAACATTTGATTTTCTCGTGCCCAACATTTGATGGCTCTAGATTATGCTTACAGAACGATTTGAAAATGTTCGGAGTGATTTGGCCAGTGAACTTATCTGTTTTCGTGAAGTCCAGACTGCTGTTCTCTGCTTTTGTTCGCTTTATTTATGCATGTAATTTTTAATGTTTATTTATACATGTAACCTTTAATGTTCTAGTTAACTTACTTCTGTAAGCCCCGTGTTGTACATATGTGGTGCACGGGGAGTCTGTATGTTCTTGTATGTTGACTTCAGAAGGTGAGAACATCATGCATGGATCTTTCAGGTTCCTTCGTAAAGAAATGAGGCTATGTTATATATCAAATGTATCTAAAAATTTTAAAATGTTGTATAAAATTACAGGTGTGTATTATATATACAACGGTGCACCTTATACACTTTGGCATCTACCGCTGGTTTCACTGTCATTTACCCACTTTCCATAAATACTCACAGCAAGTTATAAGCAACCTATCAGTTGTGCAGTTTGGGTGATACTCGTTCCAAGTCTTCGGGCCATTTCAATCTGCCCTCTATCAAATTTGCTTAGATCAGCAGCCTTTCCAAACACTCACAAAAGTAAGTGCAAGAATGATTCCTTATGTTCTCTAGCAACAGTTAAATACCATTCCTACTTAATCACATGTCCTCCACGTCATCCAGAGAATTTCATTGAAAAATGTAGGGATGGTCATAATTTTTTGGCTCGCCAGTCTATATTGTATTCATTATATATAAAATAGTTATTCTCTTCATGAAGCTTTATGTATTGTTAGCCACCATATAGTTAGGTTTCATGTTTGGCATTTAGATGTGCTGCATTAACAGAAAAGTAGATTTTTCCAATTTGATGCATGAGAGATTTGGATTTGAAAAAAATTTAGTTTGTCCCACTTCTGAAATAAATCAAATGAAAGTGGGAGAATATTCATAATATTTTGTTTTCATCTTATTTTGCTTGACTTAATTTTGTTTTCAGTCACATAAATTTTTAAATATTTAGATTTTACTATAGGTATATTATTTAACTTTAATATGTATTGTTTTATTGCCTAGTGATTAATGGCTGCACAATTATTTAATAATATTGGAAGGTTAGGCCTTGGTCTTGCCATTGCTGGAGGTGTAGTGAATTCCGCATTATATACAGGTAAAAGTTAGCCTATCATTTCATTCTTTTTCATTTCAGTAATATAAAATGCATTTATACTATTGTAATTAGTGCTGTTATGTTGACAATATTTAATATTGTTTTTTCATAAGCAGCACAGCATCTGAAAGGCTCTGGTGTCTAGTTTGAAATTTATCATATATTGTTTTTATACATGTCATGAAATGTTATCTGAAATTTTCAGTTTTAAACAGCTGTTTAAAGCATTTGGTGCAGCATTTTGACACCTCGAAGCTGCTGTTGCTAATGAGAAAATTTGATTATAATTTTATAGATAATATGTATGCATTATATTAATCATACTTGCTTCTTTATTTAATCACATTACGTTTTAAAAATCCTTGATGAATTAAATCCATTGAATGTATGCAGCTTAATTGCAGGATTATACTACAGTCAAAAGTCGTTAATCTGGACTCTTCAGGACTTCGGCAATTCCGGTTTATAGATCATCAGTTTAAATCTGGTAAGATGGCATGCAGAAATTTAAAATTAAAAATATGAAACCATAATTTGTGAAATAAAAAACAATTATGATCTAAAGGGTATCAAAATTTACAAAAATAAAAAGCTTAATATTTATTTGTTTACTTTATTAAACATTTCTTTCAATGTAAGTTGTTTAAGCTGCTTCGTTATATGTGATAATACTTTCTCTTTGATTCTATAAACAGACATAATTTCTTGTTCAGTTACAAAGTTCCGCTGTTCAAGTCCTATAATTGCTGTGTTGAGAATACCGACTAATTGGTCAATTGAAATTTTTTCATTTTCAATAACCTCTGTGTCACTTTCTTCACTATCGGAAGCAAATTATAATGACGAGGAATTTAATTTAAATCATATCAAAGACGGAATACATTGAGATGAAATACTACATTTGGTAAGGAATTATAAGCCAAATAAAATGAAAACATCTGCCCTGAAGATAAGGATAGTGCTGACAGATCAACTTCCAATCCATTTCGCCCCGCGGCGTTCCCCCTCCCGCGAAAAGAAGGATACGCCTTTATCCATTTTTTGCAGCAATTCCACTTTTTGTTTAATGGACTTCAAAACATACTTTTGCTTTGTAGATCCTTTACATATTAGTAAATATATATCGGAAATTCTATTTGACATAATCGAAAGTTCAAGCTTACTTTTATGAAATTGCTCTAACGGTCTGCAAAAAATAATAAGCCGGATCCAATTCGAAGATTAAGGAACAACGCAATCTGCAACATTAACTGAATTAGGTAATTTTAGCTTAGCTTATACCGTCTGTTATACATTAAATGTGCATGTGTAAGCATTTTATGCGCATGCGCACACGCATATTCAGCCGTAAAGGTCTTACGTGCATGCGTCAATGCGACACATACGCAGAAAGTTCTTAGCTTTAAGTTCCGGATTATGGGTGTTCGAATTAACGACTTTTGACTGTAATAAGATTAATACTATTTTGAGAATATAACTTATGTAACTGTAAAAGGCTGTTTTATCTTTAGAGAATTTTTAAATACATAAATTGCTTATCTATGAAAAGTGTAATTTAAATTTTCTGAGAACGCAATAAGTACTTTCCATTTTGCCGGCGCAGGCGATAAAGTCGCCAAAAGTGGTACAACATATGCCATACAGAATATCCTCGCTGGTAACCTTTTATGCCTCATTTTCAAAATAAATCCAGCCATTTCTTATCAGATTGGTTGTTTCTTTCAATACTGGCATACAATTACATAAAATTTTTACCAGGTAGTTCAATTTTATGCCCTGTGGTCAATAATGGTTATTAAGTCAATTAGGATACAAACACACCACTCACCCGAAGGCAAAAATATAGAAAGGGCAAAGTCAAGGGTTAAATTCATCAATTCTAATGCAAATGCCATAGCGAAGCAGGATTATACTACACTCAAAAGGACTGCGTTTTTTGCACTGCGGTTTTACATAATTTCTGAGGAAGCTATTCATACGAATTGAAATAATTCTTGCATTTAAACTTGTATTCCTTATTAAGATTTAACTTGAAATTAATGTAGAGAATTACTAAAAGAATTAGATTTTTGTAGCATGGCTTATGCGTGATGAAATCACTTGGGGTCACGTGATATGAACCGGCGAATCAAGATGTTGTACCATGAAAGCATATTAAATTCTTAAATTAATGTCTTTTTACAAAATTTTAAATGATATTAAAATGTTTGTGCCTTCAAAATAAAACATTCTTAGAACTAACATTTGTTAACAATTTTTTATGTGTACTGTGTGTTGTTGCCAATAAAGTCTACTTAGTGAGATTTGAGATGGCAAAACGGAAAAGTACCACACAATATAATTGAGATATTTACTTATGATACTTTGAAATATGAATTCAGGGTACTTGCATATTATCTGATCGGTCATGAAAGATGGCTACCATCGAATCAGGAAAGTTGGCGGAGATCCTATCGAAGTTGTGCCAGATGTTTCTGGAGAATTCTGAAGGAACAGAATATATTTATTTTATAAACAACCAGTTCAAGCTGTTTAACTTTTTTGTGTTTCTGAAAAAGACTCATCGATTTCTACTACAGTACAAAGTCCGAAATCCGGACCTCAAAACCACCAAAACGGTTTTTCTCATAGGCTTAATGCATGCATATTTGATTCCCCCCTTCATGCATAATAAAACATCTGGAGAGTCCTGATTCTTAATTTTACTTCGACACTAAATAAAATACCTTGTAATTAAAGAAACAATCATTTTAGCGTAAATTTGTACAATCAGTAATTTGGCTCGGTTGCTGTGTATCTATCTGCTTTGGCACGCATCTCAAATTGAAGCATTCCACATAGATACCGTCTTTTTCTGAAAAAAAGACATCCTCCGAAAATAAGCCCTATCGTGATTTTCGGAACTTTTTGTAAAATAAGACATGCTCCGAAAATAAGCCCTATCGTGATTTTTGGAACATTTTGTAAAATAAGACATCCCCCGAAAATAATCCCTAGTTAAAATAATGTGACAAAAAGAATTCGTTAAAAAATGCTGTTGATTTATTAAGTATAAGTAATAATATGTTTAGCTTTCCTAATACTCGTATTTCAGAGAAATGTTGGAAACAAAATATTTCGAGAAATTAATTGTTTACCTCTACAGTTCGTTTCAAATTAATTATTGGAATTTATCTTAACCAGTTCATCGTTTGCCCCGAGAGAGATATGTTCACAGGAAAGGCATCGTCATCCGTTAGCGTTGGCAGACTCTTGTCGGGGTGAAATTTGGGCTGAACCGTAACCCCCCAGACACATACAACGCAGCGCCGATAGTTATATCGCAGGACATGAGAAATTCGGACCAATGATTCAACGGGAAATGGATTTGGAAGAAAATCAGAATTTTATTTGTGACAATGTTCCAGAAGAAGATGACATGACTGTAATTGAATAAATTTAAATTTCTGTATTCTGTGTAAAATAAGTATTAAATAAAAATATATAAATATACTTTTATTTTTGCACTCCCCCCAAAATAAGCCCCAACGCGTATTTTGGACCAAAAAAGAAAGTAAGACAGTGTCTTATTTTCGGAAAAAGACGGTACATCATTGATCTGATGCCAACCTGGTGAATCATTCTTTATTATACTTTCCTTTCATCACCGCATGTTTATCAAAATATGACAGCTTGAGTAATGACTCATGTAGCGATGCCTAAACATTTTTTTATTATAATAGTAATTGAATAATAAAGGAGTATGGTAACCTTTTATGTTGACATTACGCTTGGCAATGATTACAGATTTAAATTAAATGTTGTAAAAAATGGTGACGAGGAAAATTTTACCAAATATTTCTTTCCATATGCTAAAAATAGATTTTTTTGATGATACTCATAGACCCAAAGATTACATTCAGGGCTATTTGAATTAAGAATAACTGATTTGTTATTCACATAAACCCAGAACCAGTGCCAGAGCTCGTATGAGCGCAACGAGTTGCAGAATATGGATCCCCAGAGACTGTATTAGGCGGCAAGATGTCTGGCGCCAGCCCTCAATAAGGCTTGAGTATATATGGGAATTTATTTAGTCAGAATTCTGATAAGCCTTAAGCATGTGCAAGAAATAGACATAAGTATAATAAATAACTAATACAATTAAGGCTTAATTGTCTCAGTATGCAATAGAAGTAAGATAAAATTTAACAGAACAACTTGTACTTAGTTGCCAAGCACATGATGCTTAGCCAAATATGTATAGTGAAGTATAGTTAAATTTGATGATGATAGCCGCAAATTTTAAAGGTTTTCAAATATCGCAAAACAAAGGTGAAATTTTCCAATTAATGGATTTTGTAAAGAAATGTGGAGAAGCAGTTATAAATGAAGATGATATAAAAGAAGTTTTTCATTGTGATGGCAATGCTTCTCAATCATCAGTCAATTAATGAATGGCAAAATCTGTAATATGGTTCTAGATCCAGAAAATACCACTACCTATAGTGAAGAAAGTGACAGAGAAGTTACTGAAAACAAGCAAATTTCGATTGACAAATTTGTCGCAATTCTCGAAACAGCAGTTACAGGACTTAAAATGTAACTAAACAAGATTATGTCAATCTACAGAGTGAACGAGAAAGTATTAGCACGAAAAACGAAGCAACTTAAATAACTTACATTGAAAGAAATGTTTAAAAAGGTAAACAAATAAATAAAGCTCCTTTTTTTCTTTTCTTTTTTTTTTTTTTTTTTTTTTTGTGTGTGTGTGTATTTTGATACCCTTTAGATCACAAATTACAGTTTCATATTTTTAATTTTATAATTTCTGTATGCTATCTTATTAGATTTAAACTTATGATCTAAAACTTTATACTGTATTTTATTAGTCTGTCCAATTTTATTAAAAGCTCTGTCTGCTGTGACTATACATTTTTTGTATTTGAATTATTTCATTATTATATTTATTCACTGGATATGATTGACTGCTATGTCGACCATGTTCAGCTGACCAATATTGTATCCATTAATCCATGCCTCTCTCTTTTTTTTTAATGGTGGGATTCCATTCTTTTTAAATCCACAGTGTGTTATTCTATAGAAGTATGTACCATATTTGTATATCTGCATGCAAATTGATCAGAATTTTGAACTTTAATCTGAAAAATTTGGTCGTATATTCCAGAATGATTCAAAAGTATATTTCAGTAAATTTTCAACCTGTTATAATGCAATTTATATAGAAATGCATAAAATGAGGAAAAGCAGATATTGGAAAAATTTTGATATGCAAATATTTTATCACCCCAGGTGATAATATATAAAGATGAAGTTGTATTTTTAATATGGATAAGTAGATGCTGCTGGATAGCAGTATACAAAATTTCACATAATCGATTCTTTGGAGGAAAAAACAGTGATTTAAGTTCGAACTGCTATTGAACTTGCACAGGAACTAAATATTATTAACTTATAGGAAAATAAGCTGCTGTGAAAGCATTATGTTGAACTGACATTTCATATGGGATTATTAGAAAAGTATCAAGAATAAGTCTTCTTATTTTACTAATGTATATATGTGGTTTTAACTTGTCAGCATAGAATATTTTATTTTGTTTTCAACTTCTTTGATAAGTGATGGCAGTATACAATTAAGCATTGTCATAACTTAATTCTGATTCTGGAAAGAAAAATTATAAATTTTTCAGAAAATTTAAGAATGTAATGACCGGTTATCAGATGTTTTTTAGATTGTTCATTTCACTCTGTATGGCTGTGTAAAAATGTACCTGTAGAATGTAAGTAACAGAAGACGGTGCTTACGTATCATCCCATCAACTGTAAAAGTTGGCTATCATCAAACCATAAAAGTCAATCAAGTGAAAAATTCAGTGAAAGTGTATCAAGTGATTCACTGAAAAATGTACTAATGATTTTTGTGGAATTCTGAAAGAACTGATGCCTCTTTATCTAATAAGTAATCATTATTGAAACTGCTTCATTAAAGGGCTTTCTTCAGTTTCTACTATTTTTTATGCCCTTCAATTTTGCCAGAAACTTTGGAATACTAAGAATACAGACTTCTTGTAGGTACTTTTCCTAATCTGTTATTGTTTTGTCAGCCATCTTCAACTGACCATATCATGGCCATTAATACACACTTTTTTAATGGTAGGCTTCTATAACTTTGATAATTTTGATTTCTATAACTTTGATTTGCAGGTCCTAAATTTCAATTTTTTTTATCCCAAAATATAAGGGGGGGAAAATACAGTAATAATAGTTAATTTACAACCTTGATCATAAAAACAAAATGCGACTTACTGAAAATCAATTAGGGTTACCCCAAATGACAGCATAGCTATTATGAATATGTTTTTATGGCATGCTTATTTATAACTGACGCTGAATCACATTGTTTGGGCACAAAATTATCAGGGCATCAACAGGATAATGCTTAAGTACACAGAAAACCCATGATTTATTCAGAAATGTTATTAACTCATCCAAAATCTGTAGTTTAGATTTGCATCTTTTGTGATATGATCATTTTAGAAAATTTATGGGGCTGATTAGGACACTGGCATTTACAGAAGAGTAATAGGCTGACTATTATGAAACAGCATTGTTCTTTAACTGGATTCAACTATTTAATCATGAAAAAGTGCACCAGGGCTATCTGCCAAAGAGAACGGATGCTGTTATTACAGACTTCCTAAGAACTGTTGGTATTCATATTACTCATGAGGAAAACTGCAAAAACTACCATGCTGCCAGCCAACCTGTATACCAAGATTTGAATCCAGATCAAACTACCAGTGTTTAGTGGTTTGTCTGCTCAGTCATTTGTGGACTGTTAGCTTGGAAGAAAAAGAACTAGCTGAAGTCATGCACAAAAATCTTCTAGTATCTTTAATAATGTTTAAAGATTATCCAGTGGTATATATCAGGAACTGGTAGAACTGCTAAGAAGGGAAGAAACTGGTAATTTGAAATCGTTCTGTGATATTTTCATCAAATCTGAAAATTAATGAACTGTGAAAGTTTTGAAAACTATCTTTTATATCACTCTGTGTTGTTTAAAATTAAAGAAAAATGTACATTTTAATTTATGATAAAAGTACAACTACATAATTATGCTTAAAAACTATTGAAATATCCAATTAAACAAATATCAAATAATAAAGCTAATTGTTGTTACTATGAAAAACAGTATATAAAAATTAAATGTTTGCTTATAAAAGTATATATTAAATATCCACATGATAGTGTAGGAATTTTGAGGTAAACTGAGAATTGTGGTTGATGCAAAAGACAGACATCTTTATGAAGTAAAATTGTCATCCTACTCTCATCTTTTTTTCCCTCCTCCTAATTTATGTCTGTATGATTTTTTTACCCCCTCCAGTTGAATAAAAATATTTTCATTTATTTACAGTTGATGGTGGACATAGAGCAGTTATTTTTGACAGATTTGCTGGAGTTAAACCTAATGTAATTGGTGAAGGAACACATTTTCTTATTCCATGGGTTCAGAGACCTATTATTTTTGATGTGCGTTCTAGGCCAAGAAACATTCCAGTCATAACTGGCAGCAAGGGTAAGTCATTTCTTTATTTGAAAATACTCTTTTCAAATTAATTGAAATCTGCAAGTCATCATTATTATGCAACGCAGAAGTGAACATGTGCCTGTACATATGCCAAGATGTTTGAAAAAGAAATCTATATTTCATTTTTTAAATATTTGTCATAGATATGTACTTCCAATTCTGAAGTTTTTCTATATATTATAGAAAATTTTATGGGGCTGGGTTCCAAGACTAAATGGGAGGGTTATGGAAATATAAAAGTTAACTTTTTATATAGTCTCTATATAGCAAAAAATTTTAATTGATAAAACATGCAGTATGCTGTAATAAATGAAATACAAAAGGTTCCATATCTTTAATCCCAGAATTTGCAAAGCTATTTAAAGACAAATTTACTAACTTGGATTACTTTTCAATGGCTGTTACTAAACAGAATTTGAGATACTTCACCTAACTTTCGAGAATTGTGACTGGTGTTGGTAATTAATAATTCTGTATTCAGCAAAATGCAATTTATTGAAATTTATAAATGTTCCTTGAAACTATTCGTTATGGATATCTTTACAAATTATATGTAAAATGCTATGAAAAGTTTTGTGTGTAAATATTAAAGAACAATTAATATTATACTGTACAGAATTTTTTTCTCTGTGAGTCTGTTTAAAAAGTTTTTCCCTCTATCCAAAAATATGATATACATCTGAAAAAACTTAAGATTAATTAAACATATAAAAAGAATGGTACTATTCAGTTTTGAGGGCCGTAAAAAATCGCCGAACTATTGTTGATGCCAGTGCTGCTAAAAATAATAGCGGCAACCCTAACGCAAGAAAGGAAGTATAATACTAAATAATTATCTAAAATTGATGTTTTAATTTAGGTGAAATGTTAATTTCATATAGTACTTTTTTATTATTATAATTTATATAAAAAAGGCTAAACATGACTGAATGGAAGCATAAGCGTAAATAACTATTTCAGATCATTTTTATAATTTATATAAAAATTGCTAAACATAACTGAATGGATGCCTGCATCGCTATTTTGCTACCGAGTTATCGCTAAAGCATAATTTCATCTCGGTTGTTCAAACATAATTTTCTATAATGAATGATGCCTTTTCTATGAAAAAATTCTCGGTAAAGTGCAGAATCGCCCACTTATTTGTTTGCTGCTTTTTACAAGGGTAAAAGCAAATGGATTTTTGTCAATTTTCTTTTACTTTTTAAGTGAAAATAGGTCGTTATGTACATGGATGCTGAGTATGTGCAATTCTTAAAAACGCGTCAAGCGGTGGGTGATTCTGCACTTTACTCAAAATTCTATTGCAGACTTTTCGTCACGGGCAATTCCCAAATTGTTAAATACATAGGATATCAAAAACAGTATTTAAAAATTAAACTAGTATTTCAATGGCATATTAAGAAATATAGAACTATCTAAACTTTACGCAATCTGAAATCAGCGTGTACGCTAGATTTAGTGCGCTTTTAAATGGGCGCAATTGCTAGATTCGCCGCTTTTGCGCATACATTTTCGCTGCAATTTTTTTATGGTCCTCAAAACGAAATAGTACCAAAAGAATTAATATTTATAAATGTCCTTATGTGTAAATTCATATGCTAAACCGAGACATAGCTGATTGGTGTTTGGTTTTGTAAATATAAAAAATTATCAGTAATGTTATATTGGTATGGTTGGTAAGTTGTAATTCAGGAGCCACCAATACTACAATACAGTGGGTGAGTTTCCCCGTGGATGTGGAGAAGTTGATGCATGATGCTATAAATAAATTTGCAGGTGAGTATGAATTAAAAGATTTGACTGGTTAGAATTTGGAAAGTGGCTCAAAAAATGTATGACTGAGTAAATTTTGTGTTGTTCTTTCTTCAAAAAATACCAGGTAAATCTAGACAAAAGTGTAAAATTATTCTGAGCAATTAATTGGAAGTTAAGAAAGTTCTTTAGTAGTAGTTGTAGTTCTTTAATTGTAGCTGTAGTACATAGTTGAGTTGTTGACAAAGACATGGAGCAAGCTGTAGATTTCTTAATTTCTTATTTTACTTTCAATTGTTTCAGTCCAGATTTATTATCACGTCTTCAATTATTTATACTAGAACATTGAAAATGTGATTATAAATTTTTCAAAACAAATTTCTTATAATGAAACAAGGCTGCATTTTCTGTGTATTGAATAAGTGTATTCAGTCCTCTTACCTGACAAATTGTTAATAGCTGTCACCTGTTAAAATTTGGAAAAAAAATATTAAGTATTATAATTTCATGGTAAGCATAACGGTCAGTTGAATTTTTTTTAAATGAAATTTTCAGTTAATGTTCGCTAAGCAGCGCTCTTTGACATGAAAAATATCTACTAACCTTAGAAGAAACATGCATCAGAATACACACACTGATCTCAAACATTCCTGTAATTCCTAAAAGCATTGGAATAATGTTCTTTTAAAATATCTCTTGTAGATTTTCAGCATCATTATCATGCATAGCCTGATTTAAAAAAAAAAATATTGAACCTATAATATTGATAAAAGGTCAATGATTTGTGAAGTGATATTGGGTAATTAGGCAAAAAGGCCCTACATCATCAAAAAATAATAAATTATAGCAAACAGGTGAAATTTTAGAAGCTAAGTAAAATGCCAAAGACATATCTGATATATATACCACAGGGTGTGAGAAATTGTGTACTTATCAAAATTGGACACCAAAAATTTATTTTTAATTTTGAATCAAAATATTTAAGGGCTAGAACAATTATTTTACAGATGAGGAAGCTAAATGAACTGAAACACAGACATTTAAAAATAATTTTGAAATAGAGTTGAGCAAACTTATTAGGTCTGCAATATGTAGCACAAGAAAGAGCCAGCAGTTGGAATCTAGAGGTTGACAAGCAAGAGCAGTCAGAAATTGCAGGGTAAGAGATTCATCGAGTGAGATAATTGTGGCACGAGAGGGATCTGTGGTTGATCTTTACATTATGGTAACTTGGCGTTTTTTTGGCGAAAATTTGGCGACCAACTCTCCTACAGCAACCCTCTATTTTTTTTTTCCCGCCGCCATTTTGTCTTCACGAAGTAAAGACATGTTTCTTTTCTTTTTATCTACTGAACACTTCTTCCAACAATCTACTAGCCGAATTACACTTATGCTAGAAATTTTATCTAACAAAACTGCTTAATCATGACAAATATTCACTGCAAAATTGGGAAAAAGTGCACAATACCATACTCCTTACGCGTTTTTCAAAATAACACATACACATAAACCATATACACGCCGACTTATTTTTACTTAAAAAAACATCCCAGAATTGCACAAAAATGGCATTGCGCACACTCTTCACTATATCCATGTACACTGCTTTTTTCTCATAAATTAGAAAAATTTCACGAAAATACATGACAATTTTCTCAATCTTTAAACCCGGTAAAAAGAACATATATGAAATTACCTGATCGCGAAAAAGTATTTACCCTTTCCAAATATGAACATTTCCACATATAAAATAAATAAAATATCCAAAAACTTTTACCTCTAAATCATCAATTACATTATACACGTCACCAACGAATTCATACTGCAACCATTACAAATACTTAGTGTCAGATATTTAAATTATTTCCATGCACGTTTACTTCAACTAAAACGTATATTAAATTCCTACAAACATAAAATTCACAAAATAACTATCATTTAATTAAAATATAATTAAATTCAAAAACACTACTTAAAATATAAATGAGCACATACATTAAATTAATACATACATAAATACCCATTTCGAATTCACTTTAGTTACGGCCATGGGATCCAAAAATTCACGAACACTGTTTCACACAACACAGAATAAAGCCAAATACAAAATTTCCAGATTTTTTCCCGATTTCCCCCCTTTTCCGATTAAAGAACCGTAATTCGTCCATTAATATCACATGACATATCCCATGATCTCTCATTTCCCTCACACAAAATAATGCGTAATCGGAACTGAGTACTGCTCACATTATTACCAAAATCCCAGGTAGTAACCTTTATCGCCTCCAAAATGTCGCCAAACTACCAGTTACCATATTGTAAAGATCAACCGGATCTGTTTCTGCACATTTAACCATTTGTTCAAAATGTATCATTATGCCAAAAGATTGAAAGATACTAGCATATTATTTGCACTATAGAGTGCAAATAGTGTGCAATCATCTGAGTTATTCTACTGCTTTGGTATCATTTTGCACATTTATTTTTCGGAGTGTATAGTCATGCTTTCTGAACTACTTTGCTATCATTTTGCCCATTTATTTTTCGGAGAGTATAGTCATGCTTTCTGACAAACAAAATATTAAATGTTCAATCCATGAGACATGACTTTTCTGCAAACCTTTTGAACACAGGATATATGTAATGTGTAATCTTTTATAAAAAATCTTTTTAATAAGAATATATAGGCATTTTATCTCAATGAAAGAATAAGACACTAGAATTTATTTAATTTTCACAATTTCAGGCTAATTATTTTGTGGATTATAGGTTTGGGTCTTTTCGAGTGTTGTTTGTATTTTCCCATTTCTAATTTTTACTCTGTATCTAAATTATTGCTCAGAAATAGCTAAAAAAAATGTGTATATGTACAATTCTTCGATGCTTTTAAATATATCTAAACTCGTAATGATTATTTTTAAAGTATGTCATTTCTGTTGTTGCTTGTTTTAATACTTCAGGTTTCTCTTTAATTATTTTTTTCTAATGACTAAATATTTTCATGGCATGTTACAAAATTTTGTTTTTCTCAAAAGTTTAGGTATTGTTGCCCTCATGCTAAATAATGTCGTGTGCGTATGGGTTCGTTATGAAATGAATGCACAAGTCCGATGAAAAATGAACAAAATTTATTATTATCACAACAAAAATTCTTAAATTTCCTCAGATATTCGTGCAGTATTACAATATCTCACAGTAGTTATCTTTTAACTACTCAAACGTTCAAGAGAACTTAATTCAAAACAGCTAAAGAAAGCTAATCTGCGAATTTGCTACAGTCAACAAGAGCAGTTTTCTAAACAAACTTAAAATAACAACTAACTAAAAATAACAACGAACTTGTAAGGTCTTTCATTTTTTATAAGATTTTAAATCGTGCGCGAGAATTTTCTGGAACTTTCTCAAAATCAAAAAGAGATAGTGATTTAATGTTAAATGCACGTACTCTTGTATTTTTAATTTTCCGGCTTAGCTTTCCTTTAATATTCATCACGGACTACACTGCACGGGGAATAAAACAATTTAATTTATAATTCAACTAACATTAGATATTTAAATACCAAATCCGTAACAATAACTATTGAAAGCAATTTTTGCTTCCTCTGTTTCAGATTTGGTATCTGAATTTTCATCAGTTGAGTTTTATACCCTTCAAATAATATCATAATACGTCAATTATTATAACGGGTGGCCATAATTAAACTGACAGTGCTCACAGTGTTCTGTAGCGCGATCTATTTGCGAGAATGATGCCAAATTTTGTAGGAAGATTAAACAAGACGGGAACGAAGGATTCCACGGGAAAAAAAAGTTAGTTCCAAAAGTCACCCCTAGGGGAATATTTGGCGCTGTGTAATAGAAAAAAAAAGTGTTAACAAATGGAAATCACTACGGAAATTACCTTTTATTTTGCATTCAAATGAGGTTCAATGTGGCTGCCGTTGTTGTGGACCACATATTGCATTCTGTGCACAGTATGCACAACAGCAGAAAGTAACATGTCTGCAGGAATCTCCCGTACAGTCCGTGTTATGTTATCCTTCAACGTAGCCAGGTCCTGGACCACTCCTTGATAGACCTTGGACTTAAGGTAACCCCATAGCCAGAAGTCGCATGGGGTAAGATCAGGCGACCGAGGTGGCCATGAAGTTGGAAAGTAGCGGCTAATGACTTTTTCTGTTGTGAATTTCTGCCATAGCATCTGTTGCACTTGTACAGCAACGTATGGAGGGGCTCCATCTTGCATGAAAATGATTTCCCCCAGGCATTGTCTTTGCTGAAGTGCCGGAATGACAAAGCTGTTCAACATGTGGCGATATTTCTCTCCGGTAACAGAACAGGTTTCCGGTCCTGACGAGGTAATGTTCTCATAGAAGAATGGATCTACGGTAAATTCCGCTGTGAACCCACACCAAACAGTTATCTTTGGTGAATGTAAGGGAATTGCTGTGACTGCATGTGGTGATTTGTCATCCCAAGTTCGGCAGTTCTGGGTATTAACAGTTCCATTCAGGTAAAAGTAAGCCTCGTCTTCCCATAAGATCATCCATCATGTCCAAGCATCATCCACCTCCATTCTGGCAAGAAAGGTGAGAGCAAAAGTCATTCGCTTATCATGGTCGGGGTACAGTAACTCCAGTACATGGCTGATCTTGTACGGATAGAAGTTGATAATCTTTCGTAACATTTTCCATATCGTACTGTAAGGCATATTCATATTCCATAAGGCATATCCATAATAAAAAGTAATTTTATTTCGTATTAATTTGCATTTATTAACACTATTTTCTATTACACAGCACCAAATATTCCCCTAGCGGTGACTTTTGAAACTAATTTTTTTTTCGCGGAATCCTTCGTCCCCCGTCTTGTTTAATCGTCATTCTCACAAATAGATCGCGCTACAGAACACTGTGAGCACCGTCAGTTTAATTATGGCCACCCGGTATATAGGAGCCTAACCTTCAGATGTCATCCAGTCTAAAATATTTTCATCTCTTAAAATTTCAGGCAAATTTGAAGTTTCATTTTTGGCAAACAAAAGCAATTTATTGCTTTTGCGGAAGTTAATATAAAAACTTGAGAAGTTTCCAATATCACTTTCAGATTTTGGTAAAGAATTGTCAGTTTACAAGCTATATATATATATATATATATATATATTTCATGAAATTCATGAATAAAACATTTCAGTTTTAATTAGCATGAAACAAAGTGAGGGAAAGTCTATTTTTTCACCTTCAAGCTCAAAATAAAAGTAGTGCAAGAACATGGATAAAACAGGGGTGTTTGTGCTCCGGGGAAACCCCGGAATTCCGGGGATTTTGAACTTCGATACCCGGAAATTCCGGGGAACGTCATTCAAAAGGAAGTAGGAATAATAATGAATTACTTATTTTGATCTGGGTAATTTTGTTTGCTTTGAAAGCAGAAAACGCAAGGTCAGTGTGTGTGGTGAAAACTTTTCCTTTCTTTCTCCAAAGGCAGTGATAATGTGTGAAAAGGGGAAAAAACTTCTTTTTTGTTCTTTCCTTATTGCGAGTTATGACTCATTCCCCTGGTTCTCGGACATTCTCTTCTGGATTCTTTTCGGCAAGTAGGTGCGGCAGAAAAAAAAGGGAGAGACTTCGTTCGACCAGATGTGCGATCACGTGACTCTGGGTTCAAAGGTTTTATCTCTCCTGGCGTGGCGCCAATAAGTAGAGAAGGGGGATTTTTCGCCATATTAGCTATTTGTCATTGATCGCTTCTCAACTTTTTTTTCTCCGCTGTGTAAAATTTTCGTTTCATTTATTGATGCACGTGTAAATTTTTCGTTTCGTTTATTGAAATATTTTTTTATTTATGTACGCAAGAGAATTTCACTGTGAAATTTCTCGATATAAATAGTGATATTATACAATTAGAAGAAGGTGTCCGGAATGCATTTAGGTGGAATTGGATTGAACGGAGAGATGGTAATGGGGATACCATTGGCACATGGTGCAAGAAAATAAATGTTGCTGGACAAGCATATTGTGTTTTTTGTAACTCACTGCTGAAGTATTGTGGGAAAGGATTCAAGGCTTTCACAAATCATTCTAAAACTGTGATGCACATAAAATGTTCAAAGTGCATTAGACATTCAATGACTTTAAGTAATTATGCTAATTCAAAAAATACTGATGACTTACCTGAGATACTGACTGATGCTCGGCCATTGGATATAGTGACAAGAAAAGCACGCCAAGAGGTATTAATAACTTCGTTTATCGCCAAGAATTCTCTTTCTTTCAATGTAGCTCCCAATTTAATTGAACTCTGCAAACAGTTGAGCCGCGATCAGACGGCACTAAACTCGTTGGAAATGTCCAGGACTACGGCAGGACTACTACTACAAGAGGTATTAATAACTTCGTTTATCGCCAAGAATTCTCTTTCTTTCAATGTAGCTCCCAATTTAATTGAACTCTGCAAACAGTTGAGCCGCGATCAGACGGCACTAAACTCGTTGGAAATGTCCAGGACTACGGCATGTTATAAGATGAAATATGGGCTCGCAAAAGCTATTAAGGAAAATATCATTAAAACTTTAAATAAGACTCCATTTTCTCTAAATTTGGATGAAAGTACTAGCAATGCTCAAGAAAGTGTACTGGAAATATTGGTGCAGTTTTATGACAACAATCAAAATGAAGTTGTAGTTCATCATTTTGCATCTCTAAAGATGGAATCTTGCAATTCAGAATCTGTTTTTAAAGCAGTTGTTAATACAATTGAAGATAATAATATTCCATGGGCAAACTTAATTAGTGTATTAATGGATTCATGTAACACCATGCGTGGAAAAAAAAAAGGTGTTGAAACCAGACTACGATCAAACAAAGCACCCCACTTATTAGATATTGATGGTGACACATGTCACACAGCTAATAACTGTGCAAAAAAATTTGCTTCATGTTTTGATAGATACTTAGAAGATTTGTTTGATGACATCTATTTTGATATGAAAAGCTGCAGTAAAAGAGAAAATTTTTTCAAAATCTGTGAATCCCTTGCCATTAAAAAACTTAAGCCCTTAAAGAGACCAGACCATAGGTGGGTGTACATTTTATGTGTTTTAGAAAGAATCAAAGATCTGTGGGATGCTCTTATTGCATTTTATTTTCACTACTTGGATAAAACTGATAAAGGGGATTATTTTTCTTATGTTGAAACTGTATACAATAAAAGAAATATTTCTGCAGCTCAGAAAAAATTTGTTGAAGGGGTGTATTCTTGCTTGCATTCCCAACAACTCACAAAAGATGCTTTAGCTCGGAAAAAAACAATACTAAATGGGTTATTTGTTATGCAAAACAAAACTTTATTGCATATGGCATTATATTCAGCAGTATTACCAGAGTTCAACACATATATTAAATTATTTGAAACAAAAAAAAAAAAAAAAAAAAAAAAAAAAAAAAAAAACCAATGCTTCATTTAATACATTCCAGTATTTATAAATTGATGGCAAAATTTTTCTCTTTTTTTTATGAAGCCAGAGAATATAGAGTGCACATCTTATAATGATTTATTAAAGGTTGATGTCACAAATCCAGAATTCCATCTACCTAGCAAAGTAATATTTACTGGTGCAGAAGCTTCCACTCTCCTGAAGAAATTATCAAAAAATCATCCAATAGCAAAAGAATTCCAAATTTCTCTGATGAAAGCTTATACTAATACAGCACAGCATATGAAACAGAAATTACTCCTTAAAAATTCATATCTAATTAGTTTTACAGCATTAGATCCAGAGCTAAGAGGTAAAACCAGTATAATATTAGCTTTTGAAAAATTATCATCTTTTATGTCCCATATTTTTAGTGATAATGAAAAGTCAAAAGTAGAAGCTGAAATAAGGTTATACCAGAGTGCTATTGATATCACCAAAGAAATGCTCTACACATCTGATGAAAGTGGAAATCAAGTGAAGTGTACAATTGATAAATATTGGTCTAAAGTTTTTAATTTAAAAGATGATTTCACAAATGATTATAAGTATCCTACATTGGATAAATTGGTCAAAGCCTGCCTTAGCTGCTTCCATGTCCCATAGGTGGAAAGTGCATTCAACTTAATGGATACACTTGTCACTGACTATAGAACCTCTCTTAAGATTGATTCCTTAGATGCAGTGCAGACTATTAAATATGATTTAATGGCTTCTAAAGAAACCTCATGTGAAAAATATGGCTCAAAAAATCCAATGACTGATCCAATTCACAAAGATCTCTTACTGAATATGAACAGAAGTTGGAAAACATATCAAGAGGACTTAAAAACATGTATTTCAGATGAGTCACCTATAAAAGTCTCTGAAAAACCTTCTACATTAGCAGAAAAGCAAACTGCTTCTACCTCTGCATGTGCAGTTCTCGAGAAATTTCTTCAACTGTAAATGAGGAAAATAAAAGTCAACCTTTCTGCAATTATGAAGGTCACCACAAAAGAAAGACAAGCCCACAAACATCAGAAAATAAAAAAAAGCAGCAGAAATTGGATAATTTTTTTTAAAGAATTAATTCAGGTAATTTAAAATATTTACATAAAATGTAGTAGTTTATATGTTTGAAAATTTATGGTTATTAATTTTTCAAAAAAAAAGTAATTCATTGAACCTTTATAATTAGGTCATTCAATACTTCATAATTGTAATTTTTCATTTCTCTCCCCCCCCCCTTTCTCGAAGCTCCAAAATGTCTGTAAGTAAGTCCGTAAAAGTTTCAGGGGATTTTTGGGGGTCTCACAAACACCCCTGATAAAAGGTAGTAAAGAGAAAGGGCCTTTATTATTAAAGAATGAAAAAACTGTTTTATAAAAACATTTAATATAAAGAAAATAAAGTTAGGTGTTTGCTAGGAATTTTTTTTAATAATTTTTATGCTTATAAATTAAATCAAAAATATATAATACACTGACTGTCTTCAAATGTTTTCTGTGAAAGGAATCCCTATGCTATTTCTGTCATTGTGCACATATGTGCTGTAAGCCATTATAAATTCTGGAATTAAATTTTTGGGTTTATTTAAGAAGTTTTCTATCTTTTAACATCCTTTTCTTTTTCATTTTGTATTTCAGAAAAATCTCAACAAATGCCATTCTTGGAATTTGTTTCTGTTTCCTTTAGGAGGGCTGTAAATAAATCAGTTATGACAAGGCTTAGCAATTCATTTAAAGTTTGAACTAAGGAACTGAAAAGTAGGGAATAAATAAATTTATGTATATTTACCATATAAATTCAAAATTCATTTTAAAAGGCAGTAAAATATATACCAAGTAAAGATTTATCTAAATTGAAAAACTTGTACAAATTCACGATCTGATCTTAAAAAATTCTCTTTCATATACACATGAGAAAGTCAATAAATTTGTCGCCCTACTGAATTTTCGTTTTATTTTTTTACATTCAAAACTATTCATGGAGTAAGATTTGTACATTACCAGAATTCTGCTATATATCTGTTATTGTGTATGTGTCAGAATTCTTTGAAACTGTATAATCAGTTCTCATAAAAGATTATTGTAATTATGTGTAGTTGCAGATTTGGTTTACATTGCTGTGTTATTCTTCATAAGTTGTACATAAGAATTTGATTAATCTTGGGTTTTTTTTTTTTTTTTTTTATAGTGGCTGTTAGCGATAGTTGTGTTTGTGATACTTTTTACAGATGAAAATTCATTATTTTATTAAGAGTGCTTTATACTTTGTGGTGAGAGATGCTGGATATGTGTCCCTTTTTCGTATAAAAAAATTTATAAAATGTTTTAGATTTGCTAATAAAAAATGTTATTAGCTTTTGAGTTTGAAATGTGTTAGTTTGTTGCTATGCTAGGTTAGATCTCAATAAGGTAATTTTTAAATAATTTTGTGATGCGAAAGTGTGTTGTTGATAAGAAGAATTGTGAGATTAATTAGTAGTGGGTATTTCAGGTACAGCAGTCAAATGCAATTTTGTGCAGTATTGGATCATTCACTAAATAAATTTTTTTTAAAAATATTGTGTACCGTGTACTGCTGATGGATTTTCAGTAGGTCTACTGAATTTTTTTAATTGTATAAGTAAATTTTAAATTGATGACCTTTGAAAAAACTTAGCTTTAAAATCAAGTTTTATTGAAATTTTGTTTTGCTAACAACTATTTTCTGAAAGCAAATGTTTCTACTTAATTAAAATTAAATCTTAAAAATTTCATCATTTATTTTAAAAAATTTAATTTTTAACAAAAATTTATATTGAAAAAATTAAATTATTAATTCTAATAATTTTCTTACATAAAGGCATAGCTTTTTAAAATTTGCTATAAGTTGTTAATTTTATTTTTTTATTGTACATATTCATTTTTAGTAAATTTTCTTTACAATGCAGAAAATATTGTTTTATACTCAGCTATCTGCATGTATTAAACAATGAAAATAATTTAATCACTAATCTTCCATTGTTAAAATGAAATGTGCATGAAACAGGTTTTTGTTTTATAATTATGTATGTATTATTTTCATGTTCATATCAACTAATTTTCATTAATTTAGATCTGCAAAATGTGAACATAACTCTGAGAATACTGTTTCGACCTGTTGCTTCTCAACTTCCAAAAATCTATATGACTCTGGGAAGTGATTATGATGAAAGGGTGTTACCATCTATTACTAATGAAGTTTTAAAAGCTGTAGTTGTAAGTTGCTTTTTTGCTGTTTTCTCTTCACACACACTCATGGATTTGTATTCTAGTTATGTAGTTGCTATTACATGGCTGCCAACTCTCCTGGTTTTTAATTTTTAGTCTACTATTGAAAGTGTTTTTAAGCAATAAAATTTGCACATTTTAAGTTTCATTATTGAATTAATGAAGCTTAAATTATGCAAATTTTAGTCTCCCATATCTTCAGTATAATTATTCTTATTCAATTTTATGTGGTCTGAATTGTCTTAATCTATGCATACATTTATAGAACTTTATATGAAAACTGAACCCAATGTTTAATCAATATATCGAATAATTAGGTCCATTTTAAAAGAGGAAACATGCAAAATATGCATTTTTTCACTGGGATTCGAACTCTGTACCATCTGATTGCTAGCCAGATGTGCTTGTAATTACACTGCAAAGGTGCGCTTTCGATATAGTTTCCAAATCCTAGTTGTGACAAATTATCTGCTACATTTTAGTTTGCACCATTATAGAACAGTTTTCTTATTTTTTACGTAAAAAGTGTGCAATGCCTTCGCCAGTATATGAATGCAGAACTTCCTAATTACAGAGTTTGCGTTACCATATAGCTATTTTTTAAAATTTTTTACATAAAAAGTGTATGTACATTAATTATTAATTTTATTTTTACTGTGCTTAAAGCTGTTTTGATAAGCTTTCCTTCCTTACTCAATTTTCTGAGTATAAAATTATAGAGCTGCGAAATGAAATTTGCCAGTGAACTTAACCCTTAACTTCCCAATTTTTTAAATTTCTATGAAAAAATTATATCAGCTACTTCTTAAGTAATAATAAAAGGGGAAAATATTTTTTAAAAAAATTAAGCAGTTTAAAATTGAATTTCAGTCATTTTTTTGTTTGTTGCAGAAGTGCAACATTGTGCAGTAGTGCTGTAAAATTACAAAACTTTTTCTTATATGAGGATTTTATTATTCATTGTTATAAATTGCTTTAGCCTTACATACAAGGAAAATTTTTAAAGCAGTTATTGACTTTGTTGTAAAACGTCCCCTACTTTACACTATTCACACTCAGTTTGAGTGTAGCTCTTGCAGTTTGGAAACTTGCACCGTATTCTTTTCTGATCGTATTGGCCAATGATTTAAAACATCTCTAAGAATGTCCTTACATGGAATGGATTGGGCAGTCCCTTTGCATCTTTTAGTCTGAGACATTTGTTCTATTGAAGTGTTACTAGGTCTTCCTCTTTTAGCATTTCGATCATACCCCCATTTTGCATAAGCATGATGCAACTTCAGATTTGAATTTTTGTAAATTCATTAGATTTTTTTTTATTTTCAGATTTTTTATCAGTTTCCACATTTTTGTATAGTAACCATGCATTTACGATAACTAGATCTAACAAGTGAAAGAAAATTTCTCATATACCATTTCTTGCTTCTCATTAATATTTTGTGTCGAGCTATTATACTATCGAGTAAAGTCAACACTTCCCATATGTTTGTTATATTCTTCAATGGCATGAGGCCTAATAATTTCTACACGATCTTTAGTTTTCTTGTTATGTCTCAATACTTTTCCAAGTGGCTTTTCACCAACAAATGTTGAGGCAATTATTACAGTTTTATTGTCTTTCCATGCTGTCACAGAGATTTCTACATCATTATAATTCTCAACAAATTTCATTGAATGTCCTCGTTCCATTTTATTGAAAACGTTTTCAGTAGGAATTTTGGAATTAAGAATTCAGTTCCTAAAGAATATATCCCTTCTTTAGATAAATATGCTAAAAGTGGAATAGAAGTATAATAATTATCAAAGTAGAGTGTGTAATTTTTATTATGACATATAATTCTTGCTAATTGTATTACGACATTTGCACTAGCACCTAAATCTGGTTCACCCTTCAGCCTATGCTTTTCATTATTTTCTTGGCCTGAATATAACTCTAATTTCTAGGCATATCGTTTGCTGTCTTCATAAATGTTACTTATGATCTCTTCCGTCCATAAATATTTAAAAAATTGGTACGTAATGTCCAAATCTGTAATTTCTCTTGGGAGAGTGTCATCTTCATGGAATTTTATTACTTCTTCAATCAATGAAATGTTTTGATTTTTCCATAAAATATTCTTTGACAATGTTTTATTATTCTTAACAGTTGAATTTAAAAAAGGTTCTCTGACTGAAATATACCAGCGGCCGAGCGGTAAAGTCGCTGAACACTGGTAGTTCGGTTCGAGGTTCGAATCCCGCAAACGGAGCTGGCTGCATGGTCGTTTTCATGGTTTTCCCCATGTATAACTTGTATACAAGCCAGTTTCCCTTAGAAAGTCCTCCATGAAGGCATCCCTTCCTGTAGGCAGATAGCTCTCGAGGCTTTGCCATAATCACACACGCACACACTGACTGAAATATTTCTATCAAATTTATTGTTATTATCATCAGATTTTTTTTAATATTCTGAAATGTACTTTGTGAAACACTATTTTCACAGTCGCTATCCGAATAATCATTAGATCACACACAATCAGGTAAAAAATGAACATCATCAGCAGAATATTAAAGACCATCCTCACTTAAATCACTTAATTTGTCCAAATTATTCATATATCTAGCAATTTCATCTTGGGTTAGTATACGCTTTTGGCCATGTCAAAATGGTAACCAAAGACCAATGTTGCAGACCAGCAACATATAATTAAAATCAAATTTCTTTCAAACTTTTTCCTTTAGAAAATCAAAATTACTTTTAAATGAACATAAAAATGTTTAAATTTTTTACCTGGTAATTTTTTTCGTCAATAAACAAGAGGAAGCATAAAATATAATGGAGTCTTTTTATAGCAAAAACACAGTTCTTGAGGCATCGGAGATTTTTATAATTGTTGTGATTTCTGGAAAAAATGTGCTGCTATCTAGTGACAAAATTAGCATGTATTTCGTTGCAGTAATCTTTTTTTCTTAAGCAATTTGTAGGTAATTAAAAAAAATATTCTGTTAAATTAAAATAAATCATATGTTGCAGAAATGCAACAGTGGGGAGTTAAGAGTTAAAAGTTAAAATATATAATTAATATATTTTACATTAGAATCATAATATAAGTATTGAATAAAAATGAATCTTACAATATAAAGCAAATTTAAATCAGTTCTGGGTTCATTTAAAATGTGGGCAGTGCAGCACGGCCCAAAACTTCTGATTTTTTAGTGGCTGAACTTCCAGTTTTCATATTTGAAGATTGGCAGCTATGCTATTATTAGTTGAGGTTAAACTGTTTCAAGATTTCTCTTGTTTTAGATATAAGGTGTATGTTTTCTGAAGCAAGTTGCATAGTTTCATTTTAACTCTTTTTAGTCCAAAGGGGCTTTGTCCCTAAAGAACTGTTATTTTCGTTTGGCAATTTTGCGTTGAATCACTATAAATGTCCGTTTCACTTTTCAAACTGTTGCCACTAAATGTTAGAGTCCTGCATTATATTTGAAGAAATTAAATAATGAAAAATCTGCATAAACGTATGTATATTTCTGGCATTGTGATAAAACAACGGTACATAGAGACATCGAATTTTTAATGACATAATCCTGCTGCAAATCTGGGCCTGTGGAAAACCAATTATAAAAGTTGATAAATTTTTACTATTCTAACATATCCATGTATATCAATAAGGAATAATCCTAATCTGAAGGTAAAACTTACAAAGTTCTCGAGATTTGTAAGGCACTGTGTCAATTTAAAATTTAAATTTTGTCCTAAAATCAGACTAAGGGAAAAAACAGTTTAATCCCCTAGTAACTGAATTATTAAGGTAATCGTGATTCCTGTCCTTGAGGGTATCTGCATCATTAAACTTCTTCTAGTGTGAAACCGGTATAGATATATAGTGAAGTTATCCAAATCATTTGTAATTTCATTTTTAAAATTAACATTATAACCACCAATAAAAAATTAATGAATGAAACAATTCGTTTTTGAAACTCTTTTTGTACTTTCGATACTCCATTATTAAATCTCTTTCTTTCGCGTAATAAAATTGTTATTAATAATATTTTCAGCTCAAACTTCAATAATATTTTACCATGCCCATTTCATGTGGCTTCTGTCACATCTTTGTTAAATATAATAAATATCAGAACGTATCGTGACATGTTCAGAGAACATTTAAAAATATTATGTTTTCATATATTTTGCAGATGAAGTGAGCTAAATAATCAGGTTGATCGACTTTTGTAACAAACAGAAAATTTAGTAGGGAAAATAACTAAGCAGTTTAGAATTCGAAACTGGTGTTTTTTTTTTTAGTTCAAAGGAGCTTTGTCCCTGAAAGACTATTGTTTTCGTTTCGCATTGAATCACTATAAATGTCCGTTTCACTTTTCAAATTGTTGCCTCCAAATGTTAAGAGTTCTGCATTATATTTGAAGAAATTAAATAATGAAAAATCTGCATGAATGTATGTATATTTCTCGCATTGTGATAAAACAATGGTACATATTGCCATCGAATTTTGAATGACGTAACCCTCCTACGAATATGGGCATGTGGAAGACCAAATTTGGAATTTGTTTTATTATCGATTTCATATTTTGTAAAACTTTAACAAATTCTTGATTAACAAACTCAAGGATTTCAAAGCGAGCAATGGCAACACTCTACAGGGGAAAAAACCTTTTTTATTCTCCAGCGCGGAACTGTGCATCGGAAATTCTAAAGATATCCTCATTTTAAAATTATTTTGTGACAGTACTACTGAACTCAATTTTATGGTTACATTACTAAACATAATTTAAAATCTGAAACCTTTCAAATTTTTTTAAAAATTTAGTCTCGTTTCTTTTTTGCAGTATATAGTACCTAGTATTCATTGTAGTTATAGAATTCAAGTGTGCATAAGCATGGAATATTAGTTAACAAAGATAAGGCTTTTACTTTAACCCCCAAGCATCTTTTTTTATTTAAAATCTCATCATGCAAAAGCATGATTGTAAATCAAGGTTAATTTCAAAATTCAACCTTTATTTGATATAAATTTGCATGTTATCAAAATGAAAAAATAAGGGAAAACTGTGCTGTCTCAGAATTTATAAAAATTGCCATTTCATGTGTTTAACTATATTTTTATTTAAGAATAGTTGTTTCATAAATCATACTTACTAAAAATTATAACTTAATGCATTCTGTATTGATTTTAACTAGCGCTGTTTATAACTTAATATAATTTCAATTCATTAATTTTTGTGATTTGAATCTGTTTTGTTAATTTTATGTGGTCATTAAACAGATTTTTCAATAACTATTTAAACCTTTTAAGCCATATTAGTACTATATATTATTCAGTTTAAGCTATTTATACATATACAGTCAAAAGTCGTTAATCCGGACTTGTCAGGACTTCGGCGATTCCGGATTATAGATCATCAGTTTAAATCTCATAAAATGGCATGCAGAAATTCTAAAATTAAAAATATGAAACCGTAATTTATGAAATAAAGAACAATTATGATCTAATAGGTATCAAAATTTACAAAAAAAAAAAAAAAAGCTTAATATTTATTTGTTTATTTTATTAAACATTTCTTTCAATGTAAGTTGTTTAAGTTGCTTCGTCATTTTATGTGATAATACTTTCTCTTTAATTCTATAAAAAGACATAATTTCTTGTTCAGTTACAAAATTCCGCTGTTCAAGTCCCGTTAATTGCTGTACCAAGAATACCGACTAACTTGTAAATCGAATTTTTTTCGTTTTCACTAACCTCTCTGTCACATTCTTCATGTCTTTATCCATTTTTTGCAGCAATTCCACTTTTTGTTTGTTGGACATCGAAATATACTTTCATTTTGTAGATCCTTTGGAAGTTCCAGCATCGGAAAATCTATTTGACATAATCGAAAGTTCAAGTTTACTTTTATAAAATTGCTCTTACAGTCTGCAAAAAATAATAAGCAGGATCCAATTCGAAGATTAAAGAACAACGCAATCATTAACATTAACTGAAATAGATAATTAGATAATTTTAGCTTACACCGTCCGTTATACATTAAACGCGCGGGCGAAAACGTATTCTGCACTTGCGCACACGCATATGTGCAGTAGTCAAGGTCTTACGCGCATGCGTAAAATGCCTGTGCGCATGTGCCAACGCAGCGTATGCGCAGAAAGTTTTTAGCTTTGAGGTCCGGCTTATGGGTGTCCGAATTAATGACTTTTGACTGTATTTAAGATTCTTAGATATATAAAGTTTTTTATGCATTTTTAAAATTTTTAAATTTCTAGGCACAATTTGATGCAAGTGAAATGATTACGCAGAGAGAGTTAGTTTCTCAAAAGGTTTCTGAAGAACTTACCGAAAGAGGTTCCCAGTTTGGTCTCATTCTTGATGACATTTCCATTGTAAGTGTTGGATTAAATCTGTAAGTTTTTTCATACCTTTCTGTGATGTCTGTATAAATACTGACTGCAGTACTGAATTCCTTAAACGTTTTGCAGACTCATTTGACATTTAGCAAAGAATTCACGATGGCTGTAGAAATGAAACAAGTAGCTCAGCAAGAGGCAGAAAGAGCTCGGTTTTTAGTAGAAAAAGTAAGTGGTTTGTGTTGTATATTTAGCATTTAACTTGTAGTTCACACTAGAATATTAAATATGCTTGATATAAGCTACTTTGGACTTAGATTAACTGAATAATCTTTAATTAGGATATATTTATTGGGAAGGATATGAAATATAGTCTGATTTTTAAGATTTAAATTTAAGAGTTCATAATAGATTTAGGATAACATAAGTTGTATAAAGCTGATATAGGCCAGTTTTTAACTATCCAACAACATTTCCAAGTTAAAATTTGAATAACATACATCTTTTCATTCAAAGATGAATTTTTTTAGTTATTAAAAACTTAGCATGTTTATAATAAGAATTACACATTCAAAACAAAAAGTACTGCTGTAAATTTTAGCGAAATTTAATTGTAAAAGTAATGTATATGAATTTTTCAGCAATGTCAGAATTCTTTTGTAAATATTCAAATATAGAAATAGTGTATGTATAAACATTGTAGCAGTTATCTATGCTACTGCAGAGTTTTATAACTTTGATTAAAGGAGCTGTATAATTTTATAACTGTTTGGTTTCATTTCTGATTTTGATGATAATATGTTTGTGAGAAATTTAAATAGCAATACCTAATATATGAAATTACAAACATCTGGTCTTTGCATAAAATTAGTAACACAACAACCTTGAGTTTGATATAGATCTCTTTCATGAGGAAATCTTGACTTAAATCTATGCCAAACTCAATGTTATTGTGTTACTAATTTTCTGTTTCACTTGGCGTCTTTCTCTTCTGCTTTCATCTGGTCTTGGATTTGATTTTGAAACAGAGATGCAATTTAGAGTAAAAGGAAAGCAGTAACATGTATAGGAATCTTTAACTAGTAGTTTTATAAATAAAATGTGAATTTATTGCAAGTGCTGAAATATTGGGTGGAAAATTTTCAGTCAGATACTTTTAATCTCTTTATGTTGATATTATTCAAGCAGTATAAAATTTCATGAATGTTAGACATGGTCAGATAACTTAAGATTATATTTGGGCTAAATTTAAATTTCTATTTGGCATCCATTTCATTAGGAAGGCTTTTCCTATTCTGTCATGAAGCTGCCTTTGTGTAATTTTGCATAAAATTTTACTGAGTAAATTAATTAAAATAAAAAATGAAGGGGGGCTCAGTCTTAAATCACATAAATGGTTTAAACAAATTATAAGAATTGGTATTTTTGTATAATGATAATTTTGCTTTTGAAAATTTTGATATACATTATATTTTAATGTATTTTTACAGGCTGAACAACACAAAAAAGCTACTGTCATAACAGCAGAAGGTGATACTCAAGCTGCTGCTCTCTTAGCAAAAGCATTTGGAGAATCTGGAGAGGCTTTAGTAGAGTTGCGTCGTTTAGAAGCTGCAGAAGACATTGCATACCAGATGTCCAAATCTAGAAATGTTGTATATTTACCATCAGGACAGGGAACATTGTTGCAGTTGCCTCAATAATGAACTTTAGGAACTTAAAGAAATAATTTTTTTGTTCTAGTTATGTAGTTAATCAAGCTATAAAATTTGGATACATTATGTCTCTTTGAAAACTTTAATAAATATTTCATATTACGTATTATTATTTTATTTATCAAATGTGTTTTTGTATGTTTTTACACAGCTTATATAGATATCTATTGGATTTAATATACAGTCAAAAGTCATTAATTCGGACATCCATAATCCGGAATGATCTATAATCCGGACCTCAAAGCTAAAAACTTTCTGCGCATGCGCCACGTTGACACATGCGCATAGGCGTTTTACGCGTGCACGTAAGACCTTTACGACTGCGCATGTGTGTGTGTGCAAGCGCAGAATATGTTTTTGCCTGCGCGTTTATTGTATAACGGACGGTATAAGCTAAAATTATCTAATTACCTATTTCAGTTAATGTTGATGATTGCGTTGTTCCTTAATCTTCAAATTGGATCCGGCTTATTATTTTTTGCAGACTGTAAGAGCAATTTTATAAAAGTAAACTTGAACTTTCGATTATGTCAAATAGAATTTCCGATGCTGGAGCTCCCAAAGATCTACAAAACGAAAGTATGTTTCGATGTCCATCAAACAAAAAGTGGAATTGCTGCAAAAAATGGATAAAGGCATATCCGCCTCAAAATTATGCAAGGAGTATAACATTGGAAAGTCAACTGTATATGGCATAAGCAAAAAGAAAAAGGAACTTTTTGATTTTTTTGTGGATTCCGACACCCCACTTGCAATGAATAACAGAAAAAGCGTTCATTATGCTAAAAGTGACAATCATGACAAAGTGATGATTGAATGAGTCAGACAGCGTCGCAGTGAGGGCGTGCCATTGACGGGTCCAATGGTAATGGCTCAAGCCAAAATATTTCATGAAGAAATGAACTTAAACGGAGAGTGCACATATTCGACAGGTTGGTTAACAAAATTTAAAAATTGCCATGGTATAAGACAATTAAAAATTTCTGGAGAAAAATCTTCACCTGATACTGAAGCTGCTGAACAATTTGCAGATGAATTCATTACTAGTGGACAATTATCTGCAGAACAAATTTACAATGCTGATGAAACTGTCTTTTCTGCCAATATGTACCGCGAAATACCTTGGCAACCTCTACAGAAAAGGCTCCAACTGGTGTCAAAGATTCCAAAGTGAGGCTAACAATTTTAGCGTGTGCAAATGCTGCAGGAACGCACAAGTGCACACTTTTCATAATCGGAAAACATGCACGACCTCAAGCGTTTAAAGGAGTAACGATTTTCCCTGTTATATATCGCGCAAATAAAAGAGCATGGATGACACAAGTTTTGATGAATGATTGGTTTGAAAATCATTTTATACCCGAGGCTCGGTGACATTTGAATTCGGTTGGTTTACCTGATGGCTCAAAAATAGTCCTGATTGTTGATAACTGTTCGCCGCATACTTCACTTAAAGTTTTAGTGAAAGATAATGTTGTTGGCTTTAGTTTTCCACATGCAAATTTTGATCGGAGGTCGATCGGCGGTAAGCTAACGTGGTTGCCGCCGATTGGCCGATGACGTCAAGATCAGCGGGTTGGCCGAGTATAATATATACGAGGGCCATCCAGGAAGTAGATTACGTTTCCGTCTGTGTCCGCTAGGGGCGGGGCTAGCGCGGCCATCTTGGGGTCAGAGCGTTGCGCAGCTCAGTCTGCATCTAGCCGTGCTAGTGAGAGGTTCGTGCTGTGCTCCGTTCAGATACTGTGACGGTTTGAAATGTCTGCGTTAATTGAAAATCCTGCGAGGTGCGCTCAGTAATAAGGTTTCTGACTGCAAAAAACTGTAAACCGATAGAAATCTATCGGCAGCTTCGTGAAGTGTATGGGGACAACATTATCCATGAAGGTGGAGTGCGTCAGTGGGTCATAAGATTTCAAAATGGCCGAACCAATGTTCACGACGAAAATCGAAGTGGGAGACCCAGCATAGTGACCGCCGAACTTCTCGAAAAAGTCGATGCTAAAGTCCGTGAAAATCGAAATTTCACAATAACGGAACTTTCTTTGAGTTTTCCACAAATTTCGCGAAGTTTGTTGCACGAAATCATCAGCGAAAAGCTTGGTTACCACAAGTTTTGTGCAAGATGGAAGGCAAGAAGAGGTAACGAAGTGGTTGAAGGCGCAGGCGGCCGAATTTTTCGACGAAGGAATTTCCAAGCTCGTACATCGCTACGATAAATGCCTTAATTTGTATGGTGACTATGTAGAAAAGTAGTATTTGAGTGTGGCTTTCATCTGTATATAATAAAATTTGTTTCCTATACTTTGTTTATTTTTTTATTCCAAAACGTAATCTACTTTCTGGATAGCCCTCGTATGTACGCCGGTATCGGCGAAGGTTCTTGTTCTTGTTCTCTTGTGTGATTATCAGTTAGCATTATGCTAGTTTGCCGGTATCGGCGAAGGTTCTTGTTCTCTTGTGTGATTATCAGTTAGCATTATGCTAGTTTGCTTTCAATCAAATGATTTTAAATGTAAAGGCTACAGTGTTAGCTCTTTTATTTTATTTACAGAATAAAGCATGAATTTTATTTAGCTTTATTTAAGGAAAGCAAAATATGCTTTCCCTTTATCACCACTGCCAACAAATGTATCCGTATTATTCTTCCCTCCAAATTGTACGTCTATCATTCAGCCTATGGATATGGGAATAGTGCACGCGCTGAAATATAAAGCAGCATTTTTAAAATCTATGTTAAGTTTTTTTTAACAGTGGCAATACTATTCAAGAATTTTTGAAATTTTTTAGCATAAAATCTGCCATGTGGAGCATCGCAAGATCGTGGGAGGATGTGTCTCTAAGTACGTTAAAAAATGCTTGGCATAATTTATGGCCATCTACCATATTTCATGGTGAGGAGGATGAAGATGATAGCAGCGAATTTGAAAGTTTTTGGACATCGCAAACTAAAGGTAAAATTTTTCAGTTATTGGATTTTGTAAAGAAATGTGGAGAAGCGGTAATAAATGAAGATGATATAAGAGAAGTTTTTCATTGTGACGACAATGCCCCAATCATCAATCAATTAACGGACAGAAAATATCGCTTCCGATAGTGAAGAAAGTGAACAGATGTTATTGAAAACGAAACAATTTCGATTGACAAATTAGTCGGTATTCTCGACACTGCAATTATAGGACTTGAACAGCGGAACTTTGTAACTGAACAAGAATTTATGTCTGTTTATAGAATTCAAGAGAAAGTATTATCACATAAAACAAAGCAACTTAAACAGGTGCTACTTTGGTAGACGGTTGCACAGATTTTGGCGAGTAATACAACTTATGGTAAACCCATTGCTGGATAAGTTATTTATGGTAACAGATACTTTGCTGTCATTTTATTAAAAAAATAATGCGTTTTATTATGCATAACTTCCGTATTTTAAATATTATTTATGGCTTCTAAATATTAAAAATCCATTTAATTTTACATTTTTATTTGAAATAAAATTTTTTTTGTTTATAATATTTTATGTTGTGGATGATGTAATCAATGATGTCACCTTACTTAAAAAGTAATTGGTTTTATTAATATCTATAAATTTAATCTAATGTTTTAAACATTATTTATGGCTGTTAAATATTAAAATAAAATTTGATTTTCCATTTGTTTTAAAAATGATTTTATTATGAATGATTATTTAAATAATTTTAATTCTATGCGTGATGTAATCAGCTCCCTGATTGGTTACTGATTGAATATTTGTGCATTACTGCGCCATTTTAAAATTTTATTATTCATCTCTTCGAATTCCTCAGATTTCAAATGGAATGGATATCTCCGTTTCGAAGACGAATGTTGTTATTGGTAATTACCAAGAATTATTGGTATTGGAATAAAAAAATTGCCCTTTGAGACTTTATTTTGGCCAACCTGTCTTTCCTAATCAAAGATTTATTTATAAATTGTTAATAGCGTTCAGAGGAAATTTTGGAGGAAACCTTGCTAATTGCTTCTTCAATGAAGTGCGAGATATTTGGATAACAGATGAAGATGGTTAAAAGATCCGATTCAATTATGATTTCGATTTTTTTTTTTGTGGTACTTATCAATAAACAAGAGGTTAAATTACTCAAAAAAATGTAAGTACATATTTTTTTTTTATTTTATAATTGTATACTTCAATTTTTGTTAAAAAAATTAATACACTATTTTCAAAAATTGCTGAGATAATTATTGTCACATATGTTTTAATGTTAATTATATTTTATATAACGTATTTTAAAGGATTTGAGTTTAATAATATTCTAATTCTTTTAAATGTTGGTAGGATGGTTTTTAATTCGATATTCAATTTCAGTAATATTTTAGGAAGCACTTCCGCAAAGAATCTGGTAAATGTAAACATCGCCAACTTTGGCAATAAAAGTTCAAGCCTGGTAACCCAGCGCATTTATCCTATTCGCTTGTTCGAAGTTTGCAACCATTCCTCTTGGGTTCATTTTGTTGAATTATCACTGTCGTTGTTCGCATTTGCAGATTTATATTATTCTTCTCTTATTTATTATTATTTTTTCTGAATTTTTTAACAACAAATAGATAGAAATATTTTCGTAGATAGATGCCGGTTCTCGGTTCGGGATGAAAATACGGCGGGAGGAGTGAATGCTAATTTGTAACACGGCTGTTCACGTTGTGTTCTTAATTATTAACAGCTCTAAGAACCAGTAATTTAAATAACTAAGTAATGCTTTTATTTTTATTATTGGTTATTGTCATCTAAAATTATGAGAGTTTATCACGTTTAACAGGTTAATTTCAGTACATTAATACTAATTTATATTTTTCAAATGAATTTTTATTTCCGTTATAAATGCTTATATATCATCTTATACTTAATATATTGTTTTCTGTGCTAACTTAAATTCAATACAATTTTCATATATCATGCTTAACAAGTTAATTTTACATCTACATGCTTATTATCTGTGAATTTTTACTACCATATGCTTAATATATTTTTTTGTCTGCTAACTTGAATTTACATGCACTAAAAATCACGTTTGCGGCTCGGCTCATCGCCGATGAACCGCGAGCTTGGCGAGTAAAAATGCAACGGCGCCAACGGGTTCTCTGCGGATGAAAACCCATATTTTAATCTAATTAAACGTTTGCACAATGTTTTTATAGCGGTGTTTTTATTCTCTTTTTTGCTATATGAAAGTAATAATAGCCTTACTTTAGTACTTTATACTCATAGTAAATGTATTTATTTACACTTGCCTGCCATCTTAAAAAATGACATTTTCAACAAAAAATTAATCCATTACTTTTAACGATATTTATTTATTATTATTTTATTTATTTATTTTTTATTTTTTTTTAAGTTTCGAATACTTTACTATGCGTAAAAACAGCGTTTTTCAACATGGCTGACGATTGTAAAAATCGCGCCAACGTAAATTGCCAAAAATCCGTGCCACCGTCTACCAAAGTAGCACCCTTAAACAACTTACATTGAAAGAAATGTTTAATAAAGTAAACAAATAAATATTAAGTTTTTTTTTTTTTTTTTTTTTTTTTTTTTTTTTTTTTTTGTAAATTTTGATACCTTTTAGATCATAATTGTTCTTTATTTCATAAATTACGGTTTCATATTTTTAATTTTATAATTTCTGCATGTTAAACTGATGATCTATAATTTGGAATCTCCAAAGTCCCGACGAGTCCGGATTAACGACTTTTGACTGTATATATATTTTTAGATCCATTAGATATCATTGCTAAATACATGCAGTAAATCTGTGGCATATTATTTTGTTTAAAAAAATGTCTTGGTCTAATACGTCTAAATACGTATGCTTTTAACTAAAAACATAAATAAGAAAATAATTGTGGGTTAATTTTAAATTATGCAATGAATATGATGTTGCGAAGTTTAAAAGTATTACTCTTTAGATAGCTTTTACATGATATAAAATATTCATGTTTTTAAAAATTTACTAAAGTTACTTAAAGTAAGTAAGTATTAAGTAATTCCTTTTCTTTAAGTCCTATTAAAACTTACTAGAAAGCATAAAAGGGGAATTTTCAAAGAAAGTGTTAACCTATTAGCAAATTACACTTTTCAATCATTAAACTTAATGCAACAGTTTTATTTATTTATTGTTTGATTTTTATAAAAAATGCATACTATTTTGAGTAATAATTTCAAAATAAACTGTATGAATGGGAATTACTCTTCAATACTGTGCCAGATTGGGAAAAATTGTTTTTGTTCTGTTTATAACAGTCTCTTAGGTAATTCCCCAAAAATTATCCTGATATTTTTATTTTTAATGTAAAAGATAAACAAATGTCAGTATCTAATTGTGTTTGATTAGAACTGCTTCCTGTTTCAGTCAGATATAAAATCGAGTTATAGATCACCAGTTTTTTTCCCCTGATCCTTTCTCTTTACTTCCCTTTTTTCTAAAAACAGAATTTATTTTTATCATCCCATAAAGAGAAATTAAATATCACAATTAATCCCATTTCCTGCAATCACAGTATTTTTCCCCACTTTCTTAAATGCTATTGATTATTGAATGAAATTTTATCGAGAAAAGTGTGTTGTGTGATTGAGAATTGACAAAATTTTTCATATGGAGATAGATAATTAAAAGAGAGAAATTTATGATGGACTTCATGTAATTGGTATTCCAAAAATGAGAAAATGCTATAATGCTATGGTAAATTACCTATTCTAAAATCTTATTTCAGACTTCAGAAATTCTCATTTCTGAGTTTGTCAATTAGTTTTAACATAGAAAATTTTAAATAACATTATATTTGAGAATTTGTAGGATAGCAAATATTGGCCATGTACCTTGGTAGCTCAAGATTGATGATATCCTGTAATCCAGTGGGATTCACCATTGCTACACAGATATATGTAAATTTTTGAATTTGTTCTCTCAGCACATGTGGAAAGGAGAGCAAGGGATGCTTCAAATTCTAATTTCTAGGGTTGTATGAGCAGATGGATGAAATTTTTACTTATGTGTGGTGCAGCATATTGTTGGGTAGGTGTTTGTCAGGTTGTGAGAATGGAAGTAGGTTGGACAATGACACAGACCTAACATAAATCTGTAAAGACCTAAACATAACCAAAAGTGTCAGAGAATCTAGAGATGCTTTAAAGACTATGGTGATTATGCGGACAACCAAATCAAAATAAAAAACATTACTCTTAGAACTATTATTTGGCAATGATTGCTAGAAGAAATGGACAATTGATATGAACCCTGATCGCAGGGAGCTCACAGCAACTGCAGGAGCTTGCTTATCCAGATATAGTCTAAATGACAGGCTGCATGAAAGTGGGCGTTATGGAAGGAAATCCATGATTTGGTTTTGTTAATTGGGGTTGCAAAATTCACTGGGCTGCTGTGGTGCATAGATCATTGCAACTGGAATACACTGACTGGAACTGAGTTCTCTTTAATGATAAGTCTCATTTTTGTTTGGAGAGTGATTCTAAATGTGATAAATCTTGTGGAAACAATATACCCATAATATATACGAAAACATCTGTGAAAGGCATCGGTACTAAGGTGGTAGAATCATGGTATGGGTGACCATGGAGTACTACAGTATATAAAGATGAGGTTCATGATCTATATGTTAAAGTGTTTAAGGGTGAAATTGGTTGTAACTTCTTAATGGAAATAAATAAGTATCCCCATCATGC
This sequence comes from Stegodyphus dumicola, assembly GCF_044657685.1. Classification (NCBI taxonomy): domain Eukaryota; kingdom Metazoa; phylum Arthropoda; class Arachnida; order Araneae; family Eresidae; genus Stegodyphus; species Stegodyphus dumicola. The sequence goes on along the minus strand of NC_140773.1, from coordinate 213,310,325 downwards.
TACACTTTTGGCTGATTATGTTGAGGGTGAAGGAATCTGTCAAATGGAGTGGCCAGCATCAAATATGATAAAACATATGAAGAATATGCTAGGATGACTTGCATTACTTCAGCTACCATCTAGTACTCTCCTGGAGCTTCAAGGTACTATTTTTCATGAATGCACTTTGTTACGCAGGAATTCCTGCATGGGAAATTGCGATACCAGGTATACAAGTGTGAAATTCAGTTAAATTCGGAAGAATGATAAAAAGTGCTTTATTCAAAGTATGCTGCATTGCTTGTTATATATTTTTTCCATCTTTCGAACAATTTGTGAATACCACAGCAGTAAAAATCTTTCTCTTTTACTGCAAACCATTCATCAGGCCATTTTTTTCACATCTTCGTACGACCCAAAGCACTGCTCAGCAAATGTGTGATAATTGGAAGGAGCCAAGTCTTGGTAAGTAAGCCACATGGGGTAGAACTTCCCAGCTGAATGCTTCCAACATGTCGCAAACCAGTTTTGCCATATGTAATGGAGCATTGTCATGAAGAAAAATCACTGTTGCCTCTTTTTTTCAAGCAGCGGATTATTCAAATCAGTCAATTGTTGGTAATGTTTAGTCACCAGATTTTAACAGTTCACAGTAGACCATGCCTCTCTGGTCCCACCAAACACAACATTGTCTTTCTGCCAAAGTGATTCGGTCTTGTGCTCGATGTGGATGGTGCGCCTGGATCTACCATTGATATTTTGCTCTTGGGATTCTCTAAATTAATCCACTTTTCATCCCCTGTAACCATATGATGCAAAAATGACTTCCTTTTATACTGAGCAAGCAAAATGGTACTTTTGTTTTTGCACTTTTCCATTTGCCTGCAATTCAACCAATGTGGTACCCAACTACTGGTCTTCTGAATCTTTCCCATCTCTGGTAGCCAACTGGAAACAGGTTGTTGACTAACACCCGGTTGCTTGGCGAGTTGTTTTCGAATCATCTTCAACAATGCTTGCAATTCGACATCTTCATATTTTTTGGCAGTTTTCCACATTTTTTATCTCTAGGATTGAAATCACAACTTTTGAAACACTGAAACCATCATTCACATATATATCTTGCAATGGAGCATGTTCATCATAGGCTTCTCAAAGTAATCAATAGGATTCAGCAGCAGTTTTCTTCAAATGAAAACAAAAAATTAATGCTGTCCATGAATTATCATTGTTTATTATAAATTTCAACATATTGAATACAACAACATAAAACTATGCACACACATTTCCAGTTTATCATTTGTACACATATGACACTTGTTGATGACACATCAAAATGGCCCAGTGTCAAATCTTTTATAGTGCAAACTGCATTGGTCCGCCATCTGTTGTCTGCAATCCCGCATTTCATACTTGTACTGGTAAAGCTTCCTTTCTAGTCAGAGGTGACCATACACCTTATTAATTTTTTCTATGTATCTGTTAAAAGTTATAAACCCAACTTTTTCTTATTTTCCACTTTATATTATGCATTTATTTTTTGCTGAAATAGGCAATTCTACATTTTGAAGATATGTCAGGTATAATAATATAAAGATCAAGTCCTTTGTTTTTAGCTGCAGGATCATTCAAGTTACATGAATTTTTATAGTTCCTTTAATTTTCCCTTCGATGTAATTAAAACATTAATTATTTTGCCTAATGAATCGAGGAAGATGCTTCAATATACTAAAGCACTAAAAAATATAAATAAAAGTCCTCGAATATACGTTGCCATCATTCAGGTAATGAAACAAACTTTACTTTGCAAGAATTACATACTAATGACTGTCATTTAATGCATTATTAGGACGAATAAATACATCATAATCAGTCTGAAAGAAGAGGTAAATGATGGGTTCATCATTTGATGGCAGAGAGGTTGGGGTCTTCTTAGCAACAGTATTAAAAAGCATTCTGGGAACACAGGAGTTAAGAGTCAGGCAAATACTGCAGTTAAAAATATGTTGGTGATGATAATTTACATTATGTCATGCATCATCCAAATCAGTAGAACAAATAATGTTATTGTTCAATTCAGAAACATTAAGCAACAACAAGGCAATGCTTTATTTTCAAAATCCATATGGTGGGTGCATATGTGTATTTCTCAAAAATGAATGTAGTCTTATTAAAACTTAGTAATGTCATATTTGAAATTTTTCAAGTACAAATGAATTGTTCCAGTAGAACAATCTTTGAAATCCATAGTGGTTCAGTTTTGAATAAAGTATCTCCATAGAACTGGTTCAAAAACCTGGTTTTGTTTTCTAGAGTCAACTGCAGTCATCAAAGGAAATGTATGGTGAGTTTTCTTAGACAAAGATTGCAATATGTCTTAAAGAATTCAGTGTTCTTATCTAACTTATATACTGCCATTATTAATCATACTGATGAAGGACCTAGACATTGAATATACATGTTCATTAGAATAGACATTCATTCAATAGACATTGAATATATATGTATATGTTCTGTCTAGTACTATATTATTTTTATGTAGAACCATTCTTGTTTGGTAAAAATTTATTTATTAAGACAATATGTAGCATCATAATCTATTAGTAAAAACTGACAAATTTCACTTGAATACATATAACCCAAAAATACATTATGAAACAGAATTCAAATATGCGATAGTGGAATTTTAGGGGAAAAAATAAGAGTTCTTGGAAACAAAGGTAGCCTTCTGACTGTAATAGAGAATGTTCTATCTTAACTTATACACATGTACTGCATTGTGATTTCATGCACTTAGTAAACTGGTTAAGTACTGTTCAGAGCAGTAAGTTCCATGTATGAGTATGATCAACAATGCATTAAGCAGAAAATGGTATTGTGCAATAGCTTATTCAAGATCATATTAGTTCTTTACAGAATCCAAATCAGGAGACTTGATTGAACAGTTTATTCACTCAGTACCTTTGGTTTATGTGTGGAAGAATGTCTCCTAAACAAACTGTCTTGTATTTGTGTTGTGCATAGAAAAAACATGAAAGCACCCATGATATCAATTTGTTCTGCTATTAAAAATTGAACACAGAAGCAAAATTACTAGCGTTCTGCAACTTAAGTTTATCCAAATGAACACCTTGTCTGCTAGAGTTTTTTGAGATTTTTATTTATACACTTATAATACAGCATAAATACACTGGTATTGAAAAGTTTCACATTTGGTCGATTTCTCCAGAACTGATGGACATATTTTAACAAATTTGGGCATGGATATAGGTTGATATGATGCAAGACAATATATGTACTTCAGTTACAGTACACCTGTATGATCTTGCTTAAGTTTCATTGTTGCAGCAAGATCTAAAACAAAGGTTTATGTGGGCAAACCAAAAAGGAGGTTAATGTGGGGGGATGGTCCCCTCTAATACTCATACAGCTGTATTAGTCAACTGAACAGAGTGACTTCATACTGGAAATGAGGCAGTTTATGAGTCATTTCAGATGGTCCCACTCCTGGAGTAATGCTGTTTTTGGGTGCTGGAAAAAGAGATTTGTAATTGCCTTTCCATGAGCCGCATCTACAGAATTCCTCACTTTCCAGAAAATCATCCACCAGAATAACCCTATATGGATGAGTGTTGTTATCCATAACCCTTTGAAAAGGTGAGCGTAAGGATAAGACTTTAAGATCTGTTACACTTGCAAGACCTACTGTGTACCTGCTTGCCTCTGCACTCAAGCGAGCCCATTTATCATGTTTGGGAACATCAATTCTGGATCAGAGTTCAGTGGGAGACCATTTTAAACAAATGAGTCCCTGATTCAGCCTAATTGGCTGATTCTTAACATGGAGAAATCTAGAGATCCACTACCTAGCTTCCAACATCTGAGATAGGGATAGTAGAGTAATAAAGGTTTGATGGTATGGGCAGGCATCATTTAGGATGGCATGAATACCTTCATGTCTTTGATAGAGGTTTTGTGATTATTGCAAAATATAGGAAAATCAGGCTGTCTGTTCATCTGTTTAGAAATGCAGTTGGCTGTCATGATATTTAGTAGATGGATCCAAACTTGAATCCTATAATATCTGGGGTGCTTTTAGCAAGGCATTGCAATTTGACTTCCCTTTCCCAGAGCCCTCAAGGACCTGAAAATAGTGTTGCTGTAGGAGGCAGACCATCTGCCACAAGGGCTTATAAACTGTATCATTTCGAGAATGGTACCATCTTCTGAGAGCTGTGAGTTTTATAGCCTCCTTTGTTGTTCAATCTTGTAGGATCTGTTTTAAAATTTCTGTGCTCATAAGCCTTACATGCATTTATTTGTATGTACTATAACTGTTTGTGTCGTACGTATTTTTTGTATCATTTTAACCTATGTTTGTACTAGATTTCATTGAAGTCTTCCTGTCAGTCCTGGAGGTAATCGCTCACATGTGAAAATTATCTTAATTTTGAACACTAGTTTACAAGGGCATCCCTTCACTAAACCAGATAGCTCTGCTTTAAGCAGTTAACCAACCAGTGTGTAGCTTTGTTCTTGGCCACTGCTAGATTGCTCCGTGTTGGGTAAGCATATTTTAAAAATATCAAGTTGGCAGAATATTCACCCCCCCCTCCTTTTCCTTTCTTTTAAGTGACCATTACAGCAGGAAGTATCCTCTTTTAATGGCAACAACTGGAATACTAATCGTTAGCACTTTACAGACTATCACTACATCTTTGTCTTTATAGTAACTTGTTATTTACACAAATGCAACAATTTTACTGCCAAGGTATACCACAATTGTTTGTAATCAATCATTCATTTTCAATAATGTACTCACGTATTTGAATTAGTGTTGTCTTAAGGGTTCTCTAGAACATGGTGGACGTGGTGCTATACTAATTAACCGTATGGTAGAGGCATAGTGCCCACGTCCCCCGTTCCTTATCCTTATCCTTCATTTAAGTCGAGAAGCAGTGGATATTTTAGAAGATTAATTTTATGAAAACATGTAGGAAAAGGTAATGACATACAATCCTTTCACATCTCTAGTTTTTTAATTTGGCTAATGCCATTTTGATTTTGTTAAATCAGAGGGTATAGAATTTCGGGTAACATATGCAGGAGCCTAAATATAAAATGTTTTTCAATGAAGGTAAGTTGTTTAAGAAGAAAACGTTTTAGGTGGAAAACTTATTTGTAGATTGTTGTTGATAATTTTAGTTGCTGAAATGATAAATGCAGTGAAAGGAAAATGTACATGGAAGACATTTTTTGATTAAAAAAAAATCAGCAATGGAAGAAAATTTCGGAATTTCGTGATCGTACTTACCACAGAACAAAATTGGGCAAAAACGAAATAAATTGGGGGAAAATATCTGTAATTTATGAACTTTAAACTAAAAACAATGACTGTATTAAAATAAAAATATATTGTTAAGAACATATGTTATAATACACTGGTGTGCAAAAATTAAGGACGAAGTCGAAAAATTAGCATATCAGCTGAACGAAGAGGCAGAGCGGACAGAAAGACCAATCAGGAGATTAAGTAAGGTGATGTACGGTAGCACATGCGCAGATATGCAGGTAGACGTAATGAGGAAGTGTGAGTAGTATAAAGCATGTTGTCGGTGTAAGATCAGTATTTCTGGCAAAGAGATTGCACGCCGTATAGCAGTTAAAATCACACCGAGTTGCTGCCTCAGCGAGAAATGGCGAATAATCAATCTGTTAGACGACATCTGGATGCTTTTACCCGAGGTCGAATCATTGGGAAGTTGGAGGAAGGCCGTAGTGTGACAAGTGTGGCTGCAGAGTTCCGAATTGCTCACAGCATCGTTTCACGACTTTGGAGACAATTTCAAACTACAGGAACAGCTATCCGGGGGTTTAGTAGTGGTCGGCCACGAGGAACCACACCCGCAGATGACCGGTATATTGCCTTACAGGCCAGAAGAAACAGGTGGGAGAAATCGCTAGACATGCGACTGGACGACCGATATCGCGTTTTACCGTGGCCAGAAGACTGCACGGTGGTGGTCTGTTTGCACGACGCCCTGTACGGTGTGTACCTCTAACGCCTGCCCATCGGAGAAGGCTTTCTCTGTGGTGCCGGGAACACCGGAATTGGAGAGACAATGAATGGGGACGAGTACTCTTTACAGATGAGAGCAGATTCAGTCTGAGTAGCGATTCTCATCGCATACTCATCTGGAGAGAGCGGGGAAGCCGCAGTCATCCCTCGAACATCATTGAAAGGGACAGGTATGGAGGTGGCGGTGTTCTCGTTTGGGGAGGCATCATGCTTGGTAGTCGTACAGACCTTCACATCTTCGACGCAGGTTCAGTCAACGGGACCCGTTATTGTAACGAGATTCTTCTTCCATATGTGCGTCTTTTTAGAGGTGCTATGGGTCCGCAGTTTCTTTTCATGGACGACAATGCACCATGTCATCGCACAGTAGCTGCCGAACAGCTCTTAGAGAGTGAGGATATTGAACGTATGGATTGGCCGGCATGATCCCCGGATCTCAATCCCATCGAGCATGTATGGGATTTTCTAGGCAGACGCTTGGCAGCTCGTTCCTTACCACCAGTAACGATTCCGGAGCTTCGATTGGCGCTGCAAGACGAATGGGCAGCAATGCCTCAACAACTCATTGACACCCTCATTCTCAGCATGGGCAGACGCTGTGAAACCTGCCTAGCAGTCAGGGGAGCTCATATCCCCTATTAAAGACCGGATGTTTCTTGCTGGACACCCATCACAGGGATATTTTGGCCTTCAGTCGCATTGCGCTCCATGCTACTTTTTCAATAAAGCTTCTTTTTATCCCTCTGATTTCTCTTTTAGTAAGTGTTGCTTACATTACTCATGTCCTTACGTATTGGGAATCTTACGGTATTAAATGTGTTGATTTGGAAAGCTTTTGTACAAAGTTATATTGAAAAAACTGTCTCATCCTTAATTTTTGCACAGCAGTGTATGAGATGTGTGTGTGCAAATGTTTATATGATATACGCGTTGATTTTTATAGAAGAAAGCTGTATTGTCAGATAGAATTACAGGATGTTTTAGGAAATGAGACCTTTTTTATAAATTAAACGTCAGAACCAACATCAATTCAATATATATAACATTTTGCGAAATTTTTAATATCTTAGTGTGCCGCCCTACCGGGATAGTGGTTAGCGAGGCTCAATGCTGTACCGAAGGTCCGGGTTCGAGGCATGCATATTTGTAAATGTACAGTGTCTTTACGGCATGAGATCACTCTAAATATGTCGCGAGCCAAAAATCCTCTCGAGAGGTTGCTGGTAAGTGAAGAGGGGGTGGAAGACCCGTCCCACCGGGGTTCTGTGGATAAAAATTGCAGACAGAATGGAGCAAAGTCTTACTGTATGGTGCTCTATGCTGTTGCCAACTACAGGCGCGATCTTGTGCTCCTTGCCACGGTGAATTTCGTGGGCTTGTTCTGATGTTACTGTCAGACAAGTGAGATGAGTGGCAATATATTTTAGTGTTAATTGAGATTTAATTTGTATAAAAACATTAATTTCAGCTGTTGATAATTCTGTAAAGACATGAGCTTCAGTTTCTAAGTGAAACACTCCAATATTCACCGAGATAGTGGTAGTCTGTCAGAACCGGTTGCTCTGAAATCATGCTGTTGTTTGAAAAAGGCTTCTCTATTCCTCTTTCTTTATATATATATATATTTCTAAAAGAGGACTTGAAAATGTGTTAAGAAAAAAGTGGAAAAAAGCAATGTTTATCTCACTGATTTCGAGATAATAAATTTGCGAGTTTATTTCTGTTATTTCTGGCGGATTTATAAAATGGAAAGATAACTTGAACTTTTGGGGGAGCTCTCGTCTTAAGACGTAGCGTACGTTAGCTGCTTTTAAAAATTAATTAACGATTTTGGGGTGATTTCGACGTGAACCATCCTACAAATCATCTCTGATCTTTATTCATTGTCAGATTAACATAAAATAATAATACGCAGCATTTGAATTCATGTTAAAAAATGTTTATTTGAAATTACATCGTTTCTGGGGTGTATATTGACATTTTCAATCTCTTAAAAAGGGTCTGAAACGAGTTTTCTCCAAGCTATCGGGTGAATTTTTAACATGCGCTGTTATCCATATCTAATCGTTTACGCTTTGTCGGGTAATATTATTTAATATTCTGAACTTTAAAGTAATTCTTAACATGCATAAATATTACTAAAGAAACAGAGAAGAAACCTTTAATGTGTTATCAACTGCTGCTCAGGAGTCGTCGTATGTTATTGGGCACGAAAAGCAGATGGTGAACTTTCTTAGTGAGTAAAATCAAAGTAGTCACGCTTTTTTCTAATTTTGATTAAAAAAGGACACAAATTGTCTTCGCACGCAAGGAAACATTGATAAGAGCCCAATAACAATGGCGCCTGGCTCTATTAGGGATGGGTAACCAGTTTCTGAAATGATGCCGTAGATTTCTGTCGGAGGTATGGCGACGGACAGACTGGCTCCACCACACCTGGTAGTTTCGAGTTACCTACCGTCTAGACGGAGCCATTTCACGTTCTAAGGCTTTATTGTAATATTTAACTTATACAATCATTGATACGCTCGATATTGAATTCGAAGTTTTGTATAATACGGAAGTAAAATTAACTCACTACTGTGAAATTATAGCGGAAAAGTTTCTATCGAATTCGAGTCAATTTGGAAAATTAGCAAACTAAATGAAAAAATCAAAAATTTCATAATTTCTGATTTGCGTATTTCTCTTTCGCTCTTTCTCTTCCGTTCACGGGAAACATCATGCAAAATTGTTGAAACAAACCTTCGCAAATTTAGATATATAAATTAAAAGCTCTTTTTTTTTTTTTTTTTTTCTTTCTTTAGTCCAAAGGGCGTTAGCCCAGAAAGGCTATTAATTTCGTTTGGCATTTTGCGTCGAAAACTTTATATGTCCGTTTCTACTTTCAAATTGTATGTTTCTCGCATTGTGATAAAACAACGGTACATAGAGCCATCAAATTTTGAATAATGTACATTTTCACCAGAATATGGGCATCTGGAAGGCCAAATTTGAAATTTGTTTTATCATTGATTTAATATTTTGTAACACTTTAACGAATTTTTAATTAAGAAACTCAACAATCTTAAAGCGAGCAATGACAACACTGTACCGAAAAAGAAAACATTTGTATCTGCAGCGCGCGAAGAAATTCTAAAGATATGCTCATTTTAAAAGTATTTTGCGATATTGCTGTTGAATTGAATTTGATGGTTTAAGTACGAAGAGCATGATATGTAATAAATAAGGGTAACACACAAAACGTTAAAAAAACGCCCATTTGAGCGTAATGTAAATTCCGAAAGTTTTATATTTTTTTTTAGCTAGATATTCTTAACGAAGCTTTAAGTACTTGTATTACACATATTGATTAACTTAAGGTTAAAAAAAGGAGCTTTTAAATTGAGCACGTTCACTGATATTGTGCAAACTGAGTCAGACCAAAAGGAACTTAAATTAAGTTAACTAATAATGAGAATGAATTTTAAAAAGGATTTTGCTTTGGAGTGAATCTTATTCTTTTATTATTTTTTCCGTTTTATTTCTTTTTTAGAGTTCCAGCTGTTTAAAATTCGTTTGCTTTAATTTTGTTCTACTCAGATTGTGATGATTATTTTTATTTATTAGTTTAACATTTAAAAACTTGCAAAACATATTTTAAAACTTGTTTTACTGCCTTTTTAAGACGTACTTGTTTAACATGATTACAATACTTCCAATTTGGTTCTTATTTGAATATGTAAGTCTTTAATTATGTTAAAGGGGAGTCGCACTTTAACATAACATAATTAAGTCACTTGTAGAGACATTAGGATTTTTTTTTTTTTTTTTAAAGCAGGCAAGATGAAAAATTAGGCATGCCAAGAAGGTGGGAGAAATACTTTATATACTTCCCATTTTAAAGGTCGACATTTTAAAGGGGACATTTTAAAAGGCGACTCGGGTTTTAAGGGACCCATTTGCCAAATCCTGGGTGTGGAGAATCCTCATCCAACACCTTTTAGTTCGAGCGCCACTGTAGAGACATTAGATATTTTTGATAAGCAGGCAAGATGAAAAATTAGCAACGCCTTCCCTGGGAATCGAACCGCGGACCTCTCAATTACGCGCTGAGCATGCAGACCACCACACCACGAAGGCACGCCAAGAAGGTGGGGAAAATACCTTATAAACTAAAAATGTTTTTTTTTTGGGGGGGAAGCGTTAGTGTGTGTATAGCATTCTTTTTATAAATAGCAAGGGCCTTCATTCTACTAAAGAGATTGCGCAACAATTGTAAATGAAAAGTTTAATTTATCTGCTCTCTTGAACTGTAACAAACTTTTTTTATATTTTCCAAGATGTAAATTTTCAGATGATTTTAAAAAGTTAATTGCAAAGTAATTTTAGGCAAAGGGAATATGTACTTCTGATTACCTTATTTTAACTTCCTGTTCAAAAATTATGCTATACAAGTTCTTATAAAATCTTTACTTCTATTAAGCGCATAAAAATTAGTCAGGTCGACATTACCCTGCGACTGGGGAAGAAAAAATTTCGTTTTGTCCTTCTCTTTCTTTATCCCTCCCTTTTTCCCCCCCTCTCTCTCTCTCTCTCTTTTTTTAAATTTCTATTTTATTCCATGAATTTTAGTTCAATTTAAAAGCATAAAAATGATGATGAAAAATGTTTTCTAATCTTCTAAAAAGTTAATTTTAATTTTTAAATTTAGAAAATAAACTTTAAACTGTCAAATTTTTGAAATAATATAACTTAACTGTTTTGTTGTACTAAACACTTGCTTAACATAATTTTTTTAAAGTTATTATATTGAAATAAATTATTTTCTTACAAATTTTGCTTTGGATTTAAATCTAATTTTGATGCTTTTTTCCATGTTTTGTAATATTTCAGAATTTAACTATTTTCGTTTTAAAAAAGTTTTAATAATTCAATGGTTAAATCCAAAATAAAAATTTTTAGGTATAATAAAAAACTCAAAAGTTTTCAAATTATTTTGTGAATGACAGAAGAATCTGAATATTTTAATTTAAAGAAAAATGCAAAATTGGGAGAAATTTACTTAAAATTTCAAATTTAACATTTCTTTAAATGTAGACAAGCGTTCAAAAACATTTCTAAACACGTTTTCTAATAATGAGATAGAAATGAAATTTACAGTTCGAATGTATTAATATGTAAGGAACATTTCGCTCTAAAAATTTGAATTTTTTTAAAAAAAACTTATGGTGTGTCTTTTTAAGAGAAAAGATATAGGCAGATACAATTAACATTTGTTTAAGGACAATGACATGGAGTATGTATATTCGTTTGCTTTTTCCAATGGATTAATTTATGTATTTCATGTTTATAAATATCTTAAACTATTGACGCTTTAAAAGCTTATTAATTATTTATTAAATACAATTTTGCCTGTTTTAAATATACATAAAATTGTGTTCAACCGACAATTAATTTACTGAATTTTGCTTGATGACATCGTATGATCTATGTAAGATTTCTGTTTAGAGGCTGAGTAAATTACATAAAACTCGCGTCTTTAATATATTAATCCTTTGACTACTAACAGGACATACATGTCCCACTAAAAGTTTCAAAAATTACTGCTGGATTATCACTGCGGCTGGGACATAGCTGGACTTTTGGCTTAAAAACTGCTTGTCAAAAAACTCCCAAATGCTAAATTTACCTTATTTATGACTTATTTTGTCCACATGGATAGAAAACGGAGTAATTGTTTTTTATATTCGCAGTCAAATGGGTTAATATGTATATCACTTTTGCTTAATGAGCAAGAACAAAGGTTTGTAATTGTTCATTGCACATTTCCTTTCAGAACCTTTTATAACTTTCTATTAAATTTAAGTCTCATTATGTTTCACACTAATGAAGAAAACTACCATTTTAAATATGAAAGCAATAAATGTTTTCTTTTTAAGAACAGGTTAACAGTTCTGATCATAATAATTTCAAAATTTTCTATTGGCGGATAAATGATATAATTTATTAAATTAATTTGACAGCCTAAGCTACTGTCAGTTTATGCTGTTCAAGATAATATGTTGAGTGCAATGAAAACTTTGGGATATTTATTTAAAAGTTAATGTAGGACAAATTATGCTGCGAATTACATATGTGCTTTTTTTACTAAGGTAATAATAGTTATCTAATAAAATTTTATTCGATTATGACGAAATTTATTATATGAAATAAACTGAAACGCAGAGATCGTTTTAAAAATAATCAATATTTTTGATAATATAAATCAATAAATTAATCAGTAGTAAATATCACCTAAAGATTTATACCGGAATCATGCCCGTCATCTTAAATACTTCTTCACTTTTTCCCGCAAATTTCTTTTTACTATGCTAAATATAGGAAATAAATATGCTAAAATGTTTTAAAATTAGACAAAACTGACCTTGTGACCTAAATTGTCATTAATTTTAGAGAAATGAATAATAGATTTTAAAAGGATTGGAACTGTATTCAACTCTATAATATCTATTTATGCCCAAAAGGGCGTCAGCCCAGAAGGGCTATTAATTTCCTTTTGCCATTTTGCTTTGAAAACTTTAAATGTCGGTTCATTTTTCGAATTGTTGCCACCAATCGCCCTGTGTTATATATTTAAAGAATCTGAATGATGAAGAATCTGCATAAATGTAGGTGTCTCTCGCATTCTGATAAACCTACGGTACCTTGATCCATACAGTTTTGAATAATGTAATCCTCCACCGAATCCATCCTAATTTGAAATTTGTTTTACTATCGATTTCATATTTTGTAACACTTCAACGAATTTTTGATTAACAAACTCAACGATTTCAAAGCGCGCAATGGTGCGAAAAAAAAAACATTTTTATCTCCATCGCGCCAGACTAAGTATCAGAAATTCTAAATGTATGTTCATTTGAAAATTATTTTGTTATATTGTTGTTGAATTGAATTTTATGGTTTAAGTGCAAAGAACATTTAATAAATAAAAGTAACACACAAAAGGTTAAAAATTTCCCTTTGGGGATAATGTAAAATCTAAAAGTTTTCAGTTTTTTTTTTTTTTTTTTTTTTAATTCTAACACAACTTTGTATGGATTGGTCCAGCAGGCAAAAATAATCATAAATCTTTGAATCTTCATTGCGTGAATGTAAAGTTTACTTTTCCCATTAATAGTATATGCAAGGAGAAAACATCTTTACAGGCAAACTATGTTAAAAAAAAACTGCCATCGGAATGTACCAGAGCAAAGAAACCATGCAAAGAACTGTACTTTGAGTTGATTGAGCACTTAATACATACGCTTGGCTTTTAGTGAGCATACAAACATCTGACATGAAATTCTTTTTCACGTTAAATAAATTCCCTTGTATCCCAGATGAGTTTACCATAAACATTGTACTTTCATCAAGGAATTCGAAGCAATTAAATTAACAATATACTGCGAAATTCCACCTTGTTTAAAGTGTGAAAGAACGTATATGAGTTAAAATATAAAGGCGGAAGCCATAAATACTAATTTATTAAGTTGATATACTGTTTCCTGAATTAACTGTTGTATTCTAAAAAGAGTCCAATAAAATTCCAGCATATTTATAACGTGTTTCCTCACAAACGGTTAGCTATCAACACTAATAAAGAAAAATATAAAAATTGCGATTGTAGATAGTCAAGCGTAGTTGTTATTAAAGCATCAACGTAAATCGCACGTTGTGGCATGATGCGCGTACTCCTTATCGACGGCTGAAGTTTGCAACCTTGCTGGCTGTTATCCAGATAACTTCCGACGCTGTTCGAATAACGGATGGTCTTTTTTTTTTTCCCTATTAATTGCTGGGGAATCGGGAAGCACGTTTTTGAATCTATGGTATTTTGAAGCTGAGAGAAGGTGCCGATCGATTGTTCGACGTCACGTGACGTCGGAGGGTTTTCCCAGTCACGTGGTGCGCAAAAGTAATTCAACTGGTAAACTGATGTATCTCCCACTTTGGCGATAAAGTAAAGCAGTATGATTTTTTCCGTCAAAGTTCCAAACTTAATGGCTACTATTGTGGAAAATGTTACTTTATTACGTTCTTCTATGTTTCAATCTGGAATATTATTAATGCTATCTGTTTAATTTTTCACAGCGAACATGCAGTTATTTAGGTACGAAAATTTAACGTAAATTAAAATTTGCTAAATTATTCTGAAGTACCATTAGCAGATAGCAATGCTGCTAGAAAGTTCTTTGCGATTTGTTGAATGCCCGTGAGTTTAAATATTTGGAAAATATAATAAGACCTGTTGTGTCGACAACATATGGAAACACAGTTTTTTGCATTAATTCTTTTTACAATGATATCTGAAATCCTCCCTTGTTATATGGAATTTTCTATGAATCATGATCATGGGTATTATAAATAAAGTTTACGCAATATACAATAAATTATTCAGCCCAAAGAGGCGTTAGACCAGAAGGGTTTTTAGTCTCGAAACGGCGTTTCGCGTCGGTTCACGTTTCATGCACAATTCACTTTTTAAATTGTTACTACCAAATATTATTGCCCTGCATTATATTTAAAGAAATTAAATAATGAAGAATCTGCATGATTGTATGTTCATTTCTCGCTTTGTGAAAAAACATCGGTACCTAGAGCCATCAAATTTCAAATAACGTAGTCTGCCACACGAATATAGCCACCTGGAAGTCCGAATTTGGAATTTGTTTTATTGCCTATTTCATATTTTGAAAACTTTAAAAAATTTTTGACTAACAAACTCAACGGTTTCAAAGCGAGTCGTGGCAACCCATTGCACGAAATAAGATATCTTTATCTCCAGCGGATGAGACTGTCGGAAATTCTAAAGATATGCTGTTTTTAAATATTTTTAGCCCAAAGGGATATTAGCCCAAATGCTCTCGAAACGTGTATGTGTATTTAAATGAAAAAACAATCCTTTGGGTGTAATGTAAAATCTGAAAGCTTTCAAATTTTCACTTATTTTAACTAATATTTTAGTTTCTCTAGTTCTCTTTTCATTTGGAAGATGGTAGGAAAATAAAGCGAATAAAAAATTAGCTACAAAAATGATTTTCACTAGTGTTAAAATTGATATAAGAGGATATCAATACAGATTTCAATTAACAGAGAGGCATGAAATCAAATAAATTCAGATCTCATATCTTAATGGAAAATTTTTAAACCATACACTCCTAAAAAACATATTTACAGCAATCAATTAGAATAAACATATATGAAATTGAGAAGCTTAAACAACGAAATTATTTTTTTAATAAATAGCGGAGATTTAATTTAAAGGTTTATGCTTAAGGGTTCATCAGAAAACCTTCGGAAATATGTTTATTCCAACTTTGACTGTTCCGTACCTGAAAGTCTTTATATCTGAATTTGATTTTGTTTTGATGTTGTTCCTTGGTATTTCAATACTATGTATTTTAAGCATCTCTTATTTTATGACTATACTCCTGTTGTGCATCTGAAATAATTATCTGAGTTTTATGTAAGTTTTTATTTTTGATCTGAAATTTTTCATATGCAAGTTTTGTATAAATTTTCACAAAGCAAGGCTAAGACACTCCAATATTTTAAAATATTGATACAGAGCTAGACTATGAAAATATTAAATTTAAATATTTAAAAATTTTAAATATTTAATCCTAGACGATTATTTTATAATTTTTAGGGTTTTATTTTATTTTCCTAATATTTAATTTTTAGTTAGTCTTTCCTTTATAGCTTCATTTTTCTGCCAACACTTTCCTGTCAGAATGAGTTTTCAGTTTCACGCTTAGTGCAAAGTACGGAGGAAACTACTACCCAAGCTGAGGTTTGAGCTATTTCACACACAGCGTGTTCTGCCTGTCGGTCATGTTGTTGCTAATAATTAAAACTTGCTATTTTACGGTCGTGCATATTACTTGCCTGTTAATCTATATCAGAGATATTAACCAAAGAGCCAAACTACGCATTAAATATCTCTGTGTAGCTTCGGCTAAATATTCAACTTAGAATTAGTTTAGTTCCATGTTTTCTACCTTTAAATTAAATCCATAAGTGCTGGCTAGTTGTACACCCAAGTAGGGTCATCTGTGAATCTATCTAAGTTAAAATAAAAAGGGTTATTTTAACCTTTCTTCTATTGTTGTTAATGACTCAGTAGAACTTAGCAAATAGTCACTTTGCAGTTCTAGTAGGTTCGAGTAGTCAAGTAACTTTAATTTAGCTAGAGCACTATAACTTCATTTCATTTTAAAAGCCTGCTGTTATTTTAAACTTGTGTTTGGAGATACCTTGAATGTAGACGTATCTAACATATGTTTGGCGCATAGAGTAATTTATCTGGGTTCCACTCCATAAAATCTAACACCAACCAACCAAAACCTTCGGTTTCCTTAACATGACCTAAATTTATTTTCAGCAAAAGAAGCATGAAAAATGTAAGTGATACACTTCAAAAAATGTCACTTTGGTAATTTAAGAAATTTGACTGTAAAATAATAAAGAAATGCTTTCTAAAATGAACTATCTGAAAACTTCTATCTCTCAAGTCCTTTTGACGTTTAAAAAAAAAAGTAATAAACTCAGTACTATTATCTATTCTGTTTTTCTCAAAAGAAAAAAAAATAGGGATTGTTGCATATTTTACCAAACTAAACATTTTTACGTTATGAAACAATTTTGACTCATTTTTAAAATGTTTCAAATCAAACATTCTCTTTATTTTTGTGTATTTTATATAACACAATAACGAAATTTAGTTTTAAGTTCTGTAATTTTTTATGTGTGGTAATTGAATTCCAGCTTTTCAGTGCAATTATTGCAGTCAGTGTTAAATATTTATTATTGCACAGAATTCGAACGCTTTTTGCTTTAGAAATGATATTTTTTCCGTGAACTTTCTAATAGAAACAGTTCATACTTTCAGCGCACATTAAGGTAGTTGTTGTTGTTATCTTGTCTATGTATTTCATGGAAGAACGGTTCCCAGAGCCTCAAAGAGGTTGAACTTCTACTCAACCCCCGCCGGATTTTTAGAGAGAGCATCCCGAAGGGGGGAGTCTCCCACCTCTCTCTCCTTCCGCCTTTTGGTACCAATGTAGGCTCTCCTAACCAATATATTGTCTGAGAGGACGTATATGAAGGTAACGTAACAGAAAGCATAATTTAATAAGCCCGTTTAATGCTGAGAACTGAGGTGCCCATGTTTGAGTGAAGGACTACGTGGATTAAAACTGTTGATGGCTCTAAGTAACAGACTATTCCACAATGCGAGGAACATACATACATATTTTTAGTTGTTTAATTTTGCTTTAAAATAATATATTTAGTGGTAACAATTTGAAAAGTGATTCAGATCCAAAAGTGATACGGACAAAACGTGATTGTCAAGACTAGTCCCTCTGTTGCTAAAAAAAAAAGAAGCCTGGTGCATAAAGTCACCTTATAAAAAAGTGTTTTTTATATAGCAAACTTATTGATGTATTTTGTTAAGAAGAAGAAATAAACTCAAATACTATAATAAAAAATTTGATGTGCACACCACATGACTTCCTTGTACGGAATATTAAATTATACGCATTTTTTCTTGCATTTCATTTCAACTTATTGGATTGAATTAAATCTACTTCGCCGACAACGCATAAATCACAACAGAATAAATGCATTCTTTAAAATTCACTCTATTTGTTTACCATAGTGACACTCTACTCTGGCGCTCGGTTCACTTAACAGTATTATATTTCGTTCATATTATAACTCAGAATGCAGAAAATTTATATCTTTTAAAGAATTATCTAATCGTTGCCACATGTTCTATTCAAATACTATAATAAATCTAGAACGATGTATTAAAAAAATTAAGCAAACAAAACAAAAAAGAAACAGTTTTCACAGACGATTGAGTATTTCTCATTCAATTAATTCAGTTCTCATTTTGCGACAAGGCAAAAATACATAAAAACTCAAAATATCTGTATTAAAAATTACGAAGTAAATCTTAAACACTTATTTCCTCGAAAAAATTCCAGAAAGGATAAAGCATGATTTAATTGGCAATAATAAATTAAGGCGTTATCTTTGTTGTTGCGAAGCTAAGTTTCTCTAGATTGTCAACAAATCCACTATCCTGCTGTTTCAAATGTAAACAACCAATGGCCGCCATCAGGAAAATTATTAGGCTTAGCGGCACTTAAACAACTTTAAAATTGTTGATAATTCTAAGAATATTGCATACATATTTACTAAAGGCATAAAAATCTTAACCTGAAGATACGAACAACATAATTCAATCATTTTTAAAGCAAAAAAAATGTACAATTTACAAACATATAAGAGTAAAGAAACTAAGATCACTGAGCCGGGTAACAGTGTGGATATATATATATATATTTATATACGTCTGGTGCGGCCGATTGCAACCAAAATACAAGGTGCACATCTACATGTTATAGCAGTCCTATATACTAAATTTCAACGATCTAAGGCTACTCGTTTTTGAGTTATGCGAGATACGTACGTACATACGTTCGTACAGACGCAACGGAAAATTCTCTTCAGAATTCATTTTAAAGCAGTTTTATAATTTTCTTGGATGAAAAGAGTATTTTATTCTGTCCTTACGTACAGATATCACGCAAAAACACCGTTAAATTGCATTCGATAGCGGCCAAAATGGATATTTTCGTTGAAATATGCTGAAACTTTTCGCGATTATAATACTTCCTTTTTACTTTGTACAAGGAAGTAAAAATTGGTGCTTTGAATTTCATTGTCGATGTAGCTATCAAAACTTATTATTGAAAATAGGCAGTCACAGATGAAAGGTTTTCGCTTCCTGTTAAATGTAGTACTGTACTGAATACTATTTATATAAACTCCATGGTTTATTTTAGGGTTATGAACATTTATAATGTTTTAGTTTTTGTGTACTTACTGCAAATTGTCTAATTTTTAAATATGTAACCGTACGTAATAATTTTTCTGATCTCCTACTATTGCTATGATCCACAAAAAGCTGTATAACATCCGCGCAATGATACGTATGTAATTTGGAAATCTTGGGATAGAAAGGCTGCGTAATTAAGAAACTTTTATTGCAGAAAAAATGAAAACATTAATGATGAAATTTTTTAAATGAAAATGATACATATTTGACTTGCTGTGTAGTATTATTGAGCAGTGAAATGAAGACTTTTGTGATTATCAGTTTCCTAAAAAGTAAAATTTATTTAATGAAATAGTTTCCCAAATTTTGAATTTGAATCATGGTGGTTAATGAAGTGTATTCCCATTGTTGGGTCCAAGTTAGCATCCCAGACAAGGTTCAGATATTTGTGATTTACGAAATATGAATAAATAACATCTATTGATCCAAACATCCGCTCGAAAACTAGGTGAAAGAAGAAGAGTGAAAAGAGATACTCGCTTTATATTTGTCAGAGCTCTCTAGGTGAAAATAGCCCTCGTGTTCTTTGTTTAAACAAAGTAATCTAGTCTAATCAATTTTCAAATGTTACAAAATTCATTTTTTTTTAGTAAATTGTTATCATCGCCTAGTTCTGTATTAGTATTTTAAAATACTGGAGTTTCTTAACCTTGCGTTGTCTTATTTGTATAAAGTAAAAATGAAGAATCATATGCAAAATAATAATTATGATATTCTTAAAGAAGTTACTCATCAAACAATAAACTGATTCTGTTTATTTATCATGATGTCGTTTTCTTTCTAAATTCATATCTGCGTGAAGATGTAAATGTAATAAATCAAAATTAAAGTCTGGAGAAATAAAATAATAGTTTCCTTTAAAATTATTCTTCATTTTGAAATCTTGTTGTAGATTTTCTTGATTTAATATAAATGCAAATTCAAAAAGGTACATGTTTAAATTTTTGCTTTGAAAGCAACGCTACTAATTAAAGCCCTTTTTAAAAATACAAAGTGTGTATTTAGAAAAGGTTTGAGAAAGTTTGTTGTTACTAGATGTTAGTGTTCAAAAAAACCTAAAATTAAAAATATGTTCAAAACAAACTCCTTAATTCAAATTTAGAAAAAATAATTATTATTTTACGATTTTCTTATTTTCCCATTTATAATCTGCAATATTTATGACAATAGAATAATTGCAGAAGATAACACATTTGTAGCTGAAGAATATTTCGAAACTCCAGCAGGTAACTATTGTTACTGTAAATCATTTATACAGTGACTCACATAAGTGTTCGTATGCTTACGAGTTTCAGTGAAATGTTGCTTTATTCATTAATAAAAATTAATATTTTAGAATGAAAATTTTTTAATAATATCTATGCATTTCTCTTAGCAAAACTACATTAATTAGTAAATGAACATATTAAAACTTTTTTTTTGTAAAGTTAATAATAAAAAAGTAACAGAAAAGTTACCTGACAAAATTCTTCGTACGCTTTAAAGAACTCTGCATATATTAGTAAGTATTGTAGTATTTCTGTCAGCTAGTATTTTGTAGTATATCCTGCAGTATTCATGACAGCTTTCAAACGTCTGAGCATAGAGTTAATCAGTTTTTTTTTTTTTTTTTTTTTTTTTTTTTTTGTAATATTTGCATTAATGTTCCTCAATTCTTCCATCACAACTCTTTTTAGCTCGATTTTTTTTAATGCGTGTCTTCATACTCTAACCTCTAATTCTCTCCAAATGTGTTCTGTCGGGTTTTAATCTAGTGACTGAGGTGATGCTTTACGAATTTTTAGACAATTATAGACACACCAAAGGCGAACGTTGAGGGCCTTGCGCTTAGGATCGTTACCATGATAAAAAAAATAAAGTTATTTCCTGTATCCTGATGCTGGCATGCACCCTCATATTAGAATCTCCACCTCCCTGCTTTTACTGTTCCAGCCAAGGTCTTGGGATTATGGTCCTCTTTTTTTTCCCTCTATATAAGTACTCGTATACGCCCATAGGAATCAAAAATGTTAAATTTGCTTACATCTGCAAATAAGACTTGATTCCAATATGCTTCGGGCTTATTTACCATTGATTTTGAGTAGAAAAGCCTAAGCTTTCTATTTTTTGCACTTCCAAAACGTTTTCTTCGAGCAGAGTGCTAAGTAATCCAGCTGATCTGAGCACTCGTTGAACAGATTTAAGTAAAACTGAAGTTGAAATATTTTCAGTAAATTCTTGTAGAAATACAACACTCAAACATGGATTTTTCACGGATTTTCTAACTATAAATCTCTGATCACGTTGAGTCACATCGAATCTTTTTTGCCGGACAACCTCTTATTACTTTATTTTGGATCTGATTTTCTTCTTTAGAGCATTTTATCACACACTGCACCGTAGAATGGGATAAATTTACTAATTTAGTGATATTCCGAATTGAATTTCCATCCTTATGATAAAAACATGATCAATTCTTGAATGCCCTTCCCTGCTTTCTTATGACTATGAGACATAGTTTAAACATTAAATAAAATATAACGAAGTAAACAAGGAAAACATAAAGCCAAGCAATTTTTTAAATGTTTCAAAAATAAAAAAAATGGTAGGCTATAATTTTATTTATGAAATTTTACGAAAGTTATTACTTTGTGACAGGGTTACTTTGTGACGTGTTTTATCTATGTCTCTTTACATTTTCGACTTTAGAAAAAGAAAATAAATCAGTATTAAAAATGAAAAAGTTTTGTTCTATTCAATATCACATGGAGATGATATGAACAAATATTGGGTTTTATATTCAAATAAAATTCCGCAATAAAGCGTTTTTCTGAAAATTCTTAAAATATACGAACACTTCTGTGAGACACTGCATGTTCCATGTGCTCTGCGCAGATGTATGGATACTAGAATACACCTAATTTATTGAAGAATTATAGCATCACTGTTTGAGGTACAAAAATGAGTACGTATACTATAGCACTAGTGCTATTTATTTCTTATTATTATTCTTGTTTAGATTAGTTCATTAATGATATCACTATTAAATAAACGTATAAAGTAGTTATCTGATAAAAAAAATGTATGAAAATGTTTTACACGGTTACGTTTTCATTAAGTTTGAATTTTTAAATGAAATAAGAAATTAAATTAATTGAATGCTTTTTACACCAGCTTAAAAAGAATAACTTTCGTACAATTGGAGCCAGTTATTTTATTTTCTGTTACTTTTTGATGTTCTGCAGATTAAAAAGTATATATATGTAATATTTTTAAATTACACAGCTAAATCCACTAAAAAGTAAAAAGCATTTTTAGCTATCAAAATATTCGTGATCATTATATGAATTGAAATAAAATTGTGGCACTTCTTTGTACGAACTGTATTTGAGCATTAATAATTTCAAGGAATAATTAAAATGATATTATAGAGAGAAGTATATAAGACTGATCCCTTTTAAATTCGCTTAATGTTTTCGAAAATTTTTATTCAACTGATTTGATTCAACCTCCATGATCTTAATCACACGAATACAGTTATAAAACATAGAATATATTTTCATCAAATAAAATCATGTTCAAAATATATCAATTTCCACCGAAAGATTTCGATGAACGTTATTCCGAGGACATTAAATGTATGATAACGTATGAGTGACAGATTTTATTATGATCTGTCCCACAGATACATTTGCTCATGTTATTAACATTTGAAAAAAAAAGATACTGGAAACAAACATGGGACATATTTTGTGTCTGCTTGGCGGCGAAGTTGGCGATTTCGCTTTTCAGTGCTGGGGTAACCCTATCCTCGGCTTGTACTTGTCCTTAATTTACTATAATTCAAAGGCCAAGCGTCGCAGGGAAAGCAATATTACAGCAGGAACAGCAGACTACTGCAATTTTAGATGTGATTACTGCTTTCGCTGGATTTGAGTTCGACTCTTTGTTGAATATTTTGTTTACGATAGTAGCTAATGTGATGTGATCTGAATGTCAGATACCAGACAACACATTAACTGCTAAATCACCCCAGATTTCGAATCGAAGGTGCTGCGCGTGTTATCGGAGTAACCATTTGGTGAGTTCTCAATTATATTTTGTATATTTGATTGATATACTGTATAAAAATGTGTTGAGGATAAGATGTAAAAGCGACAGAAAAAGAAGAAGGCAAATACTATGAAATGCAGTATTATATTATCATAATAGCGTTGTTAAAATACATCGAAACAGGATCAGCTATTGAGAGCCAAATAGGAACAGATATTTTTTCTCACTTTAAATATTAATTTCGAACTAAAAATACTTTACTTAATCTAATTATTTAGTTCACTGATATTAACATTTTGCATGTTATATGATATAAATCTCATACGTTTTAATAATCGAAAGCTTCCATCTTCTTGTATTGATTACTATTTCAAATCAAGTCTTTTTATCCTATTCAAAGTTTCGTTCCTGTTTTCCCTAATTTTTATTTGAAAAGAGAAATAGGCAGAGTAAATAACTGTTTTTTTATAAGTTCTTAAAATAACGCGTAAAAGCTAGTTTTTACATGTCATTTTAAGAAGTTAATGATTTTTTTAAATCTCTATAAAATTTTATTTCAAGGTTTAAGTTTCCTGTTTCTAATTTTTAATCCTTGCATTTTCAACTGCCTAATTTTGCTGTATAATTTATTAATTTATTACTTCATGGTTAAAGAATTTATTTCTAAACATATTACGTACTTCAACAGATGCATACAATAAAATGTTTAAGAATGTCCGGTTAATTATATTATATTATAAATATTGCAATTCTCAGGGATAATGATAAAAGTTCGAATTTATTACTACTACTATCTACTGCTAACTATTATCTACTATCTGTCTACTACTAAAATTAACTACAAAATTTTGTCATTTCAAATTCTTTTCCTTATTCATATACCATATTTTTTCGCATCTCATTTAATTTTCCCCTAGTGTTTTCAACACACTTTGAAATTTCTTATTTAGGGTAACAATGTAAATTCTTAGCCAACAATATTGCACGGATTTGAATTGTAAATGCTGTTTTATGAAATATTTATTATCACATTATTGTTAACAATTGTAATACACTACTGTTATCAGCTTATTAGCATTATTCTGCTCTGCCTTTAACATCAGAATAATCAAAACCTAAATATTTTCAAGGATAATAAAAAAGTGGTCAAACAATTATCTAACAAATAATCAACAAAATATTACTTTTCTAAGCAGAACTACAAAATTTTGTTATTTCAAATTCTTTTCCTATTTCATATACCATGTTTACTCGCATTTCGTTTAATTTTCTCCTAGTGTTTTCAACACACAATTTAGAAATTTCTGATTTAGGGTAACAATGCAAAATGTGAGATAGAAAGTACTTTTTGTAAGAAACATTTTGTAATAAAAATAATATCATTGAAGCTGATAAGCCCTTTGAAATATATAATAATATTTATGTGCCTTTATATATGCTTTTTAATATGCTATGTTTATCATTTTATATCAGGGGTTCTTAACCAAAGGGGAATTTCATAGCTTCAGGTGGGGAATTCGGTCAGCCCTTTATTTAGCTGTTAAATATTTAGTTTTTAGTTTATGAATATAAAAATTAGTTTTATTCAAGCTTTCGTACTTATCAACATTTTCTATATTTCTTGGTAATCCTTGACAAGATTAAATGAGAAAATGTGTACGATTTATGTTCAACTAATACTTATCCATTTTATTAAGTACTTCTAAGCAGCTCATTTTATGGAAACAGTTTTTAACACAATGATTATCTTAGAATATCTTAATAAATCTTTCTGTGGATTTTAATATACAAATATTAAAGTAATTAGAATTTCAAAACTAAGCAAAATTGGTTTTTCATTTTGCGATTATTTAAAATTAGGGTGTTTTTTAGGTAAACAATGAATCAAGTTTAATTTTAAAATTAGGCAAACTTCAGTCTAAATTAAAGTAATTAATTCAAACTTTGATCAATGTGTAAATAATTAGTTACAAATAAGTAGAACGTTTTCTAATAATCTTTGATGAACAGCGAGCTGAATTAACAATGTCATTGAAATTAAAATAATATTAAAAAAAGCTTTTAAAATGAAATTCCTACTCTTGCATATAACGGAAATATTATTTCTACCAACTTAAGTTTCTTTTCTATTTTAAACAATGTTTATGTATAGTTATTTTATAACCCTGAAAGTATTGCAACAATTTCGTCTTCATTCTTCGTTACTTTTATTTTCTTCTTTTAAAAAGTGACGAAAACTCTTTTATGTAATGGCATTTTTGTCTTTTTTAAATAGGATATTCGTTTTAAAAATGCTATAACAATCTAGATTTGTTACACATGAGCTGTCATTTATAAAATCTCATTACATTAAGGAAAAAGTAATAGTTTCTTTTTTTAATTCTGAAAGTTTGTCACTTAAATTTTTGTTTAAATAATACAGAAAAAACATTCCTGTTAATCCAGTTAGTTGGATTAACAAGAATCATTTAATTTAACAAGAATCATTTGGTTCGAAAAATTTTCCAAATCTCATCCACACATAAAACAAATTTAAGAAATGGAAAATATTTCAGTTGATCACTTACCCAGAGAAATATTTAGAAATAGGCTTCAAAATCAAAATGAGAATCTGAAGTTTTAATAGTTATTAAAAACCAACATTTTATCACGAAAAATGGGAACTATTGAAATGTTTTGAATTAAAAAGAATTAATTTAATAATTAATAAAAAAACTTTTTTTAATATGTTTGCAAAGTTTTGGCTTCGTGGGTTTCTCAAACGGGGATTCTTATTAGTTATTCAGATACAGCAGTATGTCTGAAAGATCTGTATGGTTAGTTGATTTTAGTTAATACAAAATGCTGGAGAATTTTCTGCTAGAGAAAGGATACTTTCATGGAAGACGTTTTAAAGGAAGCGGAGCTCGTGTTCTTGTTACACATAAAGAAAACCATAAATCATCTATGCAGCCAGCCTCTTCGTTGTGATTCGAAGCTTGGTCTTGTAGAGTCATCAGGTTTATCACAAATATTATCGCAAACCAACAGAATAAATAAAAAATTCCGAGGAAAATACAAGAAAGAGAAAAAAATGCGTGGGTTTGTTGTGGTAACAGGAGATAATCTCACAGTACTTAAAAATTATTTTCGTCCATAACAATAAATAATTTAACTACAAATGATCTGGAATATGTAAATATTGTTAAATCAACAATTGAAAAACTGTAAATTACAAAAATAAATTAAGTGCATAGCTATTAATAACCTATTTGAAATCGAATTTAATCAAAATACAAGAATATATAAACAAAAACATTGCTTATTCTGTTTTGAAGTATGTTCTATTCAAAACACTGTATGCCAGTGAATTAAATTGTTTTAAAATACTAGTAAACTGTTATTAGTATATTCTGTTAATTACAATATATGTTATTCCTCTCTCCTATGTTTTTTAACCGCTGCCAAATACCCCAAGATTTTAGATTAGCCATAGACGTCGTTTCCGGAATTACCCCGGTCAATCGGAAATTTACTATGTTTGTTATATTTGGCGCTAAAGCCGTTACACCGAGTTATAATTCCTGCGTTTGAATTTGCAGGTTTGTTTCTCTGCAGTATTCATGTAGCTGCAAAAGACACACATTTACAGGAGTCACCTTTCTGTCTTAGACCTGGCGCCTGAAAAATTCGCTGTCGAAGCCCTTTATTTGCAACGGTTGCTCGGAAGCAACATATGCTATCACCATTTGCCAATTAAAGGATTATAATTTTCCGTAACGGTACTATAGCTATTTTTAAATGATATGTATCAGTTAAATTAGATGTTGTGTGTAAGTTCATCGGATATAAAAGCAAAATAAGCAAAAATATAATCTATTGTTTTTAGAAAACTGAAAATTCTAATTCACTACCGAAAAAACATCGTTAATGCATTCACAAACCAAAACAAATTGCATTCGAAAAGAAACTTCTGTGACCTTTACCATCATGTTCGATTCTCTCTTCAAAGCTAATGCCTGTTTCATATAATAATCATAATTCTGTATAATTTTATGTAGTTGAAGATTTATTATTTAACACTTGGGTATAAACGTTCACTTTAAAATTTCTGCATAGGAAATTTTGTAATTAATATCTATAAGTCTGTTTATTATAGATAGTAAGGTAAAATACGGTACAGTCTTGGCGCTATTTTGAAAATTGTCGCCAATACCAAAATGGCACGATTACTGCTCATCATGAGTCGCCAAAAGTCGCTAAATCCCGTGTGTACCGTATACTAGGATTAAACCGATAATAACATTGCGTCATTCAACCGATATAACATATACTAGTGACGAATCGTTTGATATCGCCATGTTTGGTTTCAGATGGTCTATTAGAAAGAAATTTTTTATCATATTTATCATTGGCCAACAGAGTAACAGAAAGACAAAATAATAGCAAAAAGGTAAACATTACAATTAAGTGATGCATTTTTTTTGGCATTGTGATTTTGTTATCTGGTTAAAATGATAACGACTAGCTATTGTGTCGCTTTCAAGAACTCTAGAAATGCGGACAACTAAAATGATGATAAGTAATGGAAGTAGTTAATGGAATAACAAGTTTTTAAAAATAATCTAATACGATTTTGTGTATGTATTTCAGTTTCTGCTCAATAATAAATACTATGATCAGAGTTGTTAGTAGTACCATTTTAAGTTGGGTTTTTCGCATGTTCACTGTATATCATGTAATAATTTCTATCCTACTATAAAATGTCATATATCTTTTGCCTTTTTTATTTTCTTTGGCTATGAATATTATTTTAGTTGTGTATACAACATAACATACAAAAATTACTTTTAAATTTTAAATTATTTTTGTTATTATATTTCTAATTACACTGAAGTTTTTTTGGGGGGGGGGGTCTAGTACCCGTTGTAAAATTCTGACACCTCGATATGATTTGAAATTCAGCTCCAGATGCATTTTTCTCTAAAATACCAGCATATTTAAACATTTAAGTCTCGAACTATATTTTTTGTGTATAATTGTATACTTTGTGAAATATGATTATAAGCAGCGCGGAAAGAAATAACAAAAATTAACGTAGATAAAAAATACTGGATTAAAATTCGAAATTTCTGAATTTAAGATATTTTAATTAGGGATATATTAAATGGGAAAATTCTGCATATTGGTAAAAAAAGATGTAATTTTTTATAATTTAATTTAAGATGTTTGCAAGATATAAGCAGGTTCAGATACTCAGTACTGGGTAAAAGCTTTCACTTACTCAAGAAGTAGAGCGATTCAGGAAAAAGGATAAACTGACTTACCCGGGTAATATAAGGATGACCATTAGAGAATGCTAAAAGGCAGTGCTTGGTGAAAAGTAGAAGATCGAACAAAATTAATTTCATTTGTCAATACTTTTATTTTTATTGCAGTTTAGAATAAAGTATTTACAAGAGTAACTGTTGCAAGTCATTAAAAAAGTTTTTAGAAGTTGCCATTCTCGAAATGGTAAAAATATAGTTTAAAAGCCTTTTGCCAGAGCATTTTCACTAAACATTTTTCAAAACTAAGGATAGTTTCTTTTTAGGTTACTTTCTCTCGGCTTGTTCAGAGCTGTTCTCTTTGGACATGTTTCTGAAACATCAATCAGTTTCACAAAAATAGAAACAAGCTATTATAATTAGGGATGTGCAACATAGAAAAACTCTGCAATACTGACAAGAAATGATGTATTTTTAACAGAAAAAGATATGAAAAAATTACGTAAATTAAAAATTTACTTTTCTAGATTTTATGGAACATAAAATTTTACATTCCTGTCTTCTGTCAGCTACTGAATCCTCTTAAAATCAGCGAATACTGCGACCTGTTTTTACTGTTATATATATAAATTAATTTTGGAATCATATAAAAGCATTCACTTTCTTCCCATGAATATATTACTATAATGTTCATCCATGAAATGACTGCGGTTTTATACTAAGAACAAGTGATTCATCCTGGAATTCAGTTTGGATAAAGACATGTAAACACAAAAATATGCGGCATCTCTTACCATGTTATAAAAAGAATTTGAGAAGAGATTTTATCGAACATCAACTGCATTTCAGTTCTTACAAAACTTTAAGCGATTCTTATAAAATAAAGAGGATGTGCTTTTACCATTATTTATAATCATAGAAAATCACACAAAACATACTGTGATACCAACATAGTCCTATTTTTATGTATATCCAGAAATGTTGCTATTCACAAGTTACTAAATACTAAGTGTTAAAGGTTGCCATTTGCAAATGACTAAATATTAAATGTTACATTTCTCAGACATCAAACTGACTTATGAAGTGGCAGATACAGTTGAAATCAGAACCGAAACATAAAGAAATTTCTTCATCTTAAATCAGCATTCCTAAATTGTACTTATCGTATAAAAAATATTGCAGTCCTTCCCAAACATTCTCTGATTACAACATCTCATTTTACAAATATTAATATTTTCTAGAAATCTATCCCGCTTATGAAGCTAGATACAAAAAGTAAAATAAGAACAAAAAATTGAAATGGTCATTTAATATACAATTTGATTATACACTTCATTATCGTTACCATCAAAGCAGATACAGATGCAATAGTGCCCCAAAACGAGCTCATGCTCTCATAAAGATGTTGTATTCATTCATTTTATTAATAGTTGTAGGATTAAAACGTAAATGCAATTTTATCATACGCAGTACAAATATAGTTATTTTGTGGTTATAATGGATGTTAAATTTTGTCTATGGTCCTTGGCATATTTGTATTGGCCCGTTAGGGCTTTCTCATGTGTTTATTAGGGCATACAACCT
The DNA here is from genome assembly GCF_044657685.1 of Stegodyphus dumicola. Classification (NCBI taxonomy): domain Eukaryota; kingdom Metazoa; phylum Arthropoda; class Arachnida; order Araneae; family Eresidae; genus Stegodyphus; species Stegodyphus dumicola. The sequence continues at coordinate 213,280,474 of NC_140773.1, read as the reverse complement.
AAAAGTTCCAAAACATTGGCACTTATGCAGGTAGTGCATTACATCACCCATTTATTTTATAATAGTGTTGAAATTTTTAATTTTTTTTTCATTTTTTGGGTTTATTAATTCATTTGTTTTGTCTACTTATTAAAGAGTTCGATTAGATTCTTAAAATTCAAATGTTTATTCAAATTTTCTAGATTTCTAATTGAAATTGCGCATCCATTGCGTTTCTTGCAAGTTTCTTGAGTTTGAACAGATCTTCAGAACGGCCTAGATCCCTAAGGACCTGGCTAGGGATTGGTGGGACTAAAACCATCTTACGGCTTTTCGAAATTCATTTTGTATTCAAAAACGAAATTGCCTTATTTAAGTTGTCACTGAAAAAGTGACTTAAGCAAAGTTGACGTCTCTTGAGCTTCAAAAAGAGGTTTGAATAAATACTGAACAAGGAAATCAATATCTTCCTCATAATCAATATTAGATATGAGTATTTAGTCTAATCTAGCTTCTAAAATTGTCTGCGTTTCTTTTTCTAGGTCAGTTACTAGAAATCCATATATTCCTCTCAATGATAAGTAACGATTTTCGATAGAAGTCTTCTAGGCTGCATTTTTTCCATTTTTCAACTCTATCTGATTCAACACCAGTTTACTTTTCAAAATAAATTTTAAAATAACTTATCTTCTTGATGTTTGCATTTAGTATGAATCTACTATCTGTAAATTTTAAATTGAAAATTAATTTAATTAAAAAATTAAATTTCGAACAAGAATATAATTGAATGTATTGTCATGCACAACCAATAAATATGCACTGCTTCAGCTGTAGAGTCATTAGGTTATTTCGAAGCAGGAGAGATGAAAAATGACCAATGATTTCGCCGGGATTCGAACCACGGATCTCTCGAATACGCTTCGAGCGTGCTGGCCACTACACTACGAAGGTATGCTAAGAAGGCGAGAGTAATGCCTTGTACAACAATCTGAATAATAATTCAATCTCATTTCAACATTCTGGCATCATTTCTAGAGGTCTTTATGCCCTCTTTCCAAAAACATTCAACTTCAGGTAACTTTTACTGTCATTTTATGTATTGTAAGCTCAAGTTTCTTGAGTTTGAACAGATCTTCAGAACGGCCTAGATCCCTAAGGACCTGGCTAGGGATTGGTGGGACTAAAACCATCTTACGGCTTTTCGAAATTCCGCTTTATCTCGCAGAACAGAGGCAAATATGCGTTGGAGGATACTAACTGAATGCTATTCCGAAGGCCCCACATTGTCTTAAATAGACTTCAGTTTTGAGGTTAAAATTTTAAATATATAGATGGCAAAATTTCGTATCCTTTAAAAAAGGATACAAAATATTTGAATATCATATCTAATATTTGAAGGAGTTTTGGAATTAAATCACAGAGAAGATGAAATAACATCTAATCGTATAACGAAATATGTGAATCACGTTAGCGTAACATCTTGATTTAGACTTAAAAACAGCTACGGAAAGATTAAGATAATGAACTATAAGATAAATGAACTGTAAGATAATGAACTATAAGATAAATAAGATAAATTAAGATAAATGAACATGAGACAGACTCACTGTATGATGAATTGATTCATTGTGAGACAAGTGCAGCGGCAGGTTAATATAATCTGCGGCATGAATTCTGAATTTAATGCTGTAGGTTTAACTTAATCTGATAATACTAAATTAATCTTAGAACCCTAACAGATGTAAAACGAATTATCACTATGTCTGAAACAACCATGAATTCGTGAGAAAGTAAAAAAAAATAATTAAAAAAAAATGAAAGCTTTCAGATTTTATATTACGCCCAAAGGGGCATTTTCTCTTTCTTGTACTACAATATCACCACAACTTGTGGTGATACAATTAAATAGAGCAGTCAAATCTGAGTGAAACGTAGAACAGTCGTCATAGACTACACAACTAATTACTGTACTATAAGCTGGCTCACTTCTCCACAGAAGTGTCAGAATTAAAATGTCAGCAGCGAGAAAACGCAAAGCCGAATAATCACAGCTATCAGAGCTAGCAGGAAACTACTTTGCACGCGATGCCAAAAATACTCTCTCTTAAAATCGCAAAACCTCAGTTTAAATACTGGCTACTCGTTTGCATTAAGGTGAGAAATATAGAAAATAGATGTTACAGTAAAGGCTGAAATTATAAATAACTGGTTAATTAGCATTAAATTCCCCACAGTACAATTCAGTTTCATTGTCCCGACAAAGCCTGTAATGAGAATATCTTCATAATATACAATTAAAATGTCCAAAATGAGCAAAATTTAAATGATGTATCGGAAATAAAGTGGTATTTAAAGTTTCATTACATGATTACTTCAGTCTGATTATATCTTCCATACAACTTCATCGTATTTTATCTGACAACAAAGCTTATGCTCGAAAGAAAATTATTAAAAAATATCTCTGTTAATTATGTGTCTGTAAATGAAAGAAAAGCCTGTTTGGACGTAATATAAAACCTAGAAGCTTTTAAATTTTAAATTTTTTATTTGTGTATTCGTTTATATGTATACATATTTCGTTTTTGAAAGTTAAATTGTAAGGATTATGTTAATTTTATTAACAGTTAAATTTTAAGTTAAAGTTCCTTTCCTGTCAAATTCTTAACTTCAACTTCCGGCCAGAACGTAGTTTTGGAATTTCCTGAATATTTAATGAGGAGGAGCGGTATTTAAACCACGAAGTTACTTACTGTGTCAGAGAGAATCAGAGTTTCTGATTTACGCGCATCTGCCTTTTTGGCCACTCTCTCTCCCTCAAAGCTGTTATTACGCTCAGCCGTACTCAGGCACTTGCTAAGCTTCGTAGTCAAATACACTCATGTCCATAAATTAAGGATAATGCAAAATCAGGCAAAGGGAGAGTTAAAAGCAAAACAAATGTGACTTATTTGTAAAGCTTATTTATTAAACAAAAGGTAAAGAGCAAAACAAGATGCTGTATGTTTGATATTATTAAAAAAATTAGCGATTTTTTCTCCCTGGAGCAAATTACAAAAAAAACCTATTTACAAAAAACCAATATTACATGGTTGGTATGAATGTTAATACATTGTATGTCTCCCAGACGATGCAATATAGTCAGTACAACGCCTAGGCATGCTGAGGATCAAATTGTCGATCTGATCTTGGGGGATATTACACCACTCAAAAAGCAATGCTCTCCGAAGTTCCGGTAGACATGTAGGAGGAGGTTGACGGGCTGTAACTCGTCGGTCAAGCATGTCCCACACATGCTCTACTGGATTCAAGTCCGGTGAGAATACTGGCCAGTCCATACGGGTGATATCCTCCGACTGAAGGCATTCGCTTACGATTTTTGCACGGTGAGGACGGGCGTTGTCATCCATAAACACAAATTGTGCGCCCATGGCGCCCCAAACAAACGTACATGATGTTCCAGAATGACGTCCCGATAGATTTCGCTTGTCATGGTTCCAATTTGAACATGCAGATCAGTTCTGGAACCCAGAATAATTCCACCCCAAACGAGCACTCCACCACCGTAACGGTGTCGTTCAATGATGTTTTCTTGGTGGTAACGGGTACCTGGAGCTCTCCATATGAAAGTCCGGCGAGAATCAGACTGCAAGCTAAACCTGGACTCGTCGGAAAACATCACACAAGCCCACTGTTGCGGTGTCCACAATGCATGCTCTCTACTCTAGGCTAACCGTAGGCGACAGTGAGTTGCAGTACGTGGAACGCATCTGACAGGTCTACGAGCATGTAGACCAATCTGCCCTAAGCGTCTGTACACGGTCTGCCTTGAAATTGTCGTACCAGTGGCTGAAGAGAGCTGACGAGACAGGTCTGAGGCTGTGCTCCGCCTGTTTCCTTTGACAGTAACTGCCAAATACCGGTCCTCATTCGGCGTTGTAACTCTGGGGCGACCTGTGCTGTAATGTCTACTCACATTACCATCATCTTGGAATCGTTGCCAAAGCCTGGAGATGGCACTCTGTGCAATTACAAGTTCGTCTGATACTTCCAGTTGGGTACGCCCACATTCCAGACGGTCGATAATTCTACCACGTAAAAAATCATCCAAATGCGTCCTTTGTGTCATAACTATTCGGTTATTGCACTGAAATGCTTATAAAGCGCCTGCGAACAATTTTACTTCTTTGCCTATATTCCTTATTTATCACTCTCTTACACTCTCGTCATTGTGACGTACCATCGGTGTCATCTGGTTACTTCCTGAAATTTGCATATGATTCTTGAAGACGTGTGTAGTGATTTTACAGGTGATATATTTATTTTAGAGTTCGATTTCCACGTGACTCCGAATTATCCTTAATTTATGGACATGAGTGTAAATTAAGGGGGCCAACTCGTTTTGAACCTTGATAGCTTCGGCTATACTTCTTTAGTTAATCTTAGTTTTAGTTTAATTCTTAGTCTTTTAAGTTCAAGTCCAAGTGCGGGCTTTGCTTGTACACTCCCAGGCGGAGTTTTGTTAAATCTTATTGGAATAATAAAGGTTTAGTTACCCTTCTATCTTGTTGTTTCTTGTCACCGAACACAAGCGATTATTCGCTTATCAGTTTTTAGATTCTTCACTTCCAAAATTAACTTAGAATTCCAAAGTGAGGAACTCTACAAAATAATTGAAAATATTGCAAAAAGAAAAAAATTAATGCATTCTTTCCTAACTGTTGTTTAGCGACAGAATAAAGATAAATAATTAAGGACTTCATTTTTATTTTCTTATGTTACATTGCGATTATGAAGCATTTAAATACACGAAATTTATTCTATTTTTGATTTGATTTTAGAGGTTTGCCAATTTTTGCAAGTAAAACGTATTAAAAATTTTAAAGTGTGTTTAGAATTAATACAGGTAATTAATTACCTTTTAATATCTAGTTGCTTAATTTTCAGTGTGACTGCTGAAGTAAGTGCAAGTTACAGGTTACAGGTTACGGAGGACGGGGAGGCCTGGTGTCTAACATAGGTAAACAGGCGTATGTCCCACGCCCTCGCCTGTCTAGCTTCAGCAACTCCCTAGAGCCCCAAGAAGCTGCGTTTGGAGTTTATTGAGACATGAAAAAGGCTGTACATGGCCAAACAAGGGCACTCGTGTTTTGATTTGCAGATTTGGAGAGACTTTGACTGAACAAATATGACAAGGAAAAAAATGTTGAAGAATAATAAAAAAAATTTAAAAAAAAAAAACTGAAATGTTTCAAATTTTAAATTATGTCCAAAGAGGCGTTTTTTTTAACGTTTTGTGTGTTACCTTTATTTGTTAAATATCATGTTCTTTGCACTTAAACCATAAAATTTAGTTCAATAGCAATGTCGCAAAATAATTTTAAAATGAGTCTATCTTTAGAATTTCCGATACACAGTTCTTACGCTGGAGATAAAAAGGTTTTTTTCCCCGTAGAGTGTTTCCTTTGCTCGCTTTTAAATCGTTTAGTTTGTTATTAAAAAATTCGTTAAAGTTTTACAAAATATGAAATCAATCATAAAACGAATTCCAAATTTCAAATTTGGGATTTCAGACGCCCATATTCGTAGAAGAATTACGTCATTCAAAATTGGATGGCTCTTGATACCGTTGTTTTATAACAATGGGAGAAACAGACATACATTTATGCAGATTTTTCATTATTTAATTTCTTCAAATATAATGCAGGACTCAAACATTTTTTGGCAACAGTTTGAAAAGTGAACCGACATTTATAGAAGTCCGAGGCAAAATGCCAAAACGAAAGTAGTAATCCTTCGGGACTCAAATTCCTTTGACCTAAAAAGCAAGAGCAAGAATTAAAACATGTAAAGAAATATCCTAATTAAGGCATGTGTTGAGTTGCTAGGAGTTCGTGGGACTTAGATTACACAAGCGTTTGGGCTTAAGGTTGTCCACTGTTGCGTAGTTCACAGAGGCAAACAGTTTGCACATGTGTATAGTCGGAAATAGTTCTCTGTTTGCTCGCGTTGTTCATAATTTGCACATAATTTACAGTTGCTTGAGGTCTCTGTTTGCGAACATGCACTTTATATGCTCGCATTTCACAGATCGTTGCGAGAATTGTGACGGAGAAAACAGGAGGGGGCAGCTGGCTGCGATTGTAGTGATGCAAATGGCGGCAGTTGTAGTAGAGGAGGATGCACATTTACACCCTCCGCGGCTTCGCAGTTTGCGCATTTGCACAGTTCATGGTTTCGGTAAACACAGATCGTAGTTTGTATAGTAGCACAATTCACATAGTTGCAGTTTACACAGTTTGTAGTAGTTGTGACATTGGAGTGCAGGCATTACATCCTATGACAATTGCATGGAGTTTCATGGCAATAAATGCAGAATCAAAAGCTCACGCTACCTAAGGTACAGTGCTTGCCCACACTCTCTAACTTTCTCTTCTAGAAGTTAGTATTTATACCTTTTCTCCTAATGGTAGAATTTGCATTCCTTCATGCGTGCTACCAAATTTAAATATTCTGTCTGTGACAATTAGAAGAATGATGGCTTATAGGAAAGAAATATCGTTAACTTAACCGGTTAGTCAAAATTAATATAAATCCTTACAACCTCTTAATCAGAATTTTATTTATTTACAATATGAGACGGGGGAACACTACTACTAATGCACATTTATATAATGGATTTGGATTATTTTATCATATCCTTTTGCTACAGCTAGTCATATTAATGAGCGGCATAAAACTTAACTTCTGTTCACGAGGTTAAAATAAAAGATAAAAGAAGTATTTTCGTGCTGAATGTATGAAATTTTACCCAAGTCAAAGGAGCAAGGATGCTTTCGATCAGATTACCATGCTATTCAAGATTACGAGATGAATTGCCCTTGTTGAAATGATCAGTATGTAAATCTGGTTGCCAATTATTGTATAAAGATAATACAGGCCTGAACGCCAACCTGAAGGTCTAGCAAACTCCAGGCCTTCACAAGGCGCTCACCTAAAGTCACTCTTTCATCCTAATACGGGAAAGTAGTATAGAATTAGATCAGAATCATTAAAAGGTTCTTAAAATCACAACATAAATAAGACATTGATTGAATATTATTATAAATTTCGGTCCCTGATAGGATAAGCGAAACTTGGCTGCATGAAGCAGAACGTCCTAAATTCGAATTTTAGTCAAAACCTAGATCTTCACAAGAGAGAATTTTTTGTTAGGAGTGCTACTGAAGGTTCTGTCTTTAAAATTATAATTTCAGATTATTTAGAGTATCCTAAAATCCTTATAGGTGCATTAATATAAATATTATCATAATGTCTCAACAGCATTATTCCTTTATTTTCAGAAACAGTCAGAGTCAGCCCTTTACTAACTTATACAGAACTGGTATTTGAACATTTTATTCCAAATAAACAAAACTTAGGCTACTGATCGAAAGTAGGTGTCTCCCCGACGAACGGAATAGCTGGTGTTTTCAATCGTACCCCTGGCAACGACTGTCCCAAAGCAAACCTTTTCGCTGCATTTACCGCACGCAAACGATTACCGGAGAGTTTTGTTTTATTCCGAATTGGAAAATGTTATCTTTCTTTTATTTCGAAAATTAAGTATGCTGCTGAACTTTTTATTTAACACGTATTACTTAAAGCAAAAAGAAGAAAAATGGAATGCCAGATCTTTCGACTTTTGTGCCAAATCTTTTCCGTATTTCCCAATTCCAGTGAGAAGTATGGAATGTGCCGTTGCGTATTTTATCTTTAGGCTTTTAACTACTAAAATTACAGAATTCTAAGTAGTATTTTTTTTTTAATATATCATCTTCTAATCAGCAGTCGATGTTGCAGCTAAATTATCTGCTAAGTAAGATAGTGTTGATCTTCTGAGCCTTGAGTTTCGTATGATAAACTAGTTAGGTATATTAGACGCATTTTCAATTAAAAAGTCTTCAAATTTTTACAAATTTATTAGAATGCGATCCATTGTAAATCGAAGAGCATTAGTTATGATTTATTCTTATAGCATTCTCACTGATCCTTAAATGAATGGAAAAAAATCTTTAAAAGATCATAACAGTGAAAAGTGTCATTAAAATATAGTATATAAAAGCACGCTCTCGTGCTCGTAGTGATACAAATAAGTAGAATAGTCAAGTTTAAATTAAACGCTGAACTATAGTAAAAGACCACACAATTAATACACAATTAAAGTGCTGGCAGCGAGAGAACGCAAAGCTAAATAATTACAATTGTCAGAGCTGTCAGGAACTAACCGTGTAGAGCGCACTCGATGCTAGAAACACTTTCTACCTGAAAACCATAAAGCCTCAACTCAAATACTCACAGCTAATTGACAATCTTGGGAGGAATGCGGAAAGGAGAAGTTATTATAAAGACTGAAATTATAATAATTGGTTAATTAACATAAGATAAGAAAAGATAGCATAAGTTAAGAAAAGTAGTGAAATTTTAATTTTCATGTGCTTGACTGAACTTCCTAAAAAGTTCAATCAAGTGTTTTACTTCGAAGTTTGTTACATATTTTAGGTTCAGCTTGTAGAGACATTAGGTTTTATTTGGAATCAGGCAAGATGAAAAATTAGCAACCGCCTTCGCCGGGAATCCAACCACGGACCTCTGGAGTACCGGCCCAGTGTGCAGAACCACTACAGCACGAAGGCACGCTAGGAAAGTGGGAGAAATACCTTATATGCTCCCCTTTTTAAAGGGCAACTGGGATTTTTAGGAGAACCAATCGCCAAATTCTGGGTGTGGAGAGTCATCATCCACAACCTTTTTAGTTCGGGCGCTACTGTAGTGACATTAGGTTTTATTTGGAAGCAGGCAAGATGAAAAATTAGCAACCGCCTTCGCCGGGAATCGAACCATGGACCTCTGGAATACCGGTCCAGTATGCAGAACCACTACACCTCGAAGGCACGCTAGGAAAGTGGGAGAAATACCTTATAATCTGATAAGAAAATATGCATGCAAAAGTAACTATCATTCCCAGAGAACCTACATCTATCAGAATTCTGTGGTTTTATTCGAGTGACATTTCGATTTTGGTTAGATAAAAAATAAATGTCAATGTATTCATATCTACATTTTCCTAGTTATATCAATATCGTTCTTTGAAAGCCTTATGTAGGCAAAATTATTCAAAAATAATAATATATAATACAATATACAATTTCCATACTTTTATTTCCATACATATATTTTAGTCGTGTAAAATGAAATTACATTTTGTATCAGTTAATTGCATTTAGTGGCTTCAACAGTGAGCCCCGTGAAATATACAAGCTTGAAAACATTTAAAGAAGTATTTAGAATGCTATTTTTCGCTTACTGAAAAAGCAGAAATTTTTAAATATTTAAAATTTTATAAATTCAATTTATATCTAATGGAATTTTGTAAGTCTAATTTTTAAATATTTAAAATTTTATAAATATTCAATCAAACTTTATAATTTTGATTGAAAATTTATAAAATTATTTACTTTTTAAACGACGATATAAAATTTATGAAGATGAAGAAACCACATATATTCTAATTGATCCAGTAATAGATATTTTATTATCTAATATTTCCTAAAAAATTCAATCAAAGCTTGCAGACTTCATTCAAGAGAATACGAAAAATATTTTGGGGAAGGAATATTTTCATAATATTACATTTTGTGCTACTTCAAAGAAAGTTTTTTTATATCTAATGGACCAGCTTCCCTTAGAAAGTCCTCCACGAAGGCATCCCTCCCCTTAGACAGATAGCCCTACTGTGCTTTGCCGTATTCTTAATACACAACTAATATATTAGAAAGTCCTCCACGAAGGCATCCCTCCCCTTAGGCAGATAGCCCTACTGTGCTTTGCCGTATTCTTAATACACTACTAATATATCTAATGGTTTAAGAGTCGTTTATTTCGTCCTGGCAACATTTCTATGTTCGTCGATTTCTAAATAATTTATTTTGCTTCGAATATCAAACATAAAGCATTAAAAATTTATTGAAATTAACCAAAACCATGCATTTGCTAAATATTTTGATATTCGGTGGCGAATTATTTATTCAGCCAGACTAAGGGAAAACAACAAAACTAAATCTAATCAAAGCAGATGAAATTGCGATTTTCAAAAATAAAAGCTCTTCTATTAACGATAAACATTTTGGGGAAAAATTATACGCTTCCATTAAGTCAAAAGCAAAATGCATAAAAAAATTTTTTAAGCTAAAAGGTCAAATACATTACGTTTTTTAACATTTTTTTAGCTGTCATAATATTCTTGATCATATGTGGCTTGGTCATGTGCCAATTGCATAAGGGCATTAAAATAATTTCGAGGAGCAATGGAAATTATAGCATAGAAATGACTTTGATAAAAAAAAATATCGTATTCAATTCAGTTTGTTTTCCATAAGTTTTATTTAAAGTTTACCATTTTCAACAGTCGCATATGATCAAGAATATTGAAAATAGCTGAAAAAATACTTTTCCAAAAACATTTAGTGCGTTTAATTAAAACTATGTAATATAAGTTTTTTCAATACAATATTGAAATTCTATAAAATTTTAAAAATTTAGTAACAAATAGGTTACGCAGAAAATGCCAAAACTTTTTGTACTGAAACAGATAAATTCACCAAGTTCTTTTGCATACTTCACAAGATCTCCCTTCATGCTGATACGATAGACACCTGTGCAATTATATCACAGTTCGCGAAGCCATTGCTGATATGATTGTGATGTTTAACTGAAAGTCGTCAGTGTATTATAATCTACTTTTTCTGGTATAAAAATCTCACCGTTATATATACATATACTATATACTAAAACAAATTTAGAAGTGCTGATGTGGGAACACTGAGATGCAGATAGTAGGAATACTGAGATGCAGATACGTAGGAATGCTGAGATACAGATATGTAGGAATACTGAGATGCAGATACGTAGGAATACTGATTGCGCATCACGTAGATAGGATACATCGTAGATCCATACTGAAGAGAAAGAATTCTGATTGCATAGAATGCTAAAATGTTGAATCCGTAATGATTAGGAAACTTGGCACCCGAGTAAGATTAAATATTCATTTTTTTATTTCAATTGACATTTGCGGCCACAATTTACTTGACACTCTAATTGTGCCTGTTCAGGAACATTTACAATTTTGATACTGTTTCGATAGGAACTGAGCACAGCGTGACTGAACACTGAAAAGCATCTGTACTGAAAAGAGGCAGAAACATTTGGGAAAAAAAATTATATCCTTCCATTAAATCAGAAATAAAATGTATAAAAAACGTTTTAAGCTAAAAGGTCAAATACATTACTTTCGTAATAATTAAACATTTTTTTAGCTTTCGTAATATTCTTGGTCGTTAAGTGCGCCGTTATCCAATATGGAGGCTCACCAAGAGAAGGTTTTGGTTTAGGTTAGAAAAGTTTCAGCTCCCCAAAATTCTGAGTTCAAGTTCCGAATTAACTACATTATTTGCGTTATGAAAGTCATCTGACATGGATTAATATAGAAATGAGTTTAGAAATGCTATTAATTTTTTTAGAATAGAGAAGGGGAATAACGGGGTTACCACTAGTTTAAATTATAATTTTGATTTACATATTTCTTAGCTTTTATATCACCCCTTTAAAGAGAAAAAGGCTTCGCTACAGAAAGGCCTTTTTAGCGAAAGCATTATAGGAGTAACAAAGAAATTTGATTCAATATATACAGTTGAAACGAAAAAACAAATGAAGAGCTTCTGGGACATAGCCTTGAGGTTTCGCTATGCCCCGTCATATTGGATGGAGTCTCTTTATTGGATAGTTGCGCACTTTAACTTCTGCTCACTTGCAGTGAAGACGCTACTTCACTCCCTTTGCTTTGCTGCTAACTACGCCGTTATCTAAAACAGCGGTCGTCAACCCTTAGAACTTCACGGACCACTACATATATAATTTTATATTTGGCGGACCACTAATATGAATAAAAAAAAGGTAAATACATTTATACAATAATAATCATTAAACTACACGAAACCGGCAAACGTAAAGCAATATCAATAAACTGAAACCGTTATGCCGCGAATTTTTAATTTTTGTAAACATAATAATCATCGCTTATTCAGCATCGATCAGCAGTTAGACAAAACAAAAATGGAAACTTCTAGTGATGCAATTATAAACAAGAATTCAGATGGTTCTCATAAAAATCCATCAAGATACCTATTGACACGGAGAAAAACTGTGTTATTAACGACCACAATAGCATATGTTTGTAATTCAAAAGGAAAGAGAATTCCAGTTCGCGCTGTTATTGATAACAGCAGCATATCCATGGATGTCAACTCTCAAATGTCGCTAGAGACACCTGAAAAATTAGCTAAAAAGCCGCTAAATTCAGAAATTTCGCTAAAAGTAGCAGCTAAAATTTAAAAAAAAGTGTAATTCATATTCCATAATAGGTTTAGTTACTCGTCATTTTTTAAACTAAATCTTCGTAAAAATACAAATAATGTCCCAATTTTTCTGTAGACAATCTAAATGTTTTCACGGACCACTGTTTGGCGACCGCTGATCTAAAATGTTATTTTCTGTATAAAATTGTGGGGTGCGTATAACGCCTATGATTATGCGTCACGAAAAATATATTTTCGACCATTAGTTCGTATCAAGCAATATAAAATACATTCAATTCGGCTATGTCTATCTAAAATCTCGAGTGTCATCTTTCTAATTACGCAGTAAAATCTCCCCAGGACTATAATGCAGAGAACCATCGTCAATCCTTTGCAGCTTATTCCAAGTCATCATACTACAAATATGTAGATAGGTATAGATATAATGTGGTTTATAAAAACCACATTATATGGTCATGTGGTTTTATAAATAAATGTAATGTGGTTTTATAAATAGTCTTGCTTATCTTGTTTTATATTACTACATACATTTTAGTCTGTAGAATGAGCATAGTTATGAAGGAACAAAATTGTTGCGTTTTAACATAGCAAATCATTGCATTTCTTGAGCGTAATATATTAAACTTCGCATTTCATCATCCCTCTCCCCCGCTATGAAGCCATTTACCCGTTTAATTAAACGATAAATGCTTTTTTTCCTATCTGCAACTCTCTCTCCCTCCTCCAAATAGTAATTTTATGGAAGAATAATTCAAGCACGCACCGGAAAACAGCCTTTCCGGGGAAGTTCATTGAAATCTAATCATGTTTCTGTTAAATATGCTGAAATATTGAAAGTAATTACCAGTGTGAGCTTGTTGACTTTATTGGAAGTTTTCGGTAGTGTTGAGATTGTATGTGCGCCTGCGGCTTATATGTCTGGCCTGCAGTTCCCAGTCAATTGTTTTACTGGACGAATATTGTGATTTTGTATAAAACTCTTGATAATGGGTTAGTGGGCTAAAACTTTCTTTTCATCTGCCTGATTTTAGAGAAATAATATCTTAAAAATCCTTGCTTTAGAAAAATTAGCATGTATTCAATGTAATAATTAACAAAAAATACTCACTACTCGGAATTTCCCATATTGTACAATATGAAGACTAATCACTTTCTGATAAAATGCATTTAATGAAGGCAACCGGCTAGCTAGGCGGATAGTTTTCGTAAGTCAACAATTAATCAAAACCCAGTCTTCTTCAAAGGTAGGCTTAATCAAAAATTATTTTAATTAAAATTCAGTTTTAAATTATTCATTCAATCAACTCTTCATTCGTCTTTCCAAATTCGTCTTCGCCTCGCATTGTGATAAAACATCGGTACCTATAGCCATCAAATTTTGAATAACGTACGTCTCCACCCGAATATGGGCATCTGGAAGCCCAAATTTGGAATTTGTTATTCCAAAGGGCGTTGACCCAGAAGGAGTATCAATTTCGTTTTGGCAATTTGCATTGAATGACTAGAAACGGCGTATCACTATGCAAATTGTTGTCACCAAATATTATGGCTCTGTATTTTATTTTATTTAAAGATATTGAATAATAAAGTATCTGGATAAATGCATGTATGTTTCTCGCATTCTGATAAAACCACCGTACTTAGAGCCACCAAATTTTGAATAACGTCCAAATCCAACGAATATGGGCATATGGAAGCCCTAATTCGGAATTTGTTTTATTATCGATTTCACATTTTACAACACTTTAATGAATTTTTGATTAACAAACTCAGCGATTTCAAAGCAAGTAATGGCAAACACTGTACGGAAAAAAATATTATCTCCAACTTGCGAGACTATGTATCGTAAATTCTAAAGATATGCTATTTTTAAATCATTTTGCGATGTTGCTGTTGAATTGAATTTTATGGTTTATGTGCGAAGAGTGTGATATTTAATAAATAAAGGTAACACACAAAACGTTAAAAAAAAAAGGCCCCTTTTGCCGTAATATAAAATCTGAAAACTTTCAGATTTTTTTTTTTTTAATATAATTTCTTTATCCATGAAACAACATGTTTGGTAATTTTTTTTTCTGTTCAGGCTATGTTAACTATTATCCAGAACAAGAGGCACCAAAATTTCGATCGGGAACTACCAACAGGTCAGTGGAGAGTTTTTGGTAGATGACATAAAAATTTTATTCTTTTAAGCTAATATTAAAATCCAATATAATAAATACATGGTTATATAAAAAATTCAAATTATAATTCGCAAGTCACGTGATTAATAACGCTGTAGCAATAAATTGCCTTAAACGTAATTCTGTTCAACTGCATCCGGAATTATAAGGAAGTGAATTGGGAAGCTATTCATTTAGCTGTATCATGAAAAATTCATCAGAATCAGAAGTAGCTTGTCTCTTAGAATAACACTTAGAATGCAGAAATCTGAATTTGTGTCTCAATAGAATGTTACGCGTTTGACATTTTCAGAGTGCTCATCGTTATAATACAAGGTTAGCATAAAGGATTCATTCGTTTTAAAAAAGGCTATATTTTCAAAAGTACACACATGAAAGCTATATGAAAAGAACCACAAACTCGCCAAGTTTATAGACCCTCTACACAAATATTCAGTATGTGCCCCTTTGCTGACATGACACAGGTCCAACCGATAATCAAGCTCATTTCATATATTTTGTAGCATTGTTGTCCAGATGTTCATCCTGTGAATTGACCAGATGTTCGGAATACCATAAAAAAGTGGGTGGAAGATTTTGCGCCAACTGTTACATTTCAAACCGTACCATATGTAGATTATGCCACAATTAAAGCCGAAGGATTACGCCCGTCGACTAGATTTTTGCCTCAACATAAAGGAAGCACTGAAGGACGAAGATTTTGCCACCAAGTTTCATATTTAGCGATAAAACAACTTTCCACTTATCCGGGGAACTTAGTGAAATAGTGAAAAAAATTTGGTGAGTTTGTGGTTCTTTTTAGCCCAAAGGGTGTTAGCCCAGAAGGGTTATTAATTTCCTTTTGGCATTTTGTGTTGCCTCACTATAAATGTCGATTCACTTTTCAAATTTTTGCCACCAAATATTATCGCCTTGTGTTATATTTAAAGGAATTAAATAATGAAGAATCTTCATAAAGATATATATGTTTCTTGCGTTGTGATAAAACAACGGTACCTAAAGCGATCCGGTTTTGAATACGTAATCCTCCACCGAATATGCGCATCTGGAAGAACTAATTTGGAATTTGGTTTATTATCGATTTCATATTTGTAACACTTTAACGAATTTTTGATTAGCAAACTCAGCGTTTTTAAAACGAGCAATAACAACACTGTACAGGAAAAAACTTTAAAAAAAAATAAAATAATAAAAAATAAAAATAAAAATTATCTGCAGCGCGTGAGACTACGTATCGGGAAATCTAAAGATATGCTCATTTTAAATTTATTTTGCGATATTGCTGTTGAATTTAATTTTGTGGTTTAAGTGCGAAGAACATTTTATTTAATTAATAAAGCCTTAAACGTAATGCTGTTCAACTGCATCCGGAATTATAAGGAAGTGAATTGGGAAGACACAAAACGTTAAAAAACGCCCCTTTGGGCGTAATGTAAAATTTAAAAGTTTTCAGATTTTTTCACATATTTTTCATTTGTGTACTCGTAATACATTTGAAAATATAACCTCTTCAAAATGAATGAATCATTTATACTAATTCTGCATAGCGTACAAATTGTTAATGAGTCAAAAAAAAAAGCGTTGTTAAATCCTAAATTATTTCGTGCAGTTGCCAAAAAGATTTAAATAAAAGAAGAATTAACAAATAAGTTAAATTTTTAGAATGCTGCACATGTTTACTGAATTTAGGAGTAATACTATAAATACATAATAATACGATATAAAATACTGATACTTACGCTTCATTGATTTGAAAATTATTTTATCCACGTAAGTTGCAGATAAAAATTAAGCCGAAAGCATCTTAATCAGAAGAAAGACGCAAAGCTATTTTGGCTTTTAGGCGGCCGGGGAGCAGCGAGTGTTATCAGAAAGATAGCCCTTCGACTGGGAGAAGGGGGGGTAGGAGAGATTTGGACGAAAGGGTGTCAGAGGAGGAGAGAATTCAAAGAGAGGTGGAATTTTCACCAGTCGATGAAGGAAGCATTTTGGATAAAACGTCATTGGGCAAAAAGACATATACACGTGGTATAGTAGTACATCAGTCCAAGGATGCGAACATCACATTTCACTTAATAACTTTCTTTTGGCTTACCAGGCAGTATAATGCGTATCGTTTTTTTATTTTCTTTCTTTTTAAATAAATTACTGAGCATATTTAATCTTAATGTGAAAGCATTAAACACTTCTACAATTAACTAATCATATATTCGAAAAGTCTTGCAGAAGTATAGTTTCGTTTGTAAATCTATTCTTTCAGATCACATACGCATAAATTAATCTTCATACCATTTAAAAAGCTAAGGTGTATAGTACCTCAAAATACCTAGGCTCACCAGCGGCCGAGCGGTAAAGTCGCTGAACACTGATAGTTCGGTCCGAGGTTCGAAACCCGCGAACGGGCTGGCTGCATGGGCGTTTTCGTGGTTTTCACCATGTGTAACGTGTATACGAGCCAGTTTCCCTTAGAAAGTCCTCCACGAAGGCATCCCTCCCCTTAGGCAGATATTCCTCGAGGCTTTGCCATAATCACACACACACACTCAAAATACCTATTAGCCCAAAGGGACATTACCCCAGAAGGGCTATTAATCTCGAAACGGCATTTTGCGCTGAATCGCTTAAATACGATGTAGCACTTTTCAAATTGTTGCCACCAAATATCATCGCCCTGTATTGTATTTAAAGAAATTAAATAATAAAGAATCTGCATGAATATATGTATGTTTCTCGCATCGTGAAAAACATCAAATTTTGAATAACGTAGCCCTCCACCCGAACATAGGCACATGGAAGCCCAAATTTGGAATACCGAATTTGTTTTATTGTCTATTTTATATTTTGTAAAACTTTAACAAATTTTTGGTAAAAAACCTCAACAGTTTCAAAGCGACCAGTGGCAACACTGTAGGGAATAAAAGATTTTTATCTCCAGCGCGCGAGATTATTTATAGAAAATTCCAAAGGTATTCTGTTTAAAATAGCTTTATCCCAAAGTGAGTGGCGTTAGCCCAAATGCTTTCGAAACATGTATGTGTCTGTCAATATAAAAAAAGAAACTTTAGAATGCTTCCGTAAAATCTAGCCTTTGAATCCTCAACTAGCCCGGTTCTTCTCAGCAGAAACGACACTGAATAAAAATTCAACCTGAAAAATACTTCGTTTCTTTGATAGCTAAGTAACTTTATAAGGTATTTCTCACGCTTTCTTATCATGTTTTCGTAGTGTAGTGGTCAACACGCTCGGCGCGTATTCGAGAGGCCCGTGATTCGAGTCCCGGTGAAGGCGTTGCTCATTTTTCATGCTTCCAAAAACATTCCTAATGCCTTTACAGTGGCACCCGAACTATAAAGGTGAATGATGACTCTTCATCACCAAGATTTGGCGATTGGGTTTCCTAAAAACCCCAGTCGCCCTTTAAAAGGGGGGAGTATATAAGGTATTTCTTCCGTCTTCTTAGCATGACTTCCTAGTGTAGTGGTCTGCACGCTCAACGCGTATTCGAGAGGTTCGAGATTCGAGTCCCGGCGAGGGCATTGCTCATTTTTTATGTTTTCTGCTTTCAAAAAATCCTAATGTCTCTACAACTTATGAATCATGCATAAATACTGTTAAACTGCACAAAACTCGAATTTTATCAAACGCGGGTTTAATCATTCGTTAACTTTCATCGTTTATGAGTTTCTTGGCGAATGCATTAAACTCCCGAATAAATATTATCTTTTAAAACAACATATGTGTTCGTTTCTTTTTTCTCCCCTTTAAGCGAGAAAAATTGCTTACAATGTTAAAAAGTTTTAGTTTCAAGTAGGGATACTGAAACATGCAAGAAATTAAAGTGGTTTTAAATGAAGTAAAGGTTGTAATTTTATTTGTTTGGCTTATTTTGTTTTCGTTTTGTTAGGAGTTATTGGAAATGTCCTTGCATGTCACTCAGAACTAACGGTCATAACATAGGTGACCTTGAACTTTCTGATTTTCTGGAGAAATCGATCCAGAGCTTCTCTTCCAGGAATTCTCTATGATTCTAAGCAATGCTCGCGCAACTTACTTACTAGAATGCAGTTTTCCTTTCAACTCGTCTCATTCGAAAGAAATATGCGTTACGACGGCGCATGTGCAAAGTAACTTCAGAGAAAGATTTCATTCATTCATACTTTGGGTGGAATTAATAAGAAGAAAATATAAAGCAAAAAAACTTTCGGCATTTGTACATGACGCCATGTGAGATTATTAAATAATATGAAACGCTCCATTTCAGGCGGGCTTTATTATCTACACATAAATAAATGAAGGTGGAGAACAATTACTTTTTCCCGAAAATGTGATTTCGAGGAATCTTGAAATTTAAAAGTAAGAACTCATTTTTATTGTTTTTATACCTCTCGGGGGAAAATAAGAAAAAAATTTCTTTCATCATTTGCTGTTGCGGATTAACTTAGTTTATATGCAAATGTATTATACTTCTAACTACTTGTTTCATGTAACTACATGTTCATGATTTTTCATGAATTGTAAAAGATATCATCATTCTTTATGTTATATTATCAGAAGTGTTCACTGTAGTAGACTATATTATTCAATATTTAAGAATTTTTTTTTTTTTTTTTTTTTTTTTTTTTTTTAATGGATCAAAGTATTATGCTCTTGAAGAGAAATATAAAAAGAAAGGAATAAATAAAAAGAAAGGAATTTCAAAAAAGGCACTTATTTAAAAAATTCAAGATTAATAAAGAATTTAACATCGAATACTTCTTTTAAGACACGGCGTTTTTAGAATAATTTTTAACGCGGCCACACAGACGGTATAGTATTTAGGGAAGCCTACTGTAATTCCGAAGGGCCCGGGCTCGAATACCAAAGATGGAATGGATGTTTGTATAGTGTCTGCGCGGCGGGGAGCAGTCTAAATATTCGGCGAGCCGAAAGGTCTTCCCGGGATGTTCCCCGTCAAAATTGAGGGCGGAAATGAGCGAAGTCGTACTGTCACTTATGCTCAAGGCTTTGCCAACGACAAACTCAATCTAACTTTCCTTGCCAGAATGAATTTCGTAGGCTTGTTCTGATGTCACTATCGGGCAAATGAGGTAAGTCACAACAACAAGAATGATTTTGATAAAATATTTAAAAAAAAAAATTAGAATAAACATTTCTTGCTACAACTTATTATTTGCAATAAGAAATATCGTCTGCTACTTTTAAATTTATTCGTCGTTCAAAATGCCGCATGTAAACAAGATGTGGCTTGAAGGATATGTTTTTTCACTTTCTGAGCAGAACTAATTCTATTCGATACTTCAAAAATGTTGTGAAATGAATTATATTAAAATTTGAGTGCATAAAAAGCAACATTATGAATTGGAAAGGAAAAAGCGCCAGTCCTCACTTCTATATCAAAAAAGACTCTAAACGAATACTCGAAAAGTGTACGTACTGTTTCTAATGTTTCTAAAGTAAAATCGGTGATAACAAGAGAAAATTCTTCGACGCACAAATCAATCTCAAATACATTAAATACATCTGTTGCAATAAAAAATAAAATAATAAACTAAGATTTACAAATTAGAAAAACATAATGTTCATCAGCCTTTCTGTATTCAACGCAGAACAATTTGCAGAACCCTGTATTAAAACTATTTATCAGGGGATTAATAAAAATATATTGTGACTCTTGACAAATTACTTAAATGATTACGAATAAAAAAATTAAAAAGATAGTCTATTTATTATCGAAAACGAAGAGAAAAATGTGGAAACCTAATTCCGTTAAGGCGAAGAAAGTTTCAGAAAGGAATTCATGATTGTCGCAGGATTCTCGCAGGAGAAAAGTAAAAATGAGAATGGGGGAAAATGTTAAAATCAACGCAAGGTACAATCAAAAGAAAGTCTGAGTTTCCATATTTACAGAAATTCCATTTCTTTATTCTAGTGACTTTCAAAGAGTAAAACTTCATCAAGAAAACGCAGCAAGTCATACCTCAAAAAGTGCTACAGCATTCCTTGAAAAAATAAAGACTGATACAGTTATTGCATATGCGTCCTTTCATCGTATTCCTGCGAAGTTCCCTGACGTTTCAGCTATTGACTGCTGTTCTTTTGATCTGTTGAAAAGAGCTGTTCCTGAGAGCAAACCCACCACGATATATGGACCCTGTAAAGTAATGAAACAGGAATGGAAATCAATACCCTTGAAAATCTTATAAAAGGCTCTTCTATCATAGATTAAATAATGATTCAAATTTATAGTTCAGAGAAAAGGTTGTCAGATCGAATATTTAAAACAATACGCTTCACATTTTAAACATTAATTAAACGACACCGAAATCATTCTAAAAGTTTGTAAATATCCTCAATATTGCCTAATACACTCCTGGTTAAATTAAGCTACAAAGGCAAAACACGTATAAGGTATTTTTCCCACCTTTTTGGCACGCCTTCATGGTGTGGTGGTCTGCACGCAGGGCGTGTATTCCAGAGGTCCGCGGTTCGATTCCCGGAGAAGGCATTGCTCATTTTTCACTTCTCCTGCTTCCTCCCAAAAAACCTAATGATTCTACAAGTGGCGCCCGAACTAAAAGGGTGGTGGATGATGATTCTCTACTCTCAGGATTTGGCGATTGTATCCCCTGAAAAAAAAAAGCAGTCGTCCTTTAAAAGGAGGAGTATATAAGGTATTTTTCCCGTCCTTCGTGCTGTGGTCGTTCTGCACGCTGGCCGGTATTCCAGAGGTCCGTGGTTCTATTCCCGGCGAAGGCGTTGCATGTTTTTCATATTTCCTGCTTCCAAAATACCTAATGTCTCCACACACGGAATAACAAAAACTATTTAATAACATGCATGAAACTGATCCAAGAGTTTAATGTGGCATTACTAGACCACACAGCAATCAGTAAGGCAAAAGCATACAAAATCACATGACCATCACATCACGAAAAACCAAATGTGTCAGAAGAATGTGCAAGAGAAACATCACGCTGGTTGAAATGCATACTTGACAACGGCGAGGCAAATTGGCAAAAGTGTCGTTGATATCTTGTTGTGGCAGTAGAGCCCATACCTGTAGTAATATATGTAGGATTTCGCGGACGGGCCCTAGCGGCACATTGTGATCTGCTGTCCATAGTTCCAATATGCTCCATAAACATGTTCTGTGGGATTCAGTTTCAGGGATCTAGCAGATCTCGGACGATGTGGAATTGTTTCACTCTCCAGATAACTCCGCACTATTCGAACTTTATGCGGGCTGGAGTTATCGTCCATAAATATCGCGTCAGTACCGATTACAGAGATAAAGGACGCACAAGAGGGTGTAGAATTTTGTGGCGATATCGGACGGCTGTGACGGAACCACCAGGAATCAAGTAGAGGTCGGGCTATCTCAGCTCATACAAGTAAGCCTCCTTCTCTGTAATGCGATATTTCGATGATGTTTGGCTCCCGATAGTGTGTCCCTGGTTCTAGCCATGTCACTGCCCTTCAGAAATTGTTCTGGACGTTAAATCGAGATTCATCCGTGAAGAAAACGTGGCCCCACTATTCTGGTGTCCAACTGCGATTTCTCGAGCCCAGTTCAACTGCTATCTGACATACGATGGAGACAAAGGAACACAAATAATAGGTAGTCAGGCGTACAGTCCACCTTCATGACGTCGACGTGACACAGTTTGGCGGGATATGAGCCGACCCGCAGCAGCAGAGAGATTCGAGGCCTGCTGTCGTACTGTTAGTGATCTACGACGTCTCGCACATAGCAACAAGAAGTGATCGTCTGTCTTTGGGGTAATCATTCGGCGTTCAGACTGATGTCTTCTCTTCTGTCTTTCGATCCCTTTGGTAACAATTCCACAGCCTGTTGATGACACTACGATGCCCATTCAGCTCTCTCGTAACAGCGGATTGTCTTGCACCAGCTTGCAACATAGCAACAGCTCTCTCCAACGCATTTAATCGTTTTGGTTCATGCTTTCCGCTTTGGCTATCTGGGATTACACGGAACTATCTCTGCTTGCAAATTGACGCATAGGTCCGATATGTCCCATTTTAAGTGGTGTGATTGCGGTATTGTGTTTTATGCTAATTTTTGTTGCCTATTTTCATTCGGGATGAAACCTCTACCTCATATGTAAACTGTATGTTTTCATTCCCCATTTTAGATTCTTACCTTTTCTTTTAGCGTTTTTCGCATGTCTTTTGAGCACGAGTGTATATAAGTTGATTTGGTTTGGTTTATATGATTGCAGCAAAGTCTCGAGGGCTATCTGCCTAAGAGGAGGGATACCTTCGTGGAGGACTTTCTAAGCGAAACTGGCTCGCATACACGTTATACATGGGGAAAATCACGAAAACGCTTATGCAGCCAGTCCGTTCGCGGCATGCGAACCTCAGACCGAATTACCAGTGTTCAACGACTTTACCGCTCGCGCACTGGTGAGCCCGAGTATATACAAAAGAAGCGTTAAACTTTATTTTAGAAACGGTACTCCCATATTCTCTACCTCTCACTCCTCCTAGCTCTGAAGCGCTTATGAGGTCATTCAACTGACCCCCGCGAATATTTCGCTTAAGTTCAAGATAACTCTGTTCTTTTATTTTTCTATTTAAAATTTATTATATGATGATTTCTCCTTCTAAATTATTCTGGTACTTAAATTTTCGACGCAAAATTTAATTAATAAGACCTTCTGAGTTTTTAGCATTTTTTCAGTGCGAAGGCATTTCTCTATAAAGCTATTACTATTTTGGCTTTCCAAATTTTTACTGTATTTGATGAACTGCTCTTTTGATGATAATTTTAATTCCTTGATGACGTGGAGGTAAATGCTTCATGCTTAAGTACTCCAAAAATTTAAACTTTTTTGATCCTTGATCTCAGATTCTACAAAAATACCTTATGGTTTTCAAATATGAAGAAATGAAATGAAAACTAACATTTTTCTTATTGAAAATAAATTACTTTTATATAACTCAAAATATATAGTTTTCAGATAATTTTTTTAAAAAAAATCTTTATATCTAACAAATGTTTGAGATGTAACCATTAATGATATTGGAAAATAAGAATATTTAATTTTTTTAATGTTAATCCATATCAATGTCCGTCAGTAGAATTTGTTGTGAAATAATCAAATTACGATTAATTTTTCATTTTTAACCTTAGATAAATATTAAACTCAGATATGAAAAATTGAAATATTAGCTATTCTGTGTAATAAAACTTAGGAATAGAAGTAAAGTACTGCATGCTGTGAAATGAAGGAAGTTTAAAATTCAAAAGAGCTCATCCAGATTTTGATAGTCTAGTGTCTAGTCTGTGAAGAGAACATAAAAGTGACTGAGGCTTCGTTATCGCTTTGATATTATAAACCTATTTCTATGTTATATTATACGATTTCTCATACATTGTTCATATAAGCTCATTTAGTAACAAAAATTTTTACTATTGCTGAACCACCTAATACTTTAAAAATCGGTATAATTTTTTATTCTTTCAATTTATATGTTAATGCTATTCCAAGAGTCCCTGCAACTTGTCATGCTGATGAAATTGCAGCCTTATATACAAGTAATATTTATTATCAGTATCGATTTCATTCACTCATTGTTAACTGCTCGTTCACTGTTAATGAATCACAATGCGTTCAGGTATTTTAATTTTTATCTTAAGGTTTTAAGCGTAAATATCGTTTAGTAAAGTAGTAGTCGATTTTTCTCTGACTCCGGTAAGATTAATATTTATTTATATCGAATTTCACAAACAGAAAATCAATCACTGTTCTTCTTATTTTTCGGCGGATTAATGCTGCTACTTTGGTGAAAGAAAATTCGCACGCGAAGAGAGTTTCACCGATAGCGCTTCAGTATCTCAGATTCTGTCGCCACAGCCCTCCTTTCCCAAAAATAGAGTTATACCTCGTAATCTTTCAGCTATATCAGTGATCAATAGAGAAGGAAAATACTTTTATGGCTATAAACTATTCCAGTTATTGCAGTTTATTCGCGCCGAAGTTGAAGGTGAAGAACGAATTTCTTTATCTAAAGCTGGTTTTAAATCAAATGAAATGTCAAATAAAAAAAAAGTACACAAAAGAAGAAATCTCTGTCCTGACAGCTAATGGTCTAATTTCGGGTAAATTATGCAACCTGGTTGTGTATTTTGTGGCAAAATACATTATTCTCAAGACTGTTCTAAAGGCCAAAAAATGTCTTTTGAGGAAATAAAAGGATATTTTAAGGAAAAATAAAGCCTGTTCTGCATTTTTGAGAATCGGGCATTCTTTGAAAAAGTATAAGGCTAACGTTCGATGAATAATTTGTGAAAAGAAATATTGGACTATAGTATGTCTTGAATTGTCTTCTCACGTTGATGAAAACGTAAAGTTGTCTAACCAAAGCCAAACAGAAGTTCTTCCTACAAACTCTGATTGTGTCCATTGAAGCAAATGGGGAGAAAGTAACTGTACGAGCTTTATTTGACACTGGATTACAAAGGTTGTATATTCATAAACTTACCATGAACCAAATGGGGGCGAGCGCTCAGCAAAGTGTAAATTTCACATATGTTGTGTTTGGGGGATGCTACAAAGAATCGGTGAGTAATTTAAAGAGAATTATTCTTGTTAAATCAAAAGTTCTCAACTATCTTGTTGCAGTACAAACACTACTCGGGTGGATTGTTACAGACGAGATAAACAACTGTATTTCATCTCAAAGAGCTTCATCTTTGATAACCAGCATGCTAATACACAGCAATAATTTAGAGAAATTGTGGAAACTAGATGCTTTAGGAATAATTGATCCCAGTGAAAGCAAGTGTAGTGTAGAACTCGAAATGGTTGCATTGAATCACTTTCAGAGGACTTGGAGAAAAAATTGTGATGGTAGGTATGCAACCAGTTTGCCATGGATCGATGATCGGAGTAATTTACCAGTCAATAGAGACACTGCTGAAAAGAGATTGCTCTCAATCACAAAGAAACTTAAATTAGAAGAATAATTTGAAAATTATAAAAAGCGGTAATCCAAGATTGGTTACAATTGGGAGTGGTTGAAGAAGTGCCAAATAATGAAGCAGAGGGGAAAATACCCTACCTTCTACACCGACCAGTTTTAAAAAAAAAAAATTCTTTGACGCCGTTTAGACTAGTATTTGGCGCATCTTGTAAAAAAAAAAAAAAAACACATTTTAATCCCTAAATGACTGCTTAACAAAAGGGACAAATCTTCTAGAGTTGCTGAAATTTAGAGAGAAGCAGCTAGGCATTATTTCAGATATAAGAAAAGCGTTCTCACAAATTTCCGTGGATCGAGATGACAGACATTTTCTAAGATTCCCACACTCCTTTCACCCTTCTCTTTCTCCCCCCACCCGTTCTTTATCAGAAGTCGAGTAAAAAGATGTTTCTACATCTTGACACTCGAGAATAAAATACGATCTGTGTGTGTTCTAATATTTCTCTCGTGGAAGGATGCTGAACAGCTTATGGACACATTCAGAAAATGTTTCCTCATGGAGATACCTTTGTCAGTTGAAGAGGATCCGAAAGAAGGAGGGAAACTTTCCATGCTTAGTCAATCTCTTCCTGCCTCGCCAATAAAACAAAAAACCTGTTGTGACATGAATCAGGACTATTAAGTTACCTTCTAGATTTCTGTGGTGAACTTTTAAACTGAATTATTATTTTGAACTGAGAACTTTATTGCATGTAGCCGCTCAGCCGGTATAGTGGTTAGTGACCTTGACTGCTATAGCGATGGGCCCGGGTTCGAATCCCAGGGAAGGCATGGCTGAAACTATCCGTACCTTCATAGTAGATAACGGTGGCCACCTGTTAGGTGTTTCCATGATGAAATGGCCACCGCTACCGTCCCTTGCAGTGGCGCAAGGCTAATAAGCTGTTAAATAAAGCACCAGGCCACTAAAAAAACTTTATTGCGTATTTTGATTACTAACTGTATATTATTAATCAAAAGGAGGGAGGATTGTCGCGTCATGTCAAAGCCAACTTATACCCAATATAAGTTGGCCTTCTCTACCTTTAGGTAGCCACAAAGTATATCTGGCAACAAGTCTAAAAAAATAATTTTCTTGATGCAACTGGCATCACTCTTTAAGTGCAGAAATGATTTTGTTTTAAAAAGTGCGCCGACAATAAAATACTAAGGAGAAAGTAGATTGTTAATCTATCCATTCTCAGCAATAAGGGCGTAATTTGATGGATAGTGGGAAAAAGTTTAATCATTTATATGCCTGTTGAAGCACCATGTTCCACAATTTATTTTCACAGAATACATAAACTCTGGCTTAGGTTTTCTGCCTTTAAGTTAGCTAGGGAGGTTAGGTATAAGTCTAGATATTTATTCCTAAGAAAACAACAATTTAAGATTATTGCTTCAATTGATTTGACGTATTAATACGTATTTTATTTAATAATGCTTCTCACAGCACTGTATTAAAACTAAACCCTTGAATAAAATTACGAGTGCCAACTCAAAAACTTAACCTTTGTTTATTTGTGATTTTCTTATTTGAACTTTAAATGGTATAAACAAAAGACTATAAAAATATTTAAAACGTTAATTACCGTTTGAATAAGATTAGTAATAACTTTTATGTGTGTTGCTTCAATATTTAATCATATGAGATTTTATTTTGTATGCAGGTGACAGTGTCTATAAATTGGAAATTTAATAATCAGCTTTTTATGTATTATTAGAAACCTATGTTACTCGTATGAAGTAACACGTTTTACAACGTATTAAAAAGTCTAGTTAAAGTAACTTTTTTAAATGATGAATCTAATTCTTTTAAAATATTAAAATGAAAGAAAAATCTTAGATACAAATCACAAATTTGACTTTTTGATCATTTGGCATTGAATTTCTTCGTTATTATTTTTTAGCCTTTACTGCTAATTAATTCAATAATTTTATTTATTGATGAAAAATGGTTTCTTAGAAATAAATTTATTGAATTAATTGAACTTAAATTGTCAAATTCCATTCTCTTATTGCTTGTAATTTTCAGCATTATGTTTCTCATTAAATTTTAAGTGATCTGAATTATCTAGAATTTATAAAACAATCTTATATGTCTTAAGTATCACTGTGATATATCCATCACTCATTTGGTGATGTCATTAAAACCTATTACATGAGTGACTCTCAAGTAAACTCCTGTGCAAAGAGAACTGAATTGTGTTAATCTTCTGTAGACATTCGTAGAAATTTTGAATTGCTTAGTCATTTAATATTTGTATTTAATTTTGTGTGACATCAGTAAATGTCACATTATTAAATTTATTCATGCAATAATATGTACATTTAATTGCTAATTTTATTTTCATCATAATTAAAAGTACTTTGATTAGTAAAAACTTTTCTTCCCTACCTGTGATTGTCTCGAGATAAAAGTGAAAGAAAATCACAAGATGAAATTAGACCAAGAACTTAACTAATATATTTTATATCAGAACCACATGATAAATAATTCAGTAAAATGAATCATGTATTATAAAGTGAATTTAAGTCAATTTGGAGTTTTTTTTTCTTAATTGCATTGCTGCATAATATGAAAAACATTGCCTAACAGTTTTCATGCAAGAACCTCTTACTTTTTTTTATTTAAAGGTTGGCAGCTATAATTCAATCAGATTAAATGTGTAGTTAATGAATTTATTATTTTTCTCATTTTGCTAAGTAGGAACATTTTATTTATTTATTTATTTTTAAATGTAAATGTTTATTAGATAACCTTCTATGAGGACTAAGACTAGTGTAAAGTCTAAAAAAAGAAGAATTGAATCTTGAGTATTCTTTTTATAAGTATGCATTTAGGTAATTCTGATTCAGAAGCTAACTTACTGAATTCTTGTGAGTTTTTTTTTTTTTTTTTTTTTTTTTTTTTTTTTTTTTGTATAAGATATCCATATTGTTTTCTACTAGAAGCTGTATTTTAATATTTGGATATTTTTAATTTTAGGATAACACAATCTAAACACTAATTCAGAAGTCAAACAACAAAAATCAGCGTTATACCTACAAAATTTTCACAGGACTAGTTTCGATGGTTTTACCGAACCATCATCTTCAGCTGCAAAACCGCAAATGAACAAGATAGGAAATAATGATTAGATAAGATAAGAAAGCCTGGACAAGAATAAGCAAGTGGCGCCATCTGTTGGCGAAACCAGAACTAAAACATAATTTCTCTAAAAGCCGAAGGCAAATTTGGATTGGAATTGGGATCGTTAACTAGAACAGAAAGATTTTTATGAATGTGAAATGCCTCTAGAAAATCCAGTTCTCCAATGGAAGATGTTTTTTGAATAATTTTGGCAGCAGAAAAATTGAAAGTGTGATTTTCGGACCAACAATGTTGAGCAACAGAAGACTTCTGTGTTTCCTTTTTTCTAACATATGCCTCATGTTCTTTGACGCGAAATTTTAAGGCTCTCCTAGTTTGGCCAATGTAAATTAAACCACACTGGCAAGGAATCCTATAAATACCCCAGGAATTCATATCCGGAATGGGGTCCTTGAGTATAGAAGTTGGAATTTTATTGATGGGAGAATAAACAACCCGAAAGTTAAACTTCTGCAAAATATGTGCAACTTTATAGCTAATTGATGGAAAGAAGGGAATGACAACAGAATTTTTATAATCTCCTAAAATAAGAGTGTGGCTTTTAGTGTGTTGAGATGAGAATTTTTTAACTGCTTGATTAATAATGTTGGGTGAAAAGCCCCTGTCAATAGCTATTGCTTTTAAATAATTTAGTTCTTCATCAAGGGCTAGTTTGGAGGAGCAAACTTGAAGAGCACGGAAAACATAGGAATAAAATGAAGCTAACTTTTGTTTAGTCGGATGACATGATTTAAAGTGTGGTGGAAGGCAAACCGATGAAGGTTTACGGTAAACTGTAGTACTGAAGTTGGATGTGTTACGTGTGACCAGAATGTCGAGAAACGGAAGAGAATTGCAAGTCTCAAGTTCAAAAGTGAACTGAATAGCAGGATCAATAGAATTCATTGTTGAAAGAACTTTATTTAAATCATCTTTATTACCTTCAAACAGGGTAAAAGTATCGTCTACGTAGCGGAACCATGCCGGGAAGTTTAAAGTTTCAAACAATTTTGATTCATAATAATGCATGTAGATATCAGCCAGGATGGGACTGAGGGGGCTTCCCATGGCTAATCCCTCAGTTTGCTAAACATTTCTCCAAACATTTTGGTTAAAAACATTTCTCCTAGTAATTTACTCATGGTTTCTTTTGATGTAAAATCATTATTCACCAATGTCCCAGTGGAGGGTGCATTAAGATGTCTAGAAACCAGACTTCGCGAATTTCATTTCTCTTGCATCGAAATTGATGAGCTAATTTCTCTCACTCAACTCTGTTTGAAACAAACACATTTTGTTTTCCAAAATAAATATTACAAGCAAACTGAGGGATTAGCCATGGGAAGCCCCCTCAGTCCCATCCTGGCTGATATCTACATGCATTATTATGAATCAAAATTGTTTGAAACTTTAAACTTCCCGGCATGGTTCCGCTACGTAGACGATACTTTTACCCTGTTTGAAGGTAATAAAGATGATTTAAATAAAGTTCTTTCAACAATGAATTCTATTGATCCTGCTATTCAGTTCACTTTTGAACTTGAGACTTGCAATTCTCTTCCGTTTCTCGACATTCTGGTCACACGTAACACATCCAACTTCAGTACTACAGTTTACCGTAAACCTTCATCGGTTTGCCTTCCACCACACTTTAAATCATGTCATCCGACTAAACAAAAGTTAGCTTCATTTTATTCCTATGTTTTCCGTGCTCTTCAAGTTTGCTCCTCCAAACTAGCCCTTGATGAAGAACTAAATTATTTAAAAGCAATAGCTATTGACAGGGGCTTTTCACCCAACATTATTAATCAAGCAGTTAAAAAATTCTCATCTCAACACACTAAAAGCCACACTCTTATTTTAGGAGATTATAAAAATTCTGTTGTCATTCCCTTCTTTCCATCAATTAGCTATAAAGTTGCACATATTTTGCAGAAGTTTAACTTTCGGGTTGTTTATTCTCCCATCAATAAAATTCCAACTTCTATACTCAAGGACCCCATTCCGGATATGAATTCCTGGGGTATTTATAGGATTCCTTGCCAGTGTGGTTTAATTTACATTGGCCAAACTAGGAGAGCCTTAAAATTTCGCGTCAAAGAACATGAGGCATATGTTAGAAAAAAGGAAACACAGAAGTCTTCTGTTGCTCAACATTGTTGGTCCGAAAATCACACTTTCAATTTTTCTGCTGCCAAAATTATTCAAAAAACATCTTCCATTGGAGAACTGGATTTTCTAGAGGCATTTCACATTCATAAAAATCTTTCTGTTCTAGTTAACGATCCCAATTCCAATCCAAATTTGCCTTCGGCTTTTAGAGAAATTATGTTTTAGTTCTGGTTTCGCCAACAGATGGCGCCACTTGCTTATTCTTGTCCAGGCTTTCTTATCTTATCTAATCATTATTTCCTATCTTGTTCATTTGCGGTTTTGCAGCTGAAGATGATGGTTCGGTAAAACCATCGAAACTAGTCCTGTGAAAATTTTGTAGGTATAACGCTGATTTTTGTTGTTTGACTTCTGAATTAGTATTTATTCGGCGTGTTATTTTGTCTTAACAATCTAAACAATTTTCTCTAGAAAGATATATTCACAAACATAATACTTCTAGTCAGGAAACATCCCCACATACTTTATTCATTGACTGATTTCAACTATGGTTTGAATATTAGCAGTATATTTATTAGGTTATTTACTTAAATAAACAGAGAATGTAATATAATGATACTCTTTAAAAACTTGTAAATGGCACTGCTTTGAAAAGAAGAACACTCTTATAAGCTATAAAAGCAACATATTTAATTTAACAGTGGGCAGAAGCCAATGTTATTACATATATCTTTCTGTGGAAAATTGGCATGTGCTGTTGTATGATGGAAAAGAACCTAATATTCAGTTGTTACCCTTCTGCACTAAAAATGTAGGCTTATTTAGAGTAGTTTGGTATAGTTTATATATATATATATAATGTTCTACATTTTAAAAATTTAGCATTTCAACCAATTAAAATGTATAAAATATCAGTTCAGTTATGAGCTAATGTATAATTTATGCTAGTGATTTTTATTTAGACTCAACATGAAAAAATGTGTATGGGTTTTTAGTATTTTTCCTTGCAAGATTCCTGTGTTTTTAGTGTTGTATGTTATCTATTCATATTGATCATACATTGTTATAGATTATTTTTTCATCATTTTATATCATGTTTTGTACTTTATGGTACAGATGAATCGCATCTGATTCAGCAGTGAACAATGTCTGCTACTATTCCCAAAGCTGAAACCCCCAGCTCATTGGAAAGCAGTCTTACTTCTCCAGGTTCCTTGGGTATCATGTGTAGCAGTAGTGAAAGGGAAGATTTTCAGCAAAGGTTTGTTACATTATATCATAACTTAAAATCTTATGCAGTCTCTGAAAACTTTAAAAATAGTTATTTCTGTGAATTCTTTCAGCTGCCCATATCATGGGTAGTTATATTCATAATATGAAATATTTAATTTGAATATTCTTCTGTTATGACATTTGGGGAATATATGGGGAAAATATTAATAAAAGTTTAAATTAAAATTAAATCTACATTTTTTTTAATTATTTTAATAGCGTACAATAAAAGCTCAGCTATCTGGAAAGCTCAGGAAATGCTAAATGCTGGTTATGTGAAAATTTTAGATAGTTAAGCATATCGAAAATGCAATTCACAATAGAAAAGCCAAATGAATGGAAGGAAATTTCAGGTCTAAAATCATGAAAACAGTAACTTTATTTGTTATCAAAAACTTACATTTAAAATTACATAAGATTAAAAAAAAAAAATGCATTTCAGACATAAAAACCAACATATTTTCATAGGCTTTAAACATATAAAAGTAAAAAAACTTTAACAGTTTATGAAATTTTGTTTGTGAAAGCTGGCAGACCAGAAAGTTAATAAATTTGTGCCAACCATACTAGTAGAAGTTTGAAGAAATGAATTACTCTTTCTTTGATTAGGTAATCAACAGGTGGTTAGAGTAGACTGAAGGATACCCCTTGTATTATCGCGAAGTTATTATTTCATTTATCGCCAAGTTGTTGTTTTGTTTATCGCCAAGTTGTTGTTTCGGTTGATCTTTGGATTATGGTAACTTGGTGATTTTTTTGGCGAAAATTTGGCGACCAACTCTGCTACAGCAACCCCCTATTTTTTTTTTCCACCATTTTGTCTTCACGAAGTAAAGACATGTTTCTTTTCTTTTTATTTACTCAACACTTTTTCCAACAATCTGCTAGCCGAATTACACTTATGCTAGAAATTTTATGGAACAAAACTGCTTAATCATGACAAATATTAACTGCAAAATTGAGAAAAAGTGCAGAATCGCAAACTCCTTGCGGTGTTTTTCAAAATCATACATACACAGTAACCATGTACACGTCGACTTATTTTTACTTAAAAAAACATCCCAGAATTGCACAAAAAGGGCATTGCGCACACTCTTGACTTTATCCATCTACACTGCTATTTTCTCATAAATTACAAAAATTTGCAGGAAAATTTTGTGAATCTTTAAACTCGGTAAAAAGCACATATATGAAATTACCTGATCGCGAAAAAGTATAGACCCTATCCAAGGATGAACATTTCCATGTATAATATAAATAAAATATCCAAAAACTTTTACCTCTAAATTATCTATTATAAACGTCACCAACGAATTCATAACAAAACATTAAAAATGGTTACAAATACTTAGTGTCAAATATTGAAATTATTTCCATGCACGTTTACTTCCACTCAAACGTATACCAAATTGCTACAAATATATAATTCACAAAATAACTATCATTTAATTAAAATATAATTAAACCATGTACACGTCGACTTATTTTTACTTAAAAAAACATCATAGAATTGCACAAAAATGGCATTGCGCACACTCTTCACTATATCCGTATACACTGCTTTTTTCTCATAAATTAGAAAAATTTCATGAAAATTTTGTGAATCTTTAAATTCGGTAAAAAGGACATATATGAAATTAC
The DNA here is from genome assembly GCF_044657685.1 of Stegodyphus dumicola. Lineage (NCBI taxonomy): Eukaryota > Metazoa > Arthropoda > Arachnida > Araneae > Eresidae > Stegodyphus > Stegodyphus dumicola. Next base: position 213,246,752 of record NC_140773.1, on the reverse strand, counting down.
CTGATCGCGAAAAAGTATATACCTTTTCCAAGGATGGACATTTGCACATATAAAATAAATAAAATATCCAAAAACTTTTACCTCTAAATTATCTATTATAAATGTCACCAACGAATTTATAACAAAACAAATACTTTACAAATACTTTGTCAAATACTTAAATTCTTTCCATGCACATTTACTTCTACTCAAACGTATTCCAAAATACTACAAACATATAACTCTCAAAATCACGATCATTAAATTAAAAAACACTACTTAAAATATAAATAAGCACATACATTAAATTAATAAAAATTAGCTTACAATCCTAATTACTTTAAACTAAATCATTGCTAATAACAATTTTCCAATAATACTATATTAATTTATTTACTCCTTACATTTAGAACAATGCATAAAAATAATATCCTTAAATAATTAAAAATACTAACTTACCTAATCTTCTACAAAATCTTGAGTGCATGGCGGATCACAAAATGTCCATTTTCACCAGGTTTCTTGCACTGCCATTCAAACTATCTGTAATATCCTTCCTTTCACACAATCTCATTTCATTCCCACATATTGGACATTCATACTTATCCACAGTTAAGCAATTCTTTTCAATTACACATAAACGCAATAAAAATTTCGGATTTACTTTATATACGGCCATGGGATCCAAATATTAAACAACACTGTTTCACAGAACATAGAATGAAACTACTGCTATAAAGTACAGCAGATATTTTTACAAATAGACCCCCTTTTCCGATTAAAGAACAGTGATTTGTCCATTAATGTCACATGACATATCTCATGATCTCTCATTTCCCTCACACAAAATAATGCGTAATCCGAACTGAGTACTTCTCACATTATTCCCAAAGTCCTAGGTAGTAACCTTTATCACCTCCAAAATGTCGCCAAACTACCTGTTAACATATTCCAAAGATCAGCAGTTGTTTCATTTATGGTAACCTGAGTAGTTGAATGTTCCGTAAATATACTTTTGCCTAGAATTGGGTGCTCCGTTGACATTTTAAGTGAAAATATATCGATGCGTACATGGACAAAGTCAAGGGAGTGTGCAATCCTCTGATGTTTTTTAAGTGAAAGTAGGTTGACGTGTACATGGATAAAATAAAGGGAGTGCGCAATGCCTTGTTTGTGGAACTCTGTGATGTTTCTTTAAAGTGAAAATAGGTCAGTGTGTACATGGATACCAAGTTTGTGCAATTCTTTGACTTATTATTTTGTCTTTGTGTTGCGGCGACTTTTGGCACTAAAATCGCTGCTACACAAAGTCAAAATAACAAATCAAAGAATTGTACAAACTCAATATCCTTGCACCTCCAAAAATTGCCACTTTTCAGCAAGGGGCACCCGTAAATATACTTTTACCCAACAGATTCAAGTTGTGGATGTACTATATAAAAATTTAAATTGTTTATAATTTTTCTTATTGTATCACAGTTTTTTAATCTATTTTTAAGTAATGCTGTATATTATGCTCATTAATGCGACTTCATGCCAAGTTTGAAAATACTCCACTGGAAGCAGAAAGCATGTCTTAAACTTTCTTTCTTTTTTTTTTTTTTTCAAAATGTGAGGTAAAAACAGATAAATAGCCATTAACTTATGTTCCCGGTGCTACTTTGGTAGATGGTTGCACGGATTTTTGGCGATTTACATTGGCGCAATTGTTGGCGCGATTTTTACAAACGTCAGCCATCTTGAAAAACGCTGTTTTTACGCATAGTTTTTCGAAACTTAAAAAAAAAAAATAAAATAATAATAATAAATAAATAAATAAATATTGTTAAAAGTAATGGATTAATTTTTTGTTGAAAATGTCGTTTTCTAAGATGGCAGGCAAGTGTAAATAAATACATTTACTATGAGTATAAAATACTAAAGTTAGGTTATTATTACTTTCATATAGCAAAGAAGAGAATAAAAACACTGCTATAAAAACATTGGGCCAACGTTTAATTAGATTAAAATATTACTGAAATTGAATATCGAATTAAAAACCATCCTACCAACATTTAAAAGAATTAGAATACAGTCTAAAGTCGTTAATTCGGACACCCATAATCCGGAATGATCTATAATCCGGACCTCAAAGTTAGAAACTTTCTGCGCATGCGTCGATTTGACGCATGCGCATAGGCATTTACGCCTGCGCGTAAGACCTTTACGGCAGCGAATATGGGTGTGCGCAAGCGCAGAATACGTTTACGCATGCGCGTTTAATGTATAACGGACGGTATAAACTAAGCTAAAATTATCTAATTCAGTTAATGTTGCAGATTGCGTTGTTCCTTAATCTTCAAATTGGATCCGGCTTATTATTTTTTGCAGACTGTTAGAGTAATTTTATAAAAGTAAGCTTGAACGTTCGATTATGTCAAATAGAATTTCCGATATATATTTACTAATATGTAAAAGATCTACAAAGCGAAAGTATGTTTTGAAATCAGAAATCTGTTTATCAATTTCACGCTGCTCTGCGGCAGGGGGGGGGGACAGAAATGTGGCGGCGCGCAATGAATTGGGAGTTGATCTGTCAGCACTATCCTTATCTTCAGGGCAGATGTTTTTATTTTATTTGGCTTATAATTCCTTACTGAATTTAGTATTTCATCTGGATATACACCGTCTTTGATATGATTTAAATCAAGTTCCTCGTCATTATAATTCGCTTCCGATAGTGAAGAAAGTGACAGAGGTTATTGAAAACGAAAACATTTCGATTGACAAATTAGTCGGTATTCTCGACACAGCAATTATAGGACTTAAACAGCGGAACTTTGTAACTAAACAAGAAATTATGTCTGTTTAATAGAATTAAATAGAAAGTATTATCACATGAAATGAAGCAACTTAAACAACTTACATTGAAAGAAATGTTTAATAAAGTAAACAAATAAATATTAAGCTTTTTGTTTTGTAAATTTTGTTACCCTTTAGATCATAATTGTTCTTTATTTCATAAATTACGGTTTCATATTTTTAATTTTGTAATTTCTGCATGCCATCTTACCAGATTTAAACTAATGATCTATAATCCGGAATCGCCGAAGTCCCGACGAGTCCGGATTAACGACTTTTGACTGCATTATTAAATTCAGATACTTTAAAATATGTTACATAGAATATAATTAACATTAAAACATATGGACAATAATTATCTCAGCAATTTCTGAAAATAGTGTATTAATTTTTTTAACAAAAATTGAAGTATACAATTATAAAATAAAAGAAAAATATGTACTTACATTTTTTTGAGTATTTAACCTAATATTTATTGTACCACAAAAAATTCAGAATCATAATTTAGATAACATCTTTGAAGACATCTTTGAAGGAATTCGAAGATATGAATTAAATTTTAAAACGGCGCGGAAATGCACAAATTGTCAGTAACCAATCAGGGAGCTGATTACAGCTCGTTAATGCACAAATATTCTATAACCAATCAGAGAGCTTATTACATCACGGCTAGAATTAAAATTATTTAAAAATTCATACATAATAAAATAATTTTTTTAAAAATGCAAAATTAAATTGTATTTTAATATTTAAGAGCCATAAATAATGTTTAAAACATTAGATTAAATTTATACATATTAAAACGAATTACTTTCAAAGTAAGGTGACGTCATTGATTACATCATCCACAACATAAAATTTCATAAAATATGATAAACAATAAAATTTTTATTTCAAATAAAAATGCAAAATTAAATTGATTTTTAATATTTAAAAGCCGTAAATAATATTTTAAACATGGAATTTATGCACAATAAAACGCATTATTTTTTAAATAAAATGACAACAAAGTATCGGTTACCATAAATAACTTATCCAGCAATGGGTTTACCATAAGTTGTATTACTCGTCAAAGGAAAATCGCCAAAAAATCGCCAAAATCCGTGCAACCGTCTACCAAAGTAGCACCATGTTCCCTTTCACAGAAACTAAACCAGCTTATCAAGAATTAATTGAGCTTACATTAAGGCATAATAAATATCTTATGCTTGTGATGTTACATGTATCCGTTATTGGTGCTAAATTACAGTCTGGCAATAGTTACTGTTTTCAAAAGTAATTTGATAGAAAAATGTACTGTTTGAAGGCTGAAGTCTTAGAATAATGCAATGAATATAATGATGCAGGGGAGGCATGTCTTCTGAAAGAGAACGATGTAATTGTATTTATATATTAGAAAATGTAAGCAGGATTCTGATTAATAATCGTATGTGTGCTTTATGATGTCTTTAAAAGTCTCTCATTTGCATAATTTTTTTGTTTAACAAAATTCTAAAATATTCTGGTTGGTTGAATGCTGTATATTCAAGCTTCTACTAGCTTTTATTCAAGCTTTACTTTTGTATCCAAGCAGATAGGTTGTGAATGTCCTAAATTTCATTCAGTAACAATGATTTGTAATGGAAACCAGAGTTGTGGGGACTTTATTTCACTCAATAACCTTTTAGTTTATATCATTTACTATAATTATGTATCTTTAATAAGCATGTAATATATCAAGAAGTATTTTTGATATATTATAGAGAAATGTTTCCCAAACCTTTTAGCATTATAACCCACTTATATATGATTACAACTTATGACAACTCACATGCACATAATTGCTCAAAAGAAGAAAAAAAGACATGCAAAAATTAATGTGATACAGTCAAAAGTCGTTAATTCGGACACCCATAATTCGGAATGATCTATAATCCGGACCTCAAAACTAAAAACTTTCTGCGCATGCGCCGCGTTGACACATGCACATAGGCGTTTACGCGTGCGCGTAAGACCTTTTACGACTGCGCATATGAATGTGCGCAAGTGCAGAATACGTTTTCGCGTGCACGTTTTATGTATAAAGGACGTATAAGCTAAAATTATCTAATTATCTATTTCAGTTAATGTTGATGATTGCGTTGTTCCTTAATTTTCGAATTGGATCTGGCTTATTACTTTTTGCAGACTGTAAGAGCAATTTTATAAAAGTAAGCTTAAACTTTCGATTATATCAAATAGAATTTCCGATATATATTTGTTAATATGTAAAGGATCTAAAGCGAAAGTATGTTTTGAAATCCGAAATCTGTTTATCAATTTCACGCTGCTCGGCGGGGGGAACGCCGCGCGGCGGGCGCATAATGAACTGGAAGTTTCTGTCAGCACTATCCTTATCTTCAGGGCAGATGTTTTTATTTTATTTGGCTTATAATTGAAGATCAGATGTTTTTATTTTATTTGGCTTATAATTCCTTACCAAATGTAGTATTTCATCTCGATATGCTCCGTCTTTGATATGATTTAAAACAAGTTCCTCGTCATTATAATTCGCTTCCGATAGCGAAGAAAAGTAACAGAGGTTATTGAAAACGAAAAAATTCCGATTGACAAATTAGTCGGTGTTCTTGATACAGCAATTATAGGACTTGAACAGCGGAACTTTGTAACTGAACAAGAAATTATGTCTGTTTAATAGAATTAAAGAGAAAGTATTATCACATGAAACGAAGCAAAACTTAAACAACTTACATTGAAAGAAATGTTTATTTAAGTAAACAAATAAATATTAAGCTTTTTCTTTTTGCAAATTTTGATACCCTTTAGATCATAATTGTTCTTTATTTCATAAATTACGGTTTCATATTTTTAATTTTAGAATTTCTGCATGCCATCTTTCGAGATTTAAACTGATGATCTATAATCCGGAAAAATCGATAATCCGGAATCGCCGAAGTCCCGACGAGTCCGGATTAACGACTTTTGACTGTAGTAAAGAAATATGTATGATGATTAAATAATTAGTTTTCCACCCCTCTTTTCTTTCCTTAGCCCAAATGGGCAATTTGCCCAGAAGGGATATTAATTTTGTTTTGGCATTTTGCGTGGTTCACTAAAAACGACGTTTCACTTTTCAAATTCTTCCTACCAAATATTAGATCCCTACATTGTATTTAAAGAAATTAAACAATGAAGAATCTGCATGAATGTATGTATGTTTCTCGCACTGTGAAAAAACAACGGAACATAGACACATCAAATTTTGAATAAAGTAGTCCTCTTTTTGTATATGGGCATCTAGAAGACCAAATTTGGAATTTCTTATATTGTCTCTTTCCTATTTTGTAAAACTATAACGAATTTTCGATAAACAAAGTCGACGATTTCAAAGCGAGCAATGGGAACACTGTACAGCGAAAAGAAAAAACATTTTTAACTCCAGCATGTGAGACTGTATATCAGAAATTCTAACGGTCTTTTTAAATATTTTGTAGTATTGCTGTTGAATTGAATTTTATGGCTTAAGTGCAAAGAACATGATATTTAATTAATAAAAATAACACACAAAACAATAACAAACTGCCCCTTTGGGCGTAATGTAAAATTTGAAAGCTTTCAGATTTTTTTTGTTCTAGCAGTGGGCTCTAGCTGTTTATAGGCTCTAGCTTCTGGCCACTACTAAGGCAGGAAGCGATGATCTGTTTATTATGGAGGCAACTAACAGGTGGGCTACTGTTGCCTTTTATGAAGGGATGGATAAATTACATCCATGCCTTCTCTGGGATTCGAAACCAGGCCTTTCAGTATAGCAGTCAGTATCACTATACACCGTGAAGATGACATCCATCCTAGTTTGTGCCGTACGGAATTGAACGTCATTTCTGTGGAAATCAGTTACATTGGCATACAAGGCCTGTTGTTCAGTACATATTATTTTCTTTTGTTACAAGATATTTTGAATAACACAGTATTACATATGAACATTCTTATAACATAAATCAATACTATATATAAGTGAAATAGTTAAAATTCCATAATCGGGGTGAGCGCTAACCTTGGCGAGAGTTTTTTATTTGGTGCGATTTTAATTTGGTTGTGGTTTCTGGCTGTATGTTTTCTTGTGGCAAACCTAAAGCTTTATTTCGGTAACTGTAAGAGCGCGAATTAATAATACTGTGTTTGTTTTTAAAAGTTTTACTGTTTAATATTATATTTATATAAATATTTGCAGAAGATTAGGCTGTTGTTGGTGGGAGAATGTTGGATTTCATATGACATGAAAATTATAATTTATGAATGTTTTCATTTAATTTTATTCAGTTTTAGTTTTTAGTTTTGTTTCTTGCATATGGCAATCAAAAGATGTGGAATAACGATAGTAACTTGAATATTTTAGTTAGTTTATGATGCTGAATACGCATAATTTGCTATTCTGTTTACGTGTAAAACTGACTTCGCAGTGCTCTGATCTGATAAGTGTATGCATTTGCTTACTCAATAATTATTTACAAGAATTGTTCATTCTACTATTTTATGATGAATTACATATATATAAGACTATTCTTTTACTTGCAAAGCTGTTAGACTTGTTTTACTCATCTAGTATTTTATCATCTCATTTTACTATTCTGTTTACATAAAATAACGGCATTTCACTACTGCAAAACTTAAAAGTTACTATTCTGTTCACATTTAAAAATCACATTTTAGTACTTTTTAGTACCTAAAAAATTCGCCAAATTTTGAAGGCCAAAATAGTTTGGCGCCAACTTATCCCACTTATGGAATTTTAGGCAGTGAAATTATATTGTATGTATACACATATATACATTTGGCAGTGCATTAAATGAGTACTACATTTGGTGTATAAGTAAGCCAAATGTGCTACATCACTTTCCTGTCTGGGTCGCTTGATCAAAAATTAGTTGATCATTCTAAATTAATTAGTAATTTTAGTATTTGTTGGCTATCTGGTACCCACTCATACATCACCAAAATATCATCAGTGACTCAATACAGTTTTTTTTTTTTTAGCTTTCAGTAACCCATGAAGCTGTTTCAGATTCTTTTCCAGAGTTGGTATTTTTATTTTGTTTATGTTCTGTTATTTTTTTGGAGGGGGGAGATGGTTTTCTTTTAAAACTTTAATATCAACTTCTGTCCTGAGACCAACAGTCTCGTGTAAATAATGATGTGCCTGTTGGGATCAGCAAAATGGAGAAATAAGCAGCAATGTCCTAAGATTGGTTTAAGGATACTATTATTTACCAGAGTCTACATGGAGTCAGAGACCTGCAGAGAATAATAATCTGTTTTGATGCCATTTTGAATTCAGCTGCCAAACAATAATCATTGGAAATAAAAAATTCATCATCAAAAGGCACCAACAGATTGCTTGTGGTATATAAACTACTGGTTAACCAACAAGTACCATAATTTTAAATAAGTATATATAACTGCATAAGAAAACAAAAGCTTTCAAATGTCACAACCTATCAAAAGTTATCTCATGGTCTACTGTTTAGAAAAAATTGTTATGAAAGATTTATTAAAATTTGAAGAAATAGAAATATGCATTAAGAAAGAACCTGCAAGTAAAAAATAAATTGTAAATAAAAATTAATTTTTTTAAGAAGTGCCATTAACATGGTATAATTGGAAACTTAAGTTACATAATCATTCATAAAATATTTATTTTTCACACATTTTATCACCCTTGATTATTTTCTCTAATCTTTAGTTGGGAATCTTCTTTTATTTTTTATTAATTATCTTCTTTAATTGTCATCTGTAGTGGCCTAATATACGAGGGCCATCCAGGAAGTAGATTACGTTTCCGTCTGTGTCCGCTAGGGGCGGGGCTAGCGCGGCCATCTTGGGGTCAGAGCGTTGCGCAGCTCAGTCTGCATCTAGCCGTGCTAGTGAGAGGTTCGTGCTGTGCTCCGTTCAGATACTGTGACGGTTTGAAATGTCTGCGTTAATTGAAAATCCCGCGAGCTGCGAGGTGCGCTCAGTAATAAGGTTTCTGACTGCAAAAAACTGTAAACCGATAGAAATCTATCCGCAGCTTCGTGAAGTCTATGGGGACAACATTATCACTGAAGGTGGAGTGCGTCAGTGGGTCATAAGATTTCAAAATGGCCGAACCAATGTTCACGACGAAGATCGAAGTGGGAGACCCAGCATAGTGACCGCCGAACTTCTCGAAAAAGTCGATGCTAAAGTCCGTGAAAATCGAAATTTCACAATAACGGAACTTTCTTTGAGTTTTCCACAAATTTCGCGAAGTTTGTTGCACGAAATCATCAGCGAAAAGCTTGGTTACCACAAGTTTTGTGCAAGATGGATTCCAAAAATCTTGACAGAGGACCACAAAAACCAGCGAATGGCTGCAGCGTTGAACTTTTTGGACGCTTACCATAAGGATGGTGACTCTTTACTCGATCGCATCGTTACTGGTGACGAAACATGGGTGAAACATGTGAACTGTGAAACGAAATTACAATCAATGCAGTGGGGGCACACAAGTTCTCCCCAAAAACCCAAGAAATGCATGCAAACAATGTCGGCAAGGAAGATGATGGCGACTGTTTTTTGGGACAGAAAAGGTGTAATTTTGGTGGACTTCCTGGAAAGAGGCACTACAATAAACTCTCAAAGGTATTGCCAAACTCTCCAAAAACTCAGAAGAGCAATTCAAAACAAGCGCAGAGGAATGTTGAGCTCTAAGATCTTGTTGATTCACGACAACGCCCGGCCCCACACGGCAAATGTCACTCGTAAAGTTCTTGAATCTTTTAAGTGGGAGTTGTTTCCTCATCCGCCGTACAGTCCCGACCTGGCACCGAGCGACTTCCACCTATTCCCAGCAATGAAGAAGTGGCTGGCTATGCAGCGTTTTGATGACGATGCACAGCTGCAAGAAGAGGTAACGAAGTGGTTGAAGGCGCAGGCGGCCGAATTTTTCGACGAAGGAATTTCCAAGCTCGTACATCGCTACGATAAATGCCTTAATTTGTATGGTGACTATGTAGAAAAGTAGTATTTGAGTGTGGCTTTCATCTGTATATAATAAAATTTGTTTCCTATACTTTGTTTATTTTTTTATTCCAAAACGTAATCTACTTTCTGGATAGCCCTCGTATTATAGACTGATGCTAAAACTACTTCAGTCTTTCTTTAGCTTCATCGTAGGATAATATGCAATGGCAATCTATATTTATAATAAAGATATTACAGTTGGTCAGTCACAAATATATTGATGAACTTTATCACCTATTAGAAGAATGTGGAGCATTAGTTTACAGTGTTTATAATGTTGTAGTAGCCGCTCAGCTGGTATAGTGGTTAGTGACCCTGACTGCCATAGCAGTATACCGAGGTTCACATCCTGGAGAAGGCATGGTTGTAACTGTTCATCCCCACATAGGAGCCAATGGTGGCTGGCTACCTATTAGGTGCTTCCATAATGAAATGGTCACCGCTTATGACCCTTGTAGCAGTGCTAGGCTAATGGCTATTAAATAAAGCACCTGACCATTTAAAAAATACTGTTATAATAACCCTTATAAAGCAAAATTATATTCAGTACATTTGCACATCGCTTGTTATGCAGAATCAAAAATTAGAATATAGTTTATATTTTTTAGATATTTTTTAAGTCCAATTTCTTTTTGACATTTGTTGTATGAATATTACTGAAGATTTAAAAAAACATGAGTGGGTGACTAAAAGGTTTAAAGTTTTGTATAAAAATAATGTTTTGACATAAATATTGTAAGAGAGAAGAATATTGCTATTATCACTATAGTAGATCACACATTAAGAAATGTTCATTTTAAAATTAAATTGCCGATTTAATAAAATATAATGATGTAAAAAACTACATTTGCAAATTTCAGAGCAGTTTTGTTTTTAAGCATGTTAGTGCTAAAATATAACAGTAATGAATCATTCTATTGTTACAGCTTATTGTGTATCAAAGATGAAGACTCTTCTAAATCATCCAGCACACCTCCAGAAAATACTGCAATTATTTCTCCTCCTGCCAGATCTACAAGTACACCTGTAGTTTCTACTTCTGTTGAAGGAGCTGCTGCTTTAAGTAGCTCTACTAGTAGTCCAGCAGCTTTGACAACTGTGCGATCACCTATTAATTTGGAAGGGACTTCTAGTTTTATGTCAAATATCAGATCAAAAAGTGGATGGCTGGATGGTTTATTGGTTTGCTTGCGTCCTGTTTGGGGTATTCTTGGTAAAACTGGTGGAGGTGAACATGGTGATTCAGGTATTTCTCTCTCTCTCTCTCTTTTTTTTTTTTTTTTTTTTTTTGTTTTGTTTCCAAGAGCAGAAATAATTTTTTATATCTTAATTATTAAAATATCTTGTTAACCCATTAACCGCCAAAACTACAAGGAATGTTTCTTTTCTCATGAAAATAATAACAAATATTAAATTAAGCACTTATAACATAAATTTACATTGAAAATAAAAAAAATGCTCTTACCTGTGAAAAAAGCGAGTGTTGCGTTCGCGCAACGTCAGCGGAATAAGACTATGGATGTTTAGTGAGTAGGATTGTACTCGTGTGATGTTTCTTTTGAGTAGAGCGCAGGATTACTTTTTAGCTGTATAACGTTTTATAAATCTACAAATCACTTTACTTGTAATTAATTCAATATCAAAATATACATTGTATTTCTTTTACAAATACAGATTATTTCATTTGAGAGATTCAAGCATGAAAAGCTTGATTACAATCACCATATAAAGCTACATTACATACTTTGCATCTATAAACAATCTGGCTATGGTACTCTTTACAACAAAGTCTTTTGTTATCAATGGACTTTATGATAAAATGTCTACCATCTCCATGCAATGGTTTTTGAATACTAAATTTACTAGGTCTTCCTGTTGCTGATCTATTTCTGGCTAATTCTACACTCTCAATAGGAGTTTGCAAAAAGAATAATGCATTCTCGCATTTGAAATCTAAAAGAGACTTTATATTTCCAATAGTAAAACGTGGGGATATTTAGTAAGTTTAGATACGGTCTCACCATATATAATTTATCAGTATTGTCAAGTGCAAATTCTGCTTCATATTCCTGTACTGCAAACGTGATATTGATTCTCATACAACAGAAACAGAAATGTCCTTATCAAAAGATCAATACATTTTTTCTTGAGGTAAAGAATGATATTCTGTAAGAAATAATATTCCAATAAATCTTCTCATATAGGCTTCAGATGCAATAAATTCTCTTTTTTTTTTTTTTTTTTTCCTGAGCATATATATTTGTCTGTTCAACGAGAAGACAGTAAATGTCTAAACCAAAAAGAAAATCGAAAATCTGTGCACTAGTTTTACCTTGTGTTTTGTCTTTTATACTTTCTCTTCTATCTCTTTCTTCATGTTCTTCCTGAGACGTAACTAACACTTCCTTTTTTATCCACTTCAAGATTTCAGTCTTCTGCTTTTTTAACTTTTTAGTATAACTATAACTGCTTTTAGAAGGCTGAAACTTACTTCTTACGTGAATTTTAACTTCCCCAGCAGTATCATTTGGTAAAATATCATTATTTAAAACATTGTCATCCCTTTCTTCTTCGTAACTAGCCTCTGATATTTCTAGGGGAACAACAACATTAGTTTCATTCTGGTCATTATTAACATTATTATCATCTGTTTCTTCATCAAAAAATCTTTGAAGGGCTTGTTCTAACGTAAGATACCTCGTTCTAGGCATTTTTAAACAACCAGAACATCGAAAGGAATGAGTGAAAAAGGAGATTGACTACCCATTTCCTGCTGACGTTTGCTTCAGCGCAACACCTGTTTTCCCTTCCTTCCCAACGCAAATATAAACATCTGACTGATGTAATGTTCTGATAAACGGTGACCTTGACTAAAAGTAGATCACTCATAAAGACGGCGATTCTTTCGTTAAATATTTTCAGCAAATATACCCGGTCGAAAATTTTGCTTAAAGTATGAGATTAATTATTATAAACAAAATGATTGTTGAAGGCAAATATTTTTTTACAGAAATAACCTTCATAATCTTCCCTGCATAAAAGCATCTGCTGGTATAAAATATCTTAGGTAGTTATATTTATATATGCATTTATTATGACCGTTGTGTCAACGCAAAACCAGCGGCTAATGGGTTAAAGATCACAGCAATTATTGCTTATTTTGTTTGCTGATAAAATGTTTTAAAGCAGAATATTATTATCGTGAAATTTTTATATGGGAAATAACAAAAACATTATTATTCTATATTCATGTCATTTCATTTTGTTCTCAAAGCTTAAAATATTTGTCTTATGTATGCAGAAATTGAATGTAATTTATATTTTGCTGATTTAATAATCTGTTTTTCATATTTTTTAAAATTTGATCTTTTGAATCTTTCGAATTTATTTCTTGAGTTTATTTAATTGTCAAGTGTATTATCAGCCCTTCTTCATAGGCTGAAATTCCTTTTATACTGTTGTAAAGTACTATATTGTGAAAGTAAAATTAGAGAAAAGGTGGTCATTTGGCTCTTAAATAAATATGAAGCTATTAATAATTGCTAATATGTTGTATTAATCCTGTCTTGCCATTGAGAATACACCAGGCATTAATAGAGCTATTTATGTTGAATGACAAGCACACCTGTCAAAACTAGTTAGAACATTTGTGATTTAACTTTAAAATTTGGGACCCCATCTGAAACAGCAAAAGTTGTGAATGGTACCTATGAAAAAACAAAGTGTTTACACGGAATGATAAAATACATTATATATTTCACGTGCCAACAGAATTAAGATCTTCCTCTAGTATGCCATATTCATTTAATTATATTGAGATCTATTTTCTTGTATAATCTATGATTAGAAGTTTCTGGAAATCATTAATTGAAATCATTACAAGAAGATAGTTTGAAGCAGAATAATACAAGTAACATGATATGACATACTAATTCAGAAGTCAAACAACCAAAATCAGCGTTATACCTACAAAAATTTTTCACAGGACTAGTTTCGATGGTTTTACCGAACCATCATCTTCAGCTGCAAAACCGCAAATGAACAAGATAGGAAATAATGATTAGATAAGATAAGAAAGCCTGGACAAGAATAAGCAAGTGGCGCCATCTGTTGGCGAAACCAGAACTAAAACATAATTTCTCTAAAAGCCGAAGGCAAATTTGGATTGGAATTAGGATCGTTAACTAGAACAGAAAGATTTTTATAAATGTGAAATGCCTCTAGAAAATCCAGCTCTCCAATGGAAGATGTTTTTTGAATAATTTTGGCAGCAGAAAAATTGAAAGTGTGATTTTCGGACCAACAATGTTGAGCAACAGAAGACTTCTGTGTTTCCTTTTTTCTAACATATGCCTCATGTTCTTTGACGCGAAATTTTAAGGCTCTCTTAGTTTGGCCAATGTAAATTAAACCGCACTGGCAAGGAATCCTATAAATACCCCAGGAAAATTCATATCCGGAATGGGGTCCTTGAGTATAGAAGTTGGAATTTTATTGATGGGAGAATAAACAACCCGAAAGTTAAATTTCTGCAAAATATGTGCAACTTTATAGCTAATTGACTTCCCGGCATGGTTCCGCTACGTAGACGATACTTTTACACTGTTTGAAGGTAATAAAGATGATTTAAATAAAGTTCTTTCAACAATGAATTCTATTGATCCTGCTATTCAGTTCACTTTTGAACTTGAGACTTGCAATTCTCTTCTGTTTCTCGACATTCTGGTCACACGTAACACATCCAACTTCAGTACTACAGTTTACGGTAAACCTTCATCGGTTTGCCTTCCACCACACTTTAAATCATGTCATCCGACTACCGACTAAACAAAAGTTAGCTTCATTTTATTCCTATGTTTTCCGTGCTCTTTAAGTTTGCTCCTCCAAACTAGGCCTTGATGAAGAACTAAATTATTTAAAAGCTATAGCTATTGACAGGGGCTTTTCACCCAACATTATTAATCAAGCAGTTAAAAAATTCTCATCTCAACACACTAAAAGCCACACTCTTATTTTAGGAGATTATAAAAATTCTGTTGTCATTCCCTTCTTTCCATCAATTAGCTATAAAGTTGCACATATTTTACAGAAATTTAACTTTCGGGTTGTTTATTCTCCCATCAATAAAATTCCAACTTCTATACTCAAGGACCCCATTCCGGATATGAATTCCTGGGGTATTTATAGGATTCCTTGCCAGTGCGGTTTAATTTACATTGGCCAAACTAAGAGAGCCTTAAAATTTCGCGTCAAAGAACATGAGGCATATGTTAGAAAAAAGGAAACACAGAAGTCTTCTGTTGCTCAACATTGTTGGTCCGAAAATCACACTTTCAATTTTTCTGCTGCCAAAATTATTCAAAAAACATCTTCCATTGGAGAACTGGATTTTCTAGAGGCATTTCACATTCATAAAAATCTTTCTGTTCTAGTTAACGATCCTAATTCCAATCCAAATTTGCCTTCGGCTTTTAGAGAAATTATGTTTTAGTTCTGGTTTTGCCAACAGATGGCGCCACTTGCTTATTCTTGTCCAGGCTTTCTTATCTTATCTAATCATTATTTCCTATCTTGTTCATTTGCGGTTTTGCAGCTGAAGATGATGGTTCGGTAAAACCATCGAAACTAGTCCTGTGAAAAATTTTTGTAGGTATAACGCTGATTTTGGTCGTTTGACTTCTGAATTAGTATTTATTCGGCGTGTTATTGTGTCTAATGATATGACATACTGCAGTATTTGTTGTTAAATCTTTCGTAATGCCATGGAAAATGTTTGTGGCTCATGAAAGCTTGATTTAGGTATCTGTCTGAAATTCTTCATTTGCTTTGGCATAATTTTAATTAATTAGTGAACTACAGTCAAAAGTCGTTAATTCGGACACCTATAATCCGGACCTCAAAGCTAAAAACTTTCTGCCCATGCGCATCATTGACACATGCGCATAGGCGTTTACGACTGCGCACATGCAGAATATACTGCGCATATGCGCAAGTGCAGAATACGTTTTCGCGTGCGCGTTTTATGTATAACGGACAGTATAAGCTAAAATTATCTAATTATCTATTTCAGGTAATGTTGATGATTGCGTTGTTCCTTAATCTTCGAATTGGCTTATTATTTTTTTCAGACTGTAAGAGCAATTTTATAAAAGTAAACTTGAACTTTCGATTATGTCAAATAGAATTTCCGATGCTGGAGCTCCCAAAGGATCTACAAAACGAAAGTATGTTTCGATGTCCATCAAACAAAAAGTGGAATTGCTGCAAAACATGGATAAAGACATGAAGAAGGTGACAGAGAGGTTAGTGAAAACGAAAAAATTTCGATTGACAAGTTAGTCGGTATTCTCGGCAAAGCAATTACGGGACTTGAACAGCGGAACTTTGTAACTGAACAAGAAATTATGTCTGTTTATTGAATCAAAGAGAAAGTATTATCACATAAAATGAAGCAACTTAAACAACTTAAATTGAAAGAAATGTTTAATAAAGTAAACAAATAAATATTAAGCTTTTATTTTTTGTAAATTTTGATACCCTTTAGATTATAATTGTTCTTTATTTCATAAATTACGGTTTCATATTTTTAATTTTAGAATTTCTGCATGCCATCTTACGAGATTTAAACTGATGTTCTATAATCCGGAAAAATCGATAATCCGGAATTGTCGAAGTCCCGACGAGTCTGGATTAACGACTTTTGACTGTATTTGAAAAATACCATTTGTTAAAAGAAGAAATTCTTCCTAGGAATTTGCGTTTGGAATTTTAGACTATGCCATGTATTTTACCAATCAGTTATAATAATAAAAATTTTGCATTTTTTACTTTCTAATCAGCGTTTTCAGTATGAAGTTATTCTTGAATTTCCTTATGGTGGTTTTAATATTTATTCTTTTCATAAACTTTGTTTTGAGTAGGTACTTTTAATCATATGAAACCTTGGTAATAGTTTTTTAAAACAGTGCCTTGATTTTATTGAAATTTTCATTCCACTGTCTCATAAATTTCATTTTCAATTCTGTACTTTTAAAATTGCTTTGAATCTTCAATTCTGATTTTTTAAACTGTTATGCATTTTAATAAAAGTTTCATGGCATTTTATTTGTTGCTATAAGCATTAAGTACTGATTTAATAACAAAATTAAAAGAATGATTAAGTTTCCTTAAACTTGAAGTAGAACTGAGGGATTTTTAATTACTTCTGGTGCATGTCAGATTATTTTTTATATATGTGCAATTTATTATTTTTTAATGACAGTTGCATTCAAGACGTTATGTTGCTATATCGTTATTTTATTTCAGATGAATGGGAAATACCATTTGAAAATATTCAAGATTTACAGTGGGTAGGCAGTGGTGCCCAAGGTGCTGTTTTCCTTGGAGAACTGGATGGAGAATTAGTGGCAGTGAAAAAAGTTCGTGAAAAAGAGGAAACAGACATTAAGCACTTGAGGCATCTAAGGCATCCTAATATTGTAACTTTCAAGTTAGTGTTAGACATTATGCTTAATAAATGCTTGTAAAATAATAATCAATCAATATAAGTTATGGCTTCTAACAGAACTTGCTATAATTTAATTTTATATTAAATTTTTTCTCATAATATAGCTCCTTTCTGTATTGACTAATTAGTGGTAAAATATAAAACCACAGAGCTATGCTATTTCATCCTGTCTTCAATTCAAAGTAACTTAGTGCCTCATTAAGTTTTATTTCTTAAAAGATCAATATGAGACAGTTTTCTTTGGAAAGCAACATGATTACTGTCTTCTTTCATGTTTACTATGACATTTGTTGTACTGACTTTTTTCTTTAAAGAAATGCCATTCTCAAATCCCTGCATAACAAATAAAACTTATTTATTTGATTTTTAATAATATAACATATTTATAGAAGTCTGAATGGAATATAAATTAAGGTTTTTATTTCTGTTCTAAAATTTGTATTGGACTGTGAGAAGTTGTTATATTATTAGTATGATGTCATATATTAAAGAAAGTAACGGTTACTATGTATAAATCTTTGAATGCCACATGGTAACATGAATATGTGATAACTCGACTTTAGCAGGTAGAGTATTTGAATCTCATTGAATAAAATACCATATATTTTTTTTTTTATATCTAATAGAATTAATGTTTAAAGTGAAGAATTGTTTAAAGATATAATATTTTATATTCTAATTATATTTTAAGTGAAAATTATTAATTCTTAATTATTATATTCTGTTTGATAGCCTTACCTCTGTACTGTCAATTTGCTTCTTGATTTTCAAGATATGCAATTAGCCGTCATATTTTTCTCCATTCCTCTTCCATAGTTTTCCTTAGTCCATTCATTTTTTAAAATCTGCATTTTATCAGATTGTACCAGCCTCATCTGTAAACATTCTATCAGATTTAAATCTGATAGAATGTTTTAAAGGAAGTCTATCAGATTTCACTTAAAATTATTATCTCCAGAATATACTTCATTAGTGCAGAATCTCTGAGGCAATTGGGAATACACTTCATCACCACAGGGATTCTCGGATAATCTAATGTACAGCATTGAAAATTGCTATAAAGCTTGCAGTTCATTCCAAAGTGATTATACACCTTCTTCTTCTTTTACTTACTTATTTATTTTTTATGATTTTAGAAAATGTAATACTAATTTTTCCTTAACTTTCTTTTAACCATATTTTGTATATTCTTATTCAATTTTACATTTTCCAGAAACAGGCAATTTTGCATTTTAAAAGTATGTCAGGCATGATAAATGTCAAATTTGCATGCATTTCATGTTCTTAGCTGGCAGCAAAATCAATTAAGTTGCATGAGTGTTTCTTTAAATTTTTCTACCAATGTCTTTTATCAAATACCCCCTTTTTTTAATTTAAAAATTTTGTTTGGTAGTTTTCCTATTTGTTATAAGTAATATTATTTCTAAATTTATAAATATTAAATCTGTGATTTTCATACTGTGTTTAAGTTATGCAATGAATTTTTTTTGGGAAAGGGAAAATGCACAAATTTTAATTCAAAATTTCCTTACATATTTTCAAACCAGGCAATAATTAACTATGTCAGATGTTAGTTAATTTGCAAATAATTTAGCTGAAATATTTTAGATTTGGTTTTTCTCTCCATAAAGTTCAAATGTTGTACAGTTAGTTTGTACTAAGATTAAAAAAAAAAATAAATAAATAAAAAAAAAATAAAAAAAAAATCTGCTCTAATGTTTGCCTTTTTTAAAGGACAATTATTAATTCAGAACTTCAGATTATAAAGGCTTCTTAAAAATATAGTTTACAACATATATATATTTATTAACAGAGGTGTATGCACTCAATCTCCATGCTATTGCATCGTCATGGAATTTTGCCCATATGGTCAATTATATGAAATGCTGCGAAGTGACAGAGATATACCACCTGCCAAAACTCTGAATTGGTGTCATCAGATTGTATCAGGAATGGAATATTTACATCAAAACAGAATAGTCCATAGGGATCTGAAATCACCAAAGTATGATATATTTTATATTAAATATGTTCTTTTAAATGTATGAAAAGTGTGTGTAAAAGTATATATGTATCTGAAGTTCCTTTTTTATTCTGTAGTAATTATTGTTTTCTTCAAATTGAATTCATATCAGATGTATTTGAAAACAAAATCATTCACAATTCAGTTTATTTCCATGTGTGTTTAATATTTTTGTTTTTATATTGACTTGTGCCATTACTTCAGTAAATAATTTTCTATATATTTAACTACTTTCATTTAAAGTTTAATAATGCTTGTGAACCTATGCAATAAGATTTATAAAAGTTTTGGATACTTTCCAATAATCTATATCCCTAATTTCGACATTTGGTAGACTATTCATGTTTTGAACATATTCTTGAGGATGCATGTGATAATAGCTAACCTAAGGATATGCATACCACACGTGTTTGAATACACATGGATTTTTCACTAAAAAAAGTTTACTGACTGTAAAAATGAAAAATGTAAATGTGTTAGATAGATTTTTTGGGGGAAAAGTGTTTTTTCATGTAAATTTTTTGTTTGTTTGTTGTTTATAAGTAGAATAGTATTTGTGAGCCATAAAATAGCCAAATAAATGTTTTTGGCCAATTCACGAGGTCAACAATGAGTTAATGACTTTTTGCGAGAGTGCAGGTAGTCATAAAATATGAAGGACCCTCCCCCCCTGTATTTTTAAATTCAGATTTGTTGCATGGAATTTTAAATCGAGTAAAACAATGAAGAATATCCATTAATCAGAAATTATGAATTTTTTTTAATTAAAAAATAATAATTACTGTATTTGCATGTGGTTTAGATTTAAAATTTTGATATTAAATTAGCTATTACTTGGAAATTAGAAATTCTATTTGCTTTTCTTTTGTCTTCCAAGTTATAGTATTATGCATTTCATGCACTATATTTGAATAATGGCTGAAAAACTATGCTCATCTGAAGCTCATACACATGTATTAAAAATGAAGAGAATTTTTACATTTGGTTAATCATCTCCAGAAATGATAGACAGATTTTAATGAAATTCTAAAGCAGGTAGATTAAAAAAAAAGATAACAAGAGATATGATTTCATTTATCAATCATAAGGTTCTCAAAAGATGGCATCATACTGGAAATGAGGAAGTGTTTATGAATGTCTGTAACAGTTGGTCCCACTCGACAACAGGTCTTGGTTACAGGAGAGAAAAAGTGAGTTACAGTTTCTGAAGAAGAAGATATTGATTAACCTTCAAAACTGCAGTACTGCTCATAAAATGTCTGCAATTAATGCAATCACTAAATGGTTTGGATTGCAATTTAGTGGCTGATTGAATGAGTGTTATAAGAAAATTCCAATGGTTATATAATTGCTGTCAGAAGAAGATATCCCTTCTGATAATGGTTGTGTAATCAATAAAGTATTAATAGAAACAAAATTACCCTTTGCAATAAAAACATCATTTTCAACATTAGACATGTAGACAATGTCCTCGATAGTATTTTTGCAGTTTTTTGGGATTAAACACTATGAATCATTTTTATAAATGTTGAAAACTATCATTACAATCATAGGGTGTTTGTCTAATAGATGTATTATTGTGTGTGTACACAAAATTTTCTCAAATTTTGTGTACACACACAATTTTGCTTTTTTGTTTTGCTTTTGTATTTTATTGCTATTATATGAAGCATAAAAACACTTTTACATTTGTTTCATTTAATTTTGATTGAAAAATTTATGTTTTTGTTTTATAATTTTGTTTATTAATTTATTTACTGCATAAATTACATTATTATTTATTTTGTTATTATTTTCTTTTCTTTTTATTTCACATTTATCTAGGTTTTTTGAAATTCAGTGCATGGTTTGAAAGGTACTTCTTTTATTATATTTATAATGCTCTTTCAGTGTACAGTTAGATTATATAAATTATTTTTAGATTTATGTTTATGAATGTATAAAATAATTAATGCAATATCAGATAAAAATCTTAAGACAGCTTTAAATGTACAAGAAACTGTAAAGTATCCTTATACAAAAGCAATATTTTACAGTATTTATAAATCTTTAATTGTATGCACTAAGATTATATACAAAGAACATAAAATGCATTACAGACAGAATCAAGACATTAAAATGTTTTCTAATTAACATTAAGTAGCATACTGCTGAAGGGCCTTAAATTAACAATTTTTATAATTATCTTAGTTTCATGTAAGTTAAAAATGATATCTGACATAAATTCAAATTCTGTCACAGAAAATGTGCTACTATACTTGAGCAATCATAGTTTTCAATTATGATAACATAAAAAATTGCTGTGCATGTTGATAAACAGTACTGGATAGGATCCCCAAAGGTTTTCTTTGAGACTCATATTAAGGAAATGCAAAAAATAATTTTGTATAGTTTCACTCTTGTATTACTTGATGAATGAATGGATGCATCATCTCTTTGAAATATGCAGTCTCCTCCTCTTCCACATGCAGAATTTCCCTATATGTAAAAAGTTGTTATATGAACTCCATACAAGTCTGTGAATTCATTCTTTGATAACCGGACTCATATTTAAATGTTTCTTGCTCAAGAAATTA
The DNA here is from genome assembly GCF_044657685.1 of Stegodyphus dumicola. Classification (NCBI taxonomy): domain Eukaryota; kingdom Metazoa; phylum Arthropoda; class Arachnida; order Araneae; family Eresidae; genus Stegodyphus; species Stegodyphus dumicola. Next base: position 213,224,806 of record NC_140773.1, on the reverse strand, counting down.
ACTCTTTATTTAAATCTTGTGCATTAGATTATTAATTATAGATAAGCCTTACATGACATCTGTATGAATGAAAAAATTCATTCAGCCAATCTAAATTAAACTTTTCTGATGAGAAAATATTTTATAGCAACAACTGAAAAAAGTACCTTAAGATATCTTTAAATATACGTAAAATAATATTCTTTAAAATATACTTATACTTCAATAGAAATCTTTTGTTCAGTTTCTTTGACTTGGCTTATCAGTTGTTACTCGGATGTTTAGAAACTGTTTATTTGCTACATAAAAATTTCTCTCTCTTTCATTTTTTTTCAAACTTTAGTATTCAAGACCCTGCCCTCATTGCAATGTTACATATGCAATGCTATGCTTTATTCTTGCTAAGGCTGCTCTGAAAGCCTTTTTACTTGTGTTTATTGCCTTACAATATTTTAAACTGTAAGCTGAGAATGTTTTACATTTGTTGTAAAATATCCAGTACCTTGAAATTTACAGATTTTATGAAATTTTTTGTCTCCTCTTAAAATGTTTTTAGTTGAAATTTCATTCCATTTTTACTATACATTTAAAAAAAAAAATTCTTTAAATTTTTGTCCATGTATATTTTTAAACATGATTCTTAAAAACTGTTTGGGAGTTTTTTGAATTATGTAAGAGAATCAAGAAAAATTTTAGGATAATATTTATGACTTTTATACAACAGTGGTTCTTTGCTATTAAGTGTACTTTAATATTATTGTTGTCAAACAGCTATGCTTCTTGCTATATTATTTGTTGCATCATATTTTTATGTTAATCTCTTTTACTGTTTATGCTAAATATTTGTATTTTTATCATGCAGTGTGTTAATTAGCATGAATGAGGTACTGAAAATATCTGATTTTGGAACTTGTCGTCAATTAAATGACATCAGCACCAAGATGTCTTTTGCTGGCACTGTGGCATGGATGGCTCCAGAAGTTATACGCCATGATCCTTGTTCAGAAAAAGTAGATATTTGGTTAGTACTTAATTTTTTTTTTCTCATTTTGATTCTCTTGCTTTTTGCTTCTATATAATCTGAGTTTTGATTAACTTGGTTGTGATAATTATAAAGAACAGTGATGGTTTTATAGCGAGTAATCTATATTTTTAAAGAAAAAATACTTTTGATTTGCTTTTTTTTATTTTTCTAGTCAATTTATTTAATATATATGCTGAAATAAATGTAATAAAAAATTTTTATTTTTCAAAATTGTATAGTTAATTTATGCAATATCACAATATAGGTGTTACATAAATTCTTGAATGCGTATTAAAGCAGCTAGAGAATTTTCTAAATTTCTTATAAATTTCCTATATGCATTAATAATTCCACCATTATTGTTAAGGTTTGTTAATAAATAATGCAAAATTATTTACTCTTAATATATCATATAAATAAGTACTTTATCCTTTGCAAGAAAAGTATTCTTTCATTATGTACCTCTACTGGGCTTCTACTTTTCAGTTGTGCATTCTAGTTTTTATAAATATTTTATAAGACAAATGCTGAATAAGTGTTTCTACTCTAGGTCATTTGGGGTTGTATTATGGGAACTTCTGACTCGAGAAGTGCCATATAAAGATGTCGATTCTTCAGCTATCATTTGGGGTGTAGGTAATAACAGTCTTCATTTGCCTGTACCAGATTCATGTCCAGAAGCTTTTCGAATACTTCTGAAACAATGCTGGTAAGTAAAGTTCATTTGGTTTATTTTTTTCTTTTCCCCCCAAAAAAAGTGGTATAATTGAATAATTGTTTGTTTTTGTTAAATTCTATAAAATTAAGTATTAAAATTTAAATGTAAAACTAATTCAAACTCTTTTTAAGCGTATTTTTACTTAATAGTATCAATTAATATATTCTTATATTAGTATCAGTTGTTAAGTATGCATTCATTAAGCTTACTGTTTTTCAGTAAAGTATTTTGGGAAGAAAGAAAGTCATATTAACATTGCAGGTTTACAGAAATGTTAACTTTTGTTGTACAGAAACATTAATAATCTGAATTATCATTGGTTAGTGGTGAATTACAAATATTCTATAAATATACTGCTGTAAAGTTGTATAATATCTAGGAAAAGAATTTTAAGGTGCAAAATTATTGTTGAAAAGGAGAACATTTTTTTAATGTAATATATAAAAATTACTGATAAATCGCCTTTATTCAGCTCTAAAACAATCATGTTAACATCTTTATGTATTCTTGAATAAGTAATTATTATGTACTCTGATGAGTAACATAAATGGCTATATTTAAGAGATCAGTATAACGTTTTCTGGGTTTTAAAAATTTATTGTACTTGATAGTGTTGAGCATTTTTATGTTTAGGATCGTAATTGCTGTCACTGTGAACTTAGGAAATCTTTGTGTTTGGTGAAAATAGCTTCAGCATCAGAAACTGAAAAACATCAAGTTTAGGCACTGCCTTGTACACATTAGCTAAATATGTAGATTTTCAACTCTAGATTACATTTACACCATAAAAACTTCCATAGAGTTTGTAAAAAATTTAAAAGCATTTCACGTAGAAATTTACTCATGTTTTTTTTTTTTTTTTTTTTTTTTTTTTTTTATGTAAAATCATTATTCACCAAATGTTCCATTTGAGGGTGCATTAAGATGTCTAGAAACCAGACTTCGTGAATTTCATTTCTCTTCCATGGAAATTGATGAGCTAATTTTCCTCACTCAACTCTGTTTGAAACAAATGCATTTTGTTTTCCGAAATAAGTATTACAAGCAAACTGAGGATTAGCCATGGGAAGCCACCCTCAGTCCCATCCCAGCTGATATCTACATGCATTATTATGAATCAAAATTACTTGAAAATTTAAACTGCTACATAGACAATGCTTTTACTCTAAAAGAAGATGTAATAAAGATGATTTAAATAAAGTTCTTTCAACAATGAATTCCACTGATCCTTCTATTCAGTTCACTTTTGAACTTGAGGTATGCAATTCTCTTCCGTTTTCCAACATTTTGGTTACACATATCACCTCCAACTTCAGTACTACGATTTACCGTAAATCTTTATTGGTTTGCCTTCCAACACACTTTAAATCATGTCATCCGACTAAACAAAAGTTAGCTTCATTTTATTCCTATGTTTTTCATGCACTTCAAATTTTCTCCTCCAAATTGGCTGTTAATCAAGAACTAAATTATTTAAAAGCAGGAGCTATTGACATGGGCTTTTCATCCAACAATATTAATCAAGCAGTTAAAAAATTCTCATCTCAACACACCAAAAGGCACACTCTTGTTATAGGAGATTGTAAGAATTCTGTTGTCATTCCTTTCTTTGTTAAATTTAATTTTTTAGTTAAATTTCTGTAAAATTGCACGTATTTTTCACAAATTTAACTTTCAGTTGATTATATTTATTTTCCTCTGAATAAAATTCTAAGTTCCATACTCAAGGACCCCATTTCAGATATGAATTCCTGGGTTATTTACAGGATTCCTTGTGACTGTGGTTTAATTTACATTGGCCAAACTAAAAAAGTCTTAAAATTTCCTGTTGAGAAACATGAGGCATATGTTAGAAAACAGGAAACACAGAAGTCCTCTTTTGCCCAGCATTGTTGGTCCAAAAATCACACTTTGAATTTTTTTTGCAGCCAAAATTATTCAAAAAACATCTTCTATCGTTGATGATTTCTAGATGCATTTCACATTTAAAAAAATCTTTCTGTTCTAGTTAATGACCCTAATTCCAATCTATCTTTGCCTTCAGCCATTAAGAAAATTATGTTTTAGTTCTTGTTTCATCAATAGATGGCACCAGTAGCATAACTCTTGTCCAACCATTCTTAGCTTATCTAATCACTTTATCTCATTCATTCTCAGGCAGCTGAGGCTGATAGTTCGGTAAAACCATCAAAACTAGTCCTGTGAAAATTCGCAAATATAAGGCTGGTTTTTATTGTTTGAATTCTAAATTAATACTTGTTTTGCATGTTATTTTATCTTAACTAATTATTTATTGTTTCTCCCTCTCCAGTTAATAATGCAAGAGCAAAACGTATCCATTAGTTCACAGCTTGCTTATATGTAACATTTTGAAAAAAAGAATAAATTTAAAAATAGCTGATGATATTTCTCATTTCTAATAATTACTTCAAAAGTCCTTCTAAAAGTGTGTAAGCACCCTCTGTAGATTTTACTTTTTCTGCTGACATTAGAATCCCAGTACATTTTTTCACTTTCATTTCTGATTTTAATTAAGGAGGATTATTATTTTATGCAATTTTCTTTGGTTTTTTTTGGGGGGAAAGTGAATTTAAATAGTTTTTTCCCGTCTACTTTTTGTTTCCATAATATACTTGTATATCTGTTTCATGATTTGAATTTCTAAAATTTCAAATCTAAATTTTTCTAAAAATTCAAATTTCTAAAAACATTTTATCTACATAATATTAAAGGGGCTAAAACATCAGTTCTTGAGATAAGTCTCTTAGGACTTTAATTCTTTTAATTCTACATAGTCTAATACCATATTTAGTGTTATATATGTGTATAGAGAGTGAAAATATGTACCTTAAACAAAAAATGTTTTAAGTTACGAACATCCTGGTAAAATTTAATAAATGTTAACAACAAATTTGTTAATCAGTATATTTTGGAGTGCAATTTGTTAAGCAGTTACATTATTATTTTTCTTTTTAGGAGCTCTAAACCTAGGAATAGACCTTCTTTCCATCATATATCATTGTATTTAGATACAGCAGCGCAAGAGCTTGTTGATGTGTCAAATGAGAAATTTTTGCAAAATCAGGTATATCTGTGACTGCTTGAGGCTGTTTATTTAAACAACTATATTTATTTATTAAGTAACTGATATGTGAATTCATGGGCAAAACTTTAGGTAAAATACATTCAAAGAAGCATTTTTTTGTATAGCAATGTGGGGTTGTAAATGAAAAGCCATGTGGTGTTGCAGAATGGGTGGAAAACAGGAAATGCTGAGAAAATGGGGGGAAAAAACATTTTATCTACATAATATTAAAGGGGCTAAAACATCCAGACATTAACAGTGATGAAGCCCTGGAAGCGTCAATTTAGTGATTGGAGTACATCGTGGTTGATAAGAGTCAGCATCACAGTTATGCTGTATCTATATTTGTAAAAGGTTTTTAGAGGAGACGATATGTAAGTTTAATGACGTAGTTAAGAAAAAGATTAATTTTGGAGAATCAAAATGGTGAATATGGAAGTTTATTTAGTTTGTGCTATCAAATCATCTGCAAAACAACTTTATTGAATTTGAATGCCATTACACAAGCTTCTAACAATTCTTTGTTGTTGGAGAATTTTGTTTGTTATGGAGCAATTTATGCTGTCTGAGAAAGTAGACATGCATTTTATGCACAGGGCCAGTGTCTGACTAAGGCAGGAATATATGGGGCACTTGCCCTGGGCCCCCACATCAGAGGGGACCTCCAAATCGAATAGAAAGTTTACATATCCTTCCTTAGTGAACCTTTTTTTAGGTTTTCTTTAAAAGCTTTTTAGTCTATTCTCTAAGTGCATAGGACTTGTCTATGGTATTTTTTGTTAATTAATTCAAATTTCTAAAAACATCTTTACATTTTCTAATTATAAATTTAAATAGCGTTTTTGTCAAATTTTGGCTTTTCAGATATGCTATATCCTTTTAATGATGGATATAGATTTGTCAGAAAATCAACAAAAAGGACAGAACGATATTTCATCTGACCATTGGAGAAGGGGGAACTTACATTCTAGTCAATTTTCTTACTATGCATCTACAATGAGGTGAAAAATTTAAATACCTCCATAAAGTTTGGTTCTTCATTACTGAAGTAATGAGGCAGAGGGGAGCCCCTAAAGAAGTTTTTGTCCCTGGGCCCCAATTAGGCTAAGTGAGGCCCTGCACAGGGCTGTGAATTGTAGTGGAAGAGAGACATTAAGGTTGTACCATGAACATTACCCCAATAGGACAAAGCCAGATCACAAAATTTGTCTGCATTTACAATGCCAGCTTTGCGATAGTTGTTTGTTTCATGCTAAGAAATTTGATGCCAGTTTCTTGGGACTTGTACTAATTTCAGAATTGGAACATATTATGAGAGAGGTTGAAAGTAATCCAAGTACTAGCACAACATCGATTGCATGAACAAAAACACTGCATAGAAAATTTTCCACAAGGGAAGACCTTTTTTCATACCATTTATAGAGAGTGTGCAAGCACTGGATGAAGCTGATTATCCTCTGCACATAGATTTCTGTCATTGGTTTTTGCAGCACTCTGAACAATTTGTTACTTGAGTACAATCACTCTGAACATCTTTGCAAAACCACTTTTCACAGATGAGGTCATCTTTATATGAGAAGGAGATAATTTGCATAAATCCATGAGTGGACCACCTCTAACTCACATGCTACACATCCGCATGTTTTTTAAGAGTGGCTTTCTGTTAATGTGTGGATGGATATTGTGAATGATTTTCTTATTGCCCCATTCTTACTACCACATTGACTCAATGGCATGGTGTGTCGAATCTTTCTGGAAGAGGTATTACTGGAATTACTTGATAGTGTTCCAGCTGCTGTTTGAAATGCCATGTGGTTTCAGTACAGTGGGGCTCCAGCCCATTTCTACAATAAAATGTGCTATTACCTCAATGCCACCTTTGGCGCTTGATGGATTGGACGAGGTGGACTAGTCGTTTGGTCAGCACATTCACCAGATTTATCAAATATCATTTTTTTTTTTTACGGAGACATTTCAAGGCACTCACCTATGAAACTCCAATTGATTCTAATGAGGACCTCATTGCAAAACTTTCAGTCACTATTGTAACTGTTCATGAAACACCTGGCATTTTTGAAAGGGTACGCCTATCACTTGCTAGATGCTACTAGGCCTGTATCAATGTTGGTGAAGGAACATTTCAGTACATACTGTAATATTATGTAAATAAAAAGCCCTTCTCCCATTTCCTCAGCATTTCCTGTTTTTCTGCCTAAACTTTTCATTTCTGCTACCCTTAAATTTTGACCCATTAATTCAGGGGTACCCTGCATATATAAATTATTATAAGAAATGTTTTAAAACTTTTTAATTAAAAAGATTATCCCATTCTAGGAAAAATTGTTTAAGGTGTTAATATTGCCTTGTTGGTAGTAAAATGTTAAATTATTAGATAAAATAATAAAGCTGGATTTTTTTTTTTTTTTTCTTGAAAGGCTAATTAAATTTGGAAAGAATATTAATGGAAAAAGCTAATAAAAACTATTAATCACCCTCTACTTAATCTTTCAAATAGGACTTTTCAAAGGGTTAGTATTTAAAACATTAAATTTGGATGATTAATGAGTTCTGAACACACATTTTGTTCTTCCTGCCATTATGTGACTCAAAACACTGCTAAACAATTGTCTAACATTGCTAAATAATATTTCTAATAATCCCCTTATGACAAGAACTACTCTGATGTGTACTTAATGCCCTGTGGGGTAGTTTGCTTCTTTACTCTCACTATGCAATTTCTGATGAACAATGTTGGATTTCACTTTCTTCAACTTGTGAGCCATATAAGAATTGATATAAAAATTCTTCCCTGATGTTTAGTGAGTTAGTGAAAAAAGTTTTAAAAATAGAAGCATTTTTTTAGCTTTATAGTTTGAAACCATTCTAGAAAAGCAGTTTCAACATCTCGATTTTTTATCTTTTTTGCATTTTCTTGAATCATTTGCATTTTATATTATTTCCTTATTAATTATAATTCTTTTTTTAATTAAACTGCACAATGCTGTTTAAATGTAGTTTTTTTCCTGTGGCTGCAATCACCAAGAGCATTAAAATCTTTTAAAAATTCTTCCTTTTCATTGAGGCTTAAATCTTTCCACCTAGCATTTCAGCATGTTACAATTAAGCATGCAACAAATTAAAATATGCTTCTTCCAATATTTTTTTCCAATTTTAAATTTCTAGCCAACAAAAAAATTATCCTTTGTCTCTTTAGTCAATCTGCACCTTCATGATTACAAGCATGACCAATACTTTTCTTGCTTTTTTTTCCTTTAATCTACAATTACCATTTACTTTCCATTCAAAGACTTGATGTACAGTAATGCATGGAAGCATTTCTTGATATTTTCATACAACTCTCTGTGAATATAATGTGTCTATCCCAAAGGGAAAGTAATGTGTCCCAAAGGGAAGATTTTTGAATGGGGAAACCTTAAATATTAGGATACAGAAGGTGCATTTTCACCTTCTATCAGCTGGTATTCGAGAAAGATCCCGCACTCATTTTACAATGTAGGAAGGAGGGAATTTCTCCTTTGGGGAGAATTTCGTAGTCTCAAGGAGGAATGTGGTTATCCTTCTATGATACTTTTTTAAATCAACATTTTCTGTACTTTTTCTTGTTTAATTTAGAAAAAACACTGAAAATAATCATCTAAATTTAAATAAACGTACGTGCATGTGTTGAATTTTGGAAGAGAGGTGGTAGGAAATGTTTGTCTAGCAATAATGAAAGGACAAAAACTTCAGAACGACTGCTATAGAGAATGGGTTTTGTTAACCTCAAGATAAGGAAATTCTGCCCATCTCAAGTCCAGTGTGGGCAAAAAACTCTGAAAACAGTGTTTCAAAAGCACAGAGAATGGGGGTGGTAGGAAATTTTCTGTCAAACCCGTTTTATTGAAGTATTACATACCTGAATGATAAAGGGCATTGACCATAATGTGTTAAATGAATGAATTACGAGAAGCTTTGATGGGTACAAGTAAGATATTCTGACACTAAAGAATCAGTCCTTTGCCAATCTGAGTTTAATAAATGGCAGTTTTTCTATTGATTAGTGTATATTTATTTCAGTTCTTGAAGATTTGAATGTAATAAGAGGCTGAGTTTATTAACCAGTGAGTAATAAGCAGAGGTATTGTATTGTAAAATTATTAATTAAGTAAAAATATCTGGTTTTTATTTAAAGTTTTCCACCAAAAGGCATTCTTAATTAAGTTAGAAAAAAACATGAAAGCAGTATCTTTAGTGTAGGTAGTAATCACCACCCAAATCTATGATTTTCTGCCAATGTTATGGTAGTTTTCAAAGCCTTTGGCCCAGAAACTTGGCTGTGAGTCAAAAATAGTTCAATCTCATTTTGGACGTCCTTTGCAGAATATAAGATAGCACCAGCAAGATGTAGCTGCAGGTGTGAAAAACAGTAGAAGTCCAAAGGAGCAATATCAGGGCTATATGGTAGGTGCAGCAAAAGATCCCATTTGTGTCCATACAGAGTCCAGCTGGTGAATGCAGACACATGGGGTTTTGCGTTATCTTGATGGAACATTATTTTTTTGCACCAGACCTCAGTCTGACATGTTTCCTTGATAGCAGCATCAACACAGGCTAGCATCTCACTGTACACCTTATTGTCAAAGGTTTTACCTTTTTCAAGATATGCTTTGTGGATAATACCATGGCAATCCCACCAGATACAAAGTATGATTTTTTTTGTCAAATTGCACAACTTTGCAATGCAACTGATTTAGACCAACCCCATTTTTTGGCATGTGTTGTTGAAGTAAATCCACTTTTCATCACAAGTGGCGATCTGGTCCAGAATTTTGTCCTTCCTATGATATTTGAATAGATTAGTGTAGGCCCAACATGTCTGTCCTTACCTGTTTGAGTCAGCTCATGTGGCATCCAGCAGTTGAACTTGTGTGCCAAGTTTATGGGGTGTATAGCACAACTAATGAACATGGTACTAACGTCTAACTCCTTAGCAAGCTCTCGGTTGCATACTGATCTTCCACTAGTTCTCACTGGCAGCCCTTACCAACATCAATAGATCAGTCAGAGTGCTGTGCTTCTTGAATGCCGTAGTCCTTGTTTAACTTTTGATACCAACCCTTCATAGTATCATATGATACAACATTAGTGCTTAAAGCTGTACACATGATTTGGTGACATTCTGTAGCTGACGTTTTGGAACAGAACTGGAAATAAATAATGGTTATAATCTGGGAGCATAATAGTTCCATTTCAGACACCTTGTACTTAATTATAACGATATTTTTTTACAAATTTCACAACACGGTGTTCTAAACCAAGTCTGTTTCTTTCAAACGCCAAAACTTGTTTGTCAAAATATGATTAAAAAAGCCAATGTGTACTGTTTGAGCAGATGGTATTTGCAGTGGTGGGAAACTTTTGTTTAAACTCGATATAGGGCAAGCAAAATGTATTACCAAATATCATTTAGAGTATAATTATTTTACTAGTTATTTTGTATTACAGATTGTATATTATAAAGTTGTAACCAGTTGTAATGAATAAACTAATGTATTAAAAATGCTTATTAGGCAAAATGGAGGCAAGAAATAGATGAATATATGCAAAATTTCCAAGACAAGGAAAGTCGTGTTCCTTTGGTTGAGGAAGACTTAGTGAAACAAAGGAGAGAAGAACTACGCCATGCTCAAGATATTCGAGAACATTATGAGAGGAAATTAGAAAGAGCTAATAATCTGTATATGGAGTTGGCTACTTGCTTACTTCAGCTGGAACAGAGAGAACGAGAACTTGTTCAGTAAATATCATTCTATTAGTCTGCATAATTTACTAATCTGTTTCTGATAAAAATAAGTGCTGTTAAAATATAAGTTATACAAACTTATCTATCTGATTTTATTCTAATTCATTTGAATTTCAATATGGCTAATAATAATTTAATAGACTAAATGCTTGTTTATCAATATGCTTTAATTACTGTGCTTAAAAATTTTCTTAACATATTGCTCCTTTTATGGAACTCTTTCTAGTTACTAAGGCTATTCATTATTTAGATGAAGTATTAATTTAGGGTAAAGTTTAAAGAATAAATTCCATTTGATAAAATTATCAAATTATTTATTACTTTTATCAGTTATGTGGAGCAGTATGCTGAATGATCGGATTTTGTTTCCATGCCATGAAAGTGGCTCATTTATGGTTTTTAGAACTTAAAAATGTATCATGTTTAAAAGTAAATCGCTAAGATTAATCATATATACGAAAAATGAATGTAAGAAAAACATGTTCAGGGGATTTCTTTCTGAGAAAATCTTTTTCGCTACTTATTCGTAGAGAATATAAAAATAATTCTCTGTATAATTTCTGAGCTTTTAAATGGAAACGTTTTGCTATATAGTTTTATTTGCTGTAGTATTATAATACTGTAGTTTTTAAATCAATATGTTTGCTAAATTCTAAATATGATGTCAAAATCATCATATTTAATTGTATTATATTGTCTATTTTAAATCCTGATTTTTTTTTAATCTTTAATTTTTTGGTTGATTCATTCTGTCCATTGCATTATCTCTTTTAATCTTCTTTTAATTATCACTTTCAATTGATGGATAATTGAAAGTGATAATTAAAAGAATGATGGATAATCAAGCTTCCACTGTAAATAGCTTTCAACTATATCCATTTTAAACTCGTTAGTTGAGAGTTTCACTCAGTATTGAATATTTGCTTGCTGCTAATTGCAAAAAAAAAAAAAAAAAAAAAAAAGACAAATATACCAAATTTTCTAAAATAGTATAAAAAATAGACTGTGGTTGAATAGAGTTATTTTAATAATTGAAAGATAAAACTACTATTTCAACTTTGACACAGTGTTTGCTTAAACTAAGAAATGTTACAAATGTTTTTATCAAATTCTAAATAATTCCTATTTTTTATTTTTATTTAGGCGAGAAGAAAATTTGCAAGAATGCTCAAAGCAGGGTGATGAAAAAGTCTACAGGAAGCATATTGTAAGACCTTTGTTGCGGGCTCATGAGAGGCTCACAAAAAAACGTGCATTAAAAGCTACTCAATCTCAAAAAAGGTTATTATTTTTTACCTGCATTATACAGCATCTTTGCTATTTAAATTATGTATCTAAAAATTCATTTTTGTAACACTAAAATGGTGATATAGCAGGAATATTTTGTGAAATGTGAGTGCATGTTGGGGATTTCCAGCTGGCACATAAAATTAAATTCATATTTGCATGCCCAGACTATTCTATCACAGACTATTCTATCAGCACAGACAGTTCTATCAGCACAGTTCTGCAGACAACCTGTTTACCTCATCAAGGGAAACTTAATGTCTTCCTTTAACCATTGTTTTCCCTCATTTACATACTGCTTTGCTTTCTTTTCATTGGATCATAACTAGGATTATTTTGTGGATAGGCATTCTAAAAATAACTCCAATAACCTCAGATAAAATCAGAATTGTTTTGAATTTGTATATAATATTCTGCTTTGGAATTATACTAATAGAAATATCTGAAAGGGATGTTTTTTTAATTTTATTTTTGAAAATCTAAGAAAAATATGATGGACAATAGAGACCAATAGAGTGGTTGAGACCACTTCATAGGCAGCTCATCAGCTCTTTGAACTGCAGATGCTTCAGACAAGAGAAGATTCCAAATTAGTAATGTTGCATTGTCAAGTGCTTATACATGCTGGTTCGTCTGACTGAGTTCCTTTCCATGGTTTAACCTCTGCAGTGGCGTAACTAGGGTGGGGCAAGGGTGGACATCTGTCCCTGGGCGCAGCATCCAAGGGGCGCCAAATCGATGCTACGAAATTTTTTAATGAAATGTTTTCCATTCTTGGCACAGAAAAGGGCGCTAATTCTTCAATTGTCCCTGGGCGCTGGAAACCCTAGCTATGCCCCTGAACCTCTGAAGTTCTACATCAGTATATTCAACTTCACAAAAACGTTTCTTTGAATCACAAGAACACTTTCATGAATACAAATTAAAATAATATCTTAAAGTTATATCACTTCTAAAGAATGCAATGTAACATGCAAAAGCAATGTAACATAAATTGATCTAATTTGCATATAAAATCCAGCTACATTTGAAATAGCAAAATAATACTCCTCTCAGTATTTTCCATTATTAGGCAAAATTTACCCGTTAACTATTATGGAAAATATTAGGAGACTAATGTAGACCCTTTCGTCCATTGATAGTATGGAATTGTGAAGACCGTTTAAAAAAATAATGCAGTCTGCCTTTTTTCTTATGAGTTTATTTTATTTCAAGCAGTTTCTTATTGCAGTCTAATGTAATCTCCCAGGAATTCAAAAGATTTGCCATTTTCTAATGCTAGTATTTTTTTCAATCCTCAGATGCTTTAGGTGACAGGAAAGAATTCAGAATTGTATTCATGTTTAGATTGCATAACGAGTTAAACAACGCTTCCCATTCATACTTAATCAGCAGTCTGATCATCTCCTCCAGGTGCAGGTATACATTATCAAGAAAGTGAGTGCATGATAATTCAAAATGAGTTTATCCCATCCCTGAGCAATAGGTTAGATTTGTGCATATTTTTGCATCCATTCATAATAATATGTTTGAGTCACAGTTATTTAATATGGTACAGCATTAGTCATAGTTATTCTTGATGACTATTGGCAGTGATCACCATTTTCTTCCCCTTTTATTGTCTTAGTAAAATTTTTTGAGTTGCAGATAAGATGGACTTTACTGGTTTAAGTATGATTTCCAGGTAAAGTCTGTAATCCCCATTATGCCAATAGTTGCTGATTGAGGCAAGAGAAGATTTCAAATTAGTAATGCTGCATTGTCAAGTGCTTCTGTTTCAATTCAACATTAGGCAAAAGCTTTTCTTTTCTTCAAATCTTTAGTTTAGTTAAAATTGGATGTAATGGTAGTAGTAAAATTTCCATAGCTTGTGGTATTTTCCCGTATATCTTTTAATGATTTATTTTAAAAAAGTCACAATTCCCCCCCTTTTTTAATCTGTTGATACTTTTCTTTTCCCATCTTTTAATAGTTTTATATTTTCATGAATATGAACATCCTAATGGGAGACTGTACTGTAGTCTACTGTCTGATCATCAAAATTTCTATACAAGGCATTATAGATTTCTGTTGAATTCTCTGAGGTTATAGTTTTTATTCTCATCTAACTCCTATTGGTGAAAGTTATGGCATAGCACTGGCTAAGATATGCTTGAAACCACAGAATGCAAAAAAGGTAAATTTAGGCATCATGCATGTAAAATAAAAACAATATATAATATTTCCAAAATTATATTTGTTGATTAAACTAATAGTTTGTAAATTAATAAATGTGTAATATATATTTATTAAACTATCTTTGTAACTTGCTTTGCAATTACTTCTATATCGTGCTAAAATAAAATGTTTACTTTTTACTTTTATGTTATTTGAAATGTATCTTTTTTTTTAAAGAAAGAAATAAAAACTGAGCGAATAGGCCTGTCATTCTAATATATTGTGAAAAGCGGCAATGGGAACAATAAAGATTGAATAATTTTAAATTTAAAAAAATGTGAATATTAATTTTTAAGAATGAATGGGATTTAAATTTTTAAAAATGAGCTTTAAAGTATTTTTATTTATAATTATTAATAAAAATATTTAATACTTATTTATAATATGATTTTTTTCCCTATGTATAGCCCTGATGATGGAGGTTTAAACTCAGAAATCCCACAAGCTAAGAAAGCTCCACCTCAAATATATGTTGCTGATCCTACAGCTGGCCATTTTCCTAGTCAGTCAGCTGTTTACGTAGCTGAAGCTCCTCCCAAGCAGGAATTTGAAGTATTTTGTGATGAGCATTCTCCAAATTCTTATGCACATCAAAAGAATTCCAGTTCTACAAGAAATAATTCCTCTCTACGGCCTGCTGTAGTTTTTAACATGAAGCAAAATATTAAAAATCAAGATGCTGATGTGCCTACAAATTTCCGTTCAAGACCAAGCAATGTTGAGGTCATAAAAAATAGGCTGTCTGGCAATCCTAGGCATAGTAACTGGGACCTGTTTGATTCTGATGAAACTTATCCTTCAGCTAAAATTCCAAACTGGCAGATAGGTTCCCAGTCATATGATATTAAACAAGTTAATAGAGAACAAATATTTACAAGACTACCTGAAGGTGTTTTCTTTCATTCTGAGGATGCTTCCAATGGAAATGGACCTGTAACAAGTCAGAGAGAAACTACCGTTGATGCATATGTACCTTTTACATATTGTGTTGGGGGCTCATTAGAAAGCTTGAAGCAACCCAAAAGGCCACAAAATTTTTCAAGAACAGTTCCTGGAATTCCTATTAGAAATGTTGGTGGAAGTTATAATGATATCTATCGAGTGCAGGTATATTTTTTCCCATTCTCTCTTTCTTTCTTCACGGGTAATGTAATTTTGCATTAAAGAGATTACTTTCATTTCTTTGTAATTGTTTAAAAAGATATATATTTTAACCCTTTGATGCGCGATGGTCACGTCCTGAAACCACCAATTTTCGAATTTTTTTCTCCTCTTCCTTCCGAAATTTTTAAGTGAAAATCAATTGATTACTGATCTTTTACCTCTAAATAACACAAAATGACTGCAGAATCATACATGTTTTAGGTCTTAGTACTTCAAATCGGATGCCTTTTAAAATTTGTTTTCAATGAGACAAAATAACTTCCTTTTATTAATATAAACAACTTTAAATTTCAAAAGTTATTCATCGCACATCATGATTTCTATCATAAACAATAAAAAATAGCAATGATTAAACTGCATATATATAAAAAAAACCTCTATATGTATGGCATTTGCTTTGTGATTTCAGGGCGCGACCACTGCACCACTAGAGCATTGTGTCACAGTGCTCTAGAGGCTCGGTGGTCGCGCCTTGAAACTACTCTCTTCACAATGGCGTTTGCTTGCTTCTCAAATAGGAATGGTTATTTTTACCCGGATATAGATAAGGGGTTTTGAAATCACAGTTATTTTATTACTAAACAATACATGCACCTGCCCAGTAAAAAGGTCTTTCTTTTCCAGAGACTTTTCTCTGACCTCAACACACTTGCTCCCCAAGCTAGTATTGTGATTTTATAAATTATTTCCTGTGGTTTAAATTTAATGTAAATATACTTTGCTGTAATTAAAAATAGAAATTGCATAAAGTTTTATTTAAATTAAAAATATCTTCTGAATATTTTGGGACGAAATAGGAGTAAAATAAGTATGAATGGGAAACGAATGATCCGTATGAAGGCCAAAAAGACCAAGCCCCTCCTCACTAACATAAAAAACCACAAATTTCATGTGCCAGATGAAAAAAAACTAAATAACACTGGACAAATACCAGTGAAATTTAGATCCAATCAGTGTACATTTTGTAGCACAAGGAAGAAACCTCATAGAAGAAGATACATGTGGCGAAACGTGCAATGTGGGCATGCATGTACTAAAAAGACAAAACATGCTTTGAACAGTGTCACAAAAAATATTTGTTCTTTGAAATTTAAAAAAAAAAAAAAAAAAGAGAGAGAGAGAATCTTTTTTTATCCTTATTTTACTGAGTTTTTTAATCCATATAGCCAAACGTCCTTATTATATAGGTACTTTCACTGCTATAGAAAAATTACGTGTTTATTTTTTAATTTTTTCTGACGATTAACTTTGTAAAATAATGTATAAAATATATATATTATATATTATGCAATTCCTACATGCATTTTGTTTTTAAATTCGTAAATTTCATCATTTGTTGGAAACACGCAGGGAGAAAGGTAAGTTTTTTTTCCCCTTCTTACCTCGGTAAGTTTCAAAGTCCTAGACGCGCAGTGGTTTCACAGTGCGACCACCACCCACAGAACAGAACCACCACAGAAAATCTACTCTTGCCCATTGGCAAGAGTAGATTTTTTTAAATTCATATATTATTTGTCTCTAGGATCATAATATTCAATTTCTAGAGTTTTTAGTTAAAAAAATTATAAAAATAATATCGTGCACGTCAAAGGGTTAATTCATATTATTATTTTGTTTGAAAGTGCTAAATTGCTATAAACGATTAATTGCAATAATATCATGCTCAAGTTTTAAATCATAATGCTGTTATTGCATTTACCTCTTCCTTTTATAGAAACTGACAAAATATACAGTTATTAACTGTGTGACCAGTATAGGGGGACTTGGCATCCCAGTACAAGTAAAATGATTATTTGTGATAAACACGCCACTTTTGTGAATTAGAAGCAAAAATTTCCCTAAAATTTGAGTTTGAATTCCTTGATGCAATTAGGAATCGGATGTCCCTCTTTTGTAATGTTAGATTTAAGATGATAACTTAAAACCTTTAATTTCCAAAGATAGGTTTTGAATCTTGGAGAATTTGCAAAACAACGAGTACGTATTTTTTTTCTCATTATTGATAATTAATGGCAATAATATAATATGCTATAGTTTTGTAACAGAAATCCCAGTTTAAGATTTATCAGAAATAATGATGGTACTTTTCCGTTTCGCCGGCGCAAATCTCGCCAAGCAGACTTTATTGGCGACAACATACAGTATACACATAAGAAATATTTAAGAAATTTTTATTTTGAAGGCATAAAAATTTTAATATCGCTTAAAATTTTATAAAAAGCCAATAAATCAAGACAATACATTTATAAAAAGACACTAATTTAAGAATTTACTATGCTTTCATGGTTCAACATCCTAATTCGCCGGTTCATATCATGTGACCCCAAGCGAGCTCATCTCACGCAAACTATTCTACAAAAATCTAATGCTCTCAGTAATTATCTACATTAATTTCAAGTTAAATCTTAATTTGGAACACAAGTTTAAATGCAAGAAATATTTTAATTCGTACAAATAGCTTACTCAGAAAATTTGGAAAACTGCAGTGCTTTACTTCGCTAATGCATTCTCATTAGAATTGATGAATTTAACCCTTGACTTTACCTTTTCTATATTTTCGGCTTCGGGTAAGCGCTGTGATTGCATCCTAATTGACTTAATTACCGAAAATGGCCTTAGACATAAAACTGAACTATCTGATAAAAATTCTATGTAATTATATGTCAGTATTGAAAGAAACAATCAATCTGATAAGAAAAAGCTGCGACTTGTTTTGAAAATAAGGCGTAAAAGGTTACCAGCGATAATATTCCGTTTGGCATCGGTTGTACCATTATTGGCGACTTTATCGCTTGCGCCGGCAAAACGTAAAAGTACCATAATGATTTTGAGAATTAATGATTTAGAGTTTTGATAATGGATAGTCAGTCTATACTGATTTCTTTCTGTAATGGTTAAACAGATCTTCATATTGTTTTTCTTGATCCTCAGCCAGTCATCTAGGTAATGCTTACTTTTAAATGTATGTCTTTGATGAGGTAAAAAGTTATACTGATGGGATTTCATTTAATAAAAGCTCTTTAGTATATTTCTGATTCTAAATTATTTTATAATATTATAAAGCTAAATATGATTATTACAATTTTATAGGAATTAGAAAGGGGCTTTTCTGATACAAACCCATCTGTTCATGATGATGATGGAAATATTTTGAAAAAGAGATGGTAATTCGTTTTCAAATTTGTATTTTGTCGCAAAATAATAAAGTGTTATAAAAAACATAGTGCAATAAACATCCACTTTTATTTTCAAATATTGTTTTAAACTTTCACAATTAAAGTATTGTTCACAGATACCTCACACATATTCCTTTCTATTATTTTTATGCTACTTATTAGTTCTAAATTATTATAATTTGTGAAAATATTATGCATCATAATTCAGTATCTGGGAGCTTAAGGAGTTGCATTGATATGCCTTATTAGTCAGGGATACTTATAATATTTCCTTTGAATATTTCTTGCATTAAAATATTTTAATTTTCCAGTTATTCTTTATAGTTAAAAATCAATAGTTTTCATAAATAAAATCACAAATAAGTAATCCTGTATATTTATCATTGTTTATGACTTCTGATTTTATTTCTGATATGTATGTAAATAATTCATAAAACATATTGCAATCCATGCTGTCTGCTAAAATTAAGCAGCTCCATACTTTAATTAATGTAGCATTTGCCTTAATTCTTCAAGATGGGTACTTTCATTGAGGATATAATAGATTTATTACTATTGTCATACAGGATAATTCTAAAATTTATGACAAAAATGTAAAAGCTGATAGAAAGTACCAAAGCAAGCAGATTTTTTAATGGAATGTTTAGAAATACCACACTGAGGTGATAGAGGGCATTGTTGAGATTGATAGGTGAAAACATCCATTGGTTTAAAACTCTTAATTCTTATTTATTTTGAGATAGAAACAGAGCAACTGCTCAAAGATGTATAGAAAACAGTTTTCAAATAATTTTGCATTACATTCGACTGCTGCCAAATCACTAAACATTTGAGCCTTCTAACAAAGAGCTGGCAGATAATGGATTTGTTGATGTTTAGAAGTGTGATGTGGTCAGAGAAAACTATTATATATAGAGTTGTTGTAGTGGGTGAAGCTGTAATATGTATATTTAAACAGAATCCAGCTACAAGCATGAGATCTATATTTGGCATGAGCTGGAGGATTTTAAATGAAGAAAAAAATGCATTCATATCATTTGCAGAGAGTGGAAGTATTGAAACCAAAAAGTTATTCTCTATGTATTAACTAACTTATTGTTCTAACTTTGGACCTACAACAGGCTGCAATAAATTTTTCTTTTCTTAAGATTTATTCACTGAAGAGGCCACTTTTGCACTTTTTGGTTTGTTTAATATGCACAATTTTTATGTTTGGAGAGATGATTGTCCACATGGCACAAATCATATGCATACCGGAAATGATCGATTCTCCATCAATGTTTGTGTTGTCATGGTACACAACTACTTAGTAGGACTAAACATTCTACCTAATCACTTAAATGGCTACATGTATTGGCATCTTTTTTCTCTCTACAGGAATCTTTCTAATGTTCCTCCAGCTGTTCTCACAGGAATATGGTTCTAGTATAATTGAGTGCTAGCTCACTTCATCAATTACTTCAGAAGTTACCTTTCAGAATTGACATGCATGGATTTCCTCTTCTGGAAGCACATTAAGAGTATGATTTATTAAAATAGCATTACATCCAATAAAGATCTAGTGCTCAGTCACTGCAGGAAATATGAATACATTATATATGAGATCTATACTAATGTATAACAATACATGTGCTGCTGCCATAAATCTTATATTATTATTGGTGGTTTTACTTTTAAACACTTATTGTAAAATAGTTTAATCATTCAAATATTTGTTTATTATGTCTTTCATATTTACCCATTGCTCATCCCATCCTTACATGCCAGTACTTACATATGCCATTTCCAAACATGCATTAAAAAACTGCTTATTTTTACCTTTAACCTGTACATTTTTGACAGGTATGTTAAAATCATCCTGCGTAAATAAAGTAAATAAAAGTATTTTTATTTTTTCATTATTTTTTATTATATTTTTAATAAAAAGCATCTTTTTCTTAAAACTGTCCGAAACGGCCCCTTGTGCTTTGAACCTGTTGTTTGTATAGTGCATTCTCAGTTTTTTTCTGCATTCAGATAACTGTTTTAATTTCTGTATTATTGTGAAAGTTCTTTATTAAAATAATTTTTAATGAAATGTTTGATATTAATTTCTAGACATCACCTGAATTTACTGCATTGTTTAAATATGCAATATTTGGTTTAAGAAGCTCCTTAAATAAAAAAAAAAGTTATGTTAAATGTTGACTCATATTTAAGATCTCATTTTGGTTGGTGTTTGTAGTATTTATATTGAAAGAATGTAAGAATTAAAAAAATGCTCTTTTTAATTTGCTTCTAATACCTTTTCCAACATTGTCTCTCTGAAAGTTTTTTTTTCTTTGGGTATGTGTGAGAATAAATTTTCTTACAAAATGAAAATAAATGAACATTCAAATTATAAGAATAGCGTGCACATTTTGAAAGTTAATCCACAACTCAAAATATATTCAAAATTTATTCCACATGCTACTAAGCTATGTGTGGCTTTGAAAATTGGATAGTTATTATACTTTAGCAATTCTTTATTATATTATTTTAATGTTATCATAATAGGGCAGTGAAATGTATAAATTATATAGTTAAATTGTATATATATGAATTTAAAAAACGTTATTGAAATGTGGCCTCTCTTAAAAGATATATTTATATGAGTGTGCGTGTATATGTCTGCAAATATTGACTACTGTTCCTTGATGTAAGTAACCTTGAGATTTCATTGGAAAAATATCTCAGAATTTTATCTCATGTTCTTATTTTTAGTTTTCTTGAATGCTAATATTGTTTAAATTATCCCACTGTTAATTTGAGAAATGTAGGTGAAGGGTATTGAAGTATTGTCTGTTTGCTAAATGAAAGATATTCTCAAAATGCCACTGCTTATAAATTAAAAAAGAATTAAAACATGCTCTTTGTAATATAGGTATGAAGCTGAATTTTCAACTCATAGAGATGAGCAAGCAAATTGTGACTACAGTTTTGCATCACCACCTGAAGTTCTGTCAAGACTGTCCGACCTACGGGTATCTGATTCTTTGACTCCACAAGTACATAGGCATTTGAGAAGGCATACTATGATTGATCCATCTGTTGTTATTTATGGAAATCAGAAAGCTCTAGAATTGAATAGAATTAATAGAGTAAGTGTGATTTTCTAATCCTAAATTGAAATAATCAAGTAAGTAAATATTCTTGTATTCTTAAATTGAAGTGTGTAAAATACCAAATTTTGTTTCATAATAATGAAATTTTTGTATATAATATATGTACAGCTTTCAAAAATTACATATGCAATGTTAATTCTTATTTAAGCTGCTGTAGCCAGCACAGGGTGTAAAAATTATCAGTAATTAATTTGCAAGATAAGGAAATGGAATAAATATGATTTAAAACTTTCAGATTTAAGTTTGATACTCATATATTTATAAATGCCTTGTGATTAGTAATAAAGTTCATAGTTTTCCATGTATTTAATAATTAAAATACAAAGCTAGCTTTTGTTAATGACATTTATATTGTAACAGATTTAAATAATATTAAAATCTTGTAGTTTAAATAATTTAAATAGATGAACATTAAGGTATTTGTGAATGGCAATATTTGAAACCAGACTCAAGTGCCTCGTGCGACTCTCGCACGAAGAATGTAATTTATTTTTAAATGTTAGAATATGTTTTCTCTTTTTGTTTGTATGTTGCCATTTTTTTTAGTGTTAATTAAAAGTTATTGCTGTGTTCCATCATTGGAGTTGCTTCATTTCGCCAAAGAAGTATTACAGTCTTAATTATTTTTGGAGGCACCAACCGAGATCGAATAATCGTGCGTATTTTTATTTTATTAGTTCATCACTGAACATAATATTAGTGATACCAGATTATTACTTAATGTTTATATAGAATTGCTTTATGTTATTAGTTCATCACTGAACGCAATATTAGTGATACCAGATTATTACTTCCTGTTAATAATAAATTGTCGTATTTTATTACCATATTTGATATTATATTTAATATTCATTTTAGTTGTCCAGACGGTAGATATATATATTGCTCTATGTTATTATTCTTATTTTAATCACATTAATGTGGTACAGAGAATGAACTTCATATAATTTAAATATTTCATTTTTGAGGTATACGTACTTAACAAAGTGCATTTAATTTCGTGATTCCTGACTGCATTAATCAACTAAAGTAATTGAATTGAGCTATTTTGAGGAAATATAAAGAACACAGTGTTCATTAATTTTAAACATTAAAAAATGTCCTACTTGGGAAGAGCTCGTAAGGAAGATTTGCAAAATCTCGCGGCTGAACTGGGAGCTCATGTGACTGCAGATATGAAAATAGTCGATTTAAAACAGAAAATTGTTGAAAGTAGTGATTATGATGAAGTATTCGTCAAAGGAGTCTTAGAAACAATAATAGAAGAATGGAAAGAGAGGGAGAAAAGAGAAAAAGAGAGAGAGGAAAGGGAAAGAGAAGAACGGAAAGAGAGGGAGAAAATAGAAAAAGAGAGAGAGGAAAGAGAAGAACGTAGGAGACAGGAAGAAGCAGAAGAGCCGAGAAGGAACGAACAGTATGAATTAGAGAGATTAAGACTTGAAGCAGAGACAAAGTCTCAAAATACCGGACAGATCCAGCTGAAAACGGAGCTGCGTCACCTTATGCAGAAATTCGATGACAAGAAAGGAGATATCAGTCTATATTTGCTATTGTTTGAAAGGCAAGCAGAATGGGCTAAAATTGATAAAGAAGAATTTGTATCTCATTTACTAGGACTACTTCCTTACGAAGTAACCCAGTTAATAGCTAGAGAACCCTCCGATAAAGCTAAAGACTATGAACACGTGAAGAATTTATTGTTAAGACGGTTTAAACTAAGCCCGGAAAAGTTTAGGCAGAAATTTATGAAACATCAAAAGAGTACCGAATCCACATGGGTGGATTTCAATTATGAAATAGAAAATTATTGCAGGAATGGGTGACTGGTCTAGGATTTAAGACTTTTGATCAGTTGCTAGATTTGATGGTGATTGACGAAATTAAGCGTCGAGTTCCTCCTGAAATTCGAGATCATTTTCTTGATGAGTGGGTAGAGATGATTTCACCTAAAAAATTAGCTGAAAAACTTGATGCCTATGAAAACGTTTGCGGAAACTTTAAAAAAAAGCCTGTAGTGGATAGGCAGAAAGAAAGATACAATACACTAACTCAAGGTAAATTGAGTTCAGATAATAAAAATAAAACTGAAAACAAAATGTCATCAGGATTTAATACGCAAAGCTTGTTTCATAGACCTAGAAGTCCACGTCCAGATGATAAATATGAAAAACGAAAGACGCCACAATGCTATCAGTGTGGGTCTTATCAACATTTAAGGCCCCAATGTCCAAAATTTAAGAATAGTACTGAATCTCCTGCTAATCTTAACAGAATTAGTGCAAAATCAGAGGATAAATTTCTTTTACCTTATACTAGTATGGGATACGTAAATGGTCATAAAATTCCTATATTAAGGGATTCAGGTGCTAGTATTGATATAGTTTGTCGCAAATACATCACACCGAAAATGCTGACAGGTGAAAATGTGTGGGTGCAACAGCCATTAGATTTGAATCCAACCTGTTTACCATTGGCTGAGATCGAACTAAATTGCGATCTTGGGCGAGTAATAACTAAGGCTGCCATTATTAGAAATGAACTCGACAAAGGAAGGTATTTATTAGGCAATCGAACTTTTGCACTGTTGAATAAACAAAGAAAGAAACCTGATAATCATCCTCACCAGGTTAATGCCATCTCTACTAGAGTTCAAAGGAAAAGAAAAATAGCTGAAGAGAAGATCTTGGAACCGATGAAAGAAGAAAATAAAGCATCCAGAGATATCTTTGAAGAAGTTAAATCACCAGAATTAAACGTGGAAGATTTTCACGAAAATTTGAAAAACGATAAAGAGAAATTAATATTGAGAATCATTTTGCAATGCAGCCTTATCATCATCTTTCGGCTTTTGATTTAATATCAAAGCCGCTGCTAATAGAGGAAGAAAGCAAATGACAAATGAATATTATCCGAAAGGCACAGATGAACTGAGGAAAGGCTTTGCTGTAAATTATAGCCGAGGAACTGGTCCACCATGGAAGAGATCTAGGCGCCGTCAAGAAAAAAAAAAAAAGAAGACTAATTTGAACACTGTCCATTTTCTTCCTATTTAAATGTGGTGTAAAAATATTTGTTTAAAACTTAAAATTTTCGGCCTGAAAATTTGGAAACTTATGGAAGAAGTTATCTTTTCTCTTTAAGCAACTGAGCAAGCCGAGCTTATAAACTTTCGAAATTTACAGAACTTTTCCCTTCGGCAAAAGTTTCTCTGTTGGGGGAGAGGTTGTAACAGATTTAAATAATATTAAAATCTTGTAGTTTAAATAATTTAAATAGATGAACATTAAGGTATTTGTGAATGGCAATATTTGAAACCAGACTCGAGTGCCTCGTGCGACTCTCGCACGAAGAATGTAATTTATTTTTAAATGTTAGAATATGTTTTCTCTTTTTGTTTGTATGTCGCCATTTTTTTGAGTGTTAAATAAAAGTTATTGCTGTGTTCCATCATTGGAGTTGCTTCATTTCGCCAAAGAAGTATTACAGTCTTATTAGATGATCTAAATGGCTGTTGTAGAGCATTTGTCTCGCTTGAATATGCAGCAGGGAAGCTGGGTCTTACCATCAATGAGGATAAGACAATATTTATGATGGTGATAAATAAGAATATGCACTTGCCCTTTTTAAAGATCAACAATTATAATTTTGAGACTTAAACCATTTAAATATCTGGATACAATGATTTCAGGCTGTGATGACATTAAAATTGAAATTGAAAATAGGATATTTATGGCCGACAGATGTTTAGCCATCTATTTTTGATTTTTTATCCAGTGAGGCAAAATAAACTGTTGAGAATATTGTATAATCATGAAATCTATAGGAAATATAATGAATCTGATATTGTCAAAATTGTAAAGGCATCTCATATTAGATGGCTAGGCCATATTTATGGATATGACGATACATTTCCTACTGAAACGATAATGTTCTCAAAAATAGAAGGTAAGTGACAAAAAATAAGACCATGCACTAGATTTCTGGTTAGTGTGGAAAAGAATTTGGAACTGATACTGGTGAATAAGTGGGAAGCTTTGGCACCGGATAAGATCAGGTGGAGAAAACGTGGACAGTCAGCCTTGGCCTGTAGCAGACTGTAGAGTTCATGAAGAAGAAGCATCAATTCAAAGTAGCATAGTATATTGCAAGAAATAATTTCCATGGTGGTTTCAAAATCTGAGATGATGGCTTTAATAAAACAATTTTCTTTTGAGGAAGATTGTTAGCTTTGGGAAGCTTGGAAAAGACTTCCATCCAGCATTCCAAAATTCTTAGGTTTAATTTATTCTTAGATTATGATAAATTAATATTAAATACTATGTTTGTTTCTTTAAAGAAGATAATAATATATTTAGATTTTCGATGGG
Organism: Stegodyphus dumicola; assembly: GCF_044657685.1. Taxonomy (NCBI): domain Eukaryota; kingdom Metazoa; phylum Arthropoda; class Arachnida; order Araneae; family Eresidae; genus Stegodyphus; species Stegodyphus dumicola. Next base: position 213,198,843 of record NC_140773.1, on the reverse strand, counting down.
CTTTTATACATAAAAAATATTTAAAAGACTCCATTTTTACATTAGTGAAATCACTTTTGTCATTTTATTTCGATTACAAAATTATAAAACTGATATATATAAACTACTTTTTATCTAAGCTTGGTTTTAACTAAAATGATGAAAATAGGATCATAAACTGCTAGCCTTCGCTTAAGCTGGACCAGTAATAAGTTCATTCTTAACGTAATATTGGTTTAATACCTTGCTTAAAGTAGCTGTATTTTCTGAAATGCTGCTGGTTCATCTATAATTATATAAAAGAATAGAAACAATTGCTTTTGTTTATTATTCTTATAATGAAATCATATGCTAAAATATTTAAAGAAATATTTATTACTTTCAGAACTCTCTACCACCTGCCTGTACTATACCTGCTGATGAGAGTAGTGACTGCATTCCTCTTGCTGCTTCCATCTGGTAGCAGAATGACATAAAAATTTGTTATTAGCATATGTAACTTAAAGGACAGTGCCTATATGAGGATTGAAAGTAATCCATTGTAGTGTATGAGAAATACTGCTCAAAAATGACTGTTTTTAATAGAAATGGTATGGGAAGACATATATATTATACATCCGCTAATAGATCTTCACTTTTCGTTTGAGAAATTTGAACTCATCACATGTATAATAGCATTATTCTGCTGATTTTAAAGTAAGAAAACATACCATTTCAGAACTGTAAATCAATTAAAAAAGAGTTTACATATTCCATAGTTTCAATAAATGAGGAAAATAGTATTCTCTCTTTTTATGATGCATTAAAAATCTTTACATATATAGATAAATGCCAAAGTCTAAAACCATAACCTATTTGTATTGTTGATATTTTGTAGTATTCTGAGGATTTCATACATCTTTTTGAAAGTTACTAATCTTCTATATCTCTGATTATTTCTTTACATTTGTATTTATATTTTTTTCCAAACATTGACTTCTGTTGCTTATTTTTTGCTATATAATTTTTGGAATGAAAAACATCCTTTTAAGAAACTTCAGAATGTTATGAAAATCCTTTTATTTGTGCAAGAAAATATTAAATACTATGTTTGTTTCTTTAAAGAAGATAATTTAATAATATATTTAGATTTTCGATGGGCTTTTATGCATAAAATATATTTAAAAGACTCCATTTTCACATTAAGTAGGGAAATCACTTTTGTCATTTTATTTCGATCACAAAATTATAAAACTGATGTATATATATAAATTACTTTTTGGTGATTTCTGTCTAGTGTAATCAATATTGATTACTATCATGCTGCAGTTTTGATGTTAAGGCCAAGTTTTATATTCCATTATGTTATAAAATCCAATTCCTAATAATATAAAATTGATTTGACATTCCATTTTTATTCCTTAAAATGTAAGGTTGGTTAGTTATTATGCCAAAAGACTGAATGCTTATGTATCTAAAGGAAATAATGCCTTCATGGAGAACTTTTCTGAGGGAAGCTGAACAAGGTTTATCCTCATTTGTATTTTCATTACAAATTGGTATAAACCTTGAAAAACCAGTCTCTTCAACACTGTTATCCAATTGTAGAATGAACTACTATACAAAAATTTTGTAACTTTAGTACTTGTTCTTGGTGCACATTTTTATAATTTAACTTCTCATTATTCATTGAGCAGCAGTAATGAATATATCTCAAATTTTTACAAGTGTGCTACATGTTTCATATTTTTAAAGTAATCCAAACTTTTTTTCCTTTGAGGGGGAGGGGATGTTAGGAAAAAAGATATTTGGCACCAAACAGATGTTATCATTGTCTGCAGTGTAAGATACATTTTCACACCGACATAAATGATATCTGTTCTATGTGAATGGAATATGGCAGAGTAGATTTCAGACCCATAATTTTGTATTACACAAAATATTTCTTGCAGTTTATCCATTCATATGGATTGTAGATATTATAGTAAAACATTTTTCAGTTCAGAGCTGATAAGATTTGAATATCTTTTAGCATTTAAAGAAAAAAAAAAAAAAAAAAAAACAGTCTAATGTATACTATGTACAACATCAGTAACTCCTTTAAACTGACGAAAAATTCATACGATGATACTTTAAGAAACATTAAAATGATGTCCAAATTCTGATTGCAGTACTCCAATTTCTAGTGCTGCTTATATTTTAGATGGTTACTGCTCAGTAAATGATATTTTGACAGCACACAACTGGTATGCAGATGTCTTTGTTTCCCTCCATCATCTCCTGAGTTCTTACAATACAGATATCAAATCAAATTTGTTTTTTTTTTTTCCTTTAAATGCTAAAAGATTAACTGGTATGCAGATGTCTTTGTTTCCACCCCTTCCCCATTTCCTTTGGTTTTAACTTTCACTTGATATGTTGCATCATACTTGTTACAGTGATATATGTGTTTTCTTTCTTCCCCCCCCTTCCCGTATTTTAGCTATATACAGTTCAGCATATATACAGATCATAAAATTTTTGTTTTATGCCTAACTTTCTGTGTGCAAAAATACAGAAATGAATTCTGTCTATAACTAACATTTGACATCTGTATTTGATTTGATATCTGTATTGTAAGAACTCAGGAGATGATTACTCAAGAGATATGTATGCATACAAAGCAAACTGTCATTTAAGATTTACTATTACTGTACTCTGCATATATAGATGCAGAAATTTCTGCAATGAAATTGGAAAAATTATAAAATCTACTCTATAACACTTACAGAATGTCTTCTTATAAATGTCAGGAAGAAAAGCATTGTTTACTGTCAACCATTTTATTTGTTGAAATTTCAAGATAACACATTCATTTTTTATCTATTAAGTCTTATGGAAATTTGATGTTGATATAATTTTAAAGAAAGCAGTTGACCAAATATAGAATACTGAAATATTTAAATCATTGCATGTAATATGAAATATATGGGTTTTTTTGATACATCCAAGCATCCTTTATCAAGATCACTATTGATAAAACTCACTTAAAAGCTGAAGATCTTGCAGGCAATGATGGATGTGACATGTACATGTATTCTGATAGTCACATTGCATGTAACATAGATCTTTAAATCTGTGCCGTGTTTATGATCTATGATGGGCAACTTCTTTACCCTCAAGAGCCAATTTAAAGTACCATCTTTGTGCTGTGGATTGCAGGAAGTATATTTTGGAAATATGTCCTGAAATAGCTGATTATATCAAGATTCTTGTTGTATTCATCTTAAATAATCTTTATAGATATGTGAAAATTTACAAAAATTTTGAAAATTTGGTCAATAATAATAACTTTGATGTAAAGCTTGGGGAAGGGGGGGGAACCTCATGAGTCATATATGGGACATCAGTTTGCTATCACTGATTACATATTAAATTGAATAATATATTTCAAAAAAAATTCTGTTTGCAGTGTTTGAAGGATGCATACTTTAGAATTCAAGCAAAGAAGTAAAGTTGAAATGTCTCTTATTTAGTGATTTTTCCATTACATATAAAGAGTTGAAGATTTTTTTTTCCAATAATAATATAAAATTTTTGGAACTTTATATCTGGATTGTGCTTGAAAAAAATTTTCAAATGCCGTTAATACTGTAGAGACATTAGGTATTTTGGAAGCAGGAAAGATGAAAAATAGCAAATGCCTTTGGAGGGAATTGAACTACGGACCTCTGAAATACTGGCCCTGCTTGCAGAACCACTGCACCATGAGAGCACGCTAGGAAGGCGGGAGAAATACCTTATAATACCTCATTGTGTCTCAAAAGTGTCTCAAAAGTCCTCTTTGACTACTTGATGTTTCACTCTTCTTTAATATTAGGGTTATATCTGAAATTGATTATTTGCCAACAGGTATCTTTTCGTAACCAATTTCTAAATCATCATGCATGATTACTTCAAGTATTTTTTTCTTCATTTTATACAAATTTATTCTAGTATATGGAATGTTTTCATAATTCCTTTTTCTGAAACTTCATGACATGGTCATCATTCTGATAAAAAAAAATATGGTTGAAATTCAGTGAATCAGTCATGGATACAGCTCAGTTTTGTTGAAATGCCAGTTTCAATAAAATTAAGATGCTTCAATGCAGTAAGAGGCATGAGTTTGTTATACTACTCTAATACATGTGGTCTTTCACAGTGACAGTTTCAGAATTTATAATTTTCAGCTTTCCTACAGATTATAAATCCTGATAAAGAATTTGAGGTATTATTTATGCATATTTATTATTTTTCCTTCATTGTCTCCCTAATGCAAATTTGAAATTAAAAATTAAGAGAATAATAAAATAATTTGATGCATAAATTTACTCTAGAGGTACAGGATTTGATGTATGGACATTTTTTATGCGTGTAAATATGTATGAAGCTTGTATTGTTATATTTATGTATCTTTATCTATGCAAAGAGCAAGAGATAAATGTAATGTAAAATTTGAAAATTATTTGTGTAATTGGGATGGATGTGCAATGAATAAAATTTTTTTAATTGTATTATGCAGTAAACTGTTCATTAAAATAGAATATAAAATTTTTCTTCTCAAATGAAATGTTCTTTTTTAATTTTCTACAAATATAATAGTAAATTGATATCTTTTTTAAATATAGTTTTAGATGTATTTCATTTTAAATAAATTTGCATTTTTATTATACTTGTGAAAAATATTCATGAATGTCACTGAACAATCAAGAACATGCTTTTAAATGTCGAATTTTCTATGACAGATTATAATAAATTATACATGTTATGTACTTGTTATATATATACTTCTTTGATTGATTGGATCACTAAGAACAACCATTTTCAGTTTTCATACATAATAGTGTTTTTATGTTGTTTTATAAAAATGAAATTGTTATATAAATAATAAATTAAGTAATATCTTACTGAATTTTGTATTAAAAAATTTATTTTGAAGGTTCCTTCGGTGAAATTTTTGTAACATTTTTAAAGAAATATTTCTGCTTCATAAAATAAATAACTAAACCATTTGGATAGTAATAAATTCAATTATAACTAAATGATTATTATAGAAGAATTTGCAACTGAGCAGAAATTTTTTTGTAATAAAGGTAATAAATAATAATCTTGTGCTTTTGGGATATCATTGCTTTTCTAAACACTGGCATATTATGTATGCTAACTTTTTTAAATATAGAATCCATATATAATAAAATTTATTTATCATTATTGTTTTTTTAATGTAGAATACATACATATATATATATATATATATATAAATGTATTTAGAAGTCAAGAATATGGTAATAAAATAGAAAGATATAAAAAAATTGTTAATTTAAGCCTCCAGGTGGTGTTAAATTAGTAATAATTTGCTCGTCATGCTGTTTCATAGCAAACATATAAATATTGGTTACCTACTACCTTAATTCCGTTTTTATCTATAAACAGTTTCACTGATAGCGAAAATTGTAGTTAACATAAAGTATCCTAGTTTTTCTCTCTGTTTGTCTCTTTTTTTTAAAAAAAATTTATTTTATTTTATTTTCCTCTGAAATCAGTTTGTCTTCCAAAAATGGAAGTCTCATCAACCTTTGTCGTCGTATTAGCTCATTCTAAATATGTATTGAACTACCTTCAGTATCATCTGGTTTAGTGCTTCTATGTTGTAGCTAGGCAGGGAGCTTAAGAAGTCTACGTAAATTTCAAAGTTGAGTTGGGCGTTTTTTTTTTAAACGAACAGTTTCATGCATTTTAAATTTGTGCAAAATTATTCTATATCAGTAAAAATAACAGCATCTAATCAGTTAATAAAATGCCTTATTTATATATACAGTGCATGTACAGACTTTTAGAACTGCTTCATAAAAATCTGAGATTTGAAAGAAACAGCCTTATTATTGTTACACCTACTACAGACATTCCTTTTAATGCTAAACACCTCTTAGCATATTGATATTTTTGGTTTTTTTTTCACAAAACTCAATCTTTTGAATATTCTTTGAACACTTCCATTATGTTTCATAGATTCCTGAAATCTCTTGGAATGTTATATATATATATAATATTTTTCTTTAAGAACTAGAAGGTATTAAATCTCGTTAGTGAATTCGAGAACTAAAATCAGTTATTCTTTTTTGTGCAATAAAATTGCTGTATGATGGTTCATTTGTAAATATAACTGTGTCATTTCTCATCATTCAGTTTTCAGATTCATAACAGTAGATACTGATTGCATAAAATCAAAATAAAAGATTCCATTTGGACTTGTTTGTAAGCAGATATTATTTTAATAAAAGGAATCTGAGATATGTGGATGGTTAGGATTGACTCAAAACTTTGTAGACTTTTGACCATTACATTTTACACATACTTTTGCATACTATTTTACTTATTGCTTTTGATGTGTTTTAGGACAGTTATTATATATATATTATTTATATATATTTGTTTTTGAACTGGTAAAATGTGCTGTGACCTCAAAGTTCAAAAAATGTACTGTGAAGTCTTTGTGTATTCAAAGCATATTCATGTAGAAAATGTTTTAACCATGATGTAAAACATATGTAATTATAAATAGCAGATTGATCATCCATTATTCTGTGTGTATTAGATTTACAGAAGTCAAAGTACAAACATAAAACTTTATCTAGTTCTCAGTTTTTATCCCCATCAAATCTTAGTTAACATCTTGTGCAGTTTGAAAAATAATTAAAGAAGAAGCTAATCTTTCTTTAGCCTTTGACTGAATTTTAAATCACCTTTTTCTTTCCAAGTATAAGTTCTCAGTATTTTCTGAACTTAACAATATCAGATTCGTAGAATTAATTTAAAGATATTCATTTTTATTGCTGAATACTGTAGATATTTTACATAGAATTCATAGAGCAATAACTGATTCCTTAAGTTTGGAACTAATAATGGAATATTTGTAAAGCTTTTTGCACTGTTTGCATTTTTGTAGGAGTAATGGAAAGAAATTAGATTATTGTTGTTTAAACATGTTGTGCTGAATGTATTGACTGCATAGATAATAAAATTATAATTCAGGTACAAATTTTGTCTTTTATTTGTCACTCTTTTTACATTGCTAATATAAAGAGTCCAAAATAAAGTTCGTACTCGCCTTGTTTATTTCATATAGAGAATGATCCCAGACTTTATGTGTTCTAATATTCCTCAATGCTTCATCTAGCTATAGCGTCGAGGAACATAGGGAACTAAATAGCAAATGATCGCTGAGTTCCAATAGTTACTATAGAGACGTAAGAAGGGTTAAAATACCCTTTTATTCACTCAAGATGTATTTAATTTAATAATGGCAAAGCACACTAGGGCTATCTGCCTAAGGGGAAGGATGCCTTCGTGGAAGACTTTCTAAGGGAAACTGGCTCGTATACACGTTACACATGGGGAAAACCACGAAAACACCCATGCAGCCAGCCCGTTCGCGGGATTCGAACCTCGGACCGAACTACCAGTGTTCAGCGACTTAACCGCTCGCCCGCTGGTGGGCTCTATTCACTCAAAGAAATAATAACAGATGGCCCCTTCTCGGACTTATGGGAAAGCTTCCACTTGGGCTTTTAAATACAGATAATAAAGTAAGAAACTAATCTGATACTAAACTAAATAGGCTTAGCCGAGGCTAGACACAGATACCTTACGTAGTTGGCCCTTAAATTAACCTACCCGGCGATTCTCAACAGGCACGTACAAATAAAAATGGCCGAGCGTAATAGAAACTCCTTATAAAATTAAAATACACCGTACAATGCTTCTGCTTCTAGTAAAGGGAACATACTTGATTGAATAAAAGCAAACCTTTAGTTAGGAAAAATATCAAATCTAAACTTTATCATAAAGCTGTATAAATATTATAAAGTATTATACTATAAAGTATTTATATAGTAAAGAAATTCATTAATATTCAATAAAATTACACGTTATTGCAGAGACATCGACCCTTAAATGATTGATTTGGTATAGATGTGATTATCAGCAAATTTACGCTATAAGCTGACGATATTTTTCTCATGTGTGATGTTTGTTCAAAATTTTTCTATGCATTGATATGTTATCAAAGTGCTTCTTTCATCCCATCCGTACTCAGGCATAATATGGGAAAGGTATGCATGGAGATAATATCCTGAGTAGCTTGAATACCTAAGAAATCTAGGAAGTGGTATTGCGCTAATGGTCTGTTTTAGGCAGTGAATAATGATGAAAATGGTTTTATTATTTGAGTGTGGATCGGACAGAAAACTATAGCCATATGTCGGGGACAAGTATGTCTGTCTTTATGATTATATTGACCATGAAGTCCTGTGATCTCACAAATGACTTTATATCCCACATTATGAGCTCTGATATTACTACCAGCGCAGATTACTTCCTGTTTAAAATGCGCTTAATATGGCAGGTCTAGACCTATATTCAAATAAGTCTAGAGGTTCTGTCTTTCGATATGTTTTTGCCACGTTAAGAATAAGAAAAAAGGTGATGAACCAGACACATGGATTTAATACCTCAATATATGGTAAATTTTGAACAGCTACGGCATTCTATGTTACGAGTACTTTTCTATTTTATGGTTGGCTGTTAAGAATGTTAGCTTATGAAGAACCAGAAAAAGAGGTTGGCCTTTAGATGTAGTTGAGTTTGGGCATTCGAACATGTAATAATCCATGAACCTTCTTCGCTGCATGAATACTATTCTATTATCTTCGATCGAATCGCCTGAGATTTTAAGATTCATGCTTTGCAAAATATTATGTTAGCAACGGAGATTTTCCTCTGGCCGAGATCCAATGAGATCTTTTGCATAATTGAATAAGTGCACAGACTAATTGCTTTTTTTTTTTTTTCAGCTATATTTGCTATTTATTGAGCGATAATCCAGTACAACACTGTTTATGTGAGTATCGTTTGCTTCATTTTATTGTTGCAAACAGCGTAAATTCCTTTTGTTTTTCTTCTTTTAGTTTTGAACTTTATGTGTGGCAACAAGATAATTGATTGATAGAATTGTGTTTGTGACAGCTATGTAGAATGGCTCGCTTATTTTGTATCAATTATTTCGCATTGCTGACAAGTGTAATAAAATAAAAGTGTAGGAATACAGTCCATTTGTTGATTGATTATTGTTTGTGAAACATATTAAGTTTAAGAACATTTATTGTTGGTCAAAAGTCTAGCCGGAGAGCTAGTGAAGATAGTAACTGTTCTAAGTGTATTCTAACAACGCAAATATGCATATGGTTGGTGAAAATTATCCACTTTGTGAGGCAAGTGGATTTTGAACAAAAATTCGTTTAATTTGTTGTTAAATTTTAAGAACAATGTTGTAATACAACATAGAATTCGATTTCATTTTAATAATAGTGTTAAGTGATTTAAGAACAATTTCTGTTTTTGAATTGATCAATTATGAGTGAACTTATAACTTTTAAAACAAAAAGAGTGGTCTTACGCAGGAGTGTTACTAATTATGTAAAGAAAATTGAAACTATTTTAACTGCAGATGAAATTAATTTAATAGAACTAGAGGAATGTGTCGAATTATTGACACAAAAGGAAACTGAGTTAAGGAAGCTTGATTCTGAAATCGAAAGTTTAATTACAGATACTAAAGAATTAGAAAACGAAATAGATAATGTTCAGGAGTACACAGATAAAATTTATTTGTGGAAATTTAAAGGTGAAAAAATATTAAAAAATCAAAATAGTAAAAATAATTCTAATAGTGTAATTTCAGAACAGGTTCTTGACAATATTAAATTACCCAAGTTAACTTTACCGACTTTTGGTGGTAATATTACAGAATGGATAGCTTTTAAAGATCTTTTCAGTGCTTGTGTAAGAAATAATACAAATTTATCTAATGCTCAAAAATTGCAGTATTTGAAGGCTTCGTTGAAAGGTGAAGCATATCGCATTATTTAAACCATTCAAATTTCGGATTGTAATTTTGAAATAGCATGGAATCTGTTAGACGAAAGATATTCAAATAAGAGAGAAAAAATTTTTACATATATTAAACGTTTTTTAAGTTTACCAACTATTCAAAATGAATCAGCATTTGCTATTTTAAATTTAGTTGACAATATTAATGAAGTAATTCGTTCTTTAGAAGTATTGAATCAAACCATTGATAATTTTGGTGACACTTTAATGACTTATTTAATTTTGCAAAAATTAGACCCTGCTACAAAATTATGGTGGGAACGTCAGTTAAAATGTAATGAGATTCCAAAACTTACGACTTTAATTGAATTCCTAAAAAACTATGCAAGAACACTTCAAAATAGCAAATCAACAAGTAATAAGGTACCTAAATCTGTGTTTCAAAATAAGAATAATGTTCTGGTTGCTACTTTGGGTTGTGGTTATTGTAAAGAAGATCATAGTTTAGCCAAATGTTCGAAATTTCTAAATTTATCGGTTCAGCAAAGGATAGAATTTGTAAAATCTAATCGTTACTGTTTTAATTGTGTATCTAATATGCACTTGCTCAAAAAATGCAAGAGTTTAAATACATGTCAACATTGCTTTAAGAAGCATCACAGTATTTTGCACATTGTAAATAATTCAAAGAATAAAACTCAGTTAAACAGTATATCTCCGCCTACGCAATCTATCATTAAAAGAGATGAATTAACGAGTCCTAAGGACGTTTCAGCCACAGTTTGTGCCTCTCATTATGATTCGAATGCAAAAGGTAATCAAACCAGTCACATTTTATTGTGTACTGCTTTAATAAAAGTTCAAAATTCTAAGCAACAATTTGTGAAGTGTAGATGTTTATGTGACACTGGATCTCAGAGATCATTTATTTCAAGGGATTGTGTGAAGAAATTAGGATTACGAGTGAAAGATTATTCCATTTCTGTATCATGTCTAGGAGAATTTAATACTATAAGTAATGGGGAAGTCGATTTAGTATTCACTTCTCATTTTAAAAGTGATATTCGTGTATCAACATCAGCGTTTGTACTGGACAAGGTGACAGATAACATTCCCTATGTATCTTTGCCATCAATCATCTTCGATAACTTCAGTGATTTACAATTAGTTGATCCATTATTTTACAAGTCACAACCAGTTGACATTTTATTTGGAGTAAATGTATTTCTGCATTTAATGACGGGGGAAATTGTCAAACGTGGTCCTGATCTACCATTTGCTCTAAATTCGAGGTTGGGATGGATAATTTCGGGTACTACAAATTTTGAATCTACAAATTTTGAGCCAGTATATGTAAATCATTTGAATACAAACACAGATGAGTTAGTAAATTCTTTCTGGGAGTTAGAAAAGTTTCCAAATGTACAACCTTTAACAAATGAAGAAAAACTTTGTGAAGAACATTTTAAAAACTCGCATTTTAGAGACACATCAGGTCGTTATTCAGTTGCATTACCATTCAAACATAATAGAGATATTCTAGGTGACTCCCGTGAAGTGGCGTACAGAAGATTTCAATACTTGGAGAAGAGGCTGTTATCTATGAAAGAAATTTACAACCAGTATATTCAGTTTATGAAAGAGTACTTTTCACTAGAACACGTAGAATTAGTGCCAGACACAGATTATGAATTAGAGAATAAACACTATTATATCCCACATCACTTCGTGTTGAAGGACTCTAGCTTAACAACAAAATTGAGAGTTGTTTTCGATGCGAGCGCTAAAACAACGACAGGTGTTTCTTTAAATGATACACTAATGATAGGCCCAAAAATACAAGATGACTTAATTTGTATTTTACTAAGATTTAGACTTCATAACATTGCAATAACCGCTGATATTAAAATGATGTACAGACAGATAAAGGTTCATGAAAAAGATAGAGATTTTCAGAGAATATTATGGAGAGATAGCCCGTATAAACAAATACAAGTTTGTCGTTTGAAAACAGTTACATATGGAACTGCAGCTGCTCCATATCTTGCAACCAAAGTTTTGAGTCAGTTAGCGATTGATGAAGGATTGAACTTTCCAAAGGCAAAGAATATAGTTTTAAGAGATTTTTATGTTGATGATATGTTAACTGGTGTAAAAGAGTTCGGAAGGTATTGCATTGATAGACGAATTGCAACATCTGCTAAAAAGTGGTGGCTTTGAGCTTCACAAATGGTCGACAAGTGAACCGTCGTTGTTAAAAACCTCTGGCTTAACAAACACAGATAGTGACAATATTCATCGTGTAATAGAAGACAACCATTGAAGGTTCTGGGATTGGAATGGCATCCGGACAATGATGAATTCAAATGTAATGTCGGTGTAATAGAGTATCAAAGTGTTCCGACTAAAAGAATTATTTTGTCATTCGTAGCAAAATTATTCGATCCATTGGGGTGGATAGCTCCTTTTATAATTCTCGCTAAAATGATCCTTCAGCAATTGTGGAAATTACAGTTATCATGGGATGATCCTGTAACAGAAGAGATTGGTCGAAATTGGAGAAATCTATGTAGAGAAGTTAAACTTTTGAATTCTATAAATATACCTAGGAAAATTCTGCTACCTGATTATTTTCGATGTGAACTTCACGGATTTTGTGATGCGTCTGAAAGAGGTTATGCAGCAGTTATTTATATCAAAACTTGCAATAACTCTGACATTAATGTTAAACTCGTAACAGCTAAAACTCGTGTAGCACCATTAAAATCTATTACGATTCCAAGACTGGAATTATGTGCAGCAGTGTTATTGGCACGCTTGATTCAGTCTGTAAAAGCTGCATTAGTTATAAATTTTGATTTAGTGCAAGCTTGGAGTGATTCACAAATCGTGTTGTCATGGCTAAGGTCAGATCCTAAAAAATGGCAAGTATTCGTATCCAATAGAGTTTCTGAAATACAATCCATCTTACCACCTGAGAACTGGAGCCATGTTGATGGAAAGGAAAATCCAGCTAATTATGCTTCACGTGGATTATTTCCTGCAGAACTATTATCTCATCAATTGTGGTGGAATGGTCTTTCTTGGTTAAAGTGCAGTGAGATTGCCTTGTCTAAAAATATTCTTATAGATGAAGAGGCATTACCAGATGCACGTAAAACAGTCTCATTTGTAGTTTCTGAACCTGTACAGGAACTTGCTATTATATCAAATATATTGTTGCGTGCGTACGGGTTCGTTATGAAATGAATGCACAAGTCCGATGAAAAATGAACAAAAATTTATTATTATCACAACAGAAATGCTTAAATTTTCTCAAATTATCATGCAGTATCACAATATCTCACAGTAGTTATCTTTTAACTACTTAAATGTACAATAGAACGTAATTCAAAACAGCTAAAGAACGCTAATCCGCGAATTCGCTATAATCAACAACGGCAGTTTTCTAAACAACAACAAACTAAGCAACTACTACAAACTGAGATGTTTTCCTCCTTTTATAAGATTTTAAAATCACGCGCTAGAATTTTCCAGTACTTTCTCGAAATCAAAAAGAGATATTTATTTATTTAATGCACGCGCTCTTGTATTTTTAATTTTTTCGGCTTAGCTTTCTTTTAATATTCGTCACGCGCTGCACTGCGCGAGAAATAAAACCATTTAATTTATAATTGAACTAACATTAGCTTTTTAAATACCAAATTCGTAACACTGCCCCCTTCCCAAGGACTGCACGTCCCGGGCAGTACAATCCCTGGACAGGAAGCTAAACTTACAACTGTGGCATAAATGCAACTGAGGCATAAACGTTACATTACAATATCAAACAATATAAACAATAAATGCAATAACTAACTTAAACAAATCAAATGCTATCAAATACTAAATACAAAACAAATACTAAATACAAATCAAATACTAAATACAAATCAAATACTAAATACAAATCAAATCAAATACACATTTATAAACAAAAAGGACCATGGTCTGATACTATTTACAATTATTTATATTACGTACTATGGCCATAATAATGAGCTAACCTGTCGTAATGAACGACTTTAGGTTTAGAGTTCGAAGACTTACGAATCCGAACCACGACGTCATTCAGCCTTTTTAGGACTGTATACGGGCCATCCCAAGGTGACTGTAATTTCGGACAAAGTCCTTTCCGTCGAGTCGGATTCCACAACCACACCTTGTCTGCTTCGTGGAACTGATGTTCAGTAGCTCTTGTGTCGTAGCGGGTCTTCATCTTCTCCGTCGCCAGGTTGACTCGCTCTCGTGCAAAGTTGTGCATCACTTCCAACCGGGCCTGGAGATCTTGAATATATTCCTCAGACGATGAAGGAGCATCCGGAGGGCGGCCAAAATAGATTACAAGGCAGACGAAGGTCACGACCGAAGAGCATCTGTGATGGAGAATAGCCGGTAGTCTCGTGGACAGCACTGCGGTAAGCCAGTAAAAAGAGTGGTAATTTCTTGTCCCAGTCCTGTTGGTTTCTGGAAACCACTAATGAGAGGTTATTAAGAATGGTTCGATTGAACCTCTCTACCATGCCGTCCGACTGGGGATGCAATGGCGTCGTTTGAGTTTTGTCAATGCCGAGTAGTTTGCATAGTTCTTTGATTACTGCCGAGGCAAAATTCCTTCCCTGATCGGAATGTAACTGAAGAGGCACTCCGAACCTGGAAATCCAGTGCTCTATCATTACCTCAGTTACTGTGACAGCCTCTTGATCAGGAATAGGATAAACTTCAGGCCACTTGGTGAAGTAATCAATGACAACGAGTATGTATTTGTTGCCATCAGCAGTTCGTGGCAGAGGTCCCAGGATGTCAAAGGCGATACGTTCAAAAGGCGCCCCTACGTTGTAACGTTGCAGCTTGCCTCGGCTGCGTCTCCTCGGTCCTTTCCGACCTGCACAGGCATCGCAAGATCGGCACCATTTTTGCACGTCATCCTTTGCATTATTCCAGTAAAAGCGCTCACGAACTCTCTGCAAGGTCTTCATTATTCCAAAGTGACCTCCAGTAGGGGTGCTATGTAACTCTTTAAGGACATCAGGAATGCGGGATCTTGGAAGTATAAGTTACCATCGGAACGTCTTCCCATCATCCGATTCGAATTTCCGGTATAAGACGCCGTTTCGAATGTGAAGTGAATCCCAGAGTGCCCAATATTGTTTGGTTGTAGGACTACAGATAGAAATGTCCTGCCAGGTAGGTTTTCTGTTTGATGACTCCATTAAATCAATTATGGGTTTAATGTCGCGGTCTTCCAGCTGGTCTTTCCTGACTTCATCATCACTCCACGGTTCTCGATCAGCCGATGTTGATGTTGTAATTTGTCTTGCGACCGGAGTCAGCAGCTCGTATTTCGCTTCCACCCTGGAACAATATCGGCAGCTTTCTTGGCAAGGTCTTCTAGATAGGGCGTCGGCGTTTCCGTGTGATGATCCCTTACGATGACGGATAGTGATGTCATATTCTTGGAGTCTCTGTATCCACCTGGCTATTTGACCCTCAGGATTCTTGAAATTTAAAAGCCAGGTCAATGATGCATGATCGGTGCGGAGCAGGAATTTTCTGCCGTATAGATAGTGATGGAACTGTTCTACAGCTTTGACTATGGCGAGCAACTCTTTCCTGGTGACACAATAATTCCTCTCCGGTTTAGACAGGCACTTGCTCCAGTATGCCACTACACGTTCTTGGCCGTCTATTTCTTGGGACAAAACAGCACCAACACTTTCATTACTCGCGTCGGTGTCGAGAATAAATGGTCGGTCAAGCTGAGCATACGTCAGGATTGGAGCAGATGTTAAAGCCTCCTTTAAGTTGTTAAATGCATCCTCGCATTCTTTTGTGCACAAGAACTTTTGGTTACTCTCTGTCAGCTTGTGTAGGGGTCTTGCGATGGAAGAAAAGTCCTTCACGAATTTCCTATAGTGGGTGCAAAGCCCTAGGAAGCTTCTCAGCTGATGGACATTTTCGGGACGTTTCCAGGATTTAACGGCTGATACCTTTTCAGGATCCGTGCGCACACCTTCTCCAGAGATGACATGTCCCAGGTAAGTCACTTCCTTTCGGAACAATTTGCATTTAGCGGGACTCAGCTTCAGATTGGCTTCTTTCAGTTTCTGAAGCACCTTCCTAAGATTTTCTAAATGTTCTTCAAAACTCTTTCCGACGATGATGATGTCGTCCAGGTATATGAGGCAGGCTTCGTAGGAAAGGCCTTTCAAAACAGTTTCCATAAAACGTTCGAATGTTGCCGGCGCATTACACAGTCCGAACGGCATCACCTTGAATTGCCAAAGCCCTTGTCCCGTAGTAAATGCCATCTTTTCTCGGTCTTCAGGCTGTATTTCTACCTGCCAATACCCACTCTTTAAATCAAGTGTTGAGAACCACTTGCTGCCAGAAAGAGTGTCTAGAATGTCATCAATTCTAGGAAGAGGGTAACTGTCTTTCTTCGTAACCTCATTCAACCGGCGATAGTCAACGCAAAATCTTGTTGAGCCGTCTTTCTTTCTGACGAGAACGATGGGAGATGCCCATGGACTCGCTGAAGGCTCGATGACATCGCCTTCTTCCATATCTTTTAACAGTGTTCGCACCTCTTCCTGTTTAGCAAACGGTAGACGTCTTGGATGTTGCTTGATCGGGGGATGATCGCCGGTATCTATTCTATGTTGTGTCAAACTAGTTCGACCCACGTCAAAAGACGAGCGGGAGAAAACAACTTGAAGATCTTTAATGACGCGATCGGCAGCATTCCTCTCTTTATCGTTTAATTGCGCATTCTGCAATAACTCCGATGTAATGCTCTCTGAGGACACGGGTTCTTGGATGTTACTCTTTCTTTCAACGCTGGTTACTGGAGTACATGCTGCAACCACTTCACCTTTCTTAATAATTCTCCCCTTCTCAGTTACATTGGCGACTCTCACCGGGATAACCGTTCTGGATAGGTCGACGAGTGTTGAGGCTACTAGTACTCCTTTTGGGCTATTACAGTTATTGGGATATTCTATGATGCCGTAGCGGAAATTTCTGTTTTCGGCTATGGATCCAGGAAGTAAAATTTCTGTTCTTGCCGGTATTGTGATATTGTCTTGTGCTATGATTTTATGGACAGATTTAACTTCATCATTGACTCCAAATAACGCTATGTCCTCAGATGTAGAATGCAATTCGTTATTTTTAAAGTCCAAGGAAAAATTGTATTTCCTTAGAAAGTTCAATCCGAGTATGCAAGAATCAGTGATCTCTGCTACATATGCCGTGTGATGGTAAGCGGCACTTCCAAACGTGATGTTAGCATTTATTTTCCATCGATGTTGATCTTCTCACCGGACACAGTCTGTAGGGTAACGCAGGGCGGCGTCCACATAAGTTTGCTTCCCAGTTGTTGAGCCAAATCTTTTCGGATGATGGTAACGTTGGCTCCTGTATCTATCGTCATATTGCAGGGAACTCCATTAATATGTCCTATTATGAAAAGTCCATTACTGCCGCCTCTCACTGCAGAAATCTGAAGCGCTTTAAACTAGGGCTTTTCATGATCTGGCAACCTCCGCCCCGCGAGATGGCCACTAATTAGTTTCTCTGCTGTTTGTTAGGAGTCTTAGCATCCGTGCCCTGGGGTGTTCTGCAGTTTCGTCGGATGTGTCCTTCAGCACCGCAGTTCCAGCACTTTACGGTCGGTTTCTTGTCACCAATATTCTGTCTCAAGGCGTTCAGTTGTCTAGTTAAATCGTCTAGACGAGCAGTGACTTGATCCCCTGGCTCCTGGACTTGAGCAGCTCTGACTGGATGGCGGTCTCGATGGGTGGCTTGCTGGGCTGCCTCAAATTTCATGGCATACACTAAAGCGCTTTTCAGATCTTTAACATCCGCCATTCGCAGTGCTTTCTGTATTTCAGGGTCCCGGATGCCATCGATGAAATATTGCAGGGACAGGATTTCCCTTGTTTCTGTCGGGCACTCCGAAAAGGCGTGATGTGACAGCCTTTCAACATCCGTAGCGAGCTCCTGAAGCGTTTCGGTGAGCTTCTGTTGACGAGATTTTAATTGGAGCCTGCTGTAGTCTTTTAAACATTTCTCGCCGAAGCGCAGCTCCAAAGCGCCGGATAGAGCTTCGAAATCTAGCCTTTGATTTTCGGGAAGCGTCTGCAGGATATCCGCTGCGTCTGCTCTCAGAGAAGCGGCGAGATGACAGGCCTTAGCTTGGGAATCCCATCCATTCGCATCCGCAACGATAGAAAATTGTGTTCTATACACCTGCCAGGAGGTCTTCCCATCATATGTAGATAGTTTCAGAACGGAACGAGCAGGCATCGATAAAAATTTGAAACCTTCAGAATTGTTTCCTACCGTCGCTATGCACTTCTTTAGGCTGTCAACTTCTTTGGCGACGGCAGCAGAAACCCTATCATCAATTTGTTGTTCGACGGCAGAAACTCTCTCTTCTATATGTTCTTTTACAGAAGAAATTCTTTCTTCTACTTGTTCTTTTACCGAAGAAACTCTTTCTTCTATTTGTCCAACTTTAGTTTCAACCGCGTCTATTCTGCCTTCCATAGCCTCAAATTTATTTTCTATTACGCAGGTAATTTCTCTTTTCATTTCGTCCTGACCTGCTTTCATCTCATTTTTAAGAGATTTCATCTCTTCCTTAACGGATTCCTGGCCCAATTTCATTTCTTCTTTAAAAGATGTTTGGGCAGCTTCCATCTTTTCTTGGAAAGCAGCAAAAGCAGTAATGAGCTGTCTCAATTGTTCTTCCATCCCTCTTGTTATTGGCATTCAAACCCCACTCCTGACACCAAAAATTGTTGCGTGCGTACGGGTTCGTTATGAAATGAATGCACAAGTCAGATGAAAAATGAACAAAAATTTATTATTATCACAACAGAAATGCTTAAATTTTCTCAAATTATCATGCAGTATCACAATATCTCACAGTAGTTATCTTTTAACTACTTAAATGTACAATAGAACGTAATTCAAAACAGCTAAAGAACGCTAATCCGCGAATTCGCTATAATCAACAACGGCAGTTTTCTAAACAACAACAAACTAAGCAACTACTACAAACTGAGATATTTTCCTCCTTTTATAAGATTTTAAAATCACGCGCTAGAATTTTCCAGTACTTTCTCGAAATCAAAAAGAGATATTTATTTATTTAATGCACGCGCTCTTGTATTTTTAATTTTTTCGGCTTAGCTTTCTTTTAATATTCGTCACGCGCTGCACTGCGCGAGAAATAAAACCATTTAATTTATAATTGAACTAATATTAGCTTTTTAAATACCAAATTCGTAACAATATCTTCATTTCCAAAGTTACAACGCATATTTGCTTGGATATTAAGATTCATATCGAATTCTAAAGTAGCATATCTAGAAAGAAATACGTCTTTTTTATCTAGTAATGAAATTCGAGCTGCAACTTTCTGTATTGTCCGAATAATACAGCGATTTCACTTTTTTAAAGAAATTCAATGTTTGGAGTTGGGAAAGGACTTACCTACAAACAGCAACCTCCTTAGCTTGTGTCCAATTTTAGATGACAACAAAGTACGTGTAGGAGGAAGACTGAAAAATGCGCAACTATCAGAAAATGAAAAACATCCAATCTTATTACCTTCAAAACACAATCTGACAGAAATCATAATTAGACACTTTCATGTCAAATATCTGCATGCAGCACCGGAACTTCTTCTATCTTTAATTAGACAGCAATTTTGGATCATAGCTGCTAGATCTGCTATCCGAAAAGTAGTAAAATCTTGTATCACGTGTTGCAAACTTAGAGCTAAAACTGCAAGTCAAATAATGGCTAATCTACCGGAATCTAGAGTAACACAATCGCGACCATTTCATCGAACTGGAATAGATTTTTCTGGACCGTTCATGATTAAACATCGTGCAGGACGTGGACAAAAATCATTTAAATATTACGTATGCTTATTTGTGTGTTTTGTAATCAAGGCAGTACATCTTGAAGTGGTAGAAGATTTGTCAACAAAGGCATTTTTAAGTGCATTGAAACGATTTATTGCAAGAAGAGGGAAACCATTTGAGGTTTATAGTGACTGCGGTACTAACTTTAAAGGTGCAGACAAAGAAATCAGAAAATGTTTTTTGCAATGTAAGCAAAATCAAGAAATTCACAAATTTTTGTCTTTAGAGGAAATAAAATGGATATTCAACCCGCCATCATCTCCCCATTTTGGTGGACTATGGGAATCGGCAGTAAAGTCAATGAAATTACATCTAAAAAGGACTGTTGGTGATACTGTGCTGACCTATCCGGAATTTCAGACCTTGATAGCGCAGGTTGAGGCTTGTCTCAACTCTAGGCCATTGTGTCCAACTTCGGCTGATCCAAATGATTTAACTGCATTAACACTTGGTCATTTCCTAATAGGAACGTCTTTAAATGCCATACCTGAACCAGACCTAAATTATAGTTCCTTCAATCACATTGACAGATGGCATGTGAGACAGTTTATTTTTCAGCACTTCTGGAAAAGATGGAATCGAGAATACCTGTCTCAGCTTCAACAAAGACCTAAATGGCAAAAAAGTCAAAACAGTTTAGAAGTTAATGACTTAGTCCTCATCATAAAAGACAACCTTCCGCCTCTTAAATGGAGGTTAGGGAGAATAATTGCTGTTCATCCGAGCTCAGAGTTGCTAGTATTAAAACTGGTCATGGTGTCATTAAACGACCAGTCGTGAAATTGTGTCCTCTTCCTATTCAGACTAAAAAACTATGAACTGCTTCGCATATAATATTTTGTATTATTTTTCTTATGTTTATCTTTTATTACAGACTAAGAAGTTTCAAAATGCTCCAACTGTTGAAATCCCCTGGGATTTCAACGAGGGCCAGGATGTTTATGTGAGTATCGTTTACTTCATTTTATTGTTGCAAACAGCGTAAATTCCTTTTGTTTTTCTTCTTTTAGTTTTGAACTTTATGTGTGGCAACAAGATAATTGATTGATAGAATTGTGTTTGTGACAGCTATGTAGAATGGCTCGCTTATTTTGTATCAATTATTTCGCATTGCTGACAAGTGTAATAAAATAAAAGTGTAGGAATACAGTCCATTTGTTGATTGATTATTGTTTGTAAAACATATTAAGTTTAAGAACAAACACTGTAATCAATTACTTTAAAATAGGCACTTCAATTTCATTTACGATCGTTAAGTTTGTCGTCATCACCGCACAAAGGGAACTGAAAAATTTTAGCATATTGAAAGATTTTTGCCTTAAAGTGCCTATTCTAAGGTAACAAACAATAGTTTATATTCTAAGGAAACACTGAACAGCATGAGCTCGATATCTTGAATTATATCTATCATGTTTATATGCCGACTGTTGCCTGCTGTTTTTCCGTCTCGCTTTTTGCAGATGTGCAGCTGATAACTGCATTCATTTTTTCTTCGCTTTTTTTTTTTTTTTTTTAATCAGGCATGTGCGATCTAGTATCCTTTACTTATTCGAATGTATTGTGAGTTTATGTATTTTTTGGATGCTCAACTTTTATTTTTCCGCCTTTATCACGTAAATAGGCTACTTTCTCATTTATGAAAATGAGAAAATCTGGAAACAGAGAGGCAGTTACTTTATACATTATTAAGACCCCACCCAGTGGTCGAATATTTAAAGACTGATGAATAATAGGAGCTGGTTCCGGGTTCGAACAAAAGTGAACGGGTTTGCGTCCCTTAGAAAATCTCCCACGGAAGCATCCGTCCCCTTCCTCTGTGGTTTGCCATATTCAAATAACTAAGCAGTCCTTAATAGAGAAGCACACACTGTTTTAAATGTCTTGGATGTAAGCCCTTCTATTTCGTTGCAGGTAAATAAGAGCTAGGGCAGAGGTGTGGCTCCGCAGAATATTTAAATTATTCTGCGTATGAGATATTATAGTGTATACAGTGTGCTGATTATTACAGGGAAAGAGAATATTGGCTAGATATAGATGCTTTTGTATGGACATGGTTTATGATTCTGAACTAAAACTTCAATACAGTAGAATTCCAAGCATTCAAATTAAAGGGAAACACAATTCATAGGGATATTCGGAAAAATTCCAACAAACGAGTATCTTTCCTTTATAAATCAAATACATATTTGCTTTGATTACAACTGGCGGAATTTAGTATTTTTAATGTTTCAGATTTTATTTGTCTGAAAATTTTACAGTTGGGGGGAAAGGGTATTTTTGCTTTCTTAAAGAAAATGGTATGTGCTGGTTTTCCTGGCGCCGAGCAATTAATCGCCAAGTTTAGAAGCATTTATTGCCAAACCCATCACCAAGTAATAAGAATTGTGAAATCGTTTTTTTTTTTCATTCGTAAGAAATTTTAATTAAAATTTTTTATCAAAATAATAAAAAAATTTCAATTTATTATTAAGGGAAAAAGAACCTACTGCGTTCTTCCAAGAATGGATTGTTTCACCCTTCACTGGAATTTGCGAAAACAAGCACAGATACAGCTTTTTTTTTTTTTTTTTTTTTTTTTTTTAAGAAGGAATTTTTGTTTCTGGAAATAATTTAAAGTAAGATTTCCTTTTAAATATCAGTGTAGGTAAAATTCCCATTACTTAAAACTGCTTTTTCGGAAGGAGGGTTGTATAGTGCCTAAATTTGGTGACACTTTTTTTTTAGGAATTTTATTTCACTTAATATTATTATAATTATTATATTTGCCTAACCACAGAATCTCTTTCAATTTCGATGAAAATAAAGAAATTAATTTTCATTTATATCCTAATAATGTTTTTATTGTGGAGGCGCCTACGTTGCCTCTTCTGAAGGAACGGACAATTATAATCTTGCCTTCTCCAAGATTTGAATCCCGGGTCCTTTGGTATCGCAAATCGGCTCCCGGCTTCTAGTAATGTTTAAAATAGAATTATTTACCAGCTGTTGCAAGGTTAATCATACAGGTACAGTTGAAGTAAGGCCGGCACTTGTGCATCCAAGCAAGTATATTAGGTATCTCTTTGTCTTGCTAACTGTTAAGCTCCACCCCAATTTTGATGCCTTCTCTTTCCATCTCTTTTCCCTACCACCAAACACTCGACAGGACTTTCAGCTCGCAGTTTATTTTGAATGTTCCCTTGCCGCGCAGACGCTATGCTGTTGCAAACATCCATGCTTTCTCCGGGATTCGAATTCGGGTACATCGGTACGGTAATCAGCGTCACTAAAAGACTATACCGTCTAGGGGAGGGGGAGACTAGGCTACACTGCTAAGAATGATGTACGATATATACTTCTAAATTAATTTAGAGGAGTGTGATATGCATGAATTTAATAGTTTTTCGAAAAAAGTACGTTGCTGACCATCCAAAATTTAATACCATGAGAGGAACAAATTATGATTGCGAGTATGAGTAGATAGAAATACTAAAAAAATTTTAAGTACTGGATATGTGGATTTTTTCCTCCCTTCCTTTGTGTAGGAAGCATCAATATATATCATCTCCCCCCCTCCAAAAAAAAAAAATTCTGATTTTGGCAAAGAAAGAACTGGAGCTTTTCGATACTGATCTCAATTTTTACGAGAGATTGGCGCTAGTAGTTGATAAATTCAGGCCACGGTAATGCAAATATCGAATCGATGGGTGCAGGAGGGACGGATTGATTGACGGGAACGATTGTATCATCGAACAAGAGAACAGGTTACTGTGCATATAGCACTGATAAACTGCGCAGCAACATTAGGAAATTTAGTGCAAGAATTATGGCCTGTTGCAAAACAGCATGTATCAACATGTGCTGTTCTCATTAATATCCAGAGGATAGGATTCTTTGCAAGACGTTCATCGCTGCGATGCCGTTGAATCTAAACCAGACATGTGTAGCTACTATGGTATGTTGAAGGCCGGGCGTGTATAGACGAATGGCACTGCATTGTCTTCCGCTCACTGCAGCACACAAGAGAGCGCATTTAACATAATGCAGACAACATGTGACTTGGACCAGACTTCGGTGGAGCTCCGTACTTTTTACAAATGAGTCGAGATTCAGCTTGGACAGTGATACTGGCTGTACCTGTATATGGAGAAAGCCTGGAGCACGATGCCATCCCTCCCTCATCAAGGAAAAGGATCATTATGGTAATGGAGATGCAATGGCTTGGACAGGAACTATGTTGGACTGCCGCATATTCCTACATGTGTTTGACAAAGGCTTCCTGACTGCTAACATAAGAACATCTTACAGCCCTATGTTCGACGTTTTAGAGCTGCAGCTGATCCTGAGTTCCTGTTAATCCTATCTCCAAGTAGCTGAAAGTATCCATTTCCAGTCAATGATCAGTTCAGTTGCACCAGAGGACCGAGTCCATGCCATGTAAAAACAGCCCAGACCATTATGGAACCCCCACCAGCTTGAACAGTGCCTTGTTGACAACTTGGGTCCATGGCTTCGTGGGGTCTGCGCCACACTCGAACCCTACCATCAGCTCTTACCAACTGAAACCGTGACTCATCTGACCAAGCCATGGTTTTCCATTCGTTTAGGGACCAACCGATATGCTTACGAGCCCACGAGAGTCGCTGCAGGCGATGTCGTGCTGTCAGTAAAGGCACTCGAGTCGGTCTTCTGCTGGCATAGCCCAAGGAAGACAAATTTCGCCGCACTGTCCTATCGGACACGTCCCTCGTACGTCCCACATTGATTTCTGCGGTTATTTGACGCAGTGTTGCTTGTCTGTGAACATTGACAACTCTATGCAGACGTCGCTGGTCTCGGTCGTTAAGTGCAGGTGGTCGGCCAGATCGCTGTCCATGGTGGGATGTTATGCCTGAAATTAGATACTCTCGGCATCGGCACACTCTTGACATTGTGGATCTCGGAATGTTGAATTCCCTAACGATATCCGAAATGGAATGACCCATGCGTCTAGCTCCAACTACCATTCCGCGTTCAAAGTCTGTTAATTCTCGTCGTGCGGCTATAATCACGCCAAAGCCTCTTCATATGAATAACTTGAACACAAATGAAAACCCTGCCAAAGCACTTCGCATTAATACATTTTCTACGCGATACTACTGCCATCTGTATATTTGCATATATACAGACTGAAGTGACTTTTGACACTGAAGTGACTTTTGTCACTTCAGTGTAAAGCATCAGGTATTTTGGAGCAGGAAACGTGAGAAAAGAACTGTAACTCGCCGGGACTTGAACCGTGGATTTTCCAGCTGTAAAACGTTTCAGTGGCTTGACATGTTAACCGCTTACACCCGACAACACAGCAGGAATACACACAGGAATATTTTTTTTACAAGATAATTTTGAAAGTATTTTTCCTCTCTCGAATAGCAGTTTCTGCATAATTATCCTGTGGGACTCTATACAAAGAGGTACGTATGAATTAAAAATAAAGAAAAATCATTGGATCTATTTTTGAAATTAATGTTGTGTTTTTAACATATAAAAAACGTTTTGCATTATTGTACAAAAAAGATCATTTGACATTCTTCTGATTTCAGTTAATTTCTACTAATAATAGTGAAAACAAATTTGTATCTGCTAATATATATATATTTTAAAAATTTTTATGCAATCATTTTTATTGTATAAAAATTGAAATTCTCATTAATTTACTTCAAGCGTTTTTTTTTTCATTCATTCTTTCGATTAATTGTTTTTTAAAACGATGCATACATACGAATTTGGATTTCTTGGAAAATTTAACTGCGCTTTTGAATTCTAACACGAGGCTCTAATATCAAAATATCAAAAGGTTATAAAAAATTACTTAGTTTTTTATTTCACATCGTAAAAATTACTTATTGTCAAGTTCATATATGAGCTCATGAACTTAATATTTAAATTCACAAAAATGATCAAAGTAATAGTAATATGCAACACATTTTTACCTGAGGAATGTTGGGAACAATTTAAGTCCATAGATGATGAATGTCTCATCATGGATCTTAAATAAAATAAAATAAAAGTTTGAATACATTCATTTTCAAAGGCTACTTGGTCTTTTGTTTTTCTTATCCGTTTGCTCAAAAGAACAGAGCATTTCCTTATCCCTCTACCTGCTGCCTTTCAACATCTGCCAAGTTATTGAAATAAAACACCTGCCGACAAATATCGCTTTTCTACTTTCATGGCATTAGAAGGTTTTGGACATGCTACTCTTTCTGTAAATTATATGCAATACCCATTCACTATTCGTAGAAATTTATAAAAACATTTTGAAACTTCACTGAGTCTCAATGCTGTTATTTTTAGAAGGGATGTAGTGTTTCGAGGGCAGAATATGACTATACTTTTCTCTTTTTAGCCCAAAGGGACAATTTGCCAGAAGGACTATTAATTTCGTTTTGGAACTTTGCGTTGATTCACTATAAATGGTGAATCACTTTTAAATTGTTGCTGCCAAATATCAGAGCCCTATATTATATTTAAAGAAATTAAATAATGAAGAGTATGCATAAATGTCTGTATGTTTCTCACACTGTGATAAAACAACGGTCCCTAGAGACATCAAATTTTGAGTAACGTAAGTCTCCATCTCAATATGAGCATCTGGAAGCCCCAATTTGGAATTTAGAATTCGTTTCATTATCTATCTATTTCACATTTTGTAAAGCATTTATGAATTTCTGATTAAGAAACTCAAAGATTTCAAAACGAACAGTGACAACACTGTACGGGAGGAGAAAAAAAAAAAAAAAAAAAAAAAAAAAAAAAAAAAAAAAAACTTTTTTTTTCCAGCGCGCGAGACTGCGTATCGGAAATTCTAAAGATATGCTCTTTTAAATATTTTGTGATACTGCTGTTCAATTCAATTTTACGATTTAAGTTCAAAGAACATGATATTTAATAAATAACAAGGTATCACACAAAACGTTTAAATAACGTTTAATAATAAGGTAATACACAAAACGTTTAAAAAACTCCCCTTTGGCCGTAATATAAAATCTGAAATGTTTCAGACTTTTTTCTGGGGTATGAACTGGTTTCCCCCTTATTTTTCAGCAGATGATTTTTTTTTCTTCGTTTTGATATTTCAAATCACAATGTTCAATAATGAAAGTACATTATATTCCAATTTTGTTGCACGCAGTTAAGGAAAAGTTATGTCCATCACAATAGGACACCAATATACATTCCTTTCATTAACATTCTTTAAGTTCTAAACCTAAATAAAATTTATAAATTAGGAATTTCATAATTTTATGTAAAATTTATGTGCAGGAAAATTTATGCCATACGCATAAATTTTACTTATTATTAAAACGTTTATTTACGTATTTTTATTATTTACGTCTTTTTACGTGCTTTTTACTATGCAGTAAAATTTATGCCATACGCATAAATTTTACTGCATAGTAAAAAGCACAGATTTACAACAAATATCAAGGATTAAGGATTCTTCGACACTCAACCTCGCGAAAAAAAGTTACGTTTTTTTTTCAAAGGCTAGGCAAGAAGTTACAAAGAATTAACATTTTAAAAGCAAAGGTAACAAACAATAGAACTAAGAAAAAAAGATCGAAGTCATTGGCCTAAGGAGCGCCCTTGCCTCCTAGTATCTTGACTCCTCTGTAAGACCACATCGAAGCAGGTGGTCCCTGTCCATTTCTTCTCCAGAATCACAAAGTGTTCTAATAGGATCGCTTGAAATGCCTATGCAGTGCAGGTGGGCGGCAAGGAAATCATGTCCTGTAGACAGACGGAAAGCCGTCTTTGCATTGCGTCTTGGACTATCGGAAATAAGAGAAGGACTTATCATTCTCCAGCTTTTCAAGGTTGTACAAGTCTGAAGATCTCGCAAGATATTAGACCTAAATAAACGTTTTAATAACGGTTTAATCGTCCAATAAGAAATGGTTGTATTACGATGTTGTAGTAAGCTGGCACCTCTTTTTGCAAGGAAGTCTGCTTGTTCATTGCCCCAAAGGGCACAATAGCCAAGCATCCACTAGAGAACGATTTATTTGCCCTTTTAAAAGTGAGAGTGCTCAGGAATTCTTGACATTGCAAACATTAGATCCTTATTTTTGCGAAAGTGGTTTCATCGCTTCGGGTGGAAATAGTACCTTACTATTTCACTCTGCAAATGAGGATGGGAAGATAATGCCTCTAGTTACAGGAAAATCACAGAAACTAAGACACCTAAGAAATGCGAAAACCTTACTATGATTCTGTTGCTGTTGTTACCAACTTCACTTGTCTGAGAAAGCTCAGCACAACATTCATGAGAGCCGACCTTAGCTCAGTTCAGTTTCCCAATTTTGAGATACCGCAACCCGGAAGGGGGGAGGACAAGTCCAAGGATCACCCAAAACGCTTCTAATAGCAACCTCTCGAGAGGACTTTCTGCTCGCCGCATACTTAGAGTGCCCCCATGCCGCACAGACATTATACATTTACAAACATCCATTGTAGAGACATTAGGTAGTTTTTGAAAGTGGAAGAGATGAAAGATGAGCAATGTTCTCGCCGGGATTCGAACCCCAGACCTTTCAAATACGCATCGAGCGTGCTGACCATTACACCACGAAGGCATGCTAAGAAGGCGGAAGAAATATCTTATGTATGCCCCCTTTTAAAGGGCGACTGGGCATTATGGGACCCAGTCGCCAAATCCTGGTGGTGGAGAATCATCATCCACCATCTTTTTAGTCCGGGCGCCACTGTAGAGACATTAGGTATTTTTTGGAAGTAAAAATGAGCAGTATCCTCGCTGGGACACGAACCCCGAACCCCTCGAATACGCGCCGAGTCTGCTAATTATTACACCACGAAGGCATGGTAAGAAGGCGGGAGAAATGCCGCCTTCTTAGCATGCCTTCATTCCATGACTTCTCAGGGATTCGAACACAGGACCTTCGGTACAGCAATCAATCCGGCTGAGCGGCACTGTGATTGATAGAAGCGTAAAATAAAAGAGGGAAGCTGATCATTATGGTCATTTTGTATACAGTGGCTTAAGAAAGGGACGAAATGATAAGAAGGGCAAAGTTGTAAAATTTTACTTTTCGTGGATCGATATACCGCCCTTCCTACCAAATGATTTTTTGAAAATGTAAGAAACCGTCCAAACCGAATTGTATGTGTTCATTTGAACCTTCAGTTCCGAGCGTAAACAAAAATTAAATAATGTTCAATAAGAAGAAACTAATTCGAATCCCTCTTCAGAAGATTATTTCGGAAATGTCCATAAAAAGATAAACGCATTCTGGGCTACGAAGACGATCTTTCTGGTTCGGATTCGAGGAAAATCGGAAAGTAAAGGATTAAAATTATATTTCGTCAAAATCACGTTCTGTTTTTTTTTTTTTTTTTTTTTTCCAAATTCAAACTTTGAAGAGAAAGTGATGATGTAACTACAACTAGAGATGAAGAGGACTGCAATATCCACGAAACAGAAATTCGAAGAATTTGTAAACTGTGATCCCAGTCTAATGATATCAAAACTGTACATTTGAAAAACTGATAGAAAACAGATGGACATTTAAGTAACGTGATGAAGAAAAAGGAAAAGAATTACTTTCACGTCGTTTCTAAGATGAGATGTAACATGTGGATAGATTGAAAAATGTATTTGTTTATTATGATACTAACGATAAAAATGTTTAAGAATTTAATTTATTCATTCTGTTTTGCATGCGTCAAATAACATATAATTTAATATTAAACAGTCTGAATTCTTACAGTTTTAAAAATGAAATATTTTAGTCATTTTAAAATATAAATGTATTTTGAATAAATTAAATGCAGGACGATTAAATTAAATTTTCTGTAAACGTAGTAATATAGAGGCAGCACGGAAGATTAACAACTAAAGAAATACGTATCCCATGTTAAGCTAAAATTTAGAGTTAATGTCTTTTCCATTTATATTTCTATTTTAAACGGTCCCTTGAAACTGTATAAACAATGCTTAACTGCATTGTTATCCTACCCGCGAATGTAGTTGAAATATTTTCCGAAAATGCTTGATAAGGCTTCTCATTTCTATTCTGAAAGAAACCGGAAAAGTGCCGCAAGTAGTTATTTCTATCTTATCCTCATATCTAGGTTAAATAAAAGTTAAAGCTTGTGGTCAAGATAACAAGAAGAGTAGTAATATTCATCGTAGCTGCTGAAAGCTATAGCATCTTTGATTATTCGTATCTAATTGATTCTAGAACAATGGTTTTCACCAAAAAATTTTTATTGTGTTTATGCTGCTTTAGGAAACAAAATATTTATGATATGTTGAAGTTAAGAAGTAAAATACCCGTAAAATTAACTGAAGGAGATAAAATTCAAAATTCTAATGTATCAAACTAAGCATAACACATCTTTTTTTCGAATATTCTAACTTTACATGGGGTAGATTTTTCTGCCTTCTAGATCTTTAGTACTGTTTTCATTCCTCTTTGGATTATTTATATTATGTAGGCTAGCACTCAAAATTTTGCAAAAATCCACAATGAAGTCCTGCACTAGGAGTGACAGATGGTCTGCGGGATAAGGAATAGCATCTTGTAGAGTCATTACGTTTCTTTTCTTAACCAATACACGTGAAAAATGTGCAGTGTTCTAGCTGGAACTCGAACCCTGGATCTTCTCGCGAATACGCGTGGAATATGCTTGCAATTACATCATGAAGGAATGCGAAAAGGAGGGAGAAAATACCTGATATACTCTCCCTCTTAAAGAGCGACTGAGGATTAGGGGACCCAATCACCAAATCCTGGTGCTGAAGAAATTATCGTCCACCACCTTTGTTGTTTTTAGTTCGGGCGCCATTTGTAGAGTCATTAGGTTTTCTTTTGGGGGGGAAAGCAGAAGACGGAAAAAATGTGCAGTGCCCTCACCAGGACTCGAACTCTGAACCTCTCGAATACGCATCGAGTATGCTTCCAATTTCATCAGGAAGGCATGCGGAAAGGAGGGAGAAAATACCTGATAATCTAATTGTCCTTTAATTGTTAAATCTGTCTTATTATTGCTTTTCTTAAATAATTTGCTTTTTGAAAGCTTATGAAAGAAAACAAGTTTTATAAATTTAAGTTTTGTTTTATTTTCATAATTTTCTTCAAAAATAAACTCTTTGTGGAATTAATAAAATTTTGCATACTATTTGTTATCTTTTAATCAACGATTTTACAATCTTTTATCTCTATTAGTTAAGAATATTGTAACGTTTTAATAATTTTGGTGCTTAAAGCAGATTTGATTTAGTTTCACTGAAATTGTTCTCATATGTTTAGAACAATTTTAACGAAAATGGCCCATATAACAAACAGCAAATTAATCAATAAATAAAATGCGAAACTTGTAATATCTACATTAAATAACAAAGTATCAATATATTGAAAAATGAAAATTCATGAAAAGTATTTAACGAAGAACTATTTACATTAAGTATCATATTTTGCTGGGCAAAAAACTCGATAAATGTTATGGTTGAAGTTCTATAAATAACAATGAAAAATATACATTAAAAGTCATTTAAAAAGCGAACTAAAAATTGATATGAATGACGTAATAAACAGTACGAGCAGAAATAATGGGAAATCGTGATCGTGGTGGTGCAACTTGTGCACCACCACGATCCACAATCCACCTGTTTCTGGATTTGCTCCTAGGTACGCGGCGGTGTATGGAAAACAAGTGCTAAGATGCGCTGCCGTTGAACAGCAATGGAATGGGGCTGGTTCGAACTGATGATTAACCTAGAACGTGCAACCGGAAAATGGGAAATGTCAAATTTCTGTGGAGCCAACTGTAGCGATTCATAGAGGATGAATTACTGTCATGGGAAGTTATAGCATAGGGGAAGTACAGGATGAATGTTATGCAAATACAAAGAAATTAATTGATAAAATTTACAAATGGAAGATACATCCAATACAAAAGCGATAAAAATAGACATGTTTACAGAATTTGTACGAAGTGGTAGTACATGCAAAGTCCTTTTCCTTTGTCAGGATTTATGGTCTTCATCACTGAAAAACTTGAAGCAGTGGATTCATTGGATAGAATAGTAAGCTGGATTACAAAATATTGTGTTGGTTCTGGCTGTTCAACTATGGGATCATAATTTCCCAACTTAGATGAAAGCGTCGTGAGAACTTGTTAGAATATAGTTTTGATATACGGAAGATCAAGTTCGATATGAATGCGTAAATTTCTCACGAATTAAGGCGAATTGGTGATGGAACAGAGAATTTTATTTTGGAAGATCCAGATTTTTTTCCTGTAGGTTTCGAGAGCTGTGGTCCAAACTGGTGCTCCACAAAACAATACTGGACGTATCAATATAAATGTATAGGGTTCATTTTACTTTTATGTGGAGTCTAGTTCTTCGACCTATAAAGTTGTATATGGTCGCATAATATATAATTCGCCTTAATTCGTATAATAACCTAATTATTATTATGCGGCATTTGCAATGTTTAATTAATGCATATATGACATGTTCTTTAACATTCAGCTGTTCATCCAAGGCGATTCCTAAATACGAAGTAAGGAAATACAGCAAGTATCCTTTGAAGAATTTTTGAGATGCAGACCTATTAGTCGTTTAGAAGCAGAAAAAAACAATTACGGAAGTGAGAAAATGATTGAATGTTTCAAACTAGACAATCTATGCTCTCGGGAAACAACTTAAGAACTTTGAAACTGCTGCTTCCAAGACAGTAGATGTTTGTAAAAGAAATATACCTGTTTCTGAAAATCCGTTTCTGCCTATAAATGTCCAGCTATCTATGCAAATGGATTTAGAGCATGTAGCTAAACTAGCACTTTCGTATTGCGACAAAGTTTATACAGAAGTCTTAATGAAAAGGACGGCTCTACAGCTTACGAGGATGCCAGTGTCCACACATTTCATTGTTCACACAATAAAAGTCCTATACGAAGCTCACTTTCATTGTCCACACGATAAAAGTCCTATATGAAGCTCACTTTAATGTTATTCTAAAATCATTTATGTTCGAAGGGAGACAAAAAAATATTGTTACGTGCGGTACATGTTCGTAACAGATTGAATGCAAAGATGGTTCTGCGAAATAAAGATGATAACTGTATCCTATGTTATTAAGTCTTTCAGAATGTGTAGAAGATCAATATAAATAATGTTTTTAATTGGACATTTTAATTAAAGGCGAAAAAAATTTAAAAAGAAGGTTTTGGGTATCTATTACTACAGTCTTATTTATATGGAACTAAAAATAAAATCGTAGCAACAAATTTTAAATCAAAATTTTCGAAAAACAAACTGTGAGGTTCCAACCTTTTATCTAACAGTATTGGAACCTTTTCTCTAACAGCTAACCTTTTCTCTAACAGTGTAGGAACCTTTTCTCTAACAAATAACCTTTTCTCTAACAGTGTAGGAACCTTTTCTCTAGCAGCTAACCTTTTGTCTAACAGTGTAACAACCTTCTCTAACAGTGTAGGAACCTCGTGAACTGGTAAGCGAATAATCGCTTTAGTTGAGAAACGGAGACGTAAACTCAAGAAGGGTTAATTACTCTATTTCTCAAAATAAAAATTGGACAGTCGTCTTCTTTCTCAGAGCGTACAGCGAAGTCACCACTTGGGCTTGAACTCAAATAATAAGAAATAAAACTGTTCGTTCAGGGAACAGGGAACAGGGAACGATTAACGAATGCTTAACTAAAAAGATGTAGCCGAAGCTATCAAAATTCGAAGTAGTTGGCCCCTAAATATCAACTAAGCTGGCGAAGCTATCAAGGGCCTGAAATACGGTCGAGCGTAGTAATAGCTTAAAGAGAGTGCAGCCAAAACGCGCGCTAGTCAGAATAAAAGCGCTAGTCAGAATCTCTGGCTCTCTAACGAAGTCACTGGAACTTCGACTTAAATACCACTCTCACTCATTTGCATTAACCGCGATTTTAAAAACACATTCTGGTAGGAAATTGTAATCTGAAATTAGGAGGGACAGGTAAGTAGCTTTAAATAAAGAGCTAACTGTTAAAAAATTAGGATAAACTTTACAAAGCAAACAGGGAAACTCATCTAAATAAAACATTACAGGACAAATTCAAAAAGAAACGGTCAGTAAAAAGGATATTAAATTTTATCTCAAACCAGTATATTCTGGATAAGGTATTTTAAGAAATGTCAGTAAAGGAATATCGAGATGAAAGTAAGGCTGGATGTGGAAGAATACGCAACTGTAATGCCTGCACGAGCTAATGTCTAGATGCCCTGGATTCTGAGGGACAGCTTCTTACAGTCCTGCTTCAAAGTATCCCTGGATCTGTGATTACCTCAAAATGTTTTATAGAGTTGATACAAATTTTATGAATTTTATTAGTGTATCTCCATATAATCATATAATCATGAAGACAATTTTGTAGGATTAGAAAATAAGTTCAATAATTAAGGTCGTACGTCTAAGAATGATTGAATAAGTACGTCTAAGAACTTTTGGATGTACATTGTACATTCAAAACATTTCAGAACAACTCTTCAGAAGAATTTTTCTGCTTTGTCCCACGATATGAAACAGTTAGTCACTGAGAATCGTTTTGTGGTTACCATGTAAAGGGGAAACTATTTCTCCAATACAACTGATTGATTGACGATGGGGAATTAAATGCTGATTGCTGATTGGTTGTTAAAAAACGAACAACACACAATTTTTTTTCCCCCGAAAGAAAGGAAAAAAAAAATCATAACGTCTTTCTTCCAGTGGTAAAGCATGTAGAAAAATTGTCTAAAACAGTTGCTCGTCTGAAACAAATGGATGTATGATACCAGTCTTGGAGACCTACAAGGTCCTAAAAAAAGGTTTGTGAAAATATTTATGGATACCTATACTAACTGCGTTTCGTATTTAATAAAAATGGAGCGTACCAATGAAAAATACCACCAGGAAACTAATTTTTGTAAGAAAATATACTGATGAAGGGCATTTACCGGATAATAATAATATTCAGTTAATACTGTATTTAATTAGTCTTGAAACAGTTATAAAATAAGAAGGTAGTACAAAAGTACAAAAAAAAATGTTTAATTAATTTTTTTAAAAAAAATCTAAAAGCTTTCAGATTCTATATTACGTCCAAAGGGGCGTTTTTTAAAGTTTTGTATGCTGCCTTTATTTATTAAATATCATGTTCTTTGCAGCTTAAACCATAAAATTCAATTCAACAGCAATATCACAAAATATTTAAAGGAGCATATATTTAGAACTTCCAATACACAGTCCCGCGCGCTAGAGATATTTTTTTTTTTTTCGTACAGTGTTGCCATTGCTCGCTTTGAAATCGTTGAGTTTCTTAATCAAAAACTCATACATGCTTTACAAAATATGAAATCGCTAATAAAACAAGTTCCAAATTAGAGCTTCAGATGCCAATTCCAATTTTTTTAGAAAAAAGTGGACGTCGACCTTTTACAGGACCCAGAAAAGAAACGTAGAAAGTTTGGCGTAGATAGCTATAGTAGTGACTGAGTTATTAGAGAACAAACACAAAACTTTCTTTATATATATAGATTACAAAATTTATCAAAAAACGAGGAGTCATCAAACTCAATTCAGATTTAAGGTTCAACAGCTTGCTTTCTATATTGTTCGAAAGAATGTCAACATGGCTCGTGCTAGTATTTTTTCTAAAGGTGTACAGCGTTCTTTTCATAAGAAAAACTGGAAACCTGTGTAAGTTCCTGCAGGTCCCATTCTCAGGATCTGACATTTTTTTCCGATTTCATATGCATTAATTAGCACAGATAACAGGAACTTGAATACAAAAAATTCGGCCAAATTTTACCACTTAAAAATCAGTTACAATGGTTATTAAACTATATTATCCATGTTTTTTAATATTTTGAATAAGTTATATTACACAGCAGTTTGAAATTTTAATTGTTTATCACTGCTTTCTTTCCCTTGTAAATAAGTGAACTTTTCCATTCCTTGAATGAACTCTGAAGTATACCCGAAGGTCATGGTTGGCTGGCAACATCCCTCTAAAAGACATGAAACCAGTACAGATGACAGGATATGAGGCAACCTCTTATAAAACTTTTCCACATCAGTGAGCCTTGAATATATGGTTTATCTGAGCGATTAAAAAGTGCTATGATAGAGATTAGAAATTTATGTCCATACACGGAGAGGAAAAAATAACGTTGGTTTGTTGCAGATTTATATGATAATGAGTGTTAAACACAATGTGCTATAATTTTTACAATTATTAGGTAATTTATAGCATTTCTCTTACTGAAATTATCATTTAAAAAATTTTAAAAATATCTGAAAGCTTTCAAATTTTTTAACGTTTTTTGTGTTACTTTGTCATGTTCTTCGCACTTAAATCATTAAATTAAATTCAACAGCAATATCGCAAAATAATTTTAAAATGAGAAGAATTTCCGATTTAGAATTTGCGGTACGCAGTCTCGCGCGCTGGAGATATTTTTTTTTTTTCCCTGTACAATGTTGCCTTTGCTCGGTTTCAAATCGTTGAGTTTCTTAATAAAAATTCGTTAAAGGTTTCAAAATATTAAATCACTAATGAAACAAATTCCAAATTCGGGCTTCCAGATGCCCATATTCGGTGGAGGATTACATTATTCAAAACTGGGTGGCTCTACATACCGTTGTTTTATCACAATGCGAGAAACATGCGCACGTTTATGCAGATTCGTCATTGTTTAATTTCTTTAAATATAACGCATAGATTTGTGGCAACAACTTGAAAAGTGAAACGGGCATCCAAAGTTTTCGATGCAAAAACGAAATTAATAGCCCTTCTGGGCTAACGACCTTTGGGCTAAAAGCTGAAAGAACTTCTCTGTGTACACTACTAATTGTAAGACTCGTATCGAAATGCTATTCCATCCTCAGTTCACACTCGAGCAAGTAATTAAAGTTAATGGCTCCTGCTGTTGTATTGATTCTTCATATTTTAGCGCTTGAAAACAGGTGTTATTATTTTTCACTGCAGGAAGATAAAAGTTCTCGCCCTGATGACCCAGAAAATTGTTTCCTGTCGACGATATTTAAGATATTTTATTTTTTCCATGCTAAATATAAAAGTCATATTGTAGAGTTTTCATGCCTTATTAACCCATTGTCTTATTATTCTTATCTTTAATGTCACTTTTACTTTCGTGAGCTCCCACCCGCATGCAGTTTAATTAGCGTATCTAAGAATAGATTTGTTGAAGGTAAGAGATAACTTTTAGCAAGCACCGCTTACAGTCTTCGAATTATTTACACTGAATATTACTGAATCAATAATAATTAGATAAGATAAGAAAGCCTGGACAAAAATAAGCAAGTGGCGCCATCTGCTTATTCTTGTCCAGGCTTTCTTATCTTATCTAATCATTATTTCCTATCTTGTTCATTTGCGGTTTTGCAGCTGAGGATGGTGGTTCGGTAAAAACAATCGAAACTAGTCCTGTGAAAATTTTGAAAATATAACGCTGATTTTTGTTGT
Organism: Stegodyphus dumicola; assembly: GCF_044657685.1. Taxonomy (NCBI): domain Eukaryota; kingdom Metazoa; phylum Arthropoda; class Arachnida; order Araneae; family Eresidae; genus Stegodyphus; species Stegodyphus dumicola. The sequence goes on along the minus strand of NC_140773.1, from coordinate 213,161,489 downwards.
TTGCCTTCTATTACGGGTTATATTATTTACCAGTGTTATTTATTAGAAAAACTGTTTTTTTTTATGTTGATATTGTTGATATTTTTATGTTATACGGAAGGGATTAACTGGATTTCCATTATGTTCAGTGGGGAAGTTTATTTCTACACTCATGTCCATAAATTAAGGATAATTCGGAGTCCCGCGGAAATCGAACTCTAAAATAAATATATCACCTGTAAAATCACTACACACATCTTTAAGAATCATATGCAAATTTCAGGAAGTAACCAGATGACACCGATGGCACGTGACAATGACGAGGGTGTAAGAGAGCGATATATAAGGAATACAGGCAAAGAAGTAAAATTGTTCGCAGGCGCTTTATAAGCATTTCAGTGTAATAACCGAATAGTTATGACACAAAGGACGCATTTGGATGATTTTTTACGTGGTAGAATTATCGACCGTCTGGAATGTGGGCGTACCCAACTGGAAGTATCAGACGAACTTGTAATTGCCCAGAGTGCCATCTCCAGGTTTTGGCAACGATTCCAAGATGATGGTAATGTGAGTAGACGTTACAGCACAGGTCGCCCCAGAGTTACGACGCCGAATGAGGACCGGTATTTGGCAGTTACTGCCAAAAGAAACAGGCGGAGCACAGCCTCAGACCTGTCTCGTCAGCTCTATTCAGCCACTGGTACGACAATTTCAAGGCAGACCGTGTACAAACGCATAGGGCAGATTGACCTATATGCTCGTAGACCTGTCAGATGCGTTCCACGTACTGCAACTCACTGTCGCCTACGGTTAGCCTGGAGTAGAGAGCATGCATTGTGGACACCGCAACAGTGGGGCTTGTGTGATGTTTTCCGACGAGTCCAGGTTTAGCTTGCAGTCTGATTCTCGCCGGACTTTCATATGGAGAGCTCCAGGTACCCGTTACCACCAAGAAAACATCATTGAACGACACCGTTACGGTGGTGCAGGAGTGCTCGTTTGATGTGGAATTATTCTGGGTTCCAGAACTTACCTGCATGTTCAAATTGGAACCATGACAAGCCAAATCTATCGGGACGTCATTCTGGAACAACATGTACGTTTGTTTCGGGGCGCCATGGGCGCACAATTTGTGTTTATGGATGACAACGCCCGTCCTCACCGTGCAAACATCGTAAGCGAATGCCTTCAATCGGAGGATATCACCCGTATGGACTGGCCAGTATTCTCACGGGACTTGAATCCAGTAGAGCACGTTTGGGACATGCTTGGCCGACGTGTTGCAGCCCGTCAACCTCCTCCTACATGTCTACCGGAACTTCGGAGAGCATTGTTTTTTGAGTGGTGTAATATCCCACAAGATCAGATCGATAATTTGATACTCAGCATGCCTAGGCGTTGTACGGACTGTATTGCATCGTTTGGGAGACATACAATGTATTAACAATGATACCAACCATGTAATATTGGTTTTTTTTAAATAGGTTTTTTTTTGTAATTTGCTCCAGGGAGAAAAAATCACTATTTTTTTAATAATATCAAACATATAGCATCTTTTTTTGCTCTTTACCTTTTGTTTAATAAATAAGCTTTACAAATAAGTCAAATTTGTTTTGCTTCTAACTCTTCCTTTGCCCGATTTTGCATTATCCTTAATTTATGGACATGAGTGTAGATACGAGAAATTCGCTATACGAGCTCTATGCTGGAACGAATTAAACTCGTATCTCGAGGTTCTACTGTAAATATTAGAAAGAATGATATAACTGAGAATATATATTTTTGACCTCCAAATTACTTTGCTGAAAATTGGTACCTAATGGGTGTAGGCGGTTGTTACAACGTTCATTATTTTTCAGGCTTATCTGATTTCCAGAATTCACTGTTTTAATCCTCTTCCTGTTGGAAAATGATAGATTCAGCATCCTCTGCTTGAATTTGTGAAGTTTTCTATTATTCCAATAACATTTTCAGAAAAATTAACCGAATGGAATTGCCAAAATCTGTACTGACATATAAACTTGTATTTTGCTTTAAAACAACAGCCTTTTTATAAATAAATTGAAGATATTTTTAAAGTGTTTTTTTCTCAGTCACACATGAGTGCTTAAAAAGTGAAATCCAAGCTATTGTAAGTGATACTCCGCGTATTTATATCCTTATCACTCACCATTATTCGTTAAAAATATGTCCCTCGGGAATACCAATCTCGAGGGTTGAACTAAATTATAACAAATTGGTTGGAGCGTATTAGCATCAAGTTTCCAGCAGATCGATTCTCGATGATTTATGGTTTATTAAAAAAAAAAAAAAAATTCCCCCCACGTAGGAAGTTAATGCATCTCTTTTCTACTGCATAAAGTAGTCTATTGATAATGGTTAAAAATCTGTTCTTTTCCCCTGATAATTGATAATATTGTCTGCTTTGTTAATAGGGACTTTATAAGAAGTTTCGAAATTTTAACTTTGTCATACATTACTTTTATGTATTTTACTCATTTAGAAATTTCTAAATTTTAAAGAGAAATTCCTAAATTCATTTAGAAATTTTAAAGAGGGTGTAAATTAAATACTACAAATCGAAATAATGAATGGAAGTTGTTTTTATTTTCTGATTCTTTGTGCCTTTTACTTTCATGAAAAAATTTATTTACTTTATATTCCTAGTTAGTTTATGGTTATGAATAGGAAATAGAAACAAATAGACAAAAGTATTTATAATATTAATAACAATACATAATGTAATTGCTTACTATATGCAAGGACCTTTGGTATTTTTTAGTCCAAAAGGACGTTAGACCAGAAGGGCTATCGTTCTCGAAATGCCATTCGAAACGTAATAAAATATTTTTATCGGAAGCGTGCGAGACTGTGTATTGGAAGTTCTAATGATATGCTGTTTTAAATATTTTTAGCCTGAAGGGTGTTAACCTAAAGGCTCTCGAAACATGTATGTATGTGTAAATGAAAAAAAAAAAAAAAAAAAAAAAAAAAAAAAAAAAAAAAAAAAAACGCCCCTTTGTGCGTAATATAAAATCTGAAAGCTTTCAGTTCTTTTTAAAGCCCGAAGGAGCGTTAGCCCAGAAGGGCTATTAGTCACAAAACGGCATTTTGCGTCGAATCTCTAAAAGAGGTGAATCTCTTTTCAAGTTGTTGCTACCAAATACTATCGCCTTGAATTATATTTAAAGAAATTAAATAATAAAGAATCTGTATAAATGTATATATATATATCACCCTGTGAAAAAACAACGGTACAGTTCTGAATAACATAGTCCTCCATCCGAATATGGGCTCCTGAAAGTCCGAGTTTTCAATTTCGAATTTGTTTTATCATGTTTCATATTCTGTAAAGCTTTAACGAATTTAACTCCATTCCACCAAATGACATACGGCATCTGTACGACACAATGCATGCGCTTTTCCATACTTACATTCAACATCGTGGTTATTACAGCGGTTACTAATGCATCACCATTTCATATTTGAAATGGCTTTTCTCGCGTACACCTGTGGCTCTGAAATATTAATCAAATCAATATGTTATTTAGATAAACGCTTTGCCTAATTTCATTCCTAGAAACTAATTTCTTCTTGGTAATGGGATTCTCAATCAGTGTTTCTCGAATAGCAGAATATATTAAAAGTAAAATTGTAATACAAGGGTGATTTTTATCTATTGAAAATGTAATCCTAAGTTCGCTAATGATGAAATAGATCATAGCAGGCCCACCTGCGGCCAAGCGATAAAGTCGCTGAACACTGGTAGTTCGGTCCGAAGTTCGAATCCTGCGAACGTTCTTCCTGTATGGGCGTTTTCGTGGTTTTCTCCGTGTGTAACGTGTATACGACTCAATTTGCCTTAGAAAGTCCTCCACGAAGGCATCCCTCCCTTCAGAGGCAGATAGTCCTTGAGTGCTTTGCCATAATCAAATACACCCTACACCTAGACCATAACAAATATTGGTACTTCAAAATAAAATTTGAAATCGTTCAACATAAAAATTTAAGCTGTAATCTAATTCCGCTTTGGACCAATGCATTCTGCAATAAATATGTGATTTAATTCTACCAAACACTGTTTGCTGTTTAATTGTTCTAAAGTACTCTGAAATACTCACTGTCCAGATTTAAATGCTGAAAACTTATTTGATAAGCAACGGAATATAAATTTCGAAAATACATGATTTAAAAAATAAAAGTTGAAATTATGAATGCATAGTGATTGGATAAAAGTTAGGCTTAAAATAACTAAAAAAGAGTCCGATTCAATGCATGTCCAAATTATAAAACAGATTTTAAAAGCCGAAATAAAAAAATTTTAAAAAAGTGTTTTAAATTTAATACTAATTCAGCAAAGTATCAGAATAACACACATTTTTTAAAAAATAGATTTTTGAAAAACTTTTATTTAAGAAAAGAGTAAATGGTTAATCTCTTTCCTGGGATTAATTTTTTTTAAGGGGGAGGGGCTTAAAAGAAAAAATATTAATTTTTAAAAATTCGATGGCTCTATGTACAGTTGTTTTATCACAATGCGAGAAACACACATACATTTATGCAGGTTTTTCATTATTTAATTTTTTCAAATATAATGCAAGACTCTAACATTTAGTGGCAACACTTTGAAAAGTGAAAGGGACGTAAATATTTGGAATAAGATCATCCAAAGAAGGTTTTTCGTGTACTCAAAAAGCGGGATTATGAATATAATTTAGAGAAACAAATATTTTATGAAAATAGAATGAGGCCTAGAAATAAATTCAAGCATAAAGTGAGCTGTAAGGAAAACTAAGGTAGAATAATTTGTTACGTAAAATTATTATTGCTGCAGATGTATTTTTTAAAAGTGGAATAATTTATTTCAAAATTTTATGCTTCTGTGTGATTACAGAAAGCAGTTGATGGTTAAGCCTATAATTAAATTTTTTAAAAGGTGAGCTTGTATAAAAAAAAAAAAAAAAAAAAAAAGTCATCAATGGCGTTATACATGCTACTAGTGTACAGGAAGTTTGACAGCGAGCATTGTATGAAACTCAGAAACATTCGAAGCAACTGTTTAAACATAAACCTTTTCTAAGCAAACGGAGTGTTATAGTATTTTTCAGTTATTCGATAGCACAAGGGAAAATGGATGTTTATTAAAGCAGGTTATGTTAATATCGCAGAAAGAATTTCAAGCAGAAATGTACTTTAATTGTTATCTTTACAGAAAATGTACTTTAAAAAGTATATAATTGCATACCACGTGTATTTAAAATTTTGCCTATACACATGCTTTCCTATTTACTTTAGTTTCACTGCAGTTATTTTTCTGAACTCGGTTGGAAATTATTTTTGCAGATTTAAATAGTGTTTGTTTATTCTGACAATCTTGAAACGAACAGACTGTAAAAATTTGAAAGTGTTATAAGAATTCAAATCCATTCTTTTTAGGTTATCTTGTAGTGCAGTCATCAATGCAGTAATATGCAGACTTAGTTTGTTGATCTTCCAATCCCGTATTTCGCTAACTCATTATAGTTATAAATAATTGTAAGACCGTGGTATAAACACCAAGTTCGGCTAACTTGTAAGTTGTGGCCGAGCGGTAAAATCACTGAACACGGGTAGTTCCGACCAGGGTTCGAATCCAGGCGAATGAGCTGGTTGCATGGGCATTTTCATGGTTTTCTCCGTGTGTAACGCGTATACGAGCGAGTTTTCCTCAGAAAGTCCTCCACGAAGGCATCGCTCCCCTTAGCAGATAGCCCTACTGTGCTTTGCCATAATAAATTACCAAACCTAAATTGTGAGCTAATCCGTATGCATTGTGGATCAGCTTAAAACTCTGTATAATGTTTGTGTTGTATATTTTAGAAATAAAAAACTACAGAAAATATATATATGACTTACAATTTTGATATGCATCTATTTTTAGAATAGTTCATAACTACGATACCTAATAATTTCCATTTTCGTTTTCTTAGTACTGCATATATTAAATTTCCAGTTCAAAATTTACATTATCTGACTGCTGTTATAATAATATTGTCTTTCAACCTCGGGGCTGTTTCTGTGGAAACTGTAGGTACAAAAGTAAGCACGAAAGATTTGACTAAAGCTTAAAGTTGTTAGTTTTTGGAATTACAGCCGAATAATGACTGTCGTGTGTTCAAGGGATCAGTAACAAGTAAAGAAATATTAGTTCTCGAATTTGCCATTTGCTTTTAGGCATCGTCATCATCAGCAGGGAAATAATAAATAATAAGCGAATTTTTTGGTAATATGCCTGCAAGTTTAGAAACTGTGCAAATGAAACACTATTATTAAAAACCTTCTCTTTCGTAGCTGGATTTAAATAAATATCATGTCTAGATAAAACAGAAATAGCTCAAATATGTGCTGCATTCCTTCAGATTAAATTCTATATTTTTTCTCGTATTTTCCGTAGTGATTCTACATTTTGCCACAAAATCTGTTAAGAATTCCAAGTAAAGTACCACGTTTGGTTTATAATACACAGGGTGTTGGTTTTTCAACTGACACTTTTCAGAGCCATCTAGGTGATAGAGTGCTTGACCGGAGAGAATTCCACGGTCGAGCACCGTCAATCTCCACCCAGGCAAGAAATGTCAGAGCAAATGCCGCCCGTTTATCATAATCGTTGTGTTTTAATTTCTGCTCACGGTTTATCTTGTATGGGTAGAAGAGTGTAGATCTTTTTGCAAGATCTGCCATGCTCTTGGAGGATTCAAATCAAATTGTCACACTATTCGCCGGGTGCTGCTGTTACCAGCAATGGGCCCATGGGTGCCGCCAACGATGTCAGTCGCGGCATATGTATCTGTCCGTTCTGATATTAGTTTCAGCCCTTTACCAGACCGAAGTGTTAAAGATCCTGTTTCCTCAAACTTCTGAATCATGCATTTCAATGCAATTTATTGACAGAGGGCATTTGCTGAAGTTGTTACGACTTCTAAACTCACGAGGAGCGACTTGTGTTCGACTGATGGAAATAAAGCAATTTCACAACTAACATATGCTGATGTAAAGTGAGACTCATGTTGAACCCAGCTAACATTCGGAATGTCCTTCGGTGTTTACCTCTTATCTTTATGGCTCTCGGCAATGCCATTAAAAAACCACACATTCACACGGTATCGTCAGAATCTAATGATAATGACTGTACATGCGTTGTATTAGCATATACGTGATTAAAAAACTAATTCCGAGAAGGTTTGGATAATACCATGACTTAGCTTTTTACTGAAGTCTAGTCTGTTCAGAGCTTCAAATATCCCTATCAGTTTTCGCCAAAACGTAATATATTATTTTCATTGATATAAAAGTCTTAAGTAATAAATTTCAAAAGTTTTGGATTTTATTTTGGTATAGTTCTTCGTTAAGACTGTTATTTGCTCCAAGTAAAGGGTTATGGGCTTCAAGTAAAGTACCATTTCCGTTTATCCAACTTAATCCAAAATCTAATCAGCTCTTTACATCAATGTAGAAAGCTTAAATACGGAAAATAGAAATTTCTGCAAGCTTGATTATAAGGGTTATTGTGGATGAAAACATCCTCATAGACGGACAGACGACACCCACCACTATAAAAATAGTAAAAATATGTTGTGGAGGCCCTGATTTGTGCATATTCGATAGTGAATTAACAATATTGAATTTTTGAACATAAAACATTACCCCCTTACCTATGTATATAGGTTGGCGAGAGACAAAAATTTAAAAAAATATGATGTTGACACCACACGACTTCCTTGTATAGCCTATTAATTTATACTTTTTTTTCCTGCTTTTCGTTTAAACGTATTTCCTCGAATTTCATTACAAATATATTTCTCATTCAATCAGTTCAGTTATCACTTGGCGGCAAGGCAAAATTACATAAATCTCAAAATATCTCCATTAAAAATTGTAAAATGCAGAAAAATATAAAACACTAAATATAGTTACAAACCGTTTACAATTAAAACTAGCGAGTTTCTACTCGAGACATGCAAATTGGCCAATGGGCAGGAAGACAGATTTTTCGGTGCGCAAAACTGAAAGTTTGCTTTTAGTCCCACTCTACAAAAAGACACTGAAGTTGGTGACCAAACTGACTTAATTCACTGTTCTATCAAGAGTTTCAAATGTAAAAAAAATAACGGCCTTGCTAGCCTTAGTGCCGTTTAAACTTTTAAATTGTTGATAATTCTACAATTATTGCATGTAGATTAACTAAAGGCATAAAAACCTTAACCGGAACATAAGATCAACATAATTCAATCACTTTTAAAGGGAAAAAAATGCACAGTTTACCAATATATAAGAATAAAGAAAACTGAGCTCATCGAGCCGCGTAATAGAGTGGATATGTATACAACCTATTACTATATACAGATTAGAAGGTTGTTGCCAAACTTAACATATTAGTCTGTCATACCATGAAAAACAAGATTTACGTAGGAATTTGTGTCTGAATTACGAATGGCGACCACTAGAAGGCTATGTTCACAGGCTTATGAGGAGATTGGACAGTGTGATCCTTTAAGGCGAGGACGTTGCAGGAGAAAGATGAATCGGTTTACTAACTCGGTCCTTTATGGATATCTTATGGAAAGAGTGTTGCCTGATCTGATGGTTGAGGTTCCAGCAGCTACACTCCGAAACATCTGGATTCAGCATGATGGAGCGCTTGCACATTTTAGCAGTACTATGTGGGAATACCTCGATATACATGAAGTCCATGATGTACGCGATAACGTAACATCGGACATGGATCTTGTCGCTATGATCGCGGAAGCGGCGGTATGTGTCCATGACACACCTGTCCATTTTGAGCGGGTCTGTGAATCCATACGTTGACTTTGTGAAACATGCAGTTTGGCGAATGGAAGGAATTTTGAACATCTTCTATGATTTAACTATGTTTCTTTAATAAATACCATATTATACCTCTTTCAACATGCTTTTTTAATTCCCTTCTACGTTTGCGAACATTGCCCTCTAGCAGTCATCGTTCGCATTTTCAGAAACAAGTTCCTATGTAAATCTCTTTTGTCATGGAATGAAAGACCAGCATGTTAAGTTTGGCAACGACCTTTTGAGATACCCTGTATATCTATTTTTTGTGCGGCCGATTGCAACCAAAAAGAGGAGGTGCTTAAGTGTTGTTATAGCAATCCCATATATTAAATTTCTACGTTCTGAGGCTATTTGTTTTTGAGTTGTGCGATATATGTGTGTACATGCAGACGTCACGAAAAAAACTCTTCTGAATCCATTTTAAATCCATTTTACAATCATTTCGGGAAAAAGAATCCTTTACTCTGTCCATGCGTACAGATGTCATGCAAAGAAACATCGTCCAAAATGGATTCCAGAGCGAGTTTCATTGAAATATGATACCCCAAACTTTTCATGATTACAATACTTCCTTTACTTTGTACACGAAAGTAAAAAAGAGAGCTAATTAAAAAAAAGAGTGAGATGATTGGTACTCGAACTTATTGAATCCATGTCAGTTGCATTACTTCGTTTTCGTTTTATGACAGCAACCATTCAAAAGAACATTACAGTCTTTAGCCTAAAAATTAATAGTTGCAGACTTAAGAATCAATTCATATGCATAGCAGGTGAGAGAAAAAACAAGTAATATGCAAGAAAGTCATCGGCTTATAAAACTAATTGGGAATCGCAGCTGTTTCATAAACTGAAAGTAAATCATTTGCATCTTTCGGATATAATTACAGTGGGAAAGCAACAGACGCTTACATTTTGTTAATCACCATCTGCATTACAAAGTGAGAGTTAGTTGTATCTCGGATGAGTTTGTAATCAGGTTGGCATTTTCCACTTTTGGAAACGTTCGCTATGTTTGAAATTTTTTCCGTAAAGAATTCGATTTTTCCTGGTTTGTCTGGTAATGCAGTACATCAATAAAATCAATCAAAGTTTCAGAAATTTCCCAGACCACTCTGTCTTACCTTGATTTAATGTAGATTTTAGAGGAACTTTGAACTGATGCCACTGATCACAATTTTCTGCAAAATACCGTCAACTAACCTCTTATCATGCTTCGTTTCGCAATTGTCCAACCTATATACATAAGTAATGTTTTAGGATAAAAAATTTGATGGAGGTTTTTCAAAATTTGATGGACTCGAATCCGGGACCGAACTTCCAGCATCTAACGACTTTACCGCTCGGCCGATGGTGGACCAAATTCGATAGAGTATTTTCAGTGAATAAGCGTGAATGTATGTGTGTGCATATTGTGTGTGACGATTTTTTCGTCTTCGATAACTCTTATATGCAGCTTCCAGAAGTTTTTGTTTTCCTTATTTTAGCTTTCTGCATTCGTATAAAGAATTTATTAGATTTTGGGCAAACTAAATAACTGCTTGGGTTAATCTCGAAATCTGCGACTTTGCAAGTATAATATGCTGCTTTTTCCATAGTACTAGTTCGTTAAAAGCTTTACTGTGATTAATGCATCAAATATACAGAAAATCACGAAGGAGTTTTTATTCTTATGATCAACAGTGCTTTACAAAAGTAATCAGACGCTTTAGAATTCTGAAAATAATGGTAAAAATTTTAAATGTATTTAACTGAAATTGTAAAGGGATGTGTTATTTTGATGCATACGTTTATTTAATGCGTTTGCTATGTTAATTTTTTTTTTTTACAAAATCGAAGTTTTTAAATTAGCTTCTTTTACCGATTATTGGTTTACTTTTCAGTATTTAAATTTAATTATTTTGACACAGATTTTTAGCGAGAAAGCTAAATTTTCTACTCTTGCAAGGATGTAGAATTTTTTAACTCGTCACCTTGCTTGTAAACTTTATATCGAATATAAATAATTATTATTTAAACAGTCACTTGATTAACGAATAGTTTATATTATTATTAGAATTCTGCCTCAAATTTGCGAACACTCATTCTTCTGTTACCTCGATTATTTAAAAAATATTTCGCTGTGTTTCATATGATTTCTTTTATTGCTTTGCCATTTAAGAAGTTTTCTAATATGTTGCCCCCCCCTTTTTTTTCCTAATTGGAAATTAAGAACAAATTTATGAATTTCAAATCACAGACACCTTTCTAAATAACATTGAAATCAACACAAATCTTAAGAAAATTTATTGAAAAATTAAAATAGACGATATTTTAGATATTTGTTGTGTTCGATGCAAAAATAATATCATGGTTTATATATTTTATTCATCGCAGATTATTTTCTTTGCATTCACAACAAATTCTGAAGACTTTTGTAATGAGCTTTCTTTCCTCTAAAGAGGAAACATTAATTTTTAAGATCAATATTTATTAATATTCATCACAGTTCGTTTGATATTTAACTTTTTAAAATAATTTCATTGCTTAAGTAAAATTTTTAATTACTTATTCATAACAATCACTGATTATTGAAACATACTTATATGAGAGATTCAATATTCATTTGCTAATTAATAAATAGAATATTAAATAAACCATATCAACACACAAAATAAATTGTTTTTACTAAAAGTTTTAAACTCTCATTTTCATTAATCCCACAACACCATTCACTTTTCTTATGTAAATTTTAAGCGTCCAATACATAAGATGTCAATAAATAGATAAGAAAAGGAAGATATACAGGATAATCGGTGTTATTTATCTTAAAAGTTAGTTAAATTCGAGAATAAGGAACTGAATATCGTAACTTATTTTAAAATTTCGTTGAATTTTTAATATCAGTGTAATAAAATGTTCCATTTTATCCAAACGTAACACAAAGACTGCTTCTGTGGAGAGAAAGAATGAAGAATTAACAAGAAAAATGATTCGTTCGACAAGCGTCGAATTCCACCTCACTTTAGTGACGTATTTTCCGCCAAGAAAATATATTCGCCTAAAGACTGCGAAGGCAATTTCATCGCTTTCACCCATTTGGCGAGATTCATGGCAATAATAAAAATTAGAAAAAAAAAATTTACGGCAACCCTGCACATGGAGGTTTCTGCCACAAATGAAAGTGGCTAGCAAAGTTCGCCGGTGAACGTGTATGAGAACTTTGTTTTTAACCGGAGATTCGCCATGAGCTCCACTTACGAACACTTTCTTTTTTAATTTGCTGAATTCTATTTAAAAATTGTATTGAAAATCTGCATGTGAGACGTTGGCGACTGATCTGAAGAAACTCAACAAAGTTTTGAAAGAATACGTGGAGGGTAACTAAAAAAGAAAAACTCATGAATCTGTCATGCCAAAAAGAAGCAATTCGGAGGTAAGCAGTTTGCCTGAGAAAGGTATATTTTTGTTTTGGTTGCTGTTATTGAGGTCTATTGTTAAATGAGCAGAGTCTTTGTTTGCAGAGTTTGAAAATCACGAGAAAATTAAAATATGCATAACCTTAATTTTTTTATCTATATTTATTTTCTGTTTTTTGCTAAATTTTATGCTTTTTCAAGAGTAGTACTGTAGGTTCATAATCGTTCAGTTTAAGTAAAAACTGATTATCCTTAATCTTATCTTACTTGGCATTCTTAAATCTTTCTGAATACGAAAATATTTGATATATAATAAGGGAACTGAAAAACAAATGTGGAACAGAGTGTTTTTTTTAATGTCCCTTATTACTTTGCATTTGTATAGTTATGACAATTTTAGAAATTTATGTACAACTGAATTTTTATGGCCTTTCGAATAATGTGAGTGAGAACTGCAAATTCATGGAATAAATTTATTCCGATTGCAGAAACAGGATTTCATTTGTTTCCAGCATAACTTGTTAAATTTTCTTTAATACATGGGACAAAAGGTTAAATAATTCTGTTTACAAAATTCATCTACAGTTTTATATCACGAATAATAAAAGCGTGTGCTCCCAAATAACAAAATCTTTTAATCCATTTGCACTCTCAAAAGTACAAGCTATTATCTTTATGAATTTATCAGAGCTTTTCACGCTTTTATTATTCTTGATATAAAGTTGTAAATACATTTTGTAAATAGAATTATTAAATATCTTGTTCCCATTAAAATATATGAAAAATTATTTCTTTCCATTTAGTTCATAAATTATTTTATGAATTTAAATGAAAAAAAAAGCTTTTATCGTTTTCAGCGTACTAGAGACGTAGGAAGAGTTGAATGAATTACTAGGGCCCGCTTCAGGCCTTAAAAAAAAAAAAAAAAAATCTCAAGGAGCTTGATTGGGAAGCCAGTTCTTTTTTATATACGTAAAGTTCGCTACTTAAAATAAATAAACAAGTGAAAAAAGAAAAATCTTGAAAACGAAGTTAAAATAATTAATGACTAGGAAAATGATTTTCGCCATAACATTTTGCATTATAAAATTTGCTTTTATGAAATAAGCCCAATTATTAGGCTTTTGGCCATTAATCTTTATTTGTGTGCTCTAATTATATGTTAAAATAGCGCTTTAAATAAATATGCATTACTTTTTGATTAAGTAATTACTTTTCGAGTCGATCTTCTTATGCCATGTTTTAGGGCCGGCAACCGTGATCGCTACAAAGACCCGCAGATTGTAAGGCACTGTTATAAACTTTAAAACAGTACAGAATAAAGGTGGGGGGTAGCTAAATATTTGTTTATTTTTAGGAAAACAGTCAGTTTAGAAATATATAAATTATCAGGTAGCCATATATTTTCGAATATATAAAAATGTGCACTTTTCTTATACGCGTCTTGTTCTAATTGTTCTTAGTTGTCAACGAAAGACGACTTTTCCGTACTAATATTTATACTATTCTTTAATATTCAATTAATATATATTATATTCATTTATATATTATATAACATTTTTGAGGTTACGGCCACCTTTACCGTCCTATATTATCTAATGTATCAATATTATTATTAGTCCATAAGGGCTGTTAATTTCGTTTTGGTATTTTGCGTTGAAAACGTGAAATTGTTGATCAATTGAAAAATCACTATTCAAATTGTTGCCACCAAATATTATCACCCTGCGTTATATTTAAAGAAATGAAATTATGAAGAATCTGCAAAAATGTATGTTTGTTTCTCGTATTGTGATAAAAGAACAGTACCTAGAGCCATCAAATTTTGAATAACGTGCGTTTCCACTGAATATAGGCATCTGGAAGCCCGAATTTGAAATTTGTTTTATATCTATTTCATATTTTGTAAAAATTTAGCGAATTTTTGATTAAAAAACTCAACAATTTCAAAGCGAGCAATGGGAATACTGTATTGGGGGGAAAAAATATATCTATAGCGCGCGAGACCGTATATCGGAAATTCTAAAAATATGCTCATTTTAAAATTATTTTTCGATATTGCTGTTGAATTTATGGTTTAAGTGCAAAGAACATGATGTTTAATAAATAAAGATAGTACACAAAACGTTAAAAAAAGCCCCTTTGGGCGTAATTTAAAATTTGAAAGCTTTCAGATTTTATTTATTTATTTTTTAGTTATTATTTTTATATATTTTGAGGAGGTGAACAGGCTGGCTGCATGAGTAACTTTTATGATTTTCCCAGTGTAATATGAATGCGATCCAGTTTCCCTTACAAAGTTTTCCTCGAAGGAGTCCTTTCTCTTTGGCAGACAGGCCTTGTGTGCTTTATCATATTCAGACAACCTAGTCTATAGCTAGCTGTTTGCTTTTGAGTCAAATAACAGTTGTATTGACCCCCCCCAAAAAAAACCCTCTTTGGGCGTAATATAAAATCTGAAAGCTTTCAGGTTATTTACCTATATGCTTTTAATATTGTGTTTATCTTTTCTGTATAAGCTCCTACTTGGACTTGGTTAAGGATCACCAGGTCTGATCTTTAGTAAAATTCTCTCCAAAGAACTTTGTTTCTGTCTTTTACGTTTCCGAAGTTTGATCATTTCAGATAATGCTATTACGAAATGCTTGAAATTTGTTGCCAGTCTTTTTCTTATTAATCTCTTATTCTTCTAAAAGTTTTCAAACCATTCATGGCTGGCTTTAAACATTTTACCTTCCTGTTTTGTTTTTCATAATATTGGCATGGATCAGTTCGCGTTTTCGATTAAAGTCGTACGAAAATGGGAACGGTCGAAATGGCTTCCACGAATTTTTTTGAATCGCGAATAATATATTTAATGTTTGGCAATGCTATTTTTATTTCATATATTTTGTAAAACTTAGAAATTTTTTATTAACAAACTCTACGATTTGAAAGGGAGCAGTGACAACACTTCTCGAAATAAAGGCAGATTTTTTATCTCCAGCGTGCGAGACTGTTGCCACTCGAAAAAATGGGGGCGAAAAGTAGCGTTTTCAGAGTTTCTAACTAACGTATCGGCTAATTAAAGTCGTACGAAGATGAGAATGGTTCCAAATATTCGCGGGAAAGCCCGCGAATATTTGGAATCCGGGGGGGGGGCTACCTCTCTCGAAATTCAGCCCCCCTCCTTTCCTGAGGAGGTAATGCCATAAACAAAGACAGACACATACGCACAGATTTTAATAGTATAGGTTTCCCTTTCCTAATTTGTTTTACATTTTCCATTATTCTATTATAAAATCACTTTAAATACTGAATGAAAGGTGACCCATATATTATTTTTGGTGTAAGTCGGTTATTACGTAATACAAAAGGAAGTGTTTACTTTACAAGAAATTATTTATCACAATGTAATCTTCAGCTTATCTCATTTCAACTTATCTTATTTCTTAACGTATCTTCCCATTTTCAGCTTTAGGGAACGATAAATCTTTTGAAGTTCACAGCTTTCATTACAACGCACAGTGAAATTAATAAGATTAACTAGGGACAGTTTTGGAATGAAAATTTCTGAATTATTAAGCAGATCAAATGGAGTTATTCCATATTTTGACGATAATATGAAGTTCAGTTTTTGGAAGAACTTGCGTATAGATTACGATTAGGTACCGGAGATACAAGTAATAATTGACAATAAAATAATAATAGTTTCTATGATCATTATTTTATCATTAAAGGGATACGCAGAGAGATACGCTAAGCTAAAATGACAATTGAAGATTGCCAAAGAATATATATACATGCATTGGTCATCAAAATTAAAGGATAGTAACAAAAATAAAACTTAACTGACACTTAATGAAAAATAATTAATAGAAATTTTAACAAAAGCATTAGTTAACATAAATTGCAATATTTGGCAGTGATTATTCGCAAAATATTAATTTTAAAACCAAATTCATAGAAACTGGCAAATGATGGAAACGTCACTTTTCTAAAAGTGCGCTTTTCAGATTCTGAAGGGTTTGAGGAACAATATCGCGCTCTGAAATTCGACGCCCTGAGGCATCCCATACATGCTCAAACAGGTTCAAGTCGGGTGACTTAGATGGCCAATGCATTCGAGTGATATCTTCGGTTTGCAAATATTCTAACACCACATAAGCTCGATGAGGTCGAACATTGTCATCCATTAGCAAAAATTCTGGGCCAACAGCATCCCTAAACAGTCTAACTTGGGGTTCCAATAATTCGCCCACATATGTCCGAGCGGTTATAGAATCTCCTTCAAATGTATGCTGCTCGGTGAGGCCGTTTGTCATGATTTCTCTCTAAACCATTAAATAATAAACACGTTAGTAAACAATACTCGGGCCAGCCGTCTGGGCTCCATTGAACATGAAGACGACATTGGTTTAAACGGGCCCCTCTGGAAGCGGGAGTAAGTGGTACATAAACCATTGGTTTTCTTGCATATAGATGCTTTGATGTGGTGTTCAGCAGAAATTTTTCCTGCTTTTACCTGAGCTTATCACAGAATCCCACTGGGGAGCCTCACACATAATGGCTCTTCATAATTGTTTCACCATGAAGATGTGAACACTTGAGATTAATTAAATGAGATACCTTGTCTCTACAGACTCATTGTCGGGTGAGAGTGTGATGAGCTGAAGTCCAATTCAGGAGCGACAAAATAGTCATGTGAATCCTACTACGCAATCTTCAAAAGTAGTAAAGTCCTGAGTATGCTTTTCAATACAGTTAATTTGAGTGAAATACTCCTAGTATGCAGGCTGGGCGGACCGCTTGTCTGCTGCTGATGTCTTGGCTCTGCATTTTCCGACCTTCCCGAAGAAATGCTGCGTAGGGCCTGATATTCCTGTCCTCGTCGAGTATTTCATAGGCAAAAATGTCCGAAAGGCAGCCTGACTTATTTCTGACGGCCTTGTCATAAAATTTTGAGTTTAGTCTGTGCAGAAACTCGGAGATGAGCTCAACTTTGAGGTTACCGTGAAGATTTTTATTTCGTACGTAGTTTGGGGCTTCAGTGATAATCCTGAGAATCTTATTCTGTATTATCTGCAGAGACTGGATATCCTTTTCGCTGGCATTTGTCCATGTTGGAGAGGCATATGTAAGTATGGGCGCCGAATAACAGAAAGGTAAATATGCCTTTTGCGATTTAGCGTCAGAAGTTGATTTTTAAGGAGGGGTAATAGTCTCACGGCAACTTCCCAGGCGTTGCTACGAGCTCGTCTGATGTGCGTTGACCAGGTGAAGAGCTTGCATAAAATCCAACCTCGTTAAGCCTTTATGCAGCAGTTATGTGGCAGCCTGAAAGTCTAAAACCAAATCTCTTGTCGCTTCGAGCCGACAACGACAGAAAACTGTTTTCTGATGCAGTTATTGCTTTTGTAGTCTTTGAACGGACTGACTATCAACTAATTCAGTGCTTAAAAAGCGGTTTCAAATTCTTGATATGACACTTTGAGGAATATTCAAATCTTGGGCCTCCCCCCATTTGTGTTTGACCTCCCTTGATTCTACCAATTATTCGCCACTTTTGACCTTCACTTAAATGATGCCTTTGAGCCATAACTAATGAATACTGATCACTTTCAGAAATCACATTCACTTTAAATAACATAGCAGACCGGAATTTCACCACGTGGTCTATTGCGTACCACATTGTCAGTCACCGATTTCGCGTATTTTTTTTTTTTTTTTTTTTTGCTAACGTATGCGCGGAAGTGCAATTTTATGTTCAGTTGTATTTAATAATAATAATAATAATAATAATAATAATAAAAAAATAAAAATAAATAAAAAAATTAAAAAAAAAAAAAAAAAAAACCACCTCTAAATTTTTGATATTTAAAGCATTTTTTTGACATGCCTGATTTTATTTGAGGTAAAAGTTTCTGAAAATGATCTCAATGATTTGAACTACCGCTTACTGGGAAAAGATTTACTTGTTCATAACCCTTATTACTGTATGAAAGTTTTTGAGACAAAATTAATCCTGTCTGTAAGTCAGTTGCTAAATAAGAATTCCACTGACTTTCCAAAATTGATGGAGTGTGTGAAGAACTCCAGCATTTAATTCAAATAATTATGTACAATGCATTTCAAATTTTAAAGAGGAATTGAAAAGCAGATTTTCCGATTTTCGTGAAACTGAAATTTTTATCAAAATGTTATCCTCGCCATTTTCAGTAGACGTTGGAAGTGTTCCACCTGAACGTCAATTAGAATTTATAGATTTACAGCGGGACTCTGCAGTAAAATGCAAGTTTCGAAAATTCTATATTAATTTATTTTTATTCGAAATACGTGACTGAAGACAAGTATCCAGAAATTCGTAAACATGTAGCCTTCATGTCTTCTATCTTTGGCAGTACCTACATATGTGAACAGCTTTTTACGGATTGCAACAACAAGATTAAACCGGATACTGACGCTTTAATCAAGAATAAGCAATGCCAAATTTCGCATTAAAACTAAAGTAACTACCATCTCCCGCAAGTAATGTAAGTTTTTTTTTTTTTTTTTCCGTAAATGCATTTTGTAACATCGTTCTGTGCAATCATCTGTATACTTTTTTCCCACAGTTTAAAAATGTTGCAAAACATTTAAATTCGATTTCCATTTGACTTTTTGGAACCGATGTATGTATATACACATCTGTAACACTATCTCTTCGCTTAGAATCAATTGTAGTCTTGCAAAACAAACCTCCCTTTTTTATATAAATTTTCTGACTAAACTATTTTTTTGACAGACATGTGGCCCGTGGATCTTTGTGAATTTATTGATGTGGTTTTCGGGCGTGAAAGACCGCTAATCTAAAAGATAGTCATTAAACGATGAGATACTTATCTGCCTAATAAATACTTGGAAAGACTCCAATGTGTAGATTCATAAAAGAAATAAGGCTGACAGGTTCGGTATTAATATTCCTGCGGTCCACATCATTCTTGGGCGCATGATGCACTCCCACAATTTTGTATATAGCAGTTTACATCTTAACAATGAATAAAGCGAAGCATGTTTGTTAGTAACAAGCAAAGTGGGGGGGGGGAAAGTAATGCGCAGTTATTTGTAGTGGTATTTATAGTAAAAATTTTCTTTACTCTGATTGGCTGAAATTTGATTGCATTGAAGGCATTATTATATAAATGGATTAATTTTGAAAGATGTACGTTAGAAAAAGGTAGTATCATTTTTAGAGTAGAAAGTGGAAGTACCGAAATTAAAGTGAGGAATTAAGGAGCTATTTCTAATTTAAAATATAATTTATAGTTACATATTTTTTTACCTTACACACACGCACGGGCTCAGATATGCACACACATATATATAAAAGGCAAATAAAAAGTGAAACCCCGTGGCGCAGTGGCTAGCGCGTTGCGTAGCAGCACCACAGTTCCGGTGCGCGTTGCGTAGCAGCACCACAGTTCCGGTGCGCGTTGCGTAGCAGCACCACTCGTCCAGGGCACATGCTCATGCACCCCGGGGCCCATGGTCAAGAAAGCAGATATGGGGGCACTGCGGGCACTAGGGCTGTTACGCAACTGAGTTTAATTTTAGTTTAGTAAATAAAAAAGTATTATACATTACCATGTAATGAAGTTGTTACTTACTATATATAATGAATATATTGTTTCGACATTAAATTGAAGTCATGTGCAGAAAAAGGAGGGAGTTGCCAGTTAAGAGGGAGGGATAGAAACGCTGAGTATTCTTCATGAATCTCGTGAAGTTTGATAAGGCCCACCTTAGTTAAAATTCATGCAGTTAATAATCAACCCCCCTTCAGGAAGCATTAGGAGAACTGAATGCGGTCAGGTTAAGCCTAAAAAGCGATCTATAAGCAAATACATTTAGTACTTTTAGTTGAAATCATCAGTCACATCCTATTCATTAGCTGCGTCGGATGAACAATAAAGAGATTAGTTGATTTAATTAATCGTACTTTTATAAAGCTAAACATTCATTATGGATGATTTATGGATTTTATGAATTAGATAATCGAGAAGTCAATGAAAGGTCAAGGATTTATTGGCGAGATCGATAGTCAGAAACGTATGGGGACAGCTGCTGTATAACAGCATTGTTGACAGCATTAATAATAAACAGCATTGTTGTGTACGACTTTATAATTTGGCTTTTACCTTTCGTTCAGTTTTCGATAGCTATTTTTTTTAGCTCAAAGGGGCGGTAGGTCCAAAAGGACTATTAGTCTCAAAATGGCATTTTGTGACGTTTCACTATAAACGGCGAATCACTTTTTAAATTTTTGCCACTAAATTTTATCGCCCTCTATTATATTTAAAGAAATTAAGTAATAAATAACCTGCATGAATATATGTATATTTCTCGCATTGTGAGAAACGATGGTACCTAGAGCCATCAAATTTTGAATAACGCTAATCTTCCACCCAAACATGGGCACCTGGACGCCCGAATTTTTAATTTGGAAATTGTTTTATTATGGATTTCATATTTTGTAAAACTTTAACGAATTTTTGATTAGCAAACTCAACAATTTCAAAGCGAGCAATGGCAACATTGTGTAAGAAAAAAAAAAAAAAAAAAATTCCAGTACGCGAGACTGTCTATCCGCAGATGCGCTGTTTTTAAATATTTTGTGATATTGCTGTTGAATTGAATTTCATCTGGTTAAAGTGCAAAGAACATGATATTTATTTTATAATAAATCAAGGTAACACACAGAGCTTTAAAAACGCGCCTCTTTGGACACAATATGAAATCGGAAAGCTTTCAGTTTTTTTTTGGTAACATCTATTATATCTCCATAACTTTCTTAGTAAAATATTCTTTTGTATATGCTTTTTTGTAAAGCAATTATGTTTATTTTCGAAATCAAACAACAAAAATTAGCGTTATATTTGAAAATTTCACAGGACTAGTTTCGATGGTTTTACCGAACCATCAACCTCAACTGCCAAAGTGCAAATGAACGAGGTAAGTTATAATGCTAAGATAAGAATGGCTGGACAGGAGTTAAGCTGCTGGCACCATCTATTGAGGAAACAAGAAAACTAAAACATAATTTCCTTTAAAGGGCTGAAGGTAAAGATGGAATGGATTTAGGGTCGTTAACCAGAACAGAATAATTTTTTTTTTTTTTTTTGAATGCGAAACGCCTCTAGAAAATCTAATTCGCCAATGGAAGATGTTTTTGAATAATTTTGGTTGCAGAAAAATGGAAAGTGTGATTTTCGTAATATAAAATCTTAAGTCTCAGATTTTTTTTTTTTTTTTTTTTTTTTACTGTGTTTTGTTCAAAATAATCTTTTACACCATGTTTGAACCTTTATGTCCCTTCCTTATTTTCAACCTAAATCGCATGTTTTCTGCAAATTGTAGGATTACATTCTTGTAGGCATAAGGAATAAGTATAAACAATAAGCATAAATTATAATGCTTTATGTAGATAGTAATAGGGTGCTTCACATAAAGAACGCAACACATATTAAATAAGGAACTAAATTTGCTTTACAAAAAATGCGTCTGTTCATTAATAGAGACAACGATAGAGGAGCTCACAAGAAAACACATTTATTAGTGGTGTAGTCTATCTGAAGGACTGCAAAATTTTCTTGAGTAGGAACATGAGGAAACCTGGAGGAAGTTTATTTTGCTGAAGTGTCTTACCGTCTGCAATCGCCGAAGACATTCTGAAAAAATGGAAAGTTTTTCAGGCCTTGTCTAAGCAGTGGCCCCGAACTTCTTTCCCGTTTAAGATGAATCTAAAAGGCTGATCCTCTAAATGGAAATATCATGCACTATTTCAGAACCTTTCGAAGAAAAAGTAAATGTTAAATACTTTCTGAAATCCGGATTTCTCAAAAGACCAAAGGCAAATATATGCAACAGGAAGGAAAGCTGAGATCTAAATCTCTAGTCGCAAAAAGAGAAAATACACTATAAATTGAATTGAAAACCTTTACACTGTACACAACAAGATGATCATAAATATTTTTATAACTTGTAAATTTATTGTATTTTCAAAAATTGTGGTATTTTTAATATCTCTTACAAAGCAGTGTCAGTCTATCCTGTGAATTTTTCAAAATCTAAGTAAATTTCTCAAGTAAAATTTTTCTTTAATTAAAAAAGAAAAAATTCTTTTTTAGCCCAGAAGGGCTATTAATTTCATTTTGGCATTTGCGTCGAATCACCATAAACGGCGAATCAAAAATTTTCAAATTTGCAATTGTTGCCACCAAATATTAGACCCCTGTATTATATTTAAAGAAATAAAACAATGAAGAATTGAAGAATCTGCATATATGTATGCATGTTTCTCGCATTGTGATAAAACAACGGTGAATAAAACAATGAAGAATTGAAGAATCTGCATATATGTATGCATGTTTCTCGCATTGTGATAAAACAACGGTACCTAGAGCCATCAAATTTTGAATGACGTGATCCTACGCTGAATATGGGCATCTGGAAGCTCTAATTTGGAATTTGTTTTATTATCCATTTCATATTTTGTAAAGCATTTATGAGTTTTGATTAAGAAAACTCGACGATTTCAAAGCGAGCAATGACAACACTGCACGAAAACATAAGAGCATTATCTCCAGCGCGTGAAACTATGTATCGAAAATTCTAAAGATATTTTAAAATATTTTGTGATATTGCTGTTGAATTGAATTTGATGGTTTAAGTACGAAGAGCATGATATTTATTTAATAAATAAAGGTAACACACAATACGTTAAAAAAAAAAACACCTTTTTGGGTGTAATATAAGATATGAAAGCCTTCAGATTTTTTTTTTTTTTTGGGGGAGGGGTATCAGGCTTACACATACTACATCTCAACTGGCCTACCTAATCAAACATTTATTAGCAGTTAAAAAGTTTTCTTGAATGTAGAGCAAGACAAGACTACAAATTCGGCTTGCCAATACACAAGTCTTCATTAACCAATACATGCAAACTACATGGCTGCAGTTATAGTAAAATGAGTAAATTATCAATGATGAAATACTGATTTTAACATTCTACTGCTACTTTTGCCCGTCTCATAAAAATTAATATTAAATGGAAAAGTTACAGAGCGTTTAGAAAAAATATCACTTTCATCAAATGTTGGAATCAAAATACCAGTTGTTGCTCCCCCCCTTTTTTTTTGTCATTAAATTTTTATTGTCTTCTAGTGGCCGATTCCTTTTAAAATAAAAGATAAACAGGATAAAGAAAAGCATAGCTTTTCATACTTTTTGTTTCTCTGCAAAGATTTTCGTCTAGGAGTTTCCAAGATACTAGACCTCTGGCGTGATTGGAAGATACTTTTTTTTGGTTAACTATATTTCATGTTTTAATAATACCTAAATCTAATAAGCCGGAAAACTATTTCATTCAATAAAATATTAACTGTTTCATTTAATAATATATATCTTGCGTGTTACATTATAACAGGTCGCTTCGTTTACGTAATGTTTGTCAAAACATTAATCAAATGGATCTCCATTATAGGATGCTATTTTTGCGCTGAAAGTAAATATGTAAAAGCTAATTCAATTTTAGTAATTCATTTCGGCTGAAGTTTAGAACTAGAAAAGATAATATTCTGCTAAGCATTAATCTTCTTTCGTCAACAGCATTTCGTTATTGATTGCTGAAGTGTGTCTTTCTCCTAGACAAACATTTTAGTTAATTTGATTTACAAATAATTTGTTTCAGGTATGCATTGTTGAATAAATTTATTACGCTCGTCTATTGTGTTTCCTTGTGTAAGGAAACGAAGAAGAGAAACTTCTGCAAGATATATACAGACGGATAGTCACACATTTTTATAATTATTTCGATGGAATAATAATAATAATAATAATAATAATAATAAAATCTGAAAGCTTTCAGATTCCATATTACGCTCAAAGGGGCGTTTTTTAATGTTTATGTTTACTTATTAAATATAACGTTCTTCGCACTTAAACCATAAAATTAAATTCAACAGCAATATCGCAAAATAATTTTAAAATGAAAATATCTTTAGAATTTCCGATACACAGTCTCGCGCGCTGAAGATAAAAATGCTCTTTTTTTTTTGTGTGTGTGTGCAGTTTTGCCATTGCTCGCTGAAATCACAATCGTTAAAGTTTTACAAAATACGAAATAAGTTATAAAACAAATTCCAGATTGACAATTTGGGCTTCCAGATGCCCATATTCGGGTGGAAACGTACATAATTGAAAATCTGATGGCTTTAAGTACCGTTGTTTTATCACAATGCGAGAAACATACCTACATATATGCAGATTCTTCATTATTTAATTTCTTTAACTATAATACAGAGCTCTAATATTGGGTGGCAACAATTCGAAAAGTGAACTCACATTTGTAGTGAAACAACGCAAAATGCTAAAACGATATTAATAGCCATTCTGGGCGAACGCACTTTGGGCTAAAAAAAATGTTTTGGAATAAAAAAATCTGGCAACAGCTTATTATTTGGAAAGAGAAAATAATCTTCTACTTTTAAATTCATTAGATCTGTTTATGTTTTTATTTTCAAGATAATTATTTTTGAAATCTGAGATTTATGGTATCACAGATTTCACAAATTGGTGAATTAGTAGGTTTTTATATTCGGGAAAAAAACTACTGATATCGGGAAAATTTTAAGTTTTGAAAACTGTATTGAAAAAGGAGTAAGTACTTATGTGAAAATAGCCAACTATACAGAATACGTATTATTAAAAGTGTACGATTTCTGAAAAGTAGTTCTAAATAGATGTCTTCTGCGTCGTAAGGGTGAGATAGAATTGTATACGATGAGGACTGATTTATTGGTTGATTATTTGATGACTGATTTATTTGTTGTGTTGTTGAGCGTATTCGACTTTCATTTATTGTTTCTGACATTAGTACGCTTTTCTAACGAGAATTTATTTTGAATTCTTAATTGTTTTCTTTTAATCATATTAGAAATCACTACTAGAAGGTTTCCCATATTAGTCTGAAAACATTCGATACCTCATGTGTCTTATTTCGAACTATGTTTTTTTAAGTAGCCAAATGTATTGTGCAATGTGCATCGCATTTGTAATCAAATTCTTAATTTTTTAAATAGGAAAGGGAATTAAAAGTTACTTAAGTTCGTTTCTAATTTGTGTTTATTATTGTTTATTGCATGTTATGATATAAAATAGAATTCATGTACTTAAAGCGGAAAATTGATATGAAAGAAATAGAAAGTATATATGACGTATTATTCGTTATGATTTATATAAATAAATGTCCAAATTCTGTAGAGTGTTTCGTCATCCACACGTTTAGGTTTTCCGTAGCTGTGTTTTCAATCTCTTGAGCACGAGAAAAATAATTTCAATGATGTCCTCTATTGTTTCCTCTTCTTTGATAGAACCCTACTATTTTGCGCTCTCAAAAATCAGTTTTAACCAGTCAACTAATTGACGAGTATACTCATTATGGAGAAGCGTCACGATTTTGTGTATTGACGAGTATACTCGTCATGCGTATAATGAAAGGGAAAGATAAGAGGGAGGTTTATTTAGTAAATACACTACATAATGACAACGTAATAGAAACAGAGAAAAGAAAAATAATAACAAAGAAACAGGAGCTAGTGATTGATTATAATAAAAAAATGGGTGGAGTGGATATGAGCGATGGAATTATCATAGCGTACTCACAGCAAGAATACGACTCAAAAAGTACTACAAAAAGATATTTCTCCATTTCTTAAACATCATGTGTCTGAATGTATTCATATTATATAAAAAAATAATGGAACATTATCGCGTATCAACTTTTTGCTCAAATTTATTGAAGACACTTTTGCGACGTATTGAATTGGAAAGAAATAAATCGACACAATTTCGGCCATTTAGACCTAATATAAGCCAATTAGGCGGGGATCATGTTCCGGATTATATACCCGGAACATAAAAAAAAAAAAATGTCCCGTTGTGTCCCTGTTTTGCTGAATATTACTTCACAGCAGGAATTTAAATTCTTACTTTTATATGTATAATATTTAATGAAATTTATTGCGTTTTTAGTTTAATATGTATGTAATATATGTTTATGTTAACCAAATAAGTAAATATTAGTAATAAAATTTTCAATTTTCTTAAATAAACCCATCTTTTTTATCCAATATCTTACCAGAGCAACTTACTCTGTGATTGACGAATATACTCGTCATGCCTCGATTCTGGCGACACAAAACGCTGCGCACTCTTAAATGAGGGTGCAACAGTTAGCTGGTTAATTATTTTTTTTCTTTTAGTACCGTATTAGCTTTTAACGTCATTCTGCCTTTTAATAAAGCCCACCAGTGGCGGAGCGATAAAAGTCCCCGAATACTGATAATTCGGACCTTGATTCGATTCCAAGCGTCGTTGTTTTCCTCATTTGTAACGCGGATACGTAGAAAATCCCCCATGAATGCATTTCTCCCCTTAGGCAGAGAGCCCTAGTGCGCATAGCGATAATGAAATAAGCCAAACCAACTTTTAACAATGGAGGGCCACCAGCGGCCGAGCGGTAAAGACGCTGAACACTGGTAGTTCGGTCCGAGGTTCGAATCCTGCGAACGGGCTGGCTGCATGGGCGTTTTCGTGGTTTTCCCCATGCGTAACGGTGTGTACTAGACGGTTTCCCTTAGAAAGTCCTCTACGAAGGCATCCCTCCCCTTCAAGCAGATAGCTCTCGTGTGTTTTGCTTTAATTGAATAATTCAATCCAACCTTTTAACAATGGAATTTGATAACTACGCCCAAAATCACGAGTTTCTTCCAAAGTGTCTTTTTTTTTTTTTTTTTTTTTTTTTTTTAAGTACCGATTTAGAAGACGTTGCATACACAACCCGTAAACTGATAATTAAGAATATAGTCTGTTTGGGTCAAAAGATACCGTTTATGTTAAGGAATTGCAAGTATACTATGTAATAAATTGAAGCCGTATTTCATTCAATAAGAATTTAGTCTTTTCTTATATGTTTCTTTTTCGTTTTGTTCAGCATGTCTTTTTATTGTTTTTATTGTAGACCTTTTTTCCTCTTATCTCTGTTACCAGCTTAGATCAGTTAATAATCGAGGCAGAAAGAATTACTTTTTGAAGGAAGTTTGTGTAAAATCAAAATGTCTTTTTTAAAAAAATCGAATCGAAAAGCTTCATAAATACTTAATATCCTTTTGAAAAACTCGCCTGAGAATTTTTGTAAAGAACTTTAATTGTACTGTATTGATCTATCGTTTTCCATTTTGCATTATCGATATTTGCATTAAAAATACTCTTAGGTACCTTCCCTCTGAAAAGTTTCGGATATTAATGTTTTGTGCTACATATGCGGCAAAAAGTTGAATTTCCGGAATTGTCACCATTGTACATCGATATCTTCATTTTAGAATGCTTAGCTAACATTAGTTGAATATGCGGAACTGGCACGCTTTGTGCATCGATATTTTCATTTTAGAATGTTCAGCTAATATTTTATTCATTTATGTACTATAGCTTTCTAATGGATTTATTTTATCCAAGTTATGAGCAGCTAGTACATCTCCTCCCCCCAAAAAATTCTATATTTCCTGTTCTCCTGGGCCGATTGACGAAATTTAATTTGCATTTTTCATGTCTCCAAAACACGATTTAGGATATGTATTAGATTTATATATAACATTGTTCTAACATAGGTATTTTGACACGAGATCGGACTTTCTTTGAAATGACATACCAATTTTTTCCCATATTTCAATTCTACGACTCAAATTATGCACAAATATTAAATTTTGCAAAATCTGGTGAGAAAATTACCGAGAAATTTAACAATTTATCTTGGCGCACTTTTTCGATCGAAATTCTGAATTTATAGCAACCTATTTTCCTTTTCCTATTTTCATTGTGCACGAGCAAAAGAAAAGGTGCATCGCTCATTCTTTCAAATAATTTTAAAAGTGCGTAAACCGCATTTGGCATTATTATCACTTATAAAATATATGCCAAACTTCAAAAGGTGCCAGTACATAAATTCACGTATACATTTGGAAATTTTGAATAACAAACTCTAATTTTTTGCGGGTATGCCTAGAAATACATCTACTGTAACATGATGGTAAAAATTGCATGAGTTATAATTCGAAAAATTTTTCAAAAAAACGTATAAAAATCACTGAAAAATACAAATTTTAAAAATAAATCAGAAAATAGCGGCATATTTTATTTGAATTGAACCTAAATTTCGACCTGTGACAGAAGGAATCTAGTAAGTTTAATAAAAAAAAAAAAAAAAGAGATATTAATAAATATATACAAAATTCAATTAACATTAAGGAGCTAAAATTTTGAGAGCTGATTTTTTAAAAACTACTCATGCGATTTTACAAAACTTGCCACTTCTTGGCATAATTTGACTTGCAGAATGAAAATATATATATATATATAAATAGATTTAAACAAATTTAAATTTAAAGTTTAACAAACACGTATTTAAATTTAATTTTGGCTTTAATTTTGCTTTTTTACTTTTATACGTGTTTGTTAAAATTAAAATTTAAATTTGTTTAAATTTAAATTTTATTCCTTGCAACAATGGCGCAAAGAATTATTTAATTAAATTTGTATTTATTTAATTAAATTCAATTTATTCTTATGAAACAATATATATAAATACATATGTCATTTCGGAAAAAGTCCGATTTTTTGTCAAAATACCGGTGTTAGAATAGTGCTGTATATAAATATCCTAAGTTGTGCTTTCGGGGCATGAAAAATGCAAATTAAATTACAACAGACCATTAGAACGGTAGATACAGAACTGTCTGTCTGTCTGTTTCTCTCTCTCTCTCTCTCTCTTTTTTTTTTTTTTTTTTTTTTTTTTTGTGTGTGTGTGTGTGTGTGTAAGGTGTGCAAAAAAAGTTTTTTTTTTATTTCGTGTTTGTTAATCTAGAAGTGAATAAATGAATTTGTGGCATTCGTTTCTGCTGATAGGGTTCTTAAGTCATTAATCAGCCTAATCTTATTAGCTGGAAATTTTTCTTTGAAGCGTTGGCGTCAAAGTTTTGTGATGCTTTGTCATCGATATTGCATAATTTGTTAATTATATCAGACGATGTTTGTTTCCAAAATAACTGTGGTTTCTTCAAGTCATTTGAGTGATTTTTTTTTTAATTCTTTAATTTCTTCTTCGTATTCATAAATTTAAATCCATTACCTTTAACGTAAAGTACTAAAAGTTTTGGATCAGGTACATATTAGACAACCAGAAGTTATCCAAAATTGATTTATCAGATAACAAATGTTCGCATCAGTTACAAACTCCTCGATTTTATTTGTAAATACATGTTTTATGCGATGTATATTGAGAAAAGCAATTGAATTGGTTATATATAATACCTTATATGGAATACAATTATTAACCTTGTTACGAATTTTGTATATAGATACATGATTTTAGTGAAATTATATGTGAAATTGCTGTATTTCTTTTCTGTAATGTAACATGAAATTCTAAAGGAGCGAAGCTTGCCGGAAAAGTAAGAATACATTGGCAAGTCTGTTTAACATTGAGTAAATGGGTATCTGGGTAATTTGGCGAGATATCGCCAAGCTGACAACGGTTTTGGTAACAAATTTTTACCGCCAAACTTGGCGAGAAACCTGCAAAAGTCGCCAAATTTGGCGACAGTTTGTTTTGGTCTTTGTATTATTCGGTCTTTGTAATAAGTATTGTAATTGAATAAATGTAATTTATCGCTGTATTTTCTGCAACCGTAATTCGACCCTCATATTGCCTTCCAATAATTTCGCGAAGTAGAAAGCACTAGAAATATCTTGGCAACAGAATGAAAAGGGTTCGCCGCTTTCTCGGATGGCACCAGATTAAAATGTTTTGTTCCGTACAGTGTTGCCACTACTCGATTTCAAATCGTTGAGTTTTATAATCAAAAGTTGATTAAAATTTTATAAAATAGGAAATATGAAATTCGAAACGAAAAATTTGGGCTTCCAGGTGCACATTTAAAAACAGCATATCTTCCGATAGACAGTCCGCGCGTTGGAGATAAAAATGTTTTTTTTTCGTACAGTGTTCCGTTGCTTGCTTTGAAATGGTTGTGTTTGTTAATCAAAAATTCGTTAAATTCTACATAATATGAAATAAATAATAAAACAAATTTGATATTCAAAATCCGGGCTTCCAGATGCCCATGTTTGAGTGCAGGACTATGTTATTCAAAATTTGATGTTACTGTTGTTTTTTCACTACGCGAGAAACATACATACATTCATGCTGAGTCTTTATTATTTACCGTATTTGCCGGCGTATAAGACGCATCCCCCTTTTTTTTTACACATTTTTGAAGGATACAACTTCAGTAATAATAATCTTTCTGCAAATACCCAATCTTTGAGTTGGTTTTTTTAGATCCTCTTCCTGATTCCACCAAATTCTTAACATTTTCTCAGTTGGGGTGGCCCGATATGTCTCTCTGCAGCCCTGTTTCCATGTTCTTTAGCATACGCAATCACATGTAGCTTGTATGCTATGTTGTTATAGCAATGCGGACGTTGTTTTTGAGCCATAACTTGCTAACAATTTTAAGAAAACTGAATAGTAGAAATTTCACTCTTAAAAGTCGTTCCCAAAAATTGGAAAGTTTAAACGAACACAGCTGTGATCGTCGATGACGGCGCATGCGCATTCATTGAACTCTACGTAACTAATATTCCTTCCTAAATCCGCAAGGAAACAAGAAAAAAATCACATAACTCCAAATAGAGGAAATTTCCAGAAATGAATGTAATCAAAAACTGAGTATCCACGTATAAAACGCGGTATCAACGTATAAGACGCACCCCGTTTTTCAGACCTATTTTCAAAGGGAAAAAGTGCTTCTTGTACGCCGGCAAATACGGTAATTTTTTTAAACATAATACGAGGCAATAATATATGGTGGCAACAATTTGAAAAGTGAGACAACGCATTTAAGTGTTTTGACGCAAAATGCCCTTTTGAGACTGATATCTCATTCAGCGCTAACGTCCCTTTTGGGCTAAAAAAATATTGATCAATACTTTTCACAATTATTGCTTAAAAATGCTTGACGAGGTTATCTCTTTACAGCAGACACCTTTTTCTGAATTAAGCTAATTTTTGTCGTACGGGAAACACACGTATTTTTTTTTATTTTTTATAACGAGTACAAAATTTTTCTAAACATAAGTATAGGAAGCGCTTGAACATATAAAAAGTTAGATTTCGTATTTTAAACAATAAATTTTTTTCAAATTTAAAAATACGAAAACTAGAATATTTGAGTTGTTTAAAACGCTTTTTTGATTGGACGTATCTATCTCCGACCAATGGTTAGGAAAATAAAGGGATGTTTGTGGACATGGAGTTATAGCGAAAAAAGTTATTTTTCTCTTTAAATCAGGTTTCAAATACTCATTTAATAGTGGATCTCTGAAATCCCGGGATTTGAATTCGCACATTTCCTAGAACCTTGCTATCTGAAACACGTAAGATGTTTCTTGGAATGATGATCGAGTTTTGCGTAAGACGACAATTTTCCAAGGATTTCCCCCCCCTTTTTCTTGTTCTTTTTTTTTTTTTTTTTTTCCTGAAATTGTCGCATTTGGACTATTTAGAGATTTAAAAAATTTAAAGCATTATTTTATTTGGCATTTTTTTCTTTTACATGTCTGAAGATTACTTTTATACTTTAAGAATTGAAATCATTTATGCTTTAAAAACTGTATAAATTAAGGACTGAATTTTTCCACTATGTAAAGAATTTTCCACTGTTTCTTATTTTGCTGACATTTTGGTTCACACTTTATAAGGAATTCAGGAATTAAAACTGAAAATTATGGGAAAAATGTGTGAAGTCGTGTTTACGTTTGTGTAAAATACTGTTTATATATGTGTAAAATACGTGTTTATATAGTGTTTTTGATGTTTTCATATAGTCAAACTCGATTAAGTTTTTGATGTTTATATGAAGCAAGGCACAAAGAGAAATAATCTCGGCCCTTTAGCATGAACTACGCGTATTATTCATTCGTAACTTTGTAGAGACATTTGGTTATTTTTGAAGTAGGAGATGTGAAAAAAGTGAACTTCCCTCGCGGAATCGAACCTGCACCTGTCAGATACGCGCCGAGTGTGCTACCGTTACACCACGAAGGCATGCTGGAAGGAGGGAGAAAATACTTTATAATTTATATTTTGAATCATATGAATAATTCTATAAAAGGATAAATCTACATCTCCAGTAAAATGCAATGACAAAAATAAACCTCTAACAGTATGTCTAAATAAAAATACCTCTAACAGTAAACTAAAATTACAAAAGTATCTAATTCTTGAAAAGGGTCAATCAATTTATGATCCATTTACTACTATTAACTTATCAATTTTTCGCAGTGATAATAAAATTTGTCCTTATTTAATCTATCAAATTAACTCTTGCCTTTGTTGTTGTTACCAAGCTCACTTGTCTGATAATGATCAGGATAAGCTC
Organism: Stegodyphus dumicola; assembly: GCF_044657685.1. Taxonomy (NCBI): domain Eukaryota; kingdom Metazoa; phylum Arthropoda; class Arachnida; order Araneae; family Eresidae; genus Stegodyphus; species Stegodyphus dumicola. The sequence goes on along the minus strand of NC_140773.1, from coordinate 213,128,752 downwards.
ACGACTGGCAAAGTCAAAAGCCCCTGTCGTTGGCAAGAGCCTTGAGCGCCATATAGGTTGAAGTCCGACTTTAGCTTAGTTCCGCCTTCCCCAAAATTTGAGAGGGAACACGCCAAGCGGGAACAGTTTCGAGGGTCTTCCACCCCTCTATCCCTACCATCAACCTCTCGAGAGGCCTTCCGGCTCGCCGAATATTTAGGGTGCCCCTTGCCGCTATACACCAACATTATACGTTTACAAACATCCTTGCCTTCTCCGAGATTCGAACCCGGGCCCTTCGGTACCGCAGTACTATTGTACCATTTGGGCGGCATCCAACTGTACTTCATAGATATTTCGAAACGAAGACAGTTTGATTACGTAGAAAAACTGAATAGTGAATTAAGTCAGTTGGTGCATCAACTTCAGGGTCTTTTTGCCCAATGAGACCGGAAATTAACTTTGAATTTTGTGAACCGAAAAATTTGTCTTTTTGCCCCTTGGCCGGATTAGCTGTTTTAGCGTAGAACCTCTAATTTTAATTGTAAAACTTGTTTTTTGACTGTTTTTAACTGTATTTGGTGTTTTATGTTTTCCCGTATTTAAAAATTTCAATAAAGATGTTTTGAGTTTTATGTATTTTTGCCTTGCCACGAAGTCAGAACTGAATTGATTGAGTGAGAAATATATTTCTCATGAAATTTGAGGAAATATGTTTAAATGAAATGCAACAAAACCAGGGCTTCATTTCTAAAAAAAGAAGTGCCGGAGCCCTATGGAAGGCCGTTAGGAAGAAGGGGAAAAATAAATTAAAATAAATAAAAAATAATAAAATTGACTAATAATTAAATTAAAATTAAATAAAATATAAACATATAGATAAAAATTTAATAAATTATTAAGTTCATGATAAACCACTTAAATAAAAGAAATAAAATATCAGGCCTCATCTTATTTGAAGTACTGGCTGGATTTAATTTCGTTCAGAAAAACTAAGCAATAGCTTAGTCAACCTCCGGCTGAATTCTCGTAAATATACGGTATAACGTCCTATTTCAAGAGATGTGTAAAACAAAAACCATTCTCGTTGTCTAAAGTCAAGGCCTAAGCCAACGATAAGGCGCAATCCTTGAAGTCATCGTGTACAATGAATTCGTGGACTTGATTTGATGTTACTATGCCAGATAAGTGAGATATAACAACATTTTGATAGCATACTAAAATTAAAGATTTTCAATTTTGCTCCGCATTTGGAATACACTTGAAGAACATTGGAGTAAACACTACGTGAAAAAAAAGAGATGCGGTAAAAAAATTAAGAATGTCTATTCGAATAATTGCTCATGCACATAAAACCAGGGGAAAAAAAAAAAAAAAAATGTGTAATCAGCTATGAATTTCATACACTTAATATGGCGTCACTACTGAGAATAGAGTAATTACTAGAAACAAGATGAGCATAGCCGCCCATACTGTATAGTGGTTAGGAGAGCCTGACTGCGATACCAAAGGGCTCGGGTTCGAATCCCAGAGAAGGCATGGATGTAAAATTGTCTGTCCCTTCATAGGAGGTAACTTATTTCGTTACATATTTGAAATCTGCGGGAGCTCTGCAGTGAGGGGTCACTAGGGCTAACGTGCACGACCAAAGTAACTACTTTTAGTACTTTCAGGAATTAATCCTTTTTCTTTCGTTCATTCATTGGAGAATAAGCCTTTGACATGTGGATGGGGGATTTTCTCTACTTAAAAGCTTAACACCTCCCTTAAAGTGTTTATTTCCCAGAAGAAGTCAGTCATGCATTCGGAAATTATTATCGTATATTTATTTTTAAAGGCACATTAATTTTTAAAATGAACCTTGCCTCTTGAAAATGTGTTTCATTTACACGAAAGAAGCGCCAAATCTCTTTTGTTTAGTGTTCCAGTGCGCTCCGGCTGGAATCATATTTCAGAAGCTTAGAAATCCCAGCCCAGTTTATGCTCTGAGCAAAACATGTGTATAATTTAATAGGCCGTACAAACAAGCCATGTGGTGTCCACATCAGATTTTTTTTAATTGTAAAATAATAACATGTTTGTAAACACACAAAAAAAGTCTGAAATGTTTCAGATTTTAAATTACGTCCAAAGGTGGCGTTTTTTGAACGTTTTGTGTGTTACCTTTATTTGTTAAATATCATGCTCTTTGCACTTAAACCATAAAATTCAATTCAATAACAATGCCGCAAAATAATTTTAAATGAGTATATCTTTAGAATTTCCGATACACAGTTACGCGCGCTGGAGATAAAAAGGTCCCCCCCCCCGTACAGTGTTGCCATTGCTCGCTTTGAAATCCTCGAGTTTGTTAATCAAAAATCCGTTAAAGTTTTACAAAATATGAAATCGATCATAAAACAAATTCCAAATTTCAAATTTGAGCTTCCACATGCCCATATCCGCAGTAGGATGACGTCATTCAAAATTCGATCGATGGCTCTATATACCGTTGTTTTATCACCAATGCGAGAAATATACATACATTTATGCAGATTTTTTATTATTTAATTTCTTCAAATATAATGCAGGACTCTAACATTTTATGGCAACAGTTTGAAAAGTGAACCGACATTTATAGGAGTTCGACGCGAAATGCCAAAACGAAAGTAATAGTCCTTCGGGACTCAAATCCCTTTGGACTAATAAATCTCTTTAAACTGCGTCATTTAAAAATGATTCCTTGTCTCACGATTCTTGCGTAACGCCAATGACTACTTACATAAAACTTCAGTCAATAGTAATATTAAAATTCGTAAAATAAAAACCTTATTTAACCAATAGGATTAAGTAAAATAAAATTAAATCACTCTTAACTTAATCTTCAAAGTATAATACACGCATTTATTCTCCGATTCTCTGTCTAGTCGACTTATTGAAGGCTACCTTTCTTCTTTTAATTGCATTGTATAAGGAGGGGGGTAGGGAATTATCAAGAGTAGTCAAGCAGATTGCTCTAATTAAGCTATCTATATTACGTCAAGAATGTTTTTATTAAGAATAAAGAAGCATGAAACATGTCACGATAGCTGTTACATCCCTATGCAGCGTCAGTCACACATCTACGTCATTCTTCATCGAAAACATTTATTAAAACATTTATTATATAGGTTGGGTCAAGTTATATGAATATAGCAAAGTGCTCGAGGGCCTTTTTGACTAAGTTATAAAATGCCATCGTGGAGGATTTTCGAAGGAAAACTGGCTCGTATTCACGTTACGCATGGAGAAAAACACGAAAACTAGCTTTGCAGCCATATTAACCTGGGTTCAAACTCGGGAGGAATAACCAGTATTCAGTGGTCTCGAACTTTCGTAAATTGCTAGTAAGCTGTTTATCGTTGCTTTCACGATATGAAGTAATGCTTGTTGCAAAGTGTTGTAAGTACTGATAAAAACGACTTTTTAACGCATTATTAATTACGCTAAATTCAGCAAAGCACTTTTGTAACATTTTTGAGCAAATATACTAAACTTGTTATGCTAGTTTGACTGGACAGTGAGTAAATTTGATTTTGAATATAGCACAATATTCTCTAAAATTTGCACTTTTGAAATGTGTTTTACTATATATCTTCAGAGAAAAATATAATGTGCATACATGTACTTATGTACATATATGTACTTATGTACATGTAAATATTAGCTAAAAAGGGTCCTTTAGTATAAAAAAATGTATATTAGGACAGGTACATTCTTACTGTTCTGTTGGCTTCTTAATCATTCTTTCTAAATGTTTTCTGTTGGACTTTTTTCATCTAAAATTATTGAAATGATTTCTTGTGATAGGGAATTAGACTTTCTCGAAACCTTTCATTTCATCAAAATCTGTCAACTTAAGTTAGGAATTTTAATACCAATCTTACCAATCTGAAACTATGTATTACAGCTTAATCTATTATTCTTTTTATCCTTTTTCCTCTTTGTTAAACAGTCGGAAGGCCCGCCAGCGGCCAAACGGTAAAATCGCTGAACACTGATAGTTCCGACGTGGGTTCGATTCCAGGCGAATGGGCTGGCTGCATGGGCGTTTTCGCAGTTTTCCCTATGCATAAAGTGTATACGAGTCAGTTTCCCTTAGAAAGGTCCTTCACGAAGGATTACTAGGAAAGTACACTAGATAGCGCTAGTGTACTTTGCCGTATTCCCGTAAACCAGTCAAAAGTCGGAAGAACAAATATGGCTTTTTTATTATTTATTCCAAACTTAAAATATATTTCGGTCAGGTTCTTTCAGAAACCATAGAACAGAACTTTCAGAAGAAATAGAAGCCATAGAACTGCATAAAATATACTGTTTTAAGATTATATTTTAAATAATTTAAAAATTGTTATTATGGTTAAAAAACCCGAAGGAATTATAACAAAAATTAGTTTTCGATATTATGCCTTTCACGTAAAACTTTGAGATAATTCAAGTCAGTTTTATCGTGTGAAATTTTATACTAGTATATAAAAATCAGCTGCTTATGTAATAAACAATGAAAAGTGAACGTTGAATAGCACAGTCAAGCGTAAATATTTTTGTACCCAAAGTCTGCACTGCAGAATCGTGGTTAGAATCGAAATTTTATGCAAGCAATTCCACGAAACTTTCATTACCCGTGAGCTCAGGGAATCAAACTGAATTTCATGTTTCTTTTTATTCATAAATAACGACTGCCAGACTCACGCACTTTCATTTCAACTAGCAGAAAGGCAGCATGGAGGCTGAACGTGTTTCTCAGAATGCTATCTCGTTTTGACATTTCTGTCCCGCTTTCAGCTTCCCCCGCCTCTGGAGAATTGAATAGTCACATGGCGGAACCCTCACTGCTATCAACCGTGTCACGTTTTTGTCGCTGCCTGTGACTTAATTTAAAGAAGAAACCAACTTTGGCTATTTTCCCTTCCTTTGCATTCTTATGATCAAAATGAGGAAACTTACCTATACCGACTGCTGCAAAATTTTAATTTGTAAAATTTTTACAAGAATTCTACCACTGAATTTTTCTTTAAATTTTTTCCAGTTTTTATACAGGTTTTATTTAATTTGTTTCTCTTTTTTTTTTTTTTTTTTGATTGAGTCAAAACTTTGTAAACTTAATTAGGTATTAAACTACCTTTGTTTAATTTTTCTGTGTTTTCTGTGTTTCCCATTTCAGCTTTTTTCACTTCAGGCTATCTGGAAGTGGCAACAAAAACGGTGGCACTTAAGGCGTCTTCTTTCCATCTACAGGTGTTCAGGGTAAAAACATATGAAGATTTTTTTTTTCCATTTCAGTGTTTCTTTCTATTACCGGGCCCACCAGCGGCAGAGCGGTAAAGTCGCTGAACACTGGTAGTTCGGTCCGAGGTTCGAATCCCGCGAAGGGGCTGGCTGCATGGGCGTTTTCGTGGTTTTTCCCATGTGTAACGTGTATACGAACCAGTTTCCCTTAGAAAGTCCTCCACGAAGGCATCCCTCCCTTTAGGCAGATAGCCCTCGAGGCTTTGCCATAATCACATACATACTTTCTATTCCCCACCCCACCCCACTATAGTTTGAAAGAAGACACTTGGCGAAAGAGGGGGAAGAGTTCAAAGTAACAGGCCAGACGAAAGGATAATACATGCTTTACCTCGTGTTTTTATCTTAACAAAAAATTTTTCGTGTTTGCTGTGTTTAGTATCAGCGCCAGTGACACTAATATTGTATCTAATTGTGCCTGAATACAAAGTTTAAAAATGTGGAGTTTCAATGCGACATCACCTCGTACATACTTCGCAGTCAAGTTACTGTCACATCCCATTCCATTTTCGCGTTATCATACACCCTGAATAAAAAGGCTGAAATGGGAATCCCACTTGGCTACTCCTTAGTATGAGGCTAAAATGGATGAATTTTCAAAAGAGCCTCGTATAGTAAAGCCTGACGGGAGACATAGCACTTAGACGAATTCTAATTTTCCCATTTAGAAGTCTAAACTCACTGAACAAGCGGTAAAACTTAAGAAAAACCTTGTTAAATATTTAATAATAGTTTTATTAAACTACATTTTGTCACATAACTAAAATTTAACAAAAACTATTCACCACTGCTAGCGAGGTCTCCGAAATTCAAATGTTTAAGATAAAATACAGACGGTAACATTCAACATCTTATTTTTTCCAACTCAGCTTTAGCTATTGCAGCTTCTAATCTGTAGGCTAACAAACATAAAATCACTCATGAGAACTCAGATAAACGGATGTCTGAGGGATAAATTGCTTTGCGGCAAGTTGCCATAGATCTCTCAGTTACAAATTCGTTCGATATTTAAATTCAATCTAATTAGCATTCTTGTAACGGTCGATGGAAAACTAGACGTACAGAAAGGAACTAGAATACAAATAATTTAATAACTATTTTAGCTGAAATAAACCTTGAAATTAATTTTTGACCGTCCGATTTTCTTGATATTTTCTTGATATACGTATTTGCGATAGCAAAGCAGTATATTCTACATAAGTTTTTTCAAAGTTCGATATAGACATTTTTTTTCTTTTGCTTAGGATTGAATTTTGCTCCCAGATCCCCGTTTAACGGTTAAATTAATTAACTGCAGAGTTTTTATCTTTGCGTTGCTATATAGCTCATAAATTAATTTTCTCAATGAAGATTTTTCAGAATTTCTAACGCAATTTGCTGAATTTTGGCGGTTTTTCAAAAAGTTTTTCGACTTTTTAACTATCGTGTAGTTGTTTAGAATGATGGAATTTTAAAGCAGAATATTTAACCTTTCATCGTTTACTGTCCCAGTGTTTTAAATGAGACGAGATCGAATTTCTAAATCAAACAGGAACTTAAATGAGCTGAATTAATCTTATACGAGATTAGAATGAATAATCTTTCGACTTTCAGAAGGATTGATTTTCTTTTACTACATGCTAACCGTATAAAAATTTAATTTCAAATTTTAATCAATTGCTAATAAATAAGAAAGAAAGCATATAATATTCTTAGCAGTCATTATATTTTTGTTCATATATGATTAAAAAAATTTGTATGGCTGTCTTCTACAAATAATACTGTAGAAATGACATATTTAAACAGATTTTTTTCCTTCTGTTCGCTTCAGTTTCTGTTTTATAATTTTAATTTAAAAGCTTCAAAACTCTATTTTTTGTCACATGTGATGAAGAATATTAGGTTAGGGGGAAAAATTTACTTTTTAGTGCAGTAAATTGCATTGAATCACGTAATTTAAAAAGTTTTTTAAAATAGCTTTTGTTTTTCTTTATTTTCTTTTTTAACATTACAAAATTTCCACATCGACAATGTTATATATGCTTTATTTTTTGGCTTTCAGTTGCTACGATAAAGTTAGTAAAGAATTCTTTCCATTATTGCTGAAGGAGTTTTTGATCCATACAGCTAATAATAGTTACTGATGTGTTTTAAGATTTCGTAACACAGTTGTTTAAAAATTTAGTATTTAAAATTTTTTATTAGAGAAATCATCATATTGCAATCGAGACTTATCGAAATCATTATTTGTCTTCCTATGTCAATTTATCTCGCTGTGTCTAATTTCAATTATGAAATTTCTTAAAATAAATTAAAGAATGCTATGAACTTAATGGAACATTCGTAACACTGTAGATGTGAAGGTTTTCTGAAAATACGAAATATATTTTTTTCTTTCTTGTGAAATTTTATTTAGTAAAATATTTATTATGCTTTAATAAGTTAAAAACAAAAACTTTCGGTAATATTAAACAATAGCAGAGACGTGCATAATTGATGTTTTCATATGGCCAATTCAGTGCCTCATGTTGCCTATCAAGTATGGAACCATTAATCGCCATATGAGCAATTTTTGTTTGAAAATTATTCTTAAATCTGAGTGGATAATCTTAGGTTTTGTTCAATGATTAGCGGTGAAATGTGATCTCAGTAAATTCATTCTTGGTGACAGAACACAAGCTGGTTTATTAGCGTTGTTTCATTTTTTTTCCCCTTGGGAGAGGGTCTATTTCCTTATTAAGGGAGGGAAAAAAAAAAAAAAAAAAACTTCGCCACTTTGTCACTTTATGGAAGAAGCATTACCTAATAATACAGTGGTCTGCAGCACCTGCCGTTAATGTGATTAATCACAAACTGTAGCTTCAGAATCCATTTCTCATCACCTACCTCCATGCAATTTTCTCTATACGGGAAATTTTTTTTTTTTTCTCTTTTGAGAAAAGCAATGACTTTATTTTTCCAAATTGCATTTAAATTCTTATGCATTTTCATTTTTCCTTATTTCAAATTAGGATTGTGTATAAATGACGACAGTTTTTTCTAGTAGACCTGAGCCTACCGGTTAAAGGCAGTTTGACTTCTAAGAACCTTTTGACTTCAAAAACCGTTTTCTAAGAATGGGCGTATGCGCCGCCCAGATGGTATAGTGGTTAGGGAAGCCTGATCGGTTTCGAATTCCGGAGAAGGCATACTGGATGTAAAATTGTCTGTCCCTTTATAGGAGGTGACGGTGGCCGTCTATTAGGTGCCTCAGCAATAAAATGGCCACCACTTCTGGCCTTAATAGTTGCCAATGCCGTTATAGGCAAGTGCCTGCCATTGGGAAAAAAAAAAAAAAAAAAAAAAAAAAAGAGTAGGTTTATGCAGAAAGATATTTAAGCCTGATACACTAAGCATCTGATGTTAAACAATTTTTGTAGAGATGGCAATCCTTGCTTGATTGGGGTCGCACCATGTGGGCAAGTAATTAGGCCGCTGGATACTTGTAGTTCTGATCCGGATCCTAGCAAACTGCTGGCTGCAGGGTTGGTTTTTGTGATTTTTCCATGTGTAACGTGAATACAAACCAGTTTCCATTAGCAAGTCCTTCACGAAGGTATAGTGCCCTTAGACAGACAGCTTTCATGGTCTTTCCCTAACTCAATCAACGAATGGGTTTCACTGGGCTTTTTGTTATCTGTATCTATAAAACATAGATGAATATATTGTGAATCCTGTTAAGACAGGATTATCGATCGCATCTTGTGTATGACTATTTTCCGAATGCGATCATCTTTTAAAAGATAATATTTAAAAGACGGTATTATATTCTTTCCGGTTTAAAAGACAGTAGAAGAGTTCATAGCTCTGTTTCATTTAAACCTATAACTATACTAACTAAATCGAGTACACCAGATTCTCTTTTTACTCAAGGGATACGCTTAGCGGAGTATAGTGTTAAAAAGAAGAAGAAGGGGAAAAAAAAAAAAAAAAAAAAAAAAAAGTACACTAAAATGAAGAATAATGGTAGATAGGTTTCCTTGTATAAAAATCAATTCAGGATATTAAAAAATGAAATTGGTTATTGTTTATTGTAACATAATTTTATTTAAAAAATAACATTATAAAAATACTTTAAAAATCATAACTAAGACCATTTATTATCAAACAATAGACGTATCCGTTTACGCACATTTGGTTAAGACATTTCTTTCATCCCTTGAGTTATTCAGAGGTTGTGTAATATTTTTTCCCTACATTTTTCAGTTTGCTGGATTTTACAGTTAATTTATATGCGGACTATCAAGAAAAGACACCTCGCACATAGATCATACTAGCAGTCCATAGTATCGAATAGAATCCACACAACTAACTAAAGTGTATCCTGCGTAGCGATTTTCGCACCTGTCTATACATGGAGCAGTAAGTACAATGTGGCCAGAAAGTCTCTTTACACTTGAACTAATGCATGTAACTGTGTAAGGTGGTAAGCTATTTAAGATTTGAACCTCCCATCCTGATTACTAATATGGCAACAGTGCTCCTCATTTAAATTTAAACGCTATTGCTCAGAGGAGAGAATAAACTGCACATTGACTGGTTTATTGTCTTGCCTTTCTGTGCTTGGAGTGTTTCGGATTCAACAGCCCCTTATCCTCGAAGGTCGGACCTTAGGACACAAGACAATGCCCTGTGGGGGATCATCAAATCATATGTCAGAAAGAACCGACAGCGATACTGTGTGGGCAAGTGTGCCTTTCTAATGTCCCAATCACATTATGTTTCGACTACGCAGGACTGTACTTCGAAAGGGACAATTCTCAGAACCCGCACATTTCCAGGAAACCCACGTAGCTAAGTTACCATTCTCACTTACTACAAAGACTTGAACGCCAAAAAATAATCGATTGTCGCTCAGATTGGGATCACGTGATCCTTCAGAAGCAGAACTTTCGTCTGATTGGTTGATCTCTAACCGGGGCAGAGGTCCAGCCAAGACATTTTCGGTGAGGTTTGAAAAAATCCCGCGTAGCTGCTACCATCGTTTCTGTAGCAAGGCGGGACTTCACTTACTGCGGGGCTCTTTTTTCTAGGGATCCTCCCGTTTAAACCAGTGCTACCAGAAATTTCGTTCCTCATAAAAGTCCCGTCTAGCAGGGACTGTTGCTAGAAGTGAAAACCTCTTAAAGCGGATCAGCAGGACATTCAGGCGTTTCTAACTGTGCAGAGATAATGGTGATGCACGTACGGACGTATTGGATAAATAACTATATATAAAGTTACAATAAAATAATTGCACGTGTAATACGACTTTCTGCCCCCCCGTGCATGCAACAAGTGTGGAAAATACCAAAAACGAATAGTAATACCGTTATGCATTGTAAAATCATGTTCGAATTATTTATTTTTACTTCCTTGTACGAAGTAAAAAGGAAATATTGTAATCGCGAAAAATTTCGGGTGTCATATTACGACGAAAATATCGATTTTGACCGCTATCCAATGAAATTTAATGACGTTTTTGCGTGACATCCGCAAGTAAGGACAGAATAAAGGACTCTTTTTCCCCCCAAAAAAATTATAAAACTGATTTAAAATGAATTCTGAAGGGAATTTTTCGTGGCGTCTGTGCGTACGTACGTATGTACGTATCTCGCATAACTCAAAAACGAGTAGCCTCAGAACGTTAAAATTTTGCATGTAGGACTGCTATAACATGTAGATATGCACCTCGTATTTTGGTTGCAATCAGCCGCCCAAAAGTATATAAATATATGTATATATATATGCACTCGCTTACTCGGCTCAGTGAGCTCAGTTTCTTTATTCTTATACGTTTGTAAATTGTGCATTTTTTGCTTTAAAAATGATTAAATTATGTTGTTCTTATCTTCCGGTTAAGGTTTTTATGCTTTTCGTAAACCAGCATGCAATATTTGTGGAGTTATTAGCAATTTAAAAGTTGTTTAAGTGCTGCTAAGCCTAATGAATTTTGCGATGGCGGACATGTTTGTTTACATTTTAAACTTGGCAAAATCGCGGATTTGTTGCCAATCTAGAGAAACTAAGCTTCGCAACAACAAAGATAACGACTTCTTTTATTATTACGAATTTAATTATGCTTCATCCAGTCTGGTATTTATTTGAGGAAATGAGCGTTTCAGATTTACTTCGTAATTTTTAATATAATTTTGAGTTTTTATGTATTTTTGCTTTGTCGGGAAGTGAGAGCTAAATTATTTTATTATATATTTATTTTCATCGTGCTGTTGTGAAACTGTGTTAAAAAAGTGCAAAAAGTAGAATCCGGTGTATTATTTCATTGTTTCTTTATCAGTTTTGCCTCATGTTCATTTTTTTGTCTTTTGTAGCATCACATTTATGTCTGTTTGTTCAATAAAACAATACAAATTTATTCCCAATTCAAAATCTAATTTTGTAACTTAAACTAATCTTAAAGCACGCTTATCTGATGGTACTTGATGCCTAGCTATTTCTTTTATAGTCAGCAAATTATCGGCTTGATGACGATCTACACTATACAACGCAGATGTAAAATTCGTCAAAAGCTTTGTCCGTTACTTGTTTGTACAGCTAAAGCTAGAATGTAGACCTGAAACGTAGATTTTTTCTCGACAATAACCTTAGTAATTAATTGTTTTCAACACGACAGAAATGTAAAATTCGTCAAAAGCTTTGTTCGTTACTGGTTAGTACAACTAAAGCTAGAATGTAGAACTAAAATGTGAATTTTTTTCTCGACAATACCCTTAGTAATTATGCGACTTGTATTATTACAGTTACTAAAATCAAATTTCTTTCAGACAAAGAAAGCACTTGATTGTTTATCTTTTTAGCTAATCGTTATAAAGGACTTACCAACCTCCAGTGGAAAACGCTGTCTCAGACAGATATAGATTGGCGCTGATTCTCACTGGTAGCTCGACGGCTTTTTCTTCATAAGACATACAAACTGAGATTAATTTAAATAAGTTTCACCGTTTTTTATGTTATGTGTGCATTTGCAAAGCTCTGATCAGAGCTAACCGATGTGATGTGAACCAAAGAGGCTGTAGGCCAGTGTTTAGTTTACATGGAACTGCTCACAATTAAAAAAAAATGTCACTAAGGAATTTTCCGACTGGGGAAATTATTATACAGTTTTTCACTGGATTAAATTGTAGCCGCATGTGGATAATGGTTTTATCATTTTCCTCTATAAAAAAATTCTATCTCGCAGCCGTTTATTTCCGTCAGATAAATTACTGTTATTAAAAAAGAAAGTCAGGTGTTGCTTTTATCGGATTATTTTTATTCAGTTATGAATAAAAAAATGGTGTAATGCCGCTCTCATAAAACGCTTTTGATTATTATTTTTTTTAAATCTATGTTTTATGACTGCTTTTATTGGTTAAGTAGGAAGTCAACTTTTTACTTATAAAAATCATTAGCGGAAGGTTGTCCATAGATTCGTGATAGCTTTGCCTAATATCTAATGAGTCTAAAATTGTTCACTGAAGCAAAATGGTATTTTGGAGCAAACAAAGGATACACGCTATTTTGTTAATGTTCTGGTTTGTAATTTTTCGTAAGGACGATGCAATGCTAATGAACATAAAGCATCAGACTTTTGAAAAAGCAAGAAATTACTGGTCCAGCTTATCATGAGACCTTTTTGTTAAATTCTTATTTTGTTATTTTTAACTTTTAATGAGAAAAAACAAATTGTAACTAAACGTAGCTTAGTATTTGTTGGAAAATAATGAAACCGTAGACCCAAAAGCAGCTATCAAAATGTATTAACTAAATGCTATTCAATAACAATTGGTAATTACTTTAAAAATCACAATTTATTTTTCCTCGGTCAGTGCAAACGATAAGCAGCGAAGATTTCCTGTTTTTTACCCAGAGTACTTTCTCTATTTCTCTGTAGTCAGCTAATGTGCATGTAATCAACTAATCTGCATGTAATCTTAGTGCATGCATAATTTTGTTTGATCACCTGTTTCCGAACAGGAAGGCGAGTGAACTAAAGCAGAAATGCTGTTTTTATTTATTTATTTATTTGGTTATGTGTAAGCCAACCACAATTGAATTCCAGTAATATGTAGTTCGGTTTTTGTTTAAAGGCTTAATAGGAAATTCCAACTAAAATTCGCGAAGGAATGGTTCAAATTTATGATGATGATGATTGCTTTTATTGTAACAATATGCCCAAGTGTTGTATTGGTTGGATATGGTTGGAAACATTTAGTTGCTCAATACGCAGGTGGCTATATGGCTAGAAAATAGACTGTTATTAGCAATATACTATACTATATTGAAACTGTTGCCATGATGAGAGAGAAATGTTCGAATGCCTTCGTTTTTATGTGGAAACTATGTTAAGACATACAATTTAATTGTTTGTATGTTATGTTTTGTATATCTATGAGTCTTTTGACATCATAAATAAATAAATTAAAGAATGCAATCTGAAAACTTCAGGTTACGATTTAACTAAAATTTTAATAGGTTAAAAAAGTATTTGAAAACAAAAAAAATATAAAAATCGCAAGATTAAAAAGAAATTATTATCTGATCTTACTACGCATAATTCTGTTTAACATCTGAAACAATTTGAATTAACTAGTTATGAGAGGGCGACTAGTTTAAGAATTAGTTTCTCAGAAATGAAAAGTATGGAACGTAAAATCTTATATTTAAACTAAACTATTCAAAATGGCAAAGATTAAATAGCAGAAGAAAAAACCTGCTGGGTAATATTTAATCATAAATGAAAAACTTGTGCTCTATTTATAAAGAAAAGATAATTATTTAAGATTAAATTGAAGTTTATTTGGCCCTACTGTTTGCCTTCAGTATTTATATTAAATATTTTCTTCAAGTGGCAATAGATTCTATTTTGCTGGGCTCAAAATTTGTGAATTGGAAACAATGAACGCATTCTTCCGAATGTGCGAGGTGTTTAATAAAATAAAATAAAAATAAAAAATGAATTTCTTAATCCTCAGCCCAAATATTTGCTTTTGAAGAAGGAAGGCAGCTGTATTTGCTTTTCGAAGTGCGTTAAACATTTCCATTTCTTTGATGTCAGTGCTAATAAAGAATCAATAAATATGAGTCTGAAGAAATAAGGAACGTGGATCAGGAACCAAATTAAAGGAATCAACCAAATGACTAAATACGTTTGCACAAAAAGTAAAACCACTGAAGCAGACCAGAAGAACTATGACCTTTAACGCAGATTATTTAATGCATTTTTTATTAGAACAATAAGAAGAGCATGCGATTCTGCTTACTTGCGAATTTAGACCCGATCAATAAACGTTTCAGCCCAGCGATTCTTAAACTTTGAGCCATGAAATGATTCACAAAAATCGGAGAATGAGTTTTCAAACCAAAATTAGGTTTCTTATTTAAACTCATTAAGAAAAATACAATCGATGGGATCAATATCAAAGGAATACGTCGGTTCATTCATGCGAGGAATGCCTTCATTCTCTAGGTGCTCGTCAATGATGTTAGCTCGGGGGGAGCATTATCATCTATAAGAAGGAAATCGGAATAAAATGCTACAGCATAGATTCTTATAATTGTGTGTAAGATTTTCTCCCGATGTCGCAGTCAAAGAATCAACTTAAAATGTATAGCTGTATGCGATAACCCTTTGAAATTCCTGCCCACATTATGCTGCTGAATGCATGATGTTCTGAATGCATGATGTTGATCTGAATAAGTTCTGAGCCTAATTCCCTGTGCCTTGTTCTCTTCAGATCCTTAGACGCTTATTATCTGATTCCAGGGGAAATCTGGAATCGTCCGTGAACATAATATTGCACCAATCTGATGCTGTTAAGTTGAAATGTTGACTACACCACTGAAATCTTGCCACTCTGGATCGGGCGGCTAGTGAAATAGAAACGTTTGGTACTCGGGCTTACAGTCTCTTCACGTAAAGCCTTCGTCGCACAGTACTGGTAGATATTGTGTTGTGGAGGTCGTTTCTTAATTTCATTTGGCTACTATAGTGATATACCGATCTTTGGAAGGGGTGTTAGCCTTTGTTCGATTGGGCACAGGTTTCTTGACAATGTTTGGCTGGCTTGGAATTGTTTCCACATTCCAGAAATTATCGAATGATCAACGCCAAAGAAAAGAGCGACATTTTTGATTGATTGTCACGTACGCTTCAATGCATTCGACTGTACACCAAGGCTCACTATCTGCCATTCTTGTTCTTTAAACACGAATACCATCAAAAACTATCCTACGAAAATTATCAGCATATAAATGAACCACCTCAAATCCTTCAGAATGTTGGCGTTTTCAACTACTAATTAGCATATTTTCGGAAAGTCGGTCTTGATTGGTTGTAGCACATGATATTTGCATACTGCCATCTGCATCCACAGCTATCTTCAGCCAGTCGAATTCAGTTAAAATTGCTAATTTGTATTGCGTGCTTAACTTTTGGAAGCCAGTATATTACTAATTTTTGCTAAAAAATAGAAGCATCAAGAAGGACTTTTGGGATCGTGACCAGATTTGGAATGCAAAAACATCTTAATCGAACATGCAAATGATCAAAGTTTCAACGGAAATGAACAGGAATTGCGATCATAGCGCACATTTCTAGTGTGCAATTCGCAAAGTATAAAACCAGTAAACAGAGGAGGGAAATTTATGTTTTTTGTTGCTGCCATTGTAATTCCGTCAAGAAGCAACTAAAGATGCTATTACGACGATATCAAAGACCTTACAGACAACTAAACGACTTCGAACGTGGTCACACTGTAGGGTTGCTTGAAGCTGGATAGTCATACCGAGTAATAGGCCGCCACCTGCAGCGTACAGACTCTACTGTGAAAAGATGATGGCAGCAATGGTTGCTACAAGGAAATTGCTAACGAAATGAAGGCTCTGGAAGGCCAAGGAGCATAAATGCGAGGCAAGATAGGATGACTGTTCGCCAGGCCCGAACCGCCCCAACGGTATCATTGTCGACTATTCAACGCACTACAGCCACAGCCATAACTCTCGGTGTGATGGTGTGGTTTGCTATTTCTTATGACAGCAGGTCATCTTAGTCATCCTCTGTACATCTTTGACAGCTCAACGATATGTTGATACTATCCTGCGGCCGGTTGCATTACTCTTCATGGCACGTCATCTTGGGGCCATTTTCCAACGAGACAATGCTAGGCCACATACCGCTGGTAAATATCTGGACTGTCTCCGTGCGGTTGATACTCTTCCTTGGCCAGCAAGGTCATCAGACCTTTCACCAATCGAGCATGTGTGGGACATGGTAGACGGCCAGATTCGGGCACCGCAACATATCGCAGATCTGGAACGACAACTGTTGAATGCCTGGCAGGATGTGTCGCAGAATGACATTAGGAACCTCTACCACTCCTTGCCTCGACGAATTCCAGCATGCATTACCAGGGGCTGTTCAACCAACTACTAATTTGAACATTCAATGGGGGATTGTGAGCCGTGAACAGGTACTATGACCTTGATTTTTTAATCATTTTATTATCTGTGTATGAGCTGTACACATATTCAATTTCATCAAAAACAACCACTTCGTTCATGGTGCTTCGATTTTTTTGCAAAAGAGTACATATTCTATATATTTTTATAGTATTTTGTTTTACTTTGTACTATATCTTTTCTTTACGTGAATGCCAAAAGAAGGCCTTTAATATATAGCGCGTAGACATTTGAAGTGCTGTGTGAGAGTTACATTATTTGAATTAAAGATAGTTGATTTTAATGTTTCTTTTCAAACATTTGAGTCCAGTACTCTGCAAAGAGTTAAAGTTAGGTAAGGAAAATTATTAGGCTGAAAGGAAAATATCGGGAATCAATAACTTAGGGAATCCTTCATCATCATGGTCGTCATATAAAGCTTATTGATGACATGTAAAGTAACGCCCGCTTCGAAAAAACGTTAAGTGTAACATTATCCTCGTGATTATATTCAGTGTGTTCCAAGTCATCAACCATTAAAAGTCTATCCAAATGCCAGAGACCATCATGACAACAAAGGAAAGTGAATGAATGATGCTCATTTCACGGTCTTTTTTTAATGATATTTTTATTAGCAAAACAAATTTATTCTTTGTCCTGAAATTATGTTTTCCTGTATGTTATTGAACGGGCACTTAAGTGTTAAACATTAAAGATAATTATTTTTATACATTTGCTTTTATTTTTACGACTCATTATATTTTTCGTGCTTTATTTATCCATATAGAGCAGAGTTTCTTAAACTGTGGGTTGCGACTCCCAAAAATTTTATCAGTTTTGATATTTCTTCGATATTTTATTGTAATAGTTTTACAGTTACCAAATATTTTTATACAGTGCATCTGAAAATAAATAAAGATACGGCAATACAGAGAAAGAAAAAACGAAAACGTTTCGACGCATTCTTTTTATAATATAAATGTTCATTTTACTTGCTTTGCAGTGCCGCTGTCATTTCATCTGTTACTTAATTAAAATTTTCACATTGTTCTATGTCTTAAAATTAGAAATTAAAGCTATCTTCAGTATTACAATAAATTGGTATATTATATTACAGTACAAAGGAAAAAAACTGCCAGTTTCACTAACGCGTGTGTCGGATTTACGCAATGCTTATGGGGGGGTCCCACAAAATTTTTGTAAATATTATAAGGTCCTGGGGGTCGCGAAAAAAATCTCAGTGATAAAAAGGGGTCGCGACTGAAAAAAGTTTAACAAGCCCTGATATAGAGAATCAATTATGTAATCTTTAATTTCTTCTGATTTTTCTGTTGTGTAAAATAACTTTTCTTTTATGAGTGAGATATTTTCAAGAAGGTTAGAAACGTTATTATGACAAAAATAAATAAATTATTAACAAAATGAATTAATTTCCTGCTGAGGAGAGAAGAGTTGTTTGCTTTTTAATTGAAAAATAATTATTTATTTTTCAGAGATTGAAAGAAGTGTAAAATAAGATTATTTTAGATTTATTTTTTAAAGAAAAGTAAGGTTTCCGTTCATGCCTATTTACATGCCTTTATCTTGATGTCGGTTTGCTTTATGAAATTAAGGTGGACCTCAGTTTAAATCTGAATATTTTGTTGAAATTTAATTGAAATTTTGTTGAAATTATTATTATTATTATTATTATTTTTTGTATTTGTAACAGTATGAATATTTTGGATATTAAAATATCCTTGATGCTAGAAGGCATGAGGAAGGAATATACGAGTGATAACTATTGATAATGCCATAGGGATTATGGCGGGTCATAGCATTTAATATTACAACACCACATAATTAGCACTGTTATGGGCATTAGGAAAATATCCAGAATATGTGGAAAACATATCGGGGAATGTAAAACATAAAATTAAACGAAAACCTTAATTTGAGTCTTGTTTTTATTCCTGCCGGTTGCAGTGGTTGCTTTTGGGAGGCACAGACGAATATATAATGGAAACATGGACCAGCTATCGTTTAATCTAATTCACTAAGTTCATAAATATTTAAATCATGATAAATAATGTTTGATTAAAAATATATTTTCTTTGTTTGATAAAAAGATATTGCATAAAGATAGTGATTTGAATAAATCATTTCCTGCTAACAAAAGTTTCATAATTTTCTGTACTCGTATGTGATCTTTAGAAAGGCCAGTTTTCCTTCTTCCCTATATTTTGTTTTATCTACTTTAGATATTTAAGTACATGGAGTTTCTTCACGTCATTCATCACATCACAAAACTTCAGTGATCTATCTCATATTTTCGGTTTCAGTTTCGCAGTTTTAATTATTGAAGAAGATTTTCCTAGCTTTTCGTCTGTTAAATATATCTATTCTGTACAAAGCTGTACTGACATCAATACTATTCAAGTAAATAATAATAAAAATTTTCTCCAAATAAGTTTCAGGAAAAAAAAAAAAAAAAATTGTAGAGTTCCTCATTTTGTAATTCTAAGTTACTGTTGGAAGTGAAGAATCTTAAGAACTGATAAGCGAATAATCGCTTGAGTTCGTGTGACAGGAAACAACAAGATAGAAGGGTAAACTAATCCTTTATTATTCCAACTAAAGTTTAACAAAACTTTGTCTTGGAGTGTACAATAAAGCCGACACTTGGGCTTGAACTTAAGAAACTAAGAATTAAACTAAACTAATCTTAACTAAAGAGATATAGCCGAAGATATCAAAATTCTAACACAGTTGGCCCCTTAAAGTTAATTGACTGCGAAGCTATCAAAAGCCTAAAGTACGGCCGAGCGTGATAATAGCTTACGAGAGAGTAGCCTAAAAAGGCGGACGCGTGCAGCCAGAATACTTGGTATGTCTCTCACTAAGACCGAAGAACTTCGCGGTTAAATACCGCTCTTCCTCATTATGTATTCAGACGTGATTCTAAAACTACGTTCTGGCCGGAAGTTGAAGTTAAGAATCGATAGGAAAGGAAATTTAACTGTTAATAAAATTAACGTAATCCTTACAAAATAATTAAAAATAAGAGTAAAGAATTTATTACTTTAACCTTGACAAACTTTTTTTTGGTTGCAAAGCTTTCGAAATACAAGCAATTTAGTTTTTTAATAAATACCAATATTACTTTTAAATGCTATAATATGCCAAAGTTAATATATTATATTAATCGATCTCTGATTATTGGAGTAGTATCAGTATAACTTGGGCTGTGTAAAAAAGCTCACTTTCCTGTTCTTTTGTATGTTACAGTGAAACTATTGAAGAAAGCTGTATTTAATCATGCGAAAACACAAGTTATTCCAAGCTTACCGAAAATGAAGCGTTAATTTAAACGAGAAATGCATTTGAGCGTAGCTAAGCTCAAAAAGCAGCATATCAGTTCACACCAAACAATACATAAAATCAAAAAATAAGTGCAGAGTGTACCGCTTATGCAAACTAGAAGTAATATTCATGCAGTTTCTTCTTCCCAAGATGCAAAGGTAAACGCGTTCTGTCCACAAGCTCAGAAAGGATTTATTCATCAGCATTTTAGGTAGCTGGAGCTGCAAAGTAAAAGAGATAGGAAGGTAAGATCATCTTCGCAGTGTAACATAGCAGTCATGTCTGAATCTAACGAGGAAGCAAGCAGGTCACTAACGTCTACAATGTTTGTGCTTGTATGAGCCAGCGTCTAGTCACCCTCTGAGCTAGCTGCATGTAAAAAAATTAGCCTAGAAAGGTCACGCTATTAACTGTGAATCCATTGACATAATCTAAAGGTATTCGTTTAAAATATTTTTTACTTATTTTTACTTCAAAACTTTTATTAATGTTTTTATTAAGTGAATAATTATTCTTTCTGCTGGAGTACCTTTTATTTGAAATAGTTCCTCTCCTTTATTTAATTTCTTACTTAATCTGGAAATGATAAAGAAGTTAAAACTCATTCTCTTAATCAAAGAATAAACTGAAAGGACCACAAAATTTTTCTTTTTCAGTCTTTCTGTTTTATTAGCCCAAAGGGCTGTTAATTTCGTCTTGGCATTTTGCGTTGAAAATTTTAAAAAGCTGTACCACTTTTCAGATTGTTGGAACCAAGTATTATCACCCTGTATTATATTTAAAGAAATCAAATTGAGAAGAATCTCCATAAATGTATGTATGTATGTATGTATGTTTCTCGCATGGGGTAAAACAATGGTACTTAGAGCCATCAAATTTTGAATAACGTAATCCTTCACTCGAATGAGCATCTGAAAGCCCTAATTTGGAATCTGGAACTTATTTTATTATTGGTTTCATATTTTTAGAACTTTTAACGAATTTTTGAATAACAAGCTCAACGATTTCAATGCGAACGATGGCAACACTGTACGAAGAAAACGGGAGGGGGGATTTCTCTTCAGCGCGCGATACCGTGTATCGGAAATTTTAAAGATATGCTTTTTTAAAATTATTTTGCGATATTGAATTTTTATGGTTTAAGTGAAAAGAACGTGATATTTAATAAATAAAGGTAGCACACAAAACTTAAAAAAGGGCCTCTTTAGGAGTACTATGAAATCTAAAAACTGTGAGTTTTTTTAATTTAATTATGATTAATATTTTGAAAGAATTTTTGTTGAGATATTCGAACATTTTGTTTTTTAATCCCATATTGATGCCTTCCAAGTCAATTCTCTCTTCCGATTGTGACGTGATCACGCGAGGATGTTCTTTTTTTTTTCCTCGTTACCATCAGCACTTCTCTTTGTTTCCTTGTTCTTGCGATGAGTCGGATTGTTAAGTACAGTGCGAACTTATTTCTCTGTCACCTTCTAGAAGGTTGGGGTGAGCTTAACGATCTCATCTGCGACGTCACGTCCGAAGGGCTTTGTTTTTGTATTTGATGTTGCGAAGTTTGACTTTTCTTTTGTTGTTGCCGCTGTTCAGATTTACCGACAACTGATGATGATAGTTTCTTGTCGGGCAGTGAATAAAAACACATTTTTGAATGTTACAGAGCTCCATATTTAAGTGTTACCCTTCATTATCTTGCACTAGCAAAGTCAGTTTTATTTTTTCATCGTTATACTGATGTGCAAAAGCATAGGATTTAAATATTTTATCTTTCTTTATTGTGTGAAAGCAAAGTGAATTTTATTTTTTTCCCATCATTACGTTCAATTCCTTTTATTTAAATGATTTCATTGTAGTAGAATGCAATATAAAGATTGTATTTTGCATAATTACAAGATTACGAAGATTTATTTTCGCAATTATTTGGTTTAAGGACATATTATATTTGTGCATACTTTCTTTTTCTTCTAAGGTTGACTTACGCGCTTGGCCAGTTACTGTTAAGTTCATCAACATTTGAAGCTCCGGTTTGCTTCTTTATAGTTGTTAAGTAAGTTTTATAATAGTTACGTAAGTCTCTTTTCTCAAATTTTCCCTCCTTCACGCTACCAATGTCTATCAGATGAAATTTTATGCGACCTCTTCGTTGTGTTTACTCGATTTCCTTACACGTTGTTTTTATTCGTTTGGTAACAGTTTGGGGAAAAATCACTCTCAAAACTGTTAACCCCATTTATGAAAGGCTTTACCGTCATAGAGGACTTGGTGAGTTGAATTGTTTTGTAGAAATTGTTTTATAGAGCATTAGGAATATGAAATCCTTAAAAACAAATTGGTTCTTCGTTAGGAGTAGAATGTGGGATTTCCGAATAATCCTGCAAATGAGCAATCGAAAGTGTACGTAAGAAAAATATACTTAGTTCTTTGAAACTATTTGATTGAAGACTATAAGGCGTAACAAGCATCTCTTCCAAGAATTGCACTCTCATAGATCCAATTTTAAAGGCATATTTCGCCATGCAATGTTTTATTCCAAGACCCAAAGTATTGCTATTTATGGGCAACCAAAGTCGCTATACGTTGGTAGCTTGTTCCGGGGTTCGAATCACGACGAACGGGCTTCGTTGCATGGGCGTTTTCACGGTTTTCTCCACGCGTAACTCTCCCTGGAGCATTTTCAAAATCTACTTTACTTTCTGGTGTCGCGTGTGTTCAAATATTGCTATATTATTGCTTACGCATATAATTAGGATTACCTTCATCGCTCAAAACCGTATCTTTAAATTATTAAAAAAATTCTTATATTTATATCTTACGTATTATGCTTTGTAAATAACCTAACTTTTATATCTTCATTGTTCTTATGCATCTATAAAATTCGAAATGTCACATGTTCCACAAAGGGTAGGGTCTTCGTACCAAGGTACTCTGGTGTAAGTCACCACTAGATTCACAGTCGTCCTCGCGTAACGTATATAACGAGCCGTTTCCTTTCGACGGCATCCCTCTCCTTTGGCAGATAGCCTTCGAATGCTTTGCCGTAATCAAATAAACCAAATCTTTATGGGTACTTAGCCAATCTAAAAGCAAGCTAGAGCACAATCGGGAAACTTTCGCTCGTGTTAGTAATAAATGATTTAGTGTCTAACTCGCACTACCGACTGAAGATGGTAACCAAGCTACTTAGCAAAATTTATGGGAAGGTTCCGTTTGGCAGAGTGCTGGGGGAATTCGTCGTCCAGATTGATAGCAACATTACAGTATTTCCACCTAAAAGGCAACTAGATGAATGTCAGCTTGAAGCCTAGTCGTACGGACCAAGTGTAGCGGCAAATTATTGGTCGTCTCTTAGTTCGATGACTGCCGCCCAGACGGTATAGTGGTTAGGGAAGCCGACTGCGGTACTAAAGGACCCGGGTTCGAATCCCGGAGAAGGCATGGTTGTAAATGTTCGTCCTATCATAGGAGGCAAAGGCGTCTCACCCATTAGGTGCCTTCATAATAAAGTGACCGCCACTTCCGGCCTTAGTAGTGGCCAAGCAAGTCAGCTGAGGGTCCGCCATAGGTATTTAAAAAAAAAAAAAAAAATCGAAGACCAAATGTAGAAAGCAACAGGAAATTAGGAGAAACAAATCCTTGAAAATAAAATATGCACTCAATAAGAGTTAAGCTTCAGATCTCTAGACTCCGGGTCACTGTACTAACAGAAGTGTACTTGGGAGTAATGCTTTTAATTCCTTTGCTGCATATAAAGTAAACGCAAACGAAGATATTCAACGAAATTCTTCTTCTGAATATCATACTGCAGTAGTGGCGATATTTGAAAGTTTCTCAAAATACAGACTAAAAAGCGTAGGTACACGTTTGATCACGGCATATGCTAACAGTATTATTGTTAAAGGAACGAGACGCCACTGGAACATCAAGTTCTTAAAACTGAAGAGCCGTACACAACGACTATCAATTAGTGCCTTAAAATGATGGCCGTTTCGAATGCTGCCACAATTATTGCCGATATACTACTTTCAATCCTTCTAACAAGTTTTTTTTTTTGGCTTTTTTCTATTGTAATTTTCTTTCCGTTTTCATAATCGATTGCAACAATGCTGCATTCAAATCCCGTTACTTCAGTCCCACAATGTCATGATCTTTCTGGTATGTACTTGCCCATGCAGCGATTATTAACTTCCTGCTGCAAATTCAGTACAGTCTTGGCTGAAAATATAAGTTCGGGCACGACTGTTGTTTGAAATGGAGAAAAAAAAATGAAGCTTCATGTTTAATATATCATTTACCAATTCTCTGTATAGTACTCGGTAACACATTACATTTACTTCAGACATGTAGCCATATTTCTGACTTGTGATTTATAATCATATGAAATATATATTTATTTAAATCAACGGTAGAAAACATACGAATTTGCATTTTCTAAAAACCGTTAAAAGAATGCATATGCCATAAATCTCACCTTTCCTTAAAAATGGGTGGGGTAAATCTCTCATGCTATCGTTTGGATTTTGTGTTCGAAAGCGCGACGTTTTTACAGTTATTGGAGATTTCTGGAAAATATCTTTTGTTTTAACGGCTTGTTCTCTGCAAGAAAACGAAACTCTAGCTTCTCTGAATTCACCGTCTATCAATCGATTAAATGATAGATGTATGTATTGATATGTGTACATTGTCATTCCTAAAATTCAATTGAATGAACACTAAAAACTTCTCGAAAATATATGGAACATGCGCTTTCGTTTTTAGCCATTCATGCTCGATTTCCTGAAATAACGCGCACGAGCGATTTCGAAGAATAGAGAATAAATGTCTACAAACCGGATCAAGTGCCTCGTAAAATTGTTTCGCTCTCTATTATCCTAAACTTCACCTTGCCAAATTCTCGTACTTTAATGTAAATTTCGAACCTCTTTGTTTACTTTATGGTAAAACGCATACTTGTAGTATTCTTCTGTTACATATGCATTTCGCTATATTGGGCTGCATAACTGGTGTACTGTGAAAATATGGTAGTGTAGACATTTTTTGAACAAACTTTTTTTTTTTTAAGCCCAAAGGGCTATTAATTTCGTTTTGGCATTCTGTGGCGTTTCACTATAAACGGCGTTTCACTTTTCAGATTGTTGCCACCAAATATTATCGACCTGTATTATGTTTAAAAAAATTAAATAATGAAGAATCTGAATAAATGTATGTATATTTCTCGTATTGTGATAAAATAACGGTACCTAGGGCCATCAGATTTTGAATAACGTACGTATCCGCCCGAATATTGGCATCTGAAAACCCAAATTTTGAATTCGTTTTATTATAAATTTCATATTTTGTAAAGCATATATGAGTTTTTGATTAAAAAATTCAGCGATTTCAAAGCGAGAAAGGGCAGCACTGTAGGGGGGGGATTATTTCCAGCGCGCCAGACTGTGTATCGGAAGATATGCTGATTTGAAATACTTAGTGATATTGCTGTTGAATTGAATTTTATGTGGTACATGGTAAGAACATGATATTTAATAAATAAAGGTAACACACAGAACATTAAAAACACGCCCCTTTGGGCGTAATGTAAAATCTGAAATTTTTTAGATTATTATTTTTTTTTTTTTTGTTTGTTGTGTGTGTGAAACTTTCATATATCTTGTATGCAGGTTTAGTTTTTTTAAGGAATCCATAGTTATTAAGTCAAATGCTTGCGTAAACCGAATATATATGTATATATATAAACACATTTAAATTTAAATTTTAACAAACACGTATAAAAGTAAAAAAGCAAAATTAAAGCCAAAATTAAATTTAAAGCCAAAATAATTAAAAAAAAATTATATATATATATATTATTTACTAAAGAAATATTGATTATATTATCTCCTAATATCAATTTAGTAGAATGTATCAAAAGGAGGAAACCCATATGTGTACTTTTAATTAAGAAACACATACATATTTATTATTCTGCTTATTCTTAGTATTTTCTGGTTTGAGTGCGCCTTTGGGGCCCTTTTTTTTGGGGGGGGGGTAAGAGATAAACTGTTGCACTTTCATACAAGGAAAACGGCAATGATTATATACATTATTGTGAATTTTGTTGTTTGTTAAAGGACCATACGTTCCGGATTTTTGCAAGACTGCAGTGTTCCGTCGCAAATTATATCACCAAAATTTTCGTGCATTTGTTTACATTTGAATTAAGTTTTGCTTGCAGGTTGATTTTTTCCTCTGTGCTTTGTTTCATTAAGCAGTTGCTCAGCCCAGAGATATATGCAAATTTTTTGAAAAATGGCGTAGGTTAAAATGGAAAGGAAATCCTAACCGGTACGATTCTGAACAGACGTTTGTTCGCTTGTGGCTTACCTCCATGGTATAGTTAGTAGTGTTACTCGCCTAGAGAGACATTCTTGTCTAGTAAAAGTGAATGCTTGACGTTACCCCGCTGCTGAGTTTTGGAAGTAGTTGTACTTTTCAGTTTGATCCAGTTAGTGCCGTAACTTCGCATAGAGCAGCTGGAGTAGTAATTGAGCTGATACACTGTAGAATTCCAGCAAGCAGCTGTCAACAAAAGTAATTTTTTTGGGGGGGGGGATGAAGTATCATTTTTAGTGCAAGACCCGCGAGTTGTGATTAAGTTAACTTTCACTTTTTGAGTTGTACACCCAGGCACCCTCCTCCGCCCCCAAAAAAAAGAGGGGAGGGATATAGTTTTATGTCTTTCGTTTTACTCGGCCGAATGACGAAATTCAACTTGCGTTTTTCATGTCTTGAAAGCGCGATTTAGGATATATATTAAATTTATATATAGCTTTGTTCCGAATAAGTTCAACATTTTTTAAACACTATTACTTTTTACACACTCTGGCGCCGCCACTCGTTAATAGGATAACCACCGGAATAATTGAAAGTACACTGTATTCGTGCGATTTTTCACGAAACTTGGCACTTTGGCATAAATTGAGGTGATGATCGAAATATGGAAAGCAAATCGTGAAATCACTTCAAAAAAGTCCGACTTTGTGTTAAAATAATGCTATATATAAATCTATAATATATCCTAAGTCGCCTTTTTGAGACATGAAAAACCTAAGCTGAATTTCGTCAATTGCCCCATTAAGAACGGGAGATACAGAACTGCCACCCTTTTTTTTTTACCCTGGTACCTTGCATCCACAGTAAGCGTTAACACATTAGCTGCTAGGGTAAGTATCCGAAATTTCACTGGAAGCTGAATAACGTAAAAGCATATACCTCAACAAGCTTTAGCGCGTGATTGGCTATTAGATATCCACAACACGCTCTAGCGCGTGCTCGGCAGCACACAATGTTTTAGAGGCGATAACTAACAACAAGTAGAGATAATTTTTTAAGGTTAGCAATTAGGTGCAAATAGTGCAGTTAACTAATTAGAGATTTTTTGGTTATTATACCTTCCGTAAATGTTCTTGGATTTCTTTGATATGAAATCGACACTGATTGCCGTAACGATGAGTACGGGTTCGAATCCAGGAGACGGCATGGTTGTAACTGTCCGTCCCTTCATAGGTGAAAAAGGTGGTCCCCTATTAGGTACTTCCATAATGAAATGGCCACCAGTTCCGGCTCATGTAGTGGTGCAAGACTAATGGCTATTTAATAAAGTGCCAGGACATTAAAAAAAATTCCTAAGTGTGAGGGAACTCTCGAGGTCCTCAAAGAGATTAGTCTGCAAAAAAATTCCTCTTTCTGTTCCATATCGTTTCATGCTTAGAAAATGGACTAAGATATTAAATTATCAAAAGACATATAAGCAGGGCTGTGGACGAGTCGGTAGGGAAAATGACCGACTCTGACTCCTGGAATTTTAATGACTCCTACTCCCTCATATATATATGTAAATATATACACATGGGTTAAGGCCTTTTTTAATATAAAAGTAGTAATAGATGTTACAGAAAAAAATTGATGGCATAGAAAATTATTTATATTAATTAGCATTTATTATGAAATGGAAAAACTGACATTAGTTGTTTCTAAGAAACAGTATAGCTTCGACAAGATCTTTGTTGGAGGACCATAGATCCGATTTGATAAACTTCAGAGCTGAGAAGTGTCTTTTCATGCTAAGGAGGAAGAGCTATTACTGTTAGGGCTACTTCTTTTAACTTTTCAGGATAGAATTTTATAAGTTTTAAAAGAGGTGTCTTGCAAGTGTAATCATATTTCTCTATTTTTTGAAAGGCCTTGTAGAAATCTTGTTTGTATTTTTTTTTTCATTTTTATATATCTAAATGCTCTTGGTTCTTTATTTTCATTTGCTTTGTCTTAGCCTTTTCAATATTATCCAAAAATATGTCTCAAAATCTAATTCATCACTGGAAGAGGATGATAGAGACTCAGTTGCAATGTGTGCAGTTTGATCGTCCTGATTGCAACACTCCAATTGTTCTCAAAATAATTTCATTCTTATTGAAAGTTCATAGAGTGCTTTCTTCGCCTTCTTAATTTGTTCATCATCCAGCAAATTTCGGTGTTTTGGTTCTATATATAATGAAAACAGCAAGATTTCATTGTCTAACAAACTATTTTCTCTTTTCTTCATTGAAGAAATGATTGCTTCTACAAAAGCCCCCCCCCCCACATTTCAGAAAAAACAAACTTCACATTCTTCCATTCTTACGTCCTCTTAATTCTTCAGATTGTAGCTTTTTTGTGGTTATATACGGTGTAGAAAGAAGAGTTTCCAATTCTGAAAGATCATTTCACAGTCTTTCTGTTAGTGAAACATTAGGGTTATCTACATCTTCTAAAAACGTTCTTAATTCTAACAACCTCTATATCATTAAATATGTACTTCCATCGCGTTTCTTGATCAATAACTGCTCCTTTTCCTGCTCGCTTCCTAAGAAAGGCATCAATTGTGGGAGTTCTTGCTTCTATTGCTGCTAACTTAAATTTACCACCGAGATTTGTAGCTAAATGAAGTAACTAAACGAAACAGTTTAATCACTAATGACAAATATCACATTTATTCTCCTCCCTTATATTTATGTATTAATGTGTCAATAAAATAGAAAATAACTATTTATTAATGTATATAGTTCATAAATAAAAATAATAACTTAGTTTGTCATTACTTTTTTTTCAATTCACTTTGATTTCATTTCAAATTCAAACTGTCCAACAAAAACTGGAATCGGAGTCGACCTGTTTTTAGCGACTCCAGCTCCGACTCCTTTTACCCCAAAATCTGCCCGACTCCGACTCCGCAGATATGCATATAAGTGAATCTCCTTTTGGAATGTGTGCATATGGTAGAAAGCTGAAGATCCAGGGAAAAAAAAAAAAAAAAAAAAAAAAAAAAAACTATTTTGGCAAAACTAGTTACTTGATAAACTGCTGAATGAACTATGATATTTAGAAACACGTGAAACATATGAAAAATTAAATAACTGTCCGCCGCAGTTAGCTAGGACCAGTTTTTATTGTGGAAAAAACAAAGTTGCCTCCAGCGTACTGTTGTTTTTAACTTAAATTACTAAGCAGGATAGGATCTTAAACGCTGTTAGGAGAATTTACCTGAATTTTGATCATTCAGTCGGTACTCCATTAAAAGAAACGTAAAGAGAAATTATAATTAAGTAATACGGGCAATCCACCCAATTAATTCACTGTAAAACAATCCACCTTAATTAATTCACTATAACACAGGCAATCCACCTTAATGCAAAGTCATGGTGCATTTTTACTTTATTTATTCTAAAACATAAAAACTATACAATGTTGCTAAACAGTAAAAATTTAACCTTTAAAGAAATTACATTTATACAAACGTTGAGTTGCTCGCGACAAACGCATTCTGCGGCTATTGATAATATTCATCGAAACGGTGTCTTTGTTAGGACATATGATCTAATATTAGAATGAAGAACTACCAAAACGAAATCTATGTAATGCAAATACCGTATAGGTATTTCATGCGAAAAATCAAGGATCGCAAGAAGAACAGCATAAGTGAATAATGATGAGAAACAAGCCGACATATAAATGAACATCAAACCTGGGATCTTTGTAGTGTCTTTCAGCCGGAAATACGTGAAAAGTTAAGTACGCATGGAACCGTCTAGAAAATTCATAAGAATTACATAATAGCTTAAAATAAGGTTTAAAAAGTAAATTGCAGCTCGAAGCTTAGCAGGAAATAGAAGCCGACGCAAGTGATAAAACTCCAGTGGCTGAAAACATAGAAAAGTTTTCTTTAATTTTGCTTTTGGTACAGCATACATCTAAGGCTGAAGAGAAGCACATTTCCTCTTTGATTAAAACAGTATAAGAAAAATATAATTAAAAAAAAAATAAACATTAAAAAAAATCTGAAAGCTTTCAGATTTTATATTATTTCCAAAGAGTTTTTTTTTTTCCTATTTACACACATATCCACATTTCTAGAACATTTGGGATAATGTCTCTAGGCTAAAAATATTTAACAACACCATATCTTTAGAATTTCCAATAGACAGACTCGCGCGCTGGAATTAATTTTTTTTGGTACTATGTTGCCACTGCTGGATTTCAAATCGTTGAGTTTGATAATTAAAAATTCATTAAAGTTTTACAAACTATGAAATATGAAATTAAAAATTCAATATTTGGGTTTCCAGGTGCACATGTTCGGGTGGATAACTACGTTGTTCAAAATATGATGGCTGTAAGTACCGTTGTTTTTTCACATTGTGAGAAACATTCATGCGGTTATTTATTATTTAATTTCTTTAAATATAATACAGGGCGATAATATTTGGTGGCAACAATCTGAAAAGTGAAATGGGCATTTATAGTGGACCGACTCAATACGCCATTTCGAGATTAATAGCCCTTCTCGGCCAACGCTTTTTTTGGGCTACGAAGCATTATATTTAAAATTTCTGAGGCATCGTAGTAAATTTTTTTAGAATTTAAAATGTGCTATTTAATGCATTTTAATGTGCTATTTAATACATTTTAAATTAGCTGAAATTTCGTTTACTTTTTTAAAGATGAAAAAAGCTTCTTTAAAATTTTTTCTCTAATGATTAATAATAATCAGGAAACATAATTTTCCCATCTTAATCTATGCAATTAAAGCTGCTAATTATTATTTTTTTAATTTTTATATCTTTTGATTTCAACTATAATGAAATTAAATTTACTTGGATGTCCATGAAATAATCATGCTGATTTTTGCTACTGTTAACAAGAAGATATGTGTGTAGATAACCTTTGTTTGCTCTTCTAGTCAAAGGTATGGAAGAATTTGATCTTGTTACCTTTCCTTACACTTGAGCACGCTTTCAGTAATAGTGCCAGATAAGATCAATATTTGTTTTTCAGGAAGTTAGATTACACAAAAAGAATCCATTCATTGGCCTAGAACGATTCTGTATTCTGTTTTATTAATTTTTATTCTTTCTGGTATTATGTGAAAATATATCTAACAGGTGATGGACGGGGACGCCTGGTGTCGAACAGAGGTAAACAGGCACGTGTCCTGAGTCCTCCACCATCTAGAGACAACGCCTCCCTGAAGCCTCAGGAGACTGCATCGGGAGTTTATTAAAATTATAAGAAAACTGGTTACATGACCGTTCTAGAATCCTTGTAATACAGTATTTTGAGGTACTGTTATTTTGAGGTGTTGCTTTTGACAAAGTGCTTTGAAATTTAAGATGGTGAAACAAATACAGTACAAAAATATTAAAAAAAAATACAAGTACATAAAATATAGGGCAATACATAAAAATACAAATACTATACAAGAAAATAAAAATACAATTCAGTACAATAAAAACGAAAAATTTAGCAGGTCCCCAACAATCACGAGACTTGCATATTGTTATTGATGCTTAGAGTGATGAAGCCCTTATTACAGTCCGTTTTTAGAGAGCGAATTGGGTACAACATTGTCGGCTACTGGGAGTAAAGTTGGGGTAAAACAACCGGCAGCTTTTGATGGTAGTGATTTGCGTAATAACACATAGTCGTGTGTCTTTATAGCTGCATATCTGCAGTTATTAGATACAGATGTGCGGGGAAAATGCACACTGTCTGCGTGCAGTGTACTTGAATTGTGCAGTAGCTTTATACATATGTAACAGGGACAGAGAAAAGTGAACGGGGAAACCACTTCGTCAGTAACATTTACAGGTATTGCTCCCCCGCACCACTGTAACCGCTGGGCTTTCGGTTGGCCCGCATCAAAAGCCAGTCCAACAAGACGTTTACAGAGATACTTTGCATTAATTCTAGACTTCGTATTGAATATACGATTGCAATAACACGGTATTACAATAAACTTAATCGATTAACAAAAGTTGGATTGTGGCAAATTAATATTTCATTTCATATTTACTTTAAAATTTACCGGGATTATATCTAAATAAGATTTGTATTACATTACTTCCCTTCTCCATCTGTTCCTTAAAAAATTTAGAATGAATAAAAGTTTTTGAAACTTTATTGATAAACTTTTTGAGGTACTGTTATCTTCCAGAATCAGTTTCCAGGATTCTGGAATTCAGCTTTTGGAATTTTAAAGTGATTTATTCCGATGCGATACTTGAAGACAACATCATGTTGTTATGCTAAACAACGGAAAAATGAAAACCAGTTAGCAACGTTAATGGTCGTCAGTTCTTAAAAAGAGTAAGATCAGTAATTTATCTAACATTTTTTGATTGCTCAACTTTTGTGCGTTGTTTTATATTGAATTCCATTTAATAAATCTTTTAAAAATCAAATGCCGAGATGCAATCTCAATAGTATAAACAAAACAATTTTGTTTTTTTAAGCTTATCGTTACTATGGCAACATTCGATGAAATTTAGTCGGTGCCACAAGCTGAAACTGAAAACTATTGCGCTTGTTGAATATTTCGTTAGGTTAGGTTATTTAAATACGACGAAATATACAAGAGCTATCTATCTGTGTGGGAAGGATGGCTTCTAAAGAACCGTTTAAGAGAAATTGGTTCGTATCCATTCTTCGGGATTTAATTCTCGGCCGCTGTTGGGCTTTTTGAATATTTGATCAATCTCAAGTCTTTTCTTGCTTTAAATCACTCTCCGTTCTTTTATCTTATAATCAAACAGTGTGTGATTTATGGGATATGACATGCCGCGTATATTCTTGAGCTAATTCACGCGAATCCTGGTTGTAATTTGTTTTTGTCGATGCCTCCGTTTAAAACATTTTATTTTTCTGAAAATATCAACTCTAATTTGGTTAAAGCATGCAATCTGATATTTAATTTCCCGTAAATACTTGTTGCTGCCTGTGGTGAGTCAATTTTGTCCTTGGCATTCACCTCAAAAATTTTCGTTCTGCGAGGAAACCCGCCTCTATAATCGGCGAGCGAGCATTCATAGATAATTCACGTTGCCGTGTTGTTTAGCGCCGGTTTCAATTCGAAGGTGATTGCACAGATAACGGCCAGCGGTCGATTTCGGGGCTGTGGTTGGATAACTGCCAGTCCCCCGGGCCGAGCGAGCGTGCAGACACCACCGACCAGTTCGCGATGCCGTCTGCGCCTGCAAGCACTATTTATAAACTCAATCGCGTTGTTATGCATTCGATATGTTTGCTGTCCTGTGTTTTATGCATTTTTGCAAAGTTGCACGGAATCTTGTGCAGAAAGGTTGCCAGATAATAACCTTTTCCTTACCCATTATTCTGTTTTGCAGTTTAATGGCGAAGAAATTGTCGCAGATTTATTCTCGCGAGTGTTTCGTTGATTGTTCCTTTTTTCACAACCGTATAATTTAATGGGTTTAATTTGCTGAATATTTCACTGATGAATTTTTTTATTAGCGAATTAATTAATGCAAACATTAATTATGCTATTAAACTTCTGACGAAGAATCATTCGGATTCTGAATATAAGCAAAATTACTTAATTTACTAATTACAAATTTACTCTTTAATCTTCATGTAATTTTGTGAACAATGAATAAAATGTCCACACGCACACATACACAAAAAAGTCGACTCTCATATTCATTTTTAAGTTATACAGTTTCTTCGCAAACAAGACCTTTTTAAATCAAAGTTCTATTAGCAGCTATCGACTTTTTTTTTTTTTTTTTTTTTTTTTTTTTCCCTCAGGTTTATGAAGGGAAAACAAGATTATGGTAAAGCATGATGTGATTTGGGTGTCTCTCCTAACCTTTGGGTTTGGCTTGGTTTAGTTGATTATGCAAAGAACTGTCTGCTTAAGGGGAGGGATGCTTCGTGGAGGACCTTCTAAGGAAAACTGGCTCGTATACATGTTACACACGAGGAAAACCACGAAAACGCCCATGCAGCCAGCTTGTTCGCCTGGAATCGAACCCAGATTGGAACTACCAGTGTTCAGGGATTTTACCGCTCGGCCGCTGGTGGGCAAACTTTGAGCCTCATAGGCTTAAGAAGTGCAGATATTCTCTTCTAGGGGATGAGTAAAAATTGAGACAGAAACCTGCATATCATTACTTTAAATTTTCTTTTTAATCGAGACCAAATTTTTAAATCCCTGTATAAATTAATACTTATATAAAGCCTTCCCTTTCTTGGCCCCATCATGGCCGAGCTGTCATTGCTGAACACTCGCTTTGGATCTCTGTTCGGTCCAAGATTTTGTCTGGCTCCATGGATGGTTTTCGTGGTTTTTCCCATATATAAGTGAATACCAGCCAGTTTCCCTTAGAATGTCCTATACGAAAGTATCCCTCCTCTTAGGAGAAAGCCCTCGTGTGCTTTGCCATATTCCAGTAATTCCAGCATCCCCTTTCGAATGCTGGTTACGCTATTTATTCTTGCGTGTAATAATTTGTCTAGAATAACAGGCTGTTTATCCGAATTAACTGAAACAGAACCATTTCGGATAGCAGGATCGGGTAACCATATAAACCATTTTTAGAAGTTAAAAGCAGGAAAACATATACCATTATAAACAAGAATATTATATTACATTTTAGATATCTTCAAATGCATTTACTTACATATGCTCTCAGAATTTGAATGATATTGTAGATTAGTTCGCAGCAATAATTAACCATTTTTTTGTAATTAAATTTTATTTAAAATTAAATCAACTTTATATTTACTTTTTACGAATAGAGAATGTTTATTCAATTCAAATATGTATTACTATATATGTAAGCACTTATATTATTAAAATAGTAAATGATTTTCTTTTAAATTTTTTCCCTAGCAATGCTTACAGATTGTTTGATGACCTGTAATACGTGAGAGTCCTTTCCTAAACAGAAATTTCCCAATTCACTATTTTCTCGTACGATATCAGTTTTTTTCTGTTCAAAACATATGTTTACTCCTAAGGTATATGTAACAACTAAAAGAAAAGTACTGATCAAAGATAATTAAATTTAGTGAATACGTGGATTCACTCATCAGTTCAGGCTTATTGTTCACCTATGAAAGATAGACCCGGTATTCGAAACATTCCAGGAAAGTTCTATTTGAATTATAAGAGAGAAGGAAATGCTTCTAAAATTTTCTGTTTTCCGTACACGCGGAGACCGAGGCTTCTCTATGAAACGGTCTGGTCTTTTTATAAAAGATATAACTATTTTCCCACACATAAAGAAGCATGCAAAAGACTTGCTATTCGTGGGGCCATATGAGCTGTTTTTCTTTGACAGTACCTCCATGAAGGCATCCAACCCTTAGCCAGAGAGACTTCGCGTGTTTTGTCTTAGTCAACCGATCGACCATCATTCCTACTTTACGACTTACTGTAGAACACTGGTTTGTCTAAATCAGGCAATGAAATATAACCTCAGCAAAGTTAAGACTGTATGAAAGAAAATTATTATTTTCGTGTTTGCAGCCTGACTTTTAATAATGTTTGTAACTTTTTATGAGAATGTTTTTCTTTCGTTTTCAAAACCCCATGTTGCATCTTGCTTCGAAATTTAGAACTGAAAAGAAAATGTTCAATCTATTGTTCTCCTTAGAACTACTGTAACTGGTATGCCTACTTTTAATAACTTGGAGATGTTACATTGATACTGGGATGGTGGCGGTATACGGTACTCTGATGGCACGACTGCATGTGGTAACTGGTGTTGTTTGGGTTTGTTAAGGTTACGCATTACTTACTGAATATAACTAATTATATAGAACTAAAATAGATTTAATACAAATCAATGGAAAGTTCCATTAACAATAATGAAGACACAGAAACGATCATTGTAAGTTATGCGTGGATTATGTGAGGATCTTGCTAGGAGTCTTTCTCGTCCAGAGTTTAAGTGCATTTTGAATCCTTTTGATTAAAACAGTTTGCAGACTGAATTAGTTACACCCTCATAATTTTTCGGTTATATTTTACATCCTCTGATTCGTTGCAATTGAAGCGATATCAGAGGAGGAACATGACCGTCAGCCTCCCTGAAATCGAGAGGCTTTGGGGACAGACACAGTGTAGATCGCTAAAATCCCTTTACAGTGGCTGTGAAGTTACACTGCTGGCCACCTTAAATGCAACACCCTAAAGGAAGCATGCAAATAACATGAAATTTACAACATGCATTAGCGGAGGTGAGATATGCAAATGATTAGAATTTCAGTGCAGACGCACATCACGCGCGCCTGTGGCGCCACTTCAAAGCGCTATTTAAGGCTTGGAGTTTTCGAGGATTTCAAA
Source organism: Stegodyphus dumicola (assembly GCF_044657685.1). Taxonomy (NCBI): domain Eukaryota; kingdom Metazoa; phylum Arthropoda; class Arachnida; order Araneae; family Eresidae; genus Stegodyphus; species Stegodyphus dumicola. The sequence goes on along the minus strand of NC_140773.1, from coordinate 213,092,028 downwards.
TTCGGCAATTGTATTTTTCTTGTGGTTCTTTAAAAAGAAAAATCAATTATGCCTCGTAGTAAACAGCGATCATCGTTTGATCAAGTATTCGAGTTCGGCAGAGGAAGGATAGAGGCCTACCGAGAGTGTGGATAATCTTTCAGGGAAATCGGTAGTCGTGTTGGACGAAATCAAACAACTGTAATGCGGATATGTGACCGTTGGATGCAAGAGAGAACGACGGACCGACGTGTTCGATCGCATCCACCTCAGTGCACCACTTCACGTAATGACAGTAACATTGTGCGCATGACAGTGACGGATCGCTCAGTCATATCACGAACCATAGCACAGCACATTCAGTCTGTAACGCATCATCCAGTGTCTGCGCGTACCATTCGACGCCGTTTACAGCAGAATGGTCTATCCGCAAGACGTCCATTGCTTCGTCTACCCTTGACGCAGAACCACAGACGTCTCCGCCGCCAATGGTGCGATGAAAGAAGGATGTGGACGGGTGAATGGGATGAAATTGTCTTTACTGACGAGTCACGCTTCTGTCTGCAGCACCACGATGGTCGGATTCGGGTCTGGAGACACCGTGGAGAGAGGATGCTGAACAGCTGCGTTATGCACCGCCACACTGGTCCTGCACCGGGTATTATGGCATGGGGCGGTATTGGATATCACTCTTGCACTCCTCTAGTACGCATTGCCGGTACTTTAAACAGCTAGCGCTACATCTCCGGGGTATTAGAGCCAGTTGTCCATATCTCCAGGGCTTGCCCACAGCCATATTTCAACAGGATAATGCGCGACCACACGTGGCATGCATTGTCTAAGGGTTCTTCGTCAATCGCCAGATTGAATTGCTTCCGTGGCCGGCTCGCTCTCCGGATCTTTTGCCGATAGAAAACATGTGGTCCATGGTTGCTGAACGATTGACCCAGATTACATCTCAAGCTGCCACACCAGATCAACTTCGGCAAAGTTTGCAAGCTGCTTGGTCTGCTGTATCCCAAGAAGACATCCAAAGTCTCTTTGAATCAGTGCCGAGGCGTGTGGCAGCAGTGATCTCCAACAATGGGCGGCTACTCTAGCTACTAATTCTGGAAGGAACCACACTTCACAGAAGTCCATAAATTTAATCATTTGATACTTGGTCAAATGTTATCTACTAAATAAATTTTGTTGTGATATCTTTTGTCTTTTTTTGGTGTTGCAATTTGGGTGGCCAGCAGTGTATAATTCTTGCACTGTCAAGTGATGCCAATGTCAATATCGGAGCCGTAACCGAACGAATTATTATTTCTACAATGTCAGAACCTGTCGTCTCATACCTCGTGGCAGCTCGAATACTGCGACGTGTGGGGGATAGCACACGTGAATTTCTTACCTTTGTGTGTTCCGCCGCATGCGAAGCCAACCAATGCTCGCAAAGTCGAAAGAGTTGAATTATTTGAATTCGTCTGCGAAAAGCTCTTTTGTGACGAGGTTGAGTATTTCACTTCAATGAAATGGATTCAAATTCAAAAGGTTTTTCGCACTGCATTTCTGATTCGATTCATAGATGTCGCCGTGAGGAAAGCCTCCGCTAAAACATCAAAACGTTGAACAACTGCGAGCCCTGCGGCCGTGTCAGTGGTATTGCCCTTTCGCATGTAACTGAACGCGTACCTCCTCCACCCGCCCACCTGAAGAAAAATAACGAACTAACGTCACTCGCGCTACCATGGCTCCTAGCTCAACAAGTATTCAACAGGCCCAACTAACCACGCTTAACCAACAGCGAACACAGCCCGCCAAAGTACGGTCAACCACATCAAACGCAAAAGGCTCAAAATATGGCAACAAATCGTACCTTCTCATTAATATATAGATACTACGGGAGGGTGTATGGCAATACGCGAAGCCAGCCAATGCTCGCAAATTCGAAAGAGCTGAAGTACTTGAATTTGTCATTGAAGAGCTCTTTTGTAACGATGTAAAGCATATCACTTCCACGAAACGGACTTAAGTTCTGTCCCCAAGGCCACGTGGTCTTTCGCATTACACATCTGATTTGACCCATAGATGTCGCTACGAGCAAAGCCTTTGCTAAAACATCGAAGCATTGTACAGCTGCGAGCCAGAAATCAATACTTAAGATTTTACATTGTACTTAGGATTAAATACTTTATTATTTATCCGCATGTACAGTAAAAAAATAAGTTCAAATGAAGATTTCCGCAATTTGCAGTAACTCTAAGTAATTTAAAAGCTAATGTTTCGTGCACATATATATATAGTATATATAAGTTAAAAGAAAATTCCTGGTTCGTACGTAAAAAGTTGCTTAGATACTCTGGTTCCTTGAAAATATTAACATAAGTAAAATAAGGTGCAATGAAATGTGTAATAAAGATAAAATAAACAGTACAAACACTTCAGTATTTTCTTTTAACTTTTTTTCTAAATTTTGCAGCTCAATGCGCAAAGTTTTTGACCACATAGTATTTTCGTTTGTTCTTTTAACTTTAATTAGTTATATATATATTTTAATTTTGTTATACAGTGTGGAAAGGATGATATTAGTAAAGCTTGAATATTTGTAAATACATTCATAATCAAGTAATGTATTATCCGATGGGAACTGAACGTAGAATAAAATCATTTGTGCGTAATACCTTTGGCCTCTGAATTTTATCTTAAGAATTAAGCACGTATATCAGTGAAGTACATTTCTTTGAATCTGTATGCTTGAAATTATATTTCGTGCACAATTATTCATTCCAAAATATTACCTATAACCGAACTACTAATAAATTCATTGTTTCTAACAAAAACAAGTGAAATTAAAAATAAAAATAATTTAATTTACTGTGAAATAACGCTATTGGAATGTAATATATGTAAAATATTGGAATAACGCATGTGACATTAAACGCTTCATAGAAAAATGGAAACTATGTTGTTAAAATTTTATAATATAAAATATTAGTAATAAATACCTGAACTTAATATATTTTTTCTTCGTAAGCAGATACATAAATCTTTTTGAAAGTACCATTTATATTGTTACTATAATAACCTTTTAAAATTTTGTCAAAATAATTTTGAAACTTGTGTTAGTGAAATGCTAAATTATTATTAAATTTAATTCAACTGATATTTTGAAAGTTTTCCAACATTTAATGTTTTAAATTTGAATATTTCGATTGAGTAAGTCGAATTAGTCAAAAGTTCTTTTAACAGGTTATGATGCTTTGTAGAGGGTAAATGTTTTCTTCAAAACTGGATTTAGCCCACCAGCGGCCGAGCGGTAAAGTCGCTGAACACTGGTAGTTCGGTCCGAGGTTCGAATCCCGCGAACGGGCTGGCTGCATGGGCGTTTTCGTGGTTTTCCCCATGCGTAACGTGTATACGAGCCAGTTTCCCTTAGAAAGTCCTCCACGAAAGGCATACCTCCCCTTAGGCAGATAGCCCTAGTGTGCTTTGCCGTATTCTCGATACACACACACACACAAAACTGGATTTATCCAGTATCAGTCTGAACTATTTATTGAAGGTGAATTGCCTTTACAATCAATCTAAAATTCTTGCATGTATTTTAAATAGCAATTTTGGTTATAAGAAGAAGACTTATAAGTAAAAGAATTATTGATAGTAAAGGCTTACGATCAAAAATGATAAAATACGCGCAAAAATAATTAATATTAATTTCATTACTAGCTTTGTACCTATTGGCACTTACATACATAATGATCTGGTAAAAAGTTTTGAAAATTTTATGAAGCTGTTCAGCTTGGGAAAGGAGTGTTTGTGCGTTTTATGATGAGATTTTAAATGCTATTTCGCTTGTCTGCTTTGCGTTTGCAGATTGTCTCTGACGCATTAGAAAATCGATACTGTGCTTACTTGGTCCTGGCGCCAATTAGTTACTGCTTTTGGGAAATGGGATTCTCGCACGCTATGGTCAAGGCTTACGAATTTGTTGAAATTGAGTTACTCCCTTATTGTGTTAATAAAATCACGCCAGTAGTCAGTGTGTCGCCAGAAATATAAATCTTCGCAGCAGTGGATATTTTTGATTTGATGACAGATGTGTTTTTTTCTCTTCTGAAAATCCAAAGCGTTAAATGTTGAGGATATCGTGCATCATTTGAATTTCTGATTTTCATCCAATTAAAACAAATGAGAAAACCATTTCGACGGCTAGAATATATTTTGAAGCCAACAGGCGGGGAGGAAGAATATTTTTCATTTGTTTTATAGATTATTCTTTTTCTTTCTTTTCTTTTTCCCACCTTTACCAAAATTGGATTTTTTTTTAAAATTCTAATAACACTTTCAGTTAAATGTCCTCAAAGCATGTGTAGCAGTATTTTAAAATTTAATATATATATTGCTCATCAAAAATTAAACGATAATGACAAAAACTAGGCTCACTAAGTTAATGTAGCAAGCAATGTTTAATGGTGTAATTAGCCCCGTTAATTAAATACAATTGAACACAAAATTGCACTTCCGCGTATACATTAGCTCCAAAAATATTCAAATTCGCGATTGATAGTGTGGTGCGCAAAGAACGCATTTTGGAATTTTGGTCTGTTTAAAGTGTATATACACTCTCTTGCAAAAAAATCGAAGCACCAAGAAGGATTTTTGCGATCGTGACGAAATTTGGTATGCAAAACCATCTTGATCGAACATGCAAATGATCAAAGTTTCAAGGCAAATGAACAGGAATTGCGATCATAGCCCGCATTTCTAGTGCGCAATTCGCAAAGTATAAAACCAATAACAGAGGCGGAAAATTTACTATCTTCTTTTGTTGCTGCCCTTGTAATTCCGTAAAGAAGCAGCTAAAGATGCCATTACGACGATATCGAAGACCTTACAGACCACTAAACGACTTCGAACGAATAGGCCGCCACCTGCAGCGTGCAGACACTGCTGTGCAAAGATGTTGGGAGCAATGTATGCTACAAGAAAATTGCCAATGAAATGAAGGCTCTGGAAGGCCAAGGAGCACAAATGCGAGGTAAGATAGGATGCTTTTTCGCCAGGCCCAAACCGCCCCAACGGTATCATTGTCGACTATTCATCGCACTACAGCCACGTCTATACCTCCCGTGGTACCGTCCACCATCTCATGTCACCGTCATCATCTTATTCGGAGGCGGGATTACGCTCACAGAGGCCTTTAAGACATTCGCCTTTGACTCCACAACATCGACGGAGTCGTCTGGAGTGGTGTCACAACCGATCATCATGGCTGTCATCCGACTGACATCTTATAGTGTTCAGCGATGAATCCCGCTTCCCTCTAGCAGATGATCACCGTAGTTCGTGTCTGGAGAGGACGATGCCAGCGGTCTCAATCAGCCTTTGTTTTACAAAGACATACATCCATAACCCCTGGTGTGATGGAGTGGGGCACTATTTCTTATGACAGCAGGTCATCCTCCGTACATCTTTAACATATCTTGTTCAACGATATGTTGATCCCATCCTGCGGCCGGTCCCTTTATGGCACGCCCTCCTGGAGCCCTTCATGGCACGTCACTCTGGAGCCATTTTCCAACAAGATAATGCCAGACCACATACCCTCGTATATATCTGGACTGTCTCCGTGCGGTTGATACTCTTCCTTGGCCAGCAAAGTCACCAGACCTTTCACCAATCTAACATGTGTGGGACATGGTAGGCCGCCAAATTCAGAGACCACAACTTATCGCAGATCTGGAGCGGCAACTGATGAATGCCTGGCAGAATGTGTCGCAGGATGACATTAAGAACCTCTACCACTCCTTGCCTCGACGAATTCAAGCATGCATTGCCTCTAGGGGCGGTTAGACCAACTACTAATTTATCTTAGATTCGCCCACCAGCGGCCGAGCGGTAAAGTCGCTGAACACCGGTAGTTCGGTCTGAGGTTCGAATCCCGCAAACGGGCTGTCTGCATGGGCGTTTTCGTGGTTTTCCCCATGTGTAACGTGTATACGAGCCAGTTTCCCTTAGAAAGTCCTCCACGAAGGCATCCCTGCCCTTAGGCAGATAGCCTTAGTGTGCTTTGCCATAATTAAATACACCACACCACACCACAGTTATGATCTTAGATTCATTTAGTGCGAAACAATAGAGTCACTCTTTTAAGATAATCCTACCATAATTAAACTTAGGAGATAATATAATCAATTAATCAATATTATTTCGTAAATATATATGTATATATATATATATATATATATATACAAAACAATTTTTTTAAATGCAGTATATAATCATTTTCGCGCATTAAGTTGCTGAAAAATTATCAGTAAAGACATAAAGTAAGAACTTTAGAACCAATTTTTCACAAAGACCAAAAACTGAAATTTATAAGTAATAAATTTGAAGTAATCCTATAAATGCAAAAAATAATTTAATAAATGTTAAAATCAAAACACTTCAAACAAGCAATACCCCATTTAAAAAAATCAATGACATTTAGAGAAAAAAGAACATAATAGAAGAGGAATTCAATCAACTTCAATGCTACTTCGTCAGGAGGAGGAACACTGAAATCAATCGAAATCTCTCTTCCGCAAAAATCCTTGCTTTTCTGCATGCAGAATCAGCCGATGAATCATTTCAATGTGTTTTAATTATAACAGTTTACCCGAAAATTCTGGCCCCTTCCAAGAGGAAGGAAAAACAAAATAAATTCTAATTAATTTTTTTTAAGAACTCTATTCAAAGAATTGAAAACGTATGTGAAATAATAAAATACTTCAGCGAATATTCAAATCAAAATTTTACCTTTAAACAAGGAGCACATAATCCAAAGAATCGGAAACATAAGTGAAATTATAAAACTTGAGTGAAAAGACTTTAACAAAAACTCACAAGGAGTAATTCTTTGGATTCTAAATTTCTTACGTTATGTATTTACTTTATATGACTAGGCATGCTTGTGTTTTCAAAGAATTGTTTTGTGATTATATATATATATATATATATATATATATATATATACTTTTGTAGCGACTGATTGCAACCAAAAAGGGAGGCGCACGAGTACATGCCTTAGCAGTCCCATATTCAAGATTTCAAGGTCCTGAGGCTACTCATTTTGGAGTTATCCGAGGTACATACATACGCACGTACAGACGTCATGAAAAAATCTCTTCTGAATTCATTTTAAATCCATTTTAGAATCCGTTTTGAAGAAAGTGTCGTTTATTCTATCCGTACGTACAGATGGGAAGCAAAAACACCATTCAAATGGATTCGAGAACGGCCAAAATGGATAGTTTGTGTTGCATTCAACTCGTCACTTAACACGTCTCCACCTTTCATTTCAATGTAATGACACAGCAAAGAACTTTTGACAGAGCATGCGAGTTATGAGCATGAGCATACATGAGCAAGCACATATATGTGAGAGCAACCGATGGTTACATCGACGTCATCAGTGGCCATTTCAAGTCTTTTCTAAAGGGAAATTCTTCTACTCATTAACAAGGATATGGTCGGTGTCGAATTTAGTTCCCAGGCCAGTTTTATTTTGACCATCCTGTATATGTAAATCAGAACCACTGCGTACATATTGGTATGCATACTTATGTACTTGCTACGCTCATAATGTTATATAACACGCGTTTAGTGCTTAGAAAATCAACCTTTTATTGCTAGGCGCATTTAACGCTTTCAATAGTTTATAGGTAACGCCTGCTTAGTATTCGAAACTGGGCATATGAAATAATGCTGTAATATGGAAATACTATACTTACTGTTCTTACCTAACACTGCTTTTCGATGGCTAACAGTCTATGTATAATTTATTTCTGGGGGAGGGGTCGACTGTCTGCAAAATTTTATGATATCCAGTATTTTTAATTCGGTATAGTTGTATAAAAAGATATCAGGGTAATTGTAAACGTCTGCGAAATATTCTCATCTAAGAGTCTTTCCTTCAGATGATCGAGTTTTCGTAAAGAATTTATTTCTTCGGTGAACTTTTTGATAAAGCGATCTTATCTGTCTCGTTCAATATGCCCTCCACCCTATCTCGGTATCTTTGATCCTACCATCGATGAATAATGTACTTGTCATCTTCATCGAAAATGCATGAAAAAAGGGTTCGTGCATTTTTAAAATGCTGAAGGCTTTCTGAAGCGTTTTGAGATTTTTTCTTTCCTTATAATTTCCAGTATCTTGAAATGTCTTTCAGCGATATGTTGCTTTAGTTTTCTGTGCTCTTACATGTAACATCATTTTCCAATTTCTCTTTGCAACTATCTGGAATTGGTGTTATTTTAATTTAAAGAAAAATAGGAGCTGGAAAAAAATTAATTTCAGTTGAAGAAAATACATTATTTGAATTCTTATTTTCCCGATTTTCCTTCCTATGGATAAGTTAATTGTGGATGGACTAGGGATTACGCCTATCATAGGCCATAACCCTTGTCCATCAGTGATGGTAATACGATTTTGCTTGGTTCCCCTCCGGTCTTCATTAAAAACACCCCTGAGCATGAAATCCGATGGTCTCATATTTATGTTTCCATACACTTTCGGTTAGACATATTTTAAATATTTGATGTGGACATTTTTTGCTTCATTTAATTTAAACCTATTTTGTCGAATTTCATTAGAGATATCATTCTCATTCCATCAATTCAATTCTCACTTCACGGCAAGACAAAAAAATCAAAACATCTTCATAAAATATTGTAAACCACAGAAAAGTATAAAACACCAAATTTAGTTAAAAACAGTTAAAAATTTTTGGAATTAAAATTATAGTTTCTACGCAAAAGCAAGCAGCAAGACAGATTTTTCGGTAAACAAAATTGAAAGTTTACTTTTGGTTCCACTTGGAAAAAAGACACTAAAGTTGGTGCACAAACTGACTTAATTCATTATTCTGTCGACAGTTTCAAATGTAAACAGCGGCCTCCTTAAACTTAGTACCGCTTATATTTTTGAATAGTTCATAATTCTAAAACTACTGCCTGCAGATTAACTAAAGGCATAAAACCCTAACCGGAACGTAAGAACAACGTAATTAATTCACTTTTAAAGCAACATATAAGAATAAAAATCTGAGCTCACCGAGCCGAGTAACACAATGGGAAAATATATATACACATTTGGTACTGCCGATGGCAAAGAAAAAGGGAGGTACTTATCTACATGTCATAGCAGTTCCATATGCAGAATTTCAACGTTTACGGCTACTCGTTTTTGAGTTATGCGAGAAGCATACGTACAGACGTCACGAAAAAAATCTTTTTTGAATCCATTTTACAATCCGGTTTTCGAAAACGAGTCTTTTATTCTGTGCGTACGTACAGATGCCACGCAAAAACATCCTTCAAAAGTATTTGAGAGCCATTAAAATGGATATTTTCGTTGAAATATGATACTCAATTTTTGGCGATTGTAATATTTTTTACTTCATACAAGGAAGTGAAAACTGAGAACTCTGTACAGAATATGCAAGTTCTCAAATAATTAGGGAATACCCGTCCGTCTCCAACAGACAACCTCTCCTAGCACTATACCTAATGCGGTGGTATAGTGCTCTTTTTGTTTCTCTTTGTTGTGTTTAGTCTGTTATTGCCAGAACATGAAAACGTAATTATGTAACCCAACGGCCTTCAAGCGCGTGGTCACGGCAAGACAGAATTCAGAAAATGGTAAATGGCAACAATAACAAAAAGTTTAAAAGGAAAAAGTTTTTAGAAAAACGGTAACTGACAATAACATAAAAGGAAAATCAACGTTTTAAACATGTTGAAGTAGACAGACAGTGAAAGATAAGTGTCAACCACAGGCAGGAGTTCTGTGGATGATCTGCCTTCTGGTTTAAGCCTTTACATTACTGGTAACTCTTTCTTTTATGATGTGAATAATAAAATGCCAATGCACTTTAGCAATAAAGTTTTCTATTCTAATACCAACACACATACCTTTAGTGTAATGCTAGTTTTAAAGGAGAAGAATAAAATATTTAAGAAGCTAACAATGCTTATATTTATGGCATTTAGGCTACAATCATAGGATAGCTATGGAATATTATACTTTTAAATTCAACTTATTTTGTAATTCTATATAACTGTTTAATATTGCTTAAGTTATTGCTTACTGTTTAAAGCTTGCCTTTCTCCGAAAATGGATTCAGAATAATCTTTTTAGTTAAGTGCTCTCTCTCCCTTTATTTTATTTTATTTTATTTTTAAGATAGTTAAAATGTGAATATTTTTTTTTATCTGAAAAAATATTCTTTAAGTTTGATTCTCCTTTCTTTGTCTGTAAATTTGATTCTTGGGAAGAAAAGATTTAGACAGATTGACGTTAACTGTTATCCGAACCTTAACTGTTGTCCTCAACTGTTATCCGAACAGCACACGTTCGCATATATTTTAAAAATCTGTTGTGAACAAACACCACATGACTTCCTTGTTCAGCCTATTAAATTATACACATTTTCTGCTGCATTTCATTTAACCTTAAACTTATTTTCTGGAATTTGATTAGAGGTGTATTTCTAATTCAATGAATTCAGTTCTTACTTCGCGGTAAGGCAAAAATACATAAAAACTCAAAACATCTTTATTAAAATTGGAAAATATAGAACATAAAACACCAAATACAGTTTAATTTTTTTTCTTTTTACAATTAAAAGTAAAGTTTCTACGGAAAAAAAAAAAAAAAAAAAAAAATTGGGCCAGCGGGCAAGAAGGCAGATTTTTCAGAGCACAAAACTGACAGCTTACTTTTGGTCCCACCCGCAAAAAGACGCTGAAGGTAAAGAAACTGCCTTAATTCATTATTCTGCTAAGTTTCAGATGTAAACAAATGGCTGCTCCGTTAGGCTTAGTCAAACTTAAACAACTTTTAAATTGTTGATAAATCTACAATTATTGCATGCAGATTAATTAAAGGTATAAAACCCTTAACCGGAATATAAGAACAACATAATTCAATCACGTTTAAAGCAAAAAATGCACAATTTACCAACATATGAAAATAAAAAAAAGTGATCTCACCTAACCAAGTAACAAAGTGTATATATAGAATATATATATATATACTCTGGAGCGGCTGATTGTAACCAAAATGGGAAGTGCACAACTACATCTTATAGCAATATAGCAATAATACCATATACAAAATTTCATTTTTCTGATAATACTCGTTTTTGAGTTATACTAGTTAAATACACAGGTACGTACGTACTTACATGTGACGAAAAAATATCTTCTGATTCCATTTTAAATCCATGTTTTTAATTCTTTTTTTAGAAAAGAGACCTTTATTCTGTCCATACATACAGATGTCACGCAAAAACATCGTTGAGATGGGTTCGAGAGCGGTCAAAATGAATATTTTCGTTGAAATATAATTCACCCAATTTGATTTTCAAAGTAACAGAATCACGTTTTGATACAAGGAGATGTGTGTGTATTACTAGTGCCCGAGAGTCTGTCAGTCATAAGCAGTGCGATTAGGGAGAAAGTACTTCTTCTGAATTTATTTTTTTGTAACTTGGAAATAAAATGTCTTGCGAATTCTAAAAGCAAAGTATTTACGTTGTTATGATATTTATGCCAAAGCACTGAAGAGCTATCTGCACTGTAAAAAAAAAGTTCGCTCTTTACAGGCAAAATTTTTGTAAAGTTACAGAAATCAAAAAGTTACACAAGAATTTCCTGTAATGGTAACAGGTTGAAAGCAAACTGTGGCTGGAACAGCTAATTTGCCTGTAACATTACAGATAATGTTTCAGTAGCCACGCGGAAGAATCACGTGACTGACTGGAAATCAGCCAATCAGAAGAAAAGTGTTTGAAAGCTAGTTGCAGAAAAAAACATGGCTGAATGCATGTTGGTTGTATAGCGCAGGTAAGTAAGAAAATGTTTACAATTACGTTTGAAATATTTTTTGTTCATTTTATGCAGATTATTCTCATGCACTTTGCACTGTTATATGTAGTGAGTAAGTATTTAAACGTTTAAGCTTTGCGATTAATTAATATCAGTGTTCGTAATGAGTTGAAAGAGTGCAGAATATTTATTCCAAATGCAGATCTAATAGTAGTATTTTGTCATTGCGCATCCTATAAATTACGCCTTAAATTGCCCGTATTATTATTTATAACTAATTATTCCAAAATTTAATCACTGTTGTGGTATTTAATTGAAACGGTAATGTGGTTGTTGAAAACAAAATTAATCATGTTAGCGTTCGTTTGTAATCGTCTGACCAAAGAACGTTTGACATCTTTTTCCCGGCAGGCCTTGCGAGAAAAGTTTATGTAAACATTTAGAATTCTGAATGTAATGTATATATATATTTTTTTTGCTTACTAGGTTTAGTTTATTCTTTTTCTAGGATTACCTAATTAATTATACTTGGTTTATAATTCAGTCTAATATGTTTATATACGAGTGTGTTATGAAGTAAAATTACAAAAACTTGAACAATGCGGTTTATTCTTTAGTGTAATAATATTATTTTTTCAATGGTATTAATTTCTTACGAATATGTTATAATTCCAAAATGAAGTAATTATATTGATTAAAAATATGTCGCATCATACTTTTCGTAATGTTTTGGTTTACTAACTAGATGCAACTTAATTATTCCATATATTTTAATATACCAATATCAACAGGGAAAAGATGGAAATGACCTAAAATATTTTTCTAAAAATTCGTTAAACTAGTTATAAAAGAAAACTAAAATTTTGTACATTATTTCCAAAAATATTCCATTAATATTTCATAAGTTAGAAAATTTATTATATTGTATATATAACTTTAAACATTTAATGTAGAATTTATGTTGATTTTATTTTGCCCAATTTTAATACAGTTTTGAGGTATGATAGTCTTGTTACTAGGATAGCATGAATCTGCTAATACAAGTTTAATATATTTCTTGACAAATGTTTCTCTTATTCATGTAATATAATATATAAATCATAAAATAAGTTTTTTTTAAATAAATTATGATTGTGTATTGGAATTTAACACAATTCTGTATCTGTATGTTAGTATTAAAAATAAAATAATAATAAATTTTTAATGAAGCATTGATTTTAGGATTAACAACTGTAAATATATATATATACTCACACATGAATAAATGGAAATGCAAGTTACTTTTCCTTACAAAGCCGTCCATGAATATATACTTCCCTTTAGACTGATAGCCTTTGCATGCTTTGCCATATTCTATCAATCCAAATGATGCAAATATGCAGAAAATTTTACTTTCTTTGAAAGTTAATGCAGGAAATAAAATTCAGTGCATTTGTAAACTACATTAGTTCTCTTATAGCTTGGTATTTAATTGTCCAATGATTTACTAGTCCAAACTAATGCAGAATTCAGATATTGTTCAAATAAAAGAAAATTAATAAAGTCTGATTGTTAGACGTATATATGAAGATTTATTTTTTTAAATATTATTTTAAGTCAACTAAATTAATTTCAAATTTAAGTAAGTATTCATGCCTTTCAGTAGCATTATTTTTGGAAATCTTAAATAACTGAATGCAATATTTCTTGTTAATAAAAGAAAAGCAATGTTATGAAAGACTAGCAAAGTGGATTTGCAAGTTCTAATTACGAAAGGTCCCATGCTCTAAGGGGTCATTTTTAAAAATACTTAATTAAAAAAAAGTATTTAACGTAAAACTTCCAGCTTCACACATGTGCAATATTAATTCTATATATATTATCTCATTTTATTGATGAATTTCATAGCATTTCGTGTGACACTAGTAGAAATTATTTATTAAATTTTATGCAGTTTCTGATCTACGTTTTGATTTTGTTATTAATTACGTTAGGTTACATAAGATTTAAAATTATGTAAGGTACAAAAACTTTCTGCATCTATTAATATATGCTGAAGTGAATGAAATTATGCCAGTGAAATTTTTTAAAATCAAAAACAAATTTCTGTGGAAAATTAAAGTTATAAATTCTAAATGCAAACAAAGGAGTGAATTTGAAAATTATCAAATAAGCCAAAGTGTTGGTAATTTTTGCAGTTTTGCAGAAGAATTTTTATACTGTGCAGAATGGGAATATGATGTTTGGTTTTGTTAGTACAGTCAAAAGTCGTTAATCCGGACTCGTTGGGACTTCGGCGATTCCGGATTATCAATTTTTCCGGATTACAGATCATCAGTTTAAATCTGATAAGATGGCATGCAGAAATTTTAAAATTAAAAATATGAAACCGTTTTTTATGAAATAAAGAACAATTATGATCTAAAGGGTATCAAAATTTACAAAAAAAAAAAAAAAAAAAAAAAAAAAAAAGCTTAATATTTATTTGTTTACTTTATTAAACATTTCTTTCAATGTAAGTTGTTTAAGTTGCTCCGTTTTATGTGATAATACTTTCTCTTTAATTCTATAAACAGCCATAATTTCTTCTTCAGTTACAAAGTTCCGCTGTTGAAGTCCTATAATTGCTGTGTCGAGAATACCGACTAATTTGTCAATCGAAATTTTTTCGTTTTCAATAACCTCTGTATCACTTTCTTCACTATCGGAAGCGAATTATATTGACGAGGAATTTGATTTAAATCATAAACAAGACGGAGTAGATCGAGATGAAATACTACATTTAGTAAGGAATTATAAGCCAAATAAAATAAAAACATCTGCCCTGAAGATAAGGATTGCTGACAGATGAACATCCAATACATTGCGCGCCGCGGCGTCTTCCCCCCCCCCGCCCCACAGTAGCGTGAAATTGATAAACAGCAGATTTCTGAATGGTTAGATAAACAAAGGATTATGCCTTTATCCATATTTTTGCAGCAATTCCACTTTTTGTTTAATGGACTTCGAAACATACTTTCGCTTTGTAGATCCTTTACATATTAGTAAATATATATCGGAAATTCTATTTGACATAATTGAAAGTTCAAGCTTACTTTTATAAAATTGCTCTAACAGTCTTCAAAAAATAATAAGCCGGATCTAATTCGAAGATTAAGGAACAACGCAATCTGTAACATTAATTGAATTAGATAATTTTAGCTTAGCTTATACCGTCCGTTATACATTAAACGCACATGTGTAAACGTATTATGCGCATGCGCACACGCATACTCGCAGCCGTAAAGGTCTTACGCGCATGCCTCAACGCGACGCATGCGCAGAAAGTTTGTAGCTTTGAGGTCCGGATTATAGATCAAACTGAAGTATTGCAACTTAAACACATAATTTAGCTTAAAATTTATTTGAACTTAATTTTCTAATTTATTTTGATCATGTATACTTCATGTGTCATAAGTCTTTAAAATGAACTTAATTCTCATCCTATTTATTAACACAAATTTTTTAAAGAAGAAAATGTCACATTTGTTTTGCTTAGTTGCCCACGAAAATTTAAAAAAAAAATATTTGCATAATTATCCCCCTTTTAATGCATTTAGGAAATGAATATCCCAAGATTTTAAAATGGATTTATCGACATAATGATATATGGAGAGGAGTTATGTTTACTTGCAGACTTTTTTCCTCCTTTTTACTAATACTATAGTATGAAAATCAAGGGGGAAATTAAGCAATAATTTAATTTTGAAGGATGTGATTACAGTAAGACCATAACCAATCAAAAATATTCATGAATGAACTACTGGTAACTATCATAGTATTATTATATAAAAGAAACCTACATTCCAATAAGAATGTTTAGTAACATTAACATTTCAGTATCTGATAATAATAAACTTCATTCCTACTTCCCTATACCTTGAATTTCATTCTTATTATTGCCCAATGCTATTCCCTAGACCTCAAAGCATTTAATGCATCTGGAACTGCAATTTGTGCCGTCTTCTACAGCATGTAATCACCACTCCGTTTGTACTACTACGAGCAATGATCTTCAGAATTACCGTATTGCGTTGCATATTCCATCCCACCTAGCTTTAGAACCAGATTTTGAAAATTAAAAAAAAATATTTGCATAATTTTCCCCCTTTTAATGCATTTAGAAAATGAATATACCAAGATTTTAAAATGGATTTATCGACATACTGATTGTTTTCGTCATACTAACAAAGGCAAACTTTAGTACACTAAAGGCCCCGTTGAATCTTTCTCTTCTAACTGTTGAATATTATGTCAGCCTAATACAAAAAATGATCTATGATAGTGAAAGGAAATACCAACTGCCATTCACTGTGCAATTTTGCCATATCAGCTGCATATTCATCTTCTCTAATTATTTATGTATGATCTGAGGCTTAAGGAATTGCAAGAACAACAATGAGAATGAGAGAAATTCAAATTATAAAGAAATGAGATAACTTATTAGATGTTGCAATTATGTGTATTCATATTGAAATAGAGGTTTCTTTTAAAGAAATAATATTGTGATAGTAGTAGTTTATACATGATTACTTTTCATTTGTTATATTCCTACTGTGACTGTGTCCTTTGGAAATTAAATTATTCGTTTAATTTTTGCCTCTCAATTTTCGGAAGATAAAATTAGTAAAAATAAGTGGGAATATAGCATCAAGAGCATTAGATATCCCCATTTTCTTGAAGCTGTTCACTATTATTGTTTCATAAATAATAGGCCATGCACCCAAAATCCACCAGCAAATCAGTTAGTAAGATGAAAACGACCACTATGCAGACGAAAAATTTAGGGTAACTTGTTTTGTGAGCGCCTAAGAGAGACAAACATTACCTAAATCATTAAAACAATTTCAGAATCCTGTTGCTAAAAGAAAGCTTGGAGGAAAATGTTGTCCGAGTCCCAGTGATTCATTTGACCAATATGTAATATTGTTTTAGAAATTTAAGGTAATAAATATAATATTTTTCGAATGCTAAAACAGTTCGGGAAATTTATTCAAGTTCTGAATTCTGAATATAAGTATACTGTATATTATATTTAATAACTATGGTGGCTTCATTTATGAAAAGATTTGCATATTGGCTGTTTTTGTACAATGAACCTTCTCTAAGCTAGCTATGCGTGATTCCTGAAGATTTTGATCTTTAATGATATTGGGCATCTTAGAGAAGTTATGTTTACTAATTAGTTATTTTATGAGGAATGCTGGTTAAATTTAAAAAGTGATTGACTGAGGTAGCTTGTAGTAATGAGACGGTTCACTGTAATGCAATTTTTTAAAGTATTTAAGCTGTTCCTGATTACTTAAGATATTATAAAGAAATATGATTAAAAGTGTTATATGAGCACATGTTTTAAAACATCTATTAAAATAATTTTTATAAGCTTTTTAAGAGCATGATTATGATTATGATTTTAAAAGGAATGTTTTTTTCTTTATTTAGGAGACATGGTTTACAAAGAAGGGGAAAAACCATTCATTTTTTCCAAGCAGTCGAAACGAATTTTTATGAAATGTTATATTGTGTTATTTTTTAATTAATTCTTTTTTTAAGGTTTTATGTAAAGTTTATGAATTAAGTAATAAATTATTTTTACTTCTGTATTTTAATTAGCATATTATTTGCTTCATAATGTTTCACAATAAAATTATGAATTCAATAAACTTCATAATTAACATGCTGTAATATATATATAGAGAGAGAGCATAAAGTTTGTTTTCTGTTGTCACATGTATATTTCACAATTTTGTATGCAAATCTCGAAATTTATAATAACTAAGAATACTTTTTAGTATCACTTTCTAAATGGTAATTATTAAGCTTAAAGTTTTATTACATATCACGTTTGTAAAAAATTATAGGTAAAATTAAATGCATTAAATTTTAAGTTAAACTGAAGTATTAATTTTTGAAACAAAAAGGCATAATTGTATTAAGCATCAAGAATTTTAATGGAAGCAAGGCTTTAAAAATTAAGGTCAGTTGGTGAAGTTTTATGCTTATTCAAAAAGCATGATATTAGGTTTTTAATGAAAGACTTCTATCTGTTAATTCAAAGGAAATTATTTGTAGGTAGGGTAAAAACGTTATGCAGTTGCCATCTATTACTTCAAACAATAGCAGACTGTTGTCAAACACTGAGTGCAGATAAGAATAAAAAGGTTAGTTGGACGTTGTAATTCAAGCATAAGCTTGAATTTGAATTCCTTGTAGTAATTCCTTGTAGAATTTGAATTCCTTGTAAACAAAATTTTGAATTCCTTGTAGTAACAAAATAAAGTTCATTGCTATGTTGAATTCTTTAATTTACTGAAAATGTCATTTTTTAGAAGGAGAGAATATAATATTTTTGAAACATAAAGAACAGCTGGTCTGAGTTCTTCATAGAAATATTTCACAAAATGTCTTTTATTGTAATAATATGATCATATCAACATGCAACACGTTTACTCATATAAGTTAAATCTAAATGAACATGTGTCTATTTTAACTAAAATTACTAAAAAGAAAGTTCTAGAACATATCTTAATAATTGACACTAAAACATGCAAATAAAGCAATTTTTGTTTTTTTTTTCAGCTATTTTACAGGCCAAATATAAATTCCAGATGACTTTCCATTATTTTATGTAAAGGATATACATGTAATTTAATGTAAGGAATAGCATATCAATTTGAACTCAAATTAAGCTCATATCGATTATTAATCAAAATGATATATATACCTACAGATATCATTGCTTTATATGCATTTCAATGTATTTTATTATAATAAGCATTATTTTAGACCAAAAATCTATTACTTTTATAGACATATCCTTTAGTATTTCATCTATGAAAAATATATTCTACACACATAATTACTTAGTGGGATATTAGAAGGAAATAATCTGAAACCTTTACAGATACAACCATTGGAATTTTACGTAAGAAAAGTATCTTCTACTCACATAATAACTTGCTATAATAATACAAGTAAATAACCTGTAACGGTTACAGATATATCTGTTGATATTTTACATGAGAAAAATATGTTTTTTTAACTAATTATTTGCTGTAATATTACTAGCAAATAATCTGTAACCATTACAGATATATCGTTTGGGATTTTACATGAGAAAAACATGTTCTTTTTACATAATTATTTGCTGTAATATTAAACGCAAATAATCTGTAACCATTACAGATATATCGTTTGGGATTTTACATGAGAAAAATATGTTCTACTTACATAACTATATGCTGTGATATTACAAGAAAAAGATCTGTAACCATTACAGGCAAAACTCTTGTAAAGTTACAAAGAAAACACCTGTTGCTGTTACTCAAATAACCCATGGCATCCCAGTTTCCATGAGTTTTCTTAGTAACTTTACAGATTTTGTTTTACAGTGTGCTTTGCGAGCTTCTGTGGGGGATATATCTAGGTTCTCTTTATATTAAACACCACAAACCCCTTGTGCTGTCTGCCCGTTTTTACAAGAAATTGAACCTAGAGTGAAATACTATTTTCATCTATCCTGTCCACACGGAAGTTGACAAGCTCGGAATCAATTCAGAAGGAATAATATGCGAAAATTTTACTTATAGCTTAATTATTACTTAGCTTAATTTTGCTTACAGCTAACTACTATACTATAATTACTTCAGAAGGAATAATATGCGGGAATGTTATTTATTTTACTTTATGTAGTAAACGGAAGCGTCCGGAAAACGAATACTAAACTTTTTTTACTTCCTTGTACGAAGTAAAAAGGAAGTATTGTAATCGCGAAAAGTTTCCGGCAGCATATTTCAACGAAAATATCCATTATGACCGCTATCGAATGCAATTTAACGATGTTTTTGCGTGATATCTGTACGTAAGGACAGAATAAAAGACTCGTTTCCTTCAAAAAAATTATAAAACTGCTTTAAAATTAATTCTGAAGAGAATTTTTCGTCGCATCTGTACGAACGTATGTACGTACGTGCGTGCGTACGTACGTATCTCGCATAACTCAAAAACGAGTAACCTCAGAACGTTGAAATTTTGTATATAGGACTGCTATAACATGTAGATGTGCACCTCGAATTTTGGTTGCAATCGGCCGCACCAAACGTATATAAATATTATATTTATATATATATCCACTTTGTTACTCGGCACAGTGATCTCAATTTCTTTACTCTTATATGTTGGTAAATTGTACATTTTTCGCTTTAAAAATGATTGAATTATGTTGTTCTTATCTTCCGGTTAAGGTTTTTATGCCTTTCGTAATTCTGGAAGCAATATTTGTACAATTATCAACAATTTAAAAGCTGTTTAAGCGCGGTTAAGTTTTAAATAACATGGCGGACATATTTGTTTACATTTGAAACAGCAGAATTGTAGATTTGTTGCCAATCTAGAGAGACTAAGCTTCGCAACAACAAAAATAACGCCTTCATTTATTATTGCGAATTAAATCATGCTTAATCCTTCCTGGAATTTTTTCGAGGAAATAAGTGTTTAAGATTTACTTAATTTTTAATAATTAGTAATTTAATTTTTACTAATTAGTAATTTTTAATACAGATATTTTGAGCTTTTATGTATTTTTGTCTTGTCGCGAAGTGAAAACTGAATTAATTGAATGAGAAATACTCAATCATCTGTGAAAAACTGTTTCTTTTTTGTTTTGTTTGCTTAATTTCTTTTTTACATCGTTCTAGCTTTATTATAGTATTTGAAAAGAACATGTGGCAACGATTAGCTAATTATTTAAATGATATACATTTTGTGCATTCTAAGTTATAATATGAATGAAATATAATACTGTTAAGGGAACCTAGTGCCAGAGTGTCGCTATGTTAAAGAAATGGAGTGAATTTTAAAGAATGCCTTTATTCTGTTGTGGTTTATAAGCTGTCGGTGAAGTAGATTTAATTAAATCCAATAAGTTTAAAAGAAATGCAAGAAAAAAATGCGTATAATTTAATATTCCGTACAAGGAAATCATGGGGTGTACACATCAGATTTTTTTAATCGTTACTTTTCAGTGATAAGTGAAAATATTTGAATTTTTAGTTATCTAACTGAACTTCATAGTTATTAATTTTCCTTTATTACCCCAAAATTTATCTTTCTCTCTCTTTTACTTTCTTGTACTAAGTCAAGGAAGTATTGCAATCGCGAAAAATTTCGAGTACCGTATTTCAACGAAATATCCATTCTGTCCTTTCTCGAATTCATCTGGGCAATGTTTTAGCATGACATCTGTACGTACGGACAGAATAGAGGATTCTTTTTTCAGAAACGGATTGTAAAATGGATTTAGGAAGGACTCAAAAGAGATTTTTTATGACGTTTGTACGTATGTACGTAGGTATTTCACATAATTCAAAAACGAGAAGCCGTAGAACGTTGAAATTGTGTACATGGGACTGCTATAACATGTAATAGTGCACCTCTTTTTTCGTTGAAATTGGTGCAACATTGCATATATTCCCACTCTTTTACCCGGCTGAGTGAGGTCTTTATTATTTTATTCTTATATGCTGGTAAAGTGTGCATTTTTGTGCATTAAAAGTGATTGAATTATGTTGTTCTTATATTCTGGTTAAATTGCTTATGCCTTTATTTAATCTACACGCGATAGTTGTAGAATTAACAACAATTTAGATGTTTAAGTGGTGCTGCTAAGCCTAACGAGGCTCTCATTTGTTTACATTTGACACTCTTAGTAAAACAGTGTATTAAGTCGACGAAACGCCTTCGGTGTGTTTTTGCCTAGTATGACGGAAAGTTAACTTTCAAGTGGGTGCACCGAAAATTTTACCTTCCTAGCTGCTGGGTTGTTTTTGCGTAGAAACTCTAATTTTAATTGTAAAAATTGCTTTTTAACTTTGATTTTAATTTGGTGTTTTAGGTTTTCCTGTATTTTAAAATTTTTAGTGAAGATTGAGTTTTTATGTATTTTTGCCTTTGTTTTATGTATTTCTCACTTCGCAAGAAATGAGTGAATTAGAAATACATCTCTAATAAAATTCGAGGAAATAAATTTAAATGATGTCCAGAAAAAATTGTATGTAATTTAATAAGCTCAAGGAAGTCATGGGGTGTCTACATGAGATATATTTTTTCATCTATAACATTGGAAGTTTTTCCCGTGGATAATTACAGTCAATAATCAACCATTTCCATTCGTAATTAATTGGACTTTGTCGTTTAATAAAATTACAATTGTTTGCCGTTTTTAATCAATCTAGAAAATTATGGCACTTAAATCCTGAATAAAATTCGGAAGATTTACATTTTATGTCAGATTTGGGTTAAACTACATATACACACACTACAACTTTCATCCCCCATCTCTTTGGAAACTGAAATTACAGAATCGTATCACATGAAAGAATTAACAGAATCCTTAAATCCGGGGCATGTCTGTTAAAGACTTGAGTGCATTTTTCCTGAGGTAGGGGGCATGTTTTAAAAAATTGATATCAACAAGCGAAGTATTTCTTCTGTTATTACGAAGTATTTTTTCTGTTATACGAAGTATTTCTTCTGAATCACGTATTACAAAATTACATGCGTCATGGAGATATGAAGCATCCTATGACAGATTGATAAAACTTATTTTATCAAAAGAAACACTTCAGAGCTCTGGAACTTTCCACAAAAATAATCGTACAGGTGTTCGCAGTATCACAGAGTGCAATCAGTATTTACACTTTAAACTACTGAGAACGCAAGAAAAAGGGTATCTAAAAGGCGAAGCTTTCAGTATTCCGAAGTCGCTCGGAGCTAACAACTCACAGCAATAACCGAGGACAGTTCCACGTTCCATTTATAGTGCGATTTGCTAGCATTTTTGCAAGCTGTGTTCCGGTTATCATGAATTAATTGCCCTGATGGAGAGGAACAGAAAGTCATGTTCATGAGTAATGAAAAAACAGGAATTATGGTAAAAAACCGAGCGCAGATGCCCTTTCCGGCCTTATGTAGTTTTCTCTCGGTCGCCGAGATATTTTTAGTACTGCTTCTCGAACTTATTGGAAGGCATATGAGGGCTGGATACAGTTACACTTACACATGTAATCAGTTACATTTATTTAGTTACAATACTTACTACGGTGATACAGAGACCGGACAAAAAGTTGCCAAATGATTGCCAAGTTTGGTGACTTTTGGCAATTTTTCGCCCAGTTTGGGAACAAACATTAGTCTCCAAAACCCTTGCCAGCTTGGCGATATCTCGCCAAATTAGCGAGATAGCCGTTTACTCAATGTTAAGAGACGCCGTTTTTTTTCTTATTTTTTCAGAAGAGCAACCTTCTTGTAGATTTTTCAAGTTACATTATAGAGGAAAAAATATAACAGTTTCACATATTATCTTACTAAAATTATCCGTATATGTACAAAATTCGTTCCAATAATCAATAAATACTTAATCATGAATTTTATTAATAATATATGTTTGTAATTAATGGGATCTTGATTATGGCGATCAGTGGCTATGCATTTCGGCTATCGACCCCTAGGTCTTCACTGACCCCTTTCACAATTTAATCAGTCCTTAGCGGGTCAATACAGTCTCCGCTGGGAACTAATTCAAACTGTATTACCACTAATATCATAAAGCATTTTTCAACTTTATTAACGGAGTATTGGTTTAATAGTTTGGAAATGATAGATGCAATAAAAGAGCTGTAATTATTTTTTATAGTTAGAGGTGCGTATTACTTTTATATAATTTAAATGATATTGCAAATTAGTTCGCAGCAATTATAATTATTTTTATTTATTTGCAATTAAAATTTCATAATTAAATTTTATTAGCTTTATACGAAACTTTACTATTTTCTTGTGAAACAATTATCCATCTAAAAATATTATTCGAAATTGGTTCTGCTCAATTAAATAGTGTGAATACACGCCGCTAACAATATTATCAATACACAGTTGGTTCCAATCAAAATCGCTTCAAGACTGAAAAGTAACCTTCGAAATATTCTAGATCGATGATGCAGAGAGAAGCCATATTCTATTTAGCCAATATGATATTCGATTATGTATTTGGAATTCAATGCGGGAGGTGGGAGGGGTTGAGAAGGAAACTGCAGTATAAATGTTACATATCACAAGGAAGAATAAGAATAAATAAAAAGAGAATAGATAAAATTTATCTTCAAAATACTCTATATCGCGCAATAAAAGGAAAATTTTTACCTTTCAGTAAAATGGAAACAAAAGACTCAATTCTCGATCCTTTATTTATGATATTACTCCGTATCATAGCTTACAATGCTTTTAGCTTTACTGCCTAAGACCATCAAATCTTTGTCGCAATAAGTTGCAGTTCTCGTTAGATAAATCATTCTGTCTCGCAGATTTTGTTTTAAAACTGCATGAAAGTCACTTTCTCATAAGAACAATCAACATAATTTAATATTGCTAGTATATCAACTGAACAACAGTAAATCGCAAATGTTATTGCGTTTGAGTACAGATGGATTTGCATAAGCAAAGAACCGGAAACATTTGCGTTTTTATCTGATGTTAGAGAAGATCATCTAAATTGTTGCTCCGTTTGATTGTTTGTTCCTGTATTAATAGATGATAATGCTTTTCTACACAATTTGTTTTACTGATCAGGATTTAAATTCGGATGGTCTCTTGCTTACGTAAGTTATCCTTTGTTTAAATTTAATAGCTTGAACGTTTTTGGCGTTAAGTAGAAAGGATCGCCGCTTCTTCAATATAATCCATGAATTCAAGTATGTGCCGATGTAAGTAGTATTTATGCTATTGAAAACTCGTGCCATGTTAATAGATTCTATGGTTGGATTATAAAGGCATTTTCGGATGCCGATTTTAATTATCTCATTAACTATTAATTAAAATTTGTATACATTTTATTGATTACTGAAATGCAATACACTTTTTTCTATCCAAAGTTTGAATTCATTCCTCATGAATCATGCTGAATGAATATAATAATTTATGCAAAGTTTGTTGAATTCATTCAACATGAATTAATAATAAATCATGTAATATAATAATAAATCATGTAGTATAATAATAAATCATGTAATATAATAATAAATCATGTAGTGTAATAATTCATGTAGTGAATTAATAATAAATCATGTAGTGTAATAATTCATGTAGTGAATTAATAATAAATCAAGTAGTGGCTCGAGAAGGGGCCACTTTGTAATTCTAAGTTACAGCTGAATGTGAAGAATCTTAAGAACTAGAAAGCTAATAATCGCTTGAGTTGAGGTAGAAAACAACAAGTGAGAAGGGTGAAATAACCCTTTATTATTCCGACTAAAGTTTAACAGAACTCCGTCTTTGAGTTGTACAATAAAGCCGACACTCGGGCTTCAACTTAGGAAACTAAGAATTAAAACTTAAATAATCTTAACTAAAGAGATATAGCCGAAGCTATCAAACTTCTAACGGAGTGGGCCCCTTAACGCTAATTGACTGCGAAGCTATCAAGGGCCTAAAGTACGGCCGAGCGTAATAATAGCTTAAGAGAGAGTAACCTAAAAAGGTGGACACGTGCTAGCCAGAATATCTGGTTCTCTCTTACTAAGACAGTAGAACTTCGCATTTAAATACCCCTCTTCCTTAATTTGCATTCAAAAGTGATTCTAAAACTACGTTCTAGCCGGAAGTGGCAAGTTGAAATTAAGAAGCGATTGGAAAGGAAGTTAAAATTTAGTTGTTAATAAAATTAACATAATCCTTACAATCATGCTGAATGAACATAAGTTATGCATGAATTAATTATGAATTAATAATTCACGCATGAACAAAAGCATCAATTAATAACAATTCATGTATAAATTAATTGTGAATTAATAATTTATGCATTAACAAAAACATGAATTAATAATAATTTCTGCACAAATTAATAGTTCATGCTTTTGTGTTTTTGTGCTGACATATTTTATATCATTTCATTCAGATGTACCTTAAAATTGGACTGAACTTTATAACCTCGGGTTATAGTTGTTTTTAATATGAAATTTGTATATTCCGTTATTATTAAAATAACTTCAGGATCGTTTAGTGTTGGCAAAAGTTTTACACGAATAATAATCTCTGAGCTGTATATTACATCAAATATGAGTAATAGAATAGTTTAGATAAGCAAATCATGAAAACGTTCTAAATGCGGCAAAACGAGAATGAATAAAATTAAACTATTCTCTTTCTTTTTTTTTATTAAGTTCTTTGACACATATATAAAAAATATGTATGTTTATGGTGTTAAATAATTAAAACTCCTCTATTTTTTACTACAGCCTGATACATGATGGCGTTTCGATTCTGATGAAACATAAAGCTTTGAAGAAAAGTTACTTGAAACTATTTCATCAAAGATTTTAAATACTCATCAGTCAGTCGAGTTCTTTTCTTAGGCCTTATTAATTTTCAATCATGGAAAAATTATTCATTTATAAATGTATTCCCAAATATAGGGATTGTTCTTATTTTGAAAACTCGTCCTTGAGTGTGAAGAAGTTACTTTAAGTTTCTAACAGTTATTTTAAGTTTAAACATGCTTTACTGTCTATTGTCGTTTCCCATGTATTGCGTTTTATGCAAATGAGTTAGAAGGAGTATTTAAGGGAGGTTCAGCTTACTTCGAAAGACAGTCAGTGGCAAAATTTTCGGATCAGCATTTCGGCTATTTCTGTTGAAAAGCGAACATCTGTCACTCAATCTTAAAAGGAGACTTTATCTCTCGGTCATTCGACCGACAGTCACGTATGCGTCCCCAGCGTGGGCAACGGCTAGTGATAAGCAAGAAACTGCAAGTACTTCAAAACAAGGTGTTACTCATCATCACCGATGCACGTACTACGTAGGAAGTAAGATTCTGCACTCTGACTTGAATATGGAAACCATTCCAGACTTCATTTCCGGAATGAACGAAATTTTCTTCAATAAATCTATCTGCAATAATCCTACCAATTTTGCAGACATCCTAGCATACGAAATCGTAGCAGAAGATAAGAGATACTACCTATCTCCTAAAATAAGATCATGGACCAATCAGGAGTATCTCCCTCTTCGAACACATCAACCTAGTAGCTAACTTTCAGAAGCAAGGTGCTTCATTTTCTTTTCCCTTTCAAATGTAGCTCTACGGGAGAAAATCACTCTACGATAATCACAACCTTAAGACTCAACTTGGGCTACATCAAGGATCTGGCGAGAGCAGGCTTGTACATCGCCTGCTGAAAACCAGTATATCCAAAGTTCCTTCGAAAAAGAGCTTGGGAGTCCTTAGTGGCGCATGTTTGCCGTCTGGTTACTTCGTTCTGAACTGTGAACTAGTTCACTGTGACTAACGAGTATACTCGTCATGGAGAAGCGGTACGATTTTGTGTATTGACGAGTATACTCGTCATGAAGAAGCGGCACGATTTTGTGTATTAATGAGTATACTCGTCATGCGTATAAAGCAGTGTAAGCAACGCGCGTATAAAGCAACGTGATAGAAACAGAGAAAAGAAAAATAATAACAAAGAAACCGGAGCTAGTGATTGATTATAATAAAAAAATGGGTGGAGTGGATATGAGCGATGGAATTATCATAGCGTACTCCACAGCAAGAAAACGACTCAAAAAGTACTACAAAAAGAATTATCTCCATTTCTTGGGGCCCAACAGCGGCCGAGCGGTAAAGTCGCTGAACACTGGTAGTTCGGTTCGAGGTTCGAATCCCGCGAACGGGCTGGCTGCATGGGTGTTTTCGTGGTTTTCCCCATGTGTAACGTGTATACGAGCCAGTTTCCCTTAGAAAGTCCTCCACGAAGGCATCCCTCCCCTTAGGCAGATAGCCCTAGTGTGCTTTGCCATAATTAAATACACCACACCACCACCATTTCTTAGACATTATGTGTCTGAATGCATTCATATTATATTAAAAAATAATGGAACATTATCGTGTATCAACTTTTTTGCTCAAATTTATTGAAGACACTTGAATTGAAAGAAAATTGAAAGAAATAAATCGACACAAACTCGGCCATTAGACCTAATATAAGCCAATTAGGCGGGAATTATGTTCCGTATTATATACCCGGAACATCGGGGAAAAAAAAAAAAAACCCTACGCGAAGTTTTTGCATTGCTACAAACGTAAGATCAGGAAGGAATCGCG
Organism: Stegodyphus dumicola; assembly: GCF_044657685.1. Taxonomy (NCBI): domain Eukaryota; kingdom Metazoa; phylum Arthropoda; class Arachnida; order Araneae; family Eresidae; genus Stegodyphus; species Stegodyphus dumicola. The sequence goes on along the minus strand of NC_140773.1, from coordinate 213,064,020 downwards.
TTACTGGTGTTCGATTTGCAAAATCCCATCGTCCCTGTTTCGCTGAATATCACTCCACAACAAGAATTTAAATTCTTACTTTTATATGTATAATATTTAATTTAAATTTATTGCGTTTTTAGTTTAATATGTATGTTATATATGCTTATGTTAACCAAATAAGTCAATATTAGTAATAAAAGTTTCAATTTTATAAAATAAACCCATCTTTTTCATCCGATATCTTACCAGCGCAACTTACTCAGTGATTGACGAATATACTCGTCGTGGCTCGATTCTGGCTATACAAAACGGTACGCACTCTTAAACGAGAGCATCACAGTTAACTGGTTAAATCTACTACGCCCGTCCGTATTGTACGTGCCTGTTGATAATCGCCGTGTAGGTTAAATTAAGGGTCGACTACGTTAGGTATTTGCATCTAGCTTCGGCTAGGTCTATTTAGTTTAGTATTAGCTTCTTATTTTGTTATCATGAGTTAAAAGCCCGAGTGCAGGCTTTCTTGTAAGCCCAAAAAGGGGCCATCCGCTGTTATTTCTTTGGGTGAATAAAAGGACACTTCCCTGGACTTGATTATTATACACGTGAACTCAGCGATAAGTCGCTCTACCATTCATTAGGTTCCTTTACGTTCTACATAGACAAAATACTGAGGAACGTTATAAGTGTTATGTTTTCACAAGTAGGAACAAGAATTAATCAAATCTGCTTCTTCAAATCTTTGAATGAAATTCCTTATACTTCTGAATGAATTAGCCCCATCTGTAAATTTTCTATTGCATTATTGACGCTTATTTTTAACTATAATAAAAATAATGTAACTCCTAATGATTGTTTTGTCTTTTTTTTTTTCCCTCAGCGATGCAGTTTCTTTTTCTTCCTCCTTAAGTTAATTTTTTTGTCGTTGTATTTTTACGTTATTTTCGCTGTTTTTTTGTGTCAGACGCATTTTGTAAATTTAGTAAAAAGCATAATAAATCATTCTGCTACCTACAGCTGTACCTTGTTGCCTCTTTCATTGAGGGGTGAAGTTTGGCAAATACATTTTCTTGTCATTAACCAGCTGCTCCAAATTTCATGCTTATATGTGTCCCTTCTTAGAAACTTGCAACGATAAATCTCCGTATTTTTTCGAGAATAGTGTAACTTGAACAAATCAGAAATTTCTTTTTTGTGCGTCTCGGAAAATACCCAGTTAGTAGATATATCTATTTAATGTGTAATACTTATCACTTTATTATTTACGCAGCTAATTTAGATGAACGTTTATCTTCTGCCCTATCGTTAACTAGTGAAAACTAGTTATACTTGGCAGGCTTGGTTTCAGTCCTTGTAAAGGGATTGGACATTTGTGATGTCTCTTCTTCTTCATAGCCCAAAGGGCGTTAGCCCAGAAGGGCTATTAATTTCAAAGCGGCATTTTGCGTCGATTCACTTTTCAAACTGTTGCTACCAAATATTATCAGATATTACCGTGTATTATATTTAAAGAAACTAAATAATGAAAAATCTGCAGGAATTTTTCTCGCATTGTGGGGAAAAAAAAAAAAAAAAAAAAAAAAAAAAAACTACGGACCTAGTCCAACCGAACATGAGCACTTGGAAGCCCAAATTTTGAATTTCGAATTTGTTTGAGTATATATATTTTTTTTTAAAGCTTTAACGAATTTTTGATTAACAAATTCAATGAGCAGTGGCAACACTGTACGGGGAAAAAATATTATCACCAGTGCGCGAGACTGTGTATCGCTGGAAACAATATGCTGTTTTTAAATATTTTGTGATATTGCTGTTGAATTGAATTTTATGTGGTTTAAATGCGTAGAACATGATATTTAATTAATAAAAGTAACACACACACACACACACACACACCAAAAAAAAAAAAAAAGGGGGGGGGGCTTTTGGGCATAATATAAAATCTAAAAGCTTTCAGATTTTTTTTCTGCCTTTTTTTTTTACGAATCTAATAATAGTTTCTGTGTTTTAAGTGATAACAGAGAGAAATGACCGGCTGGTTTAGCCATATTCCAGTGAACGTTGCAAGCCAATCGGCGCCTACCATTTGAATCCCCTCTTTTCTAAAATATATAATGCAATCGTATCTCCGTATACAGCTATCAGCGGTTTAGAACAGCAGAAAATGGTAAAAGTTACCATAAATTCCTGAAGTTTTGAAAAGCAATCAAAGTGACAACAAGCCGTACTAGGGCCGAAATATGGAAATTCAAACAAGCTCAATACTGTCTTCTCACACATCTGCACCATGATTTGGAGTACTGTGTAACTAAAATACGGGCAGTGTAAATATGTACTGCTTAACCGTGTCTGTATGCTTAGCTTACAGTTATCTACGCTTAGTTCTTAGACTCTGAGATTACACTCCGAGTGAGAGAATATTTAACTTCTCATTAGAAACATGTTACTGTAACTGTCTTGCTTTTTAAGGTTCTGTTTACCACAATAAAAGCCCCAAAATGTGACATTAGTGATGTTAGAAGTGCTTGGGAACGACTAGTTTGTTATTAGTGGTAGGAAAACGTATGTGTTTCTCCTATCTTTAGAAACAGCATGTTACGATGTACAGTGTAAGAATTACATTCTTTCACTTTTCATTAATTTTTTGACGATTATCTTAAAATGTAAAAATTCATCACTTTTCATAAGTGCGACAGACAATATGCTGTGTAGAAGTAATTGAATTCGAAAGCGGAAACAAGAAAAATTATCAGTGCCCTAGCCGAGACGCGGGCCATGAATCTTCCACTTGCTAGCTAGACGTGCTACCCACCACGAGAGCAGGCATAGAAGAATATGATAAATTTCTACAACTCTAGAATACAATATATTTTATGTTACTTTATATTGTTGCGTGCGTAAGGGTTCGTAATAGACTGAATGCATAACTCCGATAAAAAATTAATAAAATTTATTCTTATCACAAGAAATATAACAAAACGCTAGATTTTCCCTCAAAGATATTCCTACAATGTCATTATATCACGCAATATAATCAGTAGCTATATTTTAAACTACTAAAATTTTAAATAGAACACAATCCAAAGCGCAGAGATAGCTAATCCGATCAACAAAATTACAGCAGCTAAGTAAGCAACTACAACAACTGAGCTATCTCCCTCCGGCTTTTTAAAGCTTCTTAATCGGTCGCGAGAACGTTCTGGTAATTTCTGTATCCTTGAGATTTCTGGAAAGCAAAAGAGTAGAATTACGGTTACAGCTAACACAGTAGTCAATTACATTTATTCAAATGAAATATAAATTACTGAGATAAACTTTTATTAAATGCGCGTGCTCCTGTATTTTTACGTATCCGGCGTAGCTTTCTCTTAAAATATGTCTCGTGCTGCATCGCACAGAGATATAAAACAATTTTAATTATAATTATACTAAAAAAGCTAACTAAATGCAAAATCCGTAACAATATCATAGTATAGTGTATAAGTATTGTTGCGTACAGAACACTTCATTTTACATTATTAACATTGGTAATGTCTTGCCAGAGTTGGACTAACCATTAAGCAATGTAAGCGCATGTTTAGGGCATCAAGGAAAGGGGGAACCACAAAAGGTCCTCGGTACCCAGAAAACGGGACGCCAAGAAATTTCCCATTGCCGGTTTTACCACCGAATGCATAATGCAAGAGGGGGGGAGGGGGAACCAGGAATTGAAGAAAATCTGGCATAAACATATGAGGGGCACCAAAATCTTTTAAGTGCTTAGGGCCTCTAAATGTCTTAATCCGGCTCTGTATCTTGCTTGTATTGTTTGTCAATTAAGCCTGACTAGCGTCCCACTAACGGCCGAGCGGTAAAGTCGCTGAACACTGGTACTTCCGACCTGGGTTCGATTCCATCGAACGGGCTGGCTGCATGGGCATTTGCGGGGTTTTCCCCCACGTGTAACGTGTAACGTGTATACCAGCCACTTTTCCTAAGGAAGTCCTCCAGCGAAAGCATCCCATTCCTTAGGCAGATAGCCCTCGCGTGCTTTGCAATAATTAAATAAACCTAACCGCAATTGTGAACGTTACACGAGTAACCTCTTTCATAAGGCGTTTGGCATTTTTGGTGACTTCACGTATTCGAGGTAAAATATACCGGGCGGTGGGGATATTACTGTACAGTTTTTTGTTAAATAATAAATAGTCCTCCGAGTTCCTTGTAAAATGTTAATTATTTTAATTGTACAATGCGAATCGTAGTTGTATTTATTTATTTATTTATTTATTTTTGAATTATTCGGTGCAAACTAATTAATTTAACAAAAGTAATACAAACAATTCTTAGATAGTTAATACTTATATGCTTGTGTTCCCCCATTGTGTAATGAAACATTTTTCAATTCGTTATCATAGATACTGTATATTCCAGGATATTTAAACATGAGTGGATTATTGGACGTTTAGCATCAGCTAGACAAAGATGAAATAATAATAACAAAAACAATGTAATCTACTTAACGCTGATTAAAACTGTAATTACTAAAGTAAAATGTGAATTACCGTGACTTCCTCTTATCTCATTAAACAGGCCGAAAAGCAATGTGTGGCTGAGACGAAAAACGTTTAATTTTCGTCATCTTTTGTTAGAATATGTTTTCTTACTCTGTACGTTTTTTTTTCCGTTTAAAAAAAATTTTTTTTATTTTTTTTTTATTTATTTTTTTAAAAATTGTTGTTGACTTAATCTTCTTCCTAGCTTCTGTGGCTTAATACCCAAGCGATGAAATAACTAAAGACCTCAGCTTCTGTAAGCCAGGATTATATTTATTTCTCAACTCGATAGCAGGAACCATTGTTTGCGGATGGATTATTGTTATCTTGATTCACGCACATTCAACGAAAGCAAAGAATTTCGTGTTTTGTGTGACAGCCGCTTTTATGTTAAACGCTTCATTTTTTTGTGAACGGAAAGTACGTCAAAATTCTTTCATTATTGTTTTCAGTATGATATTGCACGCTGTGGATTTCTTTTATTCTGCTTACGTTTGGTGAATATATATCATGCAGAAAATTTCATGTGTCCAGTCGTAATCCGTTAATTAAACATGTAAGCTACTGACTTTTGTTATTGTGCAGTAGTAATTGTATATGTAAAAATCTTTTAAAGAATTTAAAATTTTAATTTAAAAGTAGGTTTTTAATGACTTATTTTCGAATTCGTAAAAAATTTATGGCACCATGAAAGATACCTCGAAGCGATTCATTGATATATGTGCATACTTACGTCTTAACAGAAGTCTATCCAAATAAGTCTACAAACTCTCTGTGGCTTTGGCTCACCAGTGGTCGAATGGTTAAGACCGCTGAATACCGGTAGTTCAGCCCGGGTTCAAACTCCGATAAACACTCTGGCTGCGGAGATGCTTTCCTGGTTTTCCCGTGTGTAATATGGATACAAACCAGTTTCCAAATTTTAACATCCAACAAATTTTTAGTATTTTTTTTAATATTTTTTTTTTTAATTTATTTATTACTCCAGAAAGGCTATTAATTTCGTTTTGACATTTTGCATTGGTTCACTATAAATGTCGGTTCGATTTTCAAATTGTTGCCACCAAATATTAGAGCCAAAGAAATTAAATAATGAAGAATCTGCATAAATGTTACACTTCGTTTCTCGCGTAGTTTTATCACAATGCATTCTCGCGTTGTTTTATCACAATGCGAGAAACATTTAGTATATGTTTCTCGCATTGTGATAAAACAACGGTACCTAGAATCATCAAATTCTGAATAACGTAATCTTCCATTGAATATAATCACTGAATATAAGCCCGAATTTGGAATTTGAAATTCGTTTTATTATTGATTTCATATTTTGTAACACTTTAACGAATTTTTGATTAACAAACTCAACGATTTCAAAGCGAGCAATGGCAACACTGAACGGGGGGGGGAGAAAACAAACCCACACATTTTTATCTCTAGCAGGCGAGACTATGCACCGGAAATTCTAAAGATAGGCTCATTTTAAAATTATTTTGCGATATTGCTGTTGAATTGAAATTTATGGTTTGAGTGTGAAGAATATAATATTTAATAAATAAAGGTAACACACAATGCGTTAAACCCTTTGAAAGTAAGTAAAATCTGAAAGCTTTGAGTTTTTTTTTTTTTTTTTTTTTTTTTTTTTTTTTGTTTGTTTTGTATATGGAATGATAAAGAAAGGCCTGTATTTGGTGGGAAGGGTCTGAACCATCTTCTTAGAAAATAATTTTTCACATAGAATTAGATCGAAGGGTGAAACTGGGGAATGAACGGGAAAACGTTTAACGGCGACATAGAAAACAGTAACCGTAATTAGCTTAATATAAATTAAAATAACTTAATATGAATTTTTATATCTAAGTAGAATTATTACTGACGCTTCTTGGTACGTATATGTCTATAACGCCAATTAATTTTCTTTTAACGATTTACAGTCAATTTTTATGATTTTTATTTTTTGAAATATTTTTCTCATTAGATTGGAAAAAACAAACACTAATCACTCGCATGTAGCCAGATTTTATTATTTGTAACAGCCGCAGTCAAGAAGTTACAATCAAGTATACAAAAAGTAAATAAGTCAAAATTTCATTTCTTGTAAAATAGCTGGTGTGCAGTACTTCACTGACAAGCAAAAATATTGCTGTGTCTTCTAAATTAATTGATTTAATATTCTTAAGATTGATTTATTAGAGTTAATATTTATTTTGAATTTGCTTGCTTAGAAAAATAATTTGTGCTTTCCACCATGAAAATTGTTGATCAAGTTTATCACAGATGTTATCGTAAAGATACAATAAATAACTGATTCGCTATGAAAAAATCTATTGTTCCTTTTTCGCGACATTTCCCAATATGAAATTCTCAAGGAGAGCGATAAACGAATAATCAAATTAAGATTCTCCCACTTGCTTAATTTGTTCCTAAATTCACGTGTTCCGAAATGCTTCCATGGAGACGAAGGGTAAGACATGATACTGGAATGCGATAAAAAGTGTCTAATTTTAATCGGATTCTGAGTCACGCATTCCACTGTGGGTTAGTTTCGAGGTCCAAGGTTAAGAACTCAAACCGCGATGACTTTTACAGCGAATTTTCCGCGTCACGGGGATACAAAAGATTACAGTTATGGCTGCAATCAGATCCCGATTAAATAAAATGAACTTTCATGGCACCTATAGCGCATTAAAACATCTGTGTTTCGCAAGATATCCATTAAGACAAAGTGACTTTTCCACTGCGGGTTTTCAAATCGAATAAAGTTGATCAGTTAAATGGTTGACGAGGAGAGAAATCAAATTTTGTTAAATATTTAACATACGCTTTTCTTGTTAGCCATGACCTTATGTATATTAAAATAAATAAATAAATAAAAATCTGAAAGCTTTCAGATTTTACACTCTAAATTCGAAAGAGTCCTATCTGACTCTAAAGGAGTGATATCCCACCTCCCTCTAATGCCAAAATGGCACCAACCTCGAAGGAGCGATATTTCACTCTAGTAAAAAGCGGTCCCTTTTCACACAAAAACAGGAGTGACTCTTTTTTCGTTCGCTCTTCTTCGATAGTCAGATATCGCCCGATATTCGGGTGAAACCACACACATTACAAGGAGTTATAATAATAGTCTGCTCACTCCTTGATGGTGCGATTTTTATATAATATTATAGGCAAACTGAAAATTGGTATTTGCTATGTAAACTTGATAGCTGATGTATTGTTTTAGATATCTGGTTAATATTATCTCTTGAAAAGAATATTTTACACTACTTTTTAACATGCTATTGTGATTTTAATTATCTGATATATACATCTGTTTTAGATTTGCTACCTATGTACTTACTTAAACATTTATTGGTGTTGAGATTTCTTTCCAGATCTAACGAAATATACATATAAAAAAATTACATCCATATTAAAATATTGGAAATTCGGTGTAGTTAACATTCTGAAATACTTAACACTATCACTTTCTCACAGAATATATTTTATTTTACAGAAACATGGCTTTTGCCTTTATGTGTAGTAAGCAATAAAAATAAGAACGTCAATGCAACTTATATATAAAAACTGGATTATGAATCAAAGTAGACCATCACTGAAATAAAAAAAACACAGTTTAAAGACAATTGTATCTTCATTGTTTAGACATATAGTTTTTCTTTCCAAATCTAACGAAATATACATATAAAATAATTACATCCATATTAAAATATTAGAAATTCGGTGTAGTTAACATTCTGAAATACTTAACACTATCACTTCCTCACAGTACTTCTGATGTGAAATTACTTTGAACTCACAGAATATATTTTATTTTACAGAAACATGGCTTTTACCTTTATGTGTAGTAAGCAATAAAAATAAGAACGTCAATGCAACTTATATATAAAAACTGGAATAGCAAGATATTCGCAATGAAAAACTTAGTTTTTGAATAAAAAATAAGGTTTTTCAGGTACTTAAAACTTTGAATAAATATTTCAGATATTTTCAAAATTTGAGAAATCAAAAAATGCTTAGTTTCATAAAAGAAATTTAAAAAAATCATTTTAGATGAATCATATATATATATATATAGTGATATACATTCTAAATTTTGTATACATATTTTAATTTAAAAAAGCAAATTATGCTTATTCACAAGATTTGGGCACGTAATCATGTAAATTGTAAGCTAAATTTTCCATTAAATAATCATACTAGTTGGAAAAGTAATTTATTAAAAATAGTTCTTGACAAATTTTATAATGAAAATTTGAATGTGTTAGAACAGCTGATCATATATATATGTGTCAGTAAACCTGTATCATAATCTGATAGATTTAACTTCTTAAAATGCTACTTATAAGTGAATATATTAATACAATTTGTGAATTGATGTTACTAGTAGTTTGTCTACTTGAGTATAATATGCATAAAAAATCGAATAATAAATTTTAATATACATTGAAGTAAGAAACAAATGCGAATTTAATTTCCCTTACATGAAATTATTCAGCTTTATTTTCAATGTATGAGATTCAGAAAATAAGTAACCATAAAATACTCTCATGCTATTGTTTTTAGCTTCATATATTGCACAAAATATTGCAAAAGAAATGTTTCTATTTCTTATTACATAATTATGAAGAGCTTAAAATTAATTATTACCCCAAATTATGAATAAAGTCTAAAATCTTAAGTTAGCTTGTTACGCTTTCTATTTTTGAGAAGTTATATGCATACATATTCCTATACATTAATCATTACAGGTGAATAAATGCTTACATATACTTTTAGACTGTAATTTATTTTTATATATGCCAATTCCAAGTCTCATTTGGGAAAAATAAAGTAAATTTTAAAGTGAAATAATATGGATTATAGCTCACATGTGTAAGCTAAAAATTCATTTTTCATAATTCTGCTGAAAATTATGTATTTCATTTATTGATTAAATCCGAATAGGAATCATTACCATAACTGCAGAATTATAATAATTTCAATGAACGAAGTATTTTAAATATAAGTGAAAACAAGCAATGCATGAAAAACTCTTTATTAGGAAATATATGTACATATATAAAAATGGAAAATATGACACTAAAATATGACAATAAAATGACATTAAAAACATGAAATGTAATGCATGTACAAAATGCAATAAATTCACACTCAAACATGTATTTAAAGAGTCCACACAAGCTCTAGGAGTGCTGACATTATACAAAAGGCTTGCAACAAAATTATAAAAATTTGTTGATGTATGTGCATATTGAACGCTAAATACAAAATTAGTTTTAAATAGAATGTCAAATGCCTTCATGGCATGATTTGGGCATGCTGTTAAGTGATTTACTGCTTTAATACAGAATGAACTTGTAATACACACTATAATGAGCTGTTTATTCTGAGCTGGTCCAAGAGATTCCATGTCTTCTATTCCCTGAAAATAAATTTCTTTATTAAGAATACATCCATTACCTATCTATTAGGACAAGTCAAATACCAATGAGCCATACTAGAAAGTTTATCTTTCCAATTAAAAAATATCGCCAGAAAATTTTTCTTCTTTCAAAAATAAGTGATTCCTAGTAATTTTATTCACATAGAGGTCTTTTGCTTTTAGTTTCTGTAAAAATGCAGTATAAATACATATAGGAATATGTAAATATTATATTGATGCAAATATAGAATAGGATAGTCTATTTGTGCGTTGCTTCTTAATGGAAAATGTAATAAATAATGTACATAAAAATGTAAAAAGAACAAACTATATGGAGAATTAGTCTGTCTTTTCCTTATGAAAACAAGTATCATCCTTTCATAATAAACTATTGTTGTTCATAATAAACTATTGTTATTGTAAAGATGTTTGTTCTTGATTTCATGATCGCTATAGTCTGGCTGGAAGTGTATATTTTGAATTTCACCTTGAAGCAATTTTTCCATCACTTTACAAGTTAAAAAAAAAAAAAAAAATCTATGTTCACTGTATATACATGCATATATATGATTAGTGTCATGCTTTAGATTTAGATCATATAAAGGCATCACACATATTACAAACCATCTTATTCTCTCGAAATATTTGCTAGTATGTAGGTGACATTCAAATCAATGCAATTCCAATTCTACAGAAATTAGCTAAATGACCATGCATCATCTGTGGGTACAATAGTCGAAAGCAGCCTGAGAAGATGAATTTTAGCCACATGAGGCCAAATACATTCACTGTTGTAAAATGGCTCATTTTAATATAATCTGCCCTCTTAAAATGAAAGTTAGTGCAAAGCATATCAAAATTCCTCAATACTTACATTTAGCAAATATTAGAAGTGCAGAATTTGGATTTTTTTTTTTTTTTTTTTTTTCAAATAACAGCTTGATGCTAAAATACTTGCTTTGCCTTTACCCTACAAAAATAAAAATAAAAGTATATATAAAAGACATATACTGGATAAAAATTGCATGTGAAATGTAATAATTAATTGAAACTATATAAATATCACACACGAACCTTTCAAGATAGAATATGTAGCAAATTTCAAAGGATATGCAGCTCAGCTCACTTACATATAGTATCAATAGCTTATTTACATATACATACACTGCAAACTAAAAATATTATCCTATGAAAAGAATTTTATAGCTAAGCATATGAAATTATTTTTTATGCATAGACTTATGCCAAATATTTACTCATTAATAATGAATAAAACCTTTGTCTCTCTTTCTTTCCAATAATTTTAGCTGAGCAAAAGTTCTGTGAGCAAAACTAATGCTTTTAGGTCATCTATATATATATATGTATATCTATATAAATACACATGTTTATTACATAATGATTACAAAAATATCATTAAAAAGGCCTTTGGCACTAGAGGCACATGCATTTACAGCTTACCTTTACGAGCCAGAAGAAAAAAACTATAAGCCATTTAAGAATAAAGACCAATGTGAGTAATAGATGCAAAATTACTTTACTCTAGGTAATTAAAAAGTAAACAAAGAAAAGTTTTAAAGTATTCTATCATTTATAATCCTAATTAAATTCTATCATTTATAATCCTAGTTAAATTTTTAAAGATTTTTACCACTGAAATCAGCAATACTTGGTACCAGAAGATCAGGGCGTTTTGTTTCCACATATTTCAAAATTCTTGGGACATAAAAAGATGAAAACTGTTTTTTAAATGTCTATCATTAGAAATTGTTTCACTTTCGATATAATTTCTTACATGGCTATTAGACAAAACCATTTCAATTGTTTTTATGACTGAAACATACTGAAATGTTTCTTTTACAATTTTGGTTTCAAATTGACCTGTTTTTGTATTCAGAGCTTGAACCAATCTACTGCCAAGCATAATTTCGACAGGTTCGATAAAATTCTGACAGCTTTTCAAAGCCTTTATTTGTCCTTTAGTTGCTGACATGCCATCAAAAATCTGCCTAATGGGAAGGATGCCTCCGTAGGTCTTTGTAAGGCAAACTGGTTCGTATACACGTTACACATGGAGAAAACCACAAAAAAGTCCATGCAGCCAACTCCTTCATGCGATTCAAACTCTGGACCGAACTACCAGTGCTCAGCGACTTTGCCGCTGGTGGGTAATATTTAGGGAATGTGCATTAATGTTCGGAGAAAAAGCATGATATTAAGCATTTGTAAGTAAACAGCCTGTTAAACATGGTATTTAGGGCATATAAATTAAAATGAGCGCAGGGGCGTAGCTAGAGGGGGGGCAAGGGGCATCTGTCCCCGGGTGCAGGATCCAAGGGGCGCGAAACTGATGTTACGGCATTTTAGAATTAAATGTTTTCCATCCTTGGCAAGCAGTAGGGGGCTCGAAATCTTCAGTTTTCCCTGGGCGCTGAAAACCCTAGCTACGACTCGGAATGAGCAGCAAGAAATATAATATTAAGCATACGTAAGTAAAATTTACATAAAGTAAATATTAGTTACTGAAATCAATTTGGCCTTCCCCCATTTTCTCAAAATTGTCCCAAAAACTGTTCCGTTAAGAAAATTTTCGGCAACATATTATCTTAGAAGGAAACATTCTTTAAACGCAATTTAATATTTCCTTGACTGTATCTCAACCATTATGCTTAATTTCATGCCGAGACAAGTACTCGAGTATGCAGTTTTGTAAATTTTCTTTGCAAACACTTTAAAATCACTTTTAGAAAACATAGCACGGAAATCAGACAAAATAATAATAAATTGAAAAAAAATGACACATGCAAATAAATTTTGAACAGCAGCGAAAGAAAGCGAGGAGGCCGCAAGAGAATTCTATCAGCTTTGTGCTTTTGCAGCGTTTACATTTACTGGATTCTTTGCGGTAGTGTTTTCGAAGGCAGGTGAAAGGATGGTAACTTTGAACTTCTGCAGTTCAGAATGCAGTTCCAAATACTGATATACATCTGTAAATTTTTTTCATGACTGTTGCGAGAAGAATTTTGCAAAGTACAAATGGATTAAAAAACACCTAAAGACTGAGAAATTGTACCATACTGTCTACAAATCAGCTGATAGAGTAGTAAATCAAACTTTTAGAATACTATTAATGATTTTGTGTATAAGGAAAACAAACAAAATAGTACTTTACGATATTAGAATTAATGTTTTATTTCAAAAATAAACCCAGATATTTTGTTTTTATATATATCATTTTGACATTTTATAGACTTTTTATTGTGTACTGAGCGAGGCAGCAAGAACTCTGGCTACGCCTCTAACAGTGTTCACATAACTTAGTTATTGAAAATGTAAACAAGCTGTGTTACCTGGGTCTTTAAATCCTATCTAAACCAGAAAATGAATTCATATGAGTTTATTAAAATCAGATTACTTACATTTCTTTCCTACTTTAAAGGACTGTGCATAAGAAAAGGTTTATAAGACTTGTTTGATACAACAATAGCTTTTGCTAATGTAAACAATTATATTATTTTGAACATTACTTCATCAGATCCTCTCACTCATTTTAATATCACTAGGAGAAGATATAATAACTAATTGAAATGAAAAGGCAATAATCTTGAAAAGTAATAAGTAAATGTCATTAGTTTAACTTTCTAACTATTGAGTTGATGTATATGAATTAATCTATGAATCATTTTAGAATTATCATGTTTAAATTAGTATATATTTCGACAATTTTGAAAGTATGCCTGACAAGTTTTCTTAGGGGGAAATAAATAAATAAAAATAACCCGTCGAATTAGGTTTTCTCCCGCAATAGAAGGGAGGAGAAGCTGTTTTTTAATTGTGCATTTTATTATCTGTTAATAAAATAAGTTAATTTTTTAAATATGATACGCGCTGCCACAAATATAAGGCAATATTGCTTAATTTTCATATTATAAAATAAAAATGCATCAAACATTTAGGTTTTATGGCTTACATATAAAAAAGTCGTTTTGTTACAGTTGAAATAAAAATGTTTAGACATGTACGAATTTTACTATTTAATTAAGTTTGAAAAAAACATGCCTTACATTTTTTAAAAATAAATACTGTTTTTTTAATTTTCTTATTCGCATTAAAAGAAATAAACATTTGGTGTACATATTATATATTGGCATATACGTATATTTGTCAGTAAATACATATTTAGCATAAAATAAATACATGTATATAGCATAAGTCAACTGAATATCTGGAATTTTCAAAAATCCGGACTAGGTATAGTTTTTAATTTAAAACAGAGTAGAAAATAAAATTACCTTTTAGGATATTAACAGCATCTTCGGAAATTTCTTGCAGTTATAAAAATCTGATAATTTTGAACTATCATGTAATCCCTCCTGAAAAAAAAAAAAAATTTTATTGTGCTACAGTTTAAAAAAAAGATAAGAGGCAGATAAGTTTGACAATTTGCTGTGGCACAAGTATTAGGAATATAGAACCTACGTAAATGGACAAGGTACTAAAATTTTATGCTTGGTCTTTGACTGAAAATGAATTCTCATTAAATAGTTATCTGCATGAATTACCTGGAATATTTAATAATACAATAGTTTTCAGTTTGTCATCAGAAAATCAAAACTTACTATTTTTTTTAAAATAGCTGGGTTTTTTTTTTAGTCCAAAAGGGCAATTCTCCCAGAAGGACTGTTAATTTCGTTTTGGCATTTTGCATCGATTCCCGATATGTTTCATTTCAAATTGCTGCCACCAAACATTATATTTAAAGAAATTAAATAATGAAGAATCTGCAGGAATGTATGTATGTTTCTCGCATTGTAATAAAACAACGGTACCTAGAGCCAACAAAATTTGAATAAGGTAATCTTCCATAGAATATGGGCATGTGGAAGCCCTAATTTGAATTTGAAATTGGTTTTATTATTTGCTTTATTATTTAATATTTTGTAATACGTCAACGAATTTTTGATTAACAAAGTAAACGATTTCAAAGCGAGCAATGGCAATACTGTACGAGGGAAAAAAAAAAAAAAAAAATATATATATATATATATATATATATCCAGCTCGCGAGACTGTGTATTGGGAATTCTAAAGATATGTTCATTTTAAAATTATTTTGCGATATTGCTGTTGAATGTTTTTATGGTTTAATTAATGTTTTTATTTAAGTGCGAAGAACATGATATTTAATAAATAAAGGTAACACACAAAATGTTAAAAAAACGCCCCTTTGGACGTAATTTAAAATCTGAAGCTTTCAGTCTTTTTTAAAGAATGCAAGATTTTTTTTAAATCGTAAACGGAAAGCCGTCTTAGCAGCTTTATTGGCCTCCCGGACTTTTGAATGTTCAATAGGCCTTAGCTACACCTACACTCTCGAGAATAACAACATATTTGCAAAAATATAAGTTTTAGAATGCTGATATGACCCAGGTAGTGCTAGTATTTATATTTTGGAAAAATTCAGCTTTGTAACAGTAAGTGAATTTTATTGTCACAAACTATAAGCAGAATTTATAAAAAAATGAAAGTTAAAAATCTATTAAAAACTACTAGAAGCTGAAAACGATATGACTTCAATAGGAAATTCAGTAAAGTATACGGTTTTTATTTCTTCCAATACTACCAAATAATTTACACACTTGTGTTATAAAAGAAATCAAAACTTTAGTATGCATTTTTTTTCCACCGCTGTTCTTCCTATTTGAAATAGGAATGCATGCAAAACTAAATTTAAATAATTAAATTCGATAGCTTTGCGTAAATTGTTCAAAAATAAAAATAATGTTAAGAATTATTTACAAAAAGTACCATCCATACGTACAGCTTTCATTGTGTTAGCAATACGTAATAAATAAAACTACGTTACAGCATTACACTCTTAAAGCAAATTTACAGACACCTAAAAAAAAAGAGCAAACTAAAACTACTTTTTATTACATACTTAAATTTTGACACATAAATCTAACTATAATTTATAATAATTAAGATATTTATATTAAGAAATAATTGTATATATATTTTAAAAGCGAACTTACTTTTGGCAAAGGAGCTGTATCCATTATTACGACTGTCCTCGCTTGAAATGACGCTTAGCCAAAGAACGTTCTTTGGCTTAGCAAACTTGTTTGGTCAGTCTGGGCGGACAATGGCAAGACAGGGGGTCGTCCTGCTCCTTCAATTTACTCCCTTCCCCAAGGTTATTATTGCAAGTGGGAAACATGTTCTGCTACCAAGACAGTAAATTTGCGTTGTTTGACACGAAATGGAGCGAAAACTGCTGTCACCCTCCAAATCCCACTCTGCGAGATTTAGAATGTATATTACGCCCAAAGGAGCATTTTGGTACTTTTCCGTTTCGCCGGCGCAAATCTCGCCAAGCAGACTTTATTGGCGACAACATACAGTATACACATAAAAGATGTTAACAAATGTTAGTTCCAAGAATTTTTTATTTTGAAAGCATAAATATTTTAATATCGTTTAAAAGTTTGTAAAAAGCCAATAAATAAAGACAATAAATTTGTAAAAAGACATTAATTTGAAATTTCCTATACTTTCATGGTTCAACATCCTGATTCGCTGGTTCGTATAACGTGGCCCCAAGTGATCTCATCTCACGTAAACTACGCTACAAAAATCTAATTCTCTCAGTAATTATCTACATTAATTTCAAGTTTAATCTTAATTTGGATTTACCAAGTTTAACCCTTTGCGGCACAGTGTGTCCAGTCTGAACACACATAAAAATTTCCTTCTGTACGCACAGAAAAATTGAATGGAAAAGGATTTATAGGTTGCTCTGAACCTTTTTTATTTATAGTAGATGGCAGCTAAACACAAACCAGTCCATATAATTTAGCTATGTTTAGTTTTTTAAGACCCTCATTTTCCAAAGAAATCTTCCAGATTTTTTTAGGGTATAAAAGGAATTGCTTGAAAAGAAATTTCTATGTTATTTTTTTGGCTGTATGCTAATCTCCTTATTCTATATTAGTTTTAAATTTTCACCTTGAAATCTTGCCTGAAATCAAACGGCGAACCCTAGGCGTGCCGAGAGCGGGCTCACCGATAATCTAGGACAACTGAGAGTCTGTATTCTTTGTTTTCCGCATCTCATCGGTCAGTTCATTGACAATGCTCGTTTCAGCACTCTTTTCGAAGCTCAATTCAATCAGTGTGCCCACTCTGGGCACACCCACGGAATTAAAGGATAAGTGCTATCTTCACAAAATTTTACTTCTGTACTCCTCTAGGCGTAATTAGACTGCCTACTTTTTTTTTTAATATGCTGCTATTAAAATGTCCTCCCACCAACAAAAATTTTTTATTAGAAAACATCTGGGACTACGTGCATCGTAAATGGGACTTATAAGATCAAATATGTGACCTCTTAATGGAGATGTCTGATTCCTTCTTATTAAAAGGAATGAAATTTAAAAGAAAAAATAGATAAACGTATTTGAGTATCATCTTTTTAAACTTTCATTCGTATCTCTGTGCTAAAAGAAATTATATATACATACATATCTTCGTATTTATTTTATTTTTGTGTTAACATTTATTGCAATAAATTATAACGTAGGGATGACACAAATGCTGTAATCTTGAGATTAAAATTTGTATTTGTTGTAGCTTCATTTTGATATAAACGGTATAATGTGCATTATGTTAAAAATGA
Source organism: Stegodyphus dumicola (assembly GCF_044657685.1). Lineage (NCBI taxonomy): Eukaryota > Metazoa > Arthropoda > Arachnida > Araneae > Eresidae > Stegodyphus > Stegodyphus dumicola. The sequence continues at coordinate 213,046,403 of NC_140773.1, read as the reverse complement.
TAAATAATAATGATAATAATAATAAAATTTGAAAGCTTTCAACCCATGTTCGGATGGAGGATTACATTCTTCAAAATTTAAAGGCTCTAAGTACCGTCGTTTTTTTCACATATATACATAAGTATACATAAGTTCATGTATGTATACATAAGTTCATGTAGATTCTTCATTATTTAGTTTCTTTAAATGTAATACAGGGCGATATTATTTAGTGGCAACAATTTAACGAGTGATTCGCTGTTTATAGCCACAAAATGCTGTTTTGAGACTAATAACCGCTTGGGGGGGGGAAAGAAGAGGATAGAAGTTAATATTTTACCATATTATATTTTTTGTAAACTGTCTTTTTACAGGACTTATGTTTTGTTAATAGTTTCTCAATTCGATATCGCATTGATATGCCGTCAGGTGTTCTGTTTGCAAATTTGATCGTAATTAAAATATTTCTGTGGGAAAACTTACAGGAAATTTCTATGTAATATTCAATGTAAAGCTTATCTAAAATCTAAGAAAACTAATAAATATACGAAATACACGAATAACGAAATATTACCTGAGAAACAGATTTCTGCATTTCCACATCTGATAATGTCGCGGGTAATTGGAGTTATGTTTGCGTTCACATTTCACTATTTTTTCCGTATTTATCCTTGAGCACCATACGGGTGACAATGCGATTTAGCTCAATTCCACCCCCAGTTTTGATGGAGAGCACCCCGGGGGGGGGAACACGAGTCCGAGGGCCTCCCATCCCTCTTCCCCTACCATCAACCTCTCGAGAGGACTTTCGGCTCCTCGCGTATTAAGGAGCGCCCCCATGCCGCACAGACACTATACATTTACAAACATCCAAGCTTTCTCCGGGATTCGAACCCGGGGAGTTTGTGATCGGATAAAGCATGTACTCCAGACCTCACGGCGGACATACCACACCGAATATGGGAAGAATTTGATGTGTGTCGTGTGAACAAGAGTGCACATATTGAAGGATTAATGATTAATGCATCAAAAACTTGGACATTTGCCGCTGCTTATACTGTAACTTTTGTCCATATAAAGTAATAAATTGATTTATTAATTTTTAAAACCACACCATTCACTTATAAACACCCTGTATTAAAAAATAACCGCAAAACGCAGTTTGTGATTATATTTTTCTAAAAGTATTTTTATTTTTGCATAAACAAGAAGCATATACTCCCGTACGAGCGCACAAAAACAAAATGAATGCCTTATATATCGAATATCGAATAAGCTACTTTTATTAACTGTATGGATTTTTACTTCATTTGCCTGTCAAATCATTTGAAAAATAATTTGCTTTCTCACTGATTTACATATTTTGAAGCATGTGATTTTTCTTTCTCGTAATTTGGCCCACCAGCGGCCGAGCGGTAAAGACGCTGAACACTGGTAGTTCGGTCTGAGGTTCGAATCCCGCGAACGGGCTGGCTGCATGGGCGTTTTCGTGGTTTTCCCCATGTGTAACGTGTATACGAGCCAGTTTCCCTTAGAAAGTCCTCCACGAAAGGCATCCCTCCCTTTAGGCAGATAGCCCTCGTGTGCTTTGCCATAACTGAATAATCCAATCCAATCCAATCCTTTCTCGTAATTTATCTGCATGCATCTCAAATGCAACCCACGACTTCCTCGCTGAAAACACCACAGATATTTTATCTCTCAAGTATCAGTCTAAACTTCAGATTTAGTTGTTTTTCACAGCTAAAGAATATTAAATAGATTTATTGCATGTCAAAACAGTTTATTTTTAATATCAGTAGCGTTCTGATTCTGCAGCTACTGGTTTCATTCTCGGAATTGCTTGGCAAGCTTATGCTACATTTCAATGAAGTAATAAATGTTACTTTCAGCTTTTTTAATACTCAGGCTTTAGTTTTTATATGATGCACTCTTTCCATGATGCTATCTTAAGATTTTTAGCCATGTTTTCCTACTTGTAATTTCTTTGACTCGAATAATGGAGATATCCTGGTGCGCATTAAATCCTTATCACCATCTGTTTTTCAAATTATATTCTGTGATATTATACTTTGTTATAAAAATTAGCGTTATTGCTTTGCATTTTTACATCTTCCAATGATTCATACCCTTCTGATAGTTTGATTCTAATCCTTTAAATAAATTTATGTTTAAAGCGTTTATGCAAAAGTCCTATCACGTGCATGAAACTAGTAATAATTGAACTTTTTTAACATCAGAATGCGTGTTTTACTAATTGTCGTACATATTTATAACTTTCGCAGTTGATAATGGAAAATGAAGTTCTTTATTTTAATAAAGCTCTCGAGGGCTACCCACTCGAAAATAGATGGAGGAAAGAGACTCACTTTCATACGTAGACAACTCTAAATTTTTTAGACAGGGGCAAATAATATGCGCTATGAAAGAACTATCTATTAGATAAGTACATTTGAACTCTTTTATATCCTCAGACGATAATGTGGTAATAATTGCAATTTATCTATCATTGAATAACTTTTGAAAAACTGACGCGAGAGTTATTAGCATGTTTTTGTTTTCTATGATTCTAAAGTGGGGCTCAATCAAGAAGAATGCCTTGAACATCTACAATTAGCACATAGAAATGAGGCTGTATCTCATGATCTATTGCTCTATTTAGATGGTTTAGAGAATTTGGTAGAGATCGAAATTCACTTCTGGATGAAGAACATAACAGGAAGTCCTTGGCCAGTTATTGTCCCAGAAAATGTGTCGGCCATATGAAAAATATTAATCAATGATTAGTCGCTGTAACTACCAAATGATCAGCAAATAAACATAATTTTTTATGAAGAATTGCATATGAGAAAAATTACTTTGCCGTTGGGTCCCCCCGTAAATTATCAGAACACCAAAAACTGGACTGTATCAACCCTAAAATTACTTAATGATGGTGGAGACCGCATTATTTCGAAATTCATAACCGGTCCAGAAACGTATGTTTTGTAACGTTCCAACACATCGAAAAAGTAAAGCGTGCGTCTTCGAAGATGGCCCAACAAAGTTGAAAACACAATAAGCAGTGAAAAAATTAGTATATGCCATTTTCTTCCGAAGTATAGGATTGATCATAGCTATCAAGTTAGAGGGACAGATGATAGTTAAACGGGTATCACATCTATTACGTACCCTCAGTAGCTTGCCGAAAAGAACATTTCCCATAATTTTAGCCTTCTGGATATCTGATTGGCTGACTTACGCGAAAACCAATTCTTTGCGGAAAAACCTATGAGGGACAAAGCTTCAAGCGAATCATTTTAATCTGTAATGTAAAATGTCCCGCGTCACTAGCCGGGACATCGGTTCCAGCGAAACTGTTTCGACTAGGAACCCTCTAGTGGTTGGAGAAGTGAAACTAGAAATTTTTCAAGAAAGTAATATTAGGAGACTTATGCTTCACCATGATAATGCATCTCCTCATTCGGTAAGATCGACAGTCAAATTTCTTGAAAAAAAAAAAAAAAAAAAAAAAAACCAGAGTGATAGAACATCCATCCTATTCTCCTGATCTTGCTGCGTTTGACTTTGGGCGATTTTTTAACCTAAAACAAGTTTTAAGTGGTTGTCGTTTTCATTGCGAAGATGGCACTGATGAAGCTATAAAAGCAACTTACTAATATTATTACTACGTGATTATTAGTAATAAAAAATCCAAACACGAGGGATCCGGTGATCTTGGTGGCCAAGCTATGGGACCACCTCCACCAATCCATCGCCCGGGAAATTTCGGAGTTCGTATAATCAACCATCCTCTCGGCAATCCACGATAGAAAATGCCATTAGTTACGAGGACCGACTTTTTTACACCATTTACAATGTCACCTAGCGGCTCTATGTTTGCGTTCCAACCATATATTTCTATGTCAAATATTGCTCGGATAGCTGCCTTCTATCCCCCTTAAAAGTTTTGCCCACTTGTTCAGATTCACCCTGTATACTCAAGACATTACGTATTTTTAATTTTGCCTGATGGTGCGAAGTACAGTAACCCTACATTCTAAATGCATGCAATATTCTTGTAAAGTTCCGGAACTCTTTTATAATCGTTAATATAGAACAGAACATGAAATTTTAAATTCTATGAATCTTTTTAAATCTATGAATCGCTTGAAAGTTAGCGAAACTCTAGTAAAATCTCGTCTCCATTTCGCGACTTTTAATCTGATAAAGGGTTGGTATGTTGATATTTTTATTTTAATGTCTCCATGGAATTACTTTTTTGAGAAAGAGGAAGAAAACTGGACTAAAACGTTCCTTGTTTTGCGTCAGATATTTCTGTCTCTAAAGAAGCATTTTTAGTTTGAAAGGAATAGCGTGACCATCAAGCATCATTATCCATTTTTGTATCGCTGAATGTATATTGTTAGAGATAATGCAAAACGAAAACCTGTAATATAAACTGACATCTTAATTTCAGAACTCCTGAGTCTCGTGTTGCTTTCATGCGGATAATAAATTACCCTTCTCAGGCTCTATTGCTGAAATGATTTCATTGCATCTCCCTTGAGTTTATATTTTTTATGGATTAATCAATCACGCTTTTATTATTTCTTAAATATTTTAGCTTTTATTATTTCTTAAATATTTTAGCTTTGTTATCCATTCTTCACCAAACGTCACCATGGTAATGTTCAAGGAAATAAAAAATCTGAAAACTTTTCTGTGTTACCTTTATTTATTAAATGTCATGTACTTCGCACTTAAATCATAAAATTCAATTCAACAGCAGTATCACAAAAGAATATGAAAAGAGAAATGGAAATGGAGACGAGATTTTACTAGAGTTTCGCTAACTTTCAAGCGATTCATAGATTTAAAAAGATTCATAGAATTTAAAATTTCATGTTCTGTTCTATATTAACAATTATAAAAGAGTTCCGGAACTTTACAAGAATATTGCATATCTTTAGCATTTCCGATACACAGTCTCGCGCGCTGGAGATAAAAATATTGTTGGTTCCCCCCCCCCCCCCGTACAGTGCTGCCATTGCTCGCTTTGAAATCGTTGAGTTTGTTAATCAGAATTTTGTTAAGTTTTACAAAATATGAAATAGATAATAAAACAAGTTCCAGATTCGGGTTTCCAGATGCCCGTATTCGAGTGGAGGACTACGTTATTCAAAACTTGACGTGTTTGACGTGTTTTTTCACAGTGCGAGAAACATACATACATTCATGCAGATTCTTCATTATTTAATTTCTTTAAATATAATTCAGGTCTGTAATATATTGCGGCAACAATTTGAAAAGTGAAAGGACGTTTTGTAGTGGACGACGCAAAATGTTAAAACGAAATTAATAGCCCCTCTGGGCTAACAATCTGTTTTTCTTTCGTAATTGATCTTCCTACTTAAACTCATTTTTTAACTGTATTTGCTTTAGATGTGGTGTTCATAGTATTGTGCATTCATACTGTTCTACTAGTGTTCATAATATTGTTCATAATAATAATGGTTAAAACACCCTACTATAGTCTGTTACTTCAGAATAGGCATTTCAACATTTCAAGGCCACTTTTTCCCCCTCCAATTCAAGCAACATAACCATGGTAACGACTGTTGCGGAAAAAAGGTCGAATATTGTAATCTGCTAAAATTCTCTGATTCCTTCTTTGCTGTGATGACGGCATTCATTTACACATTACGAGTGCAAATGAGAGGAAAGTCCGTACAAACTTTAAATGCCTATTTTGAATCAACGTATATAGTGGCTTGGAAATAACGACAAGAGCGCAGTTTTTTTTTTTTTTTCCTTCTCCAAAAACTGCTGAACTGTCTTTACAGTGGCACCCAAACTAAAATGTGAAGGACGTTAATTCGTCTTCATATGTGGTCGTCTGGCTTTCATACCTTTCCCCAGTCACCTTTTAAGTGGATGAGAATGTAACGAAATATAACGCATTCCTCTTTATGTACTTTCGCAATGTAATCAACATCGTAGACAAAAGTATTGTGTGTGTAACATCGTAGACCGTGAATGTAAGTCAGCATCGTAAATGGTTCGCACATCCAAAAACTAATAACAGAGATATCTGTGATTCGAATTTTGGTGAAGATGCAGGTGAAATCTCATATTTCCTAGGCTTCGAAAACCTAACACAGTTGGACGCTCATTATAATGATGCCTCATGACCTCCAGAAAAAAGACGTTATAGCGAATGATCCCTTTAAGTGAAAAATCTATGTATATCTTAAAGGCATCCTTCAGGCAGATAGCCTTCAAGTGCTTTGCCGTAATCAAATAAACCAAACCAAACCTTAATTTATCTGCATAATGCGGAGCTTATGTAAAATCATATAAAGCTTCAGCTGATTTTAATAAATAATTCAGTTTTAGAAATAAAATTTATTCCTTTTCCAAACCTTTCTCATATCATGAAGACTGAAATATAATGATGAGAATGTGAAATGCTTTACCTAGTTTAGGCGTGACTGCAAGGGCTTTTTAAACTTTCTGGAAGTAGGTTTTATCCTTTACAGTTTTGTTTATAATGTAATTTCATCTTGGATTAACTCCTGCTCTAAGAACCTTATCTTTTGTTATAATCTAAGAACTCATACATGTGTTCGTAAAAGATCTATTGTTATTGACTATGAATTTCATGTATACATTTCGAAAAATTATTCGCTGGGAGCAGTGGATATCGCAGAATCATTCAGTACGCTATGTGAACTCAACTTACGTTTTCGGTGCTAATAATGCTTGCTGGCTTAGAAATAGAAGCAAAAGGTACAATTGTTACATTGCACATTTGTGAAATGCTTTATAAGGAATGCTTTTTAAACCCTCTTTTCTGCCATGTAAGTTTTTATTGCACATTTACTAATAAATTTAATTACATCTTTTACGAATATTTAAAAATTATCAATGCGTAATTCATTATTTTCGTACAATTTGCAGTTTTGTTTTCTAATTACTTCAGTCCAAGTTAATAAGTTTTGGCCCGAAGTTTAAAGCGTATTCAGGTGATGCCCCGCAACAGACAATCGGTTAAGCAAATAAAATTTTGAAGATCAAATTGTTTCCTATTGGAGAACTTCTATTTTTGCTTAAATTGATTTCTGGTACTAATGAATACTTTTTGTTTCTTTTGTTATTATTATTTGTTTTTAAATGGAGTTTTTCGTGAAAAAAGAGGTAAAACATGCATCTGTTAGTGAAGTTCCACGTAAGTAACTTTTTTTTTTTTTTTTTTTTTTTTAAGTCATTGAATAGTTTTATACACATTTTACACTAGCGGATCTGCGTAATAACTGCTTTGTTTAGGCTTTATGACTGCTTTTTATGTCTTTAAAAATATTATTTCGGAATTATTGTATTGCATAAAATTCCTGTTTTTAAACAGTAGATGAAAGAAAAATTGGTACTTTTCCCGTTTTGCCGGCGCAATCGATAAAGTCGCCAATAATGGTACAACTGATGCCAAACGGAATATCTTCGCTGGTAACCTTTTACGCCTTATTTTCAAAACAAGTCGCAACCATTTCTTATCAGATCGGTGGCTTCTTTCAAGCTGACATACAATAACATAGAATTTTTATGTACAAGATAGTTAAATTTTATCTCTAAGACGATTTGCGGTAATTAAGTCAATTAGAATGCAATCACACCGCTCACTCGAAAGCAAAAATGTAGAAAAGGCAAAATAAAGGGTTAAATTCATCAATTCTAATGAGAATGCACTAGCGAAGTAAAGCACTATGGTTTTGCATAATTTATGAGTAAGTTATTAGTACGAATTGAAATAATTCTTGCATTTAAACTTGTATTCCAAATTAAAATTTAACTTGAAATTAATGTGGATAATTACTGAGAGAATTAGATTTTTGCAGCGTAGTTTACATGAGATGAGATCACTTGGGGGTCACATGATACGAACCGGCGAATCAGGATGTTGAACCATGAAAGCGTAGTAAATTCTTAAATTAATGTCTTTTTACAAATTTATGGTCTTTAAGTATTGGCATTTTACAGAATTTTAAACCATATAAAAATGTTTATGCCTTCAAAATAAAAAATTCTTAGAACTAACATTCGTTAACATTTTTTATGTTTATACTGTATGTTGCTGCCAACAAAGTCTGCTTGACGAAATTTGCACTAGCGAAGCGGTATTGTATTGTATTGAGAATACGGCAAAGCACACTAGGGCTATCTGCCTAAGGGGAGGGATGCCTTCGTGGAGGACTTTCTAAGGGAAACTGGCTCGTATACACGTTACAAATGGGGAAAAGCACGAAAACGCCCCACTGGCGAAACGGAAAAGTACCGAAAAATTTTGTTTCCATTTTCGCCAAAAAGAAATCATCGTTAGGTTTTGTTACAGCAAAGCACTTGAGGGCTATCTGCCTAAGGGAAGGGATGCATACGTGGGGAAAGCCTTCGCCCTTTTTAATTCTCCTATTTAGTGTTAGGCTTGCAGTTCAAAAATATTATACCTCTTCTTAGTGCGAAATAATGAAGTTATACTCTATTAGTTGTTTGTTCTCTTAATTCAAAATTTAAGAAAATTCTTTGTTAAAATATTAAAATTTTCCGCAAACGAGACCAGGTTGTTAAAGTGATCAAAAACAATAGCTCATGAAAGGTTTGATTTATTTCATTATGGCAAAACATTCGTAGGCAATCTGCCTTGGAAGGGGGATGCTTTCGTGGAGGGCTTTCTAAGGGAAATTGGTTCGTATATTTGTTACACTTGGGGAGAACCATGGAAATACTCCAGCCAGTCCGTTCGCCGGAATTCGAAACCCGGCTGAACAACCAGTGTTCAGCGACTTTACCGCTCGCCCGTTGGTGGGCCAAGTTGCTCAATACTGTTTTACCATGACAGCTCCCACCAGACGTATAAACATCCATTAGTGTTTTGCACCGATGTTTCATTGCTTATGCAGTATTTTGATGGGGAAACATGATAGTTATTGTTCTGATGTTTCTTGGAACTAGCATGATAATACGCAATGCCGATATAATATTTTTTCGTTTCTGTGTCGTCTGAGAATGTGATTGTGTGTTACTGAGAATTAGACTGAAATGCCGTAATTCGTTATTTTCTCACATATGAAAAGACAGATGAACCCTACATTTATACAGCGTAAAGTATACAGCAGTTTATTATCATTAAGAACTAAGCAGTATATAGTTATTTTATCAAATGTTGATAATACACTGGTGTGCAAAAATTAAGGACGAGACGGTTTTTTCAATATAACTTTGTACAAAAGCTTTCCAAATCAACACATTTAATACCGTAAGATCCCCAATACGTAAAAACATGAGTAAAGTAAGCAACACTTACTAAGAAATCAGAGGGATAAAAAGAAGCTTTATTGAAAAAGTAGCATGGAGCGCAATGCGACTGAAGGCCGAAACATCCCTGTGATGGGTGTCCAGCAAGAAACATCCGGTCTTTAATAGGGGATATGATCTCCCCTGACTGCTAGGCAGGTTTCACAGCGTCTGCCCATGCTGAGAATGAGGATGTCAATGAGTTGTTGAGCCATTGCTGCCCATTCGTCTTGCAGCGCCAATCGAAGCTCCGGAATCGTTACTGGTGGTAAGGTACGAGCTGATAAGCGTCTGCCTAGAAAATCCCATACATGCTCGATGGGATTGAGATCCGGAGATCGTGCCGGCCAATCCATACGTTCAATATCCTCACTCTCTAAGAGCTGTTCGGCAGCTACTGTGCGATGACATGGTGCATTGTCGTCCATGAAAAGGAACTGCGGACCCATAGCGCCTCTAAAAAGACGCACATATGGAAGAAGAATCTCGTTACAATAACGGGTCCCGTTGACTGAACCTGCGTCGAAGATGTGAAGGTCTGTACGACTACCAAGCATAATGCCTCCCCAAACGAGAACACCGCCACTTCCATACTTGTCCCTTTCAATGATGTTCGAGGGATGATTGCGGCTTCACCGCTCTCTCCAGATGAGTACGATGAGAATTGCTACTCAGACTGAATCTGCTCTCATCTGTAAAGAGTACTCGTCCCCATTCATTGTCTCTCCAATTCCGGTGTTCCCGGCACCACAGAGAACGCCTTCTCCGATGGGCAGGCATTAGAGGTACACATCGTACAGGGCGTCGTGCAAACAGACCACCACCGTGCAGTCTTCTGGCCACGGTAAAACGCGATATCGGTCGTCCAGTCGCCTGTGTCGTGTGTCTAGCGATTTCTCCCGCTGTCTGCCGCCTGTTTCTTCTGGCTTGTAAGGCAATATACCGGTCATCTTGCGGGTATGGTTCTTCGTGGACGACCACTACTAAACCCCCGGATAGCTGTTCCTGTAGTTTGAAATTGTCTCCAAAGTCGTGAAACGATGCTGTGAGCAATTCCGAACTCTGCAGCCACACTTGTCACACTGGGGTCTTCCTCCAACTTCCCAATGATTCGACCTCGGGTAAAAGCATCCAGATGTCGTCTAACAGATTGATTATTCGCCATTTCTCGCTGAGGCAGCAACTCGGCGTGATTTTAACTGCTATACGACGTGCAATCTCTTTGCCAGAAATACTGATCTTACACCGACAACATGCTTTATACTACTCAGACACTCCCCCATTACGTCTACCTGCATATCTGCGCATGTGATACCGTACATCACCTTACTTAATCTCCCGATTTGTCTTTCTGTCCGCTCTGCCTCTTCGTTCAGCTGATATGCTAATTTTTCGACTTCGTCCTTAATTTTTGCACGCCAGTGTATCTTAGTTTACATACTTGCATTAAATTTTTATATTTATATATCTTGTGTCGTTATTGCGTTATTTATATATATTACTCATGGTTTCGAACAAATGCAATGTTATTTGGAGCGTATTATTCTCTGATAAAAGGCTTTTACTTAGAAGAATAAAAATAATGTACGATCTGAGAATAAGTTTGTTTGAAGGCAATGTTTACCTACAGCTGCTTATTTTTGGCATTTAATGAAATTTATTTCTTTCCCTTATTGTGCGTAAAAAGCGCAAGAATTCCCTTTTAGGCCGTGCATCAAGGTTACGCTTTGAAAAACGAAATTGTTTGTACAATGTTGTTTCCTTTTTCATCGGTAATTCATGTTAATCCTTAGACTGCTTTTTTTTTCAAATGTTCTTCTTTGTACATAATCTTGAAATTAAGAATGGTTCTTCGAACTCCAGAGCAGAATTATTTCCGCAGTTGCTCAAGTTTCTGTAATATGACAAATCACCCCCAAATGAACCCTGTGCCTTAATGTGAAATTGGTGTAATTCTCATTGTTCTCGTAATCCCGACCAATGGAGCATTTGACTTTTTCTCTTCGGCTGTTATATGTCAGGTACGAAACGTGACTGATGATAGAAGAATTTGAATTGATAACTGTACGCAAAAATTGTTCGTTTAAAGGTGGTGGTGGTGGTGGTGCATTCAATTATGGCAAAGCACACTAAGGCTATCTGCCTAAGGGGAGGGATGCCTTCGTGGAGGACTTTCTAAGGGAAACTGGCTCGTATACACGTTACACATGGGGAAAATCACGAAAACACCCATGCAGACAGCCCGTTCGCGGGATTCGAACCTCGGACCGAACTACCAGTGTTCAGCGACTTTACCGCTCGGCCTCTGGTTGGTCTTGTTCGTTTAAAAAGCTTGTGGATTCGTAAAAGGTTACCGAACTACCAGTGTTCAGCGACTTTACCGCTCGGCCTCTGGTTGGTCTTGTTCGTTTAAAAAGCTTGTGGATTCGTAAAAGGTTCTATCTCCTTCCTGCCCCACCCCCCTTATATTTATTTTTTATTTTCTTACAATTTTTTAGCACAAAGAGTATTAGCCTAGAAGGGCTATTAATTTCATTTTGGCATTTTGCGTTGATTCACTGTAAATGTCAGTTCACTTTTCAAATTGTTGCCACCAAATATTGCAGCCCTGTGTTATGTTTAAAGAAATTAAATAATGAAGAATCTGCATAAATGTATATATGTTTTTCGTATTCTGATAAAATGACGGTACCTATAGCCATCAAATTATGAATAAAATACAAGAATCAAGGAATTACGAACAAGAATAAATTTTTAGCAAATTATGTTTAGGAAGCTTCTGAAATTAGCATCTGGTAGCATATTTTTCGGTATAAACATCTTTCATCCTTTTGAGCCCCATTACCTCCTCCTTGCGATTTCTCTCTTCTCACGTGCTCGACTACAATTACTCAACAAAGCCTCCGGAGTCGCCTTATTCATTATGCAGTCTTAAAGATCTCAGTGGCCTTGCTTCGCTGTCTCTTAACCACCGTCTCATTTCCCGCCAAAGCCGTGCCACGTGCTCACCGCAGTGCTAAACGAGTTCTTCTCACCTCAATCTTTGGAATAATTTGAGCGAATTCTTTGCTTTTATTGATTTTTCGACTTCTTGAGACGCGAGTCTGCTTCGTGACTTGATTTCTGAAGTGCCACTTTGAAATTGGTTTTCAATCTTCTCTTCGGTTGGGCGTGACGATAAATTTAAGGCTCGCATGCGAAATAAGCGCACCTTGTGCACGTAATTTTCAGAAAACAGGAAATTTCTTCCTAGCTGCTTTACATCTCGCCATATTAACCATTGATTTATATTAGCATTATAGGTTTAGGTAGACTTCTTATTTAGGAGCATGATAACATCAAGGACATACGTTTCGCAACGAATTAAAGCCCTACAAAAAGAAAGAAAAATAATTAAAAAAAAGTTTGAAAGCTTTCAGATTTTACATTACGCGAAAAGGGACTTTTTTTTAACGTTTTATGTGTTCCCTTTCTTTATTAAATATTATGTTCTTCGCACTTAAACCATAAAATTCAGTTCAATACCAATATCGCAAACTAATTTTAAAATGAGCATATCTTAAAATTTCCGATATACAGTCTCGCGCGCTAGAGATAGAAATTTTTTGTTTTTTCCCCCACACAGTGCTGCCATTGCTCGCTTTGAAATCGTTGAGTTTCTTAATTAAAAACTCATGAATGTTTTACAAAATATGAAATAGGTAATAAACAAATTCGAAATTTGGGCTTCCAGATACCTATAATCGGTTGGAAACGTACGTTATTCAAAATTTGATGGCTCTAGGTACCGTTGTTTTATCACAATGCGAGAAACATACATACATTTATGCAGATTCTTCATTATTTAATTTTTTTAAATATACTACAGGGCCATAATATTTGGTGTCAACAATTTGAAAAGTGAAACAACGCTTGTAGTGAATCAATGCAAAATGAAAAAACGAAATTAATAGTTCTTCTGGACAAATTGATACTTTGGACCCAATTGTAAAAGTGTTTAAAAGAGATGATTGATTTTAATTTTTAAATTGATTAATGAAGAAAGCTTTGTTTTGCAGTTTTTTGAAATTTAAAGTAAAACCACTTATACATGTACTATACTAGGGATAAATATTAATGTTTTATTAAATAAAGTTTCTGTTAATCTATTATTTATGTATTATTTTTGTGTTATCTTTTTAGGAATACAACATACTGAGCATGATGTTTCCAGATGCAAGTACATGTGTTTGCATTTTCTGTTGAATCAAGACAGCTACGCAACTTTGATGCTGAAGTGTAAGTTAACATTTGATTCTTTTTCTGTTGAATTTTTTTTAGCTTCTTTTTAAATGTTCTAGGAAGTAATAATTATTCATTAATGGTTTCAGTTTTGAAACGAGGTACGACAAAACTAGATACCTGAAAATATGTTTCATTGTATGTTATGAAAAGTCAGCACTTCTGAATTCAGAATTTCAGTATTTTTTATGTTAGGTTAATGTAGTGAACAGAACTTTGTTTACAGAATATTTCTGATATTCGAGTTAATAATACGTAAATAGTTGCCTAGCTATCGTTTGAATTGTGTAATAGTTTTTATAATTTTTAAGCGGCAAATAAACTCTCTTTTAGAATTTAACTTTTTTATAGGCATTCTCATCCTTGTCAGAAATTATATTTTATCAAAGTATTTACCAAAATCGTTATAAATGATTAGTTAAAGGTTCTTAAGTGATTGTATCTATTAAAATCATTTTGGTTTATTTTGGGTGACTAAAAGAGTTCAATTATACTCATTCACACAAGGAGTAATGGATTTACTTTTCTATTTTTTGTGCAAATAATAAATTCAACAGTGTGACACAGGCCACACATAGAAAGACATTGTGTATCTAAGTTGTCTTTGGATTAATTAAAAGTTATGGATAAAATTATAAAAATGGATTAGAGCAGAAAGTCATTAAAAAACCGAAATTACAGTTCAAAATTAAATAGAAGCAGGGGGATCCATTTTTTCTTGTAAAACATTTTTAATACACCTTAACAGCGACGACGAATGAAATTTATTTTTCTGAAATTTCATTATTTTTGTTTAAGTCAAATACGAAACATAGTTTTTACAACGTACGAGTATTCGTGCTTTCCTGTTACGCTTCCGCATATTACTTGACTGCATTTGCGCAGTTTTCAGTTATGTAAAGAAAAATAAGTGTATCAAATACTGGTGAAACTTGAAGAACAGAGATAATTATTTTATGTTTCCAAACTGATTGAGTAGTGAGAAAGGATTATTTGGATCACGGCAAAAAGGATACTAAGGTTATCTGCAGCAAAGAAGGGGAATTTTCGTGGAGGACTTTTGAGAGAAATACTTGAGGATGCCGACGAAAATTCCCAATCAGCTGTTCCGTTTGCCCGGATTAGACTCAGTATCGAACTACTGTTCAGCTGTTATACTTACTCGGTCACTGGTGGGCCGGGGGGGGGAGAAGACGTAGAAGAGATTTTATAGGTAAAAAAATTCTCATGCATCCAATTAGTTTATTGGCATGCATAGTTAAAGTCTTACTACTTTAAAATGGCACTTCTAAGATCTTGGCGAACCTCATTACATTTACGATTGTAACATGTGTCGTCATCATCGCATAGATTCAATTAGGACATTTTAGCAAATTAGAGGATTCAAACTTTTTTTGCAGCAGTCGTAACCATGGCTATACGTCATGGTTTAGGGAGTGAAATGTACTTGAAGTGCCTGCTCTAAAGGAATAGACTACAACGAGGGGCGTCTGAGGCATGGAAGTCGTTTCTTATTAGTCCGATGGGGCGTTAGACTCAAAGAGCTGTTAGTCTCAAAACGGCATTTTGCGTCGGCTCACTTTTCAAACTGTTGCCACTGAATATTAACGCCATGTGTTATATTTAAAGAAACTAAATAACGAAGAATCTGCACGAGTGCAAGAATGTTTCTCGCATTGTGAAAAAACAACGGTACCTAGAGCCATCGAATTATGAATAATGTAGTCCTCGAAACGAACATGGACACTTGGAAGCTTGAATTTCGAATTTGTTTTATTATCTATTTCAAATCTATTAAAACTTTAACGAATTTTTGATTAACAAACTCAACGATTTCAAAGCGAGCAATGACAACACTCTACGGATAAAAAACATTTTAGCGCGCGAAACTGTATATCGGAAAAGATATGCTATTTTTAAATATTTTGTGATATTGCTGTTGAATTGAATTTTATGTGGTTTAAGTGTGAACAACATTATAATTAATTAATAAAGGTAACGTTAAAAAAGCCTTTTTCGCCGTAATGTAAACTGTAAAAGCTTTCAGATTTTCTTTACTCCCCCCTTTAGTTTTTTAATTTTAGTTCTTCAGAAACTGAGACTGCAAGAGTTTTTTTTAAATAAGACAGCTTACAAATTTTACAAACCAATTCATTTCCAACTGAGCGCAATCGATTTTTTTATTACACAGATTTATGTTAACTAATCCATTTGCGACTGTTAGTTACACGGAAATTTGAAATTAGTTTTACAGTTTAAAATTTAAAATAAATGAATCGTTTTAAATAAATGACGACAGATTTTTACATTAAAAAATATAAGCAACTTTTCAGTTACTTATTGAATTTACTAAAGGCCGACCAGACGGGGAAGTGGTTAGTGATTCTGACTGCCCTACCGAAGGTCCCAGGTTCGAATACCGGTGAAGGCATGAATGTAAATTGCCCGTCCCTTCATATGAGGTAACGATGGCCCACCTATAAGGTGCCTCCATAATGACCAGCGCTTCTGGCCTTAGTGGTGGTTAACGCCTATAATGGCCACCATTAGGGGGGGATACTAAAGAAAGTGTTAGTAATTAGTTGCTTATATTTATATAGCTTCCAAGCAACGACGTTTCAAACTGTGCCTGATGACATCTTGCCATTTTTCTACTTTTAGAACTTATTTCAAATGATATTCGTTTAATATTTCTGTGCTTCTGTTTCGAGTTATCAAATTTGTATGACGACTGGGTAAGGATGTGTGTCGTTTACAGCGTGAAGGTAAAAAGTAGCTATATTTTTGAGCCCAACTCTAACACTTTCTTCAAGATTTCTTGCACTACATCTAAATAAAAGAAACAGATAGCCTTCATGTACTTTACTGTATACAAATAGAAATGAATGCAGTCATTATTCTATTCCGGAATATCTACTGTTTTTAATCACTCTACAGCGACCATACAAAAAATTAGATTTTTAGGTTTACAAAAATTCTTCAAGCATGGTAGTGAATCTGTTTTCATGAAATTTTGTAGTTTGCTGTAAGAAACTATCCGTCGCTGTGGATTTTAAAAACAGTTTCGAATTGTATATCTGAGGAAAATAAAGGATTAGTTTCCAATTAAGGGTATATTTAATTATATGAATAATGTTAAGCACACCAGGGCTCTCTACTTAAGGAATGCCTTCGTGGAGATTTTCCTAAGGGGAACTAACTGGGTCACACAGTAAAACCAACCAGCCCTTTCTCTTCGGATCCAATCCATTTCGAATTCCGAGCATTCAGCGGTCTTATCACTCGATCACTAGTGGGGTCAGATTAAGAGCACGATCTTGGCTTTTGCTTGTTGGCGAAATTTGGGTATTATTCGATACATTTTCGTTTAATATTGAAGCAAGTTATCATATTTTACTGACCATCACAATTATTGACAAATAAATATTTTCCCAAAAACTTTGTGCCTCAGTTGAAATTTAGCCAAATAAAGAGTGTAGTCATCCCCCCCCCCTCCGAATCATCTGTAGACAGAAGAGAAACATGCTAATCTGAATTTTTAAATTTTAAGCCGAATATAGTCTTAGGTTGGGTTTAATTTATATATACGTATATATATAAGCTATAAGCATCGAAAAGTCTGACAGATTCCCTGTCCTTCAAAGGCTGAAATATTCAGCTTCATTTTGTTAAAATTGCTTCTCCTAAATGGATAAAAAGAACCCACCAGCGGTCGAGCGGTAAAACCTGTGAACACTAGTAGTTCGACGTGGGTTTGATTGCAGGCGAACGGCTGCATGGGCGTTTCCGTGTTTTTCTCCATTTGTAAAAAACCCACCAGCGGCTGAACAGTAAAATCACTGAACACTTAGTTCAACCTAGTTTTGAATCCTGGTGAATGGGCTGGCTGTATGGGCGTTTTCGTAGTTTGCCCCATGTGTAACGTGTATACAAAACGATTTTCCTAAGAAAATCTTCCAGGAAGGTGCCCTTTCCCTTAGGCAGATAGCTCTAGTGTGTTTTGCTATAAAAAACGAAACGCAACCGCACTATGTGTAAAATGGATACAAGCCAGTCTTCCCTACCTAGTCCTTCATGAAGACACCTCCTTCTTCTTAGGGAAGATAGTTTTCGTGTGCTTTGCCATAATCAAATGAACCAAACTGAACTTAAATGGATGATATAAGCCAGCATTTGTCCAAGAAATAAATCATCAATAAGATTAACGAAAACACAGCACTAGCAGTGAGCTCAAAAAAACAGCAAGAAAATTCTGAAAATTGCAGATACTTTGAAGCACTAATAGATGGAAAGAAGCGAATAAACATTATTCAAAAGCCATCAAATGTCATACAGATTTGCCGCTATTTATTCATCTTTGTGTTACACAAATTATAGGGTATGAATGGTAATTTTTTTTTTTTCTTGTACTTATATAATAGTAAACTTTTTAAAATACAGTTTCAAAACTACTGATTTGAAAAGGAAAAAAGCCATTCGTCATTTACATTCACAGAAATTGGTAGTTTAAATTATCTTGTTGCCATACAAAAAATGGTAATAAGAAGCACGATTATAGACTACCTAATTGAAGTTCTGTACTCTGCCCACCTCACGTGACATCGGGCGTCCTTGCTCATTCGAAGTTCGTGTCTGCACGCGACGCGCACGAGCACAGCATAAGCAATTTCATGTTTTCCATTTTTTCGAAAGGGGCGTAATTCTTCAAGTTTTGCCTTTGGAGCGGGAGGGAGTGCTGAATGAGTTAAGGCAGTTCTTGGCAGTAACCCTAAAGATAATGTCATGCTAGGTATTTCGTGTCGAATTCACTCCATAGATTTCTAACTCCGGTTTAATTGTATTTGTGGAAAGATTTTTACCACTGTATAATTAGTCATTTTATGACTCTGACAATTTTAATCTAATAAAATTTTCCGCTAGTATTCAAATTAAGACTTCTGTATTGGAGATCTAAACTGTAATTCACGTGTCTTATCAAGGTTTAAAAATATAAGGAAAGTTTTAGAGCTTTTACTTGGTTTCATTAAAGCTTTTGTCATATATATAACTTTTTCGAGCAAGCAACTGTTTGCACTGGATTTCGACTATGGCAAAGCGTTTGAGGTCTATTGCATATAAAAATATTTCACAGAGGAATTTTTAGGGGAAGTGGCTTGTATTCACGTAAACTACGAAAATTTCCATACAACCATTTGTTTCGTGGGACTTAAACATGTGACGAAATGCCAGTGTTCCGCGTTCTTACCATTTAAGCGCTTTTAAACAACTTTTAAGAAACAATTTTCTACTATATTTAGCTTCTGAGAGAAAGATATATATTTGTTTTTCTTCCGCTGAAAAACTTAGGAGATTGCATAATATTTAAGCCATTCAATCATCACTTTCAAGATTTTCGTTATTATCAATCCAAAACATACAAATCTTGTAGCTCAAAACAGTTTTCCTTTAAATAGCTTTCCCTAATGGAATCAGCAGTGGCCGTTTGTTGCTCCTGGTGACAGACACATTAGGTTGTTTCCAAAATGTTGTATGTGGTAAGCTTTTAAATGAGATAATAAAATTCTATGAAAAATCTTATTTATATTTTAGCAATGAAACTATTGACACGTTACTCAAACGTTACTTAAGACACGTTACTTAAGAGCAGAAGAATGTTTGAAACCCCGATATAAAACAATTACACTCTATAACATAAAAAGTGAAGCACAGAGAAGTATCCAAAAGAGACATCGTACACATGTTTGTTAATAGCGATTAACAAAAACGGGTTTGTATAGTTCTGTGAATTATAAAATAAAATGACATTCGAAGACGATAAAAGAAAAATGAAGTTGGATAAAGGAACAACATATTTATGCTTTTCTAAATGGCAGAAGAGTGTTCTAAGGATTTGATGGGGGGGGGAGGAGAAATAAATAACGAGGAGTTTTTGATTCAGAATGATGGAGTAGTTATTTGCGTTTTCAGAAGTCTAAAAAAAATTTATTAATGTTATCAAAGCTGAATTTTTATTGAGAAGGACCTAGGTCTCACTTTATTTTAATAATGTGCGGAAAGCTAAATTTCATCTTTATATGCATTGAAAAGAAACAAGAAATTTTGCTTGATTTTATCCACAAATAAATTCGTAAATTCTAGATCTTTAAAATAGCTTCTTAACTTTTATTGAAGATTTTTAAAAATTATTTACTGCGAAGAAACTTAAATCTCAGATGTATGATTTGATTCACGTACCTTGTTATGTACTAATTTTATTAATTTTATACTTTTAATGATGATGATTGGTAAACGTAAATTTCCCTTCACAATTCTAAAAATAAGTAACCTCTGTTTGCACCGCGTCATTTCGAGAGGACGATTTCGAGATTTCATAATTCTGGTGATGTAAATGGAACTAAAGCAGCCAATAATAATTTTACAGTATTAACTATCCAATTAAAATGCATTGAGAACCAAAACTAACTCAATCTGAATTAATTTCACCCCGAGCATAACGCACTTGCTTTCTACGCTTTGGCTTAGCTGGACTGCTGTCTGTCTGCTCCTGCTATCTTACTGCAAATTTATCTAAAATGTAAGCTTTTTGGAATAGGCACTTTTTATGTGCCAACTTGTTTGTGGCCGCAACATATTTGCTGAAATAGAAAATGAAGATTTAATCTGCCAATTTCCTATTCATTATGGATCAACATTTCTAGTCATCAAAATTCGTACTGGTCATTCACTTTTGATTTTATTTTTATCACACACATATATATATATATATATATGAGAAATTGTACTATTTTTATGCGATAAATATTTTATGTTAATAAACTAAAACGAAAATTTAAATTTAATGCATATTCAACTTGGAATAAAGAGTTGGTAATAAATTAATTGTATCACAAAAGCAATACACCATTATGAAAATAGTAAACGAATGTGAAACAAATAAAAATCGTGTCTAGTATTGAAATTCAATAAAAAAATTGAGACTTGACTGTAAAAATTAAAGGCAATAAAAGAAGAAGTTACGTCTTCTTCAGGAGGCTGGTATATCACGAAAAGTAAACGGATCATCTGTTTTCTGACCTGACACAAATTTAGTAAATTTAAAATTTCGATAAACTACAAAACCTTTAGCTTTATGAGTTCAACACGTATAAGCTGGAATGAGACAAGTTTATTACCTAAATTCATACCAAGCGAAATCCGTTATGATGCAGAAATGTAAAATCAGTCTCAGTACCATCCATTTGATTTAAATAAATGTAATTCATGTCAAATAAAATAATTCATGAAACAAAAATACTAAAGATAAGATAGTAGAAACTGCAGTTTATATCAATTAAACTATTCGTTCTAGAACAAGTGTTTTGACCAGTAATTAAAGTTAAATAGTGAAATAAATATTGAAATAAAAAATTGTGTCAATAATTAATAATTCGAGTAAATTACGTAAGGTGAAAAAACTATACAAGAACCTGTGAACAAAATTTAAATTATAGGTATCTGCAGAACTGGAATATGCTAACTCTAACATGTACACTGATGCAAGAGAACTTTAAGCGAAGATATTAAGAGGTAATTATTTTAACGAAAGTAATCTTTCATGTACGAAAACTTACTTGAGACTTTTACCTCTGATTTTCAGCAATCTTGAGGCTTATCGTTTTAATTCGTGTTAGTCAGACGATCAAGTGATTCAAATGATTCAGGTAGTTGAAATATTTTTTGAATGCTAAATGCAATGATAATATTTTATTTTTTTTAAATAAAAAGCAAGAAAATGAAATAAGTTGTTTTTGTTACAAAGTACAGAATCTCACTCAAGAGGGCTGCCTTGAGACTGAGAAACTGAAGTAAGCCCTTTTTGTTAATAAAAGACAGAGATTGCTAACCTTTGGGGATTTGTTGTGGTAGCAAAACGTTTTTAAAAATGCATGTTTCCTTAAAAAAATTCTGTTGAAATATGCATAAGAAATCAAACCAAAATGTGGTTTATATACCGAGACATATAGAAAAATATTAGGCGTCGGTACCATGGAGGAGAATGTGTGAAGCTTACTCAGCGTGAGGTCTAAACTTCATTCGAAAGAAAGGAATAAGCAAAGTTTGTAGATGTAAAACATATTTGTGTGTACTCTCGGTTGGATATTGGATAGTTTGAAAAGATAGATAAGCAGATGTAAGATTGCAACATAAACGAAGTAGACCTTCAAAGCTAAATGTAGTTTATGAAGTATAGACTGCTTCAAATCGATTTATATATTTTTTGATAAATTCTTTCTGTAACTAAGATTTTGAACATAATTTAATAATAACGCTTAACATAATTAACATTTTTCACAAACAAGTGTCGTTTAGTTACTGGTAGGCCAAACGCAAAAAAGCTTCGAATGCCCCAAAAGGCTAAATCTAAGTGCATCAAGGAAATTTCATTGCATGTACCTGGAACATTAAAGTAATTTATTTTATCAAAGCCACTATATACGACTGCAGTTTCTTTTTATTAAAAGATTATCCGAATCATTCATTTTGAGCGGAAATTACACCATTAAAGCCTCGAGTGATGAACATTTTGAAAGCGAGCAGTGACATAATTTTCCAGTTACTTCAGCTTTGTGGTGGGAGAATTTCTCAGTGCACGATGAAACTTGACCGCTCTTGATCTCTGCAGTGGAAATTAACCGGAAAACAATTTCCTCCCCCCTCCCACTACCGTTTACTTCTTTTAGAAAGCGAATGCTTTTGTTCTTTTTGCATAAAAGGATTCATCCATGTGTGAATGTGTGAAACCCTTTGTTTCTATTCTTTTAATCTGTGACTGAGTTCTGTTGTGCATTCAAAAGAAAACATATTTGGATAACATTTCAGATATTTATTTGACTAAACTCTGAGATGACTTTTCATTAAACGAGTGATTTTATTTTTCACCTTTTAGCTAAAAATCAAGTATCTGTATTTGTGCATTTGAGGGCAGGGGGTATTTTTTAATAACTCGAAAGTTTTTTTTTTCCCATGTTGAAGGCGAATAATTTTTTGACTGTAACTTCACTAAATGTAATTTATTTCATGGTCTGCTTTATATAAATCTGGAACAAATGTTTTATTTTTGTCTGTAATTAATTAAAAAAACTATTCAATGCCTATAAACATGATCGTAGATAAAGAGATGAGGTACTTTAGACCATGAAATTTTAAATCTAATAAATGTTGCTTTGTTCCAATTAAGGCCTCGTCGTAATTTTATTCCAATTCATTACAAAGATTGATTAAGAAGTAAAAGGAAATATCTTCGCGTTTGCGAAAATTAAATATGTGCTAGGAAAAAAAAATTTTATGCGTGCACTGTGTGTGTAAAGTTTCCGCGCAGAATTTTTCTTCTCCATTCCCGCGAACTGACACAATCGTAGTCAATAACAATGATTAATGAAAACATCTATATAAAATTTCTGTTTTTAAAATATTGTTTTAACAAAGAAAAGTTAAATTGATATATATTGTTGAATCTTATGCATTTAGATAGTGTTTAGAGAGAAAAGAGTAAGCTTTAGAGAGTAAAGCTTTTTAAGGGTACAAAGACCGGACAATTAAGAGCGGTAAAATTTTTTTTTACATACAGTTTTCATCAAGTACTTCACTGAAAAGAAAATCGGAGCAGTTTTCTACTTCCTTACTTTCTAGATTTGGGATATGCGTCCGCGTACTTTTCAAAGCACCCTTTAGAGAGTGTTTCAAGTACTCAGAGAAATAAATGCAAGGACTTAGCGTATAACAAGCAATGGGAGAATATCCCAATGCTTGTTATCTGAGGCTATTCAGAAACTCTATAAACATAAGAGATATCTAGCATTTGAAGGAATGTTTGCCGAATTTGATTTGATATAGTAGTTGTATTTTGACAAGGCACTAGAGGGCTCTCTGCTTAAAAGGAGGGATGCCTTAGTGAAGGACCTTATTAAGGGAAACTGACTCGTATTCACATTACTCATGGAGGAGGCCAGGGAAACTCCCATGTAGACGCTCATTTGTCCTAATTTCAACCAGATTAGCAATTTTGCTGCTCATCTGCTAATATCCTGGAATTTATGCCGAAATTTAAACGTTGTTATAACAAAGCATTCTGCCCTAACGTTGATTCTTTTTGGTAATTATTTCCTTAAGTATCGGCAAAGCCTCTCTCTCTCTCTCTCTCTCTTTTTTTAAGATATACATTTTTTATGCATTCTGTTCTAAAATTTTGTAGCTATATTGCTTACTAAATCTTAAGAATAAATTTATAAAAACAAGAAGATAGAATTTATGCATACAAATTAGCCGTAATGAAAAATAATTTTAAAATTGATTCATAGTGTATTTTGTCAAATAACACTTTCCAGTAATTAGAAGAACTAGTAATAAAAATTGAAATAAAAGTGTAACTAATTATACATTTACTTATTTATTTATTATTTTTTTTTTGGCAAGTATAATCTTTGTTAATAATAAATAAATAAATAACCAAATAAAATAACCAAATTAAATAGAAGGGGCTACTGCACCTTAAAATTAGAATTCTGATCTTTAAATTAAAATTAGCATTTTGATATTCTTTATCTTACATATGATATTCTTTATCTTATATATATAAATACATTTTTTACAATATTTGACTTAAATGTACATAAATTTTTGTGACTAATCGTAAATTATTCAGGTTTATGTTAACGTAGTTTTATTTTAAAACTTCATGCAATGTCAACCGGTAGACAAATACCTTTTACATTTTTCATTCCTGTGAGCAAATGACAATGATAAAAAAAGAGAAACCATTTTAATAATACTATCGATGAATTTTTTTTATTTCAATAATTGACATTTTTACCTTTTATCTTCTTATAATTGGAAGTCCCTTTTGTTAATTGCTCAAGAAGCTGCATGTAACATCATTTTATTTTATTCTGTATTTTGTAATTTTATGTTTTTCAAATTGAAACTGAAACAGCTTTTATTTTGGGCAATATTGTTAATTTAAAATTTTTGTAATTTTCATCCATAACAAAAGTTTAAAAAAAAAAATTAAATACACTTTCCTGGCGGTTGATTTTCTTACTTTAACAATTTAACTGAAATAAAATTTCCTCTGCTGGCATTCAGATTCAATTGTGTTAAACTATGCTACACGCTTGGAATAAGAACAATGAAGCCAAATTGAATTTAATGATATCAATTTAATCCACGCTTTCAGGCGTAAGAATGCAGGAACAGTCGTACAACAGCGGCACTTTTAAAGATACTGTATGATAGTTAAGTCTTGTTACGGTTTTCCCAACCCCCATTTAGGCAGCTTAGAGAAAATAACGCGCAATACCCGTACCACATGTGATTCTCAAGGCACATACCTTTGATCTTAACCTTTAAAGTAATGCTGATCATTAGGATCTGTAAGATGTTTTGAATTGCTTAGAAATGGTCTTCAAAACAATGCGCCATTCGTATGTGTGGAACTGGCGCTACTTTTTAAAATGATTTAAATTTTTAAAATACACGTCAGCAAGCTGGTGCAGAATTTTGGACTATGCGTTATCTGTAACTTTAACAGATGTAACTATTAAAGCCGATTTTTGAATTTATCCTTAGGTTTCTTAATTGCCATACTGTTAATCTGAAAAGATGTTAAGAAATGCTGATATGTAAGCAGTCATAACCTGGTCTGATAATAGATGTTAATGCAGACTGCCTAGTGAGAAGAGTTACGAAAGTTTATCCAAACCAACACACTATACAATAAAAAACATATAACAAAATCTGAAAGGTTTAAAGGTTTACGACCAAAGGGGTGTTTTTTTAACATTTCATGTGTTACCTTTATTTATTAAATATCATGTTCTTCGCACTTAATTCAGTTTAATAGCAATATCGCAAACAATTTTAAATTGAGCATATCTTTAGAATTTCCGATGCACCGTCTCGCGCGCTGGAGATAAAAATGTTTTTTCTGTACAACGTTGCCATTGCTCGCTTTGAAATCGTTGAGTTTGTTAACAAAAATTCGTTAAAATTTTACAAAATATGAAATCGATAATAAAAGAAATTCCAAATTTCAAATTTGGGCTTCCATATACGCATATTCGGTGGAAACATTTAATATTCAAAATTTGATGACTCTAAGTACCGTTGTTTTATCACAAGCGAGAAGCATACATTTATGCAGATTCTTTATTGTTTAGTTTCTTTAAATATAATACAGGGCGATAATATTTGGTGGCAACAATTTGAAAAGTGAAACAACGCTTTTAGTGAATCAACGCAAAATGCCAAAACGGAATTAATAGTCCTGGGCAAATTGACCCTTTGGACTAATAACTAAATGTATGATTATAATTCATAAAAGATATCATCCACCAACGAACAAGTGGATTAGAGAGCGCAGCGCTGATTGTTCGACCTGGGTTCGTATCGTGCCAGACAAACTGGCTACATTACTTTTCGTTATTTTCCCTGTGTGTAATGTGAATACGAGTCTGTTTCCATTAGAAAGTCCTCTAGAAAGGAATTTCTTCCCTTAAGTAGGTAGCTTTCATCTGTTTTGCCATAATCAGGACAAACAGACATAAAAAGCGTGGTGGAAGATATTAAGATTTAAAGATTAAAGATTTATGATAGAAAAACATTTAGACCGAATTTGCTAGTTAAGCTAAACTTTAAGTAAAATTATAGCGATATGAAACAATAATTTTATTGTCAAAATTAGAGTGTAAATGCAAGTGTCTTGGAATGAATATAAATTGTGAAACGCAGATCTTTTGTAAGTAAAGCTAATACGAAATATAATAATCTTCAGAATTATGATTTTGGAATTCTGAAGAGAGTTTTTGGCAACAGAAACGCGTTTGTTGCGTTTTAAAAAATGAATATTATCATAAAATACGAGTACATAACCGATAGAAAGACTCTTAAAAATTTTAGTAGTTTCTGCATCAAGCTTTATTTCGTGAGAGAATGTTTCAATTATCGTCTGTAGAGGATACTGAAGTGGGCAGTTTAGTTTCTCTATTTCGTATTGAAGTAGGGAATTCACAGCCGGGTAATTGGATCCTTAGGCACGTGCTCTCTCATAATAATATGTTCTCATGAAAGTTATTCTTGTCAATTTTTCTTCACATGTGTTATAATAATTTTTTCTGTATAATTAAAAATAAATTTCAGAAAAATTATTCATTTATGTTAGAGAAGGTATCCCATTAATTAAAAAATCACGTCTGGGTTAAAGTAGACAGATAATAGGAAAAGTTTTCATTAATTAATAACTTCTGAAATAAAATGTATTTAAGCAAAATTTACAAGTTCTGTGTACACCTGAAAAAGAAAATGTATAAAAACATTTCAATATGAAGGAATTTAGTTCATTTTTTCCAAGCAACAACCGCTTAGTAAATAATTTTTTGTTGCCTAACAAGGGAGCAAAAACTTTTGACACTTCAGGTATATGTATGACGTCATTATTTAAATTTAATATAATATAACAGCTATCTCAATACCAATAAAAGAATTAATGTGGTAGTTGGCATTAACGAAAAATTTTCGACATCCAGTGAAATCACAGGTAGTCGCGTGCTTTCTTCAACGTCAGAATATGACCTTGTATAATAATAATATAATTTAATGTTTGGCAATGCTATTTCATTTCAAGTTTTCTAAAGCTTAAAAATTTTTTATTAACAAATTCTACGTTTTTAAAACAAGCAGTGGCAACACTTTTCGAAATAAAGTATTTTTTTCCCCAGTGCGCGAGACTGTTCCCACTCGGAAAAATGATCGTGAAAATTAGCGTTTTCAGAATTTTTAATTAATGTTTCGGCTGATTAAAGTCGTACAAAGATGAGAAGGGTCGACATGGCTTCCCACGAATTTTTGGAATCTGAGGATACCTCTTTCGAAACTCAAGTCCCCTTCCCTCGGGAGAAAATGATGTCCTAAACAAATAGACGCAAACAAATTTTAATAGTATAGATTTTCTTTATTATTTATTTATTTTCTAACTAGAAGATAAGGGATGTTGCTTAATATTGACTCGTAATGATGCCAAATAATGTCAAATGATGTATTA
Source organism: Stegodyphus dumicola (assembly GCF_044657685.1). NCBI lineage: Eukaryota > Metazoa > Arthropoda > Arachnida > Araneae > Eresidae > Stegodyphus > Stegodyphus dumicola. Next base: position 213,018,742 of record NC_140773.1, on the reverse strand, counting down.
ACAAATCATTTTAATATGAATATTCATGTCTGTGGTTTTTATTTTGATAATAAACTTGTCTGCAACTATAAATGTAGAATATAATGACGAGTTAATGAAATACTTGCTACTCTAAATACATTTATTTTAAGTGTTTTCGAGCAACGTAAAGCCTATGAGTAGTCGAGGGTTTGTATGCACAACTGTGAATATAGCTAGTTTTTAGATCAATTTATTTCAGAATTTCATTTTATAGAAGTTTAAATTGCGTTTGTTAAATTTCTAAGAAGGATTTAAAATGTAAAATGTTTGTACATTTTGAATTATATCAATTTGTTGATTTGGCTGATATGTTCTTTGGGTTTTTTTAAAGGATATATGTTTGGCATAAATTCCAGACAAACGGTTTATTTTAACGTATGACTGGCTTTTAAATTTTCATGTCCTGTATACAGTAGCATGGATTTTATAGAAAACTAAACTTTTGAGTAATAGAAATGATGGACCCAACCCTGAAACGAACTCATGTCCCGTATTCCCTCCCTTCCTTAAGATTAATTTCGCCTACCAACGGCCGAGAAATAAACGGGTAAATGATTTAAATGCGAGTCGAACTAACACACTGGTCTTTTCTTGTCCCACCCCTCCATGTGTAACGTGAATGCCAATTTCCCTTAAAACGGTTCTCCACGAAGGCATCCCTTTCCTTAGAAAAATAGCTGTTGAGTCTTTTAAGTATTCCATTCCAATGTAAAACCAATTTCAGCCTAAGTGTGAATTTTTCCTGATTTTAAATTAATTCCTGATTTCCTGATTCTAATTGGCAGGCTTCGTTTTCAATATACTAAACTGTTTTCTGTTGAATTTAACCAACCTTTAACTGTTTTGATTTTTTAGCAAGACTTAACAAGAGAAGCGTTTATGTAATTTGTATAAAGGAAAGCTGGTTTTTCTCAACAGCTACAGTTCAGTTCAGTGAACTTTTGCCTGGCTTTTTTTATTAAAGTACTCTCCGTAACGTTCGGTGCTTTAGGTGAATTTGCATCGTATAAAACGTATCTGAACTCTTGAAAGATACCCAATTGCGCAGGAAACTCTTTTAAAAGTCTGTGTTCATCGAAATAAAACAAGAAAATAAAAAAGGATAATAAAATAAAGAGGGACTAAAAAAGCCAAAGAATGATAGAACAGTCGTAAAACTGCCAAAAAAGTAGTGAAGAGTAAAATACGTCACCGGAAGAGCGCCAGCACATTTGTCGGAACCGGAAGGGGATAGCGGACATCCTTCATTGAGGAGTCGGACAATGCCTTCCATCATCCATTTTTATTTTATCTAGATAAGAGTTAAATTGACCATGTCTGGGCCTCATCTACTAACCAATGACATATATTTTATTTATTTTCTTTTGTCTTGAATAAAATAGAAGGCAGTGAAAATTTTATAACAGAGAGTTATCTAGTGTTATTTTTAAAAAAATTTATAGGTATTTTCTCCCTCATTTCTGTATGCTTTCGTGGTGTAACGGTAGCTCACTTAGCGCGAATTCGAGAGATCTAGGTTCGAGTTCCGGCGAGAGCATTGCACATTTTTCACATCATTCTGCATCAGAAAAACCTAATGCATCTACAGTGGCACCCGAACTAAAAGGTGGTGGGTGATGATTTTTCACCACCAGGATTTGGCAATTGGGTCCCCTAATCCGCAGTCGTTCTTTAAAAGGGGGCAGTATATAGGGTATTTTTTATCTTCTTTTTGCATGCCTTCGTGGTGAAACGGTAGCACATGCAGCGCGTATTCGAGAGGTCCAGGTTCGAGTCCCGGCTAGGGCATTGCTCATTTTTTATGTAATCCTGCTTCAAAGAAATCCTATTGACTCTATAGTGCTTTATGCGATAAGCTAACATACTTACCAAAGAGATGCTGATCCATTGTTATGTGTATAGTCTCTATAATTTCTCATACAACGATATTTAATTCGATTAAAAAATATTATTGTAATTAGGGAATTACGCAGGAAAACAAACCACATCAGGTAGCCTTCCCTCTTTTTTATAACATAAAGTAATTTTCTGAACTTTGCAAAAATGTATGTATGTATTATCAGTTTCTTTTATATCCGTGTCGTAAATTGCTTTTCTATTGTGCAATTTTTATACAATGCGTATATCGTAATGTAAATATCTTCATTTCCGAGGAAACAATTTTACAGTAAGGAAGCACAAAGAGATAAAATTACAAAGTGACTTCAGTCTGTAGTAGTTATGTTTATCCTTTAAAGCGCTGAGTTTAGGAAATACTATCTTTTGGTTACCAATTTACAATAAATAGTTTTCCGCAGTTTCGCGTTAACCCATGCTCTCGTTTATCTGACTGCTATTCAGTTCCTTATGTGTTGGTTTACCACTTGCCTATTTGGATTTGATCATGGTAATTGCCTATCATTGGATTAGATCTTCGTAATTGGATTGTAAAGTCTTGGTTTCAGTTGTCATCGAACGGCTGTCTGCATGGGGTTTTGATGATGTTGCCTATCCGTAAAGCTGATACCATGTACTAAGAAAATTTCTGCCAACCATCTTTTAGTACCATTTTTCAATGCGATCGTTGTTAGACGTAGGGAAACCCTTTTGCTTCTTATCCCTATTTATGATGTCGAAAGTCTGCATTGCAGCTGATTGATAGAAAATTGGGGGGGGGGGGATAAACAAAAGATATCAAAAAATATGAAAGCCTTGCCTTCAAAAATTTTGTTAACGTTTTGTGTGCTACCTTTATTTATTAAATATCATGTTCTTCACACTTAAACCATAAAATTCAACTCAACAGTAATATCGCAAAATACTTTTAAAATGAGCATACCTTTAGAATTTCCGATAGACAGTCTCGCGCGCTGGAGATAAAAATGTTTTCTCTGTACAACGTTGCCATTGCTCGCTTTGAAATCGTTAAGTTTGTTAATCAAAAATTTGTTAGAATGTTACAAAATATGAAATCGATAATAAAACAAATTCCAGATTCCAAATTAGGGCTTTCAGATGTCATATTCTGTGGAGGATTACTTTATTCAAAATTGAATGGCTCTAGGTACCCTTGTTTTATTACAATGCGAGAAAGATACATACTACATTTATGCAGATTCTGCATTATTTAATTTCTTTAAATAAAATGCAGGGTTGTAATATTTGATGGCAACAATCTGAAAAGTGATTGAGACTTTTGTAGTGAACCAACGCAAAATGCCAAAACGAAATTAATAGCAATTCTAGGCTAACGCCCTTTGGGCTTTAAAAATAAATAAATAAAAATCTTCAATCGTTTTAACGTAAGAAAGAGAAAAAACGCATTTTTCTATTTCTTAGTGATAAAATCGACCTAAAAGTTATTCTTAACAGTTGGTTGCCCTAAATACTTTGTATGTGATAAATGTTTCATGTGAATTTGCTTTTCTTGAGTTCTCACTTGGCTTTTCCGTAATCAGTAATAAGAAATGGGCTTTTCCATAAGTTGACTGAGTAATCTATTATCCCCATTATCCGTCTGGATATTCGGGAATCTATTTTACCTGAAACAGACTGGAGGATAGGAATCAAATATGAAAACTGTTATTTTGTAATATGCAAATCTCGTGACGTGAAATAAACTAATAAAATATGGTTAACAAATTCATTTGAAGCATAAAAATTTCTTCTCTAGTCCAGAACATCTCTGATATTATGCAAAAGTTTAGAAATATATTGATTGATCTGATTGCAACATATAAACATTGTTTAAGAAAATATGTTTTCGTAAAGTAATGTTTAATTGGTGTACCGGCCGGGGGTGTGTAATTAAATTCAAGTTCTCATCCTCTTAATTTGCTAATTCTAAATTCTAAAGAGACAAATTTTTCGCTCATACTTTTCTCGCATCTCGAATTTTTTTGTATGTAGAGGTGCTCATATCTCGAGGCTCAACTGTAAAAGTTTTACTCCAGTTTCATGTCTGGAAAAAATTCAGTCATTCAGTAAAGGAAATTACTCTGTAATTCAAAACCAGTCATTTACTGTTTATGGATAGTTGAAATCTTTTCAATAATACCTATAGAAATGAATTAGCATAACGCATTTTAAGTTTTGATACATTATAAAGAATTGTTATATATTTAGTTCTAAGAGTTCCGATCAAATGATATATCGAATCAGCATTTAATTGTAGTCTTAGTGCATTTTTAAATTGAGGGGTACATTTTTTAAAGCAACTTCACATTTTGTTCTCTTTCATGTACAAAACTTAATGTAGCTCTTTTATGAGCGAGATCATCAGGGGAATAATTGATAACGTTAATGTTACATCAGGGGAACAAATGATAACGTAACGTAATTATTACTGATTATGGAAAAGCCAACTGGAAACTCAAGAAAAGGATATTCAAATGAAACATTTATCACATACAAAGTATTTAGAGCAACCAAGTATTTAGAATAACTTTAAGGTCGATTTTATCACTAAGAGATAGAAAATTGCGATTTTTTTCTCTTTCTTACATTAAAACGATTAAAGTTTTTTTTTTTTTTTTTTTTTTTTTTTTAAAAGCCCAAAGGGCGTTAGACCCAGAAGTGCTATTAATTTCGTTTTGGCATTTTGCGTTGGTTCACTATAAAAGTCTCAATCACGTTTCAGATTGTTGCCTTCAAATATTACAATCCTGCATTTTATTTAAAGAAATTAAACAATGCAGAATCTGCATAAATGAATCTCTGAAATAGATGATTATTATTGATATATTTTATAATCAAGGGTTCAGATTAAATTATAGTAATTTATACTTCAAATTAATCATAAGATGAACATTTATACAAAGCTGATAACTGAGATGTACAAACTGATAAAAATATTGAACAGAATAATGCAGCTTCTCTGAGAATTCTTTTTCCGAAACTTAGCTCAACGGTAAGATGATTCGGAAACCAATTAGTTATAAATCAAAAGCCAATCCGTTATCGCTTGTAAATGTTTTCCGGTAATCGTCTTCCTTCCTTATAGTCAAGCTGAAAGAAGCAATTGGTTTATTAAGTGGAACAGTTGCAGTTAGGAATCAATTTTTCGAGACGGATTCACAGTAAGCGGCTTTTTACGAATCATTGTTAATGGTGAAGTTTTTGTTGAAGTGGGGAAATAAGGTTCTAACAGCAATTTAAGATTCATTTCCTAACATTTAATCATAACTGTGGCCGTATGCAGTTAATTAGAGATACTTTCATCTTTCCAAAGAACCCTTTATGTTATCATCTCGGAACTTTAGGTTTTTCTCTGAACAACATTCTTAAAACATTGCAATAAGATAACTGAAGAGGCAGATGAGGATTCTTTGGTAACTTGATCAAAAATTAGCTTGTGTAACAGAGACGTTCGAATATTCCATTTTAATGGTGTTCCATATTAAATATGTCATTACGTAGTATGCATTTGATTACAATTCCTTTCCTTCCCTGATGTGGTTCAATAACCGCAAATAAAACCGCCAAATATTGCCACTTTCATTCGAAGCTCGTTTTTGGCTGAAATGGCTAACTACACAAGAATTATTGTAGTTTACTGTATTGCAATTAAATACAAACCCCTTTTCCCTAGAAAGGCAGTCATTAAAACTTTAAAAGCTATAGACTTTAGTGGCCCTAACCTCCTTCTTCATAAAGAACTGATTTTTTCTATGAAAAAATCTAATGTGGACACCACATGAGTTCCTTCTAATTCTTACTAAATTATACGCATTTTTTGCTATATTTCCGTTTTCTCGAATTTCATTAGAGATATATATCTCATTCAGTTAATTCAGTTCTCACATTGCGGCAAGACAAAAATACATAAAAACTCAAAACAGCTTCATTAAAAATTGTAAAATACAAAAAACATAAAACAACAAATGCAGTTAAAATTAGAGTTTCTACGCAAAAACAAGCAATTCAACCAGCGGGCAAGAAGGTAGATTTTTAGGTGCACCAAACTGAAAGTTTACGTTTGGTCCCACTCGGCAAAGAGCTACCGAAGGTGCAGAAACTGAATTAACTCACTGTTCTACAAAAGAGTTTAAAACGTAAACAAATAGTGGCTACATTAGGCTTAGTAGCACTTAAACAACTTTAAAGTTGTTGATAATTCTACAACTATTACATGCAGATAAACTAACGGCATAAAAAAAACATTAACCGGAACATAAGAATAACATAATTAAACGCACAATTTAGCAACATATAATTTTTTTTTGTTTGTTTTTTGTTTTTGTTTGTAACGTGAATTTTGTTTAGAGAATTCTACACCAAATCATCCCTTTTCTAAAATGAATAGCTTTCGCTTATTCGACTAAGCAAAGAAGCAACATTGTTTCCTTCTTTGCTTAGGTTGCTTCTTTACAACATTTGTTGGTATTAAAATTAGATGCAGAATGTCTTGTTAGGAAGTTGTATATTTTAAACGGCAGTCTTCATTTGATACGCAATTATTTTGGATTAACATGTACTGATTTTAATAATGTAAATGAAATCTTTTATGCACGGAAACGGACGTTTAGTTTATCTTGAAATGAATCTTTTATCAGTCTGTGTGACGCAAAATTTCAAATCAAAAAATGTGAAAGGAAATTACTTTCTTTCTTCTTCTTCTTCTTTTTTTTTAAAAAAATCTTTATATGTATCTGATAAGGAAAATCTAAATAACAGCTTATAAACATTCTTGGAAGGAGAAATTTTGCTATTTTATTCGCAAGATAACAGTACTTTTACTCATCATGCTTCACATTTAGAGAATTGATTCCTATTACAATAATTGATAAATAATAAATGACAGCTAATTTTCTATGCAATCAAATAAACGAACAAAATTAGCCTTCACTGAAGCGAAAGCGCTTTTGAAAATGTCTGAGGAAATGGCTTAAGGCTAATTTTGTTGGACTATGTCTTTGATTATACCGAATTTACTTCACTTGTTATTTTTGTAATAGAGCAGGGTTGGCCAAACTTCATGTCAGTAAGAGCCACATGTTTCAATTCAGGAATGTTCCAGGAGCCGCATCTAGATTTTCTAAAAGTCACAAATTCATATTTACATCATTATAGAAGTAGTGGAAGAGGTGTTAAATAGAAAGAAATCCCTGATAGATTTGTAAAAAGAGTCTAAACTAATTAATTATTTCTTTTTGGACACTGAATAGTTTTAGTTTACCATATTTCATACATATATTTTATATGCACGAGCCGCACATATTGCCTGCGAGAGCCATATCAGGCTCGCGAGCCGCACTTTGGCCACCCCTGTACTAGAGTATAATATTTTTTTGATTCTATGAAAGACGTAGTTGAAAAGGGGTCGTTCGTTTCCAAGCAGTTTCGAACTGGGTATAATTTATCCATCTTTAAAAAGCCAGTGGAGTACATAGTTATTTTGTAGTGTTTTTATGTGTACAAATATAGCATGCGATAAGAACACATATCCAACTTAAATCTGAAAATAACAAAATTTCAGGAGAAATGAAGCATAAGGCTATTGCTTTGTAGAATCATTAGGTTCCCCCCCCCCATACTCGGAGACGTGAAAAATTAACAATGCCTTCGCCGGAACTCGAAGCTGGATCTCTCGAATACGCGCCGAATATGCTACCATTACACCACAAAGGCATGCGGAAAGGAGGGAGACAATACCTCCTTTTAAAAGCGACTGGGGAGTAGAGGTCCCATTCGCCAAATCTTGGCGGTGACATCCATCACCGTTTTAGTTCGGGCGCCACTGTAGAGTCGTTAGGTTTTTTTGATGCTCAGAGACTTATAAAATGAGCAATGCCTACGCCGAGACTCGAACCTGGACCTCTTCGAATACGCGGCGAGAGTGGTACCGTTATACCACGAAGGCACGAGGAAATGAGGGAGAAAATACTTTCATAACTTAACTTAGTAAAATCATTACTAACATAGTATTGAATGTGATAAATAATATCTTATCTTTAAAATTGATAAATTGGAAGTAAACGGATAAATGGAAGAAATTCTTTTCAGAATTGTCGCATTTTAAAAAAGAAAATTTACTAAACTCGTAATTGCTGTGTGCTTTTGCCATATTCTCCAATACATTTTCCTGTATAAAAACATTATATCTCAGGCGCTAAATTTGTGTGAAATGCTTTGTATGGAAATATCACTAACCCTTCTCCTTCCTCCAAGAAAAGCCATTTGCATTGTAAATGCGGTGATTGTGTAACAATGATAATAAATGGAAAGATTCAGTTATCAACAATTGTAGCGCCAAAAATGTATTAAGATATTATGACATATCCCTTCACTTTTTACACATATATATACATATATAAACTGAAATCTTTCAGATTTTATATTACGCCCAAAGGGACACTTTTTTTAACCATTTGTGTGTTACCTTTATTTGAACTTTGCACTTACCGTAAAATTCAATTTAACAGCAATATCGCGAAACAATTTTAAAATGAGCATATCTTTAGAATTTCCGGGTATACAGTTTCTCTCGCTGGAGATAAAATGGTCCTCCCCCTCGTAGAGTGTTGCGATTGCTCGCTTTCAAATCATTGACTTTGCTACTCAAAAATTCGTTTAAGTTTTACAAAATATGAAATTGATCATAAAACAAATTCCAAATTTCAAATTCGGGTTTCCACATGCCCATATTCGCAGTAGGATTACGTCATTCAAAATTCGATGGCTCTATGTACCGTTGTTTTATCACAATGCGAGAAATATGCATACATTTATGCAGATTTTTCATTATTTAATTTCTTCAAATATAATGCAGGACTCTAACATTAGGTGGCAACAGTTTGAAAAGTGAAACGGACATTTATAGTGATTCATTTAGAGTGATTTACAGCGATATCGCAAAATGGTTTTAAAATGAGCATATCTTTAGAATTTTCGATACACAGTCTCGTGCGCAGGAGATACTTTTTTTTCTTTCGTACAGTATTGCCATTGCTCGCTTTGAAATCGTTGAGTTTGTTAATCAAAAATTCGTTAACGTATTACATAATATGAAATCGATAATAAAACAAATTTCAAATTCGGTTTTCCAGATGTCCATATTCGGTCAAAGATTACGTTATTCAAAATTTGATAGCTCTAGGTACTGTCGTGTTTTAGCACAATGCGAGCAACATACATACATTTATGCAGATTCTTCATTATTTAATTTCTTTAAATATAACACAGGGTGATAATATTTGGTAGCAACAGTTTGAAAAAGTGAACCGACATTTATAGTGAACCAACGCAAAATGCCAAAACGAAATTAATAGCCCTTCTGGGCTAACGCCTTTTAGTCTAATAATAGATTGGTTAAACCATTAATTTTGGAAATAAATAACAGCAAACAAATTTGGTTTGTTAATTTTCTTTTCTTTTATATGCGTCATTATACGCAGAGTCACAGAATTTTATTTCATTGGGATGTTACTATGAAGCAGCTCGTGAGCGTGATGGGCCTGTGTCAACGACGGCTCGTGTCAGAATTTCACTAATGAAAAAGCGGACGGCTGTTTTGATGAACATTGTAGCGAGTGACAGTTTTGATGAAGAATGAAAGCTGCTCAATGAAGCAAAAAAATATCAAAAGAAATACGAGCAAATGTATATATCATATCGAAGTGCAGGCGAGAAAGGAAATGAGTAGGTGGAGTTTTATCGGATGCAGGACGAGTTTTGGTGTCAGATTAGTTTCGTTGTACGTACTCTGAATTTACATGTTTAGTTTGCACTTGTTGTTTGATAGGTAAGATAATTAACTGTAACTAAAATTTCCTTGTTGTAACCAGGGCTGTGGAGTCGGTAGGAAAAATTACCGACTCCGACTACTAGAATTTTAAAGCCTTATACACATGGGTTACAGCTTTTATATATATATATATAAGAAATAATAGATGCTACAGAAAAAAAAAAATTGATGGCATAGCAAATTATTTATATTAATTAGCGTTTATTATAAAATGGAAAAACTGACATTAGTTATTTCTAAGAAACAGTATAGCTTCGGCAATACCTTCTTTGTTGGAGGGCCATAGATCCGATTTGATAAATTTCAGAGCCGAGAAGAGTCTTTCTACACTAACTTGAGTAGAAGGAAGAGCTGTTTCTGTTAGGGCTACTTCTTTTAACATTTCAGGATAGATTTTTATAAGTTTTAAAAGAGGTGTCTTGCAAGCTCAATCATACTTCTCTATTTCTTCAAAGGCCGTGTAGAAATCTTGTTTGTATTTTTTCATTTTTATATCTAAAGGCTCTTGGTTCTTTATTTTCCTTCGCTTTGCGTTAGCCTTTTTAATATTATCCAAAAATATTTCTTAAAATCTAATTCATCTTTGGAAAAGGATGATAGAGACTCAATTGCAATGTCTGCAGTTTGACTGTCCTGATTCGAATTCTCCAATTGTTCTGAGAATAATTTCACTCTTAATGAAAGTTCATAGATGGCTTTCTTTGCCTTTTTAATTTGTTCGTCATCCAAGAAAATTCGGTGTTTCGGAACTACATATATTGTCTTATATATTATTTCCCAGCAAGATCTCATTCTCTAGCAAACTAGTTTCTCTATTCTTCATTGAAGAAATGATTCCTTCTGCAATAAATCTTCCATTTCAGAAAGAACAAACATCCCATTCTTCCATTCTGGCCTACAGTCATTTCTTCAGATTGCAGCTTTTTTTGTGGCTATATGGTGTAGAAAGAAAAGTTTCCAATTCTGCAAGGTCATTCAACAGTCATTCTGTTAGTGAAACATTAGAGTTATCTACATCTTCTAAAAAAGTTCTTAATTCTAACAACCTCTTTATCATTAAATATGTACTTCCTTATCGTTTTGCTTGATCAATAATTGCTCCTTTTTCTGCTCGCTTCCTAAAAATGGCATCAATTTTGGGAGTTCTTGCTGCTATTAGCGCTTACCTAAATTTACCAGTGAGATTTTTAACTAAATGAATCGTTTTAATCACTAATGGCAAATATCACATCCATTCCTCCTCCTTTATATTTATTTATTAATACGGCAATAAAGTAGAGGAAATAACTATTTATTAATATATAGAGTTCATAAATAAAAATATTAACTCAGTTTGTCATTAATTTTTTTTTTCAGTTCACTTTAATTTCATTTCAAATTCAAACTGTCCAACAAAAACTGGAGTCGGAGTCTACCTGTTTTTTAGCGACTCTAGCTCCGACTCCTTTTACCCCAAAATCTGCCCCACTCCGATTCCGACACCACAGCCCTGGTTGTAACTGTCGTAAAAATTGGGAGCGCGTTTTGGATATACGTCTATAGAGACATGGTTTGAGTGTACCTGTTTCCCGTGGAATAGATTTGCTTTTAAAAGGCAGGGATTCTGGTCTTTCACGAATCCTTACTGATTGCGTTTGACGATGGCTGATGTGTTTTTGAGAGAGTCTTAGATAAGCTATGGGAGTGCAGACGAATCCATATTATCTAGATTCTTAATATCCGAATCTCCAGTTATCTAGAGGTTTGTTTTGGTTATCTGAGATTGTTTGTTTTCACTGATACCAGTCAAAAGTTTTTCTTAAGTTAAGGTTTGATATGTGCGTTTAGATATTTAATATATATATATATTTGTTTGATTTGATATATATATATATATATATAATATAACAAGCAAGGTAGTCGGTACAATACTGTATGACCAATTTGGTCTAGAAAACATTTTGCGCAATATGCTGCAAAATAAGTAAATTAGAAATTGTAGTAAGCTCGCCTAAAAGTTACCAGGAGCTGTGGCTCCAAAAAGTTCAACACATTTTAAAAAAGAATGTCATTGAAGGATGAGAAATTATGCTACACGAGAAAAGAAAATAAACACAGTAAAATACTTAGCGTTGGAAGCTAGTAATGGCCAAAAATACAGTAAAATACCTATGGATGTGACACTTGAAAAATTAAAACATGTGAAAATCAAACCAAGGAACATGTTAAAACATAAAACAAACAAAATCAGATAAAAATAGAAAGCAGAAAAGGGTAAATTAGCTGAATTCGACTTCCAATCTGGCTTTTCAAGGGAAATATCTGATTGAACGTCGAATCAAGCCAACTCCATTACGCGTTTCGCCGAAACAGACAATTGAAACTTTTTCGCTACAAAATTTTTTAATTAGACAAAGTGTCTTGGAAAATTTATTAGTCTCAATTCTCTGTTCCGACGCGTCCGCACAAAATGACACATTAAGGTGTTAAAATATGTAAAAACTATTCCGATTACATCTAAAATCAAGATAAAAATAAAAATAAAAATAAAAATAAATAGCGGTCTGCTATTAGTCCTAAATATACAATAACATACGGGTTGAGCCTGCAAGCTTAAAGATTTATAACTTTATAAAATTTAGAAATCTGTAATTAAATTTAATATATATATATATATATATATATATATTTGTTTTTTTAAAATGTCGTCAATTTATCACGCGTAATCACAGAAGTAATATTTAGCAAAGTATTTATTGGATAAATAAATTATTTTTATTGTTTTTATATTGCTTTATTAGCCCAAAGAGGCAGTTTGCCCAGAAGGGCTATTCATTTTGTTTTGGCATTTTGCTTTGATTCACTATAAAAGTCTGAATCACCTTTTCATATTGTTGCCACCATATATTAGAGCCCTGCATTATATTGAAATAAATTAAATAACGAAGAATCTGCATGTTTCTCGCATTGTGACAAAACAGCGGTACCTAGAGATATCAAAATTTGAATAACTCGAATGTGGGCATCAAAAAAGTATATTTAATGTTTCACATTATTGAGGGGGGAGGATTACATATTCCTTGACATACATATCAAGCGAATTATAAGGCAAATACTCTATCTTAAGGCCTCCACTCGAATATCGGCATCTGGAAGCCCAAGTTTGGAGTTTGGAATTTATTTTATTATCTGTTTCTTGTTTTGTACAACTTTAACAAATTTTCGATTAACAAACTCAACGATTTCAAAGCGTTCCATTAATGTAAGCACCGCTTGCATCTTCAAGCACGGATGTTTTATGCGCGAGGTTTCTTCACATTTCTTACTGGTATTATGTTGATAGCGTAGCAACGCAAAGACGTTGCAATGTCTAAAGGTATTTTATGTCGAATGACTTTGAATGTCTGTTTCACTTTTTAAATCATGTTTTGAATTCCCGGTGAAAAAACGCTCGTTTGGATGTAATATAAAATCTGACGGCTTTCAATTTTTTTAAAATTTTTAATTGATTCATTTAATTTAAGTCAGTAAAAAGTTATATTTTCCTTGTTTCATTTTTGAACGGAAAATTTTAAAACAAGATCGTTTACTAAGTTTAACTACGAAATTAAAAATTAATTTCATTAAAATTTGTCATATTTTCAAAAATAAATTCACACACTTCTTAGCTTAGAGTACTGAAAAAGTTAGGAAAAATTTTATTTATGTAATGAATTTGTAAAGTGCATGTATGAACACTAAACAGTTTTTTGTTTGCTATGATTCACAAATCTCAACCGCAAACTTTACATTCTGATGTCTAGCGTTACTACTGCGTTATCTACTTTTTCTAAAACAGTATCGTTGACGTACTATTAGATAAATGATTCATCTTAGAAGATATAATCTTTAGGTAGTTATAAATATAATGCGGAATTGTAATATATTTTGTGTTCTTTGTTATTGTTTTAATAACATTTGATTTTACGTTAGTTAGTTAGATTGACCTCGAGTACTTTTCTGTAGCAAATTATCTCTTTATCATAATTAATTCACCAGCTATAAGCTGAGATACTTTCATGTATTTTCAATTACTGTATCTGAAGTTTATGGTGGTTTTATGCGATTTGTGTCACTATTATTGAGAGTCTAGAGGTATTTTCTACAAACTGTTTGAAAATTCTATTTCGAAATAACTATCTGTGTTTGCTGTATGCAATGGTCAACTACTAAAGCCTGTTGCGGTGGCCACTTTATTATGGAGTCTCCTAATAGGTGGACCACCGTTGCCCCCCTATGAAGGGACAGACAATTTACATCCATGCCTTCTCCGGTATTCGAACCCAGACCCTTCGGTACGGCAGTCAGCGCAGAGAGTAATGGCAGATCGCACATTCAGTCGATCAATGTTAAATTATCTTTTGGGCATACTGCGCATGCCCAAAAGAGAATTTGGCGCAATTTTAAAAGAAGATAAATGCGGTATATGGTTGTATTGGTTTATCTGGATGTAAACAGTTTTTAGGTTTAAAACTTGTTAGATTTTAAGTTGCTTCATTACTTGAAGTATAAATATCGATTGTAAACTATTGGTTGATATTGTGTTATCTGGGTGTAAACAGTTTTTGGTTTTAAAACCTGTTAGGTTGTAAGTTGCTTCATTACTTGGAGTATAAATATCGATTGTAAACTACGCAAATTTTTATTTAAGAAGGATTACAAAACAGGAAACTTTACAAGATATATTAGCTGAATATTTACTTATTATACTTCTGAGGAATAAAAGCAAGTGAGTATTTACCATACGTTCCATTCTTGTGTACTTTAACAAATTAAGGAATAACTCCAGTTTAAATTACTCAATTAAAGTCAAAGAAATTATTATGAAATGATATTAAATGTAACGTTTATGAACAAAATAAACCAAAATGAAATGCTACAGAAGCAAATGCAATAATCACAAACAAATTTCCGTTGAATTGTAATTGCGTGTGTGTGATTATGACAAAGCCTCGAGGGCTATCTGCCTAAGAGGAGGGATGCCTTCGTGGAGGACTTCCTAAGGGAAACTGGCTCGTATACACGTTACACATGGGGAAACCACGAAAACGCCCATGCAGCCAGCCCGTTCGCGGGATTCGAACCTCGGACCAAACTACCAGTGTTCAGCGATTTTACCGCTCGGCCGCTGGTGGGCTGAATTGTAATTGTAAACAGTCGATAAGACATACATGACAAACAGGCTTGTGTAGGGTTGCTTATGCTTTAATTAGTCGCCGGTGTTTCCTCCCATGCCAACGGTTCACCATTGAGCATGAGCAGCAAGCGAAATTCGTTAACATTGATCAACTCGATGTGCGGTTTGCCATTACGCGTCCCGTTGGAACGACGTATTTCGAAGAAGTGTAAACTGAATTTCTGCTGAACATATATTAGATCATATAAAAAATCTCCGCGCTTTTTTGCCACTAGATGGTATTGATGCCTATATATCCGGCAGCACTCACCCGATTGTCTCAAACGAACAACTGCTTAAAAGGTGACATTCAGCTTCCGTTGTTTGTGAAGCTAGTTTTCTAATTTGTTGCTCATATGAAAAATTATATTGATTTGAAAATGAGTGAAATATCTGTAGAAATGCGGTTTGTGATGCTTTTTTACTATAAAAAAGGTAAAAACGCTTCAAAAACATTCCGAAAAATTTGTGAAGTATACGGTGAGAATACTCAGAGTGAACGAAGGACCCAGCAGTGGTTTGCTTGATTCCATTCCTGAAATTTCGATATCGAGATTGGAAGGGAATTTTCCATTATGAGCTGCTGCAGGCTGGCGAAATCATCAATTCGGCCTTGTACTGTACAAAAGTCGAACGTTTGAATGAAGCAGTCCAAGAAAGGACGACCAAATTTGGCCAACAGAAAGGGAGTTGTGTTCCATCCTGACAATGCGCTGTTACACACATATTTGATGACTCGGAATAAATTGACGGAACTTGGTTGAGAAGTTTTGATGCACCCACCGTATAGCCCGGGCTTTGTACCATCTTACTACCATTTGTTTCGGTCTCCTCAAAACTCTCTTGACGGTAAAAAATTGGCCGACCGAAGCGCCGCTGAAAATCATTTGGCCAAGTTTTTCGACGATAAACCACAGAAATTCTACACCGATTTAATTATGAAGTTACTCGAAAAATGGATCATAGATAATAATTGTCAATATGTAGTTTATTGAAATTGATTTTCAATAAAGAAAATTTTTGTTCAAAAATGTACCAAAAAAGCGTGGATACTTTTTATATGATCCAATATATTACCGACACTACGCCAAAATCACGAAACTGCCAAATTATCCTTTAAAATCAACGTATTATATCAAACGTATTTAAAAGTGAAATATAGGTATCATGAGAAAATTAATCGTTTCACAAAGGTTACTAAAATATTTTTAGTTCTGTGAAACCAAATTGTAAAAGTTATTTAGGCAATCTATTCTTATATAATAGTTAATTTTATAGCTTTAAAGCAGCAAATGTGTTTCTTAAAAAGTGTTTGACTTCCACCACTGTATATACGAGTCTGTATACACTGTCCGTATATATATATTTATATATATACGGACAAAAGGTAAGAAATTTAGAGACCATTCCACACAAAACCTCAAGAGCGAAAATTCTTTGAAAATGTATGTTTTTAATAAAACCATTTCTGTGATATTATACATATATTATATATTAATTATTGTTATTATATTGAAACTTAAGATATGGCTTTTGCACTATAATTCGCTTGAAATGTATGTCAAGTAATATGTAATCCTCTCCCGTCAATAATGTGAAACATCAAAAATAGTTCTTAGATTTACTGCTTTAGTTTAAAACAGCAAAAAATTCAATTTCTTTCTTTCTTTTCTTTTCTTTTCTTTTCTTTTTTTTTTTTTTTTGTTTGTTTTAGTGTCGGCAATTATAAAGATGTATTTTAAAGATTATCGTTTAAAAAAGAGCATTAATTAGTTACTAAAATTACTAACTTTACGTTTTTAGAATGCTTTCAGAATTTAAAATATATACAAATTTTAAATAACTTTTGATTAAATAATTTGCAATTAGCATTTATTATTCTATTATAAGATTGATTCTGTTTGATTCTATGATTCTATTTAATTTTAACAAATATTAAAAAGGCATTGAAACTGGTATTTTGAAACCTTTTTAATTAAATGTTATAGCCGCCAATAAGTTTTTAAAAGGAACTTTTAAAATTAAATATGATTCATATTAACATATGAAAAGCTATTTATCCATCAATCAAACTGTACTTCAGATGCAATGTTAAAAAAAATAAATAAATAAATAAATAAATAAACTTCATGACTTTTCATCATTCGAATTTACCATTTCTTCTTCCTCAAAAATTTTCAACAGTAAAGTACTACTACTTAACGGGGCGAAGCTTGAGAACAACAAAAAGTATTCCCTCCCTGAAAAAAAAAAAAAAAAAAAAAAAAAAAAAAAAGTATATGCAGGCATACGAGATTCCCCTTAAACTATTTATTACCTATGGCGTCTGCGGACTTGGAATAACAAGGTAACAATCTGAAGCATACCTGCTTTGGAAGGCCGGTTAACAGGTTTTTCGAAAAGCTTTCTGCTGTTGGCGAGGTAGGGAAGAATTCTTCTCTGTGAGAGAGTCTATTTTTGGCGCTTAATTGCTCTAGTGATTTCGCGCAATTTTATGTTTTGGGCAACATATGGTGAAAATGTGTTAGCTAATTTTTTTACCAAGATTTATCATTAAAAGAAAAATTTAAACTAATAATATATTTTGAATACACATTAAATTCAAAAGAATATGCTTTGTTGCAAATATCAGCTGATAATTCTTCATAAACTGTTTCATTTCTTATGTCACTAATGAGCGAGCATCGCCAAATGTGGCGTCTTTAATGACGTCATTTCCTGTGCCAAGACCCGGCGCGTTAAGGGTTTCGTCCTTTGAGAGATCGCATGTGAGTGATTCGAATTCCGCGCTAACGATTACTCACTGCTTATCTAATACTCCAAAGTTTACTCAGCTGATAATATCTGGTTAAGTTACTAATATCGCTATTACTGCGTATAAACATTTACGGATGCGCATTATATGCCGAATAGGTCGAGTTACTATTTAATTACACTTTAGATAACGAGAGTAAAAATGAAATATATTTATCATTTTCAAGATCTTCTGCAAAGCATCTTTTAAAGTCAGGTAGTTACATCGAATTGACCGAGGAACGGAGTTTCCAGAGATTCGGTAATTTGAGATCATGTCTGAATCGAATCTAGTCCAGAAATGATTTAAGTTCTTACTTGTCGAATTTCCCACCCGAGGTTATCTTATAAGAGTAGTTATTTTGCATCGCTCTCTCTTTTTTTTTAAAATTTTTTTTTTATAATCTTTTGATGAAATTCAGAATTTCGAATTTACTTATGTGTATTGGTTGTGCAGTTTTACTTAAAGTATGGGTAAAATTTTCTAATATGTGTAAACGATGTGATCAGCATCAGTAAGTTACATTTAAATGAAGAGTTCAGCGCTGCGTATGCAAATTTCTCAAGTAAATATGCACATTTGTTATTACATTTTTTACAATAAATGCATATTTCTCGGAAACTTATGACTGTTATTGGTGTGTATTTTAGTGGTGTATTTTAATTATGGCAAAGCACACTAGGGCTATCTGCTTAAGGGGAGGGATGCCTTCGTGGAGGACTTTCTAAGGGAAACTGGCTCGTATACACGTTACACATAGGGGAAAACACCCATGCAGCCAGCCCGTTCGTGGGATTCAAACCTCGGACCGAGCTACCAGTGTTCAGCGACTTAACCGCTCGGCCGTTGGTGGGCCTTATGGCTGTTATTATCATCATTATTAATATAATTATTCATAATAAGAATTTGATTGCTAGTTTTGAAAAATGCTTAGGCTTTTATTTATTTATTTGAAAAATTGCAATTTATAAAATTCGTGAGATATATGAAGATGCAATACAATTGGTAGACGTGAATTATGTTGGGGACAGGAATTTGGGAACAAGAAAACCTAAAAAACTTATAGTGCCTAATTCTGTTAGTTCGAACTAGGGACATTTAAATTACTGAACCCAGCATATCCTTACCGTTACACCACGAAAGCGCATGAAGGGATGTGATTCCTTACACAGTTTCACATTTGCAAGGCATCAAAATCGGTTAGGTTAAGTTAGATATGGCAAAGTACCCAAAAGCTATTTGGCTAAGGGGAGTTATTGCTTCGAGGAGGACTTTCTGAGGGAATCGAAATGAAATATTGATTAGAAGAAAACTAAATATCTGTAAAGAGTTTTTAATATAAGTTCAATAGGGTAATAATAGTTCAATAGAGGTAATTTAATATAAGGGTGATAAATTGTTTTCTTTTCTGAAAATCTTAAATCCGTCAACGTGTACTGTATGACAACTAGTATTAAATACGCTTACTAAGAATAATTGTTATTTTTCCCCCCTCCAAATATATTAAAACATTTTTATTAAGACTTCTATTTTTAAGGAAGCAAGTGTCGGTTTTTTGTTTTTTAGCTCAAAGGGCGTTAGCCCAGAAGAGCTATTAATTACATTTTGTGGCGTTTCACTTAGCAAATTGCTGCCATCGAATATTATTGCCGTGTATTATATTTAAAGAAATTAAATAATGAAGAATCTGCATAAATATATGTATGTGTCTCGCATTGTGATAAAACAACGGTACCTAGAGCAACCAAATTTTGAATAATGTACGTCTCACCCGAAAACAAAGCGGGAAAGCTGTAGATACATCCACGCATGCGCAAGTTTAGATTCCTTAATTGGCTGCGGCTTAGACTCTGTCTCGCAGGTGTGAACGTAACTTCCGCTTGTTTTGCCTCTATGACATTTATACCACACCGTCTGAACGAAGCCTAAGCTTAAAGCTGCTGTTCAGCTTTCACCGCAATTTGCAAATTTGTGCAATTGGAATGTTGTATTCATACTAACTTTTGAATTTTGAGATTTACTTGTTAAATGATGAAAAATTGCTCTCTGAGTTTGTGTTTCACATTTACCATGGGACTGACTGATAAGACACATGATTATTTTTCTTCATTCATTGAAGGTTATTCTGTCTTTTTCCTAGTATCTTCTGATTATGTTATCTGCAGTATTCTATAGCGCAAGTCTTCGGAGCCCGCATGCTATTTATAATGCATTTAGAGAATCTGTCCGTATTATTTGGATACAAAACATAGTTGCTTTTACAATATTGTGACAGAACAACCATGCAAAGAAATAAGCTGTATTTTATATTTTTGGTCTTTTGTTTCCAGAAGAGGAAAGTGAAATCAGTGAGAGTTTGAGAGCCGAAAATTATGGTTCGGAAGAAAAAATGCGTGTAGAAAGGCAAGCTGTAGGAATAAGTGCTGTAACTTGTATTAAACAAAGAGAACTTCGTATTCGAAGTAAGAAACAATATATATCGAAGAGTTTGTCTTTATAAAATAATTAGGAACTTCTGATAAATGATTAAATCAGTCCTACATCAAGAAGCTCTATTTCATTTGTTTATTACAGTGACAGAAAAACATGTAATATTTCCAAAATCCAAATTTGCCAGATAAGATTAAAATATATTTTGCTAATTTAAATTCCTGAGTTTTTTAAGAACTTCTACGAAGAACTGGAAACGTTAGAACACGGGAGAGAAAAAAAAAAAAAAAAAAAAATGTCCACTCTCGAAATTCGTAAAATTTTACGACGAGGTCCCCCCTTTTTTTTTAAAAGTGATCTTCAGCTGAGGTTTTGATTACCATGCTTTCGTGTCATATGATGCAGTCTTTTTTAAACGCTTCATGGCAGTATCATTATTATCTTCGTAAAAACTGTTTAATTTTAATTACTCTTAAATTCTTAATAACATAATTTCATTTTCAGCCTACCATAGATTTCAAAAGACCTCCCCTCCCCAATTTGGAATTTCAAACTTTGTTAGCTGTAGTATTAAAATTTGTTACCTCATACTATGCATAAATTTACTTTCATTTTACTCAATGTGAATAACGTGATGCTTCAGAATAAAAGAGCATACACTTGTACATTTCCAAAGAAATTTCACAAATTGTAAGATCTCTTAGATTAGAATAACTGTAACTGAAAATTGCTTTGTGTATAAGGGAGATAATATGCCAAATAATTTATTGGAAAATAAATTATAGATATATAAAGTAATTTTTTAATTGCATAGATTATTTCATTTTTTAGAGATAAAAATAACATACATCGAAATAATGTTGCGTTGATTAGAAATCTTAGCGAATATCACTATGATTTATTATATTGCAATAGATTTCAGTTGCCTGTCGGTACAGAGAGAATATTCATTTAAAAACAGAGGTGGTGAGAGGAGATCACTTTAGTACATAAAAATTACTCTCTTATAGCTGCACTCCGACATTATTTGCTGAGAGTTTTTCTAGATACAGAAAACTTTTCTGGAATAAACTGCCTTATCGTAATGTACCTTTGTATCTACCTTATCTTAATGCACTTCAATACCGAAATTTGCTGAACTGCAGCTTTTACATAAAGTAATAACAATAAAAGTAAAATGTTTTAACAGAGTTTTGCTTTTATTAAAATAAAATATTTTAACAATATTCTGTACTTTTGTTTTATTATACCGCCTGCAAATTATAAAACTGACATTTGAAATATCAAGGAAAATGTATTTACGAAAGAATGAAGTAAGGGATTGAATGAACGATGCACTGCGGGATAGACGTCGACTAAGTCAATTACACCAAGTCTCGGAACGCTGAAAATGAGTTAAAAATTTCTTTTATGATTGTCAAAGCTGTATTAGTTTAAGCCTCATAGGGAACATGTTACTCCTTAATTAAATTTAACAAGGTCAGCGTGTGTTTTTGGTTTCGTTAAATATATATAACATATAGTTAATGTATGTTCAGTATAAATAACAGCGAATTCTTACATAAACTCATTTTCTACTGATGATCCTATTGAATTTGTTTTATGTATAAGAAGTCTAGTAAATCAAAATTTCTGAAATCTGTAAAATTAGGCAAAACGTAATCTTCAGTTAGCGTTAGATTCATAGAAAACTCAAAATTCAGCTTTGAGTTTTGGACACTTTTTATGTTTTTTATTGGCAAGTGAATATTCCGTGCAATAAAATCTGTTCGAGTCGAATCATAATCTAAACAATAAAGTAATTAAAATGAAGTCGGGAAATTATTCCAAGCCAAATCTGGAGATGTTTAGTTTAGAACGAGAAGCCTGCCAATTTGACATTTGAAATGAGTAAATTTTTACACATCACATATGTGTGAATGATGCTAGTGTCAAATAGCATAATAAATGTCAGTGTTTTAATTCAGTTTTGGATCAAATCAAATCAAGTTACAACATTTTCTTCTCTAAGATGCCTCAGTATCCAAACATCCTCTGCAAATGTCGACTAGAATAATTCATTTTACTTGACTGATGTTTTTTCAGCTGTGGTTTCCTAAGAAGTCGTATTAATGTTTTTCAGTTCATCAATCCTGTGTAGAATCATTCTTGTACACGTCGTTGTTCGGGAACCCCCAGAGATAATAACCACAGGGATTCAGATCGGGAAGTCCGATGACCAGAACCACCTACGCCCATCAAATCATTGAGGATAATGATTGCAGAGCATTCTTTCTTGGAAGTATTCATTCACGTAATCTACGATGACAAACGCCGTATGTGGTCTCGTGCCGCATAGGTTGGTTTCTGTGATTACTAGGTTACTTGCTAAGTTCTGCGATGGACATTGAACGGCATTTTGTTTAGGAGTAATCGAGTTCATTGCTAGGATGACATGTTTAAAAAAAAGGGGAAAAAAAAATTCCCATGGAGGGTGAAACGAAAATCTGAACGTTAATATATGTTCGCGGAAAAGACTTGCAAATCTATTGGCAATTTTTTTCTGCCGCGTTAGAATTAAAGTTTTAGTTTGACTTCCATTATTATTCATAGAAAAAAAAAAAAAAAAAAAGCCGTAGAACACAGATTATCCTAATTTTTCAGGACCCACCTTAGTTCGGATAGACAAAAGCTTTGTTAACTAGTCATACAGTGTGATATTTATTCCATACCTGCAACGCGTATTTACTTATAAGAACTCTTCGCAACAATGCGAGAGGGAAATCCATTACTTTAAAATGCATAAAATCGTTTGTAAAAAAAATTGAAGCTTACTTCATTTTATTTTTAACTACGATAAAAAATTATATATATAAAAAATCTGAAAGGTTTAAGATTTTAAATTACGTCCAAAAGGGCCTTTTTTTAACGTTTTGTGTGCTACCTTTATTAATTAAACATCATGTTCTTTGCACTTATACTATAAAATTCAGTTCAACAGCAACTTCGCAAAATAATTTTAAAATGAGCCTATCTTTAAAATTTCCGATACACAGTTCCGCGCGCTGAAGATAAAAAGGTTTTTTTTTTTCCTCCCGCAGAATGTTGCCATTGCTTCCTTTGAAATCCTTGAGTTTGTTAATCAAAAATTCGTTAAAGTTTTACAAAATATGAAATCGGTAATAAAACAGATTCCAGATTTCAAATTTGGGCTTTCAGATGCCCATATTCGCTGTAGGATTACGTCATTCAGAATTGGATGCCTCTAGGTACCGTAGTTTTATCACAATGCGAGAAACATACATACATTTATGCAGAGTCTTCATTATTTACTTTCTTCAAATATAATACAGGGCGATAATATTTGTTGGCAACGATTTGAAAAGTAATACAGCCTTTTTAAAGTTTTCAACGCAAAATCGCAAAGCGGAAACAGTAGTCCTTCAGGGACAAAGCTCCTTTGGACTAAAAAAACTTGGATTTCCTCGTTTCCAACCACTTGTTCACAGCCGTTTCTAAACATTTAAACGCTTCAGCATTTGTCGAGTTTACTTGAATCTTTAAAATTGGTACAATTTTCTAGATCTCTTCCTCATCGTGAACACGTGAGACATTCTGACTATCGTTTGAGTTTCGATGAGCAGGATTACTTTTATCAGAATTTGACCAGTTATTAATTTCGTTTTGATATCCTTAGAATTCGCAATAGATTGTTAAATAATACAATCTATAGATTAATGTTCTCAGTACTCTTCGTATTTACTATATTATTTCTTTAAAAATAATACTTATCGATAACATTCGGTGAACACATCCTTTTATTTGAAGAGTGATTCGACACAAGAGAGAAGTGAACGCAAAATTTGAAGATTGAGACTAATGCATTTAATAGCTTACATAACGAGAGATCATCTTTATAAAGAGCTTATTCTCGTTGCATTTGGCACAACTTCCAAGATTTATTTAATGCTTATAAATACAATATGTTGTCCTTAATCACATACTTGTTTAAATACCAAATTCCAAGACCTTTTGGACTATCTCAAATTGGAAAGTTTTTCATTAATAAGTGTTATGGGCTTCGAGTAAAATACCACTTCCGGTTTTTCACTTAACACCGTTATGGACTTCATGATAAGTACTACTTTCGATTGAGCTATTACCTCAAATCTAATCAACTCTTTGTATGAATGAAGAAATTCAGGTCATTGAAACGCTTTTGTCTCTGCTGGAACTAACCATTCCGAAACATGCGTAACATTTGATTTACTATCAGAGACGTTTTCAAATCTCAGTTCTCTCGTGATTAACTAAAGCGGCGGAGAAAGGAAAAAAATCAGGTGGCGATAAATCCTGAGAATATGGTGAGTGATTTATCACTATAGTTAAGTGCTTAGCAAGATATTGTTCTACAGATAATGCTGTGTGGGGCCTAGCATTATCATGTAAAAAAATCATTGCCCAGAATCAAAAGCGTCCTTTCTAACTCGCTTTATCCTATTTTTTAATCGAAAAAGCATTTCCTTGCAAAAATGCTGATTAGTTGAATAATTTCCACAGACAAATTCGTTATTTGTAATAAAAAATATGCAGTCAGCTTTTCCTTAATCTTTCATTTCGACAACCGTGCATTCTTTTTGTATAGGAGAAGTATATATCCTTTCCATTTTACTCTTTGTCTTTTTATTTCTGGGTCGTATTGCTGATACCAGGTTTCATCTTCCGCTATAATACATTTTAAGAAATTGATTCAATGTCTGGCAGTAGTCAGCAAATCTTCACAGCGCTCTTTTCTGTCTTCTTTCTGGTCTATCAAAACTTAAGGCATAAATTCAGCACAAATTTTGCTCATTTTCAGATTTTCAATTAAAACTAACCGACCGTTTATCCGACGGATGTCTTAAAGTTGCTGAGTTGTTACGCTTCTGTCAGCTTTTACCAAAGGGCGAATTTTCTCCTCGTTTTCTTCATTCTTTGAAGCTGAAGGACGCCGTTTCTTTGGTTCATCTTCAACGCTTTCGCGCCCACATTTAAAGCGGTTGTACCACTCATACACTTGTGTTCTTGAAAACAATGGAATACCAATATCCTTTTCGAATTATCTTTAACATTTCAGTAGCAAATTTACCTAATTTGTAGTAAAATCTAATGTTATAACGTTATTCTACCTCGAAGGAAATTTTTTTGTGTAGTGTCTTCTCAGTAAATAAAAATACACAGCGTTTTATTATGCAAATGAGAAAATAAACAGTTTAAGTTGGATTTAACAAGAGTTGAGATGTCTTTCTTTCTAAACATACATTTATTCTTTCACCTTTTTTATTTTATCGTTTGGTCTTTTAGTTTGTCCGGTTACTTTATAAGCGCATCTTGTATTACTGATACTATGTTAAGTTTTATTTTATGACGTCTTATTAAGTTATGTGTCATAAAACAAGCAAGAGGTATCCTCCAATCAACGTGAAAAAGATTTTTGGCGACATCGGCAAGAAAATGGCTGAAAAGGAAAATAATAATGTCCAAAGTGGCTTAGATATAGCCCCTTACTACATTTAGGCCTCATTAGAAAAGTTGCCTTTCTCGATAACTGTGAATTCCTTCTTGATGCGTAAGGATCCTTTTCTTTTGTTTATTATTAAGAAGTTCTATTTGAAACCTCCTTTTATTACATGAAGAATTTCTTCTTTATGTCAGCCTTCTAATTCATAATTTACCGCAAGTATTTCAATTATTGTGACACCACCATTTATGTATGATGTTGAGAAGTTTTAGCTAGAATCAACTTGTAGAGCTATAAGGTTATTAAGAAGCAGGAGATGTGAAAAATGTGCAATGCCCTCGCAGTAACTCGAACCTGGACCTTTCGAGTACGCCCCGAGTATGCTACCGTTACACCGCGAAGGCATGCTGGAGGGAGGGAGAAAATACCTTACAACCTTTTAAATTGCCTATATCTTTTGAGTGTGCTTGAAGATATATATTTCGTTACTTATTTCGAACTACACATTCAACCTCATACACAAGACATTTCATTTTAAGATAATTGGTATTTAGGCTGGTTTAATAATTAGGCGAAATCCACGGAAAAATATATATTAACAAAAAAAAAAAAAAAAAAAGGGGGAAGCTTTTAGATTTTATATTACGCCCAAACGGGCATTTTTTTCATTTACAGACATATATACGTTTCAAGAGCATTTGGGCTAACGCCATAGAGGGATAAAAATATTTAAAAACAGTATATCTTTAGAATTTCTCTTTTAGTAAAGCGCTTAATTCATTGTCAGATCACGTAACGCCTTGATTTATATATCGGAAACTGTTTGATGACTTTTGATTGGATAACGATAATTAGGTTTGTCTTTCACACATTATCTGCAAGAATGGATTGCATCAACTGGATATTTCATGAATATCTTTATTTTGGGGTATGTAAATATAAATTTGGGCCTGTGAAGAGTAATTTCAGGGTCACGCTACAGAAAGAATATCCAGTTCTCGCTGAGTGTGAAATAGTTAATTGTCATGTATTCGTAGGGTTTCCTTTCTTTGTCTCAGAGCACTAAAATCGTTCCATTGCTTTAAAGAAACAGAAAGAACCAACCAGCTACTGCAAAAAGTAACTATTTTGGATAACATCTTAGAATGCTCTAAAAAACAGCGTTTCTTAAAAATTTTTCTTTTGTGGCTGCGTTTTATCACCGAGATTTTTTTCGGGAACCAATATCTCAATATAGCGCATCAGTGGTTTGAAGATTCAGTGGTAATCCAACTTTCAATAGTGTGGTGGTTCATAGTATTACATAAAATTTCAATTAAGGCAATCAATAAAATATAAATTGATTTAATTAAATAGAATAATATCACAATATCAGAAATCACACATCATCACTGCGTCACATCTTCCATCAACTATCTGAACACACCAAGGCGCTCTCAGCGCCCTCTAGCGTTACGCGGGTTTTACCACTTGCTAAACTCGAGCTTCAAAACAAGAGGAAAATCACTGTCTGCATAAGATTTCTCAGAAAGCAGTCCATGGGGTCCGCACTCTTTATATACATATATTTGAAGCTAATTTAATGAACTTAATTTAATGAATAATTAAAAACTGAGCGATTTAAAAAACTTTGCGTTCCCACTCTGCAAAGTGTTATATTTCAAACTTAATCAGAAATCTCGGCGATATAAAAATTGTGTTGTCACTGGGGAAAACGCAATTATAGTAATTTGTCTCGAATTTAATAAACATTTTCAAAAGAAACTCAGCTAAATTAGTAAACAAACTTGTCTATTTAAGAGAAATGTTTTCATTCAGCAAAGCGTAAAATATTTATTTTTTTCACTTATTAACATGCGTGCTATTGCATCACGCGCATTTTCTTTGCGTTTTAAAAGTGAATTTGCAGTAGTCGTCACAAAGCATTACGTTCTCTGTGAAATCAATTATGCCACCAAAATGAAAATCTCTTACTCGATCAAGCAGGAAAGAAAAAGGCATCATGAGCTTTACAAACAAACGAGCAATGGAAAGCAAGACTGGGAAACTTTTAAGTACGCACTACTCGATTCAGACGAACACTGCTCGCTGATTTAAATCTTGGTGCATTATTTATTAAATTTTCTGTCTTTCATCTAATTTTAATAGATAATGACTCAGCCAATCTGATGTCACCACCTGCTCACGTGACCATGGTCACTTTCCCTTCAACACTTTCGACAATTCGTCTTGGACTCAGCTTAGGTATCAGTCTACCTCTAGTGGAACACCTTCAAGACATTTTTCAAGACAGCCGGAACACATCGTGCATTACTTGCACGACAATCGCAGCATATCAGTGATGGTTGGAGTTACGAAGCTAATTATGATTACAGTCTTCATTGAAATATGGTCGGAAAGGTGGTTAAATGATGCATGTATTGCAGAGCCCTCAAATTTAAGAATGTAACACCAGGAATGTGCTGCGCGGATGGAGAAATGAAATTGCACGCACCAGATGGAAAAACAAAAAATATCCAAAACCATTTCAAAAACTCAAACATGTTCTTTTCTTTAAGTAGCATTGCAGCGCATGCCGGTAACACCACGTATTCCAGAGATTCCAACACATATGCCATTCGAATTTAAACGTTTGCAGTTTCCGGTGCGACTCGTATTTGCAATGACCCTCAACAAAGCATAGGGACAATCGCAGCACTTTTTTGGACTAAATTTGGAAAATGGACCTGCTCACGTTTCGGAAAACCTTCCGATTTATTCGCGTATGATTCCTCCGGTTTATTCGTGAAAAAACAAAAATATTGTGTATCCAAAAGCATTTCCATTAAACGGAATTAAAATCCAAACATTTTCTTTTTTTTAAGTAGCATTGCAACGCATGTCAGATAACAGCTAGTTAAATATGAAATAAAGATATAACATATGAAAATTTTGGTAAGCATTACACATATGAAAAGTAATAATTTTTGGATTTATTTCAGGTATACAAAAAAATTAACGAAAGAAAATCACGTTTTAAGGAGACGAATGTTCGTGCTGCATGATAAATGTCGGTGTATAACCAAAACTAACATAAACAAAGACTCACTTTGCCTTTTTAAATAGTTTTAATTAACAAAACACAATAAGGATAAAACATTACAATTAATGGTGTTATAATTACATATTTTAGGTTACAAAGTAAATCTCGGAGAACATCTCGGGGAAAGAGCATGCTTAGTTCATGACTCCCGTACGTCGACTGAACTGAAGGCTAGAGTCTTTTTTTGGGGGGGAGGGGGGCTGGTGTTTATTCCGGCGGCCGCTAATTTTGGGCCTTTGGTTTACAGGTGCAATATTTAACGTTTCAGCATTGAACGGTTTTGGGGTTTAATAAGCGTTAAAGCTGACAGTTCGTTTTACGTAAGTGTGTAGTGCTGAATGGCCGAAGAATGTAAGGCCATTTTAGATAGCTCCGATCCAGAAATCAGTCAATCTCAATTTTTAAGTTTAGTTACTCGACAGCTTAAAAACTTCGCCCAGATTTTATATGGTAGGAGATTAATCTCATTAATGTCAAAAATGGTTTCTGAATCTAAGATAACTTTTTGAAATTAAATTTGATATAAAGCATTTACAAACCTGTGTTTCAGAATTTTTAAATGATCTCTAATAGTTTTTGCAAGGAAATTTTACAGGTATTTTTGCCATTATAAAATTTTCGATAGTTGAAATCATTTTGAATGAATCATTTTCTACGTTGCTTTTCCAAATTTTGATCTTTTTAATAAAAACTACAATTTTATCGCTCGGATTAACTATACCATTATTTCTTCCCTGAACAGACATACTGAGATCGTTTACGTTTCTCAAAAACATCTGACAAACAGCATTAGTTTCATATTTGATAGGCATAAATTATTTAGAAGAAGAGCAGAAAGATCAAACTTTTGTTCGATTAAAAATATAATATTAACTTTGTCTTTTAGTAATAAATTTTCTTAAACGTCGCCCTCTTGACATTCATCTTATTTCTACTTTGTTAGTAATTTTTTTTTTTTTTTAATTCGGAGGCCATAGCTTTATAAAGATTTGAAAATAACGGTTGTTAAGGGAATGAAGTTATAATTTTGACAGCATCCTGAAGAACGTCGTTCTATTTCGTTTCTAATTATTTTGCTGCAAGGGCTTCTCGGTAGCACAAACGGTGTACAAAAGTTACTTGATCATTAACCAGGCTGCTTTAATACCGGTATTTTCATCCGTCATAGCTTTCGCACCTTCCGTGCATATGCCAGTGCAATTTTCCCAATCTAAATTTTCAGTTTAAAGAAACTTGTCAACTCTAAGTCGTTTCGTTCACCTGAATCCCAAATTTTGGGCTAATCTAGTAATAAGTTACTCGAACTGGTCGTTGCCAATTGCGGAAATTCAATTGAGAAAAGAATTTTTCGAATTTCATCGCCATATTTCTTTTCATGACATATATCTGTCATTTTAATAGCAGAAGTAATACAAGATTTTCTCCAACGATGTTTGACTCTTTATTTTTAGAACTCAAATATGAAAGTTTACGATGGGAATAAGTATTTTTAGCTAACAGTCATAAAATTCGCAAACTACTGTTTTTCTTTATTTGGATATTTTAACAGTTGTTTGAAATACTCTTTACGAAAGGTGCTTGGTTTTATTTATTTATTTATTTATTTTTATTTTTATTTATTTATTTTTTCCCGTCTCCAGAAGCAATATGTTTTCGCAAATTAAACAAAGAAATTGTTCATTGCCATCATCCCGGTTGTGGGAAGTTAAGCCAAATTGGAGAAGATGGTATTGTTTTTCGCATCTTAGAGAGCTCTTTCTGATTACTGGACCCTTCTTGAAGTGATTTTGTAGCATTGTCATTAACGTCCTTACCACTTTTATTCAAGTGCAACCATTTATCTATGGATAGAAAATATTTTTAGCCTAAAATATTAACAAAATTACATCTCTCATAACGATTATTCAAATAAATATTAATCTTGGGAGAATTAAACAGTAAAATATAATATTGTATTGTTCTTCCGATGTAGTACATAACTTGTTGCGACGAAACAGAACAGCTTAACTGTGGTGGAAAAGCATTATCGCTATAGACACAGTAGCTCCGATCTTATTTTAGGCTCGTACGCAGTTTGCGTTTGCAGTATACAGTAAGACCTCGCTTAACGCGGGGGATACGTTCCATCGAAGTAGAGCGTAATGTGAAACAGCGCTAAGCGAGGCTATCGTAACATGTAAATAATGGGGTTAGGGGAAGACGGATAAAAAATGGCTAGGCATTAAATTTAATAATGTTTTTTTAACAAAAATAAAATCAAACATTTATTTCTTACAAAAATAAAAACAATATAAACGCATATACTTTTAAAAACAAATAAAATTCTCAGTCAGATCATTCAGTCTATTCTGGGTTTCCAATGTTCTGCCTTTTTGTCAAGAAGGCAGCATTATGATAGATTGGTTTAATGGCATATTGCGTTCAATTTCGTCGTCAATCCATATAGACAGTCGTTTTCCCATTTCCTCTATAATGTTATTTCTAGAACGGGTAATTCTAGTTGCAGAGCTTGACGTAGTTGCAGTTGCCGATGACAGTATTTTTTCTTTATTCTTAAGAATTGTCCTTATTGTTGAAGTTGCCAAAATCAATGCAGCACTAATTTGAGATTGACGTTCACCAGAATCTAATCTTCTAATCACTTGCATTTGAGTTTCCAGTGAAATGTTTTTTCTGGTTGCTTTCTTTTCTTGTTTTTTATTATCACCCATGATAAAAACTAAAGATTATAATATTTGTCACTGAATTAATCGTTATAGTATTATACAAATTTAAACTTACAATAATGTCAACAAATGTTTCAAATGATAAAAATGCGTCCACAAAGCAAGAAACACAACTACACTGTTTCGGATATTTGGAAACCTAGCGCTGCGCACAATTTCGGAGAATCCCCGGGTTGAAATAAAAGAGCGCTAAACCGAAACAGCGCTAAACGAAACAGCGTTAAGCGGGGTCTTACTGTATTTTGATTCTGAAATTACTTATATGCGGAACTTGTAACGCAACACCCCTATTATGATGCGCTTAATGGTATTTTTGAATATGTAAATATAATTTACAGTTCAACTTGCTTAGTATTACTATTGTATAACTGAGAAAATGTAATACCATATTTTCTCGCGTATTCCCCCCCTTTATTTTTACTAATTGTATCGTTGGAAAATCGAGATGGGGAAATTATGCGAATAATTTAATTTCCGATGGGTGCGATTACAGTAAAAACATAACAAATAAAAAGTAGCCATGGATAAAATACAGGTAACTATCGCATTGTTATTTCTTTAAAACAAACCGACATTTCAATAAGAATACATAGTAATATAAATATTAAAATATCTAATAAAAATTTTCATTTCTGCTTCTCTGTAACTTAAATCTAGCTCGTTTCTTATTGCTGTATCTGCTACTCCTTAGGCGTCAGATCATCCATAAATACTAATTACAAAAGATTGTGTAGCTGCCTCAGCGAAATCGTAGACTGAATGTTCACGTTTGCTTCTCTGTGATGTATTAGAGTGGTATAAAGCTCGGCGTGATCTTCACAGGTAATTTCCGGATGTTTGTTTTTGGTAGTAAGACGAAAACAATGATTACTTGAACGAAACCATTTTAAGATTTAGAGGAGCTCTTTCTCTGAAGTGGAAAATAACGCGAATATTTAAACAATTTTTAGAATTTGGCGCTAAAAAGCTAGGGATAATATGCGAGCGAGGAAAAGTGAGAAAAAACGGTATATGAAATTAAATATAATTAAGGGATTTCGGCCAATGATTCTTTAAATTCATGTATCTGAATTAATTTTTCACTACCCCAAAGGTTTACGACCCATAATTTAAGAAGCGCTTCT
This sequence comes from Stegodyphus dumicola, assembly GCF_044657685.1. Taxonomy (NCBI): domain Eukaryota; kingdom Metazoa; phylum Arthropoda; class Arachnida; order Araneae; family Eresidae; genus Stegodyphus; species Stegodyphus dumicola. The sequence goes on along the minus strand of NC_140773.1, from coordinate 212,986,168 downwards.
TCCTGCTCAAGAAAGGGCTTTCATGTTATAGAACACAACTACTTACTTGGATCAATAATTTGGTCAAGAAATTTTTTTTAAGAACGTGTACAAGAATGTCAAAGTATTTTAGTTAATATGTTTGCTTCTTTTGCGCTTCGCCAAGTATTCAGCTACTTCCACTAAGTAAAATGTGTGTATGTGATCGCGGATTCATTGAATCATTTAAACCGGTATTTATTTGGTGAGAAATACTTTTGCATTTATTGAAGAAATTTAAGATAAAGTAATAAAAATTTGGTATCGAGGGAAAGCTTATGAAGTTTTAGGAAGCCTTATCCGCCTATTCTGAAGAATATAAAATAATTAAAATCCTAGTAGCGTTTTTTGATGATTATTGAAACCACTAGCTTCAGGAGCTTGTTATAAAAGGGAAAAAGTGTTTTTTACAAATTAAACAGGAGTGTATTAATGAGTATTTTAAGAGTTGTTCCTGTTGCGCAGTTGATTTATAATGCTTTATAAATAAATGCAAATGTACTACAGGTTCATGTTAGAACTATAATAATGACAAAGTTTTCCATAATTTTTATATTTTCACTTATAAAATTTAAGAATTAAAAACTGATGTGATTTTGTGGAAGTTAAGTACAAGCCAATGAAAAGAAATCTGAAGACTGGCTTTCATCGTTACCAGCGTTAAAAGAAATCGTGTTTCCTTCTGAAAGATAAAAAGCTTCAAGTTTTAATAATTCACAATCCATCTTGCACTTAAGGTTCATTCAAAATCCGAATTAAACTGCATATTAATAACATTAGAATGAGGGAAGAAAAAGACATTTTTGACAGTGAAGCGGCAGAAGAATTGGGAATGTTTGAAACATGAGATTTCCTGTAGGAAAGAGTAAGTTCTTTTGCGTTTTATTTTTCTAGAATCAAAACTTCAAATGGTAGAAGATGGTTTCATAAAATAACCTGAATTTTCACAATTTCTAATGAACATTTCTATATTACATTGAATTTGTTTCCTAGCTTTTCTGTGCTTTTCAGTTTGCGCGTATTTGCATGCACTGTCACATTGAAATTTAGGCAAAATAACATCCAGAAAGATAATAAGCCTGTACGACATTAAAATGTTTGATTTTTAAATATAATTTGATTAAAAAATTTCTGCCAGTGTTGAGTCAAAATTTGTGTAACTCAATGCTAAATACAATTTTGTAAATCAGTATTGTACTAAAAACCGTATGACCGCTTCTCTCTATTTTCCGTCTTATTAAACTTCTCTTTGCAAAGGTATTTCTTAAAATTTTGTAATCAGTGTTTGGACTGTATAAATTAAAATTGAACGAAACATGCTTAAATCATTATCGAATTAGAATCCTTGTAACCATCTCCCTTTTTCCGTATTCAGCTTTTTTAGAGCACTTTTGAACAAATTGTGTTTCTGAAAATTATTTACTATGGCATAACCTTGCTTGTAATGGTTACAAGTATTACTATATTATTAGACTTCGGTATTATTCAAGATTTTCAAATTGGTTATATTCCGCTATATTCTATGGAATGCTTCTTCAAATGAAGACTGTGGAGTCATTAGGATTTTTTTGAAGCCAGGGGACATGAGATATTATCGCAGTAACCTCGCCAAGAATCGAACTTTGCCCTCCCAACTTGCTGGACCAGACACGTTTCCAATTACTACACCACGAAGGAAAGCGGTAAGAAGGGAGAAAATACCTTAAAAGATTCTTTTGTAGTTTTCTGTATTTCTGAATAGTAATTATTACGGATAATTACTTTTTTACTTGGTCAGACTTTAACGTACTTGCGTGACTGTGTTCGTTATTAATATTAGAATACATTATTACTGTTTAACCCAGAAAAACAAATAACAAGATTATGTTTTTTTTTTTTTTTTTTTTTTTTTTTTAACCAACAGTAACAGTGTCCAGAAAAACAATTAACAAAAGTTAGGGACACGAATCTAGAAGTTTCGCGTCCTTTTAACTTTTGTTATTTGTACCATAGAAACGAGTTTGTACCATAGAAATATGATTGTACCATAGAAACGAATGTGACAACAGCCGAACTGTCAAGGTCTAGAGGTGAAGTACAGTCATAACAGAGGAACAAGAAACGGACAGATTTTCAGTGCATCTAAACGTATCTTCCAAGCGTAATTCTGGTATTTTTCAAATTAATTATTTTTAAATGTAATAATAAAAGATTTGAATTATAAACTGAGAAAACGAAGATTTTGATATTAAATTTTCTTTTATCTAAATCTGTGGCTGTTTTAGTAGAGTATTTGAGAAACCGGGTGACCGAAATCCAAATTTCGCATTAATTTTTTCTGCGAGATTGGATTATGAAGGGATATCTGTGGTAAGACATTCATATTGAACAGCGTTCTGGAGCTTCTCCAGAGCAAGTTGCAGAGTGAGGCAGTTCAGCGTCATGTTCAGTTGTGGATTTGATGAATATGTGCGTGCATCTTCTGATCGATTTCTTCGCTTTTAAGGCATTTTAAAACCAATAAGACGCTTTGGAGATGATCACTTCCTCCAGTGGAACGGAATTATCGCTATTGCATTTCGAAAAAAACTTCACACAAGGACCAATAACTTCATCTGCGTCTCTTTCAGCAGTTACAACTTTCACAGGTAAAGATGTCCAGGTTACTTCGACCAAGCAATGTCTATCCAGGCCATGATTCCACCACCTTTTTTTTTTATCCATATTTTGTGGTGGTATTGTCAGGGCTACTGTGTGCTTCTCTTCTTCTAAATGGGAACTGTTTGGACTAGCTTTCCAAACAAACTTAAAACTCGTAACTAAAAACCTAAACTAAAAATTTAAAATCTGCAAAAAACTCAACTCTGGTCGGCGAAACTTCAATGGAAATGCGCTTTTCACTGTTTTAACTGGTGCAGGCCTGGTCAGCAAGAGAGAAATCATTGACCACTGTCAATTGACGACAGATAGCCGGTTTCTTTATGTAGCGGCCTTTTTAATTATGCCTTTTAATGATAGTGTATCGGGATATTTGAGATTCTTTATCTGTGGCAAATATCCTTGCAATCACAATCATTGTAGCCTCCCCGCCAACGAAAAATGGGTCATGGGAAGCAGCTGTGGGATGTTTTTTGCCTTAGCCATGACACTGAAATATATCACCTGCATTTTGTTTCTGTTTTCTAAAAAATATATATATGTGATGATAAAATTTTTTTTCAGGTACTTTTATCTAATAGTTTTTTTTTTAAGAGAAATTTATTACTAGAGACAAAATACTCGAGCAATAAAGAGGCATTTTTAAAAAAAAGTAAAAAAGCAAATTTAAAGCCAAAATAATTTTTAAAAAATGTGCAAACATATAAAAGATTTAATTCTCGAACTAATCTACAATATCATTTAAATTCAGAAGCATAAGCAAATCAAGTGCAAAAACAATCCATGAAAATAAATTCACTAATTTAGCAAATTAAAATTAATCCAAACAATTTTTTAAAAATGCATAAGTGAATGACTGTTCAGTAGGCAGGAGACAGACTTATCAAGGGGAAGTTGCCTCCAAACCTAACTCTCCAATCATTCAATTCGTGTTTCGTCATTCATGCAGCCAAGGGTAAAAGTCAAAACCAAAAGTGAAAAGTGAAGAATGTCCAAAAAGAAATACCAATAAAGTGGTACCCTTAGAAATTAGCAGTGAAGAATTAAAGTTCTAAAAGAAAAATACTAATGAAGTCTTTTGAAAAACAAGCAAGTAAAGTATTAAATTAAACTTTAAAAAAAAATTAAATTTTTTAAAAAAATTAATTTTTTATAAAAAATAAAAAATAATCTAGAAACCAATGTATTTTAGGAACCCTTGTCTACAGAAACCTCCCCGACACGAATATGCATATCAATAAAAAGAAACTAAAAAAGAACTAGACATAATCCATATACACCAATAAGAAACAAAAAGAACTAATTCACAATTTTTAAAAACAATTCTTCCTTCACGTTCGTACGGGGTTCGTAGATTTGGAGTAAATAACAGCGACTCTTGATGAAGTATCGAAACACACTTTATTTACCAGTATTGTCAGGACAGCTCCAAAACACGTTTTACAGTCGTCGATGAACTACTATAAACACGCTGACACGATCAGCGACATAGCCTATAGGTTATCAGGCTATCTCGGTAGAGACAGTATCACGGCAAAGCACTAGAGTACAGCTCTCGACTCTGCTTGGTCGTTCTCGGAACTCTTCGTACTCTCGAGACTCTCCACGCTACAACTCGCGATGCACTCGACGATACACAAGAGCATAGCTCTCGACTCAGCACAGTCTAAGACAAAACTCGGCGATGCACTAAAAGACTCTCTCAACGCACTCGATGACCAACTCGGCGCTAGACTTCGAGACACTCGCTCAATGACTGACTATCGGCTTGCTAGACGAGGCACCCACACTCGCCCTCTCGACGAGGCACTCACTCTCGATACTAACTGACTGCGGACCAGGAGGGTTTTATATAGCTTTCGGCTTGTGTTCGAGAACATTGTGGGCTAAACCGGTAAGAATTCGTCCCAAAAGGTTCTCCATCCGTCCATGGCATATCGCCAATTTTGGCGCAAAAAGTCGCCAAACGGGCGATTTCTCGCCAAATGTGGCAACTTTAAAAGTGCTTTGTGGACAAGCCGCCTTAACGCGCCTGTACATTTCGTAACAATATATATGTGTATATATCTTGGGGTATTTTTAAATTCATACTTACCCGTGCCTTTTTCTATTCAGTTTCTACTTTTCCTATACATGCCAATCGGACACATGCTTGCGTCACATGCAGACGTATTTAACAGTTTACGCGTGAAATTTACATCCTTCGAAGGCAGAATCATCTAAATTTTTATAATCCATAGCGAAAATTAAGTTTTAAAAATGTGAAAGAGGTAATAAAACAAATTCCAGATCCCAAATTTGGGCTTCCAGATGCTCATATTCGAATGAAGGACTACGTTATTCAAAATATGATGCCTCTAGATACCGTTGTTTTTTCACAATGTGAGAAACATACATACATTCATGCAGATTTTTCATAATTTAACTTCTTTAAATACGATGCAGAGCTCTAATAATTCTTTAAATATGATGCAGAGCTCTTTCATAATTTAACTTCTTTAAATATGATGCAAAGCTCTCTCGGTGGAAACAATTTGAAAAGTGATTCAGACTTTTATAGTGAACCAACGCAAAAATGCCAAAACAAATTAATAGTCCTTCTGCGCAAATTAACACTTTGGTTAATAATGATTTTAAGGAGTTCAACTAATATAATTTCACAAGTCCAGCTAGTAAGTAATAATAACAGATATGAAGAACTTCTTTTATTGCTTCTAAATAGGTTATTTGTTAATATTAATATGAGACAATATTAATGTGTTATTTATATGAGACTAATTATATCTGAAAGAAAAATTAAATATCATAATAGCTGCATGGTGCATTTATGGTGATCGCGGAGATATTCTCGTTTCTTGCTGCATGGTATATAGTTGCTTGCTAATGTCGCCATAAGTTGCTTGCATTAATAAGAAGTGCAGCAGCGTTCGAATTTCACAAGTCCTTGAAGATGATAATAGCCTTAGGATTAGATTATGGGACTGTTATATGGCAGTCTAATATCATAATACTGTTGAAAAAGAGCTTCTTTTAAATCACCGAGTTTTCTAATTAAATTCGAAGCATAAATATCTTTCGCTTCACTGAGTGACAAAACAGTGCTTTTTCAAATCCTCAAGTTTTTTAACCAAATTTTTCGAAAATTAAAAATCATACAAAATATGAAATAAATAAAAAAAGGGAATTTAAAATTATGAATTCGGGTTCCGAAAAGCGCATGTTCCTGTGTGGCGGCCCACGTGTGTTCAAAATTTGGAGGCTCTGGGTGTCGCCGTTTTCCCAAAATGCGCCGCATGGATTGGCCAGCCAGATACATAAGATTCTTCTTTATTTAATGATATCGAGAGAGATATGACGAGATCTTAGGTTCTTGTCTTCCTTTTTCTGCTGCTGTAGAACAAAATGTATTTGCTTCCTTGATTTTGGGGGGCATTTTTCTATAATCACAGATAAGTAAATTAGTTCAGGCATTTATAAAAGTAAGTTACTTTTAAATGTGATCAGAATATTTAATTTCTTCTTCATTTTTCTCCCGGCATTTAAGCTTACGTCTTATTCCTCCCCCCTCATAAAAATGAAGTTTCCTTTCCCTATTACAAAAGTTTGGATATCTTTTCGAGTTTTTATTGTTAACGAGTCTAAGAAGATTATTTCAAATTTCTTCGGCTGGGAACTCATGTAACTAAATTTAATGAATTGTAAAGAAACGTTTCACTCTTATCTTAAAAGCTTTCAAATATTGACATCATTTTCAGCCCCTTTGTTCTTTTTTTATTTTTTATTTAATGTCTTTATTATATGGAATGCTTATCAGAAACTTTCAATATTTTGTTTCTTTTGCTCTTTTCTTCCCCCTTCCTTTAATTTTTTTTGGGGAGGATTATGTTTAATTCCAGTAGAACTGATTAGCATCTCCGATATCAGCAACATGATCTTAAGAATGATACGCATTTTGTGAAAACCTTTACACTGACACTGAAGTCTTTTGAAACATGTCATTCTGTTCGAAAACTGGCAGTTTTGATACGAGAAATTCCCAGTTTTTCATATTTCGAGTTTATTTCATTGTTCATATTTTAAGTTCTGCATTTTTGTTTCATTTATCATTTAATTTTCACAAAAAGTCTCTCTATCCAAAACAGCTCAGTTATAGTTTATGATTACGATTACACTACTGATAATAATTGAATGTGCTGTCGATACCCCATATCTGCTTTCCTGGTATTGCTTATTACAGCTATCGTAAAATACCAGCTTTTATTCAAGTATTTTAATAGCTTAGGGAAAAGGCTCTTTTCGTTTTCCCTTTCTCTTTATGTCACATTTTCTGCCCATCTACATACTTTGCTCAGTTACATGATGCACATCGCCGTTTATTGCTGGCATTTAATAGTAATGATAAATCTAGACACGATGTTGGATTAGTGCTTGCCGTTATGTTTTCGAGTTTTAGCTTAAACAATAACTTTTACAATTTTCAAGCGGTAATAGAGGGAAAAAAATCAGTTTGTTCCTTATACAATGGGCGTCAAAGAAAGTGCCTAATAGCTATATTTTCTTAAATATAAGTTTTATAAGGCATTATCATCCCTAGAAGTAGAATGGACTTATAATCGCATGTTAGAACTACATGATTTTCGTAAAGTAATATTTCCAATTAGTAAAATGTTCATCATGTATTCATAAGATGCAGTTCTCATAAATTGCGTGCAAAAATACTTAATATATTTACATGAAATATATTATGTATATAATTCCAAGTAATGTTTACAGTTAATAACTTTCGAAATTATAATTCACTTGCAAAGTTGCACGACTGTGTTTTACCTGCTATGAGGCTATCAATTGCTAAAACGAGCTACGTTTTTTTTTTACTTTCTTCTTAAATCTAAGCGACAATTATTAAGAAATTTGCTAGGTGATAATGGTGGTCTGAGCAAGAAAATTAATTCAATTATATCCTCTGCTAATTAACGTATAAATGTACGAAGCCTTTTGTATTTATGAAAAAATAATAGATATTTTGGTTTAGGAGACCATTAAAATATTAATTTTATATGAATTGGATCTACTAATGAACGCGCGCACCGATCGAAAATTGTCCCGCATTACGAACTCGCTTCCGTATTATAAACCGCAATCAAACACCATCATACAATATTAAAAATGCTACTTTTTGTCTAGATAGTGTGCAATATATAAAATGTGTCTGCGCGTAAGCAAAACAACGAGCAAAAGAGCTCAAATTTATGAAAGAGCAATTTATTGATGTTACATAGGAAAGCCAATAAATAGATTACAAACAGATATTGAACTAAAGCTGCACAGAATTTATACGTAGTAACAAACAAATCTGAATCAAAAATCAAAGTTTTTTTTTTTTTTTTTTTTTTTTTTTTTTTTTTTTTGTTAACATTCGAAAGATTTGATAGGCGCGAGGATTCGAGGTTTTGAGTCTCGAATATTTTTCAAGATTCATTGGATTTGAATTTTCTGAATAATTTGTTAGTGATTTGTGCTACATTTTAAATTTACCTACTGAGTATGTAATTTAAAATAAGTCATCATACAGTGTATCACAAAAAGACATAAATCGATTGAATCAATGAAATTAGACTGAAGAAGAACGAAAAAGCAATTTAAACCTAGCACAGTCAATGGATACTCTGAGTGTCAGCAGCTTCATTACCTGTCTCATACTTTTATCCAAAAGCAAATATTTTCTTTCATTTTTGCTGATAAAAGTATAATATCCGTCTTTACTTATACACCTGAAGTAGTTTTATGGCCTTTCAGTATGGATAATTTGCTCTGTGAAGTATGAAAGTTTCTCATGCGATATGTTTCTTTCGAAAATTTATTTATCGATTTATTAGGCAAAATGGAAATGATAAAGAAAGTTATCATCAAACTTACCGCAGTCAATGAATGTATTGAGTGTCAGCTTCATTATCGCCTCTTATCCATAAGCAAATATTTTCTTTTGATCTTATTTTGTTTCTTTTTTGTATGCAAACACAGTTGCTTTTTCAGTGAGATTCGCGCTTACTTCAGCATGCACTACTGTGCTTTTATTAGATCTTAAGAAAAAGTAATAAGCCGTAATCATATAAAAAAAAAAGAAATATTGGTGGGAGTTGTAAAAAATATTTAAGTAAATTAAGTATGAATTAAATTATGAATGAATTAAAACGAAATAATCTTTAAAAAATTTTTAAACTGAACAGTAAAAGTATTTATTAATAAATTAAATCTTAAAAATATATAAAAATATAAAATAGTAAGCCACTTTGGAGACATTTTTCTGATTTTCTGTTAAACAAGTAATCATTAAACAGATAAATGGTAATTAACTAATAACTAATTTAAAAATTAATATATTAATTAATTGTGATTAATTGTAACCTGCAGTTTGATTTTCGTCGGCAGATTTATGTGTAACGCCTGAAGCAATTTTAAATTAAGTAATTACGATATGCTTACTAATTTAAAAGTTTCCCAGAAATGAAAAATACAGAATGTTTAAAATGAACTTAATAAGCTTAGTTATGAATTTTGGCACTAATAAATAATCTCTTTATTTGGGAATACATTTATATGACAACAGCATTTTCTTACCTTTGAAAATTAAGAAGTGGTGCATTTAATTATGGCAAAGCACACTAGGGCTATCTGCCTGAGGGGAGGGATTGCTTCGTGGAGTACTTTCTAAGGGAAACTGGCTCGTATACACGTTACACATGGGAAAAACCACGAAAACACCCATGCGGCCAGCCCGTTCGCGGGATTCGAACCTCGAACCGAACTACCAGTGTTTAACGACTTTACCGCTCGGCCGCTGGTAGGCCGAAAATTAAGAAGAAAAGAATCAAATTGACTGATCGTCCACAATCCATGATGGAGATACGTTAAAGAAGCATTTAATATGAGAAATGTCATTCTTTATTCTCAAGTTTTATGCCGCGTGAAAAATTCTTTCTGGAAACTTGGGAAGTTTTCGTAATTTGTTTATTTTTAGTTTAAAATCTAAGCTACTTAATGTTTAATTAAGCATTTTGGAACGATTTTAAATAAAATGGCTTGAAAATTTAATATTTAGCTATCAGTGTATTTGAACAACGAAGTGTAACTAACAAAAATGTCTTGCAGATAACAAACTTCAGATTTCAAATAGGCAATAAATAGAAATGTTATTTTTTTCCGCTTTGTGATTATGTATGTTTTGATAAATATTTTGCAAGCGAAATTTAAAATTTATTTTAAATGTTTAAAATTTTTTTAATATTTTTTAAAATTTTATTTAAAAAATGTGAAAGGTTTCAGATTTTAAATTACTTCCAAAGGAGCGTTTTTTTTATGTTTTGTGTGTTACCCTATTTATTAAATATCTTGTTCTTCGCACTTGAACCATAAAATTCAGTTCGACAGCAATATCGTACAATAATTTTATGAGTATATTTTTAGAATTTCGGATACACAGTCTCGCGAGCTGGAGATAATTTTTTTTTTTTTTTTCTTTTCTGTACAACGTTGCCATTGCTCGCACAGGAAATTTTTGACTTTGTTAATCAAAAATTTGTTGAAGTTTACAAAATATGAAATCGATTAAAAAAAACTAATACCAAATTAGGGCTACCAGATGCCCATATTCGATGAAAGATTACGTTATTCAAAATTGATGGTTCCAGGTACCGTTGTTTTATCACAATGCGAGAGACATCTATACAGGTTCTTCATTATTTAATTTTTTAAATATAATAGAGGGCGATAATATTTGGTAGCAACAACTTGAAAAGTGAAACAACGCAGAAAGTGAATCGACGCAAAATCAAGAACGAAATTAATAGTTCTTAAATTGCCTCTTTGAACTGGCCTGTAAACTATTTTCAGATTGTACATTAGGCTCTCATGCAGTTTTAGTTTGGGACAACTGCCATACAGTATAATAACTTTAGTTATATCTACGAATTGAAAGTAATAACGGCTCATTTAACAGGCAGGAAAAAAATCTAAATGAGCCGTTATTTTATGCTACTTGCATTCGACATTGAAAACTCCAGTAAGTGCAAATTTTTAAAATATTTACCGAGTTTTAAGATCTCTTCAATATATCAAGTTTATCTTTTGCTTTGCTTAGGAAAAAAGAACTCTCTAATGATTTGTCAATCCTTCCAGGAAATGGGGAAATGCATAAGAAAACCGAACTATATGGATGTCGGTTTTTATCATTTCTTCAGACCTTTCAGGAGCTTTATAAACTAATCATTTGGCGTCGTTTTCCGACGGGTTGGTTTTGAAAGGCCTCTCTTTTCATATTCACCTCGTACCGCCACGCCTCTGGCAGACAACAGACCAGAATGGAATGCAATATGTCTGCCACTGAGGCTGAATTAATAGAAAGGAAGAATTTTTATCTAACGGTGAGGTGAGAATACTGTTCCGTTATCCCAGATCAATGAAAGGCATCTCGCTATATGTGAAGATGTGATTTAAAATAATAATAATAATAATTGTCCTTTAATTGCTACGCAGAGAAATCTTTTCATAATTATGCATCCTTCCATTCTTTCTTTTTTCTTGAATACTTTGCTCTTAATTTAATTTGTTAGGAATTAAACTTCACTGAGCTGAGAACTTGAGTTACTGCTAATACTAATGCGACAGAAGAGCTTGTTTTTGAGAAACTAAATAGTGAAGAATGCGCATGAATGTATGTAGGTTTCTCGCATTGTGGAAAAAACAATGGTACTTAGAGTCATCAGATTTTGAATAGCATAGTCCTATACCCGAAAATTGGCACCGGGAACTTGAATTTGGAATTTCTTTTATTGTCTGTTTTATATTTCGTAAAACTTTTGATTAAAAAATTTTTGATTAAAAAACGCAATCTGAAAGGGAGCAGCAGCACACTATAACAAATAAAAGATTTTTTATCTTCACAGTGCGTGATTGTCTATTAGGAATTCTAAAGAGATGTAGTTTTTAAATATTTTTATCCCAATGTGCACTAGCCCAAATGCTCTCGAAACGCGTGTGCTTCTGTAAATGAAAAAAAATCGGATGTGGACATCACATGACTTCCTCGTATAGCCTATTCAATTATACACATTTTTTGCTGCATTTAAACTTATTTCCTCGAATTTCATTAGAGATGTATTTCTCATTCAATTAATTCAGTTCCCATTTCGTGGCAAGGCAGAAATACATAAAAACTCAAAACATCTTCATTAAAAATTGAAAAATATAGAAAAACATAAAACACCAAATTCAATTAAAACAGTTAAAAGAATTTTCTTAAACAATTAAAATGAGAGTTTCTGCTCAAAAATAAGCAATTCGGCCAGCATGCAAGAAAGTAGATTTTTCGATACACAAAACAGAAAGTTTACTTTTGGTCCCACTCGGCAAAAAGACACTGAATGTGCAGAAACTGAATTCAGTATTCTTAGTTTCAAATGGCAACAAATATATCTGTTCAACAAATATGACTGCTCTTTCAAGCTTAGTCTCACTTAAAAAACTTTTAAATTGTTGATAATTCTACAAGCATTGCGTGCAGATTAACTAAAGGCATAAAAACATTAACCGGAACATAAAAATATAATTCAGTCACTTTTAAAGCAAAAAATGCACTATTTATCAACATATAAGAGTTAAAATAACTCAGCTCTCCGAGCCCAGTAGATGGATAGATATTTATATGCTTTTGTTGCGCCCGATCTGAACCAAAAAGGGAGGTGCATAACTACATGTTATAGCAGTCCTATGTGCAAAATTTTAACCTTCTCAGGCTATTCATTTTTGAGTTATGCGAGATACATACATAGGTACGTGCGTACATATGAATTGACGTACGCACAGACGTCACGAAAATATCTCTTTTGACTTCATTTTAAATCCAATTTATAATTCGTTTTGGGTAAAAAAAGAGTCCTTTAATCTGTCCTTACGTGTCGATGTCACGCAAAAGCATCTTTAAATTGCATTCGATAGCGGTCAAAATGGATATTTGCGTTGAAAATATGATATCCGAAATTTTTCGTGATTGTAATACTTCTTTACTTCGTTACGAGGAAGTAAAAACGATCGTTTGAGCTTAATATAAAATCTGAAAGCTTTTAGGTATTTTTAAACTTTTCTTCTCCCCCCACCCGAATCAAATCGAAGTTTTAATTTTTCAAAAGGCACCATTTAAACCGTATTAAATCCAAAATTTTTTTTTAAAAGAAAAGGATATGTCTCTAGATCGTGTTAAATTGAAATTATTGGAGCATCCATGTGAAAACGGAACTGCTTGAACACTCTGTTAGTGTTTTCTTCATGTAATTTGCATTACGCTTTTCTGTTTAAAAAATCCTTCAGTTAACTTTGCTTCATTTATAACTATTAATAAGTCAGTTCTTAATGATTAAATGCTGTAGTAATTAAATCTACTAAAAGAAATTGCTTACTACGCGAGCAAATGCCATGTCATTCCCCCCACCCCATTTGGCTATAAAAAGCATCCATTCATCATTTTTTCTGTAGTTATGCATCGTGCGAACCCTTTTGCTTCATGTCGAGAAGTGCCGCAGCAAATAGGTTGAACGTGACTGAGTGGATATGAAGCAGAGTTACTACATTTTATTAGTTAAATAATGTATAATCCGGAAATCTTTCGGATAAAAACCTGCATTAAATCGTGTCATTTCGAGATTCATCGATGTTTTATGATTACAGTCATATTTCAATTTAATCCACAGGATTAGATATCAGAATATCGTTCAGGATTAAAATTGAGAATAGAAGATTGATTTATAGTTAATTTTAGATTTCAAAGTGTCACCCAAGATTTAATTTTGCATTTCATTTGCGCTGTAAACCTAGATAATATTAAAGAAGTTTTATGAAACTGTTTAATCGCAGATTGCTATAAATCGGAAATGTGCTGTGAATTCTTGCAGATGTTTTTAGTGTTAGCTATTAATGTAATTTTACGTTTTCCGCATGCCTTTTCAAATCTTACTAACCCAAAGGGCGTTAGCCCAGAAGGGCTATTAATTTCGTTTTGGCATTTTGCGTTGAAAACTTTAAATGTACGTTTCACTTTTCAAATTGTTGCCACCAAATATTCTCGCCTTTTTTTATATTCAAAGAAATTAAATTATGAAGAATCTGCATAAATGTATGTATGTATGTTTCTCGCATTGGGATAAAATAACGGTACTTAGAGCCATCAAATTTTGAATAACGTGCATCTCCGCCCGAATATGGGAATCTGGAAGCCCAAATTTGGAATTTGTTTTATTATCTATTTCATATTTTGTGAAGCATTTATGAGTTTTTGATTAACAAACTCAACGATTTCAAAGCGAGCAATGGTAACACTGTACGAAAAGGGGAAAAAAATTATCTCCAGCGTGCGAGAATGTGCATCGGAAATTCTTAAGATATGCTCTTCTAAATGTTTTGTGATATTGCTGTTGAATTGAATTTATGGTTTAAGTGCGAAGAACAAAATATTTAATAAATAAAGGTAACACACAAAACGTTAAAAAAACGCCCGGTTGGGCGTAATATAAAATCTGAAAGCTTTAAATATTTTTTTGCTGTTACTTTTATTTATATTAAATTAGTTAAATTACAATTATGTTTTTTTACGTTGGGGCTTTTTTGTCTTAGCTGGCTCACTTATTGATTTCGAGACACCAGAATCACTAAATGATTTCGAGACCTTTTACTTCCTTGTACGAAGCAAAGGAAGTATTGTAATCGCGAAAAATTTCAGGTATCAGATTTCAATGGACATAATCCATTTTTTCCATTCCCGAATCCATTTGAACGATTTTTTTTCCCCCCAAAGGGGATTGTAAAATGGATTTAAAATGAATTCTAAGGGAATTTCTTTTTGTGAACGTCTGTACCTACGTACCTATATATGTACGTATCTCGCATAACTCAAAAACGATTAGACATAGAGCGTTGAAATTTTGCATAAAGGACTGATATAGCATCTAATTATGTACTACATAATCTATTAGAAATAGATTATTATTTTATTACTTTGAAGCTTTAGAGCAAATATTAGGCAATTGATTGCGATTAATTAAATGAAAAGTTTACTGATTTATATATATACACAAACACACGCCCGCCCCCCTTACCTGCCTTAAAAAAGTCTTTACGCAACCTTTGTTTTTGCAATCGTTGGTCGTAGTCCTGTACTTGCATTTGCAGAATTGTTTTAAATGACGAAAATATTTATATTTTGGCAATATCAAATTAAAAATAATAATAATAATTTTCGACAAGTGACGAAATCTAACTACATATATAAAGAATATTTAATAGGCCGTACAAGGAAGTCATGTGGCGTTCATATCAAATTATTTCAGAAGCAAAACAAATAATCAAACATTTCTCTTATTTAGTAATAATTAAAAGAATCTCTCGTTTATTAATAATATATTGTTGCTATGTGTGCCTAACTAACACTAAGTGGCGGTACTTGGCATCTGCATCAAATTCTATTTGGAATGCTTTGTTTTATTGGAATCATTAGCTAGGTCACTGAATTCTTAAAATTAAGGAGCGTGTACTATTTTAAAATAAATGTTATACCAACTCTTCCAACTTTCACCCTTTTCGAAACTACTTAAATATTAAACTTTACTTAAAGCCATCTTGTATACCTAACCTTGTATACATAACCGATATGCAAATCAGTTACGCAATTAATCGTTGATAGTTATTAAATTTCCACGGTCGAGTGCTTAATCAGTTAAAGGAGGCGAATACAGAATCCTCTAATGACGTCACAGTTTCTCTACCTCCCTCCTCTTCAACGAGGGTGCTACCCAGAAGGCCTGAGTCCTCAGCGAGGAAGGAGGCCAGAGGGGTGCTCTGTAAAAGTGGCAACGTTGGAAGAATGGAGGGTGGTGGCGCAGTGCGACGCAGTCCGCATCCCTCGAGCTCCCTTTCTATGTGCGGGTTGCCGCCTCCTCTTTCATCGCCAAGTTTCTCGCCAAAATCATTGTCAACAAACATTAATTCTGGAGCCTCGGCGTTTTCCGTTGTAGCTCTTTTATCATTCTGTCAGTCGGAAGTTAGCAGCAGTAGAATTGACTTCACATACGTTGCTAGTCTGGTAGCCGAGGGAAGTCGTTGAGATGCTGGACGTTGTTTCGTAATGTGTATTTTACGCTGTGTATTTCGCTATGGTCTAGTTCTTGAGTTTCTTCAGTACCATAGATTGCTACATCTAATTACACACCGCTTATATTAAGATTCTTTATCAACGACACAAAATAACCAGCTGCTATGCAGTAATGAAAAGAATAAAGTCAAACGTTCTTTTTATCCTTGCCTATTATTATTCTTACCAATGACGGTAGATCGCGTTGGTCATTCCACCGCCTCATCAACGAAAACGTTATTTAGGACGTGCCTTAGGGATATACTATCTTATATTTCCCTTACAATAGATGGAGAATTACAGTTTTCCATGCTTATTCGGAATATGAACCGCAAACTTAAACGTCATAACAGCTTCTGTCGGTTCGTGATATTATTCTTACTATATTAGCCGAATTTATCTTTCAGTTAATGATAGTAACATTAGTTTATATAATAGTGTAATCTATTGTTCGATATAATTTGCTTTTGCTTTCCTCCCCCCTTCCCAGTGGCCTAAGGCCAGAACTCGGAGCCATTTTATTGTGGAGGCACCTAAATAGGTGGCCACCGTTACCTACTATGAAGTGACAGACGATTTTACATCCATAGCCTCTCTGGGATTCGAAAACCGGGACCGTTTGAAATCGCAGTCAGGTTTCCCTAACCTCTATACCGTCTGGGCGGCATTTTGCAAATTGTTGACTCGAATAAAATGCTTTTACATTACATTCATCAATTAGACTTCCATTAATTCCTTCTTATTCATTATATTCTGGACATTAATGTGTGTGTAAGGCAAAGAATATATAAGATAAGATTCCTGATGTTAATTTATAATATTTAATATATAATAATCCTCACAAATTGGTTCCATTGGTTAATAATCAATGAAATTAAAGCTGTTACCTTAATTTCGCTCTACTTAATCTAGTATCGCTTATAAGGTAATTTTCCCGCCTTCTGAGCATGCCTTCGTGGTGTAGTGGTCAGCATGCTCGACGCGTATTCGACAGGTCCGTGGTTCGAGTCCTGGCAAGGGCATTGCTCATTTTTCATCTCTCCTGCTTCGAAATAACATAATGTCTCTACACGGTTTCGTAATCTTCGCACGCTTCTGTGTGCTGCTAAGGTGGTACCTGTCGCTGTCGCCGCTCTTTTACTGTAATTAAAATTCTGTTTGAGTATGGTAAACATAAGCTGATATATTCCACATATTCATAGAATTGTTATTAGAGCACAAGGCATCTTGCGTCGATTTAATTGTGCGCATTGAATGAATTATATGCCAAATTCAAGGACTGCCTTCTTCTAGTAACATTTAGCTTTCGTCAACATCATCTACGCATCAATATGCATCTGCATATCGTATATGAAAAATTCAAAATTTTCATGATGTATATGTGCCCTTTGCGTAAGTTGTAACGTCAAACAAAATAGCAGTCGTTAACTGCTTGAAAGTGAGTTCTCAGTAAATGGAATTTACAACTTAATTTTTAGATCATATTAGCTCCTTTTCTAACGTAAGATAACGTTCCTCCATAAGCTGCCCAGACGATATAGTGGTTAGCGGAGCCTGATTGCGATACCAAAAGCATCGCAATCAGGACCCGGAGAAGGGATGAATGTAAAATTGTCTGTCCCTTCATAGGAAGTAACGATGGCTGCCTGTTAGATCCCTCCACAATAAAATGGCCACCACTTCTGGCCTTAGGAATAGCCAGTGTCATTATAGGCAAGTGGGGAACGTTCAAACGTTCCATAATGGTGTGATGGGAAAGCAAAAATTAAAATTCTATTAGAGTTGTGCGCGAATGCTTATATCTTCGAAACTACAAATGTTACAATCAATCTAGATACATCATTAGATAGATGAAAGAGCACATTAGCAAACACACACACACACACAAATAAATAAATAAATAAAATTGGACAAAGTATATCTGCATAGTAAAGCGCAAAAAATAACGAAATTTTGGTGAAGTCAAAGCTCCGTGCGCATGCGCGACCGCATTTGAGTGGCCAAGACAGTCATTGCGGGTAGTGTGTTGTTTGCTGTATTTTATTTCGCCAAGTTTTGCTATTAACAGGAATTTGACGAGTGTAGCAGATTTTGTACCTATAGAATTTACTGTTAGCAGTGTAAGAGAATACATGATTCAACAGCATGCGATGTTTGTATGGTTGAAATAATTTTTCATGCTCAGTGAAGATTTATTCTAGCATCCATATGTAGTCATCCAGCTGTTAATTCAGGAGATCTGAAGATGTTCTTGTTTAGTGCATTGACGAAATATTCTGAGACTACTTTATTGATCGATGAAGAGTTTACTGTAGATACAGATGTTCCTGTTATTATGATGGAGATTTCAATGTAGACGTCAAACGAAATGAAAATGCACTTGATTTTATAAAACTTGATTTTAATCTCAATATGGTGCCAAGTAACTATCCAACTGCTCATGACAATTCATTTATAGATTTAACCTGTACTAGGAATGTAACTGTAACATCTTAAATTATGTACCGTATTTCTCATATCATCAACCGTTTTTACATAGGGTCATTTTGAGTGAATAAATGTAATAAATAAAAAATAAAATATTGTGTTGCGCTTAAAATCTTTTGTTTGTTTTATTTGTTCTGTAACATCCTCATTCTTCCGTTAGTAATTCTACGCATTAAATACCAGCGGCTCTTTAAACTAAAAGAAAAAAGCCTACCGTCAATTTTTATTTTTTTATTATTATTAGAAGAAGAATGTTTTTGAATTTTTAAGCGTATAAATTCACTATAAAAGTTGACTGTATACAAAAAACAGTAAGTTAGCTACCAACTGAATGTAGATTCTGCATATAAAAACAACTGCATGGTTATATTTAAACACTGGTTGCAGCACTTTTAATAGAAGAGTGCAATTCTGTAAATTTTCTACTTTGGAACAAATGAAAAATTTACTGGCGGTCCTATCTAACCCAAATTAAATAATTTAAGTATTCTGTCAATAAAATACGATGTATTATAAAAGATATATCATAAGGAAATTATACATAGATTTGTAGAAATAAATGTCGCGAAAAAAAAGGAAAAAGTCTTAAACTTTTTTTTTTTGTACCTTTCTTTTATAAATTAAATTATTACATTACATTACGAGGCTTAGTCTGAAAATTTTTAGATACAATTAAATGGTACAAATTAAATTTACCAAATTTTAGGTATTATCAATCAGTGCACTTTTGTACGCGAATTTTCCGAAGATTAAATGCTTAAAACTATGCATTTCTTGACATCGATGAAAAATATGCTTTTATAGCTTCATCTATCTTATCTTAGGAATGAAAATGACGGAAATCTCCCTCATCTTCGAGAATAAAACGACAGAAATCTGTCTCATCTTCGGAAATAAAACCGTTTAATACTTTTTTTAAAGATTAAAAAATAGTCCAAGGTCATACATAGCAAGATGAGGAAAATAAGGTGAATGAATGTTCTATAATTTTTTTGTGTTTTTGCCTAAGAAATTGTCTGTCAGTTCTGCTGCATGAGAAGACGTATTATCACGCAGAAGCATGAGTCCTCTAATATTCACTTCTTGAAGAATTTCTGGAAGACACTTAGGGGTGTATAAGTTAGCTGTAACTGACTTCTGTCCCTCTAACTTGATGGTTTTTACTAGGCCTATACTTCTCCGGGGGGGGGATACACTACTTTTTTTCTTTGCTCGTTTTTTTTTTTTTTTTTTTTTTTTTTTCATCATTGTTAGTTAAGGATCATATTCAAAAAATCATATTTTACTTTAGTATTATAATAAAATACTTTGCATCGTTCCCATACTTTACGTCAAAAATTATATCTACATTTCGTCACTAGGTATGATTTTGGAAATAATGTGGTGTCCACAATCATTAAATATAACTGCGGATTTAGGGTTAAGTTTCTTCTGTGTCATTTGGTAAGTTAACACTGATTAACATTTTCCTTGTGGCTGACACATTTTCTGAGGATAACAATCACGTTTTGTATAATTATTCCTGCAACTCAATGTAACTAAGGCGACGCCTGATAGCTTCAAACCTTGGATGCAGTTTACCAAATGTCCATCCATAAAAAGCAAATGTAAAGTTATACTTTCGTAGAAATTAATCAGTAAAAGTGCTGTAAAAGTTTCGTAAGAACTTCCTCGAAAATGGGAAAAAGCTTCATTATTTATATTTTATTGTAAGGTTATCAACCTGAGTCATTACTGAAAACATGATTATACATAATTACAGAGTTTCGAATTATTTGAATTATAGTATGAATATAGAAAATCATGGATTCGTTGTCAAAAAGTCCAGAAGTTTCTACAATTTCTTTTATTTCTATTTTTATTATTGTTTCTACAATTTCATATTATCTAGTCCTAAATACAAATTGACTGAAGCAGAGCTTTTTGTTTATTTGCCCAAACGAGCATTTTCTTCGCCTAGATGCATAGATTAATTAAAATGTACTACTTAAAGGATACTTTGTAGAACTATTAAGAGTACTGTTCTGTTATATGTGTATATGTATACACGCAAACATATACATTCGTGCTTACATATATACATGTGCATACATACATTTCTGAATCCGGTCCTGATAACAGAACAGTACCCTATTAAGTTTTCAAAGTGAGAAGTAACAGAAATCAGTTAGACCATCGTTAGGATTCAAACCACGGATCTTCTGATGTTAGCGGGATGTGTTATCGATTTCACCACGAGAACACACACGGGGAAGGCGATAATTTCATACATTCTCCTTAAAAGACGATTGGAAAGAGAGAGAGAGAGAGACGATACCGAAGTCGGTTAAATCCAGGTATTAATGAATTATCATTCACCACATTCGTTCGGGCGACATTGTAAAGATATCTGTATTTTTCGGAGCTAAAAACATGAAAAATCAGTTACACACCCTTGCCGCCGGGATTCGAACCGCAGATCTTCCGCTTGCTAGTCAAATGTGCTACACTTTACTAGAATATGTAAGGAAGGCGATATTCCTTATAACCATTCTTAAGAAACGAGAGAATTAGCTTCATATGTATTCTTATATGGACGGACGAAACTATAAAAAGAACCAGCCATCCCAAGTCCCCATTGTAACTGTTAGGAACGAGTGATTTTATCTCCTCGATTCAGAAAGCACATCATGAAGGATAAAAAAAAAAGAATAATGGATTTTATGACAGCAGTGGATATCAGGGATATATTGCGTCATTGACGTATCATCAGATTTCAAATATTTGATCCTTCATTCTGTTTTTAGTAACTAGAGATTATATGGCTTCGTGAAGGGGGATCAATGCGGACAAAGTCTGTTGCTCTTTTGTTTACATTGCGGATATCAAAACACTATGTCCAACCACAAAGGTAAACAGGCAAGTCTTCGGAAGCGATTTAAAATGTGCTAAAACAAAATGTTATTTCCAAAGAATTCCTATAGATGTGTGTTATAAGTTATAAATGTGATATTTTCTTTTAAGATAAAGTACATATTTCATTAGAAAATACGAAAATAAAAATTTCCTGTGTCGGCTGGAAACGAAAGGGAAAAAAAAAGTATAAATCTTTCTTTATTGTTCGGAAAGTGAGGACAAAATTTACCAATTTCAGTCTGTTATTAAAATTACATTTTTGTGTAAAGCACGATGCTAGTTACCATTTTGACTTCGAACGTGTCATTGATCTGATTTTTCTTTCAAACTGATTTCCTTCGTAATGGCTGAATTTGTGTATGGAATCTGTGAAATTACGCAGTTGAGCTCATGGTGCTGGAGAGAGAAAAGACTACGATATTATTGGCTATTTTCGCCTATCATTATTAAAGATTTGTCGTATCATTGCAATTAAATTTCGTATTGATCTGTCGAATTTTCTTCCTGGTGACATTTGAATCCTTTTCTAGGCTTCGTTCCCGATAAACCAATTTCTTCTTTTTTGTTTTAATTTTCTGAAAATATATATATATATATATATATATATATATGATTTAACTGAAATCCACGCCCAAGTAACAGTAATTTGATTTCTTTATTTGCAACTTTTTCGAAATGTTTATATTCCTTGAGATAAATATGTAAGAAAAAGTATGTATAAAAGATTAAATTAGCAGCGTAAATTAATTTCCCTTATCTATTCTAAAAATAACAACATCTATTTGCACTGCGTCATTTCGAGTAAAATCTATGTCATACGACTCTTACGTAATTATGATGATGTAAATTGAACTAAAATTCAACCAGCCAATTATAATTTTACAGCAACATTAACTATCCAATCAAAATGCTTTGAGAACCAAAACTAACTCTGTCTGATTTGAAAGTTCATCCTGAACATTACGCACTTGCTTTCCACGCTTTGGCCTAGCTACGCTGCTGTCGGTCTGCTCTGCTTTCTTGCTACAAAATTATCAAAAATGTAAGCCTTTTGGCCAACAGGCACATTTAAAGTGCCGACTTGTGTGTAGCCGCAACATGTTGCCGAAAATAAAACAGAAGATTTAATCTGTCTTCGCCTCCAATTTCCTAGTCATTGTGGATCATCACTTTTACGCTATCGAAATTTCTGCTCCTGAATTTATTACATATATATTTTTACTAGAAGTTATCGAACTAAAATAAAAGTGTATATAAATCGGACGAATTTCATTTAATAAAATTTGTTGCCTTTAATTAGAGAAGCGAAATCTGCTATTGTACTTGGTTCTGACATAAAAATGAATCTGACACAAGAATTCTTTCATTTTTCGGTGGTGTTATTTAGGCATAAACCAGTTTGAAGTATCATGAAATTCTTAGAGGATCAAAGATATCCATATGCAATACGATTGTAAGTTCTTCAATTTCACGTCTTAAATTTATATGAATATTAAATTCTTTACAAATGACCTGCAGCTGAGTAATTTATAATAAACTTCCTGAAACACTCAAAAACTGAGTATGTACTCCTCTGAAGCTTTTCTGCTTCATCATCGTTCTAATTCAATGATATCTAAGAAAATGTCTGTCGAATTTTCCTGATTAAGATATCGTTGAAATATCCGCCGCAGTTTGGTACTGGTTTTCATTAACAAGCCAGTTGATCAATGGTGTCATTCACATGCTGATTAAAGGTTTATCAGTTCTGAATCAACTGCAACATTTTTTAGAATTCTGCTACTGTAGTTGGAACACTGTTTCTAAGTTATAGTGTTCCCCACTCTTTTTCTCCTAAATTAAATGTAGAGGAATCTAGTGAACTGTTAAGCGAATTATCGCTTAGTCCAAATAACAGAGATCGTAAACTTAAGAAGGGTTAATTACCCTTAATTTCACTCAAAATAAGATGAACATTCGACCCCTTTCTTCGGGCTCTTGGGCTTAAACTCAAAAATAAGAACTAACTATATCTAAGATATTTAGAAGGTAACTTAATTCTAACGTAGTTGGGCCTTAATTTTAAACTAGCCGGCGACCTCAAAAGGCACGTAATATACGGCCGAGCGTAATAGCAATTGAAGAGACTTAACCCAAAGGCAAACACGCGCTCCTCACGATTCCTAGCTCTCTCTCTCGAAATAAGTTGAACCTTCCTTTAATACTATCTCTTACTCATTTCCATTCAACGCGATCCTAAAAACTCATTCTGGTAGGGAGTTGTGAGATGAAACAAGATAAGATAGGAAAGGTTAAGTAAATTAAAATAACTGTTGTAAAATTAAAATATACCTTACAAATTGACAGTTTGAGTCAAGATGCAATGGCAAAATATGATTTCCTTTATCGTGCACTTTACTTATTTTTGACAATGCATCTCGCATTATGTTAAAAGCAACACTTTAGGTCTGGGAGTAAGCTTTACATGGCTAAGTATCTATACTTGAGAGCATTTTTAGGGAATATTATGGTAGATTCGGAGCTGCAACGACTCTGTTTCTAAAATCCTGTTTCAGCTCTGAATAGCTGTGTTGTCAACTATGCCTGTCTCTCAGAGAGCAAACATATGCTGAATGTCGAGCAATTTATTGATGGCGATACTACTGAGGTATTTAATCCTTGAATGACCTATCCAGCATATGTGCATCGTATTTAACATCGCATTAACCTTTTAGATTTCAAATTGCCGTTTTACTGTTAATTCTGATATCTACTCTTTAAAAAATGGATGTTATGTCTTCTGATGTCAGAAACGTACGTGAACTTGTCTTTCCTTTTCGCGTTACAACGCGATTAGAATGTATTACGCTATCATATTGCTGTCTTTACCTTACTGTATAAATCGTATATGGGGGGCTAGCAAATTCGAGTATTTTAACGCCATAAAATTTAGAGTTGGCTATTTGATTAAGTCAGAGCAAGGTTATTTGATCAACCCTTTGCGGCACAGTGTGTCCGGTCTGGACTGTACGCACAGAAAAATTGAATGAAAAATAATTTATAGGTTACTATAGGTTACTCTGAACCTTCTTTATTTATAGTAGATGGCAGCTCAACACAAACCAGTCCATATATTTTAGCCATGTTTAGTTTTTTAAGACCCTCATTTTTCAAAGAAATCTTCCAGATTTTGTTTAGGGTATAAAAGGAATTGTTTGAAAAGAAAATTCTATGTTATTTTTTTGACTGTATGCTAATCTTCTTAGTCTATATTATTAGTTTTAAATTTTTACCTTGAAATCTTGCCTAAAATCAAACGGCGAACCCTAGGTGTGCCCAGACCGGGTTCACCGATAATCTAGGAAAACTGAGAGTCTGCATTCTTTGTTTCTCCTCATCTCATCGGTCAGTTCATTGACAACAATGCTCGTTTCAGCACTCCTTTGGAAGCTCTATTCAACCAGTGTGCCACTTTGGAACTCACCACAGAATTAAAACGATAAGTGCTATCTTCACAAAATTTTACTTGTGTACTCCTCTAGGTCTAATTAGACTGTTTTTTTTATTTTTTATTTTATTTATTTATTTTTTTTTATAAAAACTCCGACTTTAAAAGGTAGCGTGCCGGAAAGGGTTAAGCCAACAAGGTCTGTCTGCCGAGGGGAAGCCATACTTTCGGGAAGACCTTTCTTAAACAACTGGCTCTTATTCACAACAGTCAAGAAAAAAACACGTGCATTCAGTCCGTTCATTACGATTTAAACGTACAGTCCTTCCTTTAAGATTTAAACCTACAGCCCGTCACTGGAATCTTAGCCCATGTCTAATTATAAGCGTTCAGTGGTCTAAACCCACTGGGGCATTAGTAAGCCTGTAAGATCTTTGATTTCTTTTCAATTTTGTAACTGTAACAGAACATACTACTAAATAAAGTGCATAACAAAATGAGCCATTTAAAAATGCAAAATCTTTTAACAGTATTTTAATATGCTTTAATAACAGTAATTTGGACTATAAATTATGCCATCAATGCAATTATCGAGGAAGATATTTCTAACGCCATATATTGTGTACTTTGGCAAAATACTTAAAGGAAGAGGGCTAGGCTAATATAAATCGCTTATTTTCTTCTAATGTTCGAATGAACTTCGATCATGTTTCAGTGTACTTCAGTCATGTTTTTTCTTTGTAAATATAATTTTCAGTCTGATAATAATTAGGCTTATTCACTCTACTATGTGGATATGACAAAAAGTCGTACAGTATAGGCGTTACACGAAAAGGCGCGTTTTTAAGTTTACTGTAATATGACTTAATGCTTCACTGTGAATTTTAAGTAAACAAAAATACTAGAGCGCAATAAATTTTTGTTATGAACTACACGTTTTACTTGATGTCGTACCAGTTACTAATATTTCCTTAGTGATATTATGTCCTTTACATCTTTATTATGTTTACTTTATTACTATTATTTGCTTATTATGTTATTATGTTTACTTTATTATTTGCTTGTATTTTTTATCGATAAAAATGGTAGTAGCATGACAGGGATAAATAGTCCTCTTTTAAGTCCTGGTAAGCATGAGATCCGCCATTTATTATCATATGAAAACTTAAAAAAGAAAAAAACCTTTCCAATATCTGAAATGCATTCGTCTCGATAGTCTAAAGCACGAGATTCATATAAACATTGGAACCGAGAGATAGGAAAACTTTATTTTAACCAATGAAATTAATATCAACTATTGCATTTGTTGTTTATAATTGTATAAAATAACATAGCAAATATAACATAAAAATTATAAACATATAAAATGTTATTATGTTCTTGTCTTATAAATGACTGTCAGAAAATCACATTCTCTTTTTATACTGGTATCCATGATTAACAATTGCTTTTTAGTAATGGGAAATTCATGTAGCTGGCTATGCTACTAGTGCGTACGGGATCGTAATAAATTGAATGTCCCATGAAAAGTGAATAAAATTTATTTTTATCACGACTAATAAAAACAAAATGCTTAAATTTCCTCAGAATTCATACAATATTGCAATATCTTGCAGTATTTAACTTTTTAACTACCAAAACGTTCAACAGAACTAATTCAAAATAGAGAAAGCTAATCCGATTTCACCGCAAATTCGCTATAGTAAACAACAACAGCTTTCTAAACAACTGAACTGAGATGTTTTCCTCAAGCTTTTTTATCAGCTTTTTAAATGCACGAGAATTTTCTAGATTTTTCTGGATTACAAAAGAGTACAATTACGAGATATCTATTTTTTAAATGTGCGTGCTCTTGTATTTTTAATTTTTCTGACGCAGCTTTCTCTTCAAATAAGTCTCGTGCTGCATTGCACGCTAATTTAAAACAATTTTGATTAATTCTATTTAAAAATTTCTAAATCATTACAAAAACTGTGACAGTATTTTGTATTCCTTCAGCAGACAGTGAGTTAGCAAAGGTGAAATAGCTTAATTAAATGTAGCAAAGCTCAAGAGGGTTGATTCACAGAGGACATTCTAAAGAAATTGACTCGTTTCCTTTTTATACATAAAGAAAATTACAAAGACTTCCGTGCGTTTGTTTGGTTTATTTGATTATAGCAAAGCGCTCGAAGCCTATCTGCCTAAGGGGAGGGATACCTTCGTGGAGAACTTTCTAAGGAAAACTGGCTTCTACCCACTTTACACATGGGGAAAGCTACGAAAACACACATGCAGCCAGCCCGTTTACTAGGATTCAAACTCCGGACTGAACTACGAATATTCTACGATTTTATCGCTCCGTCGCTCGTGGGCCTTCCGTGCGGTCAGCTCGTGGGCCTTCCGTTTGCCTGAATATGAGCCTCGGTCACCACTACCACTCTTCAGCGATTTCACTGCTCGCCCGCATGTGGGCGATAAGTAAGCAAAAATAAGTAAATGAAAATTGTGTCCAAAGTACTAATGAAAAATTATTAATTTTATTTTCATAACTTTTTAAATCGTGCCATTTCAGCCTCTTTTATGTGGGTAAGAACGATTCCCATTTCAGCCTTTTCATTCAGTCGACGCAAAATCCGAACGCGCAATAGAAGGTCATGTGACTATGAAGTATGTATAAAGTGATGTCACAATACTTTTCGTCCTTTAAACTTTAGTCTTTTTATTTATTTTATTTTATTTTTTTGAGTAAGATACAGTATTACTGTTTTCAGGAAACAGAATTCTAAATCTTGAAACATCAAACTTAAAAAATCATATTGAAATAGAAAAATGAACATTTTTGAGGATTTGGCTAGCATTAAATCTCTATTAGAAATATAATGTTGTAGCGAAACATGAAAATCGATGCTACTGTCACAGTTTTTAATGAATTAGATTTATTATTTTATGGACTCTTAAAAATGTGACTTTCATCGTAGAGAAAAAGGTCAAACCATATATAATGAAGTGGGTTTTTAGGGCCTACTGCCTAATAGATTTTATTGTATGGCATTCAAATAAAGAAAATGTCTTCCTTTCGGCTGAAATAAATGTTCTTTATGAAAAGAAGCTTCTTTATATCCCCCCCCCCAATTTTCCTGTCCCGAACGCAATTTATTTCCTAGTAATTTAAACAACAGGACTTTTAGCTTGCTCTAGCATCCTAACCGTACGTTCATTTGTTTGTCAACTGTGTGAAGTCTTAAGTACCCAACTCTAAATTGAATACTAATTCAGAAGTCAAACAACAAAAATCAGCGTTAATTTACAAAATTTTCACAGGACTAGTTTCGATGGTTTTACCGAACCATCATCTTCAGCTGCAAAACCAAATGAAAAAAAAAATTTTTTTTCATTTGCGGTTTTGCAGCTGAAGATGATGGTTCGGTAAAACCATCGAAACTAGTCCTGTAAAAATTTTGTAAATTAACGCTGATTTTTGTTGTTTGACTTCTGAATTAGTATTTATTCGGCGTGTTATTGTGTCTTAATTCTAAATTGAATATTAAACTTTCATTTTTATTGTAAGGCATACATTTCGTTAAACTGAATAAAATTTTCAACTAATAATTTAAATTATTCACTTCCGAATCACATTTTGTTTCGACATTACTTAATATCTTAAACAATGTAAAACAGTCAAAACTGAAAGCAATGAAAAATATTCACTCGTGCTTTGTTGCTAGTTCACTTACCTGACCTATAGTCAGCCTAAGCCCACGAAAATCCTCGTGGCAAGGAGCGCAAATTCCCGCCTGTCATTCGCAGCCTTGAGCACTTTATAGGTGACAGTGCGATTTAGCTCAGCCCCCCCCCTCAATTTTGATGGAGAGCACCCCGGGACGACGGGTTCGAGAGTCTCCTGCCCCCCTCTTTTCTACCAGCAACCTCTCGAGAGGACTTTCAGGCTCGCTGCATACTTAGAATTCCCCCATGCCGCACGGACACTATACATTTACAAACATCCATGCCTTCGAGATTCGAACCCGGACCCTTCGGCACGGCAGTCAGCGACAGAAATAGGAAGCACAGACAGCTTTCAATCGGTAAAGTGTTAAAAGCGGAATTTCTTTGTTAGTTATAGCTGTAGATTGGCGCCAACAAGCGTTATATCTTTCTCGGGGAGCAGACATATGGGAATCCAATATAGTTGAATTAGACCTCACATGTGGCAGACTGCGCATTTTAATCTACAGCTAGCGGCTTTTTCTTTTGGCGTGAGTTCTAATATTATTGTTTGCATATGGAAAGATTGCGGACATATAGCATCATTGTGAATAGTGGTGAAATTATTAAAAGTATAGCGTAACTAGTGCTTGTTTGGGTTATTCGTGAAATATTTCAACCCCAAAAGGGCTACTAAAAAACGTAAAGTTGATTCAGAGTGCCGTGCTTTTAATCA
Organism: Stegodyphus dumicola; assembly: GCF_044657685.1. NCBI lineage: Eukaryota > Metazoa > Arthropoda > Arachnida > Araneae > Eresidae > Stegodyphus > Stegodyphus dumicola. The sequence goes on along the minus strand of NC_140773.1, from coordinate 212,957,107 downwards.
TGAATGGACCTGGAAATATTTTTTACAGTTGTAAAAGATAAACCAGTGTGTCTCATCTGCAACGAAGCTGTAGCAGTCTTCAAAGATTTCCCCTCATTTCACATCTAAACATAAGAATTCCAGTTATAAAGCAATGTCCGGATATGAAAGAAAACAAAATGCTCAGGCCGACAAAAATTTTTCAAGAAGGTAAACAGTATCCAAGAAGCAGCTACACGTGCAAGTTACATTGTGGCATACAATATTGCTAAAACTAATAAAGCTCTCAGTGATGGGGAGTCGGTTAAACAATGCACGCTCAAAGTTTGTGATGTTTATGTCCAGATAAGAAAAATAATTTTGAGACTGTTAGCTTATCTCGAAAAACGGTGCTTCTAGAATCGAAGACATCCATAAAAATTTTACATCACAATTAGAGTCAAAGATTGTCTAGTTTAAATTTTGCTCCATAGCTATGTATGAAAGCTGATATAAATATACTGATATAATTACTGATATAAATGATACTGCTCAATTAGTATTATTTATAAGACGTGTTGACGAGAACTTTGAAATTACCGAGGAACTAGCGTGCATGCCTTCTTTAAAGAGAACTACAACGGGATGTGACATTTTTCGTGAATTTCAGGAAGGGCTTTTAACTTTGAAAGTGCCTATGACGAATATATGGAATATTACGACCGATGACAGGGAAAAAAATCTGGATTTCTTGGACTCTTTAATCAAAACTATCCCGGGAACAATGTTGTTTTTCTACATTGTGTTACACATCAGTATGCTCTGTCTGTGTAAATCTGCACTGAATATGAAACCCGTGCTTGATGCTGTCAAGAAGCTTATAAATACTATTTGATCTCGTGGACTTACTCATAGGCAGTTTCGAGATTTTCTTCATTCCGTGCAATCTGAATACTCTGATGTACTGTATTACACGCTCCGTCGCTCGTGGACGGAGCGTAAGTAAGTGGCTTAGTGCAGGATGTGTTTTCGAGCGAGTTTGGCAGCTGACAGACGACATTGTGTCGTTCTTCCACGAGAAACTGTTTTGCGGAGTGCGAAAGGTTCGAAGATACAGAATAGCTTTCGGACTTTGCATTTTTTACCGATCTTCGTTGTCATATGAGCAATCTGAATGTCAAGACGCAAGAGAAAAATCAATTTATCGACGATATCTGGGCCCATCTCAAAGCTTTTAAACTAAAACTTAATCTGTTCTGGGCAGCTAGCTAAGAACGACTTGTCGCATTTCCCGAGGTTAAATTCAATACCCTCAGTAAATGAAGAGAAGCTTAAGAATTATGAAGATGGCTTAAAAGAAACTTCATTTTGAGTGCGAAAGTAGATTTTAAGATTTTAATGCCATTCAGACAGAACTGGATATTTTTACCATACCTTTCAACGTAAATTGTGAAGCAGTGAGGTCAGATTTGCAGCTAGAATTAATTGGGTTGCAATCTAACAATCATCTCAAGCAGTTGTTTTTAAATATACCAAAGCTAGAGTTTTACAAATCATTATCGAAAGTAAGTTTCCAAAATTTAATATCACTCGTCCAGAAAATCAGTGCTATGTTTGCTTCTTCTTATATATGTAAGCAAGTGTTTTCAACTATGAACTTTTAGAAAGAATTATTTCAGAAATAGACTGAGATGAGCATTTAGCCTCGTTCCTTCGAGTCAGTGTATCTCACTTCGAACCATAAGGAACTTTTAAAAATGAAATCGCAATTTCATTTATTTCATTAACGTATTTAAATTGTAATGCTTGTATATTGCTTTTAAAGTTTTAGAAAAATTTATCTCGGCCCGCCATTTTTTTTTTTTTTTTTTTTTTTTTTTTTAATCTTTATCTTATGAAGATTTACAGGACATAGCAACAAAAATCTCTTATTACGCTTTGATTTTATGGATAGTTGTTACGCGTAATTCAAACCGATCTCTGGATAAATAAAAATTTAATCTAAATCTAATAATAATATAGAATTCAAAGCTAAGTAAAACGTATCATTTTGGGAGAATAATCCTTTCCATTCCCTGGCGGAATAATTGTTCCCGCTGATTGAATTTCTAATTAAATGGATGTCCGAAATCCAAATACTTCCGCCAACAGTGTCACTGCGGGAAATCTCGGCCATCCGTCGCGTCCACTCTTCTGCGTTGGCGCAGATTTTATGTTGGATACGTCGCCAAGTATGATTACCCGGAGGACGCCCTGCTTCTCTCGTGCTCTCATCTTCCCCATCCCATGCATCGGGCGTTGCTTAACCATTAGAAAAAGGGACGCGAGATCTGCCGGCGTGCAGGATCCTAGGACCAGCACGCGGCGAATGCCACGGATATGCCACCGGTCGGAACGACTCTCTCGAAGTAAGACGGAAAAAAATACTGTCATCCAATTTGCATTCCTTGCATGTTTTCTGCTGACACAATCCCTTCTTGCACTCTTGATCGAGGTGTCGTCGGGGTCGCCGCAGTGCGCGGTGATGGTGCAATCCCCTTGCGGAGGTGATTGTGATGGTAGGGGGTGCTTTTGAAAGCGGAATCTTGCTTTCGCTCCCTCGTTCTGTGTACACAACAAACAGATTGTTGTCACTTTCGGTCCATAGCGTACCAGCTAAATTCAGCTCGTATGCTGCACTGAATAGAAATGCCTTTTTAAAATATATATATATATGTTTTGCTTATACAGTTAACGTTTCGTACATTATTCTGTGCTAAATTATTGCGTAATATATATACACACACATACACATATGTGTATTAACATTTGTATTTGTCTTGTCGCGATGTCACTGACGTTTTTTGTATAATTAATTTTAAGTTTCGGTGTTACTTAATAATCTATCAACCTAAAAATTTTAAACATGTGTAATGCATGAAATAAATTAATTAGATAGTCTTAAGATATAATCTTAAGAATTATAATCTTACTTAATTTATTATAATCTTAAGAATTTTTCTTGAATAAGATTTTACTTACTCTGTACGGTCTTAATATAATTATTAATTAATTTATAATTAAGATAATTATTCAGATTATAGTAAATCTTATTCAAGTAGAATTCTTAAGATTTTAAGTAAAAATCTTATTCAAATAAGTAAAATCTTATTCAGACAAGTCAATTAATTAAATTATCTTTGAAAATGATTGTTGAAATTTCATAATTTACTAAATTTGGACTCCAAGGTGTTTGAATATTATACGGTTGTGAAGATAATTGGGAAGATGGAAGAATTATATCTGTGAAATAAAATATTTTTATAGTTTGAACTGGATACTAGCAATATAAAATATAGCAGTAAATTTGCGTGCAGATGTATGTTTTAATTTGATATATTTGCTATAGGCGGTAAAAAGCAGAAAAAAAAATTGTATCAAGTATGTTATAATATGGTTATTACTAGTTTTTAGTAGAATGTTTACATAAAATAAGGGAAGAGATATTTATTAACAGATTCTACACAGTTTTTCCTGTGTAGTTAAATAGTATTCTATTCGTTAACTTGTAGTAAAATACAGTAGCATTGTAAACTGAATGCTATTGTAAACTTTGTGTCATATTTATGCGTATTTTACATACCGTTTTCGCTGTTTGCTCTGATTATTTGATTTATATTTAAATCAAACAGCTGAAGTAAGTAGTTAAAAAAATGGCGTAAAGTTTATTTAGTTTGGATATATGTTAAATTAGCAAGCTTTGAGTAACCTTTTCATATTTTCCTAAAATTATGATTCTTTATACATGAGATTTTCAAAACTCATCTTTTCCACGTGTTTGCATATTTTATAGTGTTGTAAAACTGCAGCTTAGTGAAAATGGTAGATAGCCGGTAAACTGGCTTTCGACATTACTGGTAATTAACATTAATTATGTGTAATGCCGAAGCAAATTATTTACGTAATGAACTTGTATTTTTAAACAAGTTTCTTGAATTAAAATGATTTAAATAAGAAAGTTAACGATAAGCAAAGTAAATATATGTATTTATATCATAATTCATATACGTTATTATTTTGTTTGTTAGTGTTAGTTTTGCAAGCATACAAAAGTGTCTTAAGTCAAAGAATTTTTTTAAGCATGTTGTTATGCTGTAATTTGTATTGTTAAAATCTTGAACACTGAAAAAACACGTGTTGTAAATCAACAATTTTATATCTCCTGTAGTTGGTATATATACAAGCGTTAACTGTTTCACGCATTCTTTGCGGAGATTCTTGAAATAAAGTTTGACACCATCCTTGCATCAGATGTCCAGATTCACTAACTCCTTGTCGCACGAAGTGGAAGTTGCTCGTATTTACTTTTTAACCCCCCCCCAAAGCAAAAGCAAGGAAAAAATCTGAAAGTTTTCATATTTTGACGGTCGCCCAAGGGAGTTTGTTAACGTTTTTTACGCGCTTGCTGCGCTTACAGTCAGTCTACCAGTCTGCTGTTTTACTCACTCCTACTAATCCATTTTTTTTGTCTTTTTAGCTTTATTATTAACATCATTTTCTTTGCACTTACGCCGTATACAATTAAACAGCAAATTTTAAAAGCAGTATAAGAGTATACGTTTAGGGTTCCCGGTGTAGTAGCATTAAGTGTTGTCATACGCTTCTTTTTTTTTTTTCCATTCTTTTCTCAGTTCATCATATCAACGTTCAGTTTTCTTACTCAGATGGCTTTACAACACGCTTGTCTTTTATTTATCAACGCTGTTTGAGTGTTAACTTTATTTATTAAATTTCACGTTCATGAAACTTACGCCACATAAAATTCGATTCAACAGTAAAATCGCAAAATATTTAAAAACAGCATATCTTTAGAATTTCCAACAAACAGTCTTGCTCGCTGGAGATAAAAATATTTTCTTCTGTACAGTGACCCCATGCTGGCTTTGAAATCGTTGAGTTTGTTAATCAAAAATTCGTTTTACAGAATAGGAAATAGATAAGAAAACACATTCAAACAAACATCCGTGCTTCCAGATGCTCATGTTCGGGTGGAGGACTTTGTTATTGAAAACTTGATGACTCTAGGTACCATTGCTTTTTCACAACGCGAGAAACATACATACATTCATGCAGATTCATCATTATTTAATTTCTTTAAATATAATACCGTGTGATAATATTTGGTGGCAATAATTTGAAAACTGATTCAATGTATAATACCGTTTCGAGACTAATAGTCCATTTGGGCTGAAAAGAAAAAATAATTAAGGAAATACATTGTTTTTAAGACGTAATGCAGAAATCATTTGCTCTTTTAACTTTTCTTAATCGCAGAAGTATTCGACGTTGACTTGACTATTTTATAAGGAACAGAAATTGTGGAGATTTAGAGATATGGTATAAGTCAGTGGTTTTCAGCATGTTTTGCTCCATGCACTCCTTTCACCACTGCTTTCGCCATTGTAGGATGTTCGTTCTCCCCCCCCATCACTTTCTAAAACTCGAAACGTGCGCATATATTTATTTAGATTTAGTTTAATTGCAATGTGTTTTTGTAAATTAAACACACGCACATACACATATATGTATATAAGATGAAAAATATGTAAATCAGTTTTATAATTTAATTTAGTAATAACCTTTTAATTCCTGTTTGTTAATTTGGTTATTTCCTCTTTATTATAAAAAAAGTTAGAAACATTTCTGGACTGCGTCATTTCTAGATAAATACGTTTCGCATTACTAGCGTCTGTCCGACCTAAACCAAAACTTTCCTCTCGGTGAGCTTCTATGTTGGACATCTGCGCACTTTAGCTTCTCTATGTGTGCTGCTTGGAGGCAGTTTTGCTGTGCTCTCTTCCTATCGCAAAACTATCAAAAATGTAAATGTTCTGGAAATAGGGACGATTAAAGTGCCAAGTGAATTGTGGCCAAAATATCAATTTAAATAAAAATGGAATTTAATCTGGCTCGACTGCCAAGTTTTTTAGTCATTAACGATTTAACATTCTACGCAATCAGAATTCTTCCTCTTCAATGTGGATCCCGTTCTACGCCAGCAAAATTGCTACGTCTTTGTCTCTTTTTTATCTCACATATATATATTACTTATACATGTATATAAAGAGAGACAGATAATGAATTGCGGACAAACATTTTTACTAGAAATTCTTTACGAAGGTATTTCCTCCTGACAGATAGTTCTCATTCTCGTTTTGTCAAACAACAATTACATAACTCCTTATCAAATAAAATATCCAATTTCATCATAACAGAAAGTGAAAATGCGTTTCATTGAACATACATTTTAGTTTCTGCCATCTTATTTCGACCATGTTGTTAATTTACAGTTTTTCGTTTTTTGAAGATAACTGAACTATTAGGAAAGCTGAAACAAGAACGATTGAGTAACTTGAATTTCTTAAGACAGTTTAGCTGAGAAAAAGTATCTTATTATAAGCATTAACCTTTTCTTTATAAAAATCATTTTATCAGATCGTGTTTCCAAACTAATTAACGTAAGATTTTAAGTTTGGATTAAGTAGCATTTGTAAAACTTTGAAAAAGTTTACTGTGCTGATAATTTACTACCGTAGTGCTATCTACTCTAAGTGTTTGTTTGAGTGTTCCTAAGAGCTATGTTTCAGTGCTATCCTCCGTAAGAGTTGCTGTGGTGGATTTTTATGTAATGAGAAATCAATTCATATTGACATTACATAAAACTAAGGGGAAAATAACTCATTCACCTGCTTAGAATCAAAATTGGAATGACAGGGCGTTTTAATTTTATACCCGCTTCCGTTTTGTATGCCATGGAGACGGGAAGTTATGTTCAGTAGAACGTTTTTGGTTTGTTTTCTGGAAATAATCATACTAAGCACTGTTTTGCAAAATAACAAACTTAGCATTTACAGCATATCCATGTTAGCATATATTAAAAAAAAAAACGAAACTGTGTTATTTCACAAATTATATCATGGTATGAAAGAATAATGCTTATTTCTAGTTAGATACGTTGCATAAAATTTTAATACTAGGCTTAGAGATTTGCTACTGTAATAGTCATAAATTCTAACATGAATAGCATTTGAATTTTTCTTTATGATCTACGGTAGTGATATAATATGTGATCTACCGCTTTCAATTTGTTATTTTTATTTTAGATGGAGCCACTAAGACCTTATTTTTAAATGTGAAAATAAATACGAATACTTCAGAATACATTAATGAAAATCGCTTAATTTATTCAAGTGTTTGAATATTAGTACCGTCTGCAGAATTGACAATTTTTTTTTTTGATGGTTTACGTTCAATTATCGTATTCTAATCGTCCTTATAAGGACCAATTACGATACGATCAAAATCGAGCCTGCGGTAAAATGTTGAGAAAGAAAATGATAAAACAACAACCTTTTAGAATTTAAGGGAAAAAAAATGACTAATTTAAAATATATATATATATATATATATATATATATATATATATATATATATATCTGAAAGGGTTCAAATTTTAAACGGTCTCCCGAAAGGGTTTGTTAATTTTTTTTTAAGCTCTCACAGAGCTCGCATTTCACCAGTCTGCTGTTGGCACTCACTCCTGCTAACCCATTTCTTTTGTCTTTTTAGCTTTATTAATAAGCATCATTTTCTTCGCACTTATGACAAATAAAATTGAACAACAAAATTACAAAAATTTGAAATGCAGCATAGTAGCATATGTTTGGAATTCCCGATGCAGCGTTAAGTTTTGGCATACAGTTTTTTTTTTTTTTTTCCTCCAAAAAGTCTTTTTTTAGTTCATCATATCAATGTTCAATTTGATACTAAAACGGTTTCACAAACCTTTTTTTTTGTCTTTTTATTACTGACGTTTTGTATGTTAATTTATTAATTACGTATCATGTTTTTCGCACTTACCCCACATACAATTCAATTCAACAGCAAAATCACAAAAACATGAAAAATTTGCTTTTAATAGCAAGACATATGCGATAAATTTTAGATGTTTGAAATCCGGAAAACATTAATTAATGTTACTGTTGAATTCCTTTTTGTTACGTGTGCACTTTGATCCGAAAAGCTCGTAAACTTTATTTATGTTTTTGTTTGTTTCATAGTCATGTTCATATAGCAAGTAAATATTTTCAAAATACTCACAGAACTCTTTTAACCACGAGCCTAATATAATGCTGCTTTGAGACGGATGTAATGTAAATTTATATTTCACTAACATTAAATAACTTACACAAAAATAGAAATGCAAGAAATCAGAAAGCTTTCAGATATTATATTACGCCTATAAAGGCGTTTATTTTTTAACGTTTTGTGTATTACCTTTACTTATAAATATCATGTTCTTCGCACTTGAATCATATAAAATCCAATTCAACAGCAATATCACAAAATGTTTTTAAAAAACATCTTTAGAATTTCCGGTAAACAATCTCGCGCGCTTGAGATAAAATTTTTTTTTCTCGTACTGTGTTGCCATTGCTCGCTTTGAAATCGTTGAGTTTGTTAATAAAAAAAATCGTTAAAGTATTACGAAATAGGAAATAGATAATAAAACAAATTGGAAATTCAAAATTCGGACTTCTAGGTACCGTTCTATTTTCACAATGCGAAAAACATACATGCATTCATGTATATTCTTCATTATTTAATTTCTTTAAATTAATACAGAGCGATAATAGTTGGTGGCAACAATTTGAAAAGTGATGCAGCCTTTTAGAGCGATTCATCGCAAAACGCTATTTCAAGATTAATAGCCCTTTTGGGCAGGCTAACGCTTCTTTGGGCTAAAAAATTACATAGTCTTGTTTTTAAAACAAAAATGTTTTTTTGTATACCTAATAAGTCAACAGTTCAAAATGTACAGCTAGTCTGTCTGGAAGTGCTTTATATGTTATCTTATAAAATTATAATCTTTACTATGTATTTTAATGATACAAACAGGCATTGGACCTTTCCTGGATGCAAATGTTTTATGCAGATCGTTACTATGTATTTTAATGATGCAAACAAGCAAATGTTTTATGAGCCGCCATTTTCCTATGAATTGCTGAGAATCTGACTGATAGTTAGTTCTTCAGATCATATACGTATTGAACTAGATGTTCACAATGAATAATGCAGACGAAACTTTAGAGCTTAGAATCAATTTACATAATAGTCCTGCATATTTTAGCATTGCATCTGTTGCGTTTATTAAATACTGATGAATTTATGCTGCCGAATATTAGCATTTACTAAAGCCTTTGAAGCATAATTTTATTGTGAGTTTTATTTAGTGCATTTTGCTTTTAAGCATTTTTTCCCTCTTTGCAGTTACATCAGGAGAAGCGAAACAGTGGCAATCGCTATGATAGTCTGTAAATTCATTTGTGTTACATAGTCATAGATCGACCAAAAAAATGAATGCAAGAGAATTAAAATTTCATTTTGCTTGTACCATTCAACATTATTATGGAAAATATATTTCTCACTAATTAAGTGGTATAAAAATAGTGCATGTGCTGCTAATCGTTTAAATTCTACGTTCTTTTGTTCTAATTCTTCGGGAGAAAAAATAAACAATGCACTATATATTAACAACAATAATATTCGCATGTTGTTTCCTGAGAATGTTTTTAAGAATCCTTATCCTTATTTTTATTATTATTTAATCGCATGTAATTGCTCCAGTCAACTGCAGCACTTCACACAGACTAAGCTGTTTGTTACACCATTTCATGGACGTCAACTGCTCTGCCCAAAAATGCATAAATCTAATTGCAGTGACGAACGATATTACGGAACCGCTGAAACAATTCCAACACGGAGGCCCTTCTTCTTTTTGCAATTTTTAACATTACACCTCCAAATGGTTTCGTCGTTAACATAAAGTTTCATGTTGTGCCCTTTTTTTATTACACATTTGTTAGGTAAAAGACATCTTTCTTGAAAAAGTGATATGGCGTCCACCTCTTTACTGGTAAATTAAAGATCGTTAACACCATGTTAAAAAAAAAGTAAATAAATAAAAAATAAAAATAATAAATAAATAAATAAACAAAAATTTAAAAAAAAATACAAGGCCTCCCCCCAAAAAATCTGAAAGGTTTCAGATTTTAAATGATGTCCAAAGGGGCGTTTTTTAACGTTTTGTGTGTTAGCTTTATTTATTAAATATCACGTTTTTTGCACTTAAACCATAAAATTCAGTTCAGTAGCAATGTCGCAAAATAATTTTAAAATGAGCCTATCTTTAGAATTTCCGATACACAGTTCCACGCCCGCTGGAAATAAAAAAAGTTCCCCTCCCCCGCCTCCGTAGAGTTTTGCCATTGCTCGCTTTTAAATCCTCGAGTTTGTTACTCAAAAATTCGTTAAAGTTTTACAAAATATGAAATCGATCATAAAGCAAATTCCAAATTTCAAATTTGGTCTTCCACATGCCTATATTCATAGGAGGATTACGTCATTCAAAATTCGACGGCTCTACGTACCGTTCTTTTATCACAATGCGAGAAATATACATACGTTTATGTAGATTTTTCATTATTTAATTTCTTCAAATATAATGCAAGACTCTAACATCTGGTGGCAATAGTTTGAAAAGTGAAACGTACATTTATAGTGATTCAATGCAAAATCGCAAAACGAAAGCAATAGTCCTTCAGGGACAAAGCCCCTTTGCACTAAAAAGTAAGTAAGAAAGAAAACTGTCGGATTTTACATCACGCCCAAAGGGGCGTTTCTCTAACGTTTTGTGTGTTACCTTTATCATGTTCTTCGCACTCAAACCGTAAAATTCAGCTCAACAGCAATATCGAAAAATAATTTTAAAAATATGAGCATATCTTTAGAATTTCCTATACGCAGTCTCGCGAGCTGGAGATAATTTTTTTTTTTTTTTTTTCGTACAGTGTTGCCATTTATCACTTTGAAATCGTTGAATTTCTTAATCAACAATCCTTTCAAATATTGAGGTTTTCCCCTTCTCCCGCTCTTGTTACAGACTGATCCATTTCTTATCTTTCACACAAATTTTTAGGTACATTTCTTCTAGAAAGTGCATAGTTAGAAAATAAAGGGCGATTTCTAACATACCAATTGCAAGTCCGGAGACTTCAAGAAACATTACTAAGTTTTAAGAGATGGCATAACAGACAGGGTATCGGAGAGCCTGCTGTAAGACAGTGAAGCACATTTCTGATTTGATATATTTGGAAATACAAGTGTACGTAAACATAATATTGAACTTTCTTAACTTCAAGTTAGCGTACACCTGCTCCAAATTTTGTTTATCTGCATGTATAGCCAAAGTAGATAAGCTTAAGGCTGCTTTATACTTGCTTATTTTGCCATCGCCTATGTAATGTGAATCCCAAAATTGAGAATATACCACATGTTCTGAATAAATTCAGTTTTCATGCGAAATGATGCATTTTGACATCGTAAAATCAATTTCTTAATTCCTATATTTTAATCTTTTTATGACAATTCTAGGAAAAGGTGAAAATAAGAATTTAAAATTTGGAGCAAATAAATTATTTAAAAAGAAATGGTGACTGGATATGATTATTTAGTTTGTAAAGTCTATGTCTCTCTGGGAATATAGACTTTTAAAAGGACTGTAGGATGTAGTTTTGTTAGACCACATAAACTAATCTACTAGACCCTACTAATGGCCTGGCGACTTCTCGCACAGGCGTGAAAGTAATGCCAGCACCGAAGAAGGATGAAAATAACCATCTATTAATTTCAACTCTGAACAGAAAGGTACGTACTTCATGCTTTACAATAACACCGACCACTTGCGGTGGAACTTAATTTGTAACACAATAAATCCAAATCTAAAAAGAGTAGTGCTGGTCACGTTACGGCTAATCTAGGTTGATACACAAACCTAACAGGCGTGATAATTATTCGAAAAGGTCAAGAGGCGTCTCAACGTAGCAGCAAGGTCAGAAACGTAACGTGCGCTGGCTAGCGAAACACAAACTCCAAGATTCACCCGTTTAAATATTCACTTTAAGTTTACATCCTGGCAAGGAAATGCGAAGGGAAGTTGAGGAGTTCAGGAAAGGTAACAAAAATTTGAATAATACGTTAGTTGAACTAAAGGAACTAATGGACTAACTATTGAAGAATTATATTCTAACCTTGTGAAACAAAACAGAAATCAGAAGAAGGATGTATTAGACCCTTTTATTCAAACATAAAATTAACAGATCACCCAGCTTGGAATACGAGAAGCGAAGCACTTCAGAAATACGTAACAAATAATAATTTCAATGTGTGATAGATTAGCCTAACGGATCACAGAATACGTAAACGCGCAGGAGAAGCTCTGGTTTGTAGTAAACCGGCGAGACAAGCTAAATGGCTAGAACACTCAACGCCGCTAACGCAAGTTGGTAAATCACATCATAACGTAGTCTGGAATAGGCAGACCCGCTCTAAAACTAACTTTCGAAACTCTTATTTAAATAGCACTTCTTTCTACCTTAATATGAATAAACGGTCGCTGTCTCATTTACATTCTGGCATGAAAAGCGGGAATGAAAAGAGAGTAAAAGGAAAGTGCTCACTTAAAATGAACTATTAGTTATAAATAAATAGCTAAATCTCACAAGCTGTTGTTAACACTAATGAAATGGCTACAAGTTTGAGTATTTGCCTTGTGCTTTAAGTCATTACCTCGTTGAAATAGAAAATTTCTTTCCAAAACCAATTCCTGAAACACTTTGAGACTTTTCTTTGGTGTAAATAAATCAATCTAATCGTTCCTGATACCATCAATGAATGCAAACTTCCCGTGATCTTTTTGGGCCCTCACAACTCCATGTTATTATTGATGCACCTCCATTTTTGATTGTTGGAAACAAGAGCTTTGAACCAGGAGGTTTCCTTTAAGCGTTATGAAAATATCTCTAACAAAATTTTAATTTATTCTCATTGCTAAAAATTACTTTCCAAAGGGCTATTAATTTCGTCTTTATAAGTAGATACTGTGAATTTTTATTATTGATAACATTTTATCCAAGTTTTCGAAAATTACGTACAGCTTGTAAACAGATATTTCTAAGCTTGCTTGCAGAGATTTCTTCTGCAAGCTTCATTACTGATATATTTGAATTCCCATCAGTATTTTCTGTTTTTGAGCAAAAGGAACTTTCCTTTCTCTATCGCCTTCATTTTCAGTCAATCTCATCCTTTTGTACTTTCTAGTTAATTTTTAGCCGTAAGAAGTGAAGCACTTCAGAAATACGTTATAATACCAGAAATACGTCATACGGCAGAAATAGCAAATGTTATAAGGACGTTATAATACCGTCCTTATAACATTTGCTATTTCTGCCGTATCTTTTTCTTGTTAAGATTTAATACGAACTTCCTTACATAATTAGCCCAAAAGGCGTTAACCCAGAAGGGCTATTAATTTCGTTTTGGCATTTCGAATCACTATAAACGGTGTATCTATTTTCAAGCTGTTGGGCCATCAAATATTATCGCCCTGTATTATATTCAAAGAAATTAAATAATGGAGAATCTACATAAATGTATGTATGTTTTTTGCATCATGATAAAACAACGGTACCTACAGCCATCTAATTTAGAATTACGTAATCCTCCACCCTAATGTGGGCATCTGGAAGCCCTAATTTGGAATTTGTTTTATTATCTATTTCCTATTTTATAAAACTTGAGAGAGTTTTTGATTAACAAACTCAACCATTTCAAAGCGAGCAATGTCAATACTATACGAAAAAAAATACTTTTATCTCCTGCGCGCGAATGTTCTTTTTATATTATTTTGAGATATTGCCCATCAATTGAATTTTATGGTTTAAGTGCGAGGAGTATGATATTTAATAAATAAAGGAAACGCACAAAACGTTTAAAAAAAGCCCATGTGAGCGTAATATAAAATCTGAAAACTTTCAGGTTTTTAATAAAAAAAACTCTTTAAATAGAGGAAAATAGATCAAAAAAATGTCCCGAATCAAATAAAGGGGAAAAAACGACCCCCCTAAAAATTTTTTTCTTCTATTTGATTTAATACTAATACATTTAATTTTCGTTTCAAATATACCAAATACAATATTTTTACAGTTATAACAGTATTTTCGAAATCTAAATACGAATTTACCTTATATAACAAAATCTTTGGTATTCTTATGTTATCAGGACCGGATTCAGAAATGTATGTATCTATGCACATGTTTATGTAGGTATGTGCATATGTGTGTGCGTGTATACGCACATTTACATACATACGTACATATGTATATGCATTTATTAATACTTACTTCCATAAATACACGCACACATACACATATTTCTGAATCTGGTCCCGATAATAAAAAAGTAAAAATAATAGAGGGTTTTTAAAAATTATCTTGAGTAATCAACAGTAAAATTATAAATGATTTTTTTTATTAAATGTGTCATTTGTGCATAAACATCAAAAAGTATGTGGATTATATCTTTTCCGTTCAAATAACCAAATTAAAGGGAAATTCCTCCCCCCCCCCACACAAAAAAAGAGTATTCTTGGATTTTTGAGTCACTGTATACAATGTAATAAAAACGTAATGTCGCTTTCCTGTAGAGCATGCTGCAAGAATCGAACATTGTGTATCGAACAGATCATAGATAAGATTTATTACATAGAGAGTTTCAATTTTCATTGTCTAGAAGGACTACTTATTATGTCTGGAAACAATGCCATTAATAGACCCACGTTTGTTTTTTATAAGCCAAAACTTGAAATGTTTTGGAAATTATTTTGGAGTCATGTAAGTAATGGTTTGAAAAATTCCGCTCCGATGATGAATCGCTGGATGATACGCCATGATCTGAAAGACTATCCAGGAAAGCATGCTGTCATTAATGACGTTGTTTTAATAAACATTATAGATGAAGATAGTTCCTTTCATGTCAGGAAATTTCAGAAATGTTCAATGTAACTGCTAAAACCAATTCTTTATATCTGTGTCAGCTGAAGAAGATGGGAGAAGTTAAGCAAATGGGTACCCCAAGAACTAACCCAGCAAGAAACTTGAGGATTTCTTCATCCTCTTGTTAATACAACGTTTGTTACAGAAAGGAATCATCTCTGCATTTCTTGCTGAGGTATGATGTGAAAAAAGTCTAGTAAACCATTCAGCAAGCAATTAAATTATTAGATATAGCTAATAGATATCATTTACTGCGCTGCAAAGCCTTCTCTCCATCCCAAAAAGCTTGTGATATGAAAAATGGCCGGTACAGTCCTCAAGCTTATTTCTGAAGCCTAAACTTTGTGGCTGAGATCTGCAGCCTGGAATACGTGCAGCTTATCTTGCATCAGGAGCGGCCAACAGAGGTGAGCAGGAAAAAGATGTGGTTGTTGAGGACAATATGCACGCAGCGAAAATGACCCTCGATGCACTTATCATTTTTACCTTAAGTTAAAAGCTTACGGTAGATCAAAATTATTACTAATTATCATAAGGTATAATTACTGCCGCATCTGTCGTAATTCTCAGATATAATTATAACTGATTATTTGTTTCGGGCTTTGAAAAATAACACGCGCAAGAGAAATTCTATAATAATGCGCAGATAAAATTGGAAGTAGCTGTGTATTTCACTTCTAAAGAGAGAGTATTTTTTAAAATGATATGCGAGAACATATATAACGTTAGAAAAAGGTTATCCAGTATAATGGGTGGCTATTTTGGTGTATAGGGCTCCGTTCAGACAATGAGTATAAATGTCATGCCTGGTTTAAGCCGAGCTTCGTTGCTACGTAACAAACCTAACTTCGTCTCAAAAACTAGTTTAAGGTTTTGGCATAAAGTTCGAAGTTTCCAACTTTATACCGACTTGGCATAAGAGTCGACCAGTCAGAGCGAACGCTCGAAATCTGACTTGTTATACAGCGGGAAAGATGTAGCCACATACACGTAGACGCAAAGTTAGGTTCTCTAATTGGCTAAGATAAGGCTTAGACTCCGTCTCACAGGTGTAAACACAACTCTCGCATTTTATGCCTTATGACTAAACCTTTATGACATTTTCAAACGGTGGTATGAATACCAATACTGGTATTTGTTTAACCGGCACTTAAACCGAGCTTCGTTTCTAGGTCCCAAAAATGTTTAGGGGTTTTGGTGAGAGTTCGAAGTTTCCAGCTTTATGCCGACTTGGTATAAGAGTCGACATTAGACCGAACGCACCAGACCTATTGAGAGGGAAATCTGTAGACACATCCACGCATGCGCAAATTTAGCTTCATTAATTAGCTACGGCTTAGACCCTATCTCATAGGTCTGAACGGAACTCCCGCAATTTATGACTTATGACTATGCTTCTATGACATTTATACCAAAGTCTGAACGGAACCTAAATTACTTTCTGGCGAAACATTTACTATTGCCAGAAGTTTCATTTGAGGAAGCGGCAAAACGTTTTTCGTTGCTTTCTGGCGAAGCATTTACTATTACCGGAAGTTTTATTTGAGGAAGCGACGAAACGTTTTTCGTGCATATACTTAAGAGAAAATGCATATACTTAAGAGATGTTGAATCATTTACATTAAGAACGAGAAACGTTTTGTCGCTTTCTCAAATGAAACTTCCGGCAATAGTAAATGCTTCGCCAGAAAGCAACGGCGAAGCATTTACTATTGCCGGAAGTTTCATTTGAGAAAGCGACAAAACGTTTCTCGTTCTTAATGTAAATGATTCAACATCTCTTAAGTATATGCATTTTCCTACTTGAAAGGTTTTTATGATTATCATGATTAAATTTCTGGCTTGAATGAATATGAATGTTTTGTAATATAATTGGCAATTTCGGACACTCCTCCTCCTCTCAAACATTCTTTATTCTAGGACTGCCTTCCTGCTGGTAAGGAGGTAAAAAAACTGAGACAGTTGAATCTTTAATGCCACAGGTCATTCGTCTATAAATGCATTCTCCGATAATGCCATGGCCTGAACGTAAGCATACTTATCCCCCTCTCGAAATGGAAACTCAGAACTTCCGTTAAAAAAAAGATAGAAGAATTATGATCATATTTAATCAAGCGAGAAAAATGCGTGTTCTTTAAAAAGAATTCCTACTGTTTGTTAGGAAAATTACCATATTAACCACACATTTATTTTTGTTGCTTTGTTTGAATTGAGCTCTTTTCTTCTTTTCTGCCCTTCTCTCTCTCTCTTCATATAAGACCTTTTAAAATAAATGAGAGAGGTCGAGATAATGATGCAGCTGGAGAGTTGTATGAACGCGAACGACGGGTATTTAAGCTCATACGGGACGACGGGATGCTCAGGGGAGGCTTATGTTTTTTTGCGTTACGTAAATTATGCATGCTTACCGAGGATTGGGGGGAGTTTGTTGCGGTAAACTCAAAAAGATTAATGAGATTTAACTACATTTTAGGCGCAGTTAATTTAAAGCGAGTTTGTTTTTAATTTTTTTGATTAATAGCGTCCTTACTGAAAGGCGCTTTTGTTTTACGAGTGACGCTCGGTTTATTTTGATTGGCGGCCACGTGCGAGGTGAATAATTAAACATTTTAATGAAAGTAAAATTTGAAGTGACGTGGTACACTTTTATAAATGCCATCCCACTGAAGCGTTATTTCATTTTGGTGACCCTCGTGGCATAATATAAATAAGAAAAGTAGCTAAGAAGTTTAATCAAATAATACATTTGAAAAAAAAAAAAAATAAAAAAATAAATAGGAGATCCATGCAACCGTGTCTATGGAATTTATGCTTTTTGTATTATTAGGCAACATCTTCTATTATACATTACTGAATATACTTCCCTTTCAAAACAAATATACAACTAATTTATTAGTTCTGTGTTCACTAATTAATTATAAAAGCAACTATCTGATTTTGAGTTTTTTAATCACTTTTAAAAACTCCACATTTCCAATGCATCAAACAATTTTGAAACTATGTTAGTGCAAAAGTTTGCACTAATAGAATTTCATCAATTGTTGTTATAGATTGAATTGTCAATGAAGCAAAATATAATTTTGTCCAGGATTTTCAATTTGTCAATAACTTTAAACAATAGTCTAGATTATTTCTTTAATTTAACAAAACTGGAAATTCAGAACGAGGTTTTTTGCTTTTTCTGTGATTAATTTTGATTCTTCTTCCCTTGTCATGTGGAATATATTTTCCTTGAAATTTTCATTGAAATTTGTTTATTTCGCATTAATTCATTTCAGAAAGACTTAAAAGTTAGGCGTATTGTTAACTCTATGACCCGTTTTCCTAGAAGTCCATTGATATTTGCAAATAAAAAAATAATAATGTCTAGGATAATACGATGTCTAGCTTATAATTATATCTAGGATTTTTTGTTGCATTCCTTTGTATAACCTTTCATTTCATTTAAACGTTATTGGCCTAGATTAACTTAAAATATCATCTACTTGTTTAAAATAAACTTAATTCCGAAATCTAAATGAATTAAATGAATTCACCTTTTATTTTTATATTCGTTTGCTAGAAGTCAACAATTTTCAAAACTCCGATTTCTCTCAAGCTTGATATAAATACGGCGAAAAAATGTGTCCATAAATTAAAGTCGAATAATTATTAAACTGACTACTCTTGAAAATAAAATGATCATGTGATCTTTGGCGATCATGCGTTTGCAAACGTCTGTTTTTTCGGGACGCCTTGCGTGAAAAGTTTATATAAAAATTTTTAGAATTCTGAATGTGGGTATGTATATTTTTTTGCTTACTAGGTTTACTTTGTTCTTTTTTTTTTTTTTTTTTTTTTTTTTACTCGGATTACCTGATTAATTATCCTTGGTTTATAATTCAGTTTAATATATGTTTATGTATGTGATGAGTTATAAATGACAATTAGAAAAACTTGGACAACACGGTCTTCATGCAAGAATCACGTTTATTTTATTTAGTGTAATATAATATTATTTTTTTTCAATTATTCTAATATTGTTATATCTAATAGCTATTACTAGACATACAGATGTGTAAAACATTGAAGTCAAAAGGTACTCCAAAATAAAAAAGTTATTGCGCAATTTTTACTGCCAATTAATTATTAATAAACATTAAAAAATGTCAAAGTTTTCAGATTTTATAATTACGCCCAAAGGGGCTTTTCTTTAAAGCTTTGTTACTTTTATTTATTAAATATCGTGTTCTTCGCACTTAAAATATAAAATTCAATTCAACAGCAATATTGCAAAATAATTTAAAAAGAGCATGTCTTTAGAATGTCCAATACACAATCTCATACGCTGGAGATAATTTTTTTTTCTTTCGTACAGTGTTGCCATTGCTCGCTTTGAAATCGTTAAGTTTCTTAATCAAAAACTCATAAATGAAACTCCTAATTGAATTGTCAATGAAGCATAATATAATTTTGTCCAGGATTTTCAGTTTATCAATACCTAAATAATACTGTAAATTATTTCTTTAATTTAACAAAACTGGAAATGAAGAACGAGGCTTTTTTGCGTTTTCTGTGATTAATTTTAATTCTTCAGCTGTCATGTGGAATATATTTTCCTTGACATTTTCATTAAAATGAAATAGATAATAAACTAAATTCCAAATTCCAAATTTGGGCTTCCAGATCTCATATCCGGGTGGAGACGTATGTTATTGAAAATTTGATGGCTCTAGGTACCGTTTTTTTATCACAATGCGAGAAACATATATGCATTTATGCGAGTTCTTCATTACTTAATTTCTTTAAATATAATGCAGAGCGATAATATTTGGTGGCAACAATTTAAAAAATAAAACGCCGTTTATAGTGAAACACCACAAAGTGCCAAAACGAAATTAATTGTTTTTCTGGGCTAATATTTAATGTAAATTAATAAACTATTATATTTATAAAACAGATTTCTTATAAGAATATATTTACAGATTATTTTATTATCATCATTAAGATAGAACTTCAAAATTATATACTGCTGCCCTGAATATATGGATGTCTATGCGAAAGGAAGTTCATTTATCATTGCCAAATATAAATAATGGATATATCTTTTTGTCATATTAGCGATAGGAAATGTTTCTCTCTCGCAATGCAGCAAACTGGCAAACAAGAGGGAATTAATAAATCGAGAGCTAAAGAATTTTCCTTTAAATTAGGGAATATTGGAGTGCCGAATCTCCATATCAGTGCTCTCAGATTCATTTGTTTTGATCACGTTTTCCATCCAATCATTTTCAGATAATGTTCACGGTGGTAGGCTAGTGTTTCTTGGTCTGATGCCAAAGCTCCGGGTGCTTTGGAAGAAATACAAATAAATCAAAATAATAAAACCGAAGACCTTAATTTGTTTTCTGTACTTGAACGTTCTCCCGCCCAAGTGACCTCCTTTAGAAATATGGTACTATCTGGCTGTGTTTGATCGCTACCCTGCAGGTGATTTCTTTTTCTTTTAATTTCTTTTCACCCTCCCCCTATTTTCTGTGTGGGGAACATCGACAAATAGCGCCGTCTATGACGCAAATGTTAACCTTTACCGCTTACTTATCGGCTTCCAAAAATACGAATGCGCCTTGGAGCGAGGGAAAAAAAAGGATTTTTTTTAGCTTTCTTTTTCCCTTTTTATCATTTTGTTTTTAGCTAATGTACCCTGGTTGCTGCCGTTGCTAAATTCAGCTGTAATGTGAACCTCGCTGTCCTTTCCGGCTTTCTATATATGGATGCGGCCAAAAAATTTTCTTTTCTTGCATCTATAAAATTTACTCGAAAACAGGCGTCCACCAGATGCTGGGGATATATGGCAGATTACGATCTGCAGGAGAGTCGTCCAGGCGAGATGCGAGCCGACTGACAGATTTGTTTTTCTGGTCCTAAAATATCTCGCCTTTTATCAGTGGTAGAGCGGGGCTGTCGACAGCAGCTTGCGCTTATCACTTATCGCAACCTCCCTCCTCTGAACTCCCCACCCCAAAGATGAGAAAATCTGTTTCTGAAAGATTATCATTTGGTTTCGCTTTCGTTTTTCAGTTCGGAGGTTATTTCAAGATGAATGCCTAGTATGAAATGAACGGAGGGGTTCCATTTCGAACATATTCCCGCGTTCAGTACGAACATGATTTCTTCATACATCTTTTTATATCATTTTTAATAATTCTCTAATAATCGTTACTGCTGCGGATTTTTATCTACATTCCTATATTATTTATAAAAATAACCCGTATGAAGCAGTTACATATATAAATAATTTTAACCAAAGCCGTAACAAATAATGAGAATATTTTTTTGTAATTTTAAAATCACGCAGAATTTGAATTTAGTTTGCCAATACAATGAAATGCATTTTTAATTCGCAACTGAAAACATTTTTTTTAATAGCCCAAAGGAGCAATTTGCCCAGAAGGGCTATTAATTTCGTTTCGGCATTTTACGTCGTCTACTATAAGACAGCATTTCGCTTTTCAAATTGTTGCCACCAATATTAGAGCCCGGCATTATATTTAAAGAAATTAAATAATGAAGATTCTGCATGAATATACAGTGGATGGACAAAAATATGGAAACACCTTGCGAAATGCATGTTTGAAAAGAAAGATTGATTTTAATGAAATATGTAGGTGGCGCTGGCATTTTTTACTACTGACGCCACCTATACAACTTCGTAAATGTGCTAAACAGTTCAGTTGTTGTCGGAGTACTGTTATGTGAGGTTGTCATTGCATTATGTCAGAGTTAACAGACTTCGAACGTGGGCAAATTGTTGGAGCACGTATGGTAGGTGTTTCCATAAGCAAGGTAGCCGAGGTGTTTAGTGTTTCAAGAGGTACTGTATCGAAGATTTATTCCGCATATTTGAAAAGCGGAAAAACATCATCTGCTAAATCACAGCGCGGACGAAAGTGTGTCCTGAGTGATCGTGACAGACGATCATTAAGGGCAATTGTGACGAAAAATAAGAAGACCACAGCTGCAAAAGTTACTGCTGAAATGAATGTAGTGTTACCGAACCCTGTGAGTACCAAAACAATTAGAAGGGAGCTTCATAAACAGGGAATTGCTGGCCGTGCTGCAATTGAGAAGCCACGCATCAGTGATGCTAATGCCCGTAACAGGAAAAGGTGGTGTTTAAGTCATAAAGCCTGGACTATAGAGCAGTGGTAGCGAGTAATATGGTCTGACGAGTCTTCTTTCACATTGTTTCCCACTTCTGGCCGAGTTTACGTCTGGAGAACGCCATCTCAAGCCTATAATACAGGCTGCTTGTTGCCAAGGGTGAAACATGGCGGGGGTTCTGTTATGGTTTGGGCAGCCATATCGTGGTTCTCTACTAGCCCCATGATAACTGTGTCAGGGCACATGACTGCCAAGACTTATGTGAACATTTTGGCCGATCAAGCTCATCCCATGGTACAAACTTTGTTCCCTGATGGTGATGGTGTCTTCCAAGACGACAAACCCCTGTTCACACAGCTCACATTGTCCAGGACTGGTTTTCTGAGCACGAGGATGAGTTGTCCCATCTCCCCTGGCCACCACAGTCACCAGACCTGAATATTATCGAACCTTTGTGGTCTACATTGGAACGGAAAGTGCGTTCTTGTTATCCACCGCCAACATCGTTATCTGAACTTGCCACCGTTTTGCAGGAAGAATGGTATAATATTCCCTTGGCAAACATACAGGAACTGTATTTATCCATTCCGAGAAGACTGCTAGCTGTTTTGGATGTCAACGGGTTTCCTACACCATATTAAGCAAAGAAACATGTTTTTTTAAAGGTGTTTCCATATTTTTGTCCAACCCCTGTATGTATGTTTCTAGCATTGTGAAAAAACAACGGTACCTAGAGACATCGAATTTTGAATAATGTAGTCCTCCACTCGAATATGGGCATCTGGAACCTCAAATTTGGAATTTGTTTCAGCGAAGAACATTATATTTAATAAATAAAGGTAGCACACAAAACGTTTAAAAAAAAATCTGAAATGTTTCAGATTTTAAATTACGTCCAAAGGGGCGTTTTTTAACATTTTGTGTGTTACCTTTCTTTATTAAATATCATGTTCCTCGCACTTAAACCATAAGATCCAGTGCAACAGCAATATCGCAAAATAGTTTTAAAACGAGCATATCTTTAGAATTTCCGATACAGAGACTCACGCGCTGGAGATAAAAATGTTTTTTCTGCACAACGTTGCCATTGCTCGCTTTGAAATCCTTGAGTTTGTTAATCAAAAATTCGTCAAAGTTTTAAAAAATAGGAAATCGATCATAAAACAAATTTCAAATTTCAAATTTGGTCTTCCACATGCTCATATTCGTTGGAGGATTACGTTATTCAAAATTCGATGACTCTATGTACCGTTGTTTTATCAAAATACGAGAAAACATTTATGCAGATTTTTCATTATTTAATTTCTTCAAATATAATGCAGGACTCTAACATTTTGTGGCAACAGTTTGAAAAGTGAACCGACATTTATGAGTCCGACGCAAAATGCCAAAACGAAACTAATAGTCCTTTGGGATTCAAATCCCTTTGGACTAAAAAAAAAAACTTTGGACGTAATATAATTTTTTTGAGGGGGGGGGAGTTTAAAGGGTAAATTTGCCCAGAAAAGACTATTAATTTCGTTTTGGCATTTTGCGTCGATTCACGATAAGCGTTGTTTCACTTTTCAAATTGTTGCCACCAAATATTATCGTTCTGTATTTTATTTAATTAAAGAAATTAAATAATGAAGATTTTGCATGAATGTACGTATATTCCACGCATTGTGATAAAACAAAGTTACCTAGAGCCATCAAAATTTGAATAATGTAATCTTCCATAGAATATGGGCATGTGGAAGCCCTAATTTGAATTTGAAATTTGTTTTATTATCGATTTCATATTTTGCAACACTTCAACAAATTTTTGATTAAAAAAACTGAACGTTTTCAAAGCGAGCTATGGCAACACTATATTAAAAATGTATATTATCTCCAGCGCGCCAGATTCTGTATCGGAAATTCTAGAGATATGCTCATTTTAAAATTATTTTGCGATATGGCAACGCCCCTTTAGACGTAATTTAAAATCTGAAACCCTTCAGACTTTTTTAATTATTTATTTATTTAAATTTCTAATGGCAGTAGACATTAAAGTTGCTATGTTCACACGTATAATTTCCACATTTGGAAACGGAACCAAAACGCCTTCATAATTATTTCTAATTCTCGTAATTGCCATTAATCTATTGTATTATTTACTATTTATTTTGTGTACAAGGAACTTTTTATTACTACGAGATAATTTTCAAACTCTCTTTTTGCAACGAAATTGCCCCCTCTCCTTTCAAGAAGAGGAGAGAGAACCTTTTGCATGTGTTATAAGATCGCATTATATGATTTCGTCGTGTGACAACTTGTGTTTCCTTTGAATATTGCACCAGCATCACTACGAAGTTATTATTAAAAATTCGTTGAGGCTTAAAATAGTTTTGCTTTTGCAGATTTAACTGACGCACATTAATGTAGAATTTTAATTGCATTATTTAACTAAGAGGTTCAGCCCAATACTCGCAAAAACGCTTCCGCTTTCTTACGGCTTCTCTTAGCTCGCCTTTCTAAAGAAAATAAAAACGTCTGAGTAGACTATCACATAAGGGAAATTAGGTTAGTTCTTAGATTGCAACATACGATTGCACCTGTTTGAACTCTTCCAAATTAAAATGTAATGTAGTCGTTTACGAATTAAAAAATAAATAACTTAATTTCTCTCTCCTTCTAAATGGCGCTTTCTCAAATATTAAGAGCTTCACTTTAAAATAAATACTATTGCTATACGCTTTGTATAGTTGCATTTTCAATGTACATCTAGTACATTAATACGTTTTAAATGTACAATAGGAACACTAATGCATTTTTTTTACATTTAATACAATATAGTATTTTTTAGAAGGCTTTGGATTCTAAAAGGTCGTAATACAGTAAACTTAAAATTGCACTCCAGTGAGTGCTTAGAATTATTTTTGATATGTTCATGATGTATTCTTTTTTTTTTTTTTTTTTTTTTTTTTTATTTATTTTACCTAGAAAAAGGAAAGAGGTTTACATTTCGTGAAAGCAGTTGTATGGAAATTTTCATGTGCACTGGCAAGAAAAGTCATGGAATGAACTGAAATGGTACCACGACGGTTACGTAGTAATCCTTTGAAAATTCGTATAGTAAATTTTAAAATTATGCACCTGAAACAAAAAAATATTAAAATACATGGGTTTATTTAAGCTGCATTTAAAATCATTAAAAAAATAACGAATAACAAACTCGAAATAACTTTGCTTTAGAAATTAAAAAAAATTCTAGCGATTTTCGAAAAAATCACATTGTGAAGTTTATCTCTCTCTCTCTTTTCTTTTTTTCTAATAGTTTATTTTTAGTTATTTCCTATCACCCTCTTTTCATCCACGCTTTTTTCATGCCAGAATGTAAATGAGATGGGGAGCATTTATTCAGATTAAGGTAGAAAGAAGTGCTATTTAAGCAAGAAATTCGGAAGTTTGTGTCAGTGTCTGCCTATTCCAGGCCATGATGTGACCGCGATTATTAGCGATTTGATTCTGTAGCGTTGAGTGCTTCTAGCCATTCGGCTTTTCTCGTCGGTTTTCTGCAAACCAGAGCCTTTCCTGCGCGTTAAATTATTCTGCGAGTCGTTAGGCTAATCTACCACATTTGAATTTGCTCAGCCAAGTTGGGGCTTTGTTAATTTTTGTATTCGAATAAAAGGGTCTTACACACCCTTCTTCTGACTTTTTTTTTTTTTTACAAGGCTAGCAGATAATTCTTCAGTAGTCTTTTTAAAGTTCCTAAAAAACCAGAGTTTATAACTTACTTATTGATAATCATTTATTTAGCTGGAAGAACTCTCCGCTTCCACCCAAAGATTTATTTCAATCAAAATTCGTATGTACACTCTTAGACAAAAAAAAAAAAAAAAGCGACACACCAAGAAGGAGTTATCCGAATGGGACGAAAATCGGTAAAAGTGATGTACATGTACAGAAAACCAAATGATTATAGTTTGAGAAAAATTGGTTGATTTATTGAAGTGATAGAGCTTCACAAAATGAAAAAGTCAGTAGCGGGTTTGTCCACATCTGGCCCTTATGCAAGCAGTTATTCGTCTTGGCATTGATTGATAGAGGTTCCGGATGTCCTCCTAGGGATATCGTGCCAAATTCTGTCCAACTGGCAAGTTAGATCGTCAACATCCCAAGCTGGTTGGAGGGCCCTGCCAATAATGCTCCAAACGTGCTCAGTAGGAGAGAGATCAGGCGACCTTGCTGGCCAAGGTAATGTTCGGCAAGCACTAAGGCAAGCAATAGAAACATGTGCAGTGTGGGGGCGGGCATTATCTTATTGAAATGTAAGCCCAAGGTTGCTACCTTAGGCTTACATTTCAACACAACGGGCCTTAGAACTTCGTCAACGTACCGCTGTGCTGTAAGGTTGCGACGGATGGTAACCAAAGGGGTCCTACTATAAAATGAAATGGCACCCCAGACCATCACTCTAGGTTGTCGGCCTGTCTGCCGGAGACAGTCAGGTTGGTATCACACCGCTGTCAGGGGCGTCTCCAGACTCGCCTTAGCTGGTCATCGGGGCTCAGTTCAAAGCGGGACTCATCACTAAAGACTATTCTCCAGACAGTGACATTCCAGTTCAAATGAGCCCGACACCACTGCAAACGGCTTGACGTTGTACAGAGGTCAATGGTAGTCGGCGCAAGGGGCACCGCGACCTCAGCCCCCTTTCTGTGAGCCGTCTATGAATGGTCCTTGCGGTCACTGAAGCACTAGCTGCACGTACAATCGATGATAATTATGCATATGGGGCTGTGAGTGCCGCTCTGACGATTGCTCGGTCTTCACGTTCTGTCGTTTCTCTAGGCCTATCGCTTCCTTCTTGAGGCTGTGTGCGGCCATGGTTCACCCATTCCTGCCAACATCGTCTAATAGTAGCATCGCTCCTGCTCAAATGTAGAGCTGTTCGCCGATAAGACCAATCGGCTTCTTTCAGCCCACTACACGACCTCTATCAAATTCTGACATCTGCGCATATCGCTCGCCCACCTGTATGCGAGGCATAGTTATTGTCTACCAGAGTACACGGAATGAAATTCGTGAAGAATTTATGACCTGGAATCGTAATTTCTCCTCTTAAATATCTTGCCAGTTGTGCAGATCAGATGCGCTGTAGCGACAACCGTTCATTCATTGGCAGCCAAAATGTAAAATTTTGCATTTTCCGTCGAAACCTGTATGCATATCAATTTGTGTCCATCCAATTTGCTTTATAAACCTATAAAATGCATTCATAAACGTATAAGATATAAACGTATCAAAATACGTTCATAAAAATCAAAACAGTCAAGTTCCAAAAAGGAATCTTCAGAAGAAATTTCCATGAGTAAACATTTGGAAAAACTTAAAATTTTTCCAATGAAAATTATTAAATAAATTCCTCAGTAAGTTTGGAGAACGGTAAAATCCCTGAATAGTGGTAGTTCGACCCTGGTTCAAGTCCTGAGGAATTGAGCAGCTATATGGGAGTTTTTACAATTTTCCAAATGTGTAACGTGGATATAAAACATTGCCCTTAGAAGGTTAGAATAAACTAAGATTTGCCAGGAATAATTTTTCTTCCCCCAGCGGCAGCCCATTTTACTAGTTGAGCATTCGCAGGGAATGATCGAACGTTTTTGTTATTATCGAAAACTTTTGGCCCTGAATGAACCACAGAAGGTGGCAAAGTAAAACACGGAACAAAGGGGAAACTTTGCCCCAATTTCGATGGAAAATCCGCAAATTAATTCGAGGATTTGCTACCCCTCTTCTCCTACCACTAGACTTTCTAGATGACTTCAGATCGACAATATTTTAAGAACCCTCGTGCCGCAAAAACAATAAGTAATACTTACAAACATCAATTATCCTTCTTACGGACTTGCTTCTGTTGCCTTAGCAATTAAATATACTTACAAACCTCTATGTCTTCTGCAGGACGCAGATGCGGGCCTAAGAAAATGGCAGCCGGATTATGCTTATTAACAGCGAGAAATAAGGTTACCCTTCAGAGAAGCAGTCTTTAATTGCATTTAAATTTCATTATTTTTTCATTTTATGAATGAGTCTTCACTTTTGCATAATGGAACTCGGCAACGGCAAAACAAACGAGCGCCAAACGATATATTGGCGAGAGCGGGGATTCTACCTATGCTTTAGATGTAAGAAGTCTTAGAAAGACTGTACTTGCGGTTGTACTTGAGCTTCATTCGTTTTCAGTACCATGTTATCCTTTTTTTTTTTTTTTTAATTTTATTTTTTTTATTAATATACTCCTGTTGTTATTGCTTAATAGTTAAGCCTGAAAATATTTAAAACTTATTAAAAGAGTCTCTTGTAAGTTCTTTTTTCATTACTTCAATTTTAATGTTTGTGAAACTGTTAACTTTGATTTGTGTTCTATTTGATTCAAGCAAACTCTCTAAATAAATATTTCGTAGTTATTCTAACTTATGGTTCATTAATAAAACTGTGCTAAATAGAGGATAATGTACTTAGCTGTGTTAAAATCACGTCATATCAAAATCAAATCATCATATTTCATTTATACAGCATTTCACGAACTGTAGTCTGAAATCTGTTTTTGTAGCTCTCTTGGATTTCCAAAAAAGACAAAAAATAAAATTCAAATTAACTGCGCATATTACACTACAGCCGAAAATATCAGAGCTTAGAAATTACACATTATCCCTTTTTTCTTTTGAGATTGACGTTTTATAAAATTTATTACTAATTACCCTGCCTACGGACTTCTTTCTCTAGTCCTAGCAATAAAAGTGGGATATAAAGCAGACTATGGTGCTTTTTCCTAGCTTATGTCCATATATAGAACAATTATGTAAGAACCAGTAAGTTCAACTATCTTATTAAGGTGTGCACCAAAATTAACTTAATTTTTAGTTAATAAGATAAGGATTATCCAAACTTTAGTAGCCTTGAATTTTTAAAAGCAAATTTAAATTTCCTTTTGTTAAATTAATTCTTTAATAAAAATATAAAATTAAACGGATTTTAATTAATTGTGTTATAAAATATAAGTATACTGGTGCTAAATATAAGTATAAATGTGCTGAAAAATTGCTTTCGAAGGGAAAAAGTGTACGGTGATCCGCGGAGCATTCTCAAATATAAAATGGTCCTCATGTATAAAAGTTTGAAAAACGCTGCGTTTATACATTTTGAAGCCTTTTTTTTTTTTTTTTTTTTTTTTTTTTTTTGTGGATATCATTTATTTCAGATAGTTATTTATATGTTGCCTGTGATAGCCTCTTTCGTTCTACCTGGTATCATCTATTTTAGATAGTTTTCTTAGCTGTTAATTTAACCAACTATTCAAAAAATCGGAGAATTAAGAACAAAAAGTAGAAAAGAAAATGAGAATGTACAAGGAAATACGGTAATTATAGCAGTACAGTCATTATGGAAAATTGATTTATGTAAAACCGACTATTCTAAATCTGGTAAAATTTGAAAAAAAAAAACAAAAAAACAGAGATTTGCAAAGAAATACGGTTATTATATTATAGCAGTACAATAATTATGTCAAATTGAATTATTTAAAAGCAATATACTTATTTTTAATTATTATTTTTAATTATTATTTTTAATTATGCTGCTGTTATTAAATTACTCATATTGTTTTTATTAATAGGAAAGATATTGCTAATGCTGTACATTATTCAATTCACTTTCAGAATTTAGTTTTAAAATTGTTAATTAGATTTCGGCAATTTACTTCAATATGGCAGCGCTTCGCAATAAAAATTTACTGGGAAACATACTTTATAGCATATGCTAAGCGCTAACGGAAATCCACGTGCCATTTTTAAATCATTATTTAAAGTATTAATAATTTCGTTTTTCACAAACGTTTTGCCATGTGACAATCAAAAAATTGAAAATTAATCAATCCGTTTCAATAGAATGACAATAATTACAAGTACAGCTCAGTCGAGTAAATTTACCATTTTTGCAATTAACAAAAAAAAATCATACCGAAATTGCTCAGATTTATCGTTTTGGCGATGAAATTTATTTATGCCAAAATCAAATTGGAAATCCCAAGAAATATTTTGCTGTTATTTAATTTGAAATGGGTAAGTTTCCGTAATAATTTGATTAATAGTATAAAATTTGATTTCATTTGTTTATTTTATGTTTCGGGATGTTGCTTTATTGTAGGGCCTACCATCCCCCCCCCCAACTGGTGGGCACAAGTCGTCATAGACGTCGGCCATTACTAACGCCGGAAGCGGTGGGCACTTTATTATGAAGACATCTAAATAGATGGGCTACAGTTTCTCATGTAAAGGGCCAGACCATTTACATCCATGCCTTCTTCGGGATTCTAACCCGGGCCCTCGGGTGCAGGCAGTCAGAGTCACTAACCACTTTTCCGTCTGGGCGGCCTTATTATCTTTGTAATTACTGCCAATTAGAAAAGCTTTTGCCCTTAAGAAATATATAGCCATTCTTTTAAATGCTGTATCAGCTTAGTTGTTTAAAACTTCATTTTTTTCAAGGTTTTTTATGAAGATGTATTATTTCATTGACCATTGGCCTCTCAAAGTGTTAATTAAAATGTTTAATAGTTTTGTTAAGGAAGAAAGAAATTTAGTCACTTCGCATAACTGCAAATCACTTGAATAACCAAGAAACTTCTGTATCTTTTTTTTCCAATGTCAGATTGTGAACAATTACAAATGTAACCCAGTCATTAATTTATACAATGCTCATGTGGTGGTCTCTTTATTATGGAAGCACCTAATAGGTGGACCACCATCGCCTTTCCTATGAAGGGACGGCCAGTTACAATCATGCCTTCTCCAAGATTCGCGGCATCGCAGTCAGCTTCTCTGACCACTATACCGATTGGGCGGCAGAACCTTCTGTATCTAATATACTGACTTTTGTTTATTTAATCGAATATCGCAAAGTGGGGCTTCTTTCTGCCTAAGGGAGAAATGTCTTCGGAGAGGATATCCTAAATAAAAAATTACTAGTATTCATGTTAAACATAAGGAAAACCTCGCAAAAGTTTTTAAAGCCAACCTATCCGCTGGGATTCGAACTCGGAACGATTGGATTGGATTTATTTTAAGAAAAGCACACGAAAGCTGCGTGTCTTAGGCTCTGTCATTGTTTCGATCAAGGTTTTCTCAAGGAATCGAATTCCACATTACTTCATTTTATAGTATTTTTTGGTTTTTGTTAAATGTGTTGTTTAACTTTCGTATGTATTACGAAATAACACTCAGGATATTTCGATAAAGACGGCTTTAGGCTTTGTTTTCTTAATTATTGAGGCTAGACTCTCTAAAAATTCTAGACTAGATGTTTATTTGATTTACAGTCGCAGACTTTCTTAAAAAAATCTAAAGAATTTTAAGCAGTTTCGATGTTGTGAGTTGCAGTATTCTGTAAAAAAAAATTTTTTTTGGGGGGGAGGTCAATGATATCTAATGTAATCAGTAAAATATTCATTATGTTTGGATAAGTAAAAAAAATAAAAAATAAAAATAAAAATAAAAAATAAATAAATAAAATAAAATAAAATCTAAGAGCTTTCAAATTCTATATTACGCCCAAGTTTTTTTTTTTTTAAAGTTATTAAATATCATGTTCTTCGCACTTTAAACCACATAAAATTCAATTCAACAGCAATATCACAAAATATTTTAAAACAGCATATCTTTAGAATTTCCAACAGACAGTCTCGCGCGCTGGAAATAAAAATGTCTTTTTTCCTCTACAGTGTTGTCATTACTCTCTTTGAAATCGTTGAGTTTGTTAACCAAAATTCGTTAAAGTTTTACAAAACATGAAATAGATAATAAAACAAATTCCAAATTAGGGCTTCCATATTCCCATATTCGAGTAGAGAATTACGTTATTCAAAATTTGATGTCTCTAGGTTCCGTAGTTTTTTCACAGTGCGAGAAACATACATACATTCATGCAGATTCATTATTTAATTTCTTTGAATATTATAATAATTTAAAAATGGTAACAATTTAAAAAGTGATTCTCCGTTTACAGTGAAACGCCACAAAATGCCGTTTTGAGACTAATTGCCCTTCTGGTCTATCGTCCCTTTGGGCTAGAAAGTAAAAAAAAAAAAAAAAAAAAAAAAAAAAAAAAAAAAAAAATTAGGTGCAAAATTCGGGGAAATATTTGAGAGCAAATTTACTTTTTAATGTGACTGACATAAACCAATTCATGTTATTCTGGACTTCCGTGAAAAAACTGAATGAACGGCATGCTTTTATGATTACTAATTAATCCGTATCGAATAAAGCAACATTCTTTACTTATTAAACATGTATTCAGCCTCTTCAAAATTTTTATTAAGATTGCCTGTGAGGACTTGAATGTTTAGAATATATTCTTTGTAACTAGTTAAAGCATAAAAAGACATGTAGAATTTTTAAGGTGATTTTGTCAAAAATCGAATTTTATATTTATGGAATCTTCAACCCACAATGTCGAAACTCTTTTCATAAAATTCTCTGTTATTATTTTAGCTTTTGAAATTTAAAGTACTTATATAGGTCAGTATTTAAAGAAATGAAACTCCTTGCAATTTCTTCCAACTGTATCCTTCCGATCGAAATAACATTTTCAAATTAAAAAAATAAGCTGGGTATTTTCATTTGGATTTGGATGTTTCCATATTTCCTAACTTACTGAATAATCGCACAACACCTGCATTTGCTTTTCGTTCAGTAATCGTTTGCAGCCCTATTCAATCCAATACATTAGTATTTAAAAATCATCAAAACATTAGTATTTAAAAATCATAATCTTCAGTACTCAAATCGTGAAGTAAAAAAACTGAATGAAACGTTCCAGTGAACTGAATGTATTACAATCTCGAATGCTTTTTTTTAATTCTGTTATTTATTCATTAAATAATGAAAAATTAAAAATTTATGAAACGTAAAATCCAGTCTTCTAAGTATTATACAATGCTTTCGTACATGTTTAGAGATTTTAGTGCAGAAAAGCAATTGAATTTATTGCAAATATTATTTTCTGTGAACGTCGGTTCACTTTTAAAATTGCTGCCACTAAATATTAGAGCCCTGTATTATATTTAAAGAAATTAAATAATGAAGAATCTGCATAAATGTATGTATGTTTCTCGCATTGTGATAAAACGGTACCTAGAGCCATTAAATTGTGAATAACGTCTCCACCAGAATATGGGCATATGGAATTTATTATCAATTTAATATTTTGTGAAACTTTAGCGAATTTTTGATTAACAAACTCAATGATTTCAAAGGGAGCAATGGCAACGCTGTACAAAAAAGAAAACATTTTATTTCCAGCGCGCGAATTGTGTATCGAAAATTTTAAAGATATTGTTGCGTGCGTACGGATTCGTTACTAAATGAATGCACAAGTCCGATGAAAAATGAACAAAAATTTATTATTATCACAACAAAAATGCTTAAATTTTCTCAAATTATCACGCAGTATTACAATATCTCACAGTAGTTTTCTTTTAACTACTCAAATGTCCAATAGAACGTAATTCAAAGCAGCTAAAGAACGCTAATCCGCGAATTCGCTACAATCAACAACAGTAGTTTTCTAAACAACAACAAATTAAGCAACTACTACAAACTGAGATGTTTTCCTCCTTTTATAAGATTTTAAAATTACGCGCTAGAATTTTCCAGCACTTTCTCGAAATCAAAAAGAGATATTTATTTATTTAACGCACGCGCTCTTGTATTTTTAATTTTTACGGCTTAGCTTTCTTTTAATATTCGTCACGCGCTGCACTGCGCGAGAAATAAAACCATTTAATTTATAATTGAACTAACATTAGCTTTTTAAATACCAAATTCGTAACACTGCCCCCTTCCCAAAGACTGCACGTCCCGGGCAGTACAATCCCTGGACAGGAAGCTAAACTTACAACTGTGGCATAAATGCAACTGAGGCATCAAACAATATAAACAATAAATGCAATAACTAACTTAAACAAATCAAATGCTATCAAATACTAAATACAAAACAAATACTAAATACAAATCAAATACTAAATACAAATCAAATACTAAATACAAATCAAATCAAATACACATTTATAAACAAAAAGGACCATGGTCTGATACTATTTACAATTATTTATATTACGTACTATGGCCATAGGAACGAGCTAACCTGTCGTAATGAACGACTTTAGTTTTAGAGTTCGAAGACTTACGGATCCGAACCACGACGTCATTCGTGTTCAGCACTGTATATGGACCATCCGAAGGTAACTGTGTGTTCCTCAGGCGATGAAGGCGCATCCGTATGGCGATCAAACAGGTGGTCACAAGGCAGACGAAGATCTCGACCGGAGAGCATCTGTGATGGTGAATACCCGGTAGTCTGGTGTTTCTCTCCGACCCTAGGAGGATTTCGGCAGCTTTCTGAATGACATGAGACGTCGGCGTTTCCAGGCGATGATTCCTTTTGAAGATGGATCGTCATGGCTTCAAATGCTGAGAACAGCTTATTCTTTTTGAAATCTAAGGAAAAATTGTGTTTCCTTAAAAAGTCCAATCCGAGTATGCATGGATCAGTGATCTCTGCTACATATGCCGTGTGATGGTAAGCGGCACTTCCAAACGTGATGTTAACATTTACTTTTCCGTCGATGTCGATCTTCTCACCGGACACAGTCTGGAGGGTAACGCAGGGCGGCGTCCAGATAAGTTTGTTTCCTAGTTGCTGAGCCAAATCTTTTTGGATGATGGTGACGTTGGCTCCTGTATCTATAGTCATATTGCACGGAACTCCATTAATATGTCCTATTATGAAAAGTCCATTACTGCCGCCTCTCATTGCAGAAATCTGAAGCGCTTTAAACGGGGGCTTTTCATTATCTGGCAACCTCCGCTCCGCGAGATGGCCACTAATTAGTTTCCCTGCTGCTTGTTAGAAGCGGTCTTAACATCAGTACCCTGGGGTGTTTTGCAGTTTCGTCGTATGTGTCCTTCAGCACCGCAGTTCCAGCACTTAACGGTCGGTTTCTTCTCACCAATATTCCGTCTCAAGGCGTTCAGTTATCTAGTTAAATCGTCAAGTCGAGCGGTGACTTGATCCCCTGGCTCCTGGACATGAGCAGCTCTGACTGGGTGGCGGTCTCGACGAGTGGCTTGCTGGGCTGCCTCAAATTTCATGGCGTACACTAGAGCACTTTTTAAATCTTTTACATCCGCCATTCGTAGAGCTTTCTGTATTTCAGTATCTCGGATGCCGTCGATAAAGTATTGCAAGGACAGGATTTCCCTTGTTTCTGTCGGGCATTCCGAAAAGGCGAGATGGGACAGCCTTTCAACATCCGCGGCGAGCTCCTGAAGTGTTTCGGTAGGCTTCTGTTGACGAGATTTTAATTGGAGCCTGCTGTAGTCTTTTAAACACTTCTCCCCAAAGCGCAACTCCAAGGCGCCGGACAGAGCTTCGAAATCTAACCTTTTGTTTTCGGGAAGAGTCTGAAGAATATCCGCTGCGTCGGCTCTTAGAGAAGCGGCGAGATGACAGGCCTTAGCTTGGGAATCCCATCCATTCGCATCCGCCACGATAGAAAATTGTGTCTTATACACCTGCCAGGAGGTCTTCCCATCATATGTGGATAGCTTCAGAGGTGGACGAGCGGGCATTGGTAAGAATTTAAAATCATCACTCCTGCTCCCTGCCGACGCTACGAATTTCTTTAAAGTATCCATTTCTTTGGCAACTGCAGAAACTCTCTCATCAATTTGTTGTTCGATTTGGTGTTGGACGGCACAAACTCTTCCTTCAATTCGTTCCTCCACAACAGAAACTCTCCCTTCTATATGTTCTTTTACAGAAGAAACTCTTGCTTCTATTTCTTCTTTCACCGAAGAAACTCTTTCTTCAATTAGTCCAACTTTATTTTCAACTGTGTCAATTCTGCCTTCCATAGCTTCAAATTTATTTTCTATTATGCAGGTAATCTCTCTTTTCATTTCTTCTTGACCAGCTTGAACGGCTTTCATTTCGTCCTTAACAGATTCCTGGTCCAACTTCATTTCTTCTTTAACGGACCTAATTTCTTCTTTAACAGAGTCTTTCATTTCTTCTTTAAATGTAGCAAAGGCTACCATGAATTGTTTTAACTGTTCTTCCATCGCTCTTGTGATTGGCATTCAAACCCCACTCCTGACACCAAAAATTGTTGCGTGCGTACGGATTCGTTACTAAATGAATGCACAAGTCCGATCAAAAATGAACAAAAATTTATTATTATCACAACAAAAATGCTTAAATTTTCTCAAATTATCACGCAGTATTACAATATCTCACAGTAGTTTTCTTTTAACTACTCAAATGTCCAATAGAACGTAATTCAAGGCAGCTAAAGAACGCTAATCCGCGAATTCGCTACAATCAACAACAGTAGTTTTCTAAACAACAACAAATTAAGCAACTACTACAAACTGAGATGTTTTCCTCCTTTTATAAGATTTTAAAATCACGCGCTAGAATTTTTCAGCACTTTCTCGAAATCAAAAAGAGATATTTATTTATTTAACGCACGCGCTCTTGTATTTTTAATTTTTCCGGCTTAGCTTTCTTTTAATATTCGTCACGCGCTGCACTGCGCGAGAAATAAAACCATTTAATTTATAATTGAACTAACATTAGCTTTTTAAATACCAAATTCGTAACAATATGCTCATTTCAAAATTATTTTGCGATATTGCTGTTGAACTAAATTTATGGTTTAAGTGCGAAGAGTAAAAGCTGACACACAAAACGTTAAAAAAACGCCCTTTTGGTTTGCTGGTTGACGATTACTTCGAAAGTCAGGATGTTTGCCATATGGATTGGCCAACCAGATCTCTTGACCTTAACCCTACAGAGCATGTCTGGGATGCTCTTAGGAGAGCAATTTCATTACGACATCTACCTCCGAGAACCATCCTTAAGTTGAAAACCGTTTTGCTGCAGGAGGGGGTTCGAATGTCTCAGGGACTCCTCTACTATCCCCTATCGTCTACTGCCTGCCTGTCGCTGCGCGATTTGTCTAGTTATCAGAAAGGGGAGGCCATAATCCCATATTAGACGCATTTTCAGTTTGATATCACAACATGGATTTTGCACATTCCTGAGGTCTATTGATAATCATGCGTACACAAAACAGTTTTTGAATGCTACATCTCTTTCTCCATTATAAATGTATATTCATACCAAATTTCATTAAAATCTGTCCGTTAGTTTTTCAGAAATTCGACATAATATGTAAATTCTCTTAATTTTGCGCATCAGATAAAAGGAGATTAAAAGTTTTTTTTCCTTCCCCGTAGAGAGTTGCCATTGCTGGCTTTTAAATCGTTGAGTTTGTCACTGAAAAATTCGTTAAAGTTTTACAAAATATGAAGTCGATAATAAAAGAAATTTCAAATTTGGGATTTCAGATGCCCATATTCGCAGCAGGATTACGTCATTCAAAATTGGATGGCTCTAGTTACCGTTGTTTTATCACAATGCGAGAAATATACATATATTTATGCAGATTTTTCATTATTTAATTTCTTCAAATATAATGCAGGACTCTAACATTTTGTGGCAACTGTTTGAAAAGTGAACCGACATTTATAGGAGACCGACGCAAAATGCCAAAACGAAAGTAATAGTGAATAGTCCTTCGGGACTCAAATCCCTTTGGACTAAATAAATGTTTGCCTTTGTACTTGTAGATTTTATAGAATACGTGTACACTCTATCTGTATCTTATAATTTCCAACTTTTGCAATTCTATCTTTTTATGTCATCTGTTTACATACCTTCGTAATTTTTGCGGCCGAAATCTCTACTCTGAAAGCACTTAAACACGGTGGAAATTATCAGTTGGGTCAGCAGTAGTTGCTAGCGCCATCTATTATAGAAATCGACAACTTAAAATTGCTGAGCGAAAAAAGGTGATTGTGTTATTTTCTGAATTTAATTTCTTATTTTACTACCAATCTTCCTGTTCGTAAAGACGAGATCTTAAAAAATGATATCTTAAAACTTAAAATTAGGTATTGTTCATACTATAAAAGCGTTTATTATTTTTATTATTACTTTCCAGTTTTAAAATCATACTTTGCTTAAATTCGGGCGCAGCTGTTTTTATTATTTTTTCTAATTTTAAACTCTTACTGTGACTTAAATTCAAAATAATACCATAATTTACATATACTAATAATAAGTACAGTATAGTGCCAAAAAAGAGAAACAAACAACAGAAAAAAAAAAGAAAAAAAAAACTTTCTTTTAAATCAGAATTTAGTTTTGAAATGGTTCGTTTCCAGGACGATTTGTTTACTACATTATTGAATAAAATGAAGATAACAGTTTCATAAACTGTGGGCGAGTAACTGTTGCTTTGAAAGATTAAATTAAATAATGACTAATAATATGCTCTTAGTTACTCATCCACGGTTTATGTGGAATTATGAGAAATATACCAGCTTTCGCGGTTAGAAGTGCAACACGCTTTCTCTTTCATTAGGGTCTAAATTAAATGTAACGTTTTTAATTTCTCCTCTTTTTTTTTAAATGTAAAAAATGTCGATTTCTTGAGCTGGTGCATCGTGATACCAAAGAAAGTTAGCTTTGAAACCTTATTAAATCTCATTTCGAGTATCAAGTTCGAAACTAAATCTGACTTAGCTGTTCCTTACGGAGAAAATAAAACACCTGCAACTACTTCAGTAGTAGAAAGTTCGAGCTAAAAAACAAATCTATTACTGCCAGTTCCCCCTCCCCCTCTCCCGCTTCCGTATTAGACGCTAACAAAGCAATGATTTAATCATTTGCTACTCAGAAATAAATTGCTGAAGGTAAAAAATATATGCCAATTGAGAGTCCCGATCTCCATTCGTCTGCATGATCCCATATCCGAACTTGTATCACCTAATTTTGGACTCTGTTCAGAGAACATTTAGGGAAAATTCTAGAGCTGTAGGTCTGGTGAAAGAAGTTTTTCAAATTCACTAGACCAGCGGTCCTTCCGTTTCTTAGCGGTTTCTTTTCTCCATGGATGGTCAAATTCGGTTTCTGAAATCAGTCATTACATGTTACATGCAATTCAATTCAAATACAAATTCGATCTTACTTCTTATTTGAAAATTTTAGTACTCATTACAGAATACAACTGCAATTTAATTTTACTATTATGCAATTATAATGCGCTTCACATCTAAATTAAGACATAACATAAAAAATGTTAATGAGGTGCCTGTGGTCGTATTTTTGTGCCAGTTTCCTAATATTAGGTACAGTTGTTCATAATCGCAAGCGAGTGCCTTGTTTTGCATTGTCGAGAATTCTGTTTATTGTTTTGATACCTGTGTAAGTGGAGAATCTTGCTTTATAGGGATGTGCAGTTTGAGAAAGACAGCTGCATTAATTTTGTTTCTCAGACAGCATTTTATACTATTTCTTATGTATGAAGCCAAAATTCCAGTAGACTTTGGTTTTTGAACTCAATTTTTAGTTCTCTGTGAAATATCTAATCCATGAGGATCTCATATTCCATTGAATTTGAGTCGGATAATTTTTTTATTCGCGTTGAACAGATTCCGTACCCATTCAGTCATTCAAGCACCTACTTTTGAGCAGGCGGAAAATAAAATTCAGACGAGTCTTTTAGAGTTT
The DNA here is from genome assembly GCF_044657685.1 of Stegodyphus dumicola. NCBI lineage: Eukaryota > Metazoa > Arthropoda > Arachnida > Araneae > Eresidae > Stegodyphus > Stegodyphus dumicola. The sequence goes on along the minus strand of NC_140773.1, from coordinate 212,917,409 downwards.
CGACCTGTACATTTTTCTACATATTTTTTCTTGAATCTTTATGTTATTTTCTAGTGGTGAGTGATATCTCAACGTCACGTATATCGCAAAATCATGGAAATACAGCAAAAGCTCAGTGCTCTAGGACTAGACCAAGTGACATCTTAGGACCGTAAAGGAAAAAGCAGAAAGAGTATTGAATAGGCTACACCCAATAAATGAACGTCAGCAATTTCCATAAAGCCTCAAAACACCAGACGTACTGAGTTGAGCCCATGAACTTTGGAGTTTAGTCTAAAAGGTCTGAGCTCAGTACAGTCTTGCATGTAACAAATATCTTCACGTAACAAGAATCAGTCATTCCAATATATTAGCAAAATCAAATCCCATATGTTAATCTACTCACAATAAAAAGGCAGAAATTCCAATGCAGCGATCTCCAACATATTATTTGTATTTGTGTAATCCAATATTGTAATGAGTACAGAGGCGCTCTGCACACTTTTTAGACGATTTTGCTTAACTCGTTCTGTTTGGAAATTTGTTTTTAACTGCAGCTATATTTTTGGAAGTATTAATCATCATCTGCTACTTGACAGTTTTGTTTTCATGCAAAATGGCGCTTTTGGAAGGCTATGTCTATACTCTTTCCGAAGAAAATTATTCGTACCTAGTTATTACAAAACACCGTGAAAGCCATGGTTTTTTTCGATATCCAAAGTTACGATCGATAATATTGTCAACAAGAAAGGAAAACAATGTCAAAGTTTGGTTTCAAGTGGAAAAATTGTTCCAAATACATATTCAAGAGAAAAACGGAATGTTTCGAATTTTCCAAGTAAGATCTTTAATGTTAAAAGATACTCTGCCAAGTCAAAGCACAGTAGCAAAATCATTAAAAAGCTCAGTGTCAACTGTAAACAAACGATTAATGCTGGTTTGAATCTTAAAAACGCGAAAAACATGATGTGTCGTCTTTCTCTACGATTTACCACGGAACGCTGAACGAGCTACAGAATTCTTTGTGAGAAATATTTATCCGGACAAAATTGGAAAAAATGTGGTCCTAATAGAAGAATCTTGGGTGTATTTAAACGACTGCAATCAAAAGAGATCCATTATTATCATCAAAGAGGAGCAAAAAAATCTTAAAACATGGTTAAAAAACTCTAAAGGAAGTTTTTCAAAGGGATTTATAATTGTTTCTTTTTTATGTGATGACAAATTAAAAATAAAGAAAATCTTATGATCAATTCCACATATTATCGCGAACATAGTTTATAACCAGTTTTTCAAATATGAAATACCTTATCTTTAGCCACTGTGCCATCTATCAGTAGAACCTCATCAAGACAAAGCAAGCATCCGTTCGTCCAAATCCACTTTTAATTTCCTGGAAAAAAAATGGAACAAAAACAGGTATCAAGCCCCCACCCTTCGCTCATATCCCTACTAAATATTCTGATTTATCACCCAATGGAATTTTGCGCTTTTGGACTTTCTATAAAGCGAATTGTCCAAACGTCCACTTACAACCCTCCTTGGACTTCGGAAAGCTAGCTGTTCAAGAGGAATGCGATAAAATACCTCTTCCGACACTACGAAAGGCTTTATATTTATAGTTTTTGAAATTATGATATAGAAAGATAGTGAAAAGTAAGGGTTAGATCAAACAGAACATTTAAAACACACAAATTTTAGTTAAAATATTTCTGTAAATACAAGAAAAGTCGTCTAAAAATTGTGCGAACTCAATAGTTTGTGTTATGTTATGTAACTGCCTAATTTTATGTTAATATCTTCTTGTGTTAAAATGTCACAACTCCGATGTATAACTCCGATGTTCCTTGGGAGAAAAAGCATACCGTCCATTACAATTTTTCAAATTCTAACTGTTTAGTGTAATCGGGCAGTACCTCTTCGATTCTGTAGTGAAATCTCTGGTGCCTCATGCTATATTACATGTTTACCTGTTATTTTCTTTGAGGAAGTTTTTGTAGGAGGAGTGGAACCATTGTCATCCTTTCCCATACAATACAATTAATACTACTATTAAAAGAAAAGAAGACACTGGGCGTTTGAATCAGAAACTGTAGCATTTTCCTACAATAATAGCAATAACAGATTCATTTCTTTCATTTTGCCACAAATTTCGACCAATAGTCCATTTTACACACTCAATCTTCATTATTTTTAATCGTAGCCAGTAAATTGTTATGGTCCATTAAAAATGCTACCCGTGCCTGTAGTTTCATCTAGAGATGCCCTTGCATTTCCTCGAGACAACCATCTTATGCAATAGGAGAGACTCGGAGTGGTTCTCTGAATCTGTTTTTAAATTTATTAAATAGGCTAAATCTGATTTTAAAAGTTCACGGTTTTGTACTGCTTATTATTTTTATTATTATCTTTATTATTTAACACTTATCAGCCACACAACTAAACCTCTAGAAGAAATCCAACGTGTGGAAGAATCTTTTAAGAAATCACAATATTATCGCTATGAACATTCACACTGAAGTTACTCCAAATCACCTTGCCATCTGCATTTCTATAAAGCTTCGAGCGATTTCTAGGCATTCTCAAAGGATCGATCTAAAATGTGCATTTCTAGGAATGACTACGCATCATCTGCTAGAGGAGACACAAAAATTAACTTCATAGATTGTGTAGTTCAGAATTTAATCTGTAATTTCTTAAATTATGGGGCCCACCAGCGGCCGAGCGGTAAAGTCGCTGAACACTAGTAGTTCGGTCCGAGGTTCGAATTCGGTCCGAGGTTCGGGCTGGCTGCATGGGTGTTTTCTTGGTTTTCCCCATGTGTAACGTGTATACGAGCCAGTTTCCCTTAGAAAGTCCTCCACGAAGGCATACCTCCTCTTAGGCAGATAGCCCTCGTGTGCTTTGCCATAATTAAATACACCACATCTTAAATTATGATTCTACTTTTCGCTTCTTATTCTTTCGTTTCACTCAGTTTGTTTATTTTATCTTCCTGAAGTAGTTGAAAGCCCCTGAAAATTGCACGCGGAGAGTTTTGGGAATCGCTGCCTTAACTAGTCTGAAAATATTGAATGACAGTACTTATCTTGATAACAGAAAGCAGTAGGGACCAGATGGTGAATAATCTGACAAGTAAGGCGGTTGTAGCATGTCAGGGATCTGTTTCTCATCAAAGAAAGGCAACTTCCCCCCCCCCTTTATGTTATATTGCACCGAATAGTCTGAAAAAATGCATAAATTTCTTTCGCATTATGAATGAATTAACGTTGTCCCGAATAATGTCACCTCAATTTCTTATACATAGAATACGCCCTGTAACAGCGAAATTCAGTTACTGGAAATATCGCGGTAGTAACCTGACTTTACTTTGAACTTTTAGAACATATAATCTCAAGGCAAATTTCTTGATACTAATTTTGACCACTTTTTTTTCGATAGTATAGTAGTTTTTCCTGAAACTTGATAACAATTTACCGTATCTGTTTTAAGTTTTAAAAAACAATGGTGATTAGATTTTATTTGCTTATGTATATTTAGAAGCGCCTGACTAAGTAAATCGTATTTACATCTATTTTTGTATACTGCGGCGGGGTAGGGGAGATAGACAGTTATATATCTCCTGTTTTACTAGGCCGACTGGCGAAATTCAACGTGCGTTTTTCATGTCTCGATAGCGCGTATTAGATTTCTATATAGCCTTGTTCTAATATAGGTATTTTAACGCAAAATCGGACTTTTTATGAAGTGACTTAACAATGTTTTCTATATTTTCTATATATTATGCCTAAATATTAAAGTTTGTAAAAATCGCACGAGTAGTTTTTAAAAAATTTGCTCTCAAAATTTTGCCTCCTCCATGTTAATTGAATTTGGTATATAATTACTAATCTCTCTTTTTTTATTAAACTTATTTAATTCTTCCTTTCACATTTCAAAATTTAGGTTCATTCCAAATAAAATTCGCCCATTTTTTATAATTTATTTTTAAAATTTGTATTTTTAAATAATTTGTATACATTTTTCGATTTTTTTTAAATTTATTTATTATAACCAATAAAACTTTTTCCATCATCTTCAAGTAGATGTGTTTTTAAGCATACCTGCAAAAAATTAGTTTTTATTCAAAATTTCCTGAGACATACGTGAATTTACATATTGGCGCGTTTTTAAATTTGGCACATTTGATGTTAGCGATAATAACGTCAAATGTGGTTTACGCACTTTGTTAAAATTATTTGAAAGTAGGAATGATGACTTTTTTTCCCGCTCGTGTACAATTAAAAAAAGGAAAGGAAAATGGGTTACTGTGAATTAAGTTCTCTAAGTGAATTATTCTTGGCGCAAAATAAAATAAAATGCGCCAATATAAATTTTTAAATTTCTTCATAAATTTCTCACTAAAAATTACGAAATTCAATATCCAAGCATAATTTGAGTCGTAGAATCGAAATATGAAAAAACAAGAATTGGCATGCCATTTCAGAAAAAGTCCGATGTGTCAAAATATCTATATTAGAATAATGGTATATATAAGTCTAATATATATCCTAAGTCGCGCTTTCGAGACATGAAAAATGCAATTTGAATTTCGCCAATCGGCCCGTAGAGCGGGAGATATAGAACTGTCTCCTTTTTTCTTTTTTTCCCCAGTGTACATTGATAATCGGATATTTAGGCATTAAAGCACAATTATAGAATTGGTTTATTTTATATCTTTTGCTTTGTTTGTTTTTTCTAAATCAAACACAAAATTTTGGCACATAGAACTAACTGTACCTCCGTTTTGGGAATCATTGCATAATATTGCCGCGCAATTTTAGCGGAATCATTATCAGATGCATGCGGAATTTCAATGTAAAGTATTACACAAAATTAAAACTTCGTTCATAAACCGACTGTATAGAAATTAATGATAAAGTCGTTGAAAAACACGTGGTATGCACGTAATAACATGTTGTTAAACTTTTTTTTTTTTTTTTTTTTGAGAATTATGTGTTATATTCATGGCTGCCAATGTGTGCTACATAGAAGAAGACGAAGACTTAATTCTGACAAGAACTATACCTAATAGCATTTGGACTGCTATATGGAAAAGAGACGCCCCGTTGTGCAAACATATGCATAATTTGGTTCTTTCACACTTGCCTGTTTGCCAACCTTTCTCATTCCGCCCAAAGGAAGAAAAGGAAAAACTAATCAACTCAATGATAAAGTCTTCTGCATAATTAATGTGATGAAATCGATCGTGAGAGATAAACGAAATAGCGGCGTGCAACGTATTGAAGAGGGAATTTGCGTGCAATAATTAATTATCACAATTTGAGATTCGGCTCTTTTACATATATAACGGTAATTTTACCGTTTAAGTAACTATTCGCATTAGTTTCTGTTTCAGACTAGTTAAAAGAAAATGGTTTTATTCAAAACGAAATCTGTGTAAATTTCAAACTTTTTCAAATCCCGTGATAAAAGATTCGTGTTTACATTCCATATTTCTCTTTGCCAGGGTAGAAATAAAATTATTCTTACGAATTTTGTATGCATGGATGGATAATTTTAGTGCAATTATATGTGAAATTGTTGTATTTTTCTGTATAATGTAACATGAAAGTGTAGAGAAGCGAAGCTTGCCGAGAAAGTAAGAATACAAAGGCAAGTTTATTTAACATTTGTCCCCAAATTTGGCGAGGAATTGCCAAAAGTCGCCAAGCTTGGCGATCATTTGGTGACATTTTAGTCCAGTCCCTCTATAACTGTAATGAATATTGTAGCCGAATAACCGTAATTGATGCTCTATGTAGCTATAACCCTAATTCGGCCCTCATATGCCTTCCAGTAATTTCGAGATACAGAAAGTACCGCATTGCCGTTGGGTTTAACGTTATTAGTAGTTTGAAGTGTAACTACTGATTATATTCTGTGATACTGTGAAGAGTTGTATGACTATTATAGTGGAAATTTCCAGAATTCTGAAGTGTTTCTTTTGGTAAAATAAATTTTATCAATCTATCTATCATCGGGCCTGTGTGCATTCAATATATTACGAATCCATGCGCACGGAATATTATTATTGCTAAACATATGGAAAGAAATCTCTTCGAAGTGTTTATTGTTTTCGTTTCGCAGATTTTATGTCCTGAAGAAATAGAAGGTAGTATTTCTCTCTGAAGGAAGCGATTCGTGGAATAATGTATAACTGTATCTTGAATAATTAATTGTCTTTTCTTTATTAAATCATTGCCACAGTTTCCATGTGATATTAATTACGATGAAGTAATACCATATATTTTTTTTAATATTTAGCATTTGGCTTTTGCTTTTTTTAACAGCTCATTTTAGATACAAAATACGATGTTCTGTATTTTTAATTTCTGGGGACTCAAACAAATAGACCTATCGCAACTGCTCAGCTTAAAATTGATTCAGGTTAAAATGAAATTTGTATATTAAATTCAGACTTAAGTTTGTTTTGAACTCTGCAACTCTTAAAATTTTCTTAAATATATTTTTCTTAAATTTTCTTAATATTTTTCTTAAATATATTCGTTTTGGAACAACTTTATTGATAAACTCTTCGATGTGCAAGACAGTTTTCGGATTCTTTAAATGTCCGAATGTGAGGAGGAAGAAAATCATATCCGTAAATTCAGTTTATAAAGAAAGATCTCAAGTTCTATTCATTTTTGCTGAAAGAGCTGCTTGAATCGTCTTGCGTAATGGAAAATGCGTAACGGAAATTTTGAAAGCAGTTCGTGAATGCAACTCAGCTCTTTGGCAAATAGCCGTTAACGAAATTTGGTAAACAATATAGAAATGAGAGAAATCTTGTGCATAGTTTAATATTTTTCCGTCCTAGCAAAGCATAAAAACAATCACAATGTCGAAGCCAATGGTTATGATGAAAACTCATCCATCTCCAACCAGATATTAGCGCTTTTATCGAGATCATCAATCATATGTCTTTCTCTGGCGATGGCAACTGAGCTGCTTATGTATCTTAATGCATTCTTATTTTATCCATCATATTTTTAGCAATCTCACGAAGCATCCTGGATTGAATTATATTGATTAAAAGAACAGACGCAATGAAAAAAGATCAAGGTTTGTTTAGCGTTGGTGTATGCTTGGCTGAGACTAATTACTTAGAACTGATTGCAGCAAATTTAATGAGTTCACTGTAGAACATCAAAGCTGTCCTGCTGTCATTAGCTTTTAACAATGAGCTGTGCATGAGGCTATTTCCATTACAGTTCAAGAATATGTGAAATATTCAGAAATACCGTGCTTTGGTATCAGGTTCGTAAACTTTGTCACCCACCCGCCCTTGTCTTGTATGATGTTGTTTATTCAAATTTTGCCTTAGCTAGTTCCATTTATTCATATTTTTAATCTCTACCTCAGAAACTATGAAAACTGACTGAAATATTTATGTTTATCGTGTGATAAAAATAATTTGCTTTACATTCTATCTTCATTCTGCCTTTTATCATTTATTGCAAAAAAAACGTCTGATGAGGTGATGCGCTTATTATAAACTAGAGAAGTAAGTTTATAATATCTTTCTCGTAACAATATTAAAATAATGTAAACTTTAATCATATTAAGTCAGATATTTATTTATTTATTTATTTTCTTCAGATGAGAATGTGAGATAAAATCTTGTCAGTGCGGTTGGAAGTAAATCGTTTTATTAGTAATTGGAAAAATTATGCTCTTTTCAAAAAGTTAGCGGAGAATTATGTCACGGCCTGCACATGCAGTACTTCAATCTGATACTTAAAGAACATAACCACGCTCCCTAAAAAGAAATCTATGAAATCACATCGGATAGTGTAGTTCATGATGTAGTACAAACGGGATTAAATAATCTTTCGATCACTCGTCGCGATCTCGCACTTAAGGAGAGGATATTTCAGCAAAGGAAGTCGGAGTTCTTTGGTTAGAAGTATATATCTTGTTATACCGCCATCACCTTATTTTTTAGATTTCTCATTCAATGACACTGCTCTTCTCTGTTATCAATCTGGTTTTACTGATTTTACTGTCCGATGTGCTTTCAGATAATTTACGGTCTCTAGAACAGCGAGACGGTCAGTTTTCAACGAATACCAAAAGAAATTTTTTGCGGTACGTCCAGGAACGTTGAAGCAAGAATATGTGTTTCAATAGATGTTACTTAAAGCTTGCTAAATGACAAATTTTTGCATTTGGAAAACAAATGCCTACCAGCATTTTTCACGAACCAACATGAGAACATGAGAGCAGATTTTTGATTTTTGTGAAATGGAGAATAATAATAATAATATCGGTATAATCTTAGAACTGTATTTATAAACTTTATAATGGAGGTGGTAGTATTTGTGTCACATATATTGATACGTGCTAGTTAATGAACTTGTTAAAAAAACGTATACTATTAGTAAATATTTTTATGTTTACCCACCCCCTTTCGCATAAGTTTCAAATATTAAAAAATTAGTTGATTTTTTGTCATATAATGAATGCCTACTGCAGATGACCACTGCTTTTTTTTTTCTGCATAATAGGCAGCGTTCAAGTAAAAAATTTTATATCACGTGGTCCTACTTGCCATTGTGCATTCTTGTAACAAGACTTTGCAAGGACTTTCGTTCTAATTTAGCTAACTGATCGGTCACCCTTGATATTCGAATCATTTGAGGTCCGCGAGATACGATAACATTCTATGCAATGACTGTATTTTTTGTATTTTGTATGGGCGCAGCCCTGGCCCCCCCCCAGCCGATTTAAATCGGCCACATGGCCAAAATGGGACAGGCCCGTCCAACACAAAAACGAGAAGCCACCGAGCCGGCCGTGCTCAAAATTTACACAAGGAAAACCACAATTCAAAATTTACCTGAAAAGACTTAATATTTAAACAACCGAGAAACCAAAGCCCGAGACCCGAGTAACAAAAAAGGTTAAAAAAGGAAACATAACAAACACAAAATTACGAGAGCAAATGGTTGCAAGCCTAAGTTAAAACAAAAATCCATCATTCACACAAAAATGAAACTGAGGAAAATAATAAAATCCACAAAGTTAGTAATAACATGAAACCAAGACAAAACAACACAGAACCATTCATACAAAACATAAAAAATGACTGTATATTAATCGGGAGTCTGTTAGTACTTTGTCTTCCACCGATTTGAGCCTAAAATCTGACTTTTCTCTGTCGTTGAGCTGCTTCTGCGGAAGCGTACATTTAGTTTGGGTGGCTTCTATGTAGGTATGAAACTCTGAACTGTGACTGCTGACTTAAGCCCTTTCAATTTCATTATTTAACCGCACGCTGTATTCATAGCATGGAAGAATGAATAAAAGGAAAATAAATGCAGAAAAAAAAAATGCAAATAAAAAAATAAATGTCGAAATAAATGCAGTTAAATATTCATATATCTGTATTAAAGTTTTGTTTATTGTATTCTATTCATCAGTACAGTAAAGTCCTTCAAACTCGACATAATGTGAACTGCGGGACTGTCGAGTTTTTCAGAACTCTTAATATTTAACCCTTTGGCGTCCAACACCTAAATCCATGGTAATTTTGTTTACACTTTTCCCTTTGTCCAGTCTCTTTAAGTCATGTAGTTTCATTTCCATTGTCAAGTTAGATTTTTTTTCCCCCTCCGAACGACATTTTCACTTCACAGAATATCAAAAGTTCCCAAAAATATGTAATGCTTATACGCCTGGATGAAGAACGATAACCCCAATGAACTAGTGTGAGTTTAGTTTGCAATAAGATGCAGTCACAAAACTTCAAACAAGTCCCCTAATGTATCGCAACAATAGAAAGGAATGTGAGCCAGCGGCCAGCCGCTGCCTGACTTTCTTCGTATCCTCGAATAAAGCAAACAGCGTTGCCAAGTGTTACAATATATCTTGAAATTTCTTGTGCAGTTCAAGAATTAATGGTACAATGCGAAAACGGCAAAAATTACAGAAAAAGAACACTCAAATCTTTGAACAGAAAAGACATATACATAAATAATAATTATATGTACTGTTTGTAGTATTTGCTCTGTTTGGCGGAGAGATACCTAAAAGAAGTTCCTAAAACGGTGTCGAGTTATACGGAATGTCGAGATATCGGGAGTCGAGTTTGCGGGATTCTACTGTACAAGTATTTAGATTGAACCCATGATTATCTTTCTTTACTATCTGTAGTATTTATAAAACATTCTCTCTTTCTAGGTGAAACGCCAAGATGATTATGGCGCGGCCTTGCGAGCGCCGCTTGCGGACTGTCTTGGTATTCGTAGCTGCCACTTACGCTCTCTCGACCCTAGTGTACTTGTTCTTGGATCGAGAACCCGCACCATTACTGTTGAGGCCGAATGCCACCTGGTGGAGGACGGATGCACTTCCATATAACATGTCACTTCTCGAAGGTGAGTGTATTTAAGTAAAATTATGGCCTCTGGAAGACTGAAAAATGTGTTGTGCTTTTTGAAAGGAAAACATTTTGATTTCTGTATTAATACGCCATTTTCAAAGTGGGGTAACATTGAAAATGCAAGTCTATGTATTTGTATTTCCTTTAAATCCCCCCTTTTAGCGCTTATTTTTTAAGGTGCAGCTGTTATTAATGCGAAAGTTACAAATTTTAAATAAAAAATGGTTCTCTCATTTAATAAATGCAACAGCTTCTTGTATTTTAACTTAGCGTCTTCTTTTAGCGGAATCAGAAAAATTTCCGGCAAGCTGTATGGGTATGAATTATACGAAATTTCTTTTTAATGTTCAGTTAATATATAAAAATTAAAAAAAAAAAAAAAAATCCTTGCCTAATAGTTAAAATTAGTATAAGTAATACTTTTCAGTATCAGTATAAGTAAGATCAATTTTGAGCTTTGTTTATTAATTTCTTGCATTTTAATAAATAGTTTGCAATTACAAAACTGTTTTTTATTATTTATGTAAACTAGCTCCGAATGAGCTTAGAGACGTTTTCTCTGAGAAACACAGTTTAAATTTGCCAGAGAACTCCGGAACTTCTAGTATCTGCTAAAAGAACTTGCTCTATTTTGAAACAGTAAACCGTAAATGGAATTTCTATTCAAATTTCTTCATCGGACGGAAAAACGAAATTGATTATTTTTAAGTGGAGTTAATTCACACGAAAGATGTTTTCGAGAATGCCGCCTCCATTACTAAGTGGCCTAGTGTGCGTTTCGTATACTGTGATGTCTGAAGAAAATATCCTCGTTTTGTGCTTTATCCATGTTGAATTTTAATTTGGGTGATGATGAAAGTTTGACATAGTGTGGAACTTGGTTCCTTACCAACCAAGTTCCACACTATGTCAAACTTCGTTTGGTAAGGTTGTTTATGTAAGTTAAACATAAACATTAATTGGTCCTTTCCTTGAGGTTAAACCGATGGAAAGGATATGTTGACCTATGACATGTGAGGAAAAACATAACGTGAAGAAGATAGGAGTTGGATAACGGTGATTAACTTGACTGGTATGTTGACAGGTACTCGGCTGCAACAATTCCATACATCAGATCGTCGCATCACTGAAGAGGATCACTGCTACTGTCCACGTCAATAACCATGACGTCGGGAGGACATACAGTCTTCTCACACACACACATACTTTCTTGGCTTCTACCACAGGACTATATAATATTCAACTTTAGGCATGTTTAGCTCTGCGTAGCCGCAAGGCAGAATGCAAATTTCCCAACAATCCGCTAAAAGTTCTGGGTGTTTTGACGTTAAAAATGTCCGTATCATCGTCAAGACAGTACTTCTTTGTTATAGTATGCCCAGCCATATTTGACGATTTTAGATTTGCGCAGAGATCTCAGCTATAATTTCGCCATGCTCGTGAAGCGCGAATGTAAAAATAAACAACACAGTGTATAATAATAACAATAATATTCATGTCATTTCCTAAGAAGATTTTTAAGAATCCCTATCCTTATTATTATTATTATTATTATTTTATCGCATGTAATTTTTCCAGTCAACTTGCATATGTATTAAGCTGTTCTTTACACCATTTCATGGACGTCATCTCCTCTGCCCAAGAATACGTAAATCAAATAGCAATGACGAACGATATTATGAAATCGCTGAACCAATTTTCCAACATAGAGGCCCTTCTTTTTGCAGTTTTTAATACTGTTACCTCCAAATGGTTTCGTCGTTAACCAAACAGTTTTCGTGTATACTCGTTTCTCAGATAAAAGACCTGTTTCTTCAAAAAATGGTACGGCATGTACCTCATTACTTGTAAATTAATGATTGTTAACACCATATTCACCCCCCCCCAAAAAAAAGAATGAATATATTTTAAATAAACAATACGAATTCAAAAACCTTATCAAAAGTGAATAATATAAGAATTCACTTTTGATAAGGTTTTTTGAATACGGGGCGAGAGTAAAAATGCAACATGGTGCTAATATACAATTACGTGGCGAAGTATAAGAACACGCAGACAGATTTTGGCGAGATATCTCATTGGTTGGCAATTCAATTTCGAAGGCCGCTATAACAAACAAGTACCCTTATGACTTTATAAATATTGCCATTGCTCGAGATATATAATTTTTATCTCCTACATGACCTCGCAAATATTTTGCAGATGAGTGTTACCTTTCGAAAAGATCTTTAACTTATCTATCATATTTTAGTTGTATTGCTTTCGAAACTGGATGATTTAGAAGTGGCAAACGCATTTCTTAAGAATTTGAATATTTATTTTTTTATTTTAAAACACATTTAATTTATATGATATTCAACTGCTAATTTTGATGCATTAGAAGCGCCACTAACAAAATTGTTTAAGAAAATATATTTCTGTCACCATGTACTTCGTTTTTCTGTGTAGAAACATCTTACTCTCCCCCCCCCCCAATTCGACATTTCTAGGCTTCTGTTGCGATGATTTTAATCATTACGTCTTATAATCATTGTTTGCATTACAATGATTGCAATCATTAGGAATTTGTAGTTCGCCGCTTCTAAGCTTCTAATACAGTAGTTGTAATCTTGAAATTAAATGTACCTGTTATTTATTTAACGAAAATATTCTCCATATGTAGAAGTATGTAATATATTAGTATATTTAGCCCTTAGTGTCATTAATAATCTGTGCCGTGGCATAAAAATAATAATATTCAGGTATTTAGTAGTCTAGAATACATTGTTATTACGTAATAGTATTATTATGAAGTCTTTTTTTCGCTTGCTGAGAGAAGTATTTTCCGTCCGATTCTCTTGATAATATTACGAGTTATTGAAAACATACCTCTCAGTTATAAAGATTCAAGAATGTTGTAGGGTTTATATTTATTTTAACTAACATTTATTTTAAGCTATCTTTCCTGTCAAGCCTTTATTTCCCCTAGAATTGCCAATGCCAGAGTATGTAAATTTTAGTAGAACGCGCAGTATATTCAAATTTTAGCAGAAGTAAATTGAGTTTAAATAGAAGGGAAACGAGATTGTAAGTGTGCTTTCTTGAATCGCGAGCGTGAAAGGTTGCTAGGTAGAAATTTAAGAACCGCGCGTTTCGGCCTGTGTGCCTATTTCGGCAGTTAGTTGAATCTTTCAACTTCTTAATCAGTAAGTTTGCTGAATCTCAGCTGTATCTTAGAACGCGGTTAAGTTAGTTACGATTATAGAGCCTCGTAGGTAGTGACCTCGTTATTTATTCATCCTGTCATTTATTTTTAGTTGTATTTTTCTATTTTGTTACACCGCCGGGTCGGCGTAGTTTGTGAGCGTCAAGTGAACGCAACTGTGATTTCTAAAGTGAAATAAAAAGGGATTTAAACCCTTCTTACGAGTTTGTGTAATTTACAGTTCATAGCAATCACTACTACTGTTGCTGACAAGTTGGGGGCCACGCAACATTATAATGTAACTAAAAATGACTGCAACAAAGAAATGAGGCTTATCCCGGAAGAATATGCTGTGCATGCGTGTGCGTTTACTATACATATATGTGTTTTAGTTCTGTAATTGTGAATGCTTTATGTTATTTTCCATACAAAGGATTTTTATTCTAAATTGTCCAAGTGCTTTTAAAACAAAGAAGTGTGCAAAATTAGTATAATCATGTTGTAAGGATTATTTTAATTTTCTAATAGTTATTTTTAATTGTGAAAGCTTTTCATTTAAATTCTTGTTTTCCGCTTACAATCCCCTACCAGAATAAGTTGTTTTTAGTATCGCGTTACATATAAATGAGGTAGAAAGGGTATATATAAAGGAAATTTCGCTCACTTCTGGGGAATATTACTTCAATAGCTTAGAAGATCAAAAACAGCCAAGACTATCAGAAATAAGACGATACTAGCCTTCCAAGCAACTGAACAAGCTGAAATTTGCAGAAGATTAATTTCCAGATTTCTTACGATGCCACACAGTCGAGCGAATTTAGTCAAGACTTACGTCTAATTAACCTATCAGAAATAAATTCAGTTTCTTACCTGTTGATGTTAACGGTAATGCCTAGATAACTATGGATATTTAGACTGACCACGTAGGAGCACCCCCCCCCAAATAGTTCAACCCCTAAGTGTAAAGCCACTTATGGGAAAAACCGAGGTGAAATTTTCAGACTTTATCTAACATCTTTATGATGGTACTAAACTTGACTTCATAAGACATGTCAATGGTGCATTTCCATATCAAAATGATACCAAAAAACTAAGGTTCCTGCAAAATTATTTCCAGATATGTGGCTGAGAAGAATTTCGAGCACTATTTTAATATTTTCCCCAAATCTGACCATCTACCAAGTTGTGCTGTTCCCTGAAGAATGCTCGATTGAGGAAATTACTGACGAAAAACTGCTTTGAAAATCTTTCCTCCAGTCTTAATTTTCAAAATTTAGTCGAGAATACGTTATTATTTTTAAATTAGCCTATAACGATTATCTTTAAATATATAAAAACAAAACAAATAACTTCTATTTTATGGATCGCAGCAATTATTTCGTAGAAATGTACGTAAAAATGTTATGTAATTTTTTCCCACTTCATTCTTCTTTCTCAATTCCCAATTTTGGCGAATTTTCGCGACCTATTATTGTACTCGATAAGCTATAACGTATCATGTAAACAAATGCACTAGAGTGGATATTATTTTTCCCAATAACCTGCAAAAACATGTTTTTCTCTCTTATTCGATTGCAGTGCTTTTGTATTACACTTCAAAAAGAGAGATGAGTGATTGAAAGATTACGTTTTCGTAACGTTTAACAGTTCGTAATGGAACTAAACATCGGTTTTCTGCTTAACAAATCTTTCTTTTACTTCACATAATGCACTGAGTTATCATATATAGCGTGAAAAAGGGGCTGTCGAAAAACAGATAATACTTCGTTTTACAGATATCCATTAACTGACCAGCAAATTTTAGCTAAAATTAATAATTGATGGTTTAGTACTGCATATCAGTCAAAAATGTATTTCAGTTTCAAAATGTTAAAAACAGTTTGCTTTATGTATATCATTAAAAAAATGCATGAAAAAAACTGAAATGTGAAGATGTTTTTTTGAAACTCTCAGAGGGATCTTTTACATGCCTAGTTTAGATATCTAAGTTAGACTTTTCATAATGCCTAGTTTAGACAGGAAATTTGACGGCGTTGAAATAGATATAAGATATTACAGTGAATTATCTCACTTATAGATGAGAAGGTTAAAGATTGTAGGGCCTTGGAATCTGATTTAAAGATGCAAGAGCTCTTTGAAACTAGAATTCATGGAGGAAGAATTGAATTGTTCACGGATAGGGATAGTAAAACTTCTGATCAGATTTGAAAAAAATGCCGTACCATTAGCGGCTAGGGCAAAAGCAAGAAGACAGCATTAATATTAAGCATAATAGTAATAAACCAGACATTTGATTTTCAGACAGGTTTTCTGTTTTAGGCGAACTAAATCCATAAGTAAAGATTTGGCCATTCGTAAGAAAATGGCAAAAGTAAGCATTTCTAATGTGGAAAATGAGAATTACAAATTTCTCCTCAAATCAAGAGCCGAAGGAGGACAGTGGTATCAGTGATGTAACTAATGAGTTACCAGTTGAATCCATACACAATAAGGATCAATGTGTTACCGACAACGAGCCAATCACTGTTGACTCACATGTCTTAGGAGATAAACCAATCGCTATGGACAGAGACACCGTACCCTAAGAAAAGTATCAGAACCCCATCCATTGTAGTTAAGGATAAGAATTGAAGCTGGAATAAAAATTGAGATAGATGATTTCGGATGCTAATATTCCGTTAAAAACCAGAAACATGATCGCACAGGAGCATTACGAAATAAAAATCCTTGATGTAAAGGCACATAGATTGCCCATTGCCTTTTTAAATGAGAACGGTCTGAAATATCCCTCTTACATCCTACTAGAGCAAAAGTCAAATAAAACTGTTATACGCAGCTTTCCAAAAGATGCTTTAAGTTGTTGATATCAGTGATGAACTTTTGCCGAGAAATTACCTGGTTAGAAAAGTAGACTTGATAGTGCGCAGAAGAAAAGAAGAAAGGACCAAATTACCGTTATTCTTAGTCACACATGATAGGGCTGAAATAGGTACAGATATTCTAATCTCAAAGTTAAGGGGAGATCTTATCCCGGTCATAGAGGGCCGGTACAACGCTTCCAGTGTTAGGCATTTCACCTAGCTGAGGCGGAGCTAATACATGACCCGTTGCATGAAATGTGCCTGCGTTCATTTATCAAGATGTTGTCCCAAACCAAGAGAAGAGAAGTCCAAGTATGCAAACTGCTCCATGGAACATACGAGCAATTACAGGCTACCCAAAACAAAAAACTATGAATCGGCCTTTTTAAAAAATGTAGCGACAGACTTGTCACAAACAAAACCTATGTAGCAGCATTGACTAGGCAAAGCATGAACATTGTCGATGAAGCCAAGAGAGCTTTCGAGGATGTTGAAAACATTGTAGATGCCATTTGCTCTTCTGGTTTGTGTCAAATGAGCTTTCAAACTTGTGAACCCGCAACTAAATCATGCCCTAACAGCCCAATCGTGGATAGTTTCTCCAATAGCTGTGCTCTTGTTAGATTGCTAGTATGGAATATCAATAGCCTCCAAAAAAACTTAGAGACGAATTTCACTATTTTATTCTTAACAACGTTTTTTTTTTTTTTTTTTTTTTTTTTTTTTTTTTCCAGAGACCTACGCAGCACTTGGAGATAACCTCAAAATTATGTATTGCGGATCTTACCGACGTGATCGCTTGCATCACAGATAATGTGATGTGATTGCTTATGTACACTGTAATATTCTTCCTGTTTAGTGTTCCATTATAGGGCAGCAGTCATGAGATTTTGGTCGTTTTAGTGCATCTGTCAAAGCATTAAGGCTTCCTTTTCGCAGCAATTTACAACTTTCCCCAGATGACAGGCTGACAGAAACTACTCTTACTAATATCATTCCGGATTCTTCTTCAAGTAATAGCTGAGGTGATGCATCAGGATTGAGGATGCAGGAGTACCAATGTCAATGGCAAAATACTTCGGGACTTCTGGAAAATTGTCCAGTTGCTCTTTGGTTCTGACACTCCGACTTACAAATCAACTATTCAAAGACATTTTCTGGACATCTTAGATCTAATTCTATTGAATGCAGGGATGGATAAACATGACGACTAAAACACAAAATGTGCTCACTTCAGATCACGTTCAGATTTTGGTCACTTTGGGAGTCTCTGGAGTGACAGCATTTAAAATTAAAACCTTCACTGACTGTATGTTGTATCATAATCTCTTGAGAAATCATCTGCTGAAACTTCCTCAGGTGAATAATATTTTACCGTATTGTAATTAAATAAAAGACATTGATAGCAATGGACAGGTATTTACTTAATGATATCTATCAGTGAGGCGCAAAAACTGTGTTTTGCATAAGCTACTAGACTTCCAAGTGGTATCAAAGCTTTCATTACGGTAAGAAACAGATTTCATCAAAGATGGGAAATTACCTGAGATCCCAGGCTCAAAATTGAACTTTATTCAGTAAGCAAGATTATCGAACAAGGTATTCAGGACTATACAAAGAAGAAGTGGGAAAATAAGATTGCTGATCTTGAGTTGCATAATTTTTTTGGGGGTAGCAGTTTACTAAAAATTTAAAACGAAAGCATGATTGTTCCAAGCCGATCACTACCAACAACAAAATCCCATGCTCTGACTGTGATAAATGTCTTATATTTGCAAATGATCTCAAGAGATAGTTAATGAACTCCACACCAACAGATTCAAACTTTCTGCAAAATGTTTAAAAGTAAGTGCAGAAGTGGTTAAACACACCAACTGCTCTTAATACTAATGAGCTTAATTAAGAATAATTAATTACTATACTTATTCTTAATTATTTATTATACTAATTAATTACTAATTTACTTACTAATTATACTATGATACTAATTTAATTATACTAATTACTTATTATAATAAGCTTACTTCTCCGAGTGTAATTATAGATATTATCAGGAAGCTCAAAATTAAAATAGCTCCTGGTATTCATGATATCACAAACCTGATGATCTGTAATCTTCCCAGTAATATCATTACTAAACTAACTGGCATCTATAATGCATGTCTGACGTACTGTTACTTTCCTGAGCCCTGAAAGCTGCCTAAAGCCTTCTTGTTTACAAGAATGCTACAAAGTCAAAGAATTATCTCTCGATTAGCCTCTTACCCACCATGGGTCGGTCTTCGAGAGAATCATTTTAACCAGGCTCTACCTGCATCTGTTACCAGAAGAGGATCAAGCTCTACCTGCATCTGTTACCAGAAGAACAATACGGCTTCAGGAGCCTTGCCTACTGTGGCGACTCTGTAAACATGTGTTGTACTCGCCAACCGCGCGCCGTTATCACTAACTGTAACCGAAGGTGGTTTCGGTGACACACAGTACGCGTCGTCGGTGTGGTTGGTCGCTCGCTTTCCTCCAACGTGATTGTCTGTCGAATGTAGTAATTAAGTTTTAATATTGTGATGTGATTAAATGTTTTTGTTATCAAAAATTGGCTCTTATGGCATGTTATGAATCCATCCTTAAAAGCACTGGCAAATTCCAATACGCATAGTTTGTTGTTGCACACAGCCGCAACCACGTGCAACAAATGGTGACCCGGACGTCTTGGGAACTAAAAAGATTCGTACATCACCGTACCACCCGAATTCCAATGGACTTGTTAAGAGGTTCCATCGCTCTCTTAAACAGGCCATTAGATGCCATACTGCTATTCACTGGGTTGATATCCTTCCTACGGTGTTGTTAGGAGTCAGTGTCCAGCCCCATGCATTCCTCAAACAATTGCGTGAAACCATGGCTGCATTATATCCTAAGCCCACAAGCATACATTCTTCAAGACCTGTCTTTGTGCCTAAAGAACTTGCTACATCCTCACATGTGTTCTTACGGTGTGATGCATCAAAAAAGTCCTTGGAGCCTACCTATACAGGCCCACACCTAGTTCTAAGTCGCACATCCAAGAACTATCGGATACTAATCGGCGACAAAGAGACAGTGGTGAGCCTTGATCGTCTCAAACCAGCCTTTATCTTAGCACCACAAACTGTCGAGACTGGTACATCAGTCCCACCTCCTTCGAAGGCACCTTCATCTATTGGGTCTACACCAACATCTGCTACTACGTCAGTTCCTGTGCCTGGATCCCAGAAAACAAGTGCTCCTCAGTATACACGTTCCGGACGTAGAGTCCGATTTAACCCTCGGTACCTTTAATTCGTTGCCACTGGAGGGCGAGTACTGTGGCGACTCTGTAAACATGTGTTGTACTCGCCAACCGCGCGCCGTTATCACTAATTGTAACCGAAGGTGGTTTCGGCGACACACAGTCACGCGTCGTCTATGCGGTTGGTCGCTCGCTTCCTCCAACGTGATTGTCTGTCGAATGTAGTAATTAAGTTTTAATATTGTGATGTGATTAAATGTTTTTGTTATCAAAAATTGGCTCTTATGGCATGTTATGAATTCATCCTTAAAAGCACTGGCAAATTCCAATATGCATAGTTTGTTGTTGCACACAGCCGCAACCACGTGCAACACCTACCTCTAAGCAGCTTTTTGGATTCGTAGAGTTCGTAGGTGCAGCTCTGAGTCATAAGTGTTGCAGTGCTTTTCTCATGATAGATGCGGCGAAAGCATTCGACTGCGTCCGGCATGAGGGGCTCATTTACAAATTGATCTATTTCAACTTCTAAAAGGAGCTGATCCTTCTCCTGAAATCGTATCTATCAGATAGGCTCTTCACTGCAAACTGAGTCAATGCCTACTTTCCTTATTGGAGGATCATCTCAAGTGTCCCACATGACTCCTGTCTTAGGCCTGTGTTGCATTTTTTTTACATGCAGCGGAGTTTTTATAGGCAATCTGGACAAGTACATGATGCTGGGCAGATGATACTGCGATAGCTGCCAGTTCAATCCAGCCTAATAATGCCATTCACAAGTTCCAGGACTTTGTACTGGTAAGTAGAAGACTGGTGCTGTAAATGGAAAATTGCTATCAGTGCAACTAAATCTCAGTGGCTGGTTAGAGGCAAGAGCATCAGTCAAAAAGGTGATTGTACAACCACTTTACCTCTTCAGTCAACAAGTGCCAAGAGTAGACAAGGTCAGCTATCTGGGGGTTCATTTTAATCAACGCTTTCCCTGGGTAATACATATCAACTATGTCCCCGGCATGGTACGGGTTATGACTAATAATCTTCAAGTTTTCGTAGGGAAAGGCTATGGTCTTCTCAAGAAGAGACAAATATACACGACAATCCTGCGCTGTATTATGTGTTTTGCCTCCACAGCGTGGGCAACTGCACCCGAAGTGATCCAAACAAGCTTCAAATTGTTGAAAATGATAATTTTTGGGAATGATTACAAATGCTCATTGTCTCATCACGAATATGCTTCTGCATGGTGATCTAGAAATATGTGGTGTTTCAGACTACTTATAAAAGTATAATGATGAGTTCTTCAGATGAAAACTGAAGTGCACTAAAAGAAACTTTCGCGAATCACTCCGCTCTGTTGCCATTACTGATGAGGTTAGTATTAGACCATTAACTGCGCAATGGATGAAGAACCACAGTTTCCTTACATAGGCTGTTATTTACGTTCTCGTGCAATGCTTTATATTGAATTTGTTTTGTACATAACTTTTTGTATTTTACTTTTGGTTGAATCTTCTCTGGGATTTACTACTTATTATCAGTAGTCATAACAATTGCCTGTGTCGATACCGTTCAGTTTATCTTTATTCCCTTTAACTAATAGTAATTACTTTTGGTTTTTATTCTCTGGGATATATGTATACTCTTCATTGATGACACTGTTTTTCTGCATAACTATGAGACCATGGTATCCCTTTTACTTACCTTCCTCCGTTTTCTCCCTAAATTTTACTTGACTGTTTGCTTGCGAGGTTCCTATCGGATCTTAGGTCAACATAGCTTATAGCAGCCATTACTCTTGGCAAATTAAGCATAGCCATGTCGCATGAAAGCAATAAAGCAACCTACTTGCCAGAATGCGCAAGGAATAGTTTCGGCCTTCTGAGTAGGTATCGCAACGACCAGGATATGGCTTTAGTGTCTTTCCGCTTCATGGTCTCTGTGCACCAGGGAGTGGGGACCCTGAATTGCCAGTTCAACAACTGGGTGGCAAAGAGAGATTTCAATTTGAAGTCTATAATGTCCTGGACTGGGTACCTAGCCCTGTGGCAAGCTGAGTTTGCATAATCATCTCTTTTGGGAAATGCTTTTGATTCACTTCCCTCACGCCTAAAGTCCCAATCACATTATGTTTCAGCTACGTGGGACTTGATGTCGAAAGGGACAATTCTCAGAACCCGCACAATTCCAGGAAACACACGTATCTAGGTTACCATTCTTACTTACTACAAAGACTTGAACGCCAAACAGTAATCGATTATCGCTCAAATCGGGATCACGTGATCCTTCAGAAGCAGAACTTTAGTCTGATTGGTTGTTTCTACCCGGGACCCGAGGCATTTTCGGTGAGGTTTGAAAAATCCCGCGTAGCCGCAACATTGCTTCCGTAGCTAGGCGGGACTTTGTTCAGGCGGGGCTCTTTTTTCTAGGAATCCTGTTTAAACCAGTGCTACCAGAATTTCGTTTCTCGGAAAAGTCCCGTCTAGCAGGGTCTGTAGCCATGTGTGATAACCTCTCAATACGAGGGGGAGTCAGTCCGTATAGTGACTTTCATTCGTCGGAACACGTAAACATATTGATTAATTGCATATATTTATCAGCCGGCCATATTTTTGTTAATGAAATATGAGGAATGGCTCTTACAGTTATAAAATCTTAAAACTAAATTCAAAATATCATTATTGATGTAAGTAATTTTTAAATACATTGAGAATAACTACGAAATATTTAACACGAGAGCAGTGAAGTATTTTGCTTTCATTTATGAAACTGTCATTCAGAGGATCTCTCGTTTTATGCTTATGAAAAACTAGCAGATTACTTTTTTGCGGCATTTATTAGCATCTTCTATTTTTTACCCTATGACACAATGGAAATGGTATTCTTAAACATTGTAGTTGCTTTGCTGGATGCTAACGATTTGATTAAAATGTCTGTGACATCAGAATAATGAATAGTTTTGAATTTGTTTGGTTATGAAAAATCATCTATGTAAAAACTGGATAAATTTGGCTCAGGAACCCCAGATATAATCATCTTAATATTGGAATAATTAGTTGAATTTTTGATTAAGTTTAAAGTTTCCCTTTCTATAACTTAAGTTTTGTAATCTTTCTTTCACATGATTTTATATGTTTCGAAATGCCACCTATCACACTTAAAAGTTCTCACTGACAGCTCACAATTCAGAATTCTATGTATTAGCCAAATGTTTGCCCTTCTTCCCCACCAAGAAAAAGGACTAAAATCACATCAGATTATTAGAATTGATGTCAAAATTTGAGGGAAAAGTATATTAATTGACCTACAGTTTCTTATTTCTAAATATTTTAGTTTAAAAACAACCAGAAAATCATAATTTGGTGAATTATTATTAAATACTTATATTAGAGAACAGAACCATTCTTAGATTTTTCAAATATATTTCTGTTGAGGTATGAAATTTTTTAATTGTTTATAAAAAGCATTAAACTTTTATTTGAACTTTAAAGCTTCCAATTTTTTTAGGTAAATTTATTGACATCTTTCATTTTTGTGCTAATCCATAACAAAGGAAATCAGAGTAAGATCTGTTCAGATCAAAATTTGTTTTCTACCTAAATGAGCACTGCTAAAATTAAAACCTTGATTTCTAAGTTCTTCATTTGTACCTTACAGTGAATGTTTTATTCTGTAAAGATAGCAACACTTTTCTTTCAGTATTGATTAAATTTCATACCATGAATTTATAAAAACTTCTAAATCAATAAATCAGAATAGGTATTAAAATGGATTTACTCAATTAATAGATTCTGTATGCCTTTATTAGTAAATGATTTATGCAGTGTATGTAATTATATGAATGGATCTTTTCCTAGCTAATGTATATAAAAGCCATAGAGATTTTGTTAACATCTGTATATTATTTGCTTGTATATAATTTAATAGATGTTTAGTATTAAAAATATATTTATTATGGAAACATACATTTTATATACTATATGTAAAATGATAGTAATTATAATAACTTTTTAATTACTACTATTTTCATTATTATCTTCAAATACTAAGGGATTTGGTCTTCTTGTTCAGAATTTAATATTAATAAATGTATAGAATTAGACTGTTTGTATAAATGTATTCTGTTCATATTTAAGCTACCTATTTTCTCCCAGAAACACTTTTTAAATTTTTGCATTCTTTATACATAGGAATAAATGACTTAGAGTGGCTAGTTGATTCTCCTGGCTTCAAGTTCCTTATAAATAACAAGCGTTGTGATGGAGATGACTCAATTTTTCTTGTAATATTTATTCACTCTGCTCCTACCAATTTTCGCAAACGTCAGGTTATCAGGTGAGTTATTGTATTTCCTTAAGAAGAACTTAACTGCTTTTTTAGTTTTTAGTTTATATAGTATTTTTTCTTGGCAGTATGTTTGATGAAAACAGAAATGCATATTTTTCTGCATTAAAGTATTATTTATCATATACTTTATCCATTATATTATGTAAAAGTTGTACTTAATTTAATTACTTCTTGTGCATGTCATTATAATTTATGTGCATAAATTAAATTTAATATGTCATTAGAAAGAAAATTTTAATGTAACTGAAAATTCAGAAAAAATTTTCATTCAAAATTTATAGTAATTAGTACTTGAAATTTATATCTGAATTCATACTAAATATCAGCATTATAACATTCTACCAGAATAATCGTAATTAATTACAAATCATGGATAAATAGTAAATTGCATTAGTAAAAAATGTAGTGAAACACATTAACTTTAAAGTCATCAAAAATTTTATTTTGGCATTAATTTTAAAGATATTTTCCTACATTTTTTGTAAGAATCTGACAGAGGTCTTTCTTCCTTTTCGTTATCACAAACAAATTTTTTTTTTTTTTTTAACTGCATATTAAAGCTAAGTTCGTCCAAAAAAATGTTAACCAGATTAAAACCAGAAATTAACATTAATCTTGAAGAAATGATATTTGTTGGTGAGACTCAGATCACTTTTCTCACTGATCAATATTTGAAAAGTTAAAGCCGTGAAAGCCATGAAAAGTTATAGTTGGGGACTAAAATATCTGCCTGTGTGAATTTTTGAAAGTTTCCTTCATAAGTAACATACATGTGTATGGCTTCTCTTTTGGATAATTTTAAATGTATGCATCATATTTGTTAGTTAAGTTACATGCAAACCAAGAGTTGTATTACTAATTAATTAGAGATATGGTTATCAGTTGCTGTAGTACTCTTCTGTTAACTAAGTTATTCTGATTTTTAATGAGATGTAAAGAGAATCTGCATATTTTTTACATAGTAATAACTCTTCATGAATCCTGTAATGTTTAGGTCATTATTCATGAGAATCTGGAAAAATCATACTCTTAGAAATTTATGCATAAACTACTAAGTTTAACCCTAAGTGCGTAAACTTCTAAGATCTAACTCTCAGGCTGAATTCAGCTTTCTTAGTATAGCATTAAAATAATAACTCAGTTATTTGACTTATTTATTCCACATGGCAACAGCCACTTCATTATAATTATATCATAAAATTCCAATATCATTTCTGTTAACACAAACGCCCCCCCCCAAAAAAAAGGGGGGAACAGAAAGTGTATGTATGTTTTTTCCCAGTTAAGCAAGGTTTAACTGGGAGAAATATTTATTCTGAAAATATTTGGTAGTGATACACGTGGGGGAGCTGCACTAGTTACATTAATGATGTTCACATTAATGATGATCAAATCAATGGCTTCTTTGCATATACTGTTTATATTGGAAATAGATCATACTATTTATTTAAATAGAATTTCTGTATAGTAACATTTTAATTTAAATTTTTAGAATCTTTAAATGGTAACTAAGAAGAGACTGTCATTGGTTTTGCTTCCTTTAAGAATTAAACATCTATATAAATTCATATAAGTACACACTTTTAAGTGGCATATCTTTTATTAATTTTTTTAATATTTCTTTTATTAGGAAACTGATCTCATACAGCTTTCAGTCTTTGATGATTATATGAATCATTTCCACTGTAAAGCATCTAATTTTGATTCGTCTCTTAGCTCCCTGTCAGAAAATCATTATGCTGTGCTGATGCTCATTAACACAGCTTACTGACTAAGTCGAGAAACAAAATTTACTTGTTTTGAGTTTGTTTACTTTGTTACTTTGTTTACTTGTTAGAAAACTTAAATAATCTGTAATATATATTGAATGCCATAACTTCATATCATGAAGAAAAAGATCCTAATTTTAAATTACTAAATCATCGTAGAAGCCATATACAGTAAACTATAACTTCTCATATTTGCCTGACTCATATAGTACAAAATATTATTCTTCACACTTATGTCACACATTTTAAAATTATTTACTCATAATATTTATAAAATTATTTACTCATAATATATCATTTAATAAAAAATAGCATTTTTGAAATGAAATAAAAAATAAAATGAATGTAATATGCAATTGGTAAATTAAAAAAGGTTTAATGATTTAGTCAATTCATTTTAGTTTAAAAAGAAATGTTTTATTTTACTCTTTTTATTAGCCCGAAACGACAATTTTCCCAGAAGGTCTATTAATTTCGCTTTGTCATTTTGCATTGTTTCAGTATAAAAGTATGAATCACTTTTCAGATTGTTGCCACCAAATATTAGAGCACTGCATTATATTTAAAGAAATTAAATAATGAAGAATCTGCATAAATGTATGTTTCTCACATTGTGAAAAAACATCAGTACCTCATGACATCAAATTCTGAATAACATAGTCCTCCACTTGAATATTAGCATCTGGAAACCCAAATTTGGAATTGTTATAACAAAACATTTCAGCTGTATTGAAAGAAAAAAATGAAACCATGTTTTGTTTAGCAGGATTACAAAATTATGCATGGAAAGCAAGCAAAAAAAAAAAAAAAAAAAAAAAAAAAAAAAAAAAAAAATATTATGCAATAAAGAATAGTGCTAAAATCAAGTTTCTTGTGGATAATTAGAGTACCAAAGAAAGGACCAAGGTCCAATTCAATTCCAAAATTTAAACTGAATGGCTATATCAGTTAAATTTGTAGTAGATTAAAATCTTTGTTAAACCTTCTTCATTACTGGCAAAAAGCATAAAGATGTCATCAACACAGCCAACTGAAAATGAAAAAAAAAAAAAAAAAAAAAATAGTTTTCAAATAATTTGACCTTAAAATAATGCAAATAATAAGTACTGGGTTGAGATGATTACTCATACATAATCCTTTGATTTGATTAAAGTAATTGTAAGATAATAAAGTGAAGTCTGACTCAGAGAAATGTGGATAAGAAAGATTATTTTTAAATTTCACTATGTGAAATTTTTTAAGCCTAATTTCAAGTCATTTTAATCCTTCTCAATAAAGCATTAGTAAAATGTAATTTTGTGTCAAAAGAAAATGAATTACTGCATGGAAGAAGTATCCTTGAATTTATTGGAAGTTCTAAAAGAACTTCATTTCACTGAGTAAGTATTATTAAAATGTAATGGGGAAAATAAAGAAACACAATTTGAACACATTTTTATGTTTGCAGATTTAGTTACAATAAAGTGAAATTTTCTGCCTTGTATGTTGTATTTGAACTGGATTTTGTTGCAATTTATTAAAGAATATTGTTTGTATCAATAAACTTTTACTGTATTATTTTACAATACTGTTTTCAAGGGCAGATTTAAAAATATGAACTACTGCATTAGTAATTTCTGAAAATTAATCTGAGATAAGCTTGAATAACATTTTAATATTTATGTTATATTTTTAACCACTTTAGATACACTTATTTCTTTATATTTTTCAGGGACACATGGGGCCGTGAAGAAAATCTTTCTCGTGATCCAATGCGAGTAGTTTTCTTACTAGGAACAGTTTCAGATCCTGAGATCCAACGTCGTATTAAAGAAGAAAATGATCTCTATCAAGATGTTGTGCAGGGTAATTTTGTTGACAGCTATCGTAATTTAACTTACAAACATGTCATGGGATTGAAGTGGGTCACATATTTTTGTCGTCAAGCCCGCTTTGTTTTTAAAACTGATGATGATATCTTTGTTGATATATTTCAACTTGCATCTTTCCTTAAAGATGTCTTTGGCGAATCTGAAAGTGTAGCTAATCTAATGATGTGTTACTTGATTCGATCACCTCATGTGAAACGTAGCCAACGCAGCAAATGGCGAGTGAGTTTCAAGGAATATCCTGGTCGAAAATATCCTACATACTGTTCAGGGTGGGGTGTACTTATGAGTCCTGATGTTGTTTTCAAATTGTACCTTTTGTCTTCCAAAGTACCATATTTTTGGGTAGATGATGTTCATGTGACTGGTACATTGGCAAGTCGTGTAGGTATTTCTCATGTTGATTTCACAGAAAAGCTAGCACTAACAGCTGTGGACATGGACAAATGGCTGAACAGTGAAGATATAGTCAGGCCTTACTTGTTTGGTCATCCTAATTCAGATGCAGACACAATATTTGCTCTTTGGAATCGAACAATGCAGTACTATCATCGACCACTGGTATCTTACAGGTAGCATATGTCCTTCTAATCATTATGTTGTGAGTCACTCTATTAAATACTTTAAGAGCATGTTTCATACCCACTTCTAATTCTTTCTAAAATATGTGTTGTGTGTAAAATATGACAGGCTTAAAGTAATTCACTGTATCATTTTTTTAACATGACAAAAACATTAATCATATGTTTTAGTATCTTGAAGAATCTTGTTGTGACTAATCTTTTATAAAGTTTTGCTAAAGTAATAAAATGTGAAGACTGTTTTCTTAATTTTAATTTTCTGTGCTATTGCATCAAGTACATAAAGATGAATATTTTTTTAAGAAATTGTTTTTTCAAATTCGCAGGGTTATTAAAATTAGAACTGTCAGAACCCTGTGGGAGAAAGAATATGAGGAAACAGGAACCAAAACTAAATAAATTATAATAAATAAAGGCTGAATAATAATGACTAATTAAAATTGAATATAAAGAAATAAATCAAATATTAATTAGAGGGATACTAAATAGAATTAAAGTAGTATATCGTAGAAAGTTACAGGAAATAAGGAAAATAATTGAGAGCTAAGTAAATTAATGATAACAAAACATCCTACCCTTAATAAGAAGAAATGTAAGTGTTTTAAACAGTATTCTTCATGCTTAGATAATACTATTTTCTTATTTTTACTCCTAATTCTTTAAAAATCTTCTTGACCAGATACCTGTAACACTGTAGCTTTCCCACATGTTTTTCTTCTTCCTGGGAAAGTGAGAAATAAATTCAATAGTTAACGTATAAGTACTAGTTTTTATAATTCATAAAAGAAAATTGCATTAACAACAAAATTTCTTGCTAACAGGGCAGTTAAATTATCACATAAAGCAGTGTAGCTGATCTTATTTAGTGTTCCAGTGCACTTTATCTGGAATTGTAATTTTGCTTATAAACTGAGAAGTACCAGAGCCCAGCTCCTTTGGGCTCCAGCTGTATTTAAGCCTTACCAATTTATTAATGGCAAAAGAAGTATAAGAGAGTATTATGAGCAGTGAAATTATTTTCATTGATAATTTTTTTCCTGCTGCTATCTTATTTATTTCTTGTGATTTCTTTAAAATGATTCAAAAATGAAATATATGCATGCAAATATAGTATAATAGCACAGAAAATTATAATTTTTAGATGCAGAAGTCTTAAGAATTAGAGTATGTTTGTTTATATGCAAATTTCTTTGTGCATTTTGCATTTAATGTAATACTTTAGTACATTATTTTTATATTTTTAAAAATGTTATTAATTATAATTGTTTTAATGTAGCTTTAGAGGATTTTAATATAAATTCACTATATTTCCAGCAATTTAATTTTTCTAATATTATGTATGTAATATATTTTATTCTCATTAATGTATTCATGGAGTGACTTCTTATGTTGCAAACAAGGGTTCAGGTTGAAGTTTGGTAGATTTCTACCTTTATATAAGAGTTAAATGTTTACAGGTAGAAACTACGTTGATCCACTTTTTTGCTGTGATAGTTTTGGAAAGACATATGATGTTTGCCCAAAGTTTTCAAAGTATTTCTGGAGGTATTCTCTCCTGTGATATGGACCTTGTGTGTTGTTAATAGTCCCTTTTTGTGTAATTCTTGATGCATTAACAAAATGTCAATTCTAATAATTTTCCTTTGTTGATAACATGATAAACATTTGAATGTGATTTTACTTCATTTGACCAAATAATGAAATATTTTATGTAATGATATCAATTTTAAATGTAGAAATCCTTCTCATAAGAAATTCCTATTGTTATGCACAATTGTTAAAATAAATTTTTAACTGATATTGAGTTTATCAAAAGTGATGTAACTTTCTGAAATTGAATGTCATTAAATCACCTGCATGAACACTGTAAAGGCAGCTTCTCTAATAATCTAGATGCCAGATTTTCTGCTTGCGTGTTACACTAGTTAAAACTTTGGGGGATGAAACTGTTAATATTTATGACTTGTTGGCTTATCATGTTTATAGAATCATCCTAAAAATTTTCTTCTAAGTGTTATTTCCTGGAGATAACAAGGGTACAGTTACAAATTTGAATTCATAAATTTTTGTGTTTCTGTTTTATTTGTATATCTGTTTTAACTTTTCAAATTTATCTTGCCATTTAAATTATTAAGATGAAAACTGCCAGTTAAATTTTCATATTTTTCTTTTGTAGTGATATCTTGTATCAAATACAGTGTTTACGTATTTCTTTTTTTGTATTGTAAAAGCTGCTGCTTTCCCCCCTCCCCTTCCTTCCTTCATTTTATTTTCTAAAGAAAATATTTAAATTATATTATAAAGGTGTTTTGGAAGGAAATAAAATGGGCCTAATTAATGTTAAAATTGAATATTTAATAATTTAGCCTTCATATTAACAGTATTTCTAGTAGGCTGTTTGTTTTATTAGTAAATTATCATAGTTTATTGTAAAATATGTGTATAAATAATTTTACTTTTTATCAGTGAAGACTCGTAGATATTATACATCACGGATCCTGTATAAATCTGCTGCTACTGATATTTAGAATCGAAGATTTTATAGTGCATTATGCATTTATTTAAGATATAAAATTAAATTACAACTAGTTTGCACACAATTCACATATTAAACTCATACTTTTTATTCTCAAACTTAACTTCAATTTGTATCTTTTGCTTACTTTATTGCTATGCATGAAAGATTTTTTTATTTCTTTAATGATATAGCTAATAGGATTGGCAATTTCTAAATTGGTATGAGTATTATTTTTATAAATTTTATGCACTAAATTAAATTTTTATACATTTTATTGCCATTTATGTCAGTTTCAAGAATTAGGTTATGTTCTCTAAATTTTCTTTACATATCTTTTTTATTTTATGATCTTTCATTTTAAGGTTCTGGCTTTTAAATAACTTTTTATTTGAATAATTCCATTGCTTCACAGAATAACAAAATTTTCTTGTATTCAAAATATTGTGATTTGTGTAAATGTCTTCCAATTTGTTCTAAATACGTTCCAGTATTTGGTTTTTACCTCTGTTCTGCTGTGAAGTGATATAGAAAATGCTTATATTGGTCTGAGCCCTTGTTTTGATGACTTAACAATTCACTGAAAATACTTTTAAGAATTCATAGAAAATGCTCTTAAAATGGAAAAAAATACCAAGAAAAAATAAAAAAGTCCCCCTCCCCACACACACCAGTATAAAAAATAGTGCTATATAAAATGACGCAATTGACAAACATTGACAAATGACGTAAACCCAAACAGTTGTACATACTGAACACTTGAATTCAATTTTTTCTGAATTTTCAGTTTTACTCAAATATATTCAAATTGCCAAATTATAAAATGCTTCTTTATGTTTTGAAAAGGGAAATGTCTTCTGTTGTCAGTATATAAGTTTATATCGTAAGAAGTTTCTCTTGATATTTACTGGAGTTATTAGAGTATACTTGGGGGGGGGGGACTATATTACTTATTGTTGATTGTTCTTAAGTTTTCTCCTATCAAAATAAGGGATATTTTTCTCATAGTTTGAAAAGCCACAGTTTTTAGTCAAAACAATGCTGAATTTAGTAGATGCAGAATTTGAACCTTTGTCTTTTATAATTTATAAAACATTGGCTAATATATTGATGTAATTTATTGCATCAACAAGTTCCATTTTTGCTCTGGTAAGGATTTAATAGTTGAATTAGGATCCTGGAATAGGATCTGGTGTATGAAAGATTTCCCTCAATTTTTGTTTATGGAGAAATTATTCTGTGCAATTTGAAATGAAGTAGCATTATTCACATCAAAACTATTCGTAATTGACTTTTTGAATTGTTCATTGTAATTCATGCTTACGTTGAGCTCTGTTCCCTAACATATTATAACAGGTTTCAGTGGTAAAGGTAGATTAGGAGCTGTGGGTTTAAAACACTTTATATGATAATGCTTTTAAGAACATTTTCTTTATGTTAGATACAAACCTGTCAAGATCGATATAATTAGCAGGGATTTCTTTAGCAAGATGGTGCATCATGCGAATGGTCACATACACTAGCGTGGAATAAAATATCTTTATTGATTTTTCTATTTTAACCATGTATGGTGCAGCATCGCTAAAAAGAGCAACACATCATCATGTTGGAGATAAAATATTTAGTGATTTTTCAAACACTGATAAATTGTCTGCAATCACTTTTTTTTTATTTCTTTGGCATTAATTCAAATCCAGAGTACATATTAACACATTGCACTATGCCTGCCTAGTAAAAATGAGTTCATAGGAGTTGAGACAGAGTTATTTCAAGGGAACTGCTAGAATATACCTCAAAATGCTCTGAAATGCTCTAAAAGGTCCCAAAATTGCTCTAGAAACTTTAAAAATGATTTAAAAAGGGAAAAATACTCATAAAATGAAAAAAAGGAATGCATATGTTATCAAAATCTAGGCCTTGGTAATAAGTATAATAAAGAAAGGTAGATTTGCCATAATTTGTCTTGTAATCATGGCAGGTTTGGTATGTTTATGTGAATGATAATCAACTGCTTAGGTGATTCTTTTTGTTCAAACTTTACAAAGTTTTTTCTTTCTTTTGATAAGGAAGGAGTATGTACATTTAACTTATTTATTTATTTTTGAAGCACTGATGATGAATTATTATGAAGTAAATTATTTATGAAATAAGATAGCATGAAGGATGTGCTGTGAAATATTAAACTCTATTTCTTAATTTTATTATTCTGTGCTTCCAGTTTCATTTAAATATATTATAACACTAATTTTGCCATTCTTGAAGATTGCATTCTGTTTTCAAATAATCCATCAAGTGAAATATCATTGATTTTATTAAATTATAGTAATTTTCTTTTTATCGTATAACTTTTATGTAAAATTACACATTAACATATTTATTTTCTAAAAAATTACAATTTTTTAAAAAATATAAATAGCACCAGAAAGTAATTAAGATAAATAATTTATGTAGTAATGTGTATTAGCATTCATATTAGTGCATAGCTAAAAGATTGTTTCTTAATTTATATCTTCAAATGCTTTAGCAATTTCATAACACAAGCTCTTTTTCAAGAATTATCTGTAGTTTTGTAGTTTGTTTTGATGAGTATAATTACAGCACCAACTTCTTAAACACTGGAAAGCTGAATGTAATAATTGGTTTGATGTAAGCAAGAAAATTTTGCCATCTATGAATGCCTTAAATTTTACAAAATCTTTGCAGATTTTTGGCCATTGGAAATTGAAACTTCTAACATAATCACAGTACGACCTTATCATTAGTTAACAAACAAATTAGGTGGTGTTAATTAGCAACATATTAAGCTGAAGGACCAGAGCCAATTACAGATTACTCTACTTGGCATGAAAAAATTAATTCATTAATTTTCTTCATATATGTAGCATACTATCTGGTTGAAAATTTCTGAAAAGTTATCATGTTTTCACCTTAGTGTTTATTTTAATTAGTTGAATAGTTGGACACTGGTTTAATCAAATATAATTCAAATTTTTAATTATTCTTATTTGTTATAGTATTTATAAATAATCTGCTCTTGATTTTGAATGATATAATTACTTCTTCATTTAATAATTTATTTTCATATTTTTACCATGAAAAATGGAATAATTACCTCCTCCTCTGTTGTCATAGCATAGCAATAGAATGGATCACACATTTTTGTTAAAAGCTTGACTTAATATTTTGTACATCATGTAATTCATTTCCGGCTATATATTTTTTTTATTTACCTTTATAAGATGTTCACTCTTGCATTGAAATACTGTTCATTATGCTTAGAAATATATTTTATTGTTTTATATTTTTCTAACATGCAAATGGAACTGAAGAATGGAAATTATTTGCTTTTAAGTCTATTACATTACTGGGTACTGCTTAAGAATCTTGTGCCAAATCTTAGCTTTCTACTGTTTTTCTGGTGCTTTTTTCATGTGTGCCAAAATGCTTACCAGTTCTAATGTGTGAATGTAACATCTCTATCATCTAATGTTATGTAAGCCAAATAGAACATTATATAACTGTTTCTGTTATAAATTTTGCTATTCTTATTAGCTTCGTAAGTAATCATTTGCCTTTTTTACAAAATAAATGATCCATGCAAGCTATTTTGCAAAATGAGATGATTCCTTGGTTAAGTTATTATTTTTATGTTTTCTATCTTTTGTGTTTTTGTTGTTTCATGTCAGTATTATTTATTTTTGGATTTTTCTGTATTAACATTATTATTATGATTAGAGAGCATATTGTGTCATTGTAATCTGCTTGTTGTTTCCTGAAAAAAACTCACATCTGCTTCTATGTCTGAAGAATGATGAAAGATGGTATTTGCTATTGCATTACAGAGTGACTTTTTAAAAATATTTTCAGCTAGGCATAGTAAAAAAATTCTATATGTGTGTCTTGCACTAAAAATGGAAACCACTAAACTATGTAATCACGAGATTAGTATTTTAATTTGAAAAAGTCAATTTTTTTTGAAAATTTATTTTATTCCAATAAATTTTGTTTCTCTTTTGGGAATAGTATAATAACTGTAAAGCAAAAAAGTACATTTGTAAGAAAATGCGTGCTAAAAAATATAGCTATTTTAACCAAATCTTTTTAACAGTTATTTAATTACTTAAAAAATAATTTACAATATTCTGCTGTAAATAAACAGATGTTATGTAACAAATGATGTATATAATTATCATTATTAAGAAGTACTAGTACAGACACAAAAAAGATAAGTTTCCAGTTAAAATAGAACAATCTTCTACTGGAAAAATGTCTTATATGTGTGACATAGTAGTTATGTTAAGTTCTGTTTCTTTTCCTTAAAAGGTAGGCACATCAGAGATGAATTTAACTTCAATGTATGCTTATGTAGCTGCTATGAAACTCTTATTATAAAAACTCTTAACACTTCTATTTAGTTGTTTGTGAGATTTGAAAGGAAGTAGTTATTGTTATTGAATCATTCCACCTCAAAGCAACTTAATAGGGGTTTAATTCAATGGTGTTTATATGCTGAAAATCTTGTAAAATGTCTTTTCTGTTATATTTTAATTATGAAGAAATTCTAATTATATAACTGTATATTTACAAGATATAATTTTATAAAAGCATCTCATCGTACTGAATAAATACCACATTTAAATAATGGTTTATATATTCTATTTTTTACTATATTCCATGTAAAAATTTGTTAGATTTAATTTAACTCATTTTTTTTTAATTAACTCTTATAACTTGCAGAATTAAATGCTTTCCATGGTTAGAATGAACTACCTAAATATGTTTTTCACACCCTTTATGGAATCTTTTCCAAGAATAGTGTATTTATTGCATATAATGTAATAATTAAGAATTTAGTTTAATTTGCTTTCACTAAGTTACTTAGAATTGATCCATGTTTAACTCAAATACCATAGCTCAGTCTTGCTTTTTAGATGCTTAACTTGAAAATTAAAACAATCTGTTTAGAATTAGGACATTACTAGTCAGAATCATGACTTGGATGAATGTGATAGTAATTCAAAGTAGAAAAATTTGGCAAAATGTAATGGTAGTCATCAGATCTACTGAAGTTAAACATGTACCATTTCTTAATAACTGAAAATTAATGACAGTAGAAGAGTGACATTTTCATGCAATTTTTATTCCGAGTTTCAATTTGACCCACTTCATATTCACCCCACTTCAATCATTACATAATGAGACTATGTCTTAAATTATACATAGAGATAGATGCATAGATGTGTGGCTGTGGCTGTACTGATATTGATGCATCTTATAAATAGAGAAAATGTTTGCACATTTTCTTTTCTTGTTCTCATTTCCTTATATTTGGAATACTAAGTATAAAGCTTATTCATTATTAATACAATTTTCACTTAGAATTTCACTTTAGAAATATATTCATTCACCTCAAGACAATAGTGATATCCAGTAAACGTAAACTGAAATGAAAATTTCTGGCTTATATTAGAATTTAGGATTAATGATAAAAAGATCACAGTCAAAATGTATTGTATTTTTAATAATTAAGTAATTTTTAGTCAGCTAAATTTTTATTAAAATATAAATTGTTAAATCTCAGTTTTTTTATTATTTTTAATCTGAGAAAATACGTTTTAATATCACAGAAACAAATGAAGATGAATAAATACATTTTTATGTGTGGACCAAACTTAATCATGTCTTCTATGAAACTGAATTCCCCCCCCCCCCAATTGATTCTCAACTTGTCATTCAGATTATAAAGTATGAGGAATAGTACTAAAAAATTTCAATTATTTAATTGTAAATTTTAATTATGAATTTTAATATAAATTCCCTCATTATTAGCAGCTAGGGGTAATCATTTTAAAGTTAAAATAAGATTAATAAAAACATTTTGTGTTTTTAATAGAAATTTCTTTTATAGTGTGAATTTATTCTTCTCTAGCAGCTGAAAATATTTATTAATGTGTGAAATTGTGGACCATTAGTATTGAATTTCATACCCATATTTTTGGAATGTGTACCAATGATTCTTTGTAATTGAGTTATATATTACCTCATTCATAGTCTCTATCATACTGTGTTGCATTCCTTATTTTTGAAATTAGGAGTATGTTTCTCAGGATTATTTTGCTTTTAAGTTCTTTTTATGAGGGAAATATTATGTTTGTGGTATATATCTGTCTTCTTTTGTGTTTGTGTATGATCATTTTTATGTATGTGTTTGTATTTGCATCTACATTTGCACTGTGCATTTTCAGTTCATGATTGTATTGTGGAAAGATCTGAAAATTTGGTATTAAAATCTATATTTGTCTCAAATAATCAATAAATTTTTTTATATAATCATCTAGTCATTTTTATGAAAACAAATTACAATCAGCAGAGTTCTTCATCGAGTTATCTACTTTCTAATAAATAAAAAAAAAAATCTTTCTTTTACGTAATTACAAAAATATTATTTTAAATATGTAACTTAAAAACGTTTTTGAAAATGTGAAATTCACTGAACATAGATAAAAGTGATCAAGCATTTTTAATTTCTGAAAATAATATGAAAACTTTTAACTTTTATTAAAACTGAAACTAAATAAAAGTCTCAAAGACAACCTCTAATATTTCATCCTTGCTTACGGATTTGCCGACTAATAATTCTTCAATATTTTCAAACGACAGATCATCGAATTCTGCTGCACTAATTGTGTATACCATTGTAAAGATACTGGGAAATTCAGTCATTTAAGGGATGATGGGATCTTTGCTTTTTTATTTACTATTTGAGGCCAAAGCAATTCTCATCGTGCATTCGAAGTTATTGGTTAAATTTAAAGCTAGTTCGTATTAATTGATACAATCCATAACTGAGAATTTCTTCTACATATCGATGGCTGTTAAATGTTTCTTCATTCAGTTTATCCCCAACGTGTTGGAATGCATATTTAACATGATAGGTTTTAACTACCGCAAATATAGTTTGGTCTAGTGGTTGTAACAAAGATGTGGTGTGAGGTGGTAGAAGTAAAATTTGAGAGTTAGGGTGTTCAAAAACTGGATGGTCAGGCTTGTTATCAAGAATCAGAAGAGTTTTAAATTCGAGACCTCTCACATGACTTCCGGAATAAAACATTCGTTAAACCAGTCTGCAAAGACAACAGTCGTCACCCAGGTTTTCTTGTT
This sequence comes from Stegodyphus dumicola, assembly GCF_044657685.1. Classification (NCBI taxonomy): domain Eukaryota; kingdom Metazoa; phylum Arthropoda; class Arachnida; order Araneae; family Eresidae; genus Stegodyphus; species Stegodyphus dumicola. The sequence continues at coordinate 212,879,456 of NC_140773.1, read as the reverse complement.
TGCCATTCAGTGAACAGGCTTCTTAGTGATATCTATACGTTTCACAGATTGGGGGCTTAAGGCTTAGTGTGCCAGCAATAATTTAAGTATACGATCTGAAGCGTTGGAACAAAATAATAAGGTCACACATTCCTTAACTGCTTAAAACCCCCAGCTATTTTCTATGATTTGTCTATATAATTTGTGTTGAGCATTTGTTTCCAGAAGAGACCACTTTCCTCTGCATTATGCATCTGACCAGGATTGTAGCTTTTCCCTTGAATAATTTTAGCTAGTTCCCGGAGATTTTATCAACAGATTCATCTGAAAAGCAGTTTCACCAACTTTTATATTATGAACAGCGCGCCTTTAAAGAAATCAACTTTTTTTTTAACTAACCGTAATAAAAAATTAAGTATTTTTTCCACTATTAGCATTTTTGTAAAATAAAAATCAAGTTACAAAAATACTATTCGATAATAATTAATATTCTTATGAAATAATAGTAACCAGATTTTTTTAATTACCATTGCCATAGTAGATAAACCCACTGAATAGTGATAGTTTTATTCAGGCTAACGGTCGGATGGCATGGGGGCTTTCATACTTTTTCCCAAGCGCAACCTCAATATGAGCCACTTTCCCTTAGAAAGTCATCCATGAAAGCATCCCCCCCATTGGCAGATAACTCTGGCTACTCTTGTCTTAACCAGTTAACCAAGCCAGATCAGAAAGGTGTTTGATTATTGATTTAAGATTACTTAATAATTAAAGTAATACAGAATAGACAATGTCTCGTATTTTATATAATTTTGAACTCATTATTTATTCAACATTTATATTGATATATCAGATTTATATGACATCAAATAATAAATCTGAACAGTAGGATGAAAATGGTAGCAATCTGAAGCAAATCAATTTAAAGCTGTTGTGTACATTATCTGATTAAAGTTTAATACTGCAAGAAATAGAAAAGGTAAATAAATACTTCTTCATACAATATAATACTGTAGCTGTGCATAAAGCTACACATTTTACAGAGTAATTAGCCTGGGTTTTGAATACCAGCGAATGGGCTGGCTCCATGGGTGTTTTCTCTTAAATGTAATTTGATGTATTTCTCCTTGCATAAAACGCAACTTGATTCTGGGATCTGAAAAAAGTAAAGAATTATTTCATTGACGAACTAATTTTTATTAATCTGCTAAATTGCAATTTAAAAGTGAAAAAATATTACATTAATTTATTGATATCAGCGTTTATTCAGTATACAACTCGTCATCCCTTTGCCTCATCTGAGTTCCCCTTAACGTACACAATAGCTTAAGGTTCAGTTTCCACTGATACATTGCATTATTTCATCTTTATTATAGACAGTCTTAGGATAAGTAAGCACAATAATAAGGTTCCTTATCCACAAAAGAATCCTTATCATATATCCGATAAGAATTCTTTTGTGATTCCTCATATTTAGGTTAAGTGATCCAGTATACACTAAGGGCGGAGCTCTTTCTTAGGAACAATAAACCATATCTAGGTTAAAATAACACGCCGAACAAATGTTATTTCCAAAATAAAACAGCAAAAATCAGCGTTATATTTGCAAATTTTCACAGGACTAGTTTCGATGGTTTTACCGAACCATGAACCTCAGCTGCCAAAGTGCAAATGAACGAGATAAAATATAGTGAAAAGATGAGAATGGCTGGACAGGAGTTAAGCTACTCGTGTCATCTATTGATGAAACAAGACAACTGAAACATAATTTCCTTAAAGGTAAAGATGAATTGGAATTTGGTTCGTTAAGTAGAATAGAAAGTTTTTTTTTCTTCTTCTTTTTTTAATGTGAAACGCCTCTAGAAAATCTAATTCACCATTGGAAGATGTTTGAATAATTTTGGCTGCAGAAAAAGGGAAAGTGTGATTTTCGGACCAACAATGCTGGACAACAGAGGACTTCTTTGTTTTCCTATCCCTAACATATGCGTCATGTACTTTAACGCGAAATTTTAAAGCTCTTTTAGTTTGACCAATGTAAATTAAACCACACTGACAAGGAATTCTGTGAATACTCTAGGAATTCATATCCGGAATGGGCTCCTTAAGTATGGAACTCGGAATTTTATTGATAGGAGAATAAACGACCCGAAAGTTAAATTTCTATGAAATACGTGCAATTTTATAACTAATGGATGGAAAAATTGAAACAAAACTATAAAAAAAAAAAAGAAAATCTGTAAAGTTTTCAGATTTTAAATTACGTCGAAAGGCACACTTTTTTTAACGTTTTGTGTTCCCTTTATTTATTAAATATCATGTTCTTTGCACTTAAACCTTAAAATTCAGTTCAATAGCAATGTCGCAAAATAATTTTAAAATGAGCCTACATTTAGAATTTCCGATAAACAGTTCCGCTCGCTGGAGATAAAAAGGTCCCCCCCCCCTTAGAGTTTTGCCATAGCTCGCTTTGAAATCCTTGAGTTTGTTAATCAAAAATTTCTTAAAGTTTTACAAAATATGAAATCGATAATAAAACTAATTTCAAATTTGCTCTTCCACATGCGCATATTCGTAGGAGGATTACGTCATTCAAAATTCGATGGCTCTATGTACTGTTGTTTTATCACAATGCGAGAAATAGACATACATTTATGCAGATTTTTCATTATTTAATTTCTTCAAATATAATGCAGGACTCTTAACATTGGGTGGCAACAGTGTGAAAAGTGAAACGGACATTTTTAGTGATTCAACACAAAACGAAAACAGTAGTCCTTCAGGGACACAGCCCTTTGGACTAATAATAAAATAAAAAATTGGCTTGTCCTGCTCTTGTTAAATCAAAATGGCGCGCTTAAAAAAGAAAAATGAACTATTTATTTTGAATTCGTGTTCGTTTCGAATAAAAACAGTATTAGATGTATTAATTTTCGTAAAACTATATTGATTCAGATTTTAGCTATACTGCTGTTATTTAAAATTTTAATAATTGTGAAAATTAATTTTAATTATGCTATGATTTATGCGAATGTAAATATGATGTAAACAGTTTCTTTTCTTTTTTTTTTTAATTTTAAATTGATTTTAATGGAATACAACAAATGGAAGACAGTAGCAAAATATATTTATTCATCGTTTAAGTATGCTATGTTAAAAATATGCAAATTAATAATTAATAATATTAAAACATACCACATTTGCCGGCGTATAAGACCTACCGGCCTATAATACACAGCCCCTTTTTATACCCATTTTTGAAGGATAAAACTTTATTACTGATCATTATAATAAATTTACAATATTTTAAATATAAAGTAATACATATACAAAGTAATACTTTCTGTAAATACCAAATTTATCTGGGAAAGAACACTTTTTAATCTTCGTCAAAATTCAGACACGCATCTCCAGAGCTAAATAAAAAGTCACTTGAAACCTCTTCTAAATCAGTATCTGTGTCCTCATACAACAAATTGTCCTCTGTAGCATCCCTAGTGCATTACTAATGCCCCAATTCTTAAATGATTTAACCAGTTCTCTGTTTTCACAGCATCCCATGAAGCTTTGACCCAGTCACAAACTTGCGAAATGCTAGGCCTCTTCCTTCTTCCTGATGGTGTAACCTCAAAATTTGAAGACTGCATCCAGTTGTTAACTTCTCCTTCATAAATCCCTTAAATGGTTTATTAATGCAGACATCTAAAGTTAGAAGTTGACTAGTTAGGCCTCCTGGAATTACAGCTGAGTTTTCAATTTTTTGAGCTTATTTTTAACGTCTTCTGTTCTGTGAGAACGAAAATGATCCAATACTAGTAGGACAGATTTCTTCAACAGTCCACCAAGGCGCCTCGACCAAATTTTGTCTATCCATAACTTCATTCCTCCTCCTCCATCCAGCCAGCCTTTTGCATGACATCCAGCCAGCCTTTTGCATTCCTTTAGGCAATTTTTCTTTGGATAGTATCTTCCTTTTAAAAATCAATAGTGGAAGCAATTTTGTCGCATGAGCACAGCAGGATAAAACAACCGTGTCGTGAGTTCTTTCGTGCCCTGAAATTTTAACAGTAACTTTTTTTGTACTTTTGGAATCTACAGTTTTGTTTGAGGGCACATCAAAAGTTAGAGGAAAGTCATGTTTCTATTTGTGAAAAACATGGTGCATTAAAGGATCATGTTTGCAGGTCCTTTGAACAGGAAAATTTGCACAAATAGGAAATATGGTCCATCAAAAATCCATGTTTCCTATTTGTGCAAATTCCAAATTTTCGCGTTTTTGTGCATTAATGACGAATCGATGAAATTCAGTAATTGTTTTATCATATTCGTCTGGCATCTTTTGCAATATTTTTGTTTTAGTCCGCATACATAGCTGGTTTCTCTTCATGAATCTTGAACACCATGATTCTGATCCAGTAAAATCGGCAATCTCTCTAGCATTCGCTATGGCTTTCGCTTGATGAATAATCATTTTTGTAGAGACTGAAAGTCCCACTTTTCTGTGGTCTAAAATCCAAGTATTCAGCTCTGCCTCAAGTTCAGACCATCTCGCAGTTCCCTTTCGTAGGTTATGTTTGTTTACTGTGAGTTGCTTTTTTTAGATCCTCTTCCTGATTCCGCCAAGTTCTTATCATTTTTTCAGTTAGGGTGGCCCGAAGTGCCTCTCTGCAGCCCTGTTTACATGTTCTTTAGCATACGTAATCAATCACATGTAGCTTGTATGCTATGTTAAAGCAATGCCGACATTGTTTCTGGGCCATGACTTGCCAATAAATTTAAGAAAATTGAACAGTAGAAATTATACACACTTAAAAGTCGCTCACAAAAAAACTGGAAAGTTTAATAGAACCCGTCTGTGAAAGTCGATGATAGCGCATGCGCATTCACTGAACTCCACGTAACTGTAATATTCCCTTACTTCGCAAGGAAGCAAGAAAACAATCGCAACTCCGAGTAGAGGAAATTTCCAAAAAGGAATGCAATCAAAACTTAGTATCAACGTACAAGACGCACCCCGTTTTTCAGACCTACTTCCAAAGAAAAAAGTGCGTCTTATACGCCGGCAAGTACGGTAGTTTTCTACTTTTTATTGTACGAATTTTCCTTATACGAAGTAAATAAAATATTGTAATCGCGAAAATTTAGGGTATCATATTTCAACGAAAATATCCATTTTGACTACTCTTGAATCCATTTGAGCGATGTTTTTGCGGATAGAATAAAGAACTGTTTTTCCCAAAACAGATTGCAAAATAGATTTAAAATGGATTCAAGAGATTTATTTTTCGTGACATCTGTACGTGACTCTATTTAGCATAACTCAAAAATGAGTAATTTCAATTTTGTATATGGGACAGCTATAACATCTAGTTGTGCATCTGTGTTTTTGGTTGCAATCAGCCGCAGTAAACACATATATATTGTTGTGTTTTTTTTTCTTACTTCTGACACCAATTGTTACGTTATTTTCTTCCTTCACCTTCGTACGGGGTTCGTGTGGATTTGGAGGGAATAACGACGACTTTTGATGAAGCATCGAAACACACTTTATTTAGCGAATATTAATCAGGACAGCTCAAATAACACTTTTTACAGTCGTCAAAAATCTACTCTAAACACGCTGGAACAATCAGTGACACAGCCTTCACACTGTCCGGCAATAACGGTGGAGACAGCTTCACTGCAAAGCTCCCGACTCTGCTCGGTGGTTCTCGGAACTTCACGTACTCTCCACGCTACAATTCGCGATGCACTCGACGAAACACGAGCACAGCTCCCGACTCTTCGGTTCAATCGTTCCCGGAGCTCAACACGCTCTCTCGACGATGCACTAACTGCGATATACTACTAGACTCTTGCGGTGCACTCAACGACCCACTTGGCACTCGCTGCCCGGCTGTCAACTCGATCCACTCAGCAGGGACTGACTCGCTAGACGAGACACACACTAACTCGTAACTAACTATCTCGCACTCCAGACGAGGGACTCCGACTCGGCCTGTCGATGAAGCACACACACTAACTGATTGCGGACCAGCAGGGTTTATACAGCTTTCGTCTTGTGTTTGAGAATATTCTGGGCTAAATCGGTAAGAATTCGTTCCAGAAGGTTCTCCATCCGTCTATGGTATATCGCCAATTTTGTCGCCAAATAGACGATTTCTCGCCAATGTGGCAAACCTGCCTTCCCTTGCCATTTTATGGCAACCCTAAAACTGCTTTGCGGGGAAGCCATCTCACCCCGCCTGTACATTTCGTAACACTGCTCCCTCCTAAGGACTGCACGTCTCGGGCAGTACAACCCTTGGTCAGAAGCCAAATTTGATAGAATGAAAGTTTTAAAACATACAGATAACATAACTAAAGAAAGAAATATTTACACTATATACACAAATTAAACACATAACAATTTTAAATTATATACATTAAAGTTCAGAATGAATTTCAGTCTCAGTCTATTCACTAAAATATACCCGGTTCAAATACTTTTCCACTGCAATTCTCGGATATATTTATGTTTTGCATATCACAATCTGAAGATTAAGTTCTTTGAAACTTTCCATCCACAGAAAGATCTGAAACAGTTTGCTCATCATTCTGAAGTTTGTTCGCATCATGTGTACAGTTCACATCGGTATTTTCAGCAACTGGTACACTCACATTTTCCTCCGTTTCCTGGGAACCAGCTTTAAATTCTGCATCGGAGTCATGAACGGAGCCCGATACCTTACAAACGCAAGTATCCTGGTTTAGACTCAAGTCCTTGTCTGCAAAATCTGCACTATGAGACGCACACATAGTTTGCGAAGTGGGCGAATTTTCTTTTAATACTGGAGCACTCTGCGTAAATTGTTCATCAGCTTCTCCCATTCTCTGCATCACTTGCACTTGGTTCAACACTTACTGCATCACTTGCAGATGGTTCAACACTTACTGCCTGCGATTTCGTAACTTCACTATCAGTTTTGAGGAACTTAACAGTCACGTTTCCCCTTTCTTCCACTTCCACTTCAGACACTTGAGAAACAGGAACTTCATCTGCATGAATTATTTCTTCACCTCTTTCAGAAGCTTTACAAGCCACTTCGTCTATTTCTTCATCTTTACAAACAGTATTATCACTGTCTTCCAGTTCAACTTTGGACACCTGAGGATGAGAAGCGTCTTCCCTATCTTTTTCTTCATCTTTTCGTTCTATTTCTTTAATCTTGTAAGACGTTTCATCCTTTATTTCTGTAGCTTTCTCGGATACTTCACCAGCTACTTCCTTCATCCTCTGATTCTTCAGATGCCACTTCCGTCATTTCCGCATCTTCTTTTATGGCTCCAGTTTCTTCTGCAAGCTCCACTTTCATCTGTAGGAGTTGCTTTCGCAGATTTTCTTAGACGACATTTATTTCTTCTAGTCGGGCTTTCATCTCTTTCAATCCGGCTTTGATTTCAGCCCTCATCTCTTCATATCCAGCTTTTGTCTCATTATATCCGGCTTCCATCTTTTCTTGGAATACAGCAAAGGCAGTCACGAGCTGTGTTACTAGTTCTTCCACTGCCCTTGTCACTGGCATTCACCCTCAAACCCCACTCCTGACACCAAATGTTACGTTATTTTTATTCTTCTGACACCAGTTGTTACGTTATTTTCTTCCTTCACGTTCGTACGGGGTTTGTGTGGATTTGGAGTGAATAACGACGACACTTGATGAAGTATCGAAACACACTTTATTTAGCGAATATTAATCAGGACAGCTCCAATAACATTTTTTACAGTCGTCAAAAATCTACTCTAAACACGCTGGAACAATCAGTGACACAGCCTTCACACTGTCAGGGAATAACGGTAGAGACAGCTTCACTGCAAAGCTCCCGACTTTGCTCGGTCGTTCTCGGAACTTCACGTACACTTCAGACTCTCCACGCTACAATTCGCGATGCAATCGATGACACACGAGCACAGCTCCCGACTCTTCGGTTCAGTCGTTCCCGGAGCTCAACACGCTCTCTCGAACGATGCACTAACCGCGATATACTACGAGACTTTTGCGGTGCACTCAACGACCCAGTTGGCACTCGCTGCCCGGCTGTCAACTCGATCTACTCAGCAGGGACTGACTCGCTAGACGAGACACACACTAACTCGTAACTAACTATCTCGCACTCCAGACGAGGGACTCTGACTCGGCCTGTCGATGAAGCACACCCACTCGATGAAAGACACATACACACTAACTGACTGCGGACCAGAAGGGTTTATATAGCTTTCGTCTTGTGTTCGAGAACATTCTGGGCTAAACCGGTAAGAATTCGTTCCAGAAGATTCTCCATCCGTCCATGGTATATCGCCAATTTTGTCGCCAAATAGACGATTTCTCGCCAATGTGGCTACCCTGTCTTTCCTTGCCATTTTATGGCAACCCTAAAACTGCTTTGCGGGAAAGCCATCTCACCGCGCCTGTACATTTCGTAACACTGCTCCCTCCCAAGGACTGCACGTGTCGGGCAGTACAACCCTTGGTCAGAAGCCAAATTTGATAGAATGAAACGTTTTAAAACCTACAGATAACATAACTAAAGAAAGAAATATTTACACTATATACACAAATTAAACACATAACAATTTAAAATTATATACATTAAAGTTCAGAATGAATTTCAGTCTCAGTCTATTCACTAAAATATACCCGGGTCAAATACTTTTCCACTGCAGTTCTCGGATATATTTATGTTTTGTATATCACAGTCTGAAGATTAAATTGTTTGAAACTTTCCATCCACAGAAAGATCTGAAACAGTTTGCTCACCATTCTGAAGTTTGTTCGCATCATGTGTACAGTTCACATCGGTATTTTCAGCAGCTGGTACATGCACATTTTCCTCCGTTTCCTGGGAACCAGCTTCAAATTCTGCATTAGAGTCATGAACGGAGCCCGATACCTTACAAGCGCAAGTATCCTGGTTTAGACTCAAGTCCTTGTATCTTCATTCGAAGGATGAATTGGTTTCTATTATTGGGTTATATGACTAAGAGAGCTTGATGGCTCTATGAACAATGCAATGTCATCTTTCCCCTGTTGACCAATCTAACGATATAGGAGCTCATCTTTCACAAAGCGCAGACCTATCTTGCCGACAAATGAAATTATCTAAATCATTTTCAATTTTCATGTCAACATAGCAAAAGGTGAATCTGTCAATATTCTCGAAGTAAAAAATGCGCTCATAGGTCTTTGCCTGTGAAATGGCGCAGCAGGCTTTTAGTTTTAATGAACTTCATTTCTTTAAAGACAGTTCACAATTTACTATTTCCCTAGCGGAATATTATAACGATTTACCATTCCGCTCAAATGAAACATCGCTTTGTAATTGTATATTAAACGAGCGGCAAAATCCTCTCTTGCAATACTTCTCGCCTGCCATCGCAAAATTCTATCCCTTAAAACTATTATCTGGCTTTAAATGTAGCAACACCTGTAAACGGTAAGTTTCGATCATAGCAGCCATTGCAAAATCTTCCAAATAGTTGGCTGTAGAAAAGTAAGTTTGCTACTAAACAGGGCTTAATTTCTAAAATCAGAAGTGCCGGAGTTCAATGGAAAACCGTCAGGAAATAGGGAAAAATAATCGCATACGAAAAGTATTCCTCTCTTGCAGTACTTCTTGTATGCGATCGCAAAATTCTATGCCTTGAAACTATTATCTGGCTTTAAATGTAGCAACATCTATAAAAGGCAAGTTTCGATCATAACAGCCACTATAAAATCTTCCAAATGATTGGTTCCAAATGGCTGTAGAAAAGCAAGTTTGAGACTGGCCAAGGCTTAATTTCTAAAGTCAGAAGTACTGGACTTCTGCGGGAGATCATCAGGAAGAAGAAAAAAATAAAGAAATATAATTTGTAAAAATATTAAAATAACTAATAAGTACAAAATGAAATTAAAGTTAAAATTCAATAAACTATAAAGGTATAAATAAAAATTTAATAAATTAACACATTCGTGATAAATATTTAAATAAAAGAAATAAAATATTCGGACCTCTGGCTAGACTTACAATTTCATTCAAAAACAAGGAAATAACTCAGCAAGCCTCCGGCTGAATTTAAGCCTTCAATAAACGCTATAATGAACTATTTCAACAAATGAGAAAAAAAAAAATTCTTTTTGAAGCACGCCAATCGAAAAATGGAAAATGATTAAAGCGTCATTAATGAGAATAGAGAGAACGCTAGAAAGAATAAGAGAATACGAAAAGAAATTTTATTAGAGAAGTATAGTTTCGAAAGCAAAGAGAAAAGTATCCAGCACTTTCTGACTGCTATATCTTGTCGTAATTCTAACTGTCAAGCACAATGTGAATAGGCAAAGTATCCCCCCCCGAAACCGATTCGCTAACAACATGAGAACAAACACAAGGTCTGCACAAGTGAGAAATTTTATCCGCCGTATTTGCTTGCATAGTTCAAGTGTGGAGGAGCTCTGCAGTGAACGGTCACTATAGCTAGATTTGCACGACCAAGGTAATCACTTTTAGTTCTTTTGGGAATAAACCATTTTATCTGCTCTCATAAATTTATTGCACTACCTGAAGAATAGCTGGACCCTTTGATATGTGGATGAAGAATTTTCTTTCTTTAAAAGTTTTAACCTCCGTTCAAAGTATTTAATCCCCAGAGAAAGACAGGCATGAACCGATTTTTAAGGCATATTTATTTTTAAAATTAAATTTGTCTGCAGAAACAGTGTTTCATTTACATAAAAGTATATTACCGGAGCCCTTTTACTTAGGGCTTCGGTTTCATTCCGGCTAGAATTACGATTTACCTCAGTAACTGAGAAGTACCGGAGCCAGGCTCCGGCACAGTTTAAGCTCTACGACTGTTGATTTTTTGTTAATTTTTATAGCTACTCATGAAACTTTGTCTATTGGTCTGTTAGCACACTCGTGGCCGAGCGGCATTTTCAAAAACGGTTCCACCATGCCAACACATTTTAATTAATTAATTGTAAAATAAAAATACCAAACATGTATTTATGGGAAAGACATTGAAGTTAAATCCTTTTTAATTGCTTTATTAATTATACAAGTTACATCGTAGTCGTTTTTTTGCAATAAAATGTTTTATGACAGCGCCAACTACGAGTATATTCAAAGATTGTTTATTTTTACAACAATTATTGTAACAAAGATTATTATAAATTGCTTGATTAATTTTGCAGTTCATATATTATTTACTATATAATTATATTAATTACTATAAATCTCTTGAATTGCGCCAAATTGTTTCCCCCCCTAATCCCCAAAGCCAGATAGCTTCAAAGAACATAATGAAAATACTATGAGTTTAATCGTATATGGCGTAGGTAAAATAAAAACGTTTTACGAATGAACTCTTAGCTAGCACCTAAACACAAACTTCGTCCTACAAGATAACTCGTGGTTGGCAGCGAACGTGTTAACAAAGCTTGGTGGCCAGAAGCTCTTGCATTTACGGAGACAATCAATGTTATTAAATTGTCGATATTATCGCAAAATGCTCTGTTGGCTTGGTGGATTTGTGTCGTAGCATTCGAAATGCGCTTTATACTGTAACAATAGATAAACACTTTGCATATTCTAAAGTTTAAAATAATTTTTGCTGTTAACTTGTCAGCCCACGAGTGGTCCAGCGGTAAAATCGCTTAACACTGGTGTTCAGTACGAGGTTCGAATCCCAGGAACGGGCTGGCTTGCATGGGCATTTTCGTGGTTTTCCTCGTGTGTAATGTGTATACGAGCCAGTTACCCTTAGAAAATCCTCTACGAAAGCATCCCTTCCATTAGGCAGAATGTGCTCGAGGGCTTTGCCGTAATTAAATAAACCAAATATTAACTTGCCATTTTTAAAAATGAATGATGAAAGAAAGAAGAAAGACATGGAGAGAAAACAAAGACGAGAAAGCCTGTGCTCACGAGTTAAATAATTAGGACATTTTCGTTACATGAATGTCGAGAACACATGCAGCGTATTATATGGAAATTATAGGACATGTATCGCCAATGAATCAGTGGTATTAACCTGTATTTTACCTTAATGGAATTCTTGTTCACATCTGTTCTAAGTCTGTTTTAGAAAAACCTGTGTAATAAGTTTTCTGTTTCCAAGAAATTATTGATCCCATCTTTTAGCAAATATGAAACAAAGACAGATAAAGTATCCTTGACGATTTTTCATTTGTATTCTTGTTAATCTTTTGTATATAAGCATAAAATACTCCAATATATAATAAGATATATGAGATAACGATCATTTGTATGGCAAGTGAATGAAAGTTTCTTTTTCTCAGTCTCTTATGAAGACTTCTAATTTTTATTCTTTGTGATTTCTGGCTGTCAGCCATAACAAAAATTTGCCTCCTTTCCGAATAACTAGATAATAATTCTCCTGCAGAATGAATTAGATCTATAAGGTTGATGGAATTGCAGTATTTTTTATCATTCTTATTATTTCATTATTTATTCATCAAAGTGATTTAACTTTCCTGAAACTTCCAGCGAAAGACGAATTTCGAAATACGGCCTATCACTTTCGAGAAAAATTACTTTTGTTAGTGATTTCTGGGAAATTTCGTAGATGATATCAAAGGAACTTCTTTCAGGAAATATAATACCTAAAATACTGGGAATTTTTAAAACTTTTGCGCAAATTTAAATTTTATAACTTTTGCAGGTACACGTAACAGAAATGTACTGTAACATATGTTGGCTTTCTTTAAAGAGATTTAATGTATTAATATACTTCAAAATGATATTTTCAAATTAGATACTTCCAGACAAATTCATTAATAGAAATACACTGGACATTTTTGCTAAACCTTTATCACTGTTAAACGCTGGTAGTTCGACATAGTTTTAAATTTCGGAAAGGGGCTCACTGTTGCATGAGTGTTTTTGTGTTTCTCCCTAAATGTTACATGAATCTGAACCAGTTTCTCTTATAAAGTCCTTCTCAAAGGCATCAAAGAACCCTCTTTGCCATATTTGAAGAAATAAGTAAACCAACATATTCGGTACCAATATAAATTATCAAAATATTCTTAGAATTCTGAAAATATTCAGAGTTTAATATCTGGCTATTTGAGAATGATCACGGAAACTTCAGAATTAAAGTTTACATTAATGTACCTCCAAAGAAATTGTTTTAAACTAAAATAAAACTTTAATTACATATTTTTCAGCCTTTTTACTCGTTAAATGCATGACACTTTTAAGACCATGTCCAACAAAATGCGTGATTTCATCATCCATTAAGTAAAGCACTCATAATCCTTCGTTTGTTTTGTGCACAAAATTTTTATACATTTGTATAATAAGATGGTTTATAAAATTAAAATTTAGTGAAATACGAATTCAGTTCATAAGTTTTATTATATTCAACGACAAAAAGCAGTTAGGAAATTGCCTTACAAAGCATTTTGAATTCATTCTCCCGTTCTAATTATCAAAACTAGAAATATAATCTCCCGTTCTTGTTATCAAAATAATCTCCCGTTCTTGTTATTAAAATAATCTCCCGTTCTTGTTATCAAAACTAGAAATATATAATAAAACGCGAACCAAAAACGTTTTCTTTCCTTTTCAGGTGAATTTGGTGGCAGTAATAGAAATCCGTATTCTGTTGGAGGGAAAAAATCGAAACCTTTTATTCTGCTTCCGTTATACTCTTTTAAAATAATGAAAAAGTGGAGAGAGAGCTGTGGTGTCGCGTGATCAATAAATAATGTAACTTGAATTGTGGTAGCATACTTTTGTGTTAAATATTGTTAGTCTCAATAACTTTCAACATTCTGCTAGAATACAAAGCAATAATGGAAAACGAGTATAAAATATAAGAAAATATGCTTTATGCTATTTATATTTTTTAAGCTGATATTTGCGCCTGAAGATCTCACCAGAAAAGTGATATATATTCACTTTTCAAAAATTTTCAGTTAAACCTGTTATATTAGACTGAAAGGAGCCGAATGCGATAATTTGGGTAGTTTAGAGAAGGGAAAATAATTTAAGTATTTTTCTAAAGCAATTCCCAAAATATTTTTTTTTGTTATTATATGGAGTTATAGAAGTTTAAAACTCAAATAACTAAATTTTAGCAAAAATGTATTTGGATAATTCTTTCTCCGAATCCTTACTTATAAGCCAGTGAAATTCTTATCAGCGCCCATTGCTGAAATCATGATTTATGTATAAGCGGATGGTGCTCTGGATTTTCACACATAAATTACCTTTGATATGCAGTGGGAAACAGAAGGCGTGAAAGCTTACACTAAATGTGTACTGCTGGTAGAGACATTTTTGGCGAGAATGTTGTGGCTTAGGCAAAATTTTAAATGATGATTAATATCGTTTTATTTGCTTTTGTCATTTTTGGAATGGCAACAAAAAGATTATTCAATTTTATTGTTCGAAGAATTGTTTATATTTGCTAAGAACTTTAATAAAGATTATTTACAAATTAAAATGTTTGGATTAAAGTTATTTAAAGAAACGGCGTTCTAATTATAAAGATCAATTTGGAATAAGGAGCTTACAAGGGCTGTTTCGCCAAGAAAGCTATTGCCGACTAATCTGCAGCTTCAGTGTACTATGATCACACTGGAAGATGCACATATGATTACTTCAGACAGTTATCGCAATTCGAATTCTAGTCATACAGCATTTACAGCATTGTCGGCTTCTGCTTATCTTCCCAAGTGCTATCTGCGAAGGCCAAGAAAAGAGGAATGAGCTGGCTAAAAGCCTGGTGCAGAAAAAACATTCATATTGTTACGAAATGTCAAGGTGCTGTGAGATAGCTTCCCCGCAAAGCAGTTTTAGGGTTGCCATAAAAAGCCAAAAGGAGGCAAAGTTGCCGCATTTGGCGGGAAATCGTGCATTTGGCGACATCTGGCGACAAAATTGGCGATATGCCATGGACGGATGGAGAACCTTCTGCTTACCGGTTTAGCCCAGAATGTTCTCGAACACAAGCCGAAAGCTATATAAACCCTGCTGATCCGCATTCAGTTGGAGTGTGCCTCGTCGAGAGGGCGAGTACGAAAGCCTCGTCCAGAGTGCGAGATAGTATCGAGTTGGTGTCTCGTCTAGCGAGTCAATCCCTGCGGAGTCGATCGAGTTGACAGCCAGGCAGCGAGTGCCGAGTGAGTCGTCGAGTGCACCGAAAGAGTCTCGTAGTGTATCGCGATTAGTGCATCGTCGAGATAACGTGTTGAGCTCCGGGAACGACTGAACCGAAGAGTCGAGAGCTGTGCTCTGTGTCGTCGAGTGCATCGGGAGTTGCAGCGTGGAGAGTCTCGAGAGTACGTGGAATTCCGAGAACGACCAAGCAGAGTCGGGAGCTGTACTCTGGTACTTTGCAGTGAAGCTGTCTCCACCGTTATTGCCTGACAGTGTGAAGGCTGTTTCGCTGAACGTGTCAGCGTGTTTATAACAGTTCGACGACTGTAAAAGTGACTTTGGAGCTGTCCTGATTAATACTGGTCAAATAAAGTGTGTTTCGATACTTCATCAAGTGTCGTCGTTATTCACTCCAAATTTACGAACCCCCCACACACGTAAAGAAAAGAAAAAAAAAAGTAACAATTGGTGTCAGAAAAGAAAAACGTAACAATATAAATAATAGGCAAAGCAGTGTGAGTCTGTTGGTGCATATTAATAATTAAACCTTAAATGTAAAACACAATATTAAGAGGTACATAACAGATTAAATAAGTTATAAAATGTGAGTACTAAGTATGGCCATAGGTCGTTTACTATTATTTGGATCATTCAGTCGTAATCATAAATCCTTATAACTGGGTTGTTGATATTAACAAGATTGGCATAAAAGTTCCGGGCGAGCCGGCAGTAAAAACACTTAAAGTTGTTGTATACCCAATTCTTTATGTAACTTTTGATTTCGAACGTAATCTTCCCAAGTTTGGGAGAACAGATATAAATTCTGTACATGTGGCTTCCGAACAGACCTGTCACACTTACTTCAGCAGTGCGGCTTCGCTTTCTAATATCATCTTCTGAAATTTTCAGTCGAAAATCTTTTCAGTTTCTGGAAAAAACAATTTGCTAGAAACAAGCAGTCTCTTACGATGGCTTTAAAAGTCGTGAACTATGTAAATAGATCTTCGAAAAGCTGTGAGCATTGTGAATTTATGGTTTCTATTTTCATGTAGAAAATTAGTCTAGGTTTTTAAATGGTTTGGGTGGTTCGTTCACCACCCAAACCATTTAAACTATATCTTTTATTTAATTTCAATTTTATTTCCTCTTCATTCTTGGGACTAAGTCTTGTAGCAAGTCCGAATACCTGGGTCTTTTGATTTAAAGAAGAAGGAAAGAAACAGGGAGGACAAGATAAACGCGGTGAAGTTGAGCTTATAGACAGTGATAATGTAAAATGTACTGACTGGCTTTTAGGCCTCGTTATTGAATTTTTACCTGGAAAAGATTATGTTACCAAGCTAGTCCGTATACGAATATCTAAAGGAGAACTCTTAGATAAAAATAGAACATAAATGTTTCCCGCTAGAAGTTTCCTTACCTTGGTTTAAAGATTATGAAAAGGTAGCAAATAATAACAATTCTAACAACGAAGTTTCCAGTGAAAATCTTCGCGATGAAGCGACGCTTATACTTACAAAGAAGAAGCGGACGTATTGTTAAACATGGCTCTAAAATTGAACTTAATATTTTCTTAAAATTTACACTTTCTTTTGTAAAAATCTTAAAATTTCAAGTAGAAAATATACATTCTTTCTTTCTTTTCAAACATTTTGCATTGGTTTGTTATAGAGTTGCCTGCCACCAACTTAAGATATTAGAATGTCATATCCCAGAGTTTTAAATTATATTCAGTTTGTAACGAATGGCTATAGGGGAAGTTTTATTTCGTTTTTAGAATCTCTCTTATTTCATAAAAAATGGTTGTATCCAGAATTGGCTCGTATAGTATTCTTACTGATTTTACTTTGTTAGGAAACGATTCACAGTAATAAGCATTTCGGTTTTGGATGCGTTACACGGCAGTATAGCGAGCTGTTTGAAATTTCCTTTGAAAAAGGAATAATTGTAATATTCAGCATTGACATCAAAAATTAAATTCTTTCGTATTACAACAAATAGCTATTATGTCCCAAAATAAATAAATAAAACCTCTTATATACATTTTATAACATATTTTTATAAAAGATTCTTAGTTATAAAGGCTCTCAATATTTTTTCTGAGGTATAAATCATGTAGTTAAAGGAAATATCTAGTGTAATATTAGGGTTAGATATGGTTCACTTAGATACAGAAGATGTTTACACGTTTTTAGAACGACCTCAGACGGTTTAATTAATGTTTAAAATGCGAAGTGTATTTATTTTTAAATGTTTCACATGATACCCCCTTTTTTTTTATGGATCGGGATTTCAGTGATAATAGCTCTTTTTCTTTTTTAGCTCAAAGGGACAATTTGCCCAGAAGTGTTGTTAATTTCATTTTGACATTTTACGTCGTCCACTATAATACGGCGTTTAACTTTTCAAATTGTTGCCACAAATATTAGAGTTCTGTATTATATTTAAAGAGATTAAATAATGAAGAATTTGCATGAATGTATATATATTTATCGCACTGTGAAAAAACAACGGTACCTAGAGACAGCCAATTTTGAATAACGTAGTCCTTCACTCGAGTATGGGCATCTGGAAGCCCAAATTTGGAATTTGGAGCTTGTTTTATTATCTGTTTTATATTTTGTAAAACGTCAACAAATTTTTGATTGACAAACTCAACGATTTCAAAGCGAGTAAGGGCAACACTATACGGGGGGGGGTTATATATATATATAATCTCCATCGCACGAGACTGTGTATCGAAAATTTTGAATAACGTAGTCCTCCACTCGAGTATGGGTATAAGGAAGCGCAAATTTGGAATTTGGCGTTTGTTTTATTATCTACTTTTATATTTTGTAAAACTTTAACGAATTTTTGATTTAAGAACTCAACGATTTCAAAGCGAGTAATTTCAACACTGTACGGGGGGGGGAACATTCTTAATCTCCATTGCCCAAAACTGTGTATCAAAAATTCTAAAGATATGCTGTTTTTAAATATTTTGTGATATTGCTGTTGAATTGAATTTTATGGTAATAAATAAAAATAACACACAATAAGTTAAGAATGTGCCCCTGTGGGTGTAATATAAAGTCTGAAAGCTTTTAGTTTTTTTTTTTTTTTTAAATTTTCAGGGGTATTGTATTCTATTTCTCTTCGACGACTTTCCAGAATTATCAATTGACGTGAGTTTAAGCTTAGAAATAGCTTTTTTCAAGAGATGAAAGACACACTATTCCATAGGCGAAACGGCAGGGGACTTCTCAAGAATACGTTGAAAAGTTATACAGGCAATACCTGTGTCAGTCTCCATTTTTTACGTAGTAGTGGTCATGGTACTTTTTATTTGTTTACAGTGACTCAGTTAAATCCATACTTCCTCAAGGGTAGCAATATACTGCCATTTATCTCCTGCTAAATAGTTTTCATACAGGGTTTACAAATTCTTCTGCATTGAAGGACATGCCTCGGCTTTTTTAAGTTATAAAGCTTGGTTTTTGATTTTGTTTATCGTTGCTACAGATGTATTTAAAAAGACTTTACAATTGATTTCTGCGTCATCGGATTTTCCTTTGTTACCAGAGATTTAAATTAAAAACATTAGAAACAGTACGTATCTTATTCGTGTATTCGTTTGGCGTTTTCTTTCCACGTAGAAGCAATGACTGACGGTTTTCTCCTCTTCTATTAATAATTTTGTTTATTTTTCATCCAGAAATTTTAATACCATGCATTTCACAACGTTTCTGTATTAGGAAGAACAAAACTTATCCTTGATTTCCCAGCTTATTTACTTCTGGCATTTCAAATAATAAGCTGTTGCCAGAAATTTCAATTTCGAAACATTTTCTTTTTTCTTTCTTTTTTTATTAAAAAAAAAATTCTTTATCGAAATCATTTTAAAAATGTGTAAGAACCCTTTGTACAAACTGGATTCATTCATTTAATCTCTACCAATAATAATAATAATAATAATAATAATAATAATAATAATAAGCATTCAAATATAAGTGCTTGTAAACGACAGCTAAATATATACCCAAAGGGCTCCTAATTAAGTTCCATTTTTATGGTAATGATGTTCCTGTTAAAAGTTATGACATTTTATAATACTATATATGTTGCAGTCTCTCTCTTTTACTTTTCTGTTAAAGTGATAATTTTTTTTTTTTTTTTAAATCTGGAAGAATCTGTAATGTTAATAATTTGAAAACACTATATGCAAAAAACGTACTTATGCTTATTATCAAGGGCAAGTATCTTTCTTAGTAAAGGAAAGCGAAGAAAAGAAATCTTTCTACTAAAAAATATTTTCTCCAACATTCTGTAAATGCAATGATATTTTCTCCCAGTAGATGGCAGCATCATTAAACAGACTCGTGCTCCGTAAAGGTCGTCTCACCGTTAAATTGAAAAAAATCGGAGAGAAGAGAAAAACGCATAGACATTTTTTTTTTTTTTTTAAAGAATAGTACTCAAAACTAGTGTCACGTACCTAGAATTTAATTTGGGGAGGAAGAGGGATGCAGTCATTATCATGACATCAAAAGTACTATTGTCAAAATTACAAATTTTCCTCATTTTTTTTCTAATTTCGCCATTTAAAAACTGAATTTATCCATATATCTACAGATATATCAGATTGTGTAAATACAATATATGACGTTTATTCAACTGCGTTTGTATTATTGCGTTATTAATGATAAAAGTTTAATGAAATATCATCCAACAACTATTTCATCAAGTCAAAGATATTTCTAAAAGCAGCTTTTCGATTCACACCAAATAATATGTTTTAAATGTTCATTCTCCCCCCCTTTTTTTTTTCCTTTTCCTGTTTTACTTTTTTTTCTCTTTCTTTTTTAAGAAAGTTTAAAATTTTCCTTTTACAGGTATTGTATACAATAACATACATACATAATCCATTTAAACGCGTTTCATATGTCTCATTTCATAAGTAAATTTTTAGATATCTTAGAGTAAAAGAAATTTTTTTTTCAGTACATGTGGTAACGAGAAATGTTATCAAGAATTTCAAAAATTCTTAAATATTAGGAAAATTATGTTTTCGAGTACCTCAGAAGCTTTAGTCAGCCTATCTCTTACCTGAATATTAACATCCCGGCACAACTGATTCTTTGGAAATACTTAATGCAATCATCACGTCAGATCTGTTATCCATGATAATTTTATAAATCAGTGCGAAAAATCTTTTTTAACTTCTTTGTACGAATTAAAGGAAGTATTGCGATCGCCAAAAATTTCGGCTATCAAAGAAAACATCTATTTGACCGCTCTCGAATGAATGCCTTTAAGCGATTTTTTTTGGTTTGACATCTGTACATACGAACAGAATAAAGAACTCTTTTTTACAAAACGAAGAAGGGATTGTTTTCGTGACGTCTATATATGCCTTTATCTTGCATAAATCGAAAAAGATTATCCGTAGAGCGTTGAAATTTTCTGTATGGAACTGCTATGACATCTAGTTGTGCACCTACATTTTTGTTGCAATCGGCTTCATCAAACGAATATTCATACACGCTCTTAACCCGGTCGGTGAGCCTTGTTTTTATTCTTACATGTTGTTAACTAGTGCATTTTTGCTTTAAAAGTGATTGAATTATGTTGTTGTTATGTTCCGGTTAAGATTTCATAACCTTTAGTTAATCTGCATGCAATAAATGTAGAACAATTTTAAAATGTAAGTCGCGCTAGGCCTAATGGGGCGGCTATTTGTTGTCATTTGAAAACTGAAAGCAGTATAGTGAATTAAGTCAGTTGGTGCCATAACTTTAGTGTCTTTGGGCCCCCAAATGTTAACGTTTTGCGCACCGAAAAATTTCGTCTTTCTGCCTGTTGGCTTCATTGCTTGTTTTGGCGTAGAACCTTTAATTTTAATTTAATTTTTTAAACTGTTTTTAACTGTAATTGGTGTTTTCGTTTTTTCTGTATTTTTTAAATTTCAATGAAGGTGTTTTGAGTTTTTATATATTTTTTCCTTGCCGATTGAATGAAAAATATAGCTTTGATGAAATAGGTTTAAATGAAGTGCAGTAAAAATATCTATAATTTTATAGGCCGTACGAGGAAGTCAATAAAATTAAGGTGCATTGGTCACGTAAGCTGAAATTATTGGTGTCTTCCTATTTCCGCGATTCCTACTTCCGCGGTTGTCAAAAACGTCCCTGTTTCCGCGAAATCATCAATCTTCATTACCCCCTTCCCAAAGGGGTTACATAGTGGGGGGCTGACTGGACACTGGCTCCTCCCAAAATGTAGAAAAACAAAAATTTTTAGATTTAAAAAAAAAAAAAAAAAAAAGATAGAAAGAAAATCTGAAAGGTTTCAGATTTTAAATCACGTCCAAGGAGGCGTTTTTTAAAGAACATTTCGTCTGTTACCTTTATTTATTAAATATAACGTTCTTCGCACTTAAACCATAAAATTCAATTCAAGAGCGATATCGCAAAATAGTTTTAAATTGAACATATCTTTAGAATTTTCGATAAAGATTCTCGCGCGTTAGGGATAAAAATGTTTTTTTCTGTACAACGTTGCCATTGCTCGCTCTGAAATCCTTGAGTTTGTTAATCAAAAATTCATTAAAGTATTACAAAATATGAAATCGATAATAAAACAAATTCCAAATTTCAAATTTGGGTTTCCACATGCCCATATTCGCAGTAGGATTACGTCATTGAAAATTCTATGGCTCTATGTACCGTTATTTTATCACAATGCGAGAAATATACATACATTTAAGCAGATTTTTCATTATTTAATTTCTTCAAATATAATGCACTAAATATAATGCACTTCAAATATAATGCACTAAAATTACCTCACTACTCTACCGGATCGTCAATTCGCTCACTGTATCATGGTAATTTTAAATATGAGCAATTTATTATACTTATTATCAGTAACGCCTAAACTTAAATGTTATAGACGTAAATTAAAAGTAAAGAATTTGATATTAATTTACAATAATAAACAATTTATTATTGTTATTTTTAAGAGAAAATAGAAAGTACACGTAGTGTAAATGCGAGACTACCGAGACTACATTGTGACGTCATAAGCTTAGTCCCACCCATTTAATGACGTCACGCAGCTCCTCCTACTGAACTTTGTTGATGCAGCCTATTCTGCGCTTTTACCCTGTTTTGAATTCTGTGAATTTACTTCAGGATTGTTTAGAGGAATAAACTAGTCCGATTTATTAATAACTTTAATATTTAACGAAAACTCGAATAGTTGCTACATACTATGAAATAACATTCGTAGATGAAAACAGATGAGATTATTTAAAGATGTAGAGAAACTAAGGTCTTTTAGAATGAACACTGTCTTTCAACTTAATGGAGTTATTGCCCTAATGGCGGAATCGTCTGAATTCTATTCCCCGAAAAAAAAAAAAAAAAAAAAAAAAAAAAATTCACACAGCTTGCAGAACCATCTAATTGTTGTAGACGATGCCATCCTACATTTATATCAATTATTCTAAAATTTCTTCATTTTTAAAAACGCGTTATAGAACAAACACAATGAACACACTCTAAGACAATCATCCATTTTCCAAAACTTTTTTTTTTTTTTTTGTACGGTGCATCATTAAATAAATTTTACATGCTCTTTGTTTACATTTATGTAACTAGCAATAAGTTTTTATGTTGTTTATTTTCATTCTTTGTAGCTAATTCTCAAATAGGGGTATTTTAAACCAAGCATTTTGGAAGCCGATGCTGATTTTTTTCATGTTACACTTAATTCACATTTTAGTTAACAAAGTATATAATCTGAATTTGGTTTCTTTCTCATAGATCATCGAAATATTAAAGAAAATACTGTGAAACACATGAAAATACTAGGTACTAGTACTGGTACTGAGCGCACATGAGCTCAATATTCTGTGATCGCAGAACTACCAGGAAAAAAAAATATATATATATAAAATCAGAGATATTAATTAAAAACTAGGAAAAACGATAATTTTCGCTCTAATTTTTCCGAGAGGCAACAGTCTAAAGAAGCTGGAGATAAAAATTTGCTTTATTTCGAAAGTTGTTGCCATTGCTGGCTTTCAAATCTTAGAGTTTGTTAATAAAAATTTCTTTCTAAGTTTTACGATGAAATAAAAATAGCATTGCCGAACATTAAATAGGTTAGTCCCTATTCCAAAAATTCGTGGGAAGCCATTTCAACTATTCCCATCTCCGTACGACTCTAATCAGCCTAAATATTAATTAAAAACTCTGAAAGCACTAATTTTCAATTTTCGCCCTTCTTTTTTGAGTGGCAACAGTCTCGCGCGTTGGAGATAAAAATGCTTTACTTGGAAGAGTGTTGCTACTGCTCGCTTTCAAATCGTAGAGTTTGTTAATCAAAAATTTGTAAGTTTTACAAAATCTATACATATAAAGAAGAGTGTCTTTTTGTTTGTTTGTTTGCTCACATTATTGATTTCTGATTAGTTGCGAGTAATTTTTTGCCACATTTAATTGACTAAAATTGAATATAGGTAGACATAGACATAAATGTTTTAATTTTCTGGAATAAAAAATGAACAAGAATGTGTATACTTTTCTGGAAAATGGTTATAACGGTGACACTCCACGATTAAGGTATAGATATTCTCGACTTCTACCGGTACAGATGTTACGGTGAAAGACCGAAATCTGGAGAATGTCGACTTTCACCGGTGAATGTCAACATTCACATAGTCTCTTGCTGTATGTCCGAAATATTTTCCAAATACTCTTATTTCTGACTTACACCGGTCAATGTCGACATTCACCATGTACTAATGGTGAATGTTGAACATATAACAATATTATATTTTCTTCTCCGTAATTCAGTAGCAAAAAAAAACGCACTTGAAACTTGAAATAAGAACTTAAGAACATGAGAACCTAAAACACACAATACATTCAAAATGAGAAAGAAAAATAATAGAAATTAAAACTTACTTAATTATACAGTACGTTCTAAATGAGAAAATAAAATAACAGTAATAAAAATTTACTAAATTATGTGATTCAAATTCACTCTTATTGCAACAACTTAAACTATTATGGCACTTTATGACCTCTCTTTTCGACTTACACCAGAGCATATCTGTGATTGTTGACATACACCGGTGAGGGTCCGAATATACAAGAATGTAGTGCAATATTCGATCTTCACCGACGTATTTGGTGAATGTTAACATTCTCCGGTGAAACTCGACATTCTCCAATTTCGGTCTCTCACGGTAACATAGACATTTGAAGTGATCACCGATGTTGTCAATTACGTAAAAAGTTAATTTATGACAGCAGGTCTAAGCAGTGTGATGGGACATCATCCTCATACTGTACGACATTATGTCACATTGGATGCCATATAATAAATATTGCATGGCATGGAAATGAAATCCGTTCTATTGATTTGATAGGCGTATTTTGATCCTATGCACAATTTCTTTTCATGATGTCTGTGCTTCATAAATTTTCTGAAGTTTATAAATCAAAAATTAGGTTGAATTGATTAATATCAAATTTCTATTTAATAAACATTTTAATTTGATTTGTTCGAAAAAAAATGTAGTTTATTGGGGAAAAGACACTGAATTTCCTTCTGAATTTGGAATCAGTCTTCAGCTTTTTCATATTCGCCATATTTTCTCAACAATATTTTCTTGGAATCTTAAGTAAAGCGTAAAAACTGAACTGAGTGTGATGTCTAATGATGCAATAAACTTAAAATTTATCAAGAAATTGGGAAATTAGGTTGACAAACGAAAATTATGCTATTAAAAGGATGCATAGTTACTTAGGATGGATATTGATCTCAAATTCACGTATTATGTAAGTTTTTTTCTCTCATTAGTGCGTCCCGTCGTGGTGTAACTGAAAAACACGTACGGGTAGCAGTTCGAAAGCCTGGAAATCCCGTTGAGGGCATTGTTGATTCTCGGCATTTTCCGGTTTGAAATAAATTCTAAATGACTTTACAAGTGGCGCCCAAAGTAAGAAGAACGTGAAAGATCATCACTAAGGTTGACAACTGGGTCATCCTTTAAAGGGGGGACGATTGTAAGGTTTTTCTCTCTCCTTACTGTGTGCTTTCAAGTTAACTAGAAAGCACGTCAGAGTACCAAAGGAAAAATCCAGGGAAGACACTGCATATATTTTATGTTTCCTGCTTCTAATTAAAATGCTTAATGGTATCTACAAGTGAACTGTATGAAAAATGTGCCGTTTAGTTTAATACTCATTCATAAAGAAAATACACGAGTGATGAAACAGTAAAAAGATCTATTTATTGATGCAAAGCAGTGTTTTATTTTACGGTTCTTCTACAGAATGAGATATTTTTTTAACGCCTTTTTCCTTCTTATAACGTGTAATGTGACATCAAGACCTCATTCTCGAATTTGCAGGACAATATTCGGCATACTCTTCCCAGGAGCATCCAGCACTTCCGTGGCAACATTCATCAATGATGCCCCTCTTGACAAGCGTATGATGCGGTCTTGACTTTTTGAGGCGACGTCCAAGGAAACTATGTGCTTTTTGGTCATCTAAAAATGGATCTGAAAATTAAAGAATTCTTCTTGAGGTATAGGCATTTAAATGTTAAAAAAAGTCTAAACTGAAAAATTTTAAGAAATGAAGCATTTCTTTGACATGGGAGAAAAGAATTTGCCAGCTTCAAATTTGTGCAATATTCATGTTTCTGAGATTGGTTTATTAATAAAAAAGAACAATCTCAATCTAACACTAGTCTATAAAACAAACATCAATATTTTAGCTCTAATTTTAAATTAGTTCACTAACGATTCACATTTGTGTGCAGGTATACAGGTCTAGAGATGCAATGAGATCGTTTCTAGTCTACCCCCCCCCCCAAAAAAAAAAAAAGCGTATAGTTGTTTTTCCCCAATGTTTAAGAAAACTATGTTTTCTCAAGTCAGGTAAAATAATCTCCTTGGTCTTTTAGACTTCTGTACAGCTCTTTTGGTAGCGACGCTTAATTATTTTATAAACTTGTAAGGTTTATTTTAGTTACTTTTAATCTTGAAACTCTTTCCTTTAAAATTTTGTTTCCCACTTACAACTCCCTACCAGAATGAGTTTTTAGTGTGGCGTTAAATGTAAATGAGGTAGAAAGAGTATTTAAGGAAGGTTAGGCTTACTTCAGTCGAAAAGCTTAGGAGTCCTTAGTGGCACATGTTTGCCGTCAGGCTACTTCGTTCTGGAATCTACTAAGCTTGGCCGTATTGTACGTGCCTGTTGATAATCGCCGGCTAATTTAATTAAGGGCCAACTACGTTAGGTAATTATGTCTAGCTTCGGCTAAGTCAGTTTAGTTTGGTATTAGATTAGTTTTTTTTTATTTTATCTTGTTTTAAAGCCTAAATTTAGGCTTTCTTGTAAGCCCGAGAAGGTGCCAACTGTTATTTATTATTATTTTTTTGAGTGAATAAAAGGTTATTTTAACCCTTCTCTGAACTTGGTCGTTACATACTTGAATTCAGCGATAGACGCTGCAGAGTTCAATAGGTTCCTCTACGTTCAGCATAGGCGAAGTAGCTAGGAACATTTATAAACTTGAGCAGCACAAGCGAAAATATTTTTTTTTATAATTTAGGAAGGACGATGCCCAATTACCGTGAGGTCTAAAGAATGCTATACGATTTCCTACAGTTTAGAAACAACATTATTTAAAAAGAAATTTATAGCTCTAAGAAGATAAAGCTGCAGCATAAACGGCAAATGAGTTTTGGATAACTCTGACAGAATTGTCTTCAGGGCACCTTATTTCACAACATGATGACACTGCGTAGCCAACTGAATCATAAACTCTATTATTTTAGTATTATTTTTAGAAATATAGGATTTATCAATCAAATATAGGATTTATACATCCTATATTTGATGATTTTCAGTACTTCTAAAGCAAATAATTTATACAGTTAAGGAACTGATATACATTATATATGTTTAGATCTCCACAACAGCGGGGGTCTGACTAGACGTTTATTATAGAACTTCTTGATAGGCTTTATGAAGGCAAGCATTTTGAATGATTCCGTCTTTGAAGTGTTGAAGAAACGGAGAGTGTTAATTTTTATAATGATAAAATAAAGTTTTCAACAGGAAAAATTCATGTTGCCCTTTTTATTTCTATTAAATAGGGAACTATTTCTGTCTAAACCTTTACCTCAGAGATTCCCAACCTTTTTCTTGTATCCACCCTTTCTTCATCGACTGTGGTCATCGACTGTGCTTCACCGACTTTCCATGTAAGCGAAATTCTGCATAGCATTACTAAATATAACTGCTGAATCTCTAAAACGAACTTTGAATGGAATTAGCTTTCGTATGATGTAGATTCGTAGAGATCAATAATACGCACCTGTACTTCTTTTCTTTCTACGAACTGCATAGATGTCTTTCTGGCACACCCAGTCCATGTGTACGAGGAGATCGTGATAGCACCGTCGATGACGTTCCGTGTGCCACACAGATCGCCAATCCTCATCACTCCTGTTGAAATAATTAAAACGATTATTTTCCTTTCATCTAAAATTTACAAGATAAATTTCTAACTTACGATGAAATGTTTTTTCTCTCCAATACTATGTACATGAGCTACCTGATCGAAAATAATAAGAAACTTGTTTATAACACTTATTAGGAGTTCCTAATCAATTATATTGTAAGGTGTTTTCTCCTTCCTTTCCGCATGCTTTCGTGGTGTATCTAGAAACACTCTCGACGCGTACTCGAGAGGTCCAGGGTTCGAATCCAGGCGACGGTATTGTACCTTTTTTCACGTCTCCTGTATCAAACCCTAATAACTCTAAAATCTTCTTTCTTGTCTATCTTTAATTTTACCTTATACATATATTTCAAGCTTATTTTATTATATTAGCAGATGCATGTTATTGATTTTATCACGTTAACAACATTATGTTCCAGCTTGCACATTTTTAGCTGTTTGTTTAATTTACTTAACTCTGTTATTCGGAAATAAATTTTAGTTTTTTGTTTAGTTGAATATGTATTTTTTCAGCTATTAAGAAATAACGTGCCATTCCTAGTTATGCAACTTCAATATCGATGTAATAAACATTTAAGATATTAGGAGAACGAAAGTGTCTTCCAAGCCAGCATGAAAATGAATTCCCAAGTGAAAACGTCCAAGTCAAAGTGAAAAATTGCTTTTTCCAGGTAACTTTCAGCTGACACCATCCAAATTCATCATCCGTCAAACTACCAAACGTCCAAGAGTCATTTTTCTTTTAAGGTTGAGAGCTTTACACTGCTTGAGTATTCCTCAGAGTCGAGTGTTGTATTATTTCAACCAACGCATGATACCGTTTGTTATGATGTTAGTCATCTAAAACCTACCTTTCTGCACTTTTTTTGACAAATAACAGAGATTTCCAGAGATATTTCGGAACTCATTGCATTCAGAATTCAATCTAGAATAAACAATTTAGTCTCTTCATCCACTATAAAATCTGCAGATCTTTGTACATTACATGATTTATCGATTTCGAATTAAACTGCTGTTGCTGTTAAACGTTCTCGCTTGAAAACGATTTCTTTTCAAGTTGATAAGAGAGCTATAGTTCAAAAAAGTTCCATCACCGTGCTTGTTGAGGCTAAAGAGACATCCAGACCCTAGAGACCGCAAAGAGGTATGGTTCCTCAAACAGGCTAAAGGGACATGGATAGTGATCATATTGTTACGAAATGTCAAGGAGTTGTTACGTTTTTCTTCTGACACCAGTTTACTTTCTTCCTTCACGTTCGTACGGGGTTCGTGGGGATTTGGAGTGAATAATGACAATACTACTCGGTGAAGTATCGAAACACACTTTATTGGCCAGTATTGTAGGACAGCTCCAAAACACATTTTTACAGTCGTCGATGAACTACGCTGATACGATCAGCGACACAGCCTCCACAATTATTGCATAATAGTGTCAAGGCGCGGTAAGGTAGCTTCCCCACAATGCAAGTTTAGGGTTGCCATAAAATGGCAAAGAAAGGCAGGGTTGCCACATTTGGCGAGAAATCGCCCATTTGGTGACATTTGGCGACAAAATTGGCGATATCCAATGGACGGATGGAGAACTTTCTGGAACGAAATCTTACCGGTTTAGCCCAGAATGTTCTCGAACACAAGCCGAAAGCTATATAAATCCTGCTGATCTGTAGTCGGAGAGAATGTGCCTCGTCTAAAGTGAGAGTGCGAGATAGTTAGTATCGAGTTGGTGTCTCGTCTAGCGAGTCAATCCCTGCGGAGTCGATCGAGTTGACAGCCAGGCAGCGAGTGCCGAGTGAGTCGTCGAGTGCACTGAAAGAATCTCGGAGTGTATCGCGGTTAGTGCATCGTCGAGAGAGCGTGTTGAGCTCCGGGAACGACTGAACCGAAGAGTCGGGAGTCGTGCTCTGTGTGTCGTCGAGTGCATCGCGAGTTGTAGCATGCAGAGTCTCGAGAGTACGTGGAGTTCCGAGAACGACCAAGCAGAGTCTGGAGCTGCACTCTAGTGCTTTGCCGTGAAGCTGTCTCCACCGTGATAGCCTGATAACCTGGAGGCTGTGCCGCTGATCGTGTCAGCGTGTTTATAGTAGTTCATCGACGATTGTAAAAATGTGTTTTGGAGCTCTCCTGACAATACTGGACAATAAAGTGCGTTTCGATACTTCATCAAGTAGTATGGTCATTATTCACTCCAAATCCTCACTAACCCCGTACGAACATGAAGGAAGAAAATAACGTAACAACTGGTGTCAGAAAAGAAAAAACGCAACAATATGTTTTGATAGTTTATTAAATGGCTGAATTTAGGTGTACATCATATTCTATATACAACACTTGTAATCTCTACTACAACACCTAAATACCTCTTTTTTCTCTAAAATGTTTATGGCTATAACTTATGCGATTAAATTTGTTTTAAAGTAATATGCGAATGTCACAATCAGATAGTTTAAGTCTCAGTTATATATACTATAAATATATCAAATTATAACTGAAATGCAGAGATTCAAACTATTATAAATGATACAAATATTAAAATCTACAGAATATGATCTATAAATGACGTAATATAAAAATTTGGAAGTTTTTTCTTATCAGTGTATATACGAAAACAGTACTATTGTTTTCTTAACATGTGTTAAATAAATGATATTAGTGAAGCAACATTGCGTTGCTTCTGAATGATTGTACTATGCCGAGAAAGTTTTCTATTTATTCATATATACGAGTATTATATTCATTTTTTTTCGTGAAATTATTATTTATAAGTCAATGCATTTGGGAAACTATTGAAGATTTATTACTTTATGTTAATATATCAATATGTAGCGTAAAAAATCTTATTTATCAAATAAAAGCGAACATAAAACAATATTTTGAGCTATTCGTTTCATTAAATAAAATTTATATTTATGCTGTAATATATAAGTCTATTAATTCTGTCGTCCTATAAATCGAAAAAGTTCTGTAATAGTTGTAGCAGAAATATCATCATTGAAATTGCCTTTTTTTTTTTTTTAACATAGTATGATTACTAAATGGTGATTTTATTTTGAAACTTGCGTCTGTGTTGGGAATCAAAATACGTTTCTATAAGCTTCTATAAAAAGAGAAATTTTTAAAAATATTTCTATATACTATATAACTTTCTGAGCAAAATATCCTTTATTTGAGTTTTAGATAAGATAAAAAATGCAAGATTTTATATTTATTTTTAAAAGAGCATCGTTTATAACGCAGCTAGAGGGCAAGCCCGCCAAATGAAGGGGCTGCGGCCAAAACAAAATTTATAAGTTCTACTATGTACACTTGAAATGAAAATGCACAAAAACATTTCAATGTGAATAAAATCAGTTCATTGTTTCCAAGCAACAACCAATTCGTAAATAATTTTTTGTTGCCAAACTAGGAAACAAAAACTTTTGACACTTCAGGTTAATACGTCAAACTACCACGACGTCATGATTTAAATTTAATGTAATATAGTAACCTTTTCTCAATACCAGTAAAAGAACTAACGTGGCAATAACACATCGTGTTAATAATCCTAACCTGAAACGAAAAAGTTGCCAACAGCAGCTTTTTATTCAAAATACTGACATTAACGAAAAAGTTTCGACATACAATGATGTCACATGCAATCATGCGTGCTTTTTTCAACGTCAGAATATGGCCTTATATTAAGCGTTTGGTAATGCTAATATATTAAATATTGTTGTGCCTGTCACATATATCGAGAATAGTCACTGCCGAGAAGGGATGAAATTATTCCCTTACAGGAGAATCTTTTCTCCTCTATTCGATTTGCATAAATGTTCCTACCTAGCTTCAATAAATGTCTTAACTTACCGTGAAATAAAAACAATCTCACTTGTATAACTGCAAATTCCCCTTCGTAGCAGACTTTTTATAGACATATCGATTATGCAGAAATATGTGGTTACACAAATGCGATATGTACTGCCACACGCATTAAAAGTGTCTCAAACTTCAAGGGTAATTATGAGAAATTTTATAAGAAAGTACAAATTTCTACCGAACGGCCTCATGTTTTATAAAAACGGTTTGAAGATTAAAAACTGTAAAATGAAAGCATTTCTTTCTGAAATATGGCACTTCAAAGTATTTAGTTAACGAAAAATGGAAGCTTCATTTCAAGAGTTGTCAACGTGACCCTTGTTATTGTTGTTGCTAATGCTCACATGTCTGATCTATACTCAGTCCAAGCCCGCAAAATTCCTCGTAGCAAGGATTGCAGGTTTACGCCTGTCGCTAGCAACAGCCTTGAGCACCTTACAGGTGACAGTGCGATTTAGCTCAGTTCTGCCCCCCGCCATTTTGATAGAGAACATCCCGATGCGACGGGTCCAACCCTCTTCCCCTAACATCAACCTGAGAGGAATTTCGGTTCGCCACATATTTAGAGTGCCCCCATGCCGCACGGACACTATACACTTACAAACATCTATGCATTCTCCGGGCGAAGCTAACCACTATACCGGTTGGGCGGCGCGTGAATCTTTGTAATCCTCACTACTTCATTGTTGCTTATCTAGCGGTTAAAAATGAATTGAAACTTTGAAAGCGAAATGTAACATCGAATGATAGGTGTCTAAATGTACCTAGCTTTAAAAATGTTTTCCCATGCAGGATCCACATCCACCTCGGCAGCTATGGTGAGCCAAATAAGACATAAGATAGCGCTGCTGCGCAAGGATACCAGAGCTACGCCCATTGTATCTGAAAAAGAAATATAAAATAATCAAATAGAAGAAAAAACACTTTGGAAATAGATTGAAGCAAATAACATGTTATAATAAATTTATAGCATCCAATTAAATTACGTATTTGATATTCCTCCAAAATAAAGCCACTGGTTTTACTATTACATTCATAATCTATAGCCCTTATGAGCGATACGCTGAAAAAAATATACACGATACACAATATGTATGATTTCCTTCATCTGCCAATAAACCCCATACAATATAGGACATATTAATAATTATGATAGCTGTGTACTCATATAGATAAACTAAGACAATGTTTATGTGCGAAGATAGCCCTACAATTCGCAGATTTATAATTTAAATCACTTTCAGGCAATAGTAAAGCGTTGATTTTAATGCGGAATATAAAAACTGAATTTCATGAAACATAAAATTTGACAGGAATTTATAAAACAATTTTTCTGTTAACTTATGTTTGTTACATTAAATTTTATGTTTACCTCTGGAAAATTTATCTTTTAAAAATTTGCATAATAATTGTGAGTAACTGTTTGCAGTAGCTATGTTTGTTTCATTCCATTTATTAAATTAGAGCCATGAATATATGACCAGCCATTCGAAGGCTATCTGCCAGTATAGGTAAAGTTACTTTTATCTTAATTCGCCTGTTGTAAACAAGAAATAGAGGTAAATAAATTTTTAAAACTTTGAATTTCCGAACTTTAATTTTATTACTATAAGATGGACTTAAACCCCTATTTTTTGTGATTTTGCTAATCGCAAGTGACCTTTTCCATATATATTCCATATATACCATATGTACCCCATTGAAGCTAAAAGCAGACATTTTTTTCTGTAAATTATTTTGAAAACAAACGGTTAGAACATGAATTTTAATATTTTTCAAGAAAGAAATGATAAGAATAATAAGAAATATACCTATGTTACATAAATATGAACGGCATGAATATTTCATGTACACAAACGGACCGATTTTTGAGAGTTATTTGATTTACTGAAACTTTCTCTATAAGGTATTTCTCCCGCCTTCTTGGCATGTCTTCGTGGTGTGGTGGTCTGCACGCTCATCGCATAATTGAGAGCTCCGTGGTTCGATTCCCGGCGAAGGCGTTGCATATTTTTCATCTTGCCTGCTCCCATAAAAAATGCCTAATGTCTCTACAGTGGCGCTCGAACTAAAAGGGTGTTGGGTGATGATTCTCCTCACCCAGGATTTGGCGACTGGGTCCCCCAAAAACCCCAGTCGTCCTTTGAAAGGGGCAGTATATAAGGTATTTCTCCCCCCTTCTTGGCATGTCTTCGAGGTGTGGTGGTCTGTACGCTCAGCGCGTAATTGAGAGGTCCCTGGTTCGAAGATTCTCGGCGAAGGCGTTGCATATTTTTCATCTTGCTTGCTTCCAAAAAATACCGAATATCTCTACATCTCTGTGAAATATTGCACATGATATGTCGCAGAAATCATTTACGGGATTCTTTAAAATGGCAAGCAGTTGGCAAGCAATCTTCCCTATGAAACAAATAAATATTACATTTTTATTTTCTTATTCCGAAAATTGCTTTAAGATGATGTATTAAAAAATATATATAATTTTGTTTTGGAAAATGAGATTTTAAAGATAAAAAGCGCTGTTACTGAATTTTTTTATCGCTGGCTATGACAAATCTCTTATTATACTAAGTTATTATGCGTATTATAAAATATATTGTCCTTTATAAAGTGATAAAAAAGGTATGCGCGGAAATGTTACCATAAATTCAAAGATAAATGGTTGAACTTAAGTTCTTCTTTGTAATCTGAAACGCTTTCAATGACTTGTAGGGATTATTATCTTTTTGAAGCAGAAAGCTGAAAAAAAAAAAAAAAAAAAAAAAAAAAAAACTAAATTAATCGGTATAAAATAAATAATCCATATTAAAGATTATTATGTAATAAGGATTACTTTAGAAACTATTTATAACCTTTCATACGGATTTACTATTCTTATTATGTAACAGGGATTACTTAAGTTGTAGGGTTTATATTTATTTTAACTAACATTTATTTTAAGTTTAAACTATCTTTCCTGTCAAGCCTTACTTTCCCCTGGAACTGCCAATGCCAGAGTATGTAAATTTTAGTAGAACGCGCAAGGATTCAAATTATCAGCGGAAGTATTCTGATTTAAATAGAAAGAAAACGAGTTCGAGAGGTGATATTCTTACTTCACGAGCGCGGAGGTAGTTGGCCAGAAATTGAAGAACCCCGCGTTTCGGCCTGTGTGCTTGCCTGGAAGTAGTGTTAATCGTTCAAGTGATCTTCAAGTTTGCTGAATTAGCAGCGGTATTGTAAAACGCGGTGAGTTAGTTACTTTTAGACAGCCTCGTAGTTAGAGTCTTGCCTTTAGTTTCTTTTCAGGTTATTATTTTTATTTGACCGCCGAGTTGGCGCAGTTTGTGAGCGTCAAGAGCACGCACTTGTAATTTATTACGTTGAATAAAAAGGGACTTAAACCCTTAACAAGACTCTGTCTTTTATCCAGTTTTCACAGTCACCTCTTGGTTGCGTGCAAGTTGGAGGCGCGCAACGCTACAAAGTTATCCTAGTAAACTTGAGTAATCCCTAATACATAAGAAGTTCATGCATTGGAGGAATACCATTATACGTTGCAGACTGATTTAAGTTAAGTTTAAAGGCTGTTTAACTTTCTTATTGCAAATAAATTTCCTGCTTTTCCGTATCTTTATTCTATGCCTATAACAGGAATTTAACTGACCAAATTCTGCAGCATTATTTCAAAATTTATAAATATTATTAGTGAACTCTGCGTGTTGATCCAAATGCTGTGGCATTACGGTATTTTCTACAAGTAGTTTTTACCAAATATTACTATTTTTATATAAATATAACAGCTGAACAAGAGGTAATTACTCCATCATAGAGAAATTGATTCTGCATGAAAATACTATGCTTTGAAAGGTTTATTTGCGTTAATTAACCAGTTATTTTATGTTCCGAATCTGTACTGTTATTCTCTCTTTCCATTTTCCTGCCAGAATGCAAATTAGCTCGTGTGTAGTTAAGTGAGGGTTTGAGATTGCTTAGACAGAGCTTGTTCTGCCTTCTGAAAGCCATGTTGTTAATTGTTATTCTAAGCATTCATATCTACGGCATTGCTTTATTTTTGCCGATTGTGCTGTCTCGCCGGTAGAGGCTTAAGAGCCAATTTCCGCAATTAAATATCTCTGCATAGCCTTTGGCTAATAACTACTCAGATTTAAATTTAAATTCACGCCATAAATTCCGGCTAATTTGTAAATATCAGGTGTGCTTTCTATTTAACTTACTTAGTTTTGAATAAAAAGGTCTTTTACACCCTTCCTACATTTCTTTTTCTTATCAGACACAGCAATTAATCGCTTACACGTCAACTGGAGGATTTGCCACAAATTACATTTAGTTAAGGCACAATCCCTACAGCTTGATGAGGAAAATATGACAAGAGAGAAAAATTAACCAGATATTTAGCTTTAACAGGGTGAAATCTATGAAAAGCACACTAAATCATTGCAGAGCATTATTGTCAACTCGATACAAAATATTGTAAATTCAGTGCAGAACTGTGTAGTTATAGTTTAGAATAATCATGTTCTCTTAACACTATTATCAAAAGTAATTTTAACTCCGCTTTTATATATAGACTGACAATTATTTAGATAAGCAAAATTTGTTTGTTTCTGTTCTTTATTGCCATCTTTAAATAAAAAGATGACAGCAAGGGGCAGAAAGATATAATTTCTCAAATAATTATTTAAAATAAAGGCAATCAATTGAAGAAGTTTTCGAAGTCACTACTTCTGGAGACGATGACATAATATAAACGCAAATAACTTCAAAAATAATCCTTTGGGAAGAGATGTTGTAAGATGTAATATATTTGACTAGCATGAAATGGTAACTAGATCTATTTAAAGTTCATACCTGGCGACTACGTACAGGCGGGAAGATGAACACAACAGGAAAAGTGTGTAAAAACTCTTTATTTATCTCAAACTGGATAACAAAAGGCACCGACTAATACGGGCTTACACAAAAACACCGTCCACTTGACGTGAGAACTTAAAAGTAATTTTACAATAAATTTAAAAATAGAGATGTCGTGCTTGATTATACAACTCAATTTCATCTAACTTGCTGACTCAAAAACCTACACTGGCGAAATACCAACTGGATGGGCAGAATGGGTACTCTCTACTAAGATTAACAACTGAACAAAATAACGAACGTGCGTTTCACTGGCGAAATCACGTTCTGTCTAACTGTTTTGTTCCAACCATTTAAATAATCTCGTTCATCTGCTTAATTTACATCGTGGCGAGGAAAAGCGAGGGGGAAGAGGAGGATTCGGGAAAGGTTCAAAAATTAAAATAACTGTTAGTACATCTAAACAGGACTCTATACTGTGTGGTCAAATATAATGTGTGGTCACTAAGGTCTTTTACTCAAGAAAAATGTTTCCAGAAGTTTGAAAAATGAAGTATGCTGGGACGTTATTAGTTCCAACAGGATGGTGTGCGCCCCGAAAAGAAATCGGATTGTTCCTGATAC
Source organism: Stegodyphus dumicola (assembly GCF_044657685.1). Classification (NCBI taxonomy): domain Eukaryota; kingdom Metazoa; phylum Arthropoda; class Arachnida; order Araneae; family Eresidae; genus Stegodyphus; species Stegodyphus dumicola. Next base: position 212,842,463 of record NC_140773.1, on the reverse strand, counting down.
GTTTTGTTCGACATTCAGGACAAAATTTATAACAAGTCATAACATTCGGCTACTCAAAGCACTATCCCAACAGTATTTGCTGGCCTCTATGCTTCTCACACTCGAGCCATTTGTTATTTTTTTTTTTTTTTTTTTTTGGACCAAGTCAAGGCCCCAAAACAAATTGAGTACAGTACAACGGACGTTACTGATGATTTTGATAATCTCCATAGCGATATTTTATCAAAGGTAATTAATAATTACATCACTCATCTTTATCATGTCATCTTTCGTAGAGGCAATTGATTTGAAAATTTCTTCAGCTGATTGCTTTTTATTTCAAGTAGACATGTGAGAAGTTTATATATCCTTGTATCTCTTTTCTTTGTTTAAATAACAATCGTCATTATACTTAAGATCCTCGGGGAAATTGAGTTGTTCTCAAACAAATGCAACTAACATTAACCATTTATTAAAATGCTTTAAGTAAGAATTATGCAGCAGTTAATAAAACAGTCAAAGTAAGACAGACTTAAAGAGTAGGCCTTAAATTTAACTCTTAAAGTAGTCCTGAAGTTAAACTCTTTCAGAGTAGGCCTTGAATTAAAGAAACAACACCCCAATTTCGTTAGAAATTTACTTCTTTCAAAACGTTTTAGTTTATATGATAAATGGGAATCGCAATAACAAAACAGTAGCGAGAAGAAAAATAACCAATAAAGTAAGATAGAGAAAGGAAAGACAGTTGATTGTACGTGAATCTAACATTCAATTTCGAAAGTTGAAAAGGATGCGGAAGAAAAATTTCATTTGGTGGCATGCATTATTGGTGATTTTAAATTCAGTTTCAAACTAAAAAAAAGTTTCAAAAAATTGCGGGGGAAGCAGTTTACTTTAAAATACGAAATTTTGTCTGGATTTAAATCCTGTACCAGCAATTTGAATAGATTTTTATGCTTTTTTGGCAGTTAAGTTTCCAAAATAAGTGGAACGAAAGAAATTTATTTCTGCTTTTGAAAACGCTCGAGGAAGCCTTAATCTTATCATAGAAAAGGTTCCTATTTATACTTTAAATAGTCTCTTGCTCTTAGAAATTCTTGGGTAGTCTTTTGATTCGATGAGAACAAGTTTATGTTTTGAATTCTCAGGTCTCAACAATGCATTTTATAGAAGGTAAACTGGAAAGAAAATTAAATCAGAGGTCAAAGATTATTTTGAATAGTTTTTAATAAAGTTGGAACAAATCTTACTACATTTTTTTCGAATACGAATCGGAATCCGAATTTTACAGTGTTCCTTAATCTTTCGAATCTCTGGGGTCTTTCTTACAAGAATAATGAAAAAGTAAAATAAAGAATTGTGGCTTCGTCGCTAAAGAGAACATTCTCCATTAAGTTCTCATTATCCACAGCTTCCAACGAATCATAACACATGGTTTGCCGAACTGCATAGTCCTCGGCTTCAAGCTTATGCACAGTTTGAATGTGGTAGGCACCCTTGTTTAAATGACAGTGTAGAGTTTTCCAAACAGTAGAATGCGAAATACCGAGCTCCCAGCTAAGTTTTCGTGCAGATGCCTGAGGGGCTACGCGTCATCGCTTCTTGTACGCTTTGCATAACTCGTGGCGTTCTTAAAGGTCTCCCAGAACGGTCTTCATCTTTGACACTACCATTTCGCTTGAATTTGTTTACCAAGGTTTTAATAGCTGCTCTGGTAGGGGCTTGTTTCCTGAATTTGTGGGTGAAGTCCTCCTGCACCTGTTGATACGTTAATACACGTGTACGGGCACAAACAGTGGCTATTCTTTCTTCTGTTGACAACATTCTTTCAGAGCCTCTCCCCAAAAATTGGAATTAGAACGTATTTCTCAAAAATGTATAGAAACTTTATAAACACCCTGTATAAGCGACGGGAGAAAGGGCGGCTTGAGTATATAACATATATTTGATCTCAGATTGAAGAACATTGTAATTAATCAAAATAAAAATTCGCAGAAAATTTATTTCATTTATTCATTGAGAAAGTAACTGCAAACAACTTATATATCATCGCTATATTTCTGAATTCGCAAAATATTCACGCAGACATTTTAAACAAATTCCTTTAAACAGTTAACTTTTAAAATATAAAAGAAAAAAAACTGATATGTATTTCGCGCATTAAAAAATTGTAAAAAATAGTTAAAAAATTGTTTTCTATAATGCGCATATCTCATCGAATATTCAATGTTTTTATTTTAGATTTCAGTTTAATGTTTTTCTCGAATTTTATCACATTTTATATGTTTTATTAAATCTGGTTGAAAACTCTGCACATTATTAAAAAAAAAGATGTGAAGAAAATGAAATTAAGGAAACTTTTATTCTTTATAGGGTCTGGGGTGCTTTGGTAGCATTAACTAAGTCTTAACTCCGCGCAGATGTAGAGCGAATCCTCACTGCATCTGAAATTAACTGCAAAATCTTAAGAAGGTTTAACAAACCTTTCATTTCATCAGAACTTGAATATAAAACGCATGCCTTGCGCTTACAAGTCAACCACCATTCGTGGTTAGCTAACTTGACAGGAAAAAGTGGACGAAGCACCAGAACCTTCGCCTATGGATTTCAGGTTTTGCTTTATCACACTATTCCAACACAGCATCCATCATGGGACATACTGCAACTCGCCTCGGGAACCACCTCAGCAAGGAATCTAGTATACAGTTTTCTCATCTTTCTCACCTTTCTCCTACTGGACGGGCCTTTCGTTTTACTGGTCTCGTCATGAGAAAACTAATTTTAAACTAAATCTAGTAGCCAAAAGCTACACAATTGGTTTAACACGAAGTTAGCTCACAGTTTCTCATCGGCGTAACAATGTCGGCAGCTATAATGCAAAGCCGAAGAATAATATCTTATATGAACCCCAAGAAGCCTAGTAACGTGGCATCGAAAGGCAGAAACACGCAGTCTTAAGATGCAAAACTCCTCAGCTTGAATACTGCTAACTTAATTTGCATTCTGGTAGAGAAATGGAAAAGAGAAATGACAGTAATGATCTAAATTATAATAACTAGTTAGATTTACAAAGGTTCCAAATTTATAAAAATATTATTGTAATAGATTATCATGTCAAGCCTTTATTTACTTTTTATTTTCTTTTTGATCTTATTAAATTTTATTACGAAATTCGTATTTTTAATTTCCTATTCCTATATTTGCTTTTATTGCTTATAAGTTCTCTGTTAGAGCGTCTCTAATTCCCTCTTTCGATTTTTCTCATCATCGTTGCGTTGGTTTAGGTTGCGCTACCACGACATTTGTTATCCCCGCCTTCTAACAAGTGTTCCCACTTTACGAAGCATAATGTTTAACTCATGATTGACTTGACGCAAGGCATAGATCTTTAACAGACTGATTATCTTGAACTTATGCTTGACATAGATGTTTAACTTATGACTGATTATCTTTAACTTATGATTGATGTAGATCTTTTAACTTATGATTGATTAACTTGTGATTGAATCTTTAAGTTATCACTGACTCTTTAAAAGGCACAAATTTTTAACTTATGATTGATTCTATCAGAAATAGATCTTTAACTTAGGATTAACAAATTGCCAGTAATCTGGGCTGTGACCATTAGATCCGGCTTTAATTCACGTTTCAAACTAAAACTTTACCTAGTTTGAAAACCACATACATATAATAGCCGAAATGCAATTTATAATATATTTAATTCGTGTGAGAAAAAATATCTTACTAATAATTTTATAAGCATTTGTATCATTGTTCTATTTAACAAAAAATATTTCTAACACTCTATTATATTCTTCGGTGCTCAGCTATCGTTTGCGCGCCAAGTAATGTCATAAATTTTCTGATCCGTTAGCAATTTAATAAATTTAATGAGAAAATTTGCAAAGAATGACGCCAAAATAATACTATTTCTGACTGATATAATTTTAATAACTCTATAAGGTATTTTCTTCCTCCTTCAAGCATGCCTTCCTGGTGTAATGGTAGCACACTCGGAGCGTATTCGAGAGGTCCAGGTTCGAGTCCCTGGAAGGGCATTGCTCCTTTTTCATGTCTGCTGCTTCAAAAAAACCTAATGGCTCAGTGGCGCCAGAACTAAAATGTGGTGGATTTGTGTGAATAAAATGTGTCTTCACCACCAGGATTTGGCGATTAGGTCCCCTAATCCCCAGTCACCCTTCCCTCCTTCCAGCATGCCTTCGAGAGGTTCAGGTTCGAGTCGTGACGAGGGCATTGCTCATTTTTCCCACTTCCTGCTTAAAATAACCTAATGTCTCTACAATGGCGCCCGAACCAAAAGGTAGTGGATGACTATTCTTCACCACCAGGATTTGACGATTGGGTTCCCTAATCCCCAGTCGCCCTTTAAAAGGAGGAGTCTAAGGTATTTTCTCTCTCCTTTCTGTATGCCTTCGTTGTATAACTGTAGCACACTCGGCGCGTATTCGAGAAGTCCAGGTTCGAGTACCGGCGAAGGTATTGTACATTTTTCACATATCCTGCTTCGAAGAAAACTTAATGTCTTCCCAACTCTAATTCATATGCTTAATAATTGCCTAATTTTCAATATTATAAACTTTTGCACTATTTTGTATAATTAATGAGAGATATTTCTGTCCATTTCTCCTGTATTAATTATAATACTTAATTTTACAGTTTTTATATGCTCTAATAACATTCTAACGCATATATTTTCAAATGTTTATTTCAGAATTATTATTTAAGTTTATTCTTTGGTAATCCTCATTTTGTGATTGCATCAATTTTACAAGCTACATATAATGAACTTTTTATGAATTAATTAGAAAGCAAATGATTCACAATGTGTTAATTAAGATTTTTTTAAAATTCAGTCTCACTCAAAAAAATGCTGTTTACATAATAGTTAGTTTAATATTAATAGCTAAGAGCAGGAACTGGTACTTTACCCGGTGTCAACGGATGCTGTCCTTTGACTATAACTCAAGGCTTTCAAGATTCAATACGCAGTTTCCAGGATAACTCAATTTTCGATGTTCAATTTTCGAGGTACTCAATTTTCGATGTTCAATTTTCGAGGTACTCAATTTTCGATGTTCAATTTTCGAGGTACTCAATTTTCGAGGTTCAATACTTCTCCAGCATTAGTTCTTGAGCAGATTTAGTGAGAACAAATTAGTAGTACATAGGCAGCCCTAGGCTGACACTGTAAAGAAACCGAAACCTCCAGCCTTACTTTTGTATCCCAAGAAGAATGATTACAATACAAGTCCAGAAAGCATGAAAACATTAGCACAGTAAAATATACAGTGGAGTCAGCAAAACTGTGTTTCAGCTGATTGCGGCAAAAAATATATATGGAAATGGGAAAGGATTTGTAAGGATTATGTTAGTTTTATTAACAGTAAAATTTGAAACTTCCTTTCCTTTCGCTTCTTAATTTCAACTTACCATTTCCGGCCAGAGCGTAGTTTTAGAATGACGTCTGAATGTAAATTGAGGAAGAGCGGTATTTAGCCGCGAAGTTCTACTCTCTTAGTCAGACAGAACCAGAGATTCTGGTTAGCACGCGTCCGCCTTTTTAGGCTACTTTGTCTTAAGTTATTATTACGCTCGGCCGTACTTAAGGCCCTTGATAGCTTCGCAGTCAATTAGCGTTAAGGGGCCAACTCCGTTGGAAGTTTGATAGCTTCTATATCTCTTTAGTTAAAATTAGTTTAATTTAATTCTTAGTTTCTTAAGTTGAAGCCCGAGTGTCGGCTTTATTTTACAACTCCAAGACAGAGTTCTGTTAAATCTCATTTGAATAATAAAGGGTCTTTTAATCCTTTCCAAGTTTATTTACTGTCTCACGAACTCAAGCGATTATTCGCTTACTAGTTCTTAAGATTCTTCACATTCAACTGTAACTTAGAATTACACAGTGGGGAATCCTACAGATTTTTATTAGACAAATTTGTAAAGCTTGCCAAGAAACAAAATATTCAAAACCTCTCGTAATTCATTGTAGTATTCCCCAGCCGGTTGTTTGAGAGAAAAACCTTAATCTGTCAAATATTATTGAACCAGTTGTGTCAAAAGTTATTTTATTCGTTCTGGTGGACTTAACTATTGTTATATTTGTAATTCTCTAGTAAAACTCGAAGTTGATTACTTAAATGCTAATTGCTTATACTTATATTAGCCCAGTTGGGCTTTAATAAGATATATTGATCTAATCCTCTAAGGAAAATCATAGTGTCAATTATCAGCTAGTTCCCAGCCTGGAAATCGGAGCAGGTAAGTAAAAGAAGGCCCGTCGGCCATAGTCACAAGTCCAATCATCAAAGTAACTTAACTCTCACCCCTGAGACAAGAGTAATAATCACATGTCGAGTATTTTGAGATGTCCTACTATATAGCAGTTCCATGGATCAGAAATGAAAAGGTTTTATTAAAGACTTCGGAACTCTTAGAAATAATAGAAATTTTCTAAAAGAAGAAAACTGCCTATAACTACTATATCGAGCAATAAATGGCTATAGAATAGCGTTTTTCCAATGTACAAAAGACATTTCCATGTATTAAAATCCATTTGACTGTATAGTTGAAGAACTTTCGTGAGCCCTTCAATTAAAATTGAGTGAAAGAAATGAATATAATCCAAATCTCAAATAACTTTCGGAAGCTAAATATGGTCAATCAAAATGATATGCATGGAGATTTATATCTGTACCTGAGAGTAGTTATAAATGTGTAAGCACATTTTCGAAAATGAAGTATGTGAAGTCATAACTCAAATCATTATTAACAGATAACAATTTGCAAATAACGTCAATGCTAAGAAGTACTAATTTTGAACTTCAGTATGATGGAATATTATCTCAGAAAAACAATTACGTTCATTGCATTAATACAAAATTTAATTTGTTTTGTAATAACGTTTGTTAAATAATGGAGTTGTGTTTTCTTTTTCGGTTTTGTAAGTGTTAGCAAAATGAAAATAAATATCATGTAAAAATATCATTTCCTAAAACAATGTTTGTGCTCCTTTTTGTTTCTTTTTTGCTCTGCCAAACATAAATTTTCGCACTCTGGCTTTTTTCAAACAAAGTTTGACGACCCTTGACTCAAGGCATTAAGAAGCACGTTACGCACTTTGGTTACAATTTGGCTACGAAATGTAGAATTTGGTAGTAACTCAAAGTTTTGAAAGTTAGAAACTTCTTCCTCTGTGGTGTAACAACATGTTTGGTGGCAAAAAGGATGAAAAGCATTTTTGCGTGCTCTTCATTTTATGGCCACAATATATTGCCCTAGTGCAAAGTTAGCTTACCTTTTCTACTTTCTTATGCAGATGGTGACATCGTTTACCTTTATAATTTTCCATTAACAATCCTATTTAAAAATAGTTCTCTCAAGCCTCGTAAATGTGGAATGAAAAAGAAATAGAAAGAGAAATAAAGCATACTTATTAAATAAGTGCTCAGTTCTTATTTAATGAATGCACAGAAAAATAAGTAAGTGTAACGGAGCACAAAAAATGTTTTTTAAACCTATTTAAAGTTGCAATATTTCAATAATGATACGAGTTAACGGGTGACCCCAAAGTCCGTTAACATTTGAAAATTCAATAATTCACTTAATAATGTAATGTAAGAGTTAGGCTCTAGCCGCCACCTCTGCCGAAGGTACGTTTGCTTATTGCTGGTTCAAGTGGCTTGATTGCATTTGATAGCTGCCGCTGGTTTCGAAGAGGGTTTACGTTACGGGACCTCGCTGAGCCCTATATTTTAGTTCTATCGCTTGTTAATATCTTCAATTTTTAGTTTCATTATCTGACTTTGAGTTACCGCCCAAGCAGAGGCGAAGTTTGTTAGCGTCATTTGTTAACGCATTGTAAATTTTAAAGAATTAATAAAGGGCACTTTAACCCTTCTCTTGTGTAGTTTCCTGCTACTCCAGTTTTCAGACAGAAGTTCATCTACTAAACTCTACAAGTTTATTCCTACTGGATTCCCGTTTGTTATTGTTGTTGTTGTTAATTATGCTCACTCGTCCGATTAACATTAGCCCAAGTCCACGAAATGGCAACCTTGTGGCAAGAAGAGCAAGATACGCCTGTCGTTGGCAACAGCCTTGAGTACCTTACAGGTGACAGAGCGATTTAGTTCAGTTCCGTCCCCAGTTTCGATGGAGAGCCACCCCGGGGAAGACTGGTCCGAGGGTCTCCACCCTTCTCCCCTGTTCATCAAAAAATAAAACTATTTCAGAAATAATGTGTTTTACTTTGCAGACCCCTAGTATATTAGAATGAGTACTGGTATATTAGAATCAGGAACCTTACGCAGATTATGGTGAAGAGTTTAGTGTCGTTACTGTAACTGACTGTCGTTACTGTATTTCGTGTTCCTTTTATATCAGGAATTTTGTTTCATTTCATCCCGAATCCTGTTAACTCAAACATTTATCATCATTTGAAGTAGTCTCAGAAGTTTTGCTTCTTAATATCCGAGATTTAACGGCTTTCTCAGCTGTCTTTGAAAATATTATTCATTGAGACAATAGGTTTGCAAGTGTTGCTGCCGTTGAAGTGTCACTTTCGCAGAAGGCGTTTACGCACATCCCAAAAGACGAGGCGAATGGAATTTTCAATAGGTATGACAAACAGAAAATTAAGTGATATTTCCACACGGCACACACGGAGGTTTATTAAACCTCCTAACAGTTGTAGAGTCATTAGATTATTTTGAAACAAGAGATGTAAAAAATGAGCAATTTCCTCGCCGGGACTCGAACCTGGACTTCTCGAATATGCGGTGAGTGTGCTACCGTTACACCAAGAAGGCAAGCTGGAAGGAGGGAGAAAATATTTCTTAAGTTTGTTATGTTCCGTTATTTAACCATTTATCTTGTTATGTTTCGTTATTTAACGTTCGTTTTTTGTTGGATTGTCCTGACCCCTCATAGCCATATGACAAGCTTCGCCCACTAGACGGGATGGTGCCAGTCCTTAGAACTATCTAAGTAACTTGTAGAGACATTAGGATATTTTTTGGAAGCAGACGAGATGAAAAATTAGCAAACGCCTTCGCTGGGAATCGAACCACGGACCTCTGAACCCAGCGTGCAGAACCATTACACCACGAAGGCACGCCAAGAATGTGGGAGAAATACCTTATATACTTCCCCTTTTTTAAAGGGCGACTGGGGCTTTAGAGGACCCAATCGCCATATCCTGGGTGTGGAGCATCATTATCCAACACCCTTTTAGTTCGGGCGCCACTGTAGAGACATCAGGTTAATTGGAAAAGCCTGAGAGATGAAAAATGAGCAATCACCTTCGCCGGGAATCGAACCATGGACCTCTGGAATACCGGCCCAGCGTGCAGAACCACTACACCACGAAGGCACGCTAGGAAGGCGGGAGAAATACTTTATAAACTAACCTTATACAGTTATAACCAGGCAGGAAAAAGTGACGTTTCTGTACAATAAATCTGCCTATGATAATTTACGCTGTTTTTTTTTTTAAATAAAATCCATTCTTCCCCGACTGTTGCTCTGAGTGGTACTTATATATTTTAGATTTTTCAGCATTTTTTTAAGTAAATTTGCATAAAAGGAATTTCATCCATATTTTTTATTAATCCAAATTCTGAAGTGACTAATTAGGGATGTACTAAGAGCGAAGCTGAAAGATGCAGAGGATGGACGACGACGTAGAATGAAACAATTCTGAAAGTTACAGTACACATTTAGAAACCTGATATAGGCAAAATAAGAGTTGGATAGGTGAATGCACGTATACAAGTTAGAAAAAAGATGGCTTTGGATTAAAAATTTTTAATGATGAAGTCACTGAAATACTTGACAAAGGTTATGACTAATATAGGTATAATCAGCATGCAACCTCCTTAAAATTTGAAATTATCTGTTTAGAAAATACGGAGGAAAGCTCAGAACCTCATGCTGAAGCTAGATAACTTTGAGGATTTAACTGCTCCTACCGATTTCAATAACTTTCGTATGACAGCAAAGGTAGAGACAAAGTTTGCCTTTTTCGTACTGAGAAAAAGAAGATGATCTTTGAAATAAGTGAAAAACATGGTTGGATCTTTCAAAAGCAGCGGGAAAATGAAAAAAAAAAAAAAAAAAAAAATCTGAATAAGTTATAAGGTATTTCTTCCGCTTCATCTCTCCGGCTTTTCCAATTAACCTAATGTCTCTAATTAAGACAAATAACACGCCGAATAAATACTAATTCAGAAGTCAAACAACAAAAATCAGCGTTAATTTACAAAATTTTCACAGGACTAGTTTCGATGGTTTTACCGAACCACCATCTTCAGCTGCAAAACCGCAAATGAACCAGATAGGAAATAATGATTAGATAAGATAAGAAAGCCTGGACAAGAATAAGCAAGTGGCGCCATCTGTTGGTGAAACCAGAACTAAAACATAATTTCTTTAAAGGCCGAAGGCAAATTTGGATTGGAGTTAGGATCGTTAACTAGAACAGAAAGATTTTTATGAATGTGAAATGCCTCTAGAAAATCCAGTTCTCCAATGGAAGATGTTTTTTGAATAATTTTGGCAGCAGAAAAACTGAAAGTGTGGTTTTCGGACCAACAATGTTGAGCAACAGAAGACTTCTGTGTTTCCTTTTTTCTAACATATTCCTCATGTTCCTTGACGCGAAATTTTAAGGCTCTCTTAGTTTGGCCAATGTAAATTAAACCACACTGGCAAGGAATCCTATAAATACCCCAGGAATTCATATCCGGAATGGGGTCCTTGAGTACAGAAGTTGGAATTTTATTGATGGGAGAGTAAACAACCCGAAAGTTAAATTTCTGCAAAATATGTGCAACTTTATAGCTAACTGATGGAAAGAAGGGAATGACAACAGAATTTTTATAATCTCCTAAAATAAGAGTGTGGCTTTTAGTGTGTTGAGATGAGAATTTTTTAACTGCTTAATTAATAATGTTGGGTGAAAAGCCCCTGTCAATAGCAATTGCTTTTAAATAATTTAGTTCTTCATCAAGGGCTAGTTTGGAGGAGCAAACTTGAAGAGCACGGAAAACATAGGAATAAAATGAAGCTAACTTTTGTTTAGTCGGATGACATGATTTAAAGTGTGGTGGAAGGCAAACCGATGAAGGTTTACGGTAAACTGTAGTACTGAAGTTGGATGTGTTACGTGTGACCAGAATGTCGAGAAACGGAAGAGAATTGCAAGTCTCAAGTTCAAAAGTGAACTGAATAGCAGGATCAATAGAATTCATTGTTGAAAGAACTCTATTTAAATCATCTTTATTACCTTCAAACAGGGTAAAAGTATCGTCTACGTAGCGGAACCATGCCGGGAAGTTTAAAGTTTCAAATAATTTTGATTCATAATAATGCATGTAGATATCAGCCAGGATGGGACTGAGGAGGCTTCCCATGGCTAATCCCTCAGTTTGCTTGTAATATTTATTTTGGAAAACAAAATGTGTTTGTTTCAAACAGAGTTGAGTGAGAGAAATTAGCTCATCAATTTCGATGCAAGAGAAATGAAATTCGCGAAGTCTGATTTCTAGACATCTTAATGCACCCTCCACTGGGACATTGGTGAATAATGATTTTACATCAAAAGAAACCATGAGTAAATTACGAGGAGAAATGTTTTTAACCTTTTTTACAAACTCTATTGAATTTTTTTATGGTGTAAATGTTATTGTCTAATAGAGTGGAAAATCTAGAAACTAAATATTTAGCTAATGGATACGAGGCAGTACCTAAATTTGATACAATAGGGCGGAAAGGAATACCACTTTTATGAATTTTGGGAAGAGCATATAATCTGGCACAATTCGCAACAGATGGGATAAGCGAATGTTTTAAGTTGCTTGAAATGATTTGCGAAGATTTGATTGCAGTTTTTATTTTGGATAAGTCCGAAGGTGAAGGATCTTTAGGGATCGGATTATATGGTCCTTCGTTTAAGAGTTTAGTGACACCATCGATGTAAGTGTTCTTATCCATGACGACTATCTGGCCACCTTTGTCGGCCTTTGAAATGACAATATCCGGGTTAGAATGAATCTCGCGCATTGTAGCTCTTTCTCTCGCAGTTAGATTTGGTTTCAAAGGTTTATTATTGAATTTCACATTATGAGCGATAAGATGCCTAATCATTTCTTTCTGTGAATCTGAAACTTTACTGAACTTGAAAGCTTTTTCGATAGGAGCCAAAATCTTTGGAATCGAGGGTTTACAGGTTTGTGAGAAGTTAAAATTATATTTTAGAATTCTCTCTTGTTCTTCTGAAAGACTAACATTAGAAATATTAACTATTGGCTTGATGTTTACAATGGGAAGATTTTTTGAACTACTTGGACTGGAAGACTGTAAAAGAAGTTTTTCGAATTTAACTGCAAGGGTGTTTTTATGACGGTTAACTGCATTCTCCGTTCTAGACCAAGACTTTTGTTCAAGGGCAGTGAATTTTGGATATGTTTTAGCGAGTTCCAGATGAAGCTTATAGAGTTCATGTTCAATTTTGGACAATTGTTGACGTGTATCCCTTATCACGGACCGAAGTAAGGCAAGTTTGCAATTTAACAGAATTCTTGAAACGCGACTCGAAGGTTTTTGATTAGATTTGATTTGAATAAAATTGGGGATCAATTTTTTACATTTACATTTAAGTAAAAAGTCAAGATGATTCAGGAATTTTTGCCGTTTCAGGCGTAATTTAGTGAAACGATTAACGGATGAAGGCATGATAAACAATGCAGAAAATCAAACTAAATTAACTGAACAATAATAAAGTACACACAAAATAGCAGAAAAATTCCTCACTGAAATGAATAGAAAACAAAATGTTTGTAAGCAAAATGCATGAAATCAGACAAGCAAAGCACAATATCCAAATGTACAAAACATAAACATAATGGAAAGAAGGGAATGACAACATAATTTTTATCATCTCCTAAAATAAGAGTTTTGCAAAAATGTACTCACCGAAACTCCTACAATCACAAAATGGCGGCCATTTCTGCCGACTTCTACTAGTCAGAGCCTTCCTGCGCCTTTCAATTATCCTGTGAGCCATCAGGCTAGTTTAATTATATTTTATTTTAAATTCAATATTACCTGCTTAGTTAAGCCAGAAGTGTTGGCTTACGTAAGCTCACATAGGGCCGTCTGTTCAATTTTACGTAATTGAATAAAGGATTCTGACGTTGTTTGTTGTCCTTAGACCTGAGGACAATTCCTCATACAGTCTTGAAGAGCTCATTAGTTTATGCTGCCAAAAAGAAACGAGACTTTTTAAGGTTAAAAGTAATAATCGTTCGCGTTTTGATGACATGAGTTTAATTGTTTTTCATGATTTGAAGGAAAAAATAAGTTTTTATTTTAACGACAAAGAGGAAATTATTTTCACGACCTATAAATACTCTAGCATTTTGTTGCCAGTCCGAAGATTGTATAAAATGTGAACGGAAGTTACAAATTTTTGCAAGACAAACTTTAAGGATTAAGTTTCTCACCAGGGTCTGAACGCCTAAATATTGAATAATGCCAGTTTCAAACAGTATTTTAATTTTGGTGACCGGTTTGGCTACATGGGAGCTGATGTCGTTTTCCTCATGTGTAACGTGAATCCAGTTCCCTTCAAAATGTCTTCCAGAAAAGTGTCTAACCCGTTAAACAGATTACCGTTTTATGCTTTGTCATAATCAATTAACATAAACTAACTTTAAAGAATTTACAGGAATAACGTTAACTCATATGTAATATGAATACTTTGTTAAGATCTTTATTTTATGCGTTAGTCTAAATGTTTGCTGAAGTAAGTTAAATAGTAGTCACTATCTCCAGTTTGTAGAAAGATAATGATGAAGAGGGATGTTTTTTTTTGTGTATGTGGCACTAAATTATGCAATAACGATTACCGATCCGTTAATGAATAATTCTTTGTGAGGAAATGTTCCTGCTTTGTGGAAAAATGATACATGCGAACGTGCTCCTAAACCTTTGCTATTTGAGGTAATTTGGATTTTCGGCGAAATGTTCATGCACATTAAGACGGGATATCGAGTACGGTGAGCGGAAGGTGAGAAGAAATAACAGTTCACATGCCATGTGTTTCACACAAAGAAAGATATTTGTTTTATTAGAATCGCGTTAGAAGATGAAAGATCTGTGTCAAGCAGCCCTGCAGTTCAGCAAGTTGAACAAAGGAAGGGACACTTCTATTCTTTGCGAAAACTTGCGTCTTAAAGACTATGGTTGTTATTTTTAACATCTTCTGGTAAAGGGCACGTTCTTTTCACTCTTATTATGATTTTATAATCCTATGTGTTAAATACTGTACACGTAAAACAAAATAAATAAACGGAAAAATCAAAATGGGATATTTTTTAGATTAGAGTTTGGGAACATTTGGATGGTAAATTTATAGTAATCTAGATACAAGTCTTCCCTTAAACACTTAACAAGAATATATGTTCTGAAATTCCTAAATTTTCATTAGAAGTAGATCAAGGCGAAGAACATCTGGTTTAGTCTTGGAAAATTTTAAAATTGTGTTTCTGCTGTTTCACGAAACACCATTCATTCAAAGGGAGAAATAAAGAATGTTAAAATGTAAAGGCAGATGAATTGTATCTCTCGCGTAATCGCTTCTTCTGTATATCGTTATTTTGATTTACATCGAGAAGGGAACTGATAACAGTTTTAGAATTGATTGTTTTTCGGTGGAGAAAAATGATTGCAATTCTAGCTCATCTGTTTCGATAAAATTGCATTTATTTTCTTCTCGTCTCAGTGAATAGTAGCACCAGTGAACAAAGTAAAAAGTGCATACACAGTTTTCATAATGAAAACTAAGAAAGAGAAATTTCAGTACAACTGAAAAGGGCAAGGCAAAAGTGAAATCATTTGATATATATGTTTTCGATTAATAAATATCAAATGAAAAAATATTTCGATCTACAGAGATTTTTTTAAAATTTAAGTTTTAACTTTAAATGCTTTGTCTAAAGAACATATTAGAGAAACACACATAAAACTGATCACGCTTGTTTATAAAGAATTAGTTATGATTTATTGTTCTATGGTAAGCAAAAATAAAGTTTTCTTTGCAAATTCTAAATTTTAAAATTGCAATATTCTGTTAATAATTACATTGATGATAGACTTTACCTTTTTAATAAACACCATTTGTTGAGATTAATTGGTAACGTTGTAAGGATCTTAAGTTTTACTAACGTTTATTTTATTTTAAATCTTTACTATCACTTCTTATTTTCTACTTCCGGCCAGAATTATAAGCGTGAAGGAGTTTATGCAAAGTGTCTGGCGAACGCCAAGTATTTAAGTGTGGCCTTTTTGCCAAGCAGAAGAGAGGAAGCCGTGAGTTCGAAGCAGGCCGCTTACCTTAGAAGTTACGCAGTTGCTACTTTGCCTTCCAGGCCAGAGGTTTTAATCCTCTTGATAAATTAAACGTATTGTAGTGTTCACAGTCTCTGTGCTACATACGCTTTCTGTTATTATAAGGCCAATCTTATTCTAAAGTTAAATTAGAGTTTAGTTTTATTTTGATATCTTTTAAGTTAGACCCCGAGTGGAGGGTCATTGTATTCCGAAGTACGGAAGTCATTGTATATAAAGAAAAAAATAAAGGGTTTTGTATACCCTTCGTCTGTATCCTGTCTACTTACTACAATTAGTGAACATAGCTTTAGTAAGCTCTCTGTTCTAGTCAGGTCATTGTATGTTTCCGAAGAAGGTTAGAAGAAACATTTGAACCTGATAGTGGCGCCCGACGAAGAATAACCATGGCCGAGTTTCAAGAAGAACCTGTGCTGCCTGCAGAAACAGCTCAAAATCCAGAAATGCCAGCTGCCGCCCTGGAAGGATTTGGGTATATTGTCCAGACCATGCGCGCTTCGATGAAACCAGAAGCAACGTTTAATGGAAACTCACAGGTAACCAGTTTTTTGGAAAAATTGGATGACCACTTCATGCTCTACCCCGTGCACGAGTTTCAAAAAGTTACCTTAGCTACCAGCGCTTTGAGGGGCCAAGCGCTTAACTGGTTCAAATGTATCGGCAGAAGTCTCTTGGGTCAAGCAGGAAGTCCCACCTATACCTACGAAAATTTCAAGACTGCCCTACTAAAAGCCTTCCCTGTTGTAAGGGATCGTGCGAAATTAGAAACAGAACTTTTCAGTATATATCAACAAAGAATGGAAAACATCTCGAGTTTTATTTTAAGAAAAATTCACGTTTTCAAGCTCTTGTATGGAAACCGTCCGGATCCTGAAATAATTCAAGTGATTTTGCCGAGGTTACTACCCCAAGTGCAAGACTTTATTGAATTGAGAAATCCGACTACACTGGAAAAATTATTTGAGCTAGCAATCCAGTTTGAAAGTAGAAGAACGGCGGACGTCGAAAGAAGACGCCAATATCAACAGCGAAACCAATTTGGTACGCCAAGACTACAGCAAACTCAAGCACATGGCTACGGAGAAAAAGCGAATCAGTGGGCAAGGAAACACGAGCATTCAAAAACAGCCGGCGAACGTCGACAGTTCAATAGCAACCCAGGCAAAAAGTCTCAAGGCCAGTGGAGAAAGAAGGAAAGCACCGAAAGAAAAAATAATTTAAACTAAAACGGATTTCTGCTGACGAGAGGGTGCGGAAATCCGAAGGCCACGAAAGCTCCTCTTCCTTCAAGTTAAATACAGTAATGGTGAAAAATTTAACTCTTCCGAAGATTGAAGTCTTGGTAAATAATATCCCGGCCACCGCACTCCTGGATACCGGCGCGCAGTGTTCCTGTGTGGCAGAAGTCTTTTTTAGAAAGTATTTTCGCAAATACCGCATATATAATGCGGATAATACAACAGTATTAGCGGCGCAAGGAGAACAATGTAAGTGCGTAGGTAAAGTACCTTTGTACATCCGTATCAAGGACGAACAAGTAAAGGTGATGTTTTTTATAGTAAAGAATTTGCAAGCACACTTAATACTAGGAATAGACTTTCTTTCAGACGCACAAGCTACACTGGATTTTAATGAAGCGTCTCTTAAGCTGACGATGAAACCAGTGCGTGTAGAAAAGGTTGAACCGCCAAGGTTAAATCTCGACCACCTGCCTAATGACGAGCAAGATAGAATCCGACAAGTGGTAAGTGAATTTGCTTCCTTATTTAGTGATATTCCAGGATTTACCCAGGTTACTAACCATAGTATTGACACCGGAGATGCATTGCCGGTTCGTCAAAAACCATACCGGTATGATAAGAATAAGGAAAAAATTATAGAATGGCATATTACCGATATGCTACGTAAAAAGATCGTAACGCCTATCTCAAGTAGTTATGCTAGTCCGGTGGTTTTATGTAAGAAAAATAATGATTATCCTTTGGAGCATCCAAAAAGGTGGAGATTCGCTATTGATTACCGTAAATTAAATTCCATAACGAAATATCCGGTATATCCGTTACCGATTATAGAAGAAATTTTAAGGAACATAAAATCAACCAAATTTATGACAACTTTAGACTTAACGAATGGTTATTTTCAAATAGGGATCAGGCCTGAGGACGTGCCTAAGACTGCTTTTATAACCAAGTCTGGCACTTATGCATTTTTGCGAATGCCGTTTGGCCTTTCAGGCGCCCCAGCAACATTTCAGCGATGCATGGACATTGTGTTAAGACCTGTTCTCGGAAAGTCCACATTTATCTATTTAGACGATATCATTATTACTAGTGATAATCTAGACCAACATGTACAGGATTTAAGACAGGTGTTTTCTTTATTAAATGAGGCCGGTCTAAAAGTTAATGTCGAAAAATGCAAATTTGCAGCCCCTGAATTAAAATATTTAGGTTACAAAATATCGCAAAAAGGGATCGAGACAGATGAATCAAAAATAATCGCTGTACAAAAGTATCCGACTCCAAACACGGCAAAGAAGCTCTCTCCTTTTCTAGGACTTTGTTCATATTATAGGTCCTTTATAAAAGATTTTGCGGCTATCGCTGAGCCATTGTTAAAATTAAAAAGGAAAAAGGCAAGATTCTCGTGGACGGCCGAAGCCAATAGTGCTTTCGAAAAATTAAAACAAGCATTAACGCAAGCCCCTGTGTTGAAATTTCCTGAAAAGGATGAAAATTTAGAAATTTCAGCGGATGCTTCGGATTATGCGGTAGGAGCGGTACTTTCGCAAAATCAGCAGCCAGTAGCATTTTTTAGCCGAACTTTAAATCAAACACAAAGAAACTATTCCGCGACCGAGAGAGAGGCACTTGCAGTTCTGTTAGCAGTGCAAAAGTTCCGAGTCTATTTTGGAAAGGCGCCGATAACAGTATATTCTGATCATGCGGCGGTAACTAGATTGTACTCTGGAAAAAATTTATCCCCAAGGTTAATAAGATGGGCACTCAAGCTGCAAGAATATAATCTGGTAATCAAGCATACCCCCGGAAAGGAAAATATCGTAGCAGATGCCCTGTCACGAATTAAATTAGACGAACAGGGTAATACCGTAAAAGTTGCAATGCTGACAGCGTGTACAATAAATTCCCGAGAAACTGTAATAACCGAACTGGGTAAGGATCCTGAGTTTGGAAGTATTTATGAGTATTTGAAGGATCCTGAAAATTTTAGCCACCAAGATATTGTGGCGATAAGAAATAGGGCGGCCCATTACGAACTAATAGATGGTCTATTATTTTATACAAAAACTACGAATTCCAACAACGAATTTCGACCTGTTATCCCAGCTAGTCTTAGATTAAATATCCTGCAAGAGCTCCATGACAGCCCTTTAGCTTCTCATGCTGGTATTCGAAAAACTACTCAACGCGTACGCGAGGCAGTCTACTTTCCTGAACTGCAAAAGTTAACAAGGGCGTATGTCCAGTCCTGCCCAACATGTCAAGCCGTTAATTATATTAATTTCTGCCCGGCCGGGTTTCTAAATAGTATTAAATCCGAATTTCCAAATGAAATAATCGGCATCGATTTATTGGGCCCTTTCCCAAAAAGTCAGTTAAATAAAAGTCGCTATCTCCTTGTTATAGTTGATCATTTTAGTAAATGGACCGAAATTGTTCCCTTAAAACGAGCCTCCGCGAAATTAGTTACCGATTCTATTTTAAATAAATATATTTTAAAATACGGGGCGCCCCTAAAAGTTATATCGGATAATGGTCCTCAATTTGTAAGTAATATATTTGAAGACATGTGCCAAAAACTGGGCATACGTCATTTAAAAATGGTCCCGTATCGGCCGCAATCAAATATAGCGGAACGGGTCAACAGAAATATAGTGAAAATTATCCGTAGTTATGTTAAAAATTTTCATAAAAGCTGGGATAACTATGTCAATGAATTTGCTTTCGCCCTTAGGACCGCAAAACATGATACAACGGGAAAAACTCCTGCTGAGTTATTTCTAGGCAGAAAGGTTATAACACCGTTAGATAAACTATTTTATGTGCAACAAAGAGCCCCAGAATTTAAAATGGGTGATATAGAAAAACTAATAAAAGAAGCAAAAAAGAATACGGAAGTAGCACAAAGAAAACAAAAATTGTATTATGACTTGAAACGACGGGGAGTAACTTATAAAGTAGGGGATGAAGTACTAAAAATTAAGCATTCACTTTCTTCAGCACCAGAAGATAAAACTGCCAAATTTTTTCCACGCTTTGAAGGACCATATGTTATAGAAAAAATAACTCACGCTGTTGTAGTGTTAAAGGCAAGAAATGGTGAAACCTGTTCCGCAAACATTGACCAGATAAAACCATTCTATGACCGTAATAAAATGCAAATCTTTTCAGATCTTTTGCAGGATCCGGTACGGCAGACACCGCAGGTACAAGTTCCAGAGGTGGGAAAACGACAAGTACAAGGGCAAGCCAATGAGAGACAGAAGCAAGTGAAAAGAAAATTGCCCCGCGGAAAAATTGAAGGTACAAAGAAAAAGAAGCCGTTCCACCGTCCAAAAAACAGAGTTCACGAACACCCCCAGAATGAAGAAGGGAGAAGGACGACGTGTGTGGAAAAGACCGGGAGAAAGGACGGCAACTATAACCCGGCTGTGAAACGGAAGATTGACTCATCCGACAGAACTCTCCGCAGCAAAAGTCGCCGAACTGCGGAAGGGCCATCAGCGGCGGAGGAAAAAGTACAAGAAAAATTTGAACGGCCAACAACGAGGTCCAAGCAGGATCACGACAGAAGTTTCCCGGTTCCACCAAGACCAGCTGCCTTCAAACGGCCAAGATCACAAGCAGAGGACAGAAGGAAGATGTTCAAGGGTGGCCGTAGTGGTGAAAAACGGAAGCTTCCAGAGGAAAGCACTGAAGGGCGAGCCCGTACAAGAAGGAGGATCAACCAAGCTACGGTCTGCAGCACCTTTAAAGACTGGGCCCAGAAAAGGATGTCTGAATATTACAAAGATAAGTAAAATTTTATGTTACTTTACAAACTTAAGTTAATCTTTCATTCTTACTGCAAGTGGCAGATTTCAAGAAGTTTTACCTCATGCGAGGTCTACCTTTATCGCCAAAAGGGCGAGAAATGAGTTGTGACCGATTTTCTTATTATGTTTTTCAATTACTCGCGCGTAAAACTAAAGTTGATGTATAATAGCGTTGTGTAAAGACTTAAATATTGTAAAAAGTTATTGTATAAATTTTATTTAAAACATTCTAACAAGAAAGAAGTTTTAGTCTGAAAGACTTTTTGAAATGTAGTATTATTTCAATGTAGAAAGAATTGGCACTTGCTTTGAAAAGAATAGAAGTTAACAATGTACTACTAATGTATGTTTTCAAATGTGTAAAATTAACGGCATCTTGATATGTTCTTGTATACATGTGAACTGTTATTTTGAATGTTTAGAAATACCGTGATATGGTAAAAGTGAAAGTAATGTTAAAAAATTTGTTATTCGTGTGACTGTAAAGATTAAATCATGGTGAATATGTGTTAAAGGTTGAATGATGTAGTTAGGCTCTCTGACGCTACACTTTAGAGTTAGCCACTTTCAGAATAGTACCTCAGGGTCTAGAGTTGAAATTAGGGTGTGTTAAGAGGTCTCGTATGTTGAATTTTAACACGTTAGTGTTTTGATTGTTATAGGAGGAAGTGTTGAACACATAGACAGAAACACATTCGTGTTTGGTGTTTTTACAACACATGTCAGAGAGCACGGGGAGAGATAATTAAAATAGTCATGAATGAAATAAGAATGTTAAGAAAAGTATATTCTATATGTTATTTGCAATGTCATTCTGTAACATTTCATTAAACTAGTTTTCCTTCCAGATCTCTGGAAGCAACCAGAATTGAATAAAGCTCCTGTTTTGATGCAGTACAGATGAAAAAGAAAAAAGATTGTTGTATATTCCGGGAGCTGCTATTGTAACAAATTTCTTTCTTTTAAAATTTTCTAGTTTCTAGCTAAGTTATGATTGTAAAAGGTTGGTCTCGCGTTAGTTTCTAGAGCTAAAAGTTTTCAACAAGGTCGTTTTAGACCTCAGTTTCAAACTAATTAACTCTGGCGGGAAGTATGTAAGGATCTTAAGTTTTACTAACGTTTATTTTATTTTAAATCTTTACTATCACTTCTTATTTTCTACTTCCGGCCAGAATTATAAGCGTGAAGGAGTTTATGCAAAGTGTCTGGCGAACGCCAAGTATTTAAGTGTGGCCTTTTTGCCAAGCAGAAGAGAGGAAGCCGTGAGTTCGAAGCAGGCCGCTTACCTTAGAAGTTACGCAGTTGCTACTTTGCCTTCCAGGCCAGAGGTTTTAATCCTCTTGATAAATTAAACGTATTGTAGTGTTCACAGTCTCTGTGCTACATACGCTTTCTGTTATTATAAGGCCAATCTTATTCTAAAGTTAAATTAGAGTTTAGTTTTATTTTGATATCTTTTAAGTTAGACCCCGAGTGGAGGGTCATTGTATTCCGAAGTACGGAAGTCATTGTATATAAAGAAAAAAATAAAGGGTTTTGTATACCCTTCGTCTGTACCCTGTCTACTTACTACAATTAGTGAACATAGCTTTAGTAAGCTCTCTGTTCTAGTCAGGTCATTGTATGTTTCCGAAGAAGGTTAGAAGAAACATTTGAACCTGATAACGTTTTTGAAATTTTAAAGAGAAGGCATATACGTAAAGATTGCCACGAAGTCACCATCGACTATATCTTTTGTAACAAAGCGGTTAAATCTAGTTCTTTTCACAGCTTTCACTTCCTTGTACGAAGTAAAGGAAGCATCGTAATCGCGAAAATTTTCGGATGTCATATTTCAACGAAAATATACATTTCGACCGCTATCGAATGCAGTTTAACGATATTTTTGGGTTACATCTATACGTAAGAACAGAATAAAAGACTCTTTTCCAAAACGGGTTTCAAAAAGAATTTAAAATGGATTCAGAAGAGATTTTTTCGTGACATCTATACGTACGTATGTATGTATGTATTATGTATCTCGCATAACTCAAAAATGAGTAGCCTTAGAGCGTTGAAATTTTATATATAGCACTGTTATGACATGTAATTGTGCACCTCCTTTTTTTTTGGTTGCAATCGGCCGCACCAATTGCACCCACTCTGTTACTCGGCTCCGTGAGCTCAGTTTTTTATTCTTAAATTGTGCAATTTTTTTTTTTTTTTGCTTTAAAAATGATTAAATTATGTTATCTTCCGCTTAAGGTTTTTATTTTATTTATGCTTAAGGTTTTTATGCAATAGTTGTAGAATTATCATCAATTTAAAAGTTGTGCAAGTGCAGCTAAGCCTAATTTTTTTTACCATAGCATCCATATTTGTTTCGGATGCTATTTTAAAAAAAGAATAGTGAATAGCAGAATAGTGAATTCAGTTTCTGTACCTTCAGTGTCTTTCTGCCGAGTGGGACCAAAAGCTAACTTTCAATTTTCTACACCGAAAAATATGCATTCTTGCCCGCTGACCGGATTACTTCGCAAACTTTAATTTGAATTGTAAAAATTGTTTTTTTTTATTGTTTAACTGTATTTGGTGTTTTATATTGTTAAAAATTTAAAAATTTTTAAATTTTTAATAAAGATAGTTTAAGTTTTTATGTATTTTTGCCTAGTCGCCAAGTGAGAACTTAATGAATTGAATGAGAAATATATCATTAATGAAATTCAAAGAAATAAGTTTAAATGAAATGCAGGAAAAAGATGCGTATAATTTAATATTCCGTATAAGGAAGTCATGTAGTGTACACATCACATTTTTTAGTCAAGGTATTATAACTGCTGACATATATCATTAGATCGAAGCTATATCTCTCATAGATTACATTAATGATATTCACAAAATAAAGTGGTAAACGAAAGGTTTAGCCTAAAAACTTACATGTTAGGACTTATTCTATTTGGAATATTTTCAGTGCACTCTTAAGGTGTTATTTGAGGAATACTAAATAGCATTCAGACTTTATTGATCCCTAAACACATTAGATATATTACTCACAATATGAGATTTATTGTTAAAAATTTATAACCGTGAAGACTATCATACTTCTTATTAACATTCAGGGGAATTTTTTAAGGATTTTTCATAGGACATTGCTTCTAATGTATATTGTATCAAAATCCCTATATATATATAAACTATAGATCTCCTACTCGATGGTTTATATATGTTGAGAGCTCCTGGTTATTTATGAATAAACAGTCAACCCAAATATCGGAAGTAAATATAGGTTAGTGAAACTTTTCTTTTTCCTAACCTTTTTGTATTTTTATCCCTGTATTGTATTTATGAGAGACATCCGAATAATCACTCAAACTTAAGAAATAGAACATTTACGCTACAGAACAGTTGGGAAGTGAACGATACAGTGCATGTAAACTAAGTTTAAATGTTCTTCTTATTGTATTTTCTGGCACGTCCATAACAAACAGAAAGTTAGAGATGAACGTATTTCTCGATGGGGCTTCTGGGAATTTGGACATCGGTATTAGGTAACCCGATTGTTCGAGCTGCCTAATAATGTGAACATTGGCAAAATAAGACAGGTAGCCCGACTGTTCGAGAATGCCGCGGCGGGACAGTATTCGAGGGACTTAGTACGTTCTTCATCCCTACTCAGGTGAAGGCATTAATATATTTTAAGTAATCGTGTTTCATCTAGACTTGTCCACATTATTAGGTATATGATATTTATAAATATCCAGACTTTATTTACATCCACACTCCTGGAATTTAAGTATTATGGCTATTTCAGCTATTATGGCATCTACCTTCGCTAATGTTATCCTACTAGAAGGCTGCATTTTAACAAAAATTTCTGCAGCAAATATAGCACTCAATTTAGATTTATTAACAGTTAAAAATTAGAATTTTAATTAGCATAAGTCATTTACTTGTTTAAACGATTATGTTTTTGTTAAAGTTGTAAAGTACATTTTAATTCTGTAACAGTTATTTTAATTTGTATAACCTTTCTTATGAATTCTTGTTTCCACTTACAACTCCCTATCAGAATGAGTTTTTAGAATTTACCTGAATATAAATGAGTTAGGAGAAGTATTTAAGGAAGGCTCACCTAACTTCGTGAGAGAGAGAGCTATGAATCCTGAGTAGAGAGTGTTTGCCTTCAGGCTAAATCTCTCTTGAAACTGTTACATTCGGCCTTTTTCATTAGGTGTATTAGGTGCCTTTTGATAACCGCCGTCTGGCTTAAATTAAGGGCCAACTTCGTTAGATACTTGTGTTAGGCTTCGTCTAAGTCTCTCTTAGTTAGTTATAGTTTAGTTCTTATTTCTTATTCTGAGTTTAAGCCCGAGAAAGGGGCCGACTGTTATCTTACTTTGAGTGAAATAAAGGGTGGTTTAATCCTTCCTAAGTCTACATTTATAGTCATTTGGACTAAGCGGTAAGTAGCTACGCAGTTCATTAGGTTCCTCAACGGTCATCTTAGACGAAAAGTGTGAGGAACCCCACAAATTTATTCACAGTCAAACGCGAATAATTTGTCTTGCTTTAAATGCATATAGCACTAGTTAACCCTATGCAATTTACAATCACTCGAAATACAGATTGGGCTGAAGCAGAGACTGTTTAAAATATTTCCCAAGAAACATTTCAGAAGGGCGTGAACACTGGCAAGACACATAAAGCAAAGAAGTCGATGGAAACCTATCCCCCAGAATTCAAGAACAAGCATGCCGCAAGCAGGTCGTGAGATGGTACAGTGCAACTCCAGTTAATCCGAACTCCGACTATCCGAATCGCTGATTATCCAAATCGCTTTCAGAGTTAAAGAAAAAAATTAAGACGGAAACGTAATGTTGGACAGTCAACGATTTCAGACGTTAAAAGGAGCAAACCAACACTTTTAAACTTTGCGTCACTGCTTGAAAACGAAGATGGAAGTTCTTTAAGAAAATTAACGCAGCAACAAACAACAAATTTAGAAGATGTCGTTTTCAAGTGGTTTTTGCAGCAACTTTCTATGGAAAACCCAATTTCGAGTCTGATTCTTTGTAAAAAAGTTAAGATCTTAGCTAAGAAGCTTGGTTGTTTATCCTTTAAAGGAAGTAAGGGCTGGCTAAAGAAAGGCGGTCAGACAGCTTACTTAGACCGAGATGTTCAGCAAGTAATGACTTTCAGCACTTGTAAGTATAGTACGCTATATAACTGTACAGTACGCTATACAACATGTACGTAAAAGTGTTGTCTTTTCATTTTAATTAATTAAAACCTCCTTTTCTTTAAAAATAGTTTTTTTTCTTTCATTTTTAACATACGGTAATTAACTAAAGTGTACGAAGACCCTTTCTTCGGAAAAATCCAGTTATTCGAATTATTGATTATCCGTATAGGGTCCGGTCCCATTTGATTCGGATAATTGGAGTTCTAGTGTAATTTCAAAACCAAGCCTGCATCGCATTTTGAAACATTGCCATAGGAAAAGTTACTTTCCATGCTATTAGTGAAGATGATCTGGATTGGAAAATTCTATAGTTTTATGGTGTTTAATTTGTAAGACATGCAGAGGTTGGTTGCATAATATTTCAGAAGAGGATTTTAGCAGCAATGAAGCTACTTTTAAATTAAATCGATTTACCACTACAGTTGCACTTACTGGGGGGCCTGCGAATTCACATAATTGAGCGTGATCTTTAAAAAAGAATCTACACAAATATTAAACGAAATGATTTGTAACGTTTAGATTCCTATGATATGCATTATTAGCAGAACATGAACTATAACAGACATCATTTAGAAAAGATGTAATAACAAAACTATTTTTCTCAGATTACCTTAAATTTTGAAAATGAACATTATTTTAATGAATCCTGGCTCCATAATCCTTCAAAGATTGAGTGTATTTTTATGATAACACAAAACAGGCAGCGAGAATAGAGTACTAAAATTACTATCCCACATTAACTAAACTTCTAACTTCTAAGTTCTTCTTCTAAGTATTAGGTATTCATTATGATTTTTTACCAACATACGAAAGATGAATTATTTCATCCTTTCAAATATTATTCCAGAAATTTATGTATTTAAGAGAAGTGATACATTTTCTATTAAGTTAACATCATCTTAGAAAATTAGGAAGTCTTTCCTTGTAGTTCAAGGAAATAGCTTTTCACTCTTATCTTCATGTAGTAGGGACAACAAAAGATTTCTTTGGTTAAGTAGTAAATAAAATTCATTAATTGGAAGAAAAACCTTCTTACAAAAGTATTAGAATCACTTTTCCCAAAGATTTAACTGAATTATTGAACGTTTTGACCAAGAATCATAAATTTTAGCATAAAGTTTTAGATTTTAGATCTCGTCTTAAGTCTTTACTTATAAAATATAATTTTTTTATTACGATACCGTAAAAATTAACTTATGAAACATTATTCGACAGTTTCGGTAGTGATAAAAGTAATTTTAAATTATAGAGCTTAAGTATAATTCTTTTGGATACATATAAAAAGAAATAATATTTTGATCTAAATCAGATGTTTTATTTAAAATGAAATTATAAGAAAAGTTATATAATTCTTCTTATGCCAATGGAAGCAACCAGCTCTAAAATGATATTTCGCTTTTTTATCAAAATGGGTTATTCTTTTAAATAACTATCTAGGTAGCAAATGTTTACTTCTGGTTCATTTCATATTACTACCCTTTTCTATCCAGATATATTTCTGCAAAGATTTAGAACACTTTTAACTTGAAATTTGCTTTTCTATAGGTTTAGAACCAGTCTTCTAAATTACTTAACATTTCAGTTAATTAAATACAAATATTCCATTAAATATACTACAGCATATGACACTTTCTGACGTGCGGTTTTGTACTCTGAATTTGCAGTTTCATCCGACACAGTCACAAGCATTTTAATCTACAATTTGAGGATAGAAAAATTCTCATGAGTAATATTTAAACTTTTGATTTTTTTTCAGTTTTATTATATTATAAAGTTTTAAAGAATTGCGAGTAATTTAATGTTTCAGTTGCAGTCATTGGACTCATTTATTTATTTCATTTGGAAGCCATTATGTATGGATGAAAGAGCGAAAAGAAAGCGGTGGACTCACCTGCGCAAAGTCCTGTGTTAAGGTGTTGGCTGGACAGCCCATTCCCAGTCCCTCTCATGTCTAATCCCTCTCTTTATAAAAACCCTGTCGCCCTCTGTGTCGGGGGCGTTGGCGCGCATCTCAACATCCAATCACCGTCATCTTACGCTTCAAATAAACTCAAATCCAGCTGGCTTTTGTCATGCAAGTACCAAAGTGATATTTCGGATCTTGTGACATTTTCATTTATTTAAATGAGCAAAGTTTTTTTTTTTTTTTCCTTCTGAGTGTCATTTAGAATGCATTTTAAACTTTTACTTGATTATCAGAAACTGAGCTTCCTTCAGATCACACCTTTTTCATTAAATAAAGGAATTTACAGCATTGAATTTTTGGCTAATTTATGGCAAAGATTTATTACATAATATGACTTTTTTGACATTTTGAGGAAGAGTTTATTATGAACGAAAAATAGCTATTTTGAATTTCGTAGGCTGAAATATACCCGCTTCAAATAAAACTCGAAGATTATATTTAACCCAATCGTAACACGGAGTATCAAAAGCCAGGAAATGTGCTTGATAGATGGGAACTTAAATTATAGTTTCAAGCAAGATCATAAATACCTACTGAATCTGATCGGGAGTTATGCAGATTTTCGTGATATATCATCTTTAGTTAAGTTAGTTCGTGATATATCATTTTTAAGTTAGTTCGTGATATATCATTTTAAGTTAGTCTTCGTTAAGTTGATTGGGAGTTATACAATTTCATCTTTAAGGCATCCATTTAACGAATGTTTGAGTTTTAAACACTGTAGGTCGTTTCGTCCATGATGGTAAAAGATGATAAAAGCTTAAAAGAATTGATTGAAAAATTTAAATTTATATTAATGTTCAGACATCGCAAAGTTGCCCTGAATTCAGAGCAACTTTACGATGTCTTAATTAATTGATTTACTATTTTTTAATTAATTTATCAATTAATTAATTGATTAAAGTAAAGCACGTCTTATTTGCCTGCAATACTATGCTTTATGGTACACAGGGTCAATCCTAGCGGAGGGCAAGATGCTCCACAGCACGTCGGCGGCTGACTATTTAGGATCGGCACTGGTGGTAGATTTTCTAAGAGAAACTGATCATATTTATAAGATGCATACTAAAACTACACAAATATCCATACCGTCAGCGTATTGGCTAGAATTCAAAGCCGGGTCGAATTACTCATATTTGAAAATTTTATTCAGTAGATCACTGTTGGGCTGTTCAGATTACATAAAAATGTTTAAAACGTTTTGTCATTAATATTCATGAAAAGATTTTACTTTCCATATTTATGAATGTCTTACTGTTTAAAATTCTGAAAGTTTTATGTGTGATAAATATGTTTTGTAATTTTCCTCCCTTTAATCTTTTCGGATTTATTCAGTTAACAATGAATTCTTATCAGATTTTTACTTGTAAAAAAAGTTCAATTGAGTGCGCGTGTTGTTGTTGGCTTGTCCATGAATTTCATGGAAGAATGGTTGCCAGAGCCTCAAGGAGGTTGGACTTCTATTTCCACCACACTTTTCAGGAAGAGCATCCCAGGGGAAATCCAAGGTTCTCCCACCCCTCCTTCTACCACCATTCCACACAAGAAAATTTTCGGCTCGCCATCTATTTAGAGTTCCCCATGCCGCAAAGATAAAATACATTTACAAAGATCCATGCCTTCTCCGGGATTCGAACCCGGGTCCTTCGGTACCGCAATAGGCTCCCCTATCCACTGTACCTTCTGGAAAAAATCGAAAAGTATTGTTGTATTGCAAATATTATTCATGTAATCAGTTTTACATTGATCAATCGGAAGTACAATTATTTAGAATTCTATGTTTATTTACGAATAAGTGGCAGTGCTTACATATTATAAACAAACTCTTTACGTTTAATAATTTACAGAACCAAAATTAAAGCAAATAGATTAGAAAAAAAGTCGCGAACAACGGAGCTAAAATAAATAACTTTTTTCTTTTATTAAGTACTTTATTACCATATTTTTCAGCAGACAGATCGAAGCGGCATATAAGTCGACACGACTATATGCGTCTTAATACACGACGTCTAAAAATTTAGGAAAAACGTAAAAGATATCACTGGGAAAACAGAAAAACATATGCGCAGTAAATCCGTATAAAAAGTTTACCCGCTTAAGAATTTCTTTCACGATGTTCCAAATGTTTTCGTATTTTGATAATGTTAAATTTTCTCGCACGAACCATTTTCTCTTGAACAGTTTCTCACCTTACGACATTATTACCAATCTGCGTAGCAACTTAGCAGCCTTTCTTCCGAATACGGATCATTTCCTCTAGTTTTCTAAAGAAAACCTTATTGAATGAGCTTGTTTAACGAGTGTGAGTTAGAACAGACATTCATCAATCTTGTTTATAGAATAGTGAAAGGTTCCTCTGTTATTCTCAGTGAGCTTTTCTAGTCTGTAATGTATATAGAGCATTTACACATTTTAGAACGATTTAAGGGTCGTTTAATTAATGTTTAAACTGTAAAGGGTATTATTTAAATGTTCGGTATGATAGCCTTTCTTCGTGATTATAAGCTGAATCGTGATTTTCATGATAGATGGGCTTTTCGTAAAATTTCTAAGGATACTGATTTTCATTTCTCTTCCGCTAATATCCAGAGTCAATAAATCATAGCGGGTTTGGGCATAGAAAGAGCTCTTTTTTAGATGCATTGTACTTCATCGGTGAAACGTCAAAAGACTTCGTTGGAATACGTTCGCGGAATGCCAACCAAAACGTTCCACTTGTCAGATGCAAAAAGGCTTTTCCAAAGCTTGGAAAGACACTGAATGAATTAAATCAGATATTAAATTTATTTTCAGGATGTATTTTAAAAAGAAACCTATTAAATATCGCATTTAACACTACACAGGCACTTGTTGTGACACTGTTGATATATACCTTTACTGCTAATATCCGAATTTTGGTGCGCATTAATAAATTTGCATCATTTTATATGAAATATATACAGCACGATTTTTGCATTTCTTTACAGGGTCTTATTACTAAGTTTCATTAAACACTGTATGATAGTGCTAAATCACATTCATTAGCATTTTCATAAAGCATTATTTACATTGCATTACATTACAGTCTACTTATGGATTAACATATCGTTACTCACAGGCACATTAATTGCATTGCACCATATTTTATTATGATCTATTCTGACATCTGACACTTTCTATTGAAAATCTTATCATTCATTTATATTCACGCAAAAAAATTCCTCCTAATCGTAATTAATTTTATAAAACAAAAATTTATACTGAAATTCAAAAGTAGTCTTCAAATTTATATCTAGAATTTCTTATCCTCTCTTTCGTTACTCGGAAAAATTACGAAGTTTACAAAGTACTTGGAATGACTTTCTTCATTAATGTCATGACTTTCTTCTTTGATGATTCTTCAATGTCATATTTTTAAGACTAAACTTTGCGGTATAATTCCAATCAATTTCAAAATGATATTCATGTAAATTGATTTAAAATTAGGGAATATTTCTCTAAAGCGTCAGGACTATTGAAAAAGGTCTGTATTTGGGTAAATAAAACTCTTTGTTTGTTTATTCTATTTCATTTGCTGTCTTATTCAAAATAGTCTCTTTAAGATTGTATATAATGATCTCTTCTATTTAGCCACCCGGACGGTATAGTGGTTAGGGGAGCCGAGTGCGATACCAAAAGGTCCGGGTTCGAATCCCGGAGGAGGCATGGTTGAACTTGTTCGTCCCATCATAGGAGGCAATGGTGGCCCATCTATTATGTGTCTCCATAATAAAGCGGCTACCGCTTCTTGGCCTAGTGGCTAGTGGCCACCGTCTGTAGACGGTTTGGGCCCGCCAGTGGGATATCTTGTTGCTATTTTGTCAAACTTTGTGACTAATTCCAACGTTGTCTGCGGATTCATGAACTGTTAGACGATGATCTTCGTATACGAGGTTTTCTGAACATATTTCTTGTCTTTTACTCATGCTTGGTAATTCCTGAACATTCTTTGTCTTGAAATTAAACTTCCCGAAACCCAAACGTTATTCCAAAATAGTTGTCCGATTTAAAATATCATTATTAAAAAGCCTACGAAGCATTTCAAGGACTGAATAAGACAAATTTGCTGGGTTTCACACATAGTATGTGAATATGTTTGGCCATCCATTGCCAAAAAAGAAGACAAAATAAAACAATGATTTAAAAAAAATCAGTTTCTACAGAAACGTTCTTTTGCGCATCTCAGTAGGTTGTATTAGGATGCTAAAGAGCCGCATAATTATGATCCCGGCCCTACTTTTGTCTCTAAGTTCAACAAGGCAGTCACAACAATCAGAATCTGAGATTTTCTGATAATTATAGTATTGTTAATTTCATGGTTGAGATCTAATCCCTCCTTATATTGCTATTGTTGCGTTCTATTGCAAATCCTTTCGTCCCACTGATATTTAAGTTTAAAATAAGTTGGATTCTGTGTTTTCATGTTATTTGACATCGCAAGATTAATGAAATTAACTTTACGTTCAAATGTGGATTACTCAGTTGAAATTAAAAAGTAGTAAAATACAGAAAAGGAATATAGGGTCATTCTATGATGTTAAACTGATGTTTATAACCTAACAAGGAGATAGCAAGTATTAGCAATTTAATACTAGTTACAGTTACAAGGAAACTTTCTTGCATTAATGTTGTTTGTTATTACTGCTAATGGTCACTTGTCTTACCTATAATCCGCCCAAGCGCAAGAAATTCCTCATGGCAAGGAGCGCAAGTTTACGCTTTTCGTTGGCGACAGCCTTGAGCACCATACAGGTGACAGTGCGATTTAGCTGAGTTCCGCCCCAAATTTTGATGGAAAGCACCCCGGGGTACGATGGGTCCCCCGCTCTTCTCTTACCAACAGCCTCTCGAGAGAACTTCCGGATCGCCTCCTATTTAATGTGTCCCCACACCGTATTGACACTATACATTTACAAACATTCATGCCTTCTTTGGGATTCGAACCCAGGCCCTTCGGCATGGCAGTCAACGACGCTAACCACTATACCTATTGGGCAGCTGCATTTATGTTGTATGTTTGAATGGGTATAAAGAAAGAATTACTGATTATTTAATATCATTTAACCTTAGTAGTTGTTTATAAAAAATATCTATCGATTCGAATACGGTACATTTTAATATTATGTATGATGCATCTACCTGATCAGCTGAAATTAAAATTTCAGACGAAAATCCCTTTTAATATATGTATATAAATTATTCAACAAAACACTTTATTCGGTTATCCGTTTAACTACTGGCTGCAACATTTAACAAGCGTTTGTTGCAACGTACGTCGCGCGAAAGTAAAACAGACTGCATTTAGGTTTGAGTTTCATGAAGAGAAGCGCTAAAGTGGTGTAAAAAACGAAATAATAATAAAACACTTAAAAGGTGTGAGACAGACACAACCCAGGCTTTCAAGTGATTAGAAAAACTGATGCGATTAGAAATTTTTGTCAAAGCTTCATGCTATCAAAATCGATTCTTTTCCTCTTTCATTTACAGTGAAACTTTGAATTCACTTCTCACAAAGTGTTTTGACTCTGGATATTATTTTAGACTCTAAAAAATGTCTGCTTTTATTTCCTTAAAATTACAATTTAAAGACATCTTTCAACTGTATGTTGTTTGAAAAGATTTGAAAAAAATATGTATTTTATATACTTTACGTATGTACGGCTAAATTTCAAATGATACAAATTATTCTCGTTGGTTTTTCTCATTTAGCTTTCACTTACATTAAAACACTACCAACACACCCATACATTATATACGTATATTATAAACGCAGTCAAGTCGAAGAATCTGTATAAAGGACATTAATGACACTATTACTGTAGACAGTTACTATCCGCTAAAGAAGCATTGTTCATTATGACAGAGAAACATCTTATTTTACCATCGTCATCGGAATATTTGCATGCTGCAATTTGTATGCACAATTTTCAGGCACTAGATTACACATACATAGCGATTTTCAACAACTCAAGTTCAACTACACATTACAGAACTGTTAATTTGGACTAAAAAATATAATAATAATAAAATCAGATGCTTAAGATTAAAATTTTATTTTTTTCAAATAAAAATTTTTTAATATGAAGATTATAATACCTTTAAAATTTTTTTAATTAATCTTTATTTTCAAAATGCTTAACATATAGGTCAATATGCTTTTTCAGTTACACACAGTTTTCTTAATCTAATTTACAGTTATAATATTTGTGAAATTTCCAGATAAAATAACTTTAGTAATAAAAAAATTTTATGTTTGGAAAATAGCATCATATTAAAACAAAGGCGTTTCTGCTTTTAATAAACTTATTTAAACTATTTTAAAAATTGAAATTTTAACTTTTTTTAATGAAATTATTTGATATCTCTTATAATAAATTTTTCGCTAATCTTTTTCGCTTTTTATTAAAATTACTTTTATTTCACTCTTAATTTTCAACATTGAAAAGCATTCATAATTTTTTCAATCTAAATTTATAGGATTGTCGAAGTGCAAAGTTGAGCTCTGAGATGATGGTATGGACAATTTTAAAAATAAAAATTTTTTTAAAATATATAAAAAGATAAAAAGACTTTATATTACGTCCAAAGGGGCGTTTTTCAACGATTTGTGTGTTATCTTTATTTATTAAATACCACGTTCTTCGCATTTAAGCCATAAAATTCAATTCAGGAGCAATATCACAAATTATTTAAAAACAACCTTTAAATCTTTAAAATTTCTGATACATAGTCTCACGCCCTGAAGATCAAAAGGTTTTTTTTTTCGTCCAGTGTTGCCATTGCTCACTTTGAAATAAATGAGTTTGTTAATCAAAAATTCGTTAAAGTTTTACAAAATATGAAATAGATAATAAAACAAATTCCAAATCCAGGCTTCCAGATGCCCATATTCGAATGGAGGACTACGTTATTCAAAATTTGATGTTTCTAGGTACTCTTGTTTTTTATACAACATACATATATTCATGCAGATTCTTCATTGTTTAATTTCTTTAGATATAATACGGAGCTCTAATATTTGGTGGCAACAGTTTGAAAAGTGAAACGTTGTTTTATAGTGAATGAAGCAAAATGCCAAAACGAAATTAATAGCCCTTCTGGGCAAATATCGCCTTTGTGCTAAAAATTTAAATTTCAAGTATTCATGTGCAAGGAATCTGCCCTTACACATAAATAGTGGTCTTATAGTGGATGAAACAAAATTAATAGCCTTCTGGGCAAATCTTCCCTTTGTGCTAAAAATTTAAATTTCAAATATTTATGTGGAAGGAATCTGCTCTTTGGCAGTTCATTAATAGTTTCGGGTTTATTGATTGATTGAATGGATCGTGCAAATGGTTATTTTTTTTAATAATACAAAAAGTTTTTTTATATAATTAAAACTACGCACTATAACTTTAGCAGATGTTCGAAAATGTGCAGCTGAAAATCACATTGTGATAAAAATAAACATGTACTTAGCTTGCGTCAAGGATGAGCATTTGTGTTAGAAAAAAATTTATTAATGCATTTGTATTAGAAAAATTAGAATTTGAAAATATAACGTTGATATTTGTTGTTTAACTTCTAAATTAACATTTGTGTAAGTATATAAAAATATAAACTTGATTTAAAAAAATATCTATGATTTAAATACTTCATACAAATCAAAAATACAAAAATGCAGTAAAAAATCACAGTGAACATTAAAGGAACGCGCTGACGTCATTTGTTTTGGGAGTCCACATCCTTTCTCATTAGTAATCGGAAGAGAAACCGCCCTTCATTTGTCTTCATCATCCCTGCTGATGTGCAGTCCAAACCACCCACTTGGTATACCGTCTAAAAATACTGGAAATTTGCCTAGATTTATTTCTGAAATTTCTAAATGTAAAGAAAATTTCAAAAAACCACAGCTTTTATGAAGCACTACGTCTTAAGTTTTTGAATTATGCAGCCAAAGTTAACTGTATTTAGAAGACTTCCCGAGGAAAAAAAAAAAAAAAAAAAAGCAATACACGATTCTAGAGTAGAAACATAAAATTATTGTAAAGGATCCAAACGGTATAAAAAGTGTAATAAAAGGTATAAAAATGTAAAGCTGCAAGCCTACTTAAACTTTTACGTTTTTTAGCCCTAGCGTAATTCGGGTTTTCTTTGAACATGACATAAGATACATACGTATCCTAATTCATCACAGGGCTTAATTACTGTATTAAAAGCTGCGAAATCTTATATATAGTCGTCAGCAAAAATAAGTAAGTAAAACAATATGAAAACTTTCAGATTTTGTATATTACACTCTTAGACAAAAAAAAAAAAAAAAAAAAAAAAAAAAAAAAAAAAAAGACGCAGCACGACGCACAGAGAAAATATAAAGCAAATTGGACACAAATTGATATGCATATAGGTTTCGACGGAAAATGCAAAATTTTACATTTTGGCTGCCAATGAATGAATGGTTGTCGCTACAGCGCATCTGATCTGCGCAACCAGCAGGATATTTAAGAGGAGAAATTACGATTCCAGGTCATAAATTCTTCAGAAATTTCATTCCGTGTACTCTGGTAGACAGTAACTATGCCTCGCATACAGGTGCGCGAACGATATGCGCAAATGTCAGAACTTGGGAGAGGTCGTGTAGTTGGGCCAAAGAAGCCGGGTGGTCTTCGACGTAGACAATTCCGTGAAGCTACTGGCTAGGATCTATACCTAGGCAGTCTCGGCCACGGGGGTATAAAATTTATGAATTTGGTTGTTCTGAAGGCCCCAGGAAAGGTCACTCATTGGCCGGCGTCAGGGTCTGGCATGTCCTGAGCGGTTGGATACGTAGCCGGGAGGACAGGACATGGTAACGGCCCTCTGTGACGGGCTGGTAACGGCTCTCTGCGACGGGCTCGCCCATGCGACTGGCAGGAGCAATTGACGAGCAGTGCTGCCTGGGGTCTTATCCAGGTGGTGCGCTGCTCCCCTGGAAGGGTAATAGTGGAGAATGAACCATCACGAAGTGTCCAAAGAGGGAGTGGACCTGTAGTGTGCGAGTTCACGGAGCAGGGAATGCCCAAATTTGGTTTGGTTATTGGTGAATAGCTCGACAGTTGAGCAAGAGCGATGCCACAATTAGATGATGTTGGCAGGAAAGGGTGAACCATGGCCGTACACAGCGTCAAGAAGGAAACGGTAGGTCTAAACGACAGAAAGTGAAGACCGAGCAATCGTCAGAGCGGCATTCACAGCCCCACATGCATCATTATCATCGATTGTACGTGCAATTAGTGCTTCAGTGACTGCAAGGACCATTCATACACGGCTCACAGAAAGGGGGCTACGGTCACGGCGCCCCTTGCGCCAACTACCATTGATCTCTGTACAACGTCAAGCCCGTTTTCAGTGGTGTCGGGCTCATTCGTACTGGAATGTCACTGACTGGAGTAAAATAGTCTTCAGTGATGAGCCGCTTTGAACTGAGCTCCGATGAACAGTGAAGGCGAGTCTGGAGACGCCCCGGACAGAGGTGTGATACCAACCCGATTGTCTTCCGGCAGACAGGCCGATAACCAGGAGTGATGGTCTGCGATGCCATTTAATTTCATAGTAGGTTGCCTTTGGTTGTCATCCGTCACAACCTTACAGCACAGCGCTACGTCGACGAAGTTCTAAGGCCCGTTGTGTTGCCCTTCATGTCACGCCACCCTGGGCTTACATTTCAGCAAGATAATGCCCGCCCCCACACTGCACATATTTCTACTGCTTGACAAACATTACCTTGGCCAGCAAGGTCGCCGGATCTCTCTCCTATTGAGCCCGTTTGGAGCATTATGGACAAGGCCCTCCAACCAGCTAGCTCGGGATGTTCAAGATCTAACGCGCCAGTTGGACAGAATTTGGCACAGTTGGACAGAATTTAGCACGATATCCCTCAGGAGAACAGTCGCAACTTCTATCAATCGATGCCAAGTCGAATAACTGCTTGCGTAAGGGCCAGAGGTGGACAAACGCGTTACTGACTTTTTTCACTTTGTGAAGCTCTAGCACTTCAATAAATCATCCAATTTTTCTCAAACTGTAATCATTTGTTTTTCTGTACATGTACATTCACTTTTACCGATTTTCGCCCCATTCGGATAACTCCTTCTTGGTGCATCTTTTTTTTTTTTTTTTTTTTGTCTAAGAGCGTATTTTTTCAATTACTGTAGTATTATTATATCTAGTAGCTATGACTAGACATGCAGACGTGTAAGACATTGGATTCAGTTTTACAATTAACTTCAAAAATTATTGCACAATTTTTATTGCCAATTAATTATTGAAAAACATTAAAAAAATCTGAAATTTTGAGATTTTTATATTAGGCCTAAAGGGGCCTTTTTTTTAACGCTTTGTCTGTTACCTTTATTTGTTAAATATCATGTTCTTTGCACTTAAATAAATACATAAATGCATAAATGCATAAAATTCAACTCAACAGCAATATCACAAAGTATTTAAAAGGAGCATATCTTTAGAATTTTCGATATGCGGTCTCCCGCGCTGGAGATAAAATTTGCTTACTCCTTACAGTGTTGCCATTGCTCGCTCTTAAATCCTTGAGTTTGTTAATCAAAAATTCGTTCAAGTTTTTTAAAATATGGAATAGACAGCAAAACAAATTCAAAACTCCAAATTTGGCTTTCAGATGCCAATATTCGAGTACAGGACTACGGTTTTCAAAATTTGATGTCTCTAGGTACCGTTGGTTTTTCACAGTGTGAGAAACATACATACATTCATGCAGATTCTTCATTAAAGTTCTTTAAATATAATTCAGGGCTCTAATATTTGGTGGCAACAATTTGAAAAGTGAAACGCCGTTTTATAATGGACTACTGTTGACCTTTGTAGATAACCATTTTCAGGAATTTGTCTCGCATTCATATTGCACCCAAGGATAACATGGAAGCTCCCGTGCATTTACCGGCATTTTATTCCCGGTCCAACTGCTAGTGTTCAGCAACTTTACTGCTCGTGCAGCTTTCATATCGACTATTATAATGTAAAGCAGAAGACTACAAATCTTATCTTAACTACCAACCTATTAACGTGTCCTCAAGAGGCAGAACAAGCTCTGTC
This sequence comes from Stegodyphus dumicola, assembly GCF_044657685.1. Taxonomy (NCBI): domain Eukaryota; kingdom Metazoa; phylum Arthropoda; class Arachnida; order Araneae; family Eresidae; genus Stegodyphus; species Stegodyphus dumicola. The sequence continues at coordinate 212,803,706 of NC_140773.1, read as the reverse complement.
TTACAACCTAAAAACCTCACTATAAATACTCGCGAACTTATTTGCCTTCTGGCGAAAACACGGAAGGGAGAAGTGACAATAAAGATCCAAAACATAAAAAAAAAAAAAAAAAAAAAAAAAAAAAAAACTGGTTAATTAACAGAAAGGAGCCTTACACGATATTTTTATACTGCATCCTTTTAATACTATAAGAGCATTGTCAAATTTTTTATAGCTTTCTTGTGCTTTGACAGTGTTAATTAATAACGGTAGTAATGTTATCACAAATTTAATTTCTGCGAAGTCTGTTTTATTATCGTTATTTACTTTGCTTAATTTCTGAAATTGTAGAATTTTCGAAAAGTTAGATTAAGCTAAGTGTAGTTCAATTTAAATATCCTTAAACCCTACTAAGACTGACAAGTGAGCTATTGCTCCCTCTATGAAATTACGCCAAAGTCCTTAGAAGGTTGCAAACAACCTTTTTTTTTATCAAAGGCCTAAACTTCACAAGTGCGCAACATAGGATCACAAATTAAAACTGCAACACTTGCGGGTGTTGATAACAGTTAAGTCAATATTCGAGTACAGGAGAATAATACCTTTCTATAAAGCATATAAAGTTGCAAGGCACTGGCTCCATATGTGTTTTTGAAGTTTTATTAATTTAATTATTTAAAAAATTTCACTAAAATCAGGAGAGAAATATATTAATACATTTTTAATAGACAGTAAAACAAATTCAAAATTCCAAATTTGGCTTTCAGATGCCAATATTCGAGTACAGGACTACGTTTTTGTTAATTTTATGTCTCTAGATTAAAATTGTTGATTAAGTCGAATTCCCCAATTAATGTAATTAGCAAAGTAGTATAAGTAATTTATATTGTAGCAGGACACTACAGTGTAAATGAACTAGCTATGAGTGTGCTCACCTTTTTTTTGCACGATTTAGCAAAATGGCTACTTTCAGCTAACTAATGTTGTAGAGGTGGAAGAGAGAAAAGTATAACTGCGAGCGAAGCTGCTACAAACTCTCTCTTTAAACATTCAAATAATCGTATCTCATTTGCTAATGAAAGCTAACGAAAAGGAGAAGTGACAGTGTAGCTCAAAATCACAAGAAAATGGGTTAATTAATACAAATTCTTTAAAATAAAAGTAACATAAGCATACATCAGACTAATCACTCGTTAAAAAAACTAATTTTGCACTGGGTTCATTCAGGTTTTATAAACTTTTCTCACAAGCAAATAAAACAAACTTTTTTATAACATAATTCTCATTAACAAATGATTTAATTCGTCATATGCGGAGCAAGAATATTGGGCGTTTAAAAACTAGTTTTTCATCTAGATATAGATTTCCATAAAACAAACTTATGGTATCATTCGAGAATAATACCTTTCTATAAAGCATATACAGTTGCAAGGCACTGGCTCCATATGTGTTTATGAAGTTTTATTAATTTAATTATATAAAAAAATTTTACTGAAATCATGAGAGAAATATATTAATATATTTTTCCCTGATATATTTCTCTCCTAATTTTAATAACCCTAATGGAACCCTCGACTAAAATCAATAAAAGAGATGATCAGAACATCGTGATATTTTATTTATTGATTCACATGCCACTTTATTAAAGCAGTTTATTCAGTTATACATTCAAACAATGGGTCTGCTCTAACTTATCAGCTTGTGATAAATTCTGTGATAAACAATGGTCGCAATGTTACTCTGCAGTGGATCCCAAGTCATTGTGGAATCACGGGTAATGAGTTTGTTGACACGCTGGGCAAAGCTGTCCTTCCTCAAGCAAAGCTGTTCCTCCTGTTTGCTATCAGAGTGCTAAGAGAATGGGAGCATCATCATCGGTGCCAGATGGGAATTCATTTTCGAAAGAAAAATGGGGACTTTGTCAAGGGGAAAATTTGGGTTCCCTAATATAGAACCCCATTTCTTGCGACTTACCTAGACCTGTAGATGTCGCTAACTTAAAACCTGAACATGATTAAGTCATGAAACACCTACACGGATTTAGTTTAGCAAACTCTCCATATTGACCATTATGTGATACCGACGACATGTGCGATGACCATTTGGACATTTGTTCTGGACTTAATGACATGGCAACGGCTAATTCTGTCAAAAATTATTGTACCTTTTTTCATGTTTCTGAATTGTATTGGGCTACTCATCACAGAGTTATGACGGTCATGCCTAGGTCTGGCCATAGGATTAAAAAAACTCATTGTTTAACTTAATTTCTATAAGATTAGAAATATCAGAAGACTGAACTTACAAATTAAATACTTATCATTTATTTAGTTGCTATTTATATCAATAACTATTTCATTATTTTTTAACAATTTTTAACAAAAGGGAATATTTGTTGTATTTAACATTAACCCTATTTTACTCCATCAAAATATTTTAATAGTGGTTAATTATTAAAATAACATTGCGCTAACAAACATACCATTTTTAAATATATGTTTATTAAATTTTTTTTAACCTTTTTTTTTTTTTAAATATATTTTTATCAAACATACCTTTAGAGTTTACGATTGCAATTACCTTCTATAGCAGAAAGGAAGGATCACTAAAAATAGTTGTTTTGTAAGCATGTTATCGACGTACATGTTTACCTATTTTCACATATTCTTTAAAAAGAAAGAAAAACAATGATTACAATTCATGTAATGTTAATAGCATAATTCATTATATAGCTGAAGTTTATTTATTTAGCAGCTTATGCACGCTTTAATGCAAAAATATTTGAAATATTTTAATTATTGTAAGCTTAACATAAAGTTAATTTTGGGAGAGATAAAGTATTATCAGTTTCAAATAATCTCATTTAACTTATTAAGAAGTGTCATCTAATTTCATAGCATACGTTTTATCGATAAACAACTAACGTAAGTAATATTTCATCACAATGAAATAAATTATATTCGACTTCGATAGATCCTTTATCTCCAGAACTTCATAAAATTAGCTTCTGGAAGTTAAAAAGACATCTTGTGCGTTTAATTGCTCTGATGGATGTATGTTAATAATCGAAGGAAAATGGGTGGTTCGTAACCCATGAAGATGATCGTAAAAATATGTCACTAGTAAAGAACAGAGTTAAATACTTTTATGACAGGATATCATATCGCAAGTACTTAATCAGATTATGCGTATGACGATAAGCAAATAATTCTTATACTTCCGGTAGCTAACAAAGAATAAAATAGTTTGCGGTCTAATATATTTGCTCAATCCCAACTTCATTTTATAGAAAGTATAAAGTTATTGATAAACAAGACACACAGGCAATACTTAAAATCTAAAATTATTAATAAGGCCTACGTACTTTTCTTTCACAGTGAGAGTTTAAGAAAGAAAAAGAAAATGCGCCTTGTGAAAAACAAAGCGGCCATTTACTTGATTTATGCGCCCGCTGGGTGTCAGTTACTCTATTAAAATGAAGCGTTTCTGACTAATCACCTAATCCATGGCCTGTTGCCACCCGTTTCCACAAATTCTCTCTCAGAAGGCTGTAAATATTCTTCGTCATCGAACGCATATAACTCTTTCCTCGCCTTATATTCCTGCTAGAAATAGAATATACTTTTGACAGTTTTTGAAAGGAAACAATTAAAAGGAATAGAGTAATTTATTCTCAATTCATCTTCCTCTAATAAAGCTCATACCAAAATTATCTATATTCTAACATTTTTACTCGTGTATAAATACTCATTTTTACAACTTCACATCTCATTTTAGGAATGAAATTGAATTTTTTTAAATTAAACATTAGCGATCCGTTTCCTGGTTATATAAACAACGCAAATACAAATTTTGAAAGAAAATAAAATACAAAGACAAACGTAATCAAGCGAAAGATTTACCTTAATAAGGTTAAAAGGTATTTTCTCCGTCCTTCCATCACGCCTTCGCGGTGTAACGGTAGCACACTCGGCGTGTATTCGAGAGGTCCAAGTTCGATTGCCCCCGGCGAGGGCATTGCACACTTTTCACTTCTCCTGCTTCAAAAATAACCTAATGACTCTACAAGGTGACTGACTGTATTCTAAGAGACAGTATCTTATTTCTTATTTTATTTCTATTTAACTCATAATAATTTAGTATTAGGATTCGACCAGCCGGTATAGTGGTTAGTGACCCTGACTGCCGTAGCGATGGTCCCGGGTTGGAATACCAGAGAAGGCATGGCTGTAACTGTAACTTCATAACGGGCAACGGTGGCCCCCTAGTAGGTGTTTCCTTAATGAAATGGCCACCACTTCCGACCCTTGTAGTGGCGCAAGGTTAATGGCTATTAAATTAAACGCCCAGCTATTAAAAAAAAGAAAAAAGAAAAATTAGTATTAGAAATTAAAATAAATCAAAAGCAATTACTTAAATGCCCGAAATGAAAATATTATCCCACACTTCAGTAATCAGTTGTAAAAGCGTATTACTGGAAATTTATTATTTGTATAAACAATGAAAGTTTGATAAAAAAGTGAGATTATTTTGAAAAATAATGCACTGTCTACATTTATTATATAAATCCGATAACTTATAACAAGAATGGCATAAAGCTGATCGACTTTTAGAAGAATGATACAATGAAAACTGGAGAGCTGTCTGTGGTTTAGATGCAAGGGCAGAATAGACGGGAATGTAAATCTGCAAATACTGCAAAAAGGACGCAGCAAGATGGTTGAATATTCGTACTTGGGAAAAACACTGCTGGCCATTAAAACTGTTACACCAAGAAGGAAAGCAAGCAGCTACATACACCAGATTTATTGTACATGCATTATTTTGGGCACATAGCGTACACATTTCAGTACACTAAGCTTCAACCTATGGCAGAAATAACGGCTGGGTATCGAGTTGAAAAGAGCTTGGATGACAGATACTGGTACTTCATTTTATGCTCCTTTAAACTTGTAGAAGAGTTAATCAATCGCAGCGGTTGGCGAGTGGTAGCATGCCTGTCCTTCCGCAACCCTTGAACTAGATGTTCTGGGTCAGAGGACCAGAAAACGTGCTGGCCAAAGTAATACTCCAACACCCTTTGTAACGGGGAAAATCACGATAGCACGAGCAACACGCATTCCTATATTATTTTATTGAAAGATGGTGACACGCAGGCCTCGAATATAGTGTACAACCACAGACAACCACAGGCACACGTCAGAAATGTAATGGTGGTTATCCACATTACTGTTTATGCGAACAAGAGTGGACCGGGATGTGTACACAATGGCAACCCATACATCATGCCAGATGCTGGCACCTATGACCATGACGAATGCAAGCGGCACCGTTCGTTTTCCTCGGTGCCTTCGCACACACGAATATGTCCATCCTGATGTTGTACCGACCTGATGTTGTACCGAGAAATGGATTTTTCTGCTAATCATTGACAATCACACTTCATACCACTGACATACAAGAGGCATAGCACTGCATAAGTCTGGAACATAACTTCATAAAATGAATTTTAGAGGTATAATTTGGACCAAAATTTTATTTTATAGATCATAACACACTCCAACACTGAATAAAACTGGATAATATATCTTAAAACTGAAAGCACTGTTAAAATGAACCGAGAATTAGATCCTGCAAAGAAGTATTTTCTTTCGACTGCTAGCTGCCTCCCGATACTTTGCTACTTTAATACATCAAGGCGAGAAGGGATTTGATTTTGACATTTTAGTTTCTAATTACTTCACTTGAGTAAGTGGAAACATTCTTATTAGAGTAATGTATGCGAATATGGCGAAGAATACTATCCCAATAAAACGAATAGAAAGAAAACGATGATGTAAATATATAGAGATGCAGTTTTTGGTCCAAAGAGGTTTTGCCCCTGAAGGATTATTGTTTTCGTTTTGCGATTTTGCGTTGAAAATTTTAAAATTCTGTATCAGTTTTCAAATCTTTGCCACCAAATACTATCGCCCTGCACTATATTTGAAGATCAGGAATCTGCATAAATGTATGTATGTTTCTCGCATTGTGATAAAACAATGATACCTAAAGCCATCCAATTTTGAATGACGTAATCCTACTGCGAACATGGGCATCTAAAAGCCCAAATTTGAAATTTGTTTTATTATCGATTTCATATTTTGAAAAACTTTAACGAACTTTTTATTAACAAACTCAGCGATTTAAAAGCGAGCAACGGTAACATTTTATCTCCAGCGCGCGGAACTGTGCATCGGAAATTCTAAAGACATGCTCATTTTAAAATTATTTTGCGACATTGCTGCTGAATTGAAATTTATGGTTTAAGTGCAAAGAACATGATATTCAATAAATAAAGGTAACACACAAAACGTTAAAGAAACGCCCCTTTGGACGTAATTTAAAATGTGAAATCTTTCAGATGTTTTTATAGTACTGCTTTAGACATGTAATTAAGAATATAGGATTTTACAGACAATAAACATGTCCTCCCATATTTTGAAAATCTCGTAATTTCCAGAAGCTGCCAAAGGGGCTATTCTTATGAAAGACATGCTGAATAAACAATGGATGTTACAACTGACTGGGCATCTTTCTCAAGTTAAAGACCTCAAATCCTAAAACTGAAGCCATGCTCATGAACTCTAGAGACATCATAATGAAAGACTTGTTCTTCTTGAATATCTGCTGACGATTTCGCTATCATTTGACTCGCATGAAACGTTGCAACTGTTGCAGCCCTATATGTATAGTAATGGGTTTAATAAGCATCTGGGTCGGTTTAGTTCACTTTAAATCGTGGCTGCGACAGTGAATGTGTGAATAACTATGAACGACTGCTATACGTCAGAATTTATGTGAACTGATGAATATGTAATTGGCATGTATTTACTTAAGCGTCATCGCGCGCTTCCTAGGAAGATGGATATGTCACCTACACATTCATTAGAAAACTTGCTCAAATAAGCACAGTTGCTTCGATCGTAAAAGCCAATTCTCCCGTCCAAGCCAAGCGTTGCGTCGGTCTTCCATAAATGTTTTTCTTTTATTATATGGGCCTTAGTAAAGGCGAATATCTGGTCGGTCCACTGCTGGAATGAGATCAACTTAATGCCCACTCCTAATATAGGAAAAAAAAACGACTGTTATCTGTCCCAAAATTCCAGCTTCAAATCGAGCTTTATCATATAATCGTCAGAACAAATTCTGCTAGTTAAACCTGACAAGCCCGCCAAACGACTTCCAAAATGTATAAGCACATTAAGGAAATCGGACATTAACGAGAGGCATATGGTTAACTTGAAAGAACGGAAGGAAAAGCTGTGACTCTGTTGTCGTCGAAATCTTGCACGTATTGCCAGGTTAGCTTCATACAAATAAAACACTCTCGGCAACAAAAAACTTACCCAGCTTTAATTAATTTATTGCATTTCCTGGAGAACGGGCTTTTGATATATAGATAGGGACTTTTCTTTCTTCAAAAATCTCGACTTCCGTACAAGACTTTGTTTCCCACAGAAAGACAGGCTTCCATTCAGAAGTTAGAATCAATTTTTAAGACTTGCATATTACTAAAATAAAATTTTACGTGATCAAAAGAAATTTCTGCTAAACTTGCAGTTTAGTTTCGTAAGAGAATCGCCGGAGTTTCTTCCTTTGCTCTCCGGTTAGAAATACGTTTCATCTCGAAAACTGAAAAGTACTGGAGCTGAGTTCCAGTGGATGCTAGTGCAATTTAAGCTTTGACCTTGCTAAAATTACGTGAGTAAGACGAATTGTGACATAAGTTTGGCATTTTATTATACTTAAGTACTTGAAGTAGTCATTACTCTACGTTGCCCATGTACAGATTAAGAAATACTTTTATCCCTGGGACATAATATATTGCGACGCCAGTGACGGTAATTCAACAGCTTCCGCTTTCATTTCTATCTCAGCAGAAATTCTACCTTTTCTGATTTGCTGAGTTTGCACTTTACAGTATTTGCGTAAAATTATTTGTACCTGCACAGTATTTTCGAAATCATTGTTTGGCACATTATATTTTAAGCAGTTTTCTGCTTAAAATATAATGTGCTTAAAATATTTCAAACTGATCTTCTCCATTCCGTACAACAATATATCCTTCAAATTCTTTAGACGTCAGATTATAAAGTAAGACTGCATCGAAAATGACTTTCCGTTAAAGGAACATAACCAACTAATAGCGAAGTTTTCGTCGCCTCATTTAAATTGTGAATTTTCTTCTTCTTTAAGAATATAATGGAACATTAGAGATAACTGCGACAAATAAAAAACTGTTTCCTAAGTTATTTTTTTTTCTAAGTAGCATTACTACATTAAACCACCTAAGAATACAAAATGCCCCCCCCCAAAAAAAAAAAAACATCAGCGACGATGTATTTGCAGCACTTGTCATGTGACTAGCGTGGGTAACGAAAGGTGTTCTCCTTTGCATCTTTGTTTACACATCGCCTTTGAAACCACAAGAAAAACATTGGTCATATTTAGATACTGATATTTGGTTTATCATGTTTTTACTTATCACGTAGATATGCATTTCATAATCGAATTTCATTTCTAACTTGTTGGATATAAGGAAATGACTGTTATTTTTTGCTTCTACTATTCTAATAATTTTGTGCATCTCCAAATCAGATGATGGTGGTTCAGTGGGTTTACTAATTTTAACACTTTTACATTTTAAACAATATTTTAATTACTATATACAGAGCGTATTCTTAGGCCGCCGCCTTCAACATGAACAAACTTTATTCTCTTACAACTAAGCGAGCAACAGCGCCCTCTAGCCTTTTTCTTCAAATTACACAACACTCCCCACCTGAACTCGGTGGAGAGTTCATCTTTCAATAATATATTCTAGAATATTCAATTAATATTTCGACAATAAATCCTGGAGAAGTGGTTAAATATAACAAACATGCATAAAACATAAGCACATAAAATTTTACAAAACATTATAAATGATACCTATCAGCAAGGTCAGGAGAATCAAACCTAAAAATACAAAATACAAACATTAGTTAAGTTCCATATTATATAACAATTGTATAGGCCTTTTTAACGTACCAGTAGGTGTTTTAATTATGCAAGATCTTATTTTACCATCTCTGCCTGGCATTAATTCCAAAATTTTACCTATTGTCCAAAGATTTCTGGGATGTTTGTCGTCATGAATCAAGACAATATCGTTGATTTTAAACTGAGATGCGTTAGAGTGTGGAGGACAAATATTGGCAGATCTCAGATTAAAAAGATACTCTGATCTCCAATGCTTCCAAAAATGATTTAAAATATCTTGATGGTATTTATATCGTTTAATAATTGAATTTCTTGACCCAATCAAATTATTTGATGTTATTTTATTAGCAGGCAGAGATAGCAATCGTCTACCAACCAGAAAATGAGAGGGTGTTAGTGGAGAAGGTTCACTGGGATCGGTAAACACGTAGGTAATTGGTCTACAATTAATCATTGCCTCGATTTCAATGAGCACTGTTTCAAGCTCTTTCACAGTAAGGGATGATCGACCAATAATTTTTCGCAAGCTGGATTTTATGGTTCGTACCATACGCTCCCAAAACCCTCCCCACCATGGACCCCTCTCAATAATAAATTTCCAATTTATGCCTCTAGCAGAAAATAATTCTTTCACAGATGAGTCACTCAAAGTTTTAAAAATATGTTTTAGTTCTTTATCAGCTCTTTTAAAAGTCTTGGCATTATCGGAGTACACGGTGGTACACAGTCCTCGGCGAGCTAAAAATCTTCGGAAAGCTAGCAAAAAACTTTCAGTGCTGAGATCAGTTACTATCTCTATATGTAAGGCACGAGTGACCGCACACGTTAACAACAGCATGTAAACTTTACCTTGCCTGTCTTTCGTAAAAAATGGACCGGCGAAGTCCAACCCGGTCACAACAAATGGAGGCGCCTCTTGGATTTTGTCTGGAGGACGTGGAGCGATATCCTGTACCCCAGGACGAGCACTATATCGTTTGCATATCACACATTTGCTGATGATAGTCTTAACACGCTGTCTTCCCTTAATGATCCAATATTTGTCTCTGATCTGAGTTAGTGTCGAATTAACTCGAGCATGGAATACCCTTTCATGCGAGTCCATGATGATCAACTCGGTAAACTTGCATTTTGAGGGTAATAGAATAGGATGTTTTAAATTCTCGTGACAGTCTGCAAATTGAATGCGACCTTTCATCCGAAGAATTCCCTCCTCATCAAGCCTTGGATTAAGGGAGTAGATGGAAGAATCAAGAATTGATTTTTTATTTGATAACTTAATTATTTCCGCTTGATACGATTCTCGTTGCGTAATTTTTACCCAATAATGTTCAGCTGCTTTAATCTCAAAAGCACTTAAAGGTCCATTCTCTGTATACCTTTTCCGAAGCCTCCCAATAAATCTAAATACATAGGCAGTAATTCGAAGTAATTTTCCTAAAGAACTGAATTTTTCTATATGCAAAATTGGGGATTCAATGTTAATTACAGGTGCAGTCAAAATAATACTTTTTCTTAACTCCAACGATTCTGAATTTGGTTTTAATTTCTTTTGTTTTGGAAAGTTTTCAATAGGAAAACGTAACCAGTGTGGCCCATGCCACCACAGATCATTCTTAACTAGTGACTGAGCACTAATTCCTTGAGTTAGTAAATCGGAAGGATTTTGTTTTCCTTCGCAGTGGTTCCACAATTTTTTGTTGCATATACTCTGTATTTCTGTAACACGATTGGCGATAAATGGTTTCCAATTATTTGGCGAACCTTTAATCCAAGTAATGGCGATTTCGGAATCACTCCAAAAATAAACATCCTCAATTAAATCACCAAACAATTTTTTCAAATATTTATACATTCGAGCAGCCACGAGTGCTCCCATTAACTCTAAACGAGGAAGCGTGATTGCTCTTAAAGGTGCAACTCTGCATTTCGACATGATAAAGGAAGTTTTAATTTTAGAATCACTCGTATAATATCTGAAATATGCGATGGCCCCATATGCTTTAGGACTAGCGTCCGAAAATAGGTGAAGGCTTATATTCATTGGATCGTCATCAAAGAAATTTCTCTGTATCGATATTTCAGTTAAATCATTAAGTTCCTCCCGCCAAATGTTGAATTTGTCCTTAATCTCTGCAGGAAGGACCTCATCCCAGTCAGAACCGGAACACCAGATTTCTTGCATAATAATTTTCGCCCGAATAACAAAGGGTGCAATAAATCCAAATGGATCGTATATTTGGGCGATGCTTTGCAAAAGTTTCCCTTTTGTAGCAAAATCGTTTCCAGTAGAAAAGTCAATTAAATTTTTTAAATTTAACTTTATATTGTCTTCAGTGGAATTCCAAATCATGCCTAAGAAATTCGATTCACTAGTTAATTTGTTATCTGATTCCTTAATCCCATTTGAGACCCATAAATCGTTTAATGCTTTAGAATTAGTTCTTAATTTTCTGAAATTCATCCCAGCATCCTTAAATATATTAATCGCATCTACAGATAACCGATATGCATCTTCAACCGTTCCTGCTCCAAAATATAGGTCATCGACATAGACAGAGGAATTTAACATTTGGAAACTGTCCGGCATTTTATCTTTATATTTTAGAATGTGATATTTTATAGTGGCGGCCAAAATGAAAGGAGATATAGTCAAGCCGAAATCTACGCGACACATTTGCATAATCTTAAAGGAGTCATTATTTTCATTAAACCAAAGAAATTTTAGAAATTTTCTATCACCTTCAGCAATTCCTATCATCAAAAAGGCTTTTTCAACGTCTCCACAAAACGCTATCTTAAACTTACGAAAATTTAACATAATGTCTAGTATATTTGGATTTAGATTAGGTCCCGATTCAAGGCAGTCATTTAACGAATTCGTGTCCTCTGTCCTTGAGCTAGCATCGTACACAATTCTTAACTTAGTAGTTTCACTAGGTCGTATCACTGCTCGGTGAGGCATAAAATATCCCAAATTTGTATCATTATTTGGACATTCCTCCACAATTCCTTCTAATATCTGGTTCTCAATTATATTTTTATATTCCTGAAAAATCTCCGGAGTTTTACTTAGTTTATTGTGAAGGTTTGCGAATCGTTTCTTAGCTACCTCAAAATTATTTCCTAAATTATTCGGACTGTATTTCCAGATTAAATTTGCCTCATATCTTCCGTTTTTAAACTGCAAATTTCTTTCAAACTGGCCTACTATTTCGCAGTCAATATCGGAATAATCACCAGAATCATTAATTCCCATATGTTCTAATTCCCAAAAACCTCTTAAATCTTTCAACACAACAGTGTTTGTCATTACCGCTAAATTTTCAGAACAATTTTTGTTTGTTTTATTTTTCTCGATTCCTGCGGCAACCCAACCAAACACAGAACTGACTGCGTACAACCCTTCAGATATTTTAATTCTTTCAGCATAAACTACATTCCAGAATTCATCCCCGCCAATTAATATCTCAACATCTATGTTATTTTTTCTTGCGCAATCGGCGATCTGCAACCCCATATGCTCCATGAAGTCTGTAATTTGTTTACTAGGCACACTGATGGACGCCGAGGAAATAACATCCGAGATCAAACATTCAATTTTTATTTTATTATTTTGTTTCCAATTCTGAATTTCGATTTCAACGACCGGATAGGAATGATTCATTGCCTTCGTCGCACCAAATGAATAAACAGAAAGTCTTTCATAACGGATTGGAGTAAGTTTTAAATGGTCGGCCAATTTTTTCGTTATAAAGGATCTGTGACTGCCTTGATCAAGAATTAATCTAGTTAATTTTGATTTATACTTAGAACAAGCATAAACTGTACAAGTTTGTAATAATATTTTCCTGGCATTACAGTCATTATTATTATCACCTTGAGGAACAGAAGCAATCAATTTTAAGTTTTGAACTTTATTTCTTTCCTCAGAATTCAAAGTCAGAGATTCAGTTTCATTTTTGGAATAACCTTGTTCCAACTTTTTGTTTACAAGGGATTTATTAGTACAAATCGATTCATTGTGATACATACCGCCACATTTATTACATTTAGTTTTATTTCTGCACCTTTCTGATGTATGGAATTTTTTAAAACAAGAAAAGCAGCGGTTTTCGGATCTTAGTTTCTTTAATTTATCAGAAACACTGACTTCGCATTTAAATGACTCGTGCAAATTATCACAAAAGATGCATTTTCGGTTAACTGCAGTATGAAATGCAGCCGTGGGTGTATTTTTTACATATTTTCTAGTTTCATATTTTGATTGATCGACTCGTGGAGGCACAGGATTTTTCCTTTCGCTTAATACTAGATTTGAAACTTCCCTGCATTCTATTTCCGTTTTAATTCCGAAACTTCAACTTTATCTTTCGATCCTCTTTGCCGATTAAATTCCAAAACTAAATCGTCCGGAATTAATTTTAATAATATTGGAATTAATAAATGTTCATATGAGCCAGAAGTTACTTCTAAAGTTTCCAAATTACGAATCGAAACTTCTAATTCGTCACATAATTTACGTAAAGCCTTTACGTTAGCAGAATTTTTAACGGCTTCTAAATTGAGAATTTTATTCATGAATGAATTAATGATCAGGTCTTTTCGACCATATCTGTCCTTTAGTAATGCTACACAACTATCATAATTACTTTCTGTTAACTCAAAGCCTGACACAACATTCGAAGCTTGTCCCGTTAAGAATGTTTTTAAGTATACAAATTTTTGTATTTTTGAAAGCGCTTCGTTTTTATGTATCGAATTTTCGAAACTATTCCAAAATTCATTCGATTGTTTGGGGTCTCCCCAAAATTTATCAATCATTAATTTTGGTAATTTCAGCGTACTACTCCCACTAGAACTGGAACTTACATGCAAAATTCCATTACCACTAGACTGGTTTAAATCAGAACTTTGGGGGTTCCTCGCTGGCGGTACTGCGGTAATCGCACCTAGAAACTGCTTAATTTGACTACAAGCAATTATACATTTGTCATTGTATTCTTCGCTTATACTACAATCTTCTTCAATTAAGTTAACATCAATTAACTCTTGTATTTCATCATCAAGCGTTCTCAAATTATTTTTCTTTTCGGTTAATAATTCAAAGAATTCTCGTAATTCTTTAATCGAATTTTCCTCTCCTTCAATTTTTAATTTATCTTCAATCACTTTAATTAACCTAGTAACAGACGATCTCAATGTGGAACGTTTACGTTTCAATCTATCTAACTTTTCTTCCATTTTATTTAATTTAAATACACCCACGACAGCAATAATAAATACTTACTAATGTACTACAAATAATCACTAAATAATTAATTTAAGATTTCCCTACCTTTATTTGGAATTCCATTGTCCCTCGAGTATGAAATATCCATTGAAATCGAAACACTTGGATCGAACACCTAAAATCTTCACAAAGCCTTAATTCCTTACGCCGATGCACCATCTAATAATTTTGTGCATCTCCAAATCAGATGATGGTGGTTCAGTGGGTTTACTAATTTTAACACTTTTACATTTTAAACAATATTTTAATTACTATATACAGAGCGTATTCTTAGGCCGCCACCTTCAACATGAACAAACTTTATTCTCTTACAACTAAGCGAGCAACAGCGCCCTCTAGCCTTTTTCTTCAAATTACACAACAACTATAATCGTTTTCTTTGTAAGTAAATTTCAAAGAATAATCTTTAGTTATTTATGTAAAAAGCATTAAATGGGAAAATTAAAAACGGAATCTAAAATATTGTATGAAATATGTAATATACGTAATTACGGATTTTAATTAAAACCTTTCGTATGCATAAAAATGAAAGGATACTTAATGAACAACAAATTAATTTCTAAATATGATCAATTTTAAGTATCAAATACAGTGCTCTCGATGTAGATTAAAATATCGTTATAATTATCGAGTTGCTTTGCTTCCGATTTAGATTATGCCCAAGTTACATGCAATGTAAAGTTGAATTAGTTCAGACTAGAAGAAAATTATTATTCAGAAAGCATGCAGAATAGATAAATGAAGAAGTATGTATTTCCTATTTGTAAATGATTCAAATTTAAACGTATAACAAAGGAATTTACTGTGTTAATAACGAACTGCTTTATGAAGTAAATTTCATTCTCATCAGCTGTTTTATTTATGTGTATTAATAACATATGTATTATTATAACATATGTAATTAGTTACGTTTATCATACCTCTGACTTCCTTAATACTTTGAGCTGCTCAGAATGAATTGATCTATTTAAATCATTTGGCATGCGTAGTTAAAATAAAAATTATGGATTGTGGAATTATTTTTGAAATTATGGATCTACTTGAAATTATTAAATTAAGGGAAAAATCTTTGAAAAGTACAAAAATTTCTTTCGGATTCGATTTACACTTTATTTAGATTTACTTACTTGCTTACTGATATTTGCTCCTAAACAGCATAAAATGTTTCAAAATATGCTGGTTTATCAGTAAGCCTTCTTGAAGTTCTTATACCAAATAAAAAAACGAGAAAAAAGAAAAATATAATTTTTAAGCACAGCAAAATAACTGTACAAAGCAATGTTCAGTTTGATTACGCATAAAAGTAATTTATGAAATTACTATGGAACCCTTTTATTTTGTGTGTCGGATATATGAGTAATTCTTCCGCCTCTTCATATCAAATAATGTAACATTTACATGTATTATAAAGCGGTTCGTTTTCCGACTTGATTATACTTTCTTAAAAAAAAAAAAAAAACATCATACAGTTTTTAGACCATTAAATTAGCCTTCAGTTTAACTGTTGTGCCCTAATTTGACATCATTTCAGCATAAAGGCTTAGCCCATTTTCAGACTGGCATAGTTTATGTTTTTCTACAGCCGGCTTACAGTATTTCGATCCCATAAGGTTCTCCGTTATGTCTTACGTAATATATGCCTTCTACTATTAATATTATTCTATTTTATTACCTTGAAATTATTATGTGACATTATGCACGAATTTCAGTAGTTGCAATTTCCACTGATTTATATGTACGAATAATATGTTTTGAATATTGAGGTTAATTGCTACCATATCTGCACGAAATTAAAGCATTTATTTTAAGAATTTTATGAGAACTTTTATTCCCCAGGAAAAGAAATATAAAGCTATTTCAAGTTGAAATTAAGAGATGTTATTTCTTAAGATGACTGTGAAAAGACTATATAAAATTTGTAATAAATTTAGAAAAACATTTAAAATTTGCATTGATGTGCATCAAAAACGTACATTTTAAAATAAAATAAAAAAGAGAATAACTACTACATACATAAAATATAGGCAAGAAAATACCTTGCATGAAATAGTAAGCACATTTTTATTGATTTCTCGGAAGAAGGCTCACTTATCAAAGGGAATTAGTCTTCTCCCCCAAATCCGCGATAATTTGGGTACGATCGCTCTTGTCCTCGCTCGTATGTTTGAATGAATTATCCATGTAAGTTAAAAAACTTAACTTTTATTTCCCATATGTATGTATTTTGTACATTCCAGATAATTTTAACAAGAGAAGTATGCCTATAACGGCCACCGTGATAATTTTATTGACGTCATGGCTTGTAGAAAGTAGTTGCCCACCCCCGGAAAAAATCTACCCTTGCACATGCTTTGGTTTCGAGATGGTCTGCAGCAACATGCATAGTCCTGATGACCTCATCTATCCCATTCAGGCAACAGTAAATAAATCTGTATACTTGCTCCGCATATACAATTCTACGCTGATGTATATACCCAGTGGAATATTTCGGGATACGAATTACAAAGAGGCGAGTATTAATTTGATTTATTAATAATTTTGTGATTCATTAGTTATTTTATAATACAAAGTATACATATACCTTTTAAAGTACTTTTCAATAAAAGATAGTACTCTTTGATTTTTAATTAAATCGAAATTCACGTATAAATAGAATTATTACTTAAAAATTTTATTTAAAGTCGTACTACTCAAGTCAAACAGTGACGCTCACATAAGTAATTTACATCATAATTTTATTTAAAATTGTGGCAGCGTCAGTCTTCCAAGCATGGGGCAATCGAACAGAGAAATATATTGCAAAAATTTATTTGATTGTTACTATTTTTTTCACATTCTATAAGCAGAATTCATTTTATAACACACACCCTTGCTGCGCTGCACGTTAAAATGAATCGTTAAAAAATTATATTTTAAGTATTGATTATTGCATGTGAAGAAGTCTTCGAATCGTGTCCGCCGAAAACATCGCGACGAACCACGACCAACTTTAAGAACCATGCAAAGCTGGCCGTGGAAGCAACGGGACCATCGGGGACGAAAATGTCGCGAAGAAACAACGCGAACAGAAAATGCCTTCATACAAAATATTGCGGCAGGGAAAACAATAACCAAACAAAAAAAGTATAAGAATGTAGAAATAAAGTTTTAATAAAGTCATAAAAATAATGTGGTAAAAAAATGTCGAAATAATCATGATCACGTTATATGGCAATTTCAGTAGCGAGGCTTTCTACTACAGCAACGTTTTTAAATTAGTCTCCTTTTAGAAACATATAGAAACAAAGGTCAAAAATCTTTGTTTTTCAATGACTTTTGGCTTACGTGTGTCTTTGTTTTATTTCATTAGCATGTGATCAAAATTGTTTTGAGCTAGGAAGGTGCGGTATATAGTATAATGTACTTATAAAGTGAAAACTTATGGTGATAGTAAGAATTTAACATTTATAAATTCTGAATATCTCAAAATATTTTGACAACTATATATATGTGATAATAACATGCACAGTAGTTTTGTTTGTTAATTTTGTAAATACATCTAATACAGTATATACGCCATTTCAGATTTACTTTACAGGAACGGAACTCACATCCTTCTCTGATTCGGATGTAGCTTTCAGTGGATTGGAACATAGCTTGAATGCGATCTTCATTTTCAACATCCAGTATGTTGATAAGTGGGATTGGTCTCAGCTAAGTAATTTGTTGAAACTCCAGCGGCTAGGGGTGGCATACAGCAGCATGTATTCCATTGACTAGGCCATTACTATGCCACTAATATCTAGTTTATCATTTACGCAGTCAAAGATTTCCTTCATTTACGACAAGGCATTTTCAGCCCTTGAAAATATGATGACTCTGGTTTTGCAGGATAATAAAATCAGCGAGTTGAAGAGAAGTATGTTTTCGAAGCCATGCAATCTTCAATACCTTGACTTAAGGTAATCAATAGTATTTTGCCTAAAAGTAAGATAAAATAAATTTTGTATATTATTAATTTTCTAGTTACTTCAGTATTGAGCAACTAGCTTTTAATATATTTTTCATGTGCTAATATAAATGTACTTCCAAAATCCACGAGTCCGATCCGACCGCCGAACCAGGCGCAGGTGTTCAAACCCTGCCCTCGCACTATGGAGAGACTAGCACCGTCGCCGTCGCCATAATGCGACACTGGTCGTCGATTTGCTACCTACCAGTCCTTCCAGAGACAGAGACGTCACCAAGGGCAACTAGAGCTTTGAGCTGTAGGACCTGTCAAAGCCACGGGCCGGCCAATAAGTGATCTTTCCGGGACCTTTAGAACCACTAGGTTAGTTATTTGTATATCGCCATGGTCGAGACCGACTAGATACAGATCTTAGCCAGTAGCTGGAAAGAAGATGTACAAAAAAATCTTACTTTGAAATCTGAAATAGTACGCTCGGTTTGGACTCTCTAGTCAGAGATCGCTACTGTGGAGGACAGGCTTTTAAAATTAAAATACAGGAAATAAGTGTCTTAGGAAATAATTTACAGTTTCAGAAAAAAATTTATCTCTTTGTAAATTCTAAATGTTCCTTATTTGATTTCACTGTTTTAAATTCAATATGAATTAGAAAATTTCAGTTCCAATTTTTTTTTAAAGTCAAATGCATTAATTTTGAGTTTAAAAAGAAACAGTCCTTCCTGGTGAACAGAAACAAACAAAAGGTGTTGAAAATATACCGTATTATCCTTTTCTGTAAATTCAAATTTTCTTCTCTCAACGAAATTAAAATTAATAAATGTAATATTTCAACTAAATAGCGAGCTGAAAAATCCATTATCTCTTGAATTATCTTCTTAATTAAAATTGTAAGAGCATGTAATGTAATAAATAAATAACGAATTGAGGGATGTAAAAATTACCCAGAGATAAAAATGCTATAATGTGTTTCCATTGAATTCAGAAAAATATGATATGCTGATAGATTCACTTATTGGCAGGTACACTATCTGGCCAAAACTATCCGGACAACACCCTAAAGAGGTGAATCTGGCAGGTGATGTAATTTAATGCGTAACCGAAAGCTACAAAAGCGTTGGTAGCGATCTGCCATATTTATGCATTTGTGAGACAATGAGTTAGTCAAAGGAGCTTAGTGACATTGATCGTGGCAGTATAGTGGGATGCCAACTTTGTGGGCAATCAGTTCGCGAAATTTCCCACTTTTTAGGGAAGCCAAAATCTACTGGGAATGACATAATTGTTAAGTGGAAACGTCGAACCAGTGAAAATGCAGAAAAACGAAAGGAAAGCCCAAAAAATTAGAGAACGCAGCCGTTGAACTCTGAGCAGAATAGCGAAACAAAATCGCAAGTCCTGGCTTGTTGAAATCACGCAGGAGTTGCAAAGTCCATCAGGCGTTAGTGCTATCAGCAGGACTGTTCATCGAGAGTTAAAAAACCTAGGATTCCATATCATGCAGCCAATCACAAGCCGAACATTACTTCCCAGAATGCGAAGCGTTGATTGCAATGGTGCAAAGCTCACCGTCATTGCACTGCGGACATGTGGAAAGTGTTCTTTGGAGAGATGACTCTCTTTTACAATTTGGCAGTCCAATGGACGCGTCTAGGTTTGGAGGACGCCCAGCGAGAGCTTCTTAAGTGACTGCATTGTGCCACTTGTAAAGTATGGTATTGGCAGCATCATGGTGTAGGGGTGTTTTTCATGGTTTGGCCTCGGTCCCTTAGTTCTTTTGGTTAGAAGCATGAACTCTGAAACGTATGTCGACATTCTGGAAAACGCTGCTCTCTCAGCTCTATGGTAATATTTCGGGGAAGATGCCTTTCTCTTCCAGCAGGATAATTGCTCCATTCACACATCGAGACTTGTGTAGCCATGGTTTGACGTAATGGGTATTCAAAACCTGAAGTATTCTTCTCAAAACGCCTGTCTAAATTCCACAGAATACCTTCGGGACGAATTAGAACGCAGATTACGTAGCCAGACAAATCGATTATCCTCACTACCAGCACTCACTTCAGCTGTGATGGACGTCTGGAAGTCAATTCCTATGGCCACCTATCAAAAGCTGGCAGAAAGTTTTCCCAAACGTGTACAGGATGTCATCGATGCAAAAGAGGGACTAACATCATATTAATATAAAAGATGCCTCACGAGTCTCCGAGTCCGTATCACTGGGTGTCCTTATACGTTTGGCTAGAGAGTGTATCTTGATAGAAAGTTGAAATTATCCTCATGTTCATCTAAAATATTATTCAGATTATATATTATAAAATAGAATACTAAATTCACAGAACTCGGATTATCCTCAAGATGAAGTTTCTCTTTGCTCGTAATAGGGATGGCTTCCTGTGAAATTCATTTATGCATATGAATTAAAGTGTTAGAGAGGAGGACTGCAGATATTCAGATTAGAATCTCTAAGAGAATCATGGTTTTTTACAGCAACTATCTGCAAAACTGGAAAATAGTAAAGGGTGTTTCTTAGATATTTATACTTGTCAAAGATGTTAAGTAAAACGTGTGAAATCTACAAAGATATTAAATATGCATCTTTTAAAAAATATTAGTTTGAGCAAAGATGAAAGAAGGTCCTTAACACCTTGATGTGGTCTGTATTCTTTAGGAACAAGAAGGATAAAGCAGCCAAAACAGGATAAGAAGAAAATGCTACATCTATATTCAGCTTTCATATTTCTTGTTTCTCATCACATAAATAATGTACAATTTCGACTATTCTTTTTAATTGCTGTAATTGCATACATCTTCATACTTATTTCTGCCTATAACTATTAATAACTAGCAACTCCGAGATTCTCCATCGAGTCGAATAATGCTTAATACTATACCAATCTTGGTACTTATGTCCTGTAAAACATTCGGTCCTTGTTTTGAATCCCTAGTCATGTGTCTCGAATAATTATTTTGATCTGTTAATACTGAGGTTAACTCTCATTGAACGGACGAAGAGAACTAATTTTTCTGATTGCTCAGTATTGATGTTAATTCATTCAGCGCATACAGAGAACTAAAATTTTACTTCTGCTCAATGATTTATTCAGAATGTTTTTGATTACTCTACTTTCGAAAATATATATTATTTGTAACATTTAAAGTAAACATTGATCAGCAGAGTGTATTTGTAGTGGTTTGAAATAGAAATGTCAATTTACTTTCATTTTCTTGCGTATATATATATATATATTGAATATTTTATCTAATATATATATATATATATATATATATATATGCATATTTTAAACAAAATCTTTTTTTAATATCTGCAATATTTTTCATAATCTCAACTGCTAAGGTGGTTACAATAATTTTTTTAGTAGTCAACAATGGGGACAACAAAAAAAGGAACCAAAACATTTAAAATAAAATGTATTACTAAAGTTTTTGTGTGTGTGTGTGTTTCTTTTCACTAATTAAGAAAGTTAGTAATTATTTTTGGAATATCGTCAGCTGCAGCTATATGTCCAAGCGACAGACATTCTTTCCCGTTCGTTTTTCTTTTTTATTCGCTGCTTTTTCTCTCTTCACCTTTCTGAATCACGTTGACTAAGATGTAGATGTCACTGCTTACGCTATAAATAATAACTAAAGTAAAAAATGTATAATGGCTAAAGTAAGTAACTTATGCCATAAAACTCATTCATTTCATGATAGCTTAAAACTAACATCAAAATAATTCACAGCATAAATCACAAAATTAGATCATAGGAATCTTAAAATTTACAATTTTAAAGACAAAGGTAACATGGCGCCTATTTTCCAAATAAAAGTTTTAAAACTTATGATTCCATTTTAAATTGCTTTACAAATCGTTGCCATCCACAGCTGCAAGAAAGAGAATGATTAAATTAAACATTTTAACCGTTTCCAGTTTTTTAAATGCTGAATAATTATTACTTTGTGTTAATAGTTCCCATAAACATTGCTAATGAACATTCCAGAAGAGGGAAAAAATAAACAAATAATTAAGAACAGCAATCTTTAGAATTTCTGATAGACAGTTCTGCGCTGGATATAAAAATATTTTTCTCCGTACATTGCTCGCTTTGAAATCGTTGAGTGTGTTAATCAAAAATTCGTTAAAATTTTACAAAATATGGAATACACAGTAAAATATTTAAAAACAGCATAGCTTTAGAATTTCTGATAGATAGTCTCATGTGCTGGAGTTAAAAGTGTTTTTTCTTCGAACAGTATTGCCACTGCTCGCTTTGAATTCGTTGATTTCGTTAATCAAATATTCCTTATACAAAATATGAAATACACAATGAAACAATTTCCAAATTCGCAATTCCAGATTTCCATATTCGGGTGGAGAACTGCGTTATTCAAATTTTGTTTGCTCTAGGTACCGTTGTTTTTCCCAGTGCGAGAACATTGCATAAATTCACGAAGATTCTTCATCGTTTAATTTCTATAAATATAATACACAGCGATAATATTTAGTGGCAACAATCTTAAAAGTGATAGACCGTTTATAGTGAACCGATGCAAAATGCGGTTTCTAGAGTAATAACCCATCTGTGCTAACGCTCCTTTGGGCTAAAGGTATGGAACCTTTTTTTCACAACTCCAAGCAGTACCAATTTTCACATATGAAGGTACCCGGAGCAAATCAGTAGGATAATTTGATCAATTTACATCCTACATATAAATAGTACACAGCGAATATAAAAAATGCATTGTAAGACTTAGCACTCTATTAACTTGAACACCTATTTTCGTCCAAGGGCACACATTCGCCTTTACTAATATACGATTTCTTCAGAATTCTGTATTTTTATAGAAATGAGTAAATGTTGTTAACACACTTACGTCCCTCCCAAATTTGAAACACAAATATAGTTAAACATTATATTAATATACCCTGTCAGTTTTAAAAATAATTATAATATTGAATTTGAATATAATGAATTAAAAATATTTTTACTTTTATCTATTACTCCAAATTAAATTTGAGAATGGATACGTTTCTTTGTAATTTCACCTTAAAATGTTCTTTTTATTAAAAAATAAAATGAAAAGATGAAGAACGAACTGTTTTGTGGTTGAATATTTATGTCGCATTATTTCATTTCTTAAAATGAATTTTATTTTTCAGTGAAAATCAGATACAGCGTCTTCCAGCAGACTTGTTTGTAGATATGCCAAGACTACTTTCCTTAAAGCTTGAAAAGAATAAAATTACAACTCTAAGTGAGAGAGAGTTTTCTTTGCCAATGAAACAAGTGGCTTGGTTGTTCATAGAAGGTAAAATATGCTCTATAATTTAATGTAAATTTAAAAATAATATGCCTTTTTTAAAAGAATAAGGAACAAAACAACATAGCAAAAGCTAGAAGCCATTCATATCATAATAAGGCTTTGAATATAAATCAGAAAAGATTTAATTAATTTTATATGGTTTGTATTATTTAACTCGCGTTTTTCAAATTTATTTGAACGAACAAACGGAAATATAACTTTCTGTCAAAAAGACGTAATGAGACATAATTTTCTTGAAATTAAAATTATAACAATCCTCTTTTTAAAGCCTGTCAGTTTATACACTATTTAAAGCAGTTTTTCTTTTGAGAATAAGCTGATATTTTTTAAAACAAATGTTGAGTCGTTAAGACATTTTGGAAGTAGGAGACATGAAAAACGAGCAATGCCTTCACCGGGACTCGAACCACGGACCTCTCGAAGACGCGTTGAGCATGCTCACCAATACACCCTGAAGACATGCTAAGAAGAAGGAAGAAATACCTTGTATACTCCCCCTTTTAAAGGGCGACTGGGATTTTAGGGGACCTAATCGCCAAATCCTGGTGAAGAATCATCATTTACAACCTTTTAGTTCGGGCACCCCTGTAGAGTAATTAGGATTCTTTGGAAGCAGGAGACATAAAAAATAAGCACTGCCCTCCCTGGGACTCGAAACATGGACCTCTCGAATACGCGTCAAGCGTGCTGACCACTACACCACGAAGACACGTTAAGAAGTCAGAAGAAATACCTTATACAAATTGATTATATTGAACCTATTTCACTCAACTTTATACACGAACACTTTAAAGGTAACTGAAACGGCTGCGAGTCAGTTACTGAAAACGTCGATATGATAAGAAAGAAATAGCGAAATATTATTTTCGTTCCCTTCCAGATTAAAATAGTTATCTACAAGTACTTGTTGGTAAACTAATTAACCTTCTGGTGGCTAGCATATATCCCTTGGGCAGAAAAATATTCTTAATTAAAAGCATTGACTTTTTTTTAATATTTCCAAATTTGATTTTATTAAATTTAAATTTTGTTTATTCAACTTTTTCAACTACAAATACAAAAACACTAATTGAACTGCTAAAAATGTACATAAGCTTAAACTAAACTTTATTACGAAATAAAAATTTGTATATCTTAAAATGATTTAGCAGAATTCTAGGGTAATTTTGTGATAGTTTCTGTCTTTTGTATCCACATAATATATTTTACAAAGCACACTCTTTTTAAAATTAAATATGCTATATTTAAAATAAATCACATATATTTAAAATTTGCAGAAACATTCCAAATGAAAAAAAAAAAAAAAAGACTGAAAAACAAAACGTTTTATTCACAATGGGCATTTCTCTCAGTTCATAACTAAACCGACTTTTTATATAAGTCTTTTTGCTTTTTATAAGGTTTCTGAAATTTTTACAACATATACTACTTTATACTTTTTATAAGAAAGTACTCTGAAACTCGCCCGTTATTTATATTAAGAACTTATGACAAGGTGCTAGTTTGATCGTACAAGTATAAAATTCTACTCTTGTTTCAAAATTAATATCCGAACATACTGTTCTTTAATTTTTAAAATAGTCATATCCTGAAAATAAAATTCTTAGTGCTATCTCTAGGCTTTAAGCTACACAAAAATTACTTTTATAAAAGATAAAATTCAAATAAACCTGGAAAAATAAGAATTCTTTATAGAAAGCAAAAGACAAGTAATGCAGGCAAAAATATTAATTCATGCGAATGAAGAAAGAGGAATTTGTACCTTTTGGCAGAGATGTATTTTGTCTTTCTTAAGGCAGCAAGTAAAATAATGCAACGTATTAAGATATGCAAAATTTCTGGAAATTCACTACCAACATCACTTTATTCAAAAGCATAAGAAACATTCAGCACAACTAAAGGAAAAGGAAAATAAAAACAAATTACGAATTGAAGCACTACAATTACGTGGTTAAACTTCTAATTAAATTAAAAAGATATTTATGGATATAGAAACAACAATATCTTTTTCTATGTAAGGTTTCAAATGATTTTAGCAAAACGAAATTGAAATAAATATAAAAAAAAAAGACTGGATGTTAGGCAAAGAATTTAAATTACGAATGAGACATTCGAATCCCATGAATCTCGGGCCCACCAGCGGCCGAGCGGTAAAGTCGCTGAACACTGGTAGTTCGGTCCGAGGTTCGAATCCCGCGAACGGGCTGGCTGCATGGGCGTTTTCGTGGTTTTCCCCATGCGTAACGTGTATACGAGCCAGTTCCCCTTAGAAAGTCCTCCACGAAGGCATCCCTCCCCTTAGGCAGATAGCCCTCGAGGCTTTGCCATAATCACACACACACACGAATCTCGAAAGGGATTGGAGATTTGAAACTTCGAGCCTTTGTGCGTTTTTGTAAACCGAAACTTCCGATTTCAAACCTAAAATAAAATAAAAATCTGAAATGTTTCAGATTTTAAATAACGTCCAATGAGGCTTTTTTTTAACATTTTGTTTGTTACCTTTATTTATTAAATATCACGTTCTTCGCACTTAAGCCACAAAATTCAATTCAAGAGCAATATCGCAAAATAGTTTTAAATTGAGCTTATCTTTAGAATTTTCCGACACAGAGTCTCGCGCGCTGGAGATAAAAATGTTTTTTTCTGTAAAATGTTCCCATTGCTGGCGTTGCAATCCTTGAGTTTGTTAATCAAAAATTCGTTAAAGGTTTACAAAATATGAAATCGATAATAAAACAAATTCCAAATTTTAAATTTGGGTTTCCACATGCCCATTACGCCACATGCCAGTAGGATTACGTCATTGAAAATTCGATGGCTCTATGTACCGTTGTTTTACCACAATGCGAGAAATATACATAAATTTATGCAGATTTTTCATTATTTAATTTCTTCAAATATAATGCAGGACTCTAACATTTGTTGGCAACAGTTTAAAAAGTGAAACGGACATTTATAGTGAACCAACGGAAAATCGAGTAACGAAAACTATAGTTCTTCAGAGACAAAGCCCCTTTGGACTAAAAATTAAAAAGCTTTAACTGAGAATATGCAAAGATTAGTTTTATTGATTTCCAACCGAAGCATTCATTAACAAAAGCCCATGTTGTGAATTCAACAGATCTGGCTTACCAGCATTAACTCTTGGTGGCCCTGAGAATCATTTTCTTGAGCCAATTAAGTATTCCGTGTTTAAAGTTTATTTATCGTAACTCTTAAAACAATAATTATTTCTCTACAATTGCTCCAATTTAGAAAGATTCTGAAAAATATAATCATATCCACCTGTCAGTCAAATATTTTATTGTCAATTTATACTGAGAGAATAAACCTCAAGCGATTTAATTGCATACTGCATTTGCTAAATTTTATTAATTAAAAATATATATAGTTATAATGTATAATTAAAAATATATATGTAATATTAAAAGCACAAGGAAAGGAAAAGCCGGAGCAGTGTCGATGCGTGCTTAGATCCATATTGAAGAAGAATTTTGATTGCGTAGTATTTAAAGAACTTGGCAGTCGAGGCGATTTTAATTCCATTTTTATTTCCAATTGACATTTGTGGCCACAGATCACTTGGCACTCTAGTCGTGCCTTTCCACAGAAGATTTACATTTTAGATATTGTTGAGATAGAAAGCAAGCCAGCGAAATTACATCTTAGCAAAGTAGAGAGCAAAAGCTGAAGTGCGTACTTATGAAAGATTCGGTGATTGGTCGTCAAGAGGCATCTGGTATTAACGGTTACCTAAGATCGCATGATTAATTTGAATGACGCAATGCAGATAAGTTATTACGATTTTAGAATAGAGAGGAGGAATTTATGTTTATAGTTATACTATAATTCTGATTCATACATTTTTTATCTTACATATTTCCCCCCTTCAAAAAGAAAAAGGCGTAACGACAGAGAAGCCTTTTGAAAGAGAAAGAGATAAAGCACTAGCAAATGCTAAAAAAAAAAAATAAATAAATCATAAAATTTTTGTCCTGTAAAGTATAATTTATAAATATCAATTTTTTTAAATAAATTTTTTAATTTTTAGAGTCCTATTGAATTTTTCAGCATTTCAGTCCAAAAGTCTTTTTGTTTGAGAATTCACATAATCATAATTCTTTGGGGAAGGTTCTTGTTATTACAGAATATCACAAAAACTTTTACATAATCATTACTTATAATTAAATATAATGCACATAAATATTTATGATATTAATTTTCATATTGATAAATTATATTTTAATACCATATAATAATAGGAGTAAGCTTCAAAAATTATGGTTTCACCGTTATCATCTTTCATTTACAATTCCTGATTTTACCAAACTGGAAGCCTCGCAATACTTCTAAACAAACATATCCATCAATAGGGCTGTCCTCTTCAGCTAACCAGTGTGTTCTCTGCACTGGTGGCCCAGGGTGCCTAGGCAGTTACTTGAAAAGGCCTCCGTTCCTTGCATTAAGGTAACTGGCCTTTGAGAACTGCACTAATACATTCCATAATAAAAAATATAATAATAATATAAAAAAAAATTACAAACACTCATAAAATGAGAGCCTCCAACATTATCTTGCATGAAGAGGGTGAAGGGAACAACTGCACAGAGGTAATTACAGGCCTCTGCTTAAGAACCCAGTACTCCCTCGACATACACTATACTTAACGTACAATCACCCATAAATTTAACATGCATTTACCATAATTTCATATTACATATGTGTAATAATTTCACTTATTTTTTACACATTTATTACAGTTGTTTAGAATAATTATAAAATTCGTATTCAAAATTCTCAACAAAATTTCAAAAACATAAAAACTTATCTTAATATCCTTCCCTATGAATAATTTAAATAGCTTAAAATTCGTTATTTAATTTGCTCACACATAATTATGAAAATTAGAAAAATTAATGAACAAGAATTTCAGATTTTCTCAAAACAAATTGCAGAAATTTTAACCAAAGTTGAAATGAAAACTACAGAATCCTCAGCATATTAAATAATTTAGTTCCTGAGCTAGATTCACACGAATGTAATAATTTTTGAGCTGTTGAAAAAGCGGAAGTGCAAATAATTTTCTGTCGCACATACTTGCAAACACAAACTCGGATCGACCTTGAACCCGTTGTAATGCTTAATTCCTAAACGGTAATTCACTGATGATTTAAAGCACTTTTTTTCTAAATATTGTAGAGATCGGCGAAGCAAATTCAATATTCCTTTTCACTAGGCATTCGAACTTCTCAATTTATTGAGAGATTACTTTCAATCTATAAACACTACGCGTGATTATTTTTTTGAAGCACTTGAAAAACACGACAGCAGAAGAATGATCTGTTATTTTTTAAACACTGAAAAAACAAATTTGATGATTCACTTCTTTCATATTATCTTGGATTTATCACAAAACGATGATTGGAAGAGCAGAACTAAATTTTCCATTGAGGTTTGCAGCAGCAGGAAACCATCCTACCGGCTTAATTGTAATATTAAAAGCAAAGGAAATGACGGAGCGCTGTAGATGCACTGTAGATGCGTGCTTAGATCCATATTGAAGAAGAATTTTGATTGCGTAGTATTTAAAGAACTTGGCAGTCGAGGCGATTTTAATTCCATTTTTATTTCCAATTGACATTTGTGGCCACAAATCACTTGGCACTCTAGTCGTGCCTTTCCACAGAAGATTTACATTTTAGATATTGTTGAGATAGAAAGCAAGCCAGCGAAATTACATCTTAGCAAAGTAGAGAGCAAAAGCTGAAGTGCGTACTTATGAAAGATTCGGTGATTGGTCGTCAAGAGGCATCTGGTATTAACGGTTACGTAAGATCGCATGATTAATTTGAATGACGCAATGCAGATAAGTTATTACGATTTTAGAATAGAGAGGAGGAATTTATGTTTATAGTTATACTATAATTCTGATTCATACATTTTTTATCTTACATATATAGTTTTAGTTATAGAATTTTAATTTTATTAAAAACGCTCAGTTATATTATATATGTTAAATCTAATTATTTTAATGCTTTGTTTGATATTATAAGAATATGGGGAATTTTCCATAGGTATTTGTAAGCTGTTTTGATATATAGGTGTTAAAGCTTAATATTCTGTTTCCTTTTGTTTTTAGTTTCTGTTTTACTGATTATTTTGTATTCTTATATGAAATAGAATTTAACCTCTTTTTCAGATAATCCTATACGATGCGATTGTCGAATGCGTTGGATACTAAACAGCAGAAAGCCATCTATCTTTAGGGGTCACTGTACTTACCCAGAAAACCTTAAAGGTGTACCCATAACCAATCTCACTACCAGTCAGCTATGGTGTTAGCAGTAAACGGCCGTATTCAATAGGCAGAAGTGGTGTCACAGAAAAGAGGCGTGAGCGTCGCCATCTTGTGACGTAAATGAATGGGATGACGTAGACAGAATGACGCCATGCAATGTTTCGTTTTCTACTATTTTATGTTTTCAAAGTTTTTATTTTTTAGTGGCAACGAAAATGTTTCGAAGCTTTATTTTTTGTGACAACGACAATAATTTTTATGTTTATTGCAAAGAGCTCTTCAACCACGTGTTTAGAATGACATCACTTTCAATTCATTATTTTAAATACCTGATTAATTTTAATTGTTTTTAATTATTTACTCTTTTTAATTATTTAATACGCGATTATTTTTAATTTTTTTACTGTCTTTAATTACTTTTACAGGTATTATTTTTAAGTATTTAATCTTTTTTAATTAGTATTTTAATTATTTAGCATAACCTGCATAATAATATTTCATGTCTAAAAATACTTTTGTTTGCGACCCGTCATAAGGCCAAAATCGTTTGCTCAGGCCTATTGTACATAATTCTTCAGGCAAGTATTCAAGTTAAAGGAGACTCAGTTTATATTAAAAAAGTTACTTCTAAAATTTTCTCAAAAGTAATAATATGTGCGCACTGTGAAATATATGTTCAATAAAATGCATGTTTTATGATCAGCCAAGCAGAAAGAAGCTTATTTAATTTCTACGCATGCGGAATTTTCTTTGTAGCTGTATGTATAAGCTATATAAAAACATACAGGGGAAAAAATTATTAATAGAGAATCAACATTAAAGCTTCCTGTTAAAAGAGCTAATATCATAAGACGGAAGAAAGCATTGAAGTCTGAAAGTTTGAATAAGAGGTTTTAAACATAATAACGTATATAAACTTTTTTTTTAACTTTGTTTAGAATTTCATTATAATTAACTCTGCACTTAAGTTTCCTTTAGAGATAAAAAAGTGCGCATACATTAAAATTTATTTCAGGTGAATACTGTAGTCAGCCTTAACTTAAGATTTAGAAGCCAGAAATAAAAGCAACCGTGCAAATTTTACCTTGTCTAGCAGGAATTCTCTGTCAATCTGTAAATGATAATTCTTCCGTCCTCCGACGAAAAAACATAAATTTTGCAGATGCAGTAGAGAATTTATTTCATTTCGAAATAATTAGTCAAAGCCGCATAAAAATATTCGCAGAAAGGAATGGCAACAATATATCTAAAGTCAATGTGATAAAGAAAGACTGCAAATGTTTAAGGCATGCATCATGTAATCAGAGTAAAACAATGTAAATGTTTCCTTGTCTACATTTTATAAATACATATATAATTTATTTAATAAAATTGCGCAAATAATAATATTTCTTAAATAAATCTTAATTTCATATGTTTAATGCGTAAACAATTTATATTGTTGTTTAATCTTAATTTCATATGTTTAATGCGTAAACAATTTATATTGTTGTGTAAACAATTATAAAGTTGTTTTAGTATAAAATAATGGGCTTTCAATTTTACATATATATTATTTGAAAAACACCACAGAAGGTTAAAAAAAGTTTTATAAAGTAACTTATCACAAATAACTTTTAAAATAAGCTAAAAAGAATTTAAGCCTTTTAGGAAGGGGTATAATTTGCCGTTTTCCCAAATTATCACTCTTTCTAAAAGAAAGAGGATTATAATCCTTCCTAATATAAGAAAATAATTCGCTGTGGCAAAATATGATTCATAATTACCGCTTTATAGAAGACAGAACCTCATTTGCTAACCTTCAACTGTGTGATTTTAGTGTCAGTGCCTCAGTCTGTAATATCTTATCATAATTTTGCAATTTTATCTCGGTACTCTTCACCACTTTAGTAGTCTACCGAAGAACTGAACTTTAGTATAAAACTTCAGATTGGATAAATTTTGACATCAACTGCAACTTTTTATATCAGTTAAGTTTTCTTCTAATGCGTGCTCTTCCATGTAGGTAATGACAATATTCTATCAATAGTAAGAACACTAGTATTAAAATAAACAGATTGTGAAAATCGAATAATTATTGAAACCACGATAAACATAGTTTAGCCGCCCTTTTAGCCGCCATAAAAGAAATATAATAATGATAGCTGATAATACTGAGAAATTTAACAGTCGTTAATAAATTTTACGCAAGACTACGTTCATGGTAATGACAGCTATTGCTTTCGCATTAGCTTTATCTCAACAGAAATTATCACTTCCACATTTATGCGATAAACTTTCTGTAAAATATTTTCTTCGTCTGCAGTTATGTATGATAAAGGCAATGTACAACACATTTAAATCAGGTAAGTAAGCTAGATATATCTTTCTAAAGCAGAAAACTATCATATGTAGAAAATATTCATTTAAATTTTATGACGAAAAATAACAAATATTCTATTTGAATGATATAATATGGTTCGAATTTTTAAGAGCATGCCGCAAGTTAATCGCAATTTAGAATTGCTGTTTCAATAATCTGCCGAAGCGTATATAAAATATGATTTCATGCTATCTTCATTCACATATATAGTGGCTTCTTAAAACACTTTATTTTTAATTTCTAATCTTAAGGTTACTGTGTTTTCTCTTTCCTTAATCGGTATTAGGGAACTCAGGCCATTTTCTTTGCTGTTTCTGTTAGTAATTAATTTATTATACTAAATGGTGGAAAGAATGATAAAATTACATAACCGTGATTTTCAGAAAAAAAAAATTCATTAATTAAATTTCTTATTATAAAAATGTTCGATTAAAACTACTTTTACTTTATAAGCAGAGTGTACATACCCTGTTGAAGAGGTTTAGTATGTGTTAAATTATAACCGAAATGTTTTTTGAAACTTGAAACTGGAAATTTATTAAACATAATTTTAAAAAAAACTTTGTATTTAAAGTTTTTATAAAATACGCATATTTATTGATAAGTAAGCAACAGTATGCTTTAGCGTTGCCAGTAGTTGGTGTAGAAAATTCTAAGCATCTGATTTTAAAAGCTGTAATTATGGTTTTAGTTTAAAAATGAGATCAGTTTTGATTTCCCTCTTGGTTTTTAGCTTCTTTAAGAACAGTGTTCATTGATTATGAGTATTATCCCTGAAATATGTATGAAGCTATCAACTGTAATACACCTTTTGACACTATAAAGTGGTGTACCATTCAAAATTCACTGATTTTGATAGCAATTTATTGTGATTATTGTATGAAGGTAAAAATATCCGCCTTTGGATTCGATGTGTTATAAACTGCAGCTAAGATTAGCTATTAAAAGATGACTGCAACTATTAAAAGATGACTATGACGAACAAAGATGTGACAACCCATTTCAGTAATGCATGATAATAATCAAAGAAAACATTTACATTTCTTACAGCCCAACTTTACCAACTTTCGGTTTTGGGCTATTTTCCAAACTGAAAGAAATATTGAAGAAAGGTCACTGTTTTTCTTATGATACTGACGCTCTTCCATACTGAAGTTGCTTTGAACAAATATCACAAAAATAAACTACAAACGTAATGCGCATCATTTGCATAAAAAACGGAATAACAGTAAATGATCTTTATATTGTAAATTAAAAGTTCATTACTTTAGAGCAGGGATTCCCAACAGATATTCTTGAATTTATTCCATTTAAAAAAAATGGGTTTCTTCGTTTTTCTCTATCACATACAGTATACAACAAAATCATGATACAAATAATTGCACATAAATTTAAGGGTAACGAGTAAAATGAAAATATGAACAATAGTTTTGTAAAAACGGGTTTAATAAATTGGTCTTCATATTTTTTGAATTATTATTATAAGTCCTGTTTGTAAATTAGTTTTAAGAAGCAAAATTCCTGATTCTGAATGAACATAAGTTCGACTTTGATGAAATGATAGTTGCATGTATTCATGTATTCACGCAACTGTATTAAAAATTTGACATAATATTGCTCAATTTTTAAATCACCACGTTCAAAAAACTGTTTCTTGTTTTCAGTTGTAAATTATTGACTTGATTAAAATCAGCTTCTACTAGGTAAGAAGAGGGAAAAATCAGTGATGCTCTTCAGTAACAATTTTTATTTTGTAATATTTATCTCGGCTGACTTTCGGATTCTAAACCTTGGTTTACCCTTGTGTTTTGAATAGACGTGTGCTTATATATCATCCTTCAATGCAATAAATTCCTCTTGCATCATGATACCAAGATTAAATATATCTCAGTTCAGCGATTCTATCAGCCATGCTGGAATATTCAAAATTTCAGTGTCTTGGTAGCTAACATTAAAATATCCTTTTAAATTCCGTAAGCCGATGGTATATAACAATGCATCTTTTGAAAAAGTATTTTTTGGTTATGTTCTTTGTAATTTTTAGTTGTGCTTTCTTGCGTTGCTGCAGTTTACTTTTATATTGCATTTTTACATAAAAAATATGTATGATTTTTTTCCTTATTGTATGATAAAATTTATATCAATAAACAATTAATTCTCAGTTTTACGATATTAATATGTTTTTGTAATCAATCGGATCTTCATTATGCTGGTCAGCTGCTCATGTATATTAGATGGTTGACCCCAATTCACTTCTTCATCATTGATTCCTTTTAAAACTTTGTTGACAGTATTCATAGTGGTAAAATTCTGTAGTATTAAATTCGGTTTAGGCTCCCTCAGGGTCAGTACCGACCACATTGGAAGCCCGTGCTGTAATTCAGTTCTGAACAGTAAGATGTTCATGAATGGAACAATAATCTTATTTTTTATTTGAATAAAATAATACACATGAATGCTATGTGCTTAATTTATTGAGATATACTGCAATAAATCTTGAGGAAAGTGTTAGAGTTCGCCACAAAAATATAGGTGCTTTTTCACATTGTAAACAATGCACCCTCCTGCCAAAGCCGTCAGATAAAAAGTGAACATTTGGTGACTCGAAACAGAAGCATAGAAATATTAAGCGGACATCATTTGAAAAAACTGCAGCAGTTACCAAAGTGGCAAGTTGTCATTAGAGACAACTCAGAACTTCAGTACTGAGAGGCTGTATAAATGACTTCGGTTGATGCAACTAACTTCTAATACTTTCTTTTATAAATTCAAAGAATAATAGAAAAGTTTCTTGATATCACTAAGGACTAAAAGGAGCTTTTAAATAACTTCGAAGTGGCATAAAAATTCACCAGCTTTTATTGTTATTAGTTGTGTTAGAAATTTTCTGAATTTTTCGTTCTTAGTTTTGATAGAACATTTGACTGCGCCTTTTTTATATTTTCTTATGATTTAGAAGCACTTCAATCAAATTTAATTTTAAAATATTGAGGTAAAAAAATTTAAAATATAAAATTTAAATTAGACTAAATAATAAATAGACATGAAAATCTGATTTATATGAAATCAAATGTATGCGCTTTATAAATATTCATATAAAATGTCTATACGTGCTCTTATGTCTTATTCAAATAAGTTCATGATAATGATACGTCAGGCATGTGTTTAGCATAAAGATTATTTTAGTTTCCAGAATGTTTAAAGTTATTTTTTCAAATATCATCGATTTTTAACAACTCCTATTATCGATACAGTGTCAAAACTCGAATCTACATATTCGATATTTCGAGAAAAGAGCATATAAAGCTTTAACATACAAAATCAAACTTCGCCTTATTTCCAAAACATCTTAAAGCATATGGAAATAATTTCTTTTATCCTATAATAAAATATAAAGAAATATAACAAAAAATGCATTTTTGATATTGCATTGGAAATGTACACGGGTATCGCTGAACTCATTAAAGAATGACAGCTATTCTCAAAAGAGTTGTCTTCTTCAATTTTTTCTCATTTTTACCCGAAACGTTATCTCGATCTATCGACTTCCAGCTCGAAGGGTAAAATCTAAAAATGCAGAAGAAAGATAAATCAGAAAACTATTATTCTTTATATACTACAAACAATATATAGTGAAAATATTATGCTTATTATTTTCAGCATGATAATGCTATATTAAAAATATGCATTGCTAGTGAAAATATTTAATACTACCCTTTTCTTCCTGACTGAATTTGCTTTAAATAAAAGCAATGACTTTTGAAGCCTTAAAATGTGTTCACGGACCGAGTAGTTTCAACTTTGCACGTCGAAAAATCTTTAAAGTTTTTGCAAAGCACAGTTATTTATTCTTATCGCCTTCTTCCGTACTCTTTGTAGACTGAAAATCAACCTTAAATTCCTAAACACTAACAAAAATAGACGAAAGAAAGAAGTATATTGCAGCTTGCAACAATCGCTCAATATCGGCAGAATAGTGTAGCACCATCTCATAGTCTCATAGTAAATTGCGAGGGCATCAAAATTATCAAAAAATCATACAATTGGTAAGTAATTACAGAAATTTTGTAAAAACACTTCTAAACTGGTCGAAATGGTATTTATAATAGTCCTTGAGTCATTTTATGAATACAAATGTGTCGAACTGAGAAACAACAGCAAGGAACTCCAAACCAGGTTGGCGCCAGTCACCAGAACTAGAATTTAAAAATTTATCATACTTTAAGGGGGCTCATACACCTTAAATCCTTTATGATCTTTGAATATGTGACTGTTGCAAGAATTAGGATATTTTTATTTTACAAGCAATTACTTCCAACTATTTACAACTGACTACATAATACAGTTGCTTTGGGAACTAGTAACCAGAAAGTTTGTGTTGCCACAAATATTTTTGTAATTTAATCCGCTTTGTGACAAAATGTTTCATGATGTTTTCACCTTGCGCGCATGATATTTTAAAAATGGCTAATGGTACATACTTGAAATTTGATGGAATTTTTTGTGTGGGCACTATTTTCTAACTGAACCAAAAATCTGACGAATATTTTAATATTAAAAAATTTTATGCAGGAAAACATTACAATTTTTTTTTATAAAATACATTTTATAAACTCAACTCCAAATAAAATAAAAATTTAACATGAAATTCTTAGAATTTTTGGTTCACAATAGTTTCCAAATGCTACAAAAGCTATGTATTAAATATGGAATTAAATTATGCAACAGAATGTTTTAATCTGTGCGCGCAAAGTGGAAACATGACGAAAACCGTTGTCATAAAGGGATTAAATTATAAAAATATTTGTGGCAACACAAACTTTCTGATTACTATTTCAGAAAGCAGGTATATTATGTAGTCACCTGTAAAAAGTTGGAAGCAATTGTTTTTAAAGTAAAAAAGTTATCTCAATTCTTGCAACAGTCACATATTCGAAGATCTTATGGTCTGTAAAGGTGTATGAGTCCTCTTAAGGAGACGAGTTAACGTAAAAACACAATGTAGAAAGCTATAAGATGTAAGGAGCAATGAGATTTAATAATACGAAAAGCAAAGCATTTCTAGTAATAAACATGACGACTTTACACAAAAGTTAGTCATCATTGTTAAACCCGAAGAAATCCTAAAAACGTCGCGGGGGTTAGTTAAAATGAGTTGAAATGTGTGTGACTGAAATCTGTTTGAGGCCCAAAAATAAATGCAATAAAATGTATTTAGAAGGGAAAATGGAAATTTTTCGTAAAAACAAGTACTAATCTCTTCTCCTTCCAAATCCAAAACATATGGACATGTCAAGATGAAGAAGATGCATATGCTAAGCAAGAATGTTGTAAATCGTAAAAATGATTTTTTCTTAGTTTTAGCTTAGCTCTAGATCTTTTGCGAAGTTGGCCCTAACAGGAACAATTCAGTATTGAGAATGATTTAAGAAAGCAGATTTTTAGAAGCTAAACATTGAAGTGTTAAGAAGTTTTGTAGAATTTAAACTCCTAAACAAGGTCGTTGTGAGATCTTATTCTTCGAATAGTTAAAGTCTTTTGGAGAAAGATGTAAGGTTTATCCTAAGTTTATAACAGTTATTTTTAAGTTTATGCACCTTTCCTATCTCTCGTAATTTCAGCTTGATATTCCTTACCAGAATGAGTTTTTAGAATCGCGTTTAATGCAAATGAGAAGGAGTAATATTTAAGTCGAAGTTTCACTGACTTCGGAAGAGAGAATCAGAGTTTCTGAATAGCGCGCGTTTGCCTTTTGGCCACGTCTCTCTAAGCTGTTACTACGCTCAGCGGCATCGCATGCCCTTGATAGCTTCGCTAGCTAATTCAATATTTAGGGGTCAACTGGTTACAATTATGTTAGCTTCGGCTAAATCTCTTTAGCTAGTCATTAATTAAGTTCTTATTTCTTATATTTTTGAGTTGAAGCCCAAGTGAAGTCTTTGTTGTACGTCCTGAGAAAGGGACCATCTGAGTTTGAGCAATAAAGGGTAATTAACCCTTCTTGAGTTTTACGTTTCTTTTTCTGGACTTAAGCAATTATTCGCTTAACTGTTCACTAGGTTCCTCAACACTTATTTAAAAGGGAGGAACCCTATAAAGGAATGATTTAATATTCATATCAGTCTAACACACTTGCTCAGTCTAACACTCAATATTTTATTTTCTGCAGAAATTTTGACGTGATACTCACTAACGTGATGAGATCATCTAATTCGATTTGTTTAGGACTGGAAGTAGTATCAATTTGCTTAATTTAAATTTTTAAAATTCATTATAATACTTAAAGTTTCTTCGTTTATTTCAGAAGGCTTTACGAAACGTTATGCTTCTCAGGACATTATTGATTATT
This sequence comes from Stegodyphus dumicola, assembly GCF_044657685.1. Lineage (NCBI taxonomy): Eukaryota > Metazoa > Arthropoda > Arachnida > Araneae > Eresidae > Stegodyphus > Stegodyphus dumicola. The sequence goes on along the minus strand of NC_140773.1, from coordinate 212,765,124 downwards.
TTACTGATTTCGTGTCTTGCGGAGAGTGCTTGTCCTCCCCCAGAAAAAATTTACCCTTTTTGCACATGTCGGGAAGAAGACAGACAGAGTTCAATGACCTGCAGAAATATGCAGAGCTTTGAAGATCTTCTCCTTCCAATTCAAGCGACAGTAAGGAGAGATATGTTCTCGCTTCATATCATTAATTCCTCCCTCCTGTATATACCTAACGGACTTTTCCAAGAAACTAATTTCAAAGAAGTGAGTATTTATATAATTTTTAATAATATTTTAATGTAATAGTTAAAGCTTATTCGAAAACCAGAACTTTGCATTCGACATGCACTATATACCAGTATATATCTTTTCTAACCAGAAATCTTATTAATATTCAGTAAAAGCAAGCATTATTGTGAAAGTGTGCAAATTTAAAATAATCAAGTGGCAAAAGCAAAACCAAGTTTTGTGAAATTTCATTCCATTATAATTCTTATTTTTGATAATATAGTATATTTTCATAAATCATATGATAGACTGTCATTTAAAGGAAAAACTTTCCCGATTTATGAGCTCCTATCGGTCTAACCAATCGAAATGAACATTCATGTATTGCTATTTGAAGGTATGCGTTGATTTAAAGAATAGAGCTCTCACGGTTGCAATTACAGTGAAAATATTTCGAAATTTTCAAATGGCACTCCCACCCCATGTTTTTCCTGCTCAAGTTGATCACTGCACAAACGTAAAATGTTTGCAAAGAACATCGTTATATAAAGAACCAATAATAATCTCCATTAGGGAGATTATTGACAACAATGACGAAAGGAATTTTGTAGAAGGAGTCTGTATAACTCTATGTTTTAACCGTTTTATGGCTTCAGTTCTGACAAATCTCAGGGATTTAATATGTACATCTTATATTTCAAATAACTCCAGAATCTGAAATCCATCGGAGAGAGAACCAGTGATCGAGGTGGCTACGAAACTGCAAAGTTACGGGAGATGATTCTATCTCCAAAGTGCTTTTGCAGCACTTGTCAAACACACTCTGTGACGCGTGGAGAAACGCTGTCTTACATCCACACAGTGTCATTCACGACATTCCACTGCTGCAATTCCGAAATTACGTTCGTCATGCTTGGCAACAATCTCATGCAATGCGTTATCGCCGGCGAAAGTGGGTACTTTGAAAGCTTTCAATTCTAATATTAATTTCGAATGTGTTGAGCGCAGAGCTCAAACGTGTACTTTTTAAGGCATTAAAATTAACCTGGATTGTTTATCCTCGACCTTAACGGCGGATCTTATAATGTAGTTAATGTGTATAATTTGTAAGATGATTTCATATTATGGCCTGGTACTGCTAAAACTAACACCACGCAAGTTTTGTAACAGTAACAGAAGACAACTCACTTATTCATGTAAAGTTGCAATACAGTTGCTTGCTAGTATGCTAATTAAGGCGTGTTTAGAAAAACAGAACTTACGTGGAATCTTGTAACCGGAAACTAACCATCTTCTAATATTTACCGAATCCTTTCATCGGTGGTTGCTCTAATTCCTACTGAAATGAAAAATGAAAGGAATAAATGAAAAAAAAATTAAATGAATAAATGAAAAATGAAAATAAAATGAATAATGAAACCATCGGTGGTAGCTCTAATTCCTACTCTCCGAGCGGACTCATTCTGAAACGTATAAAAATGACAAATTCCAGCAGAGCATTCCTTATTTAAGATAAAGATTCACTAAAAATTCACGCAAATGATCGATTCAATAAAATTATATCTGAAAAAAAAAAAACACTTCATTTTAGATGCTTGAGATGTGTTAATTAGAATCAACTTCGTACTTTCAACTTTTCTTTTAAACTTTACTTTTCTTTTAAACTTCTTCTTTACTTTTCTTTTAAACTTTTCTTTTCTTCAACTTTACTTTTCTTTTAAACTTTTCATGAGTTCTTTCAGCGAACTCTACGAATGCTTAATAGTGTCTTGCATTCTGTATGTCATACGCTTATTCTCTGATGTAGTGGAGTCTACATTGATCACAGGAACATAAGCGTCATTTTTCTATTCAATTAATATGTAATGTGTACACTTAATGAATTAATAAGTAATATGGAGATATTTTCACTAAGAATGGCGACATTTAATTGTATTCGCTCAATCTTTTCTCGTGCAGTGTTCTAAAGTTCTCAAAATGCCTATTTAAGTGTTAGCATGATATTCTTATGAAACTGTTTTAAAAAATTGAAACCTATGTATTATTGATGAATTCATTAACAAAACTGTGAAAAGTATAAGCTTGTTCTTTCTGTCCTTCATTTTCTGTTTAAAATTTGCGTAATTAAAGTAATGCTCATAAAGCAGTAATTTTTGAATAATAATATAGAATATGAAGTGATACTATTTAATTGATTTTAGGAATTATTAGAAGCATTTTTTAAAATTTACTGTTATATTTTTATAACGAAATTTTAGGACTCTTGAAAAGTACTTGTCGAGACATTAGATATTTTTTGAAGCGGGCAAGAGGAAAAATGAGCAAACCCCTTCGCCGGGAATCGAACCATGGACCTCTGGAATACCGGCCCAGCGTGCAAAACCGCTATACCACGCGAAGGCACGCTAGGAAGGCGGAGAAATACCTTATATACTTCCCTTTTTAAAGGGCGATTGGGGTTTTTAGGGGACCCAGTTGCCAAATCCTGGGTGTGGTGAATCCTCATCCAACACCCTTTTAGTTCGGTCGCCATTGTAGAGACATTAGATATTTTTTGAATACTTAAGATTGCAAGTTTGGATGGACTGACCTTTCGTACTTTCTAAGTAAGAAAATATTCCTAGCCGTTTTATAGTTAATTCAAGAAGATTTAAATCACAATGATGGCGTCAACATCATACGTCGTGTTTTTGAAACTGCTTCTTAACCTGCAATACGTATAATAACAAATAATAAATTTATTTCTGTATACCACCTGATTTTATAACTAACAGATCATACATATTCCTTTCAGATTTATCTCATTCAAACGGAATTCACTTCTTTCTCCGATACGGATATAGCTTTCGATGGACTGGAAAATACTTTGACTAAGATCTCCATTTCAGGTTCCAAATATGTAGCTCAATGGGAGTGGTCCCAGCTACGCAATTTGCAACGAATCGAATCCATAACGATCAACTCTACTTCAATGTATTCCATTGACCAGACAATTCTTGTGCCGAATATAATTAGGCTAGCAATTACTCAATCAGAGGTCTCCTTCATTTATGATGAAGCATTTCAAGCCCTGAATAAATTATTATACATGACTCTAAATGAAAACAACATAAAGGTGTTGAAAAGAAGCATGTTTCCCAAGCCATGTAGACTTCAATTATTGGACTTAAGGTAAAATTAGTTTCGTGTGTTATCTTTCGATTAAGTTCTTTATTCAGTATCAGTGTTACTGTGAAAGACTGAGATTTGGAGAATGTCGACATTCACCGGTGAATGTCAGCATTCACATAGTCGCTTGGTGCATGTCCAAAACATTTGCCAAATATCCTTATTTCTGACTTACACCGGCAAATGTCGACATTCACCATGCACTAATGGTGAATGTTGAATACGTCAGAGATTTGCATTTTGTTCTCCGTATTTCAGGCGCCATAAAACTTCTAGGGTAACGTAACGTTTTCGCCTGTCTTGCTAAGAGGAGTAACCAATCCCTGGTGAGAAGAGTTGTTCGTAACTCTATAGAGGCATTTTCTTTTGATTCTAACGCGAGAAGGGCTACTCGATATTACTTGACTTCTTAATAATGACAGCAGTCGTGCTTGGATAAATGTTAAGCATTTAGTTTTAAATTTAGTCAATAAAGAATTTTTTTTTACTTTTGCATTTATACCGTATATATCAAAATATGAAAAAGTTTAAGTAACAGCACATGTAAATAAACCTTTGAACTTAAACAATACATTCTAAATGAGAAAAGGAAATAATACAAAAAACTTTATTATGAGATTGAAATTTTATTTATTGCAACAACATAAACTTTTATGACATTTTGAATTGCACAAGAGTCCCTTGCTTTTACAACTGCATTTTGTTGTGGAACACTGCCGTTTGCTGTGACAGCGTGTATAGCCTTGCCCTCTACTTCTCAAATTAGCTGCAGCTGCTTCTCTCAGAGACATTACTGAAGAATGGAATCTCAATGAATGAAGAGAAGGAATCTCATCTACGGAAAGCCAGAGTCTTATTCCAACAACTGCCAAAACATTACGGCCATCTGTACGAACACGGTCGATATCAGAGACTTGTATTCTTACGGTATCACCAATTTGAGCAGAAGAAAATTTTTTGAGGTTAGCAACATTTTCATTGCTTGCAGTAAAAGATTCTCTTTCGCGTCCGATCTTTTTACAGAAATTAACTCGTGTTGTTCAGTCAAGGCTTGATACAAAGATGTCGTAGGTGGCAGGCACTCCTCAATATTTTTCTTTGGAATATGGTTTTCGGTATGGCCATTGCACAGATTTTCTTCCAAAGTATTAACAATTTCTTAAGCTCTTCTTCGGTTTCAAGCTGTTCTTCAGTTTCAAAAGTATTAGCAATATTTTAAGAGTTTCAATATTTGCGATTTGTTCGCCAGGCAAAAAAGGCGATGCTATGCCTGTTTTTGGTTTAATGCCAAACATAGCTTCATAAGGAGTAATCAATCCCGCTGAGGAGAGATGTGTTTGAAAAATGAAAACAATTGTCTTCTCGTTTACTCGCAATTAATGCATTTAACTTATCAAGGAAAAGTTCACGATTCGCTGCAGTATATCCATTCAACATAAGTTAGGGTATTGAATTAAAAAAATTAAGAAAACGTTGCGCGTACCATTAAACTTAGCATAAGACTGACAAACAGTGTTCCAGAGTATAACAAATACATGCTACATAACTTCAATCGCAGCAGAGCAAAGGATTTGGCGACAGACAGTCGCCCCTCTGTTGAACTCGACTTCTCTTTTCAACCTCCACCACAGTATATCTGTGATTGTCGACATACACCGGTGATGATCCGAATGTACACGAATATAACCAAATATTCGGTCTTTCACCGACGTATTTGGTGTGTGTTGACATTAACCGGTGAATGTCGACATTCTCCAATTTCGATCTTTCACAGTAACATCAGGACATATTTCTCACGCTCTAATTTAGTGGAACGTTTACTTCAGTCATACTTGCAACTCGTAACTCAGACTTGAAATAGTATTTTCGCAGTTTATTTAATTTGTTTATTTATTTTTATTACGCTATTAATATGCTATATTTTCACATATATAGCCCACCTTATCTAACTAAGACTGTACACCTTGCATACACATACACAGACGCACATACCCATAAAAATTCAATATCTCCCGTTCTATTGGGCGGATTGACGAAATTTAACTTGCACTTTTCATGTCTCAAAAGTGCGTCTTAGGCTATATATTAGAAATGTTTCGCGATTATTTTATTTCTTTTACTTCGCACAAGGAAGTAATAAAAAATATTAAATAAAGATTAAACGAAGCTGGATCAATTATTTTATTGCTTTATTTTACAAGCAAACTCAAACTTTGAACAACAATGAGAAATAGAGTTAACAAAATAAATTGACTCATAAAATTAATCAAAATTTCACTATATACAATATTTTGAGTAAAAGCATTGCTAAACTTGAATAAACATCAATCAGCTGAGTACGTCCACATCAGACATAATTTTTTTTCTCTTCTCTTTTTCTAATATAAAATTGTTGCACTTTGGTTTCAAATATAAAATTTCTAATATAAAATTGTTGCACTTTGGTTTGCAGCAACTCTGAAATAGTACTATATGCATTTGTTACAAAGCAGAAATTCAATTTTCAGAAGACAAGTTCATTTAAGTATTTTAGAATTGCAACGAACAGGTTAATGATGAGAATTTCGCGGTAGTTCTCTCTGAACAGAACGCTGACATCTGACTACGGAGACTTCGGAAAGATTATACAATCGATTTGCATAGAACAACCTTCGATGTAACAGCCTGTAAAATTACAGCAACGAATAATAAGGTTCTGGCTGACACTCCATAAGACTAATGTAACTGTTCTCTTCATTAAAGGCCCTAAGATTGACCTTCATTAAAGGATCGGAGATAAGTATGTTACAATAATTTTCTTAAGTACTTAAATAGGTAAAAATGTGAAAAAATACGAATCTCTTTCTTAAACATGCTTAGTCTCCCTTCTCTCCTGAAAGCTATAAACAAGCAAATTTTGTGTCTAATTACTTTCCAAAATGCAGAGTAGAAATAATCAGAAACAGAGACAGGATTGTTTACTAAGTATTTTTTACATTCAACATTTTAGAATTAAATTTTAGGAAATGAAAGAAACGATTTTATTAAATATCTCAAATGTAATAAAAAAGCACAATTTCAAGAGCTATATGCTTTGCAACAACTAATACAAGTGGCAAGTAGAAAGAATGTTTTTCTTTATTTGATCTGCTAATGGTTGAGTGGATAAGACTGCTCAACTACCTGGTAATTTAACCAAGAGTAACAATAAGAGCTTATAAGATATTTCTTTCTCCTTCTTAACGAGCCTTCGTCGTGCAGTGGTCTGCACGCTCAGCGCGTAATTGAGAGGTTCACGGTTCGATTCCCGGCGAAGGCGTTGCATATTTTTCATCTTTCCTGCTTCCAAAAAATACCTAATGTCTCTACAAGCTCTGATTTATTTAAGAAAGGCCTCCGCAATGGAATCCATCCTCACTGGCAGATAGACTTCGCGTGCTTTGCCACAGTCGAAAATAAATTGAATCTTCTTGTAGGTTGCTGTCAAATGCTTTGCCAGACTGACCAAAAGGAAGCGTTTTGTTTATTAAGCAAACCACTTTGTCATACAAGCAATGATAAACAGTAAAATCGTTCCTCTTGCAATGGTAACGAGTCAATTAAACAATAACATTTAATAAGAAGTCATGACAATCAAAAAGTTCAATAGCAATGGATCGTTGAAGTGATAACACGCGTTTTGACTCATATAATGCATTTATCATAATAGTTTTGGAAGAGTAACAGGTTAGACGAATCAATGTATATTTACAGATTTTCCTAAAACACTCTTTAAGCTATGAATTCAATTATGCAGCATTAAAATGGCTGAAGAAAATATTTTAGAATTCTGTAAAAGCTTATGGGATTTGTCAAAGAGTTATATCTATTCGAATAAATCCTTAGAAACTGAGCTAAAGTGTGAGCGAAAACTTTTTAAATAATAGCACAAATAGAATTTGAATTTTGAGAACTGTATAAATACATTCCGAATTCACTTTGTTTCACTTGCTAATTTAATCGTTTAGTAAATTTTAAAAAATCTTCGTTCAGATTTGTTTTTATATTCCTCTATTTTCCTTTACATAACTTTCTCAAGGTGTGTATTTCACTAGAAATTTTAATTATTATTCATTATGTATTATTAGTGCTATTCAATATTTTTGCGGTTTTTTCAAAGATTGAAAATATTGTTTTGACTAAATTGTGTTAATTTGTAATTGATAAACTGAAGACTTCTCAAATGCTACAAATCATACCGCAAGTATTATAATTATAGCCTATTTTCTTTCAAAATAACATATCAGAAATGTATATGTGCTTTTGGTTTATGTATAATCAAGACAAATATCTCTACAAGCTTAGAAATTAATTATTGTATTAAATGTCTTAAATTCTTTCCAGTTATGAAATTTTCTGTTTGTGAAACTGTTTATACTTCATAAAACTATTTCTTGGAACACTTTTCCAGGAAAAATCAGTTGCGGTATCTCCCAGGAGACTTATTCGAAGATATGCCAGAATTCCTTATTTTAAGGCTAGATGAAAACCAATTTGTAACTCTAAACGAGAAGGAGTTTTCTCTGCCAATGAGCAAGTTGGCTTGGTTCTTCATGGCAGGTAAAACACGTTCCATGGTTTCGTTAAATATAAATAGTTCAAAGTGTGAGTTTTTTTTTTTTTTTTTCTTTCTTTTTTGCTACCATGTTGCTAGAAAGAAAGAAATTTAAAAATAAATTACATCATAAAATTAATTAAAATGAGAATTTTTAAGCTTTTAGGAACCAAGGGTTCTTTCTTTAAAATGTTATTTTTTGCTTAGAATTGGATGTCAATTCTAAATCTATTAAATATGGCACTTTCAGACTACTCTCAAAAATCATTATTTGCCACACAATAAATTTTTAGTATACTGTAAAGACAGAGAATTCTCATTAATATGTGCATGTGGATAGTTAATCTTAGAACTTCTGTGTGGTTTCTAGAAAACCCATGCTGTGGATGTTCAGGAATATTCCTTCCAGCCAAGGCTTAACGTCACGAGGTGAGACATAGACATTGTGGACATTCCATTGTGCGTGGAAATTAGTTTCCGATAAGCTGTGTTAGACAATAGTATGTTGAAGATGTTTTTTTAATAATTTTGAATATAAAGAGTTTTTCGCTGAATTTTAATCCAAAAACAGTGATACCTAAAATTCTTGTTGACATTTAACGTCCCAAAAGTTTGCCTTTATTGCAATACCAAAATTCGTAATCTGCCTTTAATCCAGTGGGTAAGCAAATGTAATTCTGATATATAAATGGACCATTAAGTGTTTTTTAAGTCCCATTTGCTTTTACTTCCCTCTTAATCTCAGTTTTTAATACCATTTTCGAAAGAATATTCTGTCTTGAAATCTAAATTAAAACAAAACAAAAAAAAAGTCTGAAAGTTTTTTTAGATTTTAAATCACGTCCAAAGGGGCATTTTGTTAATGTTTTGTGTCTTACCTTTATTTATTAAATATCATGTTCTTTGCGTTTAAACCATAAAATTCAGTTCAGTAGCAATGTCGCAAACCGGCTGGCTGCATGCTCGGCTTTCGTGGTTTACCCCATGTGTAACATGAATGCAAGCCAGTGTCCTTTAGGAAGCTTTCCACAAAGGCATTCCTTTTCTTAGCCAGATAGCCCTCGTACGCTTTGCCATATCCAAATAACATACGCAATGCTGAATGTGTGCTGCATACACAACACTGTGTGCTGTACTTTTTATACAGAAGTATTTTCTAAATTCGACTACCTTTGCAAAATGCTAAAGAAAACCGGTCCAGTGGAAAGAGGTCGAAAACTGATTTCGCTATTTAACCAAACAGAAAATTAATCTAAATAAAACCCTGGAAAAAAATTAAATTAGGGTACATATTGAATAACATTCTGTGAGCTCGAAATTAATAAAATAAAATATATATATCAGTCTTATCTTGTTCTTGCCTAATTTATATTTTACACTAATTTTATATTTTTATATTTATTATGTATAATCTTAATTGATTTGAAACACGAAGCGTGAAACAAAAATGAAATTGCAACATTCCCGTTTTTAAATCCTGTCATATTATTTGATATTATTTACAGAGAATATAAATTCATATAATAAATGTTAAGAAATACTGAAACCTTATGTCAGGTGCAGATTTTAACTATATAAAATTGCTGTTTTGCCTTCCATTTAGTTTTACACTGGCGTTTTTCTCATATTTTTTTATGTTTTCAGATAACCCACTAAAGTGCGATTGCCGAATGCGCTGGATAGTCAAAAGCAGGAAGCCTCCACTTTTCACAGCTTCTTGTAGTCTACCGGAAAATCTGAAAGGTGTGAATGTAAAAGATCTAACAGTTAATCAGCTTTGGTGTTGATAAAGTTCGAAGAAAGGGAAAAATGTAAAACGAAATTTGACATAATATAAAATTAATTTCTCAGAGATTATTGATCAATATTGTAATATTTATATTTGTAAATATTTGCTTGTGTTTGTGTTTATTTTCTCTTATGTGTTATTTAAGTTCCCTCTGCTCTATTTCAGAATATTTTTACACGATAGCAATGACGATGCAAATAGGCAGTTTTTTTTTTATCAAAATATGATTAGTAATATAACCGCACACTTCTGTGACCGTAACTCCTTTTTCCCTGCTCCTAAAGCATGGAGTGTCAAGTAGACAAAACTTCATTTTTTAAATCTCTTTTCACAGAGGAAATTCCTAGCCGTAAAGCATATTTGACAACTTTTTCGCCTACAGGTACAGAAGAAGCTAGAAAATCTTGTGTTGTTGAGAACGTTCTCAGAAACAGAAGAGCAAATAACACATACTAAATGCAAACCTAATTTATTTAATAACAAATGCATAAATAAATATATTTCTAAAGTAAACCTTAAATTCATATATTTTGGGCATAAACTGTTTACAATGTACAAATATATACTTTTACAACGTAAACGTGATTTTAGTATAAACTAATAGGCTTTCAGTTTTACATATATACATAATTTGAAAAACACCACAAAAAACTTTCAAAAAAAAAAACTTTTATAAAATAGCTTTATAACAAATAACTTTTGAAAAAGACTAAACTGAAGCAAAAATGTTTAGGAAGGATCAAAATGTCTTTTCAAAAGAAAGAGCATTCTGAGACTTCCTGAAAGAGAGCAAAAGATTGGCTGTGGCAAAAAAGATTGCGAATTACTGCTATTTCAACTGCTAACTATCAACTATGAAATTTTAGTGTCAGTTCCCTAGTCTGTAATATCTTACCATAACTTTCTAGTGTAATTTTGGTACTGAACTTTGGTATGAAACTTCAGACTGGATAAATTTTGACATCAAAGGAAATTTACTTTTTATACCAGTTACGTTTTATTCTAATATGTGCTTCCTATATAGGTTATCACAATGTTCTATCAATAATAAAAAACACTATTATTAAAACTTCAAAGCCATGATTAATAAAAATATTTTAACCAGCTGTTGATATATAAAATAAATATAATAATGATAGCTGATAATAATGAAAAATTTAACAACAGTCGTTAATAAAGTTAACGCGAGACTCCATTCATGGTAATGACAGCTATTGCTTTCACACTGGCTTTATCTCAGCAGAAATTATCGCTTTCCCATTTATGCGATAAGTTTCCTGTAAAATATTTTCTTTGTCTGCAATGATGTCTGAGAAAGAAATATACAACACTTTTGAATCAGGTAAGCAAGCTAGACATTTCTTTCTTAAGCAGAAAACTATCATATATAGAAAATATTCATTTAAATTTTATAATGAAAAATAACAAGTATACTATTCGAATTATATAATGCGGTTGGAATGTTTAAGAGCATGCTGCAAGTTAATCTAAATTTAGAATTGCTGTCGCAATAATTTTCAGAGCAGCATGTAAAGCATGATTTCATGCTATTTTTATTTACATATAAGGGATTTCTTAAAACACGATTTTTAATTTCTCTTCTTAAGGTTACCGTTTTTTCTTCCTTCTAATTCCATGTTAGGGAACTCAAGCCATTTTCTTTGCTATTTCTATAAATAATTAATTAATTCAAGTAATGTAAAGAATTTAAAAATCATATAACGATGATTTTAAGTAACTAAAGAATTCTATTGATTAAATTTCTTATTATAAAAATTTTCGATTAAAATTAATTAAATTTCTTATTATAAAAATGTTCCATTAAAACTACTTTTACTTTATAAGCAGTGTATACATACCCCGTTCAAGAGGTTTAGTATGCATTAAATTATAACCGAAACTTTTTTGAAGCATGAAACTGAAAATTTATTAAACCTAATTTCTGTAATTAAATATTTAAAGTGTTTATAAAATACTTAGGTTGACTGATAAGTAAGTAACAGTAACACACTGATAATAGCGTGCTTTAGCGTTCCCAGTAGTTGGTGTAGAAAATTCTAAGCATCTAATTTCAGCAGCTTTAAATATGAGATTAGTTTATTAAATGAGATTAGTTTGATTTCACTCTTTATTTTAGCTTCTTTAGTAATAGGGTTCATTGCTCACGAGTATTATCCCTGAATTATGTATGAAACTACAAACAACAACACACTTTTGACACTACAAAGTGGTATGCAGTTACAAATTCAATGGCATATGATAGCAATTTACTGCGATTATTGTTTGAGTGTAAAACCTGTCTGCCTTTGGATTCGAAGTGCCTGAATCGTGAACAAGGATGTGTCGACCCATTTCAGCTTTTCATAATGGTAATCAAAGATCAGTAGATGACACACTTCTTACAGTCCAAATTTTTTTGCCATCTTGTAATTTTTGGTTATTTTCCAAACTGAAAGAAATGTTCAAGAAAATTCACCATTTTCTGGTTAATCCTGAATCTCTTTGGAGGTGCTTTCAAGAAACGGCTCAAAAACAAACGTTCTTCAACTGAAAGAAATGTTCAAGAAAATTCACCATTTTCTGGTTAATCTGAAGCTCTTTGGAGGTGCTTTCAACAAACGGCTCAAAAACAAACGTTCTTCGCGAATAACATGAAAAGTGCATTTTTTGTTTGAAAAACGGAAGTAAATGATTCTTATACTGTAAAGTAAATTAAAGTTTCGATACTTTAGAGGAGAGATTCCCAACATTTTTCTTGCGTTTATTTCTTTTAAAAGAATTTTTTCTTCGTTTTTCTCTATAACCTACAGCATACTGTTGTAAAAAAGGTTTTATTAAATTTGTTTTCTTATTTTTTGCATTATTATTATTATTAATAATTTTTTGTAAACTAGTTTTAAGAACAAAATCACAGATTCTGATTACACAAAAGTTAGATTTTAATGAGTATAATAGCTGCACTTCATGTACTGATGTAGCTGTTTTAATATTTGGCATAAAATTGCTCTATTTAATTTTTAAATAACCTCGTTCAAAAATATGCAACATGTTTCTTGTTTTCAGCAGTAAATTATTAACTCGACTGAAAGAAAAGGGAAAAGTCAATAATGTTGTTCATTTAACAACTTTTATTTTTTAATATTTATCTCGATTGATTTTCAAATTCTAAACCTTTGTGTTTTGAATAGACCTGTGCTTAAATATCATCCTTCAATGCAATCAACTCCTCTTGCATCATGAGACCAAGAACAACTATATGGCAGTTCAGCGGTTCTATCAGCCATGCTGGAATATTCAAAATTTCAATATCTTGGCAGCTATCATTAAAATATTCTTTTAAATTTTGCAAGCGGCTTGTGTACAGCAATGTATCTTTTGAGGAAGTTTCGCGTTCTTCGTAATTTTTCGGGTGTGTTTTTTTTGCATTTCTGTGGTTTAGTTTTATGTTGCACTTCTTGTATAAAAAATATGTATTTTGAAAAAGGATCATTAATTTAAAAAATATATTAAATATTTTTTGCGTATTTTTCACTGTGTTTATTTTGAATAATTGTTTCCCTTAATGTATGATGTAGCGTTATATCAATAAAAATTTATTATCAGTTTTATAATATTAATAAGTATCAGTGGGATCTTCATTATGCAGAAAGGTTGCTCATGTATATTTGGCTGTCGACCACCAATAGATTCCTTGATCATCATCGATCCACTTTAAAATTTTGTCCTCCCAGTTTTGACCTCCAATACGAACACCTTTGAGAACCCGTGATATAGTGCAATTAGAAACAGTAAGCTATTCAAGGAATAGAAAAACGATTGTACTTCTTTATTTGAATGCAACAAAGGAGATGAAGGCTATCTGCTTGATGCTTTTAAATAAACTGCAAAAAATCTTTAAGAAAATGTTAGAAGTTTGACTCAAAAATGTAGCTGTTATACCACTACGTTGTAAGCAATACACATTCTTCCCCAGTGGTCAGACAACAACTGAATATTTGATGACTCGAGCCAGAAAGCACAGAAATATTAAGCAAATATCATTTGAAAAAACTCCTGCAATTATTAAAGTGGCAGGTTGTCATCAAAGACAACTCATAGCTCTTGTGTTTAGAGGCTGCATAAATAAATAAAGGCTTCATGTAATGCAACTAATTATTAACACTTTCTTTTATGAATTCAAAGATTAACAGAAACGTTTCATGTAATCTCTAAAGACTAAAAGGAGCTTTTAAATAGCTTAGAACTGGCGTAAAAATTAACCAGTTTTTTTATTATTAATTTTGTGATAGAAATTGTCTTAGTTAATCTTTATTAGTTTTGAGAGAACTTTTGTTTGAGAATTTTTGACATTTTGATATGATTTAGAAGCACTTCGATTAAATTTAATCTTAAAATTTTGAGGTAAAAAATAATTTTAAAATGTAATATTTTAACTTAGACCAAGTAATAAATAGACATTAAAAACTAATGTACATGAAAAGAAATTTTTGCACTTTAAATATTCATATAAAATGTCTATATGTGAGTTTATGTCTAACTCGTAATATTCGTTCCTTCTACTGTAATTATTATTCCAATAAGTTCGTGATGATGCTACGTCATGTCGCTTTCAGATTAAAGATTGTATTAATTTCTAATAATGTTGATCTGTTATTTAATGTGATTTAATGATCTTCCTGCTATAGTAGCTAAAATTTAGAAAATATGTATTTTAGTCCCAATAGTATATTTTAATGCGTTTTACATTTTATCAAAAAAATTTTAATAATTAAGAAAAGCGTTTATTGCTGCTAAACCACTAAATTTATCAAGTAGTTACAAAATCAATAAAATGAAATTCTTTAGATAAATTAAAGATTTTGCTATATGCCGAGTGGCAACACAGCAAATTTGTAATGCGTAATGTGCGGGTAAGATAAATTAATAATTTTATGTTTCATGACGTGACAATGCTTGCCAAAGCGAATGTATGATATATCCATGTTAATGGTCGAAAAACTTTAGAAAAACTCCGCCTAGGAATCTTTTGAAGTCAAAAATATAAAATGGCGTACTAACATTCGCAAAATAGTACATACTAAAGAGAGAATAACCTACATGCAGTTTGATTTTGAAAATAATGAATGCTTATCTTCGGCTTATGTTTAACAGTTTAATAATAATAATAATACATTAATAATAAGAAGAATTAATTCTAAAAAGGAACTCAGAATGAAAGCAGAGCTTATAAAGGGGAATTTCATAATTTTTATGCTGTATCATGTTTTAAATATGCAGGAATACCAGATTTTTCTCGGAGTTATTTCAGATATTTTTCTTAATACACATTAGAAATAGCTATTGGCTTAATAAGTGCTTGCTGCCAGGGCAATTTGCATATACCAAATAGCTGGGAATTATCTGAGTAGTTGATTTCTGATGATGTTTTTATCAACACGTAACGTGTACCTATTACACTGTACTTCAACATCTCTTTGAACTTAGTTAAATTCTTCATTTATACCATTCAAATTATGTTATCTCTTTCACTTTTATATTTTATCAATCTAGAAGCGAAACAGGTGTTTTTTCTATTATCAAAAGACTTTTAAATTTTTTCAATAACTCTTCCTATCACTGGAAAGAAAGAAGGTAACCTTGATTAACAGTTTCTTAAACTTTTATGGAACCAGGTTACAGAAATGCTATAATTAAAGTTTCCAGAAAAGTTGTTCAATTTATGAAAAGGGCGTGATATGGTAATGTAAATCATAAAATTACAATTAAGGTAGGGGAATAATTTCAGAAGGTAGCTTTAAGATTATAAAAAAAGTATTTTTGAAGGTATTTTACTTTCTAAATCATTGGTATTGGATGCTTAATGCTTATTACAACACATTATGTAATGCAGCTTTGTTCTTAGACATAGAATCTCTATCAAGAAACCTAATTTAAAAAGTTTTCATGAGTGATTCAAAGATATCATTTACATTAGATTTCTTTGCTGAAACTTTGTACTTAGTCAAGTGCTTGGTGTTTATATATTGATGCAAGCTATGGACTCGTCAGTATCTCTGTTAAAATTTTATCAACTTTTTATATGTTAAAATTTAATAAATAAATAAGTATAAATTCACTTATCTTCTAAACAGTTGACCTGGAACATGCTCCTTTTTCTTTTGAAGGATGTTTGTTTACTCTGAATTCCATTCATTACCGAAATCTAATATTTTTTTTTCAGAAATTTATTATTAACATATGATATACACTGCTGGCCACCGTAAATGCAGCGCCCTGAAGGAAGCATGCAAATAACATGAAATTTACAACATGCATTAGCGGAGGTGAGATATGCAAATGATTAGAATTTCAGCGCAGACGCACATCACGCGCACCTGTGGCGCCACTTCAAAACGCTATTTAAGGCTTGGAGTTTTAAACTATTTCAAGTTCGAAAATTGTGATTTTTTTTTTCCAAAAAATCAATCAATTGTGCCTCATAGTAAACAGCGATCATCGTTTGATCAAGTATCCGAGTTCGAAAGAGGAAGGATAATGGCTTACCGAGAGTGTGGATTATCTTTCATTGAAATCGGTAGTCGTTTCATTCAATCGGTGTTGGACGAAACCAAACAACTGTAATGCGGATATGTGACCGTTGGATGCAGGAGGGTACGACGGACCGACGTGTTCGATCGCATCCACCTCAGTGCACCACTTCACGTGATGACAGGAACATTGTGCCCATGCCAGTGACGGATCGCTCAGTCACATCACCAACCATAGCACAGCACATTCAGTCTGTAACGCATCATTCAGTGTCTGCGCGTACCATTCGACGCCGTTTACAGCAGAGTGGTCTGTCCGCAGGACGTCCATTGCTTCGTCTACCCTTGACGCAAAACCACAGACGTCTCCGCCGGCAATGGTGCTATGAAAAAAGGATGTGGACGGCAGAATGGAATGAAATTGTCTTTACTGACGAGTCACGCTTCTATCTGCAACACCACGATGGTCGGATTCAAGTCTGGAGACACCGTGGAGAGAAGATGCTGAACAGCTGCGTTATGCACCGCCCACTGGTCATGCACCGGGTATTATGGTATGGGGCGGTATTGGATATCACTCTCGTACTCTTCTAATACACATTGCCGTTACTTTAAACAGCCAGCGCTACATCTCCGAGGTGTTAGAGCCAATTGTCCTTGCTTACCTTCAGGGCTTGCCCACAGCCATATTTCAACAGGATAATGCACCACCACACGTGGCAAGCATTGTCCAAAAGATCTTCGTCAATCGTCAAATTGAATTGCTTCCCTGGCCGGCTCGCTCTCCGGATCTTTCGCCAATAGAAAAAATGTGGTTCATGGTTGCTAAACGATTGACCCAGATTACATCCCAAGCTGCCACACCAGATCAACTTTGGAAACGTGTGGAAGCTGCTTGGTCTGCTGCACACCAAGAACACATCCAAAGTCTCTTTGAATCAATGCCGAGGCGTGTGGCAGCGGTAATCTCCAACAATGGCGGCTACTCTGGCTACTGATTCTGGAAGGAGCCACACTTAACAGAAGTCTAAAAATTTAATCATTTGATACTTGGTCAACATGTTATCTACTAAATAAATTTTGTTGTGATATCTCTTGTCTTTCTTGGTGTTGCAATTTGGGTGGCCAGCAGTGTATATTTACAAGGTATTTAATACAAGTCTTATGATTCAGATATATACGATGGCTGCATGGGCGTTTTCGTGGTTTTCCCCATGTGTAACGTGTATACGAGCCAGTTTCCCTTAGAAAGTCCTCCACGAAAGGCATCCCTCCCTTTAGGCAGATGGCGCTCGTGTGCTTTGCCATAATTAAATACACCACCACACCACCAGATATATACGAAGACGGGCTATCATTTCGACTAAATGTTAGACGCGTCACTCGTTCAACTAACTACTTCTTCTCTCTTCCGCCAAACGGAGTCCGTGGTTTCTGCGTTATTAATATACAAACGCGACAATCTCTTTAAATATCCACTCTAGATTATTAGAAAGAAATTGGAAATTTATTGGAAAAGAATACAATATACAACAAAAATACATATGAAATTCTCATTTTGTGTACACACAGTATTTGTGTTCATTAAATAAATCTATGCTTTCTAGGACTTAACTTCTTAAAGGTACACGGTTTTTACTTAGACGTCAAAAATAATGCGCTACGTACCGTTAATGAAAACACACTGATGTTTCAGTTGGATGAAAAGGAAGTTAGTTGCTATAGGAAAACTGCTCGCGATAATAATTCTAGCCATGTTATCGGAATGCACCGTAAGTCGTATGGCAAAAGCTGCGCGGGATGCCTTAGTGAATCAAAAGAAAATATGCCGGTTATATTCTTCAACATAAGTGAAAGGTCCCTCATTTTTACGAAAGAAGAGTTCCCCGCGATTCAAGTAACACGCGAAGTTCTATCAATCAAATACAGACTCAAACTGAATTAAAAGATATAACTTTAAGTATAGAGTTAAATTCTAATCAAATTCAAATTGCAAGTTATTTCATAGAAACGTTTAACCCTCTGAGCGGCCCGGGATTTTGGATCTGTCATTATTTAAAGAGCCTTTATTAGCTAAATATGTATATTTACCTATTTTAGTCTCTATTTTAATAAACTTACATGCATTAAGATGACATTTATATTATTAATGAAAGTAAAAAAGCAAAATATCTTAAAGTTAATATATAACAAGTGGCAAAACATTTCACGGCGCAAGTCATCTTCTCTACTTCATCTAGTGAACGTAGTCGCACCATCCACTTGTTGAGCAACATCTTCGGTGGCTTCTTTTCGCAAAACAAGAGGAAGTCGGAAACCTTTTGAAGGCGTTGCAGTATAATGGTATTATAGACTTCATCTCATTCTTGGGCACCCACCTGTCTTATTAGTTCGGAAGAAAAATGCCTCTACGCGATTCTGTGTTGACTACAGATACCCAAATTAGCCTAAAAGCGATGTCATCTTAGACATGCTAACAGAAAATAGATGGCTTTTTTGCTTTGGATTTGTAAGGTGGCTATTGGTAAACGGATAAATGGAGTTCAAAGATCGTGAGAAGACTGCATTTGTTACCGGTCAGTGATTCTATAGTTTAATGACTTTTCGACTGTGTGAAGCTCCAGCGATATTTGAGCGCTTAGTGGAGACAGTTTTGAAACGACTGACTGCCATGCGAAGCTATACCTTAAAAACATTACTTATAGTCAGTTCTTCATCAGGTCTGAGAGACTGCGGTGAAGAGATAGTTAGCTGAACTCTGTTTTGGTTTTTATTCTGTGAGTGATTTCGGAAACTGATATTTCTGTGTGCGTTGACTTGCTCAAAATCCAGATAATTTTTTCTCGAGCTATTTATAGTTGTTTACTTTGATGTGTGCCGTCATTAAATATAGTATATTGTAAATTTTTACGTGGTGATCTGGATTCATTTTTAAGAGACATCCACGAACCCGCAGCTTGCAACAACGTATTACATAACTGAAGCATACGTTGAAATAAAATATTTAAGCCTGAACATCAAACACTGGGATAAATTCCATCAAAGTTTTGCGGGATATGTGTTCAAAATTTACAAACAAACAATATACTCCTGAAAGCATATTTTTTGGACCTGAAATTTCAAAAATTTATGAAAATTGTTATTAAAAACAAAAATAAATACATTTAAATGAATTAAGATATTTCTGATTTCTCAATTCCTAACCAATGAAGCTATATAAAATATCATTATTGCTAAAATATTTCATTTTTCAGCACAAATATATCTGTTGCATGCAGACAATAACAGACTGCATGCAGCAGATAACAGACTGCATGCAGCAGATACAGACTGCATGCAGCAGATAATAGACAATAACAGACTGCATCAATTAACAGAACATTTTAAAACTTTGTTCAAATAATGCAGATTTTGAGATTCAGTATAATAACAAATTTCTGCAGCCTGGAGCAAGGCGACTTACAGATAGGAGAACTGAAAATGATAGACACCCAACAGGAGGATTCGTTTCGAAACTCCCTTGATTTCTAGAATTATATAACCTTTTAAACATTCTTGCATCAGCAGAAAAATGTACTTTATTTTTCATACATCTGATAATTTGCCTCAAGTCATTATTTTATTTAACATTTTTAGTTTCCAATTAAAGGATGTATATAAAAGCCATAATTAAAGGATGTATATAAAGCCTTTTTTTTTTTTTTTTTTTTTTTTTTTTTTTTTTTTTTTTTACTATGAAAAATTTATGGTAGGCAATCTGATTCTCCGATAATGCCCAGATAGTAAGAACCTGAGTTGCAGCTAGAACTCGAAAACAATACAGCACATTTTACAAAGGAATTTTCTATACTAGTCAAACACTGGCGAATTATTCTAGTACTTCATTTATGCCGTTCCATATTTATTTAGCAGTCATTTTCCAAACGAGAAACAAACTATTTATTGCTCCTTCTTATTTCTGAAGTGCACCAAGATGAAAAAGTACTCAGAAGAAAGATTAAAATATTAAAAAAAGAACTTTTTATTCACTTGTTACTTAACATAAAACCTACATAATGCACACACTTTCCTTTCAATATTAACAATATATTTTCATTAGCATTCAATAATTTTTTCATTAGCGGAATGAAATTTGAAAAGACCGAAAAAGATTAGCAACAATCTTGCTGAAGAATTAAAGTTACAAACAAGGCAAAATATACTTCCAGTTTCCATTGTAAGATATTTTCTACCTCCTTAAAAAGCCGTGCCTTCGTGGTGAAATTAGAAGCATGTTCGACTATCAGAAGGGAGGTCCGGAGTTCGAATCCCCAGGAGGATAACGTACATTTTCTATGTTTCCTGTTATCGTAAAAATCCTAAAGACTCTACAGGTTAAAGCAGCAATTAAATTACAGCAACTTTTAAAGTGAAATGCCCTGATTTTAGAATTCGTTTAATCGTTTCTGGATACGTTTCTGGATACGTATTCGTTTAATCGCACGATAATTCCACACTGAACTAAGAACGGAGCCTGTTGACATTACACTTAGAGAAAACCGCGAAAACGCTCATACAGTTAGCTACTTTACTGAGGTACGAACCCGGTTATGTTAGGTTATTTGAATATCACAAAGCCAAGAGGGCTATTTTCGTAAGAGGAGGGATGTCTTCATGGAGGACTTTCTAAGTGAAACTGATTAGTATTTCAATTACACACGGGGAAAAACACGAAAACGAACTATGCAGCTAGCCCAGTCGCCTGGGATCGAACCCAAGCTAGGTCGAAGTACCAGTATTGAGCGGTTTTAGCCGCTCGGCCACTGGTTCGGAGATACGAACCCGGTTTGAACTACTTATCTTCTGCGATGTTATCCACTTGACTGCTGATAGACCGCAGTATTTTAAGAGTTACTGGACACAATATATTCAGCTAGCTGATTCCCAATTAATTGGGAACAACTAATTCAATAGAACAGTAAGTGCTGGAGAATGCGAAATCATGTTTGAGAAAAAAAAACTAGTATATAAGGTGTCACACATACACCCCCCCCAAAAAAAAAACGAGACTGGTCCAATAAATCATTGTACTTACAGAATCACAGTTCTGGAATGAAGGTTTTGGAAGGCGCTTCAGGAGATTCTCCGTTTTTGCCTGAACCTCTTCAGCTGAGGTAAAATGGTTTCCCTTCAAGTAAGATTTAACTTTAGGAAATAAAACAAAAAGTCTCGTGGAGCCAAATCAGGTGAATAAGGAGGATGCTCCATCACTTTTTGCTGGTCAGAAACTGCTTGACAGATAGGGCTGTGTGAGCGGGTGCATTGTCCTGGTGCAACAGCCATCCATCAGACAACAACTGCGGCCATTTTTGCGGCCAACTGTAGCGTGTTGATTAACAGTCTGACCACTGAGAACGCATTCAATCATGACAAACGTGCTGGGCGCCCTCTTGTGCGCTCATCACGTTCATCATCTTCCACACTGTCCCTTCCCCCTGAAAACCACTTATGCCATTCAAACACACGTGCATGAGACAAAATTTCATCTCCATAAGCCTCATTTAACCTTTCAAATGTTTCCTCCGTGGCTGATTTCTTAAATTTCAAAAGGAACTTGATGTTGATTCGTTGTTCGGTTTCTACGCTAGACGTTTTTCCGGCAGAATGCAGTTGCACGTGTTCACTCACTTGCTGTACTCCCCACTGACGTGGTCGGTTAAGTCGAAACTGGCCGCATGGATAGAGGGAGGTGTGGAGCATAACGTCACCAAAACAGTTGTTGCCAACTCCACTCTGTTTTCAAGCTACACACTTAAGTAATTTTTTTTTTTTTTTTTTTTTTTTTGTGTGTGTGTGTGTGTGTGTGTCAGACCTCGCAAGTTTGGAACTGCCAATAGTTCATTGTTAAGATTTACGATATTTCAATTGATACTTCTACCTATCTAAGTGCGCAGTTAAATTGAGCTTCAACATCGCCGAATTTACGGTATGACTTGCTAGATATTCAAAATTGAATTTAAATATTAAATTTCTCTTCTTCGACTATGAATATATTATGTTTTTTATTTATTATAGTAACTTATATGCGATTACAAATTTCGCCAGTGGGAAACTAAAATTATAACATTGCTATTATAATTTTACAAATATGATATTTTGTATAAGTATCATAAAAACAATGTAAATTAGTCATATATGCCTTTTAATAAATAATCAAACTAAAAGATTTTCATTTTTAAAAGCCTTGTAATTTTTATTTGTATTTAACTAATGATGGTAATTAAGACATCTGGAATAATTCATAATTACTGGAATTACATAGAATATTTTACAAGGTAATGTAGGTAACGATATTTAAGGAACAATTTAATATTTCTATTAATACACGCTTGCTTTAATAATATCTGTAGAATACCTTATTTTTCTGCAGAAATTTTAGTTAATTTTAGTTAAAAATTAGTGAGGATTACTCACTAAGGGGAAGATGTCATATAATTCGATTCGATTCGTTTAGGACTGGTAAAGACGCTGAACACTGGTAGTTCGGTCCGAGGTTCGAATCCCGCGAACGGGCTGGCTGCATGGGCGTTTTCGTGGTTTTCCCCATGTGTAACGTGTATACGAGCCAGTTTCCCTTAGAAAGTCCTCCACGAAAGGCATCCCTCCCCTTAGGCAGATAGCCCTAGTGTGCTTTGCCATAATTAAATACACCACCGTTTAGGACTGCGAGGGAATGTCAATGTTTTTCCTTAAAATTTTAAAATTTATTATAATACCTAGATTTCTTCGTTTATTTCAGAAAGTTTTACCAAAAATTATGCTTCTAAGGACATCACTGATCATTTTACTCATTTCGTGGCTTGCAGAGAGTGCTTGTCCTGCCCCAGAAAAAATTTATCCTTTTTGCACATGTCGCGAAGAAAACGAACAGAGTTCAATGATCTGCAGAAATATGCAGAGTTTTGAAGATCTCCTCCTTCCAATTCAAGCAACAGTAAGGACAGACATGTTCTCTCTTCATATAATCAATTCCTCGCTTCTGTATATACCTAATGGAATTTTCCAGGAAACGAATTTCAAAGAAGTAAGTGTTTATTTTATTTTTAATTATGCTTTAATGTAATAGTTAACGCTTATTCGAAAACAAGAATTCTGCCTTCGACTTGCATTATTCAATACCAATCTATTTATTTTCTAATAGTAAATCGTATTAAGAGTCAGTAAAAAACGTGTATTACTGTGAAATTGTGCAAATTTAAAATATTTAAATCCCAAAGCAAAAGCAAGTGTCGTGAAATTTAATTTCGTTTTAATTCTTATTTCTGATGAAATATAGTATATTTTGATAAACCATATACAAGACGGTCATTAAAAAATTTCGCGATATATGAAACCCTAGCAGCCTATCGCAATGAAATTTCAGAAATTGTTATTTGAAGGTATTCGCTCAAGATTATGGTGATTTAAAAAAATATAGCCCCTCCCGGTTACGGTTACAGTGCAAAATTAAAAACTTTCAAATGGCAGCACACATGTCTTTCTTGCGCAAATTAATCAGCACATAGACAAACCATAAATGGCGTTAGAACGATACACGTATGACGAAAATTCCCAATGTCTGCAAAAACGTTCATCATAAAGGACCAATAACAACACAAGAGAGGACAGGGAAATTTTTTTATTGGAATTATAAGTTTACAAGCAGACGGTGACGCATTGCATGCCGGAGGACAATGCCGAAGGAATTATGCAGGAGGAATCTGTATAACCTTATGTTTTAACCGTTCCATTGCTTATTAACTATTCTATGTCATCTTTTAATTCTTCCAAGTCTAGGAGATTTGATATGTATATCTTAGATTTCAAATGACCACAGAACCAGAAATCCATCGGGATAAGGACCAAGGATCGCGGTGGCCACGAAACTGCAAAGTTAGAGATGATTCTGCTTTCAAAAGTGCTGTAGCTGAATTTTCCAAACATATGGGGCGAAATGGGGAGGAACAACAACTTAACACATAATGAACACATAATGTCATTAACGACACTCCGCTGCTGCAATTCTGATGTTACTTTCGCCTATGTTGTCAACAATGACATCTTCCGCATTCAATGCGTAATCATCTGCCAAGGTGGGCGCGTTGAAAATTTGTAACCCCAAAATTAGTTTCCAACGTATGTAAGCTCGGCATCTAAGGGGCTCATTAGACAGACGAAACACATCTATGTGACTAAATTATTTAATTTAGCTATTCGTAGAATTACTTTAGTGGCTATTTACAAATGAAAAAATCTGATGTATGCACCATATGACTTCCTTGTATGGAATATTAAATTATGTGCATTTTTTCTTGCCTTTCATTTAAACTTATTGGATTGAATTAAATCTCCTTCGTCAATAGCGCATAAATCACAATAGAATAAAAGCACTCTTTAAAATTCACTGTATTTGTTTACCATAGCGACACTCTGGCGCTAGATTCACTTAACAGCGTTACATTTCGTTCATATTATAACTCAGAATGCATATAAATTTATATCATTTGAATAATTATCTAATCGTTGTCACATGTTCTATTCAAATACTGTAATAAATATAAAACGATGTATAAAAGAAATTAAGCAAACAAAGCAAAAAAGAAACAGTTTTCACAGACGATTCAGTATTTCTCATTCAATTAATTCAGTTCTCACTTCCACACAAGGCAAAAATACATAAAAACTCAAAATATCTATATTAAAAATTACGAAGTAAATCTTAAACACTTATTTCCTCGAATAAATTCCAGAATGGACTAAACATGATTTAATTCGCAATAATAAAAGAAGGCGTTATCTTTGTTGTTGAGAAGCTTAGTTTCTCTAGATTGGCGACAAATCCGCTATTTTGCCAAGTTTGAAATGTAAACAACATGTTCGCCTTCGCAAAAATAATTAGGCTTAGCCTTACTTAAACAACTTTTAAATTGTTGATAACTCCACAAATATGGCATAGAGATTTACTAAAGGAATAAAAACCTTAACTGGAAGATAAGAACAGCATAATTCAATCATTTTTAAAGAGAAAAATGCACAATTTACAAACATATAAGAGTAAAAAAACTGAGATAACTGAGCCGGGTAACAGAGTGGCTATATATATACATACATATATACATATATACGTTATTATATACGTTTGGTGCGGCCGATTGCAACCAAAATACGAGGTGCACATCTACATGTTATAGCAATCCTATATACAAAATTTCAACGTTCTGAGGCTACTCGTTCTTGAGTTATGCGAGATACGTACGTACGTACAGACGCCTCGAAAAATTCTCTTCAGAATTAATTTTAAATCAGTTTTATAATTTTTGGAAGAAGAAAAGATTCTTTTATTCTGTCCCTTACGTACAGATGTCACGCAAAAACACGCAAATTATTTCAGCGACCTCTATGAATGTTTAATAGAGACTTACATTCTCTTTGTCATATGCTTATTCTCTGATCTAATGGAGTCTATGTAATGGAAATACATTGATTACAGAAACGTAAACGTCATTTCTCTATTCAATTAACATGTAATGTGTACATTTAATTAATTAATAAGTAATGTGGAGATGGTTTCGCTAAGAATGGTGATATTTAATTGTATTTGCTCAATCTAATTTCTCGTGCAGTGTTCTAAATTTCTCAAAATGATTATTTAAGCGTTAGCATGATGTTCTTATGAAACTGTTTTAAAAAATTGAAATCTATGTGTAATTAATGAATTCGTTAACAAAAACAGTGAAAACAGTTTTTTTCATTCTTAATTTTTATATAAAATCTGCGTAATTACAATACGCTATTTTTATATGTTATCTAATACTCGTAAAGCAGTAATATTTAAATAATAATATAGAATATCGAGTAATACCATTTAATTAATTTTAGGAATGATTAGAAGTATTTTTTAATTTATTCTTATATTTTTATAACGAAATTTTAAGGTTCCTGAGAAGTAGTAATAAGGAATGCTGTAATATTAAAGTCATCTAGCATTATATTTCGATTAAGTCTTGGATGCTGGAAATATATTTAGAAGTGCATCTCATTATTATTATTATTAGTAGTAGTAGTAGTAGTAATAACATGTTTTATTATCAAATTCCTTTTTTTAACTATTAGCAACCTTAAAACTGTAAGTTTGAATCAACTGACGTTCGTACATTTTAACTAAGAAAATATTCTTAGCATTTTTATAGTTAATTCTACATTATACCAAGAATATTTCACGCTCACATTGCTTCAGCATCATATCTCATGAATCTCATTTTTGAAACAGTTTCCTAATCTTCAGCATATATGATGGCAAATAATAAATGTGTTTCTATTTATCATCTGGTTTTATAACTAATGGACAACACATAATCTTTGCAGATTTATTTCAATGAAACGGAACTCACTTCTTTCTCCGATACGGATATAGCTTTCGATGGACTGGAAAATACTTTGACTAAGATCTCCATTTCAGGTTCCAAGTATGTAGCTCAATGGGAATGGTCCCAGCTACGCAATTTGCAACGAATCGAATCCATAGTGATCAACGCTACTTCCATGTATTCCACTGACCGGACGATTCTTGTGCCGAATGTAATTAAGCTATTTGTTACTCAGTCAGAGGTCTCCTTCATTTACGATAAAGCATTTCAGGCCCTGAATAGAGCATTATATATATCTCTAAGTGGAAACAACATACACGAATTAAAAAGAAGCATGTTCCCCAAGCCCTGCATACTTCAAGTATTGGACTTAAGGTAAAATCAGTCTCGTATGTTAGATTTTCCATTGTTTTATTCAGTATCAAGAGGGAAATTTTATTTCTGTCATAGTTGCAACTTGTAATTCAGTCTAAAAATAGTATTTTTCCAGTTTATTCAAAATCTCTTACTTTATTAATATGCTATATTTTATATGTATATAACGCATCTTATTCAATATAAGATTGAACATAATGATTTTGCTGAATGGAGAACGAAACTTACTGCTGCCTCTTGAGCGAACTTTTTTACTTCCCCGTACGAAGTAAAGGAAGTTTTGTGATCCCAAAAACTTCTGGGTATCATATTTCAACGAAAATATCCATTTTGACCGCTATCGAATGAAATTTAACGATGTTTTTGCCTGACATCTGTACCTAAAGACAGAACAAAGAACTCTTTTTCTCAAAACCGATAACAAAATATCCATTTTTAACCCGATTATAAAATATCCCATAAAACGGATTCACAAGAGTTTTTTTTTTTTTTTTCGAAACATCTGTACCGTCCGTACGTATATATGTATCTCGTATAACTCAAAAATGAGTAGCCTCAGAAGGTTGAAGTTTCGTATATAGAACTGCTATAACACATACAGAAGTGGACTTCCCTTTTCGGTTCAAATCGGTCTCAGCAAAAGCAAAAAGTATCTATAGGAATTATTATTGATAACAAATTAAATTTTGCGGAACATTTTAAGCATATACATAGAATCACAGATAACATTTTAAAATGTTATAAATGTAATTTTAGCGCTAATACTTTGAACAGAAAGAGTTCCACCGTGAGAGAGATATTTAGAAATGTGGTCATCCGTAATATATTATGTGGAGTCGGAGCTTGAGGCTGCCAGGTAGAGGAGGTACTTAGAATGAAACTGGACGCTTTGCACAGAGGAAGTAAGAAGACGTTGACAAAACTAATATGGACGAATCACCATCTTTATTTTTTGGCACTTCAAAATGATGTCTTTGTAGAC
Source organism: Stegodyphus dumicola (assembly GCF_044657685.1). NCBI lineage: Eukaryota > Metazoa > Arthropoda > Arachnida > Araneae > Eresidae > Stegodyphus > Stegodyphus dumicola. Next base: position 212,737,121 of record NC_140773.1, on the reverse strand, counting down.
TATCTGCTTTTTGATCATAAACAATTGCAATAATTTTTATATACACGTTACGTCATCTTTGATTAAAAATAAAGGAGAGCATAGCAGCATAGAGATGTTTGCATGGCAAATGTCAGGAAAACGAATGACGTAGTTGCTTGCGAAGCAGCATTTATACTAAGTTAGGCGCATAAGTATAAATAATCTGCGATTGGTAAATTGTTATGCAACGTAGAAAGATCTCGAATTTGGAAGAATAGATGAACTTAGGGGAGAGAATATCAAATTTAGAATAGTCCGTTTTGAGGTTGCCGATTATTTGGATGCATATCCATCGTATTTTGTTTAATGAAAGCACACCATATATGATATATAATTTTCAGAAGGATGAACTTGAAAATACTATTTTACAGAAATGAAATTGAGAAATAAATGTTCCATTGAGGTTAGTAGCACGTAATACAATCCTGTCGGGCTAAAAATGTAATAAAAGCACAATTTTAGAAGCACTGATGTAGGAACACTCAGATGTAGAAACGCAGAAATACTGATGGTGTAGATACTTGATGCTTAGGGTGTCCATCCATTTTGAAGAAGAAGCAGTCGAGCCGGATTAAATTCCACATTTTATTTAAAATCACATTTGTGGTCACAATTCACTTGGCACTCCAATCGCGCTTATTTCCAGAACATTTACAATTTTGCTGCTATGATCGCTTCTATCGCCATAGTATCAAAATTGTAAATGTTCTAGAAATAGGTACGATTGGAATGCCACGTGAATTGTGGCCAAAAATGTGAATTTAAATAAAATATGAAATTTAATCTGCCTCGACTGCTTCATCTTCAAAATGGTTTATTTATATTTAATAATTCCGAGAAGCATACTAGAAGAGAAATCAGCTTGCAGTCGTCGTGGCTGAGAGTGAAGACTTACAGATGAAGGGAACAAAACATGAACTTGACGAATTTTCAGTCTTTATTTCCACTCATATAAAATCAACTGAGTAGATATTTATTCAATCTTAATGAAATCCGAGACATTTCTATGGTTCAATCATAATGAAGTATGATAAATTGCCCTGTACATTGATTCTTAAAATTAAGAGGCAGGCAGCAAAAGCAAAGCGAGGAACTATTAGCAAGGTAGAAGCTAGCAGAATTGACGTAATCTGAATCTGAATCTATCATCTTTCGATCAGGCGTCGATTTCCTAGAATCATTTACCAGTAATTCAGCGTAGTTTCCTATGGCCTTTCGCGTTAATTTAGATACCTAATGATGTTTAAAAAACACTAACAGCCGGAGGCGAGAAGCAGATATGAGGAGTCATTCGTTCCACGTTGAAAAGCAATCCGATCGAAATGGCAAATCGCATACGATCGATGAACCATTACGAGAATGGCATAACCAGCAATTATATATACATGTAAAGCAATCATTTTAAGGGCATATCAGCGCATAATTCATAATTGTAGGTCCAACCATTCGTAGAGGCAATTGGCATAAATAAGGATAAGCAGCGAGAAGCAATGAAGTCTGTAAGGCATAAGGATAAGCAGTGCGAAGAAATTTGAAGTCCGTAATAGGAATCAAAGACAGATCTCACAAAAAAATAACGTCTGAATCCATTTTAAATCCATTTACAATATGCTTTGGAAAAAGATGTTCCTTTATTCTATCCGTGCACACAAATGTCACTCAAAAGCATCGTTCAAATGGATTCGAGAGCACTCAAAATGGATATATTCGTTGAAATATGATACCGGAAATTTTTAGCGATTACAATACTTTCTTTACTTCGTACAAAGAAGTAATAAATAATATTAAATAAATATTAAACGAAGATGAATCATTTCCTTATTTTATAACATTCACTTTCACAAGATTGCCACCAAACCCTCTTTCGTTTACAAATGACTGCTTTTCCCTCGATAACAGCATTCTGTAGTGTTGCGTTACTCTCACTATTAGCCAACTTGCGTCTGTTTGTTTCTGTCGCAAGTCTGCGTCTGTGTAGCCTTTCGGCTAACTTAAGTTAACTTGGTCGTTATTTAAAATTTGTTATTTTTGATTTAAGCCATAAATGCTGGCTGTTCTGTAAGCGCCTTCTGTTAATTTTTATTTGAGTTAAATAAAAGGAACTTTTTCATCCTTCTCAGTCTCTATGGTAATTTACAAAACATAGTCGTAAGTCATTTTAGGTCTTAGAGTTCTCGTCTATGCTACCAAAGAAGACGAAATTCCAGAATTATATATATTTTTTAATATGGCTTAATTAAATAATCCAACACTTGTAAGGATCTTGAGTTTTACTAACGTTTATTTTATTTTAAATCTTTACTATCACTTCTCATTTTCTACTTCCGGCCAGAATTATAAGCATTAAAGTATTTATGCAAAGTTTGTCTGGCGAACGCCAAGTACTTAAGTTGTGGCTTTTTGCCAAGCGAGAGAGAGGAAGCAGTTAGTCGAAGCAGGCCGCTTACCTTAGAAGTTTACTCAGTTGCTGGTTGCCTTCCAGGCTAGAGGTTTTAATCCTCTTGATAATTTTTAAACGTATTGTAGTGTTCACAGTTCTCTGTACTACATACGCTTCCTGTTAATATAAGGCCAATCTTCCACGTTATTATTTCAAAGTTAAGTTAGCGTTTAGTTATATTTTTTATACTTTTACGTTTTGACCCCAAGTAGCGGGTCTGTGTATTTCCGAAGTACGGAAGTTATTGTAAATAGAGAAAATAAAGGGTTTTGTATACCCTTCTTGTGTATCCTGTTCACTTCCCACAGTTTTGAACATAGCTTTAGTAAGCTCTCTGTTCCGAGTCAGGGCCTTGCATGTTGCAAGAAGGTAAGACGGAACATTGAACCTGATACACTTATTAAAATACATACATAGAAAATATAATATCAATGTAAATAGCAAAAACTAAGTATAAAAATGAATCCTGGTTTATAGTATTATTTTTCTCAATGCTAGTCATCTGCGTTTTCAACAACCTAAAATAGTTATTACAAAAAAGAAATATATATATATATATAATGATTTTAGCGAGATTACACGGGTCTGGCTAGTAGTTAATAATAAATCGCTTATCTTGTTAATAAACAACAGGCAGATTAAATTTAAAAGAAAAATTATATACCTTACTCGTTGCGGTGTCACAAGCCACTATGGCGTGGAAGACGAAATAGTTTTATTTCAGGGGTTGGCAAAAAGCATTTCTGTTAGAGCGCTGAGTTTTGTGATTAAATTTGAAACATGAATATGCTACGTTTTGCTATGTGGCAGCCCATTTCTTTTAAATCGCAGAGTTTCTTAAAAAATAAAAAATATAAATATCTTACATTTTGCGAATGGCACCACATTACTTTAAAATCGTCGAGTTTGTTGATAAAAATATCATTAAATTCGCACAAAATATAAAATGAATAAAAAACAAATTCGAAATTAAATTTTGGGCTTCGAAGTGCACATATTCAGGAGAAGCACTATATGTACTGAAAATTTGATGGTTGTATGTACTGTCTTTTTTCTATAATGCGAGGAAGATACATACATAGTACATATATACTCTTCATTATTTAATAACAGTAGTTTAAGTAGTCTTTAAATACATTACTCACTGAAAAATATGGATACTTTTATTGAGCATAAATGAAATTATTATAGTATTTAGGGTGATATTTCAGATGATTTCACTGTATGAGCAATATATTTATTTCTAAAATATTTCCATGCAAAACACATGTTTATTTTTTACTAATATACCTCAACTTTCGCGCACAAATAGTTTAGATGTGACCTCGAAATATGAAAGAAAATGCAGGAAAACATTATTCCTTATTTATTTTCGTTTTAAATTGTTTTTACAGCAACTCTCTGCTTCTCTCATAAAGAGCATGTAATAGATAACATATAATAAATAAAAATATATAACTGTCGCATTATTTTAGCTATATTTTAGATTTGAAATTTCAATTTTTCTCCACATTAATTTCATTTTTGGACTACAAAACATACCTGACAAAAGAACTAAATGTGCGTATTGAGAAGTGACTCAAGAATATGGGTGTATTTTTTTATCAAAAGAGGAAAATATTATTATCTAAATTTCTTTATAATTTCTTAGTTCGGTCCGAGGTTCGAATCCCGCGAACGGGCTGGCTGCATGGGCATTTTCGTGGTTTTTCCTATGTGTAACGTGTATACAAGCCAGTTTTCCTTAGAAAGTCCTCCACGAAGGTATCCCTTCCCTTAGGCAGGTAGCCCTAGTGTGCTTTGCCATAATTAAATAAACCAACCAAACCAAATCTTTATAATTTCATTTTATCAGAAGCTTTTTGAAATTTCAATTTCTTTCCATAGCTAATATACTTTATTTCTTTCTGTTAATAATGATAAAGAACTCAAGAGTTAAATTAATCAAGTAAGTCCGAATTCTCCATTCCTTCTTTCTCAGCACCAGAGCAAGCAAACTGATTAAGTATAGAAGACAAGACTCAATCAGTCTGACCTAAATCAGTCTCTTTTCTTTCTCCAAAGGTGTTCATTTGCTTTGTCTTATTTGCTGCTGGGTACAGTAGTTAGTTGTTGTTGTGCCGTGAGAAAAATTTCGGTAAAGATCTGATGCCTTTTTCGGTAAGTAAGATCAAATCTTACAAGATTAGCTGTTGGTAAGAGTTAATCGAATTTCTTACTCCTTCAGTGAATGTAACCTGAAGAATTATAAAATTGTATATAATAAATACCAACTGTTAATAAGTTCTAGCATAGATAACTTTTGATTTGTGAACAGAGATTATCTAACTTTTATATAGACTTATATCCAAAATTAAAGTTACGAAAAAGCAAAACAAAAGTCATATCTAAAAAAAATTATTTATTTGTAATGAAATTTTGTAGACAGATTCCCAGTATTATAAAAAATCAACGGTAACATAATAAAATAATCAGGGGGTAAATTTTGCAATACGCAAGCCAGCTCACAAACAGTCAAAATATGACACCTCATATTTCCAGAATGGACAACTTAATAAATAACGTGTTGACTCCTCACAGTTTTACATCCCACACAATTCGCTCTGAAACTGTAAACAAGCCTGCTGATCATAGATTGCGGCAATAAATCCCATTTTCCTAAAAACGAAGATTTTAATGTTTGTAGAATACTAAAAACGATGTTGCGCTATGGCTGTTCCTAGTTAAGGGAATTTAAGCCCTCAATTGTATTTAAGTCCAGCGACATCTCTAGCACCACCATACAACATATTATTTCTTTTCCGTAAAATCGTTGACTAGTTGAACTCTATGTGTCCTCGCTTTATTGTCCATAAAATTAAAATCTTTCCAACAGCTTCTCAGAAAAGCCCCACTCAAGAGTCAAGATCCTCATCCTTATAACGCTGTGCGGTCAGTACCCACATCGAAATCAGGAGGTGATGTGCATCCATCTAACATTATACCTCCTCACACAGGATTCCATTTCTAAAGAATCGGTCGATTTCTAGTGTTGGACAGCGGACTCCACACTCTATCGTGGAGAAAGACTCGTAGAGACTCTCTATAGTGGTGCTTCATTCATCACTGAAGAGGACATGGCCCCAATCTTGCTGTGTCCCAAAATTGTCTGGTTCCGAAAAAGATATTTCTGTTCTAAGATCTGCTGAGTGAGATATCATGGTGGCCGGATTGAAGGACCTGTTCTGTTAGGCATTTGCAAACGGTTTCTGTGGAAGTTGTTGTTGCAATACAACAATGAGGTTTTGACAGAACTCTCTATAGCATCTCATCATTCATGGCACTGTGCCTTTAAGATTTCGTGTCGATTTTCAACAGACAGTTTGACCCTTGGATGCCCCTGGGAGTGCCTGGGAATGGATCCAAGGGTCTCCCACCAAACAATTCGAAAAGTCTTTCGGATCGCCGGTATTTTAAATGATTCCACACAGATATTAGATTTCATCATATTCATTAAATCATGCATGTCTCTTTAGAAATCGAGCCCCGTCCCCACGATAAGACAGTCAGAGCCGTGTATGACAATAAGGGGGTATAAACGTAAGAACATGAATGATACTGATATTGCCGACATCATATCGTAGAATGAAAAATAAACTTAATGTTTAAATACTGTAGGCTCATCACAGTGTTTGAAACTATTGATAATGCCCACTGAGTATTATTCCAAAATTTAAAAGGCAGCTAAGAAAAATAAAGTACAATCGGTTGGCATCACACAGAACCGAATACTTCTGGACGATTGTGTTGACTATATGTACGAAGAATTCAACAAATGAATGTCCTTTACCGGATAATTTAACTTGATTAGAAAGCCCCAATTAGCGATCCATATATGACTAATAAACTATAAGGTTTATTAAGTTCAGTTGTTGCTCATTTTTTATTTTTTAAGCAAACGAAGGAATTTAAAGATCACTGCAATTTATAATACAGACCTCTTTGTTACATTAAAATAAATTTATGACAAAGGATTAGCAGTGTGAGTAAAACATTTATACCCATAAACCTATGCGTAAAGATTAACAAGTGATGTTTACTACATTTCTTAAAAAACAGAACACCTAGATGTAATACAGCTGCAATTTTCATTTTTCCAAGTTTTATAAAGAAGGAAGTACAAAGCATATTTCAGGCACATTACTTCTTAAAGTTCTGCAAAAAAGAACTTAAAAAGTACTCGCATTTAAATTAATCTAGGTACTTTTAACAAGCGTATCGTGGCGAGTCATTTTCTTCTAGCAAATAAGGATGCCTCTTCTTTACTAAGAATGCGTTTATTGGTATGACAGAACTCTACATTTCCTTCCAAGTCCTAAAGTAATGGAGTGGAGTATTTCTGTACTTGAAAAAATATGAACAGACAGCTAACAAATGGATGTAGGACTGGAAGAGAAAGTTCTGTGTGTCTTATGCAGACAGTGCCGAAAGAGAGTCGTCCTCTCATCGGGATCTCTTCAGCTTACCATACTGCTGTCGTAATGTCACATACTAAAGCATTCACTACTGTGATTTATTACGTTCTATTGTGATTATTCTGGATCACGTGTACATCAACAACTTCTCAGGTTACATTTAACATCCCAGCAAAGTACTGCTGCACTGCATTGGTACATCAAGCAACGTCAGGGAATCGCAAGGACATAACTTTGTCTGTTGAACTATAGTTTTGTTTAGACGAAACTGATGGTTGCATATGTGTCCACAGATGACAGAAATAAAATCGCCAAAAACGACCTATGTCCAATGACCACGAGCTAACAAAAAATATTCTTGTATAAAATGCAGTTAGATTGAACAGCAAATTCTCTCTTACATGAGTTCAAGCCATCATAAACAGTAGTGGATACTTCAATATGATTCTTACACCAATTAATTGATTTTCCATATTTTTGAAATTTTCGACAGAAAAATGTCACTGCTTATACTGCAACAACAGCGAAAGCTTTCTTCAAAATTATTTATGCTCCACTCTTCCTTGATAGCTTAAATCATTTGATTTATCTCTTATCATATTTGTTTCACAGTACATCAAAGCAATGACTCCAGTCTAGAAACAAACAGCATCGAGAGCTGAAGTGACATAAAGACAATATGCTGAATCGGCTGTGAATTCAATACAAGAGTTTCTTCAAACGTTCGTAGAGTTAAAAGTCGTTAGATGTCAAATCAGAGCTGTAAGGAGGATTGTCCAATACCTTTCAAAGGAAAAGCCATAACAAAACATACATAGTAGCGTCTGCACATGATCGAAGGTTTCCGAGCAGCAACAAGACGCGTTTGAGACATGTCTTACCAGTTTTCAGAAAATTTCCTCAAGCTACTTCCACGTATGTCAGTCAACATTCTCTTCTGTTTCCCTAATGATGAAATTAATCAGCAGCACGCGTTGGTGGTCCGAAAAGACTATTGCAATAACTTTCTTCTACAGTGCGGTTGTTTAAAATTTCTGAAAAAGGTCGTGACAATTGTGTGTTTCCATGATATGGATGCTTGCTTTACGTCAAGTGTCATATGATGATCCTACGTTTCATCCCCTATATGAGTACAATTCAAGAATAGAATGCGTTCTTCATTAAACCTCATTACGTATGTAGGATTTACTTTATTTTCTTAACAGTTATTTTTATTTTGGAACAAGCCTTTCCTATACATTTTCATTTCCCATGTACGTTTCTCTGCCAGAATGAATTTTCAGGATTACGATTTATGTAAATGAGGTAGAAACGAGTATTTAAGCTGAAATCTGGGTCACTTCAGAAAGAAATCATGTGCTGGCTTTCGGCTACATTGTTGCTGCCACTCTAAGCTTACTGTTATACGGCCGTACTGTTACATGCCTGTTTGTATACGCCGGTGATCTTAAACAAGAATCAACTCTGTTAGTTGATTCTGTGCAGCTTCGGCTGGTTACTTTTATTTAGCATTAGATTAGTTTTATATTTTCTGTCTTGAGTTAAAGTGGAGGTTTTTATAAGCCGTAGAAGGGACCATGTGTCCATCTACTTTGAGTTCGAATAAAGGGTAACTGTTTTTGGACTGCTTACTTGAAAGAAATTAGCAAAACGTCGCTACAGATATCTTTAGTATTCTAGCTTTCAAGGAGCTCTAATTTAGCTAGAATATTAAAAGGGAATAAAGGACCATCCCATTCTCATGATTATGGGATCATTTGTGAGCTATTTATACATTCAGCGTGAACACGTCTTTCGGTGGCCCAATTTCTCACAATGATACTGTGCATTTCGGGGACTGAGATATTGAATTCCTTAGAAATATCACTAAGTTAAATGCAACAATCTTCTTGAATCAGAACTTTAACAAAACAAATACTTTCGTCTACAGTAGATGATCTTGACTTACTAGATAATTGCTCAATCTGTACATCTGCCCTGTCTTTGCATCAAAGCAAACCTTGTTTACATGACATGATGTTAACACCATACATTTTAACAGGCTGGCAATACATTTCTCCCGGAGAGGTTCGCTTTAGACACAGAAATCTTATTACATTTCGCAGTTTAACACTGGATTTTAGTACTGACTCTTACAATTATATTTCTCTGTGATGATGCTACATCTTCGCCATTTGTTGATATCGCATGAATGCTCAGTCTTTTGCTGCTCAGGCTAGAAATTCATATAATAGGAAAATTATTATATAATGCAAGACCTTTGGTTACCTTACTTTTTGTGTAGTTCTCGCATATTCCTGTTAGGTGTTCTGAATTTTAAGAATAGTACTGGACAATATGATTTCATACAAGACAATTTCTCTAAAAGTGTCTCTAAAGTCAATTTAAAAATTTCTCTAAAGTCAGAAATTTTAACATGATAAGCTTATAATTTTGAAATAGTTTAATTCGAACTAAGAAAATCTGTCTGCAATAATTCATAATTATTTTAAACTTTCGAAGTTTATTCTCATAATTTCATCCATTTCAGGGAAATTTGTCGCTAGAAAAATGCTCATAACAATCCCTCTTATTATTTTAATGGCATCATGGTTTGTAAAAGGCGAATGCCCACCTTCGAAAAAGATCCTTCCTTTCTGCACTTGTCGTGAAAAATACAATGGCGCCGAAATGACATGCAGCAACTTGCAAAGTGATGAAGACCTTATTCGGCCAGTTCAAGCTACTGTACAGGAGGACATGTTTTCTCTTAAGATTGTCAATTCTTCACTCCAGTATATACCCAGTGGACTTTTTCAGGAAACAAATTATAAAGAAGTGAGTACTTTCTAACGCTTTGACTTTGGAGTTTAAATTAACATAGTGCTTCTCCATTCAGGAAGCTAGGTTTGTAACAGGAATTTATATTAAGGCGTTTTACAGAAATGCCTTACTGTCATACAGTGACAGTCCAAGTGGCACTGCTGCAATTGTGTCTCAAAATGGTTTTTTCTTTGGTCAAAATTTTAACAATAGTTCGAAATATTCTTTAGATTTATTGGAGTACGAAAGATGCTTAGATTCAAGACGCCTTTTGATGAATTTTTATGATCTCATACTCTCCATATCCAAAATTTTATTTCAAATTGTACAAAGGGATTTTTCATTACCATCATAGTTGTTCAAAATAAAATCAAACTGGGGAAATGTATCCTCGTAATTTTCTTTTCCACATCTTAGATGACTCTTTCTGATTATTGGACCCTGCTTGAAGAGACATTGTAGCATTGTATTCTGTGTCTATTACCTTTGTTACTGAAGTTCAACCATTTATCCATGGGTAAAAAAACTATTTCTATCCTAAATATAAATGAAATAGCATCTCTCAGAACAGTAATTCAAATAAATACCAACCTTAGTCAAGCAAAACAACAAAACACAACAATGCATTTTGCATACGATATACACACTTATTGAGATTAAATAGAAACAACTGAATCACTGCAGTAGCCGCAACGGGGCCGATCTTATTTTCGACACGCTTATGGGAAGCAGATCGTTACGTACTGTACTTTTGCGGGATATTTTAATTATGAAAAAAAAATGTTATGCTAGAATTAGAATGCGACACCATTGTTACGATGCGCTTAGTGGAACTTTTCAATATGCAAATTTAATTTACAGCTCAGCTTGCCCAGTATTACGAATTTATAATTGCGCTGCCCATAAAATGCAATATATTTCATTAAAAGTAATGAGGGGGTTCCGACGAGCTTCGTTCGTCGCTACCCACAGTTTAAGAATGGTTGTTTGAAATAAGAGAATGTTAAAAAGTTCTTCAAAACTACACTCACTTTTATCATAAATATTCCTTTCTTCCCTGAATACGAATCGAACTTTTCTAGTACATTTCCAACAAGAACTCTCGGTGGATAAACTCTAAAAGAGATACCGTTCTTGTTTGATGAATCAGCATTCACTAGATCGAAAAGTAAATCAGTTCTTTCGACCAGTTCACGAACTAGTAGCACATCTCTACAAAGAATGTGTCTATAAAATTTGGACTTATCAGAATAGCTTATCAGGAAGTAAGTTAAAATTCGATGACAAACTTTTGAACATGCAAAAAACAACAGGGGTGAACTAAATAAAACTTAATATAATAAAGAGAGAAAAGAAAAAGGAAAGATCACATTGTATGTCATCGTCACTTGACCGCTTTCACCTTCTCGTGGAATCGATAGCTTGATTTCTCATGAAGCAGGTCATAACAGAAAATTAACCCACTGTTTAAAGATGCAGTGTTACATATTACAAAAATTCAGAAAATAATAATATAATTTGTTAATATATTTTCCATGTTTGTTTAAAAAAATAGCTAACGGCTACTTTTTTAAACAAATCACTGTCATAATCAGCGAAAGTTTCAAGAGAATATTAAAACCTATTTTTAATGCAAGAATTCAAATTTAATAGATATAATTATTGAAGAAAATTGAGCGATTTTTAAGAAATCTCTAAAACTCGATACATTACATGACTTCAGAATAAACTTCGTTTAAAGGATTTAACACGATCTAGCCGATGGTAAAAACGATGAAATTCCGCTATTATTGTTTCATTTCTTCAGTAAAGACATGTGCAAAAAATTTTGGAAAAATTTTTTAATTTAAAAAAAAAAAACATTAGTAGAATTCAGAAAAGTTGCCTCAAAATGTACACCTTTCGTACAATATGCGTACAACTTTACATTTATAGGCCTATACGTCTCTGCTTTCTATGGTACACACACACACACCCTCGCATGGTTAAATTCTGTGTTTTTTTACTTAACATTATAACAACTTTTATCCAGTCTGCATTAACTTTTATCCAGTCTGTCGCGAATCAAATTCATGCGGAGTTTCTTGCTTTATACAGAGTCCATCAGAAAAATGTATGCACACTTTACAAATATTATCCGCAAATATAGTACTTGTTGAACTGCATTAAAAATGGCTGAGGCACGCCTGATATTTGAGGAGCCGAAGTCCATTTTAACGTTTGAAAATTCTGTTCAAGTAAAAGCACACTAAAAGTATGAGTATACAACGCAAACTCCAATACGTTTCAAAATTACACGGCTTGAGGTGCATGGTAGAACCTGCGATGTGTACAAGGGACGATCGCACAATTACAGGGTCTGTTTCTTCCGCTATAGCTTTAAAAATATTTTCAGCATAGCCTTAAAAAGCACGACGTCATTACACAATGGGTACGTGAGACAGGGATTAGCAGTGTGAATATGCACGCATTCTTAAAGACGTTGAACGAAAATGTACATCCCAAGATTATCGGATGTTTAAGAGGGGATGATCTGGATCGCCAAAGGCTGCTTTCCGAAGTCTTTCAGTATAAGTTGAATGAGGATGAAGATTATATGATTTTATGAGGCTCAGTTCAAACTTAATGGAACACAGTACAGCCATAATTTTGTATGCTGGGCAAAAGAGAATCCGCATATTCATGTTGACAAGATAGTTAACTACCTGAGGTTGATGTTTGGTGTGAACTGTCATCTCGAGATTTAATAGGATCCTTTTTTCTTAGAAGAAAGGTACATTCACCAGTGAAAGTTGTCAAAAAATGCTACTCACATCAATTTTACCAATTATAAGTGCATTTTACGGAAACTGTGAGTTCTTCTGCCTATACTATGGGGTATTCCCATATAACAACCGATATGTACAGGCTTTTTTGGACGAGAATCTGTGCAACAGTGGATAGGATACAGAGGTGCACTTTAGTTCTCACCACGCTCTCCAAATTTAATACCTCAGGTCTTTTACTTTTGTGGAACCTTGAAGGACACCATGCATGACAGGACACCATCTACGCTGGAGCTCCTTCGTCAAGAAACCACAACGGCATAGGCAGCACTCCCCGCGGGGACACTAACCAACTTTTCCAAGCAATCGCTCGCCGTTGCGCAGTGTGTCTGGCCAGCTATGGCTACAACTTTCAGCTAAGTAAGCGTACAAGCACAGGAGCAGAAAGATTGTATTAAACCTAATGAAACCTACGATCTATATCAGTGATGGCGAACCTATGGCACGCGTGCTACAGTCGGCACACGAAGAACCTCATCAGCCGGCTCGCGAATAAAATATTATTTTCTTAATCAACAATCACAATAAAATGATACTATGTAATTTAAATAAGTGTTTTAGTCTATTCTTGAACGTTTCGCTCACTTACTTATCGCATAATGCCGCTGGCATAGGGCTTAAGCCTAGATATAAGATTTTCATATTTCGCCAAAGAAATGATACACATATTTATTGACCCAATTTATGACGTTTCAATTGTTTGGGCCAATCATATTACTTGTTACATGGCAAAGAAGAATTTACGCCAAAGTTGAAGTAGCTAATTTTTGCTAAAACGAATTTCAATTTTAGTACAGATTGCCGGTGAGTTTTAATACTTCCATTGTTAAATAGATTCCAGTTTCCAAATCTAAGCATTTTGAAGTAACTCATGAATAATTTTAATTTAATATCTTAAACGGAATGGCACGCGGCCATTCCACTTTGGGCACGCGGCCCCAAAAAGGTTTGCCACCGCTGATCTATATGATTACATTAGCCTACAGTTGCATTCAGTACTAATGCAAAATAAATAATTTTCATTCGTTAAAAATGTATAAACATTTTTCGACAGAATCTGCATCATGTGTGCTTAGTTTCGATATACATGGCATAAAATGAATGAATGCTACATCGGTTCTTTTTTTAAATGAAAATATAAAAACAATTAATGCATCATAAATTCCATTTCAGATTTATCTTATTGGTACAGAACTTATCTCTCTTTCTGATTCAGACGTAGCATTTGATGGACTGGAAGATACCTTGACTGCAATATTCATTAAGGAGGCTCACTACGTAGATGAATGGCAATGGTCCCAGTTGCAAAATTTGGGACGATTGCAGCTAATAGACATCGACTTTAGTTCTATATATTCTGTTGATCAAGTATTTCTTGCACCACACTTAAAATCTTTGTCAATTACTGATTCAAAGGTTTCATCCATTCGCGACAATGCATTCGAATCTCTTAAAGAACTGGAATACTTATATCTGCAAGGGAATAGTATCAGTGTGTTAAAAAGAAGCATGTTTCCTAAACCGTCTCAGCTTCGTATGATTAGACTGAAGTAAGTCTCATTTTATTTTTCTTCTCTTCAGCACTTCAAATTTATTTTGCTGTAAAATGCATTGTCACATTTCTCACCATCTAATGTGGACGAAATTCATTGTTCTCCCATCATTGTTTGCTTACCATCTAGTCTAAAATGGTAAATATTCTAAATATCTCTGAATTATTTATTTAAAGCTGTAGTATGCCGTAAAAACGTTTACGGGTAAGCAGCTAAACTTGTCTATTCTTAATGTTAAAACAAATGCTCGTAAGCCACACATAAAGACCTATTTTTTTCTGATTCAAATTAAATTTTAAAACTAAGAAAGCATTTAACAATAATTCAAATAATTAATGGGTTTTCAAGTTATGTACCTTCTTGATTGTTCTAAAATTTATTTCATTCATTTTTGATCTCACGTTAATTTACTCAACACTCAATCGAACAATGCAGTTTTAAATTTTTCCAAGAAATGAATTAATTTTTAATATAAAATTTAAATATGTACGATTTCTAGTAGAAAGTAAGAAAAGGCACTTAATATTAACATTCTATAAAAGCAAATAGTCTACACCAATTCAAAAGTGCTGGAAAAAATTTTCTTAAATTAATTAAATACTAATACCTATTTTAAATTAATTCAATATGTGCATGCTGCTTCTTAAAACTCTTAAGATTCCCACTCACAATCATAGCTTTATTTTGGTAAATTCCGTTGAGACTTACTTCAAATACTGTTTTTTAAACCTAGTGAATTAACATTTAATGAATTGGAATGGTAAGAGGGAACGTCTTAAGAAAGCTCTTACCGAGTCGGTTGCTGGTGAAAACATCGCGGAGAAAATACAAAGAGAAAATATCGTTGTACAAAGCATCCTGTTCCTGAGGAGAAAATCAAGGCGAAAGCTTCGCAGCTGTAAAACATCATTGTGCAAAACTTTATCATAGAAAATAGAGTAGTGACAAAATTTCTCGGATCGTACATCCTCGTACAAAACATAGTGATAAAACATAAAGCAGCTACAAGTCGAATGACAAAAAACGCAGAAATATGCATTTTATGCGTCACAGACGTTGGGAATTCTGTGATGTACTTTTGCTAGCGCAATATTATTTTATGTACAACAAACCCTGTCTACGATAACCGTTCACGATTCTAGAGAATTTTAGTCTTCTGAAGAAATACTTATCTGCCCTGTTTAATAAAGATGTGATGATATTTAACAAAGATCTTAATTTACATTGTCAGATGAGCTGCTTACTCTCAGAACTAGTCCTATAGGAGAGATGGTCTCTACGAGAGGGTTCGCTGCATTTTAATTCTACATAAAATATATATAAAGTACAGCTTTTTCATTTGTAATTTTAGTTATTGTTTAATATGCAGATCGAATAGTCAACCAAAATTAGCATAAAATGCAATTCCGAGTCACATCACAATGCCCTATAAAGAAACACGCTCGACCTGTGCTTCACTTCGCAAGCAGCGATAGTTCCGTGCAATTCGAGGTAGCCAAAGCAGAAAGCATGAGCTTAAGATACCATTTGCACAATGAATAGCGTTAGAAGACTGTCGGGATGTTGCAAGCTGGTGCAACACAATCTGCTGTTGCGAGAGAGCTGAATATGCATCGTAATGTCATTAATAGGCCGTGGAATAGTTACCAAAGATATCGAAGCCTTTATAGAAGACGTGGGTCTGGACGCCGGAGCATTACCACAACGGCAGACGATTTCTTCTTATTGCTTGTGCAAGAAGACGCTGTAGATCAAAGCACAGCAGCTGGCATCGCATCTCTGTGCTGCTGCAAGGCGACCCGTCTCCTCAAACTATGACGTGTCGCTTGCATGAAAGTAGACTGTATCCCCGACGACATGTGGTTTATGTTACTTTGTCCTTATTGCACGTCAAAGCACTGTTGAATTGATCCCATGAACATCGCAATCGGACACCAGAACAGTGCAGCCTTTAAGTATTAGTCTAAATTTAACATTCAGGACAATTCCCGAAGGGCAATGAATACAGTGAGAGCCATGGACGCGTTATCGGACACCAAACATCGTCGAAGAAATTTTGGAGTAATATCGGTCTATTTTTCTCCAGCTGAAGACTTGAACAATTACCTTTTGAGATTGGAGGAAGTTTTATCTAATTTTAAATGTGATTTTATAATTATTGGGGATTTTAACTCAAAGAATTTTAATTGGGGGGCAAAAAGTTTGGATGAGAGAGGTATTTTAACTTCGGATTTTATTATTTTAAATGACTTGATTTTATTAAATAAAGAAGATTCAAAACCTACTTTTTCTTCCGTAAGGGGAGATGGTTTTACTGATTTAGTGTTGTGTTCTCCGGGAGTTGTAATAGAGAATTTTGATATGAATATATTGGAGGAAAACTCACTTAGTGATCACAACTATATTGTAGTAAATATTAGGGATATTGGTGATAAAAATGAAGAAAAAGTTGTTTTGTCAAACAGTTTTAAAAGAATTGATAGATGTTGTGTGAGAATGAGGAGACTTATCCTGGAAATCGAAGATCGACTTGTTGATACAAATGATGTCAGGGAATTTAATGATTTGATTATCTATATGGAGAAACAGATTGAGGGACGGATGAAGAGAGATTTAAGATGTAAGATTCGACAGGGTGGAAATGCTAATTGGTGGAATCAAGATCTGGATCTTTTTAGAAGGAAAGTTCGTGCTGTTCGTAAGAGCTGTCAAGTAAAAGGTCTAGATGAGGATATAAGAATGAGAAGGAAAATAGAATATAAGAAGTGCTTGGCTTTGTATAAAAAGAATATTAAAAAAGTTAGGGGTGATTTTAAAAATAAGATTTTTATTCAGAATAAAGAATATTATGAGGGGATATTTAAAATCGCAACAAATAAAATCAGGAGGCAGATTATCTTACGAGATGATGAGAATAACACGGACATTGATGTTAAAGAGAAATATCGACGAATTGTTAGAGAGACACTCAATATTGGGGAAGATGAAATGGATAGATTTGATAATAATGAGATTGAGTTTAGCAGTGAAAGCTTGGAAGATGAAGTGGATTTTACATATGAAGAAATCAGAGAAGTTATATTAAATGTCAGAGATAAGGCTGCTCCGGGACTTGATGAGAATCGTGCAAGAGTAGTAAAAAGACTTTTTGTAAATTACCCCTCCTTTTTTGTTATACTTTATAATAGGTGTCTGTTGTTAAATGTTTTTCCGGATGCTTGGAAAGTTGGTAAACTAATTTTGTTACCAAAAAATGAAGAAAAATACCGCCCTATATGTCTGTTAAAGGTATTTGCCAAAGTCTTGGACAAGTTGATTGTGAATAGATTATTATATGTTTTAAATGGTAAACATCATTTAGCGGATAGTCAGTATGGTTTTAGAAAACGAAGATCAGCGAATTTGGCTCTTTTTAAAGTTGTGGATGAAATACGAAAATTGAAGAGTACTGAACATGTTGCTATTGTTTCTTTTGATGTAAAAGCTGCCTTCGATTCTGTACGATGGTCCTCCGTGTTGAACAAATTGATTGAGTTAGGGGTAACAAAAAATTTGTATATGCTTATTAAGGATTATTTTAATAATAGAAGTATAGTATTTAAGGGTGTATCAGAAAATATGGATATAAATTTGCAAATGTATAAAGGATGTCCGCAGGGATCATGTAGCGCTCCCCTGTTCTGGGCCCTTATAGTTAACCCACTCCTGACTAGTTTTAATGTTCCTAATGCAAAAATTATATGCTACGCCGATGATATTTTACTTCTTATCAGTGGCACCTCTTTGGAGAAAATTTAGGATACATTTACTGAAGTCGAAAAACAGTTGTTTAATTGGAGTCAATGTGAAAACATTCAATTTAATGTGGATAAGACTTTTGGACTTTTTTTTCCTAGGGAAGGTGCCAAGACTAGAGTCCCGAAATTGAAATTTGACGGGAAAAATATCAGATTTCAGAAGAATATTAAATATCTGGGTGTGGTTATTGACGAAAAATTGAATTTTATTGAACATTTTAAACTTTTACACAGAGATACGGATAAGATTTTACATTTTTATAGGAGTACTTTTAATGTGGAGATATTACGAAAGAAAGCACCAATTTTGAAGAAGATTTTTAACTGTGTTATTTTACCAAAAATATTTTATGGTATAGGTGCTTGGGGTGCTAGGGCAGGGGAGCTGATCAGACTAAGAGATAAATTAAATTCTTTGCAGAGGAGCTGGATGCTGGCTATTACTAGAGTCTTTAGGACTGTTTCTACGGAGGTGGTTTGTATTCTTGCAGGAATTCCTCCCCTCTCTTCCCAATATAGATTTTATTATCAAAAATTTTTACTTTTAAATGATTTGGTAAAAGAAATAAAGATTGATAATTGTAACATTAACAGTGATGCTTTCCGAAGTTTTGATGATAGCTATATACATCCTGCTAGTAGAATTTTGATTGGTTATGATTGTAACTATTTGAAAAATCAAGAATTGGATATCTATACAGATGGTTCGAGGCTCGAGGGTGGTATTGGAGGTGCATTTGTTGTTTTCTTTTATGGCATTGAGATTCATAATTGTAAATTTAAACTCCATGCTATGAACTCTGTGTATCAAGCTGAGATGTATGCAATATTTGAGGCTGTGAACTGGATTAAAAGGACCTTAAAAGTTGGTTATTGAATAAATATTTACTCCGATGCCCTGTCGGTACTGCAATCCCTCTCGGGCCCGGAAAATAAAAACTGTTTAGTATTTGATATAAAAAATTTGTTTTTACAATTGAAAAATATACATAATATTAAAATTCACTGGGTGAAAGCACATGCTGGTTATGATGGGAATGAGAGGGCTGATGAATTGGCAAAAGCTGCGATTTTGGATGAGAATGTTAGTGTGAAATATATACCATATTCTAAAAGAAGAGCCACCTCCGTTCTATTTAACCATATTTCGTATGAGTGAAAAACCAGCTGGGAACACTCTAGTAGAAACTATGGCTTGTTAAAAAATATATATTTAGGAAAAAAGATGGAAATATATACAGATATTGATGTCAACCAGATTTTAACAGGACATGGTCGTTTTCCAGCTTATTTAAAAAGATTCGGACTACAGGATAGTGATAAATGTAAAGTTTGCAATGATCTTGGAGACTCGAGGCATTTTTTTGAAGACTGTAGTTTTACCGGGAGTGCAAGGGTTAAATATAGAAAATAATTTCACAGTGACTTTAAGAAAAATTATAAGAATCTTCAGGAATATTCTAGAGAAATTATGAGGATTATAAATTCGTCAAAAGAAGCCATAGGCATTTTTGTGTGAATGACGTATGTATATGTGTTTATTTGTTCTTACGTCGTCTTATTTTTGTTTCTAACAGTTATTATTATTATTTAGTTATGTTCGTTTGTATGAATGTCTTAGGTCCAGGGATAAAGTGAATTTCCCTGGTCGTATTTATTATTTCTTTATGTTTTCCTTATACTAACTTTTTTGTTACTCGGTTCCTGATGTTTGGTTTCCCGGGGCTTGTATTTCTTCTTTTTGTTTTTCTTGTTTTCTTGTTGAGTGTTTTGAGCACGGCTGGATCGCTGGCTCGTCGTTTGTTGTTGGACGGGCTTGCTCCCATGTAAAGTCATATGACCAGGCTTGTCCTGGTTAGGTGGGCTGGGGGCTGCGCCCCATAATTATACCAAACATCGTCGGAAGATGCCATTACAGAAGATGAGGCTTATTTGTATGGGATGGTTAGCAACGAATGGCCACATCGACCTCTACATGATTCGGATTCCTAGTGGTTTTACCACAGCCGTCCGATATCACGACGAAATTCTATATCCTTTTGTGCGTCTTTTTTATCGCTGCAATTGGTACGGACGAGATACGTACTTATGAATGATAATGCCCGCCCATATAGAGCTCGAGTGGTGCGGAGTTATTTGGAGAGTAAAATCATTTCACATCTGCCATGGCCTTCTAGATCATCGGACCTGAATCCCATACAGTATGTTTGAGAATGTTGATATGACGAATGGCAAGTCGCATTCTGCCGCCAGACAGCCTCCACGAGTTCCGACATACATTACTACAGGAAAGTGCGCTACTGCCTCGCCGTTGTCAAGGATGTATTTCAGCTAGGGGGTATCATCCCCGTTATTAGCGTGATTTTTCCATTGCACATTCTGTTCTTGTTATACATGTCGTAATACACATGTATTATTGTATTATTTTGCTTCATTTCGTGCTATGTGATCTAGAAGTGCCACCCCAACCTCTTAAATCACTTTGATATCCATTATTTTGTTATTATATTCCGGGTTTTCCCTTTATTGCTTCTTTTTTAGTAAGAGTGCACTTATCAGTATCTTTTGATCTCCCTTTTGATTTTATTTGCACAGCAATTTAGCAGTATTGTTTACCTGCTTTTATATTTTTAGCAGAACAAATTATCACAGACAAGAAGTCATGTAATTAGTCATAAACCTATCAGGTAATTTAAGAATATGAAGAACCCGAATTAAAACTAATGAATACAATGCAAATAAACAGGTAGATCAAAGCTATCAATGAGCAATTTCTATCTGCACATTAAATAATTTACACATAAAATAAATGATTTTTTTATGAGATAGGATACGTTTATTCAAAAAGCAGACGGAACGATAAGTCACCTGAACTCTGCATGATGGCTTTGAAGTGATTAGGATTGTTTATCATTAATATCAATAATACATATAATGATTATTCTATATCAATAATACATATAATGGATAGTCTACAGCAATAATAAATGTAATGGGGAATATAAAGTACTATAATAGTCGCACAAAGGCATCGATGATAAAATTTTAAAAAATATTCCTTTTATGATGCTTTATGTTTAACTTCTTAACCTGGACATTTTTTAGTCGAAATCAGCTTTGGCATCTTCCAGAAGACTTCTTTGAAGATATGCCGAATTTGAGAGCCTTAGAACTAAACGTGAATCACTTCACAACTCTGAATGAAAAGGAATTTTCATTGGCAATGAAGCAATTATATGTGCTATTATTGAGAGGTAAATAACTTTCATAACTTCCTTTTGAATTTAAATAACCACCTTTAGCCGGTTCTTGAAAATAGACGTTTTCTTTTTGTTCTGCTAAGTGATTAAGAAGCAAATTACTTGACAGGAAATACGTTACATCACAAAAGATCATCCAATCATTAATGAGAAACCTTAGGAACAATATATAATAGCAACAATAATATATCTAATCTTGTGCAATAATTCAAACAAAATATGGTTTCAATTATTATGCAGGGTATAAGTACGCTGTTTCAAAATAAATAAAAGGGCTGTTATAGCAGCCATCAAGAGGAACACTATTTACAATCAAACTTTGTATTTCATTCAGATTATCAGAAAAGTGTAAGTTTAAATATTTAAGTTAAACTGCTTTCAATAGTCGAAAAACAAAAGAATTCACGATATCATAAATTGTATAATCTCATTCAGATAAAAAAAAAATTTTAGAGTAGATGCTCAATTTGGCGTCCATGAGGGCCACTCCGCTGTTTACAGTGGCAGTTGGAAGAATGGAATACGCTCTCATAGACTTTTGGTGTCGTGTTTGTCTGCTCATAGCATCGAAAGAGGTTTAGAAGAAAATATATATTCATGCTTCAGGAACATAATTTTTTTTCATTTGGCAAAGGTAATGTTTATTAAAAATCCTCGGCTTAATAAATCTATAAACTATTCGATTGTAAAACTTGAAATGAACCTCCGCTTCGCCTCTTGTGCTTAATTAGCATGATTATTGTATGAACATGCTACAAGTTACTTTGACAATTAATAATCTATGCTTGTGTATGCATCGTATTAAAAAAAAACTCATAAACTCCAACATCATCGTCTTCAGCTTCATACACTAAATTTCTATCATATTATATTTAAAATCGAATCAAAAGAAAATGTATGGAGTTCATAAAATTCAAGTTAAAAAAATACAATTCAAGTGTCTCAGTTTAGAATAAAGAATTTCTAAACTCATTTCATAGCTAAAAACACATAGGAAAATATAAAATTGAAAATTCCTATTACTACAGTTTCAAGGAATTACAAAAATGAGTACAAAGCATGACGAATAAGAAAATTAAGATTTTTATGTGATCAAAACTCCCTTAATGTCAATTCAATTTTCGTACTAAACCATTTGTCAGCCATTTTAATGTGTGTCACGTTACGCTACAGCATAACTGTGTGACTTAATTTTGAGTTCCTATCTGTATTATCCCAAAAGGGCGTCAGCCTTATTAGTATTCAAACGGTATTTTACGCCGAATCACTATAAATGGTTGTATCATTTTTCAAATAGTTGACAACAAATATGATCGTCCTGTATTATATTTAAAGAAATTAAATAATGAAGAATCTACATATATGTATGTACGTTTCTCGCATTGAGTTAAAAAAGGGTACTCAGTATCATCAAATTTTGAATAACATAGTCCTTCACACGAACATAGGCACTTGTAAGCCCGAATATGGAATTTCGAATTTATTGTCTATTTTATATTTTGTAACAATTTAACGAGTTTTTTATAAAAAAAACTCAACAATTTCAAAGCGATCCGTGGCAACACTGTAGGGAATAAAACATTTTATCTCCAACGAGCGAAACCCTCTATCAGAAATTCTAAAGAAATGATGTTTTTTAATATTTTTAGCCCAACATGGCATTGGCCCAAATGCTCCCAAAACGTGTACGTTTATGTAAATGGAAAAAATGCCCGTTGGGACGTATATAAAATTTGAAAGCTTTCAGAATTTTTTTTGTATTTTAGTTATATAAAATACTAATTCATATTTTCATCCATTTCTAGATAATACGCTACGATGCGAGTGTCGATTACGATGGATTGTCAAAAGCAACAAACCTCGTTTGTTCGAAGCTCGTTGCACTTTACCCAAAAATCTGAATCATGTATGTGGCTTTGCAAGAACTTCACATCAATCAGCTTTGGTGTTGAGAAAGTGCTATGAAATAAAAGCTGTAAGTAATCACCAGACTTTATACGAAACAAATGCATCAAAATTGATTAAAGAATGAACTTAAAGAAATTAAACGGAAGGCACACACTCCAATGTACCATATGAAGGCAAAAATTAATTTGGCATAATTGTTGTTTTATAGAATATTTTGTCTATTTTATGGGAATTACAAGGTTTGTTCTACCCAATCTTTTGCTATTCCCGAATTCAGTTACTTGAAATCTCTAATTGTTAATGGATACGTAATCTCCCACAGTTATTGCTGAAACTTTTATTTTGCAATCATAAAATGGAAATCTCCTATTTAACTGGATAATGAAAGTACTATAATAATATCGTCTTAATTCCACCTGTTTTCCCTGTGTTAAATGTTTATATTCTTTTAAGTTCAACTTTTATGTTACTTCCATCCCTATTAAAAGAAATTAGTTATCTAGTATTTAAAAGGACCCTGTTTTAGATTTTAATTCTCGAGCAATTTATTGCATTTATTCTGAGCTGAATCTAACATTAATCAAACTTGAGAGCTTTAAAAATTTTGCTTTAAAGAACGTGAATCTTATGTCAGAGAAAAAGGAAATAAATTTCTTCATTGGTCAGTAGTTGTTTATCATTGAATCATACTCTTGATTATAATTCAATAAAATCCTAACTTTGGTTAATGGCTTTTTTATAATCCTTTCCTTTTCCGAAAGGTTTCAAATCCTAATCTAAATTTTTGAAACTTTTAACATCTGCTTTGACGGATTAATAGCATCACGTCTTGCAAATTTTATTTCACCTCTTTTAAAAACGTTTTACATGCTTATAGCGAAGAAAGTTTTCGTTTCTTGAAGAAGAAGGTTCACTTGTACGACGCCTTCATGGTCGACACTCTGTAGAGCAATTACAATTCAGATTTGATTTCCGTTTAATTTACAGCTTATTAAACCTTTTAATAAAAACCGCTTACAGCAAAACTGTGTTTTAATTTTACCGAACTGTAATACTACTAACTGTAATACCTACCTTGACAAATTTCTGTACTGATACGATGAATAACAAAAGGCAGTATACTAGCGGGTTGCGCGGTCAAGGCAAAATTTGTAAGTTCTATATAAACCTGAAAAGGAAATGCATAAAACATTTCAGATATGAATGAAATCAGTTCCTTCTTTCCAAGCAACAAGCAATTCGAAAGTACTTTTTGTTGCCAAACTAGGAAACTTTTGACATTTCAGGTTAATATAGGTATGAGGTCATAATTTATATTTAATGTAATGTAATAACTTTTTCTCGTATTAATAAAAGAATTAACGTAGCAATAACATTTCGTGTAAATTATCCTAATTTGAAACGAAAAAGTTGCCATCAGCAGCTTTCAACGTCAGAATATGACCTTATTAGTCCAAAGGGGCTTTGTCCTTGAAAGACTATTGTTTTCGTTTTGCAATTTTCCGTTGAATCACTATAAATGTCGGTTCACTTTTCAAACTGTTGCCACCCAATGTTAGAGTCCTGCATTATATTTGCAGAAATTAAATAATGAAAAATCTGCATAAATGTATGTCTATTTCTCGCATTGTGATAAAACAACGGTACATAGAGCCATCGAATTTTGAATGACGTAATCCTACTGTGAATATGAGCATGTGGAAGCCCAAATTTGAAATTTGGAATTTGTTTTATGATCGATTTCATATTTTGTAAACTTTAACGAATTTTTGATTAACAAACTCAAGGATTTCAAAGCGAGC
Source organism: Stegodyphus dumicola (assembly GCF_044657685.1). Lineage (NCBI taxonomy): Eukaryota > Metazoa > Arthropoda > Arachnida > Araneae > Eresidae > Stegodyphus > Stegodyphus dumicola. The sequence goes on along the minus strand of NC_140773.1, from coordinate 212,712,259 downwards.
AATGGCAACACTCTACGGGGAAAAAAAAACCTTTTTATCTCCAGCGAGCGGAATACCTAAAGGGAACAAACACCAAACATTAAATTTAAAAATTGCACAGTTATACTTTGCAGAACAACTTCATAAAAAAAGATACAAATTTCAATAAAAATGTATTATATATTAATAAATACAATGAAATAAGCAATATCCTTTAATACAGATATTAATTATCCTAATAAATAAATTAACCGTTGCAAAATCTTAAGAATTCAAATGGTATAAAGGAAGTTAAGAAATTTAAAAAACTAAAATTAGAGATATTAATTAAAAACTCTTTAAACGCTAATTTTCGCCCTCATTTTTCTTAGTGTCAACAGTGCTTATACCAGCAACAATGGCAACAGTGATAGTACGACAAAGTCCTGAGAAGGATGTAAAGAATTCTTTATTAACTCAATATAAATTTCGCAGCTGCCAGTGACTCGTGCTTACAGAAGCCAACACTTTTGGCTTAACTCAAAACGTAAAATAAAATAGAATTAAAGTAGCTTAACGGCCTTTTACAGGTTCCTTAGTGCGCAGGAATGCTCTGACTCGTAAAAGTCAGCGTAAACAAGTCTAAAGGATAGAAGCGTTCAAAGCCACAGAAATCTAATCGCTAGTAAATCAAAGATAACAACGTGGCCTTCTGTCAGGCATAAGACGCTAGACAACGATTGTCATCAAATAAGATGTTCAAAATTACGACCCCGGATCCTTCCTTTCGCTCCCGATTTCAGTTTCCTGCCGGAATGTAAAATTGTGTGAAGTAGTATTCAAATTTAAACGTGTTTCAGAATCAGTATTTAAGCTACGTGTCAAGAGCAAGAGTTAAAAATGAGTAATAGCGGACTTAATTCCGAGTTTATGCTGTGTGTTTGAATTTAGCTTTCTAGCCGGTGTTAGACACTTTTCAGTTTATACTGATATTCCTCGGCTCGGGTTTGCTGGGTGCAGCCGATTTAGCATTAGTTAAGCTGTAGAGACATTAGAATTTTTTTTTTTTTTTTGAAGCAGGAGAGATAAAAAATGAGCGATGCCCTCGCCGGGAATCGAACCATGGACCTCTCGAATACGCGCCGCGTGTGCTGACCACTACACTACGAAGGCATGCTAAGAAGGCGGGAGAAATATCTTATAAAGCTAAGGAGCCAGTCATTAGATATCTTAATTTACTAGTGATGTGTTACATTCTTATTCTCTGTTAATTTACGTAGCCACAAGTGGTGGTGATTTGTGAGCACGAAGTGCGTGCGTCTGTTTTTAATTTAGTTTAAATAAAAAGGTTATTTAAACCTTTCTTCTGCAGGATGTATTAAAGACATAGCGAGAATTCGCTACTTCGTCTTCGATGTAGAGTCAACGTTTTATGCTACCAAAGAATACCCATAGACTAATAAGATGTAAGAAGATGTATAGTAATAAGATGACTTGGAGTAAGCTGCAACAAACTGATGAGTTTCTATTCTGATAGAAGTCAGAGAATTTATCTTCATCAACGAATTGTAGATGCTCATCAGTCAATCGTGCCTTTCCTTATTGATTTTAAACTATGAAAAATGGCTGTTCATATATAAATGCATCGCAAATAAAATAATTATTCTTCGTCCAAAAATTTGTAACTAAGCTTATTTATCTTTTGACAAAGGCGGATAAAATGTTAATAAAATCTGTATGCTCAAAATCTTTGAATAAAATTTATAGCAAACATGGTAAATTAATCAGTTTCATTTATAAATTTTCTTAAACGCTATTCCTGTTCGTTTTTAAAGGTAATGAAAATACTGCAAATTCGGACTTCAAATAACTAAAATCTAAAAATATTTGCAACAAGTTGTAGAATCTAGTCTTTTTGGCTAAAAACCGTAATCGAAACATAAGAACATCATAATTTAATCACTTTTAAAGCAAAAAGTGCACAATTTACCAACATATACGAATAAAAAAAACTGAGCTCATCGAAGCAGGTAGGAGTAGGTGTATATATATAATGATAGCACAACATATTTAAATACTCGATGATAACTTTGAGAATGATGAATTTGCAGATACTATTTTACAGAAATCCAATTGAGGAATAAATGCTCCATTGAGGTTTGTAGTATAGTCCAATACTGTATGACTAATAAAAGTAATATTAGCACAATTTTGGAAGTATTGAATGTAAGAACGGTAAGACGTTGATGCGTAGGAATACTGATTGCGTAGATACTTGAAACTTAGAGCGTCCATCCATTTTGAAGAATAAACAGTCGAGGTGAATTAAATTCCATTATTTATTTAAATTCACGTGTGTCCACATTCACTTGGCACTCTATGCGTGCCTATTAAAGAAGATATACAATTTTGATACTATGGCTATAAAAGCGTGATGACAACAGCGTCTTAACAGGATGAAAGCGTAAGCGAGATTAGAGAGAGTGACGCAGTAGTAATGCAGAGGAAGTAGGGAGGGAGTGAAAGTTTTGGTTTGCAATTATTTTGATTGGGGAAGAGCTATCTGCATTTAAGCGTTACGGAAGATCGCATGATTAATTTGAATGACACAGTTTAGACTTATGGCGCTATTTCTAAGACAGAGAAAGGAAGTCCCCAAACTAAATAAAACTAAAAGAGATTATAGTAAATTAAATTTAGAAGTTTGCTTTCATATTTTTTGGTGTGGCCTATTTGAACCATAAAGGGAGGTGCACAATTACATGTTATTAGCACTCCTATATATAATATTTCAACGTTCTGAGGCTACTCGTTTTTGAATTATGCGGGATACATACATACGTACGTACTGACGTTACGAAAAATTCTCTTCTGAATCCATTTTATAATCAGTTTTGGGAAAAAGAGTTCTTTATTCTGTCCTTACGTACAGATGTCACGCAAAAACATCGTTAAATTGTATTCGATAGAGGTCGAAATAGATATTTTCGTTGAAATAAGATACCTGAAATTTTTCATGCTTACAATACGTCCTTTACTTCGTACAAGGAAGTAAAAAAGAAAGAATCGTGGCTTGATTTTTCGACTTCAATCAAGCACTTCGACTACCAATGATGGAGTGAATAATTTAAAGTTGTTTCTCATTAATATATCTATTACTCTCAGTAAATTTATGCATCGTTCTATACATAAAAAGATTTTTCTGGAGAATTTCTTGTTTAAAATCTCAATCAATGCAGGCTATATCATCTGTGTGAATCCAATCCTTGAATGCTATATGGCTCTACTTAAGTATTGCTAGGATCAGAAAGATAATGAATGTATTTATTTCTAATAAAATCTTAAAATCGTTTTATATAATTCTAGGTAAGCTGAATGAAACGAGCCGTGCGTCTGCAAATCTGCATCGAATTTTTTTATTAATAATAAATAATGATAAAAATAAATATTACACACTAATAAATTTTAAATTACCGTCTAAAATATATGGGATATTTAACACGTTACTATAATTTTTAAGGACATTTAAATATTATACCACGTAACACTTAAAGCTAGCAGTAAAATGATTTTTTTCTTGTTGCAAATAAACAGGATTAATCATACTATCATTTCATATGTAACACTTTAAAAAGTAAGTTCTAGTTTATGAAATTTGAGTCACAATGCATTTGCTTAAATTCACAATCGAAATTGAGGTTACTTTTACGAAATTTGAGTTCGCAGTTGTATATACAAGCAACTGATATGATGCTGCCATCTAGTGAGTATATTTGATTGAATATAACTATTGCCGATACAACATTTGCAGAGCGCTAATTAATAAACGTATAGCTAGAAAATCAAAGGACAAGATAATTTTTTAAATACTTTTGATTTTTATCACGCTATATTTACAAAATTACTATTATGATATCCATTTTGTTCCTTGCAGAGCTTAATATTTTTTTCGCAGCATATTATTTTACGATGTTTAATTAATAGCATTAAAAAAAAAACTTCCTAGGCTAAAATGGCGAATCTTTCTCTAACAAAATCAACTAATGTAAGTGTTGGTCAAGATTCTATTGAAGAACAACCTTATTCAGTTTTAACGTATATAATTTTCCTTTTCTTCATACGAGGAAGTAAGTATCTTCAGGATTTCGGGATTAACAGATTTTCTGTTGATAATTAAAGTGCTTCTCCAAACCCATTCGGCATCTGTTTGTAAATAAACTTCGGATTACTCTGATTGTAAAGCATTAATACTGTCGGAGGGAAAAGTAAGCCAAATATTCATAAATGCTGCGTCACACTTTCTGGGAATTTAAGAAAAACATCGAAACTAGTGTTAATACTACAATCGAGAGATATATTCTTCAGTCGGCTCACATTGGCTCAGCCGAACCGGCTCCTAGAATGTTTTAACTTCAAAGAACGATTTTTAAAATTGAATTTTAATATATATTCAATTAATTTATCACTATTAAATAGCTAATTTTTATCGCTTATTTAGTCAGCAAACGTGTTCTTTGTTTTGTCATTGGGTCACTTCTGTGATTAATTCAACTAAACTCTTTAGTAGCCTTGCAAATATCCAGCTTACTTAAGACATACGCTGTGTATATTCAACAAAGCTAACGCTGTTGCTGCATACGTTATTCAGCATTATTGAGGTTGCTGCTGGGTATCGCTATTTTTTGTAATGTCGTTGTTGCTGTTTATTGAATATATACACTACGTAATCAATAAAACTAACGCTGTATTTACGAGCATCTAAAATAGGAGTAAAAAGCATTCTCAAAGCTTTAGAGATAGATATAAAGAGAACCCTATCCTTTGTTATTAGAATTTTCTATAATTAATGTCTAAGCGACTGCATCCAAGATACAAAAAGGAAAACTTCAAATCTTTTAGTGCAAATAAGTATTTAATCATGGGTTATGGTTAATGAACCATTGACACATTGATTATAGCCTATAATTTTACTCTTTCTACGTCACGTAAATTTTTCAATATTATTCAGAAGCCATATCATAAAAATTCTCCTCTGTCGTCAATTGCAAACCCATCGCAGATCTGATCTTCAAAAAATTGAATTCTATATTTCATATTACCATCTGGCATTTAATTGCCTCTAGGGTATTTATAATACTTTAATGAGTATATTGCTTCATAGGAGGTATTAAGTGTGGAATTAAGTTTCAGAAGTTCAAAGTAACTAGGAATGAAACTTTATAGATATACAGCTATAAAGTTTGATATACGTTAATGCATGTAGTTGTCTTCGAAATTTTAGAAGATAAACGGTTAACAGCTGAGCGAGATTTTTCAAACAAAAATTTTATTACGATAGATTTTTTTAACAAAGAAATTAAAGAAATGAGATGCTTGGCTTCTTCAGAGCAGCATCGATTTCAGAAATTTTAATACGACATAATTCTGTGATATCTGCATTCAGCGAGAGAGTAACTTTCCATACTTTTTTCACTATGTGTAAATAGTATATACTGCTCACCAAAATTCTAGGATAAGTTGAAAAGCATTCTCACTGATTAACTTTTAACTAATGATCAGTGGTGTAATTATGTTAATCATATGCAACTGAACACAAAAGTAGACCTCTGCGTATAGGTTAGCACATGGAATAGTCAAGTTACTAACTGATAATGTGGTTCCGAATTAGATGCATTTGGGTATTCGGGTGTAGTGACCAGCATTCGTTAGTTATTACTCGCATCGTTTAAGTGAAGACCAATTGTGAATGTATACTCGAGACAGGTTCAACATAAATGGAATCTGAATACCCCCGCAAAATGTCATACCAAGAACTTACAACCGCTTTTTATGCAGTGAATCTGTAAAATAGATGCCTTGATCAAGGATAAGAAATAGTAACAACTAAATCCAAAACCGTTTCTTATCATTCACAATTCGAAGAAACTGTGATGCGACTACAATAATTATTTTTCAGGTTGCCAGAGGAACTGGAATCTTTGGCCACTGCACAAAGGAGTCACAAGCTGAGTTATGCAAAGAAAAACCAATAACTTGTGTCTCACGTACCTCATCTTCAAACCTGTTCAAAATAGTATCGTCGTCATGTTCGATGCAGCCAAAAGGAAAAGGACCATGCATTGTTTACCGGCGAATCCAAGTGTAACCTGATCTGCGATTTAAACATGTTTTGATCGGAAAAGCGGGGAACACGGAATTTGCCTTCCCTTGTTCATGAAAGATCCTGTTTCTGCGGAAGCGGTTTCGTGGTTTGGAGTGAAATCATTAAGAATGGCCTCGCTGAGCTGTCTGACTGAGACTTTGGAACCGATCACGGATATGTGGATGAGCTCTTGGAACAGCATGTAAGGGTGTTTTTGGGTGCAGTGGGCTCAGATGTTTTTCGTAACTGATGGCAATGCAGTAAAAAATACAATACATTTCTTTAATTGTTTTTAAATAAAGTACTTATAACATATTGATCTACTTTAAATATTAATTCAAAAAATATTTTTGTCAGTTTGAAATGGGGTTCTTCCAAAAAATGTTATAATTCTAAGGGTTCCGTGAGTCGACAAAATTTGAAGACCCCTGCAACGCTTCTTATTAAATTATGTGTTTTATTATTAGGAAAATTTAAAAAAAAATTATATAATAAAAACTAAGAAATAATTGTTGTTAAACTGCTATGAGGGGGGGGAAAAAGAGATAACTGGATATGCATTTGTTATGATGCTGTAAAATATTTTTCAGCAATGCATTAATGGCAGATGATAAAATTAAATTTGAATATATAAAAAATAAATTTAGTTCTGTAGATATTAAATACTAAATTATAAATTGATAGAATTACTAAGATATTATAAAAGAAATTATGTAGTAAGATGCAGAAAAATTAGTACTGTCATTCTATTTAAAACTTCTTACTAATAACCTAATGTTATTAAACAAAATTACTTTTAAAACTTTACAAGAGGTTTATTTCATTTTTATTTACTTTTTATTTACTTTGTTTTTATTTACTTTATTTTATTTACAAGAGATTAACTTAATTCTATGTTGTAATCAAACATCTATAAATTTTAAATCTTACATTAAAGGTAAATGCTTTATATTAAAAGACAGATCTCAACCAGCCCTTTACGATGACAAAAAAAAAAAAAAAAAAAAAAAAAAAAAAAAAAAAAAAATCCAAAAATAATGTTCTTTGTGCTATTGACAGCCTCCAAAATCAGAACATAAACAAATGCATATGGCATAGTAGCTGGTACAAAACAGTCTAAATAAGCAGTCCTCTGTGCTCCAAGAATAAATAAATTATTAATTAATAATAATTCCAAGAATAAATTAATTCGTTTTACATGGATTCCTAGGAGGAAAACAGTTTCGGTTTACGAACTCCCTCAAAAACGAATTAAGTTCGTTAACCGAGATTTCATTACTAAATTAAAAGATGATTTCTTCCTTTAAAAATTCCGCTCTTTCCAAAATGTTATTTAATAATTTTTAGACATATATATAACTATTTGAAGGAATCATAATGGTAAAATTTATATATCAGTACTATAATATTAATAGCATTTAAATTTATTGACCTATATTGTTTCTCGTTCAAAACTACTGTTGCCATATGATATGTGTTGCAAAAGAGATATATAATAGAAATTATGGCGAGAAATGCAATGCAATACTTTTGTCTTCGAAAAGAAAGATATTTTATAAATTGAAAAAGAAAAAAATATTATTAAAAAATGCGAATGTGGTAATATTTATATCAGCGACATTATATTAAGTGCTGTGGGATTAGACCAGATGTTCAAAAACAAATCTGTCATTCACACACTTTATCTCTTAAATAATTTTCTCACTACTTCCACTAGCTCTGCAGTGTTTAGTTACAGGTAAGAAATGTATATAATCTTCTAAAAATTGGCTGATATAAATGTATTTAAGAGAACGAAATTTAAAGTTTTATTATTTTGTTCTGCCATATCAGAGATCAGTGTTTCCCAAACTTTTCTCATCGTGGAACACTTTTTAAATTCTAAATCTTTTAAGGATCACTAGAATAAATCTGAGATTTTAGTTGTAATAAATGCTAATGCAGATATATTACAAAATAAAAATTCAATTTTTGTATCGTATCTAGAAAAGAAATATTTAAATTTTTAATTTTACAAAAAATGGCATATAAATCTTGCTTACATGAAAAAAAAAAAAAAAAATAAGGAAAATCTTTTTTAACATTTTTAGTTGTTAATAACGTGAGTTTGAATTACAAATTCTGTTAATATCAGAGGCGATGTTAAAAACCTTAATTCTTATATCAGATTGCAGCATCAAATATTTGGAGTTTGCTACAGCTCAGTGTGAAAAATCTATATCGTACAAATCCGTTGTCGCAAATGCAGCTAATATGAATCGTTCACTCTGATAAGTTCAAATATTCTTCTGACAAGCTTATCCAACATTCGTTTAACTGTATATGTTTAAATTTTTGTTTTATGCCGGAATTAGTTGTCAAATTAATACATTTTCCGAAATAAAGTATGCCAATATATGTCGGCTTGGCTCCCGTCGTAAAAGAATTTCGAATTCAAGACTTGTTCTTTTGGTACTGCGGAAAATGTTCACCAAAGATTAACTGCAAATCATGAAAATAATATTGTATTTCACTGTATACTTTCCTACCTGTTTTTAAACTTTTTTCATTTGAAAAGTCATCAAAGGTAGGAAAGCGGTCAAATTTATTCTCTCCTAGGAAAGAAACCCAGAATATCAAATTTCGTTGGAAAGAGGCGTTTTTATTCATTGCATTAAAAATGGAAATGTTTCTTCCTTGTAATGATAAATTTATTTCGTTATTCTTTTATTTCAGATCACTTAAATAAGATGAAGTGTTTAAATACAAAATCTATAATTTTTGCTCACATTACTGATTTAATTTCAACTGCTGAATCTGAAAAGTACGAATGCTTGAAATCCATTATTTATTTGTGCATCTATCTAGGTATTGGTAAAATTTGAAATTATGCATTTCAAATTTACTATTTACATGTATCCAGCCATACATCGTAGTAGGGCATTGTAAAAATACATATATGGTTCCCCAGAAATTATTGTGAAATTTACAGTAATTGGATAAACTAATAGTTCTAATTTTGCGACAGTGATTCTTAAATAAACCTTTTTGTACTTTAAGCCCGCTTTCCTTAAATCTTATTATTTTTTAACACTTATTATTTTAAAATAGACTGTAACATTTGAGAAATCCTATTTCGTCCACTGATTGATAATGAAAAATTCAAGCTAAATTTTTAATTGATTAAGGAATCCTTATGTGTGAAAGGTGTAAGTTTGGGAATGTTGCTGCATAATTTGAAAAGTTTAGATAAATTATGTTTCTTTCATTTTGATAAAGATAAATTTATATTCTCGATTTTTTGCAATATCTTAGGTATATTTTCCGGAAATATGCTTACGATACTTTTGCTGTATATTCTGCCTATGCTTTGGCTTGCAGACAGCGAATGTCCGACTTCGGAGGCAATAGCACCCTATTGTATATGTCGTGAAATAGGAGAGGATGCTATGATGTCTTGCAGCGGCATCCTAGCAGTTGATTATCTTGTAGCTCCAATCAAAGCCAGTGTAGGTAAAAATATGTTCTCTATACTTATAATGAATTCGTCTCTTCTCTACATACCCAACAATCTTTTTAAGGATACTAATTACAAAAAGGTGAGTAACGTTCATCTTATTATTATTATTGTATTATGTTCTTTATTTGGAAATCCCAATCAAATTTTCACAACGCATGGTGTTGATTTTAACGACGTTTCACAATTAAACTTTCAGTATAATTGTGTTTTGCACTGTATATAATAAAAAAAAACTTATTTAAACATATTAAATTATTTATTAAGAATTTACTTTCTTTCAATCAGTTTCGATTGTGGTCAAATTCAAGATTTAAAAAAATGACTCAAGGTTCGTTTCAAAATTTTAGGATTTCAGTAGTTTCTACAAAGAGTCAGACTTTTACAGAGAGGAATCACACAAGCAGGAAAACCGAGATTTTAATTCGGCCCACGAACATACAAAGCATTCTTAGTGGGGCTGCAGATTTTTCTACAGATATGCTTCACTTTGCATAAAAGAAGTTTGATTCAATTAGTCAATTATTTAAATTATATTAAGGCATTTGAGGACTATCTGTCTAAGCGGAGAGATACTTTGTAGAGGACCTTTTATGGTAAACTGGTTTTATTCACGTTATAGATGAGGAATTGCACAAAAACTCTCATACAGTCAGCCCGTTCGCCAAGATTTAAACCCAGTTTAACTACCAGTATTCAGACGTTTTACAGCTAGGTCGCTGGTTGCAGTTAGAAGGGAAGTGTAGAGAGCATATCGGTTCAAAGTCAAATATAAAATCATTCTAATTTCAGCGTGCAAATATGCAATAAATACATCCCTGGGCTAAATATTGCATTAAATATGTATTGTGTTGTTCAATGATGACACTGCTCAGCCCAATGTGTAGCTTTAGTTTTAAACCAGCTTTGCCGCCTAAACGGAATAGTGACTAGCGACGCTGGACTGCCGTCCGCAAGGTACGGAAAAGGCATGGAAGTTTATAAATGTACATTGTTTGTGCAGCATGAAAGGCACTCTAAATATGCGGCCAGTCGAAAGGTTGGTGTTAGGAGAAAAGAGGTCGGACCCGTCCCTCCGGGGTGCTCTCCTTCAAAACTTGGGACGTAACTGAGCAAAGTTGTACTGTCATCTCTATGGTGCTCAAGGCTATTGCCAAAGATAGGCGCAATCTTTCATTCCTTGCCAAGATGAATTTCGTGAGCTTGTTCTCATGTTACTGTCACACAAATGAGATAAATAAAAACAACAACAAACCAGCCTTTGTCCTATGCTTTTATAACATAAAAATTTTGAGTTTTTAAACCAGGTATGGACAACCTTTTTTAATTTGTGGGACAAATAATCATCTGCTTCCGAGGCAAGGAAGGGGTCAAATTAATAAATACGGCAAATTAATTTTAAAGGGATTAAAACAAGTTGCTACTTTGTATTTCCTTTATTTATAATATAATGACTTGATACAAAACTTTAGATAAATTATACAATATTAGGAGCGACATAATACTTTATTATGAACACTAATCTTTTACTTGAACTACAAGACCACTAATATTGACTTTAATAATATTTAAAAACAATCACGTAGAATTTGTATGGATTTTGTCCGTTATTGTTGTCTGAATTTTTTGATTTATTGTATTTAATCCTCGGAAAAAAATTAGCGCGTATAAGTGGTGCTGAAAGACAAATGATATTTTTTAAAAGCTGCATAAATTTGAATATTTTTTCTTCTCCAAATAGAATATATAAAAGTCCGTTAAAAGAAATGTTTTTAAATTTTGATTTTAAAATCAAATTCCCCTGAAATTCCTTAAGTTGCATATGTAAGATTTCTGGCTGATTATTTTACTTCAGCGCTTTCGGGCGAGTAAATATATAAAATATGGTATCTTTGTTTTGGAAGTCAGCGAACCTTGTATCAGATTGTTCTATTTGTGTCTTCAGTTCAAAAATTTAACTCTTATCTGACTTTCCAACAATTTTAGACTATTGCAAACAGGTATAACATGCTTATGAAGTTCTGAAACAATTTTCCTTGTTTCTGCAATTTAAGATTCAGTTCCTTTAAGTGCTAACATTCAGTTCGATTTATTATTATTTCAGCTCTATCAATTTAAGGTTCAGTTTATGCGGCGACATCTACAAGGAATACTAAATGATATCCACTCATCATCTTTTACTTGGTAAATTGTGTTTCGTTTAATGTTCGTAAAATCTGCAATGTCTTGTTTCAGATCACAAAACCGTTTTAATATTTTCCTTTTGCTCATCTACCTCACTGCAGAATAATAAGCCATATTTTAGCTGAATATTCTTTAAACTGTCCGTGGTTAAATGCACACGACTTATTAAAGTAAATGGCGCTTGCTACAGCATCCATACTTATTGTTAATTTAATCAATATTGCTCACAGGTCTTTTTTTTTTTTTTTTTTTTGGTTGTATAAAAATTTATTGGATGGATCTGTATTTCCATCGGCCTTTCATGAAATATTCCAATAAACCTCTTCAGCATTTCAACTATTGCGGGTGCTTCATTAATAAATATGGAAGAGAGTTATTTCCCTTCAAGCTCGTTCAGTCGCCGGTGGTTGTTTATTTTAACGTCCGAAGCGTTAATAATTCTTCTGTGATATCATTAGACATAATTTTCATCCGTCCGACAACAGTACATCTCTGCAAAACAATATTCTCGAAATCTTTTTGTCTTCTTTGTGCAGCAAATATTCTTTAGTAAATCGTTCTACACCAAATGACTTAATTCGCTTAGCACAAAACAAGTTTTGGTGATGCTGAATTCTCTACTTGTTGAATATTTGCTGCTGAGTATCCAAGCTCTGCAAGGTCTTTATTTCATCGTTACATATTTGTCCATAATATTTTGGTGATTCGCATGTCTCGAAGTAAATCGTGTCTTCAGGTTGTATCTTTTGTTTACAGATACGGATTCGTTGTACAGGAAACGTACAGGTGATTATGATTTAGTATACAACGATAGTCTTGAAATTGACAATTCTGTTGATCTACTTTTTTTCGACATTACCCCTAACATCGCTCTAAATTTTTTAGGACTATCAAACCAAAATTTACCTTTACATCCCAAACACTGAACAGAACACAGCATCAGTGCAGACACTTAAAAATAAAATAAAATAAATAAATAAAATAAAAATTAACTAACTAAACAGAACACTAAAAAAAAGCGTAAGGACAGTCCAGGTACACCAAACTAGAATGTTGTAACGCGAGAATTGGGCCATATGATATTTCTTGGTGCTTATATGTGGCAGGTCACATGACATTTTTGCTTATGTCATGTGACCTGCCACATGACTGTGAGTTAGTAAAACATACCACGTATTCTTCCTCGATGAATCAGATAAACTTCGATGTATTAGGACTGGGTTAAAAGACACAGAGAGGCGGGTCCTGTCCATAGGTCGTGGGTTTCCCGTTATGTGTTCTAAACTTTCGATTTACCATTAATTGCTATCTATCTTGATCATGGTTACCTCGTGTGTAATGTGAACATAAGCCCATTTCCTTTCCTTAGAAAATCCTTCATGTTTCGCCAATGTTTTGCTTCAAACGTAACCTAACGTCTGCGTTGGTTCGAAATTGTTCCTTTACAAAAACATTAGGGAATCCACTTTCAAGTCTGAGAATATGCATATAAATTATAATGTATGCAAAATGTAAGGTGTTCACATGGCGATCTTATAAGTACATTACAGCTTTTTACATTTATAAACGTTACTTACAATTCTCATTTTACCACGTGTAAATTCTCTAAACTTCAAGCGATAATAATCCGTACTGTTGATCGTTTTCCTTGCACAATTAATATTCAGTCTTCCAAAATTAACATTTAGTGTCTCTTAAAAGTTATTTAATTTCTGTTAATTTTAAACTGCAGTTTTTTATATTCCTTAATTCTTATTCGCATTTTTAAAATATTGAATTGTAATACTGGTACGTTCGATTGACAATTTTAAATAAAACATATATTTATGCAATGAGGAATAAACGTAAAATATAGATACTGCAAAGTGTTGTTATTTTGTCATTATGTTTAAGAAAACGAATTAAAATCGACAACTTAAATTGTATAAATTATATCACTATAAGTAATTAAAATAAGAGCAATTATTTTATCTTACTTAAACAGTCAAATTTACGATCTCATAGCGTATTTAGCTATGTACAGAATCTTTGTACAGAAATCAACATTACTTAAACATAATTAATGTTGTTTTTGACACAAATAAAAAAGAAGGTAGTCATTTAGAACTTTTTAAATCGAGCAAATCGTAAATCTTAAATAAAATTTCCATCGATTTTGAATAAATGTCTATATTTCGAGAAATGATTTAATTTTGATAACGATTCGATTCAACGTCGATAATTTAAAGCTTCGTTTAGTCACTCTGCATATGCTTTACTTTTGCTGCTTCATAGCGTTAAATACAAAAGAGTTACGGCACCACCACCACCACCTAAGCAAACTTTTAAAAGAATTTATTATATCAAATGACTTATAAAGTAATTTGAAAATATAGGAAGGAACCGAGTTACTGGCATAATTGCTAAAATTGTATTTAATTTCATTTTCGCTTGTCGCTTTGAAAACGGTTCGAACACTTCGAAAAAGATTTCATCGTTCTCATTAGGCGAACTGTCTGCTCTAGCGAAATAAAAAGTATTTGCCACCTGAAGAATATTTGTTCGACGCTTCGTGCACAAACAATCCAACGAAGAAAATGCAGAGTTGTAATTCGAATAATTAGAATTCTTTATTATAGTACTTTTGTATTTAATAAAGAATACTTTTTTTTATTAAATAAATTTAATTATCTCGTAATAATTTATACTGAAATAATAGCATAGTAGTTTATCAGTCCTACATTTTATCATTATTATATCTAACAGCATGTTTCAAATACATGATTTAATATCTTGATTCTTGGAGTATTAATTCTGAAACTAATAAGTTAATTGTAACTATTTAGCATAAAATTGTTTTAAACATTATACTGGAATTAGATTACGAAAATTTGATTGCAATTCTTTTTTAATTTTAAGATTTTTATAGTTTTTAAACTATTATATTCACATTTTTTGAAACTTTAATGGCAAACTCTTAAGAGTAACCAAGGCTCTTAAGCCGCAATTTAATTTTTTTAACTTTTTTCTTGCTTTGCTTTTTTTTTTTTTTTTTTCTTGTATATTTAAAATAGTAATGGCTAATCATTATGAATCAAAACTAAATCTTAAATTATCGGGAGAAAAGAAAAAGTTATGATTGTGCTTCACAGTTTCCCAAATGCAAAAAAAAGGTATAACTGTCTAATTGAATTGTTATGGATTCCATTTCAGATTAGGTTCTTGGGAACAGAATTGATGTCATTGTCAGACTCCGATTTGGCCTTTATAGGGCTTGAAGAATCTTTGGAAGAAATCCGAGTTTCCGAGGCTCATTTCGTTGCTCAATGGGACTGGTCTCAACTGACTCGTTTGCAACGCCTTCATCTCTTAGAGGTGTCCTCCGTCGTATTGCATTCCATTGACGAACCATTTCCAAGTCTCCCCTCTCTCTCCGTTTTGGGAATTTTGAAAGCTGAAATCTCCTACATCCACAAAAATGCTTTTGCGTCTCTTAAAAACTTGAGAATTTTTAATCTAAAGGAAAATGGAATAAGCGAATTAAATAGAAATATGCTACCTATGCCAGCAGAAGAGCTTATCATTATAGATTTAAGGTAAGTCATTTACATATTGTTACGTTATTTTCCTTCCTTTACTTCACGTTTGTAAGTACGGTATGGGGTTCGTGCGGTTTTGGAGTGAATAACGACGACACTCGATGAAGTATAGAAACATATTTTGTTTAGCCATTATTAATCAGGATAGCTCCAAAGTCACGTTTTACAGTCGTCGAAGATCTCGACTATACACTCGCTGGAACAATCAGCGACACAGCCTTCAGGTTATCAGGTTATAACAGTGAAGACAGCTTCACTGCAAAGCACCAGAGTGCAGCTCCCGACTCTGCTCGGTCGTTCTCGGAACTCCATGTACTCTCGAGACTCTCTACGCTACAACTCGCGATGCACTCGACGGCACACAGAGCTGGGGTCCCGACTCTTCGGTGCAGTCGTTCCCGGAGCTCAACACATTCTCTCGACGATGCACTAATCGTGATACACTAAGAGGCTCTTTCGATGCACTCGACGACCCACTTGGCACTCGCTGCCGGCTGTCAACTCGATCGACTCCGCACGGACTGACTAGCTCGAGACTATCTCGCACTGACTCTATTAGGACTGGTATTCCTCTTTACTTGCTTTGGAAACACGAACTGTCCTGACTCGAAACAGGGAGCTTACTCAAGCTATGTTCGATAAATTGTGAAGTAGACAATACACACAGGAAGGGTATACGAAACCCTTTATTTTTCTATCTTTACAGAGCTTTCCGGAACTTCGGAATACAGAGACCAACCACTTGTGGTCTGAATGTAAGAATATAAAAATACTAACTAAAACTCTAACTAAACTAACTTTGGATTAATATACAAGTGCCTACTTTAAGATTGGCCGTTAATTAACAAAAAAGCCGTATGTAGTACAGAGAGCTGCTAAAACTACGATACGTTTAAAATTATCAAGAGGATTAAACCTCTGGCCTTGAAGGCAACCAGCAACCGAGTAAAGCTACTATGGCAAGCGGCCTGCTTCTAATAACTCCTTCCTCTCTCTTGCTTGGCAAAAAGCCACAACTTAAGTACTTGGCGTTAGCAAGACAAATTTGCATAAATAAGTTAAAGCTTTTAATTCTGGCCGGAAGTAGAAAATAAGAAGTGATAGTAAAGATTTAAAATAAAATAAACGTTAGTAAAACTTAGGATCCTTACAACTCTTCCGCGTACCAGTAGGGTTTATATAGTTTTTGGCTTGTGTTTGAGAACATTCTGGGCTAAAACGGTAAGAATTCGTTCCAGAAGGTTCTCCATCCGCCCATGGTATATCGTCAACTTTGTCGCCAAATGTGGCAACCCTGCCTCACCTTTCCATTTTATGGCAACTCTAAACCTGCTCTTCAGGGAAGCTATCTTACCACGCCTGGACCATTTCGTAACAATATCTATATAGTTACAGTTTCACTTGTTTGATTCTTCCGATAGTTTGGCGAATGTAATTCAAATTATTGATAAATCAATCCCCCCTAAAAAAGAATGGAATAAAGAAAGATCTGAAAAAATAAGATTTAACGTCGCATCAGAGCGGTTTTTTTTTTTTTTTTTTTTTTCATATACGTTTATATGCTTTACCTGAACACCTCGCAAATCTGCTTCTGGAGTCCTGCTCAGAAAACGTTTTTGTTTTTTAAAGACTTATCATTAAACAACGCTTTCTTCGCACTAACATCACATATAATGCCAGAGCAAAAGCACGGGAATTTTCATTGTATAACAGCATATGTTGAGAATTACCGCTACAGTATTAAGTGTTCGGATACATTTTTCTGTTTTTTCAGTCTTTTCTCAGTTCATCATATCAACGTATAGTTTTCTTAGTAAGATGGCTTGCAAAACATTTTTTTTTTTTTTTGTCTTTTTGTTATTAATTTTGTAGTCACTGCAATGTCTTATCCAGGATTCGAACACCGGACCTCCCTAATACGCATCGAGCGTGCTTCAAATTACACCACGAAGGCATACGGAAAAAGGGAGAAAACATCTTATATACTCCACCATTTTAAAGGGCGGCTGGAGATTAGGGCCAATCACCAAATTCTGGTGGTTACGAATTATCGCCCATCACTTTTAACTCGGGCGCCACTTCTAGAGTCATTTCAGAAATTTTCGAAATCAGGAAATCGAAAAAATTCGCAATTCCTTCGTCGGGAGTTGAACTTCGATCCTCCCGAATGCTAGGCAGATAGCCTTAGTGTGCTTTGCCGTATTCTCAATACACACCAACACACCTCCCGAATACACGTCGAACCTGGTTTTAGTTACACCACGAAGGCATGCGGAAAGGAAAGAGAAAATACCTGATAACTCCCTGTGTTTTTAACTTCATTTATTAACTGAATGTCACGTTCTTCGCACTTACGCTTCAAAAAAATTCATGAAATCACAACGTATTTAAAAACAACAATACAATTTCCGATTGAATGTTAGGGGTTGGTGTACATTTTTTTATATTCTCTATTTTTTCAAAAATTAACAGCTTGAGTCGCCAGCCACCTAAAGTGGTTATAAAAAAGAAAAAATACATAATGATTTCAGTTAGTTCAGCTAGTGTAATTTCATAAAAATATTTGATATATCTAAAAATGTTTAATATTATATAATAAATATTTAATATATTTAATGTATATTTAACTATTCTAAAATCTTTTAAATCGCTTACTTTGTCAGTCAGTAACTTTCCAGATTAAATCTGAATGTTAAATGTCTTAGTCTGTATCGAATGGCAATACGCTGGAGTGTGGAAAATATATCTGTTTTATTTCACACAGTGACAAACCGTTGTTTTCAAATAGCCTAAGCTGTTCATTGGAATTGAAATTGCTAGAGTTGAAAATGTTTTGTTTTGAACATGTTATCACTTCACACTTTCTAATCGTTGAGTTTGTTAATCAAAAATTCTTGAAATTTGTACAAAATACTGTTAACCAGAGAACAGGGGCTCCATTACCTAGCTGACATGATGTCTGCCTTGCACGGATTAAATCCCCTGCCTCCAGAAGCTATTTATTATCGCTAAGCAAAATAAGTTTACAGTGACATACAAGGCCTTCAAGAACATAAGTAACATAGTCATTAATAAACCCTAAAGAAAGCATGTTACAAGTAGTACCTATAGCGTTCAAACAATAAACCGAGTATACTTTCATAATTTGTATTTCAAATACGAAATACTTTCAAAACTGAGTCCAACTAATTTAAATAAAAACTATGGTACAAACAAACAAACAAAATATAATACATCCATTACTGAATTATACACAATTAATTTCAATTAGATTCACAATATCAAGAAGAACCATTCAATTTAGAAAAAATGCATAAAGATAAACTAAGACAATAAATAATAAACTGCCAAATAAAAATTTCTTCATATGGGGAATTCAGAATTAAGAACCAATAACTTTGATAACTGAACAATATTATCATAAAATACACAACCTGAGATATTACTACAATACAAAACATAAATCTGGTTTAAAAACAAAACCACTCCAAGTAATATAAAAACTCTACATCAGGTTTGCTGGCAACGCGATAGAAATACAGTACAAGAATAATGCCAACATAAAGATATAAAAAATTTCAAATTCAAAAACCAAATGCATTCAAAAATAATTGAAAGAAAATTATTATAAAATACTGCCTTAAATGCAAATTTTACAATAGAGAACTCAAGTAAAACCAATCAAATTCACAAAAACACGTCAACTATTCAATTCAGAAAAGTGCAAAAAGGTATACAAAATAATTATTCTAGATTACGTTTGCTGGCATCGCTAAGACAAATGCAAACAAAATAATCATGATATATACATGATTAAGAACGATTTCAGTACCATACAACAAATACTCACAAATAAAACCGACTATTTGTACAATATAAGAAAGTAATAGGTACAAGTAACCGCTACAATTTATAAGAGCATAGATGTATTCAATGTCAGATACGTCTGTTCTACGTAAAACCATTTCTAATTTTAAATCAGTAACATAAATAGTGGAAACAACAAAACTGAACAATAATAAGCATCAAACACAATAAAAAAAATTTCTGGACTTCGGTGTGCACATGTTCGGGCGGAAGACTACGAGTATTAATAATTTAGTACAGTGGTGTCGTTTTTCTTCAGTGAGAGGAATATTCATACATACAGAATGCTCAATATTTAATTTTTCTTTTAATACATGACAATATAATTTGCGTGCAACCACCTGAAAAGTCAATTGGACACAAAAGTGATACCACAAAAAGTGAGTTTCGAGATTAATATCACCTCTGGTGCTAAAAAAAAGAGAGCTAAAGTTAAACACGTAATTTTGCATTAATTTCTTCTCAATAAAATATTTTGAAAAGTGGTAAATAAAGCTCTTGATAATTTTCATATAACAGATAATTTTTTTAATTTTAATGCATACATTATCAAAAAATCTAATGTGGACACTACATCATTTCCTTGTACAGCCTATTAAATTATACATATTTTTTGCTGCATTTCATTTAAACTTATTTCCAGTTATTTAACAGTGATAAATAGTAATAATTTTATCTGAAATATTAAATATTTCTATTTGCATTGTTTGCAAAATGTTAAACGAAGTTTGAATAGAAAAAATAAAATTTCAGGTTTCAATACTAATGCTTTGTTTCTCGAAGAAATATCAGAATATCTTAACTTCTCACATGGTTTATCAGAAAAACTGAATAATTACAATAATTTCATACAGTCTACAGAGTTGGTCCTATAAGTCTGATTCTAAGAAACGGATTGCCAGATGCGAAAACGTCTTTGTTTTCTTTAAACAACAAAGCCCAAATAAACTATATTCGCCAATCTCTTAACACTCTAAACAAGACTTCATGCCTGTACATGGAAAGTTCATGCCTCTACATGGAAAGTTCATGCCTGTTCATGGAAAGTTCATGCCTGTAAAATACAGTCAAAATACGATTTCGCGCCAAATCTTGTAAACCTACCTTTCCCTGCCACTTTCTGGCAATCCTAACCTCGCTTTGCGGGGAAGCTATCTTACCGCAGCTGGACATTTCGTAACACTGCCCCCTTTCAAGGACTGCACGTCCCAGGCAGTACAATCCTTGGTAGGAAGCCAAATTCAGTAGAAGCAAAAGGTAACAAAACAAACAAAATAAGGTATGTAGAGACATTTAGGTTAATTGGAAAAGCTGGAGAGATAAAAAATTAACAATGCTTTCGCTGGGAATCGAACCACAGACCTCTGGAATACGGGCCCAACGTGCAGACCACTACACCATGAAGGCACGCTAGGAAGGCGGAAGAAATACCTTATATACTCCCCCTTTTAAAGGGCGACTGGAGATTTTAGGGAACCAAATCGCCAAATCCTGGGTGAGGAGAAATCATCATCCGCCACCCTTTTAGTTCCGGCGCCACTGTAGAGGCATTAGGTTAATTGGAAAAGCCGGAGAGATGAAAAATTAACAAATTCTTCGTCGGGAATCAAATCACGGACCTCTGGAATACCGCCCAGCGTGCAGACCACTACATCACGAAGTCACGAGGAAGGCGGGAGAAATACCGTATAGGTAAATAAAGATAAAATAAAAAAAACGTTTATACTATTTACAAGCTATATGTACAAATTAACAACATAACATTTTTTATTTATATTAAAATTGTAATTATTCAGTACTTAAAATGAATTTCAGTCTCAGGCTTTTCATTATTAAGTTATACCCAGGTTAATTCTTTTTTCACTACAGTTCTCAGATATATTCCTGTTTTGCACATCACAGTCTGAAGATTCAGACCTTTCAGATTTTTCGTCCACAGGAAGATCTGAAACAGGTTGCTCCCCACATTGCAGTTCATTCGCATCATGTGTAGATTTCACGTCAGTATTTGTAGCAGTTAGTACATGCTTATTGTCCTCTGTTTCCTGAAAACCAATTCCGATTTTTGAATTAGAGTTATGAATAGAATCTCATCCTTTACAAACAGAAGTATCCCGGTTTAGAATCAAGTTTGGGTCTGCACGACTTGCATTATGAGACACACACTTAGTTTGCGAAGTAGGCGTATTTTCTTGCAGTGCTAAAACACACTACATAAGCTACACATCAGCTTCTCCCATCTCTGCAATACATGAAATTTCAGATGGTTTAATGACTTAGTAACTTCACTATCAGTTTCTACCAACTTAACAGTCAAATTTTCACTTTCTTCCATCTCCATTTCAGACACTTGAGAATCAGTAATTTTATTTTCATGAATTATTTCTCCACCTTTTTCAGATGCTTTACTAGCCACTTCTTTTATTTCTTCATCTTTAAAAACAGCTTCCATTTCAACTTCCGGCACTTAAGAATCAAAATCTTCTTTCCCGTATTTCATTTCTTCATCTTTTCGTTCTTTTTCTTTAATCTCGTTAGATGTTTCATCCTTCTTTTCTTGATCTTTCTCAGACAGTTCAATAGCTAGTTCCTTCATTTCTTCATCTTTGATTCTTCAGATGCAATTTCTGTCATCTCCACATTTTCTGTTATGGCTGCTGTTTCTTCTGTGAGCTTGTTAGGTATTTCTCCCGCCTTCTTAGCATGCCTTCGTAGTGTGGTGGTCTGCACGCTGGGCGCGTATTCCAGAGGTCCACGGTTCGATTCCCGGTGAAGGCGCTGCTCATTTTTCAAGTCTCCTGCTTCCAAAAAATTCATAATGTCTCTACAAGCTCCACTTTCATCTGTTGCAGTTGTTCTTGCTGCTCTTCTTGGCCGGCTTTTATTTCGCTCTCTAACGTTTCTTGTCCACCCTGATCTCTTCCTGGACGGCTTTCAACTCTTCTTGTCCGGCTTTTATCTCTTCCAATCCGGCTCTTACAGCTGCTAACAGGACCATAAAAGCCTTTCACTTTTCACCCGCCAAGGCTTTTTCCTATAGGCGAGTCATTGGCAATCACTCACAAATCCCACTTTTGACACCAGGTGTTATGTTCTACGGGCTCGTGGATTTGGAGTAACTGACGATAACTCTTGATGAAGAATCAAAACACAATTTATTCGTCAGTATTACACAGAAGAGTTCTAAAGGCATGTTTGCAGTTGTCGAAAAAATTTCGATAACCACGCTGAAACAATCAGCTTTGAAGCTCTTCAACGGTGAAGACAGCGTCACGGCAAAGCACTAAAGTGCAGCTCCCGGTTCAGTCGATCGCTCCCGAGCTAATATCTGAACTCAACACACTACTACTAAATTCAACTTACTCTCCAAACTCTATGCCTGCGGGCACCATTGCGCTCGCCGATCTTTTAACGTGTGCCCGCCGCTGTGCGATCACAATAAAAATGTTTTAATTTTCAATAAAATTCTATCTAAAAGTTTTTTTTTTTTCATTTTTAATGAAATAAAAATTGCGTTCAACGCAGATACCAGCACAAAACGAAATGCGACCGATCTCTTTTTTTTTTTTTTTTTTTATGTGCATGCATTATGACCTCTATCCAACTATAAATTGACCTTGAAAAAGTAAATGGTGCCCGCTGTCCAACAGATATTCTAGAACGTGATCTTAGGGACAAAAAGGTTGCGTATCCTTGCTCTAGATACTCTCTTACTTCGCCTTCCTACACTAGATATTCTCTTAACCTGAGAACATTCTCGGGAAAACCGGAGCAATTCGTTCTAGAGCAGCGATTTTCAGGCGGCGGTACGCGTACCACTGGTGGTAAGCAGAGAAACAAAATATTTTTAACTATTAAAATATCAAGTACCCCAACATCCTGTTTAAGCTTTTTCTCTTAGACTCGTAAATTTATGCGATCTGAGCTTTGTTCAAGGTCAATAGCCGCTCATAGACTTTAGCAAAAGATTCTATTTTTATTTTCACAAATATCCCTTTAACAGTAGACATAAAAAAGTTGTCATGAATGATGTTTTTAAAAGAAGTAATAGAAATGGATGCTGTATTCAATAGGAAATAAAAATAAGTTCCTATAAAAAGATAATAGTATTTCATTGATTCTTCTAGGCTTGATCGATTTATTAGCATGGCCACATTTTATATCGCCACCATTTCCGGGTTCATATTGCTGTATTTTCAATTAGAAGTATTTTTACGTCGATTTGCTGTCTCTGACAACAGGTATTTTGTCCTGTTGCTTTGCATTTCTTTACACTGTTTGAGAATATCGTCGTTTGTGTTTGGAGAACTCGTAATATATTGTGCTTTAAATATTTATGAAAACATAATGAAAGAAACCCAGATTTTCAAAACAGAAAAAATGGCTAGGACTGACTAAGCAGAAAAGTGACGATTCACAGGTGATGGATCCAGAATAGTCTACTAGTATTAAGAATACTGAATAGAAAAGGAAAATTTTTTATAGGAATTATTATGAAGGTATCTATCATTTGGGTTTACTTGGAATGGAGATGAAATGGATCTTCAACCTCATTGTGTTGTTTGCGGTGAACTATCATCTAATCAAAGTATAAAACCATTGTTTCTTAACTCTTTCTAATCTAAGGATGCCAATTTGAAGTATAAATCTGAAGAATATTTTAAAAGAACATTATCAGAATTCATAAATAGTAAACAAGTAATAAAAGGTTTTGTTACTTCAAGCGAAAAAGCTTTGGAAGCTAGGTACCTGGTAAGCCTAAGAATTGCCAAGACTAGACAGGCTCACACTGTTGGAGAAAACCCTTATACTGAAAAAATCGTTTTAACATTATTGAATGAAAAAAAATCCTTTTGAATTAAGCTGTAAAAATTGTTAATTTTATTAAAAAACTGAGCTTTAAATTCAAGAATATTTATGATTCTATGCCAAGTGATGGGCAGTGAGCATGAAATGCTTTTGTTACATTTCGAAGTAGGGTGTATCCAGAGCAAAGTTTGAAATCATCTTTTTTAACTTCTATCAGAAATTCAAATATTCTTCTGTAATTTAAATTTCGAATTGGAAAAATGTTTTCTTAGAGATTATGGTTGGCGCGTTTAGCATATTTAGCTGATATTTTTGGAAAGTTAAATTAATTAAATTTTGGATTACAAGGACAAAACGTTAATTTGTTTACCATTAGAGATAAAATAAATGCAATGATAAAAAAAACTCGAGCTAGTAATCAAAGAATTGGATAATAATATTTTAAGCTTTTTACCCCTTCCAGAAAGTTTTCCAACCGAAACTAATTTTAAAATAAAAGAAAATTTAGCATCCAATATTAAAAATCATTGTTTTTCTATGATAAATAATTTTAATATATATTTTCCCGAAGATTATAAAAAAGAAAATTGGATTAGAAATCCATTTTGTTCAAATGTACCTGAAATTTTATCTTGTTATAAATTTTGATAATTAAAATGGGAACTGATTTTTAATCTATTAGTTTTATGTGTGAATATTTAATACAAATAACAGACAGGTAATGGCAATATATATATATATTAATATTCCTATTAAGAAATTGAAAAATAATCATTGCAAAATGTAGTGGTGGTACTAAACATTTTAAGTTTTTGTTTAGATGGCACGCGTTAGCCAAAAGTTGAGAACCCCTGTTCTAGAGCGTTCTCGCTCTGTCTATGGCATATCGCCAATTTTGTCGCCAAATGGGCGATTTCGTGCCAAATCTAGCAACCCTACCATTTTCCGGCAACCCTGACCCCGCTTTGCGGGGAAGCTATCTTATCGCAGCTGGGGATTTCGTAACAATATTTAAATAACACAGTTTTAATCAAATGTACTAATTTAAAAATTTTTTCCGACCTCATGTGACTAAAAATGATGTCTTGCTTTTGCAGTTATCGCGGATTTTAAATTAAAATTGAAGATAAGTGAACTGAATATAATATGTTATTTCTATATGACCTATTGTTGCTTGTAATTCTGTTGGAGCCATAATACGATTCGAGTATGGTTGTTGCAGGATTTCATTTACGATATCTTTTTTTAATTTTGCTTTTTAATAACGTTAACTAAAACAGCAGTATTTAAAAAGATTTTTTTTAGTTTTATTTTTCACTTCTTTCGTCCGTAGAACACTGAAAAGTAAATAAACAAAGTCTGGCTTTTCGAAGAGCAGAAAAATTAAGTTTTCTAATCTGCATGCAGAAAAAAAGCATGCGTGACATCGTCCTTTTTACTCAAGGAAGTCTTCCTATCTATCCGATCACCAGCGGCCGAGCGGTAAAGTCGCTGAACACTGGTAGTTCGGTCTGAGGTTCGAATCCCGCGAACGGGCTGGCTGCATGGGTGTTTTCGTGGTTTTCCCCATGTGTAACGTGTATACGAGCCAGTTTCCCTTAGAAAGTCCTCCACGAAGGCATCCCTCCCCTTAGGCAGATAGCCCTAGTGTGCTTTGCCGTAATTAAATACACCATACACACCTATCAATCCGATGCCGAAAATCTACATTTAATTCATTTGAATATTTGATTGTTCGTTATTTAAAATTATGGAGTTGTTAACAATTAAAAACTGAATCTTTTGACTTTAAAAATCCTCCATTTCTAATAATTGCACGATAGCTAAAAATATCGAAGGATTTTTGAAAAAAAAAAACACTAAATCTCCGTGAATTGCATCAAAAATTCTCACTAAATTTCCTTTGAAAGTTTATTTTTCTGCATACCCGACCGCATACACATAAATTCTGCAATAATTAATTTGAGTGATAAGCAAGGAATTTTGGCATTGAATTAAGAGATTTCGTGCAGAATTACGGAAAAGTTCCGAAAGAATATTTTAGTATCAACACAATATGAATGTAATGGGGTTTTACTTGATCTGAAACTGGAAATAAATCCAAAAACCCTTGACAACGTGAAACGAACAATCAGCAGTAACTACAAAGTCGTGGAACATGTTTGAACATGTCTGAAACGTATATGAAAGTAACTACAAAGTTGTGAAAGGGTTTAAACAATCTTTTTATTTAAACAAAATTTAGAAAATGAATGCACGGTCTAATGCTAACAATATCAATCACAACTCGTGGTTATGTAACTAACTAAACAGAGCAGTCAAATTCAAGTTCAAACGTGGATTAGTAGTCAAAGACTACACACTTTAAATATACTCGAAGCTGCCTCAGTAATTCTAACCAGAGCATCAAAATCAAGGTGTCGGCAACGATATAACGTAAAGCCGAATAATTATAACTATCAGAGCTGGCAGAAACTGAGTGCACGTGCAGCCAGAAACAGGCTTTGTCTTAAAATCCAAACACCTCAGTTTAAATACTACCTAACTCATTTACATTCTGTTGAGGAAAATGGGAAGGAGAAGTTATAATAAGATCCAAATCATAATAACTTGTTAATTTAAATAATAACCCTTCAAATGTATTAAAAAAATATAAAAAAGCGACTCTGCTGAAAAGGATCAAAAGTTAATTTCAAAATTTGACAGAAAGAATTTATTTACTGTATTTAGATTAGCAAATTTAAATAAATCTTGTAAAAATTACATAATCCTTTTTGATAAATAGCATTAGAAATTAAATTTATGTAAGCTACTTCTTTATATATTTGCATTAAAAATGTTTTATTTCAGTTCTAATGAACTCACCTCTTTGCCTGATAACATGTTTGAAGGAATGCCAAGTTTAGCTGATGTAAACCTGAATCATAACAAATTTTCAACGTTAAGTGAGACAACTTTTACATGGCCTCTAGAACATGTGAAACTCTTATCGCTCGAAGGTAAGTGTCTGGTTTAATACATTTATAGATTGCTGATTTATTAATATTTACCACGATACCAATTTTTTGTATTGCAAACAGTATTTTCCTTAAATGCAAAGTGTTAGAACTCAACATCGTCTGTGGCAAGCATTAATCGAATTAATATATATACCGTGTGCGCCCACCTTCTCACCCTGTCTTTATTTTCCTAACCGTTGGTTGTAGACATATGCTTTCAACCAGAAATAAATTTTAAATGATGCAAACATTTATGTTTTGGCACTTTTAAATTTAAAGAAACCAATTTTGTAAATAATATGATTACCGTTTATGACATACTTTCATGAAAGTTGGTATAGACATAGGCTGACATAATATAAAAAATTGATGTGGACACCACGTGACTTCCTTGTATGGCCAATTAAATTATACACATTTTTTTGCTGAATTTCCTTTAAACTTATTTCCTCGAATTCATTAGAGGTACATTTCTCATTCAATTCATTCAGTTTACACTTCGCGGCAAAGCAAAAATACGTAAAAACTCAAAACATCTTCGTTAAAAATTCTAAAATACAAAAATACATAAAACACCAAATACAGTTGAAACAGTTTAAAAAACAAATTTTACAATATAAATTAGAATTTCTATGCAAAAACAAGTAATCCCGCCAGAGGGCAAGAAGGAAGATTTTTCGGTGCACAAAACTGAAAGTTTACTTTTGGTCCCACTCGGCAAAAAGACATTCAAGGTGCAGAAACTGAATTCACTATTCTACTGAGATCTAATTGCAAACAAACGGCGGTTCGTTAGGCTTAACTCGCCACTTAAAGTTTCAAATTGTTGATAATTCTACAGAAATTACATGCAGATTAACTAAAAAAAAAAAAAAAAAAAAAAAAAAAAACCTTATCTGGAACATAAAAACTGCATAATTCAATCACTTTTAAAGCAAAAAATGCACAATTTACCAACAAATAAGAATAAAAAAACTAAGCTCACCGATCCAGGTAACAAGTGGGAATATATATATATATTTATATATGACTGGTGCAACCGATTGCAACGAAAAAGGGAAGTGCACAACTAAATGTTATAACAATCTCATATACAAAATTCCAACGTTCTAGGGCTACTCGTTCTTGAGTTATGCGAGATACAGACGTCAAGAAAAAATATATTCTAAATTCATAGCTCATTCATATGTAATTATAACGCTTTATCTTAATTGTGTTTTTTATTAAAGCTAATTTAAAAGCCCAGGTGAATCTTTTGTTTATAGTAGTTTGGCTATACTTTTAATTTTTTAATATGTATCATATTTTAGAACTTTAACAATATCTGATGATTCTTGAGCTTTCAGTGAGTGGGATAATTACGTAGACTATTAAATACGCTTGGTTTTAGTAGAACTGAAAACAAAAATTCAAATTTCTATTACTCAAAATTGTTTTAAGACTGTACAACCAATACCATAAGTTTGAAATTATATTATCAAAAGCATGTTAAAAGTAGTGAAAGGGTCATTTCCCCCCCCCCTTCTGTTTCCTTTCGATAAGGCAAAAAAGGTCTTTACTCATGTTTCTATAAAATAGAACTTCTCCTTCTTAACTATTACGGTTAAAAATATAATTATCAGTTGTTGAACTAACGCACTGGAACAGCAAAACGCCTCTAAGAATTAAATAAACAGTGTAATATTTAATCTACTAAATACGAAATTGAATTAAAATTAAAGTGACTTTATGTAAATTTTAATTAAACAAAAGTACTGCATATTTTTTTAATGACAAGTTAAAGAAGTTAAAAAAGTGGACCAATTTCCTTTGAACAATTTTACGTTATTTACTCTTCGACCTAAAGTAATTTTAACTGAAAAGTGGTGAGGATTTTGTTCTTTAATTAATTCATTTTCTAATCTGAAATATAAAATTATTTTCAGGAAATCCAATACGATGTGACTGCCGTTTAAGATGGATAGTAAAAGTGACGAAACCATTTGAATTCAATGCGGTTTGTAGCTTGCCAGAAGATTTGAGAGGTGTATCTGTGAAAAATTTGTCTCTCAACGTACTTTGGTGTTATTAAAATATCATTCATGTAAAATTGCGAAAGTTTATTCACGTTTGTAACGAATGAAATTATTTTAACTTAAACATAGATTTTTAATAAATTTATTTATCATTGCTTATTCAGAATACATTTCATAACCAAAAAGAATGAGCTTCTCATCCAATGTATTAAAAATTTAGGGAAGATACGCAATTAAATGTAATAAATTACAGCAGAAATATAAACACATGTGTATCATTAATTAGTACATTCATGAATTAATAAATATAACTAAGTGTTAAATTTTAAAAATATTCTCTAAGATTTTTCGAAAAATAAAATTTGTTAATATATTAATATTTTACATGCCAGTTTTGTCTACCATGTAATCTTTGTTTACATTATAGCTACATTAATTCCTAAATCTTACTGTAAGACACGAAAACAACACCAAAAAAACTAAATTTTACATTATAAAACCTGCTTTGTAATTATTTCTGAAAACAAGAAAGACTCTTTCAGAAAGCAATTTGTTTTATGCAATTATTCACTAAAAATATTCCGCATTTATGTAAAATACTAGCGAGCAAGCTCGCCAGATGAGCGGGCTGAAGCCAAAATAGAACTGATAAGTTCTATGTACACCTGGAAAAGAAAATGTATATAAAAACATTTCAGTATGAATGAAATCCGTTCCTTCTTTACAAGCAACAACCAATTCGTAAATACCTTTTTTGTTGCCAAGCCAGGAAACAAAACCTTTTGATATTTCAGGTTAATACGTATGGGTATGACGTCATGATTTAAATTTAATGTAATATAGCAATTTTTTCTCAATATCAATAAAAGAATTAACGTGGCATTAACATACCGTATTAGTTATCCGGAGATCGGAGATCATCATTCGTTAAGTGGTGTTCGACCCGATGGCCTTTACCACTACATGTTTATCAATCCCCTAAGGACCTGTAAAAGTTCGTTAAATTCCATAAACTGAAAAAGTCCTGTGCACTTGTAATAAAAGTGCAAAGTCTTCAGTAGTGAAGAAGTTGATCAGGGGTGGCGACTTATATCGGCCACAGATGAAGTCTTCGTTGGATAAGCTATAATAGCAACTAAATTTTGGCATATCTTTTACACATTATCGTATATTTGACACAGTATCGTACATTAGTAAGATGAAAAGGATGATAGATGAAACAAAATCTAGATTAAATAGTTGAAAATAATAAAATATATACAAGAACTACCATCTAACATTATGATGTATAGTTCTGGGCCGTTTATGCGGCTGTTCGATTAGATAGTCGTACTCCCCTATGTTTTTAATAACTTCGTGAGTGGAGGAATCACATTTTTCGTAGAATTTGAATGTAATCTTTCGTAATTCAGCATCTAATGGTAAAATCTTTAAAGAATTATGGATGACAGTGTTCCTAACGAACCACGGAGAGTTCGAGAGGAATCTGAGAGTTTTACTCTGAAAACTTTGAAGCCTTGCTCGGTTTGAACGTGCAGTAGCTGCCCACGCCGGAGCGGCATATAGAATTATGGGTCGGATTGCCTGTAGATAAAGTGTTCTTTTAGCGTTGATATTTAACTTCGAATATTTGCACATCAGAGGGTATATGCTCATTAAGGCACGTTGTGCTTTGTCTCTGATATAATTAACATGAAATTTGAAAGTTAACTTCTGGTCGAGATAAACACCTAGATATTTTACTTGGTGGTCACGTGACACTATTTGTCCGTCCATTGTAATTTCTTCTAAGTCTTGAGGGATATTTCCTTTTTTAAAGTAAATCACTTTTGATTTTTCGGGGTTAATTTTAATTTTCCATCCTTTAAACCAGGGTGAAATGTAATTAATGGCATTCTGTAGTTTATTTCTTGCATGATATGGATTTTAAGTGAGTGATATAAAAGTGCCGTGTCATTGGCATAGCATGCAGTGAGAATATTTTCAATATTATGAAGATCATTAATATATAAATTATAGAGAAGCGGGGAAATTACCGACCCCTGTGGTAAACCCGCGTGAATTTTTCTTGTGGTAGAATAATTATCTTGAATCTTAACTTGAAAAGTTCTGTTCTTTAAAAAATCAGCGATTAGATGGATGATGGCAGGTGGGAAATTATAGTTCATCAGCTTGATGATAAGACCGTGATGCCAAACTTTATCGAAGGCTTTCTCTACATCCATAAAAATAGCAGCAACTACTTCCTTTTTATTAAAATTTTCGCCTATGAATTCTACGATTCGGGCGATCTGCTGAGTCGTTGAGAATCCCTGGCGAAATCCAAATTGATGGTCTTTGATGATGTTATTTTCATTAATAAAAGTGGTGAGTCGAGACTCGATAAGCCTTTCGAAAAGTTTGGCAATCGCAGGCAGAAGACTGATCGGTCTAAAGTTACTTGTGAGATTTCCAGCTTTGCCAGGCTTTTTAATGACAGTTAGAATGGCGTGTTTCCAATTTTTTGGGAATGTATTAAGTCTTAAACATGCGTTAAAAATATTTGTAATAAGAACGATGCCTTTCCTTGGGAGGTATTGCAGGGCCTTATTAGTGATATTGTCATATCCAGATGCTTTCTTTGGATTAAGTTTCTTTATAATTTTCTGTATTTCTTTGGGAGAAGTCGGGTTGTTTTGATTTTCAGGATCTTTGCAGAGGAAATCGGTCACGTGATTGATAATATCAGTTATCCTAAGCTGAAACACAAAAGTTGCCAAAACAAGCTCTTTTTTTTTTTTTTTTTTTTTTTTTTTTTTTTTTTTTTATGCTGACATTAACTAAACATTTTCCACATACAATGACGTCACATGCAATCGCGTGCTTTTTTTCAACGTCAGAATATGACCTTATAGAATAATTACCGTATTTGCCGACGTATAAGATGCACCGGCCTATAAGAAGCACGCGCTTTTTATACACATTTTTCAAGGATAAAACTTTATTACTGATCATTATAATGAATTTACAGTATTTTAAATATAAAGTAATACAAATACAAAGTAATACTTTCTGCAAATACCCAATCTATGAGTTGCTTTTTTTAGATCGTCTTCCTGATTCCACCAAGTTCTTATCATTTTCTCAATTGGGGGTGGCCCGAAATGCCTCTCTGCAGCCCTGTTTCCCTGTTCTTTAGCATGTGCAATCACACGTAGCTTGTATGCTATGTCATAGCAATGCCGACGTTGTTTTTGAGCCATAACTTGCCAACAAATTTAAGAAAATTAAACAGTAGAAATTTCAACTGAACTGAGAAAATAAACAACTGAACTGAGATGTTTTAATCCGGCTTTTATAAGTTTTTTAAATTATGCACGAAAACATTCTGGTAATTTTTATTTCTCGAGTTTTCTAGAAGTAAAAGCAATTACGAGATATCTATTTATTAAATGCGCGTGCTCTTGCATTTTAACTTTTCCGGCGTAGCTTTCTCTTCAAATAACTCTTGTGCTGCATTGCACGGGGATATAAAATAGTAATTTTAATTCATTCTAATAAAAATAGCTAAATAAATACAAAAACATTTAACACTATTTCATATTTTGTGAAACTTACAAATTTTTTATTAACAATCTCTACGATATGAAAGCGAGCAGCGGCAACACCTTTCGAAATAAAAGCAGATTTTTATCTCCAGCGCGTGAGACTGTTGCCACTCGGAAAAATGAGTGCGAAAATCAGCGTTTTCAGAGTTTTTAATTAATATCTCGGCTGATTAAAATTTTTTAGTCCAAAGGGACTTTACTTTGTCCCCGAAGGACTGCTCTCGTTTTGCGATTTTGCGTTGAATCACTATGAATGTCCGTTTCATTTTTCAAACTGTTGCCACCCAATGTTAGAGTCCTGCATTATATTTGAAGAAATTAAATAATGAAAATTCTGCATAAATGTATGTCTATTTCTCGCATTGTGATAAAACAACGGTAACTAGAGCCATCGAATTTTGAATGACGTAATCCTACTACGAATATGGGCATGTGAAAGACCAAATTTGGAGTTTGTTTTATTATCGATTTCATATTTTGTAAAACTTTACGAATTTTTGAGTAACAAACTCAACGATTTAAAAGCGAGCAAGGGCAACACTGTACGGCGGGGATAAAAAACCTTTTTTATCTCCAGCGGGCGCGGAACTGTGTATCGGAAAT
This sequence comes from Stegodyphus dumicola, assembly GCF_044657685.1. NCBI lineage: Eukaryota > Metazoa > Arthropoda > Arachnida > Araneae > Eresidae > Stegodyphus > Stegodyphus dumicola. Next base: position 212,679,021 of record NC_140773.1, on the reverse strand, counting down.
TCTTAAGATATGCTCAATTTAAATTATTTGCGACATTGCTATTGAACAGAATTTTATGGTTAAGTGCAAAGAACACGATATTTAATAAATAAAAGTGACACACAAAATATTAAAAAAAACGCCTCTTTAGACGTAATTTAAAATCTAAAACCTTTCAGTTTTTTTTTTTTTTTTTTTTTTTTTTTTTTTAAGCCATTTTAGGCTTTCACCACTACTAAGGAAAAAAGTGGTGGTCATTTTCGGAACTACCTCACCGAAAACTCATATCCCCGCCGTCCGAAGGAGATGATGTCACAAACAGACAGACGCGCAGGCTTTAATAGTATGGATATTAGAATGCGTTACAGAAATATACTCGTACATTAATAAGTTAAAAGTATCATGCTTTTCTTCGTCCATTTTTTTTTACTTATATCCGTCATATAATCAAACCCACCCGCATGTTATAAAAATTCAGGCATAAAAAAACAGTTTTCAGCGTTTAAATAATGTCCCATTTATGTTCAAAATACTGATATGGTCAAAGACTGGGAGGGAGGACGGAAAAGTTCTTTCATTGAAGATCTTTATCTCATATGTTGCATCAGGTTCTTCTATTTACAATAAAATTAATGTAAAATTCCTTACCTGCTGCATCTTCAGTGTTCTCGACGCCAGGCTTCTAATAATCACGTTTTCCAGTAAGAGTTTCTATTACAATTAGCAGGCCATCTTGTCTTTTAATTATTTATTCAAAGAAAACGCTAATATACACTATTTACAAGGTAAGTGATAATTATTTTAAGACAGTACATTTTTAACTCTGAGTTTTTACGCTCCTCAGAGCGGTTCCAATCTCGACTGTTCTCGGAACTTAATTGCAGCAAAAGTAAAGGAAGAGATGCCCGCCACCTAGTGGCAAGAATGTGACATCCTCCCACCTTTTGATTTTACATCGATAAGATGGGAAAATCAAAACAAAATTTATCAATAATCAAACAAAAATTCAAGTACAACTTTCACAAATATGAAAAGTAAATAATGCTCTAAAATTAATACTTACAAAGAAGGATTACACATCTAAACATTTTCTGCATTACATTCATATCATATCCAGATAACATGTTCCAATTGACTATTGTTAGGACAATTAAATTTCTAAAATACTGAAAAGAAACAAAAATTAGTATAGCAATTTAAAAATATGTAACAGGTTTTACAGGTTTACGTCCATATCTAGTTTGATAATTCATATCACTGTCACACTTATCGGCAGAGTTTTTTCTGTTCATGGTGAAGTCACTAAACAAGTTAGGTCTATCAAGTTCGAGAGGATAAATACGTTTCACAGGTCTTAGGAGTTCACCCGTTGCAGTTTTCACTTTGACAACACGTACTTCGTTGTCTTTCCCAGGATATAGTTCTACAACACGACCTATTGGCCAATCTATTCTCTTCTTGTTGTCGCTGCCGACAAACACCAAGTCATTTTTGTTGATAGTCCGAGTAGATCGTTTAGATGGTTTTTGCACTAGGATAGCTAAATATTCATCACGAAATCTTTTGCGAAAATGTTCTCTTAAGTTCTGCAAGAACTTGTATCTTTTTGTCAGATTGATGGTATCCAGGTAGTCTAAGTCTGGTACTCCGACGTCGTGCACATCTTGTAGAAACATTGAAGGAGTTAGTGCCGTAAGATCATTTGGATCTTCTGAAAGGTACGTAAGGGGTCTTGAGTTAATCACTGATTCGATATCACAAAGTATAGTCAACATTTCCTCGTAAGAGACACAGGACTTTCCGAGAACATTTCTCAACATCTTCTTGACTGTTTGTACCAACCTCTCCCACCAACCGCCCCACCATGAAGCAGTTGGGGGATTAAAATTCCACTGTATTCTCATACTAGTTGAATGACATTCTATTTCTTTCCAATCTATCGATCTTAACAGATTTTCAGTTCCAACGAAATTAGTACCATTGTCGCTGTAAATAATACCTGGACGACCTCTTCTGGCAATAAATCTCCTTAATCCCAAGATGAACGCAATTGTTGATAAACTTTCTATCAGTTCAAGATGTATCGCGCGATAGACCGCGCAAGTAAAGAGCAAGATCCATGCCTTTTTTACTTTTCTTAAATAAAGAGGACCGGCTACATCGACTCCGGTCACTTCAAACACCAGAGCATCTCGAACTCGATCTTCAGGAAGAGGTGCTGGAACAGTCTCTATATTCTTTACGCTATATCTTCTACAGCGAACACACTTCATAAGAACTTTACGTACTGTTTTTCTTCCTCTCAGGACCCAGAATTTCTGTCGAATATTGGCTAGTACGAATTGCACACCAGCGTGGGATAGTCGCAAATGGTAATCTAAAATTAACCTATGAACTAAGTCATGATTTGACAATTGGACAGAGAAAATTTTCTTCTTCCTCTCTTCTAGTAATCTTGGTCTTTAACCGAATAAGGCCATCTGAGTCAAAAAAGGTACAAAGGTTGCTAACTTTAAGTTCTTTGCCAAATGCTTCTATTTGTATTATCTTGCTTATTTTCTTTTCTACAGTTTCTATTTCAGGGACCGTGAGTTCTCCTGATTGTTTAGAATCTGGTCTTCTGCAGTTGTTGATAAATCTGCATATCCAAGCAGTTATTCTTAACATTTTATGGTAAGATGAATATTTCTCAAAAAAATGTTCTACCCTTTGCGTATTTAGTGCAGAAATGACTGATTTCCTTTTTTCTGAATTCACTATTTCCATGTCCGGTATTTCTCTTTGTATAGGCCATTCTTCCTGATTTTTCTTCAGCCAGTCGGGGCCCTCCCACCATCTAACTGCTAAAAGTTGTTTAGCGGTGCAACCTCTTGATGGGAGGTCAGCTGGATTTTTTGTTCCAGCAATATGTTTCCACGTTTTTGGATCCGTCAGTTTCCTAATCTCCCTGACTATGTTTTCCACAAAGACAGCCCAGACAATCTCTTCCCTTTGAATCCATGTCAAAACTGTTGTAGAATCCGTCCAAAAATGAGTTTCCACATTTTGCCATTGTAAACCATTTAAAACAGAAGAGCATAGTCTGGCACCTATCGTGGCAGCTATCAATTCCAGACGAGAGATCGTAATAGATTTCACGGGAGCTACCCTAGATTTCGATGCCAATATTTTGTGTTCTATGAAATTCAAGCGTTAATTCTGAAGGCAATAACTTCAAAATCATCGGACACAGGAAAGCGCTGTAAGATTCCGATACAACATCTAACGCTTCGAGACATCTAATCTGCGTTTGTACTTTATCATACAAGTTACGAAATGTTTTTATGTCATTCGCATTTTTTAATGATTCAATATTCAGCAAATTATTCATGTGCGCATTAATAAGAATGTCTCTCCTTCCAAAACGGTCGTGTAAGATTTGAATTGCTGAATCATAATGCTTTGGCGATAACGGAAGTCCTTGAACGCAGCTAGCAGCTGTTCCTCCTAAATATGCTTTCAGGTAATTAAATTTGTCTACTTTGTTCAATGATTCGTTATTATGTATTGAGGACTCAAAACTATTCCAAAAAGTAAGCCATTGACTACTGTTCCCATAAAATACGGGAATCGAAAGTTTTGGTAATTTAACATTAGGAGTATCTTTTATATTTTGCTGTGTGTTCGGTGCATTTAAGTCATGATTAAGTTCCTTAATCCGTTTCTTAAGCCTGAATTTCCATAACGTTATCTTCTCGCGATATTGTTCTGTAATTTCGAATTCATTTTCGAATTCATCTACACTCAGAATTGATTCAACTTCCACATCGGCATTAGATAGCGTTTCGGTTTTAGCATTAAGCTGTTCTAACAATTCTTCAAGCTCATTAATACTACATTCAGATTTATTTAATTCACTTTCGATTTTCTTAAATAGTTTTGTAACGGCAGTTCTTAAGATACTTCTTTTCTTTTTTAATTTATCTACTTCAGCCATTATCTTTCTTAGATTCAAACACTTACACAAAAAATATACGTCTCATGAAAAACAAATATTTAACTCTTACTTAGAAAACAAAATTATTCTTTTGCTGAATACTTCAAGAACAAGTATTAAAATCTTCAATTTTAATATTCAGCTTTTGAATTCACTTTATTAGAACTTTTCAAAAAACCTGGCGTCCCTGTTCGGGCGCCATAAAAATGTTGCATCAGGTTCTTCTATTTACAATAAAATTAATGTAAAATTCCTTACCTGCTGCATCTTCAGTGTTCTCGACGCCAGGCTTCTAATAATCACGTTTTCCAGTAAGAGTTTCTATTACAATTAGCAGGCCATCTTGTCTTTTAATTATTTATTCAAAGAAAACGCTAATATACACTATTTACAAGGTAAGTGATAATTATTTTAAGACAGTACATTTTTAACTCTGAGTTTTTACGCTCCTCAGAGCGGTTCCAATCTCGACTGTTCTCGGAACTTAATTGCAGCAAAAGTAAAGGAAGAGATGCCCGCCACCTAGTGGCAAGAATGTGACATCCTCCCACCTTTTGATTTTACATCGATAAGATGGGAAAATCAAAACAAAATTTATCAATAATCAAACAAAAATTCAAGTACAACTTTCACAAATATGAAAAGTAAATAATGCTCTAAAATTAATACTTACAAAGAAGGATTACACATCTAAACATTTTCTGCATTACATTCATATCATATCCAGATAACATGTTCCAATTGACTATTGTTAGGACAATTAAATTTCTAAAATACTGAAAAGAAACAAAAATTAGTATAGCAATTTAAAAATATGTAACAGGTTTTACAGGTTTACGTCCATATCTAGTTTGATAATTCATATCACTGTCACACTTATCGGCAGAGTTTTTTCTGTTCATGGTGAAGTCACTAAACAAGTTAGGTCTATCAAGTTCGAGAGGATAAATACGTTTCACAGGTCTTAGGAGTTCACCCGTTGCAGTTTTCACTTTGACAACACGTACTTCGTTGTCTTTCCCAGGATATAGTTCTACAACACGACCTATTGGCCAATCTATTCTCTTCTTGTTGTCGCTGCCGACAAACACCAAGTCATTTTTGTTGATAGTCCGAGTAGATCGTTTAGATGGTTTTTGCACTAGGATAGCTAAATATTCATCACGAAATCTTTTGCGAAAATGTTCTCTTAAGTTCTGCAAGAACTTGTATCTTTTTGTCAGATTGATGGTATCCAGGTAGTCTAAGTCTGGTACTCCGACGTCGTGCACATCTTGTAGAAACATTGAAGGAGTTAGTGCCGTAAGATCATTTGGATCTTCTGAAAGGTACGTAAGGGGTCTTGAGTTAATCACTGATTCGATATCACAAAGTATAGTCAACATTTCCTCGTAAGAGACACAGGACTTTCCGAGAACATTTCTCAACATCTTCTTGACTGTTTGTACCAACCTCTCCCACCAACCGCCCCACCATGAAGCAGTTGGGGGATTAAAATTCCACTGTATTCTCATACTAGTTGAATGACATTCTATTTCTTTCCAATCTATCGATCTTAACAGATTTTCAGTTCCAACGAAATTAGTACCATTGTCGCTGTAAATAATACCTGGACGACCTCTTCTGGCAATAAATCTCCTTAATCCCAAGATGAACGCAATTGTTGATAAACTTTCTATCAGTTCAAGATGTATCGCGCGATAGACCGCGCAAGTAAAGAGCAAGATCCATGCCTTTTTTACTTTTCTTAAATAAAGAGGACCGGCTACATCGACTCCGGTCACTTCAAACACCAGAGCATCTCGAACTCGATCTTCAGGAAGAGGTGCTGGAACAGTCTCTATATTCTTTACGCTATATCTTCTACAGCGAACACACTTCATAAGAACTTTACGTACTGTTTTTCTTCCTCTCAGGACCCAGAATTTCTGTCGAATATTGGCTAGTACGAATTGCACACCAGCGTGGGATAGTCGCAAATGGTAATCTAAAATTAACCTATGAACTAAGTCATGATTTGACAATTGGACAGAGAAAATTTTCTTCTTCCTCTCTTCTAGTAATCTTGGTCTTTAACCGAATAAGGCCATCTGAGTCAAAAAAGGTACAAAGGTTGCTAACTTTAAGTTCTTTGCCAAATGCTTCTATTTGTATTATCTTGCTTATTTTCTTTTCTACAGTTTCTATTTCAGGGACCGTGAGTTCTCCTGATTGTTTAGAATCTGGTCTTCTGCAGTTGTTGATAAATCTGCATATCCAAGCAGTTATTCTTAACATTTTATGGTAAGATGAATATTTCTCAAAAAAATGTTCTACCCTTTGCGTATTTAGTGCAGAAATGACTGATTTCCTTTTTTCTGAATTCACTATTTCCATGTCCGGTATTTCTCTTTGTATAGGCCATTCTTCCTGATTTTTCTTCAGCCAGTCGGGGCCCTCCCACCATCTAACTGCTAAAAGTTGTTTAGCGGTGCAACCTCTTGATGGGAGGTCAGCTGGATTTTTTGTTCCAGCAATATGTTTCCACGTTTTTGGATCCGTCAGTTTCCTAATCTCCCTGACTATGTTTTCCACAAAGACAGCCCAGACAATCTCTTCCCTTTGAATCCATGTCAAAACTGTTGTAGAATCCGTCCAAAAATGAGTTTCCACATTTTGCCATTGTAAACCATTTAAAACAGAAGAGCATAGTCTGGCACCTATCGTGGCAGCTATCAATTCCAGACGAGAGATCGTAATAGATTTCACGGGAGCTACCCTAGATTTCGATGCCAATATTTTGTGTTCTATGAAATTCAAGCGTTAATTCTGAAGGCAATAACTTCAAAATCATCGGACACAGGAAAGCGCTGTAAGATTCCGATACAACATCTAACGCTTCGAGACATCTAATCTGCGTTTGTACTTTATCATACAAGTTACGAAATGTTTTTATGTCATTCGCATTTTTTAATGATTCAATATTCAGCAAATTATTCATGTGCGCATTAATAAGAATGTCTCTCCTTCCAAAACGGTCGTGTAAGATTTGAATTGCTGAATCATAATGCTTTGGCGATAACGGAAGTCCTTGAACGCAGCTAGCAGCTGTTCCTCCTAAATATGCTTTCAGGTAATTAAATTTGTCTACTTTGTTCAATGATTCGTTATTATGTATTGAGGACTCAAAACTATTCCAAAAAGTAAGCCATTGACTACTGTTCCCATAAAATACGGGAATCGAAAGTTTTGGTAATTTAACATTAGGAGTATCTTTTATATTTTGCTGTGTGTTCGGTGCATTTAAGTCATGATTAAGTTCCTTAATCCGTTTCTTAAGCCTGAATTTCCATAACGTTATCTTCTCGCGATATTGTTCTGTAATTTCGAATTCATTTTCGAATTCATCTACACTCAGAATTGATTCAACTTCCACATCGGCATTAGATAGCGTTTCGGTTTTAGCATTAAGCTGTTCTAACAATTCTTCAAGCTCATTAATACTACATTCAGATTTATTTAATTCACTTTCGATTTTCTTAAATAGTTTTGTAACGGCAGTTCTTAAGATACTTCTTTTCTTTTTTAATTTATCTACTTCAGCCATTATCTTTCTTAGATTCAAACACTTACACAAAAAATATACGTCTCATGAAAAACAAATATTTAACTCTTACTTAGAAAACAAAATTATTCTTTTGCTGAATACTTCAAGAACAAGTATTAAAATCTTCAATTTTAATATTCAGCTTTTGAATTCACTTTATTAGAACTTTTCAAAAAACCTGGCGTCCCTGTTCGGGCGCCATAAAAATGTTGCATCAGGTTCTTCTATTTACAATAAAATTAATGTAAAATTCCTTACCTGCTGCATCTTCAGTGTTCTCGACGCCAGGCTTCTAATAATCACGTTTTCCAGTAAGAGTTTCTATTACAATTAGCAGGCCATCTTGTCTTTTAATTATTTATTCAAAGAAAACGCTAATATACACTATTTACAAGGTAAGTGATAATTATTTTAAGACAGTACATTTTTAACTCTGAGTTTTTACGCTCCTCAGAGCGGTTCCAATCTCGACTGTTCTCGGAACTTAATTGCAGCAAAAGTAAAGGAAGAGATGCCCGCCACCTAGTGGCAAGAATGTGACATCCTCCCACCTTTTGATTTTACATCGATAAGATGGGAAAATCAAAACAAAATTTATCAATAATCAAACAAAAATTCAAGTACAACTTTCACAAATATGAAAAGTAAATAATGCTCTAAAATTAATACTTACAAAGAAGGATTACACATCTAAACATTTTCTGCATTACATTCATATCATATCCAGATAACATGTTCCAATTGACTATTGTTAGGACAATTAAATTTCTAAAATACTGAAAAGAAACAAAAATTAGTATAGCAATTTAAAAATATGTAACAGGTTTTACAGGTTTACGTCCATATCTAGTTTGATAATTCATATCACTGTCACACTTATCGGCAGAGTTTTTTCTGTTCATGGTGAAGTCACTAAACAAGTTAGGTCTATCAAGTTCGAGAGGATAAATACGTTTCACAGGTCTTAGGAGTTCACCCGTTGCAGTTTTCACTTTGACAACACGTACTTCGTTGTCTTTCCCAGGATATAGTTCTACAACACGACCTATTGGCCAATCTATTCTCTTCTTGTTGTCGCTGCCGACAAACACCAAGTCATTTTTGTTGATAGTCCGAGTAGATCGTTTAGATGGTTTTTGCACTAGGATAGCTAAATATTCATCACGAAATCTTTTGCGAAAATGTTCTCTTAAGTTCTGCAAGAACTTGTATCTTTTTGTCAGATTGATGGTATCCAGGTAGTCTAAGTCTGGTACTCCGACGTCGTGCACATCTTGTAGAAACATTGAAGGAGTTAGTGCCGTAAGATCATTTGGATCTTCTGAAAGGTACGTAAGGGGTCTTGAGTTAATCACTGATTCGATATCACAAAGTATAGTCAACATTTCCTCGTAAGAGACACAGGACTTTCCGAGAACATTTCTCAACATCTTCTTGACTGTTTGTACCAACCTCTCCCACCAACCGCCCCACCATGAAGCAGTTGGGGGATTAAAATTCCACTGTATTCTCATACTAGTTGAATGACATTCTATTTCTTTCCAATCTATCGATCTTAACAGATTTTCAGTTCCAACGAAATTAGTACCATTGTCGCTGTAAATAATACCTGGACGACCTCTTCTGGCAATAAATCTCCTTAATCCCAAGATGAACGCAATTGTTGATAAACTTTCTATCAATCAAGATGTATCGCGCGATAGACCGCGCAAGTAAAGAGCAAGATCCATGCCTTTTTTCCTTTTCTTAAATAAAGAGGACCGGCTACATCGACTCCGGTCACTTCAAACACCAGAGCATCTCGAACTCGATCTTCAGGAAGAGGTGCTGGAACAGTCTCTATATTCTTTGCGCTATATCTTCTACAGCGAACACACTTCATAAGAACTTTACGTACTGTTTTTCTTCCTCTCAGGACCCAGAATTTCTGTCGAATATTGGCTAGTACGAATTGCACACCAGCGTGGGATAGTCGCAAATGGTAATCTAAAATTAACCTATGAACTTTTTTACGCTCCTCAGAGCGGTTCCAATCTCGACTGTTCTCGGAACTTAATTGCAGCAAAAGTAAAGGAAGAGATGCCCGCCACCTAGTGGCAAGAATGTGACACATATTTAATGATATGCATTTAAGTGTACGTTAAGATTTCAACAGAAATCGAAGACATTGATTGCGCGTTTACTGGAAGTTTTTTTTTATAAACTTGTAATGTTGCGCGCTCCCAACCTGCACGCAACAATAGTGGTGACTGCTATGAACTGGAAAGTACACAAAGTCTTGAGAAGGGTTTAAATCCCTTTTTATTCAACTTTAGAAATTACAGATGCGTGCTCTTGATGCTCACAAACTACGCCGACCCGGCGGTAAAATAAAAATAAGAAACTAAAAATGAATAATAACAAGTGACTACCTACGAGACTCTCTAAAACGTAACTAACCTAACCGCGTTCTAAGATACCGCTGATAATTCAGCAAACTTCTGAGTATTACGTTGAAAGATTTAACTATCTACTGAGGCAAGCAGACAGGCCGAAACGCGCGGTTCTTCAATTTCTACCTAGCCACCTCCATGCTCGTGAAGCAAGAAAAGCACTCTTTCGAACTCGTTTCCCTTCTATTTAACTCAGAATACTTCCGCTGACTATTTTAAATACTTTGCGCGTTCTACTAAAATTTACATACTCTGGCATTGGCAATTCCAGGGGAAAGTAAGGCTTGACAGGAAAGCTAGTTTAAACTTAAAATAAATGTTAGTTGCCGCCCAACCGGTATAGTGGTTAGCGTTGCTGACTACCGTGCCGAAGGGTCCGGGTTCGAATCCCGGAGAAAGCATGGATGTTTGTATATGTTTATTAAAAATTTGTAAAAAAAAACGTTTGTTGTTAATTTCAATATTAACCCTCACGAATTGGAGGAAACGGCGTTCGCCAAAGTCCTCATCATCTTTCTTCTTGTCTAAAAGGCAAGATTGATACTGATACTGATACTGAAATGTTAGTTAAAATAAATATAAACCCTACAAACTAACTAACTGCATTATTAAATTTTCATTTCATAGTTAGCAATATTTATTACTGGGCTTGCTACAAGGTAGTGCTGCATAACCTACAGAATTAGTATTCCCATTAGTTTTCTTTATATAGGAAATGATTTGAAAGTAAATGACTAGCAGTTACAATTTAGTAATATCTCCGATAAATAGAAAGCATAGACGGTTTTCATCAATTTTAATGTCATACCAGGGTTAACCATAGTGGAATTTTATCTATAAATCAAGTACCAAAGGAAGGAAAAACTTGTGTCCGTTCTCCGAATCAAAAATTTGAAACCTGAATGATAAGGCAAAACTTTTCAGCCTACCAATGGCTATAATTTTAGTACGACTGACATTTTAATTACAAATTTTCTACTGGTTATAATAATTTATTATAATAATTTAAAAACCTCTTCCAAATCTTTAATATGTTGTTCCAAGGTACTACTCGTTATAATTATATCATCTAGATAGATTAAAGTCGATTTTCCTAGAACAGGCTTTAGAACAATGTCCATAGCTCTCTGGAATGTTGATGGGGCCCCACACAACCCAAAGGCCATGCGTAAAAATGCATAAGTGCCCGATTTCGTTATAAACACGGTTTTATGTATGTCTTCGGGTCTCATAGCTATTTGATAGTAGCCAGACGTTAAGTCCAACGTAGTCATGTATCTTGTAGATTTAATCTTTCTAATAATTTCCTCTATAACCGGCAAAGGGTAAACTGGGAATTTAGTAACACTATTAAGTTTCCTGTAATCGATAGCAAACCTTCAAGCCCTTTTATCCGAAGGAGGAAACTCGTTCTTTTTCCTACATAGTACGACTGGACTCGCGTACTCACTATTTATGGGCGTTATTATTTGGTTCTTCAACATTTCCTGAATGTGTTCTTCGATAATTTGCTCTTTCTGTTTATCATAGCGGTAAGGTTTAGTCCTACAGGGTTTGTCGGTAGTTAGCTGTATCTCATGCGTAACTATTTGACAACTACCAGGCCGTTCTGAAAACAAGTTTGAAAAAGTACTCACCACTTGCTGGATGGCTTGGCTTTCATGGTCATTCAAATGGCTAAGGTAGACTTGCGGTTGTTCCACTGGTTCCACCACCCTCCGATCCATCTCCAGCACAATAGAACTTTCCTGAAAATTCAGTTTGGCCTTCGCGGCTTTTAAAAACTCCATACCTAAAATAAGTGGACTTTGCAAGTTTTTTACTACAAAAATTAATACTTTAAGGCTTTCGTTTTGAACCTGTATTTTTAAAGATAGTTTTCCAATACATTGACAAGTTTGTCCTTGCGCTGCTATAATTTCTGTCTTTTTATTTTTAAATAATCGTAACCTATTAAAATTCTTCTTAAAAAAATATCACTCATAAAATTACCTTCTGCTCTTGTATCGATTAGGGCTTCTACTGGTACATCGCCAACCAAGACTTGTATAATTGGTAATTGTGAGTTTTTTACGATGACCGTATTTAAGTATCTTCTTGAGGGTTTTTTCAAAACTTCCGGGGTCTGGACCCTCGCTTTTACAGACCCCTCTACTCGTTTAAAGCTTTCCTTTCAACTTCTGCCTTCTGGGTACGCGGACGGTTGTTTTCAAATTTCCTTTTTGGGACTTGACCTTCGAGCTTCGATGAGTTAGCTTGATAGCTCTTTCCCCCATAAGAGCGGTTTGCATTTCTGGTCTGCTCATTTGAAGATTGCCTTCGGATACTTTGAGAATACGATGCCCCTCTAGCTTTTCCCGCTATTCTGCGATTTTGGAACTTGACCGCCAATTCGAAGAGCTCCTGCAATGTGCTTGGGTTTCTAATTTCGAAGTAATCTTGAACAGCAGGTAGCAATCTTGGTAAGATTATTTCAATAATCTCCGCTTCGGGTTTCTTCCCATACAGCATATCCGTCAGCTTAATTTTTCGCAGAATAAAGTCCGTCAACTCTTCTATATTCCGTTGATAAAATTATATAGTTCGGCTTCTAGCTTTGATCGGTCTTTCACTACGGGGAAGGCCTTTAATAACGATTTTTTGAAATTTTCAAATGTATATGTCTGGCCTCCGAATTCCCCTAATAAAAATTTGCCTATATTCTTCCACCATAGCGAGGCCTGTCCTCTTAGCGCAGATGTGGCGATGGCAACTTTTTGTCTTTCAGGCACAGGGTAGAGCTGGAAGTGATTTTCGAGGCCTTCTAGAAATATCGCCATCGAAATTTTTCCGTCGAAATTGACGTTTGGCTTGATTGACGCTCTGAACGTCTGGACCAGGTATCCAAATCCTTCCAATTGGCTTGCCATTTCTTGTTGTTTTCCAGCAGCTTCCATCCAATTTTTGGCCATTTCAGTTCGACAAGTGTTCGGGCGCCAATGTAATGTTTCGCGCTCCCAACCTGCACGCAACAATAGTGGTGACTGCTATGAACTGGAAAGTACACAAAGTCTTGAGAAGGGTTTAAATCCCTTTTTATTCAACTTTAGAAATTACAGATGCGTGCTCTTGGTGCTCACAAACTACGCCGACCCGGCGGTAAAATAAAAATAAGAAACTAAAAATGAATACTAACAAGTGACTACCTACGAGGCTCTCTAAAACGTAACTAACCTAACCGCGTTCTAAGATACCGCTGATAATTCAGCAAACTTCTGAATATTACGTTGAAAGATTTAACTATCTACTGAGGCAAGCAGACAGGCCGAAACGCGCGGTTCTTCAATTTCTACCTAGCCACCTCCATGCTCGTGAAGCAAAAAAAGCACTCTTTCGAACTCGTTTCCCTTCTTTTTAACTCAGAATACTTCCGCTGACTATTTTGAATACTTTGCGCGTTCTACTAAAATTTACATACTCTGGCATTGGGAATTCCAGGGGAAAGTAAGGCTTGACAGGAAAGATAGTTTAAACTTAAAATAAATGTTAGTTAAAATAAATATAAACCCTACATTTGCCGCTGCCAGAATTTGGTAAACTTATTAGGTCCTAGAAACGACCTGTTGAAAAGTTTCCACAATTCTGAACTAAAATTTAAGAGCCTCGTTTACATAAAAAAACTGTTTTCTCACAAAAGGTAGAATAAATTTCTGTAAATACGTATTTAACCCTCTCTTCTTACAGCAACCTTTCCTGGACTTCAGCAATCAATCTGTTCTCTTTCTTCCAGCATCTGGAAGGAATATGTATCAGTATCTTTCTAAATACATTATAATTTACACTTTCTTGACACTGAATAAGTTTTTGTTTTTGATCGATTTATTTTCCTTAGTTACTGCTTAATTCACATTCATTCAAGTATTCAAACATGAATTTAACTTTACCCTGGCTCTCCACCATGTGTGGTGTCAAACGGGAATATTCGTGTTTTAGTATTGCAACACTTACCCTAACCACAATGATTTGTTAGAATTCAACGACCAAATAGGCACACCTTACTCGACATTCTAAAACTCGATGAGCTATTTTAACATTCTTAAAATTCAAGTGTAGGTGGAGAACCCTACAAAACACATTCATTCTAAATTCCCCCTTATTCATCTTTAGACATGCAGACTTTCGCTCTAAAGCATGATTTTATCCACAGTTTAATACTTAACTTTGAATTCATTTCTTTTGAGCATTTACTTTTACCATCTAAAATTTTATGCTTCTAGACTAAATTCTACTTTTACATAACTTTCAAGTATTTAAGTATATTTACAAAATTCTAATCCATATGATTTTTACAATTTACCATAAAATGAATAAGACAAAAATAAATTTTTACTTTACGCATTCTTCGCCAAGCTGGCGGCACTGAAACTAAATTTCTTAGTAATACAAGAATACGAAGTTATTTTTATCTTCGGCCAAATTTTGGCTTTAATATAACAGATTTAGTCTTTCGACCAACAGAAACTGCTTGTTCTTAGATTTTATACTTAAAGAAAATAATACTTTTGCCTTAGCTAAATAAAGTAAAACAAAACTAAGTCTCAACCGAGACAAATTGACTTCCGTCAAAACATAGAACTTCGTATTTACGCATAACATTTCGGAACAAAAGAAAAAAATTTTATAGAAGATTTTAACTTATCTTTGAATTTTCGATGATTGGATCTCCGACATCCTCTTTTGGCAGAACTGCTCCCACGATATGGAATTCATCGACGGCAGTCGTTTCCTTTGTGTCCTTCGAGTGTCGTCCATGTTGACATTTCCTTTTCGCCTTCTGCATGCTGGCCTCTTGGAGTGGTAGTCCTCGGGTTGCTGTCTTTTCCGTTTTGCCCCTGGACGGCTGGTCTTGGTGTCCTCCGGTCTGGAATCATGCTTGAATTTCTTCTGTTGGTGGTGGTCTTTTCGTTCCTCCTGCTGTCTTTTCGTTCTCGGGAACGCCGGCCTTGTTTGCACCTGACACTCTGGCCCTGGAACCGTTTTCCTCGATGCAGAATTTCTACTGCGATACGTTGTAAGTGTTCTTTTCCTCTTTACCAAAGCTTCTTTATTCATCTTTAGGCGGCGGCGTTGCTTTCTTGTATTTCTTAAATGCTGGAGTCTGAACGTTTTCATTTCTTCTTTTCGGTACCGTCGCATGACTTGTAGAAGGGCTAGGTTTATCTTCAGTTCTCTGCTTCTTGGGTGGTGGAGTTACTTCTGGACCTTCTACTTCTTTTACGCTTGAGTCCTGCAAGAAACTTTTAAGGATTTCAAAATCATTTTGATTATAATATTTTTTCACCTGATCGGGACTTTCTTTACAGATTTCCCCTCTCTCGTTCTTAAGGTACAATACGAGCCCCTTGATTTCCTGAATTACATAGGGGGCCTTCAAAATTTGGAGCTAACTTTGCAGTAAAATTGTCTGGGGCACTTGATAAAGAAAATTTCCGCTTCAACACTTTATCCCCAACTTTAAAATCTGCTTCACGGCGTTTTCAATCATAGTATAATTTTTGTCTATTTTATTATGTGCTAGAGTCACGACACCAAAAATGTTATGATATTTTTATAATTTTTACCTTCTAATTTTCCTAAGTTACCAAAAGGGTACCCTACTAATTTATCATAACACCAGAATACTCTTACCACAGAAAAATACTAGTCACAATAAAGTTGAAAATTTCGCGTTGTGTTTATTCCGGATTAACCCTTAAAATTCATTTGAGTAAAGACTGGTAAAAATCCTGAACACACAAAATAAATTTAACCATTGAATGATCTAGAAAAACTTATTTATTTAACTATTAATGCAAATTATATATATATCCATTAGTTGAAAAAAAATCAAAATATATTCAACAAAATTTGTACTATTGTTTTACACATCGAACATTTCTGAGTAATTATTTTTTAACATCCTTGTAATTACTATTTAATTTAATATTGCAAATCTGGTAAAACATACCAAAATGAACTATAAATTTAAGAACACTACCCTCCCCGGGGAGAAAAATAATAAAAAAAAATAAATTTAACAAGTTACACTTTCCACTTCACACAGAATTCATCAATACTAAAAACAAATGTTGCTTAATATTGCACTCAATACCATCATTTAAATACTATTATTGCACATAATAATTTTTATTATTTATTTTTTTTCTTTTGATTAATTAAATATGGTTTAACCGGATAAAGATAAGTACTGACACATTTACACTTCTACAAACAAGTTCGTCCTGAGAGAAGCAAGAATGCTCTAATACAAGCACTATTACAAACCATCCTCACCAATGAGTAATTCAAGAAAAAATTCAGTTAAATAATTTCCTGAAGAACTTAATTTTCTTAACCATTAAGTTAAGTTACAATAATTTTAATAAGGTTATAAATCTTTATTCAATTTAATGCTTTTACTTAATTGATACACCAAAGAAAAATGATTTCTATAGAGTTAGGATAAATTTATCAACTACAAAAAATTTAAGGTTCAACAAATTAAGTTAATTCAATCATTTTAACTGCAGAAATCTATAATATTTAACTAACCAAGAATTAACCAAAAAAAAAAAGAAAAGAACTTATCTGTTCGCTGAGCAGCAGGAAAGTCAAACAAAAAAAAAAAATATCCATTGAAGCTCATGAGGAATGCTGGCAGCCTGTTGAATGAAAAAAAAAATGTTCGTCGAATGTATGGAGTCATTACGGTAGCCTAGAAGTTCTAGTAGATTTTAGGATGAACAAATGAGGTTCCAATACAGTAAGATAAGTGAAATACAGTTCCGGATGTGGAGATACGAGAAGATTAACAGGAACTAATTTTCAAACCAATTCCCGGACATCTTCAGCGGGAAATGACGAATCAAATTCTAACAGGTTCCAAAAGCAACGGTTGTAAATTAACGCTCCATATCAGAGTATAGCGACAATCAGATGGTAGAGCTGGGAGCACGCATCATTTTTCTAGAAATTTACTTCTGTATATTTTTCTTGAGATACACAAACACACACAACAAAAAAAACTGATGAAAGAATTTCGAATTTTTGCAAAGACATAGATGCCCATACCTACGGCCCGCGCTCAAAGCGCTTAGCCAAGAGGCCCGTAGGTCTATAGGGGCGAAGCTCCATTTTCTTCGTCGGAGTCAGCTGTCGCCTCGGGCAGCATCAGCAAGCAATTCAAAGGGCAAAAGAAGTGTCAAAAAGTGACCTCGTCCCACAAAACAACCCGTTAAAAGGGAGAGCGCCGGACTGCCAAGTTGGCACAACCTACTATTCGCCGAAAGTTAAAGTAGTTGCAACAACAGCATACCCTCATGTTATCAATCTCGCCAAATCCACTACTTTGAAACCTCAACGGAAAATCTATGTCGCCAAACCCTCGCCAAATAAACACCACCTGTGACAGGGGAAAATTAGGAATTTCAACAACCCTGCAAGGGGTCCCAACGAAAGAACGCTGAAACTCGCAAAAAGTGACTTTTCAACCGGAGAGAAGGCATTTCATCCCCCTTTAACTAAATCACAAGTAAACGAAGAAAAATCTACTAATCAAAGCTCATAACTGAAATGCAATTAAAGTTAGAAAAACGAAAGTTATGCCAAATTAAAGAGCTAATTTTTCTGCAACTAATGATATTAAATACTAAGAAATCAAATTAATTTTTGACATGAAAAACTGAGTTTATTACGTGAAAAAAATTCACTTATTATAAAAATTCACACTGAGTTTATTATAAATTGTTTGCGTGTACAAGATTGAAGACGCAGTTCGCGTAAACTCGGAAAGCTAAAATATATTACACTAGAGTTAATAGGCCCAAAAAGAATATAACCAAACTTGTGTAGCTGAAATTTTGAATAATTACAAATTAAAATTTTGATTTTTATGAATAACTTAAATTAAATTAAATTCGCTACACAACATCCCTCCGATGATCGTGAAAAAATTTTTTTTGGCGAAGCCAAAAAAATTTTAGGACCCACAGACAATGGAAAAGTTTTACATAAGTTACTAAATACGAAGAAAAAAAAAGAGTACATAATGGTACCACATGTTAATTGCCAAACTAATAATCAACTCAAAACTAGTTGTCACGGAGAGCAGTGATAAAAAAAAATTAAAATTCAATTACAAAGCACAAAGTTTAAATCAATTTAATTCAAAATCTAATTCCAACTCGAATAACCAATTAAACAGGAGCAGGAGTGAAGCGTCACAAAAAAAATCCATTTGCAAAACAAGTTAACATAAGTACAGAAACCAAAAAGAAATCACAAGTGAGTGAAAATTACACCTTAACAAATCAATCAACCAACAGTGACACAAAAAAAATTCATAAAAATTACACACTGAACTGGACCAGAAGTTGAAACAAACCGAGAACACCCCCAGGAACGGAAAAGAGAACTTGACCAAAAAAAATTAAGCCGAAAAAAAAACTAGAACGCATCTAGAAGCAAAAGGGGGAAAAAATTTAGACAAACTTACTTGGAAACAAGGAAATTAAAATTCGGACCAGCCGAAAAAATCGTTAAAAACAAAACACTATTGTGTCAAGAACTCGAAACCGAAACTAAAAGAAATTCACCAAATGCAGACAACTCCTAGAGCAAACCAGTTGTAAAATGTGGAAGAAAAACCTTTAACTATTCTTTCAAGAAAACAAAACTAACACTCTTAAAAAAAAAACCAAATTCATAACCAATTCAAGCTCAAACGAAAAAAAAAATTAAATTCAGAAAATAGCCAAAATGAATTCAAGAGACAGAACTGAAGCAGGTTACACACAGAATTTACACGTAAACAAGAAGATGCCCAACAAAAGGGTTTGCCACAATTTTTAAAGAAAACAATGCTGCACCAATGTTCTCAAAGTTTAGATCCTGGAGAGTAATCAAAGAAGATGAAGAGTATGCATTGCACTCTAGGTAGCAATCGTAAGCATGACAACTTCACATCAAAACTTCAAAACTGCAGGCACAAAAATGCAAAAGCAGACAAGAGGGAAGTGTTTACACAGAAAAATCTCAACTCAAAATCTCAAAATCCATAATTCTCACAAAACCCAATTCTATACTTTTCCTTAAACCACTTCAAAACCAAAACTCTTTGAAATACACTAAGCCTCAAGAGCAATCACAAATTTTTCAGTAACCACACAGTATAACCAGAAACCAGAAAAGAAAAAGTTTTTGAAAGACAACCAACTTGAAAACAGAAACTCATTACAAAACTCAGTGGAGTTAATCACCCTTAAAAATCTTAAAATCAAATCACAATACTTCTCAAAACAAACCTTTCACTTTCACTAGTATCAAAGTTTAAATTTCCAAACACATTTCACATGCACTTTTAAATTTACTACAACACTGCAACAAGTTCAGCCAAAGAAAAAAATTTAAATTCAAGATCAAAACAATAAGCTATTAAGCTCAAAAATTGACAAACCAAAAAAAATCACTGTTAAAACCAATGTTAGACCACTCACAAATAACCTCACTATGAATCTACCTTTAAAACTACTTGAAAAGCCAAAACTATGAGTAAGAATAATATCTTTTAACTACATTTCTAAAATTTCAAACAAAACCACTCTACCTTTCCAAAAAAAAAATCTTTGTTTTTCCAAAATTCACAATTCAAACATTTTTGCTGTAAAATGCAAACCTCTCTAATTTACTGTTTTCACACATTTCTCAGACAGCAATAAATGTTCACAAAATTCACAAACTAAGTAGAAATTCAATTACTCAAATTCAGAAAGCTAAACAAGAAACTTCACTCCGGCTGAAAATTAACTTCCAAAAAAAAATTCAATCAATCCCTAAATAAATAATCACTGGTCCCGCGCAACTTTACAAATCTAACCAAAATTAACTTTAAGAAACAAACATTTCAGATTTTTCAACATTTCAAAAATTTAAATTTTTAACTCAATTCAATTAGGTACTGATTCCATGGAAAACAAATCCAATAACACATCTCAAGAGGTTTTAAAAGAAAATTACTAATTCCTGAACACAAAAATACTGCTCTGACACTAATTCAATTAATTAAAATTAAAATTCTTCAAAATAATCACTCAAAAAGCAATAAGCAAAAAAAAAAAAAAAATCAATTCATTAACACAAATGCAATTCTCACCAAAACTTAAAAGTGATGATAAATGGATATCAGTAATTGCAAGCACATAAATAGGGATGTATCCCAATGTGTGATTAACACGCGTGCCTTATAACCTTATGTTGCAAACATACAGTTGCAAAAGTGTGAAACAGTAATCCTCAAAATCAATATGTAAAAATGCAATACAAAATTTTGCACAAAAAGAAAATACTTAACTAAACAGGTACTGCGTGAAAATGTTTGTGTTGGATACAATAGTTTTAAAGTCCAAATGTGTATCAGTAGTACATATCTGGTATGCAATCTCAAACAATAAGTATAAAATAAGCACAGTAATACGACCACTGTATAGGCCTGTCACTGTAACTAACTAACGAGTAGGGTTTCAGTAAAAAGCCTAGACATGTGGAAGAAAACTTTCACATAAATATGCAATAGTACACATGACAATCACCAGTCTCAAGTCAAAATAAAGTTCAACTATAAGAGCAAGCCAAAGGTGGTGCAAAAATAAACAGCACAACAAAAATGTTAAGTGCTAAGTTGGTTCGAAGGGTCACAGCACCAAAAATATTATGGCTAGAGTCACGGCACCAAAAATGTTATGATGTTTTATAATTTTTACCTTCTAATTTTCCTAAGTTACCAAAAGGGTACCCTACTAATTTACCATAACACCAGAATACTCTTACCACAGAAAAATACTAGTAACAATAAAGTTGAAAATTTTGCGTTGTGTTTATTCCGGATTAACCCTTAAAATTCATTTGAGTAAAGACTGGTAAAAATCATGAACACACAAAATAAATTTAACCATTAAATGTGTATCAGTAAACTGATACACATTCAATAAACTTATTTATTTAACTATTAATGCAAATTATATATATATCCATTAGTTGAAAAAAAATGAAAATATATTCAACAAAATTTGTACTATTGTTTTACACATCCAACATTTCTGAGTAATTATTTTTTAACATTCTTGTAATTACTATTTAATTTAATATTGCAAATCTGGTAAAAAATAATAAACTATAAATTTAAGAACACTACCCTCCCCGGGGAGAAAAATAATAATAAAAATAAATTTAACAAGTTACACTTTCCACTTCACACAGAATTCATCAATACTAAAAAAAAATATTGCTTAATATTTCACTCAATACCATCATTTAAATACTATTATTGCACATAATAATTTTTATTATTTAATTTTTTTCTTTTGATTAATTAAATATGGTTTAACCGGATAAAGATAAGTACTGACACATTTACACTTCTACAAACAAGTTCGTCCTGAGAGAAGCAAGAATGCTCTAATACAAGCACTATTACAAATCATCCTCACCAATGAGTAATTAAAAAAAAATTC
This sequence comes from Stegodyphus dumicola, assembly GCF_044657685.1. NCBI lineage: Eukaryota > Metazoa > Arthropoda > Arachnida > Araneae > Eresidae > Stegodyphus > Stegodyphus dumicola. Next base: position 212,657,523 of record NC_140773.1, on the reverse strand, counting down.
AATTAAATAATTTCCTGAAGAACTTAATTTTCTTAACCATTAATTTAAGTTACAATAATTTTAATAAGGTTATAAATCTTTATTCAATTTAATGCTTTTACTTAATTGATACACCAAAGAAAAATGATTTCTATAGAGTTAGGATAAATTTATCAACTACAAAAAATTTAAGGTTCAACAAATTAAGTTAATTCAATCATTTTAACTGCAGAAATCTATAATATTTAACTAACCAAGAATTAACCAAAAAAAAAAAGAAAAGAACTTATCTGTTCGCTGAGCAGCAGGAAAGTCAAACAAAAAAAAAAAATATCCATTGAAGCTCATGAGGAATGCTGGCAGCCTGTTGAATGAAAAAAAAAATGTTCGTCGAATGTATGGAGTCATTACGGTAGCCTAGAAGTTCTAGTAGATTTTAGGATGAACAAATGAGGTTCCAATACAGTAAGATAAGTGAAATACAGTTCCGGATGTGGAGATACGAGAAGATTAACAGGAACTAATTTTCAAACCAATTCCCGGACATCTTCAGCGGGAAATGACGAATCAAATTCTAACAGGTTCCAAAAGCAACGGTTGTAAATTAACGCTCCATATCAGAGTATAGCGACAATCAGATGGTAGAGCTGGGAGCACGCATCATTTTTCTAGAAATTTACTTCTGTATATTTTTCTTGAGATACACAAACACACACAACAAAAAAAACTGATGAAAGAATTTCGAATTTTTGCAAAGACATAGATGCCCATACCCACGGCCCGCGCTCAAAGCGCTTAGCCAAGAGGCCCGTAGGTCTATAGGGGCGAAGCTCCATTTTCTTCGTCGGAGTCAGCTGTCGCCTCGGGCAGCATCAGCAAGCAATTCAAAGGGCAAAAGAAGTGTCAAAAAGTGACCTCGTCCCACAAAACAACCCGTTAAAAGGGAGAGCGCCGGACTGCCAAGTTGGCACAACCTACTATTCGCCGAAAGTTAAAGTAGTTGCAACAACAGCATACCCTCATGTTATCAATCTCGCCAAATCCACTACTTTGAAACCTCAACGGAAAATCTATGTCGCCAAACCCTCGCCAAATAAACACCACCTGTGACAGAGGAAAATTAGGAATTTCAACAACCCTGCAAGGGGTCCCAACGAAAGAACGCTGAAACTCGCAAAAAGTGACTTTTCAACCGGAGAGAAGGCATTTCATCCCCCTTTAACTAAATCACAAGTAAACGAAGAAAAATCTACTAATTAAAGCTCATAACTGAAATGCAATTAAAGTTAGAAAAACGAAAGTTATGCCAAATTAAAGAGCTAATTTTTCTGCAACTAATGATATTAAATACTAAGAAATCAAATTAATTTTTGACATGAAAAACTGAGTTTATTACGTGAAAAAAATTCACTTATTATAAAAATTCACACTGAGTTTATTATAAATTGTTTGCGTGTACAAGATTGAAGACGCAGTTCGCGTAAACTCGGAAAGCTAAAATATATTACACTAGAGTTAATAGGCCCAAAAAGAATATAACCAAACTTGTGTAGCTGAAATTTTGAATAATTACAAATTAAAATTTTGATTTTTATGAATCCCTTAAATTAAATTAAATTCGCTACACAACAATTTCTTTCCTTATCCGAGCTTTCAACAGCCTGGTCAATGAGTTTTTGCACATCTTTTTGTTTAAATTCTTGCTCTCTTTGTTGCACAAAGAATAATTTATCTAATGGCGTAATTAACTTCCGTCCTAAAAATAATTCTGCTGGAGTTTTTCCCGTAGTATCGTGATTTGCCGTTCTTAAAGCATAAGCTAACTCATTTATTTAGCCATCCCAGCGCTTGTGATGTGTGCTAACATAACTTCGAATTATTTTTAGAATATTTTTATTAACTCTTTCTGCGATGTTTGCCTGTGGTCTATACGGAACCATTTTGATATGGCGTATGCCAAGTCCAGTGCAAATATTTTCAAATATTTGGCTAACGAATTGTTTACCGTTATCGCTAATGACTTTTATCGGTGCAACGTATTTTAAAATGTATCTGTGTAAGAATGCATCTGCGACTGTTTTGGCTGACGCGCGTTTAAGTGGAACAATTTCTGTCCATTTTGAAAAATGATCTACACTTACTGAAAGAAAACGATTTTTATTTAACTCACTCTCGGGGAAAGGACCAAGAAGATCTATGCCTAAAATTTCATTCGGAAATGTAGCGCAAATGCTATTTAAGTACCCGGCCGGGCTGTAATTAATATCATTTATTAACTGACATTGATTGCAGGACCTGACATACGCAGTTACTATTTTGTATAATTGCGGGAAATATACCGCCTTGCGTACCCTTTTTAAAGTCTTTCTGACCCCTAAATGACCCGCTGTTTTTGCGTCGTGTAATTCCTTCAAAATGCTTAATCGAAGCGAGGCTGGGATGACTAGTTTGTACTCGAGATTTTCGTTTGTTGTTTTCGTATAAAATAATAAATTATCTATTATTTCATAGTTTTCTGCTCTATTTCTTATCGCATCGATATCTGTATGTTCAAAGCTTTCGGGGTCTTTCAAATATGCATACATACTTCCAAATTCAGGATCAGCTTTCAGTTCAGCGATAATTGTATCTCTAGAATCTAAAATTTTTGAAGTCAACGCAGCGCATTTAAGTTCATTACCTGCATCGTCCAGTTTTATACGAGAAAGTGCGTCAGCTACATTGTTTTCCTTACCCGGTTTATATTTTATTATTAGATTATATTCTTGGAGTTTTAAAGCCCATCTTATTAACCTGGGCGTTAGGTTTTTCCCCGAGTAAAGTCTACCAACAGCCGCATGATCCGAAAAGACTGTTACTGGCGCTTTGCCGAAATAAACTCGAAATTTGTGTACAGCCATTAATACGGCTAATGTTTCTCTCTCTGTAGCTGTATAATTCCTTTGTGTAGGGTTCAAAGTTTTACTAAAAAATGCCAAAGGATGGCCATTTTGCATGAGAACAGCAAATACAGCATAGTCCGATGCATCTGCTGCAATTTCCAGGTTTTCGTTCCCCTCCGGGAATTTCAAAACAGGGGCATTGATGAGCGCTTCTTTTAACCTTTCAAATGCGGTCTTTGCTTCTGCTGTCCACGTGAATTTACTTTTCTTTCTTTTAATTACTAACAAGGGTTCAACAATATTAGCAAAATCTTTTATGAATGACCGATAATAAGAACATAACCCAAGGAAAGAAGAAAGTTTCTTGGCGGTGTTGGGAGGTGGGAAATTCTTGATTGCTTTTATTTTTGAATCTTGAGTTTCTATACCATTTTGCGAAATTTTATAACCCAGATATTTAAGTTCTTTAGTTGCGAACTTGCATTTTGAGGCGTTAATTGTAAGACCGGCCTCTTTTAATAATTTAAAAACCTCTTCCAAATCTTTAATATGTTGTTCCAAGGTACTACTCGTTATAATTATATCATCTAGATAGATTAAAGTCGATTTTCCTAGAACAGGCTTTAGAACAATGTCCATAGCTCTCTGGAATGTTGCCGGGGCCCCACACAACCCAAAGGCCATGCGTAAAAATGCATAAGTGCCCGATTTCGTTATAAACACGGTTTTATGTATGTCTTCGGGTCTCATAGCTATTTGATAGTAGCCAGACGTTAAGTCCAACGTAGTCATGTATCTTGTAGATTTAATCTTTCTAATAATTTCCTCTATAACCGGCAAAGGGTAAACTGGGAATTTAGTAACACTATTAAGTTTCCTGTAATCGATAGCAAACCTTCAAGCCCTTTTATCCGAAGGAGGAAACTCGTTCTTTTTCCTACATAGTACGACTGGACTCGGGTACTCACTATTTATGGGCGTTATTATTTGGTTCCTCAACATTTCCTGAATGTGTTCTTCGATAATTTGCTCTTTCTGTTTATCATAGCGGTAAGGTTTAGTCCTACAGGGTTTGTCGGTAGTTAGCTGTATCTCATGCGTAACTATTTGACAACTACCAGGCCGTTCTGAAAACAAGTTTGAAAAAGTACTCACCACTTGCTGGATGGCTTGGCTTTCATGGTCATTCAAATGGCTAAGGTAGACTTGCGGTTGTTCCACTGGTTCCACCACCCTCCGATCCATCTCCAGCACAATAGAACTTTCCTGAAAATTCAGTTTGGCCTTCGCGGCTTTTAAAAACTCCATACCTAAAATAAGTGGACTTTGCAAGTTTTTTACTACAAAAATTAATACTTTAAGGCTTTCGTTTTGAACCTGTATTTTTAAAGATAGTTTTCCAATACATTGACAAGTTTGTCCTTGCGCTGCTATAATTTCTGTCTTTTTATTTTTAAATAATCGTAACCTATTAAAATTCTTCTTAAAAAAATATCACTCATAAAATTACCTTCTGCTCCTGTATCGATTAGGGCTTCTACTGGTACATCGCCAACCAAGACTTGTATAATTGGTAATTGTGAGTTTTTTACGATGACCGTATTTAAGTATCTTCTTGAGGGTTTTTTCAAAACGTCCGGGGTCTGGACCCTCGCTTTTACAGGCCCCTCTACTCGTTTAAAGCTTTCCTTTCAACTTCTGCCTTCTGGGTACGCGGACGGTTGTTTTCAAATTTCCTTTTTGGGACTTGACCTTCGAGCTTCGATGAGTTAGCTTGATAGCTCTTTCCCCCATAAGAGCGGTTTGCATTTCTGGTCTGCTCATTTGAAGATTGCCTTCGGATACTTTGAGAATACGATGCCCCTCTAGCTTTTTCCGCTATTCTGCGATTTTGGAACTTGACCGCCAATTCGAAGAGCTCCTGCAATGTGCTTGGGTTTCTAATTTCGAAGTAATCTTGAACAGCAGGTAGCAATCTTGGTAAGATTATTTCAATAATCTCCGCTTCGGGTTTCTTCCCATACAGCATATCCGTCAGCTTAATTTTTCGCAGAATAAAGTCCGTCAACTCTTCTATATTCCGTTGATAAAACTATATAGTTCGGCTTCTAGCTTTGATCGGTCTTTCACTACGGGGAAGGCCTTTAATAACGATTTTTTGAAATTTTCAAATGTATATGTCTGGCCTCCGAATTCCCCTAATAAAAATTTGCCTATATTCTTCCACCATAGCGAGGCCTGTCCTCTTAGCGCAGATGTGGCGATGGCAACTTTTTGTCTTTCAGGCACAGGGTAGAGCTGGAAGTGATTTTCGAGGCCTTCTAGAAATATCGCCATCGAAATTTTTCCGTCGAAATTGACGTTTGGCTTGATTGACGCTCTGAACGTCTGGACCAGGTATCCAAATCCTTCCAATTGGCTTGCCATTTCTTGTTGTTTTCCAGCAGCTTCCATCCAATTTTTGGCCATTTCAGTTCGACAAGTGTTCGGGCGCCAATGTAATGTTTCGCGCTCCCAACCTGCACGCAACAATAGTGGTGACTGCTATGAACTGGAAAGTACACAAAGTCTTGAGAAGGGTTTAAATCCCTTTTTATTCAACTTTAGAAATTACAGATGCGTGCTCTTGGTGCTCACAAACTACGCCGACCCGGCGGTAAAATAAAAATAAGAAACTAAAAATGAATACTAACAAGTGACTACCTACGAGGCTCTCTAAAACGTAACTAACCTAACCGCGTTCTAAGATACCGCTGATAATTCAGCAAACTTCTGAATATTACGTTGAAAGATTTAACTATCTACTGAGGCAAGCAGACAGGCCGAAACGCGCGGTTCTTCAATTTCTACCTAGCCATCTCCATGCTCGTGAAGCAAAAAAAGCACTCTTTCGAACTCGTTTCCCTTCTTTTTAACTCAGAGTACTTCCGCTGACTATTTTGAATACTTTGCGCGTTCTACTAAAATTTACATACTCTGGCATTGGCAATGCCAGGGGAAAGTAAGGCTTGACAGGAAAGATAGTTTAAACTTAAAATAAATGTTAGTTAAAATAAATATAAACCCTACAAACTAACTAACTGCATTATTAAATTTTCATTTCATAGTTAGCAATATTTATTACTGGGCTTGCTACAAGGTAGTGCTGCATAACCTACAGAATTAGTATTCCCATTAGTTTTCTTTATATAGGAAATGATTTGAAAGTAAATGACTAGCAGTTACAATTTAGTAATATCTCCGATAAATAGAAAACATAGACGGTTTTCATCAATTTTAATGTCATACCATGGTTAACCATAGTGGAATTTTATCTATAAATCAAGTACCAAAGGAAAGGAAAAACTTGTGTCCGTTCTCCGAATCAAAAATTTGAAACCTGAATGATAAGGCAAAACTTTTCAGCCTACCAATGGCTATAATTTTAGTACGACTGACATTTTAATTACAACTTTTATATTGGCAAATATTTTAAAGTTTATTTAGAAGTACCAAGAACTACTGAAGATAAAGGGTCAAATTATTATTGATCAATATAAGCATCTAAAAATAAAATTACTGATATTTTTGCCATGAGTAGAAATTATTTATACAACATTAAAAAAATTTAGAGACTGAAGATTAGATACAGAAGGGCATGCGACACTGTAATAAGAAGATAGCAGAAACAAAAAAAAAAAAAAAAAAGAGAGAGAGAGAGAGAAAATGTTGTTCGGCATTATAAAGAAGGCAGATAATTTTGGTTTATCGATCTCATTAGTTACACCATTTTATTTCATTTTATTTAGTTTTCTATTTTTAACTTCTTTTTATAATCTAGCTCCACACGTGTCCGAGTGAATATGACTATGAAACGTTAGTAATTTCATCATGCATTCGATATCTGATTGAGGAATAAGTTAGTGCCTGTATGCTTTGATATTTGCTACGTGTATAATGCAAATGCAGTACTAATCCGTTTTCTTAAGAAATTCTTAGTTCTAATTGACCTTGGAAGTATATTTAAAGCTCCTTGAAAGTTTCTTGTTGTTGCTGGTGCGGTTAATCTCACTTGTGTGACGTAATCAGAACAATTTCTGACGTAAACCCATGAAATTTGCCGTGGCAAGGCGTGCAAGACTGCGCATGTCGCTGGGCTGAGCCTTAACACGTTGAGCGCGGCTCCGGTCCCTGGTGACCGGCAGTGAACTTTCCGTGTGGCCGGCGTCGGTCCCTGGGGACCGGCACTGGAATTTTCGTTTGGCTGGCGTCGGTCCGCGGGACCGACAGTATTAAAGTTAAAAAATAATATAGTCTCAATGAAATGTGATCAAATTTAGATTTAATGAAATGTATTGAAACATTCTAAACAAAAGTACGGCTTAGCTTTACTTAGCTTTACGGCTTAGCTCGCTGCCGGCTGAACGGAAAGGACAGCAAATTTGGCGCCGCGCTCAACGTGTTAAGCACTACGTAGGTGACAGAATGACTTTGCTCAGTTCCGCACCAATGCTGAGTACAACAGAATATCCCGAAGGACGAGTCCGACTGTCTCAAAACCCCTCTTCCCTACCACCAAGAGAGAGAGGCCTTTTGCCTCGCCATACATTTTGAATGCCCCCATTACACGCCGTATATTTTGAAGGCACAGAAATTATACATTTACAAACATCCATGCCTTCTTCGAAATTTGAAACCAAACACATCGGTACTGCAGTCAGCATCACCAAACAGTATACCATTCAAATGGTCTTGAAAGTTTTATAACTCTCTATGAATGCGTCATATTAATGAATCACCTACTTCTTTGAAAATAAAAAAACTCGAAGACTTCACTCTTAGAATAATATCTTCATATGTTAAAAAAAACCTAAAACAAGCTAATCAAGAAAATCTTTAAAACTAAGACTTTCTTTTGCTTATGATAACTCTCAAATATAACGATACGTATAATGTAATGAGAAAATATTCAAACTATTAATTTAACAGATGCGTATTCCAATATAAATTTAGCTCATAATTAACAAAGCTTTAACAAGAAAATTTTAACAATTCCCTCATGTTAGTCACGATCAGATGCCACTACAAATGTAATAAAGCTAAAAATTTGTAACAAGAATTGCCGTTTAATCATACTTTCAAAACTCTTTTCTTATTTCACTTCTTAACACGCTCAGCGCAGCGTCGACTGACAATGAACTTTCCTTTCGACCAGCGTCGGTCCCTAGAGACCAATAGTATCAATGTTAAAAAATAAATGCAATAATTTCAATGAAATTTATTAAAACTTATTTTAAAATTTTTAATTTTAATTTATTAAACAATATTCATTGGCACCGTAGGCACTCGTAAAAGGTTCAATAATTGGCTGATTGCCTTTTGGATCAATCCATTCATTTTGTTCACTGGTTTCCTTAGCACTTATGCTACAACTATTATTGTCAAGTTCCATTGCTATTAATGAATTATCATCTTCCAAGGATGACAGCTGTAATACTTGGCGATGCTGAGGTTTGGATGATAAAAATAATTCACTTCACATAGCCCTATCTGACTTCTTTTCTGAACATTTTCGGTCCTATGTGCAATAAATACTTTCAAAAACAAACTAAAATGTTCTATCCTCAAATGCTCTACACACTTCATTGGCTTTTTTCTAATTTATCGTCTCTAAGAGGTCACCATTTTGCCGTTCGTATACGTGTGCACTGGCTGCACCATTGTCCCAGTCCGAAAGAAAAATAAGTTGGAACCATGGAGGTAGGAGAGGTAAGTTCAATCCTACCTCCATAGGCGAAGCAAAGTAATCCTCTGTTCATTCTTCCCGGTGCTCGATCGCTGCCGGCTGAACGGAAAGTGCAGCAATATCGGGCGGTGCATTCAACTTGTTAATTATTTGAGAGGTTTAAGCTTTCGTTTTTCAACCTTTACTTAATAAGCTTCTTTTAAAATACAGAATGGCGTACTTATTAATTTAATCACACGTCGAAAATTCTTTATCTTGCAAAAGAATCTCAAAAATACAAAATTATTCTTTTTCAAAATTTTCCTTGGAAAATCAAAATTACAAGACTGCCTTTGAAAAAATACACATACAAACGCTTGAAGTGCGCTTTTGAACAAACCATCGTTTCACGCTTAGAAAAGAGGCCTTCCAAATCATCAAACTTAATCCTAGAGACATTAAAAATGCAAATTTATAAAGGAAATATTTATTGGAAGCCGAAGAGGTATTTTCAGCTGTCTCTTCTTGAGACCATACTTCCAGTTATGAAGCCGGCTTAGTGCCAGTTGAGCCCGTTCCCCAAAGAGCCTTAACTGTTTCGTTCCCATCTGAACCTTAGAGGGAAAGATTTCAATAATTTTATTCCCAACCTAAGCACAATCGGAAAATATTTCCTCATATTTCATTTGTAACATTGTGTTTTTACACCCACTTTTATTATTAAGAGAACGTAAAGTCAGTGCATTCAACGACCTAACACTTTTTGTCGTTGTTTATCTTGTTGCTATAATTATGTGCAAAAACAATATTGCATAAATATTTTGGTTTTAGTTTTATTTTGCATAAATTTAGTGAAAGTTTATAACCTTATTTTATATATTTCTATGGCATACCCAAAGGCAACTTGTTATAGTCTCCCAAAAATCCTAGCCATTAAAAATATTTTGTCATAATTTTAAAGCAATAAAATTAATTTATTTCATCTTTTTCAAAATTAAAATGCCATGTTTTGTGAAATTTCCATATTAGATTGCAAATTAAGTTCCCTGTAAAAAACCATTTTCAAAAATTTTCCAACATATGCATTTTCCATTGTATATTACATTGAACACAAATCTGTATGCTATATACAAACAACAAAAATGAAAAATTTTCAGATGAGGTATAATTTGGTTTAGGAACAATAAATACACTCTTAGACAAAAAAACGATGCACCACGAAGTACCGAGAAGATATAAAGCAAATTGGACACAAATTGATATGCATACAAATTTCAACGGAAAATGCAAAATTTTACATTTTGGCTGCCAATGAATGAATGGTTGTCGCTACAGCGCATCTGATCTGCGCAACTGGCAGGACATTTAAGAGGAGAAATTACGATTTCAGGTCGTAAATTCTTCACGAATTTCATTCCGTGTACTCTGGTAGACAGTAACTATGCCTGAACTCCAGTGGGTACCTGCCCACACTGGAATACTGGGTAATGAAATTGCAGATGCAATAGCCAAAAGAGCAGCAACTGACCCCCACGTTCGCACACTTGACATGCCTCTCCCGGGTTCGTTCTTAAAAGCTGAGCTCGAGAGAGAATTACTCAAACGTTGGCAACATCTGTGGGAGACAGAAACCACCGGCAGAAGAGTTTACAGATTTTTTTCCAAAAGTCTGCCGGCTTCTAAAATCTGGCTCGTCTCACTTCGCTCAGTATTTAACAGGACATGGTCCCTTCATGACTTACCTGCATCGCTTTAGACGACGCGAAAACGAGCATTGCTCATGCGGGATGGTAGGAGATCCGGACCACTATCTGTTCGCTTGCAGAGAGACCGCCAAATATCATCTTAGGCAACCAGTAGCAAACCACATCCATGCATGGGCCGAAGCTACTTCAAAAAATCGCAATGCATTGAAACGCATATGCGATTGCATAAACATTGCACGCAAAATCTCAGACAGGCTGGAGTAATTCTCAGCCACCATCCTCGTCACCAGCACAGCCCCTGTATACTCTGTACCTGTAGTGAACTAATTTTATCTTAAGTTAGCTTATTCGGCTTTTCTTATTCCCTGTATATATTTATCTCCTTGAACTGTAAACCTTGAATTATGAACCTTGAACTATGTATTTTGCCTTATTTTATGTATTGTTTCCACTGTTTTGCCTTTTTTTTATTTTATGTATTGTTTTACTTTCTAGTATTTTACTTCTTATTACTTTTAGTATTTGTAACCACCTATCCATTACTCTGTAAATATGTAACTGGTATTGTTCTTCACGCCCGCAATGCACCCTTCTTTCATCATGCACTATCGTCTTCGTCCAGCATTTGTTTGCACTGCCCCCAGCAGTCGTCTTGAGCACAATATGTATTTATAAGTGTGTCTTTTGTTCAAGTTTTTTTCCGTCAGCGGGGCTACCTGGCCGATATGCTAACTACCCAGTGGACCGGCTGCCTCGCTGTCGATGGAAAGAAAGAAAGTAACTATGCCTCGCATACAGGTGCGAGAACGATATGCGCAAATGTCAGAATTTGAGAGAGGTCGTGTAGTGGGCTCAAAGAAGCCGGTTGGTCTTCGACATAGAAAATTCCGCGAAGCTACTGACTAGGATCTGTACCTAGGCCACGGGGGTATAAAATTTATGAACTTGGTGGTTCTGAAGGCCCCAGGAAAGGTCACTCATTGGCCGGCCTCGGGGTCTGGAATGTCCTGAGCGGTTGGATGCGTAGCCGGGGGCTTTTTCCCGCCGGTTTGCAGGATAACGGCCCTCTGCGTTGGGCTCGCCCATGCGACTGGCAGGAGCAATTGACGACCAGTGCTCTGCTCCCCTGGAAGAGTAATAGTGGAGGTTGAACGTCCACGAAGTGCCCAAAGGGGGGTGGACCTGTAGTGTGAGAGTTCGAGGAGCAGGGAATGCCCAAATTTGGTTTCGTTATCGGTGAATAGCTCGAGATTTGAGCAGGAGCGATGCCACAATTAGACAATGTTAATGTCAGAATTTGAGAGAGGTCGTGTAGTTGGGCTTAAAGAAGCCGGCTGGTCTTATCGGCGAATAGCTCGATATTTGAGCAGGAACGATGCCACTATTAGACGATGTTGGCAGGAATGGGTGAACCATGGACGCACACAGCGTCAAGAAGGAAGCGGGTAGGCCTAGAGAAACGACAGAACGGGAAGACCGAGCAATCTTCAGAGTGGCACTCGCAGCTCCAGATGCATCATTATCATCGATTTGTAAGTGCAACTAGTGCTTCAGTGACCTCAACGACCATTCATAGACGGCTCACAGAAAGGGGCTATGGTCAATTGACCTCTGTACAACGTCAAGCCCGTTTGCAGTGGTGTCGGGCTCATTCGTCCTGGAATGTCACTGACTGGAGTAGAATAGTCTTCAGTGATGAGTCCCGCTTTGAACTGACCTCCGATGACCAGTGAAGGCGAGTCTGGAGACGCCCCGGACAGAGGTGTGATATCAACCTGACTGTCTGACTGTCTTCCGGCAGACAGGCCGACAACTAGGAGTGATGGTCTAGTGTGCCATTTGATTTCTTAGTAGGTCCCCTTTGGTTGTCATCCGTCGCAACCTTACAGCACAGCAGTAGGTCGACGAAGTTAACAGGCCCTTTGAGTTGCCCTTCAAGGCACGCCGCCCTGGGCGTACATTTCAGCAAGATAATGTCCCCCCACACTGCACATGTTTCTACTGTTTGCCTTAGTGCTTGCCGAACATTACCTTGGCCAGCAAGGTCGCCGGATCTCTCTCCTATTGAGTACGTTTGGAGTATTATGAGCAGGGCCCTCCATCCAGCTTGGGATGTTGACGATCTAACACGCCAGTTGGACAGAATTTGGCACGATATCCCTCAGGAGGACATCCGCAACTTCTATCAATCGATGCCAAGACGAATAACTGCTTGCATAAGGGCCAGAGATGGACAAACGCGTTACTGACCTTTTCACTTTGTGAAGCTCTATCACTTCAATAAATCAACCAATTTTTCTCAAACTATAATCATTTGGTTTTCTGTACATGTACATCACTTTTACCGATTTTCGACCCATTCAAATAACTCCTTAGTTTTTTTTTTTTTTCTAAGAGTGTATATAATATAGATTAATAGCCGTTTGAATTTTATTTCCCTTATTCTTTTACTATTTTAAGTACGTTTATTTTAAGATGAAAATAAAAGTAATGAAAGAGGGAAAGGCATATTATGAAAATTTTCGTGCAGCAGGGAAGCTTGGATTAATTTGAAAAGTCGTCTATCTCTGCGTGATGTCGCCATTAGTTCTATTATTTATTTCTTAAGGCGAAATAGAACTTTTAGCTAATTGGGCATTGGGCGGTTTAAAAACGATATACTTATGTTTAAAGTGCATTACTAAATTTGCATCATCAGCACAAATAACGGACATTTTCTCTTTATATATACCATTATTACAATTAATAAATAATCTGCCGAACTTTGCATTATTTATATCCTCTACAAAAACCTTTTAAATCATTTTAAACTGAGTTACGAAACGAAGTATGAAATGATATAATTCGAGGAATTTTTTGTAACAATTGCGTAGCATCTCGAAATGATTTTGATTCTCATTTTATCCGAAATAGCATCGGTTTTCATTTCCTTGAGTAATAGAGATTATATTACAATAACACAACAGCTGTGATAAAATGCTTTTAAGGTTTTGCAAGTGCTTATAAATTAGTATAAAACATATTCAATAAAAATTATTTCAGTATTTCTGTACATTCATGATATTCTCCAGCTTCATATTTAATTCAGTACCAATGTTTTCAATACCAACAAAATGCACTGCAATTTATTTATTGTTTTAGAAAGGAATTTGCAAAAGTATTTAAAAATTTTAAGTCAAATACCTCCTAGACTTTCATTTTAAGAATTTAAAATAACGCAATAATTACTTAGAAAAGCAAGAAAAGTAATTTTTTCTAGCAATTATTTTATTGATGTTTTCACTCATTTGCTAAAATTTTGTAATACGGCTTAATATTAAAGTTATTTACTAAATTTCTAAAAAATGTTTACGCGGCTCACGACTGAAGTTGAGTATTCAGTTTTTAAGTTTTTATAATGTAGCTAAATACTTCTACATATTTCCAATGAAATTTTTTCTATTTCTGAAATCCTGGATTGTCTGCTTTATTCTTTTTCTTTGGTACAGCATTTCTTTAATCTCTTCTGATTGGGGGCACTTCCACTCCGTTAAGAAGAAACTCGGAATACTCCGTGTTTTCCTTTAATCGCAGAATAAATTCAAATATACTGGGGTGACTTTTCCTAAAACTTCTATTTATTTTATTATTTCAGCTTTCTAAAACATTCATTGTTCTGTGACTTTTATCATCCCAACAGTTTTATGCACCACCAATAACGTCATTTTCTAAGCATTGTTCGACCAAATATTTATTGTAAGTTTCTTCTTATTTGCATCTTTTTATTATACGTAACTTCCGTCGTCTACTTCTTCTAAAGAAATGTACGCTAATGCATAACACATTTTGAATGTGATATTTAATTTCTTGATCTCCTCTATAGTGGTTTACTAAACCTAAGTTTTGATTCATCCTTCAAAAACATGGTTATAATGGACTAGAAAGCCCGTCGGTCATACGAAATGATCGCTGTTATAGATATTATAAATTGTAATTAAAATTATTTGTGCAAAGGTGTCTGCTAATTCAAACTGAATTACCCAGGGCAAACGGTGAGGACACCCCTTTGCTTACTGCCCCACGGGGTTTCTCCCTTCTACTTGCTTAATTGCTTAAAGTAGAGTGCAATGAAGGAAACCACTGGCGGTACATTTCTTAAGAGCCACATCTAGCTCAATAAACAAAGGTGATTTAAATAATAAAATGTTAATTCACATATCAAAGATCTCTTTGTACACAACATTTCTTGTGTAGATCTTTCCATCATTTTTAAGCTCGCCTTGCAGAGGATCATCAATTATTTTTAATTTTACATCCGTTCTTTCACGAACTCCTGAACAGGCAACATAAAGTTGACCGTGTCCAAATGTAGGCTCAGGTTAAAAAAATGCCAACCCGCTTAATTGTTTGGCCTGAGACTTATTGATGGTCATAGCAAAGGCAAGTTTTATAGGAAATTGTCTGTGTCTCAATTGAAACGGCAACCCTGTGCCGTGGCAACTTCTCCCCATTGGCAAGTACAATTACGCAAGCAACCAATAAACTATCGGCGACAAACATACACTTAAGTCGCATATATATGTATGGGGTGAAGTAACATCATCTCTTCCGAAACGGCTGGCTCCCGGGCTTAGCGAAGCACACCTTCGATTCCGCAAGTCCCTGGCACGCCATTTTGACCATTCGCGTCTTCTTGGGAATTTAATTAGCCGAGATATTAATTGAAAACTAATTTTTCTCTACGTTTTCCCTACATTTTTCATTTTCTTTCTTGGGTTTTCCCTATTAGAGGGATTTGGGTACGTGCCAAATTCTTTTTTCTCGAATATCTACGGAACGGCGCCGAGTTGAAATTCGAGACGCGTATCCTCGGATTCCAAAAAATTCTCCGTATCTATCGATACCGTTCTCATCTTCGTACGACTTTAATCTGTTGAGATATTAATTAAAAACTGCGGAAACGTTAATTTCCGCGCTCATTTTTCCGAGTGGCAACAATAAACTATCGGCGACACACACTTTAGCTGCTTATATATATAAAGAAGCTACAGCATTTTGTATTTGGCACTATTGATTGAGGTTGTTTAGTTGTATTTGAATTTGTCATTGGAACTATTGCTGTAGTGTATCTTCTCATATTGCTGTCATTGATTTGCATTGTCTTGGGTCCTCCTTGAAAGCTATGATTGCTCGTCACGTTTTGCGAACTTGTCCGATTGGATTGTCTTGCTCTTTGGTACTTCTCTTCTTCCCCCTTTCTCCGTTTTCTCATCTGAGATTTTCTCCGCGTCAGGATTTCTTTATACCAAGTGCCTTTGGGCTTTAATTCTGAAACCGGCAACATTGCTCTTCGCAATAGCTCGGTCAATTATAGAGTCTAATGTCAGTCCAATAAACGCGATGATTTCAGCTACCAATAGCTTTTTAAAAATTTCCTATTTCAGTGCGAACGGTGTCATAAAACAATATCAAGAACTTAAAGATTATCTGTATAACAATAGAACTGCAACAATAGAAATGTAGTCCCTGTAGCTAATTCCTATAAATATTTAAGTGTTTACATAGATAAGTCTCTACACTTCATAGATCATATTTCTTCCATCTTAAACAAAGCAAGTGCAGTCTACATAGCAATTTATCCTATTATTGGCAAAAAATCAAAACTCAGCCCAAGGACAATTCATCAAAATTCTTCATGGTGGTAACTTGTAAATTTTAATTTTAAAATTTACTTGAACTCTGAAATTGGACTCTATCCTATTATTTGTGTTGCATCTTATACTTATGTTAATCGAGAAGCTTTTTTTATTCAAGATTTTTATGTTACTATTTCACTTTTTAATTATTTTGTATGAATTTTTACTTTATCGTATGATTCTATGAACTTTTGAACTTTTTACGGCCTATCTAGCTACTGCATACTTCTGAAGGACTTTGAACTCTTATGCCATTCACAGCTTCAAACTGTCTTCGCGCCATTTTCATGATGTCTCACTACTGCTTATCCTGCACTCTTACTAGCTATATTGCACTCACCATCTGCATTTGCCATATAACTCACTGCACCTGCCTGCATGCTTCAATTTAATGCCATTGCTTATCACTGCACAATTTTTATGATGAACGCCTACTTTCGTAAGTATTAAGATATGCCTGCTCACGCAGCTGAATTTTCTTCGCCCACGGGTGTTGGTACTTCCCTAGTACCATTTATTTGGAAATATCTTTGCCTAGTGCACTTTAACGCGATCTACTGGAGAAAACTCTTTAGTAGTTAATGACCAGAAAAATGTAAGTCATAAGTCATTCAGTCCTATAAAGAAAAACGTTCTTAAGAGCATTAATAACAGTAATTCAAATTGAATTTTTAGCGGTTTGGCGGGCCCATGTTGGTATTTTCTTATTCAATAAACGAAATTTATCTGTCTCATATTTCTTTCTTTTTATTTGAGAGAAACGCAGATATAACTGGCATTATTATTTGTTACATCATCGTAACTTCCAATACCTTCATAAATACTAAACTTTAAAATGGACATGAAATGAAAGTTTCGTAACCAAAGCACTGTTCAGTTTCTTTTATCCATACCGCCATGAAATAATAAAACATTTTCGAAATGAGTACATGATGTGACTATCATCAAATAATAAAAAATTTCAGAATAGTTTCTAGAATAATAAAAAATTTTCATTATGATGTTTTCTGCATTATCTGAATAGCGAAAAACCTTATGGAGATTTCTGTACATTGAAGATTTTGTTGATTGAAAGTTCGGTATACTAATAACGAAAGCTAAATCCTTAGCTAAAGCCTGAGCAAATGTCTTTAGTATATATTGTAGAAACGGTTAATAAGTTTTTCGAGATTCTCAAAGAGAACTCATTTTACGTTTCTGTACTTGAATTTTTATTTCATATCCTGTGCATACATGAAATTTCTGGTCAACGACTTTCTCATCTGTACTTTTGCGTATACTTCTACTGCAATTATTAAATTGGACAGCCCTATGCATATTTCCACTTTTATATGTATGTTTCAATCTAAAGGATCTGCTATCATAAAGTAGGCCTTTCTGGTCCTTCTGAGTTTTAATATATTAAGACCTTATTAAAAAAAACTTCTAACGTAACCAGTACAATAAGCTAATGAAAGAAAAAAGGGGAACGAATTTGCTTCTAGAAATTGATTTTTAAGAGAAATCAAACGCGAAAATAGGCTAATGCGAATCACATAATAATTTTGGCATAAAAAACCTAGGGTGAAGTGTCTTTAATTCACTTTCCTTTATTTTATACGAAAGAGTGGAAACCGCAGGTTGATATGGGAATGAGTAGCAAAAGCTATTTCTGGTTTGGAGAAAATCGGAAATAAAATCATCAAGGCTCTTTTAGGATAAGGTTATTTTGGTCCATCACCATTCGATATGCCACAGTTTCAAATAGTACACTGGTGTTGCCTAAAAACCCTAAATAAATAACGAAGATTAAAAATGGCGTTCCTGATAACACACACAAAAAAAGCCATTTCATATCTTCTTAAAAATAATTAGATCTAGAAATAATGCTATTAATAGCGTTATTTCTATATCGAATTATTTTAGCACTGGCTGTTCGATGCAGCTTCATTCATTAAAATCGCATAATTACCTCGATATTAATTTTCAGAAACATATAAATGCCAAACAATAGCTAACTTTGAAAAGTTTTATGTTTTTATGAAACATAAATACAGACATTATAATATGTGCATTAAATGAAAAATTATATGTTCAAAGATGCATGATTTTTCTTTGTTTTGCGTACAATTCAATGTAGATATACGCACATAAATATCTACTTTTTGTGTATCACACTTTTTGTTTGGTACTTAACCTAATTTTTTTACAGAAAGCTTTAAAATATTTTTGAGGTTCAGTATTAAGTGCATATTATATACTACATACATTTTTCTTATATTATTTAAATATTTGGTTTATCCTTCAGATTATATTTGGTTTATCTTTTACTCTTCATTTTCAGCACAATGTTGGTAGTCTTATAACATGGTTTTAAAATTTTACTGTCCAACGCGTTTTACTAAGAATAATTTATTCAAAAATTTCTCATAAAATGAGACATGTCATTTGTTCCTAGTGCTTAGAGGTATGCCTTTATAGAATTAACCACACGTTAAAGTTCTTAATTCTAAAAATATAACATCAGAAAAGAAGTCAAAAAGAAAACTAAAAAACAAGGCGTGAGAATGACCAGTTCTTACAACTGATGACTGGTGAATGAGGAACGCCAAATATGACTTGTGAGCAGAGTCATGGAATGTTATCTCTTGTTTTGAAAGTTCTTATGAAAGGAAGCGAAGGTCGAAAAATAGTTTTCCGTTTTATTATTTTATTATAAATTTCCCGGAGATTGCTAATATCGCCTTCGTTGCTATGGGCTTAGAAGTGACTTTCTTAGAGACATAGTTTTCATGGTATGTTAATATCAACAAGAGCAGTCGTCCTGAGTAATAAGGGAAAAAATTAAATTATCCCGATCCAACAGCTAACATGCACAAACCATTACATACTTTTAATATTTTTTGCTTTTAAAATTAATGCAAGCTTATACTATAGTTTTAAAAATCTCTGAAACTTAGTCATAATATGAAAAGTCTCTGGATGATAATCTATATTTCATAGGATACAAAATTTTGCTATTGTATCAAAAAATTAAAAAAATCCAAAACTAAAGAAATAGTCAAACGAAAAACCCTTATTTTATAACATTGTTATAAAAACATATTGTTAAGAATGTTTGCTATTTTTTTCTAAAAGTTTACTTAAGTAAATCTATGACGATTGAAATTACGCTCAAACTTTTTGAAAATCAACTATTAAAGTCTGAACAGCATGCAATGGAAGCGAAAATAATATTGTTACGAAATGTACAGGCGCGGTGGGATAGCTTTCTCGCAAAGCAGGTTTAGGGTTGCCATAAAATAGCAAGGGAAGGCAGGGTTGCCACATTTGGCGACCAAATTGGCAATATGCCATGGACGGATGGAAAACCTTCTGGAACGAATTCTTACCGGTTTAGCCCAAAATGTTCTCGAACACAAGCCAAAAACTATATAAACCCTGCTGGTACGCAGAGTTAGTCAGTCACGAAATAGTTAGTCAGTCCGTGCTGAGTCGATCGAATTGACAGTCGGGCAGCGAGTGCCGAGTGCAACGAAAGAGTCTCTTAGAGTATCGCTGTTAGTGCATCGTCGAGAGAGTGTGTTAAGCTCCGGGAACGACTAAACCGAAAAGTCGGGAGCTGTGCTCTGTGTGTCGTCGAGTGCATCGTGAGTTGTAGCGTGGAGAGTCTCGATAGTACGTGGAGTTCCGAGAACGACCAAGCAGACTCGGGAACTGTACTCTGGTGCTTTGCAGTGAAGCTTTTTCCACCGCTATAGCCTGATAACCTGAAGGCTGTGTCGCTGATTGTTCCAGCGAGTGTATAGTAGATCTTCGATGACTGTAAAACGGGACTTTCGGGCTGTCCTGATTAATATTGGCTAAATAAAGTGTGTTTCGGTACTTCATCAAGTGTTGTCGTTATTCACTCCAAATCCACACGAACCCCGTGCGCCAAGAATAATTCAGTTGGCGAACTTCTTAATATATGGTAACCTAGTTTCCTTTCCTTTTTACATTGTGTATGAGCGGAAGAAAAATCACATTGTTCCTACTTTCAAATAATTTTTAAAAAATACCTAAACCACGTTTGATGTTATTATCGCTTTCAACAAATACCCCAAATTTCAAGAGGCGCCAATATATATAAATATTCATACATATCTTCAGAAATTTTGAATAAAAAACTCTAATTTTTTGCAGGTATGCTTAGAAATACATCTAGTTTAAGATAATGATAAACATTTTATAGATTATAATGCAAAATATTTTTCGTAAAACTTATAAAAATTATTTAACAATACATATTTTAAAAATAAATCATAAAAAATCTGATGTGTACACCACATGACTTCCTTGTACGGAATATTAAATTATACGCATTTTTTTCTTGAATTTCATTTAAATTGATTGGATTGAATTAAATCTACTTCGTCGACAGCGCATAAACCACAATAGGATAAATGCACTCTTTAAAATTCACTATATTTGTTTACTATAACGACACTCTGAATGCACAAAATTTATATCATTTGAAGAATTATCGTTGCCACATGTTCTATTCAAATACTATAATAAAGCTAAAGCGATGTATGAAAGAAATTAAGCGAACAAAACAGAAAAGAAACAGTTTTTCACAAACGATTTAGTATTTCTCATTAAATTAATTCAGTTCTCATTTAGTGACAAGGCAAAAATACATAAAAACTCAAAATATCTGCAATAAAAATTACGAAGTAAATCTTAAACACTTATTTCCTCGAAAAAATTCCAGAAAGGATTAAGCATGATTTAATTCGCAATAATAAATGAAGGCTTTGTTTTTGTGTTGCGAAGCTTAGTTTTTCTAGATTGGCAACAAATCTACAATTCTGCTGTTTCAAATGTAAACAAATATGTCCGCCATGTTATTTAAAACTTGCCGCTCTTAAAAAGCTTTTAAATTGTTGATAATTGTACAAATATTGATAAAAACAACATAATTCAATCATTTTTAAAGCAAAAAATTTACAATTTACAAACATATAAGAGTAAAGAAACTGAGATCACTGAGCCGGGTAACAGAGTGAATATATATATATATATAAATATATTTATATACGTTTGGTGTGGCCGATTGCAACCAAAATACGAGGTGCACATCTACATGTTATAGCAATCCTATATACAAAATTTCAACGTTCTGAGGCTACTCGTTTTTGAGTTATGCGAGATACGTACGTACGTACATACGTTCGTACAGACGCCACGAAAAATTCTCTTCAGAATTTATTTTAAAGCAGTTTTACATTTTTTTTTTTTTTTTTTTTTGAGGAAAAGAGTTTTTTATTCTCTCCTTACGTACAGATATCAAGTAAAAACATCGTTAAATTGCATTCGATAGCGGTCAAAATGGATATTTTCGTTGAAATATGTTGCCTGAAACTTTTCGCGATTACAATACTTCCTTTTTACTTCGTACAAGGAAGTAAAAAGGGGCGAATTTTATGTGAAATAAACCTAAATTTCGAAATGTGAAAAGAAGAATCAAATAAGTTTAATAAAAAAACAGAGATTTATAAATATATACCTAATTCAATTAACATTGAGGAGCAAAAATTTTGAGAGCCAGATTTTAAAAACTACGTGTGCGATTTTTGCAAAACTTGACAGTTTGGCATAATTTGAGTCGTAGAATCGAAATATGGAAAAAAATTTACATGTCATTTCAGAAAAGTCCGATTTTATGTCAAAATACCTGTATTAGCACAATGCTATATATAAATCTAATACATGTCCTAATTCGCGCTTTCGAGACATGAAAAACGCAATTTGAATTTCGTCAATCGGTTTAGTAGAACGGAAGATACAGAACAGTCCCCTCCCCCCACTTTTTTTTTTTTTTTTTTTTTTTTTTTTGGCTCAGTGTACATGTCGACTGAATATGAAATGAAGAATTTCCTCATTGGTTGTACAATGTTGCCCAAACTGTGAAGATCCGTCCCAGTTTTGGTGGTCGAGAGTTTCATATCCTTTTCCTTCCACCCAAACTACTAGAGACGGCTTTCGCCTCGCCAGTATATTGAGTGCTCGCATGCCGCACAGACACCATACACTTACAAATATCCGTGTCTTCTCCGGAATTCGAATCTGGTAGTCAGCATCACTAATCACTACATCGATCACGGCAGCAGCCAAAATTTACAGACGGCGTTTGCTTTGTGAATGCAATATTTTAAATGCATGAGTTTAACTTTAATCCTCACGCTATGTTAATAAGTAACGGCGATCCATCTGTTATCATATGAGGTGTGTGCTGTTAAGCTTAAAATTTAATAAAAATGTTTGTTTTAAACCTTATCCTGACTTGGTATTTTTATTGAAAGATTAGGACAAGGAGATAAATCTCCTGGCAATTTTTAAGGATCTAGAATTTATCATTTAAAAGAGTTAGGTGCCATACATATCTGGATAGGTAATTAGTTATTTTTCCCTTCTTTAAAGAATAAAAGAAATTTTAAATCTTTAGGACGCAAATCTTAGAAGATTTTAATGCAAAACATCCTATTTTTTAGGGGGCTCAAAAAATATCTTTGGTTATATTTTAAGAGCATGTCGTAAGTTCGAATAAACGAATGATCACTAATGATCCTCATCTACGCTTTCGTTAAAAAAGTGGTAGAAGCTGCTTCCATGAAAATTTAGTTTCCTCTATGTTATAGACAATTTTGTGTACAAAACTAGTTTGAATCTGAGGACGTAATTTGTAGTGATCATAATTATATTAAATTTGAAATTGACACATAAGCTTACGAAAATCTTTTCAATGTAAAGAATATGGAATTGGAGTAGATTCAAACTTTAAATTGAGTAATTTTTTGGAGCTAAAGCATTCATGAACTTGTCAAAAATTGATGATTTAAATTATTCAACTGGAAACTGAGCTAGTGGTGTCTAATAAATTTATAAAAACTGTAAATGATATGCAAAATTTTTCAAGAAACTATGTTTCATAAGAAAATATTTCAAATATGTTTCCTAAGAAAAAAATGTTTCTTGGTGGATTTCAGACCAAGAAAAGAGTGTCGCAGTCATGCAAAGAGTGTCGAAATGTCAAAAATACACAGCATATAAAGAATTACAGAATATTAATTTATGGAATTCAAAGAAGAATACGTTAAATACAAATACCCTGTTTTTTTAAAATGTAAGAGATTATCATAGCAACAGAAACTATGTAAAATCTCATCAAACGATTCCTTCAGAATTCTCTTCGATATTCTAAGGGGCAAAATAAAAGATTTCTTTTCTATTAAAATTTTAAAACAGTGTGACGGTTTAAAGCATAAAGACTTGAAGGTTTCATCAGTGTTCGTAGATTATAAATCAATTGATAATAATTTTCATAATAAGGCTTTTCAATTCAATTTTAATACTATGTACACTGAAGAGGGTATGACATTTTCTATATCTAAGCTAGAAAAAAGCAATCTTATCACAACAACCAGAGATAATTTAACAAGAGGTGTTTATTGTCGATATCTATAATGCTAATCCAGAACTCCAGGTTTATTTTATAGAATCAATATCTATAAGAGAGTATTTTTTCTCAATAAAGGGGGAAAAGCAAGAATGCATTATTTAATAAAGAGGGTAAGGCTAAATCAATACCTGACACGTATAGACACATATCTCTTTATTCTTGACTTGAGGTAAAGTTTTGGACCAATTGTTAACAAATAAATTAAATTATTATTTGGGGATCAATGTTATCTTCTCAGTAAGAATCAGTTTGGATTAAATTCAAGTAAAAATACCGATCATTAACTCGGGAGGACGCGCATGGGGTATATTTGACCCACCATCACCTTTTTGAAATGTTTTGTAGAGTATATCTATATAAAAATATATTTTTACTTTCCATATTCTAAAATACTTATCCAAAAATAACGATGCAAATATGAAACGGTTCAAATTATATTTAGCGCATTTAGTATAAAAAAAGCATGTAAACTATTATATTAAAATACAAAAAAAATAATTAATTAAATGATAATTTTATTCTTTTTCTGTATTAAAATACAATTATTACTACATTATTTTATAATAACTATTAGAATAATATTTTGTTTTTTTGCCTGTACAAAAATAATTTATTACCCGTCTGTCTACTAAAGTAATCTTATAATACTGTTTCGTGCGTAATAGATTGATGCAAACATAATTGATGGTAGCTTGATGAAATTTATTTTACCAAAAGAAACACTTCACAGTTCTGAAGTTTTCCACAAAAGCTCTTCATAGTGTCGCAGAGTACAAACAGTAATTACACAATTACTAAGAACGTTAAACACAACGCAATGCAAAGCGTATTTAAAAGACGAACCTCTCACGGATATCTCAATACTTCGAATTCAACTCTTAACTAACAATTAAGAGCAGATGCTCTATTCGGTCTTTTCACCCGGCCGCCGAGAAATCTCTAATAAATAATTATAGAAGGCATATAAGGGCCGGATGCGGTTGGAATTACATTAGGATCAATTACAGTTCTTTATTATTTACACAATACCCATACAAGGCCCGGACCAAAGTGTCACCAAATTGTCAGCAACTTTGGCGACTTTTGGCGATTTACCGCAAAATTTGCCGACAAAAATTAGTCGCCAAACATCATCGCCACCTTGGCGATAGCTCACAATTTAGCGAGACAGTCATTTACTCAATGTTAAATAGACTTGACCCTGTATTCTTACTTCCCCGGAAAAACTTCGCTTCTCTAGATTTTTGTGTTACATTATACAAAAAAAAATACTACAATTTTACATATAAAACTTCACTAAAATTATTGACATACGTACAAAATTTGTAACAATATTTTCATCAGAATTAATGTAAAATTCTCTAAAATGTAATAATATAAAAAGTTATCGAGATTAATCAGAAAAAAAAAACAAATTCAATCAATATATTATAAAAAATCGTTTATATAATGCAAAATGTTATCAAATACTGCTCTTTTCTGATAAATTGTAACATTTGTGACATACTGAGATGGTGTGATCTTGTTCACAAGTTTCATTTTGTATTCGAAAGCGACTACGTTTCATTTATAGGAAGCAAAAATTAAAGATAAGAAAATCCAATGAAAAATTCTTTACGCCAGTTCAAGAAATTAAACTTGACACGAGGACAGGCATAGTGTAAATATGACCTCCTCCCGCCCCCAAAAAAAAGTGTGAAGTTATTATTTAGCGAATTAAAAACTGGTCTAAAATAAAGGTCATAAACATTGATGATAACTTTATTAAAAATATTTAGTGAAACACGGTTTAAGAGGAGCATTCCATTTAATAGAGGCGAGCCAAGTAGACCACACTTGCGTGACTAGTAAGCGGCTAAGTTTGATTTATTCCGATTTGGCAAAACTTTTTTATTGCAGTCATTTAGGTAGCCCCATTCTTCATCAAGTGTTACGTTGCATATCTGTTTTTCTCCTGCTAAATAGTCTTCATACATAGTTATACAAATTGTTCTACTTTAAGCTACAAGCCTCGGTAACAGCTGACGAACATCAGTTTTTTTAAACTTTTTTCAGTAGTAAATCTTCGTTTATTATTTTATTTTTTGTTGCTACAGGTACATTTAAAGACTTTGCAATTGATTCCTGCGTCGGCGGATATTTCTCTTATTACCAATTACTTTAGAAACATTAGAAACAGTATATACCTTTTTTCGGGTATTCATATGGAATCTTCTTTCCATGGAGAAGTACCAACTGACAGTTTTTCCCTTTTCGATTGATAATGCTGCATATTTTGCATTCTGAAATCTTAATACCATGCATTTCACAACGTTTTTTAGAATTTTTCTCTTCGAATCTTTCGGAATATTTCTCTTCGGAAATCGCAAAAACATATCCTCCAGTCCACAGCTTGTTTACGTGAGTCATTTTAATAAGTGAGTAAATTTGAAAGCAGCAGACGATATTTTCATTTCAAATAACAAACTGCTGCCAGAAATTTTTGTTCCAAAACATATGCTTATGTATATATATATTTTATCGAAATCGTTCTAAAATTATGTAAATGTAAAATATATAAACATATAAATGTAAAATATGCAAACATCCACTGTATTTCCAGCTATTTATTTTACTATGTGTGCTGATTATTGTGCTTATTTTCATTACTTTCTGCTTATCTGGACTTGTTATTCAAAGAAGCATCAATGATCTCTTAGCTAGCAACAATTTATAAAAAAAAACTATACTCTATGTATGGTAAAAATTTTACGTTCATTTTTAATAGCTCTTAATTCTTTTTTTCCGCAATTTGATTATATTTCCTTTCTCTCATAAAAATAGTAAAATGCTTTATGATAACTCTTAATGAAATGCGCAGTGACACTACACTGCAATTAGTGACTACTAATTCACTACAAAGTCCGAAATCCGGACCTCTGGGTTTCACCAGCAACCTTTTCTTAAAGTGTTTTTATACTTTACGCTCGCGCATTTGGTATTTTTTCATAATAAAGCATGTGGAGAGTCCCGATTCTTCATTTTACTGACGCCAGTGTGGAATATCACAATTTATAATTTTTTGTTTTCATCACCGCATGATTATCAACACACTGCAGCTTGAGAAATTAGAAATTACTTACCCAGCGATGTATAAACATTTTTTTTATTTTTAATGTCATTAATTGAATACTAAAGAGCAGAGTTTCTTAAACATTTTTCAGTCGCGACCCCTTTCTATCACTGAGATTTTATCGCGACCCCCAGAAACCCATAATATTGACAAAAATTTTGCGAGACGCCATAAGTATTGCGCAAATCCGACATATGCGTAAGTGAAAATGTCAATTTTTTCAATTGTACTGTAATATAGTATTGCAGTTTTAGGTCAATAATTTCTAATTTTAAGACATAAAACAATGTGAAAATTTTAAATAAGTAATGGACGAAATGACAGCGTCACGCGCAAAGCAAGAAAAATTAATGTTTATATTATACGAGTAAAAAGAATGCGTCGAAACGTTTTCATTTTTCCTTTGTCTGTATTGTCTCTTTATATATTTTCAGATACATTGTGTAAAAATATTTGGTAATTGTAAAATTATTATAATAAGTTAAAGAAATATCAAAACTGCTAAAAATTTTAGCGGCCCCCTTGGGGGTCGCGACCCAAAGTTTAAGAAACCCTGCTAAAAAGCATAATAATCATTTATGCTAATGTTACGTTTGGCAATGGTTACTGACTTCAGCTAACTCCGCTGCAAATTGTTAAGTGTGTAGACGAGAAGGAATTTAACAGAAATTTCTTTCCATACGAAAACGAAAATTGTAAATGATACTTATAGGCTAGAAGATTGCATTTAATGCTGTTTGAACTGAGAATATCTGATCTATTATTCAGTCAACCCCAGGACCGATGCCAAAGCTGCTGCAACCGCACCGGGCGGCAGAATTTAAAGGAGATAACATTTTTAGAATTTAAGGAAGCATCGAGCAACAATATTAAGGGATCACAAAATCTTTAGAATATACGGAAGGCAATGGAATGCAATATTTAGAGGTGGCAAAATTTTTAGAACTTAGGGAGGCGCTTGAAATCAGAATTGAAGACCCGCAGAGATTGCCTAAGCTACAAAATGTCTAGCGCCGGCTCTGGATAAGCCTTAATTATATGTGAGAATTTATTTATTCGAGACTCAAATAAACCTTAAGCGTATGCAGGAAATCGATGTACACAATAAATAACTGCATTAATATAATTCAGGCTTAACTTCCTCAGCGCATGATAGAAGCAAGACAAAATTTAGCCGAACAACACGTCTCTAGATGCCACTCTCATGACACTAAGTCAGTAGTGTATAGCGAACACCAACTGAGCCTTGCCAATTTGAAGCTTTTCGAATATCGTAAACAAAAAGCAAAATTTTCCAGTTGAAAGATTTTATGAAAAAATGGGGAAAAGTGGTAATAAATGAAGATAATGTAACAGAGGTTTTTCATTGCGATGGGAATGTCTCAGTCAACAATAAACTAATGAACGGCGAAATCTGAATTAAATTACGCTTGCTTAAATTTTATTTCTTTCTGACAAAGATGTCAAAATCAGTTTCATATTGGGGACAAATGAAGTGAGCTAACGTTGTTAACTAGTAAATAACATTTTTATTTTATCTCTCCATGTTTATAAATAGTATTTTAACGTTTTTAACAAATACGTTCAAAATTTTTGTATTTTTATCTGTGGAAAAGTTTCGATTCCAAATGGCATCAGTGAGAACTGAGTACAACTCAACTTCTCTTGGATACTGTGTTGTTTACTTTTGAATTGTTCTGTTACTGCTAGTGTTTTCGAACAATATTTTGTTACTTTTGAAATACATTTATGTCTTTTAGGATTTGTGGTTTTATGTGATATTTATTCCAAGTGTCAAAGTGTAAATCAGAAATTTTATCAATTGATCAGGTAGTTTATTTATTGATGAGTAGAGACTTTTCATATGTTCAATTGGAAGATTCCGATGAGAAAATTTTACAGATGATTAAGCTAAGGATGATGAAATTCAGTCAACTGAATAATAATCAATCAACTGATCGTAGCTCAATGTACATCTGTTAGAAATAAATTAATTAAGATTGAAGTAGAAGAGGGGCAAGATGTGATAGATGTTGGATATAAAAATCATTTGAAAGATGATGAACTGGAAATCATGGAATTAGACAATGGTAGAGCCAGTTATTGAGACACAAGAGATAAGGGGTGAAACAGAAAAATGAATAATGCAAAAAAGGAAAAGAGTGAAACTGTTCCTCGGGTTGAAAAAGATCATCAGAACTTTGACTCTACATTTCAATAATATTTTCAGCTACATTGCTTGAATTATTTATGCCATACTTTAAACTTTTTTACGATGAAAATATGATTGATAATTCGATTAATCAAACTAATGTATTAGTTCATTTTTTAATTAATATTAGTTCATTTGTCGACCTCGACGACATTATTCTACTCTTGACAACATAAATTATTGGTCATCTTACATCTTCGTTGTTTTCAGTAAAAGAACTATCAAGAATAAGCCGAAACCTGAAAAGAAATACAAAGGGAGAGGGGAAGATTGTGTATGTGCTAAGGACAATATTGAAAGGAAACATCTTAATTGTCCTTCATCTTTCCAACTATAATATCGTCAACAGTCCCTTTTACTTTTCAGAAAATTTCATCTAAATCGAAAAATATCTTCAATCTTTAACATTTTTGGTAAACTTCATTTCATCTTAAAAATAGCATTAACTGAAATAAAAGTCATTATTAGGTAAAAAATCACAGTTCGGTTATCAGCTGTATCACTCCAGGTTAACACGTCATAGTCAGTATTATTCTATACATTTTCTGCTTGAAAATTAGAAGCATTCTGTTTGCTTACTCCAGATATAAAATTAACAGCTGATATTGCTTTAGAAAATCTTCTCTTGGGGACAGAAGATTCTTCAAAGAAAGATTTACGCCTCTTATATGACGTTGTCTTATCTTTAGTTGATTTGTAAGTTGAAGTCACACTAGATGGTGTTGGAACAGCAGCAGCATCCCACAGGTTTCTATAATGTTCCCAATCATCAGCATTAAGAATTTCTCGCAACTGACGAAATTCTTCATGAGTGATACACATTTTTCTTTCCAATTCTGCTTGTTTGGCAAATAATCTCTTCTCCATAATTTCCCTCATGCAATCTTTTTCTAAAGCTAACATTTCTTGCATGTTCAATTTAACATTTTGAACTTCATTTTCTTTTTCAGGCAGGATTTTATCTTTGGTTCTTCTCTGAAATTTTGCAGCTTCTGCTTCATTCTTTGCTTCTGATAGTTGCTTCTGTAACATTTCTATTGTCTGTTCTGATACGGAAACTTTTCTTTCCAAAGATCTGACTTGTTGTTCAGGAGCATCCAAATCCATTTGTAAAATAGTTTTTTCCTGCTTTAGTTGTTTTTTACGTATCATTGGTAAACGTCTGGGTCTCAAAGGAATAGGTTGGTCATCTTTTAAAATAACATGCATTTCGGTATTAGTAAATTTTCTTTTGGCTTCTGTTCCTTTAAGATATTCAGATGTACCAGTATCCAGTTCTTTAGCTTGAAGTTTCTTTTGCTGTTTAATCTTTCTTACTATTGATATTTCTGTTTCACCAGCATTATATTCAACTAGTTTCTCAGATTCTGAATTCTTTCTTTTTCTAGGACGTTTTGGTCCTGAAGTAGGTTTTTTGGATTCATTAATTCTTTCATTACTCTTTTTGACTTGCTGAACATTCTTAGGTGGGTTTTTTCTTCTTCCTTTAGGAATGGAGTTCTTCTCTTCCTCTACATTTTGAAATATTCCTTGTCCACGTTTAACGCAGCATCTGTTTCTTCTATAGGGTTTTTCGTTTTATTAGGAATATAGCATTCAATTACGTGGTTTACTTTGGATTTACATGCTTTATTAATATTCGAATAATTGTCTAACTCTTCTTCTTGATCTACATTTACATTCATTACATTCAATTCAATTTCATCTTCTGCTACTTTCATAGATATCCCGCTCTTGTTTATAATAATTTCCATTTGAGAAAGCAATTCATTGCCAATAACAGCATTTTCTTTCATTGTTCCTTGAGGCACAACATAAATATTTGATTTAATTTCACAATCATCGATTCGTATGGAACCTTTAAAATAACCAATAGGTTTTACTTTATTATTACCAAAGCCAACTAGAATCAAACTGGAAGAATTAATACTAGGTGAACCAATTACTTTATAAATGTTTCCCGATACTATATTTATATCACTTCCTGTATCAATGAGAGCTTTTACTTCTACGTTATCTATCGATATAATTTTATGCATATCATTTAACTCTTTCTTTACAAATATATGATTCACTATGGCAAGATCTTTTATATCTGTCTTATTTTTTTGTACATTCTGCGGCTACGTGTCCAAATAAATTACAACGAAAGCATTTTTTTCCTTTGCTCTTATTTTTGCAAAAATTCTCCGCGTGACCAAGATTTCCGCAGTTATAGCAACGAATATTTGTTTTTATTTTACTATCAAAATGGTCGCTTCTGGTTTTAGAATTAGGCTTAACAGATGTGTTCTTATCAGTATCTAATTTAAATTTTTCATATATCTTAAGTTTTTCCTGAAATTCTGCCAAAGTTTTACATCCGTAAAGAATAGCTTTATTAAATGTAAAATCATTTATAACATTAATAACATATTCCATTAAAGCAGCGTTTTCAATATTACCTTTAGAACACATATTTTTAATTACCAAAAAATATTCATATAGAGATTCTTTTTGCTGCATTTTACGTTTTGATAATAATTCGTGTAATTGAGCAGAGTTATACTGAACACCATATTCATTTACTAATAAAGCTTTAACAGCATTCCACGAATTAATTTTCATTTCACTTTCAATAAATAATTTTGCTTTGCCAGTTAAAGACCTTTTGGCGAATATTAGTTTCTGTAATTCATTTAGTTTTAACAAATTAGATACATCCTCAAAGTTTTCAATAAATTTCTCAACCGAATTATACGGATTACCGTCAAATTTAGAAATCAAGCTTTCAATATCATTAACATTTATATACGCATTTGAAAACTGTGAAAATGGAAATTGAACTGATGACTTACTAATATTTTGTTTTAGCTCATGATCTTCATCAACAGCAGCAAAAGAAGAGTTGTATTTTGTGGGCTCTTTAGTTTCAAAATCACAATTCATGTTCAAACAAAGCACATTTAATAAAACATTTATAATATAATTCATCTATTAATACAGCATCTATATCATCTTACATCTATAAAACAACATCTTACATCTCTTAATACCACATCTATATCATCTTGCATCTATAAAGCAATACCTATATCATCTTACATCTATAAAACAATATCTATATCATCTTACATCTATTAATACAAAAATTGTATATTCATGAATATGTATATCCATGCGAAAAAATAGCACATTCAGTAAATACAAATGAAAGCTGAAATGGAGGTATTCGTAAGAATTCATTTCATGATTGGCCTTGTACTCATGCTTACAGCTATCACTGAAGTCACTCAACAGGATTCCCCTTGATAGCAGACAATAAACATCGGACTCACTTCCAAACCCAGAAGCAATAACTTCATGTCAACGACAACAAACTCTGTGGTCAACAATGTCATGGCAGACTAAATGAAATTAGCTACTAATAGATACATTTCGCGAGACCTTAAAAAAATAATAATAAATAGATAAAGAAGCATATATCAGCTCTGATAAGTTTAAAATCCAATTAGAAGTAGGCTAAAACGGAATATCAAAAACAAGCAACATAAGTGGAATATAAAAGTATTACACTATGTCAAATAATAAATATTTGAAACAGTTTTTTTTCCAAAGCTTTTCACGTAAAATAAATAATAGTATGTAGATACTGAAGTACTTTTAATGAAGTGCGTTCTTTTAGCCCTAGCTACTGTGTCAATAAATATAAATTTTGTTATTTAATTTTTTTAAATACATCATTTTTAAAAAACGTATTAAAAATGCATTCAAAGTATTTTGCATCAACTCCTAGTGATTCCATTTGGAATCGTTCAGAAATATGCAAAATGGCTATATTTAACAAATTTCAGATTTTTAGAAGGAAAAACAGGTATGTGAGACTGGAGACTGAAAGAGTTAATTTTACAACTTTTACATGTCATCTTACTAGATTTAAACTGATAATCCAATATCTGGAAAAATTCCAAACCCGAAATCGCTGGAGTCCCAATGAGTCCGGATTTCGGATTTTGTACAGTATAATATTCTTACACAGCGCAGGCAAAACATGTATTTTGTAACGATAAAAGTGAAAGTGGAGTCATTTATTCAATAATATTCAAACCAAAATTCTCACTAACCAATAGTATAAAAGTTATACTATACATGTCCTCAAGATATAACCCCACTAGCGGCACCAGTGGTTCGCTGAGTACTGGTAATTTGACCCATGTTCCTGCCCAAGAGAATGGTTTGGCTGTATAGATGCTTTTCGCTTCTTTTCCCTCATATAACATGTAAGTATGAGTCACTTTCCCTTAGAAAGTTCTGTAGAGAGACATCCATTTCCTTATGCATTGAGCTGTTATGTGGTTTGCCATATCAAAATAAGCCAACGTATTTATTGAGAAATAAATGAACTTTGGCATTCTTAGTCTACCATCAGTAACATAATACTTGTAACATAATACCATATGTCAGTAACATAATACCTTTTTGGACCTACCTTCGTCAATTTAAGATGTGTTCTGTTATCTTTCTTCTGTCACCAACTCTAATGCTGGAAATATGTGAAATGTAACTTGAAATTATTGAACAGCGGATGTACACTCGCGGTGCTTGTATTGCTTCCATATATTTATTGCTTTCCAAATTATGATTAAATACAGATGATCAGAAAGATCAAGATTTAACTTCATGAAAAATTTTTCCATCGTTATGCACTAATTCCAGTTTCATTCACCCTAAATTGTTACCACATAATAACAACATTTTAGTTCTTGCATAATAAAAATGGTTCCTTTGATTATATTTTGCATTAAATAATACTCTGTAATATAAAAATCTATATTTTAAGTATATAATGCTTATTATTGAAAAAATGCGAATACGATATAATATTTAAATATTTTTGAAATAACCTGCAGATGTATAAAGACAGCTTAAAATTAGGGCGATTGATCGATCCTCCTACAAGGATTATAAAGTCCGTGTTGCTTGAATAATGAAGCTGTGGCTTTTAATCACGTTAGAAGGTCACCACCATTCACTATGCAAGGTATTTTCTCCCTCCTTTCCGCATGCCTTCGTGGTGAAACTGGAAGCACGCTCGTCGCGTAGTCGGGAGTTCCGGAGTTCGGATCCCGGCGAGAGCT
Source organism: Stegodyphus dumicola (assembly GCF_044657685.1). NCBI lineage: Eukaryota > Metazoa > Arthropoda > Arachnida > Araneae > Eresidae > Stegodyphus > Stegodyphus dumicola. The sequence continues at coordinate 212,623,653 of NC_140773.1, read as the reverse complement.
GCAGATTTGTTCAGTTTGTTGGCTTCAAAAATAATTCTAAAAGACTCTACAGTGGTGTTCGAAACAAAAAAATGGCGAATAATAATTCGTCACCACCAGGATTTGGCAAATGGATTCTTTGATTTCCAGTCGCCCTTTAAAAGGAGGCATGTATAAGGCAAGTGCCGCTATGCTGGGTACGTAGTCATCAAGGTAACGAAAGGGCCGACTCTTTAGCTAAAGAAGCCACAAGTCACCCCTTCATCGACTCAGAGATACCACTTTCCATAGTCGCTGCCAAGCACAAGATCCTCTGCGCCTTCATGTCCATCTGGCAAGCTCGCTGGGACAACTTAGACCACCGGTACCTACTCCATCTTTCATGTGGTTTCCACTAAAAGGCTCAAAACAGATTTATATCTACAACAAGCTTTCACAAATCACGGAAGATAATTAAATTCCTTCCCGCTTACCTCAGCAGGTTCTGCCATCAAAATGTAAAATGCGCCTGCGGTGCTTCAGCTTCTTCAGCAGACGTTTCACATTACATCCACGACTGTCCACTCACTTCTCCCATCAGAGCTTTCCTTCCTCAGCTCCAGGGATCACATAGCCTCAAAGGCCTTCTTCGGGATTACTACGGACAGCGGGGCGTCAGAACTATCATAGAGTATGTCTATTCTAAGAGAAACATAATCATAGCAGATAACCAGGTCTAAGCACCTGACGAAATATAAAGGCAGCAAGCCTCACATATGTAAATATCTCTAAGCTAACTAACCCTTTTTCATAATATTTTACTAACATTCAAAAAACTTGTAAGTTGGAGCACCCAACAAAAGTATTAACTATTGTTAAATCTGTTTTATCTATAATAAGGTTGAAAAGATAAACAACCAAAATAGGTTGCTGCGTATCAACGATCAGAATAACATGATTGGCCTGTAGTGCCCATTGAGAGGTGAAGCAGGCGGAATAATAATAAATAAATAAATAAATAAGGTATTTTCTCCCTCCTTACGTTCATGGCGGAAGTGAAAGCGCGCTGGACGCGTAATTGGGAGTTCCGGAGTTCGAATCCCGGCGAGGGTACTGCGCATTTCCTCGCTTCGAAAAATTCTAAAAAGAATCTACTAGTGACGCCCAAATTAAAAGCTGGTGGACGATAATTCGTCACCACCAGAATTTGGCGACTGCATACCCTATTCCCTTGTCGCCCTTTAAAAGGGAAAGTACATAAGGCATTTCCTCTCTCTTTTCCGCATGTCTTCATGGTGTAACTTGGAAGCACTCTCGAAGCATATTTCGGGAGGTCTGGATTTCGAAACTTGGCGAAGTCATTGCTCATTTTGCACGTTCTTACATCGATATAACCTAATGATGCCACAACCTTCTAAATCACCTGATCTAAATCTAGGCCCATAAGTAAATGAATGAATGAAATAACTGAACACTGGTGCTTCGTCCCTGGGGCCTCAGAAAATTTGATAATTTAGGATGTGTTGGTGTTAATCTTCGCCTTAGGCTTGGTGAGTCTGAAGATGAAAACGCTTGATATTTTTTCCTGTTCTAAATGAATATGTAAATAATTTCTGTTGAAGGGAAGCACAGTTCTGACTTCAAAACTCGATGTGGTTTAAATAGGAAAGAAATGCGAGAAAATAGGAACTTGAGTCGATTTCTCATGTATATAAAATCAAATAGTGCAGCTTTGAAGCTTCAAAACTTTTATCTAAGAAATATTTCTTACACCAACACACTAAATATAGCAAGACAGACAGCAATAATTGGAAATAAGAGTATTTAGATAATTTAATAGTTTAATTTAAAAAAAAAATTAGTTCACTAGGTATAAAAAGAAGAATCCTTTTCTTTTTATCAAAATTTCCTTTCAAATTTTTCACAATGCGATATTATAATAGCACGAAATCCAAGTGTATGGGGGTTTAAAAGTTATAACTTAAATTTAACTTTTGTGTTATATCACTGAACTTATTTACAAACTTCAAAACTAAAATGCACAAACTAATAAAAACTTGGAAGCGATTAATACAGCGGTTTCGACAGCGCTTCGCATGAAGCCGGACTGTGATTTTAAATCGATAGGCAACTACAAATCCATTAACATATGTAATCGCTTCGTCTCATCCGTTACTTTATTTTTGGGGCTGGTGAAGGCTGTGACAGTAAATGGATGTTGAAAACACACTTTTAGGTCTTCAAATAAAATACTGCATATTGCTATCAGTTCTTCGAAATAAATCTATAATGAGTCCCAATTTTTTTCTTATCTTTTCTTTTTTTACCCCCCCCCCTTTTTTTTTTTTTTTTTTTTTTTTAAGAAAAGTTACGATTGGCGTCACGTTGCCTGATATATTATCCAGTTTTTTGATAAAATTCTAACCAATCAACTAGTTACCAGTTTCTTTTTAGCATTTAGATTGATGAATCCTTATTTAGATTGATGGAAGTTTTAAATCCTTTAAGAGTCTCATAGTGCACAGCGATTAAAGTACTGATAAAAGTTTTAAACTGGAACACGTGCCGATGTAAAATGTTGCAATCAACGTCTACCTAGTCTAGTCAACGTAAACCATAGCAGTTGCTATTAAATGTAGACTAGGTTAAAAGGTATTTCTTCCGCCTTCCTAGCATGCCTTCTTGGTGTAGTGGTTCTGCACTCTGGGCCGGTATTCCAGAGGTCCGTGGTTCGATTCCCGGCGAAGGCGGTTTGCTATTTTTCATCTCTCCGGCTTTTCCAAATATATACCTATTGTCTCTACAGTGGCGCCCGAACTGAAAGAGTGTTGGATGATGATTCTTCGCACCCAGGATTTGGCGATTGGGTCTCCTAAAAACGCCAGTCCCCTTTGAAAAGGGGTATATAAGGTATTTCTCCTGCCTTCCTAGCGCGCCTTCGTGGTGTAGTGGTTCTGTACGCTGGGACGCTATTCCAGAGGTCCGTGGTTCGATTCCCGGCGAAGGTGGTTTGTTATTTTTCATCTCTCCGGCTTTTCCAAATATATACCTAATGTCTCTACAAGGTTAGGTTAGCCTTCTTTCATGGTACAAATTACAAAAAACCACGAAAACCAACCATGCACCAAATCCATTCCCCAGAGATAAAACCTGGGTTGAATTCCCAGCATTCTGCAGTCAGTGAGGCATAACTAAATGTAGAGTTCGCCACTACCCTGCTGATTTGTACAAAATTTTTTAATGCATGATAATTTTGGTACCATTCAATTTTGCAGTATCCTCATATTTCCCTGAATTTGTTATTATATTATTGATATTGTAACAAGCATTATTTTAGAATCATATTTGCTTGCATTTAAACTTTTTCACTTAAAAAGCAAACTCATAAATACATTTGAAAGAAATAGTTAAATTTCGAAAATTCCAGGAAAAACATTGAAAGGAGAACTTTCAACTAGTTTTATATTGTTACGTTATTTTCTTCTGGCACCAGTTGTTACGTTATTTTCTTCCTTCACGTTCGTACGGGGTTCGTGTGGATTTAGAGTGAATAACGACGACATTACTTGATGAAATATCCAAACACACTTTATTTAACCAATATTAATCAGGACAGCTCTAAAGTCCTTTTTTACAGTCATCGAAGATCTACTATAAACACGCTGACACAATCAGCACAGCTTTCAGGTTATCAAGTTATCACGATGGAGACAGCTTCACTGCAAGCACCAGAGTACAGCTCCCGACTCTCTTCGGTCGCTCTCGGAACTCCACGTACTCTCGAGACTCTCCACGCTACAACTCAAGATGCACTCGGCAACACACAGAGCACGGCTCCCGACTCTTCGGATCAGGCGTTCCCGGAGCTCAACACGCTCTCTAGACATGCACTAACCGCGATACACTAAGAAACTCTTTCGGTGCACTCGACGGCCCACTCGGCACTCGCTGCCCGGCTGTCAACTCGATCGACTCCGCAGGGATTGACTCGCTAGACGAGACACCAACTCGATACTAACTAACTATCCGCGTACCAGCAGGGTTTATACAGCTTTTGAATGGTGTTCGAGAGCATTCTGAGCTAAACCTGTAAGAATTCGTTCCAGAAGGTTCTCCATCCGTCCATGGCATATCGCCAATTTTGTCGCCAAATGGGAGATTTCTCACAAAATGTGGCAACCCTGGCCTATCTTGCCATTTTATGGCAACCCTAAAACTGCTTTGCGGGGAAGCTATCTCACCGTGCCTGGACATTTCGTAACAATGTTTATTTAAACAATAAAGAATTCGTACAACTGATACAAAAGAAATCTTAATCAAACATTACTATAAATATTACATTTCTTGCAAGCGATAATTTATCAAAAATAAAACTGTAAAAAAATTTTCAAACGATCCAGAATCTTAAATATAAATAAAGTTTAAATTCAAAAATAAAAAAAATCGATTCTAATAAACTATGACTTATAAGCTAAGTTTATTTGGAATCTGTAAGTGAAACATTATTTTTCGAAATAATTCTTATCGCACAGATACCCAAAAAACAAAAAGCAAAAAAGAGGGAAGAAGCTCAAAGGCCGTTGCTAAGACCTTCATAAAATCCTACACAGATGCTCTCAACGCTGCTTCGGGTCTTTTAAACGTTTGCTACTTAAGAAGCGAGACATCCCGTTAACTGTCAGCGATCTTTCCATCTGCATGCCGGGTATAAGTCTCAAGTAATTTTATTTCCTTTAGAAATACAGATAATTTCCCACTTGGTTTTCAATGAAGAATTCTAGTCTCCTTTCAATCTATATATTATGGATATGCATATCATTTTCTTTGGGTGCTTGCCCTGAAGCTAACAGCATACAGCCCTGCATTTGTAGAAACCACTCGTTTATCAAAGAAAGATTTACGATCAAGTGCACAGGTCCATCTGACAAAGATCGTATTATCTCTGTCATAGCCAATATAACAGGAGACTGGGATCTTGAGTTGGAATCATTAGAGCTATTCAAATTACCTCCAGCTGTTAATCAAGTCGGAAGTTTACGATTCAAAAATTGCAAATTAGTGCGATTGCAACGACTTACAGAAGGTGCTTGGCCCCATTTAGGGAGGGCGATATTCGAATCAACAATTATAGAGGACAAAAAATGGCTAAATTTTAAGAATGTTCAGTCTTTACGAATTCTCACCATAGATAACGTAACAATGCCTGTTATTGGTAAAGAATTTGAAAAGGGTATACCAGAAAGTGTATCTTTTTTGACTATCAAAAATACGAAAACTACTCGATTTGAAACAGGAGCATTAAGTCATCTCAAGATCTTAATTGGCTTAGAAATAGAGAATTTACCGCTCACAGAGTTTCCAAGAAATGTTCTTCCATTTAAGCTGGAGGATCTCAGCTATTTAATAATAAGGTAAGATTATAAGTTTTGTAATTATTCTGAATTTATTCATAATTTTCACATTTATACCGCTTGATTAATTTGAAGAATCTGTAATTCTTAAACACAGTTTCAAAAGGTCTAAATCCCACTTGAGTATACTTTTAGTTTTCTAAATGATTACACACCTTTTTCTTATTAAAATATGTATATATATATTTGCGATGGAATAAAATCATTAATATCTTTAATAGCTTTTCCTTAAATACTCTGTACGCAATATAAAGATGGTAGTGCTAGTTTTATATGTAATTATTTATTCTCCAGATTGTTTAATTATAACACAATGTCGTACGGAGAAGATGTATAGAGCTGTGCATTTTTTAATTAGCCCACCAGCCGCTAAATTGATGTCACCGTCAAACATTCGTGTTTTGAAAAATGGTCACCACTTCTGGCCTTAGTAGTGGCCAATGCAGTTCTAGGCAAGTGCTATAGGGGTACAATAGTACAAGCAATGTAACAGTAGAACATTCATTTGTGATATTTTAATTCGCAATATTTTGAGTCTCTGTAACGTATTATTTCGTGGATTTATTTACCGACTTATGCAAAATCATTCCCATTTAATCTGTAATAATATTCAGTGTTATATCAATGTATCAATACTGTAGCAGTATTAATCAGTGTTAATATCAGTATTATATCAGTCTTTTATCAATTATGCATCTGTCATGTTTGTATCAGTAATGTACCAGTAATATATCTTGAATATTAATCTGTAACTCTGTAACATATTATTTTGTATGTCTTGTCGTGCACGTTGAATACCTTTCAGGTGGCCTTATGTATTTTAAAGAGGTGCTATAGATAGTGGTGGACGTGGTGCTATACTAATTAACCGTTTGATAAGGGGATAGTGCCCACGTCCTCCGTTCTCTCTCTCTCTCTCTAGGCAAGTGCCCGCCATTCGTAAAAAATAAATAAACAAAAATAAAAATATATTTTTGACCCGGGTTCTAATCCCAGTAAACGAGCCAAACTACAAAAGTGTTTGCACTGTTTTCTCCGCGTGTAATATGAATGCGAACTAGTTTTTCTTAGAGAGTCTTGTAGGAAATTAATTCTTTTTCTGAGGTAGACAGCCAATGCTTTGTTTTGCTGTTTTCAGCATAGTGTCATCACAGTATTTACAGTTTCAAGCGATAACACTTACTGAAAATAAACAAAGTAGTTCAAGATAACCACAATAGAACCGAAAAATATAATTCTAACCTTTAATAAATACAGGAAAGTTTCTGTCCTTAAAGTACAGAACCAGATACTGTCACAAATTCACTACGCTGGAGCTCGAAAGATGTAGAAAGCTGAAATTGCCCTAATATTGAACTCAGTAGAAACTTCGAGCTCCGTGTAAGAGACTGGCTTTGCTCCCTATGGAAGAATCTGGGAGTGTATTTAATTATGGCAAAGTACACTAGGGCTATCTGCCTAAGGGGAGGGATGCCTTCGTGGAGGACTTTCTAAGGGAAACTGGCTCGTATGCACGTTACACATGGGGAAAACCACGAAAACGCCCAGGAAGAATATGGGTATACGTTTCTATTCTTAATATTAAAATGGTGAATAGTTAAGATTCTGAAAGAAAGCTGGCAAGCTGATGAAGACAAATGTCTAAATGCACATGTCCAGGAAATGATAAGGTAAGGATAAGGAAAGGAACAGCGAAAGAAAAGTCTATGAAAATTTTTCTTTGTTTCAAGCATGACGTGCGTGACAGAGGCAAGGAAGAAAGAATAACTGGGTTATATCAAAAGGGCATTTTCAGGACAAAGTTCCGAGGGTTTTTGAGTGCAGTAAAGCAGAATGGAGAACAAAACTGTATAATACTAGCTTTTAAGAAAGAACATACGTTGGAGATGGTGAATATGAATGTTTCAGCAATATTTTTATGTATAGCATAATTTTCTCATAAGTGTTCGTATTATTTTGTATACAATATGTTTGCATACATATAATAGATATAAACTTGTATACATATGTAGGGAGTATTTTCATATATCGAAAAAAACTGCATAGTGGCCAATGCAGTTGTTATTATTATAGGTAAATAGTGTTTTTGAAGTGATGAGTTCCTGAAAGTTAAGTTTGCTGTCAGTAACTAAGCCAAATTATAATGAAGCCAACTTCACATGTTCAGGTACTTTATTGACCTAAAAGGATATTATAATAATGGAGAATTAAAAACACACTGAATTTTTTTGCGAAAATATGTCAAAAAATATAATGAGTTTACCTCTTTCTGTATAATAAAGTTTGGTATTATTTGCATAGTATTTATGAATCTTTAAAATGTTTCAAGGAATTATGAAAACCCTTTACCCAAAACACTACAAAATATATTTAACTACCAAATGTTATGTGTCGCTACACATTTTGGTAACTACGTTTTCAAACAAAAATTTGTAATGTTGTAATGTAATTTGTATTAATACAATCGAAATTATAATAAAAAAATCCTAATATAATAGTAATCTGCCACAGAAATCAGTTAACAGAGATTTTTTTTCCTTACTTCGTGTGCGAAGTAAAGAAAGTAATCACAAAAAATTCCGAATATCATATTTCAACGAAAATATCCAATTTGACGACCGCTATCAAATGCAATTTAAACATATTTTTGCGTGACATCTGCACGCAAGGACAGAATAAAGGACTGTTTTTCACCAAACGGATTATAAAATTGATTTAAAATGGATTCAGAAAAGATTTTCTTTCGTGTCGTCTGTATGTACGTATGTACTAATCTCGCATAACTCAAAAACGAGCAGACTAAAATTTTGTGTATAGGATTGCGATAACATTTAGTTTTGCACTTCCTTTTTTGATTGCAGTCGGCCGCATCAAAAGAATATATATATATATAATTTAAGAAAGGAGAGCAAATTAAAAAATATCTGTGCGGCCAAGAATTTGAGCATTGAGCTGCAAAATTAGAAAATAAAGTTAAATAGCGATATGCTATTAGTCAAAATATAGAAGAACTTATGGGTTGGACCTGCGAGCTTAAAGAATTAAAACCTTGTAAAGTTATCGTTAATTATATTTAAATCAAAAAGGAAAAACTAATATATAAGACGACTAGTAGCATGTATCTTGCCAAGACCTAGAAAAACTTTTAGAGAAAAAATTATAAAAATCAGACCTGGTACAAAGCTGTCTTCCTTGGTGACAAGGAAACTCGAAAAGGGTGTGCAAACCCCCGAGCGTTTCCATTGCCCTCCAACTTGCGGGATGACGCACACAATGCGCAAAATTTTGATCAAAATTGGTCGTTTTTCGTTTGTTCTTACAACTTTAAATTTTATATATATATATAGACCCACTCTGTTACTCGGCCCGGTGAGCTCAGTCTTTTTTATTCTTATATGTTGCTGAACTGAGCATTTTTTGCTTTAAAAATGATTGAATTATGTTTTTCTTATCATCCGGTTAAGGTTTTTATGCCTTTATTAATCTGCATGCAATAGTTGCAGAATTATCAACAATTAAAAATTTGTTTATGTGCGGCTGAGCCTATTTTTTTCATAGCAGCCATTTTTGTTTACATTTACAATTTAGCAGAATAATGAATTAAGTCAGTTTCTGCACCTTCAGCGTCTTTTGGCCGAGTGGGACCAAAAGTAAACTTTTAATTTTGTGCGCCGAAAAATCTGTCTTCCATCCCGCTGGCCGAATTGCTTATTTTGGCGTAGAAACTGTAATTTTAATTGTAAAGAAAAAATTAACTGTATTTAGTGTTTAACGTTTTTCTGTATTTTTCAATTTTTAATGAAGGCATTTTATTTATTTTTACCTTGCCGCGAAGTGAGAACTTTATAAATTGAATGAGCAATCTATCTGTAATGAAATTCGAGGAAATAAGTTTAAATGAAATGCAGCAAAAAGTTCGTATAATTTAATACTCCGTTCAAGGAGGTCATGTGATGTCGGCATCAGATTTTTAATTTCATGACTATTATTTGCTCTTTTGATTATGGGGAATTCCCCCCCCCCTTTTTTTTTAATCTTTTGTTTTCTTTACCTTTTTTATACACCTTTATTTTTGACTAGTTTCACGAACATTTTGAAATTTTGAAATAGATCTTTACTAAAAATCCCTTATGCTTCTTGTCTCCTTTTTAGATCTGTATAAAATTTTTACTTTTACTTGATATTGATCAAGTTCTCGCGTGATACATGATATTTCTTCTTATAATTACTTAATATTTCTTCTCGCTTAATAACATTATTTCATCCAAAAAAATTCTGTTATTTTAGTAAAGTTCTTCCTCACTCAAACTGTGGAAACAAATATTCCAGTTATAAGATATAATTTAATTGTCCTTTTTTAACAAAATGATGCCTATTTATTTTTTAATATTTACCTAGGATAACAATTGTCTCTTGCAGTTTATCTCGATATAAGAAAATATTCCCAACATTTGCATACAAATTCATATATATATATATATATATATATATATATATATATATATATATACATAAAGGGTGACCCATAAGTTCATAAACATTTTTTAAATTCTTAAAAATTGAAGGAGTTGATAGAACTGAGCGCGGTTTTCAAAACAGTTATTCTCGCGAAGGGGGAATTCTTTTGGATAAAAAAAAATAGTTAAAATATGTATCAATAGAGGGCGCTGCTGTACGACAGCAAATCCCACATATATTTATTAGCATACAGGTCAATGTTTACAAGCATATCACTCTTATTCTATGTCTCCGCCATCAACACAAACTGCAGTTTTCAAACGAGTTACAACACTGCTAACTACAGCATGTAGCATATCTGACTAGATGCAAGAGATTTTCGTGACGAATGGAGTCCTTTAACTGCACCAAATAAGATGGCTTATTGAGGTACACTCTGGTCTTGACATCTTGACATAACCTCAAAGCCAAAAATCAAGTGGTGTTAAGTCCGGTAAGCGAAGAGGCCACTCATTTCTGTAATGACGACTATATAATCGCTCTTCGGTGAAAGTTCTTAAGAATGTCTTCACTTCGATTGCGATATGAAGAGTTGCCACGTCAAATGTCACTGTGTTAAGGACATTAAGCTCCAGTAAGTTGCGGTTTCACTTTCTCCTGCAGCAGGTGCAAGTAGCGTTTTCCAGCAATTGGGAGCAGGTCTTCCAGCTAGTTTTTGCACAGCTAGTTGGACGCAATGAAACCACACCAAACAGTTAACGCTGTGAATGTAGGGGCTCCTCAGTATAGGTATGTGGGTTCGCCTTTGCCTAGATTCTACAGTTATGGGTTATAACAGTTTGCCCATATTCTGAAGTTATGGGTGTCGACTGTTCCATACAATGGAAAATGAGCCTGAACTTTTTTTCCATCCCTTTTGTGTCCGAAACTTTCAGTCGGCGATTCTTGCGTGAGGTAAAACAACTTCACCAATAACGCTTTATCCACTCATGTCAGCATCACAAATAAAACTTTTTCTACAAGCAAGTAGGAGGAAAAATCAGAAATGAGCTCCTACTGAACTGAACTGAACTATTATTGCCGAGAATGTCACACAGCGGTGCGACGTGTCCCGCTCCGTAAAATAGTGTCCGATGGACGCATGACGTAATACCATTCTGGACCGTGGGACCCCACAGGGGGGGTCAGAGGGAGGAGGAAACGAGGTGACCAGCAGTCACAAGGCCAGAAAAATAAAATTTGAAAGCGAAAAGGGCAAGGCAAGAGCAGCGCAGCGTAGTAGCAATGTAAACATAAAATACGACAGGAAAATAAAATAAAAAAGCAAATACGGTGCACAATTAGTGGAAAATATATACAAGTAAAACTAAACATGTTGAAACAAAACTAGTGCAGGTAAAGTAGTAGCAAAAGGAGTTTAAGTAGGGAAGTTATTGTCACGAGAGAGGTGAGCAGCATAGTCACTGTCTTCTGCTAAAATCTTGTAGTTGAGAGTCTTAAAGGAGTTCAGATGGGCACAAACCTTGGCCTTGTTGTAGAAGTTTCTATTAGCTTTACAATTTAGAAGCTGCTAAGTGTTTTAAAAAGTCCTCAATACTTTCAATTTTTAGGTTTTTGTGCAGCCTTTCATTCGAGACGTAGAAGTGCGCATTTGTTATCATTCTAAGGAAGCGATTCTGAAACTTTTGCAGCTTGACTATGTTAGTCTTAGACGCTGTTTCCCAGGCGGGCGAAGTATAAGCAATAATTGGCCTTAGAACCATGATGTACAGAAGTCTTTTCTTATTCAAATACAGTTTTGAATTATTTCCAATGAGAGAATTCATGACACCTATTACTTTGCTGAGCATCTTGTTGAAGTGGTCATTCCAGTTCATTTTATTGTTTAAAGTTATTCCCAAATACTTTGCTTTGTTGACTTGTGGAATTTTGACCCTGAAGAGGTAAAGTTTTCTGCGTACGAACAAATTTTTTTATTTTTCCTTGTATAATTAAGAGTTGTGACTTGTGCGCGTTGATGGAGATGCACCACAAGGTGCACCATTTTTCTATTGAAGGAATAATATCCTGCAATTTCTTTATTGCATGATTGGCATTAGCAGACTTAGCAGCTAAGGCTGTGTCGTCTGCGTAGCATCCCAAAAATTTATTATTATCCAACTGTGGCTTGGGGAAGTCAGCGACAAAGAATAAATATAATATGGGGCCAAGGATGGACCCTTGGGGGACCCCCAGCATTAATGATCCGGAGATCAGAGTGTTCCTTACCGTATTGCATATAAAAATTTTTCCTGTGATGAAAGACATGATAAGTTCAGTGAGCTCTCTGTGAAATCCAATTTTAATAAGCTCGTAAATAAGCCCCTGATGCCAGACGCGGTCAAACGCTTTCGCCACGTCCAGCATGAGTAAGGCAATATTATTTCTATTATGCCGCGCTGTAAACTCAATGAGCCTTACTAGCTGCTTTGTCGTGGACAGATTTTTTTTCTAAACCCAAATTATTCTGGGGGAAACAAATTCATGTAGGATTGCATTCTGTTAAATGAGCTCTTAATCCTAAAACCTACGATATATAGGACTCTAGCTTACACATTTCTTGTTACTGCCTCTGTGAGGCGCCCTCTATCGACGAAAATTTTAACTATTTTTTCATTACCCAAAAAAAAAAAAAAAAAAAAAAAAAAAAACATTCTGCGCGATTTTTCTTAAACCATGTTCAGTTCCACCAATTCCTTCAATTTTTATGAATTTTTAAAACATTTAAAGACCCTGTATCTATTAATATATATGTGTGTTTGTATAATAATTTAATGCGTAAAAGAAAAACTGGAACTTTTAACAGCTTTCGATATCCGTCATGGCTTATAGCTTATATATAAACAAATAGTATATAAAGTAGTAGGAGCACCTGTGTGAAAAGTGTGATATATTTCACATCGGCAGTGCAGCCGCGCTACCCGCCAAGAGAGGGTAGGTTGGGAAGTATCAGTTTGTCAACAAACGTCACCAATGTTTCATGAGTTTATTAGGTCCCAATCACATTACGTTTCGGCGACGCGGGACTGGAAGTCGAAAGGCATAATTTTTAGAACCCTTACATGTCCAGGACACCCACGTAGCTAGGTTACCATTTTCACTTGAATGAATTGAATGCCAAACAGTAGTCGATTATCGCTCAGACTGGGATCACGTGATCCTTCAGAAGCAGAACTTTCGTCTGATTGGTTGATCTCTACCCGGGACAGAGCTCCACCCGAGACATTTTCGGTGAGGTTTGAAAAACTCTAGATGGGACTTCGTTTCCAGCGGGGCTCTTTTTTCTAGGAATCCTATCGTTTAAACGAGTGCTACCAGCAGTGGCAGCTCGTAATAAGCACTGTGGAACTGCAGCACCTCCAATTTCCACTTATTATTATTTTTAATATTTAATATAGTGTGCCCTTTAGTCTTTAATTCTTTCCCTATACTTTTACAATACATAATCCTTAAGCTTTATGTCAGTAGCCATCCCCCACTTTGTCAAAAAGGTACGAAAGTCTTTGGAACTGCGCGCTTCACAGTTCCAGCGATGTGGTGTTTGGCTGTTCTGCGCATGCGCATACGGAAAGCAGCACGCGAGCCGGGGAGAGAGAAGAGCACTGTCGCTCTTGCAGTGCCGAAATTCTGGCATGTTGTTCGAAAAGTGATTTCTTTTTACTCCGCGCGTGTGGTATTCCTCCACAAGGTGGAACTTCATCATACGGACCATAAACAGAGTTCATGAAAATTTTCAACCTTTTAAAAAATTGCCTTAGTGAAATTCAATCAACATCAAATGCAGAACAACAACAAATGAAACAACTGTTCCTATTGCAAAAGCAATAGGAATTTTAAAATATCTAAATGATGATAAATTCAAGTTTTGGTTAGAGCTTTTTTATCAGATGCCTCACGTTGAAATAATATACAATCAAATGCAATTCAGAGAAATTAGTGTGTTTAAAGTTAACGAATATACAACAAATTCCAAAACTGCTATCTTAGAATTAAGAAACTCAAAGTACTGTGAGAATTTTCCGAAGACACCAATGGCAGAAGAATAGAAGAAGGAAATATGTGACTTTATACTATGTATTGATATAATGCAGAGATATTCTTCCACTAAACACTTAGCAGCTTCTAAATTGTTAAGAAATGCTTCGCTAGTTTTAGGAACATTCTACAGAAGAAATAGTACTGACCGCTGAAGCATATCCAATCATTGACAAAGGAAAGCTTGAAACTGAACTAAAAGTATTCTATTGTAGGTCTGATATCCATGAATACTATAAATTAAATGAGCTACTGAAATTTATCTTCGAAAATCATCTATATGATGTTCTTAGTGGAATCACGAAACCGATAAAAATTCTCTTGAGAGTTCCCATGACTACATCAGAGCCAGAACTGTGCTTTTCAACATTGAAAAGAATGAAAACTGTTCTAAAAAGCACTAGAATTCGAAAAGACTAAATGCGCTTGCATTGCTTTCAATAAAGAAAAATTTCCTCAGTTGTCATCCAGAGATCAAGGAGAAAATTATTGATTGTTTCGGGCAAAGTAAAACAAGAAGAATGGATTTCATTTTTAAATGAATAGACAAAGAGTGAACTGTAAAAATTTTGGTTACAGTAATTAAGAAATGCTTAATTTTTTTATTGTAATACTTCCTGATGTTTCAAAATAAATTTTCTTTTTATACATGTTTGTTTCCTTTCAGACAATTTTAAAACAAAGGTTAAATTTTTTTGGAACAGCACCCCCACTAATTTTAGCCACGAGCCGCCACTGGATACCAGATTCTCGTTTTTCAAAAATGTCCCGTCCTAGCAGGGAGTGTCGCCATATGTGATAGATAACCTATTTACTCTCTCGGAGAGACGTTGAAATGTCAGATCTGACAAACTTCCTAAGAGGCATGATAGTTGCAGCGTGCCTTGGTTAAAGAAACAGCAAAATATTTTGTGTATGCAAGGAGCAAGGTATCAGCGTTACAAAGCGTGCATGAAAGATGGCATCATGAAGACACGACAGAGACAAAAGACAAAGCTGATTGATAAAGGATAGAAAAATACTGAAGCGCATTTAATGGTTCGAAAGCACAAGTGCTAAACACGCTATTTCACATATGCTCCAAAACGAAAACTCATATCTAAGACCCCTTTTCAGACAAAACTGTCAAAAGGGAAATCCATGCTTCGTACACCTTGCACAAAAAAAAGGGGTGGAGTTTTATATCTCCTGTTCTACTGAGCGGATTGATGTAACTTAACTTGAATTTTTAGCATATATATTAGATTTATAAATAGCAATATTCTAACATAGGCATTCTTACACAAAATTGAACTTTTTCTGAAATGATATACCGATTTTTTTCCATGTTTCGATTCTACGACTCAAATTATACCAAAGTGCCCAGTTTTGTAAAAATCGCAGGAGTAGTTTATAAAAATTTACCTCTCAAAATTTTAGCTGCTCAATATTAATTGAATTTGGTATATATTTAATAATATCTGCTTTTTATTAAACTTACTTGATTCCTTTTTCCCAGTTCGAAATTCAAATTAAATTCAAATAAAATTCGCAACTATTTTCAGTTTTCTTTTTTAAATTTATAGTTTCTAGTAATTTTAATAAATTTTTCCAAAAAAATTTTTGAACTATATCAAATTTTTAACATTATTTTAAAGTAGATGTATTTCTAGGAATACCTGCAAGAGTTTTTATTCGAAATTTCCAAAGACATTCGTGAATTTATATATTGGCGCGTTTCGAAATGTGACATATTTGTTATACGCGGTAATAACGCCAAATGTTAAAATTATTTGTTGTTGTGACTTATCTCACTTGTCTGACAGTAACATCAGAACAAGCCCACGAAATTCATCATGGCAAGGCGTAAAAGATTGCGACTGTCATTGGCAAGAGTCTTGAGTACCATACAGGCGACATAACGACTTTGCTCAGTTCCACTCCCAATTTTGATGAAGAGCACCCCGGAGGGACGGATCCGAGGATCTCCCACCCCTCTTCTCCACTATCAGCCTCTCGACAGGACTCTCGTCTCGCTGTATATTTAGAGTGCCGCCATGCTCCACAGACACTATACAAACATCCATGCCTTCGGATTCGAACACGGGCTCTTCGGTATGGCAAAAGCATACAACATCAGCATCGCTAACCGCTATCCAGCTTGGGTGGCATGCGCGCAAATGTGGTATATGTATACGTATGTTTGCAAGTGTGGTATATGTATGTTTGCAAATGTGGTATATGTATACATACTATATACCACATTTGCAAAAAAGCTTCTTAATTCAAAATATTTTAAAGAAACACAAAATATATTAACAGAAAAAGTAAATCCACGAAATGAAAAGGTAAGAGCAAAAATCTCGTATGATCTGAACTAAAGATTCTCATACAAATCCTAAATAATTAATGGACTGAATTTAAATTTCAAAAGCTTTATTTAAAGGAGTATGAATAATGCACCTTATTTGAAAGTATGAACGACGCACGTTCTTTTTTTCGCTCGTGCACAAAGAAAAAAGGGAAAGGAGAATAGGTTTCTATAAATTAAGAATTTCGCTAAGTGAATTACTCTTGGCGTAAAGTGAAAAAAAGTGAGCCAAGTTAAAAAAGAAAAAGTTTTGAAATTTCTCTGTAAGTTTCTCTCCAAATTTCATAAAATTTAATATTTAGGCACCGTTTGAGTAGCAGAATCGAAATGTGGAAAAACTCGGCATGTCATTTGAGAAAAAGTCCGATTTTGTGCCAAAATACCTAAATTAGAACAATGTTATATAAAAAATCTATTATACATTCCTAATTCGCGCTTTCAGGACATAAAAAAAAGCAAGTTAAATTTCGTCAATCTGCCCTTCACTATTGTTTACATTTCGTCATTTCTCTTCTCCAACAACGATTGTTGACCACTTACAGATATCTATTTATTATTATTATTATTGATAAATTCAGTTCGTAAGTGTCATCCGACAGGATATTTGCTACTCAAATCACTATGCAGTGGTTTTGAAATGTCGGTCCAGGTTAAATTTTTTAGGTACTGCAGCACAAATTCCACATATCAAACAAATAGGCTCGGAAATATTTTCAAAACTTGTTCTTCCCAGACAAGTTTTAAAATCACGAATTGCAATGTCCTCCTCATAATTTCTTTTCGATGTCGAAGGTTTATTCATGGACATATAGAAAATAAAATTTTTAAAACAAAGACGCTCAACGCAAGATTTAAAAACAGTTGCAAAAAGCATAATGTCTTCATCGGCAGTTTAAAATCAACTGATCTAACGAAATAGCGAAGCGTTGCCAGTTTGTCTGAATTACAGAGCGTTTAAGCGGCGCACGCACGTTAATTGTAAGCGTCGTTCAAGAGTGTGAATATCCTTTTTTAATCCAAAGGGGCTTTCTTTGTCCCTTGAAGGACTATTGTTTCCGTTTTGCGATTTTGCGTTGAATCTCTATAAATGTCCGTTTTACTTTTCAAACTGTTGCCACCAAATGTTAGAGTTCTGCATTATATTTGAAGAAATTAAATAATGAAAAATCTGCATAAATGTATGTCTATTTCTCGCATTGTGATAAAACAACGATACCTAGAGACATCGAATTTTGAATGACGTAATCTTCCTACGAATATGGGCATGTGGAAGACCAAATTTCGAATTTGTTTTATTATCGATTTCATATTTTGTAAAACTTTAACGAATTTTTGATTAACAAACTCAAGGATTTCAAAACGAGCAATGGCAACACTCTACAGGAAAAAAAAAAAAAAAAAAAAAAAACTTTTTATCTCCAGCGTGCGGAACTGTGTATCGGAAATTCTAAAGATAGGCTCCTTTTAAAATTATTTTACGACATTGCTGTTGAACTAAATTTTATGATTTAAGTGCAAAGAATATATTTAATAAATAAAGGTAACACAGAAAACGTTAAAAAAGCGCTCTTTAAGATGTAATTTAAGATTTAAAACCTTTCAGATTTTTTTCTTTTTATTTTATTTATTTTTTTATTATTATTTGTTTAATTTCTGTTTTATATCATTAGAGTTTATTATGGTATTTGCGTGGATTATGTAGGAACAATTCGATAACTCAACATGTGATTTGCTATAGTGAAATAAACCAAAACTAAAATTCAGAGAGTTAAAATTATATTATTCTAATGTGTTTATGTGTCGGGTTTGGCGCAGACGATATTGTTATTTTCCCAAGATTTTTAATTTTTCAATGAGTCATCGCGTGCAAGTATTAAGAGTTAGCCTCTTATCGTGGTTGTATGGTATACAGAAAAAGATTCAATCATTTAGAGAAGATAGAAAAACCACAAGAAATTCCCACTAAAGATGACTTCCGAATTCATTCAAGCTTCAGGCCAAACTAATGAAGAAATGCCAAAAAACCTTTACAGTGACAAAGTTAAGCAGAAAAACCCGCAGGAAAATTTAGCAGAAATCATTAAAATTTTCAAAGATCATAAAACCCTTTATCTCATGAAATCAACAACCACAATAGCTCAGAGAATTAAATCAGCTAAATCAAATATGCAGTAACTTTGTCTAGCTTTTCAAGCCATCGAGATTATTTTGAACTTTGCAGATCAAGATTAATCCGCAGCTTCTCTCAAGACAAGCATAGCCGAGCGGCAGAAATCCTCACATCGTGGGGCCACGTTTACTTCTCTTCTACAGACTCTGCACTAGGTGCAAAAAGTACGTTCCATCTTACTGGATTCAAGTCATCATTAAAGACGCCTACTTATAATATATTGGTAAAGGCCGCACTAAACCGATTGCCTCTTAATTGTGTTACGACATAGACATAGAGTTAGCCATTCCTGGGCTAGACATTGGCCAGCCTATGTGGATGATTAATGCATGAAGTAAAGTAATGAACGCAAAATGATAAAGACTCGACTAGTTTGTAATATGAAAAATATAAAACGTTAAATATAAGATTGAGTTATTGACAGTACTCTAAAATTTAGTCAACTTTTTATTTTTCAGCAAAACTCAGATTGAAAAGCTGGATCCAAATTTCTTTGACAATATGCCGGAACTGAAACTTGTGGATTTAAATAATAACAGATTTTCAACTTTGGATGCACAGTTATTCATGCCTCTAAGGAATCGTATGTTGTACCTACGGGCTGACAGTAAGTATCATTACATAATACGACTTCAGTTTTATTGTTTTTTTGCCGACCACACAGAAAATTTTCTTGATGCTAAAGATATAAATTATATATTTTTAATAAAATGTGTTAAAATTGCATTCCGAGTCTAAAAAATTTGCACCTGGTTGGTTAATGCTGAAATTAAATCTTCAAAAGAATCCGCCATAGCTTCTTATCTAACTGGCCAAATATTTTTCGGTTATATATATTTTTATATATATTTTTCGGTTTGAAATTGAAATAAACTTAGCTGGGTTAGCCTGGTAGATAGGAGACTTGGTATCTTAATTTTAAGAGTTAGGTACCTTGTATAAAATATTTTATCAAAATATCACCTGTAACTTATATTATACAGCTTTAAAAGAATGGCCTTATTTATCCTTTTTTTCACAAAGGTACTAGTATATTATTACTAATATTTAAAAGCAAAATATTCTCCATCTTTATATGCACAAATCTTCTGGAATACTTAAGAAACGTCTTGTCATATGTTTCACATAGTATATGATTACACTTTTAAATTAATTAACTTTTAAATTACATTACTTTTTAAATTAATATAACACAGTACGTACTGCTGCTAAGAGCACACCTGCAATGTTTCAAAATAAACAACCCACTGCATATTGCACTGCGGCCCACCAGCGGCCGAGCGGTAACGTCGCTGAAAACTGGTAGTTCCGTCCGAGGTTCGAATCCCGCGAACGGGCTGGCTGCATGGGCGTTTTCGTGGTTTTTCCCCATGTGTAACGTGTATACGAGCCAGTTTTCCTTAGAAAGTCCTCCACGAAGGCATCCCTCCCCTTAGGCGAGATAGCCCTCAAGGCTTTGCCATAACCACGCATATTGCACTGCAAATATTACAAACTCCTTCAAATGCCTTTCAAAAGCTGCGCCAAAAATGTTTATAACCCAGCTTTGTCTTTTAAAAAATCATTTACAGTTTCTTTCTTTCTTTTTTTTTTTTTTTATTTTTTATTTTCAGTATTTTTACTGCTTTTAGGTTTACTCACCAGTAAATGCTTTCGGGTTATATATATGTAATTTACAAGTTTTAAAAAGTATATTTAATTTAAAAAATTGTCTAAGATTATTAAATTTTTAATATTATTATTCACATTCAGGCAGTCTAGCGATTCTCTGTGAACTCTCTTAAATTTATTGCTCACATTCTTATCTACGTAGCTATATTATTAACCAAAAAATAATAATAATGATTACTAAATAAATAAATAAAACAAATAAAAGAAAGAAATCTGTAATTGGGTACATGATGCATATAGTTAGAAATTTCTTTTAGTGATTACAATCATGCTTCATATACTTTAATTATATCATTTAAATGTATTACTAAAACAATAAGATATAAATTATTAACAATTTCGTTTATTACTTTTAATTCGTTTTGTTCTGTAGGGCAGTTACAGACTGACTGAATTCGAAAAAATAAACATCCTATGTTTTGTCCAATGGCAGAACTTTAATATCTGGTTAAACGCGATACTGCACGAGATATAAATTAAAGGACTTTGTATTCCAAGCAATGGCAACACTTGTCAGGGAAGGAAGTAATATATTAATGATAGCGTAATGTAATGTAACATAAAGGTTAAAAAATTTTGGAAGAATTCTACTAACGTTAATGGTTGTAAAGAATGTTCGATTTAGTCATAAAACTGTGACTTTGTTTTTTTTTTTCTGCTGCTTTCTTCCATTAAACCTTCAGGTTCGTTTAGATGAAGTAACCGTCAGTTTCAGTCCAATAAATTATCTCGTTGCGTCATATGTCAAACAACAAGGCTGAATGCGTAACCTTGTTATATTATCAGATTATCGATAATATGATGTCAACACATTCCATCATAGTTTTCGTAATGTTATCAGTAACGAAATCTACAATTTATACATTTACTCTTCCAGCATCTGCGTCGAGAGTGAAAATCTTAAAATTTTATCTTGAAGTTATCGTTATCTCAATTAATGAATCAGCGTCGTTCTTCCCGATAACATTAGTAATTATTCTTACATAGTCATTTTATATATTCTCCACTGAAAAAAAATTACAATCAGTTCTTGAAGTGTGCAGATGTGAATTGCATGGATTTAATTATTCATTAATTTTTTCCGCCAAATATACAGTGGAACCTCAAGTTACGAGTTTAAATCGTTCCAGCATTGAGCTCGTATAGCGAATTTCTCATATCTAGAAACAAACTTCCCCATTGAAAATAATGGAAATCCAGTTAATCCATTCCGCACCCTTACAAATATTATTACCATCTCATGTTCAGTCGATGTACCTGGTGTTTTTCGGAGAAGGTCCAATTAAGTCGATGTACCTGGTGTTTTTCGGAGAAGGTCCAATTAGGAAGAGGAAGGATTAAGGTCGGAGAAGGATTCTTAGTCTTATACTGCTAATGATTGCTTTCCACACCGAATCGCCTTTTAACTGCTTCTCGTTAATCTACACCAGTGGTTCTTAACCGAGGGTGCCCGCACCCCTGCGGGTGTGAG
Organism: Stegodyphus dumicola; assembly: GCF_044657685.1. NCBI lineage: Eukaryota > Metazoa > Arthropoda > Arachnida > Araneae > Eresidae > Stegodyphus > Stegodyphus dumicola. Next base: position 212,602,090 of record NC_140773.1, on the reverse strand, counting down.
AATGTATTTTTGGGGGTGCGGGAGAAGCCCCTACCTAACTATAAAAATTATTAAATATCATTTATTAAATATCACTTATTAAATTTCTTATAATAAAATATTTGAAATCTGCAATAGTGTCCCCAATATTGAAGCTCATAAAAATTGGTAGCACCTAGCTCACTTATTGGCAAAAGACACAAGAAAGAGCCAGTGCCGATGGCCGTATACATTACGCTACGAAAAGGCATGAAACGCTACAAATGAACGCGAACAGGTAGCTAGGTGACGGAGAAAAGAAAAAAACTTTGTGGGAATACAAGCGGAGAACGTTAGCTTGCGCATGCGCTGAGTTCAATATGTGCTACTCCAATGGAATCTACGGATTCACAGATTTATATCTGCGTCTACTGTGCCTGTTTTAGGTTGAGTCAACTATTGCGTCTGCGACATATGTATTGTGTATTCTGACTTGTCCAGAAACCTCTTGAGACTAATACATTCTTAATTGCCCGTTCAAGACGAATAGAATTCAGTGATATTACACACGTAAGAACATTATATATATTATATTACATTATTTCTAAATAATTAAATCGATTATAGTGAACCCCAGTATGTCAAAAAAACGACAATGGAACGATAAGTATGCCGGTTATGGATTTAACTGCACACCGAAAAAGATGGCACGCAACGACCGCAATGCATCTTGTGTTCCAAGATATATTCAAACAGCAATCTCAAACCATCAAAGTTATTAGAGCATTTCAACAATCTGCATGGTGGCGAAAAAGCGCATGGTATGAACAGCTTTTGAAGTCAAAGAAGGCTCGGTTTGATACCAATGGAACTAATTCACAAGTCAAACAACAAAAATTAGCGTTAATTTTCAAAATTTTCACAGGACTAGTTTCGATGGTTTTACCGAACCACCATCCTCAGCTGCAAAACCGCAAATGAACAAGATAGGAAATAATGATTAGATAAGATAAGAAAGCCTGGCCAAGAATAAGCAAGTGGCGCCATCTGTTGGTGAAACCAGAACTAAAACATAATTTCTTTAAAGGCCAAAGGCAAAGATGGATTGTAATTAGGATCGTTAACAAGAACAGAAAGATTTTTTTGAATGTGAAATGCCTCTAGAAAATCCATTTCTCCAATGGAAGATGTTTTTTGAATTAATTTTGGCAGCAGAAAAATTGAAAGTGTGATTTTCAGACCAACAATGTTGAGCAACAGAAGACTTCTGTGTTTCCTCTTTTCTAACATATGCCTCATGTTCCTTGACGCGAAATTTTAAGGCTCTCTTAGTTTAAACAATTTAAATAAAACCACACTGGCAAGGAATCCTATAAATACCCCAAGAATTCATATCCGGAATGGGGTCCTTGAGTATGGAACTCGGAATTTTATTGATGGGAGAATAAAACGAAAGTTAAATTTCTGCAAAATATGTGCAACTTTATAGCTAATTGATGGAAAGAAGGGAATGACAACAGAATTTTTATAATCTTCTAAAACAAGAGTGTGCCTTTTAGTGTGTTGAGATGAGAATTTTTTAACTGCTTGATTAATAATGTTGGGTGAAAAGCCCCTGTCAATAGCTATTGCTTTTAAATAATTTAGTTCTTCATCAAGGGCTAGTTTGGAGGAGCAAAGTTGAAGAGCACGGAAAACATAAGAATAAAATGAAGCAAACTTTTGTTTAGTCGGATGATATGATTTAAAGTGTGGTGGAAGGCAAACCGATGAAGGCTTACGGTAAACCGTAGTACTGAAGTTGGATGTGTTACTTGTGACCAGAATGTCGAGAAACGGAAGAGAATTTCAAGTCTCAAGTTCAAAAGTGAACTGAATAGCAGGATCAATAGAATTCATTGTTGAAAGAATTTTATTTAAATCATCTTTATTACCTTCAAACAGGGTAAAAGTATCGTCTACGTAGCGGAACCATGCCGGGAAGTTTAAAGTTTCAAACAATTTTAATTCATAATAATGCATGTAGATATCAGCCAGGATGGGACTGAGGGGGCTTCCCATGGCTAATCCCTCAGTTTGCTTGTAATATTTATTTTGGAAAACAAAATGTGTTTGTTTCAAACAGAGTTGAGTAAGAGAAATTAGCTCATCAACTTCGATACAAGAGAAATGAAATTCGCGAAGTCTGGTTTCTAGACATCTTAATGCACCCTCCACTGGGACATTGGTGAATAATGATTTTCCATCAAAAGAAACCATGAGTAAATTTCTAGGAGAAATGTTTTTAACCTTTTTTACAAACTCTATTGAAGTTTTTATGGTGTAAATATTATTGTCTAATAGAGTTGAAAATCTAGAAACTAAATATTTAGCTAAGGGATACGAGGCAGTACCTAAATTTGATACAATAGGGCGAAAAGGAATACCACTTTTATGAATTTTGGGAAGAGCATATAATCTGGCACAATTCGCAACAAATGGGATAAGCGAATGATTTAAGTTGCTTGAAATGATATGTGAAGATTTGATCGCAGTTTTTATTTTTGACAAGTCCGAAGGTGAAGGATCTTTACGGATCGGATTATATGGTCCTTCGTTTAAGAGCTTAGTGACACCATCGATGTAAGTGTTCGTATCCATGACGACTATTTGGCCACCTTTATCGGCCTTTGAAATGATGATATCCGGGTTAGAATGAATTTCGCGCATTGTAGCTCTTTCTCTCGTAGTTAGATTTGGTTTCAAAGGTTTTTTTATTGAATTTCATATTATGAGCGATAAGATGCCTAATCATTTCTTTCTGTGAATCTGAAACTTTACTGAACTTGAAAGCTTTTTCGATAGGAGCCAAAATCTTTGGAATCGAGGGTTTACAGGTTTGTGAGAAGTTAAAATTATATTTTAGAATTCTCTCTTGTTCTTCTGAAAGACTAACATTAGAAATATTAACTATTGGCTTGATGTTTACAATGGGAAGATTTTTTGAACTACTTGAACTGGAAGACTGTAAAAGAAGTTTTTCGAATTTAACTGCAAGGGTGTTTTTATGACGGTTAACTGCATTCTCCGTTCTAGACCAAGACTTTTGTTCAAGGGCAGTGAATTTTGGATATGAATTAGCGAGTTCCAGATGAAGCTTATAGAGTTCATGTTCAATTTTGGACAATTGTTGGCGTGTATCCCTTATGATGGACGTAAGTAAGGTAAGCTTGCAATTTAACAGAATTCTTGAAACGCGACTGGAAGGTTTTTGATTAGATTTGATTTGAATAAAATTGGGGATCAATTTTTTATTAATTAACGCTGATTTTTGTTGTTTGACTTGTGAATTAGTACTTATTCGGCGTGTGTTTGTGTCTTAACCAATGGAACTATCCTAAAATTGTGTGGACCAGCAATTCAAAAACATTTATTAGAAGCGTCATATCAAGTGGCATATTTGTGTAGAAAAAAAAGAAACCTCACATGATCGCTGAAGAGTTGATTAAACATTCTGCTTTAATTATTGCTAAAACAGTTTTAGATTCGGAAGCACATAAAAAAATTCAACAGATTCCATTATCGAATGATATTATAGGATCGCGAATACAAGATCTCAGTGAAGATATTTTAATGCAAGTAATTGAAGACATAAAAATCAGTCCACTAAAATTAAGCATGCAACTGGATGAGTCAACTGATGTTGATAATTGTAGCCAACTTTTGTTATTTGTCAGGTATGTGAAGGAAAAAGAGGTGATAGAAGAATTTCTATTTTATGAGCCACTGGAGGTGAATACGAGAGGAGGAATTGATGTTTTCAATTGCATCAAAGATTTTTTTACTAAATATCAATTACCAATGAATGTGATTGGCTCAATATGCACTGATGGAGCCCTAGCAATGTTAGGCAAAAATTCAGGATTCTTTTCACACATGAAAAGAGAATTACCGGAAGTTATAATAACGCATTGCATGTTGCATCGTCATGCACTTGCGTCGAAAGCATTGCCAGAAAGTTAAAAACAACATCTAACTACAGCAGTAAATGTAGTAAAATACATCCGAGGGCGAGCGCTTAATCATCGCATTTTTCATGCAATTTGCGAAGAAATCGGTGCTGATCATACCATGTTCCTATATCACACCGAAATACGATGATTATCTAAGGGTCACATGCTTAACAGAGTTTTTGAATTGCGTGAAAAAATTATTCAATTACTGACTGTCAAAACTGTTATTTAGTAAAAGATTTTGAGAGTAATGATGCAATGCTGAGGCTAGCCTACTTAGCAGACATATTTAGCCATTTAAATGAATTGAATCTATCAATGCAAGGATTTGGTATAAATATAATAATATCTAGTGAAAAATTATCTTCATTTATCTGAAAATTAGAAATTTGGATATGTCGAGTAGAAAAGGGAAATTTTGCAAACTTTCCCTTGCTTGATTCTGTTATTGCGAAAAATGAAAAGAATACAATTATGCCCGACATTGTAATACATTTGTGACGATTGAGCGAATCATTCAATGGATATTTTTCTACTGGAAATATTACCAAAACTCAGAGATGTATACTGGATCCATTTTTATTTCACTTAAATTTGATGGACGATAGTGATCTGAAAAATGATCAACTTATTGAAATGCGAGCAAGTGGACATGTTCAAATGGAATTCGAACAATTAGAATTGCAACAATTCTGGTGTTCACAGTTACAACGTTATCCAGAAATGGCGAACGGAGCACTGCAGTTACTCTTACCCTTTGCTACCACCTACTTATGCGAAATGGGATTTTCATCGCTTTTGCATATAAAAACTAAAGCGAGAAATCGCTTAAATGCAAGTGATGACTTACACGTATGCCTTTCAAAAAAGGAACCTCGCTTCTCCAGTATAATAATGAAAAACAACAACAGACTAGTCATTAATAAAAATAATATTGTTTTGTATTTATATAAAATGTACAATGTTTTTCAATAAACAATAAGTTTCGCAAAAAATGTATTTTTCTAGACTAAAAAAAATTTAAACACATTTTTGAATGGGGTGTGGAGATATATTTTCAGATTCAATGGGGTGCGACTCGCTAGAAAGGTTAAGAAACACTAATCTACACCAACAACAGCTTCTCAGCATCTTCTAGGAGTTTTGGACGGTGCCTGGAAATAATGGTAACTCCTTTGGCTACATCAAGTTTCTTATTTTTTTCCTTCTTCTTCAGATTAGTGCAGATCGTCGATGCGATCGGCCGTAAGTCTTTGCAAATTCCATCACTCTTACACCTCGCTTATGTTTATTTATGATTTTTTTTCTTAATTTCAACAGCCATGGCTTTCTTCTTTTTCTTTGCAGCACTATCTAAGGCAACAATCTTCTTGGAAGGCATCGTGAAATAATTATTTTCACATTAAATGCAAAAAACAATTAACTCAAAAGCGCATAAGCAGGTAGATCAAAGAACACTGAGTGACCTGATGAGGGTATTCCCCGAATCGAGCCGGATCGGGAAACGCGCCAAGCATACCAACACCCTGGCTCATTGCTCGTTACTCGAGTCAATGCTCGTATTTAGAGACAAATGTTTCGCTCATACTTTCCTTTTATCTCGAATTTCTCGTATATAGAGGAGCTGGTATCTCGAGGTTCCACTGTATCAGAAAAATATTTGAAGATTAGCGAAAATTACCTGATGAGTCAGAAAACTTACAGTGATGGTAACAAATGCATATAAACACTTTTCCATTTTATCATTTAAACTAATATCAAACAAATACTAATCTTCAGAATAATTTGCCAAATTGTTGGCACCCAAGCACTTGCAGATTTCATACAACACTACTGCAGCGAGAGAAAAGAAAGCAAATATTAAGATGCATTTTAAATCTCGTACGTATAAAATTAACTCATCATGTGTACTGAAGTAAAATATCAAACTGATTTTATGCATTTGTATTTGTTCTCTAAGCATTCCATTTCAAATTTGATAATCTTATCTTCACTGGCAATGAAAGTTTTACTGCATTTAACTTAACTATTACTTCATAAAATGTAACATATTTTGTTGAACAAAAAAAAAAAAAAAAAAAATCGATATTATTCATTACTAAGAACTAACAATGTTACTATCTTGTAAGTATGTATTATGGACTTGTAAGTACTATGTAAGTAAATTAAAATAGGTATGTTTGTAAACAGGTAAAGTAATGGGCCCTATACCATTCTACATATTCGCACTAAATTTAGTGTGAATATTCTTCGACACAACGTAAAAAATACTGCTGAGGTTCTCATCCACTTGACATACTAAAACGGCGAACGACCGAAAAAAATGCACAAGCAATGCTGCAAGAAACATTCATGAACTTTTAAACAACACCAAATACCACAAATTATTCCCATTTATTTCGGAGAAAAGCTAAACTGAAATATGAGCAGCAAAAACAGAGTTTTTTTACACATATTTAGAACGATTGAGGGCTGTTTGTTAAATATTTAAAATGTAAAGAGCGGTTTTTTTTTTTTTTTTTTTTTTTTTTTTTTTTTTTTTTTTTAATGTTTAGTATGACATCCGTTTTTTGCGAATTATTATTCATCGTGATTTTCATGATAGGACGGCTTTTCATAAAATTTCCAGGTGTATTTATTTCCCTTTCTCTTCTACTAATTTTCAGAATCCATCAATCATAATGGGTTTGCACCTAGAAAGATCTCATTTCAAGATACCCAAGGTACAATAGTCCATACGTAAAACACCAGGGAATACGCAGAAATACGTTGAAAACGTCCGTAAGTGAAACGTTACGGCACTACGCAGGAATACATTGAAAAAGCATTATATGCAATATCTGTATCAGTCTTCAATTTTTCAAGGAATGCAGTGATACTTTTCGAAGCTTTGTCTTGAAGAAGTTTCTAAACTAAACTAAATTCGGCGGCACAAACAACTCATAGAGAGCCATGGCTGGCAGTGCCATGGAAGCTGCTTTCTAAACCGTGGGCTCCGGGGTGCTTGTGCATCTTAGCCTGGATAAGTAGTCAGCTTGTCGCAGGACCCCCGGTGTTTAGTCCCTAAGCGAACTTGGTACTCATTTTATTGACCCACTCCAGGGATGAAAGGCTGAGTCAACCTTGCCCAGCCCGGGGATCGAGCTCCGGACCTGTGGTGCTGTCGCGCGACGCGCTAGCTACTGCGCCCCCGAGCCTTTTTGAAGAAGTTAACTCTTCTTATCTCTCTTATCTGGCGAGCATTATGTTTTTTTAGCTCTTTTAAGTTGTAAATCTTGGTTTATTATTTTATGCATTGCTTTTACAAATGTACTTAAAAGACTTTGCAACTGATTTCTGCGCCGGCAGATTTTCTCTTGCTAACAACGATTTAAGAAATAGTGCGTACCTTTTTCGAGATTCATTTAGAGTTTTCTTTCCATGTAGATTAATGACTGATAGTTTTTCCCTTTCCGATTAATAATGCTGCGTATTTTGCACTTTGAAATTTTAATACCAGGCATTTCACTACATTTTTGAATTATAGAATAAGAATAGTTCTTCGTGAAGCGCAAAAACATATCCTATTATCCACAGCTTGTTTATCTGCTACATTTTGAAAAAGAGCAGACGATATTTCTTATAACAAATAATAAGCTGTTGCCTGAAATTTTTATTCCAAAACATCTGCTTATTTTAATTCCTTATCGAAATGGTTCTAAAAATATATAAACATTCTGTGTAATAACATTAATAATAACATCATTCAGACAACAAATTATAAAATATGCATTTTAAATATACTGTGACTGCACGTCTTCGTTTGAAAAGTATCTCTCAATAGCAGTGCCAGCGCTAAGCTTTTTGCCGCCCGGTGCAATCACTTCGATTCCTAGATTTTGCCGCCCCTTAAAATTTTACAAATTTTCTCGCCCATCAATTCTGCTGCCTGGTGCGGCTGCACCTGTTGCACATACTCTGGAGCCGAACCTGGCCAATAGTTAGTAGCTAGAAAGAATATTTTAAGATTTTAAGAATGTAATAGTAAATGAAAGGCAATTACAAATTATTTAAAAAATTATACATAAAATAATTTGCATGCTGAATACATAACATGAGTAGTTGCAGTCATGGCTGATTTAACATTTCTTTTTGTTATTGAGAAGCACATTCTTAACTTGAATTATACAGGGAAATGAGCATAGTCTGAGCGCCCGTTTTTAATCGCATTTGCGCCTTTTCTACATCTTTATAACAATTAATTTCGGTTGAGTAAAGGAAATTCTACTGCAGAAAGTATGCAGTTTGGCAGACAAATAAGAGAGGTAATGAGATTCAGAATGATTTTACTTGTTCAGCTTCATACTGATTGTATAATTTTAAATTTCCTCTGCCAGATTCGAAATTATTATTAACTGTAGTGTTAGCAAATGCCTACCTCATTAATGTTGTGCAAGAATCAAATGACATGGATTAATTTTGAAGTGACGCAGTATGGAGCGATTTATTAAAAGCAATTAATATTTTTAGAATAGGAAGCGGAAATTATTTAGAATAGAATAAAAAATTACATGCATAGGTTTTGCAGTGTTTCACAAAAATGGTATTACAAACTGAACATAATAATCGTTATCAATAATATTAATTTCAGTTGTCACTCCAACGATTGCTCACTCGTCTCTCTAGATCAATCACTGCCTTTCTCAAAGCAGTGCTCCGCCATGGTTCAAGCATTTTTGCCATCATCATCTAATGGGTCATCGCTTTGGCTCAAATGCCCCAAGCGATCATGCGATTTGACCACCTGCTTCTTTTAGATCTATAGACTTAAAAAAAGTCCTCTCTCATCTGATTACATATGCTCATACCATCCACCAACTCTTTGCGAGAAATTCGTACAGTCGAAATGAGTAGATGGAATGTGTATGTAAGATAAATCCCTAAAAGCAGTGATAATAAAGAAAAGATGATGACGCACTGAATAAGCTACCACATGCTAAACATCGAGATTCGAGTTGATAAATTCGAGTTCACCAAAGTGATCCCTTGAAGAACAGAACTGCTAATAGTACACATTGTGATGTATTGATATGTTTGTAATTCATACTAACTGTTCGGTTATATTCCAAAAGTCTAAAAGTTTCCTGATAACTTCTTTTCATTGTTGAATAACATGTCGGCATTGTTGAGGAATGTAATTATGCATATGGTCGATATTTTGGTCATATGTTAACCACACAGTTCTGAACAAAGCATGGAGATATTGTTATTTATCTCGGGATTTTGTTTTAGAAGGTATAAAGTTTCTTCATGTTGGTTTTGATAGCTCATACAGGAATTAAATGAATTAGAATTAAAATTAGTTTAAAAAAAGCTAACGCTTAATTTAATTCTCTTATTTATATTTATAGCCAGTTAGACTGAAATAAGCTTTATTTGCCTTTACAAGAGCATAATCCACATGTGAGAAACTCAAAAGTCAAATCCAAAATAACTCCAAGATATACTGCACTGTCAACAATTGAAAGATAGTTTCTATTAATTTTAACATCCAAATATTGACTCATTTATTTGTTTTGATTCTGAGAAGAAAAATGTTGCCAACGATACTTTCTTACACAATCACCGACCACTTGCGGTGAGGAACTAAACAGCTAACGTAACAACTAAGCCAAAGATAAGCAGTATTGAAGACTACACAGTTTAGTTTAACCTAGCAAGTTGACTCAGAAATCTACAGCAGGATAATATTTCGGTGGCAAAAATGCGAAGCCGAGATTAAAAGTTAAAAGCTGGCAGCTATTACAGTGTGCGCTCTCATTAATGAAACCATACTCCTTTAAATACACTCTCGTTCACTCTAACTGGCGAGGAAACGCGAACGGAATAAGAGAAGACAGAAAAGGCTAACAAATGAAAATAACAATTAGCAAAAATAATACAAGATGACCGGAAAAATATGCATAAGTATATATTTTGAAAAAAAAAGTCTACGGATTTCAAAGCATTCCTATAGCCCTTCTTTGTCGTATAGCCATCAGAACATCCAACTAGCTAAAAGAAACTTTCGGTTTTGATTCGACGATTGATTTTTCTTAGATTCTTACTCGTAGATATAATACTGTTATGAAATGTGGAGGCGCGGTAAGATAGCTTCCCCGCAAAGCAGTTTTAGGGTTGCCGTAAAATAGCAAAAGAAAGCAAAGTTGCCACATTTGACAAGAAAACGCTCATTTGGCGACAAAATTGGCAATATACCATGGAGGGATGGAGAACCTTCTGGAACGAATTCTTATCGGTTTAGCGAGCTCCGGGAATGACTGAACCGAAGAGTCGGGAGCTGTGCTCTGTGTGTCGTCAAGTGCATCACGAATTGTATCACGGAGAGTCTCAAGAGTACGTGGAGTTCTGAGAATGACCAAGCAGAGTCGGGAACTGTACTCTGGTGCTTTGCAGTGAAGCTGTCTCCGCTGTTATTGCCTGACAGTGTGAAGGCTGTGTCGCTGATTGTTCCTGCGTGTTTATTATAGATCTTCGATGACTGTAAAAGTGTTTTGGAGCTGTCTTGATTAATATTGGTAAATAAAGTGTGTTTCGATATTCCATCAAGTGCTGTCATCATTATTCATTCCAAATCCACACGAACCCCATACGAACGTGAAGGAAGAAAAAAAAAATTAACAATATATAAAAATAGAATTATAAATAATTCAGCAGTGGTCCCCAAACTAAAATATGGTAACGATAGCTCATTAGCAGGTAAATTAGGCCAATTACGTTTCATCTCCTCTCCCAAACTGGATTTTTTTCCCGGGGTGGGGGGATGTAAAAAATTGAAAGTATTCCTTCCATGTGTCATTTTAGCATACTAACCAGTGCATCCAACTAATATAGCTCAGAATTGAGTTTTATTACCGGTAACAGAACTCCCGATTTTTCAAGATCTCCCCTTTCTTCCATTCAAATAATTAACAGAATTTAAACTGAAATAACTGAAGAAAAATGCTGAATTTGCTTTGAAATCTATTTGATTTTGTTTTAATCTGATGAATATGGAACTTATGTTTTATTTTTAGAAAGACAAAGAATTACTTTTTTCACTACTTGCATAAAAAAAAAAAGTGTACGAAGTATTATCCATTTTTTTTCCCTTCTTCTTCAAAGTAACTTTATTGAGATAAGTTCTGGGAAATTAAGATTACAAAATGTCAAAAAATACATTAGAAATGAAAAACTGTTGCTCTATACACACTTCTAGTGATATGTTGATGCAAATCGGTAGATATGTATAATCTTCCAATAGTTATTCTTCCCAGTATACCATGTATTTTCTACACAAAATTCCTTCCAACTGTTTAATTCTGCTATCAAAATCATTTTCATATTTTATAAAGTGTGCTCAAAGGAACTGTTTTTGTATTTAAATTTTACTCTAATTCAAAGTTCTTAAGTCTCTGATTTTAGTTTTTGTTGTCTAAAATCTTTATCCCACCCTTTTATTGTCTCAAAAGTTTTTAATATTTCTGATTGGAAAGCATTTCTAACTTTGCAGAAAAGATGAATATATTTTACATAAATTTAACTTAATTATCATTTCATATTCTTAACAATAATAAATAATAGAGCCTAATAATTTCTAATAAATTCCAGTCATATCTATAGTATTCTATCATCATTTAATAATAATAGTCAAACAAGATGCTCCTAGAAATTTTGCACCAAACAGCATAAGAAAATTGGGGGAAAGAAGAAGAAAAAAGAAGGGGGGATTCATAAATCTTCCACTGCTCACTTACAGCCAAAACATTTAATCTTTCTTTCTTAAAGCCATAATTATTAAAAATCTCCTTCAGTTGATGAATTATATTTTCTGGAGCTGTTTAATATCCATAAAAATTAGTCTGTAAAGAAGTAGTCTGTAAATTAGTCTGTAGTTTCTTAGCTGCCTTTTATTTTTACTTTTCACTCATTTTTCATCGCTAATCTTCTTTCAGTAAAAGGTATTTAAGGGTTTTGTTGTCTCATTTAGCTAGGACATTCAGTAACATTTTTCTGTTCTCCGTATAAATATATGTTTCTTTTTTATCACTCACTTTTGCAACTGAAGAAGTTTCTATTTAATCTTCAAAACTATAATAATGCAATTTTGCAGTTCCTGTTGCTGATTTTTGGCTTCATTTGTATTCTGTGTTCTTTCATAAGAATTATTTCCCATAATTTACAAAGAAATAAAAATTTTCAAAGTTTTGAATATATATATATTTCTTACAAACTTTTTGCCCCGGTCATTATTTTTTTTTTCCATTTCGATACTTGACTTCCAAGTTCCAAGCCTCAATATGGTGTTAAGAACTTTTTTTACTTACATTCTTTTTTATCATACAAATAGCACTGTACATCATTTACATAATCTACAAACTTTAAGATTTTGTTCTTAGTGCCTCCAATTTGTGCTGCAGTAAAAAGAATTATTCTAAAGTTCAAAATGTATTTTTCCTTCTTTAACACTTAATTTGTAATGCTAATAAATTCAATAAAATCTGTTTGCTTGACAAATCCTTCTTACTTTGACAACTTGACTTTTAAATGTAAAATTAATTTAGTAAAGCAGTCCTGGTAATATGTACTAGAATAATTCTTAACAGATTTTGAATAAAAAATTGTATAATGAACAGTTTAATGTTTTAAATTAATTTTAGAATGCAATTAAATATTTTTTTTACTATCATTCCAGATAACCCATTAAAATGTAGCTGTGAACTCCTCTGGCTAAGTAAAGACATCCAAGAGAAACGACTAGTAAAATATGAGGGAACTTGTTTCGATTCTATACAGCAACAATACAAAAATCTTACTGCACTTGATGAAAATGAATACTGTTAAAAGATATTTGGTTTTAATATAACAGATCAGTCTGTGCTTATAGGAAACAAAAACTGATAAAATAATTTTATTATGTACAAGGTCCAGTGATTCATCAGTTTATTTTTATAGGACGATTTTCATGACGAAAACCTGATTCTGTACATTCTGAAATATTATATTTATTTGACACATTTTACTGATAGAATAAATAAAACACCGTATTATGTTTTAAAAAGACATATTTAATTTATTTCCTTTTACTCATTATCCTGTTTATATAAATCTGTATTAAATTATATGGAAATACAGGTCGTATCTTTATAATCCAGATTCTCTTATCCTGCAATCCCAGGATCCAATGAGTTTTATATCTACTGCCATTAGTTTATAAATCTGTAACTAGGATAGCAATGCAAGAGTTGCCAGGGTGGCACTCAGGTTTCAATATATGTTATGTTTTGGTCTCTTGTATGCAGTCCTTAAAAGTTTTTCCATTTAGGTGCATAATACAATAATTTTATTATGGCCAATCTTTACAGTTATTATACTTAGCCCATCAGATTATCAATTAAAAGATTAAAAAATGCTGTTACTAATAAGCATATGTATATATCATAAACCTGAAAAAAATGGAATTACCAAAAATAACAGAGGAACATGTGATAAAGACATATGAGTACGATGGGAAAGGTTATTCTAATTGTAATATGATTACAGGACTCATATGCATAGTTACTAGTGTACAGGCAATGCACAGTTACTAGCACACATGCAGTGTATAAGCAGCAACCATCTTTAGGAAGTCAAATTACAATTTTATCATTTTTTGTGATTAGATTATGACCAGATACTCAGATTGAAGACATAACAGAACTACTCAACAGTTGCTGGATGGATAGCAATGCTGGATATCAATAGTTGATTACATTATAATCCTAGTGAACAAGATGGTTGCATGAATATTTCCATGGACTTTCCTGTGTGTTATGTGAATATGAGCCATTTTACTCTAATATAGCCTTGCCTAGGCATATTGTCTTCATATGATTTGCCTTAATCTCTTAATGCACCAATAACAAAACCAGAAAGTGTTTTTCCCCCAGCAGCATTTTTTTATTTTTATTTTAACTCAACCTGTTTCTTAATTTTAACCAAACTGTAGTGGTTATATTTTGTTGTATTCATATCTGAAAAAAGTTCTTGAATGTATTTATTTGGGTGCTCAGAAATAATTTAGTTTGGTGTAACTGAGTTAACTTGGTTGAATTCATTAAAAGGTTAATTATATCACCCAGCCAACCAATTTAAGAGGTACAGTTTGCATTTGTGATTTCTGTAGCAGACTTCTCAAAAAGACAAACTTATAGGAGATGTAGGGGGCACAAAGACGATTCAGAATCACATAACATTGCAGAGTCGGAAATGCCTTCATCATGTAGCAGAGGGCATTGAATAGAGGTCGCCTGTGAACAGCAACCATGTTTGAAGTCAACTTTTGTGAACCAGTTTGCACGGCAGTAGGATAAACGAGTACTCAAACATTGAACTGGCTGACATGCACCTAGTGTATAAAGCTTCAGATGGCAATAGTTGCACCACTCTGCATGTATACCAGGAATGTTTCCTGCACGGACATGCTCCTCATCATATGATCTTCACACGATTGCACAGAAGGTTACATGAGGCTGGTTGTTTCATGAGAACTACCATAAATCAAGAGTGAACAACACGGACACCAGACAATGAGGAGAATGTCCTACGTCTGACAGAAGGCAATCTGAGTACAAGTACTTCAGCGATAGCCGAATGATCGAGTTTGTCCCAAACCATTGTATGGAAGTATATTGTCAAGAAATCATATGCATTCGTGCCATCTGCACAGCCAAACATTGGAGCCTGCGGATTATCCACTCCAGAAGAATTTTGCTTCTTGGTATCTTTAACAGAGTGTGGCAGATATAGCATTTGTTGCATCCATATTGTTCATGGATGGGGCATTTTTAACAAGAGAGGGAGCTTTCAATCAACGTAATGCACATTTGTGAGCTGTAGATATCCGTATGGTACCAGAACACGTGCAGCTCAAAGGTGTTCCTCTGTCAACATTTGGGCTGGCATTGTTGGAGACCACCTCCTTGGACTGAACCTTCTTCCTTGTCTGGATGAAAGGGTATATTTGATCTTACTATGTGATGTCCTGCTTAAACTTATTGAAAAAGGCACATTGTCTTCAGTCATTGCATCACTCAGTATGGTTCCAGCATAATGGGGCTCCTCTACACTACCACAGTGACATCTTTCAACAACTAAACATTATATTTAAAGAGCAATGGTTAGGTCACTATGCTCCAATTCATTGGTCTGCTAGGTCAACAGATCTATCATGCTTGGACTTTTCTTCTGGGGTCAAATGTGGGCATTGGTGTATAAAACCGAGTTGATTCAGTTGAAGACCTCATCTCTGTAGCATTCGGGGAGATATGAGAGACACCAGGACTCTTCCAGAACATTAGAAATTCCATGTGGCACCATTGTGAGGCCTGTGCAACTGCTCCTAAATGTCATTTCGAACACCTTCTGTAGCATGTAGCTTTTCTCAGAGTAAAATGTGTAATAAAATGAATTTTGTTACATTTACGTGCTGCTATTTATTTTCTTTTTCTTCGCTTCTTTTAACTGTAGCTCTTATAAGGCTTTCAGACCGTACAAACACTATGCGATTAGGAATTGTCTTTGTGTCCCCTACATCTCCTGTAAGTTTGTTGCACTGGTAGAGAATTACCCTGTATATACATATATATACAGGGTGTTTCAAAAAGAATCATCCAGTTTTAAAAATCCATAACTATTCAGCTTTTAGTCTGTTTTGATCAAATAAGGTATAAGTAGAAAGAGAGAAATTTAGAACTTCATGTAACTGATAACAGATTGCACTAATGCTCTTCCTTTGGCCCCCACCACAGTATTTGTCTGGAAGGCTACTGTGCAACAGAAATCATTTTGTATTCCATGCTTTGCAAAGTCTGAATCCATTAACAACTGTTTGTGATTTTTGTCGATAATACCCTACTGCTTAATAACTACTACTCATAGCATTAGGCAATGATATAAAGACAAGAGTTGTCTGTGTAAAAGTAAATCACCTGGCTATCCCCACGTGTCAGCTGAAAACAAGGGCATTCCAACAAAATTTTGCACACAGGCCAGAGAAACCTTTAATTTAGATTGTAAACAAACAAAAAAAAAAATTATGATTAATATATGATATAAAATTAATCTGAAGTTTCTTTGTTAAATATTTTTCATAATATACACATTTCAAATTGGGTGATTCTTTTTTAAACACCCTGTATATTTGCAAAGTGTACCAGTATACGAGGGCTATCCAGAAAGTAGATTACGTTTTGGAATAAAAAAATAAACAAAGTATAGGAAACAAATTTTATTATATACAGATGAAAGCCACACTCAAATACTACTTTTCTACATAGTCACCATACAAATTAAGGCATTTATCGTAGCGATGTACAAGCTTGGAAATTCCTTCGTCGAAAAATTCGGCCGCCTGCGCCTTCAACCACTTCGTTACCTCTTCTTGCCTTCCATCTTGCACAAAACTTGTGGTAACCAAGCTTTTCGCTGATGATTTCGTGCAACAAACTTCGCGAAATTTGTGGAAAACTCAAAGAAAGTTCCGTTATTGTGAAATTTCGATTTTCACGGACTTTAGCATCGACTTTTTCGAGAAGTTCGGCGGTCACTATGCTGGGTCTCCCACTTTGATCTTCGTCGTGAACATTGGTTCGGCCATTTTGAAATCTTATGACCCACCTTCAGTGATAATGTTGTCCCCATACACTTCACGAAGCTGCCGATAGATTTCTATCGGTTTACAGTTTTTTGCAGTCAGAAACCTTATTACTGAGCGCACCTCGCAGCTCGCGGGATTTTCAATTAACGCAGACATTTCAAACCGTCACAGTATCTGAACGGAGCACAGCACGAACCTCTCACTAGCACGGCTAGATGCAGACTGAGCTGCGCAACGCTCTGACCCCAAGATGGCCGCGCTAGCCCCGCCCCTAGCGGACACAGACGGAAACGTAATCTACTTCCTGGATGGCCCTCGTATTTAGCTAAAAACACGATTTTTACTTAGTCTAATTTTTATTCACAACATTTCTACTGTCTTTTTAGAATATTCCTATTAAAATGATGGATGAGTAACTGATTTTCAAAACCATAAAGTTAAAAAAAAATTATTCAGTAGCCAACTACATGATATATGGCATGAAAGGTCTGGCCATTAAAAATGCTAATGATGTAAGTATTCACAAACTGAGAATGAATTCCATAAATACAGCCTTTATAGCAAAACAATGTAATAGAAATGTAAAATACTACAATTAAAACATGTCAAAAATAATTACACCACCTTCAACTGACCATATGACATATAAACCTTAAAAAACCTACACAACTGTGAATGTTAATGTACACTTTCTGAATTCTAATTTAGTTACCTTTTTTATTTCTTTTCATGTTCGTAACATATAGATATGTGAAAAATTGATATCAACACATCAGTTTGAGATAATTCTTGTTTCAATTTAAACTAAAATAATTTTGTAAGATTAACTTTTGAGTAATAAATGACAGTTGTGGACATTTAGCCCCATTCATATAGAATTCTTCTTCAAGAAACTAAAATTAAAAAATAACCATAAAACAGATTGTATATTCATTCTTGTGTGCCATCCTTTTATGTACCAGAAATTGCCCGCAATGAAATTTACAATTAAAAATTAATTGGTGCCTTAATGAGCATTTAATTCCTGTCAACTATGCTCTGGAAATAAGCATCCTTCAAGGTAACACAATGCATAATATATAAATTCCTCTTTTACCCACTTTTAAAGAAAAAAATGAACTATCTATCAACAGTGCAACTAGCCTTATAAAAATAATGTACAAGAACTGATCTTCCAAAGCACTTCAAATTGCTCTATTGAACTAGAGATTTTAAAAAAACTCTTAAAATTTGTGTTAATGGTTCTAGATACAGATATTTTATGTATTTATATTGGTTGATCATTAAAAGGCACCATTAAACAGAAAAAAGGTAAGAAATTACTATAAAATGACAAGAAATGCAATGAAGAGAAATATTGTATTTTTAAGGCCTATTTACAACATAAAATTACATAACTGAAAAAATTTCATGTTATATTTATTATTTAACAGAAGGAAGAGCATCATGCCTTTTTATTGGTAGCAAAGATCCAAATAACACATGCTGTATCACTGGATGCTTTCCCAGAACCTGAAAAAACATTTTTAAATATGTATGGTTAAAAAAACTAACATTTAAATTTCACTACATTTAGTTTTAAATTACTAGAAGTAACTTACGTGCAAATTATTTTTTCCATAAATTTTCTTGCTCAAGCAAGACATTTAAAAAAATTGACACAATAAAAAAAAAAAAAAAAAAAAAAAAAAAAAATCTGAAATGTTTCAGATTTTAAATTACGTCCAAAGGGGCGTTTTTTAACATTTTGTGTGTTACCTTTCTTTATTAAATATCATGTTCCTCGCACTTAAACCATAAGATCCAGTGCAACAGCAATATCGCAAAATAGTTTTAAAACGATAATATCTTTAGAATTTCCGATACAGAGACTCACGCGCTGGAGATAAAAATGTTTTTTCTGCACAACGTTGCCATTGCTCGCTTTGAAATCCTTGAGTTTGTTAATCAAAAATTCGTCAAAGTTTTAAAAAATAGGAAATCGATCATAAAACAAATTTCAAATTTCAAATTTGGTCTTCCACATGCTCATATTCGTTGGAGGATTACGTTATTCAAAATTCGATGACTCTATGTACCGTTGTTTTATCACAATACGAGAAATATACATACATTTATGCAGATTTTTCATTATTTAATTTCTTCAAATATAATGCAGGACTCTAACATTTTGTGGCAACAGTTTGAAAAGTGAACCGACATTTATGAGTCCGACGCAAAATGCCAAAACGAAACTAATAGTCCTTCGGGATTCAAATCCCTTTGGACTAAAAAAAAAAAAAAAACTTTCATAAAGAAAAGCACATTATCAACAAATTCAAAACTAACCAAAAATCAGCCTTTAAGCTGATTATGAGAACTGCATCAATTATGAGAACTGCATTTTTGATATCAATATAAAGTAGATCTATGGTTAATCTTCAGCCAAATTTTATAAACTTGCATAATTTTACATAACAATAATGTTTGTTTATAATTAAAGCATGTTGTTCCTTTTACACTCCGCATTATTATTACTGTCTTTATTTTTTTAAACTGGCTAGACATAAGCTTTGAAAGCATACATTGAGAATGGCTAAAGATACTAGTTATTTAGCCATTTTCTCATGTTATGCAGGCTGCATCACAGGGACCATGAATAGGAAGTTTCTTCCTCAGGATGGGAGGGAAGGGACCAACCAAAAGAAACAAATTTCTGTATTTATTTCCTTTTTATTTTATTATAGTTATATTTTAATTATATGTAACACTGTTACACCAATAATTTAAATATGAGGTGTATTCGGAAACTAAGTACCGTTTTGAAAAAAAAAAAAAAAAAAAAAAAAAAAACTAGTAAAAACAATTTTTTCGAATCCAATTTTATTTTTACATTTTTGTATACCATTGTCAAAGAAACTTCCCGCCAGTTTCGATAACCACGACTCCACAGCATTTTTCGTGTCATCGTCAGATCCGAAGCACTTGCCACCAATCTCGCGCTTCATGTGCAGGAACAAGTGATAGTGAACATCTTCTACTACAGACGGCGCCAAGTCCGGGCTGCACGGCGGGTGATCGAACTGCTCCCAATGAAACTGTCGAATTAACGATTGAGTGACAACAGCAGTATGGGGCCGAGCATTGTCATGGAGCAACACAATTCCTTTACTGAGCATTCCTCTTCGTTTGTTTTGAATGGCACGCCTTAGTTTTTTTGAAGTCTCACAATATCGTGCCGCATTAGTGGTTTCACCTCTGGGAAGAAATTCAGTAAGCAAAACGCCTTTCCTATCCCAGAAGACAGTGCACATGATTTTTTGTGATGACATTGTCACTTTGAACTTTTGTTTTTTCGGAGAATGAGTGTGTTTCCACTCCATCGATTGTTGTTTCGATTCTGGTGTGAAATGACACACCCAAGTTTCATCATTCTCCCTCATCACTGTACCGCGTGAGAAATGTCAGGGCCCTACCAAGTCGCTTTGCTTTGTGAACATCAGTGAGCATTTTTGGAACCCATCGGGAACACAGTTTGTGATAATTCAAGCGGTCAGACACAATTTCGAACAAAACAGTACGTGAAATTTGTGGAATTGCCTCTGGAAGAGTTGTCATTGTGAAGCGTCTGTTCTCATGAATTGCTTCATCAACGTTCCTTACCAAATCATCAGTGACAACAGAAGGCCGACCACTCCGAGCCTTGGCGTGGTCATCTGTTCGACCTGCATTAAACATTTTTAAACACTTTCTCACCATTCCATCACTTATCGCGTATTCACCGTAAACTTCTGTCACTTGACGATAAATTTCGGCCGGTTTAACATTCCTCGCATTAAAAAATTTAATCACAGCACGAATCTCACAGTCATCGGGAGAACTAATTGTCTTAAACATTTTCAATGTGCACAGCAAACTGAAAACACAACATAGAGCAACCAAAATGGCGACAATTGAAAGTCAGTGAATAAGAAAGACTAGTGCGCATGTGCGGGATGCCTACCACAGCGCTGTGACGACGCTAGAATGAAACAGTACTTAGTTTCCGAATACGCTATGTATTTTCATTTGCTATAGTTAAGCTATTCTCAGTTGTATGCTTGCAATAACTTTTTCCACCCCTCTCTCTTTTTTTGGATGTATATGCACTTATTTTGAGATCTGCTTTCATCTAAGAATTTTGATAAATTATGAATCTGAAATTCATTTTCTATCAATAGCATAAATAGTTCGAATGCTGAATATGAAATGCAATTAAGTTCATATCAATAGCACAAAATAACAATTATTTAAAAAGAATAGAAAACAAGTTTTTTTGGGGAAAAAAAAAGATAAGAAAAAATTTTAAAAATTGAATATATATATCATTGTAAAAACAATGCAGCAAAATAGAATTATTTATAGTTATTTATTATTCCTCTATCCTGCACTGCATGCAATAACTTATTTTGTAATTCTGAATGGATAAATTCAAAAGAGAAGAAAATTTGTTTACATTGTCAATGTAAAATTTCAGAAATGACATATTCTTTTTTACCATATAAGACTTAATGTACTGCAGACAGCATCAAATTAAAGTAAAATTTTGAAAATGGTACATCCTCATCATGGTTGGTTTTAAATTATCAGCCAGAAAAATGAACAGCTGGATATGCCAACAAACCAGAAATTAATTGGAACAATTATTGGCAGGAAGTTTGTAATCATAGCATTCTAAACAGAGTTTCAGGTAAAATCAAAGAGGCTAATAAAATAGTAAAAATCAATGGAATCTTTTTAAAAAGCACAAAAATGAAGAGAGTCGAATACTGATTGTTTATCACATAAAGAGACATCAGTTTCTTCAGAATCCTGCCACAACTTACTGCTATGCTTACAAGAAATTACTGCCACAACTTTGGCAGGATGTTCACAAACTTCCACAATCGACAGGATGATATATCTCCTTTAGCAACTCCATGGGTGCATATTTGTTCATTTCTTCCATCTCTTCATTTTTTATTCTATTTTTTTTTTCCATTTTCTGCCAGAAGAAACCCAACTCTGTGCAGGAAGTGGACCAATACTGTACCCACGAGAAAGGGGGTCAAACACATACATACAATGAAACTGTATTTGGATATTGAACACAGACCCTTAGTTTTGGTCTAGTCATCAGCCTTTGTTACTATTGCACTGTCCAAAGTGGCACATTTTTATATTTAAATTGGAAGAGAAAGATATCAGTGTAAAATGTAAATTTTACATTTTGCATTATCAAATAACAAATAATAAAATTTATGTGTAACCTTAACTAATCGGAATAAGGGAAACACATAATAATTAAACTGAGTAATTACATACTAATAAACAATTCTTAACACTCCAATAATACCTTTAACTGATCAAAAAATATTATACTCTAGATGTACAAGTTTTGCAAGCTTAATATTAGTTCAAACTACAAAATTAATTATTTGAAAGCCAATCTAAGTAAAGCATTAGACTTCAGTCTCTCTCTCCTGCTAAAAGAATTTAGAAGTCAATACAGTACAAAGTCCAAAATCCAAACCTCAAACCCCCAATAATTTTTAAGTTGCTTTTCTTTTTTTCTTTTCAAAAACCGAGAAAGATTCCGAGAGTAGCATATACTTAATGTATCCTAATTCTTAACTCCATTTCGACACTAAATAAAACCTTTTCATGTTAAAGAAAGATGATCATTTATTAGCATAAATCTGTATGGTCAATAATTTGGCTCCATAACCACCTTATTCCTTGGTATACATCTCAAACCAAAACATTCTACTAAAGTTTATCACTAATTTTATGCCTATTGAGTACAGGTTGGTGTAATAATTGTATACCAACCTGGTGAATAATCTTTTTATTATACTTTGCTTTCATCACCACATAAGTTCATGGCAGCTTGTGAAATGTCTCATTCAGTAACGTCTAAAACAATCTTTGTTTTAAATGCGAGTAATTGAATAACAAACAGCATGATACTTTTGTACTGACATTATGCTTGGCAACAATTATAAACTAAAGTCAAATGTGAAGCGTTAAATGTGCTGACAAGTAGAAATTTCTAAAAATAAATTTTGTAAATGACTACAGTTACTACTATGGTAGCACTAAATGGTTTAAGATATACACAGGTCAAAATTCATAAACCATCTAGTGCTGTTTGAACAGAGAATAATGATTTGTTGTTCCGATAAGGGTACTATACCAACCTGGTGAATAATCTTTTTATTATACTTTGCTTTCATCACCACATCAGTTCATGGCAGCTTGTGAAATGTCTCATTCAGTAATGTCTAAAACAATCTTTGTTTTAAATGCGAGTAATTGAATAACAAACAGCATGATACTTTTGTACTGACATTATGCTTGGCAACAATTATAAACTAAAGTCAAATGTGAAGTGTTAAATGTGCTGACAAGTAGAAATTTCTAAAAATAAATTTTGTAAATGACTACAGTTACTACTATGGTAGCACAGGTCAAAATTCATAAACCATTTAGTGCTGTTTGAACTGAGAATAATGATTTGTTGTTCCGATAAGGGTACTTTTCTGTTATGCACCTGCTATGCTTTTGTATGATCTGTTGGATATCAGCTGCCATGTGATGTGTGTGTTCACCAGCTAAAAATTATTCTTGTGACTAGATATTGTTTATGATTAAAAAACTCACCAAAATGTGTTGCAGATGCATAATGAAATGCACTGCCTAAAATAAATGAGGGCATTTATTTTATATAAACCTTAAGCCTGCGCAGGAAATAAAACATAAGTATAATAAATAACAATACTAATATAATTAAGGCTTAATTTCATCAGTGTGCAATATAAACAAGACAAATTTTAGAACAGCAGCATGTCTTTAGTTTCCAATCTTGTGATACATCACCAATAGTATATAGCAGATGCTCACTAAGCTTTATTGATGATAGCTGGAAATTTAAAGATTTTTGGACATCACAAAGAAAAAGCGAAATTTTCCAATTAATGGAATGTGTGAAGAAGTAGTAATAAATAAAGATGACACAAGTTTTTGATTGTGATAACAATGCCCAATTACCAATCAACTAACAGACAGTGAAATCAGCAGTATGGATCAAAATCAGAAAATTTCACTACCAACAGTGAAGAAAGTGACAGAAAGGCTGATAAAAAGTTTCAGTTGACAATTTAGTAGGAGTTTTTGACATGGTAATTAAAGGACTTTGTAACTGAACAAGAAATTATGTCTATCTATAAAATTACAGAGAAAGTATTACCATAAAAAATTAAGCAACTTAAACAACTTACACTGAAAGAGATGTTTAATGAAGCAAACAATAAGTATTGAGCTTCTTTTTTGCAAGTTTTGATTTTGGTGATGAATACTTCATTATTTCATAAACAGCAATTTCTGATTTTTAATTTCAGAATTTCTACCTGTCATCTTACTAGATTTAAACTGATGATATAAAATCTAGAAAATTCCCAAATCTGGAATTACCGAAGTCCTAAAGAGTTTGGACCTTGGACTTTGTACTAGATTATCTGAAATTACATACTTTGCATATGCATAACCTTTTTCCTGGCAGCTGGGACATGTATATTCCATGCATTCATTACATTAAATAAGGATGAGAAAAATTTAGTTTATTATGATGATTTAAAATTTGTTATTTAATGCACAGCAGCACATACCAGACCCTGTTGATTTGTTTTTTTATTCCTTGCTGACTGAACATTCAATCAAATGGCTTCATAAAACATTAGTCTGAATAACCCAATTAAAAAGGTTAACAGTTTTTAAGCTTACATGCATATATTTACTATTGTACTAAGCTGATCCAAAATGCATTTCTCCCGGGCATCTAACAGCACGAAGATTGTGCATGTGTAAGTATATCGCTCAATTTAAGAATGAATAAGCCTAGCCATTATTTTTTGTTTATGTTAACATTTGAAGACACTGTTTGTCGGTAATCATGTTTAAAACAATGGATTGGCCCACCAGCTGTGAAATAAATGCCATTATTAAGTTTTTGAATGTGAAAAATGTTTCATTTAGTGAAATTTATCATCAGATAAGGGAAACTTACAGATAGAATGTGATGAGTGAAGGTATGGTGTGAACGTTTAATGTAAGGAAAGGAAAATGTCCACAATGAGAGCACAGTGGATCCCCGTTGATCACAAAAGAACAGGTGCCCTGCTTTGACAAAAAACTTTGTTTCAATAGGCAATTCATGATTTCTGATTTGAGTGCATTTTTAAAATATTTCACAATCTTTATTACACAGAACTGTGATTAAGTATTTGCAATACAAAAACTGTGTTCTCAATGGGTACCCAACACACTAATGGATTTTCAAAAAAGGAAATGCATGGGAGCAGCCTTGGAATTTTTGCAGCATTATGCATCACAAGGAAATACTAAAAGGATTGTCACGGGCACTCAAATATGGATTTGTTATGAGACACTTGAAATGAAAAGACAGTCACTGGAATGGCAAAAGAAAGCAAAGCCACCTCTTTCTTTAAGAAAAGTCATGAGCACTGCATTTTGGGACTGTCAAGGAATTTTATTAGTGGACTGGATGGAACGAGGCACAACAATCAATGCTACAGGTTACTGTGAGACATTACAGAACAAAAGGTGTCTACTGAGTTCTGATATTGTGTTTGTGCATAACAATGTGTGACCACATTTCACATGCATAACAATGATATTGCTTGATGTATTTCATTTGGAACAACCTCCTTATAGTCCAGACCTAGCTTCATCCAACTTCCATTTGTTTTCTCAAGACATTTTTTGCAGGCCAGCACTTTACAAGTGATGACAAAATCAAGGTAAATGTTCAGAACTGGTTCATGTCCCAGGTTGCCGAATTCTACAAAACGGGTATTTTGCAATTAGCACCAAGATATGGCACACGTCTTCATTTGCATGGTAAATATTTCAAAAAGTAGTTTAAGATATTATAGACTTTTCAGTTCTAGTGATTTGTAGACTTTTCTATTACAAAATACAAATGAAAATAAATTGTTATTCTTTTTTAATACCTAAATGGTACTTACTTTGTGGATGAGCTTTGTATTTAATAGCAATAAGTTAAATAAAATAAGCAGAGGATGGTCACCATAACAACATCAGAAATATGCCTTATGCCTTTTTACTAATTTCTTAATTTAATACACAGAAATTTGGAATTTAGTGTGCTTATTAAGACTACAGGAAGTTCAAATAAGAATCTTTTTATAAAACTGAAAAATGGTAACATTTAGATGCAACATATTTAATATATATCACATTTGCAATCAAAAGTTCTTTTTTAAAACACATTTCCTCTTAATATTCTTAACAGTACTTATCTGAAAAATGCAAAAAGTAACCCCATATGGAAAATCTTCACTGTCATTATGCATTAAGTTTGGTCTTTCAAAAATGCAACCTTATATTTGATATTTTTATGTATTGCATACAAAAATGTGTAATAAATTTCAAAATTATAAGGAAGGTATATTTATGTTATATCATAAACAGTAATATCACAGGTCCTTCTTGATGCTTCAGTGGGAAAAATAACATTTTTGTTCTATTTAAAAAAAAAAAAAAAAAAAAAAAAAACTGAATTTGCAGACTCTACAGAATTTCTTCTGCACATAGCTTGGTAATTTTCCAGTATGTTTACCTAATCTACAAAGGACAGTACTGTAAATGGCCACTAAAAAGCAGAATAACTATATAAAAATCTACAATTTCTCCTACACGGCACAAGTAAAACAGAAGAAATAATTATTCATTTATGAAAATGTGCATAATTACTGTCATGATTTCAACTTTGACTTATTTGGGGGGGCTGCACATGAAACTAAGGCTTTTTGAATGCAATGTTTCTTTTTTTAATATTATTTACTATTATTATTATCATTATTATTTGATTCTGGAAATTCAAAAATACTTTATACACAATTTAGATCATTTACTGAATTAAAATATTATAAAGGTACAAATGAATTCCTATTGCATAAGTGAGGACCAATGAAGGATAAAGTTTATTAAAAATACAAACTCCCAAAAAATCGTTGTGGACCTCTTTACAAATGTTAAAAATGTTTTTAGTAGATTATTCTTCTTGTACATGTGTTTGAAATGTGAGTTGTTAATTTTTTTTAATAAATATATTTACAAAATATAGGCCAAGTGTTATCTTCTTTATAAACTTTTAAAAATGAAAAACTTTTAAAAATGTTGTTTATAATTATACACAACTTATCTAAACAGAAAATCACAAACCTCTTTTTTATACATCTTAATTAAACCAGAATTCACTTTTTCCCATGTAGGAACTCCGCTAATGTTCCACAGTTGATTAGAATGTTCTGAAAAAGGACCTGATTTAACCTGCAAGAAATAAGATGATAAAAAATTATTCCCAAGTAAGAAAATTATATAAAATAATATTTAAATTCTAAATCTAGCACATACCTGATTAATAAACTTTATACAAGCCATAAACATATAATCTTTAGAAAATGATGCAGCTATATCTTCATCAGGGAATGAGCGTGGCTCAAGGCGAGGATGACCTGCAAATAAGAATACCCGTAAATATCTAATTGCAGAAATATATTTTATTGTTATCCTAAGAAAATGAAAAAAAATTAGTTATTCACTGTGTTAACAGATTAAAATACCCTTAAGGGAAAAAGTATCAAAACAAGTGCCATTACTTACAGTGGCTCAGTTTTCAACACATGTCTGTCTCAATAAAAAGAAACTTTTAACGAACAGCCAACTTACTTTTCATAACTTTTTTAATCCAGTGAAAAATTCACTGTTTTGTGGATTATGTCTATATCACTGATACCACACCACATCAAATTTTTCAATTCAACTAGTCTTACAATCTTCTTGCTCTTGCAGTTTTTCCATACTGTAGTGATCAATTTTCCAACTTGAAAATACCATTTTAGCTGCAAAAGCTCTAATTGTCAGAAAGCATATGATTCAAATATATCATGATAACTGAAAATAATTTTTTTATTAAAGAATAAGCCAATCCTATGTTTCTATGTTATTTCCAGAAGAGGTACTTATGCAGCACTATTATCATGTGGGGGTACATTGATAAGGACTACAATATGTGCTGAAAACAGCTCAACTAAGGAAATGAATATAATCCTGCACCTTGAATAATTTTTTCAGCAAAGATATTTTGAACTGTTATCCACTCAAAAATTTATGAACATTGTATTTCATAATCTGCTGATAATTTACTACACATACCTCATGACAACTGCATCATACTGTAAAATTATACACACACTGGCCAACAAATTAGAAATCTTTGAGATTTTCATTTGAATGTACGCTAGGGATGAAGTATGCAGTTTTTTTATGATGTGGGTGACATATGGTTAGAATATTAGTATAAGTAAGGTGTAAGAGTGCTTTCATGATGAATGAAGTAAAATGGGAAAAACGACAGATCTTTCACCATTTGAAAAAAAGGCTTATTGTTGGTGCCTGTTTAGCAGGGGCCTCGATTTTGAAGACAGCAAATCTCACTGGGTTCTCAAAAGCAGCCATATCAAAGTTTTTCAAAAGTTGGAATCAGAACCCACAGTTCTGATCTAGAAGACGTAACTGCAGTTCGAGCACAGTTTTCCAAAAGAGTGATCGGTGGCATCTCCAACGAACCGTACGGCAGAGCAGGGACTCTACTATACTTCAACTGAGACAGATCGTCAACCAAGGCTCTTCCCAACATATTTCAGCTTGAACCATGCACAAAGGATAAGAATGCATAGCCAGCTGCCTGTGAGAAAAACCACTCACTTCTGCCCAATATGCAAAAATTTATTTGCAGTGGTGTCGGGAAAGAAGACACTGAACATCTGAGGACTGGAAATGGGTAATGTGGTTGGATGAATCACACTACACCTTACTTTGCACTAATGGAAGAGGTCAATTTTGGAGAGAACCCCATGAAGCCAAGAATCCACCTTGCCTTACTTGCACTGTGCAAGGGTCTGGTGGAAGTACCATGATATGGGGCACGTTCTGCTGTCATAAATGTGGTGCTCAGTGTTCCTCAAGGGTAAACAAACAGCCATGAGATACCTAGCTATACTGGCAGATCAAGTGCACCCTGCAATGCTGCATTTTTACCCTGATTGCGATGGATACTTAATGGACGATAATGCAACTGTATATCATGCCAGAAGTGTTCAAAATTGGTTCACTGAACATAAGTCTGACTTCTAACACCTTCCCTGGCCCAGATCTTACACCCCCAAAGAAAATGTATGGGATATGGTGGAAAGATGGTTTCAACAGCACTTTCTTCTTCCATCTACTTTACAAGATCTAAAAAGTTGCATAGCCAATGCATGATATTCTCTGGTCATAAATGCACTCTAGAAGCATATAGACTTCCTTCCCAAATGAATCAGAGCAGTTATCTGTGGAAAAGGTGGTCCATTAAAATATTGATCTTGGGCTTCTAATTCATTAGCTGGGCTAGTTCAATTACAGCAGATGTATGGAGCAGGAAAACTTTCAGAATTTAAGGACTCAGACAGCAGATTTTTGAAATCTCAGACATTACATTACGTGGGAAAAGTCCAGTGCTGACTCCAATTACATCAAATATTTTTTGAAGAATGCATTTGTTATGATCCTTAAACAGATGCAAAATTTCTTAACAGAAAGAATGAAAAAATGGTTGAATATGTTTTTTAATAAAGTACTGCTTTAAAAGCTTCCAAAAGAGCTATCATTCAAACTATTACAAGACTAAGAATCAAACACCTTAAAGGAATGAGAACAACTAGATAACACAAGAAGAGACATTAACTATTGGTCCTGATAGAATCTTACTCCAAAACACATCTACAAGGGTTCTTCAATACTGACATGGCTTCTAAACACTGAGAGATATATTCAAGGAAAATTTCAGTCAGTGAATCTTCTTTATACTGCTAAAGCAATGTTAGCTTCTGCAGTATGAAAGCTGTCTCTGAATGATAGCTCACAGCCTTTCACTCTTCATGACAGATAATACACACACCCAACTTTAAGAGCTAAATATGCATTTTTAGTTAAGAAACTAGTGTTAGAATATTGCAACTTGAACCTGCACCTCTCGCAACTTGAACCTAACCGTTACACCATGAAGACATGCAAGAAAGGAGGGAGAAAATACCTTATAATGTCATGAGGACATAGCATTCAAATTGGAAGTGTGTGAAGTGATTCCTTTTCTGTGGGAAAGAAAGTGTGTACCCAGACTGAGATTTATCATCAAATGAATGAAATGCAATGCAATAATTTCATGCGAGATATTTGCAAAATAATTTACATTTTTTAGAATAGTTGTATGGATATTAAAGAATGATTATCAGCAAGAAAAGGCCAATATCAATAATGGACAACACTGACCATGTTAATGAATTCCCAAAAACAGACACAAGTAAGGGATTCACGCAATGGATGAAATCATGGATGAACTGGGTCTTTTGCAAAAATACATGTATCATGCTGTAGAACAGAGAATGGAATAAGTTTCACCACGTATGTATTAGATGTATATGTATATGTTGGATTCAGCTAATACGAAGAGCAACAATTTCTTGCTTTTTTGGATCATAATGTAAAACGAAGATATAATTTTTTGGACAAAACCAGCCAAAGATGACTATTGTGACCATCATTTCTCACCAGAAAGGAAGTTACACTGGAGTAAAAACATCCCAAATCTCCATCTCTAAGAAAAATGTCACCTTTAATTCTAAAACTTTTCTTCAACAAGGAATAGAAAAAACATGCCCTTGGTATTCACAATTACCATGACATCCTACTTTGAGAATCTGAAGATGCTTAGAAAAGTGAGAAAGACTGATGGTCAAAGAAACAGATAAAAAAAAATTAGAAAGAAGAAATTACAAATAAGACAGTGTCATTCCAATGAATAAGTCAAAAACACACAGAAATTAGTATCAAAATTTGGACAGAAACTGCTTGAGCAAGGTGAAGACATACTTATGCCATGAAACAATAAATGTTTGAATAAACTTGGTGCTTATGCAAAAAAGTAATTTTGGTTAATTGCACTATGATGAATTAACTTTGATGCAAATAAAAGAAGTATTGTACACTGTGGAAAAAAAAAGCGGCAACAATTCTATATTTCTTGTTCTACAGGGCCGGCTGACGAAATTCAACTTACGTTTTTCATGTCTCAAAAGTGCAACTTATGACATGTATTATATTTATATATAGCATTGTTGTAATCTAGGTATTTTGACACAAAATTGGACTTTTTCTGAAATGACATGCCACTTTTTTTTCCATATTTCAATTCTACAACTCAAATTATGCCAAACTGCCAAGTTTTGTAAAAGTTGCACAAGCATTTTTTAAAAAATTAGCTTTCAAAATTTTAGTTCCTCAATTGAAATTGCTATATATTTATTAATATATCTTTTATTATTAAACTTACTTGATCCTTTTTCCAGAATTCGAAATATAGGCTTAATCCAAATATAATTCGCACATTTTTTATGATTTATTTTTAAAATTTGTACTTTTAAACAATTTTTATAAATGTTTTGAAACAATTTTTTTACCATCATTTTAAAGTAGATGTATTTCTAAACATACCTACAAAAAATTAAGAGTTTTTTATTCAAAATTTCGTAACATATATATGAATTTACATATAAGCGTGGCATATTTGTTATAAGCGATAATAACGCCAAATGTGGTTTATGCACTTTGTTAAAATTATTTGAAAGTATAAAAGATGACTTTTTTCTGCTCCTGTATAAAGAATAAAAAGAGAGGAAAATAGGTTGCTATATATCAAGAAATTTGCCAAGTGAATTATTCTTGGCCCAAACTGAAAAATATGCACTAAAATAGATTTTTGAATTTTGCAACCTAATTTTACAAAATTTAATATTTAGGCATAATTTGAGGCATAGAATCAAAATATGGGAAAACATTGGCAAGTCTGTTCAGAAAAAGTCAGATTTTGTGTCAAAATATCTATATTAGAACAACACTATATTTAAATCTAATATATATCCCAAGTCATGCTTTCAAGACACAAAAAAAGCAATTTAAATTTCATCAATCCGCCCAGTAGAGTGGGAGATATAGAACTGCCCCCTTTTTTTTATAGAGTACATGTCTCACATGTGATTTCTTTCATGCAAGTGCAATTAACTTTATGATTGGCTCTATTACTTCTCCATTGTCCAATTTCCCTTAGTGCATATTTTGTATTGTATAAATCTTTTAGTCCTTATTAATTCTGGGGAGTCACAATAAATTTTAGATACTTAATTATAGGTATAATTACAGATACTGAATATGTATAGATTATAGAATGCAGGGCCTTTTAGTTGTAGTGTATGTTTATCATTAAACAGATTAACAGATCTCCCAAATAAGTCCTTGTGTAAAATATCATAGGGCCCTTTAATTTTTCATTAATCAAAGGAATCCAGAACAAAAAATTTCAAAGCTATTCCAATAGTGACTTGACTTCAGAATTCTTGAAGGAAATCTTATTAGAAAAAAAATTATACCTATTTATGACTAATCTGGTTTATATTATTATAGCAAAGCACGCAACTATCTCCCTGAGGAAAGATATGCCTTCATGGATGATTTTGTAAGGGAAACTAGGTTGTTTCCATATTACACATGGGGAAAATCACAAAAGTGCCCATATATGCAAACTTATATAAAAAAAAGTTTAGATATCACTGCATGAGTTATTACTGAAGCAGTCCAGTACTGATAAACATGCGGTGATGAAAGCAAAATATATTAAATAATGACTCGCCAGGTCAGCATCAGGAATATAAAATAGGTAAGTGTTTCGGTTTGAGATGTAATGCCAAGCAGACACTCAGCTGCGGAGCCAAATTATTAATCTCACAAATTTATGCTTACATGATTGTTTTTTCATAACGAGGTATTTTATTTAGTGCCTAAGTGAAATTAAGAATTGGAATTTTTAAGTGAAAATCATGTTTTATTATGGAAGGAAAAATCAAATGCACATGCATAAAGCATATATATATAAAAAAAAGTTTGTGGCTTTGAGGTCCAGATTTTAGATCATTCTGGATAATGGACATACAGATTTCGGACTTTGTACTATACTAACTGCTCAATGAGAATTGCAAAGAGGTGTTCATAATTCAAAACTAGAATTTAAATAACATATGAATTACCTATAAGTTGAGAACTTCCCCATATAAATGGTAAGAATTGATAATCATCCAAACTCCACACGCCATGGCTACCTGCAGGCTCCATACGATAAGTAACTTGCAATTTTCTCATTAAAATTAAATACCTGTAAAATCAGCAACATTAATACCTAAAAAAAAAAATTCAGTTACGTTTTCTCAAACTGAAAACACTGAAAGCAATTACCTATTGAAAATTTTTAGAATTGCTTGATCAGAATCTTCAGTTTTTAAAGCTCCTATTTTAAATAAACAGCATAAAAGCATAGCAAAAGACATCTCATGACCTACAAATGAAAAAAAAAAAAAAAATACTATGAAAAATTTAATAAGTTTATAATTATAATAATCATCATAAGATTTAAAACAAAAATACAATATTAGCATAAAAAAAGCTGAAAAATTGAACCCTCTAGATATGCAAATTAACTACTATACAAGAGTCAATTATGTAGAATTGTGCACTTCTACTCCCAAAAATCTTAAAATTAGTGTAGATTTTGAACAAACTCTGTTAATTTCATTAGTTCACAGCAAACAAACAAAAATTTTTTTAATGTTTGTTAGTCTCCATTTACCCCTTTGTTTTTGAAGGAGACATATAGAAGATCTATGTCAAATCATTCACAAAATTATAAGGTATTTCTCCCACTTCCCTAGCGAGCCTTTGTGGTGTCAAGGTTCTGCACACTGGGCCGGTATTCCAGAGGTCTGTGGTTCGATTCCCGGCAAAGCCGTTTGCTATTTTTCATCTTTTCTGCCTCTAAAAAAATTCTAATGACTCTACAAGTGACGCCCGAACTAAAAGGGTTGTGGATGATGATTCTCCGCACCCAGGATTTGGCGACTAGGTCCCCTAAAACCCTAGTCACCCTGTAAAAAGGGGACTATGTAAGGTATTTCTCCCACTTCCCTAGTGAGCCTTTATGGTGTAGTGGTTCTGCACATTGGGCCGGTATTCCAGAGGTCCGTGGTTCAATTCCCGGTGAAGGCGGTTGCATATTTTTCATCTTTTCTGCTTCCAATTAACCTAATGACTCTATAAAATTGACAGAATTCTATTTAAAATCCACATTAATCTAAGGATTTTCTCTTTCATAAATTTCCACCTCCAATTTAATATTTCACACTGGAGGTTAATTTTTTTTTTTTTTTTTTTTTTTTTTTTTAAGCAAGTAAAACAAACTGTACAGAAAATTTGGTACTTGTGCATTATCCCATTAGCCATGAAACTGTCAGCAAACAACATAATTTAGCATCACTTATGTATAAGCATTAACATCACAACACACTCATAGCATCTGTGTTTTTCTCTGATGTAAGTTCGATAGATTCTCAATAAACCACTCTTTTTTTTATGAATAAGGATATACATTAGCTGTTACTGTGGTCATTTTCAGGATTTTGGAGGGGGGAAAGAAGTTTGAGGGCTGTAGAATCACATTTGTAACTACACTTTGGTTCATTTGTAGCTGGTCTAGAGAATTAACGTCTAGTGAATGGAAAAAAGAATCTCTGATATGGCCAATAGATCAACTAGATTCAAACAATCAGCTGTATGAAGCTTTACTCCTAGTATTCTAAGTAAGTTTCTAGTAAAATCAAAGACTATAACAAAATACTAGGTATCGATGAAAGCCTTTTTATGAAGCCAGTCAAATATGAGGGTAAGGTGAAAAGTTCTCGGCCTGATGCAGAGATGGTGCTCCAATCAGAAAAAATTTATGTTCCCTACCTGGATGCATGTGTCATTAGTTAGTATGACCAGTTTCAATTTGCTTTCTCAAGTAGTTTGTTTACACGAATTTTCGCAGTAGATGTCTTGCGTATTATTATGAATAATGGTATTATTATGAATAATGGATATAAAATGGATAAACTTGAATATCGAATAGTCATAAAATTCTTTGCTTTGGATGGATTAACCCCTAAGGAAATTTATCCAAAGTTGATAAAAGTTTACAGGGACTTTGCATCTTCCATGTCAACCGTTAAAAAGTGGACAGCTGAATTTAAACGTGGTCGCAGATCCCTCGAAGATGACTCTTGTGAAGGACGGCAAAAAACCGCAACCACACTGGAAACCGTTGAAAAAAGTGCATGATATTGTGTTGAATGATAGGTGAGTGAAGGTGAATAAGATAGTTGAAGCTATGGAGATATGGGAAGAAGGCTGCAAAACATCTTGCAAAAAGAATTAGGGTTTCAAAAGCTCTGCACAAAATGGATGCTGCATTTACTGAATGCCGAGCAAAAGCAAATGTGCAAACAACTTTTGCAGCAATCTTTGGACTGATTCAGCAAGGTTCCGACTGATTTTGTGTCACAATTTGTCACCATGAATGAGACACGGGTCAATCACTAAACGCCAGAAATAAAACAGCAGTCCAAGCGGTGGGTGGAAGCCAGTGGTTCAGCACCAAAGAAAGCAAAGTCCATCGAATCGCCAGAAAGGTCAAGGCCAGCATGTTTTGGGATGGGAAAAGTAATCCTGTTTAATTGTTTACCTTGCAGAGGGTAGAACAATTACAGATGAATATTACTCCAACCTTCTTTACCAGCTGGATGCCAAAATTTCTGAGAAGAGACCTGGTTTGAAGAAGAAAAAAAAATCATTTTTGACCAGAAAGAATGCACCTGTGCAGAAAGGAGCGTTAGCAAGAAGAAAACTGCAGGATTTTGGGTATGATTTGCTTGGCCATCCCCCTATTCTCCTGGTTTGGCACCTGCAGACTTCCGTCTGTTCCCAAACTTGAAGAAATTTGTTTCTGGAAAGCACTTCACATCCAATGAAGAAGTTTAGAGCATCGTAGAGGAATATTTTCGACACCTTCCAGATTGTCACATCCGGAAAGGAATACTGATGTTGGAGAAAAGCTGGACCAAGTGTGTTGAAACCAAGGGAGATTATATAGAAAAATAAAATAATTTTTTAACTGAAAGTCACCGTCTTTCATTAAACTTAGACAGATCGATATTACCGAGCTATTGCAGGCGCAACGTTGCCGGTTCCTTAAATAAAGCCCAAGGGCACATGACATAGTGAATTCTGGAAAAGGAAAACATCTCGGAAGAGAAAACGGAGAAAGGAAAAGTGAGAGGGGTACCAAAAGAAAAAAGGCCAAAGGCATCTGGCAGGTGATTGGAACTTGACAAGATGAAAAAAATCTGAACTGATCTCTGACAATACAGAGAAACAACGAATGCAAAACATGGTTCAAAATAGTATACTACAGCAACAAAAGTTCAATACTACTACTTAACTACACAAATTCAACCGATACAACAGAAAATCAACAAAACGGTCATTACAACATTACACTAACAAATCCAAACAACTTAGAGTACATCACTGTCTTCATCAGATAAAACGAAAGAAATTACAGCCACCAATTGAGGAGCAAGAGAAGATGCAGAGGCCTCATCCTATGAAGGTGTGAGCTGCAAGTGGTCTTATGTTGCAATCTTCATTGAGTATTTCATAGTTGAAGAGAGAATAGTTCACATAGTCGCATTGACAGCTTTAGAGAAGAATTTCTCATTTGTTCTTTTTATAAATTCTGCGATGGTTTCAAGCTTAAGATCTCTATGAAGAAGTCCATTTCGGATGCGAAAGTCAGCATCAGTGATAATACAAAGAAATTTATTCTGCACTACATGAAGTTGATGTAATTGATTCAGAAAGGCAGTATTCCAAGCAGGAGATGCATAACAAAAAATAGGTCAGATATATGTATAAATATGTCTCTTGGTTCTTAGGCTTAGGTTAGAAAATTTTCCAATTACTGGAAGAAATCTGCACATAATTCCAATGGCTTTATTTTTAACATTCTTAATATGGTTGGTCCAAGTGAGATTATGGTTAAGAATCACTCCTAAGTATTTGGCTTTTGTAACTAAAGGAACAGGCTCTTGAAAAAGGAAAAGTTTTTTTAACTTGGTGCATTTTTTGTTTTTGCGAAGGATTAAAAGTTTAGACTTACTGGCGTTAATTTTAACTCTCCAGTTGGTGCACCAGTCCTCTACAGTGTAAAGAAAATCTTGCATTTTATTAATTGCATGATTAGCGTTGACAGACTTGATGGCTATCGCCGTATCATCGGTGTAGCATGCAAGAAGAGAGTATTTGCCAAGTCCAGGAAAGTCCAAGATGTAAAACAGGTAAAGAACCGGTCCGAGGATGCTTCTCTGTGGGACACTAGATCTTATAGTTCTCAGAGTAGAGGTTTCATTGCCTAATGAGATGAAGAACATGCGATGTTGCAAAAAAGGAATAAATCAGGAGAATAAATTCTCTAGGCAATCCAAGGTTGAGCAGTCCTTCATAGTCAGACCGAGAACTTTCCATCTTACGCTCGTACTTCTGCAGCGGTGGTTATTTGGTGGATTGTGCAATGAGACTGATGAATGTTTTAATGTAAGAGTTGTAAACAGAAGTGCAGCTCAGAATTCCACAGAAACAACTGGTGCGACTCTGGCAGGATCCCTTCCAACTTGCATTGTTTGATGGTAGCCAACTTTCACAATCGATGGGATAATATGCAAGTACTGAAAATTTTTGTGAAGAATGTACTTTATGCCTATACTTTTATAGAAGACTTTAAAATATAATTATTTACATCGAGAAAATTCTTAATCAACTGCACTGCATATATTAGTTGCTTTTTCTCTTGCATTCTTACCAAATTTTTTAACATCACAACCTACATGCACGTAGTTGCAATTTATCCTGCCATCTTTAATCTAAAGTAAAAGCTTCTCTTCCCCTCTACAGAAGCTTTACCTTAAACAGCTTTTCTTAGCTCCTACCTACATTTTTATTTACTCCTACACTTTTATCTGAAAGCTTCTTTGTATCAAAACTAAATTAAATCTTTAGGATTTTAACTCATTATACAAGATTTTTACATTAACCAAGATTTTAACTCATTATACACATCTGCATACTTTTACTCATTAAAATCATCCAAAAAAACATTTTTGAGGAAGAAAGCTTGTAAACAATATAATTACCCAAATATATAATAATATTAACAAAAGAACAGAAAAATTAATCTTTTCTGTGTTAGGACTATAAAGTATATAAAATATTGTTCCTAAACATACCTGTTCCATAATCTATTCGTGTCGAATTGCCAACACTTTCTGTTAAATAAACAGCAAGTTCAATAATACTAGGATGCATATTTTCTGGTAAAACATTCTTCAGTAGAGATTCAGATTCCTGCATTAAAATACATTTCATGGACCTTTTAAAATAATTATTTAGATTCAAACAATAGCAAATATATTTAACCCTTTAACAGCAAGTTATTTACTAACAATATCTGGTACAATTTTATTAAATCATCTTTTGATAATATCTATTCTTTTAACCCTTTCGCGCTGATTGTCACATATACATGCAAGAAACGCACTCATTTCCCGGCCAACGTGCTGGCATGCCAGAGCCTTTTCTCGTTCACCCCCGGCCATCACACATTTGTGCCAGTGTCCTGGAATATTTTGACAGCTCTTTAAGCTATCATATATGTTAAAATTAGCGTTTAAATATCTTTTTCTTTTACATTACATGAAAATATATAAAAATAAAAAAAAACAAATAAAAAAATGTAATAAAAGTCTGAAAGCTTTCACATTTTACATTACGTCCAAAGGGACACTTTTAACGTTGTGTTACCTTTATTTATTAAATATCATGTTCTTAGCACTTAAACCATAAAATTCAGTTCAGCAGCAATATCGCAAAATAATTTTTAAATGATCATAGCTTTAGAATTTCCGATACGCAGTCTCGCATGCTGGAGATAAAAATGTTTTTTTCCAAGTACAGTTTTGCCATTGCTTGCTTTGAAATCAATTAATTTTTTAATAAAAAATTCCTTAAAATTTTACAAAATATGAAACATAAAATAAAACAAATTCCAAATTTGGGCTTCCAGATGCCCATATCCAGGTGGAAACGAACGTTATTCAAAATTTGATGTCTTTAGGTACCGTATCACAATGCAAGAAACATACATACATTTATGCAGATTCTTCATTATTTAATTTCTTTAAATATAATACAGGGTGATAATATTTGGTGGCAACAATTTGAAAAGTGAACCGACATTTATGGTGAACCAACGCAAAATGTTAAAACGAAATCCTTCTGGGCAAATTACCCCTTTGGACTAAAAATTGCTCTGAATACTTTCAGATTTTACATTATGCCCAAAAGGACTTTTTTTAAATATTTTGTGTGTTACCTTTATCTGTTAAATGTTCTTTGCACTTAAAACATAAGATTCAATTCAACAGCAATATCGCAAAATAATTTTAAAATAAGCCTATCTTTAGAATTTCCGATACACAGTCTCACACAATGGAGATATTTTTTTTTTTTTTTTCCCACACAGTTTTGAAATTTCAAATTCCAAATTAGGGCTTCCAGATGCCTATATTCGCCATTATGTTATTCAAAACCATCACGTTATTTAAAATTTGATCGCTCTAAGTACCATTTTTTATCACAATGCGAGAAGCACACATACATTTATGCAGATTCTTCATTATTTAATTTCTTTAAATATAACACAGGCAATAATAATTGGTAGCAATAATTTGAAAAGTGAGGCAACACTTAAAATTTTCAATGCAAAATGCGAAAACGAAATTAATAGCCCTTCAGGGCTAACACCCTTTGAGCTAAAAATACAAAAAAGTCTTTTTACAAAAAGTAAAATCGTTTACGTGACTCAGTGAGCTTAGTCTCTGACAAAATGCCCATATGAGAATCACTAAAAATACTGCTTTCTAACTCTTTAGGAAATGAATCATCACTCTCATTCATATCACTAACTGGCTCATTTATCACTCATCTGATAAAAAAAAAAAACGCTTGCTTGCTATAATAAACTGAAATCGTATATGGTATATAAGTAAACTGAAGGCTTTCCAAAATAAAAACAACACAAAAAGTAATAGAACAGAACCTCAGCTAGTAACCCTAAGACGCTACATAGTAGCAAAAAAAAAAGAATACAAAAAGGATTCACAGGGATATAGAAATGTGAATGTTTATATCACGAGCCGGTTGTGAAATATGTGTGTTTCTTGCTTTTTCATGGATTTAGACTTAATAGCAAAACACCCTCAGACCCTGGACAAACACTTGCAAAAGAGACTGTTGGCCTCAGCGATATGTGCACATTTGCGCTTCCCATCATGAAAGGGTAAAGAATTAATACTTTTTATCAGATTTGAAATTAATTGCATAATTTATCTCAGTCAAAAATTACTAATGTATAAAAAATACAGCATACATAAATATCTTTTTGCCTTAAATACTTGAGGTAAAACTTAAATATTTGAAATTTGTATCTTGTATACTACTTCATAAAACTAAATTAATAAAGAGAATAAAAATTAAAAAGATTTAAATTTTAGAAGCACTCTCAAAACCAAATAGAAAATTATAGAATCTAATTAAAATATTAAGTTAACTTATGATCTAAAATTATAGAATCTAATTAAAATATTAAGTTAACTTATGAATCAAATAAACATTAAATTCTTAATAAACATTAAATTCTTATCAGCACAGATCTACAGAAAACTTAAGCCTTTATCAGAAGCCTATTTTTTTAATTACACACTAATTAAAAATTGATTAGGAAAATACTGTCTTAAAAAACCAAACATAATTAAATTTTTATTATAAAAACTCACAGAAAATTCTTTTTATGATGGATAATTCATTATACTCCTAATTTCAGAAGTACTGTCAGATTTAAATTCACTGAAAACAACTATACTTACCCAGTTTAAAAATATATTAAGCAGTAAGAAATTATTATATATCTAAACATATTGCATTAATTATATTAGTTTACCTCTTTCAACTTTGCATAGAATGTACGAAATGCTTTGTTTCCGAAGCGCTGTGGCTGTTCTATGGGAGGAATTTCATCAATCCACTTATCAAGTATTTCTAACATATCACACATTTTATTAACAACCTAAAAAAAAAAAAAAAAAAAAAAATTTAGAGCAAATTAATTTTAATTTCAACATAAAAATAAAATAAAATATAATAATATAACATAATAAAAATATAATAATATAACATAAAAAAATCAGATCCTCTGAAAGGAGTTATTAATACTATATTATTATTAGTAGTACTATATTACTTAAAAACACATTTTTAAAAACTATACAAAAAGAAAATTATTAACATTTATTCATGAATAAAAATAATACCCTATATAATACTATATTATTATTAGTAGTGCTATATTACTTAAAAACACATTTTTAAAAACTATACAAAAAGAAAAAAATTATTAACATTTATTCATGAATAAAAATAATACCCTATATCAGGGGTCGGCAACCTGTTTGTCCTTAAGGACGCAATACTAAATTTGAAAATCACCGAGGGCGCATATTTTACAGATAATCAACAGGTATAAATAGGCATTAAAAAAACAGATTTTTTATAACTTTATTTTGTTGGTGTCATACATAATGATACATATAATTCAGTGTGAAACTTGGGTGTCAATATTTTCAGCTAATTTCTTATAATTGGGGATATATTTACAGTTCCCGGACCTTAAACAATTATCTAAATGTGAGTCATTAAGCTTTGTTCGGTATTTTGATTTCAAATATTTCATATTTGAGAACAAAGACTCGCAATTGTATGTTGTTGCACAATATGAATAAATTTTTAGTGCACATTTCCTTAAAATAGGATACTTATTTTCATCGACTAAGTTCCAAAGCATCATTACTATGTGCTTTTAAAATAATATCACTTTGCAAGCTTACTATTTCAAGGACATCATCTTCAGTAACACTGAATGGATTTATGAAAAATCTTAGAATGGGTTCTAATGCTGCAAAATCTTCAAATCTAGAAGAAAACTCTTGTATTAGCTTATCTATAATTTCTAAATATGATGTGGCAGTAAAATTTTCATTATTCAAATTTAAACTCTCAACAGTTCAGTTAAACTCTCAACAGTTTTTTATATTTGGGAAACGTGATAATGATTTTTTCAATAGATGGGATTTCAACAACACTAACTTGCATTTGAATGCATTTACTGCACTAATCATGTCAGCGATATGCTGATTTTTCCCTTGTATTTTTAAATTTAATTCATTCAACTTTGCCGTTATATCTGTCAGAAATCCGAGGTCGATTAGCCAATCCTTATTTTCTAATTGCTTGTAAAATTCACCTCTTGATGCAATAAATTCCTTTATTTGTGGCAAAAGCATGATAAACCGCTCAAGTATTTTACCTCTGCTTAGCCACCTCACTTCAGTATGTAAAAGAAGATCTGTGAACAGCGTCCTCATCTTCTAAAAGTAATTTAAACAATCTGTGTTGCATAGCTCCCGATCTTATGGAATTAATAATTTTTGTTACTATCGTAAATACGTGTTGAAAACCGATTGTTTTTGCGCATAACATTTCCTGATGTATGAGGCAATGATAAGAAATAAATTTCGGGAATAAGGAATCCTATCTACATAAGGCAATAAATCCTTTCTTCTTACCAGTCATCGCTGGTGCCCCATCTGTTGTAATTGACGATAACTTTTGTACAGGTAATTTTACATCTGTTATATACTTTTTAAAAGTAGAAAAGATATCTTCTCCTCTGGTGCTTTCCTTTAATGGCAGAACTTTAAGGAATTCTTCTTTTGTTGTAAAATCAGAAAATACCATCTTCACGCAAATTGCTAATTGTGATATATTTGTCATGTCTGCCGATTCATCCATCTGTAGCGAAAAGAAAACACAATTTTCCATATCATTTGCTAATTCTGCCTCCAAATTCTCTACAATTACTTTAATTCTTCTAGTAACAGTTCGTGCTGATAATTGCAAGGTGTTTATAGCTGAAACTATTTTCTTTTTATTTTTAAATTCTTCAAAAAGTGAATCAGCAGCTTCTAACATGGCTTCTTTCACTAATTCTCCATCTGTAAATGGTTTTTTATTCTTAGCTAGCAAATGTGATATTTTATATGACGCGATTGTTGCTGCTTTATATTGTTGCAGTGGTTTAGTAAAAAAACTTTGCTGGTTAGTTATTGAAGATTTTAAAGAAATAATTTTTTTTTTCTTCTAATTTCAGAATTCATTGGATAGTCACTATCAAAATTGGTATGAACGGTCTTAAAATGTCGTTCAATATTACTTTTCTTGGGAATCGCAACACTATTATTACACAACAAACAAACACACTTCCCTTTGTAATCAACGAAACAATATAGATGTTCCCATTCATCATTAAAATAATATGTTCTTTTTCTTTTACATTTATCCATGAAGGGTTTTGAAAGAAAAGAATTATTTTGGATTACTTAGTAGTTTTAAATGCACAGTCTACGCGTGGTCTATTCAAAATACGATCACACGCTAACAAAAAGTATGTGCGTGTTATTAGATACGCTCAAGGTTAGCAAACTGCTAATCTATGCACAATCCTAAACTCAACTGACTACCATCTAACCACGCTAGCGAGAGCAGTTTGGCTGAGGGCCAAGATGGGTCAGTTTAATTGAAGGGGTGTGTGGGCGAAAAACGCGGGTATTTTTCCCTCTCGAAGGTCGAAGGGGTGTGGGTGAAATCGAAGGTCAGGGGACATTTAGTGTCTACCGGGCTACTGCACTCACCCCTACATAACTGATAGATGTGCCCACTTCCGCCCCAAACCGGATGTTTACATAGATCTGGAATACGTGGTCAGACAGTACTTGCTGTATATCGCCGTTTGACAAGAGTAAGTAAATCGCTCTGGCTATCATACATTTACATTAGTCCAGCAAGGGCGCATTAAAAATCGATCGGGGGTGCCACGTTGCCTACCCCTGCCCTATATAATACCTTATTATCATAGCCTTTGCTTTGTAAATAGTGCCAAGATCATGAATACATCAGCAACACAAATTATCTTTAAATGGCTCGCAATGATAATGATGTTCACTTATAGTGTGCCTGTGATAAAAAGAGCTCCAAGTAAATTATATATTATTTTCATTTTTCATATAAATATAAAAAATCTCCAATTATTCATATTTCTCTCATTACAAGAAGATCACCGAGTATCGTTAATGTATTTTTGTTTTTCAAAAATATGTTTAAAATGTTTGATTTATTGAGAAGTATGGAAGATGCTAATCTTTTCTCCAAGAAAGATGCATGACATTAGTTAAAACTCCACATCAATAAAAACATTTGGAAATACATTGCAAGTGAAGGAAAAGCATTGTGATTCAGTTTATTTGATTATAGTGGTGCAGTTTAACCTTTGAATTTTGAATTATTATTTTTGAACTATTTTTTTAACTGCATTATGTCATGTACCTGAAACTACACCTTTAACTATGAAGAAACTCAATAAAATAATGACATTTCAGGAAGTAGGGTAATTCAGTGTTGCATGCAGATGCATGCTCTTTGTGAACTTCTTTTTGTTAACTATAAATGCTGTTAATGTTGTGAAGATGACTAGTGATTGATTTTATTAAGCCAATTAGTCTTTCTAATCAGTTAGTTCTCTTTCCAGTATAACGTGTGCAGTGATTGGTTACGTGATATATTACAGTGGTGACTCATAAGTGAAAAATCGAGTACATTTCCTTTATTATAAGCATCCAGAGGATATGTC
Organism: Stegodyphus dumicola; assembly: GCF_044657685.1. Taxonomy (NCBI): domain Eukaryota; kingdom Metazoa; phylum Arthropoda; class Arachnida; order Araneae; family Eresidae; genus Stegodyphus; species Stegodyphus dumicola. Next base: position 212,557,569 of record NC_140773.1, on the reverse strand, counting down.
GTCAATGTACTCACACAAATGTAAAATCATTATAAAAGTGCTACAGAAGAGATAAAAGCCACAGATATTTTTGTACATTTTCTTGTGATTTTGATGGCTGCTCATCACATGCATGTGTGTGACACAGTGTTTTAAATGCATGTGTGCAGGAAAATTGCACGGATTCAACAACATATATTTGAGCATGTTTTTCTCACTTATGGTTGGTAAGCAAACATTTTCAACTTCCATTCACCATCACTGCATTTTCATTAAACTGTATTTTGATACATTTCAATTTTCTAGCTGCAATGTTGCTGTAATGGGTGCTTTGTTTTTGCTCATTGAATATGCATGTTTGGGCAGCACTGCTTAATATTTTTAATGTAGAATTACTTTCCTTCATAATGGTCTAGTAGAAAAGCAAAAATTAAGACGCTATTTGAAGTGCGTGCAAATGCTCGTAACTTTGAAACTACATATGTTACAATCTATCTAAATGCATCATTAGATAGATGAAAGAGCAAACACAAGAAACATTTAAAAAAAAAATTGGACAAAAGGTATATGCATAGTAACCCATCAAAAATAGCAAAATTTTGGTGAAGCCAAAGCTTTGTGTGCATGCGAGTGCTAAGGTCATCTGGTAGACAGTTGCAAGTAGATAGTCAGTGTGTTCAGTGGTATTTGTTGTATCTTATTTTATTTCACTAAGATAATGATGTTGCAATTTATAGAAATTTGACGAGTGTAGCAGATTGTCTACTACTATTAGAATTTACTGTTAAGTATCATAAGAAAATATAGGATTAAGAAGTGGATTAAGAATTTATGTGGTTGATGTAACTGTTAATAAACAATATTTATTCTAGCATCCAATATATATATTCATCCAACTGTTAATTCAGAAGATTTTAAGATGTTCTTGTTTAGTGGACTGATGAAATATCTTGAGACTACTTTATTAATCAATGAAAGGTTTACTGTAGATACTGTTACAGATTTGGTATGTAAATAGCTAAAGTTAGTTGAATTATAAATTAAATTGTTTTATTCCCCGCGCAATGCAGCGCCTGACGAATATTAAAGGAAAGCTAAGCCGAAAAATTGAAAATACAAGATCGCGCGCATTTAACATTAAATAAATATCTCTTTTTGATTTTGAGAAAGTTCCATAAAATTCTCGCGCGCAATTTAAAATCTTATAAAAGGAGGAAAACCTCTCAGTTTGTTTTTATTTTAGTTAGCTTGTTGTTGTTTTAAGAGTTTGTTTAGAAAACTGCTCTTGTTGATTGCAGCGAATTCGTGGATTAGCTTTCTTTTAGCTGTTTTGAATTAACTTTTGTTGAACTGTTGAGCAGTTGAAAGATAACTACAGTGAGATATTGTAATACTGAAAGAATATCTGAGGGAATTTAAGCATTTTTACTGTGATAATAATAAAATTTTGTTCATTTATCATCGAACTTGTGCATTCAATTCAAACGAACCTGTATGCATGCAACAATACAAATGTTCCTGTTATTATGATGAGAGATTTCAATGAAGACGTCAAACAAAATTAAAAGGCATTTCATTTTATGAAACATCATTTTAATCTCAATATGGTGCCAAGTAACTATCCAAGTACACTTGGCAATTCATTTATAGATATTACTTCTACTATGAATATAACTGCAGTCATCTTAAATTATGTATCTTATTTCTCATATCATTGACCAATTTTATACAGGATCATTTTGATTGAATAAATGTAATAAATAAAAAATAAAATATGAGTAAAAATCTTTTGCTTGTTTTATTTGTTCTATAACATCCTCACGCTTCCATAAGTAATCCTATGCATTGATTATAGTGATATTATTATTCCTTGATGATAAGCCATATGAAAATTTTAAAAAAGGTCTTAACAAATCTTACTCACGGAGTGGAGAATAAAAAATATATACTTTGCTGCAAGACGTAGAACTTGGCAACTAATACCCATCCAATTTACTTTCACAAATGCATTAATCTTATGTGCAATACATTGGGGAAACACTCTTCAAATCTCTCTGGCTCATGCCTTCCTATCACACACAGCACTGAAAGGGCACTGACTGACACATTGTCACAACTGGCCATTGTGGCAGACAAAAGTCATGACCTGACCATGTCTCCTCAAATTAATTCAGCATGTAGACCATAGCCACCACAAAATTCTCTGCTGGAAGCACCAACTGCATAGCTCACTCAGCAGATAAATAAAATGGCCATGACTGTGGATCACAGCAGCTGCTCAAGAAACAAATTTTTAAATAATAAAAATAATCAAGGGCACAATCACAGCCATTCCAGCAGACATTATACAGAACCTTCAAACAACCTATGCTTTTATCATGTGAAGTTTGACTCCCACATGCTTTAAATAAATGCTAAAACAATGCACTCTCCCATGCTCTTTCCATAACCAAAGAAACTAATTTTGGTGACTCCATTTGGGCCATGTAAATCTTATTCTTTTAGCCAACCCTTCATTTAAATTGAAATTTTCCTCATTTGTAATATTTCTTAAACTGTTTTTTTTTTTTTTTTTTTTTTTTTTTTTTTTTTTTTTTTAGTCCAAAGGGGCTTTGTCCCTCAAGGACTATTGTTTTCGTTTTGCGATTTTGCGTCGATTCACTACAAGCGGCGAATAACTTTTCAAACAGTTGTAACAAAGTATTATCGCCCTGTATTATATTTAAAGAAATTAAATAATGAAAAATCTGCATAAATGTTTGTATATTTCTTGCACTGTGATAAAACAATGGTACATAAAGCCATCGAATTTTGAATGACGATCAATTTCCTATTTTGTAAAACTTTAACGAATTTTTGATTAAAAAACTCAAGTATTTCAAAGTGAGAAATGGCAAAACATGTTTATCTCCAGCGTGTGAGTCTCTGTATCAGAAATTCTAAAGATATGGTCATTTTAAAACTATTTTGTGATATTGCTGTTGAACAGAATTTTATGGTTTAAGTGTGAAGAACGTGATATTTAATAAATAAATGTAACACACAAAATGTTAAAAAAACACCCCTTTAAACATAATTTAAAATCTGAAACACTTCAGATTTTTTTTAACTGAAAAAATTCCTCTCAATTGTTGCAGAAAAAACTGGTAGTATTGCCAAAATCAGTAAGAGAGTTTGAACATTAGGAAAATGATTTACATCAAAATATGATATTTCCTAAATTGCAGTTTTAGGTTTATCTTGTTTGATTTGCCATTTTTGGTGCCACAGCAAGCATTCTCTTTTCAATATATTCTCATAAGGATCAGGAAGCTCATCTTTATAAAAATGAATATACTCAGAGCCCGACTTAGCCTAATTGGGGCCCGGGGCAAAAACTTCTTTGGGGATCCCCCTCTGCTTCATTACTTAAGCAATGAAGAACCAAACTTTATAGAGATATTAAAAATTTTATCCTCATTATAGATATATAACAAGAAAATTGACTAAACCTAAAATAGCTATAAAGTACTTTCCCTCCAATGGTAACGAAATATCGTTCTGTCCATTTTACTGATTTTCTGACAATTCTATGTTCATCATTAAAAAGATATAGAACATCTAATGAGTAAAAATTTGGCAAAAATGCTATTTAAATTTATAATTAGAAAATTAAAAAATTCAGGTTTTTTTATTGGCAAAATTTATCCATCGTAACTGCGAAAATTTAGCTGAATTCCTCCCTAGAAAAGCATGGATTTATGCAATAGATTTTTTTGTGTTCATACAATAGATTAATGAAGAAGCTAACATAAAACTAACAGATTTTACATTTTACTGACATTAAAAAAAAAAAAAAAAAATTTCATTAAAGAAGGAAACAAAACAAACTTTCTATTTGATTCAGGGCCCGGGACAATTGCCCTGTATGCCCCTGCCTTAGTCAGGCTCTAAATACACTCAATAAAATCATATGGTGCATCAGATCTTTCTCAGATATGCTGAAGTGATATAATTACAAGAAATCTGTCATTAACGAAGAAATTAAATTATTGATGAAAAGATTGAAAAACGATGTGCGATAACAGATTTCCAGATCTGTTGTGAATATGTTACAATGATGGTTTTGAAATTTTGTGATTCTTGGAAAAATCATTTCTATATTAAAAACTGTCACATATTTCTTAGCTGGAATATACACAGCACTGAATTCAATGTCTAAATTTTGCTTGCAGTTCTGTTGAAACACATCTTTTACTGACTATATAGCACTTGCAGTATCTAAATTGACAATTTGCAATAATCATTATAATAATGCATGAGTTATTCCTAAACATTCTCTCAGTGCCAATACTGCAAGAATAAAGATACACTTTTTAACAGCAAAATGGCTTTTTGAGACATCAGTAAATGCTTCTTTAATTTTTTCCAAAGAAAAAGCAATCAATTCATGTAGTTACGCATACTTTTTTAATTTGCTTTCCTTCCATTGAAGGAATAAGCTTTTTTAATTTTACTTTCTAATATTTTAAAGCATTTTAGACTTTAATAAAAAAAATGGCCACTTTGGTAATAATTCCAATAGCTTTTCTAACATCCTGAATTTTAGAAGAATCACTTAGACAAATTTTTAACTAATACACGATGTGAACGTAAGTCTTTTGGATCTATATTTCATATTTGTTGATATGTAATTTGAATTCAACTAAGATATGACATATGCAACAATGATGTGGCCTTCAATGTTTCGAACTCTAAAACAAAATATCTAAAAAAAATTAAATAAAAATAACTCAATCTTATAGACCACATGCTATTATAATTTCTGTGAAAATACATCTGGATGAAAAAAAAAAAAAACACCTAAATTCATTATTAGCTATAAATTTTCTAGGAAAACCTCTAGATAACATTGAAAGTGCGCAGATCTAAAAAAGATACAAAATATTTAGATTGGCAACAGTAAGTGTAACAGGAGAAATACTTTAGTTGCCAAATTGCCATTTTACCTCATGCTGCATTATTTTAACTTCTTATATATTCACCCCTTTTAAAATTTTACTAAACAACTGTGACAAATGACAAACTGGCTGGCACACATGAACTACATCATCAAACTAAGACAGTTCCAGTCAAAGCGGAATACTTGGTAAGTCTGCTTAGGACCTGTTACTATTTTCATGTTCAGCAATAGTTATGTCCTAAGGCTTCCAGAATGAAAAGGAACAACCTGTAGTTTAAAAAAGGAAAATTTTTAAAGAAAATTTTTATATAATTAGAAATTAGTTGGGGTTTTTCCATCATAATTTTATTTTGGAGCTGGCTTATATGCTATGCTTGGCTCATAATAATAATGTTGCATTCAGACACAATAACACGCCGAATAAATACTAATTCAGAAGTCAAACAACAAAAATCAGCGTTATATTTACCAGCTGAAGATGGTGGTTCGGTAAAACCATCGAAACTAGTCCTGTGAAAATTTGTTTGCGGTTTTGCAGCTGAAGATGGTGGTTCGGTAAAACCATCGAAACTAGTCCTGTGAAAATTTGGTAAATATAACGCTGATTTTTGTTGTTTGACTTCTGAATTAATGTTGCATTCTTTGGGCTTGTGGATTTGGAGTGATTGATGACACTACTTGGTAAAGAAACAAAACATAATTTATTCAGCAATATTACACAGGAGAGTTCCAAAGACACGTTAACAGTCATAAAAAAAACTATGATAAACACACTGAAACAGCAACACAGCCTTCAGGCTACAACGGTGAAGACAACTTCACAGCAAAACACTACTAAAGTATGGCTCCCGACTCGGTTTGGCCACTTTCAAGCTAATCTCTGAACTCAAAAGCACTACTACTGAACTCAACGTATACTAGATACTCACCTATTCTGCATACAGGCAGGGCATATATAGCTTATGACCTGCCTTTGAGAACATTCTCGGGAAAACAGTAAGAATTTGTTCTAGAATGTTCTCGCTCCGTCTATGGCATACTGATAATTTTGTTGCCAAATGGCTGATTTTGCACCAAATCTGGCAACCTTGCCATTCCTTACCCAGTTCTGGCAATCCTAATCCCGTTTTGAGGGGAAGCTATCTTACCATAACCCGGTATTTTGTAACAATAAGTTATATAATACTGATTGTTCAAATTCAGCCACGTTACCTCCCACATTTCTAACAGCATTATAAATGAATTAGTATATTGGAGAACCAGTGACATATTTTATTGGAAACCACTGGGAAATCATATTTATTTCATGTTGAATATTTGAATTAATATAACCCTCACACTGCTTAGAAATGAAGTAAAATTAATGTCCTTCAAAATTACAATTCTCATGCTCAAATACTTTTTAGCAAGAATTAATTTCAATAATAAAATACTATTAAGAAATATCGGTAAGGAAGAAAGGAAACTGTATCACATTTTTCTCACAATCTCAGTTTTCTTAATCTGGCTTTAGCCACTTACCTCGTTTACTACCAAAAGCTCACAGCTGGCATAGCGCAGCAAAAAGAAATGACTTTTATTACATAACACTCAAACTAGATATTAAATAACTCACAGATCAGCAGAAGGATCATTCTTAAATAAATCATCAGATATAATACTTTTTTTTAAATTGCTAAACTTTTTTTTTTTTTTTTTTTTTTTTTTTTAAGTTGATGAATATGATGTGTTTTGTGAAAAGATTTGGATACTATATATATAAGAGATAAAAAATACAAAATCATAATTGAAACTAGTAATACCTTAATTCCCCCTCTCAGTTCTAAAAATTGTAATGCCTTTTTCTGGATTGAGTTATTTCTAAATCAATCCATATCATACGACTTGCATAAAACTGATGATATAGCTAATTCAGAACTTGAACTCAAAATTTTGAGAACTGAAACTTTTCTCTTCGTGAGCTTCCAAGTTGGATAATTGCACACTTGCTTTCTACACTAGGCGCTAGCTGGTTTGCTGTCTGTTCCTCTCGTCTTATTGCAAATCTGTCAAAATTGTAAACATTTTGAAAAGGCACAAGTAGTGAGCCAAACTGTTCATGGGCATAACATATTGACTGATTAAAAAATGAAGATTTAATCTGCCTCGGCTGCCAATTTCCTATTCATTATGGATCAATGTTTCACACAATCAAAATTCTTGCTATTCATTATAAATTTAAAATTTTACATTCTGTGCTTTCTATGTTTCTAAGTCATCAACTGTTTCCATGACATCATTGTTTCTAAATTTGTTTTTATTACAATCAGTTGGACAAGACATTGTAAGTGCAGGTACACTAATAGAAAAATTCATTTGTCTTAGCAAAAATTTTCCATATATCAAGATGAAATTAATGCTAATGTAAAAACTGATTAGTTTATCAAAAAGCTTCTGTATATCAAGATGAAATTAATACTCTATTCTTCAACCGAATATATATCTACAAAATGGATGTATGGATTTTTGAAGCAATGTGATTAGTCAATAAATTCTACACTCAAGCCATTCTGCTTAGCTTTTCACAGTGCTAAACATTTATTTTGTGCTTGTCTAATATTTTGACAACCTAAATAATTGAATGTAAAGTATATAGTATGTTGAGGAAGTACTGGTCATTACTCTGTATAATTATTCCTTCTAACCCTCCTCATGCAATATAAACTTGAATCCTCCCACTTATTAATTTTTCACACATTATTATTATTATTTTATATATAATGGACTGTGGTTAAATTTTTTTATGGAATGTTATAGAGCAGTTCAATAAGGCACCTTTGCCAGAAACAGAGGCCTTTATAAGTAACTACCCAGCACCTCTTTAACCATTAGTGGATATAAGTCAATTCATTAATGTGAACTAGCCTAATAGATGGAAATGTTTGTTTTTAGAGAAAGCTATGGGGTCTTCAGTTTTGCATAAGACAAGAAAATTAGAAATGCAATAGTAACGATAAAAACCATAATTTCGGTAATACTGTTTTAAAATTTATAATGTTATAACAATGAAAATTAGTTATGTATTTTGAAATTTGTTGCGATTATTCAAAATAAGTAATAGGAATAAAAAGTTTTTATAATTGTGAGATTGTGTGTAAATTTTCGAAAAGCCTTCCCTGTAAAAGTACAATTATGTGGACTGTAAACTTTTGCCCTCAAAATTTTCAGAAGACTTATATATTACCAAAATTTATATTTTTCAATTATTTAAATTATATTTATTTTCAAATTATTAATTATTTTATTAATTTTGGACAAAATTACGTGATTCATATTTTCAAATTATTTCTGTTCTTCAAAATTATAATTTAAACTAGTGATAACCCCTTAATCTCTCTTCTCTATTTTAAAAATAGTAGTGCCTCTTTCTGAACTGCATCATTTCAAGATCAATCCATGTCATATGACTTGCATAACACTAATGACCTAGCTAATTTGGAACCTGAACTCAAAACTTTGAGAACTGAAACCTTTTTTTTTTTTTTTTTTTTTTGGTGAGCTTCCATACTGGATAATTGCACACTTGCTTTCTACACTTCAGCCTATTATGACTGCTGCTTGCGGCTCTCTTCTTATTGCAAATCTGTCAAAACTGTAAATATTTTTAAATAGGCACATGCAGCATACCAAGTTGTTTGTGACTGCAATATGTTTACTGAAATAAAAGTGAAGATTTAATCTGCCTCAGCTGAAGCTTCCTATTCATCATGGATTAACATTCTATGCAATCAACATTCTTGTTGTTCATTATGGATTCAACATTCTACATTATATGCTATCAAAATTGGAAAGTCTTTTTTATTACATATATTCATATTTACAAATTTTTTAAAGAACTTTGCTTTATTGAAAATAAATCCCAGTTTAATTTGTTGCATCTCTAAAAGTAGAGTTTAATTCATAGTATTTAAAGCAAATATTTGAATTTTACGGATGTTATTTATATATATTATTAATACTACAAATAAGATTTTTTTTTTTTTTTTTTTTTTTTTACCTAGAACTATAGAGGGGCCACCTAAAACAGAATCAAAAGCCATCAGTTATATGAAAAGGTTAAGAATCTCAGGTTCACAGTTCTGCTATATTATGTAATGACAAAAGAGTCTACAATTTTCAAGCATACATCCACACTGCTGTATTATATAATGATAAAAGAGTCTAAAATTTTCAACAGTATATACACACACTGTTTAACAGCTCCACGAAAATTAAAAAACAGTTCTAAGGTATAACATAGCATTCAAAAATCTGTCATTTAAAAATGTAGGCCAGTTAGCACAGGATTAATTGAACGTCAATATATCAAAGCATTAAAAATCACTCTGAAAACATTTCAAATAAGCTAGATAATCCAAGTATAACAAAGCAAAATAACATACATCAAAGACAAATGGAAACTTCTGAACACATAATCATAAAAAAAAAAAAAAAAAAAAAAAAAAAAAAAAAAAATCATGAATATAAGAAGGCCTAAAATACTTAAAATGATACAAAAATTAGGAAAAACCAAAAAGAAAGTAGCAAATCGCATCTATAAAGTTGAGACCTGCACACAAAGGGAAATAATACAGAAACTTAAGATGATATGTACACTTGGGGGGGGGGAAGTAGGTGGGACAGAAATAAGCAGAAAACTTATTTGATATATAAAATTTAAAAGATTGTTATCAGAGAACAGCAAGATGAAACAGTAAGCATATGAAAGTGGCTGAATTATGAAAAGTTGAGGAATAGAAATCTTGTTTACAATGAAAAACAGTGAACTTACAAATTTGACAATGACAAACTGCTGACATTTGGAAACAATGACATTTGGAACTGCTGGAGCCTTGAAAACAAAAATAACATGGATTGAAACCTGGAAGAAACACTTACGCTACTTGAAAGACAGACAATGCACTCAGCTGTATAAGGAAATGTATGAAATGAAAAGAAGAAATAAGAAAAAGAATCTGCAAACTACTTTCAATATTTATATTTATTTATGTAGTGGTTAAAACAAAGTGAGATTGAATTCTAGTTGTATAATACAAAGATTTGAGGAATTTAATTTTACTTTCTTTTAATTTCACATAAATTTAAAAAGACCACTACAGATGGATTAAAAAAAATGGTAAAAAACAGCTGGATGATGTAATGTCTGATACTCCATGGCCTCTTATATTCCAGCGAAAAGCCACACAGCTCCCTCTGGCGATTAATTGCTGCAGGGGATGATTCAATGAAGGTTTGAACAGTAACTAGATGACTGCACAATTACAGTAGATGTGCAGTCATTGAAATTATATGCCAGAGCTGCATGCTATCGTGCACATGTGCATCTTTGTCATTCATGACAGGCATTTTAAGATTCATTATATATATAATATTTTAAATTGTGTAGATGAAGGCAGTGGAACTTTTAACAGCTTTCGATATTGCATATCTATGCAACCATAGTGGATATAGTATATATCCATAGACCATAGTGGCTATAGACCATAGTGGCTGAAAGTAGAGCTAAGTGGAAAAACATGATGACACATTTAGCCCAACTGAGCTTAAAGAATCAAAATCTTCATTTTTTTAAGCATATCAAATCATTCTTTTGAAGCCAAGATAGCTCTTAATTATAGTTGAATATAATAAGTTCCATTTTAATGTACAACATCATCTTAGGCACATAAGCAGCAGCATGGAATAGCAGCATCTTGCCAGCAAGGAAACATAAGCGAAAGAGAACACTGCAACACAGAGGAAGAAGGGAGGGAGTCAGCAGTTTCAGTTAGAGGTAGAGAAAGTTTTGGTTTATAATAAATTTGATTGGAGAAGAGGTATCTGCGTTAAAACATTACGTAACATAGAAAGATCTTGAATACGGGAGAACAGCTGAATTTAGGGGAAGAGCACCAATACTAGAATTGTTAATTTTGAGGTCGCCAATATTTTTTTAAGCAGCTATCGTATTTTTTTTTTTTTTTTCATTATATCTTACATATTGCCCCTTTCAAAAGGTTGGGAGAGCAGGTTGATAAAAAAACAATTGAGCAGCAAAATATGAGAGATATAATTTTAAGAATATAAAACATAAAATTAACCTTAGAACAATTAAAAAAATTATAAGTTGTAAAATTTTGACTGAATTTGACATTTCACTGTCCAATGAAACTTTTGTAAATTGTCTTGATGAAAATAGTTCCACAAAGTAAATATTCAAATTTTTTCACAAAATAAATGTTTAAATAAAAGTTGTTCAAATTTTTCTTGATGAAAATATTTCCATTATAATACATATTGAGCTGCAAACTTTCATGTAGAAAAATAACACAGAATTTCTGATTACTTGAGTAATTTCTTCCCATTGTAGATACACATATTTAACACAATAGAAAATTTAATATTAAAAATATACCATCTTGCTTATGGTTAGAGGGTGCTTAAGTACAGTAGATAAAAAAAAAACCTCTCCTTAGAAAAGGTATCTGGTTTTTGGCATTGTTCAATTGTCAAAGTTTTTCTGCTTTCTTTCAAAAATATTTCCCATTGTAGATACACATATTTAATACAATAGAAAATTTAATATTAAAAATATACCCATCTTGCTTATGGTTAGGGGGTGCTTAAGTACAGTAGATAAAAAAAAAAAAAAAAAAAAAAAAAAAAAAAAAAAACCTCTCCTTAGAAAAAAATAGCTGGTTTTTGACATTGTTCAATTGTCAAAGTTTTTCTGCTTTCTTTCAAAAATATTTCATATCCCTTCATAAAAATACAAACTAAACTAAAAACTCAGTGGCGCGACAGCCCGAGTGGACTATTGCCTGAAGTGCCCTTTTTCTGCTTTCTTGACCTTTGGGCCCCAGAGTGCATTAGCATATGGTCAGCTTGTCACAGGACTCCTGGTGTTTAGTCCCTAAATGAACTTGGTACTCATTTTATCAACCCACTTAAGGGATAAAAGGCTGAGTCAACCTTGCCCAGCCCAGAGATCGAACCCCGGACCTGTGGTGCAGCTGCGCGACCCGCTAGCCACTTCGCCACCATTTAGAAAAATGCGTTTTTCATAAGGTGAGAAACTGCATCATTTATCTTGAAAACATTACAGAAATTCCTACAATTTAAAATTTTCAAACAATAATTCCATTTTTAAAATACAGCAAAGATTCAAAAACATACATTCAAAGCTATTCTTTACCTAATTTTTATCAAATTCAGTATTTTTTTGTTTTTAAATTCAAATGTTTGGTCATAAAAAATCTCTGCATTTTTTTGTGACTACATGGTGTTGATGCTTATATATCTGGCAAAACTCACCCAATTGTCTCAAACAAACATGTTGCATTATCTTCCATGCATGTGAAGATAGATTTTTAATTCATTGCTCGTGTTGTCTCAAATGAATATGTCCTTAAAAAGGTGACATTCAGCTTCCATATTTGTGAAGATAGTTTTTTAATTCATTGCTCAAATAAAAAGTAATATTGATTTGAAAATGAGTGAAATATCTATTGGGTTGGCATCTAAAAAATAGCGGATTATTTTTAGAAAATCAAAGATGGAACTAAATAACTTTATTCTATAATGTATTGCCCATTTTGATCAATGACCTTTTGCCCTCTTTCAGGCAGCATCATAATCCCACGTTCATAAAACTTCTGGTTTTTATTACCAATAAACTGAATCAGGTACGATTTGACATCATCATCATTATTGAAATTTTTACCATTCAAGGAGTTTTGTAAAGATCGAAACAAAAAGTAATCAGATGGTGCAAGGTCAGGACTATATGGTGGATGTGGCAAAACATCCCAACCAAGCTCCAATAATTTTTGCTGAGTGACCAAAGATGTGTGTGGCCTTGCATTGTCATGATGGAATACAACATCTTTTCGATTTGTCAATTTGTGCCACTTTTCTTCAACTGCATTGTTTAATTTCATTAGTTGTTCAATGTAGACATCAGAATTGATCGTCCGGTTGGGTGGTAAGAGTTCAAAGTAGACAATTCCTTTGTAATCCCACCAAACTGATAACAAAACCTTCTTTTGATGAATATCGGCTTTTGATGTTGTTTGAGTTGGTTCACCTGGCCTTCTCCACGATCTTTTCCACTTGATATTGTTGTAAACAACCCATTTTTCATCGCCAGTTATCAGTCGTTTTAAAAATGGATCATTTTCATTACGTTTCTTTAGAAAATCGCAGCTGTTAATGCGTTGCGTTAAATGCGTTTCTTTCAGTTCGTGAGGAACCCATGTATCGAGTTTTGAACATAGCCAAGTTGTTTTAAGTGATTTTCAATGCATGTATGTGATACATGAAGCTTTTCTGCAATCTCACATGTTGTACTGTGACGATCCGAATCGATTATTGCTTTGATTAGGTCGTCATCAGCTTCAACTGGATGACCAGAACGTTTTTCATCTTTGAAAAATCACCAGAACGAAATTTGGCAAACCAATTTTGACACTGCCATTCTTTTAAGGCCTCGTCACCATAAACAGCACATAACTTTTTATGAGCTTGCGATGCGTTTTTCCCTTTGCGGAAATAAAAAAGCAAAATATGACGAAAATGTTCCTTTTTATTTTCCATTTTTTGACGAACGACAAACGAAATCTACGCAACCGATCAAAAAAACTTTTTTTACTGATTGACAGCTGAATTGCTGATTGACAGCTGAATCAAATAACAAAATGTGTTTTACATTTGTACTATGTCTGCAACCCTAAAAATTCAACTGAAGCCATCTATGAGTGAAATCCGCAATTACTTAGTTGCCAACCCAATAAAAAAATGTGCTATGTGATGCTTTTTTTACTATAAAAAAGGTTAAAATGCTGCAAAAACACGCTAAAAAATTTGTGAACTGTACGGTGAGAATGCTGTGTGTGAACAAAGGACCCAAAAGCAATTTGCTCAATTCCGTTCCAGAAATTTTTATGTCAAAACTGCACCTTGCTCTCGTCGACTAAAAAAGGTTGATGAAATTTTGCCACGCAAGCTGTCAGGAAATAGCGAAGCACTAAACATCAACCACATGACAGTTTGGAATCATTTGAATTTGCTGATTGATCAAATTGCCATCCGTAAAATGCTGCTGAAATGCAACGAAATCGAACCATTTTTGAAGTAAAGCATTACAGGTGATGAAAAATGGGTGAAAACAAGAATATCAAATGAAAGTGATCATGTTCAAAGGCTGGTGACCCTCCACAAATGGCTTCAGAGCCTGAATTTTGTTACCAAACAAGGTTATGTTGAGTGTTTGATGGGACTGGACCCACCAAAAACTCAACATAACTTTAGGAGTGACCAGAATTGGCCAACAGAAAGGGGGTTGTGTTTCATCACAACAGTGTGCAGCCACATATATCTTTGAGGACTCGGAAGAAATTGACAGAACTTGGTTGAGAAGTTTTGGTGCATCCACTGTGGACCTTGCACCATCTGACTACTATTTGTTTCGGTCTCTGCAATACTCTCTTGATGGTAAAAAATTGGCCGGCCGAAGCACCGCTGAAAATCACTTGGCCAAGTTTGTCAATGATAAACCACAGAAGTTCTACACTGATGGAATTATGAAGCTACCCATAAAATGCAAAAAGGTCACAGATAATAATGGTCAATATGTGCTTGATTAAAAGTGATTTTCAATAAAGAAAATTTTTGTTTAAAAAATGTACCAAAAAAACATGGAGACTTTTTATATGCCCCAATATACAAAATACACTATAAATAAATTGTAAAATTTTTAAATTATTAACTTTCATCTTAAAATGATTTAAGCAAAATATTACCATCAATAAATCATAAAACAATACAATTACTTATAAATGCAAAGTTATTTTAAAACGTAGTTCACTCAATTAAAAATTTTGGCTTTGGAATTTAATACACTTCAACATCTTAACTTTGGTGATATTATTCCCTTCTCTGAATAAGAGCACTGAAAAACGCAAAAGAGCACAAAACACTATTTCACTGATAAGGGTTGTTGACCTTCAAAGCACTCTGGATGTTTAATTTTCTTTTATGCGATGGTCGGAAATGCATAAACATTGTGAATATTTGAAGCGAGCAAGAAGACAATTCCTTTGGTTGTCAAGAGGCATCTGGATATATGTGTGGGTGTGCAAGTGTAAATATTAAATTAGATACTTCTTATTTCTAAATAAATAAATAATTTGTGAACAAGAAGTGCTTCTTTGAATTACCACCATTGATGACAACAACAGAGAGAACAGAAATCCGCTACATCTGGTGTCAGGAGCGAGATTTGTTGTGATTGCCATCAAAAAGATAGAGGTAGGCATTAATTTTATCACAATATTTATTTCTTATATTATTGCTACATGAAAATATGATAAAATGTTTACACTAAAAGGAATAAGGAAAGAACACTTAATATTTGCCATGGAAGAATTAGGACAGGCTGTTACTCCTAATTTGACAATAGCGGATCTAAGGAAATTTATTATGCAAAGTTATGTGAGAATGATGCCTATGTGGAAATTGTTACAGAAATTTTAAAAAGCACAATCAGATAAGCTTAAATGTGAAGACAGACCTCTGGAATTAGAGAAATTAAGACTGCAGCATGAGAATCAATTAGAAATGGCTTATATCCAAAGTACACACAATGCAAGTAGGAATTCTCATTCTGAAAGAATATTACCATTAGATGATATGATAAAAAGTGTTTGTACACTGGGAATTCCCATACCGCAATGCCCAGAGAGTTGGAACTTATTCTTTACCTCGTTAGAAAAAGCATTCAAAATTAAGAGCATTCCTACAGACATAAAATTAGAAATATCCCTTAGAAAAATAAATATGGAGAAAAAGCTGTGAATCTGTTAATATACATTAAAAATGAAAAATATTATGAATGCATAAAATCAATCTTCTTAGAGGATTTTAACTGATAGCAGATATATGTTTAGAAAATTTTAGAAATAAAACACATATTCAGTTTGCCTCAAGGTTAAAAGCAACATGAAATTATTATTGTAAATTAAGAAAAGTTGAAGATTTTTAAACTTTAAATTAATTAATGGAAACATTAAATAAGGAAACATCAATCCATTTAAAAATAAGTCAAGGAAATAACTGGTTCACTCCAAATGATTTAGCCAAAGAACGCGACCTGTAACTTACTTTGAAAGCAAAAATGCTTTCACACATAGAGAATGATGCAGCTAAGCATCGTGGTCAAGAGTTTCGAATTACCAGTGCAGAGAGGCAAACAATGAAACCTCAGCAAGCATGGCCAACAATAGAGAGAGAAGCATTTTCAGTGATATGGAGTTTGAAGAAATTCAAGCCTTGTACCTTTGGTTGACATATCGAATTGATCACTGATCCTCTTGCATTTATCACTAAAAACGCTCCTTAACCATCCAACCTACAACACTGGGCATTAGTCCTCCAAAAGTATGACATAACTATGTCACATTGCCTGCGAGCAAAGATTAATAATGTTGATGCTTTGTCTCGATTACCGCTACAGGACTGATGTACTATAGTCCTACTGATTATCTGTGCCTTTATGATGAGACTCTTATGATCCTAAGTGACATCAATTTTGAATTAAGTGATTTCATGCTGGACTATGTGGACAGTTTATGTGGCTCTATGTATGACTTTATATTTGAACTAAGCGAACTATATTGAAATAAGTGACTTTATATTTGAGTAAAAAACACTAAGTGGGAACTTAACATCATGATATAACCACATACCTTATTATATTGAATAATCATACTTATCTTTTTTTATTTTACAGATCCAATGGACATAAGATTTCTTATCGAATAATTGTGCTAAGTATATTTTAATTGAATTTTAATGTTATACTTCGATATTTTATGTTCAGATATTTTATGCTGAGATGCATTAGCGATATGATATATGCTATGATTTCTGTGAATTATTACAGACATTTTTTCTTCATTTATCTTGGTACGAAAAATTATTAACTTAATATTGATGAATGTAATGATCAAGATTGAAATTTGTATTGTATAACATTGCACTGATGAGATTTAAATGAAATTGATAATGGAAATATTTCTATGTATCAAACAATTATCAGATATGTAATCTTGGGTTTTCACCACAATCTTAGGTTGGGGGTAATGTCTGATACATCCCTCCCTCTTACATTTGAGAGAAAAGCTACACAGCTTCTTTTGGCGATTGATTGTGGCAAGGGATGATTCAGTGAGGGTTTGGACAGCAACTGGATGACTGCACGATTACCACAGACGTTCACTCATTAAAATTATATGCTGGAACTGCATGGTATCCTGCAGACATGCACCTTTGTCATTTATGACAGGCAATTTAAGATTCATTAAAAATATGTATGGTAAATATTAAATTAGTTACTTCTTCTTATTTGTAAATAAATAAATAATTTGTGAACAAGAAATGCCTTCTTGGATTACCATCATTGATGACAATGACAGAGAGAATAGAAACCTGTTACAGATGACTAACAGTATTTTATGTGCATTTTCTATGTTCAATTAATATAATTTTATTTAACAATGCATTTTATGAGGATTAATTAATTAACCACTTGCGCTAAAAAGACGTGCTGTGCATGTCGAGATGCTTTTGTCTCAAACTGCGAGCGACGTGAACACCACGTCGATAGGCATTTATCACAAAATTGAAAATAACGTGGTGCACACGTCGCCTAGCAACGAGATTGTTTATTCCTCGAGTTACAGCTCTGGATTGCACTCGCAGACGCGGAGCAGCATAAATGAGACACTTTACTGCTTGTTATATTGTAGCGCAAGGAGACGCAACCATGAAGTTTAGTCGTAGCGCAAGTCGTTAAATGGAGCGACAGATTCTTGAACCATTTTTAAACAATTATTATTTATACATTAAGCAGCAATTACTCAAACTTACTTCTGATGTTACAGCTACATCTGATATTTTTTTTCCTTTTACTGCTTCATTCATAGCTAATATAAATCCCATATATTCATGATACGCCTGAAATAAAATTTTAGAAGCATTTGAATAAATCGTGTTTAATTACAATACACTACAAATAATTAAAACAAATTAAATTGAGTTGAAAAAGATGGCATTAAATTGTTTCAAATGAAAAAAAAACTAATCAAAATTGACAAAACTAACGCTGTATCTTACCATTCATTTACAAACACAGAATTACTCAGTAATATGGTTTTAAAGAATGAATGTTTATGTTTTAACATACTTTACATGATATATTGCAAAGACCAACACCTCTTTATTCAATTTCAGTTTACTTCTATCAAAATTAGTAGACAATAATAACTAGAAAAAAATAAATATATAGAAAACTGAAAACAAGAAGTTTGATTTTTCATTCTAAAAAAAAGAACTTTCAGTACATCATACAAAAGTTTTATATTTCTGTATTAATCATCCCTGAATACAAAAAAGGAGCAATAAAAATTATTTACTCATTTATAAGCAAATTAATTACAAAATGTAAAATCCTTATTAACTTATTATCTTTCTTTTTATAAATAATAATAAAAAATAAAACATTCAGTACTTTGTTGAAGTGTCATCACACAAACCTTTGATGTTATTTGAAATCTGCACTATACAAATTTAAGTTTTCCAATTTGAAAAGTGTAAATTTCAAATGTCACTCAATTTCAAAAGTGACGATGTAAGTCTAGAATCTAAGCATGGTGGCTTCATTAACAAGAGAGTACCAAAAAAACTGGTTAAGTACTTTTTAAATCCCATAAATATCTAGTTGCAGCCTCAAATATCCTTGACTTTTCAAATGATTGCCTACTGATATGAACTTTGGTCACCTCTGCTATAGGGTAATTGGAACTCCACAAAAGATTTCCCGGCAAATATAAAAACAATACAACTGCATCAGAAATTTGGACACAGCAAAAATGTTGCATAACTTTAATAACAGTAGTATTGCATTCATACATGCAGAAAACTGCCATATTCATGCACACTGCCACTTTTAAGAGCTGTAAACAAAATCAAAAGAGCCTTAAAATATTTCATAATTTTGAAATGCACTGATTGATAAATTAATCTTTGAATAGTCTTTTTGATATTACACTGTTACTTAATTTCTTTTAAACTATCTTTGTAATGAAAAAAGTATAGCCTGTTCTCATCTATAAGAAAAGGGCATTACACAGTTTTGCCCTCTCGTAGCTCATGTTTCGTTATGAGCTTCTCACCATGGTAAATGCAAATTAGAGATGATAAACAGAAAACAAGATAGCATTTGTTCCAGTGAAAATTCATCCATCTGAATAAATTCTGTTTATCTCAAATTGCTTAAATACTGACGAAGCCATCTCAGCTTCCTTTGACAACAGGGATGAAATTCAATATGCCCAGTAACTCTAGGTATTTCTACAACCCTTTGGCAATCAAAGGACTTAGCAATTCTTTGTCTCAAATATGTGCAAAATCTGTCAGTAATATGAGATGCGTTATTTGCGTCCACTGCGGCGTATAACTAGAATGGGAGCTGAACTCATTGATGACCATAAAAAGGTTACACTTCCTTAATTCCAAAATAACAACTCTTAGAATCTTATTACTTTTTCATTTTTTTTTATAGTTGCTTTAAGTACTACTAATGTTGATTTGAGTTACAGTATCTTAATTGAAGCCAAAATATGCTTTATAACAAGATGAAGCAGATAAAAAAAAATTTTTTTTAATGATAAGTAAACAGATTTTTCATTAATGACCAAAAAAAAAATGAGAAACTGTAAATATGCATAAACTACAAACTTGAGAAGGAAAAGAAATTACAGCATTTTTTTTCTTTTCCCCTCCCTTTCCTTTTTTTCTCTTTCTTAGCCCCCTTTTATTTTTAATAATTGAAGAAATAGATCATACAAAAAGACTTTAGTGCAGCATTCTAAATCAATATTCTGAAAATGCCATAGGAAAAATTTAAGAAAATAGGAACTTAGTTAATAAATGTCTAACCCAAAAATTATACTAATATACCTTTAATATGTATATTTATATATATATATATTTATATATTATATGGCATAAAAATTTATTTATTGGATTACAGGCGTTTATTAACTACTTTTATTTCATTTAATGTTACATAATATACGCATTCAGAGTTTACTTAACTAAAAACGGGTATTTGCTTATTTATGAAACTACACAAATGTAATGAACTGCTCCTAAGACAATTAATTACACATAGTTCCAGTTCCACAATTGTGTGATGCGAAGGTTATCAACTCAAGAGAAGATGACCATCTGTGACATGATTTCTGATTTGCACAACAGCTGTATTCTTATCAAAGTTTCATCAGTTAAAGAAAAAATACTGATGCAGAAGGTTGCTATAAAATTACAAATTAACTATAGAGATGATTAATGAATATCTCAATAAAACAAAATTTAGTGGAATATTACTAATGTTAATAATTTATTATTATGTAGATGATCTAATTATTTTGCCAGTTTACAGAATTTAGAGCTTCAACTAAAGAAACTAGGGTTTTTTTTTTTTTTTTTTTTTTTTACATTTTACCTCCAGCAGAATTTAATTGCTTCAAGTAATGAAAGCATTTGCAAGTATTTTTTAATGCTCTTCAGTGTCATTTAAACATGGATTTTTGAACATACCAATTATGCAGAATGAAAATGGAAAAATTAGTATAGATATAGGAATGTGAAGTTATATTCCTATATTAGGAATACTTAAAACTGACTATGTCACACCTAATCCTAGGTAATAATTTAGACAAAGATACCTTTCTTGATTAATAAAATTTTTTCATAAAAATTTTTTGTTGTTGTTATGAAAACAATTGCAAATACATTTTGTGATTAGTACAGGATTAGAAATGTATTCCATTGATATCAACTAACAGATTTAGGAGTGCCTTGAAAATATGTTTGATGATCTCAGGTGAGTTACATAGACATTTTAGGATAGTCTTATAATTCTCAATACCAACTTTTATCTTTTCTTCAAAAATATGTTTTTTTGGAGTTTTGTGCCAGTAGCGTGCATCAATAAACTATAAGGATTAAGCTAGTTCTCAAATATTTTACTTTCAATTAACATTCAAGAATATTAAAAGGAATATAATTCTATTTCTTGTGAAAACGTGTCTCTTATTTGAGTGTAATCAAGTTTTTGTGGGAATAAAAGGAGTTTGTCAGCTGTAAGTACGAAGGACTAACTGCTTTTCACCTATACTCTTAACTCAGTAGTTCTCAATCTCCTCTCCCCCCTCCCCATGCAGCCCTTTTACAATTGCTGGATGATCATTCCATCATCCTTTCAATACTCGAAAAATACATACATATTTATTTAAATTTATATTATTTTTAACATGATTTATAAATTAAACAAGTATAGAAAATGTTAATAAACACCAAAACTTTAATAACAGCAGTTTTTTACATTCACAAACTAAATATTTAGCAGATAAATAAAAAGCTGATTGCATCCCCCCAAAAACTATGAAATCACCTTCAGGGTGGAATTCTACTACTTGTTGAGAACACCTGGACTAACTGCTTTTATATATGCTGTAAACTACTGGTGCAGATTGTAAGAAATTTTAATTTTCTCATGGTTCTTATAAGCAAAATTAATTTAACTTTTAGTGCTATATTTTAGTTCATATTCATTAAATGTTATCGTAGTAAATGAAATAATGTAAAGTAAAATATATTACCCACTTGTTAGTTTTGCACGCAAGCCATACAGGTAATGAATGCATTTTGCATGCAGCATACAGCATGATTTGCCCAGATGTGATGCAGTATCACATTTTCAAAGCTCACCCATTTCTGATTATTGCATATAATTTATTGTAGTTTACTTTTTGATTCATAGATGGCATTGCTGATTCATATAATGAACTTTATCCCGCCGCCCAATTCATAGTGAAATGCATACTTTTGATTGCATACTGTATATCACAGTCCATGAATGTTTCGATTAGGTAAGATTTAAAGAAAATTATTATGCTTTTATTAGATAATTCTGAAAAATTAATAACTGAACTTTCATGTTTTATTTTATGTAGTTATACATCACTAAATTTTTGTGTGGACAAAAAATGGATCATTCTGACAACAGCAGCAGTGAATGTGGAAAGAAATTATATTATTGCAAGGATTGTAATGTGGGATTTTGCATTGTACCCTGTTTTAAAATATATCATACCAAGCAGAAATATTAACTTAGACCTAGAAATTTCAAGATGTATATTATCAAGTAATGGAAAATAAGTTTATTAGTCATACCAGCCTGTGTGAAAAAAGCCAACATTAACCCTTTGTTGCATACAAATAATCTAGAAAAGTTAAACGAAAATGTTTGTATTTTTTCTACTTAAAATAATCTTAGTAATAATAAAAAAATTAGTTTTATTCAAATTTTGTTTTAAATAATTGCTACAATTTGTTCACTACAGTGGACAGCATGCATATAAGTACGTGCATATAAATCTCTTCCCAACGATTTACAGTCATTGCATTTGAAATCATTTCCTGCCTTGTTTGAAGTGATCATTACCATCTTCTAAATGATTCTTGTTAAATCTACAATTGACATGTACATACAGATCCCACAAAATATCATCATTTCGTCGATTGTGATTGAATTCATTTTGCTACGATTTTGTAACCTATACCTATTGGATTCAAATGTCAAATGTTCTAGAAATTCCTTGCCAAACAAATATTTACAGTGGTGTTTTGGCTTGATAAGCAGTACATTTGGGTTTCAATTCACTTTTTTCGGTAGATCTTTATCTACCCACTCCACAATTTTCTCGAACTGACATTTAAAATAAAATGTCTAAAATTACTAATTATGAATAAAAAAATGGCAGTATAAGAAAATGTAAGCAATATTATATAATGTTTACTATGAGAAATTGTATTAACTTGGAAACAGAATTAGCAGCCATTTTCCAAATAACAATGCTTCACTTAGTGATGCTATACAGCCATCTATAATCGACAGTTGAAAGTTCTAATAATATAGAATGAATAAACACAGGAATGGAATCTGTTACGGCATTTACAGAAGAATAAACAAATTTAAACTTTTGTCTTTTAGAGTGGACATGAAGCAACAAAGGGTTAAAAGGAGAATAATAAGTTATCTAATTCTGTACACAGTCAAACCTCTATTTAACAAACAGTCTACTTTACAAATTCCTCTATTAAACAAAGTATTTCGCAGGATTCTGCTCAAGGTGTGAATTTCCTTCTATAAAAACTTCAAATAGAAGAATACACAATATATTTAACAAAATTTTTAAACATTCAAAGTGAGGGATAAAGAAAGGAGAGGAAGATTCTTGAATGAGAAAGTATTTACCCACCCTATTGTTAAAAATGCAAGCAATCCTGTTTTGCAAACTAGTTTAAGGTTAAGCAACAGCTGCACATTATTTTTATTTCCTCTTTTTATGGTTTTGCTCTGCAAAGCGTTTTAAAATTAGTTCTGTACTGAATGATAAAAATGTCGAAACAAAGTGTTTTATGCTTAAAGAAAAAAATACTGATTCTTGCTGACGTGAACAAAGGTATAAAGAAGAAAGACATTATCATAAAACTTGGTAATGTGTGCAATAGTTTATTGACAATCCTAAAAAAAAAAAAACAGAACAAAATTTCTTCGAGCTTTGATTCCATCAATGCAAGTGCCAAACATAAGAAAACATGCATTTATGAAGACAAAGATAAAACAATGTTAAACTGGCTGTACAGAATGAGAGGGGGAAAAATGTACCCGTGTTAGGGCAATTGATACTGGGAAAAATTTTAGAATTTGGCAAAGCTTTAGGACAATGGGTGGCTGGAGAACCTCAAAAAAAGGCATGGAGTAGTTGCATAAATCCATATGTGCGAAAGCAAACATGATAATGAAGATGACTCTATCACATGGAAAGATAAAAAACCAAGAAATCATTTAAATGTGCAAGTCAAAAGACATCTTTCATGCCAATGAAAGCAGTTTATTTTATTGATGTTTATTGCAGATAAAATCAACAATCAAAAAAGGATAATGTTTTAGAAGCAAGCATAGCAAAGTTAGAGTTACTGTACTGCTATTGTCATTTAATTTTACATGCATTTGCAAGTTGCAATAATATTTTAGTTTTGCAATTTACAGGCATTTCTATATTTTTAGCTAGTTAAACCTCTGGAAGATAAAATTCCAGCTATAACTAATTTAAGATTGTTAATTTGGTAAATTAGGGAGACAATAAAAAATTTAAACTTTTACTTGCAGGAAAGAGTAAAAAAGCTGGCTGATATTATTGATAATAGTACTGTTAATGATGACAATAAAGAATATGAGTTGAATAATATGCTGCTGCAGTTGGAAACTCAAGGTCAACGAAAGAATAATAAACAATTACAAGATTACTTAATTATAGATCACTCAGAAATTTGTACTGAAGAAGACATACTAATGAGCATAAAAAACTGCAGCCAGAAAATGATTGATAATTATGAAAAAGAAAATGCTAATGAAAATGAATGTAAAAATCTTTACCAGAAGATATGTTAAATGTGTTTAATGCTTTACAAAGCAGTTTTCAGTTTGAAGAAAGTGTATCAGAAGATGTTTTCTGTGCATTACAAAGATGTGAGACTTATTATGACATGCATGTTGTTTCTGAAAGACAAAACAGCTAAAGTAACTGTTAATTTTTCGAAATGAATTTATGTAACTTTCATACATAATTCTGATGGAATAGATATAGTGTATATGGATATGTTATGTAATTCTGCATTGATATTTCATTTTACTACTATTTTACATTTAAAATTTTTTTAAAATTCTCATCTTAAATCATGTTTTATCATAACCTCCATTTTGTGAATTCCTCCATTTAACAAAGTTTTTTGCATGGTTCTGTGGCTTTATTAAATAGAAGTTTGATTGTACATGCTTAATTTTAGGCCAATAAATGATATTTTACACATATTTTGTCCATAAATACAGTTTGCTTGTAACAATTTAAAAAATAAATAAATAAATAAACATTTTGGGGATTGCTTTTTTGAAATTTTTTGAACTGCTAAGAGGTTCATACAGTAGTTTCAAGTTTTAACTACAGCAAGGAAAGCTAATTTTTACACAAGAAATCATTACAAAGCATGTGCAAGCAACCTCCAATGCTGTTATATGACACTCATTTGTACAAGTGTGAAACATCATACCCATTATTCCAAAGTGGAATACTATCATTTGAAAATTATTAATGATATCGAAAATGGAAAGTAATCTGTTTTACTTAAGGTCTTTTTGAAATAAAGTGTTTTTAACTAATTATTTACATTTTATGACTTTCATCAGATTAAAAAAATTATTTACTTGTTATGGTATGATCATTCTAACACAGATCATTGATAGTGTCATTTATAGTATGGTAATTTGAAGATTTATAGCATGGCAAGATCATTCTGATCTTACCATACAATGAAAACTGAATAAGATCTCTTTATCCAGTTTTCATAAATCCATCAGAGCATTTTAACTATTATTGTACTCATTAATCTTCATATTCAAAATACAATCAACCCTATCATGATGACCACTCCCTTCAAGTGACCACTTCTGAAAGTGGCCAGTATGTCTGAAAAGAAAATTATATAAAATACAAAAATAAACACCAATACTGAATTTACTACCATCATTGTCCATGCATGATCATATCAGAGAGGCTTATTATTTTTCCTCTCACCTAGCCCCTTTCAGTAAATACTACAACACGCCACAAGCGGTTGTCGTGAAGAGATTCATGCATTTATTCTTACACATTTTATCAATAACTTGGAAAATAAGTCATTTTGATTTATATCGACATATTTTGATTTATGTTGATATATTATATATATGAACATTAAGTTGTAAACTCATCATTAAAATAAGAAATAAAAAATACATACATTAAGTAACTAAGTTGACAAACACACATAAAGTAAATATACAAACTGTATCATAGGTTATAGAGGATATTTGCAACATATGGTACACTAAATAAAGTTTCCAATTAAGAAAAAAGCAAAATAATTGTAATGTTCTTAACTGCATATTTCTCAGAAAAATCTCAGCTGCTTTGAATAAACATGCTTCCAGTGGCTTACTGTTGCCACGAGTCTCATTTTTGGACTTTAATACAACAAAAAAGTTTAGCATATATTATTTAAAAAAAGTATTTATGTATACTATACTTCAGATTGTTCCCATTTTTTCATATCAGCTAAAGAAGACACTTCTTTTATTGGAAGGAAATACGAAGAAGACATTGTTTCCACTGGAAGACAAAGAATTGTTATATTAAGAATTTAATATTAAATAAAATTTGTATTAAACATAACAGCTGCAACAGTTTGCAAATGATACAATAAAATGAAAAAAAGTCAATAAAATTATGATCTCTGAAAATGATCAGATTTTGAATACTATAAAACCTATCTGGAGCAATATGACTGTGAAATAATATTTAAATTTTTTTCAGTTTTAAGTATCTTAACTTCTGTTTTACGAATATTTGTTCAAGTCATTCTACAATTATACAATATTCACATTCATAGAAGGGTAGCATACGAACTGCGTGAAATTTGATCGAAGATCCTTCCCCCTTCTCATCTAATAGATGAACTGCACGACTTTTTCCTGTCCCCTGTTTCTAAGAACTTGAATTCTCAAGAAGCTTAGGTGCTACAAAAAGTCATTTATCACCATTAATGGGGCATTTTAATGAGACTGCAAGCTTCTATTTTCGTTTATCAATATTGTAAAAAATTGAGCATACATATTGAACATTAATATTATTTTAAAATCTGGTGTGTGCTAAAGTAAAAATGAATTTCTTTTACACTCATTTTAAAGTTTTATGATGTTTAAAAGAATGATAAGCCAGACCTTTTTTTATTGCCTTTAAGAATTAAAAACTTGTAGATTTAAACCAAGTTGTAGATTTTATTCACATATAATATATATCAGTTTTGAATAATAAAATTGATAGATTAATAACATATACAAAACTGATACATAATCAACCTATCAAATATCAGATTTGTAGCACACCTTAAATAAATTTCTTGTCTAGATATTTATGCCAATTTATATTTAAATGATATTTTTTACAAATTCTTGCATCATAACTCTAGTTAAGAGAAAATATTTCTAACACCTTGGTAAAGCTTAATCTTCAGCATGAGCTTATTTTCTAAACTAGTTTCAGGCTGAATTATTTGTAAAGTTAATTATTTGAAATTATTTGTTAACAGAATCACTAAATCACGCTAATATTTCTAATTGTTGTAATTTATAATGCAACAAGTTCATGTGATTTATAATAGAATTCAATTATAATTTTTTCAGCAGTATTGAAATTAATAGCAGATATTCATAATGTTATACATTTAGATTACAATGATTTAGATTGCCAATGCCTTCTTCACTGATGCTTTTATGCTACATTCCTAATCTTTATATATATAAGTGGCTAAAGTGTGTGTCACCGATAGTTTATTGTTGCCACTCGGAAAAATGGGCGCGGAAATTAACGTTTCCACAGTTTTTAATTAATATCTCAACCGATTAAAGTCGTACGAAGATGAGAACAGTATCGATGGATGTGGAGAATTTTTTGGAATCCGAGAATACATGTCTCGAATTTCAACTCGGTGCCATTCTGTAGACATTCAAGAAAAAAGAATTTGCCATGTAGCCAAATCCCTCTAATAGGAAAAACCCAAAAAAGAAAGTGGAAAATGTAGGGGAAACGTAGGGGAAAATTAGATTTTAACTAATATCTCGGCTAATAAGTCCCAAGAAGACACGCATGGTCAAAATGGTGCTCCACAGACCTGTGGAATCCAACGGTGTGCTTCACTAAGCCCGAGAGCCAGCCGTTTCGGAGGAGATGATGTTACTTCACCCCATATATATATATATGCGGCTTAAGTGTCTGTTTGTCGTCGACAGTTCATTGGTTGCTTGCGTAACTGTACTAGCCAATGGGGTAAAGTTGTCATGGTGCAGGGTTGCCGTTTCAATTGAGACGTAGACAAGTTCCTGTAAAACTTGCCTTTGCTATGACCATCAATAAGTCTCAGGGCCAAACGCTTAAGCGTGTTGGCATTTTGTTACCTGAGCCTGCATTTGGACATGTTCAACTTTATGTTGCCTGTTCAGGAGTTCATGAAAGAATGGGCGTAAAATTAAAAATATTGGATGGTCCTCTGCAAGGCGAGCTTAAAAATGATGGAAAGATCTACACAAGAGATATTGTGTACAAAGAGATCTTTGACATGTGAATTAACATTTCATTATTTAAATCACCTTTACTGATTGAGCTAGCGGTGGGCTCTTAAGAAATGTACCACCAGTGTTTTCCTTCATTGTACTCTACTTTAAGCAATTAAGCAAGTAGAAGGGGGAAACCCCGTGGGGCAGTAAGCAAAGGGGCGTCCTCGCCGCCTGCCCTGGGTAATTCAGTTTGAATTAGCAGACACCTTTGGAC
Organism: Stegodyphus dumicola; assembly: GCF_044657685.1. Classification (NCBI taxonomy): domain Eukaryota; kingdom Metazoa; phylum Arthropoda; class Arachnida; order Araneae; family Eresidae; genus Stegodyphus; species Stegodyphus dumicola. Next base: position 212,529,078 of record NC_140773.1, on the reverse strand, counting down.
AAATCATTTTAATTACAATTTATAATATCTAGAACAGCGGTCATTTCATATGACTGCCGGGCTTTCATAACTGCCGGACTGTTTCATAATGGCATAGAGATAAGTTTAACTCATTCACAAAACATGTAAATCTCTAATTCAGCCCACTTTTGTTCTTATGTGTGCTGTATCTTCTATTTTCTTTAATATATTGTTCAGCCGAATTTCAAAAGGTCTTTTGATCAAGTGGAAAAGTTACTAAACATTGGTAATTCAACCCGAGTTTCTAATCCCAGAAATCCCTCCAGCTCTTTCTTTCTTTCTTTCTTCTTTTTTTTTTTTTTTTTTTGTACTTATTTACTCTGTAAAAATTTCAGTTCATGAAGCAAAAATATTTTTTTAATTTATTCTCTAAAAATATTGCAAAAATTTTCACCTTTACCTTAGTATATCTTTTTACAAATCTCTTTAATAAGAAAAAATAAGGAAAGCAATTAACTCGGATTCGATGATTGATACCTCGGTACAAATTATATGTAACCTTTTCTAAAGCAGAGTTTATATGGTCAATAAATTAAGGGTTATTTCTCCATCTAATTTTCTTAACATGTTTATTCCAGAATTTTCTTTTCACACTGTAGTGCTTAACTTTATGAGTTTTCTATAATCATTCAGTTTCTGAAGCTATGGTAAATTTGCATACTTTCTGACAAATAGTTATATTTTTAACCACTGTATTTTAATTCATGTTGACTATCAGTATATTATTCACTCATTTCATAAGTGCAAATATTTATTTTGTATACAAATCTACGTAATATAGCAATAAAATTTCAATTGTGCAGAGATCCGATCGATTGCTTGTTTTAGATTGAATGAAATTAAGCTTAATGTTATTGTTAATTAGCTTGTTATTAATTTAAATGTATATTTCTAATTAATTATATGTTCAGATATTTCCAAGTATATTACACAAACATTTGCATCCCGATTTTTAGTTTTTGGTTAAAAAATAAGCTTTTATTTATTGAGAAGCTTGATTGATTATAATAATTTGCAGTACTGTTTATCTAATTCTTTTCTTCTAGATAAATTTTAGAAAAAAGTTATTAGCATAATAATTTTAATTTATTTACAACTTATACATCAGTATTCCAAACCCATAGTAATGTTGTTATAATAGATTTCATGCTAAGCTTTTTTTTTAATTTAACTATTAATTTCTACAAACATTTACATAATTACTTTAATTAATGAAAAACATTTCTAGCATATTTTAACACACTTTGATTTGGAATAATCTTTTGCATGTCCTTAAACTATATTAAATTTTACAGTCTAGTTCAGACATCTTGACTATTATTCATGCAATTTATAAAAAATATAATTTGTATGCTTTATAATTATTTAATTTTTGATATTTTTATAATACTCTTTGCTTTAATATTGTAATAATGAAAGATGTTTGTAATGCTAATATGTATGTATGTTTACCAATACCTTTTATTTTCTTTGTTAGCTCTCACATTTATTACTGTTATTCAAGTAATTAGCTTGCTTGTTAGATATTCTTTACTTGTTCTCCTGATTGTTGATATGTAATTAATTCTATTTCTTTATTTTTATTTTCCTCTTGGCTTTGAAAAGTTAAACTGTAACTTTGTAGGCAACTGGGGAAAAGAAATTTTTATTTTTGCAGTTGGACTATAGCAGGACGTGGGGAGGATTTTCATTCATGCAGATAGAGCCCACCCCATAGAAGTTTATAAGGGAAATAAATTCCAAAAATTGTGCTTTGACCGACAAAAAGAAAATGCAGCTTCCATCATTTGTTTTTGCAATGAGCTGTAGTGAAATTTGCATGTACCTTGAAAGCTCAGATTGGTGCTACCAAATTTTTACAAACATTAAATGGAATTATTTTAAAATTTTGCTAGTGTGCTTCTTTACTTTTATCTAAGTTTACTTCCTGCATTTAATAGCAATATGCATCTGAAATATCAGAAAAAACAGTTCATACAGATGACTATCAGCTTAGTAAAAAATTGAAGCAAGAATACAGATCACAAGAAATTTGCCCTGCATCCAAGAAATGTACAACCCATGCAAAGAGAAAAGAGTTTGGAAGCTGCTGAAGCACTGCACGTGAAAACAACATAACCCTTTTAATCAGTATATGCTGAAAGTCTACAGGAGTAAACTGATTGGATCATTCATGAAATTCCATAAAGCTATTTTACACTAAAATAAAATCACCTAATCTTTTTTAAAAGCTAAAATATACAGCATCAGTTATTAGTGATGAAAACACTCCAAAAGTAGAATTAAATGGTAGACATAGATGGATCAACTGGTCTTTTCTGCAAAGGTACCTTCACAATATAGAAAGTCATGGATTTGGATAATATGGTGTGTGTGAGTGAATATGGCAAAGTCTCGAGGGCTATCTGCCTAATGGGAGGGATGCCTTTGTGGAGGACTTTCTAAGGGAAACTGGCTCGTATACATGTTACACATGGGGAAAACCACGAAAACACCCACGCAGCCAGCCCGTTTGCGGGATTCGAACCTCGGACCGAACTACCAGTGTTCAGTGACTTTATCGCTCGGGCGCTGGTGGGCCATGGATTATATGGAAGCTGCTTGAAAGTTCTTATAAAGAAATGAAAAAAAAGATATTTATAGAACATAAAAGCACTTAACTATGATAATATCAAAAAGTATCAAGTAAAGTATCCTTTTGATAAAAGAAAAATTGAATAAGAGCTAGGTAAAATAAAGTTTATCCTTACACCTATAATTAAAGCCAATGAAGATGCTGTCCTTAAACTTATATTACTGTCTTATTCAGAAAATCCCTTAGCATTTAAAATGGCTAATATTTACAAACTTTCTTATAATGTTTTATTCTTTATACCAAGTAATTATGCTATTTATACAAAAAAAAAAAAAAAAAGTTTTTTTTTTTTTTTCTTTCTTCAGAAAGCTTGCAGGAATCCCGCCAAATTTTCGCCAATCAAAATAGTGGAAATTTAAAGAGACAGATGGTTCTTTATATAATTAGATAACTACAGATCATTCTTTATTTAACTACATAATCAAGAGACAAACATCATGAATACAGCATATAAAAAACTTACATAAATACAAGCTCAAGCTTTGAGATTATCTGATAAATAAATTCATTAAAACTTGCACCAATCATTCAGCAGCCAAAAATCTAAAATATTTTTTAAAATAACAATAAAATAGGCATCTTCTTTATGAACTTCTTGCTGCACAAAATCACTTAAATATTAATCCTGCATTCTACAGTACTTTGTATTGCCTCATTTTGCTAAACCCCAGAGTCTTTCAATGTTTTAAGAATGCTGATTAATTCCTCGTTCTTCAATATTATGTTGGTGATTAAGATTAAATGTTTAAATTTTGCACTTCATAATTCAGCAATTTTTTAGGCCTTCAATCCAACTGCAAACCCATAATCTATTATGTTCTTTTATTTCTTCCAGCAGCTGCACTTCTACCTGCAAATCTTACAATAAAGTATCTGTCTGTTTCTCTGCACAATTCACCTAACAGCCTTTGCAGTGGAAATAGTAAATCTGCTTTGTTTTCACACTTTCTTCAATTTCTACAATTTTGTTAGCCTTCTGATTTTATCCAAACTCTTATTTAAAAGATCATGTGTGAAAATTTCACTCAAGTAATTCTTCCAATCAATCACAGTCTTATTAGCCACATTAAATTGTTTTTTCCCCATCCAACAGAATTTAATTCTCTAAACCACCTGTAAATGAACTTTTAAACAATCACGAAGGTGATTTTAAAGCCCTCACACCATGTTCCTATAAGAATGGATTCTAATTTGTCCCAGTATTTTGCATCATATCACCCTATTTATTCTTTTCAAATAAATTTCAATATTATGTCTATTAATACATACTTTTTTGATAGCAAGATCCCACATCCCATAATTTTGAAAATATCCTAAATTAATTTTTTGCAATGAATAAATACAATTATTAAGAAAATTTAGGGCCAGCTGAGGCACGCAATTGTGTTACTAAATGCAGTTATAAATCAGACATTTCAGGAAGTAAGTCTCAACAAAAACAACACTTTACTTATCAAATCGAATAGCAGTGACATAAAATATACCATCTTCCAGGTACACAATCTTACATAAAAATTTTATCTCATATAAATATATTAATTTTTATATTAAGTATGCTTATTAAAATTTTTATCATACATAAGGAGTCACTTGAACAAGCAACACACACTTAAAAGCAGAACTTTGAATTAAGCTGCATTTAAATGCTTTGAATTAAGCTGCGATTGCTATTGAATCATTTAAAGAGAATGCATAAACAAATACCGGAACAATAACAGAACATATATACAGTTAAACTCATAAAAGATAAACAAAAATCCATCTTGAAAATGAATACAGTACTTGTTTATGTATTTGACAATTTATACTCTGTATGTTATTATCATTTGTATTCTGATTCGCAGAAAAACAGTACGTTAGCTTCAGTAGGTACTTTTTTTAAAGATATCAACAGTTATTTTGCATTTTACTCTTCCAAATGAAAATCATGCATGCAAAACTATTGAAAGGAAAATTATTTATTAATTTTCTGAGATGTCAAGCATTAATAAACTATTTATGTTGACAGTTTATATGTAAACCGGTAGGTGATTGTAGCTACTACAAATACCAAATACCGCTGCTGAAGTTCTTTGCCACTCTATAACCATGACTGTTCGACACATTTAGCAAAGATGGCAGGTTTGAGGCAAACTGCACTAACTTGCAGTGGTCATACTAGACCTGTGGTTGACTTAGCTTTTAGTTCTGTTACTTCATCAGGATATTTTTTAATCTCAGCGTGTAAAGGTAAATTTTCAAAATTTAGTTACATTTCTTAATTTTCTTAAAATTCTTTCTTCTTAATCTTATTCTTCGAAACATAACAGTGCTTCTATTTATTTGATTTAAAATTCACTTCTGTTTGACTGGAAATATATAAGTATAAACAAAATAATACTAAAGTTCATTTTAAATCTTTATAACAGAAATCAATGCACGTATTTTATAAGCTTCAAACAGTACTGGATATATAATTTGTTATAGTATGCCCCGAAATTATTTTTATCGTCGAAATAATATCCTTTTTAAAATATATTTAATATTCAGAATGATTACGTATTTTAACAGAAAGTATTGGACATATTTTGGATTTATTAAATCTATCAGATAAATTATTGATAGCGAGATGAATTCGAATTGCTAACATTTGTGTGTGAAAATGTGTGCTGCGTCAAAATATATTCAGGCGCACTATTGAAACCAGCCTTCAAAATTAAAGATTTAGTGTTATTTGTAGAAAGATTTGTAGTAGATTTCTGGACGATTAAAATTTAATCAAATGTTGTTTCGACAAAGGAATTTAGCATATTCAGTTTTGATCATAACAGTAAATATATCTAAAGTGATTATCTAAATTTTATTTCTCCTTTTGCTATTCTGGAAAATTAGTAAAAGGATTGCTTATTTTTTGCAAAATAAGTGTTTGCCTTTTATCATTTGAATTTTTATTCATTTCATTGCATTATTGTCAAATTGGCAGCTCTCATAAAGTGATGAACTCCGAATATTTAATCCTGTCTGTGTATTTTATCTTAACCAGTCATGTGAATTTTGATGTACAAATATAAAAGGTTCTGTCTGTGAAACTGCCGTTTCTAAAAATAAAAAAGGAATGCTGAAGATATATTAAAATATTATAAAAGCAGGCTTTAAACTGGAACTTTAACATCCACAAATGCAAATTTTAAAAAATAATAAATAAATAAAAGAGGATGTACACTAGAATTACGAAATAGTGACTGTGGAGTCTTTTAACTAAAACAAAAGGGTTGATCTTTACAATATGGTAACTGGTAGTTTGGCGACATTTTGGAGGCGATAAAGGTTAATACCTGGGACTTTGGTAATAATGTGAGCAGTACTCAGTTCCGATTACGCATTATTTTGTGTGAGGGAAATGAGAGATCATGGGATACGTCATGTGATATTAACGGACGAATTACGGTTCTTTAATCGGAAAAGGGGGGAAATCAGGAAAAAATCTGGAAATTTTGTATTTGGCTTTATTCTGTGTTGTGTGAAACAGTGTTCATGAATTTTTGGATCCCATGGCCGTAACTAAAGTGAATTCGAAATGGGTATTTATGTATGTATTAATTTAATGTATGTGCTCATTTATATTTTAAGTAGTGATTTTGAATTTAATTATATTTTAATTAAATGATAGTTGTGAATTTTATGTTTGTAGGAATTTGGTACACGTTTAAGTTGAAGTAAACGTGCATGGAAATAATTTAAATATTTGATACTAAGTATTTGTAATGCTTGCGGTATGAATTCGTTGGTGACGTGTATAATGTAATAGATGATTTAGAGGTAAAAGTTTTTGGATATTTTATTTATTTTATATGTGGAAATGTTCATATTTGGAAAGGGTAAATACTTTTTCGCGATCAGGTAATTTCATATATGTTCTTTTTACCAGGTTTAAAGATTGAGAAAATTGTCATGTATTTTCGTGAAATTTTTCTAATTTATGAGAAAAAAGCAGTGTACATGGATATAGTGAAGAGTGTGCGCAATGCCATTTTTGTGCAATTCTGGGATTTTTTTTTAAAGTAAAAATAAGTCGGCGTGTACATGGTTTATGTGTATGTGTTATTTTAAAAAACGCGTAAGGAGTATGGTATTGTGCACTTTTTCCCAATTTTGCAGTGAACATTTGTCATGATTAAGCAGTTTTGTTAGATAAAATTTCTAGCACAAGTGTAATTCGGCTAGTAGATTGTTGGAAGAAGTGTTCAGTAGATAAAAAGAAAAGAAACATGTCTTTACTTCGTGAAGACAAAATGGCGGCGGGAAAAAAAAATAGAGGGTTGCTGTAGGAGAGTCAGTCGCCAAATTTTCGCCAAAAAAACGCCAAATTACCATAATGTAAAGATCAACCCAATAAAGTACTATTTAAAACAAATGTTAATATTTAACTTATTTTAACAGAAACATGATTAAATTTTGTTCCTAGAGGAAAAACATAAAAGTGCTTGAAAACACAGATTCCACCACAATGAATGTGTTTTATAACAAATGAATTTTTCGGTCTTGTCTAATGCTTTGTCTACTTAATGTTATTTTATATAGTTATAACAAATTGTAAAGCATGTGAAAATCATCTGTAACAAAGTTAATCTTCCACTGAAACTTATTGTTGTATTTTCCATAAATTTGTACCAGAATTTTTGCAAGTTTCAGTTGAAATATTAACCTTTAAAATCATCCTTCTTTTATATTCATTTCCTACGTTTCTGTGTGTTCTGAACAAAGGTTATGTAAGGCAGATATAACAGCCAGTTAACAGACTAAGCCACACTATAAACAGTTAACCTTTTTAGAAATATGAACAGTTATGAATGAGAATTTTTTAATATAGGACTAATAGTAGTGCTTAGTACTTTTTTAAGTTTATTAGTTTATTATTTTTTACGAAAAAGAACATTATGAAGTTAATGTATTTTTCAAAATAAGAGGATTTCTTATTTAAAATGTATTATAGAATATTTATCAAATAATTGCTCAAACATTGTTTTCTGTAAAATTAAAGCCTATAAAAATTCGCACAAATATGCACAGTCTGTCTTAAAAATGCGAGAAATGATTTTAAAACATATGCATAGCTATGTAACCTTTCAGACCACATAAACTTATCTAGATCCTACAAATGAAACTGGCAAATTCTTGCACAGGCATGAAGTAATATCATCACAGAAGAAGGGTGAAAATAACCCTATATTATTTTCAATTAAGAGCAGAAAGGCACGTAGTTGGTGCTTTACAATAAGAATAACACCGACAACTTGCGGTGGAACTTAAATGTTATTACATGAATCAATTCAAGTCTAAATAGAATAGTGCTAGGCTAATCTTTGGAATATGATAACAGGTAGTTTGGCGACATTTTGGTAAGGCGGTAAAAGTTACTAGCTAGGACTTTAGCAGTGTACATGGATAAAGTCGAGAGTGTATGCAATAACATTTTTGTGCAATTCTGAGATTTTTTTTTTAAGTGAAAATAGGTCAACATGTACATGGATGATACTGTGTATGTGCAATTCTTAAAAACGTGGCAAGCAGTGGGCGATTGTGCACTTTCTCCCAATTTCGCACTTAATCTTTGTCATGATTAAGCACTTTTGTTCCATAAAAGTTCTAGCATAAGCGTAATTCGGCTAGCAGATTGTTGGAAAAAAATTTTGAGTTAAAAAAAAAAAAAGCCTTTACTTCGTGAAAACAAAATGGCGAAAAAAATACAAAAAAAACTAGCAGGTTGCTGTAGCAGGGTTGGTCACCAAAAAATCGCCAAGTTAGCATAATCCGAAGATTAACCTAGTGCTGTATTAGCATGTTAAGTTATGACTAACTTAAATTGACTCAACAAACCTAACGGGCGTGACAGTTATTTGATCAAGGGGCTTGTTAGCGTAACGGCAGGATCAGCTACCAAACGTGTGCTGGCTAGTAAAAACATGCTCTAAGTAAACTCCAAGATAAACCTATTTAAATACTCACTTCACTTAACTTTAAATGTACATCCTGCCAAGGAAATGTGAGGAGTTCAGGAAAGATAACAAAAATTTTAATAGAAGGTTAGTTAACTAAGGAAAATCCTACAGCTATAGTTTATTACTTTCAGAATAGATGTCCAGCAATTAAATATTGTAATTCTAGTCACTCATCATAGCAGTGGAAGAAATTTTCATTCGAGATGTTCTTGAAGCTGTTTATCACAATTGCATGGAATATATTACTACCTCCATGCATAGCATTATTTCTTCTTCAAATGTTAACAGTAAAAACAGTGTTTCATAACTATGATTTCTAATAAAATTGCAATCAACAGTAAATTTTGTTTTTATTTGTGCTAATATTGTATTTCTTCATTTCTTTATCAACTTACGCAAAATGATGTACTTTGAGGTGGATTTTGAGTTTGTAGAAAAATCGCATGGAGCCGAGTCAGAGCTGTATAGCACAAATGAAACATAATATTTTTAATATCAAAAATTTCCTTCCAGCCAGGTATATAGAATTTGGAACGCTGCTCTAGAAAAAGTTATGTTTGCAATATCAATAATCATGCTGAATTGTTTTTGCTAAATACTTGAACACCTGTTTGTGCTTTTTCACATTGTTCTGGAGTCTTGAAGGATATTGTATATGTTGATTATCCGTAGTGCTTTCTTTACGTCTGGCATAATCACTGAACTTGGGCTGAAAACAAAGCAACATTCCGATCAGCTGTTCGAACTAAACTTGTGTTTCAGAAGTGGAAGAAGCAAATTTTTTCGATTTCTGCGGAAAAACTTTATCATGTAACACTGCTCAAAATTGCTTTAATGATAAAATTTTGTTTTTGTGTGCTATTACTACAAGAGTAATCCCAAAAATAAAACCTGCCCCCTCTTTTTTTTTTTAGAAATATAAAGTGTTTATTTTCAAAGATTTTTTAATTTTATTTTAAAACTTGAACATTATCTTTCTACCAAATTGCCATTTTGGTCAGTGCATATTTTTAGACTGTGGCAGTTTTTATATGCTCATGTCATACCGGCATAACATCATATTGTTGAGGAACCATTGAACCTCATGAATGCTGCTTCAGGAAATATCAGGAACCAAAATACAGAAATCATCCAGAGTGGTCCATCAATCTTCTTGCATAGTTTGCTCAACCTCTGCAGCTATCTCATCAGAAGTTGAATATTTCTCACTTCTTTCTTCATCATGAATTTCATGATGATCAGCTGCAAACTCTCTACACCATTTGTAGAGATTTCTGACATCCAGGCACGACTTGCCATTCGCTTTCTGTCAATTGCCGATGAACTTCATTTGGTTTTGCATTAAAAAAAAACAAATAACTGCGCTAGCATCGCACTTGATGGTAGTGCCTAATGGGAGCTCTAACTGACCAAGACTGTATATCCCAGCAGAGTATGTACAAGCTTGTTTGGGAGTGGGGAAGCAGTGTTGTTAACAACCGCATGAATGGTTTCTCTGCAACCCCAGCACTTTGGAGACCTTACTTTTGCTATCACCTTCATGTCAGTTAAAGACTTATTCATTCTTAGACATGGAAAAGTGATTTACCATGTTCTTAAGCATATAATTTTGAAGAAAACATCAGCATAAATCTGCCAAGTAATTAATAATAGAATTTTATCATTTTCTAATATTGGAGTTATTGTCATAATAAATTCATTTTTTAATCTGGTTTCTTTAAGATTCCCACCATGGCAGCATCATGATTGGTGTAACTTTTACTCTATTGATGTTGGCAATGTAGCTTCTACATTGCTGCTGTCAAACACATAGAAAAATCTATTCTTAACTTCTTTTATTGGGTAATCTATATTTTAGGATTATCGTCAAGTTGTGTTTCATTTATGATAACCTGAGTATTTTACGGCGAACGTTTTAGAAACCCTATTATGGTGTGATTGGTTGTAATGTGTGACTGTGGTGAATTTAATTGTTGGGAAAATATTTCTCAGGGCTTATTTCTACATTGGATGTTGGTTATTTTGTGTTGTATACCGTAAAATGACTGCTATTGGTAAGATTAACGTGACATTTCTGTACAATTTGGAATGAATGGGAAAGAAAACATTGATTGATTGGTGTGTAAATGAAGATTTAAATGGCTTCGTTCACCTTTCAGTAAATTATGCAGTGACATTTAAGGATTTGGAAACTGGATCTCATATAAACACTATAGGAAGGGATGTGGGGTGTAATAAAATTTGGATTTTCAAAAGAAATACCATCAGTAATATGGAGGATATTTTTGATTTTTAACTTTTGTGAATTTATGTGGCGACGACAGTATACAAATTCTAGTTTAGATGATTTTAAACAGTTTTTTATGCTTTTAAGGAATTCTATGTACTACACATTGAAGATATAGAAGTTTCTAAATAAGTGGATATTTCCTTTTGTACTGCACAGATTAGATGACATGTATTTCCATTTTTTATGTTATGTCTGTGTTGTATTTTGATTTAAAATGCAGTTTATTAAAATTATAATTTTTAATGTTTTATTGCATTATGTTTTGGATGCTTTAGGAGGGCATCGCAGGTAAACAGGAATGGCACCAAAAAATCACCAGTTTTCGCCAAGGGGTACCCTGAAGTATATTTTCCCCTTTTTATTTTTGTTCTTTTAATCAAATGCTGCATTTACTTTTGCACCCTTTTTCTACTAATTTTACCATTTGAAAATCAGGAGGGGAAAATTACGCAGTTTATATACTATTTTTAAAGAGCCGACTTAAATGATAAACATAGCACACATAAAAAACACATTAACGTTTATATAAAGTATTTCAAAGAACTTATCAATTTCCAAACTGTTTGTTTTACTTCAACGAAAGTATTTTGTACTTGTGCATATATTACATTGTTACCATAGCTTAGGAGTTTCTAAATTGTGTGCTAAAAAGTACTTTGGGAAAATATGGTACTCCAGTTTCCATACATTATTGCTTCTTCAGATGTTAACAGTAACAATAGTGTTTGATAAATTTTAGTTCTAACAAAACTGCAATCAGTAATAAATTTTGTTTTTATTTCTGGTAGTGCTGAATTTCTTCATTTGTTTATTATTTGTGCTTTGCAAAGTTTTCCTCATAATGATCTTATTGTATTTGTTAAATTAAATGTAATCGATAATTTAAAGGGATATGTTATTTTTAATGTATAAGTAATCTGTTACTAGATAGCAGGGGTGATCATGATATAGAATTCTATTTTATACTTTCTCAAATCCAGAACTTGTAGATTACAGAAATTGCATGAACACCTAATCATTATTATGTATCATGTTAAACTATATGGACAGGTAATCTTAAAAATAAATGTCTGTGATTAATTTTTATTGGTGCAAAAATTGTTAAGAATGTAATTTGAAAGAGGCATATATAAACTCTGTTGATTATATGCCCCTCCTATCCCCCCCCCGAAAAAGGCTATCCTTAAGTAACTCTGTCTCCATCAAATTTAATGGTATTAGTCCTGTTCTGCATTGTGGAAGAACTGCTTTAATTTTTTTGATGAAATTAGCAGATAATTTGTCAGATGTCATCAAGAAATCAAGCTATAAAATAGATAATCACTTTCCTTATACACAAACAAAAAACTGATATTGTAAACTTTGGACTGAAGCATTGAGGGTGAAACAGGATGAGAAATAGAGCTATCCAGTTACTGACAAATTAAATAACTGACCTAATGTAATTAAGTTTCCATCCTTGTATCTACTGTTGAAAGTGTATTTAATTTTCTGGGTGATGTTAAGCTAAAAATTAGAATATCCTTGAACAGTGACAGTCTAGGTACTGTGAAGACTGAAATGTTATTTATTCTCATTAGACAAAAATACATGAGAAATTTTTGGATTAGAAAATTTGGTTAATCTTTGGATTATGGTAACTTGGCTATTTTTTCTCGAAAATTTGGCGGCCAACCCTGCTACAGCAACCTGCTAGTTTTTGTTTGGATGCCATTTTGTTTTCACGAAGTAAAGGCATTTTTTTTTTTAACTCAACATTTTTTTCCAACAAACTGCTAGCCGAATTACGCTTATGCTAGAACTTTTATGGAACAAAAATACTTAATCATGACAAAGATTAGGTGCGAAAATGGGAGAAAGTGCAGAATCGCAAACTGCTTGCCACGTTTTTTAGAATTGCACATACACGGTATCCATGTACACGTCGACCTATTTTCACTTAAAAAAAAATCCCAGAATTGCACAAAAATGACATTGCGCACACTCTTGACTTTATGCATGTACACTGCTAAAGTCCTAGCTAGTAACCTTTATTGCCTTACCAAAATGTTGCCAAACTACCTGTTACCATATTCTAAAGATTAGCCGAAAATTTCTTTCAAGGCCATATTAGTAACAAATTTAAGGCTAATTTATTGGACAGCTTGTCAGAGTTCTTTAAATTCCTTGAAGCATTCTTTTCACATTAGCAATTCCTTGCTTGTTAACTTCGATATCTGATATTATGCATACATCAGACTCTAATCTTAATACGCTCACCAGCGGAAAAGTGGAAAATAGTCGCTGAACACTGGTAGTTTGGTCCAAGATTTGAATCCATGAACTAGCTGGCTGCATGGACATTTTCATGGTTTTTCCCATTTGTTACATGTATACGAGCCAGTTGCCATTAGAAAGCCCTGCACAAAGGCATCCATCCCTTTAGGCAGATAGCCCTCGAGTGCTTTGCCATAATTAAAAAAAAAAAAAAAAAGGCCAAACGTAATCTTAATACTTAAAGTGTTACGTGAAAAGTCATTGTCTGCATCAAAATGGCTTGCTAATCATACTGAACTTCCTATTCTTAGCAAAGAAAAATATCCCCAGCAGCCCTTCTCCAGAAATATTTAATTTCTCCCACCCTCCTTCAAATCAAGCTAAACTTAGCAATTATTTTTAAGAAATGCTGAGAAACCAAAAAGGTATGTGAAAGGACATAGTAAAACATAATTAACAATTGATAAATTAAAAAGCCTTTTAATTTTTTTTATAAAATTGTTTGAAAATTTGTGTGTTCTTACATGCTTGTGTACCACATTAATATTTTGAATTTTTTGAAATTATGTCACATTTTTACTCCGAGGTAGTTTTCAGGGTTTTTGAAATGACATCACAGTCACCCTGAAACTATCAAGTAATTTCTTCATTATTCATGCAAACACTCTGAAAATGGCTTGAGTAGATGTTTTAATGTTCTCATGCACACTTAAAAGTTTATTTCTCAAAGTCCAGGGTTCTTGCTGCAAGCTATTTCTACCGTATATTTGTTAGTAACAGGTGTTTAGCACGTGATATTTTTTTGAAATCTTATTGTAATGTTATGAAAATAACAGCTTTTCTAGACTTAATGCTTCTCAAAGAGCCATCAAAATAATTTAATTTTCATTAAAAATGCATAGTAAATTCATCTGTTTATTATTCAAAATAACCACATAGATGTCTTAGCAACATCTACCATTTTCTATCTTCTCACTCTTCCTTCTTCCTCACAAATTGCTTTTTGCTGTTCCGACAAAATTTTTCCAGGTTTAAGTTACCGTGAGGGTTTCTTAAAAGTTTACCTTTAAATACTAGATAATATCAAAGAAGAACTGTACTAGTGTTGAAAAACTGTTATTGTATGAGTAAGTTTTTTAGTTATGTATAACTTATAAATCTATTATCCTGCAATTTGGTTGCTTTAAAATAGTTTGCCAAATTGCCAACATTTATTGAAATATCATTTTCTTTATTGTTATGGTGTGTAATTACTTTCTTAAGATGGCAAGCCAATGTTACGGCAGGGTGACACTGGTGATTGGATTGGAACATTTGTTGGCCATAAAGGAGCTGTGTGGGGTGTAGATTTGAATAAAGAAGCCACCAAGGCTGCTTCTGGATCAGCAGATTTTGAAGCTAAGGTATTTTTTTTTTTATAGATGTCTTTAAAAAAATTATATAAGCATATATATGATAAGAAAAGCATGTGAATGGTGTATTTTTAATCTGGTGTCAAATTTTTCATTAGTCTTTTTGAAAAATAAATGCATATAAATGTCTCGGTAGTTTTCAAATAATTATTTTTTTTTCCATTCATATTCAGTTTTGCTTTTTAAAGTTGTACAGTACTTGTCACTTATTGAAATCGCTTCCGTTACAAGCATATTCAAGTTTATTAAGTGACTGAGTTTGATAAATGGCGATTTCAATATTGCAAATTATGGTATCAACTTTAAATATATTTAGTAACAGTTCATGTAATAATTATAATTGAAAATTAATGCTAAAACTAAACTATCTACAAAAGTTGAAAATTTAGTTTTATATATATATATATATAATAAATTATGGTGTATAATTTATATATAATTACTTTATATATAATAATATATATATAAAATTTATTACATGTCTGATGAAATTATAAACTTTTACAAAGAACTGCCGTATGTTTCACATTGTTCATCAACAGTCTTTCAGTTGCGTTTTCAAGTTCGTAAAACTGTTGGTAGCTTTTCTGATCTCCACCTTTTAATTCAAAAGTTCTTAGAGTTTGCAGTGCTTTTCTCGACTCAGTGGAGGTTGACATATAATTACTTTCGTTCGTATCACTTTTAGTGTCAGTTTAAATTTCTACAGCTCTTTTAAGATTTCCTATAATGTTGTAGTTAATATTTTCACATGCTATCTCAATATTGTCATTAATTGGAACATATTCTAAAAATGAATATTCATCATTTCTCTCACTGATGCATGAAATATCAGAAATAGATTGTGAATCCTCTGTAGGTTTTACTAAAAAAAAAAGCAGATTTTCCAAAGCAGTTTCTAACTGTGTTTGGGAGACTGCTTCCCATGCATTGAATATTTGTAGCCTTTAGCAAAGATATCAACTTAGCTAATCTTCTTTGAAGTTTTCAGAAGATTAAATTTTATTTATTTATTTTTTGAATGAAACCTTTTCTGTAATTACATTTGAAAACTCTTATATCTTGCTCTGATGGCTGAATGTTAGAAATCATATTTGCAGAAAGAAACAGTAATTTAGTGTTTTTCAGAATGATATCATATGTGCAGCTCAGTTATTTAACAGCAAAGCTATTATTTAATTTTTTCAGATCTGTTATATTTCAAAAGGAAATCAGTAAAAATATTGCATATCATGCACGAGTTCTTGTTATTATGGTAAGTTAAAGATAAATTCTTGACTTCTTTTTGAACATAAAGTTTTTGTACTCTATCTATTAATTGTTGCATCTGTATTGATCATTAATAATAGAGTAACTTCTTTTAATTTTATAAAACTAGTGGCTGTTTCATGTCTAAATATTAATGTATGCTCTGTAAAACAGACCAATTTCATATGTATTATAAATTTCATGTGGCTTGTATTCTTTTAGAAGCCCAAGTAAAACGTCTTTTATCCATTTCTCAGCCAAACAATGATCTGCCCCTTCCTTCTTGTGATATAGTTTCTGATAAACGATGTTATTTCTCTTTTTCCATCTTATGAACCATCCACAGTTGGCACAAAAACACCTCTAGAATTTTTTTTTTTTTTTTTTAGCTTAAAACCATTCTAGAAGCTGTTTCAGTTTCTCTCGGTTTCACATCCCTTTTGTGCTTCCTTGAGACATTTGCATTTTTTATTAGTACTTTATCAGTTTTAGTTCTTTGTTTAAGGAAATTGCATAACACTATTTGGGAAATTCTCATTTTAAAAACTGTTTCACTTTGGCTACATTTACCAAATATATTTAGGTACTCTTTAGAACTTGAAAGCTTATCTTTCAGCTCTACAACTTTTGAATTGGAATCGGTTTCTTCATTAAGTTCTTTCAAAACTGAAATCAAATCACTTGTAATTACTGTGTCTGTGAATGTCTGTGAAATCTTGTCACTTTCAATTTTCTCCAGAGCACTTTTTTTATATATACTTACCAACACAACTTTCTGTGTAGAAATATATACATAAGTTTTAAGAAAATATAATTAGAGAAACAACCATTGATTTTACTGTTTTAACTCAAGTGTTATCTGTTGAGATGACATCCTAGTTAAACTCTACAAAATTGCATCAGTTACACCAGCTTAAAAAAAAACTTAAATTCAGATGCAAATATCCTATTAAAGTTCTCGTGGATAACCTTAATCTTAAACTGTCTCCCCTGCTGACTATTCACTGGAAATAAGAAGGCATGTGATTGGTTAACCACAGAGAGAGACAAATGACATGTATGATAATGCAAGGAAGTCTTTCGTGATGTTTTCTGAGAACACCCTGCAGACTTAATGTGTGATGCGTGCCCATTCCTTGTCAGTTGGTGTTCAAGAAAGGTAACCAGTGTTCACTTAATTACCACCTGTTCTTTTGTTCTGGGAAACACCCATGCATTTATAGTCGAAGAATTTGTTTCCATTTCCTCTAGAGAACTGCTGTTGTTAATCATAAGATTGTAGCTCTATCTGAACAAAGAGATTTGCAAATTATATTTGACAGTAACTAGGGAAGTATGCCAACACCTCAGGAGTTTTGGTTCTAACTACGCTGGCCAAAATTTCTGAAGAACTATTTAACTGAAAAATAAATGAACTGGAAATGGCTCATATCAGCCTCGAATGATTTATTACAGATAATCAGACTTTCGCCAATTTGAATTTAATAAATGTTGTTTTTCTATTGATTAGTATGTATCATTTCTTTTTCCTGGAAATTTGAATGCAGTAAGCAGCAAGTACTGTATTGTAATTGACCTAGGAATAATTTTTTAAATCTTATTATTTTAAGCTTTGGGATGCAATCAGTGGAGAAGAACTTCATACATTTCCTCATCCTCACATAGTTAAAAGTGTAAATTTCAATTCAGATGATTCCAAGCTTCTTACAGCATCAAATGATAAGAAAGTTCGAATCTTTGATCTTCATAGGCCAGAAGAGAGTGAGTATTGAAATTGAAAAATTATTGAAAATTAAAATACTGTGGCATACTTGTGTACAAATGTAACTTGCTTGTATTTTACCCTTGTATAAGTGGTCAATTCTGAGAAATTAATTGTATTGTCATAGTTATTAATATTGGCTATAAATCAATTATTACTGACATAGTAACCTCATCAGAACAGAAATAAATTTAAATTGATCAGGTTTCCTATAAATTGTGATCAAGTCTTTCTTTATATAAGATTTTTATTAAACAAAATTTTCAGGCATGAATATTTGGGAAAATGATACTAGAAAATTGAGGCTGTGTCATTGATTATCGCATTCTGAAAAAATTCCTATCACTTCAGTTGTATTAAAAAAGATCCACATATTTTTTTATCTGTACTTTTGCTTGAGTATGGGGTGCTTTAGAATTAGTCTAGCACATGGCTTTTGCATGACCTATACGTGTATTAAAATTCCATGCACTATAAAACGATAAAAATTTAATTTACTACTAGTTATCCTCACTGATATAGATGTGCAAGGGTCATCATACTATTTTTTCATCTCTGAAAATGTATGCAATTTTCTCCAAGTTTCGCATAAAATTTTACTGTCTGCATTGTTCAGAATTCTGGTAATGCATTGTTTTTGCATGATGCAAAAAATGCATTTAAAAGATATCTCAGGGACAGCCATGTGCTTCATCCTGGATATCAGAGATTTTAATTGACATCTGCCATGCAGACTAGTTTTTATGCAATGTGAGCTATTTCATTATTTTTCTGTCTTAGCCTGTATTTACAATTTATTTTTTCCATAAGTGTAATGAGATTCGAAGTTTATGTGCATTGTGTAATGAACACTGAATTTCTAAATTGCTATGCATAAAAATTTGATAAACAATTTAATGTTATATTTTCCCATAATTTATTAAAATTTAATTTATTAGTATAACTTTCAGTTTGTGAGACTGTTAAGCTGACATTATCAACATGTTTTTAGTATTCACATTTCAGGCTCATGATTTATCTTTAGTACCCATCCATCATAGGAATATTAACAAATGGTTAAAATATTTTTCATTTTTGCTCTTTTGTTCGCAGTATTGATATGTGTATTAATCTGCTGTCGTTGTGCTCACTTGCAAGCTCTCAACTGATACAAAAGCTTTTTTTTTTTTTTTGGTTATAATGGAATAGAATTTGTAAATGTGATAAACTGCTAAAGCAGATGTAATGAACTTGTGCAGAGCAGTGAAACTATTATTTCCCCAGAGTTCCATATCAATAAATATCCCAAAAGGTATTATGTTTATACATCTCTCAACTAAGGAAGATAAATCTTGTACTCACTTTTTGGTCTTTTAGTGTTATTAATAAGTTCAATTTGAAAGTCTGAATTATATATATTTGTGTATATATACTGTGTATTTTAAAGATCTGTATTGGAGATTTTTCCCTGAAAGGGTGGTTTTGTTATTCAGTCAAAATGTTATTCTGTATTAAAAAAATAAACATTTTTATGAGTAGATTTTGTATTTTTTGTTTGGAATAGCTATATATCTGGTTCATGTTTTTTCAACCAAGTTTTGATTTGCACACAAAATTTAATCTTTTGAAGGGTTTTTTTTTTTTTTTTTTTTTTTTTTACTTTTTCTTACAGTAATTTGATAATAGTTGGAAATGAATTTTGTGAGAGTTATCAACAGATCTAAAACTGTATTTCTATAATACATAATTGTTTTTCTTTCTTAGTGTCTAATATGTTTTCAATATTCTTTTGTACCTCATGTTCTAGGTGGTGTGTGCCTGAGTGGACATACATCTGCTGTGAAAAAGGCATTGTTTCTTCAAGATGAAAAAAGGATTGTTAGTGCTGCTGATGATAAATCTGTTCGGTACATATGAATTTATATTCAGTAAATACTTCTATTCTTAAAAAGTTTGTGGAAAATATTTGTTTGAAATGTGAAGCAGTATAACCTAGTCAGCTTCAAAGTGACATAAATTGCAACTCATTAACCTTAGTACTCGACATTCCTTAAAGCATTGATAGATTGCCTCTTTCTAGATATATTGCTAGATGTTTCTAGTATTGTTTTGCAAAATGGTATTATCTGGAAATATTATTTCATAGATTTTAATAGAAACATTTATATGAGAGGAACAGCAAGGTCAGTTGAGAAATGGAGCAAATAAGATGTTTTTTGGAATATTTAATCACTCCAATAGTTCTTGAAATATAAACTATGGGTTTTCAGAGAAAGATTCTTTTAAATGGTCTTTATATAGAGAGAGAGGAGGTCATCTAAAGCAGGTATCATCTTTGAAGCAGAAATTTCAATACCTCTGGAAACACCTTTAAACTGTTTCTTCAAAAACAGCACTTTGTTCATATACAGCACAAATTTTACCATGAATCTGACTCTTTTTTTTTTTTTTTTTTTTCTCCCTGTTAAAAAAAATAATACAAGAGCATTATGTAGTTATAATTAAGAATTTTTAAACTCTTGGCAATATGGTACAAAGTCCAAAATCCAGACACCCAGGATCTGGAATGATCTAAAACCCAGACTTTATTTTCAAAGAAATTCTTATATGCTTTACGCATGTGCATTTGATACTTTTTTGTAATAAAACATGGGGAGAGTCCCAATTGTTAATTTCACTTCAGCACTGATACCTCCATATTGATGAAACAATCATTTCTCTCAAACCAAAATATTCTATTATGAAAGGAAATAAAATTTACAACAAAATTTAATATTTATTTGTTTGCTTTATTAAACATTTTATACATTTTGCTAAGACTTTAATTTTATAAACATAATTTCTTCTTCAGTTAGAAGTTCCATTCTTCAAGTCTTGTAATTGCCATTTTGTGGATTCCATTAAATCGTCAATCAAAATTTTGTTCTCAGCAGCTATCTGTCACTTTTTTCTTTATCAGTTTTCAGGATTTAGAATCGTACTACAGAATTTTCTGTTTGTTGATTGATAATTTGGGCATTGTCATCACAATAGAAAACTTACATCATCTTCATATGGTACCATATCTTCACACTTTTTCACAGATTGCATTAATTGGAAAATTTTGCTTTTTGTTTACAATACCCAAAAAGCTTCAAATTCATGGCTGTCATCATAAAATGTAGGTTGCGCTATGCACTTTTGCATTGTGTCATGAAACTGGCAACTAGAGATGTGTTGTTTGGCTATATTTTTTCTTGCTTCTATTGCACAGGGAGAAAGTTAAGCCTGAATTGTATTAATTTAGTTATTCGTTGTACTTACATTGATTTCCTGCATATGTTTAAGGCTTATCTGAAAAAATAAAATACCCATACATACTGAAGGCTTCTCTGAACAGCAGATCAGTTATTCTTAATTCATGTAGCACTAAACATAATCTTTTGATATTTGAATGTCATTTGCAAAATCTGTTTTTTGCATATGGAAAATTTCTGTTATATTTTTCCCCATCAGCACACTCAACACTTCGCAACGCAGTCAGCTGAAGTCTGTAATCATCATCAAGCATGATATCAGCATAAAAAGTTACCATGCTATTCGGTATTCAGTTAATTATTTTTAAAAAATTTGTTTTAGACATCATTTTGTGGCTAATTTCTGAAGCTGGCATGATAGTCATGTAGTAATGCAAGCAAAAGATGATTTGCCAGGTTGGCATTGGGGATATAAGCTACTCAGTATATACAGTCAAAAGTCTTTAATCCGGACTCGTCGGGACTTCAGCGATTCCGGATTATCAATTTTTCCGGATTATAGATCATCAGTTTAAATCTGGTAAGATGGCACGCAGAAATTATAAAATTAAAAATATGAAACCGTAATTTATAAAATAATGAGCAATTATGATCTAAAGGGTATCAAAATTTACCAAAAAAGAAGCCTAATATTTATTTGTTTACTTTATTAAACATTTCTTTCAACGCGCGGATGCGTAAAGCATACCTTACTGCAACCAGGAAACTATTTGATTTGTATTCGTGATATTTATAATGATGAGGAATTTGATTTAAATCATATCAAAGAACGGAGTACATCGAAATTAAATACTACATTTAGTAAGGAATTACAAGTGGAATAAAATAAAAACATCTGCCCTGAAGATAACGATAGTGTTGACAAATCAACTTCCAGTTCATTGCGCGCTGCGACGTCCCCCCCCCCCCACGCAGAGCAGCGTGAAATTGATAAACAGATTTCGGAATGGTTAGATAAACAAAGAATATGCCTTTATCCATTTTTTGTAGCAATTTGTTTTTTGTTTGATGGACATCGAAACATACTTTCATTTTCTAGATCCTTTGGGAGCTCCAGCATCGGAAATTCTATTTGACATAATCGAAAGTTCAAGCTTACTTTTAGAAAATTGCTCTTACAGTCTGCAAAAAATAATAAGCCGGATCCAATTCGAAGATTAAAGAACAACGCAATCATCAACATTAACTGAAATAGATAATTAGATAATTTTAGCTTATACCGTCCGTTATATATTAAACGCGCACACGAAAACGTGTTCTGCACTTGCGCAGACGCATATGCGCAGTCATAAATGTCTTGCGTGCACGAGTAAAACGCCTATGCGCATGCGCCAGCGGCGCATGCGCAGAAAGATTTTAGCTTTGAGGTCCGGATTATAGATCATTCCGGATTATGGGTGTCCGAATTAACGACTTTTGACTGTATAAAATCAATAATGAACTTTGATGCAGTGTTTTTTGAAATGTATGTCAAACAAAAAGCAGCTATGGGGCCAAATTATTGATTATACAAATTTTTGCTAATAAATTGTTTCTTCTACATAGAAATGTTTCATTTAATGCCGAAGTAAAATTAATCCCTTCACGTGCTTTTTTGGAGAAAAAAATGTCTACTGTGCATATGTGGAGCAATAAGCATATGCTAAAGTGAGAGACAGTACTCTTAAAATATAATTCTTCTTCACGCTTTTCACAAAAAATTTTTACCCCACTTAAAAAAAAACTGCTGGTTTTCTAAAGTTTCAGATCCACAGGCATTCTGTTGCATATAAAAGTGTCACAAATATATACATACCCTCAACAGTACACATATAGTTGCTAACTAATATTTATACTAATTTAATAACTCAGTATTTTCTCTTATTTAAAATATATGGTGTTTTGCAAGCTGTAGGTTTATCAATTTAGTTAATTTTTTTATAAGTATCATATCTAAATTTATATGTTTCCTTCTAAATACTGATGGGATAGTTTCATACATTCGTTTCAGGGTTTGTACAGTCCTTAATTTTGCTAATTTAACATTTATGTCCATTTTCATTCAGAATTAACATTTTGATGAATGTGGAATTCAAACCACACATCTGATAACAAAGCTATCCCAAATTTGCATTGTAAACAAGGAACAGTCAGACATCCTGAATGAAATTTTCAGATTGACTCGTTGGTTGTTCATTTAACCTTTGAAAACAAGTGCTATCAATGAGAATACCATCTGTTTGCATTGTTGGGGGGGGTGAAAGTTTCGTGGAGTCCAACCATCACCATATGATTGTGTGTTGACATACCATGACAAAAGTATGTTTTTCAAAATGGTCAGTTTTTTTATTTTCAGAAATATCATTTCCACCCACTGTTTAGTTTGGTTTGTTTGATTTATTTGATTATGGCAAAATGCACAGGATATCTGCTTAAGACAAAGGATGGTGTTTAAGGGAAGCTGGCTCATATCTATGTTATAGGATTGTTCCGAAAGTAATTTCGTTTCTTCCCAGCCTACGGTTTAATTGTATTTTTTTCACAGCCAACTTCTCACTTAAGCTGCGTAATCATTTCGAAAGCTGATGTAGCAAGGCTTGTGAAAAAGTTTGATTCTACACAGTAGCTTTTGGTTGGGGCCCTTTTAAGTATGGAAAGTGAAAAGTAGGATTTTGGGCATATTTTACTTTTTTACTCTCAAAAAGGTAAAAATGCTGTTCAAGCAAGAAAAAATTATCCGATGTTTATGGAGAAGATGTATTGACAAAATGCCAGTGCCAGAACTGGTTTGCAAAATTTCGATATGGCAGTTTTGATCTTGAAGATGCACCACATTCTGTAAGGCCAGTGGAAGCTGAAGAAGAGCTTAAAAACATGAGAAACCTATGTGTTTTGAATTATCATGAATGGTCAAATTCGATAAGTTTAATCTGTAGCGATCTCATGAGTCATTATTCGCCGGTTTCCACTCAATTAATGCCTTTATTATGTGTTGATCAGCGTCAGCTAGCCTTCCAGAACATTGTTCATCTTTAAGATCAAAATTTTACAAAGCAGTTTTTGGCACTGCCATTCTGTCAGTACATCTTCTCCATACACATTGGATAATTTTTTTGTGTGAGTTTGGCTGTGAAAAAAAATACAATTAAGCCCTCAATTGGGAAAGAAAAATTTACTTTCTGAACTACCTAATACATGTGAGGAAAACACCCATGCAGCCAACTCGTTTGTCAAGATTTGAACCCAGGTCAAACTACAGTGTTCAGCAACTTTACTGCATGGCTGCTGATGATCCCCCTTCACCAGTAATTTGAGTTATCTAAATATGGGAAGAGCCACATGTTTGTGCTATCAATGTTAAGTATCCCCACTCCAAAGCCACTAAAAACAATCTGTTAATACATCTGTCAACTTTTCGAAATCTTTATGAAAACTGCACTAGTTCTTTTTTTCTATAGCACATGGAACTGTGTATCAGAAATTCTAAAGATATGCTCACTTTAAAATTATTTTATGACATTGCTATTGAACTGAATTTTATGGTTTAAGTGCAAAGAACATGATATTTAATAAATAAAGGTAACACACAAAACGTTAAAAAAACGTTCCTTTGGACTTAATTTAAAATCTGAAACCTTTCAGTTCCCCTCCCCCCAAAAAAACCTTATTGTACTCATACAAAGTTGGCATGTATAAGAATTTGTCTTTTGATGCAATTTTTCTCTCTGAGTATAGGGTAAGTGGCTTGAAAGTGTCTAAGAAGATTTGAAAGAAAGAATCAATTATTGGCTGAAAAAAAAGGGCCTGTAACAAAATGGAAAATGTGTTCATGGCATTAATGCAGAGTTAATATATTTTGCAGGAAGGTTATAATGTATAATGCATTTTGGTTGCTTGGAGAAGCAGTGAAATCAAAGTTAACATATATTCCGACATATAATGTGCACATATAACATAATATAATGCCGGATATGAAAATGATAGATTTAAAAATAAGAAAAAAAAAAAAAAAAAGAAATATACAAAAATTTGATTTCTACATGTAACTAAATGCTGTTTATATAAAAGAAATGACATACCTTACATGTTCATTATCGAATAACATGAAAAGTTATTCTTCTTCCTATATCTTCAGGCAGATCATCGAATTCTGTTTCATCTTCATCATCCCTATTACCTAAATCCGTAAATAACCTGTTTCGTCTAGATTATTAGATATACTTAATTTTTAAATGACTTTTGGTTGGATTCAATTTCATTCCATGCTTTTCGTATCGACTCACACACTATTTATAGCCAGATGTGTCACATTTGGCCTCCTTTGTGTTTTTTCAGCTTCTAACATCCACATATTCCACTGTTGTTTTAAATTCATACACACATCTAAAAGCTGAACTAATATGACATTAATACTGGAATAGCTGCCCTGTCTGCATTCACAATGTTATGCTTTTGCCAAATATTTCTTAGCCATAATTTCATACGTTTTTCTTCCATCCATCTTTTCTCATGAATATGAATAAAAATATCATTTGAGAAATTACACTTTGGTGTTGTCTTACTTTTAAAAATAACCATGGGTTTTAATTTTGTACCATCCGTTGAGAAAGAAAGCACTAAGGTGAGGTGAGATTTTTCGTGACCTTTTGTTTTTAGTGAAACGTTTTTGTTCATTTCACATCCATTGTTGTATTTCCTGTCATACCAAGCATCGATATTTCCAATATATGACAGTACTCCCCCAGCCCCTTCATAGATCAATACTTGCGAAAACCTCAATTTGTTATCCAAATCTTTCGGAAGAGTTTGCAAAACATTTTTTCCCCCTATAGAAGTAAATTATTTAGTGCCATGAAACAAATACACAAACTCAAAGTTGCATTAAAGTTTTTGCTTTCATTTCAAATCCCCCCCCCACACACACACACACTTCAAAGCAAATAAGCATAGTCTGTTTCTTGGTACAATTAATCCATTTTGGTCATTTTCTGAGACCCTTTTCACACTTTCTTCTAGGATAGGCCATTTTGTTACCCCTTTATGCAAAGCACATTTATACTTCAGCATATTAATTATTACAATTTCATTTTTCTTCCACTCACGTATGGAGCTTTCACCAACACCATTCTTGCTGCAGCACGATTTCCATTTTCTTTTGCAAATTGAATGACTTTGCATTTGAAACCAGCACTGTATTTGTTTTGTTTGGCAGGAGCCATATGTACTGCTGAAAGAAACACTAGATCAGCTTTTAATTCAACTAAAGCAAATGCAGTTTAGCAAAGTCTTTGATAATCACTTTAAAATCACAGCTTCAAATGACTACAGAAAATAAAGCATCTGACTCCTAATTCCACAAATTCATTCGGGTCGGAAGTGCATTCTTATCAAAAATTATGTCCCACTTTTCTTGAAAACTGTGCACATCTGCATTGAATACAACCCACCCTCTTTTCAAAATTATGTGTTTCCTAGCAATTCTCCACATGCCCGTTGTTTGCCTTATTGCTTGTAAATTCAGTATACCGATGTTCGAATAAATGTCTTTAGGGGACAGCAATATCACACGCATAGCCTTTCAAGTTTTTTCATAAAGAAAAGGGTACATGTTATGTGGTAAATATGCCTAAAAATTAAACATTGTAGTTTGAAGTTATAGGTATGCATTATGCAATAGAATATGCGCTGTTTGAATTTTCTACTTTTGATCCTAGGAATTTTCCTCTTGACACATTTTATCTATCCTTTATTTTATGCTTTTTACCTTGTATTATCAGGTTCAATGTTTCTTCTAACCTTCTTCGGAAACATACAATGACCTGACTAGGAACAGAGAGCTTACTAAAGCTATGTTTACTAATTGTAGTAAGTAGACAGGATACAGACGAAGGGTATACAAAACCCTTTATTTTTCTTTATATACAATGACTTCCGTACTTCGGAATACAATGACCCTCCACTCGGGGTCTAACGTAAAAGGTATAAAAAATAAAACTAAACTCTAATTTAACTTTAGAATAACACACGTGGAAGATTGGCCTTATAATAACAGGAAGCGTATGTAGCACAGAGACTGTGAACACTACAATACGTTTAATTTATTAAGAGGATTAAAACCTCTGGCCTGGAAGGCAAATAGCAACTGCGTAACTTCTAAGGTAAGCGGCCTGCTTCGAACTCACTGCTTCCTCTCTTTCGCTTGGCAAAAAGGCCACACTTAAATACTTGGCGTTCGCCAGACAAACTTTGCATAAAAACCTTCACGCTTATAATTCTGGCCGGAAGTAGAAAATAAGAAGTGGTAGTAAAGAATTAAAATAAAATAAACGTTAGTAAAACTTAAGATCCTTACATACTTCCCGCCAGAGTTAATTAGTTTGAAACTGAGGTCTAAAACGACCTTGTTGAAAACTTTTACCTCTAGAATATAACGCGAGGCCAACCTTTTACAATCATAACTTCGTTAGAAACTAGAAAATTTAAAAGAAAGAAATTTGTTACAATAGCAGCTCCCAGGATCTACAACAATCTTTTTTTTTTTTTTTTTTTCATCTGTACTGCATCTAAACAGGAGCTTTATTCAACTCTGGTTCTTTCCAGAGATCTGGAAGGAAAACTAGTTTAATGAAATGTTACACAATGACATTGCAAATAACATATAGAATATACTTCTCTTAACATTCTTATTTCATTCATGACTATTTTAATTATCTCTCCCTGTGCTCTCTGACATGTGTTGTAAAAGAACACCAAACACGAATGTGTTTATGTCTATGTGTTCAACACTTCCTCCTACAATCAAAACACTAACGTGTTAAAATTCAACATAACGAGACCTCTTAACACACCCTACTTTCAACTCTAAACCCTGAGGTACTATTCTAAAAGTGGCTAACTCTAAAGTGTAGCGTCAGAGAGCCTAACTACATCATTCAACCTTTAACATATGTTCGCCATGATTTAGTCTTTACAGTCACACGAATAGCAAATTTTTAACATTACTTTCACTTTTACCATATCACGGTATTTCTTAACATTTAAAATAACAGAACACATGTATATAAGAACATATCAACATGCCGTTAATTTTACACATTTGAAAACATACATTAGTAGTACATTAACTTCTATTCTTTTCAAAGCAAGTGCCAATTCTTTCTACATTGAAATAATACTACATTTCAAAAAGTCTTTCAGACTAAAACTTCTTTCTTGCTAGAATGTTTTAAATAAAATTTATACAATAACTTTTTACAATATTTAAGTCTTTACACAACGCTATTATACATCAACTTTAGTTTTACGCGCGAGTAATTGAAAAACATAATAAGAAAATCGGTCACAACTCATTTCTCGCCCTTTTGGCGATAAAGGTAGACCTCGCATGAGGTAAAACTTCTTGAAATCTGCCACTTGCAGTAAGAATGAAAGATTAACTTAAGTTTGCAAAGTAACATAAAATTTTACTTATCTTTGTAATATTCGGACATCCTTTTCTGGGCCCAGTCTTTAAAGGTACTGCAGACCGTAGCCTGGTTTATCCTCCTTCTTGTACGGGCTCGCCCATCAGTGCTTTCCTCTGGAAGCTTCCGTTTTTCACCAGTACGGCCACCCTTGAACACCTTCCTTTTCCCCTCTGCTTGTGGTCTTGGCGGAACCGGGAAACTTCTGTAGTGATCCTGCTTGGACCTCGTTGTTGGCCGTTCAAATTTTTCTTGTACTTTTTCCTCCGCCGCTGATGGCCCTTCCGCAGTTCGGCGACTTTTGCTGCGGAGAGTTCTGTCGGATGAGTCGATCCTCCGTTTTAAAGCCGGGTTATAGTTGCCGTCCTTTCTCCTGGTCCTCTTCACATACGTCGTCCTTCTCCCTTCTTCATTCTGGGGGTGTTCGTGAACTCTGTTTTCTGGACGGTGGAACGGCTTCTTTTTCTTTTTACCTTCAATTTTTCCGCGGGGCAATTTTCTTTTCACTTGCTTCTGTCTCTCATTGGCTTGCCCTTGTACTTGTCGTTTTCCCACCTCTGGAACTTCTACCTGCGGTGTCTGCCGTGCCGGATCCTGCAAAAGATCTGAAAAGATTTGCATTTTATTACGATCGAAGTAGGGCTTAATTTGATCAATATTTGCGGAACAAGTTTCACCATTTCTGGCCTTTAACACTACAACAGCGTGAGTTATTTTTTCTATAACATATGGTCCTTCAAATCGTGGAAAAAATTTGGCAGTTTTATCTTCTGGTGCTGAAGAAAGTGAATGCTTAATTTTTAGTACTTCATCCCCTACTTTATAAGTTACTCCCCGTCGTTTCAGATCGTAATATAACTTCTGTTTTCTTTGTGCTACTTCCGTATTCTTTTTTGCTTCTTTTATTAGTTTTTCTATATCACCCATTTTAAATTCTGGGGCTCTTTGTTGCACATAAAATAATTTATCTAACGGTGTTATAATCTTTCTGCCTAGAAATAACTCAGCAGGAGTTTTTCCCGTTGTATCATGTTTTGCGGTCCTAAGGGCGAAAGCAAATTCATTGACATAGTTATCCCAGCTTTTATGAAAATTTTTAACATAACTACGGATAATTTTCACTATATTTCTGTTGACCCATTCCGCTATATTTGATTGCGGCCGATACGGGACAATTTTTAAATGACGTATGCCCAGTTTTTGGCACATGTCTTCAAATATATTACTTACAAATTGAGGACCATTATCCGATATAACTTTTAGGGGTGCCCCGTATTTTAAAATATATTTATTTAAAATAGAATCAGTAACTAATTTCGCGGAGGCTCGTTTTAAGGGAACAATTTCGGTCCATTTACTAAAATGATCAACCATAACAAGGAGATAGCGACTTTTATTTAACTGACTTTTTGGGAAAGGGCCCAATAAATCGATGCCAATTATTTCATTTGGAAATTCGGATTTAATACTATTTAGAAACCCGGCCGGGCGGAAATTAATATAATTAACGGCTTGACATGTTGGGCAGGACTGGACATACGCCCTTGTTAACTTTTGCAGTTCAGGAAAGTAGACTGCCTCGCGTACGCGTTGGATAGTTTTTCGAATACCAGCATGAGAAGCTAAAGGGCTGTCATGGAGCTCTTGCAGTATATTTAATCTAAGACTAGCTGGGATAACAGGTCGAAATTCGTTGTTGGAATTGGTAGTTTTTGTGTAGAATAATAGACCATCTATTAGTTCGTAATGGGCCGCCCTATTTCTTATCGCCACAATATCTTGGTGGCTAAAATTTTCAGGATCCTTCAAATACTCATAAATACTTCCAAACTCAGGATCCTTACCCAGTTGGGTTATTACAGTTTCTCGGGAATTTATTGTACACGCTGTAAGCATTGCAACTTTTATGGTATTACCCTGTTCGTCTAATTTAATTCGTGATAGGGCATCTGCTATGATATTTTCCTTTCCGGGGGTATGCTTGATTACCAGATTATATTCTTGCAGCTTGAGTGCCCATCTTATTAACCTTGGGGATAAATTTTTCCCTGAGTACAATCTAGTTACCGCTGCATGATCAGAATATACTGTTATCGGCGCCTTTCCAAAATAGACTCGGAACTTTTGCACTGCTAACAGAACTGCAAGTGCCTCTCTCTCGGTCGCGGAATAGTTTCTTTGTGTTTGATTTAAAGTTCGGCTAAAAAATGCCACGGGCTGCTGATTTTGCGAAAGTACCGCTCCTACCGCATAATCCGAAGCATCCGCTGAAATTTCTAAATTTTCATCCTTTTCAGGAAATTTCAACACAGGGGCTTGCGTTAATGCTTGTTTTAATTTTTCGAAAGCACTATTGGCTTCGGCCGTCCACGAGAAACTTGCCTTTTTCCTTTTTAATTTTAACAAAGGCTCAGCGATAGCCGCAAAATCTTTTATAAAGGACCTATAATATGAACAAAGTCCTAGAAAAGAAGAGAGCTTCTTTGCCGTGTTTGGAGTCGGATACTTTTGTACAGCGATTATTTTTGATTCATCTGTCTCGATCCCTTTTTGCGATATTTTGTAACCTAAATATTTTAATTCAGGGGCTGCAAATTTGCACTTTTCGACATTAACTTTTAGACCGGCCTCATTTAATAAAGAAAACACCTGTCTTAAATCCTGTATATGTTGGTCGAGATTATCACTAGTAATAGTGATATCGTCTAAATAGATAAATGTGGACTTTCCAAGAACAGGTCTTAACACAATGTCCATGCATCGCTGAAATGTTGCTGGGCCAGAAAGGCCAAACGGCATACGCAAAAATGCATATGTGCCAGACTTGGTTATAAAAGCAGTCTTAGGCACGTCCTCAGGCCTGACCCCTATTTGAAAATAACCATTCGTTAAGTCTAAAGTCGTCATAAATTTGGTTGATTTTATGTTCCTTAAAATTTCTTCTATGATCGGTAACGGATATACCGGATATTTCGTTATGGAATTTAATTTACGGTAATCAATAGCGAATCTCCACCTTTTTGGATGCTCCAAAGGATAATCATTATTTTTCTTACATAAAACCACCGGACTAGCATAACTACTTGAGATAGGCGTTACGATCTTTTTACGTAGCATATCGGTAATATGCCATTCTATAATTTTTTCCTTATTCTTATCATACCGGTATGGTTTTTGACGAACCGGCAATGCATCTCCGGTGTCAATACTATGGTTAGTAACCTGGGTAAATCCTGGAATATCACTAAATAAGGAAGCAAATTCACTTACCACTTGTCGGATTCTATCTTGCTCGTCATTAGGCAGGTGGTCGAGATTTAACCTTGGCGGTTCAACCTTTTCTACACGCACTGGTTTCATCGTCAGCTTAAGAGACGCTTCATTAAAATCCAGTGTAGCTTGTGCGTCTGAAAGAAAGTCTATTCCTAGTATTAAGTGTGCTTGCAAATTCTTTACTATAAAAAACATCACCTTTACTTGTTCGTCCTTGATACGGATGTACAAAGGTACTTTACCTACGCACTTACATTGTTCTCCTTGCGCCGCTAATACTGTTGTATTATCCGCATTATATATGCGGTATTTGCGAAAATACTTTCTAAAAAAGACTTCTGCCACACAGGAACACTGCGCGCCGGTATCCAGGAGTGCGGTGGCCGGGATATTATTTACCAAGACTTCAATCTTCGGAAGAGTTAAATTTTTCACCATTACTGTATTTAACTTGAAGGAAGAGGAGCTTTCGTGGCCTCTCGTCAGCAGAAATTTCCGCACCCTCTCGTCAGCAGAAATCCGTTTTAGTTTAAATTATTTTTTCTTTCGGTGCTTTCCTTCTTTCTCCACTGGCCTTGAGACTTTTTTTCTGGGTTGCTATTGAACTGTCGACGTTCGCCGGCTGTTTTTGAATGCTCGGGTTTCCTTGCCCACTGATTCGCTTTTTCTCCGTAGCCATGTGCTTGAGTTTGCTGTAGTCTTGGCGTACCAAATTGGTTTCGCTGTTGATATTGGCGTCTTCTTTCGACGTCCGCCGTTCTTCTACTTTCAAACTGGATTGCTAGCTCAAATAATTTTTCCAGTGTAGTCGGATTTCTCAATTCAATAAAGTCTTGCACTTGGGGTAGTAACCTCGGCAAAATCACTTGAATTATTTCAGGATCCGGACGGTTTCCATACAAGAGCTTGAAAACGTGAATTTTTCTTAAAATAAAACTCGAGATGTTTTCCATTCTTTGTTGATATATACTGAAAAGTTCTGTTTCTAATTTCGCACGATCCCTTACAACAGGGAAGGCTTTTAGTAGGGCAGTCTTGAAATTTTCGTAGGTATAGGTGGGACTTCCTGCTTGACCCAAGAGACTTCTGCCGATACATTTGAACCAGTTAAGCGCTTGGCCCCTCAAAGCGCTGGTAGCTAAGGTAACTTTTTGAAACTCGTGCACGGGGTAGAGCATGAAGTGGTCATCCAATTTTTCCAAAAAACTGGTTACCTGTGAGTTTCCATTAAACGTTGCTTCTGGTTTCATCGAAGCGCGCATGGTCTGGACAATATACCCAAATCCTTCCAGGGCGGCAGCTGGCATTTCTGGATTCTGAGCTGTTTCTGCAGGCAGCACAGGTTCTTCTTGAAACTCGGCCATGGTTATTCTTCGTCGGGCGCCACTATCAGGTTCAAATGTTTCTTCTAACCTTCTTCGGAAACATACAATGACCTGACTAGAACAGAGAGCTTACTAAAGCTATGTTCACTAATTGTAGTAAGTAGACAGGATACAGACGAAGGGTATACAAAACCCTTTATTTTTTTCTTTATATACAATGACTTCCGTACTTCGGAATACAATGACCCTCCACTCGGGGTCTAACTTAAAAGATATCAAAATAAAACTAAACTCTAATTTAACTTTAGAATAAGATTGGCCTTATAATAACAGAAAGCGTATGTAGCACAGAGACTGTGAACACTACAATACGTTTAATTTATCAAGAGGATTAAAACCTCTGGCCTGGAAGGCAAAGTAGCAACTGCGTAACTTCTAAGGTAAGCGGCCTGCTTCGAACTCACGGCTTCCTCTCTTCTGCTTGGCAAAAAGGCCACACTTAAATACTTGGCGTTCGCCAGACAAACTTTGCATAAAAACCTTCACACTTATAATTCTGGCCGGAAGTAGAATATAAGAAGTGATAGTAAAGATTTAAAATAAAATAAACGTTAGTAAAACTTAAGATCCTTACAGTATAAGCAGGGAACATTACAAAAGATGATCCTAAGCTTATGAGGCATCAATAAAAAGGAGCTTCTCTGTTAATGAAAATATTTAAAAGTTTTGTATCATATATTTGAGTGCCCCATATATCATTTCAAGAAGTTTTCTCGTGTAATTTTCAATATTATTAAAAAAAGAATTTTAGGAATTTCTTTTGCACATCCAAAATACATGCACAGGTTTGTCATGCTACCTGCATTTAATATTAGGTTATGTTTAATAGTAATGAATCCTATGTGTACTTCTGTTTTTATTTTTAGAATCACACTACAAGAGTGAAGTTAGTTGCACTGATAATTGTTTTAATTTATTAAATTCCATTTGCTGACAGGTCCTTAAAAGTTCTTATGCAAAAGTATACACAAGCCCTGTCTATATTTCAGACTTTTTAATGTATAAGAAGCTTGAGATTACTGATTGCAGTCTACATAGTTGCAATGTTAGTTATGGTTAAATAAGACAAAAAATAGGGTTTGGTTGATGAAACGATTCATTAGTAATTTTTTTAGATAAGACAAAAAACAGTACTTATTGATTATAGTGCCCAAGTGCAAAAACTATGAAAAGGCAAAAATATTAAAATGTGCCTAATTTTTATTTACCTTCAATGTTGTCATTATGGTAATCCTTCAGCCAAGCTCTTCTTTACTGCTAAACTAAAATCTTTTTCATGTTCTATTCTCTATTAATAATAATTTGCACATGAGCTTTAAATTGAATTTCAGATTTTACTTCAGTTCATGCATCTTCATGTGTATAAATCAAGTATGCATTCTCACAAATTAAGTTAACAAATCCTCACAAGTCATCTATTTCTTCTACCATTGGATGAAACAAAGGTGGAATGGGTTTTAAATGAAAATCTGTTTTTATCATTCTGCAGCCATTTGATAAATCATCTCTGCGCATAAAAGTGAAAACAATCTACAACTTTTTTCTTTCTTAATCAGGAAAGGGTCGTAATATAGGCATTTTTTAAAAGTGAAGCCTTCTTTTTCATCTTAATATTCAGTTGCATTAATATTTGGAAATTCAATTCGAGTTGTTAACTGAATTTTAGTCGTTAGGAAAATTATGCCATTTTTAAAATTATTTTTGTTCTTGCTGCAAAAAAGTTGTTGCAGATGTATCAGTAATCATCTGATTCTCACCAAGATTGCTATAATCAAGAAGTTTTGCAAAAACCTAAGCATGTGCCTAAGAAGCTAAGAGAATGAAAAAAGTCAAATGTCAGTAGGCTTGAAGAATATTTTTATGACCAAATAGACTCAGTTGAGAATAAATGTGTCTAGATAATTATGTTATCATTTTTGTTTAATCCAGCTGTGTGTTACCATTATGTTTGCTTATTTTTTAGATTTTGGGATTTAACATCACATGAAGAAATAAAGAAACTTGAATTTGAAACTCAACCTAACAATTTAGAACTGTCTTTAAGTGGAAATATCTTGGTTATTCCTCATGGGCATTCTGTTAGTTTCTGGGATGTAAATAAGTAAGCATTTAACTTTTTTTAAATTATAGTCTTGTTTAGTTTTAGTGAGCATTATGAATCTGAAAATATTTTGTTATACAGCATGCATAATTAAAATAATTGTAGCCTTTTTGCATTAGAAGCTTTGCATATCATTATGACTGTGGCTTAAACAATGAGAATAACCTCACAGTATCTTGTTTATTTGGGAATTTCTTCAACCTTGTTAATAAAATTAACATACAATGCAGTGTTTGTTTGTACTATCTAATCAATATTGTATTGTAACACATACAGAAGGAAAAGAGAAAAGCTTATTTTTTTCAAGCTTATTAAATTAAACCAAGTTTAAAACATTTCTCAGTTTACTACATCTATAACATGTATTATTTTGTAAGTTACTTAGGCGGTAAAAAATACCATGTCTGTATACAATCTTAAGTTTTAAAAGTTGATATATTATAATAGCAATGTTTTATCTGTTGTCTGTATCAGTTTTAAATATTATATTTAATTGTCTCTCATTTGAAAATCTTTGTTTCTTTTTTGTTGCTAATTTGTAACATACTTTTATATAGCAAAATTAGGATTATTGTTGGCATTCTTAAGTTGTATTTTGGGTCTGATTCAAATGTAAAAGAAATGAGTTTTGGGATCCTAACATTTTTTAATAAAACATTTTTGCACTCTTATAGTTGAAGTAAAATGTCAAATGTTTGGATTAAAGTATTGGGTTGCCAAGAAAGTTTGGGCTGTTTTATAATTCGGCAAGAAACCTTTCCACCAGAGCATTCTTAAAATTACTGCTGCTATAAAGTGAAAGTAAGACAGTACAGAAGTGCACTCTTTTAAATTTGTCTTTTAAGTATTAGCTCAGATTAGTTTTAAGTCCAGGTTCAAAGTTCTTGAATCAGGTTTTCATATTTGCAAGAGAATATAATCAACAGGCTTTCATAAAATAGTATTGAGCGTAAATGTTGATTCTGTTCAGAATGGATTGCAACTGACCCATGTATAATTGTGCATGACATAGATAACTCCACTGTAATCGACCTTCTGCATGTCGTTGGGTTTGGCAGAAAGCTATAAGTCAGTGAGACAATCTCTTGCTTAGTTTTCCACTTGTCATTTATTATATATTACCCTGATATTCAAAATATTTTGTTTTCCTTTCCCTTACAATTAAAATATTTTAATGAATGGAAGGTTATAAAAGTAAAAAATAAGTATTTATACCATTATAGGTAATAATTATAATTTAATATTGCTGGACTTAACATCATTTTCTGGTGTTTTGTATGTATGTGGGGGGTGTTAAAAATAAATCACTGTATTTTTAAAACATGTGTAGACCTTGTCTTATTTCATAATCTGTATGTAAACTTTTCATAGAATAAAATACTCAAGACAATTTATAATAGAGAAAAACACATAGTGAGCCTTTTTACCAATTATGCAAATTTTTATATAATTTACTTGTATATATATATATATATTGTATGACAGTCATTGTATGATATTTTCACCTTTTCTCTCTTTAAAGTTTTGAAAAATTGAAGACATACAGTGTACCATCTCAAGTTAATAGTGCTTCCCTTCATCCAGATCAATCAGTATTTGTATGTGGTGGCGATGATTTTAAGATGTACAAATTTGATTTTGAAACGGGAACGGAACTAGGTAAATTTTGTCATTCTTGAATATAAAGTTTTTTAATATAAAGAATTGTGTAATAAATTAATGTTTCAGCATAGCAATTTGTAATCGATATTATTCTATTTAAATATGCATATGATATTCTAGAATAATGTCACCCAGTTCTGTGAGTGCTTTCTGTTTCGGAACGTAAGCAAAAAAATGTCCTATGAACATTCTATGAGAAGTGGATAGTTTATGTGTTGTAGCATATTTAAGATTAATTGCAGAAGGAGAGGAAGTTACCTACCTCTGCATCTTTTTATCATTTAAGTATGCTGCAATAAACTATAGCATATATTAAATATAAGTTCACAAATATGTACCAAAACATATAGTTGGCCTTAACATCCACTTGGCAGTAATGATTAATATCTTGTAACTTGGGAACTGTGTGTTTTTCATTGTATATAATCAGCAGCATTGAAAATATTCTGACTTTTCAACAAACTGTATAATAAAATTTCTTAACTACCTTGTTTCTTTTCACTGTAATTTTTAAGTTTATTCCTTTTATTTATATTATTATTTTTTAAATATTTTATTCTAGGATTTGAGACAAAATATTTGGCACTTTATTAATGTTTTTGTTTGTTATACTTTTAGAATCATTTAAAGGACATTTTGGCCCAGTTCACTGTGTGCAGTTTTCACCAGATGGAGAACTATATGCCAGTGGGAGTGAAGATGGAACATTGCGTTTGTGGCAAACTATTGTGGGCAAAACTTATGGATTATGGAAATGTGTCATGCCTGGTGAATTAACTGGGAATGAAGTTGTTGATATAGCAGCTGGAGATGTGCCTACGGTGAAGGCAGAAGGATAACATTTGAAGTACTGAAATCCGAATGCTGGGGACCATGAAAAGCCACTATCTATATACTGCTTGTTTGCAGCTATGTTTCATATTTTTAATACCAAACACATTATATATTCCAGTTAAGGAAATGTGACTTGAGTGCCAGAATATTTAAAAAAAATTGATTTTTTATCTATTGTAGTGTGTGAATCTTTAGCTTTACATACTTAACTTTAAAACTTCCGGTTTTTCTTTGGAGAAATATTGTGTTCATGGTACCATGGTGAGACAGTACAGTGTATAAATAAAATAAAGCATTTCAAATATTTTACTTTTGTGTGATTTTCTTTTTCGGAATATAAATTGATCTTTACAAAATTTGAAAATGAATGTAGTTACTCATATGAAAGTAATAAATGAGATGTATTAGTAAATTTAATGATGCCAGTAACAACCAGTAAAATTTTAATAATGAGAAAATTTAGTAGCATTTGTTAATGCTAAAATAAATACACACTAAAAAAGGTGTAACTCTAATGCAAACTAAAACAATACAAACATAAATACGAGAGTCTTGTAGAGGTCTGTTTTAGGCACGGCTCTAAGAGTAGAATGCTGCATTCCTTTTAACTGCTTTCCCCACCAGCGGCCGAGTGGTAATGTTGCTGAATACTGGTAGGTCGGTCCGAGGTTCGAATCCCGTGAATGGGCTGGCTGCATGGGTGTTTTCGTGGTTTTTCCCATGTGAAACGTGTATACGAGCTGGTTTCCCTTGAACAGTCCTCCACGAAGGTATCCCTCCCTTAAGGCAGATAGCCGTCGAGTGCTTTGCCGTAATCTAATAAAACAAACCTTTTATCTCTTCCATGCCAAAAAAAAGGAGCTTTCCTTTGAAAAGGCACTTCAGCTTTTGGGAAGCGGAAATACTTGCAACGAAATAAATTTGAAGAGCAGAAGAGATGATTAAGTACACATACTTATTTTCAGGTCAGAGTGGCTCTGCGAAATGATCATTGACCAGTGGAAAGATAAGTTATTGTGCAAAACAACGGTTTCCGAATGAATAACAAGATCATCTGCTTAATTCTCAGCTAGTCAGACATACATTTAAAACTGCAGCTGTGCTTTGTCACCTCGTTTTGCAATATAAACATAATGTCACTTAATTTGAACACCTGGTTAATCTTCCCAGTATAAATTATGCAGAGAAATAATCATCTCTAGGCTTCCAAGAATACAAAATGGATACAATAATAGCAAAGAAAACTTAATGTTCCATTGCACTCAGATTGTTATTAAAAACTCATGCATCAACAGAACTATGTTGTTTGTGCCTGAGAATATAATACTAGTTTAAATGATTTCAAATCAAATAGTAAATAGAATATGATTATTTACCTCATAATTTAAGCGGTCTCACCAGTGGCCGAGCTTTTAAAGATTGCTGAATACTGATAATTTGCCCCAGAGTACAACCAAAACAAACGAGCTGGCTGCATGTTTTTCGTGATTTTCCCTGTGTGCAATGTGAATACAAGCCATCTTTCCTTAGAGAAGTCCTTTACAAAGGAATTCCTCCTCTTAGACAGCCTCCATGTGCTTTGGAATATTTAAAAAAAATCTAATGTGAACTCCATATGACTCTTTTTGGAACAGCAATAAACTGATATTAAATGTTAAATATTTATAGTGAGACTTAACTATGTATATAAACTCTCATTATATATGTAGTTAGATTTCGTTATTTGTCAAAAATTAATCTTTTTAAAATTCCGTATTGCTAAAACATGAATATTTTTGTCATTTAAAACATTTATCTCTAATTGGAAGTATATGACTATGACCAATGATTGCAAAAAGAGGCTGGATAAGGAGTTATATACAGTACAAAGTCCGTAATCCGAACGTCCATTTCCGGAATGATCTATAATCCAACGCATGTGCGTAAAGTGTTTACCCGTGCGCACTTCCAATAGTGAAGAAAGTGACAAAGAGGTATTTCGATTGACAAGTTAGTCGGTATTTTCAACACAGCAATTGCAGGACTTGAACAGCGGATATTTGTAAATGAACAAGAAATTATGTCTGTTTATAGAATTAAAGAGAAAATATTAGCACAAAAAACGAAACAACTTACATTGATAGAAATGTTTAATAAAGTAAACAAATAAATACTATGCTTTTTTTTATATACCCTTTAGATCATAATTGCTCTTTATTTCATAAATTACAGTTTCATATTTTTAATTGTATAATTTCTGCATGCCATCTTACCAGATTTAAATTGATGATCTATAATCCGGATTATGGACTTTGTACTGTATTGCCTTGGCTACACACAAAGAAGAAAATAAATATCTTATATTCTAATAAATTTTGCTGCTTGTCTTTAAACATTTCTGTTGTGGAAAAAGCATGCTTACAACTGTCATTTATAATATTTTTGAAGAACTAACACATATGATGCATATTCAGAAAGACTAAATAACGTATTTTCTCCTGCTTCAATCATGTCTTCATGGTGTAACGGTAGCACACTCGGCATCTATTCGAGCGGTCCAGTAAGGGCACTGCACATTTTTCATGTCTCCTGCTTCAAAATATTCTAATGACTCTACGACTTAATAAATATATGATGCACAAATTTGAAATCTGCGTGTAAAATGAAGTTAAGTAAAGTAGCAAATGATTAAATGGCAAAAGTAAAAATTTACTGTTATGAAAGAAGAAAAAGTTTCAAACTTTTGATTAATATTCTTTTAGCTCTTCTTATACAGGGTTCGTAGCGGTCCTTATAAGTCCTTATATTTGAAAATAAAATATAAAGGCCCTTATAGGTGCTTACTTTTTCTTTAAAGCCCTTATTTTTTTGTTTTTAGTGCTTATTTTTTGTTTTCAGTGCTTTTTTTTTTTTTTAAATGAAAGCGTAATTTTTCCCCGTACCAAAGCCGAAACTAAATAAACAGCTTTTCTTCCTAATATGGAATGTCAGATGGTGAATCATACTCCCGGAAATAGCTTTTCCCCCTTTTTCTGCATTAACATAACCTTTGGTCTGGACGGAGAGTACAGACAGGTGCCCGTCGTTTTGTTGGTCAAAGAATTGCGATAGCAGTTGAAAATTCCAGTACATTCGGCATTCTTTTCCTCCCACCCAAATACTACACACGTTTGAATTTCTATCAAGATCTTAATAATTTGCATTCTCGTTCCGCTTGGTCAGTTCATATTCGTGTTTATTATGATCGTTATGCTTATATTATGAGCATATGTATGGATGTTTATAATAACATAGTTGCAGTAACTGCTGAAGTATAGTTGTGAAGGCAAGCTTCCACATGAGATGTTAACTGCAACCGGCACTAACCACGAGGCGAGTTTGAAGGACGAAACCGGTTTCTCGCTCTCTTCTGCTGCTGGAGTTGGTCGAGGTAGGACGGACCTGTCCGAGTCCTCACTTTCTGAGATGTCCTTTTCCCTGGCTGCCTGAGTTAGCCATTTTTCATCTTTGGAGTCCCATCGAATTAAATCCATATTAAAAGAACTCTTTTGGTTAATTGCCTGAAAGGTACCGTTTCAAGAACCATCCTATGATAATGTTTTGTTACGGAAAATATTTTGCGCAGAATTTCATCGAACTCTTGTTCGTCCCAAGAAGTCACACAGCCACGTGCTAATTCTTGAGGTATAAGTTTCCAAACTGTAATTGCATTTGAATTAATTTAATCAAAAACGTAAGCAACTTTAATGTAGCTAACTCTACTGAAATATGCTATTCACGTAAGGACAGTACTTTCGCAGATGAATTAGGATTCCTCTGGACTTCGTCTGTTACTCACGAGCAGCTTCATGTGCGCCTTGTATTAGTTGTTTTATGTCTGGCAATGTGATATTTTTTTATATATATCTTTACAGTCTGGCTAACTAATAAATTGTGAATTGTTTCAACGAGTCAATGTTGTCATCTTGGGGTAAGTTAAATTTTATTTTTTATTTCCTAGTTCACACATTTTACCCTTAGTCCTTTCCAAGTATATTACAGGTTATTGCGGCACAATAGCAACAAACAAATACAGTCAAAAGTCGTTAATCCGGACTCGTCGGGACTTCGGCGATTCCGGATTATCGATTTTTCCGGATTATAGATCATCAGTTTAAATCTCGTAATATGGCATGCAGAAATTCTAAAATTAAAAATATGAAACCGTAATTTATGAAATAAAGAACAATTATGATCTAAAGGGTATCAAAATTTACAAAAAAAAAAAAAAAAAAAAAAAAGCTTAATATTTATTTGTTTAATTTATTAAACATTTCTTTCAATGTAAGTTGTTTAAGTTGCTTCGTTTTATGTGATCATACTTTCTCTTTAATTCTATAACAAGACATAATTTCTTGTTCAGTTACAAAGTTCCGCTGTTCAAGTCCCGTTAATTGCTGTGCCGAGAATACCGACTAACTTGTCAATCGAAATTTTTTCGTTTTCACTAACCTCTCTGTGACATTCTTCATGTCTTTATCCATTTTTTGAA
This sequence comes from Stegodyphus dumicola, assembly GCF_044657685.1. Classification (NCBI taxonomy): domain Eukaryota; kingdom Metazoa; phylum Arthropoda; class Arachnida; order Araneae; family Eresidae; genus Stegodyphus; species Stegodyphus dumicola. The sequence goes on along the minus strand of NC_140773.1, from coordinate 212,486,994 downwards.
GCAATTCCACTTTTTGTTTGTTGGACATCGAAACATACTTTCGTTTTGTAGATCCTTTGGAAGTTCCAGCATCGGAAATTCTATTTGACATAATCGAAAGTTCAAGTTTACTTTTATAAAATTGCTCTTACAGTCTGCAAAAAATAATAAGCGGGATCCAATTCGAAGATTAAGGAACAATGCAATCATTAACATTAACTGAAATAGATAATTAGATAATTTTAGCTTACACCGTCCGTTATACATTAAACACGCAGGCGAAAACGTATTCTGCACTTGCGCAGTAGTCAAGGTCTTACGCGCACGCGTAAAACGTCTGTGCGCATGTGCCAACGCGGCGCATGCGCAGGAAGTTTTTAGCTTTGAGGTCCGGATTATAGATCATTCCGGATTATGGGTGTCCGAATTAACGACTTTTGACTGTATAACATTTATTAAACAAAAAATATATATAACATTTGGTGCCGTGACCCTCGAAATTTGAAATATAACAGTAGTAAACTTCCAAAAATGGTTGTGTTTTAACACAGATTAGCTTTCTAAGGAATAATATTCGGAATGGCTTAAATAAAGGGAAAGTAATTTAATAGTCAAAATAATTTCATTTTTTTGGCCAATACATTATACAGTACGAATGTTGGGAGGTTCTTCCCTTTTTCCGCAAAATCTCGAATATTGAAACTGTTATAGTTCGCTGCAAAACAAGCAACGGACTTTTTTTGGTCACTTTCCAATCTGGATTAAATAGGACTAAAAGTTCTGCGGTCTACCAACCCAAGCGAAGGATGATTCTATTCCGGAAATTTAGCGCAGTCTGTTGAAAATCAGAATGAAAAACACCCCAGATTGTTAAGTCTCTTTCTTTTCCTTTCTTTAGTTCTTTATTCTCCCAATGCCGGCAGCTGTTGAATCCGATTGCGTAATATCATGTAGGGAAGAATTACGGCGCACGTATTGCGCAATAACGTTTGCGATATTTTGCAGAGATAATTAATTTTGATGTTTGGTCCCAGATTTGTTTATGAACACTTAAAAGAGTTTTCCTGTGCTTGCAGAGCAGAATATTTTTCTGTTTTGTTGGTTTGTTTTGCACATATCGAAATGTCAAAAGCATTTATTTAGCGGAAAAATCTAAAGAACGGCTACAGTCTAACCCCATCCGCTCCTCTTTTTCAAGTTACGCTCCCTGTCCGAAATATTCGCCAATTTTCAAGTATGCGGGTAGTTAAGCTTTTACTGTTAAAGGATGACTGCATGAAGCAAATTTCTGTCTTCTGATTTCAGAAATGTTCCTCTTTTTTATTTAAATTACTTTGCTTGCAATATCTGTTAAGGGAAAACTGATATACGATGAAAATTTAGAAAATGTTCAGAATTTAGATTTAAATTAGTTAAATATCAATAAGAGTGGAAAAATAAATTGTATTTATTATTAAGTTCCAAGCGAATAGAATAAATATGCCTTATTATTATTTATTTCCTCTATTTTGAACTGAAATTTCATCATTAAATCTTGTAATATAGTTCTGCATAGTTTTTTTTTTTTTTTTTCCTCTCATTGTAAATTAGTTCTGTAAATTGAACTGTTATTTAAAATTTTAAAAAAAAGTAATTATTTTCCATGGTTGTGGTAATGCTTATTCTCTCTTAATAAATACTGCATTTCTCATATTTTAAATTACGAGTCTAATTTTTAAGGTTATGCAGTTGTGTATAATGCAATTAAATGGGTGCTTATTTTTTTTTTTTCTTAAAATGTGCTTGAAAAGTGCTTATAGGTGCTTATTTTTTTAACTAAAATGTGGCTATGAACCCTGTTATATTATACAGTAAATATCCATTAGTCATTATTAACAAAAAAAAAAAAAAAAAAGTGTGGAGAAATTCCATATGAATGAATAATCTTCGGCAAAAGTTTATTTAGAAGTTTAAAGATCAATATAACTGTTGCAATTCATTGAAGATATGGCAAAGAGCGTAAACCCCATTTAATGCTTCTAACAAATATGCCAAATTTCAAAACTCGCCAATATATAAATTCATATATATCTTGGGAAACTAAATAAATAACTGAGAACTCTGTTATTTTGCAGGTAAGTCTAGATGGCAAAACATTTTATAGGTTATAATTCAAATTTCTTTTCCTAAAAATTTTTAATATTTAATACAAATTTTTAAAATAAATCACAAGGAAAAGTGCATGAGTTTTATTTGAATTAAAACTTAAATTTCGAATTGTGAAAGAAGAATTTAAAGTGAGTTTAAGTCGATATTACTAAATATTTGCTAAATTCAATCAGCGTTGGGAGGTGGGAGTTAAAAGTTTGATTGCTAATTTAAGAAACACTGTTGCTGGTATTTTTACAAAACTTGTCAATTTCGCATAATTTCAGTCGTTGAATCGAAATATGGAAAAAAACTGGCAAAGTCATTTCATAAAGGAGTCCGATATTGTGTCAAAATACATATGTTTTATTCATAAATCTAATATGTATCTTAAGTTGCGATTTCGATACATGAAAAACAGTAGTTGAATTTTATTAATCGGCCGAGTAGAATTTGGGAGGTACATAGAACTATTTTTTTTTGTTTCCTCGAGTTGATGTGCCTATATATAGAAATATAAGTTAAACGGTTAGGGAAAGACCTCATCTTCAAGCAGCAAAAGTATAAGGACGATACTAAAAAGAGGTTTGCATTGAAAATGTTAAAGTGTATTTGGGAAAAGGACTTTTAAGAATCATTCCCTGACTAATAGCTGACAATAATGACTTTTTTTGACAGTATGTGTTTCCTTCACTTCTTGTAAGAGAAGCTTTTCTTGTAAAGTTGAAATTGATAAAAAGTTATCTGCGATCAACAGTGAGTCAATTAAGACTTTAACGATTTGACAATAATCCTTTCGGTTGAAAGTACACTAGATAAAATCATTAATTTTGGTGAAACTATAGAAAAACTTTCAGAGATCAAAGCTCATAATAAACAATTTTAGCTTTTTGTACTCACAGAAATGTTAAAAACATTTTTTAAAACATAAAAAGTGGCAGATTGATAATTTTTTTAAACATATGTTTGTGTGCTGTATGTAAGTTGTCTTTTTAATCCCTGAATCATTTTAACTATTTAATTTTAATCAATTAAATATTAATTATGTATTTGTGCTAAGCTCTTGTATAGGTATCATTCTAATAATGAGCGGAATTCCCAGAGCGATTTTCACTACGGATCTTGATAGGTCCGCCACTGACGTTAATTATCCTTTCGAAAAATAGAACTGCAGAGCTGGTGAGGAAAATATCGAGGTGTTAACTGGAGAGATGAGTGCGAAAAATGCAGTATGAAAGGCAATACGAATCTTAATAAGGCACCACAACCAAAATATTTGAGAAGGAATTACGAGCAAAAACACATATACCGTATTTCCTCACGTGCTTTCCTCCTTCGCATATTTATTCTTCTCTCTTTAGAGACAGATTTTGAAAATTTTAAAAATGTTCGCCCAATTTTCCCCTTTCCCTCGGAACACATTAAGGAAGGGGATTTTTCCCATAAATTTAAAAATGGATTCGTCTGCTTTTGTCTTGATACTAAAGACCTACAATCGCAACCAACTCGTTTCTCAGATAGTATGGAAAAGTACACGAACCCCGATTTATCAATCCTTTTCCTTCTAACTGTTGAACTCAAGGAGGTTAGAATATTCTAACCTGAACTTATGCTAGCCTTATTTAAGAATCGATCAATCACCAGGAGTAGCTGAGTAAACAATGAGAAGATGTGGGATAGAGATAGGTAGAAATGAAGATGTCTTATTATATATTGTAATGTTAATACTGCTTCTTTCAAAGAAAAAATACTGTGATAATTACCTGTAGTTTATCATTGACATTTTAATTTGTTATTTTGTTACAGTATGTGCGTCCTTACGAAATTAAATTTTTCGCATTCTTTTTTCATTTCGATAAAATTAATAAAAAACGGGAGGAAATGCTGTAAGTGTCAAAGGCACAATAACAAATCTCCCAAATGCAGCATAAATTCAAAGTTACGAAGAAATAGGGGAAGGCCAATACGGAGCTACTTGAATTAAAAGTAATTTGTAGGTTCATTTATTTGGTTACCACACCTCCTTGACACACACAGATCGTATTTTATTCTCGAGTGTCAAGATGTAGAAACATCTTTTTACTCGACTTCTGATAAGAATCAGGTGGGAGGAGAAAGAGTAGTGTGGGAGGCGGAAAAAGAGAGGCAGGTCCGCGCTAACGGCGGCGAAAAAAGGGGGTAAGTTCAGTATCGTTATAAGATGTAGCTGCGGGTGGTAAACCGCAGAGTCAGTTTAGCGTGAATGAGTCAACTAAGGTTGCAATTCTTATATGGGTAGAATGTCACAATGGTACCGATGTTTTTCACTGGTATGCGGGGAGTGTCTGAGAGTGCTAATAAGGCTATTACTGTGGGTTTGTACTGAATAAAAGAAGTTGACCGCTAATCGTTTAATATACTCTTGAATAAGTTCGATTTGAAGGTCTCTGTGAATGTAGATGCTTGGAATATACCAAGGAGCATTGATAATTTCTCGTATAATTTTATTTTGCAGAATTTGTAATTGTTTAATATTGGTTTTAGCTGCATGTCCCCAGATCGGAGCTGCATAAAGGAGAGCTGGACGAAGTATGGAGCGATATAAAATTAATTTGTTTGTAGTAGATAAGTTGCTTTTTCTACCAAGAAGAGGTCGCATAGTAGCTCTGGTGATTTAAAATTTTTTTACTAAGGAGCGGAAGTGAGTTCTGAAGGTAAATTTTTGGTCAAGAATGACTCCAAGGTATTTGGTTTCATTAATCCAGTCTATTTCAGGGGTTGGAGGATAGTATTTCATGTTTCCTTTACGGAACATTTTTGCCTTATTTTTATCAGTGTTAATTTTAGTCCTCCAAAGGGTGAGCCATTTTTCCAGTTTTATGAGATAGTTTTGGAGTTGGTTTCTTACGGCGATAATTGTGCAGGTAGTAAGTATGGCGGTGTCATCGGCAAAGAGTGCAAAATGAACAGAACGGTCTTTAGGGATGTCATGTGTATAAATATTAAAAAAGGAACGGCGAAAGTGCTGACCCCTGTGTGCACCAGCATTGATTACTCTGGTGGTTGAGTAAGCAGTACCGATTTTAATTCTGAATGTTCTGTTGCTAAGAAAAGAGGCGAATAAAATGATCTGAAAAATTGAGAGTGACAAGTTTGTAAATAAGACCTCGATGGCATACCCTGTCCAAAGCTTTCGCGATATCGAGGAATATAGCACCGGTCGGAAGCTTGCAGTTGTAGACTTCAGTGATAATGCTGATAACTCTAAGAAGTTGGTGGCAAGTGCTATGATGATTACGAAAACCGAATTGTTCTTCTGGGAGAAAATTCATGGAAGGGTGAATTTTTTGGATGTGGAAAAGTAGGATTTTCTCAGTAACTTTAGACAGATGGCTAAGTAAACTGTTAGGGCGATAGTTCTGTGGGAAGGTAAGATTTTGTTGCGGTTTAGCAAAAACAATTATTATAGCTTGCTTCTATGAGTTAGGAAAATGAGCGAATTTGATAATATTGTTGATTATCTTAGTTAGGCAAGTAAGAGCGTTGATCGGAAGATGTTTCAGTGCTTTGGTCGAGATGCCATCGTGCCTTGGGGCTTTCTTCGTTTGTGAGGAGCTGATGGTGTTATCAACGATTGTTGGGGTAGTCAGGAAAATGAAGTTGTACGGACAGGGGTATTAAAGAAGTTATTGACCACCAGGATGACCCGTTGAATATGGTTATTGTAGTACGCAGTGGGATTAAGAGTGGATGTATCTTCCCTATAGTCCGCAAAAGATTTAGCTTTATCTTCTTCTGTATATGAAATTCCACTAGGTCCATGGATAAGTGGGATAGGTTTATAAGGTTTCTTGAATTTGCGGAAAATGTAAAATAGGGAATTGTTCTCTATAGCTAGGTTATTTAGAAAATTGGTCCATTTTTGGTTTTTGAAGTTCTTGATTCTTCTGTTGATTTCTTTTTGCATAGAGTTTAGTTTGCGTTTAAGTTGTGGATCCCGGGTGGTTTGCCATCTTTTACGGATCCGGTTTTTCTCTTTAATACTATTTCTTATATCGGCTTGGTTACCACAACTACATCATATTTCATAACTTGTGGTGACAAAGGAAACGACATGTCAGTTGCATAACTATTAAAGTCTTACGAAACGTCTAAAGTCAACTTATTTGCCAGTTATTGTTGAATTCTTGAACTCGAGGAAGCATGTCACCAATGATATTTTTTATAACGTTATTGACAGTACTTTGGACAACATTCAGAAACTGATGTGAGGACGATTAACAAATAATATAAATTGCTTATATTTAATTATTTGTTCTGTAATGCAAGAGTGGAATATTACTTCTAATGAAGAGACATTAGAGTCAAAACATGCTTCGAATTCAGTCTTTTTTCCAATGCTGAATTTTTCATAATTTTAGAATTTTGTCTTCTTTATTGTATCAAAACTTACGATCAGATTTAAAATACGCAGACATTATAATTTCACGATCAGATTTAAAATACGCAGACATTATAATTTCATGATAATAATTGCATCAATATTTATCGATCTTCATCTTTCTGTATTGAATGATCTTCATCTTTCTCTATTAAATTTCTCTATGAACGCTGAGAATAAACTTTGCTAAAGAGAAGGCCAACTAGTTTGGCCTTGCTAGAGAACACCTGAATTTATTTTTTGAAGGCTAAAAGATAGAGCCTTGAATGCAAAATAGATTGTTTCTTTCGTACTTCTGTTTTCCGATTTGACGTGGAGTGAGAAGGTGAAGTAAATTTTCAATATGACAAAATATTACGTTCGCAGAGTTGATCAGCTGGATGCTATTTTATTAGACGATGAACTTTATTCCTTATTAAATTTACACTATCGCAAAGCATTTAAATACTTTCCGAACTCTCTTCTTGTGCGTTTCGGATCAGAAATAGATATTTTGTTTAAATTTCTTTATAGATATGTACCTTTACAAACTCTAAGGTGTTCTTTTGGACAGAGTCTTTTCCATCTCAAGTACCGGAAATATCCATCATATGAAGATGCCTCAGATTCCAGACTTAGACTTTTTGCTATCGTCAGTGTGTGTTTCCCCTGGTTTTGGAATAGACTTATCAGAAAGTTGATATCTTTGTATAATACTTCTTATTCCCATAAAGCATTAGATGCATCATACGCATTAGAATCTAAATTTTCAACATTTTATCAGTTGTTGACCCTTTTAAACTTTTGCATATTTTTGCAAAGGTCCGCATTTCCAACTGTGATAGAAAGAGTGTTGCGCATAAGACCTGTATACTCAGTTCCACAAGAAATCCACTTTGTGAATAATTACAATGTTTCTAGAGAATTGCTGTGGCATGGAATAGCAGAGTTGTTAGGGTTTATCCTGCCTTTGATAAATGTGCATAAAATGAAAGGATTTATGAAACGTTATTTCTTAGTTAAATATTTCAGAAGCTATAATACAAAACAAGCTGCTGTTCAAAGTAGTTTTTGCTCACTATGCGGAGAAATACCAAATTTCCCACATACATTTGGCTGTTATCATATATTTTGTTATTATTGTATTGCCAGTATACTTATGGCAGACCCATCGTACCTTTGTATAGAATGTGAAATTAAAGCTAATGGTTTGGACAGCATTAAACCTCTTGCAGTAAATGCACTTGAACTTGTTACATTATAGAAAAATTTACAAAACCATTTTCTGCGGGATGTTATATATTCAGTATGTACTGACAGCCATTTAAAAAAGAGGAGGAAAAACAATTTCATTTGCTCTTTGGTTAGAATGAAAGAATCCTGATTTCAATCTTTGGTTTTGGTGAATTTATTTAAAGAGAAAAAAAAATCACTCTTTTATGTGGGATATGGAAAATGGAACAATTTAATAACTGTTGTATGAAAACTTTGTGAAACTGCAACATTTTGAATATTCCAAAAGAATTCTAATGCATCTGCATTTAACACAGAAGAGACATGAACATGAAGTCCTGTGATATTTTCTGTACATGTTTGTCTTTTAAATGTATGAAATTAAATTTGCTAATCATTTTGAGAAGATTACGAAACTAAAATGCTTATCATCATTACCATTGTTTTCTGAAACTTGAAGCAAAGAACTTAAAGATAAAATTACGCAAAAAACTTAAATAAAAATATTTTATACTTTCAGTGCTAAATATCTTGTCGGATAAAGCTAAAATAAGCTACTGTGATACTCTAAGAGTCTATCTTTTATTTATGAAGGATTTTTTTAATGAAAATCATTGCTGGCAATAAAATTCCACCAACATACATTTTATCATAACTGTGAGAGCAAAGTTAGATTTTCAGAATTTTCTTTTCAATTTTTTTATCAGAAATTTCCAATTATATCATCAACCTTTGAAGAATTAACAATTAAAATGGGATATTATTGTTTTCTGTATGTGAATATAATGTTCTAGAAAAAGGAGAAAAAAAAAAAAAAAAGCTTCAATTGTAGGAAATATTTGTCACAAGCCACATAAAGAAATGATGCAGTGAAAAAGGGTGCAGAACTGTTTTCTTTTATAAATTTAAATATTTTTAATAATTTTCTTTTTTCTTCTTTATTTTAAAATAAATTATAGGCTTTTTTGTTTTAAGCTGTGATAAGTAGTATCTCCTTTACCCAACCATCTGTGGTGTGCAAAAGTACTTTTACATGTTAGTCATGTATAAAATTTGGGCTAATCTTTGGAATATGGTAACAGTTAGTTTGGCGACATTTTGGTAAGGCGATAAGGGTTACTAGGTAGGACTTTAGCAATAATCTGAGAAGTACACAGTTTGAATTGCAGATTATTTTGTCTCAGAGAAATGAGAGACATGTCCTGTGACATTTTCCGGAAAATTCCGATCGTGATTTTAGCTAATAAGCACTTAGAAAGAATTTCGCTGCTAAAGTGCAGAATTGCCCACTTATTTGTTTGGTGCTTTTTATAAGAGTAAGAAGAATTGGATTTTTGTCAATTTTCTTTGACTTTTGTGAAAATAGGTCGATATGTACATGGATAAAGTCAAGAGTGTGCGCAATGCCATTTTTGTGCAATTCTGGGATGTTTTTTTAAGTGAAAATAGGTCGACGTGTACACGGATACCGCGTATGTGCAATTCTTAAAAACGTGCGAAGCAGTGCGTAATTCTGCACTTTCTCCCAATTTCGTACCTAATCTTCGTCATGATTAAGCACTTTTGTTCCATAAAAGTTATAGGATAAGCGTAATTCGGCTAGCAGATTGTTGGAAAAAATGTTGAGTAAAAAAAAAAAAAAAAAAGAAAAGCCTTTACTTCGTGAAAACAAAATGGTGTCCCAAAAAAAAAAAAAAAAAAAAAAAACTAGCAGGGTTGGTCCCCCCAAAATCGCCAAGTTACCACAATCCGAAGATTTACCAAAAATTGTTACACTTATCTAATTATTATTTAATTTGATAAAATTTATCAAGAGAAAGCTAATTTATTGCCTGAATGGTGTATTTTAAATCATTATTTGTAATCTTCATTAAATATTTCATTTAAAATGCATTTTATTATAAAAATTTTTGTTACAAAAGCTTTTTTTTAAATAAAAATCTAATTTTTTAGATCCGATTCCATTTATAAATAAGCAAAAAGTATTTTATTTCAAAATTTCTTTAAAGTAAATTAAATAATAACAGTTCAGACTACTTTCAGAGTGTAAAATTTAATACATGATATCAGATTTAAAATAAATGTTCCATTATAAAATTAGGTACTTTTCCGTTTTTCCAGTGCAACCGATAAAGTCACCAGTAATGGTACAACCGATGCCAAACAAAATATCCTCGCTGGTAACCTTTTACATTTTCAAAACAATTTGCATCCAACTTGTATTCCAAATTAAGATTTAACTGGAAATTAATATAGATGATTACTGAGCGAATTAGATTTTTGTAGTGTAGTTTACGTGAGATGAGATCACTTGGGGTCACATGATATGAACCAGCAAATCGGGATTTTGTACGATGAAAGCATAGTAAATTCTTTAATTAATGTCTTTTTACAAATTTAATGTCTTTATTTATTGTCTTTATTACAAAATTTTAAACGACATGAAAATATTTATACCTTCAAAATAAAAAATTCTTAGAACTAACATTTGTCAACATTTTTTATGTGTATACTGTGTGTTTTCACCAATAAAGTCTACTTGGCGAGATTTACGCCGGCAAAATAGAAAAGTACCAGTAAACATTCATAGTATGCTCCTAAGGTGCCCTAAACTTCCTTTGGAAACATTTTAAATATTTCCAGAATTTGAAGTTTTTAGAAATATATTTTCAACAACCTAAAACTATATACTACTAGAATGATATTTCACGAACGAAAATATTCTAGCAGTCATCTTGTATCCCCTCTTAATATATGGTATGAATATAGCCCGTGAAAAGCCTCACTGTTAAATGTAATCTGCAGCTTTTTTGAATTTTATAACAGGATAATTTTAGCTTTGGCTCCATATGTGAGTTTTCAATCTTGCTATATCTTTTGAACAAAAAATGCGAATTTTCATCCACAAGTGATCATACATTTTTTATATCAAATGCAAAATATTTGTTTTGATATTTAGGAGGATTAGTGATATCGCTCAGTTGTGCTGGAGCTATCTTTACCTGTTTTAATTATGTGTAGTGATTATTTACCCTTGAAACTGTAATTAAAGTTTAAATTTCCTTTCTATCTAGCATGTTAATTTAAAGAATATATATAAACATAAAGGTACTTTGATTATCTGTACTCTCATGAACAGCCTCCGACTTTTTGGCCAAAAAAAAAAAAAAAAAAAAAAAAATGCTATCAGCTATATTTATGGCTAATAAGAATGGTTCTGTTTATAAATAGTAATAAAAATATGCTTTTTTCTCATTAGCCAATAAATTCTACATATGCATTACGATTTTGTAACCAAAAGAGATGTACTTGGGGAGTGGAATATTGATCAGCGAAATAATAGTTAAATATGAAGTGTATATGTTCAAGGAGGCTACTATTGTGTAGATACTAAAAAATATGCCAAAACATGGCAATGTAATGTTGAAACCAGGTATGCAGATAATAAAAAAGTACCTCATAAACTAGTATCAGGATTTTTGGGATGTTTGAGAATGTCCATCCAGGTATGTTCTGAGAGTAACTTTGTGACAGCAACATTTTCTTTCATCAATGGATGTAAATACTGCATAATAAAAAAGCAACTAGGGAGAAGGAATTATCTTAGAGAAAATGATTTAAAGGTATATTTTCTCACACTTGGTAACTTATTGCTTAATTCACTCTGTGGCAATTATTTTTGGATTTGATTGCATATATGTATTAGCCAATTACTTTCCACTTAAAAGGGGAAAAAAGGTTGTATTATATGTAAACTTGTGAATGCATTATATGTAGCTTATATTTAAAACTTATTTCTAGTATTCATTATTTTAAAATTTTTACTTTGCAAACATAAAGATGTGACATATTGTGTGTATGCATGTAAAGTGTTATCTCACTTGTAGGTTTTGTAAACTGTAAAACTTAAAATTATTATATCAGTTTACCAGAAAGTAATTATTAGTATTATCGATTTTATACTGTAAAAAATGTCATAAATACAGTAAGTCAAAATTCTGTACATTTTAGTACTTCAAATTGAATAGACATTATAATTTTTTATCATAAAATAAAAATCATTAGATTTAAACTTGAGAAAGGAAGAATAAATAACAATGAATGATACACTGGTCACTTAACGTTGCAACCAATGCTTGATGCTTTAACTATTTATGTTAATTAAATACAATTGAGAACACAAAATTACACTTCCATGCATACATTAGTGCCGGAATGCCAGTTCAGTGACCGACAATGTGGTGCACAATGGATGTATGTTGGAATTCCAATATGTAGTGTTGTTTAAAGTGAATGTGGTGTCTGAGAGTGATCAGTATTCAGTAGTTATGTCTCAAAGGCATCATTTAAGTGAAGGTCAAAAGTGGTGAATAATCAAGGGTGGTCAAACACAAATAACTCGCCCAAGATTTTAATGTTTCTTAAAGTGTCATATTAGGAGTTTGCATCCACTTTTAAAGCACTGGATCATTTGACCATTTGATCATTTGGCACTGATCATCAAGCCTGGTTAAGGGTGACCAAGCTGCATCAGATGGCCATTTTCTCTTCGTTGTTGGCTCAAAGAACTCACGAAGCGACTAGAAGAGATTTGGTTTTAGACCTTCAGGCTGCCACAAGAACTCGAATTAGCCATTCTTTTACTGCATGAAAGCTTAATGAGGTTGGACTATATGTGAGAAAACCAATGGTTTGTGTCCCACTCACTGTAACTTCCAGAGAGGCCTGTTTAAACTGGTGCCATTGTCATGCTGGAGGCCAAGATGACTGGGTCCAAGTATTGTTTACTTACAAGTCCAGATATAGTCTGAACCATGATTTTAGGTGCATTTTGATCTGGGGAGAGGATGGAATATACAACTTGCCTTCCCTTATCCATGAAATATCCCATTTAAGTGACCGTGATTTAATGGTTTGGGGAGGAATCGTGACAAGTGGCCCCACTGAGCTGCATATCTTTCAAGGAAGTTCTACAACCACTTAGAGATATGTGGACGAGGTATTGGAATCCCAAGTTAGACTGTTTAGGGTGTTATTTGCCCAGAATTTTTGCTGATTGATGACAGTCCTCATCGAGCATATGTTATGTCAGAATACTTGCAAACAGAAGATATCACTCAAATGGATTGGCCACCTTACTCACCCAATTTGAACGTGATTGAGTATGTGTGGGCTGCTTTAGGGCACCGTATTTCAGTGTGCCAAATTCCTTGATGGACCCTCCAGTACACTTTTAGAAGAGTGGCATGCAATTCTGCAATACATGATCAACACTTTGGTAAAGTCTATGAAATCAAGATGTGAGGTATGCATATCAATCCAAGGTGACCATACACCACATTAAAGAAAAATATTTTCCATGAGAGGTGATTTAATTTTTCCATAATTTTTTAGTTTCCATAAATTTGTTTTTAATTTCAATATTTTGCAACTAATCAACTGCCAAACATTGTAATTTATGTTGACTAATGCTTTTGCACAAATTTTTATTAATTTTTCATTAAATATCAGTTACATTTTACTTATTATTATCCTTTAATTTTGATGATCAATGCAGTGATAAAAAAGATATTAACTTTTTTTTGACTTAATAGATATATATACGTTATAGGATTCAAAAGTTTCTGGACTGAATCTATAACGAAAAAATTTGTTTCAGTAGTGCAACTACGAGAACGTTTGTGTTACTACGTTCTTCCCCTTTACTAGAAGTGGTTTGTCCCAAATGACGTGGTTAAAAGCTTGCGGCGACAGTGTTTTTAATGGACAGGTGCATTTAGTAACCAGCGATAGAAAGAAATGGTAGCAACTGAGCAGAAAATCAATATCAAATTTTGTGTTCACTTGAGAAAGAGTGCTTCGGAGATTTTCAAAATGTTTAAGCATGCGTACAGAAGTGAAACATTATTGAAAATGCAAGCTTTTGAGTGGCATCATCATTTCAGAGAAGGCACGGAAGATGCCGAAGACGATAAACGCTGTGGCCATCCCGTGACTTCACGCACTGATGAAAACATATCAAAAAGGCGTCTGTGGTGGTATTTCTGAACAAGTAGCAAACAATATGCCAAATAGCAGAAATCAGTTGAGATATCATAGGCCACAAGTCAGTGGATACTGACAGATACATTCTTCCAAAAAAAAAAAAAAAAAAAAAAAAATTTTAACATGCATAGGGTGTGTCAACACATTGTTCCCACATGTTAAACACAGACCAAAAAGGAATTTGAATGGAAATGGCAAGAGACTTAATCTCGGCTATTGACAAAGATCTTTCCCTACATGGCAGAATTGTTACTGGAGAGGAGAAATGGTGTTTTTTGTATGACCCACAAACCAAGAGGGCATCGACAACATTGAAATCACCACAATCTCCATGGAATTTCACCAAGATCGCTCTAAAGGAAAGGTCATGCTAGAAGTATTCTTCGATATCCAGGGCATTGTGCATCTGGAATTTATCGCTGAAGGATACACTGTGAACAAAGAAATCTACATCAAAATCCTGCATCATTTGCGTGAGTGTCGATCTAGAAAAAGAGACCAAAAATGTGGGCTGAGCTTCGATGAACTTTACAGGCGCTGGCAAAAGTGTGTTGTTGCACAAGGCTCTTATTTCGAAGGAGGATGTGTTCCTGCAGTTTAATTCATAATATGTTTTACGTTAGACAGTGGCATAGCTAAGGTGGGGCAAGAGGGACATATGTTCCTGGGCGCAGCATCCAAGGGGCGCCAAATTGATGCTACGAAATTATTTAATGATATGTTTTCCATTTTGGGTACACAGAAAGAGGCGCAAATTCTTCAGTTGTCCCCGGGTGCTGAAAACTCTAGCTACGCCCTTGACATTAGACTCAGTCCGGGATTTTTTGAAGCCTACCTCATACATGTGTGTGTGTGAAATATAAAATATCTACCTTTCTAATAATAAATTAACAATAGCCTTTTAACTCCTGTTTTAAATTTGAGCATATTTCACCCTCTTCCTTCAAAAAATAGCAAAGGAATAACTTTTCTAATTTTTACTTCCTATAATTCTGAAGAGTGATCTGTCATCTGATCTCTGTAGGAATTATTCTTGGAATGCGATGAAATTTTAATCCAGCATAGGAATATGCTGTTATGGATCTGAAATTTAATTCGCTTAATGTAAGCATTTTTGTAATGCGATCCGAAATGTTATTCCTTTAATGTAATCATGCCTTTATATAAAAGGTCTTTGCTGGGCAAGGTTGCCTCTTTTTGCTCACTTCTGCTTTGCTGTAGCAACATGCTGCTGCCTTAAAAAAAAAATATTTTTCAAGTTTATCCAACATAAAACGTTCTTTAAGAATGAACTGCTGTAGCGCCAATTTGATTTGTGTTGCATTAAAGATGTATGCTAACCATGAATAAAAAGAAAACAACTGAATTTGGTCAAGTCTGTAAGTTTCTGCATACATCTATTACTGCAAGTTACTACAATGAGCTTCTTCCAAGTTGTTACACATATATATACTGGGAAATCGGCAATAATTTACTTCCTTTTTTACATATACACTGTTCTATCTTATTTTCATGTATGAACTATTCTTTGTCTTTTTTAAAATGTATATTTTTCATGCATACCATTAATAATTTTAAACTTCTTTTAAGTTTATTACAAATTTTTTATAGTTTTAACCGACTTCTGTTAAGTACAGTCAAAAGTCGTTAATTCGGACACCCATAATCCGGACCTCAAAGCTACAAACTTTCTGCGCATGCGTCGCGTTCACACATGCGCACAGGCGTTTACGAGAGCGCGTAAGACCCTTACGGCTGCGAATATGTTTGTGCGCATGCGCGTTTAATGTGTAACGGAGTTGTACGCTAAGCTAAAGTTATCTAATTCAGTTAATGTTGCAGATTGCGTTGTTCCTTTATCTTCGAATTGGATCCGGCTTATTATTTTTTGCAGACTGTTACAGCAATTTTATAAAAGTAAGCTTGAGCTTTCCATTATGTCAAATAGAATTTCCGATATATATTTACTACAAAGCGAAAGTATGTTTTGAAATCCGTCAATTTCACGCTGCTCTGCGGCAGAGGGGGGGGGGCAGAAATGTCATTATTAGATTATGATAGATTAGAAAGATTATGTCAAATAGAATTTCCGATATATATTTACTAATATGTAATTTGTATCTACAAAGCGAAAGTATGTTTTGAAATCCGAAATCTGTTTATCAATTTCACGCCACGGATTGGAAGTTGATCTGTCAGCACTATCCTTATCTTCAGGGCAGATGTTTTTATTTTATTTGGTTTATAATTCCGTACTAAGTGTAGTATTTCATTTCGATATACTCCGTCTTTGATATGATTTAAATCAGGTTCCTCGTCATTATAAATCGCTTCCGATAGTGAAGAAAGTGACCCAGAGGTTATTGAAAACGAAAACATTTCGATTGACAAATTAGTCGGTATTTTCAACACAGCAATTATAGGACTTGAACAGCGGAACTTTGTAACTAAACAAGAAATTATGTCTGTTTAATAGAATTAAAGAGAAAGTATTATCACATGAAACGAAGCAACTTACATTGAAGGAAATGTTTAATAAAGTAAACAAATAAATATTAAGCTTTTTCTTTTTGTAAATTTTGATACCCTTTAGATTATAATTGTTCTTTATTTCATAAATTACGGTTTCATATTTTTAATTTTGTAATTTCTGCATGCCATCTTACCAGATTTAAACTGATGATCTATAATCCGGAATCGCCGAAGTCCGGATTAACGACTTTTGACTGTATTAGCATTTCCTAATTTCAATTTGCAATAGTTTTACATTTCCTTTTCTAGACATAATCATAAAAAGAAAATTAATAATTAAATTTACATTTTTTAGTCTTAGCAGCCATAGTGCTATATTTTTCACTTTCAAAGTCCATTTATACCTTTAATTTTTGCTTCTTTACTTTTATAGTATATATCAGATACATTTTTATCTAGAAAGAGAATTATTGTTTAAGTTTACAACAAATTCTTACATTTTCACACATCCATTTAAAGTAATTTGCTTTAAAATCATAAGTTTATCATAGTTTGAAGCTTCCTGTCAGAGTCACAGTCGCACAGTTTTGTTGTTCTAGATTATTTCATCTTTTCACTGCTATTTGGAGAAAAACCAGACTTATACTGAGAAACTCGCAGGATTTAACTTCCTTGTCGAAGCAGCAAAGTCTTTCAGCGGCCCAACTGGCAAGCTTAGTCATCTAATCTTTAATTTGAATATTTCAGATTTCACTAAAGACTTGCATGATGACTACTTTAACAAGGAAGTACCAAACTTACTATTCTGATATAAAGCAAAAGTATTATTTTTAGTATTAGTCAAAATATAAGTTTAAAATTCAATATTTTTGTAATAGAATAGCAGTTATTGCTATTAAATACTGGAGTGACATGTTGTAGCTTGAAATGGTAATGGTATACCTAGCTACATTTATTGACATCTGCCAAACTGTAAAATCCATCTTTATTCCTTTCAAAATCTCACACGAAAATCATGTCAAGATCAAAACTTTCTGAGTAACTACAATTGGCACATGTTGTAGCATAAAATTGCTATCTCTGATGCATTTGCACATTTCTTAGCTGTACTCCCATTAAAGGAACACTTAAAATTCCAATTACTGCAATTTTCCTCAAATAAAGCAGAGCAGCTTTAATTTTCAGATAAACATTAAGTGACTATGTGCAAAATATTAATTTTATGACAGTTATAAAAGTAATTATCAGTAGAATATGGTAATTTAGTTTAATGCTAAATAAGGAAATCTGTTGCCAATAATATCCGAGTCTTAGTAAATCAATCCATATTTCATAGTTGACATCTGACAGGCTGCACAAATTTCAGGTGTTATTTTTTAAGCAACTGACATTTATCAAGTACACGGTATATATACTTTCTTATTACAGCCATACAACTTTATACTTTTTGTTTTGGCATATGTCCTTTGCACAAAGTGTCGCTAGTTTGGCTTCTTTCTTGAGGGTAACCATAATTTGCAAAAATACATTTTTTTTTCTAGTGTATCGCATTTCATGATTTGGAATATGTTATGAAATGAAATGAAATAAGTGCCTATCCTGTTTTTTTAAAGGAATAAGTATTCTTCGTAAAGAATGTGATTAAAACCTGAAATGGCTATGTAGTTTTATTTTGTACTGGGAAGAAAAAAGTGTCAGAACAAAACATGGTTTTCTGAAACATGAATTTTCATTGGGAAATGTTTATTATGTTATATAACTACCTTTTTCTGTTTTTGTTGTTTCATGTTTCTTACTTTCGCTTCAGGGTATCGGCTCTTTGCAAAAAAAAAAAAAAAAAAAAAAAAAAAAAAAAAAAAAAGTCTAGTATTTAGTCAAAAGCATGGAGAAAGAAAGATACTAAAATTTGCCAACGGGGTGCCAAAAGTATGTTATATGGCTTTAATGGAAAAGCACCACAAACAAAAAATTTTAAATATATTTTTGTTTTTCAGTAAATTAAAAATAAGCAGAAGTTAATAACTTGGGAAAATTAAAATTCTTTTTGTATATGAAATTTAATGCTTCAGGTCCTAATTGTTCTAGAAATTTTACTTAAAACTGAAGTACTTAACAATTATAATTTTATATACAGACATTTACTGCATTATAATTTAGAAAAAGAAAATTACTTAAATATTTATGCATGTTCTCTGCAAAGCAGTCTTATACTATATGATATAATTTAGGGTTTATTCTCTCAGTTGCTTAATTGTTAAGTTTCAAATTCAAAACTGTTCTTTTTTCAAATGTTAAGTGTAATAAATAGTACATAACTCATATTCATTTTAACAATATATTAGCATATAATTAAAGCAATTTTAATTTTTATAAAATATTAAACTGCTATAATTCTCAGCCAAACTTCATGGAGTATCAACACTATAAAACATACACCATATTTGTTTTTTAAGATTTAGAAATTTTATTTTTTTAGCATCTTAAATCAATATTACTTTTTGTACATGTCTGACTGAGAACTTCATAATCTTATTTTAATAAATCGAATTCTAAAATTATTCCGAATTGATCTTAATTTTTCATATAATTATAATGAAACATGATTTTATCTTAAAAAGTTCAATATTTAATACTGGCTCAGTGAACAAGTTCTCAATTCTGCTGCATCTTTTTAATATGACAGGTATGAATTTTCTTCTGTGATTGATTCTATATTTTGGAAATTTGATGCAAAACTAGTTGTTCTTAAAAGAATTAAGATGTCTTTCATTTGGAGTTATCTTTACCTACTTTGTTTATTTATAGTGACTGTTATCACTTAGAAACTGCAATAAAAATTCTAATTTTCCTCTTCATTTGGGCTGCTGGAGTTTTGGGATATCTAATAATAATCACTATAGAGATTGAGCTGCAGTTGAAAATGATTGCTGAAAAAAAAAAAAAAAAAAAAAAATATTACTGTTGTTCTTCTTGAGATGAAGTTCAAAATGGAATAAAGGTGAGTGAAGTGAAAAAAGAATGTCATAGAATAAAATGAATTGGGGACTGTGGGGAAAAAAAAAAAAAAAAAAAAATCAAACAGCAGGAAAGTGTTATAATCTAAATAAATCATTTCTGTTAATGTGGGAAAGGCACCTATTAATGGAGAGACATCTGTGGTCTATCAGATTAGAAAAAGAAATAAGATTGAATTCATTCATGGATTTGAAATTTTGAAGCACCCGAGGAGGATTTGTATTTTGTGTTCTCATGTTTATTCTTGCTTGTGTTTATGCTTTACTTTCATATTTTTCATCATGGTTAAAGTAAAGAGATTTTTCTTGAAAATGCAGTTTATATTTGAATGTTTGGTGTTAAGCATGTACTGTGAATATTTAATCTTTCTTTCCATTAGCTGTTCATCATACCTAACTGTACATTTAATAATTACATAATTTTCTTTTTACACTCATGTTCAGAATTATAAGCATTAAAACACTGATTTTAAAAAAAGTGTTGAATAACATTCAATAAATATAATTTGGAGTTATTCCGTAGTATCATAACTCAAAAATGCAAACTGAAATATTAAATATGAATGTTTTTAATACAAAACTCTATAAAACTGGAATAATATATGACAGATTTTGATGATAAGTTTTCTGTAGCATTAAAATTAGGAAATATGACCAGTTTATTCACTCAGTGACTTTGGTTTCAAGAAAGTCATGAACCAGATTTACCCTATGTGGAAGTGTGTTGAAATCCATACATATGCACATCTAACAAATATTAATCTGAAAACTGGATCTATATGCTGACCTAAAAAATATTAAGTGAAGTTGTAGAACTTCCATCTTGTTATTGCTAGGTAAATACAAATCTTTTATTAAATGCATGAACCCATTTATTATTATTCCTTTCCTTATCATTTGTATTGACACAATGATCATATTCCTTAAAGGTTGGTGGTTGTCTTGCATCTATCTGGTAGGAGCCAGGAATGTCATCCATCCTTCATATTCCTGTCTCCTTCCACATACAAGACATTTATAATCAGATGCTGAAATGAATTTCAGTTTAATACTATAGAAACACACAGGCCAATTGTTATAAACTGATATTCTCAGTACCAGTTCACACAAGATCTCTTTTGTCATCATGGCAATGAAAAATCAAACCATTAACTTTTTTTGCATAAAAGGAAATCCTTATTAATTTTTCTGTATACCATCTGCTACAATACAAAAATTCTAATGGCAACTGCAAGCCCTAGATTTTATGGGCCTAGAAACTAAGTTTCTATTTTGATCATTACTGTTGAAACTAATTTTGAGACGTACACATTTTTTTTCGATAATCTTGTCACAGCTTCCTAGCCGCAGATCCAAGATCTTTAAACTGTTTTCCTAAGACAGGAATTGCCTTTCTTTAACATTCAGTTATTTTGGTTGGTTGGTTGATCAGTGTCATTCAGTTATTTTACCACTTTTATAACTGCTTGGACCTGGGTCTAACCAGTTCACAACTCTCCAGTTTAAAAAATGTGGACATTTATGACTGGTACAGCCTACTAAATGACACACCCTTTTTGCTGCATTTCATTTATACTTACTTCCTTGAATTTCATTACAGATATATTTCTAATTCAGTTCTCACTTTGCAGCAAGGCAAAAATTCATAAAAACTCAAAACATTTTCATTCAAGATTGAAAAACATAAAAACCAAATACAGTTAAAAAAATTTACGATTAAAATTAGAATTTCTATGCAAAAACAAGCAATTCAGCCAGCAGGCAAGAATGCACATTTTTCAGGGCACAAAACTGAAAACTTACTTTTGGTTCCACTTGTCAAAAAGGCACTGAAGGTGCAGAAACTGACTTACTTCACTATTCTGCTAAATTTCAAATATAAACAAATGACTGCTCCATTAGCCTTAGTTGCATTAAACAACTTTTAAATTGTTGATGTAATTTTACAACTGTTGCAAGCAGATTAACTAAAGGCATAAAAACCTTAAATGGAACATAAAAACAACATAATCCAATCACTTAAAAAAAGTTCACTAAGTTCAGTGTGAGTATATATTTAACAAATACAATAACATTCTGTCATTCATATGCAGCTAATTTAAATTTTAAATTAAGAAAATTGAATTGAAAACAAATAAAAGATTATTGCTGTGGACTAACTTGTAATATCATTTAAATTCAGAAAGCATTAGTTTCTTATGAAACAATATATATTTATTTATATACTTTTGGTGCAGCCTTTTTTTTACCAAAAGAAGGTGTAACTACATATTATAGCGGTTCCATATACAAAATTTCAAAATTCTGACTACTCGTTTTTGAGTTATGCAAGATATATATACAGTCAAAAGTCGTTAATCCGGACTCGTCGGGACTTCGGTGATTCTGGATTATTGATTTTTCCGGATTATAGATCATCAGTTTAAATCTGGTAAGATGGCATGCACAAATTATAAAATTAAAAATATGAAACCGTAATTTATGAAATAAAGAACAATTATGATCTAAAGGGTATCAAAATTTACAAAAAAAGAGCTTGATATTTATTTGTTTACTTTATTAAACATTTCTTTCAATGTAAGTTGTTTAAGTTGCTTCGTTTTATGTGATCATACTTTCTCTTTAATTCTATAAACAGACATAATTTCTTCTTCAGTTACAAAGTTCCACTGTTCAAATCCTATAATTGCTGTGCCGAGAGTACCAACTAATTTGTCAATCGAAATTTTTTTGTTTTCAATAACCTCTGTGTCACTTTATTCACTGTCGGAAGCGAATTATAATAACAAGGAATTTGATTTAAATTATATCAAAGATGGAGTACATTGAGATGAAAACTACATTTAGTAAGGAATTATAAGCCAAATAAAATAAAAACATCTGTCCTGAAGATAAGGATAGTGCTGACAGATCAACTTCCAATTCATTGCGTGCCGCAGCGCCCCCCCCCCCCCCGCCGAGCAGCATGAAATTGATAAACAGATTTTGGAATGGTTATAGAAACGAAGCTTTCGCTTTGTAGGTCCTTTACATATTAGTAAATATATATCGGAAATTCTATTTGACATAATCAAAAGTTCAAGCTTACTTTAATAAAATTGCTCTAACAGACTGCAAAAAATAATAAGCTGGATCCAATTCAAAGATTAAGGAACAATGCAATCTGCAACATTAACTGAATTGGATAATTTTAGCTTAGCCTATACCGTCCGTTATACATTAAACGTGCATGCGTCAACGTATTATGTGCATGCGCATATTCGCAGCCGTAAAGGTCTTACGCGAATGCGCAGAAAGTTTGTAGCTTTGAGGTCCGGATTATGGGTGTCCGAATTAACGACTTTTGACTGCAATACATATGGTTGTACACACGTACATTCGCATACAGATGTTGTAAAAAAAATCTCTTCTGAATCCATTTTTTATCTGTTTTGGGAAAAAGAGACTTTTATTCTGTCCACATATACAGATGTCACAAAAAAATACTGTTTGTATGGATTTGCGAGCGGTCAAAATGGATACTTTTGTTGAAATATGATAACCGAAATTTTTCATGATTAGAATACTTCTTTTACTTTGTACAATGGAGTAGGGGAAAAAAAAAAAAAAAAGCTTTTGATCTGAAATCATACAATGAATTGCAGAAAGTTATGAGAAAATGTATTTTATGTAAAAGCATTATCCATGCCTTTAAATTCTATTATACCATTATATTTGCACTTAAGAAACAAATTTGATCAAAACAGATCAGATAATGATAAATAAGTTTGCCCTTTGGTTATTTCTTTGAAGAAAAGAGTTAAACTGATTGATTACTCCATGTCATTCTTTTTATCTATAAAGAAACCATTTTGAGTACCAATAATATATACCTTTTAATTACTTCACACAGATATCCAGTTTTTAAAAGTATAAGTGTACACTTAGAGACATTGTGGATTTAATTACTTTTTTCTGTATTTTAGAATAACAATTACAATCATTACTAATCATAGTAATTGTTAAATATAATGATTATGATACAGTACTAAGTGCATAATTATATGAATGAAATACCGCAATATAAAATGTGTATTAAGGTAGTAATAAGTAGTTTTTTATTTTTATTAGCTTGAACACAGTCTTAAATAAGAATTTAATTAGTTTTTTGTACTTTTTATTTTGCATATTAATAAAACTTGAGTTTTTTACAACTTCAATGAAAAATTATGATTTATACAGACTACCAGAAAACAAAGATAATTTTGAGAAAAAATAACATTCAATTTATTTTCTATCTACAAAATATTATCAGGAAATCTTCTTTTGATGTATCCTTGTCTAATTTGCCTCAAACAGCTGGTTCAAAAGTGTAATGCTTTACTCCAGAATTAGGATATTGCTTTGGAATCTAAAATTAATAAATCATGCTCATAAACAGAATGCATTAGAAATGTCATAAAAAGCATTAAAATTCATTTAGAAATTCTATCATAAATTATAAAATATGAATTACCATAAAGGTATGAAACAAAATTATAAATATAATTTTTAAAATTCTTCTAGTAGATGAAACAAAATTTCTAATTTAAGAATAAAAAATTTTTATTCCAAGATTCATATTTCAGCCCAAGTTTAATAACTACTCAGAAATACAGTTCCTTATAGATTGAGATCTTAAAAAAGGAGGGAGGGGTATGTTCTGTTTTACGAATATCTTGCACATTATCATCATTCAGAAAGCATTAAAATTAATATTTCAGGTAATATGCCTTTTAATTTCTTCACTTAAAGGTTTCTTTTTTCCCCCTGTATGTCACAAGCTATCAGAGGGAAAATAGATAACATTTTGGTTTTTTTGCCATTAAGTCATCTGTATGCAAATTGCACAACAAATTGTATCTGATAATAACAAAAAATAGATATACTTCTCTTGCTAATATGAACAGTTTAACAGGATGATTACAGATCATTTTTATATTTAGTTACTTCAGTTTAAAAATTAGAATTGTCTTGGACAGTTATTTTGCATAATAAGAATTCATACCTTTGACGCTTCAGCAACAAGACCAAGTTCTTAAACAAACAGAAACAAAATACTATTTGTACTTTAATATATCAATGAAGCAATTTTTCTCATCCTTCTATCACATATCAACTGATTGCTTGATGACCATTAGTCAAAATTTTGCCTAAAATCATTTTCAACTGCACAAACAGATATATATGTGTGTATTTATATAAACTACAAGACTTTGAAAATGCAACTCCAAGAAACAGTGGCCTGAAAATTATGCCAATTTCACATGTCACCGAGTTATGCAAATGATGTGAAATGCACATTATCTCCAGCTAATAATTGAACTAATAATTTTAAACTAATAATTTAACAAAGTTTATTATATCAGTACTTTAATCCAATTGCTCTTTATGGAATTTTATGGAATTTGCTATTTCATGAAGTCACTGACTCACTGTATCATTTGATAACGGAATATTATTAAGTTCATTAGCCACTTTTTCATTGAATAATGTTAAAATGATATCTTTAGCTGCTGGTAATATAAGGTTTTCTCCAATAGTTTGAGTCTGCCCAGTTTCAGCAATTCTTAGGCTTACCAGGTAACCAGCTTCCAAAGCTTGAAGTAACAAAACCTTTCATTATTTGTCTACTATTTTGGAACTCTAATAATTTCCTCTTAAAATATTCTTCAGATGTATCCTTTAAATTGGCATGCTTAGATTCAAGATGTCTTTTAAGAAACGATGGTTTCATATTTTGATTAGATAACAGTTCACCACAAATAACATATTGAGGTTGAGGGTCCATTTCATCTCCATTCCAAGTAAATCCAATTGATAAATAACTTTCATTGTATTTTCTAGAAACAATTTTTCTTTTCTTTTCAATATTCTTAGTGCTAGTAGATTGTCCTGGATCCATCACCTGTGAATCATCACTTTGCTTAGTCAATTGTAGCAATTTTCTCATTTTGAAAATCTAGGTTTGTTTTGTTATTTTTTCACAAATATGTAAATGCACAATATATTACCAGTTCTTCAAAAACAGACCACGATGATATTTTCAAATCCTATAGAAAAGTAAGGAATACAAAGCAACAAGAAGACAAAATACCTGCTGTTAGAGACAGCAAACAGACATAAAAAAATGATTCTTATTGAAAATGGAAGAATATGAGCCCAGAAATGGGGACATAAAGTGTTGACATGCTAATAAATCCATAAGCTCTAAGAGAATTAATGAGATACTATTATCTTTTTTATAGAAGTTTATTTTTACTTCCTATTAAATACAGCATCCATTTCTATCACTCCTTTTAAAAACATCATTTATGGCAAATTTTATTATGTCTACGGCTAAAAGAATATTTGTGAAAGGTACAACATGGAAGAAACAGAAAACTACCATGCAGACATATCGTTTGCCTCTTGCTAAAGTCTATAAGCGGCTATTGACCTTGAATAAAGCTCAGATTGCATAAATTTATGAGTGTTAGAGAAAATACTCAATCAGGCTGTTGGGGTTTTAATTTCTGAATTTAATAAGTTAAAAATACTTTACTTCTTTTTATAAAACTTAAAAGCAACTTTTCTTGCAAACTTTTCTCTTGCATACCACCGGTTGAGAATCCCTTCTTTAAACAAATGCCCTGGAAAATGTTTGGAGATTTACAGGAATTTAAAAAGAAACTAGCAGATAAACCTCCAGCCAATAAATAAGAAAAAAGCTATAAAAAGTTAAGAATGTTATGAATGTATAAAATACAAGCAGATCTAATTTATTTTATCATTTATTATCATAAAACACATATTAGTTAAGATATTGTCTGCCCATGATACCACTGGCAATAAAGGAAATGTAAACAATTGCACAACTATCTCTGCATAAAAATTAAGTGTAATATACATT
Source organism: Stegodyphus dumicola (assembly GCF_044657685.1). Classification (NCBI taxonomy): domain Eukaryota; kingdom Metazoa; phylum Arthropoda; class Arachnida; order Araneae; family Eresidae; genus Stegodyphus; species Stegodyphus dumicola. Next base: position 212,460,815 of record NC_140773.1, on the reverse strand, counting down.
GAAATACCAGAGAAATGTAACAGTTTTCATTGCTAAAACAGCAACACGTTCAGGTGTTGTACTTGCTTGAAACCATAGGTTACAAACTTCATCAAACCTAAAACATCATGAGGTGTTGTAGCTGGAAGTTGCATTTAGAAATACAGAAGTTTATAATTATTTACATATAAACATATGCATTTTTTTTTTTTTTGCATGCATCAAAGAAAAATTTATTAAATAAAAGAAAGATAATAGGTTGTCATCATTAATTTTCAAATTTTATACTATTTGGAAAGCTTTCATAAGTTGTTTATTTTAATTTAAAAGTAATTTATTTAGTTGTTAAATTCAATACATCAGACTTATTTGAAATAAATGTCAGTCTGAAAATTTAATATTTAGGTATCAATATGTTTGAACTATAAAATGTAACCAACAGAAATTTCTTGCAGATGCCAGCTGGTACTTAAATAATATCCCATCAACCATTACAGTTATGAATTTTGTACAATATGCAAAGTTCCGAAAACTTATTAAAAACAAATGTTTTTCTTTTTTTAATTCTACATAAACAACTTAATTTTTATTAATCATATACAGTCAAAAGTCGTTAATCCGGACTCGTCGGGACTTCGGCGATTCCGGATTATAGATCATCAGTTTAAATCTCGTAAGATGGCATGCAGAAATTCTAAAGTTAAAAATATGAAACCGTAATTTATGAAATAAAGAACAATTATGATCTAAAGGGTATCAAAATTTACATAAAAAAAAAAAGCTTAATATTTATTTGTTTACTTTATTAAACATTTCTTTCTATGTAAGTTGTTTAATTTGCTTCATTTTATGTGATAATACTTTCTCTTTAATTCTATAAACAGACATAATTTCTTGTTCAGTTACAAAGTTCCGCTGTTCAAGTCCCGTTAATTGTTGTGCCGAGAATACTGACTAACTTGTCAATCGAAATTTTTTCGTTTTTACTAACCTCTCTGTCACATTCTTCATGTCTTTATCCATTTTTTGCAGCAATTCCACTTTTTGTTTGTTGGACATCGAAACATACTTTCGTTTTGTAGATCCTTTGGAAGTTCCAGCATCGGAAATTCTATTTGACATAATCGAAAGTTCAAGTAACTTTTATAAAATTGCTCTTACAGTCTGCAAAAAATAATAAACGGGATCCAAAGATTCGAAGATTAAGGAACAACGCAATCATTAACATTAAGTGAAATAGATAATTAGATAATTTTAGCTTACACCGTCCATTATACATTAAACGCGCAGGCGAAAACGTATTCTGCACTTGCGCACACGCATATGCGTAGTAGTCAAGGTCTTACGCGCACGCGTAAAACGCCTTTGCGCATGTGCCAACGCGGCGCATGCGCAGAAAGTTTTTAGCTTTGAGGTCCGGATTATAGATCATTCCGGATTATGGGTGTCCGAATTAACGACTTTTGACTGTATATGTATGTACAACACAAAACAAAAATATTAACATATTTTAATTTAACACATTTAGTTTAATAAATTTCTTTGTTGTCACTGCTCAGTATAATCAACCAAGAACGTTTTTTCGGTGGAATGAGATTACTTCAGAATTTCTTTCTTCATTTAAAGTTCTGGCATCTTTCTTCCCTCTTTAAAAAATCTGTAATTTTATTTGCTTACTAGCTCTCACTGGGTCAGTGTAAATTTCTCGATATGGAGCTAGACAGTTTTGCAGCTCCCTTTTGAATTTTTGGCTTATTTCAGCGCAAGGATCTGTACTCAAGAAAAATTATTCCAGATTTTCAGTAAGCTTAGGCATTCTTTTAATTTTTTTAATGTTAAATTATATACTACACTATCTTCATCAGTGCTGTCCTCAGACTCGATTTGATTTATGGCTTTAGATGCCATTTCCATCAAATCTGCTTCGTTAATTTCTTCTTCCAATAATAAATCTTGAACATCCTCAATAGCTATGTCGACAAAACCTTCACCTCCGATTGATTTAGCAAGTTTTAATAAGCCAACAATTTCATTTTCTGATGATTCATGCACGTTTTCTATTTCATCTGAAGAGAGATATATCTTCTTCTAACATGCATTTAACATTGATGCTTTCAGAGACAAAGATACTTTGTCGATACAGTACTTGATTGAAAATGTCTTCCAAGCTTCCAGTACCTTAATTGATTTTGAATTGGTTATGTCTAAAATGCACTGTAATGCTCTTCTTATGTAGTATGTTTTAAAGGTATAAATAATATCTTGATCCAATTGTTGGAGAAACGAAGTAGTGTTAGGTGGTAGGAACAGTATTTTGACATTGAGATAATTCAAATCTTGTGGGTGACGTGGAGCATTATCTAATAGAAATAGAGCCTTGAAGCTCAAATTTTTCTGCTTTAAATAACATTCAGCGTCTGGAACAAAACAATTAAAAAGCCAAGCTTTAGCTTCATAATCAACATCCTAGCAGCATCATAATAAGCCAATGCAGATTCTCCTTGAATTCTTATGCTATGAGTTGCAAGACGCTTTTTTAAAATTTTCGAACCAATCTTTACTTGCCAGAAAATCTGGGTTGACAAAGGATTAGGGTTCTTTAAGGTGCTTGAAAATTTTGAGTGCTTTTTGTTTAATGATATCAACATCCAACGGAATTTTTTTTGACAGCTATCATCAATCCAAATCGCGAGTGCCTTTTTTCTTCATTGTTACCTGGTGACTGATCATTACATTTATTCGGATTACTTGGGCAGTTTTCTTATATTGTATAGGAAAACCGTGTTGGAGGAGGATTCTCGCAATTTATGAATCGTGGTACAGGATGCCATGTTGTAGGAGGGCTACCTGTATTCCCTTTATAATGTCACATGGAAGAGTTCAGAAATGTGAAGCATTGCTAAAATAATAGGATTACAGGGAAAGTCAATTTAACATTAAAGTAATTGGCTATCTTGCCAGTTTGACGAAATAGTGCAAATTTTGGTTTGGTAATAATGGTTTTGGCGATTAATTTTTTTGGCCAAATTTGGTGACCATTTGGCAACATTTGGGTCCAATCCCTGTATAACTGTAACTGCACTTATCCCTATGTAACTGTATTCAGCCCTATGCATCTGTAACAGCATATTCCTTCCTGCAATTTCAAGAAACTGAAACTACTGGAAATTTCTCAGTGGATGGGGGCAAACTGTACAAGACAGGAGACAGCATTAGTTTTCACTTTAGTTTAGAGAACTGAGATATTACAGTGTGAGCTTACACAATTGAGACTTTTTGTATTGCCTGCATTCAAAATTCTTACTAGTCTGAAGTAATAACTCCTGTTTGTGCTGTGTCATACTGAGAATAGCTGTATGAATAATTTTGCATGAAAAGTTCCAGCACTGTAAAGTGTTTTTGGAGAAATAAATTCATGAAGCTTTCATCGGTTCTGCTGCATTTAATCCATTACATACTCATATGCACATAACAATAACATTGAATTATGAAAGTTGGTTTGATCCTGCCAAGTTCCTAATTGTTCCTGCAAAATTTTGAAGGAACCGATGCCTTTTTATTTTATAAGTAATCAGTATTCAATCTACTTTATTTTAGCAAAATTTTGAAGGAACCGATGCCTTTTTATTTTATAAGTAATCAGTATTCAATCTACTTTATTTTAGCTCTTTGCAAAAATGGCTTTTGTTGATTTCTGTTATTTTTGTTAGGCCCTCTGATTTTATTAGAAGCTTTGTTTAGAATGTTACAAGCACAAACTTCGCAGAGGTAATTGAAATATTACTGTTTTGTTGGCTATATTCAACCGACTATATCATGTACATTAATACACACTTTTTTGCTGGTAGGATCCCATAACTTTGAAAATAATTCACTCCTTGTTGTTCTGTGGAAGGAAAATTCCACATTTTAATCACTTTTTTTTTTAAAATGCAAAAAGCAAGATATAGAAATAAAGTTCTTTTCATAAAAACAAAAGGTGGCTTGTTGAGAATCAGTCGGGGTTACATCAAACAAAAGTGTAGATGTTATGAGTGTGTTGTCATGTCACATTTATTCATAATTAGCTCTAATCTTGCTGCTTGGCAACAGTTTCATGGTCAATATGATAATATGTAGGTATCTACCAACCTTAAGATTTCAGTTAGAAAATAAATATAAATTGAATTTTTTCTTACTTTGTGACATTATTATTACTAATTATAAACACTTAGTAAAAAAAAATTAAAATTTAGTTAAAAAACTGCTTTGCTAAAACACTTTTCATTTTGGTACAAAGCTCAATCAGCCACTTTCCAGTATGTAATTTCAGTTTGATAGGATATGGTTAAAAGTTAAAGTTTCCATAGGATATGGTTAAAATTATAATAAACAACACTTCTTTCATTCAGGTGGCCATAACATAAATTTTTAGTTATATTTGAATGTTATAAATTTGGCAATAAATACTGGTAAATTTGATGACTAACTACAATGGCTGCTTTAATAAGAAAGTACCATATAGATTTATCCAAAAAAAAAAAAAAAAAAAAAAAAAAAAAAACTTACCACGCCTATATCTGGTGGATACAATGATTCATAAATGCAAATGAAGCTAATTATTGTAACAAAACTTCCCAGATATAAAAATTGTTTCCAGCTAAAAAGAAATATCAAAAAGCAATTATTGATAGTAGAAAAAGTGCATAGTAAATGCAAAAATTAATATTTAAAATACTCACAGAGGTGTCCTCATTTCTTGCTGGAAATTTATTTTATCTTCTAAATACATATCAAAATCAGGATGAATCTATGTATAAAGAGTAATTAAGGAAGGACTTTCTCATAATACAATGTATCACAGATTACTATTACTAGAATTAATTTAAAAAATTAAAAAGTGAAAGTAAAAAAGATATATGCATGGAATTATTTAAAATATTTTTAATAAAATATTAAAAACTGCAGATGTATATGATTATAAGTATTTTGAACTTATTATAAAATATTTTAAAATTCCTATACTTATTCTATACATTCAAAGTTCATAAGCAAATACAGCATCACAATTTTTTTTAAAACAAAAATATCCCAATATTATTTCTGCACAATATGCTGCTGAAAAATCAATCAGTTACAGACAAAATAATGAGAAATTCAGAACCAAAACCATAAAGACATGAAAGAAATGAAATTTAAAGCCAATAAAATCCCTATATCTTCAATAAAAAATGTAAAAAAAAAAACCATCACCTCAGCATTTTTAAACCATTTATCTCCTGCTAAATAGTTTTCATGTAGGGTTCTACAAAATATCTTGTGTTAAGCCATGTGCCTTGACAAAAGCTAGTGAATTTTATTGTTTTGTAGCTTTTTTAAGTTGTAAATCGTTTATTATTTTATTTATTGTTATCGTTTATTATTTTACTTATTTGTATTTAAAGACTTAGCAACTGATTTCCGCATCAGGAGATTTTCTTTTATTAGCAACAATTTAACTTTAGAAACATAGATCCTTTTTTTTTTTTTTTTTTTTTTTTGGATATTCATTTGGGGCCATCTTTCAGTGTTGAAGAAATAATTGATGGTCTTTCCCCTTTCTGATTAATAATATTGGTTATTTTACATTTTGAAATTTTAATACCATGCATTTCAAATGTTTTTTAAATTATGGAATAGAAATATTTCTCAATATTTGGAATATTCTATATGTTTAGAAACATAAAAACATATCCTTCAACACAGCTTGTTTACATGCAGCATTTTGAATGACAAATAAATTTAAAAGATAATATTTCTAATTTCAAATAATAAGCTGTTACCAGAAATTTTTATTCCAAAACTGCTTTAAAAAAAAAATCCTTATTGAAATCATTCTAAAAATGTCTAAATACCCACTGTATAATTTAAAGGTAGAAAGCTTTACACCATCTATTTTGTACTTCACATTTATATTGCCTTCTATTTTATATGAATTTTAAAACTAGAGAAAAATGCATTCTTTTAAGTACGCATCAACACTATCAATAGCATTAGTCTGTCTACCAATAATTCCATGACGTGCTGTTTTTTCTAAACATTTATTACATATGTGCCAAGATATGCAATTTAGCAACAGGGGATGTAACAAAGAGAAGTAGGTATTTCACTGTGAGAGAGTAAGCATAGTATTTTGAAAGCTCTTAGGAAAAAAAAAAAACTCTGGATTATGGACTCATTGGGAAGTCCACTGAGTGTTTGTTTTTTTAAAATAATAATAAATATATAGTCTTAAAAACATTCATTTCTATGTATGGCCTTGTAAATAAATTTTAACTGTTCAGCAGGGTAGTGTGAAAAAGGTAAAAAAAAAATTTTTCAAATTTTATTACTTCCTGACCGAACAAATGGTTCTGTTCGATGAAAAAAATGCACAGTAAAAAAATTGCAGCTCAATTATTCATCATCTTCAGGTTCCACATGAGGTAAATAAATAATAATAAAAAAAATCTCAATGTTAATGAAAACATCAAACTATTTTTAACAATATTTTTAATGATGTTTTTTACAACATCTTTATTTCCTGACTCAGCTTATGGTTGTAACTGATAAAAAAAATTCCAGTAAAAAAGTTTCAGCTTAATCATTTGTCATCTTTATGTTCCACAAGAGAACGAGAGAAATTCATCTTGGTGTCAAACTTCATAAATACGTTCCAATACTTGATTTGATTGCGTATGGATCCATCCCTGGCTTCTGCACCCCATGTTGCTAAATGACGCTCCTGTCACCAGTCTTACATGCCTCTCTACTATTTGAGAATGGCAAGAGAACTTTCCTATTTCAAACTAAGAACCGCTTCTAATCAATCTTATATCTTTGTAACTGAAGTTCAAGGTAGCTGGTGGTTCCAAGGGATTGTCCCAATCAAATACAAAATTCTCCTCTGATTTGAAATTTAATCTGGGAAGCACAAATTGTCATATTTCCCCTTTCCAGTTAATTTTTCTTGTTTTCAGTACACTTTTCAGGCCAAGTTCACGAATATGTGCTCGTTCAACTTCCAGCATCGCCAAAAGGATGCTTTCAGGGTAAGCAAAATAACAGTTCCTCTGAATAACTTTATGAACAACTGCCTTAAAATTTTCTGGCAAGAATCAATTTTTCTTAATCATTCTGTGCACATGACGTGCTCCATGTGTGTTGCTCTCGGGATTTTTTTAAATTTCAAACCAGGATGGCATATAAACTTTTATAACATATTTGGCTAGTAGTTTCAAGTCATTCTGTTGGTTCAGCAGTTGATACATTAAGGCAAAACATTCTGTTGATTGTAGTGAGCCATCTTAAGAAGGCCATCTTCCCAGGACTCCTGTCTGTTAGGTCTGAAAGGCCTTAGAAATATCAACAAGGTATTTTTGGTCAGTACTGAGGTCTTTTTTGTCAATTTTGGATAGATCAATTGGAATAGGGACATAACCTGTCATAGGAAGGGTTTCACATGTTTTCAGAGAATTTCCTACTGTTCCAGAAAATTGTTGTGGTCTAGATATATTTCCATCAATCTTCTGGAAAAGATGATGAAGAGGCAGTTCATTGGTAAAAACAACAATACTACAAACTAGTGCAGTTTATGACCAACAAAAGATCTAAAAAAGATGCACTTCTAGTTGACACCATCTTAGTCCAACATAAACAGTGACTGATAAAACAGGATTGGCAAAACACCGAACAACCAACTAATTAACAATAAAAAGTTGAAAGATCATGAAAGCCACATGACTGCTTACCCCAAACTAGAACTAATACATTCAAACCTGTTTTTGTGCAATACATATTTCAGAGCACAATCAGTATACCACACAAAAAAAGACAGCGCATAAACAGGTTTGAGTGTAGTCAGATTAGAACTTGTTCTGGTTCTAGTGGCATATTTTGGCATTAAATCTGGTACTTTGGTGTGGGAAGCAATTCCTTGTGCTAATAGTGGTGTTTTTGACAAAGCAACTCATGAAAAAGGCAAAAAAGTATTTAAAAAGTCAGTATAGATATTCACTTGAGGTGTGGAATCTCAAGATGCCAATATTTTGGGCTGACATGTAAACACAATGTGTTCTAGCCAATTTGGAACCATACAATGACTCAGGCAATATGAATTTTTTTTAAAGTGTTTTCTCTCCATCCTATTATTCAGTTGTTGGAGGGGGGGAAATGTGAATAAAGAACCAGATAAACTTTATGAAAAATTGGCACAAACCACAAGGATTACATAATATGTAGGATATTTGTGAATAATTTTATGAATTATATTTTATATTCATATATGGATTACTATTCATGTATTGGATTTTCAAGGCAAGAAATTTTTATTACTTTTGTATTAAAAATGTTCTACAAAGCTAAGAAAAGTGATCTTAGACTGGTTACAGAGAAGTTAAAACTGTATTTCAAGATTAAAAAACTGTAGATTTAATTGCTCTATTTGAGAATAATCAAAAGTTTAAAGAAGAATGAGAATCTGCAAAAGATTTAATTGGGTTAGTAAATTATGATTGAAAGGCTAAGCTAGAAGAAGAAGAAGAAGAAAAAAAAGAAAAAAAAAGAAAGTTTAAAACATGAAGAACAAAGATAGATAGAAATAGAAAAAAATTAAATTAGAAATATTGAAAGCCCAAGAACAATTAGAAAGGCTTAATATAGAACAAATCAAATTAGAATCAGAATGCACCAGAACTGAAATAAATTGGAATATTTCAGTAGGATATGAAAATAAAACATTTTTGATAAAAAATATCAAAACCAGAATCTTCAAAGCTATTTTTCTCTTCCTTAAAATGTGCATTTAGGATAAAAAACATTCAAGATGAAATTAAAGAAATACTCCTGAATTTTCTAGGAGTAAAGGCACTAATATTTTAATTTTTATTATTGAAGATAATTTAAAAAAAAATGAAATTGGGAATTCTAAAGCATGAACCTACTGTGCAAGCTTCTTTAGATAACTTTAGAAAAGCTAAGCAGCAACTAAATGAAACATGTACAGTTCCCGTCAAGTCTGACAACTAACTGGGATAATTACTGCAAGTTATGAAACCTAAGAGATTTTTTATCCTTATAAAACTACGTTACAGATAAACTATATTGAACTCTTGATTTTAAAACTGTGTCGCAGAAAAACATGGTAATAAATGGTTTAAACTCCTTGAATATAACTTGATAATTTGAAAATACATTACATTTTTATATTTAATTGGAAAATAATTTAATATCTAAAGTTCAAAAATAATGCTTACAGGTTCACCATAATTTCTTTTCAAAGAATGAAAATCATACACTTCAAATGAATTACGAAATTCCATATGCACAGGTTCAAATTTAGGATAATCACCAAAGCCTTCCTCTTCTGGATATGGTTCATAATCTTCAGGAAGCATGTTATACTTTTTTGCAGCTGCAATTCTCTCTTCTTTAGTTCTAGGATAAGGCCCTGGTTTCCAGTCCTTGTTCCAAGCTTAAAAAATATATTTTAATAGTAATTTCATAAAGCATACAAACTAATCCCCTAAAAATATTTAATTAATTAAAATGAACTGCAATTTAAAAACTTCAGATTACAATTGAACAACTCAAAACATTCACCATTAAAATAAAAAAAAGTTTTCAATTTAAAAAATGGAAATTTATAAGATTAAAAATAAATTTCAATCTGATTATAATATGCTGATTAATTGAACATTTTAAATAATTTTAAGCTAAACTGCTGAAATCAGTGCATTAGTTTAAGAATTAATCCTCCAGGAGTTCAAGATGTAGAACATAAAATCATATATTTAAAATTAACTTTCAAAACAGTAGCACCAAAAAGTAAGAAAAGAGTTTACCTTTAACATTACTGTAATACGAGTTACAATAAAAGTAAATGTATATAATTATCCTATAAAGAAAAGGCTTAATTATTTAAAGCACAGCTGTGTATTTATTTCCCTGGATATTTAATGCATGAGGCTTGCAAACATGTATTTCCTTAAATCCTATTGTCTGAATACTTATTATTTTATCATGATGCTAAATCATACACTTATACCAATGTTTAATTTATAAGATTAGAAATACTGTAGCCCTATGGAAGACTGTCATAGAAGATGAAAATAAATAAATAAAATAAAAAAAATTCATTAAAAAAATCTGAAAAGTTTCACTCTTAATAGTCGCCCAACAATGCTTGCTCAGGTTTTTTTATGCTCTCCCTAAACTTGCAGTCTACCAGTCTGCTGTTACACTCACTTCTACTAATTCATTTTTTCTTTTTTGGTCTTTAAGCTTTGTTATTGAGTATAATTTCTTCGCACTTACACCATATACAATGAAAGAGCAAAATCAAGAAAATTTTAAAAGCAGTAACAATACATGTTTAGAATTCCCCATGCAACATTACGTATACAACATTTCTCAGTTCATCATATCAATGTTCAGTTTTTTTACTGATGGCTTTACAAAACTTTTATCTTTTTATTATTAACATTTTGTGTGATTACTTTATTTATTGAATATTACATTCAATTTATTTATTAAATATCATACCACATAAAATTCAATCCAACAGCAAAATCACAAAATATTTTTAAAAAAGGCACATCTTTAGAGTTTCAGATAAACATTTGTGCGCTGGAGATAAAAATGTTTTATTCCATACAGTGCTGCCATCATTCACTTTGAAATCCTTGAGTTTGTTAATCAAAAATTCATTAAAGTTTTACAAAATATGAAAGAGATAATAAAACAAATTCCAAATACAGGCTTCCAGGTAACCATGTCCAGGTGGAAGACTATGTAATTCAAAATTAGATGGCTTTAGGTACCATTATTCTTTCACAATGCAAAAAACATACATACACTCATGCAGATTCTTTATTATTAAATTTCTTTAAATATAATACAGGGGGATGATATTTGGTGACAACAATCTGAAAAGTGATACAATGCATTTACATAATTTTGATGCAAAATGCTTTTTCAAGACTAAAATTGCATTCAGGATTAATGTCCCTTTCGGGCAAAATAATCAACAATTAAAATAATTAAACTATTAAAAATAAAATTAAATAAAATGTTAAGAGATAAAAAATAATAAATTATAAAATGAATAATAGATAGTTAAATGAAATACAAATTCTTATCTTATTCAGAACTCTAGATGGGATTACAGTCTTGCTCAAAAACTAAGAAATAGCTGAACCGGACTCCGGATATATTTAAGCCTGAATATAATGTACTTTCAAGGGATAACAGAAATAAAGACCATTCTTTTTTCAGCACATCAATGAAAAAAGTGAAAACCTCTAATAAGAATAAAAAGAATGCAGAACCAATATGAGAGTATAGAAGAAATTTTAACGGAGGATATGTTGGTATGAAAACAAAGAGAAAGGAGTTCAACACTTTCTTACCACTATCTCTCACTAATATAATTCTACCTGTCAAGCAGAATGTGACAAGAGGAAAATATTTTCACCAAATCTGACAGGTTAGATGAGAATAATGTAACAAGTGACACTTTTCATTCCTCATACAGTCAAAAGTCATTAATCCGGACTCGTCGGGACTTCGGCGATTCCAGATTATTGATTTTTCCGGATTATAGATCATCAGTTTAAATCTGGTAAGATGGCATGCAGAAATTATAAAATTAAAAATATGAAACCGTAATTTATGAAATAAAGAACAATTATGATCTAAAGGGTATCAAAATTTACAAAAAAAAAAAAAAAAAAAAAAAGCTTAATATTTATTTGTTAACTTTATTAAACATTTCTTTCAATGTAAGTTGTTTAAGTTGCTTCGTTTTTTATGTGATAATACTTTCTCTTTAATTCTATAAACAGACATAATTTCTTGTTCAGTTACGAAGTTCCGCTGTTCAAGTTCTATAATTGCTGTGTCGAGAATACCGACTAATTTGTCAATCGAAATTCTTTCGCTTTCAATAACATCTGTGTCACTTTCTTCGCTCTCGGATGCGAATTATAATGATGAGGAATTTTATTTAAATCATATCAAAGACGGAGTACATCGAGATGAAATAGTACATTTAGTAAGGAATTATAAGCCAAATAAAATAAAAACATCTGCCCTGAAGATAAGGATAGTGCTGACAGATCAACTTCCAATTCATTGCGCACCGAGGCGTCCCCCCCCCGTCAGAGCAGCGTGAAATTTATAAACAGATTTCGGAATGGTGAGAGAAACAAAGGATATGCCTTTATCCATTTTTTGCAGCAATTCTACTTTTTGTTTAATGGAGTTCGAAACATACTTTTGCTTTGTAGATCCTTTACATATTAGTAAATATATATCAGAAATTCTATTTGACATAATCGAAAGTTCAAGCTTACTTTTATAAAATTGCTCTATCAGTCTGCAAAAAATAATACGCCGGATCCAATTCGAAGATTAAGGAACAACGCAATCTGCAACATTATCTGAATTAGATAATTTTAGCTTAGCTTATACCGTCCATTATACATTAAACACGCATTCGTAAACGTATTTTGCGCTTGTGCACACGCATATTCGCAGCCATAAAGGTCTTACGCGCACGCGTAAACGCGACGCATGCGCAGAAAGTTTGTAGCTTTGAGGTCCAGATTATAGATCATTCCGGATTATGGGTGTCCATGTTGGAAAATATAGCTTATTTTTAAACCTTTTACTGCATCATCTCTCCTCCTTGAAATGTTTATTTAGTTTAGTCCTTATTTTAATATAATATAGTAGTTACTTCTACTTCTTTTCTTGCTGCCACTGTTTGCATTGAAAACGGACTGTTTCAACCTAATTGAGATGCAAAAACGAAACATGATTTACGTCATCTGAAAAGCCGATTCGTGCCGATAGCTGATTGGTTGCCATGAGATGACGTCATTCCTACTTCTGCTATAAGTATCTCGCGTCGCTCTGGCTCAGCCCTTCTAGTTCCTGGTTTCCCGGCTGGTGTGTGAGCGGTTTCCAGCCCCTTCAAAAGGATGTATGCAGTCCAGTGAAAGGATGCCTTGATTCCAGTTTGCGAGATGATGGTTCCAGATTAAAGTTCTTCGGTACCAGAGGCTATCCTGTGAGTGACTGCCGTGGGTGGCATCCATGTTTCTTCAACGAAGGCAAAATTAAAAATACGTGAACGGCGACGACTCCTTGTGTAAACGGAGTTAGGCCGGTTATAAGTGTTTTCACATTTAAATTTTCAGGTGTTTTTCTTGACCATTGATTATGGACTTATTTAATGGGTAGCCAGCTTTATTTTTAGGCCGCATAGTCACTGTTTAGGACATTTTTTGTTTGTATAGAATGCCAGTGTTTTGGAGTACAGGTAAAAATATTTGATGAATAATGATTAGATTATATTTTTCCTAATACTCTAATATTGTTGACATTTATTTTTGTGTTTTTATTCTTTATTATATTGTTAATAAATTGGTTAAGTTTAAAATCTTTTATTGTCTTCAATGTCTGCACAACATAACTCAGGGAGCTTTCATTGCTACCACTGCTAAATGTTTAATTTCTTTAAACTTTAAACTTTGTTTAGCATCATTTTGGTTATGGGCCACCAGCTCCTGAGTTATTTTTAGTGCAGACTTTTGAAGTTTAAAGTTAATTTAGGACTTAAGAGATTGGGGGGCGATTTTTGTTAAAATTCAAATATGGCTACTGTTAGTGTCATGCACAATATTGCTAAACTTGATGCATGTAATTATTTTACATGGTCCAAAGATATGAAGTTTGTCTTGAATGAAAAAAATGCATGGCTTTTGGTCAAAGGTATTGAGAAATGTCCTGATTTAGATGATGTTAAGGGTATTGCAAAAGAAATTATTGCCGACTATCAAAATAGAAGTCGATTGGCATTATCGTTAATTTATATGAATGTAAGCCCTGAATATAGAAATTTGATATGTGAAATTGATGACCCGGTAGTGGCATGGAACACGCTTGCCAAATATTTCCAGCCAGATTATCGGTCAAGACATATGTCCCTGTTTTCAGAGTTCTTAAATTGCAAAATCAAGCCAAATGAAAGTATTAGTTTCTTTTCTTCTAGATTAAAATGCGTAACTGAACAGTTAGCTGATATTAATCAGGCTGTAAGAGACTTATATATAACGTTTCCAGTTTCTTAGGTTCCTTCCAGATAAATTTGATCAAGTAGTTCAGAATATTTTGAGGTGGTCAGATGAAAAGTTCATTTTTAAAAATGTTGAACTTGAAATTCTAGCAGAGGAAACGCGTCTTAATTTAAGAGAGATAGATAGGGAAAATTCCAATACGACTATAGAAGTACAAAGTACTCACTGTGAACCCAAATTTAAGCAGATTAAAGGGCTCAAATGTTATAAATGTGGCCGTCCAGGTCATATTCAAAAATACTGTAGAATGAGAGGTAATTTTTCCAGATCACCCTCACCTGCTTCTTCTGTTTCCTCAGCTGTATCTAGTAGTAATAAAACATCTTCTAAGTGTAAGAATAAACCCAAGTTGAGTAAAAGTAATAATTCCCATGCACAGTCCCATTTTATAGCTCAAGCCAATGTTAACAATTTGGAAGAAAATGATGATAGTTGGATCTTTGATACGGCTGCATCTCATCATTTTTGTAAAAATTGTGAATTGTTTGATACTTTTTCTCCTGTGAAAAATGAGAATATGCTAGTAGCTATTGATGGGGTAACTTTTCCAATTCATGGGAAGGGTACTGTTAAAATGAAATTTGGGGATACGGTTATTTTGCTTAAAGATGTGTTATATTCACCTGAACTGAGACGAAATTTAATATCTGGACCTAGGGTGGATATCAATGGAGCGAGATTTTATGGTAAAAATGGGCAAATTAAAGTTACTGATGATGAGAATTCAACTTTGTACAAGGCTAAGTTGATAGGAAGTAACTATCATGTGTTCCCATAAATAATCAAAAAGGGGGGCAAATCTGTAAAATTTGAGGCATCCACAGTTCAGCATAATAATAGTGAATTATGGCATGGTCGGTTTGGTCATATAAATTATGATACTATTGTCAGGACTAGTAAGAGACATTCAGTTCGAGGTCTTCCCGTGTTAAAGCACTTACCTAATTTGTTTTGTGAACATTGCCAAATCAATAAGCAAAGACGAATCTCCTATGCACCTTTAGAAGGTATTCAAGTAAAGAGACCGCTTGAAAGGGTTTTCTCTGATGTATGGGTAACTATTAACATTCCAGGTAGGAATGGTGAACGTTATTTCGTTTCCTTTATTGACGAATATTCTCGTTATGTGGTAGTATACCCCATTGTGGAGAAAAGTCAGGTGTTTGAAGTATTTGAAAGGCATATAGCACGTGCGGAAAGATCTTTAAACCTTAAGTTGAAATACTTTAGGACTGACAATGGGCGAGAATATGATAATGATCAATTCAGGTCATATTGTAATAAAAATGGTGTACAGCACAAATTTACAGATGTCTACACTCCAGAACAGAATGGAGTTTGTGAGAGATTTAATCAGACAGCTCTCAATAATGTGCGTGCAATCTTACACGATAGTGGAATGAGTTCCGAATTTTGGTCAGATGCAGTAATGTATTTTGCATATTCATTTAATAGAATTTGTCATAAGGGCCAAGATAGAACCCCATTCGAATTATACACTAAGCGGAAACCATCAGTACGTCATCTTAAGGCATTCGGAACGATTGCCTATGCGGGAATTCCAAAGGCTAAAAGAAATTCTAAACTTGATCCAAAGGCAACAAAGGGCCGATTAGTTGGGTACAGTGTACGAACAAAAGGGTACAAAATTTGGTTGGAAAATGAGCAAAAGGTAGTAGAAACCCTAAATGCTACTTTTAAAGAGTCGATTGGAATGCAGAAAAGTGGCAGTGGAGCTGCACTGGGCACCCTACCTGATTTGGAATCTGAAGAAAGGGTAGAGTTCCAATCTACTGACACTCCAGTTGGCTATTTTCCTGAAATAGAGTAAAGAACCGATACCAATGTACCTTCTTCTACAATTGGCACTGACACTCAATCTACATTGAGACAAGTAACTTGGCTTCGTAAACCTGTTCCAAGGCCAGACGGCACTCGTACGGATGTGTATTATTTTGAGAGGGGGTGTAATCAAAGACTACGATCACCAAATGATGTAGAAAGGTATTGCACTGAACATAATATTCAGTATGATCCTACCTTGTTTTATTTCAAGGGAAGCAATACTTATAGTGGTGAAATCGACCCAGCTGGTACTTCTTCAACATCGTATACCCGAGATAGCTGACTAGATGTTTCAATTCCAAACACTTATAACCAGGCAATGAAATCTGCAGAAAAGCTTAAATGGATAGAGGCAATGGAAGAGGAAATGGCCAACATGCGAAAGCATAAGGTATGGCATCTTGTTCCACTTCCTAAAGACAAGACTCCACTAGGTTGCAGGTGGATTTTCAACATTAAACGTGATGAATTTGGAAACATTGTTCGTTTTAAAGCTCGTTTAGTGGCTCAGGGTTATCGGCAAATTAAATACTATACCTATGATGAAACCTACTCTCATGTAGTCAACTTTTCAGTAATAAGGCTTTTTTTCTCTCTTTTAGTTGCACACCTTGGATGGGCAAATATACAATGTGACGTGAAAAGTGCCTATCTCTATGCTCCTTTATCAGAGGAAATTTACATGTCCCAACCACAGGGTTTTGTAGAGCGAGATAAAGAAACTTTTGTATGTCATTTAGATAGAGCCTTGTACGATTTGCATCAGAGTGGCCGATTATGGTACTACGAGTTGGATAGAACACTATGTAACCTAGGGTTCATCAAGTTTGAGTGGTGTAATTGTGTCTATCATTTTAAAGATTTTGTCATTCTGTTGGTTTATGTTGATGATATAGTTCTGTTTGGGAAAAGTGAAGTTCAGGCCAAAAGGATATTAAAAGTCCTGAGTTCACATTTTGATTTGAAAATTTTAGGTAAAACAAGAAAGCTTCTGGGTGTGGAATTTGAATATGAGAAAAATAGTGTTTTAATTCATCAGCAATTATATATAGAAGACATAGTTGATCGATTTAAGTCTTTTAAAATACAAATTACTTCCCTTCCAATAGTTAAAGGTGTGACATACTCAAAGTCTCAAAGTCCCAGTACACAAGAAGAAACGACTGAAATGATGAATTATCCTTATAGAAATGTTTTGGGATGTCTCTCGTTTCTTTGCAATCGTACTCGTCCGGATATAGCTTATGCTGTTAATATATTTTCTCAGTTCCAAAGCAATCCTGGTAAGTTTCACTGGGAAGGATTACTTAAACTTTTAGGGTACGTTTCCAATACCAGACAGCACAAACTCAAGCTGGTATGCAAGGAACTGAAGCTTAATATATATTCTGATTCGGATTTTGCTTCAAGCAGGGATGATATGGTGTCTATTGGTGGACAAATAGCTTTGTTGGGAGAATCACCTGTATTTTGGCGTACATTTAAAGAAAGGGGAGTGAGTTTATCTACTATGGAGGCTGAATTTATCTCCATGACTGAATCAGCAAAAGAATTAGTTTGGTTTAAAAACATTTTGGATGAATGCATTCAGTTTAAAATTGCAAGTAACTATGTTTCGAGGCCAATATTGTTTGCTGATAACATGGCTGCTATATGTTTTACAAAATCACCCATTGAAAACTCAAGGACAAAACATATAGATGTGAAACTATTTTTCATTCGTGATCTATTGAACAGGGAAATTTTTGATTTAAAATATGTCCCAAGTAAAGATAATCTGGCTGATCCCATGACAAAACCGCTGACTAAGCATAACCTGGTAAGATTTTGTGGAACAATTTTCTAATGAAATTTGTTTTTGTGTGTATTTAAATTAAGAGTTTTGTTAATTTGAAAAATATGTTATAAGTCATATTGTGATGGATATTAGGTAAATGTAAAAATGTATAGTGTAGAATGTTGTATGAGTGACCAGGGCCCTGGGTAAATGTATTGAGCGTATGATCATATATATGACTTTGTATTGTTTTGTAACATGTTGGACTTTCTTGCTACGGTAAAAATTTTTGAATAATGGGATAAGATTTTCCCAAAGAAAAATTTTCTTAAAAATTTCTGAATGAAATTGTGATATTTATTTATTCTTGTTTTGAATTTTGTAAAGATACTGGCATTCGGTTTTTATTTCAGGTCGGAGATGATGATGCGGGGGGCATTTGTTGGAAAATATAGCTTATTTTTAAACCTTTTACTGCATTATCTCTCCTCTTTGAAATGTTTATTTAGTTTAGTCCTTATTTTAATATAATATAGTAGTTACTTCTACTTCTTTTGTTGCTGCCACTGTTTGCATTGAAAACGGACTGTTTCAACCTAATTGAGATGCAAAAACGAAACATGATTTACGTCATCTGAAAAGCCGATTCGTGCCGATAGCTGATTGGCTGCCATGAGATGACGTCATTCCTACTTCTGCTATAAGTATCTCGCGTTGCTCTGGCTCAGCCCTTCTAGTTCCTGGTTTTCCGGCTGCGTAATGGCAGACCGCACATTGAGTTGAACAATGTTAAGCAAATTTCGCTTACTGCGCATGCTTGATGGTGTACCTTTGGCGCGGGGAGAAATACTGGCGACTAAGCAACCCTACGCTAGCTTATTCGTGATCACCATAGCTGTCGAGTGTGTTCGAATGATGTTTACAACTGTAATGTTGTGGAACTTTGCGTATTAGTTATTTTAACGTCCATACCGATTGCACTTGCTTATTTTTCTAATATATATTTCATTGTAATTTGTCAATAACAGTGCATTTAATATTTGTTAACATATGCTCGTAATAATTTGTTATTTAAATGTAATTTGTTTACATGTTATAATTTAGTAATTGTAAACTGGAGTATGTCGCTTAGTTTGTTAGCGTATATTCGCGCTTTTATTTTCTCATTTCAAAGAATTTAATAACTAGCATTAAGGAATTGTAAAATTTCTTCAGTGTTATTTGCAAGCACTTGTTATATTCCTCAGTGTTTCTTTATGTATGTACGAATGGAACGTATGGTAAATCCTGAATTGTTTTTATTGCTTAAAAGTATAATGAATAAATTTTCAACTAATATATCCTAAATTTCAGTCTTTTTCTGAACGAAAATTTGTACAGTTCCAAAGGAATGTGCAGAATTTCATAGGTATTATATTTTACATTTTGAATGCAAACACTGCTTCACAATACTTCGCAATAATTTCAGCTTTCTAGTTGTTTGAGCAGTACAGCAAAAAATAATATTTTAACACAGTAATTAATTTACATTTACATTATACTCTACGAAGATTTAAACGCCAGATTTGTTTACAATCAGATGGCGGTACATCTACCATATACTGTATTTATCTTCTTTTCAAATCGCGCCAACATAGTAATTACGCCAAATTGTTTTCTGGGTATGCGCAGTATGCGACATTCGTTTAACACTGTTCAACTCAATGTGTGGTCTGCCATTACGCTTCCCGGCTGGTGTGTGAGCGGTTTCCAGCCCCTTCAAAAGGATGCATGCAGTCCGGTGAAAGGATGCCTTGATTCCAGTTTGTGAGATGATGGTTCCAGATTAAAGTTCTTCGGTACCAGAGGCTATCCTGTGAGTGACTGCCGTGGGTGGCATCCATGTTTCTTCAACGAAGGCGGAATTAAAAATACGTGAACGGCGACGACTCCTTGTGTAAACGGAGTTAGGCCGGTTTTAAGTGTTTTCACATTTAAATTTTCAGGTGTTTTTCTCGACCATTGATTATGGACTTATTTAATGGGTAGCCAGCTTTATTTTTAGGCCGCATAGTCACTGTTTAGGACATCTTTTGTTTGTATAGAATGCCAGTGTTTTGGAGTACAGGTAAAAATATTTGATGAATGATGATTAGATTATATTTTTCCTAATACTCTAATATTGTTGACATTTATTTTTGTGTTTTTATTCTTTATTATATTGTTAATAAATTGGTTAAGTTCAAAATCTTTTATTGTCTTCAATGTCTGCACAACATAACTCAGGGAGCTTTCATTGCTACCACTGCTAAATGTTTAATTTCTTTAAACTTTAAACTTTGCTTTAGCATCAGTCCGAATTAACGACTTTTGACTGTATTTGGTCGCGTTATTCCAAAAATCAGAATGTGCTGTTTCCTAAGCGAAGAGAATCACATTGGAACGAAAAATTTACCCATTGGCATAAACTGCTTGCAACTTCCTGCAGGGTAAACCTTTGATATGCGAGTGTGATCTCTTTTTTCTAATCCTCTTGCTGCATATCCTACAATTTCCATGGGCAATGTAGAAGTAGCAAAATCTGTGCAACCCACGATTTACATTTTCCCCATCTATTTAACTGTGCAGCCCACTCTTTTCGCATTCACAGTTTCAGTTTGGGTTTTCTGTGATGTTTAATTGTTTATTCAGATCTGGGTTAACATATGGCATTAGTTGTCCATATTTTTGCGAAACATGCTAACATGTTTTGCACTACTTCGCATACTGTTTTCAAAGCTCAAAGATGCCTGGTAGGAAGTGTTTTATGAGTAACATAATCTATGTTGATGATACTTATAGCAAACTTATAAGAATTTCTTGGATTCCTCTGTGGATTGATAAATCTGAAGACTGATTTTCTATTCAAAATGTTCGTCAGAGGTGCAAAACTGATATGCAAAATATTCCACCAGATCTCCTTTTCTCGGCAATCGCTGTAGAATCTCCTTTTCTTGGCAATCGCATCTCCTTTCATCATCCTTTTCTTGGCAATCACTATAGAATGCTAATATCCTTTATAAAAAAGATAACCCATTACAAAATATAAGGCTTCTAGAGTTCTATTTGCAAATTATTGAACTAAGTATTCAGATGGAAATTTCAGATGTAGTTCAACTCTCAATACCATGAGACTAACTGATCGACGTTTTTCTAGCCATATACCCCCAAATGCCATCAAGAAAGAGCCATACAGACAGTGTGCTGTGTGTTAAGAAAAATGAAACTGGCAACAAAATTCGCAAATAAATGCGAATTTGGTGCAAAGATTGCGAGATAGGACTTTGCCTCGAGCCTTGTTTTGAAGTTTATCATACTAAACTTCATTTCTAATAAATGTTTTGTACATATTTTGTATATTTTCATTAGTATACACATTTTATCTTTGTATTCCATTAAATAAATCATAATTTAATCAAGATTTATTTTTCAAAATTTTGCTTTTATATGATTATTCTTCAATTTCAATTTTCTGACAAACTTTTTTATGATCTAATTCTATATTGAAAAAAAAAACTCTTACAATTTTTTTTATGTTTTAATTTAAAAATATGTGTAGATCTGATACAGTCAAAAGTCGTTAATTCGGACACCCATAATCCGGAATGATCTATAATCCGGACCTCAAAACTAAAAACTTTCTGCGCATGCGCCGTGTTGGCACATGCGCACAGGCGTTTTACGCGTGCGCGTAAGACCTTGACTACTGCGCATATGCGTGTGCACAACTGCAGAATACGTTTTCGCCTGCGCGTTTAATGTATAACGGACAGTGTAAGCTAAAATTATCTAATAATCTATTTCAGTTAATGTTAATGATTGCATTGTTCCTTAATCTTCGAACTGGATCCCGCTTATTATTTTTTGCAGACTGTAAGAGCTATTTTATAAAAGTAAACTTGAACTTTCGATTATGTCAAATAGAATTTCCGATGCTGGAACTTCCAAAGGATCTACAAAACGAAAGTATGTTTCGATGTCCAACAAACAAAAAGTGGAATTGCTGCAAAAAATGGATAAAGACATGAAGAATGTGACAGAGAAGTTAGTGGAAACGAAAAAATTTCGATTGACAAGTTAGTCGGTATTCTCGGCACAGCAATTAACGGGACTTGAACAGCGGAATTTTGTAACTGAACAAGAAATTATGTCTTTTTATAGAATTAAAGAGAAAGTGTTATCACATAAAACGAAGCAACTTAAACAACTTACATTGAGAGAAATTTTTAATAAAGTAAACAAATAAATATTAAGCTTTTTTTTTTTTTTTTTTTTTTTTTTGTAAATTTTGATACCCTTTAGATCATAATTGTTCTTTATTTCATAAATTACGGTTTCATATTTTTTTTAATTTTAGAATTTCTGCATGCCATCTTACGAGATTTAAACTGATGATATATAATCCGGAATCGCTGAAGTCCCGACGAGTCCGGATTAACGACTTTTGACTGTATATGTAATAAAAAATATGCAATTTTTGAACCTATTTTGACAAAAAAAATTACGCAGCGAGAGGGTTAACCTTTTAACTCTCATGCCCGAAATAATCTCGGGCACGGTACTGGTGTTCCAAAATGTCACGGCCGAGTATTTCTCAGGGTAATTTTTTTGTTCTTTGAGTGGATCATATTGCTATGCCTGAATATACATTGTGAGAAGTTTATTTCAGCTTCAGTTCAATAGATGGCAGAACTTTACTGAAGGTTTCAAAGGATAGAGGTTTATGTTCAAAGTTTTGTGGCATTTTTTGTTGCAAAATGGCGTCCAGTTCTTTGAAATGTTATACAGTACAAAGTCCGAAATCCAGACTCGTCAGGACTTCGGCGATTCCAGATTTGGGATTTTTCTGGATATTAGATCAACATTTTAAATCTAGTAAGATGGTACATAGGAATTATAAATTTAAAAATATGTAATCATGATTTATGAAATAATGAAGTATTTATGATCTAAAGGGTAACAAAATTAAAAAAAAAAAAAAAAAAGCTTAATATTTATTTATTTAGCTTATTAAACATTTCTTTCAAGTTAAGTTGTTTAAGGTGCTTCGTATTTGTGCTAGTACTTTCTCTTTAATTCTGTAGACAGACATAATCTCTTGTTGAGTTACATTGTTGAAGTCCTGTAACTGCTGTTTCGAGAATTCCAATTAAGTTGTCAATCAAAATTTTCTCGTTTTCAGTAACTTCTCTGTTTTCAGGTCTAGAACCATAATACAGATTTTGCTATTCATTAACTGATTGATGATTGAGAAGAATTGTCATCACAATGAAAAACCTCTTTTTTATCATCTTCATTCTTTGAGGGCCGGCACTAGATATCTTACCATGTGATGCAGTCTCTGTGAGTCCCAAATTCTGCGATTTGGTGCGGCAATATGAGCCCTGGCGCTGGTTCTGGGTTTATGTGAATAACAAATCAGTTATTCTTAATTCAAATAGCCAGAAATGTAATCTTTGGGTCTATGAGTATCATCAACAAAATGTATTTTTAGCATATGGAAAGAAATTTTTGGTAAATTTTTCCTTGCCAACATTTTTTAACGCATTTAACTTAAATCTGTAATCATCGCCAAGCATAACGTCAACATAAAAGGTTACTATACTACTTTATTATTCAATTACTAACATTAAAAAAAAAGTTTAGGCTACTACGTGAGTCATTACTCAAGTTGTCATATTTTGATAAACATGCGGTGATGAAAGAAAAATATGATAAATAATGATTCGCCAGGTTGGCATCAGATCAATAATGTACCTATGTGGAATGTTTCGGTTTGAGATGTGTGCCAAAGCAGATACGCAGCAATGCAACCAATTTACTGATCATATAAATTTATACTAAAACGATTGTTTCTTCAATAACAAGGTATTTTATTTAGTGTCGAAGTGAAATTATGAATCGGGACTCTCCAGATGTTTTATTATGTGTTGAGGAGGAAATCAAATGCACATGCGCAAAGCAACGTTGTTGTTGGTTTTGAGGTCTGGATTTACATCATTCCGGATAATGGACAACCGGATTTCGGACTTCATACTGTATAGATGATTTAGATTCTTCAATCAATGATGAAGATTTTGAAGACATCGATACTAGTGATGCAAGTGAAACTGATGAGAGTGACATTGAATGTAGCAGTAAATCAGCCGATAGCGGTGATGATGATATAGGAAATGCGAGAGACTGATGTGAAATAACTGCTTCTAGCCTATCAGGGCCTCCATGGTTCCATTTTACAGGTTTTCCAGGTGTAACTTTTTCCATAAACATAAACTACACTCCTTTAGAAAAATTATAAATGTTTCTGGATTCAAATCTAATGGATATAAATGTCAAAGAAACGAATAACTATGCAGAACAAGAAAGAAGAGCAAATAGAGCAAAAATATCAAGGTGCTCCCGCAATAAAAAATTGATCCCTACAAATGACAGAGAAAGGAAGCTATTCTTTGGGCTAATAATTCTTCAAGGTATTGCCCGGAAACCAAATAAGGCTATGTACTGGTCTCAACGAAAAGTTTTGCACACTCCAGTTTACTCAAAAGTAATGCCTGTAAATCATTTTATTTTGATTTTTCGATATTTACATTTCTGGGATAATGAAGCTGAAGAAAAAGAATATTTACCAAATTAAAAACTTTGGAAGCTGCATAATGTGATACAAAATTTATGGCAAAAGTTTTGTAACTTTTACATAACGGAAAGAGCTGCATCTGTAGATGAAAGCTTGATGCCTTATAAAGGAAGATTATCTTGGAAACAATATATTCCAATCATACATGCATGATTTGAAATCAAATTTTTTATGCTTTGTGAGGCTAAAACAGGGTATATTTGTGACTTCATTATCAATACAGGAAATAGAACTGTCTTCAATGAATTGTTTATAAATTATGGCCTTTCCACAAAAGCCATCATGCACCTATTGAATCGCTTTCTTGAAATGGTTACTGTGTGACTGTAGATAACTATTACATGTCACCCGAACTTGCTGATTTACTTATAGCCTCCAAAACAGATGTTCATGGCACAGTAAGGATAAACAGATGAGATTTATCTACAGAATTCGCTAAAAGAAAGTTGCAAAAAGGCCAAATCATAGCTTTTCAAAGAGGTAAGATTTTGGCTATAAAGTGGAAAGATAAGAAGGCTGTGTATTTGATGAGCAGTATTCATGATACTCCCATGATCAGCCCCAAAAATAAAAAAATGAAGATATACTCAAGTATAGTATAGATCGCTGTGATTAAGAACTATCCTTTCATACGACAATCTGAAAACGTCAGAAAAAATATTATAAAAAGATATTTCTACATTTATTAGACAAGGTACTCTGGAACTCATTTTTGCTCCATAAAAATGTAGTTGCGAAACATATTACATTTTTAGAATTTCAAATCCAAGTTTTTGTAGAAGAGCTTTTACATAAATATGATCATGCAGCTTCTGGACAAAAGAATCTTGGCAGACCACCTACAATAGATAATCCTGCCCGTCTTACTGAACGGCACTTTATATCCTATATTCCTCCTACTCCTGCAAAATGTAAGTCTACAAGACAATGCAAAGTTTGTTGTTCAAAAAAAGATGAAAATGGGAAAAAGATAAAGACGGAAACATGGTACTGATTGTGGAGGTTAGTTTATTACTTGGAAAAGTGTTTCCAGTTATACCACACAAAACTTAAATATTGAACTACTAATAGGTATTTATTTTTATTTATTTATTTTTTTAGAAAATAATTAAATTAATTTCTTTTAATTTTTAGAAAATAATTAAATTAATTTCTTTTAATTTTTAGAAAATAATGCTCCACTAGAAAACAACTTTATCACTTAGCGAACTTAGCCACCTCAAGCGAATATGCACTGGTTACAAAAACTTAAAATTTTTATGCATATAAATCAAAATATCAATTTTTAACTACAGTACAAAGTCTGTAATACAGAGTCCATTATCCGGAATAATCTATAATCCAGACCTCAAAGCCACAATTTTTTTTTTTTTTTTTTTTACACTCCGCATTTAATGTATAACAGACGGTATAAGTTAGGCTAAAATTACCTTTACTGATTCTAAGGCATTTCAGTTCATGTTGCAGATTGTGTTGTTCCTTAATCTTCTAATTGGATCCAACTTGTTATTTTTTGCAGACTGTTAGAGCAATTTTATAAAAAATAAGCTTGAACGTCCGATTATGTCAAAAAGAGTTTCCGATTCTGGAGCTGCCAAAGGATCTACAAAGGGAAAGCATGTTTCGATGTCCATCAAACAAAAAGTAGAATTGCTGCAAAAAATTGATAGTGACAGAGGTTAGTGAAAATGAAAAAATTTCGATTGACAAATTAGTCGGTATTCTCGACACAACAATTGCAGGACTTGAACAGTGGAACTTTGTAACTGAACAAGAAATTATGTCTGTTTATAAAATTAAAGAGAAAATATTAGCACAAAAAAATGAGGCAACTTAAACAACTTACATTGAAAATGTTTAATAAAGTAAGCAAATAAATATTAAGCTTTTTTTTTTTTTTTTTTTTTTTTTTGTAAATTTCAATACCCTTTAGATAATAATTGCTCTTTATTTCATAAATTACGGTTTCATATTTTTAATTGCATAATTTCTACATGCCAACTTATCAGATTTAAATTCATGATCTATAATCCGGAAAACCCCTTAATCTGGAATTGCCGAAGTCCTGACGAGTCCAGATTATGAACTTTGTACTGCACTAAGTATATTCTATTTTGTACTAAACATTTGATTTTTGCAATAAAAAAAATTGACACTTTATGTACCCAAATCATCAAAATAACTTGACAGTTAAAAGGTTAAAAGTCTCAACTTCTGTCCAAGGATTTGCTTCCCAGGGAAGGATAGGCATGCATTCAGAAGTCAGAATCAATTTTTAACTTCCTTTTATTATTACAATACAGTTTTTGAAATCAAAAAGGCTGTCTGCTGAAACCGTGTTCAGCTACACAAAAGAAGTGCTGCAGTCCTCTTATTTAGGACTTTAGCAAGAATTATGATTTATCTAAAAACTAAAGTACTAAAGCTGGGTTCCAGCAGAGTTTAGGCTCTGCCTTACACAGATGCACATATCAATATATACTATTCTGCTAGGTTAATATGTGTGTTTTAAATTTAAAAAGCTTGAAGAATTAATCAAATATACTTTTTAAAAAATATTTCCATACACCAGTTAAAAAAATTTTAATACTTTCTTTCTTAAAAATATAAATTATATTTAATTAAGGAATAATGCTTATTTAAAAGATGTTGCTTAAGTATCTAATCGAATATTTTAAACATCTCAGAAGGAATATAATCCACTTCTAGGTAAGCAGATTTGAGAAAGCATTAATAACAACAAATACCCATATTCATTAATGAATGTATGAAAAGAATATACTGATAACGCCAATTTTTTCCTTTTTGGGTACATATAATTAAAATAATAAACACACTGGTATATAAAAATGATAAAGTAACAACACGAAATAACTGAGCAGAAGCCATTATACTTCATTCATTTTATGAAATAATTCATAAAATAATAATTCAGTTCATATTACAGCAAAATAATTTATTACTTATACACAAAATAGTAATTTATGAAAGCTGAACATTTTATACAGCAGTTGGTAACAAAGATACATTCTCAAAGATACTTTTAATAACATTATTTTATATTATGATATGTATATCTGTGGACCCGTATAGTATATACATAAAAAATAAATTAACCTGTAACAATTTTCTATAAAAACACATTAGTAATTTGCAATTGTCAATTTCAAGATGACCTTATCAAAAAATAATCAAATTTGAAAATTAAAAAGATAAAATGCTCCAAGTTGACATGCTGAAATCAGTTTAAACTTAAATAAATGTAGAAACTTTCATAAATTATATTTAATAATATAACATACGTCTTTACTAGGAGTAAGCTTTCGCGGGAATGTGTGGATAAAGTGAGACAATAGAATTCAGTTTTACTTATATTTATACGCTATATGCAAATACATTTATTCACGCATAACACTTGCTTAGTTAGTCAAACCTTTACAGTTGGCAATACATTTACCAAAATAACATGTTAGAGTAAAAGGCCGCCCCTGCCCCCTCCCCAAAATGAAAAATTTTAAACATTTCAATGCAGATGTTTTTAAATGCCGTTTTCTGCACCATGAATCAGGGATTAATGTAAAAAATTTCTTAAGAAAAAAAAAAAAAAAAAAAAAAAAAAAAAAAAAAACTTTAAATTGTTACAATATTTGTTCAGAAATAACCCAGTATTAAAATAAAATATAACTTTCATAAACTGAAACCGAAGAAGAAAAAAAAAAAAAAAAAAATTACACAAAACTTCTCAAACCAAATAAAACTTAGATACTTTTATAAACATACCAGACAACAAAAAAGTCTGATTATTTATAGACTCACTTTGACAAAACAAGGGAGGTTATCTATCCAAGCAGAGATGCTTTTCTATTCAATATGATTTGTGTACTAGCTTGAACATATCAGCAACTAACTGCATTTAATTATGCAAAATTTATGTAAGAGTTAAAGATGAAATGCATGTAAGACAACAATGCAGATTTTTAATAATTATTAATAGCGGCAATTGTGAAAATTCTCACCTTTTTCCTAAATAATACATTTCCAATACTTTAATAACAAAATTAATTAACCAATCTGAATATTTAAAGTGGTCATTTGTTTATATACCCGTGGTAGAATGGATATTAATTTACTCACTAGTTATACTTGAATTTCGTGTGCTTTCTTTAAACGCAGGAAAAACATTCCGTTTTAATTGCATGCTAGAAGCAGCAAGCAATGCTTTTCTGAAAGGTAACATTTTTCTCTCACTAGCCCAAAATATCAATAACAGACTTTGCTTTAAAGCTCCAAGGAGCCCTTATGGCTTCGTTGCCAGAGAGAAAGAAATATAGTATGGAGCAAGGAGGCTAACCTCCCGCAGTGGCTAATCGCACCGACGGTGCGAATAGCTAACAGGCTATTCACACCACCTACATTCGCGCATGCGCAAAAGCAGCCCAGGTACCAGCATTATACGCCGATTTCCGTAAGGCAGGCGGTAGTGAGAGCGAAGGTTGTAAACCCTAACTCAGCAATACAAAGGGTTGTTAATAGTTCACCAGCAAGAGAATAATTTGCAAGTAATAATTATCAGTTACAAAGACGAGGTCAATCTATGTACAGTCGGTCACAAAAGTATTCGAACACCGGTACCCTATCAGAAAATGACAAGATGGCGTTTTTTTTTTCTCTTTCTCTCTGTGTGTCGTGTTATTCCATCCTAGGTTTTCTTCTCCCCCCATCTTGGAAAAAACTGGAAAAAATTGGTTACGATCTCTTTTTGAATGGGGAGATGCCATTTTGAGAAAAAGCTGACGACCCTATCTTGGAGAATGAACATGACCGCTCTACACACCCTTTTACTCACTCTCTCTCTCTCTTTGAATTGGGAAGCCATTTTGGGAAAAAGCAGACGACCCTATCTTGGAGAATGGAAATGAACGCCTCTCCCTCTCTCTTTGAAATGGGAAGCCATTTTGGGACCCTCTATTCTTGGGGAGGGAGAAAACTGAAGTCTGCATTTCGCTGTCTCTGAATGCGGAAAGCCCTTTTGGGAAAAGCGGACCCTCTTTTCTGATCTTGGAGAACTGGAAATGAACGCTCTACACGATCTCTCTTTGAATTCAGAAGGTATTTTGGGACCTTCTAATGTTGGAAAACTGAAATGAACGCTCTACACCTTCTCTCTCTCTCTCTCTTTCTCTGAAATGGGTAGCCATTTGAAAACTCCCTAACTTTGGAAAAAAACAGAAATGAACGCTCTACACCATCTCTCTTTGAAAAATGGAGGGGTGTCATTTTGAGACCTCCCTCCCCTAAACTTGAAAAAAAAACTGAAATGAATGCTCTACACTTTCTCTCTTTAGACATGGGTAGCCCTTTGGGGACCCTCTCCTCTTGGTAGAAAAAAAAGAACTGAAGTGAAGGCTCTACACAATCTCTCTTGGAATGGGATCCATATTTCGGGAAACGTGGATCACCTCATGCTGGAAAACTGAAGTGAACCACCAAGATTGGACTCTATATAATATTTTTTTTTTAAAAATGACATCATGACCCTCCTCCTATTTGTTATTAAAAAAATTGTTTTTTTTTTGTTTTGGTTTTTATCTTATCCCATTTCCGATGTGATTTCAGAAATGCAATTCCATAACAGTTCAATTTCATTCGAGGTTAAATGATCTAAACAGTCTTTGACCCACCCATCCGTATAATTATTTTCTTCTCCTTCCTGTTGCACCAAATTTTGTAAGTCCATATAATCATTCCATACGGGAAGGGCTGGATCCTCACAAGGCTGTCTTGAAACACTTGCAGTCTCTTTGGGATGAGTGGAGGGATCTAGGATGTCTGGACCCGGCTGTGATTCTACCTCCATGATTTCTGAACCCGTTGGAACTTGTTTACCCGGCTGAAATTCTACCTCTACGATTTCTGGACCCGTTGGAACTTGTGAACCCGGCTGTGATTCTGCCTCCATGATTTCTGGACCCGTTGGAACTTGTGGACCCGGCTGACATTTTACCTCTACGATGTCGGGACTTTTTGAAGCTTGTGGACCCGTCTGACATTCTACCTCTACGATGCCGGGACAGGTTGGAGGAGAAGAAGAAGAAGAGGATACTGGAAGAGGTTTTGTCTGTGAGGAGTCCAAAAGAGGTTGCCTGTTTGAACAAGTCGGGGAAGAAGAAGAAGAAGAAGAAGCTTCTGGATTCTGAAGTGGATCTTGCACGCCAGGTAGGTTCCGGTAAGTCAACCGTTTTTTAAGAGGTAATTTTTTTTTCTTCCTCCTCATCTTCAATTGTGATGACTTCAATTTCATTCCGTTGCCGGGTCGATTTTGTTTCGGGCCATGACGACGGTTTGGTCCAGCTCCTCTTATCATCTAAGGAAGGGATGGGTAAAGGTGGCGGAGGGTTTTCTTCTTCTTTTTCTTGAAACATCATCGGCGATTGGAAAGAAATCTCTTTCAATTGTTTCCAAAGCGAGTACGAGCACCGATCGACGAGAAAGAGACTCTTCTGGGTTGTGACGATGAGATATTGCGTTTTCTGGGGAACGACATAGTTTTGAAAAGGTCTTAGAATATATTTCTTATATTTCATCCTGTCGCTGACTTTAAAACTTCTTTCCTTCAGATTGGGGGACGATGATTCGTAATAGGCGAGAGGAGCGGCTGTGGTTTGAACAATATGAACTTCGTCCTCAGCCGTCGTTCTCACTCCAAACGTAAAATATCGTTTCGTGAGAAAAATATTCTTCCACCGAAAACTCGTGCGCGGATCTGTATATCGCCGGTCTGTTTGAATGGGCCGTCTTAAAGCTCGATCCATCCGATTCCAAGAGAAGGGAGATTCCTCTTTCGTTTGTTGCGATTCGAATAAATTTCTGTATATATTCTGAACAAGCAGGTTGGAGGATTCGACATCTTGGTTGAAAGAAACGATCGCTTGATGAGGTGGTAAATGCGGAATAAATGTCGCACAATGACACGCCAAAAAGATTTTCAAGTTGGAGATTTGCTTTAGCGTCTTCAAATCCTCCCCGTTCGAAATCTGTTGAGTTGGAAAAACGTCTAATAGCGACATGGCTCCCAATGGAAAAGAAATGATCTCGCCCAGTACTCTCGTCTTTTTATATATCTATATAGACACACATAGAGGCTCTATGACGTCCGTTTTATTTGTTTTTTTTGTTTCTCTCTCTCTTCTTTCCAAGAAATCTTATCTCCATGACCTCTTTTTCTTTTCTTAAAAAGATGAATGTGTGTGGGAATGAGGAAGTGAAAGTAATAATTTAATAAAAAAAAATTATCCAACCATGACCTTCTTTTTTTTTCAAAGTCAACCTTTCCAATCCAAGGACGTCCAGAGATAGAGGAAGCAGGGAGAGAGGAGGAGGAGGGAAGGGAAGGTCACACTCTCTTTCTCTCTATAAATAAAAGGGGAGAGCCCCAAAGTCTTATTTTTGTCCAAGTGGATCATGAGGAGGCATCCCCAGCTCACTACGTGTATTCCTTTCAAATATAAATATGTTGATCTTTCCTTTTATATCATCCAAGGAGTCGTTTACCTGAAAGCCTCCGATTTTTCAAAATGTGCGGGTTATTATACCGTGGGGAGTTATCAAAAGATGCGGGACGAATTTTTGTCCGACGAAAACGTGTTGATGGCTCGTGACATTCCACCTTTGGATGCACAAATTTTGTTAATGAAACGAGCCAAATATTTTTACACGTCCCACTTTCTAACCGTCTCGCAAATGAATAGGATTATGGATCGTCTTGAGAAGACAAAAGGGATTCTCGTTCATTTTAGTGAATGGTTGCATAAATGTTTGCACGAACCTCTCTCGATCGAGAAGACTGGGAAGAATACCTATTATATTCTTCTCGAGGACTCTCCTCCTTCGTCTCATCATAGAGAGGCCACGACTTTTGAAAAAATCCTCGAGCAAGAAAAAATAGAATGGTGGAACAACTACCCCATCCCTCTCCCCGAGCATCAAGAGGAGCCTGTTCAGAAGAAAAAGAAAAAACCTTTCCAAAAGCCTATCCTCATCCTCCTCGATAATGATGGGGATGAGGAGAAGCCTGTTCAGATTCCTCTCCGTTTGTCAAAACCCGTCGAGGATGAAAAACCTCTCCCTTCCTCAAAACCCCTTGAGGAAGAGAGACCCCTCGAGAAGGAGAAATCTCTCCCATTGTCAAACCTCCTCGAAGATGAAAAACCTCTCCATTTGTCAAAACCCCTCGAGAAGGAGGGACCTCTTCCTTTATCAAACCCCCTCGAAGATGAAAAACCTCTCCATTTATCAAGACCCCTCGAAAATGAGGGACCTCTCGATTTGTCAAAACCCCTCGAGGATAAGGGAACCAAAACTTCTCTCTCTTTCGAAGAGGAGGGACCTCTCAATTTGTCAAGACCCCTCAAGAATAAGGGAACCGAAAATCCTCTCCCTTTCTCAAGACTTCTCGAGGAGGAGGAGGAGGAGAGACCACTCCATGTCTCAAGACAGGACCCCCCTCTATCTCTTGAGGATCCGAGGGAAACGATTCCTATTGAAAAACCATCTATCGACGATCCCCAGAAAAGGTCTTCGGAGGAGATTAGACTTCCGTGTAGAAAACGAATCTGCCACAATCATCATTATCATCATAATAATAATAATATACCCCCTTCTCAACAACAGAATCCTACAACATTTGCAGATAAATGCATTCAAACCAATCCCTTTATAGTAACCCTTTTGATTGGAGAACCCGTGCATTAGCCTCGAAAAATAAAATGAGATTCTAGACTGTTTCTATGACCAGAATGTTAAGCCAATAGATAGGTCTAGCTCAGAATTTTTCTTTTTAAAAGAAAATAAATAAATAATCCAAAGAGTATTCGTAAATATAAATGGCTGTCGGCTGGAAAAAAATTTTCAGAGCTGAGAAAAATTCTCCAACTCAAAAAAAAAAAAAAAAAAAAAAAAAAAAAACTTTTTGTTAATTTTTATCATGTCTTAGACATGATAAAAATTAACGACCCTCTTCCCTTTTCGTCTGGGAATGTTGTCTCACTCTTTTGAAAAACAAATCGTGATTCATTCATGGAATGATTGCCATTAGAGAAAGGATGAGTCATGATCCATTTTTAGAAAGGGTGAGACATACTTCCCAGACAAAAAGGGAGGGTCATTAATTTTTATCATGTCTAAAGACATAATAAAAATTAACCATAAGTTTTTTTTTTTTTTTTTTTCAGCTCTGAGAAATTTTTTTCCTCCCAGCCGATTCGAGACTTTACCATTTTTTTAAGAATGATTTCTCCCTGATCTATTATTTCAAATTTCCAAGTTTCGCTTCAGAACCATCTATGCTGTTGAAGAAGTAACGTGATATATGTATTTTTTTTTAGTGAGTTCTGTCAAGATTGAATTGTGCAGGATCGACCTTGCGAATTTCTTCTCTGTGTCTTTAAATAATAATGATACCGAACTGCTTTTTGTAGAGCGCAATGGAAAAAACCTTTTGTATGGTTAGGACAATTCATGTGTTCGATCCCGTTGTATTTGAGAATCTCTTGCGTCGATCCCGAAATGCAATAAATGGATCTTTGCAACCATTTCTCTAAAAACCGCCGTTTCATTTCTCCTCGTACCCAAATCATGGAAAAAGGTTCCGTCAACATCGTTAACACCCATGGAAAACAACTGTACGGAATTTCTCCTTCGTACCACGACAAGCCGTGATAATAATCACTTGCCCACACAGCGGTTCGTTTTTCTTTCTCGGTGAGCATTTGCCATGGAAACGGGGGTTTAAAAACAAATACCCCTCGAGAAGTACCGTCCAATGTGACGTAAGCCAATTCTTTCACAATAAAGGCTCCTTGAGAATCGTAGAAACCTTCAAAGTCGAGCACGAGTTCCATGTTTTTATTTCTTTTTCTTTCCAAGGTGACCTTTATTATTATGATGATGGATGTGTATTGAGATACGCACGATATTATTCAAAAAACAAATATATATACGAATGTGACCTTTCCCAGAATTCATACGACCTGTCACGTGCAACCTTCTCTCTCTATATATATAAAAGAGGAGACGGCGAGAGAACGCTATCCATTTTTTCCTTCAGGACACACAGCGAGAGAGAGAGAGAGAGAGAGAATTTTGTTTTCTTTTTTTCCTCAATTGAAGAAGATGGACATTTTGAGTACCAAACCTCTCAAAGATTCCTACATTGTTCTGGACATGGAATACTTTCACTGTTAGGATCCAAAGACGGGAGATATATGTTTCATCTTGAAAGAACTGGGCTACATCACTTGCGATTTAACCTTGATTTTTCTCCCTCCTGTCCATTACGATGAGTTATCGTCCCGCAATCAAGCTGTGGTCAACCAGACTACAAATAACCGACACGGCCTTCAATGGACCGAGGGTCGTCTTTCCTACGAGCATCTTCCTACAATCCTGAAAATACTGACCGAAAATGTGGAGGTGATCTACGTCAATGGATACGATAAAGCCAAATCTTTCAGCAAGCTCTGCCAGCGATCCGTTTATGAGTTTTACATCCCAGGGAAAACCGAGTGGCGGAACAAGTCGAAATGCACGCGACACCAATATTTCCAAAAGATGATTCATTGTGCCGAGAACAAGGTGAGAAATTTTCGATACCATTTGATGGAGGGTAGTTACGTTTTCCGGAAATTACATTGTTACCCCTCCGAGAGCAAAGCTGTCGAAGACGAAGAGGAGGCGGAAGAATCTCCCCAGGAGAACTCGTGCGACGATGAGGAGGAGGAGGATGAACTTTCTAATAATAATAATAAATGTCTAAGTTGGGATGCTTTAGAGACCCAAGAATATTGGTCTCAACCCTTATCTCACCTAGACCTGAAAGAGGATCCTCAAGTGTACTCTTTGTGGTCCTCTTCTAAAATTTGGTCTTGGAGAGAAACCTTGAATGTTCATGAATGAAATGGTATGTAAATCCCTAGAGAAAAAAAAATAGAAAAAAAAAAGTTCCTTTTTTTTGTAATATGTTGATTTCTTTCCAATCCCATTTCTTTTCTATAACTCCACCCCAATCGACGAGAAGAAGAAGAATTTTCCAAGTTACACAAGACTTAGAAATATTTCACAAGGATTTGTAAATTATACGCTCCCACATGATATATGTATAGAGAGAAAAAAACCCTCTGTTCTCTAGCCAATACGTCAAGACTTCCCTAAACTAAGAGAGATCATGAGTACCGAGGAAACCTTAGCAGAGCAAGTGGAAAGACTTTCAAAGAGATTAGAAGAGTTAAGACGGGATAGATTTACAGTTCCGCCGACTAAAGAGGAAACTATCATCGATTTCAACAAACCGCTGTACTTTCATCCCCTACCCCAAAGAATGAGACGAATGGACTCGCCGTTGAACAGTTCCAATGAGAAACAAAATGTCACTTATTTGAATAGCCAATTTCAACACATGAATATTTCATAAGTATTTTTTTTTGTTTTTTTTCCCTAAAGCGTAGGGAGATCGGATCAGTAGTTCTTCCCTTTCCATCGTCGAAAAAGATTGGGAGGAAAAATCTTTCTCAGCTCTCTCAGAAAAATTTTTAACTTTTTGTTAATTTTTATCATGTCTTAGACATGATAAAAATTAACTCTACCCCCCTTTTGTCTGGGAATGTTGTCTCACACTTTCTAAAAATAGACCATCACCCCCCTTTCCTAAAGAATAGAATTCCAAGAATGGGATCTGGTCTATTTTTAGAAACGGTGAGACCCTATTCCCAGACAAAAGGCGGGTAGAATTAATTTTTATCATGTCTAAAGTTCAGGGTCCATCCATCTTCTTATGTGAAACGGTGACCCTGACGAGATCGAGATAAACAAGTCCTGTGAGTTGTTTTGTAATCTTGACGCGATCCAAGAAAGACTTTTTATTTATTTTTTTTGAAATAGGCGGGGGGGGGAGAGAAAATGTTCTCACGACCCTCAGATATCTTTTCATAAATATATTTTTTATCAAAGTGTTTCTTTCATTCCGATCCTTTTAAGAGGTTGGAATGACCCTGACATTTAGATGGGGTCGCGATCCCGACAGATGTCGCGCGAGTATAAAAATGTGTGTCCTCCGCGAGATTTCTTCAGAGAACAGAAGAAGACGTGAACTGAGCTGGTAAGTCCCTTTGGTCCTATGAATATGGTTATCTATAAACTCTATTTGATTCTTTGTTTTTTTTTAATAATCATAATAATCATAACTTCATTTAAAAAGACCTTTGAAACTTTGAAACTTCTTAACCCTTTGAAAAGAAAAATATCTCTTTCAAGACGACGACTCTAAAACATTTTATTGTTTTCCCCCCCTTTCTAGATCTTCCCTGTTATACATATATACCTTTTCGACTCTTTTTTGCTCCTGTTTGTGGGAGACATCACCGTATTCATCGCCATGGCGTGTTCAGAAAACTTTATCGTGCTCGATCTAGAGGGTTTCCAGTCCTACAACCACAAGAAGGGTGAATTTACCTACGTTTTAAAAGAATTGGGCTATGAGACAAAAGAGTTTTTGACCGTGGGATCGTTGACGTTTGCTCCTCCTCACCCCTTCCACCAACTGAGTGAAAAAACGCAAAAGACGAATGCCTGGCTGACGAGAAACCGGCACGGACTTCGTCGGAACGAGGGTCATATTCCCTATAACCATTTAGGACGCATTCTCCAATCGCTCACTCACAGCTTCTCCACGATTTATGTGGTGGGATGCCAGAAAGCTAAATTCTTTGCTAAAGCCTTGGATTATCAAAAACCCGTGACGGAAATTTATGTTCCAGATGGAATCATTTGGAAGTATCGGGAAAAATGTGCCCGACATCATCAAAGGATGAAATATTTTCATTGTGCGGAAAACAAAGTGCGCAACTATCGATGGCATATTACGGAAGGAGATTTTCATATCAATCACGTCTATCCAGACGGAACGGAGAAAGAGGAGAGGATTCAGGAGGAAGCAGACAATCCTCTGCAAGCTTTTGATAAGGCCTACGATCAGTTAGAGAAGGATCCGTCCCCAAAAGCGTACGATAACCTCATCCAGAAATGGGATAATCTGTCCTGTTTCCAAGTGATGGAACATCCGGATGAGCATACGCCTTTAAACTTGATGGGCTCTTCTTCTTTGTCGTCAACTTCCTCCAATAACTCGAGGAAGACGGAGGGTTGGGGAGACATACCTGAAAATATTCCCCATTACGATCCAGCAGCCTGTTGGGACGAACCTTCCAAAGAATCTCATGAGACCCCCAAAATATCTTCAGAGGATCCAAAGACAAAATCCACTGAGTGTTGGGACAATGAACGGACGACTCATGCTCCAAAATCCACTGAGACTATATCCACTGAGTGTTGGGACAATGAACGGACGACTCATGCTCCAAAATCTACTGAGACTATGTCCACTGAATGTTGGGACAATGAACGGACGACCCATGCTCCAAAATCGACTGAGACTATGTCCACTGAGTGTTGGGACAATGAAACCGAAAAGACGACAGAGAATTGGGATGACCGTTCTCAAAAGTATTTGAATTGATATATACATAAACTCAGGAGAAAAAAAATAAAGAAAAGATTTTTTAGAAATAAGTAGAGAAAGGTTCTCCGCTTTCCCTATATTTATGGAAATGGACTGAGAAGAGAGAGAGAGAGACGAATCAGGAGACCAAAAAAAAATGGGTCTTGGAAGAAATGAGTGCAAATGCATTCGATTCCTTCCGAGACCCATTTTTTTTGGGTCCCTCTCTCATCCAATCTTGGAAAAGAACTTTGTCCTATTTTTCTAGGTCCATTCAAAAAGAAATGAATCTATCCATAAATTTTCTTAAAAGAAAAAAAAACAAAAAGATCCTTTACCTCATGACGGTCCAAAGTCGAGAATCTTGGAAAACGTTATCCACTCTCTCCATCCAGTCAAGCTTCTCTGTAGAAAATCTAGTAGGTGCATCTGCATTCTCGAACACCCGGCAGTTATTATTGGACGCGAAACGTCGAATGCTGAAATAGTTAACAGTGAGCCCATTCTTAAAGAAACGGGGATGTTTTATTCATCCAGTCGAGTGCGGAAAAATTTCTGAGAGCCGGAGAAAAATTTCTCTGACTGAAAAAAAAAAAAAAAAAAAAAAAAAAAAAAACCCTTTTAGTCTGAAAATTGATGTCTTCAATTTTTCGAAAATTGAAGACATCAATTTTCAAATTTTCAGACTAAAAAGGGGGGTAATTTATTTTTCAGAAACTTTTCCCAGCCGACTCGATGTGAATAAAACTTTACTGTTTGTTAAGAATGTTATTTAATGGATCGATTTCAACCTATCGAGTTTCGCTTGAGTTCCGGCCGTGCTGTGGGCCCACCTGGATACAAGTTTTCCCCTTTTGGAATAGAATAAAACTTTACTGTTTTTTAAGAATGTTATTTAATGGATCGATTTCAACCTATCGAGTTTCGCTTGAGTTCCAGCCGTGCTGTGGGCAAACCTGGATACAAGTTTACCCCTTTTGGAATAGAATTTCCGTCAAGGTAGGCTACTTTTCCTCTTTTTGCATTTTTCATGTCATTTCATTTGTATTACAATATACTGAAAACGGGCGTTCGAACTGATTTCTAGGCTATTTCTATACAAATGGAGCTCGATCCAAGAAAGAAATGATGTCTTTTTTTTATTTTGTGGACAGCCAATTTGTATTGGAGTATACTGAAAACGGGTGTTTGAGTCGATTTTCAGTATATTTCAATACAAATAGAGCTCGGTCCAAGAAAGAAATGATGTCTTTTTTTTTATTTTGTCAACTGCCAATTTGTATTGGAATATACTGAAAACGGGTGTTTGAGTCGGTTTTCAGTATATTTCAATACAAATAGAGCTCGATCCAAGAAAAAAATGATGTCTTTTTTTTATTTTGAGCACTGCCAATTTGTATTGGAATATACTAAAAACGGGTGTTTGAGTCGGTTTTCAGTATATTTCAATACAAATAGAGCTCGATCCAACAAAGAAATGATGTCTTTTTTTTATTTTGAGGACTGCCAATTTGTATTGGAATATACTGAAAACGGGTGTTTAAGTCGGTTTTCAGTATATTTCAATACAAATAGAGCTCGATCCAAGAAAAAAATGATGTCTTTTTTTTATTTTGTGGACTGCCAATTTTGTATTGGAATATACTGAAAACGGGCGTTCACGTCGGTTTTCAGTATATTTCAATACAAATGGAGCTGGATCCAAGAAAAAAATGATGTCTTTTTTTTATGTTGTGGACAGCCAATTTTGTATTGGAATATACTGAAAACGGGCGTTCACGTTGGTTTTCAGTATATTCCAATACAAGTGGAGCTGGATCCAAGAAAAAAAATGATGTCTTTTTTTTTATTTTTTGTGGACAGCCAATTTTGTATTGGAATATACTGAAAACGGGCATTCACGTTGTTTTCAGTATATTTCAATACAAGTGGAGCTCGATCCAAGAAAAAAATGATGTCTTTTTTTTATTTTGTGGACAGCCAATTTTGTATTGGAATATACTGAAAACGGCCGTTCACGTTGGTTTTCAGTATATTTCAATACAAATGGAGCTCCATCCAAGAAAAAAATGATGTCTATTTTTATTTTGTGGACAGACAATTTTGTATTGGAATATACTGAAAACGGGCGTTCACGTTGGTTTTCAGTATATTCTAATACAAATGGAGCTCCATCCAAGAAAAAAAATGATGTCTTTTTTTTATGTTGTGGACAGCCAATTTTGTATTGGAATATACTGAAAACGGGCGTTCGAGTCGGTTTTCAGTATATTCTAATACAAATGGAGCTCCATCCAAGAAAAAAATGATGTCTTTTTTTATGTTGTGGACAATCAATTTTGTATTGGAATATACTGAAAACGGGCGTTCGAGACCTTTTTCCGATTATTTCTATACACATTCCACTATATTAAAATGACGTCATGGTTGAGTCCAAACAGAGTCGTCCCCGGATAGAGTCGTCTCCGGACAAAGTCGTCTATGGACAATTTTATACCGAATTTGTATAGAAATATACTTAAAATGGGCTTGGAGGGGGGGCGGAGTCCAAACAAAGTCGTCCCCGGACCATCTTGATGACCAGACATATTGCCTTTTCAACAGCCCGTATTATTCTGAACAAAAACGTGGAATACTTTTCTAGAAAAGAGAAGAATTGAAAGTGAAAGTCAAAAAGCAAAATGGGATCGGCTGGGAAAAATTTCTGAGAGCCGAGAAAAAATTCTGAGTCAGAAAAAAAAAAGAAAAAATATATATATTATATAATATATATATTATAAATACTTTCTGTTAATTTTTATCATGTCTTCTAGACATGATAAAAATTAACTCATCCCCCTTTTGTCTAGGTATGTTGTCTCACCGTTTCTAAAAATAGACCGGAACCCAGTCTTATCTTGGAATTTAAAAGGATGAGTCATGGTCTATTTTTAGAAAGTGGGAGACAACATTCCCAGACAAAAGACAAAAAAAAAAAAAAAAAAAAAAAAAAAAAACTTTTTGTTAATTTTTATCATGTTTTCTAGACATGATAAAAATTAACTCACCCCCCCTTTTTGTCTGGAAATGTTGTCTCCCACTTTCTAAAAATAGACCATGACTCATCCTTTTAAAGAATAGAATCCAAGAAAAGACTGGGTTCTGGTCTATTTTTAGAAACGGTGAGACAACATACCCAGACAAAAGGGGGGTGAGTTAATTTTTATCATGTCTAGAAGACATGATAAAAATTAACAAAAAGTTTTTTTTTTTTTCTACATCTCAGAATTTTTTTCTGAGCTCTGAAAATATTTTGCCAGCCGATCTCATTTCGTTATCATTTTTTTTATTTTAGAATTCATCAACCTTGTTCCTCCTCCTCCCCTCTCCCTCTCTCTCTCTCTCTGAGGAGCCTATATAAACGGATCGCCAGCGAGCTCTTGTTCATATCAGACGTGTGTTTCGCCTTGAGAACAGAAAAAAAAATACAAAAGCCATGCTGCTCAAACTGGAATATAACGATGACTATTACGTGCACGCGTATGTGGATCTAGGATTCCTGTACTGGAATGCCAAAGATATCTTGACTCTCTTGCCTACGAACGTCTCGCATACGACGAGTGTTCTCCAAGTCTTTTTTCCTAATCGACACCATTTTCTTCGACTAGGCGATTTGGACAACTACTCCAAAGAATGGGGTCAACCGAACCAGATTGTCCTCACTTCGAATGAAGCGGCCTTCGTCGCTTCGCAATCCCTGCATAACAAGTCGCTCTT
Source organism: Stegodyphus dumicola (assembly GCF_044657685.1). NCBI lineage: Eukaryota > Metazoa > Arthropoda > Arachnida > Araneae > Eresidae > Stegodyphus > Stegodyphus dumicola. Next base: position 212,419,119 of record NC_140773.1, on the reverse strand, counting down.
CCCTTGGATGTGTAAAATATTCATGAGACCTCTGACGAAAATTGAGGAGGACGGGGAAACGTATATCACCCTCCGAGAGACTGTGCAAGACGAACAAGAAAGGAAAAAGAGTCCTCTCTTTTTCATCACTCAATTCGGAATCCATCATCTCCCCAAAATCATCCAGAGACATCAAGCCTTCGTTGAAAAGTATCAGAAAGAGGACGATGGTGATGGTGATGATGATGATGATGATGATGCGATATGGTCTCCAGTCGCTTAAAGAAGGGGAAACGTTCTCCGCTTTCCCTATTCCATAGACTGGAGAGTTGAATCAGGAGACCAAAAAAATGGGTCTTGGAAGGAATGAGTGCATTTCAAAATGCATTCGATTCCTTCCGAGACCCATTTTTTTGGGCCACTCTCTCCTCCAATATTGGGAGAGAGAGAGAGAAAAGAAATTTATCATCTCCTGTCCACCCAAAAAAGAAACTATGTATTTTTGTTTTTCTGGATGCGGCCGAATTTGTAGAGGAATCGTCCAGAAACCGGCCCTCAAGCCCATTTTCAGACTATTTCTATACATATTCGGTCATCAAGATGGTCCGGGGACGACTTTGTTTGGACATCATCTCTATATAGATGGTGAAATTTGTATAGCCAATTCTAAAGAATCTCAGAGAAAACTAAAAGCGAGATTGCAAAAAAAGAAATAGCCTCCAGTGAACACAATTCCAACGACAGTGGATAGGAAAAGTGAAGAGTTGAAAGTGAAAGTCGAAAAACGAAATGGGATCGGCTAGGAAAAATTTCTCAGAGCTCAGAAAAAAATTCTGAGATGTAAAAAAAAAAAAAAAAAAAAAAAACTTTTTGTTAATTTTTATCATGTCTTCTAGACATGATAAAAATTAACTCACCCCCCTTTTGTCTGGGAATGTTGTCTCCCACTTTCTAAAAATAGACCATGACTCATTCTTTTAAATTCCAAGAAAAGACTGGGTTCCGGTCTATTTTTAGAAACGGTGAGACAACATACCCAGACAAAATGGGGATGAGTTAATTTTTATCATGTCTAGAAGACATGATAAAAATTAACAAAAAGTAATTATAGTATATATATTATATAATATATATATTTTTCCTTTTTTTTTCTGACTCAGAATTTTTTCTCGGCTCTCAGAAATTTTTCCCAGCCGATCCCATTTTGCTTTTTGACTTTCACTTTCAATTCTTCTCTTTTCTAGAAAAGTATTCCACGTTTTTGTTCAGAATAATACGGGCTGTTGAAAAGGCAATATGTCTGGTCATCAAGATGGTCCGGGGACGACTTTGTTTGGACTCCGCCCCCCCTCCAAGCCCATTTTAAGTATATTTCTATACAAATTCGGTATAAAATTGTCCATAGACGACTTTGTCCGGAGACGACTCTATCCGGGGACGACTCTGTTTGGACTCAACCATGACGTCATTTTAATATAGTGGAATGTGTATAGAAATAGTCGGAAAAAGGACTCGAACGCCCGTTTTCAGTATATTCCAATACAAAATTGATTGTTCACAACATAAAAAAAGACATCATTTTTTTCTTGGATGGAGCTCCATTTGTATTAGAATATACTGAAAACCGACTCGAACGCCCGTTTTCAGTATATTCCAATACAAAATTGGCTGTCCACAACATAAAAAAAAGACATCATTTTTTTTCTTGGATGGAGCTCCATTTGTATTGGAATATACTGAAAACTAACGTGAACGCCCGTTTTCAGTATATTCCAATACAAAATTGGGTGTCCACAAAAAATAAAAAAAAAGACATCATTTTTTTCTTGGATCCAGCTCCACTTGTATTGAAATATACTGAAAACAACGTGAATGCCCGTTTTCAGTATATTCCAATACAAAATTGGCTGTCCACAAAAAATAAAAAAAAAGACATCATTTTTTTCTTGGATCCAGCTCCACTTGTATTGGAATATACTGAAAACCAACGTGAACGCCCGTTTTCAGTATATTCCAATACAAAATTGGCTGTCCACCACATAAAAAAAGCCATCATTTTTTTCTTGGATCCAGCTCCACTTGTATTGTAATATACTGAAAACCAACGTGAACGCTCGTTTTCAGTATATTCCAATACAAAATTGGCTGTCCACAACATAAAAAAAAGACATCATTTTTTTCTTGGATCCAGCTCCACTTGTATTGTAATATACTGAAAACCAACGTGAACGCCCGTTTTCAGTATATTCCAATACAAAATTGGCTGTCCACAACATAAAAAAAAGACATCATTTTTTTCTTGGATCCAGCTCCACTTGTATTGTAATATACTGAAAACCAACGCGAACGCCCGTTTTCAGTATATTCCAATACAAAATTGGCTGTCCACAACATAAAAAAAAGACATCATTTTTTCCTTGGATCCAGCTCCACTTGTATTGAAATATACTGAAAACCGACGTGAATGCCCGTTTTCAGTATATTCCAATACAAAATTGGCTGTCCACAACATAAAAAAAGAGACATCATTTTTTTCTTGGATCCAGCTCCACTTGTATTGTAATATACTGAAAACCAACGTGAACGCCCGTTTTCAGTATATTCCAATACAAAATTGGCTGTCCACAACATAAAAAAAAGACATCATTTTTTTCTTGGATCCAGCTCCACTTGTATTGTAATATACTGAAAACCAACGTGAACGCCCGTTTTCAGTATATTCCAATACAAAATTGGCTGTCCACAACATAAAAAAAAGACATCATTTTTTCCTTGGATCCAGCTCCACTTGTATTGAAATATACTGAAAACCGACGTGAATGCCCGTTTTCAGTATATTCCAATACAAAATTGGCTGTCCACAACATAAAAAAAAAGACATCATTTTTTTCTTGGATCGAGCTTTATTTGTATTGAAATATACTGAAAACCGACTCAAACACCCGTTTTCAGTATATTCCAATACAAATTGGCAGTCCTCAAAATAAAAAAAAGACATCATTTCTTTGTTGGATCGAGCTCTATTTGTATTGAAATATACTGAAAACCGACTCAAACACCCGTTTTCAGTATATTCCAATACGAATTGGCAGTCCTCAAAATAAAAAAAAGACATCATTTTTTTCTTGGATCGAGCTCTATTTGTATTGAAATATACTGAAAACCGACTCAAACACCCGTTTTCAGTATATTCCAATACAAATTGGCAGTCCACAAAATAAAAAAAAAAGTCATCATTTCTTTCTTGGACCGAGCTCTATTTTTATTGAAATATACTGAAAATCGTCTCAAACACCCGTTTTCAGTATATTCCAATTCAAATTGGCTGTCCACAAAATAAAAAAAAAAGACATCATTTCTTTCTTGGATCGAGCTCCATTTGTATAGAAATAGCCTAGAAATCAGTTCGAAAGCCCGTTTTCAGTATATTGTAATACAAATGAAATGACATGAAAAATGCAAAAAGAGGAAAAGTAGCCTACCTTGACGGAAATTCTATTGCAAAAGGGGAAAACGTGTATCCAGGTTTACCCACAGCACGGCCGGAACTCAAGCGAAACTCGATAGGTTGAAATCGATCCATTAAATAACATTCTTAACAAACAGTAAAGTTTTATTCACATCGAGTCGTCTGGGAAAAGTTTCTGAAAAATAAATTACCCCCCTTTTTAGTCTGAAAATTTGAAAATTGATGTCTTCAATTTTCGAAAAATTGAAGACATCAATTTTCAGACTAAAAGGGGGGTATTTTTTTTTTTTTTTTTTTTTTTTTTCAGTCAGAGAAATTTTTCTCCGGCTCTCAGAAATTTTTCCGCACTCGACTGGATGAATAAAACATCCCCGTTTCTTTAAGAATGGGCTCACTGTTAACTATTTCAGCATTCGACGTTTCGCGTCCAATAATAACTGCCGGGTGTTCGAGAATGCAGATGCACCTACTAGATTTTCTACAGAGAAGCTTGACTGGATGGAGAGAGTGGATAACGTTTTCCAAGATTCTCGACTTTGGACCGTCATGAGGTAAAGGATCTTTTTGTTTTTTTTTCTTTTAAGAAAATTTATGGATAGATTCATTTCTTTTTGAATGGACCTAGAAAAATAGGACAAAGTTCTTTTCCAAGATTGGATGAGAGAGGGACCCAAAAAAAATGGGTCTCGGAAGGAATCGAATGCATTTGCACTCATTTCTTCCAAGACCCATTTTTTTTGGTCTCCTGATTCGTCTCTCTCTCTCTCTTCTCAGTCCATTTCCATAAATATAGGGAAAGCGGAGAACCTTTCTCTACTTATTTCTAAAAAATCTTTTCTTTATTTTTTTTCTCCTGAGTTTATGTATATATCAATTCAAATACTTTTGAGAACGGTCATCCCAATTCTCTGTCGTCTTTTCGGTTTCATTGTCCCAACACTCAGTGGACATAGTCTCAGTCGATTTTGGAGCATGGGTCGTCCGTTCATTGTCCCAACATTCAGTGGACATAGTCTCAGTAGATTTTGGAGCATGAGTCGTCCGTTCATTGTCCCAACACTCAGTGGATATAGTCTCAGTGGATTTTGGAGCATGAGTCGTCCGTTCATTGTCCCAACACTCAGTGGATTTTGTCTTTGGATATTATGTCTTTGGATATTGAATAATATCGTGCGTATCTCAATACACATCCATCATCATAATAATAAAGGTCACCTTGGAAAGAAAAAGAAATAAAAAACATGGAACTCGTGCTCGACTTTGAAGGTTTCTACGATTCTCAAGGAGCCTTTATTGTGAAAGAATTGGCTTACGTCACATTGGACGGTACTTCTCGAGGGGTATTTGTTTTTAAACCCCCGTTTCCATGGCAAATGCTCACCGAGAAAGAAAAACGAACCGCTGTGTGGGCAAGTGATTATTATCACGGCTTGTCGTGGTACGAAGGAGAAATTCCGTACAGTTGTTTTCCATGGGTGTTAACGATGTTGACGGAACCTTTTTCCATGATTTGGGTACGAGGAGAAATGAAACGGCGGTTTTTAGAGAAATGGTTGCAAAGATCCATTTATTGCATTTCGGGATCGACGCAAGAGATTCTCAAATACAATGGGATCGACCACATGAATTGTCCTAACCATACAAAAGGTTTTTTCCATTGCGCTCTACAAAAAGCAGTTCGGTATCATTATTATTTAAAGACACAGAGAAGAAATTCGCAAGATCGATCCTGCACAATTCAATCTTGACAGAACTCATTAAAAAAAATACATATATCACGTTACTTCTTCAACAGCATAGATGGTTCTGAAGCGAAACTTGGAATTTTGAAATAATAGATCAGGGAGAAATCATTCTTAAAAAAAATGGTAAAGTCTCGAATCGGCTGGGAGAAAAAAAATTTCTCAGAGCTGAAAAAAAAAAAAAACTTTTGGTTAATTTTTTTATGTCTTTAGACATGATAAAAATTAATGACCCTCCCTTTTTGTCTGGGAAGGATGTCTCACCCTTTCTAAAAATAGACCATGACTCATCCTTTCTCTAATGGCAATCATTCCATGAATGAATCACGATTTGTTTTTCAAAAGAGTGAGACAACATTCCCAGACGAAAAGGGAAGAGGGTCGTTAATTTTTATCATGTCTAAGACATGATAAAAATTAACAAAAAGTTTTTTTTTTTTTTTTTTCTTTTTTGAGTTGGAGAATTTTTTTCAGCTCTGAAAATTTTTTTCCAGCCGACTCGAGACTTTACCATTTATATTTACGAATAGTCTTTGGATTATTTATTTATTTTCTTTTAAAAAGAAAAATTCTGAGCTAGACCTATCTATTGGCTTAACATTCTGGTCATAGAAACAGTCTAGAATCTCATTTTATTTTTCGAGGCTAATGCACGGGTTCTCCAATCAAAAGGGTTACTATAAAGGGATTGGTTTGAATGCATTTATCTGCAAATGTTGTAGGATTCTGTTGTTGAGAAGGGGGTATATTATTATTATTATTATGATAATGATGATTGTGGCAGATTCGTTTTCTACATGGAAGTCTAATCTCCTCCGAAGACCTTTTCTGGGGATCGTCGATAGATGGTTTTTCAATAGGAATCGTTTCCCTCGGATCCTCAAGAGATAGAGGGGGGTCCTGTCTTGAGACATGGAGTGGTCTCTCCTCCTCCTCCTCCTCGAGAAGTCTTGAGAAAGGGAGAGGATTTTCGGTTCCCTTATTCTTGAGGGGTCTTGACAAATTGAGAGGTCCCTCCTCTTCGAAAGAGAGAGAAGTTTTGGTTCCCTTATCCTCGAGGGGTTTTGACAAATCGAGAGGTCCCTCATTTTCGAGGGGTCTTGATAAATGGAGAGGTTTTTCATCTTCGAGGGGGTTTGATAAAGGAAGAGGTCCCTCCTTCTCGAGGGTTCTTGATAAATGGAGAGGTTTTTCATCTTCGAGGAGGTTTGACAATGGGAGAGATTTCTCCTTCTCGAGGGGGCTCTCTTCCTCAAGGTGTTTTGAGGAAGGGAGAGGTTTTTCATCCTCGACGGGTTTTGACAAACTGAGAGGAATCTGAACAGTTCGTGCAAACATTTATGCAACCATTCACTAAAATGAACGAGAATCCCTTTTGTCTTCTCAAGACGATCCATAATCCTATTCATTTGCGAGACGGTTAGAAAGTGGGACGTGTAAAAATATTTGGCTCGTTTCATTAACAAAATTTGTGCATCCAAAGGTGGCATGTCACGAGCCATCAACACGTTTTCGTCGGACAAAAATTCGTCCCGCATCTTTTGATAACTCCCCACGGTATAATAACCCGCACATTTTGAAAAATCGGAGGCTTTCAGGTAAACGACTCCTTGGATGATATAAAAGGAAAGATCAACATATTTATATTTGAAATGAATACACGTAGTGAGCTGGGGATGCCTCCTCATGATCCACTTGGACAAAAATACGACTTTGGGGCTGTCCCCTTTTATTTATAGAGAGAAAGTGAGTGTGACCTTCCCTTCCCTCCTCCTCCTCTCTCCCTGCTTCCTCTATCTCTGGACGTCCTTGGATTGGAAAGGTTGACTTTGAAAAAAAAAAGAAGGTCATGGTTGGATAATTTTTTGTTTATTAAATTATTACTTTCACTTCCTCATTCCCACACACATTCATCTTTTTAAGAAAAGAAAAAGAGGTCATGGAGATAAGATTTCTTGGAAAGAAGAGAGAGAGAAACAAAAAAAAAACAAATAAAACGGACGTCATAGAGCCTCTATGTGTGTCTATATAGATATATAAAAAGACGAGAGTACTGGGCGAGATCATTTCTTTTCCATTGGGAGCCATGTCGCTATTCGACGTTTTCCCAACTCAACGGATTTCGAACGGGGAGGATTTGAAGACGCTAAAGCAAATCTCCAACTTGAAAATCTTTTTGGCGTGTCATTGTGCGACATTTATTCCGCATTTACCACCTCATCAAGCGATCGTTTCTTTCAATCAAGATGTCGAATCCTAAAACCTGCTTGTTCAGAATATATACAGAAATTTATTCGAATCGCAACAAACGAAAGAGGAATCTCCCTTCTCTTGGAATCGGATGGATCGAGCTTTAAGACGGCCCATTCAAACAGACCGGCGATATACAGATCAGCGCACGAGTTTTCGGTGGAAGAATATTTTTCTCACGAAACGATATTTTACGTTTGGAGTGAGAACGACGGCTGAGGACGAAGTTCATATTGTTCAAACCACAGCCGCTCCTCTCGCCTATTACGAATCATCGTCCCCCAATCTGAAGGAAAGAAGTTTTAAAGTCAGCGACAGGATGAAATATAAGAAATATATTCTAAGACCTTTTCAAAACTATGTCGTTCCCCCGAAAACGCAATATCTCATCGTCACAACCCAGAAGTCTCTTTCTCGTCGATCGGTGCTCGTACTCGCTTTGGAAACAATTGAAAGAGGAGATTTCTTTCCAATCGCCGAAGATGTTTCAAGAAAAAGAAGAAGAAAACCCTCCGCCACCTTTACCCATCCCTTCCTTAGATGATAAGAGGAGCTGGACCAAACCGTCGTCATGGCCCGAAACAAAATCGACCCGGCAACGGAATGAAATTGAAGTCATCACAATTGAAGATGAGGAGGAAGAAAAAAAAATTACCTCTTAAAAAACGGTTGACTTACCGGAACCTACCTGGCGTGCAAGATCCACTTCAGAATCCAGAAGCTTCTTCTTCTTCTTCTTCTTCCCCGACTTGTTCAAACAGGCAACCTCTTTTGGACTCCTCACAGACAGAACCTCTTCCAGTATCCTCTTCTTCTTCTTCTCCTCCAACCTGTCCCGGCATCGTAGAGGTAGAATGTCAGACGGGTCCACAAGCTTCAAAAAGTCCCGACATCGTAGAGGTAGAATGTCAGCCGGGTCCACAAGTTCCAACGGGTCCAGAAATCATGGAGGCAGAATCACAGCCGGGTTCACAAGTTCCAAAGGGTCCAGAAATCGTAGAGGTAGAATTTCAGCCCGGTAAACAAGTTCCAACGGGTCCAGAAATCATGGAGGTAGAATCGCAGCCGGGTCCAGACATCCTAGATCTCTCCACTCATCCCAAAGAGACTCCAAGTGTTTCAAGACAGCCTTGTGAGGATCCAGCCCTTCCCGTATGGAATGATTATATGGACTTAAAAAATTTGGTGCAGCAGGAAGGAGAAGAAAATAATCATACCGATGGTTGGGTCAAAGACTGTTTAGATCATTTAACCTCGAATGAAATTGAACTGTTATGGAATTGCATTTCTGAAATCACATCGGAAATGGGATAAAAACCAAAAAAAAAAAAAGAATTTTTTAATAACAAATGGGAGGAGGGTCATGATGTCAATTTAAAAAAAATATTATATAGAGTCCAATCTTGGTGGTTCACTTCAGTTTTCCAGCATGAGGTGATCCACGTTTCCCGAAATATGGATCCCATTCCAAGAGAGATTGTGTAGAGCCTTCACTTCAGTTCTTTTTTATTCTACCAAGAGGAGAGGGTCCCCAAAGGGCTACCCATGTCCAAAGAGAGAAAGTGTAGAGCATTCATTTCAGTTTTTTTCCAAGTTTAGGGGAGGGAGGTCTCAAAATGACACCCCCCCATTTTCAAAGAGAGATGGTGTAGAGCGTTCATTTCTGTTTTTTTCCAAAGTTAGGGAGTTTTCAAATGGCTATCCATTTCAGAGAAAGAGAGAGAGTGAGAGAAGGTGTAGAGCGTTCATTTCAGTTTTCCAACATTAGAAGGTCCCAAAATACCTTCTGAATTCAAAGAGAGATCGTGTAGAGCGTTCATTTCCAGTTCTCCAAGATCAGAAGAAGAGGGTCCGCTTTTCCCAAAAGGGCTTTCCGCATTCAGAGACAGCGAAATGCAGACTTCAGTTTTCTCCCTCCCCAAGAATAGAGGGTCCCAAAATGGCTTCCCATTTCAAAGAGAGAGGGAGAGGCGTTCATTTCCATTCTCCAAGATAGGGTCGTCTGCTTTTTCCCAAAATGGCTTCCCAATTCAAAGAGAGAGAGAGAGAGAGTAAAATGGTGTGTAGAGCGGTCATGTTTATTCTCCAAGATAGGGTCGTCAGCTTTTTCTCAAAATGGCATCTCCCCATTCAAAAAGAGATCGTAACCAATTTTTTCCAGTTTTTTCCAAGATGGGGGGGGAGAAGAAAACCTAGGATGGAATAACACGACACACAGAGAGAAAGAGAAAAAAAACGCCATCTTGTCATTTTCTGATAGGGTACCGGTGTTCGAATACTTTTGTGACCGACTGTCTGATTATACTGGGAGAACCATAAAATCGGAAAAGCGATGGGTTTCACAGTTAACGAGGCAATCGAAGACAGACTGGGAAAGAGAGATCCTTTTTTTTTAGCTGAGAAGCAGATTGCCCTGGAAATCCGTAACTCTGACCATATAATTTTTCCATAGACTCTTTGAACGGTATTCAGGAGACATCCTCCATGAGGGAAAAAAAATCTCCCCTTCCCCTTCTAAATCGACTGGAAAGAGAATGAGGTGGAAGAGATCCATCCACGAGAGATCATACTCTTGAACGTCAGACAAATATGAAGTCGAATATCTTAAACAAAAAATGCTTGAAATGTCATCGAGTCTCGAAAATCTAGGCCTCTCTCTCTCTGAAGGAAATGAGAAAATGGGAATCTGTGTTTTTCTTCCTCAACGGCTGACATTCATCTGAAGTGACACTCGAAATGCTTAAATAGATAAACGAGAATCCATTCTTAAAAAAATGACGCTGTGTCGTCAATTGGAGAATCGAGTCGGCTGGGAAAATATTTTTGAGAGCAGGAAAAAAAATTTTCTAACTCAAAAAAAAAAAAAAAAAAAAAAAAAACTTTTTGTTAATTTTTATCATGTTTTTAGACATGATAAAAATTAACTACCTTCCCCTTTTGTCTGGGAATGTTGTCTCACCGTTTCTAAAAATAGACCATCACTCATCCTTTCTAAAAAGAATAAAATTCCAAGAATGGGTTCTGGTCTATTTTTAGAAACGGAGAGACAACATTCCCAGACAAAAGGAGAGTAGAGTTAATTTTTATCATGTGTATAAGACATGATAAAAATTAACCAAAAGTTTTTTTTTTTTTTTTTTTTTTTTTTTTTTTTTTAGAGTTAGAGAATTTTTTTTTCCCGGCTCTCAAAATTTTTTCCCAGCCGACTCGATTCTCCATTGACAAGACAGCGCCATTTTTTTTAAGAATAAACTCTCGCTTATCTATTTAGGCATTCCCAGTTTTGCTTTAGATGAGTGTCAGCCGTTGAAGACGAAGCATCCTGTCACTTGGGAGAGACATATTTTGAGGAGTCAACATGTTGTGTGGACCGTTGAGATCGATTTTTCTCTTCCCATTGTGTGGACATTGTTGAGCGTTTTGTGAAGCTTTGAAAGAATGGAGGGGTTTTGATGGAGAATATTTCTTTTTATTGAATTTTTAAAAAAAAGATTTAAGATTGACATTTTATAACAGGTTTTACATGGAAAGAAGGTTTTTCTTCTAGTTTGACGACTTCTTTTTCTTGGGAGATGTTTCTATTGGAAAGATGGAAGGAAAGACGATTCCCACATTGAAGAAGGTTCATGAGAAACTCGTACGGATCTTGGTTCTCTTCTCGAGCCGATATATCATACGGAATCCGGGACATGTTTTGCAATCGCTCCAGTTCCTCCTCGTATTTTTGCTTGCTCGCCAATTTCATGCGGGGACGAAACTGGTCCAGAATATACAATCCCTGGGGTTGAGTCACTCGAGAAAAAGCGACATATTGCTGAAATCGATTAAAAGGTCCGTGCATGTAAATTGCGATCGACGGAAAGGTGGCTCCTTGGGCTTTATGAGCCGTGATCGCTTCGGCTAACATCAAAGGAAACTGTTCGCGATAAAATGCGAGTGTTTTTGTCGAACAGGTGTCAATACGAATGGAGACGCGATCGATAGGAGCTAGACTATTCGAAAATTGCAGCCAGACACGCGTCACAACTCCGTCTTCATCCTGGTCTATTTGGTGTAGTGTTCCAATCGCTCCATTCATCCATCCTTTGGATCTGTCGAGCGTTTTAGTCAATTGATATCGCGCTCCTCTTTGTAAATGGAGGACGGATTCGAGATTCGCCATCTGAGATCGATGTAAATGTTGATTCCGTTTCATCATCCTCTTCCGCAATTTTTTGCTCTCGGAATAAATCACGTCTCGAGCCAAACACGAACAGTACGTCCCTCGGGATTGGAGACGTTTCATATTATATTTCTGTGCATCCTTGCTCGAAAAACAGAGAATAATAGCTTCGCGAGGAATTTCGTCGAAACTGCGAACGCGGGACTGGAAAAATGCCACATCGTCCGGTTCTAAAAAGTGATTTCTCGTTAAACGATCGAGTCTCTCCTCGCAATCCAGAGAGAATCGCATACATTCGACTAGTTCATAGTAGAGCGTGGATTGAGGCGTCCACCACCCTTCAGAATAAAAAATGGGCGTGTCGCGAATCGGTTGGAGCTGCTGCAAATCTCCGAATTTAATCATATGCACATTCCCAAACGGTTTATCCGGCACATGACACAATTGTCGAAGTTGCTGGTCGAGGCGCGAAAATAAATTGGATCCGATTGTGGAAACGTCATCCAAAATCACCATCCGTAAAGGAGCATACAGGGGTCTGTAATAGTCTAAAGTCTCTTGGGTCAGAGGTCGAACAAAAGTCCCGTTCATTTGAAGACGCAGGGCATGATGCAAAGTATCTCCCGTAATGTAGACCGCTCCTTGAGCACTAAGTGCGAGTTTGAGAACCGAGCACACTTCGCTAAAAAGAGGCGTTCGAATCAGAGTTTGGTATAAAGCTTGGATCAGGAAAGATTTACCCGTTCCGGCAGATCCTTGCACAATAATATCCAGAGGAGGGGGACGTTTCGATTCAGGTAACGCGTAATAGGTGTACAAACGGACGAGAACGTAGATCAGGAAATTGTATTGCTCTTTATTACATTGTCGAATACATTTTTGATAGGCTTCTTCGGACCACATATTCTTATACTGCAAATTCGTATAGCTTTCCCACTGCTTGGGAGGAAGATGTTTCTTTCGCGGTCGGGAGTTCTTTTTAAGAACAGCATAACGTTCCCTTTGAAGTATTCGTTCTCGCTCTCGATTAGCTGAATTGCTTCGCCAGCGTCGTTTCTGTTCAAGCATTCTTTCCCTAAGACTTTCTCTACTGGATAGGCTCATCGTGACACCACTCAAAAAGGTGAAAAGTGTGTATGAAAATCACTTCCTTTAATTTATATACATATACTTTTTGAGGAAGGGGGTGTGAAATGACCTCGTCTCGAAACGAACCAATAGCACTTCGAGAAGACTTGGAACGAGATAGGTTTCTTAGAGAGAGAGGGACACAAAAAAATATATAAAAAATCAGAATGATTTATCCGTCGACCTCTGGGCTAAAAGTAAACAAACAAAATTTGAAAAGATCAAGGTGAACTCACTGAATTCATCTTAGAAATCAGATAGGAAAAAAAATGAGGGTACCCATGTTTCCTCTTCAACAACATAGACTCATCTAAAACGAAACTTGGAATGCTTACACAAATAAACAAGAATCAATTCTTAAATAAAAAATGGGGACGTCTTGTCGATCGAGTGGGCTGGAAAAAATTTCTGTAACTCTGAAAAAAAAAAAAAAACTTTTGGTTAATTTTTATCATGTCTTCTAGACATGATAAAAATTAATTAACCCCCTTTTTGTCTGGGAAGGATGTCTCACTCTTTCTAAAAATAGACCATCACTCACCCTTTCTAATAGCAACAATTCCAAGAATGAGTCATGGTTTGTTTTTTTTCGAATGGGTGAGACATCCTTCCCAGACAAAAAGAGGGGACAGTTAATTTTTATCATGTCTATAAGACATGATAAAAATTAACCAAAAGTGTTTTTTTTTTTAACTCAGAAATTTTTTCCCAGTCAACTTGGCTGGACAAGACATCTCCGGATTCTTTCTGTAATGGACTCTATGATCTATTTAAACATTTCGAGTTCCGAGTTTCGCTTCAGTTGAGTGTGAGCCGTTCTAGAAGAAGAAACCATCCTGTGACTGGATAGAGAGAACTATTCCTTTTTTCCATTCACCCGTTGTGTTGAACCGTTCAGATATGTGCTTTTATTAATATTTTTTTTCCTAACCCACACGTCTTTAAACAATGGAATAGTTTGAAAGGGTCAACCCATTTTATAGATATCAACCTCATACCCTCATCTCAACGGGTCTCGAGTGGGAGGAAGGAAGGAGCAGGCGACGAGAACTAAGCATGTCTGTTTATCGAGTAGAGGCATCGGGGAAAGAACGATACCCGACCGACCCCCAACATCCTCATTACGAATTATACGTTACGGATCCTGAAGGAAATCCTATCTTGGCTCGAGACGAAAACGGTCATGAGTATTACGCAGTAGATTTAAACGGAAACCAATACATTTTAGCTCCTCGACGGTATGCCCGAACGGCTTTTGGACGAGAATACTACCCGATATTTCAAAATGGGGACGAGTATTCGCTTTATGCGTCTGTTTTATTCCCTTATGCCAAAGACGAATCGGGGCATGAAATGTATCCTAAAAAGGCGGATGGAGTCGAATATTGTTTAACGGCCGGCGATCGAATTCGTTATGCTCGCGATGCTTGGGGAAACGAGTTTTATCCTCGAAGAGCGGATCAGCAAACGGAATACCTCTGTGAAGAAGTGGGGTATGCGAAAAGAGCCGACGGATCCGAAACGTATCCTAAATTTTATATCTACACTTCTGGTTAAGATCTCTCTCTCTCTCAAAAGAGAAGAAAATAATAAAGAGTGTGTTACTGCAATGGAGCATTCTGACGCGGAACCTATTTCTTATTCCATTTGGTGTGTGAAATGCCGAACCAAGACCGATACGGTCGACGTCCATTATCGCATGTCGAAAAATCGACGGCCGATGGTCACGGGAAAATGTCAGGCGTGTGGAACCAAGAAACAACAGTTTATTACAAATGCTTCCGTTCCACCTGGAATTCAGTTCCTGGATGAGGAGGAAGAAAAAGGAAAATGTTCCGAGTAAGAAGAAACAAGTATATTCAAATCAAAAATTCGAAAAAGACGGATCTTACTATTATCTGCTCTCCTAAAGCGGGTGGTTCACCTTTACAGTTTGGCATACAGACGGATTCGCATAATCCGGTTCCAAGACTCGTGAATTTTCCTCAACCGGCAACTCCACCCTTAGATACTTCTTCTTTGAATGAGTTTTCTAGCATTCTGAAAGAATATCTAAATGTCGTGAGAGAATTGATTCTTCCCCTGCAACGAAATGTTGAAGAAAAGAGCTCTGAATGTGGAAGCAAGGACACGGATCCAAAGCCAAATTCGGAGGGTTAAAAGGGATAGGTGAAAGTCCATTATTAAAAAAAAGGAAACAATGGTGATGTCAAGTCTTCTCGATCGAGTCGGCTAGAAAAAATTCTCTAGATGAGATTGAAAAAAAAAAACTTTTGGTTATTTTTTATCATGTCTTAAGACATGATAAAAATTAACTCTCTCTTCTTTTTTGTTTGGGAAGGATGTCTCACCCTTTCTAAAAATAGACCATCACTCACCCTTTCTCAAGGCAATTATTCCAAGAATGAGTCATGATCTATTTTTAGAAACGGTGAGACAACCTTCCTAGACAAAAAGGAGGGACAGTTAATTTTTATCATGTCTAGAAGACATGATAAAAATTAACCAAAATTTTTTTTTTTATCACTCAGAAAATATTTTCCAGAGCTCTGAGAATTTTTTTTCCCAGTCGACGCGATGATCCAAACAACAAGACATCCAAAATTGTTTCTAGAAGAAACTCTCGCTTCTCTATTTAAACCCCTCGCGTTTCCAACTTCAGATCCGTGTGTGCTGTGCACTCAACCTAGAATTGCGCTTTTCCTCCCTCCTGGAAAGAGCCTTTTTTTCCTGAGCTCTTAGCATTTTTTTCTCAGCTTCATTTCCATTCTCCAGGTTTCTGTCTCCTCCTTTCCGTTAACACTGCAAAATTTCTAAATTTCTCATCACTCGGAGCTTGGAAATCTGTCATCAAAAAAAACATGACATAGCTCTGTTTTCAAGGAGTCGGTTTAGATTCGTTAGGATCATGGCTGATTTTCCATGATGGCTCTCCAACCTCAATATTAGAGTTTGAAAGGAATAAGGTAAAAAAGTTCGTCCTAGATATGCAACGAAACGTAAAAAGAGCGACGAGGATCTAAAAAAGCTACGACCGTTTCCAGAAGGGGAGGGAGCAATGGATATTCAGGTGAGTCCACAGCATGGACTGCACGAAAATGAAACGGCTTCCGCAGATAACAGAATGTTCGAGATGTCTGTCGTCGATCAAGTCAGCTGGTAAAATTTTCTAAGAGCTGAGAAAAATGTTCGCATACCTTCACAGAAATTCTTTCCAGGAGGTGAGAAGTGTGTATCCAGGTCAAATTCACAGCACAGACTGAACTGAAGTTGGAAACACGAGTGGTTTAAATAGAGAAGGGAGAGTTCCTTCTAGAAACAATTTGGATCTGTCTTGTTTGGATCATCGAGTCGGCTGGGAAAAAATTCTCAGAGCTTTGGAAAAAATTTCTGAGTGATAAAAAAAAAAAAAAAACTTTTGGTTAATTTTTATCATGTCTTCTAGACATGATAAAAATTAACTCTCTTCTTTTTGTCTGGGAAGGATGTCTCACTGTTTCGAAAAACAAACCGTGACTCATTCTTGGAATAATTGCCATGAGAAGGATGAGTTTTGGTTTCGTTTTCGAAACGGTGAGACATCCTTCCTTGACAAAAAGAGGGGACAGTTAATTTTTATCATGTCTATAAGACATGATAAAAATTAACAAAAATTTTTTTTTTTTTTATTGCTCAGAAATTTTTTCTCCCCCTCCAACCAACTCAATGGACTAGACGATAAGTTTTTAAGAATGGACGTTTTGTTATTTATGCAGATATTCCGAGTTTCGCGTCAGGTAAATGCGCGCTCACCTTAGATTGAATTCCCTTCAGACAGGTCTAGAGGTTGGATAACCCATCAAGAATTCTTCGACAGGTTTTTGGAAAAAAGAAATCGTCAAGAAGTGAGTATTGATTTTGATATTTTCTTTTCAACCTTGGGTCAGTTTCTAGTACATTCCTATATAAATTCCATTGTATTTAAAAAAAATAATGTCAGCACGGACTGATCTGACCCGAAACGCTTGCCCATCCAGTTGGCTGCTGGAGGGAGGGAAAAAAAAAGAAATTTGTTGTGAAGGATATGTCAATTCTTTTCTAAAAATAGATTTCTAAGAAAAGAATGAACCTTTGTTGGAAATCTATTTTTAGAAACATGTCTAGACAACATGTTGACAAGAAAAAAATTCTTTTTTTTTTCCTGAGAGTGAAATGATTTTTTTCTTTCCACCCACTTTTCTTATTCTTTGGCAGGAAGGAAGAACTTCCCTTCCCCCCGCCTTTTTTCCACTAGTATTTATATAGATCCGAGTTTTCTGCCTACAGGGTTCATTCTCGTTCTTCCTTCTAAACCAAGCAAAACTAAAATGTCGACCGATGCTGTTGCAGTTCTACCTACCCTGGTGGAAATCACGCCCGTCTGTCATCTCGAAATAGCTGAGCAATGGGAACCTCTCTCCCGTTTCGAAGAATGGTTTCGGGACCCGGAGCGTATGGAACAAATAGTCCAAGAAACCATGTGCTATTTATCCTGTTACGATGGAAAAATCCTGCATTATTTTTCGTCCATCGAAGTTTTCAAGCACTTTGCTTTCCAATCGATGATGGAGGCAGGAACCTTTCGCTTACACGCTTATCTGCGATGGGAAAATGTGATCGCCGTCGATGCTGGAACTTTTTTAAAACTGTCTTACGTTTCACCCGAGTGGGTTCATATTCTTCAAACCGGAGAAGCTTCTATCCGTCTTTATGGATGGGAAATGGAATCAGAAGCCGACGGGTATCGTATGATTCCCTATCGACTGCGAGCTCGCCCCGTGTACATTATTCACGGACCTCTTTACTACCAACTCCAATTTCATGACAAGACGGTGTTTGCCGTAGACGCCCTCTCCAGGAAGAAAATGGAGTCTTTACGAGCGTTGCATCCTGAACAGCATTTTCAATTCCCTGCTCGCGAGGAAGAGAGGAGAAGGAAAAGATCCAGAAGGAGGAGACACCTAAAGAGGTACTAAAAAGAAGTCGGAAGGTAGAAGCATATTTTTTTTTCATTAACGGAAAAAAAAACTGTGGATCATTCTTTGTATATTTCTTGGAAAAAAAAGATTAATAGTCAAATTAGAGGGAGTTAGGAGGGACCCTATCTATATATAGCTCTCTATATAAATCGGAAGCGTCAACAGGACGGTCCACCGAAAACAATCTACCTTATCTTTCTCAGAGCAGAGTGGAAAAAAGGCCAAGATGCGTGGACTCATTGGAAGCAAAAAAATTCGAGTGGTTTAAATAGATAAGTGAGAAAAGATTTTGAGGTGTTGTTTTATCGATGGAGCTGGCTGGGAAAAAAATTGGCAAAGCTCAGAGAAAAAATTTTCTGAATTGAAAAAAAAAAAAAAAAAAAAAAAAAAAAAAAAAAAAAAACTTTTTGTTAATTTTTATCATGTCTTATAGACATGATGAGTGGATAACGAGGGAGGAGAAGACAGTATTTCCAAAGAATGAGTTGGAGAAGTAGAAGACTTTTTCGGTACTCTAAAAACGGGTGAAAATGGTCCATAAAAAGTGGGTTCCGTATCTGGAATATCCTCAAAGGGATCTTCTTCACATGAAATGACTAAGTTATCCGTTGCCATGTGTTCGCTATCTTTTTACGAAACAGAATGAACTCCGATTTCTTTTTCAACCATTTATATACTAAGAGAGGGGGGAATAAAATAGGTAGAGGTATCGAGATATCGTCGTTGAAAAATATTTTTAAGATCTAGGAGAAAAAATTCTTCAGTAAAAAAAAAACTTTTTGTTAATTTTTATCATGTCTTTTAGACATGATAAAAATTAACTCTACCCTCCTTTTCGTTTTGAATGATGTCAACATGTTGTCTAGACATGTTTGTAAACAATAGACTTCCAAGAAAAACATGATCATTCTTAGAAATCTATTTTTAGGAAAGGTGAGACATCATTCAAAACAAAAAGGAGGGTAGAGTTAATTTTTATCATGTCTAAAGACATGATAAAAATTAACAAACAAAAAGTTTTTTTTTTTTTTTTTTTTTTCAGCCAGGAATTTTTTCTACCCGATTCGATTGACAAGACATCCCAGTTTTTTCTAAGAATGGAATTTCTGTTCTATATATTTCAGCATTTCAACTGTTGCTTCAGATCCCTCTGTGCTGTTGAAAAAGCCTGCACTTCAACTCTCCTGGAAACAGTTTAAGCCATGTCTTCTCTCAAGATTCTCTTTAGATCAAGCAAAGATGTGGATTGAGTCTCGTGAAAACAGTTCATTGTTCAAGAAATTCATAGAAGGATGGGGAGGTCTTTTTAAATGTACTATTTCTTTTTATTAACTCTTTTCTTATGTTTACGACCTTGACAACTTGTTGCTTTCTCAACTTCAGGTTCTTTGGTCGGCTGTCTAAAATCAGCTCTTACCTCAGTGGACGATGCATCAAATTCCATTGTACTGAATTCTCCATTTCCCGAAAAGACTTCTTTCAACATGTGAATGGTTTCTTTGGTCAATTCTAATGTTTTATCTATCGTTTTATTCTTTTCATTTTCTCTACGTTGGAGGATAGCGGGAGTTAAAAAAGGATTTTGACAACAGGGTTCAAATTCTTTCGTTTTGTCTTTGCGATCATGACGATGTATTTCTATAATCTTGTCATCCGTATCATCGGGGTTTATCCATATTTCCAAATCTAACTCTTTACCTTCAGAATTTTTGGGAGATAGATGAATAAGTCAGGATCCATCGCCATGGTTAAATTATTGCTTCTTCCTTTTTTATTCCTCTTCTCCCTCTTCATTTTTTTTCAAAGTTTTTTTTATATAATCCACTCTTCAAGTCCCATATTCAACGAATATATTTCTGGCTTTCTTTAAAAGCTTGCAATAGCCACTGAAATCGGTATCGTATCAAGTAGGCCAGAGCTCCAAAGTAAAATAATAGAATTAAACAGACGACATAATAATGAATCTTCAATACGTTGCCCAGTAAAGCGAAAAGAATCGTAGGACCCGCCGTTACCAGTAGTAAATGAATGGCGAACGTTTGTCTCTTCGACCATCCTTCCTCTTTGGGGCTTTCGTCTTCCTATTCAAACCGACTCAATTCTTGGTCCGTTTGAAAGTTTTTCTCGATTCGTTTGAAATGAGATGTCATTCTTGACCTCTCGAAATTTTAGGAACACTTGTTCCATGTACAATGACATAATCGTACGCTGTGTTGCCTCGCAAGACCCGTTTTGTGAACCGTAAAACCGACTGATTCTCTGGACAATAAATCGGTCGGAATTCAACAGATTGGTCGGTCATACATTCTCGTTTTCCCGTTAACCTATGCTTTTCGTCTATGTGTGTATATTCCAAAACACAGGGGGAAGATAGATCGCCCAGAACTCGATGCACGTAGGGTCCACATTCACAGACGTGTCGTTCGGCGTCCCATCCTAGTCCGGGCACGTTCCACAAATCTCGAACGCAGTAATCGACAGAACAGACCCACGGAGATGTTTGAATCACTCGATTACCTCGTCGATCTAAAGAATGGCATTGACACTGGTATCGGAACGATCCATCTTCTGACGTTTCGTAATAATCGGCTACTTCTTGAGCGGGTTGTTGGGTTCGACGATCTATTAAAACATTGAGAGAAGGATCACGGGCTTCTGGATGTTGACAGGGATGGGTGAAAGAGGAACGAGGAGCACAGAGCCATCCTGAGGCCGAAAAATTGGGAATTTCCGAGGAAGAAAGACAAGCGGTCCGGATTCCTTGGGGAATACAATAAGTACCCGGTTCGAGATGATTCCATGTTTTATCAGAAACAGTGAGTTTTTCGTAAAACGTGGGATTTGTTTCACAGAGCTGAGACCAATCGCAATGGCTATCGGGACACTGAAAGATTTGGAAAGGGCAATACGTCTCGGTTGAAATTTCTGGTAAGGCTAATGATGATGAGGGAGGAATAGAAGGCATCCGGAGATCGGGTTTATAAAAAAGATTCAAGAGAGTCACTAGAAATACAATGCATAGAATGATCGCGCTCGGGTGTATCACTTTTCTTTCTTTCCTCCTTTATAAATTAGAACCGGTTCCAATCCCTACGAGTTCTCATTATACTGTGATTCGACACTTTTCCAAGGACAAGTCGCTTCTGCAACTGTTTCCTCAAGACGTTTACGTGTTCGTCGATCAAGGTATTTGTTATTTGTACGAGAAAACCAACGAAGAAAAAACCTATAATTCAGCTATCCGGCTCGATACGCTGAAGCGGCACGATCTTTTACATTATAAATACATGCTAAAATGGCCTCATACGATTGAAATCGTGTCGTATCCGAATCATCTCACCCATCCGATGGATATTTTAAATTACAGAGCTTGAGGTTCGGTTTTGATGAAAGGAGCCGTATTCTTCACGGCAATATCGTTTTTATTCTCCGTAGTATACCAATGAGCATCGACCTCCCAAATATTTTGAATAGCCTTGCGTTGTGTTTCATAGACGGGATCGTCGAGCGATTTGAGAGGTAATAACGCGTTCGGTTGTAACCGTTGTTCGGCATTCAAACCTTGGTGAACGATCCGTTTCAACATAAACGTAAGAAACAAGCGACGTTTTCCAAAGAAAACCAGCGACTCTTCTGTATGGGTATCCATAGCCGGATGAAAAAGTGTGAAATGGCGTCCTTTTTGGGGATCCATCACGTATTGGATGACGATATGATGATACCAATCGCGTTGCCGCATTTGCGAGAGGAAGTGAAGCCGTTGCAATTGACGAAAATAACGTCGGGTTAGACGATACGAATCCATTCTGACTTACTTTTTTATCGCGCCAAGATCTTTCTTTTTTGTTGACAGGATAAACATTCACGATACAGAGCCGGCATTTCATCCAAAGCGCGATCTTGTTTTAAGAAATGTCGATAATTCGGTTTAGAACAACACGCTGCTGCGTCCTTTTTCGGAATTTTTTGCTCTTTCCGTAATTGGCACATCTCGTTTATGAATAAAGGCTGCATGCTCGCCATACTTTTATTCGTTTTGGGTTTATACTACTGCTACTTGTATTTCTATAATTTTTCGGTCCCGTCCCCGAAAGTTCCTTCTTCTCCTCGGACGACAACGACGCGTTTCCAATATCAGATCGAGACCTCAAACGACAACGAGGTTTCGTTTCACACCTTCACGTTAAAAACATGGACGTTTCCTCTCCCACTCGAATATTATTTCGCGGAAGGACGGATTTGGGAAAAAGATGAATGTTTTGGACAGCCCGATGATACTCAGCTCCCCGCAACGGGGAAAATCCTCTACCTGTTTTTATTACGATCGCAGAGTTTTGTACCCCGCGAAAAGTCCATGATGTATTATTATTATCGATGTCGGCACGGTCGTGTTCTAGACGTGCTCATGTGTCAAGAAGAACATTCTCCTTCTACCTGCATTCCTGTCAATCCCTGCATCGATCAGCATGACGGATCGGTTTTACCCGATCCAACCAATCGACGTTTTTATTACGAATGCCAGAACGAACAACCGATTCGAATCGCCTGTCCGCCCAAGACATTTTTCTACTACGACGCTTGCACTTCGCGAAAACATTTCGTATCTTACTGTGAAGACGGTCAACATTTTCCGATTGACGAGGTGACGTATATCGAGTGTCGTGGCCATCGACCGAAAATGATTCGATGTTCGCCCGGAGAAAAATATTCGACACATTATCGGCGATGCGTGTCTGATCTCTGCGACGGATTTCCGGATAATACACAACGACCTCTCCCCATCGTCCAAAAAGGATCTTTTCTGTACTCTCCGGGTTACGCGATTTGTGAAAACGGAATGGTTCGAGACACTATATCCTGTCCTCTTTCCTGGGATACATGGATCGGCGATGCCTTATTCCACTTACCGATGGTGTACGACGAAACGTCCCAAACATGTCAACCGCCTCTTTTCTGTGAAAATGTTCAACCGAGCTCAAAAGAAACTGTCGTTCCCGCTCACGAGTATACGAAACATCTCCCCTCCTATCCATTTTCAACATCTTTGGATCGAGCTGTAGCTTACAAATGTACGGTTCTAGAACCAGGCTATAGAGTGTCGGATCAATATACGGTTGAATGGGCTTGTGAGGATAAGTCGTCGTCGTCGAAACTCGCGATAGGCGATACGAGCGATCAATATTTTGATTGCGCTCGGAGGGAAATTCAAACGTGTCCTCCTCAAACATTTTTTGACGGAAATGAATGTCGACCGCGCATCCCCGGCGCGTTTCAGTATCGGCATCTCGATGTGTTTAAATTCGATCATTTATCGATCGTTGCGAATTGGATTCGGCCCAGGACGACTCTTGATCATGAACCTCGTGCCTCTTGTGACGAAACCAACGAAGAAGTTTATATTCCCGGCTATAATATTTGTTCTCATCCCGACTGCACGCCGTACCCATTCCTCAAACAATTGAAAACAGCTATTTATTTACCCACTTCTCCTCACATGTGTCTTTTCGAAAAGGAAAAAATTCGAAAGAAACGCGTTCGACGGCAAGGTTTGAAATTTTGGTCGCAGCGATTCGTGTAACAGGCTTCGACTTATAGCGTTCCCGAAACGTGTCATGAAGGCCATCGCATACGATCGGGACGATTTATTCCCGATTCCGTATTATACGCCACTTGTAATTGGCGTCAACCTTTTGTCTTTTGTCCTTCTTCCTCCACAGAAGGAATTCGAGCCACTCCGTACGGGTATCACGTATGCGTACCCAAAGAAGAAGCCTATGAAGGGATTTTACCGGCTGGATTAACCCTTCGACTTGAAGTTCAAGAGCTGAGTCGTATTATACCGGAACATGGAGCGCGATATAAAATAGATGGACGAGAAGCTGTTTTTGATGCGACGCAGCATCCCGAAGGTATCCCCCTCTTTACCTCAGTCTATGAAATTTGGACCGAGCGCGACATGAAATTGTTTTTTAGAATTCTCGTCACGCATCCTCGTTCAGCTTACTGGGAAGACCGAAAATTAAAAGCCCTCCCCGATCCTGACATGACGTTGTTGTACACAGGTGAAATGACCGAAAAGCCAATCACGACCGATGACTATCCGGTCTCGGCTGACTCGTTGATTCAAATGGAATAAAGTAGAAAAAAAATGGATCGTTATTTAGGTCAAGGCATATTGTTTTACTCTACGGTTTATATCAGCATCATCCTAGTCGCAGTCACCCTCTTAACGAACCGGCTCATCTTTTTATTTTTATTAGTCCTCACGTTTGCTCTAGCTGCTTACATGGCTTATTTGACCGTTCATAATTCCGAACATCTCAAAACGACGGGCCAATCGATTGAAGACTGGATTCGAAAGATGTATCAAAAGGTAACTGGATAATCGGAGGTGACTCATGTAAATATCAAGATCGGTAAAGGAAAAAAACATGGTTTCGGTTTACACCATAGATGAATTTGGAAAAGAACGATATCCAAAAGATCCTAAAAAACCTAAACAGGAGCTGTATTATTTCGATAATGACAATCGACCTATTTTTGCCAAAGACGAGCATGAAAATGAATATTACGCTGTGGAATATCGGGGTCATGAATATATAGCGCTTCCTCGTCTGTACGCCAAATCCAATTCCGGAGACGAATTTTATCCTAAATTAAACAATGGAGGAGAATACCCGTTAAATTCATTGGATGTAAATGTGAAAACGTATGCTGTCAATGCGAGCGGAGGAGAGATTTATCCTAAATCCAGCATTGGAAAAGAATATTATATACAGGATAGAATTCGGGAAAAGCCAGAGACGAATTACATCCGATATGCACGAGACGAAAATGGAAATGAGTATTACCCGAAAGATCATAAAAATGAGGAATTTCTCTATATCTATCTAAGTTATGCTAAAAAAGCGAATGGTGATGAATTTTATCCGAGAAAGTGGTATTATTGAAAGATCTTCAGGAGAACAGTATTCGCAGCATGGACTCATCTGAAACGAAACTTGGAAAGCTTAAATAGATAAACGAGTCCATTATTAAAAAATAGTATCTTGTCCATCGAGTCGGCTGGGAAAAAATTTTTCACAGCTAAAAAAAAAAAAAAAACTTTTTGTTAATTTTTATCATGTCTTCTAGACATGATAAAAATTAACTGTCCCCTCTGTTTGTCTGGGAAGGATGTCTCACCCATTCGAAAAAACAAACCAGGACTCATTCTTGGAATTCTATTCTTTAGAAAGGAGTGATGGTCTATTTTTAGAAAGTGTGAGACAACATTCCCAGACAAAAGGGGGAGGTAGTTAATTTTTATCATGTCTAAAGACATGATAAAAATTAACCAAAAGTTTTTTTTTTTTTTTTTTAATCTAGAAATTTTTTTTCAGCTCTTACAGTTTTTCCCCAGCCGACTTGATCCACAAAACCAGACATGTCAAAATTGTTTCTGGAAGGGATTCTTGCTTATCTATTTAAACTTCAAGTTTCACTTCAGATCACTCTGTGCTGTGAAAGAAGAAACATCTTATAATTTGTAAGTACTAACTGATTTTTTAGTTTATTCACTGGTTAGTTACTTCTCCTCCAAGTCATTCGTTTTTTTTCCCCTCCAAAAATCTTCAGCTTTTATTTAGAATGACCATAAAAATAAAACACAAATAGGAAAAAGATGGTCACGCATAAGTAATGCATGTAGGGTTGAAATAGGAAGGTGAATCCTGTTAACAAATAAACAATTATCGTGAAATAAATCCAATTTTTCGGGGTTCTTTCGTCTGTTCGTGATTTTTGGAGAAATGACATTCGCGTTTGGGGTCGATCGATCATGGGCACTTTATGGATAGCATCTAAATATTCTTGCACTTTCTCGGCAAAGAAGAGGTATCGATCGCTCGCATCTTCTTCTAACACGTCCCATAGAAGATCGGGTGTGATTTCTAGAACATGGTCCGTTTCCGATTGATAAAACTGAACGTCTAATCGCCAGTCGATATCGTAAAGAGTTCGAGCGGTCAGCACTTTATTGAAATGAAACGGATCCAATATATCGAGTACGGCGGACAGAATACTTATACCCGTCAGCACATTGGAAGTAACCGAGAATCCTGTCGCGGCGATTCTGGAAAGTGTTGCGAGCGTACTTAATTGGGTCCGAACGACAGCTTGAAGGATGGCCGATTGAATGGGAAGAGACTGCATACTGAATTTGGTTAAGAGTTTAGGCATCCGTTTTTCAAGGATTTTTTGCGCGGCTTCTAATCCGATATCGATCCCTACATCAATCGCCAATTCATGAACCAAGGACCGTTTCACATGTTTCTTGGGCCAGTTTTGTACAAAGTCGGGAAGATGAGGAGGATATGGTGGTAACGTATGATTTTTTTGCAGAGTGGAAATAGATCGATAGATACTGCTTCCCAAGAAAAATTCGCCAATATCTTGCCCCGTCGTCGTCACACAATCAGACCCGTTGAAAACAAGACCGTACGCTTCACAATAAGGCTGGTTGAGTCGTAAATGACCCTCGACGAGATTGAGGCCGGCATGATGACGAGGAAGAGAAGGATGATTTGATTGAAAGAAAACTTGTTCGGGCAAGAGAGCTAATAATTTCTTGGCGAGATTTACGGCTACACATTTTCCATTTCGATATTCCGTGTCCATACTCTGCTGCGTGTTGGAATATAAACGATCGCAGGCGGGTTGGCAAGCTAAGCTGAAACTCGTTCCGAGTCGAATCCATCGCGGTTTATCTTCCGGGGAACACGATTCTAAATTTTCTTGGAAAGGGAAGCAGGCAATCATGTCACATCCCGTTTGCGTAAAAACAAATTTTTCGACGACGTGACATTGTTCCGGATCGAGGGTTTTAGGTATGTAGTAATCCCGTTTGGAGTCAGCTTTTCTTATTTGGAAGGTGGTATGTTTAAAAATAAAAGCGTACCGACTTTGAAGAGCTTGTTCGTAAATATAGAGTTGAGTCGCTTCTTGAGCATACCGAATAGCGTGATCGAGATCGTAAGAAGTGACAGTATATTCATTTCTATTTTGAAACGAATCCCATTTCATCTTGGAGGAGGGCTTTGTTCCTATATATCGAAAAAAAGTTCGATGTTGTTGCTTTTTTTTAACAACAAAAATAAAAGGATTCTTTTTTTTATATAGTAACAAGTATAAAATGAGATTCAATTCAGTATTTACAGTTGCGTATGGAACATATACAAAAACCAGTTCCAAAAAAAAATTTTTTTAATTAAAAAATAAATTGTCTCAACTATAAAATCCTATAAATTTTAGTTTTTACAGTTGCGTATGGAATAGCGATAGAAACCAGTTCTCAAAATTTTTTTTAATGAACTATCTTATCTATAAAATCTTGTCAAAATCAGTTTTTACAGTTGAGGATGGAACCTGATGAAAAAATATTTTGGAAAGGATGCTATTCGAAAAACATTTTATCATGGTTAGTAGTTCTACTTGTAAAGAACAAAAACAAGTTCATTTCGTCTAATATTTGTGCATCTAAAGTATTTAAATCTATTCCAAAAAAAATATATATAGTCTCCCACATACCTTCAATGTATTATTGGACTGTTCACACTTTATATTCCATAAAAGAGCCATGGAAAAAATGTTCCGAGTCTCTAGGGGTTCATTTTGCCTTGTTCACTACTTGTAGTTTCTACATTTTCGTCTTCACACTCTAGTCTTTCGAAGGAAGCTTCTACAGGATCTTCTCCTCCCCTTTCCGATTTAGGTGGACTCTCGGGAGAAATAGGATCTTCTTCCCCCTTTTCCGATGGAGGTGGACTCTTGGGAGAAGGATAACGAACAGGTTGCAAATCGACAATCGAAGGGTCGAAATAATCACTTGAAGCTAAAGTAGGGTCCGACATATTATTTCTGTTTTTCTTCTTGATTCTAGGATCCTCTCTCACATTCTTTCTCTTTTGAGAATTATTTTCTTGTTGATTCTTTTTCACCTGGTATTGTTCCAATTCTTTCGTCTTCCAGACTTTAATTTCGTAAAATATATTTGAAAACAGATCCTCTCCAAGATACTTTAAATACAATGCACCCCATTCGCTTACTTCATCACTGGTAGAAGGTGTAGTGTTTATTATTTCTTCTATAGTACGTCGAATCACATCCACGTAGAGAAGAGATTCCGATCGTTTGGAAACTTCGTGATATAAACAACGGACGATTCGAGCATGAACTGCTTTAAAATCTAGAGCTTCTTGTTCGTTTAAAGGTGTTTTTTCATCTCCTCCGTACTGTAGATTAAAAACATACTTTTGCAGATCCTCGCCCAGCAATCCGTCTACGGCAAATAATTTATACACTTCTATCTTAGGTATTTCCTGTCGTTTGAATAAGATGTTGGAAAGTCTTATTAGATCGGTCGATCTAGAATAGTCTTTAGATAAAACTTTCTCGATCATATTCCATTCATATGGCGTGAAGATGGTTTTATTTTGTACCAACTGCTGTTGCACATCCATCCATAAACGCCAAATGGTATTTAAACAGTATCGATGGACGGGTACAAGAGGTTTCAAATCTTGAATCAAGGTCCACGGAAACATCATCATATTAGCTATTCTTTTTAAAACTCTCAACTGAACGGTGGTTTTAGTCGTAAACAAATTAGATTGATTAAATTCTTCCAGCACGACTTCATCCAACACGTACTTGAGACGATCCTTCAAGGGTAATGTCAAAGGCTCCAGGGTTACAGTGTTTTCCTGATCCATCTTGTCCTTAGTATGAAATGAGAAAATCGTCTCAGCTCCAGCTGTTTATATACTGTGAAACGAAAGGGGGGGAGGTAGAAAGGAGAAGCAAAAGTTGGGTAGTAGGAAAAAATTTAGCTTTAAAAAAAAAAAAAAAAAAACACTTTTTGTTAATTTTTATCATGTCTTATAGACATGATAAAAATTAACTCTCTCTTCTTTTTGTCTGGGAATGATGTCTCATCCTTTCGAACATATTTCTAAAAATAAATTTCCAAGAAAGAAATGAGTCATGTTCTATTTTTAGAAACATATCGAGACAACAGATTAACATCATTTGAACAAAAGGGGGGATAGTTAATTTTAATCGTGTCTGAAGACATGATTAAAATTAACAAAAAGTTTTTTTTTTCTTTTTTTTTTTAATACAGCTCTGGAAATTTTTCCCAGTTGGTTCGATCGATAAAACCAGAAAAAGGATTTCCACTTAACTATTTAAATTACTCGAGTTTCGGTTTCAGATCAGTTTGTGCTTTGGATACCAGCCTCGAAAGATCTTCAGTTAAAGTCTATTATATACTCATTTTGGTAAGTGAACTTTATTATTTTGTTGAATTGTTTTTTGGCTTTTGTGAATTGCTTGGATATTGTTTCTTTTTCAACTCGTTGTGTTTAAGCTCTTTTCTTTCTCAAAACAATACGAGCTTGTCGTGGCAATCGATCTCGAGCTGTTGGATGCCGTCGTGAGCAATGACTTAATAGATATCGACAAGCTTTATTGGGAATTTTCTTATTTCGTATGTGGGCCCCACCTTCGGTCACAAACGTAATGGAATGGTTACCATATTTATGAAGCAATCGATTAGGACCCACACGAACGGTTCGAGATCCAAGAACATATCCTCGACGTTTTCTCATAGGTCTTCTACGAATGGGTCTTTGTGTTCCTCTACGATTCATATTGGAAGGAGAGGAAGAAGAAGATGCAGACGATGAAAAGGAAGCCGAACGACTTCTTCTTACAGGACTTCTTCTTCTAGAATGACGTATTTCTAAACTACGACTACGATTTCTCTGACTTTTTCTTCTTCTTGGACTTGGACTTCTGCTCCTGCTTAGACTTGGACTTCTGCTCCTTCTTGGACTCGGACTGCGTTTTCTTGGACTTCTTCTTGAACTTGGACTCGAACTTCGAGAAGAAGGAGAAACGGACGGTCGAATAATGTAAGGGCTAGTGGTTACATCGGATTTGGCATACGTGTGGAGAGGAAATTGAAGTTCGAAATCGTCGGGAAGGTCGACTTGGTTTTGAATTTGTGAAAGTAGAATATCGTCATAATAAATAACTTCGGGTGTTCCAAGAGGTGGAATTTCCTTCGAAACATCATCCTCGTTAGGATCATTCATTCTGACTTTATTTCAATCGAAACACGGATCCGACGACAGGATCTAAGTTATATCGCATAGAAGCTCGATACGCATCTTGAACCGATGTGCAAAGAATATATTCCAAAGGTCCGAATCGTTTCTTTTCTAAAATAATGGGAAGATCGACCGTCCCTGCTCGATAAAAAGGCGTGAGGGAGAGAATTTCATTCAATTGTAACACGTTCCCGTGCTGGAATTCCCTACAACAGAGATAATCGATCCATTTCTGAACGAGTTTCTTATAAGCACGAGCTTCCACGGACGTTTTAAAACACAATTGCCAGCCTTCAATGCGATCGATATGATTCAGCATGTAATCAAAAGCTGTCCAAAAATGAAATAACAGTGACGACGTATTCCGGAAGGACGTGAGATCGATTAAAATCCATGACATGTTTTCTAAGGGAGT
This sequence comes from Stegodyphus dumicola, assembly GCF_044657685.1. Lineage (NCBI taxonomy): Eukaryota > Metazoa > Arthropoda > Arachnida > Araneae > Eresidae > Stegodyphus > Stegodyphus dumicola. The sequence continues at coordinate 212,388,825 of NC_140773.1, read as the reverse complement.
CGGATCGGGATTCTCGGGACTGATCCATCGATCCAGGGTAGGACTAGGACCGATCGAAAGAGCTTTCTTGGATTCTTTAACTTCGGGTAGATCCGTTTTGTAAAGGAACGTCTGTTCCAAATCCATCAGCTGTTTGGTTTTTTCCATATACCTTTCTAAACTTCCCGGGAAATGAAAATAGGATAAATAGGAACACGTATGGTATCGATCGATAAAAATCATGTGGCTCGTTAAAATGACGAGGTGTTGAGCCGTTTTAATGTCGTGGTGTAAAACGGCATGCGGAAAAGTTTCAATGTAGAATAATAAATCGCACGTGTTCGTGCTCAATTCTTCCGGTTTAATTACACGCACATGAGGGAAAGACGGGTACGTATAAAAGGGACAAATGACAAAAATGGTGAGGTGGGATAAATGTTTGGAAATGTAATCGTTGATCACATAGGGTAATCGACTCAGGTTCCCAAACACAATTGTTTTCTAATTCGTCTAAATGATTCATTCTTTGCTCTTTTTCTTTTTCTGAAATAAATGAAAAAAAATATTTAAAAATAAGGAACCATGAATTCAGAAACGATTATGAAACAAACTGTAGCTTGCATTTCTTGGTTTTTGAATGAAACGTTCGGTCCCTCAATTGCCGATCGGTTCAACCAATAAATTCAATGTTGGCCCGAGACGTGGAACCGGTTACGCGAATGGTTAGTTCATACGCCGATGCAGAATCCCAAAGACTGTATTTTATCGTTTGCTCAAACTCTGCCTCAGTACGAAACGTTCCAGGCCTCTTTAGAAAATTCGCTCGCTATTCACGAAGAATTTTGGAATAAAGTATTTACTAACTTGAGCGTTGCCCAGTCGCTTTTAGGATCCCCATGAATATTTCGAAGCTAGAACCGTTCGGTATCTTTGCTTTAGCGGGCGGATTACTTTATTCCATTTGCGTGTTGATTGTGCATGAGGAAGAAACTCACTTTAAATTTCATTTCACGGTCTTAACGCTCGTCATTTTTCTAGCGCTCATGGCCATCACATCTTTCAAATATTTAAAATACCGCTATCAATGTGAGAGAATGGAAGATATAATGTCCGCTTTGAAAATTCAATAATAATAATAAGAAGAAAAAAGCACTTCCATCATGAATTTTGTCGAACAGTTATACGAAATGACGTTGGATGAAATGGCCACTTATTTAAGTGAGAAAGATCCTATTTTCCGGAAATTGTTCACTGAATATGTGGAGTATGCCAATTTATTACCCGAAGAACAAACTCAAGCCGAAACGCTTTACCGACAATATTTTCCAGAATCGGAGGATACTCTCGACGCGTTTATTGACAATTGGCGACGGTTTAAATTACAGTATCGTTCCGACAATGGCCGACAGGTCGAAGAAGATGTCGAACCGGACGAGGTGGAAGTTCGTTCTCAAAAAGGTGGACCTTGTCCGGGTTTCGTCTTTGATCCGAAGGGTAAACGACTTTACAGTCCGAGAGTCCTGAAACCGTTCAAATCAGATCGCCGGCCAAATGAATTTGATGTGTTCAAGTTTCTCATCGACAAAGAACGCAATCATGAAGTGTATCACCTAAATATTGAACCGAACGCCAATGAGCTGTACTTAGATATGTCTTATGAAGATAGACGCAACATGGACACTCGAGCAGATCAAGCGCTACGGAAAATGGCGAAAATGGTGACCATCTTAAATCAAAATTGCCATTATAAAATATTGGATCTCTATAGCGAAAGACGAATCACATAAACTAAACGCGAAAAGCCAAAGAAACAAAAAATATATTATTAACATACCTGAACAGAAGCTTGTATTCAAGCACAAACTGATTTGAAGTGAAACTGGGATGGTTTAAATAAATAAGTGAAAGTTCATTATTGTAAGAAAATGGTGATGTCTGGTCAATCGAGTTGGCTGGGAAAATTTCTGAGAGCCGAGAAAAATATTTTCTAGTAGTGAAAAAAAAAAAAAAAAAAAAAAAAAAAAAAAAACTTTTTGTTAATTTTTATCATGTCTTCTAGACATGATAAAAATTAACTCTACCCTCCTTTTCGTTTTGAATGATGTCAACATGTGTCTAAAAATAGATTTCCAAGAAAAGTATGATTCATTCTTAGAGATCTATTTTTAGAAACATGTTGACATCATTCAAAACGAGAAGGAGGGTAGAGTGAATTTTTATCATGTCTAGAAGACATGATAAAAATTAACAAAAAGTTTTTTTTTTTTTTTTTTTAGCTCTTGGGAAATTTTTCTAGCTGACTCTGATCATTCTTGTTCTTCCTTCTTGAGTGGGCAAGATGTCAATAAAAGCAGTTGTTGGTATATTTCTTCTTGGATTGAAGTTACGCCCGTCCATCACCTTGAACGTGTTTATGAATACGAGTGACTCATCGTTATCTATGAAAGTATTTCTCTGAAAGATTTTGGATTCATCTTGGGTAGGTCTTGTTACATTTTTTTAAATTAAATCATTACTTTTTCATAAAAATGCCTCCACCTAGCATCAGAGCAATAATATGTAGCATTATATTTCCGTAAAACATCCAGTTGCGTTGATTAAAATGTTCGGCTCCTGTTTTGGGTGTCGCATCACTGTAAATAGCTGTTGCCAGGTAGCCGAAATTGAGTAACGAGACAAATACAACTCCTAATAAGATAATTACCATGATAGCCTTTGTATCCATCGTGATGTATTTTTGAATCTAGTCTTTATTCTCTTTTCGGTTACACGTAAAGTAATAAACCGACCATTAGTATATTGATCACATTGACAACCGTTGGAGCAATGAGCAACATTTTATTGTTGGCCCAGAAATCGCTCGCTGTCGTTCCTTTGGTCGTGACTTTATTCGGATCAGCAACATCGTAAACGAATGCCACACTGCCGTAGGAGAGACGATATACAATGAGGGCCAGGATGACCAGTGTTGTCACCAGACATATTAAAATGGTTATGGCGAGAGTCGAACGAAGATTAAAACCCAACATTGTTTTATCCACTAATGATTCCTTTATTATGTGATTTCTTGATGGACTTGTCGATACCATTGAAGAAGATTGAAATGAAAAGGGATCGATTGTCCCGAATAATAGACGAGTAAATTTCGGTACATGAAACATTGGAATAGGTAAAGAAGAAAAAAACAGAGTAGATGAAATAATATCATGATGGAAACGATTCTTGATCGTTCATCAGCTTGGATTCCTTATCAGGAAGAATTTCTAAGAAGTCAATTGTTATTGACGTATCCCAAAAATATTATTTTTACAGCTCAACTCTTAGACGCGCATTTACGATATGTAACGGAACATGTTTATCCCAATTACCCCTCGGCAGAAAAATTCAACGTGGATTCTTTAAATGAGGTGGATTGGGCTCATTCCGTGATTCTGGTGAATCAAGACAGACAATTATTAATCACTCCTGAACCGGTTAAACAGCTCGTCAACCTTGATCGGCGTTTACGGTATCATGAAGCGGCCGAAATTATATTCCATGGATTTAATTTCTTTCCTAAACTCTTCTATATATTTCAGTTTCGATGGATCGTGTTTCTGGTGTTGGTTGCGTGGTTTATCGAATGGAGAATAGACATTCAAAAAAAGAAATTCTTTTAAGAATATGGACCCAAATAAGAAGGTTTTTCCTATGATGGAGTATAAGCTTGGATCCAGGCCACAGCACTGACTGACGATTTAAATAGTTAAGTGAAAGTTTATTCTGGTTAAAAAAGCGTAACTTCTTGTCCACATCAAACTAGCCATAAAAAAAAAAGAACCATTTTTGTTAATTTTTATCATGTCTTTAGACATGATAAAAATTAACTTTACTACCCCTCACCCCCTATTTTGGTTTGAATCAGGTGTTAACATGTTTCTAAAATAAATTTCCAAGAACGATATGACTTATTCTTTTGCTTAGAAATCTAGTTTTAGAAAGTGTGAGACATCATTCACAACAAAAAAGAAAAAGGGGGTAGAGTTAATTTTTATCATGTCTAAAGACATGATAAAAATTAACAAATTTTTTTTTTTTTTTTTTTAACTCTTAGAAAAATTTTCCAACTGACATTGTCATGTTTTGTTACTAATGGACTTTCGTATTCCTAAGCTTTTTTTTTTCATTGGTTATTTTTCTCCTTTTCTAGGTGTTCCGATCATTTCAAAGTCAGGCGTAGATGCAGTTGCATGATTCGCTGCGATCGCCATTAATATACTTGTCACGTATTTACTGACGGCATACATTTGCTGCGTGAAACGATTATACAAAGGATTGGGTACTTTGAGAGGTTCCTTCTTTGACAATTCGTCTTGAATCAAAAACGAAACGCAATGGAGTTCCGTGGATACGTTCGTATCGTCTGCTTGCAGAGTTTCTTGGAATACGGCAAAAGCCCGATTCAAATCATGATCGGTGACGAGTTTCGTTAAATATGGGGCGATATATTTATCGTGAATGACTTTCCCGATCACGCCATTCAACATATCAAAGATGGAATTAAACGCCATCAATTTTTTTAACTGAATTTCCGAATGGACGCATGTTTTAACGATACTGTACATTTTTAAAAATCCTTCGTAGCCTTCTGGAATTTCGGTCGTTGAATCTAGAACATGTTTACTCATGGGCAGTTTATCAATGACTTTCCGTAGATAAGAAACGAGATATTTTTCGCGAGCCGTTTCCAATTCTCGATTCATTTGCTGACCGGGATCTGTGTGTTTATTTTGAAGCTCTAATAATAGAGACACGTCCGACTCTTTAATTCGTTTATGGGTAGGTTCTTCTTCCTCCTTCTCCCCCTCTTCATGGTCCATTTCCTTTTCGGATTCTTCATGAGCCGTTTCATTTTTAATTTGATTATATGTCTCCCTTTCTTTTATTTTGATTTTCTCTCTCTTTCTCTTTAAAAAATATGATTTTTTTCCAACGCTTTCGTGGGTTCTCCTTTAATATCGGGAAAGACGGCTGGATCTAACGTCGCCGCATATGTTTCTACATAAGGAGCTCGAGCGAACGTAACATGCCACATGCCTTCCTCATTCGGTTTCATCTGAATACCGTTCGATCGAAGAAGGTTTGGGAGGGCTTTCAACAGTATATGGAAAGGATTGAGAACGACATGGCCTTGATAAATTTCGGGAACACGTCGATCCTCCTCTGAAAAAAGACATACGGGATATCGATACAGGAGCGTGTAGGCGTTCGCGTGTTGACTTAATTTTCCATCCAGTTCTTGCTCGATCAACTGGCAACGTGTGAGCTGGTTTTGTCGAATAATGGTTTCGTAGCACGTTTTAACATGAAAAATAGGATCTTCGTGGCAGTGACGCGTATGCACCGTAAAGGGAAGGTACTTAAAAACATATTGCATGTAGTCAAAAGGCCACGTTTCTTCGATTTGTAGATGGTGTTTCTTGGATTGGACCACGTAATAATTGAAAGGATAGGATAATTGAGTCGGGTCTAAATTTTCAAATTCGATGAACGCGACCGGCGAATAATCAAACATGTAGAAATAGGCAAACAGTTTCACATGATGGATCGGGGAATCGGGTTCGCTTTTAAAAATATTCGCGCAAGCATTATAGGCCTTATCGTTATTTTTCAAATAATAGGGATGATCGAGTCGCACCCCGATATTCCCATACCTCGGATCACACACACAACTTCCAAATTCTGCATGATAAAAAGTATGTTTTAAAGGCTGACCTGTAAAAGCATCGAAGGAACAGGGCTGCTGGAAGTAACCGGGTTTTTGGAAAGACGCGAGATACTTTTCGGAAAATACGATCGGATCCCATACGTTGTTTTTTGATTCTTCCTTCGAAAACGCTAATCGTTCGTGAGCGGTCATTTCTTCACACCCGAAACCTTGCAAAAGCGGCTTGTATCCAAAATCGCAAACACATTTACCTTCTTTCAAAGGATCTTTGTCTAAACTTTCTAATCGGCCGTGAGGTCCGCAAGCAATGTCTACGTCACAATTCCCCCCGCGTTCTTTTTGCGTGACGAGATGAGGGTATTTACAAAAACAGGTCGCGAATTTCAATCCTTTTTGATTCACCAGAACCCACTCTCCCGTAGCTAAAGAACAAGTAGCATGGGGAAGGAGTTTGGGAAAACATTCACCCCGAAAACATATTTGATCGTCGTCACAATCGGTTGCGTGAATACAAGTCGAATAAAGCGTCGTCCGCTGAGGAGGGTGGTAGGAAATGGATTGCCAAGGATGGGTTGTAGTCGTTTGGGACTCATTTCGAAACAGGTAGATCATGATCAGGTAAAGATAAAAGACGAGAAGAAATATCCAAAGCGTCATCTTCTTTTTTTCAATAGAGGTTCACAACTTTTATTTTATCGCCTCGATCTTCATGCACCAGACCGGCATTATCTCGTTGAGCCCCTATTTGTTCAAAATATTGCAAAAATTTATATTTGGTTTGTAGATTCTGGATCGATAATAAATACTTTCGAACACTGTAGACCATATCGTTTCGTTGAGCCTTCACCATTTTGACAGGGTCGTCCATTATTTTTTAAATTACTTGTTTACGGCAAACATTTGATTCAGTGCATCCTCCGTGGAGGTTCCTGGACCCCCCTTAATAACACTTACTTTCCTAGCATTTGGATCCTCTATTGGGTCTTTAGGAAGTCCTCTTGTGTCCATCGGTAATTCTTTCTGTTCCGTTTTCACCTTTTCCGCGATCGAGGTGGCTATTAACTGAAGGAGGAGAGGTTGATTAAAATTGCGGCAAGGAACGATTTTGTTCAAATATTGACTGTACTTAGGATCAATATTATCTTTTTGGTGTATAATGCTGGAAAGCATATGATCGGTAATCACAAAACTGTTACTCAACAGCGATTCCGATAAACCTCGATGAATAAACATATTATGAGGGGTGAGATAGGGAAGTTGATCCATTTGTTTTTGAGCCATCTTGGCAAAATATCGGTAACGTCGTTTGGATAATAAATGTCGACGATGGATTTTCCATAAATCCATTTCTAAATGCTTTCTTCTTATTTAAAAATGAGTAACGGGTTTGAAGTAATTGGGAATGCCGATAATTTCGGGACACTTCTCTTCCCCTTCTTCCATCTCTTCGACTACAGGGAGGGAAAGAGGAGTTTCAATATCCAGATCGGTCGAGAACAGGACAGATTCTTTAAATAAGATAAATTCGCGAACTAAACCTCCTACCTTGTACGAATTTTCTCCGAAAGTGTACCGGTTAGAAATTTGAAGGTTTAGAATACCTAGAAAAGAAGTCGTCGTACCAAACATATTTTCAATCGAACACTGAAAAGTATTTTTTAAACCCTCTCCATTAAAGATCCGACTCTTTCGTATACACCACATATTTCTATGAATTTGAAATTTATCTTGGGCTCCTTTACAAGCAGAGCAAAACGCGGGATCGCACCGGTCCATGAAAAAACGACAATTCTCCGCAAATTTGTGTTGCGGATTCTCTTTCATGCTTTCGCCAATTTTAGTTAAAGGAGCACACAGTCGAGTCATGAACGAAGTTCCTATTTTATTATTCTCCCCCGGTTTCAAATACCAATAACCAGCCACGAGAACATTATAGCAATTTTGTAAACCAATAATGTTTCGGATGTGAACAGTATCTTTTCGAGTTCCTTTGGAAAATTGAACTTTTTGTTGACAATGTGTCTCGTACAGCGGATCGTGATTTAAAACATCTTCCCAGTCGGGACATATTAAGTTGAGAGCACCTTGACGTTCTTTTAATTCGTCGATAGCTTTCTCAAGGATGGGAGAAGAAAGAATATTCTTGATAATCAACGAATAATCCATTCTTACTCAATAGATTTCTTCTTTTCGAACAAAGTAGAATGTAGTATCTTGGTTATTAGACTACTGGCCTTAAATGTTACCTCTTCAGCAGCAAAAACTGATTTGAAGCGAAAATGGGATGACTTAAATAGATAAGCGAGAATTCATTCTAGAAAGAATTTTGCAATGTCTTGTTTGGTTGATGAAGTCGAGTGGAAAAAAATTTGTGAGAGCTTGGAAGAAAAATATCTGGAAAGTAAAAAAAAAAAAAAAAAAAAAAAAAAAAACTTTTTGTTAATTTTTATCATGTCTTTAGACATGATAAAAATTAACACTACCACCCTTTTGTCTCTGAATGATGTCTTACCATTTCTAAAAATAAACTATGACTCATTCTTTTCTTGGAATTTTATTTTTAGAAATGGTGAGTCATGGTGTATTTTAAAAACATGGTGCTGAGACATCATTGAAAACAAAAAAGGGGGTCATTAATTTTTATCATGTCTAGAAGACATGATAAAAATTATCAAAAAGTTTTTTTTTTTTTTTAGTTGTAAATTTTTTCTGACAGATTTTTTTCCAGCCAGATTTTCAACCGACCTTTTCCCAATCATCATTTTTTAAAACTGGCTCGCTATTGGTTTGTTTAAAAATGACGTTATTGCTTCAAGAACTATATACACATAACTTTCTCGTACTCACTTCTCTATACGGAATGGGGTTCCCAGCTGATATAGCAGAAACCCTATCTCGCTTCATCTACAACTCTCGTTGATGATCTATACAAAATTGGGTAATTTTTTCCACGACTTTATACAGTTCTTGATCACGGGGATCTATCTGCTTGTACGGCTTCACGTGAATTCTTAAATCATAGCGCTCGTCCATATTTTCATTGACGTTATCATCGACCCCAAGTAAAAGAATGTCGTAATCGTACAAGACTCTGATATGTTCCGAACATTTTGAAATATTATACTTTCGGCACGACTTTTCACATTGCGTGCGGCCCAATATCCGATACGCATATCGTGCAATATCGTGCAATGAACTGTAGATCACTCGCTCGACATAATCATCCGAACCTTTACTCCACAAAATGATATCGATATTGCAAAGACGTAAAAACTGGATCAGGAAATTGGTTTTGGGTCGAATTTGAAATGTTTCTCCTTCAAAGTATCCAAGCGTCTCATCCATATCTAAGACACAGACCACCACCATCTTTCTTTTTTAAAGAAAGAAGAAGATGAGTCGATCCACCACTCATACTATTATTGAACACGTGAAAGAAATTGTTTATTATGCTCCTTCCAAATGTCGTTGGCGTTTTGATTATGCCTGTTTTCTCATTTTAAATAATTTCAATCAAAGACGATTCCACTGCCTGTTTACTTCCCACTCGATGCAGTGGAGATCTTACAGTGCCAGCAGCTCTTGTGACTTGCCCGAACATTTTTTCGATTTGATCCTTCTTCATCGACAATTGAGTTCGGAGTATGTGTTGCCTTTTGCAACGCATTTCCGAGAACGTTCGGGATATACAATAGGTCTCTGTGAAATGAATCCTGGACTTTATAGTGCTCGCATTCTTCAACCGGAATATTTAGCAGAAACGTTTTACACGTTCATTGTTTTCTTGTGTAGTATTTGTTATCGACTCGGAGGAACGGCTCCCGTTTTAAAATTATGTTCTTTTGTGTACACGGACCATCATTCCGTGCTCGTGGATATTGGAGCTCTGAATGTGGAAAAGAGAGAACGCATCGGTCATCGAGAATTTTTAAACGAGAAGAAATGGCATCGGTTCTTGAAACGACGAACGACTCGAGACATTATTCGGTACGTAAAACTCATGCATCCGGATTATTTTAAGAAGAAATGTCGTGGTCAATGCATTCTCTCCGAGAAAGTCGTCTTCAACGATGTAACGCATCAACTGATTTGTAAAAGTCGACAACGCAGTCTGGCCGAGGTTTTAGATACTTTTCAAGAACTCATGCCCCATGAGCCTATTCGTCAACTCATTCGAACGTGGCTTTCTGCGAGATAAACAAGAAGATGGATTATAAACAACTCGTCCTCGATTTATTGAAACAGAAAAAATATCCCATTTTAGTGGATTATGTAGTTATGGATATTTATTATAAAATGGTTTATAAATCAGACGGGAAAGTAAAACGATTCGACTCTCCATGTTTCGAGCTGAATCAAAGATATTTAGAAGAACCCAATCCGTATAAACTGGAATTTATCACTTCGGATGATAGTAGTAAATTGGTTATTCGACGACAAATCGATCCTAAACATTTTATTATAAATCAATATCCGGAAAAATGTTTTCGTGTTAAACTGTCCAGCCACCATCTTGCTGAATTTGATATGTTTAAATACAAGATGTTCGAAGAACAAATTTATAATTTCATAATGTACCTGAATAGTAATATTCCTGCCATTCGAGAATTTTTGAACTTAACTCACGACGAAAGCACTCGATATTTACCTCAGTCCATACGACTATGGGTGTATAACTATGAAACGGCCAAGATCACTCATCAAGCTATGGATCCCGAATATTTTGGACCGCGTTCATCTCTTTTACTGGAAACACGCATGATTCAAGGTTTATTATCACCATGCACTTCTAAATCAGTATTATTGTCTCTTCGAGATGATTATGCTTGGAAGAATCATACCAATAAAGCCATTTTACCGTCTTATATATACGATTACGATCCTTATAATTTACATTATTCGGATCACTGGAAAGCTCTTGTCCCGCTGGCCTTTAACCCGTTAGAAAATCCCATCATTCATTAATATTCCAGTTGCAGCACATACTCATCGTCTTCACTCCCGTCACGAACAAAATTGATGTAACGTTTCATTTGAGGATCCTTGTAGCGACAGACTTGGCGAATACCCCGACAAATAGATCCCGGCAAATTTAAATCTCGATCCATTCCTCGAGTCGGTTTTAGAATCAGACCCGATTCGTTTGTCTCGAGGGTTTTTATAAACTTTTGATCGTAGCCAACACGAGCTTTGAGTTTGGACTTTCTCTTTCTCCCTCTTGTTTTGGGTAGAGGAGCCAAGTAATGCCGAATGGGTATATCTATACTCGAAGAGCGACTTCGGGATCGATTTCGGACTCTTGTTGGACTTGGAGATCGACTTCGGACTCTTGTTGGACTTTGAGATCGTGTTCGGACTCTCGTTGGACTTTGAGATCGACTTCTAGAACGTTGACGTTGAGATCGACGCCGCATATTTGGATTTATTTCTACTTTATTACGGTTTAAGAAACGTTTTACATAGTCTTGGACACGAGGTTCTTCACTCATAGCGTCATACCAGTAATTTCCCGGAATGATTATAAATTTATCGTCTCGAAACTTTATAAACTCTTCTGGACTATAGCGGGGAAAAATTTTTGTAAATGAGACAAGTCGAATAAAACGTGCCCCAACGAAGATGTCCCTGTTAATTCAGAACGACGCACGTTTCGATTTAATTCCTCTTCTAACACTTTTTGAACATACTCAATAGGAACTTTGGAAGGATAAGACATTTTTTTTTTGCTTTATATATCCCAAATGACTTGTCCATAGAAATATAATCGGAAGAAAACTGAATCTCGAACGTGCTGGTGTGTATCATAGTAAGCGTGATCGTATAAATCAAACACATCTAAATGAGCCAAGGCATGTAAAGTAAAAATGAATAATAATTGCCATGTCGTTTCATTACGATAAAATCGAGTTTGATCTACATTGACCTGATTAGCATAATAGGTGTTCATATTGATCGTACCCCTGTTTTGATCTACCAGCATCTTGTTCGAAGTGGAATAGTTTAAGCAGTAATTGCGATGAATTTTAATAAACTCGAAAAGATTAAAAATAACGTAGACGGGAATTTTTCCTTCCTCGGTTTCGGTTTCATTAATATATAACTGAATAATCTCTTTGGGTCCTCCTGGCTCTTCACAATAATACATGGACATTTCGTAACGGTCCAATCGACGAATTGGATTTTCCAAGATACGATTGAGAATCGAGACCCATCGTTCAAATATGAAATGGAATTTTTTAAAATCGATCGTGGCCCAATCATCCATGATTTTAAAGCATGCCGTAAAAGCATCTCGCCAAGTATTAATTTTAGACTGAAGAGCCGTTCGACGACTGAAGATCGACGTTCTTCGTGTTGATCAACTCGTCTTTCCATATCCTTATCCTTTGTTTTTTGTCCAAAGAAAAAAGATGGCTGAAATATATATATTCTTGATGATGTTTGGTCTCTTTCTATTTTTCTTTCCTACTTCTGTTATGGAATCGGATTCCATCCCCATGAACGAATCGATACCGCTTAAAGATTGCCGACGAGAAAAAGTCTGGTGTGTGGATACATGTGATTTTCTTTGCACAAACGGGGAAGAAATGCAATGTGTTCGAGGACTCTGTATGCCCAAACTGAACCCTTACCCGTGTCAAACTGAAAAGGGGGGAATAATTATTCTTACGGAAAAAAATGGATTTTATCAGTTGTCGTGTTACTGCATGGATCCAGCTTTTTACAATGGACCAGATTGTGGAGAATTGGCGAAAGATGTTTGTCAAAATGGTACATTTATCTATAGGGGGTTCAATCAGCACGAATGCATGTGTCAATTTCCACAAGTAAAGGCTATAATTCAAGGAAAACCTCAATGTGTACATAGGAATATAGCTCGGTTTTATAGGGAACCATAATGAACTGTTAGGATCAAGTCAATTAAGTTGGGTGAAAAAAAAAATTGGTTAATTTTTATCATGTCTTTAGAAATAAAAAAAATTTGGTTAATTTTTATCATGTCTTTAGACATGATAAAAATTAACTCTACCTCCCCTTTTTTGTTTGGATCAGGTCTCATCACTTTTCACAAAGACTGGATCTTTTTTTCGATATTTGTAATATTCGCTACCATATCGATTCGGATAAAATTCCATTATATTGATTTATCTTTTCAAAAATAAATTTCTCGTCTAATGATTTTATTTTTACTTTTCTTCATGAGCATGTTTAGCTAATAAATATTGATGATATTTATTGCCGTGCATTAAATAATCCATTGTGATCCAAGTATATTTCGGATTCGCGAGTAGTGCGTAAAAATATAAGAGATAGATGCAAGTGACATGGTAATGAGCAGAATCTTTAGGAAAAAACTGACTGGCCATTTTGCGAATAGGGTCTAAGATTTCTTCATTCGATAAAATAAATTCATTATCATTCCATTTCAGGGCATTAAACAGGGGCTGCTGATCGATTAAAAGATATAGGTGTCCATATTGCGACATATTATCTAACACGTGACGGATATGAGCAACGGCCTGTGATTGAAAATCTCGAACGAGTCGAGGCGTAATCTCAAAAAATAAATTCAGAAACCGGTACGTCGCTTGATAGTTTTCAAGTTGAGGATTTTGCCCAATCACGAATCGGATGAGTCGATCAATCGGTAATTGAATAGTTTTCAAAACAGAAATATCGTAATACTCTGCCATGCTTGTTTAATCCTTCGAACCGAAGAAGAAAAAAAAATTAAATTAAATTGAAAAAAAAAATGAATCATTCAACCTTTCTTCCATGGCGAATCACCGAACGGTTCAATCGACAAATAGGTCCCTCCTTTCGATATATTGTTCTTATTTCCCATAATGCCACGTTTAATTTGGAAAGAGTTTTAAAATCGACCTTGGGTCTTCAATCTTGGTCCTTAATACAATTTCTACAAAAGTTTCGTCAACATCGAGTGGGTATAGAATATATAACTCTGTTCACTCGCAAGGATAAGATACGTCTAGGACCTATTGCAGTACAAGTATCAGAGCGGATTTGTTTCCAACAATTAAAGAAAAAATATGGAACTCAATCCATCCACTTAGTTGGAGCCACCTATCTAAAAGGCAAATTGAGAGATTTTCATGTGATAACCGTAGAGGATTTTAGATTCAATGTTCTCCTGAAACAAGATGACCGATAAAAATAAAACATGGAATCCTATATCGTTCTCAATTTCGAAGGTTTCGAATTGAATGGTGATCCTCTCGCCAAAGAACTTAATCTTTCTTATAATGATGACTTTTCCGACTATATTATTAAAGAAGTGGCTTATATCACCCATGATCGTTTCCAAGGCATTATCTACGTGGAACCACCCATACCGTGGTCTGAATTATCCTATTCCGCCAAACAAAGTGTATCGAGTGTTCATTTACCGTTAGCGGATATAACGCATGGCTTTTCATGGAATGAGGGTCATTTGCCGTACGATCAATTAAAACCGTTTCTCGTAGCTCTAACGGCAGGATATAAAAACATTTACTGCCCTCATTATTGGAAAATTAATGTTTTGTACCAGATACTTGCCCGTCCTATTTATTTCAATTTCGTCTCCAAGAACAAGGAGGCGTTTCATACCGCGCCCATACCAATGAACTATGAATATTCATCGTTTTGTCCGAAACATATAGGTCGGACCAAATATTGTGATTTCCAAGAAGCTTTGTTTTATTTTCATCGCCTTCAAGAGTACAAGGAAGAAACCTTTCCGTTTGTCATTCATAAATCTTTAGAAAAAAATGAAAAAGAAAGAGACTTACCTCCAACATTATCCAACACGTTATAGAATACTTTTTTTTCCTTCCCCATGAATGAGTCAACTAGGATCTAGGTGGGTCCCTCTTCAACAGCACGTACACATTTAAAGCGAAACTCGAAATGCTTAAATAGATAAGGAAGAGTTCATTCCTAAAAAAAATGGTGATGACTTGTGAATCCAGTCGGCTGGAAAAAATTTCTCAGAGCTAAGAAAAAATTCTATAATAAAAAAAAAAAAAAAAAAAAAAACTTTTTGTTAATTTTTATCATGTCTTCTAGACATGATAAAAATTAACTAACCCCTTTTGTTTTCAATGATGTCTCACCATGTTTCTAAAAATACACCATGACTCATTTATTTCTTGGAATTTTATTTTTAGAAAGGGTGAGTCATGGTCTAATTTTCGAAAGGGTGAGACATCATTCCTAGACAAAAAGAGTAGATAGTTAATTTTTATCATGTCTAGAAGACATGATAAAAATTAACAAAAAGTTTTTTTTTTCAGCTCTGAAAATTTTTTTCCAACCGACTGGATTGAAAAGACATCCCAATCTTTTTAAGAATGGATTGTTTCAGATATTTTTCTTTCTCTCACGACTTTAGTTTTTAAACAGTATATTAATGCAGATTAGGAACGCAAGTATGATCAAGATACCTATCATAGAAAGAATGATTTTTGTCCAGTTGGTTGTGGATTGATGATTATTTTCGTCAGACTGTATCGGGTTGGCATATATTTTCTTCTTTCTTTTCTTCTTTTTCTCTTCCTCTTCCACTGGATCTTTATGTCCTGGAAGACCGCTTTCCACTTTCTCGACCACTTTACCCTCCGAGTTATTATATATAACTTTATAGGGTTGGAACCCGTGTCGAGAAGCGCGTTTAGATCTCAAATTGGTCAAATAATCCATCGGTTTCGAATGCGATCGGTACAAGTAGCCTATCAAATTTTCGGGTTCAATTCTAGGGTCTCGTATAAACGCAGGCGTCCAGGGCTTGTCATTTAAATTGGGAACAATGATGATTTGATCACACGTGATGGGGTATCCACTCGCAAAGATTTGTTCCTCACTCACTTTCTTGAACTGGACAATGTACTCATTATTATATCGATCGACCGGGTAGTAATATTCACCCAATTTATTTTGAGCGTACCGGTTTCCTAAAGGTTTTTGGGTAATGCGCTTATCGGCATGAATAATTTCCGGATAGATTTCATTATTGTCTGCATCTTTGGCGTATCGTTTCACGGCCGGATCTTTCATCAATTGATTGTACGATCCTTTGTCCGTCACTAAATATCGTTCGTTGCCGTGTTGATCGACCGGGTAAATAATGACCCCGTTCTTATCATGAGCATAAAAGAATTCTTTCAGCCTCGTCATGGCGAATTGACCGCTATCCGGGTAAATTTCGCCTCCATCCGCTTTCCGCGCATACACTTGGTTCTGATCGGTATCTCTTCCAAAGATGACTTGCTGAGTGAAAGGGTGAAGGATTTGATAAAATTCATCGCCTGTAGCATTTTTAGGATAGATGGGTTTACCCTGAGAATTGATAGGATAGAACGGAATACCGTTTTTATCGAGGGCGTAAGACATGTATTCGGGCTTGTGTTCCGTATCGTCGGCCAACAAGGGATATTTTTCATTTCCTGTCTCATCTTTAGCATAATAATACCGCCCGTCGGCATCTCGAGCAATCATGTCGTTCCCAAACAAATCTTTGGGATACATCTCGGCCCCGGAATGCTCTTTGGCATAAATTTCTCGACCCTGGTATTTTAGAAAGACGGGCAAGTTATTGATTTTTCCATAATACTCCTCAAATTTTTTTTTCTCCACCGATATATATGGGTTTTTTAGCATAATGGGGAACTTTATATTTGTCTAGGGCATACAGTAGACTGGGATCGTCAGTGGTAATATATGTTTCAAATTCCCTTCGATCCTTTCTATATCGTTGATTTCCAAGATTGTCGACTGCATAATACTCATCTTTTGCCATCGAAGATCCTTTGGTAATCGTTTTGCTTTATTCGTCATTGTCGTCATGGTAAATTCTCGGATAATATTCGTCCAAGTTTTCATCTTTCGCATAAATGCCTCCTCCTAAAGCATCTAAGGCCGGTTCGTCCCTATTTCCAATTCGAATATACGTTTCGAGACCGTTGAGTTGCTTGGGATAGTATTCGTCCCCACTCGCTCTCTTAGCGTAATAAGGGGTTCCATCGATGTTCCTAGCCGGCATTTCATTGTGCAAACGATCTCGAGCGTAAATTTCATCGCTGAATTCGTTGACGGGATAATATTCGCCTAGCGTATTGTTTCGGAAATATATTTCGTCCTGATCCGGAGAGAGTTCAAACAGCGGTCGTTTTGTGACGAGATTAAACGGGTATTGGAATTTATTGTTCTCTAAGGGAATATAGATCCGTTGACCGTTGGAATCGAGAGGGGCATATTCGATGGGGAATTGATTGACATCGAGTTTTCGAGCATAGTAAGGCTTTTGATGTTCGTCTTTGGCAAAATAGGGTCGATGGTGCTCGTCTAAAGCATAGATTTGTTCTTTGGTCTGAGGATTTTCCGGATACCATTCTTTTCCTCCGTAGAACAGATACACCATTTTTCCGTTTTCCATGGGAAACATGGGTTCCCCATCACTATCAAATCCATACACGGGACGGTTTTGAGCGTCGACGGGTAAAATAGAACGGTTCAGATGATCGACGGCATAGACAGGGGTTATTTTACCGGTGATGGGAGAGATTTGTTTTGCAAACACAATATTTCCATCGGGATCCAGCATGTAAAATTCATCTCCTTGTCGATTCTTAGCATAAATCTCATTTCCGTCAGCCAATTTGGCATAGCGTTTATCTGATTTCATTCGATCGGGGTAGTATTCTTCGTAATTCAGGAGATCTCGCCTATGCCGACGAATTATTTCCTCATCCACGTCCATGGGAATATTGCCTACATTATCATTATTAGGAGGATTGTCATGGATTGGAGGAGGATGGTTAGATGGATTGCTTGGAGGGTGATTGTTAAGGGGGTTGTCAACGACTGGGTCTCCTACATGATTAGGAGGAGCTGCTTCCATTCGAAGCAATTTTCGTTCCGCTTTATCAGATTTGGATTTATCCCTTCGAACCATTTTTTTAATTAATATGAGTTACTTTATTATTATCTCTTCTCTTCTGACTCAGAACAAAGCAAACAAAAATATGGTATCGATCCTCTTATGGATTTTATTATTTCTCTTTATCCACCATCCCGTTTATAATGCTTACCAGAATATTACGTATCGGACCCTTTATTACGAGACATTAGGTCAAGAATAGAGAAGAAGAAGAAAACAAAACAAATGGATTCCTTAACATTAGGAACGCTTTTAGTCGCTGGAGCGTATACGTCCTTCGTGATCCTGTTTTGTCTCATTTTAACACAAAGCTGGTTCTTTCTCCTTTTCCTCCTCATCAACGGACTCATTTTTCTCTTTCTGGCTTTTGGATACATTCGCAAGCTGACGATTTTTACAACTTTCGGGGAATTGCTCGGCAGTTTGGTGCAAAATAAAGACGTGGGAGATTGGTATTGCCGTTTTCGTCAATGGTGGTTTAAGTAAAGAGAATGGATGCTCAAACCTTTAAACGTTTAAAACGAACTTATTTAGAAGATGAACCGATCGTTTCGAACGAACTCCAAGAAAGCCAGGCTCGTGTTTCACCGTTCGTGGCTCATAAAATTCATGAACTTTTACACTTCAAAACCCCTTCTTCTCCACCTCCTCCTCCGGGTATTGACGTCACCCACTTTACGACCGCTTTCCGAGAAGAAGAGCCCCAACAACGATTAGATGAAGTCGTCGTCACCTATTTATTATTCATGGCCAATTTAATGAACCAAGATAAATGGGGACGGACGTTTCTACGACCTGGAGCTTGGGTAGGCGAATACAGTTGGATTCAACTCTTTAAATTGACTACGTACTGCGTCTTAACGCTCCTGTACCGTATTCGATGGAAGAGCGAATACTTTTTTTTTAGACGAAGCGGTGATTGAATTACTCCAGGGGAAAAGTCAGGCGATTCGAGACTTGATGACCCGGATCGGCATTTCCGTATCCCCACAACCTTTTTCAGCCGAAGATTATTTTCATCACATCAATTACCATAACACGTTGGTCTTTGGTCCTTATTACTGGCGGCTTTTACATTGGATGGCCGAAGCGTTTTCAGTTCAGGACGAGCAGGACGAGGATATTCGTCTCGCGAAAACTCTTTGGAGAGACTTTGTGACAGAATCTTTATATCGAACTCTCCGATGCGGGATTTGTGTGTATCATTACTTATCCAAACTCAAAACGTATAAAGAACGGTTTTTAGGCGAACACTTTGCCCACGTCTGGTTTCAATTTCATAATGAAGTGAATGCCAGTCTTCAAAAGCCACATTATCCTGAATCGGAATTCCAGAAAGATCAAGAATATATGCGAGCTGCGTTAAAAAAATAAAGAAGCATGGGTTCTTTTCTGACTCGTCTCGGGAATCAAGTATGCGGAACAACCAGCATGGGTTCCATTCAAGATCTTTTCAAGAAATGTCAAGATGCACCCGTGACCGTTGTATTAGGTAATTTAGGAAGGCATCCTTCCCTCTTATCCTATCATTTGGAAACCCTTTTTGTTCGACATCATAAAACGGTTCATATTCTTCTCGACGATTCCAACGATTGGTTCGTCAGCGGGTTAGATCCGTCTTACGAATGCGACGGCACGCATTGCGATCTTCTCATCTGGATCGAACCGAATTTTGGAGACTCGGTGGTCAAACCAGCCTATGCCGATCGTCTCATTGTTTTCACGAGCCATCTTCATCTCAATTTATATAATTGTCAGTTACTGAATTATCATTTAGGCGATCCCTACGACCTTCCTTCCAGTACCATGAAACCGTGGATTGAAGATGAGGCTGAAATATATCCACACAATGAAGTGCTGTACCCAAGGAAATATCCTTGGGTACAGCAAGGATGGTGGAAGCAAGTCGAGAATGAAATGGATGTTGTCTTTCATTTGAAACTGTGTCGGACAGCTCAAGAATGCTATCTCAGCATGTTAAACGCTCTCGAGATTGTTGGAAAGTATCGTCCCAAAACCTGGCGATTCCTTCTTTCCGAATATATGAAAAAGTCATTGGCTTTAAATCTTCGGATGGGATTAAAGAAATGGGATGAATATCAGTCCCAATCCATTCCATCGGTTCGAGTCCAATCCCTACATCCGTCATCGGCTAATTTACTCAAACCCATCTATGGTCTCGATTCCTTTTTCCAGTCTCAATTAGTTTCCTCACTTTGGTTTTCTTCCTCAGGTTCGATTGATTCTGTTTCCTCCTCCTCTTCCTCATCAGAAGTTTCCCAAGGTCCCAATAATTCATACATGAGTAAATCATCTAAATCAGCCTCATCGTCTGAAAACCTGATGCGGTTTTCATAATCGTAAATTACATCATATAAAAAAGAACGTCGCAAAGGGAGAAACATAGAAATTAATTTCTGCAGGGCATCTTCAATCGGTTCTCGGCAGACAGGACACGTCAATGCTTTTTCTCTCCAAATGTCAATACATTTCGTGTGGAACTGATGTTGACACGTTAAAGTAGAAATGGTTTCTACATCTTAGGCAATGAGTTCGTCTAAGCAAATTGGACAACATTCGGCCATTTTGTTTCTACTTTTTCTTCTTCTTATTATAAATATTTTTTTTTGATTCAAAAACCTATTAAAAAAATTATAAATAAGTAAGAGTTCTTCATTATACCAAAAATAAAAGAAGCATCATGTCTCCCTCAAAAACTAGTAAATTAGTCTTCTCTATTTATGAAAATCAATATGAAACTTGGTGTTTACAAATGCATAAAGATCTAAATCATACCGAAACACTTCAAGAATATCACCAATATCTTATCGATCAAAAACAACGTTCCGCGAAATATATTTCAAATGCTTTAAATGCTATTCGACGAAAATGGTTCTTACCTTCTGCAGATGAGGTGGTGGTCAAGAAACCTCGTCGTCGAAAACACCAACTTTTTACAGCAGAGCAGATGAATCAAATCCGTAATCACTGTCTCTCCAATTATGAAACAGATGAACTGTCGCTGATAGTCTTATTACTTTTAGAAACGGAATTGAGGATGATTCACATCTTGGGCTATCTAAACGATGATCCAGAGAAACGAAAAGCGTTTGCGTCTAAATCTTTAGAAGTCTATAAGGATCCAAATCAGATAAAGTTATTCCAGTTTCTTTTCAATGCTCCTCCATCCAAACTATTTGGAAAAACTCATTACCAGTATTTATTTAATCTAAAGCGACGATTGAAGCAACAGTATAACATCAAAGGAGCTTCCTTCGAAATGCTGAAGCGGTCTCGATATCTCGTGAAAGCAAAGGCGAAAACGAATGAATCAGAACCCAGTGAGTGAAACTTATATATCGACTTATATATCGTTATCAACATAACTCTACCCTCCTTTTTGTTTGGAATGATGTCAACATGTTGTCTAGACATGTTTCTAAGTATAAATTTCCAAGAAAAGCATGATTCATTCTTAGAAATCTATTTTTAGAAAAGGTGACATCATTCAAAATAAAAAAGAAGGTACAGTTAATTTTTATCATGTCTAAAAGACATGATAAAAATTAACAAAAAGTTTTTTTTTTTTTTTTTTTTTTTTTTTTTTTCCCTATCAAATTTTTTTGAGAAATATTTTTCAACAGTCGGTCGGTTTTACTTTTCCATTTGGAAATAGATCTGTTGATATAACAATGTATAGGAGATGGATCTGTTGATAACAAAATATTATACACCAGTCGTGAGTCTTACTTTTCCATTTTTGTTTACTGTATTTATTTTTATTTTAAGAATCATCTAATTCCTTCTACTTCGTCTTTGTCGTCTCATTTCTCTCCAAAATGCATTCGGTCGACCAAAATAAGGGTTAACTTCCCGTTCTTCATCATCTGAGGTAGGTGAACTTTGTCTAGGTGTATCCATATAAGCATAATCTCCCACTAAATCTTCTCTTCTCTGTCTTCTGGGTCTCGTCTGACTGGTACTAGGCCCTGAAAAAATGAGACCATGGCCTCCCAGATCGACTAATTCTTCTTCGGGTCTTCGTCTTCGTCGTTGCCTTGGCGGTTCTTCCACCTCTGGTTCTTCCTCCTCCTCCTCTTCATCCGAATCTATTCTTAAATGTTCCATTTGCAATGTTCCGCTGGTAAAATAGAGCATATCATCCTGGCTGATACGAGTCCGACAGGTCGGGCATTTCTTTTTACCATACTCTCGAATCCATTTCTTTATACATTTAATATGAAAGGAATGCTCACAATCGAGATTGTAGACTTTATGGCGTTTCGTTTCTTTGAAGGCCTTCAGGCAAATTCCACAGATTTCTTCCTCTGCGTCTGCCATTTTTTCCAATGATTTACTTGATTATGACATATCCATCTCTTCGCCATCTACGTTTCTTCTTCCTCCTCCTCCTTGACATATTTCTTGACGAGAGGGAACTTGAGATTCCTTCGTCGCTACATTGAGTAACATTCTCAATTCTTTTTCCATATACCCGTCGGAACATAAGAACAGTTTCACCATTTCCATCGTCCAGAAAATTTCTTCGTCGGATTTTTCAAATTCGCGTATTTTCAAGGCCACTTTCTGTACAAGACGGTAAAATTTCTTACCCGTCGCGATCGAACCTTTCACTAATCCTTTACCTTTGAGCTTGGAAATAATAAACCCGGTCCCGAAAAGATATCCGAGGTACTCATCAATTTGGGTGGCTTTTTTCGTCGTCTCTTCGTCTTCTTTCGGAACAAACAGGACGTAGGGGAAATTTTGTTTGAACGCAAACTGCTTTATTCGATCATCCGCTTTTCCTAGGAACACTTTCGCTAAAAAGGTTTCGATTCGACTCATTTTTTCAATAAATTCTAGTGATAAGGCATCGCACGTGCCGCCTTGTTGAATCTCTCGAAGGAGGTAGTAGAATTCTGTATTCCGATGGTACGTAATTTGAGAAGTGACCAGTTTTCGCAATTGCTGGGTCAAGAACGATTCTTTGAAGAAGAAGGGGCGACGACAAATGCGAACTCCAAACTCAAACACGAAATTCGCCACCACGTTGAGTTCGTTCCGGCATAAATTGCAATAAATCATGACGTGCACAAGATCAAATAGGGTCGTGTAAGGAGAAAAACGAGCCCGAATTTGATTCGAGGCTTTCATTTCCAAACACAATTGATAAGCGGGATCCTTTTCAACATCCTTGGAAGTAGGAGGTAGAAGGAACGAAGCATCGTCGCCGTCACATATTTTTACATAGGGAGCTAGGACTTTGTGATAATAACTTAAGAAATTGAAAGGTTGGTCCTCGTCTTGATGGACATTTTCCATGAGTGATTTCATGTTGGTGAAAAGAGCGTGCAGAGCCGCTTTATCGACTTGGGAGTGATTCTCTTCATTGGCGATTTTTTCAATATGCTAGGCGTATTCGTCCATGTATTCGATCATGAACCGTTCGAGCGATTCATACGATTCAAAAGGTTCGGCCTGGGATCGAAAAGGGGCATTCACGCATTGTAATAATCGAATCCCGTTTAATAAAATACGTAACGTGACGGAAACATTACGGATCGGTAAAATACCAGGAATCCCTATGAGAGGAAATGTGCAGGGTACGTTCAAATCTCCCGTCCAATTCGCATATTCTCGAGCTAGACGAGCTGATAAGAACGGATCACTGTCATCAGGAAAGGACGCTTGTAAAATAAAAGCATACGCATCTTGAATTTGATCACATTCCGTGCACTGCAATTGACCTTTGACACCTGCTACGTTTTTATCGGGACCGTGACACGTTGAAATGAAATCGAGGAACATGGTAACCAAGATCCTACTTGTATTATTCTTATTCTTATCATGCCGTATACACCTATTGAAATAAGACGGGAAATTCGTCGTTCGTATTATGAACGAGGGCAAACGGTTCGTCAAATTGCTCGACACTTGAATGTCGCTCCTTCCACAGTTCAATATTGGATCTCCCGCTCCTCGGAAAATGAGGAGAACTATCAAACCAAACACAAATCCGGCCGACCTCGAGCCACGACCCAAGAAATGGATCAACGTATTTTTGAAATGTCGACGGGTGATCCTTTTTTACCCGCGACGGATATTGGTCGTCGATTACAAGTGCCTTGCACCGCTCAAACGGTTCGTCGACGATTAAAAGAAAAAGGATTAGTGTCGCGCATCCCCGTCCGAAAAGATTATTTGCGGGAGATTCATCGTCAACGACGCTACGACTTTGCTTCTCAGCGTGCGGAATGGACGGTCGATGATTGGTCCCGGATTATATTTTCCGACGAGAAAGTATTCAGTTCGATCGGGTACGGTCCTATTCGCGTATGGCGGCCTCGACAGGTCCTGCGTTATCAAGACGAACGTTATTTTTCTTCTGCGTTAGAAGGCCGTCAACGTTCCGGTCGTTTTAATCTCAGTGTCTGGATGTGCATGAGCGGAAAATTTCCCAACCAAATCCGTCGAATCGGGATCCAGCATTTAAATGCCGACTATTACCTCTCTAATATTTTAGAGCCGGTGCTTCTCGATCATAGTCAACCTCCCGATGTTTCATTAAACCCTTTGATCACCGAACACCGTCTCTTGTTCATGCACGATCTCTCTCCGATCCATACGAGTTTACGCGTCACACAATGGATTCGAGAACATGAAATTCCTATGGTTGAAGACTGGCCTCCTAAAGGAGCTGATTTGAATCCCGTCGAAAATGTTTGGGCGGAATTAGAACGTCGATTAGCGAATCGGATAGCTCGAAACCGATTGGAATTATGGGACTTGGTCCGCGATGCTTTTTATAGTTTGGAAGAAACTTATTTTGAAACATTAATCGCGTCCATGCCTCGACGAATTGCATCTGTCATAGAACACATAGGAGGTTGGACAAAATACTAATCATCATCTATAAAAAAAGACACTTCATTTGGTTCTTCAATGAATATATTTATTGACACCATATTTCACTATTTGTTGCAGGGAGATCATAGCCATAAATCGATGACAATATTCCGTTCCACAATACCCACATTTCTGTGGACGACGAGAAGGTTTATAGCTTACTGTCCATACAGATTCAACACGGAGCAATTGATAAATGTTTTTTCGACAATGTTCATTCGCGACATACAGTCTTTGAATATGAAGTTTTCGCAGATCCTCATTCAATTGCTGAATCCATTTGGTATGCGGTCGATACGTTTTCATGTCTCTAGAGGCAAACCGGACACTGTTTGTCAGAGTGTATCCATCAGACGTGATGGCCAGCACACCTATGACACTCGGATGAATTTCAGTTCGATATTTCTTTTTTTTAGTAGAAGAAGTAGAATGAGATGAGGAGGGAAGATCTTCTTCGATTGTAGAACGCATGTGTGGTGGAGAGGATTGGTCCATTATTTCTGAATAATGAGAGGAAGAAGACGAAATGGGCGATAACGACGGATTGAAATTCAGAGAAGGAGTATCACGAATTGGATTAGGTTTCTTCTTTTTGATCCTACGGCGGACAGGTGGAGGAGAAGGAGTTGGCGATATATCAGACCACGACGTGATATACTCATTCTCCGAAGAAACACATTCATATAAAGGCGAAGAAGGTTGCAAGTCCAAACAGGGTTCATCATCGTCTTCACACGTCATGATTAAGTCTCCCGTAGCCATCTGTTCTAGACCTATCTGCTCAAAAAATGAGCCGCGATTCCTTCAGCAATCGTTTATATAGAGAAAGAGTGAGAGGGGGGGAATGAAAGTAGGTAGGAGTAAAAAAGATAAGTCGTTGGGAAAAATATTTCTCTCAGAAAAATTTTTAACCTTAAAAAAAAAAAAAACACTTTTTGTTAATTTTTATCATGTCTTTAGACATGATAAAAATTAACTATACCCTCTTTTTCAAATGATGTTGATAACCTGTTGTCTCGATATGCTTCTAAAAATAGAACATGACTCATTTCTTTCTTGGAAATTTATTTTTAGAAACATATTCGAAAGGATGAGACATAATTCTCAGACAAAAAGAAGAGACAGTTAATTTTTATCATGTCTTAAGACATGACAAAAATTAACCAAAAGTTTTTTTTTTTTTTTTTAAGGTTTAGAAATTTTTTTCTTGGCTTTCAGAAATTTTTCCCAGCCAACTCGATGGACAAAACCATCCAACTTTTTAAGAACGGACTATCGCTCATCTATTTAAGCATTCCGAGTTTCGCTTTAGTTCAATCCGTGTTTCCTTTTAGAATGAGTGTGTGCTGTCCAACATGGTTCTACCCTCTCTTCTCAAGAACCCCGTCCAGTGAAGAATTTAAGGATATCTCCTACCTATCTATCAAAGAAGCTACGCGTAAATTTAATAGAGTTGAATTCAATATGAGTTTTTCTAACATTTTTCATCAATGGATATTCACAAAATTAATAATAAACGCGGAACCACCTGTTTTTTATGAACACAGATTAACGAAAAGAAATGCTTTACATTTCGCTATTTTGTTCTCAATGGATGATATCGTTCGGCAACTGATTCTTCTTGGATGCGACATGAACAAACATGATATTTTTGGTTTTACCCCTTTACACTATGCCTGTCAATTACGATGCAAACTCATCGTGGATATGTTGTTGCTTGCTGGTGCGAATGTCCGGTGTTGCGATCCCAAAACCGTTTTAAAACGCTGGCGAAAAAATGGAAAATTGGAAGAGGAAAATATGCGGTTACTCAATTATGCTGTTGAACCACGTATTCTTAGCCTGGAAAATTTATGTTACATAACTATTAGAAAACATATGAGGCATGTCAAAAGGAATGCTCATCATCTCGGATTACCTGACTTAATGGTAAGACGTCTCACCCTCGAAGAATGGTAATAATATTCTTTAAAATAAGATCCCTTAACCACCCCGCATTTCCCATTTGAAGAATCCATCCTATCTATTCTTTTTTTTTAATGTCTCGGGATATCATCCGACGCATTCTCTCCGCCAAAAAAAAAGAGTTCCTCCCACCTACCCCAAAAAGAAGAAGAAGAGGAAATTTCCCATGAGTCTTTTCGAGAACACTCCTTCCCCTCTCTCTTCCTATATATAAAAGAAGCTGAGAGAAAAGTTGTCTTTTCTTTTTTTTTCCATCTCATCCTCAGGAGAAAGAGAGAGAGAGAAAACCAAATGCCATGGAGTGGTTACGGCGAGAGTCTTTTTCCCTCGCGATTCGTTTCCGTTTCGCCAAGACAATTCCCCTCACGTTTTACTTGGGGTCGGGCACGCTCTATTTTCGAGGATCGGAACTCGTAACTTGCCTTTCCCAGCAAGGGACTTGGATGAGTCCGAAAGGTCAACGGACTATTCAGCAATGGATCTCTCGAACCCCTTTTCGCCCTTACCGATCCTTAACGACGGATCTCTGGATCGATACGTCGGACCGCCCCAGCCGGATTCTCCGCTATACTCCTTTTATCACCTTCGATTCCCTGGAAAAACTGCTCAACGATTTGGGTCCAGACGCTCTCCTCTTTTCGACCTGGCTTCAGAGTGTGATGAGAGAACCTCTTCAAATCCAAGAAGATTCTCAGATCGGGGAAACTTATTTTAGTCCCGTGGAGAACAAGGTGATGGACTTTCAGTTTCAAAATTTATCGGAACTGTTTCAATGTGCTTTATGTTTTTATTCTTCTTAAAGAGGAGTGGGGGGGAAAGAAAACCTAAAAATTGTAGAATAATCATAAAAAATAATTTTGTTTTTCTTTAAAAAAATATTGAGATAGTCCAATCTTGTGGAGGAGGTGAAAAATTCAAAATTATTATCTAAAACAGATATGGCGGTCAGTCCATTTCGATCCACGGAGGAGGATATGTGTGAGATTCTCTGATCCATAGAGGGTTTCAGGAAAAAAAAAACTGCGAAAGTTTCCCCCTATCTCCAAAGAATGGGTATCCAGGTTGAATGCAGAGTACAGACTGATGGGAAGCCGAAACTCAAGTTCCTTAAATAGAAAAAAATGAGAGCTCCTTCTAGAAACAATTTTAGATGTCTTGTTTGGATGAGTGAGTCGACTGGGAAAAATTTCTCAGCGCTGTGGAAAAAAATTTTGAGTTAAAAAAAAAAAAAAAACTTTTGGTAAATTTTTATCATGCCTTATAGACATGATAAAAATTAACTCTCTCTTCTTTTTGCCTGGGAATGATGTCTCACCATTTCGAAAAATAGAACATATCCCATTCTTGAAATTCTATTATTTTAGAAAGGATGATGAGTGATGGTCTATTTTTCGAAACGGTGAGACATCATTCCCAGACAAAAAGAAGAGAGAGTTAATTTTTATCATGTCTTACAGACATGATAAAAATTAACAAAAAGTTTTTTTTTTTTTTCAATTCAGAAATTTTTCTCTGAGCTTTGCCAATTTTTTTTCCCAGCCAGCTCCATCCATAAAACAACACCTCTCAAAATCTTTTCTCACTTATCTATTTAAACCACTCGAATTTTTTTTCTTCCAATGAGTCCACGCATCTTGGCCTTTCTTCCACTCTGCTCTGAGAAAGATAAGGTAGATTGTTTTCGGTGGACCGTCCTGTTGACGGTTCCGATTTATATAGAGAGCTATATATAGATAGGGTCCCTCCTAACTCCCTCTAATTTGACTATTAATCTTTTTTTTCCAAGAAATATACAAAGAATGATCCACAGTTTTTTTTCCGTTAATGAAAAAAAAATATGCTTCTACCTTCCGACTTCTTTTTAGTACCTCTTTAGGTGTCTCCTCCTTCTGGATCTTTTCCTTCTCCTCTCTTCCTCGCGAGCAGGGAATTGGAAATGCTGTTCAGGATGCAACGTTCGTAAAGACTCCATTTTCTTCCTGGAGAGGGCGTCTACGGCAAACACCGTCTTGTCATGAAATTGGAGTTGGTAGTAAAGAGGTCCGTGAATAATGTACACGGAGCGAGCTCGCAGTCGATAGGGAATCATACGATACCCGTCGGCTTCTGATTCCATTTCCCATCCATAAAGACGGATAGAAGCTTCTCCGGTTTGAAGAATATGAACCCACTCGAGTGAAACGTAAAACAGTTTTAAAAAAGTTCCAGCATCGATGGCGATCACATTTTCCCATCGCAGATAAGCGTGTAAGCGAAAGGTTCCTGCCTCCATCATCGATTGGAAAGCAAAGTGCTTGAGAACTTCGATGGACGAAAAATAATGCAGGATTTTTCCATCGTAACAGGATAAATAGCACATGGTTTCTTGGACGAATTGTTCCATACGCTCCGGGTCCCGAAACCATTCTTCGAAACGGGAGAGAGGTTCCCATTGATCAGCTACATCGAGATGACAGACGGGCGTGATTTCCACCAGGGTAGGTAGAACTGCAACGGCATCGGTCGACATTTTAGTTTTGCTCGGTTGAGAAGGAAGAACGAGAATGAACCCTGTAAGCAGAAAAACTCGGATCTATATAAATACTAGAGGAAAAAAGGCGGGGGGAAGGGAAGTTCTTCCTTCCTCCCAAAGAATAAGAAAAGTGGGTGGAAAGAAAAAAATCATTTCACTCTCAGAAAAAAAAAAGAATTTTTTTTTTCTTGTCAACATGTTGTCTAGACATGTTTCTAAAAATAGATTTCCAACAAAGGTTCATTCTTTTCTTAGAAATCTATTTTTAGAAAAGAATTGACATATCCTTCACAACAAATTTCTTTTTTTTTCCCTCCCTCCAGCAGCCAACTGGATGGGCAAGCGTTTCGGGTCAGATCAGTCCGTGCTGACATTATTTTTTTAAATACAATGGAATTTATATAGGAATGTACTAGAAACTGACCCAAGGTTGAAAAGAAAATATCAAAATCAATACTCACTTCTTGACGATTTCTTTTTTCCAAAAACCTGTCGAAGAATTCTTGATGGGTTATCCAACCTCTAGACCTGTCTGAAGGGAATTCAATCTAAGGTGAGCGCGCATTTACCTGACGCGAAACTCGGAATATCTGCATAAATAACAAAACGTCCATTCTTAAAAACTTATCGTCTAGTCCATTGAGTTGGTTGGAGGGGGAGAAAAAATTTCTGAGCAATAAAAAAAAAAAAAATTTTTGTTAATTTTTATCATGTCTTATAGACATGATAAAAATTAACTGTCCCCTCTTTTTGTCAAGGAAGGATGTCTCACCGTTTCGAAAACGAAACCAAAACTCATCCTTCTCATGGCAATTATTCCAAGAATGAGTCACGGTTTGTTTTTCGAAACAGTGAGACATCCTTCCCAGACAAAAAGAAGAGAGTTAATTTTTATCATGTCTAGAAGACATGATAAAAATTAACCAAAAGTTTTTTTTTTTTTATCACTCAGAAATTTTTTCCAAAGCTCTGAGAATTTTTTCCCAGCCGACTCGATGATCCAAACAAGACAGATCCAAATTGTTTCTAGAAGGAACTCTCCCTTCTCTATTTAAACCACTCGTGTTTCCAACTTCAGTTCAGTCTGTGCTGTGAATTTGACCTGGATACACACTTCTCACCTCCTGGAAAGAATTTCTGTGAAGGTATGCGAACATTTTTCTCAGCTCTTAGAAAATTTTACCAGCTGACTTGATCGACGAGAGACATCTCGAACATTCTGTTATCTGCGGAAGCCGTTTCATTTTCGTGCAGTCCATGCTGTGGACTCACCTGAATATCCATTGCTCCCTCCCCCTTCTGGAAAGGGTAGTAGCTTTTTTAGATCCTCGTCGCTCTTTTTACGTTTCGTTGGATATCTAGGACGAACTTTTTTACCTTATTCCTTTCAAACTCTAATATTGCGGTTGGAGAGCCGTCATGGAAAATCAGCCATGATCCTGACGAATCTAAACCGACTCCTTGAAAGCAGAGCTATGTCATGTTTTTTTGATGACAGATTTCCAAGCTCCGAGTGATGAGAAATTTAGAAATTTTTCAGTGTTAGCGGAAAGGAGGAGACAGAAACCTGGAGAATGGAAATGAAGCTGAGAAAAAATGCTAAGAGCTCAGGAAAAAAAAGGCTTTTTCCAGGAGGGAGGAGAAGCGCAATTCTAGGTTGAGTGCACAGCACACACGGATCTGAAGTTGGAAACGCGAGGGGTTTAAATAGAGAAGCGAGAGTTTCTTCTAGAAACAATTTTGGATGTCTTGTTGTTTGGATCATCGAGTCGACTGGGAAAAAAATTCTCAGAGCTCAAAAAAAAAAAAAAAAACTTTTGGTTAATTTTTATCATGTCTTCTAGACATGATAAAAATTAACTGTCCCTCCTTTTTGTCAAGGAAGGTTGTCTCACCGTTTCTAAAAATAGATCATGACTCATTCTTGGAATAACTGCCTTGAGAAAGGGTGAGTGATGGTCTATTTTTAGAAAGGGTGAGACATCCTTCCCAGACAAAAAAGAATAGAGAGTTAATTTTTATCATGTCTTAAGACATGATAAAAATTAACCAAAAGTTTTTTTTTTTCAATCTGATCTAGAGAATTTTTTCTAGCCGACTCGATCGACAAGACGTGACATGACCATTGTTTCTTTTTTTTTCTTTCTTTCTTTTTTTTTAATAATGGATTTTCACCTATCCCTTTCAACCCTCCGAATTTGGCTTTGGATCCGTGTCCTTGCTTCCACATTCAGAGCTCTTTTCTTCAACATTTCGTTGCAGGGGAAGAATCAATTCTCTCACGACGTTTAGATATTCTTTCAGAATGCTAGAAAACTAATTCAAAGAAGAAGTATCTAAGGGTGGTGTTGCCGGTTGAGGAAAATTCACGAGTCTTGGAACCGGATTAAGCGAATCCGTCTGGATGCCAAACTGTAAAGGTGAACCACCCGCTTTAGGAGAGCATATAATAGTAAGATCCATCTTTTTCCAATTTTTGATTTGAATATACTTGTTTCTTCTTACTCGGAACATTTTCCTTTTTCTTCCTCCTCATCCAGGAACTGAATTCCAGGTGGAACGGAAGCATTTGTAATAAACTGTTGTTTCTTGGTTCCACACGCCTGACATTTTCCCGTGGCCATCGGCCGTCGACTTTTCGACATGCGATAGTGGACGTCGACCGTATCGGTCTTGGTTCGGCATTTCACACACCAAATGGAATAAGAAACAGGTTCCGCGTCAGAATGCTCCATTGCAGTAACACACTCTTTATTATTTTCTTCTCTTTCGATAGAGAGAGAGATCTTAACCAGAAGTGTAGATATAAAATTTAGGATACGTTTCGGATCCGTCGGCTCTTTTCGCATACCCCACTTCTTCACAGAGGTATTCCGTTTGCTGATCCGCTCTTCGAGGGTAAAACTCGTTTCCCCAAGCATCGCGAGCATAACGAATTCGATCGCCGGCCGTTAAACAATATTCGACTCCATCCGCCTTTTTAGGATACATTTCAGGCCCCGATTCGTCTTTGGCATAAGGGAATAAAACAGACGTATAAAGCGAATACTCGTCCCCATTTTGAAATTTCGGGTAGTATTCTCGTCCAAAAGACGTTCGGGCATACCGTCGAGGAGCTAAAATGTATTGGTTTCCGTTTAAATCTACCGCGTAATACTCATGACCATTTTCGTCTCGAGCCAAGATAGGACTTCCTTCAGGATCCGTAACGTATAATTCGTAATGAGGATGTTGGGGGTCGGTCGGGTATCGTTCTTTCCCCGATGCGTCTACTCGATAAACAGACATGCTTAGTTCTCGTCGCCTGCTCCTTCCTTCCTCCCACTCGAGACCCGTTGAGATGAAGGTATGAGGTTGATATCTATAAAATGGGTTGACCCTTTCAAACTATTCCATTGTTTAAAGACGCGTGGGTTAGGAAAAAAAAATATTAATAAAAGCAAATATCTGAACGGTTCAACACAACAGGTGAATGGAAAAAAGGAATAGTTCTCTCTCTCCAGTCACAGGATGGTTTCTTCTTCTAGAACGGCTCACACTCAACTGAAGCGAAACTCGGAACTCGAAATGTTTAAATAGATCATAGAGTCCATTCCAGAAAGAATCCGGAGATGTCTTGTCCAGCCAAGTTGACTGGGAAAAAAATTTCTGAGTTAAAAAAAAAAAAAACTTTTGGTTAATTTTTATCATGTCTTATAGACATGATAAAAATTAACTGTCCCCTCTTTTTGTCTGGGAAGGATGTCTCACCCATTCGAAAAAAACAAACCATGACTCATTCTTGGAATTGTTGCTATTAGAAAGGGTGAGTGATGGTCTATTTTTAGAAAGAGTGAGACATCCTTCCCAGACAAAAAGGGGGTTAATTAATTTTTATCATGTCTAGAAGACATGATAAAAATTAACCAAAAGTTTTTTTTTTTTTTTCAGAGTTACAGAAATTTTTTCCAGCCCACTCGATCGACAAGACGTCCCCATTTTTTTATTTAAGAATGGATTCTTGTTTATTTGTGTAAGCATTCCAAGTTTCGTTTTAGATGAGTCTATGTTGTTGAAGAGGAAACATGGGTACCCTCATTTTTTTTTCCTATCTGATTTCTAAGATGAATTCAGTGAGTTCACCTTGATCTTTTCAAATTTTGTTTGTTTACTTTTAGCCCAGAGGTCGACGGATAAATCATTCTGATTTTTTATATATTTTTTTGTGTCCCTCTCTCTCTAAGAAACCTATCTCGTTCCAAGTCTTCTCGAAGTGCTATTGGTTCGTTTCGAGACGAGGTCATTTCACACCCCCTTCCTCAAAAAGTATATGCATATAAATTAAAGGAAGTGATTTTCATACACACTTTTCACCTTTTTGAGTGGTGTCACGATGAGCCTATCCAGTAGAGAAAGTCTTAGGGAAAGAATGCTTGAACAGAAACGACGCTGGCGAAGCAATTCAGCTAATCGAGAGCGAGAACGAATACTTCAAAGGGAACGTTATGCTGTTCTTAAAAAGAACTCCCGACCGCGAAAGAAACATCTTCCTCCCAAGCAGTGGGAAAGCTATACGAATTTGCAGTATAAGAATATGTGGTCCGAAGAAGCCTATCAAAAATGTATTCGACAATGTAATAAAGAGCAATACAATTTCCTGATCTACGTTCTCGTCCGTTTGTACACCTATTACGCGTTACCTGAATCGAAACGTCCCCCCCTCTGGATATTATTGTGCAAGGATCTGCCGGAACGGGTAAATCTTTCCTGATCCAAGCTTTATACCAAACTCTGATTCGAACGCCTCTTTTTAGCGAAGTGTGCTCGGTTCTCAAACTCGCACTTAGTGCTCAAGGAGCGGTCTACATTACGGGAGATACTTTGCATCATGCCCTGCGTCTTCAAATGAACGGGACTTTTGTTCGACCTCTGACCCAAGAGACTTTAGACTATTACAGACCCCTGTATGCTCCTTTACGGATGGTGATTTTGGATGACGTTTCCACAATCGGATCCAATTTATTTTCGCGCCTCGACCAGCAACTTCGACAATTGTGTCATGTGCCGGATAAACCGTTTGGGAATGTGCATATGATTAAATTCGGAGATTTGCAGCAGCTCCAACCGATTCGCGACACGCCCATTTTTTATTCTGAAGGGTGGTGGACGCCTCAATCCACGCTCTACTATGAACTAGTCGAATGTATGCGATTCTCTCTGGATTGCGAGGAGAGACTCGATCGTTTAACGAGAAATCACTTTTTAGAACCGGACGATGTGGCATTTTTCCAGTCCCGCGTTCGCAGTTTCGACGAAATTCCTCGCGAATCTATTATTCTCTGTTTTTCGAGCAAGGATGCAGAGAAATATAATATGAAACGTCTCCAATCCCGAGGGACGTACTGTTCGTGTCTGGCTTGAGACGTGATTTATTCCGAGAGCAAAAAATTGCGGAAGAGGATGATGAAACAGAATCAACATTTACATCGATCTCAGATGGCGAATCTCGAATCCGTCCTCCATTTACAAAGAGGAGCGCGATATCAATTGACTAAAACGCTCGACAGATCCAAAGGATGGATGAATGGAGCGATTGGAACACTACACCAAATAGACCAGGATGAAGACGGAGTTGTGACGCGTGTCTGGCTGCAATTTTCGAATAGTCTAGCTCCTATCGATCGCGTCTCCATTCGTATTGACACCTGTTCGACAAAAACACTCGCATTTTATCGCGAACAGTTTCCTTTGATGTTAGCCGAAGCGATCACGGCTCATAAAGCCCAAGGAGCCACCTTTCCGTCGATCGCAATTTACATGCACGGACCTTTTAATCGATTTCAGCAATATGTCGCTTTTTCTCGAGTGACTCAACCCCAGGGATTGTATATTCTGGACCAGTTTCGTCCCCGCATGAAATTGGCGAGCAAGCAAAAATACGAGGAGGAACTGGAGCGATTGCAAAACATGTCCCGGATTCCGTATGATATATCGGCTCGAGAAGAGAACCAAGATCCGTACGAGTTTCTCATGAACCTTCTTCAATGTGGGAATCGTCTTTCCTTCCATCTTTCCAATAGAAACATCTCCCAAGAAAAAGAAGTCGTCAAACTAGAAGAAAAACCTTCTTTCCATGTAAAACCTGTTATAAAATGTCAATCTTAAATCTTTTTTTTAAAAATTCAATAAAAAGAAATATTCTCCATCAAAACCCCTCCATTCTTTCAAAGCTTCACAAAACGCTCAACAATGTCCACACAATGGGAAGAGAAAAATCGATCTCAACGGTCCACACAACATGTTGACTCCTCAAAATATGTCTCTCCCAAGTGACAGGATGCTTCGTCTTCAACGGCTGACACTCATCTAAAGCAAAACTGGGAATGCCTAAATAGATAAGCGAGAGTTTATTCTTAAAAAAAATGGCGCTGTCTTGTCAATGGAGAATCGAGTCGGCTGGGAAAAAATTTTGAGAGCCGGGAAAAAAAAATTCTCTAACTCAAAAAAAAAAAAAAAAAAAAAAAAAAAAAAAAAAAAAACTTTTGGTTAATTTTTATCATGTCTTATACACATGATAAAAATTAACTCTACTCTCCTTTTGTCTGGGAATGTTGTCTCTCCGTTTCTAAAAATAGACCAGAACCCATTCTTGGAATTTTATTCTTTTTAGAAAGGATGAGTGATGGTCTATTTTTAGAAACGGTGAGACAACATTCCCAGACAAAAGGGGAAGGTAGTTAATTTTTATTATGTCTAAAAACATGATAAAAATTAACAAAAAGTTTTTTTTTTTTTTTTGAGTTAGAAAATTTTTTTTCCTGCTCTCAAAAATATTTTCCCAGCCGACTCGATTCTCCAATTGACGACACAGCGTCATTTTTTTAAGAATGGATTCTCGTTTATCTATTTAAGCATTTCGAGTGTCACTTCAGATGAATGTCAGCCGTTGAGGAAGAAAAACACAGATTCCCATTTTCTCATTTCCTTCAGAGAGAGAAAGGCCTAGATTTTCGAGACTCGATGACATTTCAAGCATTTTTTGTTTAAGATATTCGACTTCATATTTGTCTGACGTTCAAGAGTATGATCTCTCGTGGATGGATCTCTTCCACCTCATTCTCTTTCCAGTCGATTTAGAAGGGGAAGGGGAGATTTTTTTCCCTCATGGAGGATGTCTCCTGAATACCGTTCAAAGAGTCTATGGAAAAATTATATGGTCAGAGTTACGGATTTCCAGGGCAATCTGCTTCTCAGCTAAAAAAAAGGATCTCTCTTTCCCAGTCTGTCTTCGATTGCCTCGTTAACTGTGAAACCCATCGCTTTTCCGATTTTATGGTTCTCCCAGTATAATCAGACAGTCGGTCACAAAAGTATTCGAACACCGGTACCCTATCAGAAAATGACAAGATGGCGTTTTTTTTCTCTTTCTCTCTGTGTGTCGTGTTATTCCATCCTAGGTTTTCTTCTCCCCCCCCATCTTGGAAAAAACTGGAAAAAATTGGTTACGATCTCTTTTTGAATGGGGAGATGCCATTTTGAGAAAAAGCTGACGACCCAATCTTGGAGAATGAACATGACCACTCTACACACCCTTTTACTCTCTCTCTCTCTCTTTGAATTGGGAAGCCATTTTGGGAAAAAGCAGACGACCCTATCTTGGAGAATGGAAATGAACGCCTCTCCCTCTCTCTTTGAAATGGGAAGCCATTTTGGGACCCTCTATTCTTGGGGAGGGAGAAAACTGAAGTCTGCATTTCGCTGTCTCTGAATGCGGAAAGCCCTTTTGGGAAAAGCGGACCCTCTTCTTCTGATCTTGGAGAACTGGAAATGAACGCTCTACACGATCTCTCTTTGAATTCAGAAGGTATTTTGGGACCTTCTAATGTTGGAAAACTGAAATGAACGCTCTACACCTTCTCTCTCTCTCTCTCTTTCTCTGAAATGGGTAGCCATTTGAAAACTCCCTAACTTTGGAAAAAAACAGAAATGAACGCTCTACACCATCTCTCTTTGAAAATGGGGGGGGGTGTCATTTTGAGACCTCCCTCCCCTAAACTTGGAAAAAAAACTGAAATGAATGCTCTACACTTTCTCTCTTTGGACGTGGGTAGCGCTTTGGGGACCCTCTCCTCTTGGTAGAAAAAAAAAGAACTGAAGTGAAGGCTCTACACAATCTCTCTTGGAATGGGATCCATATTTCGGGAAACGTGGATCACCTCATGCTGGAAAACTGAAGTGAACCACCAAGATTGGACTCTATATAATATTTTTTTTAAAATTGACATCATGACCCTCCTCCCATTTGTTATTAAAAAAATTGTTTTTTTTGTTTTGGTTTTTATCCCATTTCCGATGTGATTTCAGAAATGCAATTCCATAACAGTTCAATTTCATTCGAGGTTAAATGATCTAAACAGTCTTTGACCCACCTATCGGTATGATTATTTTCTTCTCCTTCCTGTTGGACCAAATTTTGTAAGTCCATATAATCATTCCATACGGGAAGGGCTGGATCCTCACAAGGCTGTCTTGAAACACTTGGAGTCTCTTTGGGATGAGTGGAGGGATCTAGGATGTCTGGACCCGGCTGCGATTCTACCTCCATGATTTCTGGACCCGTTGGAACTTGTTTACCCGGCTGAAATTCTACCTCTACGATTTCTGGACCCGTTGGAACTTGTGAACCCGGCTGTGATTCTGCCTCCATGATTTCTGGACCCGTTGGAACTTGTGGACCCGGCTGACATTCTACCTCTACGATGTCGGGACTTTTTGAAACTTGTGGACCCGTCTGACATTCTACCTCTACGATGCCGGGACAGGTTGGAGGAGAAGAAGAAGAAGAAGAAGAGGATACTGGAAGAGGTTCTGTCTGTGAGGAGTCCAAAAGAGGTTGCCTGTTTGAACAAGTCGGGGAAGAAGAAGAAGAAGAAGAAGCTTCTGGATTCTGAAGCGGATCTTGCACGCCAGGTAGGTTCCGGTAAGTCAACCGTTTTTTAAGAGGTAATTTTTTTTCTTCCTCCTCATCTTCAATTGTGATGACTTCAATTTCATTCCGTTGCCGGGTCGATTTTGTTTCGGGCCATGACGACGGTTTGGTCCAGCTCCTCTTATCATCTAAGGAAGGGATGGGTAAAGGTGGCGGAGGGTTTTCTTCTTCTTTTTCTTGAAACATCATCGGCGATTGGAAAGAAATCTCCTCTTTCATTTGTTTCCAAAGCGAGTACGAGCACCGATCGACGAGAAAGAGACTTCTGGGTTGTGACGATGAGATATTTCGTTTTCGGGGGAACGACACAGTTTTGAAAAGGTCTTAGAATATATTTCTTATATTTCATCCTGTCGCTGACTTTAAAACTTCTTTCCTTCAGATTGGGGGACGATGATTCGTAATAGGCGAGAGGAGCGGCTGTGGTTTGAACAATATGAACTTCGTCCTCAGCCGTCGTTCTCACTCCAAACGGAAAATATCGTTTCGTGAGAAAAATATTCTTCCACCGAAAACTCGTGCGCGGATCTGTATATCGCCGGTCTGTTTGAATGGGCCGTCTTAAAGCTCGATCCATCCGATTCCAAGAGAAGGGAGATTCCTCTTTCGTTTGTTGAGATTCGAATAAATTTCTGTATATATTCTGAACGAGCAGGTTGGAGGATTCGATATCTTGGTTGAAAGAAACGATCGCTTGATGAGGTGGTAAATGCGGAATAAATGTCGCACAATGACACGCCAAAAAGATTTTCAAGTTGGAGATTTGCTTTAGCGTCTTCAAATCCTCTCCGTTCGAAATCCGTTGAGTTGGAAAAACGTCTAATAGCGACATGGCTCCCAATGGAAAAGAAATGATCTCGCCCAGTACTCTCTTCTTTTTATATATCTATATAGACACACATAGAGGCTCTATGACGTCCGTTTTATTTGTTTTTTTTGTTTCTCTCTCTCTTCTTTCCAAGAAATTTTATCTCCATGACCTCTTTTTCTTTTCTTAAAAAGATGAATGTGTGTGGGAATGAGGAAGTGAAAGTAATAATTTAATAAACAAAAAATTATCCAACCATGACCTTCTTTTTTTTTCAAAGTCAACCTTTCCAATCCAAGGACGTCCAGAGATAGAGGAAGCAGGGAGAGAGGAGGAGGAGGGAAGGGAAGGTCACACTCTCTTTCTCTCTATAAATGAAAGGGGAGAGCCCCAAAGTCGTATTTTTGTCCAAGTGGATCATGAGGAGGCATCCCCAGCTCACTACGTGTATTCCTTTCAAATATAAATATGTTGATCTTTCCTTTTATATCATCCAAGGAGTCGTTTACCTGAAAGCCTCCGATTTTTCAAAATGTGCGGGTTATTATACCGTGGGGAGTTATCAAAAGATGCGGGATGAATTTTTGTCCGACGAAAACGTGTTGATGGCTCGTGACATTCCACCTTTGGATGCACAAATTTTGTTAATGAAACGAGCCAAATATTTTTACACGTCCCACTTTCTAACCGTCTCGCAAATGAATAGGATTATGGATCGTCTTGAGAAGACAAAAGGGATTCTCGTTCATTTTAGTGAATGGTTCCATAAATGTTTGCACGAACCTCTCTCGATCGAGAAGACTGGGAAGAATACCTATTATATTCTTCTCGAGGACTCTCCTCCTTCGTCTCATCATAGAGAGGCCACGACTTTTGAAAAAATCCTCGAGCAAGAAAAAATAAAATGGAGGAACAACTACCCCATCCCTCTCCCCGAGCATCAAGAGGAGCCTGTTCAGAAGAAAAAGAAAAAACCTTTCCAAAAGCCTATCCTCATCCTCTTCGATAATGATGGGGATGAGGAGAAGCCTGTTCAGATTCCTCTCCGTTTGTCAAAACCCGTCGAGGATGAAAAACCTCTCCCTTCCTCAAAACCCCTTGAGGAAGAGAGACCCCTCGAGAAGGAGAAATCTCTCCCATTGTCAAACCTCCTCGAAGATGAAAAACCTCTCCATTTATCAAGACCCCTCGAGAAGGAGGGACCTCTTCCTTTATCAAACCCCCTCGAAGATGAAAAACCTCTCCGTTTATCAAGACCCCTCGAAAATGAGGGACCTCTCGATTTGTCAAAACCCCTCGAGGATAAGGGAACCAAAACTTCTCTCTCTTTCGAAGAGGAGGGACCTCTCAATTTGTCAAGACCCCTCA
Source organism: Stegodyphus dumicola (assembly GCF_044657685.1). Lineage (NCBI taxonomy): Eukaryota > Metazoa > Arthropoda > Arachnida > Araneae > Eresidae > Stegodyphus > Stegodyphus dumicola. The sequence goes on along the minus strand of NC_140773.1, from coordinate 212,348,671 downwards.
AGAATAAGGGAACCGAAAATCCTCTCCCTTTCTCAAGACTTCTCGAGGAGGAGGAGGAGGAGAGACCGCTCCATGTCTCAAGACAGGACCCCCCTCTATCTCTTGAGGATCCGAGGGAAACGATTCCTATTGAAAAACCATCTATCGACGATCCCCAGAAAAGGTCTTCGGAGGAGATTAGACTTCCGTGTAGAAAACGAATCTGCCACAATCATCATTATCATAATAATAATAATAATATACGCCCTTCTCAACAACAGAATCCTACAACATTTGCAGATAAATGCATTCAAACCAATCCCTTTATAGTAACCCTTTTGATTGGAGAACCCGTGCATTAGCCTCGAAAAATAAAATGAGATTCTAGACTGTTTCTATGACCAGAATGTTAAGCCAATAGATAGGTCTAGCTCAGAATTTTTCTTTTTAAAAGAAAATAAATAAATAATCCAAAGACTATTCGTAAATATAAATGGTAAAGTCTCGAGTCGGCTGGAAAAAAATTTTCAGAGCTGAGAAAAATTCTCCAACTCAAAAAAAAAAAAAAACTTTTTGCTAATTTTTATCATGTCCTAGACATGATAAAAATTAACGACCCCCTTCCCTTTTCGTCTGGGAATGTTGTCTCACTCTTTTGAAAAACAAATCGTGATTCATTCATGGAATGATTCCCATTAGCGAAAGGATGAGTCATGGTCTATTTTTAGAAAGGGTGAGACATCCTTCCCAGACAAAAAGGGAGGGTCATTAATTTTTATCATGTCTAAGACATGATAAAAATTAACCAAAAGTTTTTTTTTTCATTAGAGAATTTTTATTTCAGCTCTGAGAAATTTTTTTTCTCCCAGCCGATTCGAGACTTTACCATTTGTTTTTAAGAATGATTTCTCCCTGATCTATTATTTCAAAATTCCAAGTTTCGCTTCAGAACCATCTGTGCTGTTGAAGAAGTAACGTGATATATGTATTTTTTTTAATGAGTTCTGTCAAGATTGAATTGTGCAGGATCGACCTTGCGAATTTCTTCTCGGTGTCTTTAAATAATAATGATACCGAACTGCTTTTTGTAGAGCGCAATGGAAAAAACCTTTTGTATGGTTAGGACAATTCATGTGTTCGATCCCGTTGTATTTGAGAATCTCTTGCGTCGATCCCGAAATGCAATAAATGGATCTTTGCAACCATTTCTCTAAAAACCGCCGTTTCATTTCTCCTCGTACCCAAATCATGGAAAAAGGTTCCGTCAACATCGTTAACACCCATGGAAAACAACTGTACGGAATTTCTCCTTCGTACCACGACAAGCCGTGATAATAATCACTTGCCCACACAGCGGTTCGTTTTTCTTTCTCGGTGAGCATTTGCCATGGAAACGGGGGTTTAAAAACAAATACCCCTCGAGAAGTACCGTCCAATGTGACGTAAGCCAATTCTTTCACAATAAAGGCTCCTTGAGAATCGTAGAAACCTTCAAAGTCGAGCACGAGTTCCATGTTTTTTATTTCTTTTTCTTTCCAAGGTGACCTTTATTATTATGATGATGGATGTGTATTGAGATACGCACGATATTATTCAAAAAACAAATATATATACGAATGTGACCTTTCCCAGAATTCATACGACCTGTCACGTGCAACCTTCTCTCTCTCTATATATAAAAGAGGAGACGGCGAGAGAACGCTATCCATTTTTTCCTTCAGGACACACAGCGAGAGAGAGAGAGAATTTTGTTTTCTTTTTTTCCTCAATTGAAGAAGATGGACATTTTGAGTACCAAACCTCTCAAAGATTCCTACATTGTTCTGGACATGGAATACTTTCACTGTTATGATCCAAAGACGGGAGATATATCTTTCATCTTGAAAGAACTGGGCTACATCACTTGCGATTTAACCTTATGCGGATCCATGATTTTTCTCCCTCCTGTCCATTACGATGACTTATCGTCCCGCAATCAAGCTGTGGTCAACCAGACTACAAATAACCGACACGGCCTTCAATGGACCGAGGGTCGTCTTTCCTACGAGCATCTTCCTACAATCCTGAAAATACTGACCGAAAATGTGGAGGTGATCTACGTCAATGGATACGATAAAGCCAAATTTTTCAGCAAGCTCTGCCAGCGATCCGTTTATGAGTTTTACATCCCAGGGAAAACCGAGTGGCGGAACAAGTTTAAATGCACGCGACACCAATATTTCCAAAAGATGATTCATTGTGCCGAGAACAAGGTGAGAAATTTTCGATACCATTTGATGGAGGGTAGTTACGTTTTCCGGAAATTACATTGTTACCCCTCCGAGAGCAAAGCTGTCGAAGACGAAGAGGAGGCGGAAGAATCTCCCCAGGAGAACTCGTGCGACGATGAGGAGGAGGAGGATGAACTTTCTAATAATAATAATAAATGTCTAAGTTGGGATGCTTTAGAGACCCAAGAATATTGGTCTCAACCCTTATCTCACCTAGACCTGAAAGAGGATCCTCAAGTGTACTCTTTGTGGTCCTCTTCTAAAATTTGGTCTTGGAGAGAACCCTTGAATGTTCATGAATGAAATGGTATGTAAATCCCTAGAGAAAAAAAATAGAAAAAAAAAGTTCCTTTTTTTCGTAATATGTTGATTTCTTTCCAATCCCATTTCTTTTCTATAACTCCACCCCAATCGACGAGAAGAAGAAGAATTTTCCAAGTTACACAAGACGTAGAAATATTTCACAAGGATTTATAAATTACACGCTCCCACATGATATATGTATAGAGAGAAAAAAACCCTCTGTTCTCTAGCCAATACGTCAAGACTTCCCTAAACTAAGAAAGATCATGAGTACCGAGGAAACCTTAGCAGAGCAAGTGGAAAGACTTTCAAAGAGATTAGAAGAGTTAAGACGGGATAGATTTACAGTTCCGCCGACTAAAGAGGAAACTATCATCGATTTCAACAAACCGCTGTACTTTCATCCCCTACCCCAAAGAATGAGACGAATGGACTCGCCGTTGAACAGTTCCAATGAGAAACAAAATGTCACTTATTTGAATAGCCAATTTCAACACATGAATATTTCATAAGTATTTTTTTTTTGTTTTTTTTTCCCTAAAGCGTAGGGAGATCGGATCAGTAGTTTTTCCCTTTCCATCGTCGAAAGAGATTGGGAGGAAAAATCTTTCTCAGCTCTCTCAGAAAAATTTTTAGCCTTAAAAAAAAAAAATTGTCTGTGAATGTTGTCTCACACTTTCTAAAAATAGACCATCACTCCCCCTTTCCTAAAGAATAGAATTCCAAGAATGGGATCTGGTCTATTTTTAGAAACGGTGAGACCGTATTCCCAGACAAAAGGCGGGTACAATTAATTTTTATCATGTCTAAAGTTCAGGGTCCATCCATCTTCTTATGTGAAACGGTGACCCTGACGAGATCGAGATAAACAAGTCCTGTGAGTTGTTTTGTAATCTTGACGCGATCCAAGAAAGACTTTTTATTTATTTTTTTTGAAATAGGCGGGGGGTGGGGAGAGAAAATGTTCTCACAACCCTCAGATATCTTTTCATAAATATATTTTTTATCAAAGAGTTTCTTTCATTCCGATCCTTTTAAGAGGTTGGAATGACCCTGACATTTAGATGGGGTCGCGATCCCGACAGATGTCGCGCGATTATAAAAATGTGTGTCCTCCGCGAGATTTCTTCAGAGAACAGAAGAAGACGTGAACTGAGCTGGTAAGTCCCTTTGGTCCTATGAATATGGTCATCTATAAACTCGATTTGATTCTTTGTTTTTTTTAATAATCATAATAATCATAACTTCATTTAAAAATACCTTTGAAACTTTAAAACTTCTTAACCCTTTGAAAAGAAAAATATCTCTTTCAAGACGACGACTCTAAAACGTTTTATTGTTTTTTTTTCCTTTCTAGATCTTCCCTGTTATACATATATACCTTTTCGACTCTTTTTTGCTCCTGTTTGTGGGAGACATCACCGTATTCATCGCCATGGCGTGTTCAGAAAACTTTATCCTGCTCGATCTAGAGGGTTTCCAGTCCTACAACCACAAGAAGGGTGAATTTACCTACGTTTTAAAAGAATTGGGCTATGCGACAAAAGATTTTTTGACCGTGGGATCGTTGACGTTTACTCCTCCTCACCCCTTCCACCAACTGAGTGAAAAAAACCAAAAGACAAATGCCTGGCTGACAAGAAACCGGCACGGACTTCGTTGGAACGAGGGTCATATTCCCTACAACCATTTAGGACGCATTCTCCAATCGCTCACTCACAGCTTCTCCACGATTTATGTGGTGGGATGCCAGAAAGCTAAATTCTTTGCTAAAGCCTTGGATTATCAAAAGCCCCTGACGGAAATTTATGTGCAAGATGGAATCATTTGGAAGTATCGGGAAAAATGTGCCCGACATCATCAAAGGATGAAATATTTCCATTGTGCCGAAAACAAAGTGCGCAACTATCGATGGCATATTATGGAAGGAGATTTTCATATCAATCACGTCTATCCAGACGGAACGGAGAAAGAGGAGAGGATTCAGGAGGAAGCAGACAATCCTCTGCAAGCTTTTGATAAGGCCTACGATCAGTTAGAGAAGGATCCGTCCCCAAAAGCGTACGATAACCTCATCCAGAAATGGGATAATCTGTCCTGTTTCCAAGTGATGGAACATCCGGATGAGCATACGCCTTTAAACTTGATGGGCTCTTCTTCTTTGTCGTCAACTTCCTCCAATAACTCGAGGAAGACGGAGGGTTGGGGAGACATACCTGAAAATATTCCCCATTACGATCCAGCAGCCTGTTGGGACGAACCTTCCAAAGAATCTCATGAGACCCCCAAAATATCTTCAGAGGATCCAAAGACAAAATCCACTGAGTGTTGGGACAATGAACGGACGACTCATGCTCCAAAATCTACTGAGACTATGTCCACTGAATGTTGGGACAATGAACGGACGACCCATGCTCCAAAATCGACTGAGACTATGTCCACTGAGTGTTGGGACAATGAAACCGAAAAGACGACAGAGAATTGGGATGACCGTTCTCAAAAGTATTTGCATTGATTAATACATAAACTCAGGAGAAAAAAAAATAAAGAAAAGATTTTTAGAAATAAGTAGAGAAAGGTTCTCCGCTTTCCCTATATTTATGGAAATGGACTGAGGAGAGAGAAAGAGAGACGAATCAGGAGACCAAAAAAAATGGGTCTTGGAAGGAATGAGTGCAAATGTATTCGATTCCTTCTAAGACCCATTTTTTTGGGTCCCTCTCTCATCCAATCTTGGAAAAGAACTTTGTCCTATTTTTCTAGGTCCATTCAAAAAGAAATGAATCTATCCATAAATTTTCTTAAAAGAAAAAAACAAAAAGATCCTTTACCTCTTGACGGTCCAAAGTCGAGAATCTTGGAAAAAGTTACCCACTCTCTCCATCCAGTCAAGCTTCTCTGTAGAAAATCTAGTAGGTGCATCTGCATTCTTGAACACCCGGCAGTTATTATTGGACGCGAAACGTCGAATGCTGAAATAGTTAACAGTGAGCCCATTCTTAAAGAAACGGGGATGTTTTATTCATCCAGTCGAGTGCGGAAAAATTTCTGAGAGCCGGAGAAAAATTTCTCTGCCTGAAAAAAAAAAAAAAAAAAAAAAAAAAAAAAAAAAAAAAAAACCTTTTTAGTCTGAAAATTGATGTCTTCAATTTTTCAAAAATTGAAGACATCAATTTTCAAATTTTCAGAGTAAAAGGGGGTATTTTTTTTTTTTTTTTTATATCTAACTTTGAACCACAGAAATTTTTTCCGGCTCACAGAAACTTTTCCCAACCGACTCGATGTGAATAAAACTTTACTGTTTGTTAAGAATGTTATTTAATGGAAAGACATCATTTTTTTCTTGGATCGAGCTCCATTTGTATTGGAATATACTGAAAACCGATGTGAATGCCCGTTTTCAGTATATTCCAATACAAAATTGGCTGTCCACAACATAAAAAAAAGACATCATTTTTTTCTTGGATCCAGCTCCATTTGTATTGAAATATACTGAAAACCGACGTGAATGCCCGTTTTCAGTATATTCCAATACAAAATTGGTTGTCCACAAAATAAAAAAAAGACATCATTTCATTCTTGGATCCAGCTCCATTTGTATTGAAATATACTGAAAACCGACGTGAATGCCCGTTTTCAGTATATTCCAATACAAAATTGGCAGTCCACAACATAAAAAAAAAAGACATCATTTCATTCTTGGATCCAGCTCCATTTGTATTGAAATATACTGAAAACCGACGTGAATGCCCGTTTTCAGTATATTCCAATACAAAATTGGCAGTCCACAACATAAAAAAAAAGACATCATTTTTTTCTTGGATCGAGCTCCACTTGTATTGAAATATACTGAAAACCGACGTGAATGCCCGTTTACAGTATATTCCAAGACATAATTGGCAGTCCACAACATAAAAAAAAAAAAAAAAAAACATCATTTTTTTCTTGGACCGAGCTCTATTTGTATTGAAATATACTGAAAACCGACTCAAACACCCGTTTTTAGTATATTCCAATACAAATTGGCAGTCCACAAAATAAAAAAAAAGACATCATTTCTTTCTTGGATCGAGCTCTATTTGTATTGAAATATACTGAAAACCGTCTCAAACACCCGTTTTCAGTATATTCCAATACAAATTGGCTTTCCACAAAATAAAAACAAAGACATCATTTTTTTCTTGGATATGAGCTCTATTTGTATTGAAATATACTGAAAACCGACTCAAACACCCGTTTTCAGTATATTCCAATACAAATTGGCAGTCCACAAAATAAAAAAAAAAGACATCATTTCTTTCTTGAACCGAGCTCTATTTGTATTGAAATATACTGAAAACCGTCTCAAACACCCGTTTTCAGTATATTCCAATACAAATTGGCTTTCCACAAAATAAAAACAAAGACATCATTTTTTTCTTGGATATGAGCTCTATTTGTATTGAAATATACTGAAAACCGACTCAAACACCCGTTTTCAGTATATTCCAATACAAATTGGCAGTCCACAAAATAAAAAAAAAAGACATCATTTCTTTCTTGGACCGAGCTCTATTTGTATTGAAATATACTGAAAATCGACTCAAACACCCGTTTTCAGTATATTCCAATACAAATTGGCTGTCCACAAAATAAAAAAAAAGACATCATTTCTTTCTTGGATCGAGCTCCATTTGTATAGAAATAGCCTAGAAATCAGTTCGAACGCCCGTTTTCAGTATATTGTAATACAAATGAAATGACATGAAAAATGCAAAAAGAGGAAAAGTAGTCTACCTTGACGGAAATTCTATTCCAAAAGGGGAAAACTTGTATCCAGGTGGGCCCACAGCACGGCCGGAACTCAAGCGAAACTCGATAGGTTGAAATCGATCCATTAAATAACATTCTTAAAAAACAGTCAAGATTTATTCTATTCCAAAAGGGGAAAACTTGTATCCAGGTGGGCCCACAGCACGGCCGGAACTCAAGCGAAACTCGATAGGTCGAAATCGATCCATTAAATAACATTCTTAACAAACAGTAAAGTTTTATTCACATCGAGTCGGTTGGGAAAAGTTTCTGAGAGCCGGAAAAAATTTCTGTGGTTCAAAGTTAGATATAAAAAAAAAAAAATACCTCCCCCTTTTACTCTGAAAATTTGAAAATTGATGTCTTCAATTTTTGAAAAATTGAAGACATCAATTTTCAGACTAAAAGGGGGGTATTTTTTTTTTTTTTTTTTCAGCCAGAGAAATTTTTCTCCGGCTCTCAGAAATTTTTCCGCACTCGACTGGATGAATAAAACATCCCCGTTTCTTTAAGAATGGGCTCACTGTTAACTATTTCAGCATTCGACGTTTCGCGTCCAATAATAACTGCCGGGTGTTCAAGAATGCAGATGCACCTACTAGATTTTCTACAGAGAAGCTTGACTGGATGGAGAGAGTGGATAACTTTTTCCAAGATTCTCGACTTTGGACCGTCAAGAGGTAAAGGATCTTTTTGTTTTTTTTTTCTTTTAAGAAAATTTATGGATAGATTCATTTCTTTTTGAATGGACCTAGAAAAATAGGACAAAGTTCTTTTCCAAGATTGGATGAGAGAGGGACCCAAAAAAATGGGTCTCGGAAGGAATCGAATGCATTTGCACTCATTCCTTCCAAGACCCATTTTCTTTGGTCTCCTGATTCGTCTCTCTTTCTCTCTTCTCAGTCCATTTCCATAAATATAGGGAAAGCGGAGAACCTTTCTCTACTTATTTCTAAAAAATCTTTTCTTTATTTTTTTTTCTCCTGAGTTTATGTATATATCAATTCAAATACTTTTGAGAACGGTCATCCCAATTCTCTGTCGTCTTTTCGGTTTCATTGTCCCAACACTCAGTGGGCATAGTCTCAGTCGATTTTGGAGCATGGGTCGTCCGTTCATTGTCCCAACATTCAGTGGACATAGTCTCAATAGATTTTGGAGCATGAGTCGTCCGTTCATTGTCCCAACACTCAGTGGATATAGTCTCAGTGGATTTTGGAGCATGAGTTGTCCGTCCATTGTCCCAACACACAGCGGATTTTGTCTTTGGATCCTCTGAAGATATTTTGGGGGTCTCATGAGATTCTTTGGAAGGTTCGTTCCAACAGGCTGCTGGATCGTAATGGGGAATATTTTCAGGTTTGTGTCCCCAACCCTCCGTCTTCCTCGAGTTATTGGAGGAAGTTGACGACAAAGAAGAAGAAGAAGTAGAAGAGCCCATCAAGTTTAAAGGCGTATGCTCATCCGGATGTTCCATCACTTGGAAACAGGACAGATTATCCCATTTCTGGATGAGGTTATCGTACGCTTTTGGGGACGGATCCTTCTCTAACTGATCGTAGGCCTTATCAAAAGCTTGCAGAGGATTGTCTGCTTCCTCCTGAATCCTCTCCTCTTTCTCCGTTCCGTCTGGATAGACGTGATTGATATGAAAATCTCCTTCCGTAATATGCCATCGATAGTTGCGCACTTTGTTTTCCGCACAATGGAAATATTTCATCCTTTGATGATGTCGGGCACATTTTTCCCGATACTTCCAAATGATTCCATCTGGCACATAAATTTCCGTCACGGGTTTTTGATAACCCAAGGCTTTAGCAAAGAATTTAGTTTCTGGCATCCCACCACATAAATCGTGGAGAAGCTGTGAGTGAGCGATTGGAGAATGCGTCCTAAATGGTTGTAGGGAATATGACCCTCGTTCCAACGAAGTCCGTGCCGGTTTCTCGTCAGCCAGGCATTCGTCTTTTGGTTTTTTTCAGTCAGTTGGTGGAAGGGGTGAGGAGGAGCAAACGTCAACGATCCCACGGTCAAAAAATCTTTTGTCACATAGCCCAATTCTTTTAAAACGTAGGTAAATTCACCCTTCTTGTGGTTGTAGGACTGGAAACCCTCTAGATCGAGCACGATAAAGTTTTCGGAACACGCCATGGTGATGAATACGGTGATGTCTTCCACAAACAGGAGCAAAAAAAAGAATCGAAAAGGTATATATGTATAACAGGGAAGATCTAGAAAGGGGGGGGGGAAAACAATAAAACGTTTTAGAGTCGTCGTCTTGAAAGAGACATTTTTCTTTTCAAAGGGTTAAGAAGAGAGTTCTTTTTAAATGAAGTTATGATTATTATGATTATTAAAAAAAGAAACAAAGAATCAAATCGAGTTTATAGATAACCATATTCATAGGACCAAAGGGACTTACCAGCTCAGTTCACGTCTTCTTCTGTTCTCTGAAGAAATCTCGCGGAGGATACAAACTTTTATACTCGCGGGACATCTGTCGGGATCGCGACCCCATCTAAATGTCAGGGTCATTCCAACCTCTTAAAAGGATCGGAATGAAAGAAACACTTTGATAAAAAATATATTTATGAAAAGATATCTGAGGGTCGTGAGAATATTTTCTCTCCCCACCCCCCGCCTATTTCAAAGAAAATAATAAAAAGTCTTTCTTGGATCGCGTCAAGATTACAAAACAACTCACAGGACTTGTTTATCTCGATCTCGTCAGGGTCACCGTTTCACATAAGAAGATGGATGGACCCTGAACTTTAGACATGATAAAAATTAACTCTACCCGCCTTTTGTCTGGGAATAGGGTCTCACCGCTTCTAAAAATAGACCAGATCCCATTCTTGGAATTCTATTCTTTAGGAAAGGAGGAGTGATGGTCTATTTTTAGAAAGCGTGAGACAACATTCCCAGACAAAAAGGGGGGTAGAGTTAATTTTTATCATGTCTAAGACATGGTAAAAATTAACAAAAAGTTTTTTTTTTTTTTTTTTTTTTTTTTTTTTTTTTTTAAGGCTGAAAAATTTTTCTGAGAGAGCTGAGAAAGATTTTTCCTCCCAATCTTTTTCGACGATGAAAAGAGAAAAACTACTGATCCGATCTCCCTACGCTTTAGGGAAAAAAAACAAAAAAAAATACTTATGAAATATTCATGTGTTGAAATTGGCTATTCAAATAAGTGACATTTTGTTTCTCATTGGAACTGTTCAACAGCGAGTCCATTCGTCTCATTCTTTGGGGTAGGGGATGAAAGTACAGCGGTTTGTTGAAATCGATGATAATTTCCTCTTTAGTCGGCGGAACTGTAAATCTATCCCGTCTTAACTCTTCTAACCTCTTTGAAAGTCTTTCCACTTGCTCTGCTAAGGTTTCCTCGGTACTCATGATCTCTCTTAGTTTAGGGAAGTCTTGACGTATTGGCTAGAGAACAGAGAGTTTTTTTCTCTATATACATATATCATGTGGGAGCGTGTAATTTATAAATCCTTGTGAAATATTTCTACGTCTTGTGTAACTTGGAAAATTCTTCTTCTTCTCGTCGATTGGGGTGGAGTTATGGAAAAGAAATGGGATTGGAAAGAAATCAACATATTACAAAAAAAAGGAACTTTTTTTTCTATTTTTTTTTCTCTAGGGATTTACATACCATTTCATTCATGAACATTCAAGGGTTCTCTCCAAGACCAAATTTTAGAAGAGGACCACAAAGAGTACACTTGAGGATCCTCTTTCAGGTCTAGGTGAGATAAGGGTTGAGACCAATATTCTTGGGTCTCTAAAGCATCCCAACTTAGACATTTATTATTATTATTAGAAAGTTCATCCTCCTCCTCCTCATCGTCGCACGAGTTCTCCTGGGGAGATTCTTCCGCCTCCTCTTCGTCTTCGACAGCTTTGCTCTCGGAGGGGTAACAATGTAATTTCCGGAAAACGTAACTACCCTCCATCAAATGGTATCGAAAATTTCTCACCTTGTTCTCGGCACAATGAATCATCTTTTGGAAATATTGGTGTCGCGTGCATTTAAACTTGTTCCGCCACTCGGTTTTCCCTGGGATGTAAAACTCATAAACGGATCGCTGGCAGAGCTTGCTGAAAAATTTGGCTTTATCGTATCCATTGACGTAGATCACCTCCACATTTTCGGTCAGTATTTTCAGAATTGTAGGAAGATGCTCGTAGGAAAGACGACCCTCGGTCCATTGAAGGCCGTGTCGGTTATTTGTAGTCTGGTTGACCACAGCTTGATTGCGGGACGATAAGTCATCGTAATGGACAGGAGGGAGAAAAATCATGGATCCGCATAAGGTTAAATCGCAAGTGATGTAGCCCAGTTCTTTCAAGATGAAAGATATATCTCCCGTCTTTGGATCATAACAGTGAAAGTATTCCATGTCCAGAACAATGTAGGAATCTTTGAGAGGTTTGGTACTCAAAATGTCCATCTTCTTCAATTGAGGAAAAAAAGAAAACAAAATTCTCTCTCTCTCTCGCTGTGTGTCCTGAAGGAAAAAATGGATAGCGTTCTCTCGCCGTCTCCTCTTTTATATATATAGAGAGAGAAGGTTGCACGTGACAGGTCGTATGAATTCTGGGAAAGGTCACATTCGTATATATATTTGTTTTTTGAATAATATCGTGCGTATCTCAATACACATCCATCATCATAATAATAAAGGTCACCTTGGAAAGAAAAAGAAATAAAAAACATGGAACTCGTGCTCGACTTTGAAGGTTTCTACGATTCTCAAGGAGCCTTTATTGTGAAAGAATTGGCTTACGTCACATTGGACGGTACTTCTCGAGGGGTATTTGTTTTTAAACCCCCGTTTCCATGGCAAATGCTCACCGAGAAAGAAAAACGAACCGCTGTGTGGGCAAGTGATTATTATCACGGCTTGTCGTGGTACGAAGGAGAAATTCCGTACAGTTGTTTTCCATGGGTGTTAACGATGTTGACGGAACCTTTTTCCATGATTTGGGTACGAGGAGAAATGAAACGGCGGTTTTTAGAGAAATGGTTGCAAAGATCCATTTATTGCATTTCGGGATCGACGCAAGAGATTCTCAAATACAACGGGATCGAACACATGAATTGTCCTAACCATACAAAAGGTTTTTTCCATTGCGCTCTACAAAAAGCAGTTCGGTATCATTATTATTTAAAGACACAGAGAAGAAATTCGCAAGGTCGATCCTGCACAATTCAATCTTGACAGAACTCATTAAAAAAAATACATATATCACGTTACTTCTTCAAGAGCATAGATGGTTCTGAAGCGAAACTTGGAATTTTGAAATAATAGATCAGGGAGAAATCATTCTTAAAAAAAGTGGTAAAGTCTCGAATCGGCTGGGAGAAAAAAATTTCTCAGAGCTGAAAAAAAAAAAAAAAAAATTTGGTTAATTTTTATCATGTCTTTAGACATGATAAAAATTAATGACCCTCCCTTTTTGTCTGGGAAGGATGTCTCACCCTTTCTAAAAATAGATCATGACTCATCCTTTCTCTAATGGCAATCATTCCATGAATGAATCACGATTTGTTTTTCAAAAGAGTGAGACAACATTCCCAGACGAAAAGGGAAGAGGGTCGTTAATTTTTATCATGTCTAAGACATGATAAAAATTAACAAAAAGTTTTTTTTTTTTTTTTTTTTTTTTTTTTTTTTGAGTTGGAGAATTTTTTTCAGCTCTGAAAATTTTTTTCCAGCCGACTCGAGACTTTACCATTTATATTTACGAATAGTCTTTGGATTATTTATTTATTTTCTTTTAAAAAGAAAAATTCTGAGCTAGACCTATCTATTGGCTTAACATTCTGGTCATAGAAACAGTCTAGAATCTTATTTTATTTTTCGAGGTTAATGCACGATTTCGAGGTTTTTTTCCTACCAAGAGGAGAGGGTCCCCAAAGGGCTACCCATGTCCAAAGAGAGAAAGTGTAGAGCGTTCATTTCAGTTTTTCTTTTCAAGTTTAGGGAAGGGAGGTCTCAAAATGACACCCCCCATTTTCAAAGACAGATGGTGTAGAGCGTTCATTTCTGTTTTTTTCCAAAGTTAGGAAGTTTTCAAATGGCTACCCATTTCAGAGAAAGAGAGAGAGAGAGAGAGAAAAGGTGTAGAGCGTTCATTTCAGTTTTCCACGGTTAGGATGGTGGTGGAGTATCCTCCAAAATGGCTACTCATCTCAAAGAGAGAGAGAGAGAGAGAGAAAATGCGTAGAGCGTTCATTTCAGTTTTCCAACATTAGAAGGTTCCAAAATACCTTCTGAATTCAAAGAGAGATCGTGTAGAGCGTTCATTTCCAGTTCTCCAAGATCTGAAGAAGAGGGTCCGCTTTTCCCAAAATGGCTTTCTGCATTCAGAGACAGCGAAATGCAGACTTCAGTTTTCTCCCTCCCCAAAAATAGAGTGTCCCAAAATGGCTTCCTATTTCAAAGAGAGAGGGAGAGGCGTTCATTTCCATTCTCCAAGATAGGGTCGTCTGCTTTTTCCCAAAATGGCTTCCCAATTCAAAGAGAGAGAGAGAGAGAGTAAAAGGGTGTGTAATGCGGTCATGTTCATTCTCCAAGATAGGGTCGTCAGCTTTTTCTCAAAATGGCATCTCCCCATTTAAAAAGAGATCGTTACCAATTTTTTCCAGTTTTTTTCCAAGATGGGGGGAGAAGAAAACCTAGGATGGAATAACACGACACACAGAGAGAAAGAGAAAAAAAACGCCATCTTGTCATTTTCTGATAGGGTACCGGTGTTCGAATACTTTTGTGACCGACTGTACTTCTTAGAATACATTTAGCTTTAAAGACTTGCTTTGCTCAATAAAGCGTTTAATTCATTCCTCTTTGAAAAATTTCGTCCGATCAAAGATACTAAAAATTAGACAGCGGATTTCTGCCTAGAAAATTTAGACAGGAAATAAGTTAAACGCGATTATATGAACTATTAAATAAATTATTCTGTATGGCTGCTTATTTTATTTATGGAAATACTTTGCATTTTCAGGACACAAAAAGTGCTTCAAAGAACTTTGAAATATTAGTACAAACACATTAATCAATTAAATTAAAATAAATAATGCGATGTAATTTAAAAGGCATAAATAAGTTAATGTAAGAGATTTAGATTTAAAAATTTGCACACACAAATGATTTACCAGATTTTGTAAAGTTTTATCTCATAATTAACTTTGATTTTGAAATACAGCATTTGAACCTATGAACCTGTGTGGATACTGAAAAAGTGATGACTATATAAGAATATTATCATTTTTAGTAAGTTTTCTTATTGAATAATAAATTCTAACAGTCCTATGCTAGAAGGATAGGGTCTAAGTTTGCATACAAATTCCTCTGTTAAATAAAAGAATTTAAGTAATTTCTGTAGCCTTTTTGTCAATACACTAAAGATTTTTTAATTACTCGTCCACGCTTGCAATTAGAACCATCATTAAATCAATATTTTATCTAATCATTTCCTGGATATTATCATGTACAGTCGGTCACAAAAGTATTCGAACACCGGTACCCTATCAGAAAATGACAAGATGGCGTTTTTTTTCTCTTTCTCTCTGTGTGTCGTGTTATTCCATCCTAGGTTTTCTTCTCCCCCCCATCTTGGAAAAAACTGGAAAAAATTGGTTACGATCTCTTTTTGAATGGGGAGATGCCATTTTGAGAAAAAGCTGACGACCCTATCTTGGAGAATGAACATGACCGCTCTACACACCCTTTTACTCTCTCTCTCTCTCTCTCTTTGAATTGGGAAGCCATTTTGGGAAAAAGCAGACGACCCTATCTTGGAGAATGGAAATGAACGCCTCTCCCTCTCTCTTTGAAATGGGAAGCCATTTTGGGACCCTCTATTCTTGGGGAGGGAGAAAACTGAAGTCTGCATTTCGCTGTCTCTGAATGCGGAAGGCCCTTCTGGGAAAAGCGGACCCTCTTCTTCTGATCTTGGAGAACTGGAAATGAACGCTCTACACGATCTCTCTTTGAATTCAGAAGGTAATTTGGGACCTTCTAATGTTGGAAAACTGAAATGAACGCTCTACACCTCTCTCTCTCTCTCTTTTCTCTCTCTCTCTCTCTCTTTCTCTGAAATGGGTAGCCATTTGAAAACTTCCTAACTTTGGAAAAAAACAGAAATGAACGCTCTACACCATCTCTCTTTGAAAATGGGGGGTGTCATTTTGAGACCTCCCTTCCCTAAACTTGAAAAGAAAAACTGAAATGAACGCTCTACACTTTCTCTCTTTGGACATGGGTAGCCCTTTGGGGACCCTCTCCTCTTGGTATATAAAAAAAGAACTGAAGTGAAGGCTCTACACAATCTCTCTTGGAATGGGATCCATATTTCGGGAAACGTGGATCACCTCATGCTGGAAAACTGAAGTGAACCACCAAGATTGGACTCTATATAATATTTTTTTTTAAATTGACATCATGACCCTCCTCCAATTTGTTATTAAAAAAATTTTTTTTTCTTTTGGTTTTTATCCCATTTCCGATGTGATTTCAGAAATGCAATTCCATAACAGTTCAATTTCATTCGAGGTTAAATGATCTAAACAGTCTTTGACCCACCCATCGGTATGATTATTTTCTTCTCCTTCCTGTTGCACCAAATTTTGTAAGTCCATATAATCATTCCATACGGGAAGGCCTGGATCCTCACAAGGCTGTCTTGAAACACTTGGAGTCTCTTTGGGATGAGTGGAGGGATCTAGGATGTCTGGACCCGGCTGCGATTCTACCTCCATGATTTCTGGACTCGTTGGAACTTGTTTACCCGGCTGAAATTCTACCTCTACGACGTCCGTTTTATTTGTTTTTTTTTGTTTCTCTCTCTCTTCTTTCCAAGAAATTTTATCTCCATGACCTCTTTTTCTTTTCTTAAAAAGATGAATGTGTGTGGGAATGAGGAAGTGACAGTAATAATTTAATAAACAAAAAATTATCCAACCATGACCTTCTTTTTTTTTCAAAGTCAACCTTTCCAATCCAAGGACGTCCAGAGATAGAGGAAGCAGGGAGAGAGGAGGAGGAGGGAAGGGAAGGTCACACTCTCTTTCTCTCTATAAATAAAAGGGGAGAGCCCCAAAGTCGTATTTTTATCCAAGTGGATCATGAGGAGGCATCCCCAGCTCACTACGTGTATTCCTTTCAAATATAAATATGTTGATCTTTCCTTTTATATCATCCAAGGATTCGTTTACCTGAAAGCCTCCGATTTTTCAAAATGTGCGGGTTATTATACCGTGGGGAGTTATCAAAAGATGCGGGACGAATTTTTGTCCGACGAAAACGTGTTGATGGCTCGTGACATTCCACCTTTGGATGCACAAATTTTGTTAATGAAACGAGCCAAATATTTTTACACGTCCCACTTTCTAACCGTCTCGCAAATGAATAGGATTATGGATCGTCTTGAGAAGACAAAAGGGATTCTCGTTCATTTTAGTGAATGGTTGCACAAATGTTTGCACGAACCGCTCTCGATCGAGAAGACTGGGAAGAATACCTATTATATTCTTCTCGAGGACTCTCCTTCTTCGTCTCATCATAGAGAGGCCACGACTTTTGAAAAAATCCTCGAGCAAGAAAAAATAGAATGGTGGAACAACTACCCTTCCCTCTCCCCGAGCATCAAGATGAGCCTGTTCAGAAGAAAAAGAAAAAACCTTTCCAAAAGCCTATCCTCATCCTCCTCGATAATGATGGGGATGAGGAGAAGCCTGTTCAGATTCCTCTCAGTTTGTCAAAACCCGTCGAGGATGAAAAACCTCTCCCTTTTTCAAGACCCCTTGAGGAAGAGAGACCCCTCGAGAAGGAGAGATCTCTCCCATTGTCAAAGCTCCTCGAAGATGAAAAACCTCTCCCTTTCTCAAGACCCCTCGAGAAGGAGGGACCTCTTCCTTTATCAAACCCCCTCGAAGATGAAAAACCTCTCCATTTATCAAGACCCCTCGAAAATGGGGGACCTCTCGATTTGTCAAAACCCCTCGAGGAAAAGGGAACCAAAACTTCTCTCTCTTTCGAAGAGGAGGGACCTCTCAATTTGTCAAGACCCCTCGAGAATAAGGGAACCGAAAATTCTCTCCCTTTCTCAAGACTTCTCGAGGAGGAGGAGAGACCGCTTCATGTCTCAAGACAGGACCCCCCTCTATATCTTGAGGATCCGAGGGAAACGATTCCTATTGAAAAACCATCTATCGATGATCCCCAGAAAAGGTCTTCGGAGGAGATTAGACTTCCATGTAGAAAACGAATCTGCCACAATAATAATAATAATAATAATAATAATAATAATAATAATAATAATAATAATAATAATAATAATAATAATAATAATAATAATAATAATAATAATAATAATAATAATAATAAAAATAATAATAATAATAATAATAATAATAATAATAATAATAATAATAATAATAATAATAATAATAATAATAATAATAATAATAATAATAATAATAAAAATAATAATAATAATAATAATAATAATAATAATAATAATAATAATAAAAATAATAATAATAATAATAATAATAATAATAATAATAATAATAATAATAATAATAATAATAATAATAATAATAATAATAATAATAATAATAATAATAATAATAAAAATAATAATAAAAATAATAATAATAATAATAATAATAAAAATAATAATAATAATAATAATAATAATAATAATAATAATAATAATAATAATAATAATAATAATAATAATAATAATAATAATAATAATAATAATAATAATAATAATAATAATAATAAAAATAATAATAATAATAATAATAATAATAAAAATAATATTAAAAATAATAATAATAATAATAATAATAATAATAATAATAATAATAATAATAAAAATAATAATAAAAATAATAATAAAAATAATAATAATAATAATAATAATAATAATAATAATAATAATAATAATAATAATAATAATAATAATAATAATAATAATAATAATAATAATAATAATAATAATAATAATAATGTCTTTTTTTTATTTTGTGGACAGCCAATTTTGTATTGGAATATACTGAAAACGGGCGTTCACGTTGGTTTTCAGTATATTTCAATACAAATGGAGCTCCATCCAAGAAAAAAAATGATGTCTTTTTTTATGTTGTGGACAGCCAATTTTGTATTGGAGTATACTGAAAACGGGCGTTCTTTGGAATATACTGAAAACGGGTGTTTGAGTCGGTTTTCAGTATATTCCAATACAAGTGGATCTCGATCCAAGAAAAAAATGATGTCTTTTTTTTATTTTGTGAATTGCCAATTTTTATTGGAATATACTGAAAACGGGTGTTCACGTTGGTTTTCAGTATATTTCAATACAAGTGGAGCTCCATCCAAGAAAAAAATGATGTCTTTTTTTTATTTTGTGGACAGCCAATTTTGTATTGGAATATACTGAAAACAGGTGTTCACGTTGGTTTTCAGTATATTTCAATACAAGTGGAGCTCGATCCAAGAAAAAAATGATGTCTTTTTTTTTATTTTGTGGACTGCCAATTTTGTATTGGAATATACTGAAAACGGGCGTTCACGTCGGTTTTCAGTATATTCCAATACAAGTGGAGCTCGATCCAAGAAAAAAATGATGTCTTTTTTTATTTTGTGGACTGCCAATTTTGTATTGGAATATACTGAAAACGGGCGTTCACATCGGTTTTCTGTATATTACAATACAAATGGAGCTCGATCCAAGAAAAAAATGATGTCTTTTTTTTATGTTGTGGACAGCCAATTTTGTATTGGAGTATACTGAAAACGGGCGTTCGAGTCGGTTTTCAGTATATTCCAATACAAATGGAGCTCTATCCAAGAAAAAAATGATGTCTTTTTTTATGTTGTGGACAATCAAATTTGTATTGGAATATACTGAAAACGGGCGTTCGAGTCCTTTTTCCGACTATTTCTACACACATTCCACTATATTAAAATGACGTTATGGTTGAGTCCAAACAGAGTCGTCCCCGGACAGAGTCGTCTCCGGACAAAGTCGTCCCCTCTTTTCTTTGAATTCTATTCTTTAAAAGGATGAGTCATGGTCTATTTTTAGAAAGTGGGAGACAACATTCCCAGACAAAAGGGGGGTGAGATAATAAACAAAAAGTTTTTTTTTTTTTTGAGCTCTGAGAAATTTTTCCTAGCCGATCCCATTTCGTTTTTCGACTTTCACTTTCAACTCTTCACTTTTCCTATCCACTGTCGTTGGAATTGTGTTCACTGGAGGCTATTTCTTTTTTTGCAATATCGCTTTTAGTTTTCTCTGAGATTCTTTAGAAATGGCTATACAAATTTCACCATCTATATAGAAATGATGTCCAAACAAATTCGTCCCCGGATCATCTTGATGACCGAATATGTATAGAAATAGTCTGAAAATGGGCTTGAGGGCCGGTTTCTGGACGATTCCTCTACAAATTCGGCCGCATCCAGAAAAACAAAAATACATAGTTTCTTTTTGGGTGGACAGGAGATGATAAATTTCTTTTCTCTCTCTCCCAATATTGGAGGAGAGAGTGGCCCAAAAAAATGGGTCTCGGAAGGAATTGAATGCATTTTGAAATGCACTCATTCCTTCCAAGACCCATTTTTTTGGTCTCCTGATTCAACTCTCCAGTCTATGGAATAGGGAAAGCGGAGAATGTTTCCCCTTCTTTAAGCGACTGGAGACCATATCGCATCATCATCATCATCATCATCATCATCACCATCATCCTCTTTCTGATACTTTTCAACGAAGGCTTGATGTCTCTGGATGATTTTGGGGAGATGATGGATCCCGAATCGAGTGATGAAAAAGAGAGGACTCTTTTTCCTTTCTTGTTCGTCTTGCACAGTCTCTCGGAGGGTGATATACGTTTCCCCGTCCTCCTCAATTTTCGTCAGAGGTCTCATGAATATTTTACACATCCAAGGGAAGAGCGACTTGTTATGCAGGGATTTCGAAGCGACGAAGGCCGCTTCATTCGAAGTGAGGACAATCTGGTTCGGTTGACCCCATTCTTTGGAGTAGTTGTCCAAATCGCCTAGTCGAAGAAAATGGTATCGATTAGGAAAAAAGACTTGGAGAACACTCGTCGTATGCGAGACGTTCGTAGGCAAGAGAGTCAAGATATCTTTGGCATTCCAGTACAGGAATCCTAGATCGACATACGCGTGCGCGTAATAGTCATCGTTATATTGCAGTTTGAGCAGTATGGCTTTTGTATTTTTTTCCGTTCTCAAGGCGAAATACTCGTCTGATATGAACAAGAGCTCGCTGGCGATCCGTTTATATAGACTCCTCAGAGAGAGAGAGGGAGAGGGGAGGAGGAACAAGGTTGATGAATTCTAAAATAAAAAAAAATGATAAAACATGAGTGTTTGTGAAGGTCATAGAGAGATGATTATAAAGTTGTTTTATTTTTTATTTCCTCAAAAGAAAAAACCAAATGGTACGATATTACCTTTGAGAAGGTGACGGGGTCTTGTGTCTACAAAGTTGATAAAATCTAGAATAAAAAAAAGCTTTCATCACGTAGCTCTCGAGAAGAAAATGACAGGGGTCTCTAGGAGAAGGTCATAGGTAGTATACAAAGGATGGTTGTTTTTTTTTCTTTCGTTCCTCTCAATCCCATGACCTTTGAGAAGGTGACGGGGTGTCCTTTAGGAAAAAAATAGAAGGTCATATATATATATATATATAGAGAGAGATAGACAAAGTTGATTTTTTTTTCTAGAAGTCAACCGTCACGTCGCCCATCACGTGGTCTTCTCGTATATATAGAGAGGCGAGTGGAAGACAGACTCTATTTCCCAGAGAGAGAGAGACTGCTGTGGGTATCCATATTTCTACTCAAGATGATGATCCGCATCTTATATAATGAGTTTGTGAGCATTCGCTGTTATGTGGATGACGGAAGATTGTTTTGGAACGCTACGGACATTTTGCCTCTGATTCATACTTCCAGTAAAAGAACCTGGGACATTCTCTCCGTGTTTTTCGACGAACACCACGTCTTCAGGAAAATAAAAGATCTTGAGAGTCTCGGCAGTTCTCAAGAGGGATATGTCCTCTCCAGCGAAGAAATGTTACATCTGGCCGAAAATAATCCTAAAAATAATCAGCTTCTGGCCTGGGTGTATAGCATTTTAACTCAGCCGCTGGTTCGAGTTGTACCCAATCAACCCGTTTACAGACTGCTCTATCCGGGGAGAGATTTCCCTTCATCACCCTCTTTAATCTGGGTGTGCGCTACATACCGCCTCATCCAGGCATGACGGATTCTTCTACTTACCCTAAACAATATGCCAGCGCTTATTGCCAGACAGACCCCCGTCAAGAAAAGGTCGTCGAGACTCAAACGGATCCTCTGTTGGACTCTTTAAATGTCACTAAAGTCATCACCTTCTAAAAAAAACAACCACCACCAAAAAAAAATTTGCTCCTCCTCCAAATTTTTTTTTATCTTCTCGAAAGAAAAAAAAAGAAACTTTTCCATCTAGCCTCTTTCTTTCAATCCCTCTTAAGAGAGAGAGGGAGGAGGAAAGAAAGAGAGTTCTGAGGAGGCAAAAGAAATGGGTCTGGAAGGAAACGGGTGCATTGCGAGAAAAAGATGGTCCTCTTTTCTTTTCTCGAAATGCACACTTTTCCTTCCAGACCCATTGTTTTTGATCATTTCTTCAAACCAATCTTGGAAAGGGGGGGACACAATAAATTGTGCGTAAAGTCCATTTAGATCAAGACTAGATTTTGTTTTTGAAAAGAAAACATAATGTTATATATAGATAGCTAAATCTTTATCATGATATTCTTTAAGAATTTCTTAGCCATTTGTCAAAGAAGGGGACTGTAATTGAAGAATTTATGAATTTGGGAACATGTCACCCATGGCAAGTCTAAAATCTTGGAAGTGGATACTGGAAAGCCCAGCTCTGATTATAATTCTGAGTTCTACCATGGGACATTTTTTAGATCAATAAGCTAAACTATTTTTCTAGTCTCATATTCTCTCGTGACTAGGGTTTCAGATTTGGGTAGAGAGAGACACTGTTCTGAACAGAAACGTGGAATGCTTTTATAGAAAAATGAAGAGTTTAAAGTGAAAGTCTAAAAACGAAATGGGATCGGCTAGGAAAAATTTCTCAGAGCTGAGAAAAAAAATTATGAGATGTTAAAAAAAAAAAAATTTGTTAATTTTTATCATGTCTTCTAGACATGATAAAAATTAACTCACCCCCCCCTTTTGTCTGGGAATGTTGTCTCCCACTTTCTAAAAATAGACCATGACTCATCCTTTTAAAGAATAGAATTCCAAGAAAAGACTGGGTTCTGGTCTATTTTTAGAAACGGTGAGACAACATATCCAGACAAAAGGGGGATGAGTTAATTTTTATTATGTCTAGAAGACATGATAAAAATTAACAAAAAGTTTTTTTTTTTTTTTTTTACATCTCAGAATTTATTTCTGAGCTCTGAAAATATTTTGCCAGCCGATCTCATTTCGTTATCATTTTTTTTTTATTTTAGAATTCATCAACCTTGTTCCTCCTCCCCTCTCCCTCTCTCTCTCTGAGGAGTCTATATAAACGGATCGCCAGCGAGCTCTTGTTCATATCAGACGAGTATTTCGCCTTGAGAACGGAAAAAAATACAAAAGCCATGCTGCTCAAACTGGAATATTACGATGACTATTACGTGCACGCGTATGTGGATCTAGGATTCCTGTACTGGAATGCCAAAGATATCTTGACTCTCTTGCCTACGAACGTCTCGCATACGACGAGTGTTCTCCAAGTCTTTTTCCTAATCGACACCATTTTCTTCGACTAGGCGATTTGGACAACTACTCCAAAGAATGGGGTCAACCGAACCAGATTGTCCTCACTTCGAATGAAGCGGCCTTCGTCGCTTCGAAATCCCTGCATAACAAGTCGCTCTTCCCTTGGATGTGTAAAATATTCATGAGACCTCTGACGAAAATTGAGGAGGACGGGGAAACGTATATCACCCTCCGAGAGACTGTGCAAGACGAACAAGAAAGGAAATAGAGTCCTCTCTTTTTCATCACTCGATTCGGGATCCATCATCTCCCCAAAATCATCCAGAGACATCAAGCCTTCGTTGAAAAGTATCAGAAAGAGGATGATGGTGATGATGATGATGATGATGATGATGATGCGATATGGTCTCCAGTCGGTTAAAGAAGGGGAAACATTCTCCGCTTTCCCTATTCCATAGACTGGAGAGTTGAATCAGGAGACCAAAAAAATGGGTCTTGGAAGGAATGAGTGTATTTCAAGATGCATTCAATTCCTTCCGAGACCCATTTTTTTGGGCCACTCTCTCCTCCAATATTGGGAGAGAGAGAGAAAAGAAATTTATCATCTCCTGTCTTTGGGGTAGGGGATGAAAGTACAGCGGTTTGTTGAAATCGATGATAGTTTCCTCTTTAGTCGGCGGAACTGTAAATCTATCCCGTCTTAACTCTTCTAATCTCTTTGAAAGTCTTTCCACTTGCTCTGCTAAGGTTTCCTCGGTACTCATGATCTCTCTTAGTTTAGGGAAGTCTTGACGTATTGGCTAGAGAACAGAGGGTTTTTTTCTCTCTATACATATATCATGTGGGAGCGTATAATTTACAAATCCTTGTGAAATATTTCTAAGTCTTGTGTAACTTGGAAAATTCTTCTTCTTCTCGTCGATTGGGGTGGAGTTATAGAAAAGAAATGGGATTGGAAAGAAATCAACATATTACAAAAAAAAGGAACTTTTTTTTTTCTATTTTTTTTTCTCTAGGGATTTACATACCATTTCATTCATGAACATTCAAGGTTTCTCTCCAAGACCAAATTTTAGAAGAGGACCACAAAGAGTACACTTGAGGATCCTCTTTCAGGTCTAGGTGAGATAAGGGTTGAGACCAATATTCTTGGGTCTCTAAAGCATCCCAACTTAGACATTTATTATTATTATTAGAAAGTTCATCCTCCTCCTCCTCATCGTCGCACGAGTTCTCCTGGGGAGATTCTTCCGCCTCCTCTTCGTCTTCGACAGCTTTGCTCTCGGAGGGGTAACAATGTAATTTCCGGAAAACGTAACTACCCTCCATCAAATGGTATCGAAAA
The DNA here is from genome assembly GCF_044657685.1 of Stegodyphus dumicola. Taxonomy (NCBI): domain Eukaryota; kingdom Metazoa; phylum Arthropoda; class Arachnida; order Araneae; family Eresidae; genus Stegodyphus; species Stegodyphus dumicola. Next base: position 212,324,163 of record NC_140773.1, on the reverse strand, counting down.
TTTCTCACCTTGTTCTCGGCACAATGAATCATCTTTTGGAAATATTGGTGTCGCGGGCATTTCGACTTGTTCCGCCACTCGGTTTTCCCTGGGATGTAAAACTCATAAACGGATCGCTGGCAGAGCTTGCTGAAAAATTTGGCTTTATCGTATCCATTGACGTAGATCACCTCCACATTTTCGGTCAGTATTTTCAGGATTGTAGGAAGATGCTCGTAGGAAAGACGACCCTCGGTCCATTGCAGGCCGTGTCGGTTATTTGTAGTCTGGTTGACCACAGCTTGATTGCGGGACGATAAGTCATCGTAATGGACAGGAGGGAGAAAAATCATGGATCCGCATAAGGTTAAATCGCAAGTGATGTAGCCCAGTTCTTTCAAGATGAAAGATATATCTCCCGTCTTTGGATCATAACAGTGAAAGTATTCCATGTCCAGAACAATGTAGGAATCTTTGAGAGGTTTGGCACTCAAAATGTCCATCTTCTTCAATTGAGGAAAAAAAGAAAACAAAATTCTCTCTCTCTCTCTCTCGCTGTGTGTCCTGAAGGAAAAAATGGATAGCGTTCTCTCGCCGTCTCCTCTTTTATATATATAGAGAGAGAAGGTTGCACGTGACAGGTCGTATGAATTCTGGGAAAGGTCACATTCGTATATATATTTGTTTTTGAATAATATCGTGCGTATCTCAATACACATCCATCATAATAATAATAATAATAATAATAATAATTTATATTTACGAATAGTCTTTGGATTATTTATTTATTTTCTTTTAAAAAGAAAAATTCTGAGCTAGACCTATCTATTGGCTTAACATTCTGGTCATAGAAACAGTCTACAATCTCATTTTTTTTCGAGGCTAATGCACAGGTTCTCCAATCAAAAGGGTTACTATAAAGGGATTGGTTTGAATGCATTTATCTGCAAATGTTGTAGGATTCTGTTGTTGAGAAGGGGGTATATTATTACTATTACTATTATTATTATTATTATTATTATGATTGTGGCAGATACGTTTTCTACATGGAAGTCTAATCTCCTCCGAAGACCTTTTCTAGGGATCGTCGATAGATGGTTTTTCAATAGGAATCGTTTCCCTCGGATCCTCAAGAGATAGAGGGGGGTCCTGTCTTGAGACATGAAGCGGTCTCTCCTCCTCCTCGAGAAGTCTTGAGAAAGGGAGAGGATTTTCGGTTCCCTTATTCTCGAGGGGTCTTGACAAATTGAGAGGTCCCTCCTCTTCGAGAGAGAGAGAAGTTTTAGTTCCCTTATCCTCGAGGGGTTTTGACAAATCGAGAGGTCCCTCATTTTCGAGGGGTCTTGATAAATGGAGAGGTTTTTCATCTTCGAGGGTTTTTGATAAAGGAAGAGGTCCCTCCTTCTCGAGGGGTCTTGAGAAAGGGAGAGGTTTTTCATCTTCGAGGAGGTTTGACAATGGGAGAGATCTCTCCTTCTCGAGGGGTCTCTCTTCCTCAAGGGGTTTTGAGGAAGGGAGAGGTTTTTCATCCTCGACGGGTTTTGACAAACTGAGAGGAATCTGAACATGCTTCTCCTCATCCCCATCATTATCGAGGAGGATGAGGATAGGCTTTTGGAAAGGTTTTTTCTTTTTCTTCTGAACAGGCTCCTCTTGATGCTCGGGGAGAGGGATGGGGTAGTTGTTCAACCATTCTATTTTTTCTTGCTCGAGGATTTTTTCAAAAGTCGTGGCCTCTTTAAGATGAGACGAGGGAGGAGAGTCCTCGAGAAGAATATAATAGGTATTCTTCCCAGTCTTCTCGATCGAGAGAGGTTCGTGCAAACATTTGTGCAACCATTCACTAAAATGATCGAGAATCCCTTTTGTCTTCTCAAGACGATCCATAATCTTATTCATTTGCGAGACGGTTAGAAAGTGGGACGTGTAAAAATATTTGGCTCGTTTCATTAACAAAATTTGTGCATCCAAAGCTGGAATGTCACGAGCCATCAACACGTTTTCGTCGGATAAAAATTCGTCCCGCATCTTTTGATAACTCCCCACGGTATGATAACCCGCACATTTTGAAAAATCGGAGGCTTTCAGGTAAACGACTCCTTGGATGATATAAAAGGAAAGATCAACATATTTATATTTGAAAGGAATACACGTAGTGAGCTGGGGATGCCTCCTCATGATCCACTTGGACAAAAATACGACTTTGGGGCTCTCCCCTTTTATTTATAGAGAGAAAGAGAGTGTGACCTTCCCTTCCCTCCTCCTCCTCTCTCCCTGCTTCCTCTATCTCTGGACGTCCTTGGATTGGAAAGGGTGACTTTGAAAAAAAAAAGAAGGTCATGGTTGGATAATTTTTTTGTTTATTAAATTATTACGTTCACTTCCTCATTCCCACACACATTCATCTTTTAAGAAAAGAAAAAGAGGTCATGGAGATAAGATTTCTTGGAAAGAAGAGAGAGAGAAACAAAAAAAAAACAAATAAAACGGACGTCATAGAGCCTCTATGTGTGTCTGTGTGTGTCTATATATATACAAAAAGGCGAAAGTACTGGGCGAGATCATTTCTTTTCCATTGGGAGCCATGTCGCTGTTAGACTTTTTTCCAACTCAACGGATTTCGAACGGGGAGGATTTGAAGACGCTAAAGCAAATCTCCAACTTGAAAATTTTTTTGGCGTGTCATTGTGCGACATTTATTCCGCATTTACCACCTCATCAAGCGATCGTTTCTTTCAACCAAGATGTCGAATCCTCCAACCTGCTTGTTCAGAATATATACAGAAATTTATTCGAATCGCAACAAACGAAAGAGGAATCTCCCTTCTCTTGGAATCGGATGGATCGAGCTTTGAGACGGCCCATTCAAACAGACCGGCGATATACGGATCCGCGCACGAGTTTTCGGTGGAAGAATATTGAGGACGAAGTTCATATTGTTGAAACCACAGCCGCTCCTCTCGCCTATTACGAATCATCGTCCCCCAATCTGAAGGAAAGAAGTTTTAAAGTCAGCGACAGGATGAAATATAAGAAATATATTCTAAGACCTTTTCAAAACTATGTCGTTCCCCCGAAAACGCAATATCTCATCGTCACAACCCAGAAGAGTCTCTTTCTCGTCGATCGGTGCTCGTACTCGCTTTGGAAACAATTGAAAGAGGAGATTTCTTTCCAATCGCCGATGATGTTTCAAGAAAAAGAAGAAAACCCTCCGCCACCTTTACCTATCCCTTCCTTAGATGATAAGAGGAGCTGGACAAAACCGTTATTTCCCGAAACAAAATCGACCCGGCAACGGAATGAAATTGAAGTCATCACGATTGAAGATGAGGAGGAAGAAAAAAAATTACCTCTTAAAAAACGCTCGACTTACCGGAACCTACCTGGCGTGCAAGATCCGCTTCAGAATCCAGAAGCTTCTTCTTCTTCTTCTTCCCCGACTTGTTCAAACAGGCAGCCTCTTTTGGACTCCTCACAGACAGAACCTCTTCCAGTATCCTCTTCTTCTTCTTCTCTAATCTGTCCCGACATCGTAGAGGTAGAATGTCAGACGGGTCCACAAGCTTCAAAAAGTCCCGACATCGTAGAGGTAGAATGTCAGACGGGTCCAGAAATCATGGAGGTAGAATCACAGCCGGGTTCACAAGTTCCAACGGGTCCAGAAATCGTAGAGGTAGAATTTCAGCCGGGTTGACAAGTTCCAACGGGTCCAGAAATCATGGAGGTAGAATCGCAGCCGGGTCCAGACATCCTAGATCCCTCCACTCATCCCAAAGAGACTCCAAGTGTTTCAAGACAGCCTTGTGAGGATCCAGTCCTTCCCGTATGGAATGATTATATGGACTTACAAAATTTGGTGCAACAGGAAGGAGAAGAAAATAATCATACGGATGGGTGGGTCAAAGACTGTTTAGATCATTTAACCTCGAATGAAATTGAACTGTTATGGAATTGCATTTCTGAAATCACATCGGAAATGGGATAAAAACCAAAACAAAAAAAAATTTTTTTAATAACAAATTGGAGGAGGGTCATGATGTCAATTAAAAAAAAATATTATATAGAGTCCAATCTTGGTGGTTCACTTCAGTTTTCCAGCATGAGGTGATCCACGTTTCCCGAAATATGGATCCCATTCCAAGAGAGATTGTGTAGAGCCTTCACTTCAGTTCTTTTTTTTCCTACCAAGAGGAGAGGGTCCCCAAAGGGCTACCCATGTCCAAAGAGAGAAAGTGTAGAGCGTTCATTTCAGTTTTTCTTTTCAAGTTTAGGGGAGGGAGGTCTCAAAATGACACCCCCCATTTTCAAAGAGAGATGGTGTAGAGCGTTCATTTCTGTTTTTTTCCAAAGTTAGGGAGTTTTCAAATGGCTACCCATTTCAGAGAAAGAGAGAGAGAGAAAAGGTGTAGAGCGTTCATTTCAGTTTTCCAAGGTTAAGATGGTGGTGGAGAATCCTCCAAAATGGCTACTCATCTCAAAGAGAGAGAGAGAGAGAGAAAATGCGTAGAGCGTTCATTTCAGTTTTCCAAAATTAGAAGGTTCCAAAATACCTTCTGAATTCAAAGAGAGATCGTGTAGAGCGTTCATTTCCAGTTCTCCAAGATCTGAAGAAGAGGGTCCGCTTTTCCCAAAATGGCTTTCCGCATTCAGAGACAGCGAAATGCAGACTTCAGTTTTCTCCCTCCCCAAAAATAGAGGGTCCCAAAATGGCTTCCCATTTCAAAGTGAGAGGGAGAGGCGTTCATTTCCATTCTCCAAGATAGGGTCGTCTGCTTTTTCCCAAAATGGCTTCCCAATTCAAAGAGAGAGAGAGAGAGTAAAAGGGTGTGTAGAGCGGTCATGTTCATTCTCCAAGATAGGATCGTCAGCTTTTTCTCAAAATGGCATCTCCCCATTCAAAAAGAGATCGTAACCAATTTTTTCCAGTTTTTTCCAAGATGGGGGGAGAAGAAAACCAAGGATGGAATAACACGACACACAGAGAGAAAGAGAAAAAAACGCCATCTTGTCATTTTCTGATAGGGTACCGGTGTTCGAATACTTTTGTGACCGACTGTCTGATTATACTGGGAGAACCATAAAATCGGAAAAGCGATGGGTTTCACAGTTAACGAGGCAATCGAAGACAGACTGGGAAAGAGAGATCCTTTTTTTTAGCTGAGAAGCAGATTGCCCTGGAAATCCGTGACTCTGACCATATAATTTCTCCATAGACTCTTTGAACGGTATTCAGGAGACATCGTCCATGAGGAAAAAAATCTCCCCTTCCCCTTCTAAATCGACTGGAAAGAGAATGATTGGAAGAGATCCATCCACGAGAGATCATACTCTTGAACGTCAGACAAATATGAAGTCGAATAGCTTAAACAAAAAGTGCTTGAAAAGTCATCGAGTCTCGAAAATCTAGGTCTCTCTCTCTCTCTCTGAAGGAAATGAGAAAATGGGAATCTGCGTTTTTCTTCCTCAACGGCTAACATTCATCTGAAGTGACACTCGAAATGTTTAAATAGATAAACGAGAGTCCATTCTTAAAAAAATGACGCTCTGTCGTCAATTGGAGAATCGAGTCGGCTGGGAATATATTTTGAGAGCCAGGAAAAAAATTTTCTAACTAAAAAAAAAAAAAAAAAAAAAAAAAAAAAAAAAAAAACTTTTGGTTAATTTTTATCATGTCTTTAGACATGATAAAAATTAACTACCTTCCCCTTTTGTCTGGGAATGTTGTCTCACCGTTTCTAAAAATAGACCATCACTCATCCTTTCTAAAAAGAATAAAATTCCAAGAATGGGTTCTGGTCTATTTTTAGAAACGGAGAGACAACATTCCCAGACAAAAGGAGGGTAGAGTTAATTTTTATCATGTCTATAAGACATGATAAAAATTAACCAAATTTTTTTTTTTTTTTTTAGTTAGAGAATTTTTTTTTCCCGGCTCTCAAAATTTTTTCCCAGCCGACTCGATTCTCCATTCACAACACAGCGCCATTTTTTTTAAGAATAAACTCTCGCTTATCTATTTAAGCATTCCCAGTTTGGCTTTAGATGAGTGTCAGCCGTTGAAGAAGAAGCATCCTGTCACTTGAAAGAGACATATTTTGAGGAGTCAACATGTTCTGTGGACCGTTGAGATCGATTTTTCTCTTCCCATTGTGTGGAGATTGTTGAGCGTTTTGTGAAGCTTTGAAAGAATGGAGGGGTTTTGATGGAGAATATTTCTTTTTATTGAATTTTTAAAAAAAGATTTATGATTGACATTTTATAACAGGTTTTACATGGAAAGAAGGTTTTTCTTCTAGTTTGACGACTTCTTTTTCTTGGGAGATGTTTCTATTGGAAAGATGGAAGGAAAGACGATTCCCACATTGAAGAAGGTTCATGAGAAACTCGTACGGATCTTGGTTCTCTTTTCGAGCCGATATATCATACGGAATCCGGGACATGTTTTGCAATCGCTCCAGTTCCTCCTCGTATTTTTGCTTGCTCGCCAATTTCATGCGGGGACGAAACTGGTCCAGAATATACAATCCCTGGGGTTGAGTTACTCGAGAAAAAGCGACATATTGCTGAAATCGATTAAAAGGTCCGTGCATGTAAATTGCGATCGACGGAAAGGTGGCTCCTTGGGCTTTATGAGCCGTGATCGCTTCGGCTAACATCAAAGGAAACTGTTCGCGATAAAATGCGAGTCTTTTCGTCGAACAGGTGTCAATACGAATGGAGACGCGATCGATAGGAGCTAGACTATTGGAAAATTGCAGCCAGACACGCGTCACAACTCCGTCTTCGTCCTGGTCTATTTGGTGTAGTGTTCCAATCGCTCCATTCATCCATCCTTTGGATCTGTCGAGCGTTTTAGTGAATTGATATCGCGCTCCTCTTTGTAAATGGAGGACGGATTCGAGATTCGCCATCTGAGATCGATGTAAATGTCGACTCCGTTTCATCATCCTCTTCCGCAATTTTTCGCTCTCGGAATAAATCACGTCTCGAGCCAGACACGAACAGTACGTCCCTCGGGATTGGAGACGTTTCATATTATATTTCTCTGCATCCTTGCTCGAAAAACAGAGAATAATAGCTTCGCGAGGAATTTCGTCGAAACTGCGAACGCGGGACTGGAAAAATGCCACATCGTCCGGTTCTAAAAAGTGATTTCTCGTTAAACGATCGAGTCTCTCCTCGTAATCCAGAGAGAATCGCATACATTCGACTAGTTCATAGTAGAGCGTGGATTGAGCCGTCCACCACCCTTCAGAATAAAAAATGGGCGTGTCGCGAATCGGTTGGAGCTGCTGCAAATCTCCGAATTTAATCATATGCACATTCCCAAACGGTTTATCCGGCACATGACACAATTGTCGAAGTTGCTGGTCGAGGCGCGAAAATAAATTGGATCCGATCGTGGAAACGTCATCCAAAATCACCATCCGTAATGCAGCATACAGGGGTCTGTAATAGTCTAAAGTCTCTTGGGTCAGAGGTCGAACAAACGTCCCGTTCATTTGAAGACGCAGGGCATGATGCAAAGTATCTCCCGTAATGTAAACCGCTCCTTGAGCACTGAGTGCGAGTTTGAGAACCGAGCACGCTTCGCTAAAAAGAGGCGTTCGAATCAGAGTTTGGTATAAAGCTTGGATCAGGAAAGATTTACCCGTTCCGGCAGATCCTTGCACAATAATATCCAGAGGAGGGGGACGTTTCGATTCAGGTAACGCGTAATAGGTGTACAAACGGACGAGAACGTAGATCAGGAAATTGTATTGCTCTTTATTACATTGTCGAATACATTTTTGATAGGCTTCTTCGGACCACATATCCTTATACTGCAAATTCGTATAGCTTTCCCACTGCTTGGGAGGAAGATGTTTCTTTCGCGGTCGGGAGTTCTTTTTAAGAACAGCATAACGTTCCCTTTGAAGTATTCGTTCTCGCTCTCGATTAGCTGAATTGCTTCGCCAGCGTCGTTTCTGTTCACGCATTCTTTCCCTAAGACGTTCTCTACTGGATAGGCTCATCGTGACACCACTCAAAAAGGTGAAGTGTGTGTATGAAAATCACTTCCTTTAATTTATATATATATACTTTTTGAGGAGGAGGGGGTGTGTGTGAAATGACCTAGTCTCGAAACGAACCAATAGCACTTCAAGAAGACTTGGAACGAGATAGGTTTCTTAGAGAGAGAGAGGGACACAAAAAATATATAAAAAAATCAGAATGATTTATCCGTCGACCTCTGGGCTAAAAGTAAACAAACAAAATTTGAAAAGTTCAAGGTGAACTCACTGAATTCATCTTAGAAATCAGATAAGAAAAAAAATGAGGGTACCCATGTTTCCTCTTCAACAACATAGACTCATCTAAAACGAAACTCGGAATGCTTACACAAATAAACCAGAATCCATTCTTAAATAAAAATGGGGACGTCTTGTCGATCGAGTCAGCTAAAAAAAAAAAAAAAAAAAAAAAAAAAAAACTTTTGGTTAATTTTTATTATGTCTTTCTAATAGCAACAATTCCGAGAATGAGTCATGGTTTGTTTTTTTCGAATGGGTGAGACATCCTTCCCAGACAAAAAGAGGGGACAGTTAATTTTTATCATGTCTATAAGACATGATAAAAATTAACCAAAAGTTTTTTTTTTTTTTAACTCAGAAATTTTTTTCCCAGTCAACTTGGCTGGACAAGACATCTCCGGATTCTTTCTGGAATGGACTCTATGATCTATTTAAACATTTCGAGTTCCGAGTTTCGCTTCAGTTGAGTGTGAGCCGTTCTAGAAGAAGAAACCATCCTGTGACTGGAGAGAGAACTTTTCCTTTTTCCATTCACCCGTTGTGTTGAACCGTTCAGTTATTTGCTTTTATTAATATTTTTTTTCCTAACCCACCCGTCTTTAAACAATGGAATAGTTTGAAAGGGTCAACCCATTTTATAGATATCAACCTCATTCCCTCATCTCAACGGGTCTCGAGTGGGAGGAAGGAAGGAGCAGGCGACGAGAACTAAGCATGTCTGTTTATCGAGTAGACGCATCGGGGAAAGAACGATACCCGACCGATCCCCAACATCCTCATTACGAATTATACGTTACGGATCCTGAAGGAAATCCTATCTTGGCTCGAGACGAAAACGGTCATGAGTATTACGCAGTAGATTTAAACGGAAACCAATACATTTTAGCTCCTCGACGGTATGCCCGAACGTCTTTTGGACGAGAATACTACCCGAAATTTCAAAATGGGGACGAGTATTCGCTTTATACGTCTGTTTTATTCCCTTATGCCAAAGACGAATCGGGGCATGAAATGTATCCTAAAAAGGCGGATGGAGTCGAATATTGTTTAACGGCCGGCGATCGAATTCGTTATGCTCGCGATGCTTGGGGAAACGAGTTTTATCCTCGAAGAGCGGATCAGCAAACGGAATACCTCTGTGAAGAAGTGGGTTATGCGAAAAGAGCCGACGGATCCGAAACGTATCCTAAATTTTATATCTACACTTCTGGTTAAGATCTCTCTCTCTCTCTCTATCGAAAGAGAAGAAAATAATAAAGAGTGTGTTACTGCAATGGAGCATTCTGACGCGGAACCTGTTTCGTATTCCATTTGGTGTGTGAAATGCCGAGCCAAGACCGATACGGTCGACGTCCACTATCGCATGTCGAAAAATCGACGGCCGATGGTCACGGGAAAATGTCAGGCGTGTGGAACCAAGAAACAACAGTTTATTACAAATGCTTCCGTTCCACCTGGAATTCAGTTCCTGGATGAGGAGGAAGAAAAAGGAAAATGTTCCGAGTAAGAAGAAACAAGTATACAAATCAAAAATTGGAAAAAGATGGATCTTACTATTATATGCTCTCTTAAAGCGGGTGGTTCTCCTTTACAGTTTGGCATACAGACGGATTCGCATAATTCGGTTCCAAGACTCGTGAATTTTCCTCAACCGGCAACTCCACCCTTAGATACTTCTTCTTTGAATGAGTTTTCTAGCATTCTGAAAGAATATCTAAACGTCGTGAGAGAACTGATTCTTCCCCTGCATCGAAATGTTGAAGAAAAGAGCTCTGAATGTGGAAGCAAGGACACGGATCCAAAGCCAAATTCGGAGGGTTGAAAGGGATAGTTGAAAGTCCATTATTAAAAAAACAATGGTCATGTCATGTCTTGTCGATCGAGTCGGCTAGAAAAATTTCTCTAGATCAGATTGAAAAAAAAAAAAAAAACTTTTGGTTAATTTTTATCATGTCTTACAGACATGATAAAAATTAACTCTCTCTTCTTTTTTGTCTGGGAAGGATGTCTCACCCTTTCTACAAATAGACCATCACTCACCCTTTCTCAAGGCAATTATTCCAAGAATGAGTTATGATCTATTTTTAGAAATGGTGAGATAACCTTCCTAGACAAAAAGGAGGGACAGTTAATTTTTATCATGTCTAGAAGACATGATAAAAATTAACCAAAAGTTTTTTTTTTTTTTTTCACTCAGAAATTTTTTCCAGAGCTCTGAGAATTTTTTTTCCAGTCGACTCGATGATCCAAACAACAAGACATCCAAAATTGTTTCTAGAAGAAACTCTCGCTTCTCTATTTAAACCCCTCTGTTTCCAACTTCAGATCCGTGTGTGCTGTGCACTCAACCTAGATACGCGCTTCTCTTCCCTCCTGGAAAGAACTTTTTTTTCTGAGCTCTTAGCATTTTTTCTCAGCTTCATTTCCATTCTCCAGGTTTCTGTCTCCTCCTTTCCGTTAACACTGCAAAATTTCTAAATTTCTCATCACTCGGAGCTTGGAAATCTGTCATCAAAAAAACATGACATAGCTCTGTTTTCAAGGAGTCGGTTTAGATTCGTCAGGATCATGGCTGATTTTCCATGACGGCTCTCCAACCTCAACATTAGAGTTTGGAAGGAATAAGGTAAAAAAGTTCGTCCTAGATATCCAACTAAACGTAAAAAGAGCGACGAGGATCTAAAAAAGGTACGACCCTTTCCAGAAGGGGAGGGAGCAATGAATATTCAGGTGAGTCCACAGCATGGACTGCACGAAAATGAAACGGCTTCCGCAGATAACAGAATGTTCGAGATGTCTGTCGTCGATCGAGTCGGCTGGTAAAATTTTCTAAGAGTTGAGAAAAATGTTCGCATACCTTCACAGAAATTCTTTCCAGGAGGGAGAAGTGTGTATCCAGGTCGAATTCACAGCACAGACTGAACTGAAGTTGGAAACACGAGTGGTTTAAATAGAGAAGGGAGAGTTCCTTCTAGAAACAATTTGGATCTGTCTTGTTTGGATCATCGAGTCGGCTGGGAAAAATTTCTCAGAGCTTTGGAAAAAATTTCTGAATGATAAAAAAAAAAAAAAAAAAAAAAAAACTTTTTGTTAATTTTTATCATGTCTTCTAGACATGATAAAAATTAACTCTCTCTTCTTTTTGTCTGGGAAGGATGTCTCACCATTTCGAAAAACAAACCGTGACTCATTCTTGGAATAATTGCCATGAGAAGGATGAGTTTTGGTTTCGTTTTCGAAACGGTGAGACATCCTTCCTTGACAAAAAGAGGGGACAGTTAATTTTTGTCATGTCTATAAGACATGATAAAAATTAACAAAATTTTTTTTTTTTTTTTTTTTTAACTCAGAAATTTTTTCAGAGCTCTGAGAATTTTTTTCTCCCCCCCAACCAACTCTCAATGGACTAGACGATAAGTTTTTAAGAATGGACGTTTTCTTATTTATGCAGATATTCCGAGTTTCGCGTCAGGTAAATGCGCGCTCACCTTAGATTGGATTCCCTTCAGACAGGTCTAGAGATTGGATAACCCATCAAGAATTCTTCAACAGGTTTTTGGAAAAAAGAAATCGTCAAGAAGTGAGTATTGATTTTGATATTTTCTTTTCAACCTTGGGTCAGTTTCTAGTACATTCCTATACTAATTCCATTGTATTTAAAAAAAATAATGTCAGCACGGACTGATCTGACCCGAAACGCTTGCCCATCCAGTTGGCTGGAGGGAGGGAAAAAAAAAAGAAAAAAAAATTTGTTTTAAAGGATATGTCAATTCTTTTCTAAAAATAGATTTCTAAGAAAAGAATGAACCTTTGTTGTAAATCTATTTTTAGAAACATGTCTAGACAACATGTTGACAAGAAAAAAATTCTTTTTTTTTCCTGAGAGTGAAATGATTTTTTTCTTTCCACCCACTTTTCTTTCTTTGGGAGGAAGGAAGAACTTCCCTTCCCCCCGCCTTTTTTCCACTAGTATTTATATAGATCCGAGTTTTTCTACCTACAGGGTTCATTCTCGTTCTTCCTTCTCAACCGAGCAAAACTAAAATGTCGACCGATGCTGTTGCAGTTCTACCTACCCTGGTGGAAATCACGCCCGTCTGTCATCTCGAACGAGCTCATCAATGGGAACCTCTCTCCCGTTTCGAGGAATGGTTTCGGGACCCGGAGCGTATGGAACAAATCGTCCAAGAAACCATGTGCTATTTATCCTGTTACGATGGAAAAATCCTGCATTATTTTTCGTCCATCGAAGTTTTCAAGCACTTTGCTTTCCAATCGATGATGGAGGCAGGAACCTTTCGCTTACACGCTTATCTGCGATGGGAAAATGTGATCGTCGTCGATGCTGGAACCTTTTTAAAACTGTTTTACGTTTCACCCGAGTGGGTTCATATTCTTCAAACCGGAGAAGCTTCTATCCGTCTTTATGGATGGGAAATGGAATCAGAAGCCGACGGGTATCGTATGATTCCCTATCGACTGCGAGCTCGCTCCGTGTACATTATTCACGGACCTCTTTACTACCAACTCAAATTTCATGACAAGACGGTGTTTGCCGTAGACGCCCTCTCCAGGAAGAAAGTGGAGCCTTTACGAGCGTTGCATCCTGAACAGCAGTTCCAATTCCCTGCTCGCGAGAAAGAGAGGAGAAGGAAAAGATCCAGAAGGAGGAGACACCTAAAGAGGTACTAAAAAGAAGTCGGAAGGTAGAAGCATATTTGTTTTTCATTAACGGAAAAAAAAAACTGTAGATCATTCTTTGTATATTTCTTGGAAAAAAAAGAAAAGACTAATAGTTATAATAGAGGGAGTTAGGAGGGACCCTATCTATATATAGCTCTCTATATAAATCGGAAGCGTCAACAGGACGGTCCACCCAAAACAATCTATCCTATCTTTCTCAGAGCAGAATGGAAGAAAGGCCAAGATGCGTGGACTCATTGGAAGCAAAATTCGAGTGGTTTAAATAGATAAGTGAGAAAAGATTTTGAGAGGTGTTGTTTTATGGATGGAGCTGGCTGGGAAAAAAATTGGCAAAGCTCAGAGAAAAATTTCCTGAATTAAAAAAAAAAAAAAAAAAATTTGTTAATTTTTATCATGTCCTATAGACATGATAAAAATTAACTCTCTCTTCTTTTTGTCTGGGAATGATGTCTCACCGTTTCGAAAAATAGACCATCACTTATCATCCTTTCTAAAATAATAGAATTTCGAATTTCAAGAATGGGATATGTTCTATTTTTCGAAACGGTGAGACATCATTCCCATACAGAAAGAAGAGAGAGTTAATTTTTATCATGTCTATAAGACATGATAAAAATTAACCAAAAGTTTTTTTTTTTTTTTATATAACTCAAAATTTTTTTCCACAGCGCTGAGAAATTTTTCCCAGTCGACTCACTCATCCAAACAAGACATCTAAAATTGTTTCTAGAAGGAGCTCTTATTTTTTTCTATTTAAGAAACTCGAGTTTCGGCTTCCCATCAGTCTGTACTGTGCATTCAACCTGGATACCCATTTTTTGGAGATAGGGGGGAAACTTTCGCAGTTTTTTTTTCTGAAACTCTCTATGGATCAGAGAATCTCACACATATCCTCCTCCGTGGATCGAAATGGACTGACCGCCACATCTGTTTTAGATAATAGTTTTGAATTTTCCACCTCCTCCCCAAGATTGGACTATCTCAATATTTTTTTAAAGAAAAATGAAATTATTTTTTATGATTATTCTACAATTTTTAGTTTTTCTTTCCCCCCACTCTTTAAGAAGAATAAAAACATAAAGCACATTGAAACAGTTCCGATAAATTTTGAAACTGAAAGTCCATCACCTTGTTCTCCACGGGACTAAAATAAGTTTCCCCGGTCTGAGAATCTTCTTGGATTTGAAGAGGTTCTCTCATCACACTCTGAAGCCAGGTCGAAAAGAGGAGAGCGTCTGGACCCAAATCGTTGAGCAGTCTTTCCAGGGAATCGAAGGTGATAAAAGGAGTATGGCGGAGAATCCGGCTGGGGCGGTCCGACGTATCGATCCAGAGATCCGTCGTTAAGGATCGGTAAGGGCGAAAAGGGGCTCGAGAGATCCATTGCTGAAGGATCCGTTGACTTTTCGGACTCATCCAAGTCCCTTGCTGGGAAAGGCAAGTCACGAGTTCCGATCCTCGAAAATAGAGCGTGCCCGATCCCAAGTAAAACGTGAGGGGAATTGTCTTGGCGAACCGGAAACGAATCGCGAGGGAAAAAGACTCTCGCCGTAACCACTCCATGGCATTTGGTTTTCTCTCTCTCTCTCTCTCTCTCTTGAGGACGAGATGGAAAAAAAAAGAAAAGACAACTTTTCTCTCGGTTTCTTTTATATATAGGAAGAGAGAGGGGGAAGGTTCTCGAAAAGACTCATGGGAAATTTCCTCTTTTTCTTCTTTTTGGGGTAGGTGGGAGGAACTTGTTTTTTTTTGGCGGAGAGAATGCGTCAGATGACATCCCTAGACATTTAAAAAAAGAATAGATAGGATGGATTCTTCAAGTGGGAAATGCGGGGTGGTTAAGGGATCTTATTCCATTTTTTTTACTTTTCTAAATAACAAAAAGAATCGGGTGGATTCCATTTATCTCCTTCTAAAAATATAGCAACACTTGATCCTTCCCGTCCTTTTTCATTTCCTGTTGACGTGTTAGATACTTTAGAGCCTCTTCGATTTTAATTAAGTAACCCCGATAGACCATCCGATCATCAATACTCCCGATATTGCGTTCGAGAGCCATTCTATAAGCAGCTTGAGATTGGAAAGGAGAATATTTATCAAAGTAGGTATTACGGCGTAAATGTTTAGGATTTTCGACTATAAAAAAATATTGTGTATAAATGCATTGATCTAATCCCGTAAATTCTAGTTTGATTAAGGGATACTGAGCCACGTCCGAGGGTTGGTAGGAGAATCGGTAGCCGGACTCTTCTTCAAATTCCTGATACGCGACTCTGAACCATTTGAATCGAGGGTCGTCATCTTTCTTGAAGCGTCTTTTATCCATTTGTTCATGCGGGAAATCCCATTCATCTTCATAAGCTAATTTAGGCTTATACCGATCATAATCGTCTTGTAAATTGGGATGGAGAGTGGGATAAATATGGTTTTCAAATTCATCTTGAAGCACCGATATTTTTTCCAAATCGAAGGGTGGTTCGATACGTTTATTTTTTAAAAGCTGAATTAAATAATTTTGAAAACAGTATGGCATTTTTCGATGAATCATCACCACCTGTCCTGATGAGGTCTTTACCACTAAACCATATGAAGTAGAGTATTTATTTCTCTGGATCATCTGAAAAAAGGAAAAAGAGAGAAAAATTCCTTGATTACCTATCCACTCAATGAATACATTTATGAACAGCAAATTTCACTAACTGTTGGAGTGCTAGCATGGCCATAAATCGATGACAAGATTTTGATCGACAAGATGGACATTGCTGTGGCTGACGATGTTGAGGTTTGTAAATAACAGTCCATAAAAACTTGAGATGTACCTTTTGATGAATTTTTTCTCGAGTGGGTTCATTCGCCACGTAGAGGTTTTCAATATGAAGTCGTTCCAGATCCGCATTCAATTGCTGAATAAATTCCTTCGTATGTGTTTTCAGGTCTCTGGCTATAAACCGGACGCAGTTCGTAAGAGTATATCCATCAGAGGTGACAGCCAACACACCAACAATTTTTTGGTGGAGCTTGGTCTGTCAGGACTTCTTCTTCTTTCTAGAGCGCTGATGAGTGGATGACGAGGGAGGAGAAGACAGTATTTCCAAAGAATGAGTTGGAGAAGGAGAAGACTTTTTCGGTACTCTAAAAACGGGTGAAAATGGTCCATAGAAAGTGGGTTCCGTATCTGGAATATCCTCAAAGGGATCTTCTTCACATGAAATGACTAAGTTATCCGTTGCCATGTGTTCGCTATCTTTTTACGAAACAGAATGAACTCCGATTTCTTTTTCAACCATTTTTATACTAAGAGAGGAGGAGGGGGAAATAAAAGTAGGTAGAGGTATCGAGACATCGTAAATATTTTTGATTGAGAGCTGGGAAAAAAAATTCTTTAACCTTAAAAAAAAAACGTTTTGTTAATTTTTATCATGTCTTTTAGACATGATAAAAATTAACTCTACCCTCCTTTTCGTTTTTAATGATGTCAATATGTTGTCTAGACATGTTTGTAAACAATAGACTTCAAGGAAAGTATGATTCATTCTTAGAAATCCATTTTTAGGAAAGGTGAGACATCATTCAAAACAAAAAGGAGGGTAGAGTTAATTTTTATCATGTCTAAAGACATCATAAAAATTCACAAAAAGTTTTTTTTCTACCTGTTTTTATTACGATCGCAGAGTTTTGTACCCCGCGAAAAGTCCATGATGTATTATTATTATCGATGTCGGCACGGTCGTGTTCTAGACGTGCTCATGTGTCAAGAAGAACATTCTCCTTCTACCTGCATTCCTGTCAATCCCTGCATCGATCAGCATGACGGATCGGTTTTACCCGATCCAATCAGTCGACGTTTTTATTACGAATGCCAGAACGAACAACCGATTCGAATCGCCTGTCCGCCCAAGACATTTTTCTACTACGACGCTTGCACTTCGCGAAAACATTTCGTATCTTACTGTGAAGAAGGTCAACATTTTCCGATTGACGAGGTGACGTATATCGAGTGTCGTGGTCATCGACCGAAAATGATTCGATGTTCGCCCGGAGAAAAATATTCGACACATTATCGGCGATGCGTGTCTGATCTCTGCGACGGATTTCCGGATAATACGCAACGACCTCTCCCCATCGTCCAAAAAGGATCTTTTCTGTACTCTCCGGGTTACGCGATTTGTGAAAACGGAATGGTTCGCGACACTATATCTTGTCCTCTTTCCTGGGACACATGGACCGGCGATGCCTTATTCCATTTACCGATGGTGTACGACGAAACGTCCCAAACATGCCAACCGCCTCTTTTCTGTGAAAATGTTCAACCGAGCTCAAAAGAAACTGTCGTTCCCGCTCACGAGTATACGAAACTTCTTCCGTCCTATCCATTTTCAACATCCTTGGATCGAGCTGTGGCTTACACGTGTGATCCAATCCGAAAACGTACGGCTCTAGAACCAGGCTATCGAGTGTCGGATCAATATACGGTTGAATGGGCTTGTGAGGATAAGTCGTCGTCGTCAAAACTCGCGATAGGCGATACGAGCGATCAATATTTTAATTGCGCTCGGAGGGAAATTCAAACGAGTCCTCCTCAAACATTTTTTGACGGAAATGAATGTCGACCGCGCATCCCCGGCGCGTTTCAGTATCGGCATCTCGATGTGTTTAAATTCGATCATTTATCGATCGTTGTGAATTGGATTCGGCCCTGGACGACTCTTGATCATGAACCTCGTGCCTCTTGTGACGAAACCAACGAAGAAGTTTATATTCCCGGCTATAATATTTGTTCTCATCCCGACTACACGCCGTACCCATTCCTCAAACAATTGAAAACGGCTATTTATTTACCCACTTCTCCTCACATGTGTCTTTTCGAAAAGGGAAAAATTCGAAAGAAACGCGTTCGACGGCAAGGTTTGACATTTTGGTCGCAGCGATTCGTGAAACAGGCTTCGACTTATAGCGTTCCCGAAACGTGTCGTGAAGGCCATCGCATACGATCGGGACGATTTATTCCCGATTCCGTATTATACGCCACTTGTAATTGGCGTCAACCTTTTGTCTTTTGTCCTTCTTCCTCCACAGAAGGAATTCGAGCCACTCCGTACGGGTATCACGTATGCGTACGCAAAGAAGAAGCCTATGAAGGGATTTTACCGGCTGGATTAACCCTTCGACTTGAAGTTCAAGAGCTGAGTCGTATTATACCGGAACATGGAGCGCGATATAAAATAGATGGACGAGAAGCTGTTTTTGATGCGACGCAGCATCCCGAAGGTATCCCCCTCTTTACCTCAGTCTATGAAATTTGGACCGAGCGCGACATGAAATTGTTTTTTAGAATTCTCGTCACGCATCCTCGTTCAGCTTACTGGGAAGACCGAAAATTAAAAGCCCTCCCCGATCATGACATGACGTTGTTGTACACAGGTGAAATGACCGAAAAGCCCGTCACGACCGATGACTATCCGGTCTCGGCCGACTCGTTGATTCAAATGGAATAAAGTAGAAAAAAAATGGATCGTTATTTAGGTCAAGGCATATTGTTTTACTCTACGGTTTATATCAGCATCATCCTAGTCGCAGTCACCCTCTTAACGAACCGGCTCATCTTTTTATTTTTATTAGTCCTCACGTTTGGTCTAGCCGCTTACATGGCTTATTTGACCGTTCATAATTCCGAACATCTCAAAACGACGGGTCAATCGATTGAAGACTGGATTCGAAAGATGTATCAAAAGATAACTGGATAATCGGAGGTGACTCATGTAAATATCAAGATCGGTAAAGGAAAAAACATGGTTTCGGTTTACACCATAGATGAATTTGGAAAAGAACGATATCCAAAAGATCCTAAAAAACCTAAACAGGAGCTGTATTATTTCGATAATGACAATCGACCTATTTTTGCCAAAGACGAGCATGGAAATGAATATTACGCTGTGGAATATCGGGGTCATGAATATATAGCGCTTCCTCGTCGGTACGCCAAATCCAATTCCGGAGACGAGTTTTATCCTAAATTAAACAATGGAGGAGAATACCCGTTAAATTCATTGGATGTAAATGTGAAAACGTATGCTGTCAATGCGAGGGGAGGAGAGATTTATCCTAAATCCAGCATTGGAAAAGAATATTATATACAAGATAGAATTCGGGAAAAGCCAGAGACGAATTACATCCGATATGCACGAGACGAAAATGGAAATGAGTATTACCCGAAAGATCATAAAAACGAGGAATTTCTCTATATCTATCTAAGTTATGCTAAAAAAGCGAATGGTGATGAATTTTATCCGAGAAAGTGGTATTATTGAAAGATCTTCAGGAGAACAGTATCCGCAGCACGGACTCATCTGAAACGAAACTTGGAAAGCTTAAATAGGTAAACGAGAGTCCATTCTTAAAAAATGGTATCTTGTCCATCGAGTCGGCTGGGAAAAAATTTCTCACAGCTGGAAAAAAAAAAAAAAAAAAAAAAAAACTTTTTGTTAATTTTTATCATGTCTTCTAGACATGATAAAAATTAACTGTCCCCTCTGTTTGTCTGGGAAGGATGTCTCACCCATTCGAAAAAACAAACCAGGACTCATTCTTGGAATTCTATTCTTTAGAAAGGAGTGATGGTCTATTTTTAGAAAGTGTGAGACAACATTCCCAGACAAAAGGGGGAGGTAGTTAATTTTTATCATGTCTAAAGACATGATAAAAATTAACCAAAAGTTTTTTTTTTTTTTTTTTTTTTTTTTTTTAATCTATAAATTTTTCTCAGCTCTTAGAGTTTTTTTCCCAGCCGACTTCATCCACAAAACCAGACATGTCAAAATTGTTTCTGGAAGGGATTCTTGCTTATCTATTTAAACTCAAAGTTTCACTTCAGATCACTCTGTGCTGTGAAAGAAGAAACATCTTGTAATTTGTAAGTACTAACTGATTTTTTAGTTTATTCACTGGTTAGTTACTCTCCCTCCAAGTCATTCGTTTTTTTCCCCTCCAAAAATCTTCAGCTTTCATTTAGAATGACGATAAAAATAAAACACAAATAGGAAAAAGATGGTCACGCATAAGTAATGCATGTAGGGTTGAAATAGGAAGGTGAATCCTGTTAACAAATAAACAATTATCGTGAAATAAATCCAATTTTTCGAAGCTCTTTCGTCTGTTCGTGATTTTTGGAGAAATGACATTCGCGTTTGGGGTCGATCGGTCATGGGCACTTTATGGAGAGCATCTAAATATTCTTGCACTTTCTCGGCAAAGAAGAGGTATCGATCGCTCGCATCTTCTTCTAACACGTCCCATAGAAGATCGGGTGTGATTTCTAGAACATGGTCCGTTTCCGATTGATAAAACTGAACGTCTAATCGCCAGTCGATATCGTAAAGAGTTCGAGCGGTCAGCACTTTATTGAAATGAAACGGATCCGATATATCGAGTACGGCGGACAGAATACTTATACCCGTCAGCACATTGGAAGTAACCGAGAATCCTGTCGCGGCGATTCTGGAAAGTGTTGCGAGCGTACTTAATTGGGTCCGAACGACGGCTTGAAGGATGGCCGATTGAATGGGAAGAGACTGCATACTCAATTTGGTTAAGAGTTTAGGCATCCGTTTTTCAAGGATTTTTTGCGCGGCTTCTAATCCGATATCGATTCCTACATCAATCGCCAATTCATGAACCAAGGACCGTTTCACGTGTTTCTTGGGCCAGTTTTGTACAAAGTCGGGAAGATGAGGAGGATATGGTGGTAACGTATAATTTTTTTGCAGAGTGGAAATAGATCGATAGATACTGCTTCCCAAGAACAATTCGCCAATATCTTGCCCCGTCGTCGTCACACAATCAGACAAGACCGTACGCTTCACAATAAGGCTGGTTGAGTTGTAAATGACCCTCGACGAGATTGAGGCCGGCATGATGACGAGGAAGAGAAGGATGATTTGATTGAAAGAAAACTTGTTCGGGCAAGAGAGCTAATAATTTCTTGGCGAGATTTACGGCTACACATTTTCCATTTCGATATTCCGTGTCCATACTCTGCTGCGTGTTGGAATATAAACGATCGCAGGCGGGTTGGCAAGCTAAACTGAAACCCGTTCCGAGTCGAATCCATCGCGGTTCATCTTCCGGGGAATACGATTCTAAATTTTCTTGGAAAGGGAAGCAGGCAATCAGGTCACATCCCGTTTGCGTAAAAACAAATTTTTCGACGACGTGACATTGTTCCGGATCGAGGGTTTTAGGTATGTAGTAATCCCGTTTGGAGTCGGCTTTTCTTATTTGGAAGGTGGTATGTTTAAAAATAAAAGCGTACCGACTTTGAAGAGCTTGTTCGTAAATATAGAGTTGAGTCGCTTCTTGAGCATACCGAATAGCGTGATCGAGATCGTAAGAAGTGACAGTATATTCATTTCTATTTTGAAACGAATCCCATTTCATCTTGGAGGAGGGCTTTGTTCCTATATATCGAAAAAATGTTCGATGTTGTTGCTTTTTTAACAACAAAAATGAAAGGATTCTTTTTTTATATAGTAACAAGTATAAAATGAGATTCAATTCAGTATTTACAGTTGCGTATGGAACATATACAAAAACCAGTTCGAAAAAAAATTTTTTTTAATTAAAAAATTAATTGTCTCAACTATAAAATCCTATAAATTTTAGTTTTTACAGTTGCGTATGGAATAGCGATAAAAACCAGTTCTCAAAAATTTTTTTAATGAACTATCTTATCTATAAAATCTTGTCAAAATCAGTTTTTACAGTTGAGGATGGAACCTGATGAAAGAATATTTTGGAAAGGATGCTATTCGAAAAACATTTTATCATGGTTAGTAGTTCTTCTTGTAAAGGACAAAAACAAGTTCATTTCGTCTAATATTTGTGCATCTAAAGTATTTAAATCTATTCCAAAAAATATATATATAGTCTCCCACATACCTTCAATGTATTATTGGACTGTCCACTCTTTATATTCCATTAAAGAGCCATGGAAAAAATGTTCCGAGTTTCTAGGGGTTCATTTTGCCTTGTTCACTACTTGTAGTTTCTACATTTTCGTCTTCACACTCTAGTCTTTCGAAGGAAGCTTCTACAGGATCTTCTCCTCCTCTTTCCGATGGAGGTGGACTCTCGGGAGAAATAGGATCTTCTTCCCCCTTTTCCGATGGAGGTGGACTCTTGGGAGAAGGATAACGAACAGGTTGCAAATCGACAATCGAAGGGTCGAAATAATCACTCGAAGCTAAAGTAAGGTCCGACATATTATTTCTGTTTTTCTTCTTGATTCTAGGATCCTCTCTCACATTCTTTCTCTTTTGAGAATTATTTTCTTGTTGATTCTTTTTCGCCTGGTATTGTTCCAATTCTTTCGTCTTCCAGACTTTAATTTCGTAAAATATATTTGAAAATAGATCCTCTCCAAGATAATTTAAATACAATGCACCCCTTTCGCTTACTTCCTCACTGGTAGAAGTTGTAGTGTTTATTATTTCTTCTATAGTACGTCGAATCACATCCACGTAGAGAAGAGATTCCGATCGTTTGGAAACTTCGTGATATAAACAACGGACGATTCGAGCATGAACTGCTTTAAAATCTAGAGCTTCTTGTTCGTTTAAAGGTGTTTTTTCATCTCCTCCGTACTGTAGATTAAAAACATACTTTTGCAGATCCTCGCCCAGCAATCCGTCTACGGCAAATAATTTATACACTTCTATCTTAGGTATTTCCTGTCGTTTGAATAAGATGTTGGAAAGTCTTATTAGATCGGTCGATCTAGAATAGTCTTTAGATAAAACTTTCTCGATCATATTCCATTCATATGGCGTGAAGATGGTTTTATTTTGTACCAACTGCTGTTGCACATCCATCCATAAACGCCAAATGGTATTTAAACAGTATCGATGGACGGGTACAAGAGGTTTCAAATCTTGAATCAAGGTCCACGGAAACATCATCATATTATCTATTCTTTTTAAAACTCTCAACTGAACGGTGGTTTTAGTCGTAAACAAATTAGATTGATTAAATTCTTCCAGCACGACTTCATCCAACACGTACTTGAGACGATCCTTCAAGGGTAATGTCAAAGGCTCCAGGGTTACAGTGTTTTCCTGATCCATCTTGTCCTCAGTATGAAATGAGAAAATCGTCTCAGCTCCAGCTGTTTATATACTGTGAAACGAAAGGGGGGAGGTAGAAAGGAGAAGTAAAAGTTGAGTAGTAGGAAAAAAAAAACTTTTTGTTAATTTTTATCATGTCTTTAGACATGATAAAAATTAACTCTCTCTTCTTTTTGTCTGGGAATGATGTCTCATCCTTTCGAACATATTTCTAAATATAAATTTCCAAGAAAGAAATGAGTCATGTTCTATTTTTAGAAACATATCGAGACAACAGATTAACATCATTTGAACAAAAGGGGGGATAGTTAATTTTAATCATGTCTGAAGACATGATTAAAATTAACAAAAAGTGGTTTTTTTTTTTTTTTTTTTTTTTTTTTTTTTTTTTTTAATACAGCTCTGGAAATTTTTCCCAGTTGGTTCGATCGATAAAACCAGAAAAAGGATTTCCACTTAACTATTTAAATTACTCGAGTTTCGGTTTCAGATCAGTTTGTGCTTTGGATACCAGCCTCGAAAGATCTTCAGTTAAAGTCTATTATATACACATTTTGGTAAGTGAACTTTATTATTTTGTTGAATTGTTTTTTGGCTTTTGTGAATTGCTTGGATATTGTTTCTTTTTCAACTCGTTGTGTTTAAGCTCTTTTCTTTCTCAAAACAATACGAGCTTGTCGTGGCAATCGATCTCGAACTGTTGGATGCCGTCGTGAGCAATGACTTAATAGATATCGACAAGCTTTATTGGGAATTTTCTTATTTCGTATGTGGGCCCCACCTTCGGTCACAAACGTAATGGAATGGTTACCATATTTATGAAGCAATTGATTAGGACCCACACGAACGGTTTGAGATCCAAGAACGTATCCTCGACGTTTTCTCATAGGTCTTCTACGAATGGGTCTTTGTGTTCCTCTACGATTGATATTGGAAGGAGAGGAAGAAGAAGATGCAGACGATGAAAAGGAAGCCGAACGACTTCTTCTTACAGGACTTCTTCTTCTAGTATGACGTATTTCTAAACTACGACTACGATTTCTCTGACTTTTTCTTCTTCTTGGACTTGGACTTCTGCTCCTGCTTAGACTTGGACTTCTGCTCCTTCTTGGACTCGGACTGCGTTTTCTTGGACTTCTTCTTGAACTTGGACTCGAACTTCGAGAAGAAGGAGAAACGGACGGTCGAATAATGTAAGGGCTAGTGGTTACATCGGATTTGGCATACGTGTGGAGAGGAAATTGAAGTTCGAAATCGTCGGGAAGGTCGACTTGGTTTTGAATTTGTGAAGGTAGAATATCGTCATAATAAATAACTTCGGGTGTTCCAAGAGGTGGAATTTCCTTCGAAACATCATCCTCGTTAGGATCATTCATTCTGACTATTTCAATCGAAACACGGATCCGACGACAGGATCTAAGTTATATCGCATAGAAGCTCGATACGCATCTTGAACCGATGTGCAAAGAATATATTCCAAAGGTCCGAATCGTTTCTTTTCTAAAATAATGGGAAGATCGACCGTCCCTGCTCGATAAAAACGCGTGAGGGAGAGAATTTCATTCAAGTGTAACACGTTCCCGTGCCGGAATTCCCTACAACAGAGATAATCGATCCATTTCTGAACGAGTTTCTTATAAGCACGAGCTTCCGCGGACGTTTTAAAACACAATTGCCAGCCTTCAATGCGATCGATATGATTCAGCATGTAATCAAAAGCTGTCCAAAAATGAAATAGTGACGACGTATTCCGGAAGGACGTGAGATCGTTTAAAATCCATGACATGTTTTCTAAGGGAGTCGGATCGGGATTCTCGGGACTGATCCATCGATCCAGGGTAGGACTAGGACCGATCGAAAGAGCTTTCTTGGACTCTTTAACTTCGGGTAGATCCGTTTTGTAAAGGAACGTCTGTTCCAAATCCATCAGCTGTTTGGTTTTTTCCATATACCTTTCTAAACTTCCCGGGAAATGAAAATAGGATAAATAGGAACACGTATGGTATCGATCGATAAAAATCATGTGGCTCGTTAAAATGACGAGGTGTTGAGCCGTTTTAATGTCGTGGTGTAAAACTGCATGCGGAAAAGGTTCAATGTAGAATAATAAATCGCACGTGTTCGTGCTCAATTCTTCCGGTTTAATTACACGCACATGAGGGGAAGACGGGTACCTATAAAAGGGACAAATGACAAAAATGGTGAGGTGGGATAAATGTTTGGAAATGTAATCGTTGATCACATAGGGTAATCGACTCAGGTTCCCAAACACAATTGTTTTCTAATTCGTCTAAATGATTCATTCTTTGCTCTTCTTTTTCTTTTTCTGAAATAAATGAAAAAAAATATTTAAAAATAAGGAACCATGAATTCAGAAACGATTATGAAACAAACTGTAGCTTGCATTTCTTGGTTTTTGAATGAAACGTTCGGTCCCTCGATTGCCGATCGGTTCAACCAAGAAATTCAATGTTGGCCCGAAACATGGAACCGGTTACGCGAATGGTTAGTTCATACGCCGATAAATAACCCCAAAGACTGTATTTTATCGTTTGCTCAAACCCTGCCTCAGTACGAAACGTTCCAGGCCTCTTTAGAAAATTCGCTCGCTATTCACGAAGAATTTTGGAATAAAGTATTTACTAACTTGAGAGTTGCCCAGTCGCTTTTAGGATCCCCATGAATATTTCGAAGCTAGAACCGTTCGGTATCTTTGCTTTAGCGGGCGGATTACTCTATTCCATTTGCGTGTTGATTGTGCATGAGGAAGAAACTCACTTTAAATTTCATTTCACGGTCTTAACGCTCGTCATTTTTCTAGCGCTCATGGCCATCACATCTTTCAAATATTTAAAATACCGCTATCAATGTGAGAGAATGGAAGATGTAATGTCCGCTTTGAAAATTCAATAATAATAATAAGAAGAAAAAAGCACTTCCATCATGAATTTTGTCGAACAGTTATACGAAATGACGTTGGATGAAATGGCCACTTATTTAAGTGAGAAAGATCCTATTTTCCGGAAATTGTTCACTGAATATGTGGAGTATGCCAATTTATTACCCGAAGAACAAACTCAAGACGCTTTACCGACAATATTTTCCAGAATCGGAGGATACTCTCGACGCGTTTATTGACAATTGGCGACGGTTTAAATTACAGCATCGTTCCGACAATGGCCGACAGGTCGAAGAAGATGTCGAACCGGACGAGGTGGAAGTTCGTTCTCAAAAAGGTGGACCTTGTCCGGGTTTCGTCTTTGATCCGAAGGGGAAACGACTTTACAGTCCGAGAGTCCTGAAACCGTTCAAATCTGATCGCCGGCCAAATGAATTTGATGTGTTCAAGTTTCTCATGGACAAAGAACGCAATCATGAAGTGTATCACCTAAATATTGAACCGAACGCCAATGAGCTGTATTTAGATATGTCTTATGAAGATAGACGCAACATGGACACTCGAGCAGATCAAGCGCTACGGAAAATGGCGAAAATGGTGACCATCTTAAATCAAAATTGCCATTATAAAATATTGGATCTCTATAGCGAAAGACGAATCACATAAACTAAACGCGAAAAGCCAAAGAAACAAAAAATATATTATTAACATACCTGAACAGAAGCTCGTATTCAAGCACAAACTGATTTGAAGTGAAACTGGGATGGTTTAAATAAATAAGTGAAAGTTCATTATTGTAAGAAAATGGTGATGTCTGGTCAATCGAGTTGGCTGGGAAAATTTCTGAGAGCTGAGAAAAATATTTTCTAGTAGTAAAAAAAAAAAAAAAAAAAAAAAAAAAAAAAAAAAAAAAAAAACTTTTTGTTAATTTTTATCATGTCTTCTAGACATGATAAAAATTAACTCTACCCTCCTTTTCGTTTTGAATGATGTCAACATGTGTCTAAAAATAGATTTCCAAGAAAAGTATGATTCATTCTTAGAGATCTATTTTTAGAAACATGTTGACATCATTCAAAACGAAAAAGAGGGTAGAGTGAATTTTTATCATGTCTAGAAAACATGATAAAAATTAACAAAAAGTTTTTTTTTTTTTTTTTTTTTTTTTTTTTTTTTTTTTTAGCTCTTGAGAAATTTTTCTAGCTGACTCTGATCATTCTTGTTCTTCCTTCTTGAGTGGGCAAGATGTCAATAAAAGCAGTTGTTGGTATATTTCTTCTTGGATTGAAGTTACGCCCGTCCATCACCTTGAACGTGTTTATGAATACGAGTGACTCATCGTTATCTATGAAAGTATTTCTCTGAAAGATTTTGGATTCATCTTGGGTAGGTCTTGTCATATTTTTTTTAATTAAATCATTACTTTTTCATAAAAATGCCTCCACCTAGCATCAGAGCAATAATATGTAGCATTATATTTCCGTAAAACATCCAGTTGCGTTGATTAAAATGTTCGGCTCCTGTTTTGGGTGTCGCATCACTGTAAATAGCTGTTGCAGGTAGCCGAAATTGAGTCACGAGACAAATACAATTCCTAATAAGATAATTACCATGATAGCCTTTGCATCCATCGTGATGTATTTTTGAATCTAGTCTTTATTCTCTTTTCGGTTACATGTCAAGTAATAAACCGACCATTAGTATATTGATCACATTGACAACCGTTGGAGCAATGAGCAACATTTTATTGTTGGCCCAGAAATCGCTCGCTGTCGTTCCTTTGGTCGTGACTTTATTCGGATCGGCAGCATCGTAAACGAAAGCCACACTGCCGTAGGAGAGACGATATACGATGAGGGCTATGATGACCAGTGTTGTCACCAGACATATTAAAATGGTTATGGCGAGAGTCGAACGAAGATTAAAACCAAACATTGTTTTATCCACTAATGATTCCTTTATTATGTGATTTCTTGATGGACTTGTCGATACCATTGAAGAAGATTGAAATGAAAAGGGATCGATTGTCCCGAATAATAGACGAGTAAATTTCGGTACATGAAACATTGGAATAGGTAAAGAAGAAAAAAACAGAGTAGATGAAATAATATCATGATGGAAACGATTCTTGATCGTTCATCAGCTTGGATTCCTTATCAGGAAGAATTTCTAAGAAGTCAATTGTTATTGACGTATCCCAAAAATATTATTTTTACAGCTCAACTCTTAGACGCGCATTTACGATATGTAACGGAACATGTTTATCCCAATTACCCCTCGGCAGAAAAATTCAACGTGGATTCTTTAAATGAGGTGGATTGGGCTCATTCCGTGATTCTGGTGAATCAAGACAGACAATTATTAATCGCTCCTGAACCGGTTAAACAGCTTGTCAACCTTGATCGGCGTTTACGATACCATGAAGCGGCCGAAACTATATTCCATGGATCGTGTTTCTGGTGTTCGTTGCGTGGTTTATCGAATGGAGAATAGACATTCAAAAAAAGAAATTCTTTTAAGAATATGGACCCAAATAAGAAGGTTTTTCCTATGATGGAGTATAAGCTTGGATCCAGGCCACAGCACTGACTGACGATTTAAATAGTTAAGTGAAAGTTTATTCTGGTTAAAAAAGCGTAACTTCTTGTCCACATCAAACTAGCCATAAAAAAAAAAAAGAACCATTTTTGTTAATTTTTATCATGTCTTTAGACATGATAAAAATTAACTTTACCACCCCTCACCCCTTATTTTGGTTTGAATCAGGTGTCAACATGTTTCTAAAATAAATTTCCAAGAACGATATGACTTATTCTTTTGCTTAGAAATCTAGTTTTAGAAAGTGTGAGACATCATTCACGACAAAAAAGAAAAAGGGGGTAGAGTTAATTTTTATCATGTCTAAAAACATGATAAAAATTAACAAATTTTTTTTTTTTTTTTTTTTTTTTTTAACTCTTAGAAAAAATTTTCCAACTGACATTGTCATGTTTTGTTACTAATGGACTTTCGTATTCCTAAGCTTTTTTTTTTCATTGGTTATTTTTCTCCTTTTCTAGGTGTTCCGATCATTTCAAAGTCAGGCGTAGATGCAGTTGCATGATTCGCTGCGATCGCCATGAATATACTTGTCACGTATTTACTGACGGCATACATTTGCTGCGTGAAACGATTATACAAAGGGTTGGGGACTTTGAGAGGTTCCTTCTTTGACAATTCGTCTTGAATCAAAAACGAAACGCAATGGAGTTCCGTGGATACGTTCGTATCGTCTGCTTGCAGAGTTTCTTGGAATACGGCAAAAGCCCGATTCAAATCATGATCGGTGACGAGTTTCGTTAAATATGGAGCGATATATTTATCGTGAATGACTTTCCCGATCACGCCATTCAACATGTCAAAGATGGAATTAAACGCCATCAATTTTTTTAACTGAATTTCCGAATGGACGCATGTTTTAGCGATACTGTACATTTTTAAAAATCCTTCGTAGCCTTCTGGAATTTCGGTCGTTGAATCTAGAACATGTTTACTCATGGGCAGTTTTTCAATGACTTTCCGTAGATAAGAAACGAGATATTTTTCGCGAGCCGTTTCCAATTCTCGATTCATTTGCTGACCGGGATCTGTGTGTTTATTTTGAAGCTCTAATAATAGAGACACGTCCGACTGTTTAATTCGTTTATGGGTAGGTTCTTCTTCCTCCTTCTCCCCCTCTCCATGGTCCATTTCCTTTTCAGATTCTTCATGAGCGCGTTTCATTTTTATTTTGATTATATATCTCCCTTTCTTTTATTTTGATTTTCTCTCTCTTTCTCTTTAAAAGAAATGACCTTTTTCCAACGCTTTCGTGGGTTCTCCTGTAATATCGGGAAAGACGGCTGGATCTAACGTCGCCGCATATGTTTCTACATAAGGAGCTCGAGCGAACGTGACGTGCCACATGCCTTCCTCATTCGGTTTCATCTGAATACCGTTCGATCGAAGAAGGTTTGGGAGGGTTTTCAACAGTAAATGGAAAGGATTGAGAACGACATGGCCTTGATAAATTTCGGGAACCCGTCGATCCTCCTCTGAAAAAAGACATACGGGATATCGATACAGGAGCGTGTAGGCGTTCGCGTGTTGACTTAATTTTCCATCCAGTTCTTGCTCGATCAACTGGCAACGTGTGAGCTGGTTTTGTCGAATAATGGTTTCGTAGCACGTTTTGACATGAAAAATAGGTTCTTCGTGGCAGTGACGCGTATGCACCGTAAAGGGAAGGTACTTAAAAACATATTGCATGTAGTCAAAAGGCCACGTTTCTTCGATTTGTAGATGGTGTTTCTTGGATTGGACCACGTAATAATTGAAAGGGTAGGATAATTGAGTCGGGTCTAAATTCTCAAATTCGATGAACGCGACCGGCGAATAATCAAACATGTAGAAATAGGCAAACAGTTTCACATGATGGATCTGGGAATCGGGTTCGCTTTTAAAAATATTCGCGCAAGCATTATAGCCCTTATCGTTATTTTTCAAATAATAGGGATGATCGAGTCGCACCCCGATATTCCCATACCTCGGATCGCACACACAACTTCCAAATTCTGCATGATAAAAAGTATGTTTTAAAGGCTGACCTGTAAAAGCATCGAAGGAACAGGGCTGCTGGAAGTAACCGGGTTTTTGGAAAGACGCGAGATACTTTTCGGAAAATACAGTCGGATCCCATACGTTGTTTTTTTCTTCTTCCTTCGAAAACGCTAATCGTTCGTGAGCGGTCATTTCTTCACACCCGAAACCTTGCAAAAGCGGCTTGTATCCAAAATCGCAAACACATTTACCTTCTTTCAAAGGATATTTGTCTAAACTTTCTAATCGGACATGAGGTCCGCAAGCAATGTCTACGTCACAATTCCCCCCGCGTTCTTTTTGCGTGACGAGATGAGGGTATTTACAAAAACAGGTCGCGAATTTCAATCCTTTTTGATTCACCAGAACCCACTCTCCCGTAGCTGAAGAACAAGTGGTATGGGGAAGGAGTTTGGGAAGACATTCACCCCGAAAACATATTTGATCGTCGTCACAATCGGTTGCGTGAATGCAAGTCGAATAAAGCGTCGTCCGCTGAGGAGGGTGGTAGGAAATGGATTGCCAAGGAGGGGTTGTAGTCGTTTGGGACTCGTTTCGAAACAGGTAGATCATGATCAGGTAAAGATAAAAGACGAGAAGAAATATCCAAAGCGTCATCTTCTTTTTTTCAATAGAGGTTCACAACTTTTATTTTATCGCCTCGATCTTCATGCACCAAACCGGCATTATCTCGTTGAGCCCTTATTTGTTCAAAATATTGCAAAAGTTTATATTTGGTTTGTAGATTCTGGATCGAAAATAAATACTTTCGAACACTGTAGACCATATCGTTTCGTTGAGCCTTCACCATTTTGACAGGGTCGTCCATTATTTTTAAATTACTTGTTTACGCCAAACATTTGATTCAGTGCATCCTCCGTGGAGGTTCCTGGACCCCCCTTAATAACACTTACTTTCCTAGCATTTGGATCCTCTATTGGGTCTTTAGGAAGTCCTCTTGTGTCCATCGGTAATTCTTTCTGTTCCGTTTTCACCTTTTCCGCGATCGAGGTGGCTATTAACTGAAGGAGGAGAGGTTGATTAAAATTGCGGCAAGGAACGATTTTGTTCAAATATTGACTGTACTGAGGATCAATATTATCTTTTCGGTGTATAATGCTGGAAAGCATATGATCGGTAATCACAAAACTGTTACTCAACAGCGATTCCGATAAACCTCGATGAATAAACATATTATGAGGGGTGAGATAGGGAAGTTGATCCATTTGTTTTTGAGCCATCTTGGCAAAAAATCGGTAACGTCGTTTGGATAATAAATGTCGACGATGGATTTTCCATAAATCCATTTCTAAATGCTTTCTTCTTATTTAAAAATGAGTAACGAGTTTGATGTAATTGGGAATGCCGATAATTTCGGGACACATCTCTTCCCCTTCTTCCATCTCTTCGACTACAGGGAGGGAAAGAGGAGTTTCGATATCCAGATCGGTCGAGAACAGAACAGATTCTTTAAATAAGATAAATTCGCGAACTAAACCTCCTACCTTGTACGAATTTTCTCCGAAAGTGTACCGGTTAGAAATTTGAAGGTTTAGAATACCTAGAAAAGAAGTCGTCGTACCAAACATATTTTCAATCGAACACTGAAAAGTATTTTTTAAACCCTCTCCATTAAAGATCCGACTCTTTCGTATACACCACATATTTCTATGAATTTGAAATTTATCTTGGGCTCCTTTACAAGCAGAGCAAAACGCGGGATCACACCGGTCCATGAAAAAACGACAATTCTCCGCAAATTTGTGTTGCGGATTCTCTTTCATGCTTTCGCCAATTTTAGTTAAAGGAGCACACAGTCGAGTCATGAACGAAGTTCCTGTTTTATTATTCTCCCCCGGTTTCAAATACCAATAACCAGCCACGAGAACATTATAGCAATTTTGTAAACCAATAATGTTTCGGATGTGAACAGTATCTTTTCCAGTTCCTTTGGAAAATTGAACTTTTTGTTGACAATGTGTCTCGTACAGCGGATCTTGATTTAAAACATCTTCCCAGTTGGGACATATTAAGTTGAGAGCACCTTGACGTTCTTTTAATTCGTCGATAGCTTTCTCAAGGATGGGAGAAGAAAGAATATTCTTGATAATCAACGAATAATCCATTCTTACTCAATAGATTTCTTCTTTTCGAACAAAGTAGAATGTAGTATCTTGGTTATTAGACTACTGGCCTTAGGAGATGTTACCTCTTCAGCAGCACAAACTGATTTGAAGCGAAAATGGGATGACTTAAATAGATAAGCGAGAATTCATTCTAGAAAGAATTTTGCAATGTCTTGTTTGGTTGATGAAGTCGAGTGGAAAAAAAAAATTTTGTGAGAGCTGGAATAAAAATATCTGGAGAGTAAAAAAAAAAAAAAAAAAAAAAAAAAAAAAAAAAAAAAAAACACTTTTTGTTAATTTTTATCATGTCTTTAGACATGATAAAAATTAACACTACCACCCTTTTGTCTCTGAATGATGTCTTACCATTTCTAAAAATAAACTATGACTCATTCTTTTCTTGGAATTTTATTTTTAGAAATGGTGAGTCATGGTGTATTTTAGAAACATGGTGCTGAGACATCATAGAAAACAAAAAAGGGGGGTCATTAATTTTTATCATGTCTAGAAGACATGATAAAAATTAACAAAAAGTTTTTTTTTTTTTTTCAATAGTTGTAAATTTTCCTGACAGATTTTTTCCAGCCAGATTTTCAACCGACCTTTTCCCAATCATCATTTTTTAAAACTGGTTCGCTATTGGTTTGTTTAAAAATGACGTCATTGCTTCAAGAACTATATACACATAACTTTCTCGTACTCACTTCTCTATACGGAATGGGTTCCCAGCTGACATAGCAAAAACCCTATCTCGCTTCATCTACAACTCTCGTTGATGATCTATACAAAATTGGGTAATTTTTTCCACGACTTTATACAGTTCTTGATCACGGGGATCTATCTGTTTGTACGGCTTCACGTGAATTCTTAAATCATAGCGCTCGTCCATATTTTCATCGACGTTATCATCGACCCCAATTAAAAGAATGTCGTAATCGTACAAGACTCTGATATGTTCCGAACATTTTGAAATATTATACTTTCGGCACGACTTTTCACATTGCGTGCGGCCAAATATCCGATACGCATATCGTGCAATATCGTGCAATGAACTGTTGATCACTCGCTCGACATAATCATCCGAACCTTTACTCCACAAAATGATATCGATATTGCAAAGACGTAAAAACTGGATCAGGAAATTGGTTTTGGGTCGAATTTGAAGTGTTTCTCCTTCAGAGTATCCAAGCGTCTCATCCATATCTAAGACACAGACCACCACCATCTTTCTTTTTTAAAGAAAGAAGAAGATGAGTCGATCCACCACTCATACTATTATTGAACACGTGAAAGAAATTGTTTATTATGCTCCTTCCAAATGTCCTTGGCATTTTGATTATGCCTGTTTTCTCATTTTAAATAATTTCAATCAAAGACGATTCCACTGCCTGTTTACTTCCCACTCGATGCAATGGAGATCTTACAGTGCCAGCAGCTCTTGTGACTTGCCCGAACATTTTTTCGATTTGATTCTTCTTCATCGACAATTGAGTTCGGAGTATGTGTTGCCTTTTGCGACGCATTTCCGAGAACGTTCGGGATATACAATAGGTCTCTTTGAAATGAATCCTGGACTTTATAGTGCTCGCATTCTTCAACCGGAATATTTAGCAGAAACGTTTTACACGTTCATTGTTTTCTTGTGTAGTATTTGTTATCGACTCGGAGGAACGGCTCCCGTTTTAAAATTATGTTCCTTTGTGTACACGGACCATCATCCCGTGCTCGTGGATATTGGAGCTCTGAATGTAGAAAAGAGAGAACGCATCGGTCATAGAGAATTTTTAAACGAGAAGAAATGGCATCGGTTCTTGAAACGACGAACGACTCGAGACATTATTCGGTACGTGAAACTCATGCATCCGGATTATTTTAAGAAGAAATGTCGTGGTCAATGCATTCTCTCCGAGAAAGTTGTCTTCAACGATGTAACGCATCAACTGATTTGTAAAAGTCGACAACGCAGTCTGGCCGAGGTTTT
The DNA here is from genome assembly GCF_044657685.1 of Stegodyphus dumicola. NCBI lineage: Eukaryota > Metazoa > Arthropoda > Arachnida > Araneae > Eresidae > Stegodyphus > Stegodyphus dumicola. The sequence continues at coordinate 212,289,442 of NC_140773.1, read as the reverse complement.
AGATACTTTTCAAGAACTCATGCCCCATGAGCCTATTCGTCAACTCATTCGAACGTGGCTTTCTGTGAGATAAACAAGAAGATGGATTATAAACAACTCGTCCTCGATTTATTGAAACAGAAAAAATATCCCATTTTAGTGGATTATGTAGTTATGGATATTTATTATAAAATGGTTTATAAATCAGACGGGAAAGTAAAACGATTCGACTCTCCATGTTTCGAGCTGAATCAAAGATATTTAGAAGAACCCAATCCGTATAAACTGGAATTTATCACTTCGGATGATAGTAGTAAATTGGTTATTCGACGACAAATCGATCCTAAACATTTTATTATAAATCAATATCCGGAAAAATGTTTTCGTGTTAAACTGTCCAGTCACCATCTTGCTGAATTTGATATGTTTAAATACAAGATGTTCGAAAAACAAATTTATAATTTCATAATGTACCTGAATAGTAATATTCCTGCCATTCGAGAATTTTTGAACTTAACTCACGACGAAAGTACTCGATATTTACCTCAGTCCATACGACTGTGGGTGTATAACTATGAAACGGCCAAGATCACTCATCAAGCTATGGATCCCGAATATTTTGGACCGCGTTCATCTCTTTTACTGGAAACACGCATGATTCAAGGTTTATTATCACCATGCACTTCTAAATCAGTATTATTGTCTCTTCGAGATGATTATGCTTGGAAGAATCATACCAATAAAGCCATTTTACCGTCTTATATATACGATTACGATCCTTATAATTTACCTTATTCGGATCACTGGAAAGCTCTTGTCCCGCTGGCCTTTAACCCGTTAGAAAATCCCATCATTCATTAATATTCCAGTTGCAGCACATACTCATCGTCTTCACTCCCGTCACGAACAAAATTAATGTAACGTTTCGTTTGAGGATCCTTGTAGCGACAGACTTGGCGAATACCCCGACAAATAGATCCCGGCAAATTTAAATCTCGATCCATTCCTCGAGTCGGTTTTAGAATCAGACCTGATTCGTTTGTCTCAAGGGCTTTTATAAACTTTTGATCGTAGCCAACACGAGCTTTGAGTTTGGACTTTCTCTTTCTCCCTCTTTTTTTGGGTAGAGGAGCCAAGTAATGCCGAATAGGTATATCTATACTCGAAGAGCGACTTCGGGATCGATTTCGGACTCTTGTTGGACTTGGAGATCGACTTCGGACTCTTGTTGGACTTTGAGATCGTGTTCGGACTCTCGTTGGACTTCTCGATCGACTTAAAGAACGTTGACGTTGAGATCGACGCCGCATATTTGGATTTATTTCTACTTTATTACGGTTTAAGAAACGTTTTACATAGTCTTGGACACGAGGTTCTTCACTCATAGCGTCATACCAGTAATTTCCCGGAATGATTATAAATTTATCGTCTCGAAACTTTATAAACTCTTCTGGACTATAGCGGGGAAAAAATTTTTGTAAATGAGACAAGTCGAATAAAACGTGCCCCAACGAACATGTCCCTGTTAATTCCGAACGACGCACGTTTCGATTTAATTCCTCTTCTAATACTTTTTGAACATACTCAATAGGAACTTTGGAAGGATAAGACATTTTTTTTTGCTTTATATATCCCAAATGACTTGTCCATAGAAATATAATCGGAAGAAAACTGAATCTCGAACGTGCTGGTGTGTATCATAGTAAGCGTGATCGTATAAATCAAACACATCTAAATGAGCCAAGGCATGTAAAGTAAAAATGAATAATAATTGCCATGTCGTTTCATTACGATAAAATCGAGTTTGATCTACATTGACCTGATTAGCATAATAGGTGTTCATATTGATCGTACCCCTGTTTTGATCTACCAGCATCTTGTTCGAAGTGGAATAGTTTAAGCAGTAATTGCGATGAATTTTAATAAACTCGAAAAGATTAAAAATAACGTAGACGGGAATTTTTCCTTCCTCGGTTTCGGTTTCATTAATATATAACTGAATAATCTCTTTGGGTCCTCCTGGCTCTTCACAATAATACATGGACATTTCGTAACGGTCCAATCGACGAATTGGATTTTCCAAGATACGATTGAGAATCGAGACCCATCGTTCAAATATGAAATGGAATTTTTTAAAATCGATCGTGGCCCAATCATCCATGATTTTAAAGCATGCCGTAAAAGCATCTCGCCAAGTATTAATTTTAGACTGAAGAGCCGTTCGACGACAAGATCGACGTTCTTCGTGTTGATCAACTCGTCTTTCCATATCCTTATCCTTTGTATTTTGTCCAAAGAAAAAAGATGGCTGAAATATATATATTCTTGATGATGTTTGGTCTCTTTCTATTTTTCTTTCCTACTTCTGTTATGGAATCGGATTCCATCCCCATGAACGAATCGATACCGCTTAAAGATTGCCGACGAGAAAAAGTCTGGTGTGTGGATACATGTGATTTTCTTTGCACAAACGGGGAAGAAATGCAATGTGTTCGAGGACTCTGTATGCCCAAACTGAACCCTTACCCGTGTCAAACTGAAAAGGGGGGAATGATTATTCTTACGGAAAAAAATGGATTTTATCAGTGGTCGTGTTACTGCACGGATTCAGCTTTTTACAATGGACCAGATTGTGGAGAATTGGCTAAAGATGTTTGTCAAAATGGTACATTTATCTATAGGAGGTTCAATCAGCACGAATGCATGTGTCAATTTCCACAAGTAAAGGCTATAATTCAAGGAAAACCTCAATGTGTACATAGGAATATAGCTCGGTTTTATAGGGAACCATAATGAACTGTTAGGATCAAGTCAATTAAGTTGGGTGAAAAAAAAAAAAAAAAAACTTTTGGTTAATTTTTATCATGTCTTTAGACATGATAAAAATTAACTCTACCTCCCCTTTTTTGTTTGGATCAGGTCTCAACATGTTTCAAGAACAGATTTCCAAGAAAGGTATAATCAATCTTTTCTCACAAATCTATTTTTAGAAAAGGTGAGACATTATTCCCAGACAATTTTTTTAGTTTATTCATTCAACAAAACATTTCAAAATTCTTTCTAGAATAAACTCTCTCTTATCTATTTAAGTAATCTGACTTTCGCTTCAAAATCGCCTGTGCTGTTGAAGGAGGTAACATCTTCCAAATTGGCTTACATATGCATTATGACAAAGACTTCAGTAAAGGTAGGAAATCTTTTGCTTTTTACCTATTTTTCATTTTGTTTGAAAGAAATTTTCTCTGACCAATTCCTTTCATGGAATATTCTTCAATAACTCTGATTCTCTGACATATTTCTTCACTCCCATTTTTTTAACTCTATCTAAGCATTTCGACTCAATCTATAAACGTTAACAGTTACTATATTTTTTAAAAAATAAGCTGTTACGTTTTTGATTCCATCTCTTTTTTTGCTTCTTCTAGCATATGTTTACGATGACCTACAATTTTCATGGAACGTTTAATGATAGTATAGGAAGGATTAAAAGGTCGACACGGAAAATATTTTCGAAAGAATCGTTTTAACGTTCTTGAACAACTATCTAATCTTCAAGGGAAAAGTGAGCCGGCAATAACCCAAGCCAGAAATTCATACAAAAACCGATTACGTTGATCCCATATATTGGACGATACCAATTTTTTTTGTGCATAATGCCGTCGAAGATCTGTTTCGTTCAGAATTTTTAAAATTTCTTTTGCTTTTAAATCAGTTTCAAGAATGATGAGAATAAATAATGCCATTTCTTCATATTCATAGCACTTTATAACTATTTCTTTCAGTTTCTTTAGGTCATCTAATGTAAGAAGAGGGCCTCGACACCTTTTAATATTAGTTTGCTTCGGACGCTCCCATTTAACACTTAATAAACGATATAAAACCATAGTTTATTCTTCACTTGATTATGCGATTTCTTTTTTTCCTCAGTCAGATACTCTTCATATTTCTGTAGTGCTCTCTTATAATGATATTTTATACCATCACCATGTTTTCGATTCCAGTCATAGAATTCATTAAAATAAAATTCATAATTAGTTCGTGTTGCTTCCGAAATATTCATCCGTTTAATAATATTTTGACATTCCTCCATTGACGGACATGGTATGAATACTGTATTGTCATGCTTGTGTCTATGTTTAGGAAGAGAGTTTTCCCAACATTTCCATCGTCTCATTCGTTGGTATTCCCTCTCTTTGAATCGAACGTTTGGATCTCTTCTCCTCTCTCGTAATCTCCATCGATTTGCTTCTTTTACTCTTTCCAATGACCAATAATGTTTCATATAGGCCTTTTTCTTCCTTTTCCTTTCAGATAAAATTGTAGATTCCTCATTATTCATCTTGATTCAATCCCTTCATATTAATTATATGTTATTTTTGATTCCGTCTTATATTTTTTTTAATCTAATCCTTTTTTGGTATCTAAAAATTAAATTGATTAAAAAAATATAGGGGTTCTATAAACCTTTTAAATATCCTTTAACCGTAAAATACAAAGCATAATAAAGTTCTAACCCCTCTATTATTACCCCATTTCTCGAACAAGGCACATTGATCAAGTAATGGGGTTATGATAGAAGGGTTAGAACTTTAGTTATTTTTGTTATTTTACAAAAATTTAAGAAAAAGGTTTATACTAGAATTTTTCAAAATTTTATTAATGATATTAAATTATTATTAATGATTTTTTGAATGGGTGCCAGGATCTGACGCTATTGATAAAGAAATAACTTAATCCATAATATATATGTCTGAAAAACAAATACCATGAAGGGGGAACATAGTTTTCCTAATGTTTATCTTGCTGTGTTTTATAAATCATGTAGATGGTCAGACAAATCACTAATGTAATGACAAATAAACAGTAAAGCTGAATAGTATGAATAAAAGGCATAAATGTCTTACAATTAGATCCAAAAACGGATCGGAGAAATGATTCATAACTCATTTTATCTTGTTCATTCCTTTCTCTCTAATTACATACAAGTTCTATCAATATCCTTAATGGATCCAAGATTCTACTTCAACTATAAAATTGACTCATCGTAAGATTTTTTACTTGCAGATACTCAAGGCAGTTTGGTCTGTTTATTAGAATTCCAAATACATTTCCCGCATCTGTTCTAACCAATGGATTCTGGATTTACAACGAGCGGTTTTTATCAGAAGCATAAAAGATTTTCCCCATCTATTCTCTAGCCATGGATTTTAGATTTTATTAGACCCCTTAGCGAATGTCAGTTCGGATACTACGCCAACTATAAAATCGGCTCATCGTAAGCTTTTCCACTTGCGGATACTTTCTCAGATGTCTATTTTCTTCTTTTTTTAATCCGACCCTCTCAAAAACAAAGGATAATGAATATTCATAAATACGCTACACTTTACAGCCAATTTCATGGCTTGCATTTAGGAGGATTCAATGTGATTCAAGATACGATTTTTTTCCCTTAGCCCATATGCGGCTTCAACCTTCTGTGATTCGAAAACTCGCTCATTTCGATAAAGTCGTCCCGAGTCAGAAACCACTCGTTCTCGCCCTAGCCGCCTATTGTAAAATGTCGGACTTGTCGTGTACCGTTTTTCTTCAACGCAATGCATCATGGATCCTTCTTTTAGAAAACGAACGGGTCATTTTCCCCACGATCCCGAATTCATCGGAATCCTCCCACAATCTTTTCGAACTTTTCGCCACACCATTTTTTGTGAAAGATCCTAAAACGATCGAACGGTATTTACAAAATCCCGTGTTCGAAAACGTATACCGCTCCCAAAATAATCATACAATTCTCTATTTAGACGAGTGGGATATACCGTATCCAGGAGGACATTACTTTGATGATGATAACGGGCCCAGATTACATTTACCAGAAGATGACGGAGGGAAAAGGTATCGTCTTTGTTTTTTGTCCAACCAGGTCCATCACGAGAATGACCTCGTCCATAACTTCATCAACGAATGGAAAGATCGACCGGACGTTTATTACGATCCTCTGAAAACGCGAATGGCTTTTCCGTCTTCCTTTATTGAGTTTTTACCGTCCGTGAATCCTGAGAAACCCATCCCATTTCCCATTGAGTACAATAAGAGTACGGCGCTCATTCAAAAACAATGGACGTATCAGCACCATCCTCAATATATTGTCCAAGATATTTTGAATACGTACGATCAGAGAAATTCGCTTGAGAAGGTCGTACTCTTGATCGAATACCCGTTTCAAATCGGGTTCGAAAATGCTACTCGATCGAATCCTAACGGGAAATGCATTGGACTCGTCGTCAACGGTTCTGAACCGGAAACGATTTTATACGTTCGATCACCGTATCAGCGGTACATGGAATATCAAGCCATCCCCACGACCGTGCACTGGATTCCTATTCTTTACGAACCAGAAACCACGTATCCACTTCAACCGGTCGTACTCTGTTCGACGGTCATCGGGTTTGAATACAAAAAGGCTTTCTTATGTTTAAGTTATGTCATGCTCGAATCTCATCCGAAACAACCTGCTAATAGAAACACAGCGTGTCTGTTCCATCCCGTCACAGATGTGAGCGAATTGACGTTTCTCGAGAGTTACGAATACGATTGTCAGCATGCGCTTCACCGAGTTCGATATGCTTCCATTCCTCTTGATTTATGGTGTCTGATCAAAATCGAAGAAGAAAAACCAGTTCCACTTGCTAAACCCTATGCTCATCTACCTTACCTGGTTCAATCATGGCTGGAGTTTTATCATCAGAATCGTTCCACGGATCCAGAAATCAGGTACGGCAACCTGAAACTCTTTCAATTGGCTCTAACTTTGGCTCGACATAAAATATGCTTTTCGGCCGAAACGGTCGAAACCGAAGAAGAAGAAGGTATCATTGTACCAAGAAATTCATCGTCCCCGATCGTCATTCGCCTAAGTCGGGAAGCTCGAAAATTTCTCGATATTGTCCGGTTAAGAATTGAATTTATGGAACGACCAGTTTCCTCTCCATGTGTTCTGTTGTAAAGAGAAAAAAAACGAAACAAATATCTGTAGATTGAGAAATGGTGATTCCCTTAGCTCAGCTAGGAACTCAACTCACAAGAAGTGCGAAAGTTATCCACTGACATACACAATTCTTGAAACGATGACGTCATCTTGAAATGTCTTGTGAATCGAGTCGGCTGGAAAAAATTTCTAAAAGCTAAAAAAAAAAAAAAAAACTTTTTGTTAATTTTTATCATGTCTCTAAGACATGATAAAAATTAACTCTCTCTTCTTTTTGGCTCACCGTTCCGAAGAAGGATGTCTCACCGTTTCGAAAAACAAACCGTGACTCATTCTTGCAATGATTGCCATGAGAAAGGATGAGTTTCTTATACGAATTTCCAAATAATAAGGCCGATGATGACAAGAACGATTCCCAACAAGATTGGTTTTAGGTACGGTATATTACCCAAAACATCCAAAATACCACTCGTGATGGAACCCGTCACGTCTTGACTGAAATGCGTTAAAGCTTCTCCGATCGTGGGTCGACGGCATTTCAATTCTTGCGTCGGTGTACAATCGTGATATTGACAATCACATAATCGACAACACGTATCCTCTTTCTCGTTGTCGTACCCTTCACACGCATTCCATTGCTGAATAGGAAATCCCGTGCACGATTCGATCCCGTGAACAGGTTCGGGTTGACAACAACTCAATTCTTTAAGTTTACAAACCATGTCCCCTCCGTTGTAAAGAAAACAGCCCGAATTGTCCCGAATGTATTGGTTGACATATTGAGAACCGAGCGCGACGGCCGTCATCCCTCCTGCGGTCAGAAGAGCTTTCTTACTAAACACTTTATCAAAAGCTTTTTGAAGGGGTTTATTCTTCGCGACGACTTTAGCGACCTCCCCTGCTCGTTTGACAGGAATGTCGAATCGTTTAAATTGTTTAGCGACTTTGCCTCCAGACTTGTTAAAAAATCGCATGTCTCTTGACCCTTGCCGGATTTTCAGAAACCAAGACAATGAACGAATCCAATTGTATTTTTAGTAATCGAAAATTCCTTGTGGGTCGGACAATATTTCGGCGTTTCGGAATATTCTCTGCCTGAACCATCTTCGAAATCCTTATGGATTGCAAATTTATTATCATCGAATGGAATCGGAATCGCATACCAAGGTCGTTGGACCTTTCCTGATTGTGAAGGAAAATTTCTCGTTTCCGAAAAATACTGTCATTTTACCGACGCGCGAGTTCCTGGATAAACATTTCCGACCCGATTTACACGACGTCCAGTTGGACGATCTCACGTTTAAACTCAACCCGTGCATCGAGCACTATATCAACCACCTGTATTCTCAAGACCCGACCGAATTGAAGCGCAATAACGCCATGGATGTGTTTGATCGGCGTTTCCATTACGAACTGCTACGGAATTTAAGTGTTGGCAACACGAACGAAATTGGTTTAGGCGTAAACAATACCACGAAGATGCAAGAAGAAATGATGGTGCATTTCAAGAGCACGCTTCAGCAACGTCTTTGCGGTTTATATCACTATATTAATAATGCAAATGTAGCGACGCTTTTCGACAAGATAAAGGTATGCGACATGGCGAATGGAGGTCTCTTTGTCGACCCCAAAACGGAATTCTCTCCTTTTTACAATTTCCTGCTGGCGCATTGTTTATTCGATTTTCATAAACTACCCAATTTAGACCTCGTTCCCGAAACCGTCATTTCGAATGTCGCGTACAAGAAAGGGGTTGGGTTTTATACGTTAGAAGATATTTGTCACCCTGAACCGATTGTTGTGATGGGAGAAGAAACAGGATCTTCATATCTCTATCAATCCAAATGCATCACGTATCCCAAAGAAACGACTTTAAATAAACAATTGACGAGAAAGGGTTTGCCCGATAATCTCATTATGAAAAATGCCATGCAGTTTTCTGATACGCGGTTCCTAACTTGCTAAATGCGAAATGGTTTGGAGAAAAAAATTGATTTGGTTGGGGGGGTTAAAAAGTCAGTACAGAAAAATTTCTATTATGTAAAAAAGGAAAAAAAAAAACAAAATGGTAATATACCTTGACACAGAATCTGTTTTCATCATGTAGAAGCTTGTACACAGACCACAGCATTAAACGATCTGAAATGAAACTTGAATGGCTTAAATAGATAAGTGAGAACACATTCTTGAAAAAAAATGATGGTCTTGTTGATCGAGTCGGCTGGAAAAAATTTTTAAGATCTATAAAAAAAAAAAAAAAAAAAAAAAAAAAAAAAAAAAAAAAAACTTTTTGTTAATTTTTATCATGTCTTTAGACATGATAAAAATTAACAACCCCCTTCCCTTTTTGTCTGGGAATGTTGTCTCACACTTTCTAAAAATAGACCATAACTCATCCTTTCTAATGACAATCATTCCAAGAATGAGTCACGGTTTGTTTTTCGAAAGAGTGAGACAACATTCCCAGACAAAAAGGGGAGGGTAGTTAATTTTTATCATGTCTAAAGACATGATAAAATTTAACAAAAAGTTTTTTTTTTTGTACTTCTAATCCAGATCATTCAGATCACGACGAGACCTGAGAGCGTACGGTTTATACGCAAATTTACTAAACTTGTTCTTTATAGAACTGGCAGAAACCTCACCTAAATAGACTGGATCCTCATTGCCTTTTACATCCTCAGCCTCCTTCTTAGGCTTCTCTTTCTTGAATGGTTTGCACAGATCTGGATTGATCTTGCTTTTGATAGGAAGCTGGTCTGGATCCACCTTTTCAGTTTTGATTTTCTCTTTATCGAAGGTAGTGGAAATGGTTTCGTTAATAATATTTCTCGAAGAAGGTTCTAAAATATTTAACTGAAACACGGGTTTTTCGATCATATTCAGAGCATCTTCTTGAAAGAGAATCATATCTCTACAAATGCCTCCTACTCTACAATACAAAGCGTCCGTTTCGTAAAAGTACCGCGAATTAATTTTAATATTTAAAATACCAATAAACATATCGTTATTCACAAATTCTTGGTCCAGGGTTTCTTGAAACACGTTTAAAAGGGTCGTTCCATCAAACACTTTGGTTTTGCGTAAACACCATTGATTTTGAGACATCTGAGAATTCAGATCATTTCGTTGACTCATTTGCCGACACGCTTTACAGAGAGAAGGTCTACATTTTTCAATGAAGAACCGACATTGTTCTGAAATCAGCATTTGGGAATGATCGGCGGCCACGGCTTTGGTAATGTCCACCAGAGGAGGACAGAGTTTACATATGAAAGAATGGGCATTCAGATTCCTCTTATAATTAGTAGCGCAAAGAACCCAATACCCCGCTACGAGAATATTATAATGATGATTGAAATCTTTAATATTTTCAATCTGAATATAACCTTTCTCTACGGGATGCTGGAACGGGATCGCTTTAGCTTGAAAATCTTGAAACTGAGGATTGTTGGCTAATATATTTTTCCATTCCCGGCTCACGAGGTTTAACGTTCTCGGGTTATTTTCAACGATTTCGTCAATCCCCGCTTTTAAAATCGGGTGCGCAAGAATACGATCGATTAACTCTGAATATTCCATAGTTCCCCTTTATTATTATTTTATGGACTTCTAAATATCTCGGTCTGTTTCCTCAATTCTTTAGCGTACCGGTCAATGATTTCAATCGTTTGATTCATGCAATAGGTTAAGAATTCATCTTTAATGTAGGCTGTATGCGAACCCTGCCAATCTAATCCTCCTGTCAGAGTTTGTACGTCCCATTTGATGTATTGCAATAAAACATCGGTCCATTCTTTCACAGTCATATTGGATCGAATGCTTCGATCCACGAAATCCAATTTATTCAGCACGGATCTAATATATTCCTCCGACGAAAAAACGGTTTTTCCGTACACGACATCAAATCGTAATCGAAAATAGGACACGTATAATTGATAAAACAGGTCGCTGAGCATTTTGAAATCGGACGATACGGAGGGAGAAGGGGTTGGTTCGGTTTTAATGTGTTCCAATTCCTTTTGCAAGTGGGCGTTTTCGTCCAGACATCGATCTAAAGCGTGTTTGGCCTCTTGTAAATCCAATGACAGACCTCTTACATAGTCTTCGTCGACCGTCGATACGTGCTTTCGTTTATATTTCGAAGTATCGGACATTTCTACATCCTGCGGAGCTACGAGAGCTTTAGCCAGTTGGTTTTCTAAAGTTTGGTTTCGAGACCGAGACACTTCCAGTTGGTTTTGTAAATCTTTCACTTCCCGCTGTAATTCCTCCACTTGATCCGTAGGATACGTAATAGCCGGTACAGTAGTGGGTTCTTTCACTTCGGTAATGTGAGGACGTTCCTCCAACTTCCGTCGGTATAGGTCTCGTTCCTGCTCGAAATATAAAATCACCGAATTCGCCAATTCTTCAATGGGATCCGGTATGTTCGGAAACTGGGCTCGAAGCGTGACAATTTGTTTATAAACGAGATCTTGAAATTGTCGATGCTCGTGAATCACGTTTTGGAGTTGATGGACAACGGCTTGCGGCCAATCTTCCCTCTGATCACTAGGGTCATTCTGAAGGATCGTTTTTAGGAACGTGTTCAATTTCGTTTTGGCGTAGAGGAGGTACTCATTACATTTCGTATAATTACTTTCGACTTGATCGAGTTTCTGTTTCAATTCGAAAAGTTGTTCTTTGGTTTTACGGAGCTCGACTTCACAATCGTTGTGATTCTCGACCTGTCGAGCCCATTCGATCATGCTCGACGCCAAATTATCGAATTGAACGACCGGTATTTCGGGAAAATGACCTTTCAGTTGCGCCAATTGCGTTTCGAGGGTCCTCTCTAGATTTTCTTTGAAATGGAATACTTTTTCAAGTTCCGAGAGAATCTGATCGTAATCCGTGGCCCCAAAATACGCATTCCATTTAGTCCGTATCAGAGTTACCAAATTCGTTTTCAGGACCTCCAGTTTCTTTTCCAAAGCGACGCGTTGCCGTTTTTCATGTTCTAGACTCTGCTGTAATTTTTTATGTTCTTGGCTACGATCCCGATGGAGTTGAGCTTGGATTTGTTGTAGGACCTCGTTCGCTTCGTTCTGGTTCTCAATCGATTGTTGAAGATCGTGCAATCGTTGCAAGAGGCTCGTGTCTTCCATCATGCTTTTAGAGGAAGAAGGGAGACTGTGAAGAACGGAATGAGCTAAATTGTCGGGCGTTAGCGATTGATTTAAATCATTCCCGAGAAGTGTTAATTGGTTCAAAAGCTGGGTTTGCCAATTTTGTAAATACTGGATATACGTTTGAATTTTCTGGAAGAAAAACGTTTTCCAATCTTGGTTCGCACCTAAAGGTTTCCAAAATGAGGGGGGAAGGATCGTCTGTAAAAACGTCATAAACTGCGTTTCGTGGAACTCCTTCATTTGTTTAGCCATTTCGTCTCGAAGAATCGTCTCGATATGAGGATTTTTCTTTTGCAGCGTGTCAAGAACGCGTTGAATACCTTCCTGGAAATGTGTTTAGGACTCGATTTTCCATTTTTGCAGGAGGTCGGTTCGTTCTTTCTGACCTTGCTCCAACTGCTTTTCCAATATCCGTTTTTCGTTTTGACAAAGGGTCAATTGTCCTTTCAGTTCCTCGTTCAATTGCTGGACGTGCTGTTTTTGTTCCGATTGATATGATGTTAAAAACTGGTCGAGGGTTTCTTGTAATTGCTCTAATTTAGATCGCGACGACTCGATCATGAGCTGCTGAGAAGGAGGCGATTCGAGCGGTAAAGTTTCAATGACCGTAGTCGTAGAAGAAGGAGGAGGAAGTTTCAGTTGCTCGATCGTTTCTTGTAAAGCCATTTGCAAAGGGCGGATTAAACTTTCCGTTCGTTGCATCCATTCTTCAAGTCCCGTTTCGTAGCGTTGGTGGAGCATTTGCCATTCGTTCATCAAACGGTTTGGAAACTCGATATTATTATTATTTAATTGTTGTTGTTGTTGTTGTTGTTGTTGTTGTTGTTGTTGTTCTACTATTTGCCTCTGCCATTGTATTTTTTCAGACTCATGCGTTCGAATTTGTGTCTGTAAGGTTTCGTGATCTCGTTTCAATTGCTCCCACTGAGTTTGTAAGGTTTCGTGATTCCGTTTCAGCTGCTCCAACTCAGTCTGCAGGGTTTCTTTCTCCCATGTAAGGCGTTCCAATTGTCGTTGCAAATCCACGACTGAATGCTCTTTTCCGAATCGAGCGGTATTCACATATTGTTCTTTTTCCGCTAGAAAATAACGCATTTCGTTCCTGTGCTCTTGTTGGAGCGTCTCGATTTGTTTCTCAAAAGCTTTCCGATCTGCCTCCAATTGAGTTTCCAAAGAAGTGATTTTGTTTTCCAGGTCCTGCGATTCCATCGGAACAATTTCTTCCAAATGCAAGCCCGAAATGCGAAACAAGAAATCGATGATGCTCGAACTCTTTTTATACAGTTGAGGATAGAGATGGAGTAAAGGTCGACTCAGGAGAAAAGCATCGATCACGTCGTCTCGAAGATTTTGTTTGAGACCATCGACAACATTTAAAGATATAAAAGTGGGGTCGGACTGGTATTGAATAAGACATCGAACCAGTTCTCGTAACATTCTTTTCTTTTTGCTTTTTTTAAATCATTAAAAGGTAGGCTACTTTGTTCAAATCGAGCAACATATATTGATATTTTTCTTCGGAGCGGGACGATAACCAAATCATGACTTCTTTCAAGTAGCGACGATTCTTTCTAAAGTGGGAAACGTATATTTTAAATCCTTCTCGGGTCCATAATTCATTATTTCGGTAAAACGGTAGCCAATAATTACATTGTTCACGATTCACGTCGAGGAACGTTTCATGATGGAATGACGCAATCATGGGCGAAACATACATCACTAAAGACATATTCAAAACGACAAACCAAACACCGGTTAATTTCGTGTCATTAAAAGTAATTTCACAAGTATAAAAGTCCGATGGAATAGAATCCGTATGCAGGTAAGGTGGAAGGGAGCGTTTCCACAATTTATGAAGTTTGGCAGCCAATTGAGCACTCGCAGCTTGTCCCGTTAAATGTATGAAGTGGAGGATGAGCATGGGATGTAAATAGTGATACCAGTTGGACCACGATTCCCAGACGTGCGTATTTCGTTTGAAAAATCGGAGGCGCATGCAATGCTCTAACTGGAAAGGTTCTCTTTTTATGTAGGTCATCGTCAGATCGCTTAAGACGCGAAAAGCCATATTGCGAGGAAGTACTTTCCAGAACAAGGAAAACGGATTGATGGTCGAACAAACAAATAAGGTATTATTTTCATAGGAGACCTTGATAAAATCTCGAGAGGGAAATAAACTTTGTAAAAACTGATCGGTCGTATCTCTAGAGACGTTAATCCAACGAGGATCCTCTTTTGTTCCATGCACGCAAAAGACTAAAGACCCACGAGGAAACGGATAGTCTTTGTCTAAATTTTCTCCTTGGAAAATGAGTCGATTTTCACTGACCACGAGAATGCAAGGTGCTCGAACGAGACCCGGGCTAAAATGTTTCAAAGTATCGACATGGAAGATGGGTAGTTTGAAACGAACAGCTATAAAATAATATTGTCTATAAACATTTCCATACGCTTCCACATAATCCGAAACATTGTAATACTTTTCATTATCCATGACAGAGCTTACTTTATCTCGCCTTCTTCCTCGAAAGGAATAAGTCTACAGAGCCAACTTACACGCTTTATATATACATGAGAGATGACGGATGACGTCATTCAAGGACATAAACAAGGACGTTTATGTCTAGAAAAGTAAAAGCTGGCTGGGAAAAATTTCTCAGATAATCTGAAATGTATATTAAAAAAAAAAAAAAAAAAAAAAAACTTTTTGTTAATTTTTATCATGTCTTTTAGACATGATAAAAATTAACTGTCCCCTCTTTTTGTCAGGGAAGGATGTCTCACTCTCTAAAAAATATACCTTGACCCATTCTTTTATTGGAGTTCTATTTTTAGAAAGGATGAGTCATGTTCTATTTTCCGAAAGTGTGAGACAACATTCCCAGACAAAAGGGGAAGGTAGTTAATTTTTATCATGTCTAAAGACATGATAAAAATTAACAAAAAGTTGTTTTTTTTTTTTTTTAATATCTACTTTAGAATTTTTTTCTGAGCTCTGGCTAGAAAGAACTCTGGTTTATCTATTTAAGATGTGCGAAACGAATTTCACTTTAAATCATTCTGTGCCGTGAATTCAACAGTATATAGGAACAGACTTTATGAAGGTAAAAGTGCTCAGTTTATTTATTCTTTAGAGGAGCACGTGGAGATTTTATAGGATATTTACTTACAAAGCATTGCTTGTATTTTTTTAAGAAATATTAATCAAGTTAAAGATATATAATCATGTCGCAGAGCCTCCATTATTTAACAAGGATTAATTCGGTTGGAGATGCGCCCAACGATGCTTACATTTTCTACCAGATGTCGGGAGGAATCTTTTACTGTAACCGAAAAGACTACGCACAATTTTCTCGATTTTATACTCGAACGTCTGCCGAAAATCTTTTTTTAACGATGGATCTTTGCTCGACGACCCATCATTCCCTTATCCTAGATATTGATATTAAAACCGAATGCGATGCATCCCTTCCTTCATCTATGCTCTACGATTATGTAGATTCTGTTATTCTCTCAACCTTAAAATTTTACTTTTTATCCCTTAAGCATTTTACTTTTATTGTGGCTGTTCGTCCAGGAGGTGGTATTCATGTCCATTTGCCGGAAATCTCGATCGCTCATGATGATTATATTCAATTCTGCAGCCAACTTCAACCCCGGTTCTATCACGAAACATCTGAATTTATTTTCCAGTTGGACGTTTTAGCGAATGCGACGCTTGTGAATTCCTCCAAGCCCTATACGAATAAATACGAACCCATGCTGATTATTTATGTAGACGAACAAACCACCTGGCGTTTAGATTTGACCAATCCCAATGCTTTCAGCATGCGATTGTTAGGCATTCAATCAAAATTTAAACGTCGCAAGGATAATACCAATTCCTTTTTTCGTAAACTGCTCCACCTCCAGCCAATGGATATTCAAAAACAACTTTATGAATATATGATGCCTGTGGTGACACTGTACGATCCTTTGTATCGAGTATCGTATCCCACGCTTATTAGCAAAGATGAGGAAGCTGGACCCGACGATGAAAAAGTGGCTACATTTGTGTATAAACTAAAAACCCCGATGTATATTTACAAAGGGAAGGATTTTGGAACCGAAGGTCATCATTGGTTAAAAACGTTTTACTTTATCAAGTTTAACGGGTTTGTGATTTCAGACTTTGAATCGAATAACCGGGCTCTAAAACGATGGTACCGGGAAAGTCACAATTCTATCGTCATCGAAAACGACAAAAAGTTAGACAATCCTAGTTTGCATTCCGATCCCAATCCGCTTCGTACGATTATGCAGTACAATCAAGGTTACTATTTTTTACCTGTCTTTTGTGCCTTGTGCCAACATTTACGATTGTCCTCCAATACACTCGCATCCCATTTGCGTACGATATTAGAATCTCACGAACTCATAGATTCTGTGGAAAAAATCAATAGTAAAATTATAGATATCATTTCCCAAGATTTTACTCTCGACACGATCCTCTTTTGTGGTTCGAATCTCAATCCTAAAATTTACAAATTTAAAGATAAACTGGAAGCTATTATCAAAACCATGAAAGGCGTTATTTTATATTCGGTGTCTGGAGATCAGCTCGTAGAACAAATTCATCGAATTCAAGAGCGATATTTTCCGATTCTCGTCATTACCATGCACAATTCCTGTAAGAAACCTCAACGTTATATGTGGAATAATATCCACGAGTACTGGCAAGAAGTGCCCCACCAGATAGAAATTCTAAACCTGATGAATGCCATCTGGTCCTCCATTCAGGCCTATGCTCGGAATCAGTTTGCCGATAAAACTAAAAACATGTGTCCTTTCACAGACATTATGAAACAGGTCAACATTAATTATGTGGTCTCGTCCATTCTGAGTCGAACCAACATTGATCGTAAAATCATTCAAATGGATCGACATAAATGGCATATTCGAACCCACGATGGGGTTCTGAATCTCTTGACGGGTCATGTAGGAGGGACGGTTCCGGAATTTTACCTATCGGATCGACGTCTGGGCATCAATTTTAGTCGACACGAGTTGATACAATTTTGATATTCACGATCCGGATTTGATAGCCATCTATCGTTTATTAACCGACCGTAAATTTTTTCTACAATACCTGAAAAGCTGTTTTCTCGACCTCACGGACGATTTACTGGATACGCTGCGGGAAAAAGGGCGCGAGTTTCATGACAAACTAGAAACCAACCCGCTCATTCAAAGCATGCTTCATTTTTATGTGCACATGTGTAAATATACGTGTTTCGAATACGATCTGTTCATGTACCTTTTAGATGTCCTGGCCAGTCTTCTCATTGCGAACAATTACGGTCGCAAATTTTTTATTTTGAAAGGCAACACGCGCAATGGAAAAAGTAAATTCTTTCAAATGATCTCGGAGGTCTTTGGAGGCTATAGTCATGGTATTCGAGCGTCAATTTACAAACGACGAGTGGTCAAGGACTATCAGCCCAACCCGAACTGGCCTCTTCGTTATTTTGTTGTCGGGTAGTGACTGTTGAAGAAATGTCGGGAAAATTAAACGAAAACCTCGTGAAAGAAATCACGGGTAATTCGACCACCAGTTTTCGGAATTTGTACGAGCAAAATGTAGGAGCGATTCCCAGTGCCAAACTCATGGCTTCTACCAATACGTTCCCAGTGTGTACGGCCACAGAGGCGTTTAATGATCGCGTGGTAGCAATTCCTTTTGACGCCGTGTTTACGAAAAATGCTCCATCCCTCACCTCAGAACAAGTGATGCAGGATCAATATTTACTCGAAACCAAAGATTCTATCGTCGAAGATTCCTATAAAGGTTTCTTTTTAATGATTTATCTGCATCTGGCCCACAATATTAACATGGAGGACGGCATGATCCGTTACCGTTCCGAACCTGAAATATTAGTAGAATTCAAAAAAGAATTTCTATCTTCGATATTTTTACACAATTCAAACAGTATGCCGATGTACAAATCATTCCCGGTTCTGTTACGACCTTTAACGAACTGAAATCGGCCATTCGACAATTTTTGAAAACGATGCGCGACACCTCCATCCACGAAACGGAACTCATTATGCGTTTCAATGATGAATTTGGACATTTGAAACGGACCGAAATGGATTTCAGTTCCTTTTCAGCCGAAAATAATATTTCCTCTTCTTTGGATATAGTAGAACCCCTTCAGTTTGAAAATGCCGAATTGAATTCGTCTCTCAAACGAAAGCATGACGACGAAGAGGGAGAACACTCAACCACGAAACATTTAAAAGTGGACGATGAACCCATTGATCTGCCTCAGCATAAAAGACAAGTTATTTATTACGATAATGTTATCATCAAAAATCTGAAAAAAGACAAGAATTACTAACCTTTTTACATATGCATGAGGTAGGTTCCCAACATTTCATTGTGTAATGACTTGGAAAAAACAAAAGTTCACTGAAGAAAGCCAGATTTCAAGATGTTTCTTCTTCAAAAACACAGAATCATGTGAAGTGTAACTCGCAATGCTGAAATATATAAGTGAGAGTCCATTCTTAAAACATGGTGATGTCCGGTCAATCGAGTCGGGTTGGAAAAATTTCTAACAGCTGAGAAAAAATTCTAAAGATTAAAAAAAAAAAAAAAATACCCCCTTTTAGTCTGAAAATTGATGTCTTCAATTTTTCGAAAATTGAAGACATCAATTTCGGAAGAAAAAGGGGATTTTTTTTTTTATAATGGAATTTTTTCTCAGCCAGCTTCGAGTCATTCTTTCTCTTCTCACTGACTATATATAAGAATGTTGTTCTTACAGTCCTGGTATTGACATTAACGTAGCTGCTAGAATAAAAGCCATTGTAGGTATTTCAGCTAAGCACAAACAGAGGAATGGAAACAACTTTTTAAGAATTTCTTCAACGGGTACCGTGGATTGATAAACGCAGTTTCCTGCAGCATCGCATGTGCGTTTATAATGTTCTGAGAGAAGATACTTGTACTGTTCAAAATAATTCCAGGGAATGAGGACTTTTCCACTACATGTTTTAGCAAAGTAGATTTCACCTTGGGCATCTTTCAGGACGTAAGGTTCTTCATTTTTCACTAAATAATATTCGTTCCCTCTGAAATCCACCGGGTATCGTTCTTTTCCGTCCGCGTATTTGGCCAGAACGAATTCGTTTTGAATTTGAATAACGAGGGATTTTTTACGTTGTAGAGGATATTTTTCATTTCCTTTGCGATCTTTGGCATAATATGGAAGGCCGTCTCGAGTTTTAGCGAAAGGATCACCTTTGTCGGGATAGATTTCCCCCTTTTGGGAGTGAATGGCATACCTTTCATGAACATATTCACTTTTCACAAAGACTGGATCTTTTTTTCGATATTTGTAATATTCGCTACCATATCGATTCGGATAAAATTCCATTATATTGCTTTATCTTTTCAAAAATAAATTTCTCGTCTAATGATTTTATTTTTACTTTTCTTCGTGAGCATGTTTAGCTAATAAATATTGATGATATTTATTGCCGTGCATTAAATAATCCATTGTGATCCAAGTATATTTCGGATTCGCGAGTAGTGCGTAAAAATATAAGAGATAGATGCAAGTGATATGGTAATGAGCAGAATCTTTAGGAAAAAACTGACTGGCCATTTTGCGAATAGGGTCTAAGACTTCTTCATTCGATAAAATAAATTCTTCATCATTCCATTCCAGGGCATTAAACAGGGGCTGCTGATCGATTAAAAGATATAGGTGTCCATATTGCGACATATTATCTAACACGTGACGGATATGAGCAACGGCCTGTGATTGAAAATCTCGAACGAGTCGAGGCGTAATCTCAAAAAATAAATTCAGAAACCGGTACGTCGCTTGATAGTTTTCAAGTTGAGGATTTTGCCCAATCACGAATCGAATGAGTCGATCAATCGGTAATTGAATAGTTTTCAAAACAGAAATATCGTAATACTCTGCCATGCTTGTTTAATCCTTCGAACCGAAGGAAAAAAAAAAAAAATGAATCATTCAACCTTTCTTCCATGGCGAATCACCGAACGGTTCAATCGACAAATAGGTCCCTCCTTTCGATATATTGTTCTTATTTCCCATACTGCCACGTTTAATTTGGAAAGAGATTTAAAATCGACCTTGGGTCTTCAATCTTGGTCCTTAATACAATTTCTACAAAAGTTTCGTCAACATCGAGTGGGTATATAATATATAACTCTGTTCACTCGCAAGTATAAGATACGTCTAGGACCTATTGCAGTACAAGTATCAGAGCGGATTTGTTTCCAACAATTAAAGAAAAAATATGGAACTCAATCCATCCACTTAGTTGGAGCCACCTATCTAAAAGGCAAATTGAGAGATTTTCATGTGATAACCGTAGAGGATTTTAGATTCAATGTTCTCCTGAAACAAGATGACCGATAAAAATAAAACATGGAATCCTATATCGTTCTCAATTTCGAAGGTTTCGAATTGAATGGTGATCCTCTCGCCAAAGAACTTAATCTTTCTTATAATGATGACTTTTCCGACTATATTATTAAAGAAGTGGCTTATATCACCCATGATCGTTCCCAAGGCATTATCTACGTGGAACCACCTATACCGTGGTCTGAATTATCCTATTCCGCCAAACAAAGTATATCGAGTGTTCATTTACCGTTAGCGGATATAACGCATGGCTTTTCATGGAATGAGGGTCATTTGCCGTACGATCAATTAAAACCGTTTCTCGTAGCTCTAACGGCAGGATATAAAAACATTTACTGCCCTCATTATTGGAAAATTAATGTTTTGTACCAGATACTGGCCCGTCCTATTTATTTCAATTTCGTCTCCAAGAACAAGGAGGCGTTTCATACCGCGCCCATACCAATGAACTATGAATACTCATCGTTTTGTCCGAAACATATAGGTCGGACCAAATATTGTGCTTTCCAAGAAGCTTTGTTTTATTTTCATCGCCTTCAAGAGTACAAGAAAGAAACCTTTCCGTTTATCATTCATAAATCTTTAGAAAAAAATGAAAAAGAAAGAGACTTACCTCCAACATTATCCAACACGTTATAGAATACTTTTTTTTTCTTTCCCCATGAATGAGTCAACTAGGATCTAGGTGGGTCCCTCTTCAACAGCACGTACACATTTGAAGCGAAACTCGAAATGCTTAAATAGATAAGAAAGAGTTCATTCCTAAAAAAATGGTGATGACTTGTTAATCCAGTCGGCTGGAAAAAATTTCTAAGAGCTATTAAAAAAAAAAAAAAAACTTTTTGTTAATTTTTATCATGTTTTCTAGACATGATAAAAATTAACTATCCCCTTTTGTTTTCAATGATATCTCACCATGTTTCTAAAAATACACCATGACTCATTTATTTCTTAGAATTTTATTTTTAGAAAGGGCGAGTCATGGTCTAATTTTCGAAAGGGTGAGACATCATTCCTAGACAAAAAGAGTAGATAGTTAATTTTTATCATGTCTAGAAGACATGATAAAAATTAACAAAAAGTTTTTTTTTTTTTTTTTTTTTTTTTTTTTTTTTTTTTTTTTTCAGCTTTGAAAAATTTTTTACAACCGACTGGATTGAAAAGACATCCCAATCTTTTTAAGAATGGATTGTTTCAGATATTTTTATTTCTCTCACGACTTTAGTTTTTAAACAGTATATTAATGCAGATTAGGAACGCAAGTATGGCCAAGATACCTATCATAGAAAGAATGATTTTAGTCCAATTGGTGGTGGATTGATGATTATTTTCGTCAGACTGTATCGGGTTGGCATATATTTTCTTCTTTCTTTTCTTCTTTTTCTCTTCCTCTTCCACTGGATCTTCCTGTCCTGGAAGACCGCTTTCCACTTTCTCGACTACTTTACCCTCCGAGTTATTATATATAACTTTATAGGGTTGGAACCCGTGTCGAGAAGCGCGTTTAGATCTCAAATTGGTCAAATAATCCATCGGTTTCGAATGCGATCGGTACAAGTAGCCTATCAAATTTTCGGGTTCAATTCTAGGGTCTCGTATAAACGCAGGCATCCAGGGCTTGTCATTTAAATTGGGAACAATGATGATTTGATCACACGTGATGGGGTATCCACTCGCAAAGATTTGTTCCTCACTCACTTTCTTGAACTGGACAATGTACTCGTTATTGTATCGATCGACCGGGTAGTAATATTCACCCAATTTATTTTGAGCGTACCGGTTTCCTAAAGGTTTTTGGGTAATGCGCTTATCGGCATGAATAATTTCCGGATAGATTTCATTATTCTCTGCATCTTTGGCGTATCGTTTCACGGCCGGATCTTTCATCAATTGATCGTACGATCCTTTGTCCGTCACTAAATATCGTTCGTTGCCGTGTTGATCGACCGGGTAAATAATGACCCCGTTCTTATCATGAGCATAAAAGAATTCTTTCAGCCTCGTCATGGCGAATTGACCGCTGTCCGGGTAAATTTCGCCTCCATCCGCTTTCCGCGCATACACTTGGTTCTGATCGGTATCTCTTCCAAAGATGACTTGCTGAGTGAAAGGGTGAAGGATTTGATAAAATTCATCGCCTGTAGCATTTTTAGGATAGATGGGTTTACCCTGAGAATTGATAGGATAGAACGGAATACCGTTTTTATCGAAGGCGTAAGACATGTATTCGGGCTTGTATCGTCGGCGAACAAGGGATATTTTTCATTTCCTGTCTCATCTTTAGCATAATAATACCGCCCGTCGGCATCTCGAGCAATCATGTCGTTCCCAAACAAATCTTTGGGATACATCTCGGCCCCGGAATGCTCTTTGGCATAAATTTTTTCGACCCTGGTACTTTAGAAAGAAGGCAAGTTATTGATTTTTCCATAATACTCTTCAAATTTTTTTCTCCACCGATATACACGGGTTTTTTAGCATAATGGGGAACTTTATATTTGTCTAGGGCATATAGTAGACTGGGATCGTCAGTGGTAATATATGTTTCAAATTCCCTTCGATCCTTTCTATATCGCTGATTTCCAAGATTGTCGACTGCATAATACTCATCTTTTGCCATCGAAGATCCTTTGGTAATCGTTTTGCTTTATTCGTCATTGTCGTCGTGGTAAATTCTCGGATAATATTCGTCCAAGTTTTCATCTTTCGCATAAATGCCTCCTCCTAAAGCATCTAAGGCCGGTTCGTCCCTATTTCCAATTCGAATATATGTTTCGAGACCGTTGAGTTGCTTGGGATAGTATTCGTCCCCACTCGCTCTCTTAGCGTAATAAGGGGTTCCATCGATGTTCCTAGCCGGCATTTCATTGTGCAAACGATCTCGAGCGTAAATTTCATCGTTGAATTCGTTTACGGGATAATATTCACCTAGCGTATTGTTTCGGAAATACATTTCGTCCTGATCCGGAGAGAGTTCAAACAGCGGTCGTTTTGTGACGAGATTAAACGGGTATTGGAATTTATTGTTCTCTAAGGGAATATAGATCCGTTGACCGTTGGAATCGAGAGGGGCATATTCGATGGGGAATTGATTGACATCGAGTTTTCGAGCGTAGTAAGGCTTTTGATGCTCGTCTTTGGCAAAATAGGGTCGATGGTGCTCGTCTAAAGCATAGATTTGTTCTTTGGTCTGAGGATTTTCCGGATACCATTCTTTTCCTCCGTAGAACAGATACACCATTTTTCCGTTTTCCATGGGAAACATGGGTTCCCCATCACTATCAAATCCATACACGGGACGGTTTTGGGCGTCGACGGGTAAAATAGAACGGTTCAGATGATCGACGGCATAGACAGGGGTTATTTTACCGGTGATGGGAGAGATTTGTTTTGCAAACACAATATTTCCATCGGGATCCAGCATATAAAATTCATCTCCTTGTCGATTTTTAGCATAAATCGGATTGCTTGGAGGGTGACTGTTAAGGGGGTTGTCAACGACTGGGTCTCCTACATGATTAGGAGGAGCTGCTTCCATTCGAAGCAATTTTCGTTCCGCTTTATCAGATTTGGATTTATCCCTTCGAACCATTTTTTTAATTAATATGAGTTACTTTATTATTATCTCTTCTCTTCTGACTCAGAACAAAGAAAACAAAAATATGGTATCGATCCTCTTATGGATTTTATTATTTCTCTTTATCCACCATCCCGTTTATAATGCTTACCAGAATATTACGTATCGGACCCTTTATTACGAGACATTAGGTCAAGAATAGAGAAGAAGAAGAAAACAAAACTAATGGATTCCTTAACATTAGGAACGCTTTTAGTCGCTGGAGCGTATACGTCCTTCGTGATCCTGTTTTGTCTCATTTTAACACAAAGCTGGTTCTTTCTCCTTTTTCTCCTCATCAACGGACTCATTTTTCTCTTTCTGGCTTTTGGATACATTCGCAAGCTGACGATTTTTACAACTTTCGGCGAATTGCTCGGCAGTTTGGTGCAAAATAAAGACGTGGGAGATTGGTATTGCCGTTTTCGTCAATGGTGGTTTAAGTAAAGAGAATGGATGCTCAAACCTTTAAACGTTTAAAACGAACTTATTTAGAAGATGAACCGATCGTTTCGAACGAACTCCAAGAAAGCCAGGCTCGTGTTTCACCGTTCGTGGCTCATAAAATTCATGAACTTTTACACTTCAGAACCCCTTCTTCTCCACCTCCTCCTCCGGGTATTGACGTCACCCACTTTACGACCGCTTTCCGAGAAGAAGAGCCCCAACAACGATTAGATGAAGTCGTCGTCACCTATTTATTATTCATGGCCAATTTAATGAACCAAGATAAATGGGGACGTTTCTACGACCTGGAGCTTGGGTAGGCGAATACAGTTGGATTCAACTCTTTAAATTGACCACGTACTGCGTGTTAACGCTCCTGTACCGTATTCGATGGAAAAGCGAATACTTTTTCTTTTTAGACGAAGCGGTGATTGAATTACTCCAGGGGAAAAGTCAGGCGATTCGAGACTTGATGACCCGGATCGGCATTTCCGTATCCCCACAACCTTTTTCAGCCGAAGATTATTTTCATCACATCAATTACCACAACACGTTGGTCTTTGGTCCTTATTACTGGCGGCTTTTACATTGGATGGCCGAAGCGTTTTCAGTTCAGGACGAGCAGGACGAGGATATTCGTCTCGCGAAAACTCTTTGGAGAGACTTTGTGACAGAATCTTTATATCGAACTCTCCGATGCGGGATTTGTGTGTATCATTACTTATCGAAACTCAAAACGTATAAAGAATGGTTTTTAGGAGAACACTTTGCCCACGTCTGGTTTCAATTTCATAATGAAGTGAATGCCAGTCTTCAAAAGCCACCTTATCCTGAATCGGAATTCCAGAAAGATCAAGAATATATGCGAGCTGCGTTATAAAAATAAAGAAGCATGGGATCTTTTCTGACTCGTCTCGGGAATCAAGTATGCGGAACAACCAGCATGGGTTCCATTCAAGATCTTTTCAAGAAATGTCAAGATGCACCCGTGACCGTTGTATTAGGTAATTTAGGAAGGCATCCTTCCCTCTTATCCTATC
The DNA here is from genome assembly GCF_044657685.1 of Stegodyphus dumicola. Taxonomy (NCBI): domain Eukaryota; kingdom Metazoa; phylum Arthropoda; class Arachnida; order Araneae; family Eresidae; genus Stegodyphus; species Stegodyphus dumicola. Next base: position 212,263,760 of record NC_140773.1, on the reverse strand, counting down.
ATTTGGAAACCCTTTTTGTTCGACATCATAAAACGGTTCATATTCTTCTCGACGATTCCAACGATTGGTTCGTCAGCGGGTTAGATCCGTCTTACGAATGCGACGGCACGCATTGCGATCTTCTCATCTGGATCGAACCGAATTTTGGAGACTCGGTGGTCAAACCAGCCTATGCAGATCGTCTCATTGTTTTCACGAGCCATCTTCATCTCAATTTATCTAATTGTCAGTTACTGAATTATCATTTAGGCGATCGCTACGACCTTCCTTCCAGTACCATGAAACCGTGGATCGAAGATGAGGCTGAAATATATCCACACAATGAAGTGCTGTACCCAAGGAAATATCAAACTGGGAGATGGTGGAAGCAAGTCGAGAATGAAATGGATGTTGTCTTTCATTTGAAACTGTGTCGGACAGCTCAAGAATGCTATCTCAGCATGTTAAACGCTCTCGAGATTGTTGGAAAGTATCGTCCCAAAACCTGGCGATTCCTTCTTTCCGAATATATGAAAAAGTCATTGGCTTTAAATCTTCGGATGGGATTAAAGAAATGGGATGAATATCAGTCCCAATCCATTCCATCGGTTCGAGTCCAATCCCTACATCCGTCATCGGCTAATTTACTCAAACCCATCTATGGTCTCGATTCCTTTTTCCAGTCTCAATTAGTTTCCTCACTTTGGTTTTCTTCCTCAGGTTCGATTGATTCTGTTTCCTCCTCCTCTTCCTCATCAGAAGTTTCCCAAGGTCCCAATAATTCATACATGAGTAAATCATCTAAATCAGCCTCATCGTCTGAAAACCTGATGCGGTTTTCATAATCGTAAATTACATCATATAAAAAAGAACGTCGCAAAGGCAGAAACATAGAAATTAATTTCTGCAGGGCATCTTCAATCGGTTCTCGGCAGACAGGACACGTCAATGCTTTTTCTCTCCAAATGTCAATACATTTCGTGTGGAACTGATGTTGACACGTTAAAGTAGAAATGGTTTCTACATCTTAGGCAATGAGTTCGTCTAAGCAAATTGGACAACATTCGGCCATTTTGTTTCTACTTTTTCTTCTTCGTATTATAAATATTTTTTTTTGATTCAAAAACCTATTAAAAAAATTATAAATAAGTAAGAGTTCTTCATTATACCAAAAATAAAAGAAGCATCATGTCTCCCTCAAAAACTAGTAAATTAGTCTTCTCTATTTATGAAAATCAATATGAAACTTGGTGTTTACAAATGCATAAAGATCTAAATCATACCGAAACACTTCAAGAATATCACCAATATCTTATCGATCAAAAACAACGTTCCGCGAAATATATTTCAAATGCTTTAAATGCTATTCGACGAAAATGGTTCTTACCTTCTGCAGATGAGGTGGTGGTCAAGAAACCTCGTCGTCGAAAACACCAACGTTTTACAGCAGAGCAGATGAATCAAATCCGTAATCACTGTCTCTCCAATTATGAAACAGATGAACTGTCGCTGATAGTCTTATTACTTTTAGAAACGGAATTGAGGATGATTCACATCTTGGGCTATCTAAACGATGATCCAGAGAAACGAAAAGCGTTTGCGTCTAAATCTTTAGAAGTCTATAAGGATCCAAATCAGATAAAGTTATTCCAGTTTCTATTCAATGCTCCTCCATCCAAACTATTTGGAAAAAATCATTACCAGTATTTATTTAATCTAAAGCGACGATTGAAGAAACAGTATAACATCAAAGGGGCTTCCTTCGAAATGCTGAAGCGGTCTCGATATCTCGTGAAAGCAAAGGCGGAAACGAATGAATCAGAACCCAGTGAGTGAAACTTATATATCGACTTATATATCGTTATCAACATCTCCAAAAAAAGAAAGTAAAACCGACCGACTGGTGGAAAATATTTCTCAAAAAAATCTAATGTGGTATTAAAAAAAAAAAAAAAAAAAAAAAAAAAAAAAAAAAACTTTTTGTTAATTTTTATCATGTCTTAGACATGATAAAAATTAACTCTACCCTCCTTTTTGTTTGGAATGATGTCAACATGTTGTCTAGACATGTTTCTAAGTATAAATTTCCAAGAAAAGCATGATTCATTCTTAGAAATCTATTTTTAGAAAAGGTGACATCATTCAAAATAAAAAAGAAGGTACAGTTAATTTTTATCATGTCTAAAAGACATGATAAAAATTAACAAAAAGTTGTTTTTTTTTTTTTTTTTTTTTTTTACTATCAAATTTTTTTGAGAAATATTTTTCAACAGTCGGTCGGTTTTACTTTTCCATTTGGAAATAGATCTGTTGATATAACAATGTATAGGAGATGGATCTGTTGATAACAAAATATTATACACCAGTCGTGAGTCTTACTTTTCCATTTTTGCGTACTGTATTTATTTTTATTTTAAGAATCATCTAATTCCTTCTACTTCGTCTTTGTCGTCTCATTTCTCTCCAAAATGCATTCGGTCGACCAAAATAAGGGTTGACTTCCCGTTCTTCATCATCTGAGGTAGGTGAACGTTGTCTAGGTGTATCCATATAAGCATAATCTCCCACTAAATCTTCTCTTCTCTGTCTTCTGGGTCTCGTCTGACTGGTACTAGGCCCTGAAAAAATGAGACCATGGCCTCCCAGATCGACTAATTCTTCTTCGGGTCTTCGTCTTCGTCGTTGCCTTGGCGTTTCTTCCACCTCTGGTTCTTCCTCCTCCTCCTCTTCATCCGAATCTATTCTTAAATGTTCCATTTGCAATGTTCCGCTTGTGAAATAGAGCATATCATCCTGGCTGATACGAGTCCGACAGGTCGGGCATTTCTTTTTACCATACTCTCGAATCCATTTCTTTATACATTTAATATGAAAGGAATGCTCACAATCGAGATTGTAGACTTTATGGCGTTTCGTTTCTTTGAAGGCCTTCAAGGAAATTCCACAGATTTCTTCCTCTGCGTCTGCCATTTTTCCCAATGATTTACTTGATTATGACATATCCATCTCTTCGCCATCTACGTTTCTTCTTCCTCCTCCTCCTTGACTCCTTCTTGACGAGAGGGAACTTGAGATTCCTTCGTCGCTACATTGAGTAACATTCTCAATTCTTTTTCCATATACCCGTCGGAACATAAGAACAGTTTCACCATTTCCATCGTCCAGAAAATTTCTTCGTCGGATTTTTCAAATTTGCGTATTTTCAAGGCCACTTTCTGTACAAGACGGTAAAATTTCTTACCCGTCGCGATCGAACCTTTCACTAATCCTTTACCTTTGAGATTGGAAATAATAAACCCGGTCCCGAAAAGATATCCGAGGTACTCATCAATTTGGGTGGCTTTTTTCGTCGTCTCTTCGTCTTCTTTCGGAACAAACAGGACGTAGGGGAAATTTTGTTTGAACGCAAACTGCTTTATTCGATCATCCGCTTTTCCTAGGAACACTTTCGCTAAAAAGGTTTCGATTCGACTCATTTTTTCAATAAATTCTAGTGATAAGGCATCGCACGTGCCGCCTTGTTGAATCTCTCGAAGGAGGTAGTAGAATTCTGTATTCCGATGGTACGTAATTTGAGAAGTGACCAGTTTTCGCAATTGCTGGGTCAAGAACGATTCTTTGAAGAAGAAGGGGCGACGACAAATGCGAACTCCAAACTCAAACACGAAATTCGCCACCACGTTGAGTTCGTTCCGGCATAAATTGCAATAAATCATGACGTGCACAAGATCAAATAGGGTCGTGTAAGGAGAATAACGAGCCCGAATTTGATTCGAGGCTTTCATTTCCAAACATAATTGATAAGCGGGATCCTTTTCAACATCCTTGGAAGTAGGAGGTAGAAGGAACGAAGCATCGTCGCCGTCAGATATTTTTACGTAGGGAGCTAGGACTTTGTGATAATAACTTAAGAAATTGAAAGGTTGGTCCTCGTCTTGATGGACATTTTCCATGAGTGATTTCATGTTGGTGAAAAGAGCGTGCAGAGCCGCTTTATCGACTTGGGAGTGATTCTCTTCATTGGCGATTTTTTCAATATGCTAGGCGTATTCGTCCATGTATTCGATCATGAACCGTTCGAGCGATTCATACGATTCAAAAGGTTCGGCCTGGGATCGAAAAGGGGCATTCACGCATTGTAATAATCGAATCCCGTTTAATAAAATACGTAACGTGACGGAAACATTACGGATCGGTAAAATACCAGGAATCCCTATGAGAGGAAATGTGCAGGGTACGTTCAAATCTCCCGTCCAATTCGCATATTCTCGAGCTAGACGAGCTGATAAGAACGGATCACTGTCATCAGGAAAGGACGCTTGTAAAATAAAAGCATACGCATCTTGAATATGATCACATTCCGTGCACTGCAATTGACCTTTGACACCTGCTACGTTTTTATCGGGACCGTGACACGTTGAAATGAAATCGAGGAACATGGTAACCAAGATCCTACTTGTATTATTCTTATTCTTATCATGCCGTATACACCTATTGAAATAAGACGGGAAATTCGTCGTTCGTATTATGAACGAGGGCAAACGGTTCGTCAAATTGCTCGACACTTGAATGTCGCTCCTTCCACAGTCCAATATTGGATCTCCCGCTCCTCGGAAAATGAGGAGAACTATCAAACCAAACACAAATCCGGCCGACCTCGAGCCACGACCCAAGAAATGGATCAACGTATTTTTGAAATGTCGACGAGTGATCCCTTTTTACCCGCGACGGATATTGGTCGTCGATTACAAGTGCCTTGCACCGCTCAAACGGTTCGTCGTCGATTAAAAGAAAAAGGATTAGTGTCGCGCATCCCCGTCCGAAAAGATTATTTGCGGGAGATTCATCGTAAACGACGCTACGACTTTGCTTCTCAGCGTGCGGAATGGACGGTCGACGATTGGTCCCGGATTATATTTTCCGACGAGAAAGTATTCAGTTTGATCGGGTACGGTCCTATTCGCGTATGGCGGCCTCGACAGGTCCTGCGTTATCAAGACGAACGTTATTTTTCTTCTGCGTTAGAAGGCCGTCAACGTTCCGGCCGTTTTAATCTCAGTGTCTGGATTTGCATGAGCGGAAAATTTCCCAACCAAATCCGTCGAATCGGGATCCAGCATTTAAATGCCGACTATTACCTCTCTAATATTTTAGAGCCGGTGCTTCTCGATCATAGTCAACCTCCCGATGTTTCTTTAAACCCTTTGATCACCGAACACCGTCTCTTGTTCATGCACGATCTCTCTCCGATCCATACGAGTTTACGCGTCACACAATGGATTCGAGAACATGAAATTCCTATGGTCGAAGACTGGCCTCCCAAAGGAGCTGATTTGAATCCCGTCGAAAATGTTTGGGCGGAATTAGAACGTCGATTAGCGAATCGGGTAGCTCGAAACCGATTGGAATTATGGGACTTGGTCCGCGATGCTTTTTATAGTTTGGAAGAAACTTATTTTGAAACATTGATCGCGTCCATGCCTCGACGAATTGCATCTGTCATAGAACACAGAGGAGGTTGGACAAAATACTAATCATCATCTATAAAAAAAAAGACACTTCATTTGGTTCTTCAATGAATATATTTATTGACACCATATTTCACTATTTGTTGCAGGGCGATCATAGCCATAAATCGATGACAATATTTCGTTCCACAATACTCACATTGCTGTGGACGACGAGAAGGTTTATGGCTTACTGTCCATACAGATTCAACACGGAGCAATTGATAAATTTTTTTTCGACAATGTTCATTCGTGACATACAGTCTTTGAATATGAAGTTTTCGCAGATCCTCATTCAATTGCTGAATCCATTTGGTATGCGGTCGATACGTTTTCATGTCTCTAGAGGCAAACCGGACACTGTTTGTCAGAGTGTATCCATCAGACGTGATGGCCAGCACACCTATGACACTCGGATGAATTTCAGTTCGATATTTCTTTTTTTTAGTAGAAGAAGTAGAATGAGAAGAGGAGGGAAGATCTTCTTCGATTGTAGAACGCATGTGTGGTGGAGAGGATTGGTCCATTATTTCTGAATAATGAGAGGAAGAAGACGAAATGGGCGATAACGGCGGATTGAAATTCAGAGAAGGAGTATCACGAATTGGATTAGGTTTCTTCTTTTTGATCCTACGGCGGACAGGTGGAGGAGAAGGAGTTGGCGATATATCAGACCACGACGTGATATACTCATTCTCCGAAGAAACACATTCATATAAAGGCGAAGAAGGTTGCAAGTCCAAACAGGGTTCATCATCGTCTTCACACGTCATGATTAAGTCTCCCGTAGCCATCTGTTCTCGACCTATCTGCTCAAGAAAATGAGCCGCGATTCCTTCTGCAATCGTTTATATAGAGAAAGAGTGAGAGGGGGGAATGAAAGTAGGTAGGAGTAAAAAAGATAAGTCGTTGGGAAAAATATTTCTCTCAGAAAAATTTTAAACCTTAAAAAAAAAAAAAAAAAAAAAAAAAAAAAAAAAAAAATTGTTAATTTTTTCATGTCTTTAGACATGATAAAAATTAACTATACCCTCTTTCTCAAATGATGTTGATAACCTGTTGTCTCGATATGCTTCTAAAAATAGAACATGACTCATTTCTTTCTTGGAAATTTATTTTTAGAAACATATTCGAAAGGATGAGACATCATTCTCAAACAAAAAGAAGAGAGAGTTAATTTTTATCATGTCTTAAGACATAATAAAAATTAACCAAAAGTTTTTTTTTTTTTTTTTTTAAGGCTTATACATTTTTTCTTGGCTCTCAGAAATTTTTCCCAGCCAACTCGATGGACAAAACCATCCAATTTTTTAAGAACGGACTATTGCTCATCTATTTAAGCATTCCGAGTTTCGCTTTAGTTCAATCCGTGTTTCCTTTTAGAATGAGTGTGTGCTCTCCAACATGGTTCTACCCTCTCTTCTCAAGAACCCCGTCCAGTGAAGAATTTAAGGATATCTCCTACCTATCTATCAAAGAAGCTACGCGTAAATTTAATAGAGTTGAATTCAATATGAGTTTTTCTAACAGTTTTCATCAATGGATATTCACAAAATTAATAATAAACGCGGAACCACCCGTTTTTTATGAACACAGATTAACGAAAAGAAATGCTTTACATTTCGCTATTTTGTTCTCAATGGATGATATCGTTCGGCAACTGATTCTTCTTGGATGCGACATGAACAAACATGATATTTTTGGTTTTACCCCTTTACACTATGCCTGTCAATTACGATGCAAACTCATCGTGGATATGTTGTTGCTTGCTGGTGCGAATGTCCGGTGTTGCGATCCCAAAACAGTTTTAGAACGCTGGCGAAAAAATGGAAAATTGGAAGAGGAAAATATGCGGTTATTCAATTATGCTGTTGAACCACGTATTCTTAGCCTGGAAAATTTATGTTACATAACTATTAGAAAACATATGAGGCATGTCAAAAGGAATGCTCATCATCTCGGATTACCTGACTTAATGGTAAGACGTCTCACCCTCAAAGAATGGTAATAATATTCTTTAAAATAAGATCCCTTAACCACCCCGCATTTCCCACTTGAAGAATCCATCCTATCTATTCTTTTTTTTAAATGTCTAGGGATGTCATCTGACGCATTCTCTCCGCCAAAAAAAACAAGTTCCTTCCACCTACCCCATAAAGAAGAAAAAGAAGAGGAAATTTCCCATGAGTCTTTTCGAGAACCTTCCCCCTCTCTCTTCCTATATATAAAAGAAACCGAGAGAAAAGTTGTCTTTTCTTTTTTTTTCCATCTCGTCCTCAAGAGAGAGAGAGAGAGAGAAAACGAAATGCCATGGAGTGGTTACGGCGAGAGTCTTTTTCCCTCGCGATTCGTTTCCGGTTCGCCAAGACAATTCCCCTCACGTTTTACTTGGGATCGGGCACGCTCTATATTCGAGGATCGGAACTCGTGACTTGCCTTTCCCAGCAAGGGACTTGGATGAGTCCGAAAAGTCAACGGACCCTTCAGCAATGGATCTCTCGAACCCCTTTTCGCCCATACCGATCCTTAACGACGGATCTCTGGATCGATACGTCGGACCGCCCCAGCCGGATTCACCGCCATACTCCTTTTATCACCTTCGATTCCCTGGAAAGACTGCTCAACGATTTGGGTCCAGACGCTCTCCTCTTTTCGACCTGGCTTCAGAGTGTGATGAGAGAATCTCTTCAAATCCAAGAAGATTCTCAGACCGGGGAAACTTATTTTAGTCCCGTGGAGAACAAGGTGATGGACTTTCAGTTTCAAAATTTATCGGAACTGTTTCAATGTGCTTTATGTTTTTATTCTTCTTAAAGAGTGGGGGGGAAAGAAAAACTAAAAATTGTAGAATAATCATAAAAAATAATTTTGCTTTTCTTTAAAAAAATATTGAGATAGTCCAATCTTGGGGAGGAGGTGGAAAATTCAAAACTATTATCTAAAACAGATGTGGCGGTCAGTCCGTTTCGATCCACGGAGGAGGATATGTGTGAGATTCTCTGATCCATAGAGAGTTTCAGAAAAAAAAACTGCGAAAGTTCCCCCCCCTATCTCCAAAAAATGGGTATCCAGGTTGAATGCACAGTACAGACTGATGGGAAGCCGAAACTCGAGTTTCTTAAATAGAAAAAAATAAGAGCTCCTTCTAGAAACAATTTTAGATGTCTTGTTTGGATGAGTGAGTCGACTGGGAAAAATTTCTCAGCGCTGTGGAAAAAAATTTTGAGTTATAAAAAAAAAAAAAAAAAAAAAAAACCTTTTGGTTAATTTTTATCATGTCTTATAGACATGATAAAAATTAACTCTCTCTTCTTTTTGTATGGGAACGATGTCTCACCGTTTCGAAAAATAGAACATATCCCATTCTTGAAATTCTATTATTTTAGAAAGGATGATAAGTGATGGTCTATTTTTCGAAACGGTGAGACATCATTCCCAAACAAAAAGAAGAGAGAGTTAATTTTTATCATGTCTAAAGACATGATAAAAATTAACAAAAAGTTTTTTTTTTTTTTTTTTTTTATTCAGGAAATTTTTCTCTGAGCTTTGCCAATTTTTTTCCCAGCCAGCTCCATCCATAAAACAACACCTCTCAAAATCTTTTCTCACTTATCTATTTAAACCACTCGAATTTTGCTTCCAATGAGTCCACGCATCTTGGTCTTTCTTCCATTCTGCTCTGAGAAAGATAGGATAGATTGTTTTGGGTGGACTGTCGTGTTGACGCTTCCGATTTATATAGAGAGCTATATATAGATAGGGTCCCTCCTAACTCCCTCTATTATAACTATTAGTCTTTTCTTTTTTTCCAAGAAATATACAAAGAATGATCTACAGTTTTTTTTCCGTTAATGAAAAACAAATATGCTTCTACCTTCCGACTTCTTTTTAGTACCTCTTTAGGTGTCTCCTCCTTCTGGATCTTTTCCTTCTCCTCTCTTCCTCGCGAGCAGGGAATTGGAAATGCTGTTCAGGATGCAACGCTCGTAAATGCTCCACTTTCTTCCTGGAGAGGGCGTCTACGGCAAACACCGTCTTGTCATGAAATTGGAGTTGGTAGTAAAGAGGTCCGTGAATAATGTACACGGAGCGAGCTCGCAGTCGATAGGGAATCATACGATACCCGTCGGCTTCTGATTCCATTTCCCATCCATAAAGACGGATAGAAGCTTCTCCGGTTTGAAGAATATGAACCCACTCGGGTGAAACGTAAAACAGTTTTAAAAAGGTTCCAGCATCGACGACGATCACATTTTCCCATCGCAGATAAGCGTGTAAGCGAAAGGTTCCTGCCTCCATCATCGATTGGAAAGCAAAGTGCTTGAAAACTTCGATGGACGAAAAATAATGCAGGATTTTTCCATCGTAACAGGATAAATAGCACATGGTTTCTTGGACGATTTGTTCCATACGCTCCGGGTCCCGAAACCATTCCTCGAAACGGGAGAGAGGTTCCCATTGATGAGCTCGTTCGAGATGACAGACGGGCGTGATTTCCACCAGGGTAGGTAGAACTGCAACAGCATCGGTCGACATTTTAGTTTTGCTCGGTTGAGAAGGAAGAACGAGAATAAACCCTGTAGGTAGAAAAACTCGGATCTATATAAATACTAGTGGAAAAAAGGCGGGGGGAAGGGAAGTTCTTCCTTCCTCCCAAAGAAAGAAAAGTGGGTGGAAAGAAAAAAATCATTTCACTCTCAGGAAAAAAAAAAGAATTTTTTTCTTGTCAACATGTTGTCTAGACATGTTTCTAAAAATAGATTTACAACAAAGGTTCATTCTTTTCTTAGAAATCTATTTTTAGAAAAGAATTGACATATCCTTCAAAACAAATTTCTTTTTTTTCTTTTTTTTTTCCCTCCCTCCAGCCAACTGGATGGGCAAGCGTTTCGGGTCAGATCAGTCCGTGCTGACATTATTTTTTTTAAATACAATGGAATTAGTATAGGAATGTACTAGAAACTGACCCAAGGTTGAAAAGAAAATATCAAAATCAATACTCACTTCTTGACGATTTCTTTTTCCAAAAACCTGTCGAAGAATTCTTGATGGGTTATTCACTCTCTAGACCTGTCTGAAGGGAATCCAATCTAAGCTGAGCGCGCATTTACCTGACGCGAAACTCGGAATATCTGCATAAATAACAAAACGTCCATTCTTAAAAACTTATCGTCTAGTCCATTGAGATTTGGTTGGGGGGGGAGAAAAAAATTCTCAGAGCTCTGAAAAAATTTCTGAGTTAAAAAAAGAAAAAAAAAACTTTTTGTTAATTTTTATCATGTCTTATAGGCATGATAAAAATTAACTGTCCCCTCTTTTTGTCAAGGAAGGATGTCTCACCGTTTCGAAAACGAAACCAAAACTCATCCTTCTCATGGCAATTATTCCAAGAATGAGTCACGGTTTGTTTTTCGAAATGGTGAGACATCCTTCCCAGACAAAAAGAAGAGAGAGTTAATTTTTATCATGTCTAGAAGACATGATAAGAATTAACAAAAAGTTTTTTTTTTTATCATTCAGAAATTTTTTCCAAAGCTCTGAGAATTTTTTCCCAGCCGACTCGATGATCCAAACAAGACAGATCCAAATTGTTTCTAGAAGGAACTCTCCCTTCTCTATTTAAACCACTCGTGTTTCCAACTTCAGTTCAGCCTGTGCTGTGAATTCGACCTGGATACACACTTCTCCCTCCTGGAAAGAATTTCTGTGAAGGTATGCGAACATTTTTCTCAGCTCTTAGAAAATTTTACCAGCTGACTCGATCGACGACAGACATCTCGAATATTCTGTTATCTGCGGAAGCCGTTTCATTTTCGTGCAGTCCATGCTGTGGACTCACCTGAATATTCATTGCTCCCTCCCCTTCTGGAAAGGGTCGTACCTTTTTTAGATCCTCGTCGCTCTTTTTACGTTTAGTTGGATATCTAGGACGAACTTTTTTACCTTATTCCTTTCAAACTCTAATATTGAGGTTGGAGAGCCGTCATGGAAAATCAGCCATGATCCTGACGAAACTAAACCGACTCCTTGAAAACAGAGCTATGTCATGTTTTTTTTGATGACAGATTTCCAAGCTCCGAGTGATGAGAAATTTAGAAATTTTGCAGTGTTAACGGAAAGGAGGAGACAGAAACCTGGAGAATGGAAATGAAGCTGAGAAAAAATGCTAAGAGCTCAGAAAAAAAGGCTCTTTCGAAGCGCGTATCTAGGTTGAGTGCACAGCACACACGGATCTGAAGTTGGAAACGCGAGGGGTTTAAATAGAGAAGCGAGAGTTTCTTCTAGAAACAATTTTGGATGTTTTGTTGTTTGGATCATCGAGTCGACTGGAAAAAAAATTCTCAGAGCTCTGGAAAAAATTTCTGAGTGAAAAAAAAAAAACTTTTGGTTAATTTTTATCATGTCTTCTAGACATGATAAAAATTAACTGTCCCTCCTTTTTGTCTAGGAAGGTTATCTCACCATTTCCAAAAATAGATCATAACTCATTCTTGGAATAATTGCCTTGAGAAAGGGTGAGTGATGGTGTATTTGTAGAAAGGGTGAGACATCCTTCCCAGACAAAAAAGAAGAGAGAGTTAATTTTTATCATGTCTGTAAGACATGATAAAAATTAACCAAAAGTTTTTTTTTTTCAATCTGATCTAGAGAATTTTTTCTAGCCGACTCGATCGACAAGACATGACATTACCATTGTTTTTTTAATAATGGACTTTCACCTATCCCTTTCAACCCTCCGAATTTGGCTTTGGATCCGTGTCCTTGTTTCCACATTCAGAGCTCTTTTCTTCAACATTTCGATGCAGGGGAAGAATCAATTCTCTCACGACGTTTAGATATTCTTTCAGAATGCTAGAAAACTAATTCAAAGAAGAAGTATCTAAGGGTGGAATTGCCGGTTGAGGAAAATTCACGAGTCTTGGAACCGGATTATGCGAATCCGTCTGTATGCCAAACTGTAAAGGAGAACCACCCGCTTTAGGAGAGCATATAATAGTAAGATCCATCTTTTTCCAATTTTTGATTTGTATACTTGTTTCTTCTTACTCGGAACATTTTCCTTTTTCTTCCTCCTCATCCAGGAACTGAATTCCAGGTGGAACGGAAGCATTTGTAATAAACTGTTGTTTCTTGGTTCCACACGCCTGACATTTCCCCGTGACCATCGGCCGTCGATTTTTCGACATGCGATAGTGGACGTCGACCGTATCGGTCTTGGCTCGGCATTTCACACACCAAATGGAATACGAAACAGGTTCCGCGTCAGAATGCTCCATTGCAGTAACACACTCTTTATTATTTTCTTCTCTTTCGATAGAGAGAGAGATCTTAACCAGAAGTGTAGATATAAAATTTAGGATACGTTTCGGATCCGTCGGCTCTTTTCGCATAACCCACTTCTTCACAGAGGTATTCCGTTTGCTGTTCCGCTCTTCGAGGATAAAACTCGTTTCCCCAAGCATCGCGAGCATAACGAATTCGATAGCCGGCCGTTAAACAATATTCGACTCCATCCGCTTTTTTAGGATACATTTCATGCCCCGATTCGTCTTTGGCATAAGGGAATAAAACAGACGTATAAAGCGAATACTCGTCCCCATTTTGAAATTTCGGGTAGTATTCTCGTCCAAAAGACGTTCGGGCATACCGTCGAGGAGCTAAAATGTATTGGTTCCGTTTAAATCTACTGCGTAATACTCATGACCGTTTTCGTCTGGAGCCAAGATAGGATTTCCTTCAGGATCCGTAACGTATAATTCGTAATGAGGATGTTGGGGATCGGTCGGGTATCGTTCTTTCCCCGATGCGTCTACTCGATAAACAGACATGCTTAGTTCTCGTCGCCTGCTCCTTCCTTCCTCCCACTCGAGACCCGTTGAGATGAGGGTATGAGGTTGATATCTATAAAATGGGTTGACCCTTTCAAACTATTCCATTGTTTAAAGACGGGTGGGTTAGGAAAAAAAAATATTAATAAAAGCAAATATCTGAACGGTTCAACACAACGGGTGAATGGAAAAAGGAATAGTTCTCTCTCCAGTCACAGGATGGTTTCTTCTTGAACGGCTCACACTCAACTGAAGCGAAACTCGGAACTCGAAATGTTTAAATAGATTATACAGTCCATTCCAGAAAGAATCCGGAGATGTCTTGTCCAGCCAAGTCGACTAGAAAAAAAATTCTCAGAGCTCTAAAAAAAATTTCTGAGTTAAAAAAAAAAAAAAACTTTTGGTTAATTTTTATCATGTCTTATAGACATGATAAAAATTAACTGTCCCCTCTTTTTGTCTGGGAAGGATGTCTCACCCATTCGAAAAAAACAAACCATGACTCATTCTTGGAATTGTTGCTATTAGAAAGGGTGAGTGATGGTCTATTTTTAGAAAGAGTGAGACTTCCTTCCCAGACAAAAAGGGGGTTCATTAATTTTTATCATGTCTAGAAGACATGATAAAAATTAACCAAAAGTTTTTTTTTTTTTTTTTTTTTTTTAGCTGACTCGATCGACAAGACGTCCCCATTTTTATTTAAGAATGGATTCTTGTTTATTTGTGTAAGCATTCCGAGTTTCGTTTTAGATGAGTCTATGTTGTTGAAGAGGAAACATGGGTACCCTCATTTTTTTTTCCTATCTGATTTCTAAGATGAATTCAGTGAGTTCACCTTGACCTTTTCAAATTTTGTTTGTTTACTTTTAGCCCAGAGGTCGACGGATAAATCATTCTGATTTTTTATATATTTTTTGTGTCCCTCTCTCTCTAAGAAACCTATCTCGTTCCAAGTCTTCTCGAAGTGCTATTGGTTCGTTTCGAGACGAGGTCATTTCACACACACCCCCCTCCTCCTCCTCAAAATTACATATATATATATATAAATTAAAGGAAGTGATTTTCATACACACACTTCACCTTTTTGAGTTGTGTCACGATGAGCCTATCCAGTAGAGAACGTCTTAGGGAAAGAATGCGTGAACAGAAACGACGCTGGCGAAGCAATTCAGCTAATCGAGAGCGAGAACGAATACTTCAAAGGGAACGTTATGCTGTTCTTAAAAAGAACTCCCGACCGCGAAAGAAATATCTTCCTCCCAAGCAGTGGGAAAGCTATACGAATTTGCAGTATAAGGATATGTGGTCCGAAGAAGCCTATCAAAAATGTATTCGACAATGTAATAAAGAGCAATACAATTTCCTGATCTACGTTCTCGTCCGTTTGTACACCTATTACGCGTTACCTGAATCGAAACGTCCCCCTCCTCTGGATATTATTGTGCAAGGATCTGCCGGAACGGGTAAATCTTTCCTGATCCAAGCTTTATACCAAACTCTGATTCGAACGCCTCTTTTTAGCGAAGCGTGCTCGGTTCTCAAACTCGCACTCAGTGCTCAAGGAGCGGTTTACATTACGGGAGATACTTTGCATCATGCCCTGCGTCTTCAAATGAACGGGACGTTTGTTCGACCTCTGACCCAAGAGACTTTAGACTATTACAGACCCCTGTATGCTGCATTACGGATGGTGATTTTGGATGACGTTTCCACGATCGGATCCAATTTATTTTCGCGCCTCGACCAGCAACTTCGACAATTGTGTCATGTGCCGGATAAACCGTTTGGGAATGTGCATATGATTAAATTCGGAGATTTGCAGCAGCTCCAACCGATTCGCGACACGCCCATTTTTTATTCTGAAGGGTGGTGGACGCCTCAATCCACGTTCTACTATGAACTAGTCGAATGTATGCGATTCTCTCTGGATTACGAGGAGAGACTCGATCGTTTAACGAGAAATCACTTTTTAGAACCGGACGATGTGGCATTTTTCCAGTCCCGCGTTCGCAGTTTCGACGAAATTCCTCGCGAAGCTATTATTCTCTGTTTTTCGAGCAAGGATGCAGAGAAATATAATATGAAACGTCTCCAATCCCGAGGGACGTACTGTTCGTGTCTGGCTCGAGACGTGATTTATTCCGAGAGCGAAAAAGTGCGGAAGAGGTTGATGAAACGGAGTCGACATTTACATCGATCTCAGATGGCGAATCTCGAATCCGTCCTCCATTTACAAAGAGGAGCGCGATATCAATTGACTAAAACGCTCGACAGATCCAAAGGATGGATGAATGGAGCGATTGGAACACTACACCAAATAGACCAGGACGAAGACGGAGTTGTGACGCGTGTCTGGCTGCAATTTTCCAATAGTCTAGCTCCTATCGATCGCGTCTCCATTCGTATTGACACCTGTTCGACGAAAAGACTCGCATTTTATCGCGAACAGTTTCCTTTGATGTTAGCCGAAGCGATCACGGCTCATAAAGCCCAAGGAGCCAACTTTCCGTCGATCGCAATTTACATGCACGGACCTTTTAATCGATTTCAGCAATATGTCGCTTTTTCTCGAGTGACTCAACCCCAGGGATTGTATATTCTGGACCAGTTTCGTCCCCGCATGAAATTGGCGAGCAAGCAAAAATACGAGGAGGAACTGGAGCGATTGCAAAACATGTCCCGGATTCCGTATGATATATCGGCTTGAAAAGAGAACCAAGATCCGTACGAGTTTCTCATGAACCTTCTTCAATGTGGGAATCGTCTTTCCTTCCATCTTTCCAATAGAAACATCTCCCAAGAAAAAGAAGTCGTCAAACTAGAAGAAAAACCTTCTTTCCATGTAAAACCTGTTATAAAATGTCAATCTTAAATCTTTTTTTAAAAATTCAATAAAAAGAAATATTCTCCATCAAAACCCCTCCATTCTTTCAAAGCTTCACAAAACGCTCAACAATCTCCACACAATGAGAAGAGAAAAATCGATCTCAACGGTCCACACAACATGTTGACTCCTCAAAATATGTCTCTCCCAAGTGACAGGATGCTTCTTCTTCAACGGCTGACACTCATCTAAAGCCAAACTGGGAATGCTTAAATAGATAAGCGAGAGTTTATTCTTAAAAAACAATGGCGCTGTGTTGTCAATGGAGAATCGAGTCGGCTGGGAAAAAATTTTGAGAGCCGGGAAAAAAAAATTCTCTAACTCAAAAAAAAAAAAAAAAAAAAAACACTTTTGGTTAATTTTTATCATGTCTTATAGACATGATAAAAATTAACTCTACCCTCTTTTTGTCTGGGAATGTTGTCTCCGTTTCTAAAAATAGACCAGAACCCATTCTTGGAATTTTATTCTTTTTAGAAAGGATGAGTGATGGTCTATTTTTAGAAACGGTGAGACAACATTCCCAGACAAAAGGGGAAAGTAGTTAATTTTTATCATGTCTAAAGACATGATAAAAATTAACCGAAAGTTTTTCTTTTTTTTTTTCAAAGTTACAAAATTTTTTTCCTGGCACTCAAAATATTTTCCCAGCCGACTCGATTCTCCAATTGACGACACAGCGCCATTTTTTTAAGAATGGACTCTCGTTTATCTATTTAAACATTTCGAGTGTCACTTCAGATGAATGTTAGCCCTTGAGGAAGAAAAACGCAGATTCCCATTTCCTCATTTCCTTCACAGAGAGAGAGAGAGACCTAGATTTTCGAGACTCGATGACTTTTCAAGCACTTTTTGTTTAAGCTATTCGACTTCATATTTGTCTGACGTTCAAGAGTATGATCTCTCGTGGATGGATCTCTTCCACCTCATTCTCTTTCCAGTCGATTTAGAAGGGGAAGGGGAGATTTTTTTTTCCTCATGGAGGATGTCTCCTGAATACCGTTCAAAGAGTCTATGGAGAAATTATATGGTCAGAGTCACGGATTTCCAGGGCAATCTGCTTCTCAGCTAAAAAAAAGGGTCTCTCTTTCCCAGTCTGTTTCGATTGCCTCGTTAACTGTGAAACCCATCGCTTTTCCGATTTTATGGTTCTCCCAGTATAATCAGACAGTCGGTCACAAAAGTATTCGAACACCGGTACCCTATCAGAAAATGACAAGATGGCGTTTTTTTCTCTTTCTCTCTGTGTGTCGTGTTATTCCATCCTAGGTTTTCTTCTCCCCCCATCTTGGAAAAAAACTGAAAAAAATTGGTTACGATCTCTTTTTGAATGGGGAGATGCCATTTTGAGAAAACGCTGACGACCCTATCTTGGAGAATGAACATGACCGCTCTACACACCCTTTTACTCTCTCTCTCTCTCTTTGAATTGGGAAGCCACTTTGGGAAAAAGCAGACGACCCTATCTTGGAGAATGGAAATGAACGCCTCTCCCTCTCTCTTTGAAATGGGAAGCCATTTTGGGACCCTCTATTTTTGGGGAGGGAGAAAACTGAAGTCTGCATTTCGCTGTCTCTGAATGCGGAAAGCCATTTTGGGAAAAGCGGACCCTCTTCTTCAGATCTTGGAGAACTGGAAATGAACGCTCTACACGATCTCTCTTTGAAATCAGAAGGTATTTTGAAACCTTCTAATGTTGGAAAACTGAAATGAACGCTCTACGCATTTTCTCTCTCTCTCTCTCTCTTTGAGATGAGTAGCCATTTTGGAGGATTCTCCACCACCATCCTAACCTTGGAAAACTGAAATGAACGCTCTACACCTTTTCTCTCTCTCTGAAATGGGTAGTCATTTAAAAACTCCCTAACTTTGGAAAAAACAGAAATGAACGCTCTACACCATCTCTCTTTGAAAATGGGGGTTGTCATTTTGAGACCTCCTTTCCCTAAACTTGAAAAAAAAACTGAAATGAACGCTCTACACTTTCTCTCTTTGGACATGGGTAGCCCTTTGGGGACCCTCTCCTCTTGGTATATAAAAACAAAGAACTGAAGTGAAGGCTCTACACAATCTCTCTTGGAATGGGATCCATATTTCGGGAAACGTGGATCACCTCATGCTGGAAAACTGAAGTGAACCACCAAGATTGGACTCTATATAATATTTTTTTTAATTGACATCATGACCCTCCTCCAATTTGTTATTAAAAAATTTTTTTGTTTTGGTTTTTATCCCATTTCCGATGTGATTTCAGAAATGCAATTCCATAACAGTTCAATTTCATTCGAGGTTAAATGATCTAAACAGTCTTTGACCCACCCATCCGTATGATTATTTTCTTCTCCTTCCTGTTGCACCAAATTTTGTAAGTCCATATAATCATTCCATACGGGAAGGGCTGGATCCTCACAAGGCTGTCTTGAAACACTTGGAGTCTCTTTGGGATGAGTGGAGGGATCTAGGATGTCTGGACCCGGCTGCGATTCTACCTCCATGATTTCTGGACCCGTTGGAACTTGTTTACCTGGCTGAAATTCTACTTCTACGATTTCTGGACCCGTTGAAACTTGTGAACCCGGCTGTGATTCTACCTCCATGATTTCTGGACCCGTTGGAACTTGTGGACCCGTCTGACATTCTACCTCTACGATGTCGGGACTTTTTGAAGCTTGTGGACCCGTCTGACATTCTACCTCTACGATGTCGGGACAGGTTAGAGAAGAAGAAGAAGAGGATACTGGAAGAGGTTCTGTCTGTGAGGAGTCCAAAAGAGGCTGCCTGTTTGAACAAGTCGGGGAAGAAGAAGAAGAAGAATAAGCTTCTGGATTCTGAAGCGGATCTTGCACGCCAGGTAGGTTCCGGTAAGTCGACCGTTTTTTAAGAGGTAATTCTTTTTCTTCCTCTTCATCTTCAATCGTGATGACTTCAATTTCATTCCGTTGCCGGGTCGATTTTGTTTCGGGAAATAACGTCCGTTTCATTTGTTTTTTTTTGTTTCTCTCTCTCTTCTTTCCAAGAAATCTTATCTCCATGACCTCTTTTTCTTTTCTTAAAAAGATGAATGTGTGTGGGAATGAGGAAGTGAAAGTAATAATTTAATAAACAAAAAATTATCCAACCATGACCTTTTTTTTCAAAGTCAACCTTTCCAATCCAAGGACGTCCAGAGATAGAGGAAGCAGGGAGAGAGGAGGAGGAGGGAAGGGAAGGTCACACTCTCTTTCTCTCTATAAATAAAAGGGGAGAGCCCCAAAGTCGTATTTTTGTCCAATTGGATCATGAGGAGGCATCCCCAGCTCACTACGTGTATTCCATTCAAATATAAATATGTTGATCTTTCCTTTTATATCATCCAAGGAGTCGTTTACCTGAAAGCCTCCGTCAAGCCTCCGTGAAATACCTGAAAGCCAAAATGTGCGGGTTATTATACCGTGGGGAGTTATCAAAAGATGCGGGACGAATTTTTGTCCGACGAAAACGTGTTGATGGCTCGTGACATTCCACCTTTGGATGCACAAATTTTGTTAATGAAACGAGCCAAATATTTTTACACGTCCCACTTTCTAACCGTCTCGCAAATGAATAGGATTATGGATCGTCTTGAGAAGACAAAAGGGATTCTCGTTCATTTTAGTGAATGGTTGCACAAATGTTTGCACGAACCTCTCTCGATCGAGAAGACTGGGAAGAATACCTATTATATTCTTCTCGAGGACTCTCCTTCTTCGTCTCATCATAGAGAGGCCACGACTTTTGAAAAAATCCTCGAGCAAGAAAAAATAGAATGGTGGAACAACTACCCCATCCCTCTCCCCGAGCATCAAGATGAGCCTGTTCAGAAGAAAAAGAAAAAACCTTTCCAAAAGCCTATCCTCAACCTCCTCGATAATGATGGGGATGAGGAGAAGCTTGTTCAGATTCCTCTCAGTTTGTCAAAACCCGTCGAGGATGAAAAACCTCTCCCTTTTTCAAGACCCCTTGAGGAAGAGAGACCCCTCGAGAAGGAGAGATCTCTCCCATTGTCAGAGCTCCTCGAAGATGAAAAACCTCTCCCTTTCTCAAGACCCCTCGAGAAGGAGGGACCTCTTACTTTATCAAACCCCCTCGAAGATGAAAAACCTCTCCATTTATCAAGACCCCTCGAAAATGAGGGACCTCTCGATTTGTCAAAACCCCTCAAGGATAAGGGAACCAAAACTTCTCTCTCTTTCGAAGAGGAGGGACCTCTCAATTTGTCAAGACCCCTCGAGAATAAGGGAACCGAAAATTCTCTCCCTTTCTCAAGACTTCTCGAGGAGGAGGAGAGACCGCTTCATGTCTCAAGACAGGACCCCCCTCTATATCTTGAGGATCCGAGGGAAACGATACCTATTGAAAAACCATCTATCGACGATCCCCAGAAAAGGTCTTCGGAGGAGATTAGACTTCCATGTAGAAAACGAATCTGCCACAATAATAATAATAATAATAATAATAATAATAATAATAATAATAATAATAATAATAATAATAATAATAATAATAATAATAATAATAATAATAACAATAATAATAACAATAACAATAATAATAATAATAATAATAATAATAATAATAATAATAATAATAATAATAATAATAATAATAATAATAATAACAATAATAATAACAATAATAATAATAATAATAATAATAATAATAATAATAATAATAATAATAACAATAATAACAATAATAATAATAATAATAATAATAATAATAATAATAATAATAATAATAATAATAATAATAATAATAATAATAATAATAATAATAATAATAATAATAATAACAATAACAATAACAATAACAATAACAATAACAATAACAATAACAATAATAATAATAATAATAATAATAACAATAATAATAATAATAATAATAATAATAATAATAATAATAATAATAATAATAATAATAATAATAATAATAATAATAACAATAATAACAATAACAACAATAACAACAATAACAACAATAACAATAACAACAATAATAACAATAATAACAATAACAATAATAACAATAATAACAATAACAACAATAACAATAACAACAATAATAACAATAACAATAATAACAATAATAATAATAATAACAATAATAATAATAATAATAATAATAATAATAATAACAATAATAATAATAATAATAATAATAATAATAATAATAATAATAATAATAATAATAATAATAATAATAATAATAATAATAATAATAATAATATACCCCCTTCTCAACAACAGAATCCTACAACATTTGCAGATAAATGCATTCAAACCAATCCCTTTATAGTAACCCTTTTGATTGGAGAACCCGTGCATTAGCCTCGAAAAAAAAATGAGATTGTAGACTGTTTCTATGACCAGAATGTTAAACCAATAGATAGGTCTAGCTCAGAATTTTTCTTTTTAAAAGAAAATAAATAAATAATCCAAAGACTATTCGTAAATATAAATGGTAAAGTCTCGAGTCGGCTGGAAAAAAATTTTCAGAGCTGAGAAAAATTCACCAACTCAAAAAAAAAAAAAAAAAAAAAAAAAAAAAACTTTTTGTTAATTTTTATCATGTCTTAGACATGATAAAAATTAACGACCCCCCTTCCCTTTTCGTCTGGGAATGTTGTCTCACTCTTTTGAAAAACAAATCGTGATTCATTCATGGAATGATTGCCATTAGCGAAAGGATGAGTCATGGTCTATTTTTAGAAAGGGTGAGACATCCTTCGCAGACAAAAAGGGAGGGTCATTAATTTTTATCATGTCTAAGATATGATAAAATGTCTGGTCTAAGACATGGTAAAATGTCTGATCTATTATTTCAAAATTCCAAGTTTCGCTTCAGAACCATCTGTGCTGTTGAAGAAGTAACATGATATATGTATTTTTTTAATGAGTTCTGTCAAGATTGAATTGTGCAGGATCGACCTTGCGAATTTCTTCTCTGTGTCTTTAAATAATAATGATACCGAACCGCTTTTTGTAGAGCGCAATGGAAAAAACCTTTTGTATGGTTAGGACAATTCATGTGTTCGATCCCATTGTATTTGAGAATCTCTTGCGTCGATCCCGAAATGCAATAAATGGATCTTTGCAACCATTTCTCTAAAAACTGCCGTTTCATTTCTCCTCTCACCCAAATCATGGAAAAAGGTTCCGTCAACATCGTTAACACCCATAGAAAATAACTGTACGGAATTTCTCCTTCGTACCACGACAAGCCGTGATAATAATCACTCTCCCACACAGCGGTTCGTTTTTCCTTTTCGGTGAGCATTTGCCATGGAAACGGGGGTTTAAAAACAAATACCCCTCGAGAAGTACCGTCCAATGTGACGTAAGCCAATTCTTTCACAATAAAGGCTCCTTGAGAATCGTAGAAACCTTCAAAGTCGAACACGAGTTCCATGTTTTTTATTTCTTTTTCTTTCCAAGGTGACCTTTATTATTATTATGATGGATGTGTATTGAGATACGCACGATATTATTCAAAAACAAATATATATACGAATGTGACCTTTCCCAGAATTCATACGACCTGTCACGTGCAACCTTCTCTCTCTATATATAAAAGAGTAGACGGCGAGAGAACGCTATCCATTTTTTCCTTCAGGACACACAGCGAGAGAGAGAGAGAATTTTGTTTTCTTTTTTTCCTCAATTGAAGAAGATGGACATTTTGAGTGCCAAACCTCTCAAAGATTCCTACATTGTTCTGGACATGGAATACTTTCACTGTTATGATCCAAAGACGGGAGATATATCTTTCATCTTGAAAGAACTGGGCTACATCACTTGCGATTTAACCTTATGCGGATCCATGATTTTTCTCCCTCCTGTCCATTACGATGACTTATCGTCCCGCAATCAAGCTGTGGTCAACCAGACTACAAATAACCGACACGGCCTGCAATGGACCGAGGGTCGTCTTTCCTACGAGCATCTTCCTACGATCTTGAAAATACTGACCGAAAATGTGGAGGTGATCTACGTCAATGGATACGATAAAGCCGAATTTTTCAGCAAGCTCTGCCAGCGATCTGTTTACGAGTTTTACATCCCAGGGAAAACCGAGTGGCGGAACAAGTCGAAATGCACGCGACACCAATATTTCCAAAAGATGATTCATTGTGCCGAGAACAAGGTGAGAAATTTTCGATACCATTTGATGGAGGGTAGTTACGTTTTCCGGAAATTACATTGTTACCCCTCCGAGAGCAAAGCTGTCGAAGACGAAGAGGAGGCGGAAGAATCTCCCCAGGAGAACTCGTGCGACGATGAGGAGGAGGAGGAGGAGGAGGATGAACTTTCTAATAATAATAATAAATGTCTAAGTTGGGATGCTTTAGAGACCCAAGAATATTGGTCTCAACCTTATCTCACCTAGACCTGAAAGAGGATCCTCAAGTGTACTCTTTGTGGTCCTCTTCTAAAATTTGGTCTTGGAGAGAACCCTTGAATGTTCATGAATGAAATGGTATGTAAATCCCTAGAGAAAAAAATAGAAAAAAAAAAGTTCCTTTTTTTCGTAATGTGTTGATTTCTTTCCAATCCCATTTCTTTTCCATAACTCCAGCCCAATCGACGAGAAGAAGAAGAATTTTCCAAGTTACACAAGATGAATCTTCCAAGTTACACAAGACGTAGAAAGATTTCACAAGGATTTATAAATCACACGCTCCCACATGATATATGTATAGAGAGAAAAAGACCCTCTGTTCTCTAGCCAATACGTCAAGACTTCCCTAAACTAAGAGAGACCATGAGTACCGAGGAAACCTTAGCAGAGCAAGTGGAAAGACTTTCAAAGAGATTAGAAGAGTTAAGACGGGATAGATTTACAGTTCCGCCGACTAAAGAGGAAACTATCATCGATTTCAACAAACCGCTATACTTTCATCCCCTACCCCAAAGAATGAGACGAGTGGACTCGCCGTTGAACAGTTCCAATGAGAAACAAAATGTCACTTACTTGAATAGCCAATTTCAACACATGAATATTTCATAAGTATTTTTTTGTTTTTTTTCCCTAAAGCGTAGGGAGATCGGATCAGTAGTTTTTTACTTTTCAACGTCGAAAAAGATTGGGAGGAAAAATCTTTGTCAGCTCTCTCAGAAAAATTTTTCAGCCTTAAAAAAAAAAAAAAAAAAAAAACTTTTTGTTAATTTTTATCATGTCTTAGACATGATAAAAATTAACTCTACCCCCTTTTGTCTGGGAATGTTGTCTCACACTTTCTAAAAATAGACCATCACTCCTCCTTTCCTAAAGAATAGAATTCCAAGAATGGGATCTGGTCTATTTTTAAAAACGGTGAGACCCTATTCCCAGACAAAAGGCGTGTAGAGTTAATTTTTATCATGTCTAAAGTTCAGGGTCCATCCATCTTCTTATGTGAAACGGTGACCCTGACGAGATCGAGATAAACAAGTCCTGTGAGTTGTTTTGTAATCTTGACGCGATCCAAGAAAGACTTTTTATTTTTTTTTTTTTGAAATAGACGGGGGGTGGGGAGAGAAAATGTTCTCACGACCCTCAGATATCTTTTCATAAATATATTTTTTATCAAAGTGTTTCTTTCATTCCGATCCTTTTAAGAGATTGGAATGACCCTGACATTTAGATGGGGTCGCGATCCCGACAGATGTCGCGCGAGTATAAAAATGTGTGTCCTCCGCGAGATTTCTTCAGAGAACAGAAGAAGACGTGAACTGAGCTGGTAAGTCCCTTTGGTCCTATGAATATGGTTATCTATAAAATCGATTTGATTCTTAGTTTTTTTTAATAATTATAATAATCATAACTTCATTTAAAAAGACCTTTGAAACTTTGAAACTTCTTAACCCTTTGAAAAGAAAAATGTCTCTTTCAAGACGACGACTCTAAAACATTTTATTGTTTTTCCGCCCCTTTCTAGATCTTCCCTGTTATACATATATACCTTTTCGACTCTTTTTTTGCTCCTGTTTGTGGAAGTCATCACCGTATTCATCGCCATGGCGTGTTCAGAAAACTTTATCGTGGTCGATCTAGAGGGTTTCCAGTCCTACAACCACAAGAAGGGTGAATTTACCTACGTTTTAAAAGAATTGGGCTATGCGACAAAAGATTTTTTGACCGTGGGATCGTTGACGTTTGCTCCTCCTCACCCCTTCCACCAACTGAGTGAAAAAAACCAAAAGACGAATGCCTGGCTGACGAGAAACCGGCACGGACTTCGTTGGAACGAGGGTCATATTCCCTACAACCATTTAGGACGCATTCTCCAATCGCTCACTCACAGCTTCTCCACGGTTTATGTGGTGGGATGCCAGAAAGCTAAATTCTTTGCTAAAGCCTTGGATTATCAAAAACCCGTGACGGAAATTTATGTGCCAGATGGAATCATTTGGAAGTATCGGGAAAAATGTGCCCGACATCATCAAAGGAGGAAATATTTCCATTGTGCCGAAAACAAAGTGCGCAACTATCGATGGCATATTATGGAAGGAGATTTTCATATCAATCACGTCTATCCAGACGGAACGGAGAAAGAGGAGAGGATTCAGGAGGAAGCAGACAATCCTCTGCAAGCTTTTGATAAGACCTACGATCAGTTATAGAAGGATCCGTCCCCAAAAGCGTACGATAATCTCATCCAGAAATGGGATAATCTGTCCTGTTTCCAAGTGATGGAACATCCGGATGAGCATACGCCTTTCCACTTGATGGGCTCTTCTTTATCGTCATCTCCCTCCAATAACTCGAGGAAGACGGAGGGTTGGGGAGACATACCTGAAAATATTCCCCATTACGATCCAGCAGCCTGTTGGGACGAACCTTCCAAAGAATCTCATGAGACCCCCAAAATACCTTCAGAGGATCCAAAGACAAAATCCACTGAGTGTTGGGACAATGAACGGACGACTCATGCTCCAAAATCCACTAAGACTATGTCCACTGAGTGTTGGGACAATGAACAGACGACTCATGCTCCAAAATCTACTTAGACTATGTCCACTGAATGTTGGGACAATGAACTGACGACCCATGCTCCAAAATCTACTGAGACTGTGTCCACTGAGTGTTTGGACGATGAAACCGAAAAGACGACAGAGAATTGGAATGACCGTTCTCAAAAGTATTTGAATTGATATATACATAAACTCAGGAGAAAAAAAAAAGAAAAGATTTTTAGAAATAAGTAGGGAAAGGTTCTCCGCTTTCCCTATATTTATGGAAATGGACTGAGAAGAGAGAGAGAGACGAATCAGGAGACCAAAAAAAATGGGTCTTGGAAGGAATGAGTGCAAATGCATTCAATTCCTTCCGAGACCCATTTTTTTGGGTCCCTCTCTCATCCAATCTTGGAAAAGAACTTTGTCCTATTTTTCTAGGTCCATTCAAAAAGAAATGAATCTATCTATAAATTTTCTTAAAAGAAAAAAAAATGATCCATTACCTCTTGACGGTCCAAAGTCGAGAATCTTGGAAAAAGTCATCCACTCTCCATCCAGTCAAGCTTCTCTGTAGAAAATCTAGTAGGTGCATCTACATTCTTGAACACCCGGCAGTTATTATTGGACGCGAAACGTCGAATGCTGAAATAGTTAACAGTGAGCCCATTCTTAAAGAAACGGGGATGTTTTATTCATCCAGTCGAGTGCGGAAAAATTTCTGAGAGCCGGAGAAAAATTTCTCTGGGTGAAAAAAAAAAAAAAAAAAAAAAAAAAAACCCTTTTAGTCTGAAAATTGATGTCTTCAATTTTTCAAAAAATTTTTCAAAAATTGAAGACATCAATTTTCAAATTTTCAGACTAAAAAGGGGGGTAATTTATTTTCCAGAAACTTTTCCCAGCCGACTCGATGTGAATAAAACTTTACTGTTTGTTAAGAATGTTATTTAATGGATCGATTTCAACCTATCGAGTTTCGCTTGAGTTCCGGCCGTGCTGTGGGCCCACCTGGATACAAGTTTTACCCTTTTGGAATAGAATAAAACTTTCCTGTTTTTTAAGAATGTTATTTAATGGATCGATTTCAACCTATCGAGTTCGCTTGAGTTTTAGATGTGAATAAAACTTTACTGTTTTTTAAGAATGTTATTTAATGGATCGATTTCAACCTATCGAGTTTCGCTTGAGTTCCGGCCGTGCTGTGGGCCCACCTGGATACAAGTTTTCCCCTTTTGGAATAGAATTTCCGTCAAAGTAGGCTACTTTTCCTCTTTTTGCATTTTTCATGTCATTTCATTTGTATTACAATATACTGAATACGGGCGTTCGAACTGATTTCTAGGCTATTTCTATACAAATGGAGCTCGATCCAAGAAAGAAATGATGTCTTTTTTTTTATTTTGTTTACTGCCAATTTGTATTGGAATATACTGAAAACGGGTGTTTGTGTCGGTTTTCAGTATATTTCAATACAAATGGAGCTCGATCCAAGAAAGAAATGATGTCTTTTTTTTTTATTTTGTGGACTGCCAATTTGTATTGGAATATACTGAAAACGGGTGTTTGAGTCGGTTTTCAGTATATTTCAATACAAATAGAGCTCGATCCAAGAAAGGGCTATGCGACAAAAGATTTTTTGACCGTGGGATCGTTGACGTTTGCTCCTCCTCACCCCTTCCACCAACTGAGTGAAAAAAACCAAAAGACGAATGCCTGGCTGACGAGAAACCGGCACGGACTTCGTTGGAACGAGGGTCATATTCCCTACAACCATTTAGGACGCATTCTCCAATCGCTCACTCACAGCTTCTCCACGATTTATGTGGTGGGATGCCAGAAAGCTAAATTCTTTGCTAAAGCCTTGGATTATCAAAAACCCGTGACGGAAATTTATGTGCCAGATGGAATCATTTGGAAGTATCGGGAAAAATGTGCCCGACATCATCAAAGGAGGAAATATTTCCATTGTGCCGAAAACAAAGTGCGCAACTATCGATGGCATATTATGGAAGGAGATTTTCATATCAATCACGTCTATCCAGACGGAACGGAGAAAGAGGAGAGGATTCAGGAGGAAGCAGACAATCCTCTGCAAGCTTTTGATAAGACCTACGATCAGTTATAGAAGGATCCGTCCCCAAAAGCGTACGATAATCTCATCCAGAAATGGGATAATCTGTCCTGTTTCCAAGTGATGGAACATCCGGATGAGCATACGCCTTTCCACTTGATGGGCTCTTCTTTATCGTCATCTCCCTCCAATAACTCGAGGAAGACGGAGGGTTGGGGAGACATACCTGAAAATATTCCCCATTACGATCCAGCAGCCTGTTGGGACGAACCTTCCAAAGAATCTCATGAGACCCCCAAAATACCTTCAGAGGATCCAAAGACAAAATCCACTGAGTGTTGGGACAATGAACGGACGACTCATGCTCCAAAATCCACTAAGACTATGTCCACTGAGTGTTGGGACAATGAACAGACGACTCATGCTCCAAAATCTACTTAGACTATGTCCACTGAATGTTGGGACAATGAACTGACGACCCATGCTCCAAAATCTACTGAGACTGTGTCCACTGAGTGTTTGGACGATGAAACCGAAAAGACGACAGAGAATTGGAATGACCGTTCTCAAAAGTATTTGAATTGATATATACATAAACTCAGGAGAAAAAAAAAAGAAAAGATTTTTAGAAATAAGTAGGGAAAGGTTCTCCGCTTTCCCTATATTTATGGAAATGGACTGAGAAGAGAGAGAGAGACGAATCAGGAGACCAAAAAAAATGGGTCTTGGAAGGAATGAGTGCAAATGCATTCAATTCCTTCCGAGACCCATTTTTTTGGGTCCCTCTCTCATCCAATCTTGGAAAAGAACTTTGTCCTATTTTTCTAGGTCCATTCAAAAAGAAATGAATCTATCTATAAATTTTCTTAAAAGAAAAAAAAATGATCCATTACCTCTTGACGGTCCAAAGTCGAGAATCTTGGAAAAAGTCATCCACTCTCCATCCAGTCAAGCTTCTCTGTAGAAAATCTAGTAGGTGCATCTACATTCTTGAACACCCGGCAGTTATTATTGGACGCGAAACGTCGAATGCTGAAATAGTTAACAGTGAGCCCATTCTTAAAGAAACGGGGATGTTTTATTCATCCAGTCGAGTGCGGAAAAATTTCTGAGAGCCGGAGAAAAATTTCTCTGGGTGAAAAAAAAAAAAAAAAAAAAAAAAAAAAAAAACCCTTTTAGTCTGAAAATTGATGTCTTCAATTTTTCAAAAAATTTTTCAAAAATTGAAGACATCAATTTTCAAATTTTCAGACTAAAAAGGGGGGTAATTTATTTTCCAGAAACTTTTCCCAGCCGACTCGATGTGAATAAAACTTTACTGTTTGTTAAGAATGTTATTTAATGGATCGATTTCAACCTATCGAGTTTCGCTTGAGTTCCGGCCGTGCTGTGGGCCCACCTGGATACAAGTTTTACCCTTTTGGAATAGAATAAAACTTTCCTGTTTTTTAAGAATGTTATTTAATGGATCGATTTCAACCTATCGAGTTCGCTTGAGTTTTAGATGTGAATAAAACTTTACTGTTTTTTAAGAATGTTATTTAATGGATCGATTTCAACCTATCGAGTTTCGCTTGAGTTCCGGCCGTGCTGTGGGCCCACCTGGATACAAGTTTTCCCCTTTTGGAATAGAATTTCCGTCAAAGTAGGCTACTTTTCCTCTTTTTGCATTTTTCATGTCATTTCATTTGTATTACAATATACTGAATACGGGCGTTCGAACTGATTTCTAGGCTATTTCTATACAAATGGAGCTCGATCCAAGAAAGAAATGATGTCTTTTTTTTTATTTTGTTTACTGCCAATTTGTATTGGAATATACTGAAAACGGGTGTTTGTGTCGGTTTTCAGTATATTTCAATACAAATGGAGCTCGATCCAAGAAAGAAATGATGTCTTTTTTTTTTATTTTGTGGACTGCCAATTTGTATTGGAATATACTGAAAACGGGTGTTTGAGTCGGTTTTCAGTATATTTCAATACAAATAGAGCTCGATCCAAGAAAGGGCTATGCGACAAAAGATTTTTTGACCGTGGGATCGTTGACGTTTGCTCCTCCTCACCCCTTCCACCAACTGAGTGAAAAAAACCAAAAGACGAATGCCTGGCTGACGAGAAACCGGCACGGACTTCGTTGGAACGAGGGTCATATTCCCTACAACCATTTAGGACGCATTCTCCAATCGCTCACTCACAGCTTCTCCACGATTTATGTGGTGGGATGCCAGAAAGCTAAATTCTTTGCTAAAGCCTTGGATTATCAAAAACCCGTGACGGAAATTTATGTGCCAGATGGAATCATTTGGAAGTATCGGGAAAAATGTGCCCGACATCATCAAAGGAGGAAATATTTCCATTGTGCCGAAAACAAAGTGCGCAACTATCGATGGCATATTATGGAAGGAGATTTTCATATCAATCACGTCTATCCAGACGGAACGGAGAAAGAGGAGAGGATTCAGGAGGAAGCAGACAATCCTCTGCAAGCTTTTGATAAGACCTACGATCAGTTATAGAAGGATCCGTCCCCAAAAGCGTACGATAATCTCATCCAGAAATGGGATAATCTGTCCTGTTTCCAAGTGATGGAACATCCGGATGAGCATACGCCTTTCCACTTGATGGGCTCTTCTTTATCGTCATCTCCCTCCAATAACTCGAGGAAGACGGAGGGTTGGGGAGACATACCTGAAAATATTCCCCATTACGATCCAGCAGCCTGTTGGGACGAACCTTCCAAAGAATCTCAAGAGACCCCCAAAATACTTTCAGAGGATCCAAAGACAAAATCCACTGAGTGTTGGGACGATGAACGGACGACTCATGCTCCAAAATCTACTGAGACTATGTCCACTGAGTGTTGGTACAATGAACGGACGACCCATGCTCCAAAATCTACTGAGACTATGTCCACTGAGTTTACTGTTACTGAGTAGACTATGTTTACTGTTTGTTAAGAATGTTATTTAATGGATCGATTTCAACCTATCGAGTTTCGCTTAAGTTCCGGCCGTGCTGTGGGCCCACCTGGATACAAGTTTTCCCCTTATGGAATAGAATAAAACTTTACTGTTTTTTAAGAATGTTATTTGATGGATCGATTTCAACCTATCGAGTTTCGCTTGAGTTCCGGCCGTGCTGTGGGCCCACCTGGATACAAGTTTTCCTCTTTTGGAATAGAATTTCCGTCAAGGTAGGCTACTTTTCTTCTTTTTGCATTTTTCATGTCATTTTATTTGTATTACAATATACTGAAAACGGGCGTTCGAACTGATTTCTAGGCTATTTCTATACAAATGGAGCTCGATCCAAGAAAGAAATGATGTCTTTTTTTTATTTTGTGGACTGCTAATTTGTATTGGAATATACTGAAAACGGGTGTTTGAGTCGGTTTTCAGTATATTTCAATACAAGTGGAGCTCGATCGAAGAAAAAAATGATGTCTTTTTTTATTTTGTGGATTGCCAATTTGTATTGGAATATACTGAAAACGGGTGTTTGAGTCGGTTTTCAGTATATTCCAATACAAGTGGAGCTCGATCCAAGAAAAAAATGATGTCTTTTTTTATTTTGTGGATTGCCAATTTGTATTGGAATATACTGAAAACGGGTGTTTGAGTCGGTTTTCAGTATATTCCAATACAAGTGGAGCTCCATCCAAGAAAAAAAATGATGTCTTTTTTTTATGTTGTGGACAGCCAATTTTGTATTGGAGTATACTGAAAACGGGCGTTCGTTGGAATATACTGAAAACGGGCGTTCACGTCGGTTTTCAGTATATTTCAATACAAATGGAGCTCGATCCAAGAAAGAAATGATGTCTTTTTTTTTATTTTGTGGACTACCCTATTTGTATTGGAATATACGGAAAACGGGTGTTCACGTCGGTTTTCAGTATATTCCAATACAAGTGGAGCTCGATCCAAGAAAAAAATGATGTCATTTTTTTATTTTGTGGACTGCCAATTTTGTATTGGAATATACTGAAAACGGGCGTTCACGTCGGTTTTCAGTATATTCCAATACAAGTGGAGCTCGATCCAAGAAAAAAATGATGTCTTTCTTTATTTTGTGGACTGCCAATTTTGTATTGGAATATACTGAAAACGGGCGTTCACATCGGTTTTCAGTATATTACAATACAAATGGAGCTCGATCCAAGAAAAAAATGATGTCTTTTTTTTATGTTGTGGACAGCCAATTTTGTATTGGAGTATACTGAAAACGGGCGTTCACGTTGGTTTTCAGTATATTTCAATACAAATGGAGCTCCATCCAAGAAAAAAATGATGTCTCTTTTTTATGTTGTGGACTGCCCTATTTTGTATTGGAATATACTGAAAACGGGCGTTCGAGTCGGTTTTCAGTATATTCCAATTCAAATGGAGCTCTATCCAAGAAAAAAATGATGTCTTTTTTTATGTTGTGGACAATCAATTTTGTATTGGAATATACTGAAAACGGGCGTTCGAGTCCTTTTTCCGACTATTTCTACACACATTCCACTATATTAAAATGACGTTATGGTTGAGTCTAGAGTCGTCCCCGGACAGAATCGTCTCCGGACAAAGTTGTCCCCTCTTTTCTTTGAATTCTACTATTTAAAAGGATGAGTCATGGTCTATTTTTAGAAAGTGGGAGACAACATTCCCAGACAAAAGGGGGGTGAGTTAATTAACAAAAGTTTTTTTTTTTGAGCTCTGAGAAATTTTTCCTAGCCGATCCCATTTCGTTTTTCGACTTTCACTTTCAACTCTTCACTTTTCCTATCCACTGTCGTTGGAATTGTGTTCACTGGAGGCTATTTCTTTTT
Source organism: Stegodyphus dumicola (assembly GCF_044657685.1). Classification (NCBI taxonomy): domain Eukaryota; kingdom Metazoa; phylum Arthropoda; class Arachnida; order Araneae; family Eresidae; genus Stegodyphus; species Stegodyphus dumicola. Next base: position 212,230,724 of record NC_140773.1, on the reverse strand, counting down.
TTTCAATCTCGCTTTTAGTTTTCTCTGAGATTCTTTAGAAATGGCTATACAAATTTCACCATCTATATAGAAATGATGTCCAAACAAAGTCGTCGCCGGATCATCTTGATGACCGAATATGTATAGAAATAGTCTGAAAATGGGCTTGAGGGCCGGTTTCTGGACGATTCCTCTACAAATTCGGCCGCATCCAGAAAAACAAAAATACATAGTTTGTTTTTGGGTGGACAGGAGATGATAAATTTCTTTTCTCTCTCTCTCCCAATATTGGAGGAGAGAGTGGCCCAAAAAAATGGGTCTCGGAAGGAATTGAATGCATTTTGAAATGCACTCATTCCTTCCAAGACCCATTTTTTTGGTCTCCTGATTCAACTCTCCAGTCTATGGAATAGGGAAAGCGGAGAACGTTTCCCCTTCTTTAAGCGACTGGAGACCATATCGCATCATCATCATCATCATCATCATCATCACCATCATCCTCTTTCTGATACTTTTCAACGAAGGCTTGATGTCTCTGGATGATTTTGGGGAGATGATGGATCCCGAATTGAGTGATGAAAAAGAGAGGACTCTTTTTCCTTTCTTGTTCGTCTTGCACAGTCTCTCGGAGGGTGATATACGTTTCCCCGTCCTCCTCAATTTTCGTCAGAGGTCTCATGAATATTTTACACATCCAAGGGAAGAGCGACTTGTTATGCAGGGATTTCGAAGCGACGAAGGCCGCTTCATTCGAAGTGAGGACAATCTGGTTCGGTTGACTCCATTGTTTGGAGTAGTTGTCCAAATCGCCTAGTCGAAGAAAATGGTGTCGATTAGGAAAAAAGACTTGGAGAACACTCGTCGTATGCGAGACGTTCGTAGGCAAGAGAGTCAAGATATCTTTGGCATTCCAGTACAGGAATCCTAGATCCACATACGCGTGCACGTAATAGTCATCGTTATATTCCAGTTTGAGCAGCATGGCTTTTGTATTTTTTTTTCGTTCTCAAGGCGAAATACTCGTCTGATATGAACAAGAGCTCGCTGGCGATCCGTTTATATAGACTCCTCAGAGAGAGAGAGGGAGAGGGGAGGAGGAAGAAGGTTGATGAATTCTAAAATAAAAAAAATGATAAAACATGAGTGTTTGTGAAGGTCATAGAGAGATGATTATAAAGTTGTTTTATTTTTTATTTCCTCAAAAGAAAAAACCAAAAGGGTCCCATTCCATACGACATAACCTTTGAGAAGGTCACGGGGTCATGTGTCTACAAAGTTGTTAAAATCTAGAATAAAAAAAAGCTTTCATCACGTAGCTCTCGAGAAGAAAATGATAGGGGTCTCTAGGAGAAGGTCATAGGTAGTATACAAAGGATGGTTGTTTTTTTTTTCTTTCGTTCCTCTCAATCCCATGACCTTTGAGAAGGTGACGGGGTGACCTTTAGGAAAAAAATAGAAGGTCATATATATATATATATATATACAGAAACATCTATAATAAACAGGATTAAAACTTTTCATAAGAAACTCAATATTACTTTCAATCCAAACTACAACAGATTTACTAATCTTTATGCGATTCCCAAATTCCATAAAACACCATTAAAATTTAGATTTATAGCTAATGGAACTAATAATTACAAGAAAAATATAGACTATTATTTTTCAATTCAACTTAATAAAATCTGTAAATTTATTTTCAATGATTGTAACACTAATCATAACTATTGCTGGATCATTCATAATAACACTCCTGTCATTAATACCATTCATACCATTAACATCCATAACATTAACTGCTATGATTTTGAAAACTTATACACCTCACTTCCTCTAGAAGAAATCTATACCAGTCTACTTGATCTACCAAAACTTTTCCCTAATATACTCAATATCATGACTCTTGACAAATGGAAAACCTACCTAAAATGCACACTTTTTCATAACTACATCAAGTTTCAAAATCAACTTTTTAAACAAGTAAGAGGATTGCCAATGGGCTTACATTCCAGCACCTCGATCTGTAATATCTTTTTATTTGTCAAAGAATTTAACTTCCAAAAAAATCTACAACCACAAGAGTTAAATTACTACAAACACACCTACAGATTTATTGATGACCTTATTACAATTAATAATTTTGGTAAAATTGAAAACTCCGACATTTATCCGAATTGTCTTAAACTTAATAAAACTAATAATTCACAAAATAGCATAGACTTTCTAGATCTTCAAATCATTAACTACAAAAAAATTTTACTTTTTGACAAAACAAGAAACTTCAATTTCAATACTAACAAATTAATAAATTGGAACTCCAACATATCCAAAAAAGTAATTAACAATACTATAATTAATCAAATACAACGAATTAAAACTATATGCACAGATACAATAGATTTACAACGCGAAATCTTAATCCTTATCAAAATTCTCAAAAATAATCTAATTCCCTTTCAATTTATCAACCATTGCCTTAAAAGAGCAGGCGTTAAATACTCACTCTAAATCATTTAACTGATAGGGATATGATAATTTATTCCTAAACCTGAGAAGGCGGTATAAGTTGGATGACTGTCAGTTGAAAGATTTGTATATAGTGTAATTACTCAATTGTATATATTGTAAAAAGCTAATTGTCTTCAGACATATACTGTTACTATACTGTTACTAAAAAAAGGGGCCTATTTCCTGCCTTTAGACTATCTACTAGCTCTTGGATAGCGAAAATACCTTTTTCCTTTCTTAAATTCTTAATCATTGCGACACGACAATTAGCCAGAAATTAATTAATTTCCATTCACTAGTATTTTTTAAAAAAAATCTTAACAGACGGTCTCTCTCAGATAAGAACTCCACAAAATACTTCCCTCGAGAATTCCAAGTCCCACCCACTACCATAAATTTCTTCACCCAAGTCTTACCGACTGATATAATTCATAGCCCCTACTGCCGCTAAGAATTTTCGGACACCCTACACTTCTGAGTCAGACACGAAGAGAACACATTGTCAACTCCCCCACTAGAAAGAATGTAAGTTACTTAATACCTTTCTGGCCTTTATATCTTCATGTACATTCACTGATCTTATTTATATTATTTTCTATTTTATTTTTATATTATTTTTATATTATTTTTATATTCTCTTTGATTTGTTTTTACAAAGTTTGCATTATTTATCTTTTTTATAATCTTCTATGTTTATTTCAAATTTACTTCGATTTCGATTTCATAATGACAATTTCCAATGTTTAATTTCTACAAATAATATAGTACTCAAATACATAAAGATGATAGTGTCGGGGACGATTACTCGAGTTTTACAGGATTTCTCTACAGTAATTGATTTTTACTCCAAATTAAATTGACTAAAATGCTTCATGAGAATAAGTTCTTTGAGTAACAACTATTCGCGGAAATATTTGGCCTGACTAGAATCGCCGGTTTGGCTTTAACTTATAACTCGAGTAAAGACGAAAATCTTTCATATTTACGTATTTTTATCAATTATTGATCATTGAACGGGAGTTGGTTTGTTCCCCTTGAAAAGTCAACTAATTTCCGATCAATGACAATAATTACATGTTTTAATTTTTACTTTTACAATTGTAATATTATTCTTCGTGATGATTTAACTCCAGTCCCCGTTAAAACATTATTAACATTTTGCTTTCAAATTACTTCAAAACATCTTTCAAAATATAACTTACCAGTATGGATGCCCACTTTTAAAATAATTCTACTTTAATTAAACTTAGGAGATAATATAATCAATTAATCAATACTGTTTAGGAAATAAATTATTATATATATATAGAGAGAGAGATAGACAAAGTTGATTTTTTTTTCTAGAAGTCAACCGTCACGTCGCCCATCACGTGGTCTTCTCGTATATATAGAGAGGCAAGTGGAAGACAGACTCTATTTCCCAGAGAGAGAGAGAGACTGCTGTGCGTATCCATATTTCTACTCAAGATGATGATCCGCATCTTATATAATGAGTTTGTGAGCATTCGCTGTTATGTGGATGACGGAAGATTGTTTTGGAACGCTACGGACATTTTGCCTCTGATTCATACTTCCAGTAAAAGAACCTGGGACATTCTCTCCGTGTTTTTCGACGAACACCACGTCTTCAGGAAAATAAAAGATCTTGAGAGTCTCGGCAGTTCTCAAGAGGGATATGTCCTCTCCAGCGAAGAAATGTTACATCTGGCCGAAAATAATCCTAAAAATAATCAGCTTCTGGCCTGGGTGTATAGCATTTTAACTCAGCCGCTGGTTCGAGTTGTACCCAATCAACCCGTTTACCGACTGCTCTATCCGGGGGAGAGATTTCCCTTCATCACCCTCTTTAATCTGGGAGTGCGCTACATACCGCCTCATCCAGGCATGACGGATTCTTCTACTTACCCTAAACAATATGCCAGCGCTTATTGCCAGACAGACCCCCGTCAAGAAAAGGTCGTCGAGACTCAAACGGATCCTCTGGTGGTCTCTTTAAATGTCACTAAAGTCATCACCTTCTAAAAAAAACAACCACCACCACAAAAAAAAAAATTTGCTCCTCCTCCAAATTTTTTTTTATCTTCTCGAAAGAAAAAAAAAGAAACTTTTCCATCTAGCCTCTTTCTTTCAATCCCTCTTAAGAGAGAGAGGGAGGAGAAAAGAAAGAGAGTTCTGAGGAGGCAAAAGAAATGGGTCTGGAAGGAAACGGGTGCATTGCGAGAAAAAGAGGATCCTCTTTTCTTTTCTCGAAATGCACTCTTTTCCTTCCAGACCCATTTTTTTTGATCACTTCTTAAAACCAATCTTGGAAAGGGGGGGACACAATAAATTGTGCGTAAAGTCCATTTCGATCAAGACTGGATTTTGTTTTTGAAAAGAAAACATAATGTTATATATAGATAGCTAAATCTTTATAATGATATTCTTTAAGAATTTCTTAGCCATTTGTCAAAGAAGGGGACTGTAATTGAAGAATTTATGAATTTGGGAACATGTCACCCATGGCAAGTCTAAAATCTTGGAAGTGGATACTGGAAAGCCCCGCTCTGATTATAATTCTGAGTTCTAGCATGGGACATTTTTTAGATCAATAAGCTAAACTATTTTTCTAGTCTCATATTCTCTCGTGACTAGGGTTTCAGATTTGGGTAGAGAGAGACACTGTTCTGAACAGAAACGTGGAATGCTTTTATAGAAAAATGAAGAGTTGAAAGTGAAAGTCGAAAAACGAAATGCGATCGGCTAGGAAAAATTTCTCAGAGCTCAGAAAAAAATTATGAGATGTTTAAAAAAAAAAAAACTTTTTGTTCATTTTTATCATGTTTTCTAGACATGATAAAAATTAACTCACCCCCCCTTTTGTCTGGGAATGTTATCTCCCACTTTCTAAAAATAGACCATGACTCATCCTTTTAAAGAATAGAATTCCAAGAAAAGACTGGGTTCTGGTCTATTTTTAGAAACGGTGAGACAACATACCCAGACAAAAGGGGGATGAGTTAATTTTTATCATGTCTAGAAGACATGATAAAAATTAACAAAAAGTTGTTTTTTTTTTTTTTTTTTTTTTTTTTTTTTTTTTTTACATCTCAGAATTTTTTTCTGAGCTCTGAAAATATTTTGCCAGCCGATCTCATTTCGTTATCATTTTTTTTTATTTTAGAATTCATCAACCTTGTTCCTCCTCCCCTCTCCCTCTCTCTCTCTGAGGAGTCTATATAAACGGATCGCCAGCGAGCTCTTGTTCATATCAGACGAGTATTTCGCCTTGAGAACGGAAAAAAAATACAAAAGCCATGCTGCTCAAACTGGAATATAACGATGACTATTACGTGCACGCGTATGTGGATCTAGGATTCCTGTACTGGAATGCCAAAGATATCTTGACTCTCTTGCCTACGAACGTCTCGCATACGACGAGTGTTCTCCAAGTCTTTTTTCCTAATCGACACCATTTTCTTCGACTAGGCAATTTGGACAACTACTCCAAAGAATGGGGTCAACCGAACCAGATTGTCCTCACTTCGAATGAAGCGGCCTTCGTCGCTTCGAAATCCCTGCATAACAAGTCGCTCTTCCCTTGGATGTGTAAAATATTCATGAGACCTCTGACGAAAATTGAGGAGGACGGGGAAACGTATATCACCCTCCGAGAGACTGTGCAAGACGAACAAGAAAGGAAAAAGAGTCCTCTCTTTTTCATCACTCAATTCGGAATCCATCATCTCCCCAAAATCATCCAGAGACATCAAGCCTTCGTTGAAAAGTATCAGAAAGGGGTTGATGGTGATGATGATGATGATGATGATGATGATGCGATATGGTCTCCAGTCGCTTAAAGAAGGGGAAACGTTCACCGCTTTCCCTATTCCATAGACTGGAGAGTTGAATCAGGAGACCAAAAAAATGGGTCTTGGAAGGAATGAGTGCATTTCAAAATGCATTCAATTCCTTCCGAGACCCATTTTTTTGGGCCACTCTCTCCTCCAATATTGGGAGAGAGAGAAAAGAAATTTATCATCTCCTGTCCACCCAAAAACAAACTATGTATTTTTGTTTTTCTGGATGCGGCCGAATTTTAGAGGAATCGTCCAGAAACCGGCCCTCAAACCCATTTTCAGACTATTTCTATACATATTCGGTCATCAAGATGATCCGGGGACGACTTTGTTTGGACATCATTTCTATATAGATGGTGAAATTTGTATGGCCATTTCTAAAGAATCTCAGAGAAAACTAAAAGCGAGATTGCAAAAAAAGAAATAGCCTCCAGTGAACACAATTCCAACGACAGTGGATAGGAAAAGTGAAGAGTTGAATGTGAAAGTCGAAAAACGAAATGGGATCGGCTAGGAAAAATTTCTCAGAGCTCAAAAAAAAAAAAAAAAAAAAAAAAAAAAAACTTTTTGTCAATTTTTATCATGTCTTCTAGAGATGATAAAAATTAACTCACACCCCTTTTGTCTGGGAATGTTGTCTCCCACTTTCTAAAAATTGACCATGACTCATCCTTTTAAAGAATAGAATTCAAAGAAAAGAGGGGACGACTTTGTCCGGAGACGACTCTGTCCGGGGACGACTCTGTTTGGACTCAGCCATAACGTCATTTTAATATAGTGGAATGTGTGTAGAAATAGTCGGAAAAAGGACTCGAACGCCCGTTTTCAGTATATTCCAATACAAATTTGATTGTCCACAACATAAAAAAAGACATCATTTTTTTCTTGGATAGAGCTCCATTTGTATTGGAATATACTGAAAACCGACTCGAACGCCCGTTTTCAGTATATTCCAATACAAAATAGGGCAGTCCACAACATAAAAAAGACATCATTTTTTTCTTGGATGGAGCTCCATTTGTATTAGAATATACTGAAAACCGACTCGAACGCCCGTTTTCAGTATACTCCAATACAAAATTGGCTGTCCACAACATAAAAGAAAGACATCATTTTTTTCTTGGATGGAGCTCCATTTGTATTGAAATATACTGAAAACCAACGTGAACGCCCGTTTTCAGTATACTCCAATACAAAATTGGCTGTCCACAACATAAAAAAAAGACATAATTTTTTTCTTGGATCGAGCTCCATTTGTATTGTAATATACTGAAAACCGATGTGAACGCCCGTTTTCAGTATATTCCAATACAAAATTGGCAGTCCACAAAATAAAAAAAGACATCATTTTTTTCTTGGATCGAGCTCCACTTGTATTGGAATATACTGAAAACCGACGTGAACGCCCGTTTTCAGTATATTCCAATACAAAATTGGCAGTCCACAAAATAAAAAAAAGACATCATTTTTTACTTGGATCGAGCTCCACTTGTATTGGAATATACTGAAAACCGACGTGAACACCCGTTTTCAGTATATTCCAATACAAATAGGGTAGTCCACAAAATAAAAAAAAGACATCATTTCTTTCTTGGATCGAGCTCCATTTGTATTGAAATATACTGAAAACCGACGTGAACGCCCGTTTTCAGTATATACCAACGAACGCCCGTTTTCAGTATACTCCAATACAAAATTGGTTGTCCACAACATAAAAAAAAAGACATCATTTTTTTTCTTGGATGGAGCTCCATTTGTATTGAAATATACTGAAAACCAACGTGAACGCCCGTTTTCAGTATATTCCAGTACAAAATTGGCAATACACAAAATAAAAAAAAGACATCATTTTTTTCTTGGATCGAGCTCTATTTGTATTGAAATATACTGAAAATCGACTCAAACACCCGTTTTCAGTATACTCCAATACAAATTGGCTGTCCACAAAATAAAAAAAGACATCATTTCTTTCTTGGATCGAGCTCCATTTGTATAGAAATAGCCTAGAAATCAGTTCGAACGCCCGTTTTCAGTATATTGTAATACAAATGAAATGACATGAAAAATGCAAAAAGAGGAAAAGTAGCCTACCTGGACGGAAATTCTATTCCAAAAGAGGAAAACGTGTATCCAGGTGGGCCCACAGCACGGCCGGAACTCAAGCGAAACTCGATAGGTTGAAATCGATCCATTAAATAACATTCTTAACAAACAGTAAAGTTTTATTCACATCGAGTCGGCTGGGAAAAGTTTCTGAAAAATAAATTACCCCCCTTTTTAGTCTGAAAATTTGAAAATTGATGTCTTCAATTTTTGAAAAATTTTTTGAAAAATTGAAGACATCAATTTTCAGACTAAAAGGTTTTTTTTTTTTTTTTTTCACCCAGAGAAATTTTTCTCCGGCTCTCAGAAATTTTTCCCCACTCGACTGGATGAATAAAACATCCCCGTTTCTTTAAGAATGGGCTCACTGTTAACTATTTCAGCATTAGACGTTTCGCGTCCAATAATAACTGCCGGGTGTTCAAGAATGCAGATGTACCTACTAGATTTTCTACAGAGAAGCTTGACTGGATGGAGAGTGGATGACTTTTTCCAAGATTCTCGACTTTGGACCGTCAAGAGGTAAAGGATCTTTTTGTTTTTTTTCTTTTAAGAAAATTTATGGATAGATTCATTTCTTTTTGAATGGACCTAGAAAAATAGGACAAAGTTCTTTTCCAAGATTGGATGAGAGAGGGACCCAAAAAAAATAGGTCTTGGAAGGAATCGAATGCATTTGCACTCATTCCTTCCAAGACGCATTTTTTTGGTCTCCTGATTCGTCTCTCTCTTCTCAGTCCATTTCCATAAATATAGGGAAAGCGGAGAACCTTTCCCTACTTATTTCTAAAAATCTTTTCTTTTTTTCTTCCTCCTGAGTTTATGTATATATCAATTCAAATACGTTTGAGAACGGTCATCCCAATTCTCTGTCGTCTTTTCGGTTTCATCGTCCCAACACTCAGTGGACACAGTCTCAGTAGATTTTGGAGCATGGGTCGTCCGTTCATTGTCCCAACACTCAGTGGACATAGTCTCAGTAGATTTTGGAGCATGAGTCGTCCGTTCATCGTCCCAACACTCAGTGGATTTTGTCTTTGGATCCTCTGAAGATATTTTGGGGGTCTCATGAGATTCTTTGGAAGGTTCGTCCCAACAGGCTGCTGGATCGTAATGGGGAATATTTTCAGGTATGTCTCCCCAACCCTCCGTCTTCCTCCAGTTATTGGAGGAAGTTGACGACAAAGAAGAGCCCATCAAGTGGAAAGGCGTATGCTCATCCGGATGTTCCATCACTTGGAAACAGGACAGATTATCCCATTTCTGGATGAGATTATCGTACGCTTTTGGGGACGGATCCTTCTCTAACTGATCGTAGGCCTTATCAAAAGCTTGCAGGGGATTGTCTGCTTCCTCCTGAATCCTCTCCTTTTTCTCCGTTCCGTCTGGATAGACGTGATTGATATGAAAATCTCCTTCCATAATATGCCATCGATAGTTGCGCACTTTGTTTTCGGCACAATGGAAATATTTCCACCTTTGATGATGTCGGGCACATTTTTCCCGATACTTCCAAATGATTCCATCTGGCACATAAATTTCCGTCACGGGTTTTTGATAATCCAAGGCTTTAGCAAAGAATTTAGCTTTCTGGCATCCCACCACATAAATCGTGGAGAAGCTGTGAGTGAGCGATTGGAGAATGCGTCCTAAATGGTTGTAGGGAATATGACCCTCGTTCCAACGATGTCCATGCCGGTTTCTCGTCAGCCAGGCATTCGTCTTTTGGTTTTTTTCACTCAGTTGGTGGAAGGGGTGAGGAGGAGCAAACGTCAACGATCCCACGGTCAAAAAATCTTTTGTCGCATAGCCCAATTCTTTTAAAACGTAGGTAAATTCACCCTTCTTGTGGTTGTAGGACTGGAAACCCTCTAGATCGAGCACGATAAAGTTTTCTGAACACGCCATGGCGATGAATACGGTGATGTCTTCCACAAACAGGAGCAAAAAAGAGTCGAAAAGGTATATATGTATAACAGGGAAGATCTAGAAAGGGGGGGAAAAACAATAAAATGTTTTAGAGTCGTCGTCTTGAAAGAGACATTTTTCTTTTCAAAGGGTTAAGAAGTTTCAAAGTTTCAAAGGTCTTTTTAAATGAAGTTATGATAATTATGATTATTAAAAAAAACAAAGAATCAAATCGAGTTTATAGATAAACATATTCATAGGACCAAAGGGACTTACCAGCTCAGTTCACGTCTTCTTCTGTTCTCTGAAGTAATCTCGCGGAGGACACACATTTTTATACTCGCGCGACATCTGTCGGGATCGCGACCCCATCTAAATGTCAGGGTCATTCCAACCTCTTAAAAGGATCGGAATGAAAGAAACACTTTGATAAAAAATATATTTATGAAAAGATATCTGAGGGTCGTGAGAACATTTTCTCTCCCCACCCCCCGCCTATTTCAAAAAAAAAAAATAAAAAGTCTTTCTTGGATCGCGTCAAGATTACAAAACAACTCACAGGACTTGTTTATCTCGATCCCGTCAGGGTCACCGTTTCACATAAGAAGATGGATGGACCCTGAACTTTAGACATGATAAAAATTAACTCTACCCGCCTTTTGTCTGGGAATAGGGTCTCACCGTTTCTAAAAATAGACCAGATCCCATTCTTGGAATTCTATTCTTTAGGAAAGGAGGAGTGATGGTCTATTTTTAGAAAGTGTGAGACAACATTCCCAGACAAAAGGGGAGTAGAGTTAATTTTTATCATGTCTAAGACATGATAAAAATTAACAAAAAGTTTTTTTTTTTTTTTTTTTTTTTTTTTTTTTTTTTTTTGAGTTGGAGTATTTTTCTCAGCTCTGAAAATTTTTTTCCAGCCGACTCGAGACTTTACCATTTATATTTACGAATAGTCTTTGGATTATTTATTTATTTTCTTTTAAAAAGAAAAATTCTGAGCTAGACCTATCTATTGGCTCAACATTCTGGTCATAGAAACAGTCTACAATCTCATTTTTTTTCGAGGCTAATGCACGGCTTCTATAATCAAAAGGGTTACTATAAAGGGATTGGTTTGAATGCATTTATCTGCAAATGTTGTAGGATTCTGTTGTTGAGAAGGAGTTATATTATTATTGTTATTATTATTATTATTATGATTGTGGCAGATTCGTTTTCTACATGGAAGTCTAATCTCCTCCGAAGACCTTTTCTGGGGATCGTCGATAGATGGTTTTTCAATAGGTATCGTTTCCCTCGGATCCTCAAGAGATAGAGGGGGGTCCTGTCTTGAGACATGAAGCGGTCTCTCCTCCTCCTCGAGAAGTCTTGAGAAAGGGAGAGAATTTTCGGTTCCCTTATTCTCGAGGGGTCTTGACAAATTGAGAGGTCCCTCCTCTTCGAAAGAGAGAGAAGTTTTGGTTCCCTTATCCTCGAGGGGTTTTGACAAATCGAGAGGTCCCTCATTTTCGAGGGGTCTTGATAAATGGAGAGGTTTTTCGTCTTCGAGGGGGTTTGATAAAGGAAGAGGTCCCTCCTTCTCGAGGGGTCTTGAGAAAGGGAGAGGTTTTTCATCTTCGAGGAGGTTTGACAATGGGAGAGATCTCTCCTTCTCGAGGGGTCTCTCTTCCTCAAGGGGTTTTGAGGAAGGGAGAGGTTTTTCATCCTCGACGGGTTTTGACAAACTGAGAGGAATCTGAACAGGCTTCTCCTCATCCCCATCATTATCGAGGAGGATGAGGATAGGCTTTTGGAAAGGTTTTTTCTTTTTCTTCTGAACAGGCTCATCTTGATGCTCGGGGAGAGGGAAGGGTAGTTGTTCCACCATTCTATTTTTTCTTGCTCGAGGATTTTTTCAAAAGTCGTGGCCTCTCTATGATGAGACGAAGAAGGAGAGTCCTCGAGAAGAATATAATAGGTATTCTTCCCAGTCTTCTCGATCGAGAGCGGTTCGTGCAAACATTTGTGCAACCATTCACTAAAATGAACGAGAATCCCTTTTGTCTTCTCAAGACGGTCCATAATCCTATTCATTTGCGAGACGGTTAGAAAGTGGGAAGTGTAAAAATATTTGGCTCGTTTCATTAACAAAATTTGTGCATCCAAAGGTGGAATGTCACGAGCCATCAACATGTTTTCGTCGGATAAAAATTCGTCCCGCATCTTTTGACAACTCCCCACGGTATGATAACCCGCACATTTTGAAAAAGCGGAGGCTTTCAAGTAAACGACTACTTGGATGATATAAAAGGAAAGATCAACATATTTATATTTGAAAGGAATACACGTAGTGAGCTGGGGATGCCTCCTCATGATCCACTTGGACAAAAATACGACTTTGGGGCTCTCCCCTTTTATTTATAGAGAGAAAGAGAGTGTGACACCTTCCCTTCTCTCCTCCTCTCTCCCTGCTTCCTCTATCTCTGGACGTCCTTGGATTGGAAAGGGTGACTTTGAAAAAAAAAAGAAGGTCATGGTTGGATAATTTTTTGTTTTTTAAATTATTACTTTCACTTCCTCATTCCCACACACATTCATCTTTTAAGAAAAGAAAAAAGAGGTCATGGAAATAAGATTTCTTGGAAAGAAGAGAGAGAGAAACAAAAAAAAACAAATAAAACGGACGTCATAGAGCCTCTATGTGTGTCTGTGTGTGTCGATATAGATATATAAAAAGACGAGAGTACTGGGCGAGATCATTTCTTTTCCATTGGGAGCCATGTCGCTATTAGACGTTTTTCCAACTCAACGGATTTCGAACGGGGAGGATTTGAAGACGCTAAAGCAAATCTCCAACTTGAAAATTTTTTTGGCGTGTCATTGTGCGACATTTATTCCGCATTTACCACCTCATCAAGCGATCGTTTCTTTCAACCAAGATGTCGAATCCTCCAACCTGCTCGTTCAGAATATATACAGAAATTTATTCGAATCGCAACAAACGAAAGAGGAATCTCCCTTCTCTTGGAATCGGATGGATCGAGCTTTGAGACGGCCCATTCAAACAGACCGGCGATATAAGGATCCGCGCACGAGTTTTCGGTGGAAGAATATTTTTCTCACGAAACGATATTTTACGTTTGGAGTGAGAACGACGGCTGAGGACGAAGTTCATATTGTTGAAACCACAGCCGCTCCTCTCGCCTATTACGAATCATCGTCCCCCAATCTGAAGGAAAGAAGTTTTAAAGTCAGCGACAGGATGAAATATAAGAAATATATTCTAAGACCTTTTCAAAACTATGTCGTTCCCCCGAAAACGCAATATCTCATCGTCACAACCCAGAAGAGTCTCTTTCTCGTCGATCGGTGCTCGTACTCGCTTTGGAAACAATTGAAAGAGGAGATTTCTTTCCAATCGCCGATGATGTTTCAAGAAAAAGAAGAAAACCCTCCGCCACCTTTACCCATCCCTTCCTTAGATGATAAGAGGAGCTGGACCAAACCGTTATTTCCCGAAACAAAATCGACCCGGCAACGGAATGAAATTGAAGTCATCACGATTGAAGATGAGGAGGAAGAAAAAGAATTACCTCTTAAAAAACGGTCGACTTACCGGAACCTACCTGGCGTGCAAGATCCGCTTCAGAATCCAGAAGCTTCTTCTTCTTCTTCTTCTTCCCCGACTTGTTCAAACAGGCAGCCTCTTTTGGACTCCTCACAGACAGAACCTCTTCCAGTATCTTCTTCTTCTTCTTCTCTAACCTGTCCCGACATCGTAGAGGTAGAATGTCAGACGGGTCCACAAGCTTCAAAAAGTCCCGACATCGTAGAGGTAGAATGTCAGACGGGCGCACAAGTTCCAACGGGTCCAGAAATCGTAGAGGTAGAATTTCAGCCGGGTAAACAAGTTCTAACGGGTCCAGAAATCATGGAGGTAGAATCGCAGCCGGGTCCAGACATCCTAGATCCCTCCACTCATCCCAAAGAGACTCCAAGTGTTTCAAGACAGCCTTGTGAGGATCCAGCCCTTCCCGTATGGAATGATTATATGGACTTACAAAATTTGGTGCAACAGGAAGGAGAAGAAAATAATCATACGGATGGGTGGGTCAAAGACTGTTTAGATCATTTAACCTCGAATGAAATTGAACTGTTATGGAATTGCATTTCTGAAATCACATCGGAAATGGGATAAAAACCAAAACAAAAAAAAATTTTTTAATAACAAATTGGAGGAGGGTCATGATGTCAATTAAAAAAAATATTATATAGAGTCCAATCTTGGTGGTTCACTTCAGTTTTCCAGCATGAGGTGATCCACGTTTCCCGAAATATGGATCCCATTCCAAGAGAGATTGTGTAGAGCCTTCACTTCAGTTCTTTGTTTTTATATACCAAGAGGAGAGGGTCCCCAAAGGGCTACCCATGTCCAAAGAGAGAAAGTGTAGAGCGTTCATTTCAGTTTTTCTTTTCAAGTTTAGGGGAGGGAGGTCTCAAAATGACACCCCCCATTTTCAAAGAGAGATGGTGTAGAGCGTTCATTTCTGTTTTTTTCCAAAGTTAGGGAGTTTTCAAATGGCTACCCATTTCAGAGAAAGAGAGAGAGAGAGAGAGAGAGAGAAAAGGTGTAGAGCGTTCATTTCAGTTTTCCAAGGTTAGGATGGTGGTGGAGAATCCTCCAAAATGGCTACTCATCTCAAAGAGAGAGAGAGAAAATGCGTAGAGCGTTCATTTCAGTTTTCCAACATTAGAAGGTTCCAAAATACCTTCTGATTTCAAAGAGAGATCGTGTAGAGCGTTCATTTCCAGTTCTCCAAGATCTGAAGAAGAGGGTCCGCTTTTCCCAAAATGGCTTTCCGCATTCAGAGACAGCGAAATGCAGACTTCAGTTTTCTCCCTCCCCAAAAATAGAGGGTCCCAAAATGGCTTCCCATTTCAAAGAGAGAGGGAGAGGCGTTCATTTCCATTCTCCAAGATAGGGTCGTCTGCTTTTTCCCAAAATGGCTTCCCAATTCAAAGAGAGAGAGAGAGAGTAAAAGGGTGTGTAGAGCGGTCATGTTCATTCTACAAGATAGGGTCGTCAGCTTTTTCTCAAAATGGCATCTCCCCATTCAAAAAGAGATCGTAACCAATTTTTTCCAGTTTTTTTCCAAGATGGGGGGAGAAGAAAACCTAGGATGGAATAACACGACACACAGAGAGAAAGAGAAAAAAAACGCCATCTTGTCATTTTCTGATAGGGTACCGGTGTTCGAATACTTTTGTGACCGACTGTCTGATTATACTGGGAGAACCATAAAATCGGAAAAGCGATGGGTTTCACAGTTAACGAGGCAATCGAAGACAGACTGGGAAAGAGAGATCCTTTTTTTAGCTGAGAAGCAGATTACCCTGGAAATCCGTGACTCTGACCATATAATTTCTCCATAGACTCTTTGAACGGTATTCAGGAGACATCCTCCATGAGGAAAAAAAAATCTCCACTTCCCCTTCTAAATCGACTGGAAAGAGAATGAGGTGGAAGAGATCCATCCACGAGAGATCATACTCTTGAACGTCAGACAAATATGAAGTCGAATAGCTTAAACAAAAAGTGCTTGAAAAGTCATCGAGTCTCGAAAATCTAGGCCTCTCTCTCTCTGAAGGAAATGAGAAAATGGGAATCTGCGTTTTTCTTCCTCAACGGCTGACATTCATCTGAAGTGACACTCGAAATCCTTAAATAGATAAACGAGAGTCCATTCTTAAAAAAATGACGCTCTGTCGTCAATTGGAGAATCGAGTCGGCTGGGAAAATATTTTGAGAGCCAGGAAAAAAATTTTCTAACTCTAAAAAAACTGTAGATCATTCTTTGTATATTTCTTGGAAAAAAAAGAAAAGACTAATAGTTATAATAGAGGGAGTTAGGAGGGACCCTATCTATATATAGCTCTCTATATAAATCGGAAGCGTGAACAGGACGGTCCACCCAAAACAATCTATCCTATCTTTCTCAGAGCAGAATGGAAGAAAGGCCAAGATGCGTGGACTCATTGGAAGCAAAATTCGAGTGGTTTAAATAGATAAGTGAGAAAAGATTTTGAGAGGTGTGGTTTTATGGATGGAGCTGGCTGGGAAAAAAATTGGCAAAGCTCAGAGAAAAATTTCCTGAATTAAAAAAAAAAATTAACTACCTTACCCTTTTGTCTGGGAATGTTGTCTCACCGTTTCTAAAAATAGACCATCACTCATCCTTTCTAAAAAGAATAAAATTCCAAGAATGGGTTCTGGTCTATTTTTAGAAACGGAGAGACAACATTCCCAGACAAAAGGAGGGTAGAGTTAACCAAAGTTTTTTTTTTTTTTTAGAGTTAGAGAATTTTTTTTTCCCGGCTCTCAAAATTTTTTCCCAGCCGACTCGATTCTCCATTGACAAGACAGCGCCATTTTTTTTAAGAATAAACTCTCGCTTATCTATTTAAGCATTCCCAGTTTGGCTTTAG
The DNA here is from genome assembly GCF_044657685.1 of Stegodyphus dumicola. Classification (NCBI taxonomy): domain Eukaryota; kingdom Metazoa; phylum Arthropoda; class Arachnida; order Araneae; family Eresidae; genus Stegodyphus; species Stegodyphus dumicola. Next base: position 212,213,919 of record NC_140773.1, on the reverse strand, counting down.
ATGAGTGTCAGCCGTTGAAGAAGAAGCATCCTGTCACTTGGGGGAGATATATTTTGAGGAGTCAACATGTTGTGTGGACCGTTGAGATCGATTTTTCTCTTCCCATTGTGTGGACATTGTTGAGCGTTTTGTGAAGCTTTGAAAGAATGGAGGGGTTTTGATGGAGAATATTTCTTTTTATTAAATTTTTAAAAAAAGATTTAAGAGTGACATTTTATAACAGGTTTTACATGGAAAGAAGGTTTTTCTTCTAGTTTGACGACTTCTTTTTCTTGGGAGATGTTTCTATTGGAAAGATGGAAGGAAAGACGATTCCCACATTGAAGAAGGTTCATGAGAAACTCGTACGGATCTTGGTTTTCTTTTCGAGCCGATATATCATACGGAATCCGGGACATGTTTTGCAATCGCTCCAGTTCCTCCTCGTATTTTTGCTTGCTCGCCAATTTCATGCGGGGACGAAACTGGTCCAGAATATACAATCCCTGGGGTTGAGTCACTCGAGAAAAAGCGACATATTGCTGAAATCGATTAAAAGGTCCGTGCATGTAAATTGCGATCGACGGAAAGGTGGCTCCTTGGGCTTTATGAGCCGTAATCGCTTCGGCTAACATCAAAGGAAACTGTTCGCGATAAAATGCGAGTCTTTTCGTCGAACAGGTGTCAATACGAATGGAGACGCGATCGATAGGAGCTAGACTATTGGAAAATTGCAGCCAGACTCGCGTCACAACTCCGTCTTCGTCCTGGTCTACTTGGTGTAGTGTTCCAATCGCTCCATTCATCCATCCTTTGGATCTGTCGAGCGTTTTAGTCAATTGATATCGCGCTCCTCTTTGTAAATGGAGGACGGATTCGAGATTCTCCATCTGAGATCGATGTAAATGTCGACTCCGTTTCATCATCCTCTTCCGCAATTTTTCGCTCTCGGAATAAATCACGTCTCGAGCCAGACACGAACAGTACGTCCCTCGGGATTGGAGACGTTTCATATTATATTTCTCTGCATCCTTGCTCGAAAAACAGAGAATAATAGCTTCGCGAGGAATTTCGTCGAAACTGCGAACGCGGGACTGGAAAAATGCCACATCGCCCGGTTCTAAAAAGTGATTTCTCGTTAAACGATCGAGTCTCTCCTCGTAATCCAAAGAGAATCGCATACATTCGACTAGTTCATAGTAGAGCGTGGATTGAGGCGTCCACCACCCTTCAGAATAAAAAATGGGCGTGTCGCGAATCGGTTGGAGCTGCTGCAAATCTCCGAATTTAATCATATGCACATTCCCAAACGGCTTATCCGGCACATGACACAATTGTCGAAGTTGCTGGTCGAGGCGCGAAAATAAATTGGATCCGATCGTGGAAACGTCATCCAAAATCACCATCCGTAAAGGAGCATACAGGGGTCTGTAATAGTCTAAAGTCTCTTGGGTCAGAGGTCGAACAAAAGTCCCGTTCATTTGAAGACGCAGTGCATGATGCAAAGTATCTCCCGTAATGTAGACCGCTCCTTGAGCACTGAGTGCGAGTTTGAGAACCGAGTACGCTTCGCTAAAAAGAGACGTTCGAATCAGAGTTTGGTATAAAGCTTGGATCAGGAAAGATTTACCCGTTCCGGCAGATCCTTGCACAATAATATCCAGAGGAGGGGGACGTTTCGATTCAGGTAACGCGTAATAGGTGTACAAACGGACGTGAACGTAGATCAGGAAATTGTATTGCTCTTTATTACATTGTCGAATACATTTTTGATAGGCTTCTTCGGACCACATATCCTTATACTGCAAATTCGTATAGCTTTCCCACTGCTTGGGAGGAAGATGTTTCTTTCGCGGTCGGGAGTTCTTTTTAAGAACAGCATAACGTTCCCTTTGAAGTATTCGTTCTCGCTCTCGATTAGCTGAATTGCTTCGCCAGCGTCGTTTCTGTTCAAGCATTCTTTCCCTAAGACGTTCTCTACTGGATAGGCTCATCGTGACACAACTCAAAAAGGTGAAGTGTGTGTATGAAAATCACTTCCTTTAATTTATATATATATATATGTAATTTTGAGGAGGAGGAGGGGGGTGTGTGTGAAATGACCTCGTCTCGAAACGAACCAAAGCACTTCGAGAAGACTTGGAACGAGATAGGTTTCTTAGAGAGAGAGGGAAACAAAAAATATATAAAAAATCAGAATGATTTATCCGTCGACCTCTGGGCTAAAAGTAAACAAACAAAATTTGAAAAGGTCAAGGTGAACTCACTGAATTTATCTTAGAAATCAGATAGGAAAAAAAAATGAGGGTACCCATGTTTCCTCTTCAACAACATAGACTCATCTAAAACGAAACTCGGAATGCTTACACAAATAAACAAGAATCCATTCTTAAATAAAAATGGGGACGTCTTGTCGATCGAGTCGGCCGGAAAAAATTTCTGTAACTCTGAAAAAAAAAACTTTTGGTTAATTTTTATCATGTCTTCTAGACATGATAAAAATTAATGAACCCCCTTTTTGTCTGGGAAGGAAGTCTCACTCTTTCTAAAAATAGACCATCACTCACCCTTTCTAATAGCAACAATTCCAAGAATGAGTCATGGTTTGTTTTTTTCGAATGGGTGAGACATCCTTCCCAGACAAAAAGAGGGGACAGTTAATTTTTATCATGTCTATAAGACATGATAAAAATTAACCAAAAGTTTTTTTTTTTTTTTTTTTTTTTTTTTTTAAACTCAAAAATTTTTTTTACAGCTCTGAGAATTTTTTCCCAGTCGACTTGGCTGGACAAGACATCTGCGGATTCTTTCTGGAATGGACTCTATGATCTATTTAAACATTTCGAGTTCCGAGTTTCGCTTCAGTTGAGTGTGAGCCGTTCTAGAAAAAGAAACCATCCTGTGACTGGATAGAGAGAACTATTCCTTTTTTCCATTCACCCGTTGTGTTGAACCGTTCAGATATTTGCTTTTATTAATATTTTTTTTCCTAACTTACCCGTCTTTAAAAAATGGAATAGTTTGAAAGGGTCAACCCATTTTATAGATATCAACCTCATACCTTCATCTCAACGGGTCTCGAGTGGGAGGAAGGAAGGAGCAGGCGACGAGAACTAAGCACGTCTGTTTATCGAGTAGACGCATCGGGGAAAGAACGATACCCGACCGACCCCCAACATCCTCATTACGAATTATACGTTACGGATCCTGAAGGAAATCCTATCTTGGCTCGAGACGAAAACGGTCATGAGTATCACGCGGTAGATTTAAACGGAAACCAATACATTTTAGCTCCTCGACGGTATGCCCGAACGTCTTTTGGACGAGAATACTACCCGAAATTTCAAAATGGGGACGAGTATTCGCTTTATACGTCTGTTTTATTACCTTATGCCAAAGACGAATCGGGGCATGAAATGTATCCTAAAAAGGCGGATGGAGTCGAATATTGTTTAACGGCCGGCGATCGAATTCGTTATGCTCGCGATGCTTGGGGAAACGAGTTTTATCCTCGAAGAGCGGATCAGCAAACGGAATACCTCTGTGAAGAAGTGGGGTATGCGAAAAGAGCCGACGGATCCGAAACGTATCCTAAATTTTATATCTACACTTCTGGTTAAGATCTCTCTCTCTATCGAAAGAGAAGAAAATAATAAAGAGTGTGTTACTGCAATGCAGCATTCTGACGCGGAACCTGTTTCGTATTCCATTTGGTGTGTGAAATGCCGAGCGAAGACCGATACGGTCGACGTCCACTATCGCATGTCGAAAAATCGACGGCCGATGGTCACGGGAAAATGTCAGGTGTGTGGAACCAAGAAACAACAGTTTATTACAAATGCTTCCGTTCCACCTGGACGGTGAGACATCATTCCCAGACAAAAAGAAGAGAGAGTTAATTTTTATCATGTCTATAAGACATGATAAAAATTAACCAAAAGTTTTTTTTTTTTCTTAACTCAAAATTTTTTTCCAGAGCGCTGAGAAAGTTTTCCCAGTCGACTCACTCATCCAAACAAGACATCTAAATTGTTTCTAGAAGGAGCTCTCATTTTTTTCTATTTAAGGAACTCGAGTTTCGGCTTCCCATCAGTCTGTACTCTGCATTCAACCTGGATACCCATTTTTTGGAGATAGGGGGGAAACTTTCGCAGTTTTTGTTTCTGAAACCCTCTATGGATCAGAGAATCTCACACATATCCTCCTCCGTGGATCGAAATGGACTGACCGCCACATCTGTTTTAGATAATAGTTTTGAATTTTCCACCTCCTCCCCAAGATTGGACTATCTCAATATTTTTTTTAAAGAAAAACAAAATTATTTTTTATGATTATTCTACAATTTTTAGTTTTTCTTTCCCCCGACTCTTTAAGAAGAATAAAAACATAAAGCACATTGAAACAGTTCCGATAAATTTTGAAACTGAAAGTCCATCACCTTGTTCTCCACGGGACTAAAATAAGTTTCCCCGGTCTGAGAATCTTCTTGGATTTGAAGAGGTTCTCTCATCACACTCTGAAGCCAGGTCGAAAAGAGGAGAGCGTCTGGACCCAAATCGTTGAGCAGTGTTTCCAGGGAATCGAAGGTGATAAAAGAGGTATGGCGGAGAATCCGGCTGGGGCGGTCCGACGTATCGATCCAGAGATCCGTCGTTAAGGATCGGTAAGGCCGAAAAGGGGCTCGAGAGATCCATTGCTGAATAGTCCGTTGACCTTTCGGACTCATCCAAGTCCCTTGCTGGGAAAGGCAAGTCACGAGTTCCGATCCTCGAAAATAGAGCGTGCCCGACCCCAAGTAAAACGTGAGGGGAATTGTCTTGGCGAAACGGAAACGAATCGCGAGGGAAAAAGACTCTCGCCGTAACCACTCCATGGCATTTGGTTTTCTCTCTCTCTCTCTCTTTCTCCTGAGGACGAGATGGGAAAAAAAAGAAAAGACAACTTTTCTCTCGGTTTCTTTTATATATAGGAAGAGAGAGGGGGAGGAGTGTTCTCGAAAAGACTCATGGGAAATTTCTTCTTCTTCTTCTTCTTTTTGAGGTAGGTGGGAGGAACTCGTTTTATTTGGCGGAGAGAATGCGTCGGATGACATCCCTAGACATTTAAAAAAAGAATAGATAGAATGGATTCTTCAAATGGGAAATGCGGGGTGGCTAAGGGATCTTATTCCATTTTTTTTTACTTTTCTAAATAACAAATAGAATCGGGTGGATTCCATTTATCTCCTTCTAAAAAATATAGCAACACTTGATCCTTCCCGTCCTTTTTCATTTCCTGTTGACGTGTTAGATACTTTAGAGCCTCTTCGATTTTAATTAAGTAACCCCGATAGACCATCCGATCATCAATACTCCCGATATTGCGTTCGAGAGCCATTCTATAAGCAGCTTGAGATTGGAAAGGAGAATAATTATCAAAGTAGGTATTACGGCGTAAATGTTTAGGATTTTCGACTATAAAAAAATATTGTGTATAAATGCATTGATCTAATCCCGTAAATTCTAGTTTGATTAAGGGATACTGAGCCACGTCCGAGGGTTGGTAGGCGAATTGGTAGCCGGACTCTTCTTCAAATTCCTGATACGCGACTCTGAACCATTTGAATCGAGGGTCGTCATCTTTTTTGAAGCGTCTTTTATCCATTTGTCCATGCGGGAAATCCCATTCATCTTCATAAGCTAATTTAGGCTTATACCGATCATAATCGTCTTGTAAATTGGGATGGAGAGTGGGATAAATATGGTTTTCAAATTCATCTTGAAGCACCGATATTTTTTCCAAATCGAAGGGTGGTTCGATACGTTTATTTTTTAAAAGCTGAATTAAATAATTTTGAAAACAGTATGGCATTTTTCGATGAATCATCACCACCTGTCCTGATGAGGTCTTTACCACTAAACTATATGAAGTAGAGTATTTGTTTCTCTGGATCATCTGAAAAAAGGAAAAAGAGAGAAAAATTCCTTGATTACCTATCCACTCAATGAATACATTTATGAACAGCAAATTTCACTAATTGTTGGAGTGCTAGCATGGCCATAAATCGATGACAAGATTTCGATCGACAAGATGGACATTGCTGTGGCTGACGATGTTGAGGTTTGTAAATAACAGTCCATAAAAACTTGAGATGTACCTTTTGATGAATTTTTTCTCGAGTGGGTTCATTTGCCACGTAGAGTTTTTCAATATGAAGTCGTTCCAGATCCGCATTCAATTGCCGAATAAATTCCTTCGTATGTGTTTTCAGGTCTCTGGCTATAAACCGGACGCAGTTCGTAAGAGTATATCCATCAGAGGTGACACCCAACACACCAAAAATTTTTTGGTGAAGCTTGGTCTGTGAGGACTTCTTCTTTCTAGAGCGCTGATGAGTGGATAACGAGGGAGGAGAAGACAGTATTTCCAAAGAATGAGTTGGAGAAGGAGAAGACTTTTTCGGTACTCTAAAAACGGGTGAAAATGGTCCATAAAAAGTGGGTTCCGTATCTGGAATATCCTCAAAGGGATCTTCTTCACATGAAATGACTAAGTTATCCGTTGCCATGTGTTCGCTATCTTTTTACGAATCAGAATGAACCCCGATTTCTTTTTCAACCATTTATATACTAAGAGAGGGAGAGGGGGGAAATAAAAGTAGGTAGAGGTATCGAGACATCGTAAATATTTTTGAGAGCTGGGAGAAAAAATTCTTTAGCCTTAAAAAAAAAAAAAAAATTTTGTTAATTTTTATCATGTCTTTTAGACATGATAAAAATTAACTCTACCCTCCTTTTCGTTTTGAATGATGTCAATATGTTGTCTAGACATGTTTGTAAACAATAGACTTCAAGGAAAGTATGATTGATTCTTAGAAATCTATTTTTAGGAAAGGTGAGACATCATTCAAAACAAAAAGAAGGGTAGAGTTAATTTTTAACATGTCTAAAGACATGTGTTCTAAGGAGGAGTACAAAAAGGAGGGTAGAGTTAATTTTTATCATGTCTAAAGACATGTGTCTAAAAACATGATAAAAATTAACAAAAAGTTTTTTTTTTTTTTTTTTTTTTTTTTTTTTTTTTAAGCCTTTAGAATTTTTTTCACCTGATTCGATTGACAAGAAATCCCAGTTTTTTTTTTTAAGAATGGAATTTCTCTTCTATATATTTCAGCATTTCAATTTTTGATTCAGATCCCTCTGTGCTGTTCAAAAAGCCTGCACTTCAACTCTCCTGGAAACAGTTTAAGCCATGTCTTCTCTCAAGATTCTCTTTAGATCCAGCAAAGATGTGGATTGAGTCTCGTGAAAACAGTTCATTGTTCAAGAAATTTATGGAAAGATGGGGAGGTCTTTTTAAATGTATTATTTCTATTTATTAACTCTTTTCTTATGTTTACGACCTTGACAACTTGTTGCTTTCTCAACTTCAGGTTCTTTGGTCGGCTGTCTAAAATCAGCTCTTATCTCAGTGGACGATGCATCAAATTCCATTGTACTGAATTCTCCATTTCCCGAAAAGACTTCTTTCAACATGTGAATGGCTTCTTTGGTCAATTCTAATGTTTTATCTATCGTTTTATTCTTTTCATTTTCTCTACGTTGGAGGACAGCGGGAGTTAAAAAAGGATTTTGACAACAGGGTTCAAATTCTTTCGTTTTGTCTTTGCGATCATGACGATGTATTTCTATAATCTTGTCATCCGTATCATCGGGGTTTATCCATATTTCCAAATCTAACTCTTTACCTTCAGAATTTTTGGGAGATAGATAAATAAGTACAGGATCCATCGCCATGGTTAAATTATCGCTTCTTCCTTCTTTATTACTCTTCTCCCTCTTCATTTTTTTCAAAGTTTTTTTTATATAATCCACTCTTCAAGTCCCATATTCAACGAATATATTTCTGACTTTCTTTAAAAGCTTGCAATAGCCACTGAAATCGGTATCGTATCAAATAGGCCAGAGCTCCAAAGTAAAATAATAGAATTAAACAGACGACATAATAATGAATCTTCAATACGTTGCCCAGTAAAGCGAAAAGAATCGTAGGTCCCGCCGTTACCAGTAGTAAATGAATGGCGAACGTTTGTCTCTTTGACCATCCTTCCTCTTTGGGGCTTTCGTCTTCCTTTTCAAACCGACTCAATTCTTGGTCCGTTTGAAAATTTTTCTCGATTCGTTTGAAATGAGATGTCATTCTTGACCTCTCGAAATTTTAGGAACACTTGTTCCATGTACAATGACATAATCGTACGCTGTGTTGCCTCGCAAGACCCGTTTTGTGAACCGTAAAACCGACTGATTCTCTGGACAGTAAATCGGTCGGAATTCAACAGATTGGTCGGTCATACATTCTCGTTTTCCCGTTAACCTATGCTTTTCGTCTATGTGTGTATATTCCAAAACACAGGGGGAAGATAGATCGCCCAGGACTCGATGCACGTAGGGTCCACATTCACAGACGTGTCGTTCGGCGTCCCATCCTAGTCCGGGCACGTTCCACAAATCTCGAACGCAGTAATCGACAGAACAGACCCACGGAGATGTTTGAATCATTCGATTACCTCGTCGATCTAAAGAATGGCATTGACACTGGTATCGGAACGATCCATCTTCTAACGTTTCGTAATAATCGGCTACTTCTTGAGCGGATTGTTGGGTTCGACGATCTATTAAAACATTGAGAGAAGGATCACGGGCTTCTGGATGTTGACAGGGATGGGTGAAAGAGGAATGAGGAGCACAGAGCCATCCCGAGGCAGAAAAAATGGGAATTTCCGAGGAAGAAAGACAAGCGGTCCGAATTCCTTGGGGAATACAATAAGTACCAGGTTCGAGATGATTCCATGTTTTATCAGAAAGAGTGAGTTTTTTGTAAAACGTGGAATTTGTTTCACAGAGCTGAGAACAATCGCAATGGCTATCGGGACACTGAAAGATTTGGAAAGAGCAATACGTCTCGGTTGAAATTTCTGGTAAGGCTAATGATGATGAGGGAGGAATAGAAGGCATCCGGAGATCGGGTTTATAAAAAAGATTCAAGAGAGTCACTAGAAATACAATGCATAGAATGATCGCGCTCGGGTGTATCATTTTTCTTTCTTTCCTCCTTTATAAATTAGAACCGGTTCCAATCCCTACGAGTTCTCATTATACTGTGATTCGACACTTTTCCAAGGACAAGTCGCTTCTGCAACTGTTTCCTCAAGACGTTTACGTGTTCGTCGATCAAGGTATTTGTTATTTGTACGAGAAAACCAACGAAGAAAAAACCTATATTTCAGCTATCCGGCTCGATACGCTGAAGCGGCACGATCTTTTACATTATAAATACATGCTAAAATGTCCTCATACGATTGAAATCGTGTCGTATCCGAATCATCTCACCCATCCGATGGATATTTTAAATTACAGAGCTTGAGGTTCGGTTTTGATGAAAGGAGCCGTATTCTTCACGGCAATATCGTTTTTATTCTCCGTAGTTTTTATTCTCCGTAGTGGAGCATCGACCTCCCAAATATTTTGAATAGCCTTGCGTTGTGTTTCATAGACGGGATCATCGAGCGATTTGAGAGGTAATAACGCGTTCGGTTGTAACCGTTGTTCGGCATTCAAACCTTGGTGAACGATCCGTTTCAACATAAACGTGAGAAACAAGCGACGTTTTCCAAAGAAAACCAGCGACTCTTCTGTATGGGTATCCATAGCCGGATGAAAAAGTGTGAAATGGCGTCCTTTTTGGGGATCCATCACGTATTGGATGACGATATGATGATACCAATCGCGTTGCCGCATTTGCGAGAGGAAGTGAAGCCGTTGCAATTGACGAAAATAACGTCGGGTTAGACGATATGAATCCATTCTGACTTACTTTTTTATCGCGCCAAGATCTTTCTTTTTTGTTGACAGGATAAACATTCACGATACAGAGCCGGCATTTCATTCAACGCGCGATCTTGTTTTAAAAAATGTCGATAATTCGGTTTGGAACAACACGCTGCTGCGTCCTTTTTCGGAATTTTTTGCTCTTTCCATAATTGGCACATCTCGTTTATGAATAAAGGCTGGATGCTCGCCATACTTTTATTCGTTTTGGGTTTATACTACTGCTACTTGTATTTCTATAATTTTTCGGTCCCGTCCCCGAAAGTTCCTTCTTCTCCTCCGACGACAACGACGCGTTTCCAATATCAGATCGAGACCTCAAACGACAACGAGGTTTCGTTTCACACCTCCACGGGAAAAACATGGACGTTTCCTCTCCCACTCGAATATTATTTCGCGGAAGGACGGATTTGGGAAAAAGATGAATGTTTTGGACAGCCCGATGATACTCAGCTCCCCGCAACGGGGAAAAACCTCTACCTGTTTTTATTACAATCGCAGAGTTTTGTACCCCGCGAAAAGTCCATGATGTATTATTATTATCGATGTCGGCATGGTCGTGTTCTAGACGTGCTCATGTGTCAAGAAGAACATTCTCCTTCTACCTGCATTCCTGTCAATCCCTGCATCGATCAGCATGACGGATCGGTTTTACCCGATCCAACCAATCGACGTTTTTATTACGAATGCCAGAACGAACAACCGATTCGAATCGCCTGTCCGCCCAAGACATTTTTCTAGTACGACGCTTGCACTTCGCGAAAACATTTCGTATCTTACTGTGAAGACGGTCAACATTTTCCGATTGACGAGGTGACGTATATCGAGTGTCGTGGCCATCGACCGAAAATGATTCGATGTTCGCCCGGAGAAAAATATTCGACACATTATCGGCAATGCGTGTCTGATCTCTGCGACGGATTTCCGGATAATACGCAACGACCTCTCCCCATCGTCCAAAAAGGATCTTTTCAGTACTCTCCGGGTTACGCGATTTGTGAAAACGGAATGGTTCGCGACATTATATCCTGTCCTCTTTCCTGGGATACATGGACCGGCGATGCCATTTTCCGGTCTCGGCCGACTCGTTGATTCAAATGGAATAAAGTAGAAAAAAAAATGGATCGTTATTTAGGTCAAGGCATATTGTTTTACTCTACGGTTTATATCAGCATCATCCTAGTCGCAGTCACCCTCTTAACGAACCGGCTCATCTTTTTATTTTTATTAGTCCTCACGTTTGGTCTAGCCGCTTACATGGCTTATTTGACCGTTCATAATTCCGAACATCTCAAAACGACGGGCCAATCGATTGAAGACTGGATTCGAAAGATGTATCAAAAGATAACTGGATAATCGGAGGTGACTCATGTAAATATCAAGATCGGTAAAGGAAAAAAACATGGTTTCGGTTTACACCATAGATGAATTTGGAAAAGAACGATATCCAAAAGATCCTAAAAAACCTAAACAGGAGCTGTATTATTTCGATAATGACAATCGACCTATTTTTGCCAAAGACGAGCATGGAAATGAATATTACGCTGTGGAATATCGGGGTCATGAATATATAGCGCTTCCTCGTCGGTACGCCAAATCCAATTCCGGAGACGAGTTTTATCCTAAATTAAACAATGGAGGAGAATACCCGTTAAATTCATTGGATGTAAATGTGAAAACGTATGCTGTCAATGCGAGGGGAGGAGAGATTTATCCTAAATCCAGCATTGGAAAAGAATATTATATACAGGATAGAATTCGGGAAAAGCCAGATACGAATTACATCCGATATGCACGAGACGAAAATGGAAATGAGTATTACCCGAAAGATCATAAAAACGAGGAATTTCTCTATATCTATGTAAGTTATGCTAAGAAAGCGAATGGTGATGAATTTTATCCGAGAAAGTGGTATTATTGAAAGATCTTCAGGAGAACAGTATTCGCAGCATGGACTCATCTGAAACGAAACTTGGAAAGCTTAAATAGATAAACGAGTCCATTATTAAAAAATAGTATCTTGTCCATCGAGTCGGCTGGGAAAAAATTTTTCACAGCTGAAAAAAAAAAAAAAAACTTTTGGTTAATTTTTATCATGTCTTATAGACATGATAAAAATTAACTGTCCCCTCTTTTTGTCTGGGAAGGATGTCTCACCCATTCGAAAAAACAAACCATGACTCATTCTTGGAATTCTATTCTTTAGAAAGGAGTGATGGTCTATTTTTAGAAAGTGTGAGACAACATTCCCAGACAAAAGGGGGAGGTAGTTAATTTTTATCATGTCTAAAGACATGATAAAAATAAACCAAAAGTTTTTTTTTTTTTTTTTCATCTAGAAATTTTTCTCAGCTCTTACAGTTTTTTCCCAGCCGAGTTGATCCAGAAAACCAGACATGTTAAAATTGTTTCTGGAAGGGATTCTTGCTTATCTATTTAAACTCCAAGTTTCACTTCAGATCACTCTGTGCTGTGAAAGAAGAAACATCTTCTTGTAATTTGTAAGTACTAACTGATTTTTTAGTTTATTCACTGGTTAGTTACTCCTCCTCCAAGTCATTCGTTTTTTTCCCCTCCAAAAATCTTCAGCTTTTATTTAGAATGACGATAAAAATAAAACACAAATAGGAAAAAGATGGTCACGCATAAGTAATGCAGGTAGGGTTGAAATAGGAAGATGAATCCTGTTAACAAATAAACAATTATCGAGAAATAAATCCAATTTTTCGGGGCTCTTTCGTCTGTTCGTGATTTTTGGAGAAATGACATTCGCGTTTGGGGTCGATCGGTCATGGGCACTTTATGGATAGCATCTAAATATTCTTGCACTTTCTCGGCAAAGAAGAGGTATCGATCGCTCGCATCTTCTTCTAACACGTCCCATAGAAGACCGGGTGTGATTTCTAGAACATGGTCCGTTTCCGATTGATAAAACTGAACGTCTAATCGCCAGTCGATATCGTAAAGAGTTCGAGCGGTCAGCACTTTATTGAAATGAAACGGATCCAATATATCGAGTACGGCGGACAGAATACTTATACCCGTCAGCACATTGGAAGTAACCGAAAATCCTGTCGCGGCGATTCTGGAAAGTGTTGCGAGCGTACTTAATTGGGTCCGAACGACGGCTTGAAGGATGGCCGATTGAATGGGAAGAGACTGCATACTCAATTTGGTTAAGAGTTTAGGCATCCGTTTTTCAAGGATTTTTTGCGCGGCTTCTAATCCGATATCGATCCCTACATCAATCGCCAATTCATGAACCAAGGACCGTTTCACGTGTTTCTTGGGCCAGTTTTGTACAAAGTCGGGAGGATGAGGAGGATATGGTGGTAACGTATAATTTTTTTGTAGAGTGGAAATAGATCGATAGATACTGCTTCCCAAGAACAATTCGCCAATATCTTGCCCCGTCGTCGTCAAACAATCAGACCCGTTGAAAACAAGACCGTACGCTTCACAATAAGGCTGCTTGAGTCGTAAATGACCCTCGACGAGATTGAGGCCGGCATGATGACGAGGAAGAGAAGGATGATTCGATTGAAAGAAAACTTGTTCGGGCAAGAGAGCTAATAATTTCTTGGCGAGATTTACGGCTACACATTTTCCATTTCGATATTCCGTGTCCATACTCTGCTGCGTGTTGGAATATAAACGATCGCAGGAGGGTTGGCAAGCTAAACTGAAACCCGTTCCGAGTCAAATCCATCGCGGTTCATCTTCCGGGGAACACGATTCTAAATTTTCTTGAAAAGGGAAGCAGGCAATCATGTCACATCCCGTTTGCGTAAAAACAAATTTTTCGACGACGTGACATTGTTCCGGATCGAGGGTTTTAGGTATGTAGTAATCCCGTTTGGAGTCGGCTTTTCTTATTTGGAAGGTGGTATGTTTAAAAATAAAAGCGTACCGACTTTGAAGAGCTTGTTCGTAAATATAGAGTTGAGTCGCTTCTTGAGCATACCGAATAGCGTGATCGAGATCGTAAGAAGTGACAGTATATTCATTTCTATTTTGAAACGAATCCCATTTCATCTTGAAGGAGGGCTTTGTTCCTACATATCGAAAAAATGTTCGATGTTGTTGCTTTTTTAACAACAAAAATAAAAGGATTCTTTTTTTTATATAGTAACAAGTATAAAATGAGATTCAATTCAGTATTTACAGTTGCGTATGGAACATATACAAAAACCAGTTCGAAAAAAAAATTTTTTAATTAAAAAATAAATTGTCTCAACTATAAAATCCTATAAATTTTAGTTTTTACAGTTGCGTATGGAATAGCAATAAAAACTAGTTCTCAAAAATTTTTTTAATGAACTATCTTATCTATAAAATCTTGTCAAAATCAGTTTTTACAGTTGAGGATGGAACATGATGAAAAAATATTTTGGAAAGGATGCTATTCGAAAAACATTTTATCATGGTTAGTAGTTCTACTTGTAAAGGACAAAAACAAGTTCATTTCGTCTAATATTTGTGCATCTAAAGTATTTAAATCTATTCCAAAAATATATATATAGTCTCCCACATACCTTCAATGTATTATTGGACTGTCCACTCTTTATATTCCATTAAAGAGCCATGGAAAAAATGTTCGGAGTCTCTAGGGGTTCATTTTCCCTTGTTCACTACTTGCAGTTTCTACATTTTCGTCTTCACACTCTAGTCTTTCGAAGGAAGCTTCTACAGGATCTTCTCCTCCCCTTTCCGATGGAGGTGGACTCTCGGGAGAAATAGGATCTTCTTCCCCCTTTTCCGATGGAGGTGGACTCTTGGGAGAAGGATAACGAACAGGTTGCAAACCGACAATCGAAGGGTCGAAATAATCACTCGAAGCTAAAGTAGGGTCCGACATATTATTTCTGTTTTTCTTCTTGATTCTAGGATCCTGTCTCACATTCTTTCTCTTTTGAGAATTATTTTCTTGTTGATTCTTTTTCGCCTGGTATTGTTCAATTCTTTCGTCTTCCAGACTTTAATTTCGTAAAATGTATTTGAAAATAGATCCTCTCCAAGATACTTTAAATACAATGCACCCCATTCGCTTACTTCATCACTGATCGAAGGTGTAGTGTTTATTATTTCTTCTATAGTACGTCGAATCACATCCACGTAGAGAAGAGATTCCGATCGTTTGGAAACTTCGTGATATAAACAACGGACGATTCGAGCATGAACTGCTTTAAAATCTAGAGCTTCTTGTTCGTTTAAAGGTGTTTTTTCATCTCCTCCGTACTGTATATTAAAAACATACTTTTGCAGATCCTCGCCCAGCAATCCGTCTACGGCAAATAATTTATACACTTCTATCTTAGGTATTTCCTGTCGTTTGAATAAGATGTTGGAAAGTCTTATTAGATCGGTCGATCTAGAATAGTCTTTAGATAAAACTTTCTCGATCATATTCCATTCATATGGCGTGGAGATGGTTTTATTTTGTACCAACTGCTTTTGCACATCCATCCATAAACGCCAAATGGTATTTAAACAGTATCGATGGACGGGTACAAGAGGTTTCAAATCTTGAATCAAGGTCCACGGAAACATCATCATATTAGCTATTCTTTTTAAAACTCTCAACTGAACGGTGGTTTTAGTCGTAAACAAATTAGATTGACTAAATTCTTCCAGCACGACTTCATCCAACACGTACTTCAGACGATCCTTCAAGGGTAATGTCAAAGGCTCCAGGCTTACAGTGTTTTCCTGATCCATCTTGTCCTCAGTATGAAATGAGAAAATCGTCTCAGCTCCAGCTGTTTATATACTGTGAAACGAAAGGGGGGGAGGTAGAAAGGAGAAGTAAAAGTTGAGTAGTAGGAAAAAAAAAAAACTTTTTGTTAATTTTTATCATGTCTTTAGACATGATAAAAATTAACTCTCTCTTCTTTTTGTCTGGGAATGATGTCTCATCCTTTCGAACATATTTCTAAATATAAATTTCGAAGAAAGAAATGAGTCATGTTCTATTTTTAGAAACATATCGAGACAACAGATTAACATCATTTGAACAAAAGGGGGGATAGTTAATTTTAATCATGTCTGAAGACATGATTAAAATTAACAAAAAGGTTTTTTTTTTTTTTTTTTTTTTTTTTTTACAGCTCTGGAAATTTTTCCCAGTTGGTTCGATCGATAAAACCAGAAAAAGGACTTCCACTTAACTATTTAAATTACTCGAGTTTTTGGTTTCAGATCAGTCTGTGCTTTGGATACCAGCCTTGAAAGAGCTTCAGTTAAAGTCTATTATATACACATTTTGGTAAGTGAACTTTATTATTTTGTTGAATTGCTTGGATATTGTTTCTTTTTCAACTCGTTGTGTTTAAGCTCTTTTCTTTCTCAAAACAATACGAGCTTGTCGGGGCAATCGATCTCGAGCTGTTGGATGCCGTCGTGAGCAATGACTTAATAGATATCGACAAGCTTTATTGGGAATTTTCTTATTTCGTATGTGGGCCCCACCTTCGGTCACAAACGTAATGGAATGGTTACCATATTTATGAAGCAATTGATTAGGACCCACACGAACGGTTTGAGATCCAAGAACGTATCCTCGACGTTTTCTCATAGGTCTTCTACGAATGGGTCTTTGTGTTCCTCTACGATTCATATTGGAAGGAGAGGAAGAAGAAGATGCAGACGATGAAAAGGAAGCCGAACGACTTCTTCTTACAGGATTTCTTCCTCTAGTATGACGTATTTCTAAACTACGACTACGATTTCTTCGACTTTTTCTTCTTCTTGGACTTGGACTTCTGCTCCTGCTTAGACTTGGACTTCTGCTCCTTACTGGACTCGGACTGCGTTTTCTTGGACTTCTTGAACTTGGACTCGAACTTCGAGAAGAAGGAGAAACGGACGGTCGAATAATGTAAGGGCTAGTGGTTACATCGGATTTGGCATACGTGTGGAGAGGAAATTGAAGTTCGAAATCGTCGGGAAGGTCGACTTGGTTTTGAATTTGTGAAGGTAGAATATCGTCATAATAAATAACTTCGGGTGTTCCAAGAGGTGGAATTTCCTTCGAAACATCATCCTCGTTAGGATCATTCATTCTGACTTTATTTCAATCGAAACACGGATCCGACGACAGGATCTAAGTTATATCGCATAGAAGCTCGATACGCATCTTGAACCGATGTGCAAAGAATAGATTCCAAAGGTCCGAATCGTTTCTTTTCTAAAATAATGGGAAGATCGACCGTCCCTGCTCGATAAAAACGCGTGAGGGAGAGAATTTCATTCAATTGTAACACGTTCCCGTGCCGGAATTCCCTACAACAGAGATAATCGATCCATTTCTGAACGAGTTTCTTATAAGCACGAGCTTCCGCGGACGTTTTAAAACACAATTGCCAGCCTTCAATGCGATCGATATGATTCAGCATGTAATCAAAAGCTGTCCAAAAATGAAATAATAGTGACGACGTATTCCGGAAGGACGTGAGATCGATTAAAATCCATGACATGTTTTCTAAGGGAGTCGGATCGGGATTCTCGGGACTGATCCATCGATCCAGGGTAGGACTAGGACCGATCGAAAGAGCTTTCTTGGACTCTTTAACTTCGGGTAGATCCGTTTTGTAAAGGAACGTCTGTTCCAAATCCATCAGCTGTTTGGTTTTTTCCATATATCTTTCTAAACTTCCCGGGAAATGAAAATAGGATAAATAGGAACACGTATGGTATCGATCGATAAAAATCATGTGGCTCGTTAAAATGACGAGGTGTTGAGCCGTTTTAATGTCGTGGTGTAAAACGGCATGCGGAAAAGGTTCAATGTAGAATAATAAATCGCACGTGTTCGTGCTCAATTCTTCCGGTTTAATTACACGCACATGAGGGGAAGACGGGTACCTATAAAAGGGACAAATGACAAAAATGGTGAGGTGGGATAAATGTTTGGAAATGTAATCGTTGATCACATAGGGTAATCGACTCAGGTTCCCAAACACAATTGTTTTCTAATTCGTCTAAATGATTCATTCTTTGCTCTTCTTTTTCTTTTTCTGAAATAAATGAAAAAAAATATTTAAAAATAAGGAACCATGAATTCAGAAACGATTATGAAACAAACTGTAGCTTGCATTTCTTGGTTTTTGAATGAAACGTTCGGTCCCTCGATTGCCGATCGGTTCAACCAAGAAATTCAATGTTGGCCCGAGACGTGGAACCGGTTACGCGAATGGTTAGTTCATACGCCGATAAATAACCCCAAAGACTGTATTTTATCGTTTGCTCAAACCCTGCCTCAGTACGAAACGTTCCAGGCCTCTTTAGAAAATTCGCTCGCTATTCACGAAGAATTTTGGAATAAAGTATTTACTAACTTGAGAGTTGCCCAGTCGCTTTTAGGATCCCCATGAATATTTCGAAGCTAGAATCGTTCGGTATCTTTGCTTTAGCGGGTGGATTACTCTATTCCATTTGCGTGTTGATTGTGCATGAGGAAGAAACTCACTTTAAATTTCATTTCACGGTCTTAACGCTCGTCATTTTTCTAGCGCTCATGGCCATCACATCTTTCAAATATTTAAAATACCGCTATCAATGTGAGAGAATGGAAGATGTAATGTCCGCTTTGAGAATTCAATAATAATAATAAGAAGAAAAAAGCACTTCCATCATGAATTTTGTCGAACAGTTATACGAAATGACGTTGGATGAAATGGCCACTTATTTAAGTGAGAAAGATCCTATTTTCCGGAAATTGTTCACTGAATATGTGGAGTATGCCAATTTATTACCCGAAGAACAAACTCAAGCCGAAACGCTTTACCGACAATATTTTCCAGAATCGGAGGATACTCTCGACGCGTTTATTGACAATTGGCGACGGTTAAAATTACAGTATCGTTACGACAATGGCCGACAGGTCGAAGAAGAAGTCGAACCGGACGAGGTGGAAGTTCGTTCTCAAAAAGGTGGACCTTGTCCGGGTTTCGTCTTTGATCCGAAGGGGAAACGACTTTACAGTCCGAGAGTCCTGAAACCGTTCAAATCTGATCGCCGGCCAAATGAATTTGATGTGTTCAAGTTTCTCATGGACAAAGAACGCAATCATGAAGTGTATCACCTAAATATTGAACCGAACGCCAATGAGCTGTATTTAGATATGTCTTATGAAGATAGACGCAACATGGACACTCGAGCAGATCAAGCGCTACGGAAAATGGCGAAAATGGTGACCATCTTAAATCAAAATTGCCATTATAAAATATTGGATCTCTATAGCGAAAGACGAATCACATAAACTAAACGCGAAAAGTCAAAGAAACAAAAAATATATTATTAACATACCTGAACAGAAGCTTGTATTCAGGTCATAGCACAGACTGATTTTTTGAAGTGAAACTGGGATGGTTTAAATAAATAAGTGAAAGTTCATTATTGTAAGAAAATGGTGATGTCTGGTCAATCGAGTTGGCTGGGAAAATTTCTGAGAGCTGAGAAAAATATTCTCTAGTAGTAAAAAAAAAAAAAAAAAAAAAAAAAAAAAAACACTTTTTGTTAATTTTTATCATGTCTTTAGACATGATAAAAATTAACTCTACCCTCCTTTTCGTTTTGAATGATGTCAACATGTGTCTAAAAATAGATTTCCAAGAAAAGTATGATTCATTCTTAGAGATCTATTTTTAGAAACATATTGACATCATTCAAAATGAAAAGGAGGGTAGAGTGAATTTTTATCATGTGTAGAAGACATGATAAAAATTAATAAAAAGTTTTTTTTTTTTTTTTTTTTTTTTTTTTTTTTTTTTTTTTAGCTCTTGGGAAATTTTTCTAGCTGACTGATCATTCTTGTTCTTCCTTCTTGAGTGGGCAAGATGTCAATAAAAGCAGTTGTTGGTATATTTCTTCTTGGATTGAAGTTACGCCCGTCCATCACCTTGAACGTGTTTATGAATACGAGTGACTCATCGTTATCTATGAAAGTATTTCTCTGAAAGATTTTGGATTCATCTTGCGTAGGCCTTGTCATATTTTTTTTAATTAAATCATTACTTTTTCATAAAAATGCCTCCACCTAGCATCAGAGCAATAATATGTAGCATTATATTTCCATAAAACATCCAGTTGCGTTGATTAAAATGTTCGGCTCCTGTTTTGGGTGTCGCATCACTGTAAATAGCTGTTGCCAGGTAGCCGAAATTGAGTAACGAGACAAATACAATTCCTAATAAGATAATTACCATGTTAGCCTTTGTATCCATTGTGATGTATTTTTGAATCTAGTCTTTATTCTCTTTTCGGTTACACGTAAAGTAATAAACCGACCATTAGTATATTGATCACATTGACAACCGTTGGAGCAATGAGCAACATTTTATTGTTGGCCCAGAAATCGCTCGCTGTCGTTCCTTTGGTCGTGACTTTATTCGGATCGGCAGCATCGTAAACGAAAGCCACACTGCCGTAGGAGAGACGATATACGATGAGGGCCATGATGACCAGTGTTGTCACCAGACATATTAAAATGGTTATGGCGAGAGTCGAACGAAGATTAAAACCAAACATTGTTTTATCCACTAATGATTCCTTTATTATGTGATTTCTTGATGGACTTGTCGATACCATTGAAGAAGATTGAAATGAAAAGGGATCGATTGTCCCGAATAATAGACGAGTAAATTTCGGTACATGAAACATTGGAATAGGTAAAGAAGAAAAAACAGAGTAGATGAAATAATATCATGATGGAAACGATTCTTGATCGTTCATCAGCTTGGATTCCTTATCAGGAAGAATTTCTAAGAAGTCAATTGTTATTGACGTATCCCAAAAATATTATTTTTACAGCTCAACTCTTAGACGCGCATTTACGATATGTAGCGGAACATGTTTATCCCAATTACCCCTCGGCAGAAAAATTCAACGTGGATTCTTTAAATGAGGTGGATTGGGCTCATTCCGTGATTCTGGTGAATCAAGACAGACAATTATTAATCACTCCTGAACCGGTTAAACAGCTCGTCAACCTTGATCGGCGTTTACGATACCATGAAGCGGCCGAAACTATATTCCATGGATTTAATTTCTTTCCTAAACTCTTCTATATTTTTCAGTTTCGATGGATCGTGTTTCTGGTGTTGGTTGCGTGGTTTATCGAATGGAGAATAGACATTCAAAAAAAGAAATTCTTTTAAGAATATGGACCCAAATAAGAAGGTTTTTCCTATGATGGAGTATAAGCTTGGATCCAGTCCACAGCACTGACTGACGATTTAAATAGTTAAGTGAAAGTTTATTCTGGTTAAAAAAGGGTAACTTCTTGTCCACATCAAACTGGCCATAAAAAAAAAAAAAAAAAAAAAAAAAAAAAAAAAAAAACCTTTTTGTTAATTTTTATCATGTCTTTAGACATGATAAAAATTAACTTTACCACCCCTCACCCCTTATTTTGGTTTGAATCAGGTGTCAACATGTTTCTAAAATAAATTTCCAAGAACGATATGACTCATTCTTTTGTTTAGAAATCTAGTTTTAGAAAGGGTGAGACATCATTCACCACAAAAAGAAAAAGGGGATAGAGCTAATTTTTATCATGTCTAAAAACATGATAAAAATTAACAATTTTTTTTTTTTTTTTTTTTTTTTTTTTTTAACTCTTAGAAAATTTTTCCAACTGACATTGTCATGTTTTGTTACTAATGGACTTTCGTATTCCTAAGCTTTTTTTTTCATTGGTTATTTTTCTCCTTTTCTAGGTGTTCCGATCATTTCAAAGTCAGGCGTAGATGCAGTTGCATGATTCGCTGCGATCGCCATTAATATACTTGTCACGTATTTACTGACGGCATACATTTGCTGTGTGAAACGATTATACAAAGGATTGGGGACTTTGAGAGGTTCCTTCTTTGACAATTCGTCTTGAATCAAAAACGAAACGCAATGGAGTTCCGTGGATACGTTCGTATCGTCTGCTTGCAGAGTTTCTTGGAATACGGCAAAAGCCCGATTCAAATCATGATCGGTAACAAGTTTCGTTAAATATGGAGCGATATATTTATCGTGAATGACTTTCCCGATCACGCCATTCAACATGTCAAAGATGGAATTAAACGCCATCAATTTTTTTAACTGAATTTCCGAATGGACGCATGTTTTAGCGATACTGTACATTTTTAAAAATCCTTCGTAGCCTTCTGGAATTTCGGTCGTTGAATCTAGAACATGTTTACTCATGGGCAGTTTTTCAATGACTTTCCGTAGATAAGAAACGAGATATTTTTCGCGAGCCGTTTCCAATTCTCGATTCATTTGCTGACCGGGATCTGTGTGTTTATTTTGAAGCTCTAATAATAGAGACACGTCCGACTCTTTAATTCGTTTATGGGTAGGTTCTTCTTCCTCCTTCTCCCCCTCTCCATGGTCCATTTCCTTTTCGGATTCTTCATGAGCGCGTTTCATTTTTATTTTGATTATATGTCTCCCTTTCTTTTATTTTGATTTTCTCTCTCTTTCTCTTTAAAAAATATGATTTTTTTCCAACGCTTTCGTGGGTTCTCCTTTAATATCGGGAAAGACGGCTGGATCTAACGTCGCCGCATATGTTTCTACATAAGGAGCTCGAGCAAACGTGACGTGCCACATGCCTTCCTCATTCGGTTTCATCTGAATACCGTTCGATCGAAGAAGGTTTCGGAGGGTTTTCAACAGTAAATGGAAAGGATTGAGAACGACATGGACTTGATAAATTTCGGGAACGCGTCGATCCTCCTCTGAAAAAAGACATACGGGATATCGATACAGGAGCGTGTAGGCGTTCGCGTGTTGACTTAATTTTCCATCCAGTTCTTGCTCGATCAACTGGCAACCTGTGAGCTGGTTTTGTCGAATAATGGTTTCGTAGCACGTTTTGACATGAAAAATAGTATCTTCGTGGCAGTGACGCGTATGCACCGTAAAGGGAAGGTACTTAAAAATACATTGCATGTAGTCAAAAGGCCACGTGTCTTCGATTTGTAGATGGTGTTTCTTGGATTGGACCACGTAATAATTGAAAGGATAGGATAATTGAGTCGGGTCTAAATTCTCAAATTCGATGAACGCGACCGGCGAATAATCAAACATGTAGAAATAGGCAAACAGTTTCACATGATGGATCGGGGAATCGGGTTCGCTTTTAAAAATATTCGCGCAAGCATTATAGCCCTTATCGTTATTTTTCAAATAATAGGGATGATCGAGTCGCACCCCGATATTCCCATACCTCGGATCACACACACAACTTCCAAATTCTGCATGATAATAAGTATGTTTTAAAGGCTGACCTGTAAAAGCATCGAAGGAACAGGGCTGCTGGAAGTAACCGGGTTTTTGGAAAGACGCGAGATACTTTTCGGAAAATACGGTCGGATCCCATACGTTGTTTTTTGATTCTTCCTTCGAAAACGCTAATCGTTCGTGAGCGGTCATTTCTTCACACCCGAAACCTTGCAAAAGCGGCTTGTATCCAAAATTGCAAACACATTTACCTTCTTTCAAAGGATCTTTGTCTAAACTTTCTAATCGGCCGTGAGGTCCGCAAGCAATGTCTACGTCACAATTCCCCCCGCGTTCTTTTTGCGTGACGAGATGAGGGTATTTACAAAAACAGGTCGCGAATTTCAATCCTTTTTGATTCACCAGAACCCACTCTCCCGTAGCTGAAGAACAAGTAGCATGGGGAAGGAGTTTGGGAAGACATTCACCCCGAAAACATATTTGATCGTCGTCACAATCGGTTGCGTGAATGCAAGTCGAATAAAGCGTCGTCCGCTGAGGAGGGTGGTAGGAAATGGATTGCCAAGGAGGGGTTGTAGTCGTTTGGGACTCGTTTCGAAACAGGTAGATCATGATCAGGTAAAGATAAAAGACGAGAAGAAATATCCAAAGCGTCATCTTCTTTTTTTCAATAGAGGTTCACAACTTTTATTTTATCGCCTAGATCTTCATGCACCAGACCGGCATTATCTGGTTGGGCCCCTATTTGTTCAAAATATTGCAAAAATTTATATTTGGTTTGTAGATTCTGGATCGATAATAAATATTTTCGAACACTGTAGACCATATCGTTTCGTTGAACCTTCACCATTTTGACAGGGTCCTCCATTATTTTTTAAATTACTTGTTTACGCCAAACATTTGATTCAGTGCATCCTCCGTGGAGGTTCCTGGACCCCCCTTAATAACACTTACTTTCCTAGCATTTGGATCCTCTATTGGGTCTTTAGGAAGTCCTCTTGTGTCCATCGGTAATTTTTTCTGTTCCGTTTTCACCTTTTCCGCGATCGAGGTGGCTATTAACTGAAGGAGGAGAGGTTGATTAAAATCGCGGCAAGGAACGATTTTGTTCAAATATTGACTGTACTGAGGATCAATATTATCTTTTCGGTGTATAATGCTGGAAAGCATATGATCGGTAATCACAAAACTGTTACTCAACAGCGATTCCGATAAACCTCGAAGAATAAACATATTATGAGGGGTGAGATAGGGAAGTTGATCCATTTCTTTTTGAGCTATCTTGGCAAAAAATCGGTAACGTCGTTTGGATAATAAATGTCGACGATGGATTTTCCATAAATCCATTTCTAAATGCTTTCTTCTTATTTAAAAATGAGTAACGGGTTTGAAGTAATTGGGAATGCCGATAATTTCGGGACACTTCTCTTCCCCTTCTTCCATCTCTTCGACTACAGGGAGGGAAAGAGGAGTTTCGATATCCAGATCGGTCGAGAACAGAACAGATTCTTTAAATAAGATAAATTCGCGAACTAAACCTCCTATCTTGTACGAATTTTCTCCGAACGTGTACCGGTTAGAAATTTGAAGGTTTAGAATACCTAGAAAAGAAGTCGTCGTACCAAACATATTTTCAATCGAACACTGAAAAGTAATTTTTAAACCCTCTCCATTAAAGATCCGACTCTTTCGTATACACCACATATTTCTATGAATTTGAAATTTATCTTTGGCTCCTTTACAAGCAGAGCAGAACGCGGGATCGCACCGGTCCATGAAAAAACGACAATTCTCAGCAAATTTGTGTTGCGGATTCTCTTTCATGCTTTCGCCAATTTTAGTTAAAGGAGCACACAGTCGAGTCATGAACGAAGTTCCTGTTTTATTATTCTCCCCCGGTTTCAAATACCAATAACCAGCCACGAGAACATTATAGCAATTTTGTAAACCAATAATGTTTCGGATGTGAACAGTATCTTTTACGAGTTCCTATGGAAAATTGAACTTTTTGTTGACAATGTGTCTCGTACAGCGGATCGTGATTTAAAACATCTTCCCAGTCGGGACATATTAAGTTGAGAGCACCTTGACGTTCTTTTAATTCGTCGATAGCTTTCTCAAGGATGGGAGAAGAAAGAATATTCTTGATAATCAACGAATAATCCATTCTTACTCAATAGATTTCTTCTTTTCGAACAAAGTAGAATGTAGTATCTTGGTTATTAGACTACTGGACTTAGATGTTACCTCTTCAGCAGCAAAAACTGATTTGAAGCGAAAATGGGATGACTTAAATAGATAAGCGAGAATTCATTCTAGAAAGAATTTTGCAATGTCTTGTTTGGTTGATGAAGTCGAGTGGAAAAAAATTTGTGAGAGCTGGAAGAAAAATATCTGGAGAGTAAAAAAAAAAAAAAAAAAACTTTTTGTTAATTTTTATCATGTCTTTAGACATGATAAAAATTAACACTACCACCCTTTTGTCTCTGAATGATGTCTTACCATTTCTAAAAATAAACTATGACTCATTCTTTTCTTGGAATTTTATTTTTAGAAATGGTGAGTCATGGTGTATTTTAGAAACATGGTGCTGAGACATCATTGAAAACAAAAAAGGGGGTCATTAATTTTTATCATGTCTAGAAGACATAATAAAAATTAACAAAAAGTTTTTTTTTTTTTTTTTTTTAATGGTTGTAAATTTTCCTGACATATTTTTTCCAGCCAGATTTTCAACCGACCTTTTCCCAATCATCATGTTTTAAAACTGGCTTACTATTGGTTTGTTTAGAAATGACGTCATTGCTTCAAGAACTATATACACATAACTTTCTCGTACTCACTTCTCTATACGGAATGGGGTTCCCAGCTGACATAGCAAAAACCCTATCTCGCTTCATCTACAACTCTCGTTGATGATCTATACAAAATTGGGTAATTTTTTCCACGACTTTATACAGTTCTTGATCACGGGGATCTATCTGCTTGTACGGCTTCACGTGAATTCTTAAATCATAGCGCTCGTCCATATTTTCATCGACGTTATCATCGACCCCAATTAAAAGAATGTCGTAATCGTACAAGACTCTGATATGTTCCGAACATTTTGAAATATTATACTTTCGGCACGACTTTTCACATTGCGTGCGGCCAAATATCCGATACGCATATCGTGCAATATCGTGCAATGAACTGTTGATCACTCGCTCGACATAATCATCCGAACCTTTACTCCACAAAATGATATCGATATTGCAAAGACGTAAAAACTGGATCAGGAAATTGGTTTTGGGTCGAATTTGAAATGTTTCTCCTTCAAAGTATCCAAGCATCTCATCAATATCTAAGACACAAACCACCACCATCTTTCTTTTTTAAAGAAAGAAGAAGATGAGTCGATCCACCACTCATACTATTATTGAACATGTGAAAGAAATTGTTTATTATGCTCCTTCCAAATGTCCTTGGCATTTTGATTATGCCTGTTTTCTCATTTTAAATAATTTCAATCAAAGACGATTTCACTGCCTGTTTACTTCCCACTCGATGCAATGGAGATCTTACAGTGCCAGCAGCTCTTGTGACTTGCCCGAACATTTTTTCGATTTGATCCTTCTTCATCGACAATTGAGTTCGGAGTATGTGTTGCCTTTTGCAACGCATTTCCGAGAACGTTCGGGATATACAATAGGTCTCTTTGAAATGAATCCTGGACTTTATAGTGCTCGCATTCTTCAACCGGAATATTTAGCAGAAACGTTTTACACGTTCATTGTTTTCTTGTGTAATATTTGTTATCGACTCGGAGGAACGGCTCCCGTTTTAAAATTATGTTCTTTTGTGTACACGGACCATCATCCCGGGCTCGTGGATATTGGAGCTCTGAATGTGGAAAAGAGAGAACGCATCGGTCATCGAGAATTTTTAAACGAGAAGAAATGGCATCGGTCCTTGAAACGACGAACGACTCGAGACATTATTCGGTATGTGAAACTCATGCATCCGGATTATTTTAAGAAGAAATGTCGTGGTCAATGCATTCTCTCCGAGAAAGTTGTCTTCAACGATGTAACGCATCAACTGATTTGTAAAAGTCGACAACGCAGTCTGGCCGAGGTTTTAGATACTTTTCAAGAACTCATGCCCCATGAGCCTATTCGTCAACTCATTCGAACGTGGCTTTCTGTGAGATAAACAAGAAGATGGATTATAAACAACTCGTCCTCGATTTATTGAAACAGAAAAAATATCCCATTTTAGTGGATTATGTAGTTATGGATATTTATTATAAAATGGTTTATAAATCAGACGGGAAAGTAAAACGATTCGACTCTCCATGTTTCGAGCTGAATCAAAGATATTTAGAAGAACCCAATCCGTATAAACTGGAATTTATCACTTCGGATGATAGTAGTAAATTGGTTATTCGACGACAAATCGATCCTAAACATTTTATTATAAATCAATATCCGGAAAAATGTTTTCGTGTTAAACTGTCCAGTCACCATCTTGCTGAATTTGATATGTTTAAATACAAGATGTTCGAAAAACAAATTTATAATTTCATAATGTACCTGAATAGTAATATTCCTGCCATTCGAGAATTTTTGAACTTAACTCACGACGAAAGTACTCGATATTTACCTCAGTCCATACGACTGTGGGTGTATAACTATGAAACGGCCAAGATCACTCATCAAGCTATGGATCCCGAATATTTTGGACCGCGTTCATCTCTTTTACTGGAAACACGCATGATTCAAGGTTTATTATCACCATGCACTTCTAAATCAGTATTATTGTCTCTTCGAGATGATTATGCTTGGAAGAATCATACCAATAAAGCCATTTTACCGTCTTATATATACGATTACGATCCTTATAATTTACCTTATTCGGATCACTGGAAAGCTCTTGTCCCGCTGGCCTTTAACCCGTTAGAAAATCCCATCATTCATTAATATTCCAGTTGCAGCACATACTCATCGTCTTCACTCCCGTCACGAACAAAATTAATGTAACGTTTCGTTTGAGGATCCTTGTAGCAACAGACTTGGCGAATACCCCGACAAATAGATCCCGGCAAATTTAAATCTCGATCCATTCCTCGAGTCGGTTTTAGAATCAGACCTGATTCGTTTGTCTCAAGGGCTTTTATAAACTTTTGATCGTAGCCAACACGAGCTTTGAGTTTGGACTTTCTCTTTCTCCCTCTTTTTTTGGGTAGAGGAGCCAAGTAATGCCGAATAGGTATATCTATACTCGAAGAGCGACTTCGGGATCGATTTCGGACTCTTGTTGGACTTGGAGATCGACTTCGGACTCTTGTTGGACTTTGAGATCGTGTTCGGACTCTCGTTGGACTTCTCGATCGACTTCTAGAACGTTGACGTTGAGATCGACGCCGCATATTTGGATTTATTTCTACTTTATTACGGTTTAAGAAACGTTTTACATAGTCTTGGACACGAGGTTCTTCACTCATAGCGTCATACCAGTAATTTCCCGGAATGATTATAAATTTATCGTCTCGAAACTTTATAAACTCTTCTGGACTATAGCGGGGAAAAAATTTTTGTAAATGAGACAAGTCGAATAAAACGTGCCCCAACGAACATGTCCCTGTTAATTCCGAACGACGCACGTTTCGATTTAATTCCTCTTCTAATACTTTTTGAACATACTCAATAGGAACTTTGGAAGGATAAGACATTTTTTTTTGCTTTATATATCCCAAATGACTTGTCCATAGAAATATAATCGGAAGAAAACTGAATCTCGAACGTGCTGGTGTGTATCATAGTAAGCGTGATCTTATAAATCAAACACATCTAAATGAGCCAAGGCATGTAAAGTAAAAATGAATAATAATTGCCATGTCGTTTCATTACGATAAAATCGAGTTTGATCTACATTGACCTGATTAGCATAATAGGTGTTCATATTGATCGTACCCCTGTTTTGATCTACCAGCATCTTGTTCGAAGTGGAATAGTTTAAGCAGTAATTGCGATGAATTTTAATAAACTCGAAAAGATTAAAAATAACGTAGACGGGAATTTTTCCTTCCTCGGTTTCGGTTTCATTAATATATAACTGAATAATCTCTTTGGGTCCTCCTGGCTCTTCACAATAATACATGGACATTTCGTAACGGTCCAATCGACGAATTGGATTTTCCAAGATACGATTGAGAATCGAGACCCATCGTTCAAATATGAAATGGAATTTTTTAAAATCGATCGTGGCCCAATCATCCATGATTTTAAAGCATGCCGTAAAAGCATCTCGCCAAGTATTAATTTTAGACTGAAGAGCCGTTCGACGACAAGATCGACGTTCTTCGTGTTGATCAACTCGTCTTTCCATATCCTTATCCTTTGTTTTTTGTCCAAAGAAAAAAGATGGCTGAAATATATATATTCTTGATGATGTTTGGTCTCTTTCTATTTTTCTTTCCTACTTCTGTTATGGAATCGGATTCCATCCCCATGAACGAATCGATACCGCTTAAAGATTGCCGACGAGAAAAAGTCTGGTGTGTGGATACATGTGATTTTCTTTGCACAAACGGGGAAGAAATGCAATGTGTTCGAGGACTCTGTATGCCCAAACTGAACCCTTACCCGTGTCAAACTGAAAAGGGGGGAATGATTATTCTTACGGAAAAAAATGGATTTTATCAGTGGTCGTGTTACTGCACGGATTCAGCTTTTTACAATGGACCAGATTGTGGAGAATTGGCGAAAGATGTTTGTCAAAATGGTACATTTATCTATAGGAGGTTCAATCAGCACGAATGCATGTGTCAATTTCCACAAGTAAAGGCTATAATTCAAGGAAAACCTCAATGTGTACATAGGAATATAGCTCGGTTTTATAGGGAACCATAATGAACTGTTAGGATCAAGTCAATTAAGTTGGGTGAAAAAAAAAAAAAAAACTTTTGGTTAATTTTTATCATGTCTTTAGACATGATAAAAATTAACTCTACCTCCCCTTTTTTGTTTGGATCAGGTCTCAACATGTTTCAAGAACAGATTTCCAAGAAAGGTATAATCAATCTTTTCTCACAAATCTATTTTTAGAAAAGGTGAGACATTATTCCCAGACAATTTTTTTAGTTTATTCATTCAACAAAACATTTCAAAATTCTTTCTAGAATAAACTCTCTCTTATCTATTTAAGTAATCTGACTTTCGCTTCAAAATCGCCTGTGCTGTTGAAGGAGGTAACATCTTCCAAATTGGCTTACATATGCATTATGACAAAGACTTCAGTAAAGGTAGGAAATCTTTTGCTTTTTACCTATTTTTCATTTTGTTTGAAAGAAATTTTCTCTGACCAACTCCTTTCATGGAATATTCTTTCATAACTCTGATTCTCTGACATATTTCTTCACTCCCATTTTTTTTAACTCTATCTAAGCATTTCGACTCAATCTATAAACGTTAACAGTTACTATATTTTTAAAAAATAAGCTGTTACGTTTTTGATTCCATCTCTTTTTTTGCTTCTTCTAGCATATGTTTACGATAACCTACAATTTTCATTGAACGTTTAATGATAGTATAGGAAGGATTAAAAGGTCGATACGGAAAATATTTTCGAAAGAATCGTTTTAACTTTCTTGAACAACTATCTAATCTTCGAGGGAAAAGTGGGCCGGCAATAACCCAAGCCAGAAATTCATACAAAAACCGATTACGTTGATCCCATATATTGGACGATACCAATTTTTTTTGTGCATAATGCCGTCGAAGATCTGTTTCGTTCAGAATTTTTAAAATTTCTTTTGCTTTTAAATCTGTTTCAAGAATGATGAGAATAAATAATGCCATTTCTTCATATTCATAGCACTTTATAACTATTTCTTTCAGTTTCTTTAGGTCATCTAATGTAAGAAGAGGGCCTCGACACCTTTTAATATTAGTTTGCTTCGGACGCTCCCATTTAACACTTAATAAACGATATAAAAACCATAGTTTATTCTTCACTTGATTACGCGATTTCTTTTTTTCCTCAGTCAGACACTCTTCATATTTCTGTAGTGCTCTCTTATAATGATATTTTATACCATCACCATGTTTTCGATACCAGTCATAGAATTCATTAAAATAAAATTCATAATTAGTTCGTGTTGCTTCCGAAATATTCATCCGTTTAATAATATTTTGACATTCCTCCATTGACGGACATGGTATGAATACTGTATTGTCATGCTTGTGTCTATGTTTAGGAAGAGAGTTTTCCCAACATTTCCATCATCTCATTCGTTGGTATTCCCTCTCTTTGAATCGAACGTTTGGATCTCTTCTCCTCTCTCGTAATCTCCATCGATTTGCTTCTTTTACTCTTTCCAATGACCAATAATGTTTCATATAGGCCTTTTTCTTCTTTTTCCTTTCAGATAAAATTGTAGATTCCTCATTATTCATCTTGATGCAATCCCTTCATATTAATTATTATATATGTTATTTTTGATTCCGTCTTATATTTTTTTAATCTAATCCTTTTTTTGGTATCTAAAAATTAAATTGATTAAAAAAATATAGGGGTTCTATAAACCTTTTAAATATCCTTTAACCGTAAAATACAAAGCATACTAAAGTTCTAACCCCTCTATTATTACCCCATTTCTCGAACAAGGCACCTTGATCAAGTAATGGGGTTATGATAGAAGGGTTAGAACTTTAGTTATTTTTGTTATTTTACAAAAATTTTAGAAAAAGGTTTATACTAGAAGGTTTCAAAATTTTATTTATGATATTAAATTATTATTAATGATTTTTTGAATGGGTGCCAGGATCTGACGCTATTGATAAAGAAATAACTTAATCCATAATATATATGTCTGAAAAACAAATACTATGAAGGGGGAACATAGTTTTCCTAATGTTTATCTTGCTGTGTTTTATAAATCATGTAGATGGTCAGACAAATCACTAATGTAATGACAAATAAACAGTAAACTGAATAGTATGAATAAAAGGCATAAATGTCTTATAATTAGATCCAAAAACGGATCGGAGAAATGATTCATAACTCATTTTATCTTGTTCATTCCTTTCTCTCTATTTACATACAAGTTCTATCAATATCCTTAATGGATCCAAGATTCTACTTCAACTATAAAATTGACTCATCGTAAGATTTTTTTACTTGCAGATACTCGAGGCAGTTTGGTCTGTTTATTAGAATTCCAAATACATTTCCCGCATCTGTTCTAACCAATGGATTCTGGATTTACAACGAGCGGTTTTTATCAGAAGCATAAAAGACTTTCCCATCTATTCTCTAGCCATGGATGTTAGATTTTATTAGACCCCTTAGCGAATGTCAGTTCGGATACTACGCCAACTATAAAATCGGCTCATCGTAAGCTTTTCCACTTGCGGATACTTTCTCAGATGTCTATTTTCTTCTTTTTTTAATCCGACCCTCTCAAAAACAAAGGATAATGAATATTCATAAATATGCTACACTTTACAGCCAATTTCATGGCTTGCATTTAGGAGGATTCAATGTGATTCAAGATACGATTTTTTTTCCCTTAGCCCATATGCGGCTTCAACCTTCTGTGATTCGAAAACTCGTTCATTTCGATAAAGTAGTCCCGAGTCAGAAACCACTCGTTCTCGCCCTAGCCGCCTATTGTAAAATGTCGGACTTATCGTGTACCGTTTTTCTTCAACGCAATGCGTCATGGATCCTTCTTTTAGAAAACGAACGGGTCATTTTCCCCACGATCCCGAATTCATCGGAATCCTCCCACAATCTTTTCAAACTTTTCGCCACACCATTTTTTGTGAAAGATCCTAAAACGATCGAACGGTATTTACAAAATCCCGTGTTCGAAAACGTGTACCGCTCCCAAAATAATCATACAATTCTATATTTAGACGAATGGGATATACCGTATCCAGGAGGACATTACTTTGCTGATGATAACGGGCCCAGATTACATTTACCAGAAGATGACGGAGGGAAAAGGTATCGTCTTTGTTTTTTGTCCAACCAGGTCCATCACGAGAATGACCTCGTCCATAATTTCATCAACGAATGGAAAGATCGACCGGACGTTTATTACGATCCTCTGAAAACGCGAACGGCTTTTCCGTCTTCCTTTATTGAATTTTTACCGTCCGTGAATCCTGAGAAACCCATCCCGTTTCCCATTGAGTACAATAAGAGTACGGCGCTCATTCAAAAACAATGGACGTATCAGCACCATCCTCAATATATTGTCCAAGATATTTTGAATACGTACGATCAGAGAAATTCGCTTGAGAAGGTCGGACTCTTGATCGAATACCCGTTTCAAATCGGGTTCGAAAATGCTACTCGATCGAATCCTAACGGGAAATGCACTGGACTCGTCGTCAACGGTTCTGAACCGGAAACGATTTTATACGTTCGATCACCGTATCAGCGGTACATGGAATATCAAGCCATCCCCACGACCGTGCATTGGATTCCTATTCTTTACGAACCAGAAACCACGTATCCACTCCAACCGGTCGTACTCTGTTCGACGGTCATCGGGTTTGAATACAAAAGGGCTTTCTTATGTTTAAGTTATGTCATGCTCGAATCTCATCCGAAACAACCTGCTAATAGAAACACGGCGTGTCTGTTCCATCCCGTCACAGATGTGAGCGAATTGACGTTTCTCGAGAGTTACGAATACTATTGTCAGCATGCGCTTCACCGAGTTCGATATGCTTCCATTCCTCATGATTTATGGTGTCTGACCAAAATCGAAGAAGAAAAACCAGTTCCACTTGCTAAACCCTATGCTCATCTACCTTACCTGGTTCAATCATGGCTGGAATTTTATCATCAGAATCGTTCCACGGATGCAGAAATCATGTACAGTCGGTCACAAAAGTATTCGAACACCGGTACCCTATCAGAAAATGACAAGATGGCGTTTTTTTTCTCTTTCTCTCTGTGTGTCGTGTTATTCCATCATAGGTTTTCTTCTCCCGCCCATCTTGGAAAAAACTGGAAAAAATTGGTCACGATCTCTTTTTGAATGGGGAGACGAAATTTTGAGAAAAAGCTGACGACCCTATATTGGAGAATGAACATGACCGCTCTACACACCCTTTCACTCTCTCTCTCTCTGAATTGGGAAGCCATTTTGGCAAAATGCAGACGACCCTATCTTGGAGAATGGAAATGAACGCCTCTCCCTCTCTCTTTGAAATGGAAAGCCATTTTGGGACCCTCTATTCTTGGGGAGGGAGAAAAACTGAAGTCTGCACTTCGCTGTCTCTGAATGCGGAAAGCCATTTCGGGAAAAGCGGACCCTCTTCTTCTGATCTTGGAGAACTGGAAATGAACGCTCTACACGATCTCTCTTTGAATTCAGAAGGTATTTTGGGACCTTCTAATGTTGGAAAACTGAAATGGACGCTCTACGCTTTCTCTCTCTCTCTCTCTTTGAGATGAGTAGCCATTTTGGAGGATTCTCCACCACCATCCTAACCTTGCAAAACTGAAATGAACGCTCTACACCTTCTCTCTCTCTCTCTGAAATGGGTAGTCATTTGAAAACTCCCTAACTTTGGAAAAAACAGAAATGAACGCTCTACACCATCTCTCTTTGAAAATGGGGGGTGTCATTTTGAGACCTCCCTCCCCTAAACTTGAAAAAAAAAACTGAAATGAACGCTCTACACTTTCTCTCTTTGGACATGGGTAGCCCTTTGGGGACCCTCTCCTCTTGGTATATAAAAAAAAGAACTGAAGTGAAGGCTCTACACAATCTCTCTTGGAATGGGATCCATATTTCGGGAAACGTGGATCACCTCATGCTGGAAAACTGAAGTGAACCACCAAGATTGGACTCTATATAATATTTTTTTTAATTGACATCATGACCCTCCTCCAATTTGTTATTAAAAAAGTTTTTTGTTTTGGTTTTTATCCCATTTCCGATGGGATTTCAGAAATGCAATTCCATAACAGTTCAATTTCATTCGAGGTTAAATGATCTAAACAGTCTTTGACCCACCCATCCGTATGATTATTTTCTTCTCCTTCCTGTTGCACCAAATTTTGTAAGTCCATATAATCATTCCATACGGGAAGGGCTGGATCCTCACAATGCTGTCTTGAAACACTTGGAGTCTCTTTGGGATGAGTGGAGGGATCTAGGATGTCTGGACCCGGCTGCGATTCTACCTCCATGATTTCTGGACCCGTTGGAACTTATTTACCCGGCTGAAATTCTACCTCTACGATTTCTGGACCCGTTGGAACTTGTGAACCCGGCTGTGATTCTGCCTCCATGATTTCTGGACCCGTTGGAACTTGTGGACCCCGCTGACATTCTACCTCTACGATGTCGGAACTTTTTGAAGCTTGTGGACCCGTCTGACGTTCTACCTCTACGATGTCGGGACAGGTTAGAGAAGAAGAAGAAGAGGATACTGGAAGAGGTTCTGTCTGTGAGGAGTCCAAAAGAGGTTGCCTGTTTGAACAAGTCGACGAAAAAGAAGAAGAAGAAGCTTCTGGGTTCTGAAGCGGATCTTGCACGCCAGGTAAGTTCCGGTAAGTCAACCGTTTTTTAAGAGGTAATTTTTTTTCTTCCTCCTCATCTTCAATTGTGATGACTTCAATTTCATTCTGTTGCCGCGTCGATTTTGTTTCGGGCCATGACGGTTTGGTCCAGCTCCTCTTATCATCTAAGGAAGGGATGGGTAAAGGTGGCGGAGGGTTTTCTTCTTTTTCTTGAAACATCATCGGCGATTGGAAAGAAATCTCCTCTTTCAATTGTTTCCAAAGCGAGTACGAGCACCGATCGACGAGAAAGAGACTCTTCTGGGTTGTGACGATGAGATATTGCGTTTTCGGGGGAACGACATAGTTTTGAAAAGGTCTTAGAATATATTTCTTATATTTCATCCTGTCGCTGAATTTAAAACTTCTTTCCTTCAGATTGGGGGACGATGATTCGTAATAGGCGAGAGGAGCGGCTGTGGTTTGAACAATATGAACTTCGTCCTCAGCCGTCGTTCTCACTCCAAACGTAAAATATCGTTTCGTGAGAAAAATATTCTTCCACCGAAAACTCGTGCGCGGATCCGTATATCGCCGGTCTGTTTGAATGGGCCGTCTCAAAGCTCGATCCATCCGATTCCAAGAGAAGGGAGATTCCTCTTTCGTTTGTTGCGATTCGAATAAATTTCTGTATATATTCTGAACGAGCAGGTTGGAGGATTCGACATCTTGGTTGAAAGAAACGATCGCTTGATGAGGTGGTAAATGCGGAATAAATGTCGCACAATGACACGCCAAAAAAATTTTCAAGTTGGAGATTTGCTTTAGCGTCTTCAAATCCTCCCCGTTCGAAATCCGTTGAGTTGGAAAAACGTCTAATAGCGACATGGCTCCCAATGGAAAAGAAATGATCTCGCCCAGTACTCTCGTCTTTTTATATATCTATATCGACACACACAGACACACATAGAGGCTCTATGACGTCCGTTTTATTTGTTTTTTTTGTTTCTCTCTCTCTTCTTTCCAAGAAATCTTATTTCCATGACCTCTTTTTTCTTTTCTTAAAAGATGAATGTGTGTGGGAATGAGGAAGTGAAAGTAATAATTTAATAAACAAAAAATTATCCAACCATGACCTCCTTTTTTTTTCAAAGTCACCCTTTCCAATCCAAGGACGTCCAGAGATAGAGGAAGCAGGGAGAGAGGAGGAGAGAAGGGAAGGTCACACTCTCTTTCTCTCTATAAATAAAAGGGGAGAGCCCCAAAGTCGTATTTTTGTCCAAGTGGATCATGAGGAGGCATCCTCAGCTCACTACGTGTATTCCTTTCAAATATAAATATGTTAATCTTTCCTTTTATATCATCCAAGGAGTCGTTTACTTGAAAGCCTCCGATTTTTCAAAATGTGCGGGTTAACATACCGTGGGGAGTTGTCAAAAGATGCGGGACGAATTTTTATCCGACGAAAACATGTTGATGGCTCGTGACATTCCACCTTTGGATGCACAAATTTTGTTAATGAAACGAGCCAAATATTTTTACACGTCCCACTTTCTAACCTTCTCGCAAATGAATAGGATTATGGATCGCCTTGAGAAAACAAAAGGGATTCTCGTTCATTTTAGTGAATGGTTGCACAAATGTCTGCACGAACCTCTCTCGATCGAGAAGACTGGCAAGAGTACCTATTATATTCTTCTCGAGGACTCTCCTCCTTCGTCTCATCTTAAGGAGGCTACGACTTTTGAAAAAATCCTCGAGCAAGAAAAAATAGAATGGTGGAACAACTACCCCATCCCTCTCCCCGAGCATCAAGAGGAGCCTGTTCAGAAGAAAAAGAAAAAACCTTTCCAAAAGCCTATCCTCATCCTCCTCGATAATGATGGGGATGAGGAGAAGCCTGTTAAGATTCCTCTCCGTTTGTCAAAACCCGTCGAGGATGAAAAACCTCTCCCTTTCTCAAGACCCCTTGAGGAAGAGAGACCCCTCGAGTAGGAGAGATCTCTCCCATTGTCAAACCTCCTCGAAGATGAAAAACCTCTCCCTTTCTCAAGACTCCTCGAGAAGGAGGGACCTCTTCCTTTATCAAACCCCCTCGAAGATGAAAAACCTCTCCATTTATCAAGACCCCTCGAAAACGAGGGACCTCTCGATTTGTCAAAACCCCTCGAGGATAAGGGAACCAAAACTTCTCTCTCTTTCGAAGAGGAGGGACCTCTCAATTTGTCAAGACCCCTCGAGAATAAGGGAACCGAAAATCCTCTCCCTTTCTCAAGACTTCTCGAGGAGGAGGAGGAGGAGAGACCGCTCCATGTCTCAGGACACGATCCCCCTCTATCTCTTGAGGATCCGAGGGAAACGATTCCTATTGAAAAACCATCTATCGACGATCCCCAGAAAAGGTCTTCGGAGGAGATTAGACTTCCATGTAGAAAACGAATCTGCCACAATCATCATCATCATAATAATAATAATAATAATATACCCCCTTCTCAACAACAGAATCCTACAACATTTGCAGATAAATGCATTCAAACCAATCCCTTTATAGTAACCCTTTTGATTGGAGAACCCGTGCATTAGCCTCGAAAAAAAATGAGATTCTAGACTGTTTCTATGACCAGAATGTTAAGCCAATAGATAGGTCTAGCTCAGAATTTTTCTTTTTAAAAGAAAATAAATAAATAATCCAAAGACTATTGGTAAATATAAATGGTAAAGTCTCGAGTCGGCTGGAAAAAATTTTCAGAGCTGAGAAAAATTCTCCAACTCAAAAAAAAAAAAAAACTTTTTGTTAATTTTTACCAAAAGTTTCTTTTTTTTTTTTTCATTAGAGAATTTTATTTCAGCTCTGAGAAATTTTTTTCTCCCAGCCAATTCGAGACTTTACCTTTTTTTTTAAGAATGATTCAGTATATTCAAATACAAATGGAGCTCCATCCAAGAAAAAAATGATGTCTTTTTTTATGTTGTAGACTGCCCTATTTTGTATTGGAATATACTGAAAACGGGCGTTCGAGTCCTTTTTCCGACTAATTCTATACACATTCCACTATATTAAAATGACGTCATGGTTGAGTCCAAACAGAGTCGTCCCCGGACAGAGTCGTCTCCGGACAAAGTCGTCCCCGGACAATTTTATACCGAATTTGTATAGAGATATACTTAAAATGGGCTTGGAGGGGGGGCGCTTTCTAGTATATTCCTATATACATTCGGTTGCATTCAGAAACAAAAAGAATGTCTTTTTGAATGGACAGGATGACTATGGAAACCGGATCTCTCTCTCTCTGCCAAGATTGGATGAGAGAGTGGCCCCTATTTGTATTGCAATATACTGAAAACGGGCTTTCGAGTCAGTTTCTAGACTATTTCTATAAAAATGGAGCTCTATTTACGAAAAAAATGATGTCTTTTTTATTGTGTGGACAGCCCTATTTGTATTGCAATATACTGAAAACAGGCGTTCGAGTCGGTTTCTAGACTTTTCCTATACAAATTTCACCATCTATATAGAAATGATGTCCAAACAAAGTCGTCCCCGGACCATCTTGATGACCGAATATGTATAGAAATAGTCTGAAAATGGGCTTGAGGGTTGGTTTCTGGACGATTCATCTACAAATTCGGCCGCATCCAGAAAAACAAAAATACATCGTTTCTTTTTGGGTGGACAGGAGATGATAAATTTCTTTTCTCTCTCTCCCAATATTGGAGGAGAGAGTGGCCCAAAAAAATGGGTCTCGGAAGGAATCGAATGCATCTTGAAATGCACTCA
The DNA here is from genome assembly GCF_044657685.1 of Stegodyphus dumicola. Lineage (NCBI taxonomy): Eukaryota > Metazoa > Arthropoda > Arachnida > Araneae > Eresidae > Stegodyphus > Stegodyphus dumicola. The sequence continues at coordinate 212,174,550 of NC_140773.1, read as the reverse complement.
TTCCTTCCAAGACCCATTTTTTTGGTCTCCTGATTCAACTCTCCAGTCTATGGTATAGGGAAAGCGGAGAACGTTTCCCCTTCTTTAAGCGACTGGAGACCATAGCGCTTCATCATCATCATCATCATCACCATCATCCTCTTTCTGATACTTTTCAACGAAGGCTTGATGTCTCTGGATGATTTTGGGGAGATGATGGATCCCGAATTGAGTGATGAAAAAGAGAGGACTCTTTTTCCTTTCTTGTTCGTCTTGCACAGTCTCTCGGAGGGTGATATACGTTTCCCCGTCCTCCTCAATTTTCGTCAGAGGTCTCATGAATATTTTACACATCCAAGGGAAGAGCTACTTGTTATGCAGGGATTTCGAAGCGACGAAGGCCGCTTCATTCGAAGTGAGGACAATCTGGTTCGGTTGACCCCATTCTTTGGAGTAGTTGTCCAAATCGCCTAGTCGAAGAAAATGGTGTCGATTAGGAAAAAAGACTTGGAGAACACTCGTCGTATGCGAGACGTTCATAGGCAAGAGAGTCAAGATATCTTTGGCATTCCAGTACAGGAATCCTAGATCCACATACGCGTGCACGTAATAGTCATCGTTATATTCCAGTTTGAGCAGCATGGCTTTTGTATTTTTTTCCGTTCTCAAGGCGAAACACTCGTCTGATATGAACAAGAGCTCGCTGGCGATCCGTTTATATAGACTCCTCAGAGAGAGAGAGGGAGAGGGGAGGAGGAACAAGGTTGATGAATTCTAAAATAAAAAAATGATAAAACATGAGTGTTTGTGAAGGTCATAGAGAGATGATTATAAAGTTGTTTTATTTTTTATTTCCTCAAAAGAAAAAACCAAAAGGGTCCCATTCCATACGACATAACCTTTGAGAAGGTGACGGGGTCATGTGTCTACAAAGTTGATAAACTCTAGAATAAAAAAAAAGCTTTCATCACGTAGCTCTCGAGAAGAAAATGACAGGGGTCTCTAGGAGAAGGTCATAGGTAGTATACAAAGGATGGTTGTTTTTTTCTTTTGTTTCTCTGAATCCCATGACCTTTGAGAAGGTGACGGGGTGTCCTTTAGGAAAAAAATAGAAGGTCATAGAGAGAGAGAGGTAGACAAAGTTGATTTTTTTTTCTAGAAGTCAACCGTCACGTCGCCCATCACGTGGTCTTCTCATATATAGAGAGAGGCGAGTGGAAGACAGACTCTATTTCCCAGAGAGAAAGACTGCTGTGCGTATCCGTATTTCTACTCAAGATGATGATCCGCGTCTTATATAATGAGTTTGTGAGCATTCGCTGTTATGTGGATGACGGAAGATTGTTTTGGAACGCTACGGACATTTTGCCTCTGATTCATACTTCCAGTAAAAGAACCTGGGACATTCTCTCCGTGTTTTTCGACGAACACCACGTCTTCAGGAAAATAAAAGATCTTGAGAGTCTCGGGAGTTCTCAAGAGGGATATGTCCTCTCCAGCGAAGAAATGTTACATCTGGCCGAAAATAATCCTAAAAATAATCAGCTTCTGGCCTGGGTGTATAGCATTTTAACTCAGCCGCTGGTTCGAGTTGTTCCCTATCAACCCGTTTACCGACTGCTCTATCCGGGGAAGAGATTTCCCTTCATCACCCTCTTTAATCTGGGAGTGCGCTACATACCGCCTCATCCAGGCATGACGGATTCTTCTACTTACCCTAAACAATATGCCAGCGCTTATTGCCAGACAGACCCCCGTCAAGAAAAGGTCGTCGAGACTCAAACGGATCCTCTGGTGGTCTCTTTAAATGTCACTAAAGTCATCACCTTCTAAAAAAAACAACCACCACCACCCAAAAAAAATTTGCTCCTCCTCCAAATTTTTTTTATCTTCTCGAAAGAAAAAAAAAAGAAACTTTTCCATCTAGCCTCTTTCTTTCAATCCCTCTTAAGAGAGAGAGGGAGGAGGAAAGGAAGAGAGTTCTGAGGAGGCAAAAGAAATGGGTCTGGAAGGAAACGGGTGCATTGCGAGAAAAAGAGGGTCCTCTTTTTTTTCTCGAAATGCACCCGTTTCCTTCCAGACCCATTTTTTTTATCACTTCTTCAAGCCAATCTTGGAAAGGGGGGACACAAATTGTGCGTAAAGTCCATTTCGATCAAGACTGGATTTTTTTTTTGAAAAGAAAACATAATGTTATATATAGATAGCTAAATCTTTATCATGATATTCTTTAAGAATTTCTTAGCCATTTGTCAAAGAAGGGGACTATAATTGAAGAATTTATGAATTTGGGAACATGTCACCCATGGCAAATCTAAAATCTTGGAAGTGGATACTGGAAAGCCCCGCTCTGATTATAATTTTGAGTTCTAGCATGGGACATATTTTAGATCAATAAGCTAAACTATTTTCCTAGTCTCATATTCTCTCGTGACTAGGGTTTCAGATTTGGGTAGAGAGAGACACTGTTCTGAACAGAAACGTGGAATGCTTTTAGCTTTTATAGAAAAGTGAAGAGTTGAAAGTGAAAGTCGAAAAACGAAATGGGATCGGCTAGGAAAAATTTCTCAGAGCTCAGAAAAAAAATTCTGAGATGTAAAAAAAAAAAAAAAAAAACTTTTTGTTAATTTTTATCATGTCTTCTAGACATGATAAAAATTAACTCACCCCCCCTTTTGTCTGGGAATGTTGTCTCCTACTTTCTAAAAATAGACCATGACTCATCCTTTTAAAGAATAGAATCCAAGAAAAGACTGGGTTCTGGTCTATTTTTAGAAACGGTGAGACAACAGACCCAGACAAAAGGGGGTGAGTTAATTTTTATCATGTCTAGAAGACATGATAAAAATTAACAAAAAGTTTTTTTTTTTTTTTTTTTTTTTTTTTTTTTTTTTTTTTTTACATCTCAGAATTTTTTTCTGAGCTCTGAAAATATTTTGCCAGCCGATCTCATTTCGTTTTTCGACTTTCAACTCTTCTCTTTTCTATAAAAGCATTCCACGTTTCTGTTCAGAACACTGTGGGCTGTTCAAAAGGCAGCACGCCTCCCTCTCTACCCTAATCGGGAATCCTGATCCAGGTGTCCCCCGCTTCACGCTACCTATCTTCACCCATTTCTAAAGAATCTCAGAGAAAACTAAAAGCGAGATTGCAAAAAAAGAAATAGCCTCCAGTGAACACAATTCCAACGACAGTGGATAGCTTTTTGGGGTCCTTCCAGATATATTACCGGTGACCGATAGGTTGTTCAGGGTCTACAGCACCGACTCAATGTACCCCCTTTTGTCTGGGAATGTTGTCTCACCGTTTCTAAAAATAGACCAGAACCCATTCTTTTCTTGGAATTCTATTCTTTAGAAAAGATGAGTCATGGTCTATTTTTAGAAACATTCCTAGACAGCAATCCTAGACGAAAGGGGATAGTTAATTGACAACATTCCTAGACAAAAGGGGATAATTAATTTTTATCATGACTAGAAGACATGATAAAAATTAACAAAAAGTTTTTTTTTTTTTTTTTTGACTCGGAATTTTTTTCTCGGCTCTCAGAAATTTTTCCCAGCCGACCACAAACACTCATGTTTTATCATTTTTTTTATTTTAGAATTCATCAACCTTGTTCCTCCTCCCCTCTCCCTCTCTCTCTCTCTGAGGAGTCTATATAAACGGATCGCCAGCGAGCTCTTGTTCATATCAGACGAGTGTTTCGCCTTGAGAACGGAAAAAAAATACAAAAGCCATGCTGCTCAAACTGGAATATAACGATGACTATTACGTGCACGCGTATGTGGATCTAGGATTCCTGTACTGGAATGCCAAAGATATCTTGACTCTCTTGCCTACGAACGTCTCGCATACGACGAGTGTTCTCCAAGTCTTTTTTCCTAATCGACACCATTTTCTTCGACTAGGCGATTTGGACAACTACTCCAAAGAATGGGGTCAACCGAACCAGATTGTCCTCACTTCGAATGAAGCGGCCTTCGTCGCTTCGAAATCCCTGCATAACAAGTAGCTCTTCCCTTGGATGTGTAAAATATTCATGAGACCTCTGACGAAAATTGAGGAGGACGGGGAAACGTATATCACCCTCCGAGAGACTGTGCAAGACGAACAAGAAAGGAAAAAGAGTCCTCTCTTTTTCATCACTCAATTCGGGATCCATCATCTCCCCAAAATCATCCAGACATCAAGCCTTCGTTGAAAAGTATCAGAAAGAGGATGATGGTGATGATGATGATGATGATGAAGCGCTATGGTCTCCAGTCGCTTAAAGAAGGGGAAACGTTCTCCGCTTTCCCTATACCATAGACTGGAGAGTTGAATCAGGAGACCAAAAAAATGGGTCTTGGAAGGAATGAGTGCATTTCAAGATGCATTCGATTCCTTCCGAGACCCATTTTTTTGGGCCACTCTCTCCTCCAATATTGGGAGAGAGAGAAAAGAAATTTATCATCTCCTCTCCACCCAAAAAGAAACGATGTATTTTTGTTTTTCTGGATGCGGCCGAATTTGTAGATGAATCGTCCAGAAACCAACCCTCAAGCCCATTTTCAGACTATTTCTATACATATTCGGTCATCAAGATGGTCCGGGGACGACTTTGTTTGGACATCATTTCTATATAGATGGTGAAATTTGTATAGGAAAAGTCTAGAAACCGACTCGAACGCCTGTTTTCAGTATATTGCAATACAAGTAGGGCTGTCCACACAATAAAAAAGACATCATTGTTTTCGTAAATAGAGCTCCATTTTTATAGAAATAGTCTAGAAACTGACTCGAAAGCCCGTTTTCAGTATATTGCAATACAAATAGGGGCCACTCTCTCATCTAATCTTGGCAGAGAGAGAGAGAGAGAGAGAGATCCGGTTTCCATAGTCATCCTGTCCATTCAAAAAGACATTCTTTTTGTTTCTGAATGCAACCGAATGTATATAAAATATACTAGAAAGCGCCCCCCCCTCCAAGCCCATTTTAAGTATATCTCTATACAAATTCGGTATAAAATTGTCCGGGGACGACTTTGTCCGGAGACGACTCTGTCCGGGGACGACTCTGTTTGGACTCAACCATGACGTCATTTTAATATAGTGGAATGTGTATAGAATTAGTCGGAAAAAGGACTCGAACGCCCGTTTTCAGTATATTCCAATACAAAATAGGGCAGTCCACAACATAAAAAAAGACATCATTTTTTTCTTGGATGGAGCTTCATTTGTATTTGAATATACTGAAAACCGACTCGAACGCCCGTTTTCAGTATATTCCAATACAAAATTTGTTGTCCACAACATAAAAAAAAAAAGATATCATTTTTTCTTGGATGGAGCTCCATTTGTATTGGAATATACTGAAAACCAACGTGAACGCCCATTTTCAGTATATTCCAATACAAAATTGGTTGTCCACAACATAAAAAAAAAGATATCATTTTTTTCTTGGATGGAGCTCCATTTGTATTGGAATATACTGAAAACCAACGTGAACGCCCGTTTTCAGTATATTTCAATACAAAATTGGTTGTCCACAACATAAAAAAAAAGATATCATTTTTTTCCTTGGAGCGAGCTCCACTTGTATTGGAATATACTGAAAACCAACGTGAACGCCCGTTTTCAGTATATTCCAATACAAAATTGGCTGTCCACAACATAAAAAAAAAGACATCATTTTTTTTTCTTGGATCGAGCTCCACTTGTATTGGAATATACTGAAAACCGACATGAACGCCCGTTTTCAGTATATTCCAATACAAAATTGGCAATCCACAAAATAAAAAAAAAGACATCATTTTTTTCTTGGATCGAGCTCCACTTGTATTGGAATATATTGAAAACCCACGTGAACACCCGTTTTCAGTATATTCCAATACAAAATTGGTTGTCCACAAAATTAAAAAAAGACATCATTTCATTTTTGGATCGAGCTCCATTTGTATTGGAATATACTGAAAACCGACGCAAACACCAGTTTTCAGTATATTCCAATACAAAATTGGTTGTCCACAAAATTAAAAAAAGACATCATTTCATTTTTGGATCGAGCTCCATTTGTATTGGAATATACTGAAAACCGACGCAAACACCAGTTTTCAGTATATTCCAATACAAAATTGGTTGTCCACAAAAAAAAAAAGACATCATTTCATTCTTGGATCGAGCTCCACTTGTATTGGAATATACTGAAAACCGACGTGAACGCCCGTTTTCAGTATATTCCAATACAAAATTGGTTGTCCACAAAATAAAAAAAGACATCATTTTTTTCTTGGATCGAGCTCCACTTGTATTGGAATATACTGAAAACCGACTCAAACACCCGTTTTCAGTATATTCCAATACAAATTGGCAGTCCACAAAATAAAAAAAAGACATCATTTCTTTCTTAGATCGAGCTCTATTTGTATTGAAATATACTGAAAGCCGACTCAAACACCCGTTTTCAGTATATTCCAATACAAATTGGCAGTCCACAAAATAATAAAAAAAAGACATCATTTCTTTCTTGGATCGAGCTCTATTTGTATTGAAATATACTGAAAACCGACCCAAACACCCGTTTTCAGTATATTCCAATACAAATTGGCAGTCCACAAAATAATAAAAAAAAAGACATCATTTCTTTCTTGGATCGAGCTCTATTTGTATTGAAATATACTGAAAACCGACTCAAACACCCGTTTTCAGTATATTCCAATACAAATTGGCAGTCCACAAAATAATAAAAAAAAAGACATCATTTCTTTCTTGGATCGAGCTCTATTTGTATTGAAATATACTGAAAACCGACTCAAACACCCGTTTTCAGTATATTCCAATACAAATTGGCAGTCCACAAAATAAAAAAAAGACATCATTTCTTTCTTGGATCGAGCTCCATTTGTATTGAAATATACTGAAAACCGACTCAGACACCCGTTTTCAGTATATTCCAATACAAATTGGCAGTCCACAAAATAAAAAAAAGACATCATTTCTTTCTTGGATCGAGCTCCATTTGTATTGAAATATACTGAAAACCGACTCAAACACCCGTTTTCAGTATATTCCAATACAAATTGGCAGTCCACAAAATAAAAAAAAGACATCATTTATTTCTTGGATCGAGCTCCATTTGTATAGAAATAGCCTAGAAATCAGTTCGAACGCCCGTATTCAGTATATTGTAATACAAATGAAATGACATGAAAAATGCAAAAAGAGGAAAAGTAGCCTACCTTGACGGAAATTCTATTCCAAAAGGGGAAAACTTGTATCCAGGTGGGCCCACAGCACGGCCGGAACTCAAGCGAAACTCGATAGGTTGAAATCGATCCATTAAATAACATTCTTAAAAAACAGTAAAGTTTTATTCACATCTAAAACTCAAGCGAAACTCGATGGGTTGAAATCGATCCATTAAATAACATTCTTAAAAAACAGTAAAGTTTTATTCTATTCCAAAAGGGGAAAACTTGTATCCAGGTGTACCCACAGCACGGCCGGAACTCAAGCGAAACTCGATAGGTTGAAATCGATCCATTAAATAACATTCTTAACAAACAGTAAAGTTTTATTCACATCGAGTCGGCTGGGAAAAGTTTCTGAAAAATAAATTACCCCCCTTTTTATTCTGAAAATTTGAAAATTGATGTCTTCAATTTTTGAAAAATTGAAGACATCAATTTTCAGACTGAAAGGGGGTATTTTTTTTTTTTTTTTTTTTTTTTTTTTTTTTTTTTTTTTTTCAGCCAGAGAAATTTTTCTCCGGCTCTCAGAAATTTTTCCTCACTCGACTGGATGAATAAAACATCCACGTTTCTTTAAGAATGGGCTCACTGTTAACTATTTCAGCATTCGACGTTTCGCGTCCAAAAATAACTGCCGGGTGTTCAAGAATGTAGATGCACCTACTAGATTTCCTACAGAGAAGCTTGACTGAATGGAGAGTGGATGACTTTTTCCAAGATTCCCGACTTTGGACCGTCAAGAGGTAATGGATCTTTTTGTTTTTTTTTTCTTTTAAGAAAATTTATGGATAGATTCATTTCTTTTTGAATGGACCTAGAAAAATAGGACAAAGTTCTTTTCCAAGATTGGATGAGAGAGGGACCCAAAAAAATGGGTCTCGGAAGGAATTTGATGCATTTGCACTCATTCCTTCCAAGACCCATTTTTTTTGGTCTCCTGATTCGTCTCTCTCTCTCTTCTCAGTCCATTTCCATAAATATAGGTAAAGCGGAGAACCTTTCCCTACTTATTTCTAAAAATCTTTCCTTTTTTTTCTCCTGAGTTTATGTATATATCAATTCAAATACTTTTGAGAACGGTCATCCCAATTCTCTGTCGTCTTTTCGGTTTCATCGTCCCAACACTCAGTGGACATAGTCTCAGTAGATTTTGGAGCATGGGTCGTCAGTTCATTGTCCCAACATTCAGTGGACATAGTCTCAGTAGATTTTGGAGCATGAGTCGTCTGTTCATTGTCCCAACACTCAGTGGACATAGTCTTAGTGGATTTTGGAGCATGAGTCGTCCGTTCATTGTCCCAACACTCAGTGGATTTTGTCTTTGGATCCTCTGAAGATATTTTGGGGGGTCTCATGAGATTTTTTGGAAGGTTCTTCCCAACAGGCTGCTGGATCGTAATGGGGAATATTTTCAGGTATGTCTCCCCAACCCTCCGTCTTCCTCGAGTTATTGGAGGAAGTTGACGACAAAGAAGAAGTAGAAGAGCCCATCAAGTGGAAAGGCGTATGCTCATCCGGATGTTTCATCACTTGGAAACAGGACAGATTATCCCATTTCTGGATGAGGTTATCGTACGCTTTTGGGGACGGATCCTTCTCTAACTGATCGTAGGCCTTATCAAAAGCTTGCAGAGGATTGTCTGCTTCCTCCTGAATCCTCTCCTCTTTCTCCGTTCCGTCTGGATAGACGTGATTGATATGAAAATCTCCTTCCGTAATATGCCATCGATAGTTGCGCACTTTGTTTTCGGCACAATGGAAATATTTCCTCCTTTGATAATGTCGGGCACATTTTCCCCGATACTTCCAAATGATTCCATCTGGCACATAAATTCCGTCACGGGTTTTTGATAATCCAAGGCTTTAGCAAAGAATTTAGCTTTCTGGCATCCCACCACATAAATCGTGGAGAAGCTGTGAGTGAGCGATTGGAGAATGCGTCCTAAATGGTTGTAGGGAATATGACCCTCGTTCCAACGAAGTCCGTGCCGGTTTCTCGTCAGCCAGGCATTCGTCTTTTGGTTTTTTTCACTCATTTGGTGGAAGGGGTGAGGAGGAGCAAACGTCAACGATCCCACGGTCAAAAAATCTTTTGTCGCATAGCCCAATTCTTTTAAAACGTAGGTAAATTCACCCTTCTTGTGGTTGTAGGACTGGAAACCCTCTAGATCGAGCACGATAAAGTTTTCTGAACACGCCATGGCGATGAATACGGTGAGGTCTTCCACAAACAGGAGCAAAAAAAAGAATCGAAAAGGTATATATGTATAACAGGGAAGATCTAGAAAGGAAAAAAAAAACAATAAAACGTTTTAGAGTCGTCGTCTTGAAAGAGACATTTTTCTTTTCAAAGGGTTAAGAAGGGAGTTCTTTTTAAATGAAGTTATGATTATTATGATTATTAAAAAAAACTAAGAATCAAATCGATTTTATAGATAACCATATTCATAGGACCAAAGGGACTTACCAGCTCAGTTCACGTCTTCTTCTGTTCTCTGAAGAAATCTCGCGGAGGGTACAAACTTTTATACTCGCGCGACATCTGTCGGGATCGCGACCCCATCTAAATGTCAGGGTCATTCCAACCTCTTAAAAGGATCGGAATGAAAGAAACACTTTGATAAAAAATATATTTATGAAAAGATATCTGAGGGTCGTGAGAACATTTTCTCTCCCCACCCCCCGCCTATTTCAAAAAAAATAATAAAAAGTCTTTCTTGGATCGCGTCAAGATTACAAAACAACTCACAGGACTTGTTTATCTCGATCTCGTCAGGGTCACCGTTTCACATAAGAAGATGGATGGACCCTGAACTTTAGACATGATAAAAATTAACTCTACCCGCCTTTTGTCTGGGAATAGGGTCTCACCGCTTCTAAAAATAGACCAGGTCCCATTCTTGGAATTCTATTCTTTAGGAAAGGAGGAGTGATGGTCTATTTTTAGAAAGTGTGAGACAACATTCCCAGACAAAAAGGGGGGGTAGAGTTAATTTTTATCATGTCTAAGACATGATAAAAATTAACAAAAAGTTTTTTTTTTTTTTTTTTTTAAGGCTGAAAAATTTTTCTGAGAGAGCTGAGAAAGATTTTTCCTCCCAATCTTTTTCGACGATGAAAAGGGAAAAACTACTGATCCGATCTCCCTACGCTTTAGGGAAAAAAACAAAAAACATACTTATGAAATATTCATGTGTTGAAATTGGCTATTCAAATAAGTGACATTTTGTTTCTCATTGGAACTGTTCAACGGCGTGTCCACTCTTCTCATTCTTTGGGGTAGGGGATGAAAGTACAGCGGTTTGTTGAAATCGATGATAGTTTCCTCTTTAGTCGGCGGAACTGTAAATCTATCCCGTCTTAACTCTTCTAATCTCTTTGAAAGTCTTTCCACTTGCTCTGCTAAGGTTTCCTCGGTACTCATGGTCTCTCTTAGTTTAGGGAAGTCTTGACGTATTGGCTAGAGAACAGAGGGTCTTTTTCTCTCTATACATATATCATGTGGGAGCGTGTGATTTATAAATCCTTGTGAAATCTTTCTACGTCTTGTGTAACTTGGAAGATTCATCTTGTGTAACTTGGAAAATTCTTCTTCGTCGATTGGGCTGGAGTTATGGAAAAGAAATGGGATTGGAAAGAAATCAACACATTACGAAAAAAAGGAACTTTTTTTTTCTATTTTTTTCTCTAGGGATTTACATACCATTTCATTCATGAACATTCAAGGGTTCTCTCCAAGACAAAATTTTAGAAGAGGACCACAAAGAGTACACTTGAGGATCCTCTTTCAGGTCTAGGTGAGATAAGGTTGAGACCAATATTCTTGGGTCTCTAAAGCATCCCAACTTAGACATTTATTATTATTATTAGAAAGTTCATCCTCCTTCTCCTCCTCCTCCTCATCGTCGCACGAGTTCTCCTGGGGAGATTCTTCTGCCTCCTCTTCGTCTTCGACAGCTTTGCCAATGTAATTTCCAGAAAACGTAACTACCCTCCTTCAAATGGTATCGAAAATTTCTCACCTTGTTCTCGGCACAATGAATCATCTTTTGGAAATATTGGTGTCGCGTGCATTTCGACTTGTTCCGCCACTCGGTTTTCCCTGGGATGTAAAACTCGTAAACGAATCGCTGGCAGAGCTTGCTGAAAAATTCGGCTTTATCGTATCCATTGACGTAGATCGCCTCCACATTTTCGGTCAGCATTTTCAGGATCGTAGGAAGATGCTCGTAGGAAAGACGACCCTCAGTCCATTGCAGGCCGTGTCGGTTATTTGTAGTCTGGTTGACCACAGCTTGATTGCGGGACGATAAGTCATCGTAATGGACAGGAGGGAGAAAAATCATGGATCCGCATAAGGTTAAATCGCAAGTGATGTAGCCCAGTTCTTTCAAGATGAAACATATATCTCCCGTCTTTGGATCATAACAGTGAAAGTATTCCATGTCCAGAACAATGTAGGAATCTTTGAGAGGTTTGGTACTCAAAATGTCCATCTTCTTCAATTGAGGAAAAAAAGAAAACAAAATTCTCTCTCTCTCTCTCTCTCGCTGTGTGTTTTGAAGGAAAAAATGGATAGCGTTCTCTCGCCGTCTCCTCTTTTATATATAGAGAGAGAGAAGGTTGCACGTGACAGGTCGTATGAATTCTGGGAAAGGTCACATTCGTATATATATTTGTTTTTTGAATAATATCGTGCGTATCTCAATACACATCCATCATCATAATAATAAAGGTCACCTTGGAAAGAAAAAGAAATAAAAAACATGGAACTCGTGCTCGACTTTGAAGGTTTCTACGATTCTCAAGGAGCCTTTATTGTGAAAGAATTGGCTTACGTCACATTGGACGGTACTTCTCGAGGGGTATTTGTTTTTAAACCCCCGTTTCCATGGCAAATGCTCACCGAAAAAGAAAAACGAACCGCTGTGTGGGCGAGTGATTATTATCACGGCTTGTCGTGGTACGAAGGAGAAATTCCGTACAGTTATTTTCCATGGGTGTTAACGATGTTGACGGAACCCTTTTCCATGATTTGGGTGCGAGGAGAAATGAAACGGCGGTTTTTAGAGAAATGGTTGCAAAGATCCATTTATTGCATTTCGGGATCGACGCAAGAGATTCTCAAATACAATGGGATCGAACACATGAATTGTCCTAACCATACAAAAGGTTTTTTCCATTGCGCTCTACAAAAAGCGGTTCGGTATCATTATTATTTAAAGACACAGAGAAGAAATTCGCAAGGTCGATCCTGCACAACTCAATCTTGACAGAATTCATTAAAAAAAATACATATATCACGTTACTTCTTCAACAGCACAGATGGTTCTGAAGTGAAACTTGGAATTTTGAAATAATAAATCAGGGAGAAATCATTCTTAAAAAAAAGGTAAAGTCTCGAATTGGCTGGGAGAAAAAAATTTCTCAGAGCTGAAATAAAATTCTCTAATGAAAAAAAAAAAAAAAAGAAAAAAGAAACTTTTGGTAAAAATTAACAAAAAGTTTTTTTTTTTTTTTTTGAGTTGGAGAATTTTTCTCAGCTCTGAAAATTTTTTCCAGCCGACTCGAGACTTTACCATTTATATTTACCAATAGTCTTTGGATTATTTATTTATTTTCTTTTAAAAAGAAAAATTCTGAGCTAGACCTATCTATTGGCTTAACATTCTGGTCATAGAAACAGTCTAGAATCTCATTTTTTTTCGAGGCTAATGCACGGGTTCTCCAATCAAAAGGGTTACTATAAAGGGATTGGTTTGAATGCATTTATCTGCAAATGTTGTAGGATTCTGTTGTTGAGAAGGGGGTATATTATTATTATTATTATTATGATGATGATGATTGTGGCAGATTCGTTTTCTACATGGAAGTCTAATCTCCTTCCGAAGACCTTTTCTGGGGATCGTCGATAGATGGTTTCTCAATAGGAATCGTTTCCCTCGGATCCTCAAGAGATAGAGGGGATCCTGTCTTGAGACATGGAGCGGTCTCTCCTCCTCCTCCTCCTCGAGAAGTCTTGAGAAAGGGAGAGGATTTTCGGTTCCCTTATTCTCGAGGGGTCTTGATAAATTGAGAGGTCCCTCCTCTTCGAAAGAGAGAGAAGTTTTGGTTCCCTTATCCTCGAGGGGTTTTGACAAATCGAGAGGTCCCTCATTTTCGAGGGGTCTTGATAAATGGAGAGGTTTTTCATCTTCGAGGGGGTTTGATAAAGGAAGAGGTCCCTCCTTCTCGAGGAGTCTTGAGAAAGGGAGAGGTTTTTCATCTTCGAGGAGGTTTGACAATGGGAGAGATCTCTCCTTCTCGAGGGGTCTCACTTCCTCAAGGGGTCTTGAGAAAGGGAGAGGTTTTTCATCCTCGACGGGTTTTGACAAACGGAGAGGAATCTTAACAGGCTTCTCCTCATCCCCATCATTATCGAGGAGGATGAGGATAGACTTTTGGAAAGGGTTTTTCTTTTTCTTCTGAACAGGCTCCTCTTGATGCTCGGGGAGAGGGATGGGGTAGTTGTTCCACCATTCTATTTTTTCTTGCTCGAGGATTTTTTTCAAAAGTCGTAGCCTCCTTAAGATGAGATGAAGGAGGAGAGTCCTCGAGAAGAATATAATAGGTATTCTTGCCAGTCTTCTCGATCGAGAGAGGTTCGTGCAGACATTTGTGCAACCATTCACTAAAATGAACGAGAAACCCTTTTGTCTTCTCAAGACGGTCCATAATCCTATTCATTTGCGAGACGGTTAGAAAGTGGGACGTGTAAAAATATTTGGCTCGTTTCATTAACAAAATTTGTGCATCCAAAGGTGGAATGTCACGAGCCATCAACATGTTTTCGTCGGATAAAAATTCGTCCCGCATCTTTTGACAACTCCCCACGATATGATAACCCGCACATTTTGAAAAATCGGAGGCTTTCAAGTAAACGACTCCTTGGATGATATAAAAGGAAAGATCAACATATTTATATTTGAAAGGAATACACGTAGTGAGCTGGGGATGCCTCCTCATGATCCACTTGGACAAAAATACGACTTTTGTTCTCTCCCCTTTTATTTATAGAGAGAAAGAGAGTGTGACCTTCCCTTCTCTCCTCCTCTCTCCCTGCTTACTCTATCTCTGGACGTCCTTGGATTGGAAAGGGTAACTTTGAAAAAAAAAGGAGGTCATGGTTGGATAATCTTTTGTTTATTAAATTATTACTTTCACTTCCTCATTCCCACACACATTCATCTTTTAAGAAAAGAAAAAGAGGTCATGGAGATAAGATTTCTTGGAAAGAAGAGAGCGAGAGAGAGAAACAAAAAAAAACAAATAAAACGGCCGTCATAGAGCCTCTATGTGTGTCTGTGTGTGTCTATATATATAAAAAAGCGAGAGTACTGGGCGAAATCATTTCTTTTCCATTGGGAGCCATGTCGCTATTAGACGTTTTTCCAACTCAACGGATTTCGAACGGGGAGGATTTGAAGACGCTAAAGCAAATCTCCAACTTGAAAATCTTTTTGGCGTGTCATTGTGCGACATTTATTCCGCATTTACCACCTCATAAAGCGATCGTTTCTTTCAAACAAGATGTCGAATCCTCCAACCTGCTCGTTCAGAATATATACAGAAATTTATTCGAATCGCAACAAACGAAAGAGGAATCTCCCTTCTCTTGGAATCGGATGGATCGAGCTTTGAGACGGCCCATTCAAACAGACCGGCGATATACGGATCCGCGCACGAGTTTTCGGTGGAAGAATATTTTTCTCACGAAACGATATTTTACGTTTGGAGTGAGAACGACGGCTGAGGACGAAGTTCATATTGTTCAAACCACAGCCGCTCCTCTCGCCTATTACGAATCATCGTCCCCCAATCTGAAGGAAAGAAGTTCTAAAGTCAGCGACAGGATGAAATATAAGAAATATATTCTAAGACCATTTCAAAACTATGTCGTTCCCCCGAAAACGCAATATCTCATCGTCACAACCCAGAAGAGTCTCTTTCTCGTCGATCGGTGCTCGTACTCGCTTTGGAAACAATTGAAAGAGGAGATTTCTTTCCAATCGCCGATGATGTTTCAAGAAAAAGAAGAAAACCCTCCGCCACCTTTACCCATCCCTTCCTTAGATGATAAGAGGAGCTGGACCAAACCGTCATGGCCCGAAACAAAATCGACCCGGCAACAGAATGAAATTGAAGTCATCACAATTGAAGATGAGGAGGAAGAAAAAAAATTACCTCTTAAAAAACGGTTGACTTACCGGAACCTACCTGGCGTGCAAGATCCGATTCAGAACCCAGAAGCTTCTTCTTCTTCCCCGACTTGTTCAAACAGGCAACCTCTTTTGGACTCCTCACAGACAGAACCTCTTCCAGTATCCTTTTCTTCTGCTTCTCTAACCTGTCCCGACATCGTAGAGGTAGAATGTCAGACGGGTCCACCAGCTTCAAAAAGTCCCGACATCGTAGAGGTAGAATGTCAGCCGCGTTCACAAGTTCCAACGGGTCCAGAAATCATGGAGGCAGAATCACAGCCGGGTTCACAAGTTCCAACGGGTCCAGAAATCGTAGAGGTAGAATTTCAGCCGGGTAAACAAGTTCCAACGGGTCCAGAAATCATGGAGGTAGAATCGCAGCCGGGTCCAGACATCCTAGATCCCTCCACTCATCCCAAAGAGACTCCAAGTGTTTCAAGACAGCCTTGTGAGGATCCAGCCCTTCCCGTATGGAATGATTATATGGACTTACAAAATTTGGTGCAACAGGAAGGAGAAGAAAATAATCATACGGATGGGTGGGTCAAAGACTGTTTAGATCATTTAACCTCGAATGAAATTGAACTGTTATGGAATTGCATTTCTGAAATCACATCGGAAATGGGATAAAAACCAAAACAAAAAAAAAATTTTTTAATAACAAATTGGAGGAGGGTCATGATGGCAATTAAAAAAAATATTATATAGAGTCCAATCTTGGTGGTTCACTTCAGTTTTCCAGCATGAGGTGATCCACGTTTCCCGAAATATGGATCCCATTCCAAAAGAGATTGTGTAGAGCCTTCACTTCAGTTCTTTTTTTTATATACCAAGAGGAGAGGGTCCCCAAAGGGCTACCCATGTCCAAAGAGAGAAAGTGTAGAGCGTTCATTTCAGTTTTTTTTTCAAGTTTAGGGGAGGGAGGTCTCAAAATGACACCCCCCATTTTCAAAGAGAAATGGTGTAGAGCGTTCATTTCTGTTTTTTCCAAAGTTAGGGAGTTTTCAAATGACTACCCATTTCAGAGAGAGAGAGAGAAGGTGTAGAGCGTTCATTTCAGTTTTCCAAGGTTAGGATGGTGGTGGAGAATCCTCCAAAATGGCTACTCATCTCAAAGAGAGAGAGAGAGAGAAAGCGTAGAGCGTCCATTTCAGTTTTCCAACATTAGAAGGTCCCAAAATACCTTCTGAATTCAAAGAGAGATCGTGTAGAGCGTTCATTTCCAGTTCTCCAAGATCAGAAGAAGAGGGTCCGCTTTTCCCAAAATGGCTTTCCGCATTCAGAGACAGCGAAATGCAGACTTCAGTTTTTCTCCCTCCCCAAGAATAGAGGGTCCCAAAATGGCTTTCCATTTCAAAGAGAGAGGGAGAGGCGTTCATTTCCATTCTCCAAGATAGGGTCGTCTGCATTTTCCTAAAATGGCTTCCCAATTCAGAGAGAGAGAGTGAAAGGGTGTGTAGAGCGGTCATGTTCATTCTCCAATATAGGGTCGTCAGCTTTTTCTCAAAATTTCATCTCCCCAATTAAAAAGAGATCGTGACCAATTTTTTCCAGTTTTTTCCAAGATGGGGGGGAGAAGAAAACCTAGGATGGAATAACACGACACACAGAGAGAAAGAGAAAAAAAACGCCATCCTTTCATTTTCTGATAGGGTACCGGTGTTCGAATACTTTTGTGACCGACTGTACTGTAAAAGAGATTACTAAAAGATTCATTTAACCGGATATAAAAAAAAGATGTTAAACAGTGGGCTCAAACTTGTATCGATTGTCAGAAAAATAAAGTAACTAAACATACAAAATCAGAATATTCTCAATATCAAGCACCAGACGAAAGATTTAGTGTTGTGCACATTGATTTAATTGGGCCTTATTCACCTTCTAATGGATACACTTATTGTTTGACGTGTATTGATCGGTTTACCTCTTGGATGGAAGTGGTACCGTTATCAAATATCACAGCAGAAAATATAGCAAGAGCCTTTTATGAACATTGGATAACACGATTTGGTGTACCTTCTTGTGTTATTACTGACAGAGGAACTCCATTCATTTCGGAACTGTTTCGAAATTTGGCTTCGCTATGTGGAGTAAAAGTAAACCATACAACTTCTTACCATCCTCAGAGTAATGGGAAAATTGAACGTCTACAGCGTACTTTAAAATCAGCTATTAGATTTCATGATTCTCTTCATTGGACAGAAACATTACCAACAGTTCTTATGGGTTTGCGAGCTGCTCTACATGAGGACTGTAAGTATACAATAGCTGAAATGGTTTATGGCAAAACTATTAAATTACCTGGCGAATTCTTTGAAGAATCAAACATGCCAATATCTAATGATAATTTTGTAAGTAATCTTCGAAATCAGATGGCCCTTTTAAAGCCCTGTCAATCCAAATCCAAATGTAAACAAAAGATTTTCATCCCAAAAGATTTGTACACATGCTCGCACGTGTTTCTGCGGGTTGACAGAGTAAAAAAACCTTTAAAGCCCCCATATGAAGGACCCTTTTTGGTACTGCAAAGAACCCCGAAATATTTTCTTCTATCAATTAAAAATAAACAAGTTAGTGTCTCTGTGGATAGGTTAAAACCAGCTTATGTTTTACAACCTAATGAACTTTTGTCTCCAACTTCAAAAAGTGATCATACATCTGTGCCAAGTAAGCAAACATCAGTGCCAAGTCAGCAACTAGAACAACCTAAAAAATTAACACGATGTGGAAGACAAGTAAAACTTCCAGTTCATTTCAGTGACGTTATTGACTCTTCTTGAACTTATAACTCTTACATATTAATTTAAAACTTAATTATGTTTTTTTTTTTTGTGTACATAATTTAAATTTATATATTTGTATTAGTGTTATTTGTATAGATATTTGTATCTTCTCTCCCACCATGTTTTCAGAGTAACGTAACTTTGTTACTGGTAGGGGAGTGATGTAGGCAACAATTATTATTGGTCATAATAACTACAACTACTTCTACTAGATAATGACTACTACTTTCACTTCACCTTTAGTTTCAGTTTAGTTTCTAAGGTTGTCATGCCATAAAATCAGAAGGAGTTAGCGAGGGCTACAAAGAATAATAAAGATGTTATATATGGAAAATATTGATTCTTGCTTTTTGATTTTTGCTATTTAAATTATTATAAAAAGAACTTAGCAAGCAACCACATGTATAGTTTTACAGATTTTGAATGCTGCTATGGTGAATACAGATCCATTGCAAGCATAAGATTGGTAGAGAAAGAATGCCTGAAATGAAATGACATGTTCAGCTTACATTTAATGATTAGGGTTTTAGGAATTTCGGGTACTATTCGGTTTCGAGGGCCGTAAAAAATCGCCAAACTATTGTTGATGCCAATGCTGCCAAAAATAATTGCGTCAACCCTAACGCAAGAAAGGAAGTGTAATAGCGAATAACTATTTAAGATTGATGTTTTAATTTAGATGAAAAGTTACTTTCATATAGTACTTTTTTATTATTATAATTTATATAAAAAAGGCTAAACATGACTGAATGGAAGCATAAGAGTAAATAACTGTTTCAGATTATTATTTTAATTTAGATAAAAAGGTTAATTTCACATCATACAATTTATTATTATTATTATTTATATAAAAAAGGCTAAAATAACTGAATGGAAACATACTCATTACAGGTTTCTTTCCTGCACCGCCATTTTGCTACCGTGTTATCGATAAAGCATAATTTCATCTCATAATTGTTCAAGCATAATTTTCTATCATGAATGATGCCTTTTTTTTTTTTTTTTTTTTTTTTTTTTTTTTGAAAAAATTCTATTGTAGACTTTTCTTCACTCGGCAATTCCCAAATTGTAAAATCCATAGCTTTATCATAAAGAGAATTAAAAAATTAAACTAGTATTTCAATGGCGACTTGCAAATATAGAACTATCTAAAACTTACGCAATTTGAAACCAGCGCGTTCGCGAGATTTGGCGTGGCGTGCTGTTTAATGAGGGAGTTTGCTAGATTTGGCGCTTTTGCGCATGCATTTTCGCTGCAATTTTTTACGGTCCCCGAAACCGAATTGTACCGAATTTCGTAGATTAATCACATATTACATAGCATTCATACTCTCTGATGAGTCGATATAACATCTATTGATTTGACATCCAAATTAATTGACTGATTGAATTAAATAAGGAAGAAGATACTACGTTGAAATACATTTCATAATCTTCAGTTTGAATTTATGCAGATAAATTCTTAAACTAGCACTAGACTTAGTTAATTCAACCAAAGTCAAGAATGAACTCATTGCAATTTTTTTTCCTTTTTCTTTTTACAGCTTAATAGTGCTTTGCATTATAAGGGGCGAATTCAAGTGCAACGCTTGTCATGGTAATCGCACTTGCATTGCAAAACCGAATTCAAGTGCAACGCTTTTCGGACACGCCTACTGAAAATACGTCACTACCATAGAGGAATTTTGCGGCTACTCCTGACCTGCCGCAAACTCTTAACAGCGACTGTAAACAAGATGGCTGAAGTGATTTTGCTCAGACGTTTAAGAAATCGGAGAAATGCTGATCGAATTCCTTGGCATTTAAGAGACAGTCGTAATGCGTTTGAAATGTCGGAGCGTGAATTCATCAGTTGATTCAGATTAAATCGGTTTGCTTCAATGAATTGAAACCTTTTCTGAAGGCAACTGCCAATGGATATTCTCTGCAAAAGCAGGTTTGTTTTTACTTCAGATTATGAAAACTGAAATACTTCTGGAAATATTTCCGAATCAAAGACTATGCTTAAATGACCTATTTGAGAATATTATATATTTTTATACGTAAACACACAAATTTTTAATGT
This sequence comes from Stegodyphus dumicola, assembly GCF_044657685.1. NCBI lineage: Eukaryota > Metazoa > Arthropoda > Arachnida > Araneae > Eresidae > Stegodyphus > Stegodyphus dumicola. The sequence continues at coordinate 212,154,252 of NC_140773.1, read as the reverse complement.
TATTGTATCAGGATTCTTTCTTTTTCATCCCTTTTTTTTCGTAGTAATGATCGAAATCGTTAATTACTTCGAATTTTGGAATGCAATAATAATATCACCATTAATTTATTGTTTTAATTACTCTAAAACGTAATCTCGGAGAAATTGTTTTTCTAACAGAAATTATGCATATGCCTGTGTTTGAGATATATATATATATATGTATATATTTGGGATTAGTTTTTTGGAATATTATGTATTTTTTCATGGTTTTAGATACGTGCATTTAATTTACATATGCTAGAATTTCAGTGATATTGTAAATTAGTTTGCAGCAATAATTAATCTTTGATATGTATGCAATTAAAATTTCATAATTTAAATTAACTTTATATGAATAGAGAATATTTGTTAAATTCAAATTTCATTCTTTGCAGCAATGGCGCATGAGAATTATTTAAATCTAACTTTACTTTTTATTCTTATGAAACAATATATATATATTCTGTAACTGTAGGGGGGAAAAGCATGAATTTTTCTCAGCTGTTTAAACAGTTCCCATGTGTAAAATAGTATTTCATCCCCCAAAATATTAGTTAATTTTCTCCTAATGTATAATGTCTTGCCTGTTCGTACAGTGTGATTAATGTCATGGTAATTTTGGATACTTTCTATAGATCTTGCATAATAACTACACGTGTAAGTTATATACACATTCGTAAATCTCTTATGATATGAAAAGTTATTGCAGACTTTTCACATAACTATTAATAACTTGATATTCTCGATAACAGGTGACTTACCTTACTTCCGTAGACCATGATCAGAATTAAATAAACTTATAAGGTTATCCTACTAAATTACACGAAAAGCAGCATGACATAAATAAATACAAAGAAATTAAATGCATTTACTCTACTAATAGATTATTATATTACATGACATTGGTTTTGCCCATGTATAATGGGAATGAAAGCCAGTTTTCCATAGAAAGTCCTCTACAGAGGCATCTGTTTTCTTAAGCAGATTGCTTTTACCACATTTCAGTGACCTTGATTTAAGTATGAAACTGGATAATATTTTCTTTCTGCATGAGATGTGTTAACTGAGTTTTAGAAATGTAAGCCATCTTGCAGTTACTGTGATAATACTAATTTTTGGTACCTCCCTATTATACCATCAACCATGAAAGTTGTGCTAATTACTGTTGTGGAATTCTGAGCCAGACATTTGTATACAGCAGTTACAACAAACCATACATCAGTCTCTCTGCAGAATACATGAAATAACCCTGCTGTGAAAGTATTGGACCCACTTCGTGAAAAAACATTCGTTCATTACTACTGTTTTGTTTGCGGTCAAATTTTACCAAAAGCTCATTTTAGAATGCTATGAATACAAGTTGTCCACAGGTAATTGTTCCAATTTCTTACTGTTTTGTTCGCTATTTCCACATACAGTAGATGTTAATTCTTTCGACCAGCTGTAAAAGAACTGGAGTGCGATCACAAGTGTGATTCTACCTAGCTTACCAAGAACTATTTTGGGTTACATACAAATGAAACCGCAGATGTTGCGAGTGTGGTGATATTAATTTTTGTTTTGTCTTCATTAACCGGAAAAAAAAAATTTTCCATTATTGGTGAAAAGGTAAGAAATATACAGTCAAAAGTCGTTAATCCGGACTCGTCGGGACTTCGGCGATTCCGGATTATAGATCATCAGTTTAAATCTCAAAAGATGGCATGCAGGAATTCTAAAATTAAAAATATGAAACCTTAATTTATGAAATAAAGAACAATTATAATCTAAAGGGTATCAAAATTTACAAAAAAAAAAAAAGCTTAATATTTATTTGTTTACTTTATTAAACCTGTCTTTCAACGTAAGTTGTTTTAAGTTGCTTCGTTTTATGTGATAATACTTTCTCTTTAATTCTATAAACAGACACAATTTCTTGTTCAGTTACAAAGTTCCGCTGTTCAAGTCCCGTTAATTGTTGTGTCGAGAATACCGACTAACTTGTCAAACGAAATTTTTTCGTTTTCACTAACCTCTCTGTCACATTCTTCATGTCTTTATCAATTTTTTGCAGCAATTTCACTTTTTGTTTGATGGACATCGAAACATACTTTCGTTTTGTACGATCCTTTGGGAGCTCCAGAATCGGAAATTCTATTTGACATAATCGAAAGTTCAAGTTTACTTTTATAAAATTGCTCTTACAGTCTGCAAAAAATAATAATTCGGATCCGATTCGAAGATTAAGGAACAACGCATTCATCAACATTAACTGAAATAGATAATTAGATAATTTTAGCTTATACCGTCGGTTATACATATAACGTGCACGCAAAAACGTATTCTGCGCGTGCGCACACGCATATGCACAGTGGTAAAAGGACTTACGCGCACGCGTGTCAACGCGGCGCATGCGCAGAAAGTTTTTTCCGTTGAGGTCCGGATTATAGATCATTCTGGATTACGGGTGTCCGAATTAACGACTTTTGACCGTATGATAATAAGTATAATATTATAGTCATTTCAAATTACTGCAAGAATGTTTCATTATTATTCGAATAATAATAACAAAAAGCTATCTATAATTATAGTGAAGTATAGATATTAAATAATACAAAATATTAAATAAATTTTAGAATCACCTATTTACTATAATTACTACAATTTAATGAAAAAAGGGTAGCTGTATTTTTTTTTTGTTTGTTTGTTTGTTTTGTGTGTGTGTGTGTGTGTGTTTAACGTTTTATTGCATATTTTTTAATAATGAAAAACAGTGACATATTTTTGTTAAAAATGGAAAGTAAACTCCTTAAAAAGACTGATTTATTAATATATCAACTATATTTAATGTTAAAAATCTGTGTATTAAAATTTCAGATAAAACTTTCTTTTGACTTAGGATTTATGTTTTTCTAGGTATGGAATGCTGGTCTGAGGGTTCTCTATGCTATAGGACAATGGCCAGGCAATACTCATGATGCATTTATATGGAGTGGACTGAAACAAAATCTAGATAGTATTTTGTCGCATCGTGCATATCTTTGGGAGATAGTGGATTATATTCCCATTTTATCACGGGAATATCTCTATAATGAGAAGCACAGAAAAGTTTGTGCAGCTATAGAGATCAAATCAAGATTTAGGGTACTGCACGATGCTGGTGGAACACTATTGTATTCACAAAGCAAAATATGTAAAATGGTCATATCTGGTGGCCATTTTACATAATATATGCTTAAGGTATTGTGTTGAAAATCCTGAGATTGATGTGTTTGAAGATGATGAGTTGGTACCTTCAGAAAGTTTTCAGTCAGTGCATGTTGAAATTGCATTGCACAATAAATTATCTTTAAATTTTGAAACTCGATAATAAAAACCCAAAGTGGGCAACAATGAACCTCTGGCAAAGGTGAAACCCCCTTCATGGATAATAAAGAATATATTATGAAAAAAATTATTTTCATAATATATTCTTGGGGACCCACAAGCCATGGTTTATATTTAAACCTGTAACTAAATGCACAACCCTAAATGATTTTAATTGATAATAATAATCCTAAATAATTTTATTAGTCCTGGTTTCAAATGCATACTGACAACCTTTATCATTATTGTTCTTCCCTCTGAATTTCTTGTTTCCATCATTTATGTTTAAAAACTCTTGACTACCAGAAATAACTTAATAGGCTCGATATATATATATTTTAGTGTTGGTATGCCAGTCATGATTTACAATAGTAAGTCACTATAAATTAGCATTGCACTTAATTTATCTTAAACTTAGCAATAAGATTTACTGCACCGAAATTCAGTTTCTTCCAAAAAGTCAAATGTTTCCCTTTCGTCCCCTTCCGTGGGACAAGACAGAAAATTTCCATGTGACAATACACATTTAATAGCATAAGAACTTCATGCTTATTTATTATAGTATAAATTAAAACTGACATATTCTGTCAAAGATATTTAAATGTATTTCCTAAAAACAATTATTTCACTCTATACTGTTTATGTATTATGTTTACTCTATACTGTTTATGTCTTCTTGGGGGTGGGCAAAACAAATATTGGACAGTTCAATTTTCCTCCACCATTCCTGTGAGCGTATTCTTCGATTAAGCAGGGTTTTGCTCCAATTCCTGATTAGCATAATATGTAAAGAATAAACAGCCTATGATTTATGCCTCCATATACTCTTGTATTATTTAAAGAACATACATTTTTCTTTTAATTCTAGATTTTAAAACATTAAAGTAAGGGAAAGATTGTTTGCTGAATTTAGATTTATATCATCATTACGCATTCACTATAATAACTTACTGCATACTTACCTCAGTGGGTTTGCCATTAAAAGAAATACATTTAAGTAAAATCATGAGTGTATAATAAATTGTTTTTCAGCCAAAAAAAGAGAAGGGGGAAAATAAATACAGTTTGATTCACTTAATTTTTAGTAGGCGACTCAACATTGTTATTGTAAACTAGACATTAGCCATACTTTAATAGTTGTCATCTCTGTATTTTTAGAACTTTGAAATTAGAATGTCAATTTTATCTGCCATTGTTATGGAGCTGTAGGATATCGAATGTTATTTCTTCAATGATAAAAAGAAATGAAATTTTTAATACCACATCTCATTCATATAACTTATTAACATAATTGAAAAACAATTTAATTCATTTCGTGTTATATCTGAAAATTAAAATTTGTAATACATTGACTAAAGATTCTTACAGGTCTTATTCCCATTTTCCTCCAGGAAAAAGATAATTGCTGTGTAAAATGCATAAGTATTTTCACGAGACTTATAATAGTGGTATTAGAATTATTATAATGTTTATGTCATATAATGGATCTGTGAATTTCTTTTAAATAATTTTTATAATCACAAAATTTTATAAAATTAAGAAAGTAGTAAATTTTACAATTAAAATATGAATCCCACACTGCAGAAATACATACAAGAATGAAAACACGGTAATATTTGAAATGCATGATTTATTTTTTTAATAAATTAATAATTAGATTTTGATTTTCTATGACAGCAAACTGATTTGCAACTGATTGCTTATACAAGTCACATATTTCACACAGTACATTAATATATTCTTCTGCGTTTCAATTATTCCCTTTTCTGCAGCTGTAATATTATCTCTCTTCCTTTTTTCTCTTCGGTCTCCTGCTTCGAATAGTTGAGCTTCTATCTGAGGGAAAATTTTAAAATATTCATTCAAATTCAAATGTTCTTAATTTTTATATTTCATAATGTAAAACACTTTTTATAATTAATTAAACAATGAAACTTCTCTAAAAAGGAACAATTCATAATATTGATTTCTTTAACTTTCAATTTTTTTCCCTTTATAATTTTTAAGACTGTTTATAGATCAAGAGGATTTAATGATTATTATTTTAAATTCTTAAAATCTTGTTAATAAAAGACATACTCTGTATATAATGTTCGCAATAAAGAATTGAAATAACTCTTTTGTATGAGAAATATTAATTTACATCTGTTATAATTAATTTATACCAGCGGTTTTCAGCCGGTGGTATGCAAAGAAACAAAATATTTTTAACTACGAAATTCAAAAATCTCATAAAGAAAAGAATAGTTAATAGAAATTTCCTTTGATCGAAATTGACTTGAAGATTTGGAAAATGACACACTTGTTAACTTTTGGCTGAACCGAAAAAAAGAATTTAAAGGCATTTCAAATAAAGCTATCAAATTTGTATTGTCTTTTCGCACAACCTGTTTGTGTGAAAAATGATTTTTTCCATGTTAAATTTGAAATATAAATACTCATCAAAATAAAAAGTGGATCCTAATTTACCATTAAATGAAATAAGAGCAGACATAAAGACATTAAATATTAAAGTATTATAACTGAAATTTTGATAATCAAGTGAATAATTAATTTAATTAAATTTAATTTTGATAATTAAGTAATCATCAGTTTTTAATCTAATAGTTTTTTATGTGTACATATTTAATACAAAGAGTGTGCAAATGGCAATATATATATATATATATATATATATGTTTTTAATATTTCTATTGAGGAATTGAAAAATAATCATTGTAAAATTAGTGGTAGTATTAATGTTTTTCAGTTTTTGCTTAGATGGTACACTACAGTCAAAAGGTTGAAAACCACTGATTTATACCATTAAAGTTTTTCTGTTGGTAGGAAAAGGAAAAGAAGAATCCAGAAAACATTAGATTTTATGTAATAGATACAAACAACTTGTCATTCCTAAATGCCATTGCAGATTTCCTCGTGATAAAGGTGTGGAATTTTCTAATGTAAAAAAGCATAAAATAAGCACAATTTACTCAACAATCTTGACTGAAATATACATGCTTTCAGAGATAGCATAAAGCAAGAAAAGTTTACTCAACAATCTTGATTGAAATATACATGCTTTCAGAAATAATATACAAAGCATACTGCATAATCAAAGTTATGAGTTTATATACTATGAGATACTATACATGTTTATAATATACCACGTTCCTGTATACCTAACACCTCGTCCACAATTTTCTATACAATTCATTGAAGATAGTTCCTGAAACATAACTGACCTAAGAGAAACATGCATACTTCTAATTTATGCATAATAATTTGACAAACATTGATTTCAGGTAAAGAGCTACGTGTATTATATCAAAGAAAGAATGAATAAGTGTAATTTGCCTTTATCCTACAAATACTTAAAAACATTTACGTTAAAAAAAATGAATTATACATAATGGTAGCAAATTTTTAATGAAAAACAAAACAAGAGTTGAAAACTTAATGCAGTTTTGTCAATATTTTACTCTCTTAAAATTTATATAAATGTATAGAAACTTGAAATGCATACCGCATTTGGCTGGAAAACTTGTGGCATTGTGTTGCACTCTAGGGAAAGGGAAAAAGTATACAATGAAGCAATCATAAGAATAAAAGATATTTGCATATTATTAAAACCACCTTAATAAAAGTTACCAAATTTTCAAAAATGTGTCAAACTCTGGCAACGATTATGTATCAAAATTTTTCAGGTAACATGCTCATAACAATTTTTCATTCAAACAATGTCACCATTTTCATATGTGTTTCTTATGTTGTATTTCAAGTTCCAATGGATTTTGGATACGAATAGTTGTTTTAGATTAATTTCAGAATTAAAATACTGCTTGTGGAGCTTACCATCAAAAGACAAAGCTGTGTTAAAAGTTCTGCAGGAATAGAACATTTTAGTACAAAAATTTCTAATGGAAACAACTACGAGATGAATTTGGTACATAGACAAGGCATGCAGTATCAAGTTTATGTAATTCTCTGATTTTTTTTTTAAGTGAAAACAGATCACTTGGCACAAGTGCTAAAAAATTAGACAAAAAATTTGTGGAAAATGTATTTTTTTTAAACTATCATATAATTTTTATTTAATAATTCAAATTAGTATTTTAAAATTTGTTAAATGTTTTTTCCTTTGATATGTTGATAACATTTTGCCAACTTAGATAAATATTGATAGTTTGGTTATGCTAAAAGCAAGCTGCAAAAACAACGTACTTCTCCTGATAAGTATTTTTCTCTTTTCATTTATAAAGACCACCAAACTGATCCAGGTGTTTGTGTTAATACGTAAGTACCAAAAAATATTGAAGAATGCACAATGAAAGATGGCAACCAGTATGGTAAAAGATATAATTAATATATGGAATGAAAGAAATCTTATTAAAAGACAACTTTCATTATCAGCAGAGAAGCATGACACAGTTACAGTAAAGAAATTAAGCTTTTGTTTCTGCACTTGTAGCTTTTAATAGCCAAAAATTGTTTTTTGAAATTTTATGAAATAAATAAATCTGAACATAACTGATATCAAATGAGAATGGGTCCAAACTTTCACTTAAGAAGCAGAAAGTGTACTGTAAATGCACAATATAATGAGCAGAACACAAAGCATAATTTATAAATTAACCTTTACTCTGAATGTATATATTACATTAATATCACATTAGAATTATCAGGGTTTCATATAATTTTTTATTTATTGTATTACATTGAAATACCTTTAATTTCATTTTTATATTTTCCCAACGATGTACAATATAAATCTAAAAATTGCTCTTAACTGTTTCATCACACAATGAATGTCTAAGGGAAGGAATGCCTGCGTGGAAGACTAAGGAAAACTTAGTATTCATGTTATACATTGAAAAAATGAAGAAAACACTCATGCAGCCAGCTTTTTCACCTGGATTTAAAGAGAGACTGGGATAGTGGTGTTCAGCAGGCTTATCTGCTTGTAGATAGATGGGCTTATTAATTACTATATAATTCAAGAACTAGTTAATTTTCATATGGTAAACATGCCTACTGTCACTGAAGAATCATGCATCTGTATTAAACAATAAAAATATAACACAAATTTGAATTTTAAATTAAACTTACTATTAGAAGAATTAAAACCAAATGCTGTAATTTGAAAATGGGAAAAAAAATGTGGTTTATATTTGAAAAAGCAAGGATTTTTGTCTGAAAGTAAAATATATTTTACACACACCTGTTGCTCTAGATTACTTTGGAGGGAATTTCTATAGGATAAAGTTGTACACATTAAATACATGTTGTACACATTAAAAGAAATATACATGTCTGTATATTTCTTTCGTTTTCAGGACTGGAACAATTCGTTACACCGCACTACAACGCAGTAAACACTTGACCATAAGCTCAGAGAAATTATGGGAACTGATGTTTTTTGTTTACATCGACACGCAGTCTCATTGGATATTGATGTAGTTTATCGGACAAGCTCTCCTGGCACGAGAGCAAACCAGCTCCCCATTGCAATTTTGACGTCATCAGTTACCAGAGCGGTAAAGCGTTGCACTTGAATTCCACTTTAGCAGACGATAGCAGGAACGCCTCTTGCAAGCTAACATTTGCAATTTATCAGAGCGTTGCACTTGAATTCGCCCCTAAATAGAGCTCTTACAAGCAGCATGCATCATCTCAGCTTGTAAATTAAATCCTCCAAAAGATGGCGGCATGTTGTCGGTGATGTGCATTGTCGAGGTTTGTATTTATCGCTTTAATTTTTATTATAGACCGTTGACAGATTTAACTTAATTTCTGGCAGATATATTCATGCATATTTTCTCATGTTTCTTGTTTTTGTTTCTGAGTGCATTATGATAATAAAATAATCACTTTCCTACAACGCAATGAACGCATTTCTGTAATATAGTATTTTGTTTTGTTTGAAAATTATATACGTATATTATATATTGTTTTTATATATTTTGCATGCACAGTACTTCAGGTATGTGTACATTGTTAATTAAGTTTCCTTTCCTTCAGTTAACTTTATTTTTTTTTTTGTCCTATTGGCGAAGTCATTTCAATGTATATGTTTGTTTCTAGCATGACATATTAAAGCGGACAAATTGAACAACAGCTCAGGAACAAAAGGTCAAGTCAGCTCAGACACATCCACACTCACTGTTAAACATCTGAGGCACTTCCATCTACAAAATTACTTCCCAACATTTTGGCCTTCCCTGAAATCAAGAACGTCTTTCAACTGAAACAAATTTTGCTGCCTTTTAGCCCTTTGATATTTAAAATTAGAAACAAGTGAAAATGGCAAGCCCTCAGTGGAAGGTATTGTATGAAATGTTAAGATTTTATGTGCGCATTTCAGAGATTTTTGTTTTAAGATTATGTATGATTTGAAAAACAAAATTTTATACTTTCTCATGAGTGACAGCATCAAAAAATATATTCTTGCTCTGCATGAGGAGTTGTCGAATGTCATTATTCATAAGAAGATTTCTTAATTCTAATTAGGCTCACTTGCAAATTGCAGTTGCTACATCTTCAAGGAAAATAAATTTCCTTTTGTAGCAGCAAGTGCATCAACTATGTACACTGCTCAAAAAAAAAAAAATGTGACAGTCCTATATCTCCCGATCTACTGGGCCGATTGACAAAATTCAAATTGCGTTCTTCATGTCTCGAAAGCGCGACTTAGGATATATGGAACAGCTTTAGTATAGCCCACCTTCAAAGTTTGGCGAATTTGGTTTGGCGCCAAAGCACATGAAATACGTTGTTTTGAAAAATGGTTGCCATCCAGATTTTCGACGAAACTCCGTGTTTAAAAAAATGGTAGCCATCTTGATTTCACCAGAAATCGTGGATAATAGAAATAAGTTTATGACTGTTATACACGGTTTTAAGAGAAAGAAATATTAAGAAATGATTAAGGTTAAAAGGATGTAATTTTAAAAACAATACCGGAAACCTTTAGCTATTTCACCTTTAATAAATAATTTGGTGTGACGTCACAATGTATTCTCCATGCTATGCGTAATTTGTATTTTCTCTTTAAAAAAAAATAATGAATTGTTCATTATTTTAAATTAACATCAAATTCTTTAAATTTACATTTCTGAGCTTAGGCGTAACTGAAAATAAGTATAATAAATTGTTTATATTTAAAATTATCATGATACAGTAAGCGAATTCTACCAGTTATTACAACGATAAAGAACGTCGCAGTCTCTCATACTTGTATTTCATGCAGCTTCCATATTTTCAAAGATTTTTAAGCTTTAGCATTTATACAAATAAAAAAAAGTTTTTTTTAATTAATACTCTGGAACATATCAATTTTATCATATTTACAAATTAACGTTTTGCTACGTAACAACATAATCCCTTATATACCAGTAAGTAGACAATTTTAATTATTTTCTAAAAATTTTAAACTTCACATTAATGAAAAACAGGTTCTTAAATTTCTAAATCACATTATATTCTCTGTAGGCAGGCATACTAGAATTCTGCACATAAATAAATAAAAAATTTAATTTCTCGCAATGAAAGAAAATATTATAAGAAAATAAATACTACAAATTAGGAACACTAAGCAATGCTTCACATACACACACACATACAGTGTCTCACAAAAGTGATGGGACACTTGTGCTTTACAAAAGGAAACTGTAGTAAAATAAATAAAAAAAAACATGTAAAAATTTTTTGTGGGTGTGTTTCATACTTAAATTTAGTAACAATTACTACATAACATACATTTTCTCAAAATATTAAAATATCAATTTAATAAAAATACAATTGTTTAGAACGGAGCAAAAAATGGCTCACATAAGTGATGGGACACTTACTTTTCCATCAAATATTTATCCAAAAATTTTACTTTATAAAAGGTTTTAATATTTTGTTGTATTTCCTTTTACTTTTAAAACATGATTTAATCTTCTTGGGATGGATTCGACTAATTTTTTTGCGATTTCTGGAGTGATTTTACCCCATTCTTCTTGAAGCACCGATTTTAATTAATTGTCTTTCCTGTGTTTTCTCCACACCAAGATTTTACCGTCAGAATCAAATATATTAAATTTACTCTCATCAGCAAATATAACTTCATTCCAGTAATCAGAATTCTTATTTATGTTGGATTTTGCGAAAGCCAGTCTGAGGTTTCTATTCTTTTCACTCACGAAGAATTTTTTCCTGGCTGCTCTACCGTGATATCCAGCAAATCGAATTACTCTTCCAATAGTCTCAGGATTAACAATTACTCCATATAATGCTTGTAAATCAGCAGCAACTTTGGGAGCACTCATTCTTGGATTTTTTTTAATATTTCGAATGATAATTCGCTTTATTCCATTGGATAGCTTTCATGGTCGGCCAGGTCTTCTTTATCCTGAATCATATGATTCTTTTTATATCGTTTAATGATATTAAAAACTGTTGAATGACTCAGTTAACGTTTTCAGCAGTTTCTCTAATAGAATTTCCACGTTCAATATGCAACTTAATAACTAATTTTCGAATTTCAGGCAAAGTTTCTTTTCGTTTAGCATTCATGGCTGCACAGAGATAAAAAACACAAGAATTCCAAAACAAACTGGACAGAAATACTGCAGACGATTGCGATAAATTATTGCCAATTGCTTTGAGTAAAAATAAAAACCCAAAAAAATATTTTTATAGCTTACTTCAGACGATTTTTGTTGCATAGTACGTATTAGTATCTAATGGTGTCCCATCACTTATGTGAGCCATTTTTTGCTCCGTTCTAAACAATTGTATTTTTATTAAATTAATATTTTGAGAAAATGTATGTGATGTAATAATTGTTACTAAATTTAAGTATGAAACACGCCCACAAAAAAATTTTACATGTTTTTTTAATTTATTTTATTACAGTTTCCTTTTGTAAAGCACAAGTGTCCCATCACTTTTATGAGACACTGTATTATCAAAGAACTTGTATTATCAAGTGCGATCACGATTGCAAACACTACGTATTATAATAATGAGGTAAAAGTTACTTATAGGGTCAAAGTTTACAGTTTTGCAACTGTTGAGTAGATCGTCGGGCTATCGATATAAATCGTAAGTCGGAAAGCATTATAAACATATCAAAACCAAAACATTAAAATACAATTTAAATGAAAAATGATGTCTTAAGTATAATTCACAATTAAAACAACAATACAAATTTAAAATACACAAACGATATGTTAAACATTGCTTATAAAATATGTTACATTACAGCTCGTCATCACACATTATCTCGTTTTCTTTTGTAAACAACGATCCGTATTCGCCCGAAAAGCATCAAAGTTCGGTGTCCATGTACACATCCATCTATTTCCACCTTAAAAATATCAGAGAATTGCACAACCTCGGCATTGCGCACTACATTGGCTCTGCCCATGTACACATCGATCTATTTTCACTTAAAAAAACATCCTAGAATTGCACAAACTAGGCACCGCGCACAACCTCGGAATTGCGCACTACATTGGCTTTGCCCATGTACACATCGATCGATTTTACCTTTAAAAAAAATCCTAGAATTGCACAAACTAGGCACCGCGCACAATCTCGGCATAGCGCACTACATTGGCTTTGCCCATGTACACATCGATCTATTTTCACTTAAAAAAAATCCTAGAATTGCGCAAACTAGGCACCGCGCACTACATTGGCTATGCCCATGTAAACATCGATCTATTTTCACTTAAAAAAACATCCTAGAATTGCACAAACTGGGCACCGCGCACAACCTAGGCATTGTGCACTACATTGGCTTTGCCCATGTACACATTGATCTATTTTCACTTAAAAAAACATCCTAGAACTGCACAAACTAGGCACCGCGGACAACCTCGGCATTGCGCACTACATTGGCTTTGCCCATGTACACATCAATCTATTTTCACTTAAAAAAATCCTAGAATTGCGCAAACTAAGCACCGCGCACAACCTCGGCATTGCGCACTACATTGGCTGTGCCCATGTACACATCGATCTATTTTCACTTAAAAAAACATCCTAGAATTGCACAAACTAGGCACTGCGCACAACCTCGGCATTGCGCACTACATTGTCTGTGCCCATGTACACATCGATCTATTTTCACTTAAGAAACATCCTAGAATTGCGCAAACTAGGCACCGCGCACAACCTCGGCATTGCGCACTACATTGGCTCTGCCCATGTACACATCGATCTATTTTCACTTAAAAAATATTCTAGAACTGCACAAACTAGACACCGTGCACAACCTCGGCATTGCGCACTACATTGGCTCTGCCCATGTACACATCGATCTATTTCCACTTAAAAAAAATCCTAGAATTGCGCAAACTAGGCACCACGCACAACCTCGGCATAGCGCACTACATTGGCTATGCCCATGTAAACATCAATCTATTTTCACTTAAAAAAACATCCTAGAATTGCACAAACTAGGCACCGCGCACAACCTCGGCATTGCGCACTACATTGGCTTTGCCCATGTACACATGTATGTACAGTATGTCTTTAGTATGTGACACGGACAGATACGCAGCATAGATTAAGCCAAGTTCACCAATAACGATTTGTAGTGAAGTCCGGACACCTTACTAACTCAATGTACTAAATTTCATGCAGTGCTCTTAACCCATTACTGCCGATGGAACATTACACAATCAGAGCAATTGTAATTACACGCGCGTATGAATAATACTCAGCTCAGTACAGCACTTACATCTTTTCATGTAGCAGACAACGTCTGCAAAGGTGCCATTGTAACAACCATTACTGTGAATCGGTAACTTCTGACTTAGACTCAATAAATGCCGCTGGTTTGCGGGGCTCGCCCTGGCAGTGGCGGAAGTAGATAGTAGATAATTTCTACAGGTCAGGCACTATTCCGATTGGTTATACCTGAGGCCGGAAGCCTGGTCTGTAGTGCTCAGCCCATGTACACATCAATCGATTTTTACTTAAAAAAAAAAAATCCTAGAATTGCGCAAACTAGGCACCGCGCACAACCTAGGCATTGTGCACTACATTGGCTTTGCCCATGTACACATCGATCTATTTTCACTTAAAAAAAATCCTAGAACTGCACAAACTAGGCACCGCGCACAACCTCGGCATTGCGCACTACATTGGCTTTGCCCATGTACACATCAATCTATTCTCACTTAAAAAAATCCTAGAATTGCGCAAACTAAGCACCGCGCACAACCTCGGCATTGCGCACTACATTGGCTGTGCCCATGTACACATCGATCTATTTTCACTTAAAAAAACATCCTCGAATTGCACAAACTAGGCACCGCGCACAACCTCGGCATTGCGCACTACATTGTCTGTGCCCATGCACACATCGATCTATTTTCACTTAAAAAACATCCTAGAATTGCGCAAACTAGGCACCGCGCACAACCTCGGCATTGCGCACTACATTGGCTGTGCCCATGTACACATCGATCTATTTTCACTTAAAAAATATTCTAGAACTGCACAAACTAGACACCGCGCTTAACCTCGGCATTGCGCACTACATTGGCTCTGCCCATGTACACATCGATCTATTTCCACTTAAAAAACATCCTAGAATTGCACAAACTACGCATCGCGCACAACCTCGGCATTGCGCACTACATTGGCTGTGCCCATGTACACATCGATCTATTTTCACTTAAAAAAACATCCTAGAATTGCACAAACTAGGCACGTGCACAACCTCGGTATTGCGCACTGCATTGGCTTAGCCCATGTATATAGCGATCTCTTTTTACTTAAAAATCAGAAATTGAATAAACTCTGCATTGCTCATATACTAAGAAATCTTCTTTCACTTAAAAGAAATCGGAGAATTGCAGAAATAAGCCCATAAGCAACTCCATTGATTCGCGTTGGGGGAAAAAAAAAAAAGTTTCTAGAAAAATTGAGCTTACTACAGGCGAATCAAGATCCTAGCCTAATTGATTTCTCAGCCTTACATTTCTTGCAAATACTACCATTCGATGACTTTTTCTGACTAACTAATCAGCATGGTATCTTACATTTTTCACAGAAAACGTTATCCTTCAATAATCGACAATCCATCAAAAATCTTCTAAAAAGTTCATACTCTATTGTTAATTCATACATAAAATATCAGTTCCCAAATTTTTCGCTTGTTTGAAAACTCCCACCTTAAATTTTCCTTTATAATCTCCTGATATTTAATTACAACATCACTAACAGCAGTTTTAGAGCAAGCAATAACTAAACGCAAAAATATCACCTCAAGTAGCCAAAAATATATATACAAAATAGTATTCACGGTATCTGAGCGTTACACAATGGCCAATAACAGTGTTACGAATTGTGTATTTAGATATTAATTTTAGTAGAATTCTAATTTAAAATGTATTTCCTCTTGCAACGCAGGGCGAGACAAATTTTAAGAGAAATCTATACCAGAAAAGTAAGAATACAGGGCACGTGCATTAAACTTTGAGTAAACGGATGTGTCGGTAATTTGTATTGAAATTGAATAAATGTAACTGACTACTAAATTAGCTGTAACCGTAATTCCATCCTCTTGTTTACATTGCGTTTGGCGAATAGTATGGGTTACCAGATCATATCATTTATCGCCGCTCTTGGTGATATTTTTTTTGTTTAAAATTCCAGGTGGGCTATACTAAAGCTGTGCCGGATATATATTAGATTTATATATAGCACTATTCTAACATAGGTATTTTGACACAAAATTGGACTCTTTCTGAAATAACATACCAATTTTTTTACATATTTCGATTCTACGACTCAAATTACGCCTAAATATGAAATTTTGTAAAATTTGGAGCGAAATTTACGGAGAAATTCACAAATTTATGTTGGTACTTTTTTGTCAGTTTGCGCCAAGAATACTTCACTTGGCGAACTTCTTAATATATGGCAACCTAGTTTCCTTAGGAAAAAAAGTCACCATCGTTCCTTTTAATATTCTTTATATTATATTTTTCGGTACTTTTCCGTTTCGCCGGCGCAAATCTCGCCAAGCAGACTTTATTGGCGACAACATACAGTATACACATAAAAAATATTAAAAATTGTTAGTTCTAAGAATTCTTTTAAAAAAGAAGGCATAAACATTTTAATATCGCTTAAAATTTTATAAAAAGCCAATAAATAAAGACAATAAATTTGTAAAAAGACATTAATTTAAGAATTTACTATGCTTTCATGGTTGAACATCCTGATTCGCCGGTTCATATCACGTGACCCCAAGCGATCTCATCTCACGTAAACTACTCTACAAAAATCTAATGCTCTCAGTAATTATCTACATTAATTTTAAGTTAAATCTTAATTTGGAACACAAGTTTAGATGCAAGAAATATTTCAATTCGTACGAATAGCTTACTCAGAAATTATGTAAAATTGTAGTGCTTTACTTCGCTAATGCATTCTCATTAGAATGGATGAATTTAACCCTTGACTTTACCTTTTCTATATTTTCGGCTTCGGGTAAGCGCTGTAATTGCATCCTAATTGACTTAATTACCGAAAATGGCCTTAGACATAAAACTGAACTATCTGATAAAAATTCTATGTAATTATATGCCAGTATTGAAAGAAACAATCAATCTGATAGGAAAAAGCTGCGACTTGTTTTGAAATTGGGGCGTAAAAGGTTACCACCGAGAATATTCCGTTTGGCATCGGTTGTACCATTATTGGCGACTTTATCGCTTGCGCCGGCAAAACGGAAAAGTACCTATTTTTCATTATAACTTATTATTTTAAGTAATTTTTTCTTTTCGAATTTCATTTTAATTGTTTAAGTAGCACGGTTTTTTTTTTTTCCCCGAATAACTGTTTTAAAAATTTCTATTTACCTATTCGAACTGCGTAAATAAAAGTGCAGCGTTTATTTATATTTTTTTCAAATAGTTTTCTTTATATATATTTTTCGTCATAGCTATTATTTTAGGTCATTTTTAAATTTTTATACTTTTATTTTAATTGTTTGTGTTGCATTGTCTCTTCAGATAATTGTTTTAAAATTTTCTATTTATTCCTTCGAACTGAGCATTTTAAATATATTTATTAATATCAATTTTCCAGAATTTGATTTTATTTATTTGAACTGCGTTTTTTTCGGAAGAATACTTTGTAACCCAGACTACGATGCGTTTGAAAACTGCATACTATATTAAAAGAGAAAATACAGTAAAGCACAGTTTTACATGCCTTTCAATGTTCCGTTCAGAAAAAATATATATAAATAAGAGAGATGTAGAACCGATATTTTAACTTAGGATGACTTGCATACACTGCTTTAAACAGTTTTATCATTGTGCCCATTGCTTTACACAATTTTATCCTACATTTGGTTTCTTAAAATGTTATTCATATTTTAGTCAAATATCTTATTTTTGAAATTGCAAGAATCAAATATCATAAGATTGAAAAGTTTTAAATTTAAAAAAATACGAATACTAAATTTTACGAAAAAATTTATTTTTTTTCTCTGTTTCTTTAAGCATTCTGAAAGTATATTGAAAAGTATCCAACTTTTCGAAACATTTTGGTATTTCTGACAATCATTTTAAATAAAGTTATCGCCTTCCATTTCATAAAGGCCCACAAACGGCCGAGCGGTAAAGTTGCTGAAACACTGGTAGTTCACTCCGGGGTTCGAACCCCGGTAAACGGGCTGGTTGCATGGGCGTTTTCGTGGATTTTCTCATGTGTACCGCATATGACAGCTGGTTTCCCTTAGAAAGTTCTTCACGAAGTATTTCGTCAGAGCCTTTATCAGTCTTTAGAGGCTAAACATTTTGAAGCTATGAGATGAAAGGAAAGACTGGTTTCATCAAAAGGTTTTGGTTTATTTTATTATGACAAAGCACACTACGGCTATCTGCTTAAGGGGAGGGATGCCTTCCTGGAGGACTTTCTAAGGGAAACTGGCTCGCATACACGTTACACTTGGGGAAAACCACGAAAACGCCCATGCAGCCAGCCCATTCGCGGGATTCGAACCTCGGACCGAACTACCAGTGTTCAGCGACTTTACCGCTCGGCCGCTAGTTCATCAGGAAGGGAAAAAAACATCTTTAAGTGACATCCACATACATCACTGGATAAACTCCTGAATCTTCAAATAATTCGACTGAGGAAATCATGGGATTCACCATTTATGATACAATATGATGTTCTATAACGTAATTTACACAACCATATAGTTTAAAACCAGTCGCTCTTCACTTTAATCTGCAATGATATCGTTTTGTCTTTTCTGTTAACACAAGCTCAATTGATGGTATTTGCTGGTGTACTCGTCCAAGTGTTTTCTCTTTGAACACCTAAATTCTTTGAAGTATCCTGAAAGTATATTCGAAAGCGTCCAGCTTTTTGAACATCTTGGTACGTCTGACAGCCAAATTTCCCTGCAAATTTTTGCTTACTTTTCTCCCTAATTTTCTTCTTTCCTTCTACAGTTATTTTCAGTGCTCACACAAGAAAATTAAGATTTTTCGACTGCTAGACTTCCATACATTTTGCATTCTTGTCAATTTTTTAAAATATCAATTATATGAATTGCGTTTCAGCTAAAGACAGCTTTTCATTTTTTAGTCATTTTAGCTATAAATAAAGTTTAAAGCGAAGTCCAAAGGATAAATAATTTAATTAAAAGATTTTTGCTAAATGACAAAGAAATAAAACAGTCCAGCAGGGTTTATTCTGTACCACAGAGTAACCCGATTCTTATATCGGCTGAAACAATCTAAATCATATTAAAGATCATGTTTTTTTATACAATCTATAACGCGAGAGAAAAAATTAGCTTCTTAAAACATGCATTCTAAGAGAATTAATATAAAAATTTATATTTATATATATATTTTTTAAAGTTGGGACTTGAACCAAACTGTCAGACTTTTAAAGCTTATTTTACATGGTGGTTATTATTAAAGTTCCACTTTGAAATGGTCATAAAAGGAAAACTACCGGACCAAATGTTATCAAACTTGGGAATCGTGTAAAGGAGGTTATGAGAACTTATTTTCGGCGGAAAAAAAAAAAAAGAGTTCAAAAACTCACCATCAGGGAAAAATGGCGCTGTATACAATATTGTTAAATGAAATAAGACACAAAAACATCTGTTTAAAATGTGTTTAATATTTTCCGAAACGTGTTACAAAGCATGTTCAATGTAGCGTCCAGCATTTTCCGAAAGCAAGTTAAATCATGTTACTGCATTCTCAACAGCAGCTCTTAGCATATCAGGTTTGGTTTTGGTTTGGTTTATTAGATTACGGCAAAGCACTTGAGGGCTATCTGCCTAAAGGGAGGGATGCCTTCGTGGAGGACTTTTTAAGGGAAACTGGTTCTTATACACGTTACACATAGCATATCAGGAGGAATGTTATCAGTGTATCACATTTTTCATTTCTGCCAAATTGTTTAGATTATCACCATAAACAGTGCTTTTGAGATAACCTCATAGACAAAAGTTACAGAGGTTGAGGTCTGGTGGGAAGAGGGGAAGTGTTGGCCTATAAGACGTTCATTTGTGAAATGTTGCCTAAGTAACTATGCGACACTCTTGAGGTGGTACCCAGCCCTGCATAAAAATTGTAGTATCTAAAATGCCACGTTACTGCAGTTCATGTATCACGAAACATTTTAATATTGGCTCTAAGGAACTGCAATCGCAGTGGTCCAGCTGCCGACTGCTCTTCAGAAAAAAATGGTTCAGTTATAAAACTAGCTGTCATTCAAGAGTAAACAGTGTGAAATGACTGTTACGCAATCGAATGCAGTAGGAGAATGCAATGGAACTAGATAGATAACATGAGAGATTTCTTTGGCCCAAATCGATTAAAAGCGTTTTGAATCAGTATCTTCATGTTTTAGTGCCGAATTCAGGCTTAAAAAATTACAAATTAGCGATCTGTAAGAAAACGATTTCCAGATTGTACGCACTTGTGAGAGTGATTTGCGATCTCACATTTTCTAATCGCTAATTCGTGGTTTTCACGGACGAAATTCTCACTTACAGGGATGGCGCACTCGACATTTATCGAATTTAACGTCTTTAAATAATAATTTGCCTACTTCAAAGTTTCTTAAGGGTATACAACATATTAAACCCGTTTAACAAAAGGTTAAGTTGGATTCCGACCCATATTTCGTTTAACAATGTTGCATACAGCGCCATTTCCCTCCCTGGTGGTGAGGTTTCGAACTTCCTTTTTTTCGCGGAAAATAAATTCCCATGACCTCCTTTACACGATTTCCAAGTTTGATAACATTTGATCCAGTAGTTTTCCTTTTATGACCGTTTCAATGTGGAACTTTAATTATAACCACTCTGTATATTATTAAATTTTAATTTGAAGCTATGCGTTATATGTATACCATGCGTAAAATTTTCGCTTTTATGGAAAAATAAAAAATCGAAGCAAATATACTTAGTATAATGGACCAAAACTTAAAACATTTCCCCTCCCTCCGAAAATAAAATATTGAAATTTCGAACTTGAATTTACTGGGTTATCGAAATATTGAATTTGACTTATCTTCTAAGTCCTAGTTCCGACAACAATTCCGTCAAAAATTCCGAATTACTTAAGCTAAATTTAAAGATTTAGTATATATTCACTGTATGTTAATAAAGTAATCAGAGTGGAATAAAAATAGATTATAGAATTTACGCTGATGTAACTCTGACTGCACAACATGTAATGGAAGAGAAGGTTTGTAGAGATCTGTTTTTCACATGCCTCTAAAAGTAGATGTCATATTAATTTTGTCTCTTCAATGTCAAAAAACTTTCCTTTGAGAGGCAACTTTAGTTTTTGAGAAAGAAAAAAAATCACAAGAAGACAAATTTGAAGAACATGCAGGACGATTGAATATACATACTTATTTTCTGAACACAAGCGGTTCTCCGACTGGTTATTGAATAATGAAAAGATGCATTGTCATGCAATACAAAACATTTGGAATACGTTTTCTGGCTGAATAACGTAAGATTAAAAGTCATCTGCTTAATTCACATCCATTTACAAGTCAACTACTCGGGCAATTGCAGAATCGTTTTGATCCTGAGCTTGTAAGACAAACCTAATATCACTGGATTTAAACACTTCTTTAATCTTCCGAGAACATTCCTTCTTTAGCTCATATTCCAAGAATATTAAGTGAATACAATTATTGCCAAAGAAATTGAATATTCATTTGCACTACGGCTTGGTAGTTTACTAACGATTTAACAAAACTTAAATTCTGCTTTTAGTGTCAAAGAATACAACAATATTTTAAATATTTACAAATAAAATATTAAATTGGAGATTTAATTGGAGCCTCATCAGTTGCCTAGCATTTGAAAAAGAAAATATTGTTAAATACTAATTGTTTGCTGCTCAGTCTAACCCAGGCTGCATGGTTGGTTTTCGTAGTTTTTTAGGTTCTCTTTACAAAGATTCTCTATGAAAGAATCTTAATCAAATAGCTCCCATGTTCTTTCTATGTTCAAATAACCAACTAACCTAGTTTAAGCGCGATTTCCAAGTGAAGTTACTAGTAAAATCCGAATACTCATTAAAAATCCTGTAGCTAGCCAATCAGGAGTAACATGAAAGATACGGAACCAATAATTGAATGTTGTTACGGTACGCTGTTTCTTAACTTAGATGGTCATTCCTTAATTAAATAGCCCACCAACAGCCGAGCGGTAAAGACGCTGAACACTGGTAGTTCGGTTCGAGTTTCGAATCCTGCGAACGGGCTGGCCGCATGGGCAGTTTCGTGGTTTTCCCCATGTGTAACGTGTATACGAGCCAGTTTCCCTTAAAAAGTCCTCCACGAAGGCATCCCTCCTTTTAGGCAGATAGCCCTCGTGTGCTTTGCCATAATTAAATAATCCAATTCAATCCTTAATTAAATATAATTGATTTGTAAATTCTACTAGAACTGACGGTAAGAATTGAAGTGGAAATAAGTAATATGGTGTGCAATCTTGATTAATATAAAATTTAAAATATTTGCATAGAAAAATGTTTGCATTCAGACAGAAAGTTTTTTGAAATATTTGCAATTACTTTATAAGAAGGATTTATTAATAACAGCAATAATTACTTATTATATTACTGATGATTAGGATTCAGTTCTTGACAATTACATTCTAAATTAGAATTTTAAGTATATAATGAAAATACGCTACGCACAAAAATACATTTTAGGAAAAAAATTAGTTGATTTTTTATGTTTTAAAACTTCTTAATTCATTTAGTAAACTCGTTGTTTATTGAATCCAGAATGTTGGTGTCGTTTATATAATTATTCTTACTTGTCCACAGAATCTGCTGACTTATCCAGCCATTAAGTAGCTGCAGATCATTATTACATAACCATTGAACTTCCATTAATTCAGTCTCTAGAGGGTTGTATGTTTATATCATAATTTAACTTTTATAAAAAATGATTATTCTAAATATTATGTTTCTATAAAAATATATTGTGCTTTAAAAATATGGATAATAGTATCAGCTGCTCTTTCAGCCACTTCAAAAGCAACAGTTTGTTTAGAAATAAATTATGCAGTTAATGTCATAAAATTCAAATAAATATCAAACGAAAATTCTCAGTTTTAGACAATTCGATTTAAACGAAGTAAAGTAGCAGACGATAAAACGCCGAAGGTAAAAATTTACTCTTACAAAAACTTACTCTTAAATTTTTTAAAAAAAGAAAAGATACGAGAGAAATTTAAAAAAAAATAGTTAAAAATTTGAATAATATCATCTATAATTTAAAAAAATAGCCTTTCATATAGTATTAATAAATATTTATTACGCATCATTGAGGGAAAAAATGTCATATACATAATTAATTCTCCGTAAAATTTTACTTGAAGTTTAAGGTTAAAAATAGCTGTGGCAATTCAGTGTAACAAAAATCCATAGACCACATTTGGCGTTATTATCGCTCAAAAAAAAGGTGCCAAATTTCAAAACGCGAAATTATGTAAATTCGTGTATATCTTAGAAAATTTTGAATAAAAAAGTCTAATTTTTTGCAGATATGCTTAAAAATACACCTACTTTAAGATGATGGTAAAAATTTTATAGGTTATAATTCAAAATGTTTTTCGAAAAATCTATAGAAATTATTTAAAAATAAAAATTTAAAAAATAAAACGCAAAAAATGGGTAAATTTTATTTGGAATGAACCAAAATTTCGAAATGTGAGAGAAAAAATCAAAAAAGTTTAATAAAAAAAGAGATATTAATAAATATTTGCCAAATTCAATTAACATTGAGGAGCTAAAATTTTGAGAGCTAATATTTTAAAAACTAATCGTACGATTTTTACAAAACTTGGTATTCTGGCATAATTTGAGTCGTAGAATCGAAATATGTAAAAAAATTGGTATGTTATTTCAGAAAAAGTCCGATTTTGTGTCAAAATACCTATGTTAGAATAGTACTATATATAAATCTAATATATATCCTAAGTCGCGCTTTCGTGACATGAAAAACGTAGTTTGAATTTTGTCAATCGCCCCAGTAGAACGGGAGATATAGCACTGTCCCATTTTTTTTTTGAGCAGTGTACATATTAAAAGTTTTTATTTTTAATAATCTTTTGATATAATATACAGTATATTTAATTTCTAATTTTGGCTCTACTCTTATATGTGTCCCAAGATCAACAAATGTAGCAATACGTGTTCTGCGCTGGTTTCTGGTACGATTCCAAGCTGTGGGATGGTGGAAGAAGCTGTTTGTATGGCAACCCTTTTGACATTGAAACTTAACTGCAGTGTCGTGCATGTTTTGAAATGGCCTATGTTGCAATGATAGACTTCGTGAGAAGGTTTCAGTCGCGTATTTTAGATTGTGTGGAAAGTAAATTTAGTATTAAAAGGTACGATGTTGGAGTTGTTAACGAGTCTTTTGTTCACGGGTGTGTTTATGAGGATTGAAGTGTATTTTTGGAATGTCTGTGGCACTTTTAAAACGGAGTGCGAATTGCGAAGCTGCTATGAGAATTTGGACGAAGAAGGGCGTTTCTGATAGGTCTTGTAAGGATTTGCAGTCAAATGCTTGCTGGTAAAGTATGTGGCTGTCAGCCAGGATGCTGTGTACATGGTATTCTTTAAAATTTATTGTTGTTATGTTAATTTATTAAAGCAAGATGTGCGTAGTTCGTAGATTCGTTCGTTGCCTAGATTGTGCCATTCGTAGATTTTTTTTAAGTTAAAACATATCGCTGTGTACATGGACTCTTGTCAAATAATTTTGGTTAGAAACTTCACGGTTTTGCTATCTAAATTTTTTGTTTTTGTTTCGGATTTTTGCTTAAATTGTGTATTCAAAACGGGGTTTTTGCATTCACGAAAACAGTGTTTTTGGAGACATTTTAGGCTTAAAGTTCGAAATGTAGACAAAAAATTTAGATAGCAATATGGCAGCGCGGTTGGCGAGAAATTTGGCGACTTGAGGGCGCATATCAGAGTAGTTCGAAAACGTGATTTTGTATGTGCGAAAGCCACATTTTTGGAGACATTTTAAGCTTAAAGTTTGAAATGTAGACAAAAAATTTTGATAGTAATATGGCACCGCAGATTTTTGGCGAGAAATTTGTTGCCACATTTGGCGACTTAAGAGCGCAAAGAAGAGTAGTCCCTAATTTTTATCAATATTTACTCCATTGATTGAATAAATGACATTTCTAACACCCTAAATCATTAATTCAGCTTTGTAAAAATCATCTCTTTTCTGTTATTTTGTTAGCAATGAATGTGTTTCCCCCCCCTTTTTTTTTTTAATTGAACTTTCTTCTCGTCAGATTTGTTTAAGAACTAGAAAAATTTCTTCATGTAAAAATATTTTTTAAAAAAATTTCAAGCATGAAAGGTAAAACTAAATTTCGCATTTAAATGTATATATGCTTTGCATATGTAACAATGAAAATATATAAATTTCTTTTTTGAATGTACTTCATAATATGTAATTATTTTTAATAAAAATTTAGTTACATTTTAAAAATTTCTTGAAGTATAGTATCGGCAGACTTGAGTTGTTATAGTTCAGTGGAACCGCAGATCGTGAGTGTATCATTTGCAAACAGTTTCATGAACAAATTATCAAAAAACGAAAAAATTCCTTGGAAATGTTTTGTTCAATTACGAACACAGTTTGAAGCAAATGGATAATTTTCAGTGGTGTTGGGAAGTAACCTGTGGTATAGAATTATCACTCGGTGACTTCCTGAACATTTTTAATATTTTTCTTTGCCTCTTATTCACAAAGCCTAGCAGCAAGTGACTTCCTGGACCAGGAATTTGTCCTGTAGGAAATAATGACCAGATTGTATTTCAGGCAGAGATTATGAGGGATTTGAAGGTTAGAAGTTTTTTTTTTTTTTTTTTTTTTAATCTATATGATTGTTTTGAAAGTTTATAAATACATAGAGGAGTTGCAAGAAGACCATAAAAATGAGCTCAACAGGAAGGAACTGCAATAATTTGAGAAGCAGTTAAAAGGCGATTATGAAGAACATGTCTTTAGAGGAAGAAAAGATGATCCAGGTTCTTTCGATGCAAACTTTTGGAAAAGGGGGAAGATTCATGGTTTTTACTTAACAGTATCATCCAGATAGAGCAGCAGGAAGCTAGTGTTGTCAGATCATGCAATTTTTTGCAAACTTGCTACTTTTGACCAATTTATGCTTCTAAATTTAAGTGATTTTGTGAATTTGCTGATACCTTTTGCTATTTTAAAATTTTTAATACATTATAAATTGCACAGATGTTAAAATATTTGGCTGATCTTTGATTATGGTAACTTGATTTTTTGCGAAAATTTTCTACCAACTCTGCTACAGCAACCATGTATTTTTTTTTTCGCCGCCATTTTGTCTTCACGAAGTAAAGACATGTTTCTTTTCTTTTTATTTACTGAACACTTTTTCCAACAACTTACTAGCCGAATTATACTTATGCTAGAAATTTTATGTAACAAAACTGCTTAATCATGACAAATATTAACTGCAAAATTGGGAAAAAGTGCACAATCGCAAACTCCTTGTGCGTTTTTCAGAATAGCACATACACATAAACCATTTACACGATGACTTATTTTTACTTAAAAAAACATCCCAGAATTGCACAAAAATGGCATTGCACACACTCTTAACTTTATCCATCAACACTGCTATTTTCTAATAAATTACAAAAATTTGCATGAAAATGCAAAAAAATTCTGTGAATCTTTAAACTTGGTAAATAGCACATATATGAAATTACCTGATCGCAAAAAAGTATATACCCTTTCCAAGGATGAACATTTCCACGTATAAAATAAATAAAATATCCAAAAACTTTTACCTCTAAATTATCTATTATATTATAAACATCGCCAACGAATTCATACCGCAAACATTACAAATGGTTATAAATACTTAGTGTCAAATATTTAAATTATTTCCATGCACGTTTACTTCAACTGAAACGTATATACCAAATTCCTACAAACATAAAATTCACAAAATAACTATCATTTAATTAAAATATCACTAAACCATGTACACATTAACTTATTTTTACTTAAAAAAACATCCCAGAATTGCACAAAAATGGCATTGCGCACACTCTTCACTATATCCATGTACACTGCATTTTTCTCATAAATTAGAAAAATTTCACGAAAATGCATGAAAATTTTGTGAATCTTTAAATCCGGTAAAAAGAACATATATGAAATTACCTGATCGCGAAAAAGTATATACCCTTCTAAAAAGATGAACATTTCCACGTATAAAATAAATAAAATATCCAAAAACTTTTACCTCTAAATTATCTATTATATTATAAACGTCACCAACGAATTCATACCGCAAACATTCTAAATGGTTACAAATACTTAGTGTCAAATATTTAAATTATTTCCATGCACGTTTACTTCCACTGAAACGTATATACCAAATTCCTACAAACATATAATTCACAAAATAACTATCATTTAATTAAAATATAATTAAATTTAGAAACACTACTTAAAATATAAATAAGCACATACATTAAATTAATAAAAATTAGCTTACAATCCTAATTACTTTAAACTAAATCATTGCTAATAACTATTTTCCAATAATGCGATATTACTTTATTTACTCCTTACATTTTGAACAATGCATAAAAATAATATCCTCAAATAATTAAAAATACTAACTTACCTAATCTGCGAATTTTTCCTCCATATTTCCTCCGCTAAATAAAAAGCAAAGTTCTCTTTATCACAATGCCTAAATAACCATTTCGAATTCACTTTAGTTAGGGCCAATAGATCCAAAAATTAACCAACATTGTTTCACACAACACAGAATAAAGCTAAATACAAAATTTCCAGATTTTTTTTGAGATTTCCCCCCTTTTCCGATTAAAGAACTGTAATTCGTCCATTAATGTCACATGACGTATCTCATGATCTCTCATTTCCCTCACACAAAATAATGCGTAATCGGAACTGAGTCCTTCCGGTACTTCTCACATTATTACCAAAGCTTTAGGTAGTAACCTTTATCGCCTCCAAAATGTTGCCAAACTACCAGTTACCATATTCCAAAGATCAGCGAAATATTTTATCTATTAAAATTAATTTTAATAAAAATTTATTTAGGCTTAAATAAAAATTTGCAACTAACAATTGTAATGTATCAATACAAGAGCACTCAATTTTCAATTCGCATTGCTGGCGTTTTCAAAGGTTTTATTGACCGTTTTGCTTAATATTTTGGTGAATTATGAGTAGTCTTGTAAAATTTATGTGTAGTCTTGTAAAATTTATGTCATATTATAGGATCTGTGTTAACTAAAATAGGAATTTTTAGTAATGTGAAAAAAATTCAGTACCACCTTTTAAAAAGTTTGGCTTAAAATACCCATATTTGAGAATTAGCCAGAGAGAATGAAAACAAACAAGAGAAGAAAAAAAGTCTGTGTTGCAAACTTTATAGATGTAAACTGGGGCATATAAAATTGATTTAAACAAAATTTGCAACAAATCTTGTTTCAGAATAATATTAAAAAAAAAACTATTTGATGATGTGAACAGCATAAATCAGTTTGTATCGAAAATTCTGTATTTGTTGTTTGTCATACATCCATGTTGTCTTATTGACCATTTGAGTTAAATTTTAAGAAATGCTATCAAATTAATTTTTTGAGATTTTACATTTACATAAGGTGAAATGTACACCATTTTTAAAGGTCTTTCACATGACTTGTTCAAAGAACAAGTAGTTGTGACTAATAAATCGTTGTTTTCTCTGATACTGAATGAATCTAGATGTTCTATAATATAAGCATCTATTTTTATATGTTGTTATGATGGAAATGAATATAAAATATTGATGCAGTTTCTAGGACTCATTGAAGAAGTAGAGACATAAAAATTAAAAGTAACACTATATTTCTGAATAACAACATAGATTTAACAGTGAAAAAACATATTTTTTTTAATAACCAGAATTTGATAAAATGAAAATAAATTCACCTATGAAAACAGAAAATTAACTGAAAATTATTAACAATTAAAACAAAGCAAGAAACAATGAATTAAAAAAACAGTAATTTAAAAGGATTAGTACAATAGCATTAACTATCCAAAAATGTGAAAATAGTGGATCTGAACAAATTAACCGAAAAACAGCAACCTAAATTGAGAATTTAAAAAGGAATAGATACTTAAACAGTGGAAAATTAGCAATTTTGTTTTAAGATTTTCATCAAAACATTCATAATAAAATCACCAAGAATCAAATTAACCGTTTGCAATATATAGAAACTGAATTTGTGCTGAAGTTAGAGGTCAAATGAGTGCATGCTCCTATGACATCTAAAATTATATATCTGACACTGTGTGCTAATTTTTGCTTCTTTTAATTTTTATATTGCTACTTTGGTTTAAAAATTTCTGGCAACACTACAGGAAGCGTATGCATTTCCAATAGAAATGTTGTCTGACATTAGAAACATTTTAAAACTTGGACAACAAATTGCATCAAAAAAAAATTTTAATGAAATGGAGGTTCAATGAATCTCGAGTAAAGTCAGGTGATGGTAAGAGATAATGAAAAGATGAAAGAAGATGTTCTGGAAAAATTAATTTAATAACTTTTACGGTAGGGGACTTCTTGTTAATGTCTCTTTTTGTCTTCCTTATCTTTTATGCTGCATACTTTGTATTGCATTATAAAATTAAATTTCATCTTATTTTAATTGCCTATTACTGTGCTTATTTTTATTTATATATTTTTTTGGGTCTTTGATTTGATGATTTCCATTGGTTTTTGTGTCACAAACTTGTGTACACAGTACTGTTGTAAAGTTTAATAAGCAGTTACCTGCAATCCAAAAACAAATTAATCCGTTGTCGATTAATCCATATAGGTAAAAAGTTTCAGTGTACAGTCTTCAGGAATGAATTAGACTATTTTAAATCAAACAAGGAAAACTATAGAAAATGTTAATAAATACGAAAACTTGAGTGAAAGTAGTTTTTTATATTCATAAAATCATACTAAGTACAGGTAAGCAAAAGGCTGTTAACAGGTAAGCAAAAGGCTGTTACATCCCCCCTCCCTGGTTGAAAACCTCTTATATATAGGATGCATTGTAGCATTTTTAACAAGATACAATATCTTGAAAACTTTTTACATTCTTTTCAAATTTGACTAAAAACTTACTGCAGTCATAGGGTTACTAGTTAAATATTAATAACTGAATTTAATTTATAGTTTTAGATAAGCAATTTAATATTTTTCAAAAATCGTGGTTATAAGTTATAAAAAACATCAGTTCTTTCATAGTGTTTCTTCAAGGAAATGGCTGCTTTTAGTGCTTACTTAGATTGAAAACAAGTTTATCATCGGATATTGGCAACCTCCTCCCCCCCTCAAAAAGGGACATTAACTGGTTAATTGCTTACTTAAAGCAGGAAATAATATTAATTTGTTTAGTCTTCCAAAATTATTGCTGTTGTCGAATTTGTGTTAAATGAGATGCTGCATTCAAACTTAATATCTGTTAATTAGCCTGGTATAATCTGTTAACCTGTATTGTGTATCTTCTGAAGCCTGCGTTTTGAAAAGTATACTTAGATTCACATATTTTAGAGATTTGTAAGAGAATGGTCAAAATGTTCTCCTGAAAATTTTGCTCTTTCTTATAGAAATTATTTCTTTTTATATCAAAGCTCAGACTGAATCAGTCAAGTTAAAAAGTTTGTCAATTAAAATCTAAAGTTTTTGTTTAAGGTAATAGCTTGCTGCCAGAGAACAATGCAAATAAAGTTCACCCATCCAGCAAAATAAACTTCTGTGATTGTCATTACTTTAAAGAATGCAAAGTGTTTGCTGTTTTATTCATGAATTAAAACTATTCAGGAGTGGAGTAGCAGCTTGTTCGCATACAAAAGCCAACTGATTGCGTACGAGTACAGATAAGATTAGATAAGTACTGTTTATAAATAGGACTAATTAATCATATATAGACCTAGGATTAAGCCTCTTCAGTATATATCAGTACCACATACAAACAAATGGTTTTGTGCTTGAGTGAATAAAGCAAAGTCTCGTTATCTTAATTTCTTGTATAAGTAAAAATAATTTCAACACTTTGAGATTCAGTTTATTTTTTAAATTAAAGCATTTTGCTTTGTAGAATTTTACAGTATTTTCTGCATTTTAAAATTCTACAGATTATGCCTCTGAGCAAATCAAAATTTTCCTTTTAAGAAATCGTCATAATCTATTGATCATAGTTTATTAAAAAAAAATTTTTTTTCAGCCTAAAATTTGACATATATGTATAGAATATTCTATGAGTGAAATAGTTAAAAGAAAAAAATAAGATAAGTTCCTTGAGTGATGAATTGAATAATTAGATAAGTCATTTATTAGGATGAAATTCTTTAAAGATTTTTTTTTAATTGCATTTTTCAGAACTTCCAGCCGTCAGCTCAAGATTCTGCAACGCCCAACCGTCAGCGTTCTCCATCTTTCAACAAAACATCGAATGATGACTGCCTAAATGACAGCAATAGTTCCAGTCCCAGTGGCTTAACTCCTAGGGAAACTGGAATAGTTGAGAAATTACTTGTAAGCATAATTATATTTTCTATGTTATTTTTTGTCAATTGTAAATAGTTTCTTTCAAATTTATTTCATTTAAATATATTTATCATTCATTTGGAATTATTTTATGGGCCCAAATACATCTTTCCCTTATTATAGTAGTATACTTCAGATCTTGATTTAAGTTCTGTTAAAAATATATTCAGAGAAATCAAGCATGTAACATATTTAGAAAAAATAATGGAAATAAATTTTTATGTAGATTCATTCGGGGGCCACAGTTTTATTCAAATTCGATTAAATTACAATTTTTTCTTTTCTTTTTTGGGGGGAAGGGCTGAACAATGTTAAAAGAAATATTTTCCTGCAAATATAAAACAGAGGTCAAATTATCTCCCAGAAGTTGTAGTTGTCATGAATTATTTTTTAAATTAATTTTAAGTCTTTTCGATGTATGAAAGAAAGAAATTATTTATAGTTTCTTTCAACACATTTTAAAATAATAAATCTCTTGAATGGGAATTTTTACAGCAAGCATAATAGCGAAATTTTGGCGAGCAGATTAGTTTAATTTGCAGCATCAAAGCTTTTTATAAGTGATGATTTAGAGTGATTGTTGATATATTAAGAAAGATATACAAGAGTGTATTTTATACTTTTCATTCTGAAAGTTTCTCAGTTCCTGAGAATTTCTTTTTAAAAATTTATTAAATGATTGAAATGTTATCAAATCTGAAAAACCTAAAATATAAAACAATATTAAGTAAGCACATAGCTATTTATTATTTATTTGCGAGGTAATTTTAGAGTATAAAATGTTACTAATAACAACACTTGTTGTTGTCTTAATACTAGAACCGTGAAGCAGGTTAGTTTGACCCAAACTGATGTTTAATTTGTCACCGTGCCAAAAGTATTAATTAAAAAAAAAACAACTCCTCCTTTTATAACTTTTAATAATTTAAGGTAAACAGTAAGTTTCTGAATTTGAAAATGAGGAACATTAATAAATTTCTGATTGTTAACACTTATACCTAGAACACGAAGCTGGTCATTTTGACCCATAAGTAATGTTTATGCCTAAATGACGAAAAACAGATGCATTTTCTCAGAAGTAACTGTAAAGTATATCTGCTTCACCCCTGAATTCCTCAAATTGACTGCACCAGGAGGGAAATAGAAATAGTGTAAGTTTTCAGTCAAGTTCATAATGTTTAGTTCGAAACGTGAACCGCATTCGAATGCAGTGGAAAACAACAACGAATATTTCAAAAGATTTTTTAAGTTTATTACTTTTATTCTATATTTAGTATGAGGATAGATAAGGTAAGATGTCACAATGTCGTTCAGGATCGTTCAACACTGTTCAGGAAACTTTGGAATATTTACAACAATTATCTGAAAATGATTCAGAAGATGATGATAATGATGGTAGTATTTCGATTTTGAGTAGCGAGGATGAATACCTGCCTGTTAATGAAGAAAATGAAAGTGATGATGACTCTGGCAGTGCCCTAACAATTGCTGGACCTTCTCATCACAGTAATAATGAAAATTTATCAGATAAAAAAGAAATGATAAGAAAAGACACGTGCACTCAAGGAAATCCGAAAAAAAAATGAGCAGTAACATTCAGAATTGTAAATAATGAAGTTGGCAAAGTTGGGACAGTTTGGAATGTCGTACAATTAGGAACAAATGATAAAGGAAGAAAATCAAAGGAAAATATTTTGAAGGAAGTTGGGGGCCCAACACTACATGCTAAACGCAGAGTTATAGACAACAGTTCATCAAGTGCTTGGAAACTTTTCATAGATGAATGGATATTGAAGCATATAAAAGAAATGCACTGAAGATGAAGCTCATCGACAGATTCATGAAAATATATGGAATATAACAATAGAAGAAATAAATGCTTTTATAGCAATTTTTATATGCATGGGGTATATATTGTGCAAAAGGTCTTGAACAGGATAACTTGTGATCAATAAACTGGGGACCACCATATTTCCGAAATACAATGTCAAGAGACAAATTCTGTGAAATAATGAGATGTTTACGCTTCAACATAAAATCAACGAGATCAAATCTTCTAGAGACAGACAAATTTGCCCTTATGTCTGATATTTGGAATTGTTTCATTCAAAATTGTCAGTCTAACTATACACCAGGTCCTATTGTAACTGTAGATGAACAGTCATTTCCTACAAAAGCTAGGTGTAGATGTACCCAATACATGCAGATACAAACAAAGCAGATAAATTTGGAATCAAATTCTGGTTAGCTGCAGATGTTGACTCAAAGTATCGTATAAATGGATTCCCATATCTTGGAAAAGATAACAAAATTCTCTCCAACGTTTTTCTTTCTGAGCATGTAGTACTGCAACTATTAAGTCCATATGAAAACAAAAGTAGAAATGTCACTACAGATAACATTTTCACAACACTGAAGCTTGCAAAGACATTGAAATCCCCAAACACCAGCCTTGTAAATACTGTAAAATGCTCAAGAAAAGAAAGAATGGTCTCTGTAAAAATGTTAAAATCCACATTGCATGTGACTACGATATTAGCACATAAAGACATGTCTAACTGTGTGTCAAGGGAGAAAAAAATAAAAATGTCTTTTGCTAAGTAGTCTTCATCCAACTGTAGAAATTATAGAAAATCCCCCCCCCCAAATTACCTGATACAATTGCTTACTACAACGCAACTAAATTCGGTATGGATGTAATTGACCAAATGGCAAGGATGTATACTGTCAAGTCTGATTCATGCAGGTGGCTGCTGCAGGTGTTTTATAATATTTTGGAACTTGCTGCTATCAATACCTGGGTTTTATACAAAGCTGTACCTGGAAAATCTATTGGCAGATGGCAATTCATTCAAGACTTTGAAGAACTGAGAGAAAAGTTTGTTCTCTCCCTGCAAAAAAAGGTGACATATGAGTGTATGACAACTACTGAAAACGGTGGACAACAAGTTGAGCGTAAATGAGTCCCATGCCACAGTCCAAAATGTGAAAATAAAACCAAGATGTTCAAAATGCAAAACACCCATTTGAGCTAAATGTACAAAACTTATTACTAAATTTTCTGTACAATGCATACAATAAATTTGATTTTAAAAAATCTGTAAAAGTAATAAGTAACTGGTAAAATTTATTTTTTCTCTTTTAAATGATGTACGGTATATACTTGTGTATATGTTTATCCTCCCGACTTTCAAAAAAAATTTTCAGAAAAACAAATTTGTCACACGCGCGCAGCTGTCATCGCCGATTGAAAAGCATGCTGATGTACTTTGTTAAATTACACTCACACTTTAGTGAAATTTTGGTTATTTCCATTTTAGCACATGATAAAATTTTAAAATATGTACAAAATTTTCAAGGAATTTCATTTGAATCCTTCAAATTGTGATTGAAAGTCAGAATCTGCAAATAAATCCTGAAATTCTTTTTTAGTCATTAGTGAGTCATCATAAATTTCATCTCTCGATTCATCACAGCTAATGTAATTATCATCACTTGGATAGATTGCATCATCATCTGTCCATCCAAGTTATTGGAAATGCAACACTTTTTGAATGATTTAATTATTTCAGCTGGGATCATGTCCCAAGCATCTTTCACCTACATGCAATTAAAGTTATGCCCAGCTTTCTAATATTGCCACTTTTGGTTTTAGTAGGCAAATCAGATTGTATCCATTCCACCCAATACTTGTGCATATTCGCCTTGAAAGGCTTATTTATGCTAACATTCAGTGGTTCTAAAATGGATGTCAGCCCTCATGGGATCACAGAAAGTGTTGTTTTTGAACTTTCTGCATGCTTTTTTACAACTTCTGAGCGAATCGGTTGCAACATATCCCAAATGAAAAGTGAAGGTTTCTGTGAAAGTACGCCTTGTTTTTTGCACCATACATAAAAGCAGAGGTTGTTGTCTATCCAACCATTTTCCTGGATGCGAACACCTGCCAGAAATGCTGCCTTTTTCAGTAACGTATTTCACTGAAAAATAATCATTGGACTCAACTTACTGCTTATAAAATGGGAAGAATAAATAAAAATTTTGTGTTTTTTGTGTATGAACAATATCTTTAATAATCAAGTTTGCTGACGTGTCATTGCTAGGTGGTGGTGGATCTTCCCCCCCTTTAAAAGTTCTGCGTATAAGTCGACCCCCTGCTTCGAAGTTTTATTTTTTCCTTAAAGTTGTCAACTTATACACGGGTATATATGGTACTCTGTTTCTTTATCAAAATTAGAAAAAATAAGTTTTATTTGGTTAAAAGACATGTTATTATACGTAAATGATACAATTTTATAAAAATATAGGTAATTTCCGTAGATTTACATAAAATATTTAATGTAAATTTTGAGAAATACTGATCGTTACATAAAAGTATCTTTTAGTTAACTAAAGTAGCCACTTATGCATATTTTTAGGTGTTTTCTATCTATGTTCAAATTGACCCACACAGCATCCCGTCGTTCTAGTGTTAATTAATTTTCTTTTATACAAAACTTAATTGAATCATTTTGCATTCTTAGTAGTATTGATCATGTCTTACTGTACAATAATTAAGTAAATAGTATTTTGTATTCATGTTCTGTGTGTGTGATCGTGAATATGTTTGACATACCAAATGTCAAACATATTCAATATCCAGATTCTGATATGTTGTCCAAAAACTTTTTTTTTAAACCAGACTTATTGAAAAAATTAAGTTATTTGTACCTTTTTATTTATATAATCCATGACATGCATGTTAATATTAAAATTTTTATCTTAGCACTCATATGGTTTTATTCAGTGCTGTGATCGACAAGCAAGACTATTTTTTCATTACAGTCAGTATGCTGGAAACATTGAACATTTAAAACTTGGTGGTAAGTTGTTTATTAATTCATTAGGTTAGAGTAGACTGAAGGGTACCTGTTGCATTATTGTGAAGTTGTTGTTTCATTCATCACCAAGTTGTTGTTTCGTTTATCGCCAAGTCATTCATTTTTATTTCATTTATGGTAACCTGAGTAGTTGAAATTTCCGTAAATGTACATTTTCCTAGAATTGGGTGCTTTGTAAGTGAAAATATATCAATGTGTACATAGGGCAATGTCAAGTTTGTGCAATTCTCTGATTTTTTTTTTTAAGTGAAAATAGGTCAATGTACCACCAAAAATCGTCAATTTTTGCCAAGGGGTATCTGTAAATATGCTTTTACCATTGATTATTTTCTTTGTCTGTGAAAGTTTTACATTTCTGTGAAACCTCCCAAATCATCTAGTTCCGAGAGGAATATTCATAATGCTAGTTGACTTCATTCTACTGCGAAGGTGATTGATTACTTGAGCTGCATTCACACTATAACTTAAAAATCATTAATGTCATAATTGTAAGTTTTAAACATCCCATAGTTAAGTTCAAACTGGAGAAAATACTGGGAGTTAATGTTTTAGCCATGGGAGATAATTCCAGATCCTGCTAAACCTAATTGCATTAGGATATTCTAAATTCCTGTTTTTCATTTTATTCATTTTTATTTATGGCCATGATTTGCAGTGAATCCATTTTTGACATAAGGAAAGTAAGATTTCAGATTCCATTGTCAAACATGATATAAATGCCTATCACAGTAGGTTTTTTTTGGGGGGGGAGGTCACTTTGTTTTGATGTGAATTGTCTTAATGTACTGTAGACATAAAGAGAACTTTACATGAAGATTCAATCAATGTTTAATCAGTTGATATTTGTATTTAATTTTATTTTACTTTAATATATAGTACATTACTAAGTTCCTTCACGCAGTAATATGTGCAATAGTACATGCAGGTGTTTATTTATTGCATGAAATTTGTGAATTTGATAGAAAAATGGCAAATGAAATTAGGTTAAATAAAAACTAAAATTATTAAATTAACACCCTGAATAAGGGAGGACTTTGTTTAAAGTCCTGCCTTATTCAATCCAAACAAGATGAAGTGGTCTATTGGGGCATAGTTGATGTTTGCTTGTATTGCTGATGTTGTTTATGACAGTTAATCCCAAGTACTAAGTTGTTGATGAATCATTGTTGATTGTAATGTGCTCTTTTTGACTGTTTCCATTTCTAGCATTAAACTGTATGCCTTTCTATTTGAAGCTGTTAAGCAGCTGGAGCTGTGATCTTCAAAATATTTTACAGAACCTTAAGATTTTAAAACTCAAAATCAAATTTTAAATATTTTTATTTCTGTTCTTATCGTTACTTCAAATAATGTGAATATCTGTATTTTTTTTACTGAAATTACATTTATTTGCATTTTCTGCGTAAGATTCATGCAGTGTAATCTGCCTTCCTGAAATGATGTTCATTTTGTAGAGATGAGAAGAAGTTTTTGGATTCTCATGGTTGACAAAATAAAGATAAAAAGTTTAAGGAGATATGTTATCTAGTGTGAAGGAGACCACCGATATATTTCCTTCTCAACGTGTGTAGTAAATGCTGGAGGATTGTTTTATGCTAGACAAAATTTTATTTCCTTTGTCCACTTATATATTAGTAACTAGACCAAAAATACACTCAAGATTCATGGCTAAATATGGAGATGTCTTTTTTACCTTGAGTGAGACCCCTTGTAGAGGAATTGTCCATCTATTAGATATATGAAATTTTAAATTATATCTGATATTACATTTGGTTAATGAAATGGATAATCAAATGTAAACACTAGGCAAAGTATTGATACAAAAATGTGACAAATGTTTAATTGGAAGAGGAGAGGAATCATCTCAAATAAAAAAATAAAAGAAATTCATTTTCTTTATTTTATTTTAATTATATTTGTGGAGTGATAAATATTTTGTGGAGTTATTTCTCTAGATTAGCTTTAATTCCTATAATATTAATTAATGCCAATTCCTTTTTCGTTGCTCATTGTTACATGATATGAATATATTATTTTACAAATGTGGAAAGCAATTTTATCATGAAATCTTGATTTTTAAAAATTATATATCCTTTTTGAAGTGTTTATGTGATTAAAGATAATGCTAATAAAATGTCACTGAAAATAAACTGAGGTATTAGGCCTTTATTCAGAAGCAAATTTGATGTATTTTAAATTATTGTAAAGAGTTGGCATCTAGCTAACCACCAGTTATGTTAGTATTTTAAAGCTGAAAGAAAAAAATTCGCATTTTTAGTTATGCGATTTGGATGTATGACATCTACCATTATTCTTTGATGATTATATAATGTGAATACTGTGGTGAAATTAATTACAGAATTCTTTTCCCTTTGTTTCCATCTATTTTTATTGTGCAGCAATAAATTATATTCTTTGATGTAATAAAGCTTTTATGTATTAAGTTCTGATTTCCTGATTTCTATTGTTAGATGCAGTAGAATTTGAAATGACATATGATCGACGTACAGGAAAACCAATAGCTAGCGCAGTGTGGAAAATTACATCAGAGGTGGATAAAATGGAAGAACGTGTTTTTGGTTTCATAACTACTGAAATAAAGGATAATAGAGAGGTATATACCATTTATATTTGTATACATAATTATACTGACAGTTTTTAATCTTCCAAATAAAAAAATATTTAATGCTTATAAGGATTTTTGGTCTGAAAATTATTTTAAAAATGCATAAATATACAAACCTGGATGGTTTAAAAAATTTTATATTTTGTATCCTTTTGTTGTATTCATGTTTTTAAGAATATTTAAAATTAAATGTGATTAATAAATTTACTATGCTTTTTAATAGGTTAAACTAAGAAAATAATGTATTTTGATAAAATTTTCATTTGTTAGGTTTATTGACTTTAATAAACTCATATTTTTATATCTTTGTTTTGACATGATATAAGAGCAGGAAAAATTAAATGAACAATTATAAAATAATCAAAATCGCAATAACAACTTTGTATTTCGCGTACATTTATTAAGACAATTGATTTTTAGGGCAGCTACGGGTCCCTCCTCATCAGGAGAACGAAATTACTAGAAAGAGAAAGCAACCTCTCTGTAACGATTTTTTATACCCTGTGGTAGTACCATGTGTGAGGAGGCAACGCCATCTATCGGCAAAAATAACAACCAAGAATTGTGTTAATAGAATTTTAAAAGCGTTAGGAAGGACTAGATTGGACTTAAAATCATTCACAAAATATGCTAAATCTTTGTGAATATGAAAAGCCTCAAGAAAATCCAATTCACCAACGGAAGAAGCTTTTTGGATAATATTTGCAGATCCAAAGTCAAAATTATTATTAAATTTCCAACTGTGATATGCTATTGAAGACTTGTTAACACATTGACTGCCAGTCACTAGAGTTAGATTGATAGTTATTGCCACCCATATGGATGTAAATTGTATCCAGATGCCAACATACTTATAAGAAGTATGATTTAAAAATATTAATAAAAGATAATTATGTGATCCTTAAGTATTATTTAAGCCTTTTATTAAAGAATTTTTTAATTACGTGCCAGTGCGTGATTGGCACTACATGTCAAAATTTTCCCCAAATGCTACATTATGCGTTGGCGCGTGGAATGCAAAAAGTTAATTTAAATAAGAAAAATAAGTGACAGTACGCATTATTTTTATATCAATATGTATTACAGACAATTATACATATTACAAAGGAATTTATAACAAGAAAATTACAAAGACATTATACAGATACATCTAGCATGTTATTTGTGTATTATCTTTGAACAATCTAAGCAGTACCCGGGAGATCCTTGACAAAATTTGCAAACATATATTGTATCTTTACGTTTCTCTTGGGAATAGCAACTTTTGCATTGCTTTCTTAGAATTTTTCCATCTTTTTTTTCTTCCCGTGTACTCAGCACATGTTCAGATTCAGACTGATCACACACAGGAGCACGAAGAACAGATGGCTGTTTTAGTAAACTTCGTATCACGGATAAACGGTAGTCATACAGTGATGTATTTTCATTGGAGTACTTATTATAGATAAAGTGGGAATTGTTCATCATTATTTGCAAAATATGCACAAATATTTTCGTGGGCCACCTAATTGTTTTTCTCTCATAAGGATAATAAGCAAGCATCTGATCTTGCTTATCAATACCGGCCATAAATTTATTATATTGAATTACAGGTAGAGGTTTCGATTTAATTTCACCTCTTTTGTTTGTTATTTCCACCATATCATTTTTATATTCATTGGAAATGTAAGTGATGTCTCTCTTATCCTGCCACTTTGCAATCATCACACCATTAGCATACTTTGCTACAATTTGCGCTTTCTTCAGTTTTTTTTTTTTTTTTTTTTTTTTTTTTTTTTTTTTTTCCTTTACCTCTTTTGGAAATGTCTTTCTTTTCTTTCTGATTGTCCCAGTGCAATGAGTTTTCCTATCAGCAAGACATTTTGTCAGTTCATGGCTGTTATAATAATTGTCCATAAATATGCTATGTCCTACATCCAGCATTCCCTCGAGGACATTCATAACGACTTTTTTTTCGTGTTCTTTTCCGCCAGAATCATCCATCATGCCTGTATATATCATAAATTTCAGAACCATACCATCAGGAGTTGTGATCATGTACAACTTGATACCATATTTGTGACATTTATTTGGAATATACTGTCTGAATATAAGCCGTCCACGCCACAATACCATTGATTCATCTAAACTAATCTCATGCCCTGGGTAATATATTTCAGATACTCGTGTGTTGAACAAATTAATTCACCATATCTCTTACTTTATACAGTTGATCCTTTGGAAGCTCTGTATTCTGATCTGGGATTTTTGTGCAATGTCCAATTTTGTGTAATATTCTGGGAGTGCAATGCCCTCAGTAACAACAAAAACTGATTCTTGCTCATATTTTCTGAAAATACACGTAAACCAAACAGTGAATCTGTTTTCCAGTAATCTTGTATACGGTTGATTCATATAGTTCCCATATGTATGATCAATCCCACAAATGCCAAGAGTTCCTCTTTTGTGGTGCTCTTCCAAGCATCGATGCGAGAATGTTTCTTTTTTTCCTTGTGAAAAAGTACTTTATAAGCATAATCATTAGTTTCAGCAACTGTTTCTTCCAAAATACGATCAGTGAAAAAATGACGAAGGAAATCTCTAGGATTGTTACCTGAAACAGGTTGGAGCAAACACTCAGATTTTATGAAAGGAAATTTTTTCATTGATGTTGAATCATTTTCCCAAATAACGTTTTCTACCATAGTTGAATCATCCTGCTGACATGCAGACTCTTGCACGATTCGTTCTTCATCATCGTCAGAATCCGAAATATCATGGGTACCTGTCGGAGGAATGCATTCTTTGTCACTGTCATAACTAAAATCGCTCGGGTACTCATCTGATAGCTCAGCCAACAAATTTGCTATTTCATCATCCGTAAGAGCCTTTTTATATTGAACTTTTCTTTTTTCGGGCGCAAAGGCCCTGCACTATCATCTCTATAA
Source organism: Stegodyphus dumicola (assembly GCF_044657685.1). NCBI lineage: Eukaryota > Metazoa > Arthropoda > Arachnida > Araneae > Eresidae > Stegodyphus > Stegodyphus dumicola. Next base: position 212,112,309 of record NC_140773.1, on the reverse strand, counting down.
CTCATACTAAAAGTTTATTTTTTCAATAAAAAATAAAACAATAATTTCAAAATCGCGATTCAATAAAAAATAAAACAATAATTTCAAAATCGCGATTATTTATACATAGTTTCTAATTTTCACTCCATGCCAATACCAGAAGAAATGCCCTTCATGCAATGCCAAATTGAACTGGAGAATGAATAACAAGTATAGGATCTTCTCACGCCAGCACGTGACTGGCTGCTGAGACATCACCCCACATCACGCGTTGGCGCGTGATTGGCTCCTTGCTAATAACAAAACGTCACGCGCTGGCGCGTGATTGGCAATCAGTGTGTTAATATAAATTAATAGTTTATTCATAATCTCCTGTTGTTAACATTTATGCAAAGTGGCTAAATGATGGTGAAATCAGCAGTAGATATCATGGTGTTGGATATCCACGCGTCATCAAGGAAAAAGAATGTCGATGACTGTCCTGCTTGGTACAGCAAAATCGGCACCATACAGTGTCTCAGCCGGCAGCCCAATGTAATGCAGGCCCAAGTGCAAGTATTTTGGAACACGCACTTCAGTCGGCACTGTTGCATATGGGGCTGTGCACCGTGTGCCTCTGTTGACCAAGCGTCATTGTCAACCTTGGCTACAATGGGCCCAGGAACATAAAGAATTAGACCATGGATAAGTAGAAGATAGTTACCTGGTCGAATGAATCTCAATTTCTCATTTACCATGTCGATAGTTGTGTCTAGGTATGCTGTCTTCCAGATGCATTACCGTGACACACTCACAACTGGCAACTTCCCTATCCCGACACTCGCATAACTGGCAACTTCCAACAGTTGCCACCCACTCCTTTACAGCAGGTCATACACAGGCTGGTGGTTGCAGTTTTATGCTGTGGGGGATGTTCTCGTGGGTGGGTCTGCGACCCATAGTTCTGGAAGAACAGAATATAAAAGCTGCAGACTATGAACATAATTGCAGATTAGTTGCACCCTTACATGACATCTTATCTTCCCAACTGGAAATGGAACCTTCGAGCAAGACAAAGCTCCATATCAGAAGGCATGAATTGTGTAAACAGTGGTTCAAGGAGCATAAGGATGAATTCCAATTAATGTCCTGATCACCTAATTTGCCAGATCTTAACCCAATAGCGCACATTTGGGATGTCATTGAGTGGTAGCTAAGAGTTCGCACACCACCATGTCGGAATATCTCAACTTTGCATGGCTGCTACTTAGACATTTTGTACAACTACCAAGAGCTTGTGGCATCCTTGCCAAGGTGAGTTGCAGCTGTTTTGCAGGCCAAAGGTTGCACAACACGTTATTGAGTAGGTTTTCGTAATGTTTTAGCCCTTCAGTGTATAACCATATGTCAGCAGTTGTTAGATACTATTATTATTCATATTTTCTTATAGTTAATATGACCGATCAGATCGTTAACATTTTAAATGGTACTAGGTTGAATATTATTACTATTAAAATCCTAGTATCAAGTTTATTGTTACCTAGAGCCTAATGTATTTGTACCAAGATGTATAATGTATATATGATAAATATATTAAATATTGCATTTGGATAAAATCTGAAGAACCAAAGTGTATATTTTGTTAGTTCATTCTTTTACCACTCCTTCGGGCGCAATATGTTTCGGAACTCGTTTGAGCGCCTTGAGCCTGAGAGGCACTTTTTGATTTACTAAACTTTTTTATACATAAAAAGTTTTTTCTTACAAAAATCAAATGCTATCCATTATTATTAAACTTCCACAAGTTATAAAAATACTTAAGGGACAATAAAACAGTTCTTATAGTCTTAAAAGGAAACTATATTAAACAAATTTTGCAAAATAACTTTTAAAAAGTTGTGGTACAAGACTAATTGTAGATTTAAATTGAATTAAAACTAACACATAAGTATAATCTCTTATTAATTTGATTCATTAGGAGAAATCTATCCTTCCACTTCTCTCTTATGGCACGGAGGACATATGAAAGCAGGCTATGAGAGGCAGGTTGCTGTGTGACACTTTTTGCACTCGTATTAGTTTAATCTTTTATTTGTGTTTTATTCCTTAATATGGGACTTCTCATGGGCACTGAAATGAAGCTTAGCCTAATTTAAATAATTTAGTCTTTTAAAAAATAGTATTACAATTCTTGTTTGCCTGTATATAAGTTGAGTAATACACTTTTTGGATGATAAAATTTACATTCAAAATATGAAATTGTTAATTTTAATTTAGGGCAGAGTTGCATATGAAAGCCGTGGTGAATGCTTCTTTTTACCTTACTATGCTGAAGATATTGATGGAAATGTTGAACTCCACCCTCAAGATAAAGTTACATTTAGACTGGCAACTGACAAAAATACTGGAAATTTAAGAGCTCATAATATACGATTAGAAAAACCATTACCTGCACGCTACCAGGGTGTAATTTGTGCTTTGAAAGAAACATTTGGATTTATTGAAAGGGCAGATGTAGTTAAAGAGGTATGTTGTGAATGTAATCTGTGATGAAATCTTCATGCTTATTTTGTTTTTATGTGTTTATTAATGTGATATTTTAAAATTTTTTTAAGATTTTCTTTCATTCGAGTGAATGTAAATCCTTCAGAAATCTGAGTTTAGGAGATGATGTTGAATTTAGCATTCAAACAAGGAATGTAAGTTTTTATATGTCATTCACAATTTTAGTATTTAGTTGTATTTATAATTTATGCCTAATACTTTTAGATTTTCTGGTTAAAAGTGTGAATAATTGATTCAGTGTAATTTTAATTTAGATTTATTTTTAGTGATTTACTAAATGGATGTTTTAATTTTGAAAAAAATGCTTCAGTATTTATCGAAATCAAATTTGAGAATATCAAATTTGCAGTTTGTTTATGATATATGTTTTAATAAAGAAAAAATTGTGTTAATATATTTTAGATTTTAAATTTTGTCTAATTTGCAATTTATGATGTTTGTGCTTTATTGTTTTTTAATATTTGTAAAAATCATTATTTTATGTCTATCATTAATGCATTCAATCATTTGAAAATTTTCTGAAAAAATTGAACAATCCATATATAATCAACATTATGTACCAAGTATATTTTTAGCAGATATACTCGGTAAAGTATACATTATTTTTAAAAAATCCAGAGAAATTTTTGTTTGCCTTTATTCCATATTTTTTTTTAAATATTTGAAAGTGCCTTTCATTAACCCTTTGCGGTTCAGTGTTCCACTACATGGAACACCCAAATTGAATCGCTTCTGAAACCTTTAAATTTAACCGTAAATAGATAAAAATGCCTTTATAATATACTTTGAACTTTTCTTTTTAAACAGTAGATAGCAACATATCACAAGGAGACACAGAATTTTCATTTATTATGTGTTATTAAAATCCACTTTTTCAAGTAATTTTCTATATTTTTTAATGATATAAATAATTTTATTTGGAAAAAAAATAGGCATAATTTTGCTGGCTGTACTCCAAATTATTTGTTCTATATTTTTTTAATCTTTCATACAAAAACCATATGCAGAATAATTGAATGAAACCAGGTGTTCCATTAGCGGGAACACTGCGCCTTTAGCGATCTCATGCTGTTACGAATCAGAACATCTGTGCTTAGGAGAGACAATCTGTTGTTTACGTTTTCTGTTTCCGTTGTTTGGGGGGGGGGGGAATGAATTCAAACAAAGCAGTATTGAGGGGTGATATGTGTTTTGTGTTATCAAAGCCCTAATATTGGAATCTCGAATTTTTTGGGAGTAGTTTTTAGGCGGGAATTTTATTAGTAGCTTGACTCATTTTTACTTATACCTGCGGGAATTTTTTGCTGTCACATTTTAGCCTCGTTCCGGTTTATTTTCAATAATTGTGTAGATATTTTTCGTGTATGTACGTAGCGTATTCGGAAACTAAGTACCGTTTCATTTTAGTGCCGTCGCAGCGCTGTGGTAGGCGTCCCGCGTATGCGCACTAGTCTTTCTTGTTCACTGACTTTCAATTGTCGCCAGTTTAGTTGCTCTATGTTGTGTCTTCAGTTTGCTGTGCACATTCAAAATGTTTAAGGCAATTAGTTCTCCCACTGACTGTAAGATTTGTGCCGTGATTAAATTTTTGAACACGAGGAATGTTAAACCAGCCGAAATTTATCGTCAAGTGACAGAAGTTTACGGTGAATAAGCGATAAGTGATGGAATGGTGAGAAAGTGGGTAAGAATAGTGGTCGGCCTTCTGTTGTCACCGATGATTTGGTAAGGAAAGTTGATGAAGCAATTCATGAGAACAGACGCTTCACAATGACAACTCTTTCAGAGGCATTTCCACAAATTTCATGTACTGTTTTGTTCGAAAATGTGTCTGACCGCTCGAATTATCGCAAACTGTGTTCCCGATGTGTTCCAAAAATGCTCGCTGATGTTCACAAAACAAAGCGACTTGGTAGTGCCCTGATATTTCTCACACGGTATAGTGATGAGGAAGAAAACTTTTTAAACCAAATTGTGACAGGTGATGAAACTTGGGTGTGTCATTTCACTCCAGAATCGAAACGACAATCGATAGAGTGGAGACACACTCATTCTCCAAAAAAACAAAAGTTCAAAGTGACAATGTCATCACAAAAAATCATGTGCACTGTCTTCTGGGATAGGAAAGGCGTTTTGCTTACTGAATTTCTTCCCAGAGGTGAAACCATTAATGCGGCACGATATTGTGAGACTTTAACAAAACTAAGGCGTGCCATTCAAAACAAACGAAGAGGAATGCTGAGTAAAGGAATTGTGTTGCTCCATGACAATGCTTGGCCCCATACTGCTGGTGTCACTCAATCATTAATTCGACAGTTTCATTGGGAGCAGTTCGATCACCCGCCTTACAGCCCGGACTTGGCGCCGTCCGACTATCACTTGTTCCTGCACATGAAGCGCGAGCTTGGTGGCAAGCGCTTTGGATCTGACGATGACACGAAAAATGCTGTGGAGTCGTGGTTATCGAAACTGGCGGGAAGTTTCTTTGACGATGGTATACAAAAACTGGTCACCCGCTATGACAAGTGTTTGATCATTGGTGGAAACTATGTTGAAAAATAGTTTAAGACATGCATTTTCATGTAAAAATAAAATTGGATTCGAAAAAATTGTTTTACTATTTTTTTTTTTCAAAACGATACTTAGTTTCCGAACACGCCTCGTATATATTATAGGCTTATTTTTCTTTATTGTTAATATTAATCGTAGTAAATTTTTTTATTATTTATTTTCCATAAATGGCACAGAAAGGTCTAACTCTTTCCGAAAATTTGTAAATATTTTTGTATATAGGGCTTGTGTATATAGATATTTATCTTATTTATCTGTATATATTCAAGAATATTGTGTATATCCAGGAAACCATGTATACAGCCATAATACAGAGTTTTTTAATTCTTTTACAAATGCTTCTACTCATTTTTGTGCTTCACTGCAACGCTCGCTTAGTCGCACTTTTAAAAGCTCTGGCGGCGCAGTGTTCCACCTCAACACCCACAGAATTGAAACGCTAAGTGAAATTTTTACAAAATTTTACCTGTATACTCCTTCAGAACTAAATAGATTGCATACAACTTTTTTTGTCTAAATTCCGACGTTAACATATAGTGCGCCGCAAAGGGTTAAAGAACAGTTTTTATTATTTCTGTAAGTTTCTATTTTTAGAACATTTTATAAAATATGATTAAACATAGTTCTTTGATTGAAATTGATTGAAAATCATGAATTGAGTGTTAAGATGCATTTTTAAAAAAATTAGAATAAAGAAGTTGCTGTAAATGTAGTAACACTACCAGAGGGAACAGTGGTTTTTGAAGATGTAAACCCTGAAATTCTGGTTGGTGAAATAACTGAAGCATTAGAAAAAGGAAGAAATCGATCTAGTGATGCTTTTCCTGGAAAGATTCAGTGTCAGTTGAATGATGGGTAAGTCTTCTTTTGATCTAAAACTAGTAACATAATCCTGCTTGAATTATTAGAAAAATAAAAACTTAATTTCTTTTAGTGTTATATATTACTCATTTGGAGATCGTGATCCAAAAGCCGATTATACATTGCAAGTTGGAGACTGGGTTAAGTTCAATATAGCAACAGATCGTAGAGATAATCTTCAAAGAGCTACTAATATCGAACTTCTCATCAATGAACTGACATTTTCAAAAGAAAAAAGAGAACAGGCAAGTTTATTTTCATGAATCAACTTGAAATGTAAATAATGTCCTTTTGTGTGTATAATATCTACATTATTATTTTTTAATGTAATGAGTATAGATAGCTTTCTGATAATTCCATATCAAGTGGTTAACCATAACAGCACATGTGTGTTTGTAAGACAGTAACTATTTATCCCAAGTTCAGTATTGAAAAAATTATACAGTGAGTTGATTATAAACAAAAAGAAGTTTCGTAGGTATTAGAGGCATCTACTTTAATATTTATTGGGTCATCAGGAAAGTTCTTGATGATAAATACAAATGAAGAAATACAAAACTGTGTGGAAATTTCATTGAATCACATAAGCACCATTTTATTCTGAGACTTTTTACTATTTCACTGGCAACTAGGAAATTCCTTTTATTATATTTTTAATAAAAATGTTCATTCGTAAAGAAATTATTGTGGTGCTCTTTGACAGTTTCGAAAGAAGTGAACTTAAACCCATTCAGATAATTTTAAAGTGACATGAAAAGATGAAAATCTGAGAAGGTTAAAGTGGGTGGGGAGGTGACAGAGGATATTCCCCTCATACTCAAGTCTTTGACCAGTGTTCATTGAAATGTGGGGCTGAGCATTGTCATGATGGAAGACAATCCAATGACGATTGGTCAGTTATAGGCACTTAACTTCAGTTTATGCCATATGGGAGCAGTATTTTTCCAAATTTATTTTTTGATTTGGTGACAATAATACATAGTATGCAATTCTTTTGTAGTCCCACCATACAAGAAGCATTTTACATTTTTGAGATGCAGTCCTTCTTTCAGTGTTACTAAAGGGGACTCATTTGGCTAACCGCGTGATCTTTTTTCTTGTAACGTTATTGTGTAGCATTTACTTCTGCACAGAAATAAGTATATTTGAGTAAACATTTTTATTTTATTATGTACAGAGTGTTTTGAAAAATTAATAATAAATTAATTATTAAATTTTAATATTATGCTTTGGTATATTATGTTTTATGCTGAAAAATACTGACTAGAGTGTAAAATTTCTCCCACATCCCTATAAATACCTCCAAAAGAGACAGATAAGAAAGTGAAATATGTTTCCTTTCAAGATTTATCAGTTCGTTCATTTATACCAACTGATAAATCTTGAAAGGTGCACTAATAATTAGAAGTGCTGGATAATAAATTAACTTTTTCATTTAAGTTCTTTTCAGATGAAATAATTTCAATCTCAACACTGGGGCTTATGGTTAAGTATATTTGAATCACATTTTAAGGGCTATGTATCATTTTTCAATAATATATGTTATAGTTTAGAAATACTGGCTACATAATCTATTTTGTGATGTTAGTATCTGTGATATTAATGGCTTAAATTTAACATTTGAATATAAACCTGAATAATAAATAAAATTGATAAGCTCAATCTATAAGTTCTAACATTATAAATTTAATAATATTTGTGTTTTAAGTATTTCATATAAATATGAATTAAATAATTGTTGTTTATTATATATTATATTTGTTTAAATGAAATTTTGTTGTACAGAAGTCTTGCATAGACTTTTATTCTTCTAAAATTTAACATTGTTCTGGTTTTCTGCAGCCAATTTTTACATTAATTATGACTAAATTAATCTTTTTCATTAAAAATATTTTCATTGGCTTTATGAATATTTTATTGAATGTGATTTTTTCTTTTAAAATAATAATTGTAATTACTCTCTAGGGATTTGTTACAGCAGTAAAAGAGACCTTTGGCTTTATTACATATGGACAGCGAGATGTTCGTTTATATTTCCGTCTTAGTGAGCTGATAAATCCTGAAGAATCTATCAAACCTCAAGATGAAGTTGAATTCACAGTGGCTCAGGTAAAATAAAGATCTTTTCAGCATTGTTGCAGCATCACTCACATAATTGTAATTGGCGATATGGGTCAATGATCTATGAAGTAATCTTGGCTGATATATTTTCAAACCTAAACATTGCATCAGATGCCCCAAAGATCTTTATCTATCTATAAATAGCGTTGCAATTTGCTGTGCCACTTGCTACAAATTGCATTTAGCAATTTATGCTTCACTGAATTCCTACAAATTGTTTAAAAAATATACTGCCAGATTTGCTTTAAATGCTGATGCAAAATTGAGGCTTAGTGCCAGACTGCAACAAAAACCGGATTTTAGTAAATTCTTAAAAATAAATAAATAAATAAGTGTTCTGGACCAAACTAGGAATTATTTTTTCCTCTAATGTACAAAATTAAGTCAAATTGTGGTTTTGCAAAACTGTGAATGCTAATTCAGTGCATATTCCGATTTTTTTTTTTTTTTTTTTTTCTGTTATTATATCTTGCACAGCAGAAATGATAATCTTACTCATGTCACTCTCTAGTTTCCTTCCCTTTCTGTTATATTTCATGTGGAAGCATAGTGTTTCTCTCTTTTTTACAAATAATACTAATACAGGGCAGTGCTAAAGTAGATATACAGTTGTAATAGCTCTTTTTATGTATATATAAATAGTTATATAGTATGTAATGGTTATTAATAGTTATGTATTATATAATCAGGGTGATATAGGAATTACAATTAAGTGCAATTTCTGAGGTTCTCAAATTACCACCTTCAGCATTTAAACATTCTTGCAGTCTGGTTTCTATACTTAAGCACACTTTGTCACATATATATTTTTATTGTTATTAATTTCTTGGCTCACTTTTCCTGAAATTAGTCATGTCATCAGTCGTCTTCTTGCATTCAGCATTACCTCACATAATTGTAATCGGCGATATGGATTAACTTTTAATGATCTATGAAGTAATCTTGGCTGATATATTTTCAAACCTAAACATTGCTTCAGATGCCCCAAAGATCTACAGGAACTTTCTAACCTAGATGATGCTGTCGCCTCCTCCAGTTATAATATCTATTATAACTGTATACCTACTTTTTCACCACCTCTCTATTTGCTTAATATCTTCTAAGAAATTAAGGAAAATTAATCTAGTTAATCGAATTGCTTTGATGAACCAAATATCATATGATGGATATGTGAGGGAGGGATTGAAGCTCTGATATAGTGTACAGTTTAACTTTTCATAACTTTAATAAAGTTAATTTTAATAATAATAACTTTAATAAAGTTAATAATTTAATAAATATTTTTATTCGTATTTTAAATTATTTATGCATTGCAATCTAAAATAATTCCAGAAATGATTTTGTTTTGGTGTGTGTTGTGTTTTAGTTTGAAGATTATTTCTGTAGAAAATTATATATCTTAAAATGCATGTAAAAATTATATGAAATATACAGGGGTTGGACAAAAATATGGAAACACCTTTAAAAAAACATGTTTCTTTGCTTAATATGGTGTAGGAAACCCGTTGGCATCCAAAACAGCTTGCAGTCTTCTCAGAATGGATAAATACAGTTCCTGTATGTTTGCCAAGGGAATATTATACCATTCTTCCTGCAAAACGGTGGCAAGTTCAGATAACGATGTTGGGGGTGGATAACGAGAACGCACTTTTCGTTCCAATGTAGACCACAAAGGTTCGATAATATTCAGGTCTGGTGACTGTGGTGGCCAGGGGAGAGGGGACAACTCATCCTCGTGCTCAGAAAACCAGTCCTGGACAATGTGAGCTGTGTGAACAGGGGCTTTGTCGTCTTGGAAGACACCATCACCATCGGGGAACAAAGTTTGTACCATGGGATGAACTTGATCGGCCAAAATGTTCACATAAGTCTTGGCAGTCATGTGCCCTGACACAGTTATCATGGGGCTAGCAGAGAACCAAGATATGGCTGCCCAAACCATAACAGAACCCCCGCCATGTTTCACTCTTGGCAACAAGCAGTCTGTATTAAAGGCTTGAGATGGCGTTCTCCAGACGTAAATTCGGCCAGAAGTGGGAAACAATGTGAAAGAAGACTCGTCAGACCATATTACTCGCTTCCACTGCTCTATAGTCCAGGCTTTATGACTTAACACCACCTTTTCCTGTTACGGGCATTAGCATCACTGATGAGTGGCTTCTCAATTGCAGCACGGCCAGAAATTCCCTGTTTATGAAGCTCCCTTCTAATCGTTTTGGTACTCACAGGGTTCGGTAACACAACATTCATTTCAGCAGTAACTTTTGCAGCTGTGGTCTTCTTATTTTTCGTCACAATTGCTCTTGATGATCGTCTGTCACGATCACTCAGGACACACTTTCGTCCGTGCTGTGATTTATCAGATGATGTTTTTCTGCTTATCAAATATGCGGAATAAATCTTCGATACAGTACCTCTTGAAACACTAAACACCTCGGCTACCTTGCTTACGGAAGCACCTACCATACATGCTCCAACAATTTGCCCACGTTCAAAGTCTGTTAATTCTGACATAATGCAATGACAACCTCACATAACAGTACCCCGACAACAACTGAACTGTTTAGCACATTTACGAAGTTGTGTAGGTGGCATCAGTTGTCAAAAACGTCAGCGCCACCTACATATTTCATTAAAATCAATCTTTCTTTTCAAACATGCATTTCACAAGTCGTTTCCATATTTTTGTCCATCCACTGTATTTATTTCCTCTGGTACATGGTAACACAGTGCAAAGTCTGAGATTTGGACTAGGGACTTTGGTGATTCCAAATCTGGTTTTTAATATTAGATCATCGGTTTAAGTCTAGTAAGATGATATGTAGAAATTATTAAATTAAAAATGGGAAATATGGGTTTGTGAAGTAATGAAGCATTTATGACCTTGAGGGAATCAATATTTATTTGTTTACTTTTTAAACATTTCTTTTAGTATGATTTGTTTAAGTTGCTTTGTTTCAGGGCTAGTACTTTCCCTTCTATATATCAACATAATTTCTTGTTCAGTTACAAAGTTTCATTGTTCACATTCTGTAGTTGCTGTATTGAGAATTCCCCGTAAATTATCAATCGAAATTTTTCAACCTCAGTAAGATTAAAGTCGGGAAATTTGGCTGGCTTATCAATTCGGTGAATATCCTCGCTTCTGAGATAGTCTTCAACCAGGTGGTTCCTATGTGGTCGGGTATTGTTGTCCATAAAAATGAACTCAGAACCAACAACATCCTTGAAAAGTAACACGTAGAAGTCTATAGTCTCCTGCCTGTATCTCTGGGTATCTTGCATGATCCTTGCTCAGACCATCACTCCTCCGCCACCATATTGGTCCTTTTCCATGATGTTGCTTGGGATGGTATTTGGTGTCAAGTGCCATCCATATCACTAATCACTGAGAATCTTGTAGACTGAATCTGGACTCATTGGTGAAGAGAACATTAGCCCATTAAAGCTCTGTCCATTGTTGGTATTGTATGCAACATTGTAAATGCTCTGTTTTGTGGGAGTGAGTGGGATAAAAGTAACATATTTTTTGGCATGTAGTCTTGTCTCATGGAGCCTTCTGGCATCTGTCTTCCGTGAAACTGATATTCCTGTGGCAGTAGCAAGGTCACGAGACAGTTGTATAGCTGTAGATGTCCTCTGGCACTTGCCTGAAAGTACCAAATGCCAGTCATCATTGGTCGTTATGGCTCTCAGGTGATCTTGTCTTGCTATTCTGGATACTGTCTCGCAGTTTTTAAACCGATTCACAAATTAGAGATGACACTTGTTGTTACATCCAGTTTCCTTGCAACCCGAGCTTCGGACTGCCCTACCTCAAGCCTACCCATAATTCTTCGCATGTCTTCGTCTAAGAGATGATATATACTCATTTCACCTAAAACACAGCAAAAAAAAAACAACAAGATTATACCAAGAAAGATAATAAAAATGAATGAGCTAAGCAGCTGGATGCAGACTTTTGTATCTCGTAGAATGGATTAAAACATGTAGAAAAAATTTCTTTCAAAAAACAGTTGCTGCTATTTCTGAAGTCTAGACTTTAAATCATTCCGAATATTGGACATCTGGATTTTTGGACTTTGAATTGTATTTATTTCTGGCTTTTTTTTAAACATCATGTGTAAATACTGATAAGATAATTATGTGTTTCTTTACATCATGATAACTCTTTATGGAAACTTCAAAAAGCTTATGTTTATGTAAATTTATAATTGTAAATTGTATTCTGATGTATTGCTGAACTTAAAATAAATTTACATTCATATGCAATTATTTGCTTAATCCTGCTGCATTTTTTTTCTCATGCTGTGATATATGTAAATAAAATAAAAATAAAAAGTTGTATTTAAAAAAAAGTAAGATAAAACAGAGATAAGTTTGAGCCTTTTCTGTGCAATATATTTTGAAGGTCAAGTATTAACTTTATGTTTCTGCATTTTAGGATCCATCCTCTCCTGGTCGATGCCATGCAATTCGTATTAGAGTACTGCCTCCTGGCACAATAGATGTTTCTTCTTCTGTGAATGGATCTCTTAAAAATGAAGATCATAGCTGTGATGACAGCATATTTGTTGGAGTAGTTGAAAGAGAACCTGCATCTCGTTGGTCTACGGATAGCCCTCAAAAGATTAATAAAAAATCTCATGATGAAGAAAATGGTTTTGATGAAGCTTCTGATGAAGGTTTGATCACATTTAATAGAAATGGCGTGAAAGAAAAAGCATCTTATAATCTCCAAGACTGTGAACATCGAACTCATCCTCGAACTGGAGATAGGGTTGAGTATTATATATTTTTTCAACAACTTTCACAGTTTTCCCCCCACATCTTTTTTAAAAATCCTTTTTCCTTTTTTACTGTACATCTGAATTTATTTAACAATTTACAAGATATTGATGATTAATATTATATTTTATAACATTGTTATTTAAAAAATGGTAATCATGTGGTGTGACAAAACAGAATAACAGATTTATACAGTGCTTGGAACTATATTTTATTTTTATTTTTTTTTTTATCTTTCTCTCATCTTTAAAATTAAATTCATTTCTGAAGAAGTCCTTTTATAAGCATTACATATGATTAGCTTATTTATCACTGTTATTCAAAAGAATTTATAGCAATTTCACACAGAATATTAAGATGTTATGGAACTACTCTTAACAACAGTTTGCGTAGCTAAGCAGCTCCCAAACTTTTTGATTTCTAGTCCTTTTTAGAATCAATTTTTATGGCTGAGGAGCTTAGGACTATCCTATGTTTTTTATATTAATGGTGTTTAGGAGTAGTATTATTGAAAGAAAAAATCTGATGTGTACACCACATGACTTCCTTGCACGGAATATTAAATTATACGCATTTTTTCTTGCATTTCATTTAAACTTATTGGATTGAATTAAATCTACTTCACCGACAGCGCATAAACCACAATAGAATAGGTGCATTCTTTAAAATTCACTCTAGTATTTGTACAATAGCGACACTCTGGCGCCAGATTCACATAACAGTATTATATTTCGTTCATATTATAACTCATAATGCACAAAATTTATATCATTTAAAGAATAGAATTATCTAATCGTTGCCACATGTTCTATTCAAATACTATAATAAAGCTAGAATCATGTATAAAAGAAATTAAGCAAATAAAACAAAAAAGAAACAGTTTTTCACAGACGATTGAGTATTTCTCATTCAATTAATTCAGTTCTCACTTCGCGAGAAGGCAAAAATACATAAAAACTCAAAATATCTATATTAAAAATTACGAAGTAAATCTTAAACACTTATTTCCTCGAAAAAATTCCTGAAAGGACTAAGCATGATTTAATTGGCAATAATAAATGAAGGCATTATCTTTGTTGTTGCGAAGCTAAGTTTCTCTAGATTGGCAACAAATCCACTAGTCTGCTGTTTCAAATGTAAACAATCAATGGCCGCCGTAAAAAAAAAAAAAAGGCTTAGTGGCACTTAAACAACTTTAAAATTGTTGATAATTCTAAAAATATTGCACACAGATTTACTAAAGGCACAAAAACCTTAACCGGAAGATAAAAAAACAACGTAATTCAATCATTTTTAAAGCAAAAAATGTACAATTTACAAACATATAAGAGTAAAGAAACTGAGATCACTGAGCCGGGTAACAGAGTGGATATATATATATAAATATATTTATATATGTGTTTGGTGTGGCTGATTGCAACCAAAATACGAGGTACACATCTACATGTTATAGTAGTCCTATATACAAAATTTCAACGTTCTGAGGCTACTTGTTTTTGCCCTTCAGGGGATCATCATCTTGGTGAGATGGTTGTCACGATCCTGGAGTCCCAGTGATCTATCCTCTTTTCCGTCTCCTCTCCTCTTGACTGGAATCTTTTTCCCTTCCCTTCTCCGCCCTCAGGGGCTCACTTTAGTGAGTATGGGTGTGGCAATCCCGAGGTACCCTAGCCCTTCAGGGGATCATCTTCTTGATGAGATGGGTGTCACGATCCTGGAGCCCCAGTGATCTATCCTCTTTTCCGTCTCCTCTCCTCTTGGCTGGAACTTTTTCCCTTCCCTTCTCCCTCGTGGTTTCTCTCTACGGAGTTTGGGGCTCGTCACGAGAGACTGGAGCAGCTCTTGTCTCTAGTTTTCGAGTGGCGAGAAAACTGCCCACGTGTTTGCCGTGCGGGGAGACCCGTGTTGCTGGAAAGGAGGGTCCTGGTAGTTGAGGGGCGAGGTACTGTCCCCAACACACTGGCCTCTGCTTCAGCTAAACGGGAGGCACCTTAGTTGTCCTCACAGGTGTCAATCGGCTGGTCACTAGTCCTTGTGTCAGTGGCTTGGGGTCAAGCTTTTGGGAGTACCTGCTTTCAGGAAAGCCAACTGTGGGGTTTCAGTTTGCGTATAGGTCCAGCTAGCCCTAACACAGGAATCTTGTGTTCCCTTGTTGGGCTCCATGGTGGGCGGGGCCGTCGGACCCAAATCTTATATTTTTCAATCATGGCTTCCTTATTTATTTTAAAAAAACCTGAATCAAATGACACAAATAAAGATATTGAAATCATTGACAAATCTGTGAGCAAGAAAATTCATACCGATGCAAATACCAAAGAAACTACTGAATGTCCTCGCTTTGTTGTTACCAATTCCTCTAAAGAATTTAAAAATGTGTCTCCTTTCCTGATAAACAAATACATTCATTCGTGCATAGTTGAGCCAAGGAACATAAAGCGTCTCCGTTCGGGAGACCTGCTTATTGATACCTTTTCGGCCACCCAGTCTGCTTCACTTTTAGGACAAACCAAACTTGGACAGGTATCTATAACTGCGTCAGCGCACAAAACACTGAATTTCTGTAGAGGCGTGATCTCGGAAATCGACCTTCTGTGTGTTTTAGAAGAAGAGTTCATCTCCGAGTTAGCTGACCAAAAGGTTTGTGCTGCCAAGCGGATCAAGATGCGTAAGGAAGGTCAGTTGATTGACACCAAACACGTGATCCTGACCTTCAATTCGCCTGATCTGCCGAAGAATATTAAGGCTGGATATTTAAATTGCCCCGTAAGACCTTATATTCCAAACCCCATGCGATGCTTCCAGTGCCAGCGTTTTGGCCACTCCAAGATGTCCTGCCATGGGAACCTGACGTGCGCTCGATGCTCTTCGGTTGGCCACGATAGCGATAATTGCACCGCTGCAGCACTGTGTGTGTATTAATTGCAAGGGCAACCATCCAGCATTTTCCCGTTCCTGTCCTAAATGGAAATTAGAAAAGGAAGTTCAGACCGTAAAATTTTCTTGAAACATTTCATATGCCGAAGCCTGAAGACAAGTTCAAAGCACACAGCCTCAATCAAACAAATCATATGCTGGCGCCGTTAAATCAACACGCACTATAGCCACTCAAACTTCCATAAGTACAGACTTCACCAAATAAACCCCAGCAGCCTGCAAGCAAGAAAAAGGAAAATCCAACCCATGTCATACAAAATAAAGAAATAACAATCTTGAGCAAACCAAAAACTGTGCATCCAAAAATAGTATCCAAAAATAGAAGCCGATCTGTTGATGACATGAATTCTGAATCTCTAGATTCAGACGGTATGGAAGTGGAGGAGGGAATGGAAGTTCCCGAGCATCTACTTCCGCGCAAAACTAAAAAGGAACACAGGAAAAACAAACATCAATCATAATGGCCACCCTCGTCTCATGGAACTGTCGCGGTTTCCACCGAAATTTGCTTGACATCAAAGCTGTAGTAAATGCTTATCATCCTGTGTGCTTGGCAATACAAGAGACAAATCTGAAACCAGATCAACATGCAAAACTTCGGAGGTTTTCTCTCGTCAGGAAGGATAACCTTACAGGTGAGCGTGCCAGCGGAGGTGTATGTCTCCTCACCTCACTGGATTATCCCTCAAGTTCCTTTCCTTTGACGACAACCCTTCCAAGTTGTCGCTACTCAAACAAATCTTGATGTTGTTGTTACAGTTGTTTCTCTGTATTTGCCTCCAAATGAGCACATTGATCAGGAAGATTTAAATGATCTTTTAGAGCAGCTGCCTGAGCCTTTCATCATAATAGGAGATTTTAACAGCCATAGCTCGCTCTGGGGTAGTAAAGATACAAATTGCCAAGGAAGACAAGTTGAGCGAATGATCGAAGATCATAGCCTTTGTCTCCTGAATAATGGGCAGGATACTTACTTTCATGAACCTTCAAGGACATTTCACGCTCTCGACCTTGCCATCTGTTCACCATATCTGTTGCCATTTTGCACCTTTAGTGTCGGAAGTGATCTGTACAACAGCGATCATTATCCTATTGTCTTGTCTCTTGCACGAAGAGGAGCGAACCCCATGTCGAGACTCCATTGGTTCATACTGGATAGGGCAGACTGGGAACTCTTTTCTTCCTCTGCAGAGTTCACACGGAACATGGTAGAAGATGTGCTTATCGATGATGCAGTGGAAGCAGTTACAACTGCTATTACTCAGGCAGCTATGCTCTCCATTCCTAGAACATCAGGAAAAATAATGAAATATTCGAAACCCTGGTGGAATCGCGACTGTCATGAAGCACTGAAAAAACAGAAAAAAACATGGGGAATTTTTCGTAGATACCCAACTCTGCGAAACCTGATGGCATTTAAAAGAGCCAAAGCAAATGCAAGAAAAGTAAGGAGGCAGAGCCAGAGGGATTCCTGGATTTCGTATGCGTCATCAATAACATCCTCTACGCCTAGTAAGCGGGTTTGGGAGAGAGTCAGAAAAGTATGTGGGATATATAAGGACCACTCACTTTCCTTTTTGGAAAAAGATGGCCGAGTGATTAGCTCTATAGAAGAAATTGCGAATACTATTGGTGAGACATTTGCTGCCGTTTCTTCCAGCCGAAATTACTCACCTGCATTTCTTTCTATCAAGCAACGCTCTGAGAAAAATCCCATCGCTTTTAACTCTTCCAACTTTGAGCCTTATAATAGAGATTTTACTGTGCTAGAGTTAAAGAGAGCTTTGTTACAGACACATAAGTCTTCTCCGGGTCTTGATCGCGTGAATTACGAAATGCTAAAGCATCTGTCACTGAATGCCCTTCTCACGCTTTACAATAGAGTGTGGAAGGAGTGTACTTTTCCCAGTGCATTAAGGAGAGCTGTTGTAATTCCTATTGCTAAGCCAGGGAAAGATCCAAGGAATCCCTCTAACTATCGGCCAATTGCCCTTACCAGTTGCATATGCAAACTGTTTGAAAAGATGGTAAACAGCCGTTTAGTCTACTTCATGGAAAAAAATAATACGAGGGCCATCCAGGAAGTAGATTACGTTTCCGTCTGTGTCCGCTAGGGGCGGGGCTAGCGCGGCCATCTTGGGGTCAGAGCGTTGCGCAGCTCAGTCTGCATCTAGCCGTGCTGTGCTCCGTTCAGATACTGTGACGGTTTGAAATGTCTGCGTTAATTGAAAATCCCGCGAGGTGCGCTCAGTAATAAGGTTTCTGACTGCAAAAAACTGTAAACCGATAGAAATCTATCGGCAGCTTCGTGAAGTGTATGGGGACAACATTATCACTGAAGGTGGAGTGCGTCAGTGGGTCATAAGATTTCAAAATGGCCGAACCAATGTTCACGACGAAGATCGAAGTGGGAGACCCAGCATAGTGACCGCCGAACTTCTCGAAAAAGTCGATGCTAAAGTCCGTGAAAATCGAAATTTCACAATAACGGAACTTTCTTTGAGTTTTCCACAAATTTCGCGAAGTTTGTTGCACGAAATCATCAGCGAAAAGCTTGGTTACCACAAGTTTTGTGCAAGATGGAAGGCAAGAAGAGGTAACGAAGTGGTTGAAGGCGCAGGCGGCCGAATTTTTCGACGAAGGAATTTCCAAGCTCGTACATCGCTACGATAAATGCCTTAATTTGTATGGTGACTATGTAGAAAAGTAGTATTTGAGTGTGGCTTTCATCTGTATATAATAAAATTTGTTTCCTATACTTTGTTTATTTTTTTATTCCAAAACGTAATCTACTTTCTGGATAGCCCTCGTAAGTTCCAAGCGAATAGAGTAAATGTGCCTTA
This sequence comes from Stegodyphus dumicola, assembly GCF_044657685.1. Taxonomy (NCBI): domain Eukaryota; kingdom Metazoa; phylum Arthropoda; class Arachnida; order Araneae; family Eresidae; genus Stegodyphus; species Stegodyphus dumicola. Next base: position 212,093,668 of record NC_140773.1, on the reverse strand, counting down.
TTATTATTTATTTCCTCTATTTTGAACTGAAATTTCATCATTAAATCTTGTAATATAGTTTAGTTCTGCATAGTTTTTTTTTTTTTTTTTTTTTTTTTTTTTTTCCCTTTCCTTTCATGTAGGGAAGAATTACAGTGTTCAACAGTTGAATTTGTGAACTAGTTCTGTAAATTGAACTGTTATTTAAGATTTTAAAAAAAGTAATTATTTTCCATGATTGAGGTAATGCTTATTCTCTCTTAATAAATACTGCATTTTTCATATTTTAAATTACGAGTATAATTTTTAAGGTTATGCAGTTGTGTATAATGCAATTAAACAGGTGCTTATTTTTTTTCTGAAAAGTGCTTATAGGTTCTTATTTTTTTAACTAAAATGTGGCTATGAACCTTGACAAAGTTTTGTGTAAAGATGAACTTAAAGCGTATGCTCCTGAAGGAGTGGCACAAAATTCTCAACAGAACAAATTGAGAGTTTTATGATATAAAGTATTCATATTTGTGTGTTGGATGCACATTGATCACTTAAGATTTATTTTGGAAGGAAAACATAAATTGCCATTTAAAAACTCTTTTTGTTGGTGGGTTCCCAGGCATACGGGAATAAAGGGAAACGAGCTTGCAGACATCGCGGCAAAATCTGCTGTTGAACTGTCCAGTCGCCTCATCCCTTTTAGGGATATCTGCTGTGTCATCAAGGGAAAGGTCCGAAAAAAATGGCAGCAAATTTGGGATGTTCAGCATCACAACAAGTTGAGAAATCTAAAGCCTAGAATCGAGCATTGGGATTTTGCTGGAGTTCTTTTGACTCGCCTCAGAATTGGTCATACTAGAGTAACACATAACTATCTTCTCAAAGCTGAAAATGAGCCTGTCTGTTCTAATTATAATGTTTGTTTATCTGTTTGTCATATTTTAATTGAGTGTCCATGTTTTAATAGTCTTCGCCAGAAGTATTTTAATAGCTGTGACTTATCTCTTGACCGTTTAATCGGAAGAGAGATCAATTGTAATTTATTTTATTATTTAAAAGAGACTGGCTTTTACTAAGTAATGTAATTTGTTTTGAAGATTGTGTCTTGAATTTTAAATGTGTGCTTTTAACTTGTTTTTATATGACTTCATCCTCTGGATTTGGTACATTTGTCTACTTGTTTTTATTTTTTGTATTTTAACTTCATCAATTGTAATCCACCCATCTCGTGTTTGGCGCGTTATAATCGTCCTTGGTTTTTGTGCCATAATCTCTCACTCTCACTACTCGTTTTTGAGTTATGCGAGATACGTACATGCGTTCGTACACACGCCACAAAAAATTCTCTTCAGAATTAATTTTAAAGCAGTTTTACAATTTTTTTGGAGGAAACGAGTCTTTTATTCTGTCCTTACGTACAGATATCATGCAAAAACATTGTTAACTTGCACTCGATAGTGGTCAAAATGGATATTTTCATTGAAATATGCTGCCTGAAACTTCCTTTTTACTTCGTACAAAGAAGTAAAAAAGGGCATAGATAGGGGAATGTAAAGAGATATCTAAAAATTGCACATTGTCTACAAGTTATATTTTAAAAACTTTGAAATTGTCCAGAATGTTGCATTTGATTCTCAACTGCCATTAATTATATATTGTGCAGACTCAGCCATTCATTAAAGTTCTTCTAAAATTCAATAAATTAAACCATTTGTATTGTAGCACTTTTTATTTTATCGGAGTAACAGTAAAGTCATTACAATAAATTCAGTTACTCCAATTTAATCATTACTTCCATTTTAATTCAAATAGGTGTATTTTTGAAATTTTATTATTCATTGTAAAAAAACTATTCTAGTTTAGTTTTATTAACTGTACTATGAGTAAATTGCATTGTAGTGAAACTCTAGATCTGAATTAGGACAAAATATATAATGAATAAACATTTAATGTCACATCATTAGTTGCAATTTTTTGCTTAGTTTCCTGATTTTAGGTTCAGTTGATATTATCATCAACCAATTATTATAATCATATGGCAGACAAAGCATCTGCTTTCTGCATTTAAGCAGCATGTGTGTTTTGTTTTAGTTCTTTATAGGTGTAAAATCCCGTTTTATGAAAGTATGAAGTTAAGAAAGGCAGTAATACTAAATTGCTTTCTCATACAAAATTTTGAACCCATCTTGAACAGAACAACCCTTGTAGACTTTAGTTTCTAAGCATGATCTCTAATCTGTAAGGATCTCATAGTCTGCTAAATTGGGTGGTCTTGCCCAAACTCATTCAGTACCCATTTAAAAGTTATGAAGCAGCTTCTCTTAACTGTTGTAAGATAATATTCAAAGGAGTCTTTCAGAACTTGGAATACATCTGAGTGTTTTATTGTATTTTCTTCTTTTTTTTTTTAAAAGTTATATTCTATAACTTTAAATTCACTTTCCTCCTATAAAGTAAAGAAACTTTATAGGAGGAAAGTGATTGATATCCTTCTCCATGCACTACAACCAATAAGTTTTCTCTCAAAACATACTTGGATATTTGCATAAAAAACTGTGGCATTTTTCTTTTGCAGTAATAGATTCATTTTGTTAAAATTGTCAGCAAAATATGTCAGTTTATGCATCCTGACTTCATGAGTTAAAACCATAACCAGTAGAGTATTATGGTTGATGTAAAGTACTTCGCCAGGCAGTTCCATCAAATATGAACACTTTTCCTAGAGACTGTCACCTACTTCAGCCAACAGCAAGAGGTGTTATGGTGGTTTTCCTATATTCTTCACACAGTACTTTGAAAAGTAGTCTCTTTGTGAGTTCAAAAACAATTATAAAAAAAAAAAAAAAAAAAAAAAAAACTGAAATGTTTCAGATTTTAAATTACGTCCAAAGAAGCGTTTTTTTAACGGTTTTGTGTGTTACCTTTATTTATTAAATATCGTGTTCTTTGCACTTAACCCATAAAATTTCGTTCAATAGCAATGTCACAAAATACTTTTAAAATGAGCATATCTTTAGAATTTCCGATATACAGTTTGCCGCACTGGAGATAAAAATTAGTGCTTTGACATTTCAGATATCTTCTCACATTATTTTTTAGCTGGGCAGTCTTTAGTTTATGATTTAGTTGAAACATATACTATGGAAAGCTGCATTATTGGAGTTCAGTTAGTTGTGGAGTGTTGGCCAGTGTAGTATTACATTGCTGCTGTAAAGGTCTAATATAAAGAAAATCTCTTGTGTGAGCTTCATCAGTGCTTTTTTACATAGTCCAGAGATTACTATTTAGTGTGCAGTGTCATCATTTTCTATTATCTGGCTGTATTTTTTTAAGACAGTAATAATTACAGTATAGTAACTACTAAACCTTTTTGTTTGTTTGTTTGTTGCTACATGCATAGATTTCACCATTACTGGACAATCATTTCTGCTCCCTTCCTTTCAGAAATTTAAAAAATGCATGAACTTTTATTTAAATTTGTATTATTTATTAATGTGTTTTATAAATTCAGCAGGAAAAAAGTATAGAAAATATTCATAAATACCAAAATTTGTATAAAAGTAGTTTTTTATGTTCATAAACTAAAATTAAATAACCTAACAGGTAAATAAAAGGCTGACCACATTCCCTCCTTGAAGCTATAAAATTACTACTTGGTCGAGAATTCCTGTGCAAAACATTATGTAACAGTGAGGTATGCATTTTTTCAAGGTTGCCGCGCTACCGAGAAAACCGGAAAAAGTCTGGGAATTTGAAAATTGACCAAAAAATTCAGAGAATTTAAATATTTTAGTCAATATCTGGAAACATCAGAATTTCGTATGGTGATTCCCCCTTCCCCCCAAAAAAGCGAGTTTTGCGCCGACATTGAACGCGATCACTTTCTTTTGCTTTGAAAGACAAAGCAAGTTTCCGGCAACTTTGGTTTCCAGTAGCCTCGAGAATCGAGAGACTCGCATGCGAATATGCAGTACATGTTGAACTAAGGAAAATAGGTAATCTCATATAAAATAAAATCAGTTTAATCCTAGTATAAGGTACTATGGAGGTTAGAATAGCCTCCATGTACCGTATTTGGAGACATTATGTATAATAAGCAGTGAACGGGTCATTTTGGTGTTGGTGACTGTTTTCAAAGTCATGCCAAGGCCGCCGTAATAGGATTTTACCGCAAAATCTTTTAAAAAAAATAAATGCCTTATTTTTCATTTTGCAGTAAAATAAAAAAATTTTAATCAGTCACCTAGGCTAACCATTTAATATAACTATATATCACCAAAATAATGTTGATTATTCTAATTCAGTTTTTAAATAATCATCTTTATTTTAATTTTATTTGTATCATTTAGTGTTGCTTCTTCCCTCTAAATTTATTTTTATTATTAGTAAATAATGCTTTCAAATTTCAGGAAATTTTCTCTGGCATAATCCTGAAACCAATTCTAGCAGTATGATGACATACCATCACGAAATTTAATACACATATTTTTTGTATATGTATGCTGCTAAATAAATATAAAATGCCTGAATTTATTTTAAAATATCATTAAATAGATTTTTCTTTTGTTTAACTGCAAAATGTATGTAAAAAAAGACATTTTTTTAATCCAGATTGGGCAGATTCTAATCTCAACCTTCAGTGGAGAAAACAGTTCCTATTATAGTTATAATAGTAATGCTTTGGGGATTATATATATAAGCCAGGTGTAATATATATATATATATATATATATATGTCATATATAAATGGCAAATTTTTGTGTTTTCAAGTGGTACCATAATTAATTTACTTCTTAGCACAGCCAACGTGCATTACGCAGATAGACTGGAATTTTCGTAAAACACACCTGAAAAAGTCATTTTCCTGTTAGAGTGGCAACCCTGTTTTTTGTTCTGATACTCACTTCTATCCCTAACCAAATGAGCCTATAGTTCCAGTAAAGCTGCAGCTTATATAAGCATGTTTGCTGGTGTTATATAGTTTGGGGGATGTGATTTTTGTATTTGGAGATAGGATTTGGTTTATATGTTTTCCAGTTTTTTCTGCTCCTGATTTCTTCTTTGAGGTTATTTGAAAGAGAGCACTTTCAAACACAAGCAAGAAATACTGTAAGATCTCAAAGACTGCATAACCAAGGAGACTGAAACTATTTTCGCAGATGTGTCATGGGAATCTTTGAGGTACGATTTCAAATGCATGCATTCTAGTGGAGACCACTCTCTAAATTTTCTAGTAGACACAAGACAACAGCTAACTTGAACATAAATTGGTGCATAAAATTTTCAAACTTGTAACATTATAGACCAATAAAACTTTATTCTAATGTTTTCCTTTTTTATTTTATTTTTATTCTTATTTTTTTTTTTTTTTTTTTTTAAACTGTCATCTATTTTGCCTATGTGTTTCTCATCCAGTCTGTATAAGATGTTTATCTTAATCACTCTAATGCTAATTTTGATGCACAGTAATTTTGCATGCTTAAAAAGTCAAAGGAAATTGAGAAAAACCAAATTCTTACTCTTGTAAAAAGTGCCAAACATAAGCATCAAATAATTTGAATAAAACACTTATTTTTTAAGTTCATTATACATGCTTATAAATGCTGTATGAGTTTTTAAATCAGCTGCAATTTGTATAGAGTTTTAAAATGAATTCCAATTTGTGTAAATTTCCAGAACAGCAGCTTTATTCTGTTAGAACTTATACTCAAAATAAGTTTGTATTTTCCCCAACATTGTGTAATATTACATCACTCTTTTTTAGTTTTAATTGTCTGCATGTACTAAAAATATTCTCAAAATATATATTATTTTTAGGTGGAATTTATTATTGTTAACAAAGATGATAAGTTGTATGCATCACATGTGAAAGTTCTGCCTAAAACTCGCAATGGTTTTCGTTATTCTCATCGTGGATTTGTAGCTGCTCTAAAAGATACTTTTGGTTTTATTGAGACAGAGGAACATGAAAAAGAAGTTTTCTTTCATTATAGGTATTTCATTAACTTTCTTCTGCTCCTAAACCTTTTCATTATTTAATTCCACTTCTCGTTTTTCATGCGAGTATTTCTGACTGTGAATATGCAATTCAAAGAATTTTGATCACATTGTTTTAATTGTAATTAAATGTATTCTTTTATATATTGAATATCTATACTTAACTGCCTAATGATAGATTTTTTATGAATAATGCAATTTAATCCTATCATTTGGTTTTTATATTTGCATTTTATTGCTTTAAAAATTATTCTTTTCTCCCCCCCCCATTGGCAAGATATGTTATAAATGCTCCAAGAATTAAAGTCAGAAATGAAGAATCAAACAATGGATTTTATCATGTCACCCAGCCAAGCAAAAATATGACTTTTTTGCCATTAGTATTTTGTGCTCTTGAGAGTTTGCTGCTCAGAATCCTGCTTTCTAATGAAATCACCAGGTGATTTCTAATGAAATCACCTGGCCCACCAGCGGCCGAGCGGTAAAGTCGCTGAACGCTGGTAGTTCGGTCCGAGGTTCGAATCCCGCGAACGGTCTGGCTGCATGGGTGTTTTCGTGGTTTTCCCCATGTGTAACGTGTATACGAGCCAGTTTCCCTTAGAAAGTCCTCCACGAAGGCATCCCCCCTTTAGGCAGATAGCCCTCGTGTGCTTTGCCATAATTAAATAATCCAATCCAATCCAATCCAATCCTAATGAAATCAATTATTTGAACTCAGTTGCCATTGGCAGAGGATTTTCTTCCATGCTTACTTATAAAGCCTTTAAAAAATGTTCATCTTTCCATCAAACAAGACATTTTGCTGCTAGAAATAATGTTAATAACCTTGTTATTCTTCCATTTCATTCTTGTGTCAGTTACAAAATTGCATGGATTCTCCAGAAATTAAATTTTCAAGTCATTTTCTCACTTGCCAATAAAATACATTAGTCAGTTCTTAAAAATTCTATATCTGATTGTAATTCGTGATGAACTTATAGCATATCTCATTGGAGATATTATGTTGGAAGAGTTTTCCTGTGGTAGACAAACAGTATGCAAGTATCATACTTTATTTGTAAAATGTTATTAGAATTATTTCCAGGCAATGCTTATGTAATCCAAAGATTTCAGTGATTTTTTTTAATGCGGGGAGATTTTAAATAATTTTTGCACATCCTATTTATTAAAAGTATCTTAATCAATATTATTTTTCTAGTGTGTTTGATGGCAATGTTTCAGCGTTGGAAGTAGGTCAAGAAGTAGAATATGGTCTCACCCATAAAGGGAACAAGTTAAGTGCTGAATGTGTTCGTAAACTACCAAATGGTACAATACCAAAAGAAGATATAAAACCAGAAATACTAAACGGAGTAGTTTTGAATCCTGTGAGATGCTTCAATCCAGATCAAGAATTTTATTCAGGAAAAATTCGCTTGGCTTCTCACGGTAAAGTTATAAATTAAAATTTTTCAAAAATATTTTCTATTGATAAAGTAAGTAATATGTACAATAAGAGTTCTGATCCACTCTGTGTAGCATATTACATTCTGTATCCGAGTTAATCTATATATAGGTAATAAGTACTTAAATATGGTGAGGCTTAATTTGTGAATTATGAACAGGATGATTCTTCAGCATTAATAATATAGTATACTGTGAACTGCATTTTGTATTTACAATGTGCTTTTCTGTTGTATAATATTTTAACTTGCTCCCTAAGAGAAATTATAATATTGAAAAAAATATCCCTTTAAAGTTCATGAATATTTTCTTGAGATAAATAAATAATATAAATCATCCAAAATGTTGAGTGAGTGATGAAACATAGTTTAAATTGCTCCTGTGTGTTTATAATCATAGTTGGGGTTGTAATGGAAGAAAGGAATAGAAACATATGGGCTGCAGCATTCCATCACATTACAGCTTGTTCTTGCACGACACGAAAATATTTAACGGGCTGCATTCAACTAAGTTGGGGGCTTCTTGCTGGGCAAGCATTTCATAACTTATAACATTATTTTCCTTAATGCTAAAAGAATGTGGTAAATCAGAAGGATATTTTATCAATGAATGTAGGAGTAGAAGTCTAATTATAATTACTTTTTCAAATATAGTTTTCTGTGCTATTACACATCAGAGCAAAGAGAAGAGTGAGATTATTTTCTAATTAAATTTATATTATATTTAAAAAATTTTACTACTAAATTTTGTTGGAACATATTTTTTTAAACTGTACTTTTTATAATTTTTTTAATTTGCAGCTGAAAATATGGATGAAAACCTTCCAGAATATGAATTTGGTATTACTAGTTTGGAAGACAAACATGAATTTCTTCAAAAGGGAGATGTGGTCCAATTTCAGATTGGAGTTACTAGGAAGGGAAAAGAGCGGGCCGTGAATATAAAAGCTATTCGAACAAGGATCCAGGTGTTTAAATTTTATTTGTAGACATAGTGTTTATGTTCTTTTTCTGGTATGGTGCTTATGAAAAATCCTCTGTTTTTATAAAAGTAACTTCACACACATTTCTGGGGTAGCTAATATTAAGTATGAATGCCGAAATTCAGGTCAGTGTGTTGTGCTGTGTTTGTCTTTCTGTTTTGAATATAAAATGCTTTGTTTACTGAAATTTACAAATTCTGAATGTTGCCTTAAATTTCTGTGAAAAATATGTTAATATTTTTGGCACAAATAATTTGAAAGTATAAATATTTGAAATTCGGGGAATTCAGATTATCTAAAAATTAAGCCATTTAGTTGTCAATAACACTTTCTGTGTGTTTTATGTCAAAATTGAGTTTTTTTGCTGCAATTTATGTTAATGAATAAAAAATCCTTGAACTCCATAACCTAATTGAGTGTTATACTACAATCTAAATTTGTACGGTTCTTAAATGTATTAAAAATAATCTCATGATTTTTAGAAATGATTTTGAACACGAGGTTCTGCTACATAAATATTCAAAGTAATTTTTGTCTTCCCTGAATGAAGAATTCATGAAATATTAAAGGAAAAACAACTTTTTCTTCCTTGAGATAAGAGTTCTTTTATTTTGTGGTGATAATTTGATGATTTATAAACATTTTTGGAATATCAAAATCAGTTTGTATAGGTTATTATGTTGAAGGCAAGTTAGACCTACAATTTCCAGAAAAATGTGATGAAGTGAAAAGTGTTGTGATGGTATTAACACATAATGCAGAGTTGCCAACTCTCCCGATTTAGGCGGGAGACTCCCGATTTTCGACCGCTCTCCCGCCAACCCGATTTACAATATATTTCTCCCGACTTTTTCTTATTCTTAATATTTCTCACGATTTTAATGGAACTTGGCTTAATACTTCGTTAAATGAAGAGAAAAAAAAAAAAAGTGATTTTGGACGTCTGAAAGCAACTGAATTTTCTCTAGATTATATCTAAAATGAAACCTTGCGAATCAGATGAGAATTTCTGCTTTGTGATTGACAGCATACGTATCCAGCAACGTCGTTCTCCAGTTGTCCAATGGGTATCGAGCTCCACTGCGTGTCATCTGGCATATATTAGCCAATGAGCACAAAGCAAGCTCAAGGCCATTGGCCGTTCTCTGGATGTTCTTTCGCTATTTCGTTCATCTTGTCCTGAGTTGTGTGAGTACACGTGCCTTTAGGAAATAGTTTTAGAAATTATCGTCTTTTGATATGTCTGCGAGAAAGGTGAAATACTCGTGCACGTTTCAAAAATCGTACACAGTTGACTTTCCTTCCATTATTTCTTCAAGGAAATGTAATAAATTTGCGATGTGTACCATCTGTTGTTGCGATTTTTCGATTTCGCTTGGTGGAAGGGCAGATGTTCTCAAACATGTGCGTACACAAAAACACAAGGACAACATGAGTTGTTTTGAAAAAACGAAAAATTAAATTTTTCTTCGGAAACAAAAGACCAAAAAGTGATTAATGCAGAATGTCTGTTATCTGCCTTTTTACTGGAGCACAACCTGCCACTGAATGCATCGGATCACGCTGCAGCTTTATTTAGAAAAATGTTTCCAGATAGTGAAATCGCTAAGAAATACTCAAGTGCAAGGACCAAAACAGGTGCAATTGTTAAAGAAATGGGTTTGAAAAATAAATCTTCAGTTATTGATTGCATTAAAACAGCTCCGTTCTGCCTCTCTACGGATGGAAGCAATAATACCAATTCAAAACTGTATCCAATTGTTGTTTCTTTTTTTAATCCAGAGTCTTCAGAAATTGAGTGCAGTTTACTTCGTGACCCCACTTTAGAAGGACATTCGACAGGCTTTAATATAGCACAGCTAATTATTAAAACTTTAAAATAAAATGCAGTCCCTCTAGATAATTGCTTAGCGCTTGGTGCCGATAATGCACCAGTAATGGTAGGCTTGAAGACTGGTGTTGCAGGCATCTTAAGAAAGGCAAATTCAGATTTGCAGATTATGAGGTGCACCTCTCACCTCTTAAATTTAGCAACTGAAAAAGGGGCAGCTTCTTTACCATTAAATGTGGATGAACGCATTGTTGATATTTATTATTATCTTGAAAGGAGTTCTAAAAGAAAGGAAAAATTGAAACAGTTCCAACAGCTTCATAATACTGAAATGAGAAAAATTTTGATTTTTTGTAATTTCTGCATCATTCAGCAATTCAACTGGCAGTTCTCAAAATAGTACTGCAAAATATAAGCGTAAAGCTGATACAAATTTCTCTCAAAATTTAAAAAAAAAAAAAATTGCTCAACACACGAAACATTTTCCGATTACTGTAAGTTTATCTTGTGAAGAACGAATATTTATGTTTTTCTCTTCGGACCTTAACAAAGCTTTTTGCTTTTTTTTTACAATTCATTTTGCCATCATTCGATGTTCTGAACACAATTCTACAAAGCAGAATTCCATTAATTCATGTTTTGCAATCAATGATTTATGATCTGTTTAAAGACATTTTATCAAAGTTTGTAAAACCAGTCTGTGTTTTGTCTTGTAATTCTATATATGATGTGATTTATGGTGAAACAGAAAATCAGAAGGAAAATGAAGATTTGGTAATAGGAACTGCAACTACAAAAGTAGTGGAAGAACTTTCAGAAGAAGACAAAAATAAGTTTTATCTTCATGTTAGAAGTTACTTCTGTCGAGTATGTGATTACACACTACATAAATTTCCAGTCAACGATGAAGTGATTTTGCATGCTAAAGTTTGTGATGTTTCTGCTCTAGCAAATGCATCTTTTTTTTATATAAGGTACTTTTTGAACAGATTTCCTGTGTTACTTCGTTTAGTCATGAAAGATGATGATATTGATGTTGCTACTGATATACTGCAGTCGCAATTTTGCAGTTTACAATTAGAAAACTTGGATGAAGTTATAAAATCAGCTAGGATTGACACCCAGTGGAGGTTAATTGGAAAATTGAAAGGTGCTGATGGTATTTTAAAATATAGTGAACTCTCTAGAATTATGTTGGCCATCTTGACAGTTCCCCATAGTAATGCGGAGTGTGAGAGGATGTTCAGTGTTGTTGCGAAAACGAGGACTAAATTTAGATCTAATATTAGTGATGACACATTAGAAAAACTTTTATTAGCGAAAGCAGGCCTACGTAGCAATTGCTATGAACAAAATTATGAAGTTTCTTTCTTAACGAGAACAAAATCTGCCACTGTCCATAACATTTGTATGAAAACTGATTAAAGTGCCTTTTTTTTTTTTTTTTTTTTTTTTTTTAACGATAAAAGTAATAAAAATGTTTTTTATGTCTAAGGTATTTTTGTTTTGCTTGCATTTAAGACTTAGTAACTATTTAAAGTTAATTCATTATTAAAAACTATATTTTTATCATTTAAAAGGTCTTTTTAACATTGTGAAAAATCTCCTGATTTCTTAAAAAAATCTCCTGATTTTTGAGTGTCATAGGTTGACAAGTATGATAATGGATGTATTTTATAGAAAAATTTTTATAAATTATATTTTGGAGAATTTTTGGAAGAAAAGTGAAAAGGAAATTATTTGAATTTTCTCCTTTTGCTCCCAGAAGACTTCCTCTTAACCCTAGAATGCTACCTTTTGAAAAACTTACGGGAATGGTAAAATTTTTCTCTGAAACAAAATGGACATCCTACCTGTTTTAAAAGTTAATCAGACTAAAGGTGTTAGACCTGCTGTGATTTTATGACTTCCAAACCTCAAGTAAACAAGAAGGTATCATTTATTTATTCTCAAAGCAGTCTTTACACATATTAGCATGATGTTTTCCGTGCTGTGGAACATGTTGACAAAAGTTGCATGTGATTTTACGCAACAGGCAAAATGCACAAATACTGTCATACTGTTCGGAAGGTTGAATTTTCAAATCTAATTTTAACAGCTTCCTTCTAATTGTTTTTGCTGTTCCAAACAAATTTGGTACAGTGAAACGCTTCATGGAGCAAGAACATCTTCACTTAGCTTTATTGTGAACTTTTCTCAATAATACCTTTTTGCATTTTCGAGCCATACTATGCACACATATAACGTGCATTCACTAAGTTGATATTTATCATGCCATAAAATACACAAAGGGGCCATGGACGAGTTATTTTACTACATGACATGTTGCTGCATATCTGATCCAAAGTGGCTCAGTCCTTTAATAAATTGAGTAATATTGCGAGATGCTGTCCTTGTGTCGCTTGATTTAGGAACAAATGACCATTTTGACTTACCATTGAGCTGAATTTTAGTGGTGTAAATAATAGATTTGTCACATGACTAAAAACAATTTCAAAATTTTTTTAACATGTGTAGCATTTTCTTTTTAGCTTCATATTTCAAAATAATTTTTTCTTCTTCCTGTTTTTTTTTTTTTTTTTTTTTCCCCCAAGCGTTGTTTATTCTTCATCTTTATCGTCAAATGAAAATTCCACATTTTCATCTTTGTTGCGATCTGTCAATTTGTGATTTTCAACTTCAACAAAATCATCTTTATCCAGTTCAACTCCTAAAATAGAATTTTCTTCATCACTTAGTTCTTTTGACAGATCTTGGATAGCCTCAGGTCTAGCCCAAAAATTTTCAAGGTGAAAACATTTTGACATCTTCTAGGCAACACAGAAATAAATCCAAGTCGGATTCTGAAATGCAAATGTTATTTGTCTGTAAGATGAATTAATATTGTTCTGAAAATGTCATGTGCAGAAATATTTTGGTAAGAAGGAATGCCCTTATATGGATAAGGTCATATAAAGGTATTGAGTTGCATGTCCCATTTCCTGTTTTAGGGTAGGAAATGCAAGGTTATTTGGTATTGGCTTCACCCAGGAGATGAATGGGTAGCATTCTAGGGTTAATATGTTTTTTACCTTTTATTTTCTTACCTTTCCACTAAACACAAGCATCATAGCAATCAAAGAAAGCAAAGAAATTGAAAACTTACAATTAAATAAAAAATTCATCATATATGTCTCAGTGCGCCATACATACCTCAGTACATGTTCTAAAATTTGTTGCTTTGATGCATCACTAAATTCTAAAAATTCTGCCACACTGGCTGCACGCCATCTTATGGTATTTTATATTTACTTTCAATAATTGTATTATTAAAGAAATAAAATTAGTGGTTTCTTCTATACATCACAAGCAGTTCTTTAGAATAACGGAAATCTTTAATTAAACAAAGAGGAAATTCATTGAAAAAGTAATAAAGGTATACTACGTGGTTGAATTGTTTTTAGAGAAAATTATTCTTCAAAATTGTGTTGTTGAATTATTAACAAATTAGGAGCTGAAGCAGAGACTAGTTGGAACATTTATTTGTTTATTGAAGCAAATAAACTTAGAAAAGGTGATAAAGAGAAGGAATTCGATGTAAATTAGTTAAAATATGTAGAAAATTTTTAAGTTAAAAAGACACATAAACATTATGTTGTTTTCTGTTGCTACAAAACAATTTTTTGTAGCTTTTAATGTATAGTTATACTAATATAATTTAAGAATTGTTATTATAAATAATAACTTCTGTAGAATGTTTTAAGTACTTTTTTCTTTCATGTTCTTATTTGTTTAACCTTAATAATCAAGAACATATTCAGGGAATTCTAAAATGCAAATTGCTAGTGTATTTTCACATACATTTGAAACTGGTTTGCTGCAAGGTAGTACGTAATTTCATTTAACATAAATTTTTCTCTTTTTAACATTTCTGTTATATCTTCCTTAGCTAATGCAATCAGTTACTAAAATTAGTATCATTCAGATATGAATTATAGTCGCTTAGCAAATGATCTTTTAAGTCATGGCTCCCATCATAAATAAATATTAGTTTCACATAGATTTTGAAAAACTGAGAGTAATCTGTACAATTTCCAGTTCATTGATTGAATTTATCGACTTACATCATGGAACATAGTTATTGATGCTCACAATAAATGTTGTTTATGTATGCACTAATGTACACTAATCGAATCAACAAATGGCACTGCTTACGCATCTAACTATGAATCTAACGACGTATCTAAAAGCCACATCTGAATTTCTGCAAGCGGTGGTTCAGTTATAATTCTATGATCAAATACGCAATCTAGCTTTAAAGGGATTTATTAAAATACTAAAATTAATCTAATCTAGAATCAAATCTAATGTTACATCTCATGAGCAGCGTTTTAGCTGCCTCATAATAAATCGAAAGGTCAAGTTCTCACTGTTGCCATTCCGAGGCAGAGAAAAGTTTGTTTCTAATGAAACTGGAATATCGGCAAAGGAAAGTTTCTAGTCAAACCGGAACAAATGTGTATGGTGTAAAATGTTAAGTTCTTTTTTTTTTTTTTTTTTTTTTTTTTTTTTTTTATCCAAATATTTATATTGCTAATTTTTGTGTATATTATTATTTATACAGTTAATTTTTGTGTATGCCACTTCATTTGTTTTAAATGAAATGATTTTAATACACATTTATGGCTATTAGAGAAAATTTTTTACTAAATTTTGTATTTTAGTAGCAATTTAAGAAATGGTTTAGTTATTTTTATCAGTTACGACATTGGATCCCCTCCCCCTCAAAGAAGATGTGAAATTTTTCATTTCCTTTTGCATTTTTTTAAAATTCTTCAAGTTTTGTCTTAGAGAGTAGATTATAAAAAGTTGCAGAATTCGTAGGTATGTCTTTGCCCTTATAATTTTATGTTTATTAGTGCAGCTAATTTTTTACTTTATGTTATAAAAATGTGTATATGTAGTGTAAATAAATATATAGTGAAAATTAATTAATGGCTTTATTATAGGCTACTGTAGATACTATCAAAGGAAATTTTGGATTCCTTTCTTATGAAGCTGAAGAGGGTAAAAAACTATTTTTTCATATGTCTGAAGTAAAAGGTGATGGGACCATTCAACCAGGAGATAAAGTTGAATTTGTTGTAGTTCATCATCAACGCACTGGAAAGTTCTCAGCCTGCAGTGTTGTAAAGATTGGGTAAGAATCTATAAGTAAAACTCAAAAATAATTGTTGTGTGAAAATCTGGTAATTTTTATGTAAAATTTTCAAATCTTCCATAGGTTTGTTGAAATCAGTAGGTATGCCAGTTTGAATGCAAATTTGGAAATAGACAATATTTTCAGTAAACCTAGCATAATAAGTGAAAACTTATTTTTAGATGATTCACTACTGAACACAAGTTCTAAAGTCTTTGATTTTGGCTGATCAAAATGATAGCATGCTGAAATAGGTTAAAATGCTCAAAATAGAAGTCATTTGATATATTGTAGAATTTTTACATTAAGCAATATTTAAAAAGTAATATATATTCACATGCACATTGAATGATATGTTAAGTACAGTGTCTGAACAATCTATTAACTCTTAATTTTACAAATCATGGTTTTACACTTAAACTGCAGCTAAATTTGGCAGGTGTGCTATATATTATAAAAAATATACTTTAAAACAATTTCTATAGTAAATAACTATGTAATGAATTTCCCTGTTGCATAAATGGCAGCAGTTGTAATTAAAAGTGAGTTAAGTTGTGAAAAGGATTCTACAAATTTGTAGATGATGGTCACCTTAAATTGAAATCATTCTGGCACACCTTAAATTGAAGTCATTCTGGCATTATCAGATTCTGAAGTTAAATCAAATTCCTGGAATGTTGCTGCTTCCTATTGACTTACTATTCTAAGTGGTCTCATAGATTTTAAGAGAATTCGGGTGTGAGGATTTTCCTAGCCAGGTAATATGACAGAGCTTTTCAGAATGCTTGTTGAACCTAGGTGACATTTTAAGCATGATTCTCTAAACAGTTATCTTCATAGCAAATTGATTTGTTCATAGTTTATCAGCAGGATTGTAAGTAAAAGATAATAGCTCTTTATTTAAACTATGATTGTTAAATTGAATGTTTGGTGGTATATATGCACGTCAACTGCAACAAAAGTGCCCATTTCAAACTATGTGAACATGTATATAATGCCTGTAAAATAACAAAAAACTATTCTCTACTTTTACTACACATTGTACATAGTCTTCATTAAAGACTGCAAGCATCCTGCGATTCATTTTACATGTTGCATTGTTATTGTACAAAGTATAGGAAGGAAACTTATCATATTTGGTAATACCCTTCTATATGTAGAAGTTGTGAATTGATAGCGCAAGCTGTTAATTGTTGCACAGGCATACTGTCTTGAAAATAATTAGGATTTCTGCACCCTGCATAATGTTCGTTATAAAATTGGATATGATCTGCCCATGTGTCTGTGTCATATAGCTGCAATCTGTGAAAATTTTTTCGACCACAATTAACTCTCCAGTCGATATGAACTACCTTTTTATTTAATGCCTAAAAAACATTTCACTAATATTGTGTAAAATGCCTTCAGTTCCAGCCCTTTCTTGTATGTCTCCTTACGGACAGCTCCTGAAGCAGTTACTTATTTTTGCTACTCAGTAACATCTTGTGTAGGAGCTATCATACAACAGATTTAAAAAATAAAATAAAAGCAGCCACCACATTTGAAATTATAATGCATGTCATCATCACCATATAGCACTTACTTTCTGCACTTCAAGTCTACATTCTTTCACTTTTCATGAAGTGAAACAGCCCCCGAGCGGTAAAATCGCTGAACACTGGTAGTTCAGTCCGAGGTTCGAATACTGCGAGTGGGCTGGCTGCATGGGTGTTTTCGTGGTTTTCCCCATGTATAACGTGTATACGAGCCAGTTTCCCTTAGAAAGTTCTCTACGAAGGCATCTCTCCTCATAGGCAGATAGCCCTCGAGGCTTTGCCATAATCACACACACAAGAAGTGAAACATACTAAATGGAAATTGAATGGAGGAAAAAATTAGCCGACTCAAATTGTCTGCTGCAACTTTCGTTCTCATGGTTATGAGAGAAGTTAAATGGCAGAAAGTGACATTGAAATTCTTTTTTTTAGTAACAGACCATAGTGTGTCTTATGGCTTAGCTTGTGATTAAAAAAAAAATGAATAAAAGGAGCATTTAAAATTTTGTCAATCAAATCTATTTTGGGGGGAGGGGGTATTTGTGGATTCTACTATATAAATTATCAACTATAAAATGTCTATTTTAATTTTGCAGTTCTAAAGTTTATTGTGTAGTGCTCTTGTTTTAGAGGGGATATATTGAGAGGATAAAGTATTATCTATTTATAATCTGTACCTTACCTTTTTTTTTTTTTTTTTTTTTTTTTTTGTTATTGCTGTATATTTGTATATTCTGTCTAAAGAATTGCTAATTATATTCAGTACTTTATTCTTTATTAGTGAAAGCCAACCTTTGCAGCGGCCAGAACGATTAAATCGCTTACGTACCATATCTTCAGATGGAAATGGGCCTCGTCTCATTTTGATTCGGCAACCCAAAGGACCTGATGGAAGTGGTGGATTCAAATTCCTTCGAGCTCCTAAAGAAAATGAATCCGAAAAAGAAAATTTTCAAGAAACACATTCCGCATCTAATGGAGTTTTGGAAACCGAGCCCTGTATTGTTGATCAAGTTCCCAGCGAAATGGTTCTTAATAATGTGGAGTCAAAACCAGTTGTTTGTTCCCAGGGATAGTTATGTATGCTTGTTGAAGCAGATCAGTAACACCAAACTTCTAAGCATGTACTCTCTCCTGTTTAATCACTCATTATGGTTAGAACCAGAGTTAAGATTATTCCCATTAGCTAATCATTAACCGTACATTCTTTTAAATTTAGATTTTTTTATTTACTTTTGTATTACAGTTAAAGTTCCTTTGTAATCTTTGTTATATCTCATATTATAAAAAAGTACATCTTATATTTAAAAGTATAGACCAGATTTGAAGAATTTTGCAATTGGTATTCTGTCTTTGAGCAAACTTGCATGATTAGTTTTAATTTTCTCTAAAGTTTCACTGCTAATCAATACATACTACCACTCTCAAGTTTGAACAAAGGCAAAACCCCCTGAATTACTGAAAGTGGAGATAGCAATCATAATTAAGCATTGCAGAAGCCAGCACGCTTGAGCTTGACGCATGTTTATAGGCTTCTTGCCTATTAACTTAATCTTATTAATTGGATACATGTTTTACATATTTTTTACTTTAAGGGAAAAAAATCAAAGCACTTAAATTATGCAATCTTAATGCAAATGAATCAAAGAGCGTATGAATCAAATGAGGAGGGAGAATCTAATTGAACTTTTTTTTATCTGTATGTAATTGTAGGCAGTCTGATTTTATTCAAGATATATTCTTTCAAGATTTATAGTTTTTGTAAAGTGGATGGTTTTAAAAAGTGTTAAGAAGCCGCTAAACATGTGCCTTATATTATGTGAATAATGAAATATTTCAACTACTTTGTACTGATGAAACTTAAATTTTGCAGAGAAATAAAAGATAAGTGCTGGAAAATATTGTTTGTATTTTTCCTCATACCTTTTTCTTTGTCCTTTTTTTTGGGGGGCGGGGGGGAACCTCTCAAAGGAAATTTTTTAAATGTGTTTATTATTTTTAGCTCACAGATTTAGAGTCCTAGTGAAATCAAGTTACCACTGCACTTGAAATATTTTTTTGCAAGCCTTGTGTAGAAGGAATTCACTGAAAAAAAAAAAAAAAAGAAAAAAAAAAAATGTATAGCTGAGTCTTTAACTAAGCCTTTTCTATAACCAAGTTTATAACTGTGTGTTTCCTTTATTACATTAGCACACAATACTGCATGCGGCATAATAGTACTACAATGAGTTTTTCCTATTATTCTGAGAAAATTTATTTAGAACTTGATTTCTTAGCTTGATTTCTGAGAGACATTCTTAAATTAATAAGCCTTTCAGAATTTAGCTATTAAATTTTAATTTGCGCATGGAGATCAGATAGCAATTCAGTTTTTAACTGTTTTTATCAAATTACAAAAAAATCTTCGGAATTTTTTTAAAATTTTAATTATTACCATCCTCATTGCCAGCACTCACTTCAGCTGTGATGGTTCAGCACCTGAAGTCACCTGGAAGTCAGTTCCAATGGCCACTTATCAAAAACTGATAGTTATTCATATATAAGTACCGATAAAAAGTAATTTCTTTGTTTTTATATTGTTATGTTTAAATAATGTACCTATTAAAAATTTAATACCATAATTATATTCCCTTAATCTCTCAAGTAAGAAACAGGGTTTTCTTAACCTGAAACTTAAATATGAACCTGTTTCCCGTAAAAAATTCTCCATAAAGCATACCTCCTCTTAGATAGGCAGCTTTTGTGTGTTTTGCCGTATTCAAGTAACCTAACCTAAACTAAGAAATATTTTTCTTTTACTAAATCTCTTTTAATAAGGAAACTGATTTACTTTGACAATACAACTTAAACACATTACATGTAAAAGCATACATAATTTACTGGAAGAAAAGATCTAATGTAATAAATTTTAGAAATAATTTCAGAAGTTTAGCAAAAGGAAACGTGAAAAAAATTAAACATTGTAAAGTAATATGCCATTTGTAAAATTATAATAATTAAAACTCTTATTAAGTATAATTATAACTTGATTACGGAAGTTCCGTAACATCATTTGTAATGTTGCGAAATATGGTGCCATTTGTAATGTGACACAAAATACCATACATGGAAATTAATTTATGAAAATTTTAAAATTAATTTTTAAAAATAGTACAACATTGGCCAACGTACTGCAATAAAATATATAAAATAAATTCCTTTGTCACCTCTTTTAATATTAAAAGCAACAGAACTTGAATTATATCTAACAAATAAAACTGACACCCTAAATTAAAATTTCTAAACTGTGAGACAAAAATGAGAGTAAACTTTTGCTGATGCCCTTGCTTTCGAACTCTTGATAATAAAAGGAAAGTGAATTGATTGCTAATCCATTATTTCTTTTTTATCATAGCTTTTAGATTATGTTTTTATTGTTATATACGAGTATTAGTTTACTGATACCATGCAAATCAATATACAATAAACAGTGCTTACTTGAAAATTCAGCAGTGACGTGATTTTCAGCTAATAAAAGGAAAAGAGCTAGAAAAATGATCGTGAAATCAAGACCCCTGCCCCCCCTAAAAACGCTATAGTAAACTCTTTAGTCAGTCTTTCTTGATAGCACTACATATGGGGGTAGCATGTGTATTCATTCAATGCAGAGCATAGTTCCACGATTTTTAAGTCTCACATCAATAAAAACAGCTATAAATTGTCAATGATTTTAATAAAAAACAAATAACTGAAATTGCAAGCTATTAGCATAAAAAATAATTTATTTCGAAAGATTTATTGAAACACTTAACAATGAATCGGAAGGGCAAGGTCAGGGGGGGAGAGAAATTTCTTACGGTCACATTTAATATTTGCTGTGACGTGTATGTGACATCCATGCGACATTCACCTCCACATCACAATGTAACATCTTTGTGACATCGTATCGTGGTCACAAATGTAATGTGACAAAAATGTAACATTGGGACATCACTGCAACTAAATGTGCTGTATGAGTCATAATGATAAAATAATCGGATGGAACTTTAAGAAACAACTAGAAAACATTTTGGAATACTGCAGATGGTTATAATTTGTTGCTAGAACTCATCTGATAGCTGAGGGCCTTTGTTGTGCCAATGTGTATGCGATCGTTCACATTGGCACAACTACGTTTATTAAACAAGTCGAGGAAAGGTGTAGTGAACACGCTGGCCAAGACTGTCAATGAGGAAGCGTTGAAAGTCAAGCGCAATACGTAGTCGGGTATTTTCTTGTTGCAAGAGAAACTCTAGGGTTTTCCTGAAGATATATGAGAAGTACAGACTTTAACGTTTATGTAATGCTGACTTTCAGAGTCTGTATTTTACTAAGCGTAGCAATATTCATATTCATTAGCACCCCATACTGTAACTCCTGTGCCAGGCTTTTACACCGATGCATTAACAAAGATTCAAACAAACGTTCACCACAACAATGTAGTATGTGCATACATGTATCATGATATTTCATGCAGAAGTATTATTCATAAGAGAATACAATATCCCGCCATTGAAGAGTGTCGCTTAATTCATCGCTGTAGTCAATGATGTCCGCTGTGTCATTCAGGTTTATCAAAGTCTGTAAGATGACGTTTGATGTAGGTGCTTCCTTTATCATGCCGCACACTGTATAGGGTTCGTCGTGCGGTTGTACAGGCCATTCGCACAATTTATCTGATTTTGTGGGTGTTCGCGCTGTGGTGTCACTTGAAGCCACTCTGTCCGTCCTTCGTCGACCTTCAGTTCCATATTCGCTTAACAGTGGTCAGATTTCGACGAATGTCAGCAACCAGTTTGGCAGTATGATAGTTTGCAGTCAGGATATGTCATTATTCTCCTGCGGTGAAATTTGGATCGATGCTGTTGTACATTCTGACTTCTTACTTGGGGCATATTCACCATTTCTAGTTAAACAGGTAGGAAGCATTATTCTTGTTATAAAAAAGTTGTCGTCTCTTCACTTTGACACCGATTTTAGATAATGTTAGATGTGTCTATTATTTGCAAATATGTTGCGTTACTAATCATTTTCCTTTTTCAACTTTTTCTATCTATTACGCAATGACGTAGCAAGGGGGGACATCTGTCCCCAGGCGCAGCATCCAAGGGGTGCCAAATTTGTTTTGCTTTAGTTTTCCACATGCAAATTTTGATCGAAGGTCAATCGGCGGTAAGCTAACGTGGTTGCCGCTGATTGGCCGATGACATCAAGATCGGTGGGTTGGCCGAGTATTATATATATATGTACGCCGGTATCAGCAAATGTCTTGTTCTCTTGTGTTGTTATGAGTTAGCATAATGCTAGTTTTCTTTCACTTAATGATCCCCCCCCGGGGGTCGACATAGAGAACTCTGCGAAGCTACTGGTTAGGATCTGTACCTAGGCAGTCTCGGCCACGGGGGTATAAAATTTATGAACTTGGTGGTTCTGAAGGCTCTGGGAAAGGTCACTTATTGGCCGGCCCCGGAGTCTGGCACGTCCTAGCGCGGCGTGGTTCTAGTAACCCGGGGGTCTCCCCCGGGGTCGCTGGGTAATGTCCCGCTGCGACGGGCTCGCCCAAGCGACTGGTAGGAGCATTAGACGACCGGTGCTGCCTGGTGTCCCCAGGTGGTGCGCTGCTCTCCTGGAGGGTAATAGTGGAGGTTGAACCACCATGATGTGCCCAAAGGGGGAGTGGACCCGGAATGAGATTGAGTTCTCGATACGGGGAATGCCCTAATCTTCTTCTTCTTCACTTAATGATTTTAAATGTAAAGGCTGCAGTGTTAGCTTATTTTATTTTAATTTACAGAATAAAGCATGAATTTTATTTAGATAAGTCTTAGCTTTATTTAAGGGAAGCAAAATATGCTTTGCCTTTATCACCACTGCCTACAGGGCTATGGGCCCAGCGACAACAGCTAATCGGTCATCCAGTTCAACTCAGCATTGAAGGAATGTAGGTGAAGAGGGCCGTTATCCACGAAAAGAAGCTGACCAGTCTTAGAAGTTTGTTCAAGTCGTTGTGCTCACACTTAATTGAAGATGTCATTTCTATGAAGGTTTTGAGCTGTTAAACCATGACAACTGGGATTGATGGAAAGTCGACATGAAAATGCTGTTACTGGATAGAAATTGTTGGAGCTTCATAGAAGACAAAGAAGAAGAATTAGATAAAAGTGCAACAAGGCGTGAAAAGCAGGAGTTCCCACTGAGAGAGAACAGAGCCTTCACTACATTATATTACGGAATTAAAACTGAGTTCAGGCCACTGATACAAGAATGTTCAAGTGGTAAAGAAGCATGGGAAGTTCTATAGAAGCAATTCGAACTCAAAACAAGAGCAAGGATAATTCAGTTACTGGATGAATTTTTTAGTATTAGATATACGCCAACTGAAGAAATAGGATTATTCATCGCGAGGATAAGAATGCCTGCAAAGAAGTTGGTTGAAGCTGGTCACAATTTGGCAGATCTTTTTAAAGGATTCCAGGCAATAAGGAGATTACCCCAGGAATACTCCGGCATTGTACAGTTGATCTATAGGTGGAAGGACGAAGATTTTACGTTGGAAAGAATTGCTGAAGAACTGGTAAGGGAAGAAAGCCGACTTCGCCAGGTAAACGCCGATTTAGAAGACAGCAAGGTAAGCGTGTTTAATACTATTAGTTTAAATGTGGGGAAAGATAGAGTTGAAAATAAAACTAAATCTAAGAAAAGATGGCGAATATGAGAATAGGACCTTGTTTCAGATATCATAAATTTGGGCACTTAATCGCTCAATGTAAAGAAAATGTAACTAAAAATCAGAAGTTTAAAATAGACGATAAAAATGGACAGTTTAAAGATAAAGAATTAATGTTAGTAGAAAATTATGTAACAGCTACAGATAAAGGAGGTAACGCAGATAAATTTCATTGGGTCGTAGATACTGCAGCTACAACTCATTTCTGTAATAATAGAAATTTAATGACAAATTTCGAAGAAATAAACGATATACGTATGTCTTTAGCTGTAGGGAATTGTGAAAGTAAAGTACTAGGAAAGGGTA
Source organism: Stegodyphus dumicola (assembly GCF_044657685.1). NCBI lineage: Eukaryota > Metazoa > Arthropoda > Arachnida > Araneae > Eresidae > Stegodyphus > Stegodyphus dumicola. Next base: position 212,069,677 of record NC_140773.1, on the reverse strand, counting down.
ACGTCAAATTTGCAGTAAAACTAGGCAATCGAATAAATTGGATAGAGTTAGATAATGTGCTATATAATCCAAATCTAAGAAGAAATTTACTATTGGGAGCAAGGTTAGAAAAGGCAAGTGCTCATTTTGTGATTTCAAAAGGGAAGATGTGGATATACTTTAATAATTGGGATAGATTATGCTACGCTAAACCATATGACGGACTTTATCACGTAAAACCATTTAGATATGCAACAAATAAAAGGGAAGCTGGTTACGGTACAGAAATTGGAAGGTTAAATAAAGTAGAGGATGCAATGCCATGGCATCGGAGATTTAGCCACGTAAATTTTGATTATATTAAGAAAACTAGTAAGAATCAAAGCGTGAAAGGGTTACCAGAAATTGGAAAACCAATAGAGAGGTGTGAATCGTGTATTATTGCTAAATCTAGTAGAATAACTTTTAAAACTGTTCCGAAGAGATCGGATAAACCATTGCAGTTGGTTTATTTAGACGTTTGTAGCCCACTACCAGTTCCATCTAAGGGTGGGAGTAAATATTTTCTTGCTATTGTAGATGACTATAGTAGATTAGTAGCAGTGTATTGTATGCAAAATAAAAATGAATCGTTCTACAACTTTAAGAATTATCATAGGCAAATGGAAAGACTGACGAATAGAAAATTAATAAGTATACGCACCGATAACGGTGGGGAATTCTGTAACAGGCAATTCGAAGGGTACTTAGCCGAAAATGGAATTAGTGTTGAACGCACAAACGCATACACCCAGAAGAGAACGGTGTGTGTGAACGTTTTAACCGAACGGCATTAGACGCAGTTAAAGCTATGCTTAATGATGGTAAAATGGGAAAAGAATGGTGGGCAGAAGCTCTTGGCTGTTTCGTACCTACGTGGAATAGAGTATGTCATAAAAGCAACTGAACCCCTTATGAAATGTTCCTAAATAGAAAACCCAGTGTTGTTTATTTTAAAATATTTGGTTGTAAAGCCTATGTTGGCGTGCCAAAACAGATTAGAAATAAATTACAAATGAGGTGCAAAGAAGGAATCATGGTAGGATATGCGAAGGAAACTAGGGGTTATAGAATATGGCTGCCAGAAGAACGCAGATTAATAGAAACCTGTAATGTGAAGTTCGATGAAAAACTAAATGCAGCAAATGGCATCCTGGAACAGAAGTTAAAACCTAAATTTAAAAGACTAAAGGAATCTGAGCTATTAGCAGAATCAGATGAAGAACAGGAAGTTTCTAGAGAAGAAATAAAGTTGCCAGATGACAAATCTACTCCGAAAGAAGTATCGGACTTAAACTGGCAAAGAAAAGCAGTTAAAAGGCCAGATGGAAACGTACAGACATATATTATTATGTAGAGGGAATAGACACCCGTTTTAGATCCTATAATGATATTGAAAAGTATTGTGAGGCAAGAAATATTAAATTTGAAAAAGATAAGTTTGATTTTAGTGGAAAAAACGAATACTCGGGGAAAGTTAATTTTGTAGAACAGGAGACTAGCTCCGTGTCTGAAGAGGCAAATTCCGTAGAAATAGTTATCCCACAAAATTTTAAAGAAGCACGAAAATCAGTAAATGCCAAAGAATGGGATAAGGCAATGAAAGAAGAAATTGACACAATGAAGAAAAGAAAGGTTTGGGAATTAGTCGAAAAGCCAGAAAATAAAACTATGATAGGAAACAAATGGGTCTATACGCTAAAAAGAAATGAAAAGAATCAAGTGGTTAGATACAAAGCACGTTTAGTAGCACAGGGATTCAGGCAGAAAAGAGGTGAAGATTTTTATGACGTTTACAGTAATGTGGTAAATTTTTCAATCATAAGTATTTTTTTTTTTTTCACTATCCTGGTATGTTTATATGGATGGACTAATTGTCAGTTAGATGTAAAGAACGCATATTTATATGCAAACCTAAATGAGAAAATATATATGACCCAACCAGACGGATTTATCGAAGAGAAAAATAAAGTGTGTTTATTACACAAGGCCATTTACGGTCTACATCAAAACGGCCGTGAATGGTTTTGTAAATTTGAAAATACTTTAGAAAATCTACATTTTAAGAAAATACAATGGTGTAATTGTGTTTATAAGAGTTCAAATGTAATTCTCTTGTTATATGTAGATGATATTGTGATTTTTAGTAAAGATCAATATAGTATAGATAAAGTAATTTCACAGCTGAGTAAGTTTTTTGATCTTAAAATATTAGGCAAAACTAAAACGTTACTTGGAATTGAATTCTTAGAGAATGAGAATGGGGTTTTTATACATCAGCAAAAATATATCGAAGAAATTTTTGAAAAATTTAAACATTTCCAGATACCAATAACTTCACTTCCCATAGCTAAAGTCACTATTCTTACAAAATTAGATTGTCCATCTACAAGTGCAGAAATTGCGGAAATGCATACATTACCCTTTAGAAATCTGTTAGGATGTTTAGTTTTTGTATCTAACAGGACAAGGCCTGATATTACATATGCAGTGAATATCTTATCACAATTTCAGAAGAATCCTGGAATTAGGCATTGGGAAGCATTGTTGAAATTGCTTGGTTATCTCAATAGTACTAAATTATATAAGTTAAACTTATCGAAGATTAAACATCTAAATTTATATTGTTATTCAGATGCTGATTATGCAAGTAATAGAGATGACCACGTGTCCATGGGAGGATTTATATTATATTTAGATGAAGTACCGTTAATCTGGAAGACTGTTAAACAAGAATGTGTAAGTTTATCAACCATGGAAGCGGAGTATATCGCCTTATCTGAAGCAGCGAAGGAATTAATGTGGACGAAAAATGTCTTACAAGATGAAATTTTAAAGTTTAATTTAAGAGAGTGTAAACTATTTTGTGATAACAAGTCTGCCATTGATTTTTCTAGATCGCCAATAGAAAATCGCCGAACTAAGCACATAGACGTAAAATATCACTTTGTTAGAAGACTAGTAAATGATGGAGTGTTTGACCTTGAATTTATCACCAGTAAATTAAATACTGCCGACTTATTTACAGAAGCAGCGACTGCTGTTAATTTAAGAAAGTTTTGTTTAGATGTTTTCAGTGTTTAAAGACAATAAGTGTTTTCGTATAATAGAATTGAACTATGAACTTCTGTGTAAGTTTTCCTTTTGTATTCGCATGGGGAAAAGAGGGCCGTTTGTTGGCTTTAGTTTTCCACATGCAAATTTTGATCGGAGGTCAATCGGCGGTAAGCTAACGTGGTTGCCGCTAATTGGCTGATGACGTCAAGATCGGTGGGTTGGCCGAGTATTATATATATGTACGCCGGTATCGGCAAATGTCTTTTTCTCTTGTGTTGTTATGAGTTAGCATAATGCTAGTTTTCTTTCACTTAATAATTTTAAATGTAAAGGCTACAGTGTTAGCTTATTTTATTTTAATTTACGGAATAAAGCATGAATTTTATTTAGATTACTCTTAGCTTTATTTAAGGGAAGCAAAATATGCTTTGCCTTTATCACCACTGCCAACAAAATTGATGCTACGAAATTTTTTCATGAAATTTTTTCCGTTCTCGGCACACAGAAAGGGGAGTAAATTCTTCCCCGGGCGCTGGGAACTCTAGCCACGCTCCTGCTATTACGTAACTGTCAACCTTGATAAATGAAAAAATGGACTTTGTGGGAGGTTTCTATGCTGGGAGACGGCACCTTTTTCAAACAACTCAGAATTCATTTAAATTTGCTTTATAATGCATAATTCAGTTTATTCAACTATTTATATTATGATTCTGACGAAAAATATATTATTTACATATTCTAAGGTTTATATTTTTTGGCTAACTGCATTTTGCAATTTTCGTACGCTTTTATACTGAGAAAATGTTGAGTAGGGAAAGAAAACTTCAGTTTATCAAAGTACTTTTTAGCATGGTAAAAATAAAATTAATATGATAAAACCCATACTCGCTTAAAAACAAAATTTTGTTCCCTGTAGAGTTGTTTATAATCTTATAGAAATTTTTATCGGTTAATGCGAATTTCAGTTAGCACGAATTACAAATTGTTTTTTAATCAGTTTGGTCATATTAGATTTTATCATTTAACGTGAACTTTCAAAGTTTTTTCATATTCTTTTCCTGTTGTTTCTCTGTTAGGGCTGGGTTCAGAAATGATGTTCCATCCTGTTTAATTGAAAACATCACAAAATGCACTGCAATCTTTAAAACATAGCCAAAGCAAAGTAATCTTGCTCGAAATCGCGAATCATCGCATTAACAATGAGCTTCAATTAATAAATGCAATCCTGTGTTCAGATGTGCTTTTCTATTCTTTACTACCACTAATGTTAGATCTTGAAATAACTCTGAGTTAATAAAGTAAAATTACTTACCTGTCTTCTTGAGTGTTATTGGGGCGAGTTAGTAACGTCTCTTCTTCCAAAAGATTAATTAAGATTCCAAAAGATTAATAAGAATTATTCAGATAGCAGATTAAGCTATCTGAATAATTCTAGTTAAAATTTAAATGAATTATATTTACATTGCCCTCTAAAAGTTAAGGAACAGCATGTTTTTCAAAGTTCAACATTACAAAAATGTCAGTAATGCTTAAATTCACAGTTCATATGCATAACAGTAACGAAGTTTAAGAAAATATATGCAAAAACAACAGATACCACTTTTCTTTTATAGAAAGGAATACTTATATAGGAGTTGGAGAAAAAATGCAAAAATTGTAATTTTTGTTCATAAGTGTTGACCTTCAATTTTTATTACAATTTCGTGGCGAGGAGACTATCAATGCCCAGGAAATTTCGTTTGCCCGAATCGTTGAGGTGGCGGACGATCGGATGGATGGAAATGAGGATGTCACAAGCTGATGCTGATAGGCATCTCAATGTCTCTCGTAGTGTGGTCCACCGACTATCGAATCAGTTTGAATCCGAGGACACATGTTCCAGATAGACCTAGACTTACAACACCTGCGGGAAACCGTTATTTAGCTCTTTCGACCCGAAGGAAGAGTAACATTACTGTGCCTCAGCTCATGGCAGACCATTTAATAGCAACAGGAACAAGAATCTCAGCAACTACAGTGCTCAGACGACTGCATAATACAGGTCTGTAATGTATGCAAGATGACCAGTTGTTTGTGTCCCCTTCATCCGAGGACACAGAAATGCCCGTTTATATTAGGCATCTCCTGGACCAATCAACAATGGGTGTCAGTTCTCTTCACAGACGAGTCCACGTTCACTTTGGAGAGTGATTCAGGTCGTCAGCTGATCTGGAGGGAACAACGCATCAGACAGACAGACAAAGTAGACAGATGTCTTGTTTTGCACCCGCTAAGTCTTTCTGCACCGATGGGCGAAAAATCAAGCATGGGTGAGAAGGAAATGTACATAGAAAGGGGGGCAATTTCGTATTTGAGTATACAACCAATCCCATATTGCGGAAAGACGCAGTTACAGAGATGGTGGAATAATAGTTTGGACTGGTATCTCTCTCTGGGTGGTCACACTGACCTGTATGTGTTCCATGGATGAACTTTGACCGGTGTGAGATATTGAGACGAAATCCTTGATCAGCATGTCCGTCCATACGCCGCTGCTATTAGTCCTGTATTTCTTCTGATAGACGACAATGCGCGATCGCACCAAGCTCGAGTTGCTGAAGAATATCTTGAGGGTCACGGTAGGGAGCGGATTGAATGGCCAGCTCAATCCCCAGACCTGAATCCGATAGAGCATCTTTGGGATTACCTTGGGAGACAGGTTGCTGCTTCAAGTTTTCATCCAAGGTCGTTAGATGAGCTTGAACAAGGATTACTCCATGTCTAGGCAAGGCACGGAGTAGGAACAAAGATTACTCAGTGTCATTGCTTCCCATTCCACTGACCGAGAACTTAATTGACAGCGTGGAACGTCGCTGCCGCCAAAGAATTGCGGCTAGGGCTGGACACATTCCTTATTCGAATCTATTTTTGTTATGTTACCATCCCATTTTCCCTCAAAAACTGTGATATGCTGTTTCTCCTGGACTGGATTTCTCTGCCAAGAGTGCAATTTTTTGGAGTAATTCATGTTTGTGTTGAACTTTTGAAACATTCTATGTGGCATTCATTAAAGAACCGAATATATCCTGAAAATTTCTTGCTTCATTCTCAAATTAAGCACAAAAAACATGCTGTTCCTTAACTTTTGGAGGTTAGTGTACTTAGATTTACTGGACTGTAGTTTAGTAACATATGAATTTTCAGCTCGCATCAACATATTTTTATTCTCCGAATGTTCAACGGCGCTCTTCGACATACTCATAAATGACACTCTGGTAGCTTCCAGAACGCAACAATTACCGTCTAACTGCAAGCCGTAAGAGAGTGATTCATAGTAAAGGAGAAGAAGATAAACATAGATCTGCAAATAAAACGGAAAATCCTAGGACATGGGCTCCAAAAGGTTTTTGGTCACGTCTCCCTACTGCCAAAAATGAAACTTCTTGGGCCCCCTTCCCTATAATATTATCTAGGGTAGCAAGAACAAAAAACATAATTTTTAAAGGTTTTATTATAGAAATATATTATTTCAGACGCGTATGATAAGAAAAAAAGTAGGTAAATGAATGAGATGGATGTGCTTGCATATTTTTGACAAGATATTTAGTTCTTGGTTGAATAGAAGAAACTGCATAACCTAAACCATTAGCAATGCTGAGTTTGTTTCTATATTTCGTTTTTATTGCTAAACCTGCTGAAAACGCTCTATCGCACAAATAAGTACTTGAAAGCGGTAAATGCAGTTGTACTGCTTGCTGTGTTATATGCTGAGATAAACTTCAAGATATTTTACCCAAAATAATGGCTTATCTTTTCTATCAAAGTTATATTTGGCTGCAGAATCGTTTTTAATTTCCAGAGCTTACTCTAGTGGTGTTTCTGGTAGCACATTTATGTCAACGTGAAAAGGATCCTTCGCCATTATATAAATATTTTTATCACGCGAGTTAGGAAAGAAATATTTGAATTCATCAGTAAGGTGCTGCAAATGATTTGATATTTTATTCTTAGTATCAGTATTATTAAAAACTTGTTTAAAGCGTCCTTCTTCCACGACTCCAAATAACTTCGGAAAGCAGGAATAATTGCAAGCCAAAGTTTTACGTTTCCAGACTTGGAACTTTCAGCATACGCTGTGACGGTATCCCGATGATAAATTACGTTCGAATCTCCACCCTCTAATTTCAAGTTCAATGAGTTCAACTAAAAGAAAATATCTGATAGATGTATTTCCGAAGTTCTTTTTCGAAAGTTTCTTTTTCCTAAGTAAGAAAGTATGTAATTATTATTTTTCGAATAGGGCCAGCTGCCGCTTCATGTTTTAGCCAAACACATTTTTTTCCCCTTCTTCGCCTTTCTTTTTTCTTCATCATTTTTTTCTCTTCTCCTTTCTGAATTATATTAACCAAGACGCTAGGAATAATAAATAAAATCACTAACGGTAGAAATAATAATTAAAATAGTAATAAATAATAACTAAAGTAAAAGAACGCATGTCTTAAAACTCAGTCATCTCATAATGTCTTAAAACTAACATCAAAACAGTTCACGGAATACAAATCATTAAATTAGATCACGATAATAAGACTTTTAACATCCTATGGATTGTATAGCGGAATCTTAAAACTCCCAGTTTCATATAAATAAAAATAACATCTTACATATTTTCCAAACTAAAAGTTTTAAAACTTAAGGATTTCATTTTAAATTTCTCTACAAATCGTTTCTATTCACGCCTTCGAAACAAGGATTAAACTTTTTGACATTTTTCAGTGCTTCCAGACATTGAATTAGTAATTTTTTGTGTTAATAGCTGGTTTAAACTTTGTGAATAAACATGCCAGAAAAGCAAAAGAATGAAACAAAAATTTGGAACTTTTTTTGCAACTCCAAGCAACAGATATTTAGAGGTGAAGATATCCGAAGCAAATCATTCGGATATTTTCCTCAATTTACATCTCAAATGTAAGCGAATATAAAAAAAAAAGTATGGGAGCATTAACACTGTGTAAATGTGAACATTGATAAGCTGATTGCGTTCACACATTTGTCTTTTCTAATATAACTCCTATGAAAGCCCCGCAGCTGAAGAGAGTATTAAATAAATTTTCGAGGAGAGGTATGTAAAAAAATATGCTTGTAATGCTGGCATAATTGTCAGCAGAGAAAAAGAACAAAAAATCAGCTTCTTCACAGAGAGTATGAACGTGCTCCAAGCCCTAAATAAAAAGAGGACATAAAACCCCATATTGAAGCCCTCAAAGAAATCTTGATTACCACCCAAGAGAACTCGTTCACTGCTTAATTGGGTCAGAAAGCATACAGGTTGTGAAAGGCAATGAAAGAGCTGACGCATTAGCCAAAGCAGAGACGACTAACCTCCTCATCTCACATACACTTAACCTCCTCATCTCAGAAGAATCAGCGAAAAAAACATCAGGAAAATATTACTTTCGGAGTGGCAGGAGAGGTGATAAGAAGAAGACACAGGACGACTCACATTCAAGATCTTTCCGGTAGTTAACCCGAAGTGGATAAAGGCAGACCATCATTTCATCTATGCATGTACAGACCATGGGTAATTCCCCATGTACGACATCCGGTTCCTACGTAGTCTGCGCATGAGGAAAAGAAGCCAGCCACGCTGGGACACTTCATTACATCTTAGACTGCCCTCGCGCAGAGTCTCCGACAAAAACATCTGCCCTCACCTCAACTTCAGAAATCTCTTCAATAATTCCTAGTGTGCAAGGAGAATAGTAGCCATCATGTGATTTAGATATATCGACATAGATAGATTTATCGACATTATAGAGGAAGGACAACAAATCAAAGAATCTGAGTAAAGAATATGGCTTTTCCTAACTGCAATGGTTGCGTGGCACCGTTTGTTGATACTCAACACCATATTATCTAACAGTTTTCGAGGTAAGAGTTCCCATTCTTCAAGGAGCATCTGTTTCCGCCAGGTGTCCCCCTAAAGTATCCCACACAGGGTCAGTAGAATTTAAATCAGAGAAGCACAATGGCCAATCCATTCTGTGGATATCTTCACTTTCCAAGAGCTCTTCAACAGTACGACTTTTATGTGGCGGCGCATTATCATAAAAAAGTCAAAACCAATGGCACCCCGGAAAAGAGGCACGTGGAGAGGTTTAAGTGAACTTTTATCGAAAACATAAAACTCCATCCGTCTGTTTGTCGTAATGCTGCTTCCCAATACAATAGTCTTCCCTTTAGAGTAAGATTGAATTTAGCAACTTCATTGTGCTATTCGTTCCTGTTAAAAAAAAAGTCTGAAACCTTTCAGATTTTATATTACACCCAAAGGGGCGTTTTTTAAACGGTTTGTATGTTACTTTTACTTATTAAATACTTATTTATGATTCTTCGCATTTAAACCATAAAATTCAGTTCAACAGCAATAACGCAAAATAATTTTAAGATGAGCGTATCTTTAGAATTTCCGATACACAGTTCTGCACGCTGGAGATAATTTTTTTTTTTTTTTTTTTCCTCCGTACAGTGTTGCCATTGCTCGCTTTGAAATCTTTGAATTTTTTAATAAAAAATACGTTGAGGTTTACAAAATATGAAATCGATATAATAAAACAAATTCCAAATTCCAACTTCGGGCTTCCAGATGCTCATATTCTAGAGGAAGACAACTTATTGAAAATTTGATGTCTCTCGGTACCGTCGTTTTCTCGCGGCGCGAGAAACATACATTCATTCATGCAGATTCTTCATTATTTAATTTCTTTAAATATTATGCAGGGCTCTAATATTTGTTGGCAACAATTTAAAAAGTGAACCGACATTTATAGTGAATCAACGCAAAATGCCAAAATGCATTTAGTCTAATGAATAGCCTTTCTGGACTAACACCCTTTGGGCTATAAAATCTCATTGCTGTATTATAACAAGTTTAAAACTTTCCACACATGGCAGACCTAGAAGAGATCTTCGTTTAAATCAGCAAATGAAAATATCCGTAAAAGTATAATAAAAAGTATAATATTTACAGCCATGAAATTTTAAATCGACTGAATTATAAAATTTCTTCGATAAATTGAAGCTGCCACTTAATGCTTTTGATCAGTCCGCTGAAGCCACAATCAGACAAAATTACATAAAAATGGTAAATCTAAAAAGAGAAGATAAAGCAAGCATAGCTGTTCGTAGATATTTCCGCCTTCAGAATGCAGTTTACATAATTCCATGTTCAGATCTATATAAATTGCAGTTCAAAAGCTTGTATGAATACCGTAGAAACAAAGCAACGATTTCTCAGTTTATTTCAATCATAAAGCATAGTCGACTAATACGCAATTATAAAAGGCGTTAGTCAGTATTACGAAATATTTGAAATGATTACTCGTCATTTTCCCCTTGAGATGGAAAATGAAATTTACATAAACGAACATTATGTATTGTAGGGTTTTATTTTATTTTTCTAATAGTTATTTTTATTTTGAAACAAGACTTTCATTTACCTTCTTGTTTCCTACTTACGAATCCCAAACAGAATGAGTTTTCAGGATTGCGTTTTATGTAAATGAGGTAGAAATCAGAATTTAAGTTGAAGTCTCGGTCATTTCACTAGAGGACCTTAGAAGAGCCTAGTAGAGCGTTAGGAAGAGCGTACTCTTAACCACGTTGTTAATAAGTCTAATCTTATTACGTTTCGGCCATATTGTTACGTGCCTGTTAGTATTCGTCGGTGATCTTTGATAAGGGCCAACTCTCTTAGTTATTTCTGTGCAGCCTTCAGCTAGTTTTAGTTTAGTTAGTATTAGATTAGTTTCTTATATTCTAACTTGAGTTAAAGTTCAAGTGGAGGCTTACTGTAAGCCTGAGAAGGGGCTATCTGTGAATCATTTTGAGTTGAAATGAACGGTAAATTTAACCCTTCTTTGGACTTGTCATTCACGTGCGAGAACTCTGCGATTATACACAGTTCTTAAGTATAACACAGTTCTTTCAAGAACTATAAATTTAGTTAGAATATTTCACTACAGGCACGAACAACATTCGAAATATTATAAGTGGAAAAGCCTTTTTCACCACTAACACAGATTAACGACTGATTGTCTGATTGACTCCAATTAATTAAATATGATTATATCTGGACGTATGCGGTCTTCATTAACTAAGTAAAACTTAATTGGGAGTACGAATTAAATTATTTGAAAGTCTTAATTAATCTTAAAATTTCATAATTTTTTTCATTATTTCATATGCCATGCATTATTCAATAAAGTTAATACGCAAATGATATGATTGATTTTGTAATATATATAATGAGAACATAGTAATACAGGATGTCTCAAAAAGTCGTTGCCAAACTTAACGCGCTGGTCTGTCATACAGTTACAAACAAGATTTACATAGCACTTGTGTCCTAAAATACGAAAGGCGACTGCTAAAGGGCAATGCTCGCAGGCTTACGGGCAGTGGCGTAGCCATGGAGGTAGGAAAGGGAGGAGGGGCCAACCCGCGCTAAAAGTGAAGCTCTGCTTTGAAGCTTGGGTCACCAGATGGGGTGTTCTTTGTTTACATTCAGAAGTTCGCTTGACAAGATTCTGATAGTATTTCGACACACGGCAGTTCCATAGAAATCCAAAAAGGGACACTTTCGCATGAAAGAAACATTCATAGTGTGATGGATAATAGCAATTTGTATAGTTTAGTGACATTTACGCAAAAATCACATCTTGGTTATTTTTCGATAACTAACAACAGCGATTTTGATTATGAATTTGTTTTATAAAATTATAAGCTGTTGCACTACAAAAATATAGATTTTAAGAAAAATGTTATGCTTAAAGAATGAAAAATACCTTGCGGTACATTTAAAATTGTATACGTCTTTCGATACCCTTGATAGAGTATTCGCTACTTTTATTTTATTTTCCAAACGTCAAAATGTTTTAAATAAAACAAATTTTTTTCACATCCATATATTATTGTAACATGTACCCTTTAAAATTTTTTAGAGGAGAGGCTTTACTGCTGCTCATTTTAAACCCATTGTTTTAATTTTATATATCTGAAAAATAATCACTTTGGGCTTACACGTTTTATAAATATATGTATGTTAAAATAGTTGTAATTAGGCACATAGGTCAGATTAAGTGTTTATTAAATAGAGTAACGCATGCAAGGGTTATCTGCCTAAGGAGAGAGACGCCATCGTGGAGGAATTTTGAAGAAAAACTGACCTTTGAGTGGGTATTAAAAATAATACTTATAATTTTCATTCAAATTATATTCATATATATTTTTTATGTAAAACTTTCGGGTGTATGCTAAATTAGTGTAAATTACTTTACACGAAAAATATAGTGAATGCACAGAAATTAAAGATTTGCACATGCCGGAAATGAAAAATAGGAAATATGTATGTGTATTTATGCATGTGCTTGCAAAAAGCATGTATCTGCCTTTGACAAAATACTTAAATATTCATTAAATTATTTATAAATGTATTTGAAGACTTATAATTTTCATTCAAATTATATTCATATATATTTTTTATGTAAAACTTTCGGGTGTATGCTAAATTAGTGTAAATTACTTTACACGAAAAATATAGTGAATGCACAGAAATTAAAGATTTGCACATGCCGGAAATGAAAAATAGGAAATATGTATGTGTATTTATGCATGTGCTTGCAAAAAGCATGTATCTGCCTTTGACAAAATACTTAAATATTCATTAAATTATTTATAAATGTATTTGAAGACTTATAATTTTCATTCAAATTATATTCATATATATTTTTTATGTAAAACTTTCGGGTGTATGCTAAATTAGTGTAAATTACTTTACACGAAAAATATAGTGAATGCACAGAAATTAAAGATTTGCACATGCCGGAAATGAAAAATAGGAAATATGTATGTGTATTTATGCATGTGCTTGCAAAAAGCATGTATCTGCCTTTGACAAAATACTTAAATATTCATTAAATTATTTATAAATGTATTTGAAATGAAGAATTTATTCACTTATAAACAACTATAAAAGTACTGTGAAGAGATCTAATTATTAAATGTATCTAATTTATAATGATTATAAATGTTATCTAAATATATAATAACCTTAATATTGAATTGTAAACATAAATTGAAATCCTGTTGACAAATACGTTATAAAACTATTTAAGCAAGAACTGTTTATTGTAAAGCAAATGCTATGAGATGCGCACTTAAGAACGTAATAAAGAGTTTTGGAATATGTATTGTTGAAATGAAGGGTAAAAAAAAAAAAAAAAATCTGATAAGTATAATTAAAAGAATTATTCCCCTTACATTTTATAACTCAGTTACAAGTTTTAAATAATACTTAAAAAATTTATTCTCTTTCAGAAATGTTCAGAGAAAGTCAAGTACTATTTAATACCTATTTAATTATTAGGAATTAGAGAAATACTTATTTAAAGTATTTCGCTAATTCCTAATAATTCTTTAATTTAAAATGAACCGAATAGAACATTAATTATAAATTGACTTACATTTTTCGATTTAAAAGATGCCTCAGAAGCCAAAAAATCATGTCATATTTAAGAAAGTATTTTAGGAAGAAGCTCTATAAATAGAAAAGAAATAATGCATAATTTTAATATTAATAATACAATAAACTTTGATTTTAATTTTTGTACCTTAACCGAATAAAATCGAATTACCTTAATTTTTTTTTCTAATGTAATTAACGAAAACTTGTGAAAATATTTCATTCAAATTAAACCATTCTGAGAAAACTGTCCTGTCTGAGAAAACTGTGAAAAGTATAGCATTTAATTCCGTTCAGAATGAAATGTTGTTTAAAAATATGTTGTTTTCACATACTTAAGACTCTGAAGTGTTGTAGAAAAGGAAAATATATACATTTATATGTATATTTACGACGTAATTACAAAATATTTACATCCGAACGCGTCAAATCCCATAGAACTCAATGGTAAATGACCCAATGTTTTGGTCACCACGTAGGGATCGCCGGTGCTTCAGAGCAGGGTACGGGAGAAACTTGTTTAGGGCGACTCCATCTTACTTCCTACCTCCATGGGCGTAGCGAGGGGGGGCAAGGGGGTGTATGATGCTCCGGGCGCGTCTCGCAGAAGGGCGCCCGGAGCATCATACACCCCCTTGCCCGCAAATAATCATAAACCCCTTGGCCGGGGCATCATGCACCCCTTGCCGCATCATACCCGCAAACAAACAAATGGTCTCCAAACAAGATTTTCCGGAAAATTTCAGTTTTTATTTTGATCGACTTCTGGACAATATATTTAAAATTAATAATTATTGTAATATAATTAATTTCTTATATTCTTAATTTGTCTGATAAAATGTGTAATAAAATGTTTGCAGTACATCAACCAAATATCTCCGCATACAAAACGTTCTTTCTGACCACTTTATTTCTCTAAAATAGAGATATATTCTTATTTCTTTTAAACGAAATGCACGTATAGATCCCGCTTTTTATTTTAAAATGATAACACGACCTTGTCCCGAATTTTTCAAACATATCCAGTTTCCAAAAACCGATTCCATAGTCTGGAAATGACATTTTGGGAAACTCTTAACGCTTTCGCTACAATGGATTGCGTTTGACTCTCCTGTAAACGCCTGATGACCTTCCTGGCTACCGATTCAACTAAGTCATCAGGCTGAAACATCGCATATTCACTGCTTCAAAGCATTCAATTGTTTTCAAGCATTGTTTCAAGCAATTGTTTCAAAGCCTTCAATTGTTGTCAATTGTTTTTAATCTCCTACTACAAAAGGAATGCTTCAGGTCGCTCCTTGTCTAAAACGCATAGTTTTCGACTTCACAGACTAAATTTGCATATTCCCCAATTTGCAAACATTATAATTTTCCTTCATAATCTCTTCTATTTCCTTTTGTTAAAAGGGTTGTCGATTATATTGTTATTTCATATCGAACTCACAATATCCCCTATTTCCTTTGAACAGTTAATGTTACTCCGCAGTAGAAAAAAAAACTGAACCTAAAACTCCATTACAGATCTATGGAGAAAATGTTTTTCCAAGCCTAAGAGTAGCACTTCAACTACTCCCTACTATTTCATTATCAAATACTAAGCTATGAACGTTCGTTCAGCAAATTAAAATAAATATGGACATATTTACAATCAACGATGAGACAAGATCCCCTAAGTCATCTAGAATTTTTAAATGTGGAAAGAGAAAAATTTGAAATGATAGGCTTTGATAAAGTAATTCATAAATTTGCTTCATCCAAGGCAAGAAAAATGTATACATAGTAATTAATTGTATTAATGTATTATAATATTAAATTATTATTAATAAATATATCTACTTATCTATAATATATATTAAACTTTTTATTGTTTAAAAATTGTACTTTTTTTAAAAAACAATTATATAAATATGTAAAATAAATAATACCTTTTAAACTAATTCTAGATCATCGTATGTCTGATTTTTCTGTCAACACAGATATATTTCCGAATCCAATGCTAGTGCAGTTAGGTAGTGACTATTCTGAATCTATTTAAGAGTATTTTATGGCAGATTCAGTATTTTATTATTATTTGTATTATTTTCTTATTACGAATATATTCTCCGCACATTATATTACCGTAAGTGTTTTTGGAGGGGGGCGCCAAAAAGGTATCTTGGCCCGGGCGCCAGTTATGCTCGCTACGCCACTGCTTAGAGTGGGAATGTGATCATTTCAGGCGAGGACGTTGCAGAAGAAAGAGGAATCGGTTTGCTAACTCAGTTCTTTGTGGATATTATCTTATGACATTTTGTTGAAAGAGTGTTCGCGGATCTGATGGCTGACGTTCCTTCAGCTACATGCCAAAACATCTGGTGTCAACATGATGGAGCGCCTGCACATTTTGGCAGCATTGTGCGGGAATACCTCTATAGGTCATATCCTGATCGCTGGATTGGCAGAAGCGGACGAGACGTATGGCCACCGCCATCCCCCGACTTGACTTCCTTGGATTTCTACCTGTGGGAATACATGAAGTCTATAGTGTAACAGAGGACAGGAACATCGGACATATCTCGTCGTCAGGATCGTAGAAGCGGCAGCACGTATCCGTGACACACCTACCCATTTTACGCATTGTGGCGAATGGATTTTGAACATATTCTGTGATTTAACCACATTCTTTAATAAAAATCATATTAACACATCTTTTCACATGCTTTCTTTTTTCCCCTCTATCAGTATATTAAGTTTAGCAACGACTTTTTGAGACACCCTGTATAATATTTCAGTTACATAACACACCTTTTTTAAAAATTTAATGTTAAACAGCGTGCCTTTTGTGAAAATTCAAGATACTCCGCAAGAGTAGACAAACATTAATTGAAAATATTATTCATCTCTCTTTTAATTTTATAACACTTTGGTACTCAAAATGTCGAGTGCCTAAACTTGTAAGGATCTTAAGTTTTACTAACGTTTATTTTATTTTAAATCTTTACTATCACTTCTTATTTTCTACTTCCGGCCAGAATTAAAAGCTTATTTATGCAAATTTGTCTTGCGAACGCCAAGTACTTAAGTTGTGGCTTTTTGCCAAGCGAGAGAGAGAGGAAGGAGTTAGTAGAAGCAGGCCGCTTGCCTTAGCAGTTTTACTCGGTTGCTGGTTGCCTTCTAGGCCAGAGGTTTAATCCTCTTGATAATTTTAAACGTATCGTAGTATTAACAGTTCTCTGTACTACATACGGCCTTTCTGTTAATATACGGCCAGTCTTCGAGTAGACACTTGTTTATTAATCCAAAGTTAGTTTAGTTAGAATTTAGGTAATATTTTTATATTCTTACGTTCAGATCTCAAGTGGTTGGTCTCTGTATTCCGAAGTCCGGAAATCATTGTAAAGAGAGAAAAGTAAAGGGTTTCGTATACCCTTCCTGTGTATCTTGTCTACTTCCCATATTTATTGAACATAGCTTTAGTAAGCTCCCTGTTCCGAGTCAGGTCTTTGCATGTTCCCAAAGCAAGTAAGGAGGAACATTGAACCTGATAGTGGCGCCCAACGAAGAAGAATAACCATGGCCGAGTTTCAAGAAGAATCTGTGCTGCCTGCAGAAGCGGCTCAGAATCCAGAAATGCCAGCTGCCGCCCTGGAAGGATTTGGTTACATCGTCCAGACCATGCGCGCGCGATGAAACCAGAAGCAACATTTAATAGAAACTCACCGGTAACCAGTTTTTTGGAAAAACTAGATGACCACTTCATGATGTATCCCGTGCACGAGTTCCAGAAAGTCACATTAGCTACCAGCGCTTTGAGGGGCCAAGCGCTTAATTGGTTCAAATGCATAGGCAGAAGTCTCTTGGGTCAAGCAGGAAGTCCCACCTATACTTACGAAAATTTCAAGACTGCCCTAGTAAAAGCCTTCCCTGTCGTAAGGGATCGTGCGAAATTAGAAGCGGAACTTTTCAGCATATACCAGAAGCCAATTGAAAATCTCTCAAGCTTTATTTTAAGAAAAATTCACGTCTTCAAACTCTTGTATGGAAACCGTCCGGATCCTGAGATAATTCAAGTGATTTTGCCGAGGTTACTTCCCCAAGTACAAGACTTTATTGAATTAAGGAATCCGAGTACACTGGAAAAGTTATTTGAGCTAGCAATCCAGTTTGAAAGTAGAAGAACGGCGGACATTAAAGAAGATGCCAATATGAGCAACGAAACCAATTTGGTGCGCCAAGACCACAGCAAAGTCAAGCACACGGCTACGGAAGCAAAGCGAATCAGTGGGCAAGGAAACCCGAGCATCCAAAAACAGCCGGCGAACGTCGACAGTTCAATAGCAATCCAGGAAAAAAGTCTGAAGGCCAGTGGAAAAAGAAGGAAAGCATGGAAAGGAAAAAACAAGATTTAAACTAAAACGGATTTCTGCTGACGGGAGGGTGCGGAAATCCGAAGGCCAAGAAAACCCCTCTTTCTTCAAGTTAAATACAGTAATGGTGAAAAATTTGACTCTTCCAAAGATTGAAGTGTTGGTGAATAACATCCCAGCCACCGCACTCCTGGATACAGGCGCGCAGTGTTCCTGTGTGGCAGAAGATTTTTTTAGGAAGTATTTTCGGAAATACCGCATATATAATTCGGATAATACGACAGTGTTAGCTGCGCAGGGAGAAAGATGTAAGTGCATAGGTAAATTACCGCTATACATTCGTATCAAGGATGAACAAGTAAAAATTATGTTTTTTATAGTAAAGAATCTGCAAGCACATATCATCTTAGGAATAGATTTTCTTTCAGAGGCAGAAGCAACACTGGATTTTAACGGAGCGTCCCTTAAGCTGACGATGAAACCAGTTCGAGAAGAGAAAACAGAACCACCAATGTTAAACCTTAACCACCTGCCTAAGGAAGAGCAACAAAAAATCCGACAAGTGGTAAGTGAATTTGCTTCGTTATTTAGTGATATTCCAGGATTTACTCAAGTTACTAACCATAGTATCGACACCGGAGATTCACTGCCAGTTCGCCACAAACCATGCCGGTATGATAAGAATAAAGATAAAATTATAGAGTGGCACATTAGAGATATGTTACGTAAAAAGATCATAACGCCCATCTCAAGTAGTTATGCTAGCCCGGTGGTTTTATGTAAGAAAAACAATGACTATCCAGTAACACATCTATAAAGGTGGCGTTTTGCGATTGACTATCGTAAATTAAACTCCATGACTAAATATCCCGTATATCCGTTACCTATTATTGAAGAAATTCTAAGGAACATAACGTCTACCAAATACATGACGACTTTAGGCTTAACGACTGGTTATTTTCAAATAGGGGTTAGACCGGAAGACGTGCCTAAGACTGCTTTTAATACCAAGTCTGGCACTTATGCATTCCTGCGTATGCCGTTTGGCCTTTCAGGGGCACCGACAACATTTCAGCGATGTATGGACATTGTGCTAAGGCCTGTTCTTGGAAAGTCCACATTTATCTATTTAGACGATATCATTATTACTAGTGATAATCTGGACCAACATGTACAGGATTTAAGACAGGTGTTTTCATTATTAAATGAGGCCGGTCTAAAAGTTAATGTCGAAAAGTGCAAATTTGCAGCCCCTGAATTAAAATACTTAGGTTACAAAATATCTCAGAAAGGAATCGAGACAGACAAATCAAAAATAATCGCTGTGCAAAAGTATCCGCCGCCAAATACGGCGAAGAAGCTCTCTTCTTTTCTAGGACTTTGTTCATATTATAGGTCCTTTATAAAAGATTTTGCAGCTATTGCTGAACCATTGTTAAAATTAAAAAGGAAAAAGGCAAGATTCTCGTGGACAGCCGAAGCCAATAGTGCTTTCGAAAAATTAAAGCAAGCATTAACGCAAGCCCCGGTTTTGAAATTTCCTGAAAAGGATGAAAATTTAGAAATTTCAGCGTATGCTTCGGATTATGCGGTAGGAGCGGTACTTTCGCAAAATCAGCAGCCCGTGGCATTTTTTAGTCGAACTTTAAATCAAACACAAAGAAATTATTCCGCGACCGAGAGAGAGGCTCTTGCAGTTCTGTTAGCAGTGCAAAAGTTCCGAGTCTATTTTGGAAGGGCGCCAATAACAGTGTATTCTGATCATGCGGCGGTAACTAGATTGTACTCAGAGAAAAACTTATCCCCAAGGTTAATAAGATGGGCACTCAAGTTACAAGAGTAAAATCTGGTAATCAAGCACACCCCCGGAAAGGAAAATATCGTAGCAGATGCCCTATCCAGAATAAAAATAGATGAAGAAGGTAATACTGTAAAGGTGGCAATGCTCACAGCATGTACAATAAATTCCCGAGAAACTGTAATAACCGAACTGGGTAAGGATCCTGAGTTTAGAAACATTTATGAGTATTTAAAGGATCCTGAAAATTTTAGCCACCAAGATATTGTGGCGATAAGAAATAGGGCGGCCCATCACGAACTAATAGATGGTCTATTATTTTATACAAAAACTACAAATTTCGACCTGTTATCCCAGCTAGTCTTAGATTAAATATCCTGCAGCTGTTACACGACAGCCCATTAGCTTCTCATGCTGGCTGGTATTCGAAAAACTATCCAACGCGTACGCGAAGCAGTTTATTTTCCTGAGCTGCAAAAGTTAACAAGGGCGTATGTCCAGTCCTGCCCAACATGTCAAGCAGTTAATTATATTAATTTCCGCCCGGCCGGATTTCTAAATAGCATTAAATCCAAATTTCCAAATGAAATAATTGGCATCGATTTATCGGGCCCTTTCCCAAAAAGTAAGTTAAATAAAAGTCGGTATCTCCTTGTTATGGTTGATCATTTTAGTAAGTGGACCGAAATTGTTCCCTTAAAACGAGCCTCCGCGAAATTAGTTACTGATTCTATTTTAAATAAATATATTTTAAAATACGGGGCGCCCCTAAAAGTTATATCGGATAATGGTCCTCAATTTGTAAGTAATATATTTGAAGACATGTGCCAAAAACTGGGCATACGTCATTTAAAATTGGTCCCGTATCGGCCGCAATCAAATATAGCGGAACGGGTCAATAGAAATATTGTGAAAATTATCCGTAGTTATGTTAAAAATTTTCATAAAAGCTGGGATAACTATGTCAATGAATTAGCTTTCGCCCTTAGGACCGCAAAACATGATACAACGGGCAAAACTCCTGCTGAGTTATTTTTAGGCAGAAAGATTATAACGCCGTTAGATAAAATATTTTATGTTCAACAAAGAGCCTCAGAATTTAAAATGGGCGATATAGAAAAATTAATTAAAGAAGCAAAAAAGAACACTGAAGTAGCACAGAGAAAACAGAAACTTTATTACGATATGAAACGACGGGCAGTAACTTATAAAGTAAGAGATGAAGTGTTAAAAATTAAGCATTCACTTTCTTCAGCACCATAAGATAAAACTGCCAAATTTTTTCCTCGATTTGAAGGACCATATGCCATAGAAAAAATAACTCAGGCTGTAGTGGTGTTAAAAGCCAGGAATGGTGAAACATGCTCCGCAAACATTGACCAGATAAAACCATTCTATAATCGTAATAAAATGCAAATATTTAAAGATCTTTTGCAGGATCCGGCACGGCAGGCACTGCAGGCACAAGCTCTAGAGGTGGAACAACGACAAGCACAAGGGCAAGCCATTAGGAGGCAGGAGCAATTGAAAAGAAAGTTTCCCCGTTGGAAAATTGAAGGTAACAAGAAAAAGAAGCCGTTCCACCGACCAGAAAAGAGAGCGCACGACCACCCCCAGAATGAAGAAGGGAGAAGTACGACGAATGCAAAGAGAGCCAGGAGAAATAACGGCAACTATAACCCGGCTCCCAAACGGAAGATCTACCCATCGGGCAGGAGTCTACGCAGCAAATGTCGACGAATTGCGGAAGGAACACCAGCGGCGGAGGCAAAGATACAAGGAAAATTTGAACGGGCAGCAACGAGATCCAAGCAGGAACGAGAGAGAAGTGTCCCGGTTAAGCCAAGACCAGCTACCATCAAACGGCCAAGACCACAGGCAGAGGCGAAAAAGAAGGTCTTCAAGGGTGACCGAACTGGAGGGAAAAGAAAGCTCATGGAGGAAGGAACTGAAAGGCGAGCCCGCACAAGAAGGAAGATAAACCAAACGCTAATCTTTGTTACCTTCCAGGACTGGGCAGAAAAAAGAATGTCCGAATATCACAAAAATAAGTAAAATTTTATGTTACTTTGCAACCTTAAGTTAATCTTTCATTCTTATTGCAAGTGGCAGAATTCAAGACGTTTTACCTCATGTGAGGTCTACCTTTATCGCCAAAAAGGCGAGAAATGAGTTGTTACCTATTTTGGTATTATGTTTTTCAATTACTCGCGAGTAAAACTAAAATTAATATATAATAGGAATGTGTAAATACTTGAATATTGTAAAAGTTATTGTATTGTAAAACTTATTCGTGTGATTGTAAAAAGAGAAAATTATTGTGAATATGTGTTAAAGGTTGAATGAATGTAGTTAGGCTCTCTGACGCTACACTTCAGAGTTAGCCACCTTCAGAATAGTACCTCAGGGTTTAGAGATGAATATAAGGTGTGCTATGAGGTCCTTTTATATTGAATTTTAACACGTTAGTGTTTTGATTGCAGGCGGTAGTGTTGAACACTTGTACATAAACACGTTCGTGTTTGGTGTTTTCTTTTACAACACATGTCAGAGAGCACGGGGAGAGATAATTAAATAAAGTCATGAATGAAATAAGAATGTTAAGAGAAATATAAATATTCATGTTACTTGCCATTTAATTGTGTAACATTTCATTAAACTAGTTTTCCTTCCAGATCTCTGGAAAAAACCAGATTTCAACTAGAAACTCCTGTTTAGATGCAGTACAGATGAAAAGTAATTGTCCATGGAGTTGATAATGTAAAAACGAATTTTTTTTTTTAAATTTCTAGTTTCTAGTGAGAAATGTTTGTAAAAGATTGGCCTCGCGTTAGATTCTAGAGCTAAAAGTTTTCAACAAGGTCGTTTTAGACCTCAGTTTCAAACTAATTAACTCTGGCGGGAAGTATGTAAGGATCTTAAGTTTTACTAACGTTTATTTTATTTTAAATCTTTACTATCACTTCTTATTTTCTACTTCCGGCCAGAATTAAAAGCTTTAACTTATTTATGCAAATTTGTCTTGCGAACGCCAAGTACTTAAGTTGTGGCTTTTTGCCAAGCGAGAGAGAGAGGAAGGAGTTAGTAGAAGCAGGCCGCTTGCCTTAGCAGTTTTACTCGGTTGCTGGTTGCCTTCTAGGCCAGAGGTTTAATCCTCTTGATAATTTTAAACGTATCGTAGTGTTAACAGTTCTCTGTACTACATACGGCCTTTCTGTTAATATACGGCCAATCTTCGAGTAGACACTTGTTTATTAATCCAAAGTTAGTTTAGTTAGAATTTAGTTAATATTTTTATATTCTTACGTTCAGACCACAAGTGGTTGGTCTCTGTATTCCGAAGTCCGGAAATCATTGTAAAGAGAGAGAAATAAAGGGTATCGTATACCCTTCCTGTGTATCTTGTCTACTTCCCACATTTATTGAACATAGCTTTAGTAAGCTCCCTGTTCCGTGTCAGGTCATTGAATGTTCCTCAAGCAAGTAAGAAGGAACACTGAACCTGATAAACTATCAACACTTTTACCACATAACGGATGTCCCAATCTAAAATCTTTCTTCTCTTTTATCCAAGTAAAGCAGTTTTATAAGAAAATTTAAAAAGAGAAATGTGCCAATATTTGCATTGAAAATTGTCTAAATTTGAAGTATTTTATTTTTACAAGTCAAATTAAACAGTTTACGAAACTTCCACAGAAAATAGCACTAATATAACCGTAACCGTAACAGAAAAATGTGCTGTCGCATTAGAATAGCAATGAATTTTCTCTACTTTTTTAGATAAAAATTAGTTTGCAGTTCAAGAGAAGAAGAAGTTACGTTAACAATATTTTTTTATTTACTGCTGATTAGAATAATGTATTGATTACCGTTGAAAAAGCTTAAGTTATAGCTACATAAACCAAGTATATCATGTAGTGTTCTGAGAAAATAATTTTATCCTGTTATAACGGCTTGCAATCGATACATATTTCAAACAAACACAGTAAGCATTCATTACAGAGTATCATCAAAATCTATTAATAAAATTTTGTATTTTGCTAATGAGTTAACATGACATGTCTAGTGGTTATAAAATGGTTTCAACACTTGCCTGATTTTATGTTGGGTTAGAAAACTAGTTTGAAAGAAATAATCAATAAGTAGTTGTATCAAATATTTAATCATGCAAAGCGATAGTTATCCAAACAGTTTGAAAGCCTTTAACACGCATCGTATATTAAAACTTATTTTGAATAATTACGAATTGGAAGCCATTTTATGTTTGCAATCAAATAGGTCACGCAATTTTAATCGATAAAAGCAACAAAAGCATTTTCGTTGCAAATTTAATCTTCATTATAGATCTTCGTTGGCTTTCTATAGGGTATCTCGCAACTGTTCTTTAGGAATTTACGAAATGAAAGCAGAACGATAGCTCATTAAACTTGTTCATCTTTCCATATCCATAACTATTACATATATATCAAATTGCTAACTGCTTTCGACTGAAATAAAATAATTTCAGCGTTTTATTACCTTAAGACTTGAGTATAATTATTAAAAAAGGAGTATATTTATATGTCTATATTAAAATATCTTTCAAGTATAAGGTTTTTTACCTAGTGTTAGAATTTTATCATCCAGCTGAAAGTTAAACGCTTCTAAATTATGTTCCTAAAGGCTCAGTGTTAAATTTGATAGAAAAAGCAATTTGATGAATTCTGACTACTATTTCCTTCATCAGTGTAGTAAGAAAGCAAGATGTATTCAAGATCAATAATTTGTAATACCACTCTCATTTAATACAAAAGAACAAAGTTTTAGGTATTTTTTTCAAGTAAAATTGATTTCGAACGAGCAGTAGCATAAGATGATGTATTGCTATAACAAGCATTGACATCGCATGAAGAAAAATTGCCATAAATTGGGATTATGAACTTAAATACATTGCATTTTAGAAACATATCGTACAGTGTTTCTAACTAATGTAAATGAGGGACTGGTGTATCTCTCTATACTCTCTTCTTTTTATACTGAAATATCCCATCCGAGCAATGAACAAGGATTACATCAATAAAAATATTACGAACTCCACATTTAACTCTCGAAAATCAAGAAGAGTATTTATTGTGGATAATACATCCTGCCATGAAGTGGAAACCAATCAGATAATTAAAAATAAAGAATATGGATTATCGCTTAGATGCAGTGCTCAAGAAGATCTCCAAGGAAACAATGCACACAACTGTAACAAAGGAAATACATCACAAGAATATCAGTTTAAAAAGAATGGCTCTAATTCAAGTTTCGCAGTGGACGTTGGAGATTATGGAAGTAATCTTACTGAAAAAAATCTTACGTTCAAAGCTGTCGTAGCGATGTTTTTTAAAAGATCATCTATTTATGCTTTAAATCAAATTGCCAATTCTAAATCAACAGGGCGTAAATTATTATGGGGTATTATTATGATTGGAGGACTCTTTGGCTGCAGTTCACAAATATTACGCTACTTAGCAGCTTATGCCAAATATCCCGTAGTTGTTAATATTAATTCAATAAGTGAATTTAGTTTAACCTTCCCTGCAATTACTATCTGTAATTTTAATGCGATACGAAAACCTTTTGTATCTTGTTTCATTGAACAACTTAGTTATGAACTATGCAATGAAACCATGTCTTCGAATAAATCAGAAGTTGAATTCATGTCTCGTATCAAGCAACCTAGTTGTATTGAAAATATTAATAAGAAATTAAGTCCAGTAATTTTAAAAAGGGTGCAGTTTCTTACTATATATTCAAAATTGAATGCAGCAACCCGACATCATTATGGACATCAAAAGCCAGCATTTATCAGGTCATGTTCCTTCAGAGGAGAAGTCTGCTCACATGCTAATTTCACTTTATATCAAGACTCTATATATGGAAATTGTTACACATTTAACAAAGCCAATGAAAGCAAACCTCCGTTGAAGACTTCTGATATAGGGCCAGACTATGGACTGAATTTAGAATTGAATTTAGAAATCAGTGAATATATTTGGATGACGGAAAGAGTGGGGGCGCGAATTGTTATTCACGATCCATTCAACGAACCAGATCCACATGAAGATGGATTAAACGTAAGCCCTGGATTCGAAACGTCAGTAGCTATCTCTAAAGTCTCTTTCCGGAGACTGCCGCATCCATATAAAGACCAGTGCATCCATTATCAGCCAGGAAATAATCAACGGAAGTGTGAGATAGATTGCGTTAAGAAAATAACTTATTCCACTTGTTCATGTGCTATACCATTCTATGATAATGCAGACAATATCCGATACTGTGATTTTGATAATGATACAGAAGTTTGCTGTATGTACATTAAGAAAACTAAAGCTGAATATGACTGTCAGTGTTCGTTAGCTTGTGAAAATTCGCATTATGAGATGCAGATCTCGAGTGCTGTGTGGCCTTTAGACGTTTATAGGAATGTAAGATATAAGGAAAACAAAACAGGATCGGCAAATGGATTACTACAAGAGTCAGTATCAGAGGAAAAGCTTCGAAAAACTAGGCTTAAAGTGAATATTTATTACGACACTTTAGAGCACTTAATATATCAGCAGAAACCGATGTTTGAAGATTCTGAAGTGTTAAGTCAAATAGGAGGTCAGATGGGATTATGGCTTGGTCTCTCTTTAGTTGCCTTATTCGAATGCTTGGAAAACTGCTTTCTAATATGGAGATATCGAAAACAACATCAACTTTTATTATAAAAAGTAGTTTAAATCCTAAAAACATGAATATTAATTTTCCTTTAATTAATTTTTATATATTAGCAGTTTGTAATAGTCACATCATATTTCTTTTTGCTCACATAAATTTCTGAGAATTAATTATACACAACGGTTTTTTGAATTGCATCTTACCTGTAATTGTATTTCGTGTTAAAAATCTCTTTGTATTGCGTCAACATTTTGCTGAAGATAATAGTCATAGAATAAATTCCAAGTTTCTTATTTTTTCCTCGATAAGTTTTGCTTCGGCTTGAATAGAAGGATTCTGTGAATGATGCTGAAAGTAATGAACCAGTGTACTTCCTATTTCAGTACTCCCATTTCGGATTGCTTTAATTACATATGCTAGGCATGACCACCTAGTATCATATCATCCCTTAACCAGAGCCGGTGGAGGGTGAAGAAAGTTAAGCACGTGCTTCAACTACACAACTATATTCGATTAGCTGGTCAAACGAAGTTCAAACAAAATACGGCTGTTAAATTTTCAACGTTCGAAATATAAAGAAGCATTGTTTTAAGACATTAATATAAATTAGCAAAACTTTATTAACATTAATTGTATAATTTTTTAAGTATTTTACTCATTTTTGATATATTATTCATCTTCCGTGCTGTGTTAGCTATAAGTTTATAAAACGTTGTTAACACTATTTAGAATAATGAAAAAGCATTATATTTTTGACTTTTTTATTCTCATTGCTTATAGGGCCAATTGTTTGACTGCATTATCTTAACGCCGAAAGTAAAAAAATATGAAATATATATGGGTATTTATGCATATGCTTTCAAAAAGCATGTATCTGCCTTTAGCCTATCTCATTAACCCCTTAGACCAATATACATATGTATCCAATGTACCTATACCACCAATGTACCTATGTATGAAACTTTTTATTAATTGTATACTGAAGCATATATATGCACACGCCCTTGTTTGGCCACGTCAATACCACATATTCTCCATTAATATATTTCCGATGCAGCCCTTTCAGGAAGTCGCCAGGGTTGTGTTGTTCTAAATAGGTGCGGGTATCGGACGACACCCGATTTGTCATATTAAGCCGTCCGGGTGTCCGGGCCCTGCATTCACCTGTCACCTGTATCTGCCTTTAACAAAACACGCAAGTATTTATTAAATATTTATAAATGTATTTGGAAATGAAGGATTTATTCATTCATAAACTCTTGTGAAAGTTACTGTGAAGAAATCTAGTTATTAAAGAGATCTGAATTATAATGATTAAATATATTATGTAAATATATAATAACCTTAAATTTTAATTGTAAACATAAATTGAAATTCTATTGACAAGTACGTTTATAAAACTATTTAAGCAAGAATTGTTCGCACTGGAAAGCAGTTTATTAAAAGGTGTTGTGTGTTGTGGTAAAGCGTGATGATGAGTAAAGCTACGACATGCGTACTTAAGTAGTAAAGAATTTTTAGAATATGTATTATAAGGTATTTCTCCCCTAGCGATCCTTCGTGGTGTAGTTGTTCTGCACACTGGGCCGGTATTCCAGAGGTCCGTGGTTCGATTCCCAGCGAAGGCGTTGCTAATTTTTCATCTTTTCTGCTTCCAATTAACCTAATGACTCTGCAAGTGGCGCTCGAACTAAAAGGGTTGTGGATGATGATTCTCTGCACCCAGGATTTGGCGACTAGGTCCCCTAAAACCCTAGTCGCCCTTTAAAAAGGGGGAGTATATAAGGTATTTCTCCCACGTTCCTAGCGTGCCTTTGTGGTGTAACGGTAGCACGCTGGGCCGGTACTCCAGAGGTCGTGGTTCGATTCCCGGCGAAGGCGGTTGCATATTTTTCATCTTTTCTGTTTCCAATTAACCTAATGACTCTACAGTATTATTGAAATTAAGGGTAAAAGAATCTGATGAGTATTAAAAGAATTATTTTCTTACATTTTATTATAACTCAGTTACAAGTTTTAAATAATATTTAAACAAAAATCCTTTTTTTTTTTATTCCTTTTCAGAAATATTTAGATAAAGTTAAGTACATGGAAATCAGCAGCAATATTTAATGTATTTCGCTATTAAAATAAAAGGTGCTCTAATTTGAAATGAACCGAAGAGGGCATTAATTATAAATTGACTCTGATTTTTGATTTAAAAGATGCCTCAAAAGCTAAAAAATCATATCATATTTGAGAAAGTATATCAGGAAAAAGCTCTCTAAATAGAAAAGAAATGATGCGGAATTTTATTACTAATAATACAATAAACTTTGATCTTAATTTTTGTAATCCTTAACCAAATAAAATCGATTTAACTTGAATTTTTTTTAATGTATTTAACGCAAACTTGTGAAAATATTTCATTCAAATTAAACAGTTTTTGGCAAAATGTTCTGGGAAAAGTATAACACTTAATTCCGTTCAAAATGAAATGTTTAAAAATGTATTCTTTTCACATACTTAGGACTCAGAAATATTGTAGAAAAAAAAAAGTATTTGTTACGGATTTGGCATTTAGTTTGCTATTTTTAATAGAATTTTTATTAAATTATTTCATTTCCTCGTGCAATGCTGCACACGACTTATATGAAGAGAAAGTTACGCCGGAAAAATTAAAAATAGAGGACCGAGCGCATTTAATAAATATATATCTCGTAATTGTACGCTTTTGCTTTTCCAGAAAATTCCCGTACATTTAAAAAGCTTATGTAAGCGGCATGAAAACCCCTCTTCGTTAGTTAGTTGTTTTATGAATTTCGTTTAGAAAACTGCTGTTGTTTACTGTAGCAAATTCGCGGTGAAATCAGATTAGCTTTCCATGTTTTAAATTTAGTTCTGTTGAACGTTTGAGTAGTTTACAAGGTTAACTACTGGGAGATATTGCAATATTGTACGCATATCTGTGGAAATTTAAGCATTTTGTTTTTATTTGTTGTGATAATAATAAAATTTTATTCACTTTTCATAGGACTTGCGCATTCGATTCATTACGAACCCGTACGCACGCAACAATATACATTAATACGTATATTTATGACGTAATTACAAAATGTTTACATCCCATCATGCCAAAACCCGTTAATAAAATTAATGGCAAGTCTCGGAATGTTTTGGTCTCCACGAGGGGATCGCCACTGCTTCAAAGCAGTGCATAGGAAAAACCAATTACGACCTCTCCTCTTACTGCTTCCATGGTTGGAACAATTATCTGCTGGAAATTTGTATTCATAATGCTTTAAACAGAGCTTCCAAGAAAGGGAGGGCCCAACAAAATAGCAGAAATTGACGAAAACCTTTTTTTGTGAAGGGCGAAACGAAGCGGGTCGAATACTGATTGTTTGTTAAATAAAGAGGTCTCAATTGCTTCAAAATTTCATGAGAACGATTGGCGCTGCTTTTGAAGGGATCTCCACTCATTTTTATAATTGGCGGTAGCTAAATTTCACGGTCCACGGGTCACGGGCGTCACAGGTTCACTTAAATACCATCACCGGTAAGTATCGGTAGCGAAGAGACTAAATCCACTGAACACTGAATAGTTCGAACTTGCTGATACCACAGGAAACGGGGGGTGATGCATGTATGCTTTCTTACTTTATTCAAGTGTAATAGTAATTTAATAGTGTAATAGTACAAGCCAATTTCCATTATAATGCTTTCCACGAAAGGCCTGCTCTCAAATAGATTGATTCGTCAACTTTGTTTTAACGAATTAACCAAATCAAATCGAAAACTTATTTAATGATTAAATATATAAACTTATTTACTATCTGGATATATCAATAATCAATATGTTAATATAATCAATATGTTGTATTTTATATAATTTTTAGTCCAAAGGGGCTTTGTCCCTGAAGGACTATTGTTTTCGTTTTGCGATTTTGCGTCGGACTCATAAACGTCGGTTCACTTTTCAAACTGTTGCCACAAAATGTTAGTCTTGCATTATATTTGAAGAAATTAAATAATGAAAAATCTGCATAAATGATTGTCTATTTCTCGCATTGTGATAAAACAATGGTACATACAGCCATCGAATTTTGAATGACGAAATCCTACTGCGAATATGGGCATCTGAAATCCCAAATTTGGAATTTGTTTTATTATAGATTTTATATTTTGTAAAACTTTAACGAATTTTTGATTTACAAACTCAATGCTTTAAAAGCGAGAAATGGCAACGTTATATAGAAAAAAAAAATACTTTTATCTCCAGCTCGCGAGACTGTGTATATCGGAAATTCTAAAGATATGCTTAATTTAACATTATTTTGCGATATTGCTCTTGAACTGAATTTTATGGTTTAAGTGCAAAGAACATGATATTTAATAAATAAGGGTAACACTCAAAACGTTAAAAAAACGCCCCTTTGGACGTAATTTAAAATCTGAAACATTTCAGTTTTTTTTTTTTTTTTTTTTTTTTATCATTTTATTATTTAGCATTTTTATTACTGCGTCAAATTTATAGAGGATTTCAAATGATAAATCGTCGCAAGAGGCTGAAAATAATAACATCTTAAAGCAAATTAATTTAAACATTTTTTAATATGTTATTTCCGTTAAATCTCATATCGCTATAGATAAATCTTCTCTACATATAATAAAAGAAAGAGTCTGTCTGTGTGTGTGTCTTTCGTTCGCGTTGCGCGTAAGCTAATAGACGGCTACGAAATTTGGTACATAAGTGCATCTAAGACAAGAGTCAATGCACCTCGAAGCGATTTTTTCGAAATTCAAATTCGAATTTTTTTTTTTTTTTTTTTTTAATTATTTTATATTTTGTGACGAAATCGCGTGATTTTGAGACATAATTTTGTGACGAAATCGCGTGATTTTGAGAATGGGCTATATGAAAGCGAGATTTTACTATACACACTCCATTTTCACATCGTCATGAAACGTAGGCACTTAGCTATTTTACGAACCTAAAATAAATTTCGTGTTTCAATAAATCGAGTAAATACGAATTTATTTAACAAAGAGAGCTTAACACCTTTTCAACGGGATTTTTTCTTAAAAAGTTTATTTTTAAAAGTGTACAGTTTATTTTTCTTTGATTTTTGAACACGTTAAACTTTCATCCTTCCGACTGCTTTTACAAAAAGAATTTGGGGAAAATGATAATATTTTTTTTTTTTTTTTTTTTTTTTTTTAATTAAATGAAGCTTCCGAGTACACTTCTCACATCTCACATCTTTAAAAATGTGATTTTGGCAACAACTTTTCTGTCTTATTGTTGTTGATAGATTTTTGATGAAATCGCATCATTTTGAATAGTTTCATTCTTTTAGAAATATGGGTTTGGCAACAATTTTTCATCGAATTTCTTATGTCACTGTTTTTAAGAGATTGGCATATTTCATTGTCATATATATATATATATATAATACATTTTTATTGAATTTTTTTATAAAGTTGTTCTGCAGAGTAAAAGTCTGCGCGGAATTTTATGTTTTTTTAGTTGCTTTCATATTACTTTTTGCTTATTTCATTGTTTGTAAGATATTGAAAAGTTTTGCATGATTTTTTTTTTTCTTCAACTGAAAGTTGGTTAATTTTTTATTAAAATAATTAATATTTGTATTAAGGGATATAGCTCATTTCATTGTAATTTTTTCTCTTGACAATATAAGATAAAATATCATTAATTATACTTTGCTTTTCAGAATTTTTTGTTTTTTGTATTCTTTTATGTTATTTACAGCTCATTTCACTGTTTTTAAGAAATTGAAAAGTTTTGAGTGATTTTTTAGGAAACAAAATTAACCTCCTTTATACCATTTGAGTTCTTAAGATTTTGCAAAGGGAAGTTGGTTAATTTATTTATTAGGATAATTAATATTTGGGTAAAAGCGCAGAATAGGCTGCATCAACAAAGTTCAGTAGGAGGAGCTGTGTGACGTCCATAAATGGGTGGGACTAAGCTTATGACGTCACAATGTAGTCTCCATGGACCTTATAAGGTCCATGGTAGTCTCGCATTTACACTACGTGTACTTTCTATTTTCTCTTAAAAATAACAATAATAAATTTTTTATTATTGCAAATTAATATCAAATTCTTTACTTTTGATTTACGTTTATAACATTTAAGCTTAGGCGTTACTCATAATAAGTATAATAAATTGTTGATATTTAAAATTACCATGATACAGTGAGCGAATTCTACCAATTATTAAAACGATAAACAACGTCGCAGTCTCTAATACTTGTAGAGCTTCAACGTTTTCAAAGATTTTTATTAAAACATTTATAAAATAATAAAAAAATTAAATTCATATTGTGGAACATTTCAATTTTCTCATTTTTACAAATTACCTTCTTGCTACGTAACGACATAATTCCTTACATACCAATAATTAGACAATTTTCATTATTTTCTAAAAATTTTAAACTTTACATTTAATAAAAAAAGAATATTTTTTATTGCATATGAACATCATTACACAGCTTTCATATCAGTTTCTAAAATTCCTAAATCACGCCATATTCTGTGTAGGCATACTAGAATTCTACGCATTAATAAATAAAAAAATCTAATTTCTCAGAATGAAAGGAAATAATATAATAAAATAAATACTACAATCTTGGAACACAAAGCAATGCTTCACGTACGCACACACCACATATTATCAATGAAGTCATATTATCAAGTGCAATTACCATACCAAACACTACGTATTAAAATATGAGGTAAACGTTACTTCAAGGGTTAAAGTTTACAATTTTGCTACTGTTGAGTAGATCATCGGGCTATCGATATATATCGTAAGTCGGAAAGCGTTATAAACATATCAAAACCAAAAAATTAAAAATACAATTTAAATGAAAAATGATATCTTAAATATAATTCACAATTAAAACAACAATACAAATTTTAAATACGCAAACGATATGTTAAACATTCCACATAAATAAAGTTACATTACTGCTCGGCATTACACACAACCTCGTTTTCCCTTTTACACAACGATCCGTATTCGCTTGAAAAACATCAAAGAATTCCAAAAACTCGGTGTCCATGTGCTCATCCATCTAGTTTCACTTAACGAAAAATCAGAGAATTGCTCAAACTCGGCATTTCGCACCACATTGACTTTGCCTATGTGCACATCGATCTATTTTCACTTTAAAAAAAAAATCCAACAGTTGCACAAAATCGGCATCGCGCACAACCTCGGCATTGCGCACCACATTGGCTTTGCCCATGTGCACATCGATCTATTTTCACTTAAAAAAACATCCCAGAATTGCACAAACTCGGCATCGCGCACAGCATTGGCTTTGCCCATGTGCACATCGATCAATTTTCACTTAAAAAAAAAATCTCAGAGTTTCACAAACTCGGCATTGCGCACCACTCAAAATCGTCTATACGTCTCAAAACCGTCTCTCTAGTAGTTTCATATTTGTTCCACAAATTGGGCATTTATACGATATTGCAATCAAACTTTTCTCCATACACCACTCAATAACGCTCTTTTTGCCTCTTCGCTCCAACTGATTAAAAAAATCCAGATTCAGATACTCATCCATTCTGCAGTAAGAACCGATTTTGACACACTCATCAATAATCAAAACATTCTTTAAGCAAAAGAATGCTTTTCTGCATTTTCAGAAGTTACGGTTATAATTTTTAACTCATGCATTCAATATTTTCAATCGTTTGGTAATGATCGTTTTCAATCGTTTGGTATCTTAATAACATATTTGTCAGAGATAATTCGTTGCGTTAAATGCTAACACCACCACACACAACACAAAAGTAGATTTATAATTAAAAAAAATCTCGCGCAGAACATTATAAACCTACCATTTCAACTCAGTTAAAACTTCATTTAAGTTTTCTTTAAATACGAAGCTATAGCATACTTATAACTTGTTTTTAAGGAGAGGCGTAACCAATATTACGTCATAAAAAGGCGTGTCCAAGTATAAGAGAAGTAAACACAGCATCCACTGATGCAGCCTATTCTGCGATTTAGCCAATATTTGTATTAAGGGATACTGCTTATTTCATTCTAATTTTGTTATACGTAACAACTTTTTTTCTTTTAATGAAGTTGTTCTGCAGAGTAAAATTCTACTCAGTTTTTAAATTTAACGTTTGGTGTTCCTTTAGCCATTTTTCCGGTACATTTAAGAGCCAGACGAAGGCTTAAATAATACATAAAAATCTTCAAACGACTGTAGCAATGCATAAAACAACAGTCTAAAGAGTAACCTGTATCCTAATGCCGGTCAAAGTTCCAGCAGCGTGGGTGTTCCCACGGTTTTTTGAATGTGTAATGTAAATGGGAATCAGACCCCTTAGATTATTTTCTATGAAGGCATTCTTTCCTTAGACAGATAGCTTTTGCGTATTTAATGTCCGGGTATGAATTAAACGAGAAAACAATAAAATAGGAATTGTCACTATCTGTTTAATTTTTTAAATCATGATACTTCTGGATTTTAAGCAGCTACAAAAGATATAGTTTAGACAGTTTTTTTTTTAAAGATATAGTTTAGATAGATATTTATAGTTTAGATTTTTTAAAGACATGTGAATGCAATTTCACACCGAATCGATGACAGTTTGATCGAATTTATTTTACCAAAAGAAACACTTTACAGTACTGGAACTTTCCGCAAAAACACTCGTACAGCTCTTCTTAGCATGACAAGACACAATCCAGAGTTACCACTTCAAACTACTAAGAATGTTAAATTCAACCCAACGCAAAGCGTCTGTAAAGAGCGAAACTCGTACGGAGATATCTGAGTACTTCGAAGTCAACCTGGATGCTCTTCCCGATCGCATATTTCACAAGTGCACATCAGCGTAGCCACTGAGGGAGGGGTTTCGAAAATAGACCAATGAGCTTCTATCGCTCTTGTGACGCTAAATCTTCATGCATGTGAGCGTTCGCGATTTTTATCACGCAGTAATATTTGGATTGATGTTTACGGCATATTATCGCTCTTTACATCGGAAAAAATGACTCAAGCTACAATTAGTCTCGAATATTATGCATTCACTAACACCTGTGGATTAAGAGAATTCAAGCGTATTTTTAATTGAGCATATTTTTCACATATATATTATTCACATATTTTTAAATGAGTTGAGAAGGACTGAAAGTGTTACAATGAATCTAGTGTTTTCTTATTTCAGTGCTTGCATTCTTTTGGTTTTTAAGGTGTAAGATTCACAACACATATTTTGCTTGATCTGATTATATCCATTGTTAACATTAAAAGCTACATGTGAATAAGTTGAATATATTCGTTGTGAATAAGATAAATTCATTCTGTTTGATGAGAATTTCTTATGTAAACAGTACATTTAAGAGTGAGCAGTTATTAAATGTGAAATTTAACACACTAAATGAATACGAATGCAAATTAGTAAAGTTCACTTTGAATAAAATTCTGCATTGGCTATTATTATAGAACATCTTTTTCATATAGACTGCAATAAAAAGTGCTGACTTCTATTTACATATATAATTGGTTTAAATATTTTTCTCGCGTGCGTACTTTTATGTAAAGATAGCATTTGGGCTCAGATGTTAATTACATATTTCTTTCTTCATTTTATTTACCACTTATTAAATAATATTTCACATGGATACTTTTGCAGAGTATCCAACATTTGTTCGTATTTATTTCAAATTCTTTCAACCAGGTAGTGAAATCTTCACTATTGCTTATATTTGATCTAACTTCGCAATGAAATTTTTCAGAAGAAATCGACTATGCTTTTGTACAGAAACTCGCATGACAAAATATTTTCAACCATCTTGCTTCATTCTTAAAGCACGCGAAAGGTCATGTGATATGACAGAAATATTACTGGATTCCCATTGGTCCATCCTAGAAGCCACTCCCTTGGTGGCTACACAGATGTGCACTTATGAAATATGCTTTCCGATCTTATAATTTTCCCCTTGGCCGCCGAGAAATCTCTAATACATTCCATTTCTCTAACTTACTGGAAGACATATGCGGTTGCAGTTACATATAAGGGTCGGATCCAGTTACAGTTATTCATAGAAATCAATTACGGTACTGTTCCGGTGCACTGGAACAGAACAACTCAACCTGACTCTGACTCGCTTTTAGCATCATGCCAAAGAACATTAATTCAGTTGAACAGTTGGACAAACGATCACATTCGCAAGGGAGCTAGAATGTTGTCAATTTTTCATTATTTTTGTTCTCGCATCTTCAACTTTTATATCTCATTTTCTTGTTTATACATAGATATTGTGCAACTACTTAATATAAGTTTAAAAAGAGGATGTGTATCCAATTCATTCACATTACATCGCAACACGTACTAATTATAGTCACACAGGGACTGGACCAAATGTCACCAAATGTTCACCAAGTTTGGCAACTTTCGGAGATTTGTCTCCAAATTTGGAGACAAATATTAAGCTCCAAACCAATCGCCAATTTAGTGAGATAACCATTTACTCTATATCTCCCGCCTCCCATGCCTTCATGGTGTAGGGATCAGCACACTCGGGGCGTATTCGAGAGGTCCGTGGCTCGAACCCCTGCGAGGACATTGCACATTTTTCATCTGTCTTGCTTTCAGAAAATACCTAATGTCTTTACAATGGCGCCCGAACTGAAAAAAGGGGATCGATGATGATTCTCCACCACAAAGATTTGACGATTGGATCAACTAATCCCCAGTCCGCCTATAAAAGGGACAGTAGATAAAGTATTTCTCCCGCCTCCTTTCCATGCCTTCGTGGTGTAGTGGTGAGCTTACTCGGTCCGCATTCGAGTCCCGGCGAGGGCATTGCGCATTTTTCATCTCTCCTGCTTTAAAAAAATACCTAATGTCTCTACAACTCTAAGTTCAATAGACTTCCCCCTGCAATCTTATTTTTCAGGCAAAACTTCGGTTTTTCAGACTTTTCACGTTACATTATATAAAATTCATAAAAACGTAAATTAAATAATGAAATAGAATTTAATTTTTTTTTATGATTGTGCATTGTTAAAGGCAAGACAAGTTAATTATTAAATAAAATGCTTGAACACATTTAGTGCAATGATTTTTTAGATTAGTTACATTACTATTTACACTATTTCAGAGTTATTTGTTATTTAAGGCATTTTATAAAAGGCATTTTTAATCGTCTTTATTTTAAAATTATAACTTTTATTTACACCATTTTTCGAATGTATAAAGGCACGATTAAAAATATTATCAGATTTATTTTAAACAGTTACATTTGTGAAAATCTGTATATATACAATTAATTTGACTTTATATCGCAGCAAAAATTTATCTCTTTGTCTTAAGTAAAAAAGTATGCAGACATAGCTGTGCTCTTAATAGTGAACTATATCTTATTGCCGACCGTTTAGATTTCATAACCCTCCAACGGCTAGGTAACGCAGGCCAAAAAATAAACTCTTTTGCAAAAAAATCGAAGCACTAAGAAGGACTTTTGCAATCGTGACGAAATTTGATATGCAAAAACATCTAGATGGAACATGCAAATGATCAAAGTTTCAAGGCAAATGAACAGAAATTGCGATCATAGCGCACATTTCTAGTGCGCAATTCGTAGAGTATAAAAACCAGTAACAGAGGCGGAAAATTTGTCTTTTTTTGTTGCTGCCCTTACAGACAACTAAATGACTTTGAACGGGTCATATTGTAGGATTGCGTGAAGCTGGGTGGTCGTACCGAGCAATAGGCCGCCACCTGCAGCGTACAGACACTGCTGTGCAAAGATGTTGGCAGCAATGGTTGCTACAAGGAAATTGCCGACGAAATGAAGGCTTTGGAAGGGCAAGGGTCACAATTGCGATGTAAGATAGGATGATTGTTCGTCAGGCTCGAACCGCTCCAACGGTATCGTTGTCGACTATTCAACACACTACAGCCACGTCTATACCTCCCGGGGTACCGTCCATCATCTCACAGCGCTTGTATGAGGCGGGGTTACGCTCACAAAGTCCTTTAAGACGTTTGCCTTTGACCCCCAACATCAGCGGAGTCGTCTGGAGTAGTGTCGCAGCCGATCATCATGGCTGCCATTCAGACTTGCATCGTATAGTGTTCAGCGATGAATCCCACTTCACTCTTGAAGCAGATGTTCGTGTTTGAAGAAGACGGGGCCAGCGGTCCCAATCAACCTTTGTTTTAAAGGCATACAGCCATAACCTCGGGTGTGATAGTGTGGGGCGCTATTTACCTTTGTTTTACAAAGGCATACAGCCATAACCTCGGGTGTGATAGTGTGGGGCGCTATTTCTTGTGACAGCAGGTCATCTTTAATCATCATCTGTACATCTTTAACAGCTCAACGATATGTTGATACTATCCTTCGGCCGGTTGTATTACCCTACATAGCTCATCATCCTGGGGCCATTTTCCAACAAAATAATGCCAGGCCACGTACGTCGCATATCTCTGGACTGTTTCCGTGCGGTTGATACTCTTCCTTGGCCAGCAAGATCACCAGATCTTTCACCAATCGAGCATGTCTGGAGCATGGTAGGCCGTCAGATTCGGGCACTACAAAATATCGCAGATCTGGAGCGACAACTGATGAATGCCTGGCAGAATGTGTCGCAGGATGACATTACGAACCTCTACCACTCCTTGCCTTGACGAATTCAAGCATACATTGCCTCTAGGGGCGGTTCGACCAACTATTAATTTGAACACTCAGTGAGTGATTGTGAGCCGTGAACAGGTATTATGACCTTGATTTTTTAATCATTCTATTATCTGTGTATGAGCTATACATATATTCAATTTCATCGGTGAGTGAGTGAGTGACTGATTATGGCGCAAAAACCAGAGATGATTATGACGCGCCAAACACAAGATGGGATGATTACAATTGATGTCATTAAATTTCAATAAATAAAAACAAGTAGATAAATGTATCAAATCCAGAGGATGAAGTCAGATAAACACAAGTTAAAAGCACATATTAAAATTCAAGACACAGTCTTCAAAATAAATTACATTAGGTAATAAAAGCCAATCTCTTTTAAATAATAAAATAAATTACAATTGACCTCTCTTCCGATTAAACGGTCAAGAGGTAAGTCACAGCTATTAAAATATTTCTGGCGAAGACTATTAAAACATGGACACTCAATTAAAATATGACGAACAGATAAACAAACATTACAGTTAAAACAAACAGGCTCATTTTCAGCTTTGAGATCAATTTCATAAAAAACAACCACTTCCTTCATGGTGCTTCGATTTGTTTTTGCAAAAGATTGCATATATATATATATTTCTACCTACTACTATTATTTCATATTTTTTGCAGCATTATGCGCAAAATTTTTAAGACCAAATAGGTCTTACGTCTAATTACTTGTTAGCTTTACATTTTCTTTTTCAATTAATATTCCTTTTAGCAGCCTCGAAGGTTAAAAGTTTCAATAAGTTTGATAGTTTAGGTGTATTTCAATTTCACTTTTCAAGCTTTAGCTTTTAAGTTACCG
Organism: Stegodyphus dumicola; assembly: GCF_044657685.1. Lineage (NCBI taxonomy): Eukaryota > Metazoa > Arthropoda > Arachnida > Araneae > Eresidae > Stegodyphus > Stegodyphus dumicola. The sequence goes on along the minus strand of NC_140773.1, from coordinate 212,029,741 downwards.
GATACTGTTTACAGTTCCACTTTCACGATAGGTTAGTCTCCCTTCCAAAAAACACTGTAAAGCAGGCTAGCTCCCTCTTTACTTTCATTCACAGGCTCAGATCAATCATATAGAGATAATTAAATGAAGCAACATGCTTTGAAAAACTTGTAAGGCTAATGCTACTCCACTTCCTACCAAAACTAATAAGACACAATCACTATAAAAGAACTCACAATTGTATCTACCAAATCACCTGTAAAGAATGTTCTCTCACATATATAGGTCAAACAAAAAACCCTCTTAACCTCAGAATTAATAACTATAGGTCTCATATTAAAAAATTTTAAAATAACAGCAATAATCTCACAAAAAATAGTCAGCATACAGCAATTCTCGAGCATTATAATATGCATAATTTTGATAACATAGAAATTACTGTGCTTGATATTGTACCGAATACTAAACTTAGACTATTTAAGGAGTCCATCTACATACTTCAAGAAAAGTCACTTTATCCTTACGGACTAAATGCATATCTGAGTCACACCACCAATAGACAGACAGAAGTCTCAATATATGGACAATTCAGATTTTTTAGCAATATAACGACCAGAGGAACCAGAGGAGGTAATTCCAAACACAAAAAAATTTTTTCTACACAAGATCTGAAATTAATAATTAAAAATCTTCATTCCTTCCTTGAACATAAAGAATTTGCTAAGAATGCCATTAAACTACTACATACATTTAAGAATGCTACTTTATGGAATCTGATTAAAGTAATGGATCAACATTTTCAATGTTTACAAATCATTAAAGACCTAATTATTGACTTCTGCAATTTTAAACTAAAAAATAGCAATTTTTTTCACAAAAAACTGTTTTGTACGGTACAATTCAAACACCCTTCTTACGATCAACTAAAAATACCTAGCATTTTTAAAAAATATTAACACTTGCTTCCTGAACAACAACTGCAAATTAAGCCTTGCTTTAAATTTGAAAAGAACTTAGGTCAACTCGTTATCAACCACCACGAGATACAAGAAAATAGCATGTGTAATTGCCAACTACCTCTTTACCAAAAATATGTCGATCCTTTCCACCAACATGTTATTACAGGAGATCTTAACATCACTGAAGACTTAGAATTGCGAGCCCTTTTACAACTTGGAACCAAATTTCGTCCTACTTTCAGTATCAATAAACATTTTTGCCTCAAACAATTCAATCAAGATCTTGATAAATTTATCATCTTAGTTAGTAATAAATCCAATTTACCTACTAGTACTTTTCTTGAATGGAAAGCTGCACTGATTAAAGAATTTCAACATTTACTTTTCCAGACACCTTCTTTCAACTCTCTACACAATAAGAAACGACTCTATGATCTAATAAAAAAACTACAAGATAATTTTATCATTACAAAAAATTGACAAAGCTAGCAACAATTTTAGTGTTATTTGAAAAAAGTTTTACTTCGACCTTCTGCACAAAGAACTAAATAGTAATGGCACTTACCAAAAAATTACCACCAACACCAAAATTCTTATCAATAAATTTAACGCACTACATAAGATACATCCACGGAACTATAATAACAGATTTGCTAATCTCTATGCCCTTCCAAAATTTCATAAGTCTCCTATTAAATTCAGGTTCATTGCCAATAGTACCAAAAGTTATCTTAAAGAAATAGATTATCTTTTTGCAAAAAAACTTCGTTTAATACGTGACTTGATTAATAACTATGATTTTCAGGGTCTGCATTGCAACTGGATGATTTCAAGTAACGAACTCGTGATTAAGACAATTAATTCAATTCAAATAGACCATATACAATGCTACGATTTCGAGAACCTTTATACTACCTTACCACTTGAAGAAATTTATACCAGCTTACTTGCTCTACCAGATATAATTCCACAGATTTCGACAATAATTGATAACGAAAAATGGCAACTTTATCTTACGAGCGTGCTTTTCAATAATTTTATTCTCTTTAACAATAGCATCTTCAAACAAATTCAAGGAATCCCAATGGGGGGGGATTTTTCGAGCGCTGTGTGCGAATTATTCCTTTTCACAAGAGAATTGACCTTTTTCCGTTCACTAAACAAAGAAGAACATAAATTTTACCAACACATATATCGTTACATTGATGATATCATAGCCTTTAACAACCATAACAAAATAGAAGCAGCTAATATCTACCCAACTAGCTTAAAACTAAATAATACAAATACGGTGCAAAATAATGTAATATACCTTGACCTAAATATTATTGATTACAATTTTATTAAAGTCTACGACAAGAGGAGAGAATTCACTTTTTCTACACTAAAGTTAACCAACTGGAATTCTAATATTTCCAAAAGAATCATTATTAACACAATTTTTTCACAGCTATTAAAAGAGTATGTAATACTAGAGAACACTTACAAGAAGAAATACTTTACTTCGTCACAATTTTGAAAAATAACCAAATTCCTCATAAAATAATTAAAAATACCTTAAAAAAAGCTGGCATTAGCCTTACCAATTTTTAAATAATTTGTTTTGGATAATGAAATTTTATGCTTAAAGCCCATGGGAAGGTATAAAGTGGATGGCTGATTCAGATTATCTAATGTAAAAATTGTATAAATGTACAGATTGTTCTCCTACATACATTTTCTTTCCTCCAAAGATTTTGGCACTATACTTTAATACTATTATTTAATAGTTTTAAATTACTTAGAAAGCCAAACTCTACTTTTATTAACAAATCGGGCCTTTTCATTTTTCATAGTAGCTTGACCACCCTCTAGCTTGAAGAATGACGACTTTTATTAACAAATGACTTTTTCCAATTTACTCTTTCTTTTGTGGCCAAAAATAAGTAATTTTAGCTGAATTAGCCATTTTCACTTATTTTTAGCAGTTTTGTTCTTCTAAAAACTTGACTGACGCCATTTTGAGTTCTTTCCGTGTCTTTTCTCGTCTGTCACAACCTCAATAAAAAAGGGGGGGGGGGACAAGAATTCCCGCCAAACTACAATCTCAGCCCATTGGCCTATGCAGTTTTTATTGTTTCGCCCAACTACATCACTCGACGAAAAGGAAGGATGGATGGGCACGGAGGGGTTTTGCACAATTTTCCAAAAAATTTTTCGGATGCAAAGGACGGCACCTCTCAGATCAGTTTATTCGTTTCTATTGTCTTTTTTTTTTTTTTTTTTTTTTGGTCGTAATAAGACACTGCGGCGTTTGTTTTCTTGCAAATTTAATTGCATTTTAATTTGATTACAGCACCATTCTCTTTATAAAAGTTCTATCTTCTTTAAGGTTTAAAGGACCAGCCCGTACGTTGTTGTAATTTTTTGACTAATAGCAGACCGCTATTTATTTTATTTTATTTTGATTTTGATTTTAATTTTTCATTGCTCGGAGTTGCAATTGCTTTTAACACCCTAATGTGTGTTTCAGCGGACACGTCGGGATAAAGGAACAGAGCAGTGAAGCTCCAAAAAAGGATTTATTCCAAAAAAGTATATTCGGGAATACTAATGTTCTTTTATTAAAATTTTTTTCGCATTAAACAAGAGCTTCAATGGTCTGTTTCGGCGAAACGCGTAATGGTACTTAACCTAGTTCGACAATCAGTTTTTTTCCCTTGAAAAGCCAATTGAGAGTACGAGTGGGTTAATTTACCATTTTCCGCTATGTAATTATTGTGTTTTGTTTTGTTGCAATTTATGTTTCCTTTTAATTTTTACCTTTTATGTATTGGCATTTTTTCAGTCTATATTTTTATATGTATTTACTTTTCTTATATATATTTTTTTCCGTCAATCTATTTTTCATGTGAGTTAACTTTTCACATATCACAACGGTCAGATTTTTTCGTGCATTAGCATGTCTTCCAGCATTAATTTTGGCAGTTTTTACGGTTAATTTTACAGTTTTTTCCAGTTTTCCAGACAAATTTCTTTTTAGTTTATACTTTTGTAATACAGCGTTAAAATATTTCGTGGAGCTACAACTCCTGGTAACTTTTTAGCAAGATCGCTGCAATGTTTCTACCTACTACTATTATTTCATATCTTTTTGCAGCATTATGCGCAAAATTTTTAAGACCAAATAGGTCTTACGTCTAATTACTTGTTAGCTTTACATTTTCTTTTTCAATTATATATATATATATTTACTAAAAAATATTGATGAATTGATTATATTATCTCCTAAGTTTAATTATAGTAGAATTATCTTAAAAGAGTGAATCTATACTAGTAAGTTATATTGTGAAAGATGTTTTGAAGGTAAAATGTTAAAAATGTTTTAACGGGGACTCGAATTAAATCATGAATAACAAAATTTCAATGTAAAAGGAATAAATTAAAGACAGGAATTAAATTAAATGCATGTAATAAATGTCGTTGATCGGAAATTAGTTGACTTTTCAAGGGGAACAAACCAACTCCTGTTCAACGAACAGTAATTAATAAATAAATACGAAGGTGTTTCGTCTTTACTCGAGCAATAAGGCTGAGCCAAACCGGCATTTCAGATCAGATCAAATATTTCCGTGAATAGAAGGGATTATGAGCCAATGCTGATATTCAAAGAACTTATTCCTATTAAGCATTTTAGCCAATTCAATTTTGAGTGAAAAAAACAATTTCTGCATTAAATTTCTATAAAGCTCGAGTAACCGTCCCCCGATACTCTCGTGTTTATGCATTTGAGTTCAATATTATTTTTAAAAATTAAGCATTGGAAATTGTCATTATGAAATAGAATTCAAAGTTGATGATATAAACATTAGAAAATTACAAAATATAAGATAAATAATGCAAACTTTGCAGAAACAAATCAAAATAATATAAAAATAAAAATTATAATAAGAAAAGTGAATGTACATGAAGATATAAGGGCCAGAAAAAGTATTAATTAACTTATGTACTTTCTAGTGGGGAGTGGGCAAAGTGTTCTCTTTGAGTCTGACTCAGAAGTTATATTTTCGCGCATTAAGCTGCTGAAAAAGTATCAGTAAAGACGTAAAGTAAGAACTTTAGAACCAATTTTTCACAAAGACAAAAATTTAAATTTATAAGTAATCAATTTGAAATAATCCTATAAATGCTAAAAATTAATTTAATGTTAAAATCAAAACACATCAAACAAACAAAACCCCGTTTCAAAAATTCAATGAAATTTAGAGAAAAAAGAACATAATAGAAGAGGAATTCAATCAACTTCAATGCTAGGATGCTTCGATTTTTTTGCAAAAGAGTGCATATAGTTTTTTTCCCCCCCTACTAAATTAAAATATTTTATAGCTTACGTAGTTACGTGCACGTAATTACGTGAATGCTCAGCGCAAAGTACATAATGTGCTGTTCAGTTCTAGAGTGCAAACCTTTATGTTGGCCAAACACGTTTACTACGTTATCGCACCTTTGACCTATATGCGATCTTGAATATTTATGTCTAACAAATTTAATTGATCCAATAATAGGGTTTTCATTGATACACCAGTGTGAGAATATTTATGTAAAGGGGTAAAAATCTTTCAGATTTTATATGAAGCCCAAAAGGTTATCTTTTTAACATTTTATGTGTTAACTTTATTTATTAAATATCATGTTCTTCAAAATTCAGTTCAACAGCAAGATCACAAAATATTCATAAACAGCATATCTTTAGAATTTCCGATACACAGTCTCGCGCGTGGCCGGTCTAAGAAAGCCATAAGGCGAGCTAGGGCTTACCAGGAGGGTGGACCGCGCCATACCTATCTACCTACACAGTCTCGCGAGCTGGGGATAAAAATGTTTTTTTTTTTTTTTTTTTTTCGTACAGGGTTGCCATTGCTCGCTTTGAAATCGTTGAGTTTGTTAAAAAAAATTCGTTAAACTTTCCAAGATTTGAAATAGATAATAAAACAAATTCAAAATTCAAAATTCGGGCTTCCAAGTGCTCATGGTCAGTTAGAGGACTACGTTATTCAGAACTAGATAGCTCTAGGTACCGTTATTTTTTCACAATGTGAGAAACATTCATGCATTCATGCAGATTCTTCATCATATAATTTCTTTAAATATAATAAATGGCCATAATACTTGGTGGCAACAGTTTGAAACGTGAACCAACGCAGAAAGTGAAACGACGCAACGTGCCGTTTTGAGACAAATAGACAAAATAGACAAAATAGACCTTTTTGTCTAACGCCCGTGTGGGCTAAAAAAAAGCTTTGCACATTAGCAGTTGTCTAATAAGTATCGAAAAATGATAGTAAATTGCTTTTCATCTGTTGTGAAATCAAAAGTTATTGCCTTTGATTTAATTTCAGTTTTAAAAATGTTCATTATTTTTATGTTATGCTAGCTCATATTCATGGAAAAATTATTGATATTAGTACTTCATATATACTGACGATGATAAATAATATACAATTCCATTTTACCCATGCTAAAAATTCCCCAAATTCAGCGAAGATACAGCTGTTAGTAAGAAATACTATTTATCATCCTCACGAAATGCAGTGAAAGTTTTCACAAAAAATTTTAGTGTTACGTTCATGATTTGAAATGTGTTTAAACACTAGTGTAAATAAGTAGCTCCTGAGTTCAATTTTATTGTTTTATCAGTTATTGTGGTGATGTTATTTAAAAATATTATCATAAATATTTAATTACATAAATTATAAATATTTTTTCTTTACTTTTCAATTTATTATTATTATTTCATTTTAGAAATTTTCAAATTACCGGCTTTACACATGTATTTTATTTGTCTATTGGCTAATTCGGCACTGAATTGATTAAAAAAAATAGTGTGTCCTAAATTCTTCTATTAAATTCCTCTAATAAATCTAATTTTGCCTTATTGTCAGTGTCCTACCACTAATGCTGACGGTAATCCAGAAGAGGTTTTCTGAGACTGGAAACATCTTGATTTTATATTAAAAAGAACGAAGAGAAAAAAAAAAAAATGTGTATGGTGTGGACGCAGTCATCTGATCAAAGTTTATTGTTGTTGTGACTTATCTCATTTGTCTGATGGTAACATCAGAACAAGCCTACGAAGTTCATCGGGGCAAGGAGCGCAAGATTTCGCCTGTCGTTGGCAAGAGCCCTGAGCATCATACAGATGGTAGTACGACTTTGCTCAGTTCCGCCCCCATTTTTGATGGAGAGCACCCCGGGGGGGTGACGAATCCGAGGATCTCCCAACCCTCTTCCCCTACAGCCAACCTCTCGAGAGAACTTTCGGCTTGCCGCATGTTTAGAATGAACCCATGCCGCACAGATACTATAGATTTACAAACATCCGTGTCTCCTCCAGGATTCTGACCTGGACAGTTCGGAACGGCAGTCAGCGTCGCTAAACACTATCCGGCGATTTTATATATATATATATATATATATATATACACTGAAGTGACAAATATCATGAGATACCTCCTAATATTTTGTCGGTCCTCCTTTTGCCCGGCGAATTGCAGCAACTCGACGTGGCATGGACTCAACAAGTCGTTGGAAGTCCCCTGCAGGAATATTGAGCCATGCTGCCTCTATAGACGTCCATAATTGTGAAAGTGTTGACGGTGCAGGGTTTTGGGCACGAAGTGACCTCTCGATGATGTCCCATAAATGTTCGATGGGATTCATGTCGGGTGATCTAGGTGGCCAGATCATTCGCTGGAATTGTCCAGAATGTTCTAACCAATCGCGAACAATTGTGGCCCGGTGACATGGCGCATTGTCATCCATGAAATTCCCATCGTTGTTTGAGTACGTGAAGTCCATGAATGGCTGTAAGTGATCTCCAAGTAGCTGAAGGTATCCATTTCCAGTCAATGATCGGTTCAGTTGCACCAGAGGACCGAGTCCATGCCATGTAAAAACAGCCCAGACCATTATGGAACCACCACCAGCTTGAACAGTGCCTTGTTGACAACTTGAGTCCATGGCTTCGTGGGGTCTGCGCCACACTCGAACCCTACCATCAGCTCTTACCAACTGAAATCGTGACTCATCTGACCAAGCCACGGTTTTCCATTAGTTTAGGGACCAACCGATATGCTCACGAGCCCACGAGAGTCGCTGCAGGCGATGTCGTGCTGTCAGTAAAGGCTCTCGAGTCGGTCTTCTGCTAGCATAGCCCAAGGAAGACAAATTTCGCCGCACCGTCCTATCGGACACGTCCCTCGTACGTCCCACATTGATTTCTGTGGTCATTTTTTTTAGTACGCTGGATTACACACTTTCTCAATTACTTAATGACCAAAAAGCTGTCATAAGATTCTTTCAGGATGAAAGAATAATTCATAGCAATAGGTCTCAAAATCATCCAATTAACTTTTGACTCAAACAAAGCTCCTATATGGTGCCGTCATGTACGTTTTTGCTGTGGAAAAAAAAGGATTGAGAACCAAAACATGGTTTGAAGACTCGCGTCTTCTTTTCATGAGAGCCGTTCGTTTTACACATAAAAAAAAAAAAAAGAAAAAAAAAAAGAAAAAAAAAAGGGAAAAAAAAAAAAGTGTTTTTCCGGAACAATAGGTATTCTGGGGTTGTTTATGCCAGGAAAGCAACGCAGATAGCAGCATTAAACTATTTTCAGACTGCTGGAAAGGATGTAAAAAAGAGGAATTAAGAAATGCTGAGTATGCACATTTCACTGTTAATCACTATCATTTTATAGACCCCGAAACTGGGTGCCATATCCAAACTGTGGAGTGATTGTGGGGCAGTGCTAAACGGACAAATAAACGTCAGTGGGGGACTGCTCGCCACCATTTAGAATCATATTTAATAGAATTTATATAGCGTCGACTATATTCAAAAACTAAAAATTTTTCTGCAATGTTAAATGATATACTTGATGTTATCCAACTGTTTTAGATTGAATTCCGTTTTGTTTTGTTAGTTTTTATTTATATGTATGTTATATTAAAAAAATTAAAAGAAAAATTTACTTTCTTGAAACAGCTTTAGTATAGCCCACCTTCAAAATTTGGTGAATTTCTTTGGCGCAAAAGCGCGTCAAATACCGTGTTTTGAAAAATGATTACCATCAAGATTTCCGACGAAACTGTTTGTTTTAAAAATGGCGACCATCTTGTTTTCACCAGAAATTATGGATGATAGAAATAAATTTACGAGTATTATACACGATTTAAAAAAAAATGTTAAGGAATGATTAAGTTTAAAAAGATGTAATTTTTAAAAACAATGCTGGAAACCTTTAGATATTTCGCCCTTAATAAATAATTATGTAATTAAGAGTTAATACTACAAGCGAACCAAACTGTTAGCCTAATTGATTTTTCAGCTCCACACTTTTTGCATCTCAAATACTACCATTGGGCGACTTTTTCTGACTAACTAACCCGCATGGTATCTTACATTTTTCACAACAAATCCTATCTTTCAATAACTCACAATTAATCAAAAATTCTCTAAAAAGTTCATAATCTCTTATTAATTCATACATAAAATATCTAATTCAGAAGTCAAACAACAAAAATCAGCGTTATATTTTCAAAATTTTCACAGGACTAGTTTCGATAGTTTTACCGAACCACCATCCTCAGTTGCAAAACCGCAAATGAACAAGATAGGAAATAATGATTAGATAAGATAAGAAAGCCTGGACAGGAATAAGCAAGTGGCGCCATCTGTTGGTGAAACCAGAACTAAAACATAATTTCTTTAAAGGCCGAAGGCAAAGATGGATTGGAATTAGGATCATTAACTAGAACAGGAGCATTTTTTTGAATGTGAAATGCCTCTAGAAAATCCAGTTCTCCAATGGAAGATTTTTTTTGAATAATTTTGGCAGCAGAAAAATTGAAAGTGTGATTTTCGGACCAACAATGTTGAGCAGCAGAAGACTTCTGTGTTTCCTTTTTTCTAGCATATGCCTCATGTTCCTTGACGCGAAATTTTAAGGCTCTCTTTTTAAGGCCAATGTAAATTAAACCACACTCTATAAATACCCCAAGAATTCATATCCGGAATAGGGTCCTTGAGTATGGAACTCGGAATTTTATTGATGGGAGAATAAACAACCCGAAAGTTAAATTTATGCAAAATATGCGCAACTTTATAGCTAATTGATGGAAAGAAGGGAATGAGAACAGAATTTTTATAATCTCCTAAAACAAGAGTAACACTTTTAGTGTGTTGAGATGAGAATTTTTTAACTGCTTGATTAATAATGTTGGGTGAAAAGCCCCTGTCAATAGCTATTGCTTTTAAATAATTTATTTCTTCATCAAGGGATAGTTTGGAGGAGCAAACTTGAAGAGCACGGAAAACATAGGAATAAAATGAAGGTAACTTTTGTTTAGCCGGATGACATGATTTAAAATGTGGTGGAAGGCAAACCGATGAAGGTTTACGGTAAATCGTAGTACTGAAGTTGGATGTGTTACGTGTGACCAGAATGTCGAGAAACGGAAGAGAATTGCAAGTCTCAAGGTGAAAAGTGAACTGAAGAGCAGGATCAATAGAATTCATTGTTGAAAGAACTTTATTTAAATCATCTTTATTACCTTCAAACAGGGTAAAAGTATCGTCTACGTAGCGGAACCATGCCGGAAAGTTTAAAGTTTCAAACAATTTTGATTCATAATAATGCATGTAGATATCAGCCAGGATGGGACTGAGGGGGGCTTCCTATGGCTAATCCCTCAGTTTGCTTGTAATATTTATTTTGGAAAACAAAATATGTTTGTTTCAAACAGAGTTGAGTGAGAGAAATTAGCTGATCAATTTCGATGCAAGAGAAATGAAATTCGCGAAGTCTGGTTTCTAGACATCTTAATGCACCCTCCACTGGAACATTGGTCAATAATGATTTTACATCAAAAGAAACCATGAGTAAATTTCTAGGAGAAATGTTTTTAACCTTTTTTACAAACTCTATTGAATTTTTTATGGTGTAAATGTTATTGTCTAATAGAGTTGAAAATCTAGAAACTAAATATTTAGCTAAGGTGTACGAGGCAGTACCTAAATTTGATATAATAGGGCGGAAAGGAATACCACTTTTATGAATTTTGGGAAGAGCATATAATCTGGCACAATTCGCAACAGATAGGATAAGTGAATGATTTAAGTTGCTTGAAATGATTTGTGAAGATTTGATCGCAGTTTTTATTTTTGACAAGTCCGAAGGTGAAGGATCTTTAGGGATCGGATTATATGGTCCTTCGTTTAAGAGTTTAGTGACACCATCGATGTAAGTGTTCTTATCCATGACGACTATCTGGCCACCTTTGTCGGCCTTTGAAATGATAATATCCGGGTTAGAATGAATTTCGTGCATTGTAGCTCTTTCTCTCGCAGTTAGATTTGGTTTCAAAGGTTTATTATTGAATTTCATATTATGAGCGATAAGATGCCTAATCATTTCTTTCTGTGAATCTGAAACCTTACTGAACTTGAAAGCTTTTTCGATTGGAGCCAAAATCTTTGGGATCGAGGGTTTACAGGTTTGTGAGAAGTTAAAATTATAGTTTAGAATTCTCTCTTGCTTACATTAGAAACATTATTGGTTTAACATTAGACAACTTACATTAGAAATATTAACTATTGGTTTGATGTTTACAATGGAATACTTTTTGAACTGCTTGAACTGGAAGACTGTAAAAGAAGTTTTTGGAATTTAACTGCAAGGGTGCTTTTATGACGGTTAACTGCGTTCTCCGTTCTAGACCAAGACTTTTGTTCAAGGGCAGTGAATTTTGGATATGAATTAGCGAGGTCCAGATGAAGCTTATAGAGTTCATGTTCCAGTTCATGTTCATGCCATGAGAAGCCCCCTCAGTCCCATCCTGGCTGATATCTACATGCATTATTATGAATCAAAATTGTTTGAAACTTTAAACTTCCCGACATGGTTCCGCTATGTAGACGATACTTTTACCCTGTTTGAAGGTAATAAAGATGATTTAAATAATGTTCTTTCAACAATGAGTTCTATTGATCCTGCTCTTCAGTTCACTTTTCAACTTGAGACTTGCAATTCTCTTCCGTTTCTCGACATTCTGGTCACACGTAACACATCCAACTTCAGTACTACGATTTACCGTAAACCTTCATCGGTTTGCCTTCCACCACACTTTAAATCATGTCATCCGACTAAACAAAAGTTAGCTTCATTTTATTCCTATGTTTTCTGTGCTCTTCAAGTTTGCTCCTCCAAACTATCCCTTGATGAGAAACTAAATTATTTAAAAGCAATAGCTGTTGACAGGGGCTTTTCCCCCAACATTATTAATCAAGCAGTTAAAAAATTCTCATCTCAACACACTAAAAGTGTTACTCTTGTTTTAGGAGATTATAAAAATTATGTTGTCATTCCCTTTTTTCCATCAAATAGCTATAAAGTTGCACATATTTTGCAGAAATTTATCTTTCGGGTTGTTTATTCTCCCATCAATAAAATTCCAACTTCTATACTCAAGGACCCCATTCCGGATATGAATTCCTGGGGTATTTATAGGATTCCTTGCCAGTGTGGTTTAATTTACATTGGCCAAACTAAGAGAGCCTTAAAATTTCGCGTCAAAGAACATGAGGCTTATGTTAGAAAAAAGAAACACATAAGTCTTCTGTTGCTCAACATTGTTGGTCCGAAAATCACACTTTCAATTTTTCTGCTGCCAAAATTGTTCAAAAAACATCTTCCATTGGAGAACTGGATTTTCTAGAGGCATTTCACATTCAAAAAAATCTTCCTGTTCTAGTTAATGATCCTAATTCTAATCCATCTTTGCCTTCGGCCTTTAAAGAAATTATGTTTTAGTTCTGGTTTCACCAACAGATGGCGCCACTTGCTTATTCCTGTCCAGGCTTTCTTATCTTATCTAATCATTATTTCCTATCTTGTTCATTTGCGGTTTTGCAACTGAGGATGGTGGTTCGGTAAAACTATCGAAACTAGTCCTGTGAAAATTTTGAAAATATAACACTGATTTTTGTTGTTTGACTTCTGAGTTAGTATTTATTCGGCGTGTTATTGTGTCTTAATAAAATATCTGTTTGTAATACCCGGCTTTCCCAAACTTTTACGCTTGTTTGAAAATTCCCACCTTAAGTTTTCCTTTAAGATTTCCTGATATTCAATTACAACATCACGAACAGTAGGTTTACAGCAAGCCATAACTAAAAGCAAAAATCTCACCTTCAAAGTAGCAAAAATCTTATTTCCAAAACAATATTCTCCACGATGTCTGAGTGTTAAATAATGACGTATAACAGTGTTACAAATTTTATATTTAGATAGTTAATTTTAGTAGAATTATAATTAAAATATTGTAATTACGTTGTATTTCCTCGTGCAGTGCAGAGGGAGAGAAATTTTAAGAGTAAGCTATGCCGGAAAAGTAAGAATATAGGGTGACGTGCTACTTTAAAGTCTGTGCCTTTGCGTATATGAATAGCTCGGTAATTTGTATTGAAATTGAAAATTGTAGTTGACCACTGCTACCTCTAACCGTAAATCCAGGAATTTTTGGTTTACATTGCGTTTGCCGAATTGTATGGGTTACCACATCCTATCATTTATCGCTAAGCTTATAAGGTATTTCTCCCGCCTTCCTAGCGTGCCCTCGGGGTGTAGTGGTTCTGAACGCTGGGCCGGTATTCCAGAGGTCCGTGGTTCGATTCCCGGCGAAGGCATTGCTAATTTTTCATCTTGCGTGCTTCCAAAAAATACCTAATGTCTCTACAGTGACGCCCGAACTAAAAGGGTGTTGGATGATGATTTTCCACACCGAGGAATTGGCGATTGGGTCCCCTAAAAAAACCACAGTCGCTCTTTAAAAGGGGGAGTATATAAGGTATTTCTTCCACCTTCCTAGCGTGCCATCGTGGTGTAGTGGTTCTGTACGCTGGGCCGGTATTCCAGAGGCCCGTGATTCAATTCCCGGCGAAGGCGTTGCTAATTTTTCATCTTGCCTGCTTCCAAAATATACCTAATATCTCTAGATGCTTGGCGATATTTTTTGGTGAAAAATCTGGGTTGGCTATACTAAAGGATAGCCACTTTCTTTAAGAACTAAGAAATTAAAATAAAAATTATTCTTTTATAAAATTGTTTTTTAAAATTCTTTTGAATTCTATTATTATTTTATAATTTAATACTTGGTGAGAATTGGCAACAAAAAAAGTGGCGCATTTTTAACTGATGTCATCTAATGGAACAGTACCGTTAAACCAAAGGGATGGATCAACTTGAAATCACCACAACAGAAGTTTGGTAAACAGAAAGTGGAACAAAACACAACAGAAGGGGGAACACACGCAAGCGGGAAGAATCAAAACCAAAAGTGCTCGTTACAGTAAAACATTTCATGTCCTAAAGTCGCCGTTAAAAGTGATATTGGTTGATCCGACTCCTGGATATGGATAAAACAGCATGGAACCGCATTTAATATAAAAAATATATTTTGCTTCACACAGAGAAGCGAGATTCGTACTAGAAGCATTCTATAGCAGTCTCTCCTCCGAATGGCACCCGCCAGAAGAGGCTCTGAGGCGAAAGTGAAGTTGTGATGTGCAGCTCTTGCTGATTGTTTGATGCGAGATGTGTCTTATTATTATTATTATTATTATTCGTTCTTTCTTTTTCTATAATAGACAATGAGTTTCTCAGTTCAGGTTCGTGCCAGTATGGCCTTGCAGTTAGTTTTACAGCCATAAACATGAAAGCGATAGACGCTGTATATAAAATAGCAGTAAAGTATTTGTGTTTCCTTTTTCACTGTTTAATGTAAATCAAAATGTGATGTCGAAAAATAAATTGTTTTCTCCTAGGAGAAGATCCTTTTTCAAACTGAGACATCATGTTTACAGTCCTTGCGCACAAGATAAGGTAATGAAGTTTTTTCTTATTTTTAAACCAGATTAATAACAGAACCTTCATACGTCGGTGGATGCTGGCAACTTCAGTCAACAGCAGTTGATTAATTACATATCTATTAATTTTGGTACACAGATAGAGAACATCCGTTCCTTCAAGAAAGAGAGAGAGAGAGAATAGCTCAATCATTTAAAAAGTGTAAAAGCCATGTTTTAATGCTTCTTTAAAGAAATATCTATGAAATATGATTAACTCAATTTGTTTTAAGAGTGGTGTAAAATGAAACAGAGAGAAGGAAAAGAGTATAATTAGATTATTAAAAAAGGTGTTAAAGTCCTGTTTAGGTAGTGCTTTAAGGCGGTTTGTTGACAAAAGTCTGCCTATTCGTTCAGCATAAGTAAATTTAGCCCTGAATTATCTCATAAAAAATGCAGTGCCGTACTGAAAATGTCTGCTGCTACATAAAATACATCTTCAAAATTCCGCTGAATTAAAAAATAGCATACTTTATCATGTTATTAATAAATATTTGCCGAATATTACTTTTGATTTTTTTTAGCGTTTTTTCAATTAGTATCAATATTGAAAAATAGACGGCGCCACAACTCCATTTAGGAGGATAGTCAGTTTTCAGTTTGGAGAAACATTTAATTTTTCTGCATTAAAATGGTTAATTTTTTACCTTAGGAAACGAACCTCTCAGTGGAAAAGATTTACATGGGCTGTCTTACCAAATAAACGAAAGTGATCGGCATAACACACACTCACACATAGTCCCCGAAAAAATGAAAGCGATATTAGACTTGCCTCTGTGAAGATAGTAATTGAATTTGTATTTTTTTTTTTTTTTTTTTTTTTTTTCTAAATAGGGAAAAAACATTGAATTGAGAACCTTGTAAGGATAATTAGAAGCTAAGGCTCCTTTAGAGGATTCTTACTCTCAGCCAGAGAAAGACAATTTATAAATAAAAAAAGTATCCATACTTTTTGTTCCATAATATAAGACGTCTTTTTAGACATTAATATAGGATGTCTAAATGAACGATAATGATTATCACTTTTTTGAACTGTAACACTGTTGTCTCTTTCCAAAACTGCATTTCCCATTTCCAAGAATAATCATCATGGTGAAATGGCGCTTAAAGGGAGAATAGATCATTATTGTTCATTAATATAGGATGTCTAATAAAATATCGTATATTTAAGAGTCTGTTGTTGAACCAGTCCTGTCTGTTGGATTTGAACCTTGGTCTAACTACAAGTCGTCTTTAGGTGTTTTACGCTCTGCTTTTCGCGTAGCGGGCTTTTCAATTAAAGAAGTATAGTTTCTAAATATATATATATATTTTTTTACTTATCCACAGTTTTCAGTCTGTAGATATTTCAATGTGTGCAGTTCCGTCGATTCTTCTCTGTCTTTGCTAATTTGAAAATGTTTGGATGCATTTAGATCTCGTGTCATTTCATGCATATAAACGAAGTAAAATTAGATAAATAAAAATATTTTAGTTATGAAACTGATGCTTTGTTTCTTTTACATTTTAATCGTTTTTTTTTTTTTTTTTTTTTTTTTAAATCCCTTTTTGGTATGTTTTATGCATTGTTGTTTGGCAATGACTCTTGTTTTATAGTTTCGTTTAGAGTTGTGTGGTTACGGATCCTTTGGTTACGCATCGTTGGAAGCGGTGTTTTGAGATTAAAATTCAGGCTGACATGTGGTATTATTAATGTATGGCGACTAAAAATAATAACACATCTTCTGATCCCGAGGTATTAACTTCATCTATTTAAATATAAGTTGTTAAATCTATTTAATCTATTTGAACTAATGAAAATGACATCACTAAATAAATTATACATGTTAATATTCAGAGTTTGTGATTTATTTACGTGGGACGAAACTGCGTTTAATTTGATGAAAGGGAACCCCGGAATTTTCTTAGCAGCAGTTGTTAATATGATAAATATAATTTTGATCATCTTATAAAAAAAATATCATATAATTATTTAAAATATGCTTATTAATAAGTATTCCAATTTTTAGTAAGAAGTTAAACTTTTAAAAATGAAATCAAGTTTCATTATTCGAGACCACATACCTGTGTAAGTTTACGGATTGTAGGTGAACTGACTTTTTATCCAAAGTGAGAAATAGTATTATTAAAGACTTATTTAATCATTATCATAATCGTTAGTTGCCATCCATCATAATATTATTTGATTATATATATTATAATATGATTATCATATATGGATGTAGTAGTAATTATAATATGATTACTATTACATCCATATATATTATAATATGATTATGATGGATGTTATTTCCAGTACTATATTTGGAGTTTTCTGTAATATATAAAGAACAAGAAAATTTTTTTAATTGGTAAAAGTATATTTTAGGGTGCCCCTTGATTTTAAACCAAACAATAAAGTAACATAAAGGAAAAACATCTTATACATTTAAGCACTACAAAAAGCAAATACCCACTTGCCCTATTTAGAAGTTCCTTCGTCTTTAGTCTGTGGCACACAAATTTCCTTAACAGCATCTAAAAACCCTCATATTATCTGAATTCGAATCCATATATCAGCGTCGCCACATCTGAACCTTTCTTCCTACAAACCCATTCAAATCCATCTAAACGGTTTTTACGTTTGACTGAATGCATATCCTTCCTACATACAGGACACTTATAATGGCTACTAAGTAAACCTTCATTTACACAGTTCTACTGTCTAAACAAAAAAACCAACACACACCACAAAAGCGCTTACAAAACATCCCACGATTCAAAATTTCCCAGAATCATGCACCCGATTACATCACAATAAGGTTTCCATAATATTCAACTACTCAGGCTACCATAAATGAAACAACAACTTTACCATAATACAAGGGGTACCTTAAAGTCTACTCTATAAAGTATATAGTCTTAAAGTCTACTCTCTACCTTAAAGTCTACCTTAAAATTTATAGGTGCATTCATTTTACTGCTGGAACAGAGTTTAATCGTATATTTTATTCTTTTCTTTCAGGTGGGACTTGGTGAACCACTGGATACTTTAAAAATTAAAATCTGTGGTAAAAATGGAGTCCAGAAAATAGTTCCAGCAGTGGTAATATTGCACTTAATTGTAAAATTTACATTTAGAAATATATTAAATAAATATTCAGATAACTGTTGCTGTGTGTATAAAACTTTTACGGAACAGAGGTATATAAATGCGTTTCATATAGGAAAATAATTAAGTATAATGTTTAATTGGTTAAAATATTATGTTTAATTATATTTAAATGATTAATGATGCCTAATAATTATGTAATTAATGTAAATTAATGTTAGCCTTATAAGTTAAATTAATGTGTGCTAATAATTATATAGTTAATATAAAATAAGTAATTATAATAAATAAATATTAATTCTTGATATAAAATTTTTAGGGGAAAGTGCATAATCACCCACTGCTTCGCACATTTCTCAAAATCACCAACTTGAAAAAAACAAGTCAAAGAATTGCACAAACTCAATATCCATGTACACATCATCCTATTTTCACTAAAAAAATCTGAGAATTACACAAACTTGGCATTGCACACTCCCTTGACTTTGTCAATGTACACATCGATATGTGCCATATAAGTGGGTGATTCTGCCTTCACTTGAAAATAACAAGTCAAAGAATTGCACAAACTCGGTATCCATGTGCACATCCACTTATTTTCACTTAAGGGGCTGTATACCTTCTAACACATTTTTTTTTAAATTTTTAAGTTTGTACATTTAATTTTGGCTTTAAAGTAATTAATGGTGAAAAAATGAAGAAGCTGAGTTATTTAATGACCATTAATTTTGTATTTTTGGAGTAAGAAAGCAAGCAAGCTAGCAAAAAAAAAAAAAAAAAAAAAAAAAAAAAAAAAAACAGCAATATTTACGATAAATTAGAAATACTCTGTTAAAAAAAGTATAATATATTTCATTTTTTTTGTAAAATGCAAACCCATCATAATGATATTCTCAAGGCGGTAGACTATTATTTTAAAGCTAGGAAGTTATTTAAAAATGTTTTAAGCTAGAATGCATTAATCTTTGGATTATGGTAACTTGGCGATTTTTTGGTGAAAATTTATCGACCAACCCTGCTACAGCAACCTGCTAGTTTTTGTTTGGACGCCATTTTGTTTTCACGAAGTAAAGGCATTTTTTTTTTTACTCAACATTTTTTTCCAACAATCTGCTAGCCGAATTACGCTTATGCTAGAACTTTTATGGAACAAAAGTGCTTAATCGTGACGAAGATTAGGTGCGAAATTGGGGGAAAGTGCAGAATCGCAAACAGCTTGCTGTGTTTTTAAGAATTGCACATACTACGCAGTATCCAAGTACACGTCGACCTATTTTCACTTAAAAAAACATCCCAGAATTACACAAAAATGGCATTGCGCACACTCTTGACTTTATCCATGTACACTGCTAAAGTCCTAGCTAGTAACCTTTATCGCCTTACCAAAGTGTCGCCAAACTACCTGTTACCATATTCCAAAGATTAGCCCTAGAATGTTTAACATAACAAAGAAAAAGCATATTTTCTCGTTAAAATTCATGTTTAATACATGATAACTTTATAAAAATGCATTTATCAATTAGTAAATAGTCTATCTCCACATGTATACCAATTTGCATAAGATTTCAATCATAATTTTTAGAGATATTGTGTTTCATATTACAGTCAAAAATCGTTAATTCGGACACCCATAATCCGGAATGATCTATAATCCGAACCTCAAAGCTACAAACTTTCTGCACATGCGTTGTGTTGACGCATGCGCGTAAGACCTTTACGGCTGCGAGTGTGCGCAAAATACGTTTACGAGTGCACGTTTAATGTATAATGGACGGTATAAGCTAAGCTAAAATTATCTAATTCAGTTAATGTTGCAGCTTGTGTAGTTCCTTAATCTTCGAATTGGATTCGGCTTATTATTTTTTGCAGACTGTTAGAGCAATTTTATAAAAGTAAGCTTGAACTTTTGATTATGTCAAATAGAATTTCTGATATATATTTACTAATATGTAAAGGATCTACAAAGCGAAAGTATGTTTCGAAGTCCATTAAAGAAAAAGTGGAATTGCTGCAAAAAATGGATAAAGGCATATCCTTTGTTTATCTAAGCTTTAATGTTTGTTTATCTAAACTTTGTTTATCTTTAACGCCGTGGCATGCAATGAATTGGAAGTTGATCTGTCAGCACTATCCTTATCTTCAGGGTAGATGTTTTTATTTTATTTGGCTTATAATTCTTTACTAAATGTAGTATTTCATCTTGATATACTCCGTCTTTGATATGATTTAAATCGGTACTTTTCCGTTTCGCTGGCGCAAATCTCGCCAAGCAGACTTTGTTGGTGACAACACAGAGAATACACATAGAAAATGTTAACAAATATTAGTTCTAAGAATTTTTTATTTTGAAGGCATAAACATTCTAATATGGTTTATAATTTTCTAAAAAGCCAATAAATAAAGACAACAAAGACATTAATTAAGATATTAAATAAAGACAATAAAAGACATTAATTTAAGAATTTACTGTGCCATCATGGTTCAACATCCTGATTCGCCGGTTCGTATCACCCCAAGTGATTGCATCTCACGTAAACTATGCTACAAAAATCTAATTCTCTCAGTAATTATCTACATTAATTTCAAGTTGAATCTTAATTTGGAATAAAAGTTTAAATGCAAGAATTATTTCAATTCGTACGAATAGCTTACTCAGAAATTATGTAAAACCGTAGTGCTTTACTTCGCTAGTGCATTCTAATTAGAACTGATGAAATTTAACCCTTGATTTTTGCCTTTTCTATATTTTCGCCTTTGGGTGCGCGGTGTGATTGCATCCTAATTGACTTAATTACCGCGAATGGTCTTCGGGCATAAAATTTAATTATCTTTGTAAATATTATATGTAATTGTATGCCAGTATTGAAAGAAACAATCAATCCGGTTAGAAATGGCTGCGACTTGTTTTGAAAATGAAGTGTAAAAGGTTATTAGCGAAGAATATTCCGTTTGGCATCTGTTGTACCATTATTGGTGACTTTATCATTTGCGCTGGCAAAACGGAAAAGTACCTTTAAATCAAATTCTTCCGATAGCGAAGAAAGTGACAGAGGTTATTGAAAACGAAAAAATTTCGATTGACAAATTAGTCGGTATTCTCGACACAGCAATGATAGGACTTGAACAGCGGAACTTTGTAACTGAACAAGAAATTATGTCTGTTTATAGAATTAAAGAGAAAGTATTATCACATGAAATGAAGCAACTTAAACAACTTACATTGAAAGAAATGTTTAATAAAGTAAACAAATAAATATTAAGCTTTTTCTTTTTGTAAATTTTGATATCCTTTAGATCATAATTGTTCTTTATTTCATAAATTATGGTTTCATATTTTTAATTTTATAATTTCTGCAAGCCGTCTTATGAGATTTAAACTGATGATCTATAATCCGGAATCGTCGAAGTCCCGATGAGTCCGGATTAATGACTTTTGACTGTAGCATTAAAACACGAAAAATGAAAAACGAGATAAACACATTTAAAGAATTCAAACACTCGATTACCTACTTTTGATCAGTTTGTAAACATAAAATTTCGTTAATTTATAAGTAATGCCCTCTTGTTTCTCAGAATTAAAATTTTTTTTGCTTTCTAGCAGCTTTTAAAATTTTTCTCTGCTTTTAAAGCAAAATCAGGGAATGTCGTTTTGCATTGTCGATATGGTTAACATCAAACCTTTCATACTCGTTTGCATTGTAGTAACCAATATCTATACCTAATTTAACATATCTGTACCTAATCTATATCAGTATTTGTCTATATCTGTAAAAATTAATGAATATTACTGTGTAATAAATAAATAAAGAGCTTATCAGCAATGTAAACCCAGAATCAAAACACGAGCAGAAATGTGTTAGTGAAGTACAGTCAAAAGTCGTTAATTCGGACACCCATAATCCGGAATGATCTATAATCCGGACCTCAAAGCTACAAACTTTCTGTGCATGCGTCGCGTTCACGAATGCGCACAGGCGTTTACGAGAGCGCGTAAGACCCTTACGGCTGCGAATATGTTTGTGCGCATGCGCGTTTAATGTGTAACGGAGTTATACGCTAAGCTAAAGTTATCTAATTCAGTTAATGTTGCAGATTGCGTTGTTCCTTAATCTTCGAAATGGATCCGGCTTATTATTTTTTGCAGACTGTTAGAGCAATTTTATAAAAGTAAGCTTGAACTTTCGATTATGTCAAATAGAATTTCCGATATATATTTACTACAAAGCGAAAGTATGTTTTTAAATCCGAAATCTGTTTATCAATTTCACGCTGCTCTGCGGCAGAGGGGCAGAAACGTCATTATTAGATTATGATGGATTAGAAAGATTATGTCAAATAGAATTTCCGATATATATTTACTAATATGTAATTTGTATCTACAAAGCGAAAGTATGTTTTGAAATCCGAAATCTGTTTATCAATTTCACGCCCGGATTGGAAGTTGATCTGTCAGCACTATCCTTATCTTTAGGGCAGATGTTTTTATTTTATTTGGTCTATAATTCCGTACTAAGTGTAGTATTTCATTTCGATGTACTCTGTCTTTGATATGATTTAAATCAAGTTCCTCGTCATTATAATTCGCTTCCGATAGTGAAGAAAGTGACCCAGAGGTTATTGAAAACGAAAACAGTCGGTATTCTCAACACAGCAATTATAGGACTTGAACAGCGGAACTTTGTAACTAAACAATAAATTATGTCTGTTTAATAGAACTAAAGAGAAAGTATTGTCACATAAAACGAAGCAACTTAAACAACTTACATTGAAAGAAATGTTTAATAAAGTAAACAAATAAATATTAAGCTTTTTCTTTTTGTAAATTTTGATACCCTTTAGATCATAATTGTTCTTTATTTCATAAATTATGGTTTCATATTTTTAATTTTGTAATTTCTGCATGCCATCTTACCAGATTTAAACTGATGATCTATAATCCGGAAAAATCGATAATCCGGAATCGCCGAAGTCCCGACGAGTCCGGATTAACGACTTTTGACTGTAGTAACACACAGCTTGAAAATATGCTAGAACTTTGTTTTGTTGCCATTATATTGTTTTTGGTCTTTAGAATGCAATTAGATAAAGTTTTAAGCCCCGAAAATAAAAGTAAATAACTCTGACACACCCACTTCGGCCTTTTAAATATTTGTGTCTTGTGCACTTCTGGTATGCTTTTTGAGGAGAAGGTGTCAAATAAAATATCATAACTTTGGTTTAAATCAATGTAGGAACAAAATTCAAACAGTTTTGGAAACATAAAGAATAAGACTTTCATCACGTGTAAGAAAAAAAAAATTAGTGGCTAATCTTTGGAATATGGTAACAGGTAGTTTGGCGACATTTTGGTAAGGCGATAAAGATTACTAGCTAGGACTTTAGCAGTGTACATGGATAAAGCCAAGAATGTGCGCAATGCCATTTTTGTGCAATTCTGGGATATTTTTTTAATTGAAAATAGGTCGACGTGTACATGGATACCGTGTATGTGCAATTCTTAAAAACACGGCAAGCAGTGTGCGATTCTGCACTTTCTCCCAATTTCGCACCTAATCTTCGTCATGATTAAGCACTTTTGTTCCATAAAAGTTCTAGCATAAGCGTAATTCGGCTAGCAGATTGTTGGAAAAAAATGTTGAAAAAAAAAAAGCCTTTACTTCGTGAAAACAAAATGGCGTCAAAAAAAAAAAAAAAAAAAAAAAAAAACTAGCAGGTTGCTGTAGCAGGGTTAGTCGCCAAATTTTTGCCAAAAAATCACCAAGTTACCATAATCCGAAGATTAACCAAATTAGTTTTTTGACCAAAATCTCGGTTTCTAAGGTATACAGCCCCCTTAAAAAAACATCGGAGAATTGCACAAACTCGGTAAACTCGGTATCCATGTACACATCCACTTAATTTCACTTAAAAAAAATCAGAGAGTTGCACAAACTTTGCATTGCGCACACCCTTGACTTTGTCCATGTACACATTGATATGCACCATATAAGTGGCCGATTCTGCACTTTAGTCAAATTTTATGTATAGTAATAAAATGAATGAAATAATAGCATTTTATGTATAATAATAAAATAAAGTTGTATATTTGATATCACATTCTGCTGGTTGACGGAAAATTTCAATGCTTTGATAAATGTGCCAAGCGATCAAGCTGGTTAGATCTAATTCAAAGGTTGAAAAATTATTAGCAATAGAAAATTAGAACTGTAGTGGAATGCAAATACACTTGTTGGACTCCTAGAAGCATTATAATATAATAATCCCTTAAACAAGAAAAAATAGTCTAGCAGATTTAGTTAAAGCCACCAAATGCAAATACACTTGCTGGACTCCTCGAAGCATTATACAGTCAAAAGTCGTTAATTCGGACACCCATAATCCGGAATGATCTATAATCCAGACCTCAAAGCTAAAATCTTTCTGCGCATGCGCATAGGCGTTTTACGCGTGTGCGCAAGACATTTACGACTGCGCATATGCGTTTGCGCAAGCGCAGAATATGTTTTCGCGTGCGCGTTTAATGTATAACAGATTAATGTTTAATGTATAAAGCTCTAATTATCTATTTCAGTTAATGTTGATGATTACGTTGTTCCTTAATCTTCGAAATGGATCCGGCTTATTATTTTTTGCGGACTGTAAGAGCAATTTTATAAAAGTAAGCTTGAACTTTCGATTATGTCAAATAGAATTTCCGATGCTGGAGCTCCCAAAGGATCTAGAAAACGAAAGTATGTTTCGATGTCCATCAAACAAAAAACGAATTGCTACAAAAAATGGATAAAGCCATATCCTTTGTTTATCTAACCGTTCCGAAATCTGTTTATCAATTTTACGCTGCTCTGCGTGGGTGACGCGCAATGAACTGGAAGTTGATTTGTCACCCCTATCGTTATCTTCAAGGCAGATGTTTTTATTTTATTCGGCTTATAATTCCTTACTAAATGTAGTATTTAATCTCGATGTACTCTGTCTTTGATATGATTTAAATCAAATTCCTCGTCATTATAAATATCACATATACAAATCAAATAGTTTTCTGGTTGCAATTTTCTAATTTCGGCTATGCGCAAGGTATGCTTCACGCATGCGCGCGTTGAAAGAAATGTTTAATAAAGTAAACAAATAAATATTAAGCTTCTTTTTTTGTAAATTTTGATACTCTTTAGATCATAATTGCTCATTATTTTATAAATTATGGTTTCATATTTTTATTTTTATAATTTCTGCATGCCATCTTACCAGATTTAAACTGATGATCTATAATCCGGAAAAATCGATAATCCGGAATCGCCGAAGTCCCGACGAGTCCGAATTAAAGACTTTTGACTGTAATATAATAATCCCCTCAAACAAGAAAAAATAGTCTAGCAGATTTAGTTAATGCCACCAAATGAATTAAAAAAAATACATCATCTTATATCTTACAGTAGCAAATCACTTGCGTAGCAATCACTAAAAAATT
The DNA here is from genome assembly GCF_044657685.1 of Stegodyphus dumicola. Taxonomy (NCBI): domain Eukaryota; kingdom Metazoa; phylum Arthropoda; class Arachnida; order Araneae; family Eresidae; genus Stegodyphus; species Stegodyphus dumicola. Next base: position 212,004,306 of record NC_140773.1, on the reverse strand, counting down.
TTAAATGCCATAATTGCAGCATACCTTAGAATGCTATAAAGAGCCATCAAACATTTAATGTTTTTATCATGTAAATTTTGGTTCTAATACTGAGGAATGTACTCCTCCATGCTCTTTCAGCAACAGGGCAGTTGCATTTGAGTCGTAATTGCATCTATCATGTAAATCGCCATCTTTTGGCTGATCCTGTATCCAAATTGAAATTTTTGCTTAACATGGGAGTGGACATTTCTATCCTTTAGGTTAACCTTTTCCAGATAGGCATCCCATATATACATTCCCTACGAATATCTGTCACCGCTGGATGTCACACCCATACATCACTAGAGAATGAGTGTAAGAGACTGGTGACGGTCTCTTACACTCATTCTCTAGTGTAAACTCATTCTCTAGTCTCTAGTGTAGTTTATAAACGGTTTTTTTAAAAATCCACTAGATTGCATCCTGTATCCATTACTTTTGAACTGAACATAGTTTTAAAATCCTGACCTGTAGTGTGATCATATTCTGCCTAACTTTGTGTCAGCTCTAGCGGGAGAGGACGAAAAGCATGGTGTAAACAAACAGAGCTCAGCTTTTTCACTTGCCACCTGATTATAAATGTTCACATCTTTTAGAACTCTTCAAATCATTTTTCTTCCAAAAGAACATTAGCCCAGAAGTTTCCAAAACTAGTTTCGAAACAGCATTTTGTATTGAATAAGTAAAAGCTTTAAATCACTTTCAAATTGTTGCCCCCAAATACTATTGCCCTCTATTATATTTAAAGAAATTAAATAATGAAGAATCTGCATGAATCTGTATAAAGAATTTTCTACGCACTCAGCCATTTCGGGTTAGAGTAGGTTTAAGGGTGCCCCTTGTATTATCGCTAAGTGTTGTTTCATTAACACCAAGTTGTTGTTTCATTTTTGGTAATCTGAGTAATTGAATGCTATGGAAACCCTATTATGATGTAATTGGCTGCGTGATTGCGGTGAATTTGAATGATGGGAAAAGATTTGGAAAGGCCTGTTGCATGCCAGATTTTGGATAAGAAGTACATTGTTATTTTGTGATTTGCATGATAAAATGGGTGAATGTAAGATTAATTTGAAGTTTCTGTACGATTTGGAACGAAAGAGAAAAAAGCATTAATTGACTGGTGTGTAAATGAAGGTTTACTTAATAGCCATTATAAGTGTCTTGTTTGAAGGAAGGAAATCCATATGGTCGAACATCGGAGGATACCGGCACAATGGAAGATATTTTTTACTCTTCTTTTTGTGAATTTATGTGGCGATGGCAGTATGCAGAATCTAGTTAAGATAATTTTAGTTTTTGGATGCTGTTAAGGAATTTTGTTGAGTGAAGACAGTGAAATTTATAAATATTTCCTTTGTGTAGTGTTAGGATGAATTTCCTTTTTTATGTTATTTCATTGTTTGACTTAAAATGTAGTTGATTAAGATTATATATTTTTTGTTGGCTGCTTCTTTGGCTTTTTAAGTGAATATACAATACTTCTGAATACAGTGAATACTTGTAGATCAATGTGTACATGGACAAAGTCAAGGAAATGCACAATGCCTAGTTTGTGCAAATCTCTGGTTTGTTTTTTAAATGAAAATAGGTTGATGTGTACATGGATACCGAGTTTGTTCAATTCTTTGACTTGTTATTTTGGATTTGTGTCTACCAAAAGCCAAAATAACAAGTCAAAGAATTGCACAAACTCGGTGTTTATGTACCATAAAAAATTACCAACTATCGCCAAGGGGCACCCGTAAATATATTTTTACCACATTTCATCAGTCCTTCCATGTACTGTATTATTACTCATTAGAATTCCTTTTGTCAAAACTGTTTATGCAGCATGGTGCATATTTTATTAACAGCTGATTGAATAAGTTTTTACCTATGGTGTGTGTGGCCTTTCGACTTTGCAGTTAGTAAAGAAATGTTATAAGGAGCATACAGTGTATCGTCATCTCACTGAGATGTTGTCGCAATGATGGTACAGTACAAAGTCCACAATCCAGGCTCATCGGAACTTCGTCAATTCTAGATTTTGGATTTTTCTGGATATTATCAGTTTAAATCTAATAAGGAGGCATATAGAAAATATAAAATTAAAAGTATGAAATAATGAAGTATTTATGATCTAAAGGATATCAAAATTTACAAAAAAAAAAAAGTTTAATAATTATTTGTTTACCTTATTAAACATTTTTTTTTTCAATGTAAGTTAAGTTGCTTCATTTATTGTGCTAATACTTTATCTTTAATTCTGTAGACAGATATAATCTCTTGTTCAGTTACATTGTTGAAGTCCTGTAATTGCTGTTTCGAGAATTTTGATTAACTTGTCAATCGAAATTTTATTTTGTACTGTACTTTTCTTTGACTCTTTTAAAAAAAGTTAAATCTTTTTTGTCGATACGAGCTTTTGTCAAATGTTTCTTAAACTTCATTGATTCATATGACAAATATTGTTACATAAAGGGCATAAAGCACATAGGTACATACATCCTGTAATGGAATAAAGCCATATTTTAAATATTCAATGCTATTTACATACTTTTTATTTATTTATTTTTTTAAATTTTTATTTTTAGCCCAAAGGAATACTAGCCCAGAAGGGCTGTTTGAGCAAAGCGGCATTTTAGATTGAATCAGTAAAAGCTATGAATCACTTTGCAAATTGTTGCCACCAAATATTATCACCCTGTATTACATTTAAATAAATTAACTAATGAAGAAAATGCATAAATGTATGCAAGTTTCTTGCATTGTGAAAAACCAGGAGCCTTCAAACTTTGAATAACATAGTCCTCCACCCAAATATGGGTACCTGGAAGCCCAAATTTTGAATTTGTTTTATTATCTGTTACATATTTTGTAAAACTTTTTAAAAAAATTTATTAAGAAACTTAACAATTTCAAAGCAAACAGTGGCAACACTGTATGGAATAAAATATTTTTATCTCCAGCATGCGAGACTGTCTGTCAGAAATTTTAAAGATATGCTGTTTTTAAATATTTTAAACTCAAAGCTACATTAGGCCAAATGCCCTTCAAAATGTGTATGTGTGTGTAAATAAAAAAAAAACTTACCTTTGGGTGTAATAGAAAATCTGAGTGCTTTCAGATTTATTTATTTATTTTTGTTTCTGAGTAGGATCTTTCAGCGTTACTATGGGAGGTTCTGTCATGCTTTGCATTACTTTTATCACTTATATTTTATGTATTTCCCTATTTATTTTGAAAAGCCTTGACTTCAATTTTTTATGGTGAGCAAGTATTATTTATCAGAAGAAGGATATATTCATATGGTAAACGAGCCAATTAGTGACATGGATGAGAGTGATGATTTATTTTCTAAAGCAGGGTTTCTTAAACTTTTTTCAGTAGTAACCCCTTTTTATCATTGAGATTTTTACGCGAACTCCAGGACTGCATAATATTTTTAAAAAATTTTGTGGGACCCCATAAATATTGTGCAAATCTGACACACGTGCGAGTGAAACTGTCAATTTTTTCCGCTTGTACTGTAATACACTATTGCAGTTTTAGGTCATTAACTTTAATTTCTAATATTAAGACATAGAACAATGTGAAAATTTTCAATAAGTAACAGACGAAATGACAGAATCACATGCAAAGCAAGGAAAATGAACGTTTATATTATGCATCAAAAGAATGCGTCAAAACGTTTTCATTTTTTTGTCTGTATTGTCTGTATTTTATATCTTTATCTATTTTCAGATACATTGTGTGAAAATATTTGGTAATTGTAAAATTATTATAATAAGTTAAAGAAATATCAAAACTGCTAAATGGCAACCCCCTGTTGCAGTAACCCACAGTTTAAGAAACCCTATTCTATAGCATCCATGAGACACTAGTGCAGAACAAATACACCACTTAATAAAGCATATCCACTTAATTCAAGTGGATATGCTTTATTAGTGGAAATTTTTGTTTAGAAGTATTGCAGGGCCTTCAGTCTGGTAAAATAAGGATTTGCATATGAAAGATAACACTAAAATCATAATTTCTGCGGTATTACTCTTATATTTATGATGTTAAAATATAGTTTATCAATATGAAAATTACTGTCATAAGTTTTTATATGTGTTATAGTACCATTAAGTAGAATGAGTAATGGCTATGTAGAAATTTTTATGTGTGATATTTTGTGAGAACAAAATTCTTTCTTGAAGAATTAGGATTATGTGGCCTCTAAAATAGAATTACTTTTAGAAAATGAAATACTGGAAAATTTAATAGTACTCTAAAGTTTGCTTTAATTTTCTTTAAAAAAAATTATATTAAAAATTGTACTTTACAATTATTAATTATATAATTAATTATGTTGGCTAAAATCTTATGATTTATATGTCTCTTCATTTGCTGCTTTAACACTTTTTCTTTAAACAGCTTCTTGACTATTAAGCCTTTAACCTTGAAGGGGGAATATGTAAATTGTAACTATAAATTGTAATTTAAATTAGCTGTAGCCCCTTGATGCTTAATTTTAATTTGGTATATTGCCACTGTTTTCTAAAAAGAGTAATCTTTTTCTGCACTGTGTCATTTTGAGACTAATCCATGTTATATGACTCTTGCATAATGCTGGTGATGTACTTTGAACTGAAGCTCAAATTAATAATAATTTTACAGCAATAATAATTATCCAGTCAAATGCATTGGTATCCAAAACTAAATTTCATTCCGAATTAAGATTAATTAAGTGTCATTCCGAATTAAGATTTCATTCTGAACACAACTGAAATTGCTTTTTTTACACTTCATCCAATCTGGATGGCTGCTCTCATCTAACTGCAAAGCTATACAGAATGTAAACATTTTGAAACAGGCATGAGTAGTATGCCAAGCTTTTTGTGGCCGCAATGTGTTTACTGAAATAAAAATGAACGTTTTATCTGGCTTGGCTGCCAAATTTCCTATTCATTATGGATCAATGTTGTGTGCAATCAAGATTTCTGCTGTTCATTCCTTCTGTGTGTATATATATGTACATATATTTCTGAATTCAATCCCAATAACAGAAAAGTACTGTTTCTTTTCATGGTTGAATTTTTATGATAATTAGAAGCTATATGATATATATGTCTCTTTTTGTTTGCATATATATATATATATAATATCTTATATTTCTTCTTTTACATTTTTATTATAGAATATTGGTTTTATGGAACTTAGGAACTATATCTATTTTAAACCTCCACCAGTTGTTGCAAGTAGTAGTGATTCATCGACATTAAATGCTGATGAAGAAGAATGGTTAGAATGTATGTCGTTTTTTAAAGAAGATCTTCAGTGGCTACTTAAACTGCCACATCATAGGTAAATATAATTTTTAACTTATAGTATTAGTTTATATTTTTATTTTAAGTCTACATATTGGGATTTATTATTTCTACTGGATTAAAAAAATCATAATTCTGTCTTCTTTATCAATGTGAAGCTGTTAATATATGACCAGGTAATAGATTAACTAAACTACAATTATTACTGTTCTGAAAATTATGGTTTACATTTGTAAAAGAAATGTGATATTGTATATTCTTATCTGGGGGGATGAGGAATGTCTTAAAAATATTGTATGAGATGCAATACACACTAGCTAAAAGCCATTCATTCCAACAAGAACTTAAATTTATTAAAAAGTTTTTAAATTATAAATTGTGGTATAAACTCAAGGCACAGAGTGATTTTGTAATGCTTAGCAGTGGGAGATGTGATAGACAGCCAAATGTGTTAAATAATTCTTGTTAAGTAAAGAAACAATATATAGTGAACAGCTGATTTTTATAATTAATACTGATTTTTGAAACGCTCAAATGCAGCTGTTTGTATTTCTGTCATGCTGATTTTCAAGAATCTGATAATTTTTAAGATGGACTCTGGTTTCCTCACAAAGCTATGTCATCGCTCCTTTTATATTAAATAAAGATTTAATTGACTCATCATTTTGCATTTCTGCAAGTTCTTCATTTTACTGCATATTTGAAATATCAGCCAAACCCACTAGCTCTGGCTGCATCATCCAAGTTGGGAAATCAATTTTGTTTCAGTAACAAAATCTTTTAAATCAGCCGAGAAATTTTTCAGATGATCGACAATAAGAAATATAGCGGTATCCGTCATGTCACATTTTTAGGGCCAATGAAACTTTTCAAAATTTTTGTGGTAAATAGTATATGCCTGACTTAATTCAACAAAGATAATGAAACCGAATATCTTCGCTTTTGCATCGAATAAGTTTTATTTGCTCCTTGAAGTTGTTTATTTAGTATATTTAATTTTTCAAAGATATCGGCTAAATAACTCACAAATGGCTTGTTATCATCCGTTAACGAATTTTTCATTTCAGGTTTGTCACTTAAAAAATAACTAAGAGTATCAAATAGTTCCATAAATCTTTCCAAGCAGTTCCCTTTTGACAGCCTTCTTACTTCAGTGTGAAGTATAAGTCTCATATAGTCCTCATTTTGTTTTTCATAAAATAACTTGAAAAGACGTTCACATTTGGCCCTAGCTTTTATAGCATTGATACACTTTAACCAGGTTTTTATGAATAACACAATGCACAAGATACATTTCTGGATTCTCATCTTTTATCAATTTTAAGCAACCTTTTTTCAAATTCTGTGATTTATTTTATTTTTGAACCATCATATTAGGAATTTATACCTCTGAATACTGACAAACATTTTTTCTTGCTTGCACCCCTCATTTCACTAAGGGCTGAAAGAAATAAATATAAGATCAATATAAACAAAACTGAAAGCAGCTGCTGTTGCCTGTCAAGGAAAAAATAATATACCGATTGCCATTTCTACAGTAAAAAATAAAATAAAATCATTGGCTGAAATGTGCGAAAAACGTCTCGAAAGCATAATGTGTCAGTTATTTAAATGTCCTTTAAAAGTATTTAAATGTCCATGTCTACAGCGAAAATTCTTTATAAAATATTTAAAATGCACTGAAATTTAAAATGTTTTTACGTATGCATCACTTACATTTTTCTTTATTTTAGGGAATAAAAAAATGAAATTTCGAAAAATTTTGACTTCCATTGTCCCCTTAAACTCTGAAGAGTCCATTTTCGAATTGCCCCCCCTTAACAGTCGCATTGCCCCCTTGTGGGGTGTGGGCCCCACGTTGGGAAACACTGTGTTAGGGTTTTGGGATAACGTTTGGATAATGCAGTTTTTAAAAGTCCGAAAGCACAAAAATCCATAGGTGACTCATCAGGAGATTTAGTAGGGATATCGGTGAAGGGTATGGCCTTGATACCAGTTTTTTGTTCCATTTCTTTTAAGAAATTTACAGTGGATTTTGATGTGTGACTGCTAGCTTTGTCCTGATGGAGTCTCACAGATTGATGGCACTGTGGGTAAAGCGATGGTATTTCATTCAGAAAAATTGGCGATAAAATATGTTTCTGATAGTATTTGGAGTTAACCTTGACATTTTTTTGCACTCTCTTTGTTTTTAACTTGTCATTATAAGAAAAACCAGCAACAATCATGAATCCCTTAGAAACACTTTCTTTCGATTTTTTTGAACCATGTACTTAATTTTTTTTTCTCCCCTTTTATAATAATAAATGGCTCTTTTATTGTTACAATCATTTAAATACACCCATGCTTCATCTATTGTGACAATTGTTTTCCATTTTTCTTTGGATAAGTGTTTCTCATATAGAATTATGCAGCGTGTCCTGCATTGAGTGATATGCTTTGGAAGAAGACGATGCACCTTGCGTTTTTTCGCTTTCTTAAGATTTAAATCAACGTTTATCATTTTGTTTACAGTAAACACCGAGCATTTTAATGATTTTGCAACTGTCCTTTGACTAGGGGGATTTTCTTTTAACATTAAACAATGTACCTTTGCAATAGTCGACGATGTATGTTTTTTCCTTGGATACTTGTTTGGAATTTTTGTCCCACTTGAGGCTCCAATTTGACGTGTTTTTTTTTCCTTTTTTGTTGATGATATTACCTATCGACACTTTAGATATCACAAAACCATGACTCTCACATCGTTATTGGATAACGGAGTAGGCATATTTCTCTTCGAAAAGAGCGTAAATGTAGCCTTCGAACCACTGCTTTGTTAAATTCGCCATTTTGAATAAAAACAAAACTTTCAAGCCACAGACGATAATTTTGACTTTTAAAAACATAGTACAATTGCAATTACTTCTTTTGCAGCAAACGAGTATTTACTACCACTTACCAAAATCGTCTAAAAAATGTGCGAACAGCCTCTGTATAGCCTCATCATATTAACTGTGTAGTTCTGCCCCCGTTTAAAGGGTCTTTTATTTCTCTTCCCCTAACATCAACTTTTCAAGAGAACTTTTATCTTGCTGTGTAATTTAAGAGCCCTCTTTCCACGCAGACACTGCAAAACAGCCACATCTTCTTTGGGATTCAAGCTCAGTCTCCCTGGTTTGACAGTCAGTGGTACTAACCACTATACTGGCTGAGCTGCTAAATATAGGTAGACACACAGATGGGAAGAATGAATATAAATTTACACAAGCATATTCATCGTATTCACAAGACAGCCCATTTTAATATATAGGCATTATGGGACTTTCTCTGAAGGGGTCTATGGTTTTAGGGGTCATACTGATATTGCCAATTGTGTAGGAAATAACCCCAGAACAATACAAAAGCCTGGGGGACTTTGATTCTGTTAAAACAGCTGATTCTTTTATGGTAATGAAGCATGCATCATAATTGTACTCGAAAGTTACAAATGTGTATGAGTAGCATCATTACAAATAAACGAGAGGAATGAACATCAATCCTGTAATTTTTCTTTTCCTCTTTTTTAAACAGACGGTTAGATTTTTTTGCATCCCTCCTTAAGTGCTGATCTTTGCTAAGGAAAGAATCAAATATTATAAAGCTGTGGAAGAGGGCACATGGTGATAAATGCCAGTGAAATTCTCCCAACACTATTTTAAAAAAGAGGATAAGCAGCTAACTGGTCAATGATGCTATAAGATTATACTTGATCTACTGCTATTTTAATCCTGTAATCCTAACAGATATGAAGTGAGCTATCGTTATGTCCGAGATAAATGTTGAAGTCTTACTAAGGTACTTACTTCTAATTATACCTTATAAACAACCTTTTTATTTAAACAGAACTCTGTATGTAAAAGCACAACCTTTTGCTACAATAATCACAGCTTGTGGAAATGCAAAAATTAAAATAAAAACAGAGAATAAATTTAAATGTTAAGTAGTAGTCTAAGACTACACAATTAAATACTGTGTCAGAAGCTGGCTCAATAATTTACTAGTGTTTCAGATTTAAAGTATTGACAGTGAGAGACCACAAAACTGAATAATTATAATTGTTAGAGTGGCAGAAAATAACTGCATAGTGCACACAGAAACACTCTTTCTCAAGATCTAAGAACCTCATCTTAAACATTCACACAACTAATTTTCTTTCTGGTGAGTTTAACAGAAAGGAGAAGGTATAGTAAAGACCAAAATCCATAATAACGTGTTAATTAATGTAACATGCTGTACAGTGTCATGATAGAAGACTATGTATTGAGTAGCAGGAAGTTTTTCTTACAGCTCAAATGAATTTTCGTATGATGAAGTTATAGTTTGCACGTTTTTGCTGGTCTGTCGTTCTGTAATTTTGTGTTCTTCTTTGCATTCAGTGGTAAAATTTTAAACTAAAAGTGCTGGAGTTTTATGGAAGGCTGATCAGGAATGGTGAATTGAAATGTACACTTGAAATAATAAATACTTTTAACAAAAATAGATTTAACAAATAAAATAAATTGTTATATAATCACATTTTACTTTCAATCAATGATAAATATTTATATAATTTAAATATGAGTGTTTAATTAATGTATCGCAAAATTTAAATGACAGTGAGATAGAGGAAAAGTGAGAAAATTTGTTCTTATTCCCTGGTTACTCCGTGCTTTCGTAGTATAATTAAAAGCAAGTTTGGCTGACATTAAGAGGTCTAAAGTTTGAATCCCAGTGAGGACGTCACTGATTTTTTTTCTTCTTTGAAGAACCTATTGGTTCTATAAATTAATGTAAGGAATAAGTAACTTCTCTTTTTATAAAATTCATTAAGGTGTCTTCTTATGATGGATATAAATATAATGCACAGCTTATGAATAACTGTCATAATTAATAATTGAAAATACCTGTGTGGTTACAATATTTACATTAAAAAAGCATGAGATCCAAGCCATCGCATTTTAATATCTGACACAAATCCCAGAATAACTTCTCCTAAATATTTTTATTGCCTTTCAAATCATTATTTATGATGTATAAAGAAATCATATAAAAGTGGAACATCGAAAAGTAATGTGCCATTTGTGAAATTATAACAATTACAAAAACTCCATTCAAAAACTTATTATATATAACTGGAACCTATTTTTAGAGAATTATGGATGTATGGCATTATTTGTAACGTGACACAAAGTACCGTACGTGAAACTAACTAATGAATTTGTAAAAATAGCAGAGCTCAATACAAAGCACTGCAATAAAATGTATAAAATAAATTACTTTTTTACATTCTCATTTAATATTAAAAGCAATAGAAGTTAAATTATTTCTACCAAACAAAACTGACTCCCTAAACTGAAAGTTTTAAGCAGCAAGGCAAAAATGAGAGTAAACATTCTTCTGATGCAGCTGCTTCTGCACTCTTGTAAATATAAATAAAAGTGAATTGATTGTCAATTTACCATTTTTAAATTATGCTTTTATTATTGTACATTAATTATTACAGATATCATCCACATCAATGTACAATAAACAGTGCCTACCCGAAAATTTAGCAGTGGTGGGATGTTCAACTAGGAGAAAGAACGGAACTAAAATAAGTCATGAAAATCTTCAGATAAAAAAAAAATTATATGAAATTTTTTAGTCAGACTCTCCTGTTAATACCAGATATAGTAGAATGTATACACATTTATTATAAAATATATTTTCACGATTTCTTATTATCACATCAAGAAAATGGATGCTATGAACTATAAATATTTTTATGAAACAAAAACTAAATAAAGTTTTGAGCTATTAGAATAAGAAATAAATAAAAAAAAAATATTGAAGTATTTAACAATGAATCGAAGGAAATTAAAGCAGGGGATTACTAAGTAATCAGAATTTGAGCAAGGTTTAGAGCACAAGAATAACTCCCACTGAAGAATTCATGAGCAAGGTCATGAAAAGGCAGGGTAGGAGACACTAAGAATTTTCTGCTAGTTACATTGAATGTTTGCTTGCACATCCACATTAAAGTGCGACATTGTTTCATGGTCACAAATGTAATGTGACGTTGAGAAGTCGCTGTAATGTTCACAGCAACTATGGGTATTATATGGGTATCATGGCATTTAGATTCAAAACCAAGAGAAAGGATTAAATTTTGAAACTATATAGGGCTTTTGTATTCAGAAGAGGGAGGCATCAAGCTAGAAGTTGCCTCGAAGAGGTTTGTGTTATCAAAAGAAGTGATAGGATCTTCGTATTCCATTTCCCTGAGTGTTCTCGATTAAATAAGGGGCAGAATTGGGCAGAGTCATCATAGGTCCTGTTGCCAGTATGAGACATGCTGTGGCTCATCTCACATGATTCATAAGACTTTTCTGGTGGCAATACATTTAGACAAAGGAATAAATCTGTTATGAAATCTGCAGCAGCAGGGATTAAAAAAAAAATGACTGAAAGGGTAAATGCTGATAAATGTTTTTTGCTTAAAAAATATTTTCTAGTTATACTTTTCTTATCATTATGATGAAAATTAAAAATAATATAATGAAATATGTCTTTTTAATGCAAAGTGGCATTCTTATTCACTTTTCAGGTAAAGCTAAAGTTAAATGAGGTAACTGTATAAATGAGTTTTATTCAAAACTGATTTATTTTATTAATTGAAATCAATTTTAATATTGTTAGATTTCAGTTTTGTAAATGTACTTGTGCACTGAAAGCCTAATTTCATATAATGCTGCTTTTCTGTTGATTGTGTTGTAAACAGACATTAATTATATTGGTCCTATGAACTTTTTTTTTTTTTTTTTAAGTGATCATTTAGTTTTCACTCTCTTATTGAAAAAATGTATGTAAATACTGCATAATAAATGTTTGTAATTTCCTAACAAAGGCATACTTCTCTTTAAGAAGTTATATACATTATTAATAATCATTATTTTTAATTTTAGGTTTTGGTCTCAAATTATTTACGATGAAAATTTACATAAATGTTTAGAATCTTATTTGTCACAAGCTCCAAGGTTAGTTTATTCACTACTGCATGAAATTATTTTCCAGTAACTGCAAAATATAAACTTTGAGTTTGTTATGTATTGTTAACTTTTAATTTTTTTTGGGGGGGGGGGAATATTGAGAAATGTTCTAATTTTCTGTCTAAACCAGACTTGTCAAAAAGTAGCATAAAAATTTAGTAATATTCACTATCAACTTCTAACTATGCTTTATGCTTATTGTCTTTTGCATACCATTATTAATTTTTCAATCCCTTTTCATTTATGTGCAGAATGTATTAAAACTGATCATAAAATATTGTGGTACTTATGTATTATCCAATTGACCATAAAATCTGGCTTTATCAAATCATGAAAGGTCGCAGAGATCTTGCCAAAGTTGCATCAATTGTTCATGCGGAATTCTGAAGGAAATGACATCTCTTTATTCAGTAAACAATCATTATTCAATCTGCTTCGTTTTTGCTCTTTGTAAAGGCTTTCAGTGATTTCTAGTATTCTGTTAGGCCCTCCAGAGGCTCTCTTTAGATTGCTATGAATACAGATTTCCCACAGTTAATTGTTCCAATCTATTACTATTTTGTCAGCTATATCCAGTTAGTTGACCATATCATGTCCATTAATGAAGATATTTTTGATGGTAGGATCCCATAACATTAAAAGTAATCCACTGCTTAGTTGTTCTGCTCTACGCACCTACTAAATTTTATTCTTTGCCCCCCCCCTTAAAAAAAGGCAAGGAGAAAATAAGTGATAACAGTTAGTTTATATCCTTGTACACAAAAAACAAAAGGTGGCTCATCAAGAATCAGTTGGGGTTTCGCCAAATGGAACCATAGGTGTTATGACATCACTCTAATCCATAATTGGTGTGATATGCTGCTGACTGACTGTTTAATGGTCGAGGGGATAATACTTAAGTACCAATATTGCTTATCAAAAATATATTAAGGCTTCTCATATTTCTTTCAAATATAGAGTACAACATATCTTTTGAGAATAAGTAATAAAAAATTCTGGTTCTAGCATGCTGCATTTATATCAGAATACTTAATGTTGCTTTTTGATATGATACCAGATTAGTACGGAATCAGACTTTAATGTATGAAAACTGATATATTTTAATGTATATATTTTAATTAAAAAAACCTTATAATTTCTTTCAAATAATTAAAAAATTGCTAAGTCATAATTGCATATATAAATCTTTCATCACTCTACCATAGATGTTAAAATTTTCAAATTTTCAAATCCATGCTTAAAAAATCTAAATGAGTCTGGAAATTCAAAAATTTTAATGAATTGGTAATAAACACAAAGATTTAACTTTACATAGATTTGCCAGTATAGTTGTGACAACATGTCGGACTGAACCTTACCAAGTCATTGAAAATACTGGAGCATGATCCAGATGAATGAAATGATTTAAAAAATGGAAGGCTTATGAATTTACAAAACATAGTATTCTTTGGAGAAAATCTATTCTGCAGCTCATCTTTTGTGCCATTCTGGAAACCGTTTTATTCTACTGCCTTCAATGCATATCCACTTTTGAACAACTGAGATTATACCTGACACTGGAGACTAGAGACTGAATCTGGATTATAACAGGGGTATTGAGGTATGTACCACGTACCTGTACATAAGATTTTGTTCTTAAAATAAAGTTTGGGAGTAAAGTTTGGGAACTTAAAATCTCTTTCCCTTCACTTAACTTGAAGATAATCTTATTTTTCATGAAGCAAAACATTTCCTGCTAACTTATCACTTTCTCAAATGATGTATGATTGAGCTTTCCTTGTATTGTACATAGCAAGCTCATCAGAATATTTCAAATAATTTTTAAATAATTTTTTGCAGAGTAGTTCATATACACTAATGTTTGTGAAAAATGCAACACCATGAAGCAATTGTCAGATATGAATGAAATTTATTTCACATATATATTACTGGTACAAATAAATGACCAAGTTTACTAGGCAAAAAATAAAACAAATATCGGAAATCAGTACTTTGTGTGTCGGCCATGCTGAGCGATGAGAGCTTGTATACATCATGGAATTGAATCATACAGGTTTTGAATTTTATCCCGGGGAATGGCATCCCGTATGGCTTAAATTCGATGCTGTTGTTCAGTCTTAGTACTCCACCAGCTGTATAAGTGAGTTGCTGACCATTAAAATCCCAGACATGCTCAGTGGGCGACATAGCCGGGAAATAAGCTAGTCACGGAAGAAGCAAAATGTAGCAATCACTGTTTAGGTTGCCCACAATCTGCACTAGTTGGGATAAACAATTATAGTCAATAGCTCCCCACACCATAATGCCAGACAATTGTGCAGTATGGCGTTGGATGATGCATTGTGGGGGCAGACGTTTCCCTTAATAACGTGTGATGCATACTCTTCCATTGTTGTATTCCAGATAGTAGTGAGATTCATCGGAGAAAACAACTCATTGCCACAGGGCATGCCATGCACTGTGTTGCTGTGCTCACTGAAGTTGAAGGCATCTGTGATTCAGCAACAGGGGAATTCTGCATAGAAGAACCCTTGCACACAGTTCATACTGCAGCAGATGGCGACAAACCAAGGAGCTAGACAACACAACATTTGTAGCAGTGCTCCAACATTCTACTAACACCTGAGAGGACGCTGTACGGTCAGTGAGAGTCATGCAGATGAGGTGTCTGTCATCTTGTGCTCTTGTGCTACTGCATGCCCCACTGCCAGGACCAAATATGCATCACTGTTGTGGAAATTTAAAAATATAGTTTTACACATGTTTTAATTAAAATATAGTTTTACACATGTTTAAATTAAAATATAGTTTAACAAATTAAAATAATTAAATTAAAAATTAATTATTTTAAAATTAAAATTAAAATATAGTTTTACACATTTTCAAATTAAAATATAGTTTTAATATTAAATTAAAATATAGTTTTACACATGTTTCTGCATGTATGTAATGTTATTTGAATTTTTTTCTCCTTAAATTCATAACATATTTGGATAAATAGATTCATTATTATATCATAAATTTTAAATATTTTATATTTGTTTTCTATTTATCAGGGACTATGATTTTGTCAATATAGCTTTTAAAGAAGACATTTTATTTGCTCTGAAGAAAGTCCACAGATTAGTTTTCGTAGTGTTTTTGAGAATGTCTACTTATAAAGAATCTAAAGTAAGATCATCTTGGTACGACATGAGATGCATTATTGAATACTTGTTTTGTTGTTGCATCTAGATTTAAAAACTTTTATTAAATATAATTGATTTAGGATTTAATTAAATAAATTCATATTTTAATCATAAAAATGTTATTTATTCTTTGTTTGCATTCAGATTTTAAAAATTTTTATGTATTAAAACTTAACATTTATACCAAATATTTTTTCTGCTTGGAAGAAGTTATAAAGATTTTGAGTGAATATTTTTTTTTTTAATTTATTGTTTTGTTCGCATAATTCTTTTTTTGTACCTTTTTATCAGATCCTTCAGTGTAGAAAACTGTCATAAAAAACTGACTTGAATTCATAAAACACTTATTTTTTTCAGATATATTGAGAGTAAAATAATTCTCCATCATTTTCTATAAAAAATTGGGCATTCATTGTGAAAGAACGGTACATTATGTTTTATTCAAAGTATTGTCCCTTGCTAGCCATTACTTTTCCCCATCTTTCTGACAGCATACAGATACCGTATTGGAAGAATACTTCATCTTTTGAAGCTATCCACAAATCAACCCAATTTTTGGTATCTTCATATGATACCAAAAATTGGGAGTTCAGGGAGGCCACGCATCATCATTCGAAAAAAGTACTAATCAGAAGAAGCAATGTCTGGTGAAGGGGAAAACTTCTCATCTGAGTGTCTATGAGTAGGTTTTGAGTGGTGCCACAACACGTTGATGAGTGTTACCATGCAGGAGAACAATTTTGTCATGTCTGGAGTAATAGTGGGTGCATTTTTGACTCATCAGTTGTATTCGGCTGAGAGCCTCAGTAATGGTTTCTTTCGGTTTGAACAAGTTATAATACATGAGATCAAGTTGATCCCACCATATACACCACATGATTTTTTTCCATGAATATTTGGTTTTGCTGTTGATGTTGAAGCATGACCAGGTGGTCTCCATGATTTCTTCTTCTTTCAGTTATCGTAGTGGATCCATTTTTTCACCACCAGTGATCTATTCAAAAAACCCTTTCATTTATGCCTGACAAACAGCATGTCGTGTAAAAAATCGGCATTCAATGTTTCTTGTCTTCAGCTCATGTGGAACCAAATTTCCTTGTTTTTGAATAATTTCCAATGATTTTTAAATGATGTGAAATTACTTATTAAATCATTCCTAATGTAAAAGCAAGTTCTACTTTATTTTGGCACAAATCTGCATCCAATAATGTTTCCAATTCCATGTCTTTGTACACTTTCATCCTTCTGTTGTGTTCTCTGTCTTCAACGTTACATTAATTGTTCTTAAACTTGTGAAACCACTCGCGACAACTTCTCTCACATAAAGCAACTTCATTATATGTATCTACAAGCAATCGATGCACCTCAGCTGCAGATTTCTTCAAATTAAAAAAATAAATCAATGACACTCATTCGACTCAACATTTTTACATAAAAAATATATGATGCTGGGAAAAAATTTATAATATTTCAAGATTATGTTGTTAGCAGATGTCTAACCTTATGATATGTTTTACATCATGAAAATTGAACTATAACTTACTGGTAGTGACAGCGGAGACTTATTTGTACTTCTCAATATAACTGATAAAATGTCACTAAAGATGAAATATATTTGCATAATCTGAGTATAATCTTTCAGAGAGTACTATAGTTTTAAAACTTCAGGATTTTTAACTGTAAAATTAAGGAAATTTCAGAATAAAATTTTTCGTAAAATATCTGTTTTTGTCTATTTAAAAAAAAGTAAAAAAAGATGTATTTGCTCATGTGAAGAACTAAGACTGCCAAATCCTTTCAACGTATACATAGAGCACTTTTAAAATCAATTAGCGAGGCTGATGTTTATGTAAAATAAGTAGTTAAACCTAAGGTCTGGTAGCTTACTTTAGATAAGGAATTAATTAAACCCAAAAATAATGCCTATCTAAAGTTTCAGTGTTCCCAATTTTAAAGTTTAAATTGGATAGCTTTTTAATTTTTCTTTTCTTTCTTTCTTTCTTTTTAAGAAATAAGCTGTATAGTGTAATAAAATAGCAATTCTGAAGAATTCATTTATTTGACAATCTCAGAAATTAAAGAAAAGATGTAGAAATTCAAACTATTCTCTTTCCCCTCCTTTAAATTCACTTTTTCATTAGAAGAATATTAAAAAGTATTGAATTGTGCTATATGTTTTGTATGATAAAAATATTATTGGCTGAAACAAATGCTAAATCTTATTTTTATTTAAAAATCAACTTCAAAGAAACTAATAAAATCTTAGTTATTTTATTGTATATTCTGTACAGCTGAATTTTCCATTCTTTCACTAAAATGAAATATTTTGTGAATTCTTTTTTCTGTAGAAGCATCACATAAGACCTGAAGCTTTTGGAGAAATGATTTATGAAAATTTTATTTTTGATGTGCCAAAGTTAATGGATCTATGTGTGTTGTATGGATTTCGAAATCGTTCCTTATTGTGTAAAATGGTGCAAAATATATTCAACACTCAACCAAAGTATCTAAATGATCTTGTCGAAACTTCTAGTGCTGTATTAGCAGTAAGTACTTTGTTAACATAATTGTTCATTTAAACTATTCATATTATATCTGTGTGTGTAAGTTAAGGTAACTTTTGAATTCATATATGCATGCCAGTACATTATATATACATATATGTGTACAATAAAGAAAATTAATGAGATAAAACTCAAATGTTGAAGCTTAGGCAGCAGTACACAAAGATAATTTTTCTATAATGAATACAGTTAATTAAGATTATCAAAATTAATTCAGAAAAATTTGATTAAAATGTTTTTTTTTTTTTAATTATGCAATATGTATAAAAAGCAATACAGTGGAACCTTGAGATACAAGTTCAATTCGTTCCAGCATTGAGCTCGTATAGCAAATTTTTCGTATCTAGAAACAAGCTTCCCCTTTGAAAGTAATGGAAATCCAGTTAATCCATTCCACAACCCCAAATATATATATAAAAACAATTTTTCTAATAAATAACACTGGTAAATAATATAACTGTAGTTTATCTTTATGATAGCTTCCGACACCGACCTTTTAACTGCTTCTCGTTAATCCACACCATCACACCAACAACAGCTTCTCAACATCTTATAGGAGTTTTGGACAGTCCTTGGAAGTAACGGTAACTCCTTTGGTTACATCAAGTTTCTGAATTTCTTTCTGCTTCTTCAGAATAGTGCAGATTGTCGATGTCGAAAGGCCGTAAGTCTTCGCCAATTTTGTCACTCTTACACCACGCTTGTGTTTATATATGAGTTTTTTCCTTAATTTCAATGGCTGTGGCTTCTGTATTTTTCTTTGAAGCACTATCTGAGGCAACAATCTTCTTGGGAGACATCGTGAAATAATTATTTTCATGTTAAATGTAATAAACAATTGACTCACAAATGCACAAACACGTATATTAAAGGAACTGAGTGATCTGACCAGGGGATTCCCCCGAGTTGAGCTGGATCAGGATTTGGTGCCACGCCTACCAGTAGCCTGGCTCATTGCTCATTACTCGAGTCAGTGCTCGTATTTTAGAGACAAATGTTTTGCTCATAATTTCCTTGTATCTTGAGTTTCTCAAATATAGAGGTGCTCTTATCTTGGGGTTCCACTGTAATATGTATATGAATAAAGTCTGTGCTGGAGAATTAAAAATGTGCAAAAAGTCCATTAAGTGATAATAAATTGATCTTCACTAGCAAGTCCTGGATTATACTAGACTTGTAACTACCTAAACTTTAATGTATAGGGATGTGTATTATGAAAAAAAGTGTTTAATTAAAAAAAAATGAACAAATTTAAAAAATAATTGTTGTTATAAATAATTCAGAAATGGTCTTATCAGCAGTGGGATGAAGTGTAATTCAATACAAAAGCTAAGTGAACAGCATTTTGACCGAGCTCACTCTGTAAGCCAAAATATAAAGCATGCTATTAGATCTTAATTTTAAATCATTAGAAGTCAAGGCATAAGAATGTGTGCATGATTATTTATGCCTCAACTGAATCATAAAGGAATAAGACAAGATTCATTATTAGGTAATAGTGAAACTTTATGAGTCTTGAATGTTTTCTAAGAGTTTAAACATGTATTGAAATAGTCCTTCAAACAGCTTTAATGCTATTTCATATAATTTGAATGCAGAATGAATAGTTATAATATCTACAGTATTTACTGCCATACATCTAGCCATAATAGTTGTGATATTTTCAGAATTTCTTTTGAAATTTTAGCCCCTAATATAGAATTTAAGATATCATTAAATCATTCAGCTCATAATGGATTTAAGCATTGCTGTATAACATTCAAATCTAGTAGGAAATTTCTAATCTTTCTTTTAAGAAATTTAAAAAAATTCTGATAAAATGTCATCCAAAGGAATGCATTTAAGCTTTACATGCTTTACATTCCTAGGAATGAACATTAGTTGTAGATACATTAGGTTATTTTGAAGGAGACATGAAAAAGGAGCAATGGCCTCGCCGGGACTCGAACCTGAATCTCTTGAATATGCGTTGTGTTACTGTTATACCTCAAAGGCATGCAGAAAGGAGAGAGAAAATGTGTTATATAGTTGCTTTCATTTCTTCAATCAGGCTCCTGTCTAAGTGCCAAGTTTTATCAAAAATATGGCACTGATTGCAAATCATGGAGTAAAACTTCAGTACAAAAAGAACTGAGATTAAAATTATAATTATCCAATTTTAAACCAATTTTAGTTTATTATAAGCATTTAAATGTAATTCAGATTCAAAACTTATTTTAAACAGATGAAGGAAAAAAGAAATAGAACATGGTGTAGGGTAAATGAAATAGATAATTTCTCATGTTCAATTAATAATGTAAATAATACAGATTAAAATAGTTTTTCATAAGAAGCAATATTGGATTAAAATGTCTGCATGTATACTACGAAAAAAAAATGGGACAGTTCTATATCTTTTGGTTTCATTTTTTTCTGTTTGGAACAGAAATTTCTTAACAAGGTTGTTAGCAAGGTATATGTACACTAGTCAATAGAGTGTCTGAGAAACTTCAGCTGTCTCTAAAATTCCTATGTTATTCACTACTGGAGTGTCGTTATCATTTTATTCTTATTGTTCAATATTGGAATAATTTTTTATTCTAGTTTGTGTGGTGCCCTTTAATCATTTGAGTGGGGGCATAAATTTTAATTCTGCTTTTTTTTTTTTTTTTTTTTTTTTTTTTTGAAATTCTTATAAAATTCTTAACATAAAAAAGGTACAAATAAATTTTGGAGAAAATACTTTAAAAAGCAGCTAACATGCTAGTGAGCTTAGGTTTTAGTGTATTTTATTATTTAATTGTTGTGGTTTGTTTACAGCTGAAGATTTGTATTAAGTGAATTATCTAGCAGAATGTTTCCTGGAAAACTATTATTTGTAAAAAAGAAAAAATAACATATCTAGCAAATAATTTGGTGCTTACTTGGAAGCAAGATAGTGCTTAAATTGCGCCGGAGCCCACCGGAGCACTGCTCCGCTACTTCTCAATTTTTAAGATAAATTACAATTTTAGCCGGTGTGCACCGGAGTTCTAAATAAGATGGAGCTCTGGTACTTCTTTTCATAAAACTGAACCACAGTTTAAAAGGAAACAAAATTTAGAATTCCTAACGTTTTTGTTTAACAATAAGCAGACTTTGCAATACTCTATTTCCCTAGAAATACGAACTCATGAGAACATAAGACGTTCAAGTAAAGTCCCCTCACTCACATGCGGAAACCTTTCCCTTTAAGAAGGGCAATAAATTTGGGGGAGTTTGTTTAGGAATGCGTAAATTTCTCGTCATGCCATCGTATTTAGTGTATTGTTATCAATGCTTATAGTTAGTTATCCTTGCAGGAAGGAAAATTTGTGTTCTTAAATGTGCGAGTACAATAAGAGGGAAATACTGATATAAACTGCTCAAGCACGTCTTATACATCATCTTCCCACAGTATCCACTAATGTAACCAAATACGGGGCGGGGGGGGGGGGGCGAAAAGTGTAACCAGCAACTTTACATTCATCCTTAGAAGTCAGATTAAGGACTCATTTTACCCCTGACACACATCTGCTTGATGGCTATAATTATATCAGCAGAGAGCCACGGTCAAAGAGAACGTTCTCTCTCACCAAGATTCCCATCGTTTTTTGTTTCCACCCACTTATACCCTCATTCCGTTTCGCCCTGGAATTTTCATCAGCTATACTTTAAGTATATTTAATTTTTATGATGATAAAAGAACTCCCCCCCCCCCGTACGATCAGAGATTAAATAGGGCTGGAGCCCACCGGATATCGGCACCGGTGCTTCTTAGTTTTTTTAATAAATCATAATTCTAGCCGGAACGCACCAGAGCCCTGAAAAAGAAGGCTGCGGCACTTCTTTTATGTAATTGGATAACAATTTCAGTAGATATTTTATCTCAATTTTATTTTAATAATAAAATTTTATTAAAAATTGCTTATTAAATTTCAATTCATCTCTTTACATTTTATTTAATTTTAATTATTTAATTACTTCAATCTTTAATTATTTCAATAAATAATAATTGATTACCTAATAATTATCAATTAAATTATAATTAATTAATTATATAATAATTATTGATTAAATAACAATTTATAAACATTAAATAAATAGCTATTAATTAATTTGATAATAATTAACTGTTTCTTTTTAAAATTATTAAAGAGTGTAATAGTCATTTTATTTATTTATTTACTCTTGTTCCTCTTTGCTGACGGTCTTCCATAGGGCTCAGGTACTTCTAATCTTAGAAATTAAGCCCTGAAGCAAGATGAAACACTCTCTTAATTTAGTTGTTGTTAATTGATGGTTGATTTATCCCCTTCATAAGTCGATTAATCTGCAATCAATGACAATAGCTACTCTTCAATATTTAAAATTTACTTTTGGTTTTGGTATTTTTGCGAGTAAAGATTTTTCGTAACAAATTTTTAAATAAGAAGTTGAAATTAGTATTTAAAATACTAATTAAAATTCTGACTAAAAATTTTTTTTCATTCATGGTTTTAAATTGAACTTGTGTTCCTTGGAGATGGTATATGGAACGTTTTCTTATAAATTATTGTGAATTATTAGTTTATTATTTTGAAGCTTTTGCGCAAGTTATAGGCTTTTTAATTTACTTTATACAGTCAAAAGTCGTTAATCCGGACTCGTTGGGACTTCGGTCATTCCGGATTATCGATTTTTCCGGATTATAGATCATCAGTTTAAATCTGGTAAGATGGCATGCAGAAATTACAAAATTAAAAATATGAAACCGTAATTTATGAAATAAAGAACAATTATGATCTAAAGGGTATCAAAATTTACAAAAAGAAAAAGCTTAATATTTATTTGTTTACTTTATTAAACATTTCTTTCAATGTAAGTTGCTTCGTTTCATGTGATAATACTTTTTCTTTAATTCTATTAAACAGACATAATTTCTTGTTTAGTTACAAAGTTCTGCTGTTCAAGTCCTATAATTGCTGTGTGGAGAATACCGACTAATTTGTCAATCGAAATTTTTTCGTTTTCAATAACCTCTGGGTCACGTTCTTCACTATCAGAAGCGAATTATAATGACGAGGAACTTGATTTAAATCATATCAAAGACGGAGTACATCGAGATGAAATACTACACTTAGTAAGGAATTATAAGACAAAATAAAAACATCTGCCCTGAAGATAAGGATAGTGCTGACAGATCAACTTCCAATTCATTGCGCGCTGCGGCGTGAAATTGATAAACAGATTTCGGATTTCGAAACATGCTTTCGCTTTGTAGATCCTTTACATATTAGTAAATATATATCGGAAATTCTATTTGACATAATTGAAAGTTCAAGCTTACTTTTATAAAATTGCTGTAACAGTCTGCAAAAAATAATAAGCCGGATCCAATTCGAAGATTAAGGAACAACGCAATCTGCAACATTAACTGAATTAGATAATTTTAGCTTAGCTTATACCGTCCATTACACATTAAACGTGCATGCGCACACACATATTTGCAGCCGTAAAGGTCTTACGTGCACTCGTAAACGCCTGTTCACATGCGTGAACAACGATGCATGTGCAGAAAGTTTGTAGCTTTGAGGTCTGGATTATAGATCATTCCGGATTATGGGTGTCCGAATTAACGACTTTTGACTGTATTTGAATTTATATTCTAAATATTTTTGCTTTAATTCTTTTTTCTCCTCTGATCCTGTAGATATTTTTTACATGTTATGAATGCTTTAGTAGATTATACTTAAAGAAAATTCCTATTATGGAATATATTTGCAGGCTTTTAACAGTGCTGAAGAGAAGTTGTTCATGAATATTCCTGAAAAGCATGGTGGATACTATGCATCAGAAGATAATTCTCAGTCAGGTATTAAAGAATTGTCGTTGACATCGTTCTGTGACATAATAAATTATGTATGTGATACTAGTGCAACAATTTATACATTCCTGGAAATTTACTCCCCTGCTTGTCAAATATTTTATCAACATGGAGCTGTTAACAGGTAAGCAGTTACAAGTGCCAACTAATATGACTTGAGAGTAATGTGAACAATTCTTGTCTTTAAAATTTTTAAATTTCTAACTTGTTTCTTCTTTTATGATCATGTTCACTGTGGGGAGGAGGAGGATAAAAAATTTTTAAAAAAATCTGAAGGGTTTCAGATTTTAAATTACGTCCAAAAGGGTGCTTTTAAAACATTTCTGTGTGTTACATTTATTTATTAAATACAGTGAAAAGTCGTTAATCTGGACTCGTCAGGACTTCGACGATTCCGGATTATCGATTTTTCCAGATTATAGATCATCAGTTTAAATCTGGTAAGATGGCATGCAGAAATTTTAAAATTAAAAATATGAAACCGTAATTTATGAAATAAAGAACAATTATAATCTAAAGGTATCCAAATTTACAAAAAAAAATAAATAAATAAATAAATAAATAAAAATAATAATAATAATAATAAATAAATAAAAAAGCTTAATATTTATTTGTTTACTTTATTATTCAATGTAAGTTGTTTAAGTTGCTTCGTTTTTTATGTGATAATACATTCTTTTTA
This sequence comes from Stegodyphus dumicola, assembly GCF_044657685.1. Lineage (NCBI taxonomy): Eukaryota > Metazoa > Arthropoda > Arachnida > Araneae > Eresidae > Stegodyphus > Stegodyphus dumicola. The sequence continues at coordinate 211,979,666 of NC_140773.1, read as the reverse complement.
ATTCTATAAACAGACATAATTTCTTGTTCAGTTACAAAGTTCCGCTGCTCAAGTCCTATAATTGCTGTGTCGAGAATACCGACTAATTTGTAAATCGAAATTGTTTCGTTTTCAATAACCTCTGTCACTTTCTTCGATACCGAAAGCGAATTATGATGACGAGGAATTTGATTTAAATCATATCAAAGACGAGTACATCGAGATGAAATACTACATTTAGTAAGGAATTATAAGCCAGATAAAATAAAAACATCTGCCCTGAAGATAAGGATAGTGCTGACAGATCAACTTCCAATTCATTGCACACCGCAGCGTTAAAGATAAACAAAGTTTAGATAAACAAACGTTAAAGTTTAGATAAACAAAGGATATGCCTTTATCCATTTTTTGCAGCAATTCCACTTTTTGTATAATGGACTTTGAAACATACGATGAAGATCCTTTACATATTAGTAAATATATATCGGAAATTCTATTTGACATAATCAAAAGTTCAAGCTTACTTTTATAAAATTGCTCTAACAGTCTGCAAAAAATAATTAGCCGAATCCAATTCGAAGATTAAGGAACAACGCAATCTGCAACATTAACCGAATTAGATAATTTTAGCTTAGCTTATACCGTCCGTTATACATTAAACGCGCATTCGTAAACGTATTTTGTGCACGCGCACACGCATATTTGCAGCCGTAAAGGTCTTACGTGCATGCGTCAAAGAGACGCATGTGAAGAAAATTTGTAGCTTTGAGGTCCGGATTGTGGGTGTCCGAATTAACGACTTTTGACTGTATCATGTTTGCACATAAACCAGTTTGGAGCAAATTCAGTTCAACAGCAATATCACAAAATAGTTAGCATATCTTTAGAATTTCTGATACAGAGACTCGCGCGCTAGAGATAAAAATGTTTTTTCTGTACAGCGTTGCCATTGCTCACTTTGAAATCCTTGAGTTTGTTAATCAAAAATTCATTAAAATTTTACAAAATATGAAATCGATAATAAAACAAATTTCAAATTTGGACTTCCACATGCCGAGTACAGTCAAAAGTCTTTAATCTGGACTCGTCGGGACTTCGGTGATTCCGGTTTATCGGTTTTTCCGGATTATAGATCATCAATTTAAATCTGGTAAGATGGCATGCAGAAATTATACAATTAAAAATATGAAACTGGAATTTATGAAATAAAGAGCATTTATGATCTAAAAGTATCAAAATTTACAAAAAAAAAAAAAAAAAGAAAAAGAAAAAAGAAAAAAAGCTTAATATTTATTTGTTTACTTTATTAAACATTTCTTTTAATGTGCACATGGGTAAAGCATACATTACGCATAGTCGAAATTAGAAAATAGCAAACAGAAAACTATTTGATGTGTATTCGTGATATTTATAATGATGGGGAATTTTATTTAAATCATATTAAAGATGGAGTACATCAAGATGAAATACTATATTTAGTAAAGAATTATAAGCCAAATAGAATAAAAACATCTGCCCTGGAGATAAGGATAGTGCTGACAGATCAACTTCCAGTTAATTGCGCGCCACGATGTTTCCCCCCACCCCTGCAGAGCAGCGTGAAATTGATAAACATATTTCGGAATGGTTAGAAAAAAAGGATATGCCTTTATCCATTTTTTGCAGCAATTCCGCTTTTTGTTTGATGGACATCGAAACATGCTTTCACTTTCTAGATCCTTTGGCAGCTCCAGAATCAGAAATTCCTTTTGACATAATCGAAACTTCAAGCTTACTTTTATAAAATTGCTCTAACAGTCTGCAAATAATAATAAGCTGGATCCAATTCGAATATTAAGGAACAACACAATCAGCAACATTAACTGAAATAGATAATTAGATAATTTTAGCTTAGCTTATACCGTTTGTTATACATTAAACGTGCACGCGTAAACACATATGCGCATGCATAAAGGTATTATGCACATGTGTAAACGCATTATGCGTTTATGCATGCGCAGAAAGTTTGTAGCTTTGAGGTCCGGATTATAGATCATTCTAGATTATGGACGTACGGATAAACGACTTTTGACTGTATTATTATTCGTGGCAGAATTAAGTCATTCAAAATTCGATCATTCAAATTCTATGTACCGTTGTTTTATCACAATGTGAGAAATATACATACATTTATTCAGATTTTCCATTATTTAATTTCTTCAAATATAATCAGAACTCTAACATTTGGTGGTAACAGTTTGGAAAGTGAAACGGATATTTATAGTGAACCAATGCAAAATCAAAAAATGAAAACAATAGTATTTTTCAATAGATTTTTCATTATTTAATTTCTTCAAATATAATCAGGACTCTAACATTTGGTGGCAACAGTTTGAAAAGTGAAACGGACATTTATAGTGAACCAACACAAAATCACAAAACGAAAACAATTGTCCTTCAGGGACAAAGCCCCTTTGGATAATAAAATAAAATAAAGAATTATAATACAGTACAAAGTCTTTAATCTGGACTTGTTGAGACTTCGGTGATTCCAGATTAGGGGTTTTTCCAGATTATAGATTATCAATTTAAATCTGGTAAGATGGCATGCAGAAATTATAAAATTAAAAATATGAAACCGTAATTTATGAAATAAATAGCAATTATGATCTAAAGGGTATCAAAATTTACAAATAAAAAATGCTTAATATTTATTTGTTTACTTTATTAAACATTTCTTTTAATGCGTGCATGCGTAAAGCAACCAGAAAACTATTTGCAACCAGAAAACTATTTGATGCGTATTCGTGATATTTATAATGACGAGCAATTTGATTTAAGAATGGGATAAGGCAATGAAAGAAGAAATTTACACAATGAAGAAAAGAAAGGTTTGGGAATTAGTCAAAAAGCCAGGAAATAAAACTATGCTAGGAAACAAATGGGTCTATACACTAAAAAGAAATGAAAAGAATCAAGTGGTTAGATACAAAGCACATTTAGTAGCGCAGGAATTCAGGCAGAAAAGAGGTGAAGATTTTGATGACGTTTATAGTCCTGTAGTAAATATTTCAATTATAAGAATATTTTTCACTATACTGGTATGCTTATATGTTTAGACTAATTGTCAGTTAGAGGTAAAGAACACATATTTATATGCAAACCTAAATGAAAAAATATATATCACCCAACCAGAGGGATTTATTGAAGAGGAAAATAAAGTGTGTTTATTACACAAGGCTATTTACGGTCTACATCAAAGCGGCCGTGAATGGTTTTGTGAATTTGAAAGTACTTTAGAAAATCTACATTTTAAGAAAATACAATGGTGTAATTGTGTTTATAAGGGTTCAAATGTAATTCTCTTGTTATATATAGATGATATTGTGATTTTTAGTATAAGATCAATATAGTATTGATAAGTAATTTTACAGTTGAGTAAGGTTTTTGATCTTAAAGTATTAGGCAAAACTAAAACGTTACTTGGAATTGAATTCTTAGAGAACGAGAATGGGGTTTTTATACATCAGCAAAAATATATCGAAGAAATTTTTGAAAAATTTAAACATTTCCAGATACCGATAACTTTACTTCCTATAGCTAAAGGCACTATTCTTACAAAATTAGATTGTCCATTTACAAGTGCAGAAATGCGTACATTACCCTTTAGAAATCTGTTGGAATGTTTAGTTAAGAATAAACGATGTTTGTTTACATCTTGTAATCATCACTGAGCACATACCCAACATATATAAAATACAACAGATGGCCCAGCAAGAAAATCTTTTTTGAAGAACCATGTAGCCTCATTAAAGATATTCTAAACAAAAACATGATGGAAAGTTGTTTACTGTGAAATCGAAACTTATATCACTGGTAAGTGCATTGTTTATTTTTATTGGAAGGGGCTAAAAATAGGTATATATAAACTATTTAAAGTTCTATATTGAGTATGGATGGATTAAAGCCACCAAGTAATCTAAACTTCAAGAAATGGAAACAAAAATTCCAAATTTATATGTTAGCATCTGGTGGTATTACTAAATCACCTGAAATTAAAGTAGTTATTTTATTGCATATTATTGGTGAAGGAGCACTTGAAAAGTTTAATACTTTTAATTTAAGTGAAGAAGATAAGAAGGATGTTGACAAAGTAATTGAAGCTTTCAAAAATTTTTGCATACCGAAAGCAAATGAAAGTGTTGATAGACATATATTTTTCTGTCGAACACAACATGTAGGTGAATCGTTTGATGATTTCTTAACCGATTTAAAGAAATTAAGTAGCAACTTGGATTTGCAGAATTAAAAGATAGTTTAATAAGGGATAGAATAGTAAGTGGAATTCTAAATAAAAATCTCAAAGATAGATTATTAAGGGAAGATCAGTTAACATTGGAGAAATGTATTAAAATGTGTAAAGCTTCTGAATTAGCAGAACTTCAGCTGAAAACTTTAACTGATGAAAATAAAATAGAAGCTATCAAACGTAATAAATTTTGACCTTCAGAGGAAAAAAGTCAGCCTTGTAAGAAAAACTATCATATAAAACAAAAGCAACAGAGTACTAAATCTTCTTCAAACTATCAAGGAAATAAGTACAATAATCCAAAACCATGTAGAAAATGTGGAACTTTTCATAAGTTATACAACTGTCCTGCTTATAATAAGATTTGCTTGTACTGTAAAAAGAAAAACCACTTTTCTAAAATGTGCACTTATAAAAATGTTAATGTTGTACAGAATAATTTAGAGCATGAGTTACATAATAATGGTAATGAATATATTTTAGGGTCAGTAGAAGGTACAAATCCATTTTCTAAAAATAAAACAGAAGGGTTTGGAAAACTAAAAGTAAACATATCTAAATATTTATTTGCTAAGTTGGATACTGGAGCTCAGTGTAATGTGTTACCATTGCCTAAATTTAAACAATTAAATTTAAGAGATAGATGTTTGACTAAATCAAAAGTCACTTTAAGTAATTACAATGGTACTACAATTGATGTAGTCGGAAAATGTAAATTATTATGTGAAACATCGAAAGGGGACAAGGATGAAGTAGAATTTCAAGTCGTAACATGTGATAAAATTGTTCCAGCTATTTTAGGTTTACCTACATTGCAAAAATTAAACCTAATTCAAAGGATTTGTACAGTAAATCCTGATTCCAATGAAAAGTTACCAGAATCTTTAAAAGGATATCAAGATTTGTTTAAAGGACCTGGGAATTTAACTGGATATACATATCATATTAAATTAAAACCAGGAGCTGTCGGTAAAATAAAACCCTGTAGGAAAATTCCACTTAGCTTATTAAATCCATTAAAAAAGGAATTAGCAAGAATGGAAAAAGATGGTATTATAAAGAAATTTACCCAACCAACAGAATTCATGAATTCATTAGTGGTAATAAGGAAAAAGGATGGTAATTTAAGAGTGTGTTTAGATCCTCAGCACCTTAACCAAAACATACTGAGAGAACATTATCACATACCAACCTTTGAAGAAATTTCATCTCAAGTGACAAATGCAAAGGTGTTTAGTATTTTAGATGCAAACAAAGCATTTTGGCAAATTAAACTGTCAGATTCAAGTTGTGAATTTACTACGTTTAACACTCCGTTTGGCAGATATTGTTTTTTGAGGTTGCCATATGGACTGAGTTCATCACCAGAAGTTTTCCACAGAAGTTTTTCTGAAATTTTTAGTGATATAGAAGGAGTTCAAATATATATAGATGACTTATTAGTTTGGGGGTAAAGATAAAAAAGAACATGATTTAAGATTAAAGAAGTTGCTGGACAGAGCCAGAGAAAAGAATGTTAAATTTAATTTATTTAAATTTAAGTTTGGGCTGAATGAAGTGAAATAAATGGGACATATATTTTCTAAAGATGGTTTAATACCAGATGAAGACAAAATTAAGGCTATTCTAGATATAAAACCACCAAAAAATGTGAAAGAATTATAAACTTTTGTAGGAATGATTACATATGTTTCTAGACTTATACCTAATGTATCAGAATTGACATCATGTTTAAGAGATTTGTTGAAAAAACAAGTTATCTGGAACTGGAATGCAACACATGAAAAAGCATTTAGAAGACTAAAAGATGTCTTAGTAAATAAACCAGTTTTACAGTATTATGATATAAAGATGCCAGTAGTTTTATCTGTAGATGCATCTCAAGAAGGACTAGGAGCAGTCTTACTGCAGAATAATTTACCAGTGGCATATGCATCTAAGGCATTAGCAGATACACAGAAGAATTATGCTCAAATTGAAAAAGAAACTTTAGCTATTGTATTTGCGTGTGAGAAATTTCACCAGTATATATTTGGAAAATATATTACTGTGGAAAGTGACCATAAACCACTGAAATTAATTTTCAAAAAGCCATTAAATAAATGCCCTATAAGATTACAAAGAATGCGTATATAAGATTACAGCCATACCAGTTTGAGATAAAATATAAACCAGGAAAAGAACTTTTTATAACGAATGCATTATCAAGATCATTCACTGATAAAGGATCTGATTTCTTTGAAGGAGACATAGAAGCTCATGTTGGATTAGTTGTAGAATGTATACCAATGTCTAATGGTAAAATGGAAGTTTTTCAACTGGAAACAGAAAAAGAAGAAGAATGAAGTTTTAAGAAAATTAATTAAAACTGGATGGCCAGATGAAAAATGTATGGTTCCAGAACTGGCAAAAGCATATTTTAACTTCAGAGAAGAATTATCAGAAGCAAATTTTGTCCAAGCTAAACGATATGAAGACCATAAACAACATTTACTGAAGAGACAAACCTTACAAAAAAGTTATTATGATAGGAATGCAAGACCGTTAAAACCACTGAAAACAGGAGATCATATTTACATAAAAGAGAAAGGGAAAAAACTAAATGAAAGAATGGAAATTATAGAAGAAGCAGAAAGACCACGTTCATATAAGATTATAAGAACAGATGGAAGAATTGTAGAAAGGAACAGAAGAGACCTTCTTAAAGGAAATAATCAGAAAGAGTTTGCAATACAAAACAACTATGAGAATGAAGTTATAGATGAATCCGAGATACATGAAAATAGTAGGAGCACTGCATATTTAGATGTGCCTATAAGTCCTTCAAAACCTAACAGAAGTGTTGTGTCACCAAATAGTGAAAGAGGTATAGTATCATCAAATTTTTCAAATGGACCTAACTATGTTACTCGATCTGGTAGGACTGTTAAGAAACCTTATTATTTAAAAGAGTATGTTTAATTTTACTATTATTATTATTATTGATAAAAAAGGGAGATGTTATATATGTAACTGTATCTATTATTATCTTTAATCATAACTGTAATAGAGAATAGTGGATGAGCAATGTAGAATAAATGATGTTTCTTTACATCTTGTAATCATCACTGAGCACATACGCGTTTACCCATGCGCACTTCCGATAGTGAAGAAAGTAAACGAGAACGTTATTGAAAATGAAAAATTTTGATTGACAAGTTAGTCGGTATTCTCGACACAGCGATTACAGGACTTGAACAATGGAACTTTGTAACTGAACAAGAAATTATGTCTGTTTATAGAATTAAAGAGAAAGTATTATCATAAAAAACAAAGCAACTTAAACAACGTACATTGAAAGAAATGTTTACTAAAGTAAACAAATAAATATTAAGCTTTGTTTTTTTTTTTTTGTAAATTTTGATACCCTTTAGATCATAATTGCTCTTTATTTCATAAATTCCAGTTTCATATTTTTAATTGTATAATTTCTGCATGCCATCTTACCAGATTTAAATTGATGATCTATAATCTGAAAAAACCCCTAATCCGGAAACACCAAAGTCCCGACGAGTCCGGAATACAGACTTTGTACTGTATTTGTAGGTTTTTTCATAATGCCTAATTTCCTTAGAATAGGACATGTGGGTAAGTTAACATCAGAAGTATTCATGAGTGTAGCTAATCATTTAGTTAAACTAGTTCAATGCACAACTTTTGTCTATGAAGTCATGTACAGAAAGAGAGAGAAATTTTAATAAACTCATTTAAAAATTTGAGCAAAGATTAGGAATTAGGACCTGTAAAATCTAGTGCATATATAGTTGAGATTGAATAAGTAATTTTTGAAATATATATATATATACTAAATTCATTTTATGTGTTAGCAAATATATATATTACAAAATCAATTAGATTTTTTTAACTAAGATACTGCTTTGCATTGATTATTAAAAACATTATCTGAAATTCTAATAAATAAATAAATAAATAAATAAATACTACTTAACAATATCACAATAAAACTGGATTACAGAAAATTCAGATTGTGTTATTTGAATTGACTGCAGATGTAACAAATATTTAATGCACCCAAAACTGTATTTAATAGTGTAATTGTTTTTGTGATTTTTTTTTTTTTTTTTTTTTTTTACTTTTACTGTATTTTTTCTTAAACAAATATATTTGAAGAAAATAAGTCATCATAAATATATATGTTGATAAAATAATTCCTAAATTTGTCAATCATTGCTCATTTTGTGCATAAAACAATGATATACATTGAAGTTTGTAAAAATGTGTAAACTGTTATGATTTATCTCTGCAACCAAATAAATAGGAACATAATGTATAGTAGCTTATTTATATTAATATTATTTTATAGGCATAAAAGATTCTGGTCTCTAACTGTGATTGTTTGCATAAATGGAGGAAAATAACTAATTCACAAGTCTGTGTGATATAGAATTAAATACATTAAACTTTGTGTTAAAATATATAATTTGAAAAGTTTAAAAATAAGGGGAGCTAAAAAGAACTGAATTGATTAGAAAAATAAACCTTACATTGTATCTTTCATGCCATTTATGAGTTTAAATAAAAATTACTTTGTCTTAACCTGTTTGCTTTGCATTCATCATTTGCCATAATGCATTACTGTATTTTTTTGGGTGTGTGTAAAATTGGAATATATTTGCATCATATACTGTTTCATTTTAAAATTTAATTTTTATTTTCACATGCTTCATATAAATTTGACATTTTTGTTGTAGGATAGTTCCATTTTATGAGCAAGTTTTTCCTGCTATAGAAAAGGAACTTAAGAAGCGTAGTAAAATAGAAGAAAATAGAGAGTATGCTGAAGTTCTTTTTCCTTTTTTAATAATTAATTAATTTGATTTAAATTTTTAGAAGGAATTAAATTGTAGTACCATTAATATTTCATGAATATGTGAATGTAATGTATTCATATAGAGTTTTATAGTATTTTTACATACGTAAAGGAGGGAGAAAATTTATTGCATTATTTATTACTATCTCTGTGGAAATATAATAATTTAAAAATAATATGTATCTTATTTAAGATCTATTAAATTTTGTTGCATTTGATCATGTTTTAAATCTGATAAACTGTTTCAATATCCTAGTTGATTTTGAAAGTAAAAATTACTGCAATATGTAATTTTACTTTCATTTTAATAAATTTAATTGAATAATCAGTGCTTGTTCTTTCCATTTTCCACATCTTCTTTCTTCCACTCTGAAGTAGGTTATGTGCCCTCAGAGACTCACTCTTTGTGAATACGAGTGTGGCAATCCTGAGGTACTTTAGGCTTTCAGGGGATCATCATCTTGGTAAGACGAGTGTCGTGATTCTGGAGCCCCATTGTTCTAGTCTCCTTTCTATCACCTGGTCACTTGTCCATTTGTCTGTGGCTTGGGGATAAGCTTTCAGGAGTACCTGCTTTAGATGAAGTTGACTGTAGAGCTTCATATTGCTTATAGGTCTGGCTAGCTCTAACACAGGATTCTGTGTTCCCTTGTTAAGCTCCATGGTGGGAGAGCAGTCAGATCCAAATCTATTCTTTAAACTATGGAATATGAAAATTCTGAAGTTTGTGATGTTACTAAAATGCATTGCACTGAAGCAGATGCCAGTGATTTATGTAATGACATATTTTTTAGTGATAAATACTTCAGAGGACAAGCTAAGAAAAATTTCACCCTTCCTAATAAATAAATACATTGTATCTGTGGCAGGTGAACTAAGAACATCAAACAAGGGACATGCAAAGAGAACAGCTAGCACTGCAACAGCTAACACTAATAAAGTGAAACAGCTAGCACTCTGCAATCTGTGAATCTGCTGAAGATAACATCTGTGGGACAAGTTTAAATTACAGTTTCAGCTCATTAATCTTTAAAGTTTTCACAAGGAGTCATCACTGACTCAGACCTTACATCATTGCCTGAAGAGATAATTGTAACAAAGCTTCCAAATCAAAATGTATGTGGTGCTATGAGGATAGAGTTCAGAAAGGATGACCAGCTGCTGCTTTATTTATAAGCATATTATGTTAACTTTTAAGACCCGTGATTTTCCAAAGAATGTAAAGGCTGGTTATTTGTGTTGTCCAGTCTGGCCATATGGGCCAAACCTGGTGCATTGCTTTCAATACCAACAGTTTGGGTATACAAAGATAGCTTGTTATGACAGACCCACCTGTGCAAAATGTTTTGTTGCTGGCCACAAAAGGGACAATTGCATTGCTGCTCTACTATATGTGAATTCCAAAGGAAATCATCCTAGCTATGCCCACTTCTGTCTCATTTGGCAGAAAGGAAAGGAGGTTCAACACCATAAAGTTACCAAAAAGATCACATATGCAGAAGCTCGCAGACTACTTTCTGACACTCAGCCATTCTGAAAGTATTATTCTGCAGCCATAAAATTGGTTAAATCTATGTCATCTCATTTAGTGTTTTAAGTGCCAAAACTACCTTAAATCTCAAAACAAATCTTAGTAAGTTTCCTTTAGTAGTCATCATGTTGAAAAACAAAAGGGGGGAGGGGGAAATGCCTTTAATTTCAAAAGAAATAGAAATAGCAGCAGAAAGATGTAAAAAAGCACTTAATACAAACCTGGAAGATAAAGGCAAATCTAAACTTGAAATCTGAAATGAAATTTTCAGCTCATCTGACAGAATGAAGAGAAATTTAAGAATTAGATGAAATGGAGACTGAAGAAGATATGTCCATCCCTTAACACCGTTTTCCATGAAAAACAAAGGGGTAGTGGCAAAAGAGTAAACATTCCTGATGGCCAGTTTCATGTCATTGAACTATCATAGTTTCGACCAGTGTGGACATTAACCCTTTGATAGTCATCATCAAGCTCAGCTCACATTCCAGATTTATGACTGAAGGATATGGCATGTATTTGGGAAGAAAGAATTGCTTAATCTCACAACCACTAAAGGCTTAAGCACTTTATTGATATCCACCATTCTGTATGTTTTGTGCTTCAGAAAAGGGCTGTAATGGTGTACTCTTACTTACATCCAATGACTACCTACCTATTCACCATCTTTCCTTTCATACTAGTCTCCAAGCAGTAGAAATAGAAGCCAATGTAAGGATTTTGATCACAGTTTGTTGCTTGTACTTGCAACCAAATGAAGTTCATGATAATCAGTTTTGAAGAACTTAGTAGATTAGCTTCCTGTCCCATTGATTCTTCTTGCAGATTTAAATGGCCATAATGCCATGTGGGAAAGCCAACAAATAAATTCACATGGGAAGCAAATTGAAAAAATGGTTGTCTTTGTGTCTGAATAGTAGAAAGCAAACTTTCTTTCACTTACCAACCAAGGAATTTCATGCATTAGCTATAGCTATCCATTGTAACTTCACTACTTAATACCTTACTTTTCATTTGTAGTTGGCGACATGTTTTCAGTAGTGATCATTTTCCAGTTTTCCTCTTCTGTATAAGTAATATACCTACTTTGGATCTGGTTCCTCATTTTATTTATGATGGAGCAGACTGGTCACCTTCCCATCCTTAGCTGTGATTTGTCAGAAAGCAGTGAGTAGTACATATAGTGAAGACATAGTGGGTACAGTAACTGAAATCATAATGTAGGCTGCTGAATTCTCGATTCCCAAATATTCCCAAAGCAAAGAAACCTACAGAAAACAGAGGAAACTGTGAAATGTTTTTCACAATATTCTACAGGTTCCAACCTTCTGGCCTATAAGCAGGCTAAGGCAAAGACACAGAAAGTCAGACAACAGAGCATATAAATTCTTCGATGTCTTATGTATCATCAATAAGTTCAGATATGTCAAGCAAAAGAGTTTGGGAGAGTATTAGAAAAATATTAGGAGTTTAAACATGTAAATGTAGTTCAGCAGAACATTTAAGGGCCCCCTAAGCCTTCGTGCCCCTATGCGACGGCATTCCTTGCATATCCTTATTTACGCCACTGATGGGAAACCTTTTAGAGATACCAATGTTTTGATTTCACACAGAAAATAACTAAAAATTTGAGTTTTGTCTTTGCATCTAACTGTGTATGTATATTTTGATAAATATTTAACTAAATTAAGTTTACAATTTACTTTAAAAGCATTTATTTCATTAAAAAAGTATTTTCATTGTATTACAAAAATTTCATCTTTTCAGCTGCTTTCAGATCATGCATTCAGCTCACTCATGTGACACCATTTTTTGTATCTCAGCTTCCATTTCTATTTTCTAGGCCCCCCTTTCTTAGTGATTTATTATTTTTATTATTTGGAATAAAGAGTTGATAATAATTGAATAAATTATTAAAAGCAATAAGACAAAATGAAAAAATAAGAAATTGAGTCCAGTTTTGAAATTTAATAAACAAGTGCAAAAATTAAAAAATTAAATACAATGAAAGAAGAATTTATGTCTACCAGTACATTTTCTTCAGAGGGTTGGGGTATTGAGAGAAGTAAATGAATTGGCTTGTTTCTGAACTGATAATGACACAATTTTACTAAATTTAAAAACTTCAATTACATACAAAAACAGTTTGTGTCCTTATCACTCCAACCCCTGCAGAGGCACCTTATTCATACAAAGTAAAATCTGTTACAATCCAAAATTGTAAAATCACTAGCAAAAATTTTTATATTTTATTTTAAAAAATGTAATGAAAGTCATGTTAAACAAATTAATTTATTAAGTAAAAATACAAAAAATAGTCAAAATGATTAAACTGTACTCTATAGCAAACAAGCTATTCATCCTAAAATAAATGCTTATAGACCATAAATAAAAATTGCATTGAAATCAAATATGTATACATGTATATATATATGCAGTATTTTAAGTGTGTAGACGGCAATGGAAATTTTAACAGCTTTCGATAGTCGAATGGAAAGACAGAAAGATGACACTGACGCAAATGAATTTGAAGAATTCCAATTTGTATTTTCACTCATACTAAAACATTTCTTAGCTGATAAAATACTTCTAGAACATAAGCAATTTCAATAGTTTTTATATACACAGGTAAAGGGGTACAATGTCATTTTAAGCAAGTGGGCATAGCAGTTTGCAGATGTTGGAAGGCAGAAACTAGGGAAAGGAATGATATAATTGTTTCGCAAAGCAGTATTTATACTAAGTAGATGCAGAAAGTACTCGAAGCTATAATTGGTTAATTTTAGGTTGTTATGTAACATGGAAATCTCGAAAGATCTCGAATTTGGAAGAAAGATGAATTTAGGGGATGAGCACCAAATCTAGAAGAGTTAATTTTGTGGTCACCAATTATTTCTTAAAGCAGCCATCGTATTTTGTTATATCTTACATACACACACACACACATATATATATATTATATGTATGATGACAATAATTACGTAGTTTGATTGTTGTCAATGAGGATAATTACTGAGTTTGTTCCAATTTTGCTTTATTAATTCAATTTTAAATATGCTAATGAGTAAATTCATTTCAATAACATTCTTGCTATTTTATTTTCAAAGGAGGTAATGTATTCAATAATCTACTAGAAAATATATTACTATTTTATTACTTTGCAGCTTTAGCAAAAGTATAAAGCAGTTTATTACTAATAATTACCTTATTATATGTATGTATATGTCTAGTACAAGATAAGTGTTTCATGTCATAAGTTTTCTGTGAAAATCATTTTCAGGTATATGATATATATTTAAAAATAAGTAATTTTATATTTTTCCAGTGTAATTGAAGGTGTTAAAAATAAGATTGTACTTTCAAAGACTTTTTTAGTTAAAGTATTCAGAAATATTGTGAATTCCTGTTGCATCGAGCCCATTTTAAATGCAAGGTAAGTAAATGTTTTGTCATTATAATAAAACTTTAATACTGAATTTTTATACATTTTAAATGAAAGACTCAAAGTGATTAGTGTTGTGAAGTTGTTTATAAAAGTAATTGAAAGTAAAAGAGTATTCTCAGAAATTTTTTAGCTTTGAAATTCGCAAAATCTTTGATTTTTAAAGATTTTCAATTTCTAAGAACTTGAATGTTATTTAAAATTAATTTGAATATTTTCATATTAAACATCCTGAAACCTGTTACAGATATGTTCATTGTAATAATTCCATGAGGCTTCATAGGTATAGTTTCTTATTAGAGCATCTAGAAGTTGCTAACATGGTCTTAGTAAATTATCAAATCAAAATTTAATAACACTGTTAATAAAGTTTTTAGTCAAAATCATTATATATATTAATATCAAAATTGAACAGAACTTCATTTTAAAAATACTTTTGTCAGACAGAGAAATGTATCAGAAAAAATTAAAATTGTAAAATCTTGGCATTTTGAACTAGTATATAAAATCTTACATTTTCATAATTGTTTGTTCATAAAAGTATGAGTAATATTCCATTTTTATTAGACCATTAGTGATGTCCAAAATTTTGGTTACAAACATGTTTTTTTTTTTTTTTTTTTTTTTTTTTTCTTTCCTTTTCTCAAAATAGCTTGAAGTATCTCTAAATGAAATCTAAAAATGGAAAATATGTATATTTGTGAATGACAATTTTCATTCAAAGTGTTTGATGTAAAAATGGTGGAAAATTGCAGAATCAAACAGATGTGTGGTATTATTGGATTTAAAAGTGATGAAATTTATACTTTATATGTTAGGGATTGTAGTCCAGATAAATTATAATTTGCAGTTCTTAGTCATTTAAATCAGGGATATCCAAATTAAACATGAGAACTTAGGAATTACCACAGTTTTTCCAAAAATTTTAACTAAGTGATTTTTATATGTGCCATTTCTATAGACACATTTGTTTGAAAGATTTCCAATCATAGTTGATTGTGATGGAAGTGACAAGACTCAAAAAAGGCTTATATTGTCAGGTATAAATTTTAAAAATGTTTCTGCAGTTATTGATTAAAAAGAAATTGACTAGGAGTCCATTTGCAGGCAATGATAGTTGAATATGTTTATTTACCAAACAACATTTACCACACAGTCTTTACTGGCGAACTATACATGCAGGCCCACCAGTGGCCGAGCAGCAAAAGGTTCTGAACACAGGTAATTGGTCTGGGGTTCAAGTCTCAGTAAATGGGCTCGCTGCATGGGAGCTTTCATGGTTTTTCCCATGTGCAATGTGGATACGAGGCAGTTTCCCATAAAAAAGTCCTCAGTGAGGCATCTCTTCCCTATCATGGAGTGCCTAATGGTGGAGCATGTAATTAGAATAATAATAAGCTATACATATATCTAAAAAAGTTGTTGATTGTATCTTGTTTAGTTTTAGTTTCAAACTATGTGAAAAGCAGAGTATAAAATTAGTAGTAAGGATTACATCTGTCCCCAAAAAAGCAGTGAAATGATGTTGTGCAATGCCTCTTTTTATTTCTGAGCTCAAAGATTGTAATGATGGAGATTATGGAATTTTCAATAAAACCATAATTGCAATGAAAATGAGGGAATTAATCAAATGTTTATGAACAAAGTAAATACTACTGAACTGCCAAAAATAAAGTGTGATGCTTATTCCAAAGATTATATAAACCTAATGTCTTTGACATGTATTGCTAAATAAGGAAAGTTCAATTATGATAAAGAACATAATCACAGTATCTTATAAAAGCTAGCAGTATCTTATAAAAGCTTTGATCAAAGATGTAAATTTTAATCATGTTATCAAAAAAGGATTGAGGTATTTTCAGCAGGGGAGGGAGACGAGGAATGTATACTTAAATAATATATTTTCTACTGACTAGCAAATGAATGAGAGAATCTTAAGAGAATTTTCTCTCTGGCTGGAATATTTTGTATAAACATTAGATCTTAATTAGGAGAACAATGTTTAAACAAATAATGTATTTCCAAGTATAATTTTTAGAAAAAACTGGCAAGTAAAAGAAATATTTAATAATGCATGCATTGAAGTCTTTTTTTATTATTGCAGTGATAAAGACATGTGAGTATATAAACATATCGCAGATTTGTTTGAATTATTTTACATCATTTTATATTTTATGTTCAGAAAGTAGATTACATTCTTTTTTTAAAATGCTTACTATGCTTTGAATAAAACATATGTTTTTTCTATTATTTACTTGTATATTTTCTGTGTCTTTTGGAAAGAAAAAATATTGGTAATCCAGTTTTAATTGGTAGTTTTATCATATTACCGGTAGTTGAAAAAGTTGGTAAATTTACAATCCCTGCTGTGTGTGGCTGCTCATTTTCAGTGAAAGAAGTATAACTGTACAATGTCATTTGGAATGAGATCCTTATAGCATATTAAGGCTTTTGGGAATGCTGTAAAACATCATATTTTAAAGGTGACAGTGCAAGTGCATAGTCTACAAAGCTGAGTTGGCCCAGGAGTTTCGTAGAAAAATTACATGTTTATTGGATGTCTATGGCCAGTTAAATCTTGAATTGATAAAGCATATGTGCAACACTTTAAGTTAGGCCAATTGGAGATTAGTTGAGTTACAGGATATGCCATGCAATCAAATTCACTGTTATGAAAGAATAAGTTTTATGCTACAAATGCTTCTCTACAGCTTTGCTAATTGCATGAAGACTTATCATTAAAGTAAAATGACTGTTTAGAGCAAATGTAATTTTTATTAGCCTCTTCTTTCTGAAATGTGTGTCTGTCACCTCCAAAAATGTGTAAAAATTGAATGAGGAATTAAAATATTTTTGATTAACATTGTCACATCTGCTACAAGAAATGAAATGTAAATACAGTCAAAAGTCGTTAATTCGGGCACCCATAATCCGGACCTCAAAGCTACAAACTTTCTGCGCATGCGTCGCGTTCACGCGTGCGTACAGGCATTTACGAGTGCACATAAGACCTTTACGGCTGCAAATATGTTTGTGCGCATGCGCGTTTAATGTGTAACGGACGGTATAAACTAAGCTAATATTATCTAATTCAGTTAATGTTGCAGATTGCATTGTTCCTTAATCTTCGAATTGTATCCGGCTTATTATTTTTTTCAGACTGTTAGAGCAATTTCATAAAAGTAAGCTTGAACTTTCGATTATGTCAAATAGAATTTCCGATATATATTTACTAATATGTAATTTGTATCTACAAAGCGAAAGTGTGTTTCAAAATCCAAAATCTGTTTATCATTTCATGCTGCGGATTGGAAGTTGATCTAATCAATCAGCACTATCCTTATCTTCAAGGCAGATGTTTTTATTTTATTTGGCTTATAATTCCTTACTAAGTGTAGTATTTCATCTCGATGTACTCCGTCTTTGATATGATTTAAATCAAGTTGCTCGTCATTATAATTCGCTTCCGATAGTGAAGAAAGTGACCCAGAGGTTATTGAAAACGAAAACATTTCAATTGACAAATTAGTAGGTATTCTCAACACAGCAATTATAGGACTTGAACAGCGGAACTTTGTAACTAAACAAGAAATTATGTCTGTTTAATAGAATTAAAGAGAAAGTATTATCACATGAAACGAAGCAACTTACATTGAAAGAAATGTTTAATAAAGTAAACAAGTAAATATTAAGCTTTTTCTTTTTGTAAATTTTGATACCCTTTAGATCATAATTGTTCTTTATTTCATAAATTACAATATCATATTTTTAATTTTATAATTTCTGCATGCCATTTTACCAGATTTAAACTGATGATCTATAATCCGGAAAAATCGATAATCTGGAATCGCCGAAGTCCCGACGAGTCCGGATTAACGACTTTTGACTGTATAATGTTTTTTTTAAAAATTAAGGCTTAAATACAATTGTCATTATGTGCAGTTATTAAATTTGTTGGCCATTCATTTCCAGTTTCACTAAATGCAAATAATTTTATGCGATAAATTGCTTATCATAAATATCCTGGATCTAATCCTTCCCTTGAATTACATATTTATAAATATGAAATTACTTTTATCCATGAAAATATAAAAAGAATAAAAATTAGTAAAAAAAATATTGATGAGTTTACATCTATTTTTGTTTAATTCCTGAGTATAAGAATAATTTAATTTTCTCCTGGCTTATTGCAAATTGCAGTAAACTTTTGTCCATACTTTTGTTTAACTTAAAAAGGTCCTTACTTGATTCTATAGTTTTATGTGAATAAAAACTTATCAACCTGGGAGCATGTGCACTGTGGACCCAGTTGATGTTTTTTGAATAAAAAATTGTAAATCTTCAGAAAAAGTGTTACATCTATGCCAATAATAAATTTTATTAGCAAACATTAAAAATATGCACATTACAATTTTTAATTTCTCCAAATGCTTTTATGAAAAAAAAATTTCTTAAAGGGAGAGAAAATCGTATTACAGATTAGTGTAGGAAAAAAACCTTTATATATTATTTATTATTATTAATTCTTTTCCTTTTTTTATAGTATACCTTTACTTTGTATCTATTCTTTATTTTCTTTATTAGTACTATATATAGCACAGACAAAAATTTCCAAAACATATGTTAGCAGCACATTGAACAAAATGTTGTCATGTGTAAAAAATACGAATATTTTTCACATTCAGCATAGCGTGTTTTCATTTTCATGTGCTTTTTCAGTGGGCAATTGCATTTCCTCAACGTTTTTATCACCATCAGAAAAATCTTTAGTGCAAGCCTTTCTCATTTCCATTTCTGTCATTTGCTCTCACCTGTACAGCAGGTCATACATACACAGGCTGGTGGTGGTGGAATCAGGCTTTGTGAGACATTCTCATGGGCAGCTGTGGGACCATTAGTTCTGCTAGAACAGACCATGAAAGCTGCAGATTATCTGAACGTAATCGCAAATCAGTTGTACCTTTCAGATCATTTGCACCCATAGTGTCTGTCTTCCCAACTGGAAATGGAATCTTCCAGCAGGACAATACCCCTGTCACATTTGTTACAGTTATTATTAGAGAGATATACATTGCAAAACTTAAAAAAGCTTAAGAAAGGCAATTCAGAATTAGGGGCAAGACATGTTGACTTTAGTTTTTGTTTTGATCCACAAAAGTGCACGTTCATGCACAGCTGTAGATACACTCACTTCTAAAAGTTAAACAAAAAGATGAAAAATGCAAAAAAATCAACAAATACTGCTTTGATTGACACAAAATTCAGCGGGAAAGTTGCACATATATTTATCCATAAAACATAATCAATAATTATATACAGAAATGAAAACAATATTCATTTTTTGTAAGTTATCAGATAATGACATATGTTGACAATTATGTTGAAAAATAGTCTAGAAGTATAAATGCAGTTTTTTCTTTATTTTATTTCATACCATTGGAGCTTGATTCTTTGAATAGCTTACATGTATTTCAGTTTGAAAAATAATTAATCATTTGGCTAAGCAAATTAGTTTTAACACATAAAATTAAAGAGGCAATTTTTAATGCTATGTTTTTCCTTGATTGGTTGGAAACCACAGTTCAGAATACATTAGGGAGAAGATTGCTGCATGCACCTTCACACCAGTTTGTTCATATACATAGTTGCTGGCTTGAAAGCAAGTCTGTGTATTCAGTCATTGCCCTTATTTTCTAGAATTTTCCTGGTAATTGTAGTTTCTGTTCCCAAAATTAAAGCTGTTTCTTAAAGGAAAGTTCCTTCTCCCAACTCTGAAGAAATCCAATGATATCTGATCTTATGGTCATATCAAAAATAAAGTTTATTTAAGTTTTTCTTTTCATTATTTGATTGTGT
The DNA here is from genome assembly GCF_044657685.1 of Stegodyphus dumicola. NCBI lineage: Eukaryota > Metazoa > Arthropoda > Arachnida > Araneae > Eresidae > Stegodyphus > Stegodyphus dumicola. The sequence continues at coordinate 211,959,700 of NC_140773.1, read as the reverse complement.
CACTGCTTGTATTATTGTCCATATGCCAAGTAATATATATGTAGCTAAGTTGAAAAATAAGTTTGCCCTGTCGACTGTGGTCAGAGTTGTGTATGAAAGTCAAAAAATAGAATGAGACATTAAAGATATTACATACCTTTATTTTTCCACATAGGTACCAAGTACATTGAGACATTTGTCATATCGCTTGATAAGCTTCAAAAAGCCCTCCAGGAAAAAATCAGGGCTTTGCATATGGAAGAAGCGTTGAACGGCTTGTTTCACTTCAGTATTGCTTCCAAAGCGCCTTCCCCCGAGATTTTTCTTCAAAGCCGGAAACAGATGGAAGTTGCTTGGAGGAAGTGAGAGCGGTTATCCGCTATGAATGGGCATGTGGAGTATCAGGAACAGAAATTCATAACCGCCTCGTGGAAGTCTATGGGCCAGGTGTGATGTCGAAGCAAATGGTGCGGAGATGGTGTTGCACATTCAGTGATGGACATCAGCAAGTGGAGGACATACCGAGAGCTGGATGGACGCGAACAGCCATTACAGATGCAAATGTCAGGAAGGTGGATGACATGATTAGAGTGAACCGGCGTATCACCATCAATGAAGTAGCGGAAGAACTTGGAATCTCACATGAGCGAGCTCAAAACATCATCCACGACATTCTTCGATACAGAAAAGTGTCAGCACGATGGGTGCCCTGACAATTGACCTCGACACACAAGGAACAACGCATGGGGATCAGCCTGGAACATCTCGTGCGTTACCATGAAGATGGCAATGACTTTCTGTTTCGGATTGTAACGGGGGATGAAACGTGGGTCCACCATTTCATGCCAGAATCGAAGGCCGCATCTATGGAGTGGAAACATCCGTCATCACCTATCCGAAAAAAGTTCAAGACAACTCCCTCTGCAGGTAAAGTGCTCCTCACAGTTTTCTGGGACGCCCAAGGAGTTTTGTTGCTGGACTTTTTGGAGGTTGGAACCATCAATGCTACGTGCTACTATGACACCCTGTTGAAATTGAAAGAGGCGATTCGGAAAAAGCGGCCTGGCCTTCTCACATCTGGCGTTCTGCTGTTGGATGACAATGCCAGACCACATTCGGCGATGGCAACGCAAAACCATATTGCAACTCTTGGTTGGGAGCGCCTACACCATCCGCCATACAGTCCTGATCTCGCACCAAGCGACTTCCATCTGTTTGTGGCTTTGAAGAAAAATCTCAGGGAAAGGCGCTTTGGAAGCAATACTGAAGTGAAACAAGCCGTTCAATGCTTCTTCCATATACAAAGCCGTGATTTTTTCCTGGAGGGCTTTTTGAAGCTTATCAAGCGATATGACAAATGTCTTAATGTACTTGGTACCTATGTGGAAAAATAAAGGTATGTCATATCTTTAATGTCTCATTCTATTTTTTGACTTTTATACACAACTCTGACCACAGTCGACAGGGGAAACTTATTTTTCAACTTACCCTCGTATCAATTTAATATATCAATTTTTTGTTAAAATAAATATGGTCTTGTTGTTGAATTGCCACACATACTGCTTCTGAAATTTTCTAATCTAAAGTGTTTTGTTTTTTCTATCACATAAATGTACATTATTAATTAATTTCTTTAGTATGTGTGTAATAAGTTGCATAAAAGTTTCATATGCTTTAAATGTACATTTTTTTTCACATAAAAGTTGTATATAAATTTGTATTTGAAAGCAGAAATTTGTACTTAAATTTAATTCAAATGATTTATATTACAAATAAACAAAATTATTTACATTTTAATTGTAAATTTGTATTCATTTATAGATATAGTGAAGACAGTACGAAAATTTCAGTGGTTTCATATGTTGAAAATTTCATAGGTATTTTTACTGAAGTAGCTGCAGAAAAAGTGTGAGTTTTAAATAATTTTTATGAATTAGTATATTTAATATTCAGAATTCAGTTTTATCTTTTTTATGTTAATTTGATTGTTTTCAACTTTTTGTATTACAGTTTCCTGCATGATTACAACTTGTTATATCCCTTTGAAAACGACTTGGAATTACTAAATGAAGTGGGGTTAAATTTGTATCCTTAAAAAAAAAAAAAAAAAGTTTAGAAATTATCTTTTATGTAAAAAAATTGCATTTTAATACAGTCAAAAGTCGATTCGGATTATAGATCATCAGTTTAAATCTGGTAAGATGGCATGCAGAAATTATAAAATTAAAAATATGAAACCGTAATTTATGAAATAAAGAACAATTATGATCTAAAGGGTATCAAAATTTACAAAAAGAAAAAGCTTAATATTTATTTGTTTACTTTATTAAACATTTCTTTCAATGTAAGTTGTTTAAGTTGCTTCGTTTTATGTGACAATACTTTCTCTTTAATTCTATTAAACAGACATAATTTATTGTTTAGTTACAAAGTTCTGCTGTTCAAGTCCTATAATTGCTGTGTCGAGATTACTGACTAATTTGTCAATCGAAATTTTTTCGTTTTCAATAACCTGTGTGTCACTTTCTTCACTATCGGAAGCGAATTATAATGACGAGGAACTTCATTTAAATCATATTAAAGAAGAAGTACATCGAGATGAAATACTACATTTAGTAAGGAATTATAAGACAAATAAAATAAAAACATCTGCCCTGAAGATAAGGAGATAAGGATAGTGCTGACAGATCAAGTTCCAATTCATTGCGTGCCGCAGCGTCCCCCCCCCTCCCGCTGCCGCAGAGCAGTGTGAAATTGATAAACAGATTTCGGAATGGTTAGAGAAACAAAGGATATGCCTTTATCCATTTTTTTTGCAGCAATTCCACTTTTTGTTTAAGGGACTTCGAAACATACTTTCGCTTTGTAGATCCTTTACATATTAGTAAATATATATCGGAAATTCTATTTGACATAATCGAAAGTTCAAGCTTACTTTTTATAAAATTGCTCTAGCAGTCTGCAAAAAATAATAAGCCGGATCCAATTCGAAGATTAAGGAACAACACAATCTGCAACATTAACTGAATTAGATCATTTTAGCTTAGCTTATACCATCCGTTATACATTAAACGCGCATGCATAAATGCATATTCGCAGCCGTAAAGGCCTTATGCACACGCGTAAACGCCTATGCGCAAAAAGTTTGTAGCTTTGAGGTCTGGATTATGGGTGTCCAAATTAACGACTTTTGACTGTAGTTGTTTAGACAGTTTATCGCTTACTTTGTTTTTATGTTTGGAATCTTTATACTGTTACTTCTGTCTTTTTGGTTTTCATGCTAGAATGCAAATTAGCTTACATGTCTTTTAAGGGAGGATATGAGATTGTTACAGAGCATGTTCTGCCATTTGAAGACAACATTACTAGTGTTGCAGTTTCAGATAAGAGTTCTTGTCTTTGGCATTGGTTTATGCTGATAGTTAAATTCATGTGGGTGAATTCTGAGTCAGCTGTGCGATTAAATTACTCTGTGTAGCTCTTGACTATTAGTTATTTAAATTTAGTTCTGTATTGGATTTCTACTTTGAGTTTCTCGCCATAAGTGCTGCCAGACTTTGTAAGTACCAGGAGTGCCTTTTGTTTATTTTATTGAGTTTGAAATAAAAGGGGCTTTTACACCCTTCTTAAGTTTTTGTATTTTAATGTAATGCTTTAGGTATTAGTCTGAAATTTTAAATCCCAGAATTACTGGGAATTCTATATCCATACAATCTTAAAACCTTAACTATTTTAGAGATCCTGAGAGGTTGAGTTATATATTTTGCAGCATTCATGATAGTCCTGAAATGTTAGCTGAAGACTTCGCGTCTTCTGTTGCTAATGGAGCTCGTCCAAAGGCAAAGAAAACAAATATGTCAGATGTATCCAACAAATCTGTTAAAAATTTGCATGTTAGTATATAAATCTTTTTATATTTAAATGTTATATGTTTTAAAAATACTTTTTAAGCAGTTGTGTGTTTTTAGGGTTTAGCCGCTATGCTGAAAGAAAAAGAGTCTCAAAAAACTAATGGAGAGTCAGATTTCATGCCAGATCAAAATTATTTGTCAGAGTCAAAAGTAAAACTTCTTGTACAGTCAGTTCTGGATGTCTTTCCTGATCTTGATGATGGATTTGTTGAGGTATTTAATTTCAGTGTTAACATTAATTAAGAGCCAGCTAATTAATTCCTTAAAATTTTGCATATGTCAGAGTTTTTGTTTGTGACAAGAATCTATGCTTATATAAAATTTTAAAGGTGGTTATTGATTCTACTGCATAAATTAAAGTAATTTTTTTATTGATTACTGTAGGCATCAAAAGTTTATTTGACAGGTTAAAATCAAATTTGAAAATCAGAAGACTAAAATAAAAAGTTGTTGACATGTGGAAAAAAAAAAAAAAAAAAAAAAACTTTTTTCTAACTACCAGCTGTATTTTAGCTGCTTTTCATATCCTCTTCCCCAAAAATGTAAATAATGAGCTATATATTAGAAATGCATGTGAAAGCAAGATGCAGTTTGCTTTTTATTATATTTTGTACAATATTAACCCAACACTAAAGGACCTGAATTGGACTCCAACTGTATGATTAAAAACCTTTCTACCAAATTTGTATTTTCCGTGGTGATGCTATTTAATTCTGTGTTTACACTGCTATTTCTCTCAAAGTTGGAGACTTTCATTATTATACCTATTCTCAAACTTAGCCGTTGCCATTCAAACCCTCAAAGTTTCAGATCTATCAGCCTCCTGTGTTATCAAAAATTTACAAATTTATGTTACTTAAACACCTGAATGATTTTCTCAAGTCAGAAAGTCCTTATTGACAAGCAGTTTGTTTCTGGAAGAAGAAGAGAAAAAGTGCAACTCACTAGCTCGCAATGTTTGTAATAAATAGCAAAAGAGTATTTTTTTCCCCTTTGGTAAAAATAAGGGCACTGCAACTGCTCGAAGCTGGCTTATTTTTTAATTAATTTATTTATTTTTATGATGTTGGCTACAGGTCATTCTAACTATCTGAATCTAAAAATGCTTCATTAAAATATGATCTTGCACAGATTTTAAACCTAAAATTAAGGTGAAAAATTCCAAAATTAAAAAGGATACTTTAAAAAAAATCGGTATATTTTTTACAAACAATTTGTTATAAATAATATTTATTATAAAATTTTAATGGTATTTTGGGTTTAAGGTATGAGCAATAAGTCAAAGAATATCTTGTGAAATTTAAAGTCAATCGGTCAGTTAATTTTTGAGCTAGGTTGAACCACAAATGAAAAATTGTATCTTGAGAAAAATGCATTTTAAAGTTTTTAATAGAAAAAGTAGTACTCAAATAATGGTTAAGTAAACATACCACTGTATAAGCTATAATCTGCAGTGGCAGGGCCATATAATATGCCTTCCTTCTGTTCTGAAAGGTAAAGCATTTCTGTGCATTTGCTCGTATGCTTGTGATCAGTGCTGTTCGGAAATGCATCACGTTTATGACTCTGTGGGCTCCAGTTTGAGTTTGAAGCATTAAAAATTCATTCTTCAGATGTTAAATGAATTTTATAAGCAGTAAAAAAGTGTCAAAAATTTGTTCTACATGACCCTGCTCCTTAAAGTTTTGTATGATTGCATCCCCTGACATAATTTTTATAAGTATCTTGGTGTGATACTTGATTCAGAATTAATCTGGCATCTTCATATTGAGACTATGCTAAAATGGAAAGATAACCATATCCCAGTTATATCCACAATTAGCTCAAAAGTATCTGTCAGCCAAAGACAAAGCTCTTTTTATATATCGATTAAGACCAGTCTTTATGTATACATGTACCATATTATGAAACTTCAAGCCTTTTAAAGAAAAATCTTACATTGAGCCCCTAAAGCAACCTGGCAGCTTACAGCGGTGTGATTCATTGAGACCTAAACGTTAAACCCATCGAAGTCTTAATTATGAGATTTAGTCAAAACTCATACTCTGAAATCAAACTGATTGATAATCACGGCACATCAAAATCTACCTGCATATGATCTAGCAATTTCCAGTTTATCCAAAAGACCAAGCTCCATCAATGGACGCAAATACAGCACTTTCCTGCTACCTAAAAGAGATGCCTCGCTGGGGTTCAGTTTCAGCCCAGACGCCACTTGTATGGATGATGATTATGATGCTGCTTCATCTTTTTCATGAGATATACTTTATTGTAATAGAAATCCTGAAATCACTTCAATCTCTCTGCCTTCCAACAGTTGATGAATCCTCACCGTCATTATCAATCTGCTAACATTCAAAATTACTTCATTTCCTGCAAATAAAATTCTGCCTCAAATTCCCTGCATCATAAATCAACATTGCTAAATTCTGAATTTATGGCCGTGGGATCAAGGAATTCTTAATCACCTTTCTGTTTGCTTTTGTATTTAATGTTACATACACTAAAAAAATTATAAAATGCTAAAAAAACATAAAATATAAAAACAAACAGAAATATTTTTGTGTTATCTGTCTTGTGTGATGGTTAGGGCACTAGGCTGTTGACTGAAAAGTCATCGGTTCAAAACTCTCTAACTACTTCTAAAACTTTTAACTATATTTAATTTTTTTTCCTTCTTAAACTTTCTCAAGGCATGTTGACTTCCTCTAGGTTTTTCATTATTATCTATTATTTTTTTTCCTATTTCTATTTGCTGTTTTATTTTTATAATGGTTAGTTAGTTGGTTCTAAAGTAAACCAAAACAACGAATCCTTGGATATTAACATATGGGTAACTTGTTTAGCTTATAAGAGGACTCATTTATTAGATGCTCATTGGAAAAAAGTATAGGAATTTTGTAAAAGTGTGATACATGGCTTATATGAGTTATCCACTTTTAAGTTGAATGCCTTATATTTACTGAAGTGTAATAAAATGAGTGTATTGTGATTTAACTAATAATAGGGTTTTGTTTCTAAATAAAAATATTTCAAAGAGCAGACTGCCAAAATGTGAAGACAGTTCTAATGAAAGTATAAATTGTCTGAATTGCGAACCTTTAACCTGTTTGTACAGAATAGGGAGTGAAAATTATGGTGCAGTATTGAAGCCAAAATGTTAAGTAACAGCTTAGACCTGAAGGTCCATTTCAGTCGTTTTTGATTAAATTTTACCAACTGTCACACACAAGAAATATTATCCCAAAGGAAACCAGTTTACAGAAAATACACTGTCACATCTCTGTTGCCATGAATTCCTTCACTTTATAAGCATATCCAATCTATGTAAGGAACATGCTGCATAACTTTAAAACTCAGAAACAGGGATTAAACCACTTGGTAAAATAAATGTTATTTAATGCATTTACCCATTTGAGAATGCATTAATAATATCCTAATGAAAAAATTATTAAGTACAAATTCTAAAATAAAAGAAAACAAAATTAAATTTATCCATGTACATAATAACCCTTTTCTTTTTTGTTTGCTAAATTACTTTATCTAGGTTTATAAAAATAATATCCATGTATTATATTTTCCCTCTTTAATACTATATCATTCTATCAACCTTTAAATGTTTCTTTAATTATTTCTATGCTTTACTATCTATATAAGCAGAAAATTATTCAGTGTATTTTGTCCAAAATATCGTTACAAATTTTGTATGTAGATATATGATTTTAGTGCAGTTATAGGTGAAATTGTTATATTTTTCTGCTTAATGTAACATGAAAAACCTAGAAGTCTCCAGACTTCGCGACCATTTAGCAACATTTTGGACGGGTCCCTGAATCACTGTTATAAGTATTGTAATTCAATAAATGTAATTGATCACTGTATTAGCTCTAACCATAATTAGTGTGTGTGTGTGTGTGATTATAGCAAAGCCTCAAGGGCTATCTGCCTAAGAGGAGGGATGCCTTCGTGGAGGACTTTCTAAGGGAAACTGGCTCGTATACACGTTACGCATGGGGAAAACCACGAAAACACCCATGCAGCCAGCCCGTTCGCGGGATTCGAACCTCGGACCAAACTACCAGTGTTCAGCGACTTTATCGCTCGGCCACTGGTGGGCCTGTAACCATAATTAGACCCTCATATTGCCTTCCACTAATTTCAAGAAGCAGAAAGTACTAGAAATATCTCGACAGCCAGGTGAAAACTATATAAGGCCGGTGAGAGCATCTGATCTCAGTTATTGTTGTTGCCAGTTGTTAGTTCAGCGAGAAGTAAATTATCTGCTTCTCTTTAGGTGCACTTTACATTGCATCATGTTTAACATTCTTAGTAATTTGAAGTGTAACTACTTATTGTACTCTGTAATACTGTGAACACCTGTACAAGTATTTCTGTGGAAAATTCCAGAACGTTGTTTCTTTTGATAGAAATAAGTTTTATTAACCTATCATTGGATCTGTATGCATCCAATCTATTATGAACCCACGCGCATGCAACAATGTATATTAAGTGACTTCTGTGTGAAAGGGTTAATGGAATTTGTTGAATTGTTAAGTATCTTAGACTTTTTTTTCAAGTTATTGATTTATTTGCTTTTGAGTTACTTAAAAGTAGTTTTTTAATGGTTGATATCGTTTATCCTTTGTCTTTCAACTACTTATTTATTTATTTTTATTTAAATATTATTATTTCAAAAAAATCATTTTAGTTTTCATGTAGATTTCATTATATATCCTGTTTTTAGTGAATCATAAAGTAATTTTATTAAACATCTAGTAATATACTTGAATTTAGTACATTACTTATTATGAATGTAGTAAGAGCAATTGATATCTAAGGTACTGTCACACTAAAAATGTGAAATTTATAATAAAATTATTCATCTTTTAACATCCACGTATAGAAATATGTAGTATGTCTGCTAACCACTCTAAATTTTTCATGTGTTTTGCGATATTAACTGGCTTGAAGTGAAGTAGACTGAACTCTTGATTAACTGGGAGCAAAAAAAAAATTAAGTTTGTTTATTGCAGAAGGGTGAAAATCTGTAATTGCAAACCATCAGAATGAAACAAAATTTCCACAGGAAGTGCAAAAATAAGAAAAAAATGTTATAAATAACGACAGGTAACAGACAGTGTCACCTATATTTAGAAATTGTATTTATTCACATCTCAATATATAATAAATAATGCACAGTCTAATAATAAATTGTAATTTGTATCCCATAAATTAAGTATAATGCCAATTTCCTATGCAATTTCCATGCCTGTTTCCTATGAAACTGCAAGTAGTTCTGAAGTGTACTGAATTTGTTTTAAATGCTGATTTTATGTACGTAAACTTGTTCTCCAAAACAAATTGCTTAAAACTACAGGTGATTGTTAATAGCATTTTTCTGTTAATTATAATAAAGGTTAGTCCTCTTTCATGGTATTTAACTGCTGTCGGATTAATCATGGCTTTTAGTTAACCACAGATGTTATTCTCAGTTTTATCCCTGTTAATTGGAAGTCTGCTGTACTTTTGATTAATTTATAATTTTTTTTAAAGAAATTTTTAACTGCTCTTATAATTACTGTCTATGTTCTCTTCTAGCAATGTTTAAAGTATTACTCCTTTGAAGCTGAAAAAGTAATTGATGCACTGTTGAATAATTCTTTACCTGATTGTCTCTATGTGAACAAAAATTCAGAAAGGTATTTGTTACATTATTTATGTTTTAATTGCTTGCACAGATTTTTATTTTACTGTGTATTAGGAACAGGCAATTAACGTTTCCTTTTTCTGAGTTCTGCATAATGCTGGCTAATAAGCAAAATGGCACCAAAATTTATGCATGTATTATTCACTGAATGGGAAAAAGAATGATATATTAAAAAAGTTCGTTGATGAAGGAATATAACACCTCACATGAGGTTTCTAAAGAAATTTTAGCCAGAAGGTTTTTAGTATGTTCTGTTACAGTGCAGTTGCTCCATAATATGCTCTGTAATTTAGATTGAATCTGCTAGCTGAATATAGCTTTCATGGGTTTTTTTCCCATTCATAATGTGTGTAAGACTTGTATAGAAACTTCTGTATGAAAACGTCACGTCTCTTCTTTTAGGAAAACAGCGATGCAATTCTTTGTTCCTAGAACTAATAATTTATTTTATTATGTTTAGATATTTATATTAAAATTTTCAATTCACGCTTAATTAAATTCTCGGCTCCCCAAAAAATGTAATAAAAGTAAAGTACCTTTTTACAGTGACTGGAAGTGTTAAATTTTAATGAAATTTTGCACCATTGGTATCAAATATCCTGTATTTAACCCAGTGATCACCTTTTTTTCTAGTCACAAGGGTTACTCCCCTCCTTTTGCCATTTACTGTATAACTTTTAAATTAATTACTGTATAATTATTAATTAACCATTTACTGTATTATTTTTTAAAAAAATTTAAATTTTTTTAATGACCTGAAAGTTTATCAAAGCAATGCTTAAAACAGTAATTATTCAAATTTGATTAATAAACACCATTTAAATACAGTTCTTAATGAGCAGATACAAAATGCCATGCCATTCAAATGGTTAATAAATGCTTCCTTGTTATACTGCAGAAAGTGGTGGCAAAATGAAACCCTCATTGTATTGAAATGAAGTATTCAGCAGTGAAAAAATCAATTAGTTACATGGAAATAAGAAATAATATTCTTATATGTTTAACACTGAGCATTAAATTTTATTTTGCATTTTACTCAGCAAGATATATGAGTAAAAATCAACTAATATAACAGCAAACTATAAGATCTATAAGGAAAAAAAATTATAAGAGTACTGTATTACTGTATGAATTTAAATGCAGATGAAAACATTTATTTATGAATTTTTTTAAATTTAAAATAAACAAACTTTAAAATGTCTATTGGTGTTAATAGGTCCCCTCCTCTTATCTCTATTTTTTGGGGAGGAATTCATCTTCATACTAAATTTTGTTAGATTGTAAAATTTCTTTGATGATAATTTTGATTTTTTATTGCTGGGTAGATTATTCCATTATCAGATTATGTGCCTGTGTGATTTTAAGCTGTACCTACATATCGCGATTCCCCCTTTTTGTACTAACTTTATCTTCCAAGAATAGAGAGGAGAAAGTTATGGGAATAATTTAATTTCCAATTTAGGTGGTTACAGTAAGAACATAACAAATGAGAAGTAGTCATAGATAAATTACAGATAACTATTGCAATATTATTTCTTTAAAAGAATATTCCAAATCGAATATATAGTAATGTTAGCATTACAATATGTAATAAGATATCTTCATTTCTACTTTCCTGTAACTTGAATCTTGCCCATTCTTATTGTTGTCTCTGCTACTCCTTAAGCTTCAAATCATTCATAAATAATTAGAGAAAGTGAATGTGCAGTTGACTTAATGAAATTATAGACTGAATGTAATTTCATGTTTGTTTTGATGTAATCTGTTTGTGTATTAGTATGGTATGAGGTTCAGACTTTAGAAGGGAAAGGTTCAACCTTCGTAGGTAGTTTGTGAGGGTTTGTCTTCGTTCATAAGAAGAAATTAATCATCTTTGTTAATAGGATGAAATTGATTGTTTTGGAGGAATCCATTTTAATATTTAGAGGGGCTCATTCTCTAAAATGCATTTAAGAAGGGTAAAATTTTGTGAATATTTTTAAAATTTTAAAAACCTGATGCTAAAAAGCTAGAGAGGGAAGTATGCAAAGAAATACAGTAATATCCAAAAGCATTTCATTGAAGATTATTAAATAACATTGTAGTAGACATGACAGAAAACATTCTTTGAATGCAATTGCTGCTTTTATCCACCTTTCACCAGGTTGTCTGCTAATTGATTCTCTGCTTAAAAAGTGGGAACTACTCTGATATGTGCACTCAAGTCGCCAAATTTCTCACCAAACATTTTTGTTGAGAAACTGTAAACTCCACGCTGCCATATTACTATTTAAATTTTTGTCTACATTTCGAACTTTAAGCCTAAAATGTCTCCAAACGCGGTTTTCGCAGATGCAAAAACCATGTTTTGAACATACAATTTAAGCTAAAAATCCGAAACAAAAACAAAAAATTTAGATAGCAAAAACGTAAAGTATCTATGCAAGAATCCATATACACAGCAATATTTTTAACTTAAAAAGACATCTACGAATGGCACAATCTAGGTAACGAACAAATCTACAAACTATTCACACCTCACTTTAATAAATTAACAACAATAAACTTCAAAGAATACCATGTACACAGCATCCTGTTTAAACTTAAAAAAACATCTTTGTATTGCACAATCTAGGAAACAAACGAATCTACGAACTACGCACACCTCACTTTAATAAATTAACATAACAACAATAAATATCAAAGAATACCATGTACACAGCATTCTATTTCAACTTTAAAAAACATCTACGAATTGCACAGTCTAGATGCTACGCACTAATCAACAAAATAAACTAAAATAAATTTCAAACTATTCAGAAAAACAACAATAACGACAGAAAGTCATACTAAAAAAACAATGAACATAACATTCTACAAAATAAGAACAAGAATAAAATAAAATGCACCATAAATTAATGCTTTTTCGAACAGCAGAAATACCAATTTCATACCGCCTTTAACATGCCGCCACGTAATCACTATCGTATTTATATGACAGCCAGGCACACTATCCAGAAAATTCATACTTTGATTCGCAAATAATCACAAATCCCTACTTCTATCATGCACAACCACTAAAAATAATCTTCCAGACCCTCTTTCCACACCTCCAAATACCCAATGCCCCTCAACAGGATGGCCACGATGATATTTCTTTTTGCCGAATTTCAATTCAACAACTTCCACCATTTTATCTTTATCCACTATCTTCGCGAACCAACTAGCTCCAGCGAAAGATTTTTCAACGTCAACAAGTTTTCCATACAACACGCAATCGTGCCAAAAACCAGTGCAGAACACATATCGCCACATTTGGTGAAATTAGGGCATATATCAGAGTTGTACCAAAAAGTGTTCCAAAGTTCTTGAAAGGACACTGAGAAATATTCAGTTCTTGGGTGATTTCTATTTGTATTTGCCTCTCACTTTAAATATACCAATTAACCACCACTTTTTCCCTTTGCTTCTGTGAAGTTTTTGATATACAACTAATAAAAACTGACCACTGTAAGAAATATATTAACTTTAAACAAGCAACGCTTTGAATATACCAATTAACCACCACTTTTGCATTTCACTTAAACGAAGTTCATATACAGTCAAAAGTCGTTAATTCGGACACCCATAATCCGGAATGATCTATAATCCGGACCTCAAAGCTTCAAACTTTCTGCGCATGCGTCGCATTGACGCATGTGCGTAAGGCCTTCACGGCTGAGAATATGCTTGTGCGCGTACGCAAAATACGTTTACGAGTGCATGTTTAATGTATAACGGACAGTATAAGGTAAGCTAAAATTATTTAATTATCTATTTCAGTTAATGTTGCAGATTGCGTTGTTCCTTAATCTTCGAATTGGATCCGGATTATTATTTTTTGCAGACTGTTAGAGCAATTTTATAAAAGTAAGCTTGAACTTTCGATTATGTCATATAGAATTTCTGATATATATTTATTAATATGTAAATGATCTACAAAACGAAAGTATGTTTCGAAGTTCATTAAACAAAAAGTGGAATTGCTACAAAAAATGGATAAAGGCATATCCTTTGTTTATCTAAACTTTGTTTATCTTTAACGCCGCAGGGCCACGCAATGAATTGGAAGTTGATCTGTCAGCACTATCCTTATCTTCAGGGCAGATGTTTTTATTTTATTTGGCTTATAATTTCTTATTAAATGTAGTATTTCATCTCGATGTACTCCATCTTTGATATGATTTAAATCAAATTCCTCGTCATTATAATTCGCTTCCGATAGCGAAGAAAGTGACAGAGGTTATTGAAAACGAAAAAATTTCAATTGACAAATTTGTCGGTATTCTCGACACAGCAATTATAGGACTTGAACAGCGGAACTTTGTAACTGAACAAAAAATTATGTCTGTTTAAAGAATTAAAGAGAATGCATTATCATGTAAAAAAACGAAGCAACTTAAACAACTTACATTGAAAGAAATGTTTAATGAAGTAAACAAATAAATATTAAGCTTTTTTTTTTTTTGTAAATTTTGATACCCTTTAGATCATAATTGTTCTTTATTTCAGAAATTACGGTTTCATATTTTTAATTTTATAATTTCTGCATGCCATCTTACCAGATTTAAACTGATGATCTATAATCCGGAATCGCCGAAGTCCCAACGAGTCCAGATTAACGACTTTTGACTGTATATAACTCATGAAAACTGACCACTGGCAGAAATATATTAACTTTAAACAACACTACATGCCCAAATTCTGACATGTGACTTTTGTATCGCAAGGTTTTTTTTAAATTTGTTTAACTATTTTATGTTTTGAAATTTTACTATCATTTCTTGATTACCATTTTCCCATCAAAATGCAAATTAGCTCTCCTGTATTTAAGTAGAGGTGTTTCAGAATATTGTTATGTTATTTTCTTCCTTCACTTCACGTTCATACGGATTTGGAATGAATAACGATGACACTACTTGATGAAGTATCGAAACACACTTTATTTAGCCAATATTAATCAGGACAGCTCCAAAATTATGTTTACAGTTGTCAAAGAACAACTATAAACACTCTGACACAATCAGCGACACAGCTGCAAGGTTATCAGGCTATAATAATGGAGACAGCTTCACTGCAAAGCACCAGAGTACTGCTCCCGACTCTGCTCTGTCGTTCTCGGAACTCCACGTACTCTCGAGACTCTCCACGCTACAACTCGCAATGCACTCGATGATGCACTAGAGCATAGCTCCTGACTCCTCGGTTCAGTCAGTCCCGGAGCTCAACATACTCTCTCAATGATGCACTAACCGCGATACACTTTTTTGGTGCTCTTGACAATCAACTTGGCACTCACTGACTGACTAGCAACTCGATGGACGCTGCTGGGACTAACTAACTCTACACATACCAGCAGAGATTTATATAGCTTTTGGCTTGTGTTCGAGGACATTGTGGGCTAAACCGGTAAGAATTCATCCCAGAAGGTTCTCCATCCGTCCATGGTGTATCGCCTATTTTGTCGCCAAATGGGTGATTTCTCGCAAGATGGGGTAACACTGCCTTATCTTGCCATTTTATGGCAACCCTAAACCTGCTTTGTGAAGAAAGCTATCTTATCGCCCCTGGACATTTCGTAACAATATGAACTCGGAGCATGTTTTCCCTAATGAAGGCTACATTGCTAGGAGCGCTATTCTAAGATAAGAATTCATACCTTCGGTCATGCATCATAATTGCTGATAGTAATTTCACAGTGATGAAAGTCTTAGAGGTAACTTCACCATTAATTTACTCTGCATAACTTTTGGCTATTAGATGTCTGTATTTAGTTTTGCATTTGAATTTCTTCTTAGTTCTTGCCATGAACACTGGCTGATTTGTAAGCACCATGTATACCTTTTATTCATCTATTTTAATATAAAATAAAGGGTATTTACACCCTTCTTATGTCTCAGTAGTATTTTTAAAACATAGCAATAAGTCACTTAAAGTCTTATTGATGTTTACAGTTACATTTAGTAAGATGAATTACATTTAATAAAAGGCTGATTCCTTATAGTGTAACAGGTTTTCAGTTGTCGAATTCGCATTTTTCATGCACTAAGTTATATACAGGTGTTCATTTTGGATTCAGTTGCATGTAATTAATGAACATAATTTCATTATTGGTCATTTGTTGAAAACTTAATCAGTGAGCATATTTTTTAGATTAACTTTTAATTTTGATTAGCAGTATCATAAAACATTATTAATAAAATCATTTAAAAATATATTTTTCAGATTATAAAACAGCTGTTTTATCTTATGCAGTTTTCTGACTGGTGATCACTTTGAGATGTCAAATGTATAAAAGCTATAAACAGTCTGAAAATACATTTGAATTTGTAAGTGATTAAGTGGATAAAATTGCTGAATGCTGGTACCTCATCCTAGATTTGGCTTCAGTCATATTTTTGTCTGAATGGTTGGTGTATTTGATTATGGCAAAACATATAAGAACTATCTTCCTAAAAGGAGTGATGTCTTCATGAGGGACTGTCTCATAAAGTAAAAGGCTCATATTCATACTACACACAAGGAAAACCACAAAAATGTCCATGCAACCAGCTTGATCACCTAGAGTCAAACCCTGATTGAGCTACCAGTGTTCAGCTACATTACCATTAGCTGCAGGTAGGCTTGTTGGAATGGAATTTTAAAGGCTTTCTCCATGTTAAACTTAAAACAAGTCCTCTATGAAATCATCTCTTACCTTAGTCAGGAAAGCCTCAAGTGCTTTGTTGTAGTTGTTCAAATATTTGCAAATGTTTGGAAATGTTTTGAATAATATCTGGAAATTGTATAGTAAGAAACAAGAACTGTGCAACTCAAAATTAATAAAAAATTTTAAAATATTTCTCTGATTGTGATGTTTTAAAGTATTTAGAATGGTGCTTGAATTACAATATATTGTTATTAGCTTTTAATTGTATTATAATTTTTAATTACAGGGATAGTACATTTGAAAATAATGAGGTTGTTGAAAATGTCAAGACTTATTCTGTTTTATCGGAAAGGAAAAATATATATGATAATGATGAATTTGATATATTCTCAAGAACAGATGTAAATCTCAAAAACATTCATATTGGGAAAAAGTAAATATATTTTTTTTTCTGTATTTTATAATATATTACATTTTGTTACATTATTTATGTAAGAGTTATTTCTTAAATAAAAATTTATGAGCATTTATTAAAATTTGCCTCCTAAATTAGAAAGGTTATACAACTGAATGGCTCTTGATATAATAATGTCTTCTGATATAAACCCTTCTGATATAAAAGATAATGACCCTTAGAGAAGTCCAAAGGGATTTTCCATTAGCTATTACAGTTTTTCTTTCAATGTAACTAACATGGGTTTACCAGAATCTCATTATAGCAATCAACTTAACCCTCTGAGTGCCCTGAATGCCTTTATCCAGTCATGAGATTTATTGTCACTTGGTATACATAATTATAATTTAAGATTTTTTTTTTTTTTTTTTTTTTTGCTTTCTTTTTTAATATGAATGTCATCTTAATAAATGTAAGTTTATGAAAATTGGGACTAAAATTAAATGAATATTTAAATTTAGCTTAGAAAGGCTTAATGATGGGTCCAAAACCCCGCACTGCTCAGAAGATTAAATACATTAATAAAGTAAAATATGAGCTTTTTTTTATTAAATGAATAATTTACTGTACACAAACAAATTCAAATGGAAATATTCATAGCTATTTTCCAAAGCATTTTTGTTGCATACCTTACACAACTTAGGGTTTAATAATTTCACTCTACATAATTATAAGAAATCTTTAAGAAATGATCCCAAATATTTGTGGAAATTTAAAGTAAAGAAAATAAATGTGAAAATTGAACATAAATTTTTAAGTTGCATTCATAGTATTCAATATCATCTATTTGTGACAATATGCAACAACCTATCAGTGCTGAAAATGAGAAGTACATACATTGTTTGAATCCATCTGGCAGCAGTACTTTTTTCCCCAGAGGGGGTATTGTATAGAAGGGGTATTATTATGTTTTGAAATGAAATTTATTCCTGAAAAGTATTTTAAAGGGAATAACATTAAAATTTGTATATAATTTTGTGAAATTTTATGAAAAGAAAAGCTATCTTCATTTCATATCTAAGTTATTATACCTTTTTCCAGATTTATTTGCAGTTAGTAGATGATATCTATGATAAAAATCTTCAGGGTATAAATTACTGGCTGATCAAAGGGCCGGTAGTCCATTAATAGGAAATATCCCCTAAATTAGTGACTGAAAACATTTAAGAGAAACTTAAATATTGATCCTAGATATATAGATCCAATTGGATTTTAAAAACAAGTTGTATAATTTTTATTAAACAGTTTTATGTTTCATTTTAGCAGCATTTCTCAGTACATTTTTATTCAGCTGCTTTATTTCCATTGGAAATACTATTAAGGGCATCTTTTTGAATTATTTTATATACAAGTAATAAAACTATATACATATAAACTAAAATACGATTACTCGTACAAGAGAGACTTATGTGGTCAAGAATTTTGCGCATTGAGCTGCAAAATTTGAAACTATTTTCAAAGAAGAGGAAAGTTCTAAAAGCCTTTGCGTAAAGTTGCTATATAAACTAAAATATGCAATTTCCATTGTTGGAAGCAGTGCTGCTTGTTTGTTTGTGATAGGTCCTTCAGTGGCTTTATCAGTTTGCTGCAGATGTTTTTCACATTTTCTAAATGTCACATCATACTGTGTCACATCATTTTGATTTTTGAAAATGGGAAAAAAAAGTCCACAAGAGAATTTTGGAAAGTATTCGAGCACAATTAAACTATTTGAATAAAAACTGAGGAAGGATAATCAAGCACAGTTATTAAAATCTGTGCTAAGAATTCATGAACAATTAATGCTGTATGTGGTGACATATTTTCATGATGCAAAATAATATTTCTTCTTCAACAATAATATATCTATCTTATTCTATGGTTGCACATGTTGTACTTGATTTCATACACATTTCAGTGTAGAAAAATAGTAAACTGCATTTAAAAAAGTCCCTTATAAGATAAATTTGTGATGTAGAATTCTGTAAATCTCAAGGGCGAAATGGCCAGGATTTTCATTTTGGCTCTGTTACCTTTAAAGAAAAAAAGGGGGTTCTTTAATTTTCTGCTCTGACTCTACAATTAGCGTATCAAGTCATACTCATGAATCCATGACTCAGCATCCATAATCACTATCAAACAAATCGTGGTTTGGCTAGTCAGTACAGCATAATTCCTTTTAATTTATTGTTTATATTTTTTGTTGTTGTTGTTCATCAGTTTTTCATTTTGGGATGATTTTTATAAACAATTTTTTCATTCCTGATTTTCTTGTCCAAAATTATGTAAGCAATCATTTTTGTTAAATTTTACTCTTTAGCAAACAACTGAAATTTAACACATCAGTCACATTGCTCATAGGGTAACATATGAGCAGTGTTTTCATCCCTCCATATAATTGACGAACTTTCTTGCTGCACAGCATTAGGAAAATGTTGATTACTTTATTGTAGGTTTTTTTTTTTTTTTTTTTCCATTTTCTTCTACATTTTGTGAATTTTGATTCCAATCTTCATAAGTTTAATGAAAAATTTTGCATTAATTCTTTAACATATCCCTTCTATCTTGATCACACACAATGGAAGTTTTATAAGTATTTGTTTCTTGCATTTATGTACTTCTCATGATGTTCTGAACATAAAAAAACACCCTGATTTGGCCTTCTGTTCTAATGATAGGAAACATTCCCATTATTTTGCTCGGCGGTAAGAAGCATTAAACAAGGAACAGTCTATGTATATTAGAAACTACATTTCAGAATTCATTTTAATTATGTAATAATCAATAAAGATGTGAAATTATATGTTAAATTTTACTTTTTATTAGTCCAAAGGGATTTGAGTCCCAAAGAACTATTACTTTTGTTTTGGCATTTTGCATCGGACTCCTATAAATGCTGGTTCATTTTTCAAACTGTTGCCACAAAATGTTAGAGTCCTGCATTATACCACAAAATGTTAGAGTCCTGCATTATATTTGAAGAAATTAAATAATGAAAAATCAGCATAAATGTATGTATATTTCTCGCATTGTGATAAAATCACAGTATCTAGAGCCATCCAATTTTGAATGATGTAATCCTACTGCTAATATGGGCATCTGAAATCCCAAATTTGAAATTTGGAATTTGTTTTATTATCGATTTCATAATTTGTAAAACTTTAACAAATTTTTGAGTAACAAACTCAACGATTTAAAAGCGAGCAATAGCAACACTGTATGGGGGGGATTCTTTTATCTTCAGCGCATCGAACTGTGTATCAGAATTTTTAAAGATATGCTCCTTTTAAAATTATTTTATGACATTGCTATTGAACTAAATTTTATGGTTTAAATGCAAAGAACATGATATTTAATAAATAAAGGTAACACACAAAACGTTAAAAAAAGCCCCTTTGGAGGATTTATATCTGAAATCTGAAACATTTCAGATTTTTTATGTATTTATTTATTTTTTTGCATAGATCTAAGACTCCTAACACATACCAAGGTTTGGAAGAGGATCAAGATTCAGAGTTCATCAAACTGCTTACTTTGAACTATGGTTCTAATGAAACAGATTTCAATGATGAGATGAAAATATATGAAGATGAATATGATGACACATACGATTCAGTGATGCTTGGCTTGAAGGAACCTGTGCCTGAAGGAGAACCAGATAAAGATGAAGTAGTAGAAGACAAGAAAATTGAAGAGGTATTATTAAAATATTAATGATGGCACTTTTGTACATGCAAATGTAAAAATTGTGTATTAGAGTGTAAATGTGTAAGTTCTTTATTAGAAATTTATGCAAATTTGTTATAACCTTTAATGTTAGACTTACAAAAAGCATCTACATTTTTTTTAAATTTTGCATATTACATCTACTTTTTTAAATTAACTTTTACTACTTTTTTAATTACTTTTTTTACTTTACTACTTTTTTTTTAAATTTTACATATTTATAGGAAATTTTGAAGTTTAATTGTATTGAATTTTACTTCTTTTGGGTTCTTGTGGAATTGATTCTGAATTTCTTACTTTTTGTCTATAGTAATTAATTTTCAGCAGCATATTGCACAGAAATAACTTGGGATAATTTTGTTTTTAATTAACAATTTGTGATACTCTAATACACATACATACAAGGGAAAGGGACTTTTTAGAAAAATATTTATTCTAATAAAAGAAAACTGAAATATACTTTTTTTCCCTACATAACCTCCCTGGTCTTCAAACACTATGCCCAGTGTTTCACAAATTTCTGTATTCTATTGGGGGGGGGAATTGGGGGTTTTACCTGAAGCCAATATCATAACCAACCCCCATCAATGACTTACTTCTTCATTGGTGGAAAATCTTCTTTCCCTTAGCAATTTTTTCTCTAGTCCAAACATATGAAAAATCATTTGAAGCCAGATCTGGGCTGTATGGCAGGTTTTCCAGCACTTCGAATCCCAACTCCTTTATTGTCTCAGCTGGCCGTTTGGCAGAATGTGGCCGAGCATTATCTTGCTGCAGGATGACAACTTTTTGAAGTTTTCCATGATGTTTGGATCTGATTGCAGCTTTCAGTTTAGTTTGTAACATATTACTATAGTTCTCACTATTAACAGTTTCGCCTCTTGGTTTGAAATGAAAGACTGCTACACCTTCTATGTCCTAGAATAATGTTAGCATAATCTTACCAACTGATGAACAATGCTTGCAGCCTTACTTTCTGGTTAGGGATAATGTACCCAAGTTTCATCTACAGTAACGATTTGTTGTAAAAATCCATCTCCCTCGCGATGATAACGGGCCAGGCGTTTACAAAAGATTTCCAAACTTTGAGCCTTATGCTGCACTGACCATTCTTTCGATACCCACCTTGCACACACTTTTAAAAAATTTACCCTGTCGTGTAAGATGGAATACGTTGAACCATGATTGATATGTAAAGTATTGTCAATTTTGCGTTCTGTGATTCGTCTTGTTTACCATCACCATACCCTCAACAACTTTTAAGTCATCCTCAGTCGCTGACGTTGATGGCTTTTTCAACCTTTTGTCGTCACCTAAAGAAGTTCTTCCCTATTTGAAGCACTCTATTCGTAACACTTTGAAACTTTGAAGAGTGAGTGCAATAATTCATGTATAAAATATGGATTCATTGTCATTAATAAAGAAGAAGGGCTTTAATGTATCAGTTGTAGCAAAGTTGTGATGTTCTTATCTGAAATTAGTAAATTTGTAAGAGCATTTGAAAAAGCTTATCTTCTATCCAAAAGCAAAAGTTTTCTTAGAGTCTCAGGAAATTTTTTAAAAAGCAAGTAACATTCTGATACACGATGATAAAGGGGAATAAAAGAGGCTGAGAAGCAGTGCTTTAGTTAATAATTTTAATCCCCTTCTCTCAGCATTAGAATGTGGTTTGACTTTTCAAAATCATCTTACTGTATCTCAAATATTGATTTTCTAAAGAGAGTGAAAAAGAAATTTATACTATCCAACTTGGCTAAGGATAGTAAAGGCAAATTAATTCTGCTCATGAACATATGCTTCAAAATTATCTTGATGAATTTCTTTCTAGTTCTCCTTTGTAAGAAAACGATCTTGTTGAATTTCTTTCCAGTTTTTCTTGCAAGAAAATAATACAACTATGTTATGCACTTGTTGCTAATCTGCATTTTCGTACTATTGCTGATGTCAAACCCTGCGCTAGCATTTTTAATGCATTAAAGCAGGGGTCAGCAAACTATGGCCCGTGATTCAAATCCAGCCCACTACCTGCTTTAATTGTGCTCATGGCTAAATATTATCTTTTACAGAAAAAAAAAAAAAAAATGTTAAGAGAATCGGATTATGCACTCTAACACGCATGCGATAGTTAAGTTGAGAGTTAGGAAGTTAAACTCTGAGTCAAGCTGAAAAGTTGTGAATAATGACTGCAAAGTGGTGTTATTGGTGTTGCACATTTGCATTTTATCATTTGCTTTTGCTGTAGAACAGGCAGTGCCTGGTCTCATAGTTTTTAGCACCACATATGGTATTGTCTGCCATGTCTGTTAATGCTTACTGATTATTGGCAAGCTGTGATATTTTGTTCTTTTATTTTATTTATTTATTTATTTTACTATTGCCACATCACTTTCAAGACGAAGTTAGAAGAGAAAAATAAATTTTGAATATCATGCTTTTAAAGGAGAATGGAGTGGGAATTATTTTATCATAAAATAAAATAATAAATATCATGTTTGTTGCGTAATAGTATAATTACCTTGTGAACCAAAAGAAGCATGCAACACAATATTGTTGCGCTGTGCGGGTTTGTGAATTTCGAGTTATTGACGACAGCACTTGATGAAAAATCAAAACACAGTTTATTCGCCAGTATTATACAAAATAGTTCCAGAGACACATTTACAGCCATAAAAAAACTATGACAAACATGTTGAAACAATCAGCAACACAGCTTTCAGGTTACAACGCTGAAGACAGCTTCACGGCAAAGCAATAAAGTACAGCTCCCAACTCGTTTGGTCGATCTCAAGCTAATCTCTGAACTCAAGATACACTTCATGATAAACCACTACTCTGCATGCATGCAGGATTTATGTAGCTTTTGACCTGCCTTCTGGGGTAAACCGGTAAGAATTCGTTGTAGAATGTTCTCGCCAATTTTGTCGCCAAATGGGTGATTTTGTGCGAAGTCTGGCAACCCTAAACCTGTTTTGCGAAGAAGCTATCTTACCGCAGCTGGGCATTTTGTAACAATATTTAATACTCAGAAAATGAATGATGACAAAAATTGGAAAGCTTAAAACAAAGCGCTTCATCACAGCATAATTTATTCCTAAAGTAAAAAATGATAACAAGGCAGTACCTAATGTCATCTTACGAATGTCTCCTTTATTAGCTATGAAATGGAAAGCATTTACTGATGATGAATTACTTAAGTTAGGTTTACTTTTGCCAAAGAAATGCACCCAGAGAAAATGGATTTGCTCTTATCTGTCAGTCTTTTGATAAGAACAATTGTTAGAAGAGTTGAGGATATCAGGAGCCACATCAAGGGTGAGTTAAAAGACAAGGCAAAAAATTTCAAGTGACTTTTGTTGGCTGTTGATGATTCAACAGACATTACTAAAATGCCCAATTTCTGCTGTTTATTCGAGGGGCCAATACTGAGTTTGATGTTAAAGAATCAGCAATGGGTTGCCTGCATTTAACAACTAAAGGCAAAGATATTTTCATGGAAGTCAAGAAAATGCTAACACAGTATAATTTGTAATGGTATCAGTTAAAATGTGTCACTATTGATGGTGGTAAAAATGTGTGTGGAATGGGTAAAGGATTAGTTGGACAAATTTTTAAGGCTTGTGTAAAAGCTAAATGGTCAAAGACTCTGGTAATATTCACCAGCAGGTTCTTTGCAGGAAATGGGTCAGAAATGGAAAAGTTTTATTGATATGTTTTTGTCACTAAAGAAATCATAGAATATTTTGTAAATGAGAAGAACTGCTCACAACCACTACTAACAAAATCCCCATTCCTAAAAAAAATTGTAATGCATATATTTTAACTTAAACTACAGTTGCAGCAGTGTTTCTCAGATCTTCATACAAGTGCAAAAGGCATTTCCATATTTCAAAATCCATTTGACTGGTTAACTATGGAGTTCCACTCAGACTATTGAAATGATTGATTTTCAAACTGATAATATACTAAAAGTGATGTTAAAGAAATGGATCTAATCCAATTCTGTAAATATCTTATGGTAGAATGGTCAGTTGAAATTATATGCATAGGTATTTATATGTCTGTATTTGGAAGTAATTAACAGTATGGAAAAACATTTTCAAAAATGAAATATGTAAAGTCAAAATACAGTTTATCATTAATAGATGATCATTTTCGAACAATGTTATTGATAGGAAATACTAATTTTGAACTCTAGAATGAGGAAATATTAGCTCGGAAAAAAAAAACAGTTACTTTCATTGCATTAGTACAAAATTTAACTTGTTGTATACTACATTTATTAATAATTTTTTTAAATTGTTAGCAAAATGTATAAAAATATCACTTAATTTTTCCCCCTCTTTTTTGGCAAGCCTAAAATTTTCACAGTCTATTTCCACCTTCGCCCCCCCCCAAAAAAAGTGTTTGCCAACCCTCTGTCATAGATGATTAGTACAGTGGATGCCCTGTACAAATTAAACATCTTAATAATTCAGTGTGATCTAAACTTTTATTTAGTTGTCACTTATGAGGACAACTTAGCAGGCACCCTAGATGACTGGCTATGTCATCTATGCTTGCAACCGTTCCTGCTTGTTCAGAATCAAGAAATATTTTATGGGAAATCTTGGGTGGAAAATTATACAGTCAAAAGTCTTTGATCTGGACTAGTCAGGACTTTGGCGGTTCCGGATTATAGATCATCAGTTTAAATCTGGTAAAATGGCATGCAGAAAATATAAAATTAAAAATATGAAACCGTAATTTATGTAATAAAGAGCAATTATGATCTAAAGGGTATAAAAATTTACAAAAAAAAGCTTATTATTTATTTATTTACTTTATTAAATATTTCTTTCAATGTAAGTTGTTTAAATTGCTTCGTTTTTTGTGCTTATACTTTCTCTTTAATTCTATAAACAGACATAATTTCTTGTTCAGTTAGTTCAGTAAGTTCATTGTTCAAGTTCTGTAATTGCTGTGTCGAGAATACCAACTAACTTGTCAATCAAAATTTTTTCGCTTTCAATAGCCTCTCTGTCACTTTCTTCACTATCAGAAGCAGTATTTTCTGGATCTAGAACCACACTACAGATTTTGCTGTCCGTTAATTGATTGATGATTGGGGCATTGTCGTTGGGCATAGTTCCTTTTCTTTTTGCTTATGTCATATACAGTTGACTTTCTAATGTCATACTCCTCACATAATTTTGAGACAGATATGCCGTTATCAATTTTTTCAGAAATTCACTTTTTGTTTGATGGACATCAAAACATGCTTTCACTTTGTAGATCCTTTGGCAGCTCCAGAATCGGAAATTCTTTTTGACATAATCGAAAGTTCAAGCTTACTTTTATAAAATTACTCTAACAGTCTGCAAAAAATAATAAGCCGAATTCAATTAGAAGATTAAGGAACAATGCAATCTGCAACATTAACTAAATAGATAATTAGATAGTTTTAGCTTAGCTTATATCGTCCATTATACATTAAACGCGCATGCGTATGTGTAGATGCATATGCACATGCGTAAAGGTATTATGCGCATATGTTAACGCATTATGCGCTGACACATGCGCAGAAAGTTTGTAGCTTTGAGGTGCGGATCATGGACGTCTGGATTAAAGACTTTTGACTGTATTAGTATTTCACTGTCTTATCAATTCAAAAGTCTGTCAAGAGTTATTTTAGCATTTTAACCAAGAATTGATGTATTGTATTTGCTTTGTATTATATTATTTACAGATCTATTTTTAATAATAATGTTTGGATAATATAGGAGTGCAGGGATTACACAAAATTATTGATAAGTTTATTGTATCAAAAATAGTGTGAACGAAGAAGTATTATTTCAGAGTTTTATTTGATTTTTCCTCTGTGCTCTTAAAATTATTGAAGCCTTATTATAACACTGGAACTATTATAACACATTTAACACTATTTATAACACTGGAAAGTGCACATTTATTTTGCCTATTATTCAAGAAATATCTAATACATTTATGTTCATGCTGTTGTTCATATCATATAAATCTATATTTATTGATACAATTTGTCATTTTTAGTCTCAACATACTCCTGATGAAACTGCAAAACAACCAGGTCCAAATGACTTTTGCACCAATCCAGAAATTCTTCGAGAGAGAGCTGAGCAGCGACGACAAGCAAAGCTTGAATCTAGAGGTTTTAGAAGAGGTATTATTGGAATTATGTTGTGCTTGTAAAAGAATTTTGTATAGCAAAGCATTGTTTAATTTTAAATTAAAATTTTAAGATCTGCTAACTAATGAAATTATTTAGAGTTTTTAATTTCAAAGTATATAATTATTCTAATTATATATTCTTTCTTTCTTTGTGTGGTCCAGGGCATTTTTTATTATCGATGCCAAGGGATAGTCAGTAGTTAATCTATCATTTCTTTGATTATATTTATGTTAAAGATTTAAAAAAAGCATCCCCTTTAAGTTGTTCTTCAGTTACTTAAGTTATTGCTAATCTTGAAAATTAGGAGAGAAATATATTTTTCATAGAAGTAGAGTTTTATACTCTTCTAATATATTAAATGATAGTTAATCTGAACAAGCATACGTTTTTATTTTTTCCATAGTTATTATATGTTTTCTAAACGGTATCGAATTAGAAATATCAAATTAGAAGTAAATAGAGAAATCTTTAATGATTTATATATAGGCCCACCAGCGGCCTAGCGGTAAAGATGCTGAACACGAATGTAAGAAACAGTAAAACCAACATGATTAACAGGCTTGTGTAGTGTTGCTTATGCCCTTAGTCACCAATATTTCCTCCCACACCAGTGGTATGGCATTGAGCATGCACAGTAAGCAAAATTCGTTAACACTGATGCCCACCAGCGGCCGAGCGGTAAAGATGCTGAACACTGGTAGTTCGGTCCGGGGTTCGAATCCCGCGAATGGGCTGGCTGCATGGGCATTTTTTTGGTTTTCCCCTTTTGTAACATGTATACAAGCCAGTTTCCCTTGGAAAGTCCTCTACGAAGGTATCCCTCCCTTTAGGCAGATAGCCCTCGTGTGCTGTGCCGTAATTGAATAATTCAATTAAAGATTTATGTAGGGCTTTAAAACTACATGCAATGTGTAAAAATCTTATCCTTAAAATAATTCTAATTTAAGATTGGACTGGTTGATCAACAGTTCTAAAAAAAGGATTTTTGTCCAAAAATATAGACATGAAAAATCTGCATTATATTTGTCAAATAGTTACTTAGATTTTTAGACTTGTAGATCATAATTGTCCTGAGTGAGAGAACAAAGAGTTTATAGGAAAAAGCTGTCATGGTGGTTAATGATAATGTAAGGAAGTGTATAAAATTAAAAATGTCAAACTGAACAGAAACTGATTTCTTATCCAAGAATTGTATTATTCTGTACGAAATGAAACACCAAGACAGATATGATAGCAAAAAGCATATAGATTTGTTAGATTATTTTAGATGGCATGGTTACTAAGAAAAATTTGTAAAACATTAAAAAGGATCTATTAAATATTTGTACTATCTACTATAAGCTAAAGTTTTAGGTATACACTCAGAATATTAGACTCTGCTCCTTGTATTTGGACCCAGCAGTTGCTGACAAAAGATTGTGTTTTCTTGTGGGGGTCATTTTCAAGAAGCAGTACATTGTGTACTTTTCATTAGAAAAATATCTGTTGTGGACACCACACGACTTCCTTGCATGACCTATTAAATTATACACATTTTTTGCTGCACTTTATTTAAAGTTTCCTCAGATTTCATTATAGATATATTTCTCATTCAGTTAATTCATTTCTCACTTTGTGGCAAGGCAAAAATTCATAAAAACTCAAAACATCTTCATTAAATTTCAAAATACAGGGGAACCTAAAAAGTGTTCGTGGTTGCTGTGGTGCAGAGATAATTGTGATTGGAGTACCCTAGACTAGAACCAAGTTCTCTTTGCTGAATCTGTGAAATATCTACAAATATCTGTGGAATGCATCATTAGAAATTACTCAGATTATGGTTTAGCGAGAATCATTTTGAATAAATGCCTTGACCTATACGTTTTTATTGCAACTATAAGTGCATGCTGGAAATATACAAAGATGAGATTCTTTATCCTCATATCAAGTAGGGGGCAATCAGTAATAACTCCCTTCTAATGGACAAGCCCACATATTCTTATTTAAATATGATAGAATGCATGTGAGATACCCTAGAATTCCAACTTGCATCACTACAAACCCACCTACCTCTGTCCAGGAACTTAGAACTGCTATTCATCGTGAATATACTTTGTTACCACGGGAACTCCTGGAAAATCATTGTAGAACTTCCATTTTAGTCAGGGGTGACCACATATAACTTATTAATTTTTTTAAGTGTGTCTAAAGAGTGTAATGTCAACTTTTCTATATCATTCTTTATGTCACATTTTCTGTGCTCTTATTTAATTAAATTTTTTGTTGAAATAGGCAGTTCTGCATTTTGAACATGTGTCAGGCATGACAAAATAAAGATCTTGTACATGTTCATTGTTCTTATCTGCAAAATCATTCAAATTAATTGAATTTTTTAGAATTTTTCCTAATATTAAATTAGTGTGTAGAAGAAAAATGTAATAAATGCTTCAAGAAACAATTTCCTATAATGATTTTGATATGTGTGCGATGTTTGTGATTGCTTGTGGTTTCAAAATGATTTAACATTGGTGTCTTAAAAGTAGAAATTTCGTGGATATTTTACTTGAAGAATTTCCTGATGAAAGTGTCTGTACAATCATGTTGTGTGGTTCATGCAAACAATATTTGTATTATATCCTCGCACTTCCATTACTAACCGTATGCATTAATAACACCAGCAGCTCTTTAAACAGCCTTTAAAAGACACTGCCTACCATCATTTTTTTTAATTTTACTAAAAATTAAACAATATATTTCAAATTTTTCCATAACCATTATTATGCAAAATTAAGGTAAGGATTTTATAAGGAAAATAGTTTTAAAGTTTGGGTGGAAGTAGTAGTATGTGAGGATCCAGAAGAACTTTTTATGAAGTATGAAGACCATTTGTATTTAAATTTATAATGTGCAGAATTTCAGTCACTTTAAAAAACTCTGCCTAAATTTCTAATTCTGCTTAAGCATAAACTGTTTTGCACAGTTTATATGATCTTTTTTTTTTTTTTTTTTTTTTTTTTTTTTAATTTAGAAAGTTATATTTTTAATTATAATTGTGCAAATTCTAATTATAATTGTTTCTTTTTCTAGGTGGTGTGTCTGCAAATTCTAATAATTCCAGGCAACAGAAAGACAGACATAAGGGCCAAGTTGCTAATCATAACCGCAGAAAGCAATCAGATTTCAAAAGATCCAGAGGCATGGGGTTTGTATCTCAACGATGACGCATAATGTGTGTTAAAAATATATGTCAATTAAAAAACATATTATTTTTAAGTATATTTTAGATTGTAATTGAACTTTGTATATTTTTAGTTTACAACTTAAAATATGAGGGGAGATCAAAAAGTAGAATCCTTTTTCAGAGTTGGAAAAAGAATTATCTGAATGTTTTCAAAATCTCTCATATCATTCAACTATAAAAAATAAGAAGTGGAAAAATAAAAAGGCACTATACCATCTTCTATATACATCTAACAGAAAATATTACCTAAAACCTGAGCTCACAAAGATTTCAAAGACCCTTGCATGTTTGTAAAATAATTCAAACATTAGGTAATTGAAATATTTAAAATATTAAAAACATACAGCACTTAAACAATATCAAAAGCAATAGTTAAAAAAGGCAAAATTGCGAATATAGGATTTAAAATATATCTTAAAGTATTATGTTCATTAGAAGACATGAGTGAAATTTAGTAGATGAATTGGATCTTGAGGTTCCTTTTCTCAATATAATTTGACAAAAAATATCTGAATAACAATTTCTATTAGCAGCTCAGAATTGTATAACCATGGCTGAGTAGTTCAACTAGCAGGCAACTGTACAATACATACTGAGAGGGTGTCCTATCAAGACCGCCCAAACTCTGCACAGCCAGCTTCCTTACCTGGAATACATAAAAAAAAAATGTCCAAAAACCTGTCCATGTAATACTTGTAGTTTTCAAGATAAATGTAAAAGAAAAATATGATGTCATATTTGATGCAAGACAAAAAGAAAAAAAACTTTATTGGAAACATGAAACTAGATTTTGCTTATTTATTTGGTATTTGCTTATGTTTACGTAGGAAAATGTTCAAAATATCCACCTTGCATGTCAAGGCTTGCATGCGCATGCCATGAAATCCTTCGTTTGAATCGTATTTAAAATACTGCATCTAGTAGCTACTGGTAATTGACCACCACTTTGCATGTTGATTATGTATTCAGTTTTTGAAGTTTGCAATCTTTACTTTATCTTTGGTCAGTGTAAAGGTAATGCCTTAAGAACTGCTAGGGAGTATGCCCGTTGCTTTCTATCATATCGTCTTTGTAATGCCACTCATCCACATGTTGGATGACAGACTGAGAAATACTGAAAGCATCCACCCAACACACAATCTGCATATTGGTGGAAAAACGCACGGCCGACTGAGAGGAAGAAACTTACGAGCTGAGCACACGTGCAGCAGCCAGGAAGCTGAATGCAAGTAACGATGCTGTGCACAAGCTGTTATTGTCAGAGGGGCTATACTCATGACTTTCAGCAACACATTTATTTTTGTAAATGATTGTTGCAGCAGCATGAAGTCGATAAGGCTTTCATTGAATATATCTTGTGGATGGATGAAACATGTTCACACATGATGGAGGTCTTCAACAGTCACAACAGTCTTATGTGGTCTGAGTCCAATTCTCATGCAGTCTGCCTAGAGATATCAGTTCTATTTGTCTGTTAATGTGTGGGCTGGCATACTAGGCATTCACGTGATTGGAGCATATCTGTTGCCTGAACGGGTCACAGCACTTTCATACCTGGTATTCCTCCATGATCCTTTCTGATTTCTAAGATGGCATACCTTTAACCCTTTGAGGACCAGTGCGCGGTCAATGAAGCGCAGCCACGGACCAAACCCCCTGAAATGGAACGCCGCCTCCGGCCCGCGCATTTTCACAGTTAAGCCTACTTTTACAAAATAATTCATATAAAATCAGCATTTTAATATAAGGACCTCAGTTTTTGAAGTTATGTACATAATGTATTACTTATTAATATTTATTAATATAAAGAATATCACATTAATAGAAATAAATGAAACATGCGAAATATTAAAATTGTAATTATAAGCCTGAAAAGAAGTACTGTACACATGAAAACAAAATTACAAATTCGAAATGTAAAAGAAAAGTAAGCAATAATTATTTGTAAATAATTAAATTCCAATTTAATAATTCTGCTGTATGTGGAATAATTCAAAATGAGAATCGACACACAGGACAAAGGCGGCTTTTTTTTCGCTGAGCATATGCCTAAAAAGTAAGATTCATCCCGCATCGGAAAGCTGATATCTTTCCCTCTTTCAATAATGCTGTAAAGTTACTTTTAAATCAACCAAGAAAGTTTATGTTAAGTTTTAAAATAAATATAAAAATGGACAACTGGTCTGAGTTCAGCGACATTACACCTGCTATAGTCAGCTAGATGCATTTTCCACAAAGTGGGGAAAAGAAAACATAGAGCTGGATGTATTTCCTGACAATTCTAATAACAAAAAACGCAAAGAATCAAAATAAAGACAAAAAATGAAGGGGGGAAAAAAAAACTAAATAAACAAACATGTGGGTGTCCCTTTAACTTAAAGGGCTGTGATTCTCAGTTTGTTTACTCCAATAAATCTATATAAACCAGAAGCACAGAACAGAAGCTGATGCTCATGCAAGAAAGTCAAA
This sequence comes from Stegodyphus dumicola, assembly GCF_044657685.1. Classification (NCBI taxonomy): domain Eukaryota; kingdom Metazoa; phylum Arthropoda; class Arachnida; order Araneae; family Eresidae; genus Stegodyphus; species Stegodyphus dumicola. The sequence continues at coordinate 211,927,404 of NC_140773.1, read as the reverse complement.
AGCCCCATGACTTAACTGATGTGAAAACCGTTACCATTTAGCACCATCTATTGGCATTTAAAGGTGGAATCGTTGCATCTCATATACACGACGTGGTCCTGAACAGGTTAATGGCAATAAATGACCTATGGTCCCAAGTTCTGGCACATTTTGGTGCTCCTGTACGTAATTGGTTTGATATGGAATACCCAGGCTCCTGGATTGGACTGGGGATATGGCTTTATGACCACCTTGATTGCCAGGTCCATCTTTGGATTTCTTCCTATGGAGCCATCTGAAGGAATTTATTCATCGAGACCTAGTTACTACAGAAAGTGATGTAATTGTTCATAGTTCATGCTGTATGTATTTTGATAGATACTAGCTGCTGCAACGTGTGTAGTAAGCCATTCCAGACCTCTCCCATGCTTGCCTCGATATTTTGAACATCTTTCTATGTGAACATATGGAAGTATCGATATTCATGTTTCCAATAAAGCTTTTTCTTCTTGCACCAGATATGTTTACATACTTTTATTTATCTCAAAACCTGTGGATCGTAGATGGGCAGCTCTCTGAGCATATTTTATGAATCTGAAGAGAGGAACACTGAAGAGGAAAGAATGTCTTAAAATTTTAAGAAGTTTGGGCAGTGTTAATGGGACACCTTGTATACTAGTATGAGTTGGTAGAAACATCCAGGGCCTATGGATGAAAGGTTTTCTGTGTGGAGAATTATTGAGGTGCTTCAAGAGTTATATTCAGCACAGTTACATGAAAATTCTGACATATCTTACTAAATGACTCACTGAAGCAATGTAACACTTATGAGTTATTAATTCAGAAGTCAAACAACAAAAATCAGCGTTATATTCACAAAATTTTCACAGGACTAGTTTCGATGGTTTTACCGAACCATCATCTTCAGCTGCAAAACCGCAAATGAACAAGATAGGAAATAATGATTAGATAAGATAAGGAAGCCTGGACAAGAATAAGCAAGTGGTGCCATCTGTTGGCGAAACCAGAACTAAAACATAATTTCTCTAAAAGCCGAAGGCAAATTTGGATTGGAATTAGGATCGTTAACTAGAACAGAAAGATTTTTATGAATGTGAAATGCCTCTAGAAAATCCAGTTCTCCAATGGAAGATGTTTTTTGAATAATTTTGGCAGCAGAAAAATTGAAAGTGTGATTTTCGGACCAACAATGTTGAGCAACAGAAGACTTCTGTGTTTCCTTTTTATGCATTTTGTTGTTTGACTTCTGAATTAGTATTTGTTCGGCGTGTTATTGTGTCTTACTTATGAGTTAGTTAACTTAAGGTAATCCAGATACCATTGAAACTGCAACAATGATACCTTTTTAAATGAACTCTTCTGTTGGAAATTAACCTATCAAGGTTTGGGCCACAAAACCTTAAAGTTGCCCAAAAAGCCTTGAGTAAACAGTTTTTTTTTTTTTTTTTTTTTTTTTTTTTTTAATATAATTACAAAATGACACTCTAAATTTGTGCCATGGGTCTTTTTCTTCCAATATATATATTACTCTGATTGTTTGGCTACATTTGAAGTTGCATGTATGAGTACTTAATGGTATTTTGACTAATAATTTTGAATGTATACATTATGGCCTGTGCCACATGGATGGTTAATAAAACTAATCTTTTGGAAAGATTTGAATTAAGATGTGTATGTTTTTAGATTAAAATTTAAAAAAATCATTTGGTGAAAAGTCTGAAAATTTAATACTTTAATTGTTCAGATAGCTTTTCTTCCCCCCCCCAAATGTTTGAGTGTGCAAGTAGCTGGTTACAATTTGGCAAGACACTAGTCTGATTATTGTGCTAAAATAAATTGTAGAAAATAATTGTCTGTAACACAAAAAGCATGCTGTTAACCTTCCAGCACGCGCGTCATACACAAAGTTCACAACAAACTTCGTTTTTAATGCACATTTTTAGAATATCGCAACTAAGACAACTAGAAGTCATTTCTATTCCTCCTTTCAACCCTTACCCACATCATAGAATATGCTAACAGGAAGTCATATGCACCATTTTTCTACATGGCAGCTTCTTCGTAAAAGTTATGACAGGCGCATGGTTATGGGTGAAAATTCGAAAAATATATTTTTCCTAAAATATTTTGTAATTTTGTGTTATTTATTAACATGTATTATTTTAATTTGTATAAATTCGACTCTTAATTTATTATACTGGTTTTTATGGGGGGGGAATATGTGCAAACAGTTGATTTTGTTCGCATTCTTCAAGAATTATCTGATGAAGAAAAAGAAGACAAGGAAACCTTTGGATGTGAGAACAATAGCAATTTGAGTGAGAAAAATATAGAGATAAATAATATCAGCAGTGAATCTGAACAATAAATTTTGGATGATGATAGTAATGGTACGGAAAAAAAAGGCTTGGATTTTAAAATAAAGTTATTAAAGAATCAATTTTAAATTTTCTATAATGAAATACATCATAGCCTTTCCACCTGACTAATGTAAGCATTTAAAAATAATTTACGTTCATTTGAATATGACATATTTGTATTTTGCAATAGTAAGGTTAATATTTCATTTCTTTACAAATTTATTATCAATATACTGTGACGAATTTGAAAGACAAGAGGTAGCGTAACTGAATTTATTTGGGGTCTTTTTAGGCTATACGCAAAAAAATAAAAATAAATAAACTTATAAAATATTGTTCTCACAGTAGGGTGAATAAGTTCTTGTTTAGATGAAAGTTCTTGTTTGGAAATAGTTCAAGATGAGGGTAGGCTCAAGATGAGGCTGTCTTGAATTAACCGAATCTCTAAGCCGGTGGTTGCCGGACTGAGCTGTGTCCGAGCAGGATGCTCTTCATAAGGTAGCGGCAAACTCGGCTACCTCGCTGTAAATCTCTTGGCAGAGATATTAATATCGCTCTACACAGAGCGAAGCAAAAATTTGCTCGTGGCCGAGCTGGAAAAAAACCGAGAGAAGGTTTCTCTCTCTACTTTCTGCAACTAACTCTCACTTTTTCTCTCTTTCTGAAACTGCATTCCATGATTTTGTTCAAGTTGTCCTGGGCGTGTCGAAAAAACTTTTAGGACCCTTATTTGTCCGTAATTTTTAGAAGCGCCTCTTGATTGGCGAGAGCACTTTGATTAAAAACTGGATATGATGAAGACAGCCTGTGAAAAAGACCATGGGAACTTTTTGATTCCAACTGGGGGTCTCAAACCGGGTGGTCTGAGACACTGAACCCATAAACTAATGAAAGGGAATTGAACAATGTCTCCTTTCGAACAACTATAAGAGGAACAAAAAAGCCGAGATTGTTTTGTGACTGCTGGTCACTTTCTCTTTCCGAGAATTTGCTAAGAAATGCTCTGTCCGTGGGAACTTTCGAGGTGGTCATTCCCTTTCTCAGAACTTGTGGTGGTCGATAAAATAGCTTAAGACGTTACAATACATTTCTGTCGGCTTTCATGCCCAGAACGGTAGAATAATAGATGTGGTAAAAAATATGACGTGCGCATGCTCCTATAAAATTGCCAAGTGCATGTGCTGGAAGGTTAAAAAACACTTTTGGGGGAGATTAAATGGAAAAAATGATTTAAATTCGTAAAGAAATGGTGCATCATGATTTAATGAGCAATTGCATATCCCCAAATGATGCATTTTTTGGTCTGGCTAAAGACATCAAATTAGTTGTTTTCTTATTGTAACTTATTGTTAAAAGTTAAGGGTATTCATTGACAGGAAGTAAATTTTTGATGTAAAAAAAGACTTGTTAGTGAATGTGATCACATTGTGGGGTAAATGTATTGAGCATTTCAATTCCTGTGTTGAAAAAGCTAAAACATGTAGCCTTGTCCGTATGTGTGTTTTATTTTGTAATCTGTCTGTTTAACTTCTGATTTTAAAAAGGATGCATTACCTTTTGATCCTACCTTATATTTTAATTCGAATTACGATAAATTTCCTGTTATTTTATTTATTAATTTTTTCTTTGCAATTTTAATTCTAATTTCAAAAAATCTTTTCACTTGTCTTCTTATATTTCATCATTCTAGGGGTTGTGAATGATAGTCAGGACGACTCAAGATCTGTCCTTATAACAGTGGACAATATCTGCAAAAATTATGCAGTTGTGGCATTTAAAAGATGTTTTATGTTGATATTTAAACTAAGTGTCAAATGAAAGCTACTTCTGTATTTTATGCGAGTTATTTTTATATGAACTGAAAGCCCAATAATTTTTTTTAAATACAGAACACAAAAATTGTTTATAAAATTTTCCTATAACAGAAACTTATGTTTATTAAATATGTATTAGTGTTAACAGTATATAACACAAAAACTTGAAAAAGTGTACTGTTATTTAAAAAAAAAAAAATAAGATTGGAATTTTTGTCATTCCTCTGTAATAAAATTACAAAACATTATAACTGTTCAAAATTTTAATTTTTTATTATTCTATTTCTGCATCTTTAAAAATTTATTTTACTTCCATATCTTTCAAAATTATCTTTAAATAATATTTTGCTACGTTATTTAGATACTTGTGTTGTGTAAAGGAAAAGTCATTTCTGAATTTCTTGCATTTGTTTGTCTTTAAATATGTCACCTTATATATATAAAGCTATATATATAAATCTCTTAATATTAACAGATCTTATTTTTTAATTTAATACCTCCTTTTTTAAAGCTTTTTAATACCTTATTTATTGTATAAAGTCTGATTATTAATTGTACTTTATGTGCCTAAATGAATGAAGATTCAAATTTTCAGATTAAAATAATTAATTTTATTGATGTGATATTCTATGTTTGTTAGCTATTGGCAATGAATTATATATTTGTATATGTTTACTAGACTATTACAGCTGTTTATTATTGGAGAGCTGATAAGAAATAAAATATTTTACTGAGGAAACTTTGTTTTATTTGAAGTGAATTACTGCATTTTATTAAGTCATATGATGAACACTGATAAACACAACTTTATAATAAATATCTGAAAGAATATAATTAATGTGAAAATTTTCATTGGGAATTTTTGTTCATTTAGTATTTAGGGTCATATTTTTCTTTTCTTTTAGAAATAATCTTAGTGCTGTTTTACTGAAATTTATGTACTGTTAAGTTATGCTACTATAGCTATATCATTCACCCACCATGGTATTTTGCATCTAAGTAAAATGTAGGATGTACATTGCAGGAAAAAAGTAAAGTTCTAAATCAGCCATTCTACTGGGCCAATTGACGAAATTCAAATTGCATTTTTTTATGGCTTGAAAGCGCGACGTAGGATATATATTAGATTTATAAAGCACTGTTCTAATATAGGTATTTTGACACAAAATCGGAATTTTTCTGAAATTACATGCCAATTTTTTTCATATTTCAATTCTACAACTCAAATTATGTCTAAATATTAAATTTTGTAAAATCTGGTGCAAAATTTAGGGAGAAATTCAAAAATTTATTTTGGTGCATTTTTTTCAGTTTGTGCCAAGAATAATTCACTTGGCGAACTTCTTAATATATAGCAACCTATTTTCCTTTCCCTTTTTACATTGTGCATGAGTAGGGAAAAATTTACATTGTTCCTACTTTCAAGTAGTTTTAACAAAGTGCCGTAACCACATTTGATGTTATTATCGCTTTCAACAAATATGCCAAATTTCAAAATGTGCCAATATATAAATTCACGTATATCTATGGAAATTTTAAATAAAAAAACTAATTTTTTGCAGTAAAGATTATTTAAAAATACGAATTTTAAAAATAAATCATGAAAAAATGGGCGAATTTTATTTGGAATGAACCTAAATTTTGAAATGTGAAAGGAAGAATCAAATAAATTTAATTAAAAAAAGAGATTAATAAATATATATCAAATTCAATTAACATTGAGGAGCTAAAATTTTGAGAGCTAATTTTTTAAAAACTACTCGTGCGATTTTTACAAAACTTGGCAGCTTGGCATGAGTCGTAGAATCGAAATATGGAAAAACATTGACATGTCATTTCAGAAAAAGTCCAATTTTGTGGCAAAATATCTATATTGGAACAGTTCTATATATAAATCTAATACATATCCTAATTCGCACTTTCGAGACATGAAAAACACAAGTTGAATTTCTTTAATTGGCCCAGTAGAATGGGAGATATAGAACTGTTCACTTTTGGCGGGGATGCAATGTACATGCCTCATGCATAACTAGTTAGCACAATGCCGCCATTTCGCAAAACGTAAGATTATTAACTTATCTTTTGAATATAATCAATTTACAATTGCTTAACAAATTGAATGATTAAAAGAAAAAATGCATTTAAATTATTGTAATTAATAAAAAAGGTTTGTATTGTCAAATATTGGGTACCTAGTTCAAAATATTTTTTAAATATTTATGGTTAATGTAACAGAATTTTTTATGTACTTAAAAGAGGAGTATAAAGCAAAGAGGAGACTTTAAAAGACACTTAGCAAGCAATAAAGCTGAAGTTATGCTTGGAAATGTTAGAAATACTTTAAGCTATTGAGAATATTTTGGGATTTACTTCTAAAATTAATCTATTGAAGCAATTCTTCCTGTCAGTTACTTTTATTTCAAAATATGGGATTCATCTTTTTGAAAGCATAGAGGTCTGATATATATACATATATATATGTAAGATAAAAATGTATGAATCAGAATTATAATATAACTATAAAGAGTAATTCTTGCTCTCTATTCTACAATCGTAATAACTTATCTGCATTGCGTCATTCAAATTAATCATGCGATCTTACATAACCGTTAATACCAGATGCCTCTTGACGACCAATCACTGAATTGTAAACCAAAACTTTTCTCTTCGCGTGCTTCCATTCTTCATAACTACGCACTTCAGCTTTTGCTCTCTACTCTGCTAATATGTAATTTCGCTGGCTTGCTTTCTATCCCAACAATATCAAAAATGTAAATCTTCTGTGGAAAGGCATGACTAGAGTGCCAAGTGATTGTGGCTACAAATATCAATTGGAAATAAAAATGGAATTAAAACTGCCTCGATTGCCAAGTTCTTTAAATAAGACGCAATCAGATTACTTCCTCTTCAATATAGGATAAGCACGCATCTACAGTGTTCCGTCATTTTTCCTTTGCTCTTATTATGACATATATATGTATATGATAATTTATTTTGCTGAAGATAACTTGATATTAGATTACAACTTGATTAGGGAAGGCACCAATTCACTTTTCTACTGTGTAGGTACTGGAAATTGCATTGTAGTGGATGCCCAGAGGGAATTTTTGGAGAAAGTATGACTCGCTTGCTAATAATACATAATTTATTTTTGGATGACGAATTTCTTATATCCTCTTAATTGGTAGAACAATGCTCCCCACAATTTTAGATATGTAATTACATTTGAATTAATGGAGATTAGCCAGCAGAAATACAAAGTGGCAAAAGAGGAGGCATAAAAGTTGTATTGTTTATGAGTTTGGACAGGCTTGATTGGGTAAGAAATTTTGCATTATGGTTACTGTGGAGAAAGCATGATGTAACACCAATATAGAGCCTTGAAGAGGCATTTATGCAATTAAATTTAATTAAGTTTAGTAATAAATTTTTCTCCAATAATAATTCATATTTTGGTATCTTGCATATTAGCAGTAGTTTTTTTAATTCCTCATTTTAATTTGGCTACATCTAATTCATATCCTAAGATTTTTAGTATATGTATCTGCATCATCTGAAAATTAATCTGCATGATGCCAATTTATTAATTCTGCAATGAGACAGCTCTTATCTAATAATTAAAGAAACTTTTTACTATATGTCTCATGCTTTGCTGATGTGTAATGCTTTTTTTGGGCTTTGCTTTCATTCTGTTGACGTACTGCTTGTATCTCCATCTGTTCATTGTCTGGCAATGTGACAAGTTGTGCAGAGTTGTGGGGTGCATGTTACACTTATAATGATCATGTGTAAAGAATATGTGTTCTAAAATTCTAAAATTGGTTATCTGGTAACAAAAGTATATATTGAATATGCAGCCACCACTACGAACTATTTTTTTCTCCGTTATATATCTACACATCTCTGTCATTCCATATATGCAGTAAAGAATCTCAGGTTATCCACAGAATGTATTACATATATATATGTATTATATATATATATATGTGTGTAATACATTCTATATATATATATTATATATATATATCTAATATAAATTCAAAAAATATCTTTCCTGGTTTAAAATTCAATTTGTGTTCCTTGGAGATAGTATATAGAAAGATTTCTTATTATAAATTATTATGAATTATATGATCTAATATATATATATATATATATAGGAAAAGGAATTTGAAAAAGTTTTTAAAAATATAAATACAGCCAAAAGTCGTTAATCCGGACTCGTCGGGACTTCGGCGATTCCGGATTATAGATCATCAGTTTAAATCTGGTAAGATGGCATGCAGAAATTACAAAATTAAAAATATGAAACCATAATTTATGAAATAAAGAACAATTATGATCTAAAGGATATCAAAATTTACGAAAAGAAAAAGCTTAATATTTATTTGTTTACTTTATTAAACATTTCTTTCAATGTAAGTTGTTTAAGTTGCTTCATTTCATGTGATAATACTTTCTCTTTAATTCATTAAACAGACATAATTTCTTGTTTAGTTACAAAGTTCCGCTGTTGAAGTCCTATAATTGCTGTGTTGAGAATACCGACTAATTTGTCAATCGAAATTTTTCCGTTTTCAATAACCTCTGGGTCACTTTCACTATCGGAAGCGAATTATAATGACGAGGAACTTGATTTAAATCATATCAAAGACAGAGTACATCAAGATGAAATACTACATTTAGTAAGGATTAGATGAAATACTACATTGTAAAAGCCAAATAAAATAAAAACATCTGCCCTGAAGATAAGGATAGTGTTGACAGATCAACTTCCAATTCATTACGCGACACCGTGTGAAATTCATAAACAGATTTCGGATTTCCAAACATACTTTCACTTTGTATATCCTTTACATATTAGTAAATATATATCGGAAATTCTATTTGACATAATCGAAAGTTCAAGCTTACTTTTATAAAATTGCTCTAACAGTCTGCAAAAAATAATAAGCCGGATACAATTCGAAGATTTAGGAACAACGCAATCTGCAACATTAACTGAATTAGATAATTTTAGCTTAGCTTATACCGTCCGTTGCACATTAAATGCGTATGCGCACACACATATTCGCAGCCGTAAAGGTCTTGCGCGTACTCGTAAACACGACGCATGCGCAGAAAGTTTAGCTTTGAGGTCCGGATTATGGGTGTCCGAATTAACGACTTTTGACTGTACTGTCTAAACCAAAGGAATAATAATTTCATCTATCATCCTGATGACAGCAAAAAATAATCCAATCTGACTATTTTAATATTTTAGCCATTCTGTGGAAACTCCTTCACTTTTGGTAAAGTTCTTAATTTATTTTTATTGGTTTTCCATGTTTTCTTTTGCATTTTTGTAATACTTTGAAAGGTTATAATTTTAGTATTTAATGTAATTTAATTTCTATATATATATATGTTTAACGTATTTGAGTCTGCATCTGATGTATATAAAATAACTAAAAGTGTATAGAAAAATTTCTGATATATGCAGTTGGTCTACCAGCAAACAAGCGGTAAAATCCTTGAACACTGTATTACTGACTTGGGCCCAATTCCAAGTGAACAGACTGGCTGCAAGGGCTTTTTTGTGGTTTTCCACAGGTGTAACATGTAAATGAGCCAGTTTTCCTCGGAAAGATCTCCATGAAGGATTCCATCCCTTTCTTAAGCAGATAGCCCTAGACTTCTTTGCCATAATTAACTAAACTGGATATATGCAGTCTCAATAATCAGTGCATTTTATGAGATAATCTGATGCATATGTATTTTTCTTTTGCACAAGCAAGTACACTGAGATTATTTCTTGCCTCTGATGAAGTACAAAATGTTACCCACTAGTAAATCACTAAAGAATATCACTCAATAACATTGAAGGAAAAAGAATCCTTCAGTTATTCTTTTTTAAGACCACATAAAGCAGTTCCCAATCTGTGCTGTGTGAAGCCCTTAGGTCTTCAGAAGGAATTCTCAGAGGCTTCTCAGCTGTTCCAGGAAAATGAAATAAGAACAAGGGGGGGGGGAAGTAGAATCAGAATAAGAAGGTTATAAATAACATTCTGAACGCAAAACTTCAGCAAGTTTAATTTGATGTTTCCTTTAGCAGACAGTGCTTTGCCACTTTCTGGAATTACATATTTGAGAAGCTTCTTGTTCATTTTCAATCCTTTGAGAATTTTAGGAATTATTTGAAGCTGCTTAAAATTTAACTCCATATAAATACAAACGGCTAGGCAATTTGGTATCATTTCACTGTGAATGTTTATAGAGATGAAATTGTGATTTCTCAACAATTTTTAGCACCAGTTTTCTCTTGTGTTTGATTAGGTTTAGTTGGTTAGTTTTCATTAATATGGAAAATAATGAACTGTATAAAACCACAATCTCTTAAAAACACTCAAGCAGACTTAAAAAGTTACTATGAGTCCCTCCTGCTGCATATTAAATGAAGGTGCTTATATTGCATTGACATATTCATGAAATTGCAGGTACAGGTAGTAGCATTTTTAAGGAACCATAATGTAATGGCAAGAAAATGCAAAGTGTGTTTTGATCGGAGTGCTTGGCAAAAGAAGATAATTGCATCCCTCTTACAAAAGTCTTCTTGGAAGAAAATTACATCAAGATTCAAGAAGAAATATTTAGGAGCATCTTGACACTTTGAAAATATCGTTGGAATTTTATTCTTTACACGCATGATACGCAAGAGCATACACACTCCTCCATCTCGAAACAACTTTGCAGCAGAGTATGAGTGAAAGGCAAATTCCGACTATCAATAGTAGCCATTATCTTAACCACCAGCTATTATCTCATCTCTTCCTATGGACCTAACATTGCAAAGAAACGGTGAGCTGCATGCCATTCGTAAAAGCCAGGACACATGAGGAAATGAATGCACTTTTCCACTTAAGAATTTGGTGAAGTGCACAAATGAATCTGTCACATCTGCTTTGGAGTCCAAGCAGTGAAGTTTAATTTCCTCTTGCATTGAAAAAAATTCTTAAGGATCAGTGTTATGCAAGCTTTTTGATGTGTGAGTTATTAAATACATATGAATACATTTTTCAATGCATAGAGTTACATGTGATTAGCTAGCTGATTGGAAGGAAAAAAATGAGCGAGACAGAATAACTTATTTACCAGCGGTCCCACAGTAGGATCATGAATGTAGAAAGTAGGCATTCTACTAGTAATGTTGATGATAGCCATTTCATTACTTTTACCTCTTATGGTTATATTCCTTCTGATTAATATTTTTCATTTTTTCAAGAGGCTTATGATAGATCAGGTGAACAATCACTTGTCTAACATGGCATGCCAGTATCTTTTCTATGACACATAACCAAACCTAATGTTAATCTTATAAAAATAAATAGCAAACTTCTTCAATTATGCATATATTTTAATTTAGTAAATGAATTAATTAACTAGAAGAATGATATAAAATAAAAATGCACTTAGGAAATAAATACTCTAAATTGCTTTAGTTGAGAATTAAACTTTCTCTTTTCAAAACTTCTATTTTTGTCATCAAAATTCAATTAAAAAGGCTGTAGTACAAACAAAATCATAAAATTAAAAAATTCTAAAAATATTTAAATATCAGAATGGAGGATCCCTAACATTAGAGTATATTTTTACTTCTAATATTTATTTTCTTTGCAGTTCAGAGACTGATCTTTTTTATTTGCAAATTATACACCATTACTGTTTAGAAATATTAAATTTTGTTTTGGTTTGTTAGCTTTTCTAAAATCATCAAGTTTAAACCTCTAAATAAATCTGAAGCTAAGATTTCAGTTCCTCAAAATTTATTGCATTTAAAATTACAGTTAAACATCTTGAGAACCAATAAATGTTTTTCTTCACAATAAGTTACATTGTCTCTAAACTACATATTTTATAATTTTACATCCTGTCTGTTTTAAATTTATGAAAAAAAATCCTATTTCTTTATGCAAATTTGATAAGCACTTCTCTTTTTAAAATCAGTATTTTAAAAAACTCGTGTCAACATATGCTGTTATCATCTCTCTACTCTCCTTTTTGAAATAATGCAATGCATCAGTAATTCTGATGAGAGATTTGAGACATGCACTATTTAACAGTTTTAGTCAAATCCGCTCTTTTCATGCAGTTCACCACGGGTGAGTGTGCTCGAAATGAAAAGCCCGAGTTCTCGTTCAACAGGTTTTCCTCCTCACTATTTGTTGCATCGCCGAACGAACAATCAAAATGTCGCCAAAAAATCGCCAAGCTATGCCATTAAAAAAAAAAAAAAAAAAGCATCAATTATCTGTAAATAATAATGATGCTCGTGCTTTAATATTTGATAATTACTATTCAATTTGAAACTGTTCCCCCCCCCCAAAAAAAATGCATTATAATTATCGAATTGCAAATAGCAGATATCCCACTTTCAATTTAAATTTCCGTGCTTTACAAATGTTAAGCATTAACATTACATAATGTTATCTAAAATGTGAAATTAATTAAGTTTTTCCAAATACTAGGCCAAAGAGAAAGAAAAGCTATTTTAGACATGTAATAAAAAGTTGGTCTAAAGTAAGTGTTAAAAGCGATGAAAGCCATATGGTAGAACAGATTGTTTAGGAATTGCTCAACTGGAAAAAATCTTTTGGCGCAGAAATGACGCTGACCTATGTTAATTGTGGTTGCGTTACCTTTCAGAAGTATTAGTAAATTCATCGCACGAAATGTGTTTTCGATTATTTACGGTTTTAAAGCTACAGTATGAATCTCAGATTACTAAAGCTTGAAGAATTTAGTCCTCACTGCGAATGGTTATGTGAACTGGTCATTTTATATTGCCGATATATATATTTTCAAGGTAAAAAATATTTCTTAAATTTAAGAATATTTTTCTCTTTTGTTCTCTTAAACAACTTCTACACATTTCTATGTAAATGCATGGAAGTTACCAGTTTATATGAATCGTTGTTAATTATGAATTGTATTAACAAGTTAAACACACACACAAAAAGGTGCTCTTTAAATAAAAAAGTCACATATTTGAGATGAATGGTGTAATATATGTAACGAGTGTAGGCAGTCAGGTTAATTTTATGCTAAGCATTTCCTGTATAGCCCTTCTAACATATTAATTGATATTTCGCAAACCTGTTGCTTTATGGGTGCATTCTTTGTTGTCAGAAATGTGAAATATATGCTAGGCAGCGGTAATAGAATGAAAAGAGTAATGAATTTCACATCATAGCACTTGGTGAAATCGTAAAACTGTACTGGAAAAGTTTTGTTTGCGTTGCCAAAATTTAATTTTTTTTATAGTCTGAAGCAATTTGTCATTGAAGTTTAAATGAGGAAAATGCAGTTAGAGAAACAATGTTTACATGAAGAATTAATTTTTATGGTCTTCTGAGTATTTTGAGGAAACAAATGTTGTTTATATTCGTAAGTTTTCCATGCAGTTTTATGTACAAAGAATTTCATGGTTTCTGTTTATTTTACATAGCAAAAAAGGAGTATAATGCATACCAAGTATGTGTAAGAAAGTTGCGTATATGTAAGGCAAGCCAACAAAAATTTCATGAATGTATAATAAATATTTCATATGTTTATGGAGGTTGGAGATCAAATGTTTTACCTTCTGAAGAATTATGAACAGTATAAAAGTAAATAAATGTTAATGATATCAATTTTGTATAAAATTACATGACTTTTAAATTCCAATATTCCGTCCCATGCACTACAGGCACAAAATATTTACTGCAAAATCTAGACATTTACAAATAAATACTGAGCAAGTTGAAAGTCTATCATCTTCTAGCCATCACCAAGATGAGTTTTCAGTTCTTGTGTGATATTTTGTATAACAATAGAAGTTTTTACTTTTCATCTTCATTGCATAATTCATAGGCTTGCAAAATATAGAAGGGAAAATGGAATGTTACAGTATATAATTTATTCATCAGTTCCAGGCTTTCAGTTCATTTGTTTTTGCTGATGTTTATCATCCCAGTTCAGTTCATCTTTGCTGATGTTGCAAGTGTTTTTTATATCATTGTTTTATGTGAAATATGTATCAGACAGAGCAGGAAAGTGATAAACTACATGTTTATATGCTTTCCACAAGAATTTTTGCAACAAATGCTATGTGTTATGAGCAGCGTGCAATTTAATTATATGAAAGAAAATAACATTTTACACTCGCCGAGAGATTTTCTTGAGAGGCATACTGCTGATGAATTTTGATAGTACATTTATGTGAAATTCTTTTAATCAGGTTCTGGGACCTTTCCAGATATGATATAACTTTATATTTCACTTGGCAGCAAATTTATCTGTATATATTTATTGCTAGAAGCTTTCTTGCTAAAGAATAAATTTGTAAAAATGTAATATGAAATGTGAAATCTACCGTGTTGGAAAGGACAATGAAACAAAGAACTTTAGTGTAATATGGAATAAAGTATGTGGACTTTCATTTGAAAATAGCTTATTAGTAGTGCTGTCAGATATAATAATAATAGTTTATCCTTTGCTACTTGGCTGTGTAATATAATAATATTTTTCATTTATGTTAGCTTAATCACTTATATCAATATTTGTAATTATTAATATTGAACTACAATTACTGTAATATTAATAGTGAACTATAATTACCATAAAATTTCTCAATGTTTAATTTCAGAAGCTTGACTGCACTACTTTCCTTGCTTACTTCACATTTTTCTGGGCCTGACACTGTCATTCAAATTATTAACCCGAATTTCATTTTACAAAGCAACATTTGGAACACTTTCCATGTGTCTACCTATTTTTCTTTTCCATTGACTACCAAGTTCCAGATGTTTTCAAACTCGGCCACGAGTGTTTAAAATCAGTCTCCACAGGCCTGAAGTCATCGCTGCTGATGGCTGTTTCAGACTCAGCAAGGATCATATGGTACTGATTTGTCAATTCCATTGTTTGTGGTGGAGCTATATGGTCAGATATTGATGGTTGTCCGGAGCGAAACACCCCCATCAGTAGAGTAGGCGAATTCAGCGAACCTTTAAACTGCTTGAGGTTTCCAGTGGGTGCCTGGAGCCTTAATACTCCATATTCATATTCTTCTCTCATTCAACAAGTTTCTCCGTGGGTGCGCCTAAAGCCGATGTCTATATAGCTCGATGTAATGTTAGCAGGTCAGATTGGAGGTTCGGTCTGTCTGACAGTATTTAAGTGATTTCGTTCTGCTGCCCGGGGTTGGGGGCCCCTGTTGATGGCCAATGTTTCTACTATCCCTCCAGAATGGGGATGTGAGTTGCTGAGTATTCCTGTCGACTCAGCTTGGTCTTAGCTCATCGGCTCGACCAATAGGTTAGCGGCTTCTTGGATCGTGTCTAGGGGTTGGGGCGTTAAACTGTATTAAGGCAGCCTCGAGCCTGCCAGGTCTGAGTGCCCCTTCCTCCTAACACACTGTCTTATTTGACCGAAAGTTATAACCAGGGCAGGAGTTCGTCTCTGGTGTTCTCTTCTGTCTTATTTGAAAGTGAAAATACGTGATGCTGTTGCGTGTGTAAGGATAGATGCATTCGACGAATTGCTTTATCCTTATTTTGTGTCTACTGTTGCAATCGTAGTAATTTGTGCAACATTTATCTTTTTTCTGATTGCTTGTTGTCACTGCTATTCTGCATTAAAAAAAAAAAGGTAAGTGCAGTTACATATTGTGTTAAACTTAGGTTAACTTTTTTAATCGGAAAAGCAACAACGATTTCAGCATAATTACTCGAAAACTGCTTACCTCTCATGTTTGAACCATTGTTGTATTCTTGGCTGCATAAATTACTAATATCTAAACCATTTTCTTCTAAAGTCTTTAATGAGAATATTGTTCATCCTTCACCGGTTTTATCACCAAAATACTAAAATCTTTCTTCAGTACTCATGTCTGTATTTTCTAAATTAAGATACATCATACAAATTGATATCTGTTCTTGATGGCTGGCATCAGAAGCACAATCAAGTAAAATAGAAAAATATTTTGCATGTTTGACCTTATTTAAAATAATTTGCTTTATATTATCCCCTGATAAGCTAATTGTTTCATTTAAAATTTTATTTTCAAGGTAATGAGGCATATTTTTTTTAATTTGAATTTTATTAGTATATACAGACATGATAGCGTCAGATTTTGTGATCATTTCTATACACTTAAAAAATTTATTATTTCTTTCGGACATAGTCGTAGCTAGGGTTTTCAGCGCCCAGGGACAACTGAAGATTTCGCACCCCCTACTGCTTGCCAAGGATGGAAAACATTTAATTCTAAAATGTCGTAACATCAGTTTGGCGCCCCTTGGAATCTGCGCCCGGGGCCAGATGCCCCCCTCTAGCTACGCCCCTGCTTTCGAATAATTTGTTACTGGAATCACGGAAGGCTAAGTTTTGTTTAGCGAAACACTGAATGGCATAGATAATTCTTTCAATTGCGTGCTAATGCTTAGTCTCTTTTTTTAAATAAATTTTGAAATTCTGAATCAACAGGTTTATTCTTTCTTAATCGTTTTAAGAAATCGGACCAAAGATGCAGATTCCGGAATTTACTTTTATTTTTTCATGAAGTGTTCATTTAAGTGGTTCCAGTCATTAAATTCAAAACTACACAATTTTACGTTGCTGAAACTGTTAAAAATTTTACAATAGAAACAATAAACAGAATTCTTTTCAGCACAGTTTAGCAACCAATCGCTTTTAAGTCTTTCGTTGTTTGGCAAGATTCGACAAAAGTACATCTGAAAAAATTTACGTCCACTTTTGTCTTTTGGAAAACTGAAACTGGAAACCAGGTTTTCATAATATCCAAGACCATTTTCTATTAAGGCTTGAACTTGAGATTTCAGTAATGCACTTGGATGTAATCCGGAATCATCAGGCACAGGCAAATGCATATCTACTGCAGAAATTGTAGATTTCACTAGTATTTCTTTTGTTTTTTCCGAACGGCTGTATCAAAGTTAAAGGTAATTCCCAGGTGAAAACACTTTCTAATTCTTTCTGATTATTAGGTTCTTTTGGTAATTTCAATGGTAGCTGACACGTTGATGGACAGCTAGTGCTAGTAGCGTCAGCTTGGATATTCTCTGGGTTTTTCAAAAACTGAGTAATTTTAAAGTTTTGTTGTATTAAGTCTTCCTCTTACTTTCGTTTTCTTCATTAAATTCTGATACCCAGACAGTTTTTTCTGTTTTTCTTTCTACATCTGAGGAAAAATAAAAACAGAAAAAGTAGAATTAAAATAAAAGTAGAAAATAACTATTATAAAGTAATTTTGAGTAACTATGCTCAAATCGTCGCTTTTCTGAATTAAAAAGCTAATCTAAATTTAACATAATATGTAACTGCACTTACATTTTTCTATGTAGAAGAACAATAACAACAAGCAATCACCCAAAAAAAAATCAGAAAAAAAGATAAATGGTGCACAAATTACTACAATTGCAACAGTAGACACAAAATAAGGATTAAGCAATTTATCAAATGTGTCTATGGCACCGGCGTTTACCCTTACATACACATCGGGATTGCGTTTTTTCATTCACATATATATTTACAAGATTAGCTCAACTTATGTCAAAAACTGCAAAAAGCATTAACTGATAAAAATCAAACGGATATAGTAAATAGTATAGATCTTATGTATGAACTGCAGTTTTTGCACACTTTTGGAGGAAGTGTAGCATCGCCGGTTGAAACTCTTAGCTGTATTGTTGTCGACAACATAGCGGTGTGTAGAAAAGAATTTTGGATATATTCCTAGATATCAGCCCTAGAGCATCTTTTGTGCTCTTGTGATCACAGTTTAAACCTTGTCGTAAACTATGCTGTGAACAGTAATTTATTCAGTGCAAACTTATTAGAAACTTATTATAAAGGCGCTCGCTAGACATTTGCACAACAGCACGGATTAGGCTTGGCGCGGGCCTGCCCTGGTGTTCTGTTTTTGAGGATCCTGTGCATCTTTATGTCTATTAAATCTCACTCGTGTCCAATGCCTTTTTCCTGGTGTGCTAATTACATCAATCTCTAGTATAGTTTTACTGTGGGGTGCTTACTTTGTATTGTATCTACTTTCCAAAGTCCTCATTTTCATTCTGAATGATTAGTTGAAAATTAACTCTTAGTAAGAAAAGTGACCCATGGCATTAAGTAAAATTTTGAAATTCTATGATTGCTTAATTTACCCCCCCCCCAACACAAATTAAAAAAAAAAAAAATTTTTTTTTTAAGTTTAGTGAGAATTTTATGAGGTTGTCTATAGTCAGGGAAAGACCTATATACAGAGGTACACAGTCTTGAACATTTCATAAAAAAAAGCTTAAGTCTTTTTTTAGTTCTAGTTTTCTTCATTCTGTATAAAAAGCCTTTTATATATGTTTCAAAAATATATTTTCTTTGAATCAGAAAGCACATAGGTATAACTAATCAGAGTGTTAAGCATATAACAAAAAGCATGAGCTCTAATATGCAAGCACAAACATTCTTGTACATTATGTTCAGTCTTAAGTTTCTGTCGTATTTCTGTGAAAAAAAGAGAATTAGTCATGCTTGAATGCTTTTTCAAGCTTCACTTGAAGCACGTTCATTCCCCCAAAGGCATAACTTAAACATGGGTCTAATCATTTTCTGATTTGATCGAAAAGATGAGCAGTTTTCATTTTACTTTGTCTTACTTGTAGAGTATTCATTTATTTTTATTAACCAGTTATTTTAATTAGCTTTTCTGTCTTTCTTGCTTTCCATTTTTCTGCCAAAATGCAAATTTCTTGTTTGGGCATGTTCAAATGAGGTAGAAAAGGACAGTAATTAGAGGAAGGTTCTAGATTGTAAAAACAGAGCATGTTCTGCCTGCTAAAGGCCATGTTACTAGTTGATTCTCTTGAGAGCTGTTTATCTGCAGCATTGTGTTATTGTTGCCATTAGGCTTGACATGCTGACGTTAGGTTTTTTGAGTCAACTTGTGTGCAACTTTTCTGTACTCTTTTTGGCTAACTTACAATAACTTAGTTTAACTTCAGTCCTTTTACTTTTCGAGTTAATTCATAAATGCTGGATGGTTATCTAAGCACGAGCCATGCCTTCTGTTAACTTTTATTTGAGATAAATAAAAGGGTCTTTTACACCCTTCCCTCTCTGTTGTAATTTCCAAGACAATGATAAGTCACTTACGTTTTTGTAGAGTTCTCAGACTGCTGTTTTCATAAAATTTGTCATTCAAGCAGGTTTTGAAGATTAAAATAAAGTTTCCGCTTTGAGTTACTGCTTTTTTTTTTTTTTTTTTTCTTTTCAATCCAAAAAGTGGTTTGTGTTCTTCCATAGATCATTTTATAACAATTAATGCCAAAGAAGCATAAAAAATAAATAAATGGAATTAAGTGTGATGTTAATTATGTTTAAATAAATTATATTTACAATAGAAATTTTTTCTCGTGTTTTGTCTAGTCCAGGATGTTTTGTTTACACTTAAATAATTTTGTGGCAATCTAAATATCAGTTACTGAGGTTGCCATGGAGGTAAAAGCTGCAGTAAATAAAGTGATTCCAGACTGACCAGTTTACACAAGGAATAATAAAATAAAAAAATTAAACCAGAATATCTGTTCTGTAGTTACTCAAACTTTGAAAATTAAGCCACAGAATATTTGTACTTGACTTTTATGTAGATAAAAGTAGGTAGCTGCATGCTATAATTTTTTCAATATAGGAGTATTAAAGTGATTTTTAAGATAATGAAACCACCTCTGCAATATTATGTTTCACCTGCAAGCCAGTAAATATTCTGCAAATCTTCCTTGGTTTTTATGTTCATCTCTTTTTGTTGTTGAAACTCGTTGTAGGTTGAGTGGCAGTCAATAAATATAATTGTCAAGTCAAAGAATGCAAGTTTCTGAAGAGTATTGAAGAAGAGGGCAAAAAAATGCTTCAGTTACTTTCAGTGATTTTCTTGAAATTCAGACAATTAAGATTATTATGAATAATGCATCTAATTTTGAATAGTCTTTTTGTTGCATGATAAATGCATTTTTTGCAATAATAATAATAATAATAATAAATAAATAAAATAAATTAGTTACAAATATGCTGTCTGGTTTTAACATTTATTTTAAACAAGTTATGATAGGTATGCTGTCTGGGGCACAGTGAGTAACATTAGTTTAGTAGAACTGTTTTCCAAAACATGCATTTTTTTAAAGGTAGGAATTGTCATATCCTTTACTATATTCCTCCCTGATGTGTTTTCATAAATTGGCTTTGTGTAATTTTTTATCCAAAGTGTTAGTATCAGGTACAGATCTTTGCTTGTATTTCTTGAGAGCAATTTGAATTCAAAGGTGAAGTTCATGACCAAATTAATGCCATGATAAAATTTGCAATGAATTCACAGGGTTACTGCTGTTGTTCCTTAATTTAAGATGCATTCCAGTGCAGTCAGCTTGCATTGTTACTTTTGATGTTCAACATGTGTACATCTTTGATGCTTTTCATTAGTCACAATATTTACATTAGTGCATCAAAGAATGGGGCTATCACTCTGAGTACATTGACTCTTGAATTCCCTACAACAATTCAAAGCTCTTTGTATCTAAATTATAATTATTGCAAGAAATGTTTTCAGTAAAATTGTTCAATATGTTAAGTTTATGACTATGTATGCTTCCAATTGCCAGTAGATGGCAGTAGTGTTTGTAAAAAGAAACTGTGATGTCATAATTATGTATATGCATCAGTTCATCTTTGGTGTTCGTCAATAAACGTTGTGTGGAATAATGCTCTCTATTTATTACTTTACATTCAATCTAGTCTGATTTATTAGAGACTTGCATATATTTTGTTTACAATATAAGCTAATGTGCATATCCAAAGTGTAAAAAATATCTTTTATATTCCAAGTCTTTTTTTATGTACTGTAGAAGTGTAGAGAGTGTTCACGATTTGGCATATATCATGTAGAGCAGGGGTTCTCAATTGGTGGTACACAAGAAAAAAATAGGTGGTAAGCAAAGAAGCAAAGTATTTAACTATTAAATTCAAAAATTAAAGCACTCATAAATTTATGGGATTAGAGCTTTGTTCAAGAGTGGTAGTAGTACTTTGTAGAGGTGATACTAAAGGTTTTCAATTTTTGTTTAGGTGGTGCGCGTCAGTCAAAAGGTTGAGAACCGCTGATATGGAGCATAGGTCTCAAAGTCAAATTCCATGTGAGCCAGATGCACCCTTTGAAAGCAGCTAGTGGACCAGATTACTTTTTTTTAAAACAAAATTTTAAAAAAAAGTATTACTAAAATACAAAATATTTTAAATTTCACGGCTAAATCTTATTAAAATATTCACATGCAATAATACTGTGAAGAAAAAAAAAATCAAATTTATATTTATTTTCTATCTGAAATCTAACGTTTGGTACCTGCAAAACATTGTTGGTTACACAGTAAATTTACAGTTAAGCACTGAACTTTCAAACTGGCATTTATTTCAAATAATCTTAAAATGTTTAATTAATCATTAAGTAATTTAAGCTTAAATTGACACATAAATAAAAATGCATATTTTGTATGTGAATAATTATAAACTTCTTTATTTTATTCTGCAACTTGACATTTTGAAGGCATTTTGAATCAGATAAAGCCTTGGAAAGAAATTATCACGGATTGTTGATGTTCATTGGTCAGTCTATTTATTTTCTTATTAATTTTCAACTGTGAAAAAAAAAGCTGTTCACTTATAAGTATATTCCAAAACAAAGCTATTATTCTTAGTGTAAAAATTCATAACTGAGCGTTTTGGGAGGGAGGAGTATGTTAAGTAAACCTGTATCTTCAAATCTTTGAATTTCACTCTGTAAATTAATTAACTCTATTGATTTTCTGATGTTTTATTCATGATTGCTTTTAATGGTAATGAAAATAATGTACATTCGAACTTCAAATCTTTGCAACTTCGTATTTGCAGCTATTGAAATGTATTCGCGGACCGCATAAAATTTTTTTGAGGGCCACCAGTTTGAGACCACTGATAAAAAAAAATGAATGAAAGGGGGAAGATGCAATAAAATGTGTTAAATTTTCTATATCTGATAACCTGATACATGCACTTAACTATCCATACTTTCTTAAAGGT
The DNA here is from genome assembly GCF_044657685.1 of Stegodyphus dumicola. Lineage (NCBI taxonomy): Eukaryota > Metazoa > Arthropoda > Arachnida > Araneae > Eresidae > Stegodyphus > Stegodyphus dumicola. The sequence goes on along the minus strand of NC_140773.1, from coordinate 211,905,095 downwards.
GCTGCATCTTAAAATCCTCCTCTTGATAATAAAAAATGAAATGATGCTAAGAAAAGTTGTTATCCTGAATACTGTAAAAGCTGCTGTTTAAAAAAAATGGAATGATAAAAAAATATAATAGAGTAGAAAAGTTAATCATCTGTGAATAATAATGGGAAAGCTAGAAGGCAAAAGATGTGATGATAATTAAATAATTACACACCCCAAGTAAAAGGTAAACCAAATCTAATATAGACAAAAATAACCAGCTAGATATATACATAAGTAGAATAAATTTCTGAGAGAAATTACAATTTAATGAAAAATGCATCTGTTATTTTTTAGCATGTTTAATTATTTTATTTGCTGACTTAGCCTTTTTATTTGAATTGTTCCATTTTTAATCATGATTTAAAATTTTACATTATCTGCAGTATCATCTAAAATTATATAATTGATTTTAGCATTGTTACTTGTTATATAATCATTCTATAGTCTTGACTTATCTTAATATACCCCCTTAATTTTTTCCTCAGTTTCTTAGGGATTATTTTGTAATGAAGCTATGGCGGATATTAAAAAGGAAAGTCCGGCTTCTTTTATTCATCTTCATGCTTCCATTATTGCTTACAGTTTTTGTGGTTATAAGCCTCCAGCCAGGCCTGGTTGAAGATAATCATAAAAATTCTAGACTTTTCCAAAAATCAAAAAGGCAACAAGAATACATTGATAAGAGGGGAATTCATGTGATAGTAGGACATTATATCGGAAATGATTTACCTTGGGACACCACGCCTAACCTTACTAATGGTAAGTTCTTTGCTGTTGTTATTTTTTAGCAATGTTTATTATTTTTTTTTCTTTAAAATATACTCATACATTGTTTTTTTAGCATAAAATAATGATGCAATTTGATAGCTAACAGCTCATTGAAGTGCAATTTATTTAAAATGTTATGGTCAGAGCTGTGGCTTTTTATTGATTAACCTTTCAGCACACACGCATCACTGCGCTATGTTAGTACACGCGCGGGACAAATTTTACTCCAGTGTTTGTTTCTCGGAGTTCACCTTCCAACATATAAATACATGCATTTTCTTTGTTTTAAATGAATGTATAAATGACTAATAGCTTTGTGAATTCTGTTAAACCTTTTTTCCAGTTTTAATTCGAGATAACCTTACTTTAAGTTATACAAACATTTCCATACTGGTTATCTAAAGTAAGCTATAAAAATCGAAATTTATGCAAAATTACTAACTTATATATGATGCATATATGATTTCTTATATTAGAAAAATCAGTTTTCATATGTACATATTTTTTAAACATAAGTGTTTATTATGAAGAGTGGTTTGATAAAGTACTAGAGGAATATGAAAAGGCTGCATTCTTACTAGCTTTTTTCCTTAAAACTCAATATAATGTCATACAATTATTCATATCAAAGAATAGATTCTAAATATGAATATTAAAAAATATAAATAACACATAGGTTTTCCAACCCCCCCCCCACCTGAGGTTAATTACTCAAATAATATCATTTTGAACAATCCTCGCATAGTGCAGCAATATATTTTTACGAACTATTTCTTCGGTGAAGGTGTTCCTGCCAACCTTTTTACTCCAGGTTTGAGTTCTTTCGAGCGAGACAGAATTGCAGCCCATTTTTAGGACATTTTCTTTTACAAGCTCTAATGCTAAATCTTTGAGAAAAGCTCTTCGGTTCATATTCACTATCATCGTTATTTCATCGATGAATAAAAGAAGCATTTATACCTGTAATGCTCAGTAGTCCGAAAAATACCATTGGAGGCCAGCGGCGGTATTTTCTTATCAGATCAAGTTCCACATAATTCATCAACAGTATAAACATCACCTTTTGTAGAGTTGCAAAAAGTTATCATTTCGGGCTTGAGCTGCTCTTTAGACAGTGGATCAATTTGATTATCATTATGCATGGAGATAGAACAGGAACCGATTTACTCTTTTTTGGAACATATGAAGTAAGAGTTAATTCTTTACCTCTAAACCCAAAACACGAAGAGTACAGAAGCCTTTTTTATTTGGCAGAAATTCTTCTGGAATTTTCCACTTATATTTTTGAAGTGTCCCAAAACATGTCAATTTGTGCTTTTTCAATAATTCATTGGCCAAAGGAATGCTCATGTACCAATTGTCCATAGTTATATTTCTTTCAGTGCCACTTATAGGTGCAATAAGTCTTTGTACAACATCCAATGCCACGTTTGATTGTCTATATAGTCCGACAGGCTGCTGACCTGCATAAATTTCCAGGTTGTATGCGTACAATGTATGAGAATCGCACAAAGCAAAAGTTTTTATTCTATATCTTGGGAGCTTACTTTTTATATATTGTCTGAATTGACACCTTTCTCTAAAGGGTTCTAATTCTTCGTCTATAGTACAATATTCAGATAAAGGATATACGTTTCATATGTTTTTGATAAATATTTCAAAAACATTTCTAATAAGTGCAAGTCTAGCCGTCGTCTTTCGCTCTGCTCGTAAATTTATGTCATCAAACCTAATACATCTCAAAAGGAAGTAGGAAGTGGAATCAGTTGATAGACATTGTTCTTTAAAAGACAGTTATTCCACTTCCATCAGCTGACCACAAATCTTTGCTTTGATAAGTGCTGCTGTCAGCGCTCCAGCGTAATATAATAGGAAAAATAATGGCTTAAATTCAGCTACGTTTGTCTCTTGTGCATCACGTTCTCTAGAGAATTGGTTTCTTATTGATGAAATGTAAATATTTGTTGATTTTGTCAAATCTTCCATTATTTCTTCATCAAAAATTTGCAATAAACTCTCAGTTGGATTTTTCAAATTGCTAAAGCTTTTCTTGACATCAGGTAAATGTGTCACTATATTGTGCAGACGTGTCCGAACATCTTTCGAGGGTAATTTTCAAACATAAAAATCATCTGATCAAAGAAGATATGCTCCCTAAATCATGTGAATCATCATATTACTGGTCAGAATCAGTTTCGGGATCACTTTCAGAAATATTTTCGCACTCAGAATCGGAATCTTCAATTTTGATATCAGTTTCAACACTAGCGAGAAGAACCCATAGTCGCTACTGTTCTCGCTCGTACGCACTCATCTCTATCAGTATTTCTCTAGAAGTGAAACGTTAGTACATGCGCGGGGTAGCTACAATCCCGTTATACATTCCTTCCCCGAAAACACAATATCCCAAGGACATGGGAAAAATTCCTCTGGATGACCCCTTCCTAACCTTGATCTTGAAAGGTACATGAAGTATTAAAAAGGTCACGTACGACCTTCCCTTATTTTCTAAGAAAAGATTATACATGGGCTGGATTTTACCCCAGCGCGTGGGCTGACGGGTTAAGTGCAAGACTTTTCAAGTGATTGTTGTCAGTAAACTGATTCATATGTAGATGAATCAGTTAGTGGAAAAACATTGTTCACAAAAGAAGTACAATGCCATTTATCTTCAAATGTAAAGTAAAATTTAAGAGGAAAATGTTATCAAAACATTTTGAGATTATCCCAGCACTACTAGTTCAGTGACTGGATGCTTTTCAACAGCAGTCATTTATTTTCTGCAGCAATAATTTTAGTAAAGCCTTTTTTCTCATTAAATTTCGTTTTGTAATTTTGCATTGAAAACTTTAAATGTCGCTTCACTTTTCAAACTGTTGCCACCAAATATTGCCTGTATTATATTTAAAGAAATTAAATAATGAAGAATCTGCATAAATGTATGTATGTTTCTCACATTGTGATAAAATGATGGTACCTAGAGCCATCAAATTTTGAATAATGTACATTTCCACCCGTATATGGGCATCTGGAAGCCCAATTTGGAATTTGTTTCATTATCTTTTTCATATTTTATAAAACTTTAATTAATTTTTTATTAACAAACTCAACAATTTCAAAGAGAGCAATGGGAACACTGTACCAAAAAACAAAACAAAAAAAAAATTATCTCCAGCATGCAAGATTGTGTATCAGAAATTCTAAAGATAGGCTCACTTTAAAATTATTTTGCGACATTGCTGTTGAACTGCATTTTATGGTTTAAGTGCAAAGAACATGATATTTAATAAATAAAGGTAACCCACAAAACCTTAAAAAATGCTCCTTTGGGTGTAATGTAAAATCTGAAAACTTTCAGATTTTTTTTTTTTTAACTTGAAAATTTTTTTATAATACTGTTAACAAATTTCTGAAAAATATTATTATATAAAAAAAAAAAAAGATTCATGTTCCATATATCTTTTTTATTTTCTGTTTAAATAATTTAAAGTCATCTTATTTCATTTACATTTTTAAGATAAACAGTGGAACTTTAAGCCATGAACATCTCTCATTTCATGAAGAAATCGATTCACAAAGCAATTTAAAGTGCAAAAAACATCTCAGATGACAAATAAATTAGGTTAGGTTAGATTATTTAATCATGGCAAGAAATGCTAGAGCTATCTGGCTGAATTGAGGGTTGTTTAAATGGAGAAATTTCTGGTGAAAACTCATGTTATGCTGCATGAGCAAACCATTAAAATGCATGTGCAGCCTATCTATTAATGAGCATCTGAATTGAGCTTGAGTGTCCGGTGTTCAATGGTCATTAGTCGGCAGTGACAAATGTTGTTTCAAAAACAAACATGCAAGGCAGCAACTTAAGATTTTGAAAGATGTTTTAAGGTAATTTCTAATATAGAATTACCTGAAGAGGCTTTTGAAAATATTTTATTAATATTTTCCTTTGCTTTACTCTCATTAATAAAGGGCCTGCATCAAGTAACTTACAGGACCATGAATTTGGCTGATAATAAATTATGGCTAGATTGTGTTATAAATAGAGAATTAATTGTATTTGTTGGTTTTGGACTTGGAAGTTAACTGTGAAGAGGAAGAGTTATTAGAAGACCACAAAAATGTCTTCAGTACAGAACTGAAAGAACTTCAGCAAAAGATGATTGTGAAGGAAATGTCTTCAGAGAAAGAGGAAATAAGAGATACTAATTCTAATTTTTTTATATATATGAAATCTGTGCAAAATGGAATAAGGTAAAAATATTCATGTAACCCTTTCCGGACAGCACCCCAATCTCATGCCCTGTCGCAATGAGAGGTAACGCTGAGCTTCTGTGATGTCACCACAGGGTGGCGGTTTCTCACTGAATGAGTCTAATTTTGTCAAAAATGCATTTGTATTCCAATTAATTCAGCTTCTTCAAATGTCACAGAAAATGCATTTAAATTTATGCTTTCGCTGGCAGTCGTTTATTGTACTGGCTAGGAACTGTACCTTCAAGTCTTGGCACCAGGGTAAAAAATACTAGGCCAGCAGTTTAAAACCCCAAAAGAAGATCAGCTTATGCAGTCGAACCAAGGGGAGATTGGTGGTAAATCCTCAGACTAGAGATATCAATAGCAGTGCAGCAGCTGCTATTGTTTACCGAATTATTCTAGGCCAGTGTGGCCCACATTGTTCTGGTAGGCAGCAACTTTGATGACCAGTCAGATCTTCAAGCCAATCAAGCCATCCCACCATAAGTCTCGAGAACCAGGAGTGGTGACCCAAAGTGGGTGGTGAGTAGAGAAAAGTCAGAATGTCTGTTGCTGGTATGTATGAGGCTTGCAGCAGTAAAGTGTTAACATTTTTTGTCTACCAGGTGGCATAGTGCCTAATTTCCTCCCTCCCACTTGATCTTGAGGATTCTGGGATGAGGAATATGCCGCATTATGTCCCAAATTAATGAAATGGTATGCATATTGAGTCAGCTTAATGAATTATGGAATTAAATGAATTAACTTTTGCAGCTGTAATCATATGTAAAGAATGAAAGAGGAATTTTAAAAGAAATTTTCATTATTTGTAGCAGAATTACCATAAAATATTTAATATAAAGCAACAAACCTACACAGTTATATACACACATGTATACATTTACAATGAAATTTTAAAATTGTTTTTCGGTGTGATATATTCTGAAGCATGGGTTCACACAGAGTCCTACGTTTGCCCTCAAAGTAAGATGTTTTTTCCAAAGCTCGCTTCCTCTTTGTAGTTTAAGAGCAAAATTTATCTTCTCATTTTCTCTTTCTTCCCATTAAGAATTAGAGACTGAAAATGCCTTTCTGAAAGGCGACATCTAGTTCAGGCATCGATGCAGCTAATGCCTAAAATTCATATTCTGTTCTTGACATGACTCTCTCTATAAGTAGTTCAATTACTTTTAATTGAAACCAAAATAATTGTCTTTTTTAACCATTTTTTACATTGCATAAAACATGAGCAGTATAGAATGTAATGTCGAGAAGCCTAAAAAATAATTTCTTGTTCCATTCTATAAGATGGATTGTGAGTAATAACTGTATCTCTAATATTGACTTCTTCCGTATTTTTGTTATACAGCAGAATATAGTTTAGTTTCTCAATAATTTCACCGGTTTTGTAATTTTGTTTACTGCTAAAGCCACTGACTTTTACATATAAAAAGAAAAAACTAAAAAACTGCACTAATGCCCAAGGTACTTCTTCCTCGGAAAACCGCTTGAAAGAAACATAAACAGAATGCATGTGCGTACCCAGCAGGCTTGTTTTTTACATTACTGAATTCCCCCATCTACCCATCAGAATCAAGTGAAACACTCTAGGGTCTAAGTTCAGGCATCATGTTCCCATTTATCTTGGTTCCCATAGACATAGAGCACCATTTGTTAGAATTAAGAATGTATAGGTTTCAGTGGGTAACATTTGTCCTTTACATTTTGTCATGTAACATTACAGCAGTTCAGAAAGGGTTAATGATACCACTCTGATAAAGCAGTTACAAACCACAACATAAGCATTTTCAATTATAATGCCATGTCTCACTTTAGAAATATTATAAAATGAAAAAATAAATTATAATTAGACTCACTTTTAGTGAGATGGAGGCCCATTTCTCAAGAAGCAGAATCAATTGATGTTCAAAGTCTTTGGCTTTTTTAATTGTTTATTGTTTGATGTGTCTTTTAAAAAAAATTATAAGTGTAATTATTTTCTTTGGATTTTTATTATGAACTTGTACATAAAGTAATTGTAAAAATTTAAATAAACAATTTATGCACAAATTAATACATTTTACAATATTTGCTATCAGGAAAAGTAGTTTTGATTAACAAATATTTTGAATGATCAACAGCCTTCTGTATCTATATGATCTAAGGTTTCACTGTATTTCTTCACTCCCTTTTTGTAATAAAATTACTTAGATTTATTACTGTTAATAGAAATTTATTTCCAGCTTCTAATATGTTATTAAAATTTACTGTAATTGTAAAATGTGTAATTTGATGTAGTTATAATAATTTAAAAGACAGCATTCTTTAATATTTTTTCAGTTAATAAAATGATTAAAAAAAATAAAATATATTCTTGCATAATTTCTCAGTATGTAATCATAAAAGAAATGATTAAGATCTGTTTTTTTATTAACTTTTAAAGCAATTTGTGTATGTGATTTGAGTTGCAGCTTTTTGTATACAGCTTTTCATATTGTTCCTTTGTTTTGATGAGTATTTTAAGATTTACTTTAAGTAATAGTTCTGTGATTTTATGATTTCTGATAATTTTTTTATAGCAATAGTTTCACATTAATCTAACACTTTCAAAAAAAAAAAAAAAAAAAGAAAAGAAAAGAAAAAGAAAAAAAAGAAAGAAAAGAAAAAGCATGTATGAACATTTATTTATTTTTTATTATTATTTTATTAAGTACCTTCTAAAGAAAAGAATTTTGTACTTTTCTTGTATATAAGTGTTCAAGAGTGCACATATTTACTGTCTTCTGTAAGGCAGAAAGATAAGATTAAAATCTCTATTTGGCAAAGTTTTCAATATATCAAATAATACTACATTTAGTGCTTTTTTTTATTACAAATATGTATGCTGTTTGGTGATGTAGCAACGTTATCCTGGTTATTAGCTTACTGTAATATGTAGATTATTGTAAGGTCATCCTAACTAATTTTTCCAAGCTGCTTTTTTTCCCCTGTTTATTTAATTTGAAGCTTTATTATTCATTCTGAATTTCACTTTAATCTGTGTTGTATATCATAATTTTAACATTTTTAAGATGAAAAGAACTTTTAAACTATTTAATTTTTATTCTTTCAACTACAGAAATTGTAAACTCCAATGGCTATTCTCCTTTACCTAATGCTGGTGAAATGGGTGAAGCTTATTTTGTGCATCCTTCTGAAAAGCAGAAAAGTAAAGCCCTATTTCATATTAACAAGTTTAATCTTCTAGCAAGTGACAGAATTTCAGTAAACAGAAGTTTGCCTGATGAAAGAAGACAAATGTGAGAAGTTTTCAAATTTTATTATTTTCCTTAACATACACTTCATTAAATTATTTCCCAAATACTATATTTTTAGTATCTGAACTATTAAGCAGTTTTGCTTTTAGCAAATATAACAGAGTAAACAAAAATGTTAAGGACTATAAGACAACGTAAAATTTTTATGCTCTGAGCCCATTTATATGCAACCTTTTTTCATCTAGCTTCTGTCTAATTGAAATAAAAAGATAGTTTGCATTGAACTCTTTTCAGTCAGCATATTATTTTTAATTTCCTATTTCTTTCTCTGGAAGCTATTTTAATTTATAACATCACATTGGTGGATTTATTTTGTGGATTTCTGAGTTAAGCAGTAAATTCTTGTTGGCTATATTTTTCAAAAAAAAAAAAAAAAAAAAAAAAAAATGTGTTCTGGTGTGACCAATGTAAATACAGAACATTTTTGGTTTGTTTGTTATATTTTTGAGAGATTTTGGAAATGTATTTTTTAATATGCCGTATCTTTTTAATCAATGCACAGGAATACCTTGCATAGTGCTGTTTCACTCAGTGCAGACCTGGATATATTACGGGTAGTAATTTGAGTATCAAAATTAGTAAATATTAATAGAGTTAGTAAATTTCACCAAGTACTTTTAATCTTTTATTATTTTTGATTAATTTTAGGTAAATACGTAAATATTTCTGTTCTAACAAAATTTGATCAAAATGAATTGCTAATTTTCCTATAGAAATAATGTTTCACTGAGTACGGATTCATTTAGTGCAGTACCAGTTAACAGTACTGCGAGATATTCTGTACTCTTAAATAAATAGTCTAAAATTCCTTTAACTAGTTTTTGAAAAAGCATTTTTATAAATGCAGTGTTCTGTATTTAATTGTTATATCTTTTAACTGTTTTATTTTTTGTTGGTGTAATTGTAGAATCTGATCAGTAGTTTGTTGCAAACTTATACTCTTGCATTTTTAGCTTGTTTATCTATTTTTCTGGGTACCTTCTTTCAAATAGTCAAAGATAGCATGTATAGTATGCTTTCTTGTAATATTTATTTGCTATTATGCTTTCTTGTGATATATTTATTTGCTTAAAAGTCATATGTGTATATAGATAAAAAAAAATATTTAAATCAGCTTTATAATTTAATTTAGTAATAGCCTCTTAATTCCTCTATTTCAGCTCTGTATTCTAAAAGTAGTGATAACTTTTCTAAACTGCACCATTTCTAAGTCACATGGCTTGTGTAATGCTAAATAAAGACATAGTTAATTCAGAACTTGTACTCAAAATTTTGAGAACTGAAACCTTTCTAACCTAAACCAAAATCTTCTCTTGGTGAGCTTTCATACCAGATGATTGTTCATTTTTAGCTTCAGTTCTCTTGCAATCAAGATGCTACTTCATTCCCTTGGCTTTGTTATCTATAATTTTACTAAAATTAAGGGAAAATTAAAAAAGAAAATAACCTCACTAAATATCTACTCTAAAGAAACGGGATAAAATTCATCACATTTTCATTTAGACCGGATGGATTATAATACAAAATTTTAAATTTTCTACAACTTTATGGCAAATTATTACATATATTTTTAATGTATGGATATTTTAACATAATTTTAAATAACAAACTGCTTATGAAATTTAAAATATTGGTAATTATTGTATATTCTGATGCAGCTATGTAGCTACAAGAACTAAAAGGGAAAAATTGGGAAAAACCAGATTCTTAACACAAAGACCTTTGCCAACAAATCCACTAGTCTCCTGTTTCAAATGTAAATATCAATGGCCACCAGAAAAACAGGCTTAGCGGCAATTAAACAACTTTAAAATTGCTGATAATTCTAAAAATATTGTACACAGATTTACTAAAGGCATAAAATCCTTAACCGGAAGATAAAAACAACATAATTCAATCATTTTTAAAGCAAAAAATGTACAATTTACAAACATATAAGAGTAAAGAAACTGAGATCACTGAGCCGGTTAATAGAGTGGATATATATATAAATATATTTATATACATTTGGTGCTGCCGATTGCAACCAGAGCTGCTAACTGTGCCATTATCTAAAATGTGATACTGTGTATAAAACTGTGGGGTGTGTTTTACACCCATGATCATGTGTGACAAAAAATATATTTTTGGTAATTACTTCGTTTCCAACAATAAAATTAGATTCAATTCGGTTGCCTCTGTCTGCAAGTTTCTTCGTCGAGTGTCATCTTTCTAACTATGCAGTAAAGTCTCTAAGCTATAATGAAGAAAACCATTGTCGATCTATTGCAGCTTACTCCAGTTCATCATATTATATAAATATGTGTATAATCATTAACCCTAAAATTACCATTCTAGTGAAAATGGCTGTCAGGGGTTCAATCTCTGTGAGTACAGGTGTAAAAATCTTGAAGTATCCTAACCTTTCAGAGTATGATCACCTTCTTGGTGAGACAGGATTTCCAATTCTAAAGCTCTTCCACATGTTGCCACATGTGTTCAGCAAGTGCTGCAGTGTTTAAGGTACGAGCCATCTCCTGTAATTTCATGGCCACTGCAATATCTTGACCTCTCTTCGATGGATTTCTGGTTCTGGGGTTATCTGAAGCCTAAGGTATGCACCTCAAATCCATGAGATTTATCAGAATCAAAAGATGCCATAAAACAAAGTTATACAGATTCCCTGTGTGATGTTACATTCATTATTGTTGTCAACAGTCTCCCATATGCAATGCTTTATTGTCTGTGAAGATGGGCACATTGGAAACTTTTAATTCCAGTAAAAGTTTTTTTTTCCCCCTTCTCTCCTCTCATCTTGTTGTTGTCCTTTACAATGCTCTCCTTTGTAAGTGTTTTACACAATTTTCATCATACTTGTATCCTCCCAGCGCCACTTATGATTTTTCAATATGCTGATCGATTTGTCAGGAAAAAAGTGGGTGTTGTCAATTGGAAATTTCGAAATTGTTTCTCTGTTTCTGTAACCATGAGAGCTAGATTATTTTAAATTATCACAATCTCGAGCACATACCTTCAAATAACAATATATCGGTTTTTTATGACTTATCTTGTTCATATATATATGTTTGTGTGTATGTATATATTGCTTTTTATGATAGTCTGTTGTCCCGTAACTGTACCTGACATATTTTGTTTTTGCATATGACAGTCCTTTATGTGAAATTGTAATTTCCAGTAATAACTTATCTGCTTAGGTGCAGGATCTTTTCCAAAGATCACTTTTTTTAACCCCTTAACAGTTTCATTTTTTTAAAAATTGGATCCAAAAAAATGTCACTTTTTTTATTTTTGTTCATTTTACATTTGTAAGCTGGAAAATGTTATTAAAAGTAATATTTCTAATTATTTTAAGCATTTATAACAACTTTTTTACAGGACATAAAATAATATATTTTCCCTGGAAGTTCTCTTTTCTCTCTCATAGTTGTCTCACAGGGAAGTTGTGCATATAAAAAGTATAATTACTATGCAATTATTTCTGATTACAACTACTATGTTATTATTTTCTATTACAAATACTACAACTATATTTACGTACCTTGTTTTTCAAAGATCTGATTTAGTGCGATACATCTTGAAACAGACGAGAGATAGTCCCACATCACTTGTTCGAACAAAAAGACTTAGTCTCTTTTCTAATTCTTTTGCTGTTGTCTTTTTTTTTCCCAGTGAACACACATAGCACTGTCTTGCAGGTCTTAGTGTTTTGTCTGTAGGTGGAATCACCTCTAAAATATGTCTCTCTGTTAGTCTGTCTTAGCGGAGTTGGTAAATTTCCAGTTTGACCTTTTCTTTCTTCTACTGCTGTATATCTTTGAATTAGTTGGTTGATAATATCTAATCGAAACTGTGAATTTGTATCATTACCACCATGCTTCTTGTACAACACGTAAGCGTTCCATAAATTGATGTCTAGAAGATAAAAAATATTTTTATAATGTTTCTGTTTCTTTCCCCCTTTTTTTATCACAGGATAAGTATTTAGGTTCTGGTCCATCTGATGTATGCCACACATTGTGTTGTTGTACTCTATAATTACCCTTGGTTTTTGTTTTATATCATTCTTGTACATAGGTACTTGAACCATTTCTGGATTATGTACTGTAGATATATGAGACACAGCTATTTTTGTCCATCCATTTTATAATGCACACTTTTCCTCTCTGGTAAGCGAGCATTTGCCTTTTTGAAGTTTTTCATTCACAGTGCTTTAGGAACTTCCTTTCTATGAAGTGTTAATGTTCCATACATATCTGTGCAGCAACTAATCAAGACATCTGCTCTTTCAGGCAATGAATAAAAGTTATCTGTTGTCAGACAGTATCCTTTATCTAAAAGTGGTGCATTAGTCTCATTACAACCTGCAACGATTTCCTCAAATGTTTGTAACTGTCATCAAATACAGTTCCTTTTCCTGTGTAAATTAACATAGACCATACATATCCAGTCTTTGATTCACAAAGCATGTACATTTTTATTCCAAACCTCGATCGTTTTAGTGGGATATATTGTTTCCAACTTAGTCTTCCTTTGTTAAGACTCTCGTCTATGGTGACATTTCGTTCAGGGGTAACGACTTCTTGGAACCTAGTTTTCAAATGCTTTAGCACAGGCCTGATTTTTAACTAATTTTGGGCACTCATGAGAATTTGTCAAATTTTTCTGAAAAATGTAAATAACTATGAATTAACTGGAAACGACGATATGACATTACGTTGGGGAAAAACTGTGTAGATGTAGAATGCCTCTTTCTCCAATACTGCTTAACTACTTGCTTTCTTATAACACCTTGAAGAATAATCAAAGCAAAAAATACCTGTATTTCATCTTTCGATGTTGGTTTCCATTTTTTTCTTCTAGAATGTCTACTAAATACACTACTTTGTATGCACTGCTCAGCATATCTGTTTCCAAAACAATCAGGTCTAGAAAATAATCATTCATGAAAGCTTCATAAAACTGTAGTTTACCGTTAGCTATATCAGTATTAAAGTTAATTTTTGGATTTCTAATGAAAGAAAATCTAGGAGGTGGATCGGGTGGATTATTAGAATTAATTTCAAAAAATTGCTTTGCTTGGCTGAGACCATCTGTACTACCCTCAGAGTCACTAGCGTCGCAGTCATCCAGAAAGCTTCCACTACTTCCAAACATTTCAGATTCTGCTTCCGAATCATAAGAAATTAGCTCCATACATTCTGAATCATCCATTATTTTGTGATACAGATAGTTTACATTACTTGTATATAAATGAAGTTATCAAATAATTTGTAAAATGCATACTTGAAGCTAAACATTCAAAGACAGAAATTCGCGGTGTAATGCAAAACTTATGAAAAAGCCCGTGCTTTTAGACCAAACAGAATACACTTCACAAACGAACATTTTGTGGACAACTACTGCCATTTATACCACTAATTTAACATCAAAAATAAAAAAAATATGGCCAAAACACTGAAAGCGACAAAGAAATCGGATTTCCCACATGCCGTACGGGCAAATCATTACAGGCAAGAAAACTGCACCCGTAAAACACATAAGGGGTTAATTACTTTTTTATTCAAAGTTCTGAAATCTTTTTCCTGTGGTATATTGATGCATATTTAGTATGCAAGTTTATATTTCTGTGCATATAATAGAAAAAATATTGCATCTGTGCAATCTGCTGTATTTATGTAGACTTTTAGATCTCAGAAAGAATCAATAGGAGCATTACTGGAAATAAACATGGGAAGGCACATCTGGCATTAATCGACTAGCTGTTGTAGGTTTTTGCCACTAAAAAATAGTTCTGAAATTCATCCTTGGATTTCTTAATACTGATATTGTAATTCAAAAATCAGTTCCAGTACTGAGAATTTTATAGCCATTTATAAAAGGGGGAAAAACTTACGGATATCACCAGAAAAGAAAATCAGAATGATGTAATTACTTAAGTCATTTTTATTATTTAATTCGAATAATATGGTGCTGCTGCTTTTTTGAATTGTATTGTACATGTATGCTAATCTGATTTCTAAAAACTTATTTTTTTGCTCTGTTAATTTTAATGACTTCTTGTTTCTCAGTTTTTTCTTACTTATTCTTCTGCTACATAAAAATTGTTTCTAAAATTGTTGTTTTTCATTCTGACGTATTTCATGTGTGTGTGTGTGTGTTTTTCTATATGTATATTTTAATAAGTAGCACGTATAAACAATGATTTTGGTACATTCTTTAAACTAATTAAAATCCTTAAATATGTACATGCATACGTATAGTTCCAACTAGTTCCTCTTTATTCCACCACTGAGAGGCAGTTTTCAGTTATTTTACTAAATATTTATATGCAGCATTATTAAATGTAATGCTATTAAAATTATGTGATGAATAGGGTTTTGTTGGAGTGTTATAGAAGACAGAACTGTAGTAATTTTTAAGGTGTATTATTACTAAATAATTTTATGACATCACTCAATTATGCATGTTAAATGCAATTACATAGTTCAAAGGATATATTTTTGGCTATATTTTTCTGTTATTTTAAACTATATTTTCAAAAATAAATAAATAAATAAAAGTTTTTTCAAAACAAGCTTTATAAAAATTCAACATTTGATTATGAATATCATTTGGAGAAAGATTTAGTTCTAATGTTAGAATGTTCTATGCAAAACTGCAGATTGATTTTATTTATTATTGGCTTTTATTATTTTTTAGATGCAGGCAGAAGCAGTATGATGTTCATAGTCTTCCTACAACTAGTATAATTATTGTCTATCACAATGAAGCTTGGTCGACTTTACTTAGAACAGTGCATAGTGTCATCAATAGATCTCCTCGTATGCTTTTAAAAGAAATTATTTTAGTTGATGATGCCAGCACTAGAGGTAATCATATACTTTTATTTTCACAAGTCTCACAGTTCAAAATGCATTTTCTTTTTCTGAAAGATACAATTACCTCAAACTTTTATGGTACATACTATGTGTATATATTTATGCTTGTGCACTTTTGCGTGTGCTTTAACTATAGTAACAACTATAGGAAATTTCATAACTAAAACTGGTATGATATTTGTATGATCTGCATTCATTATTCACTGCAATCATAGACTCTAGCCTTCAAGGAAAATTTTTCACAAAGTTTCCAAGTTTCAGTAGATATCTGCAAGTGTTTTCTTTCATTTCTTCTGCAGTATAGTAAACAATACTGTGGCAGTTGGAGCACTTTGACCTGTCTTTCAGTTCCCATTCTAACTGGTTCCAGAGATGTTAGATTACGTTGAGATCAAGTCTTTTGGCTGGCCTGTCATGTTCATTAACTATCATTTCTTCAAACCAGTCAAGTTACAGCTTTTCCTTTGCAAATGATTGTGTTGTCATATTAGAAATGATAAGGACCAGTTCCAAATTTATTCCGCTGTGTGGGTAGCATAGAATTGCGTAGTATTCCCTTTTATACTTCAGCATTCTGAATCTGAGACTTCAAAACCAGTAAGCCAAGATTAATCCCCCTTCCCCCCCCCAAAAAAAAAGAAAAATTTCTTCTTTGCCAAATTTTATACTCTTTACTTTGGTGTGCAGTTACTTGCCTCACTTTTGACAAATCCTCAAGTTTGCTAAAATCCCCTAACATGTAATGTGATTTATTTTCCTGTGAAGATCTTCCCTTACTCTAGAGCCCAAAGGTGACCTGTTTTGTTCCACTGTAATTTGCAGAAAGCATTCAGTGATCACTAAGATCATTAGCTTATGTGCTGCAGCTTGTCCATAAAATCCAAATACAAATATCTCTTGATGATTTGGATGTCACATCTAAACACCAGATGAAAGGCTGTGGTTTTTTAACACGTTTAGCGCCACGTCAGCCATCTGTGGCTGACACCAGACTTTAGGCCGCTTCGCTGGACTTTCCATTTAGGCTGCTGGCTGACAGCATGTAACATGATATACAACTATAAAATTTACACTGTTTTATGGAACTACGGAAATTTTATTTAAAATGTACTTAATTTTGATTCATTAAGGGACTAATGGATTTCATTGAAACATGGTAAACATAAAAAACAGTTCTCCATTACAGCTATTACAAAATGTGACAACTCTCTTAGTCTTTTTTCTGGCCATTATTCTTACCAGCTTCTGTTGTATTTTCATAATTACAAAATTTACAATATTTCCGTACTTCAATGCCTTTTCCTGGTTTTCTTTGGAGTTTATGTTGTCGTGTTTTTAGATATTCTTGCATTTCTGTTCAGTGGAATGTTTTCTTTTTCACAACTTGTAAGGGATAGCGCTAATTCTTTCCGGAATTCAGTAATGCCAATTTTCTTCTTCCTGATATATTTGTATAGAATGTAACTATTTACAACCGTAGTATTTAGTAACAATTGGAAGGCTAGTTTTCGATACCATTTTATGGTCCTACATAGTAGATTGTTGTAGGCATTCATTTGGTCAGATAAGTCGACAGCTGCCTTTTGTCTGTTGAAGTCTACTATAATTTATGGCCAAACGTAAACTATCTTCTACTTCGATAAGAATCACTGCACCTACAATACCAGCACTTTTAAGCGGCGTGCGTGGCCTGAATGGGATTGCCTAAGAAATACGCGTGGCGCTCAACGTGTTAAACAAAGTTTGCTGGAGTTTGACATCACCATACATTAGAAACTTTTTTGGGAGGGGGGAGGCTTTCCCAGCTGAGGCTAGGATTTTTCATGGATTTGTAACTGAATGGACGGGCCTGCCCAGAGCTCAGTCTTGAACTCTATCAAGAACCTCTGGAGTGAGTTGCATCACCAAATTAAGGGGTGCAAGAATGGCTCAATATTACTTATGAAATTTGCATGTCCTCTCCAAGTCGAGTGAAAGAAATGCTAACAGCCGTCCTACAAAAACTTGTGGAAAGCGTGCTTCGGAAGGCTTAGGCTGTAATTGCTATTCATGGAGGCTCTACCCACTTTTGAATATATTTTGTTTTTCTTTTCTATTACAGGTGTCCAAAAAATTATTGATAGAATATATATGAAAACATTAGAAAATATACTCCATGTGTATCTTTGAATAAGTATGCTGAAAGGTTTTAAAGAGCAGACAGGCCACTACATATTATATAATATGTGTCATTGCTGGAAGTTGTATAAGCACATTCAGAGCAATTGTTATAATCATATAAAATGCACATGATATTTATCTCAATTATTTGAATCTAAATAATTGAGATAAATATCATGAATTATTTGAATTATTTGAAGTAAACTCAAAAATTAAAAATCATGTATGTGCTGTGTGATAAATAATGTGCAAGCTATAAAAGATTCTGTGAGCATTCAAAAAAATGTTTTAAACTCTTTCATCTATTGAAGAGAAAGTAAGTTAAGTATGTATCTTTAGATAAATGTGATCCATCTTGTTATTCACAAATTGAGATAGTATAGCAAAACCACAGCAGTCATATGAAAATGATTTAATAGATCTTTAAAAATTGATGATTTTATATAAAAATTTAGTTTTGAATTTATTTTGTTTATTATAAGCTCTTGCCAAGAAGTTCACTACAGCCATCTAATAATAGTCTGTTAATAGTAAAGCTGTGGAAATTGTCAATATTACTCGCTGATGAACTCGGAAGGTTCTGAGATTTAGCCCAGTTATTACAGCATGGTCTCAGTTTAGAGTCAATGTTTCTGTTAGAGTATATTATCATCATCATCAATGTATTGTATGGATTTTTTTAGATGCAAAAATTCATGCTCTGTAGCTTGCAGAAATGCTGTATATAAAATTAATTATCATAGCTATGTATGGATTTTGAAGAGGAAAAGTAGATTTTGCTTTCAAAATTTGTATTTCTTAAAATGCAGAAATCTTTTATATATCACTTAAAAGGAAGAACATGTTCCTGTGTTCAGTTACACGAGAGAAAATATTCCTATTTGCAGAATTAATTGAATTCAATGATATGACTGTATGTTGTGCTCTGTGCTTTTCTATGTGGACTCCTCAGAGATATTGTGGAGCAACCACTCTTACTTGCTGCATTATTAGGATTTTGACAGCAATTTTTTATGTCAGTGTATTCATCATATCCAAATTCATTTTTTATGAAATTGATAATAATAAATTACATTTAGAAAATGTCCATTATAGCAGACTTTTATTTTTTCTCTATCAAGCATTTCTCTTACAAAAATAATAGCTTGCAGCCAGTAGAATATGTTTGCTCTTTTTTTTTGGGGGGGGAAGCATCTCAGTAGCCTTTGTGTGCTAAACTCGATTTTAATTTGACATTAAGTTTTTTTCTAAATATACAAAAAAATTCAAAATGTGGTAGAATTCTATCTTAAACTGACTGGGTTTTTTTATCTGTTTCAGTATTCATGTAACTGCATAGTTTTTCTATGAAATCAATGTAAATTTAGATTAAATTTTCATAATTTTAAAAACATATAACTTTTTTTTTTTTTTTTTTAAAGAGAGAGAGCACAAAAAATCATAAAAGTTTTGCACAATTTAGTATTCCTCTTGTATTCCAGCCTTTCTAAAGGAACCTTTAAATGAATATGTTTCACATCTACCTGTAAGTGTGAAAATTGTTCGAGCTGCAAATAGAACTGGCCTTATTAGAGCACGTCTTCTTGGAGCAGAATTTGCAACTGGTGATGTCCTGACATTTTTGGATGCTCATTGTGAATGTTCAGAGGGATGGTTGCAGCCACTTCTAGCAAGAATTGCCCAGAGCAGGTATTTAAGCTTGGATTGTTTAGGAATACATCTTGCCTTCTTAGAACTTTTAATTAAAAAGTTTTAATCTTCTGTGTAGCATAAATTTTCCATTAAATTTTTTCTGAATTATGTGTTTGGAATATTGAAGTAATGAATTAAGTAAATGATAATGCTGTTGTCAATAAAAGTATCTCCAACTCTGAACTGTATTTTGAGTTAAGAGACTATATCTCTGTAATGTAATCTTTTCTACTAAGTAAGAATTACAAGATGTTTTAAATTTTTGCCACTGATAAGTTCTATGAAATTTGAAAATTTTTTGTAAAGTTGTATTCATTTTTTAAATTATAAAAAGTATAAATTCTTATAAATAAAATTTAAATCTACATGTTTGTGTAACTAAATGTAACAATTTGCTTTTATTGTAAGTTTTTTAATTATAAAGTTATTTTTTACCTTTTTGTCTTTTCTTTTTACAGAACACGTGTTGTATGTCCAGTTATTGATATCATTCATGATGATACATTTGCCTATGTTCGTAGCTTTGAATTACATTGGGGTGCATTTAATTGGGAATTACATTTTCGTTGGTATCCAGTAGGAGAAAGAGAATTGAGAAATCGTCAGAATGATTCCAGTGCACCATTTCGGTAAATTTTTCCGAGCAATATCAATTTCTAAAACTGAAAATAATAATATATGTATTTTATTTTACATATCTTTAATGAGCATATTCTCTACCTGTAGAACACCTGTTATGGCAGGTGGATTGTTTGCAATTGACAAATCGTATTTTAATGAAATTGGTCGTTATGATGAGAAAATGGATATTTGGGGAGGAGAAAACATTGAATTATCATTCAGGGTAAGCAAATTTTTATTTAATTATGTTAAAAGTTTTGTTTATTTAGTTTTTCTTTTAGTGAATTTTCATATTAGAAATAATGTTGCTCTTTAGTCTATTTTTGACTATAATCACTATGCATAGCAATTTTAATTATATGCTTTTTTTGCCTGTGTTTGAGAATGAATAAATTTCATTATATGCTTTTTTTAAATGACATTTTGATTAGGTTTGGCAGTGTGGTGGTTCAATAGAAATCGCTCCTTGTTCACATGTTGGTCATGTCTTTCGAAGATCATCACCTTATACCTTTCCAAGACCTGGCGGGGTAGGTGCGGTTCTGTATCAGAATCTTGCTCGAGCTGCATCCACTTGGATGGATGAATGGAAAATATTTTATTTTAAATTGAATCCTGGTAATTTATATAATTTTTATATGTCATTGATTTTTCAAGTTAGATAACTGCTTTATTTTTATTAGTATCTATGGAAAATGAAAAATAGCAAAATTCAGTTTAAGTTTGTTTTTAACTTTAAATTTAGAAACATTTTTAAGAAAATGACATTGATGTTCCCACCCCCTCGCACAGACCAGAATATTTTTGTTGTTTGGAGAAGAGCTAGCATATTCTTAAAAATTACGTAAATCATTTCTTTAAAATTAATGTTAGTCTGAGGTTAAATTTTATCTATTTTTAACTTCATTTTTAATGTTAAACCTTCTTGTTTGTTCACTGAGTTTTCACAATTAAACAGATGTCTAGTTCTAAACTTTTATACTATGATGAAGAAATAATGTTTAACAGAAAGGTTTATTAGACTGCTTCTTGTAGTAAAATGAAAATTAATGATCACTTTCCACTGATTTCAAGACATTAAATATTGAAAGTTGTATAGGCAAATAGCTCGTACATGCTTTGCTATTCTTATTGGCATGTTTCTGTTCTATGTATTATGCATACACATCCAAAGAACATTCAGTGGCCTTCTGTTCGAGTGCTGCAAGTCTTGAAGATTGTATCAATTTTTGTATGACAGTGAGACATTGTCCAGTGTAAACTTCTTATGCCTGTCTTCATATCAGTTCATAATGCTTTCTTTCAGCATCTTTTTAAAAATGATAAGCCACATAGAGAGAGATGGAAGATAATCCATAGTCACCTATTTAAAGGAATTTAGCTTTTTATCATGATACTTCTGACATGGTTACACATTACCATGCAAAAGGGAGGACCTCATTTTTCAGTTTGTGAAGATATTTTGCTTTAAATGTACATCATAAATGCCTCAATGTTTCAAAATTATTGTTATGCATTGCCATGTTGCCAGATTCTTTGAGCTGTTAGAGCAGTAGGTCCTAGTACAGTTATCTTTTTAAATGTTTTTGTTCTGCATGCAAATTTGATATCAGTTGGATGTGAGTGAAAGTCACTTGCAGCCTTTGGATATCTTCACCTGGCATATGGAAATTTGTGTATATGTATCCCAGTATCCTAAGATGGAATTTTTTTAATCACATCTTGTTTTTATTTGCTTCTTCCCATTCAGTTATTTAAGACGTTTTTATATCTGAAAGAGTTTTTTTCCCCCTTTCTTTAGATCTGTATGGAAAAAAAAACATTTAATATCATTCATGCTGTATTACCAGTCTTTTTCCCCATTGAACAAATCAATTAAAAACTGATATGCAGCAGTTAGTTCAGCTCTTTCAAGCATGAACTAGACTCAACAGACATGTTGCATGCTTCGTATGAATTTCAGTTTATCATTATTAATCTTGTGAAAATAATTCGTTATGTAATGATTTCTTGAATCAGTAATTGATGACGAAATGTTAAAAGTACTGTTCCTGTCTTATGTACCCATGTGAGAACCTTATAACATTTATATAAATACTAAAAATGAGTACTTATGTCTTTTTTTTTTTTTTTTTTTTTTTTTTTTTTTTTGTTGTTGTTGTTGTTGTTGTTGTTGTTGTTTCTATGTGAAGATAGCTTCTTTATTATAATTTTCTTTCATTCAGCATAATTAAAAATTTTATTTTTCAGAGTTGTGGTGTTTCTCTTTGTAATAACTTTTATATAAGTTTCATATATTTTGTTTATTTCAGAAGCTGCAAAATCTAATCGAAATGTTGATGTTGCTTCAAGACTTCAGTTGAGAGAAAGATTAAAATGTAAAAGTTTCAAATGGTATCTCGAAAATGTTTGGCCTGAACATTTTCTACCTGCAGATGATAGGTTTTTTGGAAAAGTAATTGGTTTTGTTCATAGATCATAGCTCTTTTGTTAAAAATATGTTATGTTTTTAATTGTTTATATATGCTTATGTCTTGGAGCTATTCCGTATGCTGTAATAGTACCATCAGGGTTGCCACACTATCTGGAAAACTGGAAAAAGTCAGAGAATTTGAAAATTGAGCAAAAAAAATAGGAAATTTAAATATCTTAGTCAAAATGTGGAAAAGTCAGGGAATTTCATTTTCAAATATATGTGTGCTTAACAGTCTATTGTATTTTCTTGTTACAATGATAAGAATTCATGCAGTGTAGTTTTAAAGTTAAAAGAAGTCTTTTGATGCTTTTTTAATTCTAT
Organism: Stegodyphus dumicola; assembly: GCF_044657685.1. NCBI lineage: Eukaryota > Metazoa > Arthropoda > Arachnida > Araneae > Eresidae > Stegodyphus > Stegodyphus dumicola. The sequence goes on along the minus strand of NC_140773.1, from coordinate 211,882,596 downwards.
TATTGTGTAATATAAAAAAAATCAAATTGAACTGTTAAACTTTTAAACATAATTAGTGTGATGGATGTATTATGATTATCAGACTTATTATTTTACTGAGAAATTATACGCAAATTACAAAAGAAAATCTATACTTTAAAAATTGCATTAAAAAAATTAACTGTGTTTGATAAACACCAAAATATTTATTTGTTCTGAATTTGAAATTTAGTTTTGATTTTTAAATAATTCACTTTTAAAATTTTACTTTCAAGAAACAAACAGTGGCAGAATTCAGAAACAAATGCGTTAAATATAATGTTTGCCCCTCCTTTTTTTTACACACTTCAGATCGTAAAAATAAATATTCCGTCCTTCTCCCCCTTGAAATTTCCTATTTTGCTTGTTCTTCCCTCCATTCTCGTACAAAGCAAAATCCTTTGAACCTTCTTTTTAATAAATGCCTTATTTGTCATTTCTCAGTAAAATAATAATGCCAGTGCCAATGATTATAAGTTATGGAGTGTCTATGGTTCAAAACTATGTACCTCCATAACAGAAAAATATCTTAAGTAGTGAGCAGAAATATAGGAAAATTGCATAATTGGTTATCATGATGCAAACTAGAGGGAGCTACATTAGCTCGAGTAAGTTTGGGAATAGGAAAAAATGAAGTTATTATTTTTTTTTTTTTTTTGGAAGTTTTATGATTTTAAACTTTTTTTGTATTTTTTTAATTTATATATATATATTTAAATTTTATAACTCATAAATGCGATACTAAAGCAAAGTCACTAATCATAGTGAAGTAAAGATTAAATTTTCGCGACGAAATATCCAGGGCAGAAGCGGGCATGATGTGATTAAATAGTGAACAGATTGATAAGAATACAGAGGTGGCCACTTTTCAATAATACTGGAGTAGGAGAATGGCAGAGTAATTACATGGTAGTATGTCTTTCATGGGCCAGGCACTGAAACTGAGAAGAGAGGGGCATGTCTATGGCTTTTAGCTGGAGGATAGATGCCGTATTCGCGTCTCATGATGGAGCGAGGTCTTTTCTGCGAGCTGAAAATAGCAGGATCGTAGGCTGGTAACTGTTGAAGTGCACGGTTATCAATCTGTTCAATTTTGAGAAATAAATTTTGACTAAGTTTTTTTAATAACGTCTATATGGTTTAATGTTAAGATCCGAATGAATCACATCAGTACGGACATAATAGGCTGCGTTAAGAACTAAAACGCAGGGTCTTACTTTGGAAGCCTTAAAGTTTTTTTTGTGTGTGTTTTTGCAGCTGCACCCCAGATGGGGCAAGCATGCAAAAATATTGATCGCATGATGGAAGTATAAAGAAAAACTTTGTTTTTAATTGACAGAGGGCTCTTTCGCCCTAGAAGGGAGTAAGTTGGGTTCTGACAGTCTTCGCTTGAGGGTATAATCAATATGAAGACACCAGATTAATTTGGAATCAAGTATCACTCCTAGATACTTATATGAATTTGACCAGGAGACACAGTCATCAAAGAACTTTATATTAATGGTAAGTTACGGGATTCGGGAGCATGTGAATATCATGGCAGCACATGTAGCAACGTTAACCATGATTTTCCGAGCAATGAGCCAGTGCTCAAGGCTATGGAGACAACTCTGAATATTGTGAACCAGAACATTCAAATGTTTGTGTTTTGTTAGGATGGCCGTGTTATCTACATAGACTGCTAGAGTGACACTGGGTGATTTTGGAATGTCATTGATAAAGATGTTGAATATAATCGTTCCAAGTAGACTACGTTGAGCTATGCCACTTAGGATTGGATGAGGAGCTGAAATGATAGAATTAACTCGTACTGAGAAAGAACGATTAGTGAGATACGAGTTAATTATGTGAATAAGTTGAGCCAGAATACCAAGTCGCATGAGCTTGATAATAATACCCGTATGCCAAGTCCTATCAAATGCTTTGGCTATGTCAAGAAAAAGGGTGCCAATAAGCATTTTGCTATGAAAGCCTTTGTGAATGAACTCCACTGTCCTCAGAAGCTGGTGTGTTGTGCAGTGTTTTGCTCGGAAACCAAATTGCTTGTCAATAAGGACTTTTTGGCTCCAGAGAAAATCATTCAGGCAATTAAGTAGCACAAATTCGTAAATTTTTTATAACGAAGATAGGAGGCTTATAGGTTTATAATTGAGAATTTGAATGGCACTGGCCATGTTTCGGAATAGGCACACTAAGTGCTCTCTTCCAGCTTTGAGGAAAACAGCAATGCTGTAACATAAAATTTCTGAGTATTACTAAGAAAAATCGATAGCTGGTGGGGTAGGTTTTAATCATGCGGTTAGAAATAGAGTTCAGTCCGGGCGCTTTCTTAGGGTCATCTAGGCTAATCATTTAACATACCTATATTTGCCAAAATACTGGTGATTATTGTAATTCAGTTGTTAATCTTTAAGTAATTAACTTTATTTTAATGTTATTCATATCATTTAATGTGTCTTCTTCCTTCTAAATTTATTTATTATTAGTTAATAATACTTTCAAATTTTAGGCAATTTTCTCTGGCATACTCGTGAAACTAATTCTGGCAACATGATGACATACCATCATGAAATTTAGTGCATGTTTTTTACTTATCTATGCTGCTAAATAAATATAAAATACTTGAATTTATTTAAAAATATCATTAAATAGATTCCTTTCTTTCTTTTAGCTGCAGAATGTCTACAAAAAAGACATTTTTTTTTTATTCCAGATTGACAGATTCTAATCTCAATCCTCAGTGGAGTCTCTTGTTGCCACTTGTTGAAGGAGCTTTTAACATGGCAGGATGCACGTTTTGTTAAAAAATATCATGCTTAGTAACATGGGAAAGAAAGCAATCACAAGCCATGTAGACAGTGTAAAGCATAAGAAAATCATTTATATAAAGATAAACTCTGATTTATTTATTTGGGGGGGGGCAGTGGGAAGAATAAAGTGAGTACAAGGTACCTGACATCATTTTTTTGGTGGCATACTTCTACCAATGAAGTTCTGAGAAGTTTCTTTGAGGGAACCTCAGAACTAGTTGAAAAGAAATTGTCCAAGTATTCTTGGATGGACCAATTGTCAATCTTAAATTTCTGAGAGATTTGAAAGAAAATTTAGCTAATAATAATGATTGCCATATATTAGATATTGGGTCCCATGGTTTGCTGTTGTTCATGGTGCATTTAAAGCTGGGCATAAAGCTACTAACTAGAATTTAAGTGCCTTATTTAAAAACATGCATAGATAAAGATAGTCCTGCTCAGGGAGCAGATGTCATCAATAATTGCATAACTTTTCCAGCTAAGTTTTGTGAGGTAAGATAGTGTGAAGACATACTTGTTGCTGAGAGAGCTGTAGATATTTTCCCTAGTGTGAAAAGAATCATCCAAACTGTCAAAGACTGTGTCAGTTGAAAGACTGAGAGAAACTGTTAAAGATAGGCTTCTTTTGTCAAAAATCTTTTATTTTTTTATTTTTGTTGCAGGAGTTTACATCCATTTCTAAAATAATTTCAGACAGCTGATCCAATCTACCCGTTTCTATATACAGCTTTCCATAGTATGCCAAGTCATCTTCCCTTCAAATTTGTCAAAAGAGATTTACTGCATTTTTCAAGAGTCAAAAACTGATAAAAATACATATTCTGGATAAGGGCATTTATTGTAATTTTCCAGATATAGGTGTGGGTATGGCTGCTGGTGTGAGATTAGCTAAAAGTGGAGTGTCTGGTCTAAAGAAAAAAGAATTCAGAACTCGGTGCAGAGCTTTTTTGGTTAAGCTTATATCTAAAATAGTTGAAACAAGCCCATTTAAATATAGCTTAGTCAAATACATTTATTTATTATATACTAAACTAATTATGTCTAATGAATTTTTATGTAAGAAAAAGATGAAGAGGTTACTGCATATACTCTATGAAAGTGAATGGATAAATTCTGCAGTTGCAAATAAATCAAAAGTACAGTTTAAAAAATTGTTATTCAGAAGTAAGGATGTTTGGAAAGACACTTTGGTTAACTATGTTGCAATGCGATTTGATCACTTTTATAAGGACTTGATTAATAATTCAGATTTTGAAGAATTTTGGAGTGTTCTAGAATTAGTTCTAATTTTATCACATGGCAGTGCTAAAGTAGAATGTGGTTTTTCAGTTAATAATATGTTGATGGAAAACCTTCAGGAATTTAACAGTTCACACTGCTGGAATTGTTTGATGCATAAAAGTAAATGGAGGTGTGGTAAATATTAATATAATTCCTGATGTGTTGTGGTATGCCAGATCTGCTCCTGATGCATATCATCAAGTAGTCGAAGATAAAAGGCTGTGTAATAGTAAACATAAGAAAACTATTATTGGACAAAGGAAAGCACAAGCAGATTAAAATTTTTGAATCAGAAAGACACAAATTGAACAGCATTTCTTCAATTGACTCGCAAATTGCTGAATTAAAACAATAAATCTATTTTTGTGCTAATTTTCCATTGGTATTTTCTATTAATGTTTTGTTTAAATATTCTAAATGCTTTTTTTTTCTTCTTGAATTCTAATAAAAAATTACATATTAAAAGTTTATTTGTCAAAAGTCTGTTGAATTCTTAAAAAATATAATTAAAATAAAAAATTTTTAATTTTTTTTTTTTAACTTTGAGAATTTAACTGGTGTTGACTGGTGTGATAACTGTCATAACTGAAGTGATTGTTCGGCAGTTACATATTATTTAATAGGATTGATATAAATGGTCTCCCAATGCCATTTTGTGAACAATAACTTCCATTCCAGAATTTATATTAAATACTTTTTCAAACAAACTACTGTCGTTCATGACATAATTTTATCACAGTTAATGGTATAGGAAATCCAATGTTAGAAAGTTCATACATTGCACTGAAAAATCAACAAATTTCATTTCTTATTTTGTTTAATGTATTGTAAGTATTCATTTCTTTTATAAATGAAAGTTATTAAGGAAAACAACTATTATAGTTACAATAGTAATGCTTTGGGGAATATATATATTGGCAAATTTTTCTGTTTTCAAGTGGTTCCATAATTCATTTACCTTCAGCACAGCCAGCATGCACTATGCAATTAGACTGGAATTTTGTTAAAACATACCTGGAAAAGTCAGGGAATTTTATTTTCCTGTTTGAGTGGCAACCCTGTAATATGTATAACATTAATATATAATAAGTGAAATGAGACAGTATAATTATAGAATTTGTATTTTTTACAATATATATCATGAACTCACAATTGGTTAATTTTTTATAGATTCGGAATTTAAAAAATGGTAAATGTTTCCAAAAAGGAGGAGGCTCCTCAAATGGACACCATGGTATTGGAAAAGTGATACCAACTACTTGTGTTTTTGAAGTATATCCCAAACAGGTTTGTAATTATTATTTTTTTCCCTTTGTAAAGAATTGGTTATTATATGTTTCATGTAATATTGAAAAATACTTATATATATTTCTGATAATTACATCTGAAAGTATATATTTATTTCAGAAATATATTCATAAATGTAGTGTTTTGATGTTGCAAATGAAAATGAAATTAAACTTATATTCATTGTAAAGTGTGCTGGTTATTAATTTATGATAAATAATAAATATGAGCATGAAATCTGCAAATAAGATTAACTTTGTGACAATAGTGTTGCAACTTCCCTTAGTCAGACTGTTGAGATCTCCCATAGAGGGCACCGTAATAGTTCTAAACTGAGTGAAGCAAAAAATTAAGTAATGATGCACTGGGGAAATGGTGTAGCACCAGGGTGCCTGGGTCAAGGACCCTACCCTTGTAGAATAGATATGTTATTTTGAATACTGTCATGAGTAACTAGTATATATTTAGATTTTTATTAATTTATGATAAATAATAAATATGAGCATGAAATCTGCAAATAAGATTAACTTCGTGACAGTAGTGTTGCAACTTCCCTTAGTCAGACTGTTGAGATCTCCCATAGAGGGCAACGTAATAGCTCTAAACTGAGTGAAGCAAAAAATTAAGTAATGAAGCACTGGGGAAATGGTGTAGCACCAGGGTGCCTGGGTCAAGGACCCTACCCTTGTAGAATAGATATGTTATTTCGAATACTGTCATGAGTAACTAGTATACATTTAGATTTATATATATATAAATATATATAATAAAATCATATTTTTAACATTTTTTTAAATTATAAGAATAGAAATAAGAGATAAATTTCTAAAAAGACTAAAATGTGCATCAAGTTTCAATAGACCTGAAGTGCTATCTGGGAAGGCCGAGAAAGGAGGAATGAGCTGGCTATAGCCTTATGCAGAAAAAACATTTGTATAAATAATAGGCAAAGCAGTGTGAGTCTCTTGATGCACTAGTAATAATTAAACCGTAAATCTACAACACAATATTAAGAGGTACATAACAGATTAATATGGATACTAAGTATGGCCATAGGCCATTTACTATTATTTGGGTCATTAAAGTCGTAATCATAAATCCCTATAACTGGGTTATTGATATTAACAAGATTGGCATAAAAGTTCTGGGCGAGCCGGCATTAAAAACACTTAAAGTTGTTCTATAACCAATTCTTTATGTAACTTTTGATTTCGAACGTAATCTTCCCAAGTTTGGGAGAACAGATATAGATTCTGTATATGTGGCTTCCGAACAGACCTGTCACACTTACTTCAGTAGTGCAGCTTCGCTTTCTAATATCATCTTCTGAAATTTTCGATCGAAATTTTTTTCAGTTTCTAGAAAAAACAATTTGCTAGAAACAAGCAGACTCTTACGATGGCTTTAAAAGTCGCAAAAGACTTTCTTAAGGAAACTGGTTCTTATCTATATTACACATATAGAAAACCAACAACGTAGCCAGCTCGTTTGATAAGATTCAATCCCAGGGCATACTACCAGTGTTCAGAGACTTTACAGCACATTTAATTAGACTGATATTTTGTTTTCATAAGATAAATTACGAGCCTTTTGCTGCAATTTTCATAGCTCACTCCAGTTTACATAGCCAGCCCATTCACCCGGTTTGAAACTGCAAATGAATTACCAGGTTGATTAGTTTGTCATGCAAATCTTGTCTCCTAAAGGTGTTAGTGATTATAATAAACTCATAGGTTATGTAGACTACTTTGACCAAATGAAAAGTAAACAAAATTAATACAAAAAATAAAAAGTGGGGGCAACGTGCAATGTTGGGTTACATGTATATGTAAAAAGGTACGGGTGTTTCAAAAATTCCTCTCTAAGTTATTTTTAATAATAAGTTCCATTTTACAGATCATTCTTTATAGTAACACATTATTATTAATTACATGTTCCCAATTTTTTATTACATACTCCATTTTTATTATTATCATATTTTTTTGTATAATTTTCCTATTGAATTGCTATTGTGCTATTGTCGTAGTATCAGAATATGGTGGGGGGATTAGCATGTCATTTTAAAGTCTTTCATGTCAAAATACCTGTATTACACCTCCTGGGGGCTGATTTTGTCAATCAGCCCCCAGGAGAAGGGAAGATATAGAACTGCACCCCCTTTTTTTTTGTGCTGTGTACGTTGTTGCATGAACTGTAGAGCTCCTGCAGCAAAAATAGTATCTATTTTTTTGTGTACACCATATTCATTTAATTTTGATATAAAATACTTCTTTTTCCTCTTAGTGAAGGAGGAGTTGAGGGAAAAAGTAGTTTTTATTATTAAATGAGATCATAGCAAAATTTGGATAGATTCTAAAAGGTATCAGACAAGGCCAGTGCTTTGATTGTAAAAATGATTTCAGAGTGTGGTAATGTGTATATTGAAAGCTTTGTGAAGATGCAATGATTGTTTTTTTTTAATCAATATACTTTTGTTATTATCTCAGAGCCTTTCAAGTGCCCTCTTTATGAATGTCTATAGATTATATTTGTTATATTTGTAAAATTATTCATTGACAGATTATAATTATACATTGGTCTTATATATTATGACAAAATGTTTTTGGTCTCTTTTTGTGGGGGGGGGTTATTGAATTAGAATTATCAGCAGAAAATTTCGCCATTGTTATACTTCTGAAAATCAGTAGTTTAAATTGAAGTTTTATTAACCTTACGTTGTTGTTTCTTGCATATCATATTTTGAAAAAGCATCACTTTCTCTTTATGCATGATTATATAGTGTAATATTTTGTATTGAAGCTTTCCAAAGTTAATTTTTTAATTGGGAAGAATTCTTTCAAATTTTCTATTGTAGCAATAAAATTGCTTCTTTGAACTCTGCATATAATATTAAAGAAACTTATTTTACATCCTAATTTATTGTTATGTTTGTCAGTGCAAATATTTTAAGTCGCTGCACTAATTTAATGCAGTTTTTCAAGCATTAATTTAAACATTCTTTAAATTACTAGAATGCAAAATAATCTTATTGACTATTAAAAAAGGTGATATAAACATAAGGCTAGTGATGTACAGTACAAAGTCGGTAATCCGGACATCCATTATCCGAAATGATCTATAATCAGGACCTTAAAGCCACAAACTTTTTTTTTTTTTTATGCTTTACATGCATGAGCATTTAATGTTACACATGTGCATTTAATGTTTATGCATGCACGTTTAGCACAAAAAACAAAGCAACTTAAACAACTTACATTGAAAGAAATGTTTAATAAAATAAACAAATAAATATTAAACCTTTTTTTTTTTTTTTTTTTTTCATAAATTTTGATACTCTTTAGATCATAATTGCTCTTTATTTTGTAAATTATGGTTTCATATGTTTAATTGTATAATTTCTGCATGCCATCTTACCAGATTTAAATTGATGATCTATAATCTGGGAAAAACCCTAATCTGGAATCGCCAAAGTCCCGACGAGTCCGGATTACGGACTTCGTACTGTATATGTATATATAAAAGGTATTTTCTCCCTCATTTTCACATACTTTTGTAATTGGAAGCATACTCAACATGTATTCAAGAGGTCCAAGTTTCCAGTCCTGGTGAGGGCTTTGCACATTTTTCATGTCTCTTGCTTTAAAACATCCTAATGACTCTACAAGTGGTGCCCAAACTAAAATGTGAGTTCTTCACCACCAGGATTTTAGGATTAGGTCCCCTAATTCCTAGCCATCTTTTAAGAGGGGAAGAATGTAAGGTATTTTCTCCCTCCTTTCTGCATGCCTTTGTGGTGTAATTGTAAGCATATTCGGGAGGTCCAGGGTTCGAGTCCCGGTTGAGGACATTGCACATTTTTCATGTCTTGTGCTTAAAAAAAATCCTAATATCACTACAATATGTCTACATGAAATTTCATGAAGTGATGACTGCATTTATAATTTTTAAAGAGGATGAAGAATATTACATGCCTGCATATATCAACTTTCTATATTAAATTCAATTTTTCTCCTATTAAATAGAAAATTCATCTACCAACTCTTTCAGTTCTAATTTTTTAGTAATGTCATATCTAATCAAAAGCTTTCTGTTTTGATTTACCTTTATTTACTTTGAAGTACATTTTAATTAATGTTAGTTTAAAAAATCTTTTCTGCACTACAAGTTTTTACAAGAATTGTCATCATGCAAGACTTTTAATGAGTTTGGGTGTATTTTAGTAAAGCTCTCTTTTTTTAATAACCCTTTATAACACTTCTTGAAGTCTGATTTATGTTTATGGTTAGAGTTTGTTACTTTGTTGTTTTTATTACTTTTGTAATTCAGTTTAAGTGCAAAATAAATAAGGTGTATTATATACTTTTAATTAAATTATTATATACATTATTGCAACAATTTATTACATGCATTAAATTATTATTACATATATAAATTGATTATGTTATTCATTGTATTATATGGACACAGCATTGAGGTTTGCCGATTTCGCCTCATGCAAAGATTTCCGGTTTCAGATTCCAGTGTTAGAATCACTGTTGCTGTAAAATTTCAAAAGCTTTTCTTTATTTTTCGGTATAATCATACACAATCATGTCGCAATTCCATACCATTCTGCTATAAATCGAGGAGTAGCACCTGCTTCCATCTTTTGCAGAATTTGCACTTTTTGTGTTACCATCAATGCAACGTGCTTACGTTTTTCAACATTGCAAGCAATAAAATCAGGAGTGTGTTTTTTATCTGTCATTGTATTAAAAAGGGCTGAAATTTAAAATATTCTTAATTTATCCACAAAATATCAGGATAAAAAAAGGCAGCACTAAACAATCTCGTGAAATAACAAAGCAGATAAAATACAACATGGATCGTGAACTTGAACGAAGAGTTGAGTGAATCGTCTGCTTTTTTACCTCGATGCAGAGATTAGAGGGAAAAAAACTTTTATCTTATTTTTTTAAACTTTTTTTATGCCAATAATTTGGTATTTCCGTTAGGACTCATTATATTCGGTAATTACGATGTCCTTATTCGGTAAATACTTTTTCTTCGATATTTCGTACTCAATGTTACGGTTTCCGGAAATGAAGTTTGAATTTTTCAAATGTACTGTTGCTGTTGCACTAATATATTTCACTTTTTTTTTTTTTGTTATGTAGTTTAGTTATCTTCATTTATAGGTTTTCTCTTTAATATGAATGTGCTAATGTAGTATATAAGTGCGTTTTTCTTTTTTATTAGCTTTTTGTTTATACAAGAAAAGGGCAGATAATGACTGATGAGTCCCTATGTTTGGATTCTCCTGAGGGTGCTGAAAATACATATGTTGTCATGCTTGCATGTAATGAGTTGTCAAGACAGAAATGGCAGTATGAACCAATAGTAAGAAATATTGTTAACTAATTAAATATTTTAAAAATAAAATTGTTATTAATTGAATTAGTAATTCTCTGTAATATATTTGTGTTTTACTAATATTTTTATGCATTGTATGACCAATGAATGTATTTCATTTTCTTCCCTTTAGAAGCAAGTTATTGTTCATGTGAAATCTAGTTTATGTCTAGATTTACCATCCAAAGAAAGACCTGAAGCACTAACACTGCAGAAATGTAATGGTGGCCGTAGCCAAAAATGGTTATTTGAAACTGTTGATTGGAAGACATAACATTCAATCAATTGCCATGAATTAAGGAAATGAGCTATTCTGTTAACAAAAAGTATGTTGAAAGAGCTGTAAGATACAAGAATGCTTTATTAATGTGTTTTGTATTTGTTACTATCTACATCAGCTTGTCTGAACCCTGGTGAAATTCTTGAAATCTTGCATCTCGAGAAAATATTTTATAAACAATTTCAATGAAACATCTCTAAGGTTGTTGTTGTAAGTGTCAAATTGTCCATGTTGGAATTGGTAACTCTCAGTAATGTTCAGTACCAATATTGTTTAGATTCTCAAAAATAATGTACATTTTGAGATGTGGTTACTATCAGAAGTTTCACTGTACTGTATGTTTTAAGCTAGATTTTACAATTACCACAGGGTTCGTAGCGGTCCTTACAAGAAATTATAAGTCCTTATATTTGAAAATAAAATATAAAGCCCTTATAGGTGCTTACTTTTTCTTTAAAGCCCTTATTTTTTTGTTTTTAGTGCTTATTTTTTGCTTTTAGTGCTTTTTTTTTTTTAATCCTTTGTTTTTAATGAACGCGCACTTTTCCCCCGTACCAAAGCCGAAACTAAATAAACAACTTTTCTTTCTTATATGCCACGTCAGATGGTGAATCATACTCCCGGAAATCGCTTTTCCCCCCTTTCTCTGCATTATCGTAACCTATGGTGCGCGCGAGAATTCCTCCCACCAAAATACTAATTTCTATCAAGATTTTAATAATTTGCATTCTCGTTCTGCTTGGTCAGTTCATATTCGTGTTTATTATGATCGTTATGCTTATATTATGAGTATATGTATGAATATTTATAATAGTCTGCTGAAGTATAGATAAACTTCCAAAAATGGGTGTGTTTTTACACAGATTAGCTTTCTAAGGAATAATATTCGGAATGGCTTAAATAAAAGGAAAGTAATCGAATAGTCAAAATAATTTCATTTTCTTTGCCAATACATTATACCAATACATTAGGAGGTTGGGAGTTTCTCCGCAAAATCTCTGATATTGAAGCAGCGGACTTTTTTTGGTCGCTGTCCAATCTGGATTGAATAGGACTAAATGTTTTTGCGGTCTACCCAACCCAAGCGAAGATTGATTCTATTCCGGAAATTTAATACAGTCTGTTGAAAATTAGAATCAGAAACACCCCAGATTAGTAAGTCTCTTTCTTTTCCTTTATTTAGTTCTTTTTTCTCCGAATACCGGCAGGTGTTGATTCCGATTGCGTAATATCCCATATGGAAGAATTACGCCGCACGTATTGCGCAATAACGTTTGCAGTATTTTGCATCTCCAATAGAACAGATACAATCTCCCCCACTCCAAGAACAGATACAATCTCCCCCACTCCTCTTTTTCCAGTTACTATCTGGAATATTCGGGAATTTCGAGTATGCGGGTTAGTTAAGCTTTTACTGTTAAAGGATGACTGAATGAAGCAATTTCCTGTCTTCTGATTTCAGAAATGTGCCTCTTTATTACTTAAATTACTTTGCTTGGGATATATGTTAAGGGAAAACTGTTATGCAATGAAAATTTAGAAAATGTTCAGAATTTTAAGTTAAATTATTTAAATATTAATATGAGTGGAAAAATAAATTGTATTTATTATTAGGTGCCAAACGAATACAATTAAAATGGCTTATTATTATTTATTTTCTATATTTTCAACTAAAATATCATCATTAAATTTTGTAATATAGTTTATTATTGCATAGTTTTTTTCTCTCATTGTAAACTAATTCTGTAAATTGAACTGTCATTTAAAATTAAAAAAAAAAAAAAAAAAAAAGTTAATTGTTTTCCATTGTTGAGGTAATGCTCATTCTCTTAATAAATATTGCATAGCTCATATTTTAAATTACAAGTCTAATTTTTCTTTAAAGGTTATGCAGTTGTGTATAATGTAATTAGACAGGTGCTTATTTTTTCCTTAAAATGTGCTTGAAAAGTGCTTATAGGTGCTTATTTTTTCAACTAAAATGTGGCTATGAACCCTGTACCAGTACTTTAATTTTAATTTTAAAGAAATCAACATGTAAGAATAATGATTGTCGGTACAATTTTAAGCAACTTTTTTTTATAGGTCTGTATTTGGATGAGTTTTATGTTAGTATGCCTTTCAAAACAAATATTAATCTCAAGCAAGTCAGTGGTTAAAAAAAAATTTAAAAATTTGGGGTTTGAAGAAATATTAATAACGTAATATTATATTAACATGAACTATTTTTATGATAAGTATTAAATATTTGGCCTTTAAAGAAAAAAAATTTGCTTTTTCTCTTTGCATTTTTCAGAAAAGCTCTGTCCTTTTTTTTTACCATAAAAAATTGTAATGAGAAATGAAATTGTAACAGTAATTATCAGTTCTAATGTCTTGAAAAATCATGAATTCTACAAATAGGGCTGATTTAGGGTCCCCAAACATTCACAATTGTGAGAGGGTGCATAATTTTTTGTATTACCTGAAATTTCTTGCATTTATGACAAGCTCCAATACCCATCACCATGTGAAAGGTGAAAGCTGAGTGATAGTGGTAGAGGATTATATAAAAGCATATGTAAATATTAATAAAAGTAATTTCCCAATGAAACAGTATTTCTCTCATGTAAATTCTTGAAATCAAAAATGCTAGTCACCAGGACCATAACAACTCAACACTTCTTTGTTGGGAAGGTGCCTAGTAGCAACTGTTGGCTGTTTTTCTTGTGTTTTTTTACATCAGTGCTTAATTGCTTTTTTATAAAAAAAAATGGTGATGATTTTTGGCTGCAGCAATTTTCAAGTTCTCCAAGTATGCCTAAAGAAGAATCCCTTTAACATGTTCATATAATTAATATGTATACTGTTACATTTTTTAACATAAACTTAGAAGTCAAATTCTATCCATAAGCTTCCTTGTTTAGTTCCCCCCCTCCCCATGCAATGTTTATATTTCATTGCATAATTTTTAAAGTACCACTACTAAACACAATGGAATAGTATTGTTTGGCAGATGATATGCTTTTTGATATATCCAGTGTCTTGAGGTTGGTTTGACCCCAAATATGGAATTTAGAAAGGTACTTGTATATTATTCTGTCAACCATGAAGTTGTCACCAAGCAGTATGATTTAGCATCATTTATGGATAAGCATGACATAGCAGTACACTGATACAATCTGCATTTTTGTTTGATGTAAGCCTGACTGATTTTCAGTAAGCCATGCTTTGTTTTTATGAACAAGGATATAATTATTATTGTTATTATATTGCTGTATATATATATACATATATATATTTGCTGTACATTTTGAAAAAATATGTAAAATTTAGGTCCTGCCTTCTACAGAACAGCAAGTAGTAGATATTTTCAAAATTTTGAGATCCTACAACCAAAAAAGTGTGTATTAATGGACACAATATGGTCAGCTGAACATGGCCAACAAGACAACAATGGATTGTAACAATGACTTACAGAGAATTTTTATCCATAAAGCTTCTAAGAAAATCCGAGGGCCTAGCAAAATAGTAGCAATCCATGAAAGCCTTCATACAAAACGCAAAAACAAAAAGTGGGTTGAATACTCATTGTTTATTAAATAAAGATGTGTCAGTTCCTTTAGAATTGGTACAACTTTGATAGGATATCTGCCAGCTTTCGTGGCAGTACCTTCAGAAATCTAAATTTTACAAATGAATTAGTGTTTTATAAACAGATGTTTTTGTATTGAGTATATTTTTGCAATATATGAAATGATTTTCAAATAAAATTATTCCCATAACATTAACCATTATTTATGTAAACATTTAGCTATATTTATCTATTGCAAATTTCTGGTTTATATAGATTCTGTCTTTGTAACATCTTTGTTGAATTCAGATTCTGTTTCTCCCCCCCCCCCCAATTCAAAATGTAAAGTGAGAGAGTAAGGTGGATTTGTTGAAGAAAACATAACAGGAAGCAAATTAAGTAAAACATTAAAGGAAATGCCCACGAAAATATAACTATGAGTAAAAAACGAAATAAATAGGAAATAAAGTTAAGAAAGATGGTGACAAAACTCTAAAAAACTGAATCTGCTAAAAAAATTTTCAATTTTCAAAAACAAAGAACAAAAGATAGTGTAATAAAGTTTGTAAGAATTTATTACATGATTTATTGGAGAAAAGCATTATTATAAAAGCACATCTTTTCAAGGCTAAAGTTAATAACAAGTTGTTTATGATCTTAATAAACAATTAAGAAGTCTTTCTATGATAGCAAAAGTCATCGCATGTTCATTGAACATAGATGAGTTAATTGAGGCCTTTGGTGTTCAAAAAGTTTGTTTATTTAGTTAATTACAACAAAATACAGAAGTGCATTTGTCCATGTGGAAGGATACTTTTGTGGAGAATTTTTTAAGAGAAGCTGCTCATCTTCATTTAATATTTGAGGAAAAACCACAAAAAGTTAAATATGAAAATTTCTTTGAAATAATTAGCTAAAATCAAAATGAGATTAATTTTTGTTGTGCAAGTAAAATTTGTTTTCTGATGTTAATCTATTATGAACTTATTACCACTTTTCATTAAATTTTATAGAATCAAATTTAGAAGCTTGTGTTCAAAGTATTTCCTCTTCTGGTCCTTTCTTTTGGATTATTAATGGAAGAGGTTAAATGATTCTGAGTTTGTTTCAAGTAAAGCTTGGTTGTCTATGATCATTGTGCCTAGGCAGAGCAAATGCTTTTAATATCATTGATTCAAAAGATCTGTTGCTCTTGGATCAGAATTGAAGAGGTATTTGCCTGTAGTTACTGAGCAAAGTTTGATTGCTGAATGGTAGAATAAGTTTTTAAGGTACTTCTGCCCTTTTACTTAATCAAATTTAGGCTAACAAAGAATATTGTGGGAAAATTCATTATTTGCAATGATGCAGAAAGTAATGCAGATATCTGTAATGCTGTTCTAAACATTTATTTCTTACCTCAAATCTTTGCAGTGTTCTCTTCTTTGTCTTGAAAATTTAGCTATTTTTTCCCAGTTTCTATAATTATAATTGTTTTTTACATTGCACATACAATGTATATTTTTATAACTTATTAGCATATTTATCAGAATGCAAAATTTATGTAAGATATTTATGTAAAAAGTAGCGTTCTAAAACCCGATATGTTTAATTTCATCAGTTATACATTTATCCTTTATATGTTTTCCTAAAATCTTCATTCATAATTCAGTTTTCTACATTGATTATTTTACAAACATCAATTATCTGTGGGAAAATATTTAAAAATACTGTGTCTGTATTCAAAATATTTTGGAAGCATAATTTTCTGTTTGGTATTGAATGTACGTGTATCCCCACCCCATTATGCTTTCAAAATACTGCTTAATCTCTTTTTAATTATCTTCACTAATAATAATCAGATATCAAGAAAATTTTATTTTATACTCACTATAATTTTCTAAGTGGTATTACAATTAGACTAAAAATCATTAATTTTTCCCCTTTTAATAATTATATTAAAAAAAGAAACATTGGATTAATAACAAATGAAACAGTTGATTGTTATTTATTTTGTAATAATTCAAAAGAAAAAAATTAATTATCTATATACCTTTACATGAATGCAATCTTAGGATCTAATTTTTCGTCATTGTATATACTGCCAACATTTCAGTTTGATTATTTGGATACTTTTCTGTAACAAATGCAAGGTTAATAATCTGCAGTAGACGATTACTTTTGTGGATAGTGGTATATTTATTTCAGATTTATGTCACATGTTGATATCTGGCTTTCTGCAAACTTTAGTTGTTATGGATTTCATAGTGGTATAGGTAAACTGGCTTTTTGAGCAAGTCTTCCATTTAAATTTTGCTCTCAAATCGTATTTTTACAATCCATTTGATGTTTTGTGATTTTTATGGTTGTTTTCAGTTATATATGATTTCAATAAAATTGTTTTTAACATGGTGTTTCAGATTTGCACATATCAAATGTACTAATACCATCAATGCAGTTCTACTGTAATGTAGTATATGTGTTGTCTTGATATAATCCCACCTATCTTTTTTCTCATGTTGTTGTTATGATTTACACTTTACAAACTTTTATATTATTCTGTTGTTAGGTAACTTTTAAAAAAAAGGTCTGAGTCTAAAAAAGAATAATATCAAACAATTTCAGGTTGTTAATTCTTGATTTAATTCCGGTGAGTGCCTTATGTGTCTGTTTGCATATAAAATACATGGGAATATATTTTTGAGCATGTGATTCTGGTGATAATAATTCTGCATGCTCATGTGTGATAACAAATACATTTCCATATGGTATTTCAATATTTGTAATATTTATTTTTATAACTAATTTTTACTGAATAAAATGATTTTAAAAGAGCATTCATTCTTTTCTTAACCATATCACACAAAACAAGCATGTGTAATGCAGATGTAAATAAATTGTGGTGTAATGTTTATATTGCTCTTAAAAAAAAGGGGGGGACACTTAAAAAAAGTAATCTGATCATCTTGAAATTTTATATTAACTTCATACCCAGTACGCAAATCATTAAATGTTCAAGGCCAGTGAGTGTTAACTTTGGTAGGGGCATGTATTTCTACTGTGCAACTAGCATCAAGTAAAACAGGTAACAATTGCAGATGATTTATCTTTTCTGGTTTTCTATATTGCAGTTCCTTAGTGACAGTAATGTTGTTACAACGTTGTTGAAGACTTTATACACAATTGGATGATTTTAAATGTGTTACATAGTAAGGATGCATGAATCGGGCTGGTCATACCAAGCAGTAGGCACTGTTTGCGCACGGCTGCACAAAAGTGCTGGCAGCAATAATTGCTGCAAGGTAATTCATCAGTTAAATCAAGGCCGTGGAAGCTGAAGGGGCACGAATGCAAGGCAAGATCAGATAAATGTGTGACAAGCCTAAACTGCCTCAGGAACATCATTGTCTACTATCCACTCACCATGTGAGATGGCACATCCTACCATCTCACAGTGCTTGGCTGAGGTGGGGTTGTGCTCAGAGTAGCCTTTAAGATGACTGTCTTTAATCACACAACATGAATAGTGGTGGGGTAGCTAATCATCATGACTGCCAGCCAGTTGATGTCACACAGTTCTTAGCAATGAATCCCACTTCAGTCGTGGAGCAAATGACCATGAGGTTTGTGTTTGGAGGGACCAGGGCCTGTGGTCCCAATCAGCCTTTGTTTTACAGAGGTACACAGCCATTACCTCTGGTATGATGGTGGGAGGTGCATCTCTTATGACAGGAAGTCGACCATAGTCAGCCTGCATGCAACATTAACAGTGTAATGATATGTTGATGACATCCTGCAGCTGTAATAACAATTTTACAGTAAGATAATGCTAGACTCCATTCAGCTCACATATCTCTGGACTGTCTCCGAGCTGTTAATACTCTTCCTTTGGCCAATTGAACATGTATGGGATGTGGTAAGCCACCAGATTCAGGCACTCTACAACAGAGAACCCCGACTTTCATATAATCTATAGGACATTCTAGAATGCCAGTGGGGCTACACATTTATTTTTTCAAGATAAATTTATAGGTTGGCATAGTTTAAATAATACACATAATATACCAAAAAAAAAAAAGTTATGTCAAAAAATGTAATTTTGGAGTATACAAATTATTTATTTTTTTGTATAAAATAAATAAGTACTGAATAGTGCAGGCAAATCTTTACAAATTCTTTAGGTTTACAATTCATTGGTATAAAAATAGTTTAATCAGTAAAGTAAGAGACATATATACTAAAAATATGAGTGAAGTAACTTGTAATGAATCTAATATAGCATTTAGGGGAACACCCATTAACCTTTTAAAAAGGAACAGGCTATTTATTTTCAAAATTGATATTTTATGCAACTATTAAGGAAAAGTAGTTTGTTTATGACCAAAAATGCCAATCAAGCAGTGGTAAATTATATACCATCTTTAAAATCACTAAGCATGCCTTGGTAATATTTTACCACCAAATGCAAATATCTATAAAACAAAATATTTCTCTATATTTTTTAATGCATAATACAATTTAGCTATCAAACCTTTAAGATACAAAATATGTGAATATATAGCTTTTAACATATTTTTATATATCATTACACAAAAAAATAAGAAAAGAGTACATGCTTTACCCTCTCCATTTGTATTGAAAACTGGATGAAAGCAGAAATGTTGTGGTTTATGTGGCCCCTATTGTGTACACTGCTAAAAAAACAAATTGCCTAGTAGTAAGATGTTTACCACCACCTGTAAAAGGGTTAAATGATTACACCCCTTCGTACATGACACCAGTGCAGAATATATCAGTGCACCATCTACAAACAGTCGTGTACAGTGCAGTAGCATAGAGAGGCATTAAAAAATATTTTTAGTGCATGCATTATTGACATTTTTTAAATTTTTTAAAAAATAATTTGGACAGACTAAATTGGATTAGTC
This sequence comes from Stegodyphus dumicola, assembly GCF_044657685.1. Taxonomy (NCBI): domain Eukaryota; kingdom Metazoa; phylum Arthropoda; class Arachnida; order Araneae; family Eresidae; genus Stegodyphus; species Stegodyphus dumicola. The sequence goes on along the minus strand of NC_140773.1, from coordinate 211,863,066 downwards.
GCTGGGATCATGTCTTTAAACTGGGACAATCCCATTCAAACCAAGAAAATCTGGAAAGACCATTTAAAATGATAATTATATAATTTTTCAAAAAAACAAGCTTATATTTTTTTCTAATTAATTACTAGCTATAAAGCATTTTACTTACATTTTATAGAAAAATATTTTTTTATTCTGGCCACACAGCAACCGGTACGCTTAAAACTTTCGGTGGTCAATTCTTATAAGCATGCATCTCTGCTAGAGAGCTTTCACCAATTACTTGAACATTCAGTATGCAAGTGTTGGCCATTGATGAGACCTGTAGTTTTGAATTGTTAATCATTTCATTACGTGTGTATGAGCTGGAGTTGTATGCATATTTAAAATTTCAGGCACCGCCCACCACTCCCAGCAGACAACAAGTTGAACTCATTCTAATCAATTTTCTTCAGATAAAATTCCAATATGTATGCTCTATGAATAACTCATGATTTCTTTTCTTTTGCCCCCCCCAAAAAGCACCCATTTAATTTTTATTGAAATTTTAAAATTTCAATAAAAATTCTAATGGTGCTGGACAACTAACTCTGTGGTCCGACTGGGCGGAATTACCAGAACCGACCATTCATGGGAGGAGACCTGGTGTTCTTCCAGATCACTGGCTAGACTTGTGTCTAGACAGCTTCGGCCTGCAGAGCAAAAAATAATCAGTCTTCACATAGATTAGAACCATTGTTTATTCGGTGTTCAGTTCGAGCTTGGCACGGACCGTACTGGTACTGTCTTGTATGCAACCCTGGCTGTGGGGACACTACATCTTCAGATATCGTCGGCTGTCAGAGGGGGTTGGCTCCCCTTGGTCGCTGTAGAGGGACAGACGATGTCTGGCTTTGTACTGTCTACGAAATAACCGCGAGAGGGAGTGGTGACCCCGCTTGTGAGAAGTTTTTATTCTGAGTAGTTGGAGTTGAGATCAGTCCTGTGGATCTCTACGTGATGGTCGCCCGTCGGTCTCTTCTCCGATGAATACTTGTCATGGGAAATTTTGTTCCCTCTGCAGCGACCGGGGGGAGGGGGAGGGGCACCCTCTTGGATAGTCCTAGAGTCTCAGTTCTAAAAACCTTGTAAGGGAGGCCTCGAGCCACCCCAGTTCAGGGGCCCTGGCTCCGTAGATCATCATGTCTGCTGGAGAGATCAATTTATATCGTAGAAGTTGGGAATTTAATTACAGTAATTTACTAGTCGTACATATTGCTTTCTTAATTATATGATGATTTTTCCAGGTCTTGATATGAGGAATAGAAATGCAATACTTACATTTTTTTTTTTTTTTTATATGAACCCACTTTGAAACGCAGTCTTTAATATGTAATGTCTCAAAAGCAAACTCTTTCTAGGAAAATTTTATTTATTGAACTTGAAAAATTAATTAATAAATAAAAAAATTATTCTATTGAAATTTTAAAAAAATATATATTTTACTATTCATATTAAATGTGTTAAAAAAATTACTTTCGCATGCGTACGGGTTCGTAATTAATTTAGTGCACACAGCTCTGTTGATAGCTTGATAAAATTAATTTTAGCAAAAGAAACACTTGAGAAATGTGGAACATTCCACAAAAATAGTCGCACAACTTTTCACAATATCACAATCAGTAGCTACACTTTAAACTACTACGAACTATAAGCACAAACCAATGCAAAGCGCAACTAAAGAGCGAAACTTACGCTGAGTTAACGGCTTTACAACAACTAAGAGCAGATACTCTCATCGACCTTATATAGATTTCACCCGGCCGCCAAGACATTTCTAGAAAATGCAGCATGAGGGTCAAATTACGGTTACAGCTAATACAGTCCTCAATTACAATACTTATTACGGTGATACAAGAACCGGACAAAATGGTCGTCAAGTATGGAAATTTCTCGCCAAAGTTGGTTACGAAAATTAGTCGCCAAAACCGTTGTCAGCTTGGCGATAGCTTACCAAATTACCGAGATACCTATCTACTTAATGTTAAAGAGATTTGCTCCTGTATTCTTATTTTTCTGGGACACAACTCTGTCTCGGTTTTTCATGATGCATAACACAGAAAAATACAATTTCACATATAATTATACTAAAATTACCAATTCTATGTGCAAAATACGTAACATTGGTAATATTAAACTACTTCAGTGTAATGCTAAAGCAATAATTTCAATAAATAACAAATCAAATGCTGAAACAATAACAATACACATCAATAACTAAGTACATAACTTATAAATTTAAAAACAAAAAGAGCTATGGTCTTGTACTATTTACATTATATACACTATGGGGACCATAGTAAGGGCCTGTTGTAAAGTGCGACTTTAAGCTTAGAATTTTGTGACTTACGGATCCGAGCTACAATGTAGTTCAATCCGAAGGTGCCGTAGTTCAGCAGAGAGTTCTTTTCTAAATTCAACAGCTCCGTCGAATCGGATTTCACAGCCACACATTGTCGCCTTCATTGAATTGATCTCCTGTAGCTCTCGGGTCTTCATCATCTCCGTCGCGAAGTTCCAAGACCGAAGACCATCTGCGATAGGAAATAGCTGGTAGTCTCGTGGACAGCATGCGATAGGCCAGTAAGAACAGTGACAGTTTCTTGTACCGGTCCTTTTGGTTTCTGGAAACCACCAACGAGAGGTTATTAAGGATAGTTCGTTTAAACCTCTACATCATGCTGCCTGACTGGAAATGTAAAGATTCGTTTGAGTTCTGCGATGCCGAGTAGCTTGCAGAGTTCTTTAATTATAGCCGAGATAAAATTTCTTCCTTGATCGGAATGTAACTTAAGAGGCACTCCGACCCAGGAAATCCAATGTTGTATTATTACCTCTGCTACCGTGATAGCCTTTTGATCAGGTATAGACGCATTTCAGGCCACTTTGTGAAAAAATCGATGATAACGAAATTGTAGTTGTTGCCATCAACAGTTTGTGCCAGGACGTCAAAGGTGATGCGTTCAAAAGCGGATCCTACATTGTAACGTTGCAGCTTCCTTCAGCTGCGTTTTTTCGGTTCCTTCTGGCTCGCACAGGTATCGCAAGATTTGCACCAGTTTGCATGTAATTGCTTGCATTACTCCAGTAGAACTGTCATACTCAGTTCAAAGTCTTCATTTTTCTGAAGAGGCTTCCTATAGGGCTGCTATGTAGTTCTTTAAGGACATCCAGGATCTTGGAAGTATCAGCTGCCATCGGAATGCCTTTCCATGATCCGATTCGAACTTCCGGTACAATACGCTATTTTGAATACAAGGTGAGTCCCGAAGATTCCAGTATTATTTGTCGTAGGACTGCAGATCGGAATGTCTTGCTAGGTAGGTTTGCTGTTTGAAGACTCCATTAATTCAATTACGGGTTTAGTCAGAGACTTAGCTAGGGTTTTTAGCGCTCGGGGACAACAGAAGATTTTGCGCCCCTTTCTCTGTGCCATGAATGGAAAATATTTTATTCCAAAATTTCGTAACATCAATTTGGCGGCCCCTGAATGCTGCGCCCAGGGACAGATGTTTCCCCTTGCCCCACCCTAGCTAAGCCACTGGGTTTAGTGTCGCTGTTTCCAACTAGCCCTTTCTGACTTCTTTGTCCCCTGATGGGTCGAGATCAAATGCTATTGAATTCGTAACCTGACGTGGATTAAGCAGCTCGTATTTCGCTTCGACCCTGTAACAATATCGGCAGCTTTCTGGGCAGACTTTTAGACAGGACTTCGGCCTTTCTATGTGATGGTCTTTTCCCATAACGGATAGTTATGTCATATTCCTGGAGTCTCTGTATCTACCTGGCTATTTGACCCGTGGGATCTTTGAAATTTAAGAGAAAGATCAACAATGCATAATCTTTGCAGAGCAGGAATTTTCTTCCGTAGATGTAATGATGGAAATTTTCTACGGCTTTAAATATGGCAAGCAATTCTTTCCTGGTGACACAGAAATTCTTCTCCGGTGTATATAGACACTTGCTACAGTTGGCTACGACACGTTCTTGACCATTATTTCTTGGGACACAACACCGTCGACACTGTCATTGATCGCATCTGTGTCAAGAAATGCATCTTCATGTTCTGTTGTCCACCATAACTTTTGATTGCTTTCTATCAGCTTCTGAAAGGGTCTATGGAAGAAAAGTCTCAAAAATCTCGTATGGTAGGTGGAAAGCCCAAGAAAACTTCTCAGCTGATGCACATTTTCGGGGCGTCTCCAGCTTTAACAGCTGACACTTTTTCTGGAATCTTTACACAAACCTTCAGCAGACATGACATGTCCGAGATAAATCACTCCCTGTTTGAACAATTTACATTTGGCGGGATTCGCTCCTTTCAGTTTCTGGAGAATTTTTCTAAGATTTCCTAAATGTGCTTTAAAAGTTTTCCAGTCTATGAGGATGTCTTCGAGGTATATCAGACAGGCTTCGTAGAAAACAAGGTCTCCATGAGGCGTTCGAATGTTGTCGACGTATCACATAACCCAAACTGCATCACCCTGAACTTGAAGTCCTTGTTCCGTAGTAAATGCCGTCTTTTCTTGGTCATCAGGGTGTATCTATACCTACCAATATCCACTCTTCAAATCAAGTGTTGGAAACAACTTGCTTCCAAAAAGTGTGTCTAACATATCGTCAATTCTAGGAAGACGGTAGCTGTCTTTCTTCGCAACCTCATTCAACTGGCTATGCAAAATGTAGTCAATGCAAAATCTAGTTAAACCAGCTTTCTTCCTGACCAAGAGGACCTGAGGGACCCATGACCTTGCTGAAGGGTCGATAACTTCGCTTTCTTACATGTTCTTTAGAAGTTTCCCTACCGCTTCCTGTTTAGCAATCGGTAGACGTCTTGGATGTTGCTTGATTGGTGGATGATCCCCGGTATCGATTCATATGCTGTGTGAAAATATCACGATCTATGCCAGAAGATGAGCGGCAAAAAACTTCTTGAATGACAAGTTTGGCTACATTCCTCTCTTCATTTTGTTGTGTATTGTGGAGTAATTCCGATATTAGGCTTAATGGCACAGATTCAACAGGGTCACTGTTTCGTTTAACACAGGTCACTGGAGTATATACTGCAACCACATCACCTTCCCTAGTGATTTTCAGTTTATCACTGACGTTGCAACTTTCATAATAAAGCTAAAAGGACAAAAGGAAATGGGTTAGCTGGAGTGAGTGCAACAACGAACTACTAGACTGCCAACTTAGAGAGAGTGTAAAGAAACCTTAACAAACCCTTTGGGCGACCGTTAAAATCTGAACCTCTTTCAAAATTTTTCTTTTTTCATTCTTATTATCATTACTGAATTAAACTTTATGTATTTGTTGGGAATTTCATATATTCCTAAACAGAACCTAGGAATCTCCATAACCAATCGTATGCTTTCATGCAGCCTATGTGACAAACGATCGCACTCCTTTTACTTGCCTTATTGCTCAGGTAATTGTATGTTTTTCATTTCTTAATAATCACCTCCGGGCGTTGATGGTTTGGAACACCATCTCTACATAACAACCGCAATTGGCCACTGGCTCCAGTCAATCTACAAGTCAAGGCTCCTAGTAGTCGATGCTTGTCGCAATCTTAGTTCAAAGTTCTTTTTACTTATTTTTTATCCTGACCCTTCATGAGACTAGCTGTGTCAAAATATTTAACGTTATGCATCTTTTTGGCATTTTACATCCGGTAAAATACTAATAATCCCGGCACAGACAGAGGGAGTTGGAGTTGGCAGTTCATACATTGCCAGTAATACGGGAAAAGTTCTTTTTTGAAATCATTGAACTTAATAAATCATTCAGATCCTAAGAAAAGGTTTTTGCATGCACGTTCTTTTTCCTCCCTATATTTTAACATCGCTCAATTTTGCATTTTTATTCTAGTGACTTTAGAGACCTATTGGAATATATTTGAACTACCAGTTTCATAATTTTAGCCGGATAATCCGACAGGTTGTTAACCTTTACTGCATGTGTAATAGTAAACTGTAAAATTAAACGGAGTGAATTGATACGCAATCTATTCTAGGTATTTTCTATGTTTCTTTGTGGATTTAACTGCCTTTTAAAGTTATCAAAGAAAAAATTGCATCAGGTTAGCTTGTAATTTATCATTATTTTTCCCGTTGCATTCGCTTAATATATTTTCGAGAAAAGCAAAACCACCGGCACACTTCGTTGCATATCTTTTAGAGTTGTCTGTGATAGAAAATTGTTGGTATGATTACTGTATCTAAATCTTTTTTAAATATTTAAATAGACTCCAGATTTCGTATATTAATGATATCTGTTGAATACTAAATTTCATTCAAAAGACATATTTGTACATTTAAATCTGTATTTAAAGGGATGAAGGAGTTTTCATGAATAAATTGAGATTTGTAATTCTTACTTTGAAATTAAGTAATAGATTCATTATGTTCAGCAATCTACAGAGAAATACTGCACATAGTTTTCTTGTAATATCCTTGTTTTTTATTTTTAAGTCGATAATTTTAAAGTAAAATGCAGTTTTTAATATGCCAGAACACATATTTGAATTTCTTTAGATGTTTTCCTTTTTTACTGTATTTTAACCGTATTAAATATATAATGATTTTAAATCTGAGGATTTATATTTGTATAACGAAGTATTTTTTATAACGAATATATTATTTTTAAGTTATTTCCTTTTGCTCTGTTTCCTGTCTATGCTCATATCTACAGAGGGAACGTATTTTCAACTCCTAAACTTTTTATGAAGCAGTTCTACATAAAAATGATATTCATCTTCTCCTTTCATTTCTTTGAAGAATAAAAATTTAGTTCCATTAGGTTTTGTAGGCAATATAGATATTGCTATGACAGTTTCTGTATTCATTTCTTACTTACTACCTATTATCCCTAATCTGGAAAATATACTTTAAATAATATGTAATAAATTTAAATAATATGTAATAAATTATGTGACTTTGCCTAAACATTTGCTTGTCTATTGGTATTAGATATTAAATGTATATTTATTTATTTTAATGTTAGAGCTTGAAGATTAGCAAGGTTAGTAGTATCATTATAATGTAAATAATTTTAATTGTAATTAATTTAGAAATCTCATTTTGCATTCTTTTAAATTTTATCATGCCTGACTTGTGTTATATCTAAATTTATTCTTTACAAATATAATAGTAATTAGTTCTAAAAAACTGCTGATAAAATAAGAAATATTTTAAAGTTCTATAAGATTATCCATGAATTTAAAGCATGTTTCTTATGACTATAAAAATATTCTTATGATATACCTTGCTTATTGTTTCTTTCAAACTAAATAATAATATAATTTTGTGATCTTCCAAGATACATTCTGCAGCCAGTTTGATTTCTGTTTTTAATTTCAAATTTAAATCAAGTTTATATCCACTCTTATCTTATTAATATTGATTACCGTAATCAGATTATGAGGTTAAAAAATCGTAAAAAATTCAAAGTAGGCCAATTTGCTGTTTTTGTACTATTTTACATAAAAATTGTTGTGCCAAATACATTTTTAAAGTAATGCAATAAAAACCTTTTACTTAACTTTAAGTGCTTAACTTATTTACTCAATATCCCTTTAACTTATTTTGTAGTACAGATTAGAATATAAACGTATGCTTGTTCTTGTGTATTGCATTATTTGAGCAGTTGCATTATAAGTGGGAAATAATTTCATTGTAGATCAAAGGACTTTTGCTTAAATTCTAAAATTATAACCTGAACTAGTAGATGTAGAAATTGAAACATTTATCCCATAGTTAATGTACAGTTTTTAATAGAATCTAGGTTAAATTTATTATATTTAATTTTTTGGCCTATCATGTTTACTGAATATTTATTAATATTTATTATCATGACAGTAAAGTTGATTATGAAATATAATTGTAATTTCATAAAATAATTAGTCATAATTTACTTCACCTTTCATTTATTTTTTTTCCTACTTGATGGCAACTTTTTTGCAGTATAGTAGGTTTTTTATAATTTGATGAAATAGTATAAATGTGACTTCAGTGAAATTAGTCACTGTATTTCAATTCTTTCATGCTAGCATCTGATTGAATTGAAAGTAATACCAGTCACCAGTGTCATCGTCTTTCACTGCTTCATACTGTCTTTCATAAAAAGTTATCTGTATTTGATCATTTACTGTAAATTATTGATAGTATATAGCAAAAAGTTACATTTTATCAGTTAAGAATGCTTCTTATGCTGAGTTTTGAACATAAATGAAAGTATTATGGCAGAGAACCCAGTAAATATCGAATTAAATTTGTTAAATTTGATTTAAAAGTGTCAGTTATCATGCATTTTCTGCTAACTTTATGTTGAATTCAAACAACAAATTAAAAAAAAAAAGAGTTTCTGCTCTCAAACCACAAATTGAAGAAATAATTTCTGCTGTTAAACAACAAATCAAAGAAAGATTTTTTTCTGCTCACAAACAATAAATTAAATGACAAAATTTCTGCTGTTGTCGAGAAAGTTGAGAGCTTGAAGAAATCCATAGTGACAACTGAGAATAATTCTGACGGCTTTAAACCCTTATTTATGTCTTCCAAAGCTATCCACATGTGATGGAAAGACCTCCTAAGAAGTGCACAAGACTCAGTTCTCTATCTTGGCACACAAAAACCCTTTGTGGTTAGAATTCCATGTTGGAGCTGCACTTTGGAGAGAAATGTTTAAAAGACTGTAGAAGGCTTCGGTAAAAATATATTTCAGTAAAATGGTGTCCAAAACATAATGCAATAATTTAAATAAAAAATATATTATTTAAATCAAACAGGGAAATAACATAAAAATGGAAATACATGTTATGGAATCTATGCAATACAAAAAGGAAATATCGACGTACCTTATTTAAAAATTTCTTTGGCTGATCTTTGGAATATGGTAACTGGTAGTTTGGCAACATTTTGGAGGCGATAAAGGTTACTACCTAGGACTTTGGTAATAATGTGAGAAGTACTCAGTTCCGATTACACATTATTTTGTGTGAGGGAAAGGAGAGATCATGGGATATGTCATGTGATATTAATGGACGAATTACGGTTCTTTAATCCGAAAAGGGGGGAATTTGGAAAAATATGTGTGGCTGTATATTATTTTGTATTAAGTTTCATTGTGTGTTGAGTGAAGTAGGGTTGAATAATTTTGGGATTGTGTGTATCCACCATGTAAGCAAGATTCTGAAGAACATTAGGTAAGTTAGTATTTTTAATTATTTGAGGATATTATTTTTATGCATTGTTCTAAATGTAAGGTGAAAGTAAAGTAATTTGGTATTATTGGGAAAATTGTTATTAGCAATGATTTAGTTTAAAGTAATTAGGATTGTAAGCTAATTTTTATTAATTTAATGTATGTGCTTATTTATATTTTAAGTAGTGTTTTTGAATTTAATTATATTTTAATTAAATGATAGTTATTTTGTGAATTTTATGTTTGTAGGAATTTGGTATACGTTTTAGTTGAAGTAAACGTGCGTGGAAATAATTTAAATATTTGACACTAAGTATTTGTAATGTTTGCGGTATGAATTCGTTGGTGACGTTTATAATATAATAGATAATTTAGAGGTAAAAGTTTTTGGATATTTTATTTATTTTATACATGGAAATGTTCATATTTGGAAAGGGTATATACTTTTTTGTTATTAGGTAATTTCATATATGTTCTTTTTAACGGGTTTAAAGATTCAGAAAATTGTCATGCATTTTCGTGAAATTTTTCTAATTTATGAGAAAAAAGCAGTGTACATGGATATGGTGAAGAGTGTGGTAATGCCATTTTTGTGCAATTCTGGGATTTTTTTTTAAGTAAAAATAAGTCGACGTGTACATGGTTTAGTGATATTTTAATTAAATGATAGTTATTTTGTGAATTTTATGTTTGTAGGAATTTGGTATGTTTTAGTTGAAGTAAACGTGCATGGAAATAATTTAAATATTTGACACTAAGTATTTGTAATGCTTGCGGTATGAATTCGTTGGTGACGTTTATAATATAATAGATGATTTAGAGGTAAAAGTTTTTGGATATTTTATTTATTTTATATGTGGAAATGTTCATATTTGGAAAGGGTATATACTTTTTCGCGATCAGGTAATTTCATATATGTTCTTTTTATCGGGTTTAAAGATTCAGAAAATTGTCATGTATTTTCGTGAAATTTTTCTAATTTATGAGAAAAAAGCAGTGTACTTGGATATAGTGAAGAGTGTGTGCAATGCCATTTTTGTGTAATTCTGAGATATTTTTTTTAAGTAAAAATAAGTCGACGTGTACATGGTTTATGTGTATGTGTTATTTTGAAAAATGCATAAGGAGTATGGTATTGTGCACTTTTTCCCAATTTTGCAGTGAATATTTGTCATGATTAAGCAGTTTTGTTAGATAAAATTTCTAGCATAAGTGTAATTCGGCTAGTAGATTGTTGGAAGAAGTGTTCAGTAGATAAAAAGAAAGGAAACATGTCTTTATTTCGTGAAGACAAAATGGCGGCGGGGAAAAAAAATAGAGGGTTGCTGTAGGAGAGTTGGTCGCCAAATTTTTGCCAAAAAATCGCCATGTTACCATAATCCAAAGATCAACCATTTCTTTTTTCTTCGATATGTAAGACGCACAGAATTCCTTAAAAGCATCCTTAAATTAGTTAGTCCTTAAAAAGTTATCTAAACTAGACTCTGTATACTGCTGTTGCCACATTAATTCACAAAAGTAAAAATGAGAAATATCCTCTGTACTGCCGGACTATCAATAGCATTTCTTTCGAAAATCCCCTTTTATTACATACATACTTTACGTAGTGTTGATATGAGCTCCAGTTTTGAAATTGTTAAATCTCATTGTGCAATTTACTGAGAGGTGAATGAAGCCATTTAAATCTTCATTTACATACCAATTAATCAATGTTTCCATTCCTAGTCGTTCTAAAGTGTCAGAAACTTCAGGTTAATCATACCACCAGCAGGCATTTTAAATAAGCAACATACTTCCTAACCAGCATCCAACACATAATTAAGCCCTTGTAAATATTTTCCCATCAGTCATATTCACCACAATCACACAACCAATCATGATATAATAGGGTTTCTATAACATTCAACTGCTCATGTTACCATAAATGAAACAACAACTTGGCAATAAATGAAAAAACTTGGCAATAAACCAAGTACACCCTAAAGAGCCGTTCCCACTGGGGCTTATCTGAGCTAACGGAGCTCATAACATTAGCTCAGATAAAACCCAATGGGAGCATCTCTTAAAATATAGACTAACCCAGGCTTCAGTTAAAATTTTGGGTACAGAAGCCCACGACAACAATGCAGGGTGTTGAAAGGTCTCATCTTGTCTTTTAAGGGCCGTGCCCACTGTGGTTTATCTGAGCTAACGAACACAACTAACGTAGTCGACGCATCTTCAAAACAAGTTTTCCAACATAGGCCAGCAAGTTGAAAAATCTGAACTGCAGGCACAGCGAAGCTGGTCGACACATGGAACTAACTCCGTTAGCTCAGATAAACCCCAGAGGGAAATAGGACTGCGCTACAGAAACAAGGGAAATACTGTCGCATACTTTGTTGTTAACCTCTGGCAGGAGCATCATCTCAGGATATGCGATGCATTGTGGTGCATATCTATACATGTGTAAAAAGAATTTTTTTTTTTTTTTTTTTTTTAACTCAGTCATACAGTAAAATCATTATTAGTGACTTTAAATGTACAATTTTGATTTTATTAAAATCAGAAATTCAAAACAGAACGAATTGTGCGTTGTTGTATCTTCTGTATTTCTGCTTTGCACGCTATCTACTCGTATATGCCTGCACCATTAATGAAATAATGTTATTTGTTAGGTCAAAGGGAAAACTCTATCCCTCCTTTTCTCCTGCAACATGAGATGGTTGACCAGTTTTTTCATGCTGCCTCAGCACAGCATTCATGCAAAAAGAAATGATTGTTCATTGTTTAGCACTGAATTTATCATATTTTATATTGTATTATATTGCATTACATTACTATTATGCAAAGCCGAGTTTTTTGCTTGAAAATTTACACTTAAAGTTGGCTTATTTTATAAATATTTCCTCTTATTTCTTGGCTTGTTTCAAAATTTCCCTTGATAATTTATCAAACCTGTAATATTAAATGAATTATCATTTTTAAAAAATTTGAAACATATTATAACCCCCACCCACATATCAAAGGCTTTTCCTGCATGAAGTGCAATGGCTTTATGAAAGTGAGTGTTTAGTTCCTGAAAATACTAGAAGAGATTTTTTGGAAGGTGTAATTAAATATGGGAGAAGAAAATTTTCTTTCGCATAGAATCTTACTTTTGTTCTCAGTGTACAGCTCAGATTTCAGAGGACAGTTCGGAGAACGCATTTATCCTTGCCACGTTCTGCTTCGCAGCTCGAATTATGTCGTAAGAGGTTGTGTTCAGAAAGGGTTGCATTTTTTTCTTTCTTACACACAGTTTCATTAAGTTATCCCATGACCATACTTTTTCACCTCGAAATTTCTCCATCCCATCATTAAGAGCCCTTTGTTTGTCTTCTCTCAATCTCGTTTTACTGGCTCTCTCCCTCCAGCTCTCCTTTGTCCAAATCATTTCTAACCACGCCCCTGAATGTAGGGGATAGTACCTGCTCCATCTCTGGTTCTTGACTTCAAGCATATCAGCTTGATTTTCTTACAACTTCTTTACATAAAATATTCTACATAACAATACTGTGTAAATAACAGTATTCTATATCATATTATTATGCACTGATATGGTTATCACTGAAATCTATAAACATCTGTAATATTTTAAATTATTTGATAACTCTCTGGCTATGTATTTTTATCAATTTTAGAAATAAAGTAAGGTTATATATATAGTGTTTAACTCATTTATTAGCAATTTCTGCATTATAATAATAATGATGAATCTTTGAAAATGTTAGTGATGAAATGTCAATGATTTCCCTAATGTCTTTATTGAAACATTGTTGCTTCTTTCTTATGGCACCAAGTTCTCTAGAAAAAGGTCTAAAAATGACTTTTTATATTAAATTTTAGACACTTGCTTTCATTCAATTTCAGCATGAATTTTTGTGGTATACTTTCAACTGTGCTGAGGTCCTTGTTATTAACCCTCTCACTGCGTAACTTTTTTATCAAAATAGGTTCAAAAATTGCATATTTTTTTATTACATATTTCAAATCTACATATATTTTAGAGTTAAAATATACAAAAATTTTATGTAAAAGAGTTTTTTCAATGTAAATTAGATCATAGAAAAAGGTTGTCAGAATACTGAAATTGAAGAATAATGATATAAAAGGAATATTTTGAAAATTAATATTGGTTAAATTATGATTTATTTTATAAAATACAAAGGTAAAACGCATGTACTAATGAAAATATTTACATAATGTAATATTTTACATATCAATTTTGCACCACTGTTGAACATTTTCAATAGAAAATGAATTTTCAGATTCATTACTATCTGCAGAGAAATCCGAGAAATTCTCATCAGTTTCACTGTAACTATTTTCAGTATACTTGAAATCAGAATCAGAACTACTGTCAGTGTCGGAAATATCGTCAGGAATATAGGTTGTATATCACTCGCGAAACGCTTCCTGCCGGACATCTTTGAGCTCTGAAAAGTGCACGCAAAATGCTACATTACATATTCTTGTATATTTGGCAGAAATGTGGACAACTAACACCATCTGTTAGCCCACATCTAAATAAACAATTAACATCACAGAAAAGCCGAAAAGAAACCTTGAACGGGGAAAGAGCGGGCTGCACAGTTAAATAGACGGCAAGTTCATCCTTGTGGAAATCGCATGTTGCGTAAATTTTGCTACTTTTACATTGCCAGTGGAAATCGCGGGATGCACACCTAGAGGGTTAAGGGGGGAAAAAATTATGAGGTTTTTTAGATTAGTCTTCAGCAACCCTTCCCCCCCCCCAAGTTTCCTTTCTTATAAGTCTCTTCTCCAGGTTTATTTATTACAAGTTCAAAACTTTTACGTAGTATAATTTTTAATGTCTGGTCTGATGAAAATACCTTCCTTCAGTTTGTCATCTGAGAAGAGTGGGAACTTCTTCCAGAGGCAACACCATATTTTTGTCCATGTCTATACGTTTTCATGAGATCCAATTTTTTGCAAGCTGGTGATAATATAATTTTTGCTACTTTCTGAGTATCTGCATCTGTAATTTCAACATTACTGTAGAATTGCCATATATTTAATGTATTTTTTAAGTATATACACAGCAAACCAAATCTTGGATGCACAACATCTATGTGTTTCAATATACTTAGATTTATGGCAGATAAATCCAAGCATATTCAGTGAACAGCCATCATGGGCAGTATCTACCAAGTGCAATAATATTAATATCAGCCGCATTCCTTTTTTTCTCGTAAAATTTTTTACTTTTTATTATTAACTGAACACTACGTATAACCATAAAAATAGCCTTAAAAATAGCCAAATAGATGTTCTTTGGAAATTCGTAGTTGGTAGTGAAATAGAAGATATGCTGATTTGAAAGCATGCTTTTATACTTTAGGGGATTGTCTTTGTTAATTTCAGGTGAAAGGCTAGGAAACACAAGAAGTTTTTCCCCTGACTAAGAATACAAGTAGTAGGCAGTTTTCGAATTAAGTCTTCACAGTTGGTGAAAGGGGGAAGATATTTCTAAGGCCAGTTTTAAAGCAAAACATTTATCTTTGGAAGGAAAATAAAAACTGGTTCCACATTGCCCATGGGCCTGACAATAAAAAAAAAATGGGGGGGGGGGGCCTTCAAAGAGTGTTTGTACTTTACGTCTGTGAAAGACATATTCTTCCCAAGCAAAATTGTATATTACTGTCGTATTTATCAAAAAATTAAAAAGAGGCTGAAAATCAAAATAAGAGCTTTGAGGTATCTCAAATAATAAAATCATTTAATGGTTTTTCTTCGTGAACAAAATGATGTATTACAGTGCCCGATAATTGAAAGTGTGTGTTTGTGTGTGTTGGGGGGAGGTATTTTTGGTATCATAGCAGGAAGCATGTTCTTTTTTTAGATTATCTAAAGCAGGGGTCTCCAAACTACGGCCCGAGGGCCAAAACTGGCCCGCGAGCACTAATAATCCGGCCCGCCAGAGGTTTCTTTAAAATATTTTTTTTTAATTTAAAGTAACAAATAACATACACATTAAATATTTTATAATAACAGCCAATCTAGAAATGCGTTGCCTATCATGCGCGTTGTATATAAAACATAATATAGACATTATACAATCATTTCTAAATGTACTATGAGGGAAATACGCTCTATATAAAAAATCTGATGTGGACACACATGAATTCCTCATATGTCCTTTAAATTATACGTATTTTTGGCCGCACTTCATTTAAACTTATTTCCTCGAATTTCATTAGAGATATAGTTCTCATTCAATCAATTCAGTTCTCACTTCGTGACGAGGCAAAAATACATAAAAACGCAAAACATCTTCAAACAAAACAGGAGTTGAAAATGTAAACAAATAGCGACGAAATCTAATATTCTTGGACAAAATTATATTTTTGCAAATGTTCAAAAACAGCTTTAAGAAATTTATGTTAGGTGAAACTGCATGAAAGTCTAAAAAAAAAGGATCTCTTTGTAAGGTCATAGCGTATAGATCCAATCACAAAAATCTTACTGCCTCGTTTAAAAACTTGTATGCTGTTCATCATAGTTGCATCGCCATGGATGATGAACTAACTGGATCTTGGCCCTCGAAGCTTCGTTAAAGCCCCAATATGGCCCGCGGGCTGAAAAGTTTGGAGACCCCTGATCTAAAGTATAAAATGTAACTTTAATTTTTCAGCTGAATTATATTTCTTTGTAACATTATACTAGTTCAGTTAGAGCGTGATATGGTTTACTCATGCAGTGTTATATTTGTTGAATTTTTTTTATAAAGTAATATTGAATTTAAGTCTTTTTCAAAAGCTTTTTACTCATATTTTACATAAGTATGTTCAACTGGGTGGCATCATCAAAGTGCTTAAAAACATAAATTTTATTTATAAAATTTTGAAACTTTTGGATTTTAGACTTATATAGCTATATTCAAGCATCCATTTTTATAGACACACATCAAAAGTATGCAAACATAGATTAAAAAAAACAAACATTAACAATTGGCAGCAGCATGGAAATAAACAGGCACAGCAGTATAAAATATATGCTGGCACTCAAAACTCATTGATTTCACTCTAGATTTTGTCTCAGTTGTGTGTTCTTCTGGTCCATAAGTTATAATTGATGCAAAATTTTACCAAAGCTTAAATCGCTTTGTATACTATTGCTTCTGAAAGGGTTAAGGCATTAGGAATGGTGAAATTGTCGATAAAAATAAATTTGTTTATTTATTTGCATCTGAAAAATAGTTGAATGTGTAATTGTATTCTTTTGAGTAATAAAAAATATGTATAGTATATAACCATATGGTACTGCTATGCTTATAATTTATCCATTTTTCCTATATAGGTATTATTTACATGCATTTTTATTTGTTGTATTTATTATTTTCAGATTTTCTGACAGAAGTTGGCTGAAGCTATGGGCACTACACAAATTATTCTCTGGTTTGAAATCTTCATTAGCTATTCAGTACAAACTCAGCACAATTATATTAGATTAAAATGATAAACCAATACTCATTCCAGAGCACTTGTGGTTGGCTCACCTAAATGTACATTTGTAATTTTATATGTTTCAAGTAAAATTCTTTCATTTTATTGTAAGACTACTTAATGTGTTTTATTGTAATTTTAAGTATTCACAATGGCACGATTCCGTTTGTATACTTGCAAAATTATAATACTTACTTCTGTGGTTTGGTTTATGATTGGAGCGGTAGTGCTCATGTATTATACTGACTGTGCTGGTAACAGTAGTTTATGTGTTAAAAGAACTTTAGTTGTGAAAGAATCTCAACTGGAGAGAGAGAATTTTTCTAAGTCACCTAAAGCACCAAAGGGAAGATTTGCACATTGGGAAGCTTTAGGTAAGTTTAGTTTTAGTTTTCTTAGTCTGAAATGGTATAAATTGAATGTTAAAAATTAAACTCTCTATCTGTTTTAAATGTGGATTTATGGTATAAACAAAGGCAGATTCTATGGGGTCATGTAAATCATAGTTTTGTAAATCTTTACATCCTATAGGGTTCCCATATTATTAATTAATTTTTAAAAATTGGTAAACATACTATGTGTTTAAAGCCTCAACTTTTGAGGAGCTTCCAGAATTTCAGATGTGATGGACATCTCATTTCATAAATCTGCCCCTGAGTATGTACTTAATAATTTCAGATTTATTAGATATAAATGTTACTACAAACTGATTAAGTAAAATTTAATACTTGTTGGTTATCCAGTACTTACCGATACACCACCTAAAATATCACCCATGACTCCAATTCATGGCTGCATTTGCCAGTACTGGATGCGGTTTCAGATTCTTCTACCAATGTGAAATTTTGTTACATACATATTATTCTATTGACGACCCAAGTAGCTCGATTTAATCCCAATTATGGATGACCACTTCCTTTAGAATTTCGGAGTAATGACTGGCAATTAATAACAATTGCCAAAATTTCCCCCAGCAATTAACATGATAATAAAGTACAGAAATATTTTTTTTATTTTCTTACCCTTTTGTTTTAGTTAAAAAAGAATGTGAGTTTTTTCCTCTAAATACTATTTTGATTTCAAGACTGGTGTCCACCCACAAATAATAGAATATATGTGAGGATAGGTAAAAGGAATGAATTGTAAAGCAACGTAAACAGCACTGAATAAACAGTTTGCCATCATTTGTTTTCCTGCTTATCAGAGCTCATGGAAAAATGGTGATAAATTGCAGAAAATAATGATCTGTTTGATTCCATTTTGAATGCAATTCCCAAATGATACCCACTAGAAGATTTTTTGTAATATATCAACAGCAACTAACAAGTAATGATTTATTGAGAGTTATGGAATTATTATTGAATAGTATCAGAATTTAATGTGCCAATCTTGTTTATTTAAAACTGTTCATAATTATCTGTTATGTTATTGATTACTGATGCTTTAATGTAGTAGTGGCCAGCTTTTGTAATCTTGGGAGTCATTTTAAATTGTGCCTTGAAGCTAGGAGGCCACGAACTATATTATATATTTATATGTAACATAGTTTGTTAACTACATACCACTATATACACAAATATTTAGGACTATGTCTTCAAATAACAAATCCTTATTATTTCAGGATTCTTGAGGTATTAATTTCAAATAATCTATACGTGAAAGTAGCTTTAAGAGGATTAGATTGGTTTATTTGGTTATGGCAAAGTATACTAGGGCTATCTGCTGAAGAGCAGGTATGCCTTTAAGGAGGACTTTGAGAAAAACTGGCTTGTATCTGTTACATAAGGAGAAAGGCATGGAAGTGCTTATGCAGCCAGCTATTTGCTTGGCATGAAATCCAGGTTGAACCACCACTATTCAGTTACTTAACCACTGAGCCACAGTTTGAACTAAGAGGATTAGAAGCAAATAATAATTAAATCTTGTTTATGTAAAACTGATCATTATTATCTGTTATTTGATCACTGATGCTTTAAAACAATGGCAGCCAGTTTTTATACTCTTGGACTAATTTGAGGTATTAATTTCAAAAATCTTTCAATTCTTGTGGTATGAATTTCAAATAATCTTTAAATGAAAGTAGTTCTAAGAGGATTAGAAGCATGAAAATAGACACCTTTTCAGAAATTCAGTGAATAATAATAAATTTTGTTAGCCTAGCTATGAGCCAGAGAAAAGATTTTGCAGACTACAAATTGGCCACCACTGCTTTAAAGTGAGTATCTGAATACATCTGAATAGTGGTAGTGATGAATGAATATCTGTTCTTTTTTGCAGAATATAAAACAAATCCCTCCCATTGGCCGGGTGAAATGGGTAAAGCTGTAGTTATATCAAAGAATGAAGAAGTTTTAAAAAATGAGAAATTTAAATTAAATCAATTTAACTTGTTAGCTAGTGATCGTATTGCCTTGAATAGAAGCCTTCTAGACGTTCGCATGGAAGGGTACGTCACATTTTATTATCTCTGAAAGGATTTTGTTAAACTAGTTTGATAAATTAAGGCACTGAATATGGAAGAAATGTTATAAAATTATTGGTTGAATACAGTCAAAAGTCTTTAATCCGGACCTCGAAGCTACAAACTTTCTGCGCATGTGTCAACACATAATGCGTTCACGCATGCGCATAATACGTTCACGCATGCGCATAATACGTTTACGCATGCGCGTTTAATGTATAACAGACGGTATAAGCTAAGCTAAAATTATCTAATTATCTATTTCAGTTAGTGTTGTAGATTGTGTCATATCTTAATCTTCTAATTGGATCCAGCTTATTATTTTTTGCAGACTTTTAGCGCAATTTTATAAAAGTAAGCTTGAACTTTCGATTATGTCAAAAAGAATTTCCGATTCTGGTGCTGCCAAAGGATCTACAAAGCGAAAGCATGTTTTGATGTCCATCAAACAAAAAGTGGAATAGCTGCAAAAAATGGATAAAGGCATATCGTTTGTTTCTCTAACCATTCCGAAATCTGTTTATCAATTTCACGCTGCTGTTCGGAAGGGCGGGGAAACGCCGGGGCATGCATTGAACTGGAAGTTAATCTGTCCACACTATCCTTATATTCAGGACAGATGTTTTTATTTTATTTGGCTTACTATTCTACTAAATGTAGTATTTCATCTCGATGTACTCTGTCTTTGATATGATTTAAAATCAAATTCCTCGTCATTATAAATATCACGAATACACATCAGATACTTTTCTGGTTGCAGTTTTCTAATTTCGATTATGCGTAATATAGGCTTTACCCATGCGTGCGTTGAAAATATTTTTTTAATAAAGTAAACAAATAAATATTATGTTTTTTTTTTGTAAATTTTGATACCCTTTAGATCATAATTGCTCTTTATTTCATAAATGACGGTTTCATATTTTTAATTTTACAATTTCTGCATGCCATCTTAAGAATTTTACTTTCATCAGATTTAAATTGATGATCCGGAAAAACCGATAATCCGGAATCGCCGAAGTCCCGACAAGTCCGGATTAAAGACTTTTGACTGTATTTTATTCAAGATAATCTTTATAATCACTTCACTTTAAGTCTCAGTAAACCAAAATTAAACATGTACTGGCAAATTTTATAAGCTTTGTGTACATCTGAAAAGAAAATGTAAAGAAAACATATAAAAAGATTTCAGTATGAATGAAATCAATTATATATATTTGAATAATAGTAAATAGACCATACAATTCCATAAAGAATTGTACTCTGTTAAGACGGATGGTAATTTTTAAATTCCACTCCATACGCAGTTAGATGGAGCAGACTGAAAAGCACTGAAATTCACTGAAAAAGGAACTTGCAAGGTGCAAAAATTAACATTTTCTGAGTTTTTTTAAGATAGATTTTTCAGTTTTTTCAGATATCTTAGACGATTAAAGTTGTACGAAGTTGAGAATGATCGAAATGGCTTCCCATGAATTTTTGGAATCTTGGAGGGGGTGAGGTACCTTTCTCGAAACTCTGCTCTCTACCATTCTGGAGAAGATGATGTTACAAAAGATAAACAATCAAGACAGATACATACAGATTTCAGTAGTGTAGATACATGCAAGTAAAACTTGGGGTAGCATGTGATAAGTTCTTCATAAGAAAGCTGAATTACGGAAAGTAAAATCATTATAGAATTATTAGAAATTGACATTTAGTCTTGAAAGTCAATTATAGTAACATTAAACCAATTTTGGCAGTATTTGTTTAGTGTAAGTCTGATGTTTTAATCATCAAGGCATGAGCAAATTATAAAATGCTTTTAAAAAATAAAGTTGAAAAGAAAAAAAGAATTATAAATTATTGTTTTTTATTTCTAACCGGTAATACACTGAAGTGCACTAAATTAGGGATACTTAATTAGTAATATGTTGCTGCGTCTTTGGGTTTGATGAATGCTGTTATATGATGAAGTATGGATCGAGTAAGTCTATAGAAATTTTTGCAAAAATGTTCAAGAGGTATGGCCTACCACATGTCTTTTAAAATTTCCCATAAATCAGGCAAAAGTGCTTTCGATGGATGACTTGCTTGCACACCTTCTTTTAGAGTAGCTTACCTGTGTTCATTGAAATGTAAGTTTAAGCTTCTAGATGGTCATTTCAAGAAGATAAATACTGTGCAATGCTCTTTGAATCTGGTTGTAGCCAATTGAGATCTCTGACAAGAAGAGCTAGCTTGTTAATACTTTCCATTTCTATCCAGATGGCTGAAAAGCATTAAGAGATGTAAGTGCTCACCCAACAAATATACATGCTTAGCTGCAATGAGGATGCATGGTACAATTGTCAAAATTACTAATTACCAAATATTGCCTCCCCCAACAGAAAAAGTAACCCAGACCATGACTGAACCGCTATGACCTTGACCTGACCGCTCTAATATGACCTGACCGCTTTAATATGGTTCACATGAGCCACAGCTTCAGGACACTGCTGCAATATTTATTAACTATAATTAACATTATGCAGTAGGAATTAAGACTTACCACTTCATGGTATTGGTTTCTAAGCATTGATGGTCCACTCATAAGAAATAATCTTGTGAGTCTTCAGCTCCTGAAGCCCATGTAGTAAAGTGAGCACTGCAAAGCCTGTCTAGTGACTTTTCAGCTGGACCCCCCCCCCATTCATTTGGAAGATCTGAGCAAAAGTTTAGGGTAACTGGCTAAGTATAATAAGTATAATACAACTGAGTCTTCAAAGATCATTATCATTCAAGGTTACGTTTACTTTGTAGTTTGCCCAATTAGTCTTTTATTTTCCACTGCCTATATATTCATGATATTGTAGAAAAAGAAAACCACAATTTTGAATTCAGGGACCCATGCATTAAGCTTGTTATTTGTCCTTGATGGAAGGCATCTAAATTGCAAGGTTTATCTGTTATTGTTACTCTAAGCAGTTGCTGTTAGAGGGCTTTATATGCAGAAATGAGTATCACAGTATTTACCTAATGCTCTCTATTCCTAATTCATTGGGTGTTTTGGTGTAAAATAATCAATTACAGTGGGTAAAAAAAGTATTGGCAATTGCCTAAAATTGATCATTCTAGCTATCAAAGGAAACACTTGAAAATTTTAGCTGGACATAATGAATTCACAAATCTAATGAAACTATGCCTTTTACACAAAATATACATCAAAAAGTAAATTTGGATGTCAAAAAAGTATTGGTAAGATCATACAACAAAATGTGGCAACCAAATTTAATACTTTGTATTCATACCTTTTGCATTTATAACAGCTTGTAATCTATTTCTCGTAGAAAAAATCAAACCAGTGGCAACCAAATTTAATACTTTGTATTCATACCTTTTGCATTTATACCAGCTTGTAAACTATTTCTCGTAGAAAAAATCAAAGTCCTGGTTGTTGAAAAAGTCCTGTTGGAATTTTGTGCCATTCTTACAGATAAACAGGTATTCTTACTGAAGTATATGCTTAAGTTCACCTTTACACAAAATTTTGTTTCCTGACTTCTAGGTCCAATTTGTGCTATAAATTTTCAATTTATGTCAGGCAATTGAGGTGGTGTCTTTGACTGGCGAGGAGCATTATAGATTAACTATTGCCAGGTGAGGTTCACTGTATCCTTAGGGTCTTAATCCTGTTGAAACACAAGTGTTTGTGTTTCTAAGCCAAGTTTTTGGGCACTGAATTTCATGTTATGGCGCAGTATGTCAATATACGTAGAGCCGTCATAATACCATCAATGAAGCACAGGTTACCAATTCTGTTTGTGTGTTGCCATATAGTCGCAAACTACAACGCTCCCTCCAACATGTTTTACAGTCAGTGTTAAATGTTTTTCCACTTCGATGTTAGGCTTTCTCCGTACATATTGTCGTCCATCACTCTCGAAATTGTTAAACTTTGATTCATCAGACAAAATAACTGTGTTCCAAAATTCGCCTCGTAAATTAATATGAGATTTTGCGAAATCTAATCTCTTTCTCCTGTTTATTTCTGAAATGAAAGGTTTCTTTCTAGGTGCCCTTGGATAATAACTTCCTCCATGTCACACATTCCGTATGGTCTGTACACTAAAAGTTTCATGCGAAGTATTAGCAACATCTTAGCACTAGCTAACTAGGGTGCACTTATTTTAGAGTTTTTTTAACTTCTTTGATATATGCCACGTTTTCTATTGTAGAAAATATTCGAGGTAGCCACTTCTAATCTTATTTTTTGTTGATCCTGTCTCTTTTAACTTTTTTACAACACATCTAACAGTAAATAACCTTATGTTCAGTTGTATTCCTATAGCACAATAAGTTAAACTCTCATTTCTGAGCTGAATAATCATGTTTTTAACATTAACATCCAACACCTTCGACTTTGAAGCTGTATTAGCAAAATAACGTTTTAAAAGTTTTGAAGTAGCACTGCAAACTTTATACTTTCCTATCAGTGTAAACATGTGACCCCAACATAACAAAATTTGCATACTTTTTTTGACATGCAAGTTTACGTTTTTGTTGTATATTTTCTGTAAAAGGCATAGTAAATTGAAAGTTTCATTAGATTTGTGTGTTTATTACCTCCTGTCTTCGTGAAGTCCAGCTCAAATTGTCATTTCCTTTGTTAGGTAATATGATCAATTATAGGCAATTGCCAATACTTTTTTTACCCACTGTATGTGGGGCGGCAGATTGAAGTAGGATTGACATTTTACATAAAAATTTTGAGCTCATATCAGATTTATAAAATTTTATACAATTCTACTCTTAAGGCTAATTAATGACTAGAGGTAGCAATAAAGTATAAAATATTAAATTGTATTAATACAATTCTGTGCATGCCATTGTGGTTTAATATGTATGTTGATCTATAAAAATATATTGCCTAGTAACTAATGATGATATTAAAAAATAATAATAATTAAGAATCATTAAATAAGTGGTAGAATTAGTTATTAAGTAGCCATAAAGTGCTGAATAAGCAATGCAATTTTTTTAATGACTGGATTGTCAAACTAAATGTATTTTAGGAGTTGGTTTTGCCAAACTGATTGAATTCCATTGCTACTAAAAACTGTAATCATTTGAAAAGTGCTTTATGATCAGTCTGTTGACCATAATAGAAAAGTGAATAAATATGAAAATGCAGTTAATGAATTAATGTGTTATGTATATGTTTTTGTTCATACCCCGTATCAACGAATGTATGCTGTATTTTAATAAATTTCATTCATTTGATTTTGGGATATTTTATTAATACACATACTATTTCTTTGAATAAAAATTGGTTGATTGCATACCTTTCAAAATTTTATTTCAAACTGTCCCTCTCTAAAAGGATGATGTTAATTTTGGAATAATTCATGTTTTGTATTACAGTTATACTCAAAAACTTTTAATTGACTTTGTAATATTTTTAATATAAAAATTATCACAATAAAAAACACCAAATCTATTAAAGAAACAAGATCTTATTTAAATAAAAGTATATAATGTGTAGAATGTTCATAAATGTGAATTAGATTGCTGCTTCACCTTTTAACTTTTGTAAAAATCTAAAAAGTAGAATGGAATGGAATTTAATGGAAACAAAGTGTTTAAAAAATATCAGTTACATGTAACAAATATAATAAAGTAAAATTTTGACATAAATTTTTTTATGTAAATTTCTTAACATTATGATATTGTATTTTTTAGCTGTAAGAAAAAAGAATATCCAAAGTTCTTACCAACCACAAGTATTGTAATTGTATTTCATAATGAAGCATGGTCAACATTATTGCGTACTGTCTTCAGTGTAATACGAACTTCACCACCAACGTTACTGGCTGAAATAATACTTGTCGATGATGCTAGTGAAAGAGGTTAGTGTACTTCATTGTTGCTGTGTACTTCACATTCAACTGTGTACTTCATAGTTTCTTTTTATATGTTAATTTCATTTTTTTAATCTATAATTTTATCTGAAATTTTCAGATTATTTGGGCAAAAAGCTTGAAAATTATGTCTCTAAACTTAGCATTCCAACCAAAGTAAGAAGCCTATAAAATGTTTTATTTTTTAAGAATGTCTGGAATTTAACTGTGGTTTGTAATAGTGTATTGAAGAATTTCCAGTACTGTCTGATTATACATATCCCAACCTAAAAAAGCTGCAAAAATGTATTGATACAGCCAAAAATAATGTTGGTAAAAAGTAGTTTTGTGGTAACTCATCTGCATGTAGCACGCATGTGTTTGGGTACACATGGAGATGCACTTTTGAAATTCAAATGTCAATTTTCTGAATAATACTTCTTTTTGCATTAGGCACATTTGTTTTTGTTATAATGAATTGGAATGGAACTCTGAAGTTTGCCCTCTTTTATGTACATTACATAGAAGTTTCAATTGTTCTTGAGTGATTGTGCCCATGGCTGGTGCACAGTGCCAATGTTGTCACAATGGCAAGTTTGTGCAATTTTGTATTTTTTTTTCGGTGAAAATAGATTTCTCTGCATATGTTGAGAACAGTGCCAAAAACTAAGAAGTGTTATCTTCTAAGTAACAAGAAGAATTCCCCTCACCCCAAAAATGGTACTACTGGATGCATTATTGAAATAGGTGTTTACAATACCCAAATAAATGTTTCTCTCCAAAGTCAGCAACAAGTTTGCAAGTGCTTTCTGATGTTGCCAATACAGTTTTTTTGATTTTGATGTGGATAATCAGAAATTATGGAATTTCCTTTTCAGTAAAAAAAAAAAAAGTTACTCCTTATATTTATATAAATATTTGAATGGGTATCCTTTTTAACAATGTTGAAATCTAACATTGAAATAAATTTTAATAATTTTATTTCAAAATGCAAGCATTTAACCATGCATGTAGTTTCTAAGCGAAAATGATATAAAAAGTAAATAAGAAAATATGCAAGGGTTTTAGACAGACACCCAACTCATTTTTTACATGGTACTAGATACATTCCTTAGAAAACCAGGCAAAAACATTGGGCAAAAAATACATGTGACATATGGTAAATTTGGAAATATGTTCCACAACTTAAAAAAATTGTGCAAGATGAAAAAACGCTAAATATTTTCAAAAAAAAAAAAAAGTTCATTAAAAGTAATAATTTAATCCATGTTACATATTTATAAAACAAAAACAATTCATTTTTATTACAAAAAATAAATAAAATTAGTGTACAGTGAAAATTCAGTCCATAAGTACATATAACAATTTAAACTGAAATTAGGAATAAAAATCAATTTTGCAACATTTCATCACTACTACTAGGCATTTAATTAATAAGGGTACTAAAACTTTTTTAAACTGAAAATTTAACTCAGTGTCACCTTTTTTATTAGTAAAAAATTATCATCAATACAAATTATACTGGAAATTTCACCATCAAATAAAAATTTGAACATTAGCTTTTAGAAGTTTATTGAAGTTATTGCATCCTATGAACTGAACACTTAACACTGAATAATGAAATTCTGTGTTCAAGTTAAAGTAGAATGAGATAAAGAATAAAGTGATAGTTAAATTCGAGTATTCCCCGTAACCACCAGAATACAAAGTAAATAAGCCATGAAGTCAAAAAACTTTAATGAAGTAAACCAGGTCACTAACACGTGTGTGGGCATAAACCGACCGACAAAAAAAATTGGGGGGAAGAGGGAATTCGTGCTAGAACAAAGCATTCGTGTAAAAAAGCATATTTATTCTTGTTGGTAAACTGTGTTATTTCAAAAGCATGTAAAAAAGAAGTTGGGTGTGTGTAATTGAGTGTGTAAAGTTTCGTTTAATATATTTTTAGTAATAAACCAACCATGCATGAAGTTGTGTATGAGTATTCTATGTATTTACTTTCATTTTGAATGAAACATAGCTTGGAATGTCACAATATACTTGCAAATGGATATGATTTTTATTACATATTGTATGACTTTTATTTAAATGAAATTTGGGAATTTGACTGGCTAAATTTTTTAGGGGATTCAATGACTTCAAATATTTAAAAAAAAAAAAAAAAAAAAAAAAAAAAAAAAAAAAAAAAATGATAATTCAAAACAGTATTATAAGTGTTATTATCAAAGTTGTTAAACTTTATTAGTTCATATTTTGATCTCGGTTTTAATTTATAGGAGGATAAATCAATCCCTTACATGACTAACCAACAAAATATTAAAAAACACAAATCTAACATGATATAGCTATTATTGTCTTCATATCTCCATCAATAGAATTTTTATTTAATAAGGAGTAAAGTGAAAAACGTGTTATTCGTATTTGTTACTATAAGTTAAAAGATCCTATGAATTTTAGAATCTGAATAGTGGTCATAATTGTGTTTCAAACTAGATCACAAATGTTGTAGCAGATCTGTCACTGTACTGAATTATGCATTCTCTAACATCAATTGAAATTCAGTATTGTCAGCTATTATATCTATTTCTTAGCATAGTGCCAATCATGAATAATGTTCGTTGCGGTATCCATCTTTGCATTGTCCCAGTCATAGATAATATTAGTAATTGTATCTCTTCTGATGATAAAGCTTATAATAACAATGACTTGTAGTCAGCAAAGCAGGACTGGCTCATGTCTTTTTAAATGGCTTAATTGTCATCTGTTTTGAACTTTATTAAACAAGTTTTAATAATGCAAGCATGCACAGCCTACCAGTGTCTGTGTTTTAGAGATTCTTTTAACCAGGGTGTTTTGCTATATAGTGTAACCTTTGTTAAAATTGGATAAATCTTGTACTTTTTTATATAGAAAAAAATGAACATGAAATAATGTGTGATAGAACTCTGATCCACATGTTATATGCAGTATTCATGTATACCTCTTATACTGTTGCATATTTGTGTGTATATTTGATAATAGCTTTATAATTATGTAATAAAGAATAAAATAATAAAATTTATTGCTAATATTTCTTAGTTTAAAATAGCTCTGATCTGTGAGAACAAAATCTGTGGATAATATTCTTGAATGAGAAGTGCTCAGTTTGCCATGTATTGCATTAATATCTTAAAGAAGTCCTTTATTGAATAAGAATATAAACTTGCTTTTCTGTGGCAAACTTTAATTTTCTGCAGGTTATGAGAACTGGGAAAAGATCAGGTCTCATAAGAGCACGGCTTCTGGGTGCTGCTGCTACAACTGGGCAGGTAATAACATTTCTTGACGCACATTGTGAGTGTACAAAAGGTTGGTTGGAACCTCTGCTGGCACGGATTGCTGAAGACAGGTAAACATTTATTGTTTTTGTGATTACGACTATGCACAGTAAACGCTCATTAATTTGGAGTTTACTGAGTGGAGTTGTGTGTGTGTGTATATATATATATATATATGTCAGATTTTTCATGCTGGCTGAATGGAAAGAAGAACAGATGGCGCTGATACAAATGAATTTTGAAGAAGTCCCAATCTTTATTTTCCTCCATATAAAACCATTTTAGTAGAGCTAGGGAACAATTTCCTAGCTGTCGTAGTCCTGTCTTGGACCATAATTAAATTTTGCACAGTGACCAACATTTTCTGTTGCTCGGATAGACCTGATTCAGTGTTTCGATTGTGACTTTGTCATCTAATTTTAGAGTCACGGCATGTTTTCATTTTTGTTGATGTCATTAAATTTAGAGTAAATAACTTCAGCAAAGTCATTAAAAGTAATAGTTTCCGCGGTGGAGAAGTAGGTAAAGAATTTATCATTTAGACCTTTTTAATTTAATTTGACACATTCTCTTAAATAAAATACTAAAGCCTCATAAGAGCATGGCAACATTCAGAAAATACTAACAATTTATCCTTTTCGCCCACATTCTTATTTTCTCGCCTTTCGTCGAATAGTAAAATATACTTATCTCTGAGCATATCATTATTGGAGCCATAAAGATGGCACGCTAAAATTTATTGTTACTAACAGTTGCAATTTCACTTTTTTCTGTAGACATTTTTGTTTTAGATCTAGTTTGCATACTTGATAGTAGAACACAGCATTGAGATTTCACATTATACCAAAACACGAAATTACATCACACTAATCACGTACCAAAATTTTTAAAGAATTTGCAGAATAATCACTTTTTACTGATTAACCAATTTGAAATGCCGTCGATGGCACACGTTTTACTAATTACATGATACACACACACATCATTAGAAACATTCAGATGTCGTTATAAACACATGATACATGCACACATCACTATAATTTTTTCACATTTCACTGTTGAGATCGATGTCACAGTTTAACGAAGTCACCTCCGTTCAAGAAAAAGAATAAACACAGCACCAGAAGACCTTAGCAGACACCATTACTAGAACCTTGACACCCTTTCATTGCAGTAGATAAGCACACAGTATCCATTTCTTGTTTTCGCAGTTACTGGAAATTGTAGGAATGTCGAAAATCCAGTAATCCAATTGAGGAAACTTTCACCAGGTTGATCCTGTCTGACTTTTACCTGTCATATTTTCAATATGTAGTTGTGTTATTACTAAACAAATTAAAAGACTGTTCCCAATCTTTACTGTGTCTAAACACTGTGTCATCTTTATTTTCACGCATGTGAAACCATCTTAGTATGTATTTATCCAATCAAAATGAATTACAATACTTTCTTATATACACAGATTAACGGGGATACAACGTTATTTTAGAATAAGAGAAAGATGGGCAGAGTAGCATAGCATTGATAATGTGGCCAGAACTAGAAAAAGAATGACATCATTTCTTGCATGCATTATTTATACCAAAGTAGATGCAATTGTAAAGACAAGCTATGATTGCTTAATTTTAGTTACCATTTTAAGGCAATATTACATGATATGGAAAGATCTCGAATTTGGGAGAACAGATGAATTTAGGGGGAGAACATCAAATCTAGAATAGTTATTTTTGAGGTCTCCAATTATTTTTAAAGCAGCTATCGTATTTTGTTATATCTTACATATATATTGTAATTTCTCATGAATTTGAAAGTTTTAGCTAGTTGAAAGTTAAGTTAAAATCTTGAAAATTTCACGCTTCAAAAAAATAAGTACTGTATATTTTCGTGTATAAGTTGAGAATTTTTGGAACTTATGTAAAGTTAAATTTTGGAGATCGGCTTATGTATGGATTTGCTGGTACTTTTCCGTTAATCTGGTGCAAGTGATAAATCACTAAATATTGCATTTTAATTTTTACTTCCTTGTATGAAGTAGAGGACATATCATAATCACCAAAAATTCTGGGTATCATATTTCAGCAAAAATATCAATTTTCACCACTCTCGAATGCAATTTAATGATGTTTCTGCATGACATATGTATATAATGACAAAATAAAGAACTCTTTTTTTTTTTTTTTTTTTTTTGGGCCAAACAAACTATAAAACTGATTTAAAGTGTATTCAGAAGAGTTTTATTCTTTATGTACGTATGTATCTCACATAATTTAGAAATGAGTAGCCTTAGAATGTTGAAATTTTGTATATAGGACTGCTATAACATGTAGTTGTGCACCTCCCTTTTTGGTTGCAATCGGCCACACCAAAAGTACACACATACCCATTTTGTTACTCATCTCAGTGAGCTAAGTTTCTTTTATTCTTATATGATAGTAAATTGAACATTATTTGCTTTAAAAATGATTGAATTATGTTGTTCTTATCTTATGTTGAACAACAACTGCATCAGAAGCATGTTTTCTTTTGTTGTCGACCCAAAGAAACCTCAAAGTGACTACAAGAGATTTGGTTTTAGATCTCCCCCTTTCCGCGACCACAGTTTAATGGTTTGAGGAGGAATCGTGACAAATGGTCACACCAAGCTGCATATCTTTCAAGGAGGTTATGTAACTGCTCAGAGATATGTGGGTGAGGTATTGGAACCCCAAATTAGACTGTTTTAGGGTGCTGTTCTCCCAGAGTTTTTGCTAATGGCTGACAATGCTCGGCCTCATCAAGCATATGTGGTGTCAGAGTACTTGCAAACTGCAGATATCACTCTAATGGATTGGCCACCTTACTCACCCAACTTGAACCTGATTGAGATGTGTGAGATGCCTTAGGGTGCTGAATTTCTCGCCAGACCCTCTAGGTGCTGAAAAGTGCACGTTTAGAAGAGTAGTGTGTAATTCCATGAGACTTGATTAACACTTTGGTAACATCTATGAAATCAAGATGGGAAGTATGCATATCTGTCTGAGGTGACCATATGCATATTAAAGAAAAAATTTTCACAAGAAGCAACTTAATTTTTCCATCATTTTCTAGTTTCTGTAAATTTGGTTTTTAAAATAATTAACTGCTAAAAGTTGTAATTTATGTTATCTAATGCTTTTGTATAAATTACTATTAATTTTACATTAAGTATCGGTTAAATTTTATTTCTGTCATTATCCTTTAATTTTAATTACCAGTGTACAATCTATTTTATTAGCTGCAGTTTTAAGTTTATACTTAAAATCCAAATTGTTGTAAATGTAGTAGTTGTGAAGTTTTGAGATTACGTAATTTAATAAATATAAAAGAGAGTTATGAAAATCGTGTTATGTCTTATTGTGTTTCAATGACATGCCATGAATGAACTGACTTGAAGTATATTTAAAAGAAATTATCATACCTAATCATGAAACACCTTTTAAGGACTGTAGGTTAAAATAATTAATCATATTCCTTAAAATTCAGAATTTTGTTTTTTAAGTTTTTTAAGTTTTAAGTTTTTTTTAATTTCTTAAGTTTTAATAGTATTGTTCAAATTATAATTCTCGCTTTTTTTTCTAGAACTCGAGTTGTATGCCCAATAATTGATGTAATAAGTGATGAAACTTTTGAGTATGTTCCTGCCTCTGATATGACATGGGGTGGTTTTAATTGGAAGCTTAATTTTCGATGGTATAGAGTTCCTCAACGAGACGTTGATCGTAGAGGTGGAGATAGAACTTTACCACTGAGGTAAAACTAATTATCTATAATTAATATCAAAACTATTTTGTCTCAAAAATAAATTCAGTCTGTTGTAATAATTGTAATGGTATTTATATTCTGTTTATTCAAATGTGTGTTAAAAAACCTATATAGTATAATTGTAATATAAATTTTAATTTTAGAATAACTTTGGTAAATGAATTTTAAATACTGTGATAATGTTTTGAATGTCTATATTTAAATTAACCTGCTAAAAAATAATATTTATGTTAAGAATAACAATTATATATTTAGAACTCCAACAATGGCTGGTGGCCTGTTCTCTATTGATCGAGACTTTTTTGAAGAACTTGGTAAATATGATCAAGGAATGGACATTTGGGGAGGTGAAAATTTGGAACTTTCATTCAGAGTGAGAATCTATTTGATTATCAATTATAAGATTACAAATTCACTATTATATGTGGATATTTTCTATTATAAAACAGTGTGTACCAAACAGTTTTCTGCAGGAAGATATATGGGCCATTATTCCCTGTTGACCTGTATTAAATGTGTAATTTGTATCTCCTATAATAATGCTTTTGAATTAAGTATTGTTAGTTAGAAGTTTGCAAAGTGTGACATTCGATATGTTCTTCATTTATTAAAATAACAAACAAAAGAGATAAATATCTAATATTAAGAAGCATTTTACCATAGTTTATTTGAACTAATAAAGTATGTTTTTTCTTTGGAAGTATCAAGTTTGTACATATATCTTTCTAGCGAAAACTCTGTGCTGATAGAGGAAAAGATCCTTATGTTTTATTACATTATTTTAGAGAATCAGAAACTTTGTTACTGTTATTTCATATTCTTTTTCTCTCTTTTATCCCCTTGGCATTTTTACAGCACATAGCAAGGTTGCCATGCTACCTGGAAAACTGGAAAATGGTCGGGGAATTTGAAAATTGACCAAAAAATTCAGGGAAAAGTCAGAGAATTTAAATATTTTAGTCAAAATCTGGAAAAGTCTGGGAATTTCAAGTGTCGATCCCTCCCCCCACCCTCCCAAGAAAGCGAGTTTTGCATTGACATTGGAAATAATCATGTTTTTGGAGAATTGTGTATCGCATGAGCATCATTCGGGCAGCTGGCATACAGCCAATTTTCGCAGCTCCAATTAGGTTGTCTTTTAGAAAGGCAAAGCAAGTTTCCAGCAACTTAGGTTTCCAGTAACCTCGAGAATTGCATGCGCATATGCACTGTATGTTGAACTAAACAAAATACTTATTCTTGTATAAAACAAAATAGGTTTAATCCTAGTATATGGTATTATGGATATTAGAATTAAAGAATATATATTGTTAAGGAGGAAGATTCATTCCAAAATAGAGGAAAACAGCTGCACATGCACGAAATATCTTTCGCCAAAGCTCGACCAAAGAACGTCTATGTAAAGAAGGAAAGGCTCTCTCTGTAGAACGGTGTTTGAGACACCAGGGTGCCTGAGCCAAGGCTCTACCCCTTGTAGAACAGTTTGATCATTTTGAAAGAGGATATAGAATAACCGAAAGATAAATCAAATAGGTTTTTTTTAAAATAAATTTGTTAAGGTTAGATAGGAATACTTGTTAACATATTAATAACAATGGAGTTGCTTTCTAAATTAGTGCAAGCAGAAAAGTCGAGGAACTGGTGACTGTGACAAGAATGAGGTAGTGCAAACATAGACAAATTGAATCCATTAAGAATTATCAAATACTAAGACATGAACTTGGAATAATTATATACATATACCTATAAAATACACAAAAGTGAGAACACAGACAGAAAATTTGAAGTGTAGCACATAAGAGGAATGAAAATAAATACATAAATAAACACATTTCTCAAATTATTAGAGTTGCATCCATACATTTAGTTGGGCCATAGGCCTATCCATATTTTCCAAACTGTTATAGTCGTAATCACAGATTTTAATACTGGGATTATCAATATTTTGCTGCCTTTCATGAAATTTTTCGGCTAAGTTATAATAATGAGTGCGCAATAACTCAATGCCTAACTCTTCGTGTATTCTATTATTCCTTACATACCATTCAGCATTTACAATTTGTTATAGAACAGTATTTTGGCAGACTTGCAATCTTTTCCTATTAGTTTTCTTGGTATATGCCCAAACTGGACTTGCATTACACAAAAGTGGACATAAAATGGGCTTGTAAATGAGTAAGTTGTTGTCAATAGAAAATATACTGTTTCGAGCAATTGAGGGGTATAGTTTGGCTTTGTGAACTCGAAACTTCTGGATAATAGATGTAATGTGTGGGGATCATATAAGTCATTTATTGAGGATCACCCCAAGATAAGGGATGTTTGGCCCAAGGAATATCAATGCCATTGAACTTCAGGTTTTTCTTGCAGTTGGCCTTCTTCAT
This sequence comes from Stegodyphus dumicola, assembly GCF_044657685.1. Classification (NCBI taxonomy): domain Eukaryota; kingdom Metazoa; phylum Arthropoda; class Arachnida; order Araneae; family Eresidae; genus Stegodyphus; species Stegodyphus dumicola. The sequence continues at coordinate 211,828,554 of NC_140773.1, read as the reverse complement.
AAACATAATAGCTGTTGTTTTTCCACGTTGACGAGGATCTTCCACTTGGAGAGCCAAGTCTGTAGTGTGTAATTTTTAGTCATTGTATAACTGGACTTGGAAATGCACTTTGTGCGAGGACCACTGTGTCGTCTGCATACATAGCTAATGCTGTGTCGTGTGTGGAAGGTATGTCATTCACATAAATATTAAATGGTGTAGGTCCGAGCAAAGATTCTTGTGGGACGCTAGCCATGATGACATGGCTTGTGGAATTTGTGCCAGAGACATGAACAACAATGTGTCTACCTGTTAGGTAGGAATTAATAATGTTTATGATGTAGCCCGGGAAGCCTAGGATGTGTAATTTGTAAGTGAGGCCATCCAGCCAAACTTGGATCAAAAGCCTTGGCAATGTCGAGGAACAAACCACCAGTCACTTTCCAGTTAGCCATTCCCTCTGCAATAGTTTCTACCAGTCGGTAGAGTTGGTTGGTCGTGGAGAGATGTCGTCTGAACTCGAATTGATGCGGAATAATAACATTGTTGGAGTCCAGAAATTCGTTGATTCTTTTGAGTATAATAGCTTCACATATTTTGCTTACTGAAAATAATAGGCTTATTGGTCTATAAGATCCAGGTTCCGACGCAGGTTTACCAGGCTTGAGGATGTATAATCTTAGCTGTTTTCCATTGCCGGGGAAAGTATTTCCAGGGGAGGATAATATTGCAGATTTTAGTTGGAAAGGCTCCATAGATGTAACGTAAACCAGTTTGTCTTCTATGCCTCTAGAAAAAAGAGGGAAAATTAGGCAAAGGATTTGGTGATGGAACCTGTTGGCGAGAATTTCCTCCTCTGGTGATCTACTGGACCTGGCCGAGATTTTCCTCCTCCGTGACGTGTACAGGAAATTGAGGAACACTGGTTTAGATGAATAAGAAAATTAGGTGAAGTTTTGCTTTCACTGGCTGTTGAACTTGCATTATCTGTATTGCAGTTTGATGTCTGCGTTTATATCCGTTAATATGGAGGGGAAAAGAATGGAGTCGCACAGCTTTAAACTCTTGATAAACGTGACCGTAGAACCTGTTCGAACTTCGACATCAGCTCGGAGCTTTGGCGCTTTTTGGTGACAGATATTTTATGCATGCGCAGCTGTTTTCCTTTTTATTCAAAGGCAGCCACTCCTGCTGCTGCAAAGTTTTCCTTCCTAACAATACATATTCTTTCGCTTGAAGTCGGTGTCGACGTTCGAAGGTCACGTTATCAAGAGTTTATAAAATGAATATTGTTTAAATTTTTTTTTTTTTAACTTTAAAGGAAAAGAAAATACTTTTTCGCGCAAGTCAATTGAATTAATAGATTAGTTATTTTGAGCACCCTCAAAAAAAAACTATGAAATTCCGTGTTTAAATTATTGCAAAAAATCAAAAAAGAAACTTTTTGTCAAAGAACGGGAGGAACACGTGTTAAGAAGAAACGTTTTGTCAAAGAAACTACGAAACTAGAAGTGTTTTGTCAAAGAACATTTCTTCTTAACACGTGTTCCTCAATTTCCTGCATACATCGTGGAGAGGAAAATTCTGGCTGCCAGGTTCCATCGCCCAATCCCTTGGCGAATTTTTTCTTCGCTTTCTAGCAGCATAATAGCATTACATCTATGGAACCTTTACTTCTTTACAGAGATGTACTTTGGTTAGAATAACCTCCATGTATGGTACACATGGGATTTGGTGACATTATGATGAGCAGTAAACGGGTCATTTTGGTATTGGCAACAATTTTCAAAATAGTGCCAAGGCCATAGCAGGATTTTATCGCAAAATTTTTTAAACCTTTTTTTTCCTTTTTAGCATGTGGTATACAAGGGATTTGGCGACATTATGATCACCAGTAAACGGGTCATTTTGGTGTTGGAGACAATTTTCGAAATTGTATCAAGGCCTTACCATATACTAAGATTTTACCGCAAATTCTTTTAAACCTTTTCTTTTTATTAAATGCCTTATTTGTCATTTTACAGTAAAATAAAAAATAGTAATTGGTCATCTAGGTTAACCATTTTGTATAACTATATTCGTTAACATATCGTTGATTATTCTAATTCAATTTTTAAGTAATTATCTTTATTCAATTTTTAAGTAATTATTTTTATAGTATTCGTATCATTTAAAGTTGCTTTTTTCCTCTAAATTTATTTATTATTAGTAAATAATACTTTCAAATTTCAGGAAATGTTTTCTGCCATAATCATGAAATTAATTCTAGCAGTATGATGACATACCATCACGGAATTTAATGCATATATTTTTTCCTTATGTATGCTGCTAAATAAATGTAAAATACCTGAATTTATTTCTAAATATCATTAAATAGATTACTTTCTTTCATTTAGCTACAAAATGTCTGAAAAAAAAAATTTTTTTAAATCCATATTGGGCAGTTTCTAAGTGGCAGATTCTATTCTTCAGTGGAGAAAACAACTCCTATTATATTTATAATAGTAATGCTTATTATTATATAATAAGCATTACTATTATGCTTTTTTTATTTATAAGTATAATAGAAAGTGATATGTTATTGGCAAATTTTTGTGTTTTCAAGTAATACCATAATTAATTAACCTCTTAGCACAGCCAACATGCATTACGCGGATAGACCTGGAAAACCTGGAAGAGTCAGGGATTTTCCTTCTCCTGTTTAAGTGGCAACTCTGACATAGCTTCCAGTTTAGAAAACATTACAATAGAGAAATAAATATGCAAATAATAAAACAAGAAAATCTCAAAGGTTTCATATTTTAAATTATGCCCAAAGGGGCACTTTTTAACATTTTGTGCATTACCTTTATTTATTAAATACCATGTTCTTCACACTTAAACCATAAAATTTCAATTCAACAGCAATATTGCAAAATAATTTTATCTATATAGTGTATTTTTAGAATTTCTGATACACAGTCTCACGTGCTGGAGATAAAAATGTTTTTTCTGTACAATGTTGCCATTACTTTCTTTGAAACCCAGAGCTTGTTAGTCAGCAATTCATTCAAGTTTTGCAAAATATGAAATCGATAATAAAACAAATTCAAAATTTCAAATTTGGGCTTCCAGATGCCCCATATTCGCAGTAGGATTACATCATTCAAAATTGGATTGCTCTAGGTTTATCACAGTGCAAGAAGCATACATACATCTGTGCAGATTCTTCATTATTTAATTTCTTCAAATATAATAAAGGGCAATAATATTTGGTGACAACAGTTTGAAAAGTGATACAGCTTTTTAAAGATTTCAACGCAAAATGCCAAAATGAAAACAATGAGACAAAAGCCCCTTTGTACTAATTATTAGGTTTACTAAGTAACTGTAATTTGCCTAATAATAGTCATAATGTGAAGTTTAATTGTGAAACATATTAATCTTGATTAAACTAAATTCAGGCTATTGGAATAAGTAAACATTATAGCAAAAATAATTTTTTCACCAAAGTCTTGAAAACAAAGTAGTTGGCTGGCCCTATGGTATGAAAAGTGTATGAAGTCATTTTTTTTTTTCCAGTCTGTTTTTTTTTTTTTTTTTTTTATAGTTATCTGTCATAATAATGCTTAGGCATTTGAACTTCACTGATTAAAAGAAAAGTGTAAAAGTTTTTCTGAGCAGTTTACTTCAATGCTAGCTATTGCATCAATAATATTGTTTTGAATTACAAGTGATGCAATCTTTATATTCTAATTGAATAATGAGTTATGTCTTTTTATGTTGAAACTCCAAATGATTTGTAAATACACAATTATGTTTCTTAATAAGTAAAACTATGTAAATTAATCTTTTAAAAACAAATCTGTTGTGTAAAAGCAGCACTTTTCTACATACATGGCATGGCATTTAGTTTTAATTGTTAACAAGTTAGCATTATAAATATCTATTATCATTGTACATGATAATCATTTACATAGAGGTGTTAAAGCAATAAGCAGTGGTCCTCTTCATTCCAGAAAATGGTTCTAAAAATTTGTCTGGCAGATTTCTGGATTCTAAACTTGTAGAGTGATCTAGTGTTTTCACACCATGATCTTGTGTTTCATTTCTGTGTCGAAGCGATGAAGTCATATTTCATCGTCTTTTATCAGCTATGAATAATTTTTTTTTTATCAGCAGTTATCATGGAGAGTTGTTTGTTCTTGGGAATGTTCATCTCAGTTTATCTTTATTTCTTGAGTCAACATTCTGCATCCCCATCTAGCACAGATTTTCAACATACTCAACTTTTCATGCAGGATTTGTTATATTAATTGAGTAGTCATATCGATTGAATAGCCTGTTTCCATATCGGTCTGAGAAACTGTTACTTATTTATAGTCCACTACATATTCTTTAATTTTAGCACACATTTCTTCAGTGGTCAAACCCACATTGCAGCCTGGTCTAGGATCATTTTCCTTGGGGTTGATGCTATCTATATCTAAGTATGGCAGTCTGTATTTTGATGGTGATATGGGAAGATTTATCACCAGAGACTGCAAACATTTGTTCATTAATATTTTTAAATTATTGAAGAAATCTTATTGAACTATGATTTATAATATTTTTTCATAAAAAGAAAAGAAATCCATTTGGGCCATAGAATAGATGTTACGGCCTTCATTATTTTATTAAGACAATTATTCTTTCCCTAAAACATGTAGTGTATTGAGTATTAAAAAATACAGTGATAAAGAGGGGAAAAAAAGGCTTTTAATGAGTTATTTTATTAGCTAAACAAATATCACATTTATTAAATTTAAATGTTTAATGGGAGGACGGAAAGAGAGGTAAGGAAAACATTCTCAGATTTTAATCCATCATCTTATGTAGGAGCATTTGATATTTTTTTATTTTTTATAATATAACATGGGGAAAGTCTTGATTTTTAATTTCAGCACTAAATAAAATATCTTCATACTGAAGAAACAATTATTTATTAGCATAACTGTGTATAATGATTAATTTTTCTCTAGCCTTTTTCCTTGACGTATATCTCAAACGGAAACATTCTACATCACAATGTTGATTTTACAAATTCTGAATAATGTATATTCCTAATACTAACCCAGCACATCATTATTTATTATATTTTGCTTTTATCAGGGTATGACTATCAACGCATGACAGTAGGCCAAAAGATTACATCTTGTGCTGTTTCACTGAAGAATAACTGATTTTTTATTTAGGGAAAAACTGGACTGGTGCCAGAGCTGGGGGCAGAATTAAGGAAAGCACATTTTTTAGAATTAGAAAGATTGAGCAACAGAATTAAGGAATGGCAAAATCTTTAGAATTTAGGGAAGAGACATAAGATAGGGGCAATGAAGTAATTTAGAATTTAGGTGAGTACTTGGCAGCAGAATTTAAAACCCACAGATATTGGACTGGGCAGCAAAATGCCTAGTGCAGGCCCTGTATAAGCATATGTGGGAGTTTATTTATTCGGGACTGAGATAAACTTTAAGGATGTGCGGGAAATATGCATTATAATGAATAACTAAATTAATGTAATTCTGCCTGAACTTCGTTAGCATGCAATAGAAGCAAGACAAAATTTAGTGGAATATATCTTTAGTCACCAGTCTCATGATAAATCGCTAGTAGTGTATAGCAGAGGGTAGCTAAGCTTTATGATGATAGCTGCAAATTTACAGGTTTTCAGATATTGCAAGCAAAAATTAAAATTTTCCATTTAATAGAATTTGGGGAGAAATGGAGAGATATAGAAATAAATGTTGATATAACAGAAGTTTTCATTGTGACGACAATACCACAATCATCTGTCAACTAATTGATGGCGAAAAGTAGAATGGTACTAAATCCAGAAAATGTTGCTACCAGTAGTGAAAGAAGTGACAGAGAGGTTACTGAGAACAAAAAATTGGGTGTGGTGGGAATTCTCAACATTGCAGTTATAGGATTTAAATAATAGAACTTTGTAATGAACAAGTTATGTCTATCTAAAGAATTAAAGAGAAAGTATTAGCACAAGAAATGAAGCTACTTAAACAACTTGCATTGAAAGAAACATTTAACAAAGCAAGCAAACAAATAATTGAACTTTTTCTATAAATTTTGATTTTTTTACTTTATTATTTTATATTTTTACATTCATGATTTCAACATGTCATCTTACTAGATTTAAACTGATGATTTAATATCCAGAAAAAATTCCTAATCTGAAATTGCCAAAGGCATGATGAGTCCACATTTCAGACTTTGTACTGTAGTAGAGTGAATCAATCTGATTGTCAGTAACTATAAACTTTTTAAAGTATATCAGTTTCTTATGTACTCATAAATGAACTTAAAGAGAAGAAAATACATTACTTTTTTTTTTGTGAAAAATTGTGTAAAAGGGTTATTTGTTTTATAAATTTGCATTTTTGTTTAATATTTATTTGTTGATTGTGATATGAATATTTTATTTTGACTTACAGATATGGATGTGTGGGGGAACTTTAGAAATAGTAACTTGCTCCCATGTTGGGCATGTGTTTCGTAAATCTACTCCGTATACATTTCCCGGTGGAACAAGCAAAATTGTTAACCATAACAATGCAAGACTTGCAGAAGTTTGGTTAGATGAATGGAAAGACTTCTATTATGCTATAAATCCTGGTATAAATTTCTGGCTTTTTATAATTTTAAAACAATAATCATAATTTTCAAAATATGAAATCAACTAGAAACAGGCATAGAAATTTAATTAAAATCCATAAAATGAATCTTTTTTGTGCATAGGTATAAATTATTCATATGTCAAAGGTATTTTAATGTATTTATGCCATTGTATCAAGTTTTATGAATGTAAACTAAATCTGCATGTATGTGTATGTTCGCGTCAGAGAAATGTGGTAAGGATATTTTGTCAAGCTGTAACTCATTAACACTTTAGTAATAAGGTACACTTCTGGCATTGTAATTAAAGCTAATGCTGTCAATAGAGAGCAGTTTGTGTCTTGTGTTAAGTAATCACATTGCAATATGTAATCAGTAAAATGCTTTGATGTCTCTAGAAAAAGAAAACAGGGATCAGTGGCTCAAAAATGTTTGTCCTCATGGCCTGATGATTATTTCACCTGTTCTCTTTTTATTATTAAACAGCAATTTCTGCATAGTTATTAATTTGTCTTATTAAGAATTAGGTATTAGCATGTGTAGTATGGTTAAATAAGAAAATTCCTTTTTTATTAAAAAAAACATTGTGAGTTTAGAACTTTTAATGCTGAAATTCATGAACATTTTATTCATATTTAATGTATTTCAATATACATATGTCCACTCCGAACTCACACTGAACTAAACAACTGAGAAACAGATGCTTTCTCTGGTCTTATAGTCAGCCCCCCCCCCCGGTGGCCAAGAAATCTCTAGTAAGACAAAAATAGACTTCTCAGTATATTTTTCTATAATTATATGTGACTGTGCTACTATTATATGTAAATGAGCTTTTACATTGTTTGAATTTAAACGCACACACACACAAAGATAAATTCAATTATTTGCTATTTCAGTAATATAGGAAGTAAATTATTTTTTAGGTCCTTGAATATATAATGTTATGAATTTTGTGTTTATGTAAATAATTTTAGTGAAATTTTACATGAAATTGCAGTATTTTTTGTATAATATAACATAAAATGCTTGAAAGAAATGAAGCCATGTTGGGAAAATAAGAGGGCAAGTCTATTTAAACATTGTGGTAAATGGCTATCTCGCTGAAATGGTGAGATAGTGTCAAGCAGGTGATGGTTTTGGTGATTAATTTTTGTTTTGCTAGAGATTTCTTGGCTGCCGGGGGGGGGTGACTATAAGACCAGAGAAAGCATCTGTTTCTCAGTTGTTTAGTTCATTGTGAGTTCGGAGTATTTCGAGGGACCTTTGTGGAGCTTCGCCTTTTTAGATTCGCTTTGCATTGCACTGTGTTTAATGTTCTTAGTAGTTCTGTTGATGTTAGTTGTTCTCTGTGATACCGAGAAAAGCTGTATGAGTATTTTTGTGGAAAGTTATAAGGCTGTAATGTATTTCTTTTGGTAAACTAAATTTTATTAAGCTGTCATCAGTTCTGTATGTTTTCAATCAATTCCAAACCTGCATGCAAACAGAGCAATATATAGAATGCGGTAACTTAGTTATTTTTTAAAACTATATTTTAGGTGCTAGACAAGCTGATATTGGGGATTTGTCTGAGAGAAAACAACTTCGGAAAAATTTAAAGTGCAAAAGTTTTCGTTGGTATTTGGAAAATATCTACCCAGAATCACAGATGCCACTTGATTATTATTATCTTGGTGAAGTAAGTTAATATATTTTTGATTTTAATATGATTTATGTGATATTTATTTGTGTTTGATTACCTATGTATGTGTTATGGGATAATAGCTTTTAATTATTTTTAGAAAACAAATATTGAATGAATATGTTCCTGTGATTTCTAAATACTGAACAAACCATTTAAATCTGAATTAATTTTTACCTTTAGAGCTGATTTTTTTCGAGATATCTGTAGGAAAAATCCTCTAATCCATTTCTTCATTGGTGCATAATATTCTTATTTATTTTTTCAGCCTTTTGTTGTGTTCTTTTTACCTTTAAAATTATCACAGTTATCATATAATGTCTGTAAATGTGATTTTATTTCAATGAATATAATATTTCATATTAATATTTATTCATTCTTCAAAAATTCTGAAACTTATATACCAATCATATTACTCTCCATTAATGTAACTTTTTCATCCACCATAAGTAAAATATTTAACAGTAATGTTTATTCATTATTTAAAATTGCAATCATGTATAACACTTTAAATATAGGTATGTGATTTCACTTTTCTGTTGGCCTATTCCTTATTGTTCTAGCAGATTCATTTTTATTGCATAATTTTGTTACATATGTCTGTCGCAAAGATTTATTTTTGCAAAATCAGCTGTATTGGTGTTAAAAATTATCATTTACGTGCCTAAAAATTACTAATTTTTTGAAAAATTGTTAAATAAGAACGGATATTCCATATTTGGGATAGTACATAATATCATAATGCATAAATGCAAACTAAAAAATTGAATATAAATACCTACATCTCAAAATTATATCAGGAAATAAATAAAGGTGACATAATGCACGAAAAGGAAATTTTAGGAAAAGTGAATATCTTGGAAGAAAAAGTGGATTTTTGCATTAATGTAGAGAATACCGTCTTTAACTTGTAGCATATTGTAATGCAATTTCATGTTCTTAATAAAGTGTTTAATTAGAACTTGGGGAAGAAATACCTGTCCTCCATTAAGATATGAATCCTCTAAAATGAAAAATTCTCTTGCAACAGCTCTTACTGTAATGTCCCATATGTCTTGCATGAAGTTAGAGTCAAAATTATCTGGCCAGTTTGCCTACTTTGGCTTCTAGAAATTTGTCAGCCATTTTGTTGAATGCTAATAGGTTTTATCATTAAAAAAAGGGACGACTTAAATTTGCTTATTGCAGAATGATGGAAAAATTGCTATTGTGAACCATATTTGTAAAACACACAAACATGAAAGGAAAATATACATAGGATAACAGCAATGGTTAGCAGATCATATAATAGTATCTTTTAGTTATTTGTATCTGTAAACACTTTGTAATCTAATTGAATATAATTCAGATTGTACACATATTGTTAAATCTCTTCATAATAATAAACTGCTCACTTGTAAAAAGTTAATCGAGTGGCTAGCCATTAATCTTCTGTTTCACATTGACTTCTATTGAAATACTATAGTAATGTAAGAAACAGCAGGCACTCCCCGATGTGAGGAAGAAACAGGTAGAGAAAGAGGATGTGCATGTGTGTTTGAGAGACAAAATTTTGAATATGCATTTAATTTACGTACTGAAGAGAACTTATTCTGTAGCTGAAAATGCTTGAAAATACAGATAAATATTTATTAGTATAATTAAGACACAATAACACGCCGAACAAATACTAATTCGGAAGTCAAACAACAAGTATCAGCGTTATGTTTTCAAATTTTTGCAGGACTAGTTTCGATGGTTTTACCGAACCACCATCGTCAGCTGCAAAAGCGCAAATGAACGAGATGGGATATAATGATCAGATAAGATAAGAAAGCCTGGACGAAAATAAGCTAGTAGCGCCATCTGTTGGTGAAACCACAACTAAAACATAGTTTCTTTAAAGGCCGAAGGCAAAGATGGAATGGAATTAGGATTGTTAACTAGAACAGAAAGATTTTTTTGAATGTGAAATGCCTCTAGAAATCCAATTCTCCAATGGAAAATGTTTTTTTAATAATTTTGGCAGCAGAAAAACTGAAAGTATGATTTTCGGGCCAACAATGTTGGGCAAAAGAAGACTTCTGTGTTTCCTTTTTTCTAACATATGCCTTGTGTTCCTTGACCTGAAATTTTAAGGCTCTCTTAGTTTGGCCAATGTAAATTAAACCACACTGGCAAGGAATCCTAGAAATACCCCAGGAATTCATATCTGGAATGGGGTCCTTGAGTGTGGAACTAGGAATTTTATTGATTACCTTCAAACAGGGTAAAAGTATCGTCTACATAGCGGAACCATACCGCGAAGTTTAAAATTTCAAACAATTTTGATTCATAATAATGCATGTAGATATCAGCCAGGATGTGACTGAGGGGGCTTCCCATGGCTAATCCCTCAGTTTGCTTGTAATATTTATTTTGGAAAACAAAATGTGTTTGTTTCAAACAGAGTTGAGTGAGAGAAATTCTCTCACGGTCACTTCTTCACTTCTCTTCATTCTGGTCATACATAACACTTCCAACTTCAGTACTACGATTTACCGTAAAATTTCATCGGTTTGCCTTCCACCACACTTTAAATCATGTCATCCGACTAAACAAAAGTTAGCTTCATTTTATTCCTATGTTTTCTGTGCTCTTCAAGTTTGCTCCTCCAAACTATCCCTTGATGAGGAACTAAATTATTTAAAAGCAATAGCTGTTGACAGGGGCTTTTCCCCCAACATTATTAATCAAGCAGTTAAAAAATTCTCATCTCAACACACTAAAAGTTACTTTTGTTTTAGGAGATTATAAAAATTCTGTTGTCATTTCCTTCTTTCCATCAATTAGCTATAAAGTTGCTCATATTTTGCAGAAATTTAATTTTCGGGTCATTTATTCTCCCATCAATAAAATTCCTAGTTCCATATTAAAGGACCCAATTCCAGATATGAATTCCTGGGGTATTTCTAGGATTCCTTGCCAGTGTGGTTTAATTTACATTGGCCAAACTTAAGAGAGACTTAAAATTTCACGTCAAGGAACATAAGGCATATGTTAGAAAAAAGGAAACACAGAAGTCTTCTGTTGCCCAACATTGTTGGCCCGAAAATCACACTTTCAGTTTTTCTGCTGCAAAATTATTAAAAAAACATCTAGAGGCATTTCACATTCAAAAAAATCTTTCTGTTCTAGTTAACGATCCTAATTCCATTCCATCTTTGCCTTCAGCCTTTAAAGAAATTATGTTTTAGTTGTGGTTTCACCAACAGATAGCGCTACTAGCTTATTTTCGTCCAGGCTTTCTTATCTTATCTGATCATTATATTCTATCTCGTTCATTTGTGCTTTTGCAGCTGACGATGGTGGTTCAGTAAAACCATCGAAACTAGCCCTGTGAAAATTTGAAGATATTTCTCTGATATTTGTTGTTTGACTTCTGAATTAGTTATTACAGTCAAAAGTCGTTAATCCGGACTCGTCGGGACTTCGGCGATTCCGGATTATAGATCATCAATTTTAATCTGGTAAGATGGCATGCAGAAATTATAAAATTAAAAATATGAAACCATAATTTATGAAATAAAGATCAGTTATGATCTAAAGAGTACCAAAATTTACAAAAAAAAAGCTTAATATTTATTTGTTTACTTTATTAAACATTTCTTTCAATGTAAGTTGTTTAAGTTGCTTCGTTTTATGTGATAATACTTTCTCTTTAATTCTATAAACAGACATAATTTCTTCTTCAGTTACAAAGTTCCGCTGTTCAAGTCCTATAAATTGCTGTGTCGAGAATACCGACTAATTTGTCAATCGAAATTTTTTCGTTTTCAATAACCTCTGTGTCACTTTCTTCACTATCGGAAGCGAATTATAATGAGGAGGAATTCGATTTAAATCATATCAAAGACGGAGTACATCGAGATGAAATACTACATTTAGTAAGGAATTATAAGCCAAATAAATTAAAAACATCTGTCCTGAAGATAAGGATAGTGCCGACAGATCAACTTCCAATTGATAGCGCGTCCGCCGCGGCGTTAAAGATAAGCAAAGTTTAGATAAATAAACGTTAAAGTTTAGATAAACAAAGGATATGCCTTTATCCATTTTTTGCAGCAATTCCACTTTTTGATTAATGAACTTCGAAATATACTTTCGCTTTGTAAATCCTTTACATATTAGGAAATATATATCAGAAATTCTATTTGACATAATCGAAAGTTCAAGCTTACTTTTATAAAATTGCTCTAACAGTTTGCAAAAAATAATAAGCCGGATCCAATTCGAAGATTAAGGAATAACGCAATCTGCAACATTAACTGAAATAGATAATTTTAGCTTAGCTTAAAACGTCCGTTATACATTAAACGCGCACTCGTAAACGTGTATTTTGCGCACGCACACAAATATATTCGCAGCCGTAAAGGTCTTACGCGCATGCGTCAATATGACGCATGCGCAGAAAGTTTGTAGCTTTGAGGTCCGGATTATAGATCATTCTGGATTATGGGTGTCCGAATTAACGACTTTTGACTGTAGTATTATTGTAGTATATTGTTAATTATATTAATTGTTTGTTTGACCTCATTTGTTTCATTTCTTTCTTTAATTGACCATTTGATTTACCATGGACAGTTCCCTAATATATCAGTAGTTGTATATATTGTTATATTGTCTACTACTGAGCTAGGTTTGTAATTATCATCAAATTTTTGTAATGTACTAAGTGATACTAATTAGGTTTACATTTTAAAATGCATAAAACTTACTCATGAAATATTTAAAAAATCATAAAAGCTAATGAAAATAGCTCTGTGAAACATGCGAGTACTAAAATTTCTTTGATGCCAAATATTATTAGTTTTACATTAGCTTTGAAAAACATAATTATCAAATTATCCTGAAAGTAAAATTTTTATGCCTCTTTAAAATAGCCTTGATAAACTAAAGCTGTCTTTTATGCTTAGAATGTAAAAGGAAAAATTATTTTATCTTATAACATACAGATTAAAAGAAAGCATATTTATACTTTTACCTCAAGTTAATGTATTTATATGAAATAATTAGTTATATTTCTTGTAAAATATCTATAGGCATGTGGTGATCTAATATGGAAGCTCATTTTTTTAGTCTTGTAGCTCTGTTAAAAAATGCTATTTGTTTTACATTTAGGCCATTAAAGTACTAGCATTTAAAAAAAATATTGAAAAGTTTTCATAATTGAAATACAAATGTGATTTTAACTTGGTTAAAACTTTCGTGTATGAAAAACTAATGAATTGTTATATATGATAAAGCAGTAGAAAAAAAAAAAAAAATATTTTTGCATTTCAGAAAGCAACATTTTAAAAACAATAAACTATAACTTTCTCCAGAAACTGAAGATAAAAACATGTGTAATTGAACTTTCATAAGTATATCTGATGAAGGCTAGGGAAAACAAATAATTAAAAGACTTACCTGAGCAAATTATATGTATATGTGTGTGTGTATGTATACTTATGTATTTAATGTTTCAAGTAATGTGAAACAAAATTTCTTTAATGTTTCATAAATCCTTGGCTTTTATATGGAAGAAAAAGGTTGGTAAATTGTTTTACATAAATGTTTGCCACAGTTTTTTTATTACTTTTTTTTATCTTTAATGGAAACTAATTACATCATATAATTACCCCAGATTAAGAATGCTGAAACTGCAAATTGTCTTGATACCTTTGGGCGGAAAAGTGGTGAAAATGTAGCTATGGGTTCTTGTCATGGATTAGGTGGAAACCAGGTAATTTTATTTTACTTTCTTGTCAAAAAAGTGAATTGTAATAATTCGTGTCCATACTTTCATTCTCTTGTAACAGGACTTTTTAGCAATATTGAGAAATTACTTTTAAAATTTCATTTTAAGTAACTGCCTTTCTATAGTTAATGAAGATATTTTTTGCATGGATTATTGAAAAATAGTAGTTAGAAATACTTCATGGAAGGAAATATGGCAATGAAATTTAGTAAACTCCTTTATCAAATGATGTTGTTGCCATTAATTTCTAAAATTAGCAATGACTGTTTCAATTAACTTATTACTATACTTAAAGAAAAACAAAAATTTACAATTCAGTTGGATGAAACAACTGATATTTTAAAAATAGTTCAGTTGTTTATATTGTTACGAATTTGGTATTTAAAAAGCTAATGTTAGTTCAATTATAAATTAAATGGTTTTATTTCTCGCGCAGTGCAGCGCGTGACGAATATTAAAAGAAAGCTAAGCCGGAAAAATTAAAAATACAAGAGCGCGTGCGTTAAATAAATAAATATCTCTTTTTGATTTCGAGAAAGTACTGGAAAATTCTAGCGCGTGATTTTAAAATCTTATAAAAGGAGGAAAACATCTCAGTTTGTAGTAGTTGCTTTGCTGTTGTTTAGAAAACTGCTGCTGTTGATTATAGCGAATTCGCGGATTAGCGTTCTTTAGCTGTTTCGAATTACGTTCTATCGTACATTTAAGTAGTTAAAAGATAACTACTGTGAGATATTGTGATACTGCATGATAATTTGAGAAAATTTAAGCATTTCTGTTGTTATAATAATAAATTTTTGTTCATTTTTCATCGGACTTGTGCATTCATTTCATAACGAACCCGTATGCACGCAACAATATATATATATATATATATATATGTGTGTGTGTCAAATACATTTATAAAGAAAACATCGATGAAGAATTGTTGGTTTGCTGTCCTTTGGAAGAACATGCAAGGGTGGAAGACATATATAGTAAACTTGACGAACTGTACTATATAAGGTGAGACTTTAAAACTGAAGTTTTAGAATGGGAAAATTGCATTGGAATATGCACAGATGGTGCAAAAGCAATGATGCGTGAAAATATGGTTTTTAAATAATGTTTTAAAGATGCTAGTAATGATTGTGTAATTACATTACATTACTGGCTGATACATTGGGAGGCCCTTTCAGCAAAATGCATAAATAAATAAACAATGGAATTGAATGATATTGATGCTTCAGGATACTATCAAAATTATAAAAATTTATTGAAAGCCTTGCCTTAAATATCCACTTTATTTTCAGTTCTATAAAACTATGGATTCCTAATACAAAAATTTATTAATACATGCAGAAGTAAGAAGTATGTCAAGAGGGCAAAGTTTAAAATTATTGTTAGTAAAAGATGAAATTATTATATTTTTAACCGAACAAAAGTATAATCTTGTCGGTCTTTTTCAAAGGCTATCAAGTGTACTATTCCTCAGCAATTTCTGAGAAACTAAATGATCTCAAATAGTCTATTCAAGGAAAAAATAGCAAAATGCAGTTATTTCGAATGATAAAGTTAAGAGTTTTGCTTAAAAGATCAACATTTGAAAGAATAGAGTGGAAAATGATTCATTTGAAATGTTTTTGACTATTGACTGTTCTGTAATTAAAAAAATAAAATAAAATAAAATAAATAAAAAATAAATAAAACAACAACTGAATTGTAAAACTTCAATTACAAAAATGATTAAAGATTGCTTAAAAGCCTTAATAACACAGTTATGTAAATACATTATATCGGATTTTGATTTCAGAAGGTATCATGGATTCAGAAATCATTTTTGATGTTAATGAGATTAATCAGTTGTCCAAGTGAAATTTGTTGAACTATCATGTGATTCAAACTTAAAACTTGAGTTTCTACAAAATTCTTGACTGAATACTAGTTCAGAGCTAAAACTGAATTTCCAACAACTTCTGAAATGACAATAAATGTTCTGCTATTTTGCACCACACACTTATGTGAAACAACTTTTTCAGCTTAAAGCTTTTTAAATCCAAATATTATTCAATACTGAAAAACACTGAAGATGTTCTACATCTAGCAGCATCAAATATTGCACTGAGATTTAATTTTTAATTCAGAAGAGAAAAGCACATCCATCAAAATTTTCTTTTATTAATTTTTATATGCATGGAACAAATCCTAAAATTACTGCTTTTCTTACATACATTGTTTACCAAAGAAATACATTACTTATGAGAAAATATTTATCTTTATACCTTTATTGTATATTCAATGTATGGGGTCATGAATGAAAAGAGTTTTAAGAAGTGCTGGGCTGGATTGTGTATCTGAATAAAATGTATCAAATCAGTACTGATTTCTCCAATTTTGAATAGCATCATGATGATTTGCATTTAGTGAACTACCTGGTCATTTTTATTTGTTCATCAGAACTTATTTCCTCCTTTAGTAGTAAGTACCTTTCTTTGAAACACTGGTACTCAATTTCTGTTATGCCTATAGCAATACCCCTGAATCTTCTTGCCAGAATTCCTCCTTGACCAGTAACAGCTTTCTTTGAAGCATTAATACTGTACTTTAATTTGCCCTAAACAACCTATGGCCACACTACTGAATCTTCATGCATATTCATATCTACTGACTACTTTGAAACACAGAAGCCAACTTCTGTGTTTCATTAACTGTCAGAGGGGGAAAACTAAGTTTGGATACTTTTAAAAGAAAGCTTTTATTTTCACGTGACAAATGCATTTTCTTAAAAAATTATAAAATTATGTAAATATAAGCTGTCAAAAATATTTATTAAATTTCACATGGATGTTTCTGTATGTTAAAAAAATTATCAAAGTGTAAATAAAACTGTATAAATCAACATTATTTTTGACTTACTAAACATTCTCTAAGAAACTGAGGCATGGTTTTATATTTATTAATTAATTAATTTTTATTAGTGTGTGTATACATACATATATAATGAATGATTTTAATAATTTAGTCCTAAATACATTAGGTATAAAATTTATTAGTGTGGAATATATTCAGGATATATTATATTTTCTTAAAAAGGAGTTATTTAGTTTCGACTATTGTTAAGTCACTTTTCATAGCAAGCCTCATTTTTTTTTTTTTTTTTTTTTTTTTTTTTTTTAACATCAAATTTATACAATCTAACTGCCTGTGATGTCAGCTACCTTTACATTGCATCTAATAAATTGCTATTAGCATTGGAATACTATCCAGTAAATCTAGAGGTGAAAATTCACTGAATGCAGATGAGGGCTGTCAGGGGTTATTGTTTCCATAGGAATGAAATAATTCGAATTACATTATCAAGTCACTCAGTATACAATAACTTGTGTTTTGTATTGCATCCTGTAGCTTCTTCAATTCACATTAACTGGCAAAATTACTTATTAATTACCAGGGCATGAACTTCAAGTTTAGAAAGCCTGATAGTTTATGAATGATTTATGCATAATCTTCCTTGTTGAATTTCTATCTTAAACGTTTTCAGTTTTGGTAGTATTACATACTTTAACTTCAAAGATTGATTCTAACGTGATATTATTATAGTGATTATTGATTCTAATGTGATATTAACATCTCTGATGTACATACAGATATGTATGTACATCAGAGATGTTAATGTTTTTCATCAGAGATGTTAATGTTAATGTTTTCAGAGATGTTAATTTTAATTGAATACAGTGTCAGTTTTTAGTATGGGAAAAAGCTAAGTGTAGAAAATGTTGTAAAATAATCAGTTTTATTTAAAAGCAGAGCAAAATAACCCAAGTTTTTAAACTTAGTTGAGTTTAAGTTTTGAAATAAAAAGTTAAAAAAAAAGTTGAAAAGTAGGTGAGGAATTGCCTTTGAATTCAGATAAGATCTTACTAATCTTTGTACTATATCAAATAAATAATAAACAATGGAATTACAGCTTTCAAGTTTACAAAATTTGTCTAGAAACAGTTCTTACAAACGCTCATTTGATGTATTGTTAGGTATTTGCGTACACGAAACGCCAGCAAATCATGTCAGATGACAATTGTTTAGATGCTGCATCAAGTGATGGACCTGTAAAGCTTTTACGATGTCATGGTATGGGTGGTAACCAGATGTGGTCTTATGATAAACAGGTAAGAATGAATCAGTATTTTTCAAATTTTAATGGAGCTAAATAACTGTTTATTATTCATGCTAATTAAAAGAAAAAAGGGACTAATTTAGACAATTTTCTGTGCTTTTTAAACATTTTTACAGTGTTTTTTAACACTGTAAAAATGTTACTATTTTTACTATACAAATTTTTCTGTTCTTGCAAAAGAAAAATTCTTTCCTTCATTTATGATTAATATTTTTTCAAACTTTGTGGGCAAGTACGCTAGTGAGGATACGCACATAAATATCTTAAATAATATATATATTTTTTTTTAAATTAAAGAAGTGCAAAATCTTGTATGTTGCATTACTTTTAAAATGGAATGATACCATAGCAACTTCACTGCCCTATTCTTTTAAATTACTACACAGAACAGCTCACTTAACACATTATTTGTTCTGCATCTTGAAGTTTTATGAATTAAGTCTTGAACTAATAAATTTATTGTATAGCTTGAAACTGTTTCAGGCATTGAAGTAGAAATTGAGCACAAAGATCAGATTGATAATTAAAAAAAAAATAATTTTCTAAAATTTTAAAGGGCTTTTTTTTAGATATTAGCTTACTATACTATGAGTTTTTTTTTTTTTTAAGTGGTATGAAATCTGCTTTCAAAAATTGTTATGGGGAGAGTGCCATTAGCAAATTCTGTAACTCATGAAGATACTGAAATGCACAAATAGTGAAAAAGAAGAAACTGTAATTTTTTTCTCATTTTGAAATTAAAGCATTTTTTTTAATCTGATGCATGAAATTACATCTTAGTTTGCTATGGAAACAGTGGCAAATTAATAAATTGAAGTTCTGTTTATTTGCAAGTTGGTTCTCTTGAAATCTTAAATAATGCTTCAAATCTTGATTAGTGATAGAGATTGCAAATACTAATGAAATAATACCTACGTAGGGAAAAAAGGTACTTTTCCATTTCGCCGCCGCAAATCTCGCCAAGCAGACTTTGTTGGCGACAGCATACAGTATTCGTTGGTTAACATGTTACATGATTCTGTGTTAACATGAACTAACATGTTAACAAATGTTAGTTCTAAGAACTTTTTATTTTGAAGGCATAAGCATTTTAGTATGGCTTAAAATTTTGTAAAAAGACATTAATTTAAAATTTACTATGCTTTCATGGTTCAACATCCTGATTCGACGGTTCGTATCACGTGACCAAAAGAGATCTCATCTCACGTAAACTACGCTACAAAAAACTAATTCTTTCGGTAATTATCTACTTTAACTTCAAGTTAAATCTTAATATAGAATACAAGTTTAAATGCAAGAATTATTTAAATTCGTACGAAAAGCTTACTCAGAAATTATATAAAACTGCATTGCTTTACTATTGACTAGTATAATTATATAAAACTGCATTGCTTTACTATGCTTGTGCATTCTCATTAGAATTGATGAATTTAAACTTTGATTTTGCCTTTTCTATATTTTCATCTTCGGGTGTGTGGTGTGGAAACACCGCAGCGCGCAATGAATTGGAAGTTGATCTGTCAGCACTATCCTTATCTTCAGAGCAGATGTTTTTATTTTATTTGGCTTATAATTCCTTACTAAATGTAGTATTTCATCTTGATGTACTCCGTCTTTGATATGATTTAAATCGAATTCCTCCTCATTATAATTCGCTTCCGATAGTGAAGAAAGTGACACAGAGGTTATTGAAAACAAAAAAATTTCGATTGACAAATTAGTCGGTATTCTCGACACAGCAATTTATAGGACTTGAACAGCGGAACTTTGTAACTGAAGAAGAAATTATGTCTGTTTATAGAATTAAAGAGAAAGTATTATCACATAAAACGAAGCAACTTAAACAACTTACATTGAAAGAAATGTTTAATAAAGTAAACAAATAAATATTAAGCTTTTTTTTTTTGTAAATTTTGATACCCTTTAGATCAAAATTGTTCTTTATTTCATAAATTACGGTTTCATATTTTTAATTTTATAATTTCTGCATGCCATCTTATCAGATTTAAACTGATGATCTATATTAAAATTAACAAACTTGCCTTGAAAATTTTAAAACCAAATGGCTGGAAATTCAAGTATTAAGTGATGGAAGTAAAAAGGGTTATTGTAAAAGTGCACTTTTCTATTTAAAAAAGTTTAGCCTTAATTGGCGAGAAAATTGGAATTCTTCTTGGAGATAATACATAGAGTAGGCAGTTACTAAAATAGTGCTAAAAGCTGTTTTTAGTTAGAATATAAATTCAAAATAAAGTAAATTAAAAAGCCTAAAAACACTAAAGCTGCAAAGTAATAAACCAATAATTCATAATAATTTATAGTAAGAAATCTTTATTCAATATTTAAAATTTACTTTTGGTTTTGGATTTTTAATGCGATTAAAAACTTTTCTTAGCCAATTTGTAAACAAGAGTTGAAATTACTATTTAAAATGCTATTTACATTCTAAAAAATTTTTACTTTCATGGTTTTAAATTTAATTTGTGTTCCTTGGAGATGGTATATGGAAAGATTTCTTAGTATAAATTATTATGAAATATTTATTTCAGTATTTTGTGATATTTTCTATGGCAGAAAAGACGTATTGTGCAAATGAATTTGTTTACTTACTATTCATATTATATTCTAACATAATTAAAAAAAAAAAAAAAAATATTTGATTTGTTTTTTAAAAAGAAATTTTAATTAATGTTATATGTTAAATATATTAGCAATTTCGATATATGGATGACAATATTTAAGAATATGAAAATATCTTGTGCTTTCCATAATTTTGGATCTGTAGGTGAACGTGTTATTATTAACATGACACACTAAATTGTTTATTAAAGACTATTGTGCATATTCTAGTACTTCCTAATCAGAATATTCCTTATTCATCGAGATTTGTCACCAGAATTGGAAAACTTAATATAATATCTCAGTATGTGATGTGAAAATATAGTTAAGTGTTTATGGGATGTCTGCTTTAAAAAGGAAGCATTCAACTCTTTCTCTGTGTGTTTGTGTATATAACACATACACACGCAATTTCTAATTTAATTATTTATGATTAAGAAAATATGAGTTTATTTGTTTTATTGCCAAACAGTAATTAATGATTACTGTATTTGACAGCATATAAGACGCACTTTTTTCCCTAAATTTGGTCTCAAAAAAGTTACCTACGTCTTATACGTGAAGGACACAGGGTAACTTTCAATACTGAATGCTATTTTTAGCCCGGATAAAGGTCTAGACACATATAACTTTTTCTACATCTGCCATAATTATTTTACACATACGTGAAATATCTGTTGCCGAAAAGCGTCAAAGCTTATGTCGAAGTTCGAACAGGTTTGACGGTCACATTACATCTATGGAGCCTTTCCTTCTTTACATAGACTTTCTTTGACTCAGCCGACACACGTGTTGGTATCGGTGCTACTCTGTATAAACGTATCGATATCAGTGCTTAAAACTGTTTGTTTAAAAAAAATACCCTGGAAAATATGACTACAGGAAACAAGAGATTAAGCTATACAATTCAGTATAAACTAGGAGTGTTAAACTACACTACAGTGCATGGAAACAGAGCACCAGTAAGGCATTTTGGTCCACCACCTACCGAAAAAATGATATGTACTTGGTGACTGCAGGAAGATCAACTGAAGACTGCTAAAAAACAAAAACATAACCTTCGATGACCAGCTCCATCTTGGCCTGAACTTTGAAAATGGCATAAAAATGTGGGTGATAGATAAGAGGAAATCTGGGATGAATGTTTCAACCAAAACGATAATCAATGACGCCAAAGGATTTGCAGAAAAACATGGGAATCGGAACTTTTCAGGGTGTGAGGACTGGTGCACACAAAAACAACTATTGCACAGAAAATGCCAGCAGATTATGAAGAAAAAATACTAGCATTTCATAGGTTTGTCATAAATGCACGCAAGAAAACTTCTTTTGAGCTCGGGCAAATAGGAAGTAGGGATGAAATTCCACTCACATTTGATGTACCATCCAAGACTGTGAGTATTAAAGGGTCTAAATCAATAACCATAAAAACCACAGGTCATGAAAAAACCCGATATACAGTAGTTCTAACATGTTGTGCTGATGGCACAAACTACCGCCGTTTTTCATATTCAAAAGAAAAACTCATCCGAAAGGAAAACTTCCAACGGGTGTAATTGTTCACGTTCATCCGAAAGGCTGGATGGACGAAGCTGGAACGAAACTGTGGTTACAGAACGTATGGGCGAGGCGACCTGGTGAACTCAAAACCCTCTCTTTTGGTGTTGGATCAGTTTAGCACCCATAGAACTGAAACCATAAAGAATAAAGCGAGAGAATTAAAAACCCAGATAGCTGTCATTCTTGGTGGACTGACTAGGCAATTGCAGCCTTTAGATGTATCAGTGAATAAGCCATTTAAGGAAAAAGTGCGAGAACGGTGGATAGGAGAGCCACATCACGCCCTCATACCCTCAAGTAGAATGAAGCGGCCCTCTATTTTACAAGTGTGCGAGTGAGTAAAAAGATCTTGGGAGGACGTAAAGGCTGAAGTAATTGTTAAGTCATTTAAGATGTGCAGAATCAGTAATGCTCTTGACAGAACAGAAGACGACGCATTATTCGAAGAAGGTGATGGTAGCAGTGACGGAAACAGTAGTGATGACGATATTCTCGTTTTCGATGATGATGATAGTGAAAAGGATTTTTATGGTTTTGAAAGTTATTAAAGTCTAATTTCATGATAGGTAACGTTTTCCTTGAATCTGTGTTTTTGTTGTTTCTGCTTTTTATTTTGTATTATGTTTGTTCGCTTGTCGTTCATTCATTTATTCATTATTGAAATTTACATATCATGTTCAGAATAGCTTGCTGTTTGTTAATTTTCCTTAATAAAAATATGTGTGGTAATTGCATTCAATGATTGTGTATTTGGCTTTTATGAAACGTGAGAACTAAAAGAAACCACATTTTAAGTTATTGTGGTACCGCGCTGTCGCACAGACTATTAAAACTTTTTTCCCTTGTGTGTAGCCTTCTAAATAAGGATGCGTCTTATATGCCGTCAAATATGGTAAATATTTAAAGTTATTTTGAATAAAGTATCATATGAGAAAATGTTTTTATACATTCTTTTTTTTTTTTTTTTTTTTTTTTTTTATGTTTAAAGGATGAAACCATCATACATTCTCAGACTGGTCGTTGCCTGGACAAACCAGATGATTCTGATATAACACTTCCAACTTTAAAAAAATGTGATGGTCGACAATCCCAAAAATGGATCATGAGTAGTAATTTTAAATGGCAGGCTTCATAGCCATTGAATGAAATATGTTTTGCAGTATTGATTTGGAATATATCTGTGATGAGCAAAGTACAAGACTCCTTTTATGAAGTAAATTTACTAGAAAACAAACCTATTTCACGAACACAGCTCATTCCAGCAAGTGATGTGTAAATTATATGCCAAATGAAAACTTCTTAAGTCAATGTTGTGTTAGTAAATTTAAACCAGATGAATTTCCAAATAGTTCCATCTTAACATTCCACTTGTTAATATATATACTGAATTTTAGTATTTCATGAATGCTAGAAGTAAAACACATTTCTGAAATATTTAAATGTTGATCATGGTATTTGGTATATTAAATTCCATTTTTCTTAACTTTGTAGAAACTTATTTCATTTTGTTTGCATATAAATTGACAATTTTTATACCATGTATGCATTGTATGTGCATTGGTTGAGCCTAGAATGCGAAGTTGGTTTTCATAATAAAATCTATTTTTTTAAACCTGTAGTATTTTATATACATACACTATACATATTTAAGAAAATTTTCTTTACTGAACATATCAAATTTGGGAAAAATATGTATAATATTTTTACAGGTAAGAATTTTACATAGAAGTATTATATTTTTTAAGACAAAATAAATTTTCTGAAATTATGGACTAGAATATTCATGTATAAAGATCTTTAACATTAATTTTCATCTTCTTGTAAAAAGAGTGAAGAATATGTATCTTTCCTAGGTTCTCGGGGAGGGTGCATTTGTGATAAAACATGTCTTGCATATTCAGAATTTAAAAGTCCTGCCTCACGGAGCTGTTGTTCCAATCTTACTCGAGGATCTCTGTGTACCTGTTAAAAAAATTAATACTGTTAATTGCTAGATTAGAACTATATTTTATTATAAATACAATAAAACTAAAATTAGGCTGAACTGTGTCACAAACATTTAACTTTAGAGCATTTCTTTTTTGTAAATGTGTATATTTTGCTTGAAACAGGCTGTACATGCTTTCAAGTATTAATACAGAGAAATCTATAAAGGCCTAATATATACATAGTGGTCCTATCTCTCACTTACATTTCAGACTGGAGTTTTTTTATTTTAATGCTCACTGCTGAATCAGAATGCTTCTGGGTATCACATTTCTGTCCACATGGAGATAAACAAGAGGTGTATACCATGAATGACAAATGTTGAAATACTTAATTAACAACTTTTTTTTTTACTGCCAGAGCCCCCTCTCCCAAAAAAAGTGATTTTACCAATTGTTATTCAATGTAAAATATTAAACAATATATTCATAATTTATTTTGAATTTGACCCCTTAACCCACATATTATTTTGAAAAAAGTGTCCATAATAATATTTTTTATTTAAGATAATTAAATATTGATCTTTTGCTTTTAGGAGTTTTGACAAGTTTTTGGAGAAAGGTAGGAGTGCTCGAACAATGCATATTTATGTATATTTAAGCTTAAGCTTAAATTTCAGTGTTGCCATTGTTTTACTCTGGTAGAAGTTTTATATTTATAGATTGTAATGAAATTAAAATTAGTTAAAAATTGTTTAACTTTTCCTATAAATCAATTCAAATGAATGCTTTCCTTCTCCTAAATTTATTATCCTTTATACGAATTTTATTTACATTTATAGCAAATGAAATACTTTAGGAACTTTTTGTCTGCTCCTCTAACCTGACATGGTTTGTATCAGCATAAGCTGTGACTTTAGCCATATGTAGTTCTTTGCCCCTTGTTTTAAAATAACTTCACTGTGTCTAAGTAACCTATGAAATTGCTTTAATTCCTAATATGAATTTCATCCTGCCACTATTTAATATCAGTTTTTATAGTATGGTACATAACAGTTATTGAGATAAAATGTAAATACAGGTTCAAACGAATATTTATTTTATAAAGAGTGCCTTTCAGCTTTTGTTTTCTGTGTTTTTAATTAAAGAGTATTTAGTTATAACATTGTAAAATAATATTTAAAACTAAACTAAAATTTGCTAGGAACCCCCCCCTTTTTTTTTACTTTTGAAAATCTTGAATCAAATTGAGTTTTAAAAAAGTAGTTTATTTATATGACCAGCGGCCGAGCGGTAAAGTCGCTGAACACTGGTAGTTCGGTCCGAGGTTCGAATCCCGCGAACGGGCTGGCTGCATGGGTGTTTCCATGGTTTTCCCCATGTGTAACGTTAATACAAGCCAGTTTTCCTTAGAAAGTCCTCCACGAAAGGCATCCCTCCTCTTAGGCAGATAGCCCTAGTGTGCTTTGCCATAATTAAATACACACATTTGGAAAAGTCTTATTGCAAATGCAGAAGATGCAATAGAATAATAGACAAAAAAAGAATGCACAAATATGAAAAATTCTTCACAAGAAATCCCCTTCCATGAGGGAAGTGAATGAAATTTAGTTTAAGCCCAGGAATAGACAATTAAAATAAACTTGTGAGCCTAAAACACAGAATGTATGGTGGGGATAGTGCATGTGTTCATTAAAGTCTATGCATGATTTCTTCATGATCCTTCTGTTGTAAGTAAATGGTTATTGAATATTGTCTGTTGAAAATAATGAACTGTCTGTTACGTAGATGTCTGTTATGTAATTCGCTCCTACAACTCATCCGCCTTTTCCTAAATCTGGCAACAGCTACAGTAGCGAGATACTTCTTCAAGCTGCGTGAGGAAATGGACAGACTTCCATTCCGATGGACGTGGCGATGGATGGAGCTGAACTATGCCGTTCGACGATGTTAATTGATGATGTGATTCCGTTTCATGATGAATAGATTTTTTATCTTACTTCCTTTCACTCTGTACATACCGTAATCATGTTTATTCTTTCATCATTAAATACCTTTAAAATGCCACTGCTTTCCTCTATTTTAATCCTAACCTCATCCCACATGGGGACTCGGCCCCACGAACTCTTTCGACCCCTTGAACTAAAATCTGTTCTTCTCTTCAGCTTTTTAAACCCCCTAGACTACCACATAACATTCCGAATATAGCTATTAATGATGGAATACTTTGGAAGCCTATGGAATAATATCGCAAGATCCCAGTTGTTGTGATTCATCAGCACGTAAGTAGAGCTAATTTTATTTGATGAAGTAATACTAATGAGGAAGTAATATTCTTTCAAGTTATTATAAATATTTGATGACGCCTTTTTGTGAAGTTTATTTGAAGAAGCGAAAGGCATTTGATTTTGATGATAATTAATTAAACAGTTTTGATGAAGTTTAAGTGAATAAACTAAAGGTATTTGACTTTGATGAAAATCCATTGCCGACTATTTAAGAATTGTGATGCATTAAAAAAGTTACTTTGAAGAATTACTTTCGTTTTCGAATTTGGTGCATAAATTTCTTATTTCTTGTGATGCCTATATTTTACAAGGATGTAGAATATTATTTTAAGTTATTAATTTTGATATCATATCTTAACGTGAAATTCTATTTTTCATTCTTAACATAGTCTTATAAGAAGATTTGTTTGACGATATATTTT
Source organism: Stegodyphus dumicola (assembly GCF_044657685.1). NCBI lineage: Eukaryota > Metazoa > Arthropoda > Arachnida > Araneae > Eresidae > Stegodyphus > Stegodyphus dumicola. The sequence goes on along the minus strand of NC_140773.1, from coordinate 211,801,521 downwards.
ACTATTTGTTTGAATCATATGTTCACAATTTCATTTATGGTTTTTGAGTGTTTTACCATCATAGTTATTGTGTAATATACTAAGAAGAATTGATATTATTTTGAAGAATATGAAAAATTAAGAGTATATTTTAGTATACTAATTTCTGAAACCAGATAAATAACATTTGATGAAATCGAAACATAACATATTTTGTAGAATTTCATATTTGGTAAAAACAAAACTGATAACTAATGGCTACACTTAACGATTATCCCAACATTGCACAGTCATTAAAAACTGCCAGTACAAAGCATATCAAGCTTCTACATCGTTTAGTTTTTGGCTCAGATGGTGATCAGCAAAATCGTGCTAGGTTACGCAATTTTTCTGGCTTTCCCAAACCATTTAACTTTGAAGATATGAAACAAAAAATTATCAAAGAATTTTCTCTCACAGATTTAATTGCCATATGTAGCGTACTGCATTTAGAATTTTCCACCGATATTGAAAACTGTGCTAACAATATTCTTACGAATCTAGCTGATGTCTCATTATTAAAATCAGATTCCGCCGACCACAGCGACCTTGAAGAAGAAGCTTTGGTGCAAAGTTCACCCTCGACGCATAGCGTCGTCCAAACAGCCATTAATCACACTCCCAATGAATCTTTATGTAAACAAATGAAGGCAAAAATCTCTCTTGAAAGCACGCCTGGAACTTTATTGCTTTCACAAACACAGACTGTTCCGTTTCAATGTTTTGGCTTAAAAGACATTGTTGATTTGATCAAACCTTTTTCCTCTCGGGATAATTACAGCGTTGAAACTTTTATTTCTGACATAGAAGATATTTTTAATCTCTATGAAATCATGAATCCTGTACACCAAGTAATTTTTGTTAAAAAATGTCTTACAGGTCCAGCTTTAACATTAATTAGATGAATTCGTGGATTTACTAATTGGGAACAATTAAAACACCATTTATTAGATGAATTTTCGGAAAAAATTAATAGCCTTCAATTACATAAAATAATGGAATCTCGCCACATGAAAACATCTGAAACCTTACAAGAATATTTTTTAGCTATGAGAGACCTCACACACAAAGGTTTCATGGATGATTCTTCTTTGATTGATTATGTTATAAACGGTATTCCTGATTCATCAAACAACAAAATAATTTTATACAGTTGTAAATCCATTTCTGAATTTAAAGAAAAACTGAAGATTTATGAAAAACTCTTTAACAATTCAAAAAATTTGAAGCAAAATACTCCAAAGAAATTTACAAATTCCTTTCCCAGTGTTAAAATTGATGCTAAGCGTACATCAGACACTCAACCAGTATGTTATTCCTGTGGTTTGAAAGGCCACAAAAGCAATACTTGTCCTAATAAATCTAATGGCAAATTCTGTTATGGCTGCCAAAATTATGGTCACGTTCATTCCAATTGTCCCATATGTTCTGGTAGTTCTACCACGGAATCTGCTCCTAATTGTTCTACATCTGATAGCACTGTAAATGCACTTTCTGCTCAAAATTTTTCTAAACATCCGATGCATGTTGATATTCAACTTAAAGGAACTCGATTAACTGCTCTCTATGACACTGGATCACAAGCAACACTTATTATGGAGAAAACATACCGCAAAATTGGTTCTCCACCATTACATCCTTCCAGAATTATATTCTCAGGGCTTGGCCGAGACACAGTTCAAAGTATTGCATTCTTTCAGGACTACATTCAAATTGAAAACACTATTTTACCTGCTAAAATCCATGTAGTAAAAGACTATATGATTCCTCTTGATGCGATTATTGGAATATACTTTTTGCAACAAACTCGATTTATATTTGATAAAGATGGTATTCATTTATGCAGCAATAATAATGATCAAATTTTTGTTAATGTTACTCATGATCACACATCTCAAAATCGGAAATTCTCGAAGAAGTTCAACATATCATTACTCCTCACAACCCACACGAAGTTAACACTGCTATGGAGGATTTTCAGAAAATGAAATTCAGTTGAAGAAAACAGTTAAGGAAAATGATGATGATGCTGCACATGACGATTTAGAATTGGATTTAGATGATGACAATTTGGATTGGATGATCACGATAACAAAGATGTTGCTGATACCAATCATGGAGCTCATGAAGATGGTGATGATGCAGACGACGACATGGATCAAGATCATGATATTGATGACGACAATCATAACACTAATGTTGCTGATGATGGCACTAATGAAGATGATGTTAATGATGTTGATCAAGATGACGTTGCTGTTGTTGATGAAGCTCATGTCAATGAAGATGATGTTGATGACAATGAAGATGCTGATGACAGTCATGAGACTAATGATGATGATGATGATGTCGATAATGATCCAAACGTGCAGAATACTGAAGAAACTGTGAAAAATAAACTGAATCAGTTTGAACAAGCATGTGCTGATCAAGCAAACGAGAAAACACCTGCTAAAAGAGAAGAAACTCCCAAAGAACAGAAAAATAATCTAAGGACACAACTTGTCTCTAACATTCCAGTTGAAGCTTTTGAAGCAACAAAGAATGCTGAAATACTTGGAATCAAAATTACTGTTTCATACATTTTATCTGCTTCAAGCCCGAAGAAATGCAAGAAAAGAGCCTGGAAGTATAAACGAAGAAAATTTAAACGAACTTCAAAGACAATGAAATTGCTGACACAGCAAGATGATGAAAAGGCTGCATTATACATTGAAGCTCAACGGAAACTCCTTCGTTTACAGCAAGCACATATACGACAGTATAAGAAACATCGCAAACCTGCCTGCAAATATAAACTTGGACACCAAATGACAATCCAGCCTGAACTGAAGCTTCCACTTGGACTGAATCTTCGACTTGAACTGAAACTTGGACTTAAACTTCGTCCCAAATTCTTCAATCTTTATGAGACAGTTCATCCCTCTAATTATTACGAAGTACGAAAGATACGCCATGATGACACCATTATGATGTCAACCTGTGCTCATAAGATGAACTAGTGGTGCACAAAGCTAACATTCGCCACCTGGACATTGATTTTTTTTTTCACTTTCTCTGCTTTTTTTTTTTTTTTTTTTTTCTTTCTTTCTTTTCAGATCCACCCCACAGGCGAGGACGCCTGGCAAGGCAGAATGGCCGTGTGGTAATTCGCTCCTACAACTCATCCGCCTTTTCCCAAATCTGGCAACAGCTACAGTAGCGAGATACTTCTTCAAGCTGCGTGAGGAAATGGACAGACTTCCATTCCGATGGACATGGCGATGGATGAAGCTGAACTGTGCCATTTGACAATATTAATTGATGATGTGATTCCGTTTCATGATGAATAGACTTTTTATCTTACTTCCTTTCACTCTGTACATACCATAATCATGTTTATTCTTTCATCATTAAATACCTTTAAAATGTCACTGCCTTCCTCTATTTTAATCCTAACCTCATCCCACAGTTATATGTTATAAATTCAACCAGGTAAAATACTGAGTAATTATTTTAAAGAAAAATTGCTTTGTGTGATTTATATTTATATAATTCTCTCTTCTTCAATTAATAAATGCATTTTACTTATTTATATGCTAATAAATGGTAAAAACATGAGTGACAAAGTATTTTTGTAGTAGCATTCTGTTAACAATTATGCGTTTCTGTATAAAATATTTCTCTTTATTTTTTTGGTAAGTTAAATTTTTATAATTTATAAATTAAATATTTATAAAAATGTTCATTTCGCTCATGATTTTTCCTCTGCAAAAAAGCTTTCATTATTTCTGTCTCTCAAAACTGAAAATCAGGGGAAAAAAAAAAGTGTTTTGAATAGCAGTTTCACTTTTTTTTTAAATTATTTTTCTGATTTTTAGCCTCCGATTACTCCTAAAGATAAGTTAAGTATGCCAAAGTAACAAATAAAAAAATTATCTTAAAATATTTCAGCTTTATTTTTAAATACAATTTTTTTATTTAAAACTATTCACATGAGCTGTATATAAAACCAATAAATAAATAATGAATGCCATAATAAAAAGTAATAAATTATAGATTTTATGCATTATTATTTTATTAATAGTGTATTTATAAGTTAATAATCTATGAACTAGAAATGTACGTCATCCTAAGTTGCGTGTATTTCATCATATAAAGTTTTTTTTTTTTTATTCATAATACAGTAAAACTTCAATTCAAAACTTTTAATTTGTTCCTGAAGGACTTCCCAGGTGGGAAAGTGGCTAGCAAGTCTGACTCTTGTACTGAAGGGCCTGGTTTCAAATCTCGGAGAAGGCGTGGACATAAATTGTCTGTCTCTTTCTAGAAAGCAATAGTGGCCCATATAGTGGCCACCTATTAGGCGCCTCCATAATAAAGTGACCATTGTTTCTGGCCTTAGTAGTGCTCAATGCATATAACAGCTAGTGCCTACCATTGGGGAAGGGGAATTGTACCTAAAGGGCATTTGTTGTTTGAAATATTCGTTGTAATACAATCCAATGGAAATCTTTAAATCTAAGATAAAAAAATAGATAAACACAATGCTAAACAGATAGAATTTAAAATTTAATTTTACCTTACCCATTGTACCATCTTTGTGTTGCTACACTGCCAAATAAATACTGAATGAGAAATGTAAAAGATGCTCGCTTGAAAATGCATTGAAGATCCTCACATTGGAAATGTTTTAGTTTTTTTGTAAGTTTGAAAAATAGATAGTTGGATTTCAACCAAAATGATGAAATTTCCTTAAACACTTCACTACACACTAAAAGATATCTGGTGATAGTCATTGGGCTAAAAAATTAAAACCAGTCTTCATGTTTAAGTACACTAATGTTTGTGAAAATTGCAGCACCATGAAGAAATAATACGTATTGAACTAAACTGACAGGAAATGTAATAAAGTGAGGTAAGACATGCAAATGATTAGAATTCTAAAGCAATTCTGCATGCGTGGAATGAGAACCAGCCACTTGTTCCATGTATATGAAGGACTGTAAAGTTGCATTGAACTCTGTTTATCGTCCTCTGTCTGCAATGAATGTTTCATTAGTGGTCAATATGCCTCATCAACAGTGGAGAATGCCATAGCAACAACTGACGGAGTTTAATGTGAGAGGATTGACTTTCGTATTGAGCAACTGCAGCCCACAGGCAGAGTAATGCAACAATAGTGATGTGTGTTTGCAAGAAGTAGACAGAGGAGAACCAAACAAGGTGAAATCCTGACAGTGGGTATGCAATAGTACAACAGCCACAGGATGATAAACACCTCATCCGCATGGCTGTGATGGACCATACAGCCTCCTCTTGTGTGTTAGCAGAATGTTGAAGCACCGTTACAGGTGTTGTGTTGTCTAGCTCCATGGTTCGTCACCGTCTGTTGCAGCATGAACTGCATACAAGGGCACCTGTATGCAGGATACCTATCTCGCTGAATCGCAGACGATTCAGACTTCAATGAGCACGGCAACATAGTGTGGGAAGCTATTCGGTATAACTGTTTCTCTGCTGCAGACTGCAAGCAATTTCAACAGTGATTGCTACATAATAGAAGTTGGTGGACCAGAGGTCCTCCCATTCTTCGAAGCATTCCGGGCACTGTATTTCAGCAGTGTTCCCATGCACATGTTTCTCAGACTGCACAAGCCTTCTTTAGGATACAACGGGTTTAGCTTCTTCCATGGCCTGCTCATTCCCCGGATATGTCGCCCATTGATCATATCTAGGATTTCATCGATCAACAACTCATTTGTACAGTTTTTGGCACCAAATCAATGCCATTCCCCAGCACTACATTCAGAAGCTGTATAATTCAATGCCACGATGGGAACAGGCTCTCAACACTCAGCGTGACGGACACACAAAGTAATGACTTCTGGCGTTCGTTTCGTCTTTTTGTCTTGTAAATCTGATCGTTTATTTGTGTCACTGTCAGTGATATGTGGAATAAATTTCATTCATTTCCGACAATTCCTTCATGGTATTGCATTTTTCACAAACATTAGTGTAAAATACTAGGACAAATAATATCTGTTAATGCTATTATTTTATTTAACATGTTTCTTTGATAATAACAGTCATGGTGTCTAAACTAGACTGAAAATTTTATTATAGTTAACTGGCGTACAAATGATTATTCAGTACTGAAATTCCGGAATAAAATCATAAAGAACAGTACTTGGAAATTTTAGGAAAATTCCAGAGTAAACGTGTTAAGCAAATTAGACAGAGAAATAATCCATAATTTATTATAAATTCTATGCTTCTGGAAAAATTATGTCTAATTTGCACCAAGGTACGAATCAAAGTTACCGAGTTAATTTCTTTGCTTCTTTTTTCTTGTTAAAGGGATTTATAGAGATACGTTAAGATAAAGGTGAAAAATACCAATGAATAAAACTTTACAATGTTTTTAAAGAATAAATTTAAAAAATATTTTTACTTCAAAACGGAAGTTTTTACAATGCATTTTACACAGTAAATATGTACAAAGAAAAAAAAGACTTGGGGTATCTCGGATTTGAAACTCAGGTCGAACTACCAGTGTTTAGTGATTTTACCACTTGATCGTAAGACCTCTTGTAATTAGCTCATGAGATGCTATATTTTGAACAATATATTAAAGAAAATAGAAGATACAGTACTAGTAAACACCAAAGTGTACTGAATTATAGATTTACATGTTTCGTAAATGAGTTAAACTTATCTTTATGCCATTATGAAGTATTAGGGATATAACATAAAAGCAGCAATGAGAAAGGCAATAGCAATCTAAATTATAGCATTAGAAGTATCTGCTGTTAATTCTAATACTGAAAAATTTTATAAAAATTATAAATGAGATATACAGTACAAAGTCCGTAATCTGGACTTCAAAGCCACAAACTCACACATGCACGTAAAACGTTTACGCATGCACGCTTCCGATAGTGAAGAAAGTGACAGAGAAATTATTGAAAATGAAAAAATTTCGATTGACAAGTTAGTCGGTATTCTCTACACGTGAATTACGGGACTTGAACAGTGAAACTTTGCAAATGAACAAGAAATGATGTCTGTTTAAATTAAATTAAAGAGAAAGTATTAGCACAAAAAATGAAGCAACCTAAACAACTTACATTGAAAGAAATGTTTAATAAAATAAAAAAATAAATATTAAGCTTTTTTTTTTGTAAATTTTGATACCCTTTAATAACTGCTCTTTATTTCATAAATTACGGTTTCATATTTTTAATTGTATAATTTCTGCATGCCATCTTACCAGATATAAACTGATGATCTATAATCCAGAAAAACCCCTAATCCGGAATTGCCGAAGTCCCGACGAGTCCGGATTACGGACTTTGTATTGTAAATCACATGAACTCATTGTATTATAAATTACAACAGTTAGAAATATTAGTGTGATTCAGCAACCATCTTTCTTTACAAATAATTTCAAGTAATTCATTTTACAAATAAATAAGCCTGAAACTAAATTGGAAGATAAACTGCATCTGTACCAAGGTGTCAGAAATATCTTCTGTTAACTAGACCTACTTTACAAGAGTTTATGAAAATTATCATTTCAATATAAAGGGGCATAAATACAATACAGCAATATATAAATTCTACATACATGAAAACTTAAATACAATACAACAGTATGCTAAAAAGAAATGGATTAACCTTTTAACTGTCAAGTTATTTTGATGATTTGTGTGCATAAATTGTCAATTTTTTTTTATTTCAAAAATGAAATGTTTGCCTCGCAGTCAAAAAAGTGCCGCACACTTTGAACTTTAACCTTTATCCTTTGAAACCTTCAGTAAAATGCTGCCATCTGTTGAACTGAAGCCGAAATAAACTTCTCACGATATATATTCGGGTATAACAATACGATGCACTAAAAAAAAATTAGCCCGAGTAATACTCAGGCGTGACATTTTGGAATACCAGTGCGACAGTTAAAAGGTTAAGAGGATATTAAAAATTATAAGGGAATATTATTTTTTTCTGTTAATTATGAAAATGATGCAGATGCTCATAATTATCAATTAATTATGAAATTATGCCCATAATTTATCAAGAAAATTGTACTCATAATTTTCTATTAACTACCAAAATGCTGCAGATACTTATTAATTATTATTAATTGAATGTGTGTTAGAAATTAAATATATGTCAATGTATATAAGATATAGTAATTGGAAAATAGAATAAATATTTAAACACATGAAAGAAATAAGATTCAAAATCCAGAATTCCAATAAATATGTAAAAAATTAATAGTATTATTAAACCAGAAGAATTATAGGTATGGAAAATACAAAATATATAGGGAGAGGAATGCAAATAAAATCTGATTAAACGTTATCAAATATGAGATTTAATTGAACCCCCCTCTCTAGGAAAGCCACTGTGCTTCTGTTAATCCATAATTAACTGATGAATCATTCTAAAATTATTGAGCTATAATAGTACATCCAAAAATTTTAAATTCCTCCCTGACACAGAGGAAATCTGTTAATGAAATATACAAAAACACGTCCATATGTAAAAAATTCCAATTTCAAATAAAGGAAAAGTAATTAATCAGCCACTTTTTACTGAATTTAAAATTGAAATTAAATTGTAGAAATACGAAATATACATAAAAATTAACAGAGAACATTGAAATCAAAACTTATGAAGTAGTGGAAATCCATTAATGAAATATATGAAAACACATCCATATGTAAAAAGTTCCGTTTGCCAAATAAAGAAATTAATTAGTCATTTTTTACTGAATTTAAGATTAGAATTAAAATCTAGAAATACGGAGTATATATAAAAATCAACAGAGAACATAGAATTCATAACCACAAAGAGTGAGACAAAGACCCAAAAGAACGAGATTCAAAGCTAGACGCTTAGGGTTGCCAGTTTGGCTTCATTGGTGATGGGAAGATGAATTAAAAGCTAAATAACTTCCAATTTTTTAGATTTGGAAATTAAGATAGAAAAGTAAAATAAAATAAGCAAAGGTTAGAAAAGAAAAGTCTTCACACGTCATGGGCTTATTATGATGACTTAGAATAGAGTTGGCACTGTGTTAATAAGAGTAAAGAAAAATTATACTATAGTACATTATATACAAATATAAACTATAAAGTCTCTTAAAACATCCTTCTATAATTCTTCTGGTTTAATACTATTGCTTAAATTTTTTTACATATTTATTGGGAATTTTCAATTTTACTTATTTCGTGTCATTGTGGATTAAGTTTTAAATTTCTTACTTCTTATACATATCTATCTGGCTCATCACTAGCCGAGTAGTAAAGTTGCTGAACAATGGTAGTTCAGTCAGAGGTTCGAATACTGCAAACGGGATGGCTGCATGGGCATTTTTGTAGTTCTCCCCATGTGTAACGTGTATACGGGCCAATTTCCCATAGAAAGTCCTCCATGAAAGCATCCCTTCCCTTAGGTAGATAACCCTCGAGTGCTTTGCCATAACCAAATAAACAAAACTAAAACCATCTATCTATCTATATATATATATATCAGGAGCTAAAACCTACAACTTTGAAATTTTTTAATCTTGTGGATAACGAACAAGATCTGGTTCATTATTCTTTTAAGCAATATGAAATATAAAATGACTGTAAAAGAAATTCTGTTAATGAATTTGTTTTATGCTAGAATTTCTTTTACGCATTACTTCACATACCATATTTTTATTGGGTTTTAACGAAAAGGTTTCCCGCCACCACATATATCGTCTGTGCAAACAGTTTGCGTTGGTGTCTTTAATCATGTTTTGTCAAATGATTTTTGGCATTTGAAAGAAATAGACTTGCTTTAGAACACCTTATTGTGAAATATGTAAAAAATATTGTTATCATTAAGTACAAGGAGTCTGAAATAGAACTGTCACGTTACCAGATTAGAACCATCATTTACTTCCAGTTCTGTTGCAAAAAGTCAGCTACAAAATGTCACCAAATCATGTGTACAGCTTTAGGTACTAACGTTGTATTGTATGGCACTGTGAAGGTTTAGTACTGAAAATTCAAAAACAAGGACTATGACATTCAAGAAGCAGAGTGCTCGGGCCGACTAACTGGCGTTGATGAGGCCCGCCTGTGAGAACTTGTGGAAGAACATCAGCATGCAACCACTCGAGAGCTTGCTAAGACGTTAGTGCCATGTCCATTAGTCGCGCTATGCATCGCACAAACTTAACGTACAAGTTCAATCACTGGGTGAAAGCAGATAAGGACAGACATGTTCAGGCCTGCACTAATCTGCTTGAATATCAATGCATAGTGACAAAATTCTGGACCGGATCATCGCTTGTGATGAAAAGTGGATTTACTTCAACAACACAGGCCGAAAAAGGGGTTGGTCTGCACTCGGTGAACATGTCGACAGCGTCACAAAGCACAATTTGACTAACAAAAGGATCATATTTTGTATCTGATAAGATTGCTGTGGTATTATCTACAAAAAGTATCCGGAAAAAGGTAAAGCCCTTGGCAGTAAGGTGTATAGCAAGATGTAACTGCTGAGTAACTGCATGAGAAACCTGCTTTGGCTTTTGACATTCTAGAAAGGAAAACTGCATTTTTAAATGGTATTTGTGCATCAGATTCTACAACTGTTACACAGGCAAATTCTGCAATGAAACCAGTCTTGTCACTGAGAAAAGTATGAAAATCTGTTGCTTTGGACAAAAAAGAAAGTATTTCAAAATTCTTAGAAGGAAGAGATGTTAAGAAAGACGTACTTCTCGGAAAGTTTTGGAATGATCCAAATTCGGATGAAAATGAGAAATTTTTGCGAGATTTTGTTTCAGATAAGAAGTATAAAGAAAAAGATAAAAGTTATGAGATTCCTATTTATGAAGAAATTATAGATATTGCAGTGCTGCGTGATGATGAAAAAGATATGTAAAAGGAGGAATTTGAACATAAGTATAATTTCCAATTTAAAGAGTCAGATTTAGAATTCGTTATACAATATCCAAGGACGATTGCAGATTCTCTCAGGTTTGATAGTAAAAGAAAGAAGCATGAAGAATACATTAAAAGGCAAAAAAAAAGGGGGTTAGGAAGAGAAAAAAATGAATTAAAGGTGCTTGAAATTTTTAAAGAGAAAAGAACTTGAAGTGGTTTTTAATGATCATTATTATATAATGCTTCTGAAAAATCAGGTTATGAATTCTAAAAGTGATTCTAAATAAGAGTTTGAGAAAAAAATGATCGAGTTAACTCACATAAGAAGGAAAAGGGCTAGGGAAAAAATCCTTATTTGCTAAAGTAATTTCTAAACCAGTTTTTGATCCAGATGGCAAAATGCTGAATGACTATTTAGATGAGTATTATAGTTCCGATTATGATTGGTGATATGCTGGTGAGAACCAAATATAGGAAGTGGTACCAAATGGACTGACAGTTGATAAAATAATTCAGAAACTAAGAGTAATAGTGGAAATAAAAAAATAAAAATAGACTACAATCAAAATAATAATAATAAAAAAAAAAAAAAAAAAAAAAACTGAATCTGTTCGATTTATTAAATGAAAAACAAACTGAAGTGCTATTTGCAAGTAGAAACCCAAATAATGAGCATAATCAGATGCACAAAATCATGGAAATGCAAAAGAAAGAAGAAGTTTCATCACTAGTCTATTGATGCATCATTTTAAACAGAACATATCTCAAAGAAATCAGTCTTCTAATAAAAGGAACATTTTGAGCTCCCTGTAGGAGACAAACGATTTGCTTGTTGAAAGCTTGGCTGCATATGGTATTAATCAAAAGAAGTTTTACTGTAAAATAATATATTACATCCTCACCTAAAAATGATTTATTAACATTTTATTCTAAAAAAAAAATTTTCTTTCTTCAAAAATTTCCCTGTGAGGTAAGGAGTGTAAGACTTGCAATGTCTTTGCGTTTTATACACTACTAGTTAAATATTTAGTGAAAAAAGTAATTTTCTTACACTTAAAAAAATGCACGTTAGAAGATTTTCATGCTAGAAATGTGTTGGTTTTCTGCAAGTTTGAAAAATGAATAGTTTTATGTTCGACGAAAATGGTGAAATTTCTTTGAACACTCCACTGCACCATAAAAAGGAAAGAATATAGTGTAAGTAATGAGGAGATATTACTCTTTGGATAAAAACATCAGCTAACTATCTTTCTGGGTCATTCTCTTACCAGCCCTTATTAAAGCTTTTTGATTCTGCATGAGATTAACTAGACTTTGTTTCACTTAAAATTTGTCCAGTGTGATTTATCATAGTCAATGTTTTGAAATATTTTAAAGTAAAACATAGTGTTGTCACTGAAATTGCTTATGTTGTAGGTTGTTACTGCTTTATTGGGACGATATTATTATATGAAATTTTGCCTCTTATTTTGTACAAATTTCAAAGATAAAAAAACTAGGTTTCTCTTCCTTTTTAATCACCTTTTATTTCTGCTTCTGTAATTATTCTAGTTCATTTTTATGATTTTCTAGACCATAATTTCCTCCATCGATTTCATATTTTGTGAAACTTTAATGAATTTTTGATTAATAAAGTTGAATATTTCAAAGCGAGCAATGGCAACATTGTACAGAAAAAACAATTTTATCTCCAGCATGCGAGACTGTGTATTGGAAATTCTAAAGATATGCTCAATTTAAAATTATTTTTCAATATTACTCTTGGACTGAGTTTTATGGTTCAAGTGCAAAGAACATGATATTTTATAAATAAAGGTAACACATAAAATGTTAAAAAAAACACTCCTTTAGATGCAATTTAAAATCTGAAACCTTTCAATTTTTTTTTTATTTTATTTATTTATTTGATAAAGTTGTTCTGCAGAGTAAAATTCTGTGCAGTTTTTAAATTTAATGTTTGATGTTCCCTTTAGGCATTTTTCCGGTACATTTAAAAACCAGACGAAGGCTAGTCTATAATGTGTTTTAAACCTTATAACTTAAAAAATGCATTTAGCTATTAGTAATGAGAAACCCACATAAGAAAGTTCTGAGTAATAAATTTAAGGCAATGTTCTGTGCAGTTAGGAGAGTAGCAATGTTGTATTAAGCTGTGCATGTGGTTTTGTCGTTTTTGCAAAGGAATAAAAGTGCTGATATTTAAAAATAAAGCATAAAATATGTGGAAATTTGTAGAACAGCATCAAATATTTTTTTTTTTGTTTGGTTTTATAACATTAACTCATTAGAAAATTCCATAAAGTGAGATGGAAAGTTGAACTGAAAGAAATGTGAGCTACCTCAGCATCAAGAACAGTGCGTAGTTCGTGCAAAGCCTTCAGAGCAAGTCCTTCACCGGATGCTTCTTTACGGGCCTGAGAAGCAACAGTATCCTGCTGAATCCTTTCAGGGTCACGGTCTGTTTTCACTTGCACCTGTTACAGGAAGCGATGGGTGAAGTGTGCACAAAATAAGCAAACTAATCAAAATTATACTTAATCTAACATGGCAACTGAACAAATGGGTACAGTGCTTCCAAGCAGTATTATATTGTGCTTTGCAAGTAGTTTCAAGCTAAAATATACAAAGCTATGATAAATTCTAATTTTAAAAATATAAATACATTATTTCGAAGTTTTCTAATTCAAAGTATGGATTCCATGAAATTTGTTATGAGTACATTTTTTTTTTTTCCCCTATGAAACAGTCACTTTTTATCTTGACATAATAAATACAGGATACTTATAATTCCAAAAATTCTTTTTTAATCTTCCTCTTTTTCGTAATTTAGTGGCCATAAAGATGAAAATTAATCAAGATAGAAATTCTGCATTTATAATTTTATAATGATGACCCCAAATTCTGCACTTCTTTATAAATAAAAATCATTACTCATAAATAAGGAATTTTATAATTAAACTGTATGCTTCTATTATAAAATTAACTATTTTAAAATAAATATATGAAGATATCCTCATTTTTAACTAAAACATGAGGTTTTTTTACCTCTCTCCCTAATGTTTACTGCATTTATTCAAGTTTAAATATCTACTGTGAATCTTATGCATTATGGTAACAATGTAATATTTTAATTAGTAACACCAAATAACAACAATATGATATGATAAAAAATAACCATTTTGTTTCAGCTCATTTCAATTTAGCACAACTGAAAGTTTGTTATTATAAAGTGAAATGAAAATATGTTATATTTCAACAAAAAGTTTCATTACAAAATAATCGCCAAAATCAAATTCATTATACTTTTCACTAACTTTTGCTCGTATCTTAGGTACACTTCTGATTAATTGAGGATGATGTCCATGGTTTATTCAATTCGACGACAGTTAGAAAAATACAAGATTGGAGAAATAGTTCATATTTAATTAACAGAAAAATGCTATTAACATTTACCTGTTTTTTTTAAGCAGTTTGATTTTAAGAATACATTCACATGGTTATGTAAATTAAGTCAGCATTCAAAATAGAAAGAACAATGTTTATATTGTATTTCAATGCGAAACAAAAGATTAATGTTGTTACACTTTTTTGGCTTAACAATTTATTTTTTAACAAGTAATTTAATAATTTTTATATACTCCAAAATGTACACATTAATTAATTACTGTTGTAGACAAATATTTAACAATTACTGTAACATCTGCTGTCATTGCTGTTATCTCATATTTTCTTCTTTTTGTATCCCCCTGGAACATTTTACTCTATTTGGACGATTTGTGATAGTATCGGCAATAAACAAACTTAACAGATTTTTTTTTTATTCAAGCCCCAATTAATCAAGAGTTGACTGTATTTACCTAAATTGTCTTTTCAGGATAACTGGATACATCCTTATTTATAGGATGACAACAAAATTAAGTACTTAACGTTTTTTCAGATGTTTATACATTTTTAGACTAAATTAATCCTTTCAAAACACATTTTAAATTTATATGAGAAATTTCTTTATTTTGGAAATACTTAGAAAATTATCTTAATGAGAATTTAGTGATTACATTGGCATTCCATTTCTAAACTTTATAGAATGCTGCATTTTTCTAAACTATATGAATTATGAACAAATACAGTAGATGCTATTTAAAATGTGATTTTTGGTTGAAGTAAAACTAAATGCACATATGATAAATTGTCAGTGTACCATGTTTCTGATTTTAAGCATAAATTGAAACTGAAATAAGCATTATGGATTTTATGAATAATTTCTAAATAAATTTAAGCACTGTTAATATATGTTTTAAAAAAAAGTAACTTCATGCACACATCACTACAAAAGCTGCTATAGCATAAATAGTACTTGTTTTAGGCACACAAGAATATTCCTCACTTATATCCTAATGTGGATCTGTTTTAAAGCACTCAACTGTTTGATATTGACTTATTGATCAGCATTTTGTAATTAATTTGTTGGTTCTGAATGAAGAATATTAATTGCTTTAGTTAAGTGCTTAAATTTTAACGATGCACAATTTTTTTTTTTTTTTTTTCCAAATCTTTATAAATATGAGACTTGGAAAAGAGTTCAGAATTTCTGCATCATCAAAAGTAATATTTATAGTAATAAATGTATTTTATTTTTTAATTTATTAATAAATGCATTTTATTTGTATAAAATTCCTATTTTCTTTCATTAATAAAAGATGCACTTTGTTAATTAACACACAAAATTCCAGATAGCTATGAAATCTCTTTAAACTGCACTTTTTTTAAAATTAATCCATGTGATATTATTCTTGCACAGTGCTAACAACATGGGCACTTATATAATGCTTCAGCTAATAATAATTTCAAATTTGAAAAGTAAAAATGGCCGAAGGCAAAGATGGAATCCAGCCTTCGGCCTTTAAAAATATTATGCTTTAGTTCTGGTTTCATCAACAGATGGCGCTACTAGCTTATTTTCGTCCAAGCTTTCTTATCTTATCTGATCATTATATCCTATCTCGTTCATTTGCGCTTTTGCAGCTGACGATGGTGGTTCGGTAAAATCATTGAAACTAGTCCTGTGAAAATTTGAAAATATACCACTGATTTTTGTTGTTTGACTTCTGAATTAGCATTCTGAACTTAGCTTTTATCTTAGATGCTTCAGATTCTGTCTTTCAAATCTGTCCTGCCAAACTGCTTGTTCTCTGCTGTTACATTTTCTTTACTGTAGTGAAATTAATTGTTATGAAGATGCAAAAAAAGTATGAATGTGATCAAGAACAAATGCACTTACTGTGCCAATTCATCTGTGTTTAAAAATAATTTTTCTAGTAGAAAAGCATTGTTTTGTCAAGAAATAAAGGAATTTTTCTACCCATTAATTATTTAATTATAAATATTTTTTGCTCATTTCTCTTAATTATATTTCAGATTTTAGCATCAGAAAGTCTGTATAGTTGCTTTCCCATCAGTGGTCCAGTGCTTAAGATTGCTGAATACTGGTAGTTAGGGCAAAGAATTTAAAAAAAAAAAAATATTTTGAGGCACAGATTCATAATCTGTTTTTACTGTAAAACAGAAGCACTGACACGTGTAAAAAATGCTAAATAATTTCAATAAAATATTTTTTATTTAATTAAGATATGGACATTTGCATATTATTGCTATAATTTATTCATAGTTTGGCAATTTTTTTACAGAAGGAAAAGAATGATAACTTATAACTGCAAAAAGTTAGTTATTACATATCTATTTTATGCTTTAATTAGGTATTTATCCAAAAATCAATTAATAAACTTAACCCACTAACAGGTTTTTATTTCTTTTGTTCTGGTGAAAAATTTGTAGCTATCATTTTAAGAATATATTCAAAGTAGTTGTTTCTTTTAAAGATTTTCAGGCAAATACCACAGTTGTATTTTTCTAAAACTAAGTCATAAAATATCATGATTTTCAATAAAACATGCTAGTATATTACAAAAAGAATGCATATGAAGAGTATGTTGCTTGTTAAAAGCAAGAAATTAATATGCATATTGGCTGCCTGAACTGCTGTGTGTATGATTACGAGAATTTGGCACATTCTGAAAATTCAGCAGCTTCTACTAAGGTGGTTGTACTAATACATTAAGTGGCAAAATATCTTACAATATATTTTGTTAAATGGTTTATATGCATATACATGTGGGAAAATCTGCCATTTAGTTTGATATGCTGAATTATCTGAAGAGTAAAATGTCTAAAAATAAGCTCAGATTGTAGACATTGAAGGATTATTGGAATTCAACTGTATATAATAGGGCTCCATGGTATTGTTCATGAAAGTTCAAGATGTGCAAATCCATATTTATATTGTGCCAAAAATAATGAGACAGGTTTTTGAATCTAAAGAATGTTTTGGAATAAATAAATCAGAATTATACACTTTTGATGTAATTCATGTGGTTATTAATTATTAATATATATATCTTATTTCTCATGCTCTGTGATCAGAAAAATGTGTCCCAATGAAATATCAATTTGAAATATTGTGTGATTCAAATAAGCATTCTTCTTTCGGGTAGGAAACCAAGTATTTTCTTCTTTTTTCCTTTATCCACCCCAATTGATAGTTATTGTCTGGTTTTAATAAAAGTAAACTAAAATCAAAAGAATATGTGTTGGTTCTTATAATTTACAGTAATGCAAGCTGTTTTTCATTCAAGTGAAGAATAAATTGCTAATTTTAAAAACAAACTGAATAATTTTTTTTTTTTAAGCTCATATGCAGTTTTTTCAAGAGAATAAAATAAATTGTACTGGACAGTGTGCATTGAAGAGAAACTGTTATTCAAGATGAATTAGAAAAAAAAAAAAAAAAAAAAAAACCTATCAGATCTTTTAGGCTTTTGCATATAAGTCAATATTTTTGTTTTCCCACAACATTAACTGAAAAACCAACATACTGAAACTAAATCCAATTTCAAATAATTGAATTATTTCATGAAATGCAAACTGAATAAGTTACATCTTGTTTTTTAAGTTTGGGACATTTGAATCCTCAGACTGTACAAATTTAAGAAAGATTTTTAATTCCAAACCTTTAATCTTAAGAGTATTTTACATCTTTTGAATCTCAACCTAAGAAAAAGTTGAACATTTTAACTCAAAACCTTTGAATGACTAATTTTATTAATGCCCAATATAAAAGAATTCATTCAAAAAAGAATATGGCTGCAGTTTCACAGGATTCAGTCTGAATCATCAGTATCATTCTTGACTGGTGTAAGTGCTTCACTATTTTAGTAACACAAGAAAATTACCTTATCAGAGAAAATAGAGTTGCAGGTGGAAAAGCATATCTGCAGCATTCTAATGTAGTGGTATTAAAAATTGTGAAAGCATTTGCATAAAATGGAGCTGATTTAGTTAGGGATGGAGAGAAAATTTTAAAGAATATCTACGTATGAGAAAGTTGTGATACATCTCTTAACCATGAATTAGTGGTATTTATCTTATCAACCATAAAATCAGATTCCAAATTATTCCCCAAAGTGAAAGAGCCATGCATGGAGAACAATTTTCCCCTGTGAAAGAAATTCCTGCAGCAATTATCCAAGCCATTCAAGGGCTCAATAAAAGTATTATCCTAAAAGGAATAGGAAGTCTGAGACACTGGATCTCAAATTTTGTTATGAAGCAAGGGGATAACACTTAAAAAAGGCAAACAGAAACCGTCTGAAACAAAAGTAAACATAGAATAAAAAATGTTACAATGATTACTATAGATTTCCATTTCAATAATTAAACTACTGTTTGTTGCAAGAAAGTTGCATTTAAAAGCCCAAAGGTACACAAATAGCTCATGAGCCACAGTTAAGCTATCATACAGCTACAGTTTGGCTATGCCTTGTATATTATATGTAAAATAAATTATGTTAAAAAGATGTTACAAACATATGATGTTACAATGTTTAGCCATAATATTTAAAATTTTTTATATTAGTACATAATAAAATGCATCTACTGTATAGTAATTAGTAATAATTATCTTCAATCAGAATAGGGAAAAAAAAAATTATCTTACGTTATTTATCCCACCTGTTTTCGTAACTGGTCAAGTCGTTGTTGTCGTGCTTTTTCTTCTTCCCGTAGTTTTAACATTCTTTCTCGACGTTCCTTCTGATTTGCATAAAACAGTTCTGTACGATAACGAACCCTAAAAGCATTGCATGAAACCTGTGCTAAGAATCAAATCCCTTTTGTCATTTTTAGTTATGATTTATGTGGAATATATTTCAAATAGCTGAAAACTAATTTTTTTGGGGGGAGCTTTAAAACATTTTTGTTCAGAGTATCATTAAAATATTTTAATTAACATCGTGAAATATATATGAGAATTAATTCTAGTGAATTTAAATAAATGGAATTTCAGTGGAAGTGTTGTGTCATTAAAAAAAGTCAAAGTATCGCAGAAAAACTCACATTTCAGATAGGGATATGAAATGTCAAATTCAAGTACAAGTAGATGCAATGCATAATTCATTAGTTTGATCTTAATATAAATATTAACAATAAGTTTAAAATCCACAAAGCTAATAAAATACGTAAAATGAGGACAAACTTTTCAGTTTCCTAGAAAGAAAAAGTTAAGACCTTTAAATTTGTTACATTCTGCTGTGTTAATGCTACTGTTAATATAATCAGATTTTCAAATCAAAACAAAGTGTTCATGCATATATTTACACCAGGATTGTACTCTAATGGTGAGGAAATAAATTGATTAAGAACTTCTGCTATTAACAAAGGCTTTTGTCATACTACTGCTAAAACTTTGGGAAAACAGTCAAGTCAGAAAAAGTGCAAGTGAAAAGCAATAAATGAAATGGATAGATAAAAAATAATGTTTTAATTCCAAACTACTGTTCAGCACTCGTATATGTTTCTAAATATTGAATACTGGACACTATCATATCACTGTATCTATGACAAGAACAAAATTATGATTTTGAAGAAGACAAATTATTGCTATTACAGTCAAACCTCAGTTTAATGAAGTGATAGAATCCCACAAAAAACTTTGCTAAGAGAGGAATTTGCAAAATGGAGCTTATAATAAAGCATGATTTAAGATGAGAATGTTTTAAATTTTAAATGCACAGTAGTAGTAAAATGAAATATAAATGCAAAATTACATAAATTAATCTATTCATTCCACCAAAGTTATATATGAAAATTACATATTTTCATTAAAAAATAATCAGTAATTTTAGTTTGTTTTGATTGTCAGGAGCAATGTTTCATGACACAACAAGTCTCACATCTTTGTAATGCATGAAAAATGTCTTCCAAAACTGGAAACTGCATCCTATGGTATCAAACGCATTTAACATATCTTCTGACAAAGATTTTGTACACTCACTTTTATTAACATTATCATCACCTTCGTCATTCATTGCTTGCTGGCTGCTATTTTTTGTGGTATGAAATGTCTGTATTATGTTTCTCCTCAGTAGGGGTTCTCAAGGTCTCACCATCAGCATCTATAAATAAATAATCTTGTTATTATTCATTATTATTGAATTGTCATTGATTTTCCAACTGCAACCAGTTATCCAGTTTCATCAATGACACTATTGTTATCAGTAGTATTAGTCTTGGTGATGAAACCAGCTTTTTTGAAGTAATTACAAACAGTTTTTCCATAACATCATAATTCCATACTTTTGCAAGTTCAGACATGCAGGCATGTAACCTTATTACACATAAAGGCTGATTACTTTTAATCCCCATTAGGGTATTCTTCAAAATTCTTTTGTGATAATGCATCTTAATACTTTTTATCACTTCTTGATCCATAGGCCACAGTTTTACAGTGGTATTTGGAGGAAAGAAAAAAACCCTTCACATTTTTATACTTGTCTTTGAGAGGGATTTTATACTTGTCTTTGTCACTGCAATTGTCTATCACTACAGCAATTTTTCGTTTCTCTACAGCCATGTATTTATCTAATTTTTAGCCACTTTTCAGAAATGTCTGAGGTCATCCATGAGTTCTTGCTGAAATCATTAATTCCAATGATTTTATAAATCTTGCACTTTTAGTCTTTCCAATAAGTAAAGGTTTCAGTTTTTCATTTTTTTTTTTTTTTCCATATTTGCACATAACAGCACAGTAACTCTAAATTTGCCTGCAATGCATTTCTCTTTTCTGAATGTTGATGTTAATTCAAATGTTCATTAATGTTTGTTTTTTAATGTTCATTAAGCTGGTTTCATTGCCACTGAAGATATCTTTTGGCTTGTTGATTTCCATTACTTCTTTTAGCTTTTGATCTTTCCATATGACACTGTCCTACATTAACATCTTTGCTTTCACCGTGTGTGATTTCTGTACCTACTACATGTCTTTTTTTTTTTTTTTTTTTTTAATTTCTTCAGTCACCCATTGCTTATATGAAATTCACTTTGCCTTTAAGCACTTTCAGATACAGTAGCTTTTTCTAATAGCATGGCTGTGATACCAGCATGCTTTTTTTCTCTCACTTTGCACAGCTATTTTAACGTTTCTTGATCGACATCTTCACAAATGCACATTTTCTTAAATTTGGCACTTGGAATGTGGAATCAAAGCTTGATGAAATCTTGTCCTGATATTTTGAGATGTTCGATAAACTATTTTGCAAAATACTGAATTTTATGGCAATACCTTCCTTCTTCACACCTCTGTCCACTTCATCTAGAATCAGCACTTTTTCTTTAAGTGTCAGGCACTTTCTTTTAGACATTTTTATCATCCAATACACAACTAATTTTTAAAAAGATTTGCAGTATAAAATCATGAAAGGCAGAAATAAAAATAATGTGCAGCTGTTACTTAACCTTAAACAGGTTAGCAAAATAAGCTTGGTTGGGGAATTTGTATCAATAGAGTGGGTAAATGATTTCCCATTCAAGAATCTTCCTTCTCTGACTACTTGATAATAGAATGTGACAACAGATAAAGAGGCGCCTGCTTACCTTTAGGACCTCAGGTGCATGTAATGTCACAACAAATAAATAAGTAATTTTAGAGTAGAAAGAAAAATTTTGAAAAATCATCCATTTCAAAATTTTTAATAGACAGTGCACTTTGATATTTGGGGGTTTTAATACAAGGAAGTTCACAACTCTGCTACAATCTCATGAAAAACTTTGCTAAATAGAGAGAGCGTTCATGAAATAGAGGTATGACTATATTTCTGAAAATACACTCTTTTGCAAAAAAAATCAAAGCACCATGAAGGAAGTGGTTGTTTTTGATGAAATTGAATATGTGTATAGCTCATACATAGATAATCAAATGATTAAAAAATCAAGGCCATAGTACCTATTCACAGCTCACAATTATCCACTGAGTGTTCAAATTAGTAGTTGGTCGAACCGCCCATGGCGGCAATGCATGCTTGAATTCGTCGAGGCAAGGAGTGGTAGAGGTTCCTAATGTCAACCTGCGACACGTTCTGCTAGGCATTTATCAGTTGGCACTCCAGATCTGTGATATTTTGTGGTGCCCGAATTTGGCGGCCTACGTTGTTCCAGACATACTCAATTGGTGAAAAGTCTGGTGACCTTGCTGGCCAAGGAAGAGTATCAACCACACGGAGACAGTCCAGAGTTATGCAAGCGATATGTGGCCTGGCATTACCTTGTTGGAAAATAGTCCCAGGATAACATGCCATGAAGGGTAATGCAACCGACCGCAGGATGGTGTCAACATATTGTTGAGCAGTTAAAGATATACGGAGGATGACTAAAGATGACCTACTGTCATAAGAAATAGCACCTCACACCATCACACCAGGGGTTATGGCTGTATGCCTTTGTAAAACAAAGGCTGATCGGGACCTTTGACCCCATCTTCTCCAGACACGAACACGGTGGTCATCTGCTTCAAGAGTGAAACAAGATTCATTGCTGAACACTATACGATGCCAGTCTGGTGGCAGCCATGATGATCGGCTGTGACACCACTCCAGACGACTACGCCAATTTTGTGGGGTCAAAGGCAAACGTCTTAAAGGCTTCTGTGAGGTTCTTTAGATGGCCTGGCGAACAATCATCCTATCTTGCCTCACATTTGTGCTTCTTGGCCTTCCAGAGCCTTCATTTCATCGGCAATTTCCTTGTAGTAACTATTGCTGCCAACATTTTTGCACAACAGTGTCTGTACGCTGCAGGTGGCGGCCTATTGCTCGGTATGATCACTCAGCTTCGCGCAACCCTACAATGCGACCACGTTCGAAGTCGTTTAGTTGTCTGTAAGTTCTTTGATATCATTGTAATGACATCTTTAGGTATTTGTTTATGGAATTACAATTGCAGCAACAAAAAAAAAAAAAAAAAAAAAAATTCCGGCACTATTACTGGTTTTATACTTTGCGAAATGCACACTATGATCATAATTCCTGCTCATTTGCATTGGAACTTTGATCATTTGCATGTTCGATCAAGATGTTTTTGCATACCAAATTTTGTCATGATCACAAAAGTCCTTCTTGGTGCTTTGATGTTTTTGCAAGAGTGTATATTAAGCCTTTTTGAGTTGCCATTTACAACAAAAAAATTTTGAGTTTCGATTATGGCAAAGCACATAGGACTATTTATCTACCTAAGGGAAAGAATGCCTTTATGGAGGACATTTTACAAAAACTGGCTCTGATTCATGTAACACATGAGGAAAACCACAAAAACTCCCATACAGCCATTCATTGGGATTTGAAATCAGGTCAAACTACGAGCATTTAGCGATTTTACCACTTGGGCACACAGCTTGAAATTTTCTCATAATACATAAGCATCACAGTTTATAAGTAAATTTATTGAATAAGTTTTGCGCCTAAGTAGGATGCAATATTTTTAGAATGACAAAACATGGTGAAATGATTGCATCATCCTTCAATAAATATAAAAAGAAAAGTACACACAATAGTTGTTACTCTTTGATTTTTGAGTGATTATTAAATGTTGCCAGTCAGGAATATTGATTATTATTAATAATATCAAATATCATTTGGTGATAAAAATTCTTGAGAAATAAAAAATGCATAACAATAGCAAATATTTACACCAGAAATGAACAAGCATTGGGTCTAATGTCCCTGAGAACTACTCCCTGTGAAAATGGCTATAAGAAATTTATTAATGGCTAATGAGATGAAAGATGACTTTACCACTAAGACCAAAAAATGAAACAAAAAAGCATATTATGAAAATGCAATATATATTCCTGACTCTCACAAATTCAGAGAGAAAAAAAATTGCCGAAGAAGAATAACTGCTTACTGATTATATTCCACATAATACCATAATAAGAGTGTTTATTATAACCTGTTGAATCAAGTTTACCAGGTAATAAAAATAAAACAGCATGATAAACCTAGCAAATAAATGTTGCACAACAATACTTCAATAGATAGGGCTCAGATTTTCTAAACTTCTATTTAGTAATGTAAATTTCAGCCCTTCTGTTCCATCCACTATACACAGACCTAAGCCAAAGTGATTTCTTTTTGTTTCAAAAACCGAATTAGCATTTGTGTGTTTCATATTACAATGATAATAATTTGAAGAATTCCATTCAAAAATCATCTGAAGGCTCTGACAATTTTTTTTTCTGATGTAATCTGTTGTTTAATAGATTATTTTAGTACATACATTGAAGCCAAGGGAAGCTATGTAGAAAACTGAGAAAGTAATTTTAAAGATTGTTCTTGAACAAGCATGTTAGGCTTAAAACTTATTTAATGTACTCACATATGTTATGATGAAATCTTACGTATATGCTTTAAAAAAAAAAATAATAAGTTGCAATAAAGGGAAATGTGGTGCTGTTCTAGTCTACACAGCTGAGAACAAATAAAAGAAAATCAGCTGAACACATCTGACAACAAATCACTAACAAAGAAGAAATTTCAGGGCAACATTTATTTAATGTAGCAAATGAACTGCCCAAAAGGGTTACAGATATGACATTTCAGTGCACCATAGCACTTTATTTAACAAAAGCACTTCCTCAGCTAGGGCATAGACCTCATACAATGTGACCATCCTCTTCATGGATCATGTATTGCAACCCAATTGTACACAACATTCTCAACAGCCGAAAGTAACATGTTACCAGGAGTGCTAAGAACAGCCTGTGATATGTTGTTTCTTAAGATCATTAGAATCAAGATCCCACCAAGACAGACCTTAAACTTCAAAACAACACCACATGAAAAAATCGCATAGGGTTAAATCTGGAAAGCAAAATCATGCAAGTGGAAAAAAGTAACTTATAACCCTTTCTTCTGCAGAGCAATGGTACAGCAGCTGCTGTACAGATAGACTAATGTGTGGTGGTGCACTAGCCGGCTTAAAAGTTACCTGGTGTGCCTACTGAAGTTATGGAATAACAAAATTAGTCAGCATATCATGGTATCTTTGTACAGTAAAGGTATAAGTGTGTGGTCCTTAAAGTGATATTGTCAAAAAAGAATGATCGACTGATGAAATCTGCTACAAAGCAGTCAATTTTTGGTGAATGCATTGGAATTTCCTGAACAGCATGGAATTGTTTTGATGCCCAAATCTGAGAACTGTGAATGTTAATAGTCCTATTTAGGTGAATATGGGCCTAATCTCCCCAAAGAATTCATTATGCCCAAGTATCATCGACCCCACCCTGGGAAGAAATATCAGAGCAAATGCCACCCCAATTTATCATAATTGTCGTATTTTAATTCCTGCTACAGCTTATCTGGTTCGAATAGAAGTGAAGAACTTTTTGATAGATTTGCCATACTGTTGAAAGAGTCAAATCCAGTTGTTGTGTTGTTCCCCATCATTGGGATTATCAGCAATGGTCCCATGGATGCCATCAATAACTGCAGTTAAGACGTCACGAACTGTCTGTTTTGGCACTGGTTTCTGCGCTCTACCAAACCAGACTGTCAAGAATCATGTTTCTTCAAACTTCTGCATCATATTTTGCAATGCATTTATTGATACTTTATAATGACTTCTAAACTCACAAAGGACATACTTGTGTTCCGATTGTTGAAACAACTTCACAAGTAATGTGTGCTGAGGTAAAGTGAGATCAGTGTTGAACCTAGCCAATATTCAGAATGTCTTTTGATGTTTTTTGCTTATCTCTATAGAGTGGATTACTATCACTGTTGACATTAACATAATCAAGTATTTGCAATTTTAAATTTTACCCGTGTTTAATAAAAATTTCCAGTTGTGTAGACTAGAAGAATACCACATGTTCTTCTACAGGTAACATTCGGAACTATTCATGTTATTTTCATGGAATCTTTTTTCCCACATCATCAATTCCCCTACAAAATTTGGTGGCATTTTAGCTGACAGATTGAGCTTACAGATGGCTCTGAATACTGTCAATTTAAACACACACCCTGTATTTTAAACACACACCCTGCATTTAAATCACAATCATCTGAAATAAATTTATAGGAATGAAAAGAAAAAATTGTAAATTTATAGTATTTTGATTTTTAGTACATTTCAATAAATTTAGTGCAAACTTAAACATTTTCTTTTTTATTTCACATCTTAAATTTCAAACACAATAAGTTAGCCTCTGGATCATTTTATTTGTCTAATAATCATTAATTAATTTATTTGTTCAATAAATGATTAACATTTAAGCTTTTATAATCATGATAAAATGAATGGGCATATTCATATATATACTGCATTTACATGTACATTCTTAAAAGAGTATGAAAAATAAATAGGAATATGAATTGGATTATTCAATTATGGCAAAGCACACGAGGGCTATCTGCCTGAAGGGAGGGATGACTTCGTGGAGGACTTTCTAAGGGAAACTGGCTCGTATACACATTACACATGGGGAAAACCACGAAAACGCCCATGCAGCCAGGCTATTCAAGGGATTCGAACCTCGGATCGAACTACCAGTGTTCAGCGTCTTTACCGCTCGGCCACTGGTGGGCCAAGGATATATGAATTGTAAAAATCTTTTTAAAAAAGTATTGAAAATTTAAACATTTTAAATTAAAAAAATATTATATTTTTTATTTTAAGATAACACTAAAATATATTTAAATGTTATGTTTAAAACTAACATTTTTATTAGATGCACACAATGCCTACATTTAGTTTGAAATAAAGTTCTTAAAATGCATTTTATAACTCACTAAATATCCATATTATTGCGTTGAAGTTGTGCTAATGTCAGCGGAATTGATTTTTCCACAGGTAAGAGCAATTTTGTTTTTATTTTCAGTGTAAATGTGTGTTATAAATAATTAATTTAATAATTATTATTTGTATAAGAAAAATCATTCCTTGTAGTTTTTGTGGTTAATTTGTTAAATCACATAACATTTGTTGTTATAGGCTGTTATTACATACTATAAACAATAATTATCCTTATATATCTAAAGAAATATTAGAATATACATGGATTTTAAAAATCTGGAGTCTCCATATAAAACTACAGAATAATAAATACCATATTGATGATTTTTAAAATTTGAAGCTTTAATTAGAAAAGATATAAATGTATTTGCTATTATGTAGAAATTATATGAGTATCTATTTATTAATTGTTTAACATATAGGACAATCAAGCAAATAAAACTCATAGCTTTAAATCATATGACATTTGGTTTTTCGTGACATTATTTTAAAATTAATTTAATTTATGATTTACATAATAAATATTTCCCCATTGAGTTTAAAGTTTTTGATCTAGTTACCAGATTATATCTTTCTTATAGCAGTATAGATTCAAAGAAAAACAAACATTCATCTTCGAATCAGTAATGTTACTTAATAAATCATATTTTTGAATTATGTTTACACACAAAAGCAAAGTAACTCTATAAGTGAAAATGTAACAAAACACTTGCCAGACATTAACATATAATAAGGAACTAGTATTTCAGTACCTCAAATAATTGTTTCAATCAATAATGCTATATTAAAATTATATTTTTGAATTATGACTACATACAAAAGGAAAACTATACAAAAATATAACAGAACACTTTATGTTCAATATTAACATACTAATAAGGAAATTATTACCACAAATAGACAATAAGAATACATCTAAGGACCATATATAAAATCACTTAACTTTGTAACTACTTTTCCAGAAAATGTTTGTTAGATAATAAGAATTTATGAAAATTATCATACATATAAGTTCTGATGCCCTTCAGAAAAATTACTGAAATCACAAGACTTAGGAATCTGAAACATTGAATTGACATCTGTGTAAATTACATATTATCCACATGGATATGGGCAACTAAAAGTTTACCACTTATTGCTAGAATGGGAATTTGAAATCGAAGTTATTGAAGGCATTTAAGAATTTGAATCTGTAGGTGAATCCTTGATCAGCATGCTTTACCATATAGAATCATTTTTATAATTTTTAGCAAATCAAAACTGGGATGGAATATGGGCAGAAAGTCTTCATGTGCTTCACCTTAACCGTGTAATCTAATTTACTAACTGTCACTCTGTAAAAACTAGTCATTACACTTTTATCATAAAATTCAATAAATAATAAAATTTTCATTTTATGAGCCTCCCCCTCCCTTAAATTCTATCAAAAGAAGGCAAAATGGAAGAAGACAATAATATTCACCAAAGATTTTCCCCTTCTCTTCGAGAAAAAATATTACATAAGGATTTACAAAAAAGTTATTTTGCATTAAGTTCAGTACCATGGGGCAAAATTCCATAGAATGCAAATAAAAACCATATAAATTGAAGTTGTTTATAAAACCAAAATTCTACAATTATGCTTATATGAGTGTGAATATTAGCAAAAACAGCAATCTAAAAATAGAACATTTTTGTACATAGAATGAGAAAAATAGAAATTTAAGCCAAATACTAGTAATTCTGAATGTTTTAAGGTAATAAGCTGGATCTACAGCCATCAGCAAGTGCTCTATGATAATGAATCGTGTTTTAATGCTATGCTATATTTTTTTAATATTTACAAAATATCTTAAAAATGCAAAATGTACCTTTTTAAAGCTAATACAGCACCTCAAGTTTTATATAGGTATAAAGAGAAGGGTATGTTTTTGTTAATACAAAAGTTTTTTAAAATATTTTTAAATAGTTTTGGTACAAAATAAAACAAAGTTGAATGTAAATAATAGTAATACTTATCACTAATATGTTTTATTTTGTACCACAAAAAATAAATTAAATACATCTCCATTATTTATGTAAATGCTGATCTATAATCTACTTTTTATTATTATTCATTTACCGCTCTTTGTCATGTTTGGAACGTTCTTTTGTGACCTTTCGTGCATCCTCCATACGACGTTGGAGAGCTTCTTCACTCTCCTTTTGGAAGCGCAAACGTTCTTCATAATATGCAGCAAGTCGTTGCCGAGCCAGCTCTCGTCTGTATTCTTCCTTAGCTGCTTGTCGCTGTTGCACAACTTTGAGGGCTAATTTTCGCTGTGCTTCCATTTCAGCATGTTGAAGACGTTCATTCTCTTTTTCTTTTCGCCATTGTTCTACCTGTAGGATTAAATATAATATATAATATTACATCATTATTAACAACATTGATAAATTAAAAACATAAATTTTTTTTTTTTTTTTTTTTTTTTTTTTTTTTTTTTTTTTTTTTGTTCACTAGATTAGTCACCAGCACTAAAATGAAGGAAATAATGTAGCTTTACTTGGAGATACTTGATAACAATAAATTTACTTGGAGATACTTGATAACAATAAATTATTTAAATCTAATATGTTTTTATCAGACTGCTACTACCCAGTTATATAAACTTCTTTCATGTCTAAGGAACAATTTAAATATAAAAAGTGTAATATGAAGATACTTGGTTGGTTTTATTTATTAAATTTATTTCAAATAAAATTTCTCTTTCTGCAAGAGTGATAAGTTTTCTTTATTAAAGAATAATCAATATAGTTTAAATATTTTTTTTGACAAGATACTGTAAATTTATTGATATTCAAAGAATATTAAACTTGGAACACAAAGAAAATGTAATTAATAAAAAAGAATAAATTCTGTATAATAAAATCATTACCATATAGAAAATCTAAAATTCATATAATAAAGATGAATGTATAATGAATTGATGACAAATAAGAAAGCATACAATTAACCCAAAGGATAGTTGTACAGTAATTTATTCCTAGTTGCAGAGACATAATTCTAAGAACATAAGCTCTTGACATCAGGAGAAAATAAAGTGAATAGCTGGCAGAAAAGGTAAGAATAAACTCTTGTTGCAGCATGATATTTTGCTGTAGCACCATTTTAGTGTTTCGATAGTAATAATTAATTCTTTCTTTAAAAAAATTAAAAAGCAACTGAAGATGCTCATTCTTCCCACATATTTTCAACAATGTCATTGGATAGTTGCTTTTAAAATAAAATAAAAATAAAAAAAAGAAGTTATTACATTTGGTAGACACTATTACAAATAACCAAAAAGTACCAAACCATTTAATAATTCCTAGAATCAGTTTTATATTACTAAACTAGAATAAAGCTGTAACTATGTTTTTTTTCACTGTATTCTTCTATATTTTTTGGAGGATGGTGGATTTTGTATTTTATTCACAGTAATTATTATTTACCACAGCAATTTCATTTTTTTTATACCTTAGAGCACATTCTAGAAAAGCGATGGGGTGTGGGTACATTTATTTTTTCAAGATAAATTTATAGGATTACATAGTTTATAGAATGATGTAATTAACATATAAAAATTATTGATTGTATTAGTCTTATGCAAAATAAATTACTGAATAATACAGACAAAAGCTCTCAAATTGTTTGGTTTGCAATTTATTGGTATAAAACTTCTTTATAAAAACGTAATTCTTAAAGCCAATGTGATATTTAGCACTGCATTTCATTACTCATTGCTTCATAATTAGGAGAGTATGATGATCTTCCTGTTCATAAGCTGTCAAGGCGTTCATCTATAAGTTAAGATCCGTATGTTGATTTTGTGATTATATTCATTGTTGAAAACAATGATTCAGACAAACATACAGAACATCCCCCCGCCAAAAAAAAAAAAAAAACATTTTTATCTTGTATAATGCTCTTTTTAAAAATAGAAATTTGTTTTTATCAGCTATATTTCAGAAGTTCTCATCTGGTACATTGGATTTTAGGACAGTGTCATTTTGAATATCCAAAATTTCTAGCTCCAGTTCTTCCATTCTTGTTTGCATAAACTCTGCAATGCATGCTGATATTTCAGTTACATTTACTTCACAAGTAAAAAGATTGATGAAAATGGTGACCATTGACTCAATATTAAACTGCTGAATTTTTCAAACTGATCTTGAAGTAATTAGAGGTTGATAATAAATGACGGCAAGAAAATTTTATCTTCGCCTATCATTTTTTTCATACTTGGGAAATTTAAAAATTACTTTATCTGCATATCCACAAAACCGCTTTATCTTTAAACGACATAACCAACCTTATTATTAATGCTGCATGTTTGTCTTTTCCCTGAAGCTTCAAGTTTAAATAATTCAACTTTCCAATTATGTTTGTGAGAAAACCAAAATCCATCAGCCAGTGAAAGTCTTCATACTGGTAGCCTACACCTCTGAGTACGTGGCATAAATGAAATTTGACTTTTTCTTTTGCATCTCGGCACTTGGTCTTA
The DNA here is from genome assembly GCF_044657685.1 of Stegodyphus dumicola. Classification (NCBI taxonomy): domain Eukaryota; kingdom Metazoa; phylum Arthropoda; class Arachnida; order Araneae; family Eresidae; genus Stegodyphus; species Stegodyphus dumicola. Next base: position 211,769,906 of record NC_140773.1, on the reverse strand, counting down.
CAAGACTGAGAAGGGACCATATGTGGAATGCGAGCCACATGAAAAGGTCACACAAGCCAAGGCTTGGGCATCCCTTCCATAGAAGTTTAATTGCATGAAAAATTTGCACAGATTCACAATCCTCTTTATTATAAAAGAAAGCAAGTACTGATGCATGCACAGAAAATGCTGAATAACTTTATTAATAAAATTAATTTACTTCTTCAACCAAAATATGTTATAATAATGTTTTTTTTTTTTTTTAAATTTATTTGCACATATTATATATAAGAAAAATTGTTCAAATTTGCAGCCATGTTGCATTTTTTTTTAAACTCAAAATTTTGCTTGTCCAAAAATGACTGCAGATTATGATATTTACAGACTGAGAGATGATGGATTACAAGAACACTGCTGCATATGTTTCTAAAATATTACATTGAATTTTTGAGAATTAATAAAATAAAGTCCTGTTGAATAGAAAATAACACCTTGTCTTCTGAAAAGCACTATGCAAATAAGAAAATGAGTGTAAGCAAGCCACATTGGCATAATAAAGGAGGGCATCTGTTCCTAGCTGCAGCATCAAGGGGGTTGCCAAACTGATGTAATGAAACTTTAGAATTAAATTCTTGGCAAACAGGTGGGGGTGTGAAATCTTCAATTTTTCTCAGGCATTAAAAACCATAGCTATGGCCCAGGCAAACCAGTACCTTCCACATATTTATAACTCTCTCAAACATACTCTATATTTTCATTTCTTCAAAAGTTGCTTTTTCTTTTTAAGGTATGAGTTAATGCAGCAAAATAAACAGCATCTTGAAAACAGTTGAAAAGATAAAAATTATTTAAACATAGATATCCCATCAAAATCCAGTATTTGAGGAGGATTAGTACAGATACTCTTAATATAAATAAAAGGCAAACAAAAAGTGAAAATATGTAACAGAACATGCAGGACATACCCTCTGACGAAGTACTTCACATTTGAATTTCTGACGCAAAGCTTCATCACGGCTTAGCTGGTGGCCTGCATGAGATTGTTGAGACTGTGAGACTTCTGTAACAGCTCTCAGCAACCAACTCCATCTTTCTCTAGCCCAGTCATCAAGGCATTTTTTTCGACGATCTTTATGAAATCGATTATTTTGATACCAAGTTTCATATGACATCTGCAGAGTAGAAAATATTAAACTCTTAATTAAATATGAAGTTATTACTTTTTTTTAATATTATATACTTAATTACATCTGTTAAGCAGAAATGTAATTCATATTAAATATAATAAAATGTGGAAGAGTTTTCTGGCTTAAAATAATGACTGTCGAAAAGGACATATATGATCAGCTGCTTCATTTAATTTTTTATTGCATCCATTAACAATTGCTAACATTACATTGTTCTGTTTTAAATATCAACAGAAAAAATATCATTATAATCTAGCCAAACAGAAAATGATTTGAGCTAAAATTAATAACTCCTAATTAATTAAAATTCCTGTAGAAATGAGTATATTTGTCGTCGGAACATAAGTGTATTATTGTTTCTAATTTAAAATTTCTAAATTTTTAAATAAATTTTGACTAATAAATACAAGAGGTAATTCATAGTCACACTATGAAAAATGTCATATGTTTGCTTAAAGTAAAATAGTTTTAGACAGTTTTTTGGGGGGAGACCCAGAGTTTCCCCCTAGACTATATTCCTGTCCTCTTTAATCCATCAAATGAATTTCAGCCATCAATTAAAGTAATGACTAAAGCTAAGTTACCCATTTCCTTAAGGATATAGAAACATGTGTTTTCGAATTATTATATGGCCTTGAAGGAAGTGTTTCAGATTTTACAAGACTTAACCAGTTCCTTCAAAACAGGTTAGGGTTTACAACTAAACTGCAGTTATTCAGTGTTTAAGAAATGGGCAGTGGAACTTGGGAGCTCCAATACAAAATGTCATTCTTTTTTAATTTCTTAAAAACAGAAAACGACTAGAACACTAGGGATTTCTTTCTTAACAAATCTTATGGAAAGGTATCCTTATTTCTGCTATTTTCCGGAAGCAACTTTTTTTAATCATGAAAATAGTGGCAAAAAGTATCCATTGATATTAGATTAAAAAAAGAAAGAAAGAAAGAAAGCTAAGTTATTTGAATAATACTAAAAAATGTGAAATAGCCAAAGCAGCATTTTCCAGAATGCATAATATTTCACAAATATCTTTGAATCATATTTTCATATCAAAAAGCTCAAACTCTGCTTATGGATAACATATGAAATTTTTGGAAGAATTTCTAAAAGTTGAATGTCTAGTTCTTAAAAGGCTTATAAAGAGCAAAATGAAAAATAAGCCCACATCAAAAATCATTTTAAAGGAAAAGGTATTTGAACAACAAAAGAACTGAGAAACCAAGCAATTCCAGCAATTAATGATTGGACCAAGCAATTAAAAAATATATATAGTTTGTCTTATAAGAAAGTTTGTAGGGTGCAAGCATCAGTGGATAATATTTCTGTATAAGAATAGAGGAACTATATTCTGAAAGATGTTTTATGTAGGTATCAATCTGAAATGTTTATAATGTGAACAAAACAAGGTTATTTTTAACATCCTACCACCCCCATAAAAAATCCTTCTGCTTCAAAGCATGTGAGGGGAGCAAAAGCCAAATACCTATTGCTAGATATAAACATCATTGGTACCAATTAAGCAAAACACCAGAAAATATTTCACATGCAGCCAGTTTAAAAATATGAGTTTGAAAGCTAGCTAGTCGCATACATAACTAACTTTTAAAGCTTAGATATCTTCAATACTTTGAACAGAAGCAATCAAAGAACTGAGTAAAAAAATTTCAAAATGGGATACGAAAAGTTGCTGTTCATATCCATGAATGTCATATCTCTTTTGCAGCCAAGAAAGGAATGTAAAATTTAAGGTTCATTTTCTAAAGATCTTGGTAAAAGATTGGATGGAGGTTATTGATGACAAATATGATTCCCATTTTTGTTCTTGAAGCCATTCAGCACATTTTCAAGAGATAGAATAATGTTTCAAAAATAAACAGAAAAATAAAAACTATTGAATGTTGCTTCAAACATGGCTTCCTGTCCAGGGTTTGCACTGCCTGGGACATGCAGTCCTTGGGAAGGAATGCAATGTTACAAATTATTGTATATATATAAATAATTTTAGTGAAACTATATGTAAAATTGTAATATTCTTGTGTAATGTAATATGAAATGCCTTGAAAGAGTGAAGATCTGCTGCAAAAATAAGGTTACAGGGGCAAGTCTCTTTAAATGGATATTTTGTGAAATTGGCGAGGTAAATGGCTATCTTGCAAAACTGGCAAGATGTCACCAAGCTGGTGATGGTTTTAGTAACTATTTTTTTCACCACATTTGGCAAGAATTCGCCCAAGGTCTGGTCCCTCTATAACTGCAATTGAATAACTAATTTATCCCTATATGTAATAGTAACAGTATCCAGCCCTTATATGTAACTTGAACCATATATGCTTTCCAGTAATTTCGAGAAACAGAAACTACTGTAAATTTTACAGCAGCTGGGGAAAACCTATATAAGAACGGAGAAAGCATCAGCTCTCAGTTTTTAGTTCAGCATTAATTGAGTATTGAGAGTAGTTCAGCATTAATAGAGGATTGAGAGACCTCCGTGTGAGCTTTGTTCTTTAGTTGTGCTTTGCATCGCTTTGTGTTTAACGTTCTTAGCAGTTTGAAGTGGTACCAATTGATTGTATATAATGAGCTGTATGAATACTTTTGTATAAAGTTCCGAATTGTAAAAAAATTATTATTATTATTTTTTTTTAAGGAAAATAAACATTATCAAACTATCATTGTTTCAGTGTGCATTCAATCCATTATGAGCCTGTATTCATGTAACAGTACTGTCTATTGAGAGAACAAACGTTAAATATTACAAATGTTCATATAAAATTGAATACAGAATTATAAATAGTTATTCCAGAAATAAACAAGTATTAATTTCAAAATATTTTTCTTCATAGAATACCTTATTTATTTAATATATTATTTTGTTTTTTCTTTTGTGTAAATAAATGTCTCAAATTATTTTTTATGCATAATGAGAATTATTCATAATTTACTTTTATTTATTTAAATATTTTACTCCTTCATTCAAAAAAAGGGGGAGGGTCTGTTCTTACAGTTCCAGATAAAAAAACTTTCTGAATAATAGGTCATTTTTTCCCTTCATGCTATATGTGAGTTGTTGATACTATAGTTTCACTGACTATAAAATAATAATACTTTACCAGTTGGCCTAATGTCTTATGAGGAAAAGTCCTTTTCAGCCTATCAAAACATAAAACTCTTCGATCTGGAAGATCAGCAGGATATTGTTCTAATATGTGCTCAAAGACAGCAGCATCATGATCATTCCAACCTCCTGGACATGCTCTTAAAAGAAAAAAAGAAAAGAAAGGATTAAGAAAGCTATTCTGATTGAATATCTTACATATGCATGTCAGCTTTGTGAGGATTAATTTGAAATATTATTTCACATGCTTCAGAAAACTTTCATTAGTCATGGGCATGAATTTTTGTGTCCTCTTTCTTTCTTTCTTTCTTTTTTTTTTTTTTTCCTTCACCATTATTATTAGTTAGTTTCATTTTTGTTTAAATTCTCTATGTTAAAAAAATTTAGTTAAAATTCAGGAATGTTTATTGTAATAAATTATTATAAGTTTAACTTATGCGATACTAACAAAAGTGTCACATTATTACTGCCACTATGATTTGAACTAAATTTTAACCAACTGATACAGTCATTTTCTTGTATTCTAGATAATAGTTTTAATTTGATTAGTTTTAATCAAATGTCAATAAACAGAACACAGGTTAAAGAAAATTCAGTCTACAAACTAAAAGTTAACAAGACACAATGACTCTTCTTGCAAAATAGTTAGCAAATAACTAAAAAAAAAAAAAAAAAAAAAAAAAAAGAGTGAATAAACATTGCCCAGAACTTTAAATGAAAAATATCTTACTGTCGATCACAATTTCTATCAAGATCTCGTAGTCGATTTGAATAGCTATCATCTAATCTTGTAAGCTCAGCTATTAAGTTTTCTTTCAGTTGTGGATCTGGACAATAAAGCTCATGAAACTCTGGTGGCACACCTTTTGCTATTTGCTTCTCTTCAGCCACATATGGAGGCACTGCTGTAATTTTCAAATTACTCATTAAATACAAAATATTACAAAGCTTCAAAATTATTAAAAGAATTTTAATTAATAAACACAAGTCATAATATGAAAAACATATAGTATTTTAATAACTTTCCCAATAATAATTTTTAGAGATATTTGCAACTATTAAATATTCGAAACGCAACTTATGCATTTAATACAAATATGTTTCCGGGACTAAAATATGATTTAGAAATGACTTTACGTTTAGCAAAACCTTATTTTATTAAACTTAAAACATTTCATTAACACTGAATGTATGGTTTTCATTGACATATATGGTTTATTAGCTAAAACATATCCATTTTTCATAGACCACAATTGTCTTTAAACTAGTCTCAGACTTCTAGATTGTAGCATTTATTTCCTATCTTTACATTAATAAAATCTAAATCTAATCATATTTTATACAGGTGAATTTTTGTAAAAGGGAATTAATACCAGCATTTCCTTTAAAATTAGCAACATTTTAATATTTTATTGAAAGATTTTGATTATATATTATAAACATTAAAGCTTGTACAGTGTTCATAAAAGCAGCAGATAATTTACTTTGCCCATTTTAAAGTTTTTCCTCCACTCTTAAAACAAATTTATCAATTCAGATTGGCAACAAAAATATTCTGCATGAAGTAAAATTGTGTATTAACTGATTAATCACGTAAATATGGAAAACAGTATCATATCTTTCAGCTGCATTAAGTGACAGGTTTACAGATCAAATTCACTTTATGTAAGGTAAATGTTAAAGGTTCGCAAGGTTAATAATAAATGTTTGTGATTTTTTTTAAACCAGCAAACAACAAAAGCATGGGCAAAAAAAAACATGCAAAGAAAAATTACTGAATAAAAAATCATCTTTTACATGCTGCTTATAAGGCATAACAAGTATCTGCTTATTTACGTAAAAATAAACAATCTTAAAAGTTTTGAAGTGATGTAAAAAAAATTTAATAATTTCTTCACTCATATTTTCAGCAAATTGTCTAACAATAGTATGATACTAATTTCGTGCAAAGAATATACGCAATATTCCATAATTAAAACTAAATAATTCAATCAAAATATTTATTTTACACCACTAAAATTTATATATTCAAATTTCAATTTCTGATACACAAAGTATTAATCGCATCACTTGCACAAATTCTACTTTTTAGCTTTTCCTGTATAATTCTACAATATGAGCATCTTATAGAAATAAAGGCTGCCATGCAATCTAAGACTCTCAATTTTTTAAAATTTAGGAGGGGGAGGGAAGAACTAAAGCCATCCGAAAACTTGCACTAAATATTAAACTGCTTGTAAATCATCATCACATAACCAAAACAGTGATATTTAAACTTCCCCCCCCTTTAGATAATGACAAAAATAAATATGCTGTTTTTAATCTACAGAACCTGCTGATTGAAATGTTCAGAAAAATATAAATTCAAGAATGTTTTCAGCATTTCAAATAAAAAATGCTCCATTTCATGATAATTTTTGCAATTTTGCATGCATATTAAAACATTATGAAAAATTATGTTATTTTATGGGTGAATTGCCTCAATTTATTTTGTGACCATTATTCCATAAGAGATGTTCTGTTTTCAAGTAACAGTCTCATTAAGACTGATTTTCAGCTTAAAGTACATTACTCTTAAATAAAGTGGGATTTAATTTTAAATTTTTTTATGTCTAAACGAATGACTAAAAAACCTGGGAAATGAAGTATTTTATTTTATATTTTCATGTCTCCTCTTTCTTTAAATTTAAAATTTTATCTTGTTTTAATTTGAGAGCATTTTTTATCATCAACATTCTATTAAATTAACTTCCACATTTTGATAATTTTAATGTAAATAAAATATGTCTGTTTGTAAAAAATTTTAAATAATAGAAGTGTTTAGTTTTTGAGACATTTTAGTGAAATACCTTAGTGACATCCTTTACTATAATGTTTTTCCCACCCTTTCCGCATGCCTTCATGGTGTAATTGGAAGTATACTCAATGCATATTCGAGAGATCCAGGATTCGACTCCAGGTGAAGGAACTATATATTTTTCATGTTTCCTGCTTCAAATAATCTAATGACTCTATAAGGTATTTCTCCCGCCTTCGTAGTGTAGTGGTCAGCACGCTCAAAGCGAATTCGAGAGGTCCGCAGTTCGAGTCCCGGAAAGGGCATTACTCATTTTCCCTCTCTCCTGCTTCGAAATAACCTAATGTCTGTACAGTGGTGCCCAAACTAAAAAAAGGTAATGGATGATGATTCTCCAATACCGTGATTTGGCAATTGGGTCCCCTAATCCCTAGTCGTCCTTTAAAAGGGGAAGTATATAAGGTATTTCTCCTGCCTTCTTAGCATGGCTTCGTGGTGTAGTCGTGGTTCGAGTCCCGGCGAGGGTACTGCTCATTTTTCATGTCTTCTGCTTCGAAAAAAACCTAATGTCTTTACGACTCTACAAGTGGCACCCGAACTAAAAGGTTGTGGACGATAATTCGTCACTACCAGGATTTGGCAACTGGGTCCCTTCATCTCCAGTCACCCTTTAAAAGGGGAAGTACATAAGTATATTGTCCCTCCTTTCTGCATGCCTTCATGGTGTAACTGCAAGCATACTCAAAGCGTATTCAAGAAGTCCAGGGTTTGAGTCCCGGAAAGGGCACTGCACATTTTTCACATCTCTTGCTTCAAAAGAACCTAATGACTCTATAATATTATATTTGTAACATTTTCCCCCTTTTCTTTATACTCCCCCCCAATTTAAGTCTAAAAACATTCTTGCATTATTTTATAGATAGAATAACTTGTCTTCTCAATCAGGGGAATAATAAAATTAATTTTAAGAAATTTAAAACTGAGAAATACAAAGATGTGAATATGTTTAGTAGCTAAAGGAGTCCTCAAGATTTTAAACAAGAAGAATCAAACATTCTTAAATATATTCAAAAAGCATACTATAATTCTTCTATTAAAGTTTTTTAACTTTTTAATTTTATTATACATGGTTTTGTATCTAACTTCCAGAATCTAATTGCTGATTTTAATATACAAAATCAACATGAATATTTCTTAGATGAAAAGAAAAATAATATAAGATTTATCATCATTTCTTACGATTCCGACATGATTTAAATATGATTGCATCTAAAAATTTTTCTCACACACAAGTTAAAAAAAAAAATGTCTCACCTTCTTTAACTTGCTGCTCTAGATCACGCTGTTCTTTTATTAAGTCTTCAGCTATTTCTTTATAACCAGTCCATAACTCCTTTACCTCTTTCTGTATTTGATAATGTTGCATTTTGGCTGAATCTGGAAGAGGTCTTAATCCTTCATGTTGTCTAACCCATTCTCGCAAATCTTCCCTTTTTAAAATAAAAATTAAGAATTACAAATTAAATAAGAATCTTAAGAAACTAAGAGATTTTTAAAAAGATAAAATGTACTAAAGATGTGGTTTAAATGAAATTATTAAGCAGAGCTATATGGTTAAATAACATTCAAAAAACAGGCATTGTTTTATTATTTTTATTACTATTAAATACTGCACATAATAGCATAGCATATTGTTGTGCTGTATCTCAGTTTTTGTGTTTAATATACTGAATCAATATTTTAAATATATATACATTTTCCCAAAATGTTTTGTAAATGCTTCATTTAGATTGTTTGATTTCTGCTATTTACTAAAATGATACATTTTTTATGCTTAATTCCAAGAGCTGACAATATGTTTAACTTCATTTAAGATGAAATATAGAAATGAAAAGCAAAGTTAATCAAATGAAATAATTACATTTAATGATTCAATTTAATCAGCCATTTAATGATTTTATAATACAAAGCTTAAATTGAAATAATCATATACAACTGAAGACTAAACCTTAGACTAAATCATTTCAATTAAGATTTTAGTATGAAAAAAAAGAGTTGAATTAGCTCAAAAGTAAATTGTTAAAAAGTTAGTTTAGAAGTAAAGTCTCCTAAAAACAGAAACAAAGTTTCACTGATACATGTGATTATTTTCAGTGCTTTAACCAGGTTCTGCTGCTTTCGAGAAGATTCTGCCTCCATTTCTGTATGTTGCAGATTATTGCTGGGTTAAGCAAAAATTTTGCATGAATTTACAGTCAAAAGTAGTGGGATAAGTCACTCTTACTACCACAAATACAATTGTCAGGGTCTCTTTGAACAAATATATATAATTAAACAGGTTTTGAAGAATTTTTGGTATAAAATTGCATTTTAACAGAACTATTGATTTTTAAATCAGTTGTGACATTTTAGAAATTATCCTAAGTTTTCTGCTAACATCCACAGTGTGCCATAAATTAGCCTGGTAGAGATAAAAGTATTTTTAAGGCATTATTTTAGATGTGACATGGAACACATGATGTCCTGATATTTGGCTTGACTATTGCATCTTTGACTAAACAGCCAGCTGTCTCTTTATCTTCTGTTCTGATGCAGATTTTGGTAAAATTGAGCAAAATTATCTTTGACTTTTTGTTAGTAATAATTTAATATTTTAGATAAGCTAAATTTCACTTTTACCACAAATGATTGTTATAATACAGGAATTGCAGTCCGTATATGTATTATCATCAAGAAGTGTGATTTTAGCATCCATTTCTTTGTGGGTAATAGTTCTGTTTGGAATATGGAGATGCCATTTCTTAAGTTTTACAGACCAAAAGTGAATTAGATTATTGTTTTTATAGGCACAGAAAGCACTTGCAGTTCCTGCATTTATTTTAGATCTGCCAGCAAAGACGGTGATGGTATTTTTCGTGAAAAGCTTTCTATGTAAAATGCTGCTGAATGGTTCTGTAACTAAGGATATTGTCTATAATCAAGGCTAAGTTAATAATTGCACCTGCATGTTTTTGTCTATATGGCATATAAGAACTCTTGCTGCTATTGCTTTCTGACTTTAGAGATAAATTAGTTTAATACCTTCTAAATTTAGCAATGCTAGAGTCAGTAAGGTTCTAAAAAGGCCTTTGTAATCTGAAAGGCAAAGTAATACTGTAAGCTATTAGGGATATACAGAAACTTTTAGCAAATCATGTGCTTAATGATGATTACAAAGGCAATACATGATAGACTATAGTAGGTCATGGCAATATTAAATATGACAGCTTATCCTTAACCATATCCAAAGGCAACTATACGACCTTAATTAAACGGATAAAAGTACATAGGCCTATTTAAGTCAAAATAAAGTTTGAAGGCAGGAAGAAAATGATATTAATTACAATGCAAGTATTTCAGTGGGCAACAATAGTAATTATAGTTACATAAACTCCCATTTGTAGCCTTTCAGTTTATACTCACTGTTATTTTTAATCAACACTGATTAACAATATTGAAGCTCCTTCCTTCACCTAATATGAATTAAAGAAATTCTAAATTTTCAGTATGTAGAGGATTAAAATGAAAAAAATTCAAAATCGGCAGTCTCACCGAGGATTTAAATTTAATGCATATATCTGGTTTTTTTATCCTCCTAAGAATGGAACTGTTTTTGAAAACAAATTGGTAGCATATCCAAATTTAAAACGAATCATGTGTGCCTCTCAATAAACTGTTACTTATGAAGAAGTCATTATGCAAAAATTAACATCCTAAAGAATTAACACTTTTTTAGTTCTTGAATTTCACAAAATAATTCAATTACATTATATACTTTGTAGTAATTAAAATATAATACTAAAAAACTGAAATAAAGCAATTTTTAAGCTTTTTATAATATTGATAGAAAATCTTAATAAAACTATTGTTTGGTTCTATTTCAGGAATTACTATGAAATATATATTTAAAAATAATGTGTTACCTTATGTACCAGAGGGGATCAACAACATTTTCACGAAAAAAAGCCTTTTCCTCTTCAATTTCTAAAATAAAATTTATGTTATCTGCCAAAAGAAGTTGACCATCTGAACCTAGTTGTCCATAAATTGTCAAATGATTGTAGATTTCCCGCTGTAGTCTGTCTTCCATATACTGTAAATGCATATATTCTTGTTCCCATATTACTTTATGTTGATAAAGTAAGGCAAGCTCTTTTTTGGTATGGGTGACAGTTTTGAAATGATCAGCACGATCCAAAATCCGATTAGTTGACTTTTTAGCAGCAGCAAGTCCATTAATTCTTTCATTGTGTAATGGTTTCAAAGATCGTGTAGGCGATACATCTGGTCTTGCTCGAGGAACACCTGCAAAGAATTTAGTTTTTGAAAATTTAAAATAGCTTACAACAGATTTTAACTTTTTGTGATACACATTAAATTTTATTATACAAATTTTTTTTCCCTTTATAAAATGCATTTATAATATTATTGCAATATAATATATTACAATAATTTATAATATATAGCCCTCCATTACAATATATTCAAAGCTTGTTTCTGACAATATTCATATTTCTACTTCAGTGTAAGACATTTTTATTTAAATATCAAAATAATTTTATATATACATTTAATTACAATTTTTTATTAAACTTAAATTTTGCTATAAAAGAATGAAAAATAGTTTCCTTGAGACATCCTTTTTTGACATTTGTTGCAGTCTGCTTTTTACCCCACTCTAAATACTTGCTAGCAAAACTGTCATAAGATAAAGCTTAAAATTAAGGGGGGGGGAAACCTTAAGTTAGCATTGATTTTTAATTTTAAATTCAGTAGCTTTATACATGCTAATTAAGGTTGCTTTCTGGTTTTAAATTTTACACTGGTTTCTTCGCCAGTTCTATCAGATAAGGCTCTTTCAAAGCACTTATTGCAACCACCTAGGTCTACATTTGCATATTTTAAATATATTCTTTGTCTCTCATCGCTATTTAATTGACCTGAAAGCTAACCAGGTAAATCACTTATTTTATGATCATTTACTTTCTATGCTCAGAAAATGTTTAAAATCAAATTAGAAGAAGAGATAATCATAAATATTTGTATATAGTGAAATGTATAACACACTAGTCACCATTTTATCTCACATTTGTGAAATACTGAACAGACCAAGGCACTGATTGATTATAGGACTTGTAAACAAGGCTCAAACAAAATAAATAAGAGAATTGCTCATTGTCTTCCAAGTTCTAAAACTGAGTCAAGACAGAGGAAAATAGTGTTAACTATTGAACTTCCAATAGCAGTACAGATTACAAATGGTTACCCTAGCACATTATAATCTGGTATGTGGATAATATATATAAATACAACTGAAATAAATTGTGTCATGCCCAAAGTAAACTTTAGAGAATCCTTGTGTTGAAATTGCTTTATAAAATGTAACTCAGTGTTAAGACTGTTTTCATAAAATTCTCTCCCATAATTGGAGACATTTTGTAATTGGAAGTGCATATTTATTTTAAAATAATTAATATTTAAACACATAAAACTTTATCTACCACTTTTCATCCCCCTATATGATTATCAAAATATACAGAATGTTTCAAGAAAGTGTATTTTACTTGTTTGCAAAATTGTTGTCTGCTCCCATGCAAAACCATTTCATATATCTCCTCATGGGGAAAAAGATGAAAATATGCTATATCAGTCACACTAGAATGTACTTTGTATAAATCAACATACATCAGTATGAAGTGCATTTATAATCTATCTATCTAGTTGTGGAATCTAGCACACAATCTAGTTATGGAATACACTTCTACAACAGTTCATTACTAAAGTTCTGGTGCTGTAGCTCACCAAAGCAGCATGTATAATAATACTAATTCAGAAGTCAAACAACAAAAATCAGCGTTATACCTACAAAATTTTCACAGGACTAGTTTCGATGGTTTTACCGAACCATCATCTTCAGCTGCAAAACCGCAAATGAACAAGATAGGAAATAATGATTAGATAAGATAAGAAAGCCTGGACAAGAATAAGCAAGTGGCGCCATCTGTTGGCGAAACCAGAACTAAAACATAATTTCTCTAAAAGCTGAAGGCAAATTTGGATTGGAATTAGGATCGTTAACTAGAACAGAAAGATTTTTATGAATGTGAAATGCCTCTAGAAAATCCAGTTCTCCAATGGAAGATGTTTTTTGAATAATTTTGGCAGCAGAAAAATTGAAAGTGTGATTTTCGGACCAACAATGTTGAGCAACAGAAGACTTCTGTGTTTCCTTTTTTCTAACATAAGCCTCATGTTCTTTGACGCGAAATTTTAAGGCTCTCTTAGTTTGGCCAATGTAAATTAAACCACACTGGCAAGGAATCCTATAAATACCCCAGGAATTCATATCTGGAATGGGGTCCTTGAGTATAGAAGTTGGAATTTTATTGATGGGAGAATAAACAACCCGAAAGTTAAATTTCTGCAAAATATGTGCAACTTTATAGCTAATTGATGGAAAGAAGGGAATGACAACAGAATTTTTATAATCTCCTAAAATAAGAGTGTGGCTTTTAGTGTGTTCAGATGAGAATTTTTTAACTGCTTGATTAATAATGTTGGGTGAAAAGCCCCTGTCAATAGCTATTGCTTTTAAATAATTTAGTTCTTCATCAAGGGCTAATTTGGAGGAGCAAACTTGAAGAGCACGGAAAACATAGGAATAAAATGAAGCTAACTTTTGTTTAGTCGGATGACATGATTTAAAGTGTGGTGGAAGGCAAACCGATGAAGGTTTACGGTAAACCGTAGTACTGAATTTGGATGTATTACGTGTGACCAGAATGTCGAGAAACGGAAGAGAATTGCAAGTCTCAAGTTCAAAAGTGAACTGAATAGCAGGATCAATAGAATTCATAGTTGAAAGAACTTTATTTAAATCATCTTTATTACCTTCAAACAGGGTAAAAGTATCGTCTACGTAACGAAACCATGCCGGGAAGTTTAAAGTTTCAAACAATTTTGATTCATAATAATGCATGTAGATATCAGCCAGGATGGGGCTGAGGGGGATTCCCATGGCTAATCCCTCAGTTTGCTTGTAATATTTATTTTGGAAAACAAAATGTGTTTGTTTCAAACAGAGTTGAGTGAGAGAAATTAGCTCCTCAATTTTGATGCAAGAGAAATGAAATTCGCGAAGTCTGGTTTCTAGACATCTTAATGCACCCTCCACTGGGACATTGGTGAATAGTGATGGCGCCACTTGCTTATTCTTGTCCAGGCTTTCTTATCTTATCTAATCATTATTTCCTATCTTGTTCATTTGCGGTTTTGCAGCTGAAGATGATGGTTCGGTAAAACCATCGAAACTAGTCCTGTGAAAATTTTGTAGGTATAACGCTGATTTTTGTGGTTTGACTTCTGAATTAGTATTTATTCGGCGTGTTATTGTGTCTTAATTATAGAAGCCCCAAACAGGCTTACATTTTGCTTTCTTTTTTGCACGTGGTGTGGCCGCCATTTTGTGATTGTAGGAGTTTCGGTGAGTACATTTTTGCAATTTTCAAGTTATGTTTATGTTTCGTACATTTAGATATTGTGCTTTGCTTGTCTGATTTCATGCATTTTGCTTACAAACGTTTTGTTTTCTATTCATTTCAGTGAGGGATTTTTCTGTGTTTTGTGTGTACTTTATTATTGCTCAGTTAATTTAGTTTGATTTTTGCACTGTTTATCATGCCTTCATCCGTTAATCGTTTCACTAAATTACGCCTGAAACGGCAAAAATTCCTGAATCATCTTGACTTTTTACTTAAATGTAAATGTAAAAAATTGATCCCCAATTTTATTCAAATCAAATCTAATCAAAAACCTTCGAGTCGCGTTTCAAGAATTCTGTTAAATTGCAAGCTTGCCTTACTTCGGTCCGTGATAAGGGATACACGTCAACAATTGTCCAAAATTGAACATGAACTCTATAAGCTTCATCTGGAACTCGCTAAATCATATCCAAAATTCACTGCCCTTGAACAAAAGTCTTGGTCTAGAACGGAGAATGCAGTTAACCGTCATAAAAACACCCTTGCAGTTAAATTCGAAAAACTTCTTTTACAGTCTTCCAGTTCAAGTAGTTCAAAAAATCTTCCCATTGTAAACATCAAGCCAATAGTTAATATTTCTAATGTTAGTCTTTCAGAAGAACAAGAGAGAATTCTAAAATATAATTTTAACTTCTCACAAACCTGTAAACCCTCGATTCCAAAGATTTTGGCTCCTATCGAAAAAGCTTTCAAGTTCAGTAAAGTTTCAGATTCACAGAAAGAAATGATTAGGCATCTTATCGCTCATAATGTGAAATTCAATAATAAACCTTTGAAACCAAATCTAACTGCGAGAGAAAGAGCTACAATGCGCGAAATTCATTCTAACCCGGATATTATCATTTCAAAGGCCGACAAAGGCGGCCAGATAGTCGTCATGGATAAGAACACTTACATTGATGGTGTCACTAAACTCTTAAACGAAGGACCATATAATCCGATCCCTAAAGATCCTTCACCTTCGGACTTATCCAAAATAAAAACTGCGATCAAATCTTCGCAAATCATTTCAAGCAACTTAAAACATTCGCTTATCCCATCTGTTGCGAATTGTGCCAGATTATATACTCTTCCCAAAATTCATAAAAGTGGTATTCCTTTCCGCCCTATTGTATCAAATTTAGGTACTGCCTCATATCCTTTAGCTAAATATTTGGTTTCTAGATTTTCCACTCTATTACACAATAACATTTACACCATAAAAAATTCAATAGAGTTTGTAAAAAAGGTTAAAAACATTTCTCCTAGTAATTTACTCATGGTTTCTTTTGATGTAAAATCATTATTCACCAATGTCCCAGTGGAGGGTGCATTAAGATGTCTAGAAACCAGACTTCGCGAATTTCATTTCTCTTGCATTGAAATTGAGGAGCTAATTTCTCTCACTCAACTCTGTTTGAAACAAACACATTTTGTTTTCCAAAATAAATATTACAAACAAACTGAGGGATTAGCCATGGGAAGCCCCCTCAGTCCCATCCTGGCTGATATCTACATGCATTATTATGAATCAAAATTGTTTGAAACTTTAAACTTCCCGACATGGTTCCGCTACGTAGACGATACTTTTACCCTGTTTGAAGGTAATAAAGATGATTTAAATAAAGTTTTTTCAACAATGAATTCTATTAATCCTGCTATTCAGTTCACTTTTGAACTTGAGAATTGCAATTCTCTTCCGTTTCTCGACATTCTGGTCACACGTAACACATCCAACTTCAGTACTACAGTTTACCGTAAACCTTCATCGGTTTGCCTTCCACCACACTTTAAATCATGTCATCCGACTAAACAAAAGTTAGCTTCATTTTATTCCTATGTTTTCCGTGCTCTTCAAGTTTGCTCCTCCAAATTAGCCCTTGATGAAGAACTAAATTATTTAAAAGCAATAGCTATTGACAGGGGCTTTTCACCCAACATTATTAATCAAGCAGTTAAAAAATTCTCATCTGAACACACTAAAAGCCACACTCTTATTTTAGGAGATTATAAAAATTCTGTTGTCATTCCCTTCTTTCCATCAATTAGCTATAAAGTTGCACATATTTTGCAGAAATTTATCTTTCGGGTTATTTATTCTCCCATCAATAAAATTCCAACTTCTATACTCAAGGACCCCATTCCGGATATGAATTCCTGGGGTATTTATACGATTCCTTGCCAGTGTGGTTTAATTTACATTGGCCAAACTAAGAGAGCCTTAAAATTTCGCGTCAAAGAACATGAGGCTTATGTTAGAAAAAAGAAACACATAAGTCTTCTGTTGCTCAACATTGTTGGTCCGAAAATCACACTTTCAATTTTTCTGCTGCCAAAATTATTCAAAAAACATCTTCCATTGGAGAACTGGATTTTCTAGAGGCATTTCACATTCATAAAAATCTTTCTGTTCTAGTTAACGATCCTAATTCCAATCCAAATTTGCCTTCGGCTTTTAGAGAAATTATGTTTTAGTTCTGGTTTCGCCAACAGATGGCGCCACTTGCTTATTCTTGTCCAGGCTTTATCTTATCTAATCATTATTTCCTATCTTGTTCATTTGCGGTTTTGCAGCTGAAGATGATGGTTCGGTAAAACCATCGAAACTAGTCCTGTGAAAATTTTGTAGGTATAACGCTGATTTTTGTGGTTTGACTTCTGAATTAGTATTTATTCGGCGTGTTATTGTGTCTTAATTATGTATAATAATATTGTCTTTGATAAATCTGAAGAGTAAACAATTTTAGTAGCATAGTTTTGGAATCAAGAATTGGGAGCATAACATGAAGTCATTTTCTACCATCTGAACAAATCAAGTAGAATAAAGATATACACAGGTCCTGTTACATTCAAAAAGAACACTGAATACAGTGAATCCCAGAATATAATTTTTAATCTTTATTCTATCAGTTGATACCTTTTTATGTTGCAAGAAATGAAAAATATCAAAGTTTACTTCTTAAAAAAAAAAAAAAAAAAAAAAAAAAAAAAATTTGTTAATCTATAATATTTTGATAATCATGTTTTTTAAATCTGCAAAAACAGACATGATATTTAATAGTTAGAGGTGATATAAAATTTAAATATATACTAGACATATGTATTTAAATTTTTTATTACTCCAAATAAAAAATAATAATAGTAATTAAAAAAAATTCTCAGTTGGGTGGAATCACTGAAATTCATACTTATTGATTAAAAAATTTATCTGCTTTTTGTCATAAATTAGAAGTATCTCCTTTGATACTTATCCTTTTCAGTTTAAAAATCAAAAGACACTGCATAAAAAGAACAAATTATGAATGTATAGATAAAGAAATAACTAACAAACTTGATTGTTCAAGATACTGATTTCATATGACCATAACTCTGAGCCTGCTAATGGTGTCTGATTATGATATACACCAAATTAAAATATCTGATATAGAGACCACATTCCTTCCTTATATGGCCTATTAAATTACACTTTTTTTCTGTATTTCATTTAAACGTATTTCCTCGAATTTCATGACAGATATATTTCACATTCAATTAATTCAGTTCTCACTTTGTGGCAAAGTAAAAATACATAAAAACTCATCTTCATTAAAAATTGTAAAATGCAAAAAACCAGAAAACACTAAATACAATTTAAAAATTAAAATTATAATTTTTGCGCAAAAACAAGCAATCCGGCCAGCGGAAAGGAAGACCAAATTTTTCGGTGTGTAAAATTGAAAGTTGTTTGATCCCACTGGGCAAAAAAACACCGAAGTTGATGCACCAATCGACTTAAGACTTAATTCACTATTTAAACAAGAGTTTCAAATGTTAAACAAATGACTGCTTTCTTCTGCTTAGTGCCACTTAAATTACATCAGTTTAAGTGATAATTCTACAGCTATTGCATGGAGATTAACTAAAGGCCTTAAACCTTAGCTGGAACATAAGAGCAATATAATTCAGTCACTTTTAAAGGAATAAAATGCAGAATTTACCAACATATAAAAATAAAACTGAATTCACTGAGCCACGTAACAGAATGGGGTGTATATAGGTATACATATACCTACATATTATATATATATATATATACCCGCACTGTTGAAATTGAGTGATTGAAAGTGTCTCTGTCTCCAAGAGCAGATATTTCTTGTGAAATATATATATATATAAATTCAAAATAAAGTAATTAAAAGTAAATTAAAAAGCCTATGACTTGCACTAAAGCTGCAAAGTAATAAACCAATAATTCATTATAATTTATGATAAGAAAACTTTCTATATACCATCTCCAAGGAACACAAATTCAGTTTAAAACCATGAATGAAACAAATTTTTAGTCAGAATTTAAATTAGTATTTTAAGTAGTTGCTTCAATCTCCTTGTTTAAAACATAAAAAAATGTGCTAAGAAAAATCTTTAATCGCAAAAATACCAAAACCAAAAGTAAATATTTTAAGTAGTGAAAAAGTAGCTATAATCATTGATGGCAGATTAATTGACTTATCAAGGGGATAAACCAATCTACTATCAATTAACAACAACTGAACTAATAGAGAGTGTTTCATCTTACTTCCAAGTAAGCATCAAATTATCTTCTAGATCCAAACCATAAGTCACAATTAATACACAATCCAAATAAAGAATCCATTTAAGCACAATCCATTTAAGCCAAAAAAAATCCTGTTAAACAAAATAGCAAATAATCTTAAAATTAAAATTAACAAACTTGCCTTCAAAATTCTAAACCAAATGGCTGGAAGTTCAAGTTCTAAGTGATGGAAGTAAAAGGGTTGTTGTTAAAGTGCAGTTTTCTATTTAAGAAAGTTTAGCCTGATTGGAGAAAAAACTGGAATTCTTCTTGGAGATAATACATAGAGAGTAGGCTGTTACTAAAATAGTGCTAAAAGCTGCTTTTAGTTAGAATATAAATTCAAAATAAAGTAATTAAAAGTAAATTAAGAAGCCTCTGACTTGTGAAAAAGCTGCAAAGTAATACACCAATAATTTATAATAAGAAATAGTTACCATATACATATACGTCCAGTGCGATTGATCACAACAAAAAAAAGGGGAAGATGCACAACTACATGTTATAGCAGTTCCATATACAAAATGACAATGTTCTGCGGCTAATCTTTTTTTTTTTTTTTTTTTAGTTATGCAAGATATACATGCACACATGCAAATACATACAGACGTCACAAAAAATGTCTTCTGAAACAATTTTAAATTCATTTGACAATCTGTTTTGGAAAAAAGAGACCTTTATTCTGTCTGTACGTACAGATGTGAATCAAAAGCATCGTTTAAATGGATTGGAGAGTAGTCAAAATGGATATTTTTGTTTAAATATGATACCCGAAATTTTGCACGATTACAATACTTCATTTACTTCATGCAAGGAAGTAAGAAATCAGCAAGTTTTAAAATGGCATACTGTTTCAATGAAGTGTCCGCTCACTGTTGGAAGAGTTGCAGAGACCCAACTACTGTATGTTCTACATGTGGCCTCCTAAATCACAAGCTCTGAGGGTATGTGAGTTTCTTTCTCTGAGAGTATGATTTGTGCCAGTGTCACTTAGAAGTTTATTTAATCTCAAAAACTGTTATTACTGCTGTAGGACTGTAGCAAAGGATGCAATAGAACAAATATGACAATAATTTAATAAGTGTGTGATGTTCATATAAGTAAAGAAAGTCATTACACTGTAAGTAAAACTTGAACAATTAGGTAACTCATTATTTATTAATCTTCAGTTTTGTAGATTCAAAAATAAAGAAATGAATAAGATAATTAAATATAATGTAAAATACAAATAACCATCAATCAATAAATAAAAACATTTTAAATTAGATTAGTAATTTTTAACGGATCTGCGATTTACAACATAAGTAAAGCAAGTATTTCCATAATATTTTAAATTCCGTTAACAAAAGAGAGAGAGAGAGTAAAGAATAAGGCAAATAGCCAACACAAGCTTTGCCTCTTCTAATTGCATATGTAAAATGCAAAAGAACTTAATATAAACGTTTTTAGGTAAGTAATATATGACCTCCCCCAATATTATTTCCAAAACAAAATCAATAAATAAAATGAAAGTAAGGTTAAGTTTTGAAAATTATGATAGGTTAGGTTATTTAATTACGGCAAAGCCTCGAGGGCTATCTGCCTAAGAGGAGGGATGCCTTCGTGGAGGACTTTCTAAGGGTAACTGGCTCGTATACATGTTACACATGGGGAAAACCACAAAAACACCCATGCAGCCAGCCCGTTCGCGGGATTCAAACCTCGGACCGAACTACCAGTGTTCAGCGACTTTACCGCTCGGCCGTTGGTGGGCCTTTGAAAATTATGAGTTCCATCAATTTAAACTAACCATTGAAATTACTTTTACACACGAGTTCATACTTTTAGGGGTAAAGTAATCAAATTAATTCAATGCATACTGAAGTAAAATAAAATTCCATAATATCAAAGGATTACTTAAGTGTAGCATACATTGTGATTTAAATTTCATGAAATGTATGTATTAAAGAAAAATGTTTGAAAAAAAGGATTATTTATATCAATCATTTAATTTTTTTAAACAAACCAGAAGATCAGTTTAAAATAAAGTATACATTATAAGAATAAAAGCAAGAATATGAAGATAAGATGCAATAGAAAATTATACCAGTAAATCTTAACATTTTTCTTTTCTTTGGGGATCCTTTTGTAGGCTCTACAGATTTCACGGGAGATCCACCACCTACAGAATGAATACATCTGAATTTGAAATTATTGAATAAAACTGGATTCAAAAGCACAATGTTTACTACTTACACGTTGTTAAGTTTACTTAGCTACTTATATGTTACACCTACTCATAATAATTTGGGAAATTAGCTTTTACAATAATTTTGGGGAAAAGATTCTGAAATGTTTCTAAGATATTATTTGGCAAAAATTTTTAGCATTCTGCATCTAAATCAATTTCTGATGTGATTAAATATCATCTGATTCGAAAACGGAACTTTGTAAGCTGTTTCAGATTAAAGGTTATGCCTTTTCTTCTTCCAAATAGTAGTATCCTTATTTTGTATTTTAAAAACATAGAGATAAATTATGGATAATATTTTTAAATGCATAGTAAATAATAATATTCCTAATAAAGGGAAAAACCGCCAAAGATTGTTTTTAAAGAAAAAAGCAAGAAAAAAAAACATATGAAAAAGTTGTGTACATTTAACATACACTCTTTTGTAAAAAACATTGAAACACCAAGGACTTTTGTGATTGTGACAAAATTTAGTATGCAAAAACATCTTGATCGACAATGCAAACTATCAAAGTTTCAAGGTAAATGAACAAGAATTGCGATCATAGAGCGCATTTCTAGTGCGCAGTTCGCTAAGTATAAAACTAGAAACAGAGGCGGAAAATTTATCTTTTTTTGTTGCTGCCATTGTAATTCTGTAAAGAAGCAACTAAAGATGCCATTACTTCGATATTGAAGACCTTACAGACGGCTTCGAATGTTGTCGCATTGTAGGGCTGCGTGAAGCTGGGTTGTCATACCAAACAATAGGCCGCCGCCTGCAGTGTACAGACACTGCTGTGCACAGATGTTGACAGTAATGGTTGCTACAAGGAAATTGCCGATGAAATGAAGGCTCTGGAAGGCCAAAGAGCACAAATGCCACGCAAGATCGGATGATTGTTGGCCAGGCCCGAACCGCCCCAACGGTATGCTTGTCGACTATTCAGCGCACTACAGCCACGTCTATACCTCCCGTGGTACCGTTCACCATCTCACGGCACTTTTCTGAGGAGGGATTACGTTCACAGAGGCCTTTAAGACGTTTGCCTTTGACCCCACAACATCAGAAGAGTTGTATGTAGTGGTGTCGCAGCCGATCCTCATGGCTGCCATCAGACTGGCATTGTATAGTGTTCAGCGATGAATCCTGCTTCACTCTTGAAGCAGATGACCACCAAGTTTGTGTCTGGAGAGGACGGGGCCAGAAGGCCCAATCAGCCTTTGTTTTACAAAGGCATACAGCCATAACCCCTGGTGTGATGCTGTGGGGCACTATTCCTTATGCCAGCAGGTCATCTTCTGTACATCTTTAACAGCTGAACGATATGTTGATACCATCCTGCGGCTAGTTGCGTTACCCTTCATGGCATGTCATCCTGAGGGCACTTTCCAACAAGATAATGCCAGACCACATACCGCTCGTATATCTCCGTGCGGTTGATACTCTTCCTTGGCCAGCAAGGTCACCTTTCACCAATCGAGCATGTTTGGGACATAGAAGGCTGCCAAATTTGGGCACCACAAAGTATCGCAGATCTGGAACAACAACTGATGAATGCCTGGCAGAATGTGTCACAGGATGACATTAGGAACCTCTACCACTCCTTGCCTCAACGAATTCAAGCATGCATTGCCGCCAGGGCATTTCGACCAACTACTAATTTGAACACTCACTGTGTGTGACTGTGAGCCGTGGACAGGTACTATGACCTTGATTTTTTAATCATTTGATTATCTGTGTATGACAGTTCAATTTAATCAAAAACAACCACATCCTTCATGGTGCTTCGATTTTTTTGCAAAAGTGTGTGTATTCCAAACACAAAGTCTATGTCTGAATTTAGTTTTTCAGTTTTGTATTTAAAGCGAAATTAAAGGCTGAGAAACGTAATAAATATAACAAATCATTTGTGTTATCAAAATAATGCTTTTGTCCATACTTAAAGAAACAATTCTACCCTTTTATGCAAAGAGCCGTCGGTGAAAACGCCATCATGATAAAGCTACCAATAAAATAAATAAATAAATCTACAATTTTTAATTATGTTTTTTCATCTGGGGATGTTTCACAAACGACTTATTGTACATTTGGCTTTCTAAAAAGAACGATTTTCAAAGCAGCTTATAGAAATAGATGGGCTGTCTAACAGAAATGGGGGCAAAATGTCACTGCTTAGTAGCTTAAGACGGGGGTTCTTAACCTTATTCCCCATCTGGGTCATCTGAGAAACAGGAAATGCTGGCATCAGCAGTAATATATATATATATATATAACGATTCTTAATATTTCTTTATTTTATTGCAATCATAAGCATCATAAACAATACCCTACATTAAAAAGATAACAAAAATTCAAAATAGTTGCATTTAATGCGACTTTTGGACCTCGGGTTGGCCACGTTTGATATTAATATAGTATATAGCTTCGCGCGCATATTGGCGCCCACAGGCACAGGGTTAAGAACCCCTGGCTTAAGAAATAGCTTCTTATATTGGAATACATGCAATTTAGAGAAAGGATAATCAGATTATTTTGAGGGATTATTTTAATTTACATAATTATTTACGAGTGAATAACAATAGTAGCACTACAACAAAAGTAAAGGCAAATGGGGCTATCAGGAATTCAGAAAATTTTCCGAGATGCTGTTGACAATCACGCCACCTTGCCACTAATATAGATGGTTTAAAAGTAAATGAAATACAGTCAAAAGTCGTTAATTCGGACTCATCGGGACTTCGGCGATTCCGGATTATAGATCATCAGTTTAAATCTCGTAAGATGGCATGCAGAAATTCTAAAATTAAAAATATGAAACCTTAATTTATGAAATAAAGAACAATTATAATCTAAAGGGTATCAAAATTTACAAAAAAAAAAAAAAAAAAAAAAAAAATAGCTTAATATTTATTTGTTTACTTTATTAAACATTTCTTTCAATGTAAGTTGTTTTAAGTTGCTTCGTTTTATGTGATAATACTTTCTCTTTAATTCTATAAACAGACACAAGTTCTTGTTCAGTTCCAAAGTTCCGCTGTTTAAGTCCCGTTAATTGTTGTGCCGAGAATACCGACTAACTTGTCAATCGAAATTTTTTCGTTTTCACTAACCTCTCTGTCACATTCTTCATGTCTTTATCCATTTTTTGCAGCAATTCCACTTTTTGTTTGATGGACATCGAAACATACTTTCGTTTTGTACGATCCTTTGGGAGCTCCAGAATCGGAAATTCTATTTGACATAATCGAAAGTTCAAGTTTACTTTTATAAAATTGCTCTTACAGTCTGCAAAAAATAATAAGCCGGATCCAACTCGAAGATTAAGGAACAACGCAATCATCAACATTAACTGAAATAGATAATTAGATAACTTTAGCTTATACCGTCCGTTATACATAAAACGCGCACGCGAAAAAGTATTCTGCTATTGCGCACACGCATATGCGCAGTGGTAAAAGGTGTCTTGCACGCACGCGTAAACGCCTATGCGCATGTGTCAATGCGGCGCATGCGCACAAAGTTTTTAGCTCTTAGGTCCGGATTATAGATTATTCCGGATTATGGGTGTCCGAATTAACGACTTTTGATTGTATTAATCATAATTGCAAGAGCATGCAGCAAGAAACAATAAACCCATTGAAAGAAGACAGAAACGCAAACTAAAATAATGATATGCATATTAAATCCCTCATCTTAACCCCGTCATCGTTAGCTCCTCAGAAATTAATTGTCGGTTTTAATTTTTTACTCCACATCATAATAAAGGCAGAGAATTTTGATGTCCCAGCACTCCGACGATTTCATAATTACAACCTGTCTTAAAGGTACCAGCACCTTTCATATGGACATTCCGTCATCTTAATGAACGTTATATTCTTTGTGATAAAAGCTGAACTTCATACAGGTGCCATGTGACTTGGCGAACAAGGGGAAATTTGTAAAAAGGTGGCAGTAAGCTTTCTGCAAATTGACAGCGGCAGTTAGAACAGCCCCATCTGTTCCTGAAAACGATATTTATTAGTGAATAGCAACAGTGATTAATGTTCTACATACGTGTTTTAATTACTACATTTATAAATACAAACAAACACAAAAAACTTGCTCCGAGTCAAAAAAGTTTGCAAGCTTTTAGGCTTTAATCAGACGACAGTTTTGTCAACATTAGACTTTGTGACATATTGGTTTACAAAGTGACTTTTAAAGTACAGGTTTGAGCCGAGCTTTGTTGTTAAGCAATAATACCTTCCTACGTCCAAAAACTATGTTTACGGATTTTGTCTAAAAGTTCTAACTTTTCAACTTTCTGCCAAGTTGGTATAAGAAGAACCAATCTCAGCGAAGCAAACACCCGTCGATGATTTTCCTGTATCATCTACACATTTACGCAAGTGCAACCTTCCCTTCCGTGACTGGCTGCTACTTAAACCCTGCTAAACAGGTGTGAATGGACTTAATGATTTTTATGCCTTAAATCACAAAGCTTTATATGACAAAAACCGCTGACTGAATGAAGCCGAAAAGTCATTAAATCCATTCACACTTATTCAACAGGGTTTAAGCCGCAGCCAATCAGGGAAGGAAAAGTTGCGCAAGCGTAAATCTGTAGCAGACTAACTGAAGCTTTCAACACTTCTTTTATGTAACTGAACAACAATTTCGGTAGAAATATGATCTCGAAAATTTTATTTTTAGCAATAAAATTATATTAAAAATCGCTTATTAAATTTTATCTCTACAATTTATTTAATTTTAATTAATTACTTTAAACTGAAATTATTTAATTATTTTAATAAATAAAATAATAAAGAAAACAGGAAAAAATTTGAAAGGTTTCAGATTTTAAATTACGCCCAAGGGGGCGTTTTTTTAACATTTTGTGTGTTACCTTTATTTATTAAATATCATGTTCTTCGCACTTAAACCATAAAATTCAGTTCAAGAACAATATCGCAAAATAATTTTAAAATGAGCCTATCTATAGAATTTCCGATACACAGTCTCGCGCGCTAGAGATAAAAATGTTTCTGTACAACGTTGCCATTGCTCGCTTTGAAATCCTTGAGTTTGTTAATCAAAATTTGTGAAAGTTTTACAAAATATGAAATCGATAATAAAACAAATTTCAAATTTGGGCTTCCAGACGCCCATATTCGCAGGAGGATTACGTTATTCTTTAAATATAATACAGAGCGATAACATTTGGTGGCAACAATTTGAAAAATGAAACAACGCTTGTAGTGAATCGACGCAAAATGCCAAAACGAAATTAATTGTTCTTCTGGGCAAATTGCCCCTTTGGACTAATAATAAACAAATTAAATAATAATTATCAATTAAATAATAATTAATATATATTGATTATTGATATTAATAAAATAATTATTAATTTGATAATCATTAACTACTTATTAATGATTTTAATAGTCATTTTATTTATTTATTTACTCTTGTTCCTCTTTCCTGAAGGTCTTCTACAGGGCTGCAGCACTTGTACTTTTAGAAATTAAGCCCTATTAACAACATTTTTTTCAAAACTATCAAACAGTTCAGCATTTTACACAAGGATGGAGGCAACCTTATGCAAAGTTCCCTTTTTTTATAAAAATGCCGAAGATTTATTTCATCTTCTGCTTAATTGATTAATTAATCAGCAACTGAAACTAAAATCAAACTTGCTTTGGGTGCCCTCACCTTTTTGAAATACCCGGATTGATATAAGAATACCGCAGATCAGTTTCAAGCAATAAACTAATCTTCAATATATGCACACTTCCTTATACTGCAAAGCGGTTATGAAGATTTTTCTTTTTGAACAACAGCTAATTTGCATACTGATGAGGCTCCGTTACGAAGTCTCGCAAATCTCTGCGAAAGTCTGCTTATTTTCATCTCATTATGAGTATGCTCACCACACTGGATACAGTAAATCATCTAGATAACAGAGCTAAGCCGAAACAGCAAGCTCCAAGGAGACCAGGGAAGGTGGTCACTTTCAAATGTTTTTCTCTGTTCTGTTTATCGGATATATCGAATCTGTTTTATGGGATATATCGAAGTCGGACTTTTGTGCATAGTGTGTTGCTTTGATTATTTATTGTGACTCTTATCCTCATGTTGTGTATTAAATATTTGTTTTTCATTTATTTTATTTACTGCTGTTAATTTTAATTACGCCATTGCCGAGCTTATCTCATTTCTCTCTCATTCATCATCAGAAGACATGTGAACTGCACTCAAATTAGCTTGCAGTGCGTCCTCTTGCCAAGACACTAGCTCATCTTCTCACGGTGTGCTAGGACTGCAGAGCGACTAAGTGTCTCATTTCCATCCTAAATTATCATCGTCGTCTGATTACGGAAACAAATCAGAGGTAGCACTCATTTTTCAAGCCCTTTCAGTGAATATTTGAGGCTGCTAGAAATCGCAGCAAAAGGTGCGAAATACCAACATAAAAAGATCATAGTATCAAAAAGTATGATTAATTTTCTAATTCTTCTCGATGTAAGATGTGTTTTTGGCTTTGTGTTCTGTAAATTAAATATAATGCAAAAAAAAATTTTTTTCACATATATATGAAATTTTCAACATTATAACAGAACAGATAGTTTAAATCAAGAGCAAATCTCTGTGCGAAGAAGCAAATTGTTGTAACTTTCATAATTACATAATAACACAGTTACGCAAAAAGACTGTCATTCAAAAGCTTTACTGATGATTTCTAAATGTTAATTTCGGTACTTTTTCGTTATGCGCCCACCACATATTTTTAGTGGTTTTTTTAATTATAAATAATTTCTAGTTAAAAGAATAGTTTATAGATAGCAATTTATAACTACAAATACCATTTATTACAAGAAAATATAAGCTGAAATGAACGAGAATACTAAACAGGATACATAAATTTAAGAATATCCCCCAGAATGGCAGAAAACATTTTGTCCTTTGGATGCAGGCGGAGCCACATGAATTCTACTAAGCAGGAGTCAAAATGTTGATGAGCAATGTCTCTTTAGCATTTGTTCCACCATTTGCGCTACCCCCAAAGCATTCGACAGATTGGGTGTGACAATCTGTGACTGGATCAATAAAATTAAATAAATAATTCACTGTGAAATGATCATAACCTGTAGCCTCCAATCCGGATGAGCTGTAACCTTTCCAGCAGTCCGAGAACTATTCTCTATAGTGTCTATTAAAAACTTAGCAGAGCGATCTGGAATAGCGACTAGGAATCAATCTCCTGTTTTTCGACATAAACGTCCGAAAATCCAACTGTAGAGATAATACGCGATATACGATATATTTCTTTTACGCGAAAAAACTTTCGTAGATTTCCATGATATTGTCAGTACCACCGATCTCAGTTTTAGGACGCGATATCAAAGAATTGCAACAAACTTCTCGGAAACGCAACAAACTTCTTTCAGTTCAGCGTAGAGTTGTGATTTAATTGAAGCTGTCGTTCACAAAAATCAATGGAAGTCAGCTCTTGGGCACCACAAATAAATAAATCGTAGACTAGTAAGAAACGGAATGCATGTGTTCTCAAACTTTACTTTCGGATATTACACGTTCCTTTTCGGATGCCTTTATCTTCTCTACATGACCGAAGAAATCAGAAAAACTTGGCCTTTGGCAAGTATTTGACTTTCAAAGGATGCTTATTTGAACTCAATCTTTTTTTTTAATGAAAAAGACCTTAATCTTGAAAGAATATAATAGCTGCTTGTTCGTTGCTCGGTAAATAATAAATTTTTAAATCCACTGCAATAAAATACAAAAATAGAAACACAAACCAACGAATTTGAAAAAATAAAAAAGAATTCTACGAGGAAAGCGAATCGACAATGCGTGGCAGGCGCATAACGGAAAAGTACCGCATTTTCTAAGCAACATCTACTTCAGAAAGAAACATTAAAAATAATGCATAAAAAGACTTTATTGAAGAACATTTATCATAGTAAGAACTACTACATTCTTCAAAAACATAATATTCTATACTGATGCCAGATACATCAATTCTGCCTCTTACAACTGAGAAAAACATTAATGGTCTCCTTAAATTTTAAGACTTAAAATTATACTTTTATAAACAAATACTATGAGCCTCTCCCCCCCCCCGTATTTGTATTAAAAGACTTCATTTTAGTTACTAAGTTATGTTCATATTTTTAAAGTTCATCTTTCGTTTCTCACTAGGTATTTTGTTTAAATGTCTGCTTCTTGATTGATAGAACACTCAAAATGAGGAATAATCTACTTCATTTGGCAATAGTAAGGGGTTAGCCTGTAGTGATGAACAACTTTAGGCTTAGAATTTGAAAACTTACGGATCGGAACTACGACGTCATTCAGCTTGTTTAGAGCTGTCGAAGGACCGTTCCAAGGTGAGTGTAGTTAAGGAGACAGTCCTTTCCGTAATTACACCTTGTCACCTTTGTTCAATCGACGTCCTGAAACTTTCATGTCGGGTCTTCATCTTCTCCCTCACCAAGTAAACTCGCTCTCATGCAAAATTGTGTATCACTGGAAATCTTTAATGTATTCCTCAGGGGATGAAGGCGCATCCGGAAGGCGACCAAACAAGAGATCACAAGGCAGACGAAAGTCACGACTGAAAAGATTCCCAAGATTGGCAACTCTTTTGCACGTCTTCCCTTGCAATACTCCAGTGAAAGCGTTCTTAAACTCTATGCAACGTTTTAGTTATACCGAAGTGGCCTTCTGTTGCACTGCTATTTCATTTTTTAAGTATGGTCGGGATCTTGAAATTTTCAGCAGCTATCGGAATGCCAATTCGAATTTCCGGAACAAGGCGCCGTTTTGAACACAGAAGGATTCCCAAAGAGCTCAATATTGTTTTTCCGTAGAACTATAGATGGAAGCATCCTAGCGCGCAGGTTTTCTGTTTAAAGATACAATTAAACCAATAATGGGTTTAATGTCGACGTCTTCCAACTGGTCTTTCCTGACTTTGTCACTCCGTGCTTCTAGGTCAGAACGATGTTGTATTTGTAACTTGACGTACAATCGGATTAAACAGCTCGTATTTCGCTTCGAGCGTGGAACAATAAGAGCAGGTTTTTCTGCAGAATCTTCCAGACAGAGCTTCGCATTTTCTTGTGATGATCCCTTCCGATGACGGATATTAATGTTAACCCATTACGGGTATAATAGCGCCACCACAATTGACTTCTTCATCTCAAATAACATTACTAACAGATGCAATATCTCTGTAATTTCAGCCCTGTCTTCCGACCACAACCTCATTGTATTTGAAATCCCCATTAATAAATACCTCCCCTCACTTGACAGAAGTACAGGAGTTACAAATTGGATCAAATACTCTGAAATTCTGAATAACTCCATACAAGGTAACCCATGCATCAACAACAAAGAAGATTTAGAACACGAAGTTTCAAAATTTACCAACAGCATCAATTCTGCTTTAAAGGAAGCCACTAATACTTTTTATGTGAACAAGCCTTTCCTCCCCCTACCTGCCGATATAAAAAATAGTATTAAAGAGAAAAACCGGATCCGTAAAAGATGGCAAAGCACCAGGGATCCACAACTCAAACACGAACTAAACTGTATGCAAAAAGAAATCAACAGAAGAATCAAGAACTTCAAAAACCAAAAATGGACCAATTTCCTAAATAACTTAGCTATAGAGGACAATTCCCTATTTGACATTTCCCGCAAATTCAAGAAACCTTATAAACCTATTCCATCTATCCATGGACCAAGTGGAATTTCATAGAAGATAAAGCTAAATCTTTTGCGGACTATATGGAAGATACATTCACTCTTAATCCCACTCCGTACGACAATAACCATATTGAACGGGTCAACCAGGTGGTCAATAACTTCCTTAATACCCCTGCTCCGTACAACTTCACTTTCCTGACTACCCCAACAATCGTTGCCAATACCATCAGCACCTTACAAACGAAGAAAGCCCAGGGCACGATGGCATCTCGACCAAAGCACTGAAGCATCTTCCGATCAACGCTCTTACCTGCCTAACTAAGATAATCAACAACATTATCAAATTCGCTCATTTTCCTAACTCATGGAAGCAAGCTATAATAATTGTTTTTGCTAAACCGCAACAAAATCCAACTCTCCCACAGAACTATCGCCCTATCAGTTTACTTAGCCACCTGTCTAAAGTTACTGAGAAAATCCTACTTTTCCACATCCAAAAAATTTACCCTTCCATGAATTTTCTCCCAGAAGAACAATTCGGTTTTCGTAATCATCATAGCACTTGCCACCAATTTCTTAGAGTTATCAACATTATCACTAAAGGCTACAACTGCAAGCTTCCGACTGGTGCTATATTCCTCGATATCGCGAAAGCTTTTGACAGGGTATGGCATCGAGGCCTTATTTACAAACTAATCACTCTCAATTTTCCAGATAATTTTATTCGCTTAATAGCCTCTTTTCTCAGCAACAGAACATTCAGAATCAAAATCGGTACTGCTTACTCTACCATCAGAGTAATCAATGCTGGTGTCCCACAGCGGTCGGCACTTTCGCCGTACCTTTTTAATATTTATACACAAGACATCCCTAAAGACACTTCTGTTCACCTCGCACTTTTTGCCGATGACACCGCCATACTTACTAAAGCCTGCACAGTTATCGCTGTAAGAAACCAACTCCAAAGCTATCTCATAAAACTGGAAAAATGGCTTACCCTTTGTAGGATTAAAATTAACACTGATAAAACTAAGGCAATAATTTTCCGTAAAGGAATACTATCCTCCACCCCCTGAAATATTTGACGAAGAAATAGACTGGATTAATGAAACCAAATACCTTGGAGTCACCCTTGACCAAAAACTTACCTTTAGAACCCACTTCCTGTCCGTAGTACAAAAATTTAAAATCACCACAGCTACTATGCGACCTCTTCTTGGTAGAAAAAGCAACTTATCTACTACAAACAAATTAATTCTATATCGCTCCATACTGCGCCCAGCCCTCCTTTATGCAGCACCGATCTGGGCACATGCAGCTAAAACCAATATTAAACAATTACAAATTCTACGAGAAATTATCAATGCTCCTTGGTATATTCCAAACATCTATATTCACAGAGACCTTCGAATTGAACTTTTTCAAGAGTATATTAAACGATTAGCGGTCAACTTCTTTTATTCAGTACAAACCCACAGTAATAGCCTTATTAGCACTCTCAGACACTCCCCGCATCCCAGAGAAAAACATCGTTACCCTTGTGACATCCTTCCCACATAAGAATTACAACCTTAATTGACTCATTCACGCTAAACTGATTCTGCGGTTTACCACCCGCGGCTACATCTTATAACGACACTGAACTTGCCACCCCCCTTTTTTTTCGCCGCCGCTAGTGCGGACCTCACTCTCTTTTTTCCACCTCCCACACTCCTTTCCCCCTACTCTTTCTCCCCCACCCGATCCTTATCAGAAGTAGAGTAAAAAGATGTTTCTACATCTTGACACTCGAGAATAAAATACGATCTGTGTGATATTAATGTTATATTCCTAGTCTCTGTATCCACATGCCTATTTGACCTTTGGGATTCTTGAAGTTTAAAAGCCAGTTCAATGATGCACGATCTGTGTGGAGCAGGAATTTTCTGCTGAGAGATTAATAATGGAAATGTTGTACAGCTTTAACTATAGCAAGCTACTCTTTCCGGATGGCATAGTAGTTCCTCTCCAATTTAGATAGACACTTGCTCCAGTACGCCACGACACGTTCTTGACCGTTTATTTCTTAGGACAAAACAGCACCAACACTATCATTGCTTGCATCCATGTCGAGAATAAACGGTTTGTAGAGCTGCGGATACGTCAGGATAGGAGCAGATGTTAAAGCCTCCTTCAGTTTGTTAAGGGCATCCTCACATTCTTTTGGCCACAAGAACTTCTGTTTGCTCTTGCAATGGAAGAAAATTCCTGTAGTAGAAGCAAATTCCCAGCAAACTTCTCAGGTGATACATTTTTGTAGCGTCTCCAGTCTTTAACTACTGACACTTTTCCTGGACCTTTACACACACCTTCGGCAGAGGTGACATGTCCGCGGTAAGTCACTCGTATGAATAGTTTACATTTGGCCGGACTTAACTCTAAATTGGCTTCTTTCATTTTCTGCACCTTCCAAGATTTCCCAGATGTTCTTCAAAACTCTTTCTGACAACGATGATGTCATCTAGATATATCAAATAGGTTTCGTAGGAAAGAACTCTTAGCATGGTCTCCAAGAGACGTTCGAATGTTGCCGAAGCATTTTATAATACAAAAGTCATCATCTTGAAGTGCCAAAGTCCTTGTCCTGTAGTAAAAGCCATTTTTTCTCTGTCATGAGGATGTATCTCCACTCTTTAAACCAAGCGTTGGAAACCACTTGCTTCCAGGAACAGTGTCCAGAATATAGTCACATCTAGGAAGATGATAACTTTCTTCGTAACCTCGTTCAACTGGCAATAATCAACGCAAAATCTAGTTGAGCCATTTTTCTTTCTGACCAGGACGATGGGAGAGTCCCATGGACTCCATGGAACATGCAAGAAAGCTCGAAAACGTCGCTTTCTTGCATGTTCTTTAGAAGTTTTCCTAACTCTTCCTGTTTAGCAATTGGTAGACGTCTTGGATTGTATTTAATTGGCCGATGATTCCTTGTATCAATTCTATGCTGTGTCAAACTGGTTCGGCTTACGTCAGAAGATGAACCGGAGAAAAGATCTTGAAATTTTTTAATGCTATATTTTGCAGCATTTTCCTGTTCACAGCTTAATTGCGCCTTCTGCAATAATTCCGATGTTGGGTTCCCTGAAAAAAAACGACTTCTGGAGAATTAATGCTTCGTTTAACGAAGGTCATTGGAACACATGCTGCAACCCCTTCGCCTTTCCTAATGATTTGTGCTTTACCACTGACGTTGGCAACTCTCGCCGGGATGATGGTTCTCCATAAGAAAAACGTGTGCCAATACTACTAGTACTCCTCGTTTGGTGCTACTGTTCTTGGGATGTTCCATGAGGCGGTATCGATAATTTCTGTTTCCGACTCTGGATCCAGGAAGAAAAAATGTTGTTCTCGCTGGTACTGTGATGTCATCTTGAGCTATAACTTAGTGGATAAAACAGATTTGTCAGTACTAAGTGTTCTATGCATACTCTTGGCAAACATAATGGTGACAGTATCAAGGTCCAGATCTCGAACAGTGAGCTGAATGCAGCTATGTTCTTGTGAGTGCTAGAACTACAACGTAAGAAGGGTATAAAAGACCCCTTTATTTAAATCACTATTTACAGCAACTCCCCGCTCGGGAGTGATAACAGAAAAATAATGACCCCGCTTGAGTCTAAACTGAACAATCAAACAATTTAAAGTAAAGCTTAAGTAGAAATTTAAATAATCGCAGTTCTCAGAGCTTAAACCCGAGATTGGTCTATCTATGGTGCGTAGCAAACCTTAGCTAAGTCCTAACGCACTTAAATCACTTCAATAAGTATTAGAGTAATAGCGCTACGGCGTAAGAATTTAAATACCAACTAATCTCGCGAACGTTCACCGAGCCGAAGTGGTCTGAGACTAAAAGCTCTCTCACACTTGAGAGGTTTCTGACTAACTTTTAAATACAAAACTTGGCTCCAACACAAATTAGCATAAAGCTGAACCGCGCGCTCATTCTGAAGGGAAGTTGAAATAAAAGTTTACAGGAAAGGGTAACTTAAAATAAAAAAAAATTTGGTCAGTTAAAAAAAAAAAAAAAAAAACTACCTCGAAGCGAAAAAGTTTAAACACTGAAATCTAGAAGAGAAAGCAAGAGAGTTTAGGCAAATGTCGTGAGTTTTGTAGCGTGAGCTTCTATTTCTGCATTTATTGCTGGTTTACGTGGCATGACGGCTATTACTTTGCTGCCACTAGATTTTGACGTGGTTTTAAGTACAGTAAGACCCCGCTTAACGCTGTTTCGGTTTAGCGCTCTTTTATTTCAACCCGGGGATTCCCCGAAATATTATGCAGCGATAGGTTTCAAATACATATCCGAAAGAGTGTACTTGTATTTCTTGTTTGGTGCGGTATTGTACAGACATATTTTGAAGGGGTAAATGTGGAAGATGTCGAAGAAATAATTCAAGAAGCAGCGGCTAGTCTTTCTAATGATGAGCTCAAGGAATTAACTGAACAAGAAGAAAACAAAAATGTTGACAGCAGTGATTCAGAAGAAGAGCAAAAAGAACTTTCGATGGCGTTTGTAAAAAGGAGTTTGTCTACCATAACTCAAATAATGAATCAATTCATTGAAAATGATCCGAATTTTGACAGGAGCTCAAAAGTAAGGCGTGGTGTTAGAGATACTCTATCCGTTTATGAAGAACTTTTAAGAGAACAACGCAAAAGAAAAAGGCAAACAACATTAGATGCTTTTGTCACAAAAAGGCAGAACACTGAAAACGCGGAAGGCTAACTAAATATGACTGACTTAGAATTTTATTTGTTTTTTTTTAAGAATATTCGTTTTGTTATTTATATTTTGTTTTTACATTTGCAAGAAATAATAATGTGGTATTAATTTGGGCTTTAAGAAATAAATGTTTGGTTTTATTTTTATTAAAAAAACATACTTTTTAAATTTAATACCTAACCAATTTCCTAGCCATCTTCCCCTAACCCCAATATTTACATGAAAAGATAGCCTTGTTTAGCGCTGTTTCGCATTACGCTCTACTTTGATGGAACGTATCCCCTGCGTTAAGCGGGGTCTTACTATACCAGGAGTTTCTGAGCCCTGTATAGTAATTTCTACTACTTGTTCATATCTTCGATTTTTTATTGAATTATTATTTATATTAATGAAATGGCATTAAATGCTTTGCCATTCAGCAACACATACTTATTTGCAATGAATTTTTCTAAAAAATAGATTCCAAAAGTTATGTACCATATATTCCAGCGTACAACGTGCCCCTATAATTTAAAATTTCAGTTTTTAATTTTTAGGTATATTCTCCGTATTACCCTTTTCTTTATGAAGAAACCTGAAAGATACATGTGTGATGCTCTTATCTCTTGAAATCATTCATTCAAAGATTTTTCTCAGGTTTCCAAACAATGGTACATTGAATTCGCAAGCGATAAGAAGAGATCACTCAATGTTCAGGAGTGGAGTAAATAATTCTACAAAGAGGTTGGGTTGTATTCAGTGTAGGTTTGCACAAGAATGTTATTATAGGGCTTCAAGAAAAGGGGTAAGAATACACTTTCGACTCGAATGAATTAGGAGTCATATATTTTATTTTTCTGCAATAGTTTAAAACCTTGATTTTGAAGTAAACATTGAAGGCTTTAGTAAATCACATTTGCTTTATTTGAAGTACAGTTCTAGTGTTCTTTTTAGTAGTAAATATAGTTCCTGTCAAACGAAACAAACACAGTACTAGTTTCAAATGCAAAGTCATTCAGTTTGCGAAAGAAATGGAAATCGTGCAAAAAGGAAGTATGCTTGATATTGGTGAAAGCTCCATATGTAGGTGGAAGAAAGATGAAATCGCAATATAGTGGAAGTTCGATATACGAGCACCTCTATATACGAGAAATTCGAAATACGAGGAAATTATGAGCGAAAAATTCATCTCTAAATATGAGCAATGACTCGAGTAATGAGCAACGAGACAGGCTGCTGGTATGCGTGGCGTGTTTCCCTATCCGGCTTGAATCGGAGAATTCCCTCGTCAGATCACTCAGTGTTTTTTTGATCTACATGTTTGTGCGCTCATGAGTCAATTGTTTTTTACATCTAACATGAAAATAATTATTTGAGGACACCTTCCAAGAAGTCTGTTGCTTCAGAAAGTTGCAAAGAAAAAGAAGGAAGCCATGGCCGTTGAAATTAAGAAAGAAATCATAGATAAACTTAAGCATGGTGTAAGTGTGACAGAACTGGCGAAGACTTACATCGACAATCTGCACTATTCTGAAGAACAAGGAAGAAATTAAGAAACTTGATGCGGCCAAAGGAGTTCCTGTTACTTCCAAGCTCCGTCCAAAACCCTTAGAAGATGTTGAGAAGCTGTTGTTGGTCTGGATTAACGAGAAGCAGTTAAAAGACGATTCAGTGCTGAAAGCTATCATTTGCGCTAAGGCTAAGAATCTGCACTTGGATCTTCTCCCCAAAGCACCCGGTACGTCAACAAAAGATGAGATGTCATTTAAGGCAAGCCGTGGATAGTTCGAAAAATTTAAAAAGAGAACCCATCTTCACAGTGTTGTATGACATGGGAAGGCTGCGAGCTCTGATACAGCTGTTGCTGATAAATTTCGGCCAGAGTTCCTACCATTTATTACAAGTGAGAATTTCTTTCCCAGCAAGTGTTTAATTGTGGTAAAACAGGTCTTTTTTGGAAGAAAATGCCTAAGAGGACCTACATGAGACAAGAGGAGAAATCTTTGCTTGGCCGCCAAGCCAATGAAAGATAGGCTTACCATTTTGTTTTGGGCAAGCGCAAGTGGGTATTGTAAAATAAAGCCATTGCTCATCTGCCACTCAGAAAATCCTGAAAACTTTCTTTGAAGAAAATCACCCTAATAACCCAACCATGAACTTGTGTAGTGACAACGTAATGTCGCATTTTAAAGGCATCTTAAAAAGGAGACAGAAGCAAGTGTTATTAAATAAGTTTTTGGTAAAGCAACTGGCAACTAAATGAATGTTAAGTGGTTCTGACCTAGAACCTGCTTCCAGTGGGGTAAAATTCTCAAGAGATTCCCATGACCCTTCCTGAATCAGACGGGGGCTCTCCTCCTCCACAGTAACCAGTTTCGTCTTCCCTCCATCCATATCGCTAGTCAGGACTCTTCATAAAGGTAAACTGCGGTTATATTATTTACCAATGTTATTTATTAGGAAAATTGATTTTTATGTTGATATTCTTAGGGGTGTGGAACGGGTTAATTGGATTTTCATTATTTTCAATGGGGAAGTTTGTTTCTAGATACCAGAAATTCGCCATACAAGCTCAATGATGGAGCAAATTAATCTCGTATCTTGACGCTCCACTGTGATTAATATGACAAAGAATAAATGTGCTTTGCGAAAGGAGTAACGAAATGGCCTTGAAGAAAGTGCTGCAAACTGAATTCCAAAAAGTAGCCAGCTTGGATAAATTGTAACAAGAAACAGCATATGTTTATTTGCCTTAAAGTGAGGGGGGATTGAGTTCGTGTAGTCGACTTATGGCCAGGAATAATTTAGTTTCACACGAAAAAACAAAAGTTTCGCAAATGCTTCCAAAAGATTTGGACAACAAATTGATAAGTTTCCAAAAGTATGCTGTTGATCTATGAAGGCAAAAAAAAAAAAAAAAAAAAAAAAAAAAATATTCACTTTCACATATTGGGTTTATTGATGAAATTCCAGTACTGTTAGATGTGATAGGAAATGAAAAAAAAAAAAAAAATGATGTGAAGGAAAAAGGAAGGTTCGCATAGGAACTACTGGTCTCGAAAAATCTTAAAATCTTACACCATTGTAGTGCTTTCCTGCTTAATGGACGCTAAGGAATTGAAACCCATGGTTATGTTTAAAAGAAAGATGATGACAAAATGCAATTTCTCAAATGGCGATTCCATTCACGTTCATGAGAACTTCCGTCTTTTCTCATATTTTCAAATTTAAAATATTTCAAATTATAATATACGGTGTGAAATTGTGGGTACGAAATGTTTGGCAAAAGCATCCTGTTGCCTTAAAGAATGAAAGTTTGAGGCACATTCAGATCCCATCTAAAAGATAACAAGAAGAAATTGTTGAAAGCGTGTAATACAGACATGGCAGTTATTCCAGGCGAATTAACGCCATTATTTCAGCCTTTAGATGTGTGCATCAATAAACCATTCAGACAAAATTTAAAACGAGAATGAAAAACGTGAATGTTAGAAGGTAAAAAAAGTGTTTACAAAAGGACTCCAAATGCGTCATTCCAGTCTAGATAGTGTGTGAGCTGTTAATAAAAACATGGAATGAAATTAAACTCAACCTAATTCAAAAGTTATTTAAAAATGTAGTATATCTAACAATCTAGACGGAATGGATGATGATTATTTATTTACGGATCAAAAGAAAAATGATGATGAAAATGAAACGGATTCGATGATGTGCCTGAAGATATAATGAGTCAAATATGACAAACTTTTCATGTTATCCGATAATGAAAATTTTTTAAGTTCTGAAGATTTTTTCCGCATAATATTAATCGGTAACTGGATTCCTACAAACAGATTTTTCTTAAATCACATCAGGACCCACGAATAATTTTCCTTTTCTAAATAACCTGTATGGAAACTTAATGGATGTGGTTCTAAAAACATTATTTTAAGTCAAAATCAAGTAGCTTAATTAATTTCTAATTTTACATCTTGGCTATGTAGTTTTTAACTTACATTATAAATTTTTTTATACTGAATTTTAGAAATGCTACCATACCTTCATAATTAATTTCATAATATTTTACAAAAACATACCAGAGGAGATTACATGTTTCATGCGACCTATATATACATATATATACACACATACATATTGTGTTCTTTACCCCTTTTTACATCAGTAGCTTTTAGATATTGAATGATAAATAGTATAAAATAATAAGTTTTTAACATAATGCAAATAATGGTAATAAACATAATGCAAATTCTCAGCATAATAGATTTCATATTTAATCTTATTTTAATAATATTTAATTTAAATTTAATAATATTTAATTTAAAATTGTAAAAAGACAATTGCAATCATAACTTTTCACTCATTACATCAAATTATAATTTGAATTTTCAGAAAATGATGGTAATCTTCTGAAGTAGGAATTATCTTGGAGAGTGAAGAACAGTCAATGTGATGATTATGATTTTTTAAAACACAAATGAAGGTAGTTAAAAATCGTTCCCATACTAAACAGATTTCAGAAAGCAGGATCAGCAACAGACTGCAAAACTTAAGTAAAAGATTTAAGGAATCATAAACATATACATGTAAAAAGAAACCTAAATATAATCAGAAGCAATTCAGTTTGAAATGCAAACCCCATGGGAGTACTAACTCACCATTTTGAGAAACATTAAGCCATACTGCTAGAATTCTCAAAAAAGCTTGCGTTCCAAGCTCCAGGGTTAATGGGTGCTCATCTTTATCGGGACTGAATTCAGAAGAGTATGCATGTATGTGCGTATATATGTGTGTACATACATAGATACATATGCATGCACATATATACATGCATGCATGAACACATCCATTCATCCATCCATCCATCCATCCATCCATCCATACATACATACATACATACATACATACATACATTTCTGGACCTGGTCCCTGATTACATAACAGTACTGGTTAATGTTTGCACAATGGAGTGTAATTGATTTCATAGGTCTTACTATGCTGGCTTAGTTTTAAAAGTTAATGCACCTTCAAAATCAAGGAATTATAATCATCTAGACATCACTAGTATTACTCTACACCCTGAAACATTTTCGTGACCTACTAAATCGAAAAATAATCTATCTTCACGAACCTTACACATTAAGGTATAGAAGTTTTATCTAATTATTTAAAGTACAATGAATATTATATATATGAATGCAATATCGAGCTAGTTTAAACAGCATTAAAAGAAAACTGTAAAATCTATTCTCATACTCAAAAGTGTAAGAAATTTTCAAAAGCAAAATAAAATCTGAACACCTAACATCCAATCA
The DNA here is from genome assembly GCF_044657685.1 of Stegodyphus dumicola. Taxonomy (NCBI): domain Eukaryota; kingdom Metazoa; phylum Arthropoda; class Arachnida; order Araneae; family Eresidae; genus Stegodyphus; species Stegodyphus dumicola. Next base: position 211,728,719 of record NC_140773.1, on the reverse strand, counting down.
ACACAGTCTTAAAGTCATCACACTTAAACTAATTTAGATTTAGTATCATAAAACAGTTAAACATATACCATATATTTCCGGATACAAGCTGAACGTGTTTCTTTCAGCAATTTACCCGAAATTCAAAACAGGTGAAGAAAGAAAATTCCTGCAAAGTTCGAATATATTGCCAAGCAGGTAAAACAGGTAGCATATTTTAAAACGAAATCTTTGTAAAGTAAAACGCCAGACACTAACAAGTCTTGTTTTAACTCTGGTAATTCTTCGCCAAGTTAGAAAATTTTTTTTTTTTAGTCAAAGGCGCAATTTCCCCAGTAGGACTATTAATTTCGTTTTGGCATTTTGTGTTGATTCACTATAAGCGTTGATTCACTTTTCAAATTGTTGCCTTGCATTATATTTAGAGAAATTAAATAATGAAGAATCTGCATAAATGCATGCATGTTTCTTGCATTGTGAGAAAACAACGGTAAATAGAGCCATCAAAATTTGAATAACATAATCCTCCTGCGAATATTTGCATCTGAAAGCCCAAATTTGAGATTTATTTTATTATTTATTTCATATTTTGTAAAACTTTAACGAATTTTTGATTAACAAACTCAAAGATTTCAAAGTGAGCAATGACAACGTTGTACAGAAAAAACACTTTTTTATCTCCAGCGCGCGAGACTGTGTATCAGAAGTTCTAAAGATATGCTTATTTTAAAATTATTTTGCGATATTGCTCTTGAACTGAATTTTATGGTTTAAGTACGAAGAACATGATATTTAATAAATAATTTAACATGTAGGCTTCTCCACTGGGTAATTCTAAGTTACTGTTGGAAGTGAAGAATCTTAAGAACTGATAAGAGAATAATCGCTTGAGTTCGTGTGACAGGAAACAACAAGGTAAAAGGGTAAAATAACCCTTTATTATTCCAATTAAAGTTTCACAAGACTCTGCCTTGGAGTTGTACAATAAAGCCAACACTTTGGCTTGAACTTAAGAAACTTAGAATTAAATTGAACTAATCTTAACTAAAGAGATATAGCCGAAGCTATCAAGATTCTAACAGAGTTGGTCCCTTAACGCTAATTGACTGCGAAGCTATCAAGGGCCTAAAGTACGGCCGAGCGTAATAATAGCTTGCGAGAGAGTAGCTAAAAAGGCGAACGCGTGCAGCCAGAATATCTGGTATCTCTCTCGCTAAGACAGTAGAACTTTACGGTTATATACTGCTCTTCCTCATTAGCATTCAGACGTGCTTCTAAAACTATGTTCTAACCGGAAGTGGTAAGTTGAAGTAAGAATCGATAGGAAAGGAAGTTTAACTCAAAATTTAACTGTTAATAAAATTAACATAATCCTTATAAACATTTTAAAATTATTTTGCGACATTGCTCTTGAATTGAATTTTATGGTTTAAGTGTGAAGAACATGATATTTAATAAATAAAGGTAACACACAAAATGTTAAAAAAAAGGGTCCAAAAAATGTTAAAAAGACTCCCCCCCTATTTATTTGTTGTCTTGTATATGATCTGTGGTATCTGAACTGTTTCATTTTGGTGACGATATAACAAACCAGCAATATAAACAATTTCGAAAATTCATTTTCATACTAACTTATTTCATGAAATTTTTTTTTATAAACTTAAGTACTATAAACTAAAGAAATAAAAAATATGATACCCAAAATTTTTCGCGATTACAATACTTCCTTATACGAAGTAAAATTTGCTATTATTTGAGGATTTGTCACTTGCGTCTGACTAACCGAAAAGTACCGATGTTTTCTGCAAGACCAGCAGATCCGCATATAAACCAACTCTTCGTCATTTAGCTTTCCAAAATTCTCGGTTGATACACAGATATATATGGTATATGTAATTTCATAAACTTTCTGTCTTATTTCTAAGTATGAAAAGAATATTAAATTAAAATTTAAAAGCAAAATAGTGGTATATTATGGAAAAATAAAAATTATCTTAAAGGACATAATAAAGATTAAAAAATATCAATACATATAAGAGCTGAATTTCAATAATGAATGACTAACCAGTAGTTTTGTTTTTCTCCAATTTTGACAAAGATGAATTACTGTTTATTGAAGGAAGAACTTCCACACCTCTTGTTAAAGCTACTTCAGCCCTTTAAAAGCAACAATAAATTAGAAAGTAATGTAATAGTAACAGCTGTTTGACATATCCTCAGATTCATAGATTTGAAAGTCATTTCACTTTTAATGCCTCAACAAAGGTTGAAAGAATGAAAACAATTTGTTTCTAGTTAAGTTTGCTTTAATTCAATGTGAAAACAACAAAGGTTGAAAGAATGAAAACAATTTGTTTCTAGTTAAGTTTGCTTTAATTCAATGTGAAAACAACTTTTCAGCATTTGAGTTTAAAGTACTCAGGCCATCCTTATTTTCCCTTTTAAAAGTCATTTTAAAACAATGATTTTAAAGATAAGTGATAAAATATCAGCATGTCATGTCAAATACATTAATTGACAAATTGAAAATTATTAATGCATGACATTAAATGAATACTTTATTGTATATAGTGGTTCAATAACATTAAAATAAATATAACCAATTCCTATAACTGTCAGATACTAGTTTAACATAATCCATAAAACACAAGATACATATTTGAAGAAATGTTTAGAGTTTCTGTTGCAAATTTTAAAGATTTAAGTTTTGTGTATAGAGTTAAGGAGTAAAAATGTAAATTAAAAACTAAAACAAAATCTGATTCAGTACCCAAACATTATATTTCAATAATGAGATAAATATACTAAAGTACATGAATGAGAGAAATAAGTTCCACACCCACATTTATTGTGCAGATGTATTATCACTTTATTAAAATTTGCATTATTAAAGACTTTTCATTAGAAAACGTTACTGTTTTCAGTATACTGCACAATATTCTGTGAAACAGATAAAAAATAATAAGATTCATTTGTAAAATATCTTTTTCGTATGTAAACTTACTAAATTACGTAAGAGTAAGTTAAGAGTAATCCAAATTTACTTATAATTATTAAAAATTAAGTATATACTACAAATATGTAAGATATTAATGCAGAGAGTAAATTTTAAGTGATCTTAAAATACTATTTAATTCAGTACATTAAATTAAAATGATTCATTTAAAAATGTCACTCTGCAAATATAAGCCACTTTATCTAAGAAAGTTCACGACAAAGGCATCCCTTTCCTTAGGCAGATAGCTCTCTCATCATTTCCCTTAACTGATTAAATAATGAAAAGTTAGTCCTAATATTGTGAGCTATAATAAAATTTAAAGTAGTAATAGCTTATTTTAGCATTTCTACTTTAAAAAATATTTTTCTTTGAAAGCATTTAAACACTGGATAATATTCTATACTTTTTTGACAAATATATAGTCAGACCTCAGATAAATAATGCAAACACTGCAGGAATTTCTAACTAATGATTCAATTCTAATCATGCTTACGAGTTTCTTATCAAGCTAAAATAAACTTCAAAAGTTAAAATTTCATCAAACAAAATTTTTAAAATACATATTTTCTAACCTATTTCACCTACATATAAGCTCTTTGATTTTACAGTGATGTTAGTTTTCCAGACTAGATTAACACTAGAAATAATGGAAATATGGTTTAGGTCCAACTTTAGGAAGAAAAGCATAATATTATGGAGAGTAACAAGTTGCCAACAAGGAAACAAACTTGAATTTCCCATGCTTTAAAAAGTTTATTTACTCCATTTAAAAAACAAATATAGCTGATATATTTATGAATAATCTAACACTGTCACTGCCTATTCAAACATTTTAAGTAAAAACCTTAATTCAACAACAGTATTAATTTAAATATAAAAATGATAAATTGATCTAAAAATCCAATTTGATGAAACCTTTTTCCAAATTAATTTCACAAAGTTTCATGATATTAGACAATACCTGGAACATCATTTCCAGTCTTTTATTTTGATTTACGCTCATTAAGAAAATATTTCTGAATTTTGCCCAGACTTTATATTAAGTAAGTACAAATTTTTTTTGGCTCTGTCTGATTATCTGCACCTCTTAAATAATATTCACAATAAAATAACACACAATGTTGCCAAAATAAGCAACCCATGGCATCCCAAAAATATATTTATATGGCAATCCAGTTATGTGCAAATGTGTAGCAGATGAATGCAGGTTTTGATCTATAAATTTGACAGCCTTTTTCCTGGTTTGTTTTAGCATTGAATGCATTTTGTTCCCACAAGAAAACTTAATGGAATTGTAGAATTTGCAGCTGATGAAAACTTAAAGAATTGAATTTTATGCATCAAAATTTGTGCCTAACAAAGAAATGGTTTCATGTATCATTTTAATAGATTCATGAAATATTTTTCTTTTCATGTGGATAAATTCATGGAATTCCATACTTATTTCATTTCAACCAACTGCTCAAGAAATACATTCTTAAAACTAGAAACTCAACAGAAACTTTCCTCAACTTATTATCTTCCTTTAAAACTATTATTTCGATGGGTTACTAGAGAAATGGCCCTCATATATCTGTCACTTAAAATATTTTTAAGAAAGATAAGACTGTAAGTAGGTCAAAATAGTTATATACGAACACAAAAGAAAATTCTTGATAAGGATTTTTTTCTTGTTTTGATAAAAAAATATTCATTTTTAATTAAAAAACTCCAGAACATAATCATTTCCTAAAATACTATATTGATTTAAGTAGCCTAACACTGAAATACTTTATTAATCAAATTATATATAGCATTGTCAAACTTGTTGTTTATTAAATATCTTCTACTTCTATATGTCATTGTTCTGTTATCATTGCTGATTATAAACACATTTAGCTGATAATAAACTTTAGATGTATATTCACTACGAAAATATGAAACCCAAGGCATTTTCCTCATAATTTGCTGAGATAGATATTTTATAAAAAAGAATTTTATAAAGGTTTAAGAAAGAAGATAAGAAATTAATAACAGTGTGAAATAAAGTAAGAACAGCAAATATAATTTTAGAAACAATGGTTAATATCCTAAGTCTTAAGGCACTAAATAAAAATTCTTTTAATAAACAGGAATAAGAGTGGCATTAATAAGTCTTTAGGTTGTAACCATCATACTGGAAAATAGCTGGTACTATCCTAAAATAATCTTAAAACTTTTTATTTTTATTTATTTATTTATTTTTAAACTGATGAAGGAGTCTCTTTGACTTTGAAACAGTAGTATAACCTTGCACTTTCTATTACTTTTATACATACGGCTTATTTTTATGCAGAAGTCAAATTTGAACAGTCGAAATTGAGTAATAAAATTTAATTGAGTTCTCATTGTTGTTTTACAACAAAAGTTAGTGATAAAGCTCTGAAAAGAAAAGATTCATAAAACAGATGATAAAACATAAATGATTAATTAATTTATCAGTGTAGGCCACAAAAGTGTGGAAAACTTTGACAGCAAAAAGTATCTGAAAACACATGTAGCAAAATTGCATAAAGAGGAATCAGAATTTCCTACAGAATTTTATCTTTATTGGATGCAGATTTTTCCTTACTTTTTTTCAGATACCCAAGCTGCTATATTTTTACTGACTGTTTCCAAGTCATAAAAGACATCTTCCCTTTCAGCTAACATCTGAAATATATCAAATAAAATATTTTCAATTAAAGAACATAAAAATTAATAATAAGATATAAACTGCTCACATGGCATCAGGCTTTTCCTCTTTCATTGCCTATCCCCACTCCCGAAAGAAAATGAAAAGCACTGCTGCATCAACCACCACCACCCAATTCATCTAATCTAAAATGTTCAGCGTGCTCAGCCTGATCAAATGAAGCAATGCTTACACATCCTGAATTCTTAAACAAAAAGGGTCATTCACTTAAGGAACATGCATGCTACAAAATTCAAGAGCAACACCTAACAACGGTCCAACATAGCAACAGTAGCCTAGGTAACTTGTGACAGAAGTGGGTCACCAGGTATGATTAAACAATTTTCTGAGACATAAGTTTGAGTAAGATTGTTTAAAGAATGTAGTCATCACAGTAACAAAAAGATGATGAGAGTGGAAAATTGGATGGCTGATTAAATCTCAGAAAAACATTATCCCAAAATGCACGAAAAATGGAAAAGCTGTTACTCCAATAAAGAAATTTTAATTTGCTATTATGACAAATTGCTTAATTTTGCTCCTTAATTTTGAAAGTATTTAAATAAGAGGGTATTTGTAATAACATAAAACAATAAACACGAAAAAGTGAATACCAAATAATGATGAAAAATAAAACAAGTTGATAAACAGTTTTTAAATGGCAATGTTAATAAATTTTTACAATTAACTTCTAAAATATTTGTTAAAATTTAAAAAAAAAAAGAATTTAATATTGAGGACGTTGCAATAGAACACAAAGTAAATACATTACATGTTATTTAGATAACAGAAATGCAACAATTTTTTTTTAAGTCTGCTGAATTTTTTTTAACAAATTAATTTTAAATAATATAGTTTAACATTCAGCTTCTGCATAACTTATTTTGTTTTATTATACTATTAAGATATTTAATATCTTGCAGTTGCTCAGAAATTAAATTGTTAATTACAAGTAACTTATTGTCATGTCCCAGATTAAAAATTTTGTTAATAACTTAATTTCATGTCCTGAAATAATGCTTTGAAAAATATTCATTAAATAAAGCTACCTAGAACATAATTTACTATTTTTCTTTCAAATGTGATTTAAACCAAATTAATTCTGATTTCATATTATATATTATTTTTTTTTTCAAAAAAACATTCATATTTTTATGTACATTCCTGAAAGGTCAAAACATTTATATGGACCAAGAACTTAAAGAAATATTAATTTTATCTCAACATTAAAAAATCTTTGCAATTACAGCTATAAAAGCACAAGATTTCTTGATTGTTGATAAATTAAATTTCTCGTTTTATTTTAGGCAAAATAAAAAATATCAATAAAAAATTTAAATTTTTTTTTTATTTTAAAAACAGTTGTGAAATAACTATTGAGCCAATAGTTTTAAATAAATAAATAAGCTTATGTATCAAATTTAAACATTTGTTAAAACTAATATCTGTATTTAATAAGGTGAAAAATATTTACATAAGTTTATAGTAAAACATAGCATCAAAAAATAAAACTTTGTAATATTTGAAAAAATAGTTAAAACGGAAAATTCCACCCATGATAAAAGGTGGTATTTAAATTTAAAAAACCTTATTTTTTTATTTACTGTGATTGATAATAAAAAAAACCTTATTTTTAAAAAAAAAATTAAATAATTTATTTTTTTTATTTAAATGACAGTTTTAAATGTATCTAAATTTAAAAAGCAAAAACTTTTATAATAATAAAGCAATTTTATTGTGACACACACACACACACACACACACACACACACACACACACAAAAAAAAAAAAAAAAAAAAAAAACTAAATTTTTTAAAATAAGATTACACAGAATTTTTATGTCCCCCCCTCCACAAAAAATAGAGATGATTTTGCACAAACAAACTGATGAAAATTTGGGGGAGGGGGATAAGAAAGAGAAAATTTATTGAAATCTAAAACACATAAACTACTGGATGAAAATTTTCCATGTTTAAAAATTGTGACAGCAGTTTTACATGCAACTTGTTGAAATACATAATGAATTTGAATGTTTAATGAGATTTTGATAGAGACTGACTTTTTCCTTTATCAATATGGTAACTTGAACACAGGAACTCTCATTTATCATTTTGTCACCATCCAATAAACAAGTAGACAAATACCAGAATGAACATGATTACAGATGTTTTTAAACTTCTGTAGAGATGAATTTGATATTAATTCATTTTCTCAGAAATACTGGTCATTTTCAGTGTTTGCCACCACAAAAGTTCACTATATACACCAATACATAATTCAAATGGAACCTATGTTTTTCATTTAAAGTATTTTACAAAATTTCTACTGCAGACTTTCATTTTTAATGACAGCAATATTTGTTGCATAAATATGAAATTGAGAAATTATCATTCTGCTGTGCTTCTTATATATCATTAAAGTACTCTCCTCCTACTATTAAGTTTTTATACTTTCTAGTCATTTGACAACTTTAGAAGAATATATAGCATGGTGAACAATGATAAACTTAGCCATATTTTTATTAAAAAAACATGAACTTCATAAAATAGAAAAAAGCTATTAACATTTGAGTTACTTTTACATTTCATTTAAAATTGAATGCATTATTATTATAAATTAAATGCATTATTCAATGTATAAATAATCCTAAAATCCATAGAACAGTTATTAAAATTCAATATTATGATTACATTCACTCTCATATCAGGCATAATGATCTTCAGAATTTTATATTTAACCTCACACAAATTAATGTTTTCTTTCATTGTTTATGTCTAACAATAATAGTCATTAATATTCCTAAAATTTACTCTAATTTTTTTTTTTTACTAATTAAAAAAAAAAAATTATTATGCATTTGACTGAATTAACTGGTTTCACTAAACTTACAAGAAATACTGCTAGATCTTCTGTATAATGAAGTCATGCACAAGCCCAGTTTGATAAAAATTGGGAGGAAATAATTTATTTAGATTATACTAAACAATAAATTGTGTTAACAATTTTCAGACAAAATAAATTTTTCTTTACTCGTATATCTAGCTGTCTCTTTATTACAATATACTATCTGTCTTACTAATCTGTATCACTAATAAGCAACATTAGCTCCTTATTCAATACTATGCATCATACTACCACTCATTTCAATATATCATGATATAATTGAGAAACAATTCCAAGTTAAATATTGATCATGTGAGAGAAATATCTAAATCTGATGTAACTATTTTTGACCTTAAACTTATAATTTAGGAATTAAAATGGCAATAATAATATTTATGTTTAAACATTAAATAATTAAACTAATCCTTAGGTGCAGATGTTACAGAGAAAATTTTCAGTTGGTAGTAATGATTATAGCATGGCGAGTTTTAACACCAGAAATATAACTACTGTTATTTTGATGATTTTGGATTTAAGTTTTGAGTGCTATGTCTTTATTTGTCAATTCAGGCTGCTGAAGTTTTATGACTTTTCCTAAACTTACATACACACACTGTTACAAACCTATATTCAATAATGGAAAGGAGAGAAGTTTTGTATACTTATTTAGTCTACAGCTGTCATTTTGATGACATTGTGGAAAACAAGCAGAAATATTTAAAACAAGCAAGCCTGATAAATTTGGCATCAATTCTTGGATTGCTGGGATGAGAGCTAAAAATATATGTGAAATGCTTTCTATTTAGGAAATGATATCATCACATTATATTGTTCTAAGTCTAATGGAATCATATAGTATGGGTAAAGGCAAAAGAATGTCACTTCTGATATATACATATATGTAAAATATGCAATATGAAATAAAATTACTAAACTTAATTGGAACCAAATGGCAACAGACCTTTAAATTCATAAATTTTAAGTAAACACCACCCTTTCAAAGATTGACTTTAAAATTTGCACCATTTTGTATCACTTTGCCGCATGTTACATCACTTTCCTTGCAATTTCTCTGCACTATGACATCTTTAGTCCAATCACTCCTCATTATTAACATAAAGACATTCTGGCTATAAATATGATCATAGTTTGTGCACATTACTTTTTCTCGCCTGCTGCTGCTTGTTTAAATCACATCTCTCACTTCACCTTCCTTCTCTATTGTTTAAAACATAAACTTCGTACATAGAAATTGTGAGGCGTGTTTAGCACCCCTAGTGTTGTACCAGTTTTGAGCAAAAATGTATTTCTGAATAATTATTCCTTGGCAAAATAAAAATGTTTTAACCATCAAGCACAAGAACAGTTGTGATTTTCCCACCAGTCGTCATCTAAGCAACGGTCTTCTCTGCGTTGACTAAGGAATAAATTTGTTTTCATCTTCTACAAAAACTACAGCATTACACACACACACACATATATATATATATATATGGAAAATAATGAAGTTAATAAAATTCTAGATTAGTTGGCCCAATGAAATTCAATGCAAAAATGCAATAAATTCCTATTGTTTTGAAGAAAAAAAAAACATATTTATTTTATTCCACTTCTACCTACATGCACAATGCACTTTGATTATGAATTAGAGCAAGAACAAAAATATTTTAGTCCTCAGTATCTTCCATCAAACTGTTGACAATGCAATAATTCCAAGACATTGCCCAAAAATGTGAAAATACATAATTTTATGAAGTACAATGTCAGTCTTCAAGACCAAATATTAAAATCCATTTAATAAAAGCATGAAGCACAGAAAAAGCGTGTGCTCTATAACATTTTAAATTTCTCAGCAATCCATGATTGCACAAATAAAGTGCAGGAAGCGTAACTGCTAGCTTAGATTGGAGAGAGTGGACTCCTCAAATTGAAAAACTTTGTATTTCAACTTTTCAAAGAAGTTCAGCAAAAATTCAAATAACATATAACTATAATGACTTTTTAAAATTTGGTTGGCTATTTAATCTTTCAAAACAGTGAAAGCTGCATGTCTCAGTTTAGAATTGATTTTCGAAAAAAATTAGTTCTAAACTGAGACATCAGCTGAAAAATATAAATGGAGAAAATCACTTTTAATAGAGAGTATAAAAAAGGGGGAGAAACATTGATTATGGAATAATCAATCAGTTATTTTTAAACAAATAACATTGTAAATTTTCAAATAATAAGTACTTCACAGAAAACTAACTTTGAGATTAAGAATATATGCCAAATTATATTTTAACATAATATTTTAAAACACAACAAAATAAGAAAGGGAACAAAGTAAAGAAATAAAATGTGTCATAAACAACATGAAATGCACATTTATAAAAATATAATTTTCATTTACTTCTGATGAAAATATTTGCAAAAATAACATATTCATATAATACTATTAATGAATTAAGTATTGAATTTGAATGGGGAGTGATTCAAATAGAAATATAGCTGTATATTAATTAATATCAATTCTTTACACAAATTTCAATAACTAGATTTCAGAATAAGATATTCATTTTGTTAAAAGACAGAATGTAATTTTTAACAAAAACAATTAATTATTTAAAGTAAAATGTTAAGACAGTATAGTTCCTTTACTGTGAAAACATTTAAAGAGAATAAACAAGGTGAGATAGAAATCACATAGTCTTCTATACTTACTACAGCAGAATACCTAAAATGGATAAATACAAATCAAGTGTTGCTTAAAAATATATATATATATTTTGAAATGGCTATTTTACATGGAAAATGAAGATCAAATTAATTAATGTAAAAATCTAATGTTAAAAACCTCTCCAAGAAAATTTCATTCATTTGTTCAGAAACATTCAACCCAAAATAATGTTAAACATTTTCGCTGGACAATAAGAAAGTAATTAAGTAAATAAAAGAAAAAATGGACCTTATTAATGAATAAAAAATTGCGTTTATTACGCCTGTATAAGCTACCCATAAAGTTAATGTTATTACACAAGCATTACTCAGATTTGTAATTAACACTATCAAGAGAACTCTGCCAACATCATACGTCAACAAACTTGCATTCATTTCAAATCTCAGGAGACGTAAAAATTCGTCAGCAAATATTGATTACCTTTGTTCTTAAGTATTCGATGTTAGTTTCTTGCATGAGAGAAGAATGAATTAGACGCAAACAGTCCAGACATTTTTTTCTACTCTTCCATAGTTACTTTCTGTTAGAAAATCGATATGCACCTACGCTGTCCTACATTTTACATTAGCTATCGTTCGTGACGAGAATGTACAATATACTGTACCATATCATGCAGTATTAAATGACTTGGTAATAGAGATTCGTCTGTAATTTGTTGCTACAATAATAATTACTTTTAACTCCTAGTTTCACTGAAGACCACAATATTTTCTTCTTTTTGATCATTAAAAATTAATACGCCGGTCAAATTCCCCTCCTTTAGATCAGATGTTTAATTTCCGGTTTACAGTTAATTAGTGTCGCGGTTGCTAAGCAACCAGCTACAAACTAAGTCCAGATGTTGAATGATTCTTCTATTTTTGCAGAAAATTTAAATTTCAACACTACGTATGATTTAATGCTTCAAAAACAACTTGTAACATAATATTAATAATAACGTGTTTCGAAACATTCGCTGTTTCTGCTTTAAAGTTTACCACCTACTATGTTCTGCCAATCTTGAACAAGCTTGACAGCTTTACAGTCGTAAATTTCATCAATATTCCATTTCTTTTTCTTTTAGTGTAGTTAACAAGTATCGGCATCAAAGTTATAATCTCGCATTTTCTTCAAAGATCTTTGATAAAGTCTTTTTTTCAAAAATCTTTACGTTGTTGATATAATTATTATTACCATTATTTAAATATCAAACGCGAGTCACCGCCAACCTGCAGGCAAATCTCTTTCTTCGTGTAAAGTGAATTTGGATAACACTCAATTATAAAATATGTGCATTGCATCTTCAGTTTTTATAAGTAGTTTTGTTAATTATGAATTTATAATTACGAATGCTTAAATTTTCAGTATTGAAAAAATTAGTATGAGCCGAACCACTGAATTCAGTCAGACAGACAGACAAAGTAGACAGATGTCTTGTTTTGCACCCGCTAATCTTTCTGCACCGATGGGCGAAAAATCAAGCATAGGTGCGAAGGAAAGGTATATAGGAAGGGGGCAATTTCGTATTTGAGGAGAGTAAAAAGGAACTTCGTACATTTTGTACGAGTTCAAAAGGCCAGAAAGAAAAGATGGGACAAAATAAAATTTAAAATAAAAAAAAAAAAAAAAAAAAATCTGAAATGTTTCAGATTTTAAATTACGTCCAAAGGGGCGTTTTTTAACATTTTGTGTGTTACCTTTCTTTATTAAATATCATGTTCCTCGCACTTAAACCATAAGATCCAGTGCAACAGCAATATCGCAAAATAGTTTTAAAACGAGCATATCTTTAGAATTTCCGATACAGAGACTCACGCGCTAGAGATAAAAATGTTTTTTCTGCACAACGTTGCCATTGCTCGCTTTGAAATCCTTGAGTTTGTTAATCAAAAATTCGTCAAAGTTTTAAAAAATAGGAAATCGATCATAAAACAAATTTCAAATTTCAAATTTGGTCTTCCACATGCTCATATTCGTTGGAGGATTACGTTATTCAAAATTCGATGACTCTATGTACCGTTGTTTTATCACAATACGAGAAATATACATACATTTATGCAGATTTTTCATTATTTAATTTCTTCAAATATAATGCAGGACTTTTGTGGCAACAGTTTGAAAAGTGAACCGACATTTATGAGTCCGACGCAAAATGCCAAAACGAAACTAATAGTCCTTCGGGATTCAAATCCCTTTGGACTAATAAATGGCTCAAAAAATAATAGAGGGGGAAAAAAAAAAGGCCTATAGAAAGAAAAGGAAAAGAAGTAGAAAATATCCTAAAATACGATTGTGTCCATGAGTGTAGTTAAAAGGAGTTCATTTGCAAAAATTAGTGTCTTTAAGAAGCAAACTTTAGCTAAGTTAAAAAACAAAAGGAATTTCTACATGGTAATGTGTATGCCCTTATCTTGAGACCTAACTAGAAAAGACATATATCATCACAGAGATGTACATAATATTTTAACTAAAGTAACATTAACTATTACCGTTCCCAAAAAATTCATGTATATTTCAGAAAAACAGTAGTTGACAAAATCATAAATCCATACACAGTGTGAGAGCATATCAACAAAAATAAATTATACAGTTTATTTTTCTTAAATATTAGTTAAATATAAAATTAATTTATTAATTTAACCGTTGTAATTTATTATAGTACAAGTTTAACAAATTCGGTCACTCTGTATTTATATTTGCTCATAATTCTAAGTTTGATACCTGAAAAAAAAATGTCGGGAATCTTAGTTACAAAAATCACGATCTATACTCATCGATGGTCAAGAGATCCCCATTTTTTCCCTCTCAAGAAATTCCTAAGCACGAAGAGGGGGGCCTCCGAAGGTTGTGAATTGCTGATAAGAACGGACAACTGATAAGGAATGTGGCGTCTCTACGGAATAGTTACGAAGAAAAGAACCACATGACTTGCTACTATTACTAACTATTGTATAATGTTAGAATCTTATGAAAATAATAAATAAAGAAATTTAATGGCACTTTAGTGATAAAGAATAAGATATTGTATAGAGAACAGAATGTTACTTATCTGAATATTCCGTTTTAGGGTTTCTTTTAGATTTCTCATGTTAATAGTAAACAGCGAACAGGATGTTTGAAGTTTCGAAGAAGCGAAGTATCCTTTTTCAATTTGATGAATGAGACATTGCATAGGAAAAGTGCATTAAACTTTTGTAGAGAGTTGAAAACATTTACTGAAACACTTATTTAAAAATTTCGGAGCTATGTTTAGACACTGCCTCCAGCTTTCGTGATCGCAGCCAGATCCTGCACCACCTCCTTTGTTGTCCTCATATTATTTCAGAGATCAACAAACTCACTGAATTCAGTGTGCATAACGGAACGAAACTTATATCTGCGGATATCGCGGAATTCTCAAGAGAAAGGTGAAGAATTTTTCTTCTTTGTTTCATGCTTTTATAATGTCTCTTAAAAGTGACAGGATGTTTTTATCTTCCGAAAAAGAAAGTAAAAAAAAATTTAAATGCTTAAAATTGAAACCACAAAAGCGCTTTTCTTCGAAAAATTCCACAAAGTCTTAATTTTGTCAAACACAAAATTTTAAACGTAAGGTATCCGACTACGTTCTAATCATCAATTTTGATGAAATTTTTCAAAAAAGAATTTTATTACTTAATTTTAAAGCTTATACGTTAGGCTTAAATTTATTTTGCCCTCTGATCTTAAGAAGCAGAATTATGGCTGTTCATGTTCCGCAACGTGAACCAGAAGTCTCTGTTCTACCAAACGTGAACCAGAAGTTCTGCTAGAAGTTCGTGTCTAAAGGTACACAGACTACTCTAAATAATTTTTAATGTGAATTTTTGATATAAATTCTTTTGGTGATGTTCAAAATATTATTCTGAACTTTCCTATTTGTTATTAATTGCTCAGGGACAGGATTAGTTTTACTATTTAATTAATATATTTGGCGACACATTTTCTTTTCCTTCTGCTTGTGTTTGCATTCAAACATAATTTTTTTCAACTTTTTCGTTACAAAAAAAATTACCTCACAATATTACTGCAGTAATTTTATGAAACTTTCTACAAATATTGTATGAAATATTATGGATTAAATGAATTAAAAATTTAGGTTTACGTACATATCTAAAAATTTTTCAGACAATTTTGTAATTGAAAAGAGAGAAATTTCTCGAAAAATAGCTAGTGCTTCTACTCAAACAGTTATATTTAATAGACATTTTACTTTATTATTTAAATTTTAGTCCATTTTATTCCATATACTTTAATAAATATAGTGACAAAAATAAAAGTAAAATATTATAATTTTTTTGTGGGAACACATCTAGTAATCTTGAAATTTGACATATTTTTAACACAAAATATAAGAAAAACCAAAATTATACTTCGCTAATATGTTTACCATCTGTTTCTATCAGTTTAAGAAGTATTCTGCAAAATACACGAACATTAGATTTATTAATGCTACTTTCCAAAATTTGAAAAATTAATATCATCTCTTTAGAACAGAAAAAATAATCTTAATGTCTCGGGCTGAAATTGCTAAAATAAAATCAATTATATTACTTTATGGCATTATTTTACATAACTTATCTGACCAGATCTATAAGGTTTCACTCTGCATTTCTCAATATAAAATGTTCTTTAAATTTGTGTTATTTCAAATTTCTTGTCATGGCTGTTTCAAGGAAATACCGAGTATGCTTTAAGATAATTTAATTCATAATTAAAAATAAATATATAAATAGACTACAAATTTGTTTAAATGATTATATTTAAGAATTCTGTAGCTTTTGATCAGATGATGTTCGGAGTATAACATAATTCAGAAGAAAAGAAAACTCTGAAGATCATGATATCTGTCTTCTGGCACATAATGCATTTTTGTAAATATTATTAAAACAATTGAATTCTAAGAGATTCCAAATTAACAGTATACATTTACTAATATTT
Source organism: Stegodyphus dumicola (assembly GCF_044657685.1). Lineage (NCBI taxonomy): Eukaryota > Metazoa > Arthropoda > Arachnida > Araneae > Eresidae > Stegodyphus > Stegodyphus dumicola. The sequence continues at coordinate 211,712,509 of NC_140773.1, read as the reverse complement.
TATGAAGAGTTTGTCAATTCAGAGAGACAATTAAACCAACGAATATTCAACTAGCAATCCCACGTGTAAATTTATAACCATTTCAAGAAAAGTATTAGCGTTTGCGGAAGAAAATTACTTCAGCGTTCTTCTCAAAATATATGAGAAATAAGAATTCTGAGCATTGAATGAGGTAATATTCGCTAGGAGAAATAAATTTAGCATCTTGGTTACGACAGCCAGTTTTTAAGGTGGGGAAGATTCAGCGAAGAATTTCAAAAGCTTAGTTCGAAAGATAAATGTCAGAACAAATATACTAATAATTCAAAAGGTAACTTGAAATCATTTACAGAAAAACAAAATTTCGAAAGCAATTCCAGTTTTTATCTTAAGCATACTATTACAAACGTAAATTATAATTGCTGTTTAATTGTCACCAAATATTCGAATATTTTCTCTGTGATCTATAATTAAGCTTTATCGAACATATTTGATAAGAAATGAAGCATAAAATTCTAAAACAAAAACTTTTCTTTAAAATAAGTATTGAAATTTTAATACAAGAACAATGGGGGGGGGGAAATTAAACCAGAAATGATAAATAATACAGCTGGTCTAGTTAAATTTAATCCAAAACAAATAACACATTTTTCAAAAGCTAATTACAATCCAATAAAATATTAGAAAAAGTAATTATTTCAATAGAGAGAGATATAGACAGATAGATAAATAGAGATTGATTTGATCGAATGGTAACAGTTCGATGGCTTTTGTGATATGGTTTTCAGCTCAAACGAAGCTGATAGAAGAATAAATAAACTTTAGAGGGGTACACGTATTATCATTTTATATGTGACTTTTAGAAACTAAGTGTTTGATCAGTTTTTTAAGACCCTATATAGTATTTTACCATTCAAGAATAATAGTGATAAATCATAAATAATACGTAAATTTATTAAAATTAACCATTCTAAATTCCTATTTTATTTCATTTATTCCCTGCCAACTTTAAACTTACACTGAATACATATCTGTAAAATGATTTAGAAAATTTAATAAGATATACTAATTGCTTCGAAAGTAAAGATATACTCTATTAGACTTTATTCTCAGCTTGTATAAAAACCGTAGACGCCCACAAAGACTCTGAAAGATATTTCAGCTTTCCCATGCTTATAATAATATATAGGATTCTATAAAGGCCCTTAAAACTGAAATGTAAATTTACATTTGAGGCTAATTAAACATTTAAATTCATAACTCAAGCTGGTGTAAATAGTATTGCTCATATTTATAAACTTCAAATTACACCAAAAAAGTTGATAACCTGATGCTTGTTTCATTTGTTACTTTTGGAATTTCCTGCTCAGTGATATTCTAGTCAGTTATCGAAATTATTTTTTATGTTATCCATTAAATCATTTATTAATTTTGTCTTCAGTCTGTGTTTCTGTTGCACCTTACGTTAAAGAACGAATTAATGAAACTAGCAATGTTTAGTGTAGGCATCCCTTTAGTACCATAAGTTGATAAGTAAAGCCCAGGCTCTGTACCTATCACCACTCGGAAAACCTGAAAGCATATCAAACGACGTCATCTGAAAATACGCAGCACAACCACAAATTACGCGAAAAGAGTGCCGAAAATGCGGGTTATGTGTCTGTTCCGTGTAGCTATTCTAGTCTTATTGGGACCATCATAGAATATATCTATTCTAAGAGAAACATAATCATAGCAGATAACCAAGTCTAGGCACTTGACGAAATGTAAAGGCAGCAAGCCTCCATTCATGTATATATATGTAAATATCTCTAAACTAACCAACCCTTTTCGCTAACTTTATACTAACATACCCAAAACAATGTAAGTTGGAGCACCCAACAAAAGTAATACACTAATGTTAAATCTGTTCATTAATAATAAGTTCGAAAAGATAAACAACCAAAAAAGTTGCTGGTGCAACGATCAAGATAACATGACTGCTCTGGTAGTGCCCATTCAAAGGCGAAGCAGGCGGAATAATAATAAATAATAGTTTTATTTGGATTTGAATCCAAGCTTATGATGAATTGAGCACTAAGGATTTATTAAATTATATGCAATGTAATTCTGGTAATTTAAAAAAGAAATTCTTTAATATACTTATCAAGTGCAACTTTAAATTAACTTTAGTTTTCTTATTGTTAGTTAGCTATAAATCTCACTAATGATAATTGATGTCTAAGTAGATAGATATTACTGCAATGAAATCGAAACAAAGCTACGAATGGTTGAGCGTGACCAAACGAGTACTGAGGTCAACACGATCGAAACTTTGTCCTTGCTGTGTATTGATGATCGCGGAAAAGTCAAGCGTAACCGAAACTATTCTCTTCGTAGTACAATACTTCGTAGTACATCTTTTCGTGCTTCAAATCTGTTAACATTTTTTCTCTCTTCTTTCGAAATATCATGAAAAGAAAAGAATTGATTATCTAAGCAATGTACAGTCAAGTAGTGATTCTTATAAAAATGTTTAATAGAAATACCACAATGAACGAGAGACTACTCCCCCTTAAATCTCAAATCTAATATCGAAGTAATACCTAGGAATGTGAATTCTATAAGAATGATAACATTACTTTTACATATGTTTGATTTAGTATATGTTCTCAGATTGTCGCATTAATATCAAACACAAAGACTGTTAAATCGAAATTTAACTTTCTTGCTATGGAACTCTGCAATCCCGAGTATGATGATAACCAAAGCTTTACATTAAAAGCATTAATAACGCTTAGTTTTAGAATTAAATGGCTTTAAAACTAAATACATCGTTTGCAAATATTAAGTGTTCAAGAAAGGAAATATAAATATTTAATTCTGAGATTTGAATATTTTAATGTATTCAAATCACAATATTAGGTAAGAATAAAAATACCATACACTTAAAAATGACTCCTGTGGCAAAAAATAATGAAGATTTTATTCATAGCACATTTAGGTTTCCTTGCTATGAATTTCTATGATATTTTTCTAGCTTTTCCTATGCTGTAAGGAAATTTGTAACTACTTCTTTTAGAAAATAATATTTTAAATCTGAACTAATAGAAAATTTCAAACAAGCAATTTTCTCTTGCAATTTTTATGCTTTTTATTGGTGTAAATAAGTAAAAAATACTAAAATATTTAAAAACGAATTTTTGAAAGTTTTGTTTAAAATTCTAAATTGTGCTGCTTTTTTAAAATTATAGATGAGTATTATAGCACAATTTCTATGAAGGAATTTTATTTCAATTATATTTGATAATACATCATAGTGATAAACACTTTTGACTCCTTAAAAATTTTTATACATTTAATTCTAATATTGAAATTGTATTTAACCGTAATAATTAATTTTGCCTGTATTTTATAGTGATTATTTTATAATTTATTTTTAGTTCTGCATAAGATTTTTTATTTACTGTTAATTTAATTTATTAGCCCAAAGGGTCGGTAGCCTAGAAAGGCTGTTAGTTTCGAAGCGGCATTTTGCGCTGTTTCACTATAAATCTCCGTGTCTCCTTGCAAATTGTTGTTACCAAATTTTATCGCCCGGTATTATATGTAAAGAAATTAAATAATGAAGAATCTGCATGAATACATGTATGTTTCTCGCACTGCGACAAAAACGACAGTATCTAGAGCCATCAAATTTTGAATAATGTAATCCTCCACCCCAACATGGGCATCTGGACGGTCAAATTTCGAATTTGTTTTAATCTATTTCATATTTTGTAAAACTTTAACGAATTTTTGATTAACAAACTCAACGAGTTCAAAGCGAGCAATGGCAACACTGTACGGAAAATAACATTTTTATCCCCAGTGCGGAAATTCTAAAGATATGCTGTTTTCGAATGTATGTGGTTTACGGGCGAAGAACATGATATTCAATAAATATAGGTAACACACAAAACTTTAAAAAAGGGTTCCTTTTGGGCGTAATATAAAATCTGAGTGCTTCTAGATTTTATTTTATCTTTTTTTTTTTTTTCTTTTTTTTTTTTTTTTTTTTTCTTTATCACGCTCAGAAAATTTTATGCGTTATTAAAATAACTAATTGACTTTAATGGTAATAATTTAATGATCATATAATCAAATAAATACGATCGTTTTGTAATGTTATTATAGTTTGGAAAATCCCTGCCTGAAAATGTTCATTAAATTAAAAAAAAATATATCAGATTTTGTTTAATTTTACCTTATTTATTTCAAAGCATCGCGTACTGTCAATCTTATTTAATTTTACTTTATTTTTAAACAAAATTAAGTTCTTAAACTTTGTGCTTAGAGTTTTTACCGATTTACCAAAGTAAAGATGTTTGTACAAGAATTACGCGTGGAAAAAATGCGAAATGCAGTAAAAAGTGCTTTAATGAGATATATTAAATCCTATTTGGAAAAAACTGTGGCTTCCATAATCTCATCACTATACAACGTATCACATTTAATAATTAAAAAGAGTTATGTGATACAAACGCCATAGATTTCAGTGTTAAAGTAAACCAGATCGTCCCTACTCTTTCTTGCCGACATGTCGGTGACGCGCGCCCCGCCCACTGGGTTAGTCTATCTCTTATAAGGTCCATGTGTTGACTTCGTAAATAAAACTTGGCATTCGAGGCGATTTTAATTCCATTTTTATTTGCAATTGATATTATGTGGCCACAGATCACTTGGCACCCCAATCGTGCCTGTTCAAGAACATTTACATTTGATATTATTGCGATAGAAAGCAGCGTAGCGAAATTCCATCCAAGCATAGCAGAGACAGAAGCTGAAGTGCGTGGTTATGAAAGATGGAAGCACGCGAAGAGAAAAGTTTTATTTTACAATGGTAGTTTCAGTTCCCAATTATTACGTCAGCAGAGCTGCGCAGGCCATAGAATGATCTAGAAATGACGCAATCCAGAGAAGTTATTACGATTTTTAGAATAGAGAGCGAGAATTAATGTTTTACCGTTAGTTTAAATTTTAATTTTGATTCACATATTTTTTATCTTACATATGTAATAATAAAATTCCATAGTCAAAAATACACTTAAATTTCTAACTGTATGTTCTTTTCATTTTTAATGGCGACGGTCTCTTATTTGAGAGTACGTGGAATTAAATCCACAGCCCCGTAGTCAAGTTGTTTTTCCCGCCTTTTTTACACGTACAGTTATAGAATGTTCTGGAGATATTTAAAGCGAACTGGAATGGCTGACGAGGCTGACGTCATTTCTTGGAAGCTCCGCCTTTCCAAAGGCTATAAAAGGATTCGCAAAGGAATATCGGGGTCTTTTCTTTAATGTAACGATGCAGTAAATTTGATACAAAAAGTTATTAGTTATTTTTTTTTTCATTTACTCCGTAAATATGATTTTTGTAACTGAAATTTCTCCTGACCAATAATAAATGGATCCTGTTTCTTTAAACTTATCGTCTGATAATTTAAGCTACTACTACATCTATATTTCTCCACCAATCTATTTTATTCCGGACAAAAGCTGGTACATCACATATATATACTATATACCCACTCTATCAGTCGGCTCGATGAGCTCAAGATTTTTTTTTTTTTAATCGTATATGTTGGTAAATTGTACATGTTTTTATTTTTAAAATGATTGAAATGTGTTATTTTTATCTTCCGGTTAAGGATTTTATGCTTTAGTTAATCTGCATGCAATTGTAATGGAAGCAGTCACATGTACTGTTGTCTTTCATTTAAAAGGTTGACTTGATAGATTATTAGTAGTAACCGGAGGTAACCGTGCGGTCAAAGGATGCCGCCATGACGTAATATAACAATAGATGACGTAAGAGAACAATAGATGTCGCAATGGGGGGCGCTCCTTTGATGTTCCGCCTCCGTCATCTTGGATCACGTGACAACCGGAAGTGACGTCACAGAAAAGCGTGGCCTCCGCCATCTTGGATTTCTCCGGAAGTGACGACACCAGCGCCATCTTGTATCACGTCTTGGAATGACATCATCAAAGTTTCGTTTTTATTCTTTGTGATATACGTTTTAATTTATTATTTTAAGTGTTTAATCATTTTTATTCATTATTTTTAATTAGTTTTAATTGATTACATTATATTTTTAATACTTTTTAATGAATTTAATATTATTTTCCCTGAATTTTAAAAGTAACTTCACCGCTGGGATTCGAACTCGCTATCTCTGGGATGGGAGTCTAGCGCTTTACCGCTCGGCTACCCTGTCCTCTTATCAGACTTGTTATTTGAAACTCTTTGTCCCTTTGAGTTTTTGCACCATTGATGACATAAGGCTGAAAGTCTGCGCATGCGCTTTGACATGAAAACCGCGTCACACATTTGTTTTTACACGACGGCTAGGATTTCTTTTGGCTTCTTAATCATTACTTTATTCATTGCTGTTTTAAATGTAAGATTTTCCCACGGTTTAATTTTTTTTATTATTAAGATATTTTTAATTGTTTTCAATTTTCATCTCATTCTTACTTTTTTAAGTTATTAGTTAATTTATTAATTTTTATTTTATTTTTTTCCCTTTCCCAAACATAAATTTTATTTTTAACTTCAACAAAAGTGAATTTAAATTTTCTTTTTACTTTTTATCTTGCAAAGTTTATATTTTTTTTATATTTAATTTTCTTTTTGGTTTTACAAAAGTAATATTTATTTTTACGAATTGAATTTTTCCTTTTCACTTTTTTATTTTGCAAAAGTTTTTTTTTTTTTTTTTTTTTTTTCCAAAATTTTTTCCTTTTTGTATTTTTACTTTATTTTAATTTTTTGTTTAACTTTCTTTTTGGTTTTACAAAAGTAATATTTTTATTTACGAATTGAATTTTTCTTTTTCACTTTTTTATTTTGGAAAAGTTTTTTTTTTTCCCAAAATTTATTCCTTTTCTTATTTTTACTTTACTTTATTTTAATTTTTTGTTTAAACTTTTTTTTGGTTTTACAAAAGAAATATTTATTTTTCCAAATTTAATTTTCCTTTCCGCTTTTTATTTTAAAAAAAGTTGTTACTACATTTTTAACTTAATTTTTTTTACAAAAGTAATATTTAGTTTCATAATTTTAATTTTTTTGAGTTTTTTGTTTACACAAATGTTTTTTTGTTACATTTTTATTTTACCCTTAACTTTTTTCCCTTGTTTTAAATACAATACGATGTTACATTTCCATTTCTCCAAAAGTAAACTTACCTACATTTCTGTGTCTTTGAAATTTTAAGCTGGAATTTACATGCATATAACTTCACTAGATAATATTTTCTGTAACATTAAGCCAATATACACAATGCTCTTTCTATATAGTTTAACTGGAATACTACATTTCTTACTTTTTTTACTACTAAGTTGGAGATACTCAGAACTTTTCCTTCTAATGCATTGTACTAACTATTAATGCCTGTATTAACGTTTTTGGCCAACTATACAAAACTTTGTTGATTCCCTTTTACACGTCTTACTTTTATTCAAAGGATTCACCAAACTATGTCTGACAAATGTAATTTTTACACTTTCCATTTACACATTTACCCTTATATTTAACTTATAAAACATATTCATGCTGTATTTCTGATTCCTTTTTCCCACAATAAATACAGACTTACACATGTTTCTTTATTGTAAGACTTACTAACTTTAAAACAAATCTTACAAGGAGCAATAAATTTTCATGGTATGAAGCCCACTCAAACCAATGCATGGAGCATTTCTACCCAGTTAAGTTTAGATACATACCAATAGTACTTCATTTTTTCTTATTTTATTCTACAGATATTTATACATATATATTCAGAACACTTCCTTTCATTCAGTAAGATTCATTTATACTACTAACACAAATTTTGCTAACTCTTTGAAATATTTTACGAAAATATCTTATATTTTCTTGCACACATCCTACTTAAATCACCAAACATACACTGAACCTTGATTTTTCCTTCATGTGAAAACGTCACTCGGATTTTTAATATGATTCCACCATTTACCGCAGAACTTTATAAACACTACTCTATTTGAACTTATCACAGCCTAACTCTCTTAACAAGGTACAGAAGATTGAATTATATTTTAACTACAGAGAAGAATATCCACATTGTAATGAATTATTTTAAATTTGAATTATAATCACATTTTGTGAAGGAGAACTTAAAGTCTATAATACACATGGAATTAATATTCAGCCATGGAAATGAAACTTTATCGCCTTTTTCCCAATTTGGAATATAAAAATTTGTTAACTTGGAATATTTTTAACGTATTCATTGTAACTTAACTGAAAAATACTCATATTTCCCATTGTCAATAATTTATTTAGCACTGAACTCTTACAGCCTTTTGAGAACGAAATTTAATTTATCATACCTGACAAATGACTCCTACATAGTTATGATACATTACACGAAATACTGAGTAAAGTTCCAAATAATGATCTAACATAGTAATTAACATAAAAGACCTAACACAAATAATTTTAAGATAGAAATTTCAAACTGACATTGCTTACTAATGAACTTTTACAGCTTTTTTTGACTGACATTTAACTTCTCATAGATAATAAATAAAATTACACACAAATAATTATACAAAATAGGTAATAATGACAGAAAGTCCATATAATGATCTACTATAGTCACCAACTTTAAAAATTTTAACGCATTTCTAATATAAGAAAGACCACACTTTTTTGAAAAGCATTATTTTAATTAAACATTGGAGCCACGCAGTCCTGCGTACATGCATAACATCTTTATTTATCATGAGCATGACACATAATAAGTAAATAAAATTTTCACAAAGTACGAAACACATTTCTCTTTTAAATGAACTGTACTCTTAAGAAAAATGCAGTATGGAATGCTTAGAACACTCAGGGCCACAGTTCCTCATTTCCCCACGCATTGACCAAAATATACATGTACTTTAAAATCAGTTAAACAAATTCAAATGTTAGTATTCAAAGAGGAATACTTCACAAATTAGATGAAAGAAAGGTACACAATGAACTTGAGTGAAAAATACACAAAAGCATGTAAGGACCGAGAAAAAGATGTATTCGTGGAGAACTTTTTTAAGATAAACTTGCTCTATTTTTGCACATGGGTTACATTTTGCATTTCAGATTAAGGAAACATTCAAGATAATTCCTGTATAACTAGGGATTTTATTCACACTTGTTAGTACTGTAATTTATTAGAACAGTCACAGACATATAGGACAAGTATGCCATTTCCAAGGAAAACAATTTTCCCAAGCCAGACTTTAACAGTGAAATATAAAAGGGAATAAGAATATCCCATATTTCAAACAAAATTAGTATCTGAGTATGCAAAAACATGAACAAGAAACGAATATTTTTTCTGAAAATGTTCCGAATGGTTTAAGTTAGGACTAGTTTCATGAACAGAGCATGAAAAATAATGATGAATTTTTAATTTTATTTTGTCTGTAGTACATTTACTTATGCTAAAATCTTCCATTTTGGTTGACTGTACTTTACATTCAGACCTAAGTTGATAAATCAGAGTGATTTTGTGTTTTAAAGCTTCAAATTCAGAAATACTACAACTCAAAAGCAAAAAGATTAAAATGACAAGAGAATATACTGCAAGCAAGCGAACGTGATAAATGACTTTTTGGGCTGAATTTCATGAATTCATAGATGGGGTGCAAAATTTTAATGCACTGTATATGAACTATTTTTCAAATGTATTACGATCACCAACTTTACATAGACTTTAAGTAAACATTTCATGTTAATTTACCATTTTATCTATGTATTTACTAAATTTTTGCATTTTGTTTATAAATATAATAACAAAAGGACATAAGAGAACATTTGTTTCTTGAAAATGTCCATAATTTTACCCAACTGTTATTTCTTTCATAGCTTTGAAGTAACCTATTAAACACATAGTTATCTTGTATTGACCAGACAGCCGTTGGTCTTGCCAATGTCTGAGGGAAGTCACAAAGCTAGAGAATTTAAGTAATATTTTACCAGTACGGAGAACTTCTTACGGCGTTTTCGATGAAAATTGACCGAATTTAGTAGTTCATTACTAACCTAGGAGCCTTTAACTATTTTTTTATTCGAAAAAAACACACCAGAAATTATCATCAAGATTTTCCATACAGATATATTGTACTACTTTTCATGCCATTACATTTCAAATGAAATTTGATTCATTGTCAGATAGTTAAATGTTTGTTATTTTTTCGCATACGAATGCATTTTCGTGTCTCACATACGCTCATTACATATGATTTAACAAAATTACGAACAAGTTAGAAGTTAAATGAATATTTCCTGAAATACTGTACATTTCATTCCGGAAAGTTTACATGAGTACCTTCATTTCGAAACCCCTAATGTTTCTTTTCCTGAATTCAAAGTAAATTTTGAGTGTAGAATTTTCAGTTTTGACAGAAGTTATTTGTAAGTGGCTGTGATGTGTTCGTGTTTTCATAAACCGTTTTTGTGAAACACCCTATTGGTAACCTTTAGAACAGTTTAAATATTACCATTTTTTACCTTACTGCCACTGCAAATCATTGAATTTTCAAATATTTTCCTTTTTTATCGTTTACAGTGCCTCGTAAAGTCTTGAGAACAAATTTTTACTAAATACTTATATCATTCGATTTAATAATTTTGTTACACGTTTGGAAGATTTAACTTCACTATCACGCTAAACCAGAAGTTAAGAAAAGAAATGTAATTGTTATCTTAGTATTCTATGGGGATAGATTAATTTTCTCTGACATTGACGTATTCGTATGTAGATAATAGAGACTTTTAACCCAGCTCATACAGACTTGGAATATTTTCTCTAAGTCACCACGATGACAGACTTGCATTGTCATAGACGTTTTTCTCGTGAAATATATTTCTTTCTTAAAAGTTTATATGCTAATTTCTTTAGAAACATGTCTAAGAAAATACCTCATCTTCATAAGAAACATCAGATTTGATTTAAATTAATGATAAAATAAGAATCATTAATTTGTAAATATATTTCTCTTTGACTCAAAAGTTTCTTTATCATATTCGAAATGAACAATTAATTGTACATAACTAATATATTGTATTGATGAACCAGAGTTATATTTTACCTTACTGCATTATATTTCAAAGTGAATGTGTTTTATTGCATATTTTAATAAAATCTTAAAAGCTTAAATGAGTGTTTCATTACAAAATTTGTACTTTCTAACTTCATTCTACTGAAACGAAAACATTCATAACTTATTACGAAGAAAAAGTTTTACATATTATACTTTTTGATTAATTTTCATACCACAGTATTATCTTTGAAAATTTGTTTCCTAATCCACTGCTAATATATTACTAATTTTCGCTCTTTCAATACACTTCGTACGTGATAAAAAAACTCAGTTTAGAAACTTTTTTCCTTAACGCCTTGTATTGCATTGCTGAACCGGGGCCATGCTTTCATTTTTATTACATATCATGCGAATATTTTAAAAAAAAGCATATTTTTTCCTTCTGTTAGCACAATTTTAACCAGCATTTTACTATTACAGAGACTTCTTTAGTAAAATTTCAAGGGTTAAATTGATCGTTTCACTATTAATTTTGAAGATTCTGGATATATCCTATTTAAAAGTTCATAACCGATTAGCAAAATAATTTATATATGTACTTTGTTGTCCTCTTGGTTAATTTTTAAAGCGTTTTTCAACTATAACACTTGATTTCTAGCGAAGTATCGAAATGATTATTTACTTTCCACTTTTTCCAAAGAATTTCGTAGACACATATGTTCAGTACAGAATATTTTCCTAACTTAAAAATATTATTACCAAAATAGAAAAATATGCAAAATTTTCCTAAAAATTTATATATTTGTTTTTTAAAAACATGTACACGAATATCCACATTTCATTACTTAATGTGTACTTTCCTATATCAGAACTAAAATTTCGAACGAAAATTTTTTAAATAATGTCATATTCCATAAAATTTATGTCTTTGTGATGTCATCGTCTTTTCGCAAACGTTTTGAGAGTAGACGTTTAGACATTTCGAAACTGTTTTCTCTTTGCTATTGGAAACTATTTTATCTTTGCTGTTGGTATATGCCAATGAATTCTGGATACTTTTTTCTCTTGGTTTATCTTCAGCTTATGAGTTATTTAAATACTTAAAAATATATTTGTAGATCTTTTATTTTGACACTTGTGATAGATTTTTTTGGATGTTTTTGGAAAATGTATTTTATTCACGTGAATGAAACTGATGTTTTCTTAAAATTTTATTATTCAGAGTGTTAGTCAATTACGATAGAATGCCGGATTTGTTCTCTTTATTCAACATTCATATGAACTTCGGTATTCCAAATCCCTCACGCAAAATGTAATTTTTCTATCAGTAATAGGAAGACGAATGGAATAAATGCAGGTTATGCAGACATAAGATAAAAAATCTGGAAGTAAAAGACATTCTCCAGATCTAAACAATTCAGTAGAATGTGCAAATATTCATCCTATTCGAAGCTTATTTTTTCAATTACATAGAATATAAAATGTAAATTTAATAAAAAGAGATATAATGAAGATCGAGTATTCTGCAAAATCTGGATGGTAATTATACAAAATTAGTTATAGAGCAGGTTTTCGTAAAAAGTGGCTCCAGCGGAGGAAACACGCCGGCAGTCTTCTGAAGCTCTAAGTGAGCACCTGATCTTTGCTCTTACAAAAGCTAAGTAGAATTGTACATTCTACGTAAGAGCGAAGATCAAATGACCACTTAGAGTTTGAGGAGACTGCCGGCGTGTCTCCTTCGTTGGAACCGCTTTTTACGAAAACCTGCTCTATAACTAATTTTGTATAATTACCATCCAGATTTTGCAGAATACTCGATCTTCATTATATCTCTTTTTATTAAATTTACATTTTATATTCTATGTAATTGAAAAAATAAGCTTCGAATAGGATGAATATTTGCACATTCTACTGAATTGTTTAGATCTGGAGAATGTCTTTTACTTCCAGATTTTTTATCTTATGTCTGCATAACCTGCATTTATTCCATTCGTCTTCCTATTACTGATAGAAAAATTACATTTTGCGTGAGGGATTTGGAATACCGAAGTTCATATGAATGTTGAATAAAGAGAACAAATCCGGCATTCTATCGTAATTGACTAACACTCTGAATAATAAAATTTTAAGAAAACATCAGTTTCATTCACGTGAATAAAATACATTTTCCAAAAACATCCAAAAAAATCTATCACAAGTGTCAAAATAAAAGATCTACAAATATATTTTTAAGTATTTAAATAACTCATAAGCTGAAGATAAACCAAGAGAAAAAAGTATCCAGAATTCATTGGCATATACCAACAGCAAAGATAAAATAGTTTCCAATAGCAAAGAGAAAACAGTTTCGAAATGTCTAAACGTCTACTCTCAAAACGTTTGCGAAAAGACGATGACATCACAAAGACATAAATTTTATGGAATATGACATTATTTAAAAAATTTTCGTTCGAAATTTTAGTTCTGATATAGGAAAGTACACATTAAGTAATGAAATGTGGATATTCGTGTACATGTTTTTAAAAAACAAATATATAAATTTTTAGGAAAATTTTGCATATTTTTCTATTTTGGTAATAATATTTTTAAGTTAGGAAAATATTCTGTACTGAACATATGTGTCTACGAAATTCTTTGGAAAAAGTGGAAAGTAAATAATCATTTCGATACTTCGCTAGAAATCAAGTGTTATAGTTGAAAAACGCTTTAAAAATTAACCAAGAGGACAACAAAGTACATATATAAATTATTTTGCTAATCGGTTATGAACTTTTAAATAGGATATATCCAGAATCTTCAAAATTAATAGTGAAACGATCAATTTAACCCTTGAAATTTTACTAAAGAAGTCTCTGTAATAGTAAAATGCTGGTTAAAATTGTGCTAACAGAAGGAAAAAATATGCTTTTTTTTAAAATATTCGCATGATATGTAATAAAAATGAAAGCATGGCCCCGGTTCAGCAATGCAATACAAGGCGTTAAGGAAAAAAGTTTCTAAACTGAGTTTTTTTATCACGTACGAAGTGTATTGAAAGAGCGAAAATTAGTAATATATTAGCAGTGGATTAGGAAACAAATTTTCAAAGATAATACTGTGGTATGAAAATTAATCAAAAAGTATAATATGTAAAACTTTTTCTTCGTAATAAGTTATGAATGTTTTCGTTTCAGTAGAATGAAGTTAGAAAGTACAAATTTTGTAATGAAACACTCATTTAAGCTTTTAAGATTTTATTAAAATATGCAATAAAACACATTCACTTTGAAATATAATGCAGTAAGGTAAAATATAACTCTGGTTCATCAATACAATATATTAGTTATGTACAATTAATTGTTCATTTCGAATATGATAAAGAAACTTTTGAGTCAAAGAGAAATATATTTACAAATTAATGATTCTTATTTTATCATTAATTTAAATCAAATCTGATGTTTCTTATGAAGATGAGGTATTTTCTTAGACATGTTTCTAAAGAAATTAGCATATAAACTTTTAAGAAAGAAATATATTTCACGAGAAAAACGTCTATGACAATGCAAGTCTGTCATCGTGGTGACTTAGAGAAAATATTCCAAGTCTGTATGAGCTGGGTTAAAAGTCTCTATTATCTACATACGAATACGTCAATGTCAGAGAAAATTAATCTATCCCCATAGAATACTAAGATAACAATTACATTTCTTTTCTTAACTTCTGGTTTAGCGTGATAGTGAAGTTAAATCTTCCAAACGTGTAACAAAATTATTAAATCGAATGATATAAGTATTTAGTAAAAATTTGTTCTCAAGACTTTACGAGGCACTGTAAACGATAAAAAAGGAAAATATTTGAAAATTCAATGATTTGCAGTGGCAGTAAGGTAAAAAATGGTAATATTTAAACTGTTCTAAAGGTTACCAATAGGGTGTTTCACAAAAACGGTTTATGAAAACACGAACACATCACAGCCACTTACAAATAACTTCTGTCAAAACTGAAAATTCTACACTCAAAATTTACTTTGAATTCAGGAAAAGAAACATTAGGGGTTTCGAAATGAAGGTACTCATGTAAACTTTCCGGAATGAAATGTACAGTATTTCAGGAAATATTCATTTAACTTCTAACTTGTTCGTAATTTTGTTAAATCATATGTAATGAGCGTATGTGAGACACGAAAATGCATTCGTATGCGAAAAAATAACAAACATTTAACTATCTGACAATGAATCAAATTTCATTTGAAATGTAATGGCATGAAAAGTAGTACAATATATCTGTATGGAAAATCTTGATGATAATTTCTGGTGTGTTTTTTTCGAATAAAAAAATAGTTAAAGGCTCCTAGGTTAGTAATGAACTACTAAATTCGGTCAATTTTCATCGAAAACGCCGTAAGAAGTTCTCCGTACTGGTAAAATATTACTTAAATTCTCTAGCTTTGTGACTTCCCTCAGACATTGGCAAGACCAACGGCTGTCTGGTCAATACAAGATAACTATGTGTTTAATAGGTTACTTCAAAGCTATGAAAGAAATAACAGTTGGGTAAAATTATGGACATTTTCAAGAAACAAATGTTCTCTTATGTCCTTTTGTTATTATATTTATAAACAAAATGCAAAAATTTAGTAAATACATAGATAAAATGGTAAATTAACATGAAATGTTTACTTAAAGTCTATGTAAAGTTGGTGATCGTAATACATTTGAAAAATAGTTCATATACAGTGCATTAAAATTTTGCACCCCATCTATGAATTCATGAAATTCAGCCCAAAAAGTCATTTATCACGTTCGCTTGCTTGCAGTATATTCTCTTGTCATTTTAATCTTTTTGCTTTTGAGTTGTAGTATTTCTGAATTTGAAGCTTTAAAACACAAAATCACTCTGATTTATCAACTTAGGTCTGAATGTAAAGTACAGTCAACCAAAATGGAAGATTTTAGCATAAGTAAATGTACTACAGACAAAATAAAATTAAAAATTCATCATTATTTTTCATGCTCTGTTCATGAAACTAGTCCTAACTTAAACCATTCGGAACATTTTCAGAAAAAATATTCGTTTCTTGTTCATGTTTTTGCATACTCAGATACTAATTTTGTTTGAAATATGGGATATTCTTATTCCCTTTTATATTTCACTGTTAAAGTCTGGCTTGGGAAAATTGTTTTCCTTGGAAATGGCATACTTGTCCTATATGTCTGTGACTGTTCTAATAAATTACAGTACTAACAAGTGTGAATAAAATCCCTAGTTATACAGGAATTATCTTGAATGTTTCCTTAATCTGAAATGCAAAATGTAACCCATGTGCAAAAATAGAGCAAGTTTATCTTAAAAAAGTTCTCCACGAATACATCTTTTTCTCGGTCCTTACATGCTTTTGTGTATTTTTCACTCAAGTTCATTGTGTACCTTTCTTTCATCTAATTTGTGAAGTATTCCTCTTTGAATACTAACATTTGAATTTGTTTAACTGATTTTAAAGTACATGTATATTTTGGTCAATGCGTGGGGAAATGAGGAACTGTGGCCCTGAGTGTTCTAAGCATTCCATACTGCATTTTTCTTAAGAGTACAGTTCATTTAAAAGAGAAATGTGTTTCGTACTTTGTGAAAATTTTATTTACTTATTATGTGTCATGCTCATGATAAATAAAGATGTTATGCATGTACGCAGGACTGCGTGGCTCCAATGTTTAATTAAAATAATGCTTTTCAAAAAAGTGTGGTCTTTCTTATATTAGAAATGCGTTAAAATTTTTAAAGTTGGTGACTATAGTAGATCATTATATGGACTTTCTGTCATTATTACCTATTTTGTATAATTATTTGTGTGTAATTTTATTTATTATCTATGAGAAGTTAAATGTCAGTCAAAAAAAGCTGTAAAAGTTCATTAGTAAGCAATGTCAGTTTGAAATTTCTATCTTAAAATTATTTGTGTTAGGTCTTTTATGTTAATTACTATGTTAGATCATTATTTGGAACTTTATTCAGTATTTCGTGTAATGTATCATAACTATGTAGGAGTCATTTGTCAGGTATGATAAATTAAATTTCGTTCTCAAAAGGCTGTAAGAGTTCAGTGCTAAATAAATTATTGACAATGGGAAATATGAGTATTTTTCAGTTAAGTTACAATGAATACGTTAAAAATATTCCAAGTTAACAAATTTTTATATTCCAAATTGGGAAAAAGGCGATAAAGTTTCATTTCCATGGCTGAATATTAATTCCATGTGTATTATAGACTTTAAGTTCTCCTTCACAAAATGTGATTATAATTCAAATTTAAAATAATTCATTACAATGTGGATATTCTTCTCTGTAGTTAAAATATAATTCAATCTTCTGTACCTTGTTAAGAGAGTTAGGCTGTGATAAGTTCAAATAGAGTAGTGTTTATAAAGTTCTGCGGTAAATGGTGGAATCATATTAAAAATCCGAGTGACGTTTTCACATGAAGGAAAAATCAAGGTTCAGTGTATGTTTGGTGATTTAAGTAGGATGTGTGCAAGAAAATATAAGATATTTTCGTAAAATATTTCAAAGAGTTAGCAAAATTTGTGTTAGTAGTATAAATGAATCTTACTGAATGAAAGGAAGTGTTCTGAATATATATGTATAAATATCTGTAGAATAAAATAAGAAAAAATGAAGTACTATTGGTATGTATCTAAACTTAACTGGGTAGAAATGCTCCATGCATTGGTTTGAGTGGGCTTCATACCATGAAAATTTATTGCTCCTTGTAAGATTTGTTTTAAAGTTAGTAAGTCTTACAATAAAGAAACATGTGTAAGTCTGTATTTATTGTGGGAAAAAGGAATCAGAAATACAGCATGAATATGTTTTATAAGTTAAATATAAGGGTAAATGTGTAAATGGAAAGTGTAAAAATTACATTTGTCAGACATAGTTTGGTGAATCCTTTGAATAAAAGTAAGACGTGTAAAAGGGAATCAACAAAGTTTTGTATAGTTGGCCAAAAACGTTAATACAGGCATTAATAGTTAGTACAATGCATTAGAAGGAAAAGTTCTGAGTATCTCCAACTTAGTAGTAAAAAAAGTAAGAAATGTAGTATTCCAGTTAAACTATATAGAAAGAGCATTGTGTATATTGGCTTAATGTTACAGAAAATATTATCTAGTGAAGTTATATGCATGTAAATTCCAGCTTAAAATTTCAAAGACACAGAAATGTAGGTAAGTTTACTTTTGGAGAAATGGAAATGTAACATCGTATTGTATTTAAAACAAGGGAAAAAAGTTAAGGGTAAAATAAAAATGTAACAAAAAAACATTTGTGTAAACAAAAAACTCAAAAAAATTAAAATTATGAAACTAAATATTACTTTTGTAAAAAAAATTAAGTTAAAAATGTAGTAACAACTTTTTTTAAAATAAAAAGCGGAAAGGAAAATTAAATTTGGAAAAATAAATATTTCTTTTGTAAAACCAAAAAAAAGTTTAAACAAAAAATTAAAATAAAGTAAAGTAAAAATAAGAAAAGGAATAAATTTTGGGAAAAAAAAAAACTTTTCCAAAATAAAAAAGTGAAAAAGAAAAATTCAATTCGTAAATAAAAATATTACTTTTGTAAAACCAAAAAGAAAGTTAAACAAAAAATTAAAATAAAGTAAAAATACAAAAAGGAAAAAATTTTGGAAAAAAAAAAAAAAAAAAAAAAAACTTTTGCAAAATAAAAAAGTGAAAAGGAAAAATTCAATTCGTAAAAATAAATATTACTTTTGTAAAACCAAAAAGAAAATTAAATATAAAAAAAATATAAACTTTGCAAGATAAAAAGTAAAAAGAAAATTTAAATTCACTTTTGTTGAAGTTAAAAATAAAATTTATGTTTGGGAAAGGGAAAAAAATAAAATAAAAATTAATAAATTAACTAATAACTTAAAAAAGTAAGAATGAGATGAAAATTGAAAACAATTAAAAATATCTTAATAATAAAAAAAATTAAACCGTGGGAAAATCTTACATTTAAAACAGCAATGAATAAAGTAATGATTAAGAAGCCAAAAGAAATCCTAGCCGTCGTGTAAAAACAAATGTGTGACGCGGTTTTCATGTCAAAGCGCATGCGCAGACTTTCAGCCTTATGTCATCAATGGTGCAAAAACTCAAAGGGACAAAGAGTTTCAAATAACAAGTCTGATAAGAGGACAGGGTAGCCGAGCGGTAAAGCGCTAGACTCCCATCCCAGAGATAGCGAGTTCGAATCCCAGCGGTGAAGTTACTTTTAAAATTCAGGGAAAATAATATTAAATTCATTAAAAAGTATTAAAAATATAATGTAATCAATTAAAACTAATTAAAAATAATGAATAAAAATGATTAAACACTTAAAATAATAAATTAAAACGTATATCACAAAGAATAAAAACGAAACTTTGATGATGTCATTCCAAGACGTGATACAAGATGGCGCTGGTGTCGTCACTTCCGGAGAAATCCAAGATGGCGGAGGCCACGCTTTTCTGTGACGTCACTTCCGGTTGTCACGTGATCCAAGATGACGGAGGCGGAACATCAAAGGAGCGCCCCCCATTGCGACATCTATTGTTCTCTTACGTCATCTATTGTTATATTACGTCATGGCGGCATCCTTTGACCGCACGGTTACCTCCGGTTACTACTATTATTGCCTGCGCAAATCCGAAATTTGATTTAATAATATAGTGGAAAACATGGTAAATGACATTTCCAACTTGAAGCAACATAACCATTTTAACTTGCGCAAATTCATACATAAATCGATAATGATAAAAATACAGGCAACGAACCATTCACGAATATGAAAAATTGTAATAAAAACTCTCTTAAAAAAAGGATTAAATAACTTAATTACAAACCGTAAAATAAAATTTGGTTAATATTTAACTTTTAGATGAATGTTAGTAAAACTGTGGCTAATATGCAATTTAAATATTTCAGTAGTGAAATAGCTGCAGCAACAAAAATTCCAAACTAAAAAGCTGGTAGTTGTGAAAACAAAGATGCTTATACCTCATCATAAAAAGACCAAACTAAGAAGGCAGTTGTGTATATTTACAAGGTATGTTTCCAAAGTTCTAGAAATTTAGGTCCAATTTCTTTTCTTTTCTTTTCTTTTTTTTTTTTTTTTTGTTTTGTTTCGTCAATATTACGACGCAGTTTTTCAGCGTAATGCTTATTTAATTGAACACACTTATCGCATGTAAAACTAATTTTTTAACTCTTTCCGGCACGCTACCTTTTAAATTTGGAGTTTTGATAATAATAATAATAATAATAATAATAATAATAATAATAATAATAATAATAATAAAGGTAGGCTGTTTAATTAGGCCTAGAGGAGTACACAAGTAAAATTTTGTGAAGATAGCACTTATCGTTTTAATTCTGTGGGTGTGCCCAAATTGAGCACACTGATCGAATAGAGCTTCGAAAAGAGTGCTGAAACGAGCATTGTTGTCAATGAACTGACCGATGAGATGCGGAGAAACAAAGAATACAGACTCTCAGTTGTCCTAGATTACTGGTGAGCCCGGTTTGGGCACACCTAGGGTTCGCCGTTTGATTTAGGCAAGATTTCAATGTAAAAATTTAAAACTAATATAGAATAAGAAGATTAGCATACAGCCGAAAAAATAACATAGAAATTTCCTTTCAAACAATTCTTTTATACCTTAAAAAAAATCTGGAAGATTTCTTTGAAAAATGAGGGTCTTAAAAAACTAAACATGGCTAAAATATATGGACTTGTTTGTGTTGAGCTGCCATCTACTATAAATAATGAAGGTACAGAGTAACCTACAGTAACCTATAAATCTTTTTTCATTCAATTTTTCTGTGCGTACAGAAGGAAATTTTTAGGCGTGTCCAGACCGGACACACTGTGCCGCAAAGGGTTAAGCTGTTCTCAAAGAACTTTTACAGTATCTCCTCGATCCACGTGTTTATGGCGTGATTAAACTGTCAAACCGAACACCCAGTAAAGATTTTTTTTCAAATGGGGGATCAGATGTGGGAACAGAACACTCTTCTCAGACATTGGACAATTCCTGAAATTTTCGCACTCTCTTTCTACTAAAAGAAAATGCTTACTTTTCGCTTCTTCTATGGTTTGAAAAAGTGCAACAAAAATGCGTCTTTAACTGTTAAAACACTGATGTGGCCTAAAAAGTATTACACAGAATAGCTGCATAAGCACGTCAAGACTTGTGTCTAGCTAACAGAGTGCCTTTAAGTTCTAGGAATTATATGAAATCTATAAGTTCTATGAAATGACCCTATAAATTCTAGAAAAGAATTAGAGTTCTTTTCTAGAACTTTGGAAACATCCTAGAACTTTGGAATTCTGGAAATCCATTCCTAGAACTACTAACAACATCATACTTAGTTTAACAGTGAGCCCAAGATTAAACTCCTTTTGAGGAGAGCAGAAAAGGCTTACAATAATTATTTGGCTCGAATAATTCCTGAAAAGTGCATTTAGTAAAGTCAGTGTTTCGTCTTTTGTGATTACTGTAAACAATTGATGCACATTATGATTTTTGTGACTTAAATTTTGTAGAGACATTAGGATTTTTGGAAGCAGAAGATGAAAAATCAGCAATGCCCTCGCCGAGACTCGAACCACGGACCTCTCGAATACGTGTGGAACCTGCTGACGAGTATACCCCGAAGGCATGCTAAGGAAACGGGAGAAAGTATTTATATTTTCTTCACATTCTTTGATTAGTTTTTGAGAAGATACTTTATTTTTACCAGAATATGCAATGCTTTTTTTTTAACTTGATTATTATCTTAAAAATCTTTGGGATAATTTCTGCACCGAAGACCTCATGTTTTATTAACAGTCAGTTTCATATAAACGATCTCGAAAGTCCCTATCACGTAGCTTTCCAACTAATTTTTTTTCCCTTTAAACTTTTTGTAGCTACTGAAATAATATTCTTTGTGCCCTTTGTTACCTGTGTTTGTGCCCTGTGTAATATAGAAAACAGTTTTTAAATTTAGGATAACTGTAAGGTGTTTTCTCCTGCGTTATCCAGTGCCTTCGTGGTGTAGTTGGAAAGCATGTCCAGCTGGCAATCGGAAGGTTCTGAGTTCTAATCTCAGCAAGGGCATCGCCGAATCCGCGTGTTTCCTGGCTCTAAAAAATACGAGCCATAAAACACGCGGATTATAATCTAAAAATGCCACGGAACTAAAATTTGGGGACAATTATTTATCGTCATCAGGATTTTATGACGGAGTTCCGTCTTTACCAACTACCCTTTATGTGGAGGAAAATATAAGCAATATCCCCGTTCTTACAGCATGCCTTCGTGGTTTAAATGAAGCGTATAAAGAGCTAGCAATTGGAAAGTTCGGAGCTCGAATCCTGGAGAAGGAACTGCTGAAGTCTCATATTTTCTGACTCCGAAAAATCCCAACAGATCATACAAGTCAAATGTACCAAACTGATTGAAGCAATAATCGAAGTTTAAGGGGACCTGGTACCGCAAAATAGATTATATTCCCGAATTTTTTTTTCCCTAAAAAACCGCTTTAATATCCTTACTACACTGAACAAAAATTTTGAAATGATCTGATGATAATAAATGGTATAAAAAGGCTTTGAAAACTTTTGACCAACTGTTTGAATACCACCCCCTAAGTGTTTTTTTAACTCCTTAATTGTTTCAGTAAGTTATTAAAAATGAGTATAAAAGACAGGGCCGAGACGAGAGTGAGGCAGGTGAACAAACAGAAGGAGCGCCAAATTAGCTATTCGATCAAAAATTCAGAAATTTGTTTTTAAAAGTTATGATTTTTAACTTTTAATTTCGGAATACATCAGTGAATATTAAAAGAATTTTGTGTTATGAACAATCCAGCTAAAAAAAGAAAAATAAAAACTAATAGCATTAATTTATTCTCAAAAGACATGAGCTTTCCCATTAGTGTATATATTATTTTCTAACATTAAAATTTGTTATTGAAAGTAGCTTTAAGGAACTAATTACACTTTGTATACACTAAACTTTCATAGAAAATATTATACTGCCGATATTAGTTGTTCTTTGCTGTCTCTCATTAGTTTGACTTAAGCTCTTTAATTAGTTATTTGTTCACCTGAGGTAAGTGCCTCCCCCTCGTCCTGGCCCTGATTCTGACTAATTCTAATGTAATTAATTGGTTTTGACGTAACAAATATCTTTTAAAAAATGTAGTTTTTGTTCCGTTGACTCTAACGGGATCGATATAAAAATATATTTAAAACATATGCTTCTTGCCAAAAAAATTTCAGAAATACTCGTTGCTGTTTAATAAAAATTAATGATAAACACCTGTCATAGTCGCGAAATTTAACACGTAGAAGTTTCTTGAGTTAATTGATGAGGCACAATAAAAGTAAAGATAAAATATGAAGTATCATTAAATCTTGTTAATTTTATAATTATGCTTTTATTGAGATATCATGAGATTTTTAGGAAAAAAAAGTGTCTGACAGCCAAACTATCGGCACATTTAAATTAGATGGCATATAAATTTCTGCTCAAGCTCAAATAAACTTTTCGTCGGGGGTGGATAGTTTAACTGATGAAAGATTCTGTGAATATTAAAGACTGTTTTCATTGATCAATCTATTATAATGATGCTCGCGACACTATATGCTTTAGAAGCTGTACTTTCGTGGAGGACGATCTAAAAGAACTGTCTGATATTCAAGGTACAGAAGACTAAATACAGTCAATCCGATCACTATAATAAACTGTTTAAGCAAGTTGCCTAGGTTAACCCTTGGCCACTTCTGAACGCGAACATGAATGGAAAGACCAGAAATGTAGAAATTATTACTTAGTAATTGTTAAGAAGAATTTCTGAGATCGAAAATATCTATTGAAGTGCTTAAAGTGAAAGTCGCAATTTTACTTAACATATTGACCAATGACGGAAACATGTTCGTATCATTGTAGAAATGCGAAATGGTTTCAGCATAATAACCATACTCAGGTTTCATTAATATTGCAATGTACAGAGGATTAGAAATTTAAATTAGGAATTGTAATGGATTTTGATGCATTAATAACATAATTGTGGTAAAACAACATTGCAAACTCCAAATTTTATATAACGAAACCATAGCTCGTGTAAAAGTATGTGTTTATGTGAGTATCGTTTGCTTCATTTTATTGTTGCAAACAGCGTAAAACAGCGTAAACAGCCCGAACTTCACAATGTTCTACTACGTTGCTTATTAAGCAGTGCTCCGCAACCTTTTCTCACCTGCGACGCACAAAAAATCTTTCTGGAATTTCGTGGCACATCAAAGAGTTACAAGTTATCAAGGAAGTGCCGAAAAAATTCAAATGCTCACACACTTACAATCACACACACAACCACACAACAGTGAAATATATAAAAACATTTAAAATAGACATTATTAAGGAAAAAAATTGTCATTGTGTATTAAATACATGATAAAAAATTGCAAAATGTCGAATACATGTATTTGATTGCGGCACACCTATATCCTACTCATGGCACACCGGTTGCGAAGCACTGCTATTAAGTACAGTTAAATTCATATCTCTTTATAACTATATTACTGTTTTCAAAATAAGTATTGTGAATAATTTTTTAAAGTATGGCAATCCGTTGTTCTCCGTTTACTGAGACCATTAATCCTAAAGACGATTTTTACTGCGGTTGAAATGAACTGATTATGAAAGTGTGTTTTTCTCACTGAAAATATCAAGTTGGCAAAATATAACTTTCTGGAGAAAAATTTTTGGTGCATCTTCTGCTATAACAGAAAAGATCCAAAACCTACGAGGAAGGAAAATGGAACACTATAATTAGCTAAATAAAGCGTTTATAAATGCGATTCAAAAGAGAATCTTATTCATAGTCAAACAGAAATGTCAAATGCTACGTCGAAAGAAGTTTAAGAAGAAGAGTTAAGAAAGAAGTTTATGGGGCGATAATATTTTTAAATATTTTCTTAATACTTTTTGTTTTATACTTTTTCAATTTTAACATTTCGTAAATTTCATTCAACAATAAATTTTTATTAATTTTCTTATGACAAAAAGTAAAATTCAGATAATTTCTTAATCAAAATCATTCAAAAATCGAATTTTTCACCGGTGTCATCTAAAAAAACCCAGTGATGCTGAATACAAAAGAAGAAAAAAATTAAGAAATTACGTTCATCAAAGCTGCGCTTTACAGTTACAATATTTCTCAATGCATTTTTGAAAAATGTAAAATTTCAGCTTTAGAGATGAATTAATCATCAGAATTTGAAAAGAAATGAAAAGTTAATAAATCAAATTGTGAGGAATCAATTGATATAAATTGTAGTTTTTCAGAAAAATATATTTTTATAGAAATTAAAGAAGTGTTCGACGTTTTAATTTCACAACTGAAATGGCGATACAAAAAGTTAAATGAAATCTCTTCCGATTTTCAGTTTCGAACTGGTGAACAATTAATATAATTAGATTTAAGTAATTTAGAGGCAGCAGTTTATAACTTAGCACTTAAATATCCGAATGATATGAACGCTGAAAATATCTAGTTTTAAAAACCATATTATTTCAATAATTCCGGATATAAAAGCAACTGAAAGCTTAGAACTTTAAAAAATAATTCACAATTATAATTTTATCCGAATCTGGAAGCAGCGTTAAGAATTTTTTTAACGTGACCAGTTACTGTAATTAGTTTCGAAAGAAGCTTTAAGAAACTTAAAATAATAAAGAATCATATAAGATCTTCACTAGGCGAAGAAAAACTTTCAAACATAGCAGTTCTCTCTATAGAACATGAGTTAAGTAATCAAATAGATTTTGAAAAAATTATTGATGGTTTTTTTCTTTAAAAGCAAGAAAAATTAAATTATAAATATGCTTGAAAAGTTTATGCCATAAGTTTTTGAGCTGATGTTTTATTTATACTACTTAATATTATTTGCCATTTTTCAAAAAATATATTTTTAATGTTTTCCATTTCAAAATTATTAATCATTATATATGTTTCACTTTGTGGAATATACAAAGTTATAATTAAATATTACTGTAAGAGTTATTGTATTTTCACTTGAAATAGTTACTTTTAATGAGCATAAAATATATATAAATATAGTTAATTTGTTCTCTTTAGAAGCAATAGCAACACATACAGCGATGTGCGATGCTGTCAATTACTCGTATGCAGTCTATCAATTCTGTAGGAAGTTCCACAGGATAGCTGTTGCTCTT
Source organism: Stegodyphus dumicola (assembly GCF_044657685.1). Classification (NCBI taxonomy): domain Eukaryota; kingdom Metazoa; phylum Arthropoda; class Arachnida; order Araneae; family Eresidae; genus Stegodyphus; species Stegodyphus dumicola. Next base: position 211,686,199 of record NC_140773.1, on the reverse strand, counting down.
GTAAAGCAATTGCAAGCGTGGCAACGTTCTGAGAGGCTTGAAACTGCTGTACGTCTTCTCAAACATGCTCGATAGGATTCAGATCCGGTGCTCTAGCTGGCCACTCCATGCCCTGAACTGTTTGCTGCTGAACATAATCATCCACGATGCGAACCCTGTGCTGTCTAACGTTGTCGCCCTGTAGCAGGAAATTATCACCTATTGTCCCGGCATAACCGCTACACCCCGAGAACACACAGAACGGAAAGCTTTGATTATTTAGGAATAAAATGAAATAAGATGCGCAAAAAATTATGTGTAAAAAAAATTATAAATTATTATATCACTTATGTGAAGCCTCTAGTTATATTTTGATACAGATATAATGTATGATATATATATAAAATTTGAAACTTTGAAAAATTTCGACGTATCCAGCAACAAATAATGAAAATTGGCCTCTTCTCCTTGCAGGCATCTGGAGGTCGACATTTCACTTAACGGAACATCTCAAAGAGCTGAATGTTACTGGAATTTTGTCAATTTCGAAGATAATATTCTCTTTAAATTTTTAGATTACGAGAGATTCCAAGATCTGGATATCATGAAAGCCCTGGTCGACTGGAAATTATACTGTCTTCGCAGAAACTAGTTACAACTATCGTAGGCCTTTTGTAAGCACTACAAATCGCACTTATCCCCATAACGTATTTTCCTCTTCTTTCTGCATGTCTTCGTGGTGTAACGGTACCACACTCGGCGAGTATTCGATAGGTCCAGGTTCGAGTCCCGGCAAGGATTTTGCTCATTTTTCCCATCTTCTGCTTCCAAAAGTCCTAATGTCTCTGCGGTGGCGCCCGAACTAGGACGTGGTGAATGATGATTCTTCATTTGGCCATTGGGTCCCCTAATCCCTAGTAGCACTTTAAAAGGGGGAGTATATAAGCTATTTTCTCCCACCTTTCTACATGCCTTCGTGGTGTAACGGTAGCACACTCGGCGCGTATTCGAGAGGTCCAGGGTGGAGCCCCGGTGAGGGCATTGCTCATTTTTCACGTCTCTAGCATCAAAATAACCGAATGACTCAACATCCATGGTGGAAACTATTCCCAGTATTCGTCCAACCGATGACAAAATACAGCAATAATACTGTAGTAGGTGTTTACTTTCATTGCTTCCCAAAAGAAATGTATATTTAAACTTTTCTGACAGTTCTGTCTAAGCTGTGAATAGCTTTTCCGAAGATTGCGGAGATTTCCAGAACTCAGATCTTGAGAGTTCATCTCACAGGGAAAACTGAAAGGAAAGGTTTATGCCATTAAACCATGTAAAATTTAGGAAACTGAAATTAAGAGTTTAAAATAATTGCATCTAGTATTTGTCTACTGCCTTTCTTAAACCTATGTTATGGTTGAGTTTTCTTAGAAAATCCTCCACAAAGACATCCCTTCTCTTAGGCAGATAGTCCTCGAGGCTTTGTCGTAATTACATAAATCAAGCAAAACCAAAATGGTTGAGTTCTGTAACCAATTTTGAATTCGTTTAGTGTTTCAGTTACCATTTAACACTGAAACAAATGTCTGTTCGTAAAAAGGAAAAAAAAAATTAAGCATTTTAGGTAAGTTCCGTAACGAATTTTATTCGCTTTAAATTTATTTTGTAATAACAAAAAAAAATTATTTATTAGCTCTAATGCACAGTATCAAAAAAGCTGTATTCTGTACAATTCATATATATCTAAAATTCAAAGAAAAATTTTCCATGAAACATTTAAAACAAATTTTAAAATATTAAAAGGTTAAAACCGTAAATCTAGTAAGAAAATGCTGTCTGTTTTGCGTATTCAGATTCTACTTTAATTACTGTAAGCGTTTTAAGATAAACAGTTACCATGGGGCCTGAAAACGTACCCTTAGAAATTCAAGGTATATATCATAAAATCATGTACAGTGAAACTTTGATTCATGAACGCCTCACTTCACGATAATTCGGTTCACAAACAAGTTATTTGAACAAAAAATGTCTCGAAAGGTAAACTGTGTATCGATTTACGAAAACATTTATGTACGCAGCATATGAATGTTTTCAAACCTGTTTTGAGCTAACTTATGCCGCGTAACGGATTTCTGAGAATATTATTTTAATATTTTCCATTAGTGTTTAACTCTCATTAACTCGGCCTGACGACGTTACTCGAATTCGGCCTGGAGAAAATCATAACCAGCGTGGGCTGCAGGCCGAGACAGTAATGTAATTTTCATGATACTGGTAAAAACCCTTGGAGGTTGAGGCCGAAAATGAAGATACGATCAAAGATCATCAAACATATATGTAATAATCAACACGTGAAACTTTGAAAAATTTCGACGTATTAAGCAACAAATAATGAAAATTGGCCACTCCTTCTTGCAGGCATCTTGTTATTTATGACAGCTTTTCTCTAGGCAAAGTAAGAATTTACTAGAGGCTAGACGCGAAGTTACTAAAAGTCTATAAAAATGAACTCAACAAGAAAATTCTGCAACTTCAGATGCAGCAATAAAAATTGACTTGGGAAGACATGCTTTCAGAAGAGGAGGAAGAGGGAAAAAATTCTTTTAGTTCTCTGATTGACCTTGTAAGGTTTATCCTAAGTTTTTAACAGTTAATTTTTAGTTAAAGCCACTTTCCTGTCACTTCTAATTTCAGCTTACAAATTTCCTGCCAGAATGTGTTTTCATAATCGCGGTTAAATGCAAATGAAAGAAGAGCAGTATTTAAAGTCGAAATTCTGCTCATTTCATTAGAGAGCCAGAGATTCTGAGCAGAGCGCGTTCGCCTTTTGGCTACACACTCTGTAAGCTGTTATTACGCTCGGCCGTATTTCAGGCCTTTGATAACTTCGCCGTTTAGTTAGCGTTTAAGGGGTCAACATCTGTAGAATTTTGATGGCTTCGGCTATATCTTTTTAGTTTAGTTAAGTTTATTTCTTAGTATTCTTGAGATCAAGCCCAAGTAGAGGCTTTTCTGTACGTCTTGAGAGATGACCGACTGTGAACTTTATTTTGAGCAATAAAGGGTAATCAACCCTTCTTGAGTTTCTGTCTCCTGAACTAAAGCGATTATTCGCTTACCAGTGCTCAAGGTTCCATACATTTAGCTGTAAATTCTAGGTTGGAACATTACAGCATAATTTCTGTAAAATGGGGTAACGTATAAAGTTTTTATGTCTCGATATCACCCAATAAAAAAGTAGTAAGATACAGCACAAGCATTTTCCATGAAAATGCCATGTCTCACTTTAGAAACATTTCAAAATGTAGGCAATTACAAAACACGTTGGACAGATTTTGATTGAAACAGAGACCCAATGATTCTCAGAGTCGAATGGTCTCACAGAAACAAAGAAAAGGTGTAAGACAGTAACCTAATGTTTTTATGGAAGCGAATTTCGTAACCAAACAATAAAATCTTTCTCATCATTTTCCACCACGCCGTTCACTCTCATATATACAATTATGGCAAAATTAAATTAAGCTCTTGTCTATTTTCTCTGTTTGACATTGTGTTTATCTTTAGATATATATATATATATATATATATACTTACTGATTTCAATTGGTTTGGGGTTATGAACTTGTGCACGGAGTACTGTTGTAAAATTAAAATCAGAAATAATATGCGGTCCATTACACTGATTCCTTTGAAGAAAATTGTTTTCGTTTACAATATTTCAATTGACTAACGATCTTCAGGAACAAATCAAGTTCGTGAAGAACAAAGATTTTACTGTAGTTGAAACAAGTTGTTTAAAGAGAATGCAATAGTAGTAAGTAGGAAAAGTAGGAAAAGTAGGAAAAACTTGCAAGTAAGAAACTCATCAAATAGGTAAAATCTTGGCGATAATATCATTCTATCATAAATTAATAACATGTGAAATCTTACCTAATAAATAAAAGTCTTAATTATTCAAAACGTAGCTGTGCTTTTTCAATTGGAAAGTTTAAAAAAAAAGGCTTATAAACAAATATTTCCTTGAAGTGAAGTGACACTATAAGGTTTTTCTCCCGCTTTCCTAGCGTGACTTCGTGGTGTAGAGGTTTTGCACACTGGACCGGTATTATAGAGGTCCGCGGTTCGATTCCCGGAGAACGCTTTGTTAATTTTTCATCTCTCCGGCTTTTCCAATTAAACTAATGTCTCTACAGTGACGCCCGAACTAAAAGGGTGGTGGATGATGATTTCTCCCCACCCAGGATTTAGCGATTGTGTCCCCTAAAAACCCCAGTCGCCTTTTAAAAGTGGGAGTATATAAGGTATTTCTCCCGCCTTTCTAGCGTGCATTCGTGGTGTAATGGTTCTACACGTTGAGCCGGTATTCCAGAGGCCCGTGGTTCGATTCCCGGCGAAGGCGGTGCTAATTTTTCATCTTTTCTGCTTAAAAAAAAAAAAAAAAAAAAAAAAAAAAAAAAAAAAAAAAATTCTAATGTCTCTACAACACAACATCTATTCTGCCAGAATACGAAATTCGCACACTGAAAATAAAAATATTTTTTTCTGAGACGTTTTAAATTACACAGATAGGAATGAATCAAAAAAAATTACGGCCTCAATCTATATTTTAACAGTTTTTATATTTATCGATATTTTAATTTATTCACTGATTTTGTTCTGTAATATGGATTACATTGTAAAAATCAAAACGTGCCTTTACTTATACTTTTTCTACAATATAACCATTAAAATATATGCAATGATTGCTTTTTTTTTTTTTTTTTTCTGATTAAACAACCAACCCATTTTAGCTTTCTCGCGAAAATTATTCTAAGCTTCCAAATAGTTTAATTTACATTACTGAGGTAACTGTGATTCATTTGAAAATGAAACAGAACGACCACGTCTCCCAATGGCTGTTTTTGTAATGCAAATAGTTACCTCATTTCTGTGGACTGACGAATTCACTACGGGTCATGGACAATTTATGGAAGTCATTACTTCATTACTTCAAATTAGTCATTACTTCAAAGAATATGTTCAGAAAGTTTGTCAGTAGAGCACAGGTTACACTAAACAACAAAACAATTGCCACCAAAAGCCGAAACCATTTTAATCACGCTTAAAACACATAGTCCAAGAATCTCTTCCTTTCATTACATTATCCATCATCTACATTTGGTTGCCAAGCATCTCTATTATATAGGGCATGATTCTCTTGCAATGTGTTATCAACACCATTAACAAATCTAAGGCACACCCTTTCTATCGACCGTAAGTGAAAAAATTATATTTCGAAAATGAGGAAAACGTGAATATTTCGCATGCTTGCAGTCTTGTCTTTATGCTTGGTATTTGTTTTTGAAAATACAGATGTATAATTCATTAAGTAAGCGCAAATTATTTAAGCCATCCAAATAGAAAGTTCACACCCAATAAAGGTACTATTTGGAACAGATTAGTTGAAAGTTAGTGGCGTTACAGAAAGCAATTTTGTAGGAAATATAATTTGTAGATTCGTTAAAATTATATATTAATACTATATGTATGAAATAATTTAAAATGTTGAAGACAAATGTGGATCTTAGTAAATAATCATACATTCATGGCCCATTTTAGTACTTCTTTAATTCTCGTCAGCAAACATTTTTAAAAATCCATCCAACACAGATAAATTGGAGCAGTAAGAGCTTGTTTTTGATAACAACATCGGTACCATTTTCCAGTTCTGAAATATATTTTTGAAGACAGGTGAAGCACCAGGCTAGTTAATAATAGAAGCAAAAAGAGAAATGTGGCGTACCAAGATGAAAGCTGGGCTCAGAGAGTTACGAGTTTCAGTTCATAATTTTCCCTTTAAAGTCCCTTTGGTTAATAATTAGTTTCTAAAGTCATTATTGGCTGAAGCCTTTATGTAACAGGTATCATTAACGTTATGTAAAAATCGGATGACAGAGATTAATTTCAGAATGAGGTAGTTTAGAGAAATTTATTATAATGAGTTATTATTTTGAGACTGGAAATTTGAAATAACACAAATAAAATGGAGAATTAATGGGCTATTGCAAATTATAGTTTATATACACATATACAGGGTGATTATAAATAAAGCTGCGATTTCAAAACTCTCTAACTTTAAAACTACAAGTAAGAATGACTTGATATTTTAACAGAATAATCCTGAGGTAATGGAATTTTGTTCGGCGAAGAAACGAAATACACTCATGTCCATAAATTAAGGATAATTCGGAGTCACGCGGAAATCGAACTCTAAAATAAATATATCACCTGTAAAATCACTACACGCATCTTCAAGAATCATATGCAAATTTCAGGAAGTAACCAGATGACACCGATGGTACGTCACAATGACGAGATTGTAAGAGAGTGGTATATAAGGAATACAGGCAAAGAAGTAAAAGTGTTCGCAGGCGCTTTATAAGCATTTCAGTGCAATAACCGAATAGTTATGACACAAAGGACGCATTTGGATGATTTTTTACGTGGTAGAATTATCGGCCGTCTGGAATGTGGGCGTACCCAACTGGAAATATCAGACGAACTTGGAATTGCCCAGAGTGTCATCTCCAGGCTTTGGCAACGATTCCGAGATGATGGTAATGTGAGTAGACGTTACAGCACAGGTCGCCCCAGAGTTGCAACGCCGAATGAGGAACGGTATTTGGCAGATACTGCCAAAAGAAACAGGTAGAGCACAGCCTCAGACCTCTCTCGTCAGCTGTTTTAAGCCACTGGTACGACAATTTCAAGGCAGACCGTGCACAGACGCTTAGGGCAGATTGGTCTATATGCTCGTAGACCTGTCAGATGCGTTCCACTTACTGCAACTCACTGTCGCCTGCGGTTAGCCTGGAGTAGAGAGCATGCATTGTGGACACCGCAACAGTGGGCTTGTGTGATGTTTTCCGACGAGTCCAGGTTTAGCTTGCAGTCTGATTCTCGCCGGTCTTTCATATGGAGAGCTCCAGGTACCCGTTACCACCAAGAAAACATCATTGAACGACACCGTCACGGTGGCGCAGGAGTGCTCGTTTGGGATGGAATCATTCTGGGTTCCAGAACTGACCTGCATGTTCAAAGTGGAACCATGACAAGCCAAATCTATCGGGACGTCATTCTGGAACAACATGTACGTTTGTTTCGGGGCGCCATGGGCGCACAATTTGTGTTTATGGATGACAACGCCCGTCCTCACCGTGCAAACATCGTAAGCGAATGTCTTCAATCGGAGGATATCACCCGTATGGACTGGCCAGCATTCTCAGCGGACTTGAATCCAGTAGAGCACGTGTGGAACATGCTTGGCCGACGAGTTGCAGTCCGTCAACCTCCTCCTACATGTCTACCAGAACTTCGAAGAGCATTGCTTTTTGAGTGGTGTAATATCCCCCAAGATCAGATCAATAATTTGATACTCAGCATGCCTAGGCGCTGCACGGACTGTATTGCATCGTCTGGGAGACATACAATGTATTAAGAATCATACCAACTATGTAATATTGGTTTTTTGTAAATAGGTTTTTTTTTTGTAATTTGCTCCAGGGAGGAAAAAATCGCTAATTTTTTTATAATATCAAACATATAGCATCTTTTTTTTGCTCTTTACCTTTTGTTTAATAAATAAGCTTTACAAATAAGTCAAATTTGTTTTGCTTCTAACTCTTCCTTTGCCTGATTTTGCATTATACTTAATTTATGGACATGAGTGTAGTTCCAAAATTTGTCGATAGATGGCGCTGTCAGTGTTCACTCTGCTGTTGTGGATGTATGGCCGAAAGGAAACAAAGACTCCCAGGGTTTATGACAATTTCATTAGCGTAAAGACAAGAATACGTATTTACAGAGAAAACAGAGATAGTGATAAGAGAAGCTTCACGAAACAAACACCTTACGGATAATTAACGCATAAGTTGTTCGATATGCTCGCCTCTTTGTTCAGCTGCTGGAAGCTCAAAATTACATGTTTCATAACAGATCGAAAGGTATCTGCTGATGCTATGACAGTGATGCATGCTTTACGTCTCGCAGATTTGCAATGCGCCCACTGTAAACAATATTCTTCAGATATCTCCTAAGTCAAAAATCACACGGGTTTAAGTCGGGAGAGCATGGCGGCCACGTTGTTGGAAAAGGGTAGCTTATGAATCTTTCACCTCCGAAATGAGCGATTAGCAGCTGCTTCACACGAGTAGCAATGTGTTGAGGAGTGCCATCTTGCATGAATATTGTGCGATCCATACATTGTCGTTGCTGAAGTTCCGATAGGACATAGTTACACAAAAGTTCTCGAAGAAGAACGGATCGACGACAAACGCTGCCGTTATTCCTCACCACCCAGTGACCTTTTCAGAGTGAAGAGGTAATGGTTGTAGCGGAACGGATTCTCGGTCGCCCATATCCTGCAAATTTGTGTATTTACAGAACCTTGTAAATGGCTTTGTCAGACAACAGTTCCAAGGCCATTCATTATCCACTTCCATCCGGGCAAGAAATTGTAGAGCAAACTATTCACGCGTTTCCAGGTCAGCAGGATTAAATTTATATATCATTTTCAGCAAGCCATATGTGGTCATTTGGCCGGATTTTATGCCTTTTAATGTCCGGAACTTCCTGATAGCTGATAGTCACTATTCTGATATAGGAAAGCTTCAAGAGAAGAGTACGATCCTGCTTCGTCAGAGTCATGATTTTTTGAAGCACTCAGGTAAAATGTTATAGTGCTCTGCATTTTTATCTTAGCCATGTCTGCAGAACGCATGTTACGTCTTAGTAATTTGCACACCAACAGCAATGTGAACCCTGACAGCGCTATCTATTGGTACATTTTACAAGTATTTTTCCCTTCTCTAAACAAAATTCCATTGCCTTACTACTATTCTAGTAAAATATCAAGTCATTCTGACAAATGGTTTAAAGTTAGAGCGTTTCGAAAACGCAACTTTAATTATAATCACCCTGTATTATATGCGAATCAAATGCGACCTACAAGTTACCAAATGACTTTCAAAGGAGAATAAAGCATTTTAAAAATTTCTTTTCCACATATTAAACAACATCTTCATCGATTTCCTTTTCTTAAAACAAACGTAAAACTGAAAGCTTCTGAAGGACATCCAGGATAACATTATTGAGCTTTCATCTAATCCTTAGGCATCAATCAGTATATTAGTTTGCAAGAAGGACGGTGCCAAGCGATTAGGTGTCGATTATAGATGCTTAGATAACATTAAAAAGAAAAATATTTGCTGTTTGTCTGAAACGGATGACAGCTTAAACAAAAGAATTAATCGATTTTAAACTCTGAATTTTATGACCAGTAACTAGCAAGTGAAAACACATCCCGAAGATCATAAAAGACTGCATTGGTCAAGGATAATGCTCTTCATAGCGTGCAACGTTCCAGCAACATCTGAGTGCCTAATGGAGACAGTTTTTAAAAAGTTTTGTCATATAAAGCCTGTGTTATGTATTTCGGAGACATTATAAAAGCTGGATTCATATATGAGGAAAAAGCTGGAAATTATCCGGAAACTGCGGCAGAAATTTAGTGAAGTTAACTTCAAACCTGAAACCTTCAAAGTATAAATTAGTTATAAATTATTTAATTATTGATATTTTCTAGGAGTGTAAGGTTTTTACATACAAATGTTTAACAGGAGCAAAATAAAAATTCTCATGAACTTAATGAGCATGAAGAAACTTTTAGCGGCGTAAATGCCGTGTTGACATCCGTCCCAATATTAGTTCATCCACAACCTGAATATGACTTTATGGTCTGCATACATGTCAGCAGTAAAGAGAATGTTATTGCACATTTTAGTGAAAAACATCTCAAAGTCGAAGAGAATTTACTGCGTCTCAAGAAAAGAACAACTAATTGGCTGTAAAATCAATAGGACATTTACTCGTACATCAATATCTCTACCGCAGCAAATTCCTGCTGTGCAGCAAAAATGCGTAAAGTTTGCAACTTAATTTCAAAATTCCTGGTGGTCAAGTAGCCAGACGCATGTAGTAAAGACAGAAATTCTACGTGAAAAATTCAACATCGGAAAGCATCTTGGAAATATACTTTCAAGAAGGCTCTAGGTGGAAGAGTGCAAAATATGTTGGAAAGTCAAAGAAATATATGAGTCTCAGCGCCCAGAAAACACACATACCCAGTAACTTCCCAGACTAATCTCGGTAGCAATGAAAAGCTGGGAAAGGCTGTTGTGTTATTTTGCCCCCAAAGCGGGCACTGGCCACTACTAAAGCCAGAAGTGGTGGCAGTTTTATTGTGGAGGCACCTAATAGGCGACCTCCGCTGCCTCTTATGAAGGGACAGACAATTTTACATCCATGCCTTCTCCAAGATTCGAACCCGAGCCCTTCGGTACGGCAGTCAGACTCCGCTAATCCCTATACTGTCTGGGCTGCTGTTATTGTGTCTTATCTTACTTGTCTGACAGTAACATCAGAACAAGAACACGAAATTCAACTTGGCAAGGAGAACAAGATTGCGCATGTCGTTGGCAACAGCTTTGAGCACCATACAGGTGACAGTATGACTCAGTTCCGATCCCTATTTTGATGCAGAGCACCCCAGAAGGACGGGTCAGAAAAGATATTTATTGGATTTACATCACCTACAGCAGCAGTCCCAAACCGATTTCTTTTCCTTTAAAAAACGAACATGAATAACGCACCAGAAAATCTACAAATGGAGCTAATTAATTTAAATGTGATGCAATCTTATTCAAAGATTTGCAGATACAGATGTTATTAATTTTTATTCATATTTGTGAAAAAAAAACAAATAAACAATAATTTTTCGCTAAGAATAATCGCTTTGTTTAAGAATAAACTCATATCCCAACAGCTTTTCTTTCACAGTTGAAAATCAATAAGAAAAAAATCAGATTGACAGAAAAGCATCTACAATCCGTGATGAAGATAATATTTAGTAATTTCTCGCGAAGGCCACTAACTTTATGAGAATTGAAACGCCATCAAGTGTCAAGCTGTAGTAAAAAAATAAAGTTTGTCATTAATTACATACAAATATATGTATTTTTATTTATGTGTCTAAGAAAATTTTAATAAATAAGAGAAAAAGACTAAGTTGTTATTATATACTCAAGTTTTGTTCCACTTCGTAAATTTTCTCTGAAAACTTAGCTTCTCTGAAACTTCTCTGAAAGCTTTTACAATTTGCATTTTTTAGCGTAAATCAAAGTAAGTTATTTGAAGATTCATTAAAGATATTAGACTTATTTGAAATAAATGTCAATCTAAAAATCTATTTAGTTGTCAGTGTATTTAATTACAAAGTGCACCCAACAAAAATGTCTTCTAGTTACCAAACTTTAGATTTCAGATAGATAATAAATTCCACTTTTTCCCTTTGCGGTATTATAACTAATGTTTATGTATGTTTTGATAAATATTTAATAAGCGAAATTTAAAATTTATTTAAAATACATTTTACTTTTCTAATTACAACTTTTCGTTTGTAAAAAAGAAAAAAATCTGGCCCGTCAATTGTTTTTAGATTGTGTATTCGGCCCGCATGCAGTTTGAGTTTGAGACCACTGTCCAATAAAATGACGTTCTTGAACGGGAAGATGATGACGAAAAAAATTCATACGGCAAATTTTCTTATCAAAAACCTTGGATTGTAAGTTTCTACAGAGCGCCGCTGTAGCCCTACTAATGGTCACTTTAATATGTGTGTGTGTGTGTATTTAATTATGGCAAAGCTCACTAGGGCTATCTGCCTAAGGGGAGGGATGCCTTCGTGGAGGATTTTCTAAGGGAAACTGACTCGTATACACGTTACACATGGGGAAAACCACGAAAACACCCATGCAGCCAGCCCGTTCGCGGGATTCGAACCTCGGACCGAACTACCAGTGTTCAGCGACTTTACCGCTCGGCCGCTGGTGGGCCACTTTAATATGACAAAGATGCTCAATAAAATACATAAATATATCTATTGGGAAGAGATAAGTTCAAAGCAGATGTGGTAAAATTGTATATATCTTGGGATGGTTAGATTATTACGTAGGAGGAGATAAGTTCAAAGCAGATGTGGTAAAATGGTATAAATCTTGGGATGGTTAGAGTATTACGTAGGAGGAGATAAGTTCAAAGCAGATGTGGTAAAATGGTATAAATCTTGCAATGGTTAGAGTATTACGTAGGAGGAGATAAGCACGAAGCTGATGTGGTAAAATGGTAAAAATCCTGAGATAGTTAGAGTACTACATTATAGAGAGAGGTTACAGTATTACGTAGGAATATCATTCAAAGGATTGCTACAGACATTCTCGGACCTTTATCTTAAAATCCTAATTGTAATAACTACATTCTATGGATTTCTTTAGTATGTGACTGGAAGTTTATGGGATTCTTAACAACAAGTTTCAATTGTCGCAGAATCTTTGAAGAACTGGATACTTTGCTTTGCAGTGTCTCTTCCGATTTATTCACACGAGGCAAAAAGTCTTAGAAACGATATTTCTCAAAGCTTCCGCAAATGCTTACCTCCTCCTAGAACAATTTTAATAAATAGACAGCTGTAAGTCAGTGCAAGTAGTTTCTTCACAGTTTGCGTGTGTTTTGCATGTTAGCGTTTTGTATGGTAACTATTGCCTCAGACGTAATTCTATAAATGATTTTGGTGACCTATTATGTTAATCGTTAATTAAGGAGAATTTGTGATATCTCTATTTTTCTCTTTAACCTCTTTATAAATGTTCATATTGCTGTACAAAACTGTTGTTTATTTTAATAAAGTTTCAATATCTTCCTATTCTGGCATAGCTATTAAGGAGATCTGTACCAGCCCGTATAATCGCTAAAACATTGGTAATTCGACAGGGGTTAGATTCCGTATGAATGGGCCGGCTCCATGGGCACTTTTGTATTTTTTTTTTTTTTTTTTTTTTTTCCGTGTGCAGTGTACGTAGATACGAATCAGTTTCCGAGAAAACTGTCTAAGAATACATCTCTCTCCTTAAACAGATAGCCCTCGTGTGCCTTTCCATAATCAAATAAACCAAGCCAAAACAAAGCAACCAGTAGCACGCAACACTATAATTTAAATCTCTTGTGAATGATTGCATATTACTCTAAATATTTTAGAAAAAAATTAATTTTTCTCAGTGGAGGGGGAGGGAAAAAATTCATTTGAGGGATAGGAATGCAATTATTTTGTGGAACTAAACTGGGAAAAATATTTGTATTTGGTGTTAAATTTCTATTAATGTCAGAGCAATATCGCAAAATTGTTTTAAAATGAGCATATCTTTAGAATTTCCCATACAGAGATTCACGCGCTGGAAATAAAAATGTTTTTCCTACACCACGTTGCCATTGCTCGCTTTGAAATCCTTGAGTTTGTTAATCAAAAATTCGTTAAAGTTTTACAAATACGAAATTGATAATAAAACAAATTCCAAATTTCAAATATGGTCTACGACATGCTCATATTCGTTGGAGGATTACGTCATTCAAAATTCAATGGCTCTATGTACTGTTATTTTATCACAACGCGAGAAATATACATACATTTATGCAGATTTTTCATTATTTAATTTTATCAAATATAATGCAGAACTCTAACATTTTGTGGCAACAGTTTGAAAAGAGAACCGACATTTATAGGAGTCCGACGCAAAATGCCAAAACGAAAGTAACAGTCCTTCGGGACTCAAATCCCTTTGTACTAAAAATAATTTAATAATAATATATAAAAACTCTTGATTTAGTAGTGTGATGATCTCTTGATTTAGTAGTCTTATTGGTAGTGTCATGTCTATGAAGCTGATAACAAGACAGAACTTTTTATTTTATTCCTATGCTTTCGAAGTGTAATATACAGATATAATGAAATTCAGGTCACACAGTCTTTAATTTACAAAAATATGACTTATCTATGACTTGACGACTTATATTTTGCGATGCGTGCCGACGAAAATCATTGTAACCCTTCATGTGCGCTTCACGAAAAAGGTCGCGCTTTACCCCTTGAATACAAATGCGAGACCTCTATCCAGATGAAAGAAAAAGGAGTGTGGAAATGGTTCAGAAACGTCAAAGCAATATCCGTAGCCAGAAACGATTTGCGCCTATTCTGGACAATATTATAGTTAAAATTCAAATTCTGTATTCAAGGGGTAATTACGAAAAGGAAAAGTTTTTATACAGTTCGTGCGTAGGAATCTGAGTGGAATTTTTAAAACTTTTAATCAGAAAACAAGAACATAGTTATGCTTTCATGTAAGACTGTAAACTAGTACCTCGTGCAAAATTTCAAAGTGGAAGTAATAAATCATGATCAAGTAAAAACAAAAATAAACAAAAGTAATTTTTCTGTAGTTCGGTATTAAGATAAAAAGGGAACTAAATCACTGGAAAAGGTTAAAAAATAAAACCAAATAATCCTGTGCCATAGGATACGGGAAACATTTTTAAGTATTTACAGTTAAAAGGTATTTCCTCTCTCCTTTCAGCATCCCTTCGTTAACGGTAGCACATTCGGCGCGTATTCGAGAGGTCCAAGTTCGAGTCCCGGCGAATTTTGAAAAGCTAAACTAGCTTCTAGAATTCTGTTGAAGTATAACAGTAATTATTCGCTGTATACCAAAAATTAAGTTATCAAACTAAAATTTTGTAAAAGAGCTACATTCAAAGGAAACACTTACACTGACTTTAATTTTAAAATCTTAAACTCAGTTATAGACTATTTTGAATTACATGACCCTTTTTATATTTATTTCATCCACAAAATTATTTCATATTCTGCAGCTTTGTTCAATGATTTTGTGGCTTTATCAGAATTCATCAGAGCAACACTTTCTCCTAATGATAGTTTAATTATTTCAGAAATATCAAAGGAAGATAAAGGTATGTATAAGTGTAACATCCTATGGTACTGCGAAAAGTATTGTCAAAATTATTATCAAACTCATAGGCATGCTATTTAAGTTCAAAAATATTTTGCAGCAACTATTATAATTTTTCATGATATTGCATTTTGATTTATTTCATGAGATGTATATAAATTTTTATGAACAGTCTATATGCATACGACAATAATATAAAAATATTAGAATTTGTCTAATACCCTATTCTTTGCTTTATTTATCTCTTATATACTATTGTTTGCTTATGATAGAAGGAATATTCTGATACCGAAACTAAATATGATTTCTCTAGATTTTTTCTGATTTTTTTTAATAAAGTAAAATATAAAATATCTTGGAATTTAGAAAATTTCTCATTTTATATGTAATTATAGATTTTTTTTTATACAGAGCTTATTTGAAGCTATGGATCTATGTATTTTCATAATTGAATTGGTATAAAAGCCGAGCTAATTAATTGGGCACAAGTTGAAAACGTGTTTACTTGCAAATAACAGTCGCGGATGCCTATGTTTGTCAAGCAATTTTCTGCTTTTGTGTGCAGGAGTACACAAGAAAAGTAGCGAGTTTATTATTTGTGCCTTAATGATATATTTTCATAAAAAAATTAAGAGGAAAATTTCGGTACTTTTATTTTACTCTTTCACTGCTCTTTTCCTAAGAGCAAATAAACAGTTGCTCTAAGAGACCCTGTAGAAAAATTTAAAACTATTAAGGAATGAGGGGGGGGGGAAGGAAAGAAAAAAATGAAAAAAGTCCGATTTTTATAGAATGATTTTTATGGTTTCATTAATTGCTACATTTCCATTCTTGTTAATTTAACCCTTTGCGGCACAGCTTGTCCGGTCTGGATACACCTAAAAATTTTCTTCTGTACGCACAGAAAAATTGAATGAAAAAAGATTTATAGGTTACTATAGGTTACTCTGAACCTTCTTTATTTATAGTAGATGGCAGTTCAACGCAAACCAGTCCATATATTTTAGCCATATTTAGTTTTTTAAGACCCTCATTTTTCAAAGAAATCTTCCAAATTGTTTTAGGGTATAAAAGGAATTGTTTGAAAAGAAATTTCTATGTTATTTTTTTGGCTGCATGCTAATCTCCTAATTCTATATTAGCTTTAAATTTTTACCTTGAAATCTTGCCTAAAATCAAACGGCGAACCCTAGATGTGCTCAGACTGGGCTCACCGATAATCTAGGGCAACTGAGAGTCTGTATTCTTTGTTTCTTCGAATCTCATTGGTCAGTTCATTGACAACAATGCTCGTTTCAGCACTCTTTTCGAAGCTCTATTCAATCATTGTGCACACCCACAGAATTAAAACGATAAATGCTATCTTCACAAAATTTTACTTGCGTACTCCTCTAGGCCTAATTAGACTGCCTACTTTTTTTTTTTTTTTTTTTTTTTTTTTTTTTCCTAATCAAAATTCCGACGTAGCGTGCCGGAAAGGGTTAACCTCACCTACGATATTTAATATATATGTAAAATAAAAAATATGTAAATCAAAATTATATTTTTAATTAGCAATACCCCTTTAATGCCTCATTTTTGGGGCTATTTTTCTTCTCTGTTCTAAAACTAGCAATTAGTAACTTTTTCTGGACTACGTCATTTTTAGGATAATCCATATCTTATGACTTGTACACTTCTGTGGGACTACATTTCACGCAGCTTGGAGCACTGAAGCACAGACATTATGTGTGGGCAAACCTCTGTCATTTATAGCGTTTATAGCGCTGGATCGTCCCCCTTTTTCTGGGGGGAAGGGTGAATTTATTCATCCTTACATTGATGCCTAAAATCAACATTTGTTTACATTAGAAGTGGCTTTTCCTGCTCCATGTTTCGCAACTAGATGTATCTGTAGCTTTTTAGTATCTCCAAATTTCTTTGAAAATTGTTTCACCCGTATGATGGGGAAGTATCTGGCTGCAAGGTTATCTCTGACGGTTTCTTCGAAAATCGTTTTGGGAATTCTTTTAATGATAACTTTTACTGATTTTGGTACTATTCCATTAGAGCGGCGTCAGTTAAAAATGAAGAAAAATGAGAAGAAAACAATGCTACAATAACACTCCAAATATCGTGGCTCGAGATTTCCCGTTTTCGTTTGAAATATCATCACATATAAATTTTTTGGCCATATTTCGCAATTTTTTTTTAGTACGATAGACAACACAATTTGGAAATTACATCATGTCGAAAAGCCTGCCATAAGATTCCTTCAGGACAAAGGAATAATTCATAGCAATTGACTTTGTTCTTAAAATCATTCGATGAAGTTAACTTTTGAAAATACAGGGTGTTTATAAAGTCCCGGACCCATTTTGATGTTTAATAACTCATAAAATAATGAAGATATAAACAAACTTATGATATTTATTGATGGAATAACTTATATGTATTTTCCTTTTCAGGTTTGAATATCTTTACTTTTGTAAATATCATCTGCGCGTGTGGTTAATTTCAGATAATTTCATTTTCCAGTCTAAATATGAGTACTTCTTTTAAATATCGTCTGCTTATTAATTGCATTTTTCTCTCTTTTGTTTTTGGAAACTATTGCAATGTTATGAACTTTTTCCTTTGGGGATTTGTAAAGGACAACGTTTACAGTAGGAGAGTGACTAACATTGATGAACTAAAAGCCAGAATTACAACCGCAATAGCCTCTGTGGATGCCAACATGCTTGCCGGTTATCTGGCGTGAAATTGAATATCGACTTCATATTCTCCGTGCGACGAAGGGGGCACACGTGGAAGTTCATTGACAAGGATCATGAAACTTTTTGAGTCTATCTAACCATTATTAATTTTAATCTATCTTTATTATTTTATGAGTTATTAAACATCAAAATGGCTCCGGGACTTTATAAACACCCTGTACAATAATAACAGTTGAAAATACAATAATAAATATTTTAAAATATCAATAAATATTACTTTAAATATCAAAATTCTTATATTTTATTTTTACATCACCCTTTACTACGGAAGATATGAAAATTAAATTTATAATGTCTCTATTATGCCGTTACGTATTATGCCGTTACGTACGAGGGCCATCCAGGAAGTAGATTACGTTTCCGTCTGTGTCCGCTAGCGGCGGGGCTAGCGCGGCCATCTTGGGGTCAGAGCGTTGCGCAGCTCAGTCTGCATCTAGCCGTGCTAGTGAGAGGTTCGTGCTGTGCTCCGTTCAGATACTGTGACGGTTTGAAATGTCTGCGTTAATTGAAAATCCCGCGAGCTGCGAGGTGCGCTCAGTAATAAGGTTTCTGACTGCAAAAAACTGTAAACCGATAGAAATCTATCGGCAGCTTCGTGAAGTGTATGGGGACAACATTATCACTGAAGGTGGAGTGCGTCAGTGGGTCATAAGATTTCAAAATGGCCGAACCAATGTTCACGACGAAGATCGAAGTGGGAGACCCAGCATAGTGACCGCCGAACTTCTCGAAAAAGTCGATGCTAAAGTCCGTGAAAATCGAAATTTCACAATAACGGAACTTTGAGTTTTCCACAAATTTCGCGAAGTTTGTTGCACGAAATCATCAGCGAAAAGCTTGGTTACCACAAGTTTTGTGCAAGATGGATTCCAAAAATCTTGACAGAGGACCACAAAAATCAGCGAATGGCTGCAGCTTTGAACTTTTTGGACGCTTACCATAAGGATGGTGACTCTTTACTCGATCGCATCGTTACTGGTGACGAAACATGGGTGAAACATGTGAACTGTGAAACGAAATTGCAATCAATGCAGTGGGGGCACACAAGTTCTCCCCAAAAACCCAAGAAATGCATGCAAACAATGTCGGCAAGGAAGATGATGGCGACTGTTTTTTGGGACAGAAAAGGTGTAATTTTGGTGGACTTCCTGGAAAGAGGCACTATAATAAACTCTCAAAGGTATTGCCAAACTCTCCAAAAACTCAGAAGAGCAATTCAAAACAAGCGCAGAGGAATGTTGAGCTCTAAGATCTTGTTGATTCACGACAACGCCCGGCCCCACACGGCAAATGTCACTCGTAAAGTTCTTGAATCTTTTAAGTGGGAGTTGTTTCCTCATCCGCCGTACAGTCCCGACCTGGCACCGAGCGACTTCCACCTATTCCCAGCAATGAAGAAGTGGCTGGCTATGCAGCGTTTTGATGACGACGCACAGCTGCAAGAAGAGGTAACGAAGTGGTTGAAGGCGCAGGCGGCCGAATTTTTCGACGAAGAAATTTCCAAGCTCGTACATCGCTACGATAAATGCCTTAATTTGTATGGTGACTATGTAGAAAAGTAGTATTTGAGTGTGGCTTTCATCTGTATATAATAAAATTTGTTTCCTATACTTTGTTTATTTTTTTATTCCAAAACGTAATCTACTTTCTGGATAGCCCTCGTATTATGCTCTATTATGCCGTCCCTTTGGGGCTCATTATCGGGTTTTTGCCATAAAAATGGATCCATGGATTAGGAAGCTTGCAAACCGCTGGTTTTTAAACATTTAGCCAAGTGAATTCAATGTAATAAACTACGCAAGTGTCTTACGGGGTTACAGAAAATGCTCACACGTAACGAGTTAACTTTCGAGGCTACGGAGTAAAGCAAAGCAAAATAACAGTATTCTTATTTTTTGGTATCAAATTTTCCTCGGCGACTGAGGATTATATATTTGTCCAAGATTAAATATTCATTTTCAATTAACTTTATGTTAGTTGACCTGAATTAGACTTTTCTCTCGCATGTCAGTGCGACAGAAAAGTCGAGAATACATTATGTGAGAAATTCTTTAATACAAAGTGCTGGAAATCATACATTTTTAAACAAAGGAAAAAAGTTTTGGAAGTAATGTTTTGAGACGAAAATTACTGGAATTTTTTCTAACTGAAGGTACAAATTGATTTTTCCCCCTTGCGGTTTCAGGGTTGTTGTGGACTTATTATTCTGAAAAGAATGTCCATGGCGCAAAAGGAAATAAGAAATAACAGAATTAATCTGTTTTTTGTTCGAGAAAGTATATCAAGAATATTTCGTGCTGCGATTAAAAGTGGCAACGAGCCAGATAGTCCTTCCATCTGGCTGAAATGTGGCACGCAAAAATAGAAGGGATGCAGGTTAACTTTCTCTTCTGCGATTG
The DNA here is from genome assembly GCF_044657685.1 of Stegodyphus dumicola. Classification (NCBI taxonomy): domain Eukaryota; kingdom Metazoa; phylum Arthropoda; class Arachnida; order Araneae; family Eresidae; genus Stegodyphus; species Stegodyphus dumicola. The sequence goes on along the minus strand of NC_140773.1, from coordinate 211,666,180 downwards.
GTTCAATTTCCGCAGCTCGTTGTCAGCACGAAAGGCAGAAACTTTATCTCGAAGATTAGAAATACTTTTTCTGGACACGCACTTGGTTGGAACGGACGTGAGAAAAAAGATTGCGACGTTGCCTTGATATATTGCCATTTGCTTCCGAAAAGGGGGGATTAAAGTGGACACTACTAAGAAATGCAATTTAACCTAAATGTCGCTAAATCACGTAAGGAATTTAAAAACACAGATCTAATTATGTTGAACAATGGAGAAAAACGATGATGCGTTATTAGGTCACTTCCTAGTATAAAACTACACTGATTCACACTTCTGACGAAACATCTCAGCTACACTGAAATTCGAAACACAAAATGAGGATCTAGCACATAAAACGCGTTAAAAACACATTTTATTAAAAATTATTAACCCTGCATTTCTCAGATGTCAAGTCATAACTCACCAAAGCAAACCTCTGGGTTACAGATAAATTTGACGAAATTCTTAACCTTAAATATTACAGAAAAATGAAACCATCTTATAGTTTGTCAACAGATGACGTCGAGATATAGCAATTCAATGTCTTCATAGATTACAAGTGGCAATGTAATTTATTTTTTATTAAGTTATGCCTTGGTTTACTTCCAATGATATTGCGGCACCACCAGAACTTGATTATGCTTGATTGGAGTACGGCAGCAGACCCAGCAAATAGTCTTGTATGAAAGCGACGACACTGAATCGAGACTTAGAACGAGAAACCACTTACTAGTCTACTAACGTATTCCAGTGAGTTTTGGTTGTCACACAAGTTTATTCGCATTCTCAGCGATTATTCGTCGGTTATTAGTTTACTGGGGGCATTTTTTAAAATTTATTTACTACTTCTTATACATTATATCACATCTAATTGTCAATGCATATAATGGTTAATAAAACAACTAAATAACGGTTATAACCGATAAACAATCGAATGATCTCCACACAGGAACAACTTCTGTTGATGTCGCTAACAATAAACAGTAAAGTTACGTTCAGCCAAGCACGAGTTCTGAAAATGGCACTAACAAAGGCCGCATGAGGTGATGTCCATTACGCATATGAAAAAGACGAAAACACCTTGGATTCGACAGTATTTTGAAGATTATATAAAATTTTATTTCAAGAAAGATGCTGATGAAAAACCATTGTGTGTTTTTTGTTATACGACCTTATCAAATGAGTTCAGGAGACTTTCAAAGTGGAAGCGGCACTTGGAATTAAAACATCCGAATTATAATAAAAAAAAAAACCAATAGATTTATTTCTAAATAAGAAAAAAGAATTAATAACTAGCAAATACAAAATAGTGTAATAATAATTATGTCTTCGAATTTTTTTAAAAGGGATTTGCCTGAAAATCTAGTTATGATTTTATGAAATACCCCAAATGATTGCTGAAATTGGATATCTTCATGCACTTGGCGTGAAAGTTAATATTTAATAAATAATTGAAAATGCTGGCATCACGTTTATGAGATAAAAAATGCCAAAACCTGATAAATGCATTATCTCTTTCAAATAACACAGTGAAGCTTCTACATAGCAGAAAATATCGAAGAAACTGTTGTAGTTCGCTTAAAACAATGCATTTTATTTCCTCTTCACGTCGATGAAAGTACAGGCATATTGTAAAATGCCAATTTAATGTGTTTTGTGAGATGTGATTTTGAGAATACAACTAATAAAGCATTTCTGTTTTGTAAAACATTCAATACAAGAATAATGGCAGAAGAAATTGTAGAGTCATTAGGATTTTTGAAGCAAAAGACATGAAAAATGAACGATGCCCTCGCAGGGACTCCAACCTAGACCATTCGAATACGTGCCCAGTGTGCTACCGTTACACCACGAGGAAAGGGAGGAGGGAGAAAATACCTTTTGTATTGTAGCATATACAGAAAAGCCTTGGCCATTAAAAAACAAAAGCCATTACTTTTGAAAAATGCTGTGAAACAGTGTACAAAATTTATGAGTTTTATAAATTTGTACATTTTATTTTTCTTCTCTTGGATAGCGGGTTATTCAGTGCATTATGTATAGAGATGGACAATGAACATGAACATCTTTTACATTGAGAAGTACGACTGTTATCCAAAGGGAATGTTTCGAAAACACTTGAAGAAGTTTTAATGTTTTTAAACCAACATGCCCCAAAGATGATGCAATATTTGAATTAAAAGACAGTTAGCGATGTTGATTGGTTGATGAAGTTATCTTACCCTTGTATTACTTTTGATTTTTAAACAAATTAAATCTGGTACAAGACAGCAATGTAACTATATTTAAAGTGCAAGAAAAGAGGGAAGCTACAGTGAAAAGTCCTCTTGTTGCCTCTTCAAACAGCTAAAGAAAGCCAAATAACTACTAATTACTCTAGTTCTCAAACTAGTATTTATATACTCTAATAAGGGTTTCTAGAAGCTCCTGGAAGAATCGGTCGTAGGCTTCGAAAAGTTTCCCAAATCGTCTAGAAAATCGTCAACTCGGCGAGAAATCGCCAATATCGCTGATGGAGACAAAAATTACCATCAAGACTCGTCAGGAACGATTTTGCTCATGTCATGCCTTCTGGTTGAGTTATTTTTACAGTTCAAACGTTGTTGCCCTCAGAAATGCAATATCCTGTGATTATATATATTCTAACTAATATATTCTATAAATATATTCTAATTAAGAAATATATGTTTAAATACGAAATATGTGGCAACAAATTCGATTAAACACGAAATAAGCTCTAAAATCCTCCTAAAAGCAACAAATAAGCAAATAACTAAATAAAACAATACACAATATTACAATTCATAAAAAACAGCAATGAAAAAGATTTAAACATTTACATAAATTGCAACATTATTAATTAAAAAATTATGCAACATCAAGAAAATAGAAAATTGAGAAAAATATTATAACTATTTACATAATCAGATATTCATACAAATAATTAACAATGCGTTAAGATAAAACATACCAGTCAATATACCAGTCATTAAATAAGTAATATAAATTGTTCTCTAGACAAATAGCGTTCGCTAGACAGTGGCACTGCTTATCTCAGAAGTTCTACATTAATTCTATTTGAAACAAGCAGCATCTAAAATTCACAAGTAGTGATTCAGTGATAATTCTATATTAAAAGTACCCAATCTAGTTTTAAAACGAATTTAATTGAATATCACAAATTTTATAATCTAATCTAACATTTCCTCGGCAGCATTCAAAACATCATCAAAACAAATCGAAAATCAAGTTCTCAAGTTCAGACTGTTACCATTTAGAGACATAGAAAAATTTCTATTCAAACCGGAACATAAATCATGAGGTAAAGCGTGACAAACGAGGCCATGACACATCTAACATGCATATAAAAGCTCAATCTTTAAGTACTTCAAAGTAATTAAAAGATTCTTCACTGTTTGTAACCCTATTTCAAAACATTTTGTAACCTAAATTTAGTGGTGTACTACTATGATTAAAAATTGCCAGGAATGCTTCAATAAAATGCAAGATCCCAATTTATCAGTCAATACTTATTATATTCCCTTTGAAGTAATCCCCTCCGAATGCCAACGCTTCTTCAAGCCTCGAAACATGTTTTAAAGTTGTTTTCTGAAACTAGTTCAGGGCTTGCAGCGAGTTTTTGTTTTACTGCATCAATTGACTTAAAAAGATGATCATGAAGCAGCACCTTTAACCATGGAAAATTAAAAAAAAAAAAAATACTCGGTACAATTTAAATGAGAATCCGGAACCTCTACCATCGTATTTGTTAAATTCTTAGCAAAAAAATCAAGAAAAACACACACATTATGAGCAAGTACTACATTATCATAGCGCAGAATCCTTGAATTATCTCGCCAAGGTTATAAGGTATTTCTCCCGCCTTCCTAGCTTGCCTTCGCGGTGTAGTGGTTCTGCACGCTGGGCCGGTATTCCAGAAGTCCGTGGTTCGATTCTCGGCGAAGGCAGTTGCTAATTTTACATCTCTCCGGCTTTTCCAATTAACCTAATGTCTCTCTCTATACAGTTCATGTCATTTTCTATAAATTTCTGCCCGTAAACGCTCCAAAGCGCCCAAATGATATTCTTTGCTAACAGTTCGGCCGGTGGTTGAAATTCATGATGCACAATACAACGGTAATCGAAGAAAACACCTTGACTTATTATAACAGGTTAAATATACATGGATTTTTATATACTGCTTCAACTTTGAAGCGCCATTCTAATTTGACTATTAAGCCCTTTTTGGGCTAAAATATAGATATATGTTTTATCGCCAGCAACACTGTGTTTTAAAAAATAATCCCTTGAGCAATCATGTCATAAGACACAGGACCATGTTGCTTTAGGAAAAATTCACCGTTTTTCGAGCAACTCGAGATGCGACTCACCGCAAACCCAAACGGTTCTCCAAAATTTCTCGACAGGTTCCAAATGTTGTAAGAACCTGTCAGGGCTTAATTTCTAAGATTAGAAGTGCCGAAGCCCTATGGAAGACCGTCAGTAAAGAGGAACAAGAGTAAATAAGTAAATAAAATGACTATTAAACTCATTAATAATTTTAAAATTAAATAGTTAATTATTATCAAATTAATTAATAGCTATTTAACTCATGTTTATAAATTGTTATTTAATCACTCATTGTTATTTAATTAATTATAATTTAATTGATAGTTATTAGATAATTAATTATTATTTATTTAAATAATTAAAGATTGAAGTAATTAAATAATTGAAATTAAATAAAATGTAAAGAGATACATTGAAATTTAATAAGTGATTTTTAATACAATATATTTTTAATACAATATATTGTACTTTCAAACAAAAAGTAAGAAATAGCTCAGCCGGCCTTCAGTTGAATTTAGACTCTAAATACACAGTACAACATACGATTTCAATGGGGGGGGACACACCAGTGGAAAAGGTAAAACGATTAAAGCGTCACTAATGAAAAGAGAAATTGCTAGAAACAATATCAGAGTATGGAAAAAAATTTAAATGGGGAATTGTAGCTTCGAAAACAGAGAAGCTTTCTAACGCTAACAACGCTTTCTAAAGCTGATGCCCTGCCAATATAATTCCAGCTGTCAAGCAGAATGCGACTGGACAAAGAAATTTCCTCCGAATCCGATCCGATGACAATATGTGCACAAATGTAATATCTGCATAAGTGACAATTTTTGTCCCCCATATCTGGTTGCATAGTTCAAGTCTGTAGGCCCAAGGCCCAAGTCGATGGCTTCCGGAGTACCTTTGCAAATAAATGCAATTACCTCCACAACTTCGTTAAGAAAACTGAATCAATTAAGAGACTAGCAATGGCTAAAGAAAATGAACAAGATCCGCTAAGGGTTTAAAGATACCAGAGATGAATAAGAAGTAAAGTAAACATCATTACCGTCAGCTTTACCACTACTTTCACACACACTTTCCTCTCTGCCTCCGTATTTGAATGACGCAAGTGTTTAAAGTCTGTAGGAGCTCTGCAGTGAGAGGTCACTACTCACTAGCAATTGGATATGGAAGACAAAGGTAATCAACTTTCGGAAACTAAACATTTTACCAGCCTTTCATAAATTTATTGCATTACCTGGAGAATAAGCCTTTGACATATGGATGGGCTTCTCTTTCCTTAAAAGTTTAACTTCCATCAAAATGTTTGTCCCAGGGAAAGACATGCATGAATTTGAAAGTCATAATCAATTTTAGAGGTATATTTATTTTTAAAATAAAATTTGTACGCTGAAACTGTGCTTCACTCACATAAAAGAAGTACTGGAGCCCTTTTATTTAGGGTTCCGTCTAGATTAACGATTTATCTCAGAAAATGAGATATACCGGAACCACCTTCCGGTGGGCTCTGAAGTCGATTCACTTTCGAACGTGGAGCTTCAAATGCTAGAATTTTCTTATCTGTAATTCGCAAAACTCCGAAGTATGCGCTTCAATGTCGAATGCTAGAATTTTCCAATCCGGACCAATCACGGGCTGGGGTGGCTCACAAGAGATTTGACAAAACTGGCTCAGACCAGATGGGGGAAAGGAAAACATAAAAAAAAGGGTCAGTGAGAATTTGTGTATAACACTGTCTCTTTTTTGTTCACACATCTACACCGAGCTTTAAAATGTCCAAACACAGACTTAAGCCTAAAAGGTAAAGAATTGTTGAAGCAATATGATGCTTTATCAAAATGCAGCTAACTTGAAGCTTCTGTACAATTCGGAATTTCCCGATCTGCATTATGTTGAAAAGAAGGGAGGCAATTTCGGATGAACTGATGGCAAGTGTATATGTTTCACGTAAGCGGAAGCAAAATGGAAAGTACCTATGTAGAAATTGCCCTCTTGGAGTGGTTTCGTAATGCCAGGAAGAACTGTACGATGTCGCGAGAAATCCTGTATCAAAACTCAACAGAATTCGCCAAAATGTTGGGAGAGGAGTTTGTCCTCACTGCTGGATGGCTCAGATCGAAAGAAAGAAACAGAATCGTTTTCAGAAGACTACACGAACAGAAACAAGATGCAGATTCTAATAAAGCCAACATACGATAGATTAAATGGATAGAAAAACTTTACCCGGACTTTTGCAAATTTTTAACACTGATGAAACTGGTCTTCATCTTTTTTCCAATGGCGGGCACTTGCATTGGCCACTACTAAGGCCATTTCATACTTGCCAACCTACGACACTCAAAAATCGGGAGAATTTTTTTAGAAATCAGGAGATTTATTTTCAACGACAAAAAGATTTTTAAATTATTAAAACATACTTTTAATAATAAATTACCCTCAAATCGTTACTAATTAATATCAGAAAGTTGAGTTACTAATTCTTATATGCAAACAGAATTATTCTGCATTAATAACTTTTTGGTCCTTTGTTTCCACAAAAAAAAAAATAAATAAATAAAAAAAATAAATAAATAAAAAAAAAAAAAAAACTTTCCGTTTTTTTTTATTGAATTCTTATTGTCCCTGTGTTTTTGTGTACGAACATATTTGAAAACATCGGCCCTTCCACCGTGCGAAATCGAAAAATCGCAATGACAAACAGTACACATCGCAAATGCATATTTCCTTGAAGAAATATTAGAAGGAAAGTAATCTGTGTACGATTTTTGAAAAGTACCTGAGTATTTTACCTTTTTCGCAGACATAACTAATACGAAATATCATAATTTATTAAATTATTTTTTGAAAGCACGTACGTTCACACAGGTTAGCGAAAAGATGAACGAAATAACAACCTCGATCTTGTTTATGCTCATTGGGTCATATGTGCCAGACGACGCGCAGAATTGCCAGAAGTGGCACCACCCGTCAGAAAATTGCCATGTTGCACACAGGTGCGTCAAATGTGCCGGTTTTCATAAAACTGGCAATTGTTGTTGCACACAGGTGCGTCAAATGTGCCGGTTTTCATAATGTGACAATTGTGACAATTGCCAGTTTTATGAAAACCGGCACATTGATAACCCAGTTTGTGTAAATTACCTTGGGCCACATGTCGCTTCTTATAGGGGGTGCCCTAGGTTCCCTACCTACAAAAAGTCTATTAAATCATCTACTGTCAAGCCAGGAATTAATTATGCCCAAGCAATCAAACCTTCAACATACTCGAGCAGTGCCTCTGCCACCAATGTCTCTGCGGATGCGGGTAACACTACTAAGCAAAATGTACAAAGTAATGCTGTTCACATTACTGCTAATAAGAGTACCAGTACTTCTGCAAATGCTAAAAGTCAAGATTTACCTTATGTAAATCCTAATTCTGTCAAAAAAAATAATACAAATGATACATTTGAATTAATCAAAAATAAGTCGTTATAAGTCGAAAATAAAATTATAAGTCGAAAGTATATTTGGATGTAATATCAGCCAAATTATTTATATTTATAAAAGCAACCTGCCCGGATTTCGCAAATGTGATAACATATTAGACAAAATTCAGGTTTAGCATATGATTCTTGAAGAAATTCACGGGCTAGCTAATAATGTTTAATTATGGATAATGATCTTGTAATTGTAACGCTAATGATCTTGTAATGAAATGCTAACGGGTTACTCCACAGACTAGACGAACTGCGTATCTTTGTAAATGAGTATTGCCCTGATATTTTACTCCTACAAGAACACAAGCTTAGTTCACAATTTACTTTTCAGATTGCAAATTAATGCCTCTACAGATATGACCGTGAGCGTACAGGTATCAGGCATTCAGGAGGAGGGCTCATCATCCTCATTAAACGCTCTATCATTAAACGCTTACAACACTACCACAGCTTTTAGACGTCGAGGACCTAGCTATCACAGTCACTAACTCCCATCACACCCACTCACAGTTACCTCCGCCTATGTCACAGGCAAAAAAAGATCTCAAGCGAATATTGCGCGTGACTTTGAAGCGCTATTCCAACTCAACAGAAAAACAATAATACGTAGCATCATCGCGCATGGAGCTGCAAACACTCCACATACCTAGGTACTGTAATTTACCGCTTTGCCAATGAGGCAGAAATTACTATTGCAGCTCCAGATACCCCCAACACGCTACAATGACAGATCAGCCAATGTTTTGGATTTCTTATTTCTCAAAGGCTGCCTCCCAAGATCCATCCAAACTCTCAATGAGTTATCCTTTGACCACAACCCGGTCTTGATTAAAGTGGGGACCTCTGTCTGTAGCACACCACACAAAAAGGCCTTTATTACAAACTGGGCAGGATATGCCAAAGCCTTAAACAACATCACATTACACATTCCAACAGCACACACAGGTCATGAGTTAGATGCATTGGTCACCAGTTCACTACTGATTCGACAAATGCTCTTGATGCCAACAGCATTCCTGTCTCTCACAGGAAAAAAGCCACAGACCCTGAGTTTAAAAAGCTCGTTCAAAAAAGAAATGCTGCCTGCAAGGAATGGCAAAGGTACAGATATCCTGCGGATAAGACTGTATTAAATCGACTAAATCACCAGGTCAGGGCTCTCACACGCCAACACGCGCAACGCGACTGGGCCAACTATCTCACTTCCCTTTCAGCGGAGAAAAGCTCCGCCTGGAAGGCGACTGCAAAATTATAGAGATGTTACACCAACATTCCGCCCTTAAACGGCCAACAACAAATTGCCACCACCGAAATTGAGAAAGCTGAGTCACTATGCTTCTAAATTCTGCACAAGCAACATCTCCCACCCTCCAACGGAACACTTGGTTAACAGTACACCAGTGGCGTAGGTAGGGTGGGGCAAGGGGGGACATCTGTCCCCGGGTGCAGCATCCAAGGGGCGCCAAATTGATGCTACGAAATTTTTTAATGAAATGTTTTCCGTTCTTGGCACACAAAAAGGGGTCTCAAATTTTCAGTTGTCCCCGTGCTCTGGAAACTCTAGCTACGCCCCTGCAGTACACTAACAGAATTCCTCTCAAAGTCACGCACGAACAACATTACTGCTGTCAAACCATCAGAGGTCTACTGCTATATCGAGAAACTTCATGTCAATAAGAGTCCTGGACTGGACAAAATTTCAAACAAAATGATCAAACCCTCATGCTATTATCAACGACATGCTTCGCCTGGGCCACTATTCTACGCCATGGAAGACAGCCATCATTACCCCAGTCCCAAAGCCTGGAAAGCCAGCTTCTTACATACGCATCAGCCTCCTATCTTCGCTAAGAAAGGTAGCAGAATACATCATCCTACAGAGAACCCTTGCCTATACTGAGCTAACCAACATCATCATCCCACAGCAGCATGGGTTTCGTAAGAAGCACTCTACTGTTCACCAGCTCTACAGAGTCACTGAGATGATATCACAAGGACTCAGACCGTCAAACTGCAGGTGCTATCTCCCTCGATGTAGCTAAAGCCTTTGATTGGGTTTGGCTTGAAGGTCTCATGTACAAAATTATCACTCTGGGCTTCCCAGAGTACATCACAGCCATCACCTACTCTTATCTTAAGGATAGACACTTAAGTTCTATCGTTCGTGTAAACAATTCACACTCTACTGCACGGGCTATCAAGGCTGGCGTTCCGCAAGGGAGCCTCCTTGGGCCCATTTACTATAATATCTACACGAACGATATACCATAATCACACCACAACACACTGTCTATGTACGCCGAAGACACGGCAATTCTCTCAAAAAATGCATCTCCTGGCCCAGTTATACAAGCACTCCAAACACGCATCCATACACTTGAGTCCTGGCTCAACGCCTGGAAAGTTAAGATCAACGTCGACAAATCTGAGGCCATCTGGTTCACCAAAAGGACTACCATCGACAATGAAGACTGCATCCACATGTATGACACCCCTATTCAGTGGACTAAGCATGCCCGATACCTTGGAATTATTTTGGATAGGCGACTCACCTAGATCCCACACATTACACAGATTACTGCCAAGTTACGTGCCCGTAAACGAACACTTACCCCCTTAATTGGCCGGAACTCAGTTCTCTCTATTGACAACAAATTGCTCATTTACAAGATCCTTTTGCGTCCCATACTCTCATATGCCTGTCCTGTTTGGAGATACGCTAGTATTACTAATGTTAAGAAACTTCAAACACTGCAAAATATATTACATAGACAAGCTGCGAACTGTCGATGCTTCATCAGAAACTCAGCAGTTCACCAAGAACTTGAGATGCCAACGTTATATGCTCATTTTGCTAATCTTGCTGAAAAATTCTATAAAAATATTCCAAATGTCAACAACAGCACTATTCCATTGCTTAATTACGACTAGAACACTGAAAGTAATAGAAAACGACCGCTTGCAGTCCTTAGGTACCTCGATCAGTAACTGTCTTTTTAATTTACGCATTCACCTAATTGTCACAACTTAAATATATCTATACACTATCTCATACTGATTGTTTTCTGGTGTTGCTGTTTTTGTTGTAAATGTTTGGCCTGTATATATTGTATTTTTCACTATGCTTTATATTCATTGTTACTTACTACTATTATGTTAACTTCACACACGAGGATTCCCATATTCAGTGAGCTTTAGGCACTTTTTTTTTGTTTTTCTTCTCTCCATGCCAATTGCTCATCACGCGCACTTACCTTCGTTATGGCCTGCACCGCAGGGGTGTTTCTGTTGGACTCATTTACGTACTCTCCCATACTTTTATTACTGCTCTGAACTTTCATTTGCATCGACATTTATTATAAACTGTACGAAACTACAAAGATTCAAAAGTCGGAAACATTACGCCGGGATAGCGACTTCACGCGGGTACCCGTCTTTGCGAACCTCTTCCAGTTTGTCTAAGTAGACGATATGCGGTGGCACTCGATGCTCATTGTAGAAAAGGTACATGACGTTTTCGGACACGTGCTGTCACTCACTCAGAAGCTCGCAATAACTTCTCATTGATCAAATTAATTTGGTTTCCTATGGAGTCTAGAGAAAAACCAGGTGCTTTCAGACACCCGAAATCACTTTGCAAATAACGAAGTATTAAGTCACGCTACATAAAAATCGTGAGAAATTTTAAGAATAAGAGAAAGTCGGGAGAAATATGTTGTAAATCGGATTGGCGGGAAGAATGGGCAGAAATCGGGAGGGTTAGCAACTCTGCCATTTCTCTGTGGAGGCACCTAATAGGCAGCCACGGTTACCTCCTATGAAGGGGCAGGCAATTTTATATCCATGCCTACTCAGGGATTGACTGGTCTTTATTATCGCGCCATACCTCAACCCACTTTAATGTTTAAAAGCGAATCTTCTCCTGGCTAAAAAAAATATGGTGGATGCTATTAAAGTATGTTAATAAAAATAATAATAATATAATATATAGTTTAGATAAGTTCTGGCAACAGTGAGTGTTGTCGTCATCAGGAGATCGTGCTTCGCGATACTGTCGTTCAAAAAAATAGCTATAGTTTGTAATTCCAATAAAAAGCATCGTATTTTAGCTCTGCTATTTGTTTTCTCTCTATTTTTAGAAATAACTTTTTAGGTTATGTATTTTTAAGAAATACTTTTTTAGGTTATGGGTCAAGCAAACTCCCATATTGCGTCAAATGTTTTGAATTGATGTTTTCTCGAAGAAACGGAACTCATTAAGCCTAATCAAGTAAGTGTTTTGTTTTCGTTATAGCAATCGAAAGTTGTTTAGAAATCAAAGTATGGAATTACCTAAGGTCCAAGTAAAGCCTTTATCAGGTGAAAGCGATTGGCTTATATGGAAATACAGGATAAAATTTGTTTTAAATTATCATCCTGGTGCTTTAGAAATTGTAGAAGGAACTATAGTGAAACCAGAAATTCTTCCTGTAGATGCTCCGATTGCTCAACAAGAGAAATATAATGAAGCTGTTAAGAAGTTTCAAAATGCAAACACTAGTGCTATGATGGTATTAACGAATTCCATGACGGAAGAAACTCTGCAAAATGTTATGAGATTTCAGACTGCTAGAGAAGTGTGGTTGGAATTACATAAGTTATTTGAAGCATCATCAGAAAATCAATTGTATAATATATGCATGCAATTTTTTCAATTCAAGTGGAATGAAAATGATGATATGGCGGCTCATCTTTCCAAATTAAAAAACTTATGGAATGAGTTGAATTCAGGACTTGAAAAGAAAAATGAAAATAAGTTACCTGACATGCTACTCAATTGCAAGATTTTAGATGTCTTACCAGGACAATACCATTTGTTTAAGTCAAGTTGGTTACTCTTGGGTGAAGACAAGAGAACAGTTGATGAGTTAACAGCACAGCTTTGCTCTCATGAAAGAGAATTTAAAAGTCATGAGAAAGGCAATACAAATGAACAAGTGGCATTAGTAATGTCAAAATCTGAAAAACAAAAGCAATATAAAAAAGACAAATTCAGAAGAAAACCAAGAAAAGAAGATATTTGCAATTATTACAAAAAGAACGGACACTGGGTAAAAGATTGTAAACAGTGGATTGCTGATGGAAGACCACCCAAGAATAGGTTAACGAAAAACCAATGAAGGAAATACAGGCAGTGTAATACTGATGTCCATTGACGAAGAGGCTAAGACTGATCGAACATCTTTTTGGATTGATAGTGGGGCTACAAGACATATCATGAATTGTTTCACATACTTTATTGACTTTATGAAGTTTGATAGTCCCATTAGCATCAAGGCTGCTGGAAAAGAAACTTTAGTTGCTCTTGGTAAAGGTACAGTATGTGTCAAAACAACTATTGGTAGTAAAATCCAAAGAATTTACCTTAAAGATGTTTGGTATGTCCTTGAGATAAACAGAAATTTATTTTCTTTACTTGCTGTTCAAGATAGAAATCCGAATACTAAATTTATTTCAACAGTTACAGAATGCTGGTTAAAGGTTAATGGTCAAGTAGTGCTTTTTGGAACTCGCAAAGTATATGGTACTTTATACAAGGCAGCTATCGAACCTATTATGCCTGATAAAATTATAGAAGTGCATGCTGCTGAAGCAGACAATTCCTTGTTAGAGCTATATCATCAGAGATGGGAACATCAAGATAAACGTCACATTAAGAACATGCTTGAGAAAGAATTAGGAATTAAAATCCCATTTGAAAGAAAATTGTGTGAACCATGCATTTTTGGCAAAGCACACCGTTTACCATTTGGCATAAGAAAGCCAGCCAGCAAGCCTGGTGAATTAATTTCAGCTGATGTCTGTGGACCTTTTGATGAATCTTTCCAGAAGAAAAGATACTTAGTTGTGTTTAAAGATAGCTACACAAAGTTTCGTTATGGGTATTTTATCAAGGAAAAATCTGCTGTTGTAAATATGTTACAGCACATGCTTGCACACGTTAAAATTTTAGGACATTCAGTCAAAGAATTTCTCAGCGATAATGGAGGCGAGTTTGACAATGACAAAGTGCGTGCTATTTTGCATTCTTAAGGTATAACTCAAAGACTAACAGCACCTTATTCTCCTGAACAAAATGGCTCTAGTGAAAGAGACATACGTACAATAATCGAAATGGCAAGAACATTTAAGTACTCAAATTCTGAAGCTCATTTTCCTGCAGCAATGTGGGCTGAACTAGTCAACTCTGCCATATATGTACTAAACAGAACTGGCAAATCATCAGTAGAAGGCATGAGTCCTTATGAGCTATGGTTTAAAAAGAAACCTCGAATTAAGCATCTTCGTATAGTAGGATCTGTGTGTTATGCCCATATTCCTAAACAAAGAAGAAGGAAAATGGATAATAAGGCTACAAAAGCTTATTTAATTGGTTATGATGGAGACGAAAGATACCGACTATGGATCAAAGAAACCAATAGTGTGATCTGTTCACGTGATATTATATTTAACAAAAAGCTCACAAATTGTGAAGAAAGGGTGCAGTTACCTATTCAAGATCAAGATAGCCTAATTTCTGGCTCTGAACATCAACAAAATTCAGAAAAAGATAAGTCAGAAAAGTTTCTTTGTGAAGAAGATAATTCAGAAAAAGAATACAACAAAGAAATATCTGGAAATATATCAGAAGAACATTTTGAAAGACAAGAATGTGAAGATATTAATTTGCAAAATAATGCACAGTCAAGATACCTAAGAGATAGAGCTGACTTGAGAAAGCCAAAGCGTTTTGAAGATTATATAATGATAAGTGAAGCTTTTATTATTGATTCTAAAGAGCCCGAATCTTATGAAGAAGCGATCAACTGTAAGCAAAGTGTTAATTGGAAAGAAGCTATGGATTCAGAGATGAAATCATCGTAGAGAATGAAACACGGAGTTTAGAAAAATTACCAAAAGATGCTAAAGCTATACCATGCAAGTGGGTTTATAAGATCAAAAGGAATCCTGATGGATCTATTGATAAATTCAAGGCTAGACTTGTTGCCAAAGGATGTACTCAACGTTTTGGAGTTGATTATGATCAAACGTTTAGTCCAGTAACAAAGTTAGGAACTATTCGTTCAGTTTTGAGCATCGCAGCCAATGAAAAAATGCATCTTTCTCAGTTTGATGTCGGTTCAGCATTCTTATATGGAAAACTTGAAGAATCTATATACATGCAGCAACCAGAAGGATATAGTGACGGTTCGAAGAAAGTCTGTAAGTTGAAACGCAGTTTGTATGGACTTAAACAATCATCACGCTGCTGGAATTAATATTTTGGAGATTTTGTGTCACAACTAGGCTTCAAGACAAGTGAAGCTGATCCATGCTTATATATAAGAAACAATAACGGCAAGAAGCTAATCGTATGTTTATATGTAGATGATGGTTTAGTAGCATCAACAGATCTACAAGAATCTGAAAAATTTCTCAGAGAATTGAAGTCGAGATTCAGAATCACAACTAAACCAGAAGTATACTTTCTTGGACTTGAAATTAAACATCTTGAAGATGGAAGTATTAAAATTAGTCAGCAAGCTTATACAAGAAAAATTCTTCAAAAATTTGGGATGGAAGATTGCAAGCCAGTGTCAACTCCTATCCTGAAGGAAGGTCTAACTGAAAAGAAAAAGGAAGATAAATCAAACAGAGAAATTTTTCCTTATAGAGAAGCTGTAGGAGCTTTAATGTATCTTATGTTAGGCACAAGACCAGATTTAGCTTACTGTGTTGGCATTCTATCACGTTACCTAGAAAATCCTTCGAAAGATGATTGGACAAAAGTGAAACGTGTATTCAGATACATAGCAGGTTCTCTAACTAAAGGTGTTACATACAAGAATAAATACAAACCAGGAATTCTAGAATGCTATAGTGATGCAGATTTTGGAGGCTGTCAAGAAACAGGAAAATCAACGAGTGGAGTAGTGATATTATATAGTGGTGGAGCTATATCATGGATTAGCCAAAGGCAAACAGTTGTTGCAACTTCGACGACTGAAGCAGAAGTAATTGCAGCTAGTGAATGTTCTAGAGAAGTAACTTGGTTAAAGCGACTATTTAGTGATGTAACCAAGTTACGTGAAACTCCAGTAATTCAAGTAGACAACGCCGCTGCAGTGAGACTGTCACAAAACCCGGAGTTTCATCGACGCACAAAACACATTGATATCAAGCACTTTTTCATACGAGAGAAAGTTCTAGAAAAGGAAATCATTGTGCAGCAGGTACCTACAGAGGCGCAAGTTGCTGACATAATGACTAAACATTTATTTAAACCGAGACTGTTAATTCTTTGTGATAAGATGTGACATTTTTCTTTTAATTTATTATTATTATTTTTTTTTACAAGGGGAAGTATTAAAGTATGTTAATAATAATAATAATAATATAATATATAGTTTAGATAAGTTCTGGCAACAGTGAGTGTTGTCGTCATCAGGAGATCGTGCTTCGCGATACTGTCGTTCAAAAAAAAAAGCTATAGTTTGTAATTCCAATAAAAAGCATCGTATTTTAGCTCTGCTATTTGTTTTCTCTCTATTTTTAGAAATAACTTTTTAGGTTATGTATTTTTAAGAAATACTTTTTTAGATGCAAGCAAAAAACCTCGTTGTTTAAAGTTTGTCAAGCATTTGCCTGCGACTTGTTAAAATTATGCTTGGATAACAAGCAATATTTTTACAAAATGGGATAAAGAACTTCAGAAAGAAAAGTGACATTCTTGCTAGATAACTGCGCCGCCCATTCAACTGATCTCTCGTTGAACATAAAGTTAGCTTTCCTTGCTCCTAAAACAACTTCCATTCTTCAGCCATTAGATCAGGGTGTCGTAAAAGCATTCACGAGTCATTACAGGAAGGAAATGGTTCAAAATGTTATTAATAAAATTGATACGACTGATGCAGTTTGTTCTTCTACGGAAATAGTGAAGTAAATTTCTCTCTTAGATGCCATGCATGTTATTTTAAAGGCGTGGAATGAAGTAACTTTGCAAACAATTTTAAATTGTTTTCAAAAAGAATACTCCCAACCAAAGCAAATTTCTAAAAACTCTCAAGATGTGATGATAAATAAATGTCTGATGAGACTTTCTTCAGATATTTGGAAACAGATGAAAATATCCAGACTTGTTACGAAGAGTCATGCTATAATTATCGAAGTTAGAGAAAACAAAAGAATTAATGAAAATACCGATCCTGTACCAACAGCAGCAGTCTCAACAATTAAAACTTTTTGGAAGAATGTTCAACTTAAAGGTGGAGATACAGAAAATTACAAGCCATGTCGTGTCCTTGATACCACCGTTGGAAAGCAACTAACAAGAAATATGCAACAAACTGAAACGGATAAATTTTTAAAATGCTTACAATATTGTATTGATCTGTCTAACACGTTGGAATATTTTTTTTTTAAATTCTTATTTGTCATCTATGGAAAAAGTAATAATCTCAACAGAAGTGCCATATGCAAGGAGAGAGAGGGGTTCAGGTATACGTGCTCATATTCCCCGCCTCCGAAAATATCCAGCCTTGTATCCCTAGCCGAAACATAATCCTGTATGCAACCCAGCACGACATATAAAACAATCGCTTTATAAAATCAAACAAGGTCAAGACAGGGGTGATCATATTAAGCAATAGCTACTGTAACTGCAATTTACATATTTCTATTTTGAAAATAGAATTCCATAATTAGTGAAATTGCTAATGCTGAACTGCTTTTTAAAACTAATGAATAATCAAAATGGTATAAGATTAAACCTTTGGCTTGGTTAAAACTGTCATGCATTTTAGCAGAGACCTTGTATTTACTTAAATGCCTAGAAGTATTCCGTAAAAATCAGCTTTTCAACTTTCATTCATTAAATACTTGCTTCGCCATATTTTTACAAAGTGCTCACTGTTCCAAATTCCTATCCCTTTTTCATACTCTCATGTGAATTATTGTCTGCACGATTAAGAACAGCTCAAATTTTCGATCTGGGATACGGCCCCGCTCCACAGATGAAAAAGCAGCTTTAATATCTAAGGTTAAATTTTGACTTAATTTAAATGCCATATATTAAAAAGCTTCCTTTTGGTATAAATAATTTTCCTAATTTTTTTAAAAAGCTGATTTGTTTGTCATCAATTGCTTAAAACTAAGAACTTGGCAGGTTTTTAAAATCAGATAAAAATATAACCTTATAATAATATTGCTTTTGTTAGGAGTCAGCTGAAAAGGCCTTTACAGAGGTCAAAGGCTCATTGTTGTAAGAAGATAATGCACGAAGGTGAAAATTGCACCACGTAATCATTAAAAAACAAATGCAAATTTCTTGTGCCCTTTCGTAAAAAAAAAGTCGCAGTAGATACAAATTTAGTGAATTTGCACAGCTGAAAGAAAGGAAAAAGCAATACTCAAACCTAGAATGCATATGTCACATTCTTGCCACTAGATGGCGGGCATCTCTTCCTTTATTTTTGCTGTAATTAAGTTCCGGGAACGAGACTAGATTGGAACCGCTCTGAGGAGCGTAAAGACGAAACTTCAGAGAATTAAAATGTACTGTCTTATAAAAATTACTACCTACCTTGTAAATAGTATATATTAGTGTCTTATTTCAATAAATAAGTAAAAGACAAGATGGACTGTTAATTCTAATAGAAACTCTTACTGGAAAACGTGATTATTAGAAGCCTGTCGTCGAGAATACTGAAGATGCAGCAGGTAAGGAATTTTACATTAATTTTATTGTGAATAGAAGAACCTGATGCAACATTTTTATGGCGCCCGAACAGGGACGCCAGGTTTTTTGAAAAGTTCTAATAAAGTGAATTCAAAAGCTGAATATTAAAATTGAAGATTTTAGTACTTGTTCTTGAAGTATTCAGCAGAAGAATAATTTTGTTTTCTAAGTAAGAGTTAAATATTTCTTTTTCATGAGACGTATATTTTTTGTGCAAGTGTTTGAATCTAAGAAAGATAATGGCAGAAGTAGATAAATTAAAAAAGAAAAGAAGTATCTTAAGAACTGCCGTTACAAAACTATTTAAGAAAATCCGTTTTGGAAGAAGAGACATTCGGTACTTACGTATTATCGCAACCAGGTTGGCGCTATTTGTAAGTTTGAGTAAAAAAGTATGAATAGAAAGAAAATGTACATTTATTAATTACAGATAATTTTTATACAGTTTTTTGTATTATTTTGTTTTAAAGTATAAAATAGCAATTAAACCCTTCCGGTTTCGAATTTGAATAAGTTGTAGAATTATTTTTTCGGCGGAAATCTTTTGGCTATTTGCTTTCTTTTTCATCCATTTCAAGGGCACATATCTCCCGCATGTAATTATTCCAATCTATAACAGTTTTGTCAGCAATTCCCATCTCTTCTGCACAAAATTTAATTGAGGTTAACTCTTTACACCAACAATAAATGAAGCGCACCGCTGTCACAAATGAAATTCGGCTACCTTCAAACCAATTTCCGGTTCTCACACCCAAATGTTGATTGCACTCTTCGACGTTACATTTCCAGAAGATTTGCTTTCCAAAATACAGTTTCATTTTATGAGAATTTTTACAAGTACGTTCGTTCGGTATAATTTCATATCCCTGCAACAATTCAACAGCATCTTTTTCACTCGCAGGCAGATCCCAAATACCCATACTTAAAGTATTTCAGGGCATTCAATCTAACCAGTAAGAAAAATAATTTCTTTACGAAAAACAACGTATAACACGTAGGGTCGCCAAATTTGGCGATTTATGCTAATTTTGGCCTGGTTGCGTTAATACGTAAGTACCAGACATTCTTATTAATGCGCACATGAATAATTTGCTGAATGTTGAATCATTAAAAAATGCGAATGACATAAAACATTTCGTAAATTGTATGATAAAGTACAAACACAGATTAGATGTCTCGAAGCGTTAGATGTTGTATCGGAATCTTACAGCGCTTTGCTGTGTCCGATGATTTTGAAGTTATTGCCTTCAGAATTAACGCTTGAATTTCATAGAACACAAAATGTTGGCACCGATTATAACATAAAAGATTTAATGTCATTTTTACACGCAGAACTTTCATCTCGCGAACGCACAAGGTCAACGGTTTCGCAACAGCAAAAAGCATCCGATCGGCGACAGTCTTCTCCCCCCCCCCACCTGCAACGAAAAGCGCACATGGTCTCTCAAATAGACATAATAAACCAAAGATTCCGACCGCTACAGTTTTGTTTACAAAATCCGAATGCAGGAAGGAAAATATGAACTGCGTCTTCTGTAATCAATTCCACAAGATTTATGACTGTAGTCTCGTTTCCGGCTTATCATTACAAGAAAAAGGGGACATTTTAAAAAGGAAATGTGCTTGCTATAAATGCCTAAAACCACACCATTTGGCGCGAAACTGCAGAACAAAAATAACTTGTTCTATTTGTAAAAAACAACATGCAACTATTATGTGTAATAAACAAAATCCTTCTGTCGAGGTTTCGGAAATTAAAAAAGACGAAGAGATAGAAAATAAAGTACTTTCAAATCAAGCAGGATGTTCAGAAGTATATTTGCGAACTTTAGTTGTTCGCATATATGGAAGAGGGAATAACCAATTTGTTCGAGCGATAATTGACACCGGAAGTCAAAACTCATACATAAGCAGGTATGCAGCAGAAAGGTTACAATTAAGAAGCTTACGTGAACAAAGTGTAACCCACGGACTTTTCGGTGGCATAGAAGTTTCGGAAAAACATAAACGTTATAGAATAAAATTGGGTAGCGTAGATAAACGGTATAATTGCGAAATCAATGTATTAGATGAAAGAAAAATATGTTCTTCGGTCCCTAAAATAAAAAATATACACTGGATTAGGGAACTTAGAAGAAGAGGAATTTACGTCAGTGATGTTTTTGAAAATGGAAATTGCAGATTATTCCAGGAGAACGCCCAAGAGATTCATTTGTTGTTAGGGGCAGATGTTGCTGCAAATTTATTTACAGGTAAAATCGAAGTTCTTCCTTGGGGAAGATTAGTTTCTATAAGTACAAGACTTGGGTGGACAGTCATGGGGAAAGCGAACACTGACAATTATGAAATAGAAAATTCCTTTTCCACGCTGTCAGAACTGTGGAGGCTTGATGTTATCGGAATAACAGATCCAGTTACAAAGAAGGCTAGAGAGGAAAGGGATTTGCAAACAAAATTGCAGTTCGAAAATTCTGTATCTCTAAACGAAGATGGGCGTTATGAAGTCGCACTTCCGTGGGCGGAGAAATCATGTACCACTCTCCACCCACAAACTTTTATCTCAAAATTTATTTTCTTTATACAATGCAGTTTTTAATGACTGGTGTAACTTAGGAGTGATTGAAGAAGTTAAAGAAAATATAGCGGTTGACTATAGACATTATTTGCCACATAGACTGGTGATCAAAGAAAATAGCTCTACACCAATTCGACCGGTGTTTGATGCGTCTGCGAGGAAACAATCGTCTCCTTCTCTAAATCAGTGTTTGGAGTGTGGACCAAATTTGATAGAACTAATTCCTTCTCTTTTGTTGAGATTTGTAACGAAAATATGAGTCTTCTCGGTATTCGTTACTGGAGGATCGATGAGGGTTCAGCTCACTTCGGTTTGGGTACGAGGACAGTAGTATCTGGTTGTATTTGCGAAATGGTGACATGCGCTCCTCGTGTCCATGAATGGCCTGCTCCTCAGACACTTCCGTACTTGACATGTTTTCTGATATTCAAAATCTTACTCCGTACAGATAAAATCAAACACGTGGTGACGTGGCAGAGTTCCTTCAGTGCGCAAAATCGTTAGCTGCGTATTTCGGTACTCCAAATTGTTACTAGGGTACTTTGGTACTCCAAATCGTTACTTGGGTACTCGGTACTTGAAATCGGTTTTCGGTACTTTTCAAAGTAACGGGTACAAGAAAGTACCGAAGTTGCCCATCACTAATTAGTTAATAGGAAGTTCTGCAGCATTCACACATTCTGTGATGCCAGTAGTAATGCGTATGCTGCTGCAGTTTTCTTGAAAACTGTGACGAATTCTGGAGTTGAAGTTGGCATCGAGGTCTAGAGTAGCTCCCGTGAAATCTATTATGATCCCTCGTCTGGAATTGATAGCTGCCAGACTATGCTCTTCTGTTTTAAATGGTTTACAATGGCAAAATGTGGAAACGCATTTTTGGACGGATTCTACAACAGTTTTGCCGTGGATTCAAAGGAAAGAGATTGTCTGGGCTGCCTTTGTGGAATACAGATTCAGGGAGATTAGGAAACTGACGGATCCAAAAACGTGGAAACATATTGCTGGAACAAAAAAATCCAGCTGACCGCCCATCAAGAGGTTGCACCGCCAAACAACTTTTAGTAGTTAGATGGTGGGAGGGCCCCGATTGGCTGAAGAAAAATCAGGAAGAATGGCCTAGACAAAGGGAAATACCGGACATGGAAATAGTAAATTCAAAAAAAAAAAAAAAAAAAAAAAAAAAAGGAAATCAGTCATTTCTGCCCTAAATACGCAAAGAGTAGAACATTTTTTTGAGAAATATTCATCTTACCATAAAATGTTAAGAATAACTGCTTGGATATGCAGATTTATCAACAACTGCAGAAGACCAGATTCTAAACAATCAGAACTCACTGTCCCTGAGAGAGAAACCGTAGAAAAGAAAATATGCAAGATAATACAGATAGAAGCATTTGCCAAAGAACTTAAAGTTAGAAACCTTTGTACCTTTTTTGACTCAGATGGCCTTATTCGGTTAAAGACCAAGATTACTAGAAGACAGGAAGAAGAAAATTTTCTCTGTCCAATTGTATTGCCCTCAAATCATGACTTTAGTTCATAGGTTAATTTTAGATTACCATTTGCAACTATCCCACGCTAGTGTGCAATTCGTACTAGCCAATATTCGACAGAAATTCTGGGTCCTGAGAGGAAGTAAAACAGTACGTAAAGTTCTTACGAAGTGTGTTCGTTGTAGAAGATATAGCGCAAAGAATATAGACTGTTTCAGCACCTCTTCCTGAAGATCGAGTTCGAGATGCTCTGGTGTTTGAAGTGACCGGAGTTGATGTAGCCGGTCTTCATTTAAGGAAAGAAAAAGGCATGGATCTTGCGCGATAGACTGCGCAAGTAAAGAGCAATACATCTTGAGCTGATAGAAAGTTTATCAACAAATGCATTCATCTTGGGATTAAGGAGATTTATTGCCAGAAGTTGTCCAAGTATTATTTACAGCGACAATGGCACTAATTTCGTTGGAACTGAAAATCTGTTAAGATCGATAGGTTGGAAAGGAATAGAATCTCATACAACTTGAGAATACAGTGGAAGTTTAATCCCCCAACTGCTTCATGGTGGGAGAGGTTGGTACAAACATAGATGATGTTGAGAAATGTTCTCGGAAAATCCTGTCTCTTACGAGGAAATGTTGACTATACTTTGTGATATCGAATCGGTGATTAACTCTAGACCCCTTACGTACATTTCAGAAGATCCAAGTAATCTTACAGCACTAACTCCTTCAATGTTTCTACAAGATGTACACGACGTCAGAGTACCAGACTTAGACTACCTGGATACCATGAATCTGACAAAAAGATAGAAGTTCTTGCAGAACATTTTCAGAAAAGATTTAGTGATGAATATTTAGCTATCCTAGTGCTAAAACCACCTAAACGATTTACTCGGACTATCAACAAAAATGACTTGGTGTTTGTCGGCAGCGACAAGAAGAGAATAGATTGGCCAATAGGTCGTGTTGTAGAAATATATCCTGGGAAAGACAACGAAGTATGTGTTGTCAAAGTGAAAACTGCAACGGGTGAACTCCTAAGACCTGTGAAACATATTTATCCTCTCGAACTTGTTCAGTGACTTCACCATTAACAGAAAGAACTCTGCCGACAAGTGTGACAGTGATATGAACTATCAAACTAGATATAGACGTAAAACCTGTTACATATTTTTAAATTGCTATACTAATTTTTGTTTCTTTTCAGTATTTTAGAAATTTAATTGTCCTAACAGTAGTCAATTGGAATGCGTGCAGAAATGAATGTAATGCAGAAAATGTTCAGATGTATAATCCTTCTTTGTAAGTATTAATTTTTAGAGCATTAGTTACTTTTCATATTTGTGAAAGTTGTACTTGAATTTTTGTTTGATTATTGATAAATTTTGTTTTGATTTTACCATCTTAACAAGGTAAAATCAAAAGGTGTGAGGATGCCACATTCTTGCCACTAGATGGCAGGCATCTCTTCCTTTACTTTTGCTGTAATTAAGTTCCGGGAACGAGACTAGATTGGAACCGCTCTGAGGAGCGTAAAGACGAAACTTCAGAGAATTAAAATAATTATTACCTACCTTGTAAATAGTGCCTTATTTCAATAAATAAGTAAAAGACAAGATGGCCTGTTAATTCTAATAGAAACTCTTACTGGAAAACGTGATTATTAGAAGCCTGGTGTCGAGAACACCGAAGATGAAGCAGGTAAGGAATTTTACATTAATTTTATTGTAAATAGAAGAACCTGATGCAACAGCATAGTAGCCTTTGAAATCTTATCGTTAGTGAAATTTCTGTAAATATCATAGGCCAAGGCCTAATTCATTAGACAACAGGTCGTAAACGTAACATGTCGGGTAACAATGTTAGACTACACAATCTATGTCTTTCTCCCAAAAATTACAAACCATATCTCGTTTATGGTTAGTTACTCTCAGTAAACTTTAGAATTTCTCATTATGCATGGAATATTTTGACAAAATATTAATTACAATAAACAGGTCAACTTAAAAAATGACAAGGTGAGAATGATTTTGTGAAGTGTGCTACCAATAAAATTTGAAAAACCTGGGTAGAATTAATGGCAAAAAAACTGTACCAGAAGTTTGCACTGGTTTACATGCTTGAATGTGTTTCAATACAACACATTGCAAAATGCATGAATAATATTCAAGCTTACATGTCATAAAATTATTTTTGTATGTTCTATATTACATTAGTTTCTTCACACCATTTTTAGTAATAATGAAAATTTACTCAAATTGTTTCTAGGAATCTTGGCCTTGCCGGTCATGGGGTGACCGAATAGCATACAAGTTAAATAATTTAATTACAGCATTAACTTCTACATTTTTAAAATCACTATCAATATTTTTCATTAGGATTATCCTATATTACTCTTCTCAAAATTTTTTAAAGCACATTAAGTAACAAAATTATAAACTAGTTATTTGAAACTAATGAGGAAGAATGTTGGAGCTACTACCACCTCTGAATTAATTACTGCTTTGTGCTCCTTCCTGAAATTCCATGTTTCCCTGCTAATAGACCAATGCGAACGTAGATTTGAGACATCTCAGTGACTAAGAACTGTGGAATGCTTTTCTTTGAAACTCAAATTGTTTTGGGATAATGTTACTCTCCCATTTTTTTCAGTATATCATACTCAACAACTTTACGCAGTCCTGAGAGCAAATTAATTAGTCTACAGGAGATTGCCAATTCACTCTTGAAGTCTTCAATAACAGCATCTAACTCAACCCTAATGTACTGGGGGTTTAGAGTAATATAAATTGTTAAAAACTTTTTATACGGGTGATTCTCAACTGGTTGTACGCAAGAGAAAAATAGGTGGTATGCAAAGTATTTTAAACTACTAAATTAAAAAATCTTGTGAAGAAAAAGAACAATTGATGCACATTTCTTATGATTAAAATCTAAATGAAGATTTCAAAAATAGCACACTTTACTTAGCTGAACCAAAAAAAGTATTTAAAGGCGTTTCAAATAAAGCTATTAAATTTTTACCACCTTTTAGCACAACCTATTTGTGTGAACAGGGATTTTCTTCCATGCTATGTTTGAAAATTAATATAGAACAAAATTAAAAGTGGATCCTAATTGATGGTTAAAACTAAATGAAATAAGACCAGACAGACAAAGAAATTGATCTCTTATACAGGCCCAAATTTCAGAAATAAATTATTATAACTTAAATTTTAATAGTAAAAATAATTTTTAATCTAATATTTTTTATGCATTCAATTTTAATATAAATAAAGCAAATTAGTTGTGCAAATGACAAAATATTTCTATTGAGAAATTGAAAAATAATCACTGCAAAATGTACTAGTGATACTAAGGTTTTTTTTTCAATTTTTGTTTAGATGATACGCGTTAGTCAAGCGGTTGAAAACCGCTGCTTTATACCAATCAATAATAAAAGCTGTATCACTGGATGTTATGGCAAATAACTATGACCCAAGGGTATTCACAAAGACTTTCCACATGTGTGCCTTGATCTCCCCACAGCAAAACAGAAATCAATATCACATGGTGACTGTTGAACAATCCTAAAACCGGCCACAATGAATTACATTTCCTAAGTATGTATTATTTATGCAGCACTACTTCCAGTGAAGTGCAGTAAAATCTTCACCTAATATAATTTGATTGTTACACTGTGCAAGCAACTATAAGTCCAACTTGATACTTTGGTGTGATCTTTGATATAAATGGACATGAGCAGAAATAACAGTGACTGGTTGTCATACCCATGGAATGATGGAAATAGCTAGGGCCTTAATGTCTGAAAGCTGCAGAAATGTAACTGGACAGCTTATGAAGCGAAAGCTTCCTCCTTTACCGAGTGTGGTATTCAATCAACTCTGTATACTTTGGAGTTATGAATGCTAAATTTGGCCATTAAGCCTAAAACTTCCCAGATTCATAATTCTTTGCAGAAGAGGGCATTTGCATTCCAAGTTACAATTCTAAGATTGTTATGAGACATTCATTTAGTCTGTTAATTTGTTCCCAGAGGAGATAAAATAAGTTCTTTTTAAATAAATATTTTCAGTTTGCTGCATGGGGAAAAACTCATTTCCTCAGTTATATTAAAATTAAAAACAATTCCTCTTGCAAATACTGTTAGTGACTTGTCAGACTAGCAGCCATTAAGCAAGTGTTGAGGAATAAAATAATTTCAATTGATAAATTTATAAGCATGCAAAACATGTCTATAAATTTGAAATTATGAAAAAGAAATTTTACCTTTTTCTAACTCGGTTGTTAGGAAAATCCTTCAATTTTTCTAAAAATACAGTTCTTTGGTGAATCACTAATTTAGATTCAAAAATTTAAAACAGAATGAATATTCCTCAGATTTAATCAGTGCAATATGTCCAGATACAATATTATTAATGAAATAATGTGTTTTACATGGGTAAAGGAAATTTTCTTCTGAAACACAAATTTGGTGCAATTTATTATATCTTATTAAAGCTGAGTTTTCCTCTTTGTCTCTACATTCCATATGGTAATGTATTAAACCTGTAATGCTAAGTGAAGCAAGATTTGAAGCAACAATGAAAAAAAGCTTTTATGATGTTAATAGTTCTTTTTGCCATGATCAGTAAGTTAAGTTATGAGTTTCAGTGTGTTATTAGCATCTATTTTACAATGCGAAAATTTTGTTGCGATCAACAAATATGGCAAATAACTATGGAGGATAGTTTAAAGGTTGTGTTTTTAATTTGAAAAAATACAAAACAATTTTAAAAGACTGATTTATTGTACAAAATACAAATATATCTTGGTCCCTCAGTCGAAAAGACCTGAAAGAAATAAGAAAACTCATTGTATTCAAAATAAGCAATGACAAGTATTTATTTAAAAATTTCTTAATAACTAGAACTTCTATTTCTCATAAGTTTAGGATTCAGTTTTAGTTTAATTACATTCAACTTAAACAATGAAATGTACTTAATATTAAACTAAAAAAACTATTTTTTGGGAGGATACTTCAAATTAGAAAACAAGAAAAGCTCATTTTTTTTTGCATATAATTTTTAGTCTTCAATCTAACACTTTTTTTAAATACTAATTTGGAGATAACCCAAGAAATTTGCCAACTGGAAAGAAACAGGCAAATATTGTTCTGAAGATTCCTACCAAAGGCAAAACAGTATCTCTTTATGCTCGTTTGACAATTTAAAACAGTTTGAAAATTTAATATCAGACACTAATTTTAAAATATTAAAATAGGGTATGTTCACACTACACAACGAACTGAATTTATGGCCTCAAAATTTCACTTATGGGGTAACTGAGCTATTAAACTAGTTACAGCATCATTTTAATGCAAAATACTGACATCAAAATTTATTTGTACAATAAACTAAAATTGGTTTGGAGCTTATTTCCTTCACTTTTGTGGTTTTTCTTTTTAAATATTTTAAACCAATGAAAAAACCTGAGAAAAATTTTGTCAAAATGTTTTTAAACACATTGAAAACAAAATTAGTAATTAATAAAGCATGTACTCATTTAGAAAAAATTGGTGATATTCCATCTATAAATTAAAAGTTAAATAGTACAAAATAAATTTACATACATTAATTAAGTCTTCATAGAATACTCACCAAATATCTAATATATTAACTACAGTTCAAATAAAAATTAATCAGAAAAATTATTACAAACTTCTTTTCTGTCTAACATTTACTGTAATTTCATCTAAATTTATACTTGGAAAACATATATTTTCATATAAATTAAAAATCAGACTTAATTATTAGCAGCATTAAATTTAAAATGAGCAATGTTTTATCTATTTATAACCATTTTTACTTTCATTTAGCAAAATAAACATTAACAGACAAACTATTTAGCATAATAATCTGGCATAACAACATTTCCACTAAACAGATGCATCATCAACTAGAAAGTAGCCATATTTATTTCACATGACAAAATCATTACAACTTAACAAGATACACCGGCTTGAAAATAGAAAACTGCTTTATCTGTATTTTAAAATAACGTTAACAAAATCATCAGAAGACTCAAACATTTTACATAAACAGCAACAACTCATAGCTTAAGTGAAAAGCTTTGTATTAAAAATATTCCTATGTTATTTCTGCAAGACTTTTTAATTACCACTTTTGTGAAAATTATTTCAGTTAAAAATATATTTCAATACAAATACTTTCTGGAAAAATTCAAAAGAAATCATCCCATAACTTAATTGCTGGTGTTGCAAAAATGACAAGCCATGAAAACTTGAAGAACGAGCCAAAAATTAGATTTTGTATTCTATGCATAATTTTTAATTTAAAAGCATAAAAACATGAACTTTGAGTCCTTAAAAGCCTTTTTGTAATTGAAGTATATTTCTATGACCAATAGCTGCAAAAATTAAGGCCGGGTAAGGGCACTTGTGGGTATAATGTATAATAAAATTATTAAACTGACAGCTGGAATTATATCATGCAAATGAAGTAATTCTTGTGCAACAATATCTATGGGAAAATATATTACCAAAACCCATGTCATCATCTGATTGATCAGATTCTTCTTTTTCTTCCTTCTTAGCTTCTTTCTTTTCTCCTCCAGATGCCTCTGGAGCAGCACCACCAGATGCAGGTGCAGCTGCTGGTGCAGCACCAACTCCTGATCCTACATTTGTAATCAGCTGCTTTATATCAATTCCTTCCAACGCTCGAGAAAAAAGACCTGCAAGTTATAGATGTTTTGCTTGAGTATGAAATCTTTATTATGAATTTAAAACATAGTAATAAATTAATAGTAACAGATTTCAAAGAATAATACCTGGCCAATACGATTCAACATCTACATTTGCAGCCTTTAAAATTGTGCTAATTTTTTCAGGCTGAAAATAAAGGAAAGAATTAGCACAGAAAATTATGAAATATATTAAATTATCTACTATACTGAATATTCTGCTGAATTCTATTAAATTCATAATTCAAATACTTGACTGCCAAAATACTCATCAGACTCATTAAATCAGTCAATGCCATCACAGTTTTATCAGCTGATTCAGAAGTCATCATCTGTACTTGAAATCTAATGCTTGTAGTATCGAATACAAAATTCAAAGAATATTTTCGTCAAGAACATAATATTGTTGCGTGCATACGGGTTCGTTACGAAATGAATGCACAAGTCCGATGAAAAATGAACAAAAATGTATTATTATCACAAGAAATATGCTTAAATTTCCTCAAATTATCGTGCAGTATTACAATATCTCACAGTAGTTATCTTAACTACTCAAATGTTCAACAGAACTTTACCGAAAATCCACCGACCTGAAATCCGCGTTGCCTCTCAAAATGTAAGCATTCAGTCTATAGGTTCCAGAAACCGCAACATTGAGTATGAAATATCAAAGAAAAAATACTTACCGAATAATGACATGTTAATTACCAAATAATAATGAGTCAAAACGGAAATACCAAATTATTGATATAAAAAAGTTAAAAAAATAAGATAATAAATGAGAAGTTTTCCCCCTCTAATTTGCATCGAGGTAAAAAAGCAGACGATTCACTCCACTCTTTGTTCAAGTTCACGATGTATTTTCTGAGCTTTGTTATTTCATTTCACGAGACTGTTTAGTACTGCCTTTTTTTAATCCGGATGTTTTGTGGATAAATTAACAATATTTTTAATTTCAGCCCTTTTTAATACAATGACAGATGAGAAACGTACTCGTGATTTTACTGCTTGCAACGTTGAAAAACGTAAACACGTCACATTGACGATAACGCAAAAAGTGCAAATTCTGCAAGATGACAACAGGTGCTACTCCTCGATTTATAGAAGAATGGTATGGAATTGCAACACGATTGTGTATGATATACAGAAAAATAAAGATAAGCTGTTGAAATTTTACAGTGATTCTAACACCGGAATTCAAAAGTGGAAATCTTTGCATTAGGCGAAATCGGCAAACCTCGATGCTGTGAACATATAATACAATGAATAATATAATCAATTTATATATGTAATAATAATTTAATTAAATGTATCTAATATGCCTTTTTCATTTTGCACTTTTAGACCAAATATTATGCTTTATCTTTTCTGTCCTGAAATCCACAAAATCCTAAAATCTGCACAACCTCTGGTCCCAAGCTTTGCGGATTTCTGGAATTTTACTGTATATATTTTAAAAATCTGAACTGTAAATATTTTTCTTAGTATTGTATTTATTCAAGATCTGAATGATTCTGAACTAGCAAGTTGGTGCATGTGTTACAGGAAAGCTGACAAAAAATTATTACAACTTTAAAAGATGACAACAGAGCATTGAAAAAAGATACCAATTTTCATAATACAATGGCTAGTTGGAAGCCAAGTGGTTCGCTACAAGAGGTGCTTGTTGATGAGTACTAAAGGACCACTTTCAGAGATGTATTTATTCAATGCTCCTGCTGTTAGAAATTCCACCATTCCCAAACTGTGTGTAACAATGACTTGCTGCATCAAATGCAGGTCAAAACCACAATTTTAGATATTGCCCCAAAGGGAAAGATGAACACCACCAATGTCAACTGTGGATCAGGCCACGCAGCCAGTTTTAAAGCCCATAAAAAATACTCTAACTAGGTCTAAGAAAACCTTACTGTGTGCAATTTCTCAGGGCAGGATTCTATCTGTGAGCATCAACAGTTAAACAAAGGAGAGGGAAGTTGCCTTCCTATAACGCAGTTACTTTTACTTGCTATAAAAGAACGATTGGCATGTCATTCAACAAATCTAGAAAGCAACAAGCCATGCATTAACTTGACGGGGGGACTTTGATTGTATTTATTCAAAGTCGGGACCCTGTTATACTACACATACCCATAAAGATATGTTTGTATAATTTAGAGACAATATGCCTAACCACAGAATACTGTCTTGCACCGATCTAATTTACTCTCCAGCTTCCAGAGCATACGTAATAGCATACAAAAAGCCTCTCCTTTTCATTTACACTTAATGTTTAGTATTAAATGAACCTTTTATGCTTTGGGTATAATCCTAACAGCAGATAATAATCTCAAAAATTACAAAAGGAGCAATTCAGTCAGCAATTCTTAAAACTAAATGCCCATATATTAGAATGATAGCAGGAAACACTTCAGGTACACTTATAAAGATTAAATGTTTGTGATTTAATTCTACTGAAGTGGGTTTTGGTAAATCTAGATAATATTCTATATAATATGCAATACAAAAACAGCAGTACGTTTATTATTGGATTAAATACAAGTTAATAATAAGAATACTTTTGATGTGAAATTTGAGCTTGACTTTTTTTGATGATTTCATTTATATTTGGTCGTAAAAATGACAATGCTTCTCTCATATTGTCTTCTACATTTAACAGTCTCGATCTTGTTTTTTGTTTTTATGTTGGTTAATGCTGAAAATCCGAATTAACACAAATAAGATATAACAAACCGTAATAATATTTTTAAAGCTTTTTTGGCCATCATGGGATAATCGCATCTAATGTTAATCCAAAACGAATTGATCGATTCTTCAGAATATTTTAAAATTAAATCTCAATTAGAAAGCGAGATCAGATCTTCTTATTCGTTCAAATTTAATTTAAATGTAGAAATATTTGCCACCAAATCGGCTTGGATAACACAATTGTTGAGCTTATTAACGTCTTAAAAAACGAAGTTTGTCAATTTTCATGAGTACCGTATTAAAACCCATTATAAATTGTACTGTATACATTTCTAAAATTTGGCGGCACAGTGGTTGAGAAAAATTGATCTACAGGATCATACACAGTGTGCATGAGCTTTTGCTTTACGAGTTTCATCCATATTTTTCAATTTATTGTGAAAACTTATAAAAAAATGCATGTCATCATCATAGATTTCTTTCAAGATCAACTCATTGTTTCGTTTGGATACGATGTGCTC
Organism: Stegodyphus dumicola; assembly: GCF_044657685.1. Classification (NCBI taxonomy): domain Eukaryota; kingdom Metazoa; phylum Arthropoda; class Arachnida; order Araneae; family Eresidae; genus Stegodyphus; species Stegodyphus dumicola. The sequence continues at coordinate 211,633,548 of NC_140773.1, read as the reverse complement.
CATATAAAAAAAAAAAAAAAAAAATGTTGCATTCGATGTAACAGTGATATCGTCTGCAGAGAGCCACTTCATTAAGCTTTGTTCCGATTGGTCGACACTTATGTTGAAAACTTGGAACCTTATGCCACAAGCCCTAAAAACCAGATTTTGTGACGTAGCACAGACTGGTTGCCTTGGCAACGCAGCTCGTCTTTAACCACTTATGCGGTATAGTACTTTCTTATGTCTTTAAAGACCTAGGATATCATGATTTTGTGCTGGCTCCAGTTCCTCTACTTAATGGCACATGCAAAATTGACAACTACTAACTTTACTTTTAAAAAATAAGGAAGAGTTAAAAAAAATTTAAAAAATTTTTTTACAAGTACTTTATACAAGAATTACAAATTCACATAAAAATTCATTCTAGAAACAAAGTAATAGCATAAATATAGTTATGCTTTTGCCACTTAAGAACCATGCCTGTTTACATTTCAGGAAATTCCTCATATGCTCCTGTATGCAATTTTATTTCTATAAAATAAAATCACATATAGGAACAATTAATAATATAGTAACATATGATAAAATGTTTAGTTAGAAACATTTTAACAAGCTTGTGCCTCTAAGGTAACTTTATTTTGCATTTACAACTTCATATAATTTTTATTTTCCTACTTTGTGCATTATTTTTTAAACTATATCTCTATGAAATTTTGTTAAACTGCATAAATACTGGAAAAATGGCTCATCTGGTCACTCTATATAGTCATTTCCCTACCTCATTTTAAGGAGAAAAGGCTAAAAAATAGTGATTTGTTTGCCCATTAACCAGTACATATAACAATTTTATGGCAATGGCTCAAAGTATTTGAATGGATATATTTTGATATATGGAACATAAGTAACAGAACAAATAAATACAATTTCAGGGATATCAAAATAAGCATTCAAAATTTCATGTCATAAAATAGTTAATTATAAAGATCTAAAAATGTTATTTTGTTTAACTATATTTTGACTTCAACAGTATCTGACCCCTTAGGCTTAGTTCAGATGAAGGTTTTCAGTCATAATGCATAAAAGTCATTAATCCATTCACACCTGTTTAATAAGATTTAAGCGGTAGCAAATCAAGTAAAATATAAATGGCAGATCCAACTGTTGATCAAAAGTCAGCTCGTATTTGCTTTATCGTGATAGGTAGATTATTATAACAAGATAAAATCCTCAAATCAGTTTTTGGAATGTAGCAAGTTGTAGTTAACCAACAATGAAGCTTGGTTTATACCTTATAACCAAAAGCCATCATGTGACCAGAACCTACAGCAGGCTTGTTAACTATAAGGATAATCTACAAACTCAGAAGATGATGCACAAATGTTAAAGACATAACAATTCTTGGTTACATGTAGAGATTAAAATGCTATGGTTAAATACTTTGCAAAACGCAGACCATTAACAAGAGTGTAACAAAATGAGAAAACTTTTAAATGCATAGTGCTCATCAGACTCATTAAATCAGTCAATTCCATCACAGTATATCAGCTGATTTCTAGTCATCATTTGCACAGAATACTGCGGAAAAAGACAGCTTAAGAAATTATAATTCACTTAATATTTCCTTACACTAAAAAGTTAAAAATCTGATAATTTGTAACAATTTTAGTATATAAACCAAGATTTCAAAACACAGGACAGAAAAATTAAACACAACTCAAAATTTACCTGCAAGTCCATGAACAGCTGACTTTTTAATTTGCTAGACACAATGCTTTCAGCTTATACTTAAAAACATGAAAAATTAAAAATTTCAGATTGGAGATCATTTCGGTTAAAGTAGATTCAAAGACGCCCCTTGTATTATCATGCAGTTCTTTCATTTATATTACCCAAGTAGTTAAATGTTATGCAACCCTATTATGATATAATCGATTGTGTGATTGCCATAAATTTTGAATGACGGGAAAAACATTTGTAAGAACTTGTGGTGTGTGTTGTTTAGAAAAGTACATTGCTTGTTTTGTGGTTTAGACGGTAGAACCTATTAAGTCAAGGTATAACAAAGAATATGTAGAAGGAAAACTTCGCAGCAACAGGAGTGGCTCCCTTCGAACGAAAAGGGAAACAGCTGCAGATGTGTGAAATATCTATCGCCAAAGCTCGAAGCTGATGTCGAAGTTCGAACAGGTTCCATGGTCACATTTATCAAGAGTTTAAAAAGCTGTGCGACTCCATTTTTTTCCCCTCCATACTGACAGATATAAAATCAGACATTAAACTGCGATACGGATAATGCAAGTTCAATAGCCAGTGAAAGAGAAACTTCACCTAATTTTCTTATTCATCTTAACATGTGTTCCTCAATTTCTTGCACACATCGCGGATGAAGAAAATATTGGCCAGGTCCGGTGTATCATAGAGGGGAAAATTCTCACCAAATCTCTTAGTGAATTTTCCCTCTTGTTTACATAGACGTTCTTTGGCTAAAAGATACAAATCTAGTCAAGTAATCAAAATACTTAGAAATGCTGCAATAACTGCTAAAACTTATTGCAAACTCTGTAGGTTTTTAATGCATGAATTATAAAAAAATATGACCCCCAAAAGACAAAAAGACAGCAAGTATCTAAAGCCCCGTTCACATGCAACGCTCCTTTGCACAGCTGGCGTTAGCAAGAGGAGAAAAGGTGACATGAAGGAGTTTCGTCTTTTCCCTTTACACCTAAGCCTCTGTGAACAATCCCGTCTCGGAATTGGCAGATTTCTAATACTGTTTACACATTTTTAACGTTGTTAATTTTGTAATCTGTACTTTCGCAACTAGTACCTGAACTTTCGTAATGGTTCCTGAAAAATATATGCTTTTTAATTATTATTACTTTATAAGCTGTTATTTATTTCACTCTTGGAGCTTGTCGCTATGGTTAAAAGATAGTCATGGATTTTTAAACTGCTTCCCGATAAGATATAGAACTCAAACTTTGTACATACATTGTTTGTGGATGTGGTGTCACGCTTTTGATTTTTTGCAAATATTAACAAATAAAGGGAGAATCTCATAACATAGTTTACACCATAACACACTGTGAAGGAAAAAAATTAAATGAAATTTTTAGTGTAATTTTTTTTTAAATATTTTGTGAGAATTTTTGAAACCAGTTCATATTTTTAGACTTTTTGATGCCCAATAATTTTAAAATTTCATATCTAAAAATATATCAGTTACAAACTTTCGACATTTTCACAGCTTTTAAACCAAGCATTTTGCATTTAAAAAAATAAAGGAAATAAATTGGATGATTTTTTTTTTTTACTTTTTTGAAAGATATGCAATAAAGCAGAATGGGAAATATTGGTTCTTCTTGGACATCAATGCAAAATATCGGTTTCAAAGTAATAATCTCATTATACCACACTATTTTTATGACATTATTTATGCTATATAAGTTGTTATTGTTGCCAGTTGTTAGTTCAGCGAGAGATTGGAGATATTTCTGAGTTAACTTTCTCTTAAGATGTGTTTTGCATTCGATTGTGTTTAAAGTTCTTATTAGATTGAAGCATAATTACTGATTATACTTAGTGATATTCTAAACACTTGTACGAGTATTTCTGTGGAAAATTCCAGAACTGTGAAGTGTTTCTGTTGATAAAATTAATTTAATTAAGCTATCATCGAATTTGAGTGCAATGACAATCATTTACGAATTATTATCAATCTATTACAAACCCATACGCACGCAACAATATTATAATTAATCAATGCATTAAAATTGTTTTGAACGTGTTTTACAAAACAAAAACCGGTAAAGAAAATTTCTGCTTGCGTTTTATGAGTTTTTGCAATTTTTCTGGCCGCATACGGTTTTAAAAATTGGTTTGTAATTTATGTTTATATTTACGAATTGAATAAATAGCACTAGGTTTGATTTATATATATGTGTGTATTGAAATTCAGTAATAAAATTTTAAAGATTTGAAATGATTAAATGGCTATTTAGACAGTCTGTATTCTTTAAACTGCAAATGCAAACTGAGAAACCTTTTGCATTTTTTTCAATAAATCCTTTTACTTAAAGTCCTAAAACATATATAGGTATGGACTAATTTTTTTATTATTTTTACTGCTTATTTAAAAATTATATACTTTATAGAAACAAGGATGGGTTTTGCAAAATACTGAAAGGAAGAATTATTTGAAATGAAAATGTACATATCTGTTTTAAAGATTTTAGATAAAAGTGTATTTTTATTTTTTTCTCAGAAACTAATTCATTAATTGCAAAATCATTCCTTGAAGTTATTAAAAACACTCTAATAAATACAATAAAAAACTGGGGGGGGGGAGAGACATTGAAAATTGTAAGAGAAGAAAGACATTTTAATTGTAAAATTTTTCTTCAAAAAATTTAAATTAAAAAAATTACTAGCAAAAACTTTTTTTCAGCTTAAAATTATTTTGTTTCACAAAACCATTTAATAATATTCATAAAAACTAGATGAAAATGCTTAAATTAAAAAAAAAACAAAAACATTAAAAAGATACCGAGTCCCTTGTCGCGTTGAAGCATCAGGTAACCTTGTCTGTATGTCTATAATTTCTGTATCTTGTACAGTTCTATTTAATTTTTGGGGGGATGCTATCTATCAGCGCGATTATTTCGCTGACAATCCAGCAAGCAGTAACTAAAATTAAGTGAACCGCGCAGTATAGTACGGGAATTCTCCCCATTTGCCCTGCTCCCGAGAGGTAAGGAACATTCAACCAAGTTCTACCTCCAATTCGGCGAGGCAGTCAATGCTTGTCCCATGTAAACGGGACACGTTGGAAGAACCGGTTTTCACTACCAGTCGAATCTGCTCTTGTGAACGGGGCTTAAGAGTAATTTGTGATACAGCAACAAGAATTATGCAATCAGGAAAACCATTAAAAACTAATAGGATATATATTTAGCTCATTAGACTCGTTAAATCAGTCAAGACTTTCAGTTCTCATCAAGAAACAACTGATCATCATATGAGCAAACACATTTTAAAAATATATTATTACATTCAGATTTGTGATTAGGTAATTAATTTACTCCTAGATAAGAAAATATCCACAAACTTTTGGCTTATCAAATGTTCATTATGCATATTTAATGAAATAAGTTTCAAATGATGTTCACTTTTTTTTTAATTCGGAGTCAATTTTGTTTGTTAACATTCTGATTTGACTAAAACTTTTTTTCCCAGAACACTTAATATTTATTTAAATAATTCATTTTAATAATTATATGCAACTAATTTTAACCCAACAAAATAAGAAAACGCACATAAAACTGATGCAATTCTAAAACTTAACCTCCAGAATTTTAAAACAAAACCCACAAATAAATATTAAGTATAACTGAATGCTGGAGATTTCTAAGCAGTAAAGATGCTTAGGTGTCTGGTGCAGTTATTTCAAATTAAAATATATGATTTACAGTAGATCCTAACTGATACACGCATAATGGGCACAAATTTTTTTTAAATATTAGAAATGCAAGAATGCTTAAAATAACAATAAAAAGTAATAAAATGGTACTTTCCGATTACCTGCATCTTTAACAAAACATTGCAAACTCACTGTTGGCTTTGAGAACGGTTTGGGTATCTAAGTCTATTCCAAAGATGTGCCTATATTTCAGGTCAACCCAAGTTGAGAACACTGGATATAGTAGAAAGTGTACGTGTCTACCATAGAATATAGTTCTACCATTTCGAGAAGTAATATTTTAAAATTTACGCTGTGATATATGAATACCGTTGAACAAAGAGAACGGGAGGAAAAAATGTGTCAAATGATAGATTACGTTGTGTCCAGCTTTTTGTTTAAAAATTTGCTAAATCGTGTCAATCATTCAACGACCATCAGAAAGACATCCCCCTTTTTTGGCGAAACTGTAAATTCAAGCAACCCCGACCTCACCCCACTCTTGACGAGAAAAGCAATTAGGGCATTCATTCACTGACTGGGAGAAGAGAAAAGCATTTATAGTATTTTGCTTCATCTTCGATATATGCGTATGATTTTCAATCTCGATAAAGCTAGAAAACCTCATAAACCTGAATAAACAGTACCGCTAAGATTATCGTAATGAATGTTTTTGTCAATTACGAGAGGGCATTTTCCTAATAAATATGATAACAATATTGTTACTTGTTATAATCTTTGCAGGATTGAATACCTGAGTTAAAAAACCTTTCCAATGCCACAAGTTAAAAATACAACAGCTGTTTACAAGGCGAAAAAAAGGAAGACCTATAAACAGTTATAACATTATAAATACAAGCTAACAAATCCCTTAGAAAATATAATATGGAACTGTCGCACCAGTAGCCGAGTGGTTAAATCGCTTAATCGTTTGAGCACAAGTAAACGGGCCGTATTCATGGTCGATTTTGGTGGTTTTCCTATGTGTAACGTGAATACGAGCTTGTTTCCTTTAGAAAATCCTCCATGAAATGCAACCCACCGTTTAGTCGGATATCTCTTGCGTGCTTTGCTATATTCAAATCACCTAACCAATACGGCTGTACTGATCAATTAAATTAACTATGGTAGAAGGAACAAGGGTTTCGGTCTAAAGGAAGAGATGGTTTCGTGGGGAATTTATAAGGGTAAAGAACTTTTTTTATACAACACTGAGAGGGATTCCTATGCAGTTCAGAGCTTACAAACAAACTCGCTGCATACTACCAGTACCGGCTTAAGCAACTGTCATTAATGCACTTGACTTACAGATGATTCCATCTAAGGAAAGGAATAACAAGATTTTTTTCATATGATATGCTTGTTGTTTTTATACCTCAAAGAAAATGCATAGTTTTTGCCTAACTTATACACATTTTAAGAATTTAATTTTTTGGTTAATCTTTGGATTATGGTAATTTGCCGATTTTTTGGCGACCAACCCTGCTACTTTTTTTTAACGCCATTTTGTTTTCACGAAGTAGGCTTTTTTTTTTTACTCAAAAATTTTTTACAACAATCTGCTAGCCGAATTACGCTTATGCTAGAACTTTTATGGAACAAAAGTGCTTAATCATGACGAAGATTAGGTGCGAAATTGGGAGAAAGTGCAGAATCGCAAACTGCTTGCCACGTTTTAAAGAATTGCACATACACGGTATCCATGTACATGTCAACCTATTTTCACTTAAAAAAAATATCTCAGAATTGCACAAAAATGGCATTGCGCACATTCTTGACTTTATCCATGAACACTGCTAAAGTCCTAGCTAGTAACCTTTATCGCCTTACCAAAATGTCACCAAACTACCTGTTACCATATTCCAAAGATTAACTTCATTCTCTTCTTCACAACTAAAAGGGGTTAGGTTGTTGTTGGCTTCAACATTAGGCATGAGTTTTCTCCATCATTTTATGAGGGTTGATGGTTTCACCGAGTACCATGCAGATGCAATATTGTAGATGCTGTCCAAGATTGTGTAGTGTTTCCAAAACTCTTTCAGATCATAACCTTCTTCAATTTTTGTCATTAGCAGCTTGGTTCGGTATGTTCTCTTCATTGTTACAATGACTCCTTGGTCCATGGGTTGGATTAGCTCAGTAACATTTGGGTAGAGAAAATTTGTCCATCAGAAGACTTTAGCACGCTTGTTGCTGGATGAGAAGATGCATTGTTGATCAATAGCACAGCTTTTTCAGGCAGGTTTTACAATTTAAGATGTTAACGCACTTGAAAAACAAAGATTTTTTCAAACCATTCTTGAAAAATGTTTCTGTTCATCTGTCCTTATTTTTAGTTAAAGTAATCAACGAGCAAATTTTCTATCCTTGTGGCTTTGAAAGATTTTTTTTTTTTTTTTGACTTTTCAATGACAACAAGTCTAAGTTTATGTCCACCGGTAGCGTTACTGCAAGAAATGATAGTAATCCTTTCCCTGCTGCTTTTATGACCCGCCGCTTTACTTTCACTTTCAAATGATAAAATGCAAGTGGGAAGACATTTCCACAAAAGTCCCGAATCGTCGGCATTATAAATTTGTTGAAAAGATAGCTCTTTTAAAACAAATTCTTCAAATTCATGGTGGAAATCATTGGCTGCTTGTTGTTCACCACTAAGTTTGTCCCCATAAAGTCCAATTTCTCGAATTCTATGTCGCTGCTTAAAACAAGTCAACCAGCCAGAAGACGCATCAACATTTTTTTCATACTTTTTTAGTTCTTATGAATGTTTGCACTTTGTTGTAACTAATAAACAACATTTCTAATGTTACAATTTTAATTGATTAGTGGAATTAATTGGTACAGGATTGCCCCTCAAACAGGAAAATGAAATTCCCTGACTTTTCCAGGTGTGTTTCAAGAAAATTCCTGTCTATCCGCATAATGCACGTTGGCTGTGCTAGGAGGTAAATTAATTATGGTATTACTTGTATTGTGTAGCAAATTCACTTAATTATTCAATAAATCCCAGAGGACATTTATTCTTAATTATTCTTGGTATACTTTATTTGATAATTTTGTTTACTTTTCCACTTAAACTTAATAAAATTTAAGATATATACATTGGATAACAAATGTATGTTTTATTTAATTATTACTCATGATCACCACCAGTTCAACATGAGGCTAATCCGGTCCTTATCAATCACAATGCAATGCTAAATAGTTAGGTTAGATTTTAGGTAAATTTAATTTGTGTGAGGTATGTTCTTAAAAGGCACCTTAACACTTGAAAACACAAATAAAATTATAATAATTGTTTTCTCAACTGAAGATTAAGATTAGAATCTTCCCAATCTGAAATAAAATTAGGCTTTTTTTTTTTTGCACATTCTGCAGCTTAAGCAACACTAAAAGAAAGAAATCTATTTTAATAAATTGAGGTATTTTATATTTATTTCGCAGCATACATAAGGAAAAAATATGTGCATTAAATTTAGTAATGGTATGTCATTATACTGCTAGAATTAATTTCAGGATTATGCCAGAGAAAATTTCCTGAAATTTGGAAATATTATTTACTAATAATAAATAAATTTAGAGGGAAGAAGCAACATTAAATTATACGAATAACATAAAAATAGAATTAGAATACTCAACGATATTTTAGCTTAGCGACTATAGTTATATTACATGGTTAGCCTAGATGACTGATTACTATTTTTTTATTTTACTGCAAAATGGCAAGGTATTTATTAAAAAGGAAAAAAAAAAAAAGGTTTAAAAAGATTTTGCGGTAAAATTCTAGTATACGGTAAGGCTTTGGCACAATTTTGAAAATTGTCGCCAAGACCAAAATGACCTGTTTACTGCGCATCGTCATGTCGCCAAATCCCATTGTACCATACATGCAGATTATTCTAACCAAAGAACGTCTATGTAAAGAAGAAAAGGTTCCATACAAGTAAAATGCTATTACGCCGTTAGAATGCGGAAGGAAAATTTGCCAAGGGATTTGACGACGGAACCTGGCGGCCAGAATTTCCCTCTCCGCGATGTGTACAGGAAATTGAGAAACACGTGTTAAGAAGAAACGTTCTTTGACAAAAAGAAAGCTACGAAGATTCTTTTTTAAATTATTGCGAAAAATCCAAGAAGAAACGTTTTATCAAAGGATGTTTCTTCTTGGATTCTTCGCAATAATTTTAGAAACGGATTTTCGTAGTTTTTTTCCCCCACTGAAAAAAACTAATATATGAATTAATTTACTTGCGCCAAAAAATATTTTCTTTTCCTTTTAGAGTTTAACCACTTGCGCTAAGACTAAACTTCATGGTTGCGGTGCCGTGCGCTACAATATAACAAGCGGTAAAGTGTCTCATTTACGCCGCTCCGCATCTGCGAGTGCAATCCAGAGCTGTAACTCGAGAAATAAACAATCTCGTTGTTAGGCGACGTGTGCACCACGTTATTTTCATTTTTGCGATAAATGCGTATCGACGTGGTGTTCACGTCGCTCGCGGTTCGAGACAAAAGCATCTCGACGTGTGTGGCACGTCTTTTTTGCACAAGTGGTTAAAGAAAATTTAAAAGATATTCATTTTATGAACTCTTGATAACGTGACCTTCGAACTTCGACACCGGTTTCGAGCTTTGGCAACAGATATGTCACTGATGCACAGCTGTTTCCCTCTATGATGGAACGGAGCCACGCCTGTAGCAGAGAGGTTTTCGTTCTTTACAATACCTATTCTTTGATTCTAACCTCCATGGTACCGTATACTAGGATTAAACCCATTTTGTTTTATACGAGAACAGGTACTTGTAGCATGGCAACCCTGTTGGTATATGATTAATTAATTGGCATAAGATCTTTTGATTCTTAATTTTTAAGTTTGTTTCACAATTTTAAAGCTTTACTATTTTTCTAATATCTTGAAATTTTTAATGGTAAACTCTTTAGTAGACCGCAATTTGAAGATCTCAATTTCCAGCCTTTTTAATTTTAACACGTGAGGATGCAAGCTGTATTATGCAACACGAGAACGCGCATGGGGTGTCAACACACCCCAAGCAATTAAATGACGTACATATTATAACAATCCAGTAAAAGAATGCATTCTATATTGATTGCAACATTTATTATTTAAAATAGCTTAAAATAATGCTAATTCTAAAATTAATAAGAAATAGATATTTTTCCCGAAGTCTCGGAATCATTGATTTCTATGAGAATTTTTTTTTGTGAATGCAATTATAATCCAAATTATGCAGAATTATTACATGAATAACAAGTTATATAATAATTATTGAAGTCAAATAGGCCCAAGAAGCATTAGATATTTTGCAATATATACATGAAGTATCCATTTCACAGTGTTCTTGACATTTTTTTTTACACTTCACACATAGTTTTTGATTTTTTTTTCTTTTTCCCTTTAGCACATGTAACATCTCCTGTATTATACATATTTTTCTTTTTTTTTTTTGTGGTTCATCAAATCATTTTCTGTAAGAAACTGGCCAATTCATGACTGGTATACCAATTGTCTGTGGTAAAGTTTCTTCCAGATTTGTATAATAGAGCTAAGATGCACTTTACTATTTCACTAGAACTGCTGACTTTCTTATACGGCCCATCTAAAATGCATGAATTTCCATGTTGAAAGCATAGAAGGTTCTAGAATCAACCATAGCAAATATATTTATACCATACCTTGCAGGTTTCTTATGTACATACTGCCGAAAGGAGCATCGTCCTCGAAAAGGTTCTAGCTTTTTGTTTAAAGTCACGTATTCCCCTACATGATATAATTTCTGTTAATTCTTCACAAAATTTTCAAATAAATCTCTTATTGGAGCTAATTTTTATCCTTCCCTATAAAATAGTTTAATCACAAAAAATGTCTTCTAAAGAGTCACACTGTTCTTCTGATTGACACATGATCACTAAATATACCTTCATTATCTGAATCTTCTATAGGATTTTTATCCAACGAAACCCCCTCTACGAATCTGGAGATTGCCAGAGAATTTTTTTGAGCGTCTTCCAGGGCTAAACAGTAATCAGAAAGATAGGATAAAACATACTGTAGGAGGGTTATTTTTTTAGACTGACTGGAAATGCATGTTTCTTAGGAGACAGTACAGGATATAATTTTCATAATGTCTGCTATAAAATATTGTCAGTTTTTTAAACAACCGCAAATTAGTCTTTAAAAAATAAAACGTTTACCCTCGTTCACTGCTTTCATAGCAACAAGCTCTTAAAAATTAAGAGAAAATTGCTTACTACAAGATTTTTCCAAATTCATATATTTTACTTTTAACTAAGTGAACCGTCTTGGGGAAAAAATTTGACCCAAACTGCAAGGAATACATTGTTGGCTCTTCCGATTTCAAGTTTTAAAGATCATGAAATTAGTAAAGTCAAAAGTCGTTAATTCGGACTGCCATAATCCGGACCTGAAAGCTACAAACATTCTGCGCATGCGTCGAGTTGAGAAAACGTTTCAGTTAATGTTGCAGATTACGTTGTTTCTTAATCTTCGAATTGAATCCGGCTTATTATTTTTTGCAGATTGTTAGAGTAATTTTATAAAAATAAGCTTGAACTTTTGATTATGTCAAATAGAATTTCCGATATATATTTACTAATATGTAAAGGATCTACAAAGCAAAAGTATCCTTCGAAGTTCATTAAACAAAAAGTGGAATTCCTGCAAAAACTGGATAAAGGCATATCCTTCGTTTCTCTAACCATTCCGAAATCTGTTTATCAATTTCACTTTGCTCAGCGGTGGGGGGAATGCCGCGACGCACAATGAATTGGCAGTTGATCTGTCAGCACTATCCTTATCTTCAGGGCAGATGTTTTTATTCTATTTGGCTTATAATTCCTTACTAAATATATTTAATCTCGATGTACTCAGACTTTGATATGATTTAAATCAAATTCCTCATCATTATAATTTGCTTCTGATAGTGAAGAAAGGTGACACAGGGGTTATTGAAAACGAAAAAATTTCGATTGATAAATTAGTCAGTATTCTCGACACAGCAATTATAGGACTTGAACAGCGGAACTTTGTAACTGAAGAAGAAATTATGTCTGTTAATAGAATTAATGAGAAAGTATTATCACATAAAACGAAGCAACTTAAAACAACTTACATTGAAAGAAATGTTTAATAAAGTAAACAAATAAATATTAAGCTTCTTTTTTTTCCCGATAATCCGGAATCGCCGAAGTCCCGACGAGTCCGGATTAACAACTTTTGACTGAATTTGTCACATTTAGATAATAGTGAAATATTTCACATAAATTAAGACAATAACATGCCCTACATTTTACACTATGATGAACTATCAATTTCAGCTGCAGCTTCACTGCATAAAAAGATTGTTATTTAAATATGCTGGATTTGGCAAGAATTCGTCAAATGTTTAGAAAATTGGAAGAATTGAATCTCTGTGGCAGTTTGCTGCGTATGGATAACTTGAAGAACAGGGTGAAAAGCTGTGAAAAGGTCGTTCTAGCCTTGTAAGTATTCTCCAGTTAGCTTGTCGTGAAGTATAGTGCCACCTACTTTTCTACAGTCATTAACAGATAAAACATATACCTTTTTTTTGGAAAATCTTAATTTTTTGGCATACTGTAACTTTCTATGTGTACACAATGATCAGTTTCATTCAAGAAACACAAAATTGCAAAAATTCAACACTGCACGCTAAACACGATAACCATAGAATAGCTGAAATTAAAAGGTTACATTGGAATTCAATTACAATTCATCCTGACTAAAACAAAATATTTAATGCAGACATACTAATAAATGGCTACTGAATTTTAAAAGTGCGAATCCACAAGTCCTCAAACACATGTGCTACACACACACACCTTTTGGCAACATGGTGCTTTGCCCCATCCATACTTTTTCATGCCTTTTTGAAGGATGTGTCGATAATCAGAAAGCACCAACAAAAAGGGTTTTTAAATGGCAATTTATGTTTTCCTTCCAAAATAAATCTTAAGTGATCAATGTGCATCCAACACACAAATATGAATACTTTATATCATAAAACTCTCAATTTGTTCTGTTGAGAATTTTGTGCCACTCCTTCAGGAGCATACGCTTTAAGTTCATCTTTACACAAAACTTTGTCAAGGTTCATAGCCACATTTTAGTTAAAAAAATAAGAACCTATAAGCACTTTTCAGAAAAAAAATAAGCACCTGTTTAATTGCATTATACACAACTGCATAACCTTAAAAATTATACTCGTAATTTAAAATATGAAAAATGCAGTATTTATTAAGAGAGAATAAGCATTACCTCAATCATGGAAAATAATTACTTTTTTTAAAATCTTAAATAACAGTTCAATTTACAGAACTAGTTCACAAATTCAACTGTTGAACACTGTAATTCTTCCCTACATGAAAGGAAAGGAAAAAAAAAAAAAAAAAAACTATGCAGAACTAAACTATATTACAAGATTTAATGATGAAATTTCAGTTCAAAATAGAGGAAATAAATAATAATAAGGCACATTTACTCTATTCGCTTGGAACTTACGAGGGCTATCCAGAAAGTAGATTACGTTTTGGAATAAAAAAATAAACAAAGTATAGGAAACAAATTTTATTATATACAGATGAAAGCCACACTCAAATACTACTTTTCTACATAGTCACCATACAAATTAAGGCATTTATCGTAGCGATGTACGAGCTTGGAAATTCCTTCGTCGAAAAATTCGGCCGCCTGCGCCTTCAACCACTTCGTTACCTCTTCTTGCCTTCCATCTTGCACAAAACTTGTGGTAACCAAGCTTTTCGCTGATGATTTCGTGCAACAAACTTCGCGAAATTTGTGGAAAACTCAAAGAAAGTTCCGTTATTGTGAAATTTCGATTTTCACGGACTTTAGCATCGACTTTTTCGAGAAGTTCGGCGGTCACTATGCTGGGTCTCCCACTTCGATCTTCGTCGTGAACATTGGTTCGGCCATTTTGAAATCTTATGACCCACTGACGCACTCCACCTTCAGTGATAATGTTGTCCCCATACACTTCACGAAGCTGCCGATAGATTTCTATCGGTTTACAGTTTTTTGCAGTCAGAAACCTTATTACTGAGCGCACCTCGCAGCTCGCGGGATTTTCAATTAACGCAGACATTTCAAACCGTCACAGTATCTGAACGGAGCACAGCACGAACCTCTCACTAGCACGGCTAGATGCAGACTGAGCTGCGCAACGCTCTGACCCCAAGATGGCCGCGCTAGCCCCGCCCCTAGCGGACACAGACGGAAACGTAATCTACTTCCTGGATGGCCCTCGTAATAATAAATACAATTTATTTTTCCACTCTTATTGATATTTAACTAATTTAAATCTAAATTCTGAACATTTTCTAAATTTTCTTCGTATATCAGTTTTCCCTTAACAGATATTGCAAGCAAAGTAATTTAAATAAAAAAGAGGAACATTTCTGAAATCAGAAGACAGAAATTTGCTTCATGCAGTCATCCTTTAACAGTAAAAGCTTAACTACCCGCATACTTGAAAATTGGCGAATATTCGGACAGCGGAGCGTAACTTGAAAAAGAGGAGCGGAGGGGGATAGACTGAAGCCGTTCTTTAGATTTTTCCGCTAAATAAATGCTTTTGACATTTCGATATGTGCAAGTTTTGTTAGTTTGTTTCATATAAAAACAAACCAACGGAACAGAAAAATATTCTGCTTTGCAAGCACAGGAAAACTCTTTTAAGTGTTCATAAACAAATCTGGGACCGAACATCAAAATTAATTATTTCTGCAAAATATCGCAAACGTTATTGCGCAATACGTGCACTGTAATTCTTTCCTACATGATATTACGCAATCGGATTCAACAGCTGCCGGTATTGGAAGAATAAAGAACTAGAGAAAGAGACTTACCAATCTGGGATATTTTTCATTCTGATTTTCAACAGACTGCACTAAATTTTCGGAATTAAATCATCCTTCGCTTGGGTTGGTAGACCGCAGAACTTTTAGTCCTATTCAATCCAGATTGGAAAGTGACCAAAAAAAGTCCGTTGCTTGTTTTGCAACGAACTATAAGTTTCAATATTCGAGATTTTGCGGAAAAAGGGGAGAACCTCCCAACATTCGTACTGTATAATGTATTGGCCAAAAAAATGAAATTATTTTGACTATTAAATTACTTTCCCTTTATTTAAGCCATTCCGAATATTATTCCTTAGAAAGCTAATCTGTGTTAAAACACAACCATTTTTGGAAGTTTACTATACTTCAGCAGTTACTGCAACTATGTTATTATAAACATCCATACATATGCTCATAATATAAGCATAACGATCATAATAAACATGAATATGAACTGACCAAGCAGAACAAGAATGCAAATTATTAAGATCTTGATAGAAATTCAAACGTGTGTAGTACTTGGGTGGGAGGAAAAGAATGCCGAATGTACCGGAATTTTCAACTGCTTTTGTAATTCTTTGACCAACAGAACGACGGGCACCTGTCTGTACTCTCCGTGCAGACCAAAGGTTATGTTAATGCAGAAAAGGGGGAAAAGCTATTTCCGGGAGTATGATTCACCATCTGACATTCCATATTAGGAAGAAAAGTTGTTTATTTAGTTTCGACTTTGTTACCGGGAAAAATTGCGCATACATTTAAAAAAAAAAAAAAAAAAGCACTGAAAGCAAAAAATAAGCACTAAAAACAAACAAAAATAAGGGCTTTAAAGAAAAAGTAAGCACCTATAAGGGCCTTTATATTTTATTTTCAAATATAAGGACTTATAAGCACTTATAAGGACTGTTACAAACCCTGTTTGTTTCCCAACTTTTTGGTTAAATTTGTGACATAAATTTTCAATTGAATTTATGTCAGGCGATTCAGGCGGTGTCTTTAACTGGCAAGGAGCGTTATAGAGTAACTATTGCCAGGTAAGGTTTACTGCATCCTTAGGGTCATTGTCCTGTTGTAAACACAAATGATGTCCCTAAGTTTTTGGGCGCTGAATTTCATTTTAAGATGCAATATGTCAATGTATGTATGTGCTGTCACAATACCATCAATGAAGCACAGGTTACCAACTCCATTACAGCCCCAAACTATGCCGCTCCCTCCAACATGTTTCAGTGTCGGTGTTAAATGCCGATTTCCAGTTCGGGGGTCAGCCTTTCTACACACATATTGTTGTCCATCACTCTAAAAAATGTTAAACTTTGATTTGTCAGACAAAATAACTGTTTCAAAATTCACCTGATAACGGTTTACACATTTCTGCACACGGAAATTAAGTAGTTTTAAGGACCATTAATGAAAAAATTAAAGACCTATGATCAAATGGGAACTGAATAAATTCAATTAAAAATATTATCTATGCCAGAATTTCATTTTTTAAATAACCTAAAAATAAAATAATCCCTAAGTAGTATGCATTACTACTAAACAAGAATTAACATAATAAGTTTCAGAATAAAATAAATTTTGTGCAATTTATGAAGTAGCATTAAATATTTTACACTAATAATAGTTGGACATATTTGAAAGAAGATAAGCGACATTTACGTTTTACTAACAGTTAGTTGCTGATTTATGACTTTATGCTGATTTTTTTTATGTTGAATACCAAAAAAAAATTATAAAATTAAAAAACACAAAAAGTTAAAAACCAAAAAATCCCATCCCTAAACTTTCTCGAGCTAATGCGACTCCCTCTAGTGTGCATCATGATAACCATTTATGCAATTTCCCTATTTCTGCTCACTGGTTTTGAACCATAGCCACTCCGTAGTTTATAATCATTGGCATTTATTTTTTATTCCACTCTCTTTAGTCAGCAATACTTATATTTCATAGCATAATTTTTAAAAATAAAATACAATGTCTCGAAGTGATAGAACTATACCCTAGGGTGGGCACATACACTTTCTACTATATTCAGTGCTCTCAACGGCTCTAGTGTAGAATTGGGTGCCCCTTCAATTAGTGACAATTTTTTTTTAAAATTTTGGTGATGAAACCTCACTTCTGGTTACCACGATAGTTTTAGCTTCCTGATTTTATTTAAATTAAAATAGATTGATGTGTACATGGACAAATTTAAGGCAGTGCGCAATGCCTAGTTTGTGCAATTCTAGGATTTTTTTTAAGTGAAAACAGATTGATGTGTACATGGACACAGAGTCTGTGCAATTCTTTGACTTCTCATTTTGGTTTTGTGTAGCGGCCATCTTGAAATTGTGCCTTCCTGGCGCTGATCTTGGTGTCAAAAAAGAATCGCCAAAAGTCAAGGGGCACCCAATTGTAAACTTTTACCCTCTCAACTTAGTTTGATCATTAATAACACATCAAAGCGGGATACTCATTTAATAAACTATGCATGGTTTAGAGATGGTAATATTAAAGACTATCTGCTTTGTAAAATATTTTAGGAGTAAATGCTCAGCTTATTTGAAACCCTTAATAACAGTCATATCTGAAAGTAATTTGAATTGGCCTAAGTACATTGGTGTCAGTACTCATGGATCTAGCTTCATATTTAGCTGCTATGAAGGATTATAGACACATATTAAAAGCTAATCACCAATTGCACTGTGGAGACATTTCATTATTAATAGAGATGTGCTTGTATCATCCGAATCAGTGCAGTGAATGTGGTATATTTTATAAAATCTCGTTCACAGAAAACAAGGTTAAAAAAAAAAAAAAAAAAAAAACGACCGTCCGAGACCATGGTAGCCAAACACTCATCTTTGTCATATTCTAGCAGTGCAAGATGGCTTTTCAGGGTAATGTTTTATTGCATACCTTTGAACTAATGCAAGAATATTTTATTTATCATCATTAATACCTTATTTTATGCTTAAGGAGGAAGAATGTAAAGATGCAGAAAATTTTGCTGATGCCGATGTCTTAAAACTGGCACATTTACGAAACTTTTCCGAAAAGCTATCTTAGTCTCTCTTTCTGCAGGGAAAAAGCATCCATCTTTTGAAGTCAATTGAAAAAATATCAGCTTTTATAAAAAACTAAAAGTTGAATGAAAATGCAGGTAAAGATTATTTTTTTAATACTGAAGCAAATTTTGAAAGCAAATGAAGTCCTCCTAAAGATATAAAAAATGTATTTGAAGACTTATCACGACTAATTATCTGGTTTGAGAAATACTTCCAAACGTTTTGATACGTTTGCATAGATTCAAGATCTACTGAACACTAGTGCCCTGTATGAATTTACTTTCGTGGAAAAGAATCTTATCAAGTTATCTTGAGACAACAGTTTGAAAGTAAAATTTGGCTGAATGGAATTGAAAGAATTTTGGATTTCACTAAATGATGAATATCTCCCCCCTTCTAAGTGATAAAACTCAGCAGATTTTAAGTCCATTTTTTACATTGTATTTGTGCGAAGCTTGTTTTCGGCAATTGTTATAAGAAGTATAAAGCAAAAATTAATGTAGAAAAGGAAATGAGATTGGTCATGTCTAGGTTATCTCTAGAATTTGAGAAAATGTGCAATTTGCAGGCTCATCTATTATATTATTATTTTAATGTAAAAAAATATTAATGAATTATTGCTGTTTATCAGTTTTTTAACTTCTTACATACAATTAATCATTTTATTTAGGGTAGGGCACCATGGAAAGATTTTAATTGAAAAAAGGCACCATGACTGAAAAGTTTGAGAATCAGAAAGTTCTGCCAAACTTCTAGATCATTAGCAATAGTGAAAATAAAATGGATGTTCTGTAAGTGAAACACAAAATGCACATAATGCATCAAAAACACTTAATATCATAGAGAAATTTACTCATAGCACAATTATAAATTTATGGAATTTCTAATAAATCTGATTACAGCCACAGCATAAAGACAATGTTACCTTTAGAAAATTGTAAAATCTGACAGATATTTCAAATGTAACAGATACTTGCCGTGGAACAAGCATACAAAGAAATTACAGGATAATTTTGAGACAGCAGAAAACGATTAGAGTTGCTGTGGGGCAGGTTTAAGAAAAATGCGAAGTTTCATGACCATAATAATGCTGTGATAGATGAATATTTACAAGACGATATCGACGAAGAATCGTAGCATTTAAAAAACTGAAAGAGTTCTTTTTAACACATCAAGCTGTAATTATAGACAAACTTTACCGTCATCGACGCATCTTCATAAGCTGAAGGGAAACTACGAATAACTCCCCTCTGTTTAGAATCAGACTTAAACTTCGCCGAATTCCAACATGCGGCTGTAATTGATATGAAGTTTGGTAAGCTTTGATATATACTAATAATAATCATTCTAATATATTAATAGTGTTCAAAATCCATCACACCAGCAGTGAATTCTGGCAAATTTATTCTATACGATGACAAATTTCATTTATTTTCCCCCTTAAAACAACTCCTTCATGTAAATTATAATTCACATTTATTTAATAAACTCCATATAAACAAGAAAATGATTTGTGAATAAAAATTCATTCAGACAATGCTACACCATGTGGCTTATTAAGCCTAACGGGTAACTTTCGTATCAAATTTAAGAGTCACTGCATAAAATATGGTTTTGAAGCATGTAACTCTTGTAAAGATAACTATTTATTTTTTTAATCAGAAATACGTATACTTAAACTCAGCAACAGTATTTATACTACTACCACTAGAATATGAATCCGCTACTTACTGTAACAGCAATTTCATCATCCTGCAAAATAAGGGCGCTGTAAACGCACGCTAATTCATCAATGGACAACATTTTCTTTAAATATTCAGCAAGTGGTGGATGCAAGTTGCTAATAAAGCCTTAGCCCGAAGATGGGAACAAAACACCAAACACTTGCTACAGGATCTCAAAGTCTTCAACACTCTTCAGTCCAGCGACACACGTGTCGTGTAACGCTCAATATCAACAGTAATGCCAGATTTAAAAATTATAATCATTGGATGAGAAAGTTAGCTGAAAGACTTCATCTTTCATTCTTTTTTTTTTTTTTTTTTTTTTTTTTAACTTTTCACTCTAGCAAATAATGAAAAAATACTAAAGTATTTTATGCTCCTTTACTTTCTTAAATATGACTTTTTTTTGATAAATAGCCTTTCATGCTAAGTTTCGATATCGAAGTCATTCCAAAATTTCAAAAATTTACCATTGTCGGTAATATATTTCTTGGTAAATTTTAAGGTTAAATTTCAAAGAAAGGCAAAGCAAGACGAAAAATAAAAATGTTCATAAATTATTAGTTCTCGGAGAATAAATAACCTTAATTTATGTAGCAATTAGTAGCTACATTTTGACAACTTTAAAGAGACAAAAGTTCCTCAGCAATTAAAAAAAAGAAATTATAGAAATGCTTTTATCAACCTAAGGGTGAGTATTTATAAATATTATATTTCGTATTCATAGCACTAAGATCCAGGAGCAACCAGAGCCGTAGTAATAAGTATTACTGTTCATCTTTTCACTGTAACTGTTATATATTTGTTTGTTTTATCTGTTTGCATCATGCTTCTCGTCTATTTATAGTGCTTTTGTTATATTTATATGGGTCTGCTTATAATAATAAGTATCACAGTACTTTTTGAATTGTAATGGAGAGAACAAAAAGCCTTATACACAAAGGGAAAAGACATCTTCCTTTACCCACGGGTCCGTATACAGTTGGTTGCAATGATATTATGACTTCGTTTTTAAAATTTGGAGTTTTCGTCAGACTTTATTATCCAACTGAGAGTCAAGGAATTTTAGTAAGTGCCATATTGTGTGAGGTATAGAACGTGGCTATTTAATATACGTAATTTTTCCTAATAAAGTAATACTAGAACTGCAAGTATCATATCAAACGTAGACGCTATGAAAAAGTATGTATTTCCATTGTTCCATCTAGTAAGCAGTAAAAAAGACTTAAAAAATTTTCGTTTTGTGTTTTCTGAAAATTATATTCAAATACTTTTAAAATATGTTTAAAATCCAGACTAGTCAAAAACAAAATATTCTTACGTTAGCAAATTGATCTAATAGTATATATGCTAGAAAATTTGGTTCGCTATAATTATTGAAAAAGTTTGATGATTTGAAAATTCCTTAGAAATGTAGATATCCTTAAGCTCAATTGATATAATAATGTCAATAATGTGACCAAGAGTACTGGATAAGCTTCAGTTCGCAAGCATTTTTTGATTGTGTCAATTAGGTATTTTTTTCACCAAGTAATGATTATTAGTGTTTGTAGTTCGGTAAGTTTATATCTAAATTATTGGGTTAATCTTTGAACTATGGTAACTTGGCGATTTTTTGGTGAAAATTTGGCGACCAACCCTGCTACAACAACCTGCTAGTTTTGTTTTAGACGCCGTTTTGTTTTCACGAAGTAAAGGCGTGTTTTTTTTTTTTTTTTTTTACTCAACATTTTTTCCAACAATCTGCTAGCCGAATTACGCTTATACTAGAACTTTTATGGAACAAAAATGCTTAATCAGATTAGGTGCGAAATTGGGGAAAGTGCAGAATCGCAAACTGCTTGCGTTTTTAATAATTGCACATACACATTATCATCCATGTACATATCGACCTATTTTCACTTAAAAAAACATCCCAGAATTGCACAAAAATGGCATTGCGCACACTCTTGACTTTATCCATGTACACTGCTAAAGTCCTAGCTAGTAACTTTTATCGCTTTACCAAAATGTTGCCAAACTACCTGTTACCATATTCCAAAGCTTAGCCGGCCCACCAGTAGCCGAGCGGTAAAGTCACTGAACGCTGGTAGTTTGGTCCGAGGTTTGAATCCCGCAAAAGGGCTGGCTGCATGGGTATTTTCGTGGTTTTCCCCATGTGTAACATGTATACGAGCCAGTTTCCCTTAGAAAGTCCTCCACATAGGCATCCCTTCCCTTAGGCAGATAGCCCTAGTGGGCTTTGCCCTAATTAAATTCACCAACACAATATACCAAAGATTAGCCAATTATTGTTTATTATTCGTGAATATTTAATATATATATATATATATATATAGATATTCCATTCATATTATTCTTTCATAAATCATTTTTCTCCTTAGACTGCTAGCTTTCATGTGCTTTGGAATAATTTAAATAATTCATTTAATGAAAAAATACCTATTATATGTTAATTACCCAATCATACATTAATTTCAGGTTTTTTGTGTGCTGCATTAACTTGGTGATGAAATGAATATTGGCATGGAATGGCTATATACCAAAGCTGTTCCATTGCATTATTTCAAAAAGTTCTATTTTTATTCATTCTATTTCTAGTTAAATTTGGTACCCGGTGATGTACTATCTGCAGTACAAATTCATGACGGCTTATAAAGGTGTAATGCTTACATAAGTTTACATGAAATTAGAGAGCAGCATTGTGGGTAAATGTTAGCAGTTTCTAAAACACTTGAATAGAGACTACTCAGAGATGGTATTGTTTTTGTGTATTGCTAGGTTTTGTCACATGTATATCAAAGAGAGAACATTTTCTATATGATGGGGAAAATCTTGAATTTATTATCAACCTGAGAGTTTGGGCTAATATTCTTCAAAAAAGTAATTTAGTAAACCATTTTGAAATTGAAAAGGAAGATATTATTTTCTCATATTCCATCACATTAATGAAAGATGTGACCAAAATTTAAAAAAAAAAAAAAAAAAAAAAAAGAGAGAGAGAGAGAACATTCTATGGCATATTGGATAGAAAAGGCTAAAACAAAGACAAATGAATTTTAAAGTGCAACAAGCAACGATCATTATGCGAGGATGAAACACAAGCTCTTGGAACTGTTCTATTTTCTAAGGTAAGGATACCCAACCTTTTGAGCCAGAAGGGCCACAGGATGCTGTGTACATGGTATTCTTTGAAATTTATTGTTGTTATGTTAATTTATTAAAGCGAGGTCTGCGTAGTTTGTAGATTCATTTGTTGCCTACATTGTGCAATTCGTAGATGTTTTTTTAAGTTAAGACATGTCGCTGTGTACATGGATTCTTGTCAAATATTTTTGGTTAGAAACTTTACATTTTTGCTATTTAAATTTTTTGTTTTTGTTTCTAATTGTGTTTTTGTAATCTAAATTGTGTGTTCAAAATGTAGTTTTTGCATGTGCGAAAACCGCATTTTTGGAGACATTTTAGGCTATAAGTTCAAAATGTAGACAAAAAATTTAGATAGTAATATGGCAGCGTGAAGTTTCTTGCCAAAAATATTTGGCGAGAAATTTGCCGACTTGAGGGCGCATATCAGAGTAGTTCCAAAATATGTATAAGTTAACCATAGTTAAATACATTAGTTGATGTTTGAGACTGAATTTTATCAACAATTTTTGATAAATTTGGATGAAAACTAGTTGTTGATATACTTAACACAGATTGCAAGTGCTGATCTGGCAGTTTATTTCTTAATTTTGACTTATTTGGATTCGTTCGGAAATGTTTGTTCACATATATAAGTACTAACAAACATGATAGCACATCTGCTTGCATTATTTTTTAAGTGCACAAATTTGGCAGGTAGTGTTTTTTAAAAGTCAAGAATGTCTAAATCATGGAATCTGAATTTGTATAATCAATTAGTTCCATTTGAACATCTTCTGGAGCTTTCTTGACTACAATAGAAAATGGATCTCCAAACAGTTTAAATTTAACCTTATGCAACTCAAAATCTGTAAATTGCTTTTCAAATGAAGCAAGCAGTATCTTTATTTGATCTGAATAATCCAGCTGTTTATCAGGAAAATTTTCCTTTAGTTTCGTCAGGTAAGAACAATTGACAAAATTTTGACAGCCAAGCTGCTTTGAGAACAGCTGGAGTTTTAGTTTGAAAGCAGATATTGTATTAGCCAGTTAACTGATGAATTGGCTTTTTCCCATCAATATTTTGTTTAAATCATTCAGATGGTCTGTCACATAAACTAAAAATGCTAAGTCACACTTGAAAGATGGTTCCTTTAACATTCTAATTTGCTTGCCTTTTTCTTCAAGGAATGGTATTATTCCATTAATCAGATCAGCAAACCTTTTCAAAACCTCTGCACTTTTTCCTTTTTATGGAAAAACCTTTTTTCCTTAAAAAATCCTCCAAAAACCCACCGTAGGGAAAGAATGTAGCATATGTTCTTTTTGTAAATTAGTAAATAAATTTTCTGGATTTTGTTATATTCATTGATATTAAAGTTACAATGAGATGTAAAAGAATTAGTTTATGCCTCTCTTACATAATTATTCAATCAAATGTTGTTTTGCATATTCATTTGAGGTAAGCTTTGGTTTACAAAATCAGTTTCATTAAATCCTAACACCAGAAGCATATGAATCGTGTGACAGCAATAAAAGGAATGTATGAATCAGCATATTCATGTTCAGATAACTTTTTCATCCTGGCATGAGTGAAGGCTGCATAGCCATTTTCAGCTTTGAATTGCATTTTAGTTTCACAAAATGTAAAAGAATTAGTTATGCAAACACTGTCTTTATTTGTGAAGAACATCTCTTTCTTGAAAGAGCAGGATAACTATTTTTTTCTTCTCCTGACAAATCCTCAACTCACGGAATCTATTCCAGTAAAAAATAATCCACCCAGGAAAGAAGCCAAACCAAATTTATGATACCTTACCTAAATATGCCAAAGCAGAAAAGTATGAAGTCATATGGCTTTTAATGGAAAACTACCTTAAATTTATTATAAGTTCTCTTTTGTCATTTTGGCTTTAGCCTGACCACAGCCTTTTGGCTTTACTCTGGAACCTCAAATTGCCCCAAGTTGGCGTAAGAAAGAGAAATTTTCTGGATTAAAATGCCAAAATACTTGTGATTTTATGCTTAGATTTAATGTTAATATACAGTACAAAGTCTTTAATCCGGATGTCCATGATCCGGAATGTTCTATAATCTGGACCTCAAAGCTACAAACTTTCTGCGCATGTGTAGCGTTTACGCATGTGCATAATACTTTTATGCATGCACGTTTAATGTATAACGGATGGTATAAGTTAGGTTAAAATTGTCTAATTATCTATTTCAGTTAATGTTGCAGATTGTGTTGTTCCTTAATCTTCTAATTGGATCCAACTTGTTATTTTTTGCAGACTGTTAGAGCAATTTTATAAAAAATAAGCTTGAACGTCCGATTATGTCAAAAAGAGTTTCCGATTCTGGAGCTGCCAAAGGATCTACAAAGGGAAAGCATGTTTCGATGTCCATCAAACAAAAAGTAGAATTGCTGCAAAAAATTGATAGTGACAGAGGTTAGTGAAAATGAAAAAATTTCGATTGAGAAGTTAGTCGGTATTCTCGGCACAACAATTACAGGACTTGAACAGCGGAACTTAGTAACTGAACAAGAAATTATGTCTGTTTATAGAATTAAAGAGAAAGTATTAGCACATAAAATGAAGCAACTTAAACAACTTACATTGAAAGAAATGTTTAATAAAGTAAACAAATAAATATTAAGTTTTTTTTAAAATTTTGATACCCTTTAGATCATAATTGCTCTTTGTTTCATAAATTATGGTTTCATATTTTTAATTTTATAATTTATGCATGCCATCTTACCGGATTTAAATTGATGATCTATAATTCGGAAAAACCCCTAATCCGGAATCGCCGAAGTCCCGATGAGTCCTGATTAAAGACTTTGTACTGTATTGCCTTATTTTCTTGGACATACTTCAAAACATGTAGGCATTTTCTTAAAGAAGTTACAAAAAGTAATCTAGAGTGTATATACACCAAAGAACCATTACATTATGACAACCCTTTTAATAACATGTAGGACCACTTTTAGCCCTCAAAACTCCCAGCACCTGGCATGGCATCGACTCCACAAAAGGTGCTGAGATGTAGTCTGAAATATCTGGCACCAAGCATCTCACCAACAGTTCCTGCACATTGCAAGGGGGTAGGCGGCAGCAAAAATTTGAATGTCAAGTGAATTTGGAGGATATGACTTAAAAGTCACTGGAATGTTCCTCAAACCACTCCCTGATGATTCAACCTTTATGGCATGGTGCATTATCCTGCTGGTAAACTCCATTCCCTGTTAGAAATACTGTTGCTATTGATGGATGAACCTTATCAGCAACAATGTTCACATAGCTCACAGATGTCAGTGATTGTTCTATGGGGCTTATGGATTGTCTATGGGTGCTCCATGAAAACTTTGCCCACCTCACCACTAGCTTGTCTCCGTCCAACTGTGCATCCGGGAGCCAGGGTTTCATTTGGAAATCAGCATATTAGCACATGCTGGTCAATGTGATGGACCAGAAAACGTGATTCGTTGAACCATGCATCTTTCTTCCATTCTTCTAATGTCCAATTCCGATGTTTCTTGGCCCATTGCAGACATACCTGGCGATGATGTGCCATCAGTGCAGGAACATGTCGCTAATCGCACTATGTTAGGAATGATAATGCATAGCTGCTTTATGTACTGCAACATTAGCCACACATGTGCAGTAGTTTTGTTCCTAGGTGAGCCTATTGTTTTAGAGGGAGGGTGGTCATAATGTAATGGCTGTTTGGTGTATATGGTCTGGCTGGTTAGAGGGTTAAAAAAGCTTTACAGGAATGCTTTTCGTATAAGAAACATACTACAAAAACTGCAAATTAACATGGAAGCCACATGTTGAGGACTTGTACAACCGTGCTAAGAAGAGACTCAGTGTCCTTAAATGCCTTGCTGGGGCAAGGTGGCGTTGCACTGGACAAACCCTGCTCTAAACTTATCATTCGTTTGTCCTCCCCCTTCTGACTTATTGCTGTGAACCACTTGTTGTGGCCGTAGAAAATGTACTCTATACTCTAGAAAAAATCCAAAATCAGTGCATACGTATTGTTTCTGGAGCTTTGAAGACCACTCCGATCGATGCCATGTTTATGTTAACTGGTGATAAATCCTTAAGAGAGGTCCTTAATTCTCTGGGAAAAGATCATTAGAGTTCCTGGATGTCTTTCACTCTGAAATGAAGTCAATCAAGGTCTGACTAGAAATCTAAAGACCCAGATGGGCTTTCTACAGATAGTTTTTCAGTTAAAAAATTCACTTGGTTTAATGAATGAACCAGAATTACTTGTTCCACTACAAAATCCAATAAATTTGAAATCTTTTCTGAATTAATCTTGACCTGGATCAAAAAGTAATGAAATGTAATATGGATCCGTCTAATTATGAGAGCCCTCGCTTTCGAAGTATTAAATATTTTTTACCCTGAGCCAGAGTGGCTTTGGATCTTCACTGATGGATCCCTCCTGTCTGATCGCCCTAATGCAAGTGCCAGAATTTTCTCCAAAATTTTTTCTTTCTACATCTCTGTGGGCCAAGGTTCTGCATTTGACGGTGAAATTGCTGTGATTCGCACAGCTGTGTACCAGCTACCATGCCACTTGGAAAAATTCTCAAAAGCTGTTATACTCAGTGATTCCCAAGCTGCTCTGTTGGGTATCGTTTCAGATAAAAATCCCATATCACAGGACATATTGGATTGTCGACATTGTCTACAAAACCTGGCTTCACTTGAGAAAACTATAGTCCTCTAGTGGGTTCCTGCCCACTGTGGGATTCCAGGTAACAAGAAAGCCGAATTCTTGGCAAAAAAGGGTGCTTTAATCATACAGTATATTTCTCGTCCTTTGCCTTTCCATACTGTTAGGGATATTAAAAGATCTATCAAAGTGCGTGCTCAGAAAGATCTCTATCATCGTGTTTCTCATAAGTCTTGGAAGAATGCTATCCCGAATTTGTGTAATGGCCCAAGGTGTAGAGCAGTCGCTGAATTCCGCCTTGCCACCGGACATGACTGCTTACAATATCATCTTCATAGATTCAACGTCTACCCCACTGTCCTGATCTGCGCAAAACTTTTCTCGCCGAATGGTACTGGAAGGCAAGATATATGTTAGATTAATGGTCTCTGTTACAGCTGGTTTTTTTTTTTTTCATTGTATTGCTGTATTCTATCTTCTTCTTTTTTTTTTTTTTTTTTTTTTTTTTTCTGTAACTGTTCATAATCTGCCATTGGGGGGGGGGAACACTGCAAAAATTTTTCACTTAGCAGGAAGTTATTTGTATTTTATAAAGAAATGCTGGATTTCACCTATTACATTGAATAAAAGTAACATCTATATATTATTTCTTTCAAAAAAATCAAATAAAGGTATAAAAACATGCAGTCCTTTTAAGAAATTCAATGCAATTTATTTTAGCTCTGTTTTATTTAAAGGAATTAAAGTTAATAGAATGAATGAGTGATTAAACTGACCTAAATACTTAGAATTTTATGTTTTTTTACTATCTAAAATATGAGAAACAACATTTATGATTTTGAAATTAAATATACCATATTCTTTTAAGTAAATATATTTGGTGATTATCTTGAAAAATAATTTTATCTAAAATTTTATTTTAGGAGAGGCATTTGCAATGGCCACTTTGGATTCCAAACAAAGAGTATTTGAATGGATATGCAGCAAGAGTAGGTGTACCACCTTTCTTTTACAGAATTTTTCATCATATATTAGTTGGTAAGTTATTTTTCCATCTTGCAGTTTATTTCTGAAATTGTGTATTGGTTTGCTGAATTTTTAAATCAGATGAATGGCTAGTTACATATCTTGTATTTCCATAAAATTTTATGTTTTCTTACTTATAATTTTATATTATTCATTATTGTGCATTTATTTATGTTTAACTTAAGTTATGGTAATCTACTACTACATTGTAGATACTTCCATGTCATCCCACAGAAGCATGGTGGAAATCTGTTAATAAAAGTGATGACTATTTTTTGGCTATACTGTGTGACATTTATAGTGTACATGGATGAACGACTTCTAAAAATGGCCATTTTAGGGGTCGTTTCTGCCTTTGTTTTGGAAAATTAGAAACAGTTTAAATTTAATATAATTAAAAAATTAATAGGTTATTAAATGAGTAAATGGAGTCATTTTCATTTATATATTCTTAATTATGTGTATTTATTTTCATATTGAAAAACATAATTTTAGTATTATCTAAGAATTAACTAAAAGTAGTACATTGAATCAATGCTGAATCTTATGTACTAAAAAACTTACATCACATTGTCAATATGGTAATAGTTTCATTAGAACTAAAGGATTAACAATAATTAGTCAGGAACAAGATCAATAAGATAATGTCACTTGCTTTCCCTTGACATTTCATTGTTATCAGTGTAACATTATCAGTTATTTTTCACTTTTGAAAATGGATAAATACTTTTAAAATTGATAATTATTGTTATTGTTCAAAATAGTTAGGATTAAAAAATTGAAAAAAAAATTTTTTTTAAATTTATTGTAGAAATCTCAACAGAAATAATAGCAATGTTTCTTGGACATCGGGAGGAAATGTAAAGAGGGAAACTGAGAAACCTCTAGGCACGCTAAGTTAAAAGTTAAAATGAAATTAAAAAAAAGAAAATGTTGTAGGTTAACATGCTAAAATCACATTGAAATATTAGCGAATTAGAAGTTTTCACAGTTAAATTTATTTCATCAGCTGGAACTAAGATGAATGGCTTGATCACGTTTCCTTTCTTTTATTGTTGTTTCTGCAAGACATTGCGTTTCTGAGAATCATCAACTAGATGTATAGTATATTAAAAGGAAGAGTTCTGTTTCAGCACAGTTTACTGAAAATTTAGTACATTTCTCTGATTTTAAGGATGCTTTTATGCTGGAGTTTGATGATTTTAGTTCTGTCCCATTCAGTTATTTTTTTTTTTTTTTAATGCTGTAAAGAGCATTGAACTATAAGTGTGCTAGTTTTGTTACTGTATTGGTTGGCAGAAAGTTTCTAAATATCATTCTTATGTTCAGTTCGTATTGATAATTTTCTGGATGTAGAACCAATGTAATGAATATCCATATGTTTATCTGTATCACAGATAAGGATGCTAGTGCAACAGATAATATCAGTTATTTATTCTGTTCTACTTTATTAATTTCTCTAAGACTTTCAAAGTGTTTCTATTTTTAAAATCTTATAGAAATTCCAAACTGTTCAGATATTTGATGGGTTTAGGATTTTGTGTATAGTAAAGTCCAATTACATAGCATTCAACTAACTAAAGAGCTTAAGCAACTAGAATGTTTTAAAATTTTAGAAACCTTTTTTGTGAAAAATTAAGCAGAGAGAATTGGAAAACCACTATAAAGCACTGTGGGACTGCTCTTTGGAATCCTGCTTTCACACTATTATAACCATTGTACTACTCTAAGAATTCCCATTTGGAATTTGACACCTTTTAGAAAGAGAAGTGGGTAGTTAGTACAACAATGAAATTAATGAGAAATTTCAAAGCTCATGAACAGTTGTTTAGTCTATGGCAAGAGCTATTCTTGCTAGTATACAGTCAAAAGTCGTTAACCCGGACTCGTCGGGACTTCGGCGATTCCGGATTATCGATTTTTCCGGATTATAGATCATCAGTTTAAATCTGGTAAGATGGCATGCAGAAATTACAAAATTAAAAATATGAAACCGTAATTTATGAAATAAAGACCAATGATGATCTAAAGGGTATCAAAATTTACAAAAAGAAAAAGCTTAATATTTATTTGTTTACTTTATTAAACATTTCCTTCAATGTAAGTTGCTTCGTTTCATGTGATAATACTTTCTCTTTAATTCTATTTATTAAACAGACATAATTTCTTGTTTAGTTACAAAGTTCCGCTGTTCAAGTCCTATAATTGCTGTGTTGAGAATACCGACTAATTTGTCAATCGAAATGTTTTCGTTTTCAATAACCTCTGGGTCACTTTCTTCACTATCGGAAGCGAATTATAATGACGAGAAACTTGATTTAAATCATATCAAAGACAGAGTATATCGAGATGAAATACTACACTTAGTACGGAATTATAAACCAAATAAAATAAAAACATCTGCTCTGAAGATAATGATAGTGCTGACAGATCAACTTCCAATCCGCAGCGTGAAATTGATAAACAGATTTCGGATTTCAAACATACTTTTGCTTTGTAGATACAAATTACATATTAGTAAATATATATCGGAAATTCTATTTGACATAGTCTTTCTAATCTATCATAATCTAATAATGACGTTTCTGCCCCCCTCCCTCTGCCGCAGAGCAGCGTGAAATTGATAAACAGATTTCGGATTTCAAAACATACTTTCGCTTTGTAGTAAATATATATCGGAAATTCTATTTGACATAATCGAAAGTTCAAGCTTACTTTTATAAAATTGCTGTAACAGTCTGCAAAAAATAATATGCCGGATCCAATTCGAAGATTAAGGAACAACGCAATCTGCAACATTAACTGAATTAGATAACTTTAGCTTAGCGTATAACTCCGTTACACATTAAACGCGCATGCGCACAAACATATTCGCAGCTGTAAGGGTCTTTTGCGCTCTCGTAAACGCCTGTGCGCATGCGTGAACGCGGCGCATGCGCAGAAAGTTTGTAGCTTTCTGAGGTCCGGATTATAGATCATTCCGGATTATGGGTGTCCGAATTAACGACTTTTGACTGTACTTAACACTGACCAGTTTGACAACCCAAAACTGTTGTCAGTGGATCAGCATGATATCGTGAAACAATATAAGATCATCATCTTAGTTTTATGTAAGCCTGATTGATTCTTGGTAAGCTGATTAATTTTTGTAAAGTTGGATATAAATTAACTGCTATTTATCAGTTTTTCACTTCCATTTTGTAGAAAATGATTAAATTTGAAACCTGCCTTCCATGGAAAGTGGAGTAGTTTCAAAATTATGGGATCCTGACATTAAGGGAAGTGTGAGGTAATGGACATAATATGTGACTTTATTTGAAAGTGGGTAAAAAAATGCAATGCAGTGTGAAAAAATATCACAATTTAATTTTTTTTTAACTTTTTGATTACCTGACTAATGAAGAGTGATCAGTTCCTCCAAGCTTCTGCCAAAGTGATTAGCACTGGTTTGGTGGAGTCTCCACCAATTTTCATTGTTGATGGGATTTCATAATCACATAAGATGTTTTACTTTTATATGTTTGAAGAATATGTGGCTTTTATGTCTGAAATATATCCCCTCATCCCAAAAGCTTATGTTAAATGTAAGCCTTCAATATCCAAGTTGATAACAAATAAAATGACTGTATTTATAGTTTTAGACCAAAAATTTCTTATGTTTATTTGGCTTTTATACCATAAATTGCAGTTTTTTATGTGCTGTTCAGAATTTTCTTGTAGCCAACATTTCTTTCCAGATAATCAAGCTATTATCACATTTACGTTTATAGTTATTTTATCGCAATATGCATTTTTGGCTTGAACTGTATTCATATTAATTAGTTTTAAAATTATCTATTTATTTCAATAATTTTTAATCAGAATTTTTTTCATTAGGGAAGCTTTATATCCCAGCCGTATGGCAAGCACCTTTAAGACCTACTGATAAAAAGTATCCACTAGTCATATTTTCACATGGGTTGAGTGGTTGGCGAACCTCATATTCTGCCTTGTGCTTGGAACTTGCCTCATATGGCTTTGTAGTTGCTGCAGTTGAACATAGGTTTATATTATTTATGTTATGTTTAATTTTATATATTGAATTTATTTCTGTCTTATATTTAATTTATTCTTTTTTATAGTATTGAATGAAATTATATAACAGTTACCAGGCCCTAAGCTGAAGTCCTTTTCCAGTATGTCATCATGCTGCCTACCATGCTGTTGTCATATTGCACTATGACATGGAAAGATTTTATTGTCATATTAAATTTTGAAATGTATTTAGATTTTATGAGTACAGGAGACTCCCGATTATCCGTGCCTGTAGCACAAAGAGGTTTTATTTATTTATTTGTTTTTTATTTTACAAGCATAAAGAAAAGAAAATAAAAATGTTCACAAAACTGAGTGAAATGTTCAATTTGCTAATATCGTGCTTATTTATGGCAAAAATATCCCAGGCCTTCTCGGAACCTTCCTTTCTGATGAGTAAGTGATTTCTTACTCACCCTTGAAGTTGCCTGCTCCACCACCCTCTCTCGTCTTAATCTTACTGACACGCCCACTTCCTCCCACTCGCCATTGTGTGTGATAGTGTTTGCGAACCGGTCCCAGTTAATTTCTTCTCTTTTATTGTGCTCAGTGCTTGTGCTTTTTGGTTTTGTGTTTTTTGTTACTGATTTAAAATGTCAGGAAAACAAAAGAACGTTGTGTTGACGATTGCGCAAAAACTAGAATTAATTTCCAAAGTAACAAATGGCACTACAAGGCAGCAGATGGAACTGGATTACGTAATCGCGGAAACAATACTGCTTGACATTCTAAAGCAAAAAGACAAATTGGTGAACTTTGCATCAATGTCAGACAGTGCTTCCGCAATGAAAAATTATGAAGGGTTCTACCTTTGATGAGCTAGACACGGCATTGACAGAGTGGTTAGCTCAAGTTTGAAAAGAGGGTGCTCCTCTAAATGGTCCTATCATTGCGGCGAAGGCAAAAACCTCTTTTGACTTGTTGGTCCTGAAAGAAAATTTTGATGCGTCTTCTGGCTGGTTGACTTGTTTTAAGCAGCGACATGGAATTCGAGAAATTGGACTTTATGGGGACAAACTTAGTGGTGATCAACAAGCAGCCAATGATTTCCACCATGAATTTGAAGAATTTGTTTTAAAAGAGCTATCTTTTGAAAAAATTAATAATGCCGAAGAATTGGGACTTTTGTGGAAATGTCTTCCCACTCGCACTTTATCATTTAAAATGAAAGTAAAGCGGTGGGTCATAAAAGCAGCAAGGAAAGGATCACTATCATTTCTTGCAGTGACGCTACCGGTGGACATAAACTTAGACTTGTTGTCATTGAAAAGTAAAAAAAAAAAAAAAGAGATCTTTCAAAGCCACAAGGATAGGAAATTTGCTCGTTGATTACTTTAACCAAAAATAAGGACGGATGAACCGAAACATTTTTCAAGAATGGTTTGAAAAAATCTTTGTTTTTCAAGTGCGTTAACATCTTAAATCGTAAAACCTGCCTGAAAAAGCTGTGCTATTGATCGACAATGCATCTTCTCATCCAGCAACAAGCGTGCTAAAGTCTTCTGATGGACAAATTTTCTCCACCCAAACGTTACTGAGCTAATCCAACCCATGGACCAAGGAGTCATTGTAACAATGAAGAGAACATACCGAACCAAGCTGCTAATGACAAAAACTGAAGAAGGTTATGATCTGAAAGAGTTTTGGAAACACTACACAATCTTGGACAGCATCTACAATATTGCATCTGCATGGTACTCGGTGAAACCATCAACCCTCATAAAATGATGGAGAAAACTCATGCTAATGTTGAAGCCAACAACAACCTAACCCCTTGGAGTTGTGAAGAAGCTAATCTTTGGAATATGGTTACAGGTAGTTTGGCGACATTTTGGTAAGGCGATAAAGGTTACTAGCTAAAACTTTAGCAGTGTACATGGATAAAGTCAAGAGTGTGCGCAATGCCATTTTTGTGGAATTCTGGGATGTTTTTTTAAGTGAAAATAGGTCGACGTGTGCATGGATGATACTGTGTATGTGCAATTCTTAAAGACACGGCAAGCAGTGGGCGATTCTGCACTTTCTCCCAGTTTCGCACCTAATCTTCATCATGATTAAGCACTTTTGTTCCATAAAAGTTCTAGCATAAGCGTAATTCGGGTAACAGATTGTTGGAAAAAATGTTAAGTTAAAAAAAAAAAAAAAAAAAAAAAAAAGATGCCTTTACTTTGTGAAAACAAAATGGCGTCCAAAACAAAAAAAAATAGCAGGTTGCTGTAGCAGAGTTGATCGCCAAATTTTCGCCAAAAAATCGTCAAGTTACCATAATCCAAAGATTAACTGAGAATAAAAATGTAGACACGGCCACAGCAGCTCTTGCCGATATGGTGAGAACGTCGATGCTGAAAGCATTAACGAATTGTTGGAGTCTGACGTCAACGAACCTTGCTTTGAACACTTGACAGATGACGAAATTGTGAAGAAAGCAAAGGGAGAGACTGATGAAGAACAGCGAAGTGAAGGCGAAGAAGAGCCCACTGTGCAGATGCGGAAGTCTCACGAAGGAGCTATGCAACAAGTTGACGAACTGCTGAGCTATTTGGAAGAACGTGGAGTTGGCCGAGAAACTTACGCTACGAAAAATGCAATCTTTGATCAAAAGAAAATGCTTCCAAAGCAAGAAGCAAACACAAATGACTGATTTCTTCAGAAAGGTGTAGTTTTACAGTTATGCTTTTGTAATTACATAATACATTACAGTATTAAAACAGTACATATGTATTAATTTTTCTGTGTATACTTGACGCCTCTCGTAAGTATACAAAGTTCTTTTCAGTTTTCATTAACAAAATGCATTTTAGGTTAGTTTTGAGTGATATACTAAAATATTAAGCGTTAGTTAAACATTTACTGCTGTTTATTTTACGTTTTAACGATTTTTCAAAGTTGGAATGACTGTTTTCTCTTTTCTTATACCCGTTTTTAGCTTTTTTCGGATTATCAGCGATTTTTGTTATCCGCGGCGGCGGCCGCCACCCAATTCCGCTGATAATTGGGAGTGTACTATATAATCTTTAGAGCTGAAACATCTGTAGTCTTGAAATTAAAGACAATTGATATTCCAGCATTAAAAGTAATTTTGCAGTTTCACCATTTAATACTACGTGGTGGTCAAAATAAAACCGTCCTGGAAAAATAATTGGAATCCTGATACAGAATGTATGCATGTTCATGAACAGGAGAATTTCTCTTTATAGAAAATTCTTGAAATGGCCACTGGTGACGCTGATGTAACCATCACTTGCTGTCTTATGTCTGTGCATGCTCATCTCTCATAAGCTCCATTCTAAATTCTTTGCTGTGTCATTACATTTGAGTGAATGTGTACTAATGACGTATTTAATGACCAATTGAATGCAACACAAAATAGTGCTCATGATGAAACAACGCTTGCTCATTGTCGAGTATTATGCAAAGCACAATTTGAGGGAAGTGCAGAACTGTGCAAAAATTTAAGAATGGAAGACTTAATGGCAAAATGACGTAAAACATTCTCTGTAGCGAATAAAAACTATAACTATCCCGCTAAGGTTTCAAACACCAGGAAACATTGATCAAGTGATGGAAGGCCTGGAACAAAGTCTAACAACATCACAACACTGGGGAAAATGGCAGGGTCAAGTGTACTCAAATAATCCTCAGACACTGGAAGAGCTACAGCAGAATATTTTAAATGCTATCCCTCAGACATGTGTTTCACAGTTAAATCGAGCAAGTGCTGCATCGACATCAACGGTGGCCATTTCTAGCATTTTCTGTAATGCGAAGTTCTGTTCATCAAAAAGGGTCAATTCTGTGTAAATCTTATATTTTCTGGCCAGTTTTATTTTATTCACCCTATAGAACTATTAGCATAGACCTAACTACTGTAAATTATCCATAGTTCCTGTGAAAATTTCTTAAAAACCATAAGCTTTGGAAAATATGGAAAAATCTACAGAGAAGGGCAAGAGAAATGGTATGCAAAATAGAACCAAACTTGTGATTGGCAGACATCTGGTATCATGTAGAAAACTGATAATTTTGTAGTGGATCCAACTGTAGAACATCTGTTATAGGTCTGCAAATTCTGACCATTAGTCTTTCCTGTCAAGCACCGTGCAGCAAAGGCTTGTTTACTTTGCAGGTCATTCTGTTCAATTTATTTAGATTTTGCTGAAAAAGCATAACGTGTTTCTTGCGAGTTGTGATTAAATTGAAAGTTTTCAAAATTTCTTAATAAGGTTAGCATTTGCTTCATTCAATCTCATTTGTATTTAAGCATCACACAGGCATTAGGCCCACCAACAGCTGAGGAGTAAAGTCGCTGAACACTGGTAGTTCTGTCCGAGGTTCGAATGCCGCGAACGGGCTAGCTGCATGGGTATTTTCATGGCTTTCCCCATATGTAACATGTATACAAGCCAGTTTCCCTTAGAAAGTACTCCACGAAGGCATCCCTCCCCTTAGCCAGACAGCCCTCGAGGCTTTGCTGTAATTAAATAACTTAACCTAACTTAACCCACAGACATTAACAAAAAGTTAGAATGATTTGCTTGTAGAGGACCTGCCCATTTTAATCAAAGTTTATTATTATATTATATTGTATTTCATAACTATATACTAGAAAAATTTTGATTTTATATTGATAAAAATACTTATTTTTCATGAAAAATTTTAAACAAGACTACAAGAATCACTTATGTCACCTTCCAGCTACCTGAAGAACTTTACAAACTTATATTTTAGAAAGTTTAGAGAGTTGTTATTACTTCTAAATTATATCTTGAAGCCATTTATTGTTTTCTGATTGAAAATTCTAAATATTCTACAAAATTTATCTTGCTTTGCTAACACAATAATGCTTTCTTTTCAAAAAACCTTTCTTTCATGAAGCCTTTTTTACTTTGAAGGGAGGGATATGTAAGATATCAAAATATGATGAGAAAAATATATTCCCAAATTAAAACTTAATTGAACAAATTGACAATAGACCTTTAAATTACTAATTTTTAATTAAAGCACAACCCCTTCAAGGAATCTGTGATTTTTCTGCAGTAACCGCATTGCTGTAAACTTTTGCCCAGTTGCTATCCATAACAAAAACAAAGAATTTCCAAGCTTATAAATAGCATTGCATTCTCTTTTGCTCCCTATGCTAAAATGTATTATGTCATATTGAAAATTGTGGGTTGTAGATTGTCCGCATTGTGATATGCCATGCCATAAAATAATCAACATGTGATAAAGGTGTGCTTGGATTATCAAGTGATTTTG
Organism: Stegodyphus dumicola; assembly: GCF_044657685.1. Classification (NCBI taxonomy): domain Eukaryota; kingdom Metazoa; phylum Arthropoda; class Arachnida; order Araneae; family Eresidae; genus Stegodyphus; species Stegodyphus dumicola. Next base: position 211,595,241 of record NC_140773.1, on the reverse strand, counting down.
TAATTCTTCAAAAGTTCCTGTCATCTTCTACCATGTAATCAATATTTCAGTGATCTAACTTCAATCCACTTGCGACTGCAGAATAATTGGTGTGTTCACTAGTCAAGCACTTATCTAATATCAAGTTATCAGCAGCGAACTATATTATCATCATATATATATATTTCTTTTATATTTGTAACATGGTTATGAAAATATTATAGTTATGAACATGTGAACAGCTGAAATTAATTAGATTTGACTGGGAAATGTGTCTAAAAACAAATGTGTCTTTTTTTTTTTTTTTTTTTGTTGTTGTTGTTGTTATACATTAATGTTTTTCTAAATCTTTTCACTTTTGTGCATTTAATCTCACTTAGAGATCATTCAGCTTCAGCTAGCTTCTACAAAAAGCAAGCTAGGATGTCAGTCAGTGGTTCTAATCCAGGTTCAGCTCTTTGTGATCTCAATAATGTGTGTGATGTTCCTATGCAGTTTGAATGGAATGATGTTATAGATGGTAAATGGGATTTAGGCTCTGCAGTACAGGATATTGGACCCTTTTGTCATGCTAATGAATGGATGTTATATCAGCCTGCCAATAAGGAAAATAAAGCAAATCTACGTAGCCGGCAGGTTAGTATTTCTTGTTTTATAAAATGAAATAATCATAAGTTTTTAACGTTAGATGTGGAAAATTTTTTTGCATACATTTTTCATTTCAAGAATGAAAAATATTCCTGTTATTTAAAATTTTGTGTACAATTAAACACCTATATATATATATACAGGGTTATACAAAATTATGGAAGCACCATTAAACAAGGAGGCATTCTTCTATTAGTCCAGGTGGACTATCGCCTTCTTCAGAACCCTCTTCCACCCTACTCTCCTTTTGGCTAAACTTTTCCTGAACGGTATTTCTTATGACTTTTCTTTCAGAAACAACTAGATAAATTTCTTGTAATGTCCAGGTTTCAAAGAAAGGAGGTACAATTCATATAATATGCTGTATGAACAACTCTGGCTTTCCACTCAAAGCTCAAATCACCTTTGGAATAGGCTAATACCATGGACCTTATAAGAGGTAGACTAACCCAGTGGGCGGGGCGAACGTCACCGGCATGTCCGCAAGAAAGAGTAGGGACGATCTGGTTTACTTTAACATTGAAACCCATGGTGTTTGTATAACATAACTGCTTTTAATTATTAAATGTGATACATTGTATAGTGATGAGATTATGAAAGTCACCGTTTTTTTTTTTTTTTTTTTTTTTTTCAAATATCATTTAATATATCTCATTAAAGCACTTTTTACAGCATTTCGTGCATTTTTTTCACGCGTAATTCTTGTACAAACATCTTTACTTTGGTAAAACGTTAAAAACTGTAAGCACAAAATTTATGAACTTAATTTTGCGTAAAAATAAAGTAAAATTAAATGAGATTGATAGTACGTGATGCTTTGAAATAAATAAGGTAAAATTAAACAAGATCTGATATTTTTTTTTTTTTTTTTTTTTTTTAAATTTAATGAACATTTTCAGTCAGTGATTTTCAAAACTATAATAATCATCAAACATATCATTACAAAATGATTATTTATTAAGGGGGAAAAAAGATAAAATAAAATCTAGAAGCATTCAGATTTTATATTACGACCAAAAGGAGCTTTTTTTTAACGTTTTGTGTGTTATCTATATTTATTGAATATCGTGTTCTTCGCCCGTAAACCACATACATTAAAAAACAGCATATCTTTAGAATTTCCGCACTGGAGATAAAAATGTTATTTTCCGTACAGTGTTGCCATTGCTCGCTTTGAACTCGTTGAGTTTGTTAATCAAAAATTCGTTAAAGTTTTACAAAATATGAAATAGATTAAAACAAATTCGAAATTTGACCGTCCAGATGCCCATGTTCGGGTAGAGGATTACATTATTCAAAATTTGATGGCTCTAGATAATGTCTTTTTTGTCGCAGTGCGAGAAACATACATGTATTCATGCAGATTCTTCATTATTTAATTTTTTTAAATATAATACTGGACGATAATATTTGGTAACAACAATTTGCAAGGAGACAAGGACATTTATAGTGAAACAGCGCAAAATGCCGTTTTGAGCTAATAAATTAAATTAACAGTAAATAAAAAAAAATCTTATGCAGAGCTAATAATAAATTTAAAAAATAATCACTATAAAATACAAGCATAATTAGTTATTATGGTTAAATACAGTTTTAATATTAGAATTAAATGTACAAAAATTAAGGAGTCGAAAGTGTTTATCACTATGATGTTTTATGAAATATAATTGAAATAAAATTCCTTTATAGAAATTGTGCTATAATACTCATCTATAATTTAAAAAAAGCAGCACAATTTATAATTTTAAACAAAACTCTCAAAAATTCGTTTTAAAATATTTTAGTATTTTTTACTTATTTACACCAATAAAAAACATAAAAATTGCAAAAGAAAATTGCTTGTTTGAAATTTTCTATTAGTTCAGATTTAAAATATTATTTTCTAATAGAAGTAGTTACAAATTTCCATACAGCATAGGAAAAGCTAAAAAATATCCAGCCCTGAAAGCATGCAATACCTTTATAATTATTTGGAACGCTAATTATGCTTGATAAATGTACAAAATTTTTAAAAATAGATCTCAGTTTCAAAAATGAAAATATGGAGAAATTCTAATTTGTGAAATGAACGTGTCAGACGATGGAGAAAACCCATTTGGGTTGTTCTATTTCTTATAAGGTCCATGGCTAATACAAGTTCCCTGTACATGTAGGCTTATCAGCACCCGAGCGGTAAAGTCTCTGAACACTGGTAGTTCGGTCTAAGGTTCAAATCCGACAAATGGGCTGGCTGCATAGACGTTTCCATAATTTTTCCCTTGTGTAATGTGTACTTGAGCCAGTTTTCCTTATAAAGTCCTCCATGAAGGCATCCCTTCCCTTAGGCAGATAGCCCTTGAGTCTTTGCCGTAATTAAGTAAACCAATCCTTCTACATGTAAAATTGTGGTGATGTATATTTCTTTAAAACTAATACAGTCAAAAGTCTTTAATCCAGACTCGTAGGGACTTTGATTCCATATTATCGGTTTTTCCGGATTATAGATCATCAGTTTAAAACTGATAAGATGGCATGCAGAAATTATAAAATTAAAAATATGAAACCGTAATTTATGAAATAAAAAGCAATTATGATCTAAAGGATATCAAAATGTACAAAAAAAAGCTTAATATTTATTTGTTTACTTTATTAAACATTTCTTTCAATGCACGCATGTGTAAAGCATACATTATGCATAGTTGAAATTAGAAAATTGCGACCAGAAAACTGTTTGATGTGTATTCGTGATATTTATAATGACGAGGAATTTTATTTAAATCATATCAAAGGCAGTGTACATCGAGATGAAAAATTTCATATAGTAAGGAATTATAAGCCGAATAAAATAAAAATATCAGCCCTGAAGAAAAAGGTAGTGCTCACAGATCAACTTCCAGTCCATTGCGTGCCGCTACATCCCCCCCGGCAGAGCAGCGTGAAATTGATAAGCAGATTTTGGAATGGTTAGAGAAACAAAGGATATGCCTTTATACCTTTTTTGCAGCAATTCCAATTTTTGTTTGATGGACATTGAAACATGCTTTTGCTTTGTAGATCCTTTGGCAGCTTCAGAATCGGAAATTCTTTTTGACATAATCAAAAGTTCAAGCTTAAAATTGCTCTAACAGTCTACAAAAATAATAAGCCAGATCCAATTACAAGATTAAGGAACAATGCAATCTGCAGCATTAACTGAAATAGGTAATTAGATAATTTTAGCTTAACTTATACTGTCTACATTAAACGTGCATGCGTAAACGCATATGCACATGTGTAAAGATATTACGCGCATGCATCAATGCATTATGAGTTGACGCATGCGCAGAAAGTTTGTAGCTTTGAGGTCTGGATTATAGATCATTCCGGATTATGGATGTCCGTATTAAAGACTTTTGACTGTATAACTAAATAAACATGTAAAATTGTGGTGATATACATTTTTTTAAACTAATATAATTTTAACTACAAGATGGTTCAAAATTAAAAGCAGTGCTTAAGGATTCGGTAACTCTTTAAATTTATAAATCAGTTTTTATGACACTGCGTGCAATGAAAGCTTAACATATAGATATTTGTTTGGATATAAAAAATGGCATCTTTTAGTTGAGCTTCATTCAGCATTTAATGAATTAACTTTTTTTATTTGCATTTTTCGTAACATTAGCTAATATCTAAGGTTCTAACGTTTAAATTTTTGGTGGTATTTTTCTGTGCACTTGTTTTCTCTGCTATCCCAACAGAAAATAATCGGGGGCAGAAAGCAAATATGACAGCAACTGAAATGAGCTGAAAAATTTCCACTAGGAGGTGCATTACATCAAAATACAAACAAGCTATACAGACTACTTAATAAAGTAAAGCATGTTTTTCAGTGTAGGCCTTGTTAAAGTGTAAAATATACAGGCAATAAACAGTTTGCTCAATAGCCAATTGCCAGTGATATTTCGCACATGCAACATTATGTAGTTCTTTGGGTTTTGCCAATTTTGGTCAGCGCGAGATTTCCTCAATAAACCATGCTCTTTAAACAGCCCTGAATTGACTTATTCTATTTCCCGTCAATAGCTACATATCATAATAAAATAACTCCACACACATTACACAGTTTCAATACATTTATTTTCCATAGCGACACTCTGGCGCTAGGTTTCATCTTACAGCGTAACATATAAATTGCAACTTCTAATGTACCACACAAATCAAGTTTCTCACAGAATACATTTCAGTGCCAATTCCGGCGGCGCATGCGCCATTAGCCAAGATTCCGCTCTGGTGCCAAGCATTTCTCAGCTAATACAAAACACTCCCGGCGTTGAAATTAATAATTTCAAACTATTATTTCAATAAATGTAAATATAAAGGCAATACAATAAATTACTTCACAATAACAAATCATAATATTGAAAAATATACATTCAAATTATTACAACAAATACCAGTTTATAATAGAAATAAACCTTCATTCTACAGGAAGTATACATATATCTCGAACATTTCGTTTCAGCAAATGCTGATTAGGCAATCTTACAGTTACTACTCTTATTTTGTTATCCCTACCATGAAAAACCTCAGCTATTCTCCCCATTAACCATTTGGTTGAAGGCAAATTTTCCTCTTTTATTAATACAAGAGTTCCCAACTGAACGTTATCCTTTAAAAATTTCCACTTGTGACGTTCTTGTAAATTATTAAGATAATCACGTTTCCATAATTTCCAAATTTTTTGTGTATACTGAGTGATTCTTTGCCATTTAGAAAGTCTGTTTTCATTTATGTTGGATAAATCTGGCTCAGCTAGAGTTGTGATAGGTCTACCAACCAAAAAGTGACCTGGGGTCAAAGTTTCAAAATTATTGTAATCAGCTGAAATTGGAGTTAGAGGTCTTGAGTTCAATACTCCTTCAATTTCAGTTAAAACAGTCAAAAATTCTTCTAAAGTTAAACATTGATTACCAATAACTCTCTTCAAAAGACTCTTAAATGATTTAACCCTGGCCTCCCAAATTCCGCCGAAATTTGGCGACTTTGGAGGAATAAATTTCCACTCTATACCTTCAGTGGTATAAAAACTCGCTAAATTCTCATCTGGACACTCAACCAATTTTTGCAATTTTTTAAGCTCTACACTAGTAATTTTGAGGTTTACACACTTACCTCTTTTTAATTGATTTATTTCTTCTAGAAACTCACTTTTTTGGGCCGCCTCTAATAAAATATACACCTCAGCATTCTTTATCTCTTCTAAAGTAAGTACTCCGTACTTCCTTACCTGAGAGTTCTTAAGATTATGGATAAACCTGAAAATGAAACTTACAATACGAATAAGTTTAGTATAATTAGAAGACAAATTAAGAATATCATTAAAGAGGTTTAGTTCATTACATGCAATTAAAACTAAGTTAGAATCGTTATGCAGTTCATTGTCCTTTATAAGTTCAATTGGACACACTTCTTCAACTACCTCAAATGATAAGTCCTGATGAGGAATCTCTGAGCATGTTAGAAAGTCACAGCATGACCACCATTTGGAACAGTTCACAAGAAAGTCAATTTGAACACCACGCGTCATAACATCTGCTGGGTTCTCTTTTGTTCAACAATAGAACCACTCTGTCAGCTGTGTTAACTTCCTAATCTCGTTAACTCTGTTGGCAAAGAAAGATTTCCATTTGGTACTGGTACCTTTAATCCAGCATAGCACTATTTTGGCATCAGTCCAATAAAATATTCTCGAGGATTTCTTTTGATCGAGCAATTTTTTCACTCCAGAACCTAAACGAGCTGCTAGTAATGCACCAAGTAATTCAAGACGAGGTAACGTAATTCTTTTCACAGATGCAACACGACATTTTGATGCGACGAAACTCTCAGAAATTTCTTCTTGCTTACGCAGTTTTATGTAGACAACAGTACCGTACGCCCTCTGACTGGCATCTGAAAAGCAATGGATCTCTATGGAATCGGCTTCGGGATTCAAAATGAATCTTGGAACTGCAATTTTACTTAGATGATGACACTCACAGCTTTACTTTGCTCACTCTTGACACATATCTGTAGGTAGTTCATCATCCCATGTCAATTTTCGAACCCAAAGTTCTTGTAGCAAGAATTTAAGTCTAACAGTAAATGGAGTTATTAACCCAAAGGGATCAAAAATCTTCCCGGCAGTTTTCAAGATGAACCGTTTCGTATTATGCTTATTCTTAAGGAATTCCATCAAACTGTCTGTGTCTATGCTCAGACTGTCTTCGTTAGTATCCCAAGATATTCCCAAGATCTTAAGTGTCTCGTTTGAGTCATTGATTTTATGTGGATGGATCTCAAAATCTGCTTTTTCCCATTTTCTCATCAGCTCAGGATCATTGGATACCCATTTATGCAAGTTCATATTTGCTGCACTCATAATTTGTTTAGCTTTACGCGATAAGCTTAGAGCCTCATCTATACTGTCCTGTCCAGTAATAAAATCATCAACATAAACACAAGAATTCAATATTTCAAATACATCTGGCTGCTCATCTCGGTATTTTCTAATGTGTTCTTTAATTGTTGCAGCCAACAAAAACGGATTTGACTTAATCCCAAAATTTACACGCTTGAATTATATGTCGTTAGTTTTAGATCATTTAATTGTGCGTTTTCCACAAACAGGAATCGCACTGCATCTTGATCCTTTTCTGCCAAAGCAATCTGCAAAAATGCTTTTTCTACATCCGCTGAAATTGCAACTTTATTTAATCGGAAATTAATTAGCAGATGGAGCATATTAAGATTTAAATTTGTTCCTGTCCATAGACAATCGTTCAGTGATAGCTGCCCGAACTCATGTGAGCTGCCATCAAACACTATTCTAGTCTTCGTTGAAGCACTGGTTTCTCTAAATACCAGTTGGTGTGGTAGGTAAAATACTGGTTTACCGATAGGTATATTTCCATCTGACACTCTTTCAGTGATACCGTGCTTGAGATAATCTAATATTTCACTATATGTAGAAAAGAGTGTTTTGTCATAATTCATTCGCTTTGCAAGAGTTTTTAATCTATTTTCCGCTACTCGGTAATTATCAGCTAATTGCCTCCAGTCCCTTTTCCAAGGTAAAGTAACCTTGTAGTGACCAGCTTTAAAACAAACTGTCTTATTAAATATTTCCAATGCTTTGTCTTCCTCATGACAATAAGGATCATCTTTAATTCCTAATGATTCTAGTTCAAAAAACATTTTCAATTCACTCTCTGAATTATCATTTATTAACCCTCAATACGATAAATTATTTCTATTTACATTTCCACTAACTATATATCCAAACACACTATTTTGTAATATCAAGCCTGTATAAGGAACATAGATTTTACCAGCTCATAACATATCATAAAAAACTTCTGCGCCGAGCAACAGGTTTACTTTCTCTGGTTTATAAAATTCTGGATCCGCTAAATTCGCCTTCTCAGGAATCGCAGTGGTCAGGAATCACAGGTTACTAACATCAATAAACTTTGCAGGAGTTAAACCTGCTATTTTTGAAATTACCAAAACCTCTAGTTTCCTTTTATACGTTTGTTCCTAATTACAGATAAGGACAACTGCTTTTCTTTTTATTGTAGTTGAAATACCTGATATACTGCAAACCAAAATATTTGTCTTTTCTCTTTTTAAAATAAGTATATCTGCTAATTCAGTGGTACAAAAACAAGAAATACTTCCACTATCACATAACGCTTTAACCTTAATTAAAGTTCCATCATTAGTCTCAATGAATACAAAGGCAGTAGATAAAATCACGTTTTTCCCACTGTTAGTACCCATAGCAGCTGTAAAGGTTTCGTTTTGAGTTTTAGCATGAAATGCAAGTGCATGTACATTTAACGAATTGCTGTTTTGATCACCCAGCTCCTGGTCAAGTGTCTGCTCTTTCTACTGTGGTGCCAACGGAATTATTTTCATTTTGATAACACGAGAGAAAGCTATGTTTTTTCTTACACTTCTTGCACAAGTAATTAGAACGGCAATTTCTCACACTGTGCAAATTAAAACAACAAAAACATAAATTCTGTTTTTTCACAAATTCTACCCTTTCTTTTACACTTAATTTCTAAAATTTAAGACAAATAAAAAGCTTGTGATTGCTCAAATTACATAACCTACACGAATTTTGCATATGTTTTTCATTTGCATTAGAAACGACAGCGGAAACTCTGAGTAACATTTTTTGTGTTAGTCACACTCTTTGAAGCATTGAGAGTTCTTGCATGATCTTTAAGAAATTCTATAAGATCTGTTAAATTAGGCAAATTCTCTTTCTCTAATTTTCTTTCCCACCATATTTTGGTGTTAGGATCTAATTTTTGCCCTAAAATGTATGCAAATACATTGGAAGAAAAACCGTTAACACTCTGATTTAAAACTTCTAATGATCTCATGCATTCATTTGTAATGTCAATTAAGTTTAATATTGCTGACGCAGATTCATTTTGTATAGGATGCATATTCATAAATCGTCTCAGATGAGCATACACTTGTTCACGGTGATTAGAGAACCTTTCTTATAGTAATGAAAAGGCTAATTTATAATTAGAGTCAACTATGGATATTGACTGCACAATACGATAAGCATCTCCTCTTAGCGCAGATTTTAAGTACTGTAATTTGACTGCATCTGTTAAATTAGGATTTGAATCAACACTGGCTAAAAAGATATCTTTAAATGAAAGCCACTTATGTAAGTTACCCGAAAACGTTGGCAAAGTAATTTTCGGTAATTTAACGTTGTTCTCAGTATTCGTGCAAACCGAAGTCTCCGATTTAATTTCTTTGGAAAGTTTAGCTAATTTACGATTTAATTCAACTTCTACATCTAAGAGAATATCGTCAATCTCTTCTTTCTCTTTTACGTCAGCATCAATACTTTCTTCCGTACATAACCCGAACAAAGAATCGAAATTAGAATTTATTTCTGTCTCAAACACTTTAAATTTATTCTTTAGTACTTTTAAGTCAATTCCTTGGACATTTTCGTCTACAACCTTTTGTTTTAATTTTGTTAACTGTGTTTTCAATGTACGTTTTTTCGCTAATACCTCCTTTAGTGACATTTTAATTAGCAAAAGTCAAAAAACAAATAAAGAGCTTCAAAAAGGTACAATCAACTTCAAAAAGAAGGAGGGTACTTACCATTTTCTTTCTACAGAACTTCAATCTGGAAGTATCCTAAGTAATTCTTCTATTTACAAACCAAAAGTAATATCACAGTCTCATAAACTTCATTAGCTGTTCCGGCTCTGATCGGCCACAAAACTTGAATTGACTTATTCTAGTTCCCGTTGATAGCTATATATCATAATAAAATAACTCCACACACATTACACAGTTTCAATACATTTATTTTCCATAGCGACACTCTGGCGCTAGGTTTCATCTTACAGCGTAACATATAAATTGCAACTTCTAATGTACCACACAAATCAAGTTTCTCACAGAATACATTTCAGTGCCAATTCCGGCGGCGCATGCACCATTAACCAAGATTCCGCTTTGGCGCCAAGCATTTCTCAGCTAATACAAAACAAGTCCCTTAACCAAAAATCACACAAATTGAGATCACGTGAGTGGGCCAGCCAAGGAATGGAAAATGAATGGCTAATCACCCTGTCATCGATAAAATGTTGCTGCAAAACATCTGCTCACAGTGTCCATTATGCAGAGGTTCACCATCCTGCATAAAGGTGGTAGGCGCAAAACTCTGTTGCCACCGAAGTTGAGGTAAGATGAAACTGTTAAACATGTCGTCATGATATTTGACAGTTGTTAAAAAGCATGTTACAGTGCCATTATTGTAATTTTCATTACAGAAGAGTGGTCCAAGGGTAAACTGGGAAGTGAATCCATGTCAGATGGTAACTTTAGACGAGTGTAGTGAAATAATATAGAAAGCATGTAAACTTTCCATGGCCCAAATGCTGCAGTTCTAGGTGTTCACAGTTCTATTAAGAAAAAAATGTACTTTGTTACTCCAGAAAATGCTCCTTTGCCATCAACTTCATCATCCTTTCAGCTCAGTCATCAACTTCCTTTTGGGCAAGAAAAGCCAGTGCAAAAAATAAGTGACTGCCAGTGTCGATAACAAGCAGACACTGGTTGTGGCTGATCTTGAACAGAAAAAAGTGTATGTTTTTCTCAGTAGCTTCCATTTTGTTCCATATGATATCATAATTGTCATGACACTGCAGGTGCACTACTAAAATGATGATCATTCGTCAGTGGCGGCTTGAGAACAGTCATTGCTACCTCTGAAATGACTTCTGTACTGAAGGATTTTCACCCTCACCAACACTGCATAATGATCCAGATTTTCCCAAATCAAGATATCATGTTTATTACATATTGTGAAGATACTGATCCTTGGTGCTTTTGATGATTTTAAAATTCACGAAGAGTCACTACAGCATTTCCCACATTTTTGTAAAATAGTTTTATGATTAACGTATGTTCTGGTAAACTAATAGTCATCGTAATTGAAAGAATACTATTTACTTGATCTCGAAAATATTAAAATAACCCACAGTTATTTGTTGCATGTTTTTTCAAGCATTTTGTCTGAAAAAGTCTTGGAATCACATGGAAATATAAATTTCTATATGCTATCATCTTGCATTTTATATGGGCTGAAGTTTTCTTGTTGTAGACAGGTTAATTGCATGTTATTGGTAATCATTTCCTAATCAAGTTAATTAAATTACATTAAAGTGTAATCAATTATGCAATGTAAATGTATGTGCATTATAGTGAGTATTAAAATTTTTTTGTGTTATTAAGATTTTTTATTTTTATTAAATGTACATATAGTGAGAGGCTTTGAATATTTTAGTTTTTTGAGCAATTTTTTTTTTTTTTTTTTTTTTAAGAAAAGTGTAATATATATAACACTTTTTATCTTTATTACTTCTTCAAGCGTGGTTTTATTTATAAACTTATAATAATGCATCATATTGACTATATAATATTTTCTTTTTTAAAAGCATTTCAATACAATAATTGCTTTTTATGTATTTTAATTTAGGTAAGGTATCGTTCTAAAGAATGCAGTGAAGTTTTAGATTTGTTAGAAAATTTAAATCTTGGTAGATTTGTCGCAAATGTTGTGGATCAAAATTTCGATTCAAGAATGTTTAAGAACCAACTTGATCTAACTAAGTCTTTTTTTATTGGTCATTCATTTGGCGGAGCTACAGGAATTCTTTGCCTAGCTACTGAAGTTCGTTTCAGGTACTTTAATTATGTTCATAATTTTTTCCAATTTTTTTAAGCTTTTGTTTTGTTAATAACTTTTATCAAAAGTTTCTGGAAGTACTGAAGCCATTTTTGTAATCTCATTTTGAAAGCAGAAGTAAATTGATTTATAAAAATGTAACATATAAAATTAGTAATAAACAATAGAGAAATAGTAGCTTATTTAATTTAAAAAAATGTAGTATTGGTAGTGTAAAAGTATTTTGCATTATTCAATATTTAGGAAATTTTTCAGTTTTGATTGTTGTCTACATGTTAATAGCAATCTGTATTGAATATATTCATGAAATGCATATTAGACTGATATAACTAATTCAGTACAACAAATTGTTTCCATTCTCATTCAGCACATTGAATTCCTTCAGTGTAAATAGTGAGTGCTTTTTTTTTTTTTTTTTTTACTGAAAATGCTGAATTAGCTTGATGATTAATAATTAGGTATGTTTTTGTATAATTTAAGTAGTTGTATAAATGGGATTTTTCCTTTTTATTACTCAACTTTGTATAAATGCAGAAAACCTCTCTCAATTAATGCATAGTCATTGGCAGGCAATGAATGCTATACATGGCATGACTGCAATAAGTAATTATAATTTTTTCATCAGTTTGTGTATATAAGCAATATAAGAAGATAAAATTATCAAGTTAATAGAACTCACTTTCAAAAATTTTTGTTTTGTGCCTAAGTATTTGAACTAATTTTCATTTTCATTTTTAACATTAAATAAAAGATACTCGAATAGTGCTCATCTTCATCTTGTCTAAGAGTGGTTGTATAGCTAGCCATAGTTTCTTTAAGATTTCAAAGAACTGAAGCTTTTCTCCACATCACCAAATTAAATGTCCTTGCCCTTTTCAGTGTTGTTGAAAATTAGTTCAAGCTATTCTATATTTGGCCTCTTAGTCTATTTTTTAGGTGTGAAAAGAGATAGAGAATCTAGTGAGAATACTTTTTCCTCTCACAAGAAAGAACTGTACATTATTGCATAAAGATGACTATATATTTCTACAAGTTAAAATATAAAAAAAAATCAGTTAAAAGTTTTTACTCTTGATGTAGACTTTCATTTTTACTAAAATTACTGGAAAAAGGAAAATTTCCAGTTTTGGTAAAATCTAAGCAAATTTTTCTAAATCCATAAAATTAAATTACTATATAAAATATTCAAAATAAAGTATTTTATGCTCTTCCCCTAAATTCATCCTTTCTCCCAAATTCCAGATTTTTCCATGTTACATAATGCTGCTTGAAAAAGGTAACTAAAACTACAATTAGCCACAGCTTTGAGTACTTTCTGCATCTACTTAGTATAAATACTCTTTGCAAAACAACTATGTCATTCCTTTTCCTAGCTTCTACCCTGCAATCAACTCTGCGCTGTTTATGCTGTCTTGTCCAAAATGCTTGCTTCCCTACTTACTTAACTAGGTTCTTCCACTTTTGGCAATTCCACAAACTGATAGTTTGAAACTAAGTTTAAGGCAAAAAATATCATGATTTGTATATAAATGTCGACTTGAAACTTGGAATAAAGGAAAAAGAACGCATACAAAAATGGTGGTGTTGCTTGACTGAAAGGATTAATATGAGCATGGTTGACAAAAGCATGTTATGTGCATAGTTGTCAGAGTTTGGTGCATTCTGAAAATTTGACAACTTCTACCAAGGTGCCTGCATTAATACGCAAGTACCAAATACACTGGCCATTAAAATTGCAACACCAGAAAAGAATAATCTAAAGAACATCAAAATCGAATGAAAGGAGGAAGAGGTTGAGATATGCTAATGATTAGTATTTCAGCCCATTTAGATGACACAGATGGGAGAAATAACATCTGAAGCATTGCATAAAAGAAAAGTTGTGTTGTAGATTTCTCATTCAGAAAGCACTTTGTAAGGTTGGAGTTTGCTTAGAATATCATGTTATGTCTCGAATAATAAGAAGAAATGCTTACTAACAACTGTCGAAATGCGATAGAGGCAAGATCGTGGCCTATCCAGAGTGTGGATTATCGTTCCATGATAATCATCCATTGCACTGGTCAACATCCAACCGCTGTCATGTGAATATGGAATCAATAGGTTGCTGATGTTAATGCTGGCCTTTGAGCATCTGAATAATGTGTGGATTACTTTCCTGCTTGAAATTATTTCAGCAAGATTATATATCATAAAATATCTGGACTGGCCATCATTTAGTTTTTAATAAAAATTTCTTATTTAGTCTAAAATATTCTCGATGTATGTTACAGCGTTGTGAAATGTCACAATGAGCCTGAAGGGTCGAGGTTCAAATCCTGAAGAAAGCTTAGATGTTTGTAAGTGTATAGTGTCTGTGTGCAAGGGGCCATTTAAAATACATGATGAACTAAAATCATTTTGAGAAGTTGGTGGTAAGGGAAGATGGATGGGAGGCCCTTGGACCACCCCTGACGTGTTCTCCCTTGGAATTCCAAATTGGGTAGAAAGCTTAGGAGGTCTGGCAATACCTAATATGCCTACATTTTCCCCTTTTTTTTCTGTTGTTGCTGTGTTTGAATTTAAAGTAATAAGATTCTGTAAAGTTTTATATTCAAGGGTGTTTACTATTTTTGATATATAAAAGTTCTTTTTGAAATTTTCACATTGTAGGTTATCATAAATAGTCAAATATGGGTACATTATATACAAGATTACCCTACATCACCATTACTTAGATATGGACTTCATTTTAAGCTTCAAATTACCATCCATCTGGATTCTTAAAATATGCAAAGATGTGCATAGTTTTATTTTGCATTATTGGACAAAGACAAATCTTGAGGTTTCAAATAAAATGTATTATTATTACATATTAAAATTAGTTCTGGAGTGTGTCAGAAAGTAGAAAGCTAATAATATATATGTGTGCCATATTAAATTCCTAAATCCTGTGATCTGTTTGGTTCATTTCATACATTATGTCATTTCTGTGATTTGCCTTCTTTCCATTTACAAAGTTACTGTTTTCGAGTATTGTCAATGCATTTTTTAAATTTATTAAAAATCAAAATCTGGTTTATGTATTGTAGGAGTTTATATAAGGATAAATAAAATCAAAGTAAATATGAGCTTACACAAGGACTAACAAAACCAAATATACAATTAACAGATTTCAGTGCCCTTTTTTCTTATCACTAAGATTTGACAATTTTGATTATGTGTCAAATCCATTCTTGCATGGATATATTATTTGTTAATTTTACCTTAAGAGCTGCTTATGTTTCCTGTGGAAGTCTTCTGTCATAGCATGGAAAACCACTGATCTAGTTCATAAAGAGTAGAAATGAACATACCAGTAATTAAAACTGAGAACAGCCTTGTGCTACTTTAGGTTGGGGTTGGAACTGACTCAGTACCAATGCTTATGACATATGTCCATGTTATTTTCTGGAATTTTCCATTTGTATATCACCAGAAGTGACTCATCATTAAATAATAATAATGGGAATTAATGATTTATGAGAAGTATTTTAATTGACAATAAATGCCTTGTGCATCAATGAATTGCTTTGAAAATTTACGATAAGTGATACTACAAGGGTATACATTGTTAAAATTAAACTAAAGACTCTTTTTGTCTTTAATATATATAAATGTGTTTTATTTGTAATTTATTCATCTAGATCCAAGTTTTACATTTATTTAACTTTCAAAATTTTAATTTTAATTACCAAGACAATCAGAAAATTTCTGTTTCATTTTTATTATGAATTTCATGTATAGTATTACTATTTCTCTTTGACATGCTTTTTTTTCCAACATAATGATTTGCATTAACAAAGATACAGAAACAAAATTGCAATAAATATCTCTTGTTTGATGCCTGAAACATTTCTGTGAATTACAGTCTAACATTAAATAACTGAAAAAGCAAGTGGATTCTTAGATTATCCACTATCCACTTTTCTTCTTTTTTATATTTGCATACTCGTGATAATATCACAAGTATATTTCATATTCATAAGATATTTGTTATATTTCATATTTGTCATTGAGTTTTCATATTATATTATTATTTCATTTTTCATGGTTTTGTATATCTGAAATATCCATGACTTATGAGTGTTTCAGAAACTTATGTTTAAAGTATTATTACTAATTGAATTCTCTTTTTTCTTAAAAGTTAACTTGTTGAGCATCCTCTTGTATACTATGTATTTTGTTCAAATAAAGCATAGATGCATCCAAGCACTAATAAATGGCAAGTTGTATTTTATGAGAAGCACATTAACACCAAGTTTGGGACTATTCATAACCTGGCTGCTTCAGAGAATTGCTTTAACATGATTTACAGCCCCACTCGCATGACTGTGTCAGCGGGGCGCTAACCCACCGAACAGCCCGCAGGGACTTCTCATGTTCATGGCCACAATCCATCACACTGAGGGCTGCGCGGGGAGCTGTCCTCCTACCCCCCGACACAGCGCTTAATATCTACATGAGAGCTTCCCCACAGTAAAGGCAATAGACAGGACAGTACCAGTACGGCCCCTGACAAGCCTGCACCTACCATAGGCTGAACCTATAATTCTAGTCCTCTGAAGTCTGATTATATACCCAAGAAACCGAAGCTGTCAGGACACAAGTTCAGCCAGTAGTCTAGAAGAACCCTGGGTCTCCTCCCATTTCTGGTCGGTCCCGGAAATTCCTACCAGTCGATCCCAAGGGATGAGTTCTCCAGCATCATTAGCCTATGCCAACTGAGACCTGAGCCTCAGCTGTGCATAGTTACCAGCAGGTGCCATGAGGAGGCTGACGCTGAACTGAGGGAGACGCAAACTGGCGAACCTGAAGCCATTCCCTCAACGCCCGCCCTTCGGTCAAACACCAGTTCTCCTGCCTTTTACCTCTGCCTACGATGATCTCCCGCGCATGGTTCATGCTGTCTACAGAGGCTTCCAGCAGGTTCCGAACATTCGTCCTCCAGGTCAGGTGTCGGCAGAACGAACCCTTAGATCAAACACCAGGTCTCTTCCCGCAAGCAGTCGGTTCTGGATATTTGTCCTCGGGTCCGAACACCACCCGCCAATCGGTGAGAAGCAAAGCTAACACAGCTATATGTTTGGTAGTCTTTTATGTGAATAAGAATGTGTAAATGCTATGAAATAATATTTGAGGATTGGAACTATGGCAACTGAAGTAATTTCCAAGAACAAATATGTAAACCTGTTCAGTTCCCTTCGTGTACCCAGCTGCAATTGAGCTGTAAAGTCACTGAGCACTGCAGTCTGAGGTTGAAATCCTGGTGAACAAACTTACTGCATAGGCGATTTTGTGGTTTTTTCCATGTGTAACATGTATATGAGCCAGTTTCTCTTAGAAATTTTCTGCACAAGCATCCTTCTTCTTAAGCAGATACTCTTCAAGTGCTTTGCCATAATCAAATAAACCAAACCAGGTACCTTAATATAAGCTGTATAATGCAAATGTAATTCTCTTTTAATTTAAGATAAAAGAGAATTACATTTGCATTATTGACAACGAAATACTTTTTCTGCATACTGAAAATAGATAAAATGATGAAGAACTCATATAAAATACAAGAAAAAAGTAATTTCTTATTAGTTAATATTAAAATATTTTGGAATTTAGCAAAAGATAACTAAATTTGTGATATTGAGTTTTATTATATTTTAAAAATAACATTGCTTTGGAAATATGATTCTAGAGTTCTAGTTCTTATAAAATAATTTCATGGTGTAATATTTTTATAATAGAGCTGGTATTCTTCTTGATCCTTGGATGTTTCCTTTTTTTGAAGACCAGACTTCTTTTTCTATGATTTCCAAACCATTCCTTTGTCTCCTGATAAAGAGTTTCCAAACTGAAGAATCAATGAAAGTGATAAAATGTCTTCAGAAAATGACAAGAGATGGAATATTTGTGACTATGAAGTGAGTTTTTTATTTTATAATCTTGATTATGTATATTTTTTATTTTCTTTCATATTTTTTAATCTTGACCATACTTTGCTTAGAGATGCTGAGCAAACTAGAAATTTAGTATTGAATTTGCTATAAAAGTTAAATTTCAGAATGTACCAAAATATGGAAAACTGTCTTTTGTGTTAATTAGCTTTTGTGCCAAAATGAATAATTGAAAACAGGCTCTCAGAATTTTCTGTATAAAAGCCAAGCTATACTTACCAAGTTACTAAACCAAGGTAAACTGTTGCAAAAAGGGAAATTTATGTCTAGAACTATTAAAAAATATATGTAAGTGTATGTTTTTTAAATGATGAATCCTAGTACTTAATTTTAAAAATGTATGTAGAACATTTCCCATGTGTTTTTACTTGTTAGATTTGAAATTTATTTTAATTATGTATTATTTCCTTTGTTTGAGATGGAGAACTAATTTAAATTTTTTTTGAGAAGGTGAAGATAACTTTCAGTATCAGATACTATTTCTGCAACTTTGAATGAAAAAATTGACAGTAGTTATAAAAAGGTTAATCAATAAAATGTGATAGTTTACTTAATTATTGAATAAGATAATTTGCTGCTAGTAATATTCAAATATTGTTAACCAATGCCGTAAGTAATAAGCCATCCAATGTACTCTTAATTGGAGATTAGTCTGAAAATACGTAAATAATTAAAATGTTATTATATGTAATAAGTATACAGATGCATGTGCAAAAATTTTTAGTTTAATATTTTATTGTTTCCATATAATAATAGCGCTATTCTTAAACTATAAATTTTCAAAATTTGAAAAACTGCTTTGAAAAGTTAAAATATTAAATGATACGACAAGACTATAAATTTAGCCTATTACTATTCTGAATAGTAATAGGCTAAACTATTAAATTTAGCCTATTACTATTTTGAATAGTAATAGGATAAACTATTAAATTTAGCCTATTACTATTCAGAAACGTCTTTCTGAATCATTAAATAGAGATAAGTGTATTTCATTCATTAAGATCCAAATTTTACATTTATTTAACTCTCAAAATTTAAATTTAAATTTCAAGGAAATTAGACAAAATTATATTTCCTTTGTATTATGAATTTGATGTGCAATGTTATTATTTATGTGTGAAATGCCTTTTTTTTTACATAATGATTTAAAATGAAGATGTGGAAAATTATAATAAGAGCAGTTAATTAAGAGAGTATGGTCCATAAGAAGGAACAAGGCTTGGGAGTTACTAGTATTGTAAGGATCTTAAGTTTTACTAACGTTTATTTTATTTTAAATCTTTACTATCACTTCTTATTTTCTACTTCCGGCCAGAATTATAAGCGTGAAGGAGTTTTATGCAAAGTTGTCTGGCGAACGCCACGTATTTAAGTGTGGCCTTTTTGCCAAGCAGAAGAGAGGAAGCCGTGAGTTCGAAGCAGGCTGCTTACCTTAGAAGTTACGCAGTTGCTACTTTGCCTTCCAGGCCAGAGGTTTTAATCCTCTTGATAAATTAAACGTATTGTAGTGTTCACAGTCTCTGTGCTACATACGCTTTCTGTTATTATAAGGCCAATCTTATTCTAAAGTTAAATTAGAGTTTAGTTTTATTTTGATATCTTTTAAGTTAGACCCCGAGTGGAGGGTCATTGTATTCCGAAGTACGGAAGTCATTGTATATAAAGAAAAAAATAAAGGGTTTTGTATACCCTTCGTCTGTATCCTGTCCACTTACTACAATTAGTGAACATAGCTTTAGTAAGCTCTCTGTTCTAGTCAGGTCATTGTATGTTTCCGAAGAAGGTAAGAAGAAACATTGAACCTGATAGTATAAAATTAATGATGTAAAATTATTTTAAATGTGTGTGTTTAATGAGGGGATTCTTTGATCATCCATTTTTATTTCAATTTTTAAATAGCATTGAGCAAATGTTTATATTGATACTTTGTATATATATAGCATTTTTTTTTTTTTTTTTTTTTTTTTTAATTTACTGCTTTTAATTGCTATTTTTTGTTACAAATGTTTTGCCAGAATGCTGTATTTCTTAAAATATATTGTTCTACGTTGAGCCCAATATGCGTTTGATTACATTACATGCTCTGAATGCATTAAACTTAGTAGAAACTTTAATGCATTTTCTCTTCAAATATGCTTTAAGTATATGTTTTATAGATCCTCACTCTGAGAATATTTAATCTTCTCACTATCATAAAAATGTTTCTATTAATGTAATGTATGCATATTTTTCAAATTATGAATTTCTAATCAAAATTAGTGTTGCTTTACAAACTTACTCAACCCCCCTTCCATATTTGCATTCCCATCAAAAAGTTTCAAGCTCATTGTGGACTTTGGAGAAAAATGTTTCTTTGTGTATCTTTTACACCTATTTGAACAATTCATTCTGTACCTTGTATTTTTTTGTCTTCTTTTAGCCTACAAGATTTGCACACCTCTTATTTATTTGCATATTGTTCTCAAATGCATGTATTTGACAATCTGTTTTTGTTGAAAAAAAATTGTGCAAACTCAGCATCACATGTAACCTTGGCACCACAATTCCAAAATAAGAAGGAAATGAAAAGAGCCGTATGATGCCTTTAAACAAGCCACATTATGCTCTATGCATGCGGAAAGCAAAGTCAGAGATTTTTATCAAAGATGAAAAAAACTGCAGTATGTGGTTCACTGCTGTGTTAAAATGCAGAAATTCGCATAGGAGGGATCATAATCTGCAGTCACTTTAGCAAAAATGTCCGGAAAAGTGCAAAGACATCTGGGGAGGTGCTATGCCTGAATTGATGCAATAGTTTTTGGCAACAGCAAATTTGCCAATCCATAAAATGTAAAAGGAAGTTGAAATTCTATAAGAGAAAATTCCATATTTGGTAAAATTACCCTGCATCATTTGAATTAAATGAGCAAGGTTTATTAGTTGAGGGTAGTTATTCAAATTGTAGTAAGTGGTTATCCTTTAAATAAAATTTAATTCTTCTCCTGCAATTTGTATATTATCAAGAAACCACTGAAAAAATTCTATATTGTTATCCAGAACAAAGAAAACATATTCCATTAAGTACTGGATTTAGCAATTTCTATTAGTACAATATGAGATTGTGTGGATTATTAATATTGTTTTTAATTTCATGGTTGCAAGCTATAAAGTATTTATATATATCATTTTTCATATAAATATAGGAAAGCATATCATAGAGATTTATGTGATGCTCCATTTGTGCCAAAATATCCATTCTGTTTACCTGCAAAAGCTTGTTTTAGAATAGAAAGATTTGCTGCTCTGGATCTTTCTGCAGATATAATTCTGCAGTATTTAGGTTCATTTACAGGTATAAATAATTTTGTATGTTTTTATTTTATAGCTAATAGTATATTAAAATAAATATTATTTTAAATGATCTTCTGTATAAAGAGATGGTTTAAGCTCAAAATAGAACATTTTGTAAATTGACATGTCATTTATTGTTCAATTATATGCAAACAGTAATTTACATATAATGGAATAGTTATTTGCTTTTAAAGGCTTAAGAATTATACATTTCAAAGGGCTTATTTGAAATCAATGCACATATGGAATGTCATTAAAGCATGCAAAAGAAAACATCACATATGGATCCACCACAATATTCGACACAAGCTACACTCCAGAAAAACAAGGGAATCCATTCAAATTCATGTCCAGGAAGTATGGTAACAAAATGATGGGACAGAGTACAACAAAATAATCATAAAATTGTGAACAGATGGATATCTGGAGACATATTAAATAGAATGAGGCTGCCAACTGTCTTCAAGAAAATCAATGTTCTCACAGGAGAAGGATAAGCAAGCACATAGAGAAAGTAGTTTCCTGCAAGAGGAAAGTAGTTGTTCTAACTAAAAATCAGGAACAAAGAATCTCTCATTTTGTACTCCATCCCCAAAATTTGATTTTAAAGGAACAAAAGGGAGTAACACACTGTCCTGTGACATCATTTTTGGACAGCGACTTTTGCCAAAAAATTTAATTTTCCCAGAAAACCAGGATGTTTGGCAAGTGTTGTGATTTTTTTTTTTTTTTTAAATTTCTGTTGACTTGTATATAGTGATACATCATTGAAAAAGTATTACTTTTTTCCTCAAAAAAATATATGTACATAGGCAAATAGAATATTTATACAGTGAAACCTCAGTTCACTCATTTTATTTGTTCATGAAGGTTGTTCATAAACCAAAGCAGTTTTCTCCATAGGAACTATTGTAAAATGGATTAATTTCATTTTTGGACAAAAAACGACTGCTTGTTTAGACTTTAGGCTTATTTTGTTTATAAACTTGTGCACAAAGTACTGTTTATTACTTTGTGCACAAGTTCATAACTCCAAACCAATAGAAATCATATTAAGCAGATAAAATAGACAAGAACGTAATTTATGTATACAAGTAGAGTTTTGAAGAAGACAGGAAAATGAAGATGTTATTGTTTGGATATGAAACTTCCTTCTATGAAAACATCAGATAACTCTCTAGGGGGCATATTCTTTCATATTTTCTTTGTCTGTGAGCACCACTCAACTTTGCTTGAGACTCCTTGGGCCTTTATTCAAATTTGTCCTATGTTTTAAAATGTTTCTAAAGGGAGATATGACATTATAATTGAAAATACCCTTTGTTGCTTCTTCTGAAGTTGTAGTAATTCTAGTAATAATTTACTAGAATATTATAAAAATGAGCTCAATAAGAATTATTGAACTCATTTTAAAAATCTATCTAGTTTTATAATCTATCTAATCTAATCTAATCTAGTAACTTCTCCGTGTCTTCACTGTTAACTTCCTAGCTGAGGATTTTGTCTAGAGACACAAAATCATGGATGACCAAAAAGAAAAGAAAAAAAAGTATCTAAGTACTCTAAGTCACTGTCTTCAATCCAATCTATCTGCAATTTCTTTCAAGCCATAGTTTTGTAAGTTACTTGCTGCCAGGTGTGGTTAATGAGAGTCAAGCAATGGAAAATATTAAAGTTATTTTTCCAGAAGTCCCTGTATGTTAGTTATGTGACATAGCTCATCTTAAATTTATCTAGGTTATCTATTTGACATAGGTTTTTGTTCAGGTAGTTTGTTCATCAATTGAACTGTTCATGAAGTGAGGTGTTAGTGATCCAACATTCCACTTTACATATATTATTTTTCACTTTATATATATTGTTAGATTGGATGTTTATGGTTTATGGCGTAGAAGACCAAATTTGGAGCTATATCGCTCATATAATGAACCTGACATCATTAACTTCATTAAATGCCAAAGAATAAAATGGGCAAGTCATGTTATCAGAATGGATGAAGACGCTTCGACAGACCAACAGGCACACGGAAAAAGGGTAGACCAAATCTAAGATGGTTGGACTGCCTAAAAAATGACCTACCAGTCTTAAAGACCAAAAATGAGAAAAAACTAGCAGGGAGAAGATCGGCCTAGAAAAAGCTTCTTGAGAAGGCTAGTGCCCACCCTGGGCTGCCAGGCCATTGAGGAAGGAAGGAAGATCAGAGGTGTTCTATTAATTTCTGTAACATTGATTATGTTTATTTATTAGCAGTATTATTGTGTAAATTTTAATTAAATTGCCTATTCTGTGTTATTATTTTGCAAATATTTTATTATATAAATATTTATTTTAGGTTGAGCTCAGTATACCAAAGATTTGCCTTATAAGTTTTTAAAATATTATTTTTTTACTCTTTTTAGGTGGCTGTGTGAAAGCTAGCTCTAGCAAACTTATTTCTTTAAGAGAAAAATATCTTGTAGATGAAGATTAATTTTTAATAAAAAGCTACTGTGCAAAAAAATGCTCGCTTAATATTTGTTTATGTGCAATGAAATTATAAATATGTTTATATGCAATGAAATTTAAATATATTTATGTAAAGCATTTTTATATGTTTTGAATAAATGGTTTTATTTTATTAACATGCATTGTGTAATAAATTTATTCTGTGTTCCAAATCAATTCTTTTTTTTTTTTTTTTTAATTACAAAATTTGAATTCTGTTCATAAATTAGAGGATTTAAACTCATTTTTAGTTTTAATTAACATGAAATATATTTTTTATTTTCAAATTGCTTTACTTGTGATTTTTTTAATGATTTAAAAATTTATTTAAAATTTAAACACTTGTATTTTATTTCAGCTTTTAAAATGTTGCCTAATTGAATTAAACTTTAATCCAAATAATTATGACTTTTACTGCAGCTGAAAGAGTTATGTAATATGAACTTAAATTAAGAAAATTAAAATAGAAACATATCAGATCTTGAATAGGTTGTATTAAGCCTGATCTTTTGCTAATGATAAAACAAAAAAATATGTGAATTATTTTACTTAGTCAAATTAATTTTAATTGCGATATTTGTTTAATAAGAAAATGTTTAATATTCATTAACTCCATGCATAAAATGATTGTGTAATATTTTTCAGTTATGTTTCAGCAATATTAGTACCCCCAAAATATTTTTGTAAAGAATTTTAAAGTTTAAACTTCACAGATGATACACTGTGCAAGGATCTAAGTATTCTTCACATATTTTAAATTGTCAAATGAGAAAATGCAGGAGGAGCAAAATTTTCGAGACACATTCACACTGTACTTCTCGCACTTCTCAGTCAAAATAAGTTGTCCATAATACTTTGTATATTCATCTATGCTACTACCAGAAATAAAGTAGCATTAAAAAAAAAATTATTTTCTGTTGAATGTGACATTTCATTCTTTGTAGCGTCTTCATCATCTTTCTTGTTGAAATCTCTTCCAGCTTCACTGAGAACTTTTAAAGTGCTCATAATAGCATAATAGAAATTGCTTTGATAACTAATTTAGTATTTTTGACCCAACACTTTTGTTCTTAAACTAAACATCCTTAAATTTAGACTTAGTAAAGAAAAATTTCTGTATCCCTCTCAGACTTTTTTTTTTTTTTTTTAATAATAATAATCAGCAGGTGATTTGTTCATACAATTTTTGTTAATCGTTGATAAATCAGCAAGAATATTGACAAAATCAGAATAGGCTGCTCAACATTAGATTTGGAATAAGCTGCATGTAATAAATGGATGATAAACAAAAAATAATTTTTCTCAGAAATTACAGTTCAGATGTAGTTTAAGCACATAGCTTATATTTGGCATTATGCTGCATGTTTTGAGTTTGGTACTCATTTTATGTGCATCCTTTTTAAAATTGCTGCATGAAATTTAAAAGCAATCAGATATTTTTTAGGTATTTTAAGTGCAACCTATCCTAAGAAATATTTCACATTGCAAAAAAGTCATATATACCCATTTAGCAAACGAAATGCAAGATTTTCGATAGTTTTATTTATTCACTATGATAAAATAAAAGTACATCAAGTTAATATATGTAACTTTTTTAATATTTAAAGACAACCTGTGAAAAAAGTTCCTTAAACATAAGTACAGCAAAAAATCGTAGATTTTAGTATGACAAATTATTGAAGGCCACTTGACCTCAGTTAAACTTCTAAATATTGTTAATAAACTTATACAGTATTTTCTCCCTCCTTTGCACATGCCTTCATGGCGTAACTGGAAGCACACTTGATGCGTATTTGGGAGGTGCAGAATTTGGATCTCAGTGAGGACATTGCACATTTTTCTCGTCTCCAACATCAAAAACCCTCATGACTGTATGTTTTAAAGAGAGGATAAGAAGTTTATACAGAGTGAATAGCTGGAGATAACCGCAGTTTGATATCTGAAGATAAAATTCAATTGCTGAGTTTGGAAATGCATGAAGGAATCATAAAAATAAAGTTTGTTGATCGTTCTCGACAAACTGGAATTCACTTAAAAAGAGATTCTTGTGTATGCATGTTGCCACGCAAAAGGTTTGTGTCCGTAATAATTGGCATACTTTGGCCACCTCACTTAACATAATGCATTTTTTCATTTATTGATAATTGCAATATGAATTATTCATTTTTTAATGAGAAATAATATGTTTCTAAAACATAAACAAATGTTCAATGTTCCTTCCAAATTGCTATAGTTTAGTTCTTCCATCTGCAGTAGGTATCGTTTTACATAAATTGTTTCATTATTTTTTTATTTATGTTTGTTTGTTCATTTTGGTGGCGGGAGGGGAATATTGTTCTTCCAATTTTAGTTTTTAAGGAAAATCACTGTAACAGGTGATGATATAGAATTAAGCTTTATAGTGTAGACAGTGTTTAAATACAGGAGCACATACATTAGAATTAAAGATTGATTACAAAAATTCTTTGTTGTCATCTATTTCAAGGGGAAAATTTATTTTTAGTACTTAAAATTCAGTTAATGAAAATGCAATAGAGAGTGAAGATTTGTGGATTTTATCTCTGAATATAATGGCAAAGTAAATGAAGTCAGCTTTACAATTCAGAATATAAGATTTATATTAATATGTGAGATTTGTATTTGTAAAAGCTAGCTGCCCATTACAAAGAATTCCTTTCCTAACCCCTTTCTTGGAGCTTCGAGGTTAAATTCTTACTACCCAAGTTAGATTTCACATGTTAAACAGTAAAATACATTTCAGTATTAATTTTTTAAACTCCTCCAATTTTAGTTTTTAAGGAAAATTACTGTAACAGGTGATGATATAGAATTAAGCTATTCTAATTCTAAATAATTAACACCTACAAAAATTAATAGCATCTAATAAAATACTTAACATCTAAAAAAAGGAAATAATCATTTTAATATTTCAAAATCAATTTTTTAATATTTTTCTGTAAATGTGATTTAGTGACATAGTCAGCAGTGCTTTAGAGTAAAATCATACTCTAAAGGAACTGGGAGTTTTCCTGTTTTTTCCCATGTCTAACATGAATACCAACCAAGGGTGCTGAAACTTTTTTAATTTTGTGTCACATAAATAAGAATAAAAATTAAATGTAACAAAATGTGTGCCATTTTACATTCAATCTGAATATTTATTAAAACTTGTGTGTGAAAACTCTACCACCAGAAATAATGTAATGTACCATTATTTGAAAAACTCTGCCTTAGACAAACAGTTCCAGTGTATTTTCCTGCAATCCAAATAATCCAATCCAGTCCTTTTTCTTCTACAAAGGGTTAAGAAAACTTGTTTTTTCTATGCTATTGGTGGTTCCATCTAGAACAAGTATATTACGAACAAGAACAAGTATATTACGGTGCACATAAGAATAGGAAGGACCGTTTTCGATTTGCGAAAATACAGCAGCTTAAGGATTATTATTTTGCAACTTAAATTCCAAGATTTATGGACATCATCAAACTGGGAAATCAGAAACTCTAGAAAGAGTAAGCGCAGCTGAACTGCCGAAATCCGAGAATTATTGAATTAAAAAGTCGCAAGAAGAATTCTTTATAAAGGGTCTAAATGATTAACTTCAGGCCGGAAATTCATATTTGCTGCTTCTTCACTTTCACAGCTCAAAGCATTTCCAGAGGAAGTTTTCCTCAGAGTTGAGGAAAGACTGTAAAATGCTGATCTTACCTATTCTGAAACACTTTCTATAATCTCATCTGATTCTAGTTATTTTTTAGGTCTTTAAATCAATCAATATTGGACGTGCCTCGGGGCTAATTTAACGTTTATCATTCAAAAAAGTCTATAGTTTTGTATGAAAAGAAGTAGGAAGGTTTAATTAATTTATTTATTTTGTTCAGGATTGTGACTTTCATTTAGTGTAAAACTTTCGGGTTTTATACCTACATATAGATAATGCCCTTTTCAGGACCTTAGTTGGTGATAATTATTTTGATACCGATATTTCAGTAAGCTCCCAGCCAGCTTAAAACGCTCTACAACATGGTGATTTCAAATTTGTGAACTCTGGTTTCAAATTTAAAAAACCTGATAACGAAAACAAAAGTACTTTACTAATAGATTCAAAATGATTCTAAATCATTTCGGATGAATCATTTTCCACCCTATTCTTCCAAATGCGGGCAACAAAATAACAGTTCTTTTTCTCTTTATTGTCTTTTTATTATTTTTTAATCTGACATATACTGAGGTAGTTTTGGAATATTAATTGTTTCGTCCAAATGAATTGTGAATTTTGGGCTTTCTTTAAGCCTACTACAGCCAAAAGTCGTTAATTCGGACACCCATAATCTGGAATGATATATAATCCAGACCTCAAAGCTAAAATCTTTCAGCGCATGCGCCGCGTTGACGCATGCATATAGGCGTTTTAAGCGTGCGCGCAAGACATTTACGAATGCGCATATGCGTCTGCGCAAGTGCAGAATTCGTTTTCGCGTGCGCGTTTAATGTATAACGGATGGTATAAGCTAAAAATTATCTAATTATCTATTTCAGTTAATGTTGATGATTGCGTTGTTCCTTAATCTTCGAATTGGATCCTCCTATTATTTTTTGCAGACTGTAACAGCAATTTTATAAAAGTAAGCTTGAACTTTCGATTGTGTCAAATAGAATTTCCGATGCTGGAGCTCCCAAAGGATCTAGAAAACGAAAGTATGTTTCGATGTCCATCAAACAAAAAACGAATTGCTACAAAAAATGGATAAAGGCATATCCTTTGTTTCTCTAACCGTTCCGAAATCTGTTTATCAATTTCACCCTGCTCTGCGCGGGGAGGGGGGGACGTCGCAGCGCGCAATGAACTGGAAGTTGATCTGTCAACACTATCGTTATCTTCAGGGCAGATGTTTTTATTTTATTCGGCTTATAATTCCTTACTAAATGTAGTATTTAATCTCGATGTACTCCGTCTTTGATATGATTTAAATCAAATTCCTCGTCATTATAAATATCACGAATACAAATCAAATAGTTTTCTGGTTGCAATTTTCTAATTTCGGCTATGCGTAAGGTATGCTTTACGCATGCACGCGTTGAAAGAAATGTTTAATAAAGTAAACAAATAAATATTAATCTTCTTTTTTGGTAAATTTTGATACCCTTTAGATCATAATTGCTCATTATTTTATAAATTACGGTTTCATATTTTTAATTTTATAATTTCTGCATGCTATCTTACCAGATTTAAACTGATGATCTATAATCCGGAAAAATCGATAATCCGGAATCGCCGAAGTCCCGATGAGTCTGGATTAAAGACTTTTGACTGTAATTAAGTTGCTCGAAGTAGTTTCACAATTTATAATGGTGAAAGTGTCGTTTGACAGAGGGATTTTCCGAATATTTGCTTCGAAATATTTCTACCATTTTAATTAGTAGCAAGAAATACAAGATCTTCTCCAGTGGCATATGGCTGTTTATTTTTAGCAATCAAATATGAAACTTTCTATAACGTGAGTAAATATTTTTCGATAACAGTCATAAATTTCTCAAAATAATTGTTTTTCATTATTTATAAATTTTAATAGTTGTTCCAAATATTCTTTTGGTTTGTAAACGTTTATTGACCGTTATTTTTTTTCAATGCTTACATTCAAGATGCCTTTGTGATTCTGGTGGTTTCATAATCTCCATAGCCAAAACGTTATTGGAAATTAAATTTAAAAAATTGTTCATTATCACTTGTTGCAAATAAAGCCAAATAGGAGAAATTGCTCTATTTTCTCTCTCCTTCGAGCATGCCTTCATTTTGTAGCGGTTAGCACACTCGGTGCGTGTTTGAGAGGTCCAGGTTCGAGTCCTGGCTAGGGCATTGCTCATTTTTCACGTCTCTTGCTTAAAAAAAATCCTAATTTCTCTACAGTGCCGCCCGAACTGGGACAAGTGGTGGATGATGATTCTTCACCACCAGGATTTGGCGATTGGGTCCCTTAATCCCCAATTTGCCTTTAAAGGGAAAGTATATGAGGTATTTTCTCCTTCCTTTCCTCATGCCTTCGTGGTGTAACGTTAGCACAATCGGTGCGTATTCGAGAGGTCCAGGAGAGGTTATTGCATATTTTTCATGTCTCCTGCTTAAAAAAAAATGACTCTACAATATTACCATTTTCGTATCTAAGATCGCTCTTTCTGATTACTAGATCCTGCCTGAAGAGACTTGATAGCATTGTCATCTGCGTCAATACCTTTGTTACTCAAGTTCTATCATTTATCCATGAGCGTAACTATATTTGTAGAAAAATATAAATAACATCACTTCTAATAATTATTCAAATAAATAACAGTTTTAGACAAGTTAAACAGCGAAATACTGTATTGTTCTTGCCATGTACAGACTTATTGCTATGAAACAGACACATATCACTCTACTATAGAAGGGTTATGGCTGCACTAGCCGCAGCAGCGCCGACCTTTTTTTTTTTTTGGCACTGTGTGGCGCAGGATGCTATTTACTTTGCATTCATGGCATATGTTGATTCTGAAATAACATCTGTGCTGTGCAATTGCAACACCAAAAAATAACGAAACCCTTCCCGTTCCTATGCTCATATTTGGAGACGTTTTATATACGTTATGAAAAAATAATATATTAAGAAGTTTGATTCCCGTATGACAGAAGTTGATCGGGATATTTAATTTGAAAATTTGCAATTTTTGATGTCATTTTCAATTTTTCTTGAGAGGTGATTTAAGTCAAGGAAATAAGTTTGAATTACGTGCAACAAAATATATATATAATAAGAAAACTTTCCATATGCCAATCTCAAAGGAACTCAAATTCAATTTAAAACCATAAATGAAAAAAATTAAGTCAGAATTTTAATTATTTTTTTCAGTTTAAAATACTACAGAGTTGTTGAGATCAATTGAGAGGGCATGCAGTCTCTCAAAATCCCTGGAGGTATCTTTATTGATATAGCCAAGGCTTTTGATTTAGTATGGCTAGATGCACTAATACACAAATTACGTGACCTGGGTTTCCCAGGATACATCATAAACATAATTAAATCCTATCTGACTGGAAGACATTTTGTTGTTCACGTTTCAGGCACATATTCCAACAGCCATACTATTTCAGCCGGCGTCCCGCAAGAGTCTTTACCCACCCTCTTCAATATTTATGTGAACGACATTACGACCATGCCGAACCCTACTCTAGCCATGTACTGTATACAGACGATACAGCGATTCCAAAGTGCATTTGTTAGCCCAGTTATTCAACAATTACAAGCACACATCCATGCACTTCAGACTTGGCTCACTAAATGGAAAACTGGGGTGAATGTGGATAAAACATAGGCTATCCTCTTCCCGAGGAAAAGGAAAATTCTAGAAAATCTCAATTTCTGTGGAACCTCAATCTCTTGTGACAAGTAAGTCCCTTATCTTGGGGTGATCCTTAATACTTCGCTCACATGGACCCCACACATTGCATCTATTATCCAGAAGTTACGAACTCGTAAAGTTGAATTCTACCCCTTAATAGCTCGAAACAGCGTTCTATCTATAGATATCAAGTTACTCATTTAAAAATCCATATTGCGTCCCATGCTTTTCTATGCGTGTCCAGTCTGGGCATATGCTTGCAAAAAGTAATAAAAAAAAGTTGAAGCAGTTCGTAGAAGGCCCGTGGTATCATCGTAATAATTGGATCCACGAATTTTTCAGCTCAGGACTCATTACTATGTTCTTGCAAAAAGATTCTATGAGAGGCGGAGGAACAACCCTTTTATTAAAATCTGTTCTTATGATTACAATGATTTAGCAAATAGTAATAGGCCAATGGCTGTCCTCAACAAATATATAATGTAAAATTGTATTCTTTTGTATTTGTTACAGCTATGAATCTAGAATATATTATTTGTTTTTATATCTCACTTATGCAGTGTTGCTCCTCTCCTCTCTCCTGTTTATGTAATTACCTAATGCTCCAACTGACTTGTAAGTGCCTATGTTATTCAATTTCTGTATTTCTAGTCAAATCACCAGCTTGAACTGGCTTTTCTGGTCTGTGAATGTAGGGTGGCGTATTTCCAAACCCTACCCCACTTTTCGAATTTTTGACGTCACGGAAATATCGACTAGTTTCACCTGGCAAAACACCTACCCCACTTTTGACTACTACAGCGCGCTTTCGAAAGAATTGTGCTGCTAAATAGTGTGTTTAGGTGCTAATTGTGAGATTTTCGCAATTTAAATTATTATGAGTGGGAATTTACGCAAAATCTTTAATGAATGGTTATTGTTTATCGCCGTAGTGTATTTGAGGAAAGAGGAGAATAATTCACTGCTGATGTATACATAACACTATGAAAAATCTGGAAGGTGATACTCAGCAATAAATGTGCTGCATTTCATCGCAAAATTCAGCATCGCCAGTAAAACAAACGAAAGTGTTCGAAAAACTTATCCACTTCTGAAGCCGCTATACAAAAATTGTATGTGTGCCAATACAGATATTTAAATTTAAAAAAAAAATTGCAGAAAACTTTAGATCAAGGAATAAGAACTGCAGTGCCTCTATGTGCTTAAAAACTACGAAGCATTCTGCAGACTTTCGTGCCAAAATCAAGGTTGACAAATAGATTAATACATTTTATTGTTTAGTGTATATATTTCAAAATTATTAAAATAACTTGAACAGTTGTTTAATTGCTTAAAACAGAAATAAAGTTCATTTATAAAGATATACAAGGAACTTCATAATTCATTGCTTTGGTGAACAACTGAAATTTACCAAATTACCTAACTTTATAACATTAAATATCTTCGTAATGCTCGGTTTTATAAAAGCTTAACTACTTCTAAAAGCTAACTACTAACTAAAAGCTTAGCTACTTACTATTCATTTGTTATACATTAAAATATTTTCTGATTTATTTACTAAATGCGTAATCAATCATCAAGATTATTAAATGTATTAAGAATTTCATACCTGCTTGTGCAGTGTGAATGCATGTTTGTGTAATGAACTTTGATTTTCATGAACGAAAAAGAAATAGAATCTCCAAATAAATACTTTTTTGTTTTCCAGTTCCTGTGTTTAGCTGTAAAAGTAAATTCACTTCAAGTATGTGTCTGTGTAATTTTGACGATGTAAATGCTGAAACGTATGTATAGTAAAAACTCAACAAAAATATATCCAGAAAGCTCTTGAAATTTTGGATAGCTGAGCATATAAAAAATGAAATATTGTAATAAGTGAATGGAAGAATAAACTACTACTAGTCTAAAATCATAAAAACAGTTCATCTTATTTGTATCAACTTGATTATCAAAAGCCAATATTTAATATTATGCACGATTTTGAAAAAAATGTATACTGCTGATCTTTGGAATATGATAACGAGTGATTTTTACAATGGTTGTTATGTGGATTAAGATTGCAAGTTGAGACTTTAAATATGAACAATAGTAATCTGAAAATTTGAAGTAGTAATTTTATATCCAACAATCTCTGCCAAATAACTTCCATGTTTTAAGTAATTAAAAAATATATTTTTAACCACTTATTATTAATTTTTTAAAGTACATTCTATAATTTAAATTTTATTTACTTTCATCTATTTTTTAATGTTTGCCATTATAAATTTCATACTATGTACTTTTTTAAGATTTCATAGTTATTTTATGTAAGAAAGGGATTTATGTGCAACAGATATACAGTGAAAATCATTTAACACGAAACTGAGGGGACTGAAATACTTTTTCGTGTTAAAAAATATTGAAAAGAAAAAAAAATATATATATATATATATATATATATATATTTAACAAAATTAAGCTTATTAGAGTACATTTTATTTACATAGATATGTATATATGCATGTATTTAATAAAAACCAATGAAGCAAAAACTTCCACAAGAACTTAATGGAATTCAATACAAAATTTTCAAGTTTTTGAAAAACAAAACATTTTTTTAAGTTTTGGGAAAATAATCTGATATTTTTCTTTGCATTGTCTTTTTTAGCATTTTCGCCTAGCACGGGCTTCTCCCCTATATCGGGCTTAAGAGGG
The DNA here is from genome assembly GCF_044657685.1 of Stegodyphus dumicola. NCBI lineage: Eukaryota > Metazoa > Arthropoda > Arachnida > Araneae > Eresidae > Stegodyphus > Stegodyphus dumicola. The sequence continues at coordinate 211,561,523 of NC_140773.1, read as the reverse complement.
AAATTTTGTAAAACCTCTTTTCACGTCATTTTCCTCTTGGCGTCAAAAAAATCCTTACGAGGATTTGGCGATTTTCGCCGATTCAAGATGGCGGAAAAAATTGCGCCAAGTGCCGGTTATCTGAGTCTTCCCAATTACTGCAACGAATTCTTCTGATAGTACAGCAAGACAATTCATTAATACAGAAACTTTCTCAAACATTTCATTAAGTGTCAGCTGAGTTTCAACATCCTACTTCTCCATTTCTTTCGGCGCCGAAGAATCTGATACTTTTGAGAATCGTGTGTAATGAAAATAATTTTCATTCATCCTTGGAGTACAACATATGAGCCAAACTCACTAATTTTTACTGACACTGCCATGTACTCATCACTGAATTCCAAAGCTAACTGATGAGAGATGAGATGTTTGTGTGGCGTTTGTAGACGTGGAAGGCGAAAGTACCGTAGATAAACAAAACTGGCTCGTGTCACAGGCTATTCCGAGGGTATTTCAAAGCCAAATTAGCCTCTTTTCTACGAAACATGTGAAACCACCTCTCTTTCATTTCACACCCCGTTTAAATCTCGCCAGCGATACCAGTGTTTTTCGTATTTTGTTCATTTCGTGTTAAGCGATTTTTGTTTCGTGTTAAGAGAAACAAAATGCATGAAAATACATAGTAGTTTATCGGGACCGTTGCATTATTTCATGTTCACCGATATTTCGCGTTAAACGTATTCCACTGCATACAGATGTGTTTGGACTATGTATATACAAATAATGTTTTAAAAGGAAAATTTATAATCCTTCCAAAAATTTTTGTGCATTATGCTGCTAAAAATTGATCAGTAAATATATAAAGAAATTTAGAACCAATTTTTCAGAAAGAATAAAAATTGAAATTAAAATTAACTTGATAAAATCCTGTTTAGACTAACTAGTAAAATCTTTTTAAATTGGAAGATATTTTTAACTTTTGATTTTACTTCCCCCCCTCCCCCCATTTTCCTTTGCTACTGCTGTTTGATAAGAGGTTCTAGTACAGTTTTGTGTTAAAATTATTTTGAACTTTCAAAAATTTTCCACTGCAGGATTTTAATTTTTTTCTACATTTTTAAGGGCATGTTTTCTTTTCTTTTCTTTTTTTTTTTTTTTTTTTGGTGAAATATTAAGATAAAAAAATATATTGAAATGGTTCATCAGCTGATTCTGGATACAGAGAAGCAAGGATTTTGTTTTAGAAGGGGAAATGTAATTAAATTCGACATACCTCCTCTTGATGATATTATGTTAAAGTTGGTTGGATTCCTCAACTTTCTTGTTCTTTTTATACTACTTTTTTGGTTTTTCTTGTGATGGTTTAACATGTTGACTGCCGTGGGGGGTCACTGGTGACCTGCACTTGACTTGGCTACAGCGCCGTGGGTGCCACTGCCAATGCGACCAATAGTAAAATACATAACTAGAATAAATATTGATACTGATAAATTTTTAAATAGTACCATTGTTACTATAATGGTTTGAAAAATAATAAATCGTAAAAATTTAAATTATAAATCACAAAAATGGTCTACAGATGTTTGGAGGTCGCTGGTGACCCCCAGCATGAAGCACAATTATACAACATTATTTTCTGTAGATAATATTTCGACATAATATATATCGCATAATAAAAATTTCAAGTTGCCGTCATGGGCAAATCACGTAAAATGCGCGCTGCAGTCAACGTGTTAATTTTTACATTTTAAAGTATTCTTGTTCTACATTTATAAGATTTTATGAAGATCATTTGAACTTCAATTTTTAAGTCTTTGTGAAAAGTTGGTTCCAAATTTCTTTATATACTATATATAAGAACACCTACACTCCTAGAAAAAACTAATTTATAAATTTATTTATCCCACGTTTTCATTTTGAAACATTTTAGTACATGCTTTTCCTCAATATTTTAAAAGTTGATTTTTTGTTGAACTGAAATATGTAATATGGGAAAATTCTATCAAAAAACATAACTCAGAATCAAAATAGGAGATAAATAGAGATAATAATAATGTAGGGTATTTGATTCTCTTCCCCTAATAGTCATTTGAAACATTTTAGCGTGTTTTTCCATTCAGCCGAAACAGTAAAAATATAGAAAAATTCCCATAGAACCATAATTCGGCTGAGAAACAAAACAGGCAAAAAATTGGGTTGGCGTCAGGAAACTGATTGGTCTAAAACAGAGCTTCTTAAACGTTTTTTCAGTCGTGAGCCTTTTTTATCATAGATTTTTTTCACGACCCCAAAATATTTATGAAAATTTTGTGGGACCCTATAAGCATTGCGAAAATCTGACACACGTGTGAGTTTTTTCACTTGTATTGTAAGATAGTATTGCAGTTTTAGGTCATATCTTTAAATTCTCATTTTAAGACATAGAACAATGTGAAAATTTTAATTAATTAACAGACGAAATGACAGCGTCACATGCAAAGCAAGTAAAGTGAACATTTATATTATAAACAGAATGCGTTGAAACATTTTTGTTTTTCTCTTTGTCTGTATGGTCTTATCTTCATCTATTTTCAGATACATTGTGTAAAAATATTGGGTAATTGTAAAATTATTATATTAAGTTTAAGAAATACCAAAACTACTGAAATTTTTTGCGACCCCCTGCTGTAGATGGGGTTGCGATCTACAGTTTAAGAAAGTCTGGTCTAAAATAACGTTACAATATTTGATTTTGTTGGAACATTGGATAACTGAGGCCACACCTAGTGCAGTTATGGCAGGTGTGCAAATTTTGGAATTTACAGAAATATCAAGTAGCAAAATTTTTGGAATTTGGGAGTGGAAAAGTTTTTAGAATTTAGGACCAACAGAGATTGCATAGCACAACAAAATGTACCTGCTGAAGCTAGGACTCCAGTGCATGGTTATATTCTTATAAAGAGTGTATGCCTGAATGCAAAGATGCATTTTGAGTCATCATCGCTAGGTCACCAGCCTACACAGCATTGTGTGATACATCCTTCATGTAAATAAGAAATAAAATTGACAGCACTTTAGTTAAATAACCTAACTCATTCCTTGTAAGTATAATGCAAGAGTATTGTAATTGTTTAATAAGAATACAACACTTGCTTTCTGTTCATCTGAAATGGGATAGATATTCTAGCAGTTATTCCAGCAGAAATTTGCAAGAACGAATCATTCTTTATTTAGTTAGATAATCAAAATACACAAGCTATGAACATAACATATTAAACCGTAATTCACTTTTCACATTAGACAGCCAATGTTTATCAATTTTCACATAAGTCGTACTTTCCCGTAAATTTGAAAATACTCTATATTGTATGCTGTTCTGTTCAAGACAAGCCTGAAATCATTTTTTTTTTTTTTTTTTTTCCAAAATGAAATTGATAACTTGTTTTTTTACAAAATTTTAACCTGGGAGTTATGAACAAATTTGTGGGGGGTCACCAAATTCAAAGAAATTTATTTGACAATAAGAGATATATGGAATTTGAAGAGAATTTTGGATGTTTTTTAACATTGGCCAGGAATTTTAAATTAAACATTTCCATATTTTAATTCTCATTTTATTGCTTTTCACTTGATTTATGTGTTATGTTTGATGGTTTCCAAACAGCTCGAATCAAATTTCAAAGCAACTGCATACGCACAGCTAAGATTTAGTTATTTCGGCTATCTTTCGGCTTGCACGCAATTTGTAATTGTAACACGCATCATTTATAAACTATGTTTCTTATTTCTAACCAAATTTGCTGTCAAGTAAGCGCATAACATTTCCTAAGCATTGGAAAATTCAGTAGTGTCTCAAAGGATAATAAAAACAATTTTGTTCATGATGGTTAAATGGCCCAAAATCTCTAAGAGAAATGGGATGGATGCACCAACATCAAATAAACTTAGAGAAAAACTATTAATGAAAATGCAAACAAAAATGTAACCATTGGCTCTCTTTCTACTTCTAAAATAAAAAAAAAAAAAGAAAAAAAAGAAAAAAAAAAAAAAGAAAAAACTGAGTAAATATCAAGAATAATTTATTTTATACTGTTTTACATGTTGCATTATCAATGGAAAAAGAATATCCATTGTGTGTTAAATGAAGTGAAAACTTGGCACATGGAAAGCATGAAACCTGCGAAATTAAAAATACATTTAGAAATGGTACTTTTTCCATTTTGCCGCAGCAAACAGTAAAGTCGCCAACAACGGTACTACTGATGCCAAACGGAATATCTTCGCTGCCAACGTTTTACGCCTCATTTTCGAAAAGTCGCAGCCATTTGTTATCAGATTGTTTCTTTCAATACTGGCATACAACTACATAGAATTTTTACAAGATAATTAAAATTTATGCCCCAAGACCATTCGCGGTAATTAAGACAATTACACTGGTGTGCAAAAATTAAGGACGAAGTCGAAAAATTAGCATATCAGCTGAACGAAGAGGCAGAACGAACAGAAAGACCAATCAGAAGATTAAGTAAGGTGATGTACGGTAGCACATGTGCAGATATGCAGGTAGACATAATGGGGGAGTGTCTGAGTAGTATAAAGCATGTTGTCGGTGTAAGATCAGTATTTCTGGCAAAGAGATTGCATGCCGTATAGCAGTTAAAATCACACCGAGTTGCTGCCTCAGCGAGAAATGGCGAATAATCAATCTGTTAGATGACATCTGGATGCTTTTACCCGAGGTTGAATCATTGGGAAGTTGGAGGAAGGCCGCAGTGTGACAAGTGTGGCTGCAGAGTTCGGAATTGCTCACAGCATCGTTTCACGACTTTGGAGACAATTTCAAACTACAGGAACAGCTATCCGGGGGGTTTAGTAGTAGTCGTCCACGAGGAACCACACCCGCAGATGACTGGTACATTGCCTTACATGCCAGAAAAAACAGGCGGAAGACAGCAGGAGAAATCGCTACACACACGACACAGGCGAATGGACGATCAATATCGCGTTTTACCGTGGCCAGAAGACTGCACGGTGGTGGTCTGTTTGCACGACGCCCTGTATGGTGTGTACCTCTAACACCTGCCCATCGGAGAAGGCGTTCTCTGTGGTGCCGGGAACACCGGAATTGGAGAGACAATGAATGGGGATGAGTACTCTTTACGGATGAGAGCAGATTCAGTCTGAGTAGCGATTCTCATCGCATACTCATTTGGAGAGAGCGGGGAAGCCGCAATCATCCCTCGAACATCATTGAAAGGGACAGGTATGGAGGTGGCTGTGTTCTCGTTTGGGGAGGCATTATGCTTGGTAGTCATACAGATCTTCACATCTTCGACGCAGGTTCAGTCAACGGGACCCGTTATTGTAACGAGATTCTTCTTCCATATGTGCGTCTTTTTAGAGGCGCTATGGGTCCACAGTTCCTTTTTATGGACGACAATGCACCATGTCATCGCACAGTAGCTGCCGAACAGCTCGTAGAGAGTGAGGATATTGAACGTATGGATTGGCCGGCATGATCTCAATCCCATCGAGCATGTATGGGATTTTCTAGGCAGACGCTTGGCAGCTCGTACCTTACCACCAGTAACGATTCCGGAGCTTCGATTGGCGCTGCAAGACGAATGGGCAGCAATGCGTCAACAACTCGATACCCTCATTCTCAGCATGGGCAGACGCTGTGAAACTTGCCTAGCAGTCAGGGGAGATCATATCCCCTATTAAAGCCCGGATGTTTCTTGCTGCACACCCATCACAGGGATGTTTCGGCCTTCAGTCGCATAGCGCTCCATGTTACTTTTTCAATAAAGCTTCTTTTTATCCCTCTGATTTCTCTTTTAGTAAGTGTTGCTTACATTACTCATGTCCTTACGTATTGGGGATCTTATGGTATTAAATGTGTTGATTTGGAAAGCTTTTGTACAAAGTCTCATCCTTAATTTTTGCACACCAGTGTAGACTGCAATCACACCACTCACCCAAAGGCAAAAATATAGAAAAGGCAAAATCAAGGGTTAAATTCATCAATTCTAATGAGAATGCAGTAGCGAAGTAAAGCACTGCGGTTTTTACATAATTTCTGAGTAAGCTATTTGTACGAATTGAAATAATTCTTTTATTTAAACTTGTATTCCAAAATAAGATTTAACTTGAAATTAATGTAGATAATTACTGACAGAATTAGATTTTTGTAGCGTAGTTTACGTGCGATGAGATCACGTGGTGTTACGTGATATGAACCGGCAAATCAGGATGGTGAACCATGAAAACATCGTAAATTCTTAATGTGTTTTTACAAATTTATTATCTTTATTTATTGGCTTTTTACAAAATTTTAAAAGATATTAAAATGTTTGTACCTTCAAAATAAAAAATTCCTAGAACTAACAGTTGTTAACATTTTTTATGTGTATATTGTATGTTGTCGTCAACAAAGTCTGCTTGGCGAGATTTGCGCCAGTGAAACTGAAAAGTACCTCAGAAACTAAACATAAAGATTAAATAAATAAATCTGAAGAATTTTTTTAAGGAATGAGCTGAGAGCATGAAAAATTAAAATGTGTTTTTGAAAAAATATACAACAGTTCCTGAGAAGGATTTACAGGCATCCTTAAAAGTTACATATTTAATTGCAAAAAATTTAAAACCTCATACAATTGGAGAATCACTCATTCTTCCTTCAGCAATTAAAATGACATCATTTATGCACGCAGAAAAATATAGTAACGATCTAAAAACAACAGTATTAAAAAAGATACTGTTTCTCACCAAATTTTTGTCATATCAGACACTATAGAATACAAACTTCAGTCTTTACTATAAAACTTGAAACTACCGACATTACTAAAATGTTTCAAGTTATCGTTTATGATGTGAGATATGTTTTTGAAAACAACGCAGTAGAATATTTTTTATGTTGTAATATTTGGGAAGGAAAAGCAACAGGAGAGAAAATATTTGAAATTATTAACAGACATTTTGGAACAATGTTACCTAGACACACTGTGTCGCAGTTTGTACTAATGTAAGCTTTTAAAACTAAGACAATACTTTGGCAAGGAGAATTGAACAAAAAAAAAAAAAAAAAAAAAAAACAGAAACATGCTTTTTCAGAATTTACTAAAGAAAATAATACAGATTTCTTGTTTAAAACGACATATGATAAAATTGACAGAAAGTTTTTTGAAAAATTTCCAAATAAGGAATTAGGTTGGATCTGTGACCTATTTTGCCTTTGGTGTTTTCAATTCCAATGTATCTCTAAATGAAAAAGAACAATTAATTGATATTTTAAGTGACGGAATACTGTGTGTTAAGTCTCTAACTTGCCAAAAATTTTAGTTGATTGGAAACTAATATGCCGATTTAAAAGGAATGAAAGTAAATTATTACGTTTCTTACGTAAAATTGTACAGTAAACCTTTAGCTTCTATTTAAAACTTCTAAAATGCTTATGTTACATTTTTCTGTTATATAAGCATTGAAAGTGGATTTCTCACTGAAATAGAAATAATTTTGCTATTGAATTACCATGGAGAACTTTTTTATTGAAATATTTTTTCTCTGTGACATTAGTTGCATCTACTACAAAATAAAGATTAAAGAACTGTTTTTAAAACATTTTGAATTCGTTGTCATATTGATCTAAAAAGCACTAGATTAGTGAGTTTTTATTACATTATTGACAAATATAGTTTTTAAACAATCAAAAAATTTAAAGCGGAGATAATTATTTGTCAAATATGAATGTGTTTTCAAAGAGGAAATAAATAATAAGTGATAAAAAGAAAATTCAGTCAGAACATTCACATCTCTAACAAAGTAATTTGCTTTGATTTAATCTTTATAATACAATTTATTTTAAAATGATAAGGCAAAATCCAATGTGAAAGGTTATGCGAAGATTACGATAGTACCTAGAGTATTCAGCATTTCGTATAATCCTATAACCAGATAATAATAATATTAAAATAAATTTTATCTGAATGAAGTTTTCTTATTACAGAAACAGTAAAATTATGCAATTACATAAACGAATACACTTTCGGACAATATACTTAATATTGCTTTCAAGCGCAAGCCAAAGTTCTGTTTTGTTACATCTCGCCCTTCAGCGCATGCTCAAGAATTACCATCCAGGCGAAACTAGTCAATTTGCCCATGACGTCAAAAATTCGAAAAGTGGGGTAGGGTTTGGAAATATGCTGTAGGGTGCTGTCTCTTGTTCAATCAGCTAATTATTATTACATCCTTGTAAATTCAGTCAGCTACAATCTTTTTTAGTTCTCTCTTGTAACAACTAAGAAAGATAATCTGTTCTACATATGTCCCAGGTACCCAGGTGCCAGTACCACTCCCAGAATCGAAATCTATTGAGATCTTGGCATAAATCTATGCCAAACTCAAGTTTTTACAGGACCTGTGTTACTAATTTTAAGTTCACTTGGCGTGTTTCTGTTCTGTTTTCAAATGCTATCAAGGTGAACTGATAGACGTCTAGACTATGGAATACGAAGCACTCAAGTTTTATATATTTTAAATAAATTAAAGTTTCTCTAAGATCTGTTATAACACTTGATAGAACAGACTACTACTTCATGATTAGTTATTTCCGTGCCTATGATTCAATACATGGCGTTCGCATAACAAATGAAAATGAACACCTTTGGTTTCGTAGGCGAAAGCAAATGAACGTTAGGAAACAGAAGGCTCGAGTTAGGCAAGAATTCAAAAAGAAAATAGAAGCTTTCAATAAAAAAATGCTCTCGAAATTTTTTTCTCACTTTTTTATTTACATATCAATATTGGAGGGCCGGAGTAGTAAAAATGTGGAAGGGTTATCTGTGAATTGAAATACGTGTATGAATTTTTCTATTGTCCTAAATATTCTTCTGACATGTATAACATAACATAATAAGTCATAACAATTTATTTCAGGTTTTATTTCACTGTGAATACAAAAAATTGTTTATCCTTTTCCATTTACTCTTTCGAATTTAGATATTTATAAATACGAAACTAACGAATCTGGCAACTTTATTTATAGCATTTTGGATTGTGGGCATCTTGGGTGCAGGCGATAATGGTTAAATATTAATGTAATATTTTCTTTATTGTTTGCCATTGTTCAGTGGTCTGCAGACTGATAGTTTCTAGTTAGAGTTGGCCTTTTTTTATTACGTCACTGCCTGACTTATATTCTCTGGCTCCGTTCTTATTTAATTGCCCTAACTTGTAAAGGTTAGTACATTGTTATGTTTAAAAAAAATGGCGGCAATGCGTACTCTTCGTATGAAATCTATAGAGCTAACGTTATGCAGTTGACTTCTTAAAAAAAAAGATTGCAAATTTTCCTCACATATTTCAATACACTGTATAAAATTTATTTATCATTACTTTTCCATTAAATCTGTGTATTGAAAGTATGTATGATGAATAAAATGCAGTCTGACGCATGCTTTTCCTAAGCCCAAGGCGACAATCTCATATCTAATGAAAGTTGCTGTATTATGGCATTTGTATTAATTAAAAAGGGGGGAGACAATGTTACATTAATGTAGTCATGAACTTTGGGATTAAAACATGAAATTATCAAAGTTGTGTATGAGTAAGCAGTTAATGCATTCCTTCAGTTTTTGGTGCCAGATGACATGGGGCTGGCTAAACTATTGATTTATGAGTTCCCAATTGTTGTATTATTAAATTACTTACGTGAACCGATAGGTAGCAGTTTCAATCACAGTAAAAAAAGTCTACCCACATTGATGGAAGATTTTCCAACCTGGACTCGGAGACTATTATAATCAATATTAAATTTGAAACTTGCATTTTGAGTTAAAGTCGGTTAGTTTTCGCAAAGCATATGGGGGTTAATGTTATTTATCTTGTAAAGAATGTCTTTTTGATAGACTTTTCTTCTGTTATTCACCTGCCATGCATTTTGGCGAATTTTTTAATTGTAAACAGTTTCTAGTTACAAGAATAGTTTATGAACACACACACACAGTCCTTCTCCATTATGCATACACATCCATGCAGTGCTTTTCCGTTATGCACACATATGCCAAAATGCATGGCAGGTTCTTAATGGAAAAGTGCTGAAGTATTAAGTAAATGTCTTCTATTTTCATTACACATTAAGAAAGAAAGTTCACCAACAGCTGAGCCATAAGGTTGCTCCTTAAAAAGTTCAAGGTTTAATCCTACTCACGGGATTTGGCACCTTTATGATGAGCAGTAAACGCGACATATATAATGAGTAATAAACGAGTTATTTTGGTGTTGGCAATAATTTTCAAAATCATGCGATGGCTGCCCGTATACTAGGATTTTACCAAATTCTCTTCAGAGATATCCCTTTCCTCCCTTTCCTTAGGCAGATAATCCTCATTGTGATTTGCCGTAATCAAATAAACCAAGCCATGAAGAAAACCCCCTGCAAGCAGCTTATTCAGTCGCAGAAAGGGAACTGTTGAACATAAGGTGAGTGTGCGAAGATATACTAAGATTGTCTGTGTTTGGTAAAAAGCTACCTAAAGGGGAGAATTAAATGATATATCTCTATAGGGTGATACAGCTAATTATGGTAAGCAGATTAAAGTCCAATTTATTATACCAAATTGGATTGGTTTTGGGCTGTAGTGTAGAATTGGGTGCCCCTTTGATTAGTGACAATTTTTTGTAAAATTTTGGCGATAAAATCTTATTTCTGGTTACCATGATAGTTTAACTTTGCTTTAGCCTCCTGATTTTTTTAAAAATTAAAATAGATTGATGTGTACATGGACAAATTTAAAGCAGTGTGCAATACCTAGTTTGTGCAATTATGGGATTTTTTTTTTTAAGTGAAAACAAATTGATGTGTACATGGACACAGAGTTTATGCAATTCTTTGACTTCTTATTTTGGTTTTGTGTAGCGGCCATCTTGAAATTGTTTCTTCCTGGCGCCGATCTTGGCATCAAAAAAGAATCGTCAAAAAACAAGGGGCACCCAATTGTAAACTTTTACCTGTTTTTGTAATAATTATTTTGGGCAGTATTTGAAGGCTGTGTGCTTAGGAAGGTATATTTTGGTAGAGAGATTATCATGTATAGCATACATTGGTGAAAACCTTAGCTGCTAGTTTGTAGTCAGTGGAAATTAAATCTATCTTTTATTTTGTGGCTTTAGCTTCTGGTAATGACAAAGTAAAATGATAAATGATTATTCTAAATCATAAATATTGTATTGATCAGAATAGTGTAAAGGTGATTATGTTTTGAAAATGTTCTGTGAAGGAAAAAAAAAAAGTTTGTATATAACACAACCTTAACCCTTAAGCATTAATACCTCATTATAAATTATGAACCCAATAATTTTTCTGTGATAATTTAAAGACTTTTTGAATTCATAATAAGGTTTTTATAAAGCATATTGTATCGAGTATTTCTCAGCCAATGTAGCTTTCTTTTTGTCTAAACGTTTTATGAATTTTATAATTTTTAGAGAGGAGAAATTTAAGACTAATGTAACATGTGGGCAAATAAAAAGCATATAATTTGGTGAAAATTTTCCAGTGAACATGGAAATGTTCTTGAAAACGGAGCAAATAATTTAAGCTGCATCTGCATCACTGAAAATAATCTTCATGTGTAAATGGGCTGCAAACAATTTTGTAACAGTTTTTTTTTTTTGAATAATTTGCTAATTTGCCTGCTCCCTTTTTTTTTTTTTTTTTTTTTTTTTTTTTTTGTTTGTGTAGAACAAACAGCAGCTGAAATGTTTTAGTTTTCGCAAACTTTTAAAATTGTAAAAAAGAATGTTGCATAAAACAAATAGGCTCCTCTCTATAACTAAAAGTAATCATTGAAATGATGCTTATTTTGGATTATCAGTATGTTAGGTGCTTTTATTAAAAGCATCAGAATTTTAAAGCAATATAGCATTCAATGTTACGTCAGTTGATCTGTGTTTTTTAATATGAACACATCAATGTTATTTTTTAACCATTTCGAGATGCATGCCTCAATCACCAAAGCCTCCTCTTGGAACAGCATGCTGACATGATACAGGACATGGGATGGGCCACTTTATGTTGTTAAGCCTAGCTGTGGAAAAAAATAACATAAATTAAATTTGTGTCCATTTGTTCCTATTTTTTTTCACATTATGAGAAGAATTATCAAATAGTTGGCAAAATTAACATGAAATGTGATCTTTACATTTTTCTTGCCATTTGAAGTATAAAAAATATTTTGCTAAATGATATTCAACATATTAGCCTCAATGCTAGCCAAACTCTTAAGAGGAATGGTAAAACATCTAAAACAACAGGATGTATATTCCCTAATGCCAGAAATAAAAAGAAAGTGTTCAGAAGCATGGAGAACATACACGTGTGTTTATATCAGCTAAGGCAATTAATAAACAGCTTTGTTTGTTTACATTATCTAGCCTTGAATTCCAAAACAAAATATCAAATATAAATACTGCAGCAGAATGAACATCAGCATTCTTCACTCTTGGTAAATTTCATATTAATAGAAATAGGTTACATCTAATGGCAAAAAGGATGCTGATTAACCCCTTAACTGCCGCGGGCGTATATATATGCCTTGCTCAGCCGATGCGTTAACTGCCCCAGGCGTATATATACGTCCTTCCAAACTGCTATCATTTGCTTTGCGCTGCTACACCTAAAATTATTTGTAAAGTTAACACATCGGCTGCGCATCTGGGGCAGTTAACGCATCGGCTGAGCAAGGCGTATATATACGCCCGCGGCAGTTAAGGGGTTAAATGTTTTTTTATCTAAAATTTCATATGTGGTATACTCATCCTGACTGTACATTTAAACAGTGATTCATATATTACACACCTGTCTCTGTGATATTGTTAGTGGGGGTTGCATGCTACACCTGTTCTGAAAAGGTTAAGGATAATAATTGTAGTATATTAGTAAGTAAATTTATTGAAATTTTGATGGGATTAAAAAAAGGAAACTAATTTCTGGTTTAAGTGACCAATATATAAGTTTGACAGTAGTTGTAATTTTCATTTTGCAGATTAATTACGTTTGCCAGTTTTCAGCGACTTAGCATGGAGGCTAAAAAAACATGATACCATAATTAAAAAAATCGGTTTAAAAAGTGTTGTTTGCCTCTTTTGAATTTGAGTTAAATATGCTAAATTATAGTTTGTATTGTTTATTCTAGTCATACTGTAATGTATGTTTTCATCTAATAATTGTATTTATTTTATAGAGCTATAGATATGAATCCTAATAGTAATATTCTGCAAAGACAAATGACTGGAAATATCCTGCCTCCTCAGAGTATGAATACAAATTCAGGTAATTATGTATATTTTTGATAAAGTATTTGTATGTAATTAACACTTGAATTGAGTATTTGATGTAAATTTAATCAGATTTTATGGATTATCTGGAATTGGGATTATTAAAGCCAAAAATGAGAATAATTTGCCAGTGAACATTTTACTTCTTTTTTGCAAACGTGTCTTCTTCAGTCAGCTTTGCCATGTAGGATTTCTTTTCCATGTAGGATTCTAGCATGTATATTTTTCTTATTGGTCTTACATTTCCAAGTATCAGCTGCCTGTAGAATTACAAAATACTGCTAAAAAAGTAACAATTTTTTGAAACAGTATTGCAACTATAAACTAAGCAGTATCCACGCGAAAGCTTAAAAGAAAATAATAAAACAGTTATTACTGGTTACTCCATTGGTTCCATATTTGTTTGCATTATAAACTTTTAAATTTAAGGCAGTGGCAGTTTAGTTTCTTAACATCTTGAGGACCAGCATGTGAAGAACGAAGCACAGTTACAGGACCAAACCCCCTGAAATGGAATGTTGCCACCCGCCCCTGCATTTTACATAGTTAAGCCTAATTTTACAAAAAAAAAAAAAAAAAAATTCATATAAATTCAACATCTTGATATAATGACCTCAATTTTTGAAGTTATATATTTAATATACTAATTCTTAATATGTACTAATATGAAAGATATCGCAGTAATAGAAATAAATTAAACATGCAAAATACTAAAATTATAACTGCAGTACAGTCTAATCCTGACGTCCATAATCCGGAATGATCTATAATACGGACCTCAAAGCTACAAACTTTCTGCGCATGTGCATAATACGCTTACACATGCAAGTTTACCGTATAATGGATGGTATAGCTAGGCTAAAATTATCTAATTATCTATTTCAGTTAATGTTGCAGATGTTCCTTAATCTTCTAATTGCATCCGGCTTATTATTTTTTGCAGACTGTTAGAGCAGTTTTATAAAAAGTATGCTTGAACTTTTGATTATGTCAAAAAGAGTTTCCGATTCTGGAGCTGCCAAAGGATCTACAAAGCGAAAGCATGTTTCGATGTACCGCTTCTGATAGTGAAGAAAGTGACAGAGAGGTTATTGAAAACGAAAAAATTTCGATTGACGAGTTAGTCGGTATTCTCGACACAGCAGTTACAGGACTTGAACAGTGGAACTGAACAAGAAATTATGTCTGTTTATAAAATTAAAGAGAAAATATTAGCACAAAAAATGAAGCAACTTAAACAACTTACATTGAAAGAAATGTTTAATAAAGTAAACAAATAAATATTAAGCTGCTTTTTGTAAATTTTTGATACCCTTTAGGTCATAATTGCTCTTTATTTGATAAATTACAGTTTCATATTTTTAATTTTATAATTTCTGCATGTCATCTTACCAGATTTAAATTGATGATCTAAAATCCGGAAAAACCCTTAATCCGGAATAGCCAAAGTCCCGACGAGTCTGGATTAAAGACTTTGTACTTTATACTCATGAAAAAACACTGTACACATAAAACTAAATAACAAATACGAAATTTAAAAGAAAATCCAGCAATAATTATCAGTAGGTAATTAAATTCCAATTTAAAAATTCTGCTGTGCATGGAAGAATTCAAAATGAAGATCCACACACCGGACAAGACAGCTTTTTTCTGAGAAATATTGAGCGAGTAAGATGTCTCGTGCATCGGGAAAGCTAATGTCTTTCCCTTTTTTGGGAATAATGCAGTTAACCAAAAAAGCCTGTGTTAAGTTTTCAAATAAATATAAAAAAGACAACTGGTCTAAGTTTTTCCATCAGAGAAGTTTGGCAACATTATACCTGCGATATTCAGCTAGATGTGACGAACTGGATGGGGGTGATCAGAGTTCAACAATAGCAACATTTATTAAGTGATGAATCTTCTTTTTTTTTCATTATAAAATTATTTTTATTACATTTCACTGAAGTAAATTATCATGCAGTTGGAAGCTTTTAGAAGAGATTAACTTGATTTTTTTTTAAATATAGGGAATGATAGTAAAAGAAGCTTTGTGCTAGCAGCACTGTTTTTTTGAGAAAATCATCCAAAGTTTGATTCCTTATTATCATTGGCAAAGTTTAAACTTAAGAAGCATTGTTTACTAGTCTGATGTTTAAACGATCGAACTAAAAGTGTTATTTAAGTCTGAAGGCAAATTGATGATCTTAATTTGTGTGTTTTAACATGTTGCTGCAACGCTGTCTATCCTTGGTCTTTTAACATGATATATAGTGGCTACAAACTTGTGAAAATGGGTTTGAAGTTCTATGAATAGCAATCGGGTGCTCCATTATATTAACAGAAATCTGCAAAGCCCTTAATGAGGCTAGAAACTAGGATTGATAGTGCATCTCTTGTCATCATTGTGTTGCCTACAATTAGCTAGGTGATGCAATTGGTGTGAGTGAAAAAAGCGGTTAGAGTAGACTGAAGGGTACCGCTTGTATTATCGTGAAATTGTTGTTTCATTTATCGCCAAGTTGTTTTTGTTTATCGCCAATTTGTTCTTTCATTTATAGTAACCTGAGTAGTAGAATGTTCCGTAAATATACTTTTACCTAAGTTAGATGCTCCTTTGACTTTTTAAGTTAAAATATATTGATGTGTACATAGACAAAATCAAGGGAGTGTGCAATGCCAAGTTTGTGTGCAATTCTCTGATTTTTTTTAAATTGAAAATAGGTCAGTGTGTACATGGATATCGAGTTTGTGCAATTCCTTGACTTGTTATTTTGGCTTACAAAGCCAAAATAACAAGTCAAAGAATTGCATAAACTCGGTTTTCATGTGCTGCCAAAAATCGCCAAATTTTTGCCAAAGGGTACCCGTAAATATACTTTTATTAAAGAAGCTTTGCAGAGGTGATGTCGTGGTATCACTTTTGCAAAGCTCCTTTCGCTCATATTAGTTTATTACATACACTATTTGCAGAGGCGACATTGTTTGTGTGAATGAAAGTGTGTGCATGCTACCATTTGCATGAGTAAAAACATACGAGTGGTATTATTTATGTAAGTAAAAGAAACTTTACAGAAGCAATGCTGTTTGCTCTCTCTGCAAAGCTTTTTTTTACTATCACACTGCTTGAGATTGACCATTGTTTCCTTTTATTTAATTTTGTGGTATTTAGCACATTTTGATGAAAATATATTTCAGGGTCATCCTTGGCAAAAATCGGCTTTTTTTGGGGGGGGGCATTCGTGTTAATGTGCAGTGCTTTCCAAAGTAAAATGGTGTCCAAAACATAATTAAAACATAAAAAAACTACAATCTTGATAAACTGCATTTTAAATCAAAATAAAATAAGGAAATAACATAAAAATGGAAATACATGTTATCTAATCTGCACTGTACAAAAAGGAAGTATGGATTTACCTTATTTAGAAATTTCTCTGTCTTTAGTGTGTGGCACACATAATTCCTTAACAACATTTAAAAGCTGTTTAAAATTATCTAAACTAGAATCTGCATACCAGTGTTGCCACATAAATTCTCAAACATAAGAATGAAAACGTCCTCCGTGGACTGTCGGTGGCATTTCTTTCGAAAATACCTTTTTATTACACTCCACATACCTTCGATAGTGTTGATATGAGCTTCAGTCTCCGGATCCTTAAATGTCATTGAGTGATTTACTGAGAGGTGAATGAAGCTATTATCAGAAAGACAATAGTAAGACTTTCTGCAAACGGATATGATCGTTGTTCCTTGTAAGATCATTGTTCCTTTGAATTACATCTAGTTTCTTTTTATTCTATACCACCAAACACCCAGTTACAGTTAGTTTTACAGTGTAAAGCACTAAATAATCATCGTTCTTCATGACATTCAATGCAGAAATAAGCCCCGAGAAATGTTCTTCTAACAATCAAAATCGGTGCCATCGCACATTACAACCAACTGCGTCATGATAGGGTTTCCAGAACATACAACATAAAATACTGAGGTTACCATAAATTAAACAACAACTAGGCCAGTCCAAGAGGTACCCCAAAGTATACAATCCCACATTTTTAATCTAAACTGTGTACTTAAAAAATATCACTTACTCATGGCCTTTTGAGGAACATTAGGCTTTCTGACTCAAACACTTTGCTTAGATGGTTAATAATGTATTTAATAAGTGTTTAGTAATTAATAATGTAGAACAAAGAAAAAATGAATTTGAAATTTATATTCAAATTTTTTATTAGTAAATAATACAGCTTGAATAGTATTGTTTTCTTACAATTGAAGGCAGTGGCTTAATGGTTGGCGTTAGTATGAATCAAGGTGGAGTGCCCACATCTTTACTATCAAATTCTGGGCACAAACTGGAAGCTCTCGGTGACCATCAACTGAACTCACAGGGAAATATGTCTCCTAGTCCACCCCATCAAGGCCAACCACCTGTGACTACTGTCGGAGGGACTGCCCCCAGCAGCACAGCCCCCTCTGCTGGTGGGTGCATTATTCAGTCCACCGTAACCATGGCAAACATGAAAGAGAAAACACCAATGTGCTTAATCAATGAATTAGCACGTTTTAACAAGGTACTTCTATATTTTTTTGGTAATAATTTGAGTGCCTTATAAGTGTTTGATATTTCTCTTTTTGTTTTTATATACAGTCAAAAGTCTTTAATCCTGACGGCCATAATCCGGACCCTTTACGCATGCGCATTTAATGTATGGTATAAGCTAAGCTAATTTTCTATTTCAGTTAATGTTGCAGATTGCGTTGTTCCTTAATCTTCTAATTGGATCTGGCTTATTATTTTTTGCAGACTGTTAGAGCAATTTTATAAAAGTAAGCTTGAACTTTCGATTATGTCAAAAAGAATTTTCGATTCTCGAGCTTCCAAAGGATCTACAAAACGAAAGCATGTTTTCAATGTCCATCAAACAAAAAGTGGAATTGCTGCAAAAAATGGATAAAGGCATATCCTTTGTTTCTCTAACCGTTCCGAAATCTGTTTATCAATTTAACGCTGCTCTGTGTGTGTGGGGGGGGGGAGGGGAACATTGCGGCATGCAATGAACTGGAAGTTGATCTGTCAGCACTATACTTATCTTCAGGGCAGATGTTTTTATTTTATTCGGCTTATAATTCCTTACTAAATGTAGTCTTTCATCTCGATGTACTCCATCTTTGATACGATTTAAATCAAATTCCTCATCATTATAAATATTACGAATACACATCAAATAGATTTCTGGTTGCAATTTTCTAATTTTGACTATGCGTAATGTATGCTTTATGCATGCGCGCATTGAAAGAAATGTTTAATAAAGTAAACAAATAAATATTAAGCTTTTTTTTTTTTTGCAAATTTTGATACCCTTTAGATCATAATTGCTCTTTATTTTATAAATTACGGTTTCATATTTTTAATTTTATAATTTCTGCATGCCATCTTACCAGATTTAAACTGATGATCTGTAATCCGGAAAAACCGATAATCCGGAATCGGCGAAGTCCCGACAAGTCCGGATTAAAGACTTTTGACTGTATTTTGTAATTTTACTGAAATTGGATATAACACATATTTATTACTTTAAAATGGCTTAGGCTTTATTTGCCATACGGTTAATTTTTTGACAATTTATGCTTTGATTTGATGACTGCTTGCAAATAAAATTTGATTTTACAAATGCCAAACATTAGCGTTTAAGCCATTAGTTCACGGGGTGTCCAGTACTTTTTAACAGTGTCTTCATACCAAGAAAGTGCAATATATTTATTTAAATGTTCAAAATGCAAATAAAATAATTAGCCATAAGTATAAGAATAGTAGTTTAAAAAGTTCATTTATTATTGTTTTTTTTTTTAATTTTTTTTTAAAAATTAAATTAAAAGTCAAGTAAGGTGGTGAAATGAATATGTTGAGTAAGCAGCAAGTTAAAGGCCAATTTACAACTTGTGAAAAAAAGGGGGGGCCTTTCACATTTTATATTAGGCCCAAAGGGGCATTTTTTAAATGTTTTGTGTGTTACTTTTATTTATTAAATATCATGTTCTTTGCACTTAAACCATAAAATTCAATTCAGTAGCAATATCACAAAATATTTAAAAGAGCATAACTTCATATTTCTGTTATACAGTCTCACACGCTGGAGATAATAATGCTTTTTTTTTTTTTTTTTTTTTTTTTTTTTTTTTTTTTTTTTACTTCCTGGTACGAAGTAAAGGAAGTATTGTAATAACGACAAATACCAGCTACCATACTTCAATGAAAATATCCATTTTGACTGCTATCGAATGCAATTTAACGATCCTTTTGTGCAACATCTGTACGTATAGATAGAAATAAGGACTTCCCAGTGGATTCAGGAGCAATTTCTTCGGGGCGTCTGGACGTATGTACATACACATGTACCTGTATGTATGTATCTCGCATAACTCAAAAATGAGTAGCCTCAGAGAGTTGAAATTTTGTATATAGGGCAGCTATAGGATGTAGTTGTTATCTTCTGGTTAAAGTTTTTATGTCTTTAGTTAACCTGCGTGCAGTATTTGTAGAATTATCAATTAAAAAGTTGTTTAACCCTTTAAGGTTTGGTGCATAAAATTTTTTTTTTCTTTGGAAAAAAATAACTAGCTTGTAATACAATGTTATTTCATGGAGAAAAAACCTGGTAAACCTTTAATGTAATTTATGACATACTGCTTATCCGACCGCTCACCTAGAGCAGTGAAATGGCATCTTTGCCACTGCGTAAATTCTCCTAACATGCTTATCTAAAGTGCTAGTTTTAGCAGCCAAATGAAAATGCAAAGTATAAAAAACGTTTTTGAAAATTATCTAGAAAATATTGAACATATTTGCAAAACAAAAAATATTTAAAAATAATTACGTAATTAAAAAAAAATCTCTCTCTGTACAACTTTTAAAATATTTTTTAATGATTTCATAATAGATTTGAAACAGAGAAGATTTTTTCTCCAGTATTTTATTTGCTGCAGGTTTGAAAAGGAAGATATTTAGAAGGCCGATATGTCACCTCTGTTTCCTCTGCTTAGGATATTTTTCTATGGTGAATCACACTTACATATCCATTTAGTATTCAATGACATTTCATGATACAGAGTTATATTTTCATTTCTTTTGGAAAAATACTAAATATTTTTCAAGTTTTAACATTATTGCAATTTATTAAAAAATATAAATTTGCATTATCAACATATAAACGAACATGATACTTGAATTAAAAAATATTTGGACGTTGCTGCCATCCAGTAGCAGCAGTTCCTACATGCGCGGTGGGACGTATTTGGTACCACATTTTAATTTCAACCATTCTTAATTAATGTATATGAATTCAAATAATTTTTTTAGAAAAGGAAACTTTCACATAAAAATATTCATTCTAACAGCAAAAGTTGTTGTTCAGACGATTTAAATTGCATTAGGAATAAATAAAAAAAAACTGCTTCAAAATTAGACCCTTAAAGAATTTTTATTTTACATTTTTTCCATGAATGAATACTAGTGCTCCCATCTGTTATACATTTAGAGAACTAAAAGGCATAAATGTATGTATTTTAAACGGAAATTTGCAGATTTTGTCTGGGAGATACCCACCGCCCGTCAAAAGGTTAAGTGCAGCTAAGCCTAATTCTTTTTACCATAGCAGCCATATTTGTGTACATTTGAAACTTAGCAGTGTAGTGAATTAATTCTTTCTGCACCTTCAGTGTCTTTTTTTCAGAGTTGGACCAAAAGGAAACTTTTAGTTTTGTGGTTTTGTGCACCGAAAAATCTGCCTTCTTGCCTGCTGGCTGAATGGCTTGTTTTTGCATAGAAATTGTAATTTTAATTTTAAATATATATATATATATATATTGTGAGAATAGTGGATTTGTTGCGTCTATAAAAAAACAGCTTTGCAACAACAGCTGTTTCTTTGTCCAATTTCTTTTATACATCATTTTAGATTTATTATAGTTTTTGAATAGAACATGTGGCAATGATTAGATAATTTTTCAGATATAATAGATTTAATTCAATAAATTTAATTGAAATGCAGGAAAAATGCGTATAATTTAATATTCCGTACAAGGAAGTCATATGTACGTCAAATTTTTTGCCATACAGCTTTGCCATTGTTCGCTTTGAAATCGGCGAGTTTCTTAATAAAAAACTCATAAATGTTTTATAAAATATGAAATAGATATTAAAGCAAATTCCAGATTTGGGCTTCCAGATGCCCATATTCGGGTGGAGGCAAATTCGAAATTTAATGGCTTTAGGTACCGTTGTTTTATCACAATGCTAGAAACATACATAAATTTATGCAGATTCTTCATTATTTAATTTTTTTTAAATTTCTCACCAAACCTTACAAAATTTAATATTTCACCATAATTTGAGTTGTAAAATCGAAATATGAAAAAAATTGGTGTTCTGTTTCAGAAAAAGTTATTTTGTGTAAAAATACATATGTTAGAACAGTGCTGTATATAAATGTAATATATATTGGAAGTCACACTTACGAGATGGGAAAAACGCAAGTTAAATTTCAGCAATTGCTCCAGTAGAAGGGTGATATAGAACAGTCCCTTTTTTTTTGGCAAGGTGTTCATGTATAAGTAGAAAATTGAAGGTGAAAATTCAAGGTGCACTTCTTGAAATAAAAGCTATTAAGCATTTTCAAATTTAATAAATTAAGTCATAAGATAACCAAATAAAATGTTTAAAATTAGATGTTTTAATGTATTCATATTAATTAATTTTCAAAATAGGGAAGTGTTTAATCTTTGTTTAAAAATTTCAGCTGTAGTTTTTGCTGTTTAGTGCAAAGAAAATGCCGAATTCTCCCCTTTTATAGATTGAGGCGCATGTTTTTAAAATTGTATGTTTTATAAATTGCTTCTGAAATATAATGCAAAGTAAAATTTGCTTAGCATTGTTATATAAAAAATTTATCGATTGATGTATGGAAAATTTCGTTACTGTTCTATTCTTTTTTAAATACTTTGTCATTATTTATAACAATATATTGTATATGTTACTCTGCAGTGTATGAAAAGGAAGCACTAGATGAAAAAAATAATCCATAGATTATCTGATGGTTTAGCATATAAGTGTTAACTCTACCAGTTGTACAAGGAGACTCCTGGTTTTTATTTTTTAGCCTTTGCTGAAGAAAATGTTTCCCAGCAATAAATTAAATTTAATGAATTATCAAAACTTTAATTGTGTAAATTCAATTCCCATATCCTTACTGATTATCAGCATTATTTTCAGTGTTAAATTTTATGTTATCTGAATTTTCTTCTACTGTAGACATTTGCAAAACGTTTTGTGAAGATTCAGTCAAGCAAAATTAGATATAATCAGTTAATTTTTTATTTAATTTTTTGCATCAATAAATGGTACATAATGTGTTTGTCCATGCAATAGTAAATGCATTAATTATTAATTTATTTTTATTATATTTTAGTGTATTAATACATTTCTTAGTAAAGATTTTCTGAATGTAAAAATGTAAGATATTTACAAAATTAAATTATCCAAAGAGCATGAAATTTAGAATATCTAATTTGAATCGTAATATCTTTTATGTCAGAATCATATTAGAATAAAAAGTTCAGTTACCTGATTTGTGTATTATAAAGTAACTTATAAGTGGGATTATTTTGAAATGGCTCAGTTGTGCAGCTCAGTAACTTCTCAGAAACTCTTGGTTTGAGGAACTTCCCAGTTTTCTCTATTGCAAGATTGGCAGCTGTATTTCTAGGCAAAGTATGAATTTTTTAAAGTTTTTATATATTTTACATGGATATAAAAGAAATGTGTATATTATAAATAATGCATTTCTTGTTAATAACTTGCTATCAAGAACTTAGTTTTGAAATCTGTTAAATATTACATCAAAGAATACTTGATATTCTAATATAGTGTGTAGCAAAAGATATAGTGCAGCAAAATTTCTACATAGGCCATTACTTGCAAAAGGTTATTACTTTGTAAAATACTTACTTCATGATGGTGCTGGGGAATTTTTTTTTTTTTTTTTTAAATTTGTGATGAGGTACTTGTTTTAATCAAAGCGTGTGCAGTTGTATTTTATTTAATATCTTTGTAATATTTACTTCATATACTGCTGTTTGCATTTAGAAATTCAAATATCAGAATTTCATTGCATTTGTAAAAGAAGCAAGGAGAAAAAGCATTGTCTTAATATTTTCCCATTAAATATTTGCTGACCTGTTAATTTTACAGTTTTTTCCCTTTCTTTTCTCATGTCTTTTTTTTTTTCTTTAAAAAAAAAAAAAAAAAAGACATTGAAATTTATCTTACTGGTATTGTCTCGAAGACTATAAGTTTGTAAAACCTAAGTTTAAACATAAGTAAATTTTTAAAACTTATATATGATTTTTCTTATTTGAATTTAAGGTCCAGCATCAGTATCGACTTGTGGATGAATCAGGCCCACCTCATAAGAAAACTTTCACCGTCGTGCTGAAACTGGATAATGAAGAGTATACTGCTTCTGGACCAAGTATCAAGAAAGCGCAGCACGCTGCTGCTGCTATTGCCCTTGAACAAACCTCACTTAAGCATCCTCCACCTAAAAGTCAAAGGAAAGCAATGGGGCCAATAACACCAACGGTTGAATTAAATGCTTTAGCTATGAAAAGAGGAGAACCTGCAGTTTATCAATTAATAGAACCTCAAAGACCTCAATACATACCAAATTTAAATTTTCGTGGCATGTATCATCAAAGATACCATTATCCTAAAGTGCCCACATATTATGTGTCATTAAAAGTAGGCACTAGACAATTTTTTGGAGAGGGTCGTACTGCACAGGCTGCTCGACATGCTGCTGCAGAAGAAGCTCTGTCTATCCTTCGTAATCTTCCTTATCCAGAAAATGTAAAAAGGCAGTCAGAATTGCCCCTTTCTAAACCTAACGGAGAGAGCCCTGAAGATGATGGAGATGAGAGTGATGACTTGAAATCTCCAATCAGTTTAGTTCATGAAATTGCATTAAAAAGAAGTCTTGCTGTGAATTTTGAGGTAACTAGGGAGAGTGGCCCTCCTCACATGCGTACATTTGTTACTCGTTGCACAGTTGGAGACATTAGCACAGATGGTGAAGGAAATGGTAAAAAAGTGTCCAAAAAACGTGCAGCTGAAAAGATGTTAGAAGAATTAAAAAAGCTTCCATCTCTACCTCCAGCTCAACAAAAGGTGAAGAAAAAACCAATCATTAAGAAAAAGAACAGAAATCTTATTAAGGTGCAGTATAAATCTTTTATAACATTCCCCCACCCCTTTTTAAGCTGCATTTTAAATTCTGTAGTAACAATTAATTTTTAACAACTTTTAGTTATATATGTAATATTTATCTAAATTTTCCTCAGAATATGATAAAAGTGCATACATAGTATTACATATACTTAAAAGTGATTATGTAAAAATAATTGTTTATGGCAGATCTTAAATTACAATAGATATTTCCCATTTAATATTCTAGCATCCAGTAGATTGTCTTCACATATGTATTGTATCTTTTGCATATTGTAACTATCAAAATATTAGTGTACACATCATTGGGTTAATATTTTATGATACACTTGCATACTGGGTATGTATAATGTAATGCCTACAGTAGCACAAACTATAGATTAATATACAGTTTGACGATTTCAGTGTCCTGCAAATATGCTTTTGTCTTTTAATCATATTATTTTGTTCAATAAAAAGATTGTGTCTTGAGAAAATTGGAATACAATATTGGTTCATTAAGTTTTGCAACATCAGATTCTTTTAAAAAAATTCTTGGGAGTGTTCTGTGATTTGTGTAGTTTTATTGCATTGCAATCTAATGGTGTAGCTGTTTTTTACTTCCTTGTACAAAGTTAAAAGGAAGTATTGTAATCGCGAAAAGTTTCAGGCAGCATATTTCAACGAAAATATCCATTTTGACCGCTATCGAATGCAATTTAACGATGTTTTTGCGCGATATCTGTACGTAAGAACAGAATAAAAGACTTGTTTCCTCCAAAAAATTATAAAACTGCTTTAAAATTAATTCTGAAGAGAATTTTTTGTGGCGTCTGTACGAACGTATTTATCTCGCATAACTCAAAAACGAGTAGCCTCAGAACGTTGAAATTTTCTATATAGGACTGCTATAACATGTAGATGTGCACCTCGTATTTTGGTTGCAATCGGCCGCACCAAACGTATATAAATATATTTATATATATATCCACTCTGTTACCCAGCTCAGTAACCTCAGTTTCTTTACACTTATATGTTTGTAAATTGTACATTTTTTGCTTTAAAAATGATTGAATTATGTTGTTTTTATCTTCCGGTTAAGGTTTTTATGCCTTTAGTAAATCTGTATGCAATATTTTTAGAATTATCAGCAATTTTAAAGTTGTTTAAGTGCCGCTAAGCCTTTATTTTCATGGCGGCCATTGATTGTTTACATTTGAAACAGCAAACTAGTGAATTTGTTGCCAATCTAGAGAAACTTAGCTTTGCAAGAACAAAAATAACGCCTTCAATTATTATTGTCAATTAAATCATGCTTAATCCTTTCTGGAATTTTTTCGAAGAAATAAGTGTTTAAAATTTACTTCGTCATTTTTAATGTAGATATTTTGAGTTTTTATGTATTTTTGCCTTCTCGCGAAGTGAGAACTGAATTAATTGAATGAGAAATACTTAATCGTCTGTGAAAAACTGTTTCTTTTTCATTTTGTTTGCTTAATTTCTTTTATACATCATTCTAGCTTTATTATAGTATTTGAATAGAACATTTGGCAACGATTAGATAATTCTTTTCTTTAAATGATATAAATTTTGTGCATTATGAGTTATAATATGAACGAAATATAATACTGTTAAGTGAATCTAGCGCCAGAATGTCGCTATGGTAAACACCATGGTCGACTCTATCGTGGCCTTGAAGCGAAATCAGTTTCGAAAGGTCACGTGATCAAAATAGTCGATCTTTTTCTCTTCACTATAATCGCGAAATTTAACTTGTCAAAAATAGTAGTTTTCTCTTAAAATAAATTTAAGTAAAATTAATAAACGTGAGTAGGTTGCATGACTTGCATTAAATTTTTCATAGTGTAATATTTTCACAGGTGGTAAAATGCATATCTTCAATAATTTTAAAACAATTATACTTTGTTTATGTAACTAAAAATATCATTGAGAATCATCACATACTAACTTTATTTCTGCAATTTTAATAAAAATGGAATCCATTTATGTAATCTAAATCAAATTTGTTTCCAAAATAATATAAAATCTACAAAACGGGAAAAATTCAATAGATTTATGGATGTAAATTTTGGTACTATTCGGGTTTGAGGGTACAATCGCCAAACTATTGTTGATGCAGTGCTGCCAAAAATAATTCCGGCAACCCTAACGCAAGAAAGGAAATATAATAGTAAATAACTATCTGAGATTAATGTTTTAATTTAGATGAAAGGTCAATTTCATATAATACTTTCTTATTATTATAATTTATATAAAAAAAAAAGGCTAAACATGACTGAATGGATGCATAAGAGTAAATAACTATTTCAGATCATTTTTATAATTTATATAAAAATTGCTAAACATAACTGAATGGATGCCTGCATCGCTATTATTTCGCTACCGAGTTATCGCTAAAGAATACTTTCATCTCGTTGGTTGTTCAAACATAATTTTCTATAATGAATGATGCCTTTTCTTTGAAAAAATTCTTGGTAAAGTGCAGAATCGCTCACTTCTTTGTTTTCCTCTTTTTACAAGGGTAAAAACAATTGGATTTTTGTCAATTTTCTTTTACTTTGTAAGTGAAAATAAGTCGATGTGTACATAGATAAAGTCAAGGGTGTGCACAGTGCCATTTTTGTGCAATTCTGGGATTTTGTTTTTAAGTGAAAATAGGTCAATGTGTACATGGATACCGATTATGTGCAATTCTTAAAAGCGCGTCAAGCAGTGGGTGATTCTGCACTTTACCCAAAATTTTATTGCAGACGTTTCATCATGGGCAATTCCCAAATTATTAAATCCACAGGATATCAAAAAATGATTTAAAATCAGAAAAGGATTTAAAAATTAAACTAGTATTTCAATGGCGTCTTAAGAAATATAGAACTATATAAACTTACGCAATCTGAAATCAGCGTGTACGCTAGTTTTGGCGCGTTGTTAAATGGACGCGTTTGCTAGATTTGACGCTTTTACGCATGCATTTTCGCTGCAATATTTTTACGGCCTTCGAAACCGAATAGTACCTAAATTTTATTTAGATTTTCTTAATACTAAAATAAATATTAAGGGCAGAATATTTTGTAAAAATCCATGCTGCTACCATTGCATCAGCTGTATAAATTTTTAGAAGGCAAATATCCATAGTCATCTCTCATCACTTCATTCGCTAATAAAACGCGGAAATGAATTAAAAATTTCTAGAATTTCTAGAATGCTAGAAAATTTGTGTATAAACTTACATGCATGTTATGCTATAAATAAATCTTTCAAGAAAATTTCGAAAAATTAAATGCTAATTACATTCATAAAAAAGGACATCCTTCTATTTGTGCCAGCTCCAATTTCATGTTGTATCACTTTTTCCAAACCACCTAAGAGGTAAGTGATTAGGCTCGTTATTATTATTATTATTATTATTATTATTATTTGTGCCCCCAAATTACAGGCCTAATCCACTATCAAAAATAGATTCATAAAATTTGAAGCTGTACCATATACACGCATCCTACACCTTACATAATTTATGCAGAAGCATACATAAAAATAAACAGTTGTGACTTATTAACTGAAATTAATTGGTAAAATTTTTAACTTTTTTATATGAACATTTTATATTAATTTTGTCATTTTAATATTTTGTATAATTAACATTATTTGGCAAGTTTGATGATGAAATTATAATATTGCATTTAAAACGAAGCTTCTTCTCACTTTCTAATAATTATCAGTGATTCATAAAAATTCTTTATACAAATTACAGGTTTTTTAATTTACTTAAATCTCACGGAATTTTCCTTAACCATTTGGCTCTTCTTTTAGGTGATTTAGTTAAAGAGTAAGTAGTGACATTCTCGTTTTTGTCGTAATTGGATTTGCAACTAAATACACTGCAGTGTCGAGGCATTCTGTATGCAAATATGTTATTAGAAAGACATAATCAAAATAAAGAATTCCTAATATAGTATACCAAACAAATATTTCAATTAATACTACTCAAAATGTTAATACTAGAGTAAATGTATTCGATGCTAAAACAAAACACTTGGATAGGCTTGAGAAGAGCTACAAATTTTCCAAAACAAGTCTAAAAATTAAAATGATATAAACCGAAATATAGATAAAACTATTATTTATCATTGCATAAAGCTTAAGTTATTTAAAATCACTGGTAAAATCCTAGTATACGGTGCAGCTTTGGCGCGACTTTGAAAATTATCGCCAACACCAAAAATGATCCAAAGAACGTCTATATATATATACTATACATAGTATATATACTATATGCATAGTATATACTATGTTTAACTGTATATTTTCTTTGAATGACCCGTTAACTACTCATCGTATATGTCCCGTTTTTATGCTCATCATAAAGTCGCCAAAAGTAGCCGAATCCCGTGTGCACCGGATACTAGGATTAAACCAAATCACTTAGAATAGCAAAATAATCCATTTACATAACACTACTGGCATAATATATATTCAAAAAATTGACGACCACGGATTCTCAATCACATACTACCACAAAAACACATCGACCATCTGGATCACGTGATTTTTGCGCTTCAAGGCCATTATAGAGTTGGCTTTAGGTAAACACATACTACAGTGAATTTTAAAGAATGATTTAATCTATTGTGGCTTATGTGGTGTCGGCGAAGTAGATTTAATTCAATCCAATAAGTTTAAATGAAATGCAAGAAAAAATGCGTATAACTTAATATTCCATACAAGGAAGTCATGTGGTGTACACATCAGATTTTTTTTTCCTGTGAGATAGAATAAATTTGGTATTGGTTAGCACTTTTAGCATATCTTTGCTTTTAATATGGACTGTACATGTAATTATTTCAATTTCGAAGGGCAGCAAGTTAAAATGTAAAAGAATTTTTATTGCTTTTTAATGGACAGTCTGGTAATATAACAAGTAGTATAAATTTCTAATAGTTTTTTCATCTTCAAAACTGAGTAGTAGTAGTTTGAATAGTACTTCATAACTGAAAATATGCGATTCATATTTGTGAATTTCAAAGAAAGTATTAAATTCACTTATAAAATTAACACTAAACGTATTTAAAATTTGCATTGGCCTATTTCTGATCTTGACAACAGAAAAGTATCGATTTTTTTTTTTTTTTTTTGCTTGTAAAATTTCCGATGTTTTTTAAGATCATGAAAAGAAAGTTCTGTGAGCCATAAGGCTAGCAAGAAAAAGGATTTTTGGCAATTCATCAATTTGCCAATGAGTTAAAGACGCTTTATGATATGCAGAAATGTTGAAATGGGTAAGGTAAATTTTTATTTTTTAAGGTAAATTTTTATTTTTTAAAGAAGAGTAAAAATAATAATAGTATTTAGGAAAATAATGACAAAGAGTTACTGTCAAAACATTCAGCAAAACGAAGTATACAAGTAAATGTTTAGTCTGTACTAATTATATATGAGTGATGTAATTATGTTTAAGAAATACAGTTAACTCATATGAAACTTGAAACTTATTTTGTTATATGTGTAATTATTGTGGTTTGGATTGTTACATAATTTGATAAAATATGTATCAGTGGTTTTTATTGAGATAATTAAGCAGTTATTTGTCGTAGGAGCAGAATTCAGATCGACAGTATGAGCAAGGCTTATGTTTAAGAAATACAGTTGACTCGTATGAAACTTGAAACTTATTTTGTTATATGTGTAATTATTGTGGTTTAAATTATTACATAATTTGATAAAATATGTATCAGGGATTTTTATTGAGATAATTAAGCAGTTATTTGTCGTAGGAGCAGAAGGCAGATCCACAGTATGGGCAAGGCATCAATCCAATTAGTCGACTTATTCAAATACAGCAAGCCAAAAAAGAACGCGAACCTGTGTACACTGTCATTGAAGAACGAGGTGAACCAAGGCAGCGAGAATTTATTATGCAGGTAAGTTAGTATTAAAGAGGCAAAACTGATTACTTTCTTCCTTTGTTCTTTCTGTCTTCTTTTTTCTTTTTGATTTTCAAGTGAAAAAATGTTAAAAAAAATGTTGGGTATGCTTTTAATTATGTTTTAATATATGCCAGTTAGATGGTTCCCAGACAAAAGCCCACTGGACGAAAGCGCACAAGCGCACGCTACAAAAGCCCACCAAAAAAAAAAAAAAAAAAAAAAAAAAAAAAAAAAAAAAAAGCCCACTATGATAATTACCTATACGACAAATACCCACAGCGACGATAGTGCACATTGATAAAAGTCCACACTGATAAAAGCCCATGTTGATAAAAGCCCGCATAGATATAAGCCCACAGTGATAAAAGTGCACATAATCAAAAGGGACTTATAGTTTTTTATTACTAAACCGTGTATTTATGATTTTAATTATAATAAATGGAGAGTATTCAGATCTGAATTTTAATGTCTCAAATATATGTCTGTATATTTTATCACTAATTTATCTGTTAAATTTATTAGGTTGAAAGCAAACTTTCTACTCTTTGATTAAGTGATTAGCTATAACGTTTCGATGATAAATATGAAATTGCATTTTATTATTTATTTACTTATTATATATAATAATTTATTTATTAAATAATAATGATTATATTATCTCATAAGATTAATTATAGTATAATTATCTGAAAAGAGTAAATCCATATTTAGTAAGTTCTATTTTGAAAGATGTTTTGAAGTAACTTGAATGTAAATTGTTAAAAATGTTCAACGGGGACTTGAATTAAATCATGAATAACAAAATTTCAATTGCAAAAGGAATAAATTAAAAGCAAGTAATTAAATTAAATGCAAGTAATCATTGCCATTGATCGGAAATTAGTTGACTTTTCAAGGGGAACAAACCAACTCCCGTTCAATGAACAATAATTAAGAAATAAATACGAAGGTGTTTCGTCCTTTACTCGAGCAATAAGGGGATGCCAAACCGGCAATTCAAGCTAGTCCAAAAATTTCCATGAATAGAAGGTATTAAGAACCAATGCAGAGAACCAAAAAACTCATTCCGATTAAGCATTTTACCTAATTCAATTTTTAGTGAAAAGCAATTTCTGCTGTAAAATTGATGTCTCTCGAGTAACCGTCCCCCGACACCCTTGTGTTTATGCATTTTAGTACAGTATTATTTGTAAAAATTAAACATTGGAAATTGTCATTATGAAATAGAATTCAAAGTAGTTGAAATAAACATTAGAAAATTATAAAATATAAGAAAAATAATGCAATCTTTGTAAAAACTAATCAAAAAATAAAAAAAAAAAATATTTGAAAAAATATATAAGAAAAGTGAATGTACACTGCTCAAAAAAAAAAAAAAAAAATGGGACAGTGCTATATCTCCCGTTCTACTGGGCCGATTGACAAAATTCAAACTGCGTTTTTCATGTCTCGAAAGCGTGACTTAGGATATATATTAGATTTATATATAGCACTATTCTAACATAGGTATTTTGACACAAAATCGGACTTTTTCTGAAATAACATACCAATTTTTTTCCATATTTCGATTCTACGGCTCAAATTATGCCAGAATACCAAGTTTTGTAAAAATCGTACGAGTAGATTTTAAAATATTAGCTCTCAAAATTTTAGCTCCTCAATGTTAATTGAATTTGGCAAATATTGATTAATATCTCTTTTTTTACTAAACTTTTTTTATTTTTTCTCTCACATTTCGAAATTTAGGTTCATTCCAAATAAAATTTACCCATTTTTTGTGTTTTATTTTTTAAATTTCTATTTGTAAATAATTTTTATAAATTTTTCGAAAAAAATTTTGAATTATAACCTATAAAATTTTTACCATCATTATAAAGTAGGTGTATTTTTAAGCATATCTGCAAAAAATTAGACTTTTTTATTCAAAATTTTCTAAGATATACACGAATTTACATATTTTCGCGTTTTGAAATTTGGCATCTTTTTTTTGAGGGATAATAACGCCAAATGTGGTCTATGGATTTTTGTTACACTGAATTGCCACAGCTATTTTTAACCTTAAATTTCAAGTAAAATTTTACGGAGAAATAATTATATGAAATTTTTTCCCACAATAAGACGCAATAAATATTTATTAATACTTATTAATAATATTGTCTAAAACTGAGAATTTTCGTTTAATGTTTATTTGAATTTAATGAAAATATTTTATGACATTAACTGCATAATTTATTTCTAAACAAACTGTTGCTTTTGAAGTGGCTGAAAGAGCGGCAGATACTATCATCCATATTTTTAAAACATAGTATATTTTTATAGAAATATAAGATTTTGAATAATCATTTTTATAAAAGTCAAATTATGATATAAACATACAACCCTGTAGAGACTGAATTAATAGAAGTTCAATGGTTATGTAGAAATGATCTGCAGCTACTTAATGGCTGGATAAGTCAGCAGATTCTGTGGACAAGCAAGAATAATTATATAAACGACACCCAACATTCTGTATTTTTGTATTTAATGTCAATTTAATCTGTAAAAATGTATTTTTGTGCGTAGCTTATTTTCATTATATCCTTAAAATTCTAATTTAGAATGTAATTGTCAAGAACTGAATCCTAATCATCAGTAATATAATAAGTAATTATTATGGTTATTAATAAATCCTTCTTATAAAGTAATTGTAAATATTTCAAAAAACTTTCTGTCTGAATGCAAATATTTTTCTATGCAAAATTTTTAATTTATATTAATCAAGATTGCACACGATATTATTTATTTGCACTTCAATTTTTACCGTCAGCTCTAGTAGAAGTTACAAATCAATAATATTTAATTAAGGATTGGATTGGATTTTTTAATTATGGAAAAGCACACGAGGGCTATCTGCCTAAAGGGAGGGATGCCTTCGTGGAGGACTTTCTAAGGTAAACTGGCTCGTATACACGTTACACATGGGGAAAATCACTAAAACGACCATGCAGCCAGCCCGTTCGCGGGATTCGAACTTCCGACCGAACTACCAGTGCTCAGCATCTTTACCGCTCGGCCGCTAGTGGGCTATTTAATTAAGGAATGACCATCTAAATTTAGAAACAGCCTACCGTAACAGCAATTCAATTATTGGCGCCGTATCTTTCATGTTACTCCTGATTGGCAAGCTACATGATTTTTAATGAGTATTCGGGTTTTGCTAGTAACTTCATTTGGAAATCGCGCTTAAACTAGGTTAGTTGGTTATTTGAACATAGAAAGAATGTGGGAGCTATTTGGTTAAGATGCTTTCATAGAGAACCTTTGTAAAGAGAACCTAGAAAACTACGAAAACCAACCATGCAAAACCCTGGGTTAGACTTCGCAACAAACAGTTAGTATTTAACAATCTTCAAATGCTAGGCAACTGGTGAGGCTTCAATTAAATCTCCGATTTAATATTTTATTTGTAAATATTTAAAATATTGTTGTATACTTAGACACAAAAAGCAGAACTACCAAGCCGTAGTGCAAATGAATATTCATTTTCTTTTGCGATAATTGTATTCACTTAATATTCTTGGAATATGAGCTAAAGATGGAACATTCTCGGAAGATTAAAGAAGTGTTTAAATCCAGTGATATAAGGTTTGTCTTAGAAGCTCAGGATCAAAACGATTCTGCAATTGCCCCATTAGTTGACTTGTAAATGGTTGTGAATTAAGCAGATGACTTTTAATCTTACGTTTTCAGTCAGACAACGTATTCCAAATGTTTTGTATTGAATGATAATGCATCTTTTCATTATTCAATAACCAGTGGGAGAACCGCTTGTGTTCCGAAAATAAGTATGTGTACTCAATTGTCCTGCATGTTTTTCAAATTTGTCTTCTTGTGATTTTTTTTCTTTCCCAAAATTAAAAAAAAAGTTGCCTCTCAAAGGAAAGTTTTTTTATATTGAAGAGACAAAAGGAGTATGACATCTACTTTTAGAGGCATGTCAAAAACAGATCTCTACAAGACTTCTCTTCCATTACATGTTGTGCAATCAGACAAAAAAATGCATCAGCGTAAATTCTATAATCTATTTTTATTACACTCTGATTACTTTACTAACATACAGTGAATTTATACTAAATCTTTTACATCAGCTTAAGTAATTCGAAATTTTTGACGGAATTGTTGTCGGAACTAGGACTTAGAAGATAGGTCATATTGAATATTTCGATAATCCAATAAATTGAAGATCGAAGTTTTAATATTTTATTTTCGGAGGGAGGGGAATTTTTTTCAGATTTGTTCCATTATCCTAAGTATATTTGCTTCGATTCTTTATTTTTTCTATAAAAGCGGAAATCTTACGCATGGTATACATATAACGCATAGCTTCAATTAAAATTTAATAATATACAGGGTATTTATAATTAAAGTTCCACATTGAAACGGTCATAAAACAAAAACTACTGGATCAAATGTTATCAAACCTGGTAATCGTGTAAAAGAGATCATAGGAATTTATTTTCCGCGAAAAAAGGGAAGTTCCAAACCTCACCACCAGGGGGAAAATGGCGCTGTATGCAATATTTGTAAACGAAGTATGGGTCGGAATCTAACTTAACCTTTTGTTACACGGGTTTAATATGTTGCATACCCTAAAGAAATTTTGAAGTAAGAAAATTACCATTTAAAGGCGTTAAATTCGATAAACGTCGAGTGCGCCATCCGTGTAAGTGAGAAATTCGTCCGTGCAAACCACGAATTAGCGATTAGAAAATGTGAGATCGCAAATCACTCGCACAAGTGCGTACAATCTGGAAATCGTTTTCTTACAGATCGCTAATTTGTAATTTT
Organism: Stegodyphus dumicola; assembly: GCF_044657685.1. NCBI lineage: Eukaryota > Metazoa > Arthropoda > Arachnida > Araneae > Eresidae > Stegodyphus > Stegodyphus dumicola. The sequence goes on along the minus strand of NC_140773.1, from coordinate 211,526,219 downwards.
TGAAGCCTGAATTCGGCCCTAAAACATGAAGATACTGATTCAAAACGCTTTTAATCGATTTGGGCCAAAAAAATCCCTCATGTTATCTATCTAGTTCCACGGTGTGGAATGACAGCTAGTTTTATAACTGAACCATTTTTCTCTGAAGAACAGTCGACAGCTGGACAACTGTGATTGCAGTTCATTTAGAGTCAATGTTAAAATGTTTCGTGATACATGAACTGCAGTAACGTGGCATTTTAGATACTACGATTTTTATGCACGGCTGGGCCCCACCTCACGTGTGTCACACAGTTACTTAGGCAACATTTCACGAATGAACGTCTTATACGCCAACACTTCCCCTCTTCCCACCAGACCTCAACCTCTGTGACTTTTAGCTATGGGGTTTTCTCAAAAGCACTGTTTATGGTGATAATCTAAACAATTTGGCAGAAATGAAAAATGTTAAACACTGACATGTCCGTAACATTCCTCCCGATATGCTAACAGCTGCTGTTGAGAATGCAGTAACAGGATTTAACTTGCTTTCGGAAAATGCGAGACGCTACATTGAACATGCTTTATAACACGTTTCGGAAAATATTAAACACATTTTAAACAGATGTGTCTTATTTCATTTAAGAATCTTGTATACAGCGTCATTTTCACCCTGGTGATGAGTTTTTTTAACTATTTTTTTCCTCGCTGAAAATAAATTCTCATAACCTCCTTTACACGATTCCCAAGTTTGATAACATTTGGTACGGTAGTTTTCCTTTTATGACCATTTCAAATTGGAACTTTAATTATAACAACCATGTAAATTAAACTTTAAAAATTTTACAGTTTGGTTCAAGTCCCAGCTTTAAAAAAATATATATAAATATAATCTTTTAGATTAATCCTCTTAGAAAGAATGTTTTAAGAAGCCAATTTTTCTCTCGCGTTATAGATTGTATTAAAAAACATGATCTTTAATATGATTTAGATTGTTTCAGCCGATATAAGAATCGGGTTACTCGGTGGTACAGAATTAACCCTGCTGGACTGTTTTATTTCTTTGTCATTTAGCAAAAATCTTTTAATTAAAATATTTATCCTTTGGACTTCGCTTTTTATTTATTTATAGTTAAAACGACTAGAAAATGAAAAGCTGTCTTCAGCTGAAACGCAATTCATGTAATTGATATTTTAAAAAATTGACAAGAAAGCAAAATTTATGGAAGTCTAGCAATCGAAAAATCTTAATTTTCTTGTGTGTGCACTGAAAATAACTGTAGAAGGAAAGAAGAAAATTAGGGAGAAAAGTAAGCAAAAATTTGCAGAGAAATTTGAATTTTGTCAATCGGCCCAGTAGATCGGGAGATATAGGACTGTCCCATTTTTTTTTTTTTGAACAGTGTACACTGCTCAAAAAAAAAAAAAAAAAAAAGAGAGAGAGAGAGAGAGAAAAGGGACAGTTCTATATCTCCCGTTCTACTGGGCCGATTGACGAAATTCAAATTGCGTTCTTCATGTCTCGAAAGCGCGACTTAGGATATATATTAGATTTATATATAGCACTATTCTAATATAGGTATTTTGACACAAAATCGGACTTTTTCTGAAATAACATACCAATTTTTTTACATATTTCGATTCTACAGCTCAAATTACGCCTAAATATGAAATTTTGTAAAATTTGGAGCAAAATTTACGGAGAAATTCACAAATTTATGTTGGCACTTTTTTGTCAGTTTGCGCCAAGAATAGTTCACTTGGCGAACTTCTTAATATATGGCAACCTAGTTTCCTTTCCCGTGAAAGGAAAAAAAAGTCACCATCATTCCTTTTTTCCAAATAATATTCTTTATATTATATTTTTTACTATAACTGTTATTATTTTAAGTATTTTTTTCTTTTTCGAATTTCATTTTAATTGTTTAAGTTGCATGTTTTTTTTTTTTTTTTTTTTTTTCCGAATAACTGTTTTAAAAATTTCTATTTACCTATTCGAACTGCGTAAATAAAGGTGCAATGTTTCTTTTTTTTTCAAATAGTTTTCTTTATATATATTTTTTATCATAGTTATTATTTTAGGAAATTTTTATATTTTTATTTTAATTGTTTGTGTTGCATTGTCTCTTCAGATAATTGTTTTAAAATTTTCTGTTTATTCCTTCGAGCTGAGCATTTTAAATATATTTATCAATATAAATTTTCCAGAATTTGATTTTATTTATTTAAATTTCGTTTCTTTTGGAAGAATACTTTGTAACCCAGACTGTGATGCGTTTGAAAACTGCATATATTAAAAGAGAAAATACAGTAAAGCTCAGTTAACACGCCTTTCAATGTTCCGTTCAGAAAAGATCGATATAAATAAGAGATATGTATAACCGACATTTTAACTTAGGATGACTTGCATAAACTGCTTTAAACAGTTTTATCATTGTGCCCATTGCTTTACCTAATTTTATCCTACATTTGGTTTCTTAAAATGTTATTGATATTTTAGTGAAATATTTTATTTTTGAAATTGCAAGAATCAAATATCATAAGATTAAAAGGTTTTAAATTAAAAAAAAAATACAAATACTAAATTTTACGCAAAAATTTATTTTTTCTTCTCTTTTTCTTCAGGCATTCTACTTTATTTTTGCTCTTTTTCTTTGGGCATTCTGCAAGTGTATCAAAGAGCATCCAACTTTTCGAAATATCTTGGTATTTCTGACAATCATTTTAAATAAAGTTATCGCCTTCCATTTCCTAAAGGCTCACAAACAGCAGAGCGGTAGAGAATCGTTGAACACTGGTAGTTCACTCTGGGGTTCGAATCCCGGTAAACGGGCTGGTTGCATGGGCATTTTCATGGATTTTTCTCATGTGTACCGTGTATGCCAGCTGGTTTCTGTTAGAAAGTTCTTCACGAAGTATTTGGTCAGAGCCTTTATCAGTCTTTAGAGGCTAAACATTTTGAAGGTATGAGATGAAAGGAAAGTCTGGTTTCATCAAGAGGTTTTGGTTTTTTTAATTATGACAAAGCACACTAGGGCTATCTGCCTAAGGGGAGGGATGCCTTCGTGGAGGACTTTCTGAGGGAAACTGGCTCGCATATACGTTACACATGGGGAAAACCACGAAAACACCCATGCAGACATCCCGTTCGCGGGATTCGAACCTCGGACCAAACTACCAGTGTTCAGCGACTTTACCGTTCGGCCCCTGTTTCATCAGGAGGAAAAAAAACGTATTTAGGTGAAATCCACATACATCACTGGATAAACTCCTGAATCTTCAAATAATTCGACTGAGAAAATCATGGGATTCTCCATTTATGATACGATATGATGTTCTGTAACATAAGTTAAATTTATACAACCACATAGTCTACAACCAGTCGCTCTTCACTTTAATCTGTAATGATATCGTTTTTGTCTTTTCTGTTAACGCAAGCTCAATTGATGGTATTTGGTGGTGGTGGTGTACACGTCCAAGTGTTTTCTCTTTGAACACCTAAATTCTTTGAAGTATCCTGAAGGTATATTCAAAAGCATCCAACTTTTTGAAACATCTTGGTATGTCTGACAGCCAAATTTTCCTGCAAATTTTTGCTTAGTTTTCTCCTTAATTTTCTTCTTTCTGTCTACAGTTATTTTAAGTGCTCACACACGAAAATTAAGATTTTTCGATTGCTAGACTTCCATAAATTTTGCATTCTTGTCAATTTTTTAAAATATCAATTACATGAATTGCATGTCAGCTGAAGACAGCTTTTCATTTTCTAGTCATTTTAACTATAAGTAAAGTTTAAATCGAAGCCCAAAGGATAAATATTTTAATTAAAAGATTTTTACTAAATGACAAAGAAATAAAACAGTCCAGCAGGGTTTATTTTGTACCACCGAGTAACCCGATTCTTATATCGGCTGAAGCAATCTAAATCATATTAAAGACCATGTTTTTTTTTTATACAATCTATAATGCGAGAGAAAAATTAGCTTCTTAAAACATTCTTTCTAAGAGGATTGATATAAAATATTATATTTAAATATATATATTTTTAAAGCTGGGACTTGAACTAAACTGTCAGACTTTTAAAGATTAATTTACATGATGGTTATAATTAAAGTTCCAAATTGAAATGGTCATAAAAGGAAAACTACCGTACCAAATGTTATCAAACTTGGGAATCGTGTAAAGGAGGTTATGGGAATTTATATTCCGCGGGGGGGGGGGGGGGGGGGGAAAGAGTTCAAAAACTCACCGCCAGTGGAAAAATGGCGCTGTATACAATATTGGTAAATGAAATAAGACATAAAAACATCTGTTTAAAATGTGTTTAATATTTTCCGAAACGTGTTACAAAGCATGTTCAGAGTTGCCAACTCTCCCGATTTAGGCGGGAGACTCCCGATTTTCGACCGCTCTCCCGCCAACCCGATTTACAATATATTTCTCCCGACTTTTTCTTATTCTTAATATTTCTCACGATTTTTATGGAACTTGGCTTAATACTTCGTTATATGAACAAAAAAAAAAAGTGATTTTGGACGTCTGAAAGCAACTGAATTTTCTCTAGATTATACCTAAAATGAAACCTTGCGAATCAGATGAAAATTTCTGCTTTGTCATTGACAGAATACGTATCCAGCAACGTCGTTCTCCAGTTGTCCAATGGGCATCGAGCTTCGAGCTCTACTGCGTGTCACCTGGCATATATTAGCCACTGAGCACAAAGCAAGCTCAAGGCCGTTGGCCGTTCTTTGGATGTTCTTTCGCTATTCCGTTCATCTTGTCCTGAGTTGTGTGAGTACACGTGCCATTAGGAAATAGTTTTAGAAATTGTCTTTTGATAAGTCTGCGAGTTTGTTTTGAAAAAAACGAAAAATTAAATTTTTCTTCGGAAACAAAAGACCAAAAAGTGATTAATGCAGAATGTCTGTTCTCTGCCTTTTTACTGGAGCACAACCTGCCACTGAATGCATCGGATCACGCTGCAGCTTTATTTAGAAAAATGTTTCCCGATAGTGAAATCGCTAAGAAATACTCAAGTGCAAGGACAGGTGCAATTGTTAAAGAAATGTGTTTGAAAAATAAATCTTCAGTTATTGATTGCATTAAAACAGCTCCGTTCTGCCTCTCTACGGATGGAAGCAATAATACCAATTCAAAACTGTATCCAATTGTTGTTTCTTTTTTTAATCCAGAGTCTTCAGAAATTGAGTGCAGTTTACTTCGTGACCCCACTTTAGAAGGACATTCGACAGGCTTTAATATAGCACAGCTAATTATTAAAACTTTAAAATAAAATGCAGTCCCTCTGGATAATTGCTTAGCGCTTGGTGCCGATAATGCACCAGTAATGGTAGGCTTGAACACTGGTGTTGCAGGCATCTTAAGAAAGGCAAATTCAGATTTGCAGATTATGAGGTGCACCTGTCACCTCTTAAATTTAGCAGCTGAAAAGGGGGCAGCTTCTTTACCATTAAATGTGGATGAACACATTGTTGATATTTATTATTATCTTGAAAAGAGTTCTAAAAGAAAGGAAAAATTGAAACAGTTCCAACAGCTGCATAATACTGAAATGAGAAAAATTTTGATTTTTTGTAATTTCTGCATCATTCAGCAATTCAACTGGCAGTTCTCAAAATAATACTGCAAAATATAAGCGTAAAGCTGATACAAATTTCTCTCAAAATAAAAAAAAAATTGCTCAACACACGAAACATTTTCCGATTACTGTAAGTTTATCTTGTGAAGAACGAATATTTATGTTTTTTTCTTCGGACCTTAACAAAGCTTTTTGCTTTTTTTTTTTACATTTCATTTTGCCATCATTCGATGTTCTGAACACAATTCTACAAAGCAGAATTCCATTAATTCATGTTTTGCAAACAGTGATTTATGATCTGTTTAAAGACATTTTATCAAAGTTTGTAAAACCAGTCTGTGTTTTGTTTTGTAATTCTATATATGATGTGATTTATGGTGAAACAGAAAATCAGAAGGAAGATGAAGATTTGGTAATAGGAGCTGCAACTACAAAAGTAGTGGAAGAACTTTTAGAAGAAGACAAAAATAAGTTTTATCTTCATGTTAGAAGTTACTTCTGTCGAGTATGTGATTACACACTACATAAATTTCCAGTCAACGATGAAGTGATTTTGCATGCTAAAGTTGCTGATATTTCTGCTCTAGCAAATGCATCTTTTTTTTTATATAAGGTACTTTTTGAACAGATTTCATGTGTTACTTCGTTTAGTCATGAAAGATGATGATATTGATGTTGCTACTGATATACTGCAGTTGCAATTTTGCAGTTTACAATCAGAAAACTTGGATGAAGTTATAAAATCAGCTAGGATTGACACCCAGTGGAGGTTAATTGGAAAATTGAAAGGTGCTGATGGAATTTTAAAATATAGTGAACTCTCTAGAATTATGTAGGCTATCTTGACAGTTCCCCATAGTAATGCGGAGTGTGAGAGGATTTTCAGTGGTTGCGAAAACAAGGACTAAATTTAGATCTAATATTAGTGATGACACATTAGAAAAACTTTTATTAGCGAAAGCAGGCCTACGTGGCAATTGCTATGAACAAAATTATGAAGTTTCTTTCTTAACGAGAGCAAAATCTGCCACTGTCCATAACATTTGTATGAAAACTGATTAAAGTGCCTTTTTTTTTTTAAAACTATGAAAGTAATAAAAATGTTTTTTATGTCTAAGGTATTTTTGTTTTGCTTGCATTTAAGACTTAGTAACTATTTAAAGTTAATTCATTATTAAAAACTATATTTTTATCATTTAAAAAGTCTTTTTAACATTGTGAAAAATCTCCTGCTTTCTTAAAAAAATCTCCTGATTTTTGAGTGTCATAGGTTGGCAAGTATGCATGTTCAATGTAGCGTCCAGCATTTTTCGAGAGCAAGTTAAATCCTGTTACTGCATTCTCGACAGCAGTTCTTAGCATATCAGGAGAAATGTTACTGACATTTTTCATTTCTGCCAAATTGTTTAGATTATCACCATAAACAGTGCTTTTGAGATAACCCCATAGCCAAAAGTCACAGAGATTGAGGTCTGGTGGGAAGAGGGGAATTGTCGGCCTATAAGACGTTCATTCGTGACATGTTGCTTAAGTAACTGTGCGACACACATGAGGTGGGGGCCCAGCCATGCAGAAAAATCGTAGTATCTAAAATTCCATGTTACTGCAGTTCATGTGTCACGAAACATTTTAACATTGACTCTAAGTGTGCTGCAATCACAGTGGTCCAGCTGTCGCCTGCTCTTCAGAGAAAAATGGTTCAGTTATAAAACTAGCTGTCATTCAACACTAAACGGTGTGGAATGACTGCTATGCAATCGAATGCAGTAGGAGAATTCAATGGAACTAGATAGATAACATAAGGGATTTCTTTGGCCCAAATCGATTAAAAGCGTTTTGAATCAGTATCTTCATGTTTTAGGGCCGAATTCAGGCTTCAAAAATTACAAATTAGCGATCTGTAAGAAAACGATTTCCAGATTGTACGCACTTGTGCTAGTGATTTGCGATCTCACATTTTCTAATCGCTAATTCGTGGATTTCACGGACGAATTTCTCACTTACACGGATGGCGCACTCGACTTTTATCGAATTTAACGCTTTTAAATGGTAATTTGCCTACTTCAAAGTTTCTTAAGTGTATGCAACATATTAAACCCGTGTAACAAAAGATTAAGTTAGATTCCGACCCATATTTCGTTTAAAATATTGCATACAGTGCCATTTCCCCCCTGGTGGTGAGGTTTCGAACTTCCTTTTTTTCGCGGAAAATAAATTCCCATGACCTCCTTTACACGATTACCAAGTTTGGTAACATTTGATCCAGTAGTTTTCCTTTTATGACCGTTTCAATGTGGAACTTTAATTATAACCACTCTGTATATTATTAAATTTTAATTTGAAGCTATGCGTTATATGTATACCATGCGTAAATTTTTCGCTTTTATGGAAAAATAAAGAATTGAAGCAAATATACTTAGGATAATGGACCAAAACTGAAAAAATATCCCCTCCCTCCGAAAATCAAATATTGAAACTTCGACCTTGAATTTATTGGGTTATCGAAATATTTAATTTGACTTATCTTGTCGGAACTAGGATTTAGAAGTCCTAGTTCCGACAACAATTCCGTCAAAAATTTCGAATTACTGAAGCTGAATGAATCAAGTGATGTATGTGGATGTCACCTAAAGACGTTTTTTTTTCCTCCTGATGAAACAGCGGCCGAGCGGTAAATTGCTGAACACTGGTAGTTCAGTCCGACGTTCGAATCCCGCGAACGGGCTGTCTGCATGGGCGTTTTCGTGGTTTTCCCCATGTGTAACGTGTATATGAGCCAGTTTCCCTTAGAAAGTCCTCCACGAAGGCATCCCTCCCTTTAGGCAGATAGCTCTCGTGTGCTTTGCCATAATTAAAAAATCCAATCCAATCCTTAATTAAATATAATTGATTTATAAATTCTACTAGAACTGACGGTAAGAATTGAAGTGCAAATAAATAATACCGTGTGCAATCTCTATTAATATAAAATTAAAAGTATTTGCACAGAAAAATATTTGCATTCAGACAGAAAGTTTTTTGAAATATTTGAAATTACTTTATAAGAAGGATTTATTAATAGCCGTGATAATTACTTATTATATTACTGATGATTAGGATTCAGTTCTTGACAATTACATTTTAAATTAGAATTTTAAGGATATAATGAAAATACGCTACACACAAAAATACATTTTAGGATAAAAAATGAGTTAATTTTTTATGTTTTAAAATTTCTTGAATTCATTTAATAAACATCGTATCCTCGTTGTTAATTGAATCCAGAATGTTGGGTGTCGTTTATATAATTATTCTTACTTGTCCACAGAATCTGCTGACTTATCCAGCCATTAAGTAGCTGCAGATCATTTCTACATAACCATTGAACTTCCATTAATTCAATCTCTTGAGGGTTGTATGTTTATATCATAATTTGACTTTTATAAAAATGATTATTCTAAATCTGATGTTTCTATAAAAATATATTGTGCTTTAAAAATGTGGATGATAGTATCAGCTGCTCTTTGAGCCACTTCGAAAGCAACAGTTTGTTTAGAAATAAATTATGCAGTTAAGGTCATAAAATTCAAATAAACATCAAACGAAAATTCTCAGTTTTAGGCAATTCGATTTAAACGAAGTAATGTAGCAGACGATAAAACGCCGAAGGTAAAAATTTACTCTTATTTTTTATTTATTTATTTATTTATTTATTTTGTTAAAAAAGATAGAGAGAAATAAAAAAAAATAGTTAAAAATTTGAATAATATCATCGATAATTTAAAAAAATAGCTTTTCATTTAGTATTAATAAATATTTATTACGCATCGTTGAGGGAAAAAAATGTCATATAATTAATTCTCCATAAAATTTTACTTGAAATTTAAGGTTAAAACGCTGTGGCAATTCAGTGTTACAAAAATCCATAGACCACATTTGGCGTATTTATCGCTAAAAAAAAAAAGATGCCAAATTTCAAAACGCGAAAATATCTAAATTCGTGTATATCTTAGAAAATTTTGAATAAAAAAGTCTAATTTTTTGCAGATATGCTTAAAAATACACCTACTTTAAGATGATGGTAAAAATTTTATTAGTTATAATTCAAAATGTTTTTCGAAAAATTTATAAAAATTATTTAAAAATAGAAATTTAAAAAATAAAACACAAAAAATGGGTAAATTTTATTTGGAATGAACCTAAATTTCGAAATGTGAGAGAAAAAATCAAAAACGTTTAATAAAAAAAGAGATATTAGTAAATATTTACCAAATTCAATTAACATTGAGGAGCTAAAATTTTGAGAGCTAATATTTTAAAAACTACTCATACGATTTTTACAAAACTTGGTATTCTGGCATAATTTGAGTCCTAGAATCGAAATATGAAAAAAAATTGGTATGTTATTTCAGAAAAAGTCCGATTTTGTGTCAAAATACCTATGTTAGAATAGTGCTATATATAAATCTAATATGTATCCTAAGTCGCGCTTTCGAGACATGAAAAACGCAGTTTGAATTTTGTCAATCGGCCCAGTAGAACGGGAGATATAGCACTGTCCCCCCCCCCCTTTTTTTTTTTTTTTTTTTTTTTTTTTTTTTTTTTTTTTTTTTGAGCAGTGTACATGAAGATATAAAGGCCAGAAATAGCATTAATTAACTTGCGTTCTTTGTAGTGGGGAGTGGGCACAGTGTTCTCTTCGCATCTGACTCAGAAGGATTGTGTTGCAGAAAATTCTTTAGCGGCAGTAGGGGCTTTGAATTATATCAGTTGGTAAGACTTGTGTGAAGTAATTTATGGTAGTGGGAGGGACTAGGAATTCTTGAGGGACATATGCTGTGGAGCTCTTGTTTGAGTGAAACCGTCTGTTAAAATTTTTTTGAAAATACTAGTGAATGGAAATTCTGGCTAATGGAATTTCTGGCTAATCGTGGTGTCGTAACGATTACGAAATTAAGAAAAGGAACCGTCAAAGAGCTATTTGACAGACTAAAGATTATGAAATAGGCCCCCCCTTTTTTTCCTCCTTTAGTAACAGCATAAAGTCTAACAATTAGCTTTTTACATTATAATATAGTTTAGTAATTACACTATGTACAAATCCTTTAACTGATAGTAATCCAACTTATACCGCCTTCTCAGGTTTAGGAACAAATTATCATATCCCTATCAGTTAAATGATTTAGAGTGAGTATTTAATGCCTGCTCTTTTAAGGCAATGGTTAATAAATTGATTGGGAATTAGATTATTTTTGAGAATTTTAATAAGGAGCAAAATTTCGCGTTGTAGATATATCGTATCTGTGCAAATATGTTTAATTGTCGTAGTTGATTTATTATTGTATTGTTAATTACTTTTTTGGATATGTTGGAATTCCAATTTATTAATTTGTTAGTTTTAAAATTGAAGTTTCTTGTTTTGTCAAAAAGTAAAATCTTTTTGTAGTTAATGATTTGAAGATCTAGATAGTCTACGCTATTTTGTGAATTATTAGTTTTATTAAGTGTAAGACAATTTGGATAAATCTCAGAGTGTTTAATTTTATTAAAATTATTAATTGTAATAAGGTCATCAATATATCTGTAAGTGTGCTTGTAGATTTTTTTGGAAGTTCAATTCTTTGATAAATAAAAAGATATTACAGAGCAAGGTACTGGAATGTGAGCCCATTGGTAGACCTCTGACTTGTTTAAAAAGTTGATTTTGAAATTTGATGTAGTTATGAAACTGTGCATTTTAGGTAGGTTTTCCATTTGTTAACATTCATAATCGTGAGCATATAAGGGAAGAGTTTAGGCAGATCTAGTAGACAAGTATATGAAAACTTATATACCTCACTTCCTCTAGAAGAAATCTATACTAAAAATCTATACGAATTAAACATATCTGCACAGACACGATAGATCTACAACGTGAAATTTTGCTCCTTATTAAAATTCTCAAAAATAATATAATACCCAATCAATTTATTAGCCATTGCCTTAAAAGAGCAGGTGTTAAATACTCACTCTAAATCATTTAACTGACAGGGATATGATAATTTGTTCCTAAACCTGAGAAGGCGGTATAAGTTGGATTACTATCAGTTAAAGAATTTGTACATAGTGTAATTACTAAGCTGTATATAATATAAAAAGCTAATTGTCTTCAGACTTATGCTGTTACTTAAAAAAAAGGGGGGGCCTATTTTAAAATCTTTAGTCTGACAAATAGCTCTTTGGCAGTGAAAATTCCTTTTTTCCTTTTCTTAATTTCTCAATCGTTACGACACGACAATTAGCCAGAAATTAATTAATTTCCATTCACTAGTATTTTCAAAAAAATTTTAACAGACGGTTTCACTAAAATTAAGAGCTCCACAGCATACGTCCCTCAAGAATTCCTAGTCCCTCCCACTACCATAAATTACTTCACACCGTCTTACCGACTGATATAATTCAAAGCCTCTGCTGCTGCTAAAGAATTTTCTGCAACACAATCCTTCTGAGTCAGACGCGAAGAGAACACTGTGCCCACTCCCCAATAGAAAGAACGTAAGTTAATTAATGCTATGTCTGGCCTTTATATCTTCATGTACATTCACTTTTCTTATATATTATTTTCAATTTTTTTTTTTTTTTTTTTTTTTAAATTTTTTGATTAGTTTTTACAAAGATTGCATTATTTTTCTTATATTTTATAATTTTCTAATGTTTATTTCAACTACTTTGAATTCTATTTCATAATGACAATTTCCAATGTTTAATTTTTACAAATAATATTGTAGTAAAATGCATAAACACGAGGGTGTCGGGGGATGGTTACTCGAGCAATATCAATTTTACTGCAGAAATTGCTTTTCACTAAGAATTGAATTAGTTAAAATGCTTAATCGAAATGAGTTCTTGGTTCTCTGCGTTGGTTCTTAATACCTTCTCTTCACTTAAATTTTTGGACTAGCTTGAATTGCCGGTTTGGCATCACCTTATTGCTCAAGTAAAAGACGAAACACCTTCGTATTTATTTCTTAATTATTGTTCATTGAACGGGAGTTATTTTGTTCCCCTTGAAAAGTCAACTAATTTCTGATCAGTGGCAATGATTACTTGCATTAAATTTAATTACTTGCTTTTAATTTATTCCTTTTGCAATTGAAATTTTGTTATTCATGATTTAATTCAAGTCCCCGTTGAACATTGTTAACAATTTACATTCAAGTTACTTCAAAACATCTTTTGAAATAGAACTTACTAAATGTGGGTTCACTCTTTTCAGATAATTCTACTATAAATAATCTTAGGAGATAATATAATCAATATTATTTAATAAATTATTATTAACTTACCAATTGCGCAAGTAGTAGTATAACTCAATTTTGCACTAAGTGAACTTAAGATCATACAACATATATATATATATAAACCCTGGTGACTCTACAGTAAGAACTTAAGATCCTTAACACTTTGTGGGCCGCTGTCACGGTGGTGTGACATTTGCTCGCCAACAGTTATCGGTCGCTTTTATGTACGCATGACTTATTTTCGCCAACGACGATGCTTCACATTGACGTTTGTATAGATTGACGTACTATAGCAAAACATTTGACGATCAGGAAACGTTGGTTTCAACTGTTTTCCTCTCCCAATTCACCTGACTGTCTATTATTGAAATCTTTTTTCATGGATGTTTGTTTTGTTACTTTAAGACTGTCTTTCGCTGCCTTCAAATATCGGAAATGTACGTTAGATTTAAAGATATCCTTCAAAATGCTCTTCGATGAGGAAATATATGCTGATCTGTTATCGGAAGAGGATAATTGCTCTGATAGTGAAAGTGATTCAGACAGTGGGAGCGATATAATTGTGAGACGATTCAAAAATAAGGGAAGACCAATAATTAGTGAATCTGAAAGTGATGAAGAGAATTCTGTGGCAAATGAATTTTCAGAAGTTGATTTTAAACTTAACTTTCATGCTTGCCTGGAACGGTTTGGTTTACAGGTACCGTACACGCCAGATACATTATCAACTGTGGAATTGTTCATTGGGGACGATTTATTTAATTTGTTTGCCACACGAACAAACTTATATCATAATCAGCAGAATAATGATAACAACAATGCATCAACAAAGAATAAAGCTTGGATTGATACAAATGTTGTAGAAATAAAAAAACTTTTGGGGCTTGTTATCCTAATGGGAATAGTAAGAAAACCAGAACAAGACGCTTATTGGTCTACTCACCCTGGATTACATACACCCATTTTTGGGAATACTATGCCAAGGTACCGATTTCGGCAGTTATGGAAGTATTGGTACTTCAGTAATAATGAGTATTGCCAAGAAAGGCTTGATAAAATAAAACCAGTTTACTCGTACCTGGTAGAGCAGTTTCAAAACATTTATAAACCCGAGAAAGAATTATCGCTGGATGAAGGTGTCATTCCATGGAGGGGCAGGCTATCTTTTCGTACATATAATTCTGCGAAAATTATAAAATATGGAATTTTAGTCCGTATGGTGTGCGAGGCAACATCTGGTTATATATGCAATTTAGAAATATCTTGCGTGCAAGGAAAATCGCTAATTGTGACAATATTGTCCGTGCTATGCCATATTTAAATTTATGGCACGATGTATATGGACAACTATTACAATAGTGTAAAGGTTGCAGAGGAGTTACTAAAGCATAAAAGAAACATCTGTGGCACAATTAGAGTAAGCAGAGGAGTGCCAAATTGTTTAAAATCTGCTACATTGAAAAATAAGTCAATGGAATTCGACCAAAAAATTGATAATGATGATTTCTACGATACATTCAGCAGACATGGTCGAATGTGTGAGTAAAAGAATCAAAAAGAAGTGCATTAAACCAATTTGCATACAAGAGTATAATAAATTTATGAAAGGTATCGATCAATACCTATCGTGTTATTCCATACTTCGCAAAAAAAGGTTTTATATCTCATAAACTGTGCATTACTCAACACGTTCCAGATATACGTCAAAAATTCTGAAAATCCTATTAGATTCAAACAATTTTTACTAAACCTTGCACTAGCATGGATTAATGGGAATGAAGAGGAGCAACAATCAAGATCGGCTGCTCAATGTGATAAAAGATCGCCGAGGTTTGATCCACCAGGCAGACTTACTATGGACATGAGAAAACATAGAATAACACGTATTAGTGGTAATGGAAGAATTCAAAACCCGCGAAGGGCCTGTAAAGTCTGCACTGCCTCTAAGAAAAGAAGTTCCACTGCATACTTGTGTTCTTCCTGCAACGTTTCTCTGCATGTTGGAAAATGTTTTCAGAATTATCATACTAAAAAGAACTATGGATCCTAAGAGTTAATTTTTTTAAATAAAACGTTTTAGTACTAATTAAAAAATATAATTGGAAGAAAATTACTGTAACAGTTATTTTAGTGCTTTCTTTAGTAATAATTATATACCAACGAAAAATTATGTAAATATCACCATTGGCGAGCAGTAGAACCTGCGTGAACCGGTGGCAGCATAATGGCGCTTTGATAAATGTGCGGCCCGCAAAGTGTTAAAGTATAAAATTCTATATTCAATTCAAGTTGGCTCAGTCTAGACCAGTGATTCTCAACAGTTTTTCCCTTGTGTGCCCTTTTCACCATTGCTAAACGATCCTTCAGCCTCTCCTTCCCAAAACTTGAAAAGTACATATGCATTTGTTTAAATATGGATTATTCTTAATGTAAATTAAACAAGAATAAAACATGTTGGTAAATACCAGAATTGGAATAAAAGTGCTTTTTTATATTCATAAATTAAATATAAGTACTTAATACGTAAAGAAAAGGTTGACTAAATTACTCTCTGAAACTGTGAAGTTCCTCTTAGGGCTATTCCTCCTGATGGATGACCCATAATCTAAACAGAATTAGTTTTTAATAGTGACTGAATGTACAGATAATTTAATTTATCACACTCCTCTTATACTAACTTTTGTTATATAAAACTTCGGATTATGTGCATATTTTTTGAAAATAAAAGTTGAGACACAAATTAAAAGAAAATTATGTTTAAAATTTGATGTTGAATTCGAAAACATTTATTTGGTAGCCATACCTAAGAAAGCTTAGAGATCAAATTTGAAGTATACCTTACTTGTTCTTACTAACTTCTGCTTTATGAATTATTCTTAGGAAAGAACCTTAAAAACTGGTGAAACATTTCATGCTAGAAAACAAGATATTAGAAACTTTTGAACTCATTCAATAAGGGAAAAATATCCAAAACGTAGCTCCATAATTAAGCATTTTTTCTACTTGATAGCCAACACACGAGGTTTATAAGAAATATCTGCTCAAGTTATGTGACCACTATACCTGTGTTGTCAGAATATGAAATTCGTATAGAGAAAACAATGCATTTCGAGGTGAAGAAAATAACCTTAATTTGATAGTTTTTCTAAATAATAAAATTTTACATGTTATGTGTTTCTTTTTCTTAATCTAGGTGAAATAATATTCAACATGTCATAACAGTATAAAACCCACAAAAGAAGTGTTCCAGTGAAATTAAGTTTCTAAATGCTGTTTAAATTTGCTTCATTGAAAGTTTTTGTATATAAATAATTATGGTAAATTAAAATGAACTGTGTTTAAGAGTTTACAGTTAATCGAGTAACATATTTTTTATTGAAATAAAAATTATTTTTAATGTGCAAGATTTTCTTATAACGCTGGGCTCATCGTTCTTAAATCCTCTTGTTGAGTTCAGAAACCTTTGTTTTAAAATTATTTGACTAGTTTAACTTTTATATGGTTTCATATTTTTCATTAACTTTCAACCATATGAAAGTTAAAATGAAAAACACTACTTTTACATATATTTATATATGTAAAAGTGTAAAAGTAATTTAATTATTATATGTAAAATATATATTTATATATTTTACATATAATAATTAAATTTTTTTAGAAATAGTTCAGTAGTTTTACTTTTAAACAATGGCTTTTATATATTTTACATATAATAATTAAATTTTTTTAGAAATAGTTCAGTAGTTTTACTTTTAAACAATGGCTTTGCTTCAATTAACACTGGAGGTAAAATTTCGAGAACTAATTTTTTAAAAATTACTACTGCAATTTTTACAAAACTTGGCACTTTGGCATAATTTGAGTCATAGAATAAAAATGGGAAAAAAATAGTTATTTCAGAAAATCCAATTTTATGTCAGAGTATCTATGTTAGAATGATGCTATATGTAAAATCTAAGATATATCATAAGTTTGCACTTTCAAAAGATGGAAAACGCAAGTTAAATTTTGTCGATCAGCCCAATAGAAGAAGATGTGTAGTTTTTTTCGTGCAAGGTGTACCACAATTCTGCTATAATATCAGATAATGTTTGTCTTAGTAAAAGTTTGATTATGATCACTACCTGAAATACATCTTATGTAAGAAACTTTGGCAGGTATATTGATGTGAATCTTTCATTGCATAGTTGATATTCCCATCTGTTCTGTCATTTAGTTATATTTAACTTGTTAAACTTCACTTTCGTTGTCATAATTGAAGTTTTTTACAGGAAACTAAAATCAGCGGTAAATTCCAGTCTGATTGCATCACCCACTTTGCAGTGTTCGTAGTAATAAACTGAGTGCTAAGATAATTGTTAAGTTTCATATAAGTCATGCTACAATAATCGAGTATGAAGTACTTTTTAACTCAAATAATATGTGTAATATCAATTAAATATTGATTATTCATTGATTTTAGAGTGCTTGTAGACTTTGATGACAGTTACATTGAGAGAACTTGCAGAAATTGATGAAAGTTACATTTTTCTATTTATACATGATTCATCTGCATTACAAATTGCTTACAAAATGTTTTTTTATTATATCAGTGCTCTCTGGGTGATTTAAGTACAAATGGAACTGGTCCGAACAAAAAAACTGCAAAACGTAATGCTGCTGAAGCTATGTTGCAATTAATGGGATATTCTCGGCCAATAATGCCTCCAGGAAAACCTCCTGTAAAAACACCTGGAATAGAGGTAAGGTATAACTGGTATTTGTGTTTTGCTTGAAAGTGGAAACAGAAGCAGGCACAATTTTGGCAGCCATTTGAATATTGATTACTTTGGTTTATTAAGAGGCAATTAAGGTAATGATCTGGCTGGCAATAAATTAAATGCACTATTGTAATATTACATTCTTGCTAAAAAAGTAAGCAGCAAAATATGAAATGAAAGAAAAACTATTTAATGTATATGCTTGAAATTGATTCAAGAGGTTGGCGTGACATTACGGTACCACATAGCAAACAATAAAGCAAAGAAGCACAAAAATGCATATATTATGACCATTGCATAAAAAAGACCAAATGAGTTGGAAGAATGTGCCATGCTAATAATGGGTATGATACCCTTTAGCTGAAATGCATGCTTTAGCTGAAATTTTGTTTAGTTGAAATGCACGGTGAAGCAAGCTAGCAATAGTGTCATTGATCACTTGTTGTTGAACCCATTCCTGCAGTAATGCATGTTGGGAACTTGTAGAGAATGCACTGCAACCTGCTATCCATCATCCTAATAATATGCCCCACACATGGGTTATGGAATTAAAGTCTGGTGATCTAGCAGGCAACTGCAGTTGAATGATTTCATTCTCCAGTCTCCGCATCACTTGAGCTCTATGCAGGCGAGCATTATTGTCCATAAATATCACGTCGGTATCCTTTGCAATGATAAAAGAATGCACAAGATGGTGTAGAATTTCATTATGGTATCGGACAGTTATGACGGAACCACTAGGAATCTGAAGTTGGTGCGGTCTTTCATTGCTGTCCCAGCTCAAAGAAATAAGCCTCTTCCTCTGTAGTGGTCTCTTTTCATTACGTTTGGTGCCCACTAACATGTCCGTGGCTCTCTTGATATCATTGCCTTTTGGGAATCGTTCTGGATGTTAAATTGACACTCGTCCTTAAGAGTGAGTACGTGACGCCACTGCTCTAGTGTCCAACTGCAATGTTAACAAACCCAATTCAAGCGGGATTGGACATGCAATGGGGAGAAGGGAACACGAACCACAGGGTGTATAGTCGATGCGATGCAGTCGATACCATGCAGTTTGGTGGTATATAGACCATCCTGCAGTAGCAGAGAGATGTGACACCAGCTATCCTGCTGTTAGTGATCTATGGTGTCTTGCACATAGCAGCAGGAAGCAGTCCTCTGCTATTGTGGTAATCTTCTGGTGTCCAGATCCATGTTTTCTACAAGGATTTTGATTTCTTTGGTGACGATTCTATGGCCTATTGATGACACTATGATGCACATTCAGCTGTCTTGAAACAATGGATTGTCTTACACTACCTTGCAATATACGGACAGCCTTCCAATGCATTTCATTATGCAAATGGTGTCTTGAGCTCATGCTGTCTGTGTTGACTATCGAATTACATGGATCTTCGGATTACGTGGAGCTATCGCTGCTTGCAAACTGATGCGTGGGTCCAGATGCCCCCTCTTTTTAAGGCATTGTGATGTGACTGGTGAGATTCCATTTTAAGTTAATTTTGGTTGTGCCTATTTGCATTTGGCGATGCAGCGTCATATGTAAATTGCATATTTTAATACCCTTTTTGTATATTCCTATCTTTTCTTTTGGTTTTTGTTGCTTATTTTTTTAGTGTGATTGTATTTGAGATCTAGCTTCCTTCAGGCCAGCTACCAATTTTTATAAGGCCCACCAGAGGTCCAACAGTAAAGTCGCTGAATACTGGTAGTTCGGTCGAGGTTCGAATCCCGCGAATGGGCTGGCTGCATGGGTGTTTTCGTGGTTTTCCCCATGTGCAATGTGGATACGAGCCAGTTTCCCTTAGAAAGTCCTCCACGAAGGCATCCCTCCCGAGTATCCTAGACAAAGCATACTAGGGCAGATAGCCCTAGTATGCTTTGTCATAATAAAATAAACCAAACCAATTCTTATAATTTGTCTGTCCTTTTCAGTGTTTTGCTCTTTTGCAATTTTTTTTCTGCTATATTGTGTAATTTCATTGTATGGAAATTAAAACATTCTCAACATTTTGGCAATATTCTTTAATTTTGAAGAAACCTGATAATTTCCATTTTATTTGGCAAATCCCAGATACCCATAAAAAATAAAACTTCAAACACATCAAAGGAACGAATATGTGAGAACTAAGACTTTAAGGCTTTCGTTATCTTAAAAGGTGTAATAGAAAGGTAAACATTAACTGATAAGGTCATTTTTAGCATCTGCCAGTTTCCTGTTTCCTGTAAGATGCAAGTATTAATATTTTTTTTAATCTTCAAAAGCAAAGCACTTTAAATTAAAATATATTGCTTACAATATTTCCTGCACAAAGAGTGAAAAATACTTTTCTGCACAAATATATTTTTATGTAAATATTAACATTTCCCTCCCTTTCTTCTGCCAGGGTGGTCATGTTTATCAGAATCCAGAATCTGATAAAAGAAAATCTTATCCTGAACATGAAGGTATGTAGAATTTGAGCTTTATGCAAATTTTGATGAATGATTAATTTATAAAAAATTTTTAAATAATTAGTTATTTGTCACCTTTTTAATGAATTAGTTGAGAAACTGGACAGTGAAGGTAAACTTGGGCGGCAGCTTGTACCAGGACTGTTATTAATGCCAGATGCTTCTCTCTCCGATCAAAATAATCTTCAAAATTACACTATGGGAAATTCAGGTCTGTTTTTTATTAATAGAGTTAACTTTAAAATCTGCAATTGTATTGACATTTTTTCTTCTAATTTTGCTGATAATTTTCATGTATTTTGTATTGTGTGTGGTGTCATTTTACTCATCAATTTGCTGTACAAATATGTATTCTTTCTAAACCTGTAGAATAATAAAAAATAACATTGTTTTACATGTGTCTAAATTGCAGAAAATATTTAGAGTATCATACTTTTGAATTAATATTGCTGGATTGAAAAGTAAATGTAATGAATATTAATATTTAATGCCAGTGCCTCTTATTCATGGTAAAGTTTTTCCTAAAAATGTCTTTTCATGTTATCCTTTCTATCTTTTGTTGATATCTAATCCAGTTTGAGATAAAATTTCTCCTCTTCCAACTTTCCTCAATTGTTTAATCTTAAAGACATTTATATTTTCTTTCATTTTTCTGTGATCCCGCTTTGTCAGCTTTGCTTTTGGCATATTGCATTTGACTGCTATGTATATTTTATTATTATAAAATATTATTATATAACTGTTGCATATACACTAAATGCACTGCAATTATTATGCCTGTTGATGATAGTATCAATAAATTAGAAGCAGCATTATCTGCACATTTCCAAGTATATTTACATTTATTTACTCATAATTGCTGTATTTCGAAACAAATGGAAATTTTGCTTTCACCTCTCTTATTAAATAATGAAGAATCTTATGTTCTTCACATTGCGGATAAACGGCGACTCCTAGAACTACCAAATTTTAACATAGTTCTCCATAGGAACATGTGCACCATGAAGCCTGAATATTGAATTATTTATTTATTTATTTTATTATTTATTGTTATTTTCAGCGTGCGTTGCTGTGTATCGGAAATTCTAATGATATGCTCTTTTAAATATTTTGTGATATTGCTGTTGAGTTGAATTTTATGGTTTAAATGCAAAAACTGTTGTGAGTATAAACACATAGAAATAAATAGACTGAACAGGTATGATAATGCATGACTGAGAAAGAAGATTGCTTTATTGTAAACAAACACTGAGCTTCTAAAAAAATTAGTCTGGTAATCTAAAAATTTGATTTATAATTGAACTTAAGTACAGTATATTCTCAATTAACCAGTTTGTAGATTATCTGTGTATGGCAGTGCCCATACATGCAAACTCAGTGTTATATAAAAAACAAACTCGTGCAAGTCCGAGCATAAAAAACTGATGATTTGTGTCTTCATATGACTACCTCATACATTTCATTTCGCACATACATAGTTGAAGGCATTGTTATGAGTGATTACCTTGACTATTGTGCATGTTTTCTTTTTATTCTTTTAAAAATTGATTTAACACTCCGTCAGGCGCAATATGTTTCGGGACACGTTCAGATGCAATGAGTATTTACTTCTGGATTTACTAAACTTTCATACATAAAAATTTTGTTCTTACAAAAATCAAATGCTATCCATTATTATTAAACTTCCACAAGTTATAAAAATACTTAAGGGGCAATGAAACAATTTTTTATGAAAGAAAAGAAAAAAAAACTATATATATTAAACAAAATTTAAAAAATAGTTTATAAAGTTGTACAAGACTAATTATAGATTTAAATTTAATTAAAACTAGAATATAAGTAATATCTCTCATTCAATTGATTCATTAGGAGATGCCTGTTCTTCTACTTCTGTCTTATAGCATGGAGGACACATGAAAACAGCATATAAGAGGCAGTTTGCTGTGTGAAAATTTTTGCACTCATTTTAGCTTAATCTTCTCTTATAAGTCTCCAAATAGAATGTTTCACATTTGCATCTTTTTGGAGCCATCTATAACTCGTCATAATTTTGAGATTTTTGTTCTTGGTTGGAAGCATATCTCTTTAATTTTTGTTGTAAGTGTACTGGCATCTCAATAGACTTCAGACTTCGTTGAGAGAGTTGTCTAAGTGTAGGTTCATTAGACAGTTGTTTTATGAACAACCTTCTTTTAAGAGCTGTGTACCCATTACCAACATGTATGATATGAGAACTGATTGAAGCAATGTTTAACATTATAAAAAGATTACCATGGGCCACCATTTTACATTCCGAGGCACATTACACGAACCGTACAATTTTTCTACAATATCTACTCTTGGTTTCATTGTAGAAATTGAACATTTCTGGTTTCTGTTTTTCAAAGTAGGAAGATCAATAGCTTGGTTATCATGCAATGATGATATAAGAAGGACCTTTTTGTTTTTTCTTGGAATGTAGGGCACCAAAACATTACCATTGCTATTGAAGCCAGAATTACTGGTGTGTTGTGGTCTGGCTTTGTCCCAAATCAAAGTCAGTATTTTCTTTGATGTTGTCGTCTTCGCTTCCCTCTTGGTCTGTCTCTGATCCCTCTTAACCATCTTCTGTATGAATATAGCATTCGACTTCAGAATGTTCATCTTTGACATCCTCATCATCTTCATCTCATGCCTTCAATAAATTGTGAATTTCTTAAAGGTCTTCAGGGTTTCACAAATCAGTAATAAACAGTATTTTAAATTATTAAAGCATTTGTACTTCCTTGCATGAAGTAAAAAGGAAGTATTGTAATTTCGAAAAATTTCGGTTATCATATTTCAACGAAAATATCCATTTTGACTTCTATTGAATGCAATTTAACAGTGTTTCTGCATGACATCTGTACATAAGGACAGAATAAAGGACACACACACATACACAAATATATATATATAAAACTAATTTAAAATGGATTTTGAAGAGATTTTTTTCATGGCATCTGTACATACATATCTCACAAAACAAAAAATTGAATAGCCTCTGAACATTGAAATTTTATATATAGGACTTCTATAGTATGACGTTATGCTCCTTCCTTTTTGGTCAAAATGGGCTGCATCAAATGTAAATAAATATATATATTACCCACTCTGTTACTGGGCTCCGCGAGGTCTGTTTTTTTTATTATTATATGTTGGTAAATTGTGCACTTTTTGCTTTAAAAATAATTGAATTATGTTGTTCTTATCTTCCAATTAAGGTTTATGCTCTTCTTTAACCTGCATGTTATAGTTGTAGAATTATCAACAATTTAAAAGTTGTTTAATTGTGGCTAAGCTTAACTTTTACCATTGCCGCCATATTTGTTTACATTTGAAACTTAAAATAGTGGATTTGTTGCCAATCTAGAGAAACTAAGCTTCGCAACAACAAAGTAACGTCTTCTTTTATTATTGTGAATTAAATTATGCTTAATCCATTCTGGAATTATCATTTAAGTTATTAAATTATCCCATATATTGATTCACCATAGCCCACAACAAATTAAGTCAGTTTCTATGCCTTCGGTGTCTTTTTGCGAGTGAGACCAAAAGTAAACTAACTTTTAGTTTTGTGCACCGAAAAAACTGCCTTCTTCCCAAATTAATTGCTTGTTTTTGCGTAGAAATTATAATTTTAATTGTAAAAAAAAGTTTTTAAAATTGTTTTAACTGTATTTGAAGTTTTATGTTTTTCTGTATTTTTCAATTTTTGATATAGATATTTTGAGTTTTTATGTATTTTTGCCTTGTTGCAAAGTGAGAACTGAATTAATTTATCGAGAAATACATCTCTGATGAAATTTGAGGAAATAACTTTAAAGGCAGAAAAAATGGGTATAATTTTATATTCCGTACAAGGAAGTCGTGGTGTACACATCAGATTTTCATGGCATAATCAGGTGCAGTGTGTTTGAAAAGCCAGAGCCCCAAAACAAACTCATTTTTGTAGATAATCATAAAATATTTTATCATATGAAATTGCAAACCAAAAGATGTGTTACCGTATTAAAAAATCACGGAAAACTTACTAGTCAAATTGTAACGTAATCAGGCGCAATGAGCCGATTAGATCATTTCATCTGTCAACTGGAAATAAAGAAATATATTCACTAACTGACCTTACGACTGCCAGTGAGGGTAGAGGAGAAGCTAACTAGATGGAAAAGGCGTGACGGCGTTTGAAGGAGGCATAGCAAACAAAAGTGCTTGAGGTGGGGCTAGCAGATCAAATGCGCCCGACAGAGTGTTAAAATAAGACCTAAAAAAATTAATAAAGAACATGCAAGTACTTAGTGCAAAAAAGTTGTTTTAACATTGAACAAAAAACATATATTAATTGAAAAATTTGAAGAGTGAAAATCAACAGTAGCTAGCCAAAAATATTGAAATGGCAGGTAAACTGTTTGTAATGTAATAAAATACAAAAAAATTAAAAAAAAGTAGTCTGAAATCTTTCAGATTTTATATTACACCCAAAGGGACTTTTTTAGCATTTTGCATTTTACCGTTATTTATTAAATATCATGTTCTTTGCACTTGAACCATAAGATTTAATTCAACAGCAGTATCACAAAATATTTAAAAGAGCATATTGTTAGAATTTCCGATACACAGTCTAGCACTCTGAAGATAAAATTTTTTTTTTCGTACTATGTTGCCATTTTTTGCTTTGAAATCATTGAGTTTCTTAATCAAAAACTGCTAAATGCTTTATAGAATATGAAATATGTAAAACAAATTCCAAATATGGGCTTCCAGATGCCCCTATTCGGGTGGAGACATACATTATTCAAAATTTGTTGGCTGTAGGTACCCTTTTTTTTATCACATTGCGAGAAACATACATACATTTATGCAGATTTTTCTTTATTTAATTTTTTTAAATATAATACAGGACTCTTAATATTTGGTAGAGCAATTTAAAAAGTGATTCGCCATTTATAGTGAATAAATGCAAAATGCCAAAACAAAATTAATATCCCTTATGGGCTAAATAAAAAGCATTAAAATAAATAATGTAAAAATTATTGCAATTACAATCAATAATTTTGCAGTTACCAAAATTGTTGATAACTGCAAAAAATAATGTGAAAGCGTTTTTTACAGTTATCAGTAATTTTGGTTTTCATTCCTTGTTGTTTTTTCTCATGTTGAAGTGATTGAACAAACTTGTTGGATGAGGTTTTTGTGGATTTTCCGGTAGTATAATCTACATTTAGACCCTCAAAAGAAAAGATTTGTGTAGGAACATAACCATGTTTTTCTCTATTCATATTAACTAATCCAGTCCAGTCTGTTCCTTCCTGTAAAAACGTGTTTGGAAACTTGGGTGTTTGGAAACTTGGGTGTCTGAGTAGTAATTTCAGGCTTGATTTAAAATAAAAAAAATAGTGTTAAATTGTGTAACTGCCCTACATAAACTTAAGTTTCCCCCCCCCCTCTTTTTTTCAGGTCTGAACAGAGCACCTGGTGGTCCTATACAGGGTATTAATAAGATGATACAAACTGTTTCAGTCATAGCAAGGGAACTTCTTGATACTGGTACGTGTATTTTGGACTACCCCCCATATAAATGTAGGCATTGCTTTTATGCTTTCAGAATTCCAATTTTTTTTTTTTTTTTGGTTAGATGCAAAAAAATAAATAAATAAATAAAATAAAGAATTTTAGTATACATGTACTTTAATTATAATTATGTTCTCTAGATCAGGGTTTCTCAAATTTTAATGTTAAATTTTTTTCTCCTGTATATTGAAAGTAACAGCAATACTTAACCCTTTCGTTGCATAATTTTTTAATTACATATTTGAAATCTACATATATTTTAGAGTTAAAATATACCAAACGTTTTTGTAAAAGATTTTGTTTTCAGTATAGAATTAGCTCGTAAAAAATGGTTGTTGGAAAATTTAAACTGAAGAATAATCATATAAAAGAAAAATTTTGAAAATTAGTTTGGTTAAATTATGATTTATTTTATAAAATATAATGGTTAAACATATATACTAATGAAAATACACAAAAAATATATAAAATATTTATTAGAAATGAAGTGTAATATGATAAACTTTCAAACAAGGCTTGAAGCATCCTCTCTCGCCATCTTTGCACCAAATATGTGTTTCTTTGAGAATTTTTTTTGCCATTTTCTGTTCTTTTTTTAGAAACAAACAGCAAAATGTCTACGAGTTTCTTTCTTGATGGAATTGGGGGATATATATATCTAGTAAAATGTCAAGCAGTTAGTCTCATTTGATTGAGAGTTGAACTACAGACATGTTTGAGCTTTGAAAAGAGCATGTAAAATGGTGCAAAATGTGTTTGTATATTTCCAAAAAATATGGACACCATGAATGGGAAAAGAGCGGGTTGCACAGTTAAATAAACGAAAAATATGCATCCCCACAGAAATCGTGGATTGCACAAATTTTCATACTTCTATGTTGCCCGTGGAAATCACGGGATACGCAGTGAGAGGGTTAAAAAAAAAAAAAAATGTAAAACAATAAAAAAGTTTCAATGGGAAGTATGATGCTGTTTCTTGTTAACTAGAACTTTTAGGTCAGGAAAAAAATGACAGCTTAATTCTTAAATCTGGTTCAACATCTAATCAGTTTCTGTATATATTTTATAAAATACAAGTATTGAAGAAGTTGTTTGACTTTTTTTACAAAAAGCATTAGAAATTTAATTGCCTTTTGTACTTAAAGTGGGTACTATTGATGACAAAATTGCCCAAAATCTACAGGATTTCACTTTCATTATCCAGTGCAGCATCATGACCTGACATGTGGGAAATACTGCTCTAGATACAGTCAAAAGTCGTTAACCCAGACTCTTCGGGACTTCGGCGATTCCGGATTATCGATTTTTCCGGATTATAGATCATCAGTTTAAATCTGGTAAGATGGCATGCAGAAATTATAAAATTAAAAATATGAAACCGTAATTTATGAAATAAAGACCAATGATGATCTAAAGGGTATCAAAATTTACAAAAAAAAAAAGCTTATTATTTATTTGTTTACTTTATTAAACATTTCTTTCAATATAAGTTGTTTAAGTTGCTTCGTTTTATGTGATAATACTTTCTCTTTAATTCTATAAACAGACATAATTTCTTGTTTAGTTACAAAGTTCCGCTGTTCAAGTCCTATAATTGCTGTGTCGAGAATACTGACTAATTTGTCAATCGAAATGTTTTCGTTTTCAATAACCTCTGTGTCACTTTCTTCACTAGCGGAAGCAAATTATAATGACGAGGAATTTAAATCATATCAAACACGGAGTACATCGAGATGAAATACTACATTTAGTAAGGAATTATAAGCTAAATAAAATGAAAACATCTTCCCTGAAGATAAGGATAGTGCTGACAGATCAACTTCCAATTCATTGCGCGCCGCAGCCCCCCCCCCTACAGAGCAGCGTGAAATTGATAAACAGATTTCGGAATGGTTAGGTCATTTTTTGCAGCAATTTCACTTTTGACTTCAAAAAATACTTTCGCTTTGTAGATCTTTTACATATTAGTAAATATATATCGGAAATTCTATTTGACATAATCGAAAGTTCAAGCTTACTATTATGAAATTGCTCTAATGGTCTGCAAAAAATAATAAACCGGATCCAATTCGAAGATTAAGAAACAACGCAATCTGCAACATTAACTGAATTAGATAATTTTAGCTTAGCTTATACCGTCCGTTATACATTTAACGCGCATGCGCACACGCATATTTGCAGCCGTAAAGGTCTTACGCACATGCATCAACGTGCTGCATGCGCAGAAAGTTTGTAGCTTTGAGGTCCGGATTATAGATCATTCCGGATTATGGGTGTCCGAATTAATGACTTTTGACTTTAGTAACTAATTTGGAGGGGGGGGAAGTCTTGTAATAAATACTGAACGAGGCACCCAGTGTTATTGGACGCTGCCCAAAGATAAGCTGCATGGATAGCATAAACAGCACATTTACTGGAATTTCTTAGTTTTTTTTGTGCTCTTACTGATGTAAAAGTTTTCTGTACCTGCGATTTCAGGTAGACTCATAAATTTTTAAGAGTTTTAGGTCTGGATATGAGGATAATTATTAAAAATGTTGATGTATTCTTCATTTTTTGTTGAAAGTCAAGAATAATAGAAAAACAGTAGGGCAATGCTCCATTTTGCACAAATGTCACAAAA
The DNA here is from genome assembly GCF_044657685.1 of Stegodyphus dumicola. Lineage (NCBI taxonomy): Eukaryota > Metazoa > Arthropoda > Arachnida > Araneae > Eresidae > Stegodyphus > Stegodyphus dumicola. The sequence continues at coordinate 211,497,953 of NC_140773.1, read as the reverse complement.
TCCAATACAGTCAGAAGTCGTTAATCCTTACTCATCGGGACTTCGGCGATTCCGGATTATCAATTTTTTCCGGATTATAGATCATCAGTTCAAATCTGGTAAGATGGCATGCAGAAATTACAAAATTAAAAATATGAAACCGTAATTTATGAAATAAAGAACAATGATGATCTAAAGGGTATCAAAATTTACAAAAAGAAAAAGCTTAATATTTATTTGTTTACTTTATTAAATATTTCTTTCAATGTAAGTTGCTTCATTTCATGTGATAATACTTTCTCTTTAATTCTATTAAACAGATATAATTTCTTGTTTAGTTACAAAGTTCCGCTGTTCAAGTCCTATAATTGCTGTGTTGAGAATACCGACTAATTTGTCAATCGAAATGTTTTCGTTTTCAATAACCTCTGGGTCACTTTCTTCACTATCGGAAGCGAATTATAATGATGAGGAACTTGATTTAAATTATATCAAAGACGGAGTACATCGAGATGAAATACTACACTTAGTAAGGAATTATAAGCCAAATAAAATAAAAACATCTGCCCTGAAGATAAGGATAGTGCTGACAGATCAACATCCAATCCGAGGCGTGAAATTGATAAACAGATTTCGGATTTCGACACATACTTTCGCTTTGTAGATACAAATTACATATTAGTAAATATATATCGGAAATTCTATTTGACATAATCGAAAGTTCAAGCTTACTTTTATGAAATTGCTCTAACAGTCTGCAAAAAATAATAAGCCGGATCCAATTCGAAGATTAAGGAACAACGCAATCTGCAACATTAACTAGATTAGATAATTTTAGCTTAGCTTATACCGTCCGTTACACATTAAACGTGCATGCGCACAAACATATTCGCAGCCGTAAAGGTCGTACGCGCACTTGTAAATGCCTGTGCGCATGCGTGAACGCAACGCATGCGCAGAAAGTTTGTAGCTTTGAGGTCCGGATTATAGATCATTCCGCATTATGGGTGTCCGAATTAACGACTTTTGACTGTAGCTGCATTTTTTGTATGTTAGAAGTGCAAGTTGGGAGAAGTTAACATTAGCATAATGCTGACACTTGACGATGAGAGTTCATTAGCAGATCTGTATATTTCAGGATTCCAAATTGTAATACTATTTAGTGGATTTAACAATAATTAAAAATTTATGCAATAAAATTTCTTAATTTTAAGCTTTGCAGTGTTGAGTGTATTACTATGTTGGAAATTCTCTGAAATGTAAGTTTTTAAAAATTCATTAACATTTTATCTATAAATCTCAGTATGTAGTGCATGATATATAAAAGGTGAGTAAAAACATTCTACAGGCTTAAAGAACTAAAAAAAAATTAAAATGTAAAACATGTATTTATATATTTAAAAATTATTTTAGAAAATTATATCTGATATATATTCCATTAAGAAATACATATTAATGATTGGACTTGATCGCAATATAATTTTTTATTGCAGTAATTTTTTAATTTTTATTTATTAATTATTATTTCCCCCTAAATAAATTTTTGTAGGTGTTTCACCAAATGCAGAGGCCATTAGGAAATCAAGTCTGAAACCTCTTATGTCACAACCACCCCTTGTAAGACCAAAGCAGAAACTATTATACATGTCAGATGTTTTGGGATTTCCTGTTCATTTCACAGATTTCCCAAAAGTATGCAGTTTATTCTCTAAATTTATTATTTCAAATTTCTTTCTCCTTATATATGCTATGCAATTTTTTAATGTAATTAAATTAACTAACTTTCAGAGATAATCTTATTATCTAATATTGGTTAAAAAGAAATTTAATTTCCTGTTCTAACAGTAAGCAACAAATGGTACTTTCTGATTATCTGCACTCTCTTTCCCCAGAAAATATTCACAAGGCAGTGCAATATGTCACCGCAATAGCCAACCCATGGCATCAGTATAAAATATATTTATATGGTAACTCTAGTATGCACACGCTTTTGCTGTATTTGATTAGAGTTCGTTAATGTTTGTGCCATTGAGTGATTTTTTTTTTTTTTTTTTTTGTGTGTGTGTGTGTAAGGAATCATAAGAAGACTGTAGAGTTTGCCACATGATAAAAAAAGTATTGCATTTCTTCAGAAATATGGCATTTTGCCCAATAAGTAGAGAATGTAAAAATATGCATTTCATAAAGTTGTACTTAGTAAAATGATCAAATCATATGGATCAACATTTGTGCAGTTCTCTGATATTTTCTGAAATGAGAACAGATTGTTGTGTAAATGGGAAAGCAATGGCATGTATGATGCTAAATTTGTAAAACTCTTTTTTCCCCCTTTTATTATTATTATTATTTTTATTTTTTAAAGCAGAAATAGATCAGTGTGTAGTACATGTAAAATACAAAGTGCATAGTGCCATTTGTTTTTTTTTTTTTTTTTTTTTTTTTTTTTTGTAATCTAAAACATTGCTGTGTATGTGGGAGAAACAGTGCAAAAGAAGAAAAAAAGATGCGGTAACCCTTGTTAACCTGAATCTTAAGAGACCGAAAAATCAAGAGGTTGTGTTAACTGGGCACTGAAATTTTTATTTTTGGAATAATTTTTTTACACATTAACCATATATATATATATATATATATATATATATATATATATATACACACACTATATAGATATACTGTAAAATAGTATACTTCATTGCTAGGACTAATTCGTGTTAACCGAGTGTTCACCTTAAGTAATTTTGTGTTGAGGGGTGTTAACTGTATTTATAATCTTTATCATAGGTAATTATTGTGAAATTTTAGCTGTTCGTATCAAATTTTATGCAGTGAATTATTAATTATGCAGATATTTATTTATCATTTATTTGTTGGTGAAAATTAATTGCACCATATGATACTCCATATTTTAATATTGTATTTATGGAAATACACAACTTCCATTATGGTATGAATTACGATGCTGTTTGGGGGTATTGTATAGAAGTTTAATTTTTGATATCTTTTGTATTGTACTGATTTCATTTATAAATTAACCATTCATATTAATTGCAAATATTATTCCTAATTTATTTTTTATTTTGATCAAATTTATATTTCTAGTCTTTTTGAAATAGTTTACACTTCTTAGGGGTAATTGAAAATATAGTTCATTAAGATATGGTAGCTAAATCTTGTTTAAAAATTTTCATGCAAAACATATGTAAACAATTGGTTGCTTCCATTAAAACTTATCAGCCATATTTGAATTGTGTATTGACCTGAATAATGTAATATAAAATTGCTTGTAACTACATGATATGTATGCAAGGTTTATCCGAAAATTCTATCTGTTTGGGAAGCAAAAGAATATACTTTTTTTTATAGCTTTAATATTTATTGTACAGTATAATTTCTGTCACTACTTATGACCTCTTACCAGCGGGATGGTAATTTTTGAATATCATTTTTGGAAAATGTTGTGTCCTTAGAGGCAAGAACTCTATCGACATCTGCTTCAGTTTTGCATTTTTTCACCTTAAGAAAATTTTGCAAGGAGAGAAACAGGTGACAATCTGAGAGTTATGTAGGTTTGGGGGGTATTGTGTATGTGGCAGAATTTTTCAGCTTGGCTCAGCAAAGCAGCATGTAGTGTGTCGTTATAATGATGCAGTATAATATGCTTTCTATTAAACATCATGGGCGTTGTTCCTTTGACTGCTTTATCTAAATTGTTCATTTGCTGATAGTATCTTTCCAAATTTAGCTTTTGTTGGGTTTCAAAAGCTCATATGTATTGGTCCTTGGACGTCCCATCATGTAACCCAGTATTCTCTTATTTGAGCTCAAACTTTGTTTAAAGATGAAGGTGGCAGGTTTTCCGAGCTCACAGTATACTCTAAGTATAGTACTGTAGACAATCTACTTTTCATTGCAAGTCATCTGGTCCAAGAAGGGTTTGTTTTTGTTCTGAGCAAGCAGAGACTACATATTACTATTCAACCATGCAAAATTTTTCTACTTAACTCATGAAGCAACCCTTTTGGAGTATTTATAAAACAATCCTAGTTTATAAGTATAGTCCAGAATTTTTTATTGATTTGAGTTAAGCTTTTCTGCAATCTCTGATGTTGCCAAAATAGAATCTCTTGCTATCATGCTGTTGACGACAATGTAGTCGATTAAAGATGGCAGCCCAGAGTTTGACTTAATCATCAAGGTCGAAATCACCTGCTTCAAAATTTTTAAACATTCTCCTGGACATTGTGTTCGAAACTGCATTTTCAATAAATTTTGACATGCTTCTGTAGCATTTCTTCCTTATTGGAATTTGTTCAAAATACAGTGCTGTAAATGAACTTCATTGGTATCCAAGTTTACACAGTTGCGTTTCAATAATAATATGAGATACTTTTGTTTCACTTAACTGACATATATGTCTGAAGTGAGCATGTGCATACATGTTGATACTTAAAATAACAGTATCAGACAGCGCTTTCTGGTAGACTTATATCTGTATATCTATCTATGTAATTATGCCAGAAATTTATTAACAAATTAAACTTAATTGGAGCAAAATGACAGTAGGCCTTTAAATTTCTGATTTTCAATGAAAGCACAACTCCTTTCAGGGCATCTGAATTTCCGCTGCAGTATTCCCATTGTAGACTTCTGCCTAATCGCTGCTCAGGATTAAAGCAAAGCATTCTGAGGTTATAAGTAATGCTAACTACTTATTATATTGCTCTTTTAAGACTTTCTTTGCTGGGAAAGTCATGTCTCTGCTATGCTTCTTTTTTTACTGTCTAAAATGTAAGCTGCGTATATAGAAATTGTGGGGCATGTTTAGCATCTCTGTTGTTGTCTCAATTAAACAAAAATGTGATTCTGAAGAATTGTTCCTCTTCAAAATAAAAATGGCCTTTTAACCATCAAGCTAAGTGTATTTCTCCTCCTGCCATCACTACACAGCGGCTTATTTGATCAGGACTAAAAGTGATTGGTTTCATCTTCCAACATTTTTAGTAAGTTCTTTCGATGTATCAACAAAGATATTATGTTTTCTAGTCGAGAGGAGTGGTATCTGTCTCAATGCCCAATAGATTTTGAAAAATATCCACAAGTAAATAAGTAAAAGAAAAGTTATATATGATCCAAAAGGGGTTGATTTCAGTGCATCATCAACGGGGTTTCAAAAGAAAAGAATGGTTCACAGATTATTTAGAAGCAGCAGCCTTCATGGGCATTTACTATCAGTGATCAAGTGAGTGTAAAGTAGGTCAAATTTATTTTGTCTGTCAAGTGCTGTGTGAGAAATTTTATGTCTTTAAATGTGTGTCTAAAAGTTGTGATCCTCGGTCTACAAATTAAAATTCAACAAGCATGTGTACTTCATCCTTGCAAGTTAAAAATTATCTAATTCTAAAAGTGAAAGATTACCTCAAAGGTGTGGTTATATTCCTGAATTTACAAATATTGAAATTTGAAATTGACTATGCTTTCAAATAATTTTTCAGTGTTTTGATTTCAATATAAGTATGTGAAATTACTATTCATTTTTCTGTTTATAAAGAATTATTACTAGAGGAGTAAAAAGTTTGCTAATTTAATATTTTCTTTGAAACCAGCCGAGTTCCGAAGCCAATCGTGATTTTCCGTCCAGCCATCATATACGCAGCAGTTTTCTCGGTCATGACTAAATGTGATTGATACCATCTTCTCTAGCTATATCTCTACTAAGTTCTATTGACATATCAACAAAAATATTGTTAGATATATTATATATGAAGTCAGCCAGAAGTTCTGGGATATATAAGGTCTATGGATATATATATATATATATCTATGATTTATAAAGTGTCATTAATATGTTTTAACATCTGCATATTTATTCTTCTTGGTTTCCTATTTCTGTTATTAAACATTAAAAAGTAATACAATGTATATGAAGCAGTTTCCTCTTCCACATAAATTGCATTCTTTTGCAAATATAAAATTATGAACTTAAAATATCCTCCTACCACCACCCACAAAAAATGCTTTAGATTGGTGTTGATTTTAAGTAAAACCATCAATTTTTAAGGATGAATTAGGTAAATCTATTGTCTTGAGGAGTTTTTTTTTTTTTTTTTTTTTTTTTTTTTTGGTGGGGGGATCCCTTATGAAGAAAATGAACGGTTGTCAGTTGCCCTAGAAATCAATAGCTTTTTATAAAATTAATGCTAATTGATTATTTTCTTTCCTTAATTTTATGTAAATAAATTTAGATATATGCACATTAAGCAGTGTAATTTGAGTAATGTGAGTTTTAATGTTCTTTCTGAATTTGTTTTATGTTTAGGGCAACAAATTAGAGCATTTATGTTTGGTATCTTTGGGAATCAATCCTCCTCAAGTGAAGCACGGAGCTGGTCCAACAATTGAAGCAGCTCATGATCAAGCTGCATTAGTAGCCCTACGTTCTCTTGCGGAGCTTGGTATGGAAGCAGTACCAGATGGGGGGAAAAAAGAAAATAATGCAAACTTAGGTGCTGGAGATGGGTATGTATAAATAATTATTTATTTCAGTGCTTTTTTATTTATTTATTACATACTCCACCATTAGGCACCACTCAGAAAGGAAAGAAGTCCAGTGGAGAACATTTTAAGGGAAACTGGTTCGTATCGACGTGACACATGGGGAAAACGATAGAAATGCTCATGCACTTAGCCTGTCCGAGTCAAAACCCCATACTGAACCACCAGTGTTCAGCAGCTTTTAATGCTTTGCCACTGGTGGACCTAGTTTGTTGTTTGCTCGTATAATTTTGTTTTGCACTGCAAAATAAAATCAACTCAAAATAACCTTAAAAAGTGTGATTTCATTCTTATTGATGACTGAGCTCTTCAAAAAATACTGAGCTTAACAATGGTGAATTCATAGGCATCAGTATGGGGGGAAAGGGAGGGGAAACCAAGCTTTTTGAACAACTTTAGAAAACTTCAGTTGTGTTTGAGGTGCAAGATTTTCTGGTACCTAAATCAAATAGAAGGTATTATGGTACAGTAATACTGTAATTGAAGTAATATGGTCAATAATATATAATGCACTACATACAAAATGAAAGAAGCATATTTCTTGTAGTCCTGAACTTTGGCAGATTAGGAAAGCTAAATACATAGAATAATTGAAAAATACTTGCATCATGGCTTTTAAATTTCTAAACATCAAACCTCTTAAATCAGTGATGACAAACCTATGGCATGCTTGCCACAGTCAACACGCAGAGCCTCATCAGCCGGCGTGTAACTAAAATATTACTTCCTAATTCAATAATCACGATAAAATGATACTATGTAATTTAAATAACTGTTTTAGTCTGTTCTTGAACGTTTTGCTTACTTACTTGTCGCATAATGCCACTGGCGTAGGGCCTAAGCCTTAGATGTAAGATTTTCATATATCGCCATAGAAATGATATACATATTTATTGTCCAATTTAAGACATTTCAATTATTTGGGCCAATCATATTACTTGTTACGTGGCAAAGAATACAGCAGAGTTGAAGCAGCTATTGTTTGTTAAACGAATTCATATTTATTGTGGACTGCCGGTGAGTTTTAATACTTTCATTGTTAAATAGATTCCAGTTTTCAGATCTAAGCATTTTGAGGTAACTGATGAACAATTCTAATTTAATATCTTAAACACAATGGCACACGACCCCAAAAAGGTTTGCCATCACTGTCTTAAATCCATTTTTGAAGTTCCATATTTATACTGCACTTAATTACCCCATTGTGTAGTAGCTTATTTTATTTTGTAACCAGGTCATTTCATTCCAGAGGTAATCATTGTTATGAGAATGATGTTAGATGTCATTAAAGTGTGAAATAATTTTAAAAATATAATGTATGCATAAAAAATGTAAACAAAAAAGCTATGGTTAATGCTGCTGCTAAGTGCCATTGAATGAAAAGGTAGTAATCTTCAATATAGGAAGCCATATACCAAACCATTTGGGATATCTTCAGTTTGCCAGTTTGCATTTTTTGAGATAGCTGGGTGCTGGAATATCTTTCCCATACTTTAGAACTGGTTGTATAATCTGTATTTCAGCACATTATTAGACAATGTTTTCTTACCTCCAGATCTTGAAATTACACTCCAGTGAACATTATCACTGATTATCTGTTGTAATGACAATATTCACTCAAAAACCCCTCAACATATATAGTTATGTTTTTCTTTTCACCTTATGCTACTGTTGGCCCTTTGATTATAAATTCCACACCCTTTATAACATCGGTTTGGTGTGAATACACTATTTTCATCAAACTATTTTTACATGTATGTATCTAGTACATGCTGTTCCAGTTTATGTGCACTCTAAAGTGTTGGTAATTTTGCATAAATGTAGTTTCAGTTTTTGGATAGAATAACTTGTGTAAATAATTGAAGCATTTGTGCTTGGCATCTTTGGCTGGCTGTCCTCCTGAAGTGAAGCATGAAGCTGATCTGATAATTAAAGCACCTCATGATCAAGCTGCACTAGTAGCTCTAATAATGCAGCTTGATGAAAAATTTGTATCTGCATTTTGTGTTTTAAAGTATTTCAATTGTTTGCATTGTGTATGATAAATAAGCCATAACTTCTTAAAATTTTTGTTATGAATAATTTTAAATTTATCTTCATACTGAGATGATATATTTTTTTGGGAGAAGATAAAGGAAATGCATGTGAAAATTTCTGTTCTGAAAAACAAAGGGGGGAAAAGTTATTTTTATGCATTTAGTCATTTAGAATTTAATTAATGAAGTGCAAAACAAATAATATGAACATATCAAAATATTAAATTCATTTTCATGCCAGTTATTCTGTTATTTTATATAATATTCTTCTCAACAGGCTTTACATAACTGGCAGTCAAGGCTCTGCACCCAAGCTGACCAACTCTCCATCTACTGATCTTGGCAGTAATCCTAAAACTGGATCCGCCATTCCAATTACTGCCAAGGACAGTCATTAATTGGTGACAATCTGCAAAATCTCGGGAGTGGTTCGGCTCATTTCAGCCGCCACTGCCGAGTGAAGCAAACTTTTCACCAGTTCTTTTCTTTTTATGATCACATATGAAGACAACAAAGCCCCAATGAGGCTGAATGTAATGTCAAGTTTCTAGATGTAGTTATATCAGATTTTGCTAATTCTGCCATGAGAAAAGGCAGGAATTTTTTGCTTTAACTATCATTGTACTTCACCCAGTGTTCTCATTTTCAGTGGCTGGTAGCACACTGCCAGAGGACTCTTACTGTGTAATTTAATGTGGATATTATGTGATTATAATTTTTGAGTATTGCTTTTCAGAAAACTGTTGTGAGCTTAAACACACAAAGATTTACTTTTAAAATGTGAACAGATTTGTCTGTTTCATGGCAGACGTTGGCAAATGCTTTTGAAATAATTGTGGATTGTCAGTCAACCGACATGTATGTGTATTGTTAAAAGGATTTTTTCCCCCATTTTCTCTAGTGAAGTTGTATATTTAAGGACAATGCAGCTTAAAGTTTTTAATTTTGGGAAAAAATGCATTCGTTAAAATTTTTTGGGCCTAAAGTTGTTTTAATATAAAATCTTCAGGGTAGATAGGCTGTTAGGCTGTGTTGTACTATTTTTTCATAAATGAGAACTGCTGTGCAGTGTAACCGCTGTCATTTTTAACATTATTATGTGGTGGTTAACATTTATACAAAGTGTAATGTTGATTGCAAATTTTTGTAAGATTTCGTTAATTTAGCTTTTAAACAATCGATTGCAAGGAGTAAAATTTTCTCTATGCCAAACTCTGTCTTTAGTCTTGAAAATTATGAATCAGTTCATGATGAAATTGTGTATTTCAGTATGGTTTTGAGCTGTGAAATGGATGGATTTGTATATTTTAATTATGCTTCATGTGACAAAGAAGCAAATATTGTTGTATATTACATTTTGACACCTTACTGTTTAGGTAATATATATATATATATATATATATATATATATATATTTTTTTTTTTTTTTGAATGGACAGTATTTGACCAAATACATTTCCTAAAACAATGATTTTGTATATACTTTAGTTCTAAGAAATGATTGATCATGCTGTCATTGTTATAAAAAGAGTTTTTAATATTTATGAATTTTTTGAAATTAAGGCCCAAATAACTTTTTTTGTTGCATTTTCCCCTGATCAGTTTTTAATAAAACCAAGTGTAATAGATCACACATTAGAATATTACTCAGTTTTGAGGGGACTTAGAAGGTTGAGAATATTCTTTTACTTTTCTATTTTATATGTCATTAAGGATTGTGTTAAATTTTGTATTTATAAGCTGCATTGCCCTTTTACAACATATTTTTATATAGCTTGTTGTCTTCATGTCTAATCATTCTCTGTTAGTAGTAACTTCAATAAAACAGTGAAAAGAAATTTTGTCATTTTATTGGTGTGAAATATTTATCATAAAATTTAATGAGTGGGACACATTTTGAAGATTTAATCCTGCATCCTTTATTAAAAATTTCTAAGTTATCTTACAGCTATCAATCATTTAATTAAAACTAAATAATTTTTAAAATAATAATCAAAATTTTCTGCATATTTAAAAAGATTTCTTTATAATGACTATTACTTTCTTATTTTATTATGGCCTCTGTTATTTAAACAGAACTAAGAATATCACCAAGATTTAATTAAGGAAAAATTAACAAAATGTTTACTTCTCACATATGGATTCAAACAACATGAGGGTTTTGCAGTTATAAGTGTCATAAACTGAACTTAGTTATGAACCCTTGCCTTATGATTTGAGTTGCTGGCTGCACATTTGAAGTGGAAACAACTCCAGTGTCAGTTATGTCCAAATACTGCTTACTTTTCTGAAAAATTTATGGCAACTAGCTGTAAATCATAGAACTGCCAAATGTTACAGCTATATTACTGAATTGTCTAACTGAAAGAATTGACTGCTATTTTACCCAAAGTAATCAAATCGATAGTTCTGTTGTTAATATCTCATCTTTCTGTTCATTTCTGAGCTACTTGCAAGATGTTTGGTAAATAATTACTACCAATTGATCATTGAACAAAAAATATGTTCATCAGTATTTAAGATTTTAAACTGAAATTTATCTCAGGTTTTATTTTGTGTAATTTATCTGCATAGTTAGCCGAATTTTTATTTTCAGAATCTGTTGAACAACATCATTTTTATAAGAATTGGAGTTTCTATAACTGCCCTCTTAGACCAATTCATTTGAATTGTTGGTTTTTTAACTTCAGTCATTATTATACATAGTGCAAAATATATTTTTATTTCATCACATTCTACAGGAAGCCAAGTCTTGTTTGTTTTTTTGTCTTCTATTTTAATTGTTTGCTGTATGGTTTCTTTGTGGTATTTTCACCTAACTAAAGTTGCCATTTTAGTGCAGGAATCTCTGTGTAGTTTTAAATTTTTAATTCATTAGTTTTTCTTTCCAAATCCATAGCTCTGAATTTTAATGATTACTGCACTCTTTTTTTGTTGGTATCATCTTCACTAGTCACTCATAACATTTTCATGCAGAAAGTAAAATATCACTATAATCATTATTGTTATTTAAAATATTTTATCAAATCATGTTTATCATGTTAGCAGAACCTTCACTGCCCTCAACAAAGCTTAATATTCCTTTTGAAGACATTTTCAAGGGTCTTTAATATTCAAGAAAATATAGCTGTATATCCAAACGTGGCCAGGAAAATCAATAAGTGTTAGTTGCATGTATCCCAAGCCGCGTGCCACACGTCTCACAGGCTGTATTCACTTTTGGCTAGATTGACTTACCACATCCCTCTCTCACACATTATGTTTACTTTGACCCGACTGACTGATCATATCTCACATGACATCATAAGACAAGGAGTTAAGGAAGCCAAAACTTGCTACGTCGAGATTTCTGTAAGAAATTTCCTAAATGTTTTAACTGTTTAACTTTACACCAGACTGGTATAGGAATTAACCAGTTGCAGTGGAGCAAATACTGACATTAAGAGAGAATTTTATTGAATAAGCTGCACATTTACTTTACCTTTCCTGACTGACTTTACCTTCCATTCATAACTTTACCTTTCCTGACTGGCTATAATTTAAACAGTCACTACCCAAATAACAAGGCCTTGGCAGTGGTATTGTGACGTCACTAGTAGCAGCTAAAGGGAAGAATGTGCTTGCACCCTAGTTAATGTTGTATAAGTCAGAAATGAGATTGTCTCGCTAATTGAAAATCTTGTTTTTAAATTGCTTTTAAATTATTTGCATTTTGTTCCAATACATGTACTTCATAAACAAATCTATAGCACAGCAAATGTTACATGATTCATATGCTTAAACATTTCTTTCCATTCAAATATTATGTATTTGCAACATTACCATTCTTCACCATAATTATTGTAATATAATTTTCGCAGTTTTGAACTGTGAGTAGTAATTTCAAAATCATCACACTTTTTTAGAGTATGATCAGATCTAACCATACTCTAAAAAAAGCATTGCAAAATATTTTTCAAAATTTTGGTGTTTCAGGACCAACTACAATATGTATTTGTATACACATCTAAAAAATTATATGCATAGGAACAAATAGAATATGAAATAGCAAATAAAGTTTAGCTATTTTATAAATAATGAATAACATCCTTTTTACAAAATAGATTTGAAGGTGTCTGTAATGAATGCTACAGTTTTCTGCTTATCACGGTCATCATTATTAAAATTTTTTAACACAAAAATAGATTTTTTTTATAATATTTAACAACAAATCTTTGTTTTGTGGCTTAGAATTATATAATAAAGTATATAAAAATTTCATAAAAACTCTTTAAATTATTTATTACTATAATTATAATTATTAATATTATATACTTTATTAAAATTTTTTAATACAGAAATAGATTTTTTTTATAATATTTAACAACAAATCTTTGTTTTGTGGCTTAGAATTATATAATAAAGTATATAAAAATTTCATAAAAACTCTTTAAATTATTTATTACTTTAGCACAACAGCTTATAAATTATTTATAGTTCTGAATTGCCAATAAGAACACTACACTTTTACATTTTATGTTATAATTTTTTATGCTACAATATCACAGAAGCTTCAGTAATCGATGCAGTGAGGGTATCAATAATAAAAGAAAAGGATTTTATCTTTGAAAATAATTGTCCAAGTATTAGGCAGTTTCTTGGGCTTTATGTGTAATAGAAATTGAAAATATGTAAAAATATTTTTTATCATAAATTGTTTTACTGGTAAGACAAATGCAAACTGTAAATTGTTTTTGAGTTCTTTCTCAAAGCACTAAAAAGCTGAAGATTTACTTGATAAATATTTTGAGTATTTATGAAGATTACATCCTTTCCAAACCTTGAAAGAACCAAATTTATTTTTATAGAAGTTCCTTTTTTCTCATCTAAATTCTCAAATACTCTTTGAATTGCTGGTTCAAGGCAATATTTTCCCCTAAATTAAGAATGAAAACAAATTTAATATCAACTACCACTCTGGATTCACAAGGAAGTCTTACAAACAAATTACGTAAAATGAAAATGCAGTTTACATGCGACGACTTACGTTAACATTCAGGAATAAATTTACAGAACTGAAAAATGCTGTATGGCTGAATTTTATGATATATACTCATCCTGATGTTATGAAAAGCTTGCGAGTATTTATGAAACATTTATGAGTTTTTATATAATATTAACTAAAATTAACTTTTAATAACATATTCCATTACAGATTTAAGTAAATGATTTTTTGTTGTTGAATGTAATGTTATTTTTTAGTAAATTAATTTCAAATTTTACTGGATTAAAAATTATAGGAGTTTAATAATATCAAACATGGAATGAGGTTTAATTTTTTAAAATACAGGAATTAGAATATCTAGTATAGTATCTTTTTAAATATTTATAAAGGATTAAGAAAAACTTGAATTTTTATAAAGAAGATCTTCGCACTTAGAATTTTTTCATGGATTGTACACAAAATCTCATTTTGGTGATGAAAACATGAAGAAATTTTCAGCATTTGCATAATTTTCTAAGCTGTTTGAACAGTTAGGCACACAGCAAGTATATGCCATTCTTCAACAGATTATCAGTAATCACCAAAGAAAATACTTGTAAATCCTTTATAAATATGAATGCACTGTACAAAATATTATGCTGTAACTTCAAGCACACGTTGTTACAAGATTGGTTTTTATGCTTATTAGTTTCCCTGCTAGTGATATCACTCGCAGAAGGGAGGTTTTGTTCTTGGGATGGTGGTGATGCTTAACCCCTTCGAGCCGGGTAGCAAAAACGCGCGCTTATCGCAGAGGCCGACAGTGTCTTCCGCGAGCGTCTCTCCAGGGCCGGGGGCTTTTTTGCTACTCCATGAAATTTCCGAAGTATCAACGCATTGTTTAATAATGCTCTATAGAGTATTTAAACGGCTTATGCTTTATAGATATTTTTATATATATACTTTAATTACCTTATTTCTTGTTTAAATGCATATTTTGCACATTTATTTTAATTACTCACCATTTTATGACTTTTAACATTGTAATCTGAAAACTAAATATATTACTTAAAGTTCTCTTTTCATATGAAAAATTTTAAAACAGGGATCTACACACAGTCCTACGTTACATTCCTTGAACTCGTAATAACTCATTTGCCGTTTTGGAGGATTTTTCCGTGAATGTGAACAAACGAAGAATCGTCGTCTCATTTTCTTATCAGTCTCTTCTGAACAAAGTTTTGGAAAATGTCTTTCAGTTAATCTTTCAGAATCAGTATCTGAAATATTTTGTATCATTTCTGCTATTTCATGCTCTGTTAACCATTTTCGACGCTTCGACATTGAAACGGTAAAAACAGAAAGAATTCACGTCTAACAAGATCTAATTATTTTCTAAAAACTGAACTGTAAACGGAAATACTCAACGCTTTAGCGCATATAAAACTTCTACTTACAATAAACAACTACCACGTGCGAATAAAGTGTGATTTGAAGAGACGTCATAAATCACGCCATTTGGAAACATTTAGTTCCCCGTTTGTTTATATAATCAAAAACACGTGTATGTGAGTCATGCTTCTCTCATTTCAAGTAGAAGGTCTAATGCACATGTATCTGAAACCATATGGACATACAGTGCCATCTTGTGGCAGAAATTATAGTTTGAAAAACGTTCCAAGGTACTGGCACAAATACGTGACAGTCGGTAGAGAATGCAACAATGCTCTGGCACGCCTGCATGTCGGCTGGTAGATAAGTGTGTTCGTTGCTGGCACGTATATATGACAGTCGGCACGAAGGGGTTAAACCCTCTTCCACAGGAGTAAATGGACTGATATTAGAGAATCACATGAATGCGTTTAGATAGAGCATATTATCACACATATTCTTATAAAAAAGATAATATGTGTGAGAGGTTTAAAACACTGCATTTTAAGAAACATAAAACAAAATTCAAAATTATATTTACATCATTGTATAGAATAAAGAAAGACTTTGCTTGTAAGAATAATAATGTTAGATGAAGGAGGCATTCTACTGTTTTTTTTTTTTTTTTTTTCCCTTCCCCAATATTTGAAAGCTCGTGAAGTTTGTGAGAACTTGGATTTATGGGTGTTAGCAACGATTACTTTGCAAATAGTTTGAGCAAGGACGTGTTTATAGTACTATCAGTGGGAGGGGAAGAACACTTGAAGCTTACTGATATGACAGAGCAGTGACATTTTCCAATCACTTAAATAGTTTATAATAATTTGTGAAAATAAAGATCCTGAATGTAATTTTCATTTATTTCTGTGCACAAAGACTTAACTTAGTGCTACCCCAAACTGTGAACTTTATTAAGTAATGTAAAATAATTTATTGAAATCTTATGTAAAATGAGTATATTTAAAAAAAAATATGTAAAATGAGTATATTTAAAAAAAATAATAATAATGTATATATCTCCCTTCCCCTCCAAAAAAATATCCAGCCCTGTATCTCTAAAATGTCTAATCTAATCTAAATGAAATCTTACATGCAGCCCAAACTGTGCCACAAAACTTCCATCCTGTAGAATGATTCCGTTGGATTCCCATCCATCCCAAGTGAACGTTGTAACAAAGGTGTGCCATCTTGAAAGGGTTAAAACTGTGAAGTCTATCAGAAAAAATTCTGAGTACAAAAATAAAATATTAAAAAAGCAAGAAAATTAAAGTTAATTATTGTTGATTTCATGGAAGAAAGCTGACTTTTTAAGAGGAATTGGCTTTGATACATAAAATCTAATAATTGAGCTGATTGTGTGTCGTCTCCTTCCCAAATTTGAATGAATTCTTTACACTGAGGAAATATTTAATGTATATATATGTCATGGTGAAACACCAAAATCTGGAGAACATCGAATTTCACCGGTGAATGTCCGAAATATTTTCCAAATACTCTTATTTCTGACTTACAATGGTAAATGTCGACATTCACCATGTACTAATGTTGAACATATAATATTATATTTTATTCTCCGTAATTCAGTCGCGAAAAAACGCACTTGAGACTTAAAATAAGAACTTAAAATGCACAGTACATTCAAAATGAGAAAGGAAAATAATAGAAGTTAAAAACTTACTTAATTATACAGTGTGTTCTAAATGAGAAAATAAAATAAATAAATAGTAATAAAAAACTTACTAAATTATGTGATTCAAATCTTATTTATTGCAACAACTTAAACTATTATGACACTTTGAATTGCACAAGAGGCTCTTGCTTTTACAACTGCATTTATTTATGGAACACTTCCTTTTGCAATGACAGCGTGTATAGCCTTGCCCACCGTTTTTCAAAGTAGCTGCAGCTGCTTCTCTCAGCGACGTTTCTTGAAAATAAATCTCATTTATGGAAAGTAATTTTTCTTTACAAATTATGCACTGATTACGTGTGCAAAGCTGCTTGAGGGTAACATTTTCATTTGCAAGTTTGTAGAAGTCGAAGTTTTCTATTCCAACAACAACTGCTAACACATTTTGGTTATCTGTACAACATCAGGGACTTGTATTCGTACAGTATCACCAATTTGAGCAGGAGGAAATTGTTTTTGTAAGGTTCGTAACATTTTGTTGCTTGCAGTTGAAGATTCTCTTTCGCAGCCGCTCTTTTTATAGAAATTAACTTGTGTTTTTCAGTCAGAGCTTGATGTGAAGATGTGGTCGATTGCAAGTCCTCTTCAATATTTTTCTTTGGAATATGGTTTTCGGTATGATCATCACTCGAACTTTTTTCAGAAGTATTATTAGTTTCTTCAAGCTGTTCTTCAGTTTCAAAAGTATTGGCAATTTCTTCGAGTTGTTCTTCGGTTTCAATATTTGCGATTTATTCGCTAGGCAAAAAAGACGATGCTATGCTTCTTTTTGCTTTAATGCCAAACATGGCTTTATAAAGACTTTGGCATATTCCTTCATGGTATGTAGTGTTCTTGGCAAATTGAACAAAGAGTAAACCTTCTGTACATTTATTTGTATTGTTATCGTTCATCCATGCAGTTCGCATATTCTGCGTATCCTGATTGGCCCTTTCAACTGAGTCTTGTGTTTGACTGTGATGAGGCTTTACATGAGCTATCTTAACATCTTTCCACATAGCGCATATTTCGGATATGACTAGATTACTGAATTCTCTACCATTATCTGATTGCAATACTGCTGGAGCACCAAATGTTAAAAATATTGCAAGAATGTGATACGCTACTTCTTCAGCTCTTTCAGTTTTCAAAAGTCTTACCTGGACAAACTTAGTTAAATGATCTTGATACACCATTATGAACTTATATTCGCCATCTCTGTTGACTGCAGCTCTATCAGATCAAATTGACATCTTGAGTTTCACTCAGAACTGATCATTGGTTTCACAACAATACCTTTCTTAGGTGCACTGTGTTTCATTTCACACTGTTTGCATAAATTTCAATACAACATCACAACTTCATATGTAATATTTTTGTATTTAATTTCAAACTCTTTAAGCATATGTGTTCTTCCTCTGTGGCCTATTCTGGTGCGAGTTTCATATAGTATACAATCAAAGGTCTTTAATCCGGACTCGTTGGGACTTCGGCTATTCCGGATTATAGATCATCAGTTTAAATCTGGTAAGATGGCATGCAGAAATTATAAAATTAAAAATATGAAACCGTAATTTATAAAATAATGAGCAATTATGATCTAAAGAGTATCAAAATTTACAAAAAAAGAAGCTTAATATTTATTTGTTTACTTTATTAAACATTTCTTTCAACGCGCGCATGCGTAAAGCATACCTTACGCATAGCCGAAATTAGAAAATTGCAACCAGAAAACTATTTGATTTGTATTCGTGATATTTATAATGACGAGGAATTTTATTTAAATCATATCAAAGACAGAGTACATCGAGATTAAATACTACATTTAGTAAGGAATTATAAGCTGAATAAAATAAAAACATCTGCCCTGAAGATAAGTATAGTGCTGACAGATCAACTTCCAGTTCATTGCGCCCTGCGATGTTCCCCCCCCCCCATGCAGAGCACTGTGAAATTGATAAACAGATTTCGGAACGGTTAGATAAACAAAGGATATACCTTTATCCATTTTTTGTAGCAATTTGTTTTTTTTGTTTGATGGACATCGAAACATACTTTCGTTTTCTAGATCCTTTGGGAGCTCCAGCATAGGAAATTCTATTTGACGTAATCGAAAGTTCATGCTTACTTTTATAAAATTGCTCGCAGTCTGCAAAAAATAATAAGCCGGATCTAATTCGAAGATTAAGGAACAACGCAATCATCAACATTAACTGAAATAGATAATTAGATAATTTTAGCTTATGCCGTTCGTTATACATTAAACGCGCACGCGAAAACGTATTCTGCACTTGCGCAGATGCATATGCGCAGTCGTAAATGTCTTGCGCGCATGCGTAAAACGCCTATGAGCATGCGCAGAAAGATTTTAGCTTTGAGGTCCGGATTATGGGTGTCCGAATTAACGACTTTTGACTGTACTGATCAATTCCTCATTGGTAACATGATACTGTATATTCGTTTCTCCTGGTCTTAATGGTACAATTAACTTCTCTTCATAATTAATTTTTAAAACCTTTTAATCGTCTGTAATCCAAAGATGTGTTGCACTTAGTTTTAGCAGAAATCACTTCAGAAAGTATTTTAGACTACTATTCTTGAGAAAAATAAAAACAATTTTCTCGTTTACCGCAATTAATGCATTTAACTTTTCAAGAAAAAGATCACGATTCACTGCAGTGTCCATTCTGTATAAATTAGGGTATCGAAGAAAAAAAAAATGTTGCTTGCACCATCAAACCTTCCATAAGATTGAAAAAGCTGACTGACTCCCACTAGAACAAAGTATTTGGTGGGAAACAGCCAGTCGCCTCTTTGTCTACGCCTATCTTTTTGACCTACACCAGAGCATATCTGCGATTGTCGACATACACCGGTGAGGGTCTGAATGTAATACACCGGTGAGGGTCTTTCACCAACGTATTTTGTGAATGTTGATATTTTTCCAATTTCGGTAGCATATATATGTAAGATATAAAAATATATGAAGGGAAATCATTAACAAATTTAATTGGGACAAATTACTAACTTTATTGGCAAAAATCCTTTAAATTTCTGGTTATCTTCTCATGTTAAAAAGCAAGTTTAATTTTTATTTTAAAATTTTCGTTAGTTCTGTTTAGAAAGGAAATTTCAGGGAATCTCAAAACTACAGTAGAGAGAAATCAGTTCAGGGAATTGGCATTTGATTGAGTGAATTCTTCTGATTCTATGGTTCATTAGATCTTTTTGCTGCAACCATGCTGACCAATCCTGGTCCCACAATTTGTTCAATTCTTTCTGCTCCTCACAAATTGCTCTCGACTCTCATCCCTCATTCCAGATCTTTTCATCAAGGTAATTGTTAGTGATTGGCGATTCGTAAAAGGAATGATTCACTTCAGTGAGTGAACTGATCTGTACATCTCTTGATGAACATTGTTGGGAGATATGAGTATCGAATTTACTAGTAACGGATCTAGATAGAGCTATAACTACTAAAGTACCCAACCTAGATAAGAGCTATAAATATTATCAAACAAATATATTGAAAAAATAAACAATATATCTTAAATATACTATAAATAAATAAAGAATTATTCTACTACGTAGAGGGTGTACCTTGAACCGTCAGCTCTTAAGCATGTGAGAATGATGGTAACAGACCTTGATGGGGACAGGGTGGGACAATGTTTGAACACCCTTTTGAAGAACATCAATAAGTGAAGAGGGCATTTATGATGAGGATGTCAGAGCGAGGTGGAAGAAGTTGGCTAGATGTGCCAATAAACACCAATTTTTGAAGTGCCTTTATTAAAAAGATAAATGTTTAAACTTCTCTGCACAGGTTTTCTTCTATAGCACTGTATGGCATTAGGGTCATCAGACCTTTAGCAAACCTCTCTTAATGTTAGTAATGTAAAATTTAATGTAAGTATGCAATGTTATCTCTTAGTTATTGGCAGAATTTTGTTCTTGGTTTTCTAAAAATGTGAGATTTTCAAACTTGGAAAATGTTAACTGCCATTAATTTTGCATCAAACTTTTTAATTGGGCAGGCTCTTCTTCCTCAGATGCATCAGGTTTCTGTTAGTCAATTCTTTGCCATATGAGCAAGCAGCTCTTCGAAATACTCCTACTGCAAGTTTAAATCAAGCACCACCTAGACAGGAAAGTGGTTAGTGACTCTAACTGGCATACTGCAGGATCTGAGTTCGAATCTCAGAGAAAGCATGGATGTAAATTTTCTGTCCCTTCATAAGACGCAACGATGGGCTACCAATTAGGTGCCCCGATAATACAGTGACTACCGCTCTCTGGCCTTAGTAGTGGCCAATGCCTATAATGGCTAGTGCCCTCCTTTTTTTTTAAGTTTAGATCAGATTGCCTACTATTGTTAATGAAAGTCATATGAATGTTCATCTTTTTATCATGTTATTAAAACCATAACAGTCATGAACAAGATAGGGAAGCATACTTTTCCAAATGCCATTCATATTTACATGTATTACATCTTCCCATGCATATTGAATGTTCTGCACGTAATTTTAAATATTGTAGTCTTTCCAAAAGTGCCTTTAAGTGATATCAGGTTTGTCATCAACATTTTTAAGCTCCTAGGAGTGGGTATGGCATGTGTGTAATACTTTTAAAAATTGCTACATTACGTTTTCTTTTCGATGTCAAAAAAATTTCACTCTTTGAGAAAAGGTTTGTAAGGTAAGGTAAGGTTTAAGGTGTAAGGTGTAAAGGTTTGTAAGGTAGGAAGTATAAGTATAGTATTTCATATCAAAACTAATAACATTTTAATATTATTAGATTCTTTTATCTAATTATATTCCACTACATATAACTTCAATGATAATAAATATAATAATAAAATTTATATATAGCAAAATTAAATTTGCAGGACACTCATTTTTACCAAAGCATAAATAAATAAATACAAAAAACTAAATACAATGTAGTCACAAAATTAATTTAAAATGACGTTTTCCATAATCAGCATATCAACTTGGATTACAAAAAGTAAATCTTGTTCTTTAAATGCTGAATGAAATATGCAGGAGGTAAAATAAAAATAGAAAAAATCCTTGTGTATACTTTCTTATACCCATTCCAACCTATTTCATAAATGAATTTACCTGAATTATGTGGGCATGATTCAAGTAAATTCATTTATGAAATTGTATTTATGGTGGTCAAAGTATAGAAGATTAATGATACTTGCAAGGAGGATACTGAATTGTCTTGTTTTCAAATACAATACAGGAAGAATGATAGATCTGGTGAAGAAGATCAGATGACTACAACACAAGAAGGATTACAAAAGTTTGTACCATGAATTATTTGCTATACACTAATTTTTTACACCAATAATTCTCCTTACATACAGAAATGAACTCCCTGCAGTTTATTGCCCTTTCCTAAAATGAAATGGCCAAGAGATTTTTTAAAAAAGTGAATGCTTGTTATTTGACCAGGGTTTAAATCTGGGCAAACAGGCTGAGTGCATAGCTTGTAATCAAAATTTTTTGGCTCTAGATGCCATTGTTTTTCTACAGTGCAAGGAGCATACATAGATTCTTTATTACTTAATTTCTTTGAAAATAATAACATTTGTGGAAACAATTTAAAAAGTGGTTTAAAAAAAAAAAAAAAAACTGAGGTTTGACACTAACAGAACCTCTGGCACTATACATAGTAATTTGATATCAGATACTTTTGATCTTTCTTAAAAGTGCTCTATAAATTACTTTTGTTTCATAATATCGGTTCATCCAGAAATTTCTGCAATTTTTTTATGATAAATATAAGTGAAGAAGTACAAATACATAAGTTACCTAGACAGGAAAGCAGTTAGTGATGCTGACTGCCATGCCGGAAGGCCAGGTTCAAACCCGGAGAAGGCATGGATATTTGTAAATGTAGAGTGTCGTGCGGCAAGGGGGCACTCAAAATATTGTGAGCGAAGAATTCTCTCGAGAGGTTGTTGGTAGGGGAAAAGGGTGAGAGACCCCATCCACTGGTGTGCTGCCCTCCCAGATTGGGGCAGAACTGAGCAAAAGTTGGACTGCACCTAAATAAATACAAAATAATTGACTACACCTAAATAAATACACTTCTAATCTCCAACAAGGAGAGCCATTTCAAAAAAGGAGCAAACATAATCTATACTGTTAAAGTATGGGGGTACCCATACACCATATTGGCTCACATACCTAATCTTTAAATGATCATATGCTATTTGGAATATTTAGTCTGTCTGTTATTTTCTGAGCTATACAATGTAGATTTTCAGCAATAGTTTCTTTTAGTGGATTATTGTTTACAGAAGATGGTCACCTGAGCCAGCACCATCTTTGAGGCTGAAATTTTCATGTTTAAACATCTCAAAAAAACCTTCAAACTGCCATTAAAAACAGCACTAATTTTGCAGGCAGCCTGACGAGCACTTTTTCCTTTTCTTAAAATAAAAGAGTATAACACGATGAAAATGAAATTTTGTGCTATAGGATTACATTGAAACAAAAATTATGTCACAATACATGTTAGAATTATGCAAAGTGAGCAGATAAGGCTATTTAAACATCTGCCTTGATCAAGGTCACTCATAATCAGCAGTAACAAAATACAAGAAAACATACTTCAGTTTGAAAAACCACAGAACCTTCTGGATGACCCAGTAGTCTTTCACTTTGTTGCAAAGAATAGATATAAAATCTCATATGGATTTTCCATAAGCTCAGTAGAGAAATCATAATAAGATTTTCAAGAATTATATGTTTGCCTTGAATAATGTGAAAACTCAAATAATTGGAATTACTACAGAATACATAAACTTGGATATAAGAAAATGTTTCTTCTGTAAAAATAAACCATGTTAATGTTTCAGATTTTAGTTTTGCTATTTGTTTCTTATAATAACAACCAAAAAAAAAAAAAAAAATTATAGGAATGAAACTATACTACATAAATAAGGAAAATGAAAATACAATAATGTTTTTATCAGTTTTATTATAAATGAATAAAGTTTGAATATATATTTAACATTTAGTGACATCTACAAATACATGGGATGTTTTCCAACCTTAACAAATACATTGAAATGGCAAAAACATAAATGATATTCAAACATGAATGTTGAATGTTATAAATATTCATATATATGTGTTAGATTCTTTCATATTTTTTTTACAAAATTTACATGCCTTTTTAGTCAGCTTATAATTTTTGTACATATTCTAACTGGAAAAGTACAGTTTAAAAATGTACTTTGTATAGTATAACAGTTAAGTTTGAAAAATATACAGTACAAATGATATATAACTTCAGAAGAAGAACAACAAAAAAGATGAATGTACAAATATGTACAAAGTAGAGACAATTTTCTTAAATATAAGAAAATAAATTTTTTCTTTTTGTCAATTTTTTTCACTTTGAATTAATGACAACGAAAAATATCTCTTTAAAAATCAAAACAAAAACACATTTCAAAACCAAAATAAACTGTTAAAATGCCTAAGCGTGCTTAAAATAATAATAATAATAATAATTCAGAAGGAACAAAAAATTTAATGGGAAGCACTATAATAATGACTTTTCCACAAGTATTCTGTCAAATCCTGATGGTGGCTGATGAGTAAATGTTGTAAATGCTGCATCTAATATAGCACCATCATCAACTAAAAGATAACATAAATATCAATATTTTGATTTAAACTATTTAAAAATAAATTCATCATTACATTAAAAAATTCATATTAATATTGATTCTTAAAAACATTTCATTTTATTTTTAGCATCTAATATTTTTAGTATATGAAAAGTATAGTGAAATCTTAATTTGATAATTTTTTGCCAATTTAACAATTTTTCCAGGTTTGCATTTTTCTTGAGCAATTGAAATAACTTGGTTTAACAGTGAACTTTAAGATACGTGCCATTTCTGTTTACATGCAGCAGGAATTATTTTCACTTCAAATACTGAGTAGGAGAATTATTCCTCTCTTCACAAGGAAATGTATAAGTACACTCGCAGAAACAGAAACAATTCATTTATTTAAAATATTATATTAAAATTTTATTAATCTGATGAATGTAAGCATGATTGTAAATTATTTAATTGTTTAATCAGACAAAATATCTGTTGAGAAAATGGCAACAGCTAATTTCTGGATGTCATTCTATTAATAATTTTAAAAATATACATTGAGATGATGTACGCTTGAAATGTTTAATGGTACGATGCAGTAAGTACGTTTATTATGTTATGTACGTTTACGAATACGTTACGTGTAGGTTATTAAGATTTATCTTTAAATAAATTATTTTCTTTTACAACCATGTTACGAGTGATTAATTTAATTACAAAAAGAAGTTAACATAAATCAGAAGTGGGATTATTCTAAAACCTAAGCCTAAAGCTACAAGAATTTGCTATATGTAAATAAATTGAAAAGATTTGAATTTCAAGGTATGTGCATTGATTGATGTAACATATTTAGGTACTATTCGGTTTCGAGGGCCGTACAAAATCGCCAAATTATTGTTGATGCCAATGCTGCCAAAAAGAATTACAGCAACCCTAATAATTGCGGCAAGAAAGGAAGTATAATAGTAAATAACTACTTAAGATTGATGCTTTAATTTAGATGAAAGGTTAATTTCATATAATACTTTTTTATTATTAAATTTATATGAAAAAGGCTAAACATGACTGAATGAAAGCATAAGAGTAAATAACTATTTCAGATCATTATTATAATTTATATAAAAATTGCTAAACATAACTGAATGGATGCCTGCATTGCTATTTTGCTACCGACTTATCGCTAAAGCATAATTTCATCTCGTTGGTTGTTCAAACATAATTTTCTATAACGAATGATGCCTTTTCTTTGAAAGTGCAGAATCGCTCAGTTATTTGTTTGCCGCATTTTACAAGGGTAAAAACAATTGGATTTTTGTCAATTTTCTTTTACTTTTTAAGATAAAATAGGTCGATGTGTACATAGATAAAGTCAAGGGTGTGCGCAGTGCCATTTTTGTGCAATTCTAGGATTTTTTTTTAAAGTGAAAATAGGTCTATGTGCACATGGATACCGAGTATGTGCAATTCTTAAAAACACGTCAAGCAGTGTGTGATTCTGCACTTTACCCAAAATTCTATTGCCGACTTTTCGTAATGGTCAGTTCCCAAATTGTTAAATCCATAGGATATCAAAAAAGGATTTACAAATTAAACTATTATTTCAATGGCGTCTTAAGAAATATAGAACTATATAAACTTACGCAATCTGAAATCAATGCGTACGCTAGATTTGGCGCGCTGTTAAATGGGCGCGTTTGCTAGATTTGGCGCTTTTGCGCATACATTTTCGCTGCAATTTTCTTACGGCCCTCAAAACAGAATAGTACCCATATTTATTATAGAATTTAATTTTGTTATTTTTTTATCATTTTTGAAAGAGAGTTTATTTTTTTTCATTTCTTTAAATTTTGAAATATATTTAGAACGTCTAACAAACTTATAAAATACCAATAACTGTGTTCTACTAAGTTGTCTAATTGGAAGTTAATAATAATAAGATAAATATATATATTTGCATTTTAATAAGTACAAAAATGTCTATTTTCAGTAAGGCAAAGAAATGCGATTTAAGAATATTAGCTAAAGAATTGGGAGAAGATGTAAATGAGAGTCATAAAATGAGCAATTTGAAAAAGATGATTTTGGCTAGCAAAGAGTATGATGAAGAATGCACCAAAGAATGGTTAAACATTATAATAAATGAAAGAAAAGAAAAA
This sequence comes from Stegodyphus dumicola, assembly GCF_044657685.1. Lineage (NCBI taxonomy): Eukaryota > Metazoa > Arthropoda > Arachnida > Araneae > Eresidae > Stegodyphus > Stegodyphus dumicola. The sequence continues at coordinate 211,471,534 of NC_140773.1, read as the reverse complement.
GAAGAAATTGAAGAACGTAGGCGAAGAGAAGAAATTGAAGAACGTAAACGTAAAGAAGAAATTGAAGAATGAAAATGTGAAGACGAAGAACGTAGGCGAAGAGAAGAATATGAGGAACGAAAATGAAAGTATGAAATGGAATTTGAACTGCAAAAACTACGTATTGAAGCATAATGTAGATCTACAAATTCTGGCACCAACAAAAATGCTAGTGGTGCACACATGAATCCAAAGTTAGAGCTTCATCATTTGATGCAAAAATTTAAACCTGACGAGAATGATATCAGTTTATATTTAATTGTGTTTGAACGTTTGGCTAAACAAGTTGAAATACCAGAAAATACATGGGTTACTCATTTGTTTGGCTTATTGCCGTATGATATTGCTCCGTTAATCGCCAGAGAAACCGATGAGATTGCAAACGATTATAAAGAAGTTAAAAGGATCTTACTAAAACGGTACAAGATGACACCTGAAAAATTTCGCCAAAAATTTTTTACACACAATAAGAGTGTAGGAAACACATAAAAGAATTTTGCATATGAGTTAAGAAATGTTTTTAATGAATGGATAAGCGGAATTAAAGTAGATACTTTTGACAAACTTAGCGACCTTATTGTAGCGGATCAGATAAAACGTAAAGTGTCTCCAGAAGTGAAAGATCATTTTATTGACATATGGTCAGAGTTGATTTCACCAATTGATTTAGTTGAAAAACTAGATGATTATGATACCTTGAAATCAACTTTCAACAATAAAAAATTGCATAAAGAAGGGCCTTACGACAAACGAAACTCCTTTAAAGATGGTCCAGTTGCTACAATCAACAAAAAGAAAAAACTCTACGGTATCACACATAATCAAAAAGGTGAATCAAAATGCTTCAGCTGTAATAATTTTGGACACATCTCAAGGGACTGTCCGCTACCCAAACCAGTAGTAACATGCCGAAAATGTAATAAAACAGGTCATAAAGCTAAAAATTGTGTTACTAAAGCTGAAAATAATCATTCAAATGATAAAAATTATTCTGTTGAGCAAGTTGGCGAAAATTTAGAAGAGAGCAATTCATATTTGAAGAAAGCAAAACTGAATAATTCTGAAGAAGTACAGGCTTTAATTGATACGGGGAGTTCTTGTTGTCTCTTAATGACTTCAGTTGCTCAGAAACTTAAAGTGAAACCAGAACCTGCTATGAATGAATTGTATGGTTTTGGAAATCAAAGGCTGCCTGCAATGACTTCTATAGGAATGGTTAAAGCCGATATTGAAGTTGATAATGTAAAAGGCCAAGGCATAAATATATACCTTGTACCTGATAATGCACAGCCAGTTGATCTAATCATCGGACGGACATGGCTTGATCTACCTCACATCGCTTATGTCAGGATAGGAAAAAGATTTCACTTCGGGTATAGGGAAGATGAACTATTTAGTAAGCTCCAAATTGATGAAAAAATAAATCGAGTCTGCCTTAAAGCTCTTGAGGAAAATGAATTAGAGAAAAATACAATCAGTCTTGTCAGTTCTCAAACAGATTCTGTAGATAATGGATTAATTATGATAGAAAATCCTTCCGAAGGTATAGGCTGTTTATTAGAAATTAAAAATGGCGAAACTTGTATACCAGTGATTAACGTTGGCGAGAGAAGTGTTAGGCTCCAAAACGATCAATGCGTTGGGAGAGCAGAAGAAGTTGAACTATGTTTAAATACTGAAATTTCTGAATTGAGCTCGAACTTAGCAAAAACAGAAAATATTAACAACATAAAAGTTCCTATAAGTTTAAGCCAAGTTAAAATTGGCTCGGATCTCGACGTTGATCACCAACAAGAGTTATTGCGCCTTTCAAATGAATACAGAGATAGCTTCGCACTAAATATTTCAGAACTCAGGTGCACTGAGTTCATAAAAATGGACACTAAAGAAGATAAATTCGTTCATCAAACTGCAGTAAAGAAAAACAATACAAAAAGTGTTGTTCGAAGTGTAAGAGATGGTGAATTAGGTGCATTTGAAGTTGTTCGGGAGAAGAGGAATGAAGCTGCAAATCTGATTGGACTGAATCCCACTTCGGTAAAAAATAGTCCTTATGCTGCAAATAGAAATCGACACTGCGGCCAACTGTTTTCTAAACACCATTTCATGCCAAGGCAAAGACAGAATGACGAAAGTGATGGTAGTCAGAGCCAAGAGAATGTGGATGATAAGCAGCAACTACAACCTCAAAGGCCTGTACGAAAGCAATTACGTCATTCTTACTTCAGGCAATATTGTAGTTATCTATCCATAGGACTTCCACGAAACGTTGGACGTGATGGAAGTGAAGATGAACAAAATGAAAGAAAAAAACGAAGAAAGAGTTTCAGGAGGTGGAAAAGACCACTGGAATCCTAGACGATTTTATCAAAGGTGCTTAATTAGCAAAACCCACTATCATAGGGATGACACTGAATGCAGTCAAAGTAGAATGGAAGGAGAAGCAATCAGTAAAGATACTGAAGCAAATGACGAAGAACAGCAGCCACAGATCTCGTCCACTTTACAGATCAAAAATGGGTTGTCGAAAGCCCCACCAAGCTGATTCACGTGCTAAAAACAAATCTTCAGAGGCCATCATTTCCAGAAATACAGAAGATGGCGATAATGAACTTAAAAGGCCCAAGCGAACAGTGCGCAAACCATTGCACTATAGAGACTTTGTATAGGACTTATAGAATTTTTTTAAAATTATATTTCCTTTTATTTTTTTTTTTCCTACCTATTATTATATTTTTGTTGTTGTTTATTTGTCGTTTTAATGTATGATAAGATTTGGTTCAATTGAGGACAATTGAAAAGTCAGAATGGTCGAATGTAAGCACGATTGTAAATTATTTAATTGTTGTTAGACAAAATATCTATTGAGAAAATGGCAACAGCTAATTTCTGGATGTCGTTCTATTAATAATTTTTAAAATATACATTGAGATGATGTACGCTTGAAATGTTGAATGGTACGATGCAGTAAGTATGTTTATTATGTTATGTACATTTACGAATACGTTACATGTAAGCTATTAAGACTTATCTTTAAATAAATGTTTGTCTTTTACAACCATTTTATGAGTGATTAATTTAACTACAAAAGGAAGTTAACATGAATAACTGTGATTTTCAAATCGAATGTTCTTTCTGCTACATATTTTGTCAGAATTTCAAGGAAGTCAAACTTATTTAGTAACTGATTTATAAAAGCTGGATTCTCATCCATTACAAAATATAATCAAATAAACCTACATATTATCGCATAGACACTGTGTAAGTTAAAATGAAACTATGCAGGTCTATGCATTTTTAAATGATTTGATATATTAGTAACTGAAATAACATTATGATGATAACAAGATAAGCTATTTTAATACCCCATGTTGAATAGCAGGAGAAAATATAATAGATCACTTTTGCAGATGCTCTTCCTAACTGTCTGGATTGCATAAAAAATTCCTAATGCAGTACGCAGACCATAAACCCAAAGATTTGATAAACAAATTTGAATATATGAAATCTCTGGAGCAGAGACAAACTATCAGATTCCTTTCCTAAACAGTAATTTATTATGAAAATAAAGTTTTAAAAAATCTATTTTTATTTTTATCCATAAACCATTTCTCATTTATTTAATCTACTGAGATCTTCATATTGATATGTGATGTGTTTTATGGCATATTTTCGTGTCTCCAGGTTTAATCAATTATATCAATTTAATATATTTTATTGATGGTACCAAAAATTCATTAAAGTTTCATTTGACTTTTACCAACATAAAACAACAGATTGAGTCAAATTCTTAAAATGAGAGGGAGAATGTGTCAGTGAGAAAATTATTTTACTAAACTGAATTAGTCAGACAAAAAAAAAAAAAAAAAAAAAAGAATCTAAAACTCTGATATAACAATGGCTGAGAGTTTTGGGAACTGTATACAAATATAATGCATATCAAACGTGAATTCCAGAAGATACTTTTCATATTGAAAAGAAATATTAATTTATAAGTATTGGTTTCAAATTGCCACATACAGATATGGTACAAAATAAAATTTTATATTTATTGAAAGTTAACTGCATACTCTAAAATCTGCATACTTTCATTCAATTGTTTTTAAAATAATTTCAAGACTGATTCTATATATTGTAGTAATGTTCTTGGTGATTTCTAATTTATTCATTAACCAATTAATTGTTATTAATAAGATTCACACTTAAGTTTCTAACCCTCAGGTATTTCAAAAACTTCTTAACAAGGTTTTACTCTACATACATTTTCACTATTTTTTCTTTAGTAATCTAATAGGCATCATAATTTAGTCATCTTTATGTAAGTAAAAATAGTGGATTCAAAACTTAACTTTCTAACCCTCAGGCATTTCATAACAAGGTTTTACTCTACATACATTTTCATTATAATAGTCATCTTTATGCAAGTAAAAAATAGTGATTAACTATTTAAAAGAAACCTTGAATGCACAATTAAATATTTATTCAATGATTCTTTTACTTCAATCACACACCATGTATTATTATCAAAATTCCTACAGTTCCTTTCATTTCATTAATATTCTAATTCTTTCAGGAAGACTTTCATAGTTCACTGTGTATCAAATAACAGTGCTGTTTTGCAGATTTTAGAAGTTCAAATGTGATGCATTCTACAGTCCTAAATTATGCCAAGCATTTTTTAACTGTTATTAAAAGAAGGAGGCAATACTATAAAATTTAAATTTGAAGTGATTATTTTTCCAAATGAAAATTGATCAATCAAAATTAAAATGCAAGTGACAAAATTAAAAAGAACAAATACAGATGAAAACTTACCATATAAAACAGGGAAAACTTCTCCTTTAGCTCCAGTAACAGGACACATCAAATTTTTCCCATTAACAAAAAAGTTAATTTCCACATGATCATACGAGACACCCTGAAATCACAGTCAAGTGATTAAAATACAAATAAAACTATAGCCAAACAGTAATTTGACAATAAAAATTGATAAAATTAAACCTCTTATTAAAAGAAAAAAAAAACACTAATTTAAATAAAATAAGGTTAGATATATTCTGAGGAATAATAACATTTTCCTTTTTCAAGAAAAATAAAGAGCCCTTAAAAAGTTGCAATAATATTTAAAATACAGGATTTGATTTCTTACATATCAAATTTTCATTTCTTACATAAGTATTTACTATTCACTAGCATTTCTAGATATACTAGAAATTTTGAAATCAAAAGTTATGGTAATAATAATAATAATAATAATAAAAAAATAAAAAAAAAAGAAAGAAAGATTCGAAGAAGAATGTTTATGCTTTTAATGTAAGGCATAATTCTTATTTAAAAATTAAAATTTGTATTTTAACCTGTTCAGGATCAGCGTCCTGTATACCCAATGCAACGATTCCACCCCTACGAGCCCAGCATCGCATATAAGAAAGAGCTCCAATCGATCTCTGCAGCTCAGCATAGTACGTACCTTTAAAATGGAACGATTTATTTGAATTTTTCAAAAGCCAGTAGATGAAGTTAAATGGTAACTGTTTTCACATGGGTTGATTCATAAGGCATTTGACCTTCATGCACTGGCATTAATTTCTGTTCTGTGCTTCTGGTTTTGATAGATTTATTGGTATAAACAAACTGGGAATCACGGCTCTTTATAAGTGTGCCTGTGAATTAAAGGGGCACAGGCGTTTTTGTTTATTTTGTTAGGAATTTCTCTTTCCTTTTTTTTTTCCTGCTTTTGTTCTTTGCTTTTTTTTTCTTATTAGAATGTGCATCCAGTTCTTTGTTTTTGTTTATGTTATTTGCTTTTTTTGTTAGGAAAGTGCATTCAGCTGACTATAGCTAGTGCAACGTCGCGGAACTTCTGTGATGGAAAAACTCAAGACCAGTTTTTCTTTTTTGTATTATTTAGAAAATTAACATAAGCTGTCTTGGTTAATTAAAAAGTAACATTACAGCATTATTACAGAAGGGGTAAGACTATCAGCTTTCTCGACGCGTAATGCGTATTACTCTCTTAAAATAAAGCTGAATCAAATCAGAAATTTAAGGAACAGCACAATCTGCTATATTAACTGAAATCAGTAAAGTATAATTTTAGCCTAGCTCAATACCGTCTGTTATACATTATTGGCTATGTATCATGAAATTGTTGATGAAAGACAAAGTGTTCTGTTAAATTTTGTCTAGCATCTATTGCACACTGAGACAATTAAGCCTGAATTGTAATAGTTTAGTTTTTTATTATACTTATGTCTATTCTTAAGGCTTACCTAAGTCATGAATAAACAAATTCCTACCATATACTTAAGGTTATCGGGGGCTGGTGCAAGATATCTTACCGCCTGATGCCGTCTTTGCGGATCCTAAATTCTGCTACCAAGTGCCTTCCTAAGTTTTAAATTTTTGGTGCCCCTAAATTTTGGGTCCCAGTGCTTTCCCCAAATTCTAACCCTTTGCATTCGAGCGGTGCCTCTCAGGCACCACTGCATGTGATGCAATAACTCGAGCGGTGCCTGAGAGGCACCATTCGAATCGATGTGTCTATTTGTGTTTGACCTAAGGAATATCGCTTGAGAGATCTACTTGGCCTTTTGTAGATCATATTACGAGGTGTCTGAATAGCTATAAGGATGTCTTATCTCAAATAAAGGTTGTCTTTGCAATGCTTATGCGATTAAATGTCTTATCTCAAAAATACTTGCGACCGCGGGCAGGACTCTGTCTTCGACATCAGTTCGAACTCAATCTTCTTGCCGATCGCAGTATTTCTTTCAAAGTTACTGAGCCCAATAAGTATGGAACACGGCGAAGATGTTACTTCTAGCGAAGATGAGTTTAATTTTTCGGCAATAACGAACGAAATTACATCACTACATAGACAGCTTGCCCATGAGAACGAAGACGGAAGTGTTAAAGATAGTGACGACGTTAGAGGAGCTAGGAGACGAAAAATCCAAATAATCGATAGTGAATCTGGAATCCAAAGTGATTATACAGAAGAGACTGAACCTTCAGAATGGACAGTGTGCACAGAATCCGAAGAAATCCCCATAATAATACTGTTTGTATCCGGTGAAGACAAGTAGGATCGGTGAAAGACAAGTAGTATCCGGTGAAAGACAAGTAGAAAGACACGTATTTGCACACATAAAAGAACCAATAGATTTTCTCAAATTATTTTTCACGAGGAATTAGTTATTGACATAGTGCAGAAAACTAACAATAATGCTGCAAGGAAGGTGGAAGGGAAGACCTTATCATTTCGTTCTATATGGTGATCATGGTACGATGTAACAGTTACCGAATTTTGGGCGGGCGTTTATTGGGGCAATCATAAATATGGGAACAATGCCACTGGCAAACATACAAGAATACTGATCGAAAAATGATACTAGTTATATTCCGTTTTACTCAGACACGTTTACGAGAGACCGGTTTTGTCAAATATTTTGGAGACTTCACCTCAAGACAATACCCTCAGAAAACACAAATCCTTGAACCCGTTTGCAGTTAGTATCTGTTTCCTCGAGTATATAAATGAAAGGTTCTTGAATTATTTTGTACCCGGAGAGCAGATTTGTGTGGATGAGTCGACTGTCAAATTCAAAAGCTGCATATCATTCATTACATACAATCCAATGAAACCTAAAAAATGGGGTATTCGGGTTTATACGCTCGCAGATTCAAATACCGGCTTCATTTGTGCTATTCTGCCGTATTATGGATCTCTGACAACAGAGACTTTGATAAGACCCAATCTACCGGTATCAACCAGAATACCGCTACATCTATACAAAATGATACAGGATAAAATTCCCGGTGTTCAGGGACACCACATGTTCACGGACCGTTATTATACGAGTTATATATTGGCAGAAGAATTAAGCAAACAAAAGTGCCACTTAACTGGGACTATCATGACAAATAGAAAGCACCTGCCATGTGAAATACGAAAGCCAAAATTTGAGAATCGAACCACATGTGCATATCGTAAAGGTAATATTTTGGTTCTTGCGTGGAAGGACAAGAGGATTGTGACGGCTTTGACTACTTGGAATAATGCGGGAATAACTCCTGTAAGAAGAACTCTATGAGGCGGTATTGAAGTCGTTATAAGAAGCCCAATGTTATTGCAAATTACATCAAAAAAATTGGAGAAAGCAATGAAAGCTGATTATTGACAAATTTATGAGCATAAACAAAAAATCCGTAAAATGGTGGCGAAAACTATTTTTTGGGGTTTGGAGATCTGCTCCCTCAATTCATACATTCTTTATAAATCAGTAAAGAAGCAGAGAAATGAACGGCCGCTTAGTCACCTACAATATTTGAAAACTTTAGTGGATCAACTGAGAGGAGACATTCGACAAAAACAACCCAGCACAGCTTCTACTTCACACAGCATTTCTGAAGCGATCCGACTAAATGGGAAGCTGCATATTATTTTGATGGGGCAAAAAAAAAAGATTGCAAGGTTTGCTCCCAAAGAACGTCCCAAAGGCGACAAACTGCATACTACTGTGACACATGCCCCGACAAGCCAAGGATGCATACTGGAGATTGTTTTGTAAAATATCATACGAAGCAAAATTTTAGAATGTAATGTTTAATACACATGTTTCATTAAGTTAAAAAATATGTATAATGTTAAAATATATGAGTTTAAAGTGTTTTATTGTCTAAAATTATTTTAAGTTAACAATAAGGAACTCATGATATATGTAAGCGGGAGTGGCTGATTACTCTCGAGTTGCTGGTTCATCCGACAGAAAAGCGCCTCGAGCACAAAGGGTTAAAAGTTTTGCCATCCCTTAATTTTTTTCTTGGTGCTTCTCTAAATTTAAAACATTTGCCTTCCCTAAATTCTGCTGCCCAGTGCAGCCATACCAGCTCTGGCACCGGTCTAGGTTTATGTGAATAACAAATCAGTTATTCTTAATTCAAATAGTACTAAATGTAATATTTTGACCTATGTGTATCATTGACAAAAACTATTTTTAACATAAGGAAAGAAATTTTTGTTAAATTTTTCCTCATTGATACTTCTTAGTGCATTTAACTTAAATCTGTAATCATTGCCAGGCTTAATGTCAACCATATTCTTTATTATTCAATTACTAATATAAAAAAATATTGTTTAGGCATCGCCACATGAGTCATTACTTAAGTTGTTGTGTGTTGATAAACATGCAGTGTTTGGCAATAGGAATATAAAATATTAGTGAGTATAAAATCAACAATGTTCCTATGTAGAATATTTTGGTTTGAGATATGCCAAGTAGATATACAGCTACGCAGCCAAATTATTGATCATACAAATTTATGCTTAAATGATTGTTTCTTCAATAAGGAGGTATTTTATTTTATACTGACTTGAAATTAAGAATCAGGACTCTCCACATGTTTTATTATTGGGAAAAAAATATCAAATGCATATGCGTGAAGCATTTAAACAAAAAAGGTTGTTAATGGCTTTGAGGTCCAGATTTCAGATCATTTCGGATACTGAACATCCCGATCTGACTTTGTACTGGAATACTTCCTATTTCAGGCAGTACCCAAGCTTATTTCTGTATTATTCCCTCACTACATTGTAATGAAAAACTTCAGATCATCAAGATACACTTTTTTCAAAAGAATATATAACTTGCTTACAAATTAATAATTTTGACATCAACATCTATTTATACAGCTCTGCTGAAAAATTCTGCAAAGTTATCACAAGCACTAAAATATAAAGTTCATGTTTTCAGTAAAAAAATCAATTAATAATATTAAAATTATATAACTTACCACAATATCCCCTTCCATAGGCATGTCAGACAATTTATATAAAACTTCTCCATTGTGAGTAATTGTGCCTTCACTAGTTAAAACCCACGATTCTCGATCACGACCAAGAGGTACTCGATTCAGATCTGCATGCCTGGTGGCTAAGCCTACACCCCACACTCCTAAAATAGTATTAAATTAACTACTTAGCAAATAGTCTTTTTTTAATAAAAAAAAATACGAGAAATGGTACTATCCTACTGACTATGACCTACTAGAAATGGTACTATCCATATTATCCTACTCACCATGAAACTATCGCTAAGCAGCAAAATTTAGTGACAATTATAGATAAGTATTTTGTAACAATACACTCATAGGAACTACACTTTCATTTGATTTACATCAGGTAAACCAACCAAAGCCTCGCGTTCGAGATGATTTTTAAATGGTCATCAGTGTCTTTAAGGAATCATTTAATCTTTCATTAATGCTTGTGTCATCCATGCTCTTTTATTTGCATAATATGTGACATCCTTACTCCTTTAAATGCTCGAAATCGTGTATTTTTTCTGATTATGAAAACTGATAAGCCACTTTTGTTTTTATGCACACGGATATAAATTAACTGTAACTACTATATTATTTCTTGCATTTGGGGAGGAGGGTAAGGATTAAAATTTGGGACCTGTTTTTGCAGAACAGCAAACAGGGAATTTTTGTCAAAATTATGGGATTCTACCATCAATAAAGTGTGTATCAATGGACATTATAAAACTAGCTGAATATGGCCAACAAAACAGTAACATACTGGAAAAATTAATTACTTGCAGGAAGTTTGTATTCACAGCATTCTAAACAGAGTTCTGAAAAAATTGGAGAAAGCAATGAAAGCTGATTATTTATTAAATACAAAGAAGCATCAATTCCTTCAGAATTTCACACGAATGACTGCTGCAACTTTGGCAAGATATCCACTAACTTGGATGGTAAGTCAACATTCATGGTCTTTGAAATATCACATTAAGTACTAATTAAATTAATTTAATAACCATCAGTAAATATAAAATATAATGTCATTAAATTTTTTTACATTTACACATAGGTATAGTTACTCTAATTTTTTGTGTTTCGTTGTTACATTCCATAATGCCACCAAAATAGTTACCATTTACATGGACTATCAAATGCCATTCTGCATAAAATAAGATCTTCAGTTTAACATCTTTACTGAATGACACGTTCTCATATTCTTTAATTTATATTTCAAATTAAAATTATGCACTTCTTAATTAACTGAGCAACTGAAAAGCAATGCATGAACTTCTCTGTAAATTTATAATACACCTAATTGGTAACTTACAGAAGTATTTGGGTTATATCACAAAATGTACGTGTTAATTTAATTGAATTTGAATTGAGGATTTTTTAAAATTTAAAGAATTTGTTTAGTTAAGGATAACAATAATTTCTGGAAGTTAAAAGACATTATATCTTCAGTTCTTTTCGTTAGCATTTTCATAGTTTGAGAAATAAGGAAGAATCTTTTTCCAGCAGATGCTTAGGGGGTAAGAGGGAGGAGTTGATTCACATTGGTCAGTGAGTGGATGTGGCCATGGAAAAGATGAAAGTTTTGTAATTAAAATGGGAAAAGAGCTCTGCATTTTATGTTAGCAACAAAGTTCTGAGTTTTAGGAAGAATTTATCCTTAAGATCAGTATTCCTTTAATGGAAGAACTGTAAGAGACTTTATTTACTTGTGTGTGTGATTGTTTTCGCTCAGAGAAAACACTGGATGGGACTTTTCTTCCTTTTCATTGTTAAGGCTGTTTACTTTTGAGGATCACTAGGAGGTTTGAATTTCTTCTCATAAAGTGTCTTCTTGTTGCAGGATGAGTCATTGTTGCTTATTATTATTTTCTTTTTTCCTCCCAATTAGTCGTCAGGAAAACTTCTAGCTTACACTGGCTTGGATTTATCAATTGTTTCTAAGATAGCCAATAATATTATTTGGAAGTGTTATGCAAAATATCTTCAGAAGTTGCAGGTTTAGCGACCACATTTGGCTCGATTTTGAAGGGAAAAAGAATTTGGAAATTGAACAGCCTGTCTCTTGGGGGCAACCCCTCCCACTGATATTGATTAGGGGAGAAATAAGTAAAGATTTTCAAGTTTTGCTTTGCCAGTGGGCCTCGGCCCCAAATCTAATAAAAAAAAAAGCTGCTACGACCAGCTTCTTTTCATTAGCTTCTTCCACTAGAATTTTGGCATTAAAAAAACAAAACTGCAGAGACTTGGCATCATGCAAACACAGGCTATCTCCTTAATGCATTTCCTTGTTATTCCTTTAGCAATTCTGCACCAAAATTCTTTATTCCGGATAAATATAAAAAATTTAACGCAGTTTCTTCCATCATTGGTAAATTTCATGAGTGCATATTTTTAAATTAAGATAAAAAATAATATGATTTGTTTATAAAAACCATTGGAACTAGGAATACAATAAAAAGAATACACAAAAATACTGATGTTGCTTGACTGAAGGACCTAACAGGCATCTAGGAATACAATAAAAAGAAAATACAAAAATACTGATGTTGCTTGACTGAAGGGCCTAATGGGCATAATTGCCAGGGTTTGGCACATTCTGAAAATTTAGCAACTTTTACTATGCAGGCTGTAATAACACATAAATAACTTTATTATTCTAAATTACTTTGAAATGCTTGCACCATTGGCATAAGAATATGTGAAAATGATTAATTTTGAAATGACATGGTTCAAAGAGCTTTATAAGCAGTTACTATGAGGGCCATCCAGGAAGTAGATTACGTTTCCGTCTGTGTCCGCTAGGGGCGGGGCTAGCGCGGCCATCTTGGGGCCAGAGCGTTGCGCAGCTCAGTCTGCATCTAGCCGTGCTAGTAAGAGGTTCGTGCTGTGCTCCGTTCAGATACTGTGACGGTTTGAAATGTCTGCGTTAATTGAAAATCCTGCGAGGTGCGCTCAGTAATAAGGTTTCTGACTGCAAAAAACTGTAAACCGATAGAAATCTATCGGCAGCTTCGTGAAGTGTATGGGGACAACATTATCACTGAAGGTGGAGTGCGTCAGTGGGTCATAAGATTTCAAAATGGCCGAACCAATGTTCACGACGAAGATCGAAGTGGGAGACCCAGCATAGTGACCGCCGAACTTCTCGAAAAAGTCGATGCTAAAGTCCGTGAAAATCGAAATTTCACAATAACGGAACTTTCTTTGAGTTTTCCACAAATTTCGCGAAGTTTGTTGCACGAAATCATCAGCGAAAAGCAAGAAGAGGTAACGAAGTGGTTGAAGGCGCAGGCGGCCGAATTTTTCGACGAAGGAATTTCCAAGCTCGTACATCGCTACGATAAATGCCTTAATTTGTATGGTGACTATGTAGAAAAGTAGTATTTGAGTGTGGCTTTCATCTGTATATAATAAAATTTGTTTCCTATACTTTGTTTATTTTTTTATTCCAAAACGTAATCTACTTTCTGGATAGCCCTCGTATTTTTAAAATGGAAAGGGAAAACAACCAAATTAAAAATAAGAGTTATAAAGGTGTTGCAAACTAAAGTTAGTATTTTATCTTACCTACATCCATATTGTCCTAACTGGTGATCTACTGAATTTCATTTATTAATAATTAGTTTTATACTAGATGGCACCACCTCTTTTGAAACTATTTTGCTTGTAAAAGCAATGTTTATGCTTATCGTTTTTTTCACATGCAATTTTTCTATTGAATTTGAGAAGAGTTTTCAAAATGCTGTCTTCAAATCTTTTATCTATTTACTCTCAAATAGAAATTTATTTTTTGCACATTCACATTACAGAGTTGAAATAAGAAGCAAATGAAACGAGAGTTATCTTAAGCAGCAACAGTATTTAATGTATCTCTCGTTTTTAATACTCTGCTTGCAACAAATTGTTTGTAAATAGGTTTTAAAACAACTAAATATAATAGTACAAAATCGGGTCTTATCTCTTATTTGTTTCATTCACTATATGCGTGAATTTCTTGATATAATCTATATCCATAACATTTAGGGGCTCAATTAATATCAATTGATTAAAATATATAAACCAGCTAATCTAATTAAAAAAAAATATTTCTCTCTTTTATTCACACACTGAAAATTTTCTTATATGCAGCATAATAAAACACAGCAAAAGAAATATTTTGCAAAACAAAAGAAATTATTAATATTAAATACTAATAAATCTGATCATAAAAATTTGAATAAAATAACAGAATCAAAAAAATGTGTAAAAACAACAATTTAAGTGGCACCACGTATCGATGCATAAAGTAACTATACAGTTAAGTAAGGTAGATCGCCTATTAGGAGAATATCCCTATAAAAATTTATTAATGTTGTTATTTTCTATGTTACAAAAGTTTAATTTAGCATTCAGATAATGCCAATGCATCTTCCCCTAAAAGGAACAATTTTTATATTATTAAGTGACACTGAAACGAATACTCTTTTTCAAGACACACTCAATTATTAAGTTTTTTTTATTGATGGAGGCTTTTTTTAAGTGAGGAGAGCAAGCTCCAGTTATTATTAACATTATAAATATATATTAAGTGCAAAGTGAGCATTCTCTCACTAAAAATAATCCAGATATTCTTTTAATCATTCAGATTTCTCTTTCTGTTAGTTATAAAAATTAATCAGAATTCCTACAAGTTCATCTTCCAAATTATTTCTGCTTGTGTCAAAACAAAATTTATTGTTCAGTCCTTGAAGTTTTTACTTCAGATAATAATTTGGTTAGAGTAGAGAGAAGGGTACCCCTTGTATTATCGAAAAGTTGTTTCATTTATGGTAGCTTGAGTAGTTGAATGTTATGGAAACCCTATTATGTCGTAATCAGTTCCATGATTGCGATAAATTTGTAAGAGCTTGTGGTATGTGTGTTGGTTAGGAAGTATATTGCTTGTTTTGTGGTTTAGATGGGAAAATAGCTGAATGTGATAAGTTTAATTTGAAGTTTCTGTATGATTTGGAAAGAAAAGGGAAAGGCCTGGTGTGTATATGAAGATTTACTTAGTAGCCATTATTAGGTATCCTGTTTGTAGGAACGAAATGCGTGTGGTCGAACGTCGCTACGGAGGATATTTCCGACTCTTATTTTGTGAAATTATGTGGCAACGCCAGTACACAGATTATAGTTCAGATAATTTTAAGGAAGTTTTTGGATGCTGTTAACGAATTTTATTTGACTGAAGACATGTTAATTCGTAAATAAGGTAAGTGGATATTTCCTTTGTGCAGTGCAAAGATAAATTTCCTTCTTTATGTTATTTCATTGTTTGATTTAAAATGTAGTGTATTGAGATTATATATTTTTTTGTTGGCTGCTCCTTTAACTTTTTAAGTGAATATAGTTCAATGTGTACATGGACAAAGTCAAGGAAGTGCGCAATGCCTAGTTTGTGCAATTCTCCGATGTTTTTTTAACTGAAAATAGGTTGATATGTAAATGGATAAAGTCAAAGGAGTGCGGAATGCTAAGTTTGTGCAATTCTCTGTTTTTTTTTAAGAAGTCTAGTCGATGTGTACATGGATACCGAGTTTGTGTAATTCTTTGTCTTGTTATTTTTGATTTAAGTAGTGTCAATTTTTGGGGCAAAAATTGACACTACACAAGCCAAAATAACAAGTCAAAGAATTGCACAAACTCGGTATCCATATATAGCCAAAAATCGCTAATTTTTGCCAAGGGGTACTAATACTCCTACTATATGTGACTTAACACATATTGGTTAATTAACACATATAATTAATGCTTTAAATTTTGGAATAAATAAATCACATATTGCATAAAAAATAGGAAATAAATTTATTAAAAGGTTGTTGGTCCAGTTTTACACCTCTAACATCTTGTGGAAATCCTTTGCTATGTTTACTTAATATTATTTTTCTCTTTGTAATCACTTCTACTAAATAGAATGTATTAAATATTTATTACTATTAACTTACCAGACTGCTGCAGTTTCATTTCAAAATAGGCTTTATTCTGTACAATTGGAACATTTGCTAATGCAGCACCGGTGCCACAAACTCTTTGACCATTTTTAACAATGACAACTTCTTGTCCTATAAATTACAACATTAAATATATAATAATTGCACAGCTTAATAAGAATACTTACAATTAAATGGCAATGTCAAAAAATAAATTCAATCTGAATTGAGATACAGCTGAAGTTAGCAACAGCTATTATTTATATTAACAATTTTGAACAGTTCTCTAAGACTTATATTTTGCATGATACTATACATTCACTATAATTTATTTCAATTAATGAACTTTATTTTGTTAAAATAAATATATATACAGTCAAAAGTCATTAATCTGGACGTTCATAATCCGGAGCTCAAAGCTACAAACTTTCTGCGCATGCGTCAACGCATGCACATAATAACTTTACGCATGCGCGTTTAATGTATAATGGACGGTATAAGCTAAGCTAAAATTATCTAATTCAGTTAATGTTGCAGATTGCGTTGTTCCTTAATCTTCTAATTATTTTTTGCAGTCTGTTAGAGCAATTTTATAAAAGTAAGCTTGAACTTTCGATTATGTCAAAAAGAATTTCCGATTCTGGAGCTACCAAAGGATCTACAAAGCGAAAGCATGTTTCGATGTCCATCAAACAAAAAGTGGAATTGCTGCAAAAAATGGATAAAGGCATATCCTTTGTTTCTCTAACCATTCCGAAATCTGTTTATCAATTTCACGCTGCTCTGTGGGAGGGGACGTTGCAGTGCACAATTTACTGGAAGTTGATCTGACAGCACTATCCTCATCTTCAGGGCAGATGCTTTTATTTTATTCGGCTTATAATTCTTTACTAAATGTAGTATTTTCATCTCGATGTACTCCGTCTTTGATATGATTTAAATCAAATTCCTCATCATTATAAATACCACGAATACACATCAAATAGTGTTCTGGTTGCAATTTTCTAATTTCGACTATGTGTAATGTATGCTTTACGCATGCGCGCGTTGAAAGAAATGTTTAATTAAGTAAACAAATAAATATTAAGCTTTTTTTTTAATTTTCATACCCTTTAGATCATAATTGCTCTTTATTTCATAAATTACGGTTTCATATTTTTAATTTTATAATTTCTGCATGCCATCTTACCAGATTTAAACTGATGATCTATAATCTGGAATCTACGAAGTCCTGACGAGTCCGGATTAAAGACTTTTGACTGTATATATACATGTAAGATAAAAAATATGAAAGCAAACTTCTAAATTTAATTCACTATAACCTCTTTTATTTTCTATTTCACTTGGGAACTTCATCTATCTGTCCTAAAAATAGCACTTAAGTCTAAACTGCGTCATTCAAATTAATCATGCGATCTTACGTAACCATTAATGCAGATGCCTCTTGACCAATCACCGAATTGTAAACTATAACTAAAAACTGACTCCCTCCCTTCTTTCTATAAACTGATGCGTCACTTTCGCTCCCGGCCAGAAGCTTTGCAGCTACCTTCTTTGTTCAAGGAATATATGCTGATCTAACAAAAATGTAGAGCGCATAAGATGCTTGTCCGTATGTGAACCAAATATTGCGAATCCCGACTTGCTTTTCCTCAATAATAAAGTTATCTTGAATACGGACATGTTTGCCTTGCCAAGTTTCTTCACTACTCATCTATCATGCCATTGCCAAGCTCCAAATCATTCATTTTATATCATTACATTTATATATATCAGTTTTTTTATCAATTTTCTGCACCTTTCTTCTCAAAATTGAATTGGCATATATATGTCAATCAATATACATACATAAATACAGCACAAAGTCCGTAATCTGGATCTCAAAGCCACAAACTTAAGCTTGCGTGTTTAATGCGCACATTCGCTACGCATGCACATAAAACTGTTGGAAAATATGACCTATTGTAACCCTTTTTCTGCATCATCTCTCCTCCTTGAAATATTTCTAACTTTTACATAAGGCTTAGTTCTTATTTTAAGGGGATATAGTAGTTATTTCTACTTCGTTTTTTACTGCTACTGTTTGTATTAAGAACGGATTTTTCCAACCTAATTAAGATGCTAAAACGAAGCTTGATGTTACGTCATCCGGAAAGCTGAGTTGTGCCGATAGCTGATTGATTGCCGTAAGATGACATCATGTCTACTTCAGGTATAAGTACCTCGCATCGCTCTGGCTTAGTCCTTCTGGTTCCTGTTTCTTTGCTCCATGGTGTGCTGTTCCAGCCCCCATTGGAAGACGATATTGTGATGCATGCCAGCCAGCGACTAGTGCCATAATTCTGTTCCGAAAGATAACTTTTTCTGGATCCTGAAAAGCTGCAACAAAGTGAGCGACTGCAGTGGGCGGCATCCTGTTTTCATGAAGGCGGCATCTTCACAAGTGTTTTTCCAGAATTAGCGGCGATGTTTTTCCAAGCTGTGATTTCTCGTGTGTAACTACAGTGAGCAGCTTTTTGCCGGTTTAAGTGTTCTCAAGGATTTAGTTTAATTTTTCAGGTGCCTTCTTGACCACAAAGCATGGACTTATTGATAGTGAAGCAAACTTCATTAAAACCACGTAGTTTCTGTTTTTCGTGTATTGAATGCTAGTATCTGGAGATCAAAAACCAGTACAGCGTTTACCTATGCGCACTTCCGATAGTGAAGAAGTGACAGATAGGTTATAGAAAACGACAAAATTTCGATTGATAAGTTAGTCGGTATTCTCGACATAGCAATTACAGGACTTGAACAGTGGATCTTTGTAACTGAACAAGAAATTATGTCTGTTTATAAAAGTAAAGAGAAAGTATTAGAACAAAAAACGAAGCAACTTAAACAACTTACATTGAAAGAAATGTTTAATAAAGTAAACAAATAAATTGTAGGCTTTTTTTTTTCTATATTTTGATACCCTTTAGATCATAATTGCTCTTTATTTCATAAATTACGGTTTCATATTTTTAATTATATAATTTCTGCATGCCATCTTACCAGATTTAAATTGATGATCTATAATCCAGAATTGCTGAAGTCCTGATGAGTTCGGATGACAGACTTTGTACTCTATAAATAATGATTAACTGATATATATACAGGGTGTGCCCTAAATGTTGCGACTAGGAAAGGCAGGGCAGACGATAAGGATTAAGAACTGCATAGGAACCTATACCTGGAAAATGTTAGGAGTAAGTGGTAGCACAGGTAGAAGATGGGACAGGACACAAAAGAGTGATTAATTTTAAACATTTATTGGACATGAATAGAAGTGGTGTTTTGACAGCTTGAATGTTACAATAGAAGCTCGAAGTTTGCACCATCAGATGCCAAATATGCCCAACACCAATGGACCATTGATTGGCGAACATGTTCAAACATACCAGGAGTTTCTTTGATTGTAGCAGCTGCGCAGGCGATTCTTGCCACGAGATCAATTTCAGACACAACAGGATTATGATATACGACACTTTTGATGGCTCCCTACAAAATGAAATAAGAGCTCGATAAATACAGTAAGCATGGGGGGCCAGGGAACTGGTCCACCATGCCCAATCCATCGATGCAGGAATGATCTGTTCAGATGGCTATGAACATCCAGTCCAAAATGAGCAGGCGTCCCATCATGTTGTACCTCACATTTGGTGGAACATTGTCAAGCAAGGAGGTAAGAACTTGCCCCAGAAAGATCATATAATTTGCGGCATTCAACCTGGATGGTAAAAGGTACGGAAGGACTAAGCAGTCGGCGACCAAACCCACCCACACATTGACTTCGAAGCGTTGTTGTGACGCGTGGGGGATTTCTTGAATCCATAAATGCTGATTGCAGTGATTGAATACGCCATTCCTAGTGAATGTGGCCTCATCCGTGAACAGCACACAAGCTGGGAAATTAAGATCACAGGCACTTTCTTGCAGAAACCACTGTGCAAAATGCACACTGACAGGCAACGACACGTATGCTGGTTCTTGGATTACTCTCCACCATATCTAACACATCTTCTTCCCTAACGACTGAGTGAATCGATCATGGCTTGACCCACTAGTCCTGCTACTTCTTAATGATCATTAGCCACACAAATTTTGATGCAGATGTGCGAACAAACTGTGGTGGCTCGTCCATTGCCCTCAGCTATTCCATACACTAAGTGCATGTCTGCAGGCTCTCCACTCATATAGCATTCATGCTCTTCACACCGCTCAAATGAAGCAATCCTCACTTTCCACTAGCACTCTCCTGTAGAGCACACTCTGGCAGCGTACAGTGATGTTTCTGGGCATGGGTTCCTGTGCAATTCTTAATCCTTATGATGTGCCCTACCTTCAATAGAAGTTTGTTGCAATATTTATGGTACATCCTGTATATCAACAATTAATGACAATTCTTATTATTTTTTAACATTTATTTTGTTTTTGAACTGTTTAATTCTTTCTACAACTTTTATTTGAAATTATCTTTAATTAAGCTTTTTTCTTGCTTTAAAGTATAATATAAATTTTCAGCATTTTTGGTTTCTTTATTTTTTGACATAATTTGACTTTTATGATTAGTTATAGCACAATAGGATGATGAAACACATTCACTTCTATTAATTATTGAGGTATAATCTGACACTGATTTGTTCCCCTTCAAAAGTCAATTAATTTCCAATCAATCACATTCTCAAAGAGGAAAATTCAAAAAGTCACCTGTGCTCTCAGTGGGTTTGGTTTGATTATGGCAATGCACACTAGGGCTATCCACCTAAGGGAAGGGATGCCTTCATGGTGGACTTTCTAAAGGAAACTGGGTCATATACATGTTACATATGGGGAAAACCATAAAAACACACATGCAACCAGTCTGTTTGCCTGGAATCAAATGCAGGTCAGAACAGTGCTCAGTGATTTACTCAGCTTGCCTTACTGGGATCCGAATCCTGTATCTTCTGCTAACTAGCTGGGTGTGCTAACCAGTTACACCACAAACACATGTATAGGAAAATATTATAATTCCTTATAATATATATATATATAATAATTATTTACCTACCACTAAAATACATCCGAGTATAAATCCAAGCTTTAAAAAATTTATTTTATCTTGAACTTGAAAACTATGATCGTGAACCATGAAACTATGAAGAAAAGCTTTTTTTCAAAAATATATTACAATAATTAAAGGTAATTTTGAGGTATGTCACAATTCAGTTATGAGAAAACTGTTCATGACAATAATGCCATTAATTATTATTAGTAATAATAACAATAAATAATTTTTACCATCAATTATAACCGATAGTAAATAATTTGCATTAAGATTACCAAATCATACAGCTAATATTTATTAATTTAATTACGCAAACATTTTATGGCATGATTTGGTATAAAAATTATTTCTCTACTATTATTTTTGTAATGTGCAATACATATTTCTTTGGTCATAAAATTCAATAATATTTACTAATTCCTATTCATTCCTAGTTTAATTCTTGACAGCTGACATATTTATAATGCAGGTATTTATTTTTATCAACACATATATTCACACATTTTGAAGCCATGTTTCATTTGAACAATAAAATAGAAAAATAACATATCATTATGCTTATATGATATGATTTAGTCAGAATAATAAAAAGAAATCATTAAAGTAACCAATATTCTAGTGAAATGTAAAAGTAGAAGTGCTACACAATGAAAAATTTCGTAATCAGAGAGGAGCTTTCTCAATAAGATATCGGAATTTATTTTAAAGTAATACTTTACTTAAATATTTACAATTAATTAAATGCATAAAATTGCTTTCTTTTTCTTGGTAAGATTGCTGATTTTCCAGACAAATTAGTAAGATTCAAATAAAAATTGCTAATTTATTTCACGAACGGAAAAATTATTATTCAACATTTGAAAAAAAAAAAAAAAAGGATACCATCCTTATATAATGACCTTCAAACTTCATTAAATATTTAACGCTATATTTTCACTTTAACAACACGCAATAATATAAGCAAGTACTTTAAAATATTTTAAATACCAAAATTTATTCTGATAATTTTGAAAGCTTAGTTCTTAGAGCATATTTTTTCTCGATCTTCCAATGACAAGGTCTAAGATGTATGTAAATAAAAATAAAATTACAGGATCAAATTCTCAGGTAAGATCACCCATAATCAAATGTTGACACAGGATGTTAATGCAGTAGTGGTTAGATGCGTTATAGAATCATGAGGTTTTAGTAAATTTCATTTTAATGATAAGATTGATATAACACGGCAGAAGCAAAACAGCAGCAGATGTCCTTTACCCATATGTGATGTATCAAGTAAAACCAAAGGCTGTTCTTTCATCTGAACATAACTACTACCAACATTTCCATCACAACATCGTCTGAAACATCCCATGCATGATGCCATCTTGATTTGCGGCACCTAAGCACAAGCAGAAGTAAAAATCGAAGTTGTATTTCTGTCGTATGTATGTATATTTAGAATATTAAAGCTAAGCAACAAGCCTTTTCAATAGGAAGTAGTCACAATACGAGCTTCCTCATACTGCAATGTTCTGCCAACCTATGTAGACATTTTTGCGTATCTATACAATACATGTCTGTACTTGCTGTTTCATTTCCTCCAAAATTACATAGTTTTGAATATATTTTTTACAGTTTGAATATATATATATATATTTATAGTTTGAATATATATATATATATATATATATATATATATACAGTCAAAAGTCGTTAATTCGGACACCCATAATTCGGAATGATCTATAATCCGGACATAAAAACTAAAAACTTTCTGCGCATGCGCCGCGTTGACACATGCGCAGAGGCGTTCACGCGTGCGCGTAAGACCTTTATCGACTGCGCATATGAGTGTGCGCAAGTGCAGAATACGTTTTCGCGTGCGCATTTTATGTATAATGGACGTATAAGCTAAAATTATCTAATTATCTATTTCAGTTAATGTTGATGATTGCGTTGTTCCTTAATTTTCGAATTGCATCCGGCTTATTATTTTTTGCAGACTGTAAGAGCAATTTTATAAAAGTAAGCTTAAACTTTCGATTATATCAAATAGAATTTCCGATATATATTTGTTAATATGTAAAGGATCTAAAGCGAAAGTGTGTTTTGAAATCCGAAATCTGTTTATCAATTTCACGCTGCTCGGCGGTGGGCGCGTAATGAATTGGAAGTTGATTTGTCAGCACTATCCTTATCTTCAGCGCAGATGTTTTTATTTTATTTGGCTTATAATTCCTTACCAAATGTAGTATTTCATCTCGATATGCTCCGTCTTTGATATGATTTAAAACAAGTTCCTCGTCATTATAATTCGCTTCCAATAGCGAAGAAAAGTGACAGAGGTTATTGAAAACAAAAAAATTTCGATCGACAAATTAGTCGGTGTTCTTGACACAGCAATTATAGGACTTGAACGGCGGAACTTTGTAACTGAACAAGAAATTATGTCTGTTTAATAGAATTAAAGAGAAAGTATTATCACATGAAACGAAGCAAAACTTAAACAACTTACATTGAAAGAAATGTTTAATAAAGTAAACAAATAAATATTAAGCTTTTTCTTTTTGCAAATTTTGATACCCTTTAGATCATAATTGTTCTTTATTTCATAAATTACGGTTTCATATTTTTAATTTTAGAATTTCTGCATGCCATCTTACGAGATTTAAACTGATGATCTATAATCCGGAATCGCCGAAGTCCCGACGAGTCCGGATTAACGACTTTTGACTGTATATAGTTTGGAAACATATTTTGAATAATGAGAAATGACTGAAAATGATTAAAGTCTGACAAATTTTCTGTAAGTTTTACAGCAGTGCTTAAATTACTTTTTAGTCTACAGAAAAGCTTTAAAATACTTTTACGATACTTGTATGGTTAAGTAAATCATGCCAAAAAATTAAAGAACCTATGAATTTATAATCTTTAATTGTATTTGCAAGAGATCCTAATTGCAAAAGATCCTTACTGCTTTAGCACTTTGAATACATTCCCAGACCGTATTACAAAGAAGTTTGATGGTGAAGAGTGGTTTATATTAAATGTGATATTGGTTAATCTGACTCCTGGATATGAATGAAACAACATTTGATATAAAAATATATTTTATTATACACACAGGAATGAGACTCGTACCGGGAGCATTGCGTAGCGTCTTTCTACTCCAACGACACCCGCCAATAGAACTACTTTATAGTAAGCTTACCCGCCAAAAGAGGCTGTGACAAAGAAAGTCTACATACAATACATATTCTTTGGCTGTGAGGCGAGACACGAGCTGTGACGTAAACAGAACGCTCGCACGATGAAATGCTACAAAGTATGTCCCCAGTGACGAGGGCACGATGACAGATTATCTGCGAAGCTACTGGCTAGGATCTGTACCTAGGCAGTCTCGGCCACGGGGGTATAAAATTTATGAACTTGGTGGTTCTGAAGGCTCTGGGAAAGGTCACTCATTGGCCGGCCTCGGAGTCTGGCACGTCCTAGCGCGGCGTTGTGCTAGTAACCCGGGGGTTTTCCCTCGGGGTCGCTGGGTAATGTCCCGCTGCGACGGGCTCGCCCGAGCGACTGGCAGGAGCATTAGACGACCGGTGCTGCCTGGTGTCTTATCCAGGTGGTGCGCGGCTCTACTGGAGGGTAATAGTGGAGGTTGAACCTCCACGACGTGCCCAAAGGTAGAGTCGACCTGTAGTGAGATTGAGTTACTCGGAACAGGGCAGCCGAAAAGCTATAGTAAATATTTACAATATATACAAAAAATGATGTTATAATGCTATAATAGTGACATATAGAATATAAAACACAATATAATAAAAATATACTATGCAGGGATATAGATGAAGTTGGAAAATACGAGGAATGCAAAACATTAAATATAGCACACCTTTGTACTCAAGGAATGTAGTCCGTGACTAAATGCTTAGGAAAGCGGACCTTACGCCCACTTTTAGTAGTAGACTTTTTATTAAAGCATCATGGGGAGGGAGTTGAAACTGGAAGAGGTAAAGATGAGATATGAGTAATGTCATCTGGCAGGTGGTGAACAGGTTTCAACGCGATCAATTGAAACTGTAGTACTTTTCCATTTACATGAATAATAAAATTCATATCATTTCTGTCAACGACTAAATGAGGTTCAGTATAAGGTGAAGTCAATGGAGGTTTAACTTTATCAGATCTTAAAAATATATGAGAGCAAGTTTTCAATGAGGGGTTGATGAAAATTAGGACTACAGTGTAGTGCAGTAGAAATAGGATTTAAATATCTCATTGTCTGAAGTAAACTGTTTACATATGGGGAATTTAAGGTATAGTTTATGGCATCCTTGGTTATTAGATCGGAAGGTAATCTCCCCGTATTCACCAACAGCTGGTTAATTCATGTATCACGGAATCCATGTATCAGTGGTAATTCACAGTCTGAGCTATGGTTACCATAATTGGTATTCTCCATAACTGAATTACGTGATTCAAGAGAGCTACCTGGATTATTTGTAAGAAGCGTTGTCATTAGTTGAAAGTATTCGTGTGACATTTACGACATAATCTGCAGTTTTCAAAGCTGAATTCTGATGATAGGTTGTATTTTATAAACAAACATGGTTGATGCACATACATAAAACTATACTTCGCTCGAAAAGCGGCCTTCGCAGAATGTGTGTTAAAGTACCGACATATAATCGAAAATAAAGTTATCAATTCAGTAACGAACAAAGAAAAACAAAATACGTGGGATTTAATTGAAAAATAATTTAACAGTATTCCCGGAGTTACTACACGGACTGAAAGGCAGTTGTATAATTGTTACAGAAATTTGAAAAGAAAAGCAACAAAACGGAAAGCGGAAGAGAGGATAGAACCTTTTCGAACTGGAGGCGGTCCTGCTGTAACAAATGAATGTGATCACCCAGTATTTTCACAGATCCTCTAATTGCTAAATTATATTCAACTGAAAGCTGTATTACAGAAATTATTTTTTCAAAAACGTTTCAATGGCATTTTTCTCTGTTGTACAATTTCTGTTCCACTTTATCCATAGTAATTTCAGCTAAGAATCTTTTTTAACAATTCTATACATTTTAATATTGATTGATTGAATGACGCTTTGAATTTTTATGATCTTTCATTCTTGTGTAGCTAGCTATTCGGCCAGTTATTAAATTCTGTAGTAGCTACAGAAATGTTCCTCACTAAAAGGACGAAAGCAGAAGCAATATTTTATTTATTTTTTCATGACAAATAGCCGAAGGTCGAGTTGTGATTTCACTGCCCGGCAGCTTTCTTTTCCGATAAACCTTTGAATTTTAATTTAAAATAAGCCTTGCGCCATCGTCTTGGTGGAGAAAATTAACAGAATTTTTGGTGGTCCTTTTTTAGCTAAATGATCACTCATACGTTGGTTAATTTGTAGAGACATTAGGTATTTTTGGAGCAAGAGAGATGAAAAATTAGCAACTGCCTTAGCTGGAAATCGAACCACGGACCTCTGAAATACCGGCTCAGTGTGCTGACCACTACACCACGAAGGCACACCAGGAAGAAATACCTTATAAATTATCTCAGGCTATGTGGCAGGGTCATATGTTGTGTTCATTTAATGTTTTGATTCTTCATTTACTTAGTACACTGTACTAATCTCTTCTTGATATTGTTCTTCGTCTTTGTGATGATCATCATTCTCAATATTTTCTTTTAAGAAAAGTTCTACTGTTTTATCATTTAAGCAGTCAACTGCTGCACTTAACTCGGCTTTTTGCAATTGATCGTTGTCGCCATTCTTGTGATGCTTGTTATTCTCAACATTTTGAGAGTCTTCTGTTGATAGGTCAACAGGTTCTTAGTCTCCTATGTTTATTTAAAAAACAAAAAAAAAAGTTTCTAGTCTGTACTTTTTTATTGGATTTAATTTTCTTTTGATACTGCCACATATGTATTTTCTATCTATATCCCTTTCTCGTTTTGCATTTGACATCTAAATTAAAATGAGGGGCAAATTAATATATTTAATTAAATATGTTATAAATTTACAGTGCAGTTTTAAGTTTTTATGATAGTCTTTAGGTGATATCTGAGTCATCAGAAGAATAAAGCCTTGTAATTGCTGATAATGAAATCATGTATAACGATATAGAATAGTAAGTGGGAAAAGACTGTAAAAAATATAATTTTTAATGAGATAATACTTTATTTTATTTGTAAATTACATTTTTTATCATTTCATCACTTTTCCTATACTGATTGAGCAATCTGCTTTTCACTTCAATACTAACATTTTTTTTTTTAAATTTAAGCAATCAATGATTCTGTTACAACATTTGTATACAGGGTGTTTCATAGATCATGGGACAAACTTGGAGTGGTGGTGGAGCGTACTAAAACATGCATTTTTTTATAGGAATATAGGGTCTAAAGTGACGGGTTAAGGCAGGAACGAAAAAAAAAAAAAAAAAAAAAAAAAAAAAATACCGCCAAATTTGATGACCAAATCTCTAATTAGTTAACTGCCTTATTTGTACCTAATTGTTAGCCTTAAAAAGTTATCTCTACTTGTTGTAAGTTATCGCGTCTAAAACATGTTTACTTTGCTAGTAGCGTCTCCGTTCTGCGGGCCTTACGCTTCACGCACGCGCAATACACAGGTTTTCAGCACGGCAACCTTCGTCGATTGGGGATGAATGTAGACTTCAGGCAGGCATTGTAAATTGCTGCGAAGTGTGTGTGCTGTGTTTTTATCCATACACAAAAAATAAATGTTTAAAAAAAGTATTCATATTACAAAAGATAAATATTCAGTACTGTTTGCATTAAGAATTACTGATTTGTTATTCAGATAAACCCAGAAATGTGGAATTTATTTACTCGGGACTTAAAAGCTTATGCGAAGCCTACGTTGTTCTTTCTTCAAAATAGACGTTGTTCTTTGTTGAAATGTTGATGCTTTTGAATTGCTTTAAATTAATACTGTAGGTTTCTGTAACGCTTCACTTAACCTTATTTCATATTTACATCCGAATGTATTTTTGTTTGATATTCCATCCTATATTTACTATTAGAATAATTTCTTTTTAAATTTTTTTGAATTCATATTTTTCACAAAGGCATCTCTCATCCAAATAACTGTTGAGTGCTTTGCCATAATCAATTAATTTGAACTCATTTTTCATTTTTTTTCTAATGCAGTTTTTACATCTATTTATATATGTTCTTGTTGAATAAAACACATACACTTTATTCTTCATCGATCCTGTAATGGCTAGGCTTACCATAATAGTTTTTGCTCAAACCTGAAGAATTTTGAGAAAATACTCGAACAGAAAATAAAACCTGAAAAAGCAACTACTAAGAAAAAAGGAAAATAATGAAGGATTGAAAAGCCTAAATAAAGAAGATATTAACAAAAAATAACAATGAGTTAAAATAAATTTTTAGTAACTCAATGTATTATTCATTAGTATTTACCATTAGTATTCTAGTGTTTTTATCACTAGTATGAACTTTATTATTTTTAACAGTATTGAAAAAATTCACTGCAATTTAGATGGCTATTAATTTTGCAGATTAGTAAAGCTTTTACTGTTGATTCAGCCAGTTTAACTCTTTCTTCAAACAATTTTTTATGATGCTCCATAATTGACAATATTCTTTTGATTGCTGCCAGTGTGTATCGCATGCTTGAAAATGTATTCTATCATTTAAATGGCACTGTGCAATGAAATGTGTTTTCTTTGAAATGATCGAAATTTTGCATCCATTTTTCTTCACAATTTTCTCCAATTTCATTGACAATATCAGTTGCTTTTGTACTTTCCATAATGAACATAGCTTTGTTAAATAATGAGAGTTGCCCTTGTACAAACCATAAATAGTACAATTCAGTACAATTTTTTATCATCCCTTCAAAATGCTCTTTTGAAATAAAATTTCAAGTATTCTGTCAATAGCTGGAAGTAGCGAAAGAAAATAGGTGTTGTTTATGTTGAAGAACTTTTTAGTCTACATATACAAATTCACAAAAATCTTTTAGTTTAGTGACTCAAATATATAAATAATAATCACACTAAATATAAGACACAAGTAAACCGGTAAGTCACGGCTAACGCTAGTGGTGACAATATTTAACGGAACATTAATCGCCAATCTTATGATACATAGCCAATAGTGTACAACAGATGTCAACCTATTCAAAGCCGCCTGAAATAGATCCGCCTGTTATCTTCAGGGGGCTTTGGCAAAGAATATACTCATTCCTTTGTTCTTTGGCTTTGGCCTATTACGCTAGCGAATCATATCACTGCGCATGCGTGAAGCGTTAGCCCCGCACAACGGAGGCGCTACTATGTTTACTGCCGAGCACGCGCTAGCGCATGATATGGATATCTAATAGCCAATCACGCGCCCAGGGATAAGTCCTGTCACGCGCAAGAGATTGTGGAGGTATATGTTTTCACGTTATTCAGCTTCTAGTGAAATTTTGGATTCTTACCCTAGCAGCTAATGTGTTAATGCTTACTGTGGATACAAGGTACCAGGGTAAAAACAATCTGATGTGTGCACCACACAACTTCCTTGTACGGAATATTAAATTATACGCATTTTTTCTTGCATTTCATTTAAACTTATTGGATTGAATTAAATCTACTTCGTCTATAGCGCATAAACCACAATAGAATAAATGCACTCTTTAAAATTCACTATATTTATTTACCATAGCGACACTCTGGCGCTACCTGATTCAGAACGTTAAAGAAGGGTTCGGCCAGAAATATTAGACCTATGTTCTGCTAGAATGTTACAGGAACATCTATAGAACAAAATACTATGCAAAAGTGTCAGTTACCAAGCTTTGACGTTCTGCTGTCCGGTATTGAACTGTGACCTTCTGATGTGATTCAGAAGTTGCGGGAGTATTCATAGAACATTGTGTTAACATAATATGTCGACTAATTATCTCCTGTTACCAAGGATTTAGCTTTGAAAACATTAGAAATAATACGTACCTTTTTTTGGATATTTATTTGCTGTCTTCTTTCCGCGTAGAAGTAGGTTCACTTAACAGCGTTATATTTCGTTCATATTATAACTCACAATGCACAAAATTTATATCATTTGAAGAATTATCTAATCGTTGCCACATGTTCTATTCAAATACTATAATAAAGCTAGAATGATGTATAAAAGAAATTAAGCAAACAAAACAAAAAAGGAACAGTTTTTCACAGACGATTGAGTATTTCTCATTCAATTAATTCAGTTCTCACTTCGCGAGAAGGCAAAAATACATAAAAACTCAAAATATATTAAAAATTACGAAGTAAATCTTAAACACTTATTTCTTCGAAAAAATTCCAGAAAGGATTAAGCATAATTTAATTGACAATAATAAATGAAGGCGTTATTTTTGTTCTTGCAAAGCTAAGTTTCTCTAGATTGGCAACAAATCCACTAGTTTGCTGTTTCAAATGTAAACAATCAATGGCCGCCATGAAAATAAAGGCTTAGCGGCACTTAAACAACATTAAAATTGTTGATAATTCTAAAAATATTGCATACAGATTTACTAAAGGCATAAAAACCTTAACCGGAAGATAAAAACAACATAATTCAATCATTTTTAAAGCAAAAAATGTACAACTTACAAGCATATAAGAGTAAAGAAACTGAGATCACTGAGCCGGTTAACAGAGTGGATATATACATACACGCTTTGGTGGCGACCAAAATACGAGGTGCACATCTACATGTCATAGCAGTCCTATATACAAAATTTCAACGTTCTGAGGCTACTTGTTTTTGAATTATGCGAGATACGTACGTACGTTCAGGCGCCACTAAAAATTCTCTTCAGAATTCATTTTAAATCAGTTTTATAATTTTTTTTGGGGAAAAGAGTCTTTTATTCTGTCCTTACGTACAGTTGTCACGCAAAAACATCGTTAAATTGCATTCGATAGGGGTGAAAACGGATATTGTCGTTGAAATGTGATGCCTGAAAATTTTCGCGATTAAAATACTTCTTTTTTACTTCGTACAAGGAAGTAAAAAGGACATAGGACTTTAGGTTTTCAGAATGGATTTATTGGATTATGGTAAATTACACCAGTGCTACCTGTTTAAGGAGAGGGATACTTTCGTGGAGAATCTTCTAATATTTTGATTGTCGCGTCACTCGTATTCGGTTCGGTTTACTTTCAGAACTACGAATGTTCAGCGATTTTACATGGTGCTAATTAAGTTGGTGCGATTTCATCCGAATACCGGTGACTGTAAACATTCTGATCAAGCATTGTGATCCGTATTCTGGTGACAATTCTTTGAGTATTTATGAGGTAAAGGGGGTATTTGAAAAAATTGTTTGTTGATTGCTGAAAGAAAGAAACGAAAATGATTGTTGCATTTATCAGTAGTCGAATCAGAATCTGAAGATGTAATTTTGTTTATAATTATCCTTTCGAAAAATCTCGACTGTTCCTCATCTCTACTATTAGAATTTTTATAGGGCTCGCAGCAGGTTTCTTCTTGTCTGCTATATGATTGATTTACTTAAAAATTACTCTTTAAATTTGCAAAAAATTGGAGCAACAATTTTAACACACAAGATTTTCAACCATTTGTCACTACAGAAAAAGTATTTGGAAAAGAAATAATTTTCGAATCTCACACTTTTTCTTAGATACTTTGTCCTTGAGGAAAGATTTTAAATTGAGTGCATGTTCAAAAATGTTTTCGTTCTAGCCGTTCTAAACTCCTAGAATCGGAAACAACTGACACATAGTATAGCAGCGCTCGTGGTCTAAAGGAGATTTTCTTACAAATTCGGGTAGCAGTCAACGCGTTAAGTAAAACTGGCTCGTATTTAATGTTTAATGGCATTTAGCGACGCGCGAAGGAATGAAAAACTTTTTCGAGATAACGCATTCATATTTGAATGGGAGGTTTCTAGTTGAAAACAGTTGCGTTCATTGATCTGTTATGCGTACGAACCCGCAATATTTTATGCCTGAGGAAAATTAAGCTGGGACTCTGTTTCGCGTAGGAGAGGAACCCATCTTTTGCACTTCTGGGAGGTATATGTCGCTTGAAAAAGTTTCTTATTGTGTTGCACATTGATAGGTCTGATAAAGGTTTAAGTTGCACATGTTGAAAACTACGAAAATATTCCTAACTTTGTAGAGACAATAGATATATTTTTAGAAGCAGGCAAGATGAAAAATGAGCAAACGCCTTCGCCGGTAATCGAACCACGGACCTCTGTAATACCAGCCCAGTGTGCAGAAGCACTACACCACGAAGGCACGCTAGGAAGGGGGGAAATACCTTATATACTCCCCCTTTTAAAGGGCGACTGGAGTTTTTAGGGGACCCAATCGCCAAATCCTGGGCGGAGAGAAATCATCATCCACCACCCTTTTTATTTCGGGCGCCACTGTAGAGACATTAGGATTTTTCGGAGTAGGCATGATGAAAAATATGCAACACCTTCGCCGGGAATCGAACCGCGGACCTCTGAAATACCGGCTCAGTGTGCTGACCACTACACCACGAAGGCACGCCAAGAAGATGGAAGAAATACCTTATAACCTATTCATTGGGTATGAGCAGTCACTGGATATGAATCTCTATCGAATTATCAATGTTCAACAGTTTTATTTACTTGGGCACTGATGGGAACTTTTTTAAAATAAGGTGTACAATTTTATGAAAATCATTACAACTGGCTGAGGGAAATTTTGGATTCATATAAAAAATTAATTAGTAAATTATTTTGCTTTAAATCGTTAAAAACAAAAAATTCTATTTATACAGAACACGTAAAATATGAACGTACATGTTTTGTGTTCAAAACGTGAAATAAAATGCTATAAAAATGACAAAGAAGTAATAAAACATTTATAAAACAAGAAAATTAAGTAGTATCATAAGCAATTACACAATACCTGTTTATAAACATTAAAAAAACATAAAACAGACAAAAATGTAACAATATCTTTAAAATATCACTCTAGATATTACAAAATGTGATCTATAAATGCATAAACCAAATAGCATAAGAACTGCCCTAAATATTATTCAAACAAATATTTATGTAATACATTACAACTTTCTCAACATCAGAGTATAAACATTCTGTCAGGACGTACATTACATGAAAATGTATAAAATACTAACAAAGAAATAAAGCATCAATGAATTCATTAACAGTTGTTTTCTAATTATTTGTGATCAAAGTATTTTTTTCAGTTCACAAAGAATTCAATCTAATTTTGAGTTAAAATATTTCACTAGCCACCTAATAAATATGTGATATTAATCTTAAAATGGCACGTTTCTCATTTTTCACTATTAACAGCTTGCATAATTTTATATTCTATCAGTTCATGACAGTCGGGAATTTAGAAATTATGTAAATGTGTAGAATATAAAATTTTAGTTAAAGTTTGTTATCCAAATGAAACGGTAACAACGGTTTTCACAAAAAACGAATTAATAGAAATCTATGCTTGATTTTTTTGCCACTGCAGAAACCTATATATAAATGTTCATAGTGATTCTAAAATGCTATAGCCGTGGTTGTCAACTTTTTTTTGCCCCAATCATTCCTTTTACCATTGCTAGATGATCATTCATTCCTCCTCTCCTACTCCAAACTCGAGAAATACATATACAGATAATTTTTTAAAGTGTCCCATAAATTACACAAAAAGGGATAGAATCTATTAAAAAATAACAAAACTTGAATAAAAGTAGCTTTTTATATTTATAAACCAAAACTAAATAATTATCAAGTTAATAAAAGGAACTCATTCCACTCCCTCGAAACCAAGAAATTCTTCCCTGGTTGTTCCCTTATAAGTGTTGTTCTTATGATAAGACATGACTATTATTGTAAATTTTATGGTGTATAACAAAAACAGCCATTTTTGTTTGGTTTTGTTATCTCTATAATAAAATTTGAGGAAGATTAATAGAAATTAAAATGGCAAGCCATTTAGACAAACGTTCTGCAATTTAAAGAAATTTTTTAAGATAAATTAAAGAATTTTACATAAGTGATAAATGCAAGGATTTCAAATTCATTAGGCAATGTACATATTTTATGATAATTTTTATGATAACAACTTTGAAACAATTGATGACAGCAACAAGGATACAATCGTGGGTAGATTATGAACCTATGATTTATTCTCTGCGTGTATCAGATGCACATGCCGAGATCACATATAATATGTAAAATAGAAACACAAATCAAGAAACAGTATTTCAGCACTTAGTCAAGATAAAGTTTTTCGAAAATTATACGGAACCCATGTGCTTCAGAATTGAATTGTAACTTTGTGTATACAATCAGGTGACTTACCACCCCTTTTTAATCTTAAGTAACTACAAATTCATAAGGTTTAAAACAAATCTTTTTAATTAGAACTTCGACTTAAAAACTACGCAGTTCTTGTATCGCAAAATAAGTCACCTCTTGTTGTCGGATTTAACAAAACAGAAGAATCAAAATAAAAATTAAAACAGTTAAAGTATGCAATTCACATTTACTTTCACATTCAAAGTGCTTTAACTCGAGGTCTTGTTTGCTCATGTGATCATGAGCAAACAAGGCTGGCAAAATGTTAATGCCGACCCAACTAATTTCAGAGTGTGCGTAAAGAGTATGGAGAACGTCAGCGGTCGCTGCAAAAGGCTCTGCTTTAACTTCAAGAACTTTGTTCTTATATACTTTAACTATATTTGCATCCTGGTGGGAGCCCACAAAAGTAGAAGCGATAATAAAGATAAAAATAAAAAAGATAATCGATTAATAAACATAAAAACTTACAAAGAGCACCCAAAAGAATGAAAAATTAACTTGTGTCGGAAAAGAAAATGCTTTTGTTTGCTTTCTGTTAATACAAGAAGACCAGTAAGTGAATTTAATAAAACACGAGATATAATTTGCGCTAAAAATGCTTTACAGAACATAGCTATTTTTTTTTCCGTTCACTTATGGTATCACCTTATTAAATTATTATTTAAAATCGAAAATATTTAAATATTCCTGCTTGTAACCATTGATAATTTATTTCATTTTATCTGTATGCTCAAGAGTAATAAAATTTACGCTTCTGTCTATACAATTTTTTAACTTCAAATAGTATAATTTTTTAAAGTATTTTAAAACAACTGTTAATAGATTCTGAAAGACCGTACTATTTTCTTCATTTATTCTTTTAAGTTCAGTATAATTAAATTTGAATATTTTTATATTTGGGTTGAAAACAAATACGTCTAAATATTTATTATTTATTCTGTAAAAATTAACTCTTGTATGTAATTGAACCTAAGAAATTAAATGCATTAATGTAAATAATGATTTTGTTTACATTTAAAATAATGCAGTTTACACGTTTAATAATTTGTACCGCTTTTGGTTTTAAAGCGAAGAATTTACTTGGTAGTATAAGAAATTAAAATGCAGTACAGATTAATGATTTTACAACCATAACGTTTTGTTTTCATGCAACACTGAAGTCTTATTTACCAGATTTGCATATAAATAAGATTGGTTAATTATTTTTACAAATCGTGTTTAACTAACAATAATTGCATTTTAAATAAAATTACACATCCAACATTATGCATCTATGATACTTTTTCTATGAAACAAACATGAACACACGTACAATAAACACATATAGGGTATTTTGCTGCTTATTTGATAGGTATTAAAACAACGCTATAATATGTATGAATTTCTAATGTTTTAACCTTGGCTATAGTATTTCATTTCATGAAAGAAAACATCCGATTGAAACTATGCTCTTGGAGATAAAATAATGGCTGATAAAATGGAGTTTGATTTTAGTCATAATAAAGAAGACAAACTTTGAAACATCACTGTCATCAATTCTTCTTGGTCCTCTTCCATATCCTTTTCATCTAACAGAGCCGAATAATGGTGCTCCATCAGATCAGAAGCAGAATACATATTTTAGATCACGATGGGAAAACTGTTACACTGTTTCTCCGGTTTTATTTCATGATAGCAGTAACAATCCTGCTATCATTTTTATTGCGCAGTGTCGTAAACATGTCCTTTGTTTTTCTTTTTCATCGAAGATGGCTTGGAAGGAAGTGGTCTGTCTTTCATATTCTAAAAAAAAAAAAAAAAATAAGGAAAGAAAGAATAAATAACAAAGATGTGTTAATATTTAAAGTAAACCCACAAATTACATTATATTGAAATAATTTAAAATTTAATGTAACATAAACTCATCATTTTCAGAAAATGTATTAGGGGGAAAATATGTATTAGACTTCAGGAGAAAAATATGTAATATTTATATATTAACTGATAATTGTGATTTCCGCAACCTGAAACATGACAATAATCATTAATAGTTTCTAAGTAGATAATTTACCAAAAAGTATTTCTTTTAACTGTATATTTAATCTTACTTTTATGTTGTGTGTCTCACAATGCAAGATAGTCTGAAAAAGTAAAGTAATAAATAATATCTACCCAACGTTATTGCGGTAATTTCTAAAATAAAGAGACAGTATAACATATAACAAAACACAATTACATTACATGAAAATCTCCAATGGAAATACAAATATTTTTCTTATTACTCCTGGTTGCTAGGAAAATTTCACATATTTTACTCTACATTACAATGATTTTAAACGTATCATTCCATCACGCGACGTCAGTTTTTAACTCTTGCCATTTGCGACTGGAATGATGCTATTCCCAACCTATTCTCTTTCCTTTTGAATTTCATTTCAGTCTTATCGGATTTTTGAAAGGACGACAAAATAGAATCACAATCTTTGGAGACTTTCTTGAGTTATCATTATCTGGATACGGCGATTTTGATGGCCAGTCGAAGAAGAAACTTCTCTAGAAACAGGCTCCACTGGAAAGTCTTGACTGCGAATCTCTAAAGGAAAAATTCTTTCAATAGGAAGAATCAAATTTCATAGCTATTACCGTCTTTACCTGGAACTAATTCAATAATTCTGCTGGTCAGCCTAAGCGCCTTTTGAAATCCACTAGGAAAATGTCGCCAACCTCAACATTCCTTTCTAAAGCGTAATTTCAAATCTTCGATTAACTTAGCATGGTACTTAATACTTTTCCGTAAATTGTTAGCATCAACCTCATCGACGTTTCCAATTTTTTAATTCGATCTGTCGATTAAGAACGTGGCTGTAGTTTATGCAATCTTCTGATAAATATGTGAAAGGTCGAGAATTTATAACGCTTTCACAATCACATATTTATTGTTACTAACTCTTTATTATCACAGTGTGAGGCAAGCCTCCACATTTATTCTGTTCACTGTTCATTTATTCTGTTTATTCATTTATTCTGTTCACGCTCAATGACAGAGCAAAATTGACGGCTGCAACTGGTTTCTCCTCCTTCTGCTGCTGGGCTCCAAAGGTGTAGGACGGTCTTCTGGCTGTTATCACCCCGGATGATGCGTGTGCCATTTTTGTTCTTTTTCGTTCCTTTTTGACTGCCATCTCCATACTGTATGTAGAGCAATGTATTCCTTCTAATAAAGAAATTGGTACTGAAGATTCAAGTAATATAATCTAGATGCTAACTACTGCCGTAAATTAACGATGTTCTACAATTTAATAAATCCTCGAAAGGACTTCATGTGCACGTGCTCCACTTTCCGAATAATATGAGTATTCGCCTTGTGCTTCTTCAAAATATATTGGAATAAGCAGTCAACTCAATTTCCGCCGTTATAAAATTTGATTTTTTTTATCATGAAACTTTGCTTGACGTTGATGGAATGAGATATACTTGGATTGGGATATTACGCATTTCTCGTACGAAAGGTTAGGATTCAAAATGGTAGGACTGATACTTTCGGTCACTATACGATCATGACTGATAATCTTCTGCCTGGTGATATTTACTTAATTTATGCTGGTACTGATTCAAAATTTAATGATGTCAAGATATCATAAATATTACTTAATTTACATTATTTGAATTTTCAACCTTTGGGGGTAAGTTACTTTAATTTCATATTCCTTTAAGATCACACACCTCATTTTTTCTTACGTACAGCTTTTTCTAAAGATCATCTAAGGAGCCTCTTTAACACAATCCTAATAAGTCTCTCCCACCAACCTCTCCACCAGGCTGCCGTGGGAGGAAGAAAATAAAAAATTATGCTTTGAACCTAAGCTAATCGTTTTATTTTCCCCTAGTTTATTTCTTAATTAATAATAGATTAAAATAGATTAATCTATTATTATTTAATGATAGATTAATAAGAAAGATAATCGTAAGTACCTCTAAAATTTAGATTGTATAGATAATTCTAAGTACCTCTAAAACTTGTAACATTGTCACAATACGCAATTCTACGTCATCCTCGTCTCGCTATAGCGTCTAAATGAAAGCAGGAGTGTTTCTGTCGACATAGATTAAATTACATCTAAGTATAAAACTCTGCATAGGCCACATGTAAGCAAAACAATCCAAACTTTACCACTGTGCTTTGCATCGAAGAGTTCTGCTAAATTTCTTCCCTCAATCTCAAACACAAATGCATTTTCAACTCTATCTGCAGGCAGTGCGGCTGGATATGCTGTTAATAACTGAGACTTAAATCTTTGACACTTGATACAATATTTCAAAACATTTTGAATTGCTTTTCTACCTCTAAGAGTCCAATAATTTTCGCATAGGATATTAAGTAACATTTGTACTCCTGCGACCTTGACAGTTCTCACGATAAAAATGCTCCATAATTTTTCGTGTAAATACAGATTTCTAAGGAAATAAGATTGGTGATATAAACTTTGGTTTATCAATTCTTTCCTTTATACGAGTTTTTACAAAAATAATTTCTTCTTCATCTTTGAATGTATGTATGTATATGTGAAATTTCTCATTCAAGAGGAATACAATTCTTCCACATTCCTCGTATTATTATAACCTTAGCATCCTTAATATCTTGCAACACTAAATCCCCCTTTTTTTCTGTTCTTATGATCTGATTTGACAAAATCTCGATATCCAAGCTACTAACATCAAGATCGAATGAAAATTGCGTAGCATGGCAACTGATTTTTTGATTAATTTATTTGACAAAGCTTGACTTTTCTCCTTTCAGAAGCAATTTCAAGGGTTTCATTACTTATTATTTCAGCCATGAACCAACAATCAGACGATTCTTTCAGTGAACACGGTCCTTCCCCCAGTGAAAATCAAATAAATGTTTAGGAGAATATCGACGAAAAATCAGATCAGGGGAAATCATTTTTTTTCCTGGCACATGATTCCTTTACTATCAGGAAATAGAGTGTGTACTTTTTTCACCCTATTTGAAACAAAGACTGCCATTTTACGTCAGAGATGCTAAGTGCTTGTTGGACAGAATGTGCCAACCTGGTCGCAAGAAGGACAATCAGGACAAAGTTTGCCGATTGTAGCTTTTAGTTAAGCTATCTTCGCCATTCAAACGTCAGTCTGTTTAGAATTCCAAGATAGCCCCTTACAAAATAAATACTTACAAACACAATAAATATGTGGCTACAAATTGGATAAAACAAAAATAAACAATAAAGTTATGTGCTATTTTTTAATAGAATTTTTGGTAACACATTGTCTTCGTAATTTGAGTTCCTCTTTGTAATTTGTATTTGTTTATTTGGTACACAAAATGCTTGCA
Source organism: Stegodyphus dumicola (assembly GCF_044657685.1). Taxonomy (NCBI): domain Eukaryota; kingdom Metazoa; phylum Arthropoda; class Arachnida; order Araneae; family Eresidae; genus Stegodyphus; species Stegodyphus dumicola. The sequence goes on along the minus strand of NC_140773.1, from coordinate 211,431,968 downwards.
TAAAATCAGTAAATAATACTCTAAAAATACAATAACCAAAACACGGTCAAATAAATACAAATATTTCAAAAAATTTAAAACATTCCTTTCTTAAAAAACTGCACGTCTCGGGTTAGTGCAGCCCCCAAAACCAAGGGCAATCAAACATCATTACCATAGCAAAGTGTCTTTATTATACCATAACATCATTACTATAGCAAAGTGTCTTTACCATACTATAACATCATTACCAATAGATATTACCATACATAGCATCATTACCAATAGTTATTACCATATCATAACATCATTACCAGATTCTATTGTAAAAAATTTTATCTGAAAATCTATTTTAATCGCCAATAGACGGCGTAAATATTTCGTAATGCAAGTTTCTGTTCTTGTATCTGGCAACACCAGTTGAATGCATATTCGAAGGGAATAAACTCTGAATGTTGAAACTTGATATGGATGATGTTTGCCTTTTAATTATGCATTAGTTTGGACATGTATCGTCTAGATGTAAAATAAACTTGTGAGTTGTGTAATAATTGAAATCATAATAAATTATTTTGTAAGAATATCGTTCCTGAATCTGAATCACTTTCAGGTATTAAACAGGATGTAGTTGCAACATTAAATTCTAAGCAGAATGTTAGTTACTCCCGTTACTATTATAAAAAAAACATTAAACTCTATGTTTGTTTATTAAACTGGAAACTTGTACTGTTTCCGCTCCAGATTAAGATAATACTAGAAGTCAGTAAAAATTCTAATCGATGACGAGTCACTAAAGTCATTTATTAGTTCTTATTTAGCTAAAGAACTAAAATTAAAGAGTTTAAGGAAATAAAGTTTATATATTTATTCTAAATTAAAAGTGTATTAAGGGTAGGCTAATGGAATCAGTTTACCTTCAAAAGTATTCATAACTCTAATGATTCAATTACAACTGAAATTGTGGTTACAGACACTATTTCTTGAGCAATCATAAAAATTCCCTCGAAAAATATTTTGAAAGTGTTAAAAGCAGAAAATTTAAAATTAGCCGATAATAGTGAACCAGCTGAAATAAAAATATTGCTGGTATCTGATTCATGTTAGGAAGTGCAAAATACGCGAAAAGAAAGAGTAAGTAAAAAACTATTTGCGGTTTTCTTCTATATGTGGTTGGTCTTTGGTCGAATCTTTTGAAGGTGGTTAGGCTGTTGCTTCTATGTTTACAATTGATGCGTCTCATTGTCTGAAGGAAAATGATAACTCAATCAATCTCTTTTTGCGAAGGTATTGGACTTCAGAACACATGGGCTTGGAAAAGAATGAAAATCATGATGATAAATCAATTATTGAGAAATTTGAAAATGAATTGCGTTTCAGTAATATGTAACTTGTTTTTTACGGAAATCAAATCAGGAAATTTTAGGTTATAATTTAGAAAATGCCAAACGACATCTAATGTCTTTAGCTAATAAACTAAAAAATAAGAGATGTCTTAGGGAGAATAATGACTGCATAATAGATGATCAGTTAAAAGATGAAATAACTGAAGAGTACGAAATTGAAAGTCTTGGTCTGTAATAAAATATATTACATGCCAATTCGCGAGCGGTAAGAAAACATGCATCAAAAACTAAGGTTCGTATCATGTTTGACGCATCTTTGAAATGTAACAATGAGACATTTCCGAATTATTGTTTGATGGCCTGCTCCAAATTTGAATCCTTCAGTTTTAAATTTAATATTGCGTTTCAGACAACACAAATATGTATTTTCGGCCGATATTGAAAAGGCCTTTCTCGAGATCGGAATTTCAGAAACTGCTAGAGATGTGTTACACTTTTCATACTTTAATAATGATTACCATTTGAAACATTATAGAATGACTCGCGTTGCTTCCGGTGTGTCATGTAGCCCTTTCATTTTCGCGTGTACTATAAAAAAAGATTAAAAAGAAAATAACGATATAAAATAACATTAAAGAAAGTAACGACAGCGGAAATGTATATTTTCGAGATGTAGAAAGGTTCGAATTACGTCGTTGATGTTTCCTATGGAGCAGATTCAGTAGAATAGGCTTTTAAGTTAACTGTTGGAGTTCATAGACACCGAAATGAATTCGGGCCAATTTAGTACAAATGCAAAAGAAATAAAACTATGGGATGATAGTGAGATAATTAAGTCAAGAAATGAACGAAATAATTCCTTAAATTGTGTAAGAGCTGAACTGGTGTACAAATAGAGACATAATTTCATTGAACGTAGATAATTTGTGTGAAACATGAAATAGTTGTAGGAGCATTACAAAAAGAAATATATTAAAGGTAACTGCTAATATTTTCGATTCAATAGATTTCCTGACAATTATAAGCAAAATTATAAATTTATTTGAACTATAAGCAAAACTGATAATGCAGAACATTTGGTAGTTGGGTTTAGAATTTTTTGACGAGGTTCCAACTGAACGTAAACGATTGTGGTTCGAGTGGTGCAGTACAACTGAAAAGTTAAAGAAATCTGAAATTTTTCGCGAACATTTCTCCAGTAAATTTAATCAAATTAAAGGTACCGAATTGTATTTATTCCACAATGCATCTATTAAAACATACAGTGCAATCGCATGTTTCATACCGATTGAGAACGGGGAATCTGCGTTAAGACAAAATCTGGAATTGCACCAATAAAACAAACTTACACTGCCAAGGCTAAGTCTAGGAGCATTAATATCGGCAAGACTTGCTAAAAAATTTAAAAGAATTATTTTCATTTCATGAAGAAAATATCTATTTGTATAATTACATCGTGATAGTGATACACTGGATCCATAATGCTCCTGAACGTTGGAAAATATTCGTAAAAAATCGAGTATTGGAAATATAATCATTAATTTGCCCAAGTATCTGGATAGATGTTATGAAGAAAAGTTTCGACACCAAGGTTAAATAGCTTTACTTCAAGGTACCAGGTTATATCTGAAATTCCTATATGTTAAATGTTAAATATGAAACTACTTGCCGTGAAAAGGTTTCTACTTCCTCTTAGGGAGGAAAACTAAACTCTTAAGAATTTGCCAACTAACAAAATTTTAGTGATCGTATAGTGAAACGTGTACAGCATTTTTGCGTTGTGAAAAAAAATGCATCCCTGGACCGCGCCGTGAGAGGATCGAAAACATAAGAAAAACATATACAAGAAATATAGGAAAAACATATTAAATATATAAAGAAAACATACTGTAAGAGGTTCCAAATTAAATATCAGTTTATTCAATTACATCACAATAAGAAAAATCTCAACCTCATCTGAGAGTCTGTTCATTAAATTCATAAAAAAAAAAAACTTAAGGTTTGTCTGGTAATTTAAAAGAAAGGAAAGGGAAACAATTTAAGGCATGAGAGTTAAATTTTAGATTCGACGTTGTTTTTTACTGCTAAGGACGTTTTTGAAAAGCTTGCCTAAAGTTCAAACATACCAAAAAAAAAAAAAATAAAATAAAACTTATCTTGAGGGGACATCTTGAAGCGGAGGACTCGTATCCTAATAAGAGTTGACGTCGACCGGGCTCATCGTTACACTGGTACGTTATTTTTTTCACTGTAGAACAGAAACAGGAGCACTGCTGCCCAGGACGGCTATCCGCTTGGTCCTGAAAGTCCTATGTCAACACGCAGGTAACTCGTTCAAATTTCGCCTCTTTACCAGCACGCCGCAAGGAAGAGGGTTTTCAACTTCAGGCCAGAAACGTTTTTTTTTTCTAGGCAATTACGGCTCGCCTGTTCTTACTCATCCCAAGAGCAAGCTTCACGAGTCTCGTCCCAAGTAAGTTCCACCCGCCAGTCAGTAAGAGAGTCCTCTTAACCAAAACGCGGCCGGGGAGCATATTTGCCGCTCCCCGCCGGAAAACATCTCTCGTAGTCAATTACATTTATCTCCTTCAAGCCAGTTTTCAAGAGCAACGTCCACACGTCCAGCAAGCCCGAAAGTCAGCGAGTCCAAGAGTAAGTGAGTCTCGCCTCTTAACCAAACGCGGCCGGGGAGCATATTTGCCGCTCCCCGCCGGAAAACATCTCTCTTCGTAATTACATTTTGTCCAGCAAGCCCGTAAGTCCAGCAAGCCCGAAAATCAGCGAGTCAGTCCGAGAGTGAGTCAAAAAGTGAATCCAACTCGAATTTCCTTCGTCTCCTTCACCAACGCGGGCTCCCACTATGGCTTCATTTATCGCCCCCTTAATTATGGCAAAATTTTCGCTTTCAACTCCAGAATGCGGAAATAAGGGTGATCGCGCATGCGCGCCCTTCTTCACTTAGCCAACAACCGGACCCTCAATCGCCAAAAACCTGAATGACTTACATTGAAAGACAAGTAGCAACCTTTGACCTTTCTGTCACGTACTTTCCTCTCTTAAGGTCAACTAACAATGAAAATTCTTTCTCGAACATTCTAAAGGACAAAGCGCGCGAAATCATGACTTGGCAACAATTGCCTCCCTTTCCCTGCTTCTTTCACAATGAATAAAAGTTTGTACAAGATTTGCAAATAGAGGAAAATGAATAATATTCTTTTAAACTAAATACTATTTCCAGAAGCATCTGTTTTTCCCCAAAATTAAAGCCTAAAAATAAATAATTCATAATCAAATAAAAATTAAGATTTCCATAAATCATAAAATCATTCACATAGTTTTTACAACGCTATCAGATAATTTCTCTACATAACATAGATTATAGTGAAAAATCCAATCCAGCCGACATTTTGACTCGAGGGTGATCAGCTGAATATTTGTTGTCTTCAAAATTATGGCTCTGGATCAACCTGGTTAGCTAAATTGGTGAGTACTTAGTTTAGTAAATCTATTGCAACAACGGAATTTTCTGATGTTGAATTACAGGAGAAAAGTGTGTAAATAATATCGCAATACTACTTTTTATTGAAAAAAAAAAGTCTAACCCTCTTTTTGGATCTTGGGCAGTATAATAAATTAATTACGGCTATTAGTGTGACTGGAGGGATTCACAACTTAAGAAATAAAACTGACAAGAAAACAGTAGTCTTGATCTCAGGAAAATTGCATTTCATAAAAGAAGTTTAACATGAACATTTTCCTGATTAAATTTAATAGTTTAAAAATCTGAACAACTGATTTTCAAAAACTCTAAAATTTATGAAGTGAATTATTTTCGAAGTGATGAAGGACTATTGGTAGTAGGAACACTATAAAAATAGGCTTTAAGTTTTCACAAACAGCATCCCTATAATTATTATTTCAAAAACTCAATTTGCAGATCTTCTGATGCGTGATGCACATGAACGAGTTTTTTATATAGGTGTAGCTAATACTGTAATGTTTTTCCGTGAAAAATACTGGATAATTAGATCCAGACAGAATGTGAAAGGGTTATAAGAAATTGTGTTTTGTGTTAATCTTGAAGATTTTCATTCCTAACGGTAATCTTGATTGTTCTGAACATCTGTTTAGGTGGGTCTAAAGTGTAAGAAATTTTATTTGAAAATCTATTTTAATCAGCCATAGTAAATGCTTTAATCGCCATGCTTCGAGATGTTTTTTTTTTTTTTTGTGGATCTGGCAATGTGTGATCGAACAGAATAAACATCGAAGCTTGAAACCTGATGTGGATGTTCTGTGCTTTTCATTTGTGTACTAGTTTGGATTTAAAATGATATTTCTTAAAACTTGATTGCATGATGTTTTATATAATAACGTAAAATAGTACTACGTAAATAAAAACAATAATATGATATTAAAAAAAAAAGAAAAAATTTGAAAGGACATCTGAATTAAATCTGAATCTTAACATAGCACTAGATGCTTTGTTATGGTTTTTTTATGCTCTCGTTGAGCTCGCAGGTATCTGCTTTTCCACTCGCTCTTGTTGACACAATTTTTTTTTTTGTCTTTTAATTTTAATATTATACATCTTTCTCTTCGCCCTCACGCCACATAAAATTCAACAACAACATCACAAAAATTTTTAAAAACAGCATTATCTTCAGAAATTCTTATGAAACTGTTTTTTTTTTTTTTTTTTTTTTTTTTTTAAATACAGAAGGGCTATTATTCTTGAATCTCACGTTTGTGTCGAATCCCTTTTGTTGTGCGTTTCACTTTTTAATTAACTAGGCGTTGGCGTGGCACCCCTCTGAAGTAGTTACTGTAAAAAAAGAAAAATATATATGATGCTTCTAATTAATCTAATTAATGTCATTTCACAGGTCCAGTTGGCTATTAATAAAAGAAATAAAGAACTGCGTTTTTTGGTTTTAAATCGCTTAGTTTGCAGCAGAATAAAAAGTAGATTAAATTTAAAAGAAAAATTAACTATCTTCTTACCAAACGGCAACAAACTGGAGCAAAGTTAAAAATATTTTATTTGAGTTATCATTAGAATTTCCGATAAGGTGTTAAATATTGCCATACTTTTTTTAATATTCGCTATATTATTTCTTTTAAAAATAATACATGGCGATGACATTTGGTAGAATTAGTGTTGCCGTACATTTTTTTTTTTTGTATTCGTTGTATTATTTCTTTAAAAAAATATTCAGAGGTAATAATCCGGCAAAATCCTTTTATTTGCGGGTTTTTTGTATTAGTTATATTAGTTTTTTTGTATTATTTATTTAAAAATAATATATAGTGATATCATTTGGTGGCAACATTTCAAAATAATACGGATATGGACACAAAACTGAGATTTGAGACTAATAGCACCTATGGTGCTAATTGTAATAAATAAATAAAAAACAAATAATAAAAAAATCACCAAAAAGTGTACTTAAATAAATACAAATATTGAACATACATTTATAACAATATTTTACGTTATTAGTTTTACAAAATGTTCGAAATTTAACTTCACACTCATAATATCATCATATTCAAAATCATTCATTCATAGGTAACAAAATGGGTGGCAAAAAATAGTAGAAGGAATTCTGCTGTAATCATACTGTAATCAGCAGTTTGAAAATTCAATTAGAATTTGGATTTAGTAGAAAAATATTAATTAGCACGAATGTTATTCAAAAACTTATATTGAAGCTATTTCTGATAAACGAAAAGACTTAAAATTTATTTAAAAAATATGTCTTACTCCATGCATAAAGGCTTTCATTTCTTGCGTTGCTTCATCAGTAAGTTCATTCGCTGGTATGGTGGCATATGAAGAAGTTAGAGTGCCTGGTTCAGCTGGAAGCCGTGTCTTGTCGATATCGATGTACCGCTGAGTGGAACCCGTATAAGGAAATGGTTTACCGCCTTGAAAAGCTGAGGAAAGGAACTAAATTTTTAAATCTTAAATTAGTATCTTTTTTTTTTTAAATGTGGACAATAAATGTGCTATCTATTCGGAAAAAACCTAAAGGAATTTTATGTTTCTTCTAAACGTTGCGCACTGTTATCAGAGACCACAAAAGAGTTGAAAACCTATTTTGATTACAGACACTAAATGTCAATAACAAAAACATGTTTTTGTCTCATAACAGGTATTAAATTATAAACTCAAAATATATATTTTATCAAATATAGATATATCTTGACAGCGATATGCAGATTAGCACAATCATTTCACATAACAGGGAAAGTTCAAATGATTATGGCTATAATTAGAGTATGTTTCTTCGTATTGTTCCCTTTTAAAAACAATTTCACGAATGCAGTAAGATTTAAGGAAGCTATAGCGGCATCGTATTATTACTGCCACGACAGCTGGTACAATATTAAAATTTTTCTTCAAGTATAGAAAATTTTAATTAAAGAGAATGAGCAAATAATTTGATAATTTAATTTTCAAAGCACTTGTATGTAAACTAACAAATATAAGGATATATTTCTAATGAAATTGAAATGAATTTAACTAAAGTGTAATTCCTATAAAAAATGGGCCAGAATTGTATAAGACGTACGTTTAGAAGGATCACTATATATATAAAACCTACAAAAATTAATAAACTTATATCTTTCCGAAAGTTTTGAGAATCCTGTATATAAAACCACCTGAAGCATAAGTTACCTTGAGTTTCCTGCAGGTGAGACATTCGATGGTGTCATATACATAGAAAGATTTATTACAAGCTGCCACTTGTCGAGAAGACTATTTTATGTCTATCTAGCTGTCACATATTGCCGAAACACTGTGGAGCTCAACTGAGCATTATCGTGACTAAGTGAACAGCGAATGTCTGAAGCGTTTTATGCGGTGCTTTTATGAGATCTTCTCCTTCCGAAGCCACAATTTATAAGTAGTCCATTGAAGGAGGGATCATAGATTTTGCAAATTAAAGATCACTATGGAGACTGGCCATTCCTTAAATCGATTTAAACACCGTACTTAAGGAAAAGACGTTAAAAGTAGGCAATTAAGTAATTCATGCTTATATTCAAAATACTCTAAATATTAGATCGGTAACCGTTAGAAATAGTTTTCATGAAAAATTTGGTGTTAGGAAGCTTTGGTAACCGTTAGAAATAGCTTTCATAAAAATTTGGTGTCAGGAGCAATTTCCTTATTGCTTTACAACCCAACAAAACAAGCTTGAGCTGTTGTTGTTTCTTTTCCATGTATTTCACGGAAGAAAGAGCGCCAGAGACTTAAGGAGGTTGGACTTCTAGTTCCACCCCAGTTTTGATAGAGAACACTCCGGGGAGGACACCCCTAACACCAAACCACACGAGAGGACTTTCGACTCGCCATATATTTATAGTGTCCCTATGCCTCAAAGACACTCTACATTTACAAAATCCATGCTTTCTCCAAGATTCAGGATTCAAACCTGGACCCTTCGGCACCGTAGTAGGCTTCCCTAACCACTATACCGTCTGGGCGGTATAAATAGGTTTGAGTAAACTAATGAAAAGCAAATGCCTCAAGATTTGATGAAGAACTCTCGAAAGCGATTTTTAATATTTCAACAGGTATGGATAAATCTTGTTTCTATCAATATGGCTTCGGTTTTTCCTTATGAAGATCGATCCATAGAAAAGTGACGCGTTGTAAAGAAAATGGCATGCAAGAAAGAAAAGAATATATTAAAAGTGTGATGCAATAGGATCAATGAATGGGGACTGCCAAATGGTTGATCATAAATTGCTTATTTAATGCTGTCGAAACAATAAGAATTTAAAGACCAGAAATTCGATTACGAGGAATCTTATCGCATCGAGACAATGCAGTAAGTAGCTCACGCAGAAGAAAAAAAATAGTTTTGAAAGATTCAAAGACCTAAGAAATTTTTACCACCCTTCTAATAGTCCAGATTTATTTATGAGTGCTTTTATTTCCCAAAGCCAGCGAAAATATTCCTGGACAGAGATTTGACTTATCTGGAAGCGCTCTGCTGGAGTAATTAGCGGACAATGTCCCAAAGAATGGGTGTAGTATTAATAATTGGTTTGAAATGATGATGAGAAGCTGCACTCTGTGTAAGGGAGCATATATTTCAATTTCAAGCAAATGGAGTAAAAATTTCTTTGATATTTATCTGACTCAATACAGCATTCAAGACATTATTCATATGAAAGATTTTTCTTTATATGAAATCTACGATAATGATAATGAGAAAAATATTAATTTCATAGTTTTATGAAATTAAAATTAAAAATTATTCATCAACAACATCAAACATGCTTTGAATAAATGAAAACAAAACACATTTAAACAACGTTCCCACATTATTTTAATGTTCAGAAACATAAAAAAAATGATATTATTAAAGAAGTGATTTTTTTCATATACCTAATCTATAACAGCATAGCTGGCCTTTAGCGTTCAAATTTTTTTCAGTGGTATTGTAACATTCTGCATTAATCTCAGAACAGAACAATATCTTAAAACAAATGGATATTTAAAATATTTCAATTTGTTGCAAATTATCTGTAACTTATTTTCAGAAATGATCTCAATTTTCAAAATATACCATTATCTGTCATTTAATTTTACCATGCAAAAGGAAATACATCAGGTATTAAATTAAGCTAACATATATTGTATTACTTCGTACAATGATAAGACTTATAAAAATGCCACCAAAAAAGAAAATATTTCTGAATTATAATCAGTATTTCTTACCTCTTTCAAGACTGTTTCGAGCTTTGGACTTCCTATAGTAAATAATGACAACGATGGTGACTACAATAAAGGCAAGAATGCAGGCAGCAACAGGAACAATAACTGAAAGATCAACGTATGTTTCCGTGTTGCCGATTACAAAGCCTAGAAGAAGAAATATATTGCATTAATGCATGCTGCTGAAAGTCTGAATAAAAGAAAAATGAGTTTTGGCAACGTGTTTGGAAATTATTTGCAGTGCTATGTTTTACTATCATGCATTTATCACTACACGCGTTGGCCGTTGTTACCACAGGCAAACATCAGTGACTACCCCATATGTCACTGATCATTAACCCATAGGTTACAGGTGAACCTTGATGGTGATGGGTATCCTTTGGTTAAATATTAACTCAAAAATATATCTACATTTGCGGTACCACCTCATACCGTTGACCTACCGGTGACCAATCTTCTTATAAAGATACATTTCCCATTTAATTATTATTACGATTAATCTGTACTGACGCTAACTAGATCTCCTAGAGTGCCGCGAATACTGAAGACATCTGTGATCAAACGCTTGAGTCTTTCGGTTCGGCTTTACCCTAGCAAATTTTCAAAACTTTCGGAATTTTTCTCTTTTTTTATCTTTAATTTTATTTTCAAAACTTTTAATTTAGTTTACTTATTTCGAAATTCATGCGGTATGGCAAATTAGTTGTTCTCAATATTGTTATTTTCCAAAGTATAAGTTCTTCATTTTCAAATTTAACTAATATTAAAACTTAATTGTTTAAGAAACCGAGTAATTTAAGAGTAATACTAGCATTTCATGATAAATTTACTGCATCGTACCACACCGGTAACCTTCAGCCTGCAAATCACTTGTGATCAACGGCTTTAATGGTAATAGATATTTTAGAAATTTAGGAAGATAATTCAGGTTTTAAATGTACTGCGTCGCCCTCTCCCAAGCGACTGTCAACCCGTAAATCGTGAATCAAAAACGGTCTTAACGGTCACCAGTCCTGTGGTTTGATTGCTTTAATATAATGCTTAAAATCTGCTGCCCCGCCCTATCCCGTTAGTTCATATATTATCGTTGGCCGACGGCTTATAACGACGACCCTTAATTAAATTTTACTTTATTTAGCTAATGGACATAAATATTTAGTATGTTTAATCTATAATGCATTTTGACATTTTCTCAATATTTTCCGCTTTGTTTTAATTAAAAAAAAGTGTTTATAATGCCATATAGTATACGTAACCATTAGGGAATAGTTCGTTTTATTTGCATTTACTCAGTTTCTTTGTCAAAAGGAAAAGATCAATTCTGATATTTAATAACTAAAATTTTAGAAGTTCCTTTATGATCCGCTAAAAGAGAACCGTTTCAAGTGAAGAATCGAGTTTGTGAAGTACCAACAAACGAAAAATTATTCAGCTTTAGAATAATTTTTTAAATTTCAGCGAAAGTAACTACTATATTAAATAAAAATTAATCTAACGCATAAATCTAATTTTTGCAAAACATTAATGAAACTTGACACTTAAAAGCTAAGATAAAATTCAAAGGCTATAAATGTGAATCAACTTTAAGGCATTTTTCCCGCCTTCCAGCATGCCTTCGTGGTGTGGTGGTCTGCACGCTGGGCGCGTATTCCAGAGGTTCGTGGTCCGATTCTCGGCGAGAGCGTTGCTCATTTTTAAAATCTCCTGTTTCCAAAAAATACCTAATGTCTCTATATTGGCGCCCGACCTAAAAAAGGGTGTTGGATAATGATTCTCCACAACCAGGATTTGGCGATTGAGCCCCTAAAAACCCCAGTCGCCCTTTAAAAGGGAGAGTATATAAGGTACTTCTCTAGCCTTCCTAGCATGCTTTCGTGGTGTGGTGGTCTGCACGCTGGGCGCGTATCCAGGTTCCGTGGTTCGATTCCCGGCGAAGGCATTGCTCATGTTTCATCTTTCCTGCTTTCAAAGAATACCTAATGTCTCTACATAACATACCTCATTTATTATTAAGCTTTACTCTGTTTCTCCGGTTTCAACCAAACAATTGCTGCTCGGAAGAAAGTCACATTCCTAACACACGAAAATACAATTTGCAAATGATTTTAATTTTAAGTTAGCACAAATGGGGGCAGAAAGCATTTATGAATATTTGATAGTTACAATCACAAATTAGCACTAGAGACTATGATTATTATGATGGCTTGAATCGCAATGGTGTGATTAGAAAGGTGCTGAACGGGCAGTCCGCAACAGGCAGCATATTATTTGGGAGCAACATTTTTCAAGTGAAACGTAATTTTATACGGAATGAAATGAAAACATATTAAAATGAATATTTTGAAGGAAATATTATTATGAAGTCATGGATTATCGAAAAGAAAATGAATGAAGATGAAATATCATGAAGTGAAATACAAACTGAATTGGCGAGAGAAGTGGTTTTTACATTCTACAGAGTGTTCAAAGAAATCGCAACGAGAATTCTGCAGCTTCATTATCTTGCGATGCTTTCTTTGTTTTATCGCAATTTATACTAATAAATAAAACTGTTGTCAACTAATTATGATCATGCTGATATTAATAAGAAAGAGTCCTTCTTGAAAGACAAAAACTTCCAAGGTTTTACTTCTGTTATTGCCAAAGAAAGCAGTAACAGAAATAAAACTTCAAAAGTAGAAACAAAAGCGTGGAAATAAGTCCATTTGAAATTTGCAAGTTGCTCCAATATATAATCTACAAGTATTATAATGCTACCGCGAATTTTCATCACAATTTGTGCTAATTATGAAAGTGATTTTTCTAGATAAAAATCGATTACTCATGTACCTACATATAAATACACTCTCTTTTAAAAATCTTACTGTACTCTCTACAGAAGAGTAAGCAGAGTAAAAAATAGACTTTTAAAGTGTCATCCACGAATTTGCTAAAAGAAACCATATGGAATAGCATTTTAGAATACTTCTTCTTCTTCAATGACCAGACAGCCAAGGATGGACCCTTGCCTTCCTCAAAATCGAATTCCCCTGACCATGGACATCCAATTGGTTATTTTTAAAATTCTTAACTCCGTTTCCAAACAGTCGAGCCACCTAAGTTTAGGTCTCCCTCTTTTTGGGTGCCGAATGGTCTGGCCGGAAAGATCTTTTTAGTTACTCGATTTTCATCCATTCTGCACAGGTGTCCTGCACATTCAATCCTCTGAATCATATATATTTTATTATATTTATTTCTTTAAAGGATTTATAGAGTTCAGAGTTAGTTCTTCTTCTCCAGATATTGTTACATTTTATGCCACCAAAAATACTTCTCAAAATTTTTCTTTCAAAGACAGAAATGATACTTTTAGCTTTTTCTGTTATTGCCCAGGTCTCAGCAAAGTATGTAAGAATGGGTCTGATTAAGCTTCTGTAAATTAAAATCTTCGTTTTTTTGCTAGTGAAGTTAGACTTCAATTATTTTTTGAGACCGAAAAAAATTCAGAATACTGTATAAGGTATTTCTCCCGCCTTCTTGGCATGCCTTCGTAATGTGGTGGTCTGCACGCTAGCAGCGTATTCCAGAGGTCCGCGGTTCGATTCCCGGCGAAGGTGTTGCATATTTTTCATCCTGCCTACTCCGAAAAATCCTAATGTCTCTACAGTGACAATCGAACTAAAAAGGTGGTGGATGATGATTTCTCCCCGCCCAGGATTTGGCGATTGGGTCCTCTAAAAACCCCAGTCGCCCTTTAAAAGGGGAAGTATATAAGGTATTTCTGCCGCCTTCCTAGCGTGCCTTCGTGGTGTAGTGCTTCTGCACACTGGGCCGGTATTACAGAGGTCCGTGGTTCGATTACCGGCGAAGGCGTTTGCTCATTTTTCATCTTGCCTGCTTCCAAAAATATATCTATTGTCTCTACAAGGTTAGGAATATTTTCGTAGTTTTCAACATGTGCAACTTAAACCTTTATCAGACCTATCAATGTGCAACACAATAAGAAACTTTTTCAAGCGACATATACCTCCCAGAAGTGCAAAAGATGGGTTCCTCTCCTACGCGAAACAGAGTCCCAGCTTAATTTTCCTCAGGCATAAAATATTGCGGGTTCGTATGCATAACAGATCAATGAACGCAACTGTTTTCAACTAGAAACCTCCCATTCAAATTAATGCTGAAAGGAATGCGTTATCTCGAAAAAGGTTTTCATTCCTTCGCGCGTCGCTAAATGCCATTAAACCATTAAATACGAGCCAGTTTTACTTAACGCGTTGACTGCTACCCGAATTTGTAAGAAAATCTCCTTTAGACCACGAGCGCTGCTATACTATGTGTCAGTTGTTTCCGATTCTAGACGTTTAGAACGGCTAGAACGAAAACATTTTTGAACATGCACTCAATTTAAAATCTTTCCTCAAGGACAAAGTATCTAAGAAAAAGTGTGAGATTCGAAAATTATTTCTTTTCCAAATACTTTTTCTGTAGTGACAAATGGTTGAAAATCTTGTGTGTTAAAATTGTTGCTCCAATTTTTTGCAATGTATAAAAGAAAAATTAAAGAGTAATTTTTAAGTAAATCAATCATATAGCAGTGAAGAAGAAACCTGCTGCGAGCCCTATAAAAAAATCTCCTTTAGGCTACTATGTGTCAGTTGTTTCCGATTCTGCAGTTTGGCCGCCGTTGGGGATGTTCTTTAATCTTTGCATATGATCAAAAGTTGCATTCTTTGTATGGTGAGAAGCTTCCTACCCCATATGGCAGCCCCATATAATATGATCTTTTCTGAGATTGTTCTGTACCAGCTTTTGAGCATAGTGATTGGAGTGTTCTAATGAGGTACTGTTGTTCTAACCATGGAATTACTAAGCTGATTTATTTTCTGCTTAAGCTCTTTAATATGAGGTACCCAGGAAAGCCTATTGTTAATTAAAATACCTAGATATTTAAGGTCAATGACCTCTTTTATAGAGACTCTATTTAGCTTAATGTTGGGATTCCTATTTCGCGCTCCATGCCTATATATAGACAGTTGTTTAGTTTTATCTGCTGAGATATTTAATTTGTGCTGATCTGCCCAGCTTGTAAAAGTATTGATTGCGTTTTTTGTGCTTTTAACCTAATGTCTGTGCTACCAGAAATGACCAATAAAAAGTCGTCCGCGTACGCCTAGATACTCACTCCTTGCTGTTGGTCATAGAGCGCAAAGGCTGTGCTCCCTACAAGATTCCAAAGTGTAGGTCCCAAGCAGGAACCCTGGGTAAAGCCTCTTTCCAACTTTACTTTGAGTACATCATTGTCCGTTGTAACCTGTATCCAACGATCCTGCAAGTACTGTGTATAAAATTCAGGATTTCTTTTGGGCATTTGATGATGTCTAGGCATTCGATTACGTCTGGCCACCACACCGAGTCGAATGCCCCTTTGATGTCCAACTAAACAACCAGTGTGTCCAAATTGTTGTCTTCGTTCTGCTCTATGTTATCTAGCAGTTGTTTTAAGGCAAGGATGTCAAACTCGCGGCCCACAACAAATATTTTTGCGGCCCGGCCAATATATCCTCAAATAATAATATATAATAATAAAATAACATATCGACGAAGAAAAAAATGAAATGTTTACTGTTAAGTAATTAACGATAATTTATGCAATGTTGTTAGATTACTCACAGCGAGCTAACACACACACTATTTAAATTACAAATGCGTGTGAGTAGCTTGCCTTCAGCTACCTTCGGCTTTTGGGGGACACATGCACTCCGAACTTGTACGCATCCCCCGATAGCCGAATGTGGCCGAACTCATGGTCTCAGTTTTCCAATCATAGTTTTGTACGATATATTGGTGCATGCATGTGCATGCACTTTGCTTTATTATTAATTATTACTTAATTCATATTGTTACGGATTTCATAGTTATTTATTTAGTTATTTTTTTATTTATAATTGTAATTAGATTTGCTTCATGTTGCCTTAGCAACGCAGACGATTTTTGAAAAGACAGCTGCGTTGGAAGGTTAACAATAGAACAGCGCGTGCATTTAATACCTAATATATAAATATCTCGTAATTGCTGTTGCCATCCACAAAAATCCAGATATTTATAGATGTTTCCAGTATATTCGAGAAAATAATTATAAAGCTTTTAAAAGCCGAGAACAAACAACTCATCTCAGTAGTAGCTGTAGTTCTAGCGAATTGTTTGTTTACTTAATGCTGTGATTGATTTGTAGCGATTTCGCTGTGAGATAGAATTAGTTTCTCTGTTTTGAATTGATTTTTGCTAAACGTTTGACATTTTGTGATATTGTTAGAATATTTTTGAAGAAATATTTCAGCATTTTGATTTATCTCTTGCGGAGAGGATAAATGTTTGTTAACTTTTTAACGTTAACCGTGTTTATTCCAGCCCTTTGTATTCAGTATGTCTATATCAAAACCAAGTGGTAGTAAAATTAAACGAAAAATCGCTGACGAACATAAAATATTCCAAGTAAAATGGGAATTAGAATATTTTTGCTGTGAAATAAAAGATAAAATAATCTGCTTGATATGTAATAATACTATTAATGTACCAAAGTTATATAATATTAAACGTCATTACGAACAACACAAATCGAAGTATAACAATTACGAAGGATTAATGAGAGAAGAAAAGTTGAAAGAGCTAAGTTGGGAGTGAAATAGCAACAGTCCATGTTTAGTAAAGTATTGCAAGAAAGTGAAGCGGCGGTACATGCAAGCTACGTCTTGTCCGAGTTGATAGCTAAACATTGGAAGCCTTTTACTGACGATGATTTCATCAAGGAATGCCTAATGAAAGCTGGAGAAATTGTTTGTCCTGGAAATGTGAAGGCTTTTCAATCAATTTCATTGTCTCGAAATACAGTTGCGGAAAGAGTTACTGATTTAGCCGCGAATTTAAGTGATCAGATTAAAGCAAAATCATCTAGTTTCGAAAGTTTCTCCATTGCCTGTGACGAGAGCACGGACATTAGTGGCAAAGCTCAATTAGAAGTGTTTTTTCGTTCTTGTGACAAGAATTTTAACATTTTTGAGGAATTACTGGAACTAATACCGATGCCTGGTACTACCACAGGAGAAGATATATTTACTTGTGTTTTTGGACTTTTGCAGAAATACAATCTACCTTTGGCAAAATTAAATTCTGTAGCTACAGATGGCGCTCCATCAATGACCGGGAAAAACAAGGGCTTCGTAGCATTACTAAGAAAAAAACTTAGTGAAATTCACGGTTCAAACATTCATCATATGCATTGTATTATACATCAAGAAGTTCTATGCACGAAAGTAATAAATATGGATATATAAATTTTGTCATATATAAAAAAAGTTATAAATTTTATAAGATCTCGAGGTTTAAATCAGCGTCAATTCACTGCTTTCTTAAGTGAGTGAGTTAGTGAATATTCGGGTTTGTCCTACTATACCGAGGTACGTTGGTTATCTTGCTCCAAGATTTTCAAACAATTCTGGGATTTGAAAGAAGAAATATGTCAGTTTTTAAAAGCGAAAAATCAAGACGTAAGTTTGTTTTACGATCCAATATGGATACAAGATTTATCTTTCTTGGTTGATATAACCAAACACTTAACCGATTTAAATTTATCGTTACAAGGAAAAGATCATATCATTACGAACATGTTTGACATAATTAAAGCATTCAAATGTCAACTAGTTCTTTGGGAAAAACAACTTAAAAATGAAGATTTGACGCACTTCCCGACGTGCAGCGTGAAGAAA
Source organism: Stegodyphus dumicola (assembly GCF_044657685.1). Taxonomy (NCBI): domain Eukaryota; kingdom Metazoa; phylum Arthropoda; class Arachnida; order Araneae; family Eresidae; genus Stegodyphus; species Stegodyphus dumicola. The sequence continues at coordinate 211,414,167 of NC_140773.1, read as the reverse complement.
TCAAGTTTAGACGATACTTGTTCGTATCAAAAATACGCAGAAAAATTGCAAATTTAACAACTGAATTTGAAACGAGGTTTAATGATTTTAGTTCCCTCGATTTTTTTTGTTTTCTTCGATTTTCTCAATAAGTATTGACTCAGTACCCAGCCATATGCAAATGGAGGTGATCGAGATTCAATGCAACTCAAATTTCAAAGCAAAATTCATTGAAGTGGGCGTGCCTGAATTTTACAAATATTTACCAGCCAGGTTTGAAAATACTCGAAAATTCGCATATGAAATTATTTCCATGTTTGGTAGCACTTATCGGTGCGAGCAGTTATTTTCAGTCATGAAAGGTAATAAGTCTCCTATTAGAAACCGTATTAATGATGCTCACCTTGGGTCAGCGTTGAAAGTTATCACTGCAACCAAAATTTCTCCCGAAATAGGAAAGATAATAGCAGAGAAGAGATGTCAAGTATCAGGACGTAAACATTAAATTTTTCTTGTTCTTTTCTATAAAAATATATATATATGTTTATTATTGTATTATTCGAAATAAATCTACGTTTTTATGAATATTGATTTTTTTTTTTTTTTTTCGGCCCGCCTAAAGTTAAACCTTGTTTGTTTGGCCCAAGTGTACCTATGAGTTTGACATCCTTGTTTTAAGGCATTGTCTGTGGACTTTTCTGCGCAGAAGCCATATTGTTTTTCGTTTATAGACTTGTTCCTGTACATGTGGAAATTAAGGCGTTGTAGAATTACTTTTTCTAAAATCTTACTGATTGAATGCAGTAAGCTTATAGCATACGGCCAGCATGAATATTTTCGTATACTCGTGGCCATATGCACCTATATGATGCCGGGTCTGACGGGTCTTTTCCCTGCTTGTGAAAGAGTGCAATTTCGGCTAGTTTTATGCTTCTAGGGAAGTGGCCGAGTCGCCAGCAGGCTCTGCATAGTTTTGGAAACAAACCTGGGAATTCTTTGTGAATTTCTTTCATGATGGTATTATCTATGCCATCGGGACCTGGTGCTTTTTTGTCTGCCAAGGCTTTGATGATATTATGAACTTCGTGGTCTGTAAGAAGAGTAATATCTCTGTTGCTGCTTTTCTAGCCTTTCCTATTAAACTTCTGCTTTATTTCTGTGTGAGTTACTAAATCAAATTCCATCTTGTATTTAACAAAGATTGTTTCTAGGATAGTGTTTAGAGCTTCTGCTTTGCTTTTTGCATCTTGTTTTACTTTAGTGGTAAGTTGTAGGGGTTAAAAAATCTTATTGGTGGCTATTTTCTGTAATGTACCATAGGTTGCTTGCACGTTACTGCAGTGCTTACGCCATGACTCTTGTTTCGCTGCCTTGATTTGTTTTTTTTGCCTAATAGTTTTAAGTTTGTAGGAAGCTTTTGCTGCCTGAGTTAATTTAGTTATGATGGAGTCATATGTATTATCCAGCTCCCAGGGGGGTCGCAGTTATCCAGTTGTTCCAAGATTTCACTCACCCATGGCCTGAGGTAAAACTTTAAAGTATTGTGCCCTCCGAAGCAGGTCTTGAAACGTCTTTTTGTTAGGTACGTGAGTCTACTATTGATCTCATATTCAATTATATGATGGTCACTCAGAGAGGGTATGTCCATTATCTCCCAGTTGTTTATGTACACGGTTACTGATGATGAGACAAATGTGACATCTAGCCAGCCTTTTGCTCTTCCATTGTCGAATGTTGGTTGAGTTTTCTTTATTTATTACTGCCAGTCCGTGAGCTATCGCATATTCTAACAGTTTCTGCGCTCTGCGATTTTCTGTTTGTGCTCCCCATAAGGGGCTGGTGGCGTTAAAGTCACCAGCCACTATGGTATTCTGGAATGTTTGTAGTAAGGCTGGGTTCATTCTGTTTCTATACTGTGTTTTTGTTGTCACATACGTTGAGAAAGAATTTTCACTTAAACGCGTTGTTCAGAATGGCATAAAAGTGTATACAGCTGTGTGAAAAACTTCTGTATATTTTGCATGAAGCTGGAAACAAAACTTTAGGAGCTGTTCTTGCTTAAATTTAGATTTTAACGTCGATTCTGTTGACATGTCGATAAATTATTCCATTCCTTTATTGGTAAGCCTTCTGTTTACCGTAGTACTCGAACGGAGTTTTAGTTAATAAACTCTAGTCAATGAGTATGAGTGCTTTATAATTTTCTTTTCGAATTTTTATTTTAACTCAAACCCCAGGGTTGGCGGAACACAGTTTAAGATCCCGCAGTAACACATTAGACACTTTGAAGAGCTTTTATGTATATTTACGAATTTAAGAAGTTCTTCTTTTTTTTTATGAAAGTTAGCTAAATGATTAGGGTAAAGTTCTAGATGATAATTTGGAAAGATATCCTCTTCCAAAATATTTTATAGAAAATTGGCCATGGAACAGCCCCCAACCCCACCACAAAAAAAAAAAAAAAAAAAAAAAAAAAAAATTGGAGAGAGCTTACGAAAATATTCATGCTGGCCGTATGCACCTCTGCTGAGTACTCATAACGCAGCTACTAATATTTTATAGTTTTAGCTATTAGGAAACTGATGAGTTCTAATACAGAAACGATTAATGTTGATAAAAGGAGAATAATTCAGAAGGCGTCTTTGCTTGTTTGTTAAGTTGTTAGTAAAAGTCTGTTAATATTAAGCATAGAATTTTAAATCTGCTTTCCATAATTTGTATTAAATACAATTAAAAGTTATGCTATTTGAAACTTATTTACTCAAAAATATTAGAACCACAACTTTGCTCTAAGATACTGTGATATATGTGCCTAAGAAACACCCATTGTCTCGTAAATACTCATTTAGTAAAACCACATAATTTAAACTGAAATAACTATTCAGTTCTGGGATTGTAGTATGTGTTGTTCTTCACTGATATTTCAGCCACAAATAGGCTATTTTTGTTATCAATTATTATGATAAGCTAACAAACACTGTTAGGCATATGTATCTGCAAACTAAGAATATGAACAGCTTACCTTTCATTGAAGTAGTGACAGTCGTGATATCACTGGGTTCACCATTTCCATACTGATTAGAAGCAGTTATGAAAATTTTATATGCTGTAGAACTTTCCAAGCCAGTGATTGTGAAACGGTTCTTGCTGCTAGATGCTATGATTGGAATATGAAACCATTCACCTCCTTCTTTCTTGTAGTGCAAAGTATAACCTAATAGTAAGAAAGGACTATATTATTATAACCTGCTATAAGTAAAGAATTATGCCAACATAGAATTTTTATTCTTTTTAGCTAAATGATAGAGAACTAAAGACCCTATTGTCATTCATATATTAAATGCCTTCAGATTTAAATTAAAACTATTCAGTACGAATACTTTTACGTTATTGATTACTGCTTAATATTTTAAACTTGTGGAGTCGAAGCAGGAGACATGAAGAAATCCGCACTGCTCTCGCCGGGATTTGAACACTGTAATTCCCGATTGCTAGTTGGACGTTCTATCGAGTTACACAACGAAAGGCATTTTAACGGACGACTGGAAATGAAGGGACCCAGTCAGAAAATCCTGGTGATCACGAATTATTTATTGTCCATCGGCTTTTAGTTCGGGCGCCACTTGTAGAGTCACTAAGTTTATGGATGCATGAAACACGAAGAAATTCGCAATGTTCTCGCTGGGATTCGAACAGCAGACCTCCTGATTGCAGGATGTGCTATCCAAGTACACCACAAAGGCACGCGGAAAGGAGGGAGAAAATGCCTTATTTTTATTCACAAGTTATGTTATACATCATTTTATATTAATTGTAGACAAAGTAATATTCCAGAATACTTAAGTAAAAAAAAAATTAGGTCTATTGCACAGAAAATATTTTGATATGCATATTTATTAGAATTAACATTTATTCTTAAAAATTGCACCGTACACAAAATTATGGTCACACAATTCTGACATAGTCCTGCTTCCTCAGAAGCAAAAATTTGGTTAAAAATTTTTTCGCTCCTAAAGAACAGAGACCTGGGCCTAACCGGCCTCGAAATCGATAGAGTTTTATTTAAGATCCAGGTCAAACCAAGGTCGCCTTTTTGCCTGTTTGAATTACACTAAGTTATAATATCAGTTTTTATAGGTTTATAGTTTCAGTAACATTATAAACTATAATTCAATGACAAATAAAAATTGTACTAATTTTGAAAGCTTATAACTTCGTATTCGAAATTATGATTGCAGTTAATAATGCCCGGGAACACAGAATTTTTGAATAATAACTTTTTTCCCATAACTTATTATACTTTCTCAGTATGTATCCTAATTAGATTTTTAAAATAAATTTGGAAAAATTTTAAGCAAGGCGTTGTATCACACGAAAGCAGAAATCAATCCTATAGCATTAACAGGTGCATAATTTTTATACTTAAGAGAACTTCTTTCTACCTGTAACAGGAATATTCCTAGATGGAGGATCTCCCCATCTCAGACTTATTTTAGATTCGGAGGCTGCAACAACGGTAAAAGCTGGAGCCCCTGGAACATCTGGAACGAAATTAAATTAAATTGACACACATTTGTAAAATTAAAAAGTAGCACAGTATATTCATTACAAATATATCATTAGAAATTTCCCTCTATTTTCAAAATGTTAATTCAGCTGCACAAAGTTAAAGCCAGTGTAAAGAATTTTGAAATTCAGAATGAAACTAGTACAATTTAAACGGAAAATTTTAGTACTTCTGAGTTTAATTTAACGTTTTCTTATTCAACTACAGCGTATGGTGATCCAATTAAACAGGGACAGTCAAAATCAAAGCGGAGGCCAGAAACAAATTTTGCTTCACAACTCCAAAACCTTAGTTTAAAAACTATCTAAGTGATTTTCATTCTGATGAGGAAACGGAAAGGGAAAATTATAGCAAAGGCTGAAATTATAAACAACTGTTTAATTTACATAATAATAACTGCACATATCTTTGAAGAATAATTTTCCTTCTCTTTACGTATTCGATTTCTTTCTTCAATACGTTTCCTCTTCATTTCAGAATTTTTGGATTTAATTAAAGATTTCTGTTATCCTAAAAAACTAAATGCATTTAGAAGGTATAGGAAAAGGTGATAATTTTATTTCTTATATGAATATTCAGAATAAATATGAAATGATAATATGGTAAGGGTCAGTTACAGAGCCAGTGTAGCAGAATTTTTTGAATTTAGTAAAATACCAAGCAACAAAATCTAGAAATGGCAAAATTTTAGAATTTAGGAAGGTACTAGGCAGCAGAATTTGGGGCCCACAGAGATTGCATCAGCTGGAAAAATGCGTAGTGCATTACGTTTTTAAAAAATAATATGGATCAGTATACATATATAAATATTCTTAATGAAAACCTGAAAGCACCTGGAAGAAAATTTGGAATGCGTTCTATCAGGATAAACGATTCTAAACGTACTGCCGTAAATTTTCTCTTGGGATACAGCTGCCCTGAAGTTATCGAAACTCCTCCATATACTTCGGATTTAAATCCTATCGAACATGTGTGGAGTGAGATAGAAAAAAGAATTAGTACATATGACATTTTTTCAAAAGCTCTATTAAAAGTAATTCTTACAGAAGAATGGAACATTCTAACTAAATAATAATAATAATAATAATAATAATAAATCCATATCAAAGCGCATGAAAAATGAAATTTTAGCTGCAGATTATCTAATGACGTATTGTATGTCTCATTATTTTCATGACTTTTTAAAATAAAATCTGCTTGTTATTTATTGTCTGTAAACCTTTCTGGGTGGTTCGAATATTTATAGTGTTCATTTTCAGAACTTTTTGAATGAACTATTTTTTTAAACAGAAACGTTTCGAATAACTTTGTTGAAAACAAGCAGGTCTTAAAAATGATGATCAATAATATACAAAAAAGAAAAACAAGGACATTTAGCTAATATTTAGCATTTGATATTTACAAATAAAACTGAGAAACACAAGTGTCCCAAAATACATGTGAGCCACTGTAATTTAATTACTATATTCGAACATTTTCGTTTTCAAAAATAATTTAAAATGTAAAAAATTTAATACCTAAAAAGATAAATTTGATATTAATTTAACGATATATTTATTAAACAAAATACACAGTTTTATCACTATATAAAAAAGCAATAAAGATAATTTCAGTGATATTAAAAATAAATATCTGATAACCGATAAATACCAGAAACTTAAGAAATTTATTCATTTGAGAACAGAATTCTTATATGCTATCATTTAAGATCATCATTGATACAATTTTAGTAACTTGAACAAATATTATGTTTCTGAGACACTAGATGGAGGTGCAATCGCATATAAAAAATAAAAATAAACTCTCGACGTAATCACTGACGTCAGATGACGCCGAAAATGCCAGCTGTTTCCACGGGCCAATGACTGAAGGAGAGTCAACTACTGAGCGGATGCGTGTTCATACATCTGTTGAAAAAATTTTACAGCAACAAAATTTTATAAATTATGTGACACTTAAAGGCTACGAAGCTTATGTAATCATTTTCTTCTAGGGTTCAAAGATTGTTAAATGCTTTAGAAAATTGAATTCTAATGAAAATTTTCTAATTTAATAAAAAAGTTTAAACAGACAATTTTTTTAAATTAAATTTTGTTTTATGATGTAACCATTTTCTTTTAATACGGGTTCAAAGATAGTTAAATGCTTTAGAATATTTTCTAATGAATATTCATTTTTATAAAAATTAATTGCAGTAAAGTTTAAAGAGACAATTTTTTAAAATTTTAATCTTATTTTATGGCTTTTAACTAATTAATTACCACTTCTTTAAATACAAAGGTCATTACAAATGCTTATTATGATAAATTCGAAAATAATTTTTTCTGGTAATTTCTGTATATAAAGCAGTTAAAATAGTGGATAATATTAGGTATTATGCGGAATTAAATATAAAATTTAGAAATAAAACAATATAATGTGGATTTGGCATTCTGCAATATAGAAGTTATTGTAATATTTAGCGATATAGTATAGTAATTTAGTAGATTAGTGGTATAATATGTATTTAGTGATATAGTAGAGTGGTTATAGTATATATGTAGTGATATAGTATATTAGTGATACAGTATACATTTAGTGATATAGCATATTAATAATATAGTATGAAAGGAAACCTAATGTAAGAAGATATGTATGATAATTAATTTTAAAATTAATAATTAGACTAGAAACAAAGTGACGAAAAATATCAGAAATAATGCATTTGTTTTCTATTACTCGAATGTGAAGCACAAAAATCATTCAAACAGGTCACAAATTTGCTAAAATATATTTTGAGTATGATATGATATTCCCCGTTAATGAAGACGATGAATCATCCTAGCTAACGAAAAGAAAAGATCAATGAACGTATAGACTCTGTCACCCTCAAATTATGAATGAGAGCGACCCACGTTTTAAGAATCCAGATCATTTGAAGGAGTGATGGTTGCTATTTTTGGCTATTAATCGCTAAATTGGAGAAAATGAAATTAACAAAAATTCAATTCTCATGGTACTTGGTCAGTGGCTAACAAAGCCTTAGTATGTGTAAGGATGGAAATATTTTAAAATTTAACGCAATTGTATATATTCTAAATTCAAGCAGAAATAACAATAAGAAAAAAGATAAAGGAAAAAATGGCTTTTTATTCTAACACTGCGGTATCATTATGAAAGTATAATCCACGAATTTAATGTTTTGATATATTACTTTCTGCTAGTCACTAGTTGTAAATGAAACTTGGGGCTTGCGCCAAGCTTTGGGTAACTGCGGTAACCTCAATTCACCAGCTGTACGTAGTTTAAAGAGACAAGAATTGCTCTGAGTAATAATGCCTTATTAATGAATTTGTTTTCCCTCTTTGACAACACGGTTTATACACTGAACTTATTGCTAATGCTTTTGCTATTAAGTACTATAGAATGCAAGAAAGATATTTAAAATAATAAATTAAATTAAAATAACAGATAATTAAAATTGTTATTAACTAATTAATAGTCGATATAACATATTTTCATTTTTTTTTGTAAATTTTTTCTTTAAAAAATGTTTTTTTAAAGTTATAAAAATAAATGTTAATATAAAATTTCTTTTAAAAGAATATTAATTTTTGATGCTATGCTTTTATATCGTATCTGGGTACAAGCATAAATGACATTGACAGCCGTCTAAGGCGCCTATTTTCGAAGGCGCTAGCTGAGTTCTCAAAACGACGACTAAATAAATGTAGTGTTTGCTTTGAACTAGTAATATGTTTATAATGGGCGCTAACTGTACTCATATAAAGCTATATGCAAGGGCGTCAACTGAAGTGATCACTCAGGTTGTTGAAAATGCCAACAAGACTGTATGTAAGTCTTAAAAACTTTAGAATTCTATGTATAAAATCTCATATGTTTCTAGTGAAGATTTAATTGTGTTTGAAGATATTTAAGTTAGCATTTATGGTTTTATAACAAAAATTGAAATATATGCATAGATGTAATTTTATGTAATTTTATATTTTGGAATTTCATTGCATGATGGGTAAACTTAACATCAGATTCTTACATAATTTTTTTTAAATATGTACTACAATGCATTTTTTAACAGCTTTCTAAGAAGAGCGGTATTTTAGTCAGGATTTTAATTCGAGGTACTGATTACAATAAGGCTCACCAGCGGCCGAGCGGTAAAGTCGCTGAACACTGGTAGTTCGGTTCGAGGTTCGAATCCCGCGAACGGGCTGGCTGCATGGGTGTTTTCGTGGTTTTCCCCATTTGTAAAGTGTATACGAGCCAGTTTCCCTTAGAAAGTCCTCCACGAAGGCATCCCTCCCGTTAGGCAGATAGCCCTCGTGTGCTTTGCCATAATTGAATAACCTAACCTAACCTGATTACAATAAAACTCATACAGGCTATTTTGAAAATAATTCTTATGGAAGATTTTCTCAGAGAAGGTGTTTAATTTTAAATTAGATTTAGTTAAGGAAAAAACACGGAATATCCAACCATTCTTCTACCTAGATTTGAGTTCTGTACAAAATTATAGATATTCAGTAAATCTATTTTCTCAACGACTAGTGATACGTAACTTCTGGGAGAAGGTGTTAAAATACCCCTAGGTTACGGATTATAAATCTGACATATAAAAACTTTTCATAATATAATTTTACAGCTGCAAGATTTTAAAATAAAAAAAATATTTTACTTGAATTTTTATTATTTAATGTATTTTAGCACTTTTATTATTGCTATTCGTAAAATATGAACTGTGATTCATATTTTATTCGTAAAATGCTATAATTCATATATTTCATTTCCGAAACAGTATTTCAATGGGATTTTTCTATAAAGTGTTTTAAATAAAAGCTGAATTTTAAAAACGTTTTGGAGGAATGTTAAAAACTCCATTATGCACAGCTGAGTGTACTAACGATATCACCGCAATAAAAAATTTGAATAATTAGCAACATTTGTTGAAAATTAAAACATATTCGGTAGCGTAGTTAATGACTTAGTTTCGCACTACCTAACGAAAACCCAAACTGGTGAAAACGTTTAGTGTGTATAGTCAGCTCGTAGATTATTAGTTTTAACTAGTAGATCATAGGGATATTTAGCTATCTGTGTTAAGCTTTAAAAGATTACGAATTAAGTAATCTAGTGGTTTACTCATTATTAATTATAATACATTAATAATTTCTTGACAGATTGATTCTATAAACTGTGACGTTTTAAGAACTTAAATTGCCACTTAACTACATATAGAAACTTTTGCCAATATTTTTTTTATGTCAACATATTACACGAAATTGGAAATACATTCTTATAAATTTATAATTAAAATTTAAAATATATAAGATTTTATTTTAATTACCCAATTCTTATTTTGGCTGCTTCTACATTTTGTGAACTTCTCCTAGTCTGCATATTAATTTGAAATGTAAATAAAAGACTAGTTTTAAAGTTATAGAGTTTGACTTGCTTTGGTAGCATACATTAGCATCAAATTCGTAACAAACGTAAAGCGAATTACCTCTGGTCTGAAGTAACAACAGAATCTTGAAAAAGGCTTAAACAACCTTTTATTTAAAACAGAACTTGAATATAAATGCACTTGTCGTGCTAACATAATCAACCACTACTTGTGACTATGAAACTAAAGTAACATTTAAATTCAATATTTAAAATTTATTTAGTCTAGTAGTTGAAGACAACAGAATTTAATTTTATATTGGCTCAGAACTTCTCACCGGCGTTACGATTAAATGTCGACAGTAATAACGCGAAGCCGGATAGTTACATTCTTATCAGATGTGACGAAATCTAGTAACGTGGCTTCGAGAAGCAGCAACACGCTCTGTCTCCAAAAACCTCAGTTTAGATACTTTTCTAACTGATATACATTTTTGGTAAGGAAACCGGAAAAGAAAAATTACAGTGTAGAAGTTATAATCATAATAACTGTACAAATAAAATTTTAATAGCCCTATAAAGTTTATAGGACAGAGTGTAGCAGCTTAGACTATTTATTCATCCTTGTATGTCTGCTAATTGAAATAGATTGCTGCAAAGATTTGATTGCTTTGACACTTCGCGTGTGATTAGTCGAAAGGAACTATAGTTGAATACTGGCTTCGCTGACATTGTGATTACATTCACTTTGTGTTAGAACTGCATGAGATACTTGTTATTCTGCCCACAAGAGAGCGGAAGTTCAGTTTCGGTAAATTTCAGTTTGTGTTACATGGTCGACGTGATAGTAAATATTTTATTCTAAATTTTACTTTGGTTGTGATACTTAACGAAATTATTCCTACTGTCTTTTATGTTTATTTTGGATAGTTGGTATATTAAATTTAATATCGTAACTGTACAAATAAAAAAGTATAAAAGTGGTCAGTATTCTAAGTATTGCACTAAAGAAAGCAAAAACAGTTTGGAAAACTACATATGCATGATCTCTTACCTCCATCCAATGGTTTAGCCACCAGGTCTTGAGAAGGGGGACCTGTTCCTGCACTATTGTAGGCTTTCACTACAATATTGTACTTATTAGATTTCGTGAGATTAGTCAACGTATATTCTTGGTTTTCTTCTACGACATTATCGACAGTCTTGAATGAATATGGGTGTGAAGATCCATCCACTTTATAGCCAACAAAATATCCGCGAAGTTGCCCATTCCACAGCTCACGTGGTGGAGGCTATACGTAAAAATAAGCAGCATTAGGCACATTCAGTATTTTAGATGACTTGAAAATTATACAGAGAATTTTTTTATTTCTTTATATAATTAGTGAGTTATTGACTTCCGAAGACCTTCAAAATAGAGCAAATAAAGAGAACTCATGATGAATGCAAAAATATCAGTTATTCCTACTATTAATCGTAGAACAATTACGTAAGCATTAAAGTGCTGGGATTTGAAAGTTTAATTAAAACGAAAATTTTACTTTTAGGTGTAAAATCAAACAAATCTTTGTCAGAATGAAATGAAGTATCTAGCAACTGAAAGATTCACAAATAGAAGTTACGAAGTGTTTTTATTTTTTGAGGCTAATTGTATATGACTTGTAAAAAATGTAACAAAAAGCATGTTAAACTGAAACCTTTTATGGTATCGTTGATATACGTGTAAATTTATAATTAAAAAGTTTTATGGTATCGTTGATATACGTGTAAATTTATAATTAACTTTCAGATTCATTATTAAACAACAGACGAAAACATCTTTATACCTTTATCATAATTTTTAGTGTCGTAGACCTGTCATAATTTTTTTTCCTAAAATCATTTAGATAAACGTTTTGAAATTTTAAAAACAAAATTTAAACATTTTATAAGGTATTTCTCCCGTCTCCCTAGCGCGCCTTCGTGATGTAGTGGTTCTGCACGCTGGGCCGGTATTCCAGAGGTCTGCGTTTCGATTCCCGACGAAATCGATTCATTTTGCCTGCTTCGAAAAATACCTAATTGTCTGCACAATTTAACCTTTTAAAACTTTATTATGAAACGCTGTCGGCTATGCTATCTTAAATGCTCAAATGCTTTCACCTTATAATCAGATAAATATTTATTCATTACAATAATTTGAAGCTTACGAATAGATTTACAAAACTGAAAGCTTAGAGCAAAACCTCTTTTGAAGCTCCTTTTCTAGTTTTTTCCAGCGCAATACAGAATTTCTTAATCTGTGCTATGCGGACCACAAGTGTCTTCGCATCTTTTTGTGGTCCTCTTGTGTTCCTTCTGAGTTTCAAAAAAACGAAAAAATTAAATTCAAATTAACTGCTTGTACCAGGCTGTAACTGAAAATCTGAATTTCAAAACTGCATATCGCAGTCATTACATATATTCCCTAAGAATAAAATTTTCCGAAGTTTATTACGGTTACATTACCTATCGATTTTACACGCTAAGAGATTTAAAGTACTATGACTGTGATGCTTCATTCAAACATAGAACGGATATGCAAGACTCGGTTAGGTCATTCATCTCATTCATGTAAGTAATAGCATTTATTTAATTTTTAGTTTATAAGGTAAAGGTTAATCAAATTCTTAGAGTCTTAAATTATCAAAAACGAATATAAATTATTTATTAACTTAATTATTAAATACCAATTAAAATTAAATACATTTTAATTGATTGTATTTTAAGTAATGTAGGTGTACAGAATATGAGCTGCTTCCGCAGGAGACACAAATAAGGTGGTTCGCAGGACATTATAATTTTTAAAAACGGTGTCCACTTGAAAAACGTTTGAGGAACGCTGGCGTAATAGATACCTTTGAAGCAAGTTATGAAAAGTGCTTTTCGAAATAATGTAATCATTCAATACTATTTCATTCGAACTATTTAAATAAAAAATGTGTAATTTTTGTTATATGCTTTATATTTATGATTTCAGGTCAGTATGTGTTGTATCGAAAATATATTACAGAATAATGTTTGACTGGAAAAAAATTATGAAATAGAAAAAAATGTACTCCTTTAAAAAGCATAAATGAAGAAAGAACAGTTTTCATAAATGTATGATACATAGTTTCTTGTAATTCCAGAGAATGGTTTTTAATAATATATACCAGCAACAAAAGTTTTCATTTAAAGTGAAAATGTACCGTTCAACTAGGTACCGCAGTAGCTCGCCTAACGCGATTTTAACGCTCGGCCGTCTGTGGCTATGCAATAAGTACTAGTTTGATGACTGCAGATGTTCTGGTGTAATTCTAAAATTTCTTCAATGTTTTAGAAATCGAACTTTCTAAATAAAATGACACATATCGTATATTAAAAAAATTATCACTTAAAAATACTTTTGACATATTAACACAATGCTGGGCACACAGGCTAGTATATTGTCGATATCCATACAATGATATCCATGATGAAGAGCTCGTGACAAATTTCTGTTATTTCAGTATCATAACACAATGTTCTTTTCACTGCTGATTTTATTTTAGGAAAGAAAAATAGCATTAAGGCAACAAATCTGGAGAATAGGTTGGAGGCTGGATGATCAAGACTCTTCCTCCCAAATCTTCGTAATGGGATAATTTGTCAAATTAGATTAAATTGGATTGAATTACGGCAAAATATGTGGCAGCTATCTGCTTAAGCAAATTAACTTTACACAAGTCATCTTCCGTTCTCTAATCTTTTCTGTAACATGCTTTTCCTATCAAAGTACCAATAATGTTATAGAGAAAGGCCGAATTAAACATTACTTTGAGTAATTAACCGCATAAATTAAAAATTCTATTTAACTGTAATTCTAATTATTTTCTGATTTTGAATGCTTAAATTTTTTCCTTGATTTTTCTTAAAAATTATTAATTAAAAAACATGTTACAATATTATTGCTGCTTTTTAGCCCAAAAGGGACTTTAGTGCCCAGTGGGATATTAGTCTGGAAATGGCCATCACTTAATGCTGCATCGGAAATTCTAAGCGTATACTGCGCTATGCTACTGTTAAAATTTTTGTAATTTTGCTGTTGAATTGTATATGGCGTATATGGCGTAAGTGCGAAGAAAATTATGCTTAATAATAAAGCTGAAAACAAAAAGACATTTCTTTCCCCCTGTGTTTATGCGAGTCGGTAACAGAATGACGTTCTTTGCACTCAAACCATAAAATTCAGTTCAGTAGCAATGTCGCAAAATAATTTTAAAATGAGCCTATCTTTAGAATTTCCGATACACAGTTCCGCGCCCCCTGGAGATAAAAAGGGTTTTTTTCCCCGCCGTAGAGTGTTGCCATTGCTCGCTTTTAAATCGTTGAGTTTGTTACTCAAAAATTCGTCTAAGTTTTACAAAATAGGAAATCCATCATAAAACAAATTCCAAATTTCAAATTTGATCTTCCACATGCCCATATTCGTAGGAGTATTATGTCATTTAAAATTCGATGGCTCTATGTACCGTTGTTTTATCACAATGCGAGAAATATACATACATTTATGCAGATTCTTCATTATTTAATTTCTTCAAATATAATGCACGACTCTAACATTTGGTGGCAACAGTTTGAAAAGTAAAACGAACATTTATAGTGATTCAACGCAAAATCGCAAAACGAAAACAATAGTCCTTCAGGGACAAAGCCCCTTTGGACTAAAAAAAGCGTAACAGCAGACAGGTAGACTGCGAGAGCGTAAAAAGCTTTACCAAATACTTTTTGGCAACCGTTAAAATCTGAAACCTTTCAGATTTCCCCACCCCAACCCCCGGCCATAATACTTTTATCCACATCTTTTAGAACTGGGATTTTTTTTCTTTCTTTCATTTCTACCATGGTCATTATACACTGAAGTGACAAAAGTCATGGGATACCTCATAATATTTTGTCGGTCCTCCTTTTGCCCGGCGAAGTGCAGCAATTCGACGTGGCATGGACTCAACAAGTCGTTGGAAGTCCCCTGCAGGAGTATTGAGCCATGCTGCCTCTATAGACGTCTATAATTGTGAAAGTGTTGACGGTGAAGGGTTTAGGGCACGAACTGACCTCTCGATGATGTCCCATAAATGTTCGATGGGATTCGTGTCGGGCGATCTAGGTGGCCAAATCATTCGCTGGAATTGTTCAGAATGTTCTTCTAACCAATCGCGAACAATTGTGGGCCCGGTGACATGATGCATTGTCATCCATAAAAATCCCATCGTTGTTTGAGTACGTGAAGTTCAATGATCGGTTCAGTTGCACCAGAGGACCGAGTCCATGCCATGTAAAAACAGCCCGGACCATTATGGAACCACCACCAGCTTGAACAGTGCCTGACAACTTCGGTCCATGGCTTCGTGGGGTCTGCGCCACATTCGAACCCTACCATCAGCTCTTACCAACTGAAATCGTGACTCATCTGACCAAGCCCTGATTTTCTATTCGTTTAGGGACCAACCGATATGCTCACGAGCCCACGAGAGTCGCTGCAGGTGATGTCGTGCTGTCAGTAAAGGCACTCGAGTCGGTCTTCTGCTGGCATAGCCCAAGGAAGACAAATTTCGCCGCACTGTCCTATCGGACACGTCCCTCGTACGTCCCACATTGATTTCTGCGATTATTTGACGCAGTGTTACTTGTCTGTGAACATTGACAACTCTACGCAGACGTCGCTGGTCTCGGTCGTTAAGTGCAGGTGGTCGGCCACTGCGCTGTCCATGGTGGGATGTTATGCCTGAAATTAGATACTCTCGGCACACTCTTGACACTGTGGATCTCGGAATGTTGAATTCCCTAACGATATCCGAAATGGAATGACCCATGTGTCTAGCTCCAACTACCATTCCGCGTTCAAAGTCTGTTAATTCTCGTCGTGCGGTCATAATCACGTCAAAGCCTCTTCACATGAATAACTTGAACACAAATGAAAGCCCTGCCAAAGCACTTCGCATTTATACATTTTCTACGCGATACAACTGCAATCTGTATATTTGCATATTGCTATCCCATGACTTTTGTCACTTCAGTGTATTTTCCCCGTGTTGTTTTTATTAAACGTTTCGTCCTCAAACGTGTTGCGTTTACGTTCGCAATGATTTCGGCTTACACGTTTAAAATGATATAGTTAGCATGTCAGTTTTTCTAACCCTGGTTTTTAACAAATAGGACCACGAAGGTGCTGTACAAAATGAAGGTAACAGCATATACTTTAAAAAATTATGTAGATAACGATTATTAAACACTTTTCGTATAATAGTACATTCATATGAATTTGATAATATTCTTAATAAAACTTAATAATATATTTACAGTATAAATATAGGTAAATTTTAATAATGAAACTATTCATAAAAACGTACTTTCCACGTCACTAAAATGGAGCTGGAACTTTTAGCTTCAACCCAAACATCTGTAGGAGGACCACTTGGTTCTGAAAAATATTACTTTTTGTATAGTTTGCAAGTTTCAAATATGCTTTTTAAGGTAATAATTAGTATAGAAACAAATTAACAAATAAACATCCATGCCATGATAAGAACTTAAAATTCGCAATTTTTGACATACCAAATTAAAATCATATTAATGTATATGAAATAATATTATACGTAACATTTTGGCATTAACCAAAACACTTACATATCTGCAGATGCTTACTATGCACTCCAATAAGAGCAACGCATTTTGGACTAATAAAACAAATTTGTTTTTTTTTTCGAATTTTAAAGCTCAAAATTTCATTTCTGCAATATGCTATAGAAGATATCGAATAATATTTTAGGCTTATTATCAAAATAGCAAATTACTGAATCATTAGTAAGTAAGCATTTGTATAAAGCAAAAAGCAATTTTGTCGAGATTTGAAAAATTCATATTACGGAAAATTTGTTTCGTTAATTAACTAATTGTAATATTTAAGATATTAATCAAAAATTTTAAATAATAGAATTATATTATTTATAACGTTTAAACTTTACAGTATTTTCTTTAAATTTATAACATTATTGAAAGGAAAAATTATTTTAAAGATATATTGTTCGGATTTTGTTTAATAAATATGCTAAAAATGCGATAATCAGAATTACAGTGGTTCAGCACACCTGATAACTCGGTCCATATTCATTGCCAGTCCTGCCATACAATGGCGCTATAATATTCGGGAACGCTGGGCAGTTGCTTCACGTAGTTTTAGCGCCAGAGGTGCAAATAGTTTTGAACCCCACTTTTTCTGATCACTTTTCATATGTATTATTTTTAAAGAAATAATATAGCAAATATAAAAAATTTGATGTGTACACCACATGACTTCCTTGTATTGGAATATTAAATTATACGCCTTTTTTCTTGCATTTCATTTAAACTGATTGGATTGAATTAAATATACTTCGGCGACAGCGCATAAACACAATAGAATAAATGCATTCTTTAAAATTCACTCTAGTGTTTGTTTACCATAGCGACACTCTGGCGCTAGATTCACTTAACAGTACTAATAATTATATAACAGTTAGCTTATAATTATATAACAGTTAACGTATATATTTCGTTCATATTATAACTCAAAATGCACAAAATTTATATCATTTAAAGAATAGAATTATCTAATCGTTGCCACATGTTCTATTCAAATACTATAATAAAGCTAGAATGATGTATAAAAGAAATTAAGCAAACAAAACAAAAAAGAAACAGTTTTTCACAGACAATTGAGTATTTCTCATTTAATTAATTCAGTTCTCCTTCGCGAGAAGGCAAAAATACATAAAAACTCAAAATATCTATATTAAAAATTACGAAGTAAATCTCAAACACTTATTTCCTCGAAGAAATTCCAGAAAGAATTAAGCATGATTTAATTGGCAATAATAAATGAATGCGTTATCTTTGTTGTTGCGAAGCTAAGTTTCTCTAGATTGGCAACAAATCCACTAGTCTCCTGTTTCAAATGTAAACATCAATGGCCGCCATTAAAAACAGGCTTAGCGGCAATTAAACAACTTTAAAATTGCTGATAATTCTAAAAATATTGCACACAGATTTACTAAAGGCATAAAATCCTTAACCGGAAGATAAAAACAACATAATTCAATCATTTTTAAAGCAAAAAATGTACAATTTACAAACATATAAGAGTAAAGAAACTGAGGTTACTGAGCTGGGTAACAGAGTGGATATATATATAAATATATTTATATACGTTTGGTGCGGCCGATTGCAACCAAAATACGAGGTGCACATCTACATGTTATAGCAGTCCTATATACAAAATTTCAACGTTCTGAGGCTACTCGTTTTTGAGTTATGCGAGATACGTACGTACGCACGCACGTACGTACATACGTTCGTACAGACGCCACGAAACATTCTCTTCAGAATTAATTTTAAAGCAGTTTTATAATTTTTTTGAAGGAAAAGAGTATTTTATTCTGTCCTTACGTACAGATATCACGCAAAAACATCGTTAAATTGCATTCGATAGCGGTCAAAATGGATATTTTCGTTGAAATATGCTGCCTGAAACTTTTCGCGATTACAATACCTCCTTTTTACTTCGTACAAGGAAGTAAAAAGCATGCATGATAACACTTAAAATTTTATCGGGAATTTTAAATATATTTGGTTTTTAAATATTTTCTGATTTTGCTGTTGAAGTTTATGCGGCGTAAGTGATGTTTAATAAATACAGTTGATAAAGACAAAAGCTAAGAATAAATATGCATAAGAACATATAATATTTTGAAGCTCTGGGACGTAGTTTCCGCTACTGCACAACAGATAGCAAGAGTCTAGAGCAGGGGTTTTCAACCCTATGCCCATGGGAAACATGGCCCCCGTCGATCGTTTAACGTGTGTCTGCCGTTGTGCGATCACAATAAAAATGTTTTAGTTTTCAATAAAATGCTATGTGAAAGTTTTCTCATTTTTAATGAAACAGAAATTGCATCCAACACAGATACCAGCACAAAGTGAAATGCCACCGGTCTCTCTTTTTATGTGCACGTATTATTAACTCTATCCAACTAGATATTCACTTTGAAAAAGCAAATGCCGCCCGCCGTTCAATAGATATTCTAGAATATGCTCTTAGGGACAAAAAGGTTAGGGATTCCTGGTCTAGAGTAATAACTAGCATTGGGATGTCCTTCAGGAACACTGAAATATTTCTTTGCAAGAAGACATCAACTACAAAAGGAGAGTGTTATCTGGATAAGCAATGTTTTACTTGTGGTCGTGATTCATGATTTGTAATTGAAATTATACATGGTTATTAATTTTTTAGTAAAAAAGCAATTTTGTCAATATATTTTCTGATGGTTTTGATTTTTAAATGGGTATGTAAAGTAATCTTACTAATAAAATTTTCTGATTTTACAGTTACATTTTATGTGGTTTAAGCGTGAAGAAAGTGATGTTAAAAAATTAAGTTAAATGAACAAAAAGTGTTGTAAAAGTTAAATGAACGAAAAATGTGAGGACAAGCCTCACATTTCAGCATCGATTTCTTCATCATAGTCCTTTTTCAAACACAATGAGAGAAATCTAGTTTGATGAGGTTTTTTTTTTTTTTTTTTTTTTTTTGTGTGTGTGTGTGTGTGACTGAAATGAGAGTCTGAAATGGATACGAGGTGGACGACAGCTTGTATCGTTTTTCTTTCTACCTTTGGCCTCGATGTATGTTGTTTCTACTGTGGCTTCTAAATTCAGGAAATAAATTTTTCTGTTTAAGATTTTAATCTGTCCTTAGTGAAAAAAAAATTAGAAATTTCGGAATCTCTAGTGCCATTTGCAATAAAGGAGGTGACGTTTAAGTAGAAATACGGACGACGCCAGCACATGTTCAGTATTTTTCTACGAACATTTTTCAATCACCATGTGAGGCATGAATATCGGCCAAGTGTAATACAGGTAAATTCTTCAATAATAACTGTTCTAAATGAATCTAAACTGTGTTCTTTGTCGTCCACTTTTGGAGAATAAACTACTATGAGGTAAACTTTGATGATGTATATACACTGATCGAGAGTGACCATAATCATTGTAAGAGGAAGTGATATGGCTGCTCAGAACATTTGATAATAAAGTATTATTTAAGTATGGAAAGTGCCGGATTATCGAACTTTTGCTGTAGCTTCATTTTTTGAATAGCCAGCAAGGATTATAATCTTTCCTACATATCATTCATTGACAAGTGCTTAAGGTTGGAACGTTTGCTTAGAGATGATCGAATTATTCATCACTCCCAATCAGCTAATTCACCGCATCGTTACTGAGATTGTTGCACAGTGTTCAGCACACAGGATCCAAGTAAACTCAAAGACAAGAAAAGAGGAAAAAAGAAGAGAGGAAAGGAGAGGGAGGAAAGAGAAGAGAAAAGGATTCAATTGGATTATTTAATTATGGCAAAGCACACGAGGGCTATCTGCCTAAAGGGAGGAATGCCTTCATGGAGGACTTTCTAAGGGAAACTGACTCGTATACACGTTACACATGGGAAAAACCACGAAAACGCCCATGCAGCCATCCCGCTTGCGGGATTCGAACCTCGAACCGAACTACCAGTGTTCAGCGTCTTTATCACTCGGCCGCTGGTGGGCGCAAAGAGAAAAGGAGAGAGGAAGAAAATAGAGCGGACGGAAGAGAGCTTAGGAAAAGAGAAGACAAGAAATTAGGGAAGGGGGGGAAGGGATGAGAGACAGAGAGGTATACCGGTAGGCAGGCAAACAAACGTGAATACACACACATATACAAACATGCACGTGAAAGAAAAAGAATTTACAAGGGATAGGAACGCGTGTCCACTTCAATAACGACGCGGCAGTCAGCGATTGTTAATAATCTATTACCTAACACGGCTAGTGTTTATACATAAAATTTAATTCAGAACGATATATCATTTTAGATCAAACTTTTTAAATTTCTCAGATTAGAAGACAATGTAAAAACGTTTGGACGTGGTGAAAGAAATTTTATTTTTTGAATGATTATACAGTGAGAGTTCATATATATGTAAATAGTATGCATACATTTTTGCGGCGTTTACGTATTGCAAAAGGTCTAAAAGCCACTCACTAAGTTTTTAAAAGAATTATAAAAGCTTAGTGAATATCTCTGAGAACCTTTGCTACACATAAGCATAATATGTTATGTATTGTAATTTAGTTCGATAAACGTTTATCTTTATTCCGAAAAAAAAAAAGATAAATGTAATGAGAAAACAGTCTGAGAAAATTGCTAAGGTAATAGTTTTGTTCAAAAGGGTGAGTGACCCAAAAATTCTAGTATTATCAACTTTTCGGAGTTTTTAAGTTTAAAAATAAATTCGTGTCAAAATTTCAAACCTTCTTCTCCTGTTACAAGCTCGAGGATATCTGATGGTAGTCCCTGTCCGATTTCATTTTCACCCAGAACCGTTACTGCATATGGCGTTCCGGGTTGCAAATTTTTCAGTAAAACTGTTGTGTGACTACTTGGAACTGTTTCTTCCAAAAGTCTATGAGGTCCACCTAATAGGAAAAAAAATATATAATTATTTGATGTAAAAAAACACACACAATTGTGGTATAAAATTTGTGCAATATTTTGCATATCAGTATAAGCGCACCTTGAAAATTTGCATGTTAATAAAATCAGCATTTATCAAATAAAAAATATGCGCGCCTTTTACTATATCACATTTTACAACTCAGTTCAATTTTGAAATAATTGAGTTTTCTGTTTTCAGTGGATTTGTACTGCAAACAAAAGGGAGTTTTGCCTGAAATTTCTATTTTAACATTTACATGAAGAGGAATTGTTTACATATTTAGATAAATTATTTACTTTTATAAAGAAACTCCCCAACAGTGTTAGATTTTAACGGTCAAAATATGCGGACAGAAATATTTGAAGAAAATATAGGAGTATAAAATGCAAAGCAATTCATTATGTGTTTAAAACGTCTAACAATATAATTAATTATTGCATGATATATGAACAACAGTTAGTTTTACGTAAAAAGTAAAACCTGAATTTAGAATTTTGTGTGTTTTCAGTTAATTTGTAGAGACATTAGGTATTTTTGAAAACAGGGAAGATGAAAGTTGAGCGATGCATTCGTTGGGAATCGAACCACGGACGTCTGGAATACGCGCCCAGAGTGCAGACCACGACACCACGAAGGCATGCTAAGAGGGAGGGAGAAACACCTTATATACACTCCCTTTTAAAGGGCGACTGGGGTTTTTAGGGAACCCAATCGCCAAATCCTGGGTGTGGAAAATCATCATCCACTACCCTTTTAGTTCGGGTGCCACTGTAGAGATATTATTTTTTGGAAGCAGGAAAGATGAAAAAAGAGCAACACCCTCGCCGAGAATCGAACCATGGACCTCTGGAAGGCGCGCCCAGCGTGCAGACCACCACACTACGAAGGCATGCTAAGAAGGGGGGATAAATACCTTATATACTCCCCTTTTTAAAGGGCGATTGGAGTTTTTAGGGGACCCGATCGCCAAATTCTGGGTGTGGAGAATCATCATCCTCGACCCTTTTAGTTCGAGCGCCACTGGGCATTAGGTTATTATTGAAACAGGAAATGAAAAATGAGCAACGCCTTCGTGGGGAATAGAACCACGGACCTCTGGAATACGCACTCAGCCAAGAAGGCTGGAGAAATAACCTATAAGCTATTTAAAAAAAAAGAAACCAGTTGCATGAAACTAATTTAGTAAATGTTGGGAGTATATGCCAAATGTGAAGCCAAAATGGCAGAAGAAGATAAAAAGAAATGGTAAAGGATTTTAATTTTATAAACAAATCAACAAACACTATTCCAAAAATGCATCAAAATTCCTTTTCGAAAATAAAAGCTACGCGTGTTACCTCCCTTATTCAAATGCAATAGGACTAGTATTGGTTAGATTAATAGAAATGCTTAGATCAATTTTTCTCAAATTATTTTGGTTTACCACTCACGTTTAAAAAAATTTGAGCTCTATAACTTGGGAACCCACATTTATAATTTTTACAAAAATACACCAGAAATACTGAGATTACTTTATTTGTATATTAATGAAGTTATAGAAATGTATTTTCATACTTGATTAAATTTTTGTAAGGATGGGAATACGGGATAATTTAATAAAAAGACGGTAAGATGAGCCTGATGAATTTCTACCAGTTTAATATTCGGCTTCCTTTTTGGAAAAACAAAATCGCAAATATTCGCGGTTATTATTGGCAACCGATTCCTTTTTTACATTTATTAGAGTTGTTACAGCACTGAACCCACGTAGACAACGTATACAGATGGTTAACGTAGATACACTTAGAAATAAGTTTATCAAGTAAGAGTGTAATGAATTATTTCAAGAATGAACGGATGATACTGAAAAATTTGTGTATTGAAGTGATTATGATAACAAGCGTCAAAGATAAAGGACAACGTTTATTTAAATTTTATTCTACCTTTTCAGTAATTCTGAAGTATTCTGTAATTCTTTATTGACATCTCATACACAAGAGTAAAAATTTATGGTAAGGTTGTAGAGACATTAGGTAATTTGGAAGCAGGAAAGATGAAAAATTAACAACGCCTTCACCGGGAATCGAACCATGGACCGGCCCAGTGTGCAGACCACCACACCACGAAGGCATGCCAAGAAGGTGGAAGAAATACCTTATATGGTCATGTGAAATTTTTTACTTGTTTCACTGTTAGTTTTGTCGTCTTTTGAAAGACAAAAGAAAGATATCTACGAGTTGTTGAGAATTAAACAGATTATGAATATGGTGATGCAAACAGTTTAAAATAAAACATTTGTGAATAAATCTGAAAAATGACTTTATTGATGTTATCAAATATTTTGCTTCAATACTGGATGGAGTATGCAAATAGCCTCGGATGTTTCGTAACGCTTATGTCTGACAGAACTGTGCTATTTTCAATGAAGTATTTTATAAGTCTTAATGAGAATTAGGAAATAAAGAGCCAGATACCTCTGTTTCTCCAGTACTGGATGATGTACTTAGTGATGGGTTTGTTACCCGAGTAAGGAGCGGGCCACGTAATGCTAGCTGTCCTGCTCCACACTTCTTTCACTTTCACATCCAGAGGTTTGTTTGGTACCTCTATAATAATAAAAAAATATTAGAATGAAAACCACTTGTATTCATATTGAAGCGGTTTTTCATGTATTAGCATATAAGAACACAAAGAAAAGTTATTAAGAAATTTACAGAAGAATTGAAGTTAGTTCGCACATGCTCCTTTGTTTTGTTAATGTAAACTAGAATCAAAGAATATTACTAAAAAATTAAGTGTTTCGAAAAAGGCTCAAAGGAGTCTTTCGAGATACAGCACACTTTCCTATAAAAATAACATCATTCTAAGCATAAATTTTGCTTAATTTCAAATTACACAATGTGCTTTTCGTTCGTGTATTACAAATGCTTAATGTTTTTAAAATTATCCAGAATTCAACCTTAATTTTGTGTTAATTTTACAGAGATGGTTAATCCATTTTAAAAGAATCTTAAACGAATTTTTATTTTCTCTTCTTTTGAGGGGAAAAAAATCTGCATCTGTCAAGTAATACTAGATTTAAATTTCAAAATAAATGAACACATGGCACTGAGCAGAAATGAAGAGGGAAAACAGAAAAAGGATAATTAAATAGACTCTCGAACAGATTACGTATGCGCCCAGAATTAAGTTAATTTTTATGAATCATATTTCATGAACTTAAATTATTGTTTTTATCATTGAAGCATTTAATGCTTTCCGTAAAAATTTGCTTTTTTACTTTTTTTCAATTTTTACTTCCTTGTATTATGTCGAAAAGGAACTATTGTTATTATAAAAGATTTGCGTTAACAGATTTCAACGAAATTTATTATCCGTTTTTACCGTTCTTGTATCCATTTTGACGTTTTTTGCGTGAAGTCTATATGTACGGACAGTATAAATAACTCTTTATTCCAAAACGGATTGTAAAATGGATTCAAAATGAGTTTAAATGGATTTTTTCGTGACGTCTGTACGTATATATATATATCTCCCATGACTCTAAACTGATCAGCCGTGGAATATTGAAATTTTATATATGGGACTGTTATAAAATTTTTTTGCATATCCCTTTTTTATTGAAAAGTATTAAAAGTACATTATATATAATTTCATTTTTTAGTCTTTGTAAAAAATTGTTTCTAAATTTCTTACTCTCTCTATAGACTAGCCGTGGAATATTGAAATTTTATATATGGGACTGTTATACCATTTTTTTGCATATCCCTTTTTTTTGCAAAGTATTAAAAGTACATTATATATAATTTCAGTTTTTAGTCTTTGTAAAAAATTTTCTTACTCTATATATATTTGGGAAAGTTTCACAATCTTTGCGGAAAAATAAAAATAAAAGAAATTTGACTCCCGCATGACAAAAATTAACCGCGATATTTAATTTCGAAATTTGAAATTTTTGATGTCGTTTTCGACTTGCATTGAGGGATCGGTTAATTTAATTAGACTATTCCGAGGATGAAATTTTAAATGAAATGCAGCAAAAAAATGTGTATTATTTAACAGGCCGAATGTGTTTTATTTTGCTCAATAGGTGACGTCTCATAACCAAAATAACTGTCAGAACAATCCAGAATTTTTTCCTCTTTCAAGAAACTTGGCATATTTTCTCAAAACGCTTACAAGAAGATATATACAAAATTAGTTAAAATTTTAGGCTGAATTCTTCATTTTCAAACTAGCATTTCTTTTCTTACACATATTATTCAATTGAAAGCGAAACACGGACGTATAACATTTAAAATTAGACAAAAAAGGGGGAGGACTTTAGTTTGGCATAGATTTTGAATAAAATTCTCTCGATTTCGAGGATAACCAGGCATAGGGCTTTCTTCTGCTTAAGAACAAAAATGTTTCGCAGAAAGCTTTTCAGAACTAATTTCTCAACTAAACCTTTAATTTTAGAAAAGAATTTAAAGACCAAATAATAGTAAAAAACTTTCAGAAGTGTTTTTGAAAAAAAAAATAACATTACAAAACACGCATATATGCATGTATATTGAATTCAAATTAAAAAACGTGTGCACGATATACACATTAAGTAAATTAATGATGTGTACAATAATGTATATTTTTACTTACATGTATTTCAGTATTCATACAATTGATTTATAGGTATCTCCTTTTTGTCAGTATTGTATTTGTGCTATCCATTTTGTTTGTTAATTTTTTATTACATACTTTGATGACTGAAACAGGGTAAAAAAAGTTCAAATCTTAAAAGTTTAATATTATTGAATACTTAAGTATTTAATATTTTGGTACATTCTGAAAACATTCCATTTTTGTTTAACTGGACATTCATCTTTAGTACAATGCAGGTTTAATTCTAGTTCAACAGGCCGGATCATGAATGAATGTAATGCAGTGCACAAGGCTAACGGCTAGAAGGCAAAAATTATGTTGTAATTATGTATACTATATTATTCTATTCGGCATTAACATATGTGCACTATAATATACTAAACTAAGTGGCGCAACAGTCCTAGTGGGCCACAGCCTGCAGTGCCCTTTTTCTGCGTTCTTGACCTTTGGGCCCCGGAGTGCATCAGCATATGCCCTGGGCTTGTCGCAGGGCCCTCGGTGTTTAGGGCTCAAGCGAACTTGGTACTCATTTTATCGACCCACTTAAGGGATGAAAGGTTGAGTCAGCCTTGCTCAGCGAGGGGATCGAACCCCGGACCTGTGGTGCAGCTGCGTGACGCGTTAGCCACTATGTGCACTATAATATACATACGTAATTTTCGAAACTAAAAATAGTTTTTTTTAGTAATTTTAAAAGAAATTTTAAGTATTTAAATTTCAGAATAACCACCCTTTATTAAATTAAAAATGTTACGACTATGTTAGAATAGTATTTAAATGTGAAGAATAACATGTAACACTCATCATTCGTAAAAAAAATGCATACAAATACAAGCAATTAAATAATTCTTGAGGATGAATCTAACTGATTTCGAAATACTTTCTTGAATTAGGGTTTCTTTATTAGTATCTGCTGAGTTATTTTAAAAATGAGTTTGTTGTAAGCAAACGCATCTTCTCACATCGAAATGTCTGATGCACCACTTAGGCACGTCGGCGTATCGATCGATGGGAAGCTTACTTCTCAACCGGATGATTCATCCAATAAACACATACATTCTCTCTCTCTACAGACGGTTTATAGAAGAAACGTATCATTTTATACACAAAAGATGTTATTAATGTTTTCTAAGTATCATTTAGTTTAACAGGTGTTCATTTATATTATTGTATCATAGATTTAAGCATTATAGTTTTTCTATTACAATTTCCAAAGATTTAACACAGTGATTTGAAGACTGCTATGCAAATTTGAAGATTGATTTGATGATTCTGCTATGCAAATTTGACGACTGCTATGCAAATTTCATAAAGATTTAAGCATTATAGTTTTTCTATTACAATTTCCAAAGATTTAACACAGTGATTTGAAGACTGCTATGCAAATTTGAAGATTGATTTGATGATTCTGCTATGCAAATTTGACGACTGCTATGCAAATTTCATAAAGATTTAAGCATTATAGTTTTTCTATTACAATTTCCAAAGATTTAACACAGTGATTTGAAGACTGCTATGCAAATTTGAAGATTGATTTGATGATTCTGCTATGCAAATTTGACGACTGCTATGCAAATTTCATAAAGATTTAAGCATTATAGTTTTTCTATTACAATTTCCGAAGATTTAACACAGTGATTTGAAGACTGCTATGCAAATTTTAGGTGACTTGAAAAATTTTCTAAAATTATCCTTACTTTTGCACAAGAAATAATTCAACTAAAATAAAATAGTTTAAGTCTTAAAATTCCTCTTGCTGTTAGTTTGGTTTATTTTTATTTTTTCCATTTATCCAAAGTACTTACGTACTCTATAAAAACAGTTTTATAAATTATTATTAGGGTAATGATATTATCTGACGCAAATTTCTACAAATTTTAGATTTTATGAGGAATGCATTTTCGTGACAACGTCGAATAATTCTCAAATTCTGAATTTTTAGTACTATTTTTAATTTTCATTATAATTATAAGACTATATTTTAGATTTAGATAACATTTTGCATTAGTTTCTCATAGAATTTCGGTTAAATTATATTGCAAAGGAATCTTATTCTAAAATTCAAACCAGAACTTTGAATTATCATGAGTTTTGCTAAATGTCTGGAAAATAAGAGAAGAAAGAGTCACTTAGCATAGTTATATAAAGTCAGATTCCGTTTTCTCTCAATAGCAATTAACAGTTTAAATGCCGAGGGATCTTTTTTTCAAACGAGCCACTTAACGAAAGAAATAAGCACATGTGTACAATTAAATGGTAACATTGGACTAAATTAATGGTTTAAATATGTTTCTAGAATTTAACGGTTTATATAAGTAAATTTCAATTAAAATGGTAGCTGAAATGGAAGTATAGAGTAAAATATATCAATATGCGTAAAGAAATGTAATTTTTTTAAAGTGTAAATTAAGCTACATAAAATGATTGTCGTTGTCTTCAGTTATGAGAAAACAAAAATTTATTTCGACAAAAGTAATGAAAACTGGGGCTACAATGTTTACACATACTTATTCACAGATTAGTAGAATATAAATTTATCATCTCTTGCTCTTATATTTAGATAACTCTTCCTTATTATTACAAATTCTTTTTCTCTTCTCGTATACTTTAACCGTAAATGTTATAAGAAATATGCCAATCTAAATTTTAAATGTAGGCCAAACAACAACTTCATTTTGACTAAAATATAGAATAAAACTATCAATTTCGAAAGCAATTAGACACAGATCCCTCTTCTTCAGGGCCAAAATAGAATTTTTTTTTTTTATAAAAAGAGAGTCCTGTATCTGAGCGTTGTTAAAGTCTTTGTAGTTTTATATTCAGTAAAAGTAAGTTTTAAGTCACACAAGAATTTTTTAAATGTCTAAAAAATACTAGAGATTGATCTATTGAAACATGCTAAAGGAAATAAAGATTAGTTTATAATACAAAATGCCGGCACTTACCAACGACTAGTAACTTCACATTCCGCTCATCTGAACCGTATTCGTTTTTTGCTAAACAGCCGTAGATGGCTCCATCTTTTCTATCCGAAGTTCGAATGATCAATTCCGAACTTAGCCCTTTCTCAACGTCTCTATCAAATTTTTCCAACCTGTAAGAATTGTTAAACGTTCAGTTTATATATATATATATATTATATATATAGATATATATATATATATATAAGATATCTATATATCTCCCTTAAATGAATATATATATATATATTCATTTAAGGGAGAGCTATTTAAAAATGTATGCTTACACATCAGATATACCTTCTAATAATGAATTTGACGTGTCATGAAACAGTTAATTTGTATCTGATGTAGAAGAACAAATTGAATAGTTTATTAAAAATATAAATAGCTCCAACCAGCTTACAGAGATCAGAAAAATACAATATGAAAATTCAAGCAGAATATTTGCGAAAGAACATCCGGCTGGTTCAGGTAAATAG
Source organism: Stegodyphus dumicola (assembly GCF_044657685.1). NCBI lineage: Eukaryota > Metazoa > Arthropoda > Arachnida > Araneae > Eresidae > Stegodyphus > Stegodyphus dumicola. Next base: position 211,384,629 of record NC_140773.1, on the reverse strand, counting down.
AAGAGCCAACAGCAAGTAAAACACGGCAATACGGTCTTTAAACTGAAGATTTCAGCTAGAGATTGGCATTAATTTTAAAGAGATGCTCCATATGATATAGATTTTAATGCTCCTGACACATGAGATAAATTCCTGAGTTCGTTTGTTCGTTCCGCTGTTGAAATTCAGAGTTATTCACATTCATATAACCCTCCTACGATTTTTAGAAGTAAAATTTTTCTAAATCAAATTTTATACGATGGCGTATTTGTAAAGTGAAAACTCTTACTAGTTCTTGAAGTTTCATTTTGGTTTTCTGAAATATTCAACCTCGTTATAAAATATTTCTTTCTAATAAATTATGAATATTTTTTGAAGTAATCTTATGTTATTTTGCATCAGAGTAATAGAAAAAAAAATGTAATTATAATTACAATTACAGTTGCAGTTACATAATTGTATTTATATTATATGATTACTCTGTAATTATAATTGTAATTATGAAGTAAAATTCAAATAAAATCATACAATTACAAAGTAACCAATTACATTGTAATTAGAATTACAATTACAGTTACATAACTGTAATTAGATTAAATAATTACATTGTAATTGCAATTGTAATTATAAAGTAAAGAAAGGAAAAAGTACGATAAGACTAGAAATACGTTAATTACTTTCCTAAGCTTTGTTAGCTTTGAAAATAATTAGCAGATTTTTTAAATACATATTAAAAATATGTAGTCGATTGCAATAAACTACAAATTCAGTGCCAATATGATAACAAATATCTAACTTGTATAGTTTTTAGCTGCTTATGAGGAATATTTAATTTCTCCCACGCATTAAAAATGAAATCATACAATTTAAAAATATATTTTTCAGCAGACAATAGTTCCTAATTTGGAGAAGACTTCTTCTAAAATATTGTTCTATATCACATTCAAATCAAGTTTGAAACACGAGCTAATAAAATTTTAATAAAATTACTCTAATATTGTGTGACAATTACTTCTTCTGAATATGAATAAATTTCTTTATGATTGGTTAAGAAAAGCAACGTGATAAATTTTTCATATTGAGGAACTTCTTAAGATACAGAATTAACATAGTTTGGTTGATTAAAGCAAAGCACGCAAAGACCATCTTCTTGAGGAAAGGACTGTCTTCGTAGATGATTTTATAGGGCTTATATCAAAATTCAGAAAAACCACATAAACGCTCATGCAGACAGCATATTCGCCAGGATTTGAACCCCGGTCGAGCTACCAATGCTCACTGATTTACAGCTTAGCCGCTGGTAACCCTATATAAAATAAGTAATCTGATCTGATGAGATTCTCAACGATTAGAAAAGTCATGTTAAATAAATACTATAAAAATAATGTTCATCCTTTTCCTTCAGGCCTACCAGGGGCCGAGCGGTAAAGTCGCTGAGCACTGGTAGTTCCGTTCAAGGTTTGAATCCCGGTGAACGGGTTGGCTGCATGAGGATTTTCGAGGTTTTTTTCCATTTGAAACGTGTATACGAGGCAGTTCTCCTAGAAAGTACGTCACGAATGCAACCCTGTTCTTAGGCGGATAAACCCTACACTACTTTACCATAACCAAATTAACCAAACCAAATCTTTTACTCCTGTTCTATGGTTAGTTCTTTTGTGAATTTTATTCCTAGTTTGTTCATTGAAATTATTAAACATCTCGTAGCATATCTCTTTGAGATATTTATTGATTTTAGTTCCTGGATTTCATACCTTGCAATATATATTTGAATAAGCGATTCAGTGAAATAAATGTTTAAGGTATTTCTATCGTCTTCCTATCGTGCCTTCGTGGTGTAGTGGTTCTGCACGCTGGGCCGGTATTCCAGAGGGTGTTATGAGTATTTGTAAATTTATAATGACTCTGCATAATGGGTGTACTTAAAACACCATTCAACCGAAATTTCACTTTAGAAGTTGGTGACAGGTGATAGATCTTTCGTCTGGGGTATTCATCAAAGTCGGAGTGGAACTGGGCAAAGTCTGACTGTTGTTACCTATAGCAAAGGCTTGGTGAATGACAGGTCTTACTCTATATCTTTCATAGTTATGATAAGTTTATGAAGTTTATAAGGTATTTCTCCCGCTTTCTTGGCGTGCCTTTGTGGTGTAGTGGTTCTGCATGCTGGGCCGGTATTCCAGATGTCCGTGGTTCGATTCCCGGCGAAGGCGGTTGCTCAGTTTTCATCTTTCCTGCTTCCAAAAAATATACCTAATGACTCTACAGTGGTGCACAAAGTAAAAGTGTGTTTTATGAGGATTTTCCACAGCCAGGATTTGGAGATTCGGTCTCCTAAAATCCCCAGTCACCCTTTAAAAGGGGGAGTATATAAGGTATTTCTCCCGCCTTCCTAGCGTGCCTTCGTGGTGTAGTGGTTCTGCACGCTGGGCCGGCATTCCAGAGATCCGTGGTTCGATTCCCAGCGAAGGCGTTTGCTAATTTTTCATCTTGCCTGCTTCCCAAAAATTCCTAATGACTCTACAAATGTCCAATTAAAATTGGAATGCTACTTTATTATTTAAGTGAAAAAGCTTCCAAAAGGCTTTAATTTACAAAAGCAGATCAGTTTCCTACTATTTGGCTCTGTCATTCTCATAAAAATTATTCATACAGCCATTTTAAATTAAAGATGTGTTCTGTAGCTTTAAGTTTTGGAGGGATAATTCTTATTGTTTGGAGGGCCTATCATCACCATTTAACTTGAAATTAATTCAGATATTAAATTGAAATCTGCCTATCAAGTTCAGATTGCAGTTTTTTTCCGATATTGTGATTTTTATATTTTTTTTCAAATACTTCTTTTAATGTTTTGAAACTTTAATTATAAAATCTTCGAGGTGTTAGATAGTAATCTGAAGCTTCCCAGATTACAATTTTTATTTCATTTTTTTTGATTGGTTCATGCAGTTTCCTCATACGGCGTAGCTTTAGTAATATTTGCTTTTTTAACCTCCATAAAAAAAAAAAAAAAAAAAAAAAAAAGAAAAAAAAACTCCCACCATTTGGGGGAGGGGGAACACGGTTTCTTTGAAGAAAAGAACCTACCATTTTATCATCATTATTACTATATTATATTGTTATTTTTTCAAATTTTTTAAGCATCGAAATTCTCGCTTGAAAATAATAAAACATGCTGAAAAAGAAACAGTTTAAGTTGCCGGTACATTAATATTCATTACATTGAAAATATTACTAATTTATATATGGCACTTATTAATTATATTCGATTACTAAAAGTTTAGTTATTGGATTAAAGCTTTAAGAATTTCACACAACAAGCCATATGATTATGTTAGTTCCCCTATTCTTTAATTCTTTCTTTTCCTTAAATAGATACTAGGTGTAGAATGTGTATTCGAGTCAGCTATCCCGCATAGAAAAAATTTTGCTTCTGCTTGAATCATGTGGAGCCTTTTTCTTAGTCTTGAAATGAACATCTAAATAAAATCTACTATTATAATTTACGTAAACCATCATTTATTACGTTAAGCTACATTTTATATTTTAGTTTCTCAAATTCATATGGCTTTCTAATAATTTTCCTCACTTAAATATGTTATGTCTTTTATATTGTGCGAGGGGCTGTTATCATAGTTGAGATAAAATATTTGTTGTTTTTAAAATGCGTAGTATAAGTTTAAGTGAAATACATGTTTTCGGATTTTTACATGTGAATTTTAGAAAACCTAACACATACCTGGTATGTTTCTTGAAGTCAATTTCCGCTTTATCTTTCGTCCATGTTATACTTAATGGCTTATCACCGATGGCTTCGCATTTAAGAGTGGCTGTTTCACCTCTGCGAACAGACTGCAGAGTAAATTTCTCTTCGAAACGCGCGGGAACTAAAATAAGAGAAAAAATCTAAATATGCAGCTAAAATTAAACTGATCGATGAATAATCAAGTGAAAGGTTAATGCAATTCATTGGGTAAAGTACAAAAATAATTTCTAATGCTCATTTATAAATTAGTTACACATTCTGTTATTTATAAAACGAGCAGAGTAAATATGCGAAAAAAGGAGGTACATGTGCGCTAAAATGTTTCGGATATATAGAAGTATAAAAATACAAAGATACATTAATCAGCTGTAATCGAACTGATGTAGAAATTATGCGATTTTTCTTTTCTGAAAAAGACAAAATAACATTAGGAGCAATAAGAACATAGTATGTTAAAATAAAAAATTTCATACACAGTGAATAAATTATTCAATTACGCAAAACCAGTTCTGTTACAATTTTACTTAGATATGCTAAAAACGCAACTGTCTTTTACAAACCTTTGAAGAGAAAGAAACATCGGAATAAAAATTTCATTCACAATTAATCAACTATGAAATTTAGAATAATAAACCTTTTATAAAGTTATACACATAAAATGAAGTATTTTAAACATAGACCTACTCAGTTTACATATAAAATAATATAACATAACCATTCTTATATTTAATAGTATAGAGAAAAAACGTTTATTATTATATATATATATTTAAGACAATGAGTTATTAATACATCTCAGAAAGGTATAAACTTTGTTGCATTCATAATTTGACATGAAATTTGTAAATTAAAATCAGAACTACATAGTTCAACTGCAAAGAATACCTTTTGTCAAACTGATAAAAAAAAGGCTTATACTGAAAATACCAAAATATGCATTAAACACATAACCCTCAAGTAACGAACCAGTAAGTCTATTATCCATTAAAACACAAAAACTCTTTCATCTGGAATTAACTTATTGTTAAACATAAACTATATGCTCCTTAATGAAGAGTTGATAGTTTAGGCTGATACTGAGTTTCTGTTTACGGTAATACTGGAAAGTAATTAGTGAATATAAAACGATAAATACAAAGAAGTAATTAAAGCATCACGAAGCTGTAGCGACAGATTTCTTTATAAAAAAAGAGGGATGTCGTTCAAAAAATATTATTGATATGACTAGAAGAAGCAGTTCACTCGTAAATCAACATAAGCTATGTTCTCCTTAATGAATGAAGCGTTAATAGTTTAGGCTGTCGTTAATAATAATAATGAACAGTATTTCTCAGAAAGCAGTTAATATAAAATGATAAATACAAATAAATAATAAACGCATTACAAAGTTGTAGCGACAGATTTCACTTATTAAAAAAAGAGGGATGTTGATAACTAAAATGCATTATTTATATGAATAACAAAAGCAGCTGTATTACTTAATCCATAACTGAAACAACTACAGTTCATGACGGAAACAGCTGCAATTATGTTACTTGACCCATAACCATAACTGAAACAAGTGCAGCAAGTTCAAGATTCAGATATTAACAATTACTAAACTTTTTAACGCTTATAACTATCATTAGAGGTTCATATCATTAATACAATATTAACGGTTATAACTATCATCAGTTAGAATTAAGATTTTAGCCATTGAATTAAGTTTTAGCCGATGAAAAATTATTTAGATTGTTTACGAATTATGTACCCTAAATACTTAAAGATAACTGTTATTTCGTCAATGTAGTTCACTGAATTAAAGTTGTGTAGATGCTTAATTATGCATTCTTTCATGTATTCCTGATTTAATTACATCAGGGTTTTAAATTTTGTGTAACTTTGAAAAAAGACGCAGGCCTTATCGAATTTTCTGGCATGTTATCAGTTTTCCAACCGAATGGGAAGCAAAAAAAATATTTTACTATTTTTACAGATTTTGGCTTGCAAATGTATCTTACACTAAATGTTTTGGAAGGAAGTCAAATTATTAAATAGTTGTAGAATTTATAGTTATTCAAATAATAAGTTCTTTTACTAAAAATGACTTATATTTTTTTGAAGTCTAAAACCATTATTATTTGGAAGAGTATGAAGTACTTGTAGTCTGAAAATGCAAAACAAAGTAAATTAAAATAATTTTCAATTTAGCAATATTTTATTTCTTCATTTGTTTTAACAAGTTGATGCACTCTTGTAGACTGAAAATGTAAAACAAAACAGTATATAAAAATGATTTTGAATTTCCCAATTCGTTTCATTTGTTTTTAAGAAGTTGATGTATTGTCACACAGCAAAAATATATTTAAACTAATAATGATAATACCACGAATGTTTGCATATGGAAAGTTAGTATATAAATTTCAAATTATTCACAGTATTACATGATATTCATTGCGGTCACAGAGCGTATTTGTTTGTACTTCATATCGTTTACGGACACTTGATCAGCAAAACAAAATAATCTGCATAGTTAAAAAATTCGCAAAGTAAGAACTTCCTTTCAATAGATATATATAAACTTGTTTTACAGTACAAATTTAATTGTTGCCAAAATACAAAATATAGGAACAAATTTATTTTAAATGAGAAAGCATAAAAGAAGGGAATTAAATCAACAAACGCCATTAGGTGTGTGATTATTTTTATTCTCTTACCAATAACAATCAAAGAAACTAATTTACGTATATCTCGTCCTATATTATTACTAACGGAGCAACTGTAAAAGCCTTCGTCACTTTTTTTGATATTTGATAAAATGAATGTTCCATTTTCAAATGTTTGTATCCGATCACTTTCATTTTCGAAGACATCTTTATTCTCTTGATCTGAAAATATAAAAATGAATAAAAAATTTTTAAAAAAATATTAGCAATAATATAAATTATGTATAACCACAACATGAATTTGTGAACATAAAAACAAGGAAATAAACATAGTAATTTCCATTTATGGTTTTCATTAACAAAGAAGTCTTTCAGACATTCTAAAACACTCCAGCATATAATTTCTCATATATTTGAAGGATGCAAATCACCGTTTACTTTGTGGAAATGAGAGGAGCTCCGAACGATGGATCTTGGATGAGAAAATAAAATTCAGTGTACTCTTTCTCACAACTTAACACGAGAGTTTCGAATTACCGGCTCGATTTGTTGATTATTACATAGTACGGCATAATTCCTTTCAATTTAATTTCAGATACTTAATTAGAGTGTTTAAAATTTAATATAAATTATTCCGCATTAGTACTAGACAGGAAAAATTACAAAAATAAAATTGTACGTACTATTTAGTTGTAACATAGAGCAAAAAAAATTATATAAATCAGAAGCGATGAGGGCTGCTTACTTGGAGTTGCAATAAATGATTTAATCCATTCAATAACGTTTAAATTAAAAAAATTAAGAAGTTAAAAATATTTATAGCCTTGTGTTTCCACTACATTTTGCATCTCCATTTTTTATAAACTTATGTAAGTGTTATGGTTTTAGTGTTATGGTTAATCGCTTGATAAGGACCTGTTTGTGGGGCTCAAAATTCAAAAATTTGAACTATTTTATGTTTCATATGCCCTTAAGAAAGAATTATTAATTAATTCATTAATATAGAGATTAACAGCGATCTTAATGATTGCAGACAAGCTGACTGAGAGTGGTTATTGAGATTTAATCCATTGCAGCAGCGTTTCTCAAGTAAAGTTTCTGAAGTTCTTTTGTAAAGTGTAGACCACTTTTATAAATTGAAATGTTCTGCAGATAGCCTTACTCTTGATCCCTTTGAAAGCAATTTTAAAGTAATTCAAGCAATTATTGAATACAGGGTTTGATTTATTTTGTATAATTTTTTTCCTTAATTGAAGTTTGTTTGCCTTTTTTTTTGCAGACTGTTATGCAAATGCCAAAACACAAATTAAATAAAAAGAAATTTTTCCAGTATCCGATGATTATCATACACAAACATTGAATCTAAAAATTAAATCTATTTTAAAGGTACTGCACACAGAAATCTGCAAGTTATAAATATTGATATGAGGGGCCTCAGCTCGGTAAAATGAGAATAATTAATGCAATGAACTCACAGAGAATGTTTTAGTTTCTCTTTAAAGTCTGTAAATTATTAGAAAATCAAATTGATTTTTAGAAAACCTCAAATTATCTAAAATCTGAAGAGAATTCTCGGACTTGAACCAAAAATTTAAAGTATTCCTACAAATAAAGGGAATGATGATAACCTAATGCCCGTAGACACTATGTAGAAATTAAAAAGCACAATATTTAAAAGTCATCCTCATATTAAAACTGTATTTTTATCCTAAAAATGCCACTAGAATATGAGCTTTTATAAGCGTTGCATGCTGCAGCAAAATTGATTCTAATTATTCATTAGCTTTCTTAAAGAGTGACATATCTGTACATTGCTATTAAGTGCGAATTTTAACACAATTAGCTCGTTGATATTTAAATCTATTGTCAAGAAATATATTCAAGAGAAGTTACCAAGCTTTATAATGAATGCTGAATGGTGCCTGGTGTTAAGAATATAAAGACTAAAATATGATTTTAGGGGGTTATAAATTATTATTGGAGAATATTCATATTTTATTAAATCCTTCTACTTAACATAATTACTTGTACATACATATTGCTTCTTGTATAAGAATATTTAATTACGTGAACTAAATCATTGCATCCATGAATATTTGGTACATTTTCATTATCCGCCTCATTCTCTCGCCGATTGATAACTTTGTGAATCAACGAAGACCGTTTATTTCGATATTTTGCCTCTTCAAAGGGACTGCTCTAACAAGTGACGGAGAGTGGAGACTTCTGGTGGCTATTAGAGGTTAGCAGATATTGTATTCGCCGTCCCATCAGGAGTTTATTGCAACAAAAAGAATTTTCACATGGCCAGACAAGGGCTGAGAGTACATAAGAGATGCATTACAGATGACGTTTTTCCAGCACATAATGAAAAGTTTCGTCTTAAGCGTGTTTTCTAACTAAAAATATAATTTTAGAGCATAATATTGTTATAACATAATGCTAATTAAACTAAAATTATTATTAGAAACAAACTAAAGCTAAACTAAACTAAAACTAGGTTGAAAGTTCTTAGGTCCATAATTTGAAAACGTAATGCTTGTTATTGTCGCACATAGCACTTTGCTTAATTAATTGTTCGCTTGCTCGAAAGGATTGTAATTAAGTGAAATGTCCATGATTTGTTTAGTGCTTTGACAGATATCCTGTTCAATTGACGCTATGAATTATATCATGCTACAGATTTCATTAATTGCCTTCTATTTGTGGTTATAATTATATAATTGTCTTCGATTTGTGGTGCTGTTGGTAGGAAGACGCAGACGATTTGCTACTGTTTGTGGGCAATGGAGAGCAAATTGTTCAAGGCAGCCATCGTTTCTGCAGACGCAGACATTTGTGTTCAAGATATAAAATGATAGAAGTACACTGGAAATGGACCATGGCCAGCAATAATAATTAGTTAGTTGCGAGATGGTAATTTCACGTGTTGATGAAACTTTCAGTATGAAACCATACGTTCATCTATTTTTAAACAAGGAGAAAAGAATGTTTTTTTTTTAAAATGAAAAACAATTTTATGAGAAAAACAATATGTAACGTGAATATTTACATTTTTATAGCGAACGATATATACTGTTAAGAGAAATGAAAGTTGCATATGCAGCATGTGGACAATCAAAAAGTACCAATAATTTTAAAAGGCGTAGTTTTCATCATAAAGTAAGGTATTAAGGCAGTAATAGTCCACCAGCGGCCGAGCGGTAAAGTCGCTGAACACTGGTAGTTCGGTCCGAGGTTCGAATCCCGCGAACGGGCTGGCTGCATGGGCGTTTTCGTGGTTTTCCCCATGTGTAACGTGTATACGAGCCAGTTCCCCTTAGAAAGTCCTCCACGAAGGCATCCCTCCCCTTAGGCAGATAGCCCTCGAGGCTTTGCCATAATCACACACACACACATAAGGCAGTAATAAAATAAATTAATATCCTTAGCTTTTCTTGGAATTGAAGTCAAGCTTCTGCATTCCAATACATATTATACATGGATTAAAAATAATTAATAGATTATTTTACACTTTTATATATTAGCCAGCATTTAAAACTTCATCAAAAATTTTTATGCCTAGAAAATAGTTTGATTCTATATTAAATTTCTTATTTGGTAAAAATATCTAAATATTCGAGTTGTAAGCAAACAGCAGTTTGATGACTTCTCTTGCACAGATTTATATGATGTTTTTATAATTTTTAAATTTAAGTTACTTCGTTAACATAGAAACAGATGCAAAAAAACATTCTAAAATTTAAGAAATTAAATTTACCTCTTTCCCATGTAACTTGAGGTGGTGGGTGTCCCGTAGCTTGACAAGAAAAGACTGCAGTGTGACCTTCTTGCAAAATTTGGTCTTCAGGGTCTTGAACAAGTGAAGGAGGAACTTAAAAAAAAAGAAAGGTCTTTTATATAACAAGCTGCAAATAAACGGAAACACAATATTAAAAAAATACGTAATTACTTAATTGTTTCCTGTAGCGCATTAAATTCATATGTAATTGTAGCTTTTAAACATAAAAAAATAAAAAGTATATAACATTTTTCCTAATCTGATTGTTTTAAATAAATTGTACTAATAAATAATTTGCCTGCATGCCATCATTTAAATTTATTAAAAATTTAAATCATTCTTATACAATTAATACTTGTTCGAATATTACTTTCCTATCACTGCTGAAAGAATAACTTCAATAAATTCAATTTAATGTATATATACTATATTAAAATGTGATTAAAAATAAATATACTTCTTCTATGTGATTTTGATAACTCTTATACTGACTTTGTGTTTTCTAAAATTCTTACTCTGAGTAATAAATAGTTACTTTGTTACTTGAAAGGAGGTACGAATTTTGAAATAATAAGGCGTACTTAAATACATGTTATTAAGCACACGTTTTTTCAAACCGCTAAGAAAATAAAGCATATATTATGTGGAACGTAATAATAATAAGTTTTGTTTCCTTAACTTATTTGGGATCTTAAATAAAAATATTAATTGCATTTTTACACCACATGATACAGAAGTAAGAAAAGCAAACCGACTTGAACACTGAAATTATTCAAAATTCAGTTTCAAATTGCCCTCTATAAACTCCATGCATTTCGATAGACTTTTAACCAGATCTAATTTCTGCTAGGAAGCTTCTTGAAAGAAAAAGATTTCATATGAGCCACCCAATATCGGCATAGTGGTTAGCGTCGCTGACTGTCGTGTCGAAGAGACCGGGTTTGAATCCAGGAGAAGACATGGATATTCATAAATGTATAGTGTTCGCGCGGCAAGGAGGGCACTTCAAACATGCGGCGAGCCGAAAGTCCGCTCGTGAAGTTGATGGGAGGGGAAGAGGGGTGGGTGACCCTCGGACCTGTCCGCCCCCGGGGTGCTCTCCATCAAAATTGGAGGGCGAAAGTGAGTTAAATCGCAATGTCACCTGTACAGTACTGAAGGCTGTTGCCAACGACAGGCGTATCTTGCGCTACTTGCCACAGGGAATTTTGTGGGCTTAGGCTGACAATATGACTTCCGTTTATTTGCAGCTTGTTATATAAAAGTATTAAGCAACCTATAGCAAGTGAGCATTAGTCAAATCCATAGTAATTTAAGGTTAAATTTTGCGTAATTTGGGAGAACAAAGTGAGCAAAAAAAAAAAAAAAAAAAAAAAAAAAGATTTAGAGCAACTGAAGAAAAATATATTTATATAGATTAATATTTTAATAAGAAATTTATTTTTAAAACATATAAATGCCATGGAGTATTATTTTCAGTTTTACAGAAAGTGTATAAATAAATCAGAATATTCTAGCGTAAATAAAAGTACATCGTGGTATATAGACATTTATAATTCTATTTATCGCTTGTTATTTTTTAATAACATCAATGATATAAAAAAATATCATCATGAAAATTGTATTAAAATTCAATAATAATAATTTACTAAAAATAAAAAAACTCTTGTAGTTAATGCTCTGGAATCATTTGTTAAACAAAGTTTAATCAATTATCACTGCACATGTTCTAATAGCTTAATTTATGAATAGTTAAGAGTTAACAATAATTTATAAACTGACATTGAGTATAAATAAAGATTCAATAGCACTATGAACATATCTTTCATACAAAAAGCTTTAAAATGTAATAAAAATATAAAGACATGCTTACCGTTTACAACCAATTGAGAAGAATACGAATCTCTCCCTAATGAACTAGTCACTACACAGGTATAATTCCCTGCATGATTAGTACGAAGCGAATTAATTAACAGTACAGAATAATCTTCATTGTTCTGTATAGTTATATACGGAGATGTCATTAACGTTTGTTCGTTTTTATACCAAATGAATTTAAAAGGACTGATTCCTTCGATGACTGTGCAAAGCGCTTTTGTTTTCTGGCCTTCAGTGAGTTTCTCCGGAAAGCTGAAGGGCTGAATTCTAGGGTATCCTGAAGAATAAGAAGTATTATTAGTTTCAATTTTTAACTATGAAACAACGAACATCATAATATATTGAACATCTATTATTAAATCTAATGAATAAGATATGGATATAAATCTGTGAGAAATCTCAGAGAATATTCGTGTTTCGAAGCAAAAAAGTATACGTGTACAGAAATGCAAGATAAAAATTAACTGTTGTTCCTGACTAAGATCGTTTCCAAAAGTTCTCTAGTGGGGCAGTAATTTAAGCATGAGTTACTTCAATCACGAAATTTTTAAGGATACCCCTAGAACAGGCGTTTGCTCTGAGCATTTAATTAAGGGAGTAAACTGAAGTTTAATTCGTACGGTAATAAAAACTATGCGTCTGAAAATCATGATTTCATTTTTAACTCCAGTCTGCAATTTAACAGTTATTAATTATTTTTTTATAGTTATTAAAAGTAATAAAATTTTACATAACATTTTTTTTGAAAACATATAGACTCCCTGTGCACCACATATATACAATTCGGGGCTTACAGAAGTAAGTTAACTAAAACATTAAAAGTTATATACATAAATAAAACGAACAAAAGCAGAGAACAGCAGTCTGGACGAAAACAGATAAGTTCACTGGCCAAGTCACTCCGAACATTTTCAAATCGTTCTGTAAGCATAATCTAGGGCCATTAAATGTAGGGCATGAGAAAATCAAATGTTCCACATCCTGAAGCACTCTTTTTGAACATTCACATAAAATGTTTGATCTTAGATTAAAGCAAAACAAGTAACTTGCAAATTTACCGTGACCAGATAAAAACTGAGACACTTTAAAATTTATAGTGAGGAAAGACTCAGAATGCAGTCTATGGTAAATAAAAGGAAAGAACGTTTTGGTGATCTCAGCATTACAAGATGAAATATATTCCTCATTCCACATAGATAAAATCTTCTTATAATGAAAGGACTTCTAACAGCTCTTTGGAATGCTAATGTTGATATCAATGGGTAAATTTAAGGCATCTTTAGCTAAGAAATCAGCTCTTTCATTTCCATAGAAACCATGATGAGCATGCATATAAGCAAAGCGGATATCAATTCCTCTATTTCTAAGTGAACTAACAGTTACTAGGGTTTCGATAACTAATTTGTCGCAGCTGGTAATACTGTTCAAAAGTTGAAGAGAAGAAAGAGAATCAGAACAAATAAAGCACCTTGAGGATGTTGTCCCATTATCCTTGATTCATTTGACGGCAAAATAAATGCACAGAAGTTCTGCTTGAAAAACTGTGCATTCATTCCGTATACGGTGTCTAAAAAAACAAACCTCGGAATGGCCTTCAAAAAGAACAAATGCAAAGCCAACCTTGTTGTTCATCTTGATGCCATCTGTAAAGAAAACCATATGAAAACTCATTTCAGCAGTCTCTTTATAATCGCAGAAATTTATGTGTTCTAAAGTAGCGGGATCAGGAAGATCAGTGAAGGGGACAATTCCATTAATACAGTCTTCCAAAGTATCAGTTGCCAATGACTCGAAAATATTATTCTTATATGCAATTTCGAAATCAATAGGCGGAACTCCTGCAAGAACAAAAGTAGCCTCATAGCTTAAGGTTCATTCGTAACTTGGCGTTCACATTGACACATTCAACACACTTGGCAACTAAGTGAAGAATTGGAACATTGAGGGCTGAACAGCTGAAATTAAATAAACTCGGTTGTATATCTTGCTACATGTTATTGTTATAACTTGTTTATTGAATCAGATTTGTATTTTCTAGTTGTAACGGGAATGAAAATACCATTCTATTACCATGATTGATTAATTTGGTAGGATTTTTAGTGACCAAAAGTTCAATAGAGATATTCAGATTTATAAAATTTCGTTATCTTTAATTTATGAAGTTTAATTTAATTAGCCCATGACAGTAATATGAACGTAACATTTTTAAATATTAACATGACTATTTGAAGAAACTGAAGCATCAGCTGCAGAAGTGTGGTGCTTTGGTTTGCCCTTCTGCAGCTGAAGAAAAAACTTCGAAAACTTCGCAAATTTACTAATATTGCGCTGATTCTCGTTACTTTAGCACCTCCAATAACCATTATTCGGCGTGTTATTTAAAAAACTGAAAAATTCTATTTATTTCATTATAAATAGCATCCATATGCATATAACAGAATCTCCAAACCGGTTTCCTAGCAGTTACCAAAAGATTTATAATTTATTCATGTTCTAATATTTACGAAATAGTACAATATTTAATTCATAACAGAAAGTTAAAACTTTCACTGTCTCTAGATTGTAACTCTGTAACATCAGAAAGGTTAAGCAATCACACGTACGAAAATTAACGTAATAATTAACTTACATTACGTAGATTGCTAAATGTAATGAACACAACGAATACACTTAAACATTTATATACAGAAAATCACAATTTAGAAACAATACATATTTTGCAGGTCAAATAATGCAAAATGAGAAATCTCTTACTTAGCAAATTATTGACGGTACTACATATTTACAGAAGTACTACATATTACAGAAATGACATTCAGTTTTTTTTAATCCAAAAATGTTTATTATGTTGATAGCCACAGGAACAGATATCAGATATTTAGTTATGCATTAAAGAAATACATTTTAAAATTTATTTTGTTTATATGTTGTACATATTGCAAATGCTACCAGAAAAAGATGGACTAAATATTAGTTACATAAGAATTTAATATGCAGAAAAAAAATTAAAATCGGATGTTTCAGGTTAAAATTATCTTTTCTTTTTTATTAGCCAATAAAATAAAGTAAAAAAATTGTTTTTAAATTTATGTGTAAATGCAAAAACATTATCGCACTTCATTTTTCGGTATTTCATGGTAGGTAGACTGATTCAGTTAAATATAATTAGAAGCAAAACTTAATTAACATGTGTAATACTAAAAAAAAATTAAAAATGAAGAAAGCAATAATTATTTTTTACAAACTGCATTTTAGACCTTTTTTTGAAATATTAATCCTTTTCAAAGACAATTTATTAAAAATTTTAAATTACACAACAGAAAGTCTGAAAACCAAGACTTTCACAGAGTTTCGTAATAGATGTGCTTCAAAAATTTACATAATTTAGCAATTTATATTGAAGAGAGAACTCATAAGCGCAAGTCATGAGTAAGCAAGATTTATAATTTATAGGAAGGAAAGGTAGGAAAAGTATTTCTGTGTTCTAAATGGCATTCACAATACTAGATTTGATTTAGGTCACACATAGTATCTGGAGTTTTAAATGTGAAAGATTGTTTAAGAAAACTGCATTTACAAATAATAAATATAAATTAAATTCTCATAGAAAATATATAATATAAATTAAAAATACATACAATGGAATAATTACCCAATTTTCACGATTTTGTAAGACAAAATTTAACAAATTTTTGTGCATTTCAATTTATTCATTTTTCGAATTTTCCTGTGCAACAAGAAAATAAGTAATATTTTAGCAACTGACTGATCCCAGCTCATGCGTCTAGTTTTCCATTGCATTCGGATTAACAAGGTAAAAATGTAATTTTACGAAGCTAGCTATTTGGTTTAAACGTTAAAAGAAACAGCATTTTGAATGTATTAAAACGCCAATAATGAAAATAATAATAATAAAAACTTTGAAATGGTACAGTAAATAATATAAAGCGAATTTTCAGAATTAGAATATTAAATATGTCAATTTCAAATGTGCAGAATTTGGTACTATACCTTAAGTCTTAGTGTAAGACTAAGTTGTAATATTTTACTTAAATTTCACAGTTTTTTATAGATTGAATAATTTAAGAGTGAAAGCGTACATAGTAGTAAACTGCATGCAATTTAATTTGCAGGAGAACGAAAACATTTACAACTATCCTAGTAAATTTATACAACATTTAAGTTACATATACAAATGCTAATCATTAAAAAGAAAACTCAATGGAAATCACGAAATGAAACTTACCAGCAGATGCTTTCTGTCCGAAAATTATTGATGACGTTGTGATGAATATGAAGAGAAACAGGGCAATATAGTATCTGTTGCTTTTAGGACATAATATATGCTGCATAATGATGTAAAAATTGCCCTAATTCACCAAAATGCAATTTATAATCTTCTTTGTGGCACAATTTAATTGAAGCTTTGCTGGAAAGTTAACAACTTGGCGTTAAGCTATAAAATGTAAACGCTTCTAATACAGCACATTTTACCCATACACGCAAAATGGGACACATAAATGCTACAGAAGACCGATAGTCTCGTTTCATGAGATACTAGCGCCACACTGTGCAGATCTAGAGAGTTAAAAGATATATAATATATATGATACTAAAGTATTTTTAATAATATAGTAATAATAAAAGCTTAATAAAACTGACTGAACATAATACAATGAAAAATAACAAAAATCCATCAATAATTGAAAAATATCACTTGGAAAAATCTTGTTTAAATAATTCCTACTTTTCTTGAAATTAATATTCAGAAATGTGAATTTTATAAATCTGAGTCTTGAATATTTTAATAAAATATTAATCAAAATAAGTACTGAACTTAAGTGCTTCATAAAATATCGAAGAATAACCTGAAAAATAAAAGTCCAATAATCTTTTGAAATAAAGTATTTTAAAATTAAAAATATATTAATATAGAATTCGGAATAAGGAAACTGCAAATCAAAATAGAATATAATGCAATATTAGATGCTAAGACAGTACTGCGATTCTAACTTTTTGTTTCACATAAAAGGTTAGTGAATCCGCTTTTCTTGCTGCATAAATTAACATACAGTGGATAAAATACAAAAACAGCGTGAATAATACAGAACGGATCATACAGGATCGAAAATTTAGAACAAAATAAAGTTGCTATACATCATAATTACTCCAGAAAACTGGTTCAAACACATAACAGTTAAACTGTTTCCTCATATGGATATACAGAGTGAGAGTTAAATATTATAATTTATTAAATAATGCTTTCTTTGATTCTCATTTGTAAATGGGATGCTTATCAACGTACGACCTTTTAAAAATAATGATAATGCGTAGAAGACGTTGCGAACAGAAGAAAACACTGACAGCCTTTATTAAGATAGCACAAAGTAAGCATGATTCATGATTTTATTAAACTTTCATACCAAATATTTTAATAAGGACAGAATGTGATATTCCTTCCCCTATGCCATTGGATGCTTCGCATGCATAGTTGCCCTGATCATCTTCTGAAACACTGTTTATTTTAAGAGTTCCACTTTGAATTTCTAATCTAGATCCTTGCTGTAATAATCGATATTCGTTCTGGTTGTCTGTAACACAGAAAATATAAAATATTAAAAACTTATATCATTGACAATACAAAAAATTTTTTGCATACTTAATGATTAAAAATAACAGTTGAATGAAGGCCAACGCATATTCTTTAATACTGGAACTACAAATTCTTCACTTTGCAAAATCGAAATTATATTTTATTTTTATCACTGAAATCTTCATTCCAAACACATAAAGATTTTGTTATTTCTAAATTAACGATGTCCAGCCATCAATAAAGCAGTATTTACTGTATAAGAAGTGGCTAAACATTTCTGTTTAAGGACTGTCCGGCTCGATAAATTTGCTTATTGAATTCAGAAGTAGTAAGATGCTACGGTAGAATGTTTGAATGAGTTAAAATAAAATTGTTTTTCAGGTAGAAATTTGTTGCGTATTAAGTTAAAATATGCTTCTGCTACTTTATGATTGAACCGATTATCCTTCAATATTAAAGAGACAGAAAAACATTCTAACACAGTTATGGAAGCTGCAGGGGTAGGATCGTATGAAATTAACAGCATAATTGAAACAAGATAAAAGTTCACCAGTTTAAGTTCTCCCTCCTTGAAATCTGTGGGAGGGGTGGCGAGGGAAATACCGATTTTCTTTGGATCCATTTGGGAACAACAATATCATGAATGACATACATTCCATGTGATATTTTGAGCTCACAGTGTGTGCAAGTGCTATTCGAAATAAATGCAACAAATACTCTCTAGTCACATGGAACGATCACGGTCTTCATATCTGTTTATTTTAGATTTCGTAAACATCACATATATGACTTGAAAGTCAATCAAATACTGGAAATTGAAAGTAAAATATAATACAAACGAAAGAGTTACAAAAGAGTTCCGTATAATCCTAATAAACTATTCTACATAATTCTGTATATAACTGTAAGAAAATATCTGAAATTTTAAAAGGCTACTTTTTATGTATTTCAGGCATTCAGTATTCAAGAAAATCACAGTATTTTACGTTTCATGTATTTATTGTACATATAATATTTGTATGCAGAATAAAGCAATTAAAATTAGTTTATACAATACACACGGTTTTAACTGTTTTACCCACAAACGCATTCCATCTTTAAATACATCACTAAATCACTAACTTATGTTATAAGGTATTTCTCCCGCCTTCTTAGCATGCCTTCATGGTGCATGCTCGTTCAGCATACTCGGCGCGTATTCGAGAGATCCATGAGTTCGAGTCCCAGCGAGGGCATTACCCATTTTTCATCTCTCCTGCTTCGAAATAACCTAATGTCTCTACAGTGGCGCTCGAACTAAAAGGTGGTGAATAATGATTCTTCACCACCAGGATTTGGCGATTGGGTCCTCTAAACTCCAGTCGCCCTTTAAAAGGGGGAGTATATAAGGTATTTCCCGCGTTCTTAGCATGCCTTCGTAGTGTAGTGGTCAGCACGCTCGATGCGTATTCGAGAGGTCCATGGTTCGAGTCCCGGCGAAGGCGTTGCTCATTTTTCATTTCTCCTGCTTTCAAAAAATATTTAATGTCTCTACAATACTTAAAAATAGTTAGTTCTATTACATGATTAATCTACATAATAATTAAATTCTGATGTTCTTTGTGACAAAAACATGCAACTGTAATCGGAATGGTATTTAGAAATGTTATTTCTATATATTTTTACATCTGTATTAACTGCATGCATAATATTAACATAATTAAAAATAGTGATTGTCGAGGAAAGCAATCAGCGGACACTGGTCCCATTCTGAAAAAACTAAGTTTCGAATTCGAACTGTAGCATTGGCATCTGTGATCGTAATGCCTATGAAGAACAGAAATGATTTAAAATACATCAAAACGAAGTACTGTAGAGAGATGGGTTGAAAGGGAGGATGGTATAGTTACATCTTTTCTGTTTTATCCCTGGCACAGTATGAATTAAAATTAGAAAGATGCTAGAAGTCAGTCATCACAGATTCTCAATGACAGATATGCTCTTACTCTAGCCATGATTAATATTTATGAATATTCCATATGTGGTTATTGGAATATACGATTACGATTGCACAATTATGTTCAGGTTAAGGTGCTTAATACTTTTTAAATTTATATCATAATTTTAAGAAAAACTGCATTGGATAGTGACTAATTGATCGTGTTATTGGTAAAAATATAATTTTTTTTTGACAATATTTATGCCAACTTATGTCTGCAATTTTTGAAATACTTTCTGTTCTCAGAAGTGTCCCTCCTAATTTGGCAAAGAAAGGTAGCAATAAATACATGTTTACATGCTTAAAATGTCATTACATATGCATAGTTGCCAACCTCGAAGTATAAAAAACCATGAATTTCCTGGAGGTTTGCTGCTGCACAGCGTCAAGTCTAAAATTTATTTTAATTTGCTTTATGAATGCATGATTATGATTATTATTATATGAATATTATTACATGGCTATTAAGCATGTTACTCAACTATTTGTAATGTAAAAATATCAGTGTTTAATTAGGTGTTATAAATTTGAATTTTTTGGCTAGTTTAATGTTTTAAAATTTTCTTACATTTTTATACTGAGAAAATCCTGAGCAAAGAAAGAAAGATTTAATTTATCAGAGCACTTTAAAACCCGATGAAAATAAAATTAACAATTTGTATAGCTATTAGGTTACATTGATGCAGGAATGTGAAAAATTTGCAATGCTCTTGTCGGGATTCGAACTCAGAACCCCCCCCCCATCCCGAATATGCTTCGAGCGGGATTACACGGAGGAACCATGCAGCATGTCGAAAGGAGGGAGAAAGTAATTAAAACATTAATGCACATATTATTGTGTGGATTAATTTGCTACGATTCCATATATTGCTAAACAAAATTAAGTAAAATTTTGGTATAATCTTTATGCAAATTTCTACAATTGATTACAATAGATTAAGTAAGATTTTCTGATAAAAGTCGAATCAGAAAAATAATTTTGAAAACTACTAGGATTGAGAGAATGAATTCTGAAAATTCAAGTTTAAATAAATTTCATTTATTATTGAAAAATATTTTCTTAGTAAATGTTAAAAAGGAAAACGCAGAAGATCGTGTACCTAACTGGTAGATCCTAATATATGACAAAAAACCGACGAGAATTTCTCGGTACAACCTGGAGACTTGGCAATTATGCAAATAAAATGCTTTTCATATTTTACTCTGATGAAGCATAAAAAATTATATTTGATTTCAAAATGCAAACATACCTGCAAGTTATAAAACACTTCCTTACATACTAATGAAAATATTCATGTAGCAGTAAAAAGTGAATGCAAAATTATTAATTTTTTTTGTACCTCGATCTTGTATTTTCCATGTAACTGTAGGTGAAGGAAAACCATCTGCGGAACATTCCAGTGACAAATCTTCTCCTGCAATGGTTTCTCGATCTGTGGGAATTGATACCCATTTTGGTGGTACTGAAAGAAAAGGAAAACACACATATTACAGAGTCATAATATATTTACAAAAATACATTTTGAACTACCAGTGCTTTTCGGTTTCTTTGGTCGGCCGCTGGTGGGCTTTCGAATAATCAAAGTTACAGTTATTTATATAACCTATATCTAGATATATTAAGGAGCTTTTTGATATTATTGTGTTAACTGAATAATTCATTCAAATATATCAGTGTCTAAAATCACAATAATAAAATTTTAAGTAACTTACCTACGACATTGAGAAATTCAGTATAAAAGTCACTTCCGTAGTTGTTACTAACTTGGCAAGTGTAATTTCCTCTCGACGCTAAAGTTAAAGAGGGAATAACGAGGCTTGAAAAATCTTTCAGCTGATGAATCACTGTCTGTGTTTCTTCGGTAATTTTCTTGGAATCTTTCATCCAACTGAAAGAAAATGGTGGAGTGCCGGACTTAATAGCACAAAGCAACGTTACTTTCTCTCCTATTGTAAAATGGCTAGCTAAATTGAACGGCTGAATCTTTGGCGATGCTGAAAAATAATTCAATTACATTAGCCAGTCTGAATAAACAGCATTACAAATGAAAATAAGGAAATTAGTAAAGAAATCAATAAAATTAATTCACCAATACTACAGGAAATTTCAATCCCGTTCATATATTTATATTTATGTTTTTTACATTTTAATGTCATTTAGTGACATTCTTTAATGATTTCTAGTGAGCACCGTTCTTCATTTTATAATTTTGTTACATTTGATATTCCGAAAACCTACATTTTCATGTAAGCAATTTATAAATTTTAAATGTTAAAAATATATTAATAATATTCATATATATTATTACTCCAGTATTATGAATTATAATGGTACAAAATTCATTAGATTAGAAATATTTTTTTAATTTTTAATTCATGCTATTAATTTTCGATTTGGCTGCGTTCCAATACTGGAAAGCCTTATACTCTGTACCTACTTTTAAAGTAGGTTCTCTACCTACTTTTTTATGAATTTTGTACATAGATAGATGATTGATTTTAATGCAATCATTTGTGAAATTGTTGCATTCCGCTGCGTAAGGTAACATGAAAAATCTGAAGACCAGATATGCCAGAAAAATAAGAATACAAGAGCAAGTCCATTTAATATTGAGTAAATGGGTGACTTGATATTTGGCGACATATCGTTAAGTTGTCAGTGGTTTAGGGGACTTGTTTTTCTGCGAAATTTGGCGACATTGTGGTCCGATTCCTGTATCACCGCAATAGGCATAGTAATTGAATAAATGTAATCCATCACTATATTAGCTGCAACCGTAATTGACCCTCATATTACTTTACAACAATTTCGAGAAGCAGAAAATACTAGAAATATCTCGGCGACTGGTTGGAAACTATGTAAGGCCGGAGAGAGAGCCTCCAACCGCAGTTGTTTAGTTACTTGTTATTATTGTTGGGAGTGGTTAATTCAGCATGAGATTAGATTAGCCTTTCTCTTTAGATGTTCTTTGCATTGCGTTTAACGTTCTTAGTAGTTTGATGAAGTGTAACTACTGATTGCACTGTGTGATACTGTGAACACTTGTACGAGTATTTCTGTAGAAAATTCCAGGATTCTGAAATAGTTCTTTTGATGACAATAAATTTTATTAATCTATAATCGGACCCGTGCATTCACTCTATTACGAACCAGTATGCACGCAACAATATATTAATAATGTTCATATATATTATCACTTCAGTATTATGAATAATAATAGTACAAAACTGATTAGATTAGAAATATATTTTATTTTTAATTTATGCTATTAATTTTCTATTTAGCCGTGTTCCAGGATGGAAAAACCTTATACTCTGTACCTACTTTTAAGGTTATTTAAAATAAAAAATTTACTTTGAAAACGTAAAATATTTTCTGCTGAAGTATATATAGTATTATTGAAGTAGTTTGTTTTAATCTTGCAACAGGTTATATAAATGTGCACACAATTCAAGGAAAAGTTAAGATAAATTGTAATAAACCTGTAAGTCATTGAAAAAATAAGATAGTTTTCAAATTTAGCTTCCAAAAAGACTATATATTCAGTTAAATTTAACTGCAATAAATTAATTATGCTTCATGGAAAAAGTAAACATCATTTTCAAATTCTGCATTAAAAAAAAAAAAAAAAAAAAAAAAAAAAACCTGCTAGAACAGTATAAGTTTTATCAGAAAATTTTAGAAACTCAAATTTCGCAATCCTATGCAATTAAATTTATTTTCGATTATAAAATAAAAAATACATTATTCAGCTGGAGAGGATTTTAATGAGAAATTAAAAATTTCAGATATGTTATAACATTAATGATAATTAATTTAATTATATCGTTGAGATATTATCTATGTTAATATGATTAGTAAGATGTTATGTTTCAAGGGACTTGAAAGTGGTATTACAGATGATGAAGCGTCTAAGGCTCTCCCCATCCCCCAAAAAAGAATGCTTTTAAAATACATTTTTGTCATTAAATGGAAACGGAAATGACTCATATATGAATATTCTGCCACTTAAGTTCCTCAATTGATTTTCAGATTTTCCTAGCACTTTAAAGAGAAAATAACTAAATCTCCATATATAAAAAAACAATGCACTAAGTTGCAGAAATTTCTTCAGTATATGTATTCGGAGATTATAAATGTCCTTTTAAATATTCTGAATTTTGAGTAATAATGTTCAGAACAGCTCAAGCAATATTTCAAAAAATAATTTAAAAATTATCTTTAGTCCTTGCCTGATCTCAGTAGATATATTTTAAAATAATTAATTCCATCATAAACAAATAAATAGATCTTAGAATCAATCAAAACCACGAAGTTGCGGAATCATTGTTTGGAGAATAAAGTATTCAAAAGAGAATTTTTTTGGATAAATCGAAGTTTGACTTTTATATAGTCTATAATATATGTTAAATATGATGTCTCAGAGGATATTAATTTTCTCTTTTGATAGAATATAAAGCATTGAAAATCGAACTAGAAAATGCATTTAGTTG
Source organism: Stegodyphus dumicola (assembly GCF_044657685.1). Lineage (NCBI taxonomy): Eukaryota > Metazoa > Arthropoda > Arachnida > Araneae > Eresidae > Stegodyphus > Stegodyphus dumicola. The sequence continues at coordinate 211,360,515 of NC_140773.1, read as the reverse complement.
AAAACAGCACAACATGCATTTTTGAGATTTTGGCGTGATGTCGATGATTTATGAGCATGAAGAAATTATATTAAAAAATTTAATTATCATGAATATCATCACATGAGACAATATTTTTCAAAAATAAACAAAAGAATATTTAAGTGCAGCTTACCAGCCTCAAAGAGTGCAGTCAGCTTCCATATTGAGGTAAAGATGAGAAATCTGACCGAAAGATGCGAGTAGCTGTAGCTTTTCATATTCTTAATGCTGCTTACTAACGTACTTATTAACATATATATGGGTACATAGAAATAAAAAATCAGATACTATTAAGCACAGAAAATAATGAAAGTAGTTTCAAAGCAGTAATAATGCATAGAATAAGACACAGCTCCAGTATCTCCTTTCTGTGATAGTAGTCGCTGAACTGATGAAGGATAAACGCATCAGAAGCGCCACGTGGTGTCAATAAAACAAATTATTTCGAATAAAACATTGGAAATAGTTTAAAAATATATTACCAGCATAAGAATTTTAAATATTAAAAAAATGAAAACAAAAATCATAATTATGTTTGTAGAGGAGTAAATGCCAGTCAAAGTTTTTATGAAATTAATAAAATAGACAAAATATGAGATTATTAAAGTAATTTTAATGCTGTAAAAATTTGAAATACAGTACATGATAATAGCAAATAACTACATAATGCAGAGAGAGAATTTCAATAAAACAGTATATATATTAAAATAACACACAATTTGTTTACGATATAATAAAAGTTACCAATTTACTTTGAAAGTAATTGGAAATATCACAATAAACATTTAAAGGAACACCATATCTAACAAACATTCTACATAATTTTGCATCAATATGAATTTAGAAATACGAAACAAATAATCTTACCGTTTATTGAAAGAATAATACCGCTGGTTTTAATTTCAGCAATTCCATTATCTGCTACACATAAGTAGAAACCAGCATTATCCACAGTTGCTGGCCCTATTTTTAAAATACTCTTACCCCGAAACTTTTTTTGAAATGATACCTCTTCAAAGTTTTCTCTCCCAGCTATAGCAAAGTATTAAAATTTTGAAGTGTTAGATAAAAGATTAAAAGATTTTAAAATATTTACACAATTGCAATTATCAAGCAAATAATAATTATAACAACTAAAACAAAGAAAACTGATTTTGAATTTAATGAATTAATAATTTAAAAATCTAAACGAAAGCGTTTATAACCTAATTTCTTCACTCTTAGCATCAGATTATGGTATGATACCAACGGGGCATTCATTTGTGTCCAATTAATTGTATTAATAATCTTCAAGATTTGGAAAATTGCCAGTACTATTAGATATTGCCATTTAATACGACAAATTTTTTGCTTACATTTCGAATTAAAATATTAAACTGCTTACATATTTAAAAAATTACACATTTATTAGCAATATTATTAACATTCAGATCATTAACATAATTAATAAAAGATATTTATAACATTATGCGTAAATTACATAATTCCACTTCAGAATTTTATTAAAAAATAACATAAATTCTGTTGCAGCTCTTGCAAAATTTTTGTTTATGAGAATGGCGATTTCTAATGCAAAACTTTTAATATTAAAATGCACATAATTACAATAATGTAATGAATTTTCCTTTATTATCTATTATTTATTGCAATCATTGACTGATAACATATATGCCATAATTATGATACCATTATACGCCGAACAAGTATTAATTTAGAAGTCAAACAACAAAAATCAGCGTTATATTTTCAAATTTTCACAGGACTAATTTCAATGGTTTTACCGAATCATCATCCTCAGCTACAAAAGACTGCTTTTTACATAAAGACTGCTTTTTAAGACTGCTTTAGACTGATTTTTAAACATTTAGACTGCTATTTACATCTTCAAGCTATTTCTTTGCGCTATATTCAATATAAAGTATAATGCATAAAAAAATAAACTTCTTAATGTAAATATTAATATCTTAAGCTCACTTTCAGGGCCTTTTCTCCATGTTACATTAGGCACGGGATATCCCGAGGCTTCACATTCGAGAGAAATATTTGTTCCAGATATAATGTATGTGTCACTTGGTTCCTTAAGCCATTTAGGAGGCTCTAAAATTGGAAAAATGTTTACGTAAATGAAATGCAGCTAGATTGTTTATTTTCTGCACTGTATTTGATCTAGGTTTTATTCAATACAAAATATGTACTATCATCTAGTGAAACGCTAGTAATGTGAAATACAAATTTATTTGGCAATATCAAATGCCAAAAAAATATCAACGTTTAAAAAATGAAAAGCAATTTATGTAAAAACATATCAATTAAAATTTATTCAGAATTCATTTTAAACAAGTGTGTGTTACTTTAACACATTTGATACTTTTAATACTTATTAAGTTTAAGAAACTTTGAAAAAATCAAATGATTTTATACAAAACTATGTTATTTAAGGATTTTATGTATAAATGGAATTTACTAGGATACGTCCTCAAAACGCTTAACGAATACTTGTAAATTAAATAATAGAAAGAAACAACTGGCGTTATTATTATTATATAGATGTATTTCATCATTCAAAATAAAGACTGCCTGACACGTATGGTGGCATTTATCTTTTATTAAGGCGTTCCGCAAAAGAAAAATGCCTTCTTTTGTAATGCATTTGCAATTTAAATGCAATGTAAAATTGATGAATGCTGTCTTTATGAATATGAGTTTGATTTTTTAAATTTTGCTGTTGTTGCTTATGCTCACTTGTCTGACGTAGTCAGCCAAGCCCACGAAACTCCTCCTGGCAAGGCGGGCTGGAATACGTCTGCTGTTGGCAACAGCCTTGAGCACCATTCAAATAACAGTGTTATTTAGGTCAGTTCCGCCCCCAGTTTTGATGGAGAGCACCCCTGGAGGCACGGGTCCGAGGGTCTCCCACACCTCTTCTCTTTCACCAAACCACACGAGTGGACATTAGTCTCGCGCCATATTTAGAGTGCCGCTATGCCGCACCGACACTATACATTTACAAACTCCATGCCTTCTCTGGGTTTCGAACCCGGGTCCTTCGGCACGGCAGTCAGGCACCCTAACCACTATACCGGTTGGACGGCCTTTTTAAACGTATTTCATAGTAAAAGCAATTAGATGGCCTTATGAACGTTTGCTTTGTGTCATTTTGCTCTCACAAAAGAACCGAACCTCATTAATAGTTTTGTTATGCACAAAAGAAATAGAATGAATTTTGTTTTACGAATAAAAGGTGAAAATCAGAAGAAAATATCATTTATCTTAATATCATTCATTGAAGAGAAATATGCCATTAAAAAGTACAAAGATAATTTTTCAAGATGTTTTGATTTCGAGCATTTTATAGCCCTAAGTTTCTATATCATGCATTTTGCAGGCAGATATAGGAACAGAAACATAGCTACATGACACTGAGAAACGATTATCCTTCCTCTCTTACATCTCATTCTCTTATATATCACACGGCCTGTGACGACTCAGCTTAACACACAATTGTCATTATCACCAAATTTAGCCTTCTAAAGTTCTGACTATCTATCTTGCTTTGGGTCTAAAATTGCCTTTCATTATATTTTTGTTTATTTATCACATTAATCTTGATGTTAGTATCATTTAAAGCTTCACGCATTAGTTGGTTTAATTTAGTCAGATTTTGGAGGCGTCAGGATACTTAAATATTTTCTCGTATAAATTAGTGGAAACTGCTTATTCGCTTTGTGAAATTCCGCTTGTGAAAAATTTCACAGAAAAATTCTACATTCGTAAAACGGAAGAAATCTATATTAAAATGACAAGATCTTTACATAGGCGAATTCACTACATCCAGGTTTTAAGTAATATCTAAGATTGAGAATAAATATTTGACGAAAGCCATGGTTTATCACATTATAAATTTTCTTTCTTTCCATTAGTAATAATACCGAACGTTTGAGTTCTAAGCAACAAATGTACACAAAGTGCGTTTTATGCAAATAGTTGAAATAAACAGCATGTGACATTAAAATGATATAAAAACATTAAAATTTTCATTGCGTTAAAACTGTTTTAAAATACATCTATTATAAAATAAAATTTATTAAGAATAAAAAACATATAGAAATTTTTTCCCTGTAAAAATTAACATTTTTACAGGGAAAAAACTAATTTTAAATTAAAATTATTACTTACCCTTTACTTCAAGTATCGCGGTATACTTATCAACGGCAGTTCCGGTAATTAATTCGCAAGTATAGTTTCCGCTAGTCGATGGATCGACGCTTTCAATGAATAAAATTGAGTAGTCTGAAGACGTTCGAATATTGAATTGCTGATTAGGCTTGATAGGATACCCATTTTTCAACCATTTGAATTCCATAGGGGGAGTTCCAGATATTGCAGTGCATGCAGCACTAGTTCTTTGACCCGTTATAACTTGATCAGGAAATGAAAACTTTTGGATTTTTGGTGCATCTGAAACACGTATTTATATTTAAAATTACTATCATAAAAATTGTATAAGTATTTATTTCAAATTAAGAAATTTTTCAAATATGTAACGATTCAAAATGAAATCATCAGTAAAGTTTAAATGTATTATTTCAACTGTATTTATTTCAAATTAAGAAACTGTATTTATTTCAAATGTGTAACTGTATTTATTTCAAATTAAGAAATTTTTCAAATGTAAAGATTCAAAATGAAATCATCAGTAAAGTTTAAATAAAACCTAACTGCTTTACATTACTTAAACGTACTGTGAAATAAGCATACAATTATTTTATGTTAAATGGATTAAAGTCTTATCCTCTGGTTTTATTTAGTAATAACTAGTTTGATAAAAAATTTGCCTTTTAATGAACCTACAGGCATGTGAAACAAATGAATATGTCTTATCAGGGGTTTTTCAATTCTTAACTTTTGTCAAAATGAATTCTTTTTTTATCTTTAGTGGAAAATATATCGTAAAATACGTCTTGCACGAATTTTAATTTTGTAAATATTTACATAACATATAGAGATTATGCAAATAAAATCAAAGCAAAAATTTAACAGAACCGTGAGAATTAAAATAAATATGATAAAATTTGTCTAAAATTTGTCAGAATAAATTATGATAAAATTTGTCTAACGTAAACTAATTTTTAGATAGGTATTAATTTATGTCAATTGCACGTGTTATTTACAGACGCTTAGATTTTAGTAATTTTTTCATTATCGGGCTGTACATTTAAATTAACATCTAGTTTTAATGAACATTTTAATTTAAGTTTTCGGAATATTACAATCATTCATTACTACGAATATTTTCAAATACTTTGAATTACAAAGTTTCTAAGTGTGTGATTTTATTTCTGAGTATTTAAATGAGAATATTAATTTTAAACAGAAAAAATAATTCATAATGAATTTTATTAAAGATTAGAAAAATCTCAAAATGCTTATAAATATTAATAATATAATAAATAATTTTAAAATGCATGAGCTATGTAGAATACAGTGGTACTAATCGCATTCTGCCTAGGAAGTTTTTATAACGCATTTTTATATTGTATTTAACAATTATAAATTAAGGAAAATTAAGCAAATGTAATATTTGCATTTGTAAATGCTTTATCAAAAATTTATAAGATGGTCATACATGCTTCAAGTAACCTTTTATTACATGGATTTGGATTATTTTATTTACCCATTTCAAAGCTTGGGTTTCATAAATTATAACATTTTTTAGCAAAAAAAAAACTTAATGTCCGTATTTATCGTATCATTGCATTACATGATACTCCTTGATATTTGGCTAAAGATAAAAATCACAAGAGAATAACATTCATGGTAAGATGAAATTTATCGTTTAAATGTATTATACTAAAAGTAAAGGAACAATAAGCACTGAAGAGTCAGTTTTCAAAATACAGACATGATATTTATACATTTATGAATAAGTATTTAGAAAACTCACCTTCCTTAAACAGAGTTCCAAGTTGAATTGATGCAGCAAATACGCACAGAGCTAAACAAATCCTCATTTCTTAAGAAGGCACGATGTTCACTTGCAGTTCTTTATCCAGAGCAAAGAAAGTTGTCTTTGCAAAAACAAGTTTAAAATGCTTGTACGAATAACATAAGAATACGGTTCTAATAAGTTTAAAACTGCAATTTCAGGTCGGCTTAATTCTTAGCGACGCCATGTACGATGAGATAGAATCTCATGTTTGGATTCGGAGCGCCACATATTGTCAAAAAATGGAATTATAATCTTAAAAAAGAAACAGTATACATTTCATATCAAATTTGAAGCAGTATTCAAGGAAGATCTTTGGATGTCCTTTATATTGCTCATATTTAACGAATTTCATAAAATGGTGCATACTGTATCTTTATATAGTACGGAATATTTTTGTGACTGGAAATAAATGAACGCACGTTTAATTTCAAGCTTGAAGGTGTCAGAAAATATCATGCAGCCATCAAGTAAATTTAATTTGAGAACACTGTGATTACAGAATCAAATGAATGAGCTTTGTAAAGGAAAGCTAGCTATATTTTCAACTTTAGGCGTCATATGTGAGCATATATCGTTATCTGAATAGTTTCAAAGCATTAGAATTGTTCTTTACTGTGCATCATTGAAAAAGGTATACTCCTGTGCAGCATTGAAAATGGTATACCAATTCTATGATCCAAAACACTGCCAGAAAATAACCGTTATTCTGTACAGTCACATTTAAATGCCTTAACAAAAATATATGAATAAGTATTTCATATATATGAATAAGTATTTTATGCAATAAAAATAAGGTGGCATTTAATAGTATAAGTTATGTGCATCAGTATCGAAACACTGTTTTTTGTGAGAAGGCAAAAGCGAACAGATGAATTTTCTAAAATACGTGTTTCAACATTCAATACTAACATTTTCTATACACTGTGGCAAATAATTACTGAGAAACTTGAAAATATTTTAACAGAAATTATCTTAGTATTACTACAGTGGGAACAGAAACTGAAACATGAATTTTAAACACCCGGAGGCAGCACGGATTCGAAAATATGCATAAAGGTTTAGGAGAAAAACGTCTAACACGATTATCTGCCCAAAACATAGGGAAATGTTCGATGACTTAAGTAATCATCTTGAAGCACCGAGATAATTATACTGCAACATTTGCTGAAAGAAAAAAATCATGAAGTGTAAGTGACGCAAGACTTCCTATTACAATGTAGAGACATTAGGATTTTTTTTTGGAAGCAGGCAAGATAAAAAATGAGCAACGCTTTCGGAGGTAATCGAAGCGAGGACCTCTGGAATACGCGCCCAGCGTGCAGACCACCACACCACGAAGGCATGCCACGTTCTGGCTTGTTGACCATGTTAACGACTGCTGTGGAAGACGGTCGGTATCTAATTTGCTAAATTATTCTAATTCCCTCTGGGGGATCATGACTATATATATTACGATCGCAAATGAAGGAAGGGTCGTGTCGATCATCGAAGTGCCCATTTTGAACTAACAGACTATACCAAATTCGGTAGCTTAGAGAGAGTATGCTCAACCTCGGACGTAGAACTCGACAGTAGTAATACACGTACTCGTTTTGGTTGTGTGCACGTTTACAGTAATAATACACATGACAAATGATGGAAATATTTCATGCAATCGAGTTGCTTTTTCTCTCGCCCTGTAACTACGCATTACATAGTACATGTTTATTTTACCATAGCTCAAAACTTCCTTAAATTAACTCTATTATTTTTTAAATGAAATTATAATCTTACATTGATACTACATATTTATTTTACATAATACCCAGTAGATAGTAATCAGAGAATCAAAATAAATGATCATTTATGTACAGTGTTTTTTATGCAATAAAATATGAAATGAATGAAATATACTAAGTATTTTGATTGTATTTTGAAATTTGTAAAAATACATTGGATATAAATAAATAACTACTTCGTGTTTAAATTTATTTAAATTTCGAAGATTCTTAAAACAAAAATTTGCAGCTGAGGACGGTTAATTCTCAGACTTAATCAAGGAAAAAAACTATAAATGGCGTAGGTTTCAGTGTACTACTAGAGATATGTAACCGGACAATTGATGAAGCCGTCGTAATCACATGAAGATTTTATCAATTTATATAAAAAAGCAAAATTTAAATACCAAGCATTTTTTGCTACGAACTAAAGAAATACTGCAAAAATTGTGAAGTGAAGAACTGAAAGGAGTATATGATTAATTGTAAACTGTACATTTTTGAACAGAGCAAAAATAAACAATGCATGAATAAAGAATATCACGTAACATTGTTTTCTCTACATTGACACAAATGATACAGAGAAGCCCCAATGCAGGGGTTAAATTGATTTTCCAGTTTCACACAATGTTATTAAGTTCACTCGTCAAAATTAAGTTCAGTACACTTTTAAATAACACCTTACTTTAAATACTACAGTCGGGATAAAAATATGATTTTGCTGGTAGCAGCAAATTTTTTAAGATACAAGAAAATTTCTTATTTTATCTTTCAGCCTAAAATATTTATTGAAAACGCATGCTGCATTTCATTTCAAAGTTATTAAAATACATTTTAAAATAACATTTCTAAACAAATATTAAAAATATGTTACATAGATATTTTAAAAGGATAGAGATATTTTTCGAAAACATATAAAACATACAAAAATACAGGAGATGTATTTTTGATAAAATTATTCCATACAGGAAAGTAAAGGAATATTTGGAAAAAGTCCTTATTAATTAATTTTTACTCATTTTTATTTTTTAACTACATTTGCTTTGAACTGTTCTAGAATTCGATTTGAATTCCCTAGGAACTTGTAATTTCCATACATAAAATCTTTAAGGGAAAGAGATAAAGCTGAACGTTTTTATTTAAAAAAAACAAAATTCAAAACTTTTTCTTGCTGATTCATATTACAGAACCAATTGAATGATCAATTAGTCTTATCTAATAAACAGTAGACATATGATATTTTTAAATATCAGTATTTTCGCAGAAAAATCTGCGCTTTTTTGCATGATTTTAATTTTTTATGAGAAAATAGCAAAAGACAAATCGAAGAATTTATCACTGAGAACACATATATAAATTTAGCCAGTATGGAAAATAAAAGCATAATTACTAAATCTGACTACCACTGTAGGATTTAAAATATCGTTTAAATCCAATACAAATATCATCTTACTCGACATTTTAAGAAAAAGGAGGTTAGATGGATCGCAAAAATTAAAGAAAAGAAACACATATCTTATAACACAATCTAATAATAATTACAACAATGCAGCTGAATAGATTTTTGTAAATTTTACTCTGATTTTTGAAAAAGTGATCTTGCAAAAGTATGGTTTTGATGAATTGTAAAGAAATAAATATACATTGCTCGATACGGAACCTGTATAACACACTGTATACGTGTATAACGATACATTTGGAATAGAATGGCCCTCTTTCATATATCGGGAAAGCATCCTAACAAAAATATAGACTTTAACAAATGGAATAAGTTCTCAGATCTTACTCTCTCTCTTCTTACTCTAAATGACTCTTAAATGATTAATTTGTATAATGTGAAACATTAAAGGATTATGAAAAAATTTTAGAATATTTTAAATGTTCAGCATATTTATTTTCAGCTTTTTTGAGAATCACAGTGTAGTATTGTACAAAAAATATAAAAGAATAACTAATAGGATCTAATAACGTGGAAAATTCTGTTTCAACATACCAATTAGTAAATTAGCAATGCTCTAAAAGTTACTTAATTTACTTATAAAGGGCCCATCAGCTTAGGTCACATTCCACACTCTAAAAGATATTAAGAGAATCTAGTTATGTACACTATAATCATTGTCTTGCATTCGAATCCCAGATGAAGTTAGCCAGCTATTAGGACTTTGGACAATGAACAAAGACCGCACCAATGTTGCATATGGTCAGAGCACATCTTGCCTCAAACGAAACGAATGATATGAAAGGTGCATTCAAATAGATATCATGCTAAGGTACGAGAAGGATATCTTAGTAAAGTTGGTTGCAGGTTGTAATAGCGTAATGGCGAGTTGTATACCCAGGAGAGAAGTTCGAGTCCTAATCTTCATCACATGTATCATGAATGTCAGTTTTAAAGCAGTTAAAAAATAAACGACATTTATAGAAGGATTAAGAAAATCTATAAAACGTTAAATGAGAAATGATATTCGACTGCGGAAAAATTTTCTAAAGAGCTAAAGCGGGAAGAAAAATTTGAATAAAAAGAAAGAAATTTTTATGCTAGGCTAAGACAAACCGAATACCATTATCATATTTCGATACGATCAAACTTCCATTAACACAGTCCTGATTGGCAGACAATTTCTATTAATGATCTCGCATCCCCGGAATCTTGAAGTAAGAATCATTTACATTAACCTTATACTTCTTGAAAACGTACAAAAACGTTAATCTCATAAGTGTCTGCTAACAAGAACTCTGACTATAATTTTCAGCTAATATTAAGTATTTTCACGGAAAAATATACTTACATATCCGATAATAAAAATAATATAAACATAAAAGAGAAAATTATGAACTATTAATCATTATTGAAATACATTTAATTATGCGAAGGCTAATGAATATTCATAAGTTCAGTTGGAAATCCGAAACGGGTATATTGACTATTCAGGCGATGGAAATATGATTCAAATTTATCCATTTCTGAAACGTATAGTACATTCAAAAGGGTTGCATTTGATGGCACAGCAATTTAAACAGAGTTGGTTCCCAGAAAAATATTAAATAAACGTAGATTAAAAAATTTTATTAATAAATTAAATTAGAAAATTTAAGTCAAAATGCAATAGTTAATCAATACGAAACAGTATCAATCATACTATCTTCAAAGTTGTCTCCAGCAAAGGACAAAAATAATGATGCATCTTACCACTGACAATGATCATTATTCCATTTGTCTGAATTGTAGCTATACCGTTATCTGCCATACATATGTAGAATCCTTCATCAGAAGTTGATGCTTGTTTAATTTCTAGAATACTTTTCCCTGGCATCTGCTTCTGGGTCTGAACGAATTCATAAAGTTCTTGATTTCCTTAAATACAAAACATTTCAATCGCATTCAATAAATGAAAAATGTGAAGTCCTAAAACATTTCATGATATTATTATTTCATACCCAGATTTCATAATAATTTTTAAGTTATTCTACTTTTTTTATAGTGTTTTTGGACTCCATAATTTTAAGCCATAATAAGCTGCTGTCATCAACTGAGTTAGCGCAACTTGAGGTAAAATGTCCTGTATTATTTGTTCATACCTTGTTTCGATCCAGATTATGTGATTATAAGTATATCATATTATTCAATTAGAATTTGATTTTTATACAGAAACAGAATTTTCTCACTATGTTTTGGGTCGATTAATAACATTTATCTTAAACAATTTACTTATTCATGTAAGAAAAGCCATCCAAATTATAGAATGCGTTTTCTTTAGAAAATAATTAAAAATTTTATTTACAAACGTTTTTCCTAGTTACTTAACACTACCTTTTCGGCCATATCAAAAACATTTTATATTCGATAGTTAATCCTATTTATATAATTAGATTAAAATATAAAATTAAGAATCTTCAAATTCTTATGACTACCTCGAAGTATTTTCCTTAATAGTAAATTAACTTTAGCATAGTTAAGCGTTAAATCATCACCTTTCGGTTTTGAAATATTTGAGAAAATATGTTAGCCTAGAATTCGAAAACGGAAATTTCGTGTTTCTTTAACAGTTCATTTTCTGCCTGTAGTTTATTCATTCTGAACTTTGATACTATATTCAATGTCAGGAATCACACATTATCATTATATCACATTAATATTAAAGTGTTATTATTAACTTTACTTAGGAATACATATTTTTGTCCATAAGAACTTAAATTCAATTGAAAACATTAATTTACCTTCCAAGGACTTTTTCCAGGTAATATTTGGGAGAGGATGACCAGATGCACTACATTCCAAAGAAACATTTTCACCACTATTTAGAGAAGTATCTCTTGGTTGTGTAATCCATTTTGGTGGCTCTAATAAAAACACATACCTTAAATAAATAAATAATTAGGAAAATATAGATAAAAATATACGTAGTTTAGCTCCATTAGATAATTTTTTGTTTAGGATATCATATAGCTTAAGTCGATAAACTATTTAAATATATGTAAAATAATTACTACTGAAGTTATAATAAATTAGCATAAAAAACGTATAGCGAAATAATTTATTATCGTAATCAAACACATTTTTCAAAATATATTCACAAGGTATACTTTAAATATTAAACAGAAAGTAATTAAGATTTAAGTTCCTTTTTCAGTGAAAAATGTATAAAAGCAAAAACCGTCAGAGGCAATAAAATTTTACATTAGAACTAAATTGCAATTTTAACATGCTAAGTCCAATTTTATTTTAATAAATGTTGAATACAGGTATTTCATGTATTTAGAATATTTATAATAACTAACATTTACCAAAAATATTGAGAATCCAATATTTAAAACTAACGCGTAGTAAATATCGTAAAAATAGTGTATGTTGTTTGATTTATAATAATTTATTCAAGTAAGAAAGATAAGATATACATACCTTTTACTTCAAGATGTGCTGTATATGTATCAGATCCAGATCCTGCGACAAGTTCGCAGGTGTAATTACCACTAGTACTTTGATCGACATCTTCCAAAACGATAACAGAAAAGTCAGTATAAGTTCGTACCTTTGTTTTCTGATTCATTTTTATAGGCTGACTGTTTTTATACCATTTGAATTCCAAAGGTGGTGCTCCTGAGATAGCAGTGCATGTTGCACTTGTCTTTGATCCTGAAATAACTTGATCAGGAAAAACAAATTTTTGTATTTTAGGCAACCCTAGAAAAAATATATATTATGTATTGAAAAGCCTAAGAAATGAGAAAGATGAATTAAAAGCTGAAAATTTATCTTAATTTTTAGTAGAAATTATTTTTATGTCATACATATAATTTTATCCAACTTTTATTTATTTATCCATGTAAAAAATAGTTAATGTATTTTGAAATTAAACTGCTAATTTATGCTTGGATAGCATGTTATCTAAACATAACACCTTATCTCATTAAGTAAGTATATATAAGCTTTATAATATTAATGAATAAATTTTAAATTCAAAAATTACTTTTTACAAATTCAGAAATCTTTCAAAAGCAGAGAATTTTGAGAAATTTCTCGTCACTCTAATTATATTTGAAAACTAAAGAAATCTCCATTTTCAGCAATTTCTTTGAAATTCTGATTTCATTTTAAGATTAACATTTTAAAAAGCGTTTTATTACACGTTGTACACAGTTACAAACATACGGCGGCTGATGTTAATAAGTCCTGATCTTTGTAATACGGAAGAAAAATACACAAAATCGTTCGACAATGTAAATTAAATTACGCAACAGACCTTCATTAAAAATGTTAGGGATTTAGGCTAAATATACGGTACATATGACAACAACAGTAATATGAGAAACAAGTAAAAAAACAGCGAACACTACGTAAGAAAAAAAATATTTAATGAAATTCACTTACCATTTGCGAAATCCAAGCAGTGAATTACTATCGTCAGTGCCAAACTACAAGAGTACCATGATCGCAGAAAGTTTCTGCTATTTTGGGATTCCATTAGCGAACAAATATTCTTTGACGCAGATTGTATGGAATAACACAAAAATATTTGCATTAAGCTATGTATTAAAGATACAATATCAGAAAGAAAATGTTCAACACCGTTAAAAGAACGCGTATGCTTGCATAACAAATCCGTGGATTACATGATAGGAGCGCCACATATCGTCAAAAATAGGAGTTACTACTCACAATTATTTACAAAAATTTTTGTATTAGAAAATTTAATTATATTTATAATAAAATCAAAAAAGTATTGTACTAAAAGAAAATAATTTAGCGTATTTTAGCTAAAAGTAAATTTTTTAACCATTTTGATGAAACAAATATCTCAAGTTTTTGTTAGTAAAAATACGAAGCGATGCACTAGATTAACCTGTAGCAACGAAAATGCATTTCCTTCTTCCTGCATGACCACGTCTTTAATAAAAAGCACAATATGTAATTCAAATGCATTTTTCTTTTTCAAATAATGACCTATAACTTTAAAAAAAGAGAAAATTTAACAATATAAACATTATACATTAGATCTTGTTAGTTATTATTTCTAATTATTAAGCAACATTAATGACGCGTTTTCAACAGATAATCTATGTTCAACTGAAAAATTTGTAATGAAACACCCGTTATGCTTCTTCGCGTTTGAAATGTTTTATATAAGATACAATAAGAAAACCATAAAAGTTTATTATACTGTAACCTAAAATAATGACGAAATTGCTAGTAAAACAACAATTCAGTAACTTTGTAGAAACATTAGCTATTTTTTTTGGAAGCAAGAAAGATGAAAAATTAGCTCTTGCCTTTGCCGGGAATCGAACCACGGACCTCTGCAATACCGGTCCAACGTGCAGAACTACTACACCACGAAGGCACGATAGGAAGGCGGGAGAAATACCTTATAACTTTATATTCAATAACCACAGTTCAAAACATATCTGTATTTATGACAAAGCGCAGTTTCAGTGTGCATAACGTAAATGTGATTGGCATCCATTCAGATTAAAGACTTCAGAAACGTACATCATAAATATTTAAGTAACTTAATATGAATGCTAGTAAACTTCAGATTCACAATAATACTTCCATTTGTAATTATCGACAGACCTTTTTATGCATTTTACGCACTGCAATTCGAGGTAATTCAGCGGCTAAATTTTTGATTCCACTTCACTTCACAGTTTAGAAGTGTTACAACGTAAAAAAGCATGTTAATGATAATCTATTTCTTATTTTAGAATCACGTCATATCACCGAAGATGTAGCAACATATAACATTAAGATATAATATACAGAATTTTAATTTCGTTTCCTTGCAATAGTTTGCACTGAATAATACTTATATTACACATTTCTGTAAATGGTTTTTTATATTTCATAGCAGTACAAAATATTTTGAGCTGAACACATCAAATGGAAGATCAAAACGCAGTAGCAAACTTAAACTATACTTTTCATGGACATTTATAACCAAACAGGCAGTATTAATTGATATACAGTTCATAATTTTTTTTCGGGAAATCATCGTAAACGAAAATAGAAATTTCGAGCTAGATTAAGGCAAATCAGTAAAAAATAGTGAATATCACAGCAATTTGGTAATTTTTACCATGTAGTATCTTGAAAAACATATTTAAAATTTATTATGCAGGAAACTAATTTATTTAATATGCTTAATTTTACCAATAACTCGAAGAGCCATAGTGGCCTCAAGATGAATACCAACACCGTTGCTAACATTGCATTTGTAGATGCCCTGATAGTTCTTTGTAACTGAAGGAATATATAACGATCCGTTTGATAATACATTCAAGCTTTCATTATTGATGATCACGAAATACGAAGCATCTTCTTGATCTAGAAAAGTGAAAGTTTTATATTCAAAAATGATGATATAAAAATATTTCATCAGATAAAAGGAAATAAAAGATAAATAAAGACAACAATTATTAATTATTAAACGCAAAAATAACTCGAGGATTTTTTAATTGTCGAAGCATGCACATGCTAAAGGGAATTAATTTGATAATTATTTAAATAACATTAAACTAGATAGAAAATGCAAACATATTTTTGAAGCAACATAAAACAAGAATGTTTTTTGAAGCAAGAATGTAATCAAAGCAAATTGAGAATTTAGCAGGAATTAAAATAAAAACATCGAACGTACTTGAAACAGACCAATGGATGTTAGGCTCAGGCTTTCCGGATGCATGACACGGTATAATGACAGAATTTCCAGCTAAAACATCTTGGTCGACAGGCCTCTGTATCCAAGAAGGAGGAACTATGACAAAGAATACATTATATAGTAAAGCACAGAAAATAAAATAAAATAAATAAAATCCAAAATAAGACTTTTGCATACTAAATTATTAAACATCATGAGAAATATGTTAACTAGCTAATGCTTTCATTATTCAGATGATAAATTAACATTTCTGTATTTGTTTCCCAAACATAAATTTATGTTAAAGAAATATTTCAAATACAATCGGTTGCTTCTTATACAGCGGACTTTGAAGAAAACGCTCATTCGTTTGGACTCTGGCTGTTGGAATAAATAGACTGCAACTAATCGTGGTCATTCAGCTCAAGAACTTTTAACTGAGACAACATTCAGATTAACAGTATAAATGAGTAACAAGAATTAATATATTTGTTTTCGTATATTTTACATCTATGTGGCTGACTTAAATAATATGTAATAAAATACCATTTCTCCGAATTTTGCATTTATTTAAGATAAGCCTTATAAAATTTATTTTAAATAACACGGTAGTTTTATGTGAATACTATTCTGTAATTTATGTTTCTTCCTCATTATCCACACTAGAATGTAAACTAGATAGAATTTAAAAAATACGTCTGAAGCATAGGGAAGATTAAACGATCAGTAAGTTAAGAATAAATTAAGAGAATTAAATAATAGTAAGTTAATAATAAGTATACATTAGAACCCGCATGGATTAGATTTCAATAAAATTCCAGTTATCTGGATTCTAGGCATACAGATTCTTTCTTTATTCTATGCTCTACCTCCCAAAATCTATTTGTTTTTATTTATTTATTTTGGTATATTTAATTTTTTAATGTCCACTAGTTTTTTATTTGATGAGTAAAAATAATGCAGCTTGAAAAGATAATCCCATGACAATGAAGACAGGTATCCTTAAAAATGTAAAGCATGCTTTGTGAAACTTTTCGTGTGTTGAAAGGTGAAATGACATAAACTGAAAAAGCAATTGCCGTAATGTTATACGACAAAATATTCCGAGCGTTCCTAGGCACTGAACTAAAATATACCAAAGTATATACTAAATAACATGTAGAGTTCTCGGAGACTGGGCCGTTGAAAATACAAACGATTAGGATGTTGGAGTGTAACCCAGGAATATATAATTAATATTTTATCGCTATTTTTATCAAACAGGTCATTCATTACCTCTACGAATTTCTCTGCTCTACGTCCAAATGTTGAAAGTACAGGCATAAATACATATATGTTCCTGACAGAAAAGTTTTAAAAGAAAACGTTTATTTAATAATGTGAAGCCGATTTTTTACCTCGATCGATTCAATACCTGCTGCAAATAAAAGTTAAATGCAAAAATGTTTTATATTGATAGCAGTTAGAAAAGTGTTTTATATTAATAGCAGTTAGAACAATTATTGGAGGAAATATTCCTTAATAATGGCATTTCTACTTTAAAAAATTTATTCAAGACTGGAGCAATGCAATTTACTTAATGAACGGAGTATTTCAACTGGCGCATTTCCATACCATTCAATGTACCGTAATTACTAATATCAAGAGAAAAATACAAAATCCACATCTTTCAATATAACATACCTCAGTGGAAACCAGTAGAAGAAACAAGAGAATTTATCCATATTTAATTGGTAACTAAGAGTACATAAATCAACCTCACTATGCACCTATAAATAGTCTTTACGCAGTTTATTTCTTATAACAGATTAAACTTGTATAGACGTTAGGTATTTTTTGAAAGCAGGAGTCATGAAAAATGAGCAATGCCGGGACTCAAACCACAGACCTCTCGAATAGGCGCCGAGTGTGCTGACCACTATACCAAGAAGGCATGCTAAGAAGGCGGGAGAAATACTTTATATACTCTCTGTTTTAAAGGGCGACTGGAGATTAGAAGACCCCATTGCCAAATCCTCGTGGTGGAGAATCATCATCCTCCCCCTTTTTTAGGTCGAGCTCCACTGCAGAGACATTTTTTGAAGCAGGAAAGGTGAAAAATGAACAATGCCTTCGCCGGGACTCGAACCATGGATCTCTCGAAATACGCGCCGAGTGTGATCATTACACCCCGAAGGCATGTTAAGAAGGCGAGAGAAATACCTCATAAACTAACTGGTAATGAGACGGACGTGAGCGCTATTTATCTTAGTAGAAATGCGTTTCATGTCAGAATTTGTAGAGGAAACCTATCTTAATTATATTAAACATAAGGGTATGAGAGAAACATTTGAAAAAAGCGTAGGATTGTATGTAAGTCCATGATTGTTGTTATTAGACCAGAAGGACTAATTTTATGACTATAAATATAGATTTTTATTAATTAATAGCAACATAAATGCCAAATCACGAAATTACGAATGCAGTATTTACAAGCATCTTTGTTTTATCATGTTTTATTTAACTGCTTTTCATAAATATTGAGCTTTTTAAAATCGGAGGTTTGGGGCAGTCCGACGTCCTGAAACTGTCGACTTCATATGCTATGTTGTAGACAGGTTAGATTAATGAGATACATTCCGATGACCTCATTGATCACGTGACTTACGTATACCTTTTTATAAACAAACAATGCAGATGACCTCAGAGATCACGTGACTTATGTACAGCTAATGCAAACAAGCAAGGTCATTCTTCCTCTTTTTCTCTTGCGGAATGTATCTAATTTATTTTAATGTATCAAAGCATGCAAAGGCTATCTGGATAAAAGGAGGAATGATTTCGTGGAGGACTTTATACTAATTTGAACTTGCTCATATTAACGTTATGCATAGAGAAGCCTGCACTATGCACCCGTTCACCTGGGATCGACGTTAGGTCAGCCTAACAGTAATCAGCGGTTTTAATCACTCAGACACCGGTGGTCTCAATTACGCTCTGAGCGTGCAGACCACTACACCACGAAGGCTCGCTAAGAAGGCGGGAGAAATACCTTATAAACTAAATAATGAAGAATATGCATGAATATGTGTATGTTTCTCGTATTATGAAAAAACAATGTTACCTAAAGTCATCAAATTTTGAATAACATAGTCCTCCACCCCAACATGGGTGCCTGGAAACCCGAATTTGGAATTTGATTTATTCTCTATTTCATTTTGTAAAACGTTAACGAATTTTTGATTAAAAAAACTTAACGATTTCTAAGCGAGCAATGCCAAAACTGTAGAAAATAAAACATTTTTATGTCCAGCCGGGAAATACCTATCGCAAATTCTAAAGATATACTGTTTTCAAGTATTTTTAGCGCGAAGTGGCGTTAGCTCAAATGAATGTGTCTCAAATGTGACTGTAAATGAAACAAGCACCCGTTTTGGCGTAAACTTTTTTCTAGTGATTATGCTTGCACCAACATTTCTACTTTCGTTGGCTTCCAACAGGATTCAAATTAGAAATGCATATAAGAACAGATTTCGTGAAGTTAGGAGAGAGCTTTTGTCAGCAATCTCTGTCTGCCCTTTTCTAGCCATGCTTGCTAGCATGAGTTGAGGTCCGAGGCAAAACGTATAGGTGCAGTTTTTCTTGTAAAATTTCACATTTTAAGACTGAAGTTTTTTTTTTTTACATTTACGGTCTGTTACACCCCCAAAAGCAGCACAGATCTTCTGCTGTTATACGAACTGTGTAAATTTGTTCGGACCTTGTCCTGAGTTCGTGTTACGTTACTGGAAGATTTAGAACAGGACGATACAGCGCATGGCTACATATACGGCCACTGAAATAATTAGGCACCATATAAAGTTAAACCATACATTACAACGTAAACCGAATCTATGACGAATTTTAGAAACAACAAATTTCGCTTAGAAAATCAGCCAAGTTTAGATATTGACTTTCTTGGTTATCTTGTATTTACTAGTGGTATTTTAGGTTTGATGAATTTTCCGTCTCATCAACGATAACATATTTAAAAGAATTCATAATCTCTAATATATTCTGGAAAAGTATATAGCCATGTATTTGCAATAATACATGGAGTTTATTATTTGTTAAAAACTATAGAACTCGATTATAAAAAGTATATTTCTTATTAAACAACTGGCTATTGATTGTCGTTGAAATGCCATGCGTTGAATTCCAGAGGTATTCAAGATTTCTCTGTGCCATTACCTCGAAAAAACGGGAAGTTTAATGAACATATCAGTTACGCGACCGTGGAATTTAAACATTACGAATTTTTAACTGCAGCTCATAATAGTTCCTGTTTCAATAAAATACTTGTCGCTTCGACTTGCACTCTTTTCTGAGTAATCCTGAAATGAAAAATCTTTATTTTAAGTTTTGCTAAGTGATTGCTTAATTATGTAATTAAATTGTAATTGTTAGCGATTATACATGATTGTTATCTAGCTGTTGTAATTGTTCTGAAACTGATGGTGCTTCGATTTTTCTGTTTAATTTATTTTACGTTCGATGTAATAAGCAACCAGAACAAAATTTTAGTTGCTATTTGTTTAGTTTACTGGGAGCCAAAAGGAGCGTCAGCTCAGAAGGGCTATTTTAGTCTCGAAACGGCATTTTACGTTGAATCACTGTAAAAGGCAGAATCACTTTTCAGATTGTTGCCATCAAATATTGTCTCTTTGTACTATTTTGAAAGAAATTAAATGTATGAGAATGCTCATGAATGTAGGTATGTTTCTCGCATTGTTGATAAAGAACGTTACCTAGAGCCATTAAATTTTGAATAGCGTAATACTCCACCTGAAAATGGGCACCTTGGAACCTGAAGTTTGAATTACGAATTTGTTTTATTATCTATTTCAAATTTTGTAAAATTTGAACGAAATTTTGAGCGATTTCAAAGCGAGCAATGGCAACACTGTACGAAATTTATATTCACTGTAGGAATTTATATTCAGCTCGAGACTGTCTATCGGAAATTCTAAATATATGCTGTTTTTAAATATTTTGTGTTGAATTGAAATTTATGTGGTTTAAGTGCAAAGAACATAATACTTCATAAATAAAGGTAACACACAAAATATTAAAAAATGCACCTCTGGGCGTAATATAAAATCTGAAAGTTTTCAGTTTTTTACAAAAGTAGTTTTATTCCCATATTGGTAATAATTTGCTTTATCAGGAAATTAGACTGAGATAAGTTTGACATTAAAAATTTAAATTCGGTATTTTAATATTAAAAACATTACCTTATTCGAGTGGAAACTGGCATTATTAGACGTAGAATTTATGATAAGAAATATTTTTTGTATTGATTACTGTTTGAAACCTCTCAAACGTTATAGAAAGGAAACATTCAAAATAACTAGATATGAGATATCGAACGTTTACTGTTAAAGAAAGTTTTCGGCAGAAAGAAAAACGTTGAGACAACCTCAGTATTGAACACGTTGAGACACTTCAAGAAATGGAAGATTTATCATACCGTGTTTTCGCTAATGATTTTGGGGAAATCTGAAATAATAATTTAATACATTAGAGATAAAAATCAGAGTGACCAGAATACTTTCATTTCATGGCCATGAAATTTCCATGATTTGTATGACGTTATAATAACAAATATGTAACATTACAAAAATAATGCTTACTTTTGTCGTTAGTGAGACTATTCCCTTATAGAGGATAAATGAAAGCAATTACGAAAGTTTAAAGCGAACCTTTTTAATACATTTTATGAATGCATGCATGTTAGCAATAATTTTATGTTCATTCAAGATGCCATTCTTTCTGCTATACTTAATTACTGGAAATTTTGTAAATTTTTTATGTTACACATAATGATTTTAAATACTGTAATACTCAGACTTAAGCGAACTTAAAATTACGTAATTTATTGTTTTCCCATCTTCCGATTCTCTACGTAAGTCTGTTTTATATATTTTAAGAACTGGTTTAGAATACTGAATGGGTCTGGAAGAAAATCTGTCCATTCGTTTTCAAAAGTGAGATGAAAACAACATCAGAAACTGGAGAATCATATTACTCACGTAATAGAAAAAGTTGCCTAAGTTGACAGGCCTTAGTCTTATTTAAATAAAATTCGGATACCCGCTTTTCATCGATCCAACTTATTACGTAACTTCTGTATTCTTTTATTAAACACTTTTCTTCCTTCAATGCACTGATCATTTATACTTACTAGATGATTATGCATTCAGACTGAGGATTTTCAAAGATGATTGCGTGTAACTCTAAAATTAGAAAAAAGCATGTCTTTTGATACTACAGTATTTTAGGAAAATGTTTTCTAACTATTGTACTTTCACGATAAGAAAGAAAATCGAAATAAAATGCAAAACTTTAAATAGCTTTGGTTTAAGTAACTCACATGAAAAACGGGATGTGTAGATACAATATTTTTCAAACCAAAACTTTTTCCTTTAAACCAAACCTACAAGCCTCAGCTTTCCCCTCGAATGCTGTAATTTTCTTCTCTTTCCATGCTTAAGATTAATGCAAGAAAGCCTTAAACTAAAACTTTTAAAATAAGATCTGAGCATTTGTAACAGCCAAAGTAATTTTTACCATAAATTATATAGTTAGTTACAGCTATGAGTTATATAAAGATAACATATTCCATTAGTAATATAGGTTCAACATACTTAATAGGAAAATAAAATGTTTCTAAACTTGAAAATGTTTTGAGTGCCGATCCTTGAAATAAGTCACATTTTTAAGTACTTTAACATAAGCATGTCTTTTTATAATCATATGAGTACCGAGTTAATCATATGAAGTTTGAGAACATGTACACTGATACAATGGTATTAAGAAATCAGAGACTGTCCACCTGGGATCGAAAGAATAGCACATTTATTATTTCATTGACATACATGCACTTTATTTACTTCAGAAAATGTATAGAACTATAGTGTGAAACTGCCATATAGTTAGCTGTATAGTGTTATTACTTTAAACTGTGAATATATATGAAACACTTATTTTATACTAGTCTCATAGAATGTCTTCTTATGCGTCTTCTGAAAGAGCTCCTGTTCCTGGTATTTTGGTTGGGGAACATTCCATGCATTGATCTCACATATAACAATCAGTTCAAAAAATAAAGCTTGAGATTTTAAGCCTCTTCAAAAGCGCTCTATCAGTGGCCGAGTGGTTAAGACCGTTGACTACTGGTAGTTCAATATGGCTGGTTCTATCCCAGTCGAACGGGCTGGCTGCATGGTTGTTTTTCGTGGTTTTCTCCATGTGTAACATAAAAACGAACCAGTTTCCCTCAGAAAGACCTCTAAGAAGGCATCCCTCCTCTTAAAGCAGACAGCCCACATAGCTTTGTCATGTTCAAATAACCCAACTTAACATCTTCAATAGCAATGAAACTTCGCATATAATCTTCTACGTAAGTTGCAGTCAAAGCGGTTTTCTTTCGGTACCTGTAATACTGTTTTCTCTGCCTAATGACTATTAATGCAGAGAAGCCGTAAATTATTAAAGCTTAGTGCAAAGTGGGTAGTTTTTTTTAGGGTGGAGGCAGAAAAGGGCTGTTTTAATGATGCCCTTAAAATTATATTACTAATTTTTATTCGAGGTTCAAGACCCTTTTATATAACCAAAACGCTTCACACATTTCTAATAAAATTTACCTCCTAAAATTCCTTAAAATAACAAAGAAAAAATGCCTTAAAGTAACCAATCATGAAATCCGGTAAGTTTTAAAACTGATTCTGTTTAGTGTACCTTTTAATATTTTTACCGTTTAAAAAGTGAACGAAAATTTGAAAAAGCTGATTTAAATTTTAATTACAGAGGAGCTCTCATATTCTGTTTTAAATCCGAAAATACTGTCTCAATATAGAATATCAAACATTTTTTATTCGTTTAGTAAATTTAAATTTAAATTAAACAGTTATAAATATTTTGAATACTAAGCAACCACAACAATACTGCTAAGATACACATGCGAGAAAATACATTTTTTCTAAGCTATGTTAATAGTTTCTGTATGGGATAGAAATTCATTAAATTAATATTTTAGCTTATGTAAATGAGACGTATTAAAATAATTTAGAGAGATAATTGATAAAAGAAATAGAATGAAAAACGGGCTAAATAATATAATGCAAGAGAAAGTAGAATATCGATTAGAAATCGAAGAAAATCGAATCGAAATTCAAAAATACCGATTAGAACGCATTTGTTAGAAAACATTAGAAATGCTAATAGATTTAAATAAAGTTAAAGTTCACATACATCGAATATAGTTTAATATTATGCTTTTCTGGTTTCCCTTTACTTGTAGGTTTTAATGTGTGTATTAAAAATACAGATATATTTTTAAAAATTACTGACTAACTAAAAGAATACGCTATGTAATTCTTTGTGAAGTAGAGTTGTAGAGACATTAGGATTTTTTGGAAGCCAGAGAGATGAAAAATTAGCAACCGCCTTCGCTGGGAATCGAACCATGGACCTCTGGAATACCGGCCCAGCGTGCTACCGTTACACCACGAAGGCACTCTAGGGAAGTGGGAGAAATACCTTATATGCTCCCCTTTTTAAAGGGCGAATAGGGTTTTAGGGGACCTAGTCGCCAAATCCTGGGTGTGGAGAATCATCATCCACAACCCTTTTAGTTCGGGCGCCACTGTAGAAACATTAGGCCAGAGATATGAAAAATTAACAACCGAGTTCGCAAGGAATCGAACCACGGACCTCTGGAATACTGGCCCAGCGTGCTACCGTTACACCACGAAGGCACGCTAGGGAAGTGGGAGAAATACCTTATAGAATATTTAATGACTAAAATGTAAATCTTGTTAACGTTTTAGGCTACTATAATATCATGTTTACTCATGCATGTATTTTTCTTTTTACTAACTTTAATGTTTCCAAATAAAGGGAAAATTTTACGGTGTAAGCCTTTCTGAAGAGAGGAATTAATGGAACACAGATGATTAAAAAGCGTATATACGAATAAAATGTACTAGTTTTATTGCATCACATACTGAAAAGGATTACAAAGGTACAGTTAATTACATTTCAGAAACAGTTATTTTTTGTAGTGCAGTTTCATTTATTTCCGCAGTATTTATTCACCACAGAAATGTAAAGCTCTAGATTAATGGTGGTTATATTTCTTGAAGTACGATTTTAGCGTTGATAATGTAATTGCTGCAATGTTTGAAACCTAATCTAAGAAATATTATCTGTATTCACTGCAACCAATTTTCAGCATCTGTCACCGATATCCCAAAACAGATTTTATTTATCACTCAGGTTATTTTATTTCATGTCCTATTAATGAAGGAATAAACAAAGTATAGTAAAAAATATTCTGGAAAGCTGTGCTTTGTACATGGAGGGATTGTTATGCATGTGCGGTTTCAACTTACATTTCAGTGATTTTACCTACAGTTTCATGTGAAGGTTGTTCTATGTGAAGTTAAGCATTTGTTTTCCTAAATATGCTTATAACCTTTCATGCTGAATAGTTGTAAGCACATTTAAGCAGTTGAGGAAGACATTATATGTCATATGAACAACATTCATAAAGGTGCTGGCATCGTTATGAAGACATCTCATAATGGATGATATCATTGCACTTATGGATCTTGTGCTTAAAATATTAGACTGAACGTTTGACACTTACGTTTTCTTGAAGTACATAAGTGAATCTATATACAACTTAGATTGGCATGTGTGAAGGGTCATTAGCAGAGTTTGGTATGATTCTAGTAAAGGCCCGAGAGTGAAATATTTGTAAATTCAAGCGGACATTTAAATATTTGTTTCAGAATGTTCAAAAATATCTCTAAATTTGGAGGAAAAGCTGATAGTTATAAGAGTAAATCAAATGATTTCCTGATTACATGCTGAAAATTGTTGCAGGAGGTAGGATATGCGAAGTAGCCACTTTTGTGAAAAAGAGAAAAAAATCAAAATGAGAAATAAACAGCAGGAGAGGTTCTTTGAGATAAAACTAATATGAGAGTAATGCAGATGTTTCAGATCTTTCAGATGTTTAAAAATTAATGAATATTTGTCATATGTTATTGAAATTATATGCCTATTTTTTATTCATTCGATGTTAAGCGTAAATAGTTTCATCTTTTGAAATGAAAAGTATTCAGAGCTTCAATAATTTTCGCCTATTCGCTAAAAATCAGGCGATTAATACCATCTCAAACAACATTTAGCGTAAAGCAATATATGTCTTCATAAAAAAGCCAGGTGTTTTTAAAGTTTACTAAACAAAATAGAGTTAACAAAACATTCATATCGCAACTAATCATATGCATAATCATCTGTCAAGCTCAAAATTAAATTAAAATTTTAGATTGAATAATTTGTCAAGCCCGAATTATATTAAACCTCTGTGTATAGATATAGGTGTTGGTGTATTTAATTATGGCAAAGCACACTAGGGCTATCTGCCTAAGGGTAGGGATGCCTTCGTGGAGGACTTTCTAAGGGAAACTGGCTCGTATACACGTTACACATGGGGAAAACCACGAAAACACCCATGCAGCCAGCCCGTTCGCGGGATTCGAACCTCAGATCGAACTACCAGTGTTCAGCGACTTTACCGGTCGGCCGCTGGTGGGCCCCTTTGTATAGACATAATATACTATGAACAATTATGTAAATCTGAAAAATTAGTTAATCGAACGATTGAGGTAATTTTGAATAACAGGACAGAAATTTTTGACAGCATGATAAATTACTCAAAATAAAACAACGAATAGCAAACTTTTCATAAATAAGAATTAAGAATAAATTAATAAATAGGAAAAATGCAATAACACAGATAAAACTGATATATAAGACTGAACAGGAACTTAAAATGTCAACTTTGATGTTAATTTAATTTAATGATTTTTTAAAATCACAAAGAAATAATTAAACTTCAAAAGAGAATAAATATAAATTAATTAGATCTTTTTCTAAAACGGTTTACTGATACTGAAAATAATTTTTAATAAGAAAGAAGTATATACTTACTCAAAACAACTAAAGTCGCTGTAAAACTATCCGTATGTGAATCAGATTTAACAACACAAGTGTAATTCCCACTGTCATCTTCAGTCAAAGGTTCAATAAGAATCACCGAAGAATCAATGTAAGATCGGATTTGGATATTAGAGGATTTGTCCAAGCGCTGTCCATTTCTGAGCCACTGAAACTGAAGACCTTTACCAGCTGTTGTTGAGCATAAAGTACTAGCTCTTGTTCCAACAGTAAGTGACGGAGGAAAAATGAATGGCTGAATTTTCCAGTTTTCTGAAAACAATTAAAGATTGTTTACGCTGCTTCAGGTCTTCCAAAAAGTGTTGTTAACACTCACACTATATTTATTTATATTTTATTAGTATACTATATTTACACTAGAAGTGATTTTGCACAATTCTTTTAACTAACCAGAAACATATTTAGTTTTTCAGTACTGAGACGAGGTAATAAAGATAAAAAATATGAAGATTTTTGGTTGAATTAATAAACAGAAATACACATGAATTAAATTAAAAAACATTAACTAGTACATTTGTATTAATTTAATGAATTTCAAAATATAGAATTAAAAGTATATTAGCAATCAAAAATGTAGTCTATCTTAAAATCAAAGTAAACAAATTTTTATTAATACATACAACATTTTATTACAATGTTTTTATTTTATAAGATGAATAATTGTTTCTATAATTTTAAACTGTTTTATTCAAAGAATTAAAATGACATTTATTTTACATGAAGAGTAACAATTATGTGCACATTTAAATTATTGTATGCAAATTCTCTATTAAAATGAAAAAACTATAAAATAATAACACTTGTAACTACAGCATGTCACACGAAAAAAGAAGAAAAGATTAAAAAAATAAAACGTCACACTAATATAAAGTGTTCAGGAAGTTTAAAAAAATAATACAAATATTTATAATAACATTTAAATAGTAAACGGCATTGCTTAGAAGCTATCAGTTTATATTGATTTCTGATTCAATTCCTTAGTCTAACATAAAAATATTTAATAAATATGTTACTTACCATGTTCAGAGGAAACCGAAGTGACGCTAAAGCATCCAAACAAGACAAACAACAATGGCATGTTTTCTAACTTCTTCCGTATACACGTATATCCACTAATTTCCTTGCCTGAGTGATAATAACTCAGTTCCGTTCGAAATAATAATTATGCTAATGAGATTTAAACACTGAAACATGTAATATCAAGCTTTCAAAAAGTACACTGTTAAAATGGCCAACAAGTTCTGAGGTACAAGTATCTACCATCAAAACGTACATGCTGCGCCCCGTAGTGGTAAAACATGAAATTATAAACTGAAATAGTTATAAAAACATTAGATATATATAATTTACGAAGTAAATAACGAATAAAAGTGAATAAAACGCAACTGAATTATGGAGTCTAAATTAAAGCTGTTTTATGATATAATGGTAATTATAACTACAACTGCTGAATGTGTCATATATTAAAGTTTATTATGCTTTATTAATTAGCATAATAATAATAAATAGAAAAAACACTGAATTTTCGTGAATCGACATCATAAATGTTTAGTGATAAATTAATAATATTTACGGAATGAAATAAATGCTAGTTTTAAAAATACAGGTTATTCCTCATAACTAAAACTTAAATTTCCAAAATGACATAAAAAGCAAAATTTAAGTTGAAATCAGTTGCATTAAAATATGTTGCAGGCCAAAAAACAAAAATTAAGCACTGTATAAAATGCCATTTTTCGACTTTTATTAAGCAATGAATTTATACACAGACGGCCTGAAAATAAATTACAGTTCTGCTATTTGAGCTATTTAGTGAATAAGTGAATCAGCGCAACATTGACATGTGTGATGACAGCTTAACATTAAGTGTGTAGCAGCCTAACATGTACTAACACTTAACATTGTGTTAGGTTTTGTACAATGACTGCGGCATGAAGTAATATGCATTAGAAATTAGTCAATTTATTAGAAATTATTGCAATTTTTAGTTATGTATTAGAAACTGTACGTAATCAATAAAATAGATATCAGAAGAATTTTATCTTGCTTCAAATATTTCAGCAAAAGCTGTGTATTGGATGTCTCGTATTACAATTTTATTTCACCAAAAATTAGAAACAAGACTCAGAAAACGTCCTTTTAAGTTTATGTTATCCTTAAATTTATGCATAAATCAAGGTAGTCTAGAATTAGAAATCGATTGTTACTTAATGTTTCCCTAGTGCTTAACGCAGTACTTTCGTGTTACATTAAGAGCCATCTGTTAGCAGTAATCACGAAGAATAAGATACATTTTATAAGATAAATTTACAACTTAATTGAAACAAAAGACTTAAATTTTGCTGTGAACTTCTTTTTCGCTGCTACAGAATAACATTAAATAACCGTATGCTTCATAGTTCATAGCATGAATATTACAAAAATGATAAATTAAAGAATGTTTTTTGGGAATTCAGTTAAGCAAACTGAATATACCTTATAACTGAAATTGCACAAATGTAATTCAGCTTAATTGATATGCTGTATGAAATTTAATTCAAGTATAATAAAATTTATGACCCACGAAATTTTATCTGAATAAGGATATGAAAATAAATTCAAGAAACGGAATTCAGGATAGCACCCACGAACCCACGAAATCTAATATAACGTTTTACTTCAATTATTACATTAAGTGTAACTATTAGGTGTGTCAGTATTTAAATATAAAGCATAAAATACGTGTAATGCAAAAATACCTCTTTGAAACGTCTTCGTTTTGTTTTTAAACGTTGAAAACATACACTCATTACATTATAATGCAAACAACACATCAATAGATGTTCAAAGTATTCGGCAATACCTCAGTACCAAGAAGAAGTGCATTTTGTAAACACTTCGTTACTATGTCATACAAATTAACTCACCTTAATAGAAGTTTTTTTTCAAAATATTAATACTTAGGATTTCGCTCTCATACATAAGTTTAATGAAATATCTTCGTAAATATCATATATATTAAGCAGCTTTATGTTTCGGAATGATGATGAAAGAATGTGCGATAAAGCGATTTACCATGTCATTAAAGCACTATTCTGCTGTTGGCGGTAATAACATGAATTTAGATTTTTGTATGCAAAATGTAAGATAATGCAACGTCAAAAACACTAATATAAAACTTGCTATTTTTACTGTACAGCACGTTTATTGTTTTCCATCAAGATTACAAAAATATTCCCGTCTATTAATTCAGAAAAATTAAGATTGAACTATCCGAAGAAGTTGCTATACGCTATAGTCGATATATTGTATTTTTTTCGGAATCAAAATATATGAAAGAAAATTATCCTGTTTTATTTTTGGAATAATAGGACTGTGTTATGGATGAGCAGAGTGTTTAAAAATAAACATATTCGATTGACAGAACATATTGTCTTTGGAGTAATGCTATAGAAGAGACTGTATGAGTCACAGTGGAGTAAAATGAATTAATAATAACATAAGTGACATGAATTCATAATAAAATAATTAATAATGAAATAAGGCTGTGTTTAATGATTCACATAACGCAGAAAAATATTTTAAACTGTCAAGCACCTTTTTTATCAGAATACAAATTATTGCTTTAATAAGACTTAACAAAGACTTTCTGAATTACTTGCAAGAAATAGTAATGCATCTATATGCAAAAAGACAGACACTGAGACAAAAAACACACCCTGGATGATTTAAAATTCATTATTTTCGTTTATAAAACTTTTAATTCATCGATAATAAAGGCTAAGATATCGCAAAGTGCTAGAGAAATGTTTCGAAAATAAAATGCATACCCAAAAGGAACTCTGAAAATTCCTTATTTGTTACGAAAACTCATTTAGAACTAATGATAACATAATCAATAGAATAGTTTTGACTGCATTAAAACTTTTGTTACATTTCATTATTTTGACATATTTTCTTTCTCACCAATGACACGTAAATTCGCAGATTTCTTTAATGGCGCACCAACATCATTCGAAACAATGCACTGATAAACACCTTCATCCTCTTTGTTCACTCCAATAAGGTTCAATGAACCATTACTATGAAGTATGACTTTATCTGAACCAGCGTTTGCATGATCCATAATTAAAGAATAGAATTTTCCGTCTATTTCTGAAATATAAAAATAACATTTTAAATAAGAGATCTTATCCTTAAAAGAAGAAATAAGTATATAATTTTACTTATATTTTCATGCATAAGATAAATTTAAAGGGTGGGTACATAATAGACAGCAAAGTGTTATTCAGATTCTCTTCGCACATGAAATTATTATATCGTACATTATATTCCAAAAAGTAATCAAGAAAGGGAATAAAACTTTAACTTCATAAATTTGAGAGAGTTTTGTTAATCTTAAGAGTTTTGAAATCTACATTAGCACATTAATCTACATAAGACTAAATGCACTGATTTCCGTATTTTGGAGTTATTGAACTACTAGGAGATTTAAACGGATAAGAAGAGGATTAATTTTTTATAACCTTTATTTAAATAATTATCAAAGTGATGGGATTGTTTTAGCGTAACGAAGATTTGATTCTTATTTAATAATATTTATTATTAAATAACTGCAGTATTCTTTCTATACTATGCTAATTTCTTTCGAATGTAAAAATGCCGATAAGGTTTATTAATTGCATGTGTCTGCATCTAATGATTTATTCGTCTAAAGTAAAGCGGATGTTTGAAAATTATACCCAGGATAAGTGGCAAAGCAATTCATAAGTGACTGAACTTACTGTTGCCATTCGGAAGCAAATTTATGAATAAAAGTGCAAGGTCTTGCTCTACAGGGCGTCAAACAAAGACGCATGAACTTATCTATCATAACTATTTGAAGAATTTTGTAGAAGACTTAAAATTTCTAGCCCATTTTAAACATAGAAACAGTAATTTTAAACATGGAAACAGTAATTTTAAACTAAACATGGAAACAGTAAACCCAAACGGTTCTGAAGCAAAGATATCAATTTAGTGTTCTTTGCTTTAATGACTTTGAATGCTGCTAAGCCATAGATAATTTTGCGTGTAAATGAAATTCACTTCTACCTACTCAGCTGTGAATACATACATTTGGTAATGGAGTACACAAAACTTTAATTTTAATCAAGTAAATTCTCTAGATTTACTCATTCAGAGGTACTACGAGGAATAGAAATTCTGAGTTTGTTGATGGTCTCATCTTTGAGATATTAATAAGTATATCTCTGTGATCTGCAGAGTTACTGCCATGGAATATGGAAATATCATAAAATGTTTTATTATTATTTTTTATTTGAATATTTAAATTCCTTGTGAACCACATAGCATTGCACAAGGCTTACAGAGATACATTAAAAAACAAAAAATACTACAACACAGCACGAAATAGAATAAACTTACAAATTCACAGATGACACGTAAGATATAAATATACAGAAATGACACGTAAGAGATAAATATACATAAAATGTTTTAATCCCTTTTAACAGCGCCTCCGTACATAGGTTTAGACTTATATGCAATATGTGGTTCACACATATTGCATATAAGTATATATATATATAAATTAATATAATCTGCTAATTAATATGAGAGGTCGTTCGATAACATTTTACTAAAATGCCTTGATATAAAGGAAAACCCTGCAAACTATTTCCTTTTAATATTAAAGCATAATACTTTATATTATTTCTAAATGCCAAACCGCATATACATGAAGCATATGGTTTTCAGAATCAGAATCGTAAGCAAAAACATAACCTTGCGTTTGCGATGTCATCAAAATACTTTAACGTTCAAAAGGTGGAATATTCTATAAAGATATTAATTATAAAGAAAATGAATTGAAACGTTCAGTCAGATTATAGCATTACTATTATTTCGCTTCAGTGTTTTAGGTTTTCTCTTATCAACTCTATTTTGCAATTCAATCATTCTCTTCAAAATTAACCAAATGAGTAAGTTTACAAGTAAGCTAACATGAGCTTTATTAAAAAGATGGGAAGTTACACTGATTGCTTGATTTGCTTAGTGGCGAATTTAGCTAGCAATTCATTTCAGACTAAGGACGTTATCTATTTATTTGAATGCGCAAATCATATGAGATCAATCTTAAGGGAAAGGTTGAAGGATGTTGTTCACTGAAGACTTAAGGAGACTATAATGGAACCTGAGGGAAATTCGTATTTATGTTACACGTGTAAAACAACGGAAATATTACAGACGATACCTGACTTGAATAACATTTTTTACTTGAGTTATATAAAAATAGTTACCCTTCTATAACAGTAAGTTGTTTAAAGTTAATTATCTTTTGTCCGAGGTACACTGGTAAGACCATAAATAAATATTGCTTCCAGATTTGTAATCTAATTCTATCTCATTGTGCGTTATGCACAAATAAAATTAGTCAGTTTGTACTACAGATCAGTATTTCCTAATTTTTATTACTTAAGCCTACAAAAATTGTAGATTAATTGGTTTTAGTTGTTAATTTTCCTCTTATGAATATTTTATTAGAGTTTAATTGAGCTTGTTAACCTAGATTTGGGTACGTGATAATAATTATTTTATTAAATACTGAAAATTCAATGAATAGATGCTAATAAAACGAAACGTTCAATTAATATAAAATAAAAACGTTGTTTTGACGTTACATGATTTAAATCAGATTGTACAAGATGATAATATAAACTCAATATTAGTTAGTTAAAATGCCTTTGCCCCAGATTATATACTTACCATTATACTTATTCCAGGAGATATTTGGTTTAGGTTTTCCAGTAGCAGCACAAGGTAGATGCACGTTTTCTCCTGAGAGTACATCTTTATCAGTCGGTAAACTCAGCCATTCCGGAGGAACTTAAAAATGAATCAGGGAATTATAAGCACGTTTATGTAAGTTTTCACAGTATACTTCAGCATGTTTTACATTAAACTAAAATTTCAGAAGCACAAAAGTATAATTTCTTTTGGCATCAATAGAAGAAATCATGGCGATAGTAAACAATTAAACTGGAAAAACAAGAACTTAAAAAATCTTGAATTATTTCCTGAAAACTTCAGGTTACAGTATCCAGATATATAATTTTATCATTAAATAAATATAAATAATGCCTATTATTGCAAACTGAATACAGACTATGGAGGTATAAAACTTAATCTTTACATGCAAATAAAACTAAAACTGAAGTCTGGAAAAGAATTCCGATTTGAGGAACTTTATGAATTTTGTTTGGAACGACAAATTGTACAGCTAAGAAAGTACCAAAATGATAAAAATTAGATTTCACTTTCTAAAGAAGATCATTATTTCAATAAAATAAAAAAATATAGAGAGGTGCTTTCTTTTATGTGTTCCAATAATTTCATTTTTGAAGCAGACGATTCCCACCAATAGCCAAGTGTTTAAGAGTGCTAAATGCTGGGAGTTCGACCCGGGTTAAATCACTGACGAATAGGCTAGCTGCATGGCTGAGTTTTGTGGTTTTCTTATGTATAAAGTGAACACAAATCAATTTACCTTAAAAAGTCCTTCTTGAAAGCATTCCTCCCTTTAGGCAGACATCCCTTCGTGCCCTTTTCCATATTAAAAAAAAACCTAGCATATACAATCAATGAAATTTTGTAATCTACTTATGATATGGTGTTAGACTGTGTTTTTTGTATTCTAAGAACATACAACAAAACACAACTTGTTGCGAAATATTATTAAGAAATATAGATAAAATTTCATTTAAATGACTTTCTTTATTGATTTCACAACATGGAAAATAAATAAAAGCTCTTTGGTCTCCTCAACTGGTAATAGACTTACAGCTTTAACAAAACAGAACAGAAATCCAGGACTCAGCTAAATAATAACTACTAAAACACTGTAGGGTATTAAATCATAACGATAAATTTAGAAAAAATTCTACTTGGATATACTACTAATATGGAATTTATTTTAGGAAAAGGCATGTCAAGGAAATCACGCGTTTTTATAGTGCGTGAAAGCAAAGAAATATCAAGCCTCCGCTCTTTATGGAGAAAAATGTAAAGCAGCACATTCCATTTCTAAAAAATCTGAATGAAGAAATTAACCTTTATAATCTTAAATAAAAATTAAAACTCTGCAATTGCACATATAATTGAAGCCATTATCTTTTTGCCTTTGCTTTATGATAATTCATAATAGCACAAATGTTTGATGCTTTAACATGTACAGAATAAATATAAGAAACATTAATTTCAATAATAATTATGCCAAATACGAAAAGTAAATAATTTAATTCCCGGAATTTTATATTCATCTTCCTCTGTACTGCAATATTCATATGATAATTTTATTAATGACATTATAATTATTATTTTTCTTTGGAAAACAAAAATCCATCTTTTGGACTAAGAAAACTACTGTTTTCTGTATATATTTAATAATTATAGACAACTTACAAATCATGAAATATAGGATAGATTTTTAACATAAATAATAATGAATTTAATTTGTTGGGTAAGAAAAAAGGCAGCAAAACACTGGGAAATCGTTACAATGTGGCTTCAGAAATAATAGCTTTTAAAGTGCCTACATGATTTCCCTTTAGGGTTCAAAGCTAAATATAATTGACTGAATACAACCTATGGAGCCATAAACTGTTTTGGGAGGTGTTTCAAAAGGGACTTTCTAAAGATGAAGAAAAAGCAAATATGATCATAACTTGCGTAGTAAGAAAAACTATTTGTGTTCCTTCAATAAAATCGCCAATGAAAGTTCGCTTTAATAAATCTTTGTTAATAATTAAAAATTAATAATTAAAAATATTAGCTTTTATTTCAATTATAAATTTATCTTCAAGGTTAAAAAAAGGAAAAGTATAGTCAGTATCGTTAAAATTTTATTTGGTTTCTCACGTGCTCAAATACTAATAACATACAGGTTTTACATTACTAATAAATACATTACTAATACATAAAGGTTTTACATTACTAATAACATTAAGATTAGTAGCTTAAAGTCTAGTTATCCGAGACTATTTAGTAATTCTAATATAAGCCAGGAAATGATTTGTAATTTATTTTGATGGATAGAATTTTCGTAAATATATATCAAATAGTCAAAATATAATCGAAAATCAGTGTAAAGTAACAAAAATATTTTAGCATATTTATAGCTTTATTAGGAATCAATTAATTTTTATTTAATTTTTAATTTAAATTTCAAGTTTTCGTATAGAAATGTGAGACAATTGAGAAGCTGAAGCGTCTTAATCAAAGTTTAAATGAAGCATTCAAAAAAGTAATATGAAATATAAAAAAAAATAAACAAAGAGATATCAGATTTATTCCTAACTTTATCCAGTTGAAGCTATAATTTATTTACATAAAACTTACCATAGACATATAAAGTAGCGACATACATGTCAGTCATCCCATCTGAACTGGCCACACACGTATAATTTCCGGAATCACTTTCTGATACTGGTTCGATTATGATTGTGGAAACATCAGAGACAGTACTTATTTTAATATGGTGCATTTCTCTGACATTTTTGCCATCTTTTAGCCAGTCAAAGTTCAGTGTCTTTCCACCTGAAGTAGTGCAAACTGTTGAAACCCTTTGGCCAACTCTTGCTCCGACAGGAAAATTAAAGGGTTGAATTTTCCAGGCATCTGAGAAGGATATTTCAGCTTAGCATAAACTTGGAATACGTTTATTAAAAAATGATGAAAAATAAATACATATATAGCAATACATACAACTAAAGTATTATTAATATCATGTACGTTTCGCATTAGCGAAAATAAAAAATATACAAATATGAAAGTGCTTATTTAAATTAACAAAAGAAAACAAATTATGTAAGAACATTTGAAAAGGGATGTAAGAACAGCACTTCTATTGCTGATAAATAAATAAATTAATTAATTTAATTAATTGATATAATTTATTGTGTGGTTAATGAAACCACAACATTTTGTGATAAGTACCATTTGCAAGAACAGTAACTATATATGAAAATAAAGACAAATAAATTTGTGTCACACATAACATACAATAAAATACGGTACTTAATTTAAGAGTTTTTTTAACAAACGTGTTCGCTTTTATATGTAGAATACTTTAAAGGCAGATATGGAATTTAAAACTTATTTTAAATAATATATTTACTTCTATGCACCTAATGTTATACATAAATGAGAAAGATTATTACTTGCGACATAATCTAATATCTAAAGAAATTAATGCCAATTTATGTGCAGTAAAAGTTATAAAATAACAATTTGTCTTTATATGTAAAGTAAATAATATTTTGTTATATAGAGCATATTTTAGACTATATTAAATGAATAATTTCTAAAGCGAATAATGAAAACTATTCTCTAATTGCACATTTCAGTTTTATTTAATAAAATAGTTTTATGAGTAGAATGTCGTATTTTCATTTATAGGATTATTGTAATATGTCGTGAAGACAAATATCATAATTAGATGATTTTATGATTTCTCAAATTGCCATTCTGATCGGATAAAGTCGATCAAATGTGAATGAATCGAAAACAGTCTTTCTACTATAGAATTTGTTTTAAAAGTCATTGAAGCATTTGTCAAAATCAGTAATATCATATCTTGAAATAATTAAAAAATTTATTCCATTTTTACTGAAAAATGTATGCTAAAATACCACTTACCAAACGCATATCCAAATGTTGCTAATTGATATAGCATGAAATATAGCATGCACTGTTTCATGTCTTCGAGGTAAAATTTACAGATTTATTGCATGTCGTTTAACTCTATAAACATTTAGGAATAATACGAAAAAAAGATCAACACATAAAGAACTATTCTCTTAGTATCAGGAGATGTAAATGATGACGCTGATGTTAAGTTTGCATCTAATGCTCTAAGAATTAGCTTAACCTTCTTTAGCGCCCTCTAGCGAGTAAAGTTCATAATGTTTTCACTTACTTTTCACAAAAATATACAAAAACACATAAAAAAATTTTGACGATCTACTCAAGTTTTACTTAAACTTTTAAGTGTATTTTCAATCCCGTTCACCACCAAAAAGTTACACTTTAGAACCAGTTACTATATATGTGAACATACATTGTCATATTAGATTGTAGATATGAAATAGAAGCATTGCAAAACAAAAAAGTTATCATAAAACTGTAATGAACTGAAATGAAAACATAGATAATCAGATAGTCATTTTAAATTCTAATGATTATAACGACATCATTAAATAAGGACAATATATAGAATTTTAAGTCAAAAAATATGAAGTAGTTGTTGAACTGTATAACATTTGTAATAATCCATATAATGATTGCACTGACAGTCTAAATCAAAACTGCAATTAGAAATAGCTTTCGTGAAGTAAAACCATTTGCCGTTATTTCCTATTCAGATGGAATAATTAATAATTCATATATGATATTCTTTGTTATAACTTATTTTCGACATGCAAATGAATTTATTTATGCTCTAAACATTGCAATTCACTAAACTGATATTTATACATCTTTGTAAAAGAAAGGTATTTTTTTAAAAAAGCAATAGAGAGTGCTTTCACAAATTTATATCTTTTTTATATATAATTAAAAATGAAACAGGATGAAAAAATGTAAAACTATATACTTACTAATGCTAGGGGGTCATTGCTTTTATTAGAATCCATTCACAATGTGTTTCATATTCAGACAAGCCTTCTTAAACAATCTGAAATGTACGTTGCGCTTCTGTGTTTTGTGACTTTGAGTGATCGTAAAAGAAAATTCCCTCTACGGCGTAACACAACTTTGAGATACACTACAATTCATTATGCATGAAATAACAGCAATACATTACATAACAACAGATCGGAACTTTTAATATTGAAATAATTAACCTTTTTGATGCAAATATGTTTGAATGAAACCCACTTACCAATAACTTTAATATTTACATCTTTTTTTAAGTCAGAACCAACACCGTTTGAAATAGTACACTGATAGTACCCATCGTTTTCCTTGTTGATACTTCTTATTTCCAGGGTACCGTTTTCATGAATAACAATATTATCAGAATTCTGAAGACTGGCGAAATTTGTATCATAATCTGAAAAATGTATACTCAGTTGAAATTATCATACTAAGTTAATTATTAAATAACATGATACAAAGCAAAATATGGGGATAATATATTGTAAAATCTGGTATTTTATTTAATGCTGTTAATTCTAATTCTATCGATATAGTAATAAGTATTAGAAAGGTAGTAGAGTAATTATGTAACACGTGAATTTACAGTTTATTAGGGAAAAGGTAAGAGAGTCAGCTAAGTGTAACGGATCCTGCGTGATGTACTTTGCGTATAACTTTTGCAAAGAATCTTGAAATGAGTTGCAAAAATGTACTTTAAATGAAATATGGGATCACAATGCAACTGAAATAAATCATAACAAACTGATTAGCTAATTCTTGAGGAATTAAATGCATCAGAATTAAATTAATTTAAATTAAGTCACAAATATATCAATCAAATTTACTAATTCTTAATAATGTACACCCCCTAAGTAGATGATTAAACATATATATACCGCTAATTTATTTTTTCTGTGAGCAACAGAGAAATAATACTACCCAATAAACTCTTGATAAAGAACATCTTAATCGGATTTCTTTCCCTACGTGTATGAAGGATTCCAATTTGTTTTAATTCTCAATTTAATTGGCTATTTTTATACATTTGAAAAGTGATACCAACACAAATAAAGTTTGCTGCTAGAACAGTAAAATTTATTGGTATAATGAAATATTCTTCACGTGTATACATGCTTAATTTTTACTGCAAAATGGAATTCCTTACATAAATAAACAGCAAGAAATGACACTTATATCAATAATATTGAATCCTGAATGAGGGAGTAGGACTGTAATATTTGTGGTGACTGTTTCTTCGTCGTTTCAATACAGAAAAGAAGTCATGCACAAGGTTATTACTTTATTATTGTAAAGCTGAGATTGTGGATTCTCATCTCAATTCTCTATTTTTATGCATAGCTTCAAAAGCAAGAGTATGTACTCCATGACATTACAAACATTATCAAAGTAATTCAAAGTGTTTACCCCCCCCCCAAAAAAAATAAGAAGAAAAATTACGATAAAATTTTCTGGCAGTATGATACCTTTTCAAGCATTTATAATACCCAGCTTCGTATAAAAAATTAGCTTTATGATTTTTACTGAAATTAAAAATAAAAGTTAAATTTTTTAAAAAATTTAGAAGTGAGTGCTATGAAGGAACTCGTTGCATTGTCATCTACAGAAAACTTCATTCTATTTACTTATACATTTAAGTTTCATATTATGAGACTTACCTGTTATTCTGGCCCACTTAGTTTTTGGTTTAGGTTTACCTAAACCAGCGCAATTTACGAAGATAACTTCTCCTCTAGTTGCTTCTATGTCAACAGGTTTGTCCTTCCATGATGGGGGGACTGCAGAAAATATGGCTCATGAAACATTGCGCATTCATTATGCATTTTGCTGCATGTTG
Source organism: Stegodyphus dumicola (assembly GCF_044657685.1). NCBI lineage: Eukaryota > Metazoa > Arthropoda > Arachnida > Araneae > Eresidae > Stegodyphus > Stegodyphus dumicola. The sequence continues at coordinate 211,320,033 of NC_140773.1, read as the reverse complement.
CACGAATATTTAAAACTTTTAAAATAATCAACATTAATATAGTAGTTCTTTAGCTAGTATTAAACAAGATTTGCATTATATCAATGAATATATATTTCATCCAGATCTAGATAAGCTGTGAAAATAATTACAAGTAATTTTCAGGCCTGTATTTTAAAACATAATGTAGAATATATTTTTCTTTTTTTTCAATAATAATTTTACCAATAATGCTTTACAATAAAAGTTTATAATAATTTCACAAAAAAGGAAAAGGAGACTGATATGTAAGACCCCTTACTACATAAAATAATGAATAAATATAGCGTTAGCCTCAATGCTATATATTTGTTAAAGTTATATAAATTAATTTCTCGACGGATATTTTTAAATAACAAATTATGTTTTAGTGATTTAATCAAAGTAAAAAAAAAAAAAAAAAAAAAATTCTCAAAAGGCCTGAATCAGCATTTAATTCTTACATTGCTTCATTTTCTTCTGACACAAAATACTGATAAATCGAAAAAAATATGAATTTTTATATCACAGTCAGTTTAAACAGAATCTTGTAAAGACAATTGATATAAAACATAAAAATATTGTCTTTTTGTAAATAGCTAATTGTAAATAATTTTCATTAATACTGAATACTCACTAAGAACATTAAGCGTTGCTGTGTAGCTGTCAGTCATTCCTCTTGCAGTAACTGTACACGTGTAATTACCGCTGTCTTCTTCACTCAAAGGATCAATTATTATATTTGAAATTTCAGGGAAAGATATTATTTGAATTCTATTTGATTTGGAGAGATCAGCCCCATTTTTGAACCACCGAAATTCCATTTTGCTGGTCGCTGTGACAGTAGCACACATTGTACTAACTCTCTGGCCGACCATTGGCGATGATGGAAATACAAAGGATTGGACTTTTAATATTTCATCTGAAAAAATAATTTGGTAATGCAGCATTGATGTTTAAACCCTTCATAATTTATCACATGTTAATTACAGTGAAGTTGCTTTGAAAAGCAGTCAGTCAGATGAGTTTCTAAAGTGCAACATATATATCGGAGAAAAACAGTATTGTTATACAATATCAAAATAATGTAATACTATTTATAAAATTAACTATTAATATGAAATTATAAGACGCAATGCTATTAGTTAAATTCAAAACAATCCATTTAAGAAATTATGTATGACTTTTTTCTAGCATAAAATTTCAATAAAATCTGATAATTGTTCAAAATTGATGTAATAAAGATAAATGTATAGAAATTAGTAAATTTACCAGGAAAGTCAAATTGATTAGAACGATTAATTTTAATGTTCTAGAATAACTTACAATAAAAAACACCAGATTACTTATTTGTTATTGCAATACTGTTATTTATTTGTAATTAGTTTCGAGTTGGTATTAATTTTCCTGATTATAGTGAAATTTTGAGTAAAACCTGATATTTTTATCACTTAATTCGTCATCACTTAGTGAACTACTTGCAAACGAAATTAGTTTGCATGGCATACTAGAAACTTATATATATTCACATATGTAATAACAAGCAGTATTTTATATTTAAATTATTCATAAGTATTTTTAACATGAATAAGTTTTCCACCAATTCGTCATTCATTCAAATGTTATAAAACTTTAGGTTTATTTTACACATAGATTAATATTTCTTTAAACGGAGATTCATGCATTTAAGAAGAAAATAGTACCATGTACACTTACCTGAAGATTGACTTTTGTGAATGAAACATAGCTCCAGCATTATTAAAGCAACTGTAATATAATTTCGGCATAAAAACATTTTTTCCTATAATTTGTCTTTTCTGTAAAATCTTCTCGTTACTCGCTTCTTTTATTAAACTGAAATGTAGAAAACTACCAACAGACATACAGTTTGTTCTATTGAAAAATACTGAAAGCAATGGCGTTGGCTATGTTATAAAGAATACAGAAATGTTTTACGTACATAAGACAGCAGCGCCATCAGTGTTTGGAAACATAAACTAATTTCTCATATTAAAATAATTCCTTTCCTAAATATAAAACATTTAAATTACTTTTTTTGAAGATAATTTAATTTATTTGCACTCACTGTGAAGGCTCTTACTAAAATTGTTAATATGATGATGTTCATATTTCATAACTTAACCTATATGAAAAATTGTGGTTTATATAGTAAACCAATTAAACTGAAAAATTTAAGCCAAACAGCATAGTCTAAAGATATTAATGGTTTATCAAATACATAAATAAATAATGTAATATTTCTACATTCATAAAAATACCATTAAAATATCATTAAATATGAATGCTGACCATGTGCAAGTAAAATAGGTAAATACATTTATTGTGTGAAGCCACGCTATTTTCCTTTGTGAAAAACAATAACTTTAGTGTTTCATATAGTAACATGATACATATACTATTTCTTGTAACTGAAAAATCACGAAAAATGCGATATTTTTGTAGAATGAATGAAATTTTAGCTTGAAAAATAATATACGACAAGAAAATGTTTTCAACGAAGTCAATTTATCATTTCAGATTTTATTATTTAATATTCGATTTCAATAGCAATAAGATTACTACGTAAAAACTAAAAACTCTTGAAACCATCATATGTATAATGCTTTCTGAATAAGAATAATCAGGCCGACCGATTTACGTGCACTTTAAACTCAAGTTTCGGTTCGAATCGCATAAGATTAAAACACATCTGACACATAATTCTAAAGTTATCAAAATAACTTGAATAAACATTTAAATAAAGAAAATAGATAAATTTTATTTATTTCTGAATATTGCATTTAAAAGGTAACAATAGCAGCCTTCAAACTAAGCTATTAGTTTGAAGACGGCAGTATTCATGCTGGCAACTCATTTCATCAGATCCGACGCTTTGAATACCATTTGAACGACAGACTACGCTCTTCAATGACAGTCTCAGGAACAAAACAGTTTTTTAACGCAAAATATGTCATATTTTAACGCAAAATATGTCTCAGTGGAATGTTCATATCTGAATAATTCCCGAAGTTGTTGTTTAGGGCTTTATTGATTTTTAAAGATGACCATTACAAAACACACACACTCACAAAATTAAAACTTGGAGCTGTGGTTGAGCTACAGCAGGGTCTCAACGTTAGGCAAAAATACGCAGTTACTACTAATACGCACTTAACTTAATACTTTGATAACGTCAGACGTGCTTGCGCCATGAGTTAGTATATAACACCACTTAGTTCTATGTTGGAGTTGGCCGTGAAGGTTGCGGGAGAGAAGTACTGATTTTGTTTGTATAAAAAATATACAATATCGAAAACTAAAGATGCACTAAGAATACAAAGCAAGAGACAAGCATAAAAATTGAAGAAAGATTTGTTGAAAGAAGATAATAAAAAATGTTTACCGGTAAAAAGGGAAGAACGTAATATGTTATGAAAATAATAAGAACATATAAACGACTGGAAGGTTTTAGTTTTCAAATAAATCAAGGTGCTTCAGCTTCTACCATTGCCAATAATAATAAATTATCAAATTTGGGTGTATATTTACCATATTAGAGTAGAGAGATTCTTCAACAGTGTCTGTCTAAAAAAACTGATCAATTGTGTGCACAATATTTTGTCAAACGGTTCAGATATAATGAATTTGGATATATTTGCAATATTTGTGACAGACTGTGGCTTATGAAAAGCATCCCACCAGTCAATAAAAATAGAAAAGTTTTGTCTTTGTTGCGACGTCAAAAAATATACACTAATGATTATTATGGGATATTTTAATATCAGTGTAAAACTAAATGTAAAAGCGTTCAGTTATTATGAAATAACACTTTAATCTTAACATGGCACCAACCAATTATCCAAGTATTTTAGGTAATTCATATATAGATCTTAATTTTGCTAGAAAAATCAGTGCTGGAGTATTGAATTATGTTTGTTATTTTTCATATCATTGTCCAGTTTTACATAAAGTTTTAACTTATCCATGTTGTATACAGGAATAATGTTAAGAAATAAATAATTAATACATTGCTATTAGTTTTATTTTATTTTCCTACAGATTTTCCTAAACATTTATTCTTCAAAGTAACTAAATACCATATAAGATAAACAAAAAGAACACTTAATTAATAAAATAAAAATTAAGAAACATAAAATATCTTAGGAACTAATCTACACATCTAAACTCAGCAGCCCTTTGGAACAAATTTAACGGACAGCTACCCGTCAATTGTTTTTAAGTATAAAATGGGTGACTTATTTCTAACTTTCGATTAGCACAACAGAAAACAGAGATTGTGAGTTCAAATTACGCAAGCGAAGTTATGATTCAAATACTGGTATTTGGTTATTACGCACGCAGTATATATATATTATGTTTGACAGTTATTATAATTTCGTGATTATAATAATATTATATAATAATATAATTTGGTAGCTATGCAACCAAATATGCAATCAAAGGTCTCTTAGCGCTGGAATGAAGAACCTTTTCGTGGTTACTGCATTTGCTGAAACACATGCAATATCGAACTGAAAGTGAAAATGTAAAAATTTCATTCGGTTAGAGAGCAGAATTAAAGAACATTATAAAGTCAGGTCATCAAAACGTAGTTTCGAGTCCATCTGTGCATAAAGCGTTACCAACTTCGAAAATTCTGTAAGTAAGAACAAGGTACAACTATACCTTGAATATTGTATATTTTCATACTAGACTGAGTCCATGTCTCCTTTCTTTTATAAGAAATTTACTGAACTCATTTATTGAAAACTATAATAAGTGTTAAAGTCTTCAAATGGAATAGGCATATTACAATAAGACGAAAAGAAATTAGGTGACTATTAAAATCAATAATAAATATAATAGATTCTGATTCATATCATAAATAAAATTTTCCTAGATGGAAATGAGAAGAATTTTATTTACATGCCATTTAAAAATATTTCGAAACTCCTTACATACATGTAATAAAGGATTACAACTACTTACAATAAACATACCTATGACTTTCAAAATTATAGTTTTAATCAAAGGATTTCCTATTCCATTCGAAATATTGCACTTGTACATTCCTTCATCATTTTTCTCTATATCTTTCAAAATTATACTTCCATTTTGTTGTATTACATGCTGATTAGAGTTTGACAGGGAAATAAAATCGGAAGTGGAACCTAAAAAGGGGATAAACTATTATAACAGAAGCACGTAAAATAATTTTTCCTAATACCAGCAATTTTTGTAAAACCAATAATACATATTACACTCAAATGAGACTTAATAAGGTTTAACAGTTTTAATACAAATCTAAAGTAACCAAAATACTATCTATACTTTGAAAAAAAAAATGCTTTTTTCACTTTTAATAATGTGTTTTAGTTCTGATTAAAATTTAGTTTCCTATAGCAGTTTCTATATTAGGTAAACAAACATAAATCCTTAAAAATTCGCCATCTGATTTTTACACATATATTTACAGCTTACTAGCGTCTGCATTACAAGAAACATTTATGTGTTAGAAAGCAATATCACTACAGTGAAACCTCTCACGGCGATCACTTACTTAAAACGACCACTTCTGAATGTGGCCAGTATTTCTGAGTACATAATTAAATAGTAGCATATAAATAGTAGATATTCGCAACCGAATTCAAAATTACAAGACATGAAAACTGTCTGGAATCAAGGGTGATTGTCTCAGAGAGATTTCATTGTTTTTTAACATTAGTCAGTATTTAGAGACATTTTAGAAACACACCATTTCACAACAATTAAATTCTAATAACTAAACTTTAAAAATTAATTATGTATAAACTAAGAGTAGCCTGAAATTTCTCATAATCATTGGCAGAAAAATAACTTGAAAATAAGTATGTTTAAATAATGAAGATTTTGTAAATGTAACGGAAATGAAGGTAGGTTTGGAAAACAAATTTGTGGCATTAAGTACCATTTTTCGAGTTAACTTCCTGTAAATCATGTTTCTCCTTTTACAAACAAATATTGCAGAAGAAACGTCCTGCGAGGCGCAATGAGACCAAAAATAACTAAGAACACAGTTTCTCAGCAAAACGACTAAATAATGTTAAAAAAAATACATACAATGTCTGAATCCTCCCTACTGTTCATTAAGACGTACTATACAATGAAATACAGTAGTTTTTTTAACGAATTATGAATAAAAAATAATAAATATTCATCTTTTGATTTACTAGGTGTCACGGTTAAGTGATCACATTTTTATGGTCAGGATGGGTCACGAAATACAGACGTGAACGTTTTTTTAACCATTTTTCGAAACAAATGAAAAACAGTGAGAACATTTTTGTACGTTATTGAAAGCCACCTCCCCTCTTCTCTTACCTCAAAAAAGAGAAAAAGTAAAAGACAAAAATGACATTTAAACCTTGACAATTCATAATGACATTGCCAAAAATATATTAGTGGGGTGTAACGTAGCAGGCAACCTCGTGGTGCACCCTGGATAACGCTAAATATGCTACAGCTTTGTCTCTCTTGCCTTCTTATTGATGATGACTTCAAAAATGAAATTATGGTATAAAAAAAAAAAAAAAAAAAAAAAAAAAAAAAAAAAAAAAAAAGCTTATACATTGTATAAGAAAGGAACTTCGGTAATGCAAAGCATTAATCGATCGCTTTCTTTTCATACGACTAAATACTTTGTAAACCTGGCTTAAGAAAAAAATCCTTAAGCAGGATATGATTCAACGTGCTATGGATAAGAGATGGAGGATTCTGGGGAAAGAGACAACTTTCATTCCAATTTTTCCAAGAAAGGCAGCTGTAGGCCTATTTAGACGTCTGACCGGACATGACTGTTCGTGAGACCACCTCTACAGAACTGGAGTGATGAATTCCTCATACTCAATTTTGTGTGACTCCAACCAGCCTATGATTTTTGAGCATTTAAATAATTGTATTGTACTTTCTCGGTATGAAGACATTGTTAAAAAGTACTGGAGAGCTCGTGAACTAAATGGCTTAAGCGCTAATTTTGGAATTTGTAAAATAAAAAATATTAGTTACAAAATATATTTTCTACATAATTATTAAAAAGTGCAAGTACCTATTAAAATTTAATTTAATGTTTTGATGGGAATAAAATATTTATACTTCGCATATGAGACCCAACGAATGCATCAAATTGCAAATGTCTGGATGTTTGGAAAATGCATCTGAGATTAACATTTCGTAAAGAGATTAAATTGTATACTTCAGATTACATTTTTAGAGAAAAAACAATCTTACAAACATTTTATCACAGAGGAGAAAAAGAAAAAAAAAAAAAAACATACCAATTATCCTGGACCAAACAATAGTTGGTTCCGGTTTTCCGCTACCTTGACAACTGAGAGTCACAGAATCTCCATTAATAGCTTCAATGTCAGACGGAAGGACTTTCCATTGAGGGGGAACTGAAAACAAGAATTAAAATTAAGATTATAATGTAATTTGATTGAAATAAACCAGTTAAGAAAAAGCGTTTTTAAAATACATCAAGAGATTTTACGAACAAAATATTTAACACACAATATTTCCGCTCAAACAAAAGTAAATCACAATGCCTTTACTTCAGTGATTAATTTATGTTATATACATGGAATTAAATGCAGCGCTGTATGAAATGAGAACACTTAGATTTTGTAGCTTCCAATTGTTTTGGCAAAAGTAGCTACATATTTCTATACCTAGAAATGGACATACCGTTGAATTTGTCGCAGTTTATAAACTAAATGTTAAAACAGGTTATATGTAGTCAGCTGAATTAGAAGATGAAAAACTTTGTGTAAAGAACAATTTTTACGTAAAAGTCTCATAATATTCTATTTAGATATTATTATGAGCAATATGTGACATTTCATAAATAAAACAATATGAAGAGACATTTCTATATCTAGTGGTGTAAAAAGCGATTTTTATAAAATTATGTAATCCAGATATATATTGAAGCATTGGTATATTAAAGATATAAATTGACTTGTTCATATTCTATTTAGATATTAATAGCAAAATCCAATAAGTTCATAAATGAGAGAAACTGAATTCTTCATATAACGGGAAATCTTTATATTTCTTAATTATTCATAAAAATATGTGAAATGCATTAAATCTTATTCAAAACGCTAATGTTATATAAAGCATGCGAATTAATCTCATACTTTAATGCAGGCAAAGATAGAGGTAAAAGGCATATAGCAATGTAAATCTGCTTTAACATCACATATAAAATATAAAAAACAGATCATGGAATGGCACAGGACACTGTAGGAACACATACTGCAGATAAACCATAATGCTGATATGAATTGAAAATGAAACTCTTAATTCCAGACTAAGGAAGATGCAGCTATAGTAATTTTTTCATTCAATCCTATCATTTCCGACACAAAGTAATAGCTTTTACAACTAGCTTATTATTTGTTGCACAAAATGAAAACTGCAATGCATCAGTTTAGATTCATACTTGACAATTTCCAACTAATAAATTATTTTAACAGCTTGAGAATAATTTTTCTTAATCTTTGCTTCATCTTGTACAGTTTTTATGCTGTAGTTAAAAGTTCAAGGTTTAAGATTTTTTTCTATTTTTTAAAATCTTAGGTTGAAATATAATTTATAGCTACCTCTTTATTAATTGGAATTAATTTAATTAAAGTACCCAAAGAAATAATCATTCAATTTATGTATTTCAAAGGCAAGCTATATATCCAGTCTATTCACTAAATATGAAAATTGTTTCTAGAAATTCAAATTATTATTCAAAGTTCAAATTAATAAAAATATATACTTACTCAAAACCTCTAAAGTCGTAGTGTAGCTATCTGATACGCCTCTCGTACTCGCAATACATGTATAATTCCCACTATCATCTTCAGTTAGAGGATCGATAATGAGATTAGATAGCTCCGGAAATGACTTTATGTTAATTTTACTATTTTTAACAATCTCCTTTCCATTTTTTAACCATTTATATTCGACTTTACCTCCAGTTGATGTAGCACAGACAGTGATAACCCGCTTTCCAATTACAGATGTCTGCGGAAAAGAGAAAGGTTGAATTTTCAAACCCCAGATACCTGAAAATTATAAAAAATCATTTATTTATTTTTAAAAACATCTATGCATAAAACGTTAGATAAATATTAAACTATTATATATTAATTTTAATGCAATACATTTCCAATTTATTTATTTTTTCCTTAGATGATTTTAATGACATTCAGTTTTACTTTTAATGAAAATTGATAACATATCAATTTTTATTTTAAATACTCGTATTTAATAAAAAATGTAATAAAATTTTCATATTTTTTATTTCCGTGAAAGAACTTCAATTAAGTCATCATTTAGTTCAATATATAACATTTAATATTCTTACATATTCAGTTTTATATATTAAAGCTTTCTGTAATGTGAAATTGTATAAACTAAAAATTCCACATGATAGAATATCCTGTGACTAAGATTTGTTAACCTATACATATCAAATATATGTTGAAAGATTTTATAAATTTATATAAGTTTTCTTTAATTCTTGATAATATCCAAAATTACATTTTCATGCAGTGAATATCAATATAAACAAATCTGCATAACTATAGTTAACTAATATTCTAATGCTTTGCATAATATATGAAGTCATTAGTCAAATTGCGATGATTTTCTGCCACTGCACTTATAAGCATTTATGAAACGTTCTAGATCATCATATCATATACAGGTCCTCATATATACAAAATGATATATAGTATGAGTACATGAATAAAAATTCAGCATGAGAAAGAAATGGATTATAAATTTTATTTAACATTTTGAAATGGGATATTTAGAAATATTTAAGAATATATAGTAATTGCTCACCTGGTAACAGATTTGAAATAATGACGACAGCCAACACATCTAAAGTAGACAGCTTCATAATATCCTACTTGAACCTAAATCTTGAAGTTGATGAATTCAAAGCTTCAGAGATACGCATAAGATATTTTAATAGTACGATTTGATTTAAAAAGTTTCTGAAAACCTCCGAACACCATAAGATCTAAAAGGTATCAGTAAAATGACAAACTTATATCATTCGTTGTGAACATTAATACATTGTATGCATGTAATGGCGAGTATCTACGTTAACTGTAAACGCGTCTGAAGAGTAGTAGCGCCCTCAAGATTCACTTTTACGAACTAAATGAAAATACATGAGGTGAAATTTAGAAAAACGTCTGAGTGAACTATATAATTACTGCGTGAATTGCACAATACAGATAATTGGTACAATGATCAAGCTACACATATAGCATCAAAAACAACAAAAATATTATGTAGCTGTGTAAATTATATATTTTAATATGAATTCAGTTCCATTCAAAAACGGAGAAGATTAAGTACAAAAAACATTCCATTTTACATTTCAATGAATCTGAATCTGATGATTCAGATTCATTCAATGAATCTAAATCTGAATCTGAAGAAATACAATCTGAATGATTTGAAATCATTCAGATTACAAATATGATTGAGATGACAGATTATTACAAGCACTTTATCATACAAGGAACAATTCATAAAATAATTTCGCAAGTTTTAGATAATATTCTGAAGACATTTTTAACAAAATCTGAGAGTTCCATAGAATTGTTTCATTGCTATGCTATCCATAATCATGAATAGAATAGCACTTAAAGCAGAGCATATTTAGATAAATTAAATTTTCAAAAATTTGTTGAAATTCATACCTGCTCTTCATAGAGCATTTTCCATTTAAAACTATGTATTAACAATCGGTTTCTCATTGTTCCTTTCCAATATACAAAATGAATTAAAGGCACTTAATATATCTTTGAAGAGATTTGCCGTTAAACGTGGAGGAAAATCATATTTCTGAATTTATTTACATATATTTAAACTTCGGCATTTACAATGGCATTTGCCATGTTATAAATTCAATTGTACGAAGAAAAGAGTCTTCGAAGTTTTTATAGTACAGATCAACAACTGTATAATATATCCCATGGCTGGTTATAAACCAGCTGTTATTCAAAAGCATTTAGAAATCATGAAAACATATTGCGAATTCATCTGTTATAAACGTGTATTGAAACATTACGCAGGAGCAAACGAAATAAATGCTTAAATACATGAATAATCACCCCATTCATAGGAAACGGAAGTAATGTATTAGAAGAGGACATTTCTACTAAAAATTACTAACAGATTCAAAACACTATTAAGTTCTGATTTTTTTTACATATAAACATAAATTCGCAGTACCATTTTCATTCTGTTGTATGAAATTGTAAATTAGCATACCTATAACTCTAATAACAATCGTTTTATGCAGCGGTGAACCGATATTATTGGAGATATTACACATGTACAAGCCTTCATCATCCTTTTTAATAGAGGTCACAGAAAGACTTCCATTGGGGAAAAGACTAATTTCTGGAGAACCTATTATTGGAATAAATTCCATTCCATGACCTAATAAGAAAAAACAATAATAAAATTACAAGTATTGTTATTTAATAAATAATACAACTTTTACATTTTATAATAATCTTAAAATCAATGCAATATGTAATGATATGCAGTAAAAAGAAAACCAGTACATAACATATCAGTTGAATTCTCAAGATATTAAGTCAGCTACAATTTTATTAAGAACTCATTTTATATTTTAATACTACACAAGTTAAGTTTAATTCTAAGAGAGTTAATGATACCAGTATGGATAACAATTCAAAATGACAGAATATAAAACAGTTCAAAAATAACTTTAAATCAGATAACGAAAATAAATAACTCTCTTCGCATTATTTCCAAACAAGTTGTGAAGTTCTTGATTTCAGATTAATATGAAATATAAATTAATATGAAAGGAACGGTTACCGTTACTTTTTATCACTTTTAATGACTTTCAGAATGAGCCAGATTACCACTCAATATGTTAAATAATTTAAATTTTAAGCAAAATGTTTGTTTTTGAAACTTTTGAATATGTGAAAGACCTGTCTCTATATGGATACTACACGATTTCAGGTTCAGTCTCATTAAAATTTTAATAATGATGAGAAAAATTCATATTTAATCAACTAAAAAGGTAGAACTTTTAAAATACTATTTGTTTCCGAAAAGCATTTAGCTAATAACTGAAGCCAGTTTATTTATTTAAGTTCAGATTAATAAATTATCTGCTTTAAAAATAATCTTTATACCTTTTTACTTGAATGGCTGTATTTATAAAAACAGGAAATAAATAAAAACCTTTTTCAAAATTAGTAAATGTTACTCTACGAGTAAGCTAAAAGCCTTTAACTATTTCGAAATGTTTAACCAAAAAATATGAATATTGAATAAAATAAAGACATAATTTTTATGAGAAATGTAAACATTAAAGCAAAATTTCTATTCTCTCAATAGATTGTAGAGACATTAGGTGTTTTTGAAAGCAGACAAGATGAAAAATTAGCAAACGCCTTCGCCGGGAATTGAACCACGGACCTCTGGAATACCGGCTTAGCGTGCAGAACCACTACACCACGAAGGCACGCTAGGAAAGCAGGAGCAATAGCTTATATATACTCCCCTTTTTAGAGGACGACTGGGGTTTTTAGGAGACCCAGTCGCCAAATCCTGGGTGTGGAGAAACCTCATGCAACACCCTTTTAGTTCGGGCGCCACTATAAAGACATTAGGTGTTTTTGAAGGCAGACAAGATGAAAAATTAGCAACGCCTTCACCGGGAATCGAACCACGGACCTCTGGAATACCGGCCCAGCGTGAAGAACCACTACATCACAGAGGCACGCTAGGAAAGCGGGAGGAATTCCTTATAAGATACCAAGTAAACATTTAGGTCAATGGTCTGAAACATCTTTAGCGGTGATTTTTCAGCCGTTTGGTACCTTTACATAATCATGCACTTATGACATCGCGAATGGTGCCATTTCGCGAAAGATAAGATCTTAAATTCCTCTTTGAAATTCATTTTTCTGGCCTGGCGGTATCCAAAAGTGCTGATACTCGATGTGGCAATAGATCTTCATTTTATCTTTCAAATAAAAAACTATTTCTTGAAAACGGATATATTTAAAGGCATAGCTTATTAGCTTAAACCATTAGTTAGTTTGTTACCTATGTACCTATTTGATATGGTTTAAAATACATTTACTTTATAATACATTTAACTGATAATTGTTATGAACATTTATGACATAGACTAGAAGAGAAACACGCTAATGTGACAATCAAAATCGTAAAAAACAACCTTATATTTAGCGTAGGTATAATGAAACACTCAATCGATTTCGAGGGCAGCTAAAGGTCCCTCCTCATCAGGAGAAAGAAATACATAGAAAGGCCCCCTTTGGGAAAGTGAAATTCCCGAAGCCTAGTCTTGAAACTAGGCTTCGGGAATTTCACTTCACACATACTGAAATTAATGAGTTGGTTTCGCTTACTAAAGTTTCTCTAAGTCAAACCCACTTTGTTTTCCAAAATGCATATTTTCGTCAAGTTGAAGGATTGGCTATGGGTAATCTCTCAGTACGGTACTTGCTGACATTTATATGCACTATTTTGAGATGAAATTATTTGATAAATTATCTTTTCGTCTTTGGATTCGGTATGTTGACGACACTTTCGCACTTTTTGACGGTTATAAAGAGGATTTATCCGAGATTCTATCTATTATGAATTCAATTGATCCAGCCATCCAATTCACTCTTGAAATTGAATCCAACAATTCCCTCCCCTTCCTCGATATTCTTATAATCCGCAATGAAACTGATTTTAGCACCACTGTGTACCGTAAACCCTTTGCAATTTGTTTACCACCCCATGCCAAGTCATGCCACCCTGTTAAGCAAAAAATGGCTTCTTTTTACTATTATGTTTTCCGCGCGCTAAAAGTTTGTTCCTCTGAATCTTTGCTTACCAATGAACTTAATTATTTGAGAGCAGTTGCGATTGACCGTGGATTTTCTCCCGTGATTATTGATAAAGCCGTCAAAAAATTTTCAGATTCCCATCAAAGAAGACATTCCACTGTTAGAAATAATATCAATGACCTTGTCGTGCTTCCATTTTATCCTTCTGTTAGCTATAAAATTGCACGGATTCTCCAGAAATTCAATTTTCAAGTCGGTTTCTCCCCTATTAATAAAATTCACCCTTCGATTCTAAAAGATTGCGTTTCTGTCTTGAATTCTTGGGGAATTTATAGTATATCATGTCAGTGTGGTTTAAGATATATTGGCCAAACAAAAAGAGCGTTGAAGTTTCGTATCAAGGAACATGAATCTTATGTCAAAAAAGGGGAAATTAACAAGTCTTCAATAGCGTATCATAGCTGGACTTTTAACCATAATTTTGATTTTGGGTCTGCAAAAATCATCCAAAAGGCTTCTTCCATAGGCGAATTGGATTTTCTTGAGGCTTTTCACATTCACAAGGATTTAGAAAGTTTAGTTAATGATTTGAAGTCCAATCCAGTCCTTCCTAATGCCTTTAAAATTCTACTGTCTTAATTCAATTATTTTTGCCGATAGATGGCGTTACCTCCTCGCACTTGGTACTACCAGAGGGTATAAAAATCCCTTCAGTGGTTGCTTTCCATTATTTGAAGTTCAGATTTTGAGCGTAATGTGCATTTGCCCCTCGCTCCCTATTTTAACTTCGCTAATATTTCTTTATGCTTGATCAGACAGCTTGGCTCAGTAAAAGTAGGCGGCCAGTGCAACTCTGATTAAACATCTAGTTATAACCACGTGCAGTGCTGATAAGCACCATGTGTTTCTGTGTTTCCTATTTTCTTCTTTCTATGTATTTCTTTCTCCTGATGAGGAGGGACCTTTAGCTGCCCTCGAAATCGATTGAGTGTTTCATTATACCTACGCTAAATATAAGGTTGTTTTTTACGATTTTGATTTATGACATATTTGTGATTATTAAAAAACGTTTCTAACACTATATATAACGTAACTTGCTGAGATTTCTTTGATTTCCTTTTTTTAACAAAGTTAAGAAACACATCATCAAAATGTCTAGAATGTCGAACATACGCAACAAAGAAAGAAAGAAAGCAAAACATTCAAAGAAACGTTTTAAATTCTAAAATTTCAAAAACCATTTTGGTCAAATAGCAAAATTTGCAAGGTTTACATATCATGAAAACATCTTTCAAATAAAAAGAATTTCTTTTTGAAAGCATATTTTTAACATAATTTATTTCATCTCTATTGCTTAATAATTATAAATAAGAATAATGTTGTTGACACCCTGGCAAAAGTATGTATCAGCAAATTCGACGTTTTGAGAAAAAGTTATTTAAATGTTTTTTTCGCGGGGCAGTTGACACATGTTCGGTTTTTAAGAAAGGTTCTTTTGAGAATTATGCATGATAATCGCTTCCTTGCACATTTTTAGTTTCGGATAATGAAAAAAATATTTAAAAAACAGTACAGAAAGTTTCATGTAAATGGAAACAGCACAAAGGGACACTTATGGCATACATCAAAGATATGTATGTGTTTGTTCGGCTTTTTTTCAGATCGTTACAAAATTGCACGAACTTGAAGTATTTAGAAATATAAACCAAGTTTACCTGACGTTCTGTACCATGTAATGGATGGTAATGGCTTTCCAGTCGCAGAACAGTCGAGAATAATTTTATCCCCACTAACTGCATCAACGTCCTTAGGTGAATTAAGCCAAGATGGAGGAACTGAAATACATAACGTATTACGTATAATTTAAGGACGTTTAATACAGAAAAAAACACTGGAAATCTTAGAAAAAGAGGTCTAATCATAATTAAAATAAATAAATTGAAAAGTATTAAGTGACATTAATAAACGTGTGTCTAATTGCAGTTAAAATACAGCATTCCAGTATATCTTCCTTGAACGTTAACATATTTTTCATATAAATTAGGTTTCAGAATTATTTATAATAAATTCGTCACATGATAGAAATTCATCTCTATATTTTTCTCTAAACTTAAGAATTTTGATCATGATAAAAATATTAGAACGAAAAAATTGATAATGAAGTAAAAACAATTAACAGTTTGTATGTTTTGAATTAAAAGTGAAAACTGAATATACTTTTATTTCATTCTAGAAAGAACTGCATTTGTACTATATTAAAAATATTTTTATAATTATAAATTTCTACACAGAATGTTTTCTCTTCTAACGGGTCTGACTTTAAGGTTAAGAGACATTAGATTGTTTTGAAGCACAAAACGTGAAAAGTATGCAATGTCCTCGTCGGAATTCGAACCCATGACGTCTCGAATACGCGTCGAATATGCTACGAATTACATCACGAAGGCATGCGGAAAGGAGGGAGAAAATACCTTATAACGAAATAAAACTCGAAATGTGCACACAAATTTTCCCCTGGTATGGATGAGTGGGTTTTTCTACCTAAGAAATTTCATTGTACTAAGATTGCACACTTTTTATGAAATTTTGCTGGTAGTTCTGAAAGATGCATTTACAAAAATTTCATTTTTATTTCCTTTAAAGATCAAAAGTAATTTAAATTCAAATCTGATTATCGAGATATTTATCGTATATGACACCATAAATAGGTGCTACTTATGCGACAGGGATAATTAACGCGTATTTCAGTTTATATAGTTTGACTAACAACTTGCTAGTTATGCCAAGAAATTGTGTAATCAACGAACTAAGCGGTAAGTGTACTAACAATTAGCATGAATAACTGGTGGTATTAAGGTAAGTTATGTTCATCATGTTATGGAGGCAAATTTTATAGTGAGTTGGTTCTATCAAAACTAAATAAATTTATTGATTTGCTTAATTTACTATATATCATTGTAATAATTTGTTTAATCTGATTTGATGTTATGAGCGGTTTTAAACTGCGCACTAGTTATTCTGTTGCACTTAATGAGCTTTCCGTCGTATTAAATCTTCTTGTTTAAGAAATTCCGAATCGTTTGAGGTTGAAAACTTCAGAGTTCTAACTGCCTAGCATTTACCTTTTCATGAGGGAAGGGAGAACAGAAAAGATGGTTTATGAAGTTGCATTCCAAATTTTCAGCCGTCTGTCAGCAGTTTAGGGATCAATGGAAAGCAAATCTTTTTAACCATATATATCAGTTTTGTTTAGACGCGATATGAAGAACAGTAAAGCCTAATTTAAAAAAGGTTAAACTCTATAAAATTATGCTCATGATAGTTCAAAACAAACTGCTATTTCAAGTCATGCTGTGCTTTTCGTAACTTTTAGATATCAGTTTTTGTATAATTAGTCAACAAAATTTTGCAAAACAAATATCCTTAGTTAAAAGCTATACTTTTTTCCTGATAATTAATTTGATTACGTTCTGTTTAGCATAAACTACAAATGGATTACATTGGGAATTTTATTATAAAATCATTTTACGATAATTTACCTTTTATCGTAAAATTAAATCGTAAAATTGGTCCAACAACAAAAATCAGTGTTATATTTTCAAATTTTCACAGGACTAGTTTCGATGGTTTTACCGAACTATCATCCTCAGCTGCAAAAGCACAAATGAAATGATTTATGATGATTCGGTAAAACCATCGAAACTAATCCTCTGAAAATTTGAAAATATAACTCTGACTTTTGTTGTTTGACCTCTAAATTAATACTTGTTCGGCGTGTTATTGTATCTTAATTTACCTTTTACTCAGAACATTTTAATTTTATTTGCTTATACACAGAATTCTTATACTACATGTTAATAAAAAATTAATTAATTTCAAATATGATTATTTGAAGAATATTAAAAAAAATCTCCATTATCCCTATTATTATTATGTAAAAGAGTTAACATTTGAAAAGGTAAAATGGACAATAAGAATCTAAAACTGAGTATGAAAAATATAAACAAAAGCATTATTAATAAACGGAAGCTAATTCATTTAATGCTCTATAAATACCTAGTTTGATAATACAATTAATTACCGCTTTGCTTTGAAAAATTGATTTGTATTTTGAAGAGCATTGAATAATTTAAAAGTACCTTTTCTTTGACTTCAAAAAAGATTCATGTATTAACCAGTATCTCTTACTTTTAAAGACTGAGGACTTTTAACTATCCAAATATTCAGAAAACCTTACATAGTACTTAAACTGCTAACATTTCATTAACACTATTAAATGAACCGGCCTTCACCATAGTTTCAAAAATTTGCTATATTAAAAATTAATAGATTGATCAAATAAACCACATTCCTGTTCAAAGAAACTATTGTATACTACATTAATAATATAAATTACCTATCCTAAGTTATAACGTTTACGTAATATATATATATAAAATTATGTAAATACATATATATTTATAATTATACATTTTAAGAGATTAAATAAGTTACCTAAAACTTCCAGAATCGTCGTGAAGCTCTCGACGTATCCTCTAGAACTGGCTACACATGTGTAATTTCCTGCGTCTTCCTCTGTAAGGGAGTCAATAATGAGAGTAGAAAATTCAGGAAAAGAACGGACGCTATGAAAATTAACTAATTCCCTTCCATTTTTTAGCCATTTAAAGTCCATTTTTTCATTCGTTGAAGTAGAACATGTTGCTGTAACGCGTTTTCCAATAGTTGATCTACTAGGAAAGGAAAACGGTTGAATCTTCAAAGGGCCTTCTCCTAAAAATAGGAAAACAGCTTTACATTTGAATAGTGATTAACATAATAGTTTCAAACCAGAAAGTTACATGTCAAGTGCATTATGCAAGTTTTAACCAATTTAAAAATAACTGAATAAAAGCTAAAATATAAAAATTATCTTAAGAGAATAAAGTTTAAAATATAAATAAAAAAATTCAGAAAATATTTAAACATTGACTTATTATCAATTATTAAGATCAATTAAAATTTTTTATTATTATTTAACTTTTATTTTTTAATTTCTAAGATATGCGAAAAAACAAGTTTGACTGCTGCAGATATATAAGATGTAAAGTTAAAAATCTCTTTGGAAAATATAATACGACAATCAGCAATAACAGTATGAAAAAGAAGATTTGAAGATTTAAACGGGAAACAATATGAAATGTAGTCGAATAAAATTTAAGAAAACGCGGTATACAACCATATTAGTATACTTCAATTTTGTATTGTAACACAACATATACTAAGAATTATATTGTAAATATGGCAATTAAAACATAGGAAAGCCATTTAAAATGTATTTCTGCGTTTTGGCAGATACGCAGTATGGATAAATAAATAAGGATATAGTTTAAGATGAAGGAAGTAAAAACTATTTCTTCAGAAAACTATCAGCAGGAGTAAAAATAATAAGTGCATATGCAAAATAATAAGTACACATGCAGGTTTTAGCAGATCTCAATAAAAGTAATAATTGATTATTATTAAAAAGGTAGTAAATATTGTTTCAAAAAATTACACCATTATTTAAAGAAAATTTATGCTGCTACTTACCTAGAGATTGACGAATGATCGTTAATAGGAGATAAGCCATGGACATAATGCATATCTTTAATGATTTATCCATAACTGGTGTGAAGCAATCCATTCAAATTTTATCAGAATATAAATGTTGAAACCTTTTAATATGTGATATAAACTATTAATGTTAGCACAGATACAACAGACAATTTTACAAGCAAATTATTAAGTGAATGAGTTTGATTGTCACAAAAGATCTCGAACCGACATGGCGTTTTCATGCACATCACCTACCAGTCATCGTAGCGCCCTCAATGGTTAAAAGGACGAACTAAAAATATTTACCAAAGTGTTGTAAAAATTATTTTTATCCCTTATATTTCCAAATAATGTCAAGAACCAATCATAAATTTCTACAAATCTTAAAATGAATCACCACGTGCACATATTTTAAACCATTTTCACAGTGTTTCTGAAAACTGGTAAAATATGGCAATACAAATGCTAAAGAATAGCAACATAAGTTATTTGTTGTGATCATCATTATAAATGTTTTATAATCACAAAATACGAATTGTTATTATAATTGGCTTGAAGCAATTACAATGATATAAATGGAAGGAATACGATATAGGTGAAATACAAAATCTTTCCAGTTGATCAAAAATAAATGAAAAGAGAAAAATATTCGGTCTGTAGGCTGCAAAACGCAGGCAGTGCATTTTTTGCACATGCGGTTTTTGATAAAAGCTCTTGAAAATAATGCTTCATAAAAAACGTTTTCGTCATATAAATATTTTATTCTGATATACAAAATAATGTTATTAAGTTATCTTTCCTATAAAGTTACAAATTAGTACTAGGTCTTATTTCTTATACTTGACGTTATAGGGGGCAATCAAAATCATGCGGTCATACAGCGCTTTCAATCTACATTTATTTTTTGAGCAATTATTGAGCAATATAAATAGCGCAAGGAGACAGATCATATTAGCTTTTCAGAAGCATTACCGGTTATAACTTCTATACCTTCATAACTTCAAGCGTGTATCTTTTAAATATAAATAATTCAATAACTAAAACTGTTCAATTGTTGTAAATTATTCAAATGGGATTACCAATTTTTACAGCTCACTGATAAAGCATCGTGTATGCATTCCAATCAAACAAGGGCTTTTTTAACTATTTTAAACATATTTTTTAAAAAATTACATATTTCTTATTACAAATACTCAATCATATAAATTCATACCTGTATGTCTTCTCAGAAGAATTGATTGTGAAAGTGTCTATTTTATGTAACAAAATACATCTGATTGTTTCAGTTGTTAAATAAACCAAAGGAAATGGTAAACATTATAAAATAACTTATTCGTCACTTAATATGATGCTATAGATTCTTTATTCGAAATAATAATATAATAATAGTTTAAAGGATATACAGTACTAGAAGAAAATTAGCGTGTAAAATGATTTTTATAGAAGCATCATACGTAGAATGTTTTCATATTTATTTAAGAAACGGTTGTTATAATAATTTAGAAACAAATTGGTTGAAATCCACCAGAACCATTTTGACTATTTATTCTTTATTAGATTTTCGATTGCTTATTATTACAAAAAACCTCAATTTAACACAATACTTTAATATTCCATAGAAATTTTGAGCACCACTTTCAACATTACAATAAAATGCTTAAATTACTTAAAGCATATAAAATCAATCATTGCGTATACGTCAATAGCTGGCTATAGAAAATCCATGAAGAATATTTATCTAGGAAGAAATGCATTCAGCGTGGGTAAATTTGAAAGGAAAATCATACGCATTTATATTATCAGTGAAGTAACCAATGATATGTATGTGCTTTATAGGAAACAAAAGTGTCAAAATCAGCAAGCCCCACCATCAGAAATTAACCACCAGAGATTTAGCTTTAGGATCACGTTTCGAAGATTGAATATAAACATGTAGTACATCGCATACCATAGACAGTTTCATTTTAAACCGAATTAAAAACAAGTTTCAGAAAGAACTCATTTAGCTCATTTCGGTACTAAGAGGTGTTGCTGTAAGTGGGTACATAGACGGACCACCTCGTGATAATTGCTTGGAAATTTTATACGATACACTTATCTGCAATTTGTAAATGGAAAATACTCTTCAACAAAGCAACAATGGGTGAAGCACAGCTTCTCTTCTGACCATTTTTTACTGAAGAGATTCTTAGTGGTCAATACTCGGAAGCTAGAGACTTCTAGCTAACTGGCAGCTTTAACGGTTGTAAATTTAACTTCTCTTCATCCTGTTTTTCAGATATTTTATCTTATTGCCAGCAACTTTTGAAGATATATATTTATTGTATTTGTGCATATATTTGCAGAAGACAGTGCAGACTGTTTTCTGCATTGGAAATAAAAAACATATAGTATCACTTAGAATTTTAAGTAATTTATATAACCTTCTGAGCGTTAGGGTTTTAGCCCTGAAATTTCAGAGTTCCTCAAAACATCATAAATAAATGGGGTGTTCTTGATTTTATTAAAAAAAGGACACTCTCACTTTGCACCTTTATTACTTTTCTTCCAATATACCCCCAACCCGGAATCGGATATATCAAAGGCCTAGCAGAAATACTATTTACGTGTAATGAATACGAAAGCAACCCTTACATACGGGAGTTTCCGTCTGTAAAAGCTGAACAGAAACGTATTAAGAAACGGGAATTGCATATGATAAATCATTAGCATAAAAACGTGAATGTAATATTCAGTTATACAGCATCTACCTGCATTTCATCATTGCTCTGTAACTTGATGAAAAACAATAGGAAATCTGTAGCTTTCCGAAATAAGCAGTAAGAGCTGGCCAAAGAAAAAAATGTTATAGACAAAATAGATATAAATCTTCAACAATACAATACAATGGATGCATATTCATAACGCAGAAATTTAAGGTAAGCAAATTATCATGTCTATAATAATTTAGAAAAGGTAATACAAGGGCATAGGTTAAATACCCTTTTAGTGTATTCCAGTTTTGAAAAAGTGAAAAATGTTTTCCATACGTTTCTTCTTATAACAGTCATTAATAGCTTACAAAATTACATACATCTTGAAATAAAAATAAAGACTCTTTTTCAAAAATGAACGTATGAAGAACACAAAACAAAATATTTATTGAAGATTTATGTGTTTAATTTAGTGAAGTTTGGAAAGACAGTCTTAAAAGTAATTTTGAAACCTACTATTCGTTGCGAAATATGCCATATATTGTACTGAACATGAATAGAATATTCTATTTCTAGTTTTAGGACATTTGGTTTTAAGAATATGGATAATGAAAGGAACTCATTTCTATTCTACTCTTTTTGCATTTACCTATTATACCCTTTTGAGAAACACAATAAATGGAAACTTAGATTACTTTCACACAAGATTCAAAACAAAAATTTAACGAAATAATTTTTCAGGTGTATTATTCTTAAATGATATCGGCATGTTATAAACAAGCAACGCATTACTAAGCAAATTGTAACTTTTACATAATAGACACAAATAAGGACAAACTGAATCAGGAAGTACATCATGATGAGCATATTTGGTCAAATCATATAGTGAAAATCAGAACAATGTGTTTGTTCCTTAAAATGAAATATGAAAACGGTTAAAAGGATTAGATATTATTGTAGACGAAAGTAATTCGAGCGCAAAGTGTAAGACGTTGCACGTTTACATGGTTACGGATAAATTAAAATACACAGAAATGTTATGAGATCTTTCCACATTCGATTAAACTTGGTAAGATACGTTTCACAGCAAACAGATACCCCAGTTTCTGGCTAAGATCTGTAATTAGATAGTCTCGGCTACCGGGGTATAAAATTGATGAGCTTGGCAGTTCTAGAACTCGAGGATGATCGTTTCATTACTGTCAGATCCGAAGGATTGGCATAAGTCCTAGAGCCGACGGCATCAGTAGCTTGGTAGAGCGGGTTTGCTGGGTAATGGCCTCGGTGACGGGCAGCCCGCGTAGTACTGGCGGGAGCATTTAGACGACCAGTCAAACTTTCAAACGACTAGGTCACGCCGCACAAGTAGCACCGAGAACAGGGCGCGGTAATCCCTCGGGTCCAGCTCGAAAGTGTGGAGGATGGAAATTAAGAAATCCGTATGATCCCGGAGTGGGACCCGGGGGCTCGGTGAGAGTATTTGTGAAACCTCTCCAAGGTGACATTTGCTAGACTACCACTCCTTGCCCAGTAAGAGGATTCTCAGATGAGACTCCAACCGAGTAATTGCACTGAACTGCAGGAGCTGGTAAATAATCTGTTATCTGTTACGCCAAACAGAAGAGAGAAGCTGGATCAGACTGCGCAATTAAATGTGCTTCTTTAAAAAGATAAATTGCAAAGTTCCTAGTCTGTGTTTTTAAACACACAGTGACAGCAGCTTCAGCACTCTAAACAACAAATTCTAGCCTTTACCAAATGCATTTTCTGGTTTTATTTTATATACAATATCCATCACAGACTTTCAAGAAAATATGTGGAAGCAAATTTTCCATGCCTGGTATAAAATCATACACGTAGAGAGTATGCATTTTATTTGTATTTCGAATGATAATAATTACACAAATACTCATTTTCAAGTGTTAACGACAAACTGCATTAAAATGATTTTCTTAAAAACTAACCGACTTAAAAAGAACTTTTAATTACTTTTATAAAGCTTTATTAAAATATATTTATAATACGTTAACCACACATATTATTCTGAAAATGTTCACAACTATGGTCAAATATAAGAACTGCTGCTGCAAACTATCTTCTAATTGACTACATACCTGTGACTTTGATAATAACAGTTTTGACAAGAGCTTTTCCAATACCATTAGATACATTACACTTGTACATGCCTTCATTTTCCTTTGAAATTTCTGAAATAATTAAGGTACCATTGGAAGAAATTATTGGTCGATTTGGCCCTGACAGTGTCACAAAATCGTTAGACAAACCTAGTTGAGAAAAACATATTTTAGATTTTAAACGCATATAAAAGTAGAAAATAATTCAATATAACAAGATTCTATTTAAAAGTTTAAATTAATGTAAACACGATTTTTATGAAACGGTGAATTTTACTCTTTATTACAATATAGATTTTACCTCTTAATATCTTACCTTAATGAATATTACTATGTTTCAGGTAGGAGCAAGAATATCTTGTGTTTCTAGGCAAAGAAAATTTGGTCCTGTACGCTATTTTATGTAGAATATGCTGTAGGGTTTATATTTATTTTAACTAACATTTATTTTAAGTTTAAACTATCTTTCCTGTCAAGCCTTACTTTCCCCTGGAACTGCCAATGCCAGAGTATGTAAATTTTAGTAGAACGCGCAAGGATTCAAATTAGCAGCGGAAGTATTCTGAGTGAAATAGAAAGGAAACGAGTTCGAAGGTGTGCTTTCTTACTTCACGAGCGCGGAGGTAGTTAGTCAGAAATTGAAGAACCACGCATTTCGGCCTGTGTGCTTGCCTCGGCAAATTGTTAATCTTTCAACGTAATATTATTTGTGTATAAGAAGAAATAATATTTCATATCTTAGAGACTCTTCGCAGTTGTCTAGGTTCGCAAATGATAAAATGGCTTTAGACTTCACAATATGTGTCTGAATTTCTAATTTTTATGAAACAATCTTCAAATACATTATTTCTATTTCTCTATTTTTTATTTGCTTTTCAGCAATTTTTTTTTCTTTTAGAACTGGAATATTGCTTCAGGTTGATAGTTTATATATTGTTCTTAGGCTACTGCACGTAAGCAACCCACCTAAACAAACTGACGTCTGAAATCTTCTGATTGGAGGCTACATCTCACAGAAGAGGTAACCATTAAAAGCGCATATGTTTTAAATATTAAAAAGAAATTGAAAAAATATAAAAAATTGAAAACAAAGGATTTCTTGCCTGTTTATGTAGTACATCAAATTAGAAACATCTTTTATTAATTAGAAAATGCCTTGTTAATCCGTTATGTACGAAAAGTGCACGAAAATTTAAAATGAGTAACTGTCTGAAGTGAAAGTGTTCAAGTTTGGAGCAAAGGCAACACTTTCCAACATTTTCATTCTTTCCAAGGGTTCTTTTCCTCCTTCCTGTCCATTTCCAAACCAGATCATGTTTACTGATATAATTTTTCTACAATGTATTTTATATATTAATTAAAAACAATATACCACCATCGAGGTGTAAAAAAATCATTAATTATTTCAACGTTGGGGGAATATCACGTGCTTTGTGCACTGGAAAATAGAATTATACACAACAAGAAAACTCTATTCTATCATTTTCACTAAAAGTACAGCAAAATTAAATGCAAGGGAGTTCTAAGTTAAACAAAATAACGTACGTCATAACCCAGGGACTGGAAACAAATGAAAATTAAGAAATTTGTAAGGCATGTACATATATGTTTTAATTAATTATTTAAACTAAACCTTGTTTTTATTAAATGCTTTCACAACAACTAGAATCATCAATCACATCGAAAAACATCGAAGAATAAAATGTCATTCAGCTTTTAGATGAACGTATTTAATTACATAAAATAAAGATTCATTGTTGCTTCCACACTAAATGAGACCCACCTTTTATTTTTTAATATATTTGAACCGAAAAAGCATAAATGAAAATTTAAAATTAATGTTTTCCTTTAGTTGTAACCTAAGAAATAGGTAAATAAAACCTTCATTTTGATTAAAAAAATCTCCAAACATGTAGAATTATTGTTCAGTTATGCAGAATTATTACTACTTAATGTTAAATAATATCGTTTCTATAAACTAGTTGTTTACTAAGCAAAAGAACAGAAAATCAAAAATTGCGTTAAAAATTCCTGATGAATATCATTGCGAAAGAAATAAAATTTATGGAACAACAGACGAATATTCTGCGGAAATATAAAATTATAAAAATAATAGTGATTAAATATATGACCCAATTATTTCTTTAATACAGTGTCCCCCAGGCACAAATATCCAGAAAAGGCATAGTTTTAAATGGAAAGAGTAATTAAATAACGTTTTAGAAATATAGTCCTGTTAACTTCCTGTATCTTCTGTCATTTCTTGGTAAGGTTCTGAACGTTTTAAGAACTTACAAAAAGTCTGATATTTGTTATTATTGCCTTTATACGTATATGTATTCCTACTTTCAATAATTAGAACTCGTAAAAGTCAATACATACCAAAAGTGCGGGACCAAGTCGTGATGGGTTCCGGCCTTCCCGATCCTTGACAGTGTAGGAGTAAGGAATCACCATTAACTGCATCGTGATCTTCGGGAATTATTTTCCATGAAGGAGGAACTGGGAAAAGATATCATTTTTAAATGAAATATTATTTAATTTTCTTACATTTACTCAAAATAAATGCTCAGCATAATTACCTGAATTTTCTTAATTACTTCTCATCACGCGTATTATCCCATTACACACAGCGTGTTCAACTTAGAAGTAAACCGCCTATTTAACGGTCATAATTTTAATCATATTTTGTTTGCAGAGTTTCTCTGATTCCTATATCGTTCCTTCATGCGTGGGAGGTTGATTAGTCAGTTTAATGCAAGGAAGAATAAATTCTTAGTAAGCAGGTTAGGTTAGGTTATTTAATTACGGCAAAGCCTCGAGGGCTATCTGCCTAAAGGGAGGGATGCCTTCGTGGAGGACTTTCTATGGGAAACTGGCTCGTATACACGTTACACATGGGGAAAACCACGAAAACACCCATGCAGCCAGCCCGTTCGCGGGATTCGAACCTCGGACCGAACTACCAGTGTTCAGCGACTTTACCGCTCGGCTGCTGGTGGGCCCCTCTTCGTAAGCAGAAACGGACTTGATTAGTTTCTTGTGGGAAGCATAACTCTGTCACTGCATAAGTCATCTCTGATGGTTATTTTGTAAGCACTTTATTGGCAGTGACATTTCTGTTTTAGAATAATTATCTTTTATAGATGAACCGTAGTTTCGCCGAATATATATATGATTGTGGCCACAGTTACTAGACACGGAGCTCTCAAAACCTGCATTTCTTAACTTAATCTCTTCGCATCTTGCAAAATTTATTTGGTGTGCCTTGCAAAGATGACGAATTAGCAGCCCTTTTTTTAAACAATCATAGAAGCCGAGACGTACTAAGCTATTATTTGACAATTTGTTACACTATGGCAGGAGAATGAACAGCACTTCTGGATATAACACTTCTAGTGCAAAACGCAAATATTATACAGCAGATTCCACTGCGAAGGTGCTGGAGAAGGGTTTGGCAGACAGAATCATACCTGAGGACTATGACTACTGAGATATCCAGCGCTTTCCTGGATAATGTAACATTAATATTTCATGGAAAGCTTGAAGTTAACTTTTCATAAACAGTACAAACACTTTGAAAGAGCCATTGATGTTGATAGGACCGCAGAGAAACGCATAGATAAAGGCTTTGAAATAGATAGACGTCAATGTATGTTGAAGGACTTATGTGCATCGTAAATATATATATATATTTATTGCTTCTACTGAAGATCCACATTTAAATTGAACATACGGCGTATCTAATAAAAGTTTTCTAAATATTTATATAAATTATTAAACGTTTAGTTAATGGACAGATACTGTAAAAAGGCAAAAGAATATTTTATTAATAACTAAATTAGTATTATTAAATCCAGGTGATACTAGAGCATTTTCAAAACTTTGAGAGGCAAGCTATTTGCTCAATGCAATCCAACAGAAAACTCGATCGAAAATTAATTGTAACATTAATCCTTTACCGGTTTTTAATAGCTTTAGACTTGAGTTATATAAATATGAAAATGCTTCTTCTATGGAAAGATATATTAATGAAGGATGAAAACCGACGAATAGACAAGCGAATATTTTCTCATGATATAAATCTATTGCAATCACTGAATAAAAATTATTTTTTTGCCAATGAAGATAAAAGATAAACTTAATAGTTGGAGGAAGATGCTTCAGCAGAAAGAAAGATAAAAACAGCTCGGAAAATATATACAGAAAAGGTGAAGTTACATGTATTAATTAAAAGCTTTATTATTTTCCGCAAAAGGTTTCCAAAGGATGTAAATTAAAGAACAAAACCAAGGACTTTTATAATTGTTTCATAATTAATAATAAAGATTTGCATCATTATGTCATAAAAGAGCAGGAAAACGGAGATTTTATTGTACAGAAAAATCTAGCTTAACATGATTAATAAATGAATTTGTAAATTAATGAGAGATAAACAAAATCCCGTTTAGTGAATACGTTGAACAAAAAGGAATAATTAAAACTCACCCATCAAATAGCGCAAATTTGCCTACCACTTAATTTTCTATCTAGGTGATCACAACAATAATGTTTTTGTATAATTCCTAAAATTTCAATGTACATATATTTTTAAACCAGTCTTTTTTGCCAAATATAACATTTATTGCTTTTAAAATTTTTAAAAGTTCTCTTTCCTTATTCAACTGATGCTTCTTAGTTTCTGCAATATTAAATAGTATGAGACAGTTATTATATGATATCATTTATGGCTAGGTTTCGTACTAGAGTTAAGATGCGATTGCTTTATTATGAATATTAGGAAATATTCTTAGGAAAGGAAAAGAATATTTTTACGAATTAGTGAACTCTGATTTACATTCTTAATAACATTAGAAGACATAAGAAGTAAATACTGCTTAAAATGATGAAAGCAAGCATCATATTATTTCCTAGCATGTGACTGTATATATTTCGTCACATATTAGGAAATAATATGATGCTTCGAAGTTTCCATTATGAACTCTGGTACTTACCTAAGACATCCAGGGTGGTTGTGTATCGTCCCAGAAGTCCCCTTGTACTTACAACGCAAGTGTAATTGCCACTGTCTTCTAGTTTTAAAGGATCTATTACAAGGGTTGAAAGAAAAGGGAAGGACAAAATGTTGATATTTTGCCTGCCTGACGTAAGTTCTTTCCCGTTTTTAAGCCACTTGAAATCCATTTTCTCTCCGGCAGAAGGCGTACAGGTAGCACTCACTCGTTTACCTATTACTGACTCAGCAGGAAAGAAAAATGGTTGAATTTTTAATGCATCTTCGCCTGTAAAATAATGCAAATGAATAAATAGAAATGAATAGTTTAACATTATTTAACAATGTAATAATACTTTATTAATTAAATAACATAGCACTAATCTAGCAGATTATAAAAAGTAAAAAAAATGGTTTTTAATTAATAATTTGAGTTTTAAACTTAATAATTCATTAGTTAGCAAATCTTAATTGCCAATGTATAGCAAGCAAAGTAATGTGAAGAAGACCTCATGAGACTGAAAACGTAATGTCATATGATGACCTAAAATCACTATTGGCCCCTAAAATATATACAAAATTCAATTATTTATATTTAAAAATTGTATTTACATTTCTTAAAGGAAACTACGCTTATAGCAATTATGCATGTAATATTCAGCTTCGTTTCTGGGTTAATGTTCATCATTCTCGATTAATTAGGATTGTTAAATACTGTATTTTCATGTCGTCTTCTCATTTGCAATGCAAATAAATATTTAAAAAAATCCTAAAAAAAAATAAAATAAATAAATAAATAAAAAAATAAAAAAGGGCATCTCCACCAAATGTCACTTAAGTGTACATTTCCATTATTTACTAAAGGGATATAATTTCAATATTACTTCATGATATAATTCATGAAAATTAAATTTATCTGTAAGGTAAACTATAATTTAATCTACAGAATGCGGCGACATATATGTAAATAAAATGTGACTATTATAACTTGTATGTTCAATGCATTAAATCAGATGAAATAAAAAAAGCATTAAAATTTTATACTTAATTCTAGATTTACAGGACAATGAACGTTTTTCGTGAAAGCATTAAATGGTTTAAATTATGTAAAAGGAGGTTAGTAAAAGGAGGTTAGTTAAAAGGAGTAAAAGTATTGGATTGTGGGAAAAAATCGTAAATGGGTTAATAAAAAAAATTCAGATTAAATTTTTAACATTTTACTGGTGTGTCTTTAGTTGGCTTGACTATGCTTAACTATCATTCAGATGACTAATACTGTTTAACCGTTGAGCAGAAAAAATAACTTTTTTTTATAAAATAGAAACACTTCGATATGAATTTAGCATTCAATATTTATGATGATGATCTAGAAAATTCTTTGAAAAATATTAATTAAGAGATTATAATTTCTTCAATTCAACAAAATAAGCTTTTTTCATGTAATGTATTTGATCAGATTGAAACATAATAGCACGATGTCTATGAAATAATATTAATCTTCTATATATTCCAATTTTAATTAGCACGAATTTAATTTTGATATTTAACGCTATTTTAAATAAAAACTTATCAATAAAATTCCAAATTAAAAATCAGACAAATAATTTGACAACTTCCTCATAAAGAATTATTAAAAATAAACAAACATAGAGCGAGTGCATCCTTAGACATAAACACCCATATTTACATACATCAGTGCAAATGTACATACACAGGCAAACATATATAGACCAACTGCAATGTATGATAATTGCAGCGTATAATAAAACATTAATTATACAACCATATGTAAATATGTATACCTTTCAAAGCACAAAAAATGTGGGATTTATTACAAGGCTAATCAATCTTTTCATCACGCATTATGATTAAAAATGTAAAAATCTTAACATAGCTTAATAGAATAATGATCAATAATTAACATATATTTAAGTTTATTTCTGTTAACTCAGATATGTGATGGCCACTTTTTGAAAATTACTAAACTATTAAATTGCTTGGACAGTAATTACAAAATTAACAAATTAACAACATTTAACACAATAATCCGAGTAACAAAAACTGCACTAAAAGCAGTAGTAACTATTTGATGGCCACTTTTCGAAAATTACTAAACTATTAAATTGCTTGGACAGTAATTACAAAATTAACAAATTAACAACATTTAACACAATAATCCGAGTAACAAAAACTGCACTAAAAGCAGTAGTAACTATTTGATAATACCTCATAAGCGCAGTTAGTTTTAATAATCTAAAATCACGGTAGTTACTGCAGTTATTATAAATTTGCTATTAAAAACTATCTGATTTTTTCTAATTAAAATAAAATTATGCTAATAAAATATTTAAAGAAATAAATGAAGGATGAAAATGACTTACCTATGACAATTTTCCAGAAAATTAGATGTAGAATTATCCTGTAGATCATTCTCCCTACTGTCAAATTACTTCGTATTCCAGTTGGATTTATTAATCCCCCTGTCATAACGCAAAAATGAAGCTTCTTCTGTAAAACACTCCAATAATATGAAGACCGACTTAAACAATTTTATCTCTGCATACTACTGAGATATCAAAAGAAATAAAGAAAAGGAGCTATACGTATGCACGCAAGAAATGGCGTTTGTACTATGTAAGCTCTGACAGTGTCACGGTGAATAGTAGCGCCCTCAGTATTCCAGTTGAGTAACTAAAATATTATGAGAACTAAATACAAATCCGTGATTTTAGAAACTGTTAAATCTGAAATCCTTGGTTTTTATAATTACAATTACAATAATGAAATTTAAAATACAGTTGCTCATATTTAAAATACAGTTACTTATAAGTTTCTTAACTGTAGAATACGAATCAATTACATATATGCCACCAAACCGCTAAATCGCAAAAATCTTTTTATTATGATTAAATCCTATATTCATGGTTATTGAACCACTTAATAAAAAACAAGGCATATATAAAAATGAAGCCACCAGTTCGCAAATATATGCACCCGAAACTAATAACTAGTAGCGGCTGTTCATGAAGTAAGTCTCAGGTTAATTTAAAATTATTTTTAAATATTTCATCAATTCATTGAAACGATGTCATTAATTAGCATTATTCATTATGGTTCGAGAAATTAATTGTTATTGTTGAGCATAACGAAGAAGCTTGAATTCTTTTATTCCACTTCACGCCCAGATACACACTAGAGTTCAGAAGTTAAAAAAAGAAAAGTGCTGTTTACAGTCGTGTGCAAAGTAAGTTCTAAAATCAAACTTCATGTTTAGAATTTAATTTGCTGCACAGAATTGGTCTAAACCAGTAAAATATGAAAGCTTTGTTTTACTTATTACGTGCTCCACCCTTAGGCACTACACGGAAAGGGAGGGATGCTCGTGGAAATCTTTTTAATGGAAACTGGCTCGTATACACGTTACACATGGGGAAAACCACGAAAACGCCCATGCAGTCAGCCCGTTCGCCGAGATTCGAACCCCGGACCGAACTACCAGTGTTCAGCGGCTTTTACCGCTCGGACGCTGGTGGGCGTCATAGTAAATCTTGATTACTGTATTAGTGGTTCAGTTGACAAGACACAAATAATTTTCAGACATATGAAAAGTGCAATTAATAGAATGATGACATTCAAAACGGATTTGATTTGCACTACAAATTACATCTTCAGTGATTATGAGTGTTTATTGCATACATTTATCCCAACGAACTTTCAATAAAAATGTAAAGTTTCATAACCTCTACTTAAATGTGCAAGGTAAAATCTTCTGACGGAATTTCATTCATTTTTATGCGATACATTTTTATATCGCTGAAGTAAATTTGCGTTTTATTTAAACAAGATAATAAATTTGATACAAGAACAATTAAAATGCTTGTTATTTTTCTTGTACGGTAATTTCTATATTTAATTAAAATATTTAATCTATTTCCTTAACTGTACAAAACAAATATGAAATACTAGAACGACACCTATTTTATTGTATCAATATCGCAGATATAAAAATGTAAAACACTTATTCGCGCAAAAAAATGTGTTTAAGCACAGCAAAGACAAATCTTACGAAATACTTTAAATATGCGCCTAAAATAGTTTGATAGGAAACAACGTAAAAATGAAGAAATTCTGGAAACCCATACCTTTTTGTGCTAGACATACAGACAAGAAAACTAACAAAATTGAAATTGAATGAAACAGATATAGATTAGAAAGTGTTGAGCAAAGACCAAAATATTTTCACAAATTATTTGTTTACACAACTTTAATGCTTTTCACGAAGGATCTAAGATTTTATAACATACATAAATATTTTCTGCAAACTTATCTCATGAAAAGCGTGCAATTGATAACATAGCATCTTATTTTGGTCATAATACAGACATTTGCAATGTTCTGTTTTATTTTACTTACTAAAGACAGTGAAACTGAAGTAAAATTTGACATATGATAATTAAAAGCTGTTAAGAATAAATTCATAACACTGAATCTGCTGTTTTGATATTTATAGCTCGACATACAGTTCGAATGTTTCACTACGTTTTAGAGATATTAGGTTTGTAAAAGCAAAGAACAGGAAAAACATGCATTGTCTTCTCCGAGATTCGAAGTCCAGATTTCCCGATTACTAGCCGGACATAGTTCCAGTTAACCACGCAAGCACTCGGTACAAAGGAAGAATATATATTATTAAGTTATAGCTAGTAAAATGATACTAATCTTGAAAAACTAATACTGGATCTTGGTTTCATGTAACCACTACAAGAGTTTGATGATAACATTCGACGAATAACATGGTGCTCAAGTTAAAATTCAAGTATAATATCATAAGCCAAATAAATACTTTTATCCATTTATATGTTGCTTTCAGCAGTAATGATACTCTTGCAAAAATGCCTAGTCATGAGTAAAGATGGACAATAAAGTCATGAGTAAACATGGACAAAAATATTTTAATTTATATTTATAATTTTGTTGAGTTAGTACATAAATACACTTCTTTGAAATTATAAGATAATTTTATTTACGAAGTCGCAGTGCAAAGTAAGGAATGATAAGCGCCTTTTTTTAATTTTTTCCAGCCTTGCAGATCAAAGAGGTTTAAGGTTCAGTTAGTTTTCAAAGAAAATTCTTACAGTGGTAACTAATTAAACCCTAAAGTATAACTCTTAGAACTATGAGGCGATTTTCTTGACGCTGTTGTATGTGTATCAGGAATATACTAAATTAAACACTGAATATCCTGATATAGGGTACAAGAAACTGAAGTGGAAATTTAAAAAAGTGTCGATAATTGTTTTCAGTAACTGAACCATGATTACAATACACATGTGAGTTCGTTAGCATCGACTTGCTAATTATAAATCGGAGGAAACTCATTGACAGATTTAACATTGTAAATATGCAGATCATAATTTACAAATACCCATAAATATATGTGAACATAACGTGAATATAAAAATAAATATGTGACTAACAATAAATAATGGGGTAGCTGCCGAAAAGTATCAAATCTAAAGCATCCACAGCAATAATTAATATATTTTATTAATTTTTCTACATACCTATCACTTTAATGACAATTGTTTTGATTAAATCATTTCCTATTCCATTCGATATATTACATTTATACATGCCCTCATCTTCTTTAGTAATAGCATCTAGATGCAGACTGCCATTCGGATACACAGTGACTTGATTTCGCACAGAAATAGGAGAAAAATCAACATTTTCACCTAAGGAAGCAAAAGAGATTTAATTATGTTCAATGCTGATACTGTATAAGGTAAGTGAGTTGATTTTAATTACATGCACAGAACAATGAAACGATTGAAGATTCACTCTTATCTAAAAGAATAAACGCCAAATGTTATTCATTCTTTCACTTACAGAAAATATTACCTTTTTCTATTAAGTTTATATAGAATACAAACTTTCTGAAATTACAGAAATGAGCCAGTGTAAAAATATCGTCGAAACCTGAGAAGAAGGTGTTGTGCGTATAGTAGTTAAAAGGAGGAAAATTAGATCTTTATACATTTTCCATAATACATTCCCAAATTGCCCAGCACTCCTTATAAATGAAAACTATTTATATGAGGAAGCAACAAAGTTGCTACCTATGAACTCTTTTATCAACATTCTCTTTTAATCCTTCAACTGTAATGTGATTATTATTTGCTTTCTCTCAAAAGTACATAATTTCATATACATTCCAGAAAACTCTATTACATTTAAAACTTTCTGTCTATATTTTTAGATAATTCATCGACTGTAATGTGAAATGCTGGTGCTATTGTTTTAAGTAACTTTATGAGTAAAACTTTATGCGTAAATTTTAAAAAATTCCCTCTTTTACATATTTTCTGAATTTGAAACGTATGGCTTGATGATTGCAATTTATTCCATTTTTTATTTAAGAACTTATAGACAAGCTTTCGGAGTAGAAAAAAATAAATTAATTGAGATGATTTTGCAACATCCGATTGCGTGGACATTCTAACGTTTCAGATAGGCCAAATTTCCTACTTCGAAGTCTCTGATATTAAACATAAGAAAATTAATAAGCAGTTAGCATTATTCAGGCTCCGAGGAAGGATGCAGCAGTTTTCGTTAAATTAGGTTTAACTTTGATACGAGGTTTTTCTAACACAGATACATTTTCATAAAACTAGCTTCAAAAATCTTTAAACACAAGATTTAAAATGCTAAGTTATTTCTCTCATATCAAAGGTTAGCAAGGGTGAAAAAAAAGACAGTTTTCATCAGAAATAACCAATACAGGTATGGTTACGTTTTATAAGGTGCCGTTTTACACGGTTTCATAATGTAAGCCTTCATGTTTAATTCAAAGTGAATAAAAAAGAGCAATACATTGCATTTAGAAAAGTGCTGTTTATGAAAGCTTTCATGTAATATCAGCAACTGTTAAGTTACAATTCGAATAACTAATAAGGAATATTTGTCTCATAAAGATACAATATCAGTGGTATTTTAAAGAGTTTCGTGAAGAGATTTCAGAAAATGCAAAATGTCATTATGTCTATCCATTCAGCATCCATGCTTTGAGCACATGGTTTGGAAAGTAAGCAAAGGAACATGCTAAAACCGCAATTTGTTTTTCGTAAGTCCTTTGTAGATCTTATTTAATTTTTCCAGCTTTACTGTATATGTTAATGCAGCTCAAAAAGAAGCATTGTCATCAATTTATTCTCAGATTTCTATCCAAGTGAACAAAATATGTCAAGGTAAATTTAGCATTTGGGATTTTTTTTGACAAACAGTTTTCAAGTCAAGGCTAGGGAACATGTGTCCCAGCTGTAGTTAATGGTGGAATATATATGTCAGGCACGTAGCGATCGACTTACTGTAAGCACACCTATTATTCTGGAAAAGGTTATTATATGAAATAGATTTGTATCGTATGGTACAGAGTAAAAGGTATTCTTTACATAAACCAACATTATACATTGGGCAATTCATATTGGTTCTTTTCTCTATGTCCATTTGTGTACAACAAGCACAACTGCGTCTTGACTTTCCAACTATTGGAAGATGATCCCCAATATTCAGGATATTATAAGTACTTTTTAACACAGCAGTAATTTTTAAACTTTTAGTGGGAAATATATGTCCCGTTTGTAGTCAAAGAAAACTTATTATGGTTTCGGTAGATCCAATATCACAACATTCTGTCTAAAGAAATCAGCATATTCTACCCAAAGATAAGTATATTGTCAGTTTCAGTTAAACATTATTTTCGAAAAGTAATCTGTGATTTGCTCCAAAATATAGAAAGTTTGTCACAAAAATAATTACAATGAAATTTAAGAAACAATTACAAATAATTACTATAAATTAAACTATTAAATAATCAAAACTATCCTGAATAAACATATTTCTAGAAATATCGCCTAATATTTCTTAGCTCCTAATTTGATTTACAGTTGAAACTGTATAATTTATTAAATTATTTCCACAAAATAATTTTATTCAATTCTTACATTACTCGAAGAAAGCAAACGAAGACTACCTGCTTAACCCTTTGCGGCACAGTGTGTCCGGTCCGGACACACCTAAACATTTCCTTCTGTACGCACAGAAAAATTGAATGAAAAAGGATTTATAGGTTACTATAGGTTACTCTGAACCTTCTTTATTTATAGCAGATGGCAGATCAACACAAACCAGTCCATACATTTTAGGCATTAGTTTTTTAAGACCCTCATTTTTCAAAGAAATCTTCCAAATTTTTTTAGGGTATAAAAGGAATTGTTTGAAAAGAAATTTCTATGTTATTTTTTGGCTGTATCTTAATATTCTTATTCTATATTAGTTTTAAAGCTTTAATTTGAAATTTTGCCTAAAATCAAACGGCAAACCCTAGGTGTGCCCAGACCGGGCTCACCGATAATCTAGGATAACTGAAAGTCTGTATTCTTTGTTTCTCCGCATCTCATCAGTCAGTTCATTGACAACAATGCACTCGTTTCAGCACTCTTTTCGAAGCTCTATTCAATCAGTGTGCCACTTTGGGCACACCCACAGAACTAAAACGATAAGTGCTATCTTCACAAAATTTTACTTGTGTACTCCTCTAGGCCTAATTAGACTGCCTACCTTTTTTTAAATAAAAACTCCGACTTTAAAACGTAGCGTGCTGGAAAGGGTTAACATTTGCAATAGTACAGCATTCTGAAAATTATATTTTTAAATACAGCACATTTGAGATACGTTTTGCTTAAAGCAAGATTATATTATTGTTAATATCACATATGGTTTTAATGTTATTTAAGTTTCAAATAACTTATAGGTTTTTAATATCTCAATTTTGAGTTATCTTCTGGATTTTGCACATGTAGACAGAGAAATTTATAAAAATAAAAAATAACACTATAATATTATAATATAATACTATATTTACCGTTAGCTTTCATCCACGTCACTAAAGGTTCTGGTCTTCCAGCTCCTTTGCAATTAATAATTAGATTATCACCACTTCTTGCATCGGAATCAGAAGGAATGCTTATCCATGATGGAGGAACTGCAAAGTATATTTTAATTATCCTATGAATTTAAAGTAATAAACATCGGTTTTATCAATGATTCTTATTTTCCATTTCCGAAGCTAAGTGATATGTATAAAAAATATTTGCATTACAGCATTTTCAGAAGCATAATATCTAGAAGATATTATGAATATCTGAATCTGAATTATCTAATCTTCTGAAAATACCTGCATCACAATTAACAAGTATTTTATAGATAACTAAATGTTAACAACGCGTATAAGGAATTTATTCTGGGGTTAGAACCATCTTTTCAGTAATGACCATAATAATAAAAAATTAAAAACTATTAAGTAAAATGTTACTTACGCTGTGATAAATGAATTGTGCCAGCAGCAAATAATCTTACAGTATTAGAGATAAAGAAATTTAAAACCGCATTTATTATTAATCCTTACAAGTATAATAATGCCATTTAGATTCCGGATATGGTCACGAAAACATGAATTGGATATCCGGATTCTATCCCGAAAATATGAACACAAAGTTAAGAAGCTTAGTAACCACAAGTGTCTTGTGTTTGAGGATTTCGTCAAAACTGAGAGACTAAACTGCTAGACCTCTCTATTTTCTGATAAAATTTGAAAGGCTACTCCCAAGAAATTATCAGGTTTTTTTAATAAAAAATAGATAATAAATATAATAAAGGTGTCATTTTACATTACGGCCACATGAGACACAATACAACAGCTTATGGCATATAGAGACCAGGTGCTATATGGTACTTCCACACATGTCCTACGGTCCTTTTTATAATTTTCATTATTTTTTAGGACGACTAGGAGTAGGATTATATATAAAAACATAATGTATTGGGATTATGTCAGAAAACAAAATGTCAGTATAATAGTAGATGTAATTTCAATTTATTTCTCATAGTTATCCAGAAATTAAATAAGTCTGGATACATACTGAACTATTAGTGTACATTTCACTATTACGTCAACTAATCTGGTTTAATCTCAACTACCCTGAAACACGTTTTCAGTTTATGTCATTATATGAATATTAATTTTTATTAATTTTTCATACCTATGAAGCGGATTTTATGTGGAAATTTTGAGTGAACTTTGGAACATATTTTATTTTATGTGTCTACATTTTTAAGAGAATTAAATATGCTTTACGTTATTTGCTAAAAATATTTCCACACACAAATAACAATAAAATATATACACGAAAGATAAATAAGTTTTGAGATAATAAGCTACACAGTAGTAATTCATTTTATCCTGCAAATTTCTTTCCCGATAGCTTTGTTTTCATTCAAAAAAAAAAAAAAGATCGCTAAACAATCAATCTGTTAAAGGTAAGAAGACAAGATTGTTTTAAACATTACTGAGGTATCCTCGTGTAATCATACTGATGCAGTGTGCTTATAACGTGTGTGAAGAACTTGGAGGAATCGTCTACTAATATTACTAATGAAATCCAAGTTATCATTTTATACATTCTTGCATTTAAAGCAATAAAATTTATAGATGAAGACATATTTTAACGAAAAGTTTATTCACCTTCTGATTAAAAATTTCACGAATTTTAATTTATACAGCATTATCCCTAGGAAAATTTAGCTTTTTATGGTGGATTAGAAGCTGAATTTTCAAATTTATAATTTGAAAACGTTTTACTGTATGTTCCTCTTGATTAGTTAAGAAGGCATTTCAAAAAATTATTTCCAAATTTACAAGACAATAAATCAACTAGTTAATTTACAAAAAATTATTCAAAAGAATGAATTATATGAGGTTTAGCTAACATCTTATTTTTATATTAATTTTTTTTCCTTAAACTTTTTATTTTTTCTGTTAGCCGTCATCAAAATGTAAACTGAGTTAAGTTTATATAGCGAGGGAATTTTTAGTGAGTGCACTGGCAACTAAAACAAATAGCAGTTTAACTTGAGATGCCTACCTTGCCTACCTGCGTATTTGATAAGGGAATCATGTATACTTC
The DNA here is from genome assembly GCF_044657685.1 of Stegodyphus dumicola. NCBI lineage: Eukaryota > Metazoa > Arthropoda > Arachnida > Araneae > Eresidae > Stegodyphus > Stegodyphus dumicola. The sequence goes on along the minus strand of NC_140773.1, from coordinate 211,279,710 downwards.
ATGCAGTATTATAATCCACATTAATTGAAGCCGAATTTAAATTGTTGTTAAACATTACCTAGTACGTTTTATTTATTTAACCATGTTTTTGAATCCCGCAAATAGTGATAACAAATATTTATTAATATTTATTTTTACTAGAAGACACTGTTATGGAATAAACCTTTTAATAAAGTTTTATCTGCATTGTTGAACTTCAATTAGTCTATTTGATACGCAGATGGAAATTCATCTTATCAGGGGAAAGTTAAACAAGTACAACTGTATAGTCATTAGGTTTATTTCGGAGTAAAACACGTGAAAAAATATGCAGTGTTCTCCCCGGGACTCTCACTCTGGACATTCCGATTGCTAGCCGGATATGTTTTCCAATTACACCACGAAGAGACGCGGTAAGGGAGGAGAAAATATCTTATGTCAATTTGTCTATATGTCTATCTCATGTTTAATTTTACGTGTGCATTTGAATTTCCGATCAGGCCAGAAAAATCTGCTCAAATATTCAGTTTTCTGTTAAGTTACAAATATGAATATATTATTTTCATACAGCACGTGAAGATGAAGTATTTCCTTTGCTACGAAAACCAAATGCTTTCTGCTCCAGTTAATGAATTTCCTTTTGTTAGTCAAAAAATATGTATCCAGTACCGAATAAGGAAGCAATACGTTTTATATTTTTCAGTTTCAACGGAAATGAATTTTGAATAATTAAGGAAAATCTATTTCTGCCTAGATAAAGAGAAAAACGACATTCATTATGTAAGGATTATGTTAATTTTATTAACAGTTAAATTTTAAGTTCCTTTCCTGTCAAATTCTTAACTTCAACTTACTACTTCCGGCCAGAACGTAGTTTTGGAATCACTCTGAATACTTAATGAAGAGGAGCGGTATTTAAACCGCGAAGTTCTACTTGCTGAGTTAGAGAGAATCAGAGTTTCTGATTTGCGCGCGTCTGCCTTTTGGCTACTCTCTCTCACAGTTGTTATTACTCTCGGCCGTACTCAGGCCCTTGATAAGATTCGTAAATAGAGTTAAGAGGCCAACTCGATTAGAATCTTGATAGCTTCGGCTATATCTCTTTAATTAATCTTAGTTTTAGTTTATTTCTTAGTCTCTTAAGTTCAAGCCCAAGGATCGGCTTTTATTGTACACTACAAAGCGGAGTTTTGTTAAATCTTATTGAAATAATAAAGGGTTAGTTACCCTTCCATCTTGTTTCTTGTTACACGAACTTAAGCGATTATTCGCTAACTAGTTCTTAAGATCCGTCACTTTCTACAGTAACTGAGAAATACACTAGTGAGAATCTTACAATTACTATAAATATGCACTTTTCGTGATTGTTCTTAAAATAGAATGCTCATTCTTAAAATGAAATAGTTGTTTACTTCTTAATAAATATAAACAATTTTCAAGATAAACATTCTAAAAAACATGCGCTAAGTTTTTATGAACTAAATCGGGTCTAGTAAATTAAAAATAAACTATATTTTTCCCGGACAAAGTTTGCAAAAAACTGATGCTCGAAAAATGGAAATTGTTTTATAAAGTGGTATATTATATAATAAAACCTTAAAATATAAAAAAATAATATAAAAAAATAAGCATCAGAAATCATCATTACATTTGATTTTTCTTTGAAACCAGTCTAATCTCAAAAACTTAAGGTGTTTATTACTACTTACTCAAGACATCTAAAGCCGCAGTGTAGCTTCCGGATAAGCCTCTCGTAGTAACAATGCAGGTGTAATTTCCACTATCATCTGACGTTAAAGGATCAATTACAAGACTTGAAAGTACAGGATACGACAATATATTTATATTTTGCCTTCCTGATGTGATATCTTTGCCATTTCGAAGCCATCTGAATTCCATTTTTTCACCTGTCAATGGTGTGCAAGTTACACTCACACGCTTGCCTATAGCAGAATCATGTGGAAATGAAAATGGCTGAATTTTCAATGAACTACCATCTGAAAATTGGGACATAATAATTAGCATTTTGTTGAAATACAACATTATTCTACAGAACCTATCTTAAGTATCGATATTTTAAAGAAGATAAATACTCTAAGAAAAATATTTAAATATACTATTGCAAAATTGTTCAAAATCCCCTTTTTTAAAATTATCTTTATTAATTAAGAGGTTACATTTTAGCCTATTAGGGTAGTTATAATAACAGCTGAACATATTTTTTTAAAAAACAATAATTTGATTTATCCGTAATAAATCAGGCAAGATCAAATTTATACATTTCATAGTGTTACACGAAGCTTCAAACATACTTAATTTAAAAAACGAATTATGAATAAAGAATGCATGTTTGGTATATGCGAATATTTTAAAAAGAGAAAGCTGAACTATATAATATATTAAGGATCACATTACTCCTTCAAAGTTTTAGTGGAATTTTATTCCTATTAGGTGTTGCTGTTCAGAAAGCTTACACTTAAAATTACTTTAGAATACGGAAAATATTGATTCATTGTTAATCACACATTTTTAGGTAAAATATTCTTAAATTTATTTTAATCTGAAAACTATGGGATATGAAAGCCGTTTCGTAAATTTTTACATTTTGCCATTATGAAATACTATATCTTTGCATTATATTTGAAAATGTAATGTATTTTTTTTTTGTTTCTTGTGACAGTTTTCTTATATAGTCCATGAGAAAATAAAGTAAGAGAAGCATCTACGTTATGTTACGCCCTTTATATAAATATAAGTTAGTTATAGTATATATTGCAACTTTATCAGCATTCAGAGTTCTGTTCAGAAGTGCATTATTTGATGAACAAAATTTATTTACATGCAAACTATACAGAACATATCTTTAAAAGATCAAATAGAATAAACAGAAAATTTAGCATATTTATTAGAAATCTAAGTTTATTGAAATTTTTAATTATAAACAGGAGGTTATTTATTACTTAAAAACCTTAAATGTAATTGTAAAACGGCAAAAAATTATATAAAATGCACTTTTATTAATAAATATGATAAATATAAATTTACCTGTGGAGTAGATGCCAAATGCAAGAACACTTCCCAGCAGAATGTATGGAGAAAAATAGATCATTGTTTTCCTGTTATCTAGATCTTTGCGATATGGTATCTTCTGAAACGTCTCGATATAAAATAAATAAAAAATAACTCGTAAAATGATCAAAAAGATAGGTACTATAAATGTTTACATCTAGGAGATCTCAAGAGTTGTAACACTGAATAAGTGCAGGAAGAACATGAAGCTTAATGGCGGTAACAGTGCGTTACTAAATGTCGTTCCTTACCCAGCACGAATAGTAGCGCCCTCAGTGTTTGGAGTTTTTAACTAAATATATTTGTAACACATATGTAAATAATGAAGTGCAGTTTGAAATGTTATCAATAAAATTAGATACATATTAAAACCAAAGTTAAATTTTTCTGTTTATTAATCTGAAATTGGTATGCGTTTTTTTTCCAACCGACGATTGCTAACTAAATCTTTCAGTATTAGTTACTGAACATTCAGTTTGGATCATAAGAAAATCTTCAGGGAATTTATGATGGCTTAAGTTTTTGTTTCCTATATGAAAAACATATCCTCTTATAAGTATACTAGAGGAATATATTCTGTGTTAAATATAGATATTTGTAAGAAATGGTACCAAATACAGAATCGCTAAAACGCATATCAATTTGAAATATTATTGAAGTTAATTTTTCATAGAATAGCAACTTATGAATGCGTTTGAAATATCGACTATAGGAAGAAATTTATGCAAAGATTCTGAATTTTCGCTCGTAATCAAAATAAAATAAGAAAACCTAAATACATTCAATTTTAAAAAATTGTTACAGTTTAAAACTTAAACGTTCTTAATGTGCATGCTCAACATTTATTTTAGGTTTTTTCATACACAAGAATATGCTTTTCAATTTCTGGTTGACTCTTCAGAAATCAGACGACGATAAAAGCTACATATATGAACTACAAGGTTTAACAGAGACTAGAAAAGTAGAACATATTCATAATGTATTCCACAAACATGGAGTACATAACATGGAATCGTGAATTTCATTTGATATAAACTGATAAGCAAAAGACATAGGTAAATGTTCAAAATCATAAACCATTGTCTAATTGTATTTTTTTCATATCAGCAGATTCCATGTAAAACATGCTAGTTATACAAGGCTACATTTATACAGTTGAATGATATAGGAAATAAAAGTTTTATTCATGACATAATTAATGATGACATGCTATAATTAATGGCAATAAAAAGGGGATAATGTTTCGAAATGAAAGACAAAATATTGTAACACTGGGCAATCAAGTGCCTTGGCAAGACTTTTATTACAAGATAAATGTTTGCAACGAATTTGCCAATTAGATTTCCTTTTGTTATTTACTTCAAGAATACATATTTATTAAAAACATACCTATTACTTTAACAACAACAGTTTTCAACAAAGGTTCTCCAATACCATTCGATACATTGCACTTATACAGGCCTTCGTCCTCTTTTTGTATAGAATTTATGAATAAGCTTCCATTCTGATGAACAACGGACTGAGTAAAACTGCTGATAGGTATGAATTCCATACTTTCTCCTAAAAATTTGAAGTACACGAATTAGATTCATATTGTAACTACAATAATACATAAAAAGGTTTTAATTCTGTAACGGTGGAAGGGAGAAAGAAAAAAGCACAAATAAATACTTAAATTTAAATCAGATATTATTTGTATCAAAATATTCATTTAAAACTAAATTTATTGCCAAGAAAAGTCACTGAATTGGCGTAAAAGTGCTTTAACAATGTACTTTTGAAGGATATAGTCAACACGTGAACAAAACTGTTATTACCATCATTTGTTGAATATTTTAAATTATATTTAGTAATTATATAGATTGAAGCATTACTATTAAAGTAATGCTAGCTGTACAAAGATTGATTAAAACTCCAATGAATTCACTACCTAACGGTAATTATATGCTACCGAGGACAGAAGGCGGGAAAACACACCCACAAATATATATATATATATATAAATCTGAAAGGATTCAGATTTTAACGTCTCGCTCAAGAATTTGTTGAGGTGTTTATGCTCACACTGAACATTGTAGGTTACCTCTGCTCTTAAACTCATTCCTGCTTTTTTGTCTTTTTAGTTTTATTACTAAGCATAATTTTTTTCGCATTTATGCCACATAAAATTCAACAGAAAAATTACGAAAATTTTAAAAACAATATGTTTGTAGAATTCTCGATGAAATGGTAGGGGTTACCATACATTTGTTTATATTTACTATATTATTCCTTTGGAAAATAGCCGCTCGAGCGGCCAATACCCTTAAAGAGTTATTATAAAAAAGAAGAATGTGTATAAGGATTTAAATGAGTACAGCTAGCGTCATTTCATAAAAATATTTAATATTTAAATAGTGAAGGCATTTTTAGTTTAGGTGAAAGCAGTGGCAACTAACCAAAATAGCAGTGTTTAACTTGAGATACTGTCTTAGCCGACTTGTGTATTTGACAAGGGAATTATATATTCTTCATGCAGGATTAGAATCCATAGTAATTGAAGCCGAATTAAATAGTTGATAAACATTACCTTGTATGTTGTACTTATTTTTTAAATCCCGCAAATAGCGATGACTTATATTTATTAGTGTTTAATTTTACTGGAAGACATTGTTATGGAATAACAAAGAAATAAATTTAATAAATAAATAAAGTTTTATCTATCTATCCTTTATCTGCATTACTAAAGTTTATTTATTATAGCTGATACACAGAAAGATTAAACTTGAAAGTTAAATATCTTGCAGTATACTGAATGGAAAACGCAAATGAGTGGAGATAATAAGTATTCTATTTGAGGCAGTGGCAGCATATTGCCTTAAAACAGTCGTATTTGTATATTAAAATCGAAAGATAAATGTCTTATATTGCCAAACGGCAACAGTTTGGCACATGGAGTTAAAACATGTTTTACACCTGAAGTGTTACCATTTCTTGCTTTCAAATCCCTGAGTTTGTTAAAACAAATTTGAAATTCAAAATTTGGGCTTCGAGACGCACATGCTCGGGAGGAGGACTACGTGTATTCAAACTTTGGTTGCTCTAGGTGCCTTTGTCTTCGCACCATCCGAGAAACTTACATATATACAAACAAATTTTTTATATTACGTTTTTTTTTTCCAATAATATGTTGCGATTAAATTTGATGGCAATAATCTAAAATGTTATTTGAACGTGAAGTGATACTGATAAAAAATGAGTTTCGAGATCAATATTACATCTGGTGCTAAAACACCTTACTAATATGCTTGTGTTTACTCTTAGAATATACATATAACACGAGTATGAACTAATCAATCATAACAGGAACCATTTTATGACTATGACAAATATATAAAAACATTATTTATGTACAAGAAAACTAGGAATGGCGATATGTTCAAATGCTACTGGAAATAGCCTAGGATGAATATTCCTAAAATCGCAATCTTAGTACTCTTACACGCTTTGTGAGCATGGGAACAATTGATCATCTTCCTTATAAAATTCGTCTGAAAGCAACTGTAGCATTTAAAATACATTATTTGGCATCGCTGTCATGAAGAAACTGCCATACAACAACTAGGCAGTTTAATCGAACCTTTTTAACAGTCATCGGTATTCGACTAACCCCTAAACAACCCAGCTTGGCAGCGAAGAACGTCTTCCATGCATCTTTGTGAAGTTTTATAACACACCTATCACAGATATGGAGCTCAATGCACCACTTCTTATGATTCCACTAAAAACGCCATTATGAAAATATTACAGTGTTTCATGGATATGCATTGGAACGTTATGCATTCCAATCACTTCCGAAAAGAAAATACACTGAAGTGACAAAAGTCATGGGATAGCAATATGCAAATACACAGATGGCAGCAGTATCGCGTAGAAAATGTATAAATGCGAAGTGCTTTGGCAGGGCTTTCATTTGTGTTCAAGTTATTCATGTGAAGAGGCTTTGACGTGATTATGGCCTCACGACGAGAATTAACAGACTTTGAACGCGGAATGGTAGTTGGAGCTAGACGCATGTTCTCATTCCATTTCGGATATCGTTAGGGAATTCAACATTCCGAGATCCACAGCGTCAAGAGTGTGCCGAGAGTATCTAATTTCAGCATAACATCCCACCATGGACAGCGCAGTGGCCGACCACCTGCACTTAATGACCGAGACCAGCGACGTCTGCGTAGAGTTCTCAATGTTCACAGACAAGCAACGTTGCGTCAAATAATCGCAGAAATCAATGTGGGACGTACGAGGGACGTGTCCGATAAAACAGCGAAATTTGTCTTCCTTGAGCTATGCCAGCAGAGGACCGACTCGAGTGCCTTTACTGACAGCACGACATCGCCTGCAGCGACTCTCGTGGGCTCGTGAGCATATCGGTTGGTCCCTAAACGAATGGAAAACCGTGGCGTGATCAGATGAGTGACGATTTCAGTTGGTAAGAGCTGATGGTAGGGTTCAAGTGTCGCAGACCCCACGAAGCCATGGACCCAAGTTGTCAACAAGGCACTGTTCAAGCTGCTGGTGGTTCCATAATGGTCTGGGCTGTTTGTACATGGTATGGACTCGGTCCTCTGGTGCAACTGAACCGATCATTGACTGAAATGGATACCTTCAGCTACTTGGAGATCACTTACAGCCATTCATGGACTTCACGTACTCAAACAACGATGGGATTTTTATGGATGACAATGCGCGATGTCACCGGACCACAATTGTTCGCTATTGGTTAGAAGAACATTCTGGACAATGCCAGCGAATGATCTGGCCACCTAGATCGCCCGACATGAATCCCAACGAACATTTATGGGACATCATCGAGAGGTCAGTTTGTGCCCAAAACCCTGCACCGTCAACACTTTCACAATTATGAACGTCTATAGAGGCAGCATGGCTCAATATTCCTGCAGGGGACTTCCAACGACTTGTTGAGTCCATGCCACGTCGAGTTGCTGCACTTCGCCGGGCAAAAGGAGGACCGACAAAATATTAGGAGGTATCCCATGACTTTTGTCACTTCAGTGTATATGCAGACCCAGTTTGAGTTTGGGTTCATATTTGAAGAAGTACTTGGCTTAAATCATCTTGGTTGCGAGAATATGAAGACGACAGTATCTTAAGTGCTCTTCTTTGGAAGTTGCTGAAAGCGGAACGCAATGTTATTATTAAAAAAGTTTGTAAAGTCTTCGGATGAATGATTGGCTACACCTATGTTTAAAGTGTATTAGTTCCTAAAGACCCACCAGCGGCCGAGCGGTAAAATCGCTGGCCATTGGCAGTTCGGTCCGAGGATCGAATCCCACGAACGGGATTGGCGCACGGGCGTTTTCATGGTTTTTTCCATGTATAACGTGCATTTGAGTCAGCTTCCCTTAGAAAATTCTCCTCGAAGGTATTCCTCCTCTTAGGAAGATAGCTTTCGAGTGCTTTGTCATGATTAAATAAACCAAACCAAACCAATTCCTACAGTGCGAAATAATTAAATGAATGGAATTATATGTATTTCTTAATCCAAGAAAGAAAAATCATAATAATTGTCTTTGTATCGAACAGATTTATTTTATTAGAAACGTTTTGCTTCTGTATTATAAGTCAATAACAATTTTCTGCCATCTCACATGCATGCCTTGCAAGATGTAGTTTTAGATAGTAGTAGAACTAGATGTAGTTTTGTAGCATATTAAAAGTTAAGGTCTAGGTTTCAAATTCATTTCATGAAGAAGTATTTATATACCATGCTTTATAGAGAGTAATAGGATAGAACAGTAACTACTTCTTACCTTGTGTCCTGAACCATGTGACTGTGGGTTTGGGTTTACCCATTCCTATGCAATTCATAGTCACTGAATCACCACTAAGAGCATCAATATCAGTAGGTGTATGACCCCAAGATGGAGGCACTGAAAGGGCGGTTATATTTTTGAGTATGGAAACTTTTACTTAACTCACAAAATTTTAATGAAAGATATTCAGATATTTCTCGAGTAAGGTATCAAAAAGTTTAAACAGTTTCCAAATTCTTAAGACGTTAAATAGATAAAAATATTCGCAAGAGTGTTTACATATTTTTAAAGTATAATTTTTATAGTTAAATGTACTATAAATGTAAAGTTTTAATCTCTAAGACGCTTCAGCTGAGAACAACGTGTAAAAACAATACTAAAAAAATTAAAATCGCATTTTACGTTTTTTACATTAATTTATTAGATGTTTTTTTAAGAAATGAAGGTTTTTCAAATTAATTAAATTATGATTAGATGAGACTAAGAAGCGTAATACATATTCTAAAGCCTAAATTAATATAATAATTAATAGTTAGAGATAATGTAATTATTAATTATTATAACACACACACATATATATACTATGTACATAATTTTTAATAATTTATAGCATACAAAATTAAGCACCTTGCCAACCTTTTGGCGTTAGTAATTCGCAAAGTCACTTTAATCATTTTAATATAAATGTTACATACAATTCTGCGCTAACAAATAAAAAAACAAAGAAACCCTTCTTGTAAAATTTTTGTCCACAAACTTCAGAATTCAGTAATTTAGAATAATTGAAAGCATCACACATCGCTGAATATGCTGTATTGCTTCTAGAGGCAATTATATTCCATATTGAAGGTACTTTTACTATAGCAAACTGACATCTTCGATTTGTTCATTTTAGTCATGTGCTAATTTCTATATTACCATAATTGCCTGGTAATTTCTTTTTATGTTATTTGATACCTTACTATGTGTTGTATATTGTGGGAAAGTTTCATAAAATTCTACATGTAACTTTTTCAGTAATCGGGATTTTTGTGATTTTTCCTTAATTTATGATAACCAGTGTAGATAAACTCCCGAGGCGGCTCTCTTGTTGTCCCTAGGAGCTGTTTCTCTGGATTGAAGAGGTCGTAGGACATACACCTGCTTAACCTATGCTAGACATCAGGTGTCCCCCGCCCTCCGTCAGCGTCACCGTCATTTTCACTCTTGCAACTGAAGAAGGAGGTTCTGTTTAAGTTTCGAAACTACAGGCCAGTAAAGTTTCTCATATATCTCCGATTATTGCTGCTAATTATTAGTACCTTTAACAACTTAAGTTTCAGATTCTTGAAAACATGAACTTAAATAGAAATTCACTTTCCTTTTCTCACAAAAGCCAGAAAACTGGGAATTTTAACTCAACATGAAAGGCTAAATCATTTAAGATTAAAATTTAGTTTCTATGAGTGTTTTTTTATTGATTGCTTTATTACTGAATTAACCTTGTATACGTAACGTTTTCACTATCTTTCAGCTAAAACTATCATCTAAATTTGAGGCATGAACTAGTTAATCTTCAGTTTTAGATAATACTACGAACAGTGAGGAAAAGTTTCATGTTTCTATTTCTATTGCAGGCATAATAAACGAATTCAATAATGTATGAAATTTCATCAAAATGCAAGATTGTGATAGAGAAATAATAATTTCGTTTTGTAATTTAATTTTTTTTCAGTATATAACAAATTGTTTTTAAAGTATGGCTTATTGCATTATTTGTTTGAAATTTGCAAAATTATGACGTAATTTGAAAAGGGAGGAATGTTTTTAAAGGGTTTATAGTATACAATTTCTGCTCAATGAAAGCTATATGATAAGATACAATTATACACAAAGAAGTAAAACCTTGTATACTTACCTAACACTTCTAAAACAGATGTATAACTACCAGTTCTTCCTCTAGAACTTACAATGCATGTATAATTTCCAGTATCATCTTCTGTCAATGGATCAATAACTAGATTAGAGAGATCAGAATACGATCGAATGTCGATATTGAGTCCTTTTAATAATTCTTTGCCATTCTTCATCCACCTGAATTCCATTTTTTCACCAGCTGCTGAAGTACATGTCACAATAACTCGTTTATTGATAATTGATTTAGATGGAAAGAAAAACGGTTGAATTTGAAGGGAATTGTCACCTGAAAGGAATTTATGTAAAATTTGGAGCAATAAGGAATCTGGTTTATTATAATATAAAATCTTTACTTTTAATACAATAATAAACAAAAGCTGGGTTTCAAATTACCGAACTGATATACGGATATGCCATAACAGCACATAAGAGGAGTGCCTTTAATTCTTTAGGAGAAAGTTTGGGTATGATAAATTTCCAAATATTTAAAAATAATTTCTTATTTCTTCTTAAAACGTATGGTCCTGAATATTTTCGACAAAAACCGATTCAAAAGTTTTAATTTCATCCCATATTTCTCTTTCATATTATTTTAAATATTATTCTATACTTTATTGCTTTTAAAGGCATAATGAGTACATACTAAAATCTTTAAGTGCTAAATCTACGATTCTTCTAAGAACATGCAACTGAAATGTTTTTGCATTAATATAATCAGTTTTAAATTTTAGTCTTAATTGCAGGCTATGTAACATAACTATATGTTCAGCATGCTAAAATAATAGCATTACCCTGTTAAATTAAAAATTACTAATTACGTTTAATGTTGTGCAGAGATATTAAGTCTTCAAGTAACTGCACTTAGCCTGGATATAGATCACAAAAATTCTATTTTGATATGTTAAATTTAAAATATTCTATTTTAATGAATATTAATTTTTTAAATATACCCACATTAATTCTTAACCGACGATAAATAATTATTATTCAGATTTCTGGCACCAGGTTTAATAGAAACTTGTTATTTAAGTATACACATTTAGTGTTGAAATCAGTAATACTGCAAAACCTATCTATCGCATTCTAGGTCTGGCGCCATGTATTCCCAAATATTGGACATTTGCAGCCCGAAATCGGTAGTGTGCAGAATGGGTAGAATATCAGAATCTCTTCTTAACTGTTAATATCTTCCTAATTCCAAAAGTTATATGAATGAAAGACGGGATTTTAAGCTTCCAGAATATGTTACTAAAAATCTAATTTTTATATATCTTAATTCCATTTTATGTAAAATGTTTTATTAATTAAAATATTTCTACAGAGCACATACTTTGGCATAAATTTAATTAACATTGACGTAAAGAAATAGCATTAGATATTAAAGATACGGAAACCTTACATTTATTATACAAAGTACGTCTTTCTACACAGCATTTAAATATTTTTTAAGGAATAAGCAATACAGACAACCTAAAGACTTGAAACATATTGCTGGAATATAACAGGACAGGACAGGAACAAGTACAGGGGGCACCACACCATCGCCATTGACAAAAAATGGTATAGCCCCCATGCACTACCTCTCTAGCGTACCGCCCCTTCCACAGGGGACCTGATTATAAATATAAAAACTGGAACAGATAAAAATTTATATTCTTATTTATACATTCGAACTGATCGAAATTCATGAATATTACGAACCATGGGAATGAGATTTTTGAATATCATGGCTACAAAAATAATACATGCAGAATATATTTGTCACATAAGCTAATTAATTAAATGCCAAATTAAATTAGAACTATTCCAGGGTCTGAAAAACGTTTACAAAAGTCTAATAACTAAGGATGGGGTGAAAGGTTTCCTGTTTTAAGTAAATTTATTATTTTATAAAGTTCATTTAACTTGAAACAGTAGCATAATACGTTGGAATACATAATGTTAGAAAAATGAAAACGTTGGTTTTATAATTATGTAAAATATGAGTTGAGTGAGTATCAGATTTTTAAATGCATATGTTAATAAAAGTTACAGTCGACTTAATTAATATTCTTAAAAATACATACATCCATACATAAAGTTTAAATTCATCATAAAGATATGGTATTAAAAGCAGCTTTAATATAAGAAGCAAATTATTATAATATTTATAAAATTAGAAAATTTAAATAATTGCAGAAAAAATCAAAAAGATTTATAATAACATAAGCGATTAAACGTGTCAGCGTTAAAAGAAAAGATATTGCATGTTATTCTTGTTGATAACATAAAAATATGATATATATCAATACAGTTAAAAACAGAATTCAATAAAGTTAGCATATTACTATAGTAGAAAAGAAATAACTTAAGTACTCACCTAGAACTGTATCCCAGATCATCAGCATCAGAATTTGATAGATGAACATTTTTGAAGAAGAATATGCGTTCAGCATATTTCTGTAATAAATCTTTGAACTTCAATAATTTTTTTAAAATGCTGAGGTTCTTGAAAAATTAGTTTTGCTGTTTTAAAATATAAGTTCGATAAATGCACTCATACGCTGTTTGGATTTGTAACCCAAAAGAAGTGTTCTGTTATACATATATAATGGCGTTCAAATAATATCAGGCTGAAGCTCTGAAAATGCATAGTAGCGCCCTCACTGTTCCATTTCATTAACTAAAATATATTTATCTGGAATAAAAGAATAAAAATATCTCCATAAAATAAAATGTGTTACAAAGAACTTTATTTTTTTCATGAAAATTTATTTTGTAGATTTATCATTTCCGTTGTATGAAATTTCATGAGTGGAAGATACGTAATTATTTAATATATGCCAGGATCACCTTTCCAAAGTACGGCATTCATTGGAAAGAGTATGCTTTGAATTCGCGCAGACATAATTCACTTCACATCGTTCCTAAGCACATGTGGTTTCAAAATATGTTTCTAAAATAACTTTTTGTTGGTTTTAATGACAAAATTTTGCATTGTACAAGTAAGATAAGCTAGAAAGATAAATTCATTTTTAGGTGAGTGAGTAAATAATTATTTATCCGAGATAATTTTGATGCTAAGGCATATCAGATACAAAATTTAATAGATGTATTTTTTAATTTAATATAATGATGTGTAAATATGAAATGATTAAATTTATTCAAATATTTTCTAGTGCCATTACCTTAAATTACATACAATTTTCACAGCTTAATTATTTAAAAGACACACGTTTATATTATTTCAATAGTATCCCCCTCAAAATGCACTTTGATATGAAAATGTGCTTCTTTGAGTCTCAAAAATCAGAATCAACTCTTTGTTGCCGTTCTGTTTGTAACTCTACTGTTTTGAAAAGACTAAAGTTTACAACATTTTTATTTTAAGCACTGCATAGTCCACTTCATTACACATATTCCTGCTTTATGGGTAAAACAAAAGAACATTATTTATTTAACAAAATGTTTCCAGAAGATAATACATACCCTGAGCATAATGAAATAGCTTTTTTCTTCACAAAAACAAGCATACTAAATCTAAACTTTTTATTATAAAGTAACTGATGCCAAATACATTTTTTTGTGGTATATTTTCGTAGCAAGTAAGGCATGCTTTTTATTTGAAAAATAAAGACATTAAGATGCGCTTGAAGTTTTCTCAAAATAATAAAGAATATTTAAATGTGGTTATGCTTGCGAAATTCGTTGAAAGTTACAAGGAACGAAGGTCGTAAAATGCATAACGAAAGGCAAGTAAGTTGTCCGGTACCATCTGGTGTAAAGACATATAATCAGTATAAACATTTCATTCACAAAATTTACAAACCTTTATTTGAAGACGATCACGAAAGCGAATTATTTACATCTCCTCAGATGATCACATAACGGTTTTCCAAACTTTCATAAAATCATAATAGGTAATAAACAAGTCTCGAATATTTTTCTAGTATACTTTCTCTACGGTGCCTCTCAAAAATTACTGTAAAATTTCTTCATCTCTCGATTAGTCACACAACTGTAACTAAAAACAAAAACATTATTCTAATATTTTTTAAACGAACGGAAAATAAATTAGACCAAAACGTAAGTGAAATATAATTAAAACTGCAAGATTATATTTAAACTCTTGCTGACATATTAGATAGGGAAATATAAAAATGTAGTTTCCAACATAAGTCATCACTTGCTAAAGAAATTGTATTTTATATATAATAAAAAATGTAGCACATTTTGAGATAATTATGAACTATACAATTTCATATTTATTTATTTGTAGCAAAACCCTCACACTTCAGAGCATCAAAATTCCTAATGGCGACGCTGTTTGCTAGGAAAAGCCTAATTATTGAAACAATCATAAATAAAAACTACATATTATGATACAGAAAGACGTTTATGAGTGGTAATAGTACATTCAATAATTAAATGTGTCTGAAATATTCAAAGTAACAAATGAAACAAAATACAGAATGAAATTATTCATCATATGTATTTGGTATTGGTATTGGTATTATTCAATTATGGCAAAGCACATGAAGGCTATCTGCCTCAAGGGAGGGATGCCTTCGTGGAGGACTTTCTAAGGGAAACTGGCTCGTATACACGTTACACATGGGGAAAACCACGAAAACGCCCATGCAGCCAGCCCGTCCGCGGGATTCGAACCTCGGACCGAACTACCAGTGTTCAGCGCCCTTACCGCTCGGCCGCTGGTGGGCCTCATATGTATTTGGAATTTATCACAGATATTAAGTTATGTATGAAATCTAAATTTTGTTTCCATTCATTAATTCTCCACTTTCTCATTACAGTAAAATAATTCATAATAATGATGACAGGAACTGCGGAAAAAGAATTTAGATGACATTTGCATCTAAACACTATATTTTTCCCTCGGTAAAAAATTAGCAAATTCTTCATGAATAGAAATATACGTTAGATATTTTGGATGATATTGCATACATAGGCGAGCTTTATAAGCGTTTTGAATGAAAGAAATATGCACGAGAAGAAGTTGTACAAAGCACAGATTTCAGTTGTTATGGTTATGTAAGTACATGAATTCCGAAATTAAATTCTTACTTTTCGAAAAAAAACCTATAGAGTTTATATGTAATATGCAGCACAAAATAACAAAGATAATGCCAAAATTCTAAAAACTGAAGCATCATTGAAACGAAGGTTATTGAAATAAATAGAAAAAAAATCTGAAAGTTTTCAGATTTTATATTACGCTCAAAGGAGCTTTTTTTAGCGTTTTGTGAGTTACCTTTATTTATTAAATATCATGTTCTTCGCACTTAAACCATAAAATTTAATTCACAGCAATATCGCAAAATAATTTTAAAAGAGCATATCTTTAGAATTTCCGATACACAGATCGCGCGCTAGAGATAAATGCCCCCCGTTCCGCACAGTGTTGCTATTGCTCATTTACAAATCGTTGAGTTTCATAATCAAAAACTCGTAAATGCTTTAAAAATATGAAATAGATAATAAAACAAATTCCAAATTTGGGCTTCCAGATGCCCATATTCAGGTGGAGATGTACGTTATTCAAAATTTGATGGTTCTAGGTATGCTGTTTTATCACAATGCGAGAAATATACGTACATTTATGCAGATTCTTCATTATTTAATTTGTTTAAATATAAAACAGGGAGTTAATATTTAGTGGCAAAATTTGAAAAGTGGAACGCCGTTTCCAGTGAAACGTTACAAAATGCCAAAATGAAATTAATAGCTTTGGGCTAACGTCCTTTGGATTAATTATACATTTTAAAGTCTTAAAGCAGTTTTAAGGTAAATGGTAGAGACCTTAAGCAGTTTAAGGCCTCTACGATGTTTTGATGTTAAAAGTAATGAATTTATAATGTTAGAGACATAAAAATACAAAATCTTTTGTAAATAAAAAATGAATAATAACAGTTTGCAAAATCACTGAAACGACGAAAATGTATCATACAATCCGCAACACTGAAGACATTTAGCAAAATGATAAAGCATAGCAAAGTATGTTTCCTAAAACATTCTTTTTGGATAATCAAGAGACTCTGTTAGAATATTGTTTCATGGATCTAAAAGCTGTAGTCATAATACATGTCAAAATTCTTACTTCCAATAGTTTATTGTAATAGAAGAAATCCAAGCACATGCAAATAATGGTTCTGCATCAAACTTTAGGTACTTAATCGCAGGTAATTCAAACTAGTATTAAAACTTATGAATTTTACTTGCTTTTTCTTAACAAAGTTGAATAAGCAGAATTATGCTCATTAAGAAGGAAAAAATCAAATACCTGCCTTTAGGAACCTTATTTTAAAATTTTCTTTCAACAGTGAGAATGCAATCCCGTTACACTGACTTTCCTTTGCGTCTCCGAATAAGTACAAATAGTTTTACATGAACTGAATGGAATTACGAGAAAATAATAGCTAAACGAAAATATATTTTTGACGCTCAATGGAAAATTTTAAAACTACGCAGAGGAATCCGAACAGTTTATTACAAGGTAAATGTATATAATTAATTAAAAATTATTAAACGTGTACCAACAATAATATCATAATATCATTGAAATTCCAAGTGGAATTACTTTAAAATATTTCATGAAAACATTTTAAACTTCTATGCAATTCTGAAGAGTGCTACAAATCAGAATTAATTTGACTTATTCCCCAGTTTTATAAGTTTTACGAAGTTTGTAACATTTAAAAACTAGAAATTCTTCTCAAGAGGCCTTCGAAAAAAATAGCATATGTCCACATATAGTTTTGACCTTATATTATAATTCAATTCATACACTTGAAATACATTAAAAAAAGAAAATTTTAATACAATTTAAATGCGTAGAGGAATTAATTTCAGTTCGCTCAGAAGTTCTTTTTAAATAGTATGTTTTCGCAGCTTCCTTCATGTGTATGAATTTGGTTCCATTAAAGCTCTTAATGTAAAAAATACTTGTTAGTTATCCGGGTATATAAGCGCAAAAAAATGTAAGAAGAGCAGTCGATACAAAGAAACAGAGTTGAATCATAACGTATATTGAATTTCATAATTATATTTCAATTTGTCGTTTACATCAAGAATATAGGTTTGTTAAAAACATACCTATAACTTTAACAACGGTGGTTTTCAGTAACGGTACGCCTATTCCATTTGATACATTACACTTATACATTCCTTCGTCCTCTTTTTGAATAGAATTTATAAATAGGCTTCCATTTGGATGCACAGCATACTGA
Source organism: Stegodyphus dumicola (assembly GCF_044657685.1). NCBI lineage: Eukaryota > Metazoa > Arthropoda > Arachnida > Araneae > Eresidae > Stegodyphus > Stegodyphus dumicola. Next base: position 211,261,724 of record NC_140773.1, on the reverse strand, counting down.
GTAAAACTGCTGATAGGTATAAATTCCATGTTTTCTCCTAAAACAGAAATATATTAGATTAATATCAGTATCATTATAGTAGAAAACAATCTATTAACATTCTGAATGTTTATAAAACATAAATAAATATTTAGTCAAGATAGTCTTTCATTTACATCAATGCAATATCTTCCAAAAATTAAGTGATGAGTTGAGCGGCAAACAACTCTTCAATATATAGAACAGAACAGCGTGAATTAAAAATTACATGTTAGTCAAAATTCAACTTTTGCTTGACGCTGGTTATATAGAAAAACTGTATATATTTCGACGGAGTTTCACACGAGTCTCTTTTTTGAAGGAATAAAATAATTTCTTAGAACAATATTCTTTCTTGGTACTCAGTAGTTTTATTAGAATTTAAAAACCAATTACATAAAATTCTATAAAAGTCAGGAAATATAGAATATTAGAAATATGAGATAAGTGTAGGAAAAAAATGTGTTAATATATTTCGTAGTGTTTATATAAATGTATACTGCGGAAAAAAAGGGGGACAGTTCTATATCTCCCGTTCTATTGGAGCGATTGACAAAATTCAAATTGATTTTTTCATGTTTCGAAAGCGCGACTTAGGATATGTATTAGGTTTATATATTGCGTTGTTCTAATATAGGTATTTTGGCACGAAATCCGACTTTTTCTGAAATGACACGCCAAGTTTTTTCCATATTTCGATTCTACGACTCAAATTATGCCAAACTACCAAGTTTTTCAAAAATCACACAAGTATTTTTTAAAAAATTAGCTCTCAAAAGTTTAGATCCTCAATGTTAGTTGAATTTGAAATATATTTATTATATCTCTTTTTTTTTATTAAACTTATTTGATTCTTCCTTTCACATTTCGAAATTTAGGTTCATTCCAAATTAAATTCTCCTATTTCTTATAATTTAATTTTAAAATTTGTATTTTCAAATAATTTTTATAAATTTTTGGAAAAACATTTTGAATTATAACCTATAAAATTTTGCTCTCATCTTAAAGTAGATGTATTTCTAAGCATACCTACAAAAAATTAGAGATTTTATTCAAAATTTCCTAAAGATATACGTGAATTTACATGTTGGTGCGTTTTGAAATTTGGCGTATATATTACAAGCGATAATAACGAAAATGCTTTTTGTTAAAATTATTTGAAAGTATGAACAATAACTTTTTTCTGCTCTTAAATTAAACCTTTATTTTCAATAGATACTTAATGATAAATGATACCAAGCAAAATGTCATATTTGCTAAGGGTAATCAAACTTCATTGAACAGATTTAAATTTCAGATTTGCACCTCGATAGCCATTACTAAATATGTACATATATGACGGAAAATAAGTATACCGCACTGATTGGTTGAATTTTGAAGAAAGGATGTGTTTTTGTAAATTTATAAAGACTCTGCATCATGGGCGTACTTGGAACACCATTCAACCGAAATTTCGCTCGAGAAGTTGGTGATAGGCGATAGATCCCTCGTCTGGGGTGTTCATCAAAGTGTGAGTGGAACTGGGCAAACTCTGACTGCTGTTACCTATAACAAGGGCTTGGTCAACTCCAGGTCTTATTCTATCTTTCATAGTCATGATAAGTTTATGAACTTTATAAGGTATTTCTTCCGCTTTCTTGGCGTGCCTTCGTGGTGTAGTGGTTCTGCATGATGGGTCGGTATTCCAGAGGTCTGTGGTTCGATTCCGGGAGAAGACGATTGTTCATTTTTCATCTTGCCTGATTCCAAAAAATTCCTAATATCTTTACAGTGGCGCCCGAACTAAAAGGGTGTTGGATGAGGATTCTTCACACCCAGGATTTGGCGATTGGGTCCCTTAAAAACACCAGTCGCTCTTTAAAAAGAGGAATATGGAATATATATAAGGTATTTCTCCCGCTTTCTTGGCGTGCCTTCGTGGTTCTGCACGCTTGGCCGGTATTCCAGAGGTACGTGGTTCGATTCCCGGCGAAGGCAATTGCTCATTTTTCATCTTGCCTGCTTCTAAAAAAATCCTAATGTCTCTACAACTTGATCTGGATTATGTTCATATCAGGAACAGTAATAACAACAGAGGTAAATGTAATATTAAATGTTTCAAAGAGGAATTAAAAGTAAATTCTTGCGTAAAGGGAAACATAAGAAATAATCTTCCTAAAACATTGAGAATTTCACAATAAAATGGAACGAACTGTAGCTATTTTCGAAAGAGCAAAATATGCAAAAAACATAATTTGAAGAACATAATGTGTTATTTTAAGATTTGGGAACGATTTTAGACCTAATGCAGTTCTTGAATCGCAGACATATAAACCTTAGTTGTATAAATAAATGGCTTAAGTACAGAGAACGCGTAAGCTCTCAGTTCGTCATCACAGGAATCGCATTTTTGTGCTATTTGTATAGTAGCTAGACGGAAATATCTGGCCAAGTCCATTCTAATTTTGTAGTGATATTAAAAAAAAATAGTTATTGATTTAAAGAGCAAATACGCTGTGATAGTAAAACGTATTACAGCAATTTATTATCGATATAATATTACATTCACTTAATAATGTGTAATGCTTCCTTGGAGTTTTTATTTCAAAGGTCTTGCACTATTCAATTGTATTAAGATCTTAGAAATTGTGATAAAGCATTTATAATAATGACTTGTTATTATTATGATGTTATTTTACAAATTAAATAGCACACTGAAAAAAGAATTTAATGTTTGAAAATAAAATCGATAAGCTGTTGCCCTAAAATATACTAATCTTCTAAAACAAAATTCGTCTCACCTTGTGTTCTGGACCACGTAACTGTAGGATTTGGTCTGCCAATACCTTTGCAGTTCATGATAACAGAATCACCACTAAGAGCATCAACATCGTAGGGAGTATGGCTCCAGGATGGTGGAACTAGAAGCGTGCAGTTACAGAAAACTTTGAGTATAGAGAAAAATATTAACTAAATTGCACATAATTTTATTTAGAACGAGGAAATGTTTCATTATAATGCTACAAGAGAAAATTATACAGTACTATCTTATAACGGAAAACTTTAAATGATTCAAGACGAATATGAATTATTAAAAAGAAATAAAAGATATAATTTCTTAAATATTTCTATAGGGTTTTCATCTACATATCTACAGGCCAAAAATTATAATCTTTCCAATAAATATGAATAATTACTTAACTGAAACATTTGCGAGAAAACACTTAGTTTTAAGCTAAATAATCAATTTGTAAACTTAAGTTTCTAATTATTTGGATGGCAAAATATTTTGTGCTCATGAAAGTAGTTTTACTTTCTATTGAGCAAATTTTGTCTTGTATTTTAGCGTTATTTTTTCAAAACTTGTTAATCTAATCATTTGTATGGTGAAATAGTTCTCGTGAAAGTAATTTTACTTGCATTGAGCAAATGTATCAATTTAAGGGTTAAAAGTCCGATAAAATGTATTTCAGATTAAAGATGTTATCTAAGTGGTAATATTTAAGAATCAGTGCATTACTGGTTTTCCAGAATTAGCAACTGAAATTTAATTAACAGTAACAAATTTCGACAAAAATATGGTCGGTTGAAACTTAGGACTGTAAGAACAATGAACGGGTTTACCAATTACTGTGAAAAGCAACCTGATACGTCTAAAACCTCATTATTTTATTAAAAATTCGGTAAATGATATATGACAATATGGTTTGGTTTGGCTTATTAGATTACGGCAAAGCACTCGAGAGCTATTTGCCTTAAGGGAGGGATGCCTTCGTGGAGGACTTTTTAAGGGAAGCTGGCTCGTATAGATGTTACACATGGGGAAAACCACAAAAACACCCATGCAGCCAGCCCGTTTGCGGGATTCGAACCTCGAACCGAACTACCAGTGTTCAGCGACGTTACCGCTCGGCCGCTGATGGGCTATATATGACAATATGATGCATATCTATGATATAAAGTCTGTCACTAGTGTCCTAGAACATCTCTCCTAAATTCAAAATCTAGTATAAATTTTACCTGCAATGAATTGTTTTCCTTAGTGCAATAATAGTGTTGCAAACTGATACAACAACATTTAATACTTCCAACACTTAATTCTGAAAATGTTAATTTATGCATTTTACATTAAAGTTTGAGCTTTACGAAGTAACAAATCAAAGTAGAGTTGAAAGTAAACGAAGCTAACAATGCCTTGAAATATCCTATTTGCAAACTCATCGAAAGATGAACTATTTATTATGATATTATGCAATATCTTTTTGATATTCACCTCAAGATTTGGATAACGAAGAATATAGAATGTTTAATAAACCAAGTAAAACTACAATTACGAAGGAAGACGTGGAATTAATTGAACATGTAGTCTATTAGAATAAACATATATAAGCTGAAATATGAGAAATAAATATGTGATACAGATTCCAAAACTTCTCTAGGTTCAGCTCCATCAACATCTACTGCTAAATTAACGATGAATAAAAAACTTCAGTTGAAATAAAAACCAAAACCCATGAGGAAACAGTTGTATCCCATGAGAAAACAGTTAAGAGAAAAAAGTAAGTAAACGAATAAAACAATATATGAAATTGGTTAAAAAAGAATTGGATTATCTTTAACAGGAAAATATATTCAAATGGCATATTTTCTAACGGCTTCGAGGACATTAAGAGCGGTACCTGAGAGATCATTCTGAGCGGCTGGAATATTTTTCCCCAAAATAGTGATTTTTCAGTTAGAAGATCACAGTTTGGATAAATTATGTTTTTTGTACGACTACATTAAAAAAAAAAAGATTTATAAATGAAAAAAATATTTAATTATGCATGTTAAGCGAAGAAGTTTTTTAGTAAAGATCTATGTTAAGTATACATAAATAATTTATTAACATAGCACAAATTATTCCGAATTTCTTTTTATATATATGCTTTATAATTCATACTTTGTATTCAAAATGTAATTTAATTTCATACATGTTTTCGTACTACTTGGTTACCTTTAAATAAAAATGTCTAGTCTTCTGTTACTTATTATTATATTTTCAATACATTTCTTGGAAAGGAAAAATACCAGTATATCAATTTCACCTGGAAATTTAACCAAGTTACACGAAATAAGAAAGATCAGTGAATTTAGTGTCTTCAGTCGAAATCAGGCTTCACAAAAAGGAGTCTACGTGCAATGAAAGAATTGCATAGATGTTTAACGAATGATAGTATTCTTATATAAAGGCTCTGTATAGCAATATAAAAGAATTATGCACATACGGGAGCGTTAATTAGTCAGATTGATTATTTACTCAAATATTAATATATGTACATACAGATACATATTTTCTGTCATGAATAGTATTAATAGCTTTCGATTCCTGTTACGAATAATATTATTAGCTTTCAAATGACTTTGGTTAATAAAAGAATTACTATTATAAGAACTCTGAAAATATTCTGAAAGTATGTAAAATGTTTGAATTACATATTAATGAGCAAACACATTTTTTGTTAAATTTATTATTTTAAATCTGAATTTTTTTCTTTATTCGTGCATAACGCTTTATGCAGATAAATATCTCTCATATCCTAAAAGTATTAATGACCAACGTTACAGCTTCTTCTACATAAAATTGGATGGGTAGGTTTCGTACACGTCCCGATTTATTCCAGTTACCTAAGATAAGAGCGTAGGGATAAAAAATTTTAAATTTATTACTTCACACTAAAATGAAAATTAGAAATATACATTATAAAAGAGATTATGCACACCCTATGTTATGTTGTATTTTTTTGTGATTCTTCGATTAACTATGTAATTGGGAAAACGATAACATATTTGAAGTACTTACCTAAAACTTCTAAATTTGCCGTATAACTCCCAGTTTTTCCTCTAGCATTGACGATGCATGTGTAATTTCCAGTGTCTTCTTCTGTTAGTGGATCTATGACAAGAGTTGTCAGGTCACTGTATGTTCGAATATCAATATTTAGTCCTTTTAATAATGCTTTACCATTTTTCAGCCACTTGAATTCCATTTTTTCCCCAGCTGCTGGAGTACATGCTACACTAACTCGTTTACCGATAATAGACTTAGGTGGAAAGAAGAAGGGCTGAACTTGTAGTGAACCGTCGCCTGTAAGAAATTCGAATTTAAAACAACACAATAGCAAGATGAATTTTTAAATTAAAAAAATACTCTATTTCTTATACTTTATTTCGATATGCAAGTAAAAAAACAAATATATTTTATAATCATTGAAAGTATTTTATAGGTATGCCAATGAAGACATAAACACAAGGCAAACCAAAACTTTTTAAATAGATTTTTAATTTATTGTCTATAACTGAATATGCTACTTTTTGTTTTTGATGAAACTGGATTGGATTGAGTTTCAAATTAGCAAACGCACATGAATGTTGCCTACCTAAGCTCCGTTCGATGTTTAACTCACAGCGTGAATAAAATGGATAGAATCCAAAGACTTCTCTACTCTCGATAGTACTTTCGAGTCGAAGGATTTTAAGTGCTTTCTTTCCGCAAAGATACTGTAATATTAGAATATTACATTTTATAAGATATTTATTCTTGTATACGTCTGTAATGAAGTTTTAAAGAACTCTCGCCATTTTTGAATGAACAAAAAACTTTATTAGTCAAAACTTACAGAATAACTGAAAAAACATTTTTAAGCGCGCGCATCGTCTGCGGATATTCTTTGAGGATAATTGTCTGCGGTAATTTACATTTCTAAGTGGAATTATGGTGGTAGCGTAGCAACGCAAATACGTTACAATACTAAAATCATAAACGTCCATGCATTTTCCCAGATTTCGAGGGCTGAGCTATGGCATGAACTGTCAGCCTCCACCGGATACCATACCTTTCAGAACTGCAATTCACAACCTAATTAAGCCATAAGGCCATTTGTAGTCAGGTGGGTTGGCTGCTCCCCACAAGCAAACAAACAAACCCTCCAGAACGGCAAAACCTTACTGAAAGCTAACAATTATAATTAATAATGTTTTTTTTAATTTTCTTTATTTCTGAGACATGTAAATTTTACCAATATAGCAGTTATTCTTTAAGTTATTTCAAGCAAGCCTTCCGCTTCTTGATAAGTAGTGTCGCTTTCTCAGGGGTATACTATCAAATAATTTTAATTAAAATCATCATTCGTTTATTTTTACATTATTGACTAAATAAACGTGAGAATAATTTTTGCAAGAATTTTTAAAATTTCTTTCCAAATTCCGCTACTGATAAGCTTAAACGGAACATTTTTATCAAAACTGCAACAATTATTATAATCCTATATAAGATTCTAAGAAGTTATGTTTTTATTTTTTATGTTATCCTATTTGGATTTTGTAGACAAAAAGAGTTTACTTTAGAAGTAGATATAAACTCGCTAATGAAAAGAAGAGTTTAGTACTGGATATAAATAAGGTGCGTTAAATGTAAGAACTGATTGAATCTGATTATTGCTATTTGGCAGTCAGACGTAAAATTATTTAAAACAATCATATCCAAATCATGTAGATCTGTTTTATTAAAGCTTTATGTTAATTTGAATATTCAACCCAAAAAGCATCTGTTAAATTCCTTTTAGTTCTTATGTTCCCGTTATCTGTTGTAACCCTGTAATAAAACCTTTAATAATTTCTAGATATAGGTCTTCGACTAAACACGTGGTTTTTGATCACAAACTGTTAGTTAAGTTTATAAGATATATAATATATTTTGTCTTTATAAAAAATAATAGTTTATTATAATAATATTGATTCACATTTGAACGTCTGTAATTTGTACAATGATTGTTGAAAAAAACTGGAATCAATACAGCTTTAAAAAATGCAAAGAACTCATGCCTACATTAAAATGTTTCCTATGCAAAATAAAGTTTCATTGGACAAATAAGAATCGCATTTCATATTTGTTGTACTCACACTATGGAGCTATGTAAAGGTAGTATAAGCGTTATATGCTAAAATGAGCTCAAGTTAAAAAATAAAGGCGTTAAATTCATCTCATTGCTATAACATGGCTAGCGCAATCTTAGTCACCGCCTTGCTTTCATTTTATATTATGATAAATAATTCAACCAGAAATGAAGCAACTAATTTTTAAGAACGAATGAAAAATGACATTTTATAATTTAGTACATTTATATTTGGATTTTTTCTCTACCAACACTGGTATCATTTTAAAAATGAAAACTGTAAAGTACAAATTTTGGGGTTACCTTAGTTAGGATTACAGGAGTTTAACAGTAAAATATAAATTTTCTAGTTTTGTGTACAGTCCATTACTTAATGACTAACACAGCTCAAAATGTTTACACAATTTAATATTTTTCTTCACAAAATGCAATGAACTGGGAAGTAAATTCTAAAATGAAATAAATTATTTGAAATTATAATTAAAATTACATCAGCTATCTAATATGAAATCAATTAAATTTAATATGGAAGCAATTAATAATCTTTAAACACAAATAAGTTTACTAGAACTATTAGTAAGTATCAAAGTGTTAATCAGTAGAATTAGAAATATTTTTTCAATACAAATTAAAAAAATAAGTACTCACCTACAACGGTATCCCACATTATAACCATCAGCATCTGAATGATAAATATTTTTGAGAAAGGATATTCGTTCAACATAGCTGCTAGTATTTAGTACAATGTAAGTTTTTTTAATCTTCAATAAATTCTGTAGAGAGCTACGATCTCTGAATATATATTTTTCTGCAATAAAATGTTCTGAAGATTAAACCACATATTCTCCTATAACTGTAAATTCAGCAGAAAAGTTGTATTACTGTACATGCATAATGGCGTTCAGACCATATCCAGATGAAGCTCCAAGAATGAATAGTAGCGCCCTCACTCTTTCATTTTATAAACTAAAATGTATTTAAATAGAATAGAAAGATAATTAATGATGTTAACTATTTTATGGCATACAATTTCCAAATAATAAAAGCATATTTTATTTTGTAATTAGTTTATAATCTAAAACTTTTCTCTATATAGGCGATTGTATAATTGTTCAATGTATGATACTGTAATCTGCGATCTTCAGAACAAATAAATTTCATATATTTTTCTTTCAGCATTTCCCAAATATTACTTTAACAGTACAAATCCAAATTTCGTATTAAAATTGCATCTTGTTCTGAAATGGACTTTTTATAGACTTAATTTTCTTGCAAAGATTGATAAAAGGAATAGATAATGTTCTGGTTACTGTGTTTAATAGTTATAGTTTTAGGTACCTTTCTATTATGCACCTGCCACACTTTTTGGCGTCTGTGAAAGAGCAGCCAAACATGCGCCAAAGACCAAATGATAGTGCTATTTGGTTATCGTTGTGAGTATGTTTCTGTATCTATAAACTGTTCTTATAATTATATATTGTTCATAATTAAAAAAATACTCGCCGAATTCGTGACAGGTGCATAACAGAAAAGTATCATCTTTTTAAATATACCGAATATTTTTCTTCTGTGATTTCCACACTTGTATGTACTTTTCTCCGCTGTACAATATATAATAATGAAACTTTTGATGCTAATAAAGAATTGTAAATATAAACAAATGTATGGGGGACAAAATTCAGTAGAAAAGATGAGCAGAACGTCTAAATTTAATATCGTATACAGTAATTTACATACCTAAGACAGACATAGTTTGCAAATTTAATACCTTTTGCTCTATTAGTAACATCTTTCTATCATGTAAATAATCGCTTACACATCGTTCTATACATCATTCTGAAAATGTATGACAGTACATATCATACGTTTTCAGAACAGTGTACAGACATACAACGGATATGAATTCTTCGCTTAGGATATAGATTAAACTTCTGAATATCAACAAATGTAAAAATGTAGACATTGATGACAAAAAAAGTTCAACTTAGCATAATTGGAATTATTAAGTGATTAATTTTTTAGAAAATCAATTGATTTTTAGAGAAAATGTACCTGAAATAATGAAAGCTTTCGAACGAAGGTAAAGTAATTAAACAGCGATTTCTGATAACGTTTCATAAACTTCATTTGCATATAAATAATAATGTAAGAAAAATTTTGCATATGTGAAAAAACATCGACATTATTTATTTGCGTTTCTCTGAACATGAAGAAAGTGACTTCTTCCAATTTTCTCGACGAACTGTACAATGTTTTATAAAAAACAATTCAGATAATGGTCACTGAAATGTTTAGATAAATCATATACAGAATTTTTTTATACCTCATTTTGTATTATATCATTACATTCATAACATTTTTGCTCCGATTAGATTTTAGCAAATTACGTACCCCCCCCCCCCAAAAAAAAAAATTCAACAGTTTTGACAGAATCTGAGAATACACTTATCGAAAAATTTAGCCTGAGAAAGAAACGGCACATACTTAATTTTATTACAAACGGTGAAAGGAAAACAAATGCAGCAATTAAAATCTTTGAGAATACATTTTCTGTAAACAAGATAAATATATATATATAACTCAAAGCTTTCAGATTTTATATTACGCCCAAAAGGGGCGTTTTTAACGTTTTGTTTGTTACCTTTATTTATTAAATATCATGTTCTTCGTACATAAACCATAAAATTTAGTTCGACAGCAATATCAAAAAATAATTTTAAAAAAGCATATCTTAAGAATTTTCGATACACAGTCTTGCGCGCTGAAGATAAAAATGGTTTTTATTTTTCCGTACATTGCTCGCTTTGCCATTGCTCGCTTTGAAGTCGTTGAGTTTTTTTTTCGCATATTCGTTAAAGGTTTACAAAATATGAAATAGATAATAAAACAAATTCCAAATTTTGGCTTCCAGATGTCCATATTCGAGTAGAGGACTACGTGATTCAAAGTTTGATGTCTCTAGGTACCGTTGTTTTTTTCACATACGTACATTCATGCAGATTCTTCATTATTTAACTTCTTTAAATATAATGCAGGGCTCTAATATTTGGTGGCAACAATCTGAAAAGTGAAACACCGTTTATAGTGAACCAAAGCGAAATAAATAGCCTTTCTGGGAAAATTACCCCTTGCGTTAAAAAGACAATTTTTAAAAGCTGAAATTTAATAAAATGTGGCAAAATATAATGTTGAGTAATAAGACATGATATTAATCGCATAAGAATGGTGAAAGCAAATTTATATTCCATTCTGAATAACAGTTTTTCTACAGCAAATAATTTTCTCAGAGCATTGGATCAGTTAGATTTGTAGATGATAATTATTGCATACTTCTTGATGCTAGTTAGCTAAAAGTATCGTAAATTTTTACCAACCCGAGAATATGAGGATGATAACAATCCATGCGTTGACAATAATACAGCAACAGAATAAAAGTACAACAATAGTATTATTATTGAGTGCAAGTATAACATCCATAGTTAAATAAGCTGGAGCAATATTGTACATCGATCCTCTTTGAAAGAAATAATAACAATAATTGATACATCGTATTTTAAAGTTCACCAGTGGATACCAAAGCTTCTCGCCGTGTTTATATTAAGATTTATTTCAAGTAAATATTATTAAAAATTTAAAAAACCCTGTACCAGAAGAAATATATCTTCAATTTTTAAAACAAAGATTGCTTTCATAACATACCTAATAATGATTAGTAACTGCATACTATTATCTTCATTCTTAAATGGATGTATTGAAAAATGCACTGTGAAGAATTAAACTTGGATGAAATATTTGCAAACAAAAGCGAGTAAAAGTGTGAATTTAGATCATGCACATTAGTAATACTTAGCGTGCACTAATGAGTAAATTTTTCAAATCCAACATATAAAAATATCGAATAATATACGTTTACATATCTACAAGTCATAACACAGTCTACGATAAATTGTTTGAATCACAGCGTGTATGCAACATGTAAGTAAATTTCAGTTTATACAAGAATGTACAGCTGAACATTAAACTTAACAGATTGAAGATAATTAGCGAAAATTCAAAATCAATGCGATCAGTGCAAAAAATATCCAACAGGAAATAATATATATTTATTACTTTATTCTGACGTACCTATTACTTTTACAGCAATTGTTTTGAAAAGTGGGGAACCTATACCATTGGATATATTGCATTTGTACATTCCTTCATCTTCTTTCTGAATGGAGCTTAAGTGCAGACTTCCATTTGATTGAATAGTAAGATGATTTACAGACAGTGGCATAAAATCCAAGCTTTCACCTAAAATATAAAAGAATCACAAGAATGTAATACACTTCGTTCTACCGAGGCTTTGACAAAATTAAATAATTTGCTTAGAAATGGAAATAATAAAATTAATAATTAAAACAGTTATTAAAAATATTTATTTATAATTATCTAATTTAAGAAAACTAGCAACCTTGATGGCCTATAGTTACACTACTCAAATAAAAGGAATGATTTCATAACACATTTTACCACAGTTTATTTCAACTAAAAAAAGTCGATGATAACTTTAAGCAGAACATATACCTGTTCAAAACATATCACTTCTCCCCGTTTTGACTTAAAAAACCAACCAATGTTTCAGCTTAGCAGCTTAATAGCTTTAAGTTGATATATGTTTTGCTTTAAAGCTATTTTAATAGAGCAAAGATGTCCAGCAACTGCAAATTATTGTTCCTTATTTATTCTGTTGCTTTTTTGTGTTCTTTTTGTTTATTTGAAGGATATTCACACAATCAACTCACATTTCTTCACTTACTAACGTGGCCTGGATTTTTAGAAAAAAGGTTTATTTTGTGAAATCCGACATTAAATGCATTTCAACAATATTTTTCTCAAAAAATGCAGGATCAATCTAAACGTATGTTTGTTATATGTAAAAACGTTAGAATTCTAAGTTCATAATGTTTCTTCTACTTGCTTAAAAATTCAGTCCTAACTTTAAATAATCTGATGTGTACACCATATGAATACCTTATACGGAATATTAAATTATATTCATTTTATCGTGCATTTCATTTAAACTTATTTACTCGAAATTCAATATAGATATATTTCTCATTCAATTAATTCAGTTCTCACATCGCGGCAAGGCAAGAATACATAAAATCACAAAATATCTTTATAAAAAATTGAAAAAAAATAGAAAAATATAAAGCACCAAATATAATTAAAACAAATAAAATTAGAATTTCTACGCAAAAACAGGCAATGCGGCCAACAATTTAATTGTTGATAATTCTACAATTACTGCATGCAGATTTACTAACGACATAATAACCTTAACCGGAAGATAAGAATAACATAATTCAATCATTTTTAAAGCAAAAAATTTACAGTTTACCAACATACAAGAATAAAAAACCTGAGCTCACTGAGCCGAGTAACAGAGCGGATACTTTTGGTGCAGCCGATTGCAACCAAAACAGGAGGTGTACAACTACATATTATAGCAGTCCCAGATACAAAATTTCAACGTTCTAAGGCTACTCGTTTTGGAGCGAAATACATACATACATACGTATGTACGTAGTGATGCCACAAAAAATCTCTTCTCAATCCATTTTAAATCAGTTTTATAATACGTTCGCGGAAAAAGAGTTCTTTATTCTGTCCGTACGTACAGATGTCACGCAAAAACATCGCTAAATTGCCTTCGATAGCGGTCAAAATGGATATTTTCGTTGAAATATTATACCCGAAATTTTTCGTGATACAATGCTTCCTTTACTTCGTACAAGGAAGTAATAATGAAAAATTAGTTTATACAGTGATCAAGCAAATTAAAATTCAATAGCTTAAGATTATTATAATTCTTCTCAGGTTTACTATGTAAGGTTTATTATCAACTAATCAAGTTACCTTAATATTTGTATGATTGTTGACAAATCGGTCGTAGCCAGTAAGCCGACAACCACTTAGCCGACAAGGCACTTAACCTATAGGACATTTAGCCGACACGGACACTTAGCCGACAAGAACATCTAGCCGACAGGACATTTAGCTGACAAGGACACTTAGCCGACAGGACATTTAGCCGACAATGAGTCTTGCTCTTCCCAATGCTTTCAGGTTTCTAATACTTTCAAATTTCATTCCGACTTTGCTCAACAAATCATACTACATTAATATCCGTATAAAGTCGTTTCGCTTCTTCCACTAATGAAATTACCTTTCCCTGTCAGGAAGTAGTGTGATTCGCCCTACTCCTTGCCGCACTGGAACTACTTTTTTTCTGAAATGCTATTTACACCCTCAGAATGCTATTTATACGTTAGGCATCGTATATTTATTAATCTAAGATAGGTCTCCGGCCCAGGAATTCGTGCCTGCGACCACCTAACAGAAGCACGTTGAGTTTTGTTTGGTTTATGTAATTACGGCAAAGCCAGAGGGCTATCTGCCTAAGGGAAGGGATAAGTTAGTGGATGATTTTCTAAGGAAAACTGGCTCGTATACACGTTACACATGGGGACATGGGGAAAACCACGAAAACACCCACGCAGCCAGTCCGTTCGTTCGATTGGAAATTCGAACCGAACTACCAGTGCTCGGTGACTTCACGCTCAGCCGCTGCTGAGCCGAACAGAAAGAGAGTGACCATTTTACTTAATATATAACCAGTCTCTTTTAATGAAAATCGCATTTTTAGGCTAGACCTTTATAAATTCATTGTTAGGAATTGAGAAGAATGTTCCAAATTTGAATACTGAAATATTGTTCAGAATTGTTCAGCTGTTTCAAAATGGCGAAAAGTGTTAAGTAAAAATGTTTACAAAGACGGGTCCAATACCGATTATAACTGATGTATCGCATTAGCGCGACGTTATCAGGTCTGTTGAAATACAGCCGTAACCCTCATATGATTATATGGCATATTGGTAAAACCTGGATTCCGAAAGACGGAAGCGATGCAGAGGTGACCCAAAACAGGTCAGGTACCGTGACATTAGTTGCTTTAGTTTGCTGCTTTGCAACATAGGCTGTCATTCTGCTTTAATAAGTCTGCTTCGTTTTCCTTTACTTCTTTAGTCATTTTGCTGTAGTTTGATGCTTTGCAGTATAGACTGTCATTCTGTTGTTGTTTCCTTTATTTCTTAGTCATTTTGCTTTAGTTTGCTGCTTTGCAACATAGGCTGTCATTCTGCTTTAATAAGTCTGCTTCGTTTTCCTTTACTTCTTTAGTCATTTTGCTGTAGTTTGATGCTTTGCAGTATAGACTGTCATTCTGTTGTTGTTTCCTTTATTTCTTAGTCATTTTGCTTTAGTTTGCTGCTTTGCAACATAGGCTGTCATTCTGCTTTAATAAGTCTGCTTCGTTTTCCTTTACTTCTTTAGTCATTTTGCTGTAGTTTGATGCTTTGCAGTATAGACTGTCATTCTGTTGTTGTTTCCTTTATTTCTTAGTCATTTTGCTTTAGTTTGCTGCTTTGCAACATAGGCTGTCATTCTGCTTTAATAAGTCTGCTTCGTTTTCCTTTACTTCTTTAGTCATTTTGCTGTAGTTTGATGCTTTGCAGTATAGACTGTCATTCTGTTGTTGTTTCCTTTATTTCTTAGTCATTTTGCTTTAGTTTGCTGCTTTGCAACATAGGCTGTCATTCTGCTTTAATAAGTCTGCTTCGTTTTCCTTTACTTCTTTAGTCATTTTGCTGTAGTTTGATGCTTTGCAGTATAGACTGTCATTCTGTTGTTGTTTCCTTTATTTCTTAGTCATTTTGCTTTAGTTTGCTGCTTTGCAACATAGGCTGTCATTCTGCTTTAATAAGTCTGCTTCGTTTTCCTTTACTTCTTTAGTCATTTTGCTGTAGTTTGATGCTTTGCAGTATAGACTGTCATTCTGTTGTTGTTTCCTTTATTTCTTAGTCATTTTGCTTTAGTTTGCTGCTTTGCAACATAGGCTGTCATTCTGCTTTAATAAGTCTGCTTCGTTTTCCTTTACTTCTTTAGTCATTTTGCTGTAGTTTGATGCTTTGCAGTATAGACTGTCATTCTGTTGTTGTTTCCTTTATTTCTTAGTCATTTTGCTTTAGTTTGCTGCTTTGCAACATAGGCTGTCATTCTGCTTTAATAAGTCTGCTTCGTTTTCCTTTACTTCTTTAGTCATTTTGCTGTAGTTTGATGCTTTGCAGTATAGACTGTCATTCTGTTGTTGTTTCCTTTATTTCTTAGTCATTTTGCTTTAGTTTGCTGCTTTGCAACATAGGCTGTCATTCTGCTTTAATAAGTCTGCTTTGTTTTCCTTTACTTCCTTAGTCATTCTGTTTAAGTTTACTGCTTTGGTTAGTCTATTTTGTTTTCCTTTACTTACTTAATCATTTTGCTTTCGCTTGCTGCTTCGCAGCAAAGGCCATCATTCTGCTTTAGATAGTCTGCTTAGTTAAGCTGCTTTAGATAACATAGACGTCATTCTGCTTTCGTTTCCCTACTATTAAACCTATCAGCTTATGTTTCTGCTATCTGCTACGGCTGTGCGAACATTTAGGCATTAGCCGAGGTTTAGTTCGGCGTGCTGCTTTTGTATTTTGTATGCGTACTTTAAACGTATTGGTACGTATGGTAACTTGATTAGT
Organism: Stegodyphus dumicola; assembly: GCF_044657685.1. Classification (NCBI taxonomy): domain Eukaryota; kingdom Metazoa; phylum Arthropoda; class Arachnida; order Araneae; family Eresidae; genus Stegodyphus; species Stegodyphus dumicola. Next base: position 211,245,181 of record NC_140773.1, on the reverse strand, counting down.
TTCCTTATTGTTTATTTTGGTATGGATGATCGCAAGTTAGTGAAGTTCTCTTCCTGTTAATCATTAGCTTATGTAACCGTCAGGTCTGCATGCTGATAATTTAATTTTATTTACACCTGTACACTGCGGAAAAAAAAGGCACAGTTCTATCTCTCCCGTTCTACTAGGCCGATTGACAAAATTCAAACTGCGTTTTTCCTGTCTCGAAAGCGCGACTTAGGTTATAGTTATATTAGAGTTATACATAGCATTGTTCTAATACAGGTATTTAGACACAAAATCTGATCTTTTCTGAAATCACATGCCAATTGTTTTCCATATTTTGATTCTACGACTCCAGTTATGCCAAACTGCCAAGTTTTGTAAAAATCGCACGAATAGTTTTTAAAGAATTAGCTCTCAGAACTTTAGGTCCTCATATTTTAATTGAATTTGATATATATTTATTAATATTTCTTTTTTTTTTTACTAAACTTACTTGATTCTTCCTTTCATATTTCCAAATTTAGGTTCATTCTAAACAAAAATCACCTATTTTTGAGATTTATTTTTGAAATTTGTATTTTTAAATAATTTTTATAAATTTTTCGAAAAACATTTTTGAATTATAACCTATATAAAAGTTTTACCAACTGGCAATTCAAATTTCAAAATGCGCCAATATATAAATTCACGTATATCTTCGAAACTTTTGAATAAAAAGCTCTACGTTTTTGCAGGTATGCTTAAAAATACATCTACTTTAAGATGATTTTTGTAGGTTATAATTCAAAATTTTTTTCGAAAAATTTAGAAAAATTATTTAAAAATACAAAATTTAAAAATAAAATCTTAAAAAATGGGCGAATTTTATTTGGAATGAACCTAAATTTCTAACTGTGTAAGAAGGAAACAAATAAGTTTAATAAAAAAGAGATATTAATGAATACCATTGAGGAGCTAACATTTTGAGAGCTCATTTGTTTAAAAACTACTCGTGCGATTTTTACAAAACTTAGAAGTTTGGCGTAATTTGCGTCGTAGAATCGAAATATGGAAAAACATTGGCAGGACATTTCAGACAAAGTCCGATTTTGTGTAAATATACCTATGTTAGAACAGTGCTATCTATAAATCTAATACACATTCTAAGTCGCGCTTTTGAGAGATGAAAAACGCAATTTGAATTTTGTCAATCGACCCAGTAGAACGGAAGATATAGGAACTGTCCCATTTTTTTTGGCCAGTGTACTTGAGTTGTAATACTTTTACTTAGGCAGACGGCAAGAACACTTGTTTGCTAATCCCTATGGTTATTTGAGGGGATTCAGTATTTTGAATTGCCATTGTAACCATATAAATAAGATCTCCATTGTGCCAAAATGTTTAAAAAATTGTACTCATATAAATATTCGAAAACCTGCGGATTTGGATCTAATGTATGGAATTTTATTTAGTACAGTTTCTAATTTTGTAATGATGTTAATTTCTACATAAGATCTGGAATCATTTCGAAAATAACGAGTTGCCGTAGTCTTCTACAGCAATAAATGTAAACATTAAAAACCTTTTGCAACTGAAAAAAATGAAAAAAAGAAAAATATACACTTGTTGTAGGTGAAACGCTTTTTTCATTTAATGAGGAATTGTATGAGAAAATAGCTAATGTATTTATCTAATAATATATAACTATCACTTTTATTATTTATACGCAGATGCTAGTGCATGTAATATGCGATGATTTAATTACATTAATTTTTTAACATATGGGTAATGGTTTCACATTGGAATATTAAATACAACAATCTTACCGATAGTCTTCGACCATGCTACTGTAGGTTGTGGTCTACCTAATCCTTTGCAGTTTAAAGTTACTGAATTACCGCTCAATGCATCGATGTCATTTGGCATGGAAATCCAGGAAGGCGGCACTGATGGAAATAGAATTTTGACTAAATTAGATATGAAATTTGTTTGATAATCGTTGATATGTATTTAAAAATCAGAAATTTAAATCAACTAGCTAATTTATAAATAAATAATAACGTAAACGTACAGAAGGCAGACCTGATGTCCACTGCATCGAAAACATTAAGATTTTTTTAAGGTAAATTAATGACCGGATACTAAGCACACGAAATATGGGTAACATTCAAAGACTGAATTAAGGTAACTTTAATCTATTGGGATTTGGATTTACGAACTTATAATGACTTAGATCAGTTCTCAACCTTTTGACTAACGCGTACCATCTAAACAAAAATTGAAAACTTTTAGTACCACCACTACAAAGTACTACTACCACCACCACTCTTGAAAAAAGCTCAGATCACATAAATTGATGAGCGTTAGAGAAAAAACTCAATCAGGATATTGGAGTTTTAAATTTTGAATTTAATAGTTAAAAATACTTTGCTTCTTTGCTTCCGGTTGAGAACCCCTGACTTAGATTTTACTTTAAATATGAAACATCAGTAGGGGAAAATAAACACTGTCATTACATTTCGCTTTGGATATCTTAAATATATCCAAAGTTCATTTAAAAAGCCGAGAGCAGAATGGCTTCTGCAAGGCTTTAAAACATTTTCTAAGTCTTTAATGATATGCACAGTTATATTCAGATTTGTATCTCAAATGTTGTTCATATCTATCTTTTCACACATTTAAATTTATTATCCAGATATTCATAAAAAATTAATAACTTTCATGTTATTACCCGTTCGTAACATTATTATACTTTTAATACCGCTTTTAATTATACAGAAATAATTTATAAGATATTTTCTCCCTCCTGCCAGAATGCGTTTGTGGTGTAATGATAGCAGATTTAGGACGTCATCGAGAAGTTCAGGTTCGAGTACCGGCAAGGGCATTGCACAATTTTCACGTTCACAGCTCCAAAAACACTAATGACTTTACAAGTGGCTCCCGAACTAAAAGGTGGTGGGCGATAATTCGTCACCACCAAAACTTGGCGATTGAGTCCCCTAATCCCCAGTCGCCCTTTAAAAGGGAAAGTATATAAAGTATTTTTTCCTTCCTTCCAGTACGCCTTCGCGATATAATGGTAGCAAACTCGGCGCGCATTCGGGAGGTCCAGGTTCGAGTGCCGGCGAAGGCATGACACATTTTTCGCCTTTTCTGCTGTAAAATAATCCAATGACTCTACAATCTAGTAACCTGAAGTAGAAATTAGATCAAACGTGGTTACTAAATTACATACAATTACATAATGAGAAGCTGATTTCTTTTTAAATTAAAGGTTAATATGAGTAATAGTGTAATAATTAAAAAACACCAAAAAAGCTTTTAGCTCAGCTTGCTTTACAGAATAATAATTATAGTCGTATTATATAAAGTAATAATTATAAAAATAAAAAGAAACTATTTCAGTTCTGCCTGCTTATTATTAGTACCAGTAGTTTTCCTCTGCACCGTGGGTATAAACACTCATGTCCAAATTTAGCTTTACATACCAATTAATAATGATATTCCATGAAGTATACAGTCGATGTAATAAATTTTTGCAAGGAAGGTGCGAAAGACAAGCCTAACTATAATGAAATATATTTAATGAAAAGTGATCAAACGGTTTCTGATATGCAAATCAAGGTGCTACGTCATCTGAAGGTGAATCAAGCCCTTTGAGCAAAGTGAATGTATGAGTAAATTTCTGCAATGCTGTGTTTGATTTCAGTGTATGGTAATACAAAACTATTTGTTATAGCTTTGCTATGGAGAAATATCATTTGAAAGAATTTGAGAAATTTCTGCAGTTTATAAGAAAGGCAGACAATCACAGAAGCAGTGAGATGGGTGAGTATTTCAAGACAGATTGCCTTTGTCTTGTAGAAAAATTTAAGAACTCTGTAACTGTTGTAAATATGCCTGGATAGTGTTATAAACGACAAATCTCAACATCGATATCTGGTAATAACTGCCCTTTGTAACAGGAAGCATACCGCTCGGTAGTTACGTTCAGAGCTTGCAGCCGCCCCCAGAACTGTTATATCACGTCAAACTGTATACACGGTGCTTAATGAAAAAGACCTTTATGTCAGAAAGCCAAGGGTATGCGTTTTACTGTTTTCGCAATTAAATAAGGATCGTTTTAATTTGTGCAAAGAATATCAGAACCGGAGTAAACACCAGTGGTCCCATGCTTTCTTTACTGATGATTGTAGGTTTTGTTTAACATCCGATTCTACATCTGGAGAGTGGCAGGAGTGCGAAATCTTTCTTTGAAACTTTGTGGAACATTTGCATTAACCATTTCGGTAATGCAGATGTATGACCTGGTGAGGAATAATGATCAATTGACGTACGCCCCAACCCGTTTTCAACAACGGATTTATGACCTGCCAGATATATTGTAATGAGGTCTTAGAATATCGTTGGTGTATCTTCACACTGAATAAACCTCACTATTAAATTACTTGAAAGTGAAGACACTGAGCGAATAGCGAGGCCAGCAAAATCTCCTGGTCTTAACCTGATGCAAACTTATGCCACTAACGAAGGCAACTTAATGGCGACATCCCCTTCTTTGAGATGTAAGTGCTAATAAGACCACATGCTGGTTGAGTGGAACCATGTTCCCCAATCTCTGGTTAACAACATTAATGCCAGCATGAAACACGTCTTGATATGTGTGTACAAGTCAAGCGAGATCTCACTGCATATTAAATTCTCAAGCTTTAATTTTTCTGAGTTATTCCTTTTTTTCTGAACTCTTCTTATAATATATTATCACCACTTTTACTGTTTTAAAGTGCAGCTTTGTATCATATGCAGTGCTCTTAAACTTTTTCAATTGTATTTATGTCTTATGATGTTTTGTATGATTCCACACAAATTCATAAATTATACTTCACAGTGCGTTGTTGCGAATTATCTCACATGTATTACAGTAACATCAGAACAAGACCACGGAATTCATCGTGGCAAGAGCAGCAAGATTGCGTCTGTCGTTGGCAAGAGCCTTTAAGTACCATGCACGTGATAGAAACTCAGGAACTATGTACTATCACCACAGAGGTGACATAGAGTTCTGAATGGTGTCAATATAGAGTTTCTGAAGAATGAAAAGATAATTTTGAATGCGACTGTACATGCGTGTAAAATGCAGAAAAACAATAAACGGTTCCTTAAAGCTGAAGAACTTTCAGAAATTTTAACGTGTTGCCTTCTTCGGTCATAGTTAAACTGCCATTTGCAGTCAAAGAAGACAATAAAGTTTACTGCGTATTTTTTTTTTTTTTTTTTTTTTTTTTTTAGTCCAAAAAGGCTTTGTCCCTGAAGGACTATTGTTTTCACTTTGCGATTTTGCGTTGAATCACTATAAATGTCCGCTTCACTTTTCAAGCTGTTGCCAGCAAATGTTAGAGTCCTGCATTATATTTGAAGATATTAAATAATGATAAATCTGCATAAATGTATATTTATTTTTCGCATTGTTATAAAACAACGGTACATAGAGCCATCGAATTCTGAATGACGTAATCCTCCTACGAATATGGGCATGTGGAAGACCAAATTTGAAATTTGAAATTTGTTTTATTATCGATTTCATATTTTGTAAAACTTTAACGAATTTTTGAGTAACAAACTCAAGGATTTCAAAGCGAGCAATGGCAACACTCTACGGGGGAAAACCCTTTTTATCTCGAGCGTGCAAAACTGTGTATCAAAAATTCTAAAGATAGGCTCATTTTAAAGTTATTTTGCGACATTGCTATTGAACTGAATTTTATGGTTTAAGTGCAAAGAACATGATATATAATAAATGAAGGTAACACACAAAATGTAAAAAAAACGCCCCTTTGGACGTAATTTAAAATCTGAAACGTTTCGTTTTTTTTTCCTCTACTAAATTTAGTTAACGTGTCTCCATCAATATGTGCATGTTGTTTATAAGGAGTACTAGAAAGATAAATAATCTTATATGTACGTTAAAAAAACTAATCCAGAGCAAGGTTTTTCAAACAAATCTGAACAGTTAAACAGCTAAAGAGAGACATTTTACAAATGGAGAATATAAGACAAATAGCAATTGTATTTAGAGAGCTAAATAACTCATAAGTTGTTCCCAATTTATGTCATTTGAAGATTATTAGGCTTAGGCTCAAACAAAAGGTAAGCATGGATATTTAACGCACTTGAAATCACTTAATGGAGATAAAGTTTTATGGAGAAAATTACATCTTTGTTTATTTTGGGGAACATTTTCGCACAAATCTACAACTTTGTGCGATTTGCTTAAAGTTCTGTATAAAAATTATTTCTGACATGCCAGGAATATAAATAAGGAAATGAATGGATATGCACATTGATAAAGATGGAACTGGGAAAGGTAGTTTTTTGTGTATAGAAACAAACAGCTAAATTGTAAGATTTTATGTATTACCTAAAACCTCGAGAGACGTTGTGTAACTTCCTGTTCTTCCTCCAGAATTTACAATGCAAGTGTAGTTTCCAGTATCATCTTCAGTTAGAGGATCAATCACTAGGGTAGAGAGATCCGAATATGATCGAATGTCGATATTGAGTCCTTTCGTTAGTTCTCTGCCATTTTTTAGCCATTTAAATTCCATTTTCTCGCCAGATGCCGGCGTGCATGTGGCACTTACTCTTTTACCGATCTCCGAATCAGAAGGAAATGAAAACTGTTGAACTTTTAAGGAGCCTTCGCCTAAATTATAAATAAGAAATGAAACATATCCACACAGTGCATCATAATCAAAATAATAATTTTAATAATTTGATTTAAATAATATACAAATAAGGAGACGAAACGTATAAAAATTTGTCTTTATTCGCTTCTGAAAGAGGATAAATAAGAGAGTTTTATGAAACAATTTTGAAGTTATATCTAAAAGAGTATTTGTGCATTTAGTAAGTCGTAAATATTCTCATTTTATTCTAAAAATTAAGGATATTTAGGATATCACTATCATTTTAGATGAAAATTTAATTCCCATTAGAATTTATATTTCAAAACAAAAATAGGTTACTTTATAATGCATTTCCCCCCCCCCCCCTGCTTACCGTGTGCCTTTGTTGTATAATTGAAAAGAACGCCCAGCTAATCTCCGTAGGTTCGAAATTTGAATCCGAACGAGGTCATTATACATTTTTCATGACTTCTACTTTGAAGTAAATCTAATAGAGATACAATTTCGAGAGAAATAAAATTTCATTTGTAATTTTTTATGTTAATTTAAATCTTAGCGCATAGATCTCACATTTTAATTTACTGATATTGATGTATAATGCCCATACAAAATATTTCTTTGATTCACCATTAAAACCATTTTAAGCCAGTTTCAGTTTTTTTTGCAAAGCTACACAAATTAATTTATTTTTATTTCTATTTATTTATTTTTGCTAATGAGCTTTTTTATATTTCTGATGTTATTTAGTTTCATTAACTTAGAGCACCCTTTAGTGTTTAGTTCAGTACTACAAAAAATTAAATTATACAGTTAAAGATAATATAAAATCATGCTTGAAAAGGTTAAGATTTGTGGCATTTCATCTTTCTTCAGTTTTATAAAATTATCCTCAGAAGCGAAATATTCATAAATATCAGAATTAAGGATAACAGTAGATTTCGATTACAAACTATTTCTAAAACTGAATTGAAAATTCTAATCCTCTGTCACCTTAAAAAGCACTTTGTACACATCTTAAAACGCCATGTTTATCAAATTAATTGTCTGTACGTTTTTTCAGCCTTCATTATCCAGTTGTAAGTCGAAGGTAAGCTGTCTATGATTCAAGTATCTATATTTTCATTAAGTATGATAAGTTATTGATTATATTATTATTAAAACAATAGATTTTTTTATTTGAACATACAAAAACTTCTTAGACGCCGTAAATGTGCAAAACGGGGCTTATAAAAGTAAGTTAATTAAATATTATGTGCATTAATAATACAAACAAAAACAGAAACATAAAAAAAATTAATCAGAAACAAAATTTAAAGATATGCTGAATTTTCCAATGCTTTAGTCCAATGCTTATACTTTAGTACGCTTTGAAATGTTTTACTTCCCATTTGATAGTTTAATAACATTTTTGTGAATTACCTAATACTTTTAATTCACAAAATAGAAGTAAAATTTAATAAAAACCAAATTACAAAAAATATTGAAAAAATTCAGTAAATGACTCTCAAGAAGTATTGCCATTAAAGATGTATTTCTCTTATAACGTTTTCTATCTATCTTAATTATTTCCATAACCAAACAAATTTTTATTTAATTTTAGATTAAAAAAAAGTTTTTTTTTTCACTTTACATTTTCTATGCAGTTTTTGTTAATTAATATGAGTTTCAAGAAGTTATATAAAAGTTAACTTTAAAATACATTTTTGTTAAATAAGACTACATTTTTTAAATATTAAATTAATGACCCATAACTTATATTTTCTTCTTTCCAATTATTACGGATTATTACTCACTACGGATTTAAAATATTTAGAACACTGAAATTTAGTTTGATATCAAGAGTCTACGGAAAAATGTGCAACGTGCATTTGCTGTTAACAATTTAACAACAATTATTTTATGGTGTTATGTATGTTGTTTTATAAGACTTGAATGATTTTCTTAGCTTATTTAAACATAAATATAAATAAATTTCATAATTTCGATTAAAATGAATGCTTTAAACCGTTTACCTAAAAAACTGAAGCATATCAATCATACTGAAATAAAAATTATAAAGTTTCATGTAATTAATAATAGTTTTAAGTACTAAATTTTAAAAAGCATTTTGAAATGATGTCTAAGTTTTAAAGCAGTTTTTGGAGTCTAATTATATGTATAAGCCTAGTTTATTTCCAAGGACTGAATCAAATAAAATCGAAACTCCCTTTAACAGAATTAGTTTCATTTTAAACTATAATGTGTTAAGGAGACAGCATTTACGACTATATTGATTATTTTGACAGTATTTAACTTCAAGTGAAAAAAAGACAAAAAAAAAAAAAAAAAAAAAAAAAAAAAAAAAAACATTCATTTTATTGTAAATTTCGAAAAAGCATCATTTTACAGACTGAAAAACCAACTTAATGCTCACCTTAAAATTACAGACATAGATTTTAGGGAATGGACAGAAAGTTTACTTTTGTTATAAAACATTTAAGTAATGAATCTAATTTTCATTAAATCTCAATAATGTTACATTATTAACACGGTTTTCATTGAAATGTAAAGAAAAGATCCCAGCAACTTAAGGGAAATAAACCTGCCGTTCATTGTCCACAAAACTCAGTTAAGTCTTCTTAGTAATTTATTTAATTGGTTGTAAGATTTATCCAATATACATTTTTGATTAAATTAATTGTGCCTTTTACTTTGTTCCCAAACAATAAATCTGTTAAAAAGTACCGTTTTAAAACAAGTTGCCAGATATTTTAAGCTTTAATATCAGAGAGCATTAAATAACACTTTTAAGAAACATAAGAACAGATGGAAATTTTATTAAATTGCTTACAGAAAATACAAGACGTTCAGATATTGCAATATCTATATTATTAATTGATTGTAAAATGAACAAGTTATGACACAGAATATAATATCAAAACTATAAAAATCTGAAATGGAACTCACCTATTCCAAACTTTCCAATGGCGAGCAGCAGAAAATTTAGACATATCACCTTCCACAGAGGAAGAATATGCGCCATGCTTCAGTGTGACAGAAACTATAGATTTTTTGAAAAAAATATTGCCGTATTGGCTAATAAACAATTTTTTTCAGAAATTACTGATCACATGCAAAGCAATTTATAAAGTCACAAGAAGTTTCAAAACGCAGAAATAAAATAACGCATTATGGCTGGCGTTATTCACTTAACTGGGCTTCATCTACGGAACGAATGCTAGCGCCCTCACTGTTCCAGTTCATGAACTAAAATTTGCATTTAGAAATATATTAACTGTATAATATTAATATAACTCAACAATATTAAACACAAATGCATAGCAAATAAAATTTTACCAAAAGCTTGTATTTTGTTTTCACTTAGTGCTTATGTTATATTCGTATTTTAACAAATAACTTTGATCTCGCATATGAAAAAGCACACACACACAAGTATATATATATCTATATCACTCTGTTAAAGAACATAAATTTGGTTCGTTAGAAAACTGATTTATATTTCAAATAACTGGACATTTTTTATATCAGAAAACGCAGTAAAATTTTGTACGATAAATTCTCTTTTGTTTTTTATTTAATAATACAGGAGGTAAATACGCATTAAAATCAAGCGATAAAATATTCATAATTGTGCCAAGACCACGAATCTGACAAACTGAAAACAAATATGCGTTTTAACGGAATGACTGTGATAAACTAAACAGATTACTTAAGATATAAATGTAGATAATTTGGTCAATAAATACATGATAAGTATTCACAATAATATGAAGAGTACACAAATTGTGAAGAAAGTTCTAATACAAAAGTATTTTAATATGCATGGATATAAATGATCATGAATAATTGTAGTTGATAAAGTACAAAGTTTATTTTTTTTATCCACCTTTATGACTAGTTAGAAAGAATGACTTTACACCTCAGTTGGTCTTAAATATAAGCAGAAGCAATGTTATCCTTATATAAATAGATTTTATATAAATTATACCAAGAAATGTAATAACAAAGTAAACAACGCTTTGAAAAATAACAAGAGTCCAGTTTCAAATCGTAAGTAAAAATTGCTGCTTTTTTGTCCGTTGTAAGTCGACAAAAGCACTCTAAAGTCGGCAAAAGCAACGTCTTAAGTCTGCAATAAAATTTCCTACATCGCATTTAACATACATAAACAGGTGCTTTGAATTCTTAATTTAGGCAGATCTATTGAATTCTAAATTTTAGATAAAAAATCTTATCTTAAAATTATAAAAGCATCATATTTTAAAATCTTAAATTAAAAAACATTGAATCCTAAGCAGAATGGAACTCACACACCGTGCTTTATATGTTGCACGTAATACATTATGATACATATACATAGTTATTTATATAGAATATCTCTGACACAGGTTTTTTAAATGACTCTATTATGAATTTAAAACAATCTCGTCTTATTCTACAGTACTTGTATGAGACTAAAACCTTCGAAGTTAGATATCATTTACATACCTATTACTTTTACAATAATTGATTGAATCAGAGGACTACCGATTCCATTTGATACGTTACATTTGTACATCCCTTCGTCTTCTTTGGAAATGGCGTTTAAAAGTAAACTACCGTTGGGATGTGAATTTGATGTCACTGGAATGTATTCCTGACCCATACCTGAAAAGTATAGATTTGCTAAATCATTATAAATCACAACTAAATGAATGATTCCTTTTTTCTTAAGATAAAACTGTATTACTGTTTCTGAACTCGTAACATGAATAATTAGAAATATATGTGGTATTTCAAACTAGTTAAATAACTGTAAATAAAAATGTTTCAGGAAAACAAAATTAAAAATAGAAGCTATTTTAGTATTGAATCCAAACTGAAAATTTATCTCTCTCTCACACATATGAGATAAAAATAGGTATAAAGTACCAACTTTAGTTAACAATATTATCTTGACTTTTCATTTTAATTTGGTTATTTCTATTTCCTGTCCTAAAAAAAGTAACTGCTTAATAATAAAATTCTCTAAACTGCATTATTTTAAAATAAATTCTCCTCACATGTATCTCACATAACGCAAATGTTGCAGACACTTTTTCATATAATAATAGCTTTACCGAAATTTTTAGCAAGCAATAGGCATAAAGTCCCAAATAAATCATTTTGAACTGGGCTTGCAACCTGAACTCGTCGCATTTGATCTCAATTTTTAGCTAGATTGTTGTCGCTGATTTTTTTTTTTTTTTTTTTTTTTTACCTACTGTAATATTCTAAAATTGTAATATTCGTTAAACTCTCTTAATTTAAAAGTTTAAATCAAGTATTAATAATTTAGAAATAGGAAAAGTCATAAACCTATCAGGTATTTCTCCCGCATTCTTAGCGTGCCTTCATGGTGTGGTGGTCTGCACGTTGGGCGCGTATTCCAGAGGTCGGCGGTTCGATTTCCGGCGAAGGCGTTGCTCATTTTTCATTTTGCCTGCTTCCAAAAATACCTAATATCTCTACAAACCTAATGATTTATTTTGTGAATACTGAATTTTATTTTATTATGCTCTATCAGCAAATACACGCTTGATTTTAAAATGAATTTTAGTTAAATAATTTTCATTTATTAGTGACTTTAAAATGAACTCTAACTATTATTCAATAAATGTCTTTACTGAGTTTTTAGAAAAGTGAAAATTCTCACCAATTGTTTTATACCATGTGACAGTAGGCAAAGGTTTTCCAAAACCTTGGCAGGTTAATGCGACGTTATCACCACTAGTGGCATCAACGTCGTTTGGTACAGTCTTCCATACTGGTGGAACTGATAAAAGAAATTTAAATATGTAATACCAATAAATATATTTATTACACATTACTGAATTTTGAATACTAATTTATGAAACTAATTAAATTCATTATAAAATTCAGAACTAAAACTGCGCAATATCATTCTTCATCAGTTATAAAATTGAGTTATTAAAATTCTCCAGAGATATCTAAAGGTAGAACCAGAAGTTGTAAATTAATAGTATTTTGGTGTTCTCAATTACGTTTCAGAACTAATCTAACCTGTGTAAAAACAGGCAATAACAGGTAACTTTATTTTCATAAAATTAAATGAGAAAATCGTAGATATATAAATTAATTTAACTAAAAATTTTTTTCCTAACGCCATCTAGAGGTTTTTAGGCTTTTAAATGAACATTACTAGAGCTCTAAGCATATAATAATTATCTATAAATATTTTTAAATAATAGATAAATATATATTTTATATATCCAAATAAACCATCATTTCTTAACCCTTAGGAGCTTGCGATATTAAGCAATTCTTTTTCCCAAATAGACGCGATATCTGCTACTCGTAAATTTGTAATGTGAACTTATTCGATTTCGCCCACTGTAGTACGTAACTAGAATGCCAACTGAGTTCGTTCATGACTATCAAAGGGTTAATGAAGTTGTATGCATAAAATCTAAGTTAATATGGTAATGTCAAAATACATTTCCGACGTACAATAATTCCCTAGAATTTATACGTCTTCAGAATATATGTAATAAGTCTCAAACGGTATACGCAGATAGATGAAGAAGTTTTTGGTCTCACATAAAAAACTTCTTTGTCAATGCATTCATTTTTATGATATGTAGTGGCAATACTAAATGAATAATTTTGAACGTCAAGTTAGAAAAATCGTCTGCCTACTTTAAACACTGTGCCGCCCAGTATAGCGGTTCGGGAAGCCGACTACGATACCAAAGGGCCCGGATTCGAATTTCAGAGAAGACATGATTGTATTTGCCCGTCTCCTTATAGGAGGTAAAGGTAGTCCACCTATTAGGTGATTCCATAATAAAGTGACCACCGTTTCTGGCCTTAGTAGTGGTCAACGTCTGTGGATGGTTTGGGCCTGCCATTGAAAGAAAAACCTTATTGACTGTTTCATAAATGAAATGATGTTTTGGTTTGTACCAAATATTTAAAACCGAGTACAGTTCTATGATTAAAATTTTGACTAAAGTTGGTTTTAATCCTAAAAAAATACAGTGCTTAGACCATGTGTATGATGAATTGTCTCTTTCTTATTCTACAGTGATAGAATGGACAAAACTATTTCTCATGGTCCAAGATGCGTAGATGATTCTTGTGATGTCGGCCATTGGAGGTATTGACATCAGAAGATACTATTTTAGTCCAGATGAAAGTTCTGAAAGATTTTCGGATTAAAAGTCAAGGAAATAACAGCAAAGATTAGACCTATCTAAAACAACTATTTTGTCCATTCTATATGAATATCTTCAAGTGAAGAAAATCTCTGCAATATGCTTCTCCGACTTCTTTCAGAAATTCAAAACAGCAATGTGGGTTTAAGGAGTTTGATGTCACTACTCTTAGAGCACGTATTTAGCTCTACGTGATTATTATATGTTCTCTAACCTAAAATTTGACATTCGTGGAAAAACGTTTAAAGACAAGGATGACGGGAAAAGAGGCTAATATAATATAATATTTGAGGATATAATGTATGATATAATATATAATATTTGAGGATAAACTGAAACAAAAATGTATTGAGGTACAAGAAAAATATACTGAAAAATAAACTATAAAAACGATCTCTATTTCTTTGAGAAGTATATCAGCCGGAAATTTTTGGATATGCTTATTATGTATAAATTCGAAATTTGAAAACGCAGGCAATCTGTGTTAGAGAAAAGAAATGTGTAACGTATATCTCAGGATGTCATTTTTATGACTTATGGGATCAAAACGTCAAGTCATAAATGTAAAAAAAATTCTTTCACTTTTTCCTAACGTTTTAGAATTTATGATAGGAAGATATATTTATTAGTCTTTTTAATTAATTCATTTTAAAGAAGATATAAAAACTGTTAAATTGTTGCTTGCTGAAAACAATTTATGTGAGTGATATTACAAATAACCAAGAATAAAATTATTATTTTAGCCTAGTATTTTAACAGGCTGTTATATTAAACAGGAACGAAATGTTAAAAATAAATAAAGTGCTGAAACTAAAAGAAAATGAATTTCATACATAAGATCCGGCATTTGTAATACCCCGAAGTTACACGATACATAAGACCAACGAAAAGCTCTAAGTTGGGGTTTAACGTGCCCCTAATATAGTGTTCAGACAAAAAATTACAAAAGTATTAAAATAGATGTGGGAAATACGGGGTCATTTCGATGCTAAAGGCTTCATAAAATTTAACAAAAACGTCTGTTCACTCAATTCATAGTTACAAAGCACAAAAAAGAAGAAATAAAGACTATAACTCATGGTTACAAAGCACAAAAAAGAAGAAATAAAGACTATAACTCATGGTTACAAAGCACTAAAAAGAAGAAATAAAGACTATCAAAATAGGTTTTTTTTTTTTTTTTTTGTTTTTTTGTTTTTTCTGTACCAAAGAATAAAACAGGGACCTCAATGTGTATATTAACTTAGAACAACTATAACGCGAACTATAAATTAACTGCAGTTTTTGAAGAAGAGTGAGGATTTCTAAAGAATTTAGCACCAATTACTATACTTTGGAGCACATTATTTCTTTAAAACTAGTTCAGATGTAAAGGCAAAGTAATGCTGTGAGTTACTGACAAGCGTTAATGTGTAAAATACACTGATGTACAAAATTATCTTTACAGGCATAAAATCATGTGTTTCTTGGAAACTGTGAATTATAATTTTATGAATTTGTGTGCATTGATACATAACATCATAAAAGATAAATTGAAAGAAAAAAATGAAGAGAGCAGCATATGATATAAAACACGATATGAGATAAAAAAACTAGTATGGAATATGATTTCTTCTGACTTTTAAACGCACTTTTATAATGTTAATGCATTCGTAATTACCTCCAAATGTAAACATGTTTACAAAGGCTGTTCTCACATTTTTAGACGCCTTTGCTTTGCCATAGACACAAATCGCCTGCTCGGAAATTTTTTTAACAGCAGTCATGTTTTTGAAAATGTAAATTATTGTCTGCTATTTGATAATTTTGTTTTCATACAAAATGGCGCTTTTAAAGAAACAATGAACGGCAGGCTATGTTTGCGCTCTTTACGAAGAACTTTATTTGTATTTAGTTACTAAAAATGCTTCGAAAGCAATGAGGGTTTGGTGTCTAAAGCAACGATAGATAATGTTGTCAATAAAAAAGGAAAACAAAAGTCAAAGTTTGACTTTAAGGAAAAACATTGTTCAAAATACATATCCAAGAAAAAAACGGAATGTTTCGAATGTTGCAATGGTTATAATTTCAGTGTTAAAATAAAATCTTGGAAGCACAGTTGCGTAATCATTAAAATGCTCAGTGTCAACTATAAACATAATGATTAATGCTGATTTGAATCTTAAAATGATGAAGAAATGTGTTCTGCATCGCCTTTCTCCTCAACATATAGCCGAAAGCAGAACGTGCTGTAGAATTCTCTGAGAAACAATTATTCGGAGAAAGATGTTGTCACAATAGATGAATCTGGGGCATATTTAAATGATCTCAATAAAAAGAGAGCCATTTCTCATCATCAAAGAGAAGAAAAACATCTTAGAACATGGTTCAAAGAATCTGAAGAAAGTTTTACAAAGGGATTAATGATTGTTGCTGGTTTTTGATATAATGACAAATAAAAATTAAACACAGTGCAGAAAACTATTAAGGCCAACTTCGCATATTATCAGGAACATATGTTATACCCAATTTTCAAATATGAAGTACATTTTATTTACCCGCATTGTCGTCAATCGGTAGAACAGAATGAAGGCAAAGCAAGCAGCCATACGTCAAAATCCACTATTAATTTCCTGCAGAATATGACACAAGAAAACGTATGTCAAGGCCATACATACCCTTCACTCATATCCGTACTAAATCTTCTGATGTATCATCCACGGATTTTTGCGCTTCTGGACTTTTAAAACGCGAATTGTCCAACGTCGACCTACGATCCTCTTTGGACTCCGGAAAACTGTTCAAGAGGAATGGAATAAAATACTTTTTGTTCTAAGAAAAACGGATTATTGTTTTGGAACTTTCGATGCAAAAAGATAGTGAAGAATAAGGGTTATCAAATAAAACATTTAAAACACAAATATTTATGTAAATACAATAAAAATGGTCCAAAAAATGTGCGAACAGCCTTAGTAGAATGAGAAGTTAAACTAAATAATCAGTAAAGAGAACATAGGACCATTGATGTTCACTCCAATTCTGATGTTCTTTGTGCCAATTAAAATGAACCTTCTTATGCTGTGAAGACGATGAAACACATACCCACGGCCTTTTGGCAAAAATGTCTTTTTCTTTAAGCCTTCAGTGTACAGTTCACCGTTATATATGAGTTCCAATGGCGCCTGCAAGCTCTGAACGTAACTGTCGGGAATATGACTTCCCGCAACGGCAGGAAGTTATGGCCGGGTATCGGTTTTGTGAAACAGTTGTTAATCGTTTAAGACTTTGTACATGCATTTTAAAAATGTTCCAGAGTTCTTAAATTGTTTCCATTGTGTACAGACTCTCTGTCTCGAAATACTCTCGTAAAATAAGTTATCGTTTTAAGTGATACTGTTTACTGTTGTTGTGGCATCAAAAAAAAAAAAAAAAAAAAAAAAAAACACCATCAGAACGAGACATAATTACACAAATTTTTTAATGTCAATTTTTGTTATTATGTGTTCTTATATGTTGGTTCAAACAGATCTTAACAGCTTTTGTTATTATTACCTTAAGAAAGGTCACGCATACACGCAACTTGAAAACATTCCATTAATTATGTCTGGTTTGGTTTCTTGTAAATCCATACCAGTTTACAAGCAAGAGCTTTCAAGCAAATAAAACTAAATAACTAGATAAAGATTAGATTAAACGAATGCATATTTTACCTAAGACATCAAGAGCAGTTGTAAAACTTTCTGTAACTCCTCTTGCTGAAACAATACATGTATAATTTCCACTATCTTCTTCTGTCAGTGGATCTATAACTAGGGTAGACAGATCAGGAAAGGATCTGAATTTTACATTGTTTCTTGTTGCTATATCCTTTCCATTCCTCAACCATCTGAAATCCACCTTTTCTCCAGTAGACGTAGCACATGTAGCAATGACTCTCTTTCCAATAACAGATGTTGGGAAAGAGAAAGGAAATATTTTTAACTGATTATCTCCTGTAAAGTTATTAAACAATTGTTCAAGTTAAAATTGCAAACTTCATAAGTTTTATTAAATAATTGTGTATTGTAATAAAAATGGATAATAATAGTCATTCCACAGCGCATTTGTAGATTTAGTAAGGGAAATATTTTTACATCATAGCATAAACATGAGACATTAAACAGTGATGTGTAATGGTATCTGTAAAGTGCATATCATATTTCTAAAAATTATATAGTGACATAGATCAATATAATTGGCAATGAATACTCACCCGTATTGATAATATGCAAATAGAAAAAGTTATAACACTTTTGTTTTTCTAAAGTTCTTTACAACACACAAATTAATGTAATTCTTTAACAATCAAAGGGCTCGAATTGTTTGAGAAATTTTTGACAAAACGTATTAATTGCAGTGTTTAAAGACTTCTAAATACTAATAAAATTAAAACATTTTAAAGTAAAGTTAAATATTTTGGAAAAATAAATTTAGCAAAATTTAACATTTCAATTAATCTAAAGCGTAAGAAAATAAAAACATTTTTTCAGTTCTTTTTATGATACATTCAGAATTTTTTCCAATAAATATTCCGCACAATTCTGAAAATATTATCAAATCCAATGAAAATTATATCTTCTTATTAAGGGGCAGAAATTTGAATATAAAGTCATATATTCAGTATTAACAACTAAATTAAAAATTTTGTCACTTTTCCTTCAATTTCTAAAATTTTGGAATCGGAACAAATTTGTTATGCTTATGAATTCATTACAATCAATTTATTTAACTTTTGCAAAATGGGTCTAACCCAAGATTACACTTACATAACAAATAGAGATTAAATTAAGAAAAGACATTAGTTTAAAAATAAAATTACCCTTAATTAAAAAAAAATTATGACAGCGCATTGTGAATGCAAAGCATTCAGTTTCAGAAGTGTCATTAAGAACAAACAGTTGTATAAAATATCATTTATTCTCCTAAAAATTATTTTTATGACGCATACCGATTTGCGCAGACCCTGGCATAGCAAATCAGTCAGGGCAAGTTTGCATTAAATTTTATTTAAAATGACTGGAAAGCTTATTTAAAATAAGCTGTAATTCTATTTTTGCATGAATTATTTCATTAAGCAAGATTTTTTATAAACTCCTTCATAACTTAATATTAAAACAATTCAAAATAAGTTATTAATTACTGAGTTCGATTAAAAATTAAATTTCATCACATAAAATACTTCTTTAAGGTAGTAGATACAAGCTATATTAACAATAATTTGATATGCATTGAAAAGCTGGATGTCTACCGAATTTTAGACGAAGCTTAGAATGCATCTTCAGTGGCCTTAGAATAAAATTAACACATGTGACTAGGACAAAATTTTTCAACTTGAAGTATGCTCTATTTAAAATAGTTAGAGTTTTATTATTATGCTACAAGAAGTTTATTCACAGAAGTTTTCTTTGCATATTTAAGCAGTTTAAATACATGAAACTATTACATACAGCATGTACTGCATTTCTGAGGACAAGTTTGGGAACAAAATGAATAGTCATTTTCAATCTTCTTAAGAATAAGACAGTTCTTTAGTTTTGCAAATAAAAAATATTGATATTCTATCGTTTATGTGGCGTTGTATATCTTTTGGTTTGTTGATAAAACTAGAATAAAGAATTATCTTATTTGTTTGTAAAATACAAAAATAAATAAATAAATTTCATTCTGCTTACCTGAAATTCCATGCACATCCAAGATACTGAAGACCACAGAAATAAGCAAGAACGAAATGATGAGTGACATTTCGATGCTTAATCAATGAGGCTTATAAAAAACTTGATCAAGATGGGTGCGATTGATATTTAATACTCTGTAAATAGATTTAGATGTATTAAGCGTTTTTGTTCATTAGGAGAGTATAAATGAAATTGTTCGTTAAAAATATCCGCAATCGTCAAGGTTGCCTGTAAGCAATTTAAATGGCGACTTCTCAACAGTAATAGAGGCAGATGTAGTGTGGGCACTAGCGCCCTCACTGGTTTGATTTTTGAACTAAAATTCTATTTAAGATTTCTATTTGATCAGAATGTAAGTTAGCGTTGAATTCTGTTATGAGAAGCACAGGTCAAAAGTCGAAAAATACGAGGAACATGTATCGTCACATGTGTGCCAAAGTCGCAAATCTCCAAAATCGTTTCTTCGAGAAAAATGCCTTTAAATTAAAAAATGCTCATATATTGATTTTATAAATTTATCTCCCTTAAGCATAATATCAGATCTTTACCAATAACCCAGAAAATTATATAAATGAAAACACAGAAGATTAAATATTCGCATCCTTAAATATTATTACTTTGCATTAAATGTGTATTTATGCACAGTTAATGCAAAGTGAATGCTTTGTATACATTTTATTTGTTTGAAAACAGTCAACAAAATTATTCTTTAATAATTTTTAATGAAATTTCTATTTAACCCTTACATAAACCCTTTACATAAAGATATTACTTACAACGCGCATTCTCTATTCAGAGTCTGCTGAATATTTAGAAAAAATATTCTATATATGCCAACTCAAGCATATTTTGTATGAAGTTCAGCATTTTGAAAAAATTAGAGCTATAGGTACTATCTCCCTAAAATAAAGAACAACGTTCTGTCACGTGTTAATAATTAGCATTCAAGTATTCTGTAAGTATAAATCATTATTATAATTTGATTTATACTTACAGAATAGTTTATGAAAATTATCTATAAGCTATATATCTTATGAAAACTATCTATATCTATATTGAAGGCATGTTTCACAAAAGTTATATTTTGAGAAAGTGCATTTCGGAGACCTAATGTCTGCACTCTGTTCGTGTCAGTCCTGTAAATATTTTTGTTATAGTTAAATGCATATCATTTTGCATATTTTAAAACTTATAGACAATTTTCATAAACTATTTCTCATTGAAAAAATCCTTAATAATTTTTTAAACGACAATCTGTGATTTTAATACAGTAGAAGTAAAAAATTACTTTGAAGAATTTCGTAGACTATGCGCAATAATATACCATTGTAAAATTTCATGCTTTTCAAAGATGATACTAGAAGCAACATTATTAGCCCATACAATAATACAATACATACATACATTTTGATACAATTTTCTAGTTGCTTATCTTAAGTCTACAGAGTAATTAAGAATAGAAATCAGGGAGATGGCACAAAAAATGCTCAATTGTTCTTGAGTGTATTTGGACTTCATGTACAAAACTCCGGAAAAATTTTTAAGAGTTATTCATGGTATGAATTATATCGATTAGTAGCAACATTGCATGAAATAATACATATATTATATGTCCATGCATTCCGTTACTTTCAGATACCAATAGTGTATATTCTGAACAAAGAATTAAATATCATAGTCAGTAACCTTTTTAGTATTTGGCTCGCCAGCTGCCGAGCGGTGGCCTGAACACTGGTCTTTCAGTCCGAGGTTCGAATCCCGCGAACGGGCTGGCTGCATGGGCGTTTTCGTAGTTTCCCCCCCCCCAAAAAAAACCATACATATATAAAGACTCAATTGGGTTTATTCAATCTTTAAATTCGCATAGCTATTGAACTCTCAATATTTTAAGTATTGCGAAACATTAATAATAAATTTATTTAAGAATTTATTTCTTTAAAAAGTATTTCGAATTTTAACTTTTGACGGTTTATTAAATACTTAAGTCAAAACCAATAATATACTTTTTGTGTTATAATAGAGATAAATATGTCAAATACTAGAATGAAAGTTTCCTCTTCGACGTTTCAGAGCAAACACTTGTCGAAATTGGCTCCGGAATAACTTTAAAATAGTTGAGAAAAATTTTACTATGCATGTATAAATTTGATTATATATCAATATACAGTTTATCAGAAAGCATAGATTCTTTACATAATCATATCAACATACACATATAGCGAACTCAAAGGTTTCATATCACATATATTCTGTACGATTTAGAGTATTCTGATGCGAAATGTAAAATCACATGCTGCAGAAAACAACTGCAAGGTTTAAAAAATTGTTAAAGATAATTATTCAGTAGGAAAGATTATCATGTCACATTATTGATACTTGACATAATTAGTTATCTTCTGTTTGTTGTGAATATCAATTGCATTTCTTTTATGACGTAGGAAATGAATATAAAAATCGATCTTAAAACTAAAACCAATTTATAATAAACAGTATGGGAATTTGAGAGTAAGTTCTGTGTTTCGCTCTTTATTATGCTAAAACATTACAATCCGCAGAAAGAACACGAAAAAACAGCACTAAAACGCAGTTCTAATTTCATCGGATTGCACGTAAATGATGGAATTGATACAAAAAAAAAATGGAATGCATTTTATTTTGTTCTAAAGAGCAAATTTTGTTGATAAGTAGACATTCATTAAACATTTAAATTTGAATGCACAAAAACAGTTAGCACATTAAAAGAACATGTTAATTGTATTTTAATATTCTAAAAAACGTAATTTGTATCAATATACATGTCAAATGAATAAAATTGTTTATATATCATAACTGGAAAAATATGTATTTGAAGAAAATTCAAGAAGTAATTTCTTTCTTTAGTGTGAATGAAATAATATCACAAGTATTTTATTAAAGAAAATGCACAGAATAAATTGATTATAAAATAAGAAAAGCATAAAATTACGCAAAGAAATAAATACTATAAAGTTGTAAAATATTTTAATTCCTTCTTACCCAAAATGTTGACATAAATTGTTCTCGTTATAGGCCTTCCAACATTATTGTTGGCTTCACATAAATAGTAGCCACTATCCTCTGGTTTAGAATTCAGTAAGAGAAGACGACTCATTCCGGAAATTTGCTGTTGTTGTTCTACAACAGTAGAAACTTCAGATTCGCTATCTGGAATGCAAGTAATAACCTTAATTTAAATTTTCTAATACACATCTTAAATTATTTATAGAATAAATGTAGTAAACTCAATTAATGGAAAAAATATTTAAAAAATCTGCAAACGTAATAACTATCATCCATTATTATCAAATAAGTGCTGGTAAAGCGGATGAGCTTTGATAAATATTGTTACCCAGCCGCGGTAACAGAGCTTCCCACAAAGCGGTGTTAGGGTTGCCAGAAAGTGGCAAGAAAAGGCAGGGTTGCCAGACTGGGCGGGAAATCGCCCATTTGGTGACAAAATGGGCAATATGCCATAGACTGAGCGAGAACATTCTAGAACAAATTCATATCGGTTTTCCCGAGAATGTTCTCGAAGGCAGGTGAGAAGCTATATATACTCTGCCTGTACGTGACCTTGCGGGTACAGGTAGTAGAAGAGTATGTTGAGTAGTAGAAAGTACCTTGAGTTTAGTAATAATGTCTTGATTTCCGAGAGCGATCGACCAAGACGGGAGCTGTACTTTAGTGCTTTTCCGAAGCTGTCTTCACCGTTATAGTCTGATAGCCTAAAGCTTGTGTTGCTGCTTGTTTCAGCGTGTTTGTCGTAGCTTTTGACGACTGTAACGCGTCTTTGGAACTGTCCTGTATAATACGGTCGAACAAATTGTGTTTTGATTCTTCATCAAGTGTTGCCATCAACCACTCCAAATCCACGAACCTGTAGAACACAACAATATGTATTTACAGTGTTACTTTGAGATCAGTTCCAACACAAAAAGTTGTTCTGTTCCAAAGAAGAAGTGCAATTTTAGTTTTTAGTGACTGCTTGATTTTTTTTATTGAAGGGAAAATGTCAGCTTGTAACTCCATGACTCAATGAGCGCCACCTAGCGGCCGCCGGAAGAAGCACCGGCCAAGAAAGATAATAGCCTTCAGTCGGTGTACTGGAGTCATGAACTAAGCATGCTGTTTCCCTGAGATTTACTTTGTAACTTAAATGTTTAATTATAACGCCTTTAATTGTAATGTTTTATCTTAATTGTGTTTCGTTAATTAAAAGTATTTAAAAAGGCCAAGTGAGTCTTTTGTTTTTGGTAGTTTTGGTTATAAGCTGATATAAAATTGAAAAGGGTAAAGGCTTTCGTAATATTTACTGTACATACAGAACTTAAGCAGATAATTCTGCAATAAACTGCAGATACAGACAGTTGCTCTTATAGCAGCAAAATATTATAAATGAAGCTGCAGTTGAATCTTTATGCAATTTTGAAGAATTTTATTATGTGATGATATCAGAATCAGACGGAGTGTATACCTAGTTAAGTAAAAAGTGAAAATATTAATTCATTCTACTAAAGAAAACACTTATCTGCAAATATTCTATCATTAGTCTTTACTGGCAAAATTTGGTTTTTGTTTGACAATAATTTCGAATGATTATTTTATTTTAAGAGAAATGACATGTCTCTATAGTTTTCTGTTCAAACGTTTCCTTCTCAAGTATAATTTTTCAGTCAATCTTAAAGTTTAATATAACAGACAGTGAGCTACAAAAAATAGTTTTTATGCTAAGGTCCTCAAACATTCTTAGATGTGAGGATTAGCATTACGGACCTTTGCAAAAATAAATATATTTCATGCCTTGGAAATATCATCTAAATCTAATTCATCAGTGGCAGCATTTTGTAAAATTTTAACAAAGTAGCAGAGACAAATTAGGACGAGCACTGAAATATTATCCATTATGTTTATACTAATTATAATTCTCCATAATGTTTTAGCATGGAATCGGTTTCCTGTTATGATTCAGTGTATAAAAAATTCAAAATTTTGCTTACCTATCTTCTTCTTCCACGTCACTTTCGGGAGAGGCAGCCCAGTTGCTTTGCAAGGTATAGTAATATTTTCTCCAGCTTTTAAATCCTGATCATGTAAAAGGTTTTCCCATTTACTAGGTTCTGAAATTCGTAAAAAATATGGATTTTTTATATAAATTCTGCACTTTCTCATAAATTTTCAAAACTTGAGTAATAGGATGAAAAATAAATAGAGGTAACTTATGAAATATAGCAGTCAATGAAAAGGCTGGAAGCATTTTTTTATAGAAAATTATTAAGTTGCATTTAAGTGAAGCCATTAAACTGACCAAAATAATATTCATCTGAGAATTTATGATCCATTTCTTTGTTTCTCTATAAGAGATTTAAATCATAATGCCTCATTATGATTATGATATTAATATTTGAATTCTTAAAAGAATGCAGACTTTATAACTTGGAATTAGCTTGTAATGACTTTAACCAAAATCGCCGCTAGGCAGTTTTACAACTATTGTAATATAACTGAGAATCATAAATTCTGAAGCCCGCTGCTTCTCTAAATTCAAAAAATTTCGCCGCCCCTAAACTGTGCTACCTATATCGTTCTCTGAATGCTAAAACGTTTTTCATCTCTAAATTTTTCTGGTCTGTGTTGTTGTAATTCTAAAAATTTTCTGTCGCTAAATATTATACCGCGCGATGCGGCTGAGCCGGAGACACAGATACCTTAACGTTAGATACATTTTTTTCGTATTATATTTCACACAAGAATAAAATTATTGCACATTTAAGTTTTCGATGATATTGTTTAATTCTAATGTAAAAACTAATAAAATTAATGAAAAATATTATGTAAATGATAAAAACATATCTATTATTTAAAGTTTGATCCAGGAAGAAGATATTTTCCTTTCTTTTCTGCATGACAAATGCATATTTGATACAATTCTATTAAGTAAAAAATTAATATTATTCTGGAACTAACACGTTAAATATGGGCAAATTAAGTTACGGTAATTACATCAGAATCCTCTAATTGAATCTATAAACTAAAACATTTGAAAGATAGTAGGATGTTAAATCATGGATATGACAATTGTTAGATTCATTTAAGATCAGGGTACTTGCGACAACTCAAAATATTGAACTATGCAGCTTTCGTTCTACTTTTAAATTACTACGTAAGAGATAAAACGGATTGAAAATTGTGTATTGTAAATTTATAGAATGTAATGCTAATTTGAATTTAAAAAGCTAATTGTAGTTGCAATGTATGGTTTTTAAATATTAATTGTTAAATGCTATTATATAAAATCCTTTTCTATTATATAATGTCGGCAGAAGTATAAGTTGTATTTTTTCAGCATCAAATTAATCTTTCGAATTTGCTTTATGCATTCATAAAGAAATCAAATGATGCACAAGCAAGTTAAATCTAAGGGTTGCAACAATTATCTCTTGAATTAATAATTCAACACATATTGAAAGAAAAATATTCAAAATAAAATACCTTTCACTTCTAAAGCAGCAGAATGTGAATCTGATCCTAATGATGTGCTCAAGAAGCATGTGTAATTTGCACTAGATGAAGCATCAACGGCCTCTATTACCAAAACCGAGACATCCACTAAAGTTCGGATCGTTATCTGGCCACCAGATGAAATTTCTTTTCCGTTTTTCAACCATCGAAATTGCAAAGGAGGGTCTCCGGCTATAGCTGTGCAAGCAACGCTTGCTTTTTGACCCACGATTACGTCATTAGGGAAACTGAATGCTTGTATTCTGGGATGATCTAAAATTGCAAAAACAATATTTTAATGATGTCTTCAACACTATCACAGTTGTCTTAATGCTGATAAAGAAAGTTACATATTTCTTATACGATTAGTAAATTAAAAATTCTGATTTTTCGTTTCCTATTTATGACCAAAGTTTTAATCTAAAATTATGCTTTTAATTAATTTTTAATTATGCTTATGTCAAATCAAATCTAAAATGTGGGTTCTGAGTTGCACTGGTGTGTTGACTCCCGATTAACTAAAGGCGGTTAAGCCGGTATGCGAATTAATTAATTAACTCAATTAATGGAAATAAAATATTTAAAAAATCTTAGCTGGTAAAGCAGATGAAGTTTCATAAATATGTATTTACACTGCTACTTTGAGATCAGTTCCAACATAAAAAAAGCTGTTCTGTTCCAAAGAAAGAAGTGCGCTGTTAGTTTTAGTGTGCTTGATTTTTACTATTCAAGAAAAAAAAGTCACCTGATATAAAATTGAAAGGGGTACAGGATTTCGTAATATTTACTGTAGATACAGAACATACAGAGCAGATAATTCTGAAACAACACTTTTGAACTTCTCTTACAGCAGATACAGATAGTTTTGCTCTTACAGCAGCAAAATATTATAAAATATTATAAATGAAATTGCAGTTGAATCTTTATGCAATTTTGAAACTAGATGTAAAGTTTGATGGAAAAGTTACAATCACAAACCATTAGAATAAAGCAAAATTTTACTGAAAAGACAAATAGTCTGGTCTTGTCTATTATTGCGAAATGATGGAAAAGTTGCTACCACAAACCATTAGAATAAAGCAATATTTTACGGGAAACATAATAGGATAAAAAATTTCATGAGCAGCACATGGTGTCACAGTGTTTAACATTGGATTTATTTTAGTTCTTAAATCCTGTAACAGCAGTATCCAAGAATTGTACTACTAAATTATATACTATTGTATTAATTAACCACAGTAGTATGTTATTTAGTTGTGCATAACCTGGAATTTATGTTAAATCATCCATTAAAAAAACTGCCAAATCTTAAAAATAAATTAAGTGTACAGCCATTACTCTTTTTTCTTTCATGGACTGTTATCAAAATGTTACAATAATATAAACAGCAATATTTCTTTTATCTTCTGAAATGTCTTCTTGTTTTTAATGCTGATTTAATTTACATAATCAATAAACTTAATTTTCCAAACAAAGCTGCTTAAGAATGCAGGTAATTGGTTAATAGATTTCTCTCTTAATTTTAATATGTATTGTTCCTGTATAATGTTGGAGGTTTAATCGTGGGCATCCTGCCCAGCATTATCTCGGTTAATTAGGAGTGTGCTATAAATATTACGATAAAGTTAGGATAAATTAGGAGTAACAATTAGGAGCGACTTACGATAAATTTTAAATGATAATTTTAATTCAATAATTTTTCCTGGACAAACTTTGATATTGATTTTAGTCTGTAAATTTGTAAATTATTTTACCTGTTGTCTGCAAGTTAAAAATGATTTGCGAGCTTTAAAAATGTTTAAAAATTAATTTCAATGCAGTAACTAGAATAAAAAAAAAATTATTTCCCTTTTACGTAAAATTTTAAGCTTGAAATTCTTAAAAGTTTAATTCTTAATAATTTAACGATTTTTCATTGGTTAAAAATTAGCACGGATGGTGGGCATTAAAAATAATAAGTTATTTAATCTGAAAGAAGCTGTAATAGTGAAAGTAGTGCAATAGTACGGCACAGAAAAACGTAAGAAATTTTTTTAACAAATTTCGTATTGAGAAGTGATGATATTTTACATAATTGGACGTTTTTTAAATTCAAAGTGCTGTCTATCGTTGGAAGATGGCTTTTTGGCTATTATGCTAAAATACACGCATTTCAAAAAAATTCATGGATTAAAAAAGCGATTTTCAGGGATGAAAAGCAAATAGACATTTTATTTCAGAAATAGGGATTATTTTCGAAACTTGTTATGCAACGAGCCTGGAAATTTTATTAAAATTTAAACAACTTTTATTTGATGAAGTACGCTTAGTTTAAAAATTGCATTACATATGAATTATCGTTACTGATAGTTCTGCGTTTCTCTAAATTTATTACATAAATAAGTCTAAGCATTAAACTCCAGATTTCACAAATATTCTTAACATTAGATAAATATAACGCTTCAAAAGTTACTTGCATGTTCTGATATTATAACTAAAATTCATTTTAAACTGTAATAACACATAAATAATCAATTTCTATTATCAATATGATCTGCAAGCATTTGTAATGAGTAAATGGATTTTGCAGCGTAATATTCTCAAGCATCTTCTATTTTCATTAGAAAAATTAATACTTTTTAACATAAAAATTATTGTAACTAAAAGATCAGCTTCTAATTAAGATACATTTAATGTAAATACAAATAATTTATCATAAAAAAATAAGTACTCACCCGCCAGTGTTCTTTCGAAGATCCAGAAGGCTGACGCCACCAAGAGATTTGTGATAAATCTGCTACTTTTCATCTCTCATATGATGAAAACTCTTTAACAATGAATGAAATTTGAAAGCATATGACACATACAAACAAATAATGGGCAGTTAAAATAGAAATGATTTACTTTCCTTGAAACCTAGTTACAAGCGTCCGTTTTAATACAAGACTCAACCTTTTTCTTTATGACTCGACAAGGCATACATTAGCGCCACATATCGTCAAAATCATAAACTAAGATTACACCAAATATTTATCTTCATTTTTACAAAACGGACCGCATCAAAAAATCAGGAACTTCCCCGTTATTTTAACTGTAGTTTTATTCTTGCTGTTTTATAAATTAATAATTTTCTTTATGCTTTATCAACACTTATTTTACACCCATTTTCTTATACTTTCTCTTTGAAAAATAGCGTAGTATGTTTTATAACTTCTTAATACTTGACATATTTCACACGAAACGTAATACGAATGCCACATTTAAAACAGAAAATGTCATTTATTTGTAGATTATCTTTACTAAATTTCTAACAGAAAAATGGTTTTGTATTGAAGCGATGTCATTTTACTGAGATCAGTATACTGATTTTAACGCTTTTGGTACATAAAGGTAATAATATAAACAAATATCATAACATATGTGTAGTAAACACATTACGTGCGGCTTTTCGTAAGACTAATTATCGTGATACAGAACAAATAATAACTTTAATATGAAATGGCAATAAATAGAAAACTCAATAACTAGAAAAAAATTATATTTATCAAACTCACTCAAAAATATTGTGTTATACATACCGAAATAACAATCAAAACAGTAGCATTTGTTAGAATAATTAATTATTTTGAAAAATCTACTGTTATTTATTTGACACGGTTTGCATTTGAAGTTGGTGATATAGTTTGACACTGTTCATTTAATTCTGTGTTTTTCGCTCAAAACCAGCCGCTAGACTATTTGATCAGAATGAAAAAAAAATGCAAAACTTTAAACGAACATTTTAGCGCACATATTTATCATAATATGAGAAAAATAGTAGCTCTAAATTATATTTTTTATAACAAACTCACCGGATATGCTGATAGAAACAACCTTTTTCAAACTTTGCCCAACAGAATTTGTTGCTGTACACTGATAAAGACCTTCATGAGATTTTCTTACTCTAAGAATAATAAAGCTGCCATTAGATGGAATATGCACGTCTTCAGTTGAAAGCAATGGCACAAATCCTTCAATCCCTGAAAAAATGTTGACAATTTTTAAGTTCATCTCAATGAAATCATTAAATGGCGACAAAATATATCCGTGTCACATTGGCGTCAAAGAAACTGAAAACAGTGAGATTTCTGTATTGCATACGCTGTGGTATTATTAGTTGATTGCAAAATTTTCCTGTCAGCAAAAAGACAAATAAATTAATCAATAACTAATCGACGAACAACAAGTTTTTTAAGTGTTTTTTAAGTGCCGACACTTCAAATTTAAAGCAAACTTTGAAAATAACGGTCATTAGGGAAATGATATTCTTTTGTTACATACCTCAGGTAAGCACTCCTAATAATTTTTGTTTAGTACATTATCCTTTTTTATAAAAAATGATAGAATGAAAATGACTTTTCTAAGTAAGCATAATATATTTGCTTTAGAATCGAGAATGTTACAATTTGTAGATAATGTGTTGAACAAATGCTACATTGCATCAGTATTACTACCATGCAAGTAACGACGAAAATCTACCGTGATGGAGACTTTTATGTACAGTACTTCGTCTGATTATGTACATACTTCTGAAAATTATCAAAAGCAAATGCATAATTTTTAAATTAAACGATAAGCGAAACGACGGATGTTAAATATGAACTAGAAAGATGGCGGATGATGATTCTTTACGACCAGGATTTGGCGACTGGGTCCCCTAATCCCCAGTAGCCTTTTAAAAAGGGGGAGTATATAAGGTATTTTCTCTCTCTTTCAAACATGCCTTCAAGACGTAACGATTAGCACACTCGGTGCGTATTTGAGAGGTTCAGGTTCGAGTCCCGGCGAGGGCAGTGCTAATTTTTTTCACTTCTTTAGCAACAAAAACCCCAATGACTATATAGAATGTTCAAATCCTCTAGAATGAATATTTCAACAAGAATCTTAGGTTATCAAAGTAGTTATGCGTAACACTGGGCCTCAAACAGCCGCTATCCTTCATATAATTTGTCGTTGTAAACCCTCTACGTACTTATATGTGTTTTTATACTAAAGTGGGAAAACATATCATATGTAAAAAACATAATAAATATGTACCTTGATTTTACTTGCAGAATTACAGAAATTAAATTAGACAATATTCGTTAAAAAATAAATCTAGAAAAATTTAATATTCAGTTATATGTTTTTAATGGTACATGTTTAACTGATGTCAAAATAAAATTATTTTGGGTATAACTTATTTTACTTCTCTTTCAATTCTTGTATGTGCGGTTTTTTCTATACATACTTTTAAGACAAGTTATTTTATTATTATTTTTTATTTTACTGATATTTACTCGAAATATGGATAAAATAAAATAGGCTTCATGTAAATATTTAGGGTTTGCGATGTTTAGGAATCACATTTAAAGTGTAAAAGATCGTTATTAAGTCTTTAAATGTAAATAATAAACATTTTTCATCTAAAATCTAATAATTTTTATAATGAATATGCTGCAATTTAAATCTACCTTCAGATTTGATCCAAGATATTGTAGGAGGTGGTTTCCCAGAAGCTTGACAACTCATCTCTAGAAAATCTCCAGCAAAACTGTTTTTATCCACGGGTGTTGTTATCCATTGGGGTGGAACTGAAAGTTTTATTTGAGAAACCTTATTTAATGAACAGAAATAACAATATCTTTGTGCTTATAATATACTTAGTAATAAATTAATTTAAAGATGAAATGATAAATTTTGTCTAATTTTAAAATCTATGTCTACTGTTCTTAATGTAAATACTTTAATCAAAAAATAAAAGGATACTCTTTTTACTTTTTATGATGACAATATAAATGTTGTCAAATCAGCTTCATTTGGGAACTTAGACGTTAATAATGCAAAAATTAAACCAATCGTTGCAACAAAACCTGATCGAAAAATTTATGAGATAAGGTAATAGATAATACAGAAAATGGATAACAAAAGAAAATTTTATAAGAAACAATAAGCTTGAAACTTAATATGGGCATTTTGACATAAAATCGGACTTTTTCTGAAAAAACATGCCATTCTACGACTCAAATTATGCGAAACTGACAAGTTTTGTAAAAATCGTACGAGTACATTTAAAAAATTAGCTCTCAAAATTTTAGTTCCTCCATGTTAATGGAATTTGATACATATTTATTAATATCTTCTTTTTTATTAAGCTTACTTGATTCCTTCTTCCAGAATTCGAAATTTAGGCTTAATCCTAATAGAATTCGAATATTTTTGTATTATTTACTTTAATGATTTTTATTTTTAAATATTTTTTATAAGATTTTGTGGTATAAAAACCTATAAAAATTTTAACATCATTTTAAAGTAGATGTATTTCTAAGCACATCTGCAAAAAATTACCGTTTTCTATTCAAAATTTCCTAAGATATAAGCGAATTTACAAATTAGCGCGTTTTGAAATTTTGCGTATTTAATATAAGCGATAACAACGAAAATGTGGTTTACGCACTTTTGTTAAAATTATTTGAAAGAATGAACGATAGACCTTTTCTCCTCTAGTGCATAAATGAAAAAAAAACGAGAGTAAGTAGATAGTAAGTAGACTATAAATTAAGAATTCCGCCAAATGAATCATTCTTGGCACAAACTGAAAAAAATGCACCAAGATAAATTTTTAAATTCTTCCATAAATTAAAAATTACAAAATTTAATATCTAGGCATAATTTGAGGTATAGAATCGCAATATGAAAAAAAAAATGATATGTTATTTCAGAAAATATCCGATTTTGTGTCAAGATACCTATGTTAGAACAATGTTATATATAAATCTAATTTATATCCTAACCGCGCTTTCGAGACATGAGAAACGCAATTTGAATTTCGTCAATCGGCCAGGTAGAACAAGAGATACAGAACTACCCCCCTTTTCTTTTGCTTAGTGTACAATTATAACATGTCTGAGCGTCAGTAAGATGTACGATCTCATACTTGTAACGCGTCTCTAAAGCCAAAGTATCTAAGAATTTTTGGAGTGCACATTTGTTACTGAACACAGCGGTGGATGGTGTTGTTTTAACAGGCACAGCCAACTTGCATAACGGTGTCGGCATATTTTTGAAAATTGGCTGTTTCTCGCATAAAGACGCAAAGGTGATCCTTTTTGAAATTCTGTTTATGTAATTAAGAAAGCGACCTTTGTCAAGCTTATTGGGATGCCTATGTGAAGTTCTTAGTGAACAATCGCCGATTTGCATTAAGGTGCCAGAATCTCTATGATGTTTTATGAAATCGTTTGGGTGGCGCACATGAAAATTCCTTGCTTTCATGGGGTAAAAAAAAAAAAAAAAAAAAAAAAAAAAAGAATAGATCCAGCACTTAGGAATTTGCTATTGACGATGAGGTTATGACATTTAAGACGAGGGACGAGGTTACCATTTAGATATCTTTAGATTTTTAAGAGTCTAAGACACCTTTTTCTTCTTATGTGTTTATAATTTCCGTGGAAATTATATAATTAGGATTTATATTTCATCTTTTTTAAGCTATTGATATTAGATGATAACGTGGCGGCACGGGTATCGGCGCCTCGGAAAGTTTCTCGATTTTTCAATAGCCCCATACGGCCTTGATTTGAAGGGCGTGTTCTAGCTCATTAAAACACTTTAATATAATTTTTGTTCTTTAGCTTTTGTATTTAGTTATTTTATGCTTTTTCCTTTCTGCAGTTAGTTAACGAATCTTGTATTTCTTCTTCATACAAATACGTTTAATTTTTTTAAGAAAGGAGAAAGGAAAATAAAATACAATTAAAAAATGCTTTTATTCAATAAATTTTCCTTTAAAATGGATATGATAAATAGCACTTAATGGGATTAATAAATAATTCTATTTACTTCTTCTATAATTTTATATCGCAAATGCGAAAAGCGTGGGAAGCCCATGAAAAATTAAAACAGATAATGGCGTATGCATTTGACAATGTAATTAAATTAAAGTCCCTCCTCCGCTTTTATAATAGCGATATGAAATTGTAGAAGAATTCTGTAAATAGAATTATTTATTGCTGCGGTAAAAATACTTTGCGTTGATTACATCTTGTCAATGATGAAATTTTTAGTCATTATTAAATCACAAGCAATAAATTATAAGAAAATTATGAAATAAAGAAAAATAACTGAACGTCATTCATAGAATGAACTCAATTTGAATATTGAATCTCGGATATTAAATGTAATAACAATAATACCGCAAGTATTTTACATGAATCTAAATATGTGAAAAAAAAAAGAGAAAAACAAGTATCGCCAATTGATCATTATCTGCGCATAATTAGCAAACGGAAAAGTATTTTTACCGCTAGAAACGTTTTTTTTCCATCTACTTCAGACCTTTTAGATATTGAAATTTTAAAATAGTCTAATTTAAAATAATCATAAAATAGTCTAAAAAATTGATCAATTTTCAAAACGTTGCAAAAAATTCAGAAATTAAAGTACAGTTTTTATACAAGTTCCATTAAAAAGATTTTTTCCACTATATTTGATGGTGCAAACAGTAAAATTCTGATATGTTAAGTTTGTAGGTTGAATGAAGATATCAGAAAAAAGCGTTTAAAAATTAAATTTAAAAAAAATCCAAATGATATTTTGAAAAAAATATCGCTTCACCACATTGAATTGGCATCGACAAATAATGTGTATACAAAATTTGAACTCGGTAACTTATAAAGAAATAGGTTAAAAAATCGATGGCAAAATTCCATCCATCCATAGTTAAATACTTTGAGTAAACTAAATAAAAGTTTATAGTAATAGTTATTTTTCTTTCACTGTGAGCTTACTCTGTTTTATTATTATTATTAATTTTCATCACTAAATTCAAGTGAATTCTTCTGCTAGTCTTCAGTTTTATATATGATTAAGTGACAATGCATTTGTTGCGTCAATATTCCAATCAATATAGGGCAAATAAGATGAAAAGCTAGGCTAAGATATTTATTGCTCTTTAAAGATAATTAATTTTCAGTATGAGCTTTCCCAGGAAAGATTTATTTTGTGGTAAAATAATTGAAAAATTGTATATTATATTAGAAAACTTCTCATACCCATTACAGTCAGAGGTGCTGTGAAGGCGTCTTGTAGCCCATCGCTACTAACGATACAAGTATAATTACCACTGTCTTCTTCAGACACGGGATCAATCACCATATTGGAAAAGTCTCCGAAGTTCTTAACTCTCGATTTCTTTCCTAATTCTTTTCCATCCTTAAGCCACTTGAAAGATAATTGATTTCCAGATGGTGCTCCAGATTTTGTAGTACAAGCGACTATAACTCTTTCTCCTTCTGCTATGGTCTGGGGAAAATAAAATGGCTGAACTTCTAAACCACCTAGGGGGAAAAAAAGAAAAGGAAAAAAGGATATTATTTTTTTTCTTCTGCTGCCAGAAATGTTGTTCCAGGCTATAGGAGAAATTGCGTTTCCTACCATTTGGAGCCTAAAATGATAACACCGTTATGTATGCCAAATATTTTAGATACCTATTTTAAAAGACATATATACACTGCTGGCCATTAAAATTGCAGCATCAAAAAGGAATGATCCGATGAAAGTCAAAATCACAAGAAAGGAAGAAGAGGTTGGGATATGCAAATGATTGAAATTTCAGCGCATTTAGATTACGTAGGATGGGAAAATGACATCTGAAGTACTGAATAAAAGAAAAGTTATGTAGTGGATTTCTCATTCGGAAAGCGATTTGTGAGGTCGTAGTTTGCTCAGAATATCGTGTTATGTCTCGAATAATCAGAAGAAAGGCTTATTAGCAAGTGCCGGAATTCGATAAAGGCAGGATCGTTGCCTATCAAGAGTATGGATTATCATTCCGACATCCAACCATTGTCATGTGAAGGGAATCAATGAATTACCGAGGGTAATAATGAACGGCATGTAGGGTCTCAACGCCCTTCCATGACTAACGCCCGAGAGGAAAGATTGTGAGGCCAGCCCTGCAAAACCGTCCAACCAAATCATGGACCATTAGTCAGGAAATGGGCATGTTTGCAGTAAGCCTAGTATCAGCTCGTGCAGAGCGTCGACGCTTGCAGCAGCGTGAACTATCAGCGCGGCGACCATTACTTGGGCTTCCCTTGACAATGCAGCATAGGAAAAGATGGCGACTCTGGCGTGCCGAACGACAAAGTTGGATACAGGAGTGGCACAATGTCGTCTTTTCAGACGAATCCCGGTTCTGTGTACAGTATTCTCCGAGGAGACCGCACGTCGCCTCCTTGCATTCGATATCGGCCTAGGGGCCTTTCATTTGGTATGATGGTTTGGGCAACCATTGGGTACACGAGACGCACATCTCTAGTTCGAATCGACCGTAGTTTGAAAGCAGATCTGTACATTTCTGACATCTTACGTCCAAATGTGGTGCATCATATTCGAGGCCTGCCAAACGCCAACTCCCAACAAGATAATGCAAGATCACAAGTTGTACGTCATGTTCTGAATTCCTTCGATACACAGGGTATTCAACTGATGCCCTGGCCTGGACGGTGTGCATATCTGTCACCCCTTGAAAACATCTGGCCATAGGCTGCTGAAAGTGTAGCTCGCCACACCTCTTCAGATAACGCGGTTGATCAATTGGGGCGTAGACTTGAAGCAGCATAGAATGAGTTTCACGTTTCTGTCATATAAGCCCCGTTCGACTCCATACCTAACCAGATAAGGGCCGTTTTAGCTGCCAGGGGTGGCAGTTGCTTCTACTAATTTCGTACCGCTGTAAACCTCCAAACTGCTTATAAATTTTTCTCTTCATACTGTTTGCGTACAATAAATAACTTTTTTGCATTTGCTTTCCTTCATGGTGTTGCAATTTTAATGGCCGGCAGTGTCTATATATATATATATTCAAAAGTTAATTTGTTAATTGATGTTAAGATAGAGGTTAATATCTTAAACGTGAGTTTCAATTCATCTTCAGCTTTGGCAGGTATTGACAACGCAACGACTTTGCATTGCTCTACACTGGTGAACAAAAATCCGTAGGTCACTAGTGACCAGTGAGTTAATGTTTACTAGTGAATGGATTAGACGGTGACCAGTGTTCTTCGATTACCGTCAACGATGTCTTTAGGCTTCATTTTGCTTTAAAAATTTATATAATATATTTATAAAATTTATACTGCCAAATATCAGTTACCTTACCATGAACCACCAGTAACCGTAACGCCAGTAACTGGTGATCGTAACGCCGTAACTTCTGACTTGCAAGTCGCCGCAATTCGCCAGCAACTTGCAGGTCACCAGTGATCAATTGATTTGACAGCTATTATGTTTACTCCTATTTCTTTAATTTTATTTTTAAAGCTTATTTAATTTAGTTCATGGCCCCACACTGATAACCTAAGCCTTGACATTAAGTGACCGTCAACCGGTAGGTCACCAGAAACAGACAGCCTTTATGAGCACTGGAGTGCTTCAATTTTCTTGCCAATTTAAAAACCTTTCTAATTTTATTGCACTGTTAAAAAATGGTGATACATTGAGGAGCGGTGGTCATCAACCTGTAAATGACCAATGATCAACTAATTTTTTTTAGTAATATCGATTACAACAGTCATCCATGACAAAAAATAAACAAATAGAAGTATAAAATAAATTATGTCTAAAAGAAATATTAATAAGGATCTCAAGTTATTACAAACAGATTCCGAAGTTTCTTCCTGCTGCTTTTCAATGCATTTTGAATTATTTCACTCCTTGCTGATGTTGTCTTCTCTCAATATTTTCTCTCATATTTGTCATAATTTTTTATAGATTGATAAATTACAATTTAATACCGATTAACAAAAATTAAGGCTATATTTCTATAAAATATTTATTATAACGAAATTCTTTTTTAAAATTTTGAAATCGGTCAGATGTCTTTTTTTTAAAACTGTAACTTAAAACTATATTCACATGCGGTATCACTGCGGCGAGTAGATATTTAGACAGTTTTCCACAAATGGCATATTTTAGTAGACTGTTTTGATTTACTTATTTATACTTTTTGATCATTCTATTGAAAATGGCGAAAACTCAGCATTAAGTACTTTAAAGAAGTGAGCGGTTTTACATAGCTCAACTCTTTTAGATAATCTTACGTCCTTTTTGGTTTTTAAGCTAATATATATATATTTTCATGGAGCGAATACATGCATTTTCAAGCAAATACATATATTTTTAAATTTTTGTACTAATATATCTATTTTTATAGTATATTAGTACTATGAAAAATACTTATATTAGTATATTTCATAGCAAATAGTTTCATTAAATGATGATGATTAATGAAAGTTGTCTAGAGGATATTGAATACAATTACATTTATACAATTATTCTTGCTTCAAAAGTAGAAGAAATTATACCACATATAAAAAGAAAAGTTATATAATTTTCGTTATGAAGAATTATAGTGTTATGCATTGTGCAATAATACAGCTTTATCTGAAAATATTGCTGGAAGTCTTTACTTTTGCTTTAATTTGGTACTAACCATACAGAGCTTTATTGAAGTAGTAGCCAACTGGATAAAATCAGTAGTCATTTAGACAGCCAGTAGCCAACTAGACCAAGTATCGAACTGGATAAGATCTGAACATTAGCAATTCGAGCCGTATTAAATTTCAAGAAAATGCCTGAATTAATATTTTCATGGCTTTTCCATACATAAAATACCCCCGAACCAGTTTCCATAAGGTACAATTTCACAAAAGCGACTTTTCCGTAAGGTATACAGCCATCATGTGTTTTCCCATATTCAAACAACCAAATCTCTTTGAATGTCATGAAAATTGTTCACTAAAATATTCATACAGATGTAGGGTGAAAATCTCTCTGAACATGTAGCCTAAGAAGTGTGCTTGCTTAAACGATAGATTTTAAATTTTCTATTTCTACACTTCTTCGAAAATGTAAGGAATGTGAAAAGATCCCATAATTCCTTATCCGCAGGTGGTACCGAATTATGATAAGGATATGATCAGTGCTGATCTGTCTTCTTTATGATTAGGTTGCTGTTTATGGAATAAAAATTAAGTAAATAAACTGGTCATGGATGTTATTCGGCTGCATTTCTATGTAGAAAAGGCAAATGCAGGGAAAGCTTCACTTCACCATAAAGTCGAACTTAATAAAATTTCAGGTGGCGATTACCATATTGTTTGTGAAATTACATATTCAGCAAAGTATTTCCAAAAAGGAAAATTCACACTGTAACAGGGATAAAAACAATCTTGCCAGCATACAAATGCAAAACCCTAGCCGCTACTAAAATATAAATTAAATCACATGATTGAAAAATATCCTGTAAATAAAGCAGAAATATGCATACAATAGTCACACAGAGTAAGTACGAAGTTTCAGGATGTAAGAGTACAGCAAAAATCAGTTTCATATTGATTTTTTTAATTATTTTCGTTTTGACTGGAAATGGTTTTACGAGCTTCGCAAAATCGAAGAAAGAAATAATACATCAGATTACAAATATTTTATGGTAGCAAATATTAGATTGAATGTATTGAAACCAAACTGAAACAGGTGGAGCAAGTTAATTCAAAATAAATTAATAAAAAAAATTCGTGGTACTTCGAATTATGCCACTTTTTGATTTTCAAAGTATATAACAGTTGCATAAGTAAAATTCAAACATACAGGCTTATAAGCCAACATTTAAAACGTAGTTTTGTAAGTTTTTAATAACTTTGGAATCTGAAGTCGAATAATTTTCCATATGTCTGTCAAAGAAATATTTGTCTCTGTTATTTAATTCGAGTACCCAAGTTGCGATATGAAAAAAAACTCATTGCATTAATTTTAGAAAACGTAACTGTCAAATACGATATCGAAATCTCATATTTCTAACATATAAATGGGAACATTCTAACATATAAATGGGAAATATTATATCTTTAACTGGTATTTGTTTTTAAATTACAAAAAATACTTTCTATTAATTTTAATGTAAAAAGCTTACATAAATGTACCTGCATTCATAAAAGGATAGTTCATAGGCCTATTTTAAAAATTAACCATACTTTCAAAATGTCAACACATATCCTTTTAATCTCACAAAAACATAAGATCTTTAAATGTTTTGTTAATACCTCAGAATTAAAGAAATCAAACTGAGAAAAACTGCGTCTTTTATAGTAGTTTGATTTGAAAAATAGACGTATTCTTCTGCTATAGTTTGTTGTCAATAAAAAGGCATGAAAAGGGAACTTCTTTTGAAAATAATTAATATACTTGCATAATAATGCAATACCATTATACAGATTACATAAAGATTGATAGATATAGTTTCTTACTTAAATATTATGTAAATTATAAAGGGAAACAGAAAGTTAAGTAAATTCTTTCGTTACCTTTAGACAAGCATATTTCCGGGAAGAACATTACTCCTAAGATAAGCAAGTAGAACATTTTGATTTGATAATTTGTTTATTTCGAAGCAGAAAAGTATTAATTTCTGAATCCAATTCAAATTGAAACACTTATATATATGACTGAAAAGCTGATTATTTCTTTGATTTAGAAGAGATGAGTTCAGAGCGTCATGGCGTCTGTGCTTTTACATCTATTTTCTGTGGTACTGAAGCGCCACATAACGGAAGAAATTGAAACTTTATTAAATAAATGGTTATAGGAGAAATTTTCTGATTAATAATGACGTGTGTATGCGAATATAA
The DNA here is from genome assembly GCF_044657685.1 of Stegodyphus dumicola. Taxonomy (NCBI): domain Eukaryota; kingdom Metazoa; phylum Arthropoda; class Arachnida; order Araneae; family Eresidae; genus Stegodyphus; species Stegodyphus dumicola. The sequence continues at coordinate 211,204,436 of NC_140773.1, read as the reverse complement.
CTAACCAATGCGAATATAACTATGAAAACTCTAATTTTGAGTAAGATGAAATCAACATTGAAATAAATCAAATATTAAAATTTTAAACAGAAAATTGAAGGTTTTATTTTTAATTAGGTATTTAGTAAATAATTTTGAAATGCTTTAAGGGGGAAAAAAAGAAACCAGAACATTCTTCATTTTTATATGTATAAAATTTCATGACAGGATAACTAAAAAATGAACTCTACGAAATCATATTCTTATAATTACATCAAGTGATTAAAATATTCTTTATGCATGATATGTAACATAAATGGAATAATAATAATGGATGCAAAAGAAGAGATGTAGGGGGAAGGCAAATATGTCGAAACATCCCCTTATATGCTGTTTTAATTCAGACAAGTTTTTGGTAATTTATCTTTTCAACAATATGCCTTAAAATTAAAATTTGTTGTTTCTTAAATAATAGTTTTTTCTTATTTTTAGCTTATGTCATCAGTCATGTTAATATACTCCTAATATAAAATATTTGCAAATTCTTCAACTTTTTAATTTCCTTAAAAATTTTTTACTTTTCAATGGAGTATAGTACAGAATGTGATTAGCGCAATGAGAATAATTTGTTCAGTTTAAATTTCATATGTGAGTACTGTATTTACATTTAAAATTAGGCCCTCGAAAGAGAAAGAGAGAGAAAGTTTGTGCTAACTCATATCTGAGTACAGTTTTTATAAAAAAGGCTTCTAAAGGCTTTGGCTTCTAAAGAAGTTTTTATGTCTGATTGTCTCCGTTAGGGTTTAATAAAACATTTACACCAATCTGAGATAATTTTTCTCTCTAATTTCACCTTGTATACAGGCCTATTCCTCTTCTAATTAGCATAATTACACTTTAAAGCTGTTATTTGGAGCAATGCATAGGTGTTTCACTTTAAAATATCAGTTTTCAGAATTATGCATACATATTTCTTCTAATTTCCTTTAATAAGTAATCTGTTTTGCAAATTTTTTTTGAAATTTCTTATTTTTTAGACTACTTTTAAATTTGAGAAATTGTGAAAAATTTTGCGACATGAAACCATATGTGGTAAAGGTACAGAAGATGTACGTCTCTTGTACTTTTGCTTTCATAATTGCAAAGGGGAAAAACGTTTTTCTTCTTTAATGAATACAATTATTATGGGAAGCGAATAGTTTTAACTTATTTAATGTTAATTGGCATAATATTTGATAGAATCAATGATAATTTAATGAAATATTTCATAGCCTCTTTTTTCTTCAGTTAAACATATCCAGTCCTTAATTTAAAGCATTATTTCAGGAAAGCAGCTTTGAAAATTTCATATTGAAAGAAAAAAGAAGAGGTATTTGAAGATTTAAAGAAAGAGAGTCTATGTTTGAATTTTCAGAGTATTAACATTCCAGCGACTACTAAATTCTTAAAAGTAAGGGAATATCACGATTAATGAAATATTATTGGTATATAATTTAATTTCCTAAACATCTTGAAAATGAAGATTTAATTATTGAAAGTGAAAAAAATATTATAATATTTTTAGATTCTTTGAAAATGTGCTAAAATTAAAAAAAATCCTAATTTTTCAATTATACGAAATTAAAGTCATCTTTGATTTAAAGCTTGATTAATTAAAAAGATTTGTATCGTGACCAATCAGGTAAAAGTGTTACGACTGGTACTCATTTACCGCAATATTCTTCCAGTTTCATCTGTGTTTACGAATTTCACACATAGATGGCGCCACCAAAATTGCTAATAAGTACTGCTATTCCTTTACTCCATTACATTTTATATACTTTATTTCTGCGGTTAAAGTATTTCTGTCTTCAAGCCGAAATTTCTTGAGCTGTTATTTAAGTAAAAAATATCCTGTTTAATCTCACTCCCCAACACATTGTTATTCCAAATTACATAAATGTAACAAACGACATCTTTCTCTGATCTTTTACGTGGAACGTTATAGAAAATCCATGAAATAAATATTTTAGCTGTGCAGAACATATAAAATGTTATACATGATGAAAAGATTTAATCACTGTGACATCACCACCTTACTGCAGTTATTACCATGGAATGAGAATTGCTCTGGAAAATATACATCACCTTTGCACATTTCGGGGTTCCTCCATATGATTTTTTCCAAAAGAAGTGTCTAATTTCATTCTCGTCACGCATTCGTCTGTACTAAAATAAATTATAAATTAATACATTAAAATAAGTAGTTGTTTCACAGTAACAAAACCCGACTAATACAAAACAGAAGCACTAATCCAGAATTTGTCATTGTACTTGCTATAACTTAAACATAAACTGTTGTGAAAAAGAAATTAGTCTCACTTTTATATTAAATTCTATAATATTTTCTATCAAAAATACTCAATAATGTTTTTTTGAAAGAATTGTTTTTAATCCAATGGCGGGCACTTGCCTATTTAGCACTAGCCATTTCTAAGGCCAGAAGTAGTGGCCTTAGGGAATCACTATATAGTGCTGTGCACTAGGAGGAAAGAGGCACCCAGACATGACTGGCTCGAATGGTCGCCCTACACAGTTAAACGCTCCAACCCTTAGAGCTGATCCAAGGAGTTGTAAACACCATCTTCAACTCAGGAGGACAATTTTTGCTTCACAAAGTCTGGGTAATTGCACACAAACAAGGGAGAGACAAGACAGTACTATATAGTTTCTGCCGAACCTGAAGCTACCACCGAATACACGATGCTTCTAGTTACTGTGAAAACTGTTCATACTGTTAATTTTAGCCCAGAAGTCGAGTCTGTCTAGATATTGACTTAGCCAGAACGCCGGAATTCCTCCCAGTTGATCTCTGGGGGGGGGGCAAGGTCACTACATAGCGAGCAACTTAATAGCGGTCCCCGTTGCCTCCTATGACGGAACTCAGAGTTACAACCATACTTTCTCTGGGATTCGAGCATGGGCCCTTCGGTTAGTAGGCCTCCCTAACCAGTATATCGTCTGGGCGGCTTATTGAAAAAAAAATCACACTCAAAGTAATGGTTTGTAATTTTTCAATCACGTCATTAATTACATATTCACAAATAATTTAGAAACTAATACTAAATTTTAAAATGTCTAATGATGAAGTAAATTTAATGATTAAAAGTTCACAAAATTATTTCTTAACCTGGGACTTTATAGGGGCATAAAAATGCTTGTAATTCCAAAATTACAAATAATGAAATATAGATGGCGCCACCATAATCGGAAATGTTCTTACTGGTTTTATTTCGTTCCTCGTATTATTTTTACGAATTCTTTTCAACAAATTTATTTGTGTTATTATTAAAGTCATACTAGTTAGATCACTTATTACAAAAAATATTTACAGTTCCACTAATTTACATAAAATTTATAATTAAAAAAAATCTTTAGGAAATTTAAAAGCTATGTTCATGCAATTACGAAAATCTTGTTTGTGTTCAGCGCGGTGACTTTGCGATCACCGTATTACAAGTGGCTCATGAAATCATTTTGGTTATCACCATATTATCATTTTTGCGATCACCGTATTAAAAAGTGACTCATGAATGGATGCATTGGCAGTGCAGGAAGTGTTTTATGTTTTAAGATTCAACAAAGTGGTGCCAACTCGATCTATTCAGAGGCTCAGATTAGGCTCATATTAAAAGCTCGATTTGCAATGTAATTCTGAGTGTAAAAGGACTCACAATATGACAAATGAAAATGAGAGAATTAAACAGTAATAATTACACTGAGTTTGCTCCCGTATATTATCTTCATTTGTTTTATGTAACATTTCTTCACCATCTTTACTGGTTTACTGGTTTAAATTACAATCTGGGTTTCAGATCGCTCTTCTCCGAAGTAAATTATATTCTAATATTGTGCAACAATGTTACTGTAGAAGAAGCACCATTTGCATTTCTAGCTAGAAATTCATAGACTTTTTAAATAACATTAGTGCTAGTTTTAACCTTGTTAAGATTCTAGCTAAATTAACTTTACTATGATGGTTAGATCTTTTCTTGAGTTGTGAGTGATTATTCACTGAGTTCAAACTGTATCGATGACAAGGTGGAGGATGGGCGAAAAGACCCTTTTATTCAACTCAAGAAGTAATTTACAGACAGCACTATTGATGCTGAAATATGCAGCCAGTACTTTTGGGTGCAAATCAAAGCAGAGACACAAAATAAAACCAAGTTAAAAAATCAGTAGAAGCTGCACAGATTTAGTTAACGCGAGTTGGCTCTTAGCCTTACCACTGACGTACATAAAGTACACGAAACGGCAATTAAAATACACGGCCGTAAAATAGCAAACTTAATTCGGTGAAACAACGTGGCCGAGCTGCAGAACACGCTCTGTCTGAAGCAACTCAGACACCAGCTTAAATAGTATCTTTCTATCCTACTTTGAAATATCAATCTGGCAGGAAATAGAAATGAAGGAAGATAGGAAAGCTAAGTAACTGAACAAGACTGGTTAGTTTAAAACTAAAATAACATTCCTCACAACCTAAATTAAAATTTCAAAATGATTGGTTCCTTTCCCAAGCACGAGTACAAGTATATTCACCTTTTTGTTTTTTACGCTTTGCTCTATTTAAGTCTTATTTTATTTTAAACTAGTTAGATGAAAAAATTTAATATTTAATTGATATTGTTGCGTGCGTACAGGTTTGTAATTGATTGAATGCACACAGGTCCGATGCTAAGTTAGTAAAATTTATTTTATCAAAATAAGCACTTCAAAGTTCTGGAATTTTCCGCAGAAATTACTCGTTGAAGTGTTCACAGTATTTCCCAGTACAATCAGTAGTTACATTCCAAACTAATAACAAGGGTAAACGCAATGCAATACAAAGTGTATCTAAAGAAAAAGCTAATAGGTATCTCAGTGTACGCGGAACTAACAACTCGCAACTGTAATTGTAACTAAGCACCTGAGATAAGAGGCTCTCTCTCCGGCTTTATATAGTTTTCAACCAGCCGTCGAGGTATTTCTAACACTTTCTGCTTCTCGAAATTACTGGAAAGCAATACGAGGGTGGAATTACGGTTACAGCTAATATAGTGGTCAATTGCATTTATTCAATTTCAATACATATTACGGTGATACAGGGACCGGACAAAAATGTAGTCAAATAGTCGTCAAATCTGGTGACTTTTGGTCATTTGTTGTCAAATTTAGTGACAAAAGAAATCGCCAAAACCGTTGTCAGCTTGACGACGTCTCGCCAAATTACCGACATACGCATTTGCTCAATGTTAAATGCACCTGCTCGTACTTGCCCCTGTGTTGTTACTTTTCCGGCATAGCTTCTCTTTAGATTTTTCATATTACAAAAGAAGTACAACAATTCTACTAAAATTAGCTATCTAAATTCAAATTTCGTAATAATATATTTCTGTATCAGCTAATCTGAAGAAAATAGTACCATCGTTTTAATACGCCATTATTTTAAGTAATTTTATAATTATTTGCAAGTACTCACTTTACTTTTTAACTATGTTTCCAATTTCAGGTTCATGAGAGCGTTATTACAAGTAGCGCACCAATGCAAGGCACTTTAGAATGCTAATTACTAGTTGGAAGTAGGTGCAGATTTATGAACCGGATATTCGGTAGGATCAACAAACATATAATAAAAAAGCAAGAATTTATGCGTGAACTAAATAACGAAGCACATGCCAAAAAATTTTGTTTTTGATGAGGATTACAACTCATCCAATAAAAATGAATTTATAAGCTTTGCAAACTGTCTTCAGTAGTATTAGATTATGTGCGTTTTTCTGGGTAATGTGTAATGCAAAATACGTAAGCCAAATTATTTCGAAAAATACACAATTCAAACAAATAAAATATACTTAATACTTTTAGCTGATTTTTGTAGAAGTGAATTTTCAGGTACTGCGCTCAGAGCAAGATGAGTAATTAATACAGAAATTGACTTACATATTTATATTTATCAAAGGAAGAAAATCTGTTGGAGAAGAAAGTTATTTTACATTGTCTACAAAGAAGGAATAAAATAACTTTCGTAAAAAAAAAGTCAACTTAAAAATAAGAAAGAAAGACGAACTTTCGAGCAGCATTTTAAATACATGTATCATTCTGACAATTCTGAATATTCTTGAAAGTTTATGAAAGTTTTCTGAAGTTTAAATTATGAATATAGAGGAGGAAACGAATACAGTCGTTTAATGTATATTTCAATAAGTATTATTATATCTGCATTAAATTTGATATTAATATCTCCGATTCTATTTTGAAACAACAAACTCTGTTTGACAGAATTGTCTCAAACTCTGTTTTGTTGTCTCTGAAAAGTATAATAGAAAAAACTTCTAGAAGTTTCTTCTGTTAGAGTTTCTGAGTTTCTTTGCATTTTTATGTAACAACAGTTTTAGAAGCTGTTGAGCCATTAGGTTATTTTGAAGCAGGAGAAATGAAAAATGAGTAATGCCCTCACCGGAACTCGAATCTGGATCTCTCGAATACGCGCCGAGTGTGCTACCGTTACACCACGAAGACATGCAGAAAGGAGGGAGAAAATACCTTATATGCTTCCTCTTTTTAAAGGGCGACTGGTGATTAGGAGACCCAATCGCCAAATCTTAATGGTGAAGAATTATCATCCACCATCTTTTTAAGTTCTTAAGTTCGGGCGTCACTGCAGCGTCATTAATGTTTTTTTTTTTTTTTTTTTTTTTTTTTTTTTTTTTTTTTTTTAAAGCTGGAAGACGTGAAAGATGAGCAATGCCTTCGGCGTGACTCGAACCTGAACTTCTCGAATACACGCCGAGTGTGCTAACCGTTACATCACGAAGGCATGCTGGAAGGAAAGAAAAAATACCTTATAAAGCATTATCGCAAACCAATAGGATAATCTTCAGTTTTTAATCATGTTTCTTAATTTAAATCTTTTACTTTTTATTTTAATCTAAGATAATATTATTCTAAGACTAATCACTTAAAATTTATAATATTTAAAATAAAATAAAATCCAGTACATACTTATATAGAACAGATGGGTTGGTTTGTAAGCTTTGAAATAAATACGATCGATTTCTAAAACTTCAGAAATGACTTGCTATGCTTCTGCTTGAACATCGATATATCGATATAATACACCGAAGAGCCATTTCATTATGACCATATAAAGCATATTAGTTCTTTGAATTATAATCTTGTCCAGACATATTCAAAGAGATTTTGAAGATGAGCAGATTCACTGTAGGGTTTATATTTATTTTAACTAACATTTATTTTAAGTTTAAACTATCTTTCCTGTCAATCCTTACTTTCCCCTGGAACTGCCAATGCCAGAATATGTAAATTTGAGTAGAACGCGCAAGCATTCAAATTTTCAGCGGAAGTAGTATGATTTAAATAGAAGGAAACAAGTTCGGTGAGAGAGAGTTATTCTTACTTCGCGAGCGCGGAGGTAGAAATCGAGAATTAAAGAACCCCGCGTTGCGGCCTATGTGCTTGGCGGGAAGTAGTTGCAATTGTTCCAGTGAGCTTCAAGTCTGCTGAATTAGCTGCGGCTTTTGTAAAACGCGGTGAGTTAGTTATTTTGAGAGCCTCGTAGTTAGAATATTGTCTTTACTTTCTTTTCAGGTTTTTATTTTTATTTGACTGCCTAGTTGGCAAAGTTTGTAAGCGTCAAGAGGACGCAATTGTAAATTAGTACGTTGAATAAAAAGGGACTTAAACCGTTTACAAGACTCTGTGGTTTATACAAGCTTTCACAGTCACCTCTTGGTTGCGTGCTAGTTAGAGGCGCGCAACGTTATATTGGCGCCCGAACACTTATCGAACTGAAATGGCCGAAAACTGGATGGAAGCCGCTGGACAACACCAAGAAATGACAACGCAGTTAGAAGGATTTGGATATCTGGTCCAGACTTTGAGAGCATCAATCAAGCCAAACGTCTATTTCGACGGAAAAAATTCGGTGTCCGTATTTTTAGAAGGTATAGAAAACCACTTTCAGCTCTATCCTGTGCCTGAAAGACAAAAAGTTGCTATTGCCACATCAGCACTAAGAGGACAGGCCGCGCTATGGTGGAAAAATATAGGCAAATTTCTTCTAGGTGAATTTGGAAGCCCGACGTATACATTTGAAAATTTCAAAAAATCGTTAGTAAAGGCCTTCCCCATAGTGAAAGATCGCGCACGGCTGGAAGCCGAACTATATAGTTTCTATCAACGGGATACAGCAGAATTGACGGACTTTATTTTACGAAAAATCAAGCTAACGGATATGCTGTATGGCAAGAAACCCGATGAGGAGATCATTGAAATAATATTACCAAGATTGTTACCCGCTGTCCAAGACTACTTTGAAATTAGAAACCCAAGAACATTGCAGGAACTCTTCGAATTGGCGGTGAAGTTTCAAAATCGCAGAATCGCGGAAGGAGCGAGAGGGGAAACATATTCTCAACATACCCGAAGGAAGGAGGAAACCAGAAATGGAAATCGCTCATATGGGGGAAAGAAATATCAAGCTAACGCATCGAAACTCGAAGGTCAAGGCCCAAAAAGAAAATTTGAAAATAAGCATCCGCGTACCCAGAAGACACAGATTGAAAGGAAAGCTTTAAACGACTAGAGGGGCCTGTGAAAGGGAGGGTCCAGACCCCGGAAGTTTTAGAAAAACCCTCAAATAGACATCTAAATACAGTCATCGTAAAAAACTCACAGCTACCAATTATACAAGTCCTGGTTGGCGATGTACCAGTAGAAGCCCTCATCGATACAGGAGCAGAAGGAAATTTCATGAGTGAAAAGTTCTTCAAAAAGAATTTTTATAGGATACGACTCTTTAAAACCAGAAATACGGAAATTATAGCGGCGCAAGGAAAAACATGTCACTGCATCGGGAAAGTATCATTAAACATACAGGTAAAAGAGGAAAATCTCAAAGTATTAATTTTTGTGGTGAAACACCTGCAACACTCTCTTATTTTAGGTATGGACTTTTTAAGGGCCGCGAGGGCCAAATTAAATTTTCAAGATAGTTCCGTGGTGCTGGAGATGGACCAGAGGGTGGTGGAACCTGCAGAGACACCTGAATTGGACCTTAGCCATTTGAATGACCAGGAAAGTAAAGCAATACAGCAAGTGGTGAGTAATTTTTCTCATTTGTTTTCAGAAAAACCGGGAAACTGTCAGATCGTGACTCACAAGATTCAATTAAATGCCGAAAAACCTTGTAGGACTAAACCTTACCGCTATGACAAACAAAAAGACGTAATCATCGAAGAACATATTCAGGAGATGTTAAAGAATAAAATAATAACGCCCATAAATAGTGAATACGCGAGTCCAGTCGTATTATGTAGGAAAAAGAACGAGTTTCCTCCTTCGGATAAAAGGGCTTGGAGGTTTGCTATCGATTATAGAAAACTAAATAGCATAACTAAATTCCCAGTTTACCCTTTGCCGGTTATAGACGAGATCATTAGACAGATCAAATCGACGAGATATATGTCTACTTTGGACTTAACGTCTGGCTACTATCAAATAGCTATGAGACCCGAAGATATACATAAAACCGCGTTTATAACAAAATCGGGCACTTATGCATTTTTACGCATGCCTTTTGGGTTGTGTGGGGCCCCATCAACATTCCAGAGAGCTATGGACATTGTTCTAAAGCCTGTCCTAGGAAAATCAACTTTAATTTATCTAGATGATATAATTATAACGAGTAGTACGTTGGAACAACATATTAGGGACCTCGAACAAGTTTTTAAATTATTAAAAGAGGCCGGTCTTACAATTAACGCCTCAAAATGCAAGTTCGCATCTAAAGAACTTAAATATCTCGGTTATAAAATTTCACAAAAGGGTATAGAAACGCAAGATTCAAAAATAAAAGCTATTAAGAATTTCCCACCGCCCAACACCGCCAAGAAACTTTCGTCTTTCCTTGGACTATGTTCTTACTATCGATCTTTCATAAAAGATTTCGCTAATATTGTTGAACCACTCTTAGTAATCAAAAGAAAAAAGAGTAAATTTACGTGGACAGCGGAAGCGAACACAGCTTTTGAAAGATTAAAAGAAGCGCTTATTAATGCCCCTGTTTTAAAATTCCCTGAGGGGGGAGGAAAACCTGGAAATTGCGGCAGATGCATCAGACTATGCGGTGGGTGCGGTTCTTATGCAAAATAACCATCCGCTGGCATTTTTTAGTAAAACATTGAATCAAACACAAAGGAATTATACAGCTACAGAAAGAGAAACATTAGCCGTATTAATGGCTGTACACAAATTTCGAGTTTATTTCGGCAAATCGCCAGTAACAGTCTTTTCGGATCATGCGGCTGTTGGTAGACTTTACTCGGGAAAAAACCTAACGCCCAGGTTAATAAGATGGGCTTTAAAACTCCAAGAATATAATATCACAATAAAATATAAACCGGGTAAGGAAAACAATGTAGCTGACGCACTTTCTCGTATAAAACTGGACGATGAAGGTAATGAACTTAAATGCGCTGTGTTGACTTCAAAAATTTTAGATTCTAGAGATACGGTTATTACTGAACTGAAAGCTGATCCTGAATTTGGAAATATCTATGCTTATTTGAAAGACCCCGAAGGCTTTGAGCATACAGATATCGATGCGATAAGAAATAGAGCAAAAAACTATGAAATAATAGATAATTTATTATTCTATACGAAAACAACGAACGAAAATCTTGAGTATAAGCCAGTCATCCCAGCCTCACTTCGATTAAGCATTTTGAAGGAGTTGCACGAAAAAAAAACAGCGGTCCACCTCGGGGTCAGAAAGACTTTAAAAAGGGTACGCGAGGCGGTATATTTCCCGCAATTATACAAAATAGTAACGGCGTATGTCAGGTCCTGCAATCAATGTCAGTTAATAAATGATATTAATTACAGCTCGGCCGGGTACTTAAATAGCATTAGCGCTACATTTCCGAATGAAATTTTAGGCATAGATCTCCTTGGTCCCTTCCCCCAGAGCGAGTTAAATAAAAATCGTTTTCTTTTAGTAATAGTAGATCATTTTTCAAAATGGATAGAAATTGTTCCACTTAAACGCGCGTCAGCCAAAACAGTCGCAGATGCATTCTTACACAGATACATTTTAAAATACGGTGCACCGATAAAAGTCATTAGCGATAACGGAAAACAATTCATTAGTCAAATATTTGAAAACATATGCAATGGACTTGATATACGCCATATCAAAATGGTTCCGTATAGACCACAGGCTAACATAGCAGAAAGAGTTAATAAAAACATTGTAAAAATAATTCGCAGTTACGTTAGCACACATCACAAGCGCTGGGATGGCTACATAAATGAATTAGCTTATGCTTTAAGAACGGCACATCATGATACTACGGGAAAAACTCCAGCAGAATTATTTTTAGGCAGAAAGTTAATTACGCCTTTAGATAAATTATTCTTTGTGCAACAAAGAGAGCAGGAATTTAGACAAAAGGACGTGCAAAAACTAATTGATCAGGCGCTTAAAACCTCGGATACGGCAAGAAATAGACAAAAGTTATATTACGATAGAAAACGCCGTGAAGCAGATTTTAAAGTTGGGGATAAAGTATTGAAACGGAAATTTTCTTTATCAAGTGCCCCAGACAATTTTATGGCAAAACTAGCTCCAAAGTTTGAAGGCCCCTATGTAATTCAGGAAATCAAAGGAGTAGACTTATATCTTAAAAACGAGAGAGGGGAAATCTGTAAAGCAAGTCCCGACCAGGTGAAAAAATACTATAATCCCAATGATTTTGAAATCCTTAAAAGTTTCTTGCAGGACTCAAGTCTAAACGAAATAGAAGGGCCAGAGACTGCAACAACTATTCCACCACCCAAGAAACGGAGAACTGAAGAGAGACCTAGCACTTCTACAACCCGGACGTCGGTATCAAAAAGAAAAAATGAGTTTCAAACTCCAGCGTTTAAGAAAAACAAAAATACAGATGAACCGGGTAAAGAAACCGTGGTAAAGACGAAAACACCACCTACAAAAGATGGCAGGAGAAATTACACATCAAGGAGAACGCGCACACGGCCACAGAGTCAGGTGCCAGCAAGGCCGCCGTTCCGGAAACTGAAACGCCAACAGAAGGCACAGAAGTACGAGGAACAGAAGAAATTCAAGGACTCCAGACCGGAGGACGTCAAGACCAGCCGTCCCAGGCAGAAACGCAAAGGACAACAACCAGACGATTACTCCGTCAAGAGGTCAGCATGTAGAGGACGCAAAAGAAAGATCAACGGGGACGACACGCGGAGATCAACAAGGAGAAGATTGACATCCATGACACCTCTAACTTGGGATCAATTTTGTCAAAAACGGATGACGGAGTTTCAAGCATCGAAAACTCAAAGATAAGTTAAAACCTTCTATAAATTTTTTTTTCTCTTTTGTTCCGAAATGTTATGCATAAGTACGAAGTTCTATGTTTTGACGAAAGTCAATATGTCTCGGTTGAGACTTAGTTTTGTTTTACTTTATTTAGCTAAGGAAAAAGTATTATTTTCTTTAAGTGTAAAAGCTAAAAACAAGCATTTTCTGTTGGTCGAAAGACTAATTCTGTTATGTTAAAGCCAAAATTTGGCCGGAGATAAAAATAACTTCGTATTCTTGTATGTACTAATAAGAATTTTAGTTCCAGTGCCGCCAGCTTGGCGAAGAATGAGTAAAGTAAAAATTTATTTTCTCTTATTCATTTTTATGGTAAATTGTAAAAAGCATATGTATTAAACTTTTGTAAATGTATGTAAATACTTGCATGTTATGTAAAAGTAGAATTTAGTCTAGAAGCATAAAATTGTAGATGCTAAAAGTGAATGCTTAAAAGCAATGAAGTCAAAAATTAAGTATTAAACTGTAAAGTCATGCTTAAGAGCGAAAGCCTGCATGTTTAAAGATGAATGAGGGGGAAGCTAGAATGAATGTGTTTTGTAGGGTTCTCCACCTACATTTGAATTTTTAAGACTGTTAAAGTAGCTCATTGAGTTGTAGAATGTCGAGTAAGGTGTGTCTATTTGGTTGTTGAATTCTAACAAATCATGGTGGTTAGGGGAAGTGTTGTAAGACTAAAACACGAATATTCCCGTTTGACACCACACACGGTGGAGAGCCAGGGTAAAGTTAAATTAATGCTTGAAAAATTGAATGAATGTGAAGTAAGAAATAACTAAGAAAAACGAAACGTTAAAAACAAAAATTTATTGTATCAAGAAAGTGTAAATTATAATGTATGTAGAAAGATACTGATACTTATTCCTTCCAGATGCTGGAAGGAAAGACCAAGATTGATTGATGAAGTCCAGGAAAAGTTACTGTAAGAAGAAAGCTTTGTAACGACTAACAGAATTTTAATTGTTACATAAGATTTTTTTTGTGTAAACGAGGCTTTCGACAGTTAGTTCAGAATTAGATAAACTTACAATAGGTCGTTTGTAGGACCTGCTTCCAAGTTTTCCAAATTCTGGCAGCGGCAAATGTAGGGTTTATATTTATTTTAACTAACATTTATTTTAAGTTTAAACTATCTTTCCTGTCAATCCTTACTTTCCCCTGGAACTGCCAATGCCAGAATATGTAAATTTGAGTAGAACGCGCAAGCATTCAAATTATCAGCGGAAGTAGTATGATTTAAATAGAAGGAAACAAGTTCGGTGAGAGAGAGTTATTCTTACTTCGCGAGCGCGGAGGTAGAAATCGAGAATTAAAGAACCCCGCGTTGCGGCCTATGTGCTTGGCGGGAAGTAGTTGCAATTGTTCCAGTGAGCTTCAAGTCTGCTGAATTAGCTGCGGCTTTTGTAAAACGCGGTGAGTTAGTTATTTTAGAGAGCCTCGTAGTTAGAATATTGTCTTTACTTTCTTTTCAGGTTTTTATTTTTATTTGACTGCCTAGTTGGCAAAGTTTGTAAGCGTCAAGAGGACGCAATTGTAAATTAGTACGTTGAATAAAAAGGGACTTAAACCGTTTACAAGACTCTGTGGTTTATACAAGCTTTCACAGTCACCTCTTGGTTGCGTGCTAGTTAGAGGCGCGCAACGTTATATCACTAAAATGTTATATTTTTATAGGACTAATTTAGGATTCTTACACTTGAATGGAAAAACTGTTGTATACGTATAGTTAGTATTGTAGTCAACCTTTCGGCTCCTACAAGAACACTTCAGTAAATAAAGCGATAATAAGTGACTCAATAACGTGATTAAACGAAGGTGTTACCGCTTTCTTCCCGCATTCTGTAATTGTCAGTCGAAAATCCTTCAGAATATGGCAGTTAGACAAGAACTTCGAGGGAGCATTCCAGTTTATTCCAAAACATTCTCACTGCAGTTTAGATCTAGATAGCTGAGAAACTACGAGTGTATTAAAGCCATTGGAATGTTCTTATAATCACTCAGTCTGTGGTAGTTGCAAGCGATGAGCGGGCATTATCATGTTGAAAGGAGGAATCCTTGTGGAATAAGGAGGTGCTGATGAATGGGAGGTGCTGACAATGAATCAGTTACGAGTATTATGTTAATATATTATGATCTCTGACCGAGATGATCTCGGTATGATCTCGGTAGGACGAGTATTATGTTAATATATTATGATCCTGAGATATTATCTCGGTCAGAGATCATCAAAATATAGTTCGAATTTTGATTCTTCTGATCAAATGACACATTTCTAATCCTCTACAATCGGTTAATATGATATTTTGAAAGCTCTTTTTTTGCCATAAGCAGTGGGAATCGATGTAGCCATCGGTTGTTGATTGCAGATTTTGCAAAGCTTCGGATAAGAGATTATCAGCTGCAATTGTTTTGTTTAACTCTGCATGTCTACCCAGTTTTTGAGAACTTATTTCTCAAAGTTTGGTAGACCTAACGAGGCTTAATACTCTAACGGGATTTCCAGTGTTCTGGACTTTTCAGTGAACACTGCGTGTTGAGCAATACAGATGGAGGAGCTACCGTGGAACAGTTATGATATTGCAGCAACACAAAAGCGCCCTGTCAAGATAATGCAATACCACCTGAATCAGCAGCGCAGGAGGTAAGCCTTTCTTTAATTCTTAACAGTAGTGACCAGCTCCGAGGTTAGAGTCCGTGTCACGAAGTTATGTATGTAATCGTTCACTGTTAGTTCAAGAATGTAATTCTTTAATAAGCACATCACTTCCTGGCCGATGACTGATCGCTTCTGCTAAGAGTAAAAGAAGAGCTTACCTTCTGTTTTGCATTAACTTGACTGAAAAGCGGCTTCTCTATCTCACTATTAGAATTGTTAGAGGGATGGCCTCTATCTGCATCATTTAATACACAGCGTTTATGAAAGTTCAAAGCACTTAAAGTCCGTTAGAGTCTTAATCTGTCTCAGGTTTAGTTCATTTTGAGAAATGAATTCTCAAAAATTCAACAAATATGCAAAATCAAACGAAAATGAAATGATTCACACAATTTTCTGATGAAGCATAATTCAAAGCACAAAAAATAACAAATTTTAAAACTTTATATCCCCCAAAAAATAATTATCTTTCACAGCGAGAATTCACCAGACAAGAAAATCAAAAGATCAGACTTTTGACATTCTGGAGAGGTAGGAGATTAAGAACACTACTTAATACGCTGCACAAATGCAAAACGGTATCATCTAAGGGAGCCCAGTGACAACCTAAGTTCTCAATGGGTTGATAAACCCTGCCAAAATGGAGTAATGAAACTAAAACTAAAGGAAGTGATGAAATTCTGTGCACAAACTTATGCATGTAGCTAGTATCCTTGGTTAACCTTTTCTCAGTGTCCAGTATCTTGTTGCTAATTGATAAACCTTCGTGAAGCAATTAGTATTTTGTAACTAAGTTCTATAACACTTGTAATTTGTACCTTGTACATTATATTTAATATCATAATATTGCTTAGTGTAAGGTAATGTTGATGCATGTTATTCGTAAGCAACGTAAAAAAAGTTAATGTTTGTATAGTCGGCATGGTGGTGCTACATGGTAACTTTGCTACATGGTGGTACCAACAATATTGGTAAGACTAAATACACACGAGAGGTGATAGTAGGGAATGAGATTTTCGTGCTCATCCCCCGAGATGTTCTCCATCTAAATTAAGAAGGAGCTTTCCTTTTCTCATTGGTGTAATTAAGTCGCTTCCTGTGGTACGTAATGAGGGAGTTTAGCCGTGTCTGAAGAATGCGCTTAGTTTCAAGTATCCGGCGGTTTAGGACAACGAGTAACCATATGGAATTTTAATTATAAAGGATCAGTTTCAATTAAATTCCTTATCAAAATGCTTTGATTGCAAATTAAGAGTTTCTTATATACTTGTTTAATCATGAAGCTGACGTATGCATAAATCTATATATGTAGTTTTTATCAAACTTATATGGAATGACTACATTATTAAATATATGTAACTTTAAAATTTTCCTTTCCCTACTTTAAAAAAAAAAAAAAAAAAAAAAAAAAAAAAAAAAAAAAAAAAAACGGAATTTGCAATTAAAATAAACAAGCTTTATGAGAAGACCATTGACATTGAAAGGTATTCTAGCTCAAAAATAAGGTCAAATCACTTGGGCCGTTTTAATGGTAAGTTATCTTAACGTTTAGCTGATAAAAATTCTTATCAGTAAATTAAGAAGTCCTGAGTTCCATTCATATTAATGGCAAAAACCCATAAACTATTAAAGATAGACAATTTTAACAACAAACAGAATTTTCTTTAAAAGGATATAAATTTAAATAAAAAAACATGCTGTTGATTCCAAAAATATATATTCTGGGGAAAAAATTCTAAAAACTTTATAAAATCATTAGAATTTTTGAGGCAGGTACATGAAAAATGTGCACTTCACTCACCGGGAGTCAAGCCTTAGACCGTCGAGTATGCTTTCAATTACAGGAACACTGCAATTACACCAGTAAGGCATCCGGAAAGAAGAGAGAAAATGCAGTATTTACTCTCCCTTTTAAAGGGCGACTGGGGATTAGGGCGCCAAGTCGCCAAATTGTGGTGGTGACGAATTATCGGCCACCACTTTTTTAGTTCTGAAGCCACTTGTAGAGTCATTAGTTTGTTTTGAAGCAGGAGACGTGAAAAATGTGCAGTGCCCTCGCCTGGACTTGAGCCCTGGACCTCTCGAATACTCAAATATGTTTTCAATTACACCTCAAAGGCATGCAGAAAGGAGAGAGAAAATACCTTTATAAAAAATGCCTCTTTATATTCAGTTACGGACAGAGGCCATTATGTATTTTTATGATTTGATGATTAACCAACTAACCATTATAGTTTTATATGCTTCATAAAAAATATAATTTTAATTGGTTGTTTTTGCTAGACTTTGTTAAATTTATTAAAGAAGATTGCTAGAATTTGTTAAAGAAGATACTAATTTTGTTACCAGCTTTTCTACAAATACGAAACCATTACGTTATTTTATACATCAATGACAAGCATATAGAAATATTTCAGCTTTAACCTTTGACAAATATACATTTATTAAAAATAGTATGTTAGCAAAATAAATACATTTATTAAAGAATGTAAATATTTTTATTTAGGGCAACAAGCTAAGAAAGTAAATATATTAATTAAACATAGTAAGTTAAGAGAGTAAATATTATTCTGTGCATACGAGTTCGACTGAATGCATACAGAGCAGATCATTTAATAAATTTAATTTATTAAATTTATTTTACCAAAGGAATCCTTCACAGTTCTGGAAGTTTACACAAAAATAGTCGTACAGCTCTTCAGAGTACTAATAGGTAGAATTAGTAGTTACACTTCAAATTTCTAAGAACGTTAAACACAACGCAATGCGAAGCGCATCTAAAAAGGAGAAGCTCTCACAGATATCTCTATGCTGCGAATTCAGCTCTGAACTAACAAATAAGAAACTTATACTCTCACCGGTCAGTTTTTCCTCAGCCACCGAGAAATCCCTAGTACTTCTCGAAATTACTGGAAGGGATATGAGAGCCGGATACAGTTACATAGAGCATCAATTACAGTTATTCAGTTAGAATACCACTTACAGGTATACAGTGATTGAACCAAATGTTGTCAAATGATTGCCAAGTTTGGCGACTTTTGTAGATTTATCGCCAAATTTGGTGACAAAAATTAGTCGAAAAAAAATTATTGCCAGCTTGGCGATATATCGCCGATTGAGAGAGATAGTCATTTACTCAGATAGACATATCCCTATGTTCTTACTTTTTCGGCAAAGCATCGCCTTTTGAGATTTTGATGTTACATTATACAAAACAAAATACACTACAATTTTACATATAATTTCACTAAAATTATTTACCTATGTACAAACTTCGTAACAATATATTTATTAAAGTTAAATAAATATATTTTTAGAGATAGTAAGCTAAGAAATTAAAAATATTTATTAAAGATTGTAAGTTAAGAAAGTAGATAGATTTATTAAAGATAGTAAGTTAAGAAAATAAATCTATCTATTAAAGACAGTAAGAAAATTCTTACATGTCAGCATTTATGATTTAACAGCATATTTAACTTATTATATAGATAAATGTACTCATGACAATATGTCTTTCAGCAACCATCAACTAGTTTAAGAGATTATTTAAAAAATGCTATATTTTTCCTGCTTTCCATGATTTTATTATATGCCAGGACAACCATATAGCTGTCAGTTCACCATTTTAAACTCTCATTAAACAAATACCCAACCAAACGAAACTGAGAGATGACTTAACAATATGCATGGATGTACAGCAAAAGGTGTCAGTGAAAGTTGGAAAAAGCGTTTGTTAAACGTGACAGTGAAGAAGAGTGGTTACCATAACTGAATGAAGCATTAAGGGCTCATGCGGTTTCCTACTTCAGTAAATCATTCACTGGGTTCTTAAAACACGTATGACCTAATTGTGTGCAGTTATCTCGTAAGGGAGAAGACAGGAGAAATGTATTATTCCAGAACGTACTGTGAATACTAAGCTTTCGTATAAACTTCATGATATTTGACGTTAAACCCATTTACAGAATTAGCATAGCGCTCTTTTTATTTTATTATTAAAAATATGTTAGCATTGTAAACAATATCTGAATTTGTCGTTTTTGTTACATAAAAGCTAATCTCATCCTTTGTTTCAAATTCGCTTCTTACTCTGTCTGTATACTGAGTATTTTAAAAGAGATATGTAAACTTTCAGAGCATGTAACAGTTCTACCACTAGACAATATAAGGTGTGTTCTATAATAAGTTAAGTTATTAATGTAAATAAAAATAATATACCGCGAAGGATGCACCGACGGAAACAGAAAAACAAATTTAAGCATAAAAGTTTCATTCTGTTATACTGATTTTAATTATCAGTGCTGAAATTTCGAGTGTCGTTTTATATTTACATGGAATAATTTTTTCCCTTATTACCTATTACTCTATGCTGTAACTTAATGTTAAATGTTACCATTTCAAAAACTTTGTATCTATATTTGTGTGCAAACTAGATTATTTCTATGCAAATCTGAACACTAAATTTTAAGGATGCTTCAAAATACTTCTTCAAAGAACTATATATATTTTTGAAATTAATAATAGTTGGAGTAGTTTAATCTTTAAATGCGTGTAGTTGCCATTTGGCAACATACTCATATTTAGTCATGTAAATCAAATCAAAACATAAATTTTACCTTACTGTATAGTGCAACTAATTAGAAACATACTGTTTACGTATTATAGTTTTCAATGTTTCAGTGTGGTGGCACCACTAACGGTGTAACGCTCATTATTGTGAGTTGATATGTAGGGTGTGGCCATTATTTGTGTTTACAAATTTTTGATTTTGTGTTTGTTGTTATTTTGATGTATTCAAAGTTTTAAAATTGTTTGAACAAGTTTATAAGGTATGTATTATTACACAAAATTGTTACTACACATTTGCCTATCAAATTTTCTTTGTTTGTTAGTTAATTTATAAAAGTTAATAATATGTTTTTCAAAAATTGGAATAAAACCTTAGTTTAGATTCCTTTTAGTATTTTCCCTATTTTATTTGATATCAATTATAATTTAGACTTTAAAAAATTTGACTTTAAAAATTAATATTGAAAATTCATGTATTTAAGAGTTAATAGCAGTCATAATATAAATTAATGCCAAACTATTCCTTGGAATCCTTATCATTATATTTCATTTGACAAGACCGTCGCAAAATATACATTAAACAAATCTAAGCAAAGACAACATTTTATTCAAGACTATTCGTGAAGAAAAATCGGTAAGTATGCAATATATAATAGACTGGATAAAAACGCTAAATGAAATGTGTGAAGGGTATGAGGCTATAAACATCTACAGTGTAGATAAAACTTGATTATTTTATCGATTTTTGCCTAATAAAACTCTATGTTTCAAAGGAGAAAAGCGCTCTGGTGATAAAAGCTCTAAGGAATGTCTCATTATGCTGGCTTTGTTGTAATAAGGAAGGAGAGTTTGAGCAACCATTTGTAATTGCATAAGGTTTAATTAATTTACATAAAAGTTACTTTATATCTTGAATTTTTACTGTCTCATCTCCCTTTCCGCTTTCTCGCCAGAATCCAAATTAGATCGTATGTATTTTAGTGAGAGTTCGAGATTGTAAACTCGGAGCCTGTTCTGCCGTTTGAAGGACACGTTACTAGGTCTACTATTCTAGATAAAAATTTCTATCTTTGGAATTGCTTCTTGACGATGGTTCAAAATTCAAGCAGGTCAATTCAGAGATTAAATTGATCGCGATTAAATTGATCTGTGTAGCCTGGCTACTAGCTATTTAGATGTAGTTCTACATTTTAATTTCTGCTTGGTGTTTCTCGCCATAAGTGCTGGCGGATTTTATATACACTAAGCGTATCTTCTGTTCATATTATTCAGTCTAAATTAAAAGGATTTTGTTCATCCTTCGAAAGTTTCTGTACTTATTTTCGTAGAAAAAACGATAAATTGCTTAGTCTTTTACAAAGTTAAGTCACATTTTAGAATAGTAAAAGAAATAAAACCTCATAACTTAAAAGGCCGAAACACCAAAAAGCTTCAAGCAAAGAAATTCAAAAGCTTTATCGGTCCATTGGCGTTATAATAAAAAGTCATTGATGGCGCGAAGCATAATGTCAGAATGGTTGACTGGTCTTGAAATAATGTCTAGAAGAAATAGGTAGATTCTGCTATTTTTTAACAATTCGTCAGCCCGCCCATCAAACGTAAAAGTATAATCAGTGAAATTAGTAGTTTTCCAGCTAATGCAACATCGGTATTACTACAGCCTGTCGACAAGGTATGAGTAGAAGCTTCAAGGTTACGAAAAACCTATTTCGAAGAGGTGTACTTAGACAAATTGCTTTCAGAAGCACTTGTAGAGACATTAGGTATTTTTTGGAAGCAGGCAAGATGAAAAATTAGCAACCGCCTTTGGTGGAATCGAATCACGAATCTCTGGAATACCGGCACAGCGTGCAGAACCACTACACCACGAAGGCACGTTAGGAAGGTGGGAGAAATCTTATATATAAGCGGCTTAAGTGTTTGTCGCCGATAGTTTATTCGTTGCTTGCGTAACTGTGAATTGTTTTATTTCCCGTGCAGTGTAGCGAGTGACGAATATTATAAGAAAGCTAAGCAGGAAAAATAAAAAATACAAGAGCACGTGCATTAAACATTTAATCAATAAATTTAACATCTATATATAATAGAATTCGGAAATTTGCAACCGGCAATTATGAAAAAACAAATAAAATGAAATAAATAAATATCTTTATTATATACGGCTTAAGTGTCTGTTTGTCGCCGATAGTTTATGCGTTGCTTGCGGTGTAAGGATAAGTTTTACTAACGTTTATTTTATTTTAAAACTGTACTATCTTTTCTTATTTTCTACTTCCGGCCAGAATTAAATGCTTTAACTTGTTTATGCAAATTGTCTTGCTAACGCCCAAGTATTTAAGTTGCGGCTTTTTGCCAAGAGTTAGGAAGAGAGAAGGAGTTTTTAGGAAGCAAGCCGCTTGCCACTGCAGTTTTACGAGTTTTCACTCGGTTGCTGGTTGCCTTTAAGGCCAGAGGTTTAGCCCTCTTGATATTTGAGAACGTATTGTAGTTTCAGCAGCTCGGCGTACTACATACGTACCCTTTTAAATAAAGGCCAGTCTTAGTGCTAGGCATTTGCATACTAATTCAAAGTTAGCTTTAAGTTAGAGTTTTAGTTTCTAGTTTTATATTCTTACGTTCAGACCACAAGTGGTTGGTGTCTGTGAAGTTCGGAAGTGCCTGTAAAGTATTGAAAATAAAGGGTTTCGTATAAACTTTCCTGCTTGTGTCGTCTGTTATACACAAATCTTGAACATAGCTCGAGTAAGCTGCCTGTTCTTATTCAGGACGCACCATGTTTCCAAAGCAAATCAAGAGAAACACAAGTCCTGATAGCGTAACTGTACTAGCCAATGGGGTGAAGTTTCCACGGCACAGGGTTGCCATTTCAATTGAGACGTAGACAATTTCCTGTAAATTCCTGTAAATTTCCTCGCCGCCTGCTCTGTGTAATTCAGTTTGAATTAGCAGACACCTTTGCACAAATAATTTTAATTACAATTTATAATATCTAGAACAGTCATTTCGTATGACCGCCGGGCTTTCTAGTACCTTATACACTGATTAGTTTGCAAAATGTGTAACTGTATTGAATGCCATTTAATGGATAACAAAAGCTGTTAAATCGGTACCATTGTGTTCAGCACTGTTTTAAGAAAGCAAGCTTTGAAATTTCACTTTTGAGTGTCCTTAGTGAAATTACTACTGATGAAAATGAATTGTTTGAACTTGTTAAAATCAGTGGCAGTGATCAAATGCAAGAATATATAGAATTCTACGAAAACGTGTGTACCAAAGACACTAAAGACTACAGAAAACATTTTATTTTAACTGCCGTTGATGATATGAGCTTTGACAAATTTAGGTTGGAAAGAAGTGAGGAAGACGAAAAAGAGCTAGACGGAAAAGTTGTAATATCCTAGCTAAATTAGAAATCCTTGAGTGTTAGAATATTGAAGAACTGTATAGCAACTTATCGCAGAGTTCTTATAAGCAAATGGCAAGTCCAAGAAAGGGTTAAATTTACCCTTTATTTCAACTTAAAATAGATGAATAGATGGACTTTTCTCGGGATTGCAATAAGCTTCCACTTGGGCTTTAACTCAAGATAGAAAATAAGAAACTAATCTAATACTAACTAAAATAAAACCAGCCAAAGCTGTAGAGAATTAACAAACAGAGTTGGCGCTTATGATTACTGGCGAATACTAGCAAGCACGTAACAATACGGCCGAATAACTGTAATGCTAGACTAACAGCAATAACGTGGCCGGAAGGCAGACACGATCTTATTGATAAGTTTAATATATTTGAACTGAAAATTTTGCCTTGAAAGGTCCACAGAACTGAAAAAATCTTTTCTTCTAAAGGTTCCCCATAAATGAAGGAACTGAAGACTGTGATGTGTTTGAGTTGCTACCTTACCAAAGAAATGTCGAATGAGAAGTGAGTCCTCACGTTTAAAAGATGCTTAAAGATGCTTTGAAGATCTTCGCACTGAAAACGTCTGTAAGTGTTCTGTAAGGTTTCTGTAAGTGTGAAAAATAAATAGATTGATGTTCCATTAAAATTGTAAAATTTCTTTAAACACTTCACTTTAGCGTATGAAATTACAGTGTATGAGAATAATAATATAAGCAAAAAATGATAATGCTAAAATTATGATGGACTTAATTATCTAACAAAATTAAATCAAGCAAAATAAAAAACAAATTCCGTCTCAAAAAGTAAATTTAATATTATATATATATATGTGTGTGTGTGTGTGTGTGTGTGATTGATGTGTGTGCGTGTGCGTATGTCGGTTTTCACACTGGTGAGAGATTCTTACTGCTTTTGCTCTCTTTCTACTGAATATTCTACTCTGAAATTTACGAGCCTTAATTGGCTTTAATTTGTAAATATCAACATTGATGCTATTTTAAGAGAGTTCTATGCTTGATATGCTTCTGAATGCTGCATATGGGATACAGCAACTAAAAGAAAATGCACAGACTGAATGCACTACTGAAGAAAATGCAATGGCGATTTTGGCAGTTCATTGTCCCTGGCTGAATATCCAAAAATGTCAAATAAAGCAGACGCGATCTTAGAAGTTTAAATAAAGACTAACGGTTTCAGTCATTAAAGGGTTCGTCGTGACCGAAGAGCTACAATAGCCGAAATTACCAGCAGCTACAGCAGTGGCGACCCAGACAGTGTATCTCAACACAATATGCAGCGTAGCTTGTTGCGTATGGGCAAACACAGCCGGAGGCCGAAGCATGTTCCTGCACTCGAAGCACGTCATCGCCAGCTGCGTCTGCAATGGGGAAAGAAATATAGGAACTGAACATTAAAAAAATGGAAGAAAGTCCGACGAATCCCGTTTTCTAGTCCGTCACATCATCGGGCGTGTGCTAATGCGCCGATTTCCTAACTAAATCCTGGCTCCCAGATGCAAAGTTGAACGGAGACAAGCCGGTGGCGAGGGTATTACGGTGTGAGCAATGTTTTCATGGGGCACATTGAGACTCATAAAGTGAAACGGACATTTATAGTGATTCAAAGCAAAATCGCAAAGCAAAAACAATAGTCCTTCAGGACAAAGCCTCTTTGGACTAAAACCTGTTCTGATATTATTTTATCACAAATTAACGCCATGAAAAGACTTATACTTTATTTAATAAAAAAGAGGCTTAATTATTCAAGACTTGGCTTGCTTTTATTTCAAGACACAGCTTCGCACGAGGCTTGCAAAAAACATTTCCTCAACTGGCACTTCTTTAGTTTGCGAAGACAGATATCCGGAATTGAAAATGATAAACATTCAAAAGAAGTTTCTTTTAAAGTATTTAATAAGAAAAATCTTGGATAAAATTTCCATTATAAAATAAAAAAACTATAAGTAAAATAAATTGCCAAAAAAATAAATGAAAACAAAATTTAGAGGATGACAAATTCCTTTTTATCTTCATATTATATGTAAAGTAAAAAGTTGCTATACTTAATTATTAGTTCAAAGGGGCTTTGTCTCTGAAGGACTACTGTTTTTATTTTAACGAATTTTTGAGTAACAAACTCAACGATTTAAAAGCGTGCAATGGCAAAAATCTACGGGGCGGAGGAGAGAAAAACCTTTTTATCTCCAACGCGCGGAACTGTGTATCGAAAATTCTAAAGATAGGCTCATTTTAAAATTATTTTGTGACATTGCTATTGAACTGAAATTTATGGTTTAAGTGCAAAGAACGTGATATATAATAAATTAAGTTAACACACAAAACGTTAAAAAAACGCCCCTTTTGGACCTAATTTAAAATCTGAAACCTTTTAGATTTTTTAAACATTTATTTTTATTTTTGAAATTTGAGAATTTTTATCCTTTTTTTCAAATATTTTCGATTGCTATCAAGTAATTTTTTTTTAACTGAGCTTGAATAATTCTTAGTTCTGTAGCACATCCTCTCCTCTTAGGTTAAAATTTTAAACATTTGTAAAGAGGAGAAACACCATCTACTTTTTCAACTTCTCGTGTCATGACTGAAGTGTTAATTTTTCAAATAAAATCAAATAAAATGTCACTAACTAGAGCAAGTTGGGATTTTCTGCATTTTTCAATGTTATCACCTACTAATATTTTATAGTACATCTAGATACGAAGACATTTATCCAGCATAAATTACGTAAACAAAACTAAACGAAACCCGGAAAAAATCTTTCATTCTTCGAATTCGTCAGTCTGTGCAAGGGCAAAACTGTGTCGTTATCTTACCCTCTTTGAGGTACTTCGCCTTAAGGCAAGGCGACGTGACGTAGCCAAGACGTGTCGCATGAAAATGGCTACTTGCGATATTTGTCACGAGCAGCTCCTATTGAAACAAACACAAAAGGTGTTACACTTTCATTTTGTGGTTTTTGCATTGCACACTTCCTGAAAAAAATTAAAGGGATTACTAGTGCTTCCCATTTGATTCTTCGAGTATAAAAGCCGAGTATTCTCAGATACAGCAGCAGTTCGTAGTTTGCCTTGGATAAGTCAAAAATATCTTCCCACAGCTTATTCATTCAACATGTTCAAGGTATGTTGACAAATGAATGTACGTGCATATAGATTTCAGTTAATGCAATAAGAAGCCCTCGTAGGATTGTAAGATGGGGAAAAGCAATTTCTTTCGAAACTAAATTTTTGCTGTTTCTGACTTCATGTATACCATTTATGCATTTTTTATCTTAGTTGGTTAGTCCTTGAGGAAACTTTAAATGTAATTTGACGCACCTTACAAAAAGCCGATGTTTTACACATTGCTACTTCTTTTCATATGTAGTGAAGAAAAAAATAGTTTGTTGGTTCTTTAATCTTGTATCTGTTAAATTGGCTGAAAAGAGAATTCCCATTTTTCCTGGGATGTCTATCATAAGCAAATTTAGTGCTGTCTGAAATCAATAAAAATTTACTAATTTCGATTCCTAGATGATTAATTATTTCTAATAACGCAATAATCTAATAATCTTTTAAAAGAATAAAAGATAATCATCTGTATAAAATTTCGTCTTCTAAGAAGGATTATTTGATTTTCTGTTTAGTTTAATGCAATTTTTCGAAAATAATCGTTTATTTTTCCTAAAGTTATTTTATTTATTTATTTACTTTTGGTTAAATTTAATGACAATAAGTTTAATGTTTTTAAATATTTAATGGGTTTTGCATTTTAATAACGTAAAGCAAATAAGCAGCTGTTATATAACTTCAAATACTAATAACCTTTACTTCAAATACTAATACACTAATATACTTCAAGGCTTTGATTATAATAGATCTTAACTGTAGCTTGATGACTTATAAATTAGCAATCCAATGTCTTCTGCCTAGTATGTAACTCTAACTGAAATACTTACTTAGTTAATTACTATATATTTTGCAGAGTTAGACGTGAAAAAATATGGTGAAAGAAATGTGATAATATACTGAAAATTCAGATTTGAAAGATTTGCATTTCGCTTAACAAATTCAGTATTCTTTTGCGTTTAATGCAAATAATTATCTAGATTTCTTAAAATGTCCGTTTTATACAAATAGTATTACCCCGGCAGATTACTTTTAGTGTTTTTGCTTAGTAACTCTGTACCCCTATCTTTTCAAAATATTGGTATAAAAATGTCTCAATTCGGTAATTAATAGAAATAATAAAATATTGCAATATTAATTTTTCAAATATTAATACTTTTATAGAATAGTTTTTGATTATGTGAGGGACAATTCATTACATAATAAAAATCTGAATAATTAAAAATGAGCTTGCTAATTTCAAATCGTGCATTGTTTCGAGACTGATTAAAACACTGGCAACACAGAGAACGAGTAAAGCGCGAGGTCACATGGAAAAATAATTGAAGCTCTTGTGTTTTATACAGTGCCAAGATTTGCTAAGGCGAGGGGATTATATCTTTATGATAGCGTAACATAATGTAACATAATGACCCAAATGTTTCAGAAGACTCCTCTAAACTCGTTTCTAATGTTAAAATTTAACTGTAATGTATATGTAAGAAGTTATTTAAAAACAATGCTTAAAAATTTTTCATCTTTGTGAGCTCAGGATTCTTAATTCCTTTGTCTATACAAGCTTTCTTCTTTTCTTAAACCAGATTTCAATTTACGTTATTATTTTTAAAGCAATTTTTCTTTTCAGGGACTACTTCTTTTCCTGGGATTTGTTTATTTCGTCGATGGTCAAAATTACTACAGCGTAAGTATATTATAAACATCTAAATATTTTTAGCAACATGTTTTTTTGTCGAAAAAGTCAATAAAAACTCAATTTTAGATAAAAAAAAGGAACATTTCCCAAATTATTTTCATTTTATTCAATTTTAAAATTCGTCAAATTTCATTCAGTTTTAATTGAATTATTGGCATTCATATTATGTAGAAAAGTATAAATTTCAAAGATTTCTCATTTATAAAAGATTTCTCATTTTCAAAGATTTCTTATTTATATTCCCAAAAGATACGTGATTTTTAAATTCAAAAATTAGGTAACTGAACAAATTGAAGTTATCGAAAATTATTATTGATCAAATCAAGTTCGCATTTATTTCTGTGATTAAAAATATGATCTTATAACGCGAATTTAAATTACATAATATGTAATAATGGTAGTAGTATTATTGCGTAGTGATAAAGGCTACTCTGGAAAGAGTGTTAAAGATTTTCATTAATTTTATAAAAGCGTAATAGTTAAAGCGTTATGTTCATAAATTATAATTTTACATTTCTTTAACAAATGAAAAAAATCTATGTAAACGTGTTGTTATCTGAATGTCTTTGTAAGCGATGCACAAATAAAAAGATGGCTTATATTAGAAAATTTGCAGAAGATATGATATTAGTCGCTTGTAGGAAATAGCCACATAAAACTATCGATGGCATTTTATCAGGAGACTGGAACGTAATAATTTTAACCGAAAAAATTCCTTTTAATAAAAACAATATAGTTAGTTGCATTTTCACTCATAGTTGAAGAAATTATTCCTTTAATTATTCCTATTATTTTCTATTACTTAATTTCTGTTATTCAACTAATATTTGAAGAAATTATTCCTTTAATTATTTCTATTATTTATTTTCTGCTATTTAAATCCTATTATTTTATTAATATTTGAAGAATTAATTCCTTTAATTATACCTGTTATTTAATTCTTTTTGTGCACTTTTTTGTGAAACTTGATTCGTGATAGCTATTCTCACTAAATATCAACTCGAAAATCAGGTCAACAACTAAAAACAGTACAAAATCTGTTAATCAGAAACGTGAACAAGAATTTATGATCGCTTTGAGCAGCCTTTGTCAATAAAATTTCAGCAATTTGAGATAAAAGGTTTCTAAAAGGTTTCATCACTTCTCTATAAACACTTATGGTGTCAATTCAAAAAAATAGAAATTTGGTGAAATTATATAGCTTTCAACTATTCTTAATTGAAATTATTTAAATTTCACCTATTCTTAAGTGAAATTATTTAACTTTCAACTAGTCTTAAGTGAAATTATTTAACTTTCAACTGGTCTTAAGTGAAATTATTTAACCTTCAACTAGTCTCAAGTCCTGTAATAAATTAATTGTCGCTTCTCATGCGATTCTTAAAAGACCTTATTAATAAAGATGATAATGTCTTCTTTTCTCATGTATGTGGCCACACTGATAATCTAAGGAATGAAAGGGCTGTGTTGTTGGCAAAACAAGCTATATACCTTCAAGTTAACACCGCAATGGCATTGCCTAAATTATTCTTCAAGAAACAAAGTTTATAAGGCATTTTCTTCCTCCTTTCTGCATGTCTTCGTGGTGTAATGGTAGCACACTCGGCGCGTATTTGAGAGGTCCATGTTGGAGTCCCAGCGAGGGCACTGCTCATTTCTTCACATCTTTCTGCATCAGAATAAATAAATGACTCCATAGTAGTGCCCGAACTAAAAGGTGGTGATTGATGATTCCTCACCACCAGGATTTTGCGATTCCCCTAATCCTCTGTCGCCCTTTATGTATTTTCTCTCTCCTTTCTGCATGTCTTCGTGGTGCAACGGGTAGCACACTCGACACGTATTCGAGAGTTCCAGGTTCCAGTTCCGGCGAGGGGATTACTCATTTTTTCATGCCTCCTGTTTTAATATAACCTAATGACATTATAAGATAGAATAAAACAATTCTCAAGTAGAAAGAATTATACAGAAATCCTTTATCTGTCTCTTTGACTAAATTAGTTTTCCTCTCTATTCCTCGCAGATTCAATAATAAACATTTTTTCCTGTAATTTTGAAATTGCTAAGTTCTAACTAAGCATGGTTATTTCAACTCATACCTGAAGAGATTTGGAGTGCCTGATGCAGAGATACGTTCCATTAGCTCGGGAAAGTACAAAATGTTGAACATCTGTTGTTCTACTGTTCATAGCTTACTGAAGGAACTCATTTTTCTCAATAATATTACGTTTTTCTCCTCTCTCCATGTGTTTGTACAAGTTAAAATGGCATTCCTTTCTTTCTGTCTATTTATTTCTTAGGTTTCATTTGTGAATTTGTAACTTAATTTCATTTTTCAATTATGTTGTTGTATTTATTTTTTACATACATCTATAAGCCTTCTGTCGTACTATATGGTTCGTAAGGTGTTTAACTATTCTTAAAATAAATTTTTAAAATTTAGTCTTAAGTACGGATTGAAATTTTTCGTAACATTGCTGTATTTTGTACATTGTTGTAATCTGTACACTGTTGCGTTTTGTAACATTGCTGTAAATATTACAAAGAGAAAGGCCTTCGAGATAAAAGGCTCCACGATAAAAGCTACAGAAAATGTTAGCAAATAATAAGAAGCCTATGAAATTTCTATTGGATTAAAAATTAGTAATAAATCGTAAAGCCGTTTTAGTGGAACAAAACATGTAGAAGCTTTAAGCAAATTAAGAAGTATTCCCTTTCAAGGGCTCTAGAGAAGTGAGATTGAAAAATTAGCAATTGCCTTCACCGGGAATCGAGCCACTAACATCTGAAATACCGGCTCAGTGTGCTGACCACTACACCACGAAGGCATGCTAGAAAAGCGGGAGAAATACCTTACAAGCTATTATTTATATTAATTCACACTTCTCACATGTATTACCATTTACTTCAATTCCATACTGTTTAGAATGGACAAGATGATCTTGCACAGCCAACTCCTTACCAGTTCAGCTATACTGCTCCCGCTGATGGAGGAGGAAGTACCCACGAGGAAAGTGGAGATGGTTACGGAAGAGTAACGGGATCATATACTGTGCAAGATGAAGATGGCCGTTCTCGAATTGTACAATATGTAGCCGATGAAGGAGGATTCAGAGCTTCCATATCAACCAATGAACCTGGAACCAGCAATCAAAACCCAGCTGATGTAACCATTTCTTCTAGCGCCGATGAAGGTAAGCTTAATTTAAATAGCAAATATGTACCTAAAAATTAATTAGCCAGCAGTTCTTTAACGACAAATTATTCCACTCAAGAGCTCAACTGGTTGAGAAAATTTCTATTCCGTGATAATCGTTTCTCAGTTTAGCTGTGATCATTCTCTTTATTAAGGACTAGCGGAAGTACCTGATTCCAGTTAAATTTAAAGTCATGTATTATTTTGCTCATGACATCATTTGAAAATTCGTATAAAAGCATATTACACGTCATAAGGAATATGATGCGTCCTTTTAATGCATAAAATGTCAAAGAAACAAAATAATATTCAATACATGTATCACAACTGACTACGTAATCATAGAAATCATATGATATACATACCGATATGACATATGGAATTGCCATTCGGGTGAGCAAAAATACAAAATAGACGAATTCATCATTATTTTGAGCAAAATGAATTATTTTGAGCGATATGGAACCCACGTAAAATTTCGATAAGAAAAGTAAACTAATTCTCTTTCATTACATCAGCAACAGTGGCACGCGGCCATTGTTGCTGATATCCCTGTAGCCATAGTTGCTGATATCAGTACTGTACGGAAAAAGTGTTTTTTTTTTTTTTTTTTTCAAAAAAATTTACTTTGACCTTTTCCAGAACCCAGAAAAAATTGTAGAAAGTTTGGTGACGTTAGCTATAGTAGTGACTGAGTTAGATTCGTAGTCAGATTATCAGATTCAAACTACATATTCATTTTCGAAACCTAGTAAATAAAATAATGATCTCACGAGACCAAAGGAAATAACTATGCTTGAAAATTATCTATGAAAAAAGAAGTCCGTAATTAATTTTAAAATATCTTGTGCTTAAAATGTGCGGTTTGTCAAAAGAGCGTGATTTGAAATGAAAGGTCATTTACCACTCTGAATACACATCAGAAACGGAAACAGGTTTTTCTCGTCGCGGAGTATGGCTATCACAAATGTTTTATAAATATCTATTGTTGCTTCGGAAGAAATCCGCTCAAAAAATATGGGCTTGGCTGCAATGCTTTAAAAAGGTTTCGCTGAACTATAACAATTAATAATTCAAAAAATCAGAGTTAAAATGGGTTTGTCGTTGCATAAAAGAGATACTTAAATATATACTGTCTGATGATGCCGAGAAGAGAAAGATACATTTAGCAATTTTCTGTATTTCTAACTAGACTTAACTTCTGTTGGCCGGTCGATCAAATGTGGGCATTTGTGAAAATCTTTCCTGTGTAAATGTAACACTTTCTCAATTTTTAAAGCAAATAATACAAATTATAATTCCTCAGTTGTGCAGTTTTCCTTATCATCTAGCGATATGTATTTAAAAAGAAAAACAAGAAAATAAATGCTAACGCTGAAGGAAATTTTTGAGATTGCGAAACAAATGTACTTTGGGATAGTGATAAAGTCTGTTACAAAGTCTGTTAAATAGTAACTTATACTAACTAATACTTTGATTTTCGTAGATAATATTTTACAGTGACCCTCGATTATCTCAGAATTAATTGTTTAATCAGTTATCTTAAAAAAGTTAAATAATAAATTTATTTTCTAGCGCTAATGTTCAAGGTCAAGCAAACTGGTCATGCACATTGAACCATCCTGATAATTAGTGCATTATTTATAATAACATTTTGTTTTAGCGCTTCGTTAAGCCAGACCATAGCTGTGCTTCCTCTGGGCGTGTATGAAATGTTTGAAAATTATTTCTCGTTATCCAAGCAAAGAATTTAATTTAGAAAGCAGTATATTCATCTGCTTAGTAGGAAAGCTAAGTTTAATGATGAAAGTCTGAAAAATTTCTAACAGAAATTATTTCACTGAAATAAAATGATTTAGCGTTTTTATAAGTTTAATAATTATTATAAAAATTTAATTGAACATTCTCTCTTGCAATAGGTTTCGATTATTGAAGAAAATTTATTTAAAGCTTTATTTTTATACGCATATGTTCTGAAAAACATAAGCTGTACTCAGATGTGCCGCTACGCGGTATACTGATGCTGCTAATTCATGTCTAAGTCCATTCTTTCAATACACCTTTATTTTCCTATATTTAAATTAGGTTACCAGGCATTGGCAGCTCCAGCACCAGCTGTCATTCCTACAGCTCCTGTTGCACCCGTTGCCATCGCTCCTATTAGAGTACCACAGCAGCTACCAAGAGGTGAATTTCAAGTTGCAAGGCCAATCAGACAACCCATTATAATTCCTGCTCAGCCAGCTGCAATTCCAATCCAACCAGCTGCGGTATCATTCCAGCCAATTCGAATACAGCCAGCTGCAGTCCCAGTGCAGCCAGTTCGAATTCAGCCAGCTGCAGTTCCAATTCAACCAGTTCAAGTTCAACCAGAGTACGTTCCTGTCCAACCAGCTGCAGTTCCAGTTCAGCCAACTTATATACGTGTTCAGCCAGCTGCTGTTCCGATTGAAACGAGGAGATTCGTTGATCAACCTGTTGCAATTCCAGTTAGTTCGGGAAGGCTTATCAATCAACCAGTAGTAATTCCTATCGAGGGACCAAGAATTCTGACGCAACCAGCTGTTATTCCCATTGGAGGAACGAGGATCCTTTCTCAACCTACTGTTTTCCCTGTAGGAGGAAATAATATACGTTTCATTAGGCCTTATGGTGACATCCTAATAAAGTAATTTCTAGTTCATAACTTTCTGATTTAGGATAAAGGGGATTTATGAAGGCATAATTTCTGAATTTGCTTTTTAGTATGAAACAGCTTGGTGTTGGAAAACAAATTTAGCAAGTATCAGAAAAGTCTTTTTTTTAATTTTTAAATTTTAAAGTTAAATATATTGAGTTTTTTTATATTGCATTTTTTCGCATCTTTAATTAATTTCTCGAAGTGAAGTAAAAACGCACGAGGAGTTTTATATTCAAGCTTGTGATTAATCACTACTTTGTTCAAAGAATTCAACATTATTTTTTAATAACTTTAAAACAATAATGTGCAGTCGAAATAATTAATATATCTTCTAGTCAATATGTTACATATACTTCCTGGAAAATATTCGCCTTTTAAATTTTAAATGCAAACCTTTCCATGAGTTGAGGAGAGATAGAACAAAAGCTATAAGGATGAAAAATATATAAAGCAATGTGACAAAATTAAGTGATAGACTCTAAATAAAATGAGAATGAGATAACATCTCATGTGAACTGTAATTTTTATAATAATATACAATTACTAAATAAAATAGGATTTGAATCGTTATGAATAATGCGAGTGTTGAACTTTTGTTGTTTCTAATATATGTTTTATAATTGAGAAAAAAATATTTTTTCTTTTAGCCGCAATAATTTATTAATTATATATTGTTACAGAAGTTAACAGTAAGCAATCAGTAATTATAAATCATTATGGAAGTTGCAGTGAATATATGTTATTTGATCTCATTTTATTTAGAGTCTGAAACTTAATTTTACCCCATTGCTTTTCTTGTCTTTTCTTTTTGGATACTTTTAAGTTAGCAGTATTTAAACATTTGTTCAAGTACTTGAACTGATGTTAACTCGTAGAAATCTTTTAGGTGGCTCTTTTTAAGTTTTTCCTGTTTTAAAACTGGGCATTTTAACTTGCATATAACACTTAGGCATAAAATTTTTAAAACGGTTATGTATATTTCGTAATGAGAAATATACATAACCGTTTTAAAAACCTTTTTTCAATTGAGTCTGTGCTCTTGTTTTGTTCTCTCATCACATGGCGAATTTATTATAGGTATGCACGGATCACTTACACTGGAAATTAATTTACTTTCATTTTATTTTTGAAAATTTGAGTGATTACAGAAAGCATTCTTGAATTATAAAGACTTAAAACTCGTACTACTTATTATTTGAAAGCGTTTCAGATCACTAAGTTCATAGTAAAGATTTCAGATTACTAACATCATAAATTAAATATTCCTTTAAAACTTAATGAAGAATTAAATAGGATTTCTCCACACGGCTATCTACAATCATTATCTTAATACACTCTTCACATAAACGCAAAAAGCTAAAATGTTTCATCTTAATGAATTTAAGAAGCTATTTAAAGTGTCAAAATTTTGCTTTATTATGATATGTATATACTTGTATATGTATGTAAACAGTTTTATATCATCTTGAATTTTTTATGCTCAACACAGGGAAGCTGGGCAATAGGTACGCCATTTCTGATAAATGCTTATTGCTCAGAGCTTATTGTTTATTATGTATCATAAACAATGGGTAACGAATTGTCTTTTAAACTTGGAATCTTTTGTGTTATTTTGTTTCTAATGTCATATGCTATATTTTAATGTACAGTGTATATTTGGTCTGTTTATATATCATCTGTCATGTGACTTGTATATTTACTATTGTATATTATTTAGAGGTGGTTTGTGTAATTTGCTGAATCAAAATAAAAGTTCGTGGAAGCTTTTAAAATTTTTTTTTGTCTTTCTTAATAATTGGAAATTTGAAATGTGAAGATAATGAAATCTCCTAAAAGAAAGCAAGCAAAGCGAGGTTTCACAAGTAAACGATTTCCTATGATAAATGTATTACAAGCAATGTATAACTTTTCAGTGCAGAATATTGTATATATGAAAACAGCATTTTAATATACACTACACAGCATGAAGCAACTAATTGAAATGTTGGCTTTTCTACATCAAAACGTAATCATATTCTCAATTAACATACAGAAATATTAGGCTGTGTTAGTATAAGACTATACTTCGCCCGTGCCGAATATTAGTCTACAGATTTTAGTACACAAATCGAGGTTTTTATTTACATCATTATTACCCTCATCTAATAGTCAAATTACTTCTGTACCGTTTACGCATAACGAAGATCTTTGAAAGCTGTTTACAGTCAAAAGCAAGAATCTTCTAATATGAAAAAAATTATTTAAAATAATCTGAAAGCTTTCAGATTTTACATTACGTCCAAAGGAGTGTTTTTTAACGTTTTGTGTGTTGCCCTTATTTATTAAATATCATGCGTTTCGTACTTAACCCACATAAAATTCAATTCAACAGCAGTTTTACAAAATATTTAAAACCAGCATATATTTAGAATTTCCAATAGACAGTCTAGCAAAAAAAATTTTTTGGGGGTTCTCAGAGAAGGATGATGAGCTGACCTTGCTCTCACAAGAGCGTCCCAGACATTCTGTATACGGTTAAGGGGTGAAGAACTGGTTGTCCAATCCTTGCTGTGAACCGCCGCACTTTGCAGGTAAACTTCAACCAGCTGCACCTTATATAGACGAGCGTATGGTCTATTAACAAAAACCCGAGACAAACTACGCTTCTGAAGAGTTTAATATAGAGCTCTACAATCTCCTCTCTGTAACTCAGAGCAGTCATGGAGTCTTTGTCAAACACATGTAGGGGTGTGCGGCTATTCAGACATAATGCCTACCCAAACTATTACACTTCCACCACCGTTATGATCCTTTTCTTTCAAGAGGGAAGAATGGTATCGTGCTCCAGGCTCTCTGCAGACACATTCACGCCAAGAATCAGTGCCTAGGTTGAATCTTGACTCACCTGTAGAAAGTATAGTGTCTGGTTCAAGTATAGTGTACTTAAGTCTAGCTCAAACAGCTGGTCTTATGGCATACAACCCTGTCTCATGAAGCCTTCGAGTAACTGAAGAATGTAAAACTTGAGTTCTACTGACAGTATACAGCTCAAGTGAGAACTGTGAAAGCTCTATCAATTCTGCGTCGCCACGCCGAAAGTGCTAATGAACAATCCTCCTTCATCACTACGGATCTTGGTTGATCTTGTCCAAGTTTTTTCGGAATGGATCCAGTATCTTCAAACTGTTTCCACAAATTCCAAATGTCACTGGGCGTTACATTAAGCGTTGTAGCTATCCGAGCTTATGATGGGTCTACAATAAACGGACAGTTCTTCATGTCATTTCATGACCCATGCGTTAGTGGCTACTCAGTTTTTCTGAGATCTTACAAAATTTACGCAACCCTTATTGCAAGACACACAGCGAATGTCTTGATGGAGTACGACAGCACAAATCTTCGAAAACCCATCTTATGCCTCTCTCCACAATCACAGCTTCGCAGACACTCACGTGTAAGCTTACTATTGTGTTATTTTAATGTTATGTTTCTATTAAGTTATTTTAATAAGTATACAAGCACGTATTTACTTATTAAAATAACACTAAGAAATACCTTTCGAAGTATAAATGTTTCCTTTATGATTTTATTGGGAAAATATCAGCTTAACTTACAAGTGGGAATTTATATACAATTTTGTAACTTCAACTTTCAGAAATAAGAGATGAGGAACTTATGTCAATTTACATTATGTTACAATTCTCGATGCTTCCTCTCTTTTCTAATGATGTTCTCCGTGAAAGTTTTTAGGAAATTCTGTACTTTTAGGAATAGCCAAATAAATAAATTAGCAACTTTCATGCGAGAAACGCAGCTTTATCTGATCACTCGATAAATCCCGATACAAAATTCAAGTAATGAAAACACAATATTCCATTTCAAACTTCCACCTAACTAGTCTAGGCTTAACAGAAAATAAATAACGATGATCTTCATCTTTTCTACAGTATGTTTTCGACAAGCAGAGAAACTTTACACGTGATATCTGATATGCTTTAATATATCGGAATTCTTGTTTAGATGATGGTTGCCAGAGGCATTTGGCCAAATTTAAATGCATATAAGGCGATTCCGAAGATATAATGTTTGTGGATCACGCCGCTGTGCCTGGGGTCGAATTTTGAACTTTTCTGACAATAGTACCTTTAAGGAATGGAATATTTAAAATCTGTTGTCCCAAAAATCTTCTTGAAAGGTTCCCATTGTAAGAAAAGAAGTTCAAAATATTCAGATTCCACCAGCTGAAATATTTTCGTTAAATTTGAGAAGGAGTTTATGCAGATAGCCCTTAAAGGTTTTGTGTAAAATTAAATAATTCTATCCAGTTCTAAAAATATGTGGAATGATTCAATCAAAATGTTAAACATTTCATTAACTGACTAATTATATTTCCGGCACATAAAAATAATAATTTAACTTATGAAGTTTGAAAATATTGCTCTTTCCTTCGAATTTTTCATATGTGTTAAAACGAGATGACATTTCACTTCAGCTTATTTACAACCTAATTTGTGATTTATTAAAAAACATTAAGAGCTTGTTTTGAGTTAATTGTTGAAAGCGTTATCAATTATAAGTCTTAAGAATGCGATTTTCTTAGAAATATAGTACAGGGTTACTACAAATGATTTCACCACCGTTATGATCAGATTTCAAATTCATCAGATTTCAAAACGCTGTATTTCATTAAGTATTTCAAGTAAAAAATTACAAAATAAAAGCTTGAAATTTTAGTCATAACACAACAATTATTCGATATTTTCTGCTCTTCTTACGTGACATATGCCTGCCATGTAAAACGTGGACAGACTCCAAATCTGTCCACATATTTTGAAGCATTTCTCCTCTGATTGTCAACTAAATAGAATGATGCGGTCCTGGAGCTCCTCTAATTTTCCTAGACATTTTCTTGCCTTTAAAATATTACAAGGGGAAAGGTCCGGAAACTTTGATGACCGTCTAAGTCAGGATCATATGCCTACCGATCCCTCACTATGATAGTGAATTCGAGCCTCATCTTGCTGGAATATGAAATTCTCAGCATCATCTTACATTTGAAGAAAAAACCACAACTTCAATATATCAAGGTATGGCATATCCGTCACTTCTTTCGTTACGTGAATATCAAGAAAACGTGCAGTTCAGGACTTGGAAATTATAGGAACCCCAAACTTCGATTAATCATTCGTAATTACCTCATAATTATTTGGAAGATTATTTTAGTATACCATTAAAGTAGCGAAAATACTTCAAAATCAGAGAGATGCAATTAAATTACCATAATTTAAAATTCATAAAAATGATTGTTTAATAGCAAAATATGCAATAATCAAAATTCCTATGTTTACTTTTTTGCAAAGCCTACGATACCTGCGTAGTCTATGAATAACCTGCAATGTTATTCATAGACTATAATGTTATAGATTTCTAGATGTCGAGATTTTAAGATTTTAAATTTTCATTCTTGCGGTACGGGAGATAATCTTTGGTATACAATGTGTTTATCTTCTACTAATGTAGATCACATTTCTCACCAGCAAAGCTTCAAATTCCTCTAACATATCTGCAATGAGATTTTTTTCTGCATTGAGCACAGGAATTGACATTATTATACACTTCGTCCTAAAAGTTTATAGACCAAGTAAATTACATGTCTAAGAAAAATAGAAATGTGTAAAATTACGTAATTAAAATACGTTTATTGACGTATTTTAATTATTTAAATAATCTAATTAATTTAATTATTTATTATCTGCATTGAGATTTCTTGCGGTACGGTAGATAATCTTTGGTATTCAATGTATTTATCTTCTACCAATGTAGGTCACATTTCTCACCAGCAAAGCTTCAAATTCCTCTAACGTATCTGCATTGAGATTATTTTTTTTCCACAGAACACCGGAATTGATATTATCATACACTTTGTCCTAAACGTTTTTACATGTCTAAGAAAAATAGAAATGTGTAAAATTACGTAATTAAAATACGTTTATTTAAAACAAATATACATTGCATCTGAGGGAAAATTTAACAAAATTATCAGTTTGTCTTTTAGGGAAAATAAAAATAGAAAACATATGTGTCCCAAACGTTTGTAGATAAGTGTACTTTTATGCAAATTTGTTAGCAACAATCGAGAAGGGAAATTTCAGTTTTTTTTATAAGAAAATGCCCTCATTCGAACCTCCAATTAAAAAAAAAAAGAAAAAGAATAATTTGAATTCTGTATAAATATGCCTAAAACTACGCAACTTCCTGATGCTGAAGTTAATAGGATTCTAAAATTTAAATTTCACGGCAGGTCTGTTAAAAAATGTTTGAAACTTCTGAATCCATCTGTAAGCATGATTTCTCCTATAATGTCTCTTAAGATGACAAAACCACATTCAGGAGGATAGCCGCAGCGATAGGCGAATACAAAGAATGGCTTCGACACAGAAAACGTCGGTTCGCCAAATAAGAGCTTGTGAATTGCAAATATCCAAAAGCACTGTACATAAGCGAATCCAGAAACCTATATGATTCACGTAAAATTGGTTCATTCATTACCACTCTCAAAGCTTCCCAAACGAATGAGATTGCAATGGACCTGTAACAACATACATATGGGGACAAATGGATCTCTGTAATTTTCAGAATAATATTCCGCAGCGTCGGTTTACAAGATCGAGTGGCAACAAGAAAAGGATTTCTGTGTGCTCCACGCAGCGTTAGTTTCGTGCAAAGACCCAATACACAAGAATAACGTAGGTAAGTGGTACCAACAGTTTGTGAAAACTGGATGCTTTCTAAAGGCGAGAATTCTGGTCGACCTTGTGTATCTGGTGCAAGCTTGAAAGATTATCCGAAGCATTTCAACGAAGTCCTCGCAAATCACTTAGCAAAGCGAGCAGGGAATTGGACATGCCAAAGAATATGGTGTGAAAGATGATGCGTAATCGGCTTTGTTTTAAACCGTACAAAAAGGGATTAGTGCAGGCTCTTCTTCCAGCAGATAGTATGAAAAGGCATGACTTTTGTGAAGAGATGCAGTTAAAAATGAAGGACGATGGTTTTATAGAAGGACTCATCTTCTTCGATGGAGTCACGTTTTATGTGATAAAATGAACAAACAGGATGCCCATATCTGGAGGAAGCGAGAAACCACGTACACAGACAGAGCAACAGCGTGACTCTCTAAAAGTGAACACTTTTTTTTTCGGTGTCCCGCGAGAAAGAGCATCACAGATTTTTTTTCCCGAAAAATGAACTGTGACCCGTGATACTCCTTTCCAAGCATGTCGGAAGCCTGGCTGTTACCCCAAGTAAACACCGATTATGATGTATACATTTTGCAACTGGATGGCACTCCTCCCCATTTTCACAAGGTTATACTAGAGCTTCTTAATCGTTTTCTTCATGAACGCTGTATTGGATACGCTGAAACAGCAGACAACAACCTCCTCCCCTAGCCACCCTGTTCGCTGGATTTAACATCAAGCGATTTCTTTCTTTGGGGTTTGTTAAAGACTAAGTTTATCTACCGCAATGGGCATGTCTCTTGAGTAAGTTTATGGCATATTATGGTTTATAAAGCATACTCTGCAGACCGTCAAGGCGGACATTCTACACCGAATATGGGGAAAATTTGATAACCATGTAGATGTGTGTTGTGACCAATGGCACACATACTGAAAGTTCGTGATGAATGCATCAAGAACTTGGACAGTTGCTACTGTTTATGCTGTGAGGTTTGCTCATATAAAGTAATACATTTATTATTAAGTCATTCATTTATAAACCATTCATTTATAACCACACTGTATTATGGACCCATGGACAAATTACTGTTTGGCGAAAACAGTAAGAAGAGCTGAATTCGATCATCCTAGTGTCCACGATTAAGCATGGGGATAGAAAATTTAATTTCTATAGAAAATAATATGGATGTGTATGCATATGTAAATATTCTCATAAAAAACTTAAAAGTATCTTAAAAGAAACTTGGAATATAGCTTCAAGTTTTATCAGGGTAACAAACCTAAACTACGCAGTTCTAAATGTTCGCTTGTACAACTGTTTTGACGTTATCAAAACTATTCTCTATTCTCGACTGAAATCCTATCGAACTTGCATAATGTAAGTTGGAGAAAAGAATAAGGAAACATAATATTTCTTTCAAAATCTCTACTAAAAGCTATTCTTACGAAGGAATTGAACAAAATTTAACATTCTCGAGCGAAAATAATTAGTTGAATCTATGCCAAAGCGCCTGAAAATAATAATTATAGCTAAAGGACATACAACGAAACATAGGATATCCTGTTATTTTCATTATTTTTTACCTATTTGATCACAGAGACCGAATGCTTATTCAAGTTCATTTTTTGAACTTTTTGCATATGTATACTTTACAAAAATATTTTGAATAATTTTTTTCAAAACAGGCAGGTTTTCAAAAAGATAATTTATAACGTATGCAAAAAGTAAAGTTATTTCTCTAATATTTATTAACTGATATTTGCGAATACAATTAGAAAATATAACATTCCGAAAACAAATGTGAGCTACTGTAAATTAAAAAAAAATAAAAAAATTATAAGATATTTCTCCCGTCTTCGTGGTGTAGTGGTCTGCACGCTCGACGCGTATTCGAGAGGTCCGATGTTCGATTCCCGGAGAGGGTATTGCTTATTTTTCACTTCTATTGTTTCCAAAAATACCCAATGTCTCTACTAAAAGGGTGGTGGATAATGATTCTCCATACCCAGGATTTAACGATTGGGTTCCCTAAAACCCCAGTCGCCCTTTAAAATGGGGAGTATATAAGGTATTTCTCCCACCTTCTTAGCATGCCTTCATAGTGTAGTGGTGTGCATGCTGAGGGCGAATTCCAGATGCCCGTCGTTCGATTCTCTGCGAACGCGTTGCTCATTTTCCATGTCTCCTGCTTCCGAAAAATAACTAATGGTCTTTCCAAGCTTTCAGATTTTATATTATGTCTAAAGGAGCGTATTTTGAATTTACACACACATGCACGTTTCGAGAGCATTTCGGTTAACTCCCTTTGGGTTTAAAATATTAAAAATATGCATATTTTTAGAAATTCCAATAGACAGTGTCGCGCTAGAGATAAAAATGTTTTTTCCCGTACATTGTTGCCATTGCTCGCTTTGAAATCGTTAAATTTGTTAATTGAATATTCATTAAGGATTTACAAAATATAAAATAGACAATAAAACGCATTTCAAATTCGTGCTTCCAGGTGCTCATATTCGGGTGGACTACTTTGCTATTTTAAATTTGGTGGCTCTATGTACCGTTGTTTCTTCCACAGTGCCAGAAACATACATACATCCATGTAGATTTTTCATTATTTAATTTTTTTAAATATAATAGTGGGTGATAATATTTGGTGGCAACAATTAGAAAAGTGAAACGGACATTTACAGTGAACTGACTCAAAACGCGGTTTGGAGATGAATAGCCTTTCTGGGTTAACGCTCCTTTGGGCTGAGAAAAAAAAAACTGGAAGTTAAATTTTTTTGCGGTAAAAATAATTTTCAAAATCAAGCTCTAATTATTTTCGAGATTATGCCAAACGATGAACGTGCAGCTGGCAGATAAAGAGAATAAACTTGTTTAATGAGTTTTTAAAAGTGATTTTTTTAAATTAAAACTCCTATCTTCTGAGATACTTATGTCTTCCTCCAGGCGACTTCAGAAACGAAAAATGTTTTCTGCTAGCTTTTAAAGCAGGCATATAAATCACACCTTACTCGGAAGCACTTCCGCTAATGCATCTAACCAGTTCCAAGATGTCGTATGTAAGTCGTTGTATTTCGTTACACGTTTAGAGGATTAACCAAACGTGAGACCAGCAACCCATCTTTACTTCTTTCGCATTGGTGGGATGAATTTTGCACTGTTTATTCTAAGAAAATGTATACATGTCTTTTGGTTGTCAACAAAAAAATCTACTTGATAAATGTGGCTGGTTTAAGACCTACTTCTTTTATCCATGCAACTTGCAGTTTTGTTCATTGGCGAGGAAAAAATCTGTACTCCGCGTGTATTTAGGTCGAATTTTTTAATTTAAATGTTCAAAAATGAAATTTGAGGATTAAATTTAATTTGAAACTTAGCAAGTTGCTCATGATCTGTAACTGTTATCTCGATATTAATGATTAAAATAGTAATTTCTATGCATTTTTATTTATTACATATTTTTGTATGAAATTTCAAAGCATAGGTATTTGCATCTCAGTCTGGAGATTCGCTATATTCTTATTCGCATTCTAAATACCTGAATCTTAGAAATACAATAGACAAACAGTATACATGGTAAAAAGTTACTGTTGAACACTGTTGATTTTTTAAGATTAGTATGTTTTATTAATCATCAACACTAACGAAATTCTATTACTAACTGTTGCAAGAAGTTGTTTTTGTAAGATAATGCTAAACTAATAACTTTCAATATAGGATTATAAAAAAAAAATGTCACGTGTACACCATATGACTTCATTGTACGACCTATGAAATTATTACATATTTTTTGCTGCATTTCATTTAAACTTATTTTCTCGAATTTAATTGGAGATATATTTCTCATTCAATTCATTCGGTTCACACTTCGCCGCAAGGAAAAAACACATAAAAATTCAAAATATCTTTATTAAAAATTGAAAAATATGAAAACAAAATCGATAACAAAATCGATTATGAAACACCAAATACAGACAAAACAATTTAAGAGATAATTTTTACACTTCGAATTAAGAGTTTCTGCGCAAAAACAAG
This sequence comes from Stegodyphus dumicola, assembly GCF_044657685.1. Classification (NCBI taxonomy): domain Eukaryota; kingdom Metazoa; phylum Arthropoda; class Arachnida; order Araneae; family Eresidae; genus Stegodyphus; species Stegodyphus dumicola. Next base: position 211,159,940 of record NC_140773.1, on the reverse strand, counting down.
CAATTCGACCAGCGGGCGAGAAGACAGATTTTTCAGTGCTCAAAACTAAAAGTTCACTTTTGGTCCTACTTTGGCAAAAAATACTGAAGATGCAGGAACTAACTTAATTCATTATTCTGCTAAGTTTCAAATGTAAACAAATATGACTGCTACATTAGATTTAACCGCACTTAAACAACTTTTAAATTGCTGATAATTCTACAACTACTGCATGCAGACAAACTAAAGGAATACAAATCTTAAGCAAAACAAAAGAACAACATAATTCAATCTTTTTTAAAGCAAAAAATACACGATTCTTTAATATATAAGAATAACAAAACTGAGTTCACTGAGTAACGGAGCGGGTATATATATATGTGTGTGTACGGAGTTGGCATGTATACTTTTGGTGCAGCCGATTATAACCAAAAAGAGAAGTGCACAACTAAAATATTCATAGTTAAATTAAATGAACCGTCGCATAGACCTTCATTGTTCAATATTTTGAAATTAAAGACGTAAATACAAAATTCTAGTTCTCATGGCACGAGATTGTTTTGACTCTATAATTTTTCTCTCAATTCAGAAAAATCCTCCGTGCTTTTCAATGCCTAATGCTTTTTCCCTTTATTTTCCTTTGCACTCAAGAGTTTCCGTCCTTCGTTCTTAATCCAATGTTTTCCCCTGCGTAAGAATGTACCTCTTAGATTTCTGCTGACAAGTCACTTAGTATTCATATTCAAATACATACTTTCAAGACCGTTTAAACTTTCGCAAAACGTAGATAATCAAATCTAATGAAATACTAAAATGATAAATGTCAGTGATGAACAGGCATATGTATAAAAAAATGCACTGAAATTGAAATGCTTATTAGATAAATCTGAGACCATCTATCTACTCCTTGTTAATTAAATTGTTTCAAATTAAGGGTCACCAATCTTTACTATTTTTTTACTCTAAAAGTGCTGTTGTAGCACTTGCCAAAGTCTCACGTCAGCTAGTCTCACATCGTTTCGCTTTCCTTCGACATTCGTACCTAATAAAATTTACGTCTCTTATCAAGAGAAAACTGCAGTCTCACTGTTAAATCAAGATAATAGTGTGATTGCACTTTTCTCAATCTGATTTCAATTCAACGATTAAGAACTTTAGGATTTGATTTTAACAATGGAATTCATAAATCTCAGACTTCTACAACTTTCCAATTAAATTCCTTTTCCCTTTTTTTCCTTATAATTGAATTTCTTTAAATATATTATTATTATCATCATCATCACTATTATTCATTACAATAGAACTCTAGTTATCTTTGGATTTCGGCTTTACGAAATTTTTTATAAGCAAGTAATATAAAAAAATTAATGTCAATTCCTACTTGGGTCAACAAAGAAAAATTTTTAAAATACAAAAATATATATATATATATGAAAAAATGTATTAACATCAAGTGAAATCCACAACAAGTTTTAAAAAAATGTATTTGAACTTGAGTGGATGAATAAAAAGTATTTTGTTAACGACTGAAAATTAATTAATTAATAATTAATTAAATAAAAAGAAATTAATGTCAATTCCTACTTACGTCAACAAAGAAAAATTTAAAAACACAAAAAAAAATTAAAAAACACAAGAAGTTTTTTTTTAATTAACTGTATTATTAACAAGTTAACACTACAGTTTTAAAAAATGTATTTGAACTTTAGTGAATGAATAAAAAGTAATTTATTAACGATTGAAAATTTGAATAAGATATAGGGAGAGTGTGAGCTATCAGTAGGAATTTAAAACAAGGCGTGTCTTATAATGAAAATTTCAAGTATCAGTAGATTGAGTTGTATTTTTTAGAAACAAAGTTAAAATAGCTTTGTGGCAACATGAGTGGTTGTGGGTGTTGAATCTTCTCTCAGTGAATTAGTTAAAATAACTCCAATTACTTAACAACCAAATTTATGTATTAAAGCATTAGATTTTGTTTATATAAATGTCCACATAGAATTACTACGTTTTTTTGAGCATTTTCCCCCTAGCTTTCTAGCGCCAGGTTTTGAAAATTCTCTCCTCCTTCATCACGCTCAGAAAACGAGTTTCCCTAAGTTTTAAAATGGATTTATGCATTTAGTGATTGTTTTCGTCTTACTGCCAAAGACAAATCTCCGTAAACTATCTGCAAAAGTGATGCCCAACCTTTTCATTCTAACTGTTCAACTTGATACCAGCCTAATGCGAGAACCGACCCATCACAGCGAAGCAAACACGAACTGACAGTCAGTCTATGGTTTTGCAAAGTAGGCTGCATATTCCCCTTCTCTCATTATTTATGGATCATTTTATGCCTAAGGAGTAGCAGAGACAACACTAAAAACGGACAAGATTCAAGTTAAATGAAGATTCTTCATTAGATGCTGTAATTTTAATATATGCATTCTTATTGCAGTAGTATAAGTACCTTAAAGAAATAATATTGTGGTAGTTACCTGTAGTTTACCCGTAACTACCTTCCATATCCTTTATATTTTTTCTGTAATTTAGTCCATCGGAAATTAAATTATTCCTATAACCTTCTCGAATTTGCGACAAAAAAAAAATTAGTAAAAAAAAATCTGAAAGGTTTCAGATTTTATATTAGGTCCAAAGGAGCTCTTGTTTTTTAACGTTTTGTGTGTTACCTTTATTTATTAAATATCATGTTCTTTGCACTTAAACCATAAAATCCAGTTCAATAGCAATGTCGCAAAATAATTTTAAAATGAGCCTAACTTTAGAATTTCCGATACACAGTTTGACGCTTTGGAGATAAAAAGGTTCCTCCCCCCCTCTCGTAAAGTGCTCCCATTGCTCGCTTTGAAATATTTGAGTTTGTTAATCAAAAATTCGTTAAAGTTTTACAAAATATGGAATCGATCATAAAACAGTAGTGTGAAACGGGGCGTTCAGGGGCAGGAGGCGGAGCGCGGAGCAAGCTCGCAGGCGGATTGCGGATGAGGCGGTGCAAATTCAGAGGCGGTGCAAGCGGAGGCGCAGCAGATAAGTAGGAATGTTTCGGGATTCTTCATTTAACTGATAACATGACGTCACACTTTGATAAGAGATTAGCTTTTATTGATTTTCCGGAGGTTCTTTGTTAATCCATGTTTAGACTTTATAGTTTCCTTTGTATTCCAGCTATTTTACTAAGTATATGATGGTTATTTTCTAGGTACCTTTAACGACAATAATTTTTGAATTTAATGATTAATTCAGAAGGCCTTAATTTTAGATGTAAATTTTTTTAAGACTTCCCTATATACTAAGAATTTTACCTTATTTCCTAAATCTTCTGTTCCTAATACCAGATTTACTTTCCTTAAGCTTAATTACATTACTCATTTTTAGTATTAAATTTATTCTACCCAGAATTCATTTTAATCAATACTTTTAACTTATCTGTTATATTTTACAAGTGTAGTTACTAAAACATACGTTTTTTATGTGTTATTTTATTCAATGTTAGATGCAATTTGCAACTTTTTTTGGCTCTTTTTAAAGTTAGCGATCTTCAACATACTCTGTATTTTAACTTATTTCATTCATTTTGATCATATAGATGACCTTTACTTTATTTTAGGTGTTACTTTTTAGCTTGCTTTATACATTTTAACTTTCATAATATTCAATGTACTCTAGTTTTTAACCAATTTATATTTTCACACTATATACATGAATGTTATTGGCTTGTTTTCATACATTTTAACCTTCATAATTTCCAATATAGTCTTAATTTTAACACAATTCCTGTATTTTCAGATCATATACCTAACTTTTACTTAACTTTAATGTAAATTATTTAATTAAATTAATTTAATTATTAAGATGTAAATTTTAACTTCTTTTCTACTTTTTAATGTTTTTAGTTTCAAACATACTCTAAATTTTTAACTAATTTGCTAGATTTTTACACTATGTACACGACTTTCATTTAATGTTGAACTACTTTCTTACGTTTTAGCAGAATTTATTAGTATCTCTAGAAGAGGAATTCCAAAAATATTTAACGTTTTTGTAAAAAATAATGTAGTATCTGGTTGTATAAGTAAAAGTTAGGTATATGATCTGAAAATACAGGAATTGTGTTAAAATTAACACTATATTGGAAATTATGAAGGTTAAAATGTATGAAAACAATCCAATAACATTCATGTATGTAGTGTGAAAATATAAATTGGTTAAAAACTAGAGTACATTGAATATTATGAAAGTTAAAATGTATAAAACAAGCTAAAAAGTAACATCTAAAATAAAGTAAAGGTCATCTATATGATCAAAATGAATGAAATAAGTTAAAATACAGAGTATGTTGAAGATCGCTAACTTTAAAAAGAGCCAAAAAAAGTTGCAAATTGCATCTAACATTGAATAAAATAACACATGAAAAACGTATGTTTTAGTAATTACACTTGTAATATATAACAGATAAGTTAAAAGTATTGATTAAAATGAATTCTGGGTAGAATAAATTTAATACTAAAAATGAGTAATGTAATTAAGCTTACGGAAAGTAAATCTGGTATTATGAACAGAAGATTTAGGAAATAAGGTAAAATTCTGAGTATATAGGGAAGTCTTAAAAAAAATTTACATCTAAAATTAAGGCCTTCTGAATTAATCATTAAATTCGAAAATAATTGTCGTTAAGGGTACCTAGAAAATAACCATCATATACTTAGTAAAATAGCTGGAATACAAAGGAAACTATAAAGTCTAAACATGGATTAACAAAGAACCTCCTGAAAATCAATAAAAGCTAATCTCTTATCAAAGTGTGACGTCATCTTATCAGTTAAATGAAGAATCCCCGAAACATTCCTACTTATCTGCTGCGCCTCCGCTTGCACCGCCTCTGAATTTGCACCGCCTCATCCGCAATCCGCCTGCGAGCTTGCTCCGCGCTCCGCCTCCTGCCCCTGAACGCCCCGTTTCACACTACTTAAAACAAATTCAAAATTTCAAATTTGGTCTTCCACATGTCCATATTCGTAGAAGGATGACGTTATTCAAAATTCGATGGCTGTATGTACCTTTGTTTTATCACAATGCGAGAAATAGACATATATTTATGCAGATATTTCATTATTTAATTTCTTCTAATATAATGCAGGACTCTAACATTGGGTGGCAACAGTTTGAAAAGTGAAACGGACATTTATAGTGATTCAATGCAAAATTGCAAAACGAAAACAATAGTCCTTCAGGGACAAAGCCCCTTAAATAACAAAAGGGGAAATATGCGAGGTAATATGGTATACTTTCTTTTGTTCATAGTATGAATGATGAAGTTGTTATTGATGATGTTAAATCATCACAAATTGCAGTCATTTATTTTATTTTGCTTATTTATTTTCGCATGGGGAAAAGTTTGTTTACTTTAATTTCTACATCTATGAAGCGTTATGAAATTCTGATAGTCATGTCCAATTAACGCTGAAACCACTCTGTGTAGCTAGTTAAGAACGGCCGGCCATTTGCCACTTAATTCTTTGGGAATGGCTAATGCCCACCATTATTTGGCCGACCCATCACTGAGATCGTTGCTGCTAGGGGCGACCAAACTACATCTGAAAGAAAGCGGAAAGCTTCTTTCAGATGTAGTTTCGTGAAGAACACCTCAGGGGATGGATCCGAGGGACTTCCACTCTTCTTCCCTTACCACCAAATGTTTTGAGAGGCCGGTACGCCGGTGCCCCTTGAAAATTGAAAGAAAGAAATCTGTTAAGTAAGAACTTTAAAAAATAATTTATATCTTAAAAGACCTCAAAGAAAAATTTTAAAAGTATTCCATCTGCTTCATTGATATATTTAATTCATTACAAGAAATCGGTACTTAGATTTTCTTTACATCTTATGGTCAGATCCAATATTTATATTTATATCAATAAAGTAATTAAACAAAAAGGCAGGCAGTACGATACTACAATGAAACTTATAAATGCAGCCTTAATAAGCTTTTAGTGTTATTATAAATAATACTTAAGTATTGCTGAACAGTCCAGGTAAACTGTCTTAAGAAAATCTAAAAAGCAAATCTAACAGATTGGTTTAACAGTTAGGGGATACTGTTCGATACATTAATACCAAATATAGGAATTTAACAAAGGCTTGTCTGCTTTGAGGAAAGGATGAGCGCGATTTAGAAGGGAAAAATGCCGCATTAGAGTTTCCTACTGTTCTTATATTCTGTTTGACTATAGTAAACAATATAATTTTGGAAACGGTTAATATACAAAATATATTACATTAGTGACTACAATTTTTACTTCCTTGTGCTTACTTCCTTAAAGGAAGTAATGCAATCGCAAAAAAATTCGGGTATCATATTTCAACGAAAACGCCCATTTTGACCTCTTGAATCCATTTGAACGATATTTTGCTTGACATCTGTACATACGGACAGAATAAAGAACTTTTTTTGAAAAACGAATTGTAAAATGGATTCAGAAGAGATTTTTCTGACGTTTATATGTACGTACATACGTATCTCGCATAACTCAAAAACGAGTAGCCTCAGAATGATGAAGTTTTGTACATGGGACTACTAAAACATCTAGCCGAGCACCTATTTTTTTGCTTGCAATCGGGTATATAAATATGCATAAATATATATGTATATATACCCACTTTGTTACTCGGTTCGGCGAGCTCAGTTTGTTTTCTTCTTATATGTTGGCAAATTGTGCATTTTTTGTTTTCAAAGGGATTTAATTATGTTGTTCTAATGTTCCTGTTAAGGTGTTTATATCTTTTGTTAATCTGCATGTAATCGTTCTAGAATTATCAACAAGTTAGAAGTTGTTTAAGTGCTACTAAGCCTATCGAAGCCGTCATTTACTAACATTTGAAACTCTTAATAGAACAGTCAGTTTCTGCACCAACTTCTGTACCTTTTTGCCGCTTGGGACCAAAAGTAAAATTTCAATTTTGTGCACCAAAAAATCTGCCTTCTTGCCTGCTGACGGAATTGCTTGTTTTTGCGTAGAAACTCTAATTTTAAGTTTAAAAATTATTTTATTAACGGTTTTAACTGTATTTGTTGTTTTATGTTTTCTGCATTTTACAATTTTTAATGAAGGTGTTTAGAGTTTTTTACCTAGCCGCGAAGTGAGAACTAAATTAATTGAGAAATATATCTCCGATGAAATAAGTTTAGATGAAATGGAGCAAAGAATGTGTATAATTTTATAGGCCGTACAAGAAAGTCATGTTGTACCCACATCAGATTTTTAATTTCAGAATAAGATGATTAGCGGTAAAAAATTATGAGATAGTTCTAAATATACTATAGAAAATGAAATTTAAAGAAAGACTCAGTTAGGAGGCAAACCCATTCAAGCCTTCGGCGGGGCTCCGACATTACATAAAGCAGCCCTCTAACAACCTACGATCAACAGGAGTTTCAATCTACGATCAACATACGATCAACAGCGTGATCCAGGCGATGACACGTTTTAGTTCACCACATTTTTCGTGTCACTGTAAAGCAAACCGTAGACATTGTACAGTGGGAAAAGAATGAAATTCTTGTTTCCAAACTATGGATCTTCCAACCACTAACAATATATACTGCTATGCTCCACAACCATAAGACTACGAACTGTAATACTTGCACACTGAGCGCCAAGCATTACTAGTCATATCAGCTAATCTGCTATTCTCTTCGCTACCGATTGTATCATGTATGATATGCCTCAATTTCCTTCCGTGGGCTCCCTGTATGAGATTTGGTACAGGAGAAAGTACCACTGGTGGCTCATTACATCCTATTTGATATGCAGAAACGAAATTTTGACATTTTAAATGCGCATAAATGGGGTCAGAATGCCGTGAAAAACTTAACGAAATTTCTTGAGTATTAGCCTTGCCGTTAAAAGTATTATTCATTTTTTTTCTACAAATATCAAATGTAAACCAATTTCCGTTAGAAAGTCCTTCACGAAGGCCTCCCTTCCTTTTGGCAGATAACCTTCGAGTACTTTACTTACAATAAAATGAACCATCACGTGCTTTTGGTTTCATCTACTTTCCGAGTTTTATTTAAAAGAAAAAAAAAAAAAAAAAAAAAAAAAAAACCACAAAGATGAAATTTCTCATTAACCTCAATGAGCGCTTTCCTGCAGCTTTCTTCCCAGTAATAACTTATGATAAGTTTAGCAACTACACAGGAAAAAAAAATTATGCACTATCATGCTTTTAAAAATGGATGAATGTTATTATCGATCACACCTTCCTTGTATTACCCAGACGGTATAGTGGTTAGAGGAGCCTACTGCGATAGCGAAGAGCTCGGGTTCGAATCCCGGAGAAACACGGATGCTTGTAAGTATCTGTGCGGCGTGCGGGGCACTCTAAATATGCGGCGATTCAAATGTCCTCTCTAAGAGGTTGTTGGTAGGGAAAGAGTGGTGGGAGACCTTCAGATCCGACACCCGGGGTGCTCTCTTTTAAACGGGGGGGGGGTGGAGGCGGAAGTCGTACTGTCACCTGTATGGTGCTCAAGGCTTTGCCAATGACAAGTGCAGTCTTCCTCTCCTTGCTACGATGAATTTCGCGGGCTTGTTCTGATGTCACTGTCAGGCAAGTGGGATAAGTCAATCTGCTGCCTTTATTTTCTATTTAATAAAACCTCCATTATGTAGTTTTAAATTTTAATTTTATCTGCAATAACCCCTTTTTATTGAAATCAGTTCGATTTATAGGATTGCTTTGCTTAACTTCCACGATTTTTTTTCCTTCGTTTTGCAACAAAACCACAAGATTCACCACCCTGTCAAGGCTGAAAGTCATTCTGGAATACTAACCTTATTCCTGGCATGTAAACCCTCCTAACAAATGGATTAATGCATAAACTTCATTTAAATATTCAGTAACATATATCCTGAAGGAAGTCTATGCATCTCAAATAACTTTCACTTATTTCATGACAGTATAATTTATGCATCATTGAAAGAAACAAAATTAAAGGAAACTGTCTAAGTATTGTGTCTTTTATAAAGCACGTAGTAAAGGTAGATAGATATATTGTCTACGTACTTTTTTTCTCTCTTTGCATCTCAGATATTTCACGTTTGGCCATATTGTGGCTGAATTTCTTTTGAGTCGTAAGGTCAAATTTACTGCCCTCTGCTACATTTTTATTTCTCATTTACGATTACTTTTCCCTTTCTTTTTCCCCAAGATGATGAATGCACCTCTTCCACTTACTCAAGGAATATATATAAAGCTAAGAAGACACGTTACCCCAGTTGTTAAAAGAAACTTATAAGAATTAAGCATTTTACAAGCTGAAAAGTGTACAGTGGATTAGTTCAAAATGCTAAAGGTAAGCCTTTTTCATATATCTATTAGTAACTTGTCACGTGAAATATGATAGTTTTCCTGTCTATTACTTATTAATAATTATTTTTAAATCAGGTGAGTATTTTGGCGAAGTTTAAGTTCATGAAAAGCAATTTCTTATTTAAATCAGTTATAATATCTATCCAATTTTCCCCATTAAAGAAACAGTTTGTAAAAAAATATATAATTTCTTGCAGAATAGTTAGAGATCAATCTGGGATTATTCAGAACAGTCATTATTTTAAAACCTGGAAGTCATGAAACAAATAATAATAATAATAATAATAATAATTTACTGCTATCTGCAATATTTTTAATATCAAGGAAGTTTTACCTGTACTGCCTATTCAAACATAATCCTTGTACCTCGGACCTCGAATTTTAAAAGAAAAGTTATAAAAAATTTGCTTTTTAAAGAAAGAAAGACTTCATGAATTAATGCGTTAAATGTCTATACGTGAAATAATAATAAATACGTAAAATCTCTATATGTGAAATGTCTATAGGTCAAATGTAGACAAGTGATTGCTTTCTTAGATGGCCTACGATTGAAATGCTTTCAATTTATTGTGAAATGTTTACAAACATACATAAGAAATCGCAATTAAGTTGCTGTACAACAATGACTGATTAGAAGGAAATTTTCTTGTGCTGCCTTCTTATACAAAATTGTAACTCTTACATTGCTGATTTTGAACAAAAAATTAAGTTCTGAAATTAAGTGCAATCGCAATCAAGTTGCTGTACACAACGACTTTACAGAAGGAAAATTTTCTTCTGCTCCTTCTTATATACAAAACCGTAAATCTTACGTCGCTGATTTTGAACAAAAATTAAGTTCTGAAATTAAGTGCAATCGCGTTCAAGTTGCAGTACACAACAACTTTATAGAAAGAAAATTTTATTACGCTGCTTCTTATACAAAATCGTAATTTTTACGTCACAGATTTTGAACAAAAATTAAATTCTAAAATTAAGCGTACTTTAATAAAGACAGAATGCGGAATGCACACAAGCAATTTATGATGAGTTTTATCAGATTATTTAAGATTGAGCTCCATATAACAATAGTTCCAATTTATGATCCTAATGAAATTTTTATACACAATCTGAAGAAATCTGAATCAAATTCACTACTTAGGTTCTTGAAAACTACCAATTTTTAGACAAGGATCTCATTAGAATCAAATGCTTTGTAGGCTACACTACCAATCATCAATCTACTTATAAATTTGTTCTTAACTACTTAAAATCAAACATATAAAAATTTAACTTCTTTAGATTAATTAATTATTCCTTTTTTACCTTTTACTTAGTAACGCCACGAGCTTTTAATGCAAGCATTGTAGCCTAAAATTATATTTACGTACAAAACATATTATTTTTTGACTGATATAAACCCTAAAGGAATATCTCATTTGGTTTTGGTTTATTTAATTATGACAAAGCATTCGAGGGCTATCTGCCTAAGGAGAGGGATGCCTTTGTGGAGGACTTTCTAAGAAAAGATCACTAGTATGCACGTTACGCATGGGAAAAACCACGAAAACGCATATGCAGCCAGCCTATTCGGAGTGTTTCGAGTCCCGTACCAAACTACCAGTGTTCAGTGACTTTACCGCTCGGCCGCTGTTGAAGCCAGAAATTTTTCGATTTTATATTCAGTTCGAAATCGATTGAATTATTTTATACTGTAAAACTAATATTTAAGTATTCATTACTTCTGATATTTGAACATTTCGCTCTTTGCTCCAGTGTTCTACAAATTGTAGAGTTTGTCACATTTTTTTAAGAGAGCCTTATTTTTGTCTTCAGTTTACTGTCCACCTCCGTTGTAGTATTTATGTCACATTTTAGCAAACCAGGCATAGGAATTTCATAATTAACATAATGTGTTCAAGCCTATTAATTTTTTGACTAGCTTCATTTTAAGTTAATATACTACTTGGCAAAGAGTTTGATTAAAACTGAGTTCTTTTAAAGGATTTGAGGTTATTGTTTTAAAACCCGCAAATCCGAAAATTCTTGAATAATTGTTGATTGCATTCTAAAACTATGGATCCCCATCGATTTCATTTTCTTGATTTCAATAACATGTTAATTACATTTAAAAGTCTACAAATAAACAACCTAAACTTCTGAATTAATAAAACATGAATATATGAGCTATTTAAAGTATTTTCGTGACTGGAAATATATGTCTTTTATCAACGATTGAGTAAAGACAGGCCGAGTGAAATCTTTTATAGACATGGTGTATATCTGTAATAAAATTCCTCTTTAAAAATGTTTTATAGACCTAGCTGAACTATACTAGGTATTTTACTAGGAATGTTTATCTTGCATAATTTCATCTTATAAAATTGCTTATGTTAAATTAATAGTACACAGTAGAGCTGTCTTGCATTTATAACTTTTACTTATAATGCTTAATGCTCATGTATATTGTTTCAGTTTTGATTAAATGCGGTACATTGTCTAGAATTCTAAACTGCAAAAGCATATCTCGCATGATCTGTATTTCTGTCATAAGAACCTGTGTCAATACCGTTTGAAAACGAAGGAAAGTCGTAATTTGCTTTTATCTGCATTTTCAACTTAATATAGATGCCTTAATTTAGAAAAGAAAACAAAAACAAATCTGTAAAAGAGACTGGTAAAAATTTCAATTTTGTACGTACGTATCTGTTTTATTGAAATTTTGTGCGTTTTAACTTTTTACGAAAATATTTGTTTTTTAGAATAGCTGAAAGCCTACCTTATCTAATTTATTTTTAAGAGGAATTTAAAACTTCATTTATTAAACAGGAACTTTAAAATCAAACTTTCAAGAGATATTTAACCATGAATCTTTTTGAAGTATTCCATGTTAAGCCTTGTGTGATAGATTTAAAGAAAGTCTTATTGTGTGGGAAAACTAATTTGATAGACAAAAAGTGTTTCAGTGTAATAGGCTTAGTTATATTTGTGATATTTAATATATAATGAATATTATTATATTAATAGGTGTTTATCATCGTCATCTTAGTTTTTGTTGCTGACTGTCAAAGAATTGTCATACCACCAGCTGTAAGTATTAACTTAATGTTTTGTTCAAACTTAGCATCGTAAGTGTATAAATTATCTTGTTTCAAAATAAGGATGTTATGCACAGAGAACTTTAACAATACATTTTCCAAAAATAAAACGTATTATGCAAATTAGCATTAATAAATACGAAAATTAAAAAAGATAGAAAATACATTTCTTCTTAAGTATTTTACAACTTTCATATGGCAATAATTAATTAAGTAAGTAAATTTATTTAAAAATTTAAGGACAGCCTCAAGTATGTTGTTGTAGAAATTAGAAGAATTTTTAAAATGCCGAATAATTTTAATATAGTTATAAAAGGCAATGTGTATCGCATATTATGCGAAAACCTATATTTTCCTTCACCTATAAATTATTCTTCAACTCGCTTTCCCATTACTCTGTATTATACTTCTCAAGTTTACTTTAAAATCTGTTAGTGGTCAAGAAAGTTTTATCGCTGAACGCTAGTAAGTTTTCCAGGTTTTGTGTGTAGTTTCCATTCAAAAGGACTGCATGTTTGACTCTTTCTCTATTTTTCTCATGTGCAAATTGATTACGAGACAGTTTCTCTTAAAAGTCATCAATGATGGCTTAAAGAGAGGTGAATATAATCCAATAATCAAATTTATACACATTATATAGCCAAGGCAGGTCTTTATAAGCTAAATGATCTAATGCCACTGGACGCATCACATGAAAAAGCTGTAAAGTCTGGCTGAGTGAAATCAGTTGAAGGTATGGTAAAAAGGGAGAAACACATTTATGTGTTTATCTTGAAGTGATATTCAACTGTCTCGGAAAGAAAAATCAAATCCATATAATTGGTGACACCTGAAGTTAGATAGCTTTCGTTACTTCAAGTCATCCTTAAAAACAACAGGAGAATTAATTCTATCAATGTTTCTCGTTGAGCTTCTCTATGACGTCTAGTGAGTCCAAGATTTATTTTATTGAGGGGTGCATCAGCCAATTTGCATTCGCTTGCAAGGGCAAGAAATTCCTGCAGACATGCTTTCATCCACTTACGTTATAAGAAATTTCTCCCGCCTTCTTCGCATGCCTTCGAGGTGTGGTGGTCTGCAGGCTGGGCGCGTATTCCAGAGGTCCGTGGTTCGATTCCCGGCGAAGACTTTGCTATTTTTCATCTCTCTTGATTTCGAAAAATACCTAATGTCTTTACAACGTTAGAATAATTTCTGTATGATCTGCGTCATGTCTTCAGATTTTTGAGCTCGCTTCTCATTTCAGTAATTTTATCTTACTTTAGGGCTTGTGCATATTACGCCTGTCGTTGACTTTCTTCTCTTGGGTTCCCCTTAGGGTAATCGGGCAAAACTTTGAGACCGGAGTGTGGTCTCCTGAATATTTCACGAATGTTGGTTTTTTCTTTCTCTTGAGCTGACATGTGCAACTCAAGTGGTCTTTTAAAAATTAGGTAACACATTTAGATGCGTTAAACCACCCGAACTGATCATGTCCAAAGCGCTGGGCTCTGGCAATGAAAGTTTTCCGTTTCTAAAGGTAGTGAGATTGCATACACCAAGTACGGCGTACTTGGCGTACTTGGTATGGTACGTAGCAGAAACTTCAGGACGAAGATCGTTTTACTATCTTTAGATATGGGAACTTCGATAATGAAATTACGCAGTTTAAAGAAAATTGACACTTTGTTTCTTTCTAGTGCATTGCTCGACTTTGCAGACAGGAATGTTTTGTGAAATAATTTCATCTTTCCTTTCTTCCTCAGAAAAATCGGAGTCTTGCCTTTTTAGCGAAACTTTTATCGATGATTCTGTTCTCGTTCTAGAGGTATTGTAGGGAGCTTCTTTCTACAAGCATCCAATCGCACGGTCTCGTGCACCTTTCGTCCGGAATAGAATCTTGATGTTGCCTGAGCGAAGAATTCCTTCATATTCAGCAATCTGATGATAACTCCTGATGCAGCTCTTAAATGATCCTCTTAAATTACTCCACAAATGTGACAAAGACAGAAGCTGGAGAGTGAACCATTACTTATTCATTAGGTTGCTATTCACTTACTATGTCATTCTCTTGGAAAGGCTGTTCATCAAGCTTTTCAAATCTTTTCGTTGGAGTAACTTCTTTGACACTGGAGCTGCGACCTCTCGAACTTTTGCAGTCCATTAATCATTGTTGTCCTCATTTTTAGCAACTGCAGTATCGGAGAGCGGACGGGCTTTCCCATCTGTTCCAACGATGCTTCCTCTTATGCTTCTTCAGCCAACCTATGAGGGTCAATTGTAAACTCTCCCTTATATAGCTAACTCCTTATATCTTTGTCAATAAATTCCAGTAGACTGTCCTTCATTTTGGTATTGAGCTTATTAATCCAAGCAAGTTGAAACTCCTCAGTTTTCTGAAATTTACAGAATTCCTTTCAATTGCCACCTGTCCCCTGCAATCAAGAAATGGCTTGGGCACAACGCTGACGATGAGAAACACGGGCGGCTGAGTTTTATGCAGAAGGGATTGATTAGTTGGTAAAAGAGTATTAAAAGTCCTTGAATGTACATGGTTTCTATGTCGAAAAATAAAGGACAGATGTACCTTTCAGATGCAAATAAACATTTGTTGATCCTATGCGTGTTTTCATTTACAGAGAAATTGAGGTTAGTTTACGAATTGCACTCATAGTATTAGCATTCTTAATATTATGCACCTTTTTAATATGAGTTTTTAAACCACTTTGAAAATGAGTATGTTTCATACATATGGGTATATAAACGCATAATATGCATATATTTTGACGCATTATATTATAACTAAGCAAAAAATCATAGACAACTTAAAACATCGTTAAAAATAGTTGAAAAATTACTTACCTTGCAATATACTGCTTTGGAAATAAATTTACAAATTATGTATTTTCTTTCTTGCAGAACTATGAAAACAGAGTAATAACGCCTTACCAGTTCAGTTACACAGCTCCAGCTATAGGAGGTGTTAGCTCTCATCAACAGACTGGAGATGGAGCAGGCCGAGTTACTGGATCTTACTCTATTGAACAGGAAGACGGACTAGCCCGAATTGTAGATTATGTAGCAGATGAATATGGATTCCGAGCCTCCATAGTTACAAACGAACCAGGCACTAGTAACCAAAGCCCTGCCGATGTCACAATCTCTTCTAGTGCAGTAAATAGTTTCTCAGGTAGGTGAAGTTAATTCGTTCAAAAGTAATCCTGCATCAGACAGGTATATAAGCGTTTTGTTAAGAAATATACGAATCGAAATAACCGTCTTTTAATAAAAAGTTTCAACATATTTTTTTAATGGGATAGTAAATGCTTAATGAGTAAAACAAGAAGGATAATTAACACAAAAATGAAATTTTAGGCCTTTAAGATAAAATACGACTCCAGCTAATTCTGTTTCTCCACAGTTTATGCACTGAAAGAGTACCTGTACACTTTTTAGAAATTTATAGCTTAAAATGTTGCATGTTCATATTGCTCTGTGGTGCTGATAATTATAAAACTATTATTGATTAGCCGAATACACTGAAATTATGAAAGAACTACCAAGATGAACCTCGCTTCAATCCTTTTTGAAAACAGCGGTATTCATTAAGGACTTTCTAAGATAAAGTGACTTAGAGAAAATCGCCAAAGAAACCTATATGGATATTTCCTTTTACACCGAATGTAATCAGCATAACAATCAAAATGTTGTGTTTTTGAGTCTCAGAAAATTAGTAATTATTTATTTAAATAACTGAATTTTCAAAGCATCGCATTCTAAATATTAATTTCAATACAATTTTAACTGAATTATATCTAGATAAAAAAATGAATGAATTTAGGATATTTTCCCTATATTTATTACTTAATAATAGGTCACAAATTGTACAACAAAACGACAAACGTGACTATCAATTCGTAGCGAGTATTTTTAGTCCTTCAACAAATAAAGACTGATTCTTGACTCCCTCGGCATAGATTGAACTTTTTGTAAAGCCACGCCAATCTAAGCTTACTTTTTTCTATTTACTTAATAGCTTCTTATACGAAATTTGTGCGTTAATATGATCAAAATAATATCTGTTATCAGGGGTATGTTATTTTTACTATTATGACAACCAAACAGAATTACGGGTGATAAAATACCATTAATGTAAAACTTCATAATTTTTCTATCATTTTTTGTGAAATCATTTTTAGAATGTAAATTAAACGTTAATATTTTTTTTAAATTAGACACAATTAAGTATTATGACATAAAACATCAAAAATATATAGACAACATCGAAAGAGTTAGGGTATAGAGCTTCTTCATTCATGAATGTTGAGATAATCCTTCAGCAACTTCAGAAGAAATTACATTTGAAAACCTCATTTCACCTAATCAGAAGTAGAAGTGTTAATGTGTGCACAAATGTTAAAGATTTGTGATTGTAATAAAATATTGAAACAAACCATTTTGAAAAATTATTAGCTTAGCAATGTTAAGAGAATGAATATTCAAGAAGCAGATAAAAATTACCGAGTTTGAAATTACTGGGCTTCTTTAACGACATAATTTGACACTGAAAGTTAACTATAGAGCTAGTAATATTTTTATTCAGTTTCTCTGACACTCCTTATTAATTAGCATACTTCTCAGAAGGTTATGATGAGCCTCGCTATTACTTCTTGTTCCAAGCTAAAATTATTATAATTTCCTCCTTCATTTACTATTTTTTACTTGATTTAAAGTGCCATCCTTTTTTTTTTTTTTTTTTTTACTTATATTTCTTATTTATTGAGGAAGAAGTTAGCGGTAAAAGTAAATGGAGGACATCAGCGATGTACCATGGGTCAACTGGTAGTGCCTTCCCATACTAGTTAACTCTTAAAGAAAAAAGAAAAAGAAATGCAAGCTTTATAAGAATTTATAAAGAACGGTTGAAGAAGTGGGCAACTGGAGCCTCCTGAATGATCTACAGTTTACTTACTACGGTACATCTTGCAATCCCACCCGTACGCTACGAATCCAGTATTTATTAAAAATAATGATTCAGGACATAAAGAGATTACAATATAGTCTCAATACAATTTGAAATTCACAAATTTAATTGAAGACCTGTTTTGGTGTAGGAAAAATAACAAATAAACATAATTAGTATCAGATCAACTATAGTAGGTACTGGGAACACAATGTTGTAATGAACTGTGATAATAATACTAAAGAGATTGTACATGGGTTATTTCAGCTGTAAGTGGTTATTACAGTTTATAAACTTTACAAGTGGAGTCTTTTGTACATAATCACAGGACGTAAACATTCACTAAATTTATGCAATATGAGAACTTACACTTGTCAAAGATACAGGCCGTAGGAAATAGGAAAAACTGGCAAGACTCAACTCTTCAAACTGGCCAACTAACAAGGATGGATTACTGGCCAACAAATATAATATTAATAGAGATGGACCTGCGGACAGATTTACTTTGAGAAAGGAAAGGATATTTGTGCCTGGTCTGTGAACTTTAACATGGTTTAAGAGTACACAAACAACTAAACAAACGACAAAATTCTACTAAACCACTCAAAATCTGCCTTTTTCAAAAAGAGGCAGTTTGGCGTTTCGGCTGCCCTGTTCCGAGTAACTTAATCTCACTACAGGTCGACTCTACCTTTGGGCACGTCGTGGAGGTTCAACCTCCACTATTACCCTCCAGTAGAGCCGCGCACCACCTGGATAAGACACCAGGCAGCATCGGTCGTCTAATGCTCCTGCCAGTCGCTCGGGCGAGCCCGTCGCAGCGGGACATTACCCAGCGACCCCGGGGAAAACCCCCCGGGTTACTAGCACCACGCCGCGCTAGGACGTGCCAGACTCCGAGGCCGGCCAATGAGTGACCTTTCCCAGAGCCTTCAGAACCACCAAGTTCATAAATTTTATACCCCCGTGGCCGAGACTGCCTAGGTACAGATCCTAGCCAGTAGCTTCGCAGAGTTCTCTACGTCGACCCCCGGGGGGGAAAAAGGCAGTTTGAGAGTTGAAAAATACTAATTTGTAATCTGGCTACTGCAAACTGCATTGAAGCTATCTGCAATGCTACTTATAGGTGGCTAGAAACTAAAACTAGAGTTGCTATGCTCAAGAGCCCGAACTGCCTTATTCATCTATGCAGCAAGCGCTTCTGCAGGATTCGACAGTCTGCTTTCCAGCATTTCTATGGAAAGAGGTTGGCCACGTCGCCATCCCTTCTAATGAAATATTAATTGCATACACACTAACTAGAATCTGCGGTCTGCTGACATAGAAAAGCTTCATCAAACCAAGATTAGGATTTGTTTTGCTAAATTAATAAAAAAAATTAAAATAATAGTTATTTAAAATATTTTAATTATTTAAAATAATAACTGAAAATATTAAAATAATAAATATTAAAATTATGTTAATTATTTAGATTAATAATTTGATAATTAAAAAAATTTCAGTTATTAATACATCTAAAATATTTTTAATCTAATAATTGCATTTAAATAACTTTTTTAATTCGAAACGAGCAGTTAAAGGCATTTTAAGGAAACCTTTAACTCTGTAGCTAAAATAATGATACAACGTAAATAAATAACAAAGCTACAACAAGCTTTATAGAATTTTCAGTGTCTTAGCTGATAATGCATGCCGAATAAGTGAAATGAAATCTTATTTATTTCATCAATTCGCATATTTTTAGTTACGTGTGTTAAATATAAGTTTGTGATTATGTATCCTCAGATTGCCAATAGATGATGGCCTTACTGTTTATTTGTAAAATGCAAAAAAGAAACTGATCAGTTCGTCTCTGGTGTTCGTCAATAAACGTTCCGTGAAATAACGCTCTCTGTTTATTACTTTAAATTCGATCCAGACTGATTTATTATAAACTTACATATATTTTGTTTAACGTGCAAATGCTTATTTGCAAGTATTTTATTTGTGTTTCTTTTGAAAGTATAAATGCTTTATGTATTATCAATTCATTTCAGGTACTGCCTTAGCCATCCAGAGAGGTCCACCCATCGAATTAGGGGTAATTCCTGGCAGATTTCCCGCGCGTGGAGCACCTTTTCGCCTTCTACCAATTTATAAAAGATAAAATTGTTTTACACCCTTCAAATAGTAGAATAAAATAGCAAAAGTTATTATGTAAAATTAAGTTATTTATTTTGCTCTGTTTTGTGTTTGAATCATGCATTTGTGAAAAACTTGATTAGTTATTTTTCCGAACTTTACATTGAGATATTTCAGTTTTATGTGATTAAATGTATTTTGTGATAAGAAAGTGTTACTAAGAACTGAAAATGTTAATAAAGGAAAATATTTTGATGTAAATATCAATAAAAATTTAGCCATTCCTTTTCACTGTATTACAGAAACTTTCGCTACTACGAAAAATTAAATGGCAGTATAGTATTTCAGTCTAAGAGTTTAATTCATGTGTAATTAACAAAACTCTCAAACCTTGAACAAAAAAATTATATTGAACAATACTTCATATTTTATACATATATTTTGATTTTCTTTGATAATATCTTTAAGGTTTTTTGCCTATTGAAAGGATTTATTATTGTTATCTTAAATGTTAGATAAAATATTTTTACATTTTGTGACATAGATGCTCACTCAGGAATACAGGCATTTTGATTAATATCATCTTATGGGTTTTAAAATAAAACAATTTCCTTTTATTAAAGCAAAGGGACGTTAGCCCAGAAAGGCTATTAGTCTCGAAACATTTTACGTCGTTTCACTATAAATGTCCGTTCCACTTTTTAAATTGTTGCCACCAAATATTAGAGCCCTCTATTATATTTAAAGAAATTCAATTATGAAGAGCATGAATGTATGTATTTTTTTGTAATGTCGAAAAACAATGGCATCTAGAGCCATGAAATTTTGAATAACGTAATCTTCCATCCGAATATGGGCATCTGGGAAGCCCGAATGTGGAATTTCTAATTTGTTTTATTGTCTATTTTATATTTTGTAAAACTTTGACGAATTTTTGATTAACAAACTCAACTATTTCAAAGCAAGCAATGACAACATTGCACGAAAAAAATATTTTTATTTCCAGCACGCGAGAATGTCCATCTTAAATTCCAAAGGTAGACTATTTTTATATATTTTCAGCCCAAAGGGGCACTATCCCAAATGCTCTCGAAACGTGTATGTGTGTGCAAATGGAAAAAATGCTCCTTTGGGGGTAATATAAAAGTTGAAAGCTTTCAGATTTTTAATTGTTTTCTGTTATAATTTTACATTCTGAAACACAAAATGTTCAATAGATTTTTTTAAAAATTTGTATGCGATTAAGATACATTATGTAGTAATAACTTCTGTATATTTTTTCATCTTTTATTACTGATAGTTACATTCAATAGCAATTTTTTGATAATCATACTATTTTCATACGAGGGCCATCCAGGAAGTAGATTACGTTTCCGTCTGTGTCCGCTAGGGGCGGGGCTAGCGCGGCCATCTTGGGGTCAGAGCGTTGCGCAGCTCAGTCTGCATCTAGCCGTGCTAGCGAGAGGTTCGTGCTGTGCTCCGTTCAGATACTGTGACGGTTTGAAATGTCTGCGTTAATTGAAAATCCCGCGAGCTGCGAGGTGCGCTCAGTAATAAGGTTTCTGACTGCAAAAAACTGTAAACCGATAGAAATCTATCGGCAGCTTCGTGAAGTGTATGGGGACAACATTATCACTGAAGGTGGAGTGCGTCAGTGGGTCATAAGATTTCAAAATGGCCGAACCAATGTTCACGACGAAGATCGAAGTGGGAGACCCAGCATAGTGACCGCCGAACTTCTCGAAAAAGTCGATGCTAAAGTCCGTGAAAATCGAAATTTCACAATAACGGAACTTTCTTTGAGTTTTCCACAAATTTCGCGAAGTTTGTTGCACGAAATCATCAGCGAAAAGCTTGGTTACCACAAGTTTTGTGCAAGATGGATTCCAAAAATCTTGACAGAGGACCACAAAAATCAGCGAATGGCTGCAGCGTTGAACTTTTTGGACGCTTACCATAAGGATGGTGACTCTTTACTCGTACAGTCCCGACCTGGCACCAAGCGACTTCCACCTATTCCCAGCAATGAAGAAGTGGCTAGCTATGCAGCGTTTTGAAGACGACGCACAGCTGCAAGAAGAGGTAACGAAGTGGTTAAAGGCGCAGGCGGCCGAATTTTTCGACGAAGGAATTTCCAAGCTCGTACATCGCTACGATAAATGCCTTAATTTGTATGGTGACTATGTAGAAAAGTAGTATTTGAGTGTGGCTTTCATCTGTATATAATAAAATTTGTTTCCTATACTTTGTTTATTTTTTTATTCCAAAACGTAATCTACTTTCTGGATAGCCCTCGTATTATTACTATATTCTATAGTCATAATTTCTCTAATTTTTTTTTTCATTTTTTCATTTGTCTTAAGAATTATCCGAATTAATAATCCCAATCATACATGAAATTTCTTTGGGATATTCATTATATTATATTATATTATTAATCTTTTTTAATTGAATTAAGTTATTATCATTGTATTAAAATTATTAGTCCAAAATCCAAAGGGGCTTTTTCCCTGAGGGACTATTGTTTTCGTTTTGCGATTTTGCTTCGAATCACTCTGAATATCCGTTTCACTTTTCAAACTGTTGCCACCAAATATTATCGTCCTGTATTATATTTGAAGAAATTAAGTAATGAAATCTGCATAAATGTATGCATGTTTCTGGCAGTGTGATAAAACACGGTACCTAGAGTCATCCAATTTTGAATGATGTAATCCTACTGCGAATATGGGCATCTGGAAGCCCAAATTTGAAATTTAGAATTTGTTTTATTATGGATTTCATATTTTGTAAATGTTTAACGAATTTTTGATTAACAAACTCAAGGATTTCAAAGTGAGCAATGGCAACATTGTGCGGAAAAACATTTTTACCTCCAGCGCGTGAAACTGTGTATCGGAGATTCTAAAGATATGCTCAATTTAAAATTATTTTGCGATATTGCTCTTGAACTGAATTTTATGGTTTAAGTGCGAAGAACGTGATACTTGATAAATAAGGGTAATCCACAAAATGTTTAAAAAATTCCCCTTTGGACGTAATGAAACCTTTCAGATTTTTTTTATTATTATTATTATTTATTTTTGCTTATTCTTATGATTTATTTTTACTTTAATAAATTTATGCTTCTTAAATATAAATTTAAATGTTATCACCTTCTCGTTATTTCACTTGTAAAATATGCATCCAACAACAACTACTTCACTAATGGGAAAACCAGTATTTACGTAATGTAAGATTCGGTATAAACTATACATAGATCAAAAATGAAAATAAAAATGAAAACGTCTTTCTTTCCTTACCTGGCAACCGTCTGTTGAAAACGTACGAAAATGGTTGCTATGATCTGAATTACCATGAAACAAGTTTCAGCTGGGTTCTCAGTCTCAAGGTTTTATTTTATGTAACAATTCTAAGCTGTGTTGCAAAATTATGTCGCACTGACAGTATTAGAGCATTAAAAAAATTAGGAATTGCAGAAAATGTAGATTTCTTATAAGCAGAAAATAAAATCACTTTTAATTTAGTTTCAAGTAAACCGCATAAACTGAGGTAAGCTTCACTATTTTTATTCTATTGAAACATTTTAGTAAGATTTTGTTATATAAATGTGTATTGTAAACTTATTCTGTGGATAGTTAAGAACGAGCTCAAGCTTGAAAGTAATATCTTTTGATCAGGTATTCTATTCGAGGCAAAAATGCATCGATTATTAAGGTTTTTTAAAAAAGATATTAGCACTAAATGAGAAAAAGTTCTCAAGTGATACATAGTTAGGTATAATGAAGCTAGGTATCGATTTTCATTTTACCAATTTTAATGTTATGAATGTTTGTATAATAATAAATTATTTTTAGGTATTGGTATTATCCAATACTCTTGTTCCGTACTTGTAGGATTAATAATGAAACTAGCCTTAGGGAAAAAAAAAATGTTTCTTGGCTTGCAAAAGGAAATCATCATTTCATCCAGTTTTCACTCAAGTTTTTCTTAGTTGATATCCAACAGTATTGACACAGATTTTTCCTATGAAAAAACAACTATTTCAATAGAATAATTTGTGCTTGTTATCCTGTCCATAGACATTATTACGGTTATTGAAGTTACAGAACATTTTCATTTAACTTCTTATTACAAGATTCTTATATGATTTCTTAGAATTATTCTAATTCATAAGATAACTAATATAAAGTTTTTTTTAACCAGACACATTAATAAAGTCGTGTAAATCGTTATGCTTCTTTACTTTTATAATATTCTAGCCTGAAGTCTATATATTACTCATTGTATATAGGAAATTACCGAGTGTTTTGAATAAAATCATTTTTGTATATTATCACAATCGTATGTTAGTGAAGAAATCATAATAGTACTCCGATTTAAAATTGCTTTCTCTCGCTCATTTAGAAACATTTAAAAAGTTCAATATTTTTTATCATTTAGAATATTATTTTATTGAAACTAAATAATATTTACGCTTTCGTTAACTCATCAGTAACAAAGAAATAGTACAGCTCTTAGATTTTCGTTACAGCTAAAACCGATAAACGCCTATTTCAAAACTGAGTTTAATACAAAAAGTATAGCAGTTTGTTTATCAGAACCGTCAGAACTTAGACCACAATAAATGCAAACAATTTGGTGATGATGCTGATTCAACCTGAAGAATGTTATGCGCATCGTCTCTAGAGTTTGACGGATAATGAAAATTTGCCAACACTTGCTAAGGTGGCTGCGCTAATACGTAAGTACCACATAATTTTAAGTAAACCTTAATTATTTATAAAATGACAAAGTACAAATATTAAACGTTACCATGCTAGAGGATTTTCACTCTGTTCTTAATCAGTATTTTAGCTTTCTGATCGTTTACATTCTCAAAATTTTTTAAATTGTTTCTTGTATATCAAAGGACTTAAACAGAAATTAGCACTTACAAAACAAAGAGAGATACATTTTGCTGCCCAAATATTTAACTCTAAAGTTCCATAATTAACATGTTTTGTTTATGTGATTCAGGGAAGGCCTCGAGAGCTATCTGCCTAAAGGGAGAGATGCCTTAGTGGAGGACTTCTAAAGGATTCTTGGCTCGTATACATATTACATATTCATAATGTACAGAATAATTTGAGAAGAAATGTTCAAATTTAAGTACTGGACGTATTAAATCTCAATTCTTTTCTACATGTAACACTTTTTAAAATAAATTTTGGACTTTTTAAATATCTTACAGAATATGAAGTAATTTTTGTACACTTCATTATATGGTTTTCATCATTTTTATAATAAATTTATGTAATAAAGACCTTGTTGTGTTAGCAAATGATCATTCATAAAATTATATGTGACTTAAACGATGACAGTCCTAAGAACTCATTGTTAAGTTATAAAAATCAAATTGTAATTAATTGAAAAGTTATAAAAATCAAATTGTAATTAATTGAAAAGTTATAAAAATCAAATTTTCTCATATGTACTCGTAGTATTTGATTTTCGAAATATAACTGCACATTTGCAATCCAGAATAATTAATAAGGCAAATTATAAGAAATTACTTATAAAGAGGTTGTAGTGTTCCTCCCTTTTATTCTCTAAAAACTAAGTGTTGAGGAACCTAAGCGAATAATTCCTTAAGTCCAAGAACAGAAACGTAAGCTCAAGAAGTGTTAATTACCCTTTATTTGCTCCAAATAAAAATATACAGCCGGCCCCTTTCTAAGGGCGTATAACAAAGGCTCCACTTAACTTAAAATGTAAGAAATAAGAACTAACTAAAGTTTAGCCGAAGCTAATACAATTCTAACCTAGTTGACTCGTAATATTAAACTAGCCAGCGAAGCTGTCGAAAGGCACGTAATACTGTCGAGCGTAGTAACAGTTAGAAAGACTTAGCCGAAAGGCAAACGCGCATTATTCAGGAATCCTAACTCTTTCTGTCGTTGTCAGTGGAACTTTGACTTAAATTAAATACTTCCTACTTCTCATTTGCATTTAACGTGATTCTAAAAACTCATTCTGATAAGGAAATGTAAGCTGAAGCTAGAAGAGATAGGAAAGGTTCATAAACTTAAAATAATAGTTATAGAATTAGGACATACCTTACAAGGTTAACACATTAACAGAAATATTTCCAGTTTTATGGGCATATATTAACAACAACAACAAAAAAAAAAAAAAAAAAAAATTTTTCATGGAATCTGTAACCCAGAAGCATTCAAAATGTTTTGAAGTACATTAGGATTACAGAAGGTATTGAAATGTTTCATTCACATTATTTAAAGTATTTTTCAATACTTGAATCCAACACACATGATTATTAGGATGAGTACAATTTTCAACTCCAGTGCACAAGTTTTGAAACAGTGCAATCAGAATTCCTTTGAAAAAGGTCTTTATTTTTCTTCACTCACAACAACTGTTGATTCTGGGATTTGAGCTGGTTTTGCACTTGAAAAAAAAAATCAAAAAAAGTTACAATAAGCTAGATTAGATAAATGCTCAAATGATTTTTCTTTGAAAAGTCAACAGTTCGAAAACTAGCGTAATGTTTTATATTGTCATACTTAATCATCAAACTAAGATTCCCTGAAACTGTTATCCGAAATATTATATCCTATATTGTCTCCGTATTCAAATAGCTTTCGGAAACACGAGGATACGCGCAAAGATTAGATTCTCACAAAATTTCAGTTTTGTGAGATAGCTCTTAAGCTTTTAACGGAATAGTTGAAACGAAATGATACCCTCTTCTAAAACGAAAAATAGGTCCATTTGCATTCTAGTGTCTCATCGTTTTTTCCTTTGATTTCATGAATTTCCTCTGAAAACACTGCATAGCAGATTGCTCTTTATTTTCTGGTCCAAAATGCACTAAAGTATCCTCCCTCATTAAGGCTTCTCATACATTACGTATTTTCCTTTTTTAAAAGCAAATTTCATACATAAAATGATGACAGTCTACTTAAGTGTTTCCTCATTGGACAGAAAAGGAGAAAACCTTATATATATTGAATATTTTCCAATTAAGACAATAACTAGCCTATGATATGAAAAATTTGTTTAAATGCATCTTATGTGTGAACAGAGCTTGTTTAGTCGATGATTACTATGAAAACTATTGTTAATATCTCCTAAACTTATCGTCAGAATTTCTGCTGTTTGAATTTGTATGATATAAGGATTTTGTTTTAGTTGTTTCGAGTAACTGCGTTTTCAGGCATTTCAGGAATTCAGACCTATCATTCTATCTGTTTAAAGTTCATTGCAAAGAAAAAATTTATTTCTTTGATATCCCGTGAGCCAGTTTCAGACTTTGACATGACGAAGTATTTTATTTATTAGCTTCTTCAGATTTTAGTTCCTTCTAAAATTCATAAACATGTTATTTTAAAGGTATTCTTATCGAGATCTATTATTGCTGTTAGAAAGACTGCATTTTGAAACAAAACAAAACAAAAAACTCATTATAGCGCACCTGATATGTTCGAAAAAATTATCTTTTTCCTATAATATTTAGTTGTATTCAAATCATTTAGAACGCTCTGTGTATCCAATTTTTATCAATGAATTAATATCATAAACAACAAATGATTTTCTACCATATACTTGATATTTCTAGGTTTACCAGCGGCTCTGATAAGGGTTTTCAAACGTCTTAGAATCCGGAAAATACAGATATAATTTCTGACAGGAGACACAACATGCAAACACAATTGGTACAAGATTCTGTTATTGTAGACCATGCTCAAGAACATCATAAGTTTTCGACTGAAAAAAACAAGAAAATTCACTTATCTCTGTTGTTAGGTTCATAAGAGTATTCTGAACACACGTCCTCGATGTCATATTGCATTATTTATTCTCCGTTAATGACATCTCGATAGAAGAAAATGCAATAAAACAAGGGGTGCACATTGTGCACTCTGTAGGCACTGGTTTAAAGATTGTATTGTGGGTACCAGGTAAATATCTTCCAGATCATACAGCTGTTAACTACGTCTGGTAATGTCCTTATTGTAGTTAAGACCCATTGATTCATGCTGATGCCAAACTGAAGCTCATAAATACAGCGAAGATTGGAAACAAAAGAACAATTTGTCTTCTTTCCCACTTTCAGTTATCAGGTTGCCTATTCTCTTCCATGTGTACAGCTTTTAACCCAGTGAACTTTGATCATTTGTCGATGTCTAGAAGGATGTTTTAGCTGTAAAGTTTTATACGAGCTAGAGTATTTTCTATTGCCATATAAGGTCTTGATGTTACACTCTAGCAATTCAATTGTGATGTCAGTTCTCTCACGGCAATATTCAGAATGACCTTTTTGAGCGCCCTCAATCTACTTCAGCCTTTTCTGATATCTTATGCCTTCTTTATTGTTCACTTTTTTGGACACACCGCTGTTGTTGTTTGTTGCCAACAACATGTCTTAACCTAATATATTACAATAAATACATTCCGCAAAAGAGCATTTGATCGCTGGCAATTCTAATTACCTATGTTTGAAGCACTTTTTCGTTCTTTTTTCGCTTTAGATTTCAGGTTACTCAATCCGTGAATACAATATTTATTTTTCATTATCACCCACTAATATTTAGGGTAACAAAAGCACAAATTGTAAAAACATCTGTTAAAAAATCTGATTGAAATTTTGATTGAAATTTCATTTTGTTAAAAAATCTGATACAGACACCACATCACTTTCTTGTACGGAATATTAAATTACACGCATTTTTTGCTGCATTTCATTTAAACTTATTTTCCCGAATTTCATTACAGATAGATTTCTCATTCAATTAATCTAGTTCTCCCTTCGCAACAACGCAAAAATACAAAAAACATAATGGCAATATAGTTAAAACAATTAAACACCAAGTTTTACAATTAAAATTAGAATTCTAAGCAAAAACAAGCAAATCGGCCAGCAGACAAAGAGGCAGATATTTTGATGCACAAAATTGAAAATTTTTCTTTTGACAAAAAAGTAAATTTTCAAAAAAAAAAAAAAAAAAAAAAAAAAAAGACGCTAAAGGTGCAGAAACTGACTTAATTCACTATTCAGCTAAGTTTCAAATATAAACAAATATTGCTGCTATAGTAAAATAAATTAGGCTTAGCCGCGCTTAAATAACTTTTAAATTATTGATAATTCTACAACTATTGCATCCAGATTAACTAAAGCATAAAAACCTTAACTGGAACGTAAGAATAACATAATTTCATTAATTTAATCATTTTTAGAGCAAAAAATGCTCAATTTACCAACATGAGCTCACCGAGCAGAGTAACAGAGTGGGTATATAAATTCAAGTCCCCGTTAAACATTTTTAACAATTTACATTCCAGTTACTTTAAAACAATTTTCGGAATTAAACTTACTAACTATGGATTCACTCTTTTTAGATAATTCTACTAAAATTAATCTTAGAAGATAATATATTCAATATTTCTTTAGTAAATATATATATATATACAATCGAAATAGAAATTGAAAAGAAAAAAATCGAAATAGAAATTGAAAAGCTAAGTAATGTGACGTAAGACCTATTTGGTCTTAAAAATTTTTTGCGCAAAATGCTGCAAAAATATGAAATAAAAGGAAGAAATATTGTAGCGAGCTTCTAAAAAGTTACCAGGAGCTGTAGCTCCATGAAATAGTTCAACGCAGTATTTTTAAAATATTAACATAGAAGTAATTAAAAAAAAAGTATATATTAACATGGAAAAGTGAAAAAACAGCTTACACGCGAAATAAAACTGTTAAAATCAATTTTGGAAAACATGTGAATGCACAAATAAACTAATCTGATCGTTGTGATATGTGAAAAGTTAATACATATAAAAACAGATCGACGGAACAAGTTAAAACAAAATTAAAAAATAATTAAAACATAAATTGCAAAAATTATTATTAAAACATAAATTGCAAAATTACAAAAATTATAAAAATTACAAAGCGGAAAATGGTAAATTAGCCCAATTGGACATCCAACCAGGTTTTTCAAGGGAAAAAAGTTGAATGTCGAACCAGGCCAAACACCATTACGCGTTTCGCCGAAACAGACAATTGAAGCTCTTGTTTGAGGAAAAAAAATTTTTTTAATAATATGAATTGTCCCGAAAAAATCTTTTTGGAGCTTCAATTCTCTGTTCCAATTTCCCGACGCGTCCACAGAAAACACATTAAGGTGTAAGAAAAAGTAAATGCAACTCCGAACAAAACAAAATTAAAATCAAAATAAAATAAATAGCGGTCTGCTATTAAAAATGCCACCATCTAATCCTCACAACATTTTTACTTCTTCATTGGATCTAAAATTGCTAGAAATATTTTCAAATGCATTCCAGCCTGTTTTACCTATTTAGAGTGTCTTTTATCTGCTTAGGTTTTAGAGCTGTCTAGTTTGAGATCTGGTTGAATTTTTTCTCTTTTATCTAAAGTCTCAAAAGATAAGACCTTTTAGTATTCATTTCTCTCCTTTTAGTATTCAACCTTTGATAAATATTTTATTAAGGCTCAATTTTGATAAAATTGAAGTAAATCCAATAAATTTTTCTCTGTCCTCTAAGACTTCACATTCCTCAATTTTCTTATCAGAGAGATAAAATTTATGTAGAAATGATTTTTCCATGATGATCTTTTGCTCAGCTATTCCATTTGCATAAAATACAGTAAAGTCTTCTTGAATCCTGTCAGTAATGATGTGGCCATTAAATCAAGGCAGAGGTTCTACTGATGGTTTTTTGCAATGTATATTTTGAAGTTTTCATTAGTTTATCTGATGATTTTACCATAAATTTCAGGAATAGTGTCCATTCACATTAATAACTGAATTTATCATTAAATAAACTTTGGAAGAGCCAAATCGGACTTCTATAGACTTCTACATAAGGCAGCTTCAGTCTATTAATCTTCAAGCATAGCGTTCAAACATATTTCGTCCTCTTAACTACTGAAACGTTATTTTTCACATTATGTGTATATTATATTTTATGCTGCTTATATTACTAAATACTCAAATTAATTTGCAATTGCCTTACGATAAACAATTTTGTTTCAATATCAATGCTTTTTTCTTTTCTTAAAAACACCATTTTGCCATAAAATATTACTTTCCAACATAGTCATACCGTTTGATGATTTTTTGTTTGTTTGTGTGTTTTGGCGTTTTTTTCTGGATTCCATTTGTCGCCAGTTTGGTTTCGCTTCCTTCCTGGCGATAATTGTCTTCACAGACATCTCTCGCGTAATCACATTTTTCGTCTAATTAGTCTTTTCCGTCTGCAATGGATTTTACGAATTGGTATTTGCCACATAGTGGTCCGTATTTCCAGTCATTCCGCACTGGTCGTTTTTTGCGTCGTCTTAAGCGATGCAGGTAAGTCATGAAGGGTCCATGCCCTTTTAGAAACTGAGGTAAGCCATGCAATATCATGAAGAAAGTATCAAGTAGGTTTGAGTGTGTGTGAGATTATGGTAAAACCTCGAGGGCTATCTGCCTAAGGGGAGGGATGCCTTCGTGGAGGACTTTATAAGGGAAACTGGCTCGTATACATGTTACACATGTGGATAACCACGAAAACACACATGCAGCCAGCCCGTTCGCGGATTCGAACCTCGGACCGAACTACCAGTGTTTAGCGACTTTACCGCTCGGCCGCTGGTGGGCCCTCAAATAGGTTTGAAGTTTGCACATTGCATAGACGTAGATGAAACATACTAGTAATTAGCATTATAGTACGCAAATCATGAGCGCAAATGAAGCCACCTAGCAGTGTATAGAAAAGAAGAACAATGGCTTATTCTAGGTACTGGAGCTGTATGTTTTGGTCCTCTGATTGGGAAGTTTTAATACGATTAAAGAATGTGGTTTATAAAGTCTGAAGATCATGAAATAAATATTGAAGGAAATCAAGCTACAGTGATGTCAGTATGAAATCTTCGAGAACATGAGGAACGAAATAATATGCGAGAACGTTTTCAGCATGATATTTTCTTCTCAGACAATGTTCATCCATACCTCTTTGGATTTCCAGCAGCCAAGTTTCAACAGAATAATGCACGATTGCATGTTTCACTCAATATTCAATGATTGTTCATTGTCCATCAGGGCGCACTATTGCCTTCGCCCATCCTTTCGCACACTATGTCATCATTGAAGACGAGTAATTGATGACTGGAAAACGAGTGGCCTGCCTAACGTAAACCACACACAGCTACTCCAGTTAAGCTCTGGCAACATATGCGTCAGTCTATGCTTTTCATTACAAGCTGACGTCTCTCCAAGCTCGTACCCAGAGCCTCTTTATTTGATTGCCGAGCCATGTCGCAGCAGTTATTGACAGTCACGGTGACTATAATATTCCTGTTCAACTTCGTTTATTCCACAATCCGAATGAGGTTTTAATTTTATTCAGTTTGTCCTTGTACTTTATGTTATTTGTCCAGTAAATATGGTTCTGATTTCTCTTATTATTTATGGTGTTGAATTTCGAATGGCCAATAGTATACTAAAATATTGGCAATGCCAGCAGAAAAGAGGAAAAAAGGGAATTGACATAAAAATTATTGGTTATTTAAAGTAAATCATTACAAAAGGAACTAATTTTAAATTGAATACGCTATCTTTTCTAATATATATATACGTATATATATATTAAAAGAATGAGTTTCGAAGCATGTTTTAATTCTTAGTTATATATGTCGATATTTTTTCCCTTCCCTTAAATTTTAGTTATTAAATTTGAATTACGTTTGAAGTTCCTTCTTTCCTTTTTACTTGTGATATTGATAATATTAAGAAATATTTTATCTCAATTCAATATTAATAGTTAAACTGGGGATAAATTCATGTTTAATCCTTTTGTAGGGAAGAGAAAAGAAAAATTATATGTCACATGAAATAATTCAAATACATTTCTACTAATACAAAAAACTTAGTATGAGTGTTTCATTTATGTTAAAAATAGAAGAAATGTATCATGATTTAAGTTCGTTAAAATTTGCTCCGATATCTAATCAAACATGGAATTTTATCGATAATTTTTACACAGATTAAAGCATAAAAATTAATTATATGAATTTGTTAATTCACTAAAGAACCCTCGAAATTGTTTTATTCATTAAGGCAAAGCACGCGAGGGTTATGTGCCTAAGGAATACCTTTGTAGAGGACTGTCTGAAGAAAACTGCCCACCAGTGACTGGGCGATAAAATCATTGAACACTGGTAATTCTGACCTGGGTTTGATTCTAAGTGAACGGGCCTGCATGGCCTTTTTGTGGTTTTCCGGATGTGTAACCTGTATACGAGCCAGTTTCCCTTCGAAGGCTCTCCGCGAAGGCATCCCTCCCTTTAGGCAGATAGCTGTGTGCTTTGCTATAATCTATCAAACAAATCCCAAAGAAAGCTCGTATCACCCAAGGGAAAATCACGAAAACGCCCATGCAGCCAGAGCGTTCCCTTGGAATGGAACTCATTTCGAACTACCAGCTTTCAGTGAATTTTACCGCTTGGCCGCTGGTGAGCTCGAATCCTCGAAATGATAAGATGGCAGAGCGAAATTGAATGTACTTTATTTACATTATAATAATCTACTCAAAAAATTAAAACATAAGAGTTGTGCAGGTATTGATATTAATTATTTCTTTAAGTTTTCATAATTATTATTATTCTAAGGCAAATAATATTTTCTTTCTTTTTCATGGAATTGTTTCAAGCAATTGCTGAAAATTGGTAGTTCTTTATTTAGACTATCCCAAATGAGTTGCAAATACCAAGTTTTTCTTTTCCACAAGTACATTTTTTTTCCGTTTCCCCATTAATCAGTTCGGTTGTTAAATCTGATTTCATCTTCTAGGCTCATATGGATAAAAAGAAGAAAATCCTCAATATCCGTCCCTCTATTGAACAAAAGTTCCATCCTTCTGCCGTGGAAGATATCATCCGTGGCATTATAACAGCTGAGTTATCGGACAAGCAGTATGACCACATGTACGTTCCTGAATGGACAAAGACTTTGAGTCGGAAGATACATGACAGGATGCTCGAAATGCCATACGAAAGATTCAAGTTCATTGTGCAAGTTGTAATCGGCGAGAATTGTGGCCAAGGAATGGTTTCCCTATGCGGTTGCCTCTGGGATGAAGATACAGATGGACGGGCAACAGTTATCTTCAAACGAAATAACTTGTACTGTGTTGCGACAGTATTTGCTATCTACTGTTACTGTTATGAATAAGAAAATTTTTGTGATGTAGATAGTTGTGATAAATGTCTAATGGTTAAAGAATACTTTGCATTCAAGTAACGTTATTACTGTTACTTAATTTGCTTTCTCTAATTTCTTCAGTTCAGACATTTTCCTACTGCTTAAGGTCTTTTTAAATTCTGTGTGGTAAAATATTAAATTCAAACTAAATTTTGTTTGAATATAGACTAGTTCATATATAGGAAGTTTTAATATGGGCAAGACTCATATTTAAAATATTAAATAGGTATTTTGAACAGTTTTTAAGTATTTTTAAAGGATTTTAAGGATTTTTTAATGTTTATAGATTTTTAATCCTTTTTAAAGGATTTTTTTCAAGGATTTTTCGAAAACATCGATGAGAATATGTCCCAGGATTCTTCACGATTGGGACTAAGTATCCTAATCGTAACAGTATGTTTGTATTATGCTAGAGATTTAAGTAAATAATTAGCAAAAATAAATATAAACAGAATGAATTTATTACATTTAACTTTAAACCATAAATTCTCTGTTAATGTGTGATACAGCGCAAAGAAAGTTTACAAAATGCTTTTCTATCTACTTACCTACGTATTTTAAAAAAATTCATCGATGCTCTGGAATTCGAGGTCACTTTTCAATGCTTTATTTAAGAAATTAAAAACAGTAGTTATGAATAAATTTTACTGGAATTTTCTAGATTTTTAGTATCAGGAAAATGTAACTTTGAAGATAACAAACAGAATCGAACCCTCGGTGTTATTCTTGACAGCTGCATTTTTGACTGCCTCTTATTAGATTATGCGTTATCTGCCAGTTTATTATAATGAATTATTAAATTGTAACTCACTGCAGTTATTATCATATAAGTACTTAGTATGTATCATAAGTACTAAGTATGATCATAAGTATCAAAAGTAAGTTATTTTAAGTTTCTTTAAATATGATGCAGTGCTCTAATATTTGGTGGCAACAATCTGAAAAGTAAAACGCCGTTTACTGAACCGACGCAAAATGCCAAAATGAAATTAATAGCCCTTCTGGGCGAATTTCTCCTCTCGAGTTAAAAAAAAAAGAAAGTACTATTATTATTATTTAAATTTGTGCTTAAAATTTTGCGCAGAAAAAAATCGTACCAGATTTCTAAAATTAATTTTTTTTTGTTATATAAGTTTTTAAATATCAATTTTCGATTCTGATATTTGAAAACTGTGTTTTATCGGTCATTCTACTATAAATAAATTAGTTCCACTTGGAAATTTTCTAAAGACGGCTCGATATCAACGTGGAAGCAAGTTGAATAGATTTCAACTATTTTATCATACTTGCCTGAATGGCTGAATTCAGTGTTAAAAATCCTTATAAGTTTTATTATTTCTTTGGCATATTTTAATTTTTTTTCAATGATGGAAAATATTGAGCATTATTATTTTTTAATTGCGAATCTTTTTTGCTTCTCATTCATAGAGATCAATTTCTTGGTATAACTCGAAAGATCTTGTAAACATTTTCTACTATTTAACCAACTGGCATGACTGAAATATGTAACGTCACCACATTCAGCATCTAATTCTATTTAAAATTCTTTGAATTGTTGATACGAGAATACACGTGATCGAATATAATTTACTATTTTTATGACCACTTGCATGACATGATTCATCGATAATAATTGAGGGATCAATTTGATTGATAAATCAAACAATTGATAATAATTAAATCTTCCATTTTAATGCTTTTGATTATAATTTATTTATTTATTAGTAATTTTACAGCTTCCTTTATCTTTAACGATCATAGCTGCTGTGCCATCAGTGGATACTCCAGAAAGAATTTCTAAACGCAAGTTGTTTACACATAAACGATTTTCGACAACCTGAAAGGCATCTTCTGCTTTCGTAGTGTCCTTCAAAATGATCAGGTTTTACATTCCTTCGACTACTTAAAATGATTCAGTTATTTAACGAAAGAATACTACAAGCTGAGCTGAGTCTGAAATGTCTGTACTTTTGTCAAATGTTAAAGAGAAATATTTGAAAATTTGAATGAGATCGCTCAGATTTGCGACAATTTTATTTGAAATTTTGGCAATTCAATTATATACCGTCTGCCGAGATAAACTAATATTTAAAAACAATTTACTTTTATCAGGCACAAGGCAAAACATCTTTTTCAACAGCTCTAAACATCCTTTTACAAATTCACCATTCGATTTTTTTTTTCTTTTTTTTGCAATTAGAAATAAAATGGATTAACATTCCTTCACAATAATAGATGGTTACTGTAATATTAAGCTAAACATTCTTTGTTCAGCTTTTAATTGTAATTTAAATATAAGGTTCAGTTCTTTTACTTCTTCCTCCAGTATCATACTCATTTTTTTTTTTTTTTTTTTTTTTTTTTGTATGTTAATGTCTTTTCATGCTGTATTCTCGAAACACAATTCCTCGAAAATTAAACATATTAATTTGGAATTTTTGAATTATAAAACAGTACTTATTTCCTATATTGTCTGTTTTTATCAACAATTTTTCTTTTCTTAGTACTCGTGCAGAAAATTTACTATATTGAAGACACTGAGCAATCACTCTGTATCCATGAGCATCAGAACCTAATATGTTAAATGTGATCTTCGCATGATCGCTCCAGCATAGTCGTTGTGCTTTTTCGATCAATTAGAAGCTATGATGTCACATCTTAAACTTGCTTCTGTTGTCAGCTATCATTTTTTTTTTCGAACTGCGTGCACTATTTTGTCTGTTTTTCGACACTGGCCACTCCTAAGGTTGGAAAGGCGGACACCGTTGCCTCCCATGAAGAGACGGACAGTCGCACCCATGCCTTAACTTGTTAAGCATTATTCGTTCCGCATAACAGAAGGGTACTACAAGTTCCCAACCTCCGCCGAAACAGGCCCAGAGGTTCAACTCCTGTCCTCAAACCTTGGAGGAATTGGCCCCATCGTACCTAGGACAACACAGGGCCGTCTATTTGCTACCTACAAGTCACACGGGCTGCCCGTCGCCCAAGAACATTACCCAGAAAACCCGGGGCGCCCCCCAAGACACAACCCAGGATGCCACCCCGGGTTCTAGGATTTGCCAGACCCACACGCCGACTAATAAGTGATCTTTCCGACGCCTTTAGAGCCACTAGGTTCGTAATTTGTATACCCCTGGCCGAGATTACTTAGGTACAGATCCTAGCCAGTAGCTTCGCAGAGTTCTCTACGTCGACTCCGGGGGGGGACACCCATGCCTTCTCCGGGATTCGAACCAGGGGCTTTCGGTATCGTAGTTGGCTCTTCTAACCACTATATCATCTGGGCGGCTTGGCAGCTATCATGGCCGTCCGTTCTGTTTTTACTCAGAGGAGTCATACCAGATTTCTTATTTTTCAGTTTGCTGCGTTAACAGAAGATGTCAAATTATAAATTTCGTAAATTCCGCCACTGTTCACAAAATTTTACAGGACGTTTCGCGGATGTAGTCCGCTGGTTGAATATCATTATATTACCGTAGTTGAAAGTGAGTTGAAATTCAATTGTATTTTCCGAAGGACCTTATGGAAGAAATCTCAGTCGGTGGTCTTGAAGCCACAGCTACCCTGCGGCTTGTCTATTACAAGCCCCTGCTTATCACGGGAATGCGGTCAGAGGATAAATTGTTACAGCCATTGGAAAACTGATAATGAAATAAAGAGATCGAGAATACATAAGAGCGCTGTTTCACAAATGGGCCTGTATATACAGTGGTGGCCAAAATTGTGGACACTTGGAAATTTTTATGTTTTTGAAATTTGTATGCTTATAGAAAATGTTACGTTTCGCAAAATGCAAACTTGTATATATCCTTTTAAAGAGAATGTATTACTGAATTCAATACAAAACGCAAAATTCAATTATTTGCAATACAAAAAAAGTTATATGTACTTTAATATAAATAAAAAACACAGTTATGAAGTGGTTTGTAATGTCTAGCTTTCCTGGCCAATCACTGTTCTTGTTCTGAGAACCAATCAAATGTTAGTAACTGCCAGTAGAAGCTGACATCACGTTTACACTTGAAACAATTCATTATTTTGCTTTGTTCTATAGATGGAGGACCTGTTTCTTATACACTGCAATTACAAGTAGGAATTTTTGTAAAAATTTTTAATATTTAGTCAAGAAGCAATGACATCAAATAAAAGAGTAGATTGGACGCCTAGAAAGAGATGTAATATTATTGTGTTACGAGAAAGTGGTCTTTCCTATGCTGAAATTGCAAGACAGGTGGGTGGTTCAGTGACTACATCTGGAGTCCGAAAGTTTTGTTTACGATATCAGGAGACAAATTCAATAAAAAACAAAGAAGGAAAAGGCCGAAAAAGATGCACCACATCTATTGATGACAGAAGAATAAAAAGACTATGTCTCCAAGACAGAAAAATGTCATCAGCGGCCATCAGAAGTGATCTGAATGATGCTGGTGTTTCTGTCAGTTCAAGAACAATGAGGAGAAGATGAACAGATGTTGGACTAAGAGGTAGAATTCCACGAAAAAAGCCTTATCTTAATTTTCAGCAACGGAAGAAAAAAAAAAAAAAAAAAGACTACAGTGGGCAAAAAAAAAAAAAAAAACACATTAATTGGACAGATGATCAGTGGTCACAAGTTATATGGAGTGATGAAACTAAGATATCGTTATTCGGTAGTGATGGGCGAAAATATGTAAGACGTAGATTAGGAGAAGAGCTACATCCTGACTGCATTCAAGTAACTGTGAAGAACCCAGTTAGTGTTATGATTTGGTCAGGCATGTCATCAGATGGTATTGGTCGCCTTCATGTCATCGATGGGACACTGAATGCCAGAAAATACATTGACAGTATTCTAGAACCAAAACTTCTACCTTCCATCAGAGATCTCTTTCCCAACAGTGCTTCGTTTGTTTTTCAGCAGGATTCTGCTCCTTGCCACACGGCCAAAATATCGAAAGGTTTCGTACAAAGAGCATTAAATTGTTGTCATAGCCTCAATACTATTGAAAATTTGTGGCACCGTTTGAAAGCTCTTGTCCGAATGAGGCGTCCATCAAATGAAAGGAAACTAATTGAGGCTATGATTGTTTCCTGGTATCATGTAATAACGAAAGAAGAGCTTAAAACTCTTGTCAGCTCAATGAAACGTCGATGTGAAATTGTAATCAAAAATAAAGGGTACCCTACTAAGTACTGATAACTTACTGCAATCATCACTATCTAATGTATATCGATAACTATTATCGTTTAACTTTTTTGTATTGCAAATAATTGAATTTTGTGTTTTGTATTGAATTCAGTAATAAATTCTCTTTTTCTCTTTAAAATGATATATACAAGTTTGCATTTTGTGAAACGTAACGTTTCCTATAAGCATACAAAGTTTAAAAACATAAAAATTTCCAAAAGTGTCCACAATTTTGAGCAAAAACAGAGAATGCTCCTCCTTTTTGATGGAACATGTTCATCTGAAGGTGCGATAATTCTGAAGATTGCTGGCGCTACGGTAAACATTGTGGGTCTGACTACAAATCTGGTTTTAAACGTTTTACCTCAAACTATGCTTTGTGATATCTTATCTGATATATGTTGAATATGATATGAAAAAGCAAAGGTATTTATTTAGTCATCAAATTTTTAATTACATAGTTCTCCACGCGAACATGGACACTTGCAAGTCTGAATTTAGAATTATTATCTATTTCATATTTTGTAAAACTTTAACGAGTTTTTGATTAACAAACTCAACGATTTAAAAGCCAGCAATAGCAACACTCTGCGGGGGAAAAAAGAACCTTTTTATCTCCAGCTCACGGAACTGTGTATCGGAAATTCTAAAGATATGCTCATTTAAAAATTATTTTGCGATATTGCTGTTGAACTGAGTTTTATGGTTTAAGTGCGAGGAACATGATATTTAATAAATAAAGATAACACACAATAGGTTAAAAAAACGCCCCTTTCGACGTTATTTAAAATCTTTCAGATTTTATTTTTTCCTACTTTCCTGACGACTGATTTTAGAAATTAAGCCCTGACAGCAATAGAAAATTAAATATTTAATCATATCAGAAATAAAACAAAATAATAGCCAAAAAACAAAGTGAATTATTTCTTTCCTATAGCAGCACTGCTCAGTTCTCGCGGGGTTCAGCCGCTTAAAAAACGTGATTCAATGCCATGCGACGCTTAATACTACATTCGATTCTACCGAAAGTAACTAGTACTGGTTCATCGAATAACGAATACACACACAGACGAAATTTCTTGATACTTTGCGATACTAACGCTAGGGCTTAACGCTACTCATTTCTAAAGATGAGGGGCGCCAAAGACAATGGCTATCAGCAGCCCCAAGTCACAAAAATTACGTGCCCGGAATCTCTTGCTAGCGATTCTGCACAGCTCCAGAGGAACTGTGTGCCATGTAGCAGGCAGACACCCTTTTTAACGGACGGAACGTATATAAAAATTCAAAGCCAAAACTATCTAATACATATACTGGTGGCTATAAAATTGTATGCACGTTGTTAGGATTGTTTTAGTGTTAGATTTCGAACGTTCCTAATATACTTTACAGATTTACTTTCCTCCTAAAATGATATTTAGCAGATCTTTAAATAATTTAAACGGTTATAGTCCATTAACTTATTAATTTTACAGTAAACACGATGGAACTGAAAGTCAGTATCCTTTCTGTTCTATTTGACGCATTCCTTTCATTTG
Organism: Stegodyphus dumicola; assembly: GCF_044657685.1. Classification (NCBI taxonomy): domain Eukaryota; kingdom Metazoa; phylum Arthropoda; class Arachnida; order Araneae; family Eresidae; genus Stegodyphus; species Stegodyphus dumicola. The sequence goes on along the minus strand of NC_140773.1, from coordinate 211,119,474 downwards.
TCAAATGAACTTGTATGAATTAGTAAATTTTAACAGAGTACTTCTGGGTTAATGTAACTTCAAATAAGCAATTACAAAAGAGTAAAGTTACCGAAGCAGAGTGCGTGCAGCATTGTTTGACCCCACCCTTTCGCCATCCCTTTTTCGCACATAAATAAAATCCCTGCAATAAAAGCAATGATCCTCATGAAAGCATCACTGTTAAATGCTTGAAATAAATTTATAAATATTTGGAAAAAAAAAGAATCTTTGCAGGATTGTCTGACTGTATAAACTCAAGCCGAATCCTTGACAGAATATATCTTTACTTCACTGTTTGACCCCTCCTCTTTAGCCACGCCTTCGTAGAACAATGACAACAATCCACATATCATTCATTGCTTTTCTCGTAGAGAAAAAGCAATGAATCTCGGGAAAGCATTGCAGCTAAATTTTTGTTATATTACGAAAATGGAGAAAGATAAAGATGTAGCACTTCGAGATTTATCGTCAGAGAACACGCAATTATACAAGAATGTATTAGATTTCATTTGAAATGCGCACATTTTTTTTCTTTTTTTTTTCAAACTAAGTTATAACATTACAGTTATACAGAAAGTCATGATCACTTTCTGCTGTTCAGCACATTTCTAAATGCTATCTTCTAAATGCTTCTTGCTAAATGAGATTTCACGAACTTTATCAAATTATTCCAACAATAAGATAAACTTAACGCCTATAAAGAAGAAAGGGCAGAGATAAAGTTTTAATTATTCAAAATCCTTACTATTCGATTTTCTCATTCAATAAAAAGAGATCTTATCAAATATGGATCAGAGATTGTGGTGGTGCATCACACCTTTACTAATTAAAATATCTACTCGCCATTTAAAGCTCGGCTGACGTTTAATTACAATTTTATTTTTGTGCGTGATTGTCACCCAACAAGCGATATTTTATTCATGATATTCACACTAAAAAAAAAAAAAAAAAAAAAAAAAAAAAAAAAAAAAATTTGTTTAAAATTAGCTACTCTCAATTTAGGCTGCAACATGCCATATTGCAACAATAATAGCCGGATGGCTCTAGCTGCAATCCTATCCCCTACACAAGTTTTCAGCCTCACGAGATTACATCAGGAACTGTCAAGAGTAGAATACTATTTTCTTACTGAAAACAAGAAAGCCGTTCCAGGATCTAATCCTTATATGTGCTGCCATCTAGTGACAACATTTGGCATTTCCAAATGGAATTTGATAGCGCAATGTACTGCCCTTAAAGTTTACACATAAATTTTTAATTCTTGAATTAAATAAAAATACTAGAAATACATTAACTTCGAAGAAAAATCAAAACTAAATAATACTTGAAAAGACACTCAACTTGCAAAAATATACAGATTGAGTAAATATCATTTGAAATATATGTTTGTACTTAAAGAAATACATTGTAAAATACAGAAATTAATAAGTTAAAAAATGAAATAATAGCTGCAATATGTAATTCAAAATAAACATTATCTACTAAATTTATGGCAGGTACTCGCCGTGAAGATGTTTTATGGCATTTACCTGATAATGGTATATAAGATGAAGTTGGTTGTAGAATAAAAATAAAACTACATTCAGTGGAAGTTTTAGTCTATTATAAAAATATTTTCTAAATGTAAAATTGAGTTTAGGAGATGAATAAAATTCAATAATGCTGGGAACATGCTAGATATATATGTTCTTTCGTCATATATTCATTTTATTTTATTTCATCTTATTTTTAAAATGATAACGGCTGAATTTCGCTATAAATCACTTATAAAATCGGTTCGCACTCGCCTTTTTTAAATTGTTGTGTTTACTTTATAGAAACGCTTTTCCACTTTTGCACAACTTCGAAAAGCGTTAGACATGACACGCCTCTTTATACATGGAACGCCCTCTGACTCCTCCTCCATGGTATCGAAATCTTTTCATTTTCGCATCAAAAACGTGTATAAGAAAAGTAATACGATATATAGAAAATAGCTCTTGTCGAATATAGTAACTTACAAAATTTCATAAAAGAAATTTTTTTTCATAAAACGTAAAAATCAGATGAAATGCATTATCAACCACTAGAATTTTAACTAGACAAACGAACCTATTATATATGAAAATTCCAAGACTTCAGGCTGTGCAATAGCGAGCTTGCATTAGGGGCAACGTGCAAGTACTTGTTACTTATACACGCCCTTGGGAAGGTCTGAGAGAAGAACCGTAGTAGAACCCAAACGGTTCCTCATGGGAACATGAGGCGGGCAAAGAGAAAATGATGTTCGTTTGGAGGGAGCAAATGATTCTTATTGTGATGATGCTGTGATCTTCAAATGAAATTGGGATATGCTCGTGGTTAGAATAAGTAGCTCGATATGCGAGGCGCCTTGTTCGGGCGTAACTCAATTCAGACTACTCCGCTATTGCAGCTCTATTTTTTTAATCATTATTTTACATCAGTCAGTTTCGCTACAGTCATCTGACTCAAAATGTATTTTTAATTGTTTGTGATTTTAATTTCGACGTAGTTGATATACGAAAATAGAATATACGAGTAATTTTTAAAAGATCTAAAAGGATTCAGATTTTAATTATTTTGCATCAGTCAGTTTCGCTACAGTGATTTTAACTCAAAATGTATTCTTACATTATTTGTGATTATATTTCCGACGTAGTTGATATTCGAAAACAGCATATAAGTGTAATTTTTGAAAGATCTGAAAGGATTCAGATTTTAACGTTCACCTAAAAGGGCTCAGCATAAATTAGTTGGTTATTAAACCATTCGATTTTAAAATCTCTTACTATCTTTCTTCTTTTTACAATGCTTTCCATTTTATATATAAATTGCATAAACATACATATTGTTAACTACATTTGCGTACAACGTGCTAGTTGCTGTTTAACAAACCTGCACCTTACTTTCTACATTAGAAGACAACGCAATCACATACTTTGATACTTTTTAGTAGACCTGTGTCAGCAGGAAATTTATCCTGCTATTACAGACACCTCAAATAGCCCCGGTTTGGGGATAGTTCGCATTCTTTACATCATAGAAAAGATCTTTAGCAGGGGATTGTAGGGATAAAAAGAGAAATGGCCCTGGCCAGTGTGTTTTGAGGGTTTTTGTTTGAGTGAGTTTGTTCAGTGTGTTTGAGGTGAAGTAATTCGTGAGATAGAGGTAAAAATGACTAAGTATTATAAACTGCAAGTACACCAGCATCATTCCCTATTTGTACGGCGCAACACAAGCCAGCGTATTAAAATGCCGACGAATATATTTATCAAGATTTATTTTAAAAGCAATGTTAAAATTTAATTATTAGCCCAAGTGAGCATTAGTCGAAAAGAGCTATTAGTCTCAAAACGGTATTTTGATTCGAACCACTTTTCAAAATGTTGCCACCAAATATTATCGCCCTGTATTATATTTAAAGAAACTACATAATGAAGAATTTACATGAATGTATGTATGTGTCTTGTCTTGTGGAAAAACAACGGTACCTAAAGTCATCAAACTTTGAATAACATAGTTTTTTATTCGAACATGGGCACCTGGAAGCCCAAATTCGGAATTTCGAATTTGTTTTATTGTCTATTTCATATTTTGCAAAGCTTTAAAGAACTCACCAATTTCAAAGCCAGCATTGACAACATTGTAGGGAATGAAACAATTTTATCTCCAGCAAAAAAAAAAAAAAAAAAAAAAAAAAAAAGAACGCACGGTTTGGGCGTAACATAAAATTTGAAAACTTTCAGATCTTTTAAAATATTGTTTTATTATTTTTATTATTACTGTTCTTTTGATTAGTCAAGTTTTTGTGTGTGCGCTTTTAATGTTCCATGTGCACTAATTTTTGAAAGGCGTCCGCGCTCACCCTCGCATAGCTTAGAGGGAGTTAGTTATCCTTTCAATAGCTGATATACCTTACTTAACTGTGTAGTTACCTTACGGTTCGATAGGTTTTATTCTGTAAAATTTAATAAAAACATTTTTTACAAATCCTTGCTGAATGCCAGTGCCTTGGATTAATAACAGAGAATGAAACAGGAAAGGCGCTGTCAATAAAAAAAAATATAAAAAATAAAATTGGAAAAAAAAAAAAAAAAACTAATTACGGGAAAAGTCAGAGGTTGAAATGACATAATTTTGAGTTTAAGAGAAAAGATTAAAGGAGAAATTGGGGTATGAATTCTTTATGCTGAAAAGATGTACTTCATACATGGAAAATTTAAAATCCTCAAAGCAAATATATACACAAGATTAGTTTTTCTTATCTTTGTTTTAATTGCTTCAGTTCTTTTTACAGCTTATTATCATGAATAAATAGAATATAAATTACGAAAAGAGTTATCAGGTCCTTTCAGTTTCAATAAATCATGTTGCGAAGGTTCGTTTCAGGATTTCAGCATCATTCCAGCTCTTCGTCGTCGACATCATCTCCTGGCCGGTAATCCGAATGGACGAAATATTCTTCTATCGAAGTTATGGTGACATTGTGTCCATCTACCATCATGGTATAAGGCACAGATCGAACATGAGAATCGTCTTCAAAAGCTTCAGGTAAATCGCTGACCAGCAACTTTGTTGCCAGTTTTTCGCTGTCGAAAGTATTTTTCGTTTCCTCGCTTGCATCTCGTTTGATTTTGAATTTTGAAGGGGACATGTTAACCTAAGAAGAGGTAAGCAATTATATATCAGAATCTAATACAAAAATATCAGCTATAATATTTTTACCCTCAAAAAGAAAATCTTCTGGAATAAATTAAAACATCTAGGCTTTGGCTAGATGATTTCAGATGCTTCCTTTTTTATGGAAACTTGGCAACTGCGTTTAAGCTTTCGTTTATGCGTAATTTTACAGTTTTGTAATATGCTACATACTGGACCTAATACGGGCTGAGAGGGGGGCGGAATTAAAGGTGGGTTACTCACAACTTATAATATTTTATCCAATACCTAATCCATGGCAATTTTGTAATTACATTCCTTTTTGTGTAATCTCTTAAGAAGTCTAATTTAATTTTCATTGTTATGTTAATTGGTTTCCTTTTTTTCTTGTTCGATGTTTTCACGTGCCAGACAACACAATCTGGATGTAAACAGGGAAACTGTAATCAGAATGAACTGAAGGTTTAGCTTAGGATACAACCATAAAAGGATACATTATAATATTACAATAAGTATAAATGATTGATTAGTAAGAATTAAATTCTTGCTTTTTCTTTTTTTAGATGTCGTAATATAATGCGCATTCGCTTAATTCTGGCATTTATTGTAAATAAATTCGTGATATTTGTCAAATGGTTTCTCTTTGTTGTCATATACATTTTGTTAAAATTATGCACCTTAAATATATATTTAACGAAATACAGTGAAGATTCAGAATTTAGTTAGTTCCTGAAGACCGTTCGTCAACCGAAATGTTCGTAAACCGAAACGATTGTTTCCCCAGGAATTAATGTAAAATTGATCAATTCATTCCTGAACCATAGATAATGACTTATTTAAATTTTATAACAGTGCACTATGCGCAAATCAATAACCAACGGAAATAATTAAATATAAAACAAAAAAGATAAACACAATATTAAACAGATTAACTAGACGAAAATTTAATTAACTTCCATTATATCTGATGAAGGAGCGTGGACGGTCATTAGGGCAAAATGATGAGAAAAATGTTATGATTTGGATGAGGCATCCCATTTCATAAAAACATGAGATCAATAGGACCAATAAGGGAGGCCTCTTCTTATTTATTTATTTTACTCTTTCTGAGACTCACTGAGCCTTCATTTGACTAAAGTTTGTCCAATGGGATTTGTTGTTACCTATGTTTTAAAACGTTTCTAAAGTGTGACATGAAAATGCTTATGCTGCAATTTTCTTCTGCTTTATAATCGAAGGGTAATATCGTAACTTGCAAAATCTGCATCTTAGCCCTTTCGCCAAAATTTCTAGGATTAGGAAACTTAAAATTATTTTTCTTCCTTCTTCTTATGAAGCCACTTATTCCACAATCACCTTCTGTTGCTGCAGTCATAATCTTTTTTTGGTTGGCCATTTGTATGGCCGCCTAGTAACTACTCCGCGTCTTTTTTGTCAACTTCCTAGCCCATAAAAGGTACTAAGTGTCTCTACATGCAACCCGATATAGCTATAATTTTCTCCAGGCCAAATTCATGGTCTTGTAAGTTATTGGCTGCCAGGCCTTCGTTAATGAGAATTAAGCAATGGAAAATATTAAAATGATGTTTCTTGAAATCCCTGAGTGTTAAATTTGTGACGTAGGTTATGTCACAACGCTCATGAAAATCACATGTTGCTAACTTGAGTGTTTGTAACTCGATACACTGTTCGTTAAAAGGCGTTGTGCGTAACTCGAAACACTAAAAGGCGCAACTCGGCACACTAAAAGACGTTGTTTGTTCAGCTAATTTATTCCTTGAGTAATTTGAAGCTTCACTGTACAACCAGTATTCATCTTTTCTTCAGTTACGAAGTTGATATCTTAATGCAAGTATGAAATATCGTTAAATAAATAAAAAAAAAAAAAAAAAAAAAAAAAAAATACGTGAAATCCAAACATTTAAAATTATTAATTTTTTGCGTACCGCACAATTTCCGACAATGCAGTTTGCTTGGGTATAGGAAACATTCAATGGTATGGCAGCCTAAAAGAGAAAATTATAAGAAAATAAAAAATTAAATTTACGTACGCAATATTTCTTTATTCAAAGCCAAAGTACAAAGGAAATGAATATCAGAGAGTAAAAGAGATATTCTGAGCAAAGAAACAAGATAAATTAAATAGAATGTTAAACTTAAAGATAAAAAATAAGGAAAAAAAAAAAGAACAAGTTAAACATAGTAAAAGTACTTCACTTACCCCCATGACGCAAGTTGTTAGCTAAAAATGAAAAAAATATCACATTTAATTATTAATGCTTTCTTATTTGAGACAAGTTTAATTAAATGCACTTTTAGATGTAACTTTCAGTGATAACAAGATTAGTAGAATTCACATTTGCAGTACCTTAAAAATTTAGTTCTAGATTTGTAGAGTTATTAAGGTTTTAGAAGCAGGATCCATGAAAAATGAGCAATGCCCTTCAAAAAGAATAATGACTCAAATGGCGCCCTAACTAAAAGGTGGTGGACGACAACTCGTCACCGCCAGGATTTGGCGGTTTGATCCCTAATCCCTAGTCGCCCTTTACTTTCTCCCTCCTTTCCGCATGCTTTCTTGGTGTAATTGGAAGCATACTCGAAACGTATTGGAGAGGTTCCGGGTTCGAGACCCTGGGAGGGCATTGCTCATTTTTCACATCTCCTGCTTCAAAATAACCTAGTGCCTCCTATGCCGTACCGAAGGGCACGGTTTCGAATCCTGAAGAAGGCATGGATGTTTGTAAATGTACAGTGTCGGTGCGGCATGGCAGCAGTCTAAATATGCGGCGAGTCCAAAGTCCTGTCGTGTGGTTTTGTGGAAGAGGGGTGGGAGACTCGCGGATCCGTCACCCCGAGGTGATCTCCATCAAAATTGGCTGTGGAACTGAGATAAATCTCCCTGTCACCTGAATGGTGCTCAAGTTCGGCGTAATCTAGCGCTCCCTGCCACGTGGAAATTTCGTGGCCTTGGGCATAAGCAACAACAAAGTGAGCATAAGCGACAACATAAAATAACTTAATGACTCTAAAGTCTTGCAGGCAGAAAACTCTATCTTATCTCTCAAGGTTAATACTAAAAAGTTCAAGTATTAGCTAAAATTTCAGAAGGCTTGAATCAAATGCATGAACTCAAAATTCACTCAATTTTCTCGTATTTGTTAGCTGTCTCGACAAAAAAATGGTAATCTCTAGGTGTCATAAATCCTGAAGTTTTAAAGCTCACAATTTTCAGTTCAGACAGACAAAATCGTCGCTCCTCGAATGACTATATGAGTCATTTAAAATACATATTTTCCCAGCCGCCTTGAACAGGAACAGAAAGTACTCACGAGTTGCTTCAGGAACTGATTGGGGGACTGTGATATGAATCAAAGAATTGAAGAAAATAGCCGATGACGAAAGACAGATTACATATCAGTGATTAGATAGACAGATTAGATACTAAACTCAGTGGCGCAACAGCCGTAGAGAGCCACGCCCTGCAGTGCCCCGAAATCTACTTCTTTGACCTTGGACCCCAGAGTGCATCAGCATATGCCCTGGGCAAGTGGTCAGCTTGTCGCAGGACCCCTGGTATTTAGTCCCCAAGCAAAATTGGTGCTCATTTTATCGACCCATCAAGGGATGAAAGTCTGAATCAGAGTGCAGTCTGAGTGAGAAAGTACAACGAACCCCGGTCCTGTGGTGCAAACCACTAATTAGATATTAATTTAGCGAAAAATTGTTTCAACTTTTCTTTAAAATTTAATGGATAGGACAGTATGAAATGCCCCTCTTTTAGATAAGAAAATGCACTACCCTGGGGATACGTATATATAGTTTGAGAACCACTTCTTTAAAAAAGAAATGCAGATTTTGAAACAGCTTACTTTCTTTTAATTAAAAATCACTTGATGAATAAACAATAATAAAATAAAATAATTCTAATAAATTATAAGCTAAATCACAAGTTTTTCTAAGGAATATTTTTAAATATTCATAAAAACAACGTGGGGTTGTTTGTGAGGATGACAAAATGACACATCGCTGAAAAACGTTCGGCTCAACGGAAACTACAAATAATCGAAGTAGATAAGTGAAGTTCTGTAGTTATTCGTTCCTTTCCATCGAGAATTTCGATGCAAAGAAGCTCAGTATACGCTGCCTATAAGCGTATTTGCTTTAACGCAAGACTTAGCAAAGATCTTTTTAAAATTTAGGTTATTTTAATTCACCCAATTAGTTTTTTAATCTTAAAGTGTTTAATTTAATAATTAATTTCTAAAACTTGAATTATCTAATTAGTTTAAATTTTAGGTTATCTCATTTAAATTAGGTTAAAATTTAGATTATCTTAATTAGGTTGCCTAACTAACTTTTTAGTTTTAAATTTTTTGACTTAATAATTTATTTCTAAATTTATCTAATTAGTTTAAAATTTAGGTTGTTTTATTTTGGAAACGTAAAGGTACCTGAAGTGTGCTAATAGTGCAGATTCACTTGAAAATGGACCACAAAATAAACATAAAAAGTATACTAGGAATACATATGGACACACAGTATGACACATATGGAGGCACTACGTAATGACACTATATGATCTTTCGAAAAATTAGATAGAACTGCCATATCGATATAACAATAACATAGATATTACAAGTATATTTACTGACATATATTTTAGCAACTACAGTAACACATTTCTCTTAAAAACTCGTAAAGAAACGGAAAGCGTTTCATGTGTCAAAGATTATACTTACGACAATGGGGTACAATGTATTCGGACACATTATGCACACGGGCTGAAATTTAAAAAAGAAAAGAAAATTCGAATTATGATATTTATTTAAAATATTTGTAGATCTTTGAAATGCAATCAATTTTGGATGTTTTATCAAATACAATTTTTCTTAGAGTTTCGTGAGATGCTTACCGTAAATTGGCTTGGATCATTGGAATACAAACAAATCTTTGTGAAAGAAGGTTGATTGTTTTTCCAGAAATTTGGCCCCTAAAAATAAATTTGCTTCATTATTCATAATATTCTGTAAAATAAAGCCTTGAGAACGTTCGAAACCTATAAGGTTTTAAAAATAACAATCATACTCCTAAAGTCGAACTAAAGAAAAATATTTTTTCTTTTTAAACTATGAAAATTTTGGATTGGAATGCAGGATGAGATTTTTCGGAAAGAATCCAATAAACTTTATACTGCATTATAAACTTATAATTAAAATGGACTTTTAATACGGCTTTAATTGCTAGAAATTAGATTTTTGGTTTGGAGATAGAAAACATTAGACTAAAAAATGTATTTTTTGGCACCCATTGAACTTGTCGCAACGGCGGGGGGTCGCGCAGTTGACTCTATGTAATGATTAATACATTTGTTGAAGTTGTATAATAAATACTTCATTTTTTTTAACTCAAAACATATTTATTACAAATTATGAGAAACTCTATTTATATATATAAAGAAGAATGTCTATTTGTATGTTTGTTTGTTTGTTCGTGTTACTAATTTCTGATCAATTATGATCAATTTTTTGCCACATTTAATCGACTAAAACTGAATATAGGTGAAATATTGGATGGAACTTGAGCTCTTACGACCATTTGATTAGAAAGACGAAAATCATTAAAAAACGCGTGCCACTGTTGCTGATATAATGAGAGAGAATTAGTTTATTTTTCTATCGAAGATTTTTATGTGAGTTCCATATCGCACCAGACTGAAAAATGTATGACTCTAAATCGTATTTTTTGCATCGTTATTAGAGAAGGATTGCAGTAGTATCGTTCTCTCTGTTGTTAGATATATTACTCTCAATCTAACTTAACCGGCATCGAGTATTTTCCCTAGTTACATCTATATAATAATATGGAAAACATTACAACAATTAATGTAGGTAAGATTGCTGTCCTTGTTTGTGAGGATCTTGCCAACGGCTGATTTCTCTAGTCGAGAGTTCCAGAGCATTCTGGCTTGTTGTTCCGATGGAAACAATCTGCAGATTGAATTAACCACGCCTCCTTAATTTTTCAGTTGTATTTTACATTTTCTGATTCGTTATATCTGCAACCATATCAGAGGAAATACAAGATCGTCAGCCCTCCTGAAATTGAGGGGCTTTGACGACAGATACGGTGCAGAACGCTAAAATCTCTTGACACTGTGTACTGTCAACTGGAACGAATTATTGTGTTTGCGATGTCAAACCATGTCGTCTGACACATCGTAAAAGCTTGAAAACAGTGACCTTGCAGGGACCGCACATACGATTTTCTCATCTCTGTGTGGTCCGCTGCAAACTGTATTATTAAGTCGAATAAATTTAAATTTAAATTTACAGTATCCTAAAACCGTCAGTCGTAAAACAGGTTTAATATTTTAAACAATAGTTTTTTGCTTCACATATCATTTGTCTTTCAACATGATATGTGTATTTAGCATTTACCACATTTTCTAAGCAATGAAGTAATGCCATTTTGTTTTTTAAATTTCAGAATTACACTAAATAAAGTGGAATAAAATTTTTCATTGAAGCTGATAGATTTATATTTTACTCGTAGTTAAAGTTTTAAACTAAACTCTTCTCTAAAGTTTTAATTGCTTTTTAATATCGCAGGCGGCATTCTTTTTTTTTTTTCAATTATTAACGCAAAGGAGAGTTAGTTTAGAAGAGCTATTAATTTTGATTTGGCATTTGGTTTACTATAAACGTCTGAATCACGATTCAAATTATTGCCACCAAATATTATTGCCCTACATTATATTTAAAGAAATTAAATAATGAAGAATCAGGACGAATGTATTTTTGTTTATCGCATTGTGAAAAAATGACAGTAGTTAGACCCATCAAATTTTGAATAACGTAATCCTCCATCCGAAGATGGGCACGTGGACGCCTGAATTTTGAATTTGTTTTATCATCAATTTCATATTTTGTAAAACTTTAATAAAGAGTTTTTTATTAAAAAACTCAACGATTTTAATGCAAGCAATGGCAACATTTTACGGAATAAACATTTTTATCTCCAGTACGCGAGATTGTATATCGAAAATTCTAAAGATATGCTGTTTTTGAATATTTCGTGATATTATTGCTGAATTGAATTTTATGTGGTTTTAGTGCGAAGAAGGTGATATTTAATGAATAAAGGTAACACATAAAACATTAAAAACGCTCCTTTGGACGTAATAAAAAATCTGAAAGCGTTCAGGTTTTATTTTTTATATTTTGTTTGTTTACTTTATTTTTTTCTCTTTATTTCTTAATGGAATTGGTATACTTCCAAGATTCTAGAGTGGATTTATAAAGTATCCTGAGGAAACACTGTATTTAAAACTGGGCAGTTTATAAACCAGTTTATGCGAAAGAATTTCAGAATTGAATTTTTATAGATACTCAATACTGAAATCATTCAGACTGGAATAGCATCCAAAAAGGCATTGAAGTAATCACTGTACCAATTTCGCGTTTCGTAAGGCTTCTGATGTCTTTTAAGCGTAGTTTATGATACCTTTCATTAGCTTTAAGGTTTGTATATTTCTTGTTGTTTCCACTTACATATCACATACGAAAGGTAAATTTTAGAAAGCCAAAATTTGTTGTAAGCAGGCGCAGATTGTAATTCTAGTATTTTAAAGCAGAAACGGTGTTTGCGTTTTATATTTTTAAATAAAAAATTCTGCTTTAAATATATCAAAATTTATTTTTATTTATTTGAGTAATTTAATATACTACCTTAGCAATTTGTTTCACCTAAGTATATAAAGCAATTTTTATCTCTAAAAAAATCAATCAAAATGAGTAATTTCAGACATTTTTTTCAATTATTTTCCTTTTGTTTTTCCTTGAAATTAGAATATTTCAAAACCTGCTGTACTAGAATAATGTTTAACTTAATGTATTCCTAATTACTAAGATTTTACATAGAAACTTCTTCAGATTCTGTCTAAATACTACTTAGAAATTTTTAAAATAAAAAAAAAAAAAAAAAAAATTACACCTAATAGCTCATCTATCATTATATACCTCATTTATTGCTAACATATGAAATAACAATGCAATAATTTAGATCAGAAATGCAATAATATGAATCATATGCAATAATTTGGATACAAAAAAGTTTTTCATGTTTACATAGCTAAAGAAATATCAGTATGTTAAGGATTAAAACATATAGTTTTCATGCTCAGAGATGGAAATTCTAGTGCATTAAATGATCTGAATTTAATGCTGATAAATTATTAGTTTGAAGGTTAAGAACAAAAGTAAATGAAATGCAAGTAATGCAAAGTAAAATTGAGGATTTATGAATGTTTAAAGCAGTACTGAATCTCATATTTCACTCAAATGACAACAGATTATTCACTACGTAGATGGTTAAAGCAATTTAAAATCAGATTAAATAATCTCAGTATCCGATTATATTCGACGCCCAGAAGAATAGCCCACATTTTAGGTTTTCGTTTTAGTTTATTATGGCAAAGCATATTAGAGCTATCTGCCTAAGGGATGGCATGCCTTCGCAGAGGACTGTCAAAGGGAAACTGGCTCGTATACATGTTACGCATGGCAAAAACCACGAAAACGCCCATGCAGCCAGCCTGCTCATCTGGAATCGAACCCAGGTCAAAACTACCAGAGTTCAGAGATTTTAACTCTCGGCTATTTAGCAGAAAACTACTTAAAATGATATAAATAAGCTGCAGACATATTATTAGACATATTATCATATTATTATTATTATATCATATTGATAATATTTACTTTTTTCTTGCCTTTTCGAAGTTAAAAATATGTTAAAATTTCAGTATTACTAGATATGTTCCTACTAAGCATTTTTCAATACTTTATTTTTTCACTTACATTTATTAGGATATAAAGAACTACATGTACTAAAATCTAAGTGATAATGCAAAATGTCTATTAAATATACTTGTTACTAGCTAATTTTCGAAAAATTTCTCTCTTTTTATTTACAAAATTGTCAGCAAAAATTTTAAATATATACATAAACCTAAGCTTGTGCTCCACTTAATTAATAATATGCAGAAATAATATGTAAATATTTTTGGAAGGTTTCATAAATTTAAATAAATTTCATAAATTTATTACTTTAGTAATGTTTTGAGTTACAGCTTGTTTTCGTAACAGAAAAGTTGAAAAAAATAAAAATTTTTAAAAAAAAAAAATAGGATTAATGTTATGTCAGGAGAAACAGAACGAAAAGAAAATGTTTCCAAATTTCAAACTGAAATATCGAAATTAATCTTGTTCTCGAGCGCTTAATTATAAATAGAAGGTCTCAAGATCATCTTTTGAACATCACCACAAGTGTTCAAAGGAAAAATTATAGTTTAAAGGCATTTAGAAAGGCTTGTGTCTCTTTAAAAATATCAGCATCCGGCCTTTTAAATAGCAAATTCCGGTTCATGGCATAGAACAAGAATAGTTTTAATTTTGCTTCTAATAACCAGAGTCACAAGTCGAAAGTAAAGCTAAAAGTATAGGCTTTAAAATAAAGTGATAAAAAATTTGTTTGAAAAATTTTATCAAAATTAACGATTAGAACGTTGTCGTCTGTCATATCTTTGTTCGTAAATTTTCGTTATACTAATTAAATACTCTAATTTTTCTTTGAAAAACACGCAAGACGCACAAATTCAGAGAATGGTGTCTAATTCCTGTTTTGCGACTAAGGAACACTACAAATAATTTTAACTTTTTTAAAAAATGTCATTCTTTTACTTATGGATTAAATTGAATTTTAGTTGAATTTCATGTGAATTAAATTAAATTCATATTTTTTTTTGCAAATTGTTATCTTTACTTTGCATTACATTTACTTTGCATTAGAATATGAAAGTTATAAATTGTAAGTATTGTTAGTAAAGCGCTTTCTTCAATATACCTTAATACTTACGAGTGCTGGCCATAATAAAGCCGTTGCAGATGTCACAAAACAGAACAAAATCCCGTAGTTTTTCATATTAAGACTCACTAGAAAAGAAAACAGGATTAACATTGTGCCACATATAAAAAGACGTAAATTTTGTGTTTAGTTTCGAATAAATATTTTTTATTCGTTCATAATTTAAATGCCAGTTAAAGGATTTTCACTTGCTGAAATCAATTTCACTCAGCCTCTCTGTAACGACCACCTTTCTGCTGATCGAATATACGTTTAATCATCAGATTTTTATGGGTTTTTAATAAGAAAATGCTTTTAAAACAATTAAAATAAAATTAACTAAATTAATTAAAATGTATCGAAATTGACATGTTAAACTAAAGATGGAAGATATTTCTATGATGTTTAATTTATGATTCGAACTTTTACTGATGATAAATTGACATCCAATTCAGTATGATTTAATAAAAAATCTGATGTGTACACCACATGACTTCCTTGTACGGAATATTTAATTATAGGCATTTTTCTTGCAATTCATTTAAACTTATTGGATTGAATTAAATCTACTTCGCCAACAGCGCATAAACCACAATAGAATAAATGCATTCTTTAAAATTCACTCTAGTATTTGTTTACCATAGCGACACTCTGGCGCTAGATTCACTTAACAGTATTATATTTCGTTCATATTATAACTCATAATGCACAAAATTTATATCATTTAAAGAACAGAATTATCTAATCGTTGCCAAAATTAAAGAATAGAATTATCTAATCGTTGTTCTATTCAAATACTATAATAAAGCTGGAATGATGTATAAAAGAAATTAAGCAAACAAAATAAAAAAGAAACAGTTATTCACAGACGATTGAGTATTTCTCATTCAATTAATTCAGTTCTCCCTTCGCGACAAGGCAAAAATACATAAAAACTCAAAATATTTGTATTAAAAATTGCGAAGTAAATCTTAAACACTTATTTCCTCCAAAAAATTTCAGAAAGGATTGATTAAGCATGATTTAATTCGCAATAATAAATGAAGGCGTTACCTTTGTTGTTGCGAAGCTAAGTTTCTCTAGATTGGCAACAAATCCACTATCCTGCTGTTTCAAGTGTAAACAAGCAATGGCCGCCATCAAAACAATTATTAGGCTTAGCGGCACTTAGACAACTTTAAAATTGTTGATAATTCCAACTATATTGCATTCAGATTTACTAAAGGCATAAAAACCTTAACCGGAAGATAAGAACAACATAATTCCATCAATTTTAAAGCAAAAAATGTACAATTTACAAACATATAAGAGTAAAGAAACTGAGATCACTGAGCCGGGTAACAGAGGGGATATATATATTTATATACGTTTGGTGCGGCCGATTGCAACCAAAATACGAGGTGCACATCTACATGTTATAGCAGTCCTATATACAAAATTTCAACGTTCTGAGGCTACTCGTTTTTGAGTTATGCGAGATACGTACATACGTTCGTACAGACGCCACGAAAAATTCTCTTCAGAATTCATTTTAAAGCAGTTTTATAATTTTTTTGGAGAAAAAGAGTATTTTTTTCTTTCTTTACGTACAGATATCACGCAAAAACATCGTTAAATTGCATTTGAAAGCGGTCAAAATGGATATTTTCGTTGAAATATGCTGCCTGAAACTTTTCGCGATTACAATGCTTCCTTTTTACTTCGTACAAGGAAGTAAAAAAAAAAAAAAAAAAAAAAAAAAAAGAGTTACAACTGTTTGCGCAAGTTATCATTTCATCAGTAAAGAACTTAAAATCTAAATCTGAAGTCAACATGCACGTTATCTATAAATTAACGGTATTGAAAATACACTGAGCGTCTCTAGGACGACCAGTTTTCTGCTAATCGAATATTCATTTATTCATCAGACTTTTATGGGTTTTAATAAGAAAATATTTTTAAAAGAATTAAAATAAAATGAACTAAATGAATTAAAATGCATCGAAGTTGACACAACTAAAGATGGAAGATATTTCTGGGATGTTTAATTTATGATTAGTACTTTTGCTGATGATAAATTGACATCCGAATCAGTATGATTTAATACAAAAGAGAGTTACAACTGCTTTACGCAAGTTACCATTTCATCAATGAATCTAAAGGAATTAAAAACTAAATATGAAGTCAACAGACATTTTTAAACGTGCACGTAATTTACAAATTAACAACATTGCTTAAGTTTTTTTTTTTTGTTTAAGTGTATGTAAAGCTTACCTGTTCAATTTCACACTTACTTTGCCTTATACGAGAAAGAAAAAATCCCAGTTCACTGCAAGGGGCAAGCGAACTAATTTCTGAGAGATCTTTTTAGCGTCATGATGCTCTTATATAGGTGATTTGGAACAATACGCAACGGAAAAAAGAACTACATGCTGTAGCCGGACCGGGTTAGGACAGGACAAAAGACCAGTGTCCGGTGCTATGATGTTACCGCACCCTATGCCATGATGTCATTCGAGTGTAAAGTTAGTTGATTAATGTGCATGCTGAACGCAATTTTTTCTAGTTTGTGGAGGATGGAGATTCAGATTATATTCCGCGAAATGATTTACGAGTTTTCGAAACTGTGAATCAGAATCTATTCCGGATGCTATACATGAGTAGTTCTAATATTGTCTCTTATTTTTAATATCGAATGTAGGAAATGACTTTCGGGTTATGAGAGCAGAAATGATTAGAATGGGTTGTTGCGGCTCTTTATAATGCTCCACTGTTCGATTTTTGGACGTTTGTGGGTTTGTAATAACATGATGATTTTAGGTATTGGATTATATTGGAAACCTTTTGATCTGTATACCATTGACAAACAGGCGATCAAAGCTAACTATGTTGTTATTTACTATTTCTTGCTTATAAAATTGATCTTTTTTATAAACTTATATTAGCAAGTCCAAGTTCCTTTCTAAAATTTTTCTTCTTGGAGATAGCAAAGCAAGGGAAATAGCTGTGCTCACATCTGCAAATAAGTTAATCGTTGTATCCATGTTAAGGCAAGCAAACCCGATTTAAAATATGAAATTACATAATAGGAAAATGTAAAAAAAATCAAAACTAACGATCATTCGATAACTATGATTCATAACTATTATTCTATTTTAAGGTCTGTAACGTACATAGTTAAAAGTGGCTTTTATTAGTTAAAATAACTGCATAAATATTTATGAAAATTATGATTTAGGTACACATTGTAAATACCATACGTAAATTAGATGTATTTTAAATCATATTAATTACATACATTTTATTAAAAGTAAAAGAATGAGCGAAAGGTGGTTTTTAAATCCTCATTAGCTAAGCAATGAGGAGTTTTAATTTGAAAGATAAATATGCTTATCACTTCGAATGAGAGCACCTGGAAGTGGGTGAGTGAGTGCATCGCTGAGATGACTTCCGACTTCGGAAGTGCCAAACGGAATAACAGCCACACATGAGTATGTAAGAAAGCCACATATGTAATAAAGAATGCAAGTGTAAGAAAGCCACACATGGTGATAAAAAAAAAAGAGATTTTCTGCTTCACGGAATGGAAAAGAACTGAATGACAAATATCTCGGGAACATTTCGCAAAGTAATAAAACTTAAAATATTTGAGAAACCGTGGAGTAATCCTCTCTAACATCAAAAATCGAAATCACTAACAGTCACTCAAATTTGATTTTCATTGAATATTAATTTTTTAAATAATCTGCAGACTTTTGCAAAGAAAGGAGATATATCGTCAAAGGTAGCAATTCGTCAAACTTTTTATATAAAATATTGATAAATTTGCATCATTCACTGCCATAAAAGTGATTCTTTTAGTCCAAAGGCAAAATTGGCCTAGAAGGGCTATCTTCGTTTTGGCATCTTGCGTTGATTCCCTTTCTGCGTTGTTTCACTTTTCAAATTGTTGCCCCCAAATATTATCGGCCTGTATTATATTTAAAGAAATTAAATAAAGAAGAATTTGCATAAATGTATGTATGTTTCTCGCATTGTGATGAAACAATGGCACCTAGAGCCATCAAATTTTGAATAATGTAATCTTTCACCGAATATGGGCATCTGGTAGCCATAATTTTAAATTTGGAATTTGTTCAATTACCGATTTCCTATTTTGTAAAATTTGAACGAATTTTTGATTAACAAACTCAAGGATTTCAAAGCGAGCAATGGCAACGTTGTACAGAAAAATCATTCTTATCTCCAGCGCGCTAGACTGTGTATCCGAAATTCTAAAGATGTGCGCATTTTAAAATTATTGTGCGATATTGCTGTTGAACTGAATTTTATTATTTAAATGTGAAGAACATGATATTTAATAAATAAAGGTAGCACACAGAACGTTAAAAAAAGAGGCTTTCGCCGTAATTTAAAATCTTAATCCTTTCAGTAATTTAAAATCTTACTTCTTTTTTATGTATTACTGTTAATATAATAAGTAAAAAAAAGTTCATCATGATGCATTAAAATCAGTCTTTTTCATCAGCAATGGAAAGTAGTACAGTTACACAACATCATATTCGAGAAGCTTAAAATTTAAGAGTTGGGAAGCGTTAAATTCTCAGGGTATCCCTGTGGGACATAGAGCACAATCTTCAGACTTGTGGAATGATATGCTTACCATTAAACCGAAAGAGCAAATGTTTTAAATTCTTGCAAATTAAGATTGCATGAGTGTTGTTAAGGCATTCTTCCAAATTAAGATTGCTTGAGTGTTCTTCTTTCTGCAATCATTCAATCAAATCTGAGAATGTTGAAATGGAAAAAATCACGTGGCAAGGCAATCAGTACACTATTAATCAATGAAACGAAATCATTGCAAAACTTTATGAAACCCTTTGGTAGTTTGCTTTCACGATAATGATTTAAAATATTTATACTACAGCTTACTTTAGCTTAACACCTTATTTAAAATTTTTTAATTTAGTAAAATAAAAATTTCTAGGAAGAATTAAAAAAAGTTAAAATTATTGTAGGAAGAAATGTTTTTAATTTTTATTCTTAGAATAAGTTTAAATCTTTATAATTTATTTTTAAACTATTTTTTAAGCTTAATAACACGAAACAGCATAAAATTCATGACCTCCTTCATTCTTAAATTAATAAAAAGACAAAAATCTAAACAAAAAATAAAATCTGAACGCTTTCAGGTTTTACATTAAGCCCAAAGGGACTTTTTTTAACGTTTTGTGTGCTATCTTTATTTATTAAATATCACGTTCTTCGCACTTAAACCATAAAATTCAATTCAACAGTAATATCGCATCAGCATCTTTAGGATTTCCGATACACAGTCTCGCGCGCTGGAGATAAAAGTGTTTTTTCTTTCGCACATTTTGCCATTCCTCGCTTTGAAACCGTGGGGTTTATTAATCAGAAATTCGGTAAATTGTTACAAAACATGAAATCGATAATAAAACAAGTTTCAAATTCCAAATTCGGGCTTCCAGATGCCCATATTCCGTGGAAGATTACGTTATTCAAAATTTGATGGCTCGAGGCGCCGTTGTTTTATCACAATTTAAGAAACATACATACATTTATACAGATTCTTCATTATTTAATTTCTTTAAATCTAACGCAGGACTCTAATATTTGGGGGCAACAATTTGAAAAGTGAACCGAAATTTATAGAGAAAAATGCCAAAACGAAGTTATGAAAATATGAACTTGTATTCTTCTGGGCTAACGCCGTCTGTGTTAAAAGATAATAAAAATAAGCCTATATTGAAATTATGTAGTAGAGGCATATACTGTGCGACTTTGGAAACGTCATTTTTGACTGCACTAATGATATAAAAGCTAATATTTTAAAAAATATATTTTAAAAATTCTCTTAGCACAAGCAATGTATTGTTGTGATTTGAAAGACAAATAAAAAACATTCTACAGCATGGAATGGCAACACTCTCAGACAATTTGTCAAGCCATGTCACTGAAAAGCAAGGGGAAGGAGATTTACTAACGTAACATAGTATTATGTGACGCGAAAAATTGATAAGATTTCTCTCATCTATAGTTCTAAAAGCACTTTGTTATGAACTGAAATAGTTATGGTTTTAAAAAAATTATTAATTTTCATATCATTTTTTTTTTACTGTAAAATTTTATTTTTTATTTTGAAGACTCTTTAGCTTCCTTTCCTTAGTTTTGTCGTGAAATAAAAATTTCACGTTCATTAGTTTTATAACATAAGTAATTAATTAATTCCTTAACTCGTTATTAATTTAAAATATATGTAAAACATGTTTGGTCATTTCAAATCTTCCATTACATTTTATTACGCTACATGTCAGTTATCCTTTCAGCAATTCACAACATTTTAAGGTCTCTGTTTCCCATGCAATACAGCAGATAGCTAGTTAATGAATTGTATGTTCAAGTGCTACTACTAAAAATAAAAAAATACAGTAGATAGCAAGTTTACAGAGCGTTGTCATTCCACATAACATAAAATCATCAACTATCTCTTTCAAATTAAAATTGTATCGTTTAACAAACTTAGCGATTTGAAAGCAATACATAAACTTCAAATAATTAAAATCTTTATTCCATTTTTAAATATTTATCCAAGAAACAGAATTTAAAAGGCACTCATTTTGTGATAAATTCAATTTATAAATATAAATATTTACAGAATTATAGCAATTAATAAATTCTGCTTCTAATCAATATATTACATACCTTGACCGAAATTTTATTTTTCCCTCTCCTTGGCATGATGAATTTCGTTGGTTTGTTCTAATGTTACGGTGAGACCAAGTGGAATGAGTAAGAACAACAACAACTATAAGGAATTCGAGTTCAAAATTTTTTCTTTATAAAGCTACTATAGTTTTATTAATTCAGTAGTTTTATAAGCAAAATACGTTCCTAAGGGTTTCTAGAAAAATTAGGTAATTTTTGAAAGGAGGAGAAATGAAAAATAATCCCTCTCCTGGAATCCCTCTCCTGGAATCGAACCATGTACTTCTGGAATACGCGCCCACCGTGCTGACCACTACACTACGAAGGCATGCTAAGAAAGCGGGAGAAATACCTTATATACTCCTCCTTTTAAAGGGCGACTGCGGTTCCTGGGTGTGAAGAATCATCATCCACCCTCCTTTTTAGTTCGGGAGCCAGTGTAGAGACATTAGGTAATTTTTGAAAGCAGGAGAGATGAAAAATAAGCAATGCCCTTTCCGGGAATCGAACCACGGATCTCTGGAATGCGTGCTGACCTCTACAGCGTGCTGACCACTACACTACGAAGGCATGCTAAGAAGGAGGGAGGAATACCTTATAGGTTTTGTTTCTTACAATGGGGAAAATTATTCATTTATTTCCTCCCGAAATCAGCTGAAAGGAAGAAATAACGAGAATTGGAATTTGTCTCTTTCCGTACAGTTACATATGAACTTGTATTCTTATGTTCGTCTTATATATTGCTTCACTGCCGTTACCGAAAATCACAAGCAACTGTCATACGATTCTTGTGGAAATTTCCGTTAGTGTTTTTTTTTTTTTTTTTTTTTTTTTTTTTTAATCAATTCAGCAGAAAATTCTATTGCTTCTGTGCGAATGGAGGCAAATGTGGTAATAATTGTGGTCATAAATTTAAACACATAAATGAAAACAATTTGATTTCAAATTGTTAAATGTTAAATGGCATTTCTGTGCGACATTTTATCCTGTCTTGTATGAGCCGTTAAAAGTAACTTAATAATTTGTCTCATGCAGCAGTTAATTTAATTAATGTCTTTATTGTATATTACATATTGCAAATATAGAAGGATGATGAAATCACATGCAAGTTTATCTGTTTGACGAGAGCTGAAGGAATGTATTCATTCGGCAATCCAGAAACATTCCACGCAGAGATTATTTAACTGAATTTCAAGAATTCAGACCAGGTTCTGACATATGATGGCTATTATAAAGCGAATGACTCTTAACTATTGTTGGGAAAAATCGAGGACAGGATATAAAAAATAAAACTTAGAATCTATATCCAGCTTATTTTTTTTTCCATGACATTTATGGGCATTTCACTAGATGAAAGTCAAAATCTGTTCTTAGTCTTTGCTAGTCATGACAAAATTGGGGATATAATGACTTTAAATTGAGTATTATGAAACGGAGCTAAAAATGAGCCTTTTCATTGCAGAGAGATACGTTAAAAAAAATTGCAAAGTAAATTTTCGACTTTAAGCATTGCAATTAAATTTACAAACATACGCAAAGTGTTTCGATCCTAAGATATGAAGATAAGCATTAAGAATTTCAGAAAGTCTTCTTCAAAAACAAATTAAGAAAAGACATTAAACGCTAATTATGTTTTAGAAAATTTGGATGGTAAATGTACTGTTTAAATGAAAAGGTAAAATAGAAATAATAAAATTATTATAGAAGAACATTAACTTATAATGTTCTGTAGAGTCATTACATTCAGTCAGGAGACGTGAAAAATGAACAATGTGCTCGCCGGAACTCGAACCTGGCCCTATCGAATACGCGCCGAGTGTGATAACCGTTACACCACGAACGCATGCTGGATGGAGGGTGAAAACACTCCCCCCTTTTGAAGGGCGACTGTGGGTTAGGGGATCCAATCGCCAAATCCTGGTGTTGAAAAATCATCATTCACCACTTTTTTTTAGTTCGGACTAAAGTGTAGTCCCTGTAGAGTGATTAGGGTTGACATCTAGTTTTTGAGTTATAATAACGCCAAATGTGGTTTATGCACTTTGTTAAAATCACTGCAAGTATGAACGATGATATTTTTTCCGCTCGTCTGGGATGAAAAAAAGAAAAAGAAAATAGGTTGCTATAAATTAAGAAGTTCGCCAAGTAATTTTTTTCTTGGCGAAAACTGAAAAAAATACGCCAAGATAAATTTTTGAATTTCTCCCAAAATTTCTCACAAAATTTCATGAAATTCAACATTTAGGTATAATTTGAGTCGTAGAATCGAAATAGGAAAAAAAAAAAAAAAAAAAAAAAAAAAGGTATGTTATTTTAGAAAAAGTATGATTTTGTGTTAAAATGCCTATGTTAGAATGGTGCTATATATAAATCGAATACATAATCTAAGTCGCGTTTTCAAGACACGGAAAACGTAATTTGAATTTCATCAATTGGCCCAGTAAAACGGGAGATATAGAACTGTTCCTTTTTTTTTTTTTTTTTTTTTTTTCGTAGTGTACCATTTATCATCTGCATTTTAATTTTCTGCACCGAAGTTACATTTATATAATGCAGTTTGGAAATTTGATCTACTTACTTCATTGAGCATTTGATGATGAAACAGCATTTGATGATGCATTAATGACGAAAGGTATTTGCACCACAGCATTTGATGATGAAAGGTGTCTTGAATAACAAAACTGATAAACTGTGAATTAAAAACTTTAAATAAAACTGAATTTATTGTCAATCCATTAACCAAACGGAATTTATTGTCAACCCAGCTTGTTGTCACTGAATTTGTTGGCAATCTAAGCTGAATTTTTTGCCATCCATTCGAATTAAGGCGGTTATCAACTGGCTCAAGGGCTCATTGGCTATCGTTCAGAGAAGACAGACGTTATATTTTCCTTCAATGAGAAATAGTTTAAAGACCATCCTTATAAAAATGATAGATAGCTTAAATAACTAATGGTTATTTAAGCTGTACTGCAGATATCTGTTGATTCATCATATTGTAAACTTAGAAAAAAAGGCATTTTTGTAAATCACCTTTTACGTTGTAAGAACCTCTTGTCTATCTTCTAAGGTGACAGCTGCAGTATGTGTAGAAACCAAATAGGAGAAGGTTTAAAAGTAGCCTTTATTAAACTCTTTAAGATTCACAATGCGTCGACTTCACAATGCGTCACTCGGGCGATAATTCAAATAATAAGAACTAAAGTAAAAATTCGAAGATATTATTAAGTAATAGCAATTACTCTACAAAGCTCAGATAAATTCTGTTACCTAAAACCGCGTCGAGATCTAATGGCAGCAAAGTAATAGCTGTTACACCACGTGAACCAGCAATAAATACAGAAATAGAAGCTCATGCTACAGAGGTAACGGCGCATGCCTAAAACTCTCTTAACTTTCCTAGTTCCAGTTGCCGCTGTCACCGCGTCTAGCTTGTAGTAAGTATGCGAGCTGTATACCGGCTATCGTAACATAGATGCTTCAAGGAGTGATGCAAATACAAAAATGCTTGAGTGGGTCTAGAGAACAGGATGAAAGTTGGTGAAAGTTTGTCATGTGAAGGATGTGAAAAACACATTTTACAGAATTAGACATCTTTTTCTTCTAGAACTCAGTCTTGAATAGCGTTTACTCCTCAAGGTAGAATTTGCATTACTTCACGCGTGTTACCAAATTTAAATATTCTGGCATTGACAATTAGGGAAATAAAGGCTTAATAGGAAAGAACGTAAAATTAATCTAAATTGGTTATTTAAAATAAATATAAATTCCTACAATGTGTCCTTTGACATTTTCAGATAGAGCTTCTATTCTACAAATAACGGAATTTCTGGATAATTGAACATCTTCAATAGCTAACATAATTTTATTCTTATTTTTGACTCTTGGAAATAAAATGCCCAACGCAGCAAGCATTGCTTCTTTAATTATATGATGATGGCAAACATCATTTAATTATGTTGCCATCATCCAATTGCACAGCCATCAAACGAATTCGACTTTTCCTTTTAGCACTCTACAAGACTGAGAAGAGAAAGGCGAGCAATACGAGGCACATCAAAAGTCGAGCGACACACGTGTGGTTCGCAATCTACGGATTGATCATCTTTGAAATATATTATTTCTTAATGATTATCAAAATGACAAGTGAGAACAAATGAAGCAAATGAGACTGACATATTGATAAGTGAGGCTGATGATAAATAATCTCTCAGACGACTTTCTCAAGGGCTTGCTTGTTTTGAATAAACAAAATTAATTCTGAATTTCTGATCTTCCATTCTGAGTTAGGCCAGTATTTAGACAAATTATGCATCTTGCTAGCTTATTCTTTACAGCTGATAAATAAAAATATATTTAATATAATATATGCAAGTATCTCAATATTTTCGAACTAAAGGCCTATGGGTTAATTAGTTGTAGTTAATAATTATATCAGATATTATTAACGTGAGGTTACTTTTATGTTAATGCTACAGCGTTTTGTATTTTATGTTTAGAATACAGTTTATTTTTATACATTTGTAATAATGCCCGAAAAAATTTTTAAAAAATCGTCTATTTTTCAAATTATTTACTTAAGCATTATCAAACTTTTGTAAAACCAGAAAAAGGATTGAAAACTTACTGATAAAACGAATTTAATTGCCTTTTTACTAAACTACAGGCAATTGGAAAAAAAAAAA
Source organism: Stegodyphus dumicola (assembly GCF_044657685.1). Taxonomy (NCBI): domain Eukaryota; kingdom Metazoa; phylum Arthropoda; class Arachnida; order Araneae; family Eresidae; genus Stegodyphus; species Stegodyphus dumicola. The sequence goes on along the minus strand of NC_140773.1, from coordinate 211,093,498 downwards.
AAAAAAAAAAAAAAAAAAAAAAATAGCTGACCATGGCTCGGTTATTACTGTGATATATGTAATAAATTCGTGCTTTCAGCAAGATGTTGCTCTTGCGCGATGTCAAATAATCAAACGTGGAACATCAAACATAAGGTGAAGAAAACTTGAGGAGGAATCCTGAAGTACGAAGATTAAATTAAGTATGTATCTTGAAAGTCTCGGGTCGGGGGAAGACACATAGGATCTTGAAAACAATAAGATGCAATAAAAAAACAATAAGAAATGAAATCAATAAGAGAGCAAACTGAAGATTAGAAAAACAGTATTTGCAAATAATAAAAGTACAAAGTGACTGACCACAAAACGTACAAAATGGGAATTAAGAGAATTATTTAGATGCTTAGGAATTACATAGGGGCGGTACAGAAGCAACAACGGATAGGGCGGAGTCCCAAGATTTCTTTGCCGAGAGACGATTGTTACAAATTCGTTCTCTCACCCGAAAATTTTCTTACATGATATCACGTTGTATAAGATAAAATATTACGTTTAAGACTGAGAACTAATAAAAACTTCAAGAGGACTCCCGAATTACGAAGATGAAACACAGAACTATACAGCTTAAACATATAAGTGGGTGGAGCAAAGAGGGATTGTAACCAGGATATTGACAATATTAAGGTACAATCAGAGAGGGAAAAATGAAAGATGAAAAATGTGTATTAAGCGACGGAAATTGTAAAAAAAAAAAGAGAACATTTCAAAACAGGCGATGAAAAACTTGCAACCTGACGTTCTAGTTACTTAGCATAAGTAGCTGAAGGGCGGAGTCTCGATATTCATTCAGGATCTTAAATTTGAAATGATTATAGAGTCAACACGTTGGTCCTGTAAGAAAAACATATTGGTGCATTTAATAAATATCTATAGATGGGTCATTTCAATGGATTTATAAAAGTCATTTGAAAGGATGAAGTTTTTAAATTCATCTGCTGGAGGGGGATATATTGATGCTTTATGTATGTGCTTATTTGCCCCTGTGGACAGTAATAAACTAATAAGTGGTCAGTCTTAATAGTGAATCAGCAGAGGTGAAAATAATAGCAAGATATAATAATAGTTCACTGAATAGTGAGACAGTAAAGGTGAAAATTTCCGGAGGGAAAAAAACTGAAAATAGATCTGTTTGTATATATTGCACATAGACAATAATTTTCCTTTATTTTCACATCTTAGTGTTTATCAATTTTCAAGCGTTTGTTTACAGCAATATTCAACTTTAAAACTTGTAATTTTCATGTTCATTTTTTCAACGTTATAAATTTAATGCTTCTTTAGATCAATTTTGTATCATCCTCCCTCTTAAAATTTATTAATCTTCAAATACTCATAGTGAATAATATTCAAGTGGCAATAAAATGTAATTTTCATGTTTGAACATTTAAATTTGTTAATGTCTACTAATTGTTCTGACATCTGAAAATAGTAGTTGGGGGCGGAGCGAATAACAGATAACTGAATATAAAAATCAATTTCAATATACGGGCAAAGATGAAGCGATTGAAGTGCCATCTTTCGCTTACCAACGAAAATGTAATCAAAATAAAAATGCTAACTTATTAGTATTTGAAAACGTTGGGACTGAACATTGAACACAAAATTTAGTAATTCAGTGGGTATTTAATTATCAAAATGATCTAACTACATTTTATATAATGTGCTCTAACGCGTTGGCAGTAGTTTGTCGAGCTAAGTAGAACACAAGGTGCGCCACTAAGACAGAAACCAGGTTATTTGGCTCCATCTGTTGTCGAGTAGAAGAGTGATTTGTCAAGTAAATTGACCGTTTGAGCAGCTAGATTAGAATTAATATCATTAACTAAAATAATTTAATTTGTAAATAAATTTAACAAATATTATTTTGGAGATCAGTATAAAAATTCCATGTTTTGGGGGACCGAAGAAGAGGGGAAAAAAAGTATTTGCTGTGATGAAAAATAAGGTTGTGAAATGTAAAAGTTGGCGAAAGTAACAATTTTTAGAATACATTTACCGAATAAGCAGAACAAAGTTTATTAAATAAATGAAACAGATGAAGAGAGTGAATTGATAGATTACTGAAATTGTGATGGATATTAATGAGAAAACCTAAGTTGCAGAAATGAATACAGAGTCAACGGCTTAGTTCCCCCCCCAAAAAAAGACATATGAGATGAAAAACAAAATTCAAATGTTGATTACATTCTAACTAATTCTAAGCACTGTGTTTATAAGGGGTAATATAGGTCAAATAATTTCCGAAAACGCAACAGGTACCGATATTTGCAGACGATAGACATTTTGAACGATAGACTCTAACAACTGCTTTATGCCGAGATTATCGAATGATCTACTCGATGTGAAGGTCATAAATAATATCTCGGATGCGTAGCAACTAATTTTTACCTGCCAGCATACACATTAGGTAAAAGGCATTGCAAGCTGTAAAAAATGGAATTGAAAGACTTCACTGGCCTAACAGAAATCCAAAATTATAGGGACACATCGTGGGTTAGTGGCGCCATCTACTGTAGGCTGATGTTACTATTGAAACTCACATTGCTACGAGAAAGCAGATTATTATGGCTTTTGCTCAACGAGAATTGCCAGTCATTATTTTTCAACTGTTTACTCAATCTTCTTGGATTGGTGAATTTTCATTAATATATGATATATACCAGCGGTCGTCAACAGGGCTTAATTTCTAAAATTAGAGTGCCGGAGCCCTATGGAAGATTGCCAGCAAAGAGGAACAAGAGTAAATAAATAAATAAAATGACTTATTAAACAATATTTTTAAAATTAAATAGTTAATTATTATCAAATTAATTAATAGCTATTTAATTCATGTTTGTTAATTGTTATTTAATCAATAACTATTATATAATTAATTATAATTTTATCGGTTATTATTAAATATAATTTAATTGATAATTATTAGATAGTTAATTAATTATTTTTATTGAAATAATTATATAATTAAAATTAAATTAAATGTAAAGGGATAAATTAAAATTTAATAAGCGATTTTTAATATAATTGTATTGCTAAAAATAAAATTTTCGAAATAAAATTTCTACTGAAATTGTTATTCAGTACAGAAAAGAAGTGCTGCAGCCTTCTTATTTAGGGCTCCGGTGCGCTCCGCCTAGAATTATGATTTATTTCTAAAACTAAGAAGCACCGGCCCAATAAACTCTGATTGTAGGAAGGGGATTTCTTTTATCATCACAAAAATTAAATGTACTTAAAGTATAGTTGATGAAAATTCACATAATGCTAAAAAACAGGGCGAAAGAGAATGAGGGCGTGAGAGTATGAGTGGGTGGAAACAAAATTGAGGGGAATCTTGATGAGAGAGAACGTTCAATTTAAGACCGCGGATTTCTGTTGATATAGCCATCAAGCGGATTTGTGTCAGAGGTAAAATGAGTCCTGAATTGGAATCCTAAGGATGAATGTTAAAGTTGCTTTTTACTTTATAGTGGCCATAGAGTCCTCTCTTTGAAAAGACGGGGTTGTCCACTTTAGTGGCCATGTCTTTTTCCCCCATTTTCAAGGCTGAAAAGTGGGGTGAATTGTCAAATTTGACGTCCCTAGAGTTTTAACCACTTATCTCTTTCAAAGATCTCCTTTTGCGACATAGATGCACCCCTCTGAAAATCCATTAAACTACACACAAGAATCTTTGTTGCAAATAGGAGGTGATTTCTTAAAGGGGGAAAGCATTCGGTTCAAGATTCCCCGACCTTTTACTGCTACCAAAGCCCCGGCCTCAAAAGGTTAACGCACATTTAAGAAAACAAATTTTTCTTCCAGCGAGGATAACTAGCTGTAACTGTCGATAACAATACACCAGATAGGATGGCACGCCAAGAAATTTACGCGTTCCTAAACAACTCCCCAAATTTATTGCCTTTCTTAAAGGGAAAGGCATATACGTGAGAAGACTTTAATTGAACGTCTCATGTTCATGTGGCCCACCAGCGGCCGAGCGGTAAAGTCGCTGAACACTGGTAGTTCGGTCCGAGGTTCGAATCCCGCGAACGGGCTGGCTGCATGGGCGTTTTTGTGGTTTTCCCCATGTGTAACGTGTATACGAGCCAGTTTTCCTTAGAAAGTCCTCCACGAAGGCATCTCTCCCTTTAGGCAGATAGCCCTCGTGTGCTTTGCCATAATTAAATACACCACACCACCATGTTCATGAGTTTGTATTTCTAGGGAAATAGAGTATAGCAAGATCTGCTTATTGCTAAACTAAAACGTTAGGAATTCTAATTTTTTTCCCCTTGAAATTGTGGATCAGTTTTATAAATAGACGTACCGGAGCTCATTTTATTCAGGGCTCCGGTGCCCTCCGGCTGGAATTGTAATTTATCTTAAAAATTGAGAAGTACCGGAGCCGGGCTCCGGTGGGCTCCGGCGCAATTTAAGCACAGGTCGTCAACCGTTAGAACTTCAAGGACCACTACATATATAATTTTATAGTTGGCGGATGACTAATAAGAATTTAAAAAAAGGTAAATACATTTATACAATAATAATCAGAAACTACACATACTTCGTTCACATTGTAAAATTACATAAAAAGTACAAAAATCTTACCTTCTTGTACAGAAAGCTTCACATTTCCATATCACTGAAAAGGAACCTTACGAAAAGCAAGAACAAACCGGCAAATGCAAAGCAATATCGATAAATTGATAGTGTTATGCCGATCAACAGTTAGACAAAACAAAAACGGAAACTTCTAGTGATGCAATTATAAACAAGAATGCAGGTGATTCTGATAAAAATCCATCAAGTTACCTATTGATAGGGAGAAAAATTGTGTCATTAACGACTACAATAGCATATGGTTTGTAATTCAAAAGGAGGACTCCAGTTCGCGCTATTATTGATAAAAGCAGCATATCCATGGATGCAAACTCTCACTTTCAAATGCCACTAGATACACTTGCAAAAGTAGTTAAAAAGTCCCTAAATTTCAAAAGGAATTTCGATAAAAGTAGTAGCGGATTAAAAAAAAAAAAATATTGTATAATCCATATTAAATAATAGGTGTTGTCACTCGTCATTTTTTAAACTGAACCTTCATAAAAATAAATTATGTCCTAATTTTTTCTGCGGACCATCAAAAAATCTTCACGGACCACTGGTTGGCGACCACTGTTTTAAACTGAATCTTCATAAAAATATAAATATTGTCCCAAATTTTCTGCAGACCAGGAAAAAGTTACCGCTGATTAAAATAATATTAATGACTTTAATTTCATTAAACGGTTTTGAAGCAGTTTTCTGTATTTAATTAAAATGTTTCTTTCATATGGAGTCAAAGGCAAAACATTTTGCATAAAAATAATTCCTGTTTTAAGTGAATTTAAAGAAAAATATCCACAAAACCTTTTTGGAATTCTGCAGTTTAATCTACGTAAATTTGCGTTTCATTTTTATAACTCCAAAGTTTGTTTTTGAAGAATGAATTTCATAGGAAAATGAAAAAGAAAATGAACACATCAGAATTCTTTTTAAGCCTGTATAGAGTAATTTTTGTTGATTTGCACAAAGCTGTTTCGAAGATTACATTGCTTGTGATAAAAAATGAAAATTCCCAAAGAATGCTTTGAAGATTTTCAGAATAAAATATCTGTCCGAATAAATACTTTTATTTCTAGAGATTCACAACTTATCTCTTTAAATAATATGGACGAATAAAGTAAATTTAAAACATATCCCTTTTCAAATACGATAAGAGAATGTAAGGATCCTTTTGCGATGTTTGCGAGCTCTAATTTAAAAATTTTAAGAGCAGTTATTTAATATAAATAGGTTTTAAAAAGCTATGCATTTATTATTGATTACAAAGCTTGTTAGAGAGCGGTACTGAATTTAATAAAAGAATTCTGCTTTTATTATGAAAACTTTGTTTTAAAATTTGACCAACAGTTAAAATTAATTTTATGCATATTTGTGGGAAGTTAAATGAGAATTTTTGATAGCAGTTTTAAGATATCCTATAGATAAAATTTATAAAGGTATTTCAGCTTAATGTTAACGACTAAATAGAAACTTTGAAAAGGAGAAGGACACACTCTATTCATGATTTATTAACTATAAGCTTCTTTTTAGTCTGTGATGGTTACAAAATAAGCACAAAAAATTAACCCAGGCATACAAAAGAGAATATTACCCTCCATATTTAAATGACGCTGAGAATAAATTTATTAAAATTTCAATAGAAAGTTTTTATTTTATAATTTTTAGCATTAATATTTTTTTCTTTACGAAAGCCGTATTAATCATTGTAATGGAAACGGTCATATTGTAGCTGACATATTCTTTGAAAATTTCAAAATAAATGTGATAGAAAAACTTTTTGCTAATTGGTTTTAAGAGGAAAGCGTGGGAGATCCATTACATAATCGAAATAGAAATTTCACATTTTTTTGGTTAACTTTTGGAGAACCAGTATCATACATACTGATTTGCCAAATCGATAATCTATTTACGACTGAAATGGTTCATGTAAAGGAAAATTTGAAAAAGGATTTGCGGCAGTTTTACAGCTTGTAAACAAAAATATAACTTCTGTTCTAAAAATGTTTGCCGATTTACCTATAAAACTTAATGCAATTATTTAATTATGATTATATATCTCCTGAAAAATGGAAATTCATTTGTATAATAAGTACATGAAAAGCAGAAAAATTTTGAATAAAATATGTAATTAAATAGATAAGTGTTTTGTATTTGGTCAGCATTTTGAAACATTACAAAAAATTAGGTAATCTTTGGGTTTTTATTCGTCTATAATTGTCTCCAAGGTTTTCATTTCTTCTGCCCTTTGTTTAAGTAGTGTAAAGTTAATAGCGCAAAACTTTTTGTGACTCACACAAAATAGTTCATGGTTGCTTTAAAACAGTTAATTAATATAAAATTTAAAACTTTTGTACTTGCGAGCACACACACACACATAAGAAATAAAATAAAATAAATATATATATAAAAGGTAAAAATCTGAAAGGTTTCAGATTTTAAATTACGTCTAAAGGGGCGGTTTTTTTTAACATTTTGTCTATTACCTTTAGTTATTAAATATCACTTTCTTCGCACTTAACCATAAAATTCAGTTCAAGAGAAGTATAGCAAAATAATTTTAAATTGAGCGTATCCTTTAGAATTTACGATACGCAGTTTCATGCGCTTGAGATGCAAGTTTTTTTTTCTGTGCAACGTTGCCATTGCTCGCTTTGAAATCCTTACAAAATATGAAGAATAAAACAAATTCCAAATTTCGAATTTGGGCTTCCACATTCGCTGTAGGATTACGTCATTCAAAATTTGATGGCTTTATGTACCGTTGTTTTATCACAATGCGAGAAATATGCATACATTTATGTAGATTTTTCATTATTTAATTTCTTCAAATACAATGCAGGGCTCTAACATTTGGTGGCAACAGTTTGAAAAGTGAAACGGACATTTATAGTAATTCAACGTAAAATCGCAAAACGAAAACAATAGTCCTTCAGGGACAAAGCTCCTTTAGAATAATAAAATAAAATAAAGTAAAATAAACATAAAAAATAAAACATAAATAAAGAATAAATAAAAATTAAAAAAAGTGAAAAAAAATCCAAAAGCTTTTCTATGTTATATCACGCTCAAAGAGGCATTCTTTGAAGTGCAGTAAAATATGCGTATAATTTAATAGGCCGTAAAAGGAAGTCATGTTGGTGTCCATCAGATTTGTTATTAAATAAGTACACAAGTTTTCATATAGCGTTCATTTCTGACGAAGCAGTATCGTGTAAATTATTTTCCATGCCTTTACCGTTTTGAACAGATTTGACACTTTAAACGACTTTGCGATTTTGAACAGCTCAGAGATGTTTTACATTCTATATAACATTAACACCCGAGAGGGGAGAATTAATGGGTAAACTAATAAATTTACCTTAACAATTTATTAGTTAAGGTAAACTAATAAATTTACCTTAACAATTTAGCTTAAAACCAAATTCTTATACGAGTATTAGTTGGAAAATTCATTAAAATTTTTTGATTTATATACGCTTAATTCTTTTAATGTTTTTATTTTGACATTTTAAAACTTTGATGATAAACTCTTCGAGGTTTTAGACAGCGAATAATCTGAAACTGTCAGTTGGCGCATATTCGTTTTTTTATTATTATGCAGTATAGATTAAAGACGATTTAATGCCATTTGATTAATTTAACTGATATAATAAACCAAGATATTCGTTAAACAGCTTCAGTTATGCTTAAACCGCGTATGTTGTTTGTTTACTTGGTTATGCTCCGCTTTTCGGAAGATCGCATTGCATTGGTTACATTTTAAGATATACCCTTTTTTTTTGACACGTCAAAGAAATTCGAACATAATTTTGCGTTTACGAAATAAAATAAAAAATATTGTTTAGCTTTTGTTTCACGCCATGAAGAAATATATGATTTAGTTTTTCAAAGAAGGTATATGTGAATGTCTTGATTGCGAATTGAAGAATTCTTGACAGGTTATAAAGGACAGAATCAGTCAGTTTAAAAACAGCTAAACACATTGTCTTAATTCTTGTCAATCAGAACATAGGGTGAATCTTGTGATCTGAGACCGAAAAACAGAGAGATTATAAATTTAGTTATTGGACGACTACAAACAATGATGTGGTAATAGATTGCCTTCGTCCGTTCTCTTTGTATCCCTCATCTCCAATTATCAAATATATGAGGACTCATTTTACTTAATTACGTATTTAGAAGATTTAGAACTCTCTTCATGGAGGCATTTCTAACAGAAGCTGGCTCATATTCAAATTACACATGAGGAAAGGTCACATGATTAGAGAATGTGTCTTTCTTCAACATGATGTAACAAGCCATGCCGTAGTCTGTTGTTCTATCTAGTCCCCTTATTATCGCTACGCGTTATTTCTGAAGGTAAATTTAATAATTTTATTTTTAGTGTTGCCAGTTTGCAAATAGCAAGTATCTGTTTTCTTTAATTTAATTTGTCAATGTAAGTGGGTAAATAAAATTTGATCGCTTGATTTTAAGAATTATATACTTATAAATTCTGATTAGAACTTGTAAAAATATATACTTATAAAAAATTCTTATATATATTTATAAAAAATTCAGATTTTGAATTGGGCTTAAATTGTGCTGAAAGTCTCAATTCGAATAAGATCTAGAAGCCGGATAAGAACTTTTAATTCAACATAATTGAAAACATCATAAATTTTAGTTACAGATTCATTCAAGTAATGAACGCAGGCCGGCTGTTGCTAACTGGAAAAAAAAATAATAATAACTCAACAGATTGCTTAGAAATGATTTTATTCTATTGAACGACTGAATATTTTCTATCTTTTAAATAAGGTGATGGTTTGCCGTCCAACCGGGATAGTGGTTAACGACTCTGATTGCCGTAGCTAACGGCCAGGTCCGAATCCGGAGAAGGTATGGATGTTTGTAAATGTATAGTGTCTGTGCAGCATGGGGTCACTGTAAATTTGAGGCGAGCCTAAAGTCTTCCTGAGGGGGTGTTGGTACGGGAAGAAGGGGAAACCATGGAACCAAAACCCTGGGCTGCTGTACCTCAAAACTGGGGCGGAACTTATCTAAAGTCAAGTTGTCACCCATAGGGTGCTCAAAGTTCATGCCAACGACAGGCGTATTGAATTCCTGTCCTACACTGAAAAAAACAGAATTTTTCATTATTAAATATTTATTACAAATATTGAAATAATTATAATGTCGCTGTTCAGTTATCTAGTTCAGTATCTTAAAGTCTTGATAAGCAGATAGACACTAGGGGAGTACATTTTATTTGATGGGTGCATAACCACTCATGTACTGCAGCTCACATATTGACCTGGAACTACATTTTACACAGATATGTACCAGTTCTCATTTCCAGTTATTTATTGCAGAAATACTTGATTGTTACCTTCGCATGGATGGAGAAGATCTTCATAAGCGTAGACACATCTCTCTTCTCTCTTTCATTTCAGTTGTCAAGCTCTTGCATACCTAACTGGCGCTCAGTTTTCTGAATTTCAGGTTGTTATGAAGGGTGCATTTTTTCTTTAATATCTACATTAATATCTATTAATAATAACACCTTTTTAACTTAGATATGTCGGTTTGCCATTATAAAATTCTCTGCAGCTGGTCTGTTATCTTCATCGATGCGGGCTTTAAGAGAATCATTTTCATCAACGATATCGATGGCTATTCGTCCTTAATCTACTCAGGCTATTCGTCCATTTATGTACCCACATATCTGTCACCGAACAGAATTCTGATCCGATTTTGATCGATAAACTTGTTTAGGTTTCGCTGTTCCATTCAAATAAAGTCACACGCTAACTAAGTACTGCGTTGTTCTTGCTTGGTCCATTGTCTCATGAACAACGCCATCTTGTGGAACACCTGTAACACGCATTGGTGGATATGCCTTATTATAACAATGATGTCATTAGTATACGCAATTTTAATACAACGTTTTCCGTTTCTTACTGAACAGCCTAATATTAGGTACCTTTTTTTTAATAAATACTGTTGCATTCAGTAATATTAAGTTTTAAAATGCTTTTATGCATAGGTGGCGCTGTCCCCGCACCATATTTCTTTCGTGTATGAATTTTTAATTTTGTTTTCGTTTTTGTGGCAACGAGTGTAAAAAACCAAACGACACAGGGATTCAGTATTCCATGAAAATGTCAACACGTAAAAAATTCTACTAGTGGGATATGAAAGTCTAAATCTTATTTATTTTGTGTCCTTACTTGTTTGTGTCAAAGTCAAGTGTTTCCAGGTCGCTATTAATCGATAATTCAGTCTGTATTCAAGGTAAGTCCTTTATTAATTACTTCCTTGTACAAAGTAAAGGAAGTACTGTAATCAACGAAAATATAAATTTTTATCGATATCGAATGCAAGTTAACGATGTTTTTGCTTGACATCTGTATGTAAGGATAGAATAAAAGACTCTTTTTCCCCAAATGAATTATAAAAATGTTTTAAAATGTATTCAGAAGAGACTTTTTCGTGGCGTCTATACGTACATACGTACGTGCGTATGTATCTATGTATCTAGCATATCTCATAAATGAATAGCCTCAGAAATTTCAAAGTTAGTACGTGGGACTGCTGTAAAATGTAGGCGTGCACATCTCTTTTTGTTTGCAATCGGCCGCACCAAAAGTATATAAATATATGTGTATACTATTTATATATCCACTCTGTTACTCGACTCAGTAAGCTCACTTTCTTTATTCTTATATGTTTGCAGATTGTGCATTTTTGCTCTAAAAATTATTGAATTATGTTGTTCTTATATTCCGGTTATGCCTTTAGTTAATCTGCATGCAATAGTTGCAGAATTATTAACAATTTAAAGGTTGCTGAAATGCGGCTAAGCATAATTTAACCAGAGAAGCCATATTTGTTTACATTTAAAATTTAGCAGGATAGTGGATTTGTTGCCAATCTAGGGAAACTAAGCTTCGCAAAAACAAAGTAACGTCTTCTTTTATTATTGCGAATTAAATTACGCTTAATCCATTCTGGAATTATAATTTAAGTTATTAAATTATTCCATATATTGACTTAGCATAGCGTCCACAACAAAATAAATCGGTTTCTACTTCTTCAGTGCCTTTTTGTCGATTGAGACCGAAAGTAAACTTTCAGTTTTGTGCACCGAAAAATATGTCTTCTTGCCCGTTGGACGAATTGCTTGTTTTTGCTTGGAAACTGTAATTTTAATTGTAAAAATTGTTTTTAAAAATTCTACTTAGTGTTTCATGTTTTTCTATATCTTTAAATTTTTAATGAAGATATTTTGTGTTTTTATTATTTTTGGCCTTGCCGCGAAGTGAGAATTGAATTAATTGAATGAGAAAAACATCTCTAATGATATTCGCGGAAATAAATGTTTCAAATTATTTAAGTGTTAATAAATGAATAGGAAAGAATAATAAAATAAGTGTTTCATATTATTACATTTAATTTCATTTAATCATTGAACTTACCATCAAACAAGTGGTACAAAAATGAAATAAAAAAATTTGGTGTGTACACGACATGACTTCCTTGCACGGAATATTAAATTATACGCATTTTTTTCTGCATTTCATTTAAACTTATTTTCTCTCGATTTTCATTAGAGATATAGTTCTTATTCAATCAATTCATTTCTAATTTCGTGGCAAGGCAAAAATGCATAAAGCCTCAAAATATTTTTACCAAAAATTGAAAAATATAGAAAAATATAAAGCAAGGAATGCGGGCAGCGGGCAAGAAGGCAGATTTTCCAGTGCACAAAACTGAAAGTTTACTTTTGGTCCGACTCAACAAAAAGACGCTGAAGTTTCAGAAGCTGACTGAATTCACTACTTGGCTACAAGTAAGTCAAGTTTCAAATGTAAACAAATATGGCAGCTGTGGTAAAAACAATTAGGATTAGCCGCACTTAAGCAACTTTTAAATTGTTGATAGTTTTACAACTATTGCATGTATATTAACTATAAGCACAAAAACTTTAGCCAGAAGATAAGACCAACATAAGTCAATCATTTTTAAAGCAAAAAATGCACAATTTACCAATACAGAAGAATAAAAATAAGGATCTCTGGAGCCGAGTAGAGTGGGTATATACCCGGAGTAAAAACTGAATGGAATTCGACGTTAATGAAGAGTTAACAGCCTCTTAAAACTTCGATTTGAAAAACTGAGTAAACGTTAAGCCAAGCAGTATAGTTTTAGAAATTCGAATTCGAGTAATTGTAATAATATCATTCATAAAATAGATATTTAATTTGTTTTCGAGCTGCATGCTTTGTAGTTAGTTGTCTGATTTAATCTGTCAGATATAATGTACGAGAAAATTTTCCTAATTTCATAAATGTGAAAATCAAATAAAAAATAAGATAAATACTTATTCGACTAATTTAGAAAACAAAATTTTAAATCTGCTTTCACCCTTAATTGCATGACCTGCGTAACAGAACTGCTTATATCCACAGAGGATATAAAAAATGCAAAAACTCCCAAATCGTACTTTGTTAAGTTAACTATATTAGTAAAATGTTTTGGTATATTAAAGAAAGTAACACTCAGGTTTTATTTATTAAGGAACTTTGCCCTTGGAATAGTATTTGCTTGCAAGGTTAATTATATTTTCACTCCTGGGAAATTAAAATACTGTGCGAGTAGCTTGAAGTAGAGAAAAATGAAGTACTTGAGACTCTTTTAATTTAGAAGCGTATTGTACAAATGTAATTTCAAACCTCCATAAAAAAATGTTGAACATCCAATGACAGAGTTTTCAAAAGGTTTATAATGTCCTTTTGCGATCAATATGTTTTTTCATACCAAGAGAACTAATTTTAAATTATTTTATTTAAGAAATTGCAAGCATATACTTCTTTAGAGTGACAGTACTTTTTACTGTACTACGACTTCAAATATGCTGCCGGAAAAAATAAACATTTCGAAACAGATTTCCTTTGAGATGTTTAAAAATGCATATTAGTAAATTAATAAATACAGTCAAATCTTGTTATTGAGGTCCCATATTATTTCGAAATCAAATTCGTAAGTCATCGAATCTTGTTAGCTAGTTCTTGTTTCAGTTATTCGCACCGCTTACAGGCGAATATATCGCGGCAAAAACATTGTAGACAAAAACATCGCCGAGAAAACAACGTAAGACGAAAATATCGTCGTAAAAAATATCGTGGAAGAAAAGAAAACATCACAAATCTAAAATATCGTCGTCGAAAATAAAGCGGTTGAAAAACATCGCAGTTTTAAAGCCTCAATTTAGAAAATATCGTGGGAAAAAATAAAGCACCCACAAATCATCGCTGGACGATAACATCGCAGCCATGTGAGTTTTAGGCTTGAAAAGTTGTAAATGTATTTTTGCATAATCATATATGCGAGTTGGAAGGAATGAGGAATATTTTTATCTCTATATTTCATATTTTTATATTTTTGAATTACCTGTAGAGATATTAGGTTAATTGGAAAACTCAGAGACATGAAAAATGAGCAAACGTCTTCGCCGGGAATCGAACCACGGACCTCTGGAATACTAGCCCAGCGTGCAGAACCACTACACCAAGAAGGCAGGCTAGGAAGGTGGGAGAAATACCTTATATACCTAATAAATATTTGCTAGAAAAACAAGAAAGGAACTTAAGCATTCAAAAATTGAAAATGAATAGAAAATTAATCCTACGCACTACAGTTAATAAAAAGAATTTCAGACTTCGGTAGTCAACTCTTAAAGGCCATTATTTAATTAATCTCTTTTATAAAGTTGCATTGGAGTATTTTATGGAAAATTTAGTCTAAAAAAGAATATCAGTGAAAGAAAATTATTTTACATTTCCATAAATAATTAAACAATTCTAATATAGGTAACTTCAGGTAGTTACTCATCGTCCCTTTTCTAATCCTTTTTTTAGACTACATTTTTTATGAAAAACTATCAGTACAGTTTTAAAAAGCGATTAATTGTATATGAGTTTTAATATTTAACTACATACGTGTAAAAATCCTTTAACTGTTAAGCGTAGCATTAATTTTCTGTTCATTTTCAGTTTTTGAATCCTTAAGCTGCCTTCTTCCATTTTTATCAAAAATTTGTTTTTCAAAAAATATAAAACGTATAGGCAAAGATTTTTTTCACTCCTTCCAACTTTCACAAATCATTATGCGAATATACATTTACAACTTTTGAAACTGTTTACGATGTTATCATCATGCGATGATTTGCAGATACTGTATTTTTACCACGATATTTTTTACGGGGATTTTTGAAACTGCGATATTTTTGAAGATATTTTATATCAAGCTGTTTTAGAGCTGCAATGTTTTTTCTTTGCTTTCTTTTCTCCCACATTTTTTTCCTACGACGTTTTCGCCTTGCGTTGTTTTCTAACGATGTTTTCGTTTGTGATATTTTTGCCTGTTTAAACCTGAAGACACATGTCTGCAACGCGATGATTTGCAGATGTTTTATTTTTTTACCACGATATTTTCAGCAACGATGTTTTGAAATTGGGATATTTTTGAAGGTATTTTATACCACCATATTTTAGAGCTGCCATGTTTTTTCTTTGCTTTCTTTTTATCGACGATGTTTTTGTATGTCAATGATTTCGCCTTGCGTTGTTTTCTCTGCGATGTTTTTGCCGCAATGCTTCCGACGGACACCATTCGCATCTGCTGAGCTGGCGGGTTGCATGGAACTTGCTTAGCTCTCTTTATATGTAACTTCACTGCCAGCTAGTTTTCTTCGTGAATTCCTCTTGAAAGCATGCTCATGAATTCAGATAGCGCTTGAACACTTTGCTGTTATAAATTTTAATAATCTAGCTTTGGTTTCTTCTTACTTCCTGAATTTCTTCATTTTCCTGCAGTATGAAGTACCATAAAAATAGAAATTGATTTTTTTATTTTTCTGGCAAAGTACCTGAGTATTATTCTTCTAGGAGGGACTGGGCTTTCGCAGAAAACATTTTAAAGGAGCTGATTTGTATTCACGCTGCATATAAAAAACTACGAAAACAATCATGGAGCATTCAACTACCAGTGTCTAGTGCTCTTATTCACTTAAATAAACCGTTTTTTGTAAGGAAAAATAATTACTTGCGCATACACATGATACTCAAACTTGCTAATAGGAGTTGTAAGGATTACTAATTTTATGAGCTAATTGCTGAAACTGTAATTGACATGAAATCACTCTTAACAAAAGAGTTCGCTTATGACTTGAAACATTTCGAAATATTGCCTGCTTTTGAAAATTTTAAATGACAATAAAATCCGCTTTTCGCAGTTAAAAAGAAACCCTTATGGCCATTTTAAGGCATATTCATGTCTCATGTATATTTGTTGAACTTACCCTGTTAAAACTGCCTCCATCAATCTTCTTAAGAGAATGAAATTCTTTTTCTTGCATTCTTTATAACGTTGAATGTCATAAAATATAAAATTTAGAATCGCTTTGATGTATAAAAAATTATAAATATGTGATCAACTGTAGTACGTGTCTTATGTTTTAAACAACACTAGCCCCAGAATGTGTTACAAATTCAGTATTCTAAAAACTAGGGTAAACTATTCGTCAAAATCGTGCACAGATTTAAATATTAAAGGAAAGCGAAGAATAGAAATAGGAGTATCCATCAAATGTTATACGAAATATAGGATTTATATTCAAGTGGACAGATTTATATTACACAACCTGTCCGAATAAGTATCTGTCAGAAATTTAATAAATTTAGCTGCAGAACCAGGAGCAAAGTTTTTTGTTTTGAAAAGGAAATCCTTCAAGTTTTGACAGTTTGCAAAATTACTAGAGCACTTCTCATTTATCTAAAATTCAGGATATTTGCACTTCGAACGTTAGAAATTTCTTGAATAACCAGTTTTCACGAAATCAGGCAGGAAGAGAAAGTATTTAGCAACTCCCGAAGTCACATGGTTTGACCTCCCTTATAATATTTTTCTATGGAAGTACAGCTTTAACACACACACACACAAAAGTAGATAGTTCTATATCTTCCGTTCTGCTGGGCTGATTTACGAAATGTAACTTGGAGTTTTCATGTCTCGAAAGCGCGACTTAGGATATATATTAGATTTGTAGTATATAGCATTGTTCTAACAGATATTTTGACATAAAATCGAATTTTTTCTGAAATGACATACCAATGCTTTCCATATTTCATACATATAAACTTAAGCAGTTGTTTTAAACATACAGACTTAAGCAGTTGTTAACTGAATGCGATGCGATCATTAGACCACAAGGACAGATGCAAAAATGGCTTCTAATGCTTCACACAATGAATACTTCATTTTAAAAAAACTACGATAAAGTGATTTTAAAAAATCCAGTCAAGTAAGTTTATACACGGCAATGGAAGCGGAAAATTTAAACGATTGCTTGATTTTGCTGTAAACGCTTTTGAAATAAAACAACTTCAGTTTGAATGGGATTCATAAATTAGTATTAATTGGCTTGATAAGCCCTTCCCAGAAGAAGTTAAGGAACGAAGTTGGAACATTACGCCTTTGTGAAATAGCCTCCATCAACATTCATAACTCCAGAGCAAGAACAATATCTTTCAAGTTTCGTCAAACTGGTTATTTAAATCTACTTACTTATTTACTTATGATGCTCGGATTTTAGCACTAATTAGCCGACTTGCTTCTGGTGACAGAATTAAAAATATTGATTCCAGAGTGCAGTGAGCGTGTTTAAATGTTCTTTGTCCGTAGGTTGACCAGAACCACCAAGGGAACATACTTTTACATTGCTAATGGAGCAGCTATCCACTATCTAGAATTAGCATCTTGGCCATGAAGCACCATTATCAGAACTATTTTATAAAATTGAGCTTCATTATTTGCTCCCTTGGTCTGGCGCCTGTCCTTTCATGGTAATACAAAGATGATATATCTACTGAATAACG
The DNA here is from genome assembly GCF_044657685.1 of Stegodyphus dumicola. NCBI lineage: Eukaryota > Metazoa > Arthropoda > Arachnida > Araneae > Eresidae > Stegodyphus > Stegodyphus dumicola. The sequence continues at coordinate 211,075,958 of NC_140773.1, read as the reverse complement.
AGTCATATAACCGGTAAAGGAATGATGGTTATGAACTGAGATAAGGAACATGCCTTATTAGTGTTATGAAATGTTTTATTAAATACAATTGTAACTTACGTTTGCTATTTGCGGAAATGAAGGAGTATGTATTTTCAGGAGTCGTGAAAGACCAGTCCTGGTGCTGAATGCATTTACCTTGCCAATAGAAGAGACGTAGGAGTAAGGGAATGAGATATAAAGCAGAGCGACTGGGTGGGGACTATTTGTGGGGAATATGCTAGTTTATTTATGCAGCGAAGTATGGTAGCTGAAAATCCTATTAGTAAAAAAAAAAGTATATGAGGGGAGGAAAACGGAGGAAAATACGATGCCATGCAATTAATAAACCACTAATGGAGTTTTGAGTACACAGAAAAGTATAATAATTAAATTGGAAAGACTATGTTACCAAGGTTTAGAACTACAGTCGACTCATTAAAATATACATAAAAATAATTACATCGTTGCTGGATTGAAATAAACGAAAACTAAAGAGAAAAGTAAGGGCATATGTAAGACTTGTTAAGAAGAAAACGCAGGATGATTCTTAGACATACTTAACTATAACAAATTAATAAATACTAATTCGCAAAATATTAAGATATAGCAAAATAATAACAATCTAATTGAGATAGCGTGGTTTAGTAAGTGCACCATAAATACGTGACACTACACACCACAGACTACTTAAGCTGGCACAAGATAATTAGCGATAATTAGTAACAGTAAGAAGAGGACGCCAGATAAACATTCAAACACTTTAATAAATTCACAATAACTAATTTGCATGCTGGTGAGAACTACGGAAAGAAGAAGTTATAGTAAAGATTCAGTTTATAATAACTGATTAATTAACACAGAACTTTACATGCTTTTCAGAAAGATGTTTTCAGTTTCATTTAATATTTGCCGTCAATTAAATTACTGGTATTGGTAGATTTACTTTGTTTGATATATTATTTCTTGAATTAGAATCTATTATAGATTTCTATTGTTTCGTCTACTCTACCAGAATATGTAATTGAGAAGAGTTTTAAATAAAAGCAAGACATCTAAGTTTAGGAGACAGATTTGGCAACATCAGCAGGCCACAATGAAATTCTTCTGCTTATTGTTTGCCTTGAAGTTTATGCTAATAGCTGACGAGTTTCTCATTTGATTAAAACTTTAGGCATGCAAATAACAAAGCCAAGTGGCTAGCCTCTAAATGTAATCTTTTTGTCATGTAAATAATGTAATTTCAGTTGTCTATCAATCCTGCAGAAAGTTTAACTTGTTTGTTTCATTTTTTTCTACATTTTAAGCTGAATAAAAAATAAATCTTCAGTTGTTTTATGCAGTTGTATTTACTCAATGTTCTAGCGTTGATAAATAAAAATGGAACGAGAACTCATACGGCAGTCTAGAAGGTTAGACCAGTATTTAATCACAAATCGAATTGGATTTAACCTTATAATAGAAATCAAGCCTGTCTTACATAAAACAAAATTATGTAGTCACTGTGTAGTCCAAATAGGAGTAAAACCATAAGTAGTTTATAGACATTTTGTTAGATATTCAGTTAATATTAAGAATTCCTGAAAAGTTGCCAAAGAAGAAACATAATATTGAACACGCAACATTTATTTCTGTTCCGTGAAACTTCGATTATTAAAGATACAAAATGTAAAATAATCATTTAACTGAATTATACATATTCATGGAAGTTTCGGCTGATGATAAAAATCTGTTTTCAGAAATCATCAAAAGCTTCTGCTACAGCAAATACAACTTCATGACGAGTTATTCTGTACTCTCTACCATTGATGAGCACAGTTTCCTCCACTACAGATTCAGAAGGGTCTTCATCCACGCTCGCAATTTCTTCACCAGTGTCGTCATCTCCAAGGCCTTGCAAAACTGGTGTCTCGTCTAGCGTTTCAGCATGGCTTGAAGTTTCACCCACTGGTAGGTCTCTTGTGTCTTTGTTCTCAGTAGTTTCCTCATGATGTTGAAGGAATGAAGTTGTAGAAACAGGAGAATGAGTTACACCAGATACAGAGCCATTACCGCCAGTTTGTAGTAAGTTTTGTGAAGGTCTGGTTGTTGAAGGAACAGTTTCAGAGCCTAAGGAGCTATTTCTTGTAAATTCTGGAGCCTGCCTTTTTACTCGAAAATCAGTGCTTCGTGTTCCTTGGGGATAATTTATCTACGAGGAAAAAATAATACAATAAACAATAATTTCTTTGCTCAGTGTATAAATACGCTTCTTAGTTTCATTATGTAAATATAAAATAAATGTAATTTAACAATATTTTTGCTTGCAAACAAAACATAAAGAAGATCTTTGAATTCAAAGATGATATCTGAATGTTCAAGATGTGAAAAAAACATGAATTATTTTTTTTTGTTTTGCTAAGAGAAACATAATGACAAAGAAATTAGCCGTAGAATTGCTATAGATAGGAAGTTTTAAAGTAAAAAAATAGTGCATTTGGCAATATAGTGCATTTATCTATTTTCCAACATTTCAACTATGTTTGTAAGTCTGTTGCAGATAATTAATCCTTGAAACAAAGAAAATGGGAAAGAATGGCCAATTATAAAATGATGCATATATTCTTTTTATCAGTGCAAATTAGTTTGATAGGTATCCTGCACGATTTAATAGACATGAAAGACACAAAATCGTTAAGAAATGCTGTCAGAATCAGGGCCGGTGTTCTCTGCATAAGGGCTCAGGTATAAGGCATATCTCGGAGCTTCAGGTATAAGGCATATCTTGGAGTGCTAAAGACTTTATGGTGGTAAAAAAGCATAACTTTTCAACAACAACAAATACAAAATCTGATTAAACAACACATGACTCCCTTGTACGGAATATTAAATTATACACATTTTTTGTTGCCTTTCATTTAAACTTATTTCCTCGAGTTTCATTAGAGATAGATTTCTCATTCAATTACCGCGTTTGACGGCGTATAAGACGCGCGTTTTTCTTTGAAAGTAGGGGTGCGTCTTATACGTCAACACTGAGTCTTATATGACTATAATCCATTTTTGATTATATTCATTTCTGAAAATTTCCTCTTTTCGGAGTTTTATGATATTTTCCTTGTTTCCTTGCCGAGTGTGGGAATATTAGTTACGTAGAATTCAATGAGTGCGCATGCGCTGTCATAACAGTTGGGTTCGTTTATTAAACTTTCCAATTTTTGTGAACGACTTTCAAGTGTATGAAATTTATACTGTTCAGTTTTCTTAAATTTGTTTGCAAGTTATGGCTCAAAAAACTTCGGCATTGATTTAACATAGCGTACAAGCTACGTGTGATTGCGTATGCTAAAGAACATGGAAACAGAGCTGGAGAGAGGCATTTCGGAGCCAACTTATTTCGGGTAGAGAGACCAACTGAGAAAATGATAGGAACTTGGTTGAATCAGGAAGAGGATTTAAATTATCATTTTATATTTAAAATACTGTAAATTCATTATAATGATCAGTAGTAAAAAATTTATCATTCAAAAGTGAGTATGAAAAAAGGAGCATCTTATAGGCTGGAGTGTTTTATACATCAGCAAATACGGTAATTCAGTTCTCACTTTGCTGCGAGGCAAAAATGCATAAAAACTTAAAATAGCATTATTAAAAATTGAAAAATATAGAAAAACATGAAACAACACATACAGTTAAAACAATTAAAAAACAATTTTTACAATTAAAATTCGAGTTTCTAAGCAAAAAAATGTCATTATGCCAGCGGGCAAGAAGGCAGATTTTTTGGTGCACAATTCTGAAGGTTTATTTTTGGCCTCGTTCGGCAAAAAGACACCGAAGGTGCAAAAACTGATTTAATTCACTATTCTGCTAAGTTTCAAATGTAAACAAATATGGCTGCTAAGTTAGGCTCAAACAACATTTAAATTATTAATATTTCTACAACTATTGCATGCAGATTAATTAAAGGCATAAAAACCTTAACCGGAACAATTTGCAGATACTATTTTAAGAAATCCAACTGAGGAATTAATGTTCCACTGAGGTTAGTAGCACGTAATCCAATCCTATCGGATTATAAAGGCAATAACAGCACAATTTCCAACTGAGGAATTAATGTTCCATTGAAGTTAGTAGAACGTAACCCAACCCTGTCGGGCTAAAAATGTAATAATAGCACAATTTTGGAAGCACTGAATGTAGAACACTGCGACGTCAGATGCGTAGAAATGTTAAGTGCGAAGATACTTGATGCTTAGAGCGTCTATCCATTTGGAAGAAGAAGCATTTAAGCCGGATTAAATTCCATATTTATTTAAATTCACATTTTGTGGCCACAATTCGCTTAATTTACTTAGTTTTTCGCTCCAATCGTGCCTATTTCCAGAACAATTTTAATACTATTGAGATAGAAGCGAACATATAAGATTGCTGCAGCGTCTTAACAGGATGAAAGCGTGCGCAAGAAGAGGAAGAGTGACGCAGTACTTCAGAGAAATAAGGGAGGGAGACGAAACGTTTCAGTTCGAGTTAGTTTTGGCTTACAATTATTTTGATTCGGCAAGAGATATCTGCACTAGGGGTTACGTAAGATCGCATGATTAATTTGAATGACGCAGTTTAGACTTATGGCGCTATTTTTAGACAAGGAGAGGAAGTCCCCAAATTAAAGGAAAAATAAAAGAGGTTATAGCCAATTAAATTTAGAAGTTTGCCTTCATATTTTTTATCTTATATATATATATATATATATAATAATTTTTATAGGTTAATAGGTTTTAATAGGTTCTTTTGTCAGTTAAATAGTCAAAAGGTTATTTCGTGTTCAGTCTCAATTCTTCTGTTTTGACGAAACGCGATATGGAATTAGCTGGATTCGAAGATCATTGTGCATTTCCTCTGAAGAGTCCGTAATGAGATTCGAATTAGGCTAATTTACCATTTACCGCCTCTTAGTATTTTTGCTTATGTCTTCAATAACTTTTGTTTTTATGTTAAAATGTTTAAGGATTGTTAAAACTTTAATCAACATTTTTTAACTTCCAATTTGATTTGAGTTTTACATTCACATTTTATTTGTCAGTTTTCTTGTAATAATTTCATTTTTCTTGTACTTTTAATAACTTTTTTAACTTACTTTAACTTTTAATTGCAATTTATTTTAACTTAGTGTTAAAAATTATTCACGGGAACCATAGTATTACATTTTGCTTTAAAAACAATAGCATGTAGAATTTCCTTTTTACCTTGTTTTCTAATTTTGCAGCTCAATGCGCAAAATTCTTGACCGCACATGTCTTTTTTAGTTTCTTCTCCTTTCTTAAATTATATATCTATATATACCCTTTTGGTGTGTCCGATTGCAATCGAAAAGGGAGGTGCACAACTACATATTATGGCAGTCCTATGTACAAGATTTCAACTTTTGAGGCTACTCGTTTTTGAATTATGCGAGATACATACATATGCACGTACAGACGACACGAAATAATCTCTTCTGAATCCATTTTAAATCCAGAAAATTTATTTAAATAGTTTGAAATAATTAAATTAATTTAAGAATAGCGGTCAAAATGGATATTTTTGTAGAAATAAGATACCCGAAAATTTTCGTGATACTTCCTTTACAATACTTCCTTTACTTCGTACAAGGAAGTAAAAAGACAGAGGAACTGTCTGATTTTACAGATTGCTTCAAATTAAGAAAGCGTAGGGAACTTTATGAGAGGCACTGAAAAACTGCGCTGATTACCGCGAAAGTTTTAGAGAGTTGTGTCAGGAATTACCCCATGCAAAAATCAATAGATTATTAAAAAAATAATATTTGTATCCCAAACTTATTAAGCAGTAATAAAGTCCTTTCAATTAACATTCATTTCGTTTTTTAAATTTAATTACAGCGATATTTAAGTTTGTTTACATTATATATACTTTCTTAATCCGAATTATACCTAACACATGTTGTCCATACAAAATAAACTTTGCAGAAAGCTATATTCCCGTACGTATAATGTATCAATGACGTAGTTGCAGCTGTTAGAAAGGGATTTATGTTATTTATATTTTAAAATCTAATGCTATTAATTTTTGCCATATATTTAGGCTGCTAAGAGAAATAATGAATGTTACTATAAACTAAGCAATTTATTTTAAAAGTAACACAACTACACTGACTTTTTGAAACTTCGTTTTAATTTTTAGATGACTACTGGTAAAATAGCTTCCTTTACACACAAGTTCACTCTGACTGTAAAAACGCAAATCTTTCATATCAAAATATTTATTTTGTGCGACCTTTTTATCCCAAGGAATTTATCTGCTTTAGAATAAACGTATCATAGAGAAGATGGAATTCTGTTAATCTGTGCACTATTATTTCAGAAAAAATACATTTCTTGATCATTAGAAATATAAACTTTGAGGAACAGGAAATTACTCTTGAAGAATAATACTCAGCTATATAAATACAGCTTTTTTATTTAAAGAAAACATAATTAGTTTTATACTAATTCAATGAAATTTAATATTTATCTTTAGGGAAAATGTATGATGCAAAGGCATTGTGACGTGCAGCTGGAAAAGAAGAGTAAAGAATTAATCATGAAAATGATTCGAAAATTCATACTTGGATAAAAGATTGCGAGTATTTAATTAAGACTATAAGGATCACGATAGCGAAAAGTGCTTTGAAAATAAATCACATTTTATATGAATAGGAGTTTTTGGGCAAGTTTACGGCATTAAATTGGTAATTAAAGCACGGTAAAGTAAAAACTGGAGAAAAACTTCATTTTTTCAATATCAAAAATTAACATTCTTAGAACATTTATAAAAAACTATATCTAGCCTTTATCTGAGATATAGAAAATAAGAATTGTGGCTTAAAAATGGTATTTTCTGCTGCTTCAACACAAGGCATATATAAGAAATAAAGAAATAATTAGTAGCTTAACAACTAAACGAAAGCGATGAGTAAAAAAAAAAAAAACATTTCATGAATTATTATACTGCTTATAAAGCTTTCGAAAGCTATAGCAATATGAGAGTAAATAAGATTAATTTTCCTCAGGCGTAATAATTAACTTTCCTCCGGCATCGTAAATAACATGTTTAAGGTATTTAGCAAGATAGTTAAGAAAATGTTCAAAAAGTGTTTAAAAATTAACGGACTCAGCTTCGAATTTCTAAACAAAGAAATAAATTAAGCCGCCTGAAGAAAGTTTGTTAAAATTTCTGACGAGAAGAAATTTTAATGCAGTAATTAATGAATGTATAAAATAACTTGTAATTAATTTATAAAAGTAATTCACAGTATACTTTATACTGATGGAAAAGCTATGTAAAATACATTCTTCTGAGCCATATTATACTTAGGCAATAATTATTTAAAAATGTCTTATGTGGTCACCACATGATTTCCTTGCACGTCCTATTATAAATTATACACATTTTTTGCTGTATTCCACTTAAATTTATTACCTCGAATTTCGTTAAAGATATATTTCTCATTCAATCAGTTTAATTCCTTCCTTCGCGGCAAGGCAAATGTACATAAAAACTCAAAACATTACACCTCTCTCAAAACACCAAATACAGTTAAAAAAACAAATTTTTACGATTAAAATTAGACTTTCTACGCAAAACAAGCAATTCGGCCAGCGGATAGGGAAGACAGATTTTTCAGAGCACAAAATTGAAAGTTTACCTTTGGTCCCACTCGACAAAAAGATACTGAAGTTGGGGCAGAAACTGACTTACTCTATACTACTAAGTTTCAAATATAAAAAAATGGCGGCTTCGTTAGGCTCAACTTAAACTCTTAAATTGTTGATAGTTCTACCACTATTGCATGCAGAATAACGAAAGGCCCTAATCGGAACATAAAAGTCCCACAATTTAATCACTTTTAACGCAAAAATTGCACAATTTACTAGTATATAAGAATAAAAATACTAAGCTCACCGAGGCAGGTAACAGAGGGTGAATATGTATATATTTATATACAATTTGGTATAGCCGATTGCAACGAAAAAGGGAGGTACACAACTGCATGTTATAGCAGTCCCATATACGAATTTCAATGTTCTGCGGTTATTCGTTCTTGAGTTATAGGGGTACATACACACGTACGTACGTACGTGTCGTGAAGGCGTGAAGGGAAAAAAAATCTCTTCTGAACCCATTTTAAATCTATTTGGAATTCTTTTTGGCGAAAACAGTCCTTTATTCTGTTCATTCGCACAGATATCACGTAAAAATATCGTTCAAAGGGTTTCGAGAACGGTTGAAATGGATATTTTCGTTGAAATATGATACGCGGAATTTTTCATGATTACAATACTTCCTTTTCTTCGGGCAGGCAAAAAAGTAGTCGTTTAATATATAATTTTCAGGGAACAAAAGCACGGAACAAAAGAAACAAGGAAAAAACAAAACTTATATGATTTAGGTTAAAATAACACGCCGAATAACGATTATTTTAGAAGTTAAACAACAGGAATTAGCGTAACGTTTGTAAATTTTGCAGGATTAGTTTTGATGGTTTAAATAGAGAATCATCTTCTTCATCTGCCTAAGTGCGAAAGATTAGTGTCAACTGCTTAAGTGCATGCTGCCTAAGATTTTCACTTAGGCAGCTGAAGAAGCTAGTTCTGTATTTAAGCCATTGAAACAAGTGCTGCAAAATTTACAAAAATTACTCTGATTCTTGTTGTTTAACTTCTCCAAAATTTAAATTGTTAAGGTGTAAAGTTTAGATATTTTCTGTGAAACCGTAAACCGCAGGTAAACGTTAGAAAGACTGGCAGTGAATTATCGATAAGTCTGAATTAACAACTGAAGTTTGAATGCAGTAATGTAGAGAGAGATAACTTAAATACAATAACTCAAATGTAAAATTTAAATTCAAATAAGCTAGTAGCCAAAGGCTACACAAATCAATTTAACGCGAATTTGGCTCAAAACGTAACCGGCGTAGAATTCAACTATCGACGATTATAATGCAAGGCCGAAGATTACAAATCTTATCTTATCTAATAATTCCAGTAACGTGGCCTCGAGATTAAAAACACGCTCTGTTTTACAATATGAAAACCTCACTATAAATACACATGAAATAATTTGCATTTTGGATCTAAAACGGAAGGGAGAAGTGACAATAAAGATCGAAAACATAAAATAATTGATTAATTAACATGAAGTAACCTTAGAAAGGAAAAGATTAAAAGGAAATTAAAGTTATTGAGATTGTTGTTATTCGCAAATAGTAAATGTTAGTTATACTTACCGCACAATTTTCCTCCAAGCAAGATGCTTGAGTATAACTCACGTTAAATGGTATGCTAGTCTGTAATACATTAAAAGCTTATTAATAAAGTTAGCTACAGTTAACCAAAATATTTTCAAATCATTAACAGAAATGCAAATACAAATGACACCCATTTTAAGAACAGAAATATTTTTAATGCATTTGAAGTATCACTTCTTACTTGATTCTCAAAAGGCTTTAATCATATTCGAGGAAACACATCTGATAAATCACGATTTATATTTATTAATTAGATAGTTCATTGTTAACAGCAAAACCAAATGAAAATTTAATGGTAACTGAGCATTTTAAAGAAATTTTTAAGCATTACTCATATTGTTTATATGCAGTTTTGTCAAGTGTGGTATTCATATGTTAATTTCATATTATATGATGTGTGCATGACGTAGATGAGGGATGGGCAAATATTTTCGGTCGCGGGCCAAAAATCAAAAAAAAGAAAGTTTGGCGGGCCAAGATAAATTTTTCTGAAATTTTAAAACCAATATACAAGTAATAAAATTTGACTGTGTTAATGAGATGAATGAAATCGAGGTTTCATTTTAAAAACTTCCTTATATTGAGGTTCGAAGTGAGATGGACTGAATCTAAGGAACGAGGCTTAATGCTCCTGTGTCAGTCTACTTCTGAAATAATTCTTTCTAAGGTTCATAGCTGAAAACATTTGTCCACGTATATAAAATAAAGCAAACATAGCACTGATTTTCTGGGCGTGAGATATTAAATTTGGGAAACTTACTTTCGATAAAGATTTGTAAACCTCTAACTTTGATACATTTAGAAACAGCTGCTTGAGATGATTGTTAGATTGCAACTCAATCAATTCAAGCTGCAAATCTGACCTCACAGCTTCACAATTTACGTTCACAATTTGCGCACGGTAAAAATATCCAATTCTGTTTAAATGGCACTGAAATCTTGAAATCTGCGTTTCGAACTCAAAATGCAGTTTCTTCATTTACTGAGGGTATTGAATTTAACCTCGGGAAATGAGACAAGTCGTTCTTAGTTAGCTGCCCAGCAAACAGATAAAAGTTTTAGTTTAAAAGCTTTGAGATGAGCCCATATATCGCCGATAAATTGATTTTTCCCTTGCATATAGAGAAAGTAAAAAGATCATCAGTTCTTTGAAAAAAGGGAAGAGGAAAAAAGAAATATTTAAACAAATTAGAAAAGAAGATGGATATATAATATATAAATATATATTTTTTTAATTTGCCTCGGACCGGGAAATTAAAATTCTATCCGCGGGCCGGAGTTGCACTGGGGGCCGTAGTTTGCCCCTCCCTGATATAGATCTATTGATTTATACTTTTTAAGGACACCAAAATTATATAAATTTGACGTACGATAATAAACTGGAAGATTCTGAAATTGGGAAAACAAGTATGTTTAATTTAGTGACAAAAGATCGTTCATTAACACATGACGGGCAACATTTCTAAGTAACTGCATGCTTAATAGGCATAACTCAAACACGTGAAAAGTAATTACTTTGCATTTTCAGTACTGTATATTCTAAAATCAGCGATGGCTAAATAATGGCATACGAGGCTATTTCGAGTTTTCAGCAGTTCTTATTATTATCCCAAAGGAGTGTTAACCCAGAAGGGCTATTATTTTCGAAACGGTATTTTGCGTTGAATCACTAAAAGCGTTATAATACTTTTCAAATTGTTGCATAGGTCTTTAGGGGTGAAAAATATCTGAAATATCACGCACCAATAATGAGTACTGATGCACATACAGTATAAAAATATATGTGTTTGTGTTCCATATTTTTAATTGGGATTTGTTAATAGATTTTAAAAATTGCTAGAAAATGAGTAATTTTTCATGAGGGAGTAGCATCTGGTTATTCTGCTTATCTTATATATTTACGCTGCGGAAAGTGCACCTTAAATGAATGATTTTTATGTAAGGCACATTTTTATGGTATACTATTTTAAATATTTGATCTTATTAATTAGCATAATACATAGTTGAATGTTTGAAAAAAATTAAAATTTAGTCAGCAAGAAATATGGAACGTCATCACATGCGAAGCTAAAAATGTGTTTATTGAAAAGGCAGAATTAAATATATTTTGAGACTCATATATGTTTTGAATTTAAATATTTTTCTTACTAATTTTATTTGCTCATTCGTTGATTTCATCGATTTGAAAGATCGATGAAGTATCTTTCAGCTAAATCAGAAGGAAAGATGATATATAACTTTAATGGTATATAAAAGTTATGTTTTAAAATATCTCATGTTAAGATAAAATTATATTAATATTTTAATAAGAGATTGTAAAATTTAAATTAATATGCTGCTGTTTGCTCGCAAATCGGGTTTATTGTTTCCATAAAATGAACAAAAAAGCAGGGTTCCCAGATTTGGCGCGAAATCGCCTATTTGGCGACATGTCGTTCACGCAACGAGAACATTCTAAAGCGAATTCTTAGTGGTTAGAATATTCTGAAAGGTAAGTCAAAAGCTATATATGCCCTTCCTGTACGCTTAATAGAGTTGTATGTTGAGTTCAGTAGTTTGTCTTGAGCTCAGTGATTAGCTTGAGAGCGACCGACCCGCGTTGGGAGCTGTACCTTAGTGCTTTGCTGTGAAGCTGTCTTCACCATTGTACGCCAAAGGCTGTATTGCTGATTGTTTCAGAGTGTTTAATCGTAGTTTTTTGACGACTATAGTACCCTTCTGTGTAATAATGGCGAATAAATTGTGTTTTGATTCTTCATCAAGTGTTATCGTCAATTACTCCAAATCCACGAAACTGCAGAACGCAACAATATCCCTTTTACAAGAGAAATTATAAATCTTTATTATTTAATTAAAAAATTATCTACTTTTAAAGCATATTTAAAATAAAACGGATCAATAAAATCTAATTGACTGTCAAATTACGTAATGCAGCTCGAAGAAAATTTGAACTCATTGTTTTCTTATTTTGCATCATTAGGATTTCATTTTATATTTATCTATTTTGCATTTTGTAAATTACCTGACAAATACCAAACATATGCATTAAATGTGACTTGTTTAATTTAAAAAGTAAGAATTTTGAGAATTTTTTTCATTACATTCAAGAACATACAATAAATATTACAATTTTTTTAATATAAAAGAAACTCTATAACTACATTCAATAACTTGAAATACAATCATAACGAAGAATAAAAAAAGGAAAATAATAATTAGTATTCTTACCGAATCCACGCAGGCTCTTAACTGAAAAGAGAAAACAGATTAAATTTAAATTTTAAATTTTATAGAAATAAAATTCTAAAAGTTTTCTCATTATATAAATACTTATTATTTGAAGCAACAGAATATTTTGTTTCTTTATTAAAAACTAAATTATGTCTATACAGAAAAGAAACAAGTAACCTATTTTCTTACTAACTAACGTTTTTATTTTCGCCTACTGATATTTATGAATATTATTGTTTAAATAAATAGGAATAAATTAAGGAAATAATACGCATTTCTAGCAAAAGAATTATTTACATACTTGTAAACAGTGAAAAATTTCATATCGAAGAATTTCAGAAACTCAATTTTGTTTTTCCATTGACTTGAAAAAAACCTCTTTGATGTAGAGACAAACGAACAAAGTGTCTATTCTTAAGCAGCAAGTCAGTATACTCTACACATTAATTTACTTGTTTAAGTACGTAAGACAAATTATATTTAGCTGAAAAAAAAAAAAAAAAAAAAAAAACGAAAAAGCTATTTGGCAATATGAGAAAAGGGGCAATCTTTCTGCTGGGTGAAACACTTTCTGAGATTTGTCTTAGGTAATGAAGATGGTACAGCAAGTATAATTGAATAAAGTAGGCCGATTTTGATAAGTATAAAAGGGTTTGGGAGAACAACAAGGTACAAATTGGTTAATTAAAATTAAAACAATAACAATAATTAATATATTCTGGTTAAAGTTCGCTATATATTGAACGTATAATATCCTTGCAGTGATATGCTAAATGTCCGCTGTGTCATTTAATTTGAAATCGCTTTTAAAGACAGCTTCAACTTTGTCTATTGAATTTTACTTTGGATTAAATCATTTGCATAAAACTGCATATATATTGCTAAGTCAATTTTGCATTCAGACAGAATGTTTTATACATAAATTAAAATATTTTTGTAATAATTTAATAAATTAATTATTTAATATTGTAAGAGTTTATTTATTTTTATCTAACCAGTTATTTTATGTTCACTACCTTTACTGTCATACTCCCTTTCTATTTTCCTGTCAGAATGCTAATTTTTAGTTTGCGCGTATTCAAATGAGATAGAAAGATATAATATTTAAAGGAAGGTTTTAGTTTATTCAGTCAGAGCGTGAAGGCTACGTTGCTAGTTCAAATTCTAAGATAACAATCTGTCTGCTGCGTTGTTTTATTCTTGCCAATGGTGCTTGTCACGCCGGTATTGGTTTGAGCCAGCTTGTGTGTTATTCATTTCTGTGTAGCTTTTGGCTAACTTACTATTTAATGTAGTTTTAATTTGAATTCATTACATTTGAGTTATGCCATAAATGCTGGCTGGTTTTATGAGCCCAAAACGTTATTTCTATTAAATTAATTGAGTTCTTACTAAAAAGATCTTTTACGCTCTTCTTACATTCTCTGTCTTCTTACTGCATATAGTGATAAGTCTCTTACATTGAGCTAAGTTCTTGTCTTAGTGTATGCTTACAAAGGAGGTGAGACTCTGCAGTCTTTCTTAAACGTTTGAGTAAAATCGTATAAAAGAAAAATAGTTAATATAGATCTAGCTACATTTTTGCATTTTCAAGAATCATTTTGAAAAAATTATTGTAGCCCTTAGCTAAATAATTACGCAGTCTGCATTCTTAAATACAAATTAGAGATGTAGAATGCAATTTAAGAAAGGATAAGAGAGGAAACAGATTTCAGTATGCCTTTTAGAATCCTTTTTCAAGTTTCTAACCATAGACGTTTACAACAAGAAAAAAAAAAAAAAAAAAAAAAAAAAAAACTCTAAAGCTTAAATTAAATATGATATTTAAAAGGAAATAAAGATTAAAAACAGCAATAATCTCAAAGCTTTAGAATAATAATTTTTAAATTTCGCAATAGATGGCGTTAAGAGCCAGCTTATCACGTGCGTTAACAGCGGAATACAGTAACTGAAGCAGCTCACGGATATATTAATTTCATAAAATTAAAAAAAAAAAAAAAAAAAAATGGTCTTGTTAATTCTTTTAAAAACTATGCTTTTCCGAGAATTATATTTGATATGAATTAGTATATACGAAGTAATAAAATGTCAGCTAATGCATTATGAAATACAATTATCTAATTCTAATGTATTAAAATGCAACAAAATCCATCCGAAATTATTTATTTTAAAAGTTTTTAAGTCACGAAAAGTTCTAAGCCTTTAGAGATAATATATTTATGACGGCAGTGTTATTTATAGTGAGATATGTTACTTAGTTTGACTGGATATAAAGTTGTATGCGTTTGCATTAAGCTAAAAGATAGTACCTTTGTTGTTTACTTACAATATTGCAGTCACAATCACATGTTTTCAAAAAAAGAATGTTGCAAAAATTTTAAGCAGGATGACGTAATATAATTATTATCAATGTTTAATTTATGCTACTCTTCCTAGCTGTTTTCTTCGAATATTTTATTAGAATATAATTTTAAAATATAAAACCCAACTTTGCAATTGAAATTCACTTTGATTAGCCATCCTGTTGACATGATAGGGAAATCGGATAGCCACGGGTTCGGCTTCGAATTCCGAATAAGGTACACTGCGAAAAAAAAAAGGGGGGGGAGCGACATTTCTATATCTCTCGTCCTACTGGGCCGATTGACGAAATTCAAATTGCGTTTTTCATGTCTCAAAAGTGCGACTTAGGATATGTATTTGATTTACATATAGCACTGTTCTAACATGGGTATTTTGACACAAAATCGGACTTTTTCTGAAATAACATACCGATTTTTTTTTTCCATATTTCTATTCTACGACGCAAATTATGCCTAAAATTAAAATTTTGTAAAATTTGGTGCGAAATGTATGGAGAAATTCAAAAATTAATTTGGCGTATTTTTTCAGTTTGCGACAAGAATAACTTAAGTGGCGAACTTCTTAATATATGGAAACCTATTTTCCTTTCGCTCCCATTGTGCATGAGAGAACAAAAGTCACATCGTTCCTAACATTTTATATTGCGCATCAACGGTAAAAAATGTCAATTTGTTCTTACTTTCAAATAATTTTAACAAAGTGCCTAAACCACATTTGATTTTGTTATCGCTTTCAACAAATATGCCAAATTGCAAAACGCGCCAATATCTAAATTCGCGTATATCTTTGGAAATTTTGAATAAAAAACTCAAGTTTTTTGCGGGTATGCTTAGAAATACGTCTACTTTAAAATGATGGTAAACATTTTGTAGATTATAATTCAAAATTTTTTCTGAAAATATATAAAAACTATTTAAAAATACAAATTAAAAAACATCATAAAAAATGAACGAATTTCATTTGGAATGAACCTAAATTTCGAAATGTGAAAGGAAAAATCAAATAAGTTTAATAAAAAGAAATATTAATAAATACATACCAAATTTAATTGACACTTAGGTGCTAAAATTTTGAGAACTAATTTTCTAAAAACTGCTCGAGCGATTTTTACAAAACTTGGCAGTTTGACGTAATTTGAGTCGTAAAATCGAAATATGAAAAAACTTTGCATGTCATTTCAGAAAAAGTCCGATTTCGTGCCAAAATGCCTAAATTAGAACAATGCTATATATAAACCTAATACATATCCTAAGTCGCGCTTTCGAGACATGAAAAAAGCAAGTTGAATTTCGTGAATCGGTCCAGTAGAATGGGTGCTATAGAACTGTCCCTTTTTTTTTTGTGCAGTGTGCATGTGTTTGCAAGTGTATAATGGTTTTCAGCATGGGGCTCCTTAAAACATCGTCAGGCTTAACATTCTCTCTAAAGGTTGTTGGAAGAGAAAGTAGGATGGGAAATCCTTAGTTGTGCTCTACGGTCTGTTCTTGTTCAGAACTGGGACGGTGTTGGTGTATTTAATTATGGCAAAGCACACTAGGGCTATCTGCCTAAGAGGAGGGAGGCCTTCGTGGTGGACTTTCTAAGGGAAACTGGCTCGTATACACGTTACACATGGGGAAAAACACGAAAACACCCATGCAGCCAGGCCGTCCGCGGGATTCGAACCTCGGACCGAACTACCAGTGTTCAGCGACTTTACCGCTCGGCCGCTGGCGCGGTCAGAACTGGGACGGAGCTTTTCCTTTATCACGGGTTAAATTTTGAAATGATGCTTGACCGACAAATGTTCGGTCATGTACGAAAAATAAGGGGTGGGACAAGGTGGGAAAAAAATCTTTTTTGATTTTATAATACTAAAAGGAAGGCAAAAAGTGTTTGCATAGAACAAGGATAGACAAACTATGGTCCGCTGGCTGGCTTCCTCCCGAGCATTATATTTATATAATATATTTACGATACTACTGTACAATATTTAATATTATGTATTAAATATGACTCTTTACAGTACATAAATTATATTGAATTGATCTCGTGTCGTAAAAGAAAGAGATGTCACATGATCGGCACGGAAGCTAGCATTTTTAATATTCTTTCATTTTTTATGTGACTTAAATGATAAGTAGATCTCAGAACGCTGTTGTTCGATATGACAAAATGTTTCATTTATTTTTTAAATTATAACTGTAATTATGTTAGTTTTTAATAAGTTATACATCTTTATTTTTAATGATACAGCTACTTGATTTATTTTACGAAGAATTTAATTTGTGTTATTTATAATATGACCAATTAGTAATTTTTTGGAATATCTGTAGCATTATTTCAGAAATATAAATGTCTCTAACATCACTCATTACGTGTTTCGATGCAGAATAGCCTTTATTATCATTTCATTACTTTTATTTTCAAAGTATCTTAACATCATGCTTCATTTGAGAAAAATGATTCCCCAATCAATTCAACTTCATTGTTGAAAACATAACGTGGCACATAGCGAAAACATTCTGATAATCATTACCTTCATATTTCTAACAGATTTAAGACTGGAAGTCTATTAAAACATCGAAATTTGTTTGCACTTTGCTTTGAAGCTCGCATTAAGGTACAGCAATATTTACAGAGGTACCTTTTGGGAGATAATTAAATGAAATGCATTTTATAGTCAAATTAAATTTAATAAACGTGGTGTATAGTTATTTGAAGTTTACTTACAATATTTGGGTAAGCACTATTTGGACAGAGGAAGCACTTCGGCTGCAAAGAAAAAGAGATTGCTGTTATTCGTACAAACATTTCCCCGGGTGTGTTTGCGTAAATATGTACACAACATTGAGAAATTTTCAGAACTTGTTACATTACCTTATATCTTGCTGGATCGCTTGAATAGACGCAAATATTTGATAAGGTTTCTTTCTGTCTTCCAAATGATGGCAACCTAAACTACAATTACATTTTTGAATTATTAATATTGCTCTGTAAATAAATACTGTCCTACCACTGAAAGAGAGACTCTCATTGGATCGCTAACAAAATATTTAGACCCGTTCAGAAAGAGACAAATGAATGTCATATGGTACTTTGGGCTTTTACCAGTTGACTTAGATTGGTTGTAAAATTTCTTTACTTTCCTAACTTAGTTCACTTTTTTGTTTACTTCTTTTGACGCAAGGGATAAAAAAAAGCTAGAAAACATAATTTGCTATTTGCTCTTGTGACTCGTTAATATCGACAAAACGTCATTAGGTGAATTACATGTGTTTTGAAATTCCAAAAATAAAACGCTTCTTTAAAAATCATTCTCCTCTACGGCTTGATATAGTGCCCGTCAAGTCTAGATGAAAGGCAAATAGCGTTATTATATGTTGCATCACTTTAGATTAAATTCTCATTATAGCATTTTCTATATTTTTCCTCATAAATATATTAGGAGTTTCAAGTAAATTACCACTTCCGGGCCGCCCAACCGGGATAGAACTTAGTGACGCTGAGTGTCGTACCGAAAAGCCCGAGTTCGAATACCGGAGAAGGCATGGATGTTTGTAAATGTATAGTGTCTGTGCATCATGGGGGCATTCTAAATACGGGGAGCCGGAAGTTCTCTCGAAAGGTTGGCGTTAGGAGAATAGGGGTAAGTGACCTTCGGACCAGTAACCCGGGGTGCTCTTTATCAAAATTAGGCGTGGAAATGAGCAAAGTCATACTGTCAATCTGTATAGTGCTCAAGGCTCTTGCCAACGGCAGGGGCATTCTTTTATTCCATGCCACGATGAATTTCGTTGTCTTGTTCTGATGTTACTATCAGACAAATGAGATAGTTAATAGTATAAATTCCAAATATGACAATTTTTTGATTATATCATTAGGTATTTTTATCACGAAAACCTGTTTAGAGCTTCAAGATAAGTACCACTTCCATTTCATCAATTTTAGCCCAAATCTAATATGTCATTGGCATTGATATAAAAGTGTTAAAGACTAAAAAGAAAAGTTTTGGAGTACATTTTAATATAAGTTTTCATTAAAAACGGTCACGAGCTTCAAGTCAAATACCGTTTCCGGTTGTCCAGTTGTACCCCAAATGTGATCTACTCCCTATATGTATGGGAATGCAGACACAGTGTGAATGTTTTATGTGAATGCAGAAAGTTTAAATACGCAAGGCAGAAATTTTTGGAAATTTGATATAAGAATTATCGTGGTCGAAAATATCATTACACACATACCCACAGACAAACGTACATTATTGTAAAAATAATAGAAACGTGTTGCGGGGACCCTAATTTGTGCTTGTTCACTATTGAATTTTTTGACGGAACAATATAATAATCCTATATAAAATGTACTATTGTGTGCAGATGAGTAATAGATTGAATGCACATAGAACCGATGATAGCCTGATAAAATTTATTTTTACCAAAATAAACACCTTACAGTTTTGGAACTTTCCACAAAAAATACTAGTGCAGCTCTTCTCAGTATCAACAGGGTACAATCAGTCTTTACGCTTCAAACTACTAAGAGCGTTAAACACAACGCAATGCAAAGTGCCTCCAAAGAGGAAACCTCGCACGATATCTCAAAACTCAAAGTCAGCTATGAACGGAACAATTGAGAAACTGATGCTCTCTGCGGTCTTATATAGTTTCCCCAGTCCGCCGAGATATCTTTAGCATCTTTCACATCTCGAAATTGTATATGAGATCCGGATGCGGTTTCAGTTACATATAAGGATCAATTAAAGTTATTTAATTACAGTACCAATTACAATTATACAGGAACCGAATCAAAATGCTACCAAATGGTCGCTAAGTTTGGTGACGTATGGCGGTTTTTCGGCAAATTTGGCGAGAAAAATGAGTCGCCAAAGCCATCGCCAGTAGCCATTTGCCTCAATGCCCCTGTAATTTTGCTTCTCCGGCACAGCTTCGTCTGTTTCAGGCATTTCATATTACATTACACAAGAAACTGTATAATTTCACAGACAATTTCAATTAAATTATTTATGTAAGTGTAATTTTACAACAGTATGCATGTATTTCCTATGTGTGGTGTGAAGGAGGTAAAAAAGGATATTTTGAAAGGGAATGATCCTTAGCATCTTGTATCTTTTTGGTAAATATACTGGCTTGAATTACGTCTTGGTGTTTGTGCTCATCGTCAAGATTTCCGTGGTAGGACAGAAAATTAATTTTATGAAATAAAAATGATTGCACTAATAAAACAAGTCAGCTATTTATTAATATATATGATTAACAATGACAGTTTCTAAATTATTTATGTTTGCTTTATATACAGCTTTTTGGTAAGAGGATAATAAAATATTCTCAATTTATTTTTATTTGTTGCAGGTACATATTTTAAGAAACAATAATTAAGAAATAAATAATCTTCATCACGGATGCTTATTTGAGTAGAAATAAATGAAAATGAATTAAAAAAATTGAAGTTTAGTGCATGTGAAAATGCTTAGTGAAAATCTTTACAAGTGATGTTGAATTTACCACCACAGAAAATTGAAGTCATTACCCAAGGTGCAAGTAGAAGTTTCTTTAATCCGAGTAAGGTGTCAAGGTGCAAAGAAGGAGTAGGAGTATCTATAAGCTGAAAATTATATATCATTAAAAGTATCATAAAAAGAATATAAACGAAATTATTTTTATCCGTAAGTGAAGGAATACGTGCATATATGTAACATGCAAAAAACCTTTAAACAAGAATGTTTACTAATCACATTTTCTATGAAACTGAATGTAATTCTTCAAATGGTAAGATGCATGGATAATGGCATTGCAAAAATACTCACTGGTGGCAGAAGAAAAGCAGCCGAGGCAGCAAAAACACAGTAGAAGATGAGAAGGAGCTTCATCATAAAGGAAATACTGAGTGCAAATCTGAAATAAGAATCACATTTGATGCAGTTGTCGTTAAGAATTGCCATGTTAAACCTTTCATTGAATACCCATTATACACTAAATAAAATCAATTCTATCTACTACTGATAATTCTATTTACTACTCACAATGAAATGCCTCTTAAAATTATGAAATGCCCACAAATGTTCTTTCCAATATAAATATTTTATATACCCCTAGGCAGTCAAAGTAACTACTTCGATATATAGATTAGAAGAAAATAAAAATACTTAAAAGCTCTATAATATGGTTGCTGATGTTTTTTTTTGGAATCTGAATAATGTGCCGACGAAGCAGTGAAAATCTGTCTGTAAAATGAATTATCTGGAATATCAACTGTGATGGAAAATCCATTCTTATCCAGGAAATTTATCTCCAAAGCTTTCAGCTTTGAGATTCCAAAAATCATCAAATCTTCGATAGTTAACTATAGTTGGAAATTTAATCACAGTTTTGAATTTAGATCTGAAAAAAATTATCCATAAAGCTTCGTCAGTTAGTTATTTGGCTTTACTTGAAGTTCTTCGCATTCATAAAGATTTACCTTGTCTAGTTAATGACTTTAATTCAATCTAATCCTTTCTAACGCTTTTAAAACTCTACTAACTTAATTTTTCATTTTTCTTTACTTTTTATATCGACAGATGGCACTACCGTGTTGTTTGTTTTACGACCGTTGGCTCTTTCCTTCTTTGAAAAATTTCTTTGCTCCTTATGAAGAGATAGCTGTACCTGTTCGCCCTCGAAATCGATAGAATCTTAATTGAAATCAACGCCAAACACAAAGTTGCTGCTTTACCTAATTCTTTGTTTTACTTTGGCGTATTTCACTCCTCTGTGGATAGTTACGAGTACAACTGGTAATATATTTCGATCTTCTGGTCTGCGCTGGATGTACATATGTAAATAATTTATTGTACTAATAAATCAAAATTAAAGAAATTATAGTATATAGTCAATTTGTATAAACAGCCTAACAGAATTTCAGTATCCCAGTATAATTGCGAAGCATTCACGGGCATTTACTATACTGTTATGTTTAATGTATTAAGACAAATATATGAAGACTGTTTAGTGTCAGACCGATATGTCTTCGTGAAGAACATTTTAATGGATGGGTTCATATTAACACTACACTTTGCAAACAATATACCCTCTTATAGTCGTATCTTTCACCGACAGTCAGATTCAAGTCGAATTATTTAACGGTCTTATCTGCTCGGCTACTGGCGGCACTTTGAGTTCTGATTAGTATCACCTAGACGCTATTATTAAGTTGAAAGTGCAACTTCTGGCTGTTTACCCAAACTTTCGCTAAACTCATTACTTTCATAGTAAATATTCTATAGTAAAAATCAAAACATTTCGCAGTAATAATAAAAACTTTCGCAGTAACTATTGATATTAAAAAATCTAAAAGTTATATGGGTATAAACTTATAAGGTACTTTCTCCCTCCTTTCCGCATATCTTCGTGGTGTAATTGGAAGCATATTCGAGAGATCCAGGGTTCGAATCCCTGCCGAAGGCATTGCACATTTTTCATGTCTCTTTAATCACTTTATTTAAGTGGCACCCGAAGTAAAAAATGGTGGTGAACGATAATTTGTACCCATCAGGATTTGGCGATTATGTCCTCTAATCAATTAGTTCAGTTGATGCCCGATATAAAATAAGCATATTATCCTCAGTCTCCTTTTAAAAAGAGGAATATGTGAGGTAGTTTCTTCTTTTTTCCGCTTGCCTTCGTGGTTTAATTGGAGGCATATTCGACACGTATTCGGTAGTTCCAGGGCTCGGGTCCCGGGAAAGGCACTGTGCATTTTCCCGCCTCCTTCTTCAAAATAAACCTAATGACTCTACAATCGATGTCCGACTGTATTTCCAGCAAGGAGCATTAATACCGTTTTAGACCAAGTTCGGTGAGTTCAAATATCATATACAGTACAAAGTCCGTAATCCGGACTCGTCGGGACCTAGGCGATTCCGGATTAGGGGTTTTTTCGGATTATAGATCATCACATTAAATCTGCAAAGATGGCATGCAGAAATTATACAATTAAAAATATGAAACCGTGATTTATGAAATAAAGAGCAATTATGATCTAAAGAGTATCAAAATTTACAAAAAGAAAAAGCTTAATATTTATTTGTTTACTTTATTAAACATTTCTTTCAATGTAAGTTGTTTAAGTTGCTTCGTTTTTTGTGCTAATTCGTTCTCTTTAATTCTCTCTTCTATAAGCAGACATAATTTCTTGTTCAGTTACAAAGTTCCACTGTTCAAATCCTATAATTGCTGTGTCGAGAATACCGACTAACTTGTCAATCGAAATTTTTTCGTTTTCAATAACCTCTCTGTAACTTTCTTCATTATCGGAAGCGCGCATGTGTGACGCTATACTGGCTATACGCGCATGCGTAGCGGAAGCGCATCAAACGCGCATGCGCAAGTTTGTGGCTTTGAGGTCCGGATTATAGATCATTCCGGATAATGGACGTCCGGATTGTACTGTATAAGTTTTTCATTTTATTTTTTAAAATTATTACTTTGATTTATCTTGAAGATAGTTTTTAAAAGTAAATTAAAAGCTTCAGTTCTCATCACCAAACTACACATTTTGTCTCCTTCTGTAACCTTCTACTAGATATTTCCAAATTATTCCCTAACTTATAATTGTCTCGACTTTACTTCAGTCATTGTTAGTTTCCTGTTTTTTATTTATTTATTTATTATTATTTTTTTTATTGTGCGTACGTAACTTCTAGATATGAAAATTAGCTATCGGAAATTCAGGAAATAAATAGAAAAAGTGCTCCATACGTTGCTCTCATCAAGATAAATTCTCCTTATGAGTTTAGGAAAATAATTTCCTGGGATTTTCTTAGTTATTCGCACTTGACATGACCTTGACGTCATCTACAAATTTACTTAACATGCAGCACATGGTCGTCATCATTGCTGTTGGCACAGATAAGAAATCAAAGTGGTCCCAAGATAATTTCCCTCGTACCCAACTAATAACTTCGACTCGGCGAGAACTCCATTTACTGATTGCTAGACTCTAATTTCCACCTTTAATCCAATATTGGATGTATTTGTAAATAATTGTGCCTGTTAAGGCTTAAAATATGGAATAAGCTCAAAATTATGCTTTAATAATTCTAAGAAGTAAATAATTGTAACCTTTTTTGAAAACCGAAATATATATGCATTTTATCTAAATTATGGAATAAAGCGACAGAGAAATACAAGTGACTAATTTAAAAAATGACTTCATTGAAAGTTATGAGGTATCGAAGTGTTTGCAGTCAAGCAGTTATGGTATTTGATATTTTATATACATATATATATTTCTAAATCGTTGATATTTTTTGCAAAAGAACATGAAATGCTTAATATTTTTAGGTGGCACGTTTTTATTTTTTTTTTTTACGGATTTTGATCATTTTCCATCACTCGGGAAAGAAATGATTTTCTTTAAGCAAAGCACTACTCAAATAAAATCGGGCAACAGGAATGATATTCTAAATTTGGGTTTCAGAACGTTTTATGAATATTTTAGAAATGTTTCCAACTATAGAGAAATTTACATTAACAATGGAGAAATATGATCCCACGTGCGTTCGATTTTATAAAATTTGAAGTCTATTTAGGAAGGTCTTCACCCTCCTTGGGATGGAGAGAAAACAGAAATAGAAAACAAGAAGGATAATTTTATTTGCTTGTATCCAGGATCGTTTCTTCGTTTTAAGTATTTGGTGCATTCTAGAGTTTTAAATACGATAGCTGAAAGAATTATTATTATCTGTAGTTATTCCGTTCATCTTTTCATATAATGCTTACAAAAATGATCAGAAAAGTCGCGAAAATGCCCTACTTTTTGAAAGTATACATTTAAGAAGGCAATTTAGAGATATTTATCATCCATGTATTAGTAGTAAGAAACGCACAGATCATTTTATTTGCAAGCTTACAACAGAACATATCAAACTAATCAACAGAAACAAAATGAAAAATAGCGGTCTAAGAGACTGGCAAATAAATATATTCACCATACAATCTCAGCTGTCATAACCTTAAAAATCAGTTTAGTATAAAATAGAATAAAATCATAAAAAATATTTCACTTTTTACATTTTTCTTTATATTTAACTATTGTTATTATTATTTAGCCTTTTATTGAATTAGTTTGCATTGGCATTAATTCAAATAATAATTTTCTCTATTTCATTTTGAAACTTTTAAATTTTTTATCACTCCTTTTATTTATTATACAAAGAGGCTATAAGAGGTGGATGCTTTCGTGGAGGTCTTTCCAAAGAAGACTGATCGTCTTTCATGATAGTGTCATGGCATCCTGAAGAACCACGGAAACATGTATGCAGTCACGCCGAGATTTGATTCCAAGTATGAGAAAAGTGTTTATTAATGGATCTCTTAAGACATATTCACTTAAGTTTTTTTCATTTGTTTGCTGAAAATAATATGTTTTAAATAAAATTAAAATTAAATGGAAGAGGAATCATATTTATTAAGAAGATGTATACTTTAGAAAAAAGTAATCTCACCTATATCCTGTAATTATTTAAATCAATTTCCTAGAATATATGTTAGTATCTTGTCTCTAATGTCGAGAGAGTATTTTTTAATTCTGGGTTAGGCTATATTCAAAAGCTTTTCTGTAGTCGACAGAAGAAAAAAATGGTGTTTCTACAATTAAGTTCTTGTTTTCAGAAGAAATATGTAGTACAAATTTAAATTTTACACGATCTGTATTGCATTACATGTTTTAGAAATCATGTAGTACAGATTTACTTTAATGAATTACATCTGAAAGTTTATCACGAGTCTTTAGTAATTTGTTCATGTTTTATGTTTTGGCTACCTTATTACGACAGAGAACTGTGTTGGCTTAGAAGGCAAGTCTTCACAGAAGAATATTCAAGATAAGCCTATTAGTTGCAGAGTGAATAAGAGCTCCGGCCATTTATTAGTTCGTTTTCGTGAAATTGATGTATTACTGTATAAGGTATTTCTCCCGCCTTCTTAGCGTGCTTTCGTGGTATAGTGGTCAACACACTGAGCCGCTATTTCAGAGGTCCGTGGTTCGATTTCCGGCCAAGGCGAATGCTAATGTTTCATCTCTCCGGCCTCAAAAAAATTCCTAATGTCTCTAAAATTGAATAAATTAAAAATTTTAATATACTGCCTTAAATAAGCAGGTAATTGAAATTATATTAATGAATAAATTATGATAAAATAATTTTTTTATTGTTTTGCGAAGCAATATGACATTTACGTATAATATATGCTATTAAAATCTATGCGCGTCCGTTTGTTCGTTTGTTTGTTTGTTACATCATCTCCTCAGGAACTGTAGAAAGTTGAGTTTCGGGAGAAGTACCCCCCCCCCCCCGGATTCCAAAATTTCATGGGAAGCCATTTCAACCATTCTCATCTTCGTACGACTTTAATCAGCCGAGATATTTATTAAAACCCCTGAAAACGCTAATTTTCGCACCCAGTTTTCCGAGCGGCAACAGTCTCGCGCTCTGGGTATAAAAATCTGCTTTATTTCGAAAAGTGTTGCCACTGTTCTCTTTCAAATCGTAGAGTAAAAAATATATAGGTTTTTATAAAGTATGAAATGAAAACAGCATTGCCAAACTTTAAATGTATTATTATATAAGGTTGTATTCTGACACTGAAGAAAGTACGCGATTGCATGTGACGTCATTGTACGTTTCGTTAATGTTAGCATTTTAAATAAATAGTTGTCATTGACAGCTATTTATTTAAAGACAACTATTTATTTAAAATGCTGTAACATGCTATGTCATTGACTCGTTAAATGTTTTATTCATATTGAGAGAAAGGTGTTACATTACATTAAACTTAAGTAATGACGTCATACGCCTATATATTAACCTGAAGTATCGAAAGTTCTTGTTTCCTGGTTTGACAACAAAAAATATTCTTTTCTAATTGGTTTTTGCATGGAAAGAATGAACTGAATTTATTCATACTAAAAATTTTTTATACATTTTCTTTTCAGGTGTACATAGAATTTATAAATTTTGCTTTGGTCGCAACATCCCGATTGTTAATTTTATTATTTGCCAAAATTTATAAGAGAAACTAAAATTTCATAGAATGCATTTCAGAAGCAAATTCGATATATATTTCAAACTCTTTCTCCGCCTATTTTTGATTGCAGTTGTGAAATCGAGATTTTATTCTTCGGCCACCGCATAATGCCCAAAATAGCTTTAGAAGGAAAAAAAAAAAGTAAATCGAAAGAAACAAAGGAAATCAGGAAATCTTGGGACGAAAGAGAAGCAAACAAACAGCATGCAGTGAAAGAATAAGTAACCCAAAAGAAACAAATAAGAACTCTAACCAGGCTGAAATAAATTGTGGGAAGTTTGTCTCTAAAACTTGAGATATAAGAGTTTTATAACATTCTTGTATGTAATAAAACTTCTGATTTGTTCCGTATCTTGGTGAAAAGTATTTCAATGCGCAGAATAGGTTGAATTTTATTTGTTTCTCTAACACGCTATCTTCGAGACTAGATTCTAAATCTCCTCCGACGAGTATTTACTGACGGGTTTGATTTAGAGTTCTATTTACTTTTCGTTAAAGTGTTCTGTTATAGTATTCGTCAGCAGCTATTCGTGGGTTTGCATCATAAGCAATTTTAGTTTAAGTTCAATAAAGACGATACTTAAAGAAGGAAGATTTTCATTTAACTAATCTATTCATTTAGAATCTTTTGCTTTCCTTTCGTCTAATACTTGTTTCAGATTAATCAGAAGTTTTAAAATAGTTAAGAAGTTAACTCCTTGCACCCGGGGCCTTCTTCGCGCGGCGCAACAGCAACTCGAGACGTTTCGCAGCATTTTGAGGCATTTCTTACCATTAACTCGACATCCTTACATACATTTTATATATCTTTACACCTTTATATACATAATTTTTTAAATATTAGTCTGTAAGTTTTCTATGTATGATATTTCATGCAACAATTCCCAAGATACATGCCTGGCTTGTCGGGGCAAGTATGACAATAAAATGTCGTTTTCCAGGTCCAGTATAACAATAAATGCCTTTTTCCAGGTCCATTTCTCTGAGCACAGACTTTATAATAGATAAGAAAAGGTAAGACCTCAGAGAAGAAAATATTATCTCCTTTCAAAGGTGTATCATTTCACACTTTATATCATTATACAGAAAGAGCGTAGGAACCCCATTAGAAGAAACTAAAAGTAAACAGTTATTGCCGTGCATCGAGTTTCCGCATTAAACCAAGTGGTGAGCAAGAATCGCCTCTTGAGTTGCGGCAACAAATCACATGGTGAGGGAGAGTCACCTCTCGAATTACATCAAATCATATGGTGAGTGAGAGTCACCTCTTGAGTTGCGGCATCAAATCATGTGGTGAGCGAGAGTCACCTCTCGAGATCATATGGTGAGTGGGAGTCACTTCTCGAGTTGCGGCATCAAATTATACGGTGAGCGAGAGTCACCTCTCGAGTTGCGGCGTCAAATCATGTGGCGAACAAGAGTCACCTCTCGAGTTGCGGCATCAAATCACATGGTAAGTGAGATTCGCCTCCCGAATGCAAAGGGTTAATCTCTCTCCTTCACAATACATGAGGCACTTTTCTGTGTCTTTATTTAGACCAAACGGAAAATTGCTGAGAAGGGCTATTAATTTTGTTTTGACATCTTGCTTCGTCCACTGTAAAGCGGTGTTTCACTTTTCAAATTGTTGCCACGAAATGTTACAGCCCTGCCTTATATTTAAGAAAATTAAATAATGCAAAATGTTTGTATGTATCTCGCACTGTGAATGAACAATGGTACCCAGCGACATCAAATTATGAACAACGTAAACTTTTACTCAAATATGGCAACTCGGAACCCCATTTGGAGTTTGGAATTTGTTTTATTATCTATTTCATATTTTGTAAAACTTTAACGAATTTTTTATTAAGAAACTCAGCGATTCCAAAACGAGCCATGACAACACTGTAAAAAAAAAAAAAAGAGTTTTTATCTCTAGCGTGCGAGACTGTGTATTGGAAATTCTAAAGATATGCTGTTTTAAAATATTTTGTGATATTGCTGTTGAACTGAAATTTGTGGTTTAAGTGCGAAGAAGATAATTCATAAATAAAATTAATACAGAAAACAAGTTAAATTTAAACAATTTACCGTTATACATTTTCTACAATAATGAAAGTGCCAAAGGATAGGATAACATTTTGTTAAGTTATTTCTTAGATGTCAATTAAAAAATTGCATTATTTTGCATTAACTAATTTATCTGTAGCAGCACAGTGGATTCATGAATATCACTTTCAGATTCACTTACATACAAGTGTGCATGATTATGGGCAAATAAACGGTAAAAACAAATGTTACAATTAGAAATGATATGGCATTAATATGCAGTGTTTACAATAATAACAATAAATATCATAATTAGAGTTCAATAGTAAATGTTGTAACTAGAAATTAGTAATTTTGGAAACTCAATATTTTAATTTTTAATTTCGTAAATGTAATTGCTTTAAATCTGTAACACGAATAACTTAAAAAAAGTAGTATACTTCTAAAAGTGCTTTTCTCCCATCAGTCTTGTCAAAAAAAAAAAAAAAAAAAAAAAACGGCGCAAAAATTGTATTAAAAAATCAGGTACATGAAATAACTTTGTTTCTGAAACCGACCATGAAGTGTTGATAGTTGTAGGAACATAATTGTCATGTAATATCAGTTATTTTACGGTACTTTAACCAAAATGGTTTCTTGGATGACGTTTCCGACAGTTACATAAATTGCTACCATTTCTGCAAGTAATAATATCTTGAACTTTCAGATCAAATATCTCAAAGCACTTTTTCCTGAGTCTCATTTCTCCCAGTGTATCGAATTCCGTTAATGGGGAAAAGAGGAACCTGTAGTTTTCAAATGGAATATAGAGGACTTGATGTGTGTTATTAATTCATCAAAATATTTGTATTGCACATTTCCTACAAAATTTTCTGGAAGTATGATGTTTAATTAAAAGGATTCACTGGAAATGTAATAATAATTTTAGAATTTAATTTAATTGTAAAAGAAGGCTATAAATTTGTTCCTAGTTGAGGAATAATATGGAACATTTCAAACAAAATTTGGAACGATGTTTTATTGAAATAATTTCTTTTGTAAAATACAGCTTATCAGATTTTTTATTTTTTTGACATAACTCTCCTGTAAGATAGACTGTTTAAAGTTCAAGTTTCTTTTCTGGTATTTACACTTCCGACATGCACGCATATTTTTGAAGTAGTTTTTTGTAACAAATGACACAAACAGCACGCCACTGGTAAAAGCAAGCAAAATTCAACCTTAGATAGAACTGATTTCACCTTTAAAGGTTTTTTACATGCATTTACAGACAAATATGATGCATTTTTTCTTCATCAGCAGCAAGTTAGTTGTAGATATGTAGCGGTTTAGTAGAACAAAATTGTTTGTTTCTTTTTTTTCTTTTAATCTAAATACAACAAAGTATTTATGCAGGGCGGAGGATGGATTTGGGAAACACAGAACAACAGCTTCTAACAGATGTGTAGCTATAGATATCTCATTTACGAAAAATCTTGAAATTTAAATAAATAAATACATAACGAAAAATAAATAGAGAAAATGAGATAAGTTTTTTGGTACATTCTTATATTTTAATGTTCTGAAAAAGATCTGAAATAAATGCCTTAAATGTTCAAATGATTTCGTCAAAGCAATCAGAGTTTTAGCAGTTCATATTTTGATTTAGCATTAAGAGAAAAATTTGAATTATCAACCCGCCGGGCTGTGTTGGACGTCGTAACTTCTAAATCGTATAAATTACCTACATAAGTCTAATTATATATACCTTATAAATCGGATTTTCAAGTGGAATCGGCTGCTATCATATTTGCTCTTAAATGGATTAATGAAAACCAAATAAGGTATTTCTCCCGCCTTCTTAGCATGCCTTCGCAGTGTAGTGGTCAGCATGCTCCACACGTATTCGAGAGTTCCGTGGTTCGAGTCCCGACGAAGACTTTGCTCAATTTTCATCCCTCCTGCTTCCAACAACTGCCTAATGTCTCTATAGTGGCGCCCGAACTAAAAGGGTGGTGGATGATGACTCTCCAGCCCCCAGGATTTGGCGACTGGGTCCCCTAAACACCCCAGTCGCCCTATAAAAGGGGGAGTATATAAGGTATTTCTCCCGCCTTCTTAGCATGCCTTCTTAGAGTAGTGGTCAGAACACTAGGCGCGTATTCGAGAGGCCTGTGGTTAGAGTCCTGGCGAAAGCTTCCAAGATTCCCCTGTCTTACACCCAGGAGATCTACCCATCCTTCCCTGGTGCAAATCGCCACCCTCAGGACAACAAAGAGAGATTTTCTCTGCCGGTTAAAAAATTTCAGGACGAATAGGGGCAGCTTTCACGGTCTTTTCGAACAATGAAGAAATTTATCAAGCACAATTCCGTCTAAGCAACCCCGTTTCAGTCTTCCAAGCCGAGTCCCTCGCACTTAAAGAAGCAGCACTATGGTTAAGTACGCAACCAGCAGCTCACACTTCATTCTTCACAGATAGTATGAGCGTTCTGAATGCGCTGAATTCCTTTCTTCCAAAACATCCGCACACGGCAGCACTTAGAGAGATTCTCTTGACGTTAGGTTCCTCCATCCCTTTAAAGATCAACTGTATAAAAGGACACACCGCTCAGAAAGGCGACGAACGAGAGGATGAACTAGCTAAGACCGCAGCTCTCAAACCAGAAATTGACAAGGAAGTTCCGATTTCCGCATAAATTGCATAAAGGCTCCTCAAGACAACATCCCAAGAGACATGGTCATCACGATGGCAATAAGAAGAGACAGAAAGATTTACTTACAACATCTTCCTAATACCTACTCTCAAGAGGCTGAAATGCAACCGACTCTTCCTCCAGGCTTGTACCAACCACGGGAAACTCCCAGCGTATTATAGACGATTCCCCAGACGGGACGTCAACTGTTCTTATGGTTTTCGCGGAGAAGGCGCGAACGCTCTCCTGCCCTCTGACAGAGCACCTTCGACAGCAGTTCTTCCCTTCCGACTACATCACATATCCTGTGAATAGACTGTTCACGGACTATTGTTGCAACAAGAGCATCTTAGAGACAATGAAGCAAGTGAATGAAAAGAATTATATTCAAGAAACTGAACATTAATGTAAAATGTAGAAAGGCGGCCTAACCGACAGATAGATTGCTAGCATTGACTAGGATGACTTCCTATCCCTGTAGTGCCATTAACTTAGTTTGGCGGAACAGGTTAAGTAAAGTGACCATCTCTCCTGCTTCCAAAAAATACCTAATGTCTCTACAACTTGTCTGTAAAAACATATATTAATACACTCATGTCCATAAATTAAGGATAATGCAAAATCAGGCAAAGGAAGAGTTAGAAGCAAAACAAATTTGATTTATTTGTAAAGCTTATTTGTTAAAGAAAAGGTAAAGAGCAAAAAAAGATGCTATATGTTTGATATTATTAAAAAAATTAGCGATTTTTTCCTCCCTGGAGCAAATTTAAAAAAAAAAAAAAAAAAAAAAAAAAAAACTATTTAAAAAAACCAATATTACATAGTTGGTATGATTCTTAATACATTGTATGTCTCCCAGACAATGCAATACAGTCCGTGCAGCGCCTAGGCATGCTGAGTATCAAATTATCGATCTGATCTTGGGGGATATTACACCACTCAAAAAGCAATGCTCTTCGAAGTTCCGGTAGACATGTAGGAGGAGGTTGACGGTCTGCAACTCGTTGGCCAAGCATGTTCCACACGTGATCTACTGGATTCAAGTCCGGTGAGAATGCCGGCCAGTCCATACGGGTGATATCCTCCGATTGAAGGCATTCGCTTACGATGTTTGCATGGTGAGGACGGGCGTTGTCATCCATAAACACAAATTGTGCGCCCATGGCGCCCCGAAACAAACGTACATGTTGTTCCAGAATGACATCCCGATAGATTTGGCTTGTCATGGTTCCACTTTGAACATGCAGGTCAGTTCTGGAACTCAGAATGATTCCATCCCAAACGAGCACTCCTGCACCACCGTGACGGTGTCGTTCAATGATGTTTTCTTGGTGGTAACGGGTATCTGGAGCTCTCCATATGAAAGACCGGCGAGAATCAGACTGCAAGCTAAACCTGGACTCGTCGGAAAACATCACACAAGCCCACTGTTGCGGTGTCCACAATGCATGCTCTCTACTCCAGGCTAACCGCAGGCGACAGTGAGTGGAACGCATCTGACAGGTCTACGAGCATATAGACCAATCTGCACCAAGCGTCTGTACACGGTCTGCCTTGAAATTGTTGTACCAGTGGCTGAAAAGAGCTGACGAGACAGGTCTGAGGCTGTGCTCCGCCTGTTTCTTTTGGCAGTAACTGCCAAATACCGGTCCTCATTCGGCGTTGTAACTGTGGGGCGACCTGTGCTGTAACGTCTATTCACATTACCATCATCTTGGAATCGTTGCCAAAGCCTGGAGATGACACTATGGGCAATTCCAAGTTCGTCTGATACTTCCAGTTGGGTACGGTACTTTCCAGAATGCCGATAATTCTACCATTCTACCACGTAAAAAATCATCCAAATGCGTCCTTTGTGTCATAACTATTCGATTATTGCACTGAAATGCTTATAAAGCGCCTGCGAACAATTTTACTTCTTTGCCTGTATTCCTTATATACGTATCACTCTCTTACACTCTCGTCATTGTGACGTGCCATTGGTGTCATCTGGTTACTTCCTGAAATTTGCATATGATTCTTGAAGATGTGTGTAGCGATTTTACAGGTGATATATTTATTTTAGAGTTCGATTTCCGCGTGACTCAGAATTATCCTTAATTTATGGACATGAGTGTATATATAAATATAGACACATTATCTGGTTTGGAAGTACTAGCAGATGGTGATAACACTAATATTCATATGTAAAAGACCTCATTGTTAAAGTTAAGAAAATACATGAAGTGAAAATAAACTGCCTGAAAGCCCATATTGGTGTTACAGGCAATGAGAGGGCCGGCATGCTGGTTAGAGGACTGCTATGAATATTCAAGTATCATCAAAAGGAATTGCTATTGGTAAAATCAAGGACTTCTTTTATGATTGCTGAAAAGACAAACATTTCGCGAAAAAGGAAAGATTATTTGTTAAACTTTGAAGTTTCTGAAAATACAAGAATGATATATGATTTTGATTACAATCAAATAATTGCTGGACGCGAGCGCTTCCCGGCGCGCCCGAAAAGATTTAATTTGCAAAATAATAGTCTTTGTAGTGTTTGTAGTGCTGAAAGCAATGCACGACATTTCGCCGAAGACTGCGTATTATTGCGACATCTTAGGAAAAAACATGGTAACTGAAAGGAATTCTACTGCCACAACAAAGAAATAAGATTTGCAAAGGATTTGATGAACATTATAAATGGTAACAAAACATACCTGGGAATTTGGTTTGAGGTTTTTAATTATATTTCTACTTTAAGCTTTTGTTTTAATCTTTTAACTATATTTTTCTCTGTGTTGGGTGTGCTGCGTTAACCATGAGGTTGATTACTGTTGGCCAGGAGGGTTGCAACACACTTGTATATTATATTACATTACATAATAACTTCTTCTTTTTAATATAAAGTCTAAAAGCTTTCGGATTTTTATAATTTTGTTTTTGTTTTTATTACTGTTATTTTCTTTTTTAGATATATATCTGTAATATTGTACTTAAATAAAAGCTTTTTTAGTCCAAAGGGGCTTTGTCCCTGAAGGACTATTGTTTTTGTTTTGCGATTTTGCGTTGAATAACTATAAATGCCTGTTTCACTTTTCAAACTGTTGCCACCATATGTTAGAGTCCTGCATTATATTTGAAGAAATTAAATAATGAAAAATCTGCATAAATGTATATCTGTTATATAGAGAGTTTCGAGACCATGGTTAAATAGCTTTACTTCAGGGTACCATGTTATATCTGAAATTCCTATATGTTAAATGTTAAATATGAAACTACTTGCCGTGAAAGGTAGTGATCGTATAGTGAAACGTGTACAGCATTTTTGCGTTGTGAAAAAAAAATGCATCCCGGGACCGCGCCGTGAGAGGATCGAAACATAAGAAAAATATATACAAGAAATATAGGAAAAAACATATTAAATATATAAAGAAAACATACTATAAGATGTTCCAGATTAAATATCAGTTTATTCAATTACATCACAATAAGAAAAATCTTAACCTCATCTGAGAGTCTTTTCATTTAAATTCATAAAAAAACTTAAGGTTTGTCTGGTAATTTAAAAGAAAGGAAAGGGAAACAATTTAAGGCATGAGAGTTAAATTTTAGATTCGACGTAGTTTTTACTGCTAAGGACGTTTTGAACAGCTTGCCTAAAGTTCAAACACACCAAAAAAAAAAAAAAAAATAAAAAAAAAAAAATAAAAAAATAAAACTTATCTTGAGGGGACATCTTGAAGTGGAGGACTCTTATCTTATCAAGCGTTGATGTCGGCCGGGCTCATCTTGACACTGGTTCTAAAAATGTAGACTCCACTTCACCACTGTAGAACAGAAACAGGAGCACTGCTGCCCAGGACGGCTATCCGCTTGGTCCTGAAAGTCCTATGTCAACACGCAGGTAACTCGTTCAAATTTCGCCTCTTTACCAGCACGCCGCAAGGAAGAGGGTTTTCAGCTTCAGGTCAGAAACGTTTTTTCTAGGCAATTACGGCTCGCCTGTTCTTACTCATCCCAAGAGCAAGCTTCACGAGTAACGTCCCAAGTAAGTTCCACCCGCCAGTCAGTAAGAGAGAGAATCCAACTCGAATTTCCTTCAAGCCAGTTTTCAAGAGCAACGTTCACAAGTCCAGCAAGCCCGAAAGTCAGCGAGTCCAAGCCGTGAGAGAGTCTCGCCTCTTCCAAAATGTTGTATAGTAACCTAAGTAAGCAGCCTTCAGCAACACCTCCACCCAAACAAAAGAAACAAAGTAACTCTTTACCGCGTCCATGTAAGCTGAGAAAAGCGCTGTATTATAAATGACAGACTCAAACTTTACGTATCAAGCAAACCTCCAGACACGTTGAAAGAGAACATAAGATCTCTTATCTCGGAAAGAAAAGTGCGCTGACTGAAACGTTACAATCCTGAACCAACACAATGAAAAAAGATACAACAATAGATTTCTCAGATAACAAGTTCCTGTTTGCCCCGGTGTAAGAGGTCAAGTGAATGAAGCTTTCAGGACATTACATGAAGTGCAAGTATTTACAAGAAAACGAGCTTTCAGGACATTAGAACTTCACGCAAGACCTAACTGCAAGCAACAAATGCAAAGTTCTCAAAAGTGCTAAACTAAAAAAAAAAAAAAAAATTACTCATAACTCAAAAATCTCTAAATATCTCACAAATCAATTCTACAACTCAAATTCTACCATTTTCCTATAACTACAGAAATCTCAATTCTTTCACAAAAACTAAACATCAGAGAACTTACATTTTACGGACCTTGGCAGAAACCACCAGAAACAAAACAAAAACCTGATACAACTATCTTGATACTACCAATTCAAATACAAAACTTAAGCCAAAACAAGAATTAACCCCAAATTCAGCAACAAGTCCAACCAAGAAAGAAAATTCAATAACTCAAATCAAATCTATTACGATTCACTAGCAAATTCAAGACAAACTACTTGTAATCAACAGAAAATTCCCACACATGAGTACAGAGCAAAAGTAACTAATCTTCTCAAACTTATTTCAAACATTTTCGCAAAACAAATTCCCGTTGTCACAAAATTCTCATTAAACTTCACTTTCTACAATTCACAAGACTAAATTTCTACTGTTTAAACAATTCTCACATGACAACTTTTCACAAACTTAAAACTCAGAAGATAACTAATCTCAATTACTCTGACTCATTAAACTAATTAGAACTTCACTCAAGCTGAAGAATTCAATCCAAAAAAAAAAAAAAATTCTCGAACATTCTAAAGGACAAAGCGCGCGAAATCATGACTTGGCAAAAAATTGCCTCCCCTGCTTCTTTCACAATGAATAAAAGTTTGTACAAGATTTGCAAATAAAAGAAAATAAATAATATTCATTTAAACTAAATAATATTTCCAGAAGCATCTGTTTTTCCCCAAAATTAAAGCCTTAAAATAAATAATTCAGAATCAAAATAAAATTTAAATTTCCATAAAACAGAAAATCATTCACCTAATTTTTATAACGCTATCAGATAATTTCTCTACATAACATATCTATTTTTCGCATTGTGATAAAACAACGATATATAGAGCCATCGAATTTTGAATGACGTAATCTTACTGCGAATATGGGCATGTGGAAGCCCAAATTTGAAATTTGGAATTTGTTTTATTATCAATTTCATATTTTGTAAAACTTTAAACGAATTTTTGAGTAACAAACTGAACGATTTGAGAGCGAGCAATGGCAACACTCTACAGGAAAAAAAAACCTTTTTATCTCCAGCGCGCGGAACTGTGTATCGGAAACTCTAAAGATAGGCTCATTTTAAAATTACTTTGCGACATTGCTATTGAACTGGAATTTATGGTTTAAGTGCGGAAAACATGATATTTAATAAATAAAGTAATACACAAAACGTTAAAAAAACGCCCCTTTGGACGTAATTTAAAATCTGAAACGTTTCAGATTTTTTTTCTATTTATTTTCCATATATCTTTTCATCTTTTTTAACTGCGAATTTAAAAAAAATTTTTTATGCTTTTGAATCAACAAACTCAATGAACACAAATAAACAAACAAAATAAATAAACGAGCATTATATTTACTCAATATAGTTAATGCATATGATAACATAAATATGCAAATTAAAATCACATTATTTCATTCTATATATTTCTGCCAGCATCTAGTACTTAAACACTTCTGTAGCTTTTGTGACAATACGTTTTTTAAAAATACTTCCGAACAAATTTTATCCTTTTCCAAAGATAAAATAACATTATAATGCCGGTAATTTTGAAACTCACAAGTACTAAATTTCTTTTTAAATTTTCAGACTTAATAACATCTTTGAAGAAAATATCCAATTCTGGCAAGCAGAAGAAATCAAAGAAAATTCGGAAGCATTCTCTTATTAAAAGTCCTGACTCTCTTCTGTCGCCTCTTACCTCCGAAAACAAGCTGTTGCGAATATTTTTAGAGATTGGGCACAAGAGTCTTGCCAAATATTTTGGCCAGATTAAAAATCTGCTTTAATCGAAACTGTGTTATACGTAGGAGTGGCAATGAAATGGGTGTTTTCCACTTCAAAGACAGCCAGATGTTGTCAAGAAAGATAATAACTGCAAGATTCTCAAAATGGTATGATTCCTCCTTTGCTGACTGGTTTTATCAGTTTTATCTTTTTTATTTTTATCGCCAGTCTCGAAACTCACTGTTTGTTTATATAACTTTTGTGTCCGAATTACTTTTTAAATTGTTGCCATCAAATATTTTGGCAATTTTTTATTAAAAAAATAAATAAAAAGTATAAAAATGACTTAAAAATTCTGAAATGTTTCAGATTTTAAATTACGTCCAAAGGAGCGTTTTGTTAACGTTTTGTGTGTTACCTTTATTTATTAAATATCATATTCTTTGCACTTAAACCATAAAATTCAGTTCAATAGCAATGTCACAAAATAATTTTAAAATGAGCCTATATTTAGAATTTCCGATACACAGTTCCGCGGGCTGGAGATAAAAAGATTTTTTGTTTTCCCCCGTAGAGTGTTGCCAATGCTCGCTTTGAAATCCTAGAGTTTGGTAATCAAAAATTCGTTAAAGTTTTGCAAAATATGAAATCGATAATAAAACAAATTCAAAATTTCAAATTTTGTTTTCCACATGTATTTTACGTTGGGACACTATAAATGTCGGGTTCCCTTTCAAATTGTTGCCACCAAATATTAGAGCCATGTATTATATTTAAAGAAATTAAATAAGGAAGAATCTGAATAAATGTATATATGCTTCTCCCATTGTGATAAAACAACGGTACCTAGAGCCATCCAATTTTGAATAACGTAATCTTCCACCCGAACATGGGCACCCGAAAGCCCACATTTGGAATTTGGAATTTGTTTTATTATATACTTCATATTTTGTAAAACGGGCTGGCTGCATGGGCGTTTTCGTGGTTTTCCCCATGCGTAACGTATAAACGAGCCAGTTTCCCTTAGAGAGTCCTCCACGAAGGTATCCCTCCCCTTAGGCAGATAGCCCTAGTGTGCTTTGCCATAATTAAATACACCAACACCATATTTTGTAAAACTTTAACGAATTTTTGATTGACAAACTCAACGACTTCAAAGCGAACAATGACAGCACTGTACGTAAAAAAATATCTCCAGCGCGCGAGACTGTGTATGGGAATTTCTAAATATATGCTGATTTTAAAATCATTTTGCTATATTGCTGTTGAACTTATTAATTTAATAAATAAAGGTAACACACAAAACGTCAAAAAGTGCCCGTTTGAGCGCTATATAAAATATGAAATTTATGTAAAAACATCAATTATTTTAGCACTATTACTTCGAAGTATCATGAAAACGAAATAAAATACTTCATTTTTAATACTACTTTAAATGTATTATTTTCAAACTTTAACATTCAGTGAAGCTCTTTTCTCAAGCATATTCTTTCTATTTATATGCAGCATTGTTGAAAAACTGCTGTAATTAAACTTAACGGCCTCT
The DNA here is from genome assembly GCF_044657685.1 of Stegodyphus dumicola. Classification (NCBI taxonomy): domain Eukaryota; kingdom Metazoa; phylum Arthropoda; class Arachnida; order Araneae; family Eresidae; genus Stegodyphus; species Stegodyphus dumicola. The sequence continues at coordinate 211,036,306 of NC_140773.1, read as the reverse complement.
AATAGGAAATGTTAGTAAGTAACTACTTGTAATAGCTTTTCATGTTAATTTAGTTTTGACTTAATAAGTAGCTCTTTTTACAAAATTCCGTAAATTAGAACAATTATCTTTCTAAGAAGTGCTTCCAAGAAATCCTGATTGTTTTAAAAAGGGGTAAAGAATACTTTCAGAAACAATATAAACTTAAAATATTTCTAATGTTAAGTGGGTAGAATTAAAACACAAGGGTCGCCTTTAATCGTCTGCTTTTTCTTTAATGGCTTCTTCCTTTTCTTTCTTCCGAAGTTAAGATCATTCTCGTGTAGTACTTGCTCTAACTGGCAGGAAATAAGCAAAAAGATCTGTGAAGATCATGTGATCACATTGAAAGTCTCCACTTTCCTTGGCTACTTAATAAATTCTTTACTTAGCTAACGTCCACACGCTGTAAAATAGAGGATCAGATCAATGATTGATCATCTAAATAATCTGCATTATTTTATTACGTTTGCTTTAATAATGAGTGTTAATATTTATTTCCTTTCCTTTAGATTTTAGGAAATTAACAAAATGTTGGATGATTAATTAGAATGTAGTTGTTTTCATACAATAATAAGATTAAAATGTAATATACTACGTATTATGTTTGGTTTTATTATATTTAAATATTATAATACTACGTATTATAATTTTTAAATAATAATTTTCTTTCATTCCTTTAAAACAAAAGTTTCATTAAGCTTTTCTTTCCATCTTCCAATAAAGCAAATTTGTTTACCTTAATAATCTCCTACTCATTTTAAGAAAACTGCAGAGTTGATGATTTTATTCAGATTAAAATTTTTTTATCATAGACAAAATACAAAACGTCAAAAATCTGCACTTCGTATAAATTACTTTTTAAAGCTTTTTTTTTTTTCGAATTGGGAGTAAGCCCTGAAGGGCGATTAATTTCGAAACGTCGTTTTCAGTTCATTTATATTAAAAAGATTAAAAATCTTGCCCACTTAAAGAAAAGAAATACACAATGAAATAGATGTACACTGAAAAAATAAATAAATAAATAAATAAAAGTGGGACAGTTCTATATCTCCCGTACTACTGCGCCGATTGACGAAATTCAAATTGTCTCGAAAGCGCGACTTAGGATATGTATTAGATTTATATATAGCATTGTTCTAATGTAGGAATTTTGGCGCAAAATCGGATTTTCTCTGAAATGACATGCCAGTTTGTTTCCATATTTCGATTCTATACGATTCTATTTTCTACGACTCAGATTATGTCTAAATGTTAAATTTTATAAAATTTGGTGCGAAATTTACGGAGAAATTCAAAAATTTATCTTGACACTTTTTTTTTTTTTTCAGTTTCTGCCGAGAATAATTCACTTAGCGAACTTCTTAATATATGGCAACCTACTTTCCTTTCCCTTTTTACGTTGTGCATGAGCGGGGAAAAAGGTACTTTGTTCCTACTTTCAAATAGTTTTAACAAAATACCTAAAACACGACTGATGTGATTACCTCTTTCAATAAATATGCAAAATTTCAAAACGCGCGAATATATAAATTCACGTATATCTTCGGAAATTTTGAATGAAAAACTCTAATTTTTTGCAGGTATGCTTAGAAATACATCTGATTTAAGACGATGGTAAAAATTTTGTAGATTATATTTCAAAATTGTTTTCGAAAAACTTATAAAAATTATTTAAAAATACAAATTTACAAAATAAATCATAAAAAATGGAAGAATTTCATTTGGAATGAACCTAAATTTCGAGATGCGAAAAGAAAAATCAAATAAGTTTAATAAAAAAGAGAGATTAATAAATATATATATAAATCAATTAACATGGAGGAGATAAAATTTTGAGAGCTAATTTTTAAAAAACTACTCGTGCGAATTTTACAAAACGTGGCAGTTTGGCATAGTTTGAGTTGTACAATCGAAAATATGGTAAATATTTGGCATGCCATTTCAGAAAAAGTACTATTTTGTGTCAAAGTACCTGTAATGCTATGTATAAATTTAATTACTTATCCTAAGTCAAGCTTTCGATACATGAAAAACGCAAGTTAAATTTCGTCGATCGGCCCAGTAGAACGGGAGACATAGAACTGTCCCCCATTTCTTTGCGCAATGTACTAGCATTAATTTCAATCACTATTCGCAAAATGCCTCACTATTAATTAGAGCTTCGAAATATAACTGTTGTTAATGGAGGGCATATAGAAAGCTTGCAATGCATTTAATATCTCTATTATGGGAATTGTTAACGGTAACGAAATTATTTTGCGGCTCATTACATAGTGGTTATTATTGTAAAAAATATCTGATGTGTACACTCCTGTGCACATCAGATATGAGGTGAGGCATATTAAATTATACATATTTTTTATGTTTATTTAAACGTATTTCCTCGAATTTAATTAGAGATGTAATTCTCATTTAAACAATTCAATTCTCACGTCGTGCCAATGCAAAAATAATTAAAATTTTCAAAGTATGTGCATTAAAAACTGTGAAATACAAAACAGAAACCTAGAAAACCAAATACAGTTATAAACAGTTAAAGAAAACGAACTTTTACAATTAAAATTAGAGTTTCTACGTAAAACAAGCAATCACGTCAACGGGCTTAAAGACAAAGTACGTTTGGGTGCACCAAATTGAAATTTAACTTGCAGCTTGCTAACACTACGCAAAAAAACTTTGAAGTTGGTGCACCAAATGACTTAATTGACTATTCTACTACAATTTGAAAATGTAAACAAATGGCGGCCTCGTGAGGCTTAGCACTACTTATACGTGAAATCGATAATTCTACAACTATTGCATGCAGATTAACTAAAGGCTTAAAAACCTTAACCGAAACATAAGAACAACATAATTCAACCACTTTTAAAGGGAAAAATGCACAATTTACCAAAATAAAATAATAAAAAATAAGAGCTCACCGATACGTTTTGTGCTGCGTATTGTAGCCAAAAAAGGAGGCCAACAATTAATTGTTATAGCAAACTTATATACAAACTTTCAATGTTCTACAACTAATTGCGTTTGAGTTATGTGAAATACATATATACGTACGTGGGTACAGATGTCATGAAAAAAATTCCTTTTGATTCCATTTTAAATCCATTTTACAATCCGTTTTGGAAAAAAAAAATGTCGTTTACTTTGTCCGTACGTACAGATATGCCATAAGAACACCGTTTAAATGGATTTGAGAGTGCCGAAAATGGATATTTTCAATGAAATATGATACTCGAAATTTTTTGCGATTACCATATTTCTTTACTTCTCACAAGGAAGTAAAATACGCTATGAAACGTCATATGATTGTTTTGACACGGTACAATCGCATGGAAAGGATTTAGATGTCTAATTGGATATTGAATAGAGATATGTTAGTAAAAAGTATTTAACGATGAGACAAAAAGTCATTATTTTGCTTTTTGCATACTTTAATAGTGCACAATTAAGTAGTTAGTTAAGCAAATCAAAAACGCTGAGAAAGAAGCCGTTAATTATGCTGCTTCATTAAAATAATTCATGCTATGATTTAAATACTAAGAAGAATATGAATATTAATTAAGATTATTTTTATTTATGCACAGAAAAATCTCTCACGGATAAAACAAAAAGCTCTTGTTAGCGATAACCTCTGAAGTGACTATTATTTCTTAAAATATAAACAAGCATCAATACTAAACATCACTTCTTTAAGGTTATAGAGTCTCTCTCTCTTTGGTATGATAAATTCATGAACTCGAGAAAGACTATAGAGGAATAATCCTCTCGCCTTAAACAGTAGACACACAAAAGTCAAAAGAAGGGTGCACAAGACACTTTTATTCACAGGCAATCTCCACTCGGGCGTGCATAAGCCAACGCTTCTGGCTTAACTTGAATAAGTAATGCTGAACTAAATATTTAATGTAGTTAGATTTAGCCTAACCGCTCACAAAATAAAGTAACTCGTAGGAAGGCTCTGGTGCTAAAAGCACTCAATGCCACAGAATCAAATCGCTATTTGGTCACTGTAACAGAACACACTCTAAAGTCAACTTGCGAAATCTTCGTTTAAATAGCACTTTTTTCTCTCTCAAGCTGAATAAACGTTCGCTATTTCATTAACATTTTGGCATGAAAAGCGTGGGCGAAAAGGAGAGAGAGAGAGAGAGAATATTACTTTAACACAAAATTAACTATTTATCAAACATAATTTTAAATTAATAATAATAAATAAATCCTCACAAGGTGACTACTTCTAAAGAAGACCTAAATGATCCAGAACTCACTGTGCCGTTCAGAGTTATGTCAAAGCACATAAAAACCGCAGCTGTGCTCAAGATGAATTTTCAAAATAGATATTTGAAATATGAATTTTTATTTTGATCGCTTATAATATATATGGATTCAGTTTCACTAAATATAATATAATGGATTCAGTTTGACGAATGATTTTAAAACTAATCCAACAGGCAAATTTTAAACCATTTGATGTGCTGCATTTATTTTACATTGCTCCTGAATTAAAAAATAAAGCTTTTTTATCCTTTTTTATGCTCCGCAAAGAAAGCTTTGCTAAGAAGGTCGAAGGAACTATATTTATTGGACATCAAGACAAGTTTTAGAATATACAGCTTAAGAAAATTTTAGAAAATTTGAAAAATTTATCCAGTCCTAAGAAGAATTTAAAAACTTTGGCGGCAAAAAGGCCAGAAAAAATTCTCAATTACCTCTTACCAACCAGAAACCTCGAGAAATATAATTTTATATTCAATTCAGTTCAAAATATCTTGACCGCAGATATCTACGAGTCTATGACTATCTTTTATTCCTACAAATATAACAGTATATTTAACAGTGAAAAAAATTAGATTTTTACATAAATATTTTTTCACTCACCTGTAGTATGGAAAGTTCAGTGTATAGTAAGGTTCTGACATCTTCCCAGTGGCAGGTTCAACTTTTATTGCTTTGGAGTACTAACCTTGCTCTTTATGCTCGCTTTAAAATCAGATTACGATATAAACCGCCTACACTTCGACTATGGGACAATTCATGAACACTATCGCAACAAATGAAAGTTGTCAACGGATGAGTTTCCCTTGTCACTTTCAAATGTCAAGACACACCAACAAAATAGAGCAAAACATTTAATCGTGTCAAAAACCATCACGCTACTATTTTCGAGTTCAGTGTTTTTATTAAATGGGGGATGAGCATTTCCGACAGCACGCATTGAACTAAATATGTCAGCTTATCACACTGTCCCTCGCAATCCCTTCTCACGAAACGTTTAATGTCGATAGCGAAATGATTACAGAATTTAGAGTTGAAACTAATCTGAAATTGTTTTATTAACAGGAAAACTGTTTTTTACAGTCTTAGTACTAAGAATCATAAATTTTTACTTTCTATATATTAATGCTTGTTGTGAAAGGATAGAGGATGACTTGTAACTCTGATTTCACACATATAGCTTAATATCTGAAGCAATTTCTCCACTGGTATGCCTTTATGAATTCTGTGAATTTTCGAACTTTGACTGCCGTTTTGATTTTCGAAGGATGTTTATGAAAAGCCTTGCTTTCATGATGATAGATTTAAGTTTCTTAAATTAGGATACACAGTTTTGAGGAAATCATTCTCCAACAGGAGGAATCTGAAGCGATGTACTTATCATACAGCATTGGAAATATCTTTTATTCTTTACAAAAATGCTCAAAATGTTCATTGCTATCAGTTGCCCATATTAAAATTATATCTGTGTCTTAAATTAGATAAATTACATATATAATTAAAAATTAAATAAACAAAAATGTGAAAGGTTTCAGATTTTATATCCCACCCAAACGAGCGCACTTTTTCCACTTACACACGCCTTTCGAGAGTGTTTGGGTAATGCCATATTGTGCTAAAAATATTTAAAAACAGCATATCTTTAGAATTTCCGATGGGCAGTATCGCCCGCTGGAGATAAAAATGTTTTATTCCCTACACTGTTGCCACTGGTTGCTTCTAAATTGTTAAGATTTTTAATCAAAAATTCGTTAAAGTTTTACAAAATACGAAACAGATATAAAATAAATACGAAATTCAAAATTCGGGCTTCCAGATGCCCCAAGCTCTGGTGAAGGATTATGTTGTTCAAAATTTGATGACTCTAAGTACCGTTGTTTGTTCACAAGGCGAGAAACGTAGGTACATTCATGTAGATTCTTCATTACTTAGTTTCTTTAAGTACAATACGGTCCGATAATATTTGGTGGCAACAATCTGAAAAGCGATTCAGACATTTAAAGGGATTTAACACAAAATTCGTATTTTCAGACTTTGGGGCTAATGAAGATTTATGTTGTTGAGATGTGTTATTATTACTGTCAATCCTCTCAGTTCATTAAGAAATTATGATTTAAAACAATTATAAAAATTATATATATTACTTAATTAAAGATATATGTTACTTTGTATTTTAAATAAATTACAAATTTTTTGTTTCGAGAGGAGACAAAAAATGCTAAGTTGCTCGGATGATAAATAAAATAGCAACGTAGCGTTGTGTAGGGTAGCAATGCTCGAAATTTGAAATGTTTCTGCTAAAATGAAGGTAGAGACGCCTATAATTTAGTATTTCCAGTTTTGGGGCTGTTACGATACACTGCTTACGTTATTGCACTGCTAATCTCCACAATGATTAAAGTGGCGTGGAAAATGTCAGTTAAGGGGACCAATGAAATACATCTTAGACTTTACCATCATGAAATTGATGATGGAAGATATACAGGAATTGCATTAAATGCTATGTATTGCATATTCCTGAAATTCTCTGGAGTGGTGCTTTTCTACTAATGGATGGTACAGAAAATAAGATCTAAACTAAACAGCATCCTCTACTATTTGTGGGCAAATAGAAATGTCTTGTACATATGAAAAATTTTTCTCCTGCCCATTGTTTGTTAGAGATGTGGCAGAGGGAGAATTCCTATTGAATGGCTGTTAATTCAATGATTTCTTTGAGTATCGCGACTTCATATACAGCTGTTGTAATAAAAAAAAAACATAAGTACCGATAAAGCTGTAAATTATTCTTACCTAACATATGTTGTTTTCTTTATATGATGTTTACGTTTCATAGTGATTATAGCTCATACAACACATCTCAAGACTAGTCAAACACAACAAATATAAGCTTAAGGGCTAGATTATACAACGTAATTTAGAGCTAAATACGCAATACCTCTCCAAAGAATTACAACTAATGTTAAACGGAAATTACTTCTTACATGTCAGTTAAGGGGACTTCATGCATTTTCTCCACTGAGTTTCAGGGAACAGTTGACCAAACCTAGGTGATGACGAGTTATCGCCCAAGACATTTTAGTTTAACAAACACTAGAGATTTGTTAGATTTTCTGAGGGGAGAAAACATGGGAATTCGAGTGCGTCTTCTCTCGGATCGGGACCACAGAGTTTTCAAATCCTAGTTAGACGTTCTAACGACATACTTCAGATCGGACAACTACAATGCGAAAATTCTTTATTGGATGTAAATGTCTTTGCAATTAATCATTTGCTTTGATCAAGTGACTATATCTTTTTATGAATTCTAACGTAAAATGCCTTATTCCATGATTTAATCCAAGTAGTAGGCAATAATTTTGATTTTGATTTCAAACAAATTTCAATTGGACGTGAAATCCGATGTTTTACTTATGGTCCTTCAAAAAGAGAAGGCAGTCATATGCTTAGGTTGCAGAATTTTTACCAAGGATACACAAAGTTGGGTTTCAGGAATATCGAATAAAGATCATTTTGGTGATCGGTTTTGATTGGAAAGAGATACCTCACGATGAATATTTTCGTGAGGGAAAGGCAGTGACCTTCATATTTTATAAAAAATATAATAAGCAGACTTCTAAAGAGAATTTAGTTCGTTAGAAATGAAAAATCTCAATCAAATGAATGGATTCTGCTGCTCGACAATGTGAAGTCACATATTTCTATTTTCTTTGGATATTTTATAACAAAATAAAGTATCACAATTATTATTCCCTTTATTCGTAAGATTCTGACGCCTGAAGGCATTTTTACCACTTCGAAGGGGCTTATTTTAATAGCATTGCAAAAAATTAAGAGAACCGGAACCAAATACTTAAATTCTATTCCAAAGGATGAGTTCTACGAAGAAATCAAGCCCAGCTGTGAGAACGTGCCTAACGTTCCTTAGACTTGTAAGGACTGTATTGTAGGGCATTCATTTATTTTTATTAACCAATTATTTTATGTTAACGATCTTTACTATCCTTATCGCCTTCCGTTTTCCTGCCAAAATTTTAATTCGTATTTGGAGAGTATTCAAATAAAGTAGAAGGGGGTAGTATTTAAAGGAAGGTAATAAATCGAATTGTAGAACCAGAGCGTGTTCCGCCTGCTGAAAGCCACGTTATTTGATTATCTTGATAGCAGTTTATCTGCAAGATTGGCGAAATTCTCGCCGTTAGACTTGTTCCATCCATGGCTGGAACCAACTTGCGTGCATTTTTGTCTGTGCAGCTTTTGGTGTAACTTACGTTTTACTTAGATCAATTCTTTATTTTTGATTCACGCCATAAATGTGCTGGTTCCGTAAGTACAAGCTGTTCTTTTTTTAATAAAAGGATCTTTTACATCCTTTTCCAAATCTCTGTTATAATTTCCAAGACATAGCGAAAAGGCGCTTATATCTTCTTGAGTTCTCATCTAGTTTATGTTTCCAAAGAAGGTGAGACTCTATAGTGTATTAAAGGCTTAGAACTAAACATATTTTCTTTAACTTTATATTTTGTAAGAACTTAAAACGCGGTAGACGCACTCTGTATAATGAATTCAGAATTACAGCAATAGGACACAAATGTAGAGAATAATACAGAAGACTGGATTTTTATATTACAGGCAAAAAATATACACGTTTATTTTACTATGAACTTTCTTATTATATGTTTAGATATCAGTAATAAGAACATAAAGATAATTTATCCTCATTGATTAGCTTAGCATCTGAGAAATTAATAAGAAAATTTCAATAAATGTGAGGGATAAAACCAAATACGACACATGCAAGAAAATTAACACGTATTCCCTCTTGGAAGCGAATGAATATTGAAAAACCAAAAATATTAATATCAAATTAGTTTTTGGAAGTCGAACGAAAGAATCAATTACACGAGTGATATGATCGCTTCAGATAATTTCATTGTCAGTTTTCAAACCTAAGACAATAGATATTAAATTGTTCTCAAAAGTTCTTTTTTTACATCCCGTTGTTTTACCCGAACACATAAAACATGTTAAATTCAACATGAAATAGGATATGAAAGTAAAAAATTGATCCTAAGGAAACGGATTGGACTTTTCGTTCTGCGTAATATTTATTTGATACAAAAAGTATGTGAAACATATCTCTATTAGTTAATTAAATTTAGTTAAACGTTGTCATGACTTCATTGCTGGTAAAATATATTTAATTTGAAAACAGGCAGCAGACTCCTAGAGGAATTAACTAAAATCTGGAACAAAAATTCAATATTTTTATGAGGTTGTTTAGCATTAATTCATCGTTTTTGAAATTTTTTCTTTTGATAAACTGTACATATTTTGTTCCACAAATTAAATTCTGTTACCATATCTTTATTATTTTATCTGATATGCTTTTTCATTGTAATTTAGAGTGCATCTTAACAACATTTTATAATTAGAAATAATTATTCGTTATTCATAAGATTTCATGCAAAATTTATTACCTTTAATTGACGAGGTTTAATTCAATCATTACTTTGTCTATATATACTATAAAGCTATTATCAAGCGAAGAAGGCCTCAAATTTGTTAAACCTGCTTTATTGGCGTAAAGCATTTATTTACACAAATGCCAGACACTTTGTCACTAAGCGATTAGTATTGATCTTGCTTCCCAGTACTCATGAACAATAGAATTAAAAGATAATAGTGCGTTCGTCAATATGTTTCTTATCCAAGGACTGTTCAGAGTTACAAAGAGTACAGACTGAAGGGCCCTGAAGTCGAATTTTAAAAAGATGGGGGTTCAGACAATCGTGCCCAGTCAAAAGACGAAATAACGCCACTGCTTAAGGACAAGTAAAATCTGCAATAACTGGGTTTGAACTAGCAAGACACTCCTGGGCCTTTTCCTTAGATTCATCGATAGGTAGGAGGGAAACCTCCTCTTAAATTCTAATTTAATTAGGAGTTTTGCAGAATTAAAAGTCTTATGATTATTAGAGGTTTGTAGAATAGTCATTCCGTTTTTTGCCATGAATACCACAATTCCCTCAATACCACAATGAGCAGGAATCCACTGCAAGTCTATTGAGTCAATCAGAGTGTTGAAAAGCTTCTTAAACTTGTAAATGTGTTCGGAAATGCAAAATTTATTGTTGGACATAACCTGCAAAACGGCTTTGCTATCGGACAAAATAACAATTCGATGGAAATTACTCTTCCGAACGCTTAATTAGAATACAGCAATAATTCATATTGACTCAACTTCGCCAACAAAGTTGGTAGTATCTCTTCCCATTGTCTTATAGCATGCAAAATGGTTACAGTTGATTCCTGCATCAGCTCCAGTACCTCGCTCAATCAAGGATCCATTGGTGTGAACATGGCTACAGAGGTTACTGGGATATCTTCTCGCAATGGTTTCATAAGCAATGGCTCTGATCTGGGTAGTGGGCATTTCACTCTAATCAACTTTCTCATCAAGTTTAAGGTGTACACAGAAGTCACCGCATTAAAAAGGACACAAGGGTTTAGTCATTACATTCATTTCTCGAAGAAGGTCTAGGTCTTCTGCTAATTGATAACCAATTTGATTAAAAACCACTTGTGTCTTTAAATTTCTATCATTGTTAAAATTGTAATTCCTCCAATATTTATTATTTGGGAGCCTGCAAAGTTTCTGAAACAAAATTGCAACACTTTTACGGATGTCATGCATTGAGAGGAGAAATATTGGTTAACGCTTCCACAGCCGCTATGGGTGTGGATTTAGCTGCACCAGCTCAGCTATAGAGCGAAGAGATTGGTTTTGTAATCTTGCCAAAACGTCGACTGCACTGATAGAAGCAGTCATCTGGAGTAAAACATACTTTGAATGAAACAATCTTTATAATCAGTTTATGCTGTATAAATATATATGCATGAAATAGATTCATTTTAAAGCTTAGAGTATAAAATTGGTATTATTAATGTGAAGATTTACATTCAGTCGCCTGTATGAAACTAATGTAGGGTAAACTATTTAGTTTTGCAATATATTTCTTGATAAGAGACATATTATTCATCCCAGAGATTGTCCAATATGTACTGAACATCAGAGTGACCACACAGGCAAAAGTATTTTGTACTAACGTATGCAAGTAAAAACGTTTTAAATCTGAAAAAAGAAGTAAATTAATATTTGCTTTAGTTTCAGCGTTTTACGATACTCTTAATATCCTAAATTAATTCAATGTAAAGCTGCAAAATTAACATATGGCTGTCAGGTATGGAAAAAAAGTGTCTGGAAGTCTAAAACAGTTCGGTTTAAGTGAAATTAAATTCATTATAGTCATATGTCTCTGGATCTTACATATTTTTAGTTATTTAATTTTTTCTGTTTGCGTAAAAACATTTTAGTTATTTCATATGCAATTTGCATACAAATATTTTATCTATTTAATACTCTAATTACATATTTAAACTGTAAAATTAATGTACTCTTAAGAAATAGTATTATTTATCTTATGAATCTTTTGATTTTTCTTTTGTCAAAAGGGGTCATTTTTTAACGAATTTCATAGATGATTTACTGTTTGATTTCTATTCAAAGTTTTCCTATTCAAAATATTATAGCTGGACATATTTATTCTTCTAGTTGCTGCTGATAAACAAAGGAGGCACGACAGAACTTCAATTAGTATTTTTAAATTAGAAAAACATTTACTTTTACAAAAAAAGTTTCATTTAAAAAATTTGGTTGCTCTAACCCTGAATGCTTGAATATTTTACAGCATATCTTGAGTTTTTAATAGATACGATTACAAGGTTTTCATAGCTACTTTATTCAATAATGTATGGAAAGTTCAAAACAAAGTCATTGTAATATAAAAATAATTTGATCTGCAAACTTCAAAATTCAGCATTCGCTAAACCTTAATATAGTAGGATCTTTGAAATTTATTCTTTCGAAAGCACGGTGCAAAGTCTCGTTTCATTTCTAGCCAGTTATTTTATGTTAATGAATTTTCCTATCCTCCTCATTTCTATTTTCCTGCCAAAATCTAAATTTATGTTTTCCTGCCAGAATGTATATATAGCTTGCCTGATATTCAAGTGAGGCAGAAAGAAGGTAGTATTTAAAGGACGGTTTTAGAGGGTAGACTTAGAGCGTGTTCATCCTATTGAAGGCCACGTTGCTAATTTCCATTCTACTGACAGTAGTATTCTGTGACTTTGCACTATTTTTGCCAATAGGCTTGTCACGCCGACTTTCAGACCAGTGCCAACTTGCGCGTTACTTTAATTGTGTAGCCGTTAGGCTAACTTACTTCACTTATATAAGTAAATTTCAATATCTAATTTCTATTTCAATATCTTTCAATACCCATAACTGCTGGCTCTATTTTTAAATCAGGAGTGGTGCCTTTTGCTATAGAGTTTGAATATAAGGTCCTTTACATCCTTTCTCCGTTTCTGTGTACCTTACAAAAGACAGTGATAACTTATGTAAAGTCTTCAAACGTTTCGTACATTTTATATGTTTCCAAAACGTTATAATAGCCAGGTCTTTAACACAGATGAAGAAGTATTTCGCCTCAATGCTTTTTTACAGAACTCCATTTTCATATAAACCAGTTTCATAAACTATAATAACACATGTGTTACTAACGGTACATTACATGATTTTTGATGGTACAATTTTTACACAAAAGATTTAAATTAAAGTTCAAAACGAATGAAAATGGCGCTTGTTTTGTTACATATATTGGCACATGATGGTACACATATTTTTATTCTTATATATATGGTATAAAATTTTGAAACGCTTTTGAACCCGTAATATAAACTCAGTTCATGTCCTCTAGCGCCCTTAAATAAACACTGGGTCTAACAACTAAGAACTCTCAGCTGAATTTATCTTTCAGATGGTGATATTTGTAACACTATACAGTCATTAGGCTATTTTAAAGCAGGTGAGGTGAAAAATGTGCAATGCTGTTGCTAGGACTCGAATCTGAACCTCTCAAAAACGCGCCGAGTATGCTACCATTACATTACGAAGGCCTGCTGAAAAGAGGGAGAAAATACCCTATAACATATTAAGATTTCATAAAATATTTCGTGATTATTATCATTTCATTTTCTACTGACGAAATCAGAAGACAAAGGTGAGATATATTCAACTAAAAGTGAAAATCCTAAATTTAGAGTTACTATTTCTGTTAGGAAGAATATTTAGAGAAAATATGTCTTAAGGATTTTATAGAGTAGTTAGCATTTAAAATTTACTTGCTTTGTTAAAACCAATCTTCTATTAGATTCAAGATGAGGTATAAATTGATAAAGTTAACTCTCATATTTTATTTATATTTATTATCACTCCGAAGGGAAAAAAGTGGTTAGATCAGACGTCAAAAGTACAAGAGTACTCAAAATTTGCAAAATAAAGTACTATATCTAGTACGAAAGTAGTATAAGTGTTCACCCTGCTGTACATTCATTGGGAGTGATACATACGATGGAGAGCCGTAGTTACTGTGCTGTGTCACTCAAAGTGTTGTTAATGGCGTTGTTTTTATTGTCATTACATGGAAGAATATTTGCCGGAACCTACTCCAAATAGAGGCTGGACTTCTATTTACCACCCCAAATTTCAACAAGAGCAACCGGGGGGGGGTTAGCCCAACCCTCTTCCCTTCCACCAAGCCACAAGGGAGGACTTTCTGCTTGCTGTATATTTAGAGTGCCCCCTGCCGCACGGACGCTGTACATTTACAAATATCCATGTCTTCTACGGGATTCGAACCCCGGCGCTTCGGTACCGCAGCAGGTTCCCCTGACTACTATATCCTTTGGGCGACTGCTAATGGTGTAGAAGATAAAAAACGCTTTGCAGTAAAAGGGTCTTCAAAGAAGGAAAAATTTTATGTATTTCATTTTATAAATGTTCTTGTATAAATTTGTACTAAAATATTGTTTGTACTAAGTTAAAAATACAAGCTTGCTCTAAGCAATTATTTCAAGCACGATAGAATTTACATAGCATTTTTAATTTAAAATTCTTTGCTCTTCTTCTGCTTCAGCTGCTGTGACAGAAGAAGCTTACGCCTCGTGCCAAATGTTTCAAACTCGCTGTTTGTAAATAAGCTGTTTTTCAGTCAATACCTCATTGTCGTGAATTTGGTCATATCTACCCAAGTTTCAAAATCATAATTTTGGCATACATTATTATATTTAAATTAAAATGCATAATCCTGGAGATTATTCAGAAAACAACCAGGAGAAAAATTAAATGAATTTTTTTTTTCTTTAAAATTGTTTCATTTTTAAAATTAATTAATTTAAGCTTTAAATATTTGTCCTGATTCTTAATTTTTGTACCTACTTATGTTATGTTTAGTTTAGGAAATGAATACATTAGAGTTACAATGAAAAAAGGTGTTGAGTAAATATATATTTTTTTTAAATTCAAAATCAATAAAATGCCTAAATATTATTAGTTAAGTATGAAAATCAAACCTTGTTTTAATTTTCTTAATTAAAACTTTATCATAAAAATTCGTTCAAAGAATACCTAATTCAGGGCAGGCTTATTGTTTGACTTTATTTTCATTTACTTTTACTTTAGATTAATGAAAAAATCATTCAATTAAATTTTTTGTATGTTAATTAGTGCACTCGATTGAAAACTCTGTCTTGGGTATAAACACATTTTTTATAATTTTCATTAAAAATTTGAAAGTATATATACTTTTGGATATCTCTTCGAGACATCTGCATTTTGCTCCGTTAGCAAAGTATTTTTTTTTCTTAGAATTGCTTATTTTTAAATTAAAGACAAACGAGAAAAGGTAATATCAACTACGCAAACAGTTTTCACACTAGAAACGGCTGTTTTGCTAAAGCATTGGGGAAATCATTAAAAAAAAAAAAAAAAAAAAAAAAAATATATATATATATATATATATATATATATATATATTTATATATTTGAATCATTTATCTTTTATGAACTTACATTTTAAAACTATTGCTTTTCTTTTAAATATGTTTCTTTTAAATGAATCTAACGTATGCTGTTTTTCTATATAATTATCCTTTACATATTCCTCCTCTTTAAATTCCCCTTTTGAAAGTCACACTTTCTCATATGTGCAGCATTTCAAAAATAAAAAAAAAAAATATTGAGATAATTTATTCCACGTTCTTTAATTTTTTAGTGACATTTACGCAAAAATCACATCTTGGTTTTTTTTTCGATAACTAACAACCGCGATTTTGATTATGAATTTGTTTTATAAAATTCTAAGCTGTTGAAACTACAAAAATATAGATTTTAGCAAAAATGTGATGCTCAAAGAATGAAAAATACCGTACGGTACCTTTAAAATTGTATACATCTTTCGATAGCCTTGATAGAGTATTCGCTACTTTTATTTTATGTTCCAAACGCCAAAATGTTTTAAATAAAATAATTTTTTTTCACATACACATA
The DNA here is from genome assembly GCF_044657685.1 of Stegodyphus dumicola. Taxonomy (NCBI): domain Eukaryota; kingdom Metazoa; phylum Arthropoda; class Arachnida; order Araneae; family Eresidae; genus Stegodyphus; species Stegodyphus dumicola. Next base: position 211,020,555 of record NC_140773.1, on the reverse strand, counting down.
TTATTGTAGCATGTACTTTTTAAAATTTTTTAGAGGAGAGGCTTTATTGTTGCTCATTTTAAACTGATCATTTTATTTTTATATATCTGAAAAATAATCACATAGAGAAAACCACGAAAACGCCTATGCAGCCAGCCCGTTCGCGGAATACAAACATCGGACCAAACTACCAGCGTTCAGCCACTTTACCGCTCGGCCGTTGGTGGACTGACTAGTTAGGACACAACATGCGTTAGTTAAGAAAAGTAAATACAGGAGATCGAGATAAAAGTGGGAATGAATTATGATTTTGGTGTTGTATGTTAGAAAGGTGCCATTTTGTAAAAATTATCGGGCCTTAGACAGAATCGCTATGTGTATAATTAATTCCCTGCTATTCATATTTTCTATAAAGCAAATCAGAATGTAATTGTCACCCTTATGCTCAACACTAGAAACAATATATAATTTTATTTTCATAAAGATATGCATTCTTATAATTAAGATCTGATGACAGTTTTCTTTTTACCTAAGAACAATCGAATTCTTTTGACTGTTCATTCGTTGCAGAAAATGTGATCAAATATTATGAAGTATGACGCTTTCTATCTGAGATTAAATTAAAATGTTATAGTCTGGATCAGGAATTAAAGAAAACTTGCGGAGACTTGGGTTGTGACAATTAATAACATAAATTCGTCCGTTGGCAAAACTTTATGATCAATATAAAAGAAACACAGAATTTATGATTTTGAAGACAAAGATATTTAAATAATATTAAGTGTACAATAGAAATTAGTAATGTTTAGGAACATAAAATTCCTGAAATGTTAACAAATTCAGTTTAAAATTCCTATTTTTAATGCAAAATTTTAAATCCCTTTCTGTTTGAAGACGGTATTAAAATTCATAACAATAAAGAGCATTATGCAAGTAAGGAAAGCTATTACTATGCATACTAGGGCCAAATTTAAGAAGAGTTTTGAATCCACGACCAGCAGAATAATTCGTTTTGCCACTATTCAGGAATACGTTCTGGATTAATAAACAAGAGTTGCTTCGAAATAGTAGCAATTTTGTATACTTCAAATTGTTTTGGGTAAAGAAGTGATTAAAAAAACACTAATTGCATCGATAGTAGCAATTTACTAATATACATCAAATTATTTTGGGTAAAGAAGTGATTAAAAAGACATGAGTGATTCAGAAAGACATCATTCAAAACATGAGGATTCAGAAAGAACAGTGATGTACATATGACAATACGGAGGCCAATTGTAAGACAATGCTTTAACTATTTTCAAATGACATTTTAAATATAATTTTCTTAAAAATATTTATATTCTGAAGATTTAAAGCTTAATTATGCTTTGTTTATTTAAAGGAGTACACAAAAATTCTGCATAGCCAACTGAAGGGGTGTTTTCGTCAAGGCCTGTCTAAAAGAACCTGACTCGTATTCACGTTCATGCAAAGATTAAACTGTTATAAGTTGCTACGAACTTTGTGGATGAAGCAATAAATTAACCTTAGCGTCGCTGACCGCCGTGTCGAAGTACCTGGGTTCGAATCCCAGAGAATGCATTGATGTTTGTCTGTGCGGCATGGGGGCATTCGCGGCGAGCCGGAAGTTCTCTCGAGAGGTTGTGGCAGGAAAAGAGGGGTGGAAGATCCTCGGCCACGTACCCAGGGGATGTGCTTTTGATCAAAATTGCGGGCGGAAGTGAGCTAAATCACGCTGTCACCTGTAAGTTGCTCAAGGTTGTTGTCAACGGTAGGAGTAAATTTACGCTCCTTGCCACGAGGAATTTCATGGGCTTGGGGTGCTTATACGTCAGCCAAGTGAGCATTAGCAACAACAACAACGATAAAACTAATTTAACTAAAAAAAGGGGGGAATACGCACTTCGGAGTTCAGGAAAAATGTGGGGGCTGTTTAAAAATCTAACTTCTCTGCATCCTGTTTTACAGAGAAGAAAGTATTGTTACGAAATGTTCAGGCGCGGTAAGATAGCTTCTCCGCAAAGCAGGTTTAGGGTTGTCATAAATGGAAAGGAAAGGCAGGATTACCACATTTGGCGAGAAATCGCCCATTTCGCGACAAAATTGGCGATATGCCATGGACGGATGGAGAACCTTCTGGAACGAATTCTTACCGGCTTAGCCCAGAATGTTCTCGAACTCAAGCCAAAAACTATATAAACCCTGCTGGTACGCGGAGAGTCAGTGCGAGATAGTTAGTCTCGAGTTAGTCAGTTCGTGCGGAGTCGATCGAGTTGACAGCCGGGCAGCGAGATCCGATTGCATCGAAAGAGTCTCTTAGTATCGTGGTTAGTGCATCGTCGAGAGAGTGTGTTGAGCTCCGGGAACGAATGAACCGAAGAGTCGGGAGCTGTGCTGTGTGGAGAGTCTCGAGAGTACGTGGAGTTCCGAGAACGACTAAGCAGCTGTACTCTGGTACTTTGCAGTGAAGCTGTCTCCACCGTTATAGCTTGACAACCTGAATGCTGCGTCGCTGATTGTTCCATCGAGTGTATAGTAGATCTTCGACGACTGTAAAACGTGACTTTGGAGCTGTCCTGATTAATATTAGCTAAATAAAGTGTGTTTCGATACTTCATTAAGTATCGTCATTATTCACTCCAAATCTACGAACCCCGTACGAATGTGAAGGAAGAAATAACGTAACAATATAGAAAAATTCAGTTCTCTGAAAGAGTGCAATTTTGTACTATTAACAAACAGGATGCAATAAAATGCTCTTTTTAAAGTAATTTTTTAAAGCAATAATATGCTCTTTTTAAAGTAATTGTTACTTTACTGCTTGTGGTTCACAAGCCATGTTGGCCAGCTGTAAGCAGATTTATGAATTATAAATTAGCAAAGTTATCGAGAGCGGAAAAGATTTTATTAATAGAAACAGAGATAATAAGGTTTTCTGTCAAATGAGAAAATTCAGAATTTAATAAAAGGATATCGTGAGCAGCTAAGATGCAGTTCAAACTTACTGAAGCAGATAGAAAGTTCGATGCTAGAAATTCCATCCTCCTACATTATAATAGAAAGTTATAGGTGATTTAAAAAATAGTTTATTTCAGAATCAATTGCAAAAGAAAGTGTGTAACATAAAATCTAGAAATTTCAAAAGCAGTCACGCTTCGTTTATAAATGGATAGACAAAAATACAAAGTAAACAGCTCTAAAGGTTTAAAAATAAGATTTTAAGGAAACCTCATGACAATGACATGTTTCCCGAGTTGCAAGCCAAACAATTCATTTATCGGAATTAGTATTTTGATAGGAAATTGAGTGGCCAGTTTTAGAGTATTCACGAGTGGACCAACGAAATTAATCCAGACAATAAAGATATTACAAAACAGTGGAAATAGTATTTAAGCATAAAATGATACTATGGTTTTAATTTATGAGTAAAAAGGCAAATGCAACTGAAGCTACTAAATTCACAGTTAAAAGGGCGCACGGAATTCCAAAAAATGAATCTCTCAATCAGCTGATAATATTGGTTACTAGCGGGCAAGCCCGCTACATGAGGGAAGGGATGCTTTCGTGGAGTGCCCGCGCTTTCCTTATTGGTGTGTATTAGAGTTCAAGTGTTAAATTTCGCCGGTATTGAAAAGTACGACAGAACTACCAGTGTTCAGCGGCTTTGCGCGGGCTCCCCCCGTTTTATTCACATATGCATCCAGAGGATACTGCATACACGATACTCTTGCGGAGAATCACGAAAATACCCATGCAGTCAGCCCTTTCGCGGGTATTCGAAAGTTGGACCGAACTACCAGTGTTCATCGGTTTTGCTCGGGCCGCGCCCGGTTTATACACATATGCATGCACAAAGTACTACATACGCCATACACACGCAGAAAATCACGAAACCACTCATGCAGCCAGCCTGCCTGCCGGGACTCGTAGGTTGGAGCGAACTACCAGTGTTCAGCTTTCTTGCGCGGGCTGCGCCCGCTTTATTCATTTATGCATCTAGAAGACACTGCATACACGATACAGATGTGTAAAATCACAAAAACACCCGTGTAACCTGCCTGCTCGCCGGGATTCGAAAGTTGGACCGAACTACCAGTGTTCAGCGGTTTTGCGCGGGCTGTGCCCGCTTTATTTACTTATGCATCCAGAAGATACTAATTAGACGATACACATGCGGAAAATCACGAAAACACCCATGGAGGCAGCCCGTTCGCCGGCATTCGAAAGTTGGACCTAACTACCAGTGTTCAGCGGTTTTGCGAGTGCTGTTCCCGCTTTATTAACGTATGCGTGCACAAGATACTGCATACTTGTTAACACATGCGTAAAATCACGAAATAACCTATGCAGACAGCCCTTTAACGGGTATTCGAAAGTTGGACTCAACTACCAATGTACAGCGGTTTTGCGCGGGCTGCGCTCGCTTTATTCAAATATGAATCCAGAAGATACTGTATACACGATACACATGCGTAAAATCACGAAAACACGCAGGGAGCCAGCCCATTTGCCGGGATTCGAAAGTTGAACCGAACTACCAGTGTTCAGCCGTTTTGCGCTGTCTGCGTCCGCTTTATTCACGTATGCATCCAGAAGATACTCCATACACTATACACATGCGAAAAATCACGAAAACACCCATGCAGCCAGCCCGCTCGCTGGGAATCGAAAGTTTGTCCGAACTACCAGTGTTCAGTGCCTTTACCGCTCAGCCGCTAATGGGCCCTGTTAGAAAGTGTATTCGCGAAACATTTCGCGTTCATTATTCAAACAGTAGATTCGTTATTAAAAATCCCTCAATTTTTGATAAACTTCAACTTAATCACACACAAAATTGTATCTATATATATATACATTAATGAAATTAATAATTCATAATTATTTATAATATGAAAGGTTTCCATATGCCATCTCCAAGGAACACATATTCATTTTTAAACCCTGAGCGAAAAAACATTTTTAATCAATACTTAAATTCGTATTTTAAATAGTAATTTCAATTTCTTTTTAAAAAATCTGCAAAGAAAATCTTTAATCTAAAAAAAAATTCAAAAGTAAATTTTAAATATTGAAAAATAGTAGCTATTGTCATTGTTTGCTGAATAACCCACTTAACAATGGCATAAACCAAACTACAACAACAGCGCCATTACTGCAAGGAGTGACATTTGAGTTTAAGAAATATTCTCTATTCGTATAAAGCTAATATTCAATTAAATTTTAATTGTAAAAAAAAAAGTTAAAAATAATTATTATTGCTGCCAACTAATTCACAATATCATTTAAATTCAAAAAGGATATGTAAATTAAGTGGACGTATCCAAAACCATGAAAAAATATATCATTCGAAAATATTAAATTTATTATTCCAAAAAATACTAACACATTTTAAAAAAATAGGGCTTTCAGGTTAATTTAATTAATATCTGAGCTAATTAAAGTTGTACAACTTCAAGAACGTCATTTAAATTTTATGTAATATAACAACTTTTGCACACTATCAATAAAAGAAACTGTTTATTTGTCTAATTTTCTATATTCTCTCTTTCGCATCTTTATTTTTCCAGATTGTTCTACTATGAATTCCCTCTTTAATTCTATTAGTTCTGATATTATGGTGCAACTCTTCTATATTCTCTCTTTCGCATCTTTATTTTTCGAGATTTTTCTACTATGAATTCCCTCTTTAATTCTATTAGTTCTGATATTATGGTGCAACTACTATATTATAGAGGAAATGCCTTGTTTGTATTTCAATTTACTAATTAATTTATATGCTTTAAGTTTGCTGTACTTCAATCCTGTAGCAGCGCACGACAGGTTTTAAAAAGAAATTTATTCTAATTCTTAATTCCAATTTTTTGTCTATATATGTATATATATATTTACTAAATAATATTGATTAATTGATTACATTATCTCCTAAGTTTAATTATAGTAGGATTATCTTAAAAGAGTGAATTCATACTAGTAAGTTATATTTTGAAAGATGTTTTGAAGTAACATGAAAGTAAAATGTTAAAAATGTTTTAACGGGGACTGGAATTAAATCATGAATAACAAACTTTCAATTGTAAAAGGAATACATTAAAGGCAAGAATTAAATATATATATATATATATATATATATATGTATGTATAATACTTTTGGTGCGATCGATTGCAATCAAAAAGAGAGGTGCACAATTACATGTTATAGCAGTCCCATATACAAAATTTCAACATTCTGAGGCTACTCGTTTTTAAGTTATGCGAGATACATACATACATACATACGTACGTACGTATGTACAGACGTCACGAAAAATCTGTTCTTAATCGATTTTAAATATTTTTTACAATCGGCTTTGGAAAAATAGTCCTTTATTCTTTCTGTACGTACAGATGTCACGCAAAAACATCTTTAAAATGGATTTAAGAGCGGTCAGAATGTAAATTTTTGTTGAAATATGATACCCGAAATTTTTTGCGAGTACAATACTTCCTTTACTTTGTAGAGGGAAGTAAATATGAGAAAACAGAAGTACTTTCCCTCCATTAAAAATGTTCTGTGCCTGATCGAATTCCGGAAAAGGAAAGAATTGACAGATTATCGATTCTTGGGGTTAACATTTTAGTCAAGATGTGATTTCGGACACAATTATTGCATAATATTTGAAGCCATAATCAATCTAATTCCGACACGGCTGGGAAGTTCTGTATTAATAAGATAATAGATAATAGGAATAAAGGCTAATCTTTAGAATATGGTAACAGGTAGTTTGGCGAAATTTTGGTAAGGCGATAAAGGTTACTAGGTAGGACTTTAGCAACAATCTGAGAAGTACACAGTTCGAATCACAGATTATTTTGTCTCAGAGAAATGAGAGATCATGAGACATGTCATGTGACATTTTCTGGAAAATTCCGAACTTGATTTCAGCTAATAAGCACTTAGAAACAATTTCGCTGCTAAAGTGCAAAATCGCCCACTTATTTGTTTGGCCCTTTTTACAAGAGTAAGAAGAATTGGATTTTTGTCAATTTTCTTTGACTTTTTAAGTGAAAATAGGTCTATGTGTACATGGTGTCAAGAGTGTGTGCAATGCCATATTTGTGCAATTCTGGGATTTTTTTTAAGTGAAAATAGGTCGACGTGTACATGGATACCGCGTACGTGCAAATCGCGAAACGCGCGAAGCAGTGGGCGATTCTGCACTTTCTCCCAATTTCGCACCTAATCTTCGTCATGATTAAGCACTTTTGTTCCATAAAAGTTCTAGCATAAGCGTAGTTCGGCTAGCAGATTGTTCGAAAAAATGTTGAGTTAAAAAAAAAAAAAAAAAAAAAAACTAGCTGGTTGCTGTAGCAGGGTTGGTCGCCAAATTTTCGCCAAGTTACCATAATTCAAAGATTCACCGGAATAAATATAATATAAAAGATAATAGGAATTAAAACGGAAAGTAAGTCTGCGTGATATATTTCAAAACTCTATGAATGAATCGTTCAAATTTTCATTCATTGGGAAAAAATCACTAACCTCAGAATAGCTTTATAAAATAAGCAACTATGCTGACTAGATGATACGGGTTTCAAATATAATCAACAAGTAGAAAAATGGCACAACATGTGATTGTCAGAAAAATATGAATGATTGAAAAAGGAGCTATTCAAAAGCGCTTTATGCAAAAATTAATTATGGTACTAACTGAAAATAATTTCTAGAGCAAAATTACAAAAATAAATTCACAGGTAATATAAATCGAATTAATTCTATATATTTGGACTAATTATGCTAAATAAATTTTACATAAAGAATTCTTTATTCAGCAAAATTCAGATAGACTTAAATAAATGCAAATATTAAATAATGCTTATAATAACTGCAGAATGTTTACAAAATTATTGATATATGAATGTAGTGTATTTTAAAATCAAATTTATTCAAGAGATATAACTCTGAAAGCACTATTTATTTAAAGTTTTTTTAAAATTATATTATGTTAATTTCTAAATCTCTAATAAAATTAAATAATCTTATGCCCTCTTGTAATGTATTAGAAGAATTTGCCTTTTACTGCTGCTTATTAATTCTAAAAACAAATCTAAATTCAAATTTCAAATGATCCCAAGAATGAAATGAAAGTATAATTAATTAATTCATGCCTTTTGCCTTTTTGAAATATACTTGGGAATCTTATACGAATTTGAAATCTCTTTGCCTATTTACATTGGCTACTATTATTTAACATGAAGGAAAAATGTACACTGTTGAAACCAATGCTAAAAATAACTTTTTTACTTCTTTGTACGAAGCATAGGAAGTACTGTAATGGCAAAAAACGTTTTCTAAAATGGATTTAAAATGGACCCAGAAAAATCTTTTTCATGACTTCTGTACGTACGTATGTATGCATCTCGATAGCTCAAAAACAAGTAGCCTCAAAACTTTGAAATTTCCAATATGGGACTGTAGCATGTAATTGTGCATCTCCGTTTTCGGATACAATCGGCCACACCAAAAGTGTATATAAATATATTGCATTTTTATAAATAAAAGGTTTTAGGATTAAATAATTTTTAGAATTTAAATTTTATTCATGGATTTTGATACTTTATTTGGATTTTGATATTTTGATACTTAGTTCAGTATTCTACTAAGAGTTTCAAATGCAAACAAATGATGGATACGTTAGGCTTAGTAGCACTTAAACAACTTCACGCAAATTAACTAAAGACATAGAAACCTTAACAGGGACATAAAAGCAACATAATTCAATCCCTTTTAAAGCAAACAAAATGCACAATTTACCAACATATGAGCATAAAAATATCTGAGCTTACAGAGCAGGGTATTAGAGTGGATATATCCCATCGGCCACACCAAAAGTTTATATATATATACACTTTTGATTTACGTATGCTCTCAGAATTTAAATGATATTGTAGATTAGTTCGAAACAATAATTAGTCATTTATTTGTTTACTTTAAATTTGCTTTTTACGAATAGAGAATGTTTGTTATATATATATATATATAATAAACCGATCGGCCGCACAAAAGTGTATATATCCAATATGCGTTCGAACGCACCAAAAGTATATATATATATATATATATATATATATACACTTTTGGTGCGGCCGATGGGATATATCCACTCTGTTACCCGGCTCTGTAAGCTCAGATATTTTATGCTCATATGTTGGTAAATTGTGCATTTTGTTTGCTTTAAAAGGGATTGAATTATGTTGCTCTTATGTCCCTGTTAAGGTTTCTATGTCTTTAGTTAATTTGCGTGAAGTTGGTTAAGTGCTACTAAGCCTAATGTATCCATCATTTGTTTACATTTGAAACTCTTAGTAGAATACTGAACTAAGTAAGTTTCTGCATCAACTTCAGTGTCTTTTCTACGGAGTGGGACCAAAAGTAAACTTTTGTTTTTGTGCATCGAAAAATCTGTCTTCTTCTCCGCTAGCCGAATTGCTTGTTTTTGCGTAGAAACCTTAATTTCGATTGTAAAAAGTGCTCTTTTTAACTGTTTTTAAATTCATTTGGTATTTTATGTCTTTATGTATTTTACAATTTTTAATGACGATGACTTGAGATTTAATGTACTTTTTCGTTGTCGCGAAGTGAGAACTGAATTTTTTAAATAAGAAATATATCTGTAATGAAATTCGAGGAAATAGATTTAAATGAAATGTAACAAATCTGTATATGAGGAAGTCACGGGATGCTTGGCCAAATAATATGTAGAAACCAATAAATTCTTCGACATTACTCTTTGTAAAATATCGGTAGAAAGCTCAGGGTGATGATGCATTCCAGTAACTACGTGACAGAAATCTAGAATATCCAGACAGAAAAAAAAGATTCCCGTAGGAATTCGGACAAAGTGAATTCAGTTGGATCAGTGACAGCTACAATTGCTGGAAACCAATCGGTTTACGAGATGCCGAGAATAAGCCGCTCGTGGCATACATATCGTCCCTTTTCCCAGAGAAACAGATTCACATGAGCTACGCATTTTCAGATCCTGTAGAAAGAAGGGTTGCAACTGTGGGGCGTACCTGAGGTTTTTTTCGCTTGGCATTTTTTTTTACTGTAATCTTTCAACGAGTACTGTGAAAACGAAACAATGGAGCGGAAAAAGATAGCGTGATAGCTGAAGGACGCACCGATATAAATGTCCTTTAACACCGATGACAAATTTTCAGGCTTTTTATGAGAAGAGTTATTACCAGACAATGAGGTTAGCGGGCTAAATAGATCATACGGCGTGGTTGGTGGTTTTGTGTATTTGGAAATACCTCCCTTATTTTTGAATGAGCTTAAGCGCATAAATTATTGTCTCAAACCATAGCAAATATTTGAATTTTTTGTTTTTATATAGTTGTATGTACGCTGTAAGCAAAGGTAACATGAAAACATAGGGAAAATTACGAGTATACTCGTTATAAAATGCATCCAGTACTTTTACATACCAGCAGCCAACGGTGAGAGAAATTCGCAGCGTACAGATTTGCGCGCTGCAGGAGAAATCGCAAAACAACAAACTCACGGAAATAACAGAATGTTACAGATAAAAGTAAAATCTCACCAAAGTACGTTCATATTTTTACTTTCATGTATAAAATAAAGGAAGTACTGAAACTACGAAAAATCATATTTCAACAGAAATATCAATTTTCCAGGATTCATTTAGACTTTTTGCCATCTGTACCTACGGACAGAGAACCGTAGAGAACTCTTTTCTCTAGAGCGTATTTAATATAATTGATAAAAAGACACTTTTTGCCCCCTCTGTACGTACGTTTTTACGTACTTATGTATATAATCTCACATAACTCGCCAACGATTAGTCCTATATCGTTGAAAATTTGTGTATGTGACTGTTATTTCAACTATTTGTGTCCCTCTGTTTTTATCGCAATCGACAGTAACAAACGTATGCGTATATATATATATATGTTGTATGATCTTAAATTCATTTAGTGCGAAAACAAGTTACTACTACTTGCGCAATTGCTGCAAAGTAAGTTAATAATAATTTATTTCCTAAACAATATTGATTAATTGATTATATTATCTCCTAAGTTTAATTAAAGTAGAATTATTTTAAAAGAGTGAATCCATACTAGTAAGTTATATTTTGAAAGACGTTTTGAAGTAACTTGAAAGTAATGTTAATAATGTTTTAACGGGGACTGGAATTAAATCATCATGAAGAACAAAATTTCAATTGTAAAAGGAAAAATTAAATTAAAAGGATGCAATCATTGTCATTGATCGGAAATTAGTTGACTTTTCAAGGGGAACAAACCAACTCCCGTTCAATGAACAATAATTAATAAATAAATACGTAAATACGAAGGTGTTTCGTCTTTACTCGAGTAATAAGGTTAAGCCAAACCGGCAATTCTAGTCAAGCCAAATATTTCCTCGATTAGAAGGGATTATGAACCAATGTTGATACTCAAAGAACTTATTCCTATGAAGCATTTAAGCCAAATCAATTTTGAGTGAAAAGCAATTTCTGTAGCGAAATCCGAAAAACTCGAGTAACCGTCCCCGACACCCCCGTGTTTATGTATTTGAGTTCTATATTATTTGTAAAAATTAAACATTGGAAATTGTCATTATGAAATAGAATTCAAAGTATAAAGTTGAAATAAACATAGAAGATTACAAAATAAGATAAATAATGCAAACTTTGTAAAAACAAATCAAAAATGTAAAAGTAAAAAATATAATAAGAACAGTGAATGTACAAACACATACACACACAAACAACCATTTAAAGTCTGTAGTAGGTTTGGTGTATAATATGTTTATAGTACAACTATTTTCTCTTCTTTTCTTTAAAAAAATGCAGTTTTTCCGAACTTGCAGCAATTGCGCAGATCGTCTCTTAGTTTTTAAACTTTGATTTTGAAATCTTTTAAGGAAGCTTTGACTAATGACTTCTGAGTTTCTTATATATATGCGGCTTAAGTGTCTGTTTGTCGCCTATAGTTTATTGGTTGCTTGCGTAACTGCACTAGCCAATGGGGTGAAGTTGCCACGGCATTCAAATAGGCCATTATACACTGATACCATACATGCAGTTATTATTGTTTTAATTAAATTATCATGGTATTTAAAAACATTTAAATATTTTTAATTCATATAATGCATTTAACTGTATTTGCATATGAATTACCTAGAAACTTGCAAACGTACAAACTAATGAGTTGTGTGTAGTACATCTCATCAGGTAAATACTCCTATGCTAAATATACTTTCGCGTAAAGAGGTCGAAATTTTGCCCGATTTTATTCCGACATTGTATTTTAAACTGAATTTTCAGCTGAACGCAAATTGAGCGTGTCGGGAAAAATGAACATTTATTTGCTAGCAATGATCTGTTTTTGAAATGGTTTACAACTGAACGCAAGAGTTCGTGAGTTCCTGTAAAGAACGGACGTAAAATTAAAAATAATGGATGGTCCTCTGCAAGGCGAGCTTAAAAATGATGGAAAGATCTACACAAGAAATGTTGTGTACAAAGAGATCTTTGACATGTAAATTAACATTTTATTATTTAAATCACCTTTATTTATTGAGCTAGCGGTGGCTCTTAAGAAATGTACCGTCAGTGATTTTCTTCATTGCACTCTACTTTAAACAATTAAGCAAGTAGAAGGGGGAAACCCCGTTGGGCAGTAGGTAAAGGGGAGTCCTCGCCGCCTGCCCTGGGTAATTCAGTTTGAATTAGCAGACACCTTTGCACAAATCATTTTAATTACTATTTATAATATCTAAAACAGCGGTCGTTTTGTATGACCACCGAGCTTTCTAGTATATATATATATATATAATTTATGAGTAATTTTAAAATCCGAATACTTGCGCTAAAACTGCTAAGTAATAAATCAATTATTTATTATTAGAAAAGGTTTTTTGTGTATCATCTCTAAGGAACAAAAATTTATCTATCTATCTATCTATATATATATATATATATATATATGTATATACTTCTTATATATCAAATAACAGTATATATATATATATGTAAGGCAAAAATATGTAAATCAAAATTATAATTTAAACTCTTTAATTCTCTCTCTCTCTGTTTTAAAAATCGTAATACCGTCTCCAGACTTTGTCATTTCTAGATCATTCCATTTTGCATACGCAGCGCTGATGACGTAATAATTGGGAACTGAAACTACCATCTTAAATCAAAACTTTTCTCTTCGTGTGCTTCCTTCCATCTTACATAACTATACACTTTAGCTTCTCTCTCTGCACTGCTTGGACGTAATTTCGCTATGCTTCTTCTTGTTGCAAGAATATCAAAAACGTAAATGTTCTTGAATAGGCATAATTAGATTGCTAAGTGAACTGTGGCCACAAACGTCAACGGGAAAATAAAAATGTTATTAAAACCGTCTAGACTGCGAAGTTTCTTATTTTATTATATATATATATATATATATATATATATATACCAAACCTCTTACTGGCTTAAAAGTCCTTTTACGCACCCTTTATTTTCGCAATCGTTGGTCGTAGTCTCGTACTTCCAGTTACAGAAGTCTGTTTTAAATGAAGAAAATATTCATGTTCTGGCAGTATCAAATTAAAAAAAAAAAAAAAAAAAAAAAAAAACAATTATTTTTTGACAAATGACGAAATCTAACTTTTAATGCAGTTTCACAACTCCTATGCTTATATTTAGGAAAATTTTGTACTGTCTAGAAAGAGTAAGATTATAAGAAGTTTGACTCCCGTACGATAAAGCCTGATAGGTGTAAATTTCAAAATTTCGCAATTTTTCATTTCTTTTTTAACTTGCCTTGAGACATCGGTTAATTAAGGTATAAGCCTTCTTAGCATGCCTTCGTGCTGCAGTGGTCAGCACGCTCGACGCGAATTCGAGAGATCCGTGGATCAAGTTCAGGAGAGGGCATTGCTCATTTTTCATATCTCCCATTTCAAAAATACCTAATGTCTCTACTCTTTCACCTGAACTAGAAGGTGCTGAATGATGAATCTCCAACACCAGGATTTAGAGTCCCCTTTGAAAAGGGGAGTGTATAAGGTATTTCTCCCGCCTTCTTGGCATGCCTTCATAGTGTAGTGGTCAGAAATCTCGACGCGAATTCGAGAGGTACGGGGTTCGAGTCCCGGCGAGGGCATTGCTCATTTCTCACATCTCCTAGCTCAAAAATACTTAATGTCAGTACCTAAAAAGTTAGAATAATTTCCGAAAATAAGTTTAAATTAAGTGTAGAAAAAGTAGGCACAATTTAGTTCTCAGTACAAAAAAGCCATGTACACATTAAATGTTTTAAATTATACTCAAATTCGGTTTTTGCATACGGTTCCTTATTTGTATTTCTTTCTTTAGTATACTTTCTTTTGGTCATATGTCTGCATGTGTTAGTAATATGTTTCCGAAAGGGTCTTCGTTTAATGTGTACTAGCCCCACATAAGTTCTGCTGTATATCACTTAAAATTATGCCTAATATGCACAGTAGTCTTCCAAGAAGAAGGCTTTTTATTTTATAATAGAATACGTGAATAGTTATTAAATCCACCTATACGTGAATTATGAAAGCATTTGAAGATTTAATATGAAATACTGCGGAAAGAAAGCATATTAGTTGGAAACTGGTTACGTGATACCTGTTTTCTTGTTTCCAAGTGCTGCGGTTTGTTTATTTTTTGGGTGGAACTCACATCCATTACAGGTATACAAAGACAAGTTTAATGTGGGCGCCCAATGACTTCTTTGTAGAGCCCGTTAAATTACACAAATTTTTTTGCTGCGCTTCGTTTATTTAAACTTATTTCCCCGAAGTATTCTAAAAGTAACCGATCCCTGAGAGCAAGTTGAAAATGACATCAAAAACTGCAAATTTGGAAATTAAATATACCTGCCAGTTTTTTTATTACGGAAGTCAAACTTCATATAAATTTACTTTTTTATAATTTGTATAAAGGTTTTACAAATATAAGTACAGGAGTCGGGAAACCGTATTAACAGCTCGATTTAATTTTTTGTACTTAATTTTTTATTGATAAAACTGAATTTTATATTAAATTTGGCATTGTCAAAAACATGAACTTTAAAACAAGTCGACATGTTTTAAACGACATGTTGGATTTCTAAAACATGTCGTTTAAAACGTTTTTTGTGACTGAAAGTATACGGTGATTGTTGCGTTATTTTCAAGTGGATTGTATTATAAACCAATACAAATATAACCACTCTTAACGGCGCAAACCATTACTTATTTACAGAGTTAACACCGCCCGACTTTGAAATCCTTAGGATTTCAACATAATTAGTTTAGCACATTACAATGAAATTTTTAAGAAATTATGTAATAAGACATTTCAAAATTCAAACTAACATACTAATAGCAAAATACGTTTAAATACAATATACAATATTCATTAAAATAATAAAATGTTGTAAGAGTATACAAAGATTAGGTATTATTTCCAGGCAATAAACATATATTAGAAATGCTACGCTTAAAAATCCCGCGAGGTGTTTTTACTAAAACAACACGTATTTTTCCACCTTTCCCAGGTATTATATTATGAATTCGACCAATTAACCAAGAACAAATTGGCAGGTTACCTTCCTTTAACAATACAAGGCTATTCCTTTGGATATTATGTTTTCAAACTGCATTTTTCTCGTTGTTGGAGAATTTTTAAATAATCTCTTGACCATTTTTGCCAAATGATTTGATTAAGTTTTTGATCTTGTTGCCATCTAGAAAGTCTATTAGTTGAGACATTAATTATTTGAGGTTCAGTAATGGCACTAATGGGTCGACCAATCAAGAAATGTCCGGGTATTAAAATCTCGAAATCATTTGTATTTGAAATGGAACGAGCGGGCGGCTATTAAGGATACCTTCAACTTGATTGACAGCTATTAAGAATTCTTCAAGAGTTGATTTGGAGTTTCTTACTACCCTTTTTAGATGATATTTAAACGACTCAACTCCTGCTTCCCAGAGACTGCCAAAATTAGGAGGTCTAGGAGGTAAAAATTTCCAAGAAGTTGTCTGCGAAACTAAATAATTAGCTAAATTTTCAGGAGGGCTGCAAGCGAGGTGATACAATTTTTACAGTTCTGAGTTAGCGCCTACGAAATTAGTAGCATTATCTAAAAATATTGTAGAAGAAATGCCACGACTAGCAAAAAATCGTTTTAAAGTAGCAGTTAAAGCCTCAGCTGTTACATCCGTGAGAATTTCTAAGTGTATTGCATGAGTGGCAAAACAAGCAAATACCGCACCATAATTTTGTAGGCAAAGATGCTATTAACTACTCTTCTATTTTATGGGGAGTGGAACCAGCAGCCCCATAAAATTCGAACTAGCTGTCAGTCTACTTTATATATTATACTGCCTAGACCTAGAGCAATCAACTGTATCATAATTATATCATATATTTCTTAAAGATATTTACAGAAATGATTTCTTCCCATTTAGAAGTATCATATATATGAAAAGCAATGAATAAATTGATGAACATAATTACGTGTTGTTAATATCGTAATTTCATTGGGACATGAATACCCACGGCTATTTGTGTGAATTTTAAGAGTTTTGTAAACAATCTCAACGGAAGGCTGGAAGAAAGAAGGTGACTATAAAGTAAATGGATGACAATGCTGACGTGTATTAATGGATCTGATTCTGAAATAAATAAATCAGTAATCAATAAAAATTACGGTATTTTCTAAAGCACAAATTAGCTTGAAGACATATACAGGAAGTACTGTAAATTTTTCACTCAGCGTTCCTAAATATAGCTTTGTCTTGAGTTTAGATCAGCGATTCCCAACAATTTTCGGCCCGTGCATCCCATTCACCACCACTAGAAGTTCATTCTCCTTTCTCCTTTCCCAAACTTGAAAAATACGTACATACTTATTTAGATTCAGATTATTTTTTGTTATGTTTTGTAAATTAAAAAAATTATAAAAATGTTGATTAAAATACCAAAATTGAATAAAAATACTTTTTTATATTCATAAACTAAAACTAAATCCTAATAAGTAAAAAGCTTATCGCATTCTCCTGCTGCAAATATGAAATCCTCGCCCCCCCCCAATTTCAACCCTCTGGTTGATAACCCTGCTTATTATCTACGTTACTATTAGCAATGGAACTTCTCTAACAGTTTCTCCTTTTATGTCTATTTTAACATATTATCACATTTTGATGACATTTCACGGAATATTTTGAGCATTTTTTGTATTTTAATGCCCACATATCGACGATTTTAAATATATATTTCTCATAAGATAGGATAGAAGCATTATTATCAAGCTTAGGGTATACCTCGTTTATTTTTCGCATCATTTTATCTTTTTGAAGATTTTGGAATACTTCTGCGAAGAAGAAAATGCCATATATTAAAGATGTTCAAATGAAAAGGCACGAAACGATACAATAGGTATACTTAAGTCTTTATTCACTAGTAATCACCAAAGACCTGAGCGCAACTATCACACTGTTTCAAGAGCCGAAGGATTCCTTCTTTCTAGAATTTCTGTAGCTGTGATAGAAGCCCCAGGAATTTTGGAAACCACTCCACTGTGTCCATCATCTCGCTGTCCGAGTTAAAGCGCTTCGCTTTGTTATGTCACTTATTACCAAGTCGTTAATACCAAAATGGAATGAGATAGAATCTCTAATTGACCTAATTCCAACAGGATCAGTTGAACGCTACACAGATGGATCAAAATCCAACTTCACCGGAGCTGAAGCTGTTATAAAAACCAAGGGATCTTTAGAAGATTTCATTAGATTTCATCTATACCTTGGTAAATTAACAACTGTTTTCCAAGCCGAGGTTCTGGAAATCAATATGGTCGCCAGGGAGCTCTTAGCTAAAAATACGGTTGATAAGAATATATATATTCTCTCTGACAGCCAATCAGCCATCCTTGCCCTGGCTAATCGTGTCAAGTTACAAAACTGTGTTTTGAACTGTACTCAAGATCTCAATTCTCTGGCTCAGGCCCATAACGCCATTAGTTTAGTTTGTGTCCCAGGTCATTGTGATTTTGCTGGAAATGAACTAGCTGATAAAGTAGCCAAAGATGCTTCGCAACTACCCATGTCTGGCCCAGAACCATTTTACCCAGTTTCGTATCAAACTGTTAAAAAAGAAGTAAGAAGCTGGATAAGAACAAACATGAAGTAAGAACAAACATGATGATATATGGTCTAAACTACCAGACTGTGCTCATTCGAAACTAGTTCTCAGTACACTTAACTTATCAGGTAAACTCATACACCTCAGTAGAACTAAATTACGCCAGGTAATTCAAATTGTTACCGGACATGCTTATCTGGCCAAGCATCTCAACAAATGTGGTCTTGTCGAATCTCCTTTCTTCCCAGCTTGTGGAGAAGAAGAGAAAAAAACTTTTCACTTCCTGGGACGATGTTCGGTGTTTTCTGTCCCTAGAAACAAATTCCTTGGGTTTCTCGATATCAGCTTCGATCAGGCCCATCTATACAAAAAGCTGTCTGGGATAATAGGATTCTTGATATGTATACTAAACATCTACAGGTAAGGTGAATTTGAAACCACAAGAAATAAACATTCAGACGCCCTGTGAGGTTTTTTTTTTTTTTTAAAGAAACTATGCAGGGATCTCCCTCTCATAGCTGTGTTTTGGAATATAATTTCGAAATATATATCAAATCTTTATACACCACCTGGTCACTTGGTTTAAAAAAGTACCTCTGTCCTCCTTATTTAATTATTTTTTCAGACTCACCATCGCACCCTTGTTTGGTGAAGAGTTTGCGTTTGGTGGTTTGGGAGGGATTGAATCGGCTCTTCATCCAATTGGAAAGTTTTAACGGTTTAACCAACACCCTGGATTTAGAGATTGGATTTTTTTCCTGATACTATATATTTGGTGTCAGTTTGAGATCTTATCTACTTATTTATTATTTATTTTTCGCGGGAATTACCATTTAAAATCTTTGTCTTAAATGATCAAATGGCGGAAGAGCAATGGGCAATATTGCCTAAGCTCTTTTCCTTCTTTTCAAAATAAGGAAGCGCCATTAATGTTACGTTATGTTATTGCCAACTCGTTCAACTTTGTCAATGAATTCTGCCGTGATCACTGTTTTTAACCTGGCCTGGTCGCGGGTCATCACTCAAACATTTCAAGCCTTCACGAAAACTGGCATTCACATTCTCACTGACTTGTCGGACACACAGTCTGCTCCATATACGGCGACCATCCGTCGATGAATATTGGGAGGTATAACCCTTTTCCCAGTCAGAAAACTGATAATATCTCGCTGCTCCTCAATCCTCAAATTCTGCAATGTGAATGCTAAGATGTCGGCACTCTGGCGTCATGTGCGGGCGCTTGCGCATGCGCACATCCCCGTCGGACACTGCATTCGCGTCCTTAGATGTCTCACTGAGCTCTGCCAAAGCG
Source organism: Stegodyphus dumicola (assembly GCF_044657685.1). Classification (NCBI taxonomy): domain Eukaryota; kingdom Metazoa; phylum Arthropoda; class Arachnida; order Araneae; family Eresidae; genus Stegodyphus; species Stegodyphus dumicola. The sequence continues at coordinate 211,001,097 of NC_140773.1, read as the reverse complement.
GCAAATTCAGACTGCAACCGGTTTGTTAAGACGTTTCATACCTTTTCACCCTTTATATATTATTTACAGAATTTCCGGTAAAAAAAGTCAGTTAAATTACTGGTAAAAGGTTTAGGCTGTTTTTTGTGATTTATCCCAACTCAAACACAGTTTCAATGAAAATAACTTACGGCTTGCTTCAGGTATTTTTCAAACACTATGGAAAAAAAATCATAGAAGGAAATCAAGAAAATTGTAATTATTTTTCCGAAGTGCCAACTAAGCATTAATCATTATATTGTAGTGTCATTAGGATTTTTTGAAGCAGGAGTCATGAAAAATGAGCAATGTCTTCACCGGGACTCGAACCACGGACCTCTAGAATACGCGTCGAGTGTGCTGACCACTACACTATAAAGGCATGCTAAGAAGGCAGGAGAAATACTTTATATACTCCCCTTTTACAGAGCGACTGGGGATTAGGGGACCGAATGGCCAAATTCTGGTGGTGGAGAGGCATCATCCACCACCCTTTTTAGTTCGGGCGCCACTGTAGAGACATTAGGTTTTTTTGGAAGCAGGAGTCATGAAAAATGAGCAGTGTCCTCGCCGGGACTCGAACCACGGACCTGTCGAATACGCGTCGAATGTGCTGACCACTACACTACGAAGGCATGCTAAGAAAGCGGGAGAAATACCTTATAATGTTAACTGATCTTGTTCGCTATTTTGCAAATGGGAGGCATTCAAGATGTTTACAACACTGGTAATAATAGAAATCAAAGTATTTATTAGAGATTAATTAGCATTTTGCATCCATTGCACGTACAAATGAGAATAATTTTATCCAAAGTACACTTATGTGATATAGACATTATGGCCAAAAGTATAGAAAATAATAAGTACGTTTAAATAATATCATTCCAAATGAAAGTTCTAGTTCTAACATAAGCATCATTTCTTTCTCAATATTCAAAGGAACATTCAGATAATCTTCGAAGATTGGTTTAAAATATCCAAATCCATGCTTATCTACAAAGAGAAATTTGCTATTTTATGCACATAAGTGTAAAATTGCTAGTAAAGTTTAGAAAGTATCATTTCTTCTTTACAGATCTTACAAATTACGCCTCTATAATCAATGTTTTTTTTTTCTTCTAAAAAGTGTTTTTAAGTTTGATATTTTATATGGAATGTATTTCAAAGTAAAGATAAAATTTTCAGTAAAGCATTTTGTTGCGTATAGATATTAAAGCAGTCGTCTTTGAATATAGATACCCATTTATCTGAAAAAATTGTATTCAATTTAGGCCAAATTTCATTCACTAGCTGATCATGTCAGAGTACTAACATTTAGCTTTTAAAACAGTCCTCAAAAATATAGTTCTCTTATTCGAAATTCATTTCAAAGGTTTCTATAGAAACCTTTGAAATGAATTTCGAATTTTTTTTAAGCCGTAGTATAATTGTGTCTACTGTTAGGTGTATTAGTAGTAACGTCCAGTAGTGTATCTATAAGGCAGGAAAATGCAATTCATGCTGTTGCTGGGTAAACATTATTATGTATTTATATTTTCTAAAAATAAAAGAAAAATAAATAAAAATTTTTAAATGCTTAACAAAATATGAAATAAATAATAAAACTAACTCCAAATTCCAAAGCTGGGTTTCCAGATGCCCATATTCGGGTGGAGACGTACGTTATTCAAAATTGGTGGCTGTAGGTACCGTTGCTTTATCACAATGTGATCACTTCATTATTTAATTTCTTTAAATATAATATAGGGCTATAATATTTGGTGGCGATAATTTAAAAGTTGATTCACCGTTGTGAATAAAAGTTGATTCACCGTTGTGTGTCATTTTGGTATTTTGCGTTGATTCATCGTTGTGAATCAACGCAAAATACCAAAATGAAATTAATAGTCCTTCTGGGCAAATTGCCTCTTTGCACTCTACACACACACACACACACACACACACACACACACACACACACACACACACAAAAAAAAAAAAAAAAAAAAAAAAAAAAAAAAAAAAAAAAAAAGCAAAGCAATAATATTACCCCCTTCTCCCTTCGCAAAAAAATTTACAAGAAAAATCAAAAAAGAAAATCTGAAAGTCGGATTTCTTCTTTCAGATTTTATATCACGCCTAAAAGGGCGCTTTTTTAACGTTTTGTGTGTTACTTTTACCGTGTTACTTTGTTATCGTGTTCTCAGCACTTAAACGACATAAAATGCAATTCAATAGCAATATCACAAAATATTTAAAAACAACATATCTTTAGAATTTCTGATATACAGTCCCACGCGCTGGAGATAAGAATGGTTTTTTTTTCGTACAGTGTTGCCATTGCTCGGTTTGAAATCGCTGAGTTTGTTAATCAAAAATTCGTTAATGGTTTGCAAATTTTGAAATTGGTAATAAAACAAATTCGAAATTCAAAATTCGGGCTTCCGAGTGCCCATATGTTTGGTTGGAGGAGTAGGTTATTCAAAATTTGATGGCTCTAGGTAACGTTATTTTTTCACAATGCTAGAAACATTCATACAGATTCTTCATTATTCAGTTTCTTTAAATATAATACATGGCGATAATATTTGGTGGCAACAGTTTGAAACGTGAACCAACGCAGAAAGTGAAACGACGAAAAATGCCGTTTTGAGACTAATAGCCTTTTAGGTCTAACGCCCCTTTGGGCTAATAACACATATATTCTTGAAAGTCTATGTTTTTAAATATTTGTGAAACAAAAGAGGTGGAAAAAATCGCAACCTCTTTCACATTTCACTTAAAAGCTTCTATTTGTCCTTCTTCCCATTTTTATACTTGTTTTAAATTTTTATAAACAATAGTAATTGCAAGGGACGAAACTTGAACTTCATTGATTGTATATCTAATGGGGTGAGAAAACATACTCGCTGATGCATAGCTTATCTTTTTCATTTACCTAACGACAGGAATACAGCGACAGATCTGGGACATAAACTATAATTAGCTGCTAATCGTTATTCTAATTACAGCATTCTGGTATTTACAATTTCTCATAAGGCTAGAATAAAGATCTGCATTCTCCCCTTCTAAATGGGGCAGTGACTTGATAAATTACCCTTTCGATGAGTGAAGAAAAGACACTTGCCGCCTCTGTTATTCTAATGCTTCTAGTTCTGCTATTCAATTAACGTATTTTTGATCAAAATATACTATGCATTTATCTTGATGGTGGATGAGAGCATCCATGAATATAATGGGCTGATTTGAAAGAGTTTTCATCTTTTGACTTTGATGTGTTAACATTTTATATTACAAAAATCTTATCAAGTATTTATGACTTGCTTATATTTATGAAACAAATTATTAATAACGTGTTTTATATAGTTAGTGTATTCTTCTACAAAGAAATCCATAGAAACAGTTTTATTTTCCAGAACGCTTCTTATTTTCTCATTTAAATATTTTTTTAGTAACTGAAACAAATAATAACTTTAAAGAATTATCGAATCACTCCATGCAGACTCTTACAGTGTAAGCGGTTACATATTCTATTAAAAGTTGGAGAGTCTCATGTGCGGATTCTGACGTCTTTGACGCTCTGAAATGTCTAATATCTCCATAGCATTAAGTACTAATACAGTGTAAGTAATGCAGTGTATGATAATTCGTGACCACCTGAATTTGGTCGACTGGGTAGCGTGCCTCGTCCGTTTCCCTTTTAAAAGGAAGAAAATATAGAGAATTATCCCATTTCCCTATGCGTGCTCTCGTGATGTAAGTAGTAGCACATCCAGCTAGCACTCTGAAGATCCGTGGTTATAGCGAGGACATGGTTAAAATTTCACATATATCTCTCCGAAAAACTGAAGATCTCTACAGACTGAGGGGAGAATATCAAAACAATATGCAAGGTGAATAAGAACTCTTCAATCGATTTTTTGCTTGCTGAACCTATATATCTTATATAAACCTATATAAAGCCCATATAAAGCCTGGTATTATAATACTGAAAGGTTATTATTTTTCAACAAGAATTGATCATTTTGCTTGCAATGGTCTTTTACAGTCAGTTCAGGCATTAATAATAACGATTTACATTTGTAGGTTTCTAAAGAAGCATTTAGTTTTATACGAACTAGAGTTTTGTTCTTCCTTTATTTCCATTCCCTGCCAGAATGATATTTCAGTTATGCAAAGTATGGTAGAAAGACACTATTTAAACAGGTGTCTGAGTTACTTCAGTCAAAGCGTGTTCTCTCTTTCTGCCACGTTGTTTCGCGAATTAAAGCATATTAACTGCCGGTTTGTATACGTCGGTGGTAGGGCTAAGACCCAACTCGCGTTAATTATCTCTGATCAGCTTCGTCTGATTATTGGTCCAAAGAAGCTTTGTTCCCGAAGGACTATTGTTTTCGTTTTGCGCTTTTGCGTCGGAACCCTATAAACAGCGTATCCCTTTTCAAATCGTTGCCACTAAATACTATCACCCCGTATTATATTTGAAGAAATTAAATAATAAAGAATCTGCGTAAATGTGTGTATTTTTCTCGCATTGTGATAAAACAACAGTACCTAGAGCTATCCAATTTTGAACTGCGAACTGCGTAATCCTACTGCGAATATGGCCATCAGAAAGCCCAAATTTCAAATTTGGAATTTGGTTTTTGATCGATTTCCTATTTTGTAAAACTTTAACGAATTTTTGATTAACAAACTCAAAGATTTCAAAGCAAACAATGGCAATGTTGTATAGAAAAAATCTCCAGCACGCGAGACTATGTATCAGAAATTCTAAAGATATGCTCATTTTAAAATTATTTTACGACATTGCTGTTGAACCGAATTTTATGGATTAAGTGCAAAGAACATTTAATAAAAAAAGGTAATACACAAAACGTTAAAAAAAGCCCCTTTAGACGTAATTTAAAATCTGAAACCTTTCAAAGTTTTTAAAAATTTAATTTAAAATTTTTCTTTATATTTAAAGTTGCAGTCAAAAGTATTAGCTCAGTTTGTAATTACCAGCAGTGCCGTCAGTAAATTCCTTCTTGAGTTGAATAAAACGGTCTTTTCACCCTTCAGGGCTTGTCATTGATACAGTTTGAACACAGTTGAATTGTCTCTTCACGGTTCAAGTAAAGATCTAGCTTGCAAATTAAATTTCCCTAGAATCTTACATTACCTGGTTTAAGAAATTAGTAATTAAATATTCTTTTGGCGTTCAAGCTTCAATATATGAGTGCATTTGGAGCAAATATTCTTTGGAAGTTGTCAAAAGTGTTTCAGCTTCAGTAGATCGATATGTTATTTTTCTCACTAAATTATTGTTCGTAACCCATTTGTCATGCTTAAATGCAAAATTGTTTTAAAAAGGGTTTTACATAGCGGTATGGAATGATAGCACAAACAGTAATCAAAAGAAACCTTATTCAGCTGAAATAAATGATTAAATGATTCAAAACAGTTATGTGTACAATATTTATTTATTTCACTAATTATCTCATGTTTCGGAAGATTTTCTTCTGTCAAATGCTTCAAACTGCCATTTTCAATTTCCAGTAGTCCGCCAAGTCATTTTTGTTTCTTAGATTACGAAAGACTTTCTAAAGCTACTTTTGACGCATACATTCTATTAAAATATTATTTCTAAATACATCATTTATTAGTATTTGCGAATGATTTCGCATTAACACTTCTTATAAGTTAGCATAGTATTTTTAAAGGAAAATATCCTTCCCCTCCCCAGTTTTTCTCCAAAACTATTAGTAATACTATAAGGTATTTTCTCCCTCCTTTCTGCATGTCTTCGTGGTGCAACAGTAGCACATTCGGCGTGTATTCGAGAGGTCAGATTCGAGTAATCCTACGGCATTGCTCATTTTTCACGTCTCCAGCATCAAAATAACCTAAGGGCTCTACAGTGGCGCTAAAATTAAAAGGTGGTGAATGATGATTCTTCACCACCAGGATTTGGTGATTGGTCCCCTAATACCTAGTCGCCCTTTAAAAGGGGGAGTATATAAAGATTTTCTCCCCCCTCTTTGCATGCCTTCGTGGTGTAATGGTAGCACACTCGGCGCGTATTCCACAAATCCAGGTTCGAGTCCGGGCGAGAGCATTGCTAATTTTTCATGTACTTAATAACATGACGTGATGACCACGCATGCGCAGTTTAGCCGAAAGGGCCATCAACGCCTCTTTCTCACGTGACTTACTGTAGAAGAGAAGGGACGATTAGTAACGAAAGTAACCCGCTGTATGCTGGCGTAATTATAAACGTGGCTTCTATTTTTGTGTTAACTGTTTGCTTTGTTTGTGTGTTAATAAAGATTTTGTGTAAATGTCTGGTTTATGCAATGCCCACATTTCGCTCACGTCCACATTAAGAAGGAAGAATATATCTAGAACCCACGCAGTAATATGTATGACACTTTTTGTTATACTGTTATACATATTTTGTTGCAATATAATCATTTGTATTTTTTATATTATTAGATTTCGTCTATGTCCTATAGTTACTTAACCTCCTTATTCACATAGAGGTGTGAGGGAAAATGTAATCACATTTTTTTAACATTACGGAAAAGGAAATTATTTTCTCAGAAATCCAATAAAGATAATATCATGTCCAAAAAGTATCACTAATTTTAGTAGAAGATTTATTTCTTTTTTTACATTTCTTTCCTTTTTTTTTTCTTCTTTTTTACATTTCCTTTCATTCTACAAATAACAACTGTTAAATTATGTTAAAAACACAGAAAATGAGGTGAAATATTTTGCGTTGATTTTGATTGTATTGTTGGAAATTAGGAACATCTGTTGACATGCATATTGTCATAACTTCTGATGCTTTACAGTTCGACATATCTGGTTTGCATGAAAAGTCTAAAGTATCCCGGAAAACATCTGTGCTACAGGAAAGATATTCTCATATTGAAAATCTAGGCTCCAGTATTGCGGCTTCACTGTTTCCTGAGTTAAAATTTGTTTGAAGTGGAGGTTTCTTGAACAGGTATTTATCAATTAATCCTTCACCTTATCTTAAGTTATATTTTTAGTATTTTTTTTGCAGAAATCATGCATTTGTAAAATCTCTGAGTTAGCTAAATGAAACATTTTATTAATCCATTAAACGTTTATTTATTAAACATTTTATTAATTAATTAATTATTTTTTTAAATTAAGGGGCAATTTGTCCAGGAGAGTTATTAATTTCGTTTTGGAATATTAATTTGATTCATTATTCATTTTTCAAATTGTTGCCACCAAATGCTACCAATATTGCCCTGAAGTATATTTAAAGAAATTAAATAATGAAGAATCTGCATGAATGTACGTATGTTTCTTGCACTGTGAAAAAAACAACGGTACTTAGAGATATCAAATTTTGAATAAAACAATATCCACTCCAATATGGGCATCTGGCAACCCAAATTTGGAATTTATTTTATTATCTATTTTATATTGTGTGTAAAACTTTAACGAATTTTGATTAACAAAATTATCGCTTTCAAAGTGAGCAGTGGCACCACTGTTACGGAAAGAGAAACATTTTTATCTCCAGTGTGTTTCGAAATTTTAATGATGTGCTCCTTTTAAATTATTTTTCGATATTGCATTTGAATTGAACTTGAAATGAAGTGCGAAGAATATGATATTTAATACATAAAGGTAAGACACAAAACGTTGAAAAACGTCCCTTTGGCGTATTATAAAATATGAAAGCTTTCAGATTTTTTAAAAAAATTATTGCAATCATATTTTAATCCGTATCTTACAGTTTGTTCATATATTTGTTCGTTGTTCACCTACCTGAAACAGATTTTGCAACTATCAAACTCAGAATAAAGCACTGCAGGGAACTAAATTACTCAAAATTTATCGATGTGTCAATCTAGAAGTTAAACATGTCAATATATAATTTTAAAGTGAGAGAAACAGGCGGTCTTAATTTGGTGTTGATTTTGAATAATATATGGATTTCGAAGAGCGATCAGGTACACATCTCTTCTTCAACACCTAAAGGATTGTTATGCCTGATTTTATCAGTTGAGTATTTTGCATGCAATTCTTTAATTTGGAGCAGCAGATGTGATGCATACATATTATAAATTTGGAATTACAATTTAAAATCACCTAGTACTTGCAAAAGTTTTAAAAAATTCACATTTATATGCTGGCTTATTATTCATTAGTTAGAAATGGAAGGTGAAAATTTTATCTAAACGCGTATGGGTGCGGATGTGAACGTTGACAGTATGAGTTCAGGGTAAATATTACCTTAAATCTGAACCTAAACAAATTATTCACTTTTCTAATCTACAACCTTGTCATTACAATATACATTCATTAAAAATATCATCAGTTGTAGCTTAGCTTAAATTATAAGTGTTTTAATTCATGAGATTTAGTAGAAAAAATTCATATAACTAATTCAATTAACATCACATATATTAATTATGGTACGTCTTAATAGCATCGATAAACTTTCTAACACTTATTTTCACATAAATTCTTTCTATTTCCCAAAAGCACTTTAATTAGAAATGTGATTTTCTGAATGAATGACGGATAAAAAAATATGTGCATGTGTGTTAAAATACGCATCCCAAAATCCGTTGTTTCTTAAACTCACAGGCATAATAAAAATACATTGAAAAGAAGTCCATTTAATCCCAAAATCCTGTCAGATACTAATAGAAAAAGTACTTCATTTTAAGTAATAAGTCAAAATTTTAATAATGGTTTGGTTTGGTTTATTTCATTATGACAAAGCACCCGAAGGCTATCTGTATGCCTAAGAGGAGGAATGCCTTTGTGGAGAACTTTCGAAGGGAAACTGGCTTGTTACACATGGGGAAAGCCACGAAAACGCCCATGCAGCCAACCCATTCGCTGGACTCCAGCCTCGAACCGAACTACCAGTGTTCAGCGATTTTACCGCTCGGCCGTGGTTGGGCCAGTTTTCATTATGGGCCTTCATTATAATTTAGATTGTCGGTTAAAGAATGATGTTGATTGCATGAACTGCAGTACTGTTAAAAGGAATTAATGGTGGTTTTGTTTAATAATATTTGGCATTATTATTAGATAATATTAGTATGCAAATACAGCTGTAATTTTGCTAGTATATGCTTTTAATTAAAAAAAAAGACTTAAGAGTAATGAAATTCCAGACGTCAGTTCGCATTTGTAATGACGTCATTCTCTTAGATAGTTCAGAAATATGTACTTTAAATTTTTTTCCAGGCTAGTGGCTGAATGAGTAAAGCTGTAAAGTTGCTGAACGTTGGGATTCTACAAAAAAGAGGGAGGTCCACAACTACATGATGTAACAGCCCCATATGCATGCACAATTTCAATGTTCTACAGCTACTCATTTTTTGAGTTATGAGAGATGCGCACGTACTTACATATGTATATACGTAGAGACGTCAAGAAAAAAAGTCTTCTGAATCTATTCTAAATCCATTTTACGATTCGTTTTGGAAAGAAAAGAGTTTTTTATTCTGTCCGTACGTACATATGATACGCAAAAAATCATTCAAATGGATTTGAGAGCGGTCAAAATGAGTATTTTCTTTGAAATATTTGATTCCCGAAATTTTTCACGATTTCAATAGTAAGAAATACCACTCAAAGGGGAAAGAAAGGTCCAAACACAAAGATATTCTTTCGATTATCCCGAATGCATATGTGTATCCTAATGTATTGTTGCGAAAATGCTCAGCTGCGGTAAGATAGGTTCCCCGCCAAGGGTTGTTAGGATTACCAGAAAGTTGCAGAAAAGGCAGATTTGCCACATTTGGCACGTAATTTGACAACAAAAATAGGGATATGCCATAGACGGAGCGAGAACATTCTAGAACGCGTTCTTAGCGTTTATTCTTCCTTTTCTCGGAAATATTCTCGAAGGTAGGCTAAAGTTGTACATACTTGTCTGTTCTTGGAGAGCATATCTTCAGTTAAGCAGTAGTGTCTTGAGTTCAGAGACTAGCTTGAGAGAGATCGACTGAGTCGGGAGCTGTATTTTAGTGCTTTGCCGGGAAGCTGTTTTCACTGTTATATCCTGAAGACTGTGTTGCTGATTGTTTCAGTGTATTTATCGTAGTTTTTCGGCAACTTCAAAACGTGTCTTTGAAACTGTTCTGGGTATTACTGGCGAATAAACTGCATTTTGATTTGTCATCAAGTGTTATCATGAATTACTCCAAATCCACGAGCCCCGCATATTTTAAATCGCTTCTCTATGCGGGTTGTTTCACAACACTGCAATGACATAATAAGATGAATATTCCTACTGAAAATAATATAGATTTTGTAAAAAAGGTGTTATGTTTTGTTTTGTATGTATTTATCTGGTATTAGTTTAACAGCGTCCCTTTAACTCTCGGACGACGACAAATCACGGATGAAACCTCAATAACCTTGCACGCGAGTACATTATGGTTACATTAGCACTTACAGAATGCTAATGAAAGAATTTACAAATCGCGAATGTTAAAAGAAAAACATTTTCTCAGAAACAGATATTGCTTTTCTGTAAATTTCAAGTTTATGATTCTGTACACAAATTATTGATGCCAGTTTTCGCAAATTGTACCATTTGGACTAATCTGATTATTTTATTCTATACCTACAGTGCGCATTTGTCATACACACCAATTCATTTTCAGAAAATAATTTGAAGAATTCCTTATTCTATAAAATAGATTCAATCGCATCGAATTACATTATCTGTGATTTCAGATCTTTGAAATAATGTATTTATTGGATTGCCTTCTTTTTTCTTTCTGTTTTTTGTATGTGTTTGATATCGATTTCTAAACTTAACGCACATCCTGTTCGAAACCAATGTAATAGTAACAATTTTATATTTCCTCAAAAATATTATGTTTGCTTTTATAAAAAAGAAAATGTATTAAAAAGTCAGAGAACTTAAATTACATTTTACTGATAAGAGGAAAAACTATCTTATTTCACTCGAAAATTTAAACTTCCGAAAATATAACTTGATGACGGGGAAATCTAATTCATAAAGCAGAACAAATAACATTTTTCTGATTCCAGTAAAAACTTTCTCGCTCACATAAAAAGGATGAATTCAAAACGCTTGAACAAAATTGAATTCACCATGAAAAATGTCAGAATTGGCTACTAATTTAAAGTGATAGTTCTGTTGGACCCTAAAGTACTTTTGGCTTTGCATAATAATGCAAATGAAATTTGTAGATTTCTCACAGATTATTCCTTTATTCTGAACTTCAAGATGGAACTATTTTGAAAATGTTTACTTTACATAAATGTATAATTCCTTATTAGAATATTTAATTTACGGAAATATACTATTTTCATAGATTTGAAATACACATTCCTGATGATTCGATACACATAAAAAACTTTCTAGATTCTAGATTCTAATTGTAGAGTTCAATTCGTTCAAGAAGTGTATTTCATGCTTTTTTAAGGCCCACCAGCGGCCGAGCGGTAAAGTCGAGGAACACTGGTAGTTCGGTCCGAGGTTCGAATCCCGCGAACGGGCTGGCTGCATGGGCACTTTCGTGGTTTTCCCCATGTGTAACGTGTATACGAGATAGTTTTCCCTTAGAAAGTCCTCCAGGAAGGCATCCCTCCCCTTAGGCAGATGGCCCTAGTGTGCTTTGCCGTAATTAAATAAACCAAACCAAAAACCATAATTTTTTAAAAAAAGAAATAAGAGCTTATTTAGAGAGCTTCAAAATGGCAGTTCTATGAGCTATGAAACTGCCATTTCGAATAAAAATTGAACTTAAGGTATTTTGAATTAGAAAATGCTGTGAACAGCCTCACTAGTGACCGAGTTATCGAGATTGCTGAATGTTCGGCGTTCGACTAAAAATATAGACCCCACTAGTGACTGAGTGATTGAGATTGCTGAATGCTGGGCGTTCGACTCAAAATATAGACCCCACTGGTGACCGAGTGATTGAGATTGCTGAATGCTGGGCGTTCGATCCCAAGCAACCGGCTTAGCTGCATAGTTAGTTTTCGTGGTGAATACTAGCCAGTTTCTCTTAGAAAGTCTACAGAAAGTCCATAGACATCCACCTCTTAATACAGATAACTTTTGTGGGTTTTGCCGTCTTCAAATAATCTAATATAAGGGATACAAAATAGTCGGTCTTGAAGCAAATGAAGTCATAAACATGATATATCCAGGAGATTATGTTTAGGTGTTTGAGCGTCGAAAACATCGTGTGAAGACAGCCTGAGGATTAAATATCGTTTTTTGTAACCACTCAACGGAAAGTACATCCAAGTTATGAGCCTGAGCAAGAAATGTATTCTGTTATACAGAACTGCTAGTATTATGTTCATTATGAGCCGATACAATATCAAAGTGCAGAAAATGGCTGTGGCGCTAGGATATGTGCAGGCTTTTCCTCATATCAAGAGAAGAGACCAAGAGCTGTTGCGTTGAATGCCAAAAGGCACTGTGATGCATAACAGCCCAGTGACAATATGGAAAATGGTGTTATGAACCAGCTGTGTTTCGAAATGTTTGAAGAACAATTTAGAAGAATTATAATTGTGTCCTAACGTTGAAATTATCGTAGCAATTTTACGACTGATTTTTTGAAATTATGGTGGCGGATGAGAAATGCGTAAAAATGTCAAGACATACGTGCAGAAATCTGTTACAGTTGAGATTGCGACGGAAAACGGGCATCAGTGTTAGTTCGGTGGGAAAGAATATTAATGAAAATCTGGGTATTATGAAGGTGATGAAGGCTTCAATATTTTAGGTACCAGAATGAGCACCTAGAACAATGACGCCAGGCACAAGGAACAACCAAGTTGATTAATTTCCAGGAACTACTCTCAGTGATAAACGCCGATGAAGACAACTTTAATTCGCAACTAGTGACAGCAGATGAGATATGGATTGCGACACTACATTGTGACAGGGTATAAAACAAATAATCACTGCGAAGAACAAGAAATGTTCTGTAATCCACAATTCTGAACTTCTTGTTCTTCAGGATATGATACATTTTATGCTGTCGTCTCGTCGAGGTGATCTGTGTATTAGTTCAAGTATTATTTTCAGGGATTCTCAAGATAAAGCGTTATCATAAACATCTTAAATTATTATAGAGAGATGTTTTATATCGGAACTTGCATTGTCGCTTGACTATCGAAATTAATAATTCGGTTGCTGATATTCTCATATATTGCTGAGATATTGCATGTCTTATCGCAGATAATTTGGTTCGGAAAGCATTATAGTTAGCACGTAAATAGACTTTTAACACATTTTATTTGTTGGTGACGCATATAAAATACTACATTGCTTACTTCGTTGTTTATTTAGAATCTGTCTTAAGTCATTCGTAAAGGAGCTAATATATGAAGATGTGTTTTGTACACTGTTTTAAATACACATCAATATATTCAATTTCCCTACTGGATGTTTTCTGCTTTCAAATTCAAGTGGTAAAAAAGTGGGTCCCATCTTATTTCTGCTTGTCATACACTCGTACAAGCTTGTCATACATGTGTCGCTTGTCATATCTTGCACATTCGTACATTCGTCATACATACACATAAAATGCATCGTAGCTTCGTGCATGCATTTTATGTGTAATGGTACGATATTTGCTAGAGCACCTACAACCATTTAGATGTTATTTTGAACCCCTTGATTACATTTATAAGGTATTTCTCCCGCCTTCTTAGCATGCCTTCGTAGTGTAGTGGTCATCACGCTGGGCGCGCATTCCTGAGGTTCGTGGCTCGATTCCCGGCGAGGGCGTTCCTCATTTTTCATCTCTCCTGTTTCCAATTAACCTAATGTCTATACACATTTAGTAAAAATGGGCGCTACATCGCTAAATTAATTTCTTTTTTTTCTTTATTATAAGAAAAGCTCGTAATGCAGATGTAGATCTGTTACACAGTATTCTTTCCATTTTGGGTTGCAAATTCCGCTTCCAGCCTTTCATCTTCTTCAAGACTTTGACTACTTTCTATGACTATTAGATCAGAATCTAAACTTATTATGATCTGCGAAATTTGATAGTTATAAAGCTGATACTGATTTAGATAAGGAAAGCGCCTTGTAACTGCCTGTGACGGTTTATGAAGAGATTATTTTTTCTGAGTTCTTTCATATCTGTTACGGATCAAGATCACTAAATGCATTCAAAATTTTATGTTTGTTTTTCAACATATCGCGTGTTCTTTCATTTACTATAAAGGACGAGGTAATTGTCGAAGACAGTCAGTTTTGTACTTCATCGAAATTCTTAAATTTGTGTTGAGACATGACCGAATTTCTGAATTATGTTTTAAGTTTCAGTAGGTAACGACATACAAGAATGGTTTTATAGAAAGCTATACATTAAATGAAATGCAAAAATGAAGTGAAAGTGCAAAAATTACATAATAATAAAACGAAGTAAAAATAACCCTTCAGTAAAAGTACATTCATCTTAAAAGTAAATCCGCCCAGACGGTACAATGGTTACGGGAGCACACTGCGGTACTGAAGTGTCCCTGTTCGAATCCCGGACAAGGCATGGTTGTAGCTGTCTATCCTATAATACGCTGTCTATTAGATGCGTACGTAATAAAATGGCCACTACCTGGCCTCAGGAGTGGCCAATGCTGAATAAGAAAGTGCCTGCCATTAGATTAAATAAAATATACTAATCTTAAAATATACTAATCTAACTTTTTATAAGATAATTTAAAATTGTAATTACTATTTGTCAATATAAGCGTTATTTAGTATAGTATTTTAAATTCTACTTTAAAAATAAAAGTACTGAGGGTTGCAAAGAGACACAATTCAGCTACCTTGTCTAGTCTTCTCATTTTGAAAATCTCTTACATAACATTACTTAGCTTTCTGGTAACAAGGCATACAAGGTGTGGCTGTTAATTTCCAGGACTGCTCTTAATAACACCAGAACAAATGCTGTGAAAAACGTAACCTTTTAATATGTTTCGAAGAAATCCCTATCTGCCATAATACACTTCTGTGCTCGGCTGCATAAGTTGTGGAAACAACTTTTAAAGTCCTCTTTCGGAAGGCTCTTCAATGTCGACGTCACGTTGCATAGCAAACTTGTATAATTTTTCTCTTACTCGCATTTATCATGCTTGGGGTAGCAACTTGCTAGCTCTCAATGATTCGATGTGTCACAGAATATTCTTTTTATCTTTCAAACTAAAACAACCTTTTTATTAACGGAAATAGTAATACAATTTATTAACCACTAATGCAATATATATCAGTAATACATGCATTATATATATATACACACATACCAGTAATACTCTGCCTTTGTTTTAATTTTAATAATTTCTGTTGTTCAGCTAGTTAAACAATATGCATACTGCAGGCATTGGCACCACCTAACCGTATAGTGATTTAATATATCACGTGACCTACGTGATTTTATTAAGCTTGATTTGACTCAGTTCGTAAGCTGAAAACACGAATACATGATCAATCGTTCAAGACATATTTAGGCGTGCGATCTTTTAAATAGCCTTGTTATTATATAGAATAATCAAAATATTACTTCAATAAAATAATGATAGTACTACTGCTAATAATCGATCGATAAAATAATCGATTAATGATAATAGATTAATAATAATAATAATAATAATTAGTGAATAATAATAATAATAATTGGTCAGTAATAGTGTAATGATGATAACAGGGGTTTTAATAGTAATAACAACAAAAATCTTTTATTACACAGTATTCTTTAGTTATTCGGTTGCAAATTCCAATTCAAGCCTTTCATCCTGTTCAAGGCTTTGACTGGTTTCGATGTGCTCCTGTTAATGCGCATTAGATTAGGAATCCAGTGTTATTTATTATGAGTCTGAGAAATTTGATCTTGCTGACACTGCCATTGATTTGGATAGTACTATTACATTTCAGTTTGAATTATTAAATTAGCAATTCTAGACCTATCCTTTCCAGCGAAACTATATTTAACCTTCCTTGTTTCCATCCCTCCCACAAAAACACATTATTTTTGTCAAAAACCAATTCTTTCCAAGAAATCCTCTTTGGCTGGAGCATAACTTTGAATTTGCTTTTGCTAACTTTATACACCATTCAGAAACTGACAAACGGAACGAGACACATCCGTAAGCAAGAAATAACGCAACTGGATGGAAAAAATCTCTTTAATCCACGAAGCTTGACATTCTGAAATGAAAAGTTCGACAACAAGCGATGCGAGAGATATTGATATCTTTGGAATGTCACTTCCAGCTAAAGTTCGCTCGCCTTTATCATCGCAGTTCGTAATATTTTTAGCAGTCTCTCGAAAGCAAGACGAGAATTTTAGAAGACAGATAAGTTTTCTATGTAAAGAATAGATTTCCAAGAAAAGGGTTTAAATGGATGCTGAATAAAAGACATTAATTTTTATTCTTGTGCGTGAAGAAATTCTCCAGAGAAACTTTATTTTAAAGCGGTCGGAGTCCCTTTTTCATGTCATCATCACTTATTTGATATACAAACAGAGAAATTACCCAACAACGTGAATGTATTTAAAATATGTGATATTGGCTTGAATACAAGACGATGTATTCCTCTTTTGAATCTCTTCTACAAATCTTCTCCGTTTTATATCCGCACCCTAACACTTAAAAATATAATTAAACTATTTTTGCATTTACTTAAATGTAGGCGACAAAACATGTATTTTTTAGCTTTTAATGTTAAGGACATGTATATCAGGTCATATTATATATAAGACCACTTGTAAAATAGCTTAAAAATATGGGATCCGTTTTTATGTGAAGAGGTCTTATAGTCAGGCTAGTGTGACGTATTTCATTTTAAATCCTACAGTTATTAAGACAGAAAAGATAGACTATATTCAAGACTCGATTTTGATGGCAAACTGGTAGTTCCATTCATTAGAAGCAAAGAAATCTGCAACGAAGAAACTTAGAAACTATAGTGTTTAGACAGGACAGACATCTACTGCATAAGCAGTGCTTTCCTGCCCACAGTAGGCATGATGTTAAAAAGGCATAGAGGAATGCTCTTCTAACATCATGCTCATTATGGCCTTCATTAAATGAACAGAAAAGTACTGCAACAAAGATGCATCAAATATCATGCTATTTCCGGTACCTCAGACAATTTCTGTATGGGGTTACCACACATACATAACCCCGAGAAGCGTTCTAGTAGGGAAATCCAAAATTTGAAAACAAAAGGGAGACCCCCCCCACCCTTCGGTCTGCAGCAAGGAAACTGGCAGTCAAGTGAATCTTACATATGAGTGAACGTGAATTTTAGCCTCACATAATTCGAAAAGACGAATCAAGAATGTTGTGTGATCAGGTGGTGTAAGTCGGCGATCAATAGTGCTTGCGTCTAGAGATGCATATTGTGCTTTCGATGCAACGAAGGAACTTGGAAGTAGTTCTTATGTTGGCTTACAGCTATTACAAAATAGCTCTCGCCAGATCCTTAGAGAGTGCTTTAACTGAATATTCCACGAGAGATCTTAGAAATAAAGTAGAAAGCGAGGACACTTTAATCCTCCATAAAGCAGGAAACGCCGGGAAGAACTGGAGCCGTGTGACATATGTCGCTCCATCTGCTGGTCGGAAAGAAGAAGATAATCATGAGGCCCAGAAGGGGCCAGAACAATGCTGGGATCACTGCCTTGCGAATCAGAAGCGTTATAACGGCGAATCAGGAAGGCTGAAATTACGTTGTGTCAACAAGTCTTGAATCCATAGTATGGGAAAACTAATTTCTCACTGCAAATTCGTCAGAATATGTAGGAATAAAAGCAAACATGTGAAAATATGTAAGTAATTAATTTGCCAAACCTGATGAGCTGCACTAATGTTATAATCCTCTGGTAAAATTTCATACATGAGATTGTTTGGAAAGTTAGCAGTTAGGCAGGCAGATGACCTTTTGAAGAAATTATCATTAAGCTTTTTAAGATGGTCTTGAACAAAATAAAGTTTGAGGTACCGATGCCGACAGTTGTTCCGGATAAAACGCGAAGCACCTGTGATGATACGCAGGAACTTGTTCTGAACAATCTGAAGCTGTTGAATGTCCCTGGTGAAGTGGTCCCATACAGGAGAAGCATAGGAAAGTATGGGGCGAATAACCGAAGTATAAATTCTTTGTTTCCTGTAGACTTAGAGAGTAGCAAGTTTAATTTGAGGATGATTTGCAGTGTTAATGTCAAAAGCTTAGGAAGGACTGGACTGGAAATCATTAATTAAACAGAAAAATCTTTGTGAATGTAAAACGCTTCAAGAAAATGCAATTCCCCTATGGAATAAGCTTTTTGGCTAATATTTGCAGATTCAAAATCAAAATAATTAAAATTTCCAATTATGATTAACTATCGAAGACAATTATTGTTACTGTTATCGTTAAAACCGCAGTAAAAGCGTCTTAACTGCTATAGGGATTAGATGCCTCTTGTCCCAACAAAAGAAAAGATAGACACAAAGTAAATGAAGGAACAAAAATCTCATATGTAATTAAAAAGCAGGACTGCAAAATGTAGGCTGTAGTCTCTTTTAAAAAACAGAATAAATTCTTAATGGTGAGATTTCATTGGAAAACTCACCTACATAGTTCAAGATTTATAACGTTCCCTTGAGAGCTGTTTTACTACTTGCAAGACTTTCCCTGGTGGAAAGCTTCCGGTAGGTGACGCTGGAGAATGATGATTGTTTGATGAATACCGTATGACCTATTTTGTTGGGAATCGTGTATTTAATTACAATATCCCATCTTTGAAAATTGTGAAGATATTAGGAAACGGACAGTTCTTAGTAAAATATTTGTGTCTCTAGGGAGCAACTGTCTTAGAGATGCTAATTCTTGCATTCAGTTATGATCATGTCTTACACTTAGCTCTGTGTCTTTTTTGTACATTTTCACTCTTACTTCTTTCATTTTTTTACATAAAGAAAATACTAGTCTACTTTAGTCACTATTATTTTGCAGAGTTCTACATAGCATTTTCAGCATTCGAGCAAGCTGTAGAGGCATTAGGTTATTTCGATGCAGGACACATGAAAGAGACATGGAAAATGAGCAATGCTGTCGCCGGAACCCAAATCCAGACCTCTCGAATACGGGCTGAGGGTACTTTCCGTTACGCCACGAAGGCCTGGAAGGAGAGAGAAAATAGATCTTTTTAAAGGGCAACTGGGGATTAGGGGATCCTAGTCGTCAAATCCTAGTGGTGAAGAATCATCATCAATCACCTTTTAGCTCGAAAGCCACTGTAGAGCCATTAGGTTATTTTAAAGCAGGAAAGCTGAAAAACGAGCATTTTTCTCGCCGGAAACTGGATCTCTCGAATACGCGCAGAGTGTGCTAAGCGTTGTACCGACAAGGCATGCTGGAAACAGGGATAAAATACCTTATAAAGCATTGTTGACTGTACCGGAATAAGAGTGCAGAAATATACTAATACTGAAATTTATGCTTAAAAATTCACAATAGTGACAGAACAATTTAGATAACAAAGTTAAATTATTTACCGTATAAATATTCATTTTAAAAATGTAGATGGAAAAGTTGCACGGCCACTTGAACATGTATGCGAACATTCCATTTATCGGAGTAAAGAGGCATAGCTACTTTAGATAATCCTCTGAAAGAAATAAATGCTTAAGAGGAAAAATATTATGTTGTCTGAAATGTCATGACACATGTTTCCTATATTTTTCAATAATCCTTTATTTATAGAAAGAACAATAGCAGTCCCAATAGTGTATTGCCCATTTTGTTTGATAACTTTTTACTTTCTTTTAATGAGCTTCGTAATTCCTCATTTAAAAAAGAACCTAACTTTATCAGTATAAACCTGAAGAAAACCTGACCTCATTGATTTGCGACCTCATCTAAATTGAATGTTATACCACGAAAGAAATTTTAAAGAGAGTGAAACAAGTGATAGTCTGAGACCACAATAAGCGAGTATGATACAAGGGGCCATTCATTCAAAATCCAATAACTTTTGTCAAGTGACCAAAATTGTGTGTGGTCTTATTTCCGAGTTGCTATCAACGAGTTAACAAATCAGTTCGAATGTGTGCTTTCGCCATCTGGGAAGTTCCAACGAATCCATCTTTCAGAAACTTCTAGAGCTCATTAATCGTATAGGGAATGCATTCCATCCCGATAACGCCAGACCACACACAAGTTTGATCACCTGACAAAGATTATTGGAGTTTGGTTGAAAAGTGTTGCCCTGCGTATAATACTTCCCTGATCTTGTGCCTTTAAACTTTCATTTGTTTCCCTATCTTTAAACTGTTTTTGCTGCCCAACCGATATATTGGTCAGCCTCGCTGACTGCCGTGCTGAAGGGCCCCGGTTCGAATCCCGGAGAAGACATGGATGTTTGTAAATGTATAGTGTTCGTGCGAAAGGGAAGCACTCTAAATATGCGGCAAGCCGGAAGTCCTCTCAAGGAGATTGGTGGTAGGGGGGAAATTTAGAAGACCCTTGGATCCTTTTCCCGGGGTGCTTTCCATCAAAATTGTTGGCGGAACTGAGCTAAATCGAACTGTCACCTGTAAGGTGCTTAAGGCTGTTTGACAACGACAAGCGTAAACTTACGCTCCTTGTCACGAGAAATTTCGCGGAATTGGGCTAACTGTAGGTCAGACGAGTGAGGGTTAGCAACAACAACAAACTCTTTTTATCATATAACATTCAATTCTAATCAGGCCGTTAATCAGCTCTTGTTCAGCTTTTCTCTGATAAAGCTAGGTTATTATGTTAGTGAAGAATTATGAAGCTCATTAAAAGAAGGCAGGGAGCTATCGAACCAAACGAGCAATATACTACTGACTGATGATTGTTCTTTATTTAAGTAAAGGACCTTTGAAGAATATAGAAAAATGTATCGTGACTTTTCAGACAGCCGGGTATGTATTACAGCATACTCGAAGAATTAGCTTCTTTAAAATAATGAGCGTTATTCTGAATTTTTTCTTAAAATAATTTAGTTTATTATTCCGTTGGCAGTAATGAAAAAAGAAATGTTTTCGGTTAAAATGTACAATGATCAAAACACAAAACACCATTATGGAAACTTATTATTATATGAAAAACTGATTCGTTGATGGTATGAACTTTAAATAAAGACGCTCAATACATTTTGAGAATTAAAATAACATTCTGCCTACATCTGACGCTAGACATTTTCCGTTCCTTAATTGGTTCACTTTCAAAAAATGAGAACATATTTCACTTTCGAAGAAAATATAAAACCCTATACTTTAGTTTTCATTCTTCTCATTATAAGAGAAAAATGAAGACTTTTGCTATTTATTACATGGTTGTAAGATCAAAAATTCAATAAATTAAAGGAGACGTTTGGACGAAGCGTTAATGATAAATATCTTATGCTGCGTGGAATAGAAACAGTATCGAATAATGACGCAAATGGAATAACTAATAGATTTTCCTAACATGAAAAACTGTTAATTAAAATTGATTATTATCAAATTTTGCTGATGTTATTTTCATCTATGTAAGTGACGTATTTTCAGAAAAATGATGCAGAATATTTTCTATGACTTAGCGGAGGATATCGCATCAATTGCTCTCGAAATGTAAATAAGTTTACTTTAAATATTGCCTTTTGAACGTTGCGTGGTTTTAAATTTAGATATTAATATTAAATTTATTTCTGAATTTCTAAAATTTAAATAATTTTTTAATTGGCATTTTATTGTTTCTGAATAAATAAAGCAATTAACAAATCTTAAAAATGTTTTAAGGATTACAAATTTTTATGATTTTTAATAATTATTGCGTTGAAAATGTTTTTCTTTGAATCTTTTTTAAACTAAATCATGTAATTGTAAAGTAATAAAACAGGTAGACGTTCAAAGAATAAAAATAAAGTAATAATACAAATAAAGTAATTCGAAAAATGCCAAACTTTGAGTAAAAATAAAAAACAATGAATAAAAATAAGAAATCATTCAGCCTTATTATTTTAGTAAGTGTAAAGGAATCAAAAAAAAAAAAAAAAAAAAAAAATGTAGAAGAACAAAAATAACGTTCGAAGAACAAAAATAACAAGTCATTCTAGTCTTATTAGTTTAGTAATTGTAAAGTAATCCAAAAATGTAGACTTTCAAAGAATAAAAATAACAATTCATTCTAGCCTTATTATTTTATTGTAAAGTAATACCAAAAAATACAAAGAATAAAAATAACCATTCATTCTAGCTATCCAAAGAATAAAAATAACCAGTCATTCTAGCTTTATTATTTTATTAATTGTAAAATAATACAAAAAATGTACTCTTTAAAAAATAAAAATAATCATTCTAGCCTTATTATTTTAGTAATTCTAAAGTAATCCAAAACAAGCGAGACATTCTAAGAATAAAAATAACAAGTCATTTCAGCTTTTTATTTTATTAATTGTAATGTAACACAAAAAATGTTCTCTTCCAAAGAATAAAAATAGCAAGTCATTTTAGCCTTATTATTTTTGTAATTGTAAAGTAATCTAAAAAAATGTAGACTTTCGAAGAATAAAAATAACAAGTTATTTTAGTTAGTTATTATTATTTTAATTAATTTGTTTTTATTTAGGTGAGTTAGATTATTTTTAATTAGGTTGTATTAATGTTGGACTGTATTAACTGATTATTGATTCGAATAAAGTTCTCTGTTTTGAAAACCTGAAATATAGTAGTATTTCAAAAATTGTCATTTTCTGTTGTTCACCACTGTAGTTAGCGATTATGACGTGTAACAGGAAGAGTAAAATGCTCAAGGTTGCCTGCAATGCAACTTCTGCGTTGTTTGAAAAACATGCGCCTTTAGTTTTTCAGACGCAACTCCATGCTTCATACGCTTGTCACGAGAGTGAATTTCTTTCCGCTTCCTCCTATTTGTCCACAAAATCTCAGGTGGCTTTTTTCTCACAAGAAGCACATTCCCCTTCCATCCAACCTATCTTAGCCAAAAACAGTACATTCGAAATTTTTTCCTTTGTCTCCACCTGATAAATGACGGATATCCTGTGTTGGTTGCTGTTTCGCCTTGATTTCGGATATTTATGACTCACGATAAATTCCAAAAAGAAAGAAAAAAAAGTGGAATACCTACCCCTCTCTGGAATTTTAACATGGCTGACAATCTGAAAGTATTTGTCTTCGACAAATGATTTTAGTATCTGTTTTAATATTTTATGTTCTCAAAGAGCAAAATTTTGCTCAATACTGAGATGCAAACGCAGGACAAGTAACTAAATACACTTAAGATGTTTATTTAAAAAATAGATCTCACATTTAAGAGTATATACTTCTGTGCATACTCTGTTTACATATTTTTTTTTATTGTTAAAGGCAAAATAGTCTCAGAGATCAGACTGTCTATTTGTAACGGCATAACCAAGCAATCTTGTTAACCATTTTTTTTAGCTCAAAAGGGTAATTTGCCCAAAAGGACTATTAACTTCGTTTCGCCATTTTGCATTGTTTCACTATAAATGGAGTTTCATTTTTCAAATTGTTGCCGGCCACCAAAAATTAGAGTCCTGTATTACCTTTAAAGAAATTACATAATGAAGAAACTATGTGAATGTTTCTTGGACTGTGAAGAAGCAACGGTACCTACAGACATCAAATTTTGAATAACGTAGTCCTCCACTCGGATATGCACATCTGGAAACCCACATTTGGACTTTAGAATCTGTTGTTTTATTATCTATTTCATATTTTGTAAAAATTTAACGAATTTTTAATTAACAAACTCAAAGATTTCAAAGTAAGCCATGTAAGGGAAAAAAATCTATCTTCAGCGCGCGAGGCTGTGTATCGGAAATCCTAAAGATATGCTTTTAAATTATTTTGAGTTGAATTTTATGGTTTAAGTGCGAAGAACATGATATTTAATAAACAGAGGTAACACACAAAACGTAAAAAAAAAAAAAAAAAAAAAAAAAAAAAACTTTGGCCGTAATATAAAATCTGGAAGCTTTCAGATTTTTTTTTTGTGTGTATAAAACAATATAAAAATCTGAATAAGCGAAGTTTTGCCGGAAGAATTTAATAAACAGATCTATTTAACATTGTGTAAATGGCTATCTTGCGAAACTGGCGAGATATCGCCAAGCTGGCTACGGTTTTGCCAATTAACGTTTGTCCCCGAATTTGGCGAGAAATAGCCATAAGTCGTCAAACCTGGCTACCATTTGGCGAAATTTTGGTCCGGTCCCTGTGCAACTGTAATGAGTAACGTGATTGAATAACTGCAATTGATCCTACATGTAGCTGTAAGCGTATTCGGCCCTGATATGCCTTCCAGTAATGTCAAGAAATGGAAATATTAAGAGATTTCCCGACGGTCGGGAGAGAACCATATAAGACAGGGAAGAGCATCAGCTTATGAGCAGTAGTTAGCTCAGCCTGAGTTCTGAGCAATGAGAGATCTCGGTATGAGCTTCACTGTTTAAAAGCAATGCGTTGTGTTTAACGTTATTAGTAGTTCTTATTGGAAGAGTAACCACTGATTATAGTCTGTGATAATGTTAAGAATTGTACATGTGTACGAGTATTTTTGTGGAAGGTTGCAGAACTGTAAATTGTTCCTTTCGGGTAAATAAATTTTATCAAATTATCATCGGTTCTATGTGCATTCAATCTATTACGAACGCGAACAATAATTTCTTGACTGAAACGGCTTGCTTATCGTTCTTCAGCCTCTAATTGAACAAATATATATCTAATAGTTTTCTCATGGTATCAGTAGAATTTAAAAGTGTTATAAAATCCATTTAGTAATAGCTAACATTCTACTTATCTCCTATTATGTCCTCCCTGAAAAAGAAACTGTACGACAAAAGAAACGGTCTTTTTGCCATTGAATATATTCTCTGGGATTGACGTCTGCCTGTTTGCGATGAGGTAATTTATAGTTAACTCTCTCGGTTTCTAAGTATCCGATTTGTATGGAAGCCCAAGAACTGAGGATTTTTGGCACTGAATTTATTATTTGAAATACTGGTTGTTGATGAAAAAATGATGACCATGGCAGTTCACAACAATGGCCCTAATAAATAGTTGCTCTGAGACTTAACAAATAGTTTAAAACAAGTTTAAACATTTGAAAGTGAGCTGTAGGTAATTGTACCCCTATAACATAAGCTATATATCATTTCATCATTTCGAAATCTTTGATTAAATGGAAGATTTTTCATATTTAACACATTAAAGAGATTAGTTATATAAGCCTCTACCGTATTTTGCTTGACCCACATTTGAAAATACGCTTCAAGCACTTCTGATTTCGATGTCACTTTTGATTTTAAAAATACTTTTGTCAGAAGCTTTGCCAACGCTTTGGATTGTTACACTCTTTACGTCAAGTAATGTTTTGTTAGAACATTTATCATTCACGCTGCTTGCTAAGTGTTCCCACCGTGCAAAATAGAAGGCCTTTAATTTATCTTCCGCGCAACCTTGTAATTAGCCATTTCGCGCTGCTGTTGGGCAGAGCATAAAATAATTAATTTATTTTTAAAATTTTTGTCATTTTGCAATTGGTTAACAAAATTACAAAAAATGGACGCACTTCTTAATAATATAAATTTTTTATTGCTTCAATAACTTTGAAACTGAACTGAGTAATTCACATTGTTGTTGTTGCTTTTGACCAATGCTCACTTGTCTGAACTATAATCAACTATAATTTCTCGTGGCAAGGAGCGCAAGATATTCCTATCGTTGGCAACAGATTTGGGCACCTTACAAGTGGCAGTGTGATTTAGCTCAGTTTCGCCCCCTATTCTGATGGAAAGCTTTCAGGGGAGGCTGCTCCGAAAGTTTCCATATAATTCACATGGAATTGTGTATCATATCATCTCAACGCATTGATGTTTCGCAACCTATGAGTACCTCGCTTATTGGCAGACCATCACAAAGAATAAAACTTCGAAACAACGTTTTTTTGTTTTGAAGTCCATATTTCGTGAAAGACTGGTTGTCAGAGGTTCGCGGAAGTTGGACTTCTACTTTCACCTCAGTTTTTAGGGAAATCATCCTGGAAGGGGTCTGGGGTGTCTGCCACCCTTTTCCCTACCAGCCAACCACACAAAAGGTAGTCATATATGTATAGTGCCTTCATGTCGCAAACACACTATACGTTTACAAACATCCATGCCTTCTCTGGGATTCAGACCCGAGTCCTTCGATACCGAAGTAAGCTTTCCTAACAACTACAATCATCTGGAGCTGCTTTTTGTTTTAATTTTTACATGATGAAAGGAGGAAATGACTAATTAAATAAAATTTGCAACTGGGAAGAGTGCTAGGTACGTCATACGAAACCCTGCTATTTCTACGTGTTTCTACTGAGGATAAAAAAAAATATACTATTGCAGACGAGAATAAGTCAAAACTGTGACATAATAAGGGTTATCGAAAGTTAGACGGAAATATTTCGAACAAGGTACAAAGAAACTCAAAACCCAGCTACGATAGATGCTTGTGAAAACTTAGAGATTACGTAGAAAATACATATATATAGTATAGTATATTATGAATAAAAGATATTCAAATATTTTTTCTTATGCACAAACAACTATATTCTTTGATTGATCCCAGTCTAAATAATGTAACCTTAAATAGATACGAATAGTACTTTTATCGGTATAAATTCTAGTCAAAACTTTACACAAACATGCACAATATGAATATAATTGCGAGATTTAATCATTAACTATGTATAAAAAACGCATTAAAAATTTTATCAGAAAATTTTTGTACGAAATTTTAGTTCAGCAAAAGTTGCTGTTAATAATTATTTCATAACATTCTAATTTTAAATGAAATCTTAGATTAAAAAACTTATTGTAACTAAATAATTAACTAATTTATAATTAACGTAAGCTCATTTTGCAGCCGAAAATGTTTACTAAAAGAGCCGCGGTGTTTTGCTGATTTTTAGACTAATGAATTGAGTTGTAAGCCATTCTCTTAAATATGTGATCAATTCCTCCTGACCGACTTGAGTTAAACTTTGGAAGATGAATATCATCACATTTGATTTAATTAATATCTTTCAAAACTTCAAGTTTCAAACCAGTGCACCAGGAGTGCCCGAAATGTCTCCGGGTGCAAATTTAATAATCGGTTGCCCGCAGTGAATATGAGGAGAATTACAACATCGATCGATAATACGGAGAAAGGTCTTTCTCGTTTCAGAAAAATGTTAACAGTCGTAAAACTAATGTTTAAGAACAGAACAAAATGTCCACTTTTTTTAAAGAGAAGAAGACTTAGTTTTAGATTAAACATAATTTATGTGCGAAGTTTGCCACTAAAAAATCCAATGTTGTTTAGCTTGAAGTTGCTGAGTTTGCATCTAATCCACTTTGCAGACTTGCGCATTACTTACAGAAAACACATATGAAGCAGTGAAAAATGTGACGATTACTCAAGATTTTTAAGCTGTTCTCTCTCGCAACATAAGTTCATATACTCTTTTATGATTATTTTTCTAAAGTGAAAGTTTAAACCAAGAGTTTATATTTTTATTTTTGGTCTACTTTTCTTATCTCATTGTCAAAAAAACTCACTTCAGAATTGATTTTCGGGGAAAAGTTTCCATTATAAAGTGTCCCATAGGAAAGTTTCCCCCTGTTTTGAAATTTTTTTTTAAAACTATATATGAACATACATCATAGTCGTTTAAAACAATGTGTAACTAAATATTTCTTGAAAGGTTAGTAGTTGATCTAGAGCGGCAACTTAAAGAACATATCACATAAGAGAGACTTTCACACTATTAACAGTTATAGAATTTGCGTTTAATTTCTAATAACTAATTTACTAAATTACTAATTTATAATAACCCTTTACATATATCTTGTTATTAAACATATACATAAATTTGGATAAATATTGGATAAACATTAGACAAACTATTAAAAATTCAAATTCATGCTCGGATATATACACACGATGACACACACGAGCCATGCACTACTGTAACTATTATTTAAACATATACATATTATTAAATACGATGAATATTGAAAACAACATATACATACGAAAACTCAGATGCATACCATATGCATATAATATACATATATCCTGCTATTGTTTAGGCCTATACCTTCAATTAAAAATGATAATTATTAATGACATATACATGCCATACACATATAACCAATGTTTGTTTAAATATACACGTACTGTTACATAGGAGGAAAACTGGGAAAACAATTGCATACGAAAACTCAAATAAGTACCATGCTGATTAAGGCCATCAGTCGTTTACAGGAGAGTCAAACGCAATCCATTGTAGCGGAAGCGTTAGGAGTTTCCCAAAATGTCATTTCCAGACTGCGGAATCGGTTTCAGGAAAAAGGATATGTTTGAGAAAATCGGGACAAAGTCATGTTATCGTTTTAAAATAGAAAGCGTGAGCTATACGTGCATTTCGTTAAAAAAAATAGATATATCTCTATTTTAGAGAAATAAAGTGGTCAGAAAGAACGTTTTGTATGAGGAGATATTTGGTTGATGTGCTGCAAACATTTTATTACACATTTTATCAGACAAATTAAGAAAATAATTACATTACAATAATTATTAATTTTAAATTTATATTCTAGACATCGATCAAAATAAAAACTGAAATTTTCCGAAAAATCTTGTTTGGAGACCATTTGGCGCCCGGTGCATAATACACTCCTTGCCCCCCCTCTCGCTACGCCATTGTCGTTTATATCGGGTTCCTTAGATTGCATGAGAGACATTGCATTTACGTTTAACTAATTTAGATGTGGAAAATACTTTTATCGCTGAAAGAGTTTCTAAGTCTCTTGTACTAGAATTAAAATTCTGTATGTTTTTTTAAACGGGAAACTATCACGTGACCAAAAGCTATGTATTTAAAATTAGTTTCGTTATTTCAGTATGGCAGAGCACTCGCGGACTCTCAGCTTAAACCAACCCGATCTCCCGGATTCTTACTAACCATGGACTGAACTGCCAGTGTTCAATGATTTTACAACTCGGCCGCTGGTGGGCCGTGTAGTTAAAAGGCGTGTCCTATTTCATTAACTGATTTAGAGTACGGTGGATTTTAGAATAAACATGGGTTGAACCCATATTTCTTGTTTCATTTAGACGAGCAATGTTTTTGAAACCATTTTTAGAGCATGACTGATAGCACGTTCTCTGAAATACTGCTATTCAGCTGCTGTTGGTACATCATGGTTTCGCTACCAGTGATTGCATTAACAGAACAGGTCAGTAAAAGAAGCCGCAAATCATGACTGAGTTTTCAATTAATTTTCACAACTGAGAATTTCTTTAGAGATTGTGTTTTTCCAGGTTATCTTCTTAAAGGCAATCTTTCAGGCTTTTTCTGACAAATTTTTATTACTTAAGATGTACGTTAAATTTTATTTTAAAGAGTCGAAGCATGCCTTCATAGTGTAGTGGTCAGCACACTCGGCGCTTATTAGAGAGGCCCGTGGCTCGAGTCCCGGCAAAGGCATTGCTCCTTTTTCATCTCTTGTGCTATTAAAAAAATACCTAATGACTCTACAGTATAGTGCCAATAATTTGCCTCGCAAGTTTTAAGATTAGTCCAAGTAGTTAAGACTTTAAATTAGACCTTACGTAGTCACATTTCTAAACTTGCACTTAGATATCGGCCCATCGCCAGCCGAGTTGTAAAATCGATTGCACACATGAATACACAAACGGATTTTTGTTGTTTTACGGTTTCAGAATTTTGTCCCCCGATTCTTCAAGAAATATTTAGAATAAAAATAGTTTTATAGCTCAGCCTGAAACTTTTAGAGCAGATCTATTTTAGTTATTTTAGTGATATGTTTTTGCTTCATCGGAATAGCTTACAAAGAAAGAAAAAGTGCTAGTTCTTTCATTAGACGTGTAAAAGCATGCGATATTTTATATTTTATCTCACATTATCACACATATTAGTATTTCTATAACAGCCGTTTTATTTCAATGTGCATTTCACATTAGTCTTCTGAGAATGGTTGTAACTTTTAATGTAACAGTGGAAGGTTATTACTGTTTTCAAAAAGGACACTCATGATCCAAATGTGATGGTGCAAAAATGTCATATTTGATCTTTTGAATATTATTTCTTTTATTTCCCACTTGTAGAGACATTAGGTATTTTTGAAAGCAGAAGAGATGAAAAATGAGCAATGCCCTCGCCAGGACTCGAAACACGGATCTCTTGAATACGCGCCAAGCGTGCCGACCACTACACTACGAAGGCATGCTAAGAAAGCGGGAGAAATACCTTATACACTCCATCTTTTAAAGGGTGACTGGGGATTTAGGTGACCCACTTGCCAAATCCTGGTGGTGAAGAATCATCATTCACCACCTTTTAATTCGGGCGCCACTGTAGAGACATTAGGTATTTTTGAAAGCAAGAGAGATGAAAAATGAGCATTGCCCTCTCCGAGACTATGAACCTCTCGAAAACGCGCCGAGCATGCTAACCACTACGCTAAGGAGGCATGCTAAGAAGGCAGGAGAAATGCCTTTTACATTTAAGTATAGAACTGGAAAAAAGTAAGCTGTTTAGCGTAACCATCATCAATGTAATAATATATTTAGTTACACTTACCTCAGAGATACGGCGCAATGAAATATACAGCGTGATATAATTAAGGATAATAATGAAAGCTTTTAAAAATTCACAAGTACATTTAATAGCTTAAATACATTTATCCATAGTGTTTCAATGCTAACACCTTATGACGAAAATTTAATTAACTTTTAATTGAATTTAATCCTCTTATATCTGCTTACAAACGTTAAGTAACTGTAATTTATAGCAAAGCATCACAGTAAATGAACATTAGTGCAGACAAGCAGATTAATTGCCTCCATTATTTCTTACTTAACTTTAATTAATGAGTAGAAACCGATATTCGAAAAGTGATTATAGCTCCTTTTTGGTAGGAGGCTGAATTAAATTACATGGTGTACTGCTTAAAGATACATTTCCAAGGAAACCTGTCTCTTCAAAGGGTTTCGGAAGCATTTTTACTTTCACAGATAGGTAGCGTCAAGAGTTTATAAAAAAACTGTATCGTTCGAAATAGCATGGCTACACAGAAACAAATGTAGAAGATAAGACCGCAGGGATTTAACGTTCATCGCTATGCCTACCATTGGCCTTAATATAAGTACTTATTTAAAGCTTTAACATAAAAGTATTTTCTGTTTTATTCATTGCATGCAGTACTGAAAAATAATTAATTTAGCATTCTCTGGAAATAAAATTCTCAATAAAAATAATAATTTTTTTATTTTGAGAGCTAAGCGTGTCTTTTTATCTAACTCTTTTGAGTAATTTCAGTTTATAAAGTTTTTTCCGTGATTTCAAAGAAATTTTATCATTAATATTGATACTCAGAAAACGATTTCTTTTATGAGTTCAATCGTATCTATGGGGGAAATTTACATGTCTGAGTTAACAGCAATCGAGCGGTCATGGATGTTCTTACAATACCCTAGACTGCACGGGCAAGGATTGCAGAGTCTTATGGAATTGCTTAAAATTTTGCTGTGACAGAACCACATTTCAGGCTCTGAAAATATTTATTGAGCATAATCATAGAATTAGAAATCTCTCTCTCTCTCTCTCTCCATATATGTACTCGGATAGCAGCAGTACATAACCTCAATGTGACAAGAATATGCACCTCCTCTCATCTAGGAACAAATCACAAACTACACCACACTTGTCACGGGTCCCCGGCTCACAGTGCAACTACGTGTCCAAATAGGCACGTTCATGCACTGTGGACGTAGCCCACCACTGCGATTATAAATCACATCAACGCACGGGACTTGAAACTGCACCCACAGTTATTGGTTCAACTGTGACGACGAGTCGCATCTCCTCATATCGCATTAAAAATGCTCGTGGATAAATGTAGCTATGACGACAAATAATCAGACGCTCGCATCACGAAACAATTCAATGTCCGAAATCACGGTACGGGCATATTTTTGGTCTAGCGATAAGGTGTCAAGATCACTGTTGATTCTCAAAGTAGTTTACCATTTCTCAAAGTACTGGAATTCGTGGTGCCGTACTTCCCGTATGTGCTTCACAGATAGTGATATTTAATTATTTTATAAGCTTTTTGTATAATTTTTCTTTCCTGATGACCTTCCACAGGGATTGGCCCTTCTAGAAATTAAACTTTTATTATCACACCTGATTAGCATAGACGCTGCAATAATAAGGACTTACATGCTCTCCTACTGTCTAATCATCAAGCAAACGGCAAAAGAGTGGTAAGAGAGTTATCGCTTTAGTCTGTAACCATGACTAAGTCGTTAAGATGGTCAAAATAGCCTTTTTATTGAACTCTTTAAATGAACAGAAAGCATTAATTGTGGTACAGAATATAATTATGCTAATCGTGGTTATTTAAAATAAGAGGTACAGGTAGAAGTGGGCGAGCAGAAAAATTTCAAAATTGGTCATACAGGTATAGTCCCGCCTCACTGATGAAGAACATCCCGGGAGGCGGTCCGAGTGTCACAGACCCCTCCTTTCCCATTACATATCTCTCGACAGTACTTTCGGCTCAACGTATAGTTTCCTCTTGCCGCACAGATACTATACGCTCACAAACATCCATGCCATCGATAAGGCATCTAACTGCAGTTACTCAGTACTATACTGACTAATTTAAAATAACATAGGGCTGAAAGTTTAAATTTCAAGTAAGGTAATTTGTGACTAACCACAAACTTATCTACTTAAGATGATTAAAAAAAATTAACAAAGCATATTTGAAAAGTCGGCCAACAAGATGGCTAAAGCCGCAATAACTTTGGAAATTCCGGCGATAGTATTAACTACAATGCGATGCTTGCAGAAGATGTGAGTGTAAAACCTTCAAATCTTCGGCTTAAATACACAACAACTAATTTGCATTCCGGTGAGTATTACAGAGAGAAGTTAAAGTAGATACTGTAACAAAAGCGGGGATTCCAGGTTATAAGTAAGTGTTATGGGTTATTATAAGGCATGTAATAAGCACTAATAAGAACTTTTAGTTAACGATATGATTTTAAAGGTTTTCATGGTCTTTACTGTTTTTTATCATGTTTAGTGAGAATGATTTAAAAGTATTCGCTCATAGGTTAGGTTTGGTTGTCTGAATATGGCAAATCAGACAAGGTCTAGCTGCCTGAGGGTAAAGATGTCGTTGTGGAGAACTTCTTAAGGAAAACTGGCTTGTATTTACTTTGCACACAGGCAAAATCACGAAAACCAATCAGCCCTCTCGCCTGAGTACAAACCCGGGTCCAAATACCATAAGAAAGTTTAATGCTTGCTTATCAACTATATTAGATTATTTATTATAGTGAAAGAAGAGAATTCTGTGCCAGGAGGAATATCTTTTGAATGAATTTATCTCTCACATCTATTGACAGAATTTGGAAAATCCCGAACGCATCATGCATATAAGCCTGATCCTTTTAATCGCTGGAATTCAAAACCAAGGCACAATTGCCAAGTAAATTTTTTCTTCTCAATAAATGGTAAACTAAATTAGGGTTGTTAGTCTGAGAAAATTAACTAGGCTTCATTAGTTTAACAATTAGTTTACCCAGCGAAATGTTTTTCATTAGGTAATTAAACGGATGCAAGATAACATCTGAAAATCGATTAAGCTATACAATATTTTAATGATCAAGATTTATCGAAAATTTGAAACCATTTGTATTAAACATGCGACAATTTTTGTTTATATTTGGTAATAATTATGGCTACATTTTTTTCCTCCATTATTTCTAACGAGTCGTTATTTTTTCCCTGCTCCTAACAAATTACAGATTATATCTGCTTATCTTTTGCCCAAATTCCATGTCAGAAATCTCATCGGAATGTTTTATTTGTTACAAAAGCTTTATAGTTTTATAAGCTTCAGCTTTAGTTTTTATCTGATTCTGGAGTATTGAAAGCATAGAATAGTTAGAAATAGATACCATTATTTTAGTTACCGATTAAATTATGTAAAATTTGTAGTTCTTCAGATCGTTTGCACATAGAAAGAATGTACCGTTAGAATTTGAAATTTGATACTTTTTATGTTGTACTGAGCATCTTATTCTTCACAAATTCAGAATACGTCGCCTTAATTTATATAAATGCAGACAAGAAATTCGTCATTTTGTATTTACTCTAGTACTTTAAATATCACCAGGACTTCTCTTTTTAACAATTTACTGAATTTGACGAGTTTTCTCAAATGTATTGTTTACTAGTGACATATAACAATAATTCGCTAATGAGTTACAAGTATCATGTTACACAATATGAATTTAGGTATAAACAGTTTGTAGAATCATTACGTTATTTTCGAAGCAGGAAGTGTGAAAAATTAGCAATGCCCTCTATAAGTTTTAATCACAATTTTGGTTTAGGCGATATAGTTTGGGTCAAAAATATATAAATTGTTTTTCCTTTTTCTGAATATAGATAACTCCACTTAAACCTTTCGCAATCCCGTACAGCACAAGACGAAGCAGTTACCATTAGTTAACACGAAAATTCTTTGAGCCAGTAATTACTAGAAAGTAAGCAATTCCAAATCACATTTATTAGTGGATGAAATTTAAGATAACATGACATACAGGAACGATGGGAAATTTATAGATTGCATTGTGTTAATGGTAAGTGTACAGTTTCATCTTCTAAACTCATTAAAACTGTATGCACAAAGAAAAGCCTAAGTCTGTGACAATAGTGGTGATGTGTTGAGTGTCGACGTGTAGAATGATAGAAGTACTGATGACTAAGATAGAGATCAGGATAGATTATTAATTAATATCTATAGGATTTATCTAGCTAATCAATAAATTTCATATAGTGTCTATTCACCTACATCTTTATGAAAGGTCGAAATGTCTTTTCTGTTGTGACTGTTGTGGAAGGGCATTGCGTATGGCATTTTTTTCACATTTTATTGTCATTTCATTCTTTGCAGCTAAAGAAAAATGCGAGTTCGCTTTCATCAAAGCGTTCTTTAGGAAATAACACCAGTTTCTTTTGCCACCGCTGCACAAGACTGCATTCTCTCTTGTTAAAAAAGCGAGATATGTATATGTAGACAGTAGTCTGTAGTGTGAGATATGTAGTCTGCAAGTATATGCAACCTGTATCCTCTCTTTTTAAAAAACGCGAACATCCTCCTTTATGATATTTAAACATCCTCCTTTTACATTTTCTCCCTCCTTTCTGCATGCCTTCGCGGTGTAACGCTAGCATACTCGGCACGTATTTGAGAGGTCCAAGCTCGAGTTCTGACGACGGCATTGCATATTTTTCATGCTTCCCACTTCAAAATAACCTAATATCTCTACAACTTTCTTTTGCTCTTAGAGAAAACGAGTGTACAGGTGTACAGGCTATCATAAAAACGAAATAACGTCTCAAAAGAGAGAGCATCCTCATAAATGTTAGGATACAATGTAATTATTGCCATCAGCAGTTCTTAAACAAATTAATATTGTTGTGCCACAATTCCTAACCAGGTTTGCAGATTTTGCCACAGTGTTTATGCGATTTTTCAACAGGATGGAGACTATTTTTTAAGGAGTTGATTATATTTTGCGCGGTTATAGATAAGCGATAAGCGACGGAGGACGTGGGCATTGTTCCTTTGCCATTAGGTTAATCAGTACAGCACCACGTTCACCCTTATCTAGAGTTGGCCAGTTGGTGTGGCCATGCGAGAGCCTCGCACAAGAAGACTTCCAGAAACAGCGCCTAGAGCATCCGGTGAGCAGTCGAACAGACCAATATGCCCCGGGAAATTCACCGTCATCCAATCGCCCGGGCCCAGCATTCATTGAAAAAATATCAATCAACATATGGTCATACAAGGGCTTTGTCAACATGGTATGACAGACCGCGGTTATAGCTATGACAACATGGACTGGTTTCTACGTTCACTACGTAAGGTCAAGGCCTGTAGTCTACTAAATGAGAAGATTTTACAGGAAGCCTTGTAAAAAGTTAAAAAAGCTAACCTTGACAACTTTTAAACAGATTGGTACCAGAATTTATGTATTACTATGTGTCAAAGTTTCGGGAACAAACTTCAAGAATGCATCAGCATTGATGTGTGAAGTATAGCTAGTGAGTCTGAAGTCATCTCAATTGCCGCCAGCTCAGCGCAGCGTGAAGAGGAATGGAGAAGAGTTCCAGACGCGGAGAAAGGCAGACATGCTTCAGTTCCGGATCCGACGCTGACGAGCTTCAGATCCTGCTGTTTGGACAAATGGTGGTCAAGGAATGGATTGTAAAAAGTGATCAGGAATTGTTCATATAAGCTTTGAACTTGTTCCCCTAGACTTGATGCAAATTACAAGCACCTTGCAAATCTCTGTGAGAACTATTAGTAGACTTCATGATCCTTGTGGGGTTACCAGCTATCACGTACATATTATATTTATCTCTTTTCATTTCATCATAGTAAATTACTAAAATAAATTAGATTAATGCATACTCTTTCGTGCTCGTTAATCCATATAACATTGATAATGTTCATTTTAAGTACCTAATATATTTAACATGGTTCGATGTTACGGAATGTGTAGACAGTCTTTTGTCGATTGCCAATGTGCGTAGTCTTTGTGTTCACATTTCTTGCAGAACAGCTGCGTCAGACGAATACAGTAACATTATTTAAAGTGTCTCAGCTAAAATAACTCTCAAGGATTAAGCTCTTCGGAAGGATCTTGATTTCTTTGCACTCAACGACATGATTTCAAAAGTCTATATAATTACTCCTGTAGGATTTTTCTTATTTTGCATAACAAATTTATTTTTAAGTTTTCCTGTTCTCAACTTCTCAAACTTCCTCTCACATTCTCTTGCCAGGATGCAAATTTAAAGTTAAGTGAAGTGCTATTTAAACGTGTGATTATCTCAATTTATTTAGAGCGAGTTTCGCAAGCCTAGCGCACGTTTCGTTGTTATTTCGCGGTCATGCTAGTAAGCCTCTTGGCCATATCAGTTTAGTATCACGCCGGTTAGATTTCTGTGAGTCCATATCTTAGGAGTAATTTTGAAGTGCGTTCTTGCACTCGTTTATTTTTTAGTCCAAAGGGATTTGAATCCCGAAGGACTATTAGTTTCGTTTTGGCATTTTGCGTCGGAGGGATAAATGTCGGTTCACTTTTCAAACTGTTGCCATAAAATGTTAGAGTCCTGCATTATATTTGAAGAAATTAAATAATGAAAATCTGCGTAAATGTATGTATATTTCTCACATTGTCATAAAACAACGGTACATAGAGTCATCGAATTTTGAATAACGTAATCCTCCAACGAATATGAGCATGTGGAAGACCAAATTTGAAATTTGAAATTTGTTTTATGATCGATTTCCTATTTTTTAAAACTTTGACGAATTTTTGATTAACAAACTCAAGGATTTCAAAGCGAGCAATGGCAACGTTGTGCAGAAAAAACATTTTTATCTCCAGCGCGTGAGTCTCTGTATCGGAAATTCTAAAGATATGCTCGTTTTAAAACTATTTTGCGATATTGCTGTTGCACTGGATCTTATGGTTTAAGTGCGAGGAACATGATATTTAATAAAGAAAGGTAACACACAAAATGTTAAAAAACGTCCCTTTGGACGTAATTTAAAATCTGAAACATTTCAGATTTTTTTAAAATATTTTTTTTAGATTTTAATTTGTATTCTAGTCTACGTTTAGTTATCGCCGCAAGTGAACGGTGTTTTGTAATGCACGAAGTCCGTGCTTTGTGTTAATTTAGTTTTTGAGTTAATAAAGGGTTATTTTGC
Organism: Stegodyphus dumicola; assembly: GCF_044657685.1. Classification (NCBI taxonomy): domain Eukaryota; kingdom Metazoa; phylum Arthropoda; class Arachnida; order Araneae; family Eresidae; genus Stegodyphus; species Stegodyphus dumicola. The sequence continues at coordinate 210,963,217 of NC_140773.1, read as the reverse complement.
ACCCTTCTTATGTGCTGGTATTTAATTAATGCCTGTGCGAGAATTATCCAGGTTCATTGTAGGATCTAAGTTAGTGTATGTGGACAAGTAGAGATAGATCTTACACTTTCTGGGGAAAAAATATTTCATGCACCTAACTAACTCACTTCAGCAACAATTGAATCTGAGATCAAGCCATCGGTATCTGGCAAAATATATTTTTAGAAGGGTGTTTGAAAAATGTGGCTATAGGAATTATTTCATTAAATGACGCTGCGCGGCATGTGACTCCAAATACAAAGCTCCGTAACGTAAGATTAAAAAAATATGAAAATGATTTGAACATTGTAGATGGAAAAGTTCTGTAAAACTAAAATAACTTTCTATATATCGCCTTTACAGTAAAACGTTAAGTTGTTTAAATGTTCTATATATTTCAATAAGTTACAAGGAAAATGTTGCATACTTTTATGTTTGAAATTCGAGAAGATATTCGGGAGTGAATGAACTGAATTTTCGATGTCTATTATTGATTTATTTCAAGGTTTTGAGAATGAGTGTTAGAAGAAGCTTCAAAGAAATTTTGTTTGTTTCGAAGTCAGTAGTCATTTCGTGAAACTACATTCATTATTAAAATTATAGAATTTCTGTAGATATTTGCTGAGCATATAGAAGCAATTTGTGATATAAACATATGATTCTATTTGGTTTCAAATAATTAATGTATAATGAATGTTGACTACGTAACTAACTGGAAATTTTACTGTGCGAGACCATATGTAGAGTCATATATTATAATTACAGAACTCTTTCACCCACATCGTTGGACATGTTTTTATAAGATTATAAGGTATTTCTCCTGCCTACTTGGCATCTCACCTTAGGTCGGGTGTCCCCCCCTCCACTAATTGAGTTGCCTACTTAGCATGCTTTCGTGGTGTGGTGGTCAGCATGCTCGACGCGTATTAGAGAGGTTCGTGGTTCGAGTCCCAGCTAAGATATTGCTCATTTTTCATCTCTCTTTCTTCAAAACATTACCTAATGTCTCTATAGTGGCTACGAACTAAAAAGCGGTGAATGATGATTCTTCATTTCAATCGCTTTACAGAGCGACAGAAACCCCAGTCGCTCTTTAAAAGGGGGAGTATATAAGGTATTTCTCCCGCCTTCTTAGCATGCCTTTGTGGTGTAGTGGTCAGCACGCTCGACGCGTATTAGAGAGGTCCGTGGTTAGAGTCCCAGGGAGGGCATTGCTCATTTTTGATCTCTCTTGCTTCGAAATAACCTAATGTCTCTACAGATTATCTACTTTATTTTTAGAAAATTTATCACTAGATGCCTAAAATTATAATGAAGAAAGTAAAGCTGTAATATGCCTCACATTTTGTCTAAGATAAAATGTCGTGGAACCTATTTTGTCTAAGATAAAATGTTGTGGAACGTGAACTAAGTAACGACTTATTGCTGAGTTCGGGGGTACTTACAACGTAGACTCAAGAAGGGTTAAAATACCCTTTTATTCACTTAAATGAAAGCAGGTGGCCCCTTCTCGGGCTTAGAAGAAGGCCTCCACTCGGGCTTTTAATTTAGGATAAGAAAATAAGAAACTAATCTAATAATAACTAAAATAGACTTAGCCGAAACTAGATACAGATATCTATCGTCGTTGGTTCTTAATTTAAGCTAGCCGCGGCGAGTATCAGCAGACACATACAACACGGCCGAGCGTAATATATTCAAGAACGAAGTAACCAGAAGGCAAATACGCGCCCCTAAAAACTCATAAACATAGCACTTCTTTAGAAGTAAGTTGAACTTCCTTTAAATACATTTTCTGACTCATTTGCATTCAACGCAATTCTAAAACCTCATTCTGGTAGGGAGTTTTAAGTGGGAAACAAGAATTGAAAGGAAAGGGTTTCAAAGTTAAAAATAATTGTTATAAAATTAACATACACCTCACAAAAAGAAAGTTTATAGTCACTTTTTACGAACACAATGACTTTGTTCTAAAATTCACAATGTCAAAGTTCTAAAATTTAATAATTCTGAAGTTTTTTGCTAGGTTGTGTTAAAATAAAACTACCATGTTATGGTTTATTAGATTGCGTGTATTACAAATTAATGACATTGTGCCCATTTCAATAACAAAATCAATAATTATTTCCGGTAGGTTATTATTTAAACAACATTGGATCTACCAGCCTTCTACATCACTAAAAGTACAGTTACTTACACTAAAAGTACAGAGACAGTTATCTTTCAGAAAAAAAATCATGGATGTTCAAGTGTACTTTTAAGGGGGGGGAAATAAAAAAATTACTACTTTTACAAACATAGTATTCGGGAGCAGTGTATTTAATGGATTTTAAGGTAGATACTGCAGACACAAAGTTTAGCAGTTTCTGTCGTTAAAATCTTCGATACTTCTCGATTATATATATATTTATGTGTTATATATCATGTTTTACGATGTACTAGTTTATGAGACAACAGTAAGTACTTTTCTTTCCATTAAATTTTCCTGTACCGAAGATTTTTAAAGGTACTTCTGCGAAATAATGTTCAAGAATTTATTACCTTTCTGCCTTGCACTTTATCACGTAAAAAAAGTCCAAATAAGGTTAAGCCATTTGGGAGCATTCGATAAGAAATACTAGATAAGTTTTAATAAACTCGATCCGTTTCAGGAGAAAAGAAATAAATGAAGAAACGTGCTATCCAGCAAACAGAAATAAAAGTGAAATTGTCAGCTAGAAAACGGTACTTAGTCTCCATTTTGTTTTTCTTTTTCTTTTTGCTCAGCTATTCTTCTCAATGTTCTCTTTGTCACTGGGCAGCGTGTAGTTCCCGTGATGCATTGCTGTTCGGAATTGTACGCCACTAGTAGACGTAATCACTGGACCATGGTTTGAGAGAAAAGATGAAAATGAAGTGTCTTCTAAATAATAACTACTATTCCGTTTTTATTCACATAATTCACAATAAACGACCTACCGCTATTTGATCTACTTTGCATAGAAATTCCGCGCTATAAATATTCACTGCCCATCCTTGGTCGGGAGTAGTTCATTAATTTGCTAGATTTGAGTCCAAAGTGTTGCCATTTTCCTCAGGTAAATAATTTAATTTTATTAAATATAATAAGCACAAATGATACTTTTATTGGCGCATGAGATTAATTCAATCTTCTAGTTTGTATACATTTTAACATTAGCTCGCATTTTGTAAACAATTATGTCCGTGGGCTATATTAGTTTATTTTCATTGCATAATTATAGTAATATATATGCTTCTTCCATATTTTGCTTTGCATGGTTTCATCTGACTCACATCTGGATTGTGTTTCTAATTCGAAATTCGCATTCTAATTTCATCCTTAGTAAATCGCTCATAATCAACGTATCTAGGAATATCATGATCATTTCTAGGAACATCATAATTACTTAGTTTAGGTTATAATGAACATTTCTAGAAATATCATGATCGATATTCATATTTTAACTCCACAAAATTAGTTTTTATATTCTATATAGTTTTATGGGCCTTTTTATAATATATTTTTATAATATAATTTCTATAAGCCTTTTTATAATATAATTTCTATAAGCCTTTTTATAATATAATTTCTATAAGCCTTTTTATAATATAATTTCTATAAGCCTTTTTATAATATAATTTCTATAAGTGCCTTTTTTATAGCTGTAAATTATAGCATTTTAATCATTATCATGTATTTAACAGTGTAACATTCACAGAAATTCAGTCATTATCATGTATTTCTCAGTGCACAGGGATAGCCCTAGTGTGCTTTGCCATAATTAAATACACACACACGCACACACTCAGTGCACACATTCTGTTGTAAATTGATGTATTTAGATAAATACCGCATAACATTCAACTCAATGTCCGCATTTTTTAGAATATGACGATATTTCTTTGGTATATTTATAATCTCAATCACAGTGGTTTAATAATATTTATTTTTAATTAATCGCATTTCGTTAAATAACTGTCGGCTGAAAAGTAGTGATTGGGTCCTCACGGAATATTAGTGGAGGAGAGACGACATATAACGCACCAAGTTTTAATTTCTATGGATAGTAGCTGAGATTTCTTTCGCAGAAATAAGCATCATGCACAAATAATATTATGTAAATTACTTATTTATTTATTTGACAATAGAATGTTTTAAAAGTGTTCGATGAATATAGAATTCTAGGTTTCCTTATTTTCATAAATTATTTAATTTCTAAATACCCGAGCATTTAGAGTCAATTTTTGAAATCAATATTACTATCGTGTGAAAATTTAGGGAAAACTCTGGGTAATTGAAAGATCCTAACGGCAGACAGTTTGGCTTCATTTTTAAATAGACATGTGGTTTGGCATGCCAGTTTACTAATTTAATTGCTTTACTTATTGAAAATAATTTATTCTAACTTAATTTATTTGTTGTTTTTAAAAGTGCTTACAGCTATTTCTAAGACTGCATGCACGATAGCACACTTGGTGTCTTCAAGTCTCTTAGAGAAATTTATGAAAAACATGTCTTTCTATTGTTTTCTTTCCTTTGACTAAATTATAATTCCATTTCATAAGCTTGCGGGTACTAAAAATTCGCTGTAGGTATCTGTGTCTATCTCTGTGAGTTTTTATCGGATAATACAAGTAAACCTTCTCTCCTTTGATACCGGTTTCCTGGAAACCCATATTTTTTATGAAAGCTTATGCCACAAGTAGAAAAACGTTGGAGTCATAGGAGCAGAGGGACAAGAGTTTAGGATCCATAAAATATCATTAAAGTGTATATAGATAGACATATTCCCTTAATGACGTCTCTGTTTCTTGTATATTGATGTATTTGTCTGCTTCCGAAGTACCTGATGGTAAAGTCCTACAGAAAAAACTGGTACCTGAAGGGTAGACGGGAAAGATCCAGCTTCTAGATATTCATTTCTTCAGACACTACAAATCTTTTGTTCATTACATAATGGGCACAATCATTATCGAGACACAGGAGCACATTTGGCATCACGATAGTATTCTGGCCCTGGGGACTTTTCACTGTATCAGTTCAGAGCTCATCGTTTCAAGAACTTGATTAAGTATGCTTTTTACAACGGCGAATACTTGGACGACAACCTGGAATGTGGACGGCGCCAATGGATTACTGCTTTGATTCATTGACAAATAATATGTGTGCAAAGTGTGAGGCTATCGCTTTTGTAAAATGTGCCCAATGTAAACTGTCTTTCTGCCCGTCTCAATGTTTATTTGATGAACTGCACTTGATTGTCTCTTGTAATAGATTTTGTTTGAAGTCAATAACAAGTCACATTTTGAACATCCGAAAGTATATTCTTTTCAACGAGTTGTTTTTTCTTTTTTATTTAGATTTCCACCTTCTTACCATATTATAAATTCGTACAAATACGTTAAACGAGCACCATAGCGGCATTTGGTGTCACGTCTTAACATTTTACTGATACTCTGCGGGTCCTATAGCTTCTAAACGCTTGTCCTTCTCCCCCGAAAGATGTCACAGTTTTCCTACTTGTGACATAAGCTTTCAGAAAATATATGGGTTTCCGCAAAACATGAATCAAAGGAGGGAAGGTTTACTTATCAGCATTACATAATTCAGTGGATGGCCAGAAATATACTGAATTTATTCCAATTTTGACCAATAAAATATACTATTCCAGCATAGTTTTCAATAACAGTAGCATTTTTCTAAAAATTACTCTTGTACTTATGCGATTATCATTGTGGCCAAATATAATAAATATAAGGCAGTCTCATATGAAAGATTGTGAGATCTGACCTTCTTAGCAATCATGCAGTAACGTAATCTTACCAGCATGCGTAATCTTACCTGGTGACTTCTCGCACAGGCGTAACAGAATACCAATACAGAAGAAGGGTAGAATAACGCTTTATTATTCGTCAATCTCGGAACACAAATGCACGAACAATAACACCGACAACTTCCGGTGGAACTTGAGAATAGTTACACAATAATTTAAAAGAGTAGTGCTGGACTAACTATTTAATTTAAGGTTAACCAAACTGACGCAACAACCTATTCGAATATGTATTTTTTAAATGGCCAATAGGCGTACCAGAAACTCAGCGTAACAGCAAAGACAAACTAGTAACGGGCGCTGGTTAGAGAACTTACGCTCTGAATAAACTACGAGATTTGTCCATTTTAATACTCACTTCACTTCATTTTAAATTTTCACCCTGGCGAGGAAATGCGAGGAAGAAATGAGAGGTTCAGGAAAGGCACAAAACTTAAAATAATTTCCTTTGCAAAATAAGAGAAACCTACAAAATGACCCTGCATTTTTGAAAGTGTTTAGTAAGGGAAATAAAGGTTTGCATATCAGAGAGCTTGACACATATGAATCATATATCGTAGGAATGCTCAAAGAAAAACCCAGTCTTTGTTAGGACATGCAAGGAACTATTCTTGAGATTAGAAGGAGCATATGAATAGATAAGCTTGTATTGCGCATTACTATTATCTTTAGTGCTGTTTTACACGATTATTGTTCTTTTTCAATATTTTGCATTGTACTGTACTGCATAATTTAACAACTATTTCAAGATGCTTTCTAGTTTTGGGTACAGAAAATAATCTACTTTTGGAATTCACCTTTTAAACTTCCTTTATTAAAAAATTTCTGCTTTCTTCCAAAATTTGTTCACATTTAGTTCAACTCTAAATGTTCTTGTTCTAAATTTGATACCGTGTATTCGATCACGGAACATGAATTTTGCAGCATATATTATGAGGTATTTTCTCCTTCCTTCGCGGTGTAATGGTAGCATACTCGGCGCGTATACGAGAGTCTAGGTTCGATCATTTCGAGGTAATTGCTCATTTTCCCTGTCTCCTGCATCAAAATATTCTAATGTCCCTACAGTGGTGCACAATTTAAAAAAAGGTAGTGGTTGATGATTCTTCACCACCAGGATTTGGCGATTGGGTCTCCTAATTCTCAGTCGCTATTTTCTCCCTCCTCTCTGAATGCCTTCGTGGTGTAACGGTAGCACACTCGGCGAGTATTCAAGAGGTCCAGGCTCGAGTCCCGGAGAGGGTATTACACATTTTTCACATCTCCTGCTTTAAAAAAAAATACTGACTCTACAATATCCGCGCGTTTTCTTGTACTAAGGAGGTTACACACTATACCAGCTCATTTCAACTGATTATAACTTTTCAACGATACTTAAACATCCTGCTTCAAAACTGCTTCAAGATATTGATCACAAAGCGAGAATTGAATACTGAGATAACTATATTGAGGATCATCAAACCGATTTTGTTCTTTTATAATAGATGGAAATGGACACTAATGAAATAATATTCGATCCTTGAAAAGTTTGCGATTTTCAAAAACAGAGACATGTCCAGTCTCACGGAGTATAGATATTTCATATAATTCCGCCTTTATAAACACATTCTGCCGGCAATCTTCAGAAAGGGGTTCTATCTCTTTTTCCCCATTTCTTTGGAATCTTTATGGAGTTAAAGTTATGATGGTGTACCATTTATTTAAATTAAATACGGTATTCTGCTATTGTTTACGTTGCATTTAACCTATTAGATTGGGATTGGAGTAACTTTTGCCCGGCTAGCCAGTTTGCTTTATGCAGTGGGTTGAAATTTCATATTATTCCTTCATAAAAAGAAAAAAAATAATAGATTCGTCAAAAAATTCCTGGTCTTGAAATGCATATGAAAATATATCAAGGTACAAAATTCTAGAAACTTGTCATTTTTGCTGTAAGAATATTGATCAACTAAACAAAAAAATTCGAAGTTTTACATTAATAATGTTAAAAAGAAAGAGCAGAAATAAAGGAGTTTAGGACATAAAATTTACCTTATATACGGGACATTACAAGAAAAACACGATGATAATATATTATGCTCAGAATATACGTAATCAGTTCTTAAATATTAAGGAGATGAAGGATTAACAAGAATGGTAAGTTTTTAAATGAAATTATTAAGCTAAATTATCTGCCTTTGACGACTTACATACATAAAAAGACAATGCATTGAATCCCTTATTTCTTCAGTACTGCCGTCTTGAGTTAGTTAACTTCTCCTTTTTGCAGTAAACCTCTACTTACTAACAATTAATTATTAATACTCCGCAAATTAAATTTTATAAATATTTAATTGTGTATGAGTATGTTTTCCTGAACAATACTCGTTCCAGTCGGCATAAGCACTTGTTATTTCTTACAGAAATTTCAGGTTACTAAAGAAGGACGCTGAAGTGGAGATTTATCAAGCTAAATTTCCGTATTTAATAATTTAGTGGAAAAGTAATCATCTGTGAAACAAGTTCCAGCTTTGCATTGCGACTGAAAAAAATTATTTACAAGTATTATAGAAGATTCAGTTGATTTTCTCAAAACATAATCAAAGGAATTTATTCACAGCAACTCGCTGTGTATTTCATAATTCTTTTAAATGACATAAGCATTATTGGGCGAACGCTCCTAAAATCACCGAGTTTGTATTTAAATTCGCAAAATGCACTTACATCTGTTATATACATAAAGCACTAATTAGCAAACGCCACTTCTCCGAAATAGGCCATTTACGGCAACAGTGTATATCCAGCTTAACGTATTGTTCATCTAATCTAATTAGATATTAAGAAGATCTCATTTGCTAATTTCGTGCTGGAGATGGGGGAAGTCCCTCTAGAAACTCCATCAGCTCTTAATGCTGCTAGATTTATTTAATCTTACTTCTGTTAATCCACAGTGTCAGCTTGAGGATATTAGGCTGGAATGAACGGAATTAACTATAGCCTAGAAATAGGACTATCTTATTTAATGAAAGAATCTCTTCTCCAGGGCTCTGTGAACAGGTCTCTTCGTGTTCTTAGCTTCCCGATGCCTTACTTTTTAGGTACTTAAGTGTTCAGTTTCTGCTTTCACTTTTTAATTTTAATTGTTCGAGTGTAAAGTGATTTCACTTTACACTCGAACGAATCTGATTTATAATGAACCCACAATATAATGAAAAAGCCTTTTGTCGTATTCAGCTTCGTATTTAATAATATATTATAAGTGTATAGCAAATTTGAAGAGATATAAAAATTGAATATAATGAACGATTTTACGGATAATTTTCCCATGAAATTTTATTTTTTTCCCAGCGATTGAAACATGTTTGAATAGCTTTATGTATGTAACAGCTGTAAGTTGTAATTGAAAAAAAAATGAAGCTGATGTGGACACTACATGAATTCCTTGTACTGCATACAAATTTACAATTACAGTTACAGTTTCTGCTCGAAAACCAACAATTCTGCCTGAGGGCAAGAAGGCACATTTTTCGGTGCACAAAACTGAAACTTTACCTTTGGTCCCACTCGGCAGAAAGACATTGAAGGTGCAGAAACTGATTTAATTCGCTGTTCTGTTAAGTTTCAAATGTAAACAAATGTGGCTGCTTTATTAGAGTCTAAATTAAACAACTTTTAAATTGTTGATAACTAAACTATTGCATGCAGATTAACTAAAGCCGTAACGGAGCATAAGAACATTATAATTCTATCACTTTTCAAGCAAAAAATGCACAATTTAGCAACATATAAGAACTAAAACAAAACTGAGCTCACTTAACCGGGTAACAGAGTGTATATATATATATATTTATGTACTTTTGGTGCGGCCGATTTGAACTAAAGGCGATGTGCACAACTACATGTTATAGCAGTGCCATACAAAATTTCATCATTCAGAGGTTAGCTGTTTTTGAATTATGCGAGATACATACGCATGCACGTACGTAATTATGCACGTATAGACGTCAGGAAAGAAATATCTTCTGAATCCATCTTATAATCCTTTTTGGAAAAAAGAGTACTTTATGTCGTCCTTACGTATAGGTGTCACGCAAAAATATAGTTAAATTGCATCTGATAGCGGTCAAAATGGATATTTTAGTTGAAATATGATACCCGAAATTTTTGGTGGTTACAATATTTCTTTTTCTTCGTACAAGGAAGTAAAACATAACTTTTGAATTTCAAAGAAATAAAAAAAGAAGGTTTAAAATTTTGAATATTTTGTGTAGGATTTAAGACAAACTGCTCTAATTATAACATAAATGATTCTGACGCAAAGAACATGTCTAAAAAAGTGTAGTTTTATTTGCTGTTTCTGACGTGATAGGTATAAATACATATTTAAAAGATATAATTCTTACTAAAGAAATTTTTAAAAGTACAGTTTCGGAAAGACTGAAACGTAAGGAAAGATGAACAAATGAACGCCATGAAATATTGATTAGATATTTAAAACAAATTAAAGCATCGAAATCAGTTAGAGCCGAAGTGACAATTCCGTTCAGTTCTGCAAATAAGAATTAGTGGCAAAATTTTATCAAATTCGCGGAATTTAATACTTTGAAAGCATCCTTAGTTAAATGGCGATTTGGGGGTAAAATCGATAAAACATGAATCACCATTAAATCTCATTAATTTTAAAATTGTAACTACACCACAGAGATGTAAATGATTTAAAAATATTTAACTAGCGATTGAAACATGTTTGGATAGCTTTTGAAAAGCCGAATGATTTTTGCCATGAAAATTGTATTCTGTTTGCTTTAATGTCACAAACTAATTAAGATTATTCATATAAATGATTGTCATGGATTTTTGAACTGCTAATAAATTAACTGTGACAACATATCCTGCAAAAATAAATAAATTTACAAAGTATGAAATCGATAATAAAACAAATTCGAAATAAAAAATTCGGGTTTCCAGGTATCCATGTTTGGGTGGAGGATTACGTTATTTAAAATTTGATGGCTCTAGGTACCTTTATTTTCTCCCAATGCGAGAAACGTACCTACATTCATGCAGATTCTTCATTATTTAATTTCTTTAAAAGCGATAATACTTACTGGCACCAATTTAAAAAGTGATTCACCGTGTATAGTGAAACGACACAAAATGCCGTTTTGAGACCAATAGCCCTTTTGGGTTATCGCCCCTTTCAGCTAAAAATACCGTTGAAATTTTGAATTACGTTGAATTAATGTATTACCGTCTAACTGGAAAATATTACTTTAAAAATCAGTCTCATTTAATAAATAATTGAAATGAATGAATTCGAAAGCAATACTTGAAAAGTGTTTAATATAAAAATTTTAATAATGTTATCGGTTGGGAATTCATGTAAATCAAATTTAAGTTACTCATAACATCTATTTGAGATGTTATGAGTCTGTCAGAGAAATATGATTTAAAATAACGTAAATTGCTGGCAGCAACAAATATATTCTTAATGCTAAACAAAGAGAGTTTTACTCTTTGGATGGAGTCGATTACAAAATAATGAATATGTTTAATAACTACAACACTTAGTAACTCCCATTTTATAACGTTATATAGGCAAGAAAGACCGGCAGCAGAAAATGAAATCCATTGCAGAGCACAGAAACAGAAGTTATTAAATTATATGTTATTGAATTGACTGCAGCGAACGTAAAAGAAGACTGCATGCTACTTGGTTAGTATGCTATGTATGTTGTCTATCCGCGGTACCGCTTACAGCGGAGAAAAGAATACAAGGATTGAATAAAGCTTCAACGGGAAAAGATACTTTTTATTGAATACAGTAGATTGAACATTAGCAATGAACTCAGACCTCAGTTAATCTGGTAAGAAGGCATACGATAACCCTGCAAATATTACTGAAAGAGAAGTGTTCTAGTTTGAAGAAATTCTAGATCAAAAACAGAACTATGATATTGAAAGCCAATGTTGTAAACGCAGTGACTCCTATTGTAATGGGATAATACTTCCATCCTAATGTAATGGGATAAACCTAAAACATTCACGTGTGAATTTCTTAGGTGATGTAATGCTATTGAAAAGACACAACATTGCTCTTTCATCCGATCTAATTCCCACTGAATATAAATTTAATGCTCTGGGCAAACCCTTTGCGGCACTCGGGCATTCATCGAAAATCTGCAGTTAAAGCAATGCTGAGGAAAAAATAGAAAATTCTATAGGAAGATCGTAGCGAAAACTTCACATTCGAAGTAGCCAAACATTACATCGCCATTCGTGATGATTATACGCTTCCCGTCGACAGATCGCCTTCCATCTTAATTTAGTCTGAGACAACAATTCATCTGCATTACTGCCGTACAGTGTAACTTCTGCTGAATAAAGTGTTTTCACTCAATGTTAGCCCAAAGGAACATTAGTTATCCTAGAGGGGCTATTAGGCTCGAAACGGCATTTTGTGTCGGTTGGCTAAACGGCGTATCACTTTTGAAATTGCTGCCACCAAATATTATCGCCTTGTATTGTATTTAAAGAATTAAATAATGAAGAATCTGCATGAATGCATGCATATTCCTTTTTGCTTTGTGAAAAAACAACGGTACCTAGAGCCATCCAAATTTGAATAATGTAGTCCTCCATCCAAATATAGACAGTTGGAAGTCCGAATTTGGAGCTTCAAATTTGTTTCATTGTCTATTTCATATTTTGTAAACCTTTAAAAATTTTTGATCAACAAAATCAAAGATTTCAAAGCGAGCAATGACAACACTGAGCGAAATTTTTTTTTCCTGCAGCGTGCGAAACTGGCTGTCGGAAATTCTAAAGATATGTTGTTTTTAAATATTGTTATTCCAAAGGAACATTAACCCAAATGCTTTCGAAACGTGTTTGTGTATGCAAATGGGAAAAAAAAGCACCTTTGGTCGTAATATAAAATCTAAAGATTTCAATTATTTTTGTTTGTTATTACTTTTATTACATTGCTTTACTCACCATTTCGATTTTGCCTTATGCAAGCCACTTTAGTTTAAGACGTTTAAGACAACATACGAAAATTTGATTTTTTTTCCTTTCAACTTTGTCCGTCCGTAAGCACATCAAACTTACCCACCGTTGATCACCATGTTTATATAAGCGTGCTTGAAGTATCAACGTAGGGCAAAATACGGTGGAATAAGCAATCGACATTTCATAAACAAAATTTTCTTCGATTAAGCTTTAATGTTATGCTGGAATAAATGTTATCTTGTTCTTCTGAAGACAGGCACGTTTTGACGTTAGAGAGGAGTGTTGTCATCAAAATTTTTCATTTCCCATTACATACCATAGCATTATATTAACGTAATTTTACAAATTACCAATTTTGAGAGCTGTTGTCGTTCATTAGACATGATATCTTTAACTGACGTTTCAAATGATAACTGTGCATTGTTTATAAGTGTAAAAAACCGAGCGAGGTATAAAACAGAAGTTGTAATTTTTAACAATTTTTAACTTTATTACATTTTTTTATTTTGCGTATTATAAGCATACAAAGCTTATCAGTGCTGAAAAAATTGTTAAAGCAATTTGTTTAAGAACCTACAAAAATATTAGTAATAAAATATTTTTAATGGGTCTAATTTAAAAATTTTCATAATATTTTCACTTTTAATGAAACTGTAAAAAAAAAAAAAAACACTTTTACATCTTTACCTTTCTTATGATACGCAGACATCTTTACATTTTTAAAAGTAAGTATTAAATCCGGAAAGACATAATGATCTTGCGCTAAGCACAGAATATAGTGATTCCGTAACAGATTGGGAACATTTTATCAATTAGAAAAAAAAATTCTGAAAAGTTTCAGATATTATATTACGTCCAAAGAGCGTTATTTTCCTTTACATACACATACACTTTTCGAGAGCATTTGGGATAATATCCCTTTGGGCTAAAAATTTTAAAAAACAGCATATCTTTAAAAATTCCGATAGACAGACTTACGCGTGGACAGTGTGGCCATTGTTCGCTTTGAAATCGCTGGGTTTGTTAATCATAAATTCGTTAAAGTTTTATAGAATATGAAATATACAATAAAACAAATTCGAAATTCAAAATTTGAATGCTCTAGGTACCGTTGTTTTTTCACTACACGAAAAATATGCATACATTCATTCTTACTCTTCATTATTTAATTTCTTTAAATACAACACAGGGCGAAAATGTTTGGTGGCAACAATTTGAAAGGCGATTCAGACTTTTACACTGATTTAACACAAAATCTTGTCTTGAGACATGTAGCCCTACTGCGCTATTAGTCTCCTTTGGGTTAATAATACTGCAGATGGTTCACAAATTATTTATTAAGTAGTTGTATTCAAAATTGTATGTAAGAGTCAGTTTAAAACGTTTATTTCATAAAGTGCTCTATATATTTTTGCATTATCTATTTCATTAACCCTTAAATGTAGGTAGTTGCCATTTGGCAACATACTCATATTTTGTCATGTAAATCAAATAAAAATACAACATTTAGCATACTGCATAGTGTAACCAATTGGATACGTTTACGTATCCAATTGGTTTTGAAAGCTTTAGTGTGGTGGCACCACTAACGTGTAACGGTCATTATTGTAAATTGATGTACAGGCTGTGGACATCATTTGTGTTTACGAATTTTTGATTTAGTGTTTGTTATTATTTTGATGTATTCAGAGTTTTAAAATTGTTTGAAGAAGTTTATAAGGTACGTATTATTAGATAAAATTGTTATTACACAATTGCTTTTCACATTAAGACACAATAACACGCCGAATAAATACCAATTCAGAAGTCAAACAACAAAAATCAGCGTTGTATTCACAAAATTTTTTCACAGTGAAAAAATTTTGTGAATACAACGCTGATTTTTGTTGTTTGACTTCTGAATTGCTTTTCACATTTTTAATGTAAAAGTTAGATTGTAAAAGTTAATAACATTTTTTTCAAAAATTGGAATAAACACTTAGTTTAGATTTTTTTAGCATTTCTTTTATTTTATTTGATACCAATTCTAATGTATATTTACTTTAAAAATAAAATAAAAATCCATGCATTTAAGGTTTCAGTTTTCTTGCATAGAGGATTTTATATTGAAATATTTCCCTACTTTAAAAATTCGCATTGATCGTTTGGAAAAAATGTACTCTCTGCCTCTGAAAGCAGAATTTACTTTTTAAGGAATTTTTATTGAATGCAATTATTTCCCCAGTTTCAAGTAGAAACGGAAGTCATTAATCTTGCTTTTAGAGCAATGATGGTTTTTCGTATTGTTGTCAGCGCATCTCGATTGACCACATACCATTTGCTATCATCATAATAGCTAGCAAAAATCCTAAGCGAATTCTCCATTTAAGTGGCAAGAAAGTCCACTAAATTTCAATTTATTTGCTTGCATTTTTCTTTTTCACTTTGTGGAAGGAAAAGGAATGATTAGAACAAGCAAAAGAATGTAGCTAGTCTAACTTTATTATCTCTTAAAATGGTGTGCTCTAGTTTTTGAGAAATTAGGGTCCACATATCTAAGTATGCAGAAGATGCATTTTCATTAAATATTAACTTTTATTCCTACTAGTTAGATTTTCGTCTGAAAACTTGGCTTATAAAGTACCATTAAAAGTATTGAAAGAAAGGCTTTAACTATACAGCCTAAATGTAAATTTTATAAAAGTGAAGGAAAATCTTCATTTATTTCAAATTCAGATATCAGTACAGTCATTAATCTAAATGAGATTATTGCTGATTAAAATTTTGTTTGTAGTGAATATCATTAATAATGAAGAAATTTAAGAAATCAAGACACTTGAAGAATCAAAGATTTCTTTTTAATGGTGGCACCAGCCGTTTTTAGGCTTTGCCTACAACTAAGGCCAGAAGTGGTGGTCATTTTATCATGGAGTCACTTAATAGGCGGCTATCGTTACATCCTACCAAGGAATAGACAATTTATATCCATGCCTTCTCCGGGATTCAAGTCCGGGACCTTCGGTATCACATTCGGCTTTCCTAACCAGTATACAACTGGGCGGCAGAGAGGTCAAAGATAAAGTCCTCGTATGATTTATACAAGCAATATCAGTGAATATTTTGATTGACAGAAGTATGTTGCGGGAAAACGGCTGACGAAATTTCAAATAAATGGGGAATCGAATTTACTCCATCGAATAGATGGCTAGACATGTTGAAAACGTACAGCGGCTGAGCTTAAAAAATGGATAACAAATACGTGGTAGCGTAATGTAAAGTAAAGCAAAGTGATGCTCCAAAAACTATTGAAAGAAGTTTCTAGTGCCAAAAAAAGCCATATCATTGCTTCACGTTTATCGAAAAATCACTTGCTTTTATTGGTAACGCATATATTATTTATCAAGTAGATGGACTTTTGATTCAACAAATATGCATTTTCATTACCTATAAAGAAAATGCATCCGTGATACAATAAACATGGATTTTCTTTCCTCACAAAAACATCTGCGTTTTTGAATCCATGGTATCTTAAAAGTGCAGTCTCCCTAATTACTAATTTGTTCAATATAGTTAATTTTATAAGTTACTAATTTAAATAAATGCACTACTGTTGTTGATCATAGGTAGAAACGGATTAGCAAAATATAGTTGTTAGATGTAATCTAGCGTTTTATTTCATCTACTTTATTTTTTTTAGGATTAAATCATATATTTTCCTTATCGGTAGTACATAAAGTAAAGAGTGAATTCTATATCTGATGCCATCTTAGAGTAGAAGATGTACGCTATATTTGAATAAAATTAATTTAACAGAACTCCAGAAAAATGAATTTAGTTTTGGTTCCAAACAAATTTTATATTCATATAACAACAGAAGATGCGATAAAAATTCATTTTTATGAATGAGAAAGAAATTTATTCTTCTTACTTTTCAGTTGCTTCAGGATATCGTTAAATAATTTTAAAAGCATGAAATATTTTAGTCTTTGATTTTAATAAATTGAAGAGAATCAATATAAAGCAAATTATGATAATCAGATGCAAGCTAAAATTTATCTTTTCACTAGTTAAATTTTGTATTTCTAATAGATTTTAATTCCATTTATCAGAAATAATTAATTTGAGGATAATATAAATTAAAACAAGAAATAAAATAGCTTCACACCAAAACAAAAATGCCAAACGTTTTTCAAGAACTCACTACCTAAGACTAAGTATAAGCAATTTCTGTTATAGGAAATACGTAATTCCAGCTTTAGTTGAAAACGGGAGTTATTGCAAAAATGAAAATCTTTGAAAAATTTCTAACAAAAGTCAACTTAATTGCCTAAATAATAAATAGAAATTGAACAATTGTAATATCTTTTATGAAATTTGATGCCAATTTTAATACCTTTGACACCTCTTATTGAAAGATACATGATTAAACATTTTATCTCTTTTTAAAGTTTAATTCTCTGCCTAATAATACTGTGTAATACACATTATAATAATAATAATAATAATGTGTAATCTAATAGAAGAATACCTTAATAAATTAGTAAATCAATTAATATATAATAAGAAACTGAAATTCTAAGTCTCGAATGATTAAAAATATTGTATTTTTAAACAAATAAATATTTCATTCCTTATAGGCTTAAAAAAATTCTCTCACTTTATGTATTTTTTTATGTGCAATTATCAAACGAACATGAACGAGTTTCTTATTACTTTTTGCTTTTGAAACAAGGATGATAAAAGAATTAGTCAAATTGTTTCCTTTAAACCTGTTTCGAACACCTGGATATATTTTGTCGCTTTCTTATTAAAAAAGTACTTTTTGAGGACACTAATTTCCTTTTTAATGGATTATATTAAGAAATAATTAAAATACTATTTCTCTGATACGGGGACAGAGTTCATGTCAGATCTTTCAAGGCATTAACAGAGTTTCCTTCATAAATGCTGAACTGTCTAAATGTATAGGTTTGTTTTCTGCTGGGGATTTAATATGGATAGTTTCGTTGAAACATGGTACCCGAAAATTTTTGCTGTTACAGCACTTCCTTTACTTTGTACAAGGAAGTAAAATTACATTTATTTGCAGCTTAAAAAAGACTTCAGTCCAAAAATTACATAATAAAAGGCAAAAGATACGGGGAATTAATTAATTATTAAAATAAAATTAATTATTATAAATTATTAATATTTATAAATTATTAAAATTCATAATAAAATTAATTATTAAAATAAAAGTAATTCTCTGCATAGAGAAAAACAAATACACGCGATACAAATATGCAGATGTAAATCAAAATCATATGCTACTCATTTGGGTATCTGTTCATTTTTTGATATAATTTGCATTTGCGCATATTTTATAAAATTACTTTTTAAAAGCACTCCGAATATTTTTAAATGGTATATCGGGTAAGACTGCAACCAGGATTCAAATCTCAATAGGATGCTTCTATCGATATCCCCGTATATGCCATAAATATGAGCCAATTTCTTTCAGAAACGTTTCCTCGAAGGCATTTTTCCACATAGGTAGATAGTCCTCGAGTGCATTATTTTAATCAAATAAACAACCAACCGGAATTTTCAGCCTTAATTCGATTTTCTTAATGCAAATCAAGTTTTTGACAGTTCATAATGTTTTGGTTTTTCTCTACAACTAAGCACTTAACTTCGAAACCACTTTAATAGTACGACTTAAGAGCTAAGCCTCTCTCTGTCTCACTCTCCATATACATATACACATACACAGACACATAAGAAAGCTCGTTTCAGTCTATTGAAAGAAACATTTACAAGAGACAGCAAAGACATTTGTCTCTGACGAATTATTGATTAGCAAAAGAAATACATTTCTTCTAAGTGCGCGAAACCACTATTTCATCGATTTAGGTGCTAATAACAGTTTAATTTAGGATAATGTACATTAAAAAACAGGAATGTAATGAGAAAATGTCTCCTTTTTACTTCCTTGTACGAAGTAAAGGAAGTATCGTAGTAGCGAAAAATTTCGCGTATCATATTTCAACGAAAATATCCATTTTAAACGTTCGAAATAATTTGAACGATATTTTTGTATTACACCTGTACGTACGGACAGAGTAAAGGACTCTTTTTATAAGAAAAAAAAAAAAAAAAAAAAAGATTGTAAAATGGATTTAAAATAGATTCTGTACGAATTCTCTTTAAAATAAGGAAGAGATTTTTTTTGACGTCTGTACGTCGTGTGTATCTCGCATAACTCAAGAATGAGTAGAAATTTTGTATATGGGACTACTATAACTTATAGTTGTGCGCTACCCTTTTCGTTGCTATCGGTTAAGGTATTTATGCCTTTAGGTAATCTGAATGCAATAGTTGTAGAATTATCAACAATTTAAAAGTTCTTTAATTGCGGCTAAGACTAATTTTTTTTACTATAGCAACCATATTTGTTTACATTTGAAACTCAGTAGAATAGTGAATTAAGTCAGTTTCTGCACCTTCAGTGTCCTTTTGCCGAGTGGAACCAAAAGTAAACTTTTAATTCTGTGCAGCGAAAAATCTGCCTCCTTGCCCGCTGACTGAATTGCTTGTTTTTACGTAGAAACTCTAATTTTAATTATAAAAATTGTTTTTAATTGTTTTAACTGTATTTGGTGTTTTATCTTTTTCTGCATTTTACAATTTTTAATGAAAATCTTTTAATTTTTATGTATTTTTACTTTGCCGCAAAGTGAGAACTGAGTTGATTGAATGAGAAATAGTTTGTAATAAAATTCGAGGAAATGAGTTTAAATGAAATATAGCAAAACATGTGTATAGTTCAATAGGCTATATAAGGAAGTCATGACGTATCCACATCAGATTTTTTTAATTTGCGTTCTGCTTTTTCCACTGCCAAACAATAATCTTGCGGCCAGTGTCTAGTGGCTAGTGACTTTATTTAGTATGAAAGTTAACAGTGCTTCCTTGATACTTTACTCTTTTTTAAAACAGTCCCTGAGAAAAGAAAAGACGAAAAGACGAAATTTTAGGTTCCGAGTAAAGGCGGAGTTGTCAGGAGTAAGAAACCAACCATTACTATAAAAATATATCCGAAATATGATATATATAAGTTAATCTTAAAATATATCTTAAGACTAAAAAGGCTTTAAATATGCAAAACAAAACTGTGAAATAAATAAAAACTATGAGTATACAACTTCACCTAAATAATTATTATTCTTTTACGACGTGTCTTAGCTGAAAGACAGAAACTAGAATTAGAAAGTAACTTACATATAAACAGATAATGTTTGCATGAAAATATACGCCTAAAAGCAATATAAAAGTTTAATAACTTGCTAATGCTCAATTGAAAGAGACTTCTAAGAATTTCGATTGCGCCTAGAGCTCAAATTTCCAAAAATAAATAAAAAGGCCTTTAATTAAAAAATTAAAAGAAGGTTGGAAATTTTATTATATTACTTATTAAAATTTCTAGATACATTTAATAACAGTAATATGTAATAATATAGTCTACAAAGGAATGTTAACATCCTGTTTAACAACGTTTTCCTTACAGATGGAGAAGTTTGTTGTCTTGGCCTGTTTTCTCACAGTTTGTTCTGCAGTTTTCTTTCCTTTAGTAAGTAGAATTATTTATAAAAAAAGGAGTCGCAAGTAGAATTTATTATAGTACAATATTTTCGCCATTTACTTTCAAAAGTTAGTATTTTATTGATTGAATTATTTTATATACATATATATATTACAATATATATAATTAATTAATGTAATTAATATAATATATATATATTATAATTATTTATTATAATTATAATATATATATATTATAATTATTTATTATAATTTATTGATTATATTATTGAAAGGTAATATTTATTTGTGGTATTTTATTGATCGTATCGGCCATTCGGTAAAAAATATTTTATTGAATTATAATATTATAAAACTCATAAACACGCATTAAATTTTAAAGTAAGTTATTATATGTCAGCGGCTACGCTTTAACCTTTTGATGGTCATCAACGAACTTAGCTAGCATTCCAGTAACATACCGCTACAACTGAAAATGAACACAGCTCGCATTACAAATTTACAACTGACAAACATCGCGCATATTTGGGGACGAAAGAATTACTTATTCTCGCGCAACCGCCGAAGGGTTAAATATTCTGACTGTTTATTAAAAGATTGCAAAGCAAGTAGACTCAAGCAGTAAACATGTTCTTCCCACTTGATCACAGTTCATACCGCAATAAAGCAAGTCCTTTATTTCGATAATCGAAAAAAATCCTCGAATTTGAATTTTTCGGCTTTCAAATACATATAACAATTATATTTACGATACGTAATATATTAAAAAATAAGATTTTCTTCATTTTATTATCATTTAGTGTAAATCACTGGCAGCAGTTAAATGAATCACGTGGCCACACACCAACGATTATACTTTGGTTTCTTATCATTTGCAGAATTATTGGAAAGTTTTAATACCCTCGTAGAACTAGAAGCGCGGATTTCGGACTATATCGAATTTCTGCATGATTTTTCTGTCTAAGATGAATTAATTCTAACTTTACGGTTACAATGACAGTTACACAAAACCTCATTTCTTTGAAGATGGTGTGGTGTGGTGTATTTAATTACGGCAAAGCACACGAGGGCTATCTGCCTAAGGGGAGGGATGCCTTCGTGGAGGACTTTCTAAGGGAAACTGGCTTGTATACACGTTACACATGGGGAAAACCACGAAAACACCCATACAGCCAGTCCGTTCGTGGGACTCGAACCTCGGACCTCGGACCGAACTACCAGTGTTCAGCGACTTTACCGCTCGGCCGCTGGTGGGCCATTTCTTTGAAGACTTGAAATAAATTGTGCAGTTTTTAATAAATGGAGGAAGGTATAAAAATGTTCTTTATTTTAAAGAAAAATGGAGGTAAAAAATTTTAATAAGATCATTAATTTTGACAGTGGATTTAAATAATAGCCTTTTAACAATTTAGAAAAAATATTAAATAAATGTAAAGGGAAAAAATTAAATAAAATGTGAAAACTTTCAGATTTTATATTACGTCCAGACGGGCCTTTTTTTCATTTACGACGCATACACATTTCGAGAGCACTTGGGCTAACGCCACTTTTGGCTAAAAATATTTAAAAACAGGATATCTTTAGAATTTCCGATAGACAGTCTCGCACGCTGGAGATAAAAATATTTTATTCCTTACAATGTTGCCATTACTTGTTTTGAAATGGTTGAGTAATTTAATCAAAAATTCGTTAAGGTCTTACAAATAGACAATAAAATAAATTCCAAATTCGGGCTTCCAGGCCCCTATGTTCGGGTGGAGGACTATGTTATTCAAAATTTGATGACTCTAGGAACGGTTATTTTTTCAAAATGAGAGAAACATGCATATATTCATGCACATTCTTCAGCATCGAATTTAAGTTATTTGACGCTAAATGCCATTTCGGAATAGCTCTTCTGGGCTAATGTCCTTTCAGGTTAATGATAAATTCAGAAATTATCATTAAGTGCTTATTCGACTATTTAGTCTAAATTAAAAGTATTATCAATGAAAAATCCTTTCATATACAATGAGAATTTCCACAATAGGTCAGACCCACCGGGGTCTGAGTAATTAAAACCGCTGATTACTTGATAGACGGACCTGACTTCGAATCCAGGTGAACGGGCTGACTGCAAGCTTCCCTTATATGCAATATGGATATGAGCCAATTTCGCTTACAAAGTAATTCACGAAATCATTCCTCCTTTTATGCAAATAGCCCTTGCATGCTTGGATATGTTAAAATAACTTAATTTAACCTGTCTACAATAGAACATACGGAGTGGCCGGTTATAGGACCAGAATTGCCTTAAATGTCAGATTTGAAAAGTGCAATATGTATGAAAAGCAATAAAACGTGATAAAACGAAGATGCTTGTAAATACTACATTTGTAGTTTTGTGATTTAGCATTATATTGTCATGAATTTATAAAAATCTACATATTTTTGTTATGAAATTAAAAATAACAGAATTTTTTAAAATATGTTTAGGGAGACTTGTGATATTTTCATAATAAACATTTCTTTTGGTCCAAACTAAGTAATGGTACAGGTAATTCAGAAAAAAATCCTATAATTTAAGGTTAAAAAAAATTTTTAAGAACTAACAGCACAGATTGGTAAATAATATATGAAGGAGTAAAGGAAAAACATCTGAGTTTTAGTTATAAATGTCGGATGTGAATGGATATATATAATGTCATGGCTGTATGAAATTTCCTGACAAACATGTTCCAATGTATTCGTAACTGTTTCTCAAGCAGAAGTAGTAATAATTTTTTTTCAATGCTTTTTTAAGATTGTGTGCTTATGCAGACAAACATGTGACCTCTAACATAAACCAAAAAATAGAAAGAGGCCGAAGGGTGTAGAATTTGGAGACCAGGAAGTCAAATTTAAACAAAAAAAAATTAAATCATCTGGTCCGACAGACTCTGTGCAAATAACAATACGTAAAAAGCTTTTAACTGATTAATGGCATTTTCACTTTTTAAACAAAAATTTAAAAGAATACTTGCGCTTTCTATCTTTTATGTACTGAGATCATTTTCTTTTTTTAGTCCAAAGGGGATATTTAATAAATAAATGTAACACACAAAATGTTAAAAAAATGCCCCTATGGACATAATTTAAAATTTGAAACATTTAAGATTTTTTTTTTTACATTTTTTTTTGTTAAATTTCAAAACTACGAAAATTTGAAAGTAGAGGACTTTAATGTAATGTATTCAAAATTCAGAACTTTTACTTATTTCGACGCTTATATCAGCAAGAATATCTGTTAGAAATATCTCACTATTCTCAACGCTTATTCCTTTGAGATTAGCGGCAAAGAAATTAGTATGAAGAATTGAAATTTCAGATGTATTGCATGTCATAGCTTCTTTTAATTTCAAACTATCATTCATTGTTTTCCTTATAATTCTTTAACCTCCCTTCTCTCGAAATGTTTTGCAAACATTTCTGAAAAACTGTTAGGCAGCCACTTTAACTGGATTAACTTGCTGATTAGATTTCTGATCCAGAAATAATTTCTTTGTTTACGGTCCTCCAAAAGTAACTTATTTGATTTTACTGTTACATATGTTTAAAAATCTAATTTACTACTTACTCCATTTTTTCCATTATTTTAAGAAATGAATCCTTTCTTAATACGTATCAGAGGAATGTCTTTTTTTTTTTTTTTTTTTTTTTTTTTTTAGTATCCGTAAATGTTTTGCTTTGGAGTAAATTTTGTAGCTTTCAGTGATGAGCCTTTTGGTCAATTTCCAAATGAAATAATTTTAACCGTAGTAATTTAATTTAAAATGAAATCGAAGAACAGAAATGATTTTTATCGAGTACTGACATTCTAATTACATTTTCCTTACTCGATCTATCGTAGTTAAGAAATTTAATAACAATTATTAATTTAACAAAACTTGAGTTACTTTTCTTTCACACTAGCAGCTTTCTGTGTCTTAAATAGCAACATTCATAATAATATATCAAAAAGAGCTGCCATATTTCCTAAGCAATATTTATGTTCTTTCTGTTCATCCTAAACAATAAACTTATTATATACGTCCAAAGGGGCGTTTTTTTACGTTTTGTAATAATAAAAAAGGTAACATCTTTATTTATTAAATATCCTGTTCTTCACGTTCTTTCACGTCATGAAATTCAATTCAACAGCAGTATCGCAAAATAATTATAAAACGAGCATATCTTTAGAATTTCCGATACATATTCTCGCGCCCTGGAGCTAAAAATGTATCTTTCCGTACAGTGTTGCCAGTGCTCGTTTTAAAACCGTTGAGTTTCTTAATCAAAAATTTGTTAAAATTTTATAAAATTTGAAATAGTTAATAAAACAAATTCGAAATTCAAAATTCGGTCTTCCAAGTGCCCATGTTCGGTTGGAGGACTACGTTATTCAAATCATATTTTATTATGTATCGTATTTATAACGTTTTTTCGCCCAAAAATATGTTTTCTGCTAATCATTATTTTTTTACTTTTCCTTCATCAATTTCGTTTTTGTGCACATTTTGCAAAAATATTTACTTTTTTTGGTGGCTGTATGATACAAGTTCCATGGGAAAAAACTCGCATTTATAACCACGTAATATTAATTTTATATATTACAAACACAGGCAGCAAATGATGATCGCATCCATTCTAAGCCTATATTCGTCTCTGATGATAAAGAAAATGACATCTCTTCCCATTAGGCATTCATTTAAATTTAATGAAATATATTTATCATAAAATTTAATACCAAACGCACGTATCAAAATTGCGCAAAATTTTTTATTTCCTTAGAATACACAGGTTGCTGAAAACTTGATAATATTTCTGACAATACCTTAGAAACAAAAATTGTGCTTTGAAATGATCTATCATGATTTATGAAAAATGAGATCTACACTGAAAGCATAAAGAATGTTCCTAAAGCATGTGTAAGTCGTAGATATTGTAAAGATTGAGTATCTACAAAGTGATCGGGCTGAATACATAAACATGTTTGAGAATGAAAGCGATGCAGCAAGTTAAATGTCAAAGATGCTTTCCCATCATCTGTGTGAAGAATAATAAAAAAAGGACAATGCTACAACAACTCCTCATGAATATGAGTAAGTTTCGAACAAAATCCCCTTTTCTCGTTTGCAAATGTTTATTCATTTTTCCCAAATGTTTATTCATTTTTCCCAAATAGATTCATCATAGGAAAGATTCATAAATTTTCACTAATAATACAGCATTTTTTCAAATTCAAGACATTTACGTATTCTGCGCAACAAAATCTCAGAATATCATAGTTTACAAACATAACCAAAAACAAAATTACGAATTCAAATTCCACTGAATAGAATTCGATATACTTGAGACTAAAATTAGACTGACCTCAAGACGTTTCATGTAATACGAAGACGATAAAGCTGCTTTATATTAACGATTGGAATAGTTAAAATAAAAATCAATGACCGCTTTAAATGGATCATTCATTATTTCATTAATCACATGGATTGCATAAAATGCAGACCTGCAGATTGAGATTTTGGTTTTCCAGGGTGACGTTGTTCGCAGATTCTATGCTGAAATAAGAATTTCAAGATCATCTTTGACAGAATGAAGTTTTCTTCTTTCAAATATACAACACACTAGATAATAATGACTACTGTTCAAAACTTACAGAAGTCATATTTTTCAATAATGGACAACGTAATATCTCAGTTTACCGAAATATTTTTGAACGTGTTACTGTGCCCCAAATCATGAGATTTTGCATAATGCAAAACAGTACCAAATATTAGACTGATTTATTATAAATTTTCTGCGAGCGCCATACGTCTTAATTTACATTGGTGTCCGAAACTATCTTTACATTCAAACGAACATTTATGCCTCAAGAACTGCTGAATAAAATTCAATGTGATACATGAGATGCAGATTGAAAAATCTAATATCAGTGCATATGTATACATGAGATGCAGTTTGAAAAATCTAATACCAACGTAAATAAATGAAAATAATCTAATATCATTTGCCTTAATTTACATTAGTATCCAAAACTATCTTTACATTCAAAAGAACATTTATACTCCAAAAACTGCTGAATAAAATTCAATCACTTTATTCAATGTGATACATGAGATGCAGTTTGAAAAATCTAATATCAGTGCATATGTCGGAAAACTATATTGAAGAATAAATGAAAGCTGGAGTGATAAATGACAACGGAAATTTTGGAGAAATTGAGGGGGGATATCTTGATACAAATATTGACTTTTGATATTACTAAGGAACTCGATCTCCACTCAGTTACACACTCGTACGTCTTCGCGATTTTCTGCGCAGAATAAGGTGATTAATTAGACTTTGGGGAAGTAAATTCCTCTTTTCCCTTCCCGAATATGATCTTCAGGGAACTGATCTTGCTAAAAGATTTTCAGTGTACAATATGCAATTTCAACAGTCCCCCGTAAGTTGCCTATGGGATTCGTATTCGTCTGAAAGCCTGCTTGCCTAATATAATTTCAGTTTCAAGAAACTCATCTGATGCGTACGCTCATTATCATCCACAAGAAGAAATTTAGATGCGCATGCAATGTGTAGAAAGACTCATCACAGATTGGTAAGACATCATTATAACTGCTTTCAGCAGGCGCAGATCCTTTGTCCAACAAGTGCCATTAGTAGCCCAATGACTCAATAGTGATAATTAGTTTTGCTAATATTAGGGAGCATATTTTGCATTCCTTGGTCAGCACATTTATAACTGTATCTTAAAATGAACTTAGATTCCTTTTCGAAGATAATATAGCTCAATGGCTGTCAAAACCTGACGTTTTCTTCATCAATTAAAGTAGACCGTCTTTGTTGCGAGGACAGTGGAACATTAAGCATTAATATTCTAGCATAAAGTCACTTCATATTACATTATTACTAGATTTCTTCGATAGTAATGTCGCAGAGGCGGTTTCAAGCTCCTAGCTCAGCTGTTTGACAATCAAGTTCATGTTGCAGCGGAAGTTTCACTAAGCAAAAGGGGGAGTTTGAAAAGCTGTTTCGTTTCTTCTTTGACACTTTTTCGGCGTTTCAGCAATAATTTCTGAATCTTTAAATTATTTCCAATAGTAAAGACTTTTGGCTGTGTTGAAACGTTCTGTTATCATGCGCTTCAATATCTGTCTGACCTATTTCTACACAGCCAACTGCCTTCCGCCTCAAAGATTAAAAAAAAATGTCATTACTATACTCGATCAAATTGAAATAAACTCTAAAATGCAGAATTTCTTGAAGAAGTTAGTTTTATGCAAAGAGTGCCCCTCGTCGGAGAATGAAAGTCATTATTTGCATTTTAAACACTGACTGATAAACTTGGTTTAAAGTATTATTAACGATTTTGAATTTTACACTGTCTATGAAACAAATATCAATATCACTGGTTACTTAATGAAATATTACTATTTTGGACGTAGGTTAAAAATCCTTTTGGATACAAATGTTTATAAAATGCAATACTTTTTATGTGTTTCCTCTCCATCAGTGAAAAAATAAATAACACAGCTGAACACTGGTAATTAATTTGGGCTCAATTCCCGGTAAATGGACTTTTGTATGGTATTTTTATGATTTTCCTCGCATGTAAAAAATACAAACTTGTTTATCTCGAAGCCTATCTCATTATATAGACAGTAGTCGCATACTTAATTATAACTGAGATAGTAATTTTATTTAGTAAAAAATGAAAACATTTACCGAAGAAATATGAAATTCTGCGAAAATTAAAAACTATTTGCGTATTATTTCATAGTTAGATCTCCAACAGAATATACTCAGATATTCCCGCAAAGAGCTTTAAGTGATTACAATCCTAAAGGAGTTTCAAGTTCTAAATTTGAAGTGTATATCATTATTAACTAACGATGCAACAGAAAAAAAGTGTATTTTCTTTCTCAATAATTCAAGGCTATTAGAGTTAGATAATCTTTACCCCACTGTCTTATTATTATAATCTTTACCTCATTAATTAAAATTTGTATAATTGTGTTACTTATATTAATGAGGTGGATCAGCCTGTCGATTCTCAGGTAGTAAGATTCATAATACTTGAAATCTCTCTTTCGTTGTTATGACTAAGTTTACAAGGTATTTTCTTCCTCCTTTCTGCATGAATTCATGGTGCAACCGTAGCACACTCGGCGCGTATTCGAGAGGTCCAGTTTCGAGTCTCGGCGAGAGCATTGCAAAATTTTTAAATCTTCTGCTTCAAAAAAAGCCCTAATGGCTCTACGGTGGCCCCCGAACTAAAAAAAAGGGTAGTGGATGATGATTCATCACCACTAGGATTTGACAATTGTGTCCCCTAATAACCAATCGATTTTTAAAAGGGGGAGTATATAAGGCATTTTCTCCCTCCTTTCTGCATGCCTTCGTGGTGTAACGGTAGCACACTCGACGCGTATTAGAGAGGTCCAGCTTCGAATTTCGGCAAGGGCACTACACATTTTTCACACATGTCCTGCTTCAAAAAAAGCCTAATGGCTTTACAAGTTGTTATCGCTTATAACCTACATTAACATATGTTAATACTTATGTTAGAACAATGCCATATATAAATATAATACATATCCTAAGTCGAGCTTTAGAAACATGAGAAACGCAAGTTTAATTTCGTCAATCGGTCTGCAGAACGGGAGATATAGAATTGCAAACCTTTTTTTTTAAGGAGGGGAGGGAGTTCCTTACAGAGTTGTTCTTTTAAAAACTTAAGAAAAACTGTTCCGAAAGTAACGATCATTATAAAAAACCTATCAGACTCTGAAACAGCAGAGCCTAAGTTAGCCACAAAAATTTCCTAGAATTTTGCTTACGTATTTAAATATTACAGTCTTCAACCGGTAGTTTAAGTAGATGCATGTAGAGCATTAAAAATTATCGCTCAAAAGAAGGTTCCATTCATCCTCTGACTTATTATTCGCAAAATAAAGGTTAGTTATTATTTTGTACCTGTTTATTATTAAGAAACGCGTTTTGAAACTACTTCCAAAAGAATTTATTTTTAGGAACTGCTGTGGCTGATTCTTGATTATGTTAGACTCTAAAGTTTCTTTCACAATGATTTACTTATTTAATTTCAAGGCACGCTACTCAGGAATGACATTATCTGTTACAATTTTCAATCATCTGTTACATTTTTTAAGCAATGACTGAAAAAGCTACAATATATAGAATTAAATTATAACATAGCAATATGATATTTCTTCAAATTACATGCAAGTAAGGAAAGTTATAACATTTGCCTTTTGTTTCGAGGTTTGTTTGAATTAATTATCGAAAGAGCTTAAGTTATAAGCTTTTCATTTTAAACCCTCTAAATAATGGAACCTAGAAATTAGTTAATTACATAGTTTCAGGTACTAAGAGAATTTCGACTGTACGAAAATACATGCCTGCGCAAATTTTAGTAACTTAATTTAAGAGTAACGCTAAATTTATTTTTATACGCAGTTTCATAAGACGATACCACAGTTTAGTTTACCAATATTTCTCATTTGGTTCTCATTACTTGGTAAGTTGCGTAAATAAGTTTCTTTTGTTAAATTATAGCAAATAATCACATGCATGCTTGCAATTATGCCTGTCATATTTTGTCATATTTGTAATATTTTTTCTCTTACAGATAAATCTTCCGAATTCCAGACAATCAATGATGAATGTGTGTATTTATTCGGTGAATCCAGCCATGTACCAGGTAAATAAATAGATTTTGATTTCTAAATCTGATATGACTAGCACATGTTATAAGGTATTTCTCCCTCCTTCATAGCATGCATTCGTAGCGTAGTGGTCAGCACACTCGGCGCGTATTCGAGAGGTCCGTGGTTCGAGTTCTAAGGAGGGTATTCCTCATTTTTCTCGTCTTTCAGCATCAAAAATTCTAATGTCTGTACAACGTATAGGAAAAAATAGAAATTTCAGAAAACCAAATAACGAAGTTAAAAATAATAGAAATCTACAAATTACAAATTTGAATTCAAAGCATATTTCTAAGGAAAAGGATTCTCATTTCGGATCATATTCGCTTTTAGTATAGGGGGCGAATAAATACTTTTTTCTAAAATTGAGAAAACAAAGCCCAAAACATCGTGATGTTAAAGGAAATGTTTTTCTCGGTGTTGAGAAGGAACACGATCCTGGTATTTATTTTGTATCTTTTCATATCTTTTGAAATCTGGATTAAAATTTAACCATAAATTGTATTTGAATTTTGTATCTTGATATCTTATATTTTCGATAGCGCTGTTTCGCATGCATAAAATTGTGTAGATTCGCTGCACATATTTTAACTGCGAAAACGTTTCGTTTGTGGTTTGTATTTTTCTTGAATATTTCCCTTTTAAATTAAAAATTTTTATCATACCAATTTTCATACTTATTCGAATATAAGAATGTGAATTTGTGCTTACTTTTACATTTTTATATCTTAATTGATCTACAAGCTTATTCCATATTCAAACAACAATGTAGTCGTCAAGAAATCTCTAGTACCTGCCACTTCTCGAAATTACTGGAAGGTATATACGGTGAAAGTTATATCTTTAAGGACCGGATACGGTTACAGTTACATATACGAGTCAATTGCAGTTGAGCGGACCAAAATGTCTCCAAATGGTCGCCAAGTTTGGCAGCTGGCGATATTTCGCCAATTTCACGAGATAGCCATTTACCTCATTGTTAAATAGACTCGGCCCTGTAATCTTATTTTTCTGGCTGAGCTGCGTTTCTTTTAAACATTTCATGTTACATTCATACATGAAAAATATGCTATAATTTCACATATAATTCCATTAGTTATTTACATATATACACAATGGACGTTTTAAAGTAAATAGCTCGTATACAATTTACACATGGGGAAAACTACGAAAAGGCTCATGCAGCCAGTGCGTTCTCCAGGATTTGAACCTCATTTAAACGAAGGACTAACTAAAAAACGGCATTTTTGCCGATTTTTAGTTAAAAGAAAAACGCTTTTAGTTGTTTCGGAAAGGCTAGGCACGAAGCATCTGCCTACCCTTTCCTAAACTTGCCGAACGAAATTCTAATAACGCCGGACAGCAGGAAAGGGTGCCGGATTAATTGTGTGATTAAGCACTGGACGTTGGAGTATCCGAATTTCTCCGCAAAAAATTGTATTATTGCACTGTAAAAATTTGTATTATCTGTGCATTGCATACAGATCTGTGGACACAGATATTAAATACGAGCTAGTACATCCGTATATCTAGCATCTGAGCCTATTACGGTATTGAAGGGTCCGGGTTCGGACTCCGGGTAAGATATGGATGTTTGTAAATGTATAGAGTCGGTACGGCATGGCGGCACTCTAAATATGCGGAGAGCCGAAAGTCCTCTCGTGTGGATTGGTGGATGAGGAGAGGGGTGGGAGACACCCAGATTCCCCCTCCCCCGGGATGCTCTTCCTCAAAATTGGGGGTGGAAAATAGAAATCCAACCTCTCTTTGGGGTAGGCTCTGGTAACTATTGTTCATGTAATATGGACAAGACAACAACAGCAACAGTACATGTAGCATCTTAATAAACTCCCGATGCGTTTCTTGCGGGACGCCGCGGGTGTTGGGTGTAACTAAGCAGTTGCGGAATCCGGATAATACCCGATTACTCTATGTAAGCCGCCCAGGTATCGGGGCCTGCTATCACCTGTCACTTGTAAAAAAAAAATTCCTTTTGAAAACGAATAAATAAAATCACTTTGCCGTAATGTAAGTACATGAACCGTTTTCTTTACAAAGAATCATTTGACTTTGAAACGACGCTGCCCAGAAGGATTTATTATAAGCATTTTCATTATTTTTAGGATAGAAATGTCAAACAAACCAAATTTAAAACAAGAAATGGGCCCACCAGCGGTCGAGCGGTAAAGTCGCTGAACACTGGTAGTTCGGCCCGAGGCTCGAATCCCGCAAACGGCTTGGCTGCATGGACGCTTCCGTGGCTCGTGGCTTTCCCCAATGTGCAACGTGCATACAAGTCAGTTTTCCTTAGAAAGTCCTCCACGAAGGCATCCCTCCCCTTAGGCAGATAGCATTTGAGACTGCCGTAATTGAATAAACAAAACTATAAAAAACTTTAGTGCGTTACAAGTTAAGGCTAAAATTTACATACATAAGAAGGATTACATTCAGTTGACTTAAATGTTTCTTTGATAATTTTGATATAAATCCGCTTTTGCCAGCAGTCGTCCAATTTTGCATTTTTAACCACCTATGAACAAGAACATTAATATAGCTAAAATTGTTCTGTACCTTTTAATTTATCTTGTTATTTTTTTATTGCATTTGTTTTTATTCTAGCTTTCCTTTCCTGTATAGGTTTGACGGCATTGTTTCAATAAATTTTCATAAAAACGCTAATCGCACAACCGACATTTATTTACATCTATATGAAGCAAAACAAAACAAAATTTAAATGGCATACTACAAAAAATTTTTAACTTTATCTATAAACATATATTTTGGTATTGAAATTCAAATAGGAAATTACAACTTTTATCAACGAGAGAGTTTCTTTTCAACATAACGTCATTCACGTTTCGCAATTTTTGTTTTCCTCTAACTCCATATGCAGCTCAACTCACGCAGAAGAATCTGCATGGATTTGATTGTCGATCGAGAAAACATTTCTGCTGAAACGTCAAGCTTAATTTGTTTTGTCTTCAAAAATATAGGTTTGATCGATTTATGCTCTAGTTCAATTATGGCCTGACAAGTACAGAAAAATTCTACGAAGCTTCTAGCAAATCAAAAGTTGTCGTTTTGCAATCGGTATTTTTGCATAGAATTTCATTTAATCTATGTTTTTCGCAGAGCGCTGCAGACGTGACCTTTAAAGTTCTCTTTTTTTGTGAAGCGAAAATTTTTTTATTTCTTTCTCCAAGATTCGTTTTTCTTATCATTGTGTTTTCTTTCAAATATATACTTGATTTCTTTTTCATCTGAAAGATTTAGCGTAAAGTATCGAGCAAGACATTTATGCATTTAATAGTTTCTGCAAGTTGGATGTAATGTTCTAGGTTAAAGAAAGAACAAAAATTCCATAAATGGAGTCAAAAAACTGTGTGAAGAAAAGTAGAAAACGCGAGTAGTAGAAGAAATCCAGCAATAATACATGCAAAATGTATTTGAATAAAGTAATGACATACATGAATAAAATTTTATTTTCGGCGAATAATTTGAATACATATACCATATTATTCCGGTGTAAAACGGGCAACTACAATTTCAAACTACATTAATTCCTTTTTAGGCACCTTCGTAGTATAACGAATATCAGGTACACTCGCAGCAGTTTTCTTTATCAAAGAACCTGAAAGAGATATCTGTGATGCTTTTATCTTTTGAAATCATTCACTGGAAGATTTTCCGGACGTGTCCAAACACTAGTACACTGAATTGACAAGCGACAATACGTGTATGAGGGGAAATGCAAGATGGAGTAAATAATTCTCCGATTGTATTCAATGTAGATGTGCACAAGAATGTTGTTATAGAGTTTTAAGGAAAAGGGAGACAGAATTTGGGGTAAGAATGTTTTCCCGATGTGAATGAATTTTAGGATTTACAGTCAGATATTTTCTCTATCTGTAGTCATTTGAAGCCGTGATTTTAAAGTGAACATTGAAGGGTTTAGTAAATCGAATTTGCTTTAGTTAACCCTTTCCTCACGCTACATTTTAAAGTTGGAATTTTAATAAAAAAGAGGTAGGCACTTTAATTAGGCCTAGAGAAGTACGTAAGTAAAATTTTGTAAAAATAGCACTTATAGTTTTAATTTTGTGGGTGTGCCCGAAGCAGGCACACCGATTGAATACAGCTTCGAAAAGAGTGCTGAAACGAACATTGCTGGGAAGAGCGTAAAAGAGTAAGAGATTTTGCCTACGATTAAAAAACATTAGATTCTGAATACCATAGCAGATTTAGCATTACCCAGGGTGTGCCACGGGGAGATCTGTTACTCTACACCCCCCTAAAAAGCTCATTTTTGGTTATATGATGATTGCATGTATTGAACGGAAAAAAAAGTAACTTGGGTATATGATATTTACATTATTTACATTTCTTATTTACACTTTAGTCTATTTTTTTCATCGTGGTACTTTTTGAAGAAAGTGAAAAACACAACCCGATATTGCATGTTTTGCACGTGTGCCGAGATCCGTACCAGTTTCACAGTCTGAAAACAATTCGTGTAGGACTTTAGAAATCAGTGCTTTAGAAATGGTCAGCCCTCTCCGATCCGTTTGGAAAATAATTTAAAATCTGAAAAAAATAAACTAATATTATATCTACAATTTGAAATTATAAACAATAAAATAAAAATATAAATGTCTACAACTCAAAACTATTAAACGTAGCGCTAAGAAAATTTCTTTGAACCAAAGCGAAAGAGAGAAACACCAAACAATGAAAAACCAAACAGCTAACAGATAAAATTCCTGACCTTCAGCAAATCACCCCAACAATTTCTTACTTAATAACCAAACCTCCGCTCCCCCCACCCAAAAAAAAAAAAAAAAAAAAAAAAAAAAAAAGAAAGAGAAAAACAGGAAATGAAACACAGATGTGGACCCACCTTTCTATGTTAATGATCTGACCGATGAACTGCAGAGAAACAAAGATACAGCTGCCTCTCAGTGACCTAGACATTTTAGGCAAGATTTCAAGGTAAAACTTTAATATAGAATAAGGAGATTAGCATACAGCCAAAAAAATAACATAGAAATTTCCTTTCAAATAATTTCTTTTATACCCCTAAAGAAATCTGGAAGTTTTCTTTGAAAAATGAGGATCTTAAAAAACTAAACATTGCTAAAATATATGGACTGGTTTGTATCGAGCTGCCGTGTATTATAAATAAAGAAGCTTCAGAGTAACCTATAGTAACTTTCAAATCCTTTTTTATTCGATTTTTCTGTGCGTACAGAAGGAATTTTTAGGTGCGCCCACGCCGCAAAGGGCTCCTATTGAAATTGTAACTATATTTTATCCAAAATTATTATCCAAAATTGTAACTATATTTTCCCCTTACATTTTAGTGACACTTTCTTTCTTCTAACTCACGTTATATATTATGGTAGTTAGTATAGTTAGTACAGTTAGTATGGCTCCTGCCAAACAAAACACCACAGTGCTGGCATCAAATGCAAAGTCATTCAGTTTCCGAAAGAAAATGCAAATCGTGCTGCAACAAGGATGTTTGGTGTTGGTCAAAGTTGGAACGGATGGTGATTATTTATTTATTAACCAGAGTAACATTTAATAATAACACGGGTGTTTTACTGACTGTCTGTTGACTGTGCATTAATGCGACGGTTTCTCTTCAAAAATCCTTCCCGAAGACACTTTTCTTTCTTAAGCGGTTAGTTCTTGTGCATACATTCATTAAACCGCGACTGATTAAACCATACATCGATTAAAACGTGTTTGCCGTCAGACTGCGTCGTTGTTTTAAGCTAACTACGCTCGGCACGTGTCTACTGATATTCGCTGGTTAATTTGGTCGTAGTAGGCCTTTTAAATAATTTTGTACAGCTTCAGCTAATTTCAGTTTAGTTTAGCATTAGATTAGTTTCTTAATTTTATTTAATCCCAAATGGAGGCTTTTCTGTAAGCCCGAGAAAGGGGCCAACTGTATTTTTAGTTTGAGATAAGGGAGAGTTTAGCCCTTCTCTGGACTTTTTCGTTTACACCCTTGGACTCGGTCGCTACATAGTTCAGCTAGGTTTCTACGAAGTCGAGCATACTTTAAGTAGTTAGGAACATTATATATTTGTTATAAATTTTTGAAGAATGGCCAAAAACTTATTATATATGTCCTTGAATATCTTTACCTATGTTTTACCTCATGAATGTAGACGTGTAGGTTGCTAAACAAATCCGTTATGTCTTCGCATCTACGTTACACATAAAGGAAAGCTTTTATCTTGAATATTACAGTCTTAAATTGAAATATTTTATTTTTACCCCGATGTGTCTAAAAAATATATAAATATTTGGGAAAATATTGATGTTAAGAAACAATTTAAGTTTTACAGTTATATAAAAATAAAAATGCGAAAATTAAAAAATGCACAAAATTATAAAAATATAAATATTTAAATAAGTTTAAAAAGAAATTTAATTTAATTAAATTTAATTTAAATGCAAATTCAATTAAATAATTCTTTGCGCCATTGCTGCAAGGAATGAAATTTAAATTTTTAAATGATATTGTAGATTAGTTCGAGAATTAAATCTTTTATAAGTTTACACATTTTTAAAATTTTTTTTTTGCTTTAAATTTGCTTTTTTACTTTTATACGTGTTTGTTAAAATGTAAATTTAAATTTGTTTAAATTTAAAATATATAAATAAGTATATTTTTTCCTTTTCGCATTTTTATTTTTCGAGTTAGTTCGACTGATGAATTCCTATTTTAATTTTGATTTCTTATCCACGGTTTCAATTATTAATATTGTTGAGGAATTGCTTTGCTTTGATTCCAATTTGATTTTAACTTTAGGTTAAGTTTAATTTACTTCAATCCGGCAGCTATAGCGCAGGACTGGTTAAATTTTGTTTTGTTTTTAATATTTGGCATATATATATATTTATATACGTTTGTTGCAGCCGATTGTAACCAAAAAGGGAGGTGCACAGTTACATGTTATAACAGTCCCATATGCAAATTTTCAACGTTCTGAGACTACTCGTTTTTGACTTATGCAACATACATAGATACGTAGGTATCTATAGACGTCACAGAAAAATCTAATCTCTTTTGAACCCATTTTAAATCAATTTTATAAACCGTTTGGGGAAAAAAGAGTCCTTTATTCTGTTCTTACGTACAGATGTCACGCAAAAACATCGTTAAATTGGATTCGATTGCGGTAAAAATGAATATTTTGGTTGAAATAGGTTACCTGGAATTATTCGTGATTACAATACTTCCTTTACTTCGTACAAGGAAGTAAAAGGTAATACAAAATTTACACTACGTTGTATAATGCGAAAAAACAAGTTTTTCCTTTTGCTATCAAAAATTCAATTAACGATAAATATATGAGAAATATGTCTACTTGTTTAATTTTTTTCAGTTTAGGTAAATGAGACAGTGCTTTTGAAACGTCTAAATGTCTTCAGATTGCGAAACAATAAAAAGCAACACTACCGAGATAATTTTATTGCCTCAAATTGCTGGCTATTTCGAACGTTTCCATTCATTACCAAAGCTATTGCATAAGAGATTACATCAACAAAGCTGTAATAAAATCATGTGTTTCCCAACTTTCGGCTTTCAACATCACTAAGTAGTCATTAATTATTGTCCAGATCATTGTAGGAGTGATTAGTTGCAACACAGCTACTGCAGACGCAAATACCAATATGTAACTGTAACTTGAGGCTGAATTTTATCTAATATTAAAAGTCCTGGCAGGTGACCCTTATTTGAAATAAAGAAGAAGTAAAGTTTCAAGTTTTAATACAAAATCCATTATTCCTCATCACAGTATACATTTTATTTATTACAGTATAATATTTATTTATTATTTTTACAGTATAATATTTATTTCATACAAGCTTTACTTTTAATTCAGTCATTGCACCAAATTGTAACTATATTTTCCCCTTACATTTTAGTGACACTTTTTTTCTTCTAACTCACGTTATATATTATGGTAAAATATTATTTCTGAAAATATAAGTTTATAAAGGTTATTAGATATTTCTCCCGTCTTCTCGGCATGCCTTCGTGGTGTGGTGACTTGCACGCTGGGCGTGTTTTCCAGAGGTCCGCAGTTTGATTCCTGGCGAAGGCATTGCTCATTTTTCATTACTCCTGTTTTAAAAATAACGTAATGTCTCTACAATGGCGCCCGAACTAAAAGAGTTGTGGATGATGATTCTTCAGACCCAGGATTTGGCGATTTAATAGCTCTTTAAAAGGGGGAGTATATAAGATATTTCTGCCACCTTCTTGGCATGCCTTCGTGGTGTGGTGGTCTGCACGTGTGTTCCAGAGGTCCGCGGTTCAATTCCTGGCGAAACCGTTACTCATTTTTCATCTCTCTTGGTTAAAAATACCTACAGGGTAAAGGGGAATTACCTCTTGTATTTAACTGTAATTTATTAATTATTTAACTGATTTAAGTTATTTCTTAAAAACAATCATTATTGAAGAGTCACTAACGATTAGTTTGAAGAATCTTCTCTTCTTGAGAAGCAAACACTAAGACGAGACTCTAGCAGAATCCAAACGTTATCCTTATCGTTATGTGTAGTAAGAAAACAAAGACATGTAGGAAGGGTAATAGAACTTTTTATTTACAATTTAAATAATTTTACAGAAGGCACTTTTTGTGCTTACAAAGCAAACCAGCACTTACGGCGTAATTCAAAAGTAATGTATTCAAATACAAATTAGGTTAAATCTTAAGTTAACCAAAAGCTACACAGAGATGTATAACGCGAAAGTTGGCTTAATCCTTTACCTGCTGACAAGCACTATTAGCAAGAATAAAACAAGGCCTCAGATAGACTGCTATCTTGAAATTTCAACTAGCAAGCATGCCTTCAGCAGGCGTAAGAAACACGCTCTAACTAAACAGTCCAAAACCTTCCATTAAATACTTGCTCTTTCTACTTCTTTTGAATACGTGCGAACTAAAATTAGCATTCTGGCAAGAAAGCGAAAAGGGAGAATGATAGTAAAGTTACTGAACATAGAATAACTGGTTCGATAAAAATAAATAAGTCCTTTGCAAGTTAATGGAATGGATTGAGATGTGATAGATAATAAATTTCAAAACACGTGTTTATTATAATTTTGAAACATTTTTCTTCTTTACAAAAACGAACTGAGATATCTTACACGCTAGGAGATAGATACTTTTACATTTCATTTCCGTCCGGAAGCTGACCTCAAACTATAATTTAATTTCTGGTACTTTAAATGGACTATAAGAAAATTACTAAGAAATCGCTTAGATAAAGTACACTTCACAAAGTCCGTAAACACTTTCATTAGGCAACTAGATTCTCATACAGCTAATCAAGAAAGAATGAAAATTTTTCAGTCATTTCTCGACCGGAGAAAAGCAGTGAGAGAATGAGAAACTCATGCGCAATAAAGCAAGAACTAAAAATACGAATAACAATTTAAGAATGAATTTAGAACTAATAGTATTAATATCATAGTAATATCAATAATTAGCCTCATTATTATTTAAAATATGTGAAGTACGAATCATTAAATTAATAAATTTGAAAATCTTTAAAAAGATTACTTGAAGGATTTTATAAAACCCTGGAAAGCATAATTGCAATTAAACAACTGCCAGCATTTTTAATAAAATTTTTATTCCGGCTAAAGTTTTGGAACATTGAAACTAAAAACAACAAAGTATTCAGCTCGAGAAGAAAATTAGTTTACCGTAATTAGTTTGGAAAAATTACAACTCTAGAGATAAAGATATCAGGATTTAACGTAGTAGCTTAATGCAATCTAATTAAACACAGTTTCAGCATAATTTTCCAACTATTTATAAAAGGTTTTCTTAACCTAAGAAATATATTATAATTACTTAGATAAAAATACTTACAAATTTCAAGGATAAGATAAATTCCAGTGTTATGTTGAATAAGAATTTTCGTTATTCCCACTGAAATAATCAGTGATGTTTCATTCCATTGGAATAAAGATCTAGAGTTTTCTTTCATTCTATTTTTCATGCATAACTTTTATAATCAGACAAGGAAGAAACTGATTATACGTTGTTTTTTTATTAACATAGTATTATATCTACTTACAATTAAAAAAGAGACTCTAATTACGTCCATTAATTATATTAATGCAAAGAAAAGATAGAATGCGGGTCATATAAGTGCAAAACTTTAAATTTTCTTTTTCATTAAACTAGGGGAATAGTTCACACCTTAAAATTATTACAGACATTAAATAAATTTACTCTTTAGAATTCTGAAGCATTAAGGCCATTAAAAATACATTAGAAAATCTCAATAAATTTATTTCCAATATTATAAAATATTAAACACTCTATAATATCTAAAGCCAGGTTATTAAATTTTATTTAAATATTTGGTAAGGTTAAAATCTGGCACTAATAGAACAGTTCCATCCTTATTACCTACGTATACTGTAATTATGTATATTGCAGACATGTAATTACTATTTCAATTTTTGGCAATTACTAAGGAACAATGAGAATGTGTCATAACTAATGGCGGATTTTGTTGCAGAAGTTAAAACATACTAAATCAACAACAGGATGGCATTTTAATTAAGCTGTAAAAGTTTACATCTTCGACTAGGGAAAACATTAGAATGTAACAAAAAGAAGTTTCATAGAACATAAAGGAGTAATAAAAAAATGCAATATTCTACGGGTATAGCTACAGATTTCCCTAGTATATCAAATAGTTTGTATGGTCTTCTTGAATTTCAATGCACACTCTGCATCGGTATGGCATACTTTCCTTGTAATGGTGTAGAAGCGTCGTCTCGATATTTTTATATCCTTCTTGCAAAGCATTTTGAAGGTCCTGCATAGTTTTGGCTAAAGATCTTTTCTGAGTTATCCCAGGGATATTTGAAGGAAGCGAGTCTGAAGAACATTCAGGCCTTATTGTGGGGATAAATTCTCATGCTCTAGAATTTCGCTGTTCTCCTCTGCCCATGTAAGTGAGCATTGTCTTTCATATATAATACGTTGGAATCAACTGTTTTGCGTAAAGATGAAATGGAATCTAACCCAGGATTATGTTTGCACAGTAACTTCCTTCAAAGACAATTTTTGATGAAAACGTAGGCACCAGCACTTTGAAATTATGCCTCCTATTACACACTGATTGTAACAATCAGGTTCTTGAACGCAACATCGGGGATAACGGATTTTTCTTTCTTACTATGTGATGTTCAGGATATCAGTTTTAACAGTGAACCGTTCATCAGGACTTGTATTCCTCTTGACTTGCTTTGGAAACACGAACTGTCCTGACTCGGAACAGGAAGCTTACTCAAGCTATGTTCAATAAATTGTGAAGTAGACAATACACACAAGAAGGGTATACGAAACCCTTTATTTTTCTATCTTTACAGGTATTTCCGGAACTTCGGAATACAGAGACCAACCACTTGTGGCCTGAAAGTAAGAATATAAAACTACTAACTAAAACTCTAACTAAAACTAACTTTGAATTAATATAAAAGTGCCTAGCATTAAGATTGGCCGTTATTTAACAAAGTCCGTATGTAGTACGCCGAGCTGCTAAAACTACGATATGTTTTGCAATTATCAAGAGGACTAAACCTCTGGCCTTGAAGGCAAACAGCAACCGAGTGAAAACTCGTAAAACGACAATGGCAAGCGGCCTACTTCCAATAGCTCCTTCCTCTATCTTGCTTGGCAAAAAACCACAACTTAAGTACTTGGCATTAGCAAGACAAATTTGCATAAATAAGTTAAAGCGTTTAATTCTGGCCGGAAGTAGAAGATAAGAAGTGATAGTAAAGATTTAAAATAAAATAAACGTTAGTAAAACTTAGGATACTTACACGTTAAAAACCATTGAACAAGCGCAATTGCCATAACTCGATGGATAACCAATGATAGCTAACATATCTAACTGATTTCAATGTTTACAGTCTGCCAGATTTCAAAATTATAATCTTTTAAAATTCAGGGTGCTGGTAGCATTCGAAAGGTCTGTAGCGATTTTCCAGATATTTTAGCTAAAACGGAAACATAGTAATTACTTCTGGCTGTTGTGCTTCTACTATCACTAGGAATGTGTGTAACAGTGTTTCTAGATTCAGCAGTCGTTTTAACTCGCAAGATGACACCTTTAGAAACACCTATTGCTGTCGCAACTTCATCAAAATTTTGGTTCGTCTCAAGACGTTGGCTTGTTCATGACCATATTGACTGAAGCATTTTACACCTATATTCGTCGTAAATGTCTCTTTTCGTTAGAAAAATATGCAATTCAAGCTTAAAAGATGTAAACCAAAACATTTTTTCTTGGTTAGCTGTAGCTTTTTTCGAATAAATACGATGGCTGTCTGAAAAGTTTCCAGCCTCAATATGTAGATCTCAACTCAAATCAACCGATGTGGGGGGTGACTTGTTTGGGAATCAATTGATAACTAACAGTCAAAATTTCAGCTATTCTGAACTCAAATCTTTGGTTTGACAATTACTGTGACAATTGATGTGACCATTTTTGCAAAAATGGAAAAATTCGAGTATCGTACTGTCATTAGATACCTGTTTTTGAAAAGTTATACGCATACTCAGATTAAAGAAGAGTTGGAAACAGTGTAGGGGGACTCTGAACCATCATTTACTACTGTGAAATATTGGGAATCTAAATTTAAACGGGGGCTTACCAGCTTAGATGACGATGAAAGTTCAGGATAGACAGAAACTGTAACCACTGAAGAAAACACCGCTAAAGTCCAACAAATAGTGCTGATGATAATCAAATTAACGTTGGAGAAGTAGCAGAGGCTATTAGCATGTCCAAAGGATGTATTTGCTACATATTGAACAAAGATTTCGCTATGCGCCTAGCTGGCTGCAGGTTGGCTGCAGACCACGTTTATCTGGCTGCAGGCCACGTTTGCTCACTTTGGACTGAAAACGTGTCTGAATGAATATTTGCACCTTTCAGTTAGCGGAGTGTTTTCGACTATTAAACACTGTAGATGAAACTTGGATTCATCATTCCAGCTCAGAAAAAAAAAAAAAAAAAAAAAAAAAAAAAAAAAAAAAAAAAACACAGTCAAAACAGCGGACTGCAAAGGAAAAATCGGCTCCAAAAATGGCAAAAATTGTTCCCTCTGCTGAGAAAGTGATGGCAACATTTTTCTGGTACAGTCATGGAATTGCTTCAATAGATTATCTTGAAAACTGAACACCATTACCGGAGCATACTATGCAACGGTACTTGATTAACTTAAGGTATAAAGTACGAAACAACTGCTACATTTGCAAAAGAAAAGAATTTTGTTTCACCAATACAGTGCTCCATCTCACGCCTCAGCGGTTGCAATAGCGAAAATCCATGAATTACGATTTGAACTGCTGGGCACCCGCCCTATTCGCCAAGCCCGGCAACAAGTGACTTTTGTTTCATGTTACCTAAGCTAAAAAGAAGCACTTGGAAGGCAAAGATTTTCCTCAAATCAGAAGACATTTTGGAGAAAGATTCCACATATTGTTTGGGCAGATTAAATGGATGGGAGCATCGCTGGAAGAAATATATAGACTCACAAGGAGACTATATCAAAAAATGAAGGTAATTTTAGAGAAAAAATACCTTTTTTTTACTTGTTATGTCCGAAACTTTTCAAACAGCCTACGCAATAGGCATAAAGAAAAGGTTTCTTTATGCGAATGATAAAATTTTGCGTTTTCTTCGCTGTTTTATATGTGCCTACTAAACTCAGTTGCTTCTTAGCAATTTTCAAGCAATACATAGTAATAAATATAAAGAAACTGAAAACGAAGTGCATAAATGTTTTAAGCAATGATGAATTTCATAAACTTTAAAGCCAAAAGAAGCAATTTTTTTAAAGCGAATGCAAAATTCCCACGAAAACTAAAAAATAAATATAAAAAGCAAGAAAAAAATGATGAGAACTAATTTCAAAACTTCTGAATAGAAGAGGTTGAAAGATTCTCAAGTAACCGTCAATCTGCAGTGTTTATTAATATTTATAAAAATGGATCTGTTTTGGAAATCTTTCTCCTTCCTAAACCAAATAAAAGGGTTTCCTTCTAAAAAAATCAAAATGCATTAATAAAAACATTAAAAGACTATGTTCAATGCAAATACTTGTCAAAAATATTTCAAAAAGTTTATGAGAGAAAATTTAAATTCTTTTACGGAAAGA
Organism: Stegodyphus dumicola; assembly: GCF_044657685.1. Lineage (NCBI taxonomy): Eukaryota > Metazoa > Arthropoda > Arachnida > Araneae > Eresidae > Stegodyphus > Stegodyphus dumicola. Next base: position 210,918,866 of record NC_140773.1, on the reverse strand, counting down.
AATTTCCATTAGTAATAGTAATAGTATCAGCCTATCAGCGAGTGGTAAAAAGGTTGGGAAAATTCATAAAGGGGAATATTTTAGAGTGATGTAGACTCAAAGTAACACTTTTGTTCTTTTTACACACATTGAATGGCAAAATATTTTACTATAAAAATCCTTTCGATGATAGTGGGTTTGGTAGAAATTTCTTAGGTGCCATAAAAGTTTGTGATCAATTGATTTAGCTAATTGGAAACTCTTAGAATTTGTAAGGATTTATTTATTTTTCTAGCCAGTTATTTTATTAATTAGCTTTGCTGTCTTTCTTCTGTTCGTTCTTCCGGTTTCTTGCCAGAATGGAAATTTTAGTTCTCGCTTGTTCAAATGAGGTAGAAAAAGATAGTATTTAAAGGAAGGTTAGAGTATTGAATCAAAGTGTCTTCTGCCTATTGAAGGCCACGTTAATAGTGGAATCTCTTACACAGCAGTCTGTCTGCAGCATTCTATTATTCTTGTCATTAGGCCTGTCACGCCGGTATTGTTCGACCTTTTCAAACTCAACCTTAGCTGGCATTCTGCCAAAACACACAAACTTGTCCAAAAGGGGCGTTATTACTCCCTGCGGCGCGAAAAAAAATCCCATAAAGCCTTCTCTTCTTTGGAAAAAGAGAATTTATATGTTCAAGGGAAAGAAAGTCACCATCTTTTCAATCTATTTTGAGTATAATTCGGTCCGAATGGCGCATGCGTATTTGCGCTCATTGTCGCGGATGATGCGGTTGAACTATATTAGGTTTGAGCCCACTTGCGCGTTATTCATTCTGTATAGCCTCTGGCTATCTTATGACTCACATAACTTAGCTTTAGTTTCAATTCATTACTTTTTGAGTTACGCCATAAATGGCGGCTGGTTTTGTAAGCACAAGAAATACCTTCTGTTAAGCTACTGAGTTTAAGAAAAGGGTCTTTTGCATACTCAGTACGTTTCTATTTCTGATTACTGGACATAGCGGTAAGTCGCTTACGTTCAGACTGAGTCTCTAGTTTAGTTTATGCTTGCAAAGAAAGTGGGAGATTGCAAAGTAAACTTGAAGAAGGATAAGAGGTTGAAATCTGTATGCTATACATGAGCCTTTTTATGAATATTTGCCCGTATTTTCGAATTCCCATCACCGCACGATTATCAGATAAGGTTCCTAAACACTAGTAGCCTCCCACAGAATATGTTATCGCAAATGAATGGGCTGAGCGTATAGATTTTTAAGTTTTTCCTAAAAAGTAACGTTTATAAGAAGAGGTTATCTTTGAAAATCCGCCCTGAAGGTTTTTTTTTTCATCTAAAACCCATAGGTTTTGAGTGCATTTTCTTTCTTAAATAAATATGGTATATTTAGACAACCTTCCATGAAGGCAATCATTTTCTCATAAAAATTAAAAAGTATGTAACTGAAGTTATTTATATCAGAAGAGGTAATATTTTTTGTTATTTAATTGAAAAAAATACGTTAAATTATGGAAATAAATAATTTTGCTTGCCAATACAGCACCTACAGAGAAATAAACTCTGAGTCAATAGCATTAATTTCACCTAACATTTGTAGTACATATTGAGAAAACATTACAATGGCAGCTAAAATGTGCCATTATTTACTCTGTGTATAGTTAAATGTCCGATTTACGGTTTAAGCTTTAGTTTTATAAATTCTGTTCATTTGCAGTTTTTCTGTGAAGAACTCACATAATATGATTTAGATACGTTAAAATGTTGCAAAAGAAATTTAACATTTTAAAGCTACTGGAACTCTTGCATTTTATGTGAAAACATATTTAGCATTTAAAGTATCCTTTATTATTTGGGATCTTTAATTATTCATTGTTAAAAAAATAAACAAATACAACTTCTTTTTTATATGTGTTTATAAGTTTGCTTAAAATTATCTTTCATTTCTGTTTAATTAATATGTCTGCACACTTCTTACTGACTGAGATAAAGAAATGGGCTAAAATATACGATGCTGAGACTTGGAGAGCAATACTTAATGTCGCCGAATTTCAGTGACATTTACCAGGACACATGTATATTAATCTAAATTATTTGCCATTAACAAGAGACATGGTTCATAAGAAATATTAAATAACACACATATACAATCAACATGTTTCTTTTGGATCCTGTGGAGCGTTAATTGCCTATTAGATGAAAATCAATTTAACATAAGAAATTAAATTGGCTATATTTCACTTTACGACCTATTGGCAATGCGGTATCTGAACTTCGTTATTGAAAACAGAAACAACTACGAATATGGTGATCATTTTTCTTTAAAAACCCATTGTATTTACAATTTGATACATAATTGTTGTAATTAATTGCTTGCTAGATAGGACTGACTGGACAGCATAGGTGACAAAGGCACATAGGAGTATGAGAGGGCCACGAGCAGTAAGTAGTTCTCACGAACTAAGTAGTTCTCACGAGCAACAATTAGTAAAAGCATCGCAAGGCCCAAGATAAATCGAATACAAAGCAAGGACCGGTTCGATTTATCGTGGGACATCTTATACAATATAGCCTTGCAGTTCATGTGTTCTTCACTTACTTTAAGTTTGGCTTATCTCGGGCTCCTCTGTACATTTTGCTTTGAATATTAAATTTACATAAGACGACTTCGCCTAGGGCACTAAAAGTGTTAGAGCGAAACCTGGTGTTAGAATTAATTATAAGCTCATAATTTCAGATATTTTCTCAGAGAGGTTTTTCTTGTTACATGTATACGAACGATTTATTACATGCTTTTGGTTAAAGCTTATTTCAAATAGCATTATATTCGAATGCGAGAAATTTATGATTTTGTTGAAACATTAGCATTTCTGAAAACTGGTCCTGAATTTGCTTATAACGTTTACCGGTTACAATGGATTGAAACTGCTTTCTTTTTAACAGTTTTCACCCTCATCCGTATATAAACTAAGTAAGAAATTGACTGGTCAACAATAGTGAATATTTTTAAAAGACTGCAGCCGACATCCATATAAGCATGCAGACACGTAAAAAAATAGTAAATACTAAAGAGAAATAAAGTTTAATAAATTCAAAAGAATAAAAAGATAAATTTAAAAAACAAAGTTGGCAACTACACAATATAAATACAGATACTAATGAATATTCATTAGCCTTAGTTTTTGATTGGTCTTCGATATCTCCGAAAATTTCGCTCATAAAATTGCAGATTGTCAGGCATTGAACTAATTAATATAATTTAAATTTTACAAAATAGACATGTTTTCTGTGTGGAAATTATATAAAAGTTGAATTTTTGAATTCACGGACGTCGAGTGCTATAAATGTTTACCTCGTGTGCCGAAACTGGTTTTATTTACAGGAACTAGAAGCATATGTCGCGGATGAATATTTAAGGAAATCTACAACCATATTTTCGATTACTTTGCATAGAGTTAGATACATCTTTTATTGTTTATTCTGTAGAGTCATTAAGTTTTTTAAATTAGAAGACATGAAAAATGAGCAAAGCCCTTGCCAGGATTCGAACATGGACCTCTCTAATACGCGCCGAGTGTGCTACCGTTACACCACGAAGACATGCTGGGAGAAAATACCTTATATACCCACCCCCTTTGAAAGCGTGACTGGGGATTAGGGGACGTACTCGCCGAATTCTGGTGGCGAGGAATTAATTGTCCACCCCCTTTTAGTTCGGGACCACTTTAAAGTCATGAGTTTTTTTTTCAAAGTAGGAATTGTGAAATATGAGCAAAGCTCTCTCTGGAAACCGGACTTGGACCTTTCGAATATGCATCGAGTGTACTACCGTTACACCACAAAGGCATGCTGGAAGGAGGGAGAAAATACTTTATAGCACTAATATTATAAAATACTTATAAACATTTTCAGTTAAGAGCTGTATAAAGTATTAGAAATGATGGTAATGATAATTTTATTATTGCTAATTACATAACTTATTAAAAACCATACTGATTCCAAATTACTCATTTTTTCACACTGTTAAATATTTATTATTGCATTGTTAAGTTTAAAAAAGTATCAAGAAAAATATATATTTCTTGACCGTGAGGTTATTTATTAAAAAAGTTACGTTATGGTGCAATGGCAGCAAATCTCAGAATCGTCTGTTTGTGAGATTGCGATGCTGATTAATGCGGTGGGAGCGTAACGCTTCGTAACTGATAAGAAAAAATCACATCGAACAAGGTATCTGTAGATGCTGGTTATTTAAATTCTAAATTAAATATTGCTACAACAATATGCTACTGCCTTTACAATAACAAACCATAGACACACCGTTCAAATACACTACACGGTCAAGGACATTCGGAGTGTTTTGAATATTGTTTAACCCCCTGGATGTGAGGACGCACGCGCTAATTCAGCAACAAATAACCAAAGAAACTAGATCTTAAAAGAAAGCAGAAAAATTTCTGAAGAACAGACTTTCGTTTTTAACAGCTTATGAGGTAAAAACTGAACTGAATTCTACAATTTTTAAATTTTTTTTTTTTTACTTGTAACAAGATAACGTGAGGGAAGTTCGGAAGTCACGTTTAATCCTTGCTACATTAAAGGTGGAAAGCTATCTCTAACAGTAACGGTGATGAAAAATGAAAGACTATATTATAGACACTCTAACCAAACAGACATTGCAAATAAGATGTCAAAAAAAACTTCCTGTTTACCTGAGCACAATATATTCTGAGATTCTGAGATTTGCTGCCATTGCACCATAACGTAACATTTTTAATAAATAACCTCATGGTCAAGAAATATATATTTTTCTTGATACATTTTTAAACTTAACAATGCAATAATAAATATGTAACAGTGTGAAAAAATGAGTAATTTGGAATCAGTATGTTTTTTATTACAAAAATTAGAGTTAAAGATAGGAATGAAAAGGAAATATTTATGTTACGGATCAACACGGAGCAGGTAGAAGCAATGTAAAATTTGCAAAAGATATTTCAAAATCACGGCTTTAAATAAGTTCAACATTTCGTTTGTGCACTTTCCTTGTGTTAAAGATTTGCTGTAATTTTACCATCAGCGGAGAAGAAAAAAGAGGAATAATATCTCAATTTAATTATCTATTTTAATTTTAAAACATTCTTTTCACATTCCTTGTTGATTATTACTTAATTTTGAAAAGAAATTTTCTTTTCTTGCTGCTTTCGTTCTTTTTAAACATCGCACTGATTTATAAGTTTTGTTTCAATTTTGAATTTTTTCCCATATTTAAATTTTTCTATGGCTTTCGTTGTTATTTCTAAAAATACATGCATTAGAGCAATTGTCTCCAACCTTTTCCTTCTTAAGAGCACATTCTAGAATATCTGTTGGACGGCGGGCATCATTTACTTTTTCAAGGTGAATTTATAGTTGAATAGAGTTAATACATGCTTCATGTATTAACTCTATTCAACTCTATTCTTTGTCTATTTACGTATCTAGCTATCATCCTAAATATAAATTATGTAATATTTTATTAGTTTCCGAATTGAATTAAAATTTCTTTTTTTTCCGAATTGAGTTGAAATTAAATTAAAATTGAATTAAATTCCGAATTTAAATCACCATTTTAAAAATTAAATTTTTTTTTCAGCCAAAATGTTTCCTGTGTCCGACCACAGTATACTCGAATGTAGTAAGTATACATTTTCCCCCACCTTTTGACTATAAGATTTCTTTTTTTTTAAACTCACAGTAATTTCATGCTTTCAATACATTATCTTGAATCTGAGTATGATAGAACTATATATATAGTATATATATATATATATACATAGGTTTATTACAGCATTCATATAAAAATGAATGTTCAAGGGAAAAAAAAGACTCCAGGATTATAAAATGTGTTATGCCAAAAAGTTAAGCTCATTAAATGGATAAATGGATTCAAATGGTGCAATGTGACAAAAGCTGATTCAAATAGTTAAATGCGAATTTGCTTTATGCGTGGGTAAGGAAGGGCGAACCAATCTCTTGGTCTTTCTAATCCGTTTCGTTCTATTTGCCGTTGCCGCCGCGTCTAGCTTGCAAAGCTGCAAGCTGTATGCTGGCTATCTTCATTTGGGAGCTTCATGTAGCGATTAAAAGACAGAAATGCCTAAGTGAGTCCTGAAGAAAAGATATGATACATAAAATACAAATTTTTCTCAACTGAAAGGCTATATAAGCAATATTTACAACTGTTTGCTTTGCATTAAATGAGTGATGAGGATGAAGTAAAAAATCATGCTATAAACACATATTCAATGGAGATTTTGGACAGAGAGAGAGAGAGAACGGAGGACGTGGACACTATCCCCTTATCAAACGATTAATTAGTATAGCACCACGTCCACCACTATCTATAGCAACCCCTTCAAAATACATAATGCCACCTGAAAGTTATTCAACGTGCACGAGAAGACATATAAAATAACATGTTACAGAGTAATATTCAAGATATATTACTGGTACATTACTGATGCAAATATGACAGATGCAGAACTGATAAAACGCTGATATAATACTGATATTAACATTGATTAATACTGCTACAGTGCTGATTCATTGATATAACACTGAATATTATTACCGATTAAATGGGAATGATTTTGCACAAGTCGGTAAATAAATCCACGAGATAATACGTTACAGAGACTCAAAATATCGCGAATTAAAATATCACAGATCAACGTTGATTTTGGACAGAGCACAGATGCGAAAGCACAATAAAGCTCTATGTAGGAAAACTGTGGTTATCGCTAAGCAAGCAAGTCGCAAACGGGCGAAGATGACGGTCCTCGTGAAGAATCTCGTAGCTGAAAAGTTCAAAGTGTTTCATTATATTGCATTCTTGTGCTTCGTAATAGAAGCGTTCATTGAGTTCGTTGAGAAAGTTCGACAACGGTTCGATCTTAAGGTCGTCGTGAAGACATTTGTTACGCACATATAAGTGGGCCATTTGTAATAATGCGAAGATATCTGCTTTGCACCACTTGAAAGCTTCTTAAGTTACTTATCGGAGATAGATGTTCGTGCCAGCGTAAGTCATGAAGCGTTAAGCCATGACTGGTCTGATAACAGAGAGGTAAATAAGTCTCTTCTTGTTCAGGTCCAGTGACGAATATTTCCCAATAATTGGGTATAAGCATTTGATGATTTTAAGTGCCCTGTCACGCACATTATTAATATGATATGTCCAATAAGACGGTCGTTAAATAAAACACCAAGATATTTGGCCTGGGAAACCATTGGAACAATTTCGTTGAATAAAGATAGCTATTTTTAATTGGAGCGTTCCTTTTGCGTTTCCGAATGATCAAGAGTTGTGACTTTGAGGAATTAATTTGGATTTTCCATTGTTCAACCACTGTTCAAGAGAAGGAATCTTTTTGCAGGAGTCAGAACCATTTACACAAACATAAAAAGTCCTGTTCGTGACGAAAGAATGTATCGTAAGTAATAACTCTCTGTCAAAGTGACAGGAGATCAGTTTTGAGATAATTCCCTCATGCCAGATGCAGTCGAAAGCTTTCGCCACGTCGAGCATGAGGAGAGAAACACACTGTTTATTATAGAGCGCTGAGTCAGCAAACTCCGAAATCCGTACTACTGGTCGTCGAAAGCTTGGCTCGAAAACCAAATTGTTCAGGAGGTAGTAAATTAAGATAAGGTTGCATGCATGATAAGATAATTCTTTCATAGATTTTTCCTAGCATTGGTAGCGAACTGATCGGCCGATAACCGTCAGGTTTATTGTGATCCTTACCAGGCTTCGGAATCAAAATGACTTTTGCATATTACCATAACCTATGAAAATAGTTGTGGTACAAGCATTCATTAAAAATGCTGATCAGTTTACAAATAATGTTAAATCTTTCTAATGAGCTCCTATAGAATATTTAAATGTTGAGGATGCGCTTTAATAGTGGTGGATATCTTTTTGCTGGAATATGTTAAAATATTGTACGTGAAAACATTTTGACCGTCAGTATCACAACACGCACTACAAATTTAAATTCCAAAACTCTGGATGTGACTGGAGGTCAAATGCTGCTTGGAGGTTATATTTTCGTGTGTTTATAAATATGATCCCAAAATCTTGGTAATCTTTTCTTGTGACTCTGTATAAAGCATATGCTTTAATACTAACACAGTTCAATAATAGAAAAGCTTATTGTACTTAACATATAGCAAATAGCAAAACAATAGGTACACTTGAAAGCTTGTTTTCCAAATTCAGCACTAAACTGGAGAGATTTACACAGATTGTATTTTAAGTCTCGCTTTCTCTTTAGATTTAGTAGTTCTTCGCATCGTTAATAAGACTCAAACTTTTCCAAAAATGATCCACTTTTAAATGTTTCCTTTTGCTCTAAATCTCACACTAGGCTATGCCGAAATTTTATTATGCATTACCTATTAAACCTTTACTACATGCATATGATACTTTCATACCGATTTTTTAATATTATTCCTATAATATGTTAATTCAAATTGTACAATACAATAATTGTAAACTCAAATTACATGCAAGCCAAATGCACGATCTGATGAAAACAGCAGAGTAGATGCAGACATACTTTTTCATCAAAATGAAAATTTTTAACAAATCATAAAATACTATAAATAAGATTTAAATGTAGCTTACTAAATATTAATGATTATACATACACAATGACTATAATATCGCATAGCAGAAAAATTCAAATTTATATTTTTTAAATCTAAAAGTTTGAAAGGAAACTTTTGGTACCTGTAAGATATTTTTGTTGGCTGCACTTTTAATTCAGTTATATTGGCAGTTAAATATTAAAATTTTAGACTGACGATTCTTTAAAAAAATTCTAAAGTGTTTATGTTATCAATAAAAAATACTAATTCAAATTAAAAATTAAAAAAATATAAAAAGTTTCTATATTTTCAAAGAAAATTTATCAAATGGGACAACATTTGAAAAAAAAAATAATATCAACCCAGAATCATTCTGCTACTCATTGAATTATTTTTGACGCAAAAATAAAAAAAACATTTAAAATATCTAAAAATAATCTGAAAAATTTCAGATTTTATAATACGGCCAAAGGGAGGTTATTTTAACGTTTTATAAGTTACCTTTATTAAATATGATGTTCTTCGTACTTAAACAATAAAATCCAATTCACAAAACACATAAAACAGCAAAATCACAAAAAAATTTAAAAAGAGTATATCTTTAGAATTTCCGATACACAGTCTCGAGCGCTGGAGATAAAAATGTTTTTTTTCCCGTATAATGTTGCCATTGCTCGCTTTCAAATCATTGAGTTTGTTAATGACAAATTTGTTAATATTTTATTTAGAATTTTATAAAAAATATGAAGTAGATAATAAAAGAAATTCTAGATTCCAAATCTGGGCTTCCAGATACCCATATTAGATTGGAAGACTATGTTATTGAAAATTTGATGTCTTTAGGTACCGTTGTTTGTTCAAATGCGATAAGCATACATACATGCATGCAGATTCTTCATTATTTAATTTCTTCAAATATAATGCAGGGCTCTCATATTTGGCGTCGACAATTTCAAAAGGAAAACGCAGTTTATAGTGAACCAACGCAAAATGGCAAAACTTCTGGGTAAACTGCCCGTTGCACTAATAATTATAAATTTGTTTATTTCTTACTATAGTTTGATACTTAATGTCTTTTCGTTTCTCTTAAAGTTTGTAGCCTTGAAGAGAAATTATTAGAAACAATCTTCGTCGGGAATTGTAGATGCTTCTGTCAATCTGGCTCTTTTCTAATTAATTTTTAAATAAGGGGAAATATGTTCTCATTTACATGTATTCCCAAACAAAGCGACTATTCCAGTGTAAAATTAACTTGGCTTATACATTTCATAAGTACGAGTAAAATTTAATAAAATACGTATTTTCAAAACTTTGAATAAGTTTTATATCATACTGTAAATTAATTAATTAATTAGCTCTATTTATAGATTTTCTAGTGGGTTATTCATGTGCGTTTTTACTGGAAATAAAAATAATATAAACCTTAACTTTAAATAACTAAAATCTTAAAAATCTTTGCAATACCGTATTTGCAACAAGTATGTAATTGGAATGTGTTTGCAGGCCGCATAAAATAGCATCAAGAGCCGCATATGGACCGAGGACATCCAGTTCGAGACGACTGGTATAACAAATTAATTAATTTCAACAGAAAGAAAGAAAAAAAATCTGGCATAAACTTAAAATGACAGTTTGTGTCACGTTGTGTTCTCCAGAAAATATCATCGTTGTTGATGCTTGAAACTGATTTCGCAGTTTCTAAAGACTCTTGATAGCTACCCTGATTATAACAGTTGGGACATAAAGACATAAAGAACAAAATTATGTTGCTTATGATAAATAATTTTTAGAGAGTTTACGTCAGTTTTCAGAGATATATACTTACTTTTAGAAGAAACCTTTGATCTTGTTTTGACATACGGGGTTTCTAAGAAATTAAAATATAATGAACGGTCTTTGTAATTAGTTATCGTTGACATACATAATGTGAGATCCCTTTTTATTTATTGCAGTCCTTGGTTTGCATAATTCTTAAAAAAAGTTGGTGATTAATTTTTAATATTTTTTTCTGAGACAACTAAAGCCTTCTGTTGCAAAGAAGTTCAGCATAATGGTCGACAGAAACTTAAAGGCAACCATTTTTTCAGGCGCATGCGTATTTCAGGACTATTCAGGATTAGAGCACTAACTGCAAGCGTTTCATGTCTTAAGATTTAAAATTCTGAAATATGAATAATTAATTTTTATCTCAGTTATACTAGTAAAACCTTTATTTGTATCCTTAAATATAGATCTTAGCGTTGAAACTTCGATCTCTTTCAGAATTAGAAATTTAAAACTAAACGGAGTTGCAAGCTATCGTACCTTTCCTGATTCTGTCCCTGCACGTTTCCTAGATATAGCATGAGTTAAGAAAGTATTTCATACCGGTAAAAAGGAGATTCTTCGCAGAACGTAAATGAATGGGACAATTAGTGACATACGGTCGCGTTATCGCATTTGCCAACTATAAAAATAAGTGTTTGTTGTTTACTACTCAATTTTCTGCAATATGTTATTGCATTTTATTGAAGATAAAGGCGAGTTTCGAAATTTACACTGTATATTTACAACTGGCTTATTTTTATTTTTGGCCTTCTTTCAAAGTTTTAATGTAGTAAGCCTGTATTAGCAAGTGATGCATCTAGTTTAAAACTTAGAAGCACGACTAAAGATAACACATAGAAGCATTGAAAGGGCTTAAGTATGCAGATATTTATATTTTGGTCTTCCTTCAAGAATAATACTTGAAGGAAATCTGAAAGCTTTCAGATTTTACATTACGCCCAAGAGGACTTTTTTTAAAGCTTTGTGTGTTTTGTGTCTGGAAAGCAGTATATCCTTTTCAATTCTGATAATGGATACATGCTTATCTTACACGTTTAAAGATGAAATATTAATGAAATAAGCAGCAGTACACATTAATTTTGAATTTACGATGTGTTTACCATGCAGCAGGTAATGGAAGAAAGAACTTACTGCAAATGACAGACGAACAGTGTAACTCATTGACTGTTATGACTGAGAAAAGGTCATCTGATCTGGTGACAGATGACGCCATAGACGATGGATGACAGAAGAATGATAGCATAACTAGTAGCGATCGTTACTCATCAGCATCTATTAAGATAAGAATACTATTGATATGTGCTTAGCCTTTGATCATACTTTCCCTTAACTTGATTCTACTGAAATTTATACATTGAAAGAAATATCGGGACTTAGGAAGTACTTTCAGGTTATGTATAGCGATGAATCCAGGTTCTGTATATTTCAGATGGCGATAACATCATAGGATGAAGACATCAAGAGAGACATATTTATTCCACCTGAGTTTGTGTTTTACCGTGGAATAAGGCAGTGGTCTCAAACTAAATTGCAAGTGAGGCAAATGCCTTATCTAAAATAGCTGGTACAGTCATTAGGATTTTTTGAAGCAGGAGACGTGAAAAATGAGCTGTGCCCTCGCCGGGACTCGAACCCTGGACCCCTCGAATACGCGCCGAGTGTGCTACCGTTACATCACGAAGGCATGCAGAAAGGAAGGAGAAAATGCCTCATATACTCCCCCTTTTAAAGGGTGACTGGGATTAGGGGACCCAGTCTTCAAATCTTGGTGGTGAAGTATCATCATCCACTACCTCATTTTAGTTCGGACGCCACTGTAGAGTCATTACGGTTTTTTCGATGTCAGGAAACTTAAGAAAAGTGCAATTACCTTGCCGAGACTTGAACCTGGATTTCTCGAATAAGCGCTACCGTTACTCTACGAAGACATGCAGAAAGGCGGGTGAAAATATCTCATAACCTGATGAGCCGAAATTATTTTGAACGAAATAGAAAGTTTCGGTTTAACAAAAAAGTTAATTGTACTTTAAATTATATTTACTAAATGATGATACAAAGCGGAAAATTGATTTATATTTATTTTCTGTCTTAAGTCTAAAATTTGGCACCTGCAAAAAATTTCAGTTTGTTAAACTTTGTAATTGAAATGTATGGACTTCTGTCAGAGTAATACTGATTTCAAATAAATGTAATATCGCTTAATTCACCACTAAAAAATTAATTTTAAATTAAACTAAAAATAAAAAATTAGAAAATTTTAGAATGGGACGAAACTTTTAAAATAAATAATGAAAAAAAAAATCTATTTTTATTCTTTTATTTACTAATTTTTTCTTTGATGAATACAGAAAATAATATATGCATTTACATGAAAATTATTATAAATTTACTTATTTCGTATTACGACTTTCTCACGTTTGTTTTAATGGCAAAGAAAATAATGTAAAACTGGACTCCAAGGCCATTAAAATCTTTAACCTTTTCTTCAAGTCCTTTTCTAATAATGCTAATTGATTTACGAGAAATGTTTTCACGAACCATGTAAAACTATTTTAATGGGCACATGCGGCTCGCAGTGCAACAGTTTTAGACTATTGGGGGGGAGGAACTTGTTAACTTTCTAATACATTAGCAACTGAATTCTGAACACATTCATAAAATTAGATTTCTACTTCTTACTTTTAAGTAGAGTAGTTCATTCGGAAAGGCGCAATCTTTTGTCACAAAATATTTTATTTCATATTTAATGTCATGAAAATATTATTCTAGAATAACAACTATTAAAGGTTTAGAGTAAAGCAAAGGGATAGTTTCCTTTCTAAAATTATAGAAGCAAAACTAAAACAGAATGGATATATTTTTAATCACATTTCTAAGTGAATAATTGTTTGATCAGATAGTAATGATCTAGTGCTCACTGTTGGGCAAATTGTTAATTTAACATTAACATAAGTCTAAAAGACAGTGTTGCACATTATTTAAGTATCTACAGAACAGAGAATGAGAAAACATAGCTTTGCTTTTTATTATGAAACTATACTTCAACGTTTGTTTCAGCTGAATAGTAAGTTTCACCGCAGTTTTTAAATGCAAGCATTACGAAATAAGCCTGCTGTATAGAAGCATGCATGCAAACTACATTATTAAGTAGATGCTATTTTATCCATGCGAAAATTGTCAGATATCTTGCGAATCTCTCGATTATGAGAACATTTTAGGAGATTATTAATAGTTCTGCATAGTTCAGTTCATAAAAGTACCTGCTTGTGGCAGGTTTTCTTTCCTGATTCGCTGCTAAAGCAGAGATCTTGACAGTGCTTTTCTTGTAAAGCTGCTACGCATTAGAAGTAAAACTGTTTCAGGGATCAAGAGCCTTTTCTTTCTCTTTGGACTTCAGAGATAGGTCCCCAAATAAACGGGTAAAAGTGCCATGGGCTATTCGTTCATATAGTTGATAAAATATTTTGTCTAGGTCAATTTAAACCATCGCTTTTTAAAGGAGAAAAAATCAAGAAGTGGATTTCAAATAATCTTCATTAAGGAGATTTTTTATGGTAGCTTGATTGCTGTTTACTTTACAGACGATAATACTACAAAAACTAACAGGTTGAGCGGTCTGAACCTCCCCCCCCCACACGCACGCACCCGTAATGAACATCCAGGGCCATGCTGATATAACTATTAGTTCGGTTAGGTAAAACGCAACTCAAGACCGGGATGAAAATTTGTTGAAGGACAGAAACAATTTTACCATGCCGTAGCAAATCCATTGGAAGTTCTAACACAAATCATTATCGCCCATTGTGCATAGCGGATGTTTAACGCAGGTTGGCAGATTACCGTTACCGTTGTGTATAAGTTAATTCTGACTAGATTATAGATGGTTTTGATTCTAGTCTTTTTGGTGTCCTTCATATATGTGAAACTTCCCTTAATATGTAGATTGCGGTAAGGGAAGAATTCAATGTCTCCCTCAAAACGAGGTAGAGTTTAAACAGATAACTCTAATATGCTTTGATCAAATTATGCAGATCATACGCACTTTATGGAAGCAAATTAGATAATTAATTTCTTAAGGAATAAGCTGATCTTTCTAAGAAATAAGCTGATAACCTTGCTTCTTAGCTATTGTTCTAGCTCGAATTTTTCCTGAAAGTAAACCTTTTCTTAGAACTATCCTACTCCTCTTGGGTTTTTGTCTAAAGCCCGTTCAATGTTCTTGGATGCCGATTTTCTATGGCTCGTTTTAACAAACCAAAGTCGCGTAAGTCATTGGAGAAGCGACATGTGACTTTGCAGGTATTTTATTCAGTGCGATGCATTTTATTTCCGTTCTTTTTATTCTTTATTTGCTAAATAAGTGGCAGTTGACTTAAATGTGGGACTAAAGACTTTGTCCATATCAAGCTGAAATTTAGTGATGTTCTTTCCGTATAAGACTGGCATTACGTCTTCAAAAATTGGTTCTAGAATATTCTATTGATAGTACAATGAATTAATTTTAATCTTACGTGGGATTTTTCGAGTTTTAATTTACCGTTGTAACAGAATTCTGCAGCTATCGTGAATCCAGTCGGGAACTTAGTAGAATGATGAATCCCTTTTTTATGGCGTTTCATCAGGAACAGCAACAGAAAAATTGATTTTTTCAGTACAGTCACCTAAACATGCCCATGCCTCATCGAGTGTTGCCTCAAATTTCCATTTATTAGCAATATTTTTCGTATAACTTTCTACAGCTTATTTTTTTTACACAATATGCTTTAGCAAAAGCAGATGAACGTTACCTTTAAACATCTCTTGTAACTTTTAATTTTATGAAGGATTTTACTTACAGAGCTAAAAGACATTCACAGTCCCGTTGCAATGGATTTTTTGTGTACATGGTTTTTCTATGAGGATCAGATACGTCACTGTCTTAACATTTAGCCACGTTCGAACAAACTTAAGATGCCGTTCTGGGCCACATTTGCTTCCTTTTACGAAGTAAAGGAAGTAATGTAATCACGAAAAATTCCGGCTATAATCGTTCAACGAAAATATCCATTTTGACCCCTATCGAATGCAATTTAACTACATTTTTGCCTGACATCTGTACGTAAGGACAGAATAAAGGAATATTTTTAATCAAACGAATTATAAAACTGATTTAAAATGGATTCAGTAGAAATGTTTTCATGGTGTCTGTACGTACGTACTTATGTATGCATAGCGCATAACTCAGAAAAGAATAGCTTCAGAAAGTTGAAATTTTGTATATGGAACTGCTATACCATGTAGTAGGCACTTTCTGTTTTGGGTGCAAATTGCCTGCACCAAAAGTACATGTATATCTATATATATATATTATATATATATATACCCACTCTTACTTGGCTCAGTTTTTTATTCTTAAATGTTGGTAAATTGAGTCTTTTTTTGCTTTAAAATTTTAGATTATTGAAAATAATTTTTAAATAAATTGAATTATGTGTTCTTATCTTCCGGTTAAGGTTTTTATGCCTTTAGTTAAGCTGCATGAAATAGTTATAGAATTATTAACAATTTAAAAGTAGTTTATCTGCAGCTAAGCCTATTGATTTTACTATAGCAGCCATATTTGTTTACATTTGAAACTTAACAATGAATTAAGCTTTTCTGCACCTTCAATGTCTTTTTGCCAGTGGGACCAAAAGGAAACTTTGAGTTCTATGCACCGAAAAATCTGCCTTCTTTCCTGCAGACCAAATTACCTGCTTTTGCATAGAAACTGTAATTTTAATTGTAAAAATTGATTTTTTAAAAATTGTTTTAACTGTATTTGGTGTTTTTCTATATCTTTCAATTTTTAATGAAGATTCTTTGAGCATTTATGTATTTTTGCCTTGCCGTGAATTGAGAACTGAATTAATTGAATGAGATGTAATCTGTAATGAAATTTGAAGAAATAATTTTAAATGAAATGCAGGAAAAATGCGTATAATTTAATATTACGTGCAAGGAAATCATGTGGTGTACACATTAAATGTTTGTATTTTAACTTTGAACCAGATGTGTTTTACCCCTCAAATTTAATATATTAGAAATAACTTTCTTTGAAATCCAGTAACGTCGATTTCTACGATAACGTCGATTTTTACAATTTGTTGATACGAATATCTTCTTTTAGAAAGTACATTTACTTAACCATTGAACCATCTATCAAATTAGGAGCCATTTAAAAAAAAATTCTTAAATGCCAAATATTACGAAGAACATTTAGAAATCGAAATAGAAAATCGTTTTCATAAACTGCGATCGAACGTCTTCATAAACTAATCAGTAGAAACGTGTCATTGCTTTGTTTTCATTTCCAAACATTATTTAGAATTTTGCAGGATTAACGTTCAGAATATATTTATAATATTTCTTTTAGAAGAAAGCATACGGGATTACTTACATATGTATTTTAAAACCTTTAGACTAAAAATTATTTTATTTTTTAGGGGGTAGTTATTTGAGAAACGTTTCTCCAAATTTATCAGTGAACATACTTTAAAAATCTATCCACAAAAAGTTCTTTTGCTTAAAAACTTCTTCATTTCGGAATAAATTTGCTTTTTTAAAAGTTTCGAAGCCTTTTTTTTAACTCTGTCTTTTCACTGCTTCTAGTCTGCTTAGGTTGAATTTACATTTCTAAGCATAAATTGCTTAGTCTAGAACGTGTCGTTACGCTCTCTGGCAACTTCTTCTTTACTCAAAGTAAGATAAAAAAACTTCCAGTAAAAGTTTCACCACGTTATTTTATAAATATTTACTGTGGAAACGTGTTAGTTTGAAGTTAATTGCGTGCATTTTCTTTGAATATTTCAAAACTCCATGTAACGAAACCCTCTCACTCGTTCTTTCCTTCGCTGTGGCTTAATATGTTTTTCTCGGTCATTCTTCCCAGCGTGATACTTGCTAAACTTTGCTTAGATGGGTATTTTTAATTTGGTTCTTTGTGAGACTTTTGCTATCACGTAAGCCACCGTTTTCTTCAAATAATCGGAATTCATCTAGTTGTAACTCTCGATCAGAAGTAATCCGACACTTATATGTTTCTTCCATGTTTACAAACATTTACTAGAGTTCAGAAATATATCGCCCAAATACCTAAATTTCGAAAACATATTTATATAAACCATTTAATATCTTCTATATAGTGTGTTAATATTCAGTCCGTACAATCTGTTTGTTGTTAACAATGGTTTTGGTATTTTAAAAACATAATATTTTATTAGAATTATCTTTTGGATTTGAATGCCTGTTTTTAAAGGTATTAGCCAAAACGTTACAAGTAATGATATTGTTGGGCTTAATACATATAGTGCAACTACAGAGCAAGAAATGAACAAAAGGTTAATTAAAAATTTCAAGCTCCATTAATTCCTTGATTTAAAATTTAGGGAAAATCATGAAAAGAATGTTTTATAATTTTTCTTGATTAAAAAACTAACTAGGTTTTCTTCACACACTCAGTTCAATTGTGTTATCATTTACAGTGGTTCACATTTGTTTTCGGCTACTTACTTTCGGATACTAAATGTTGGAAGTTAGACGCCATGTTTTTCCCTAGCATATTATTTCTTCTCTATTTTATGACTTAATTATCATAAAATAGATATCATAAAATATTCTCTGCTATGAAGTAATTTATTCTAGAAGGTTTCATTATACTCGCATAATAATTCGGACAATCGAAAGTTTTGCTGAGATGTTTTGGAAGACGATGGTTCTCCTTCATAATTTTTTTATTTGAAATAAACATATATCACAAGAATTATCGTCTGTACTTGGATTTATCACTTGTTCAGCAAAATATGTTAACAGTTCCGTGTCTGAAGTGAACATGGCAAGACGCTACATTTCTGTTCAAAATTTAATTATTGATGATTTTAAAGATGATAAAAGTATTTAAAAAAACTTTGATGCAAAGAGTTCAACTATCTTGGATATTTTAAAATGATGGACGTTGTTTTGTATTGTTCAAAATGTACTGAAGCCTGGACAATATTCCAAGCTAACACGAAGGAATTTGAGATTTATTCTGTGAAAAATTAAACAAAAATACAAATTAGTGGGAAGTTTTCAGCGGATTTATAGGAGCGACTTGCAGTAACTGTTAGCACAGTCGGAACGTGAAAACAGTGTAGGCTTAGTAGGATGGAAAATTCTTCGTCAACAAAATCAATGAAAATCTTTAAAGAAAAACAACAACATTGAAACAATGAAAAACAGTGAAATGAAATGGCTTTCGAAAAATTCATGGTAAGCAAAGATTTATTATCTTTAAATAATGTTAGTTTTGCAGACGAATCAAAATTTTAATATATCTGGGTCTGATGGACGAACTTTTGTGAGACGAGAGAAGCCAAATGAAGAACTAAATCTGAAAACTTTATTGCTTGTTGTTAAACACGGAAGTAGAATTATAGCATGGGAAATTTTCTCTCCTTTGAGATGAGAAATTTAGATTTTATAAAAAAATCACACGGATCATCACAAATATATACATGTAAGATATAAAAAGAGGAAGAAAAATTACTACCAGATTACTAACTTAATTGGAACAAATTAGTATTTTGACTTTTGTTCTTTGAAATATCTGATGTGATCTCCACATCATATAGTACCTGTTCACGGCTCACAATAACCCATTGAGTATTCAAATTAGTAGTTGGTCTAACCGCCCCTGGCGGCAATGCATGCTTAAATTCTTCGAGGCAAGGAGTGGAAGAGTTTCCTAATGTCATCCTGCGTCACATTTTGCCAGGCATTCATCAAGTGCTGCTTAAGATCTGCGATATTTTGTGGTGCCCGAATATCCGAATATGGCGGCCTGCCATGTTCCAGACATTCTCGATTGATATGAAAGGTCTGGTGACCTTGCTAACCAAGAAAGAGTATCAACGTGACAGAGACAGTCCAGAGATATGAGAGCCGTATGTGGCCTGGCATTATCTTGTTGGGAAATAGCCGCAGAATGACGTGCCATTAAGGGTATCAACATATCGTTGAGCTGTTAAAGATGTACGGAGGATGACTGAAGATGACCTGCTGTCATAAGAAATAGCGCCCCACACCATCACACCAGGGGTTATGGCTGTATGCCTTTGTAAAACAAAGGCTGATTGGGACCGCTGTCCCCGTCCTCTTCAGACACGAACACGGTAGTCATCTGCTTCAAGAGAGAAGCGGGATTCATTGCTGAACACTATATGTTGCCAGTCTGATGGCAGCCATGATGATCGGCTGCGACACCACTCCAGACGACTCCACCGATGTTGTGGGTCTTAAAGACCTCTGTGAGCATAACCCCGCCTCAGACAAGCGCCGTGAATTGGTGGACGGTACCATGGCATATTTGACATTGGTATTGCACTCCTTAATACCAATGTCAAATATGTATGTAATCTCCCATTATTCTAATCGCCAAACTCTAGATAAAGGTGGACGTGGCGCTGTTCCAATTAACCCAATGGTAAAGGGATGGTGCCCACGTCCCCCGTCGCCTATCGCATATCGCATACCATGGAAGGTATAAACGTGGCTGTAGTGCGTTGAATAGTCGACAATAACACCGTTGAGGCGGTTCGGACCTGGAGAACAATCATGCTATCTTGCCTCGCATTCGTGCTCCTTAGCCTTCCAGAGCCTTCATTTCGTCGGCAATTTTCTTGCTGCCAACGTCTTTGCACCGCACTGTATGCAGGTGGCGGCCTATTGCTCGGTATGACCACCCAGCTTCACGTAACCCTACAATGCGACCACGTTCGAAATCGTTTAGTTGTCTGTAAGGTCTTTGATATTCTCGTAATGGGCATCTTTAGTTACTTCTTTACGGAAATACAATGGCAGCAACATAAAAAGATAAATTTCCCACCTCTGTTACTGGTTTTATACTTTGCGAATTTCGCACTAGAAATGCGCGCTATATTCGCAATTCCTGTTCATTGTCCTTGAAACTTTGATCATTTGCATGCTCGATCAAGATCTTTTTGCATACCAAATTTCCTTACTACCACAAAAGTCCTTTTTGGTGCTTCGATTTGTTTGCAAAAGAGTGTATAGTATACGAATAAAATTGTGAATATTTGTAGCATTACCATAATCATTAAAATATTTTTGTGATTAAAAATTGTTTTAAAAGCTATATGTTCAACTTGATTCATATGTTCAGCCATATTTTTCTATGCCATGAAAACAGATAATTTTTTATTCTTTCTCAGCGTTACGAACTTCGATAATTTATCTCTTTCTTTAGAAATTACAACATTTCCCTGACAAAATATTTCTAAGCACTTTAATGTTCTTATGAAGGACTCGGAAAATATTTTAATAGAAAAGAGCTGGAATGTAACAGGAAAATAGGCAAATAAAAAAAAATCCATTTCCAGAGAAAAAAGTTTCACTTCCAGATTTTTCTTCTTACAAAGACCATTTTGGCAAGGATGATATTTGAATTGACTTCCGCATGAATGTTAAAAAGAAATAAATTATAAAGTTTCGAAAAATCATTAATAATAATTTAACAGGCGATTAATAAAATTAATGAATCATTTTATTGTTGTTAAGTTTTGTTAAACAATTTAATGAATAATGCAGTTGTAAGTTTGATTAGTTAAATTATTGCACAATTTTTGTTGTTGTAAGTTACATTAGTTAAATTAACGAAATTATATAGTCAGTGTTTTTTTTCCTTATACTACAATTTAGAGGTCATGAAATTTAACTCCAATAATATAGATTTTAAGCAAATGTGTGTTATTTTTAAAAATATGTTTTATTTGAAAGCTATTTTCATTGATTTTAGACTGTAACAGCATATTGAAGCTACTAGAATAATGCTACGGAACCATAAAATTAATAAAACATTAATGCCAAAGTTTATTTACAGATGCTGTATAATTAATTTCATAAAAAATAGCGGTCTTTAGATTTCTACAATTCCTTCTGAAAACATGATCGTTTTAATATTGTAATGTGATTTTTGTTATATACGTGTATTGTAGCGTCTTTGTTTTTATTTATTTATTCAGCGAATCTGTGTTTATTTACTACGCATTTTTCATTTTAATTTTGTGGCCCATTTTTATGTGAATGACGGTGAAAATTAATATGGAATCGATGAATGTGAATACAATTTTTTTCGTCACAACGTTTTGAAATTTTAAACATTACAGAAGTAACTTCAAGGTCATTCAGGAGTACCTGGAATAAGGTGTACGTGGGTGCTTACGCAGTTGTTTCTATATGCCGCCTGAATAGAATTGAAATAATCTCTTTTTACTAAAAAATATATAATTTGAAATAAGGTATATATATTTGTTTAATAATGGTATTTGCATTTATTTCTTAATGCTAAATGTAGTTCTCATTTGTGCCGCCCAACCTGAATAGTGGTTAGTGACGCTGACTGCCGTATCGAAAGGCCAAGGCTCGAATCCCGGAGAAGGCATGAATGTTTGTAAATGTATAATACCTTTGCGGCATGATGGGCTCTCTAAATATGCGGCGAGTTGAAAATCCTCTCGTAGGTTGGTGGCAAGAGAAGAGGAGTGGGAGAGCCTCGGACCTCTTTCCCCGCGGTGCTCTCCATCAAAATTCATCGGCGGAATTGAAAAAAGTGGTATTGTCACCTGTATGGTGCTCAGGCTCTTGCCAACGACAGGCAAAATCTTGCATTCCTTGCCACGATGAATTTCGTGGTTTAGTTTGGATGTTACTGACAGACAAGTTAAATTCTTCACAAGTACAACAGCTGTCATTTTTCCCCCAAAAAAGCGTGTTTTCTCCTTTAGTGTCGATGAATGGAATGCTGTTCCATACACATTATATACCCAATTGTCCAATGTAAATTATCGGAATTATTAAAAGAATAACATCAATAATTCACTGTTCAGTCTATATGAATGAAGTTAACATTTTGCGATATTTCAGCGTTAATTCTTAAAATTGTATGATTCGAAAACTATTTGAATTATTCATTTATTTTCAAAAATGTATTCAATATAAACTGTGCTATAAGTCTAATTTCTTTTTGTTTATAAAGTGTTTTTTCCCTTTCAGTTGCAGACTTGCGTAAAAGCAGTAAGTATTCAATTTTAATTAAAATTCATTGATATGTTGAAAATTCTTTCATACGTTTATATCCATTTTTTTACTTTCCATTGTTCATTGCAGATAAAGAGTCTTAACAATTAAAATACCAAACCGTATTAGTGACTGAAATTGTATAAGAGTAAAAAATTGCTGAAACAGCTAATTATACTAAAGTAAAGAATATTTTATAGTAAAAACAAGGCAAGAGAAAGAAATTTAATTTAAGGAAACAAAGACGACAGTCTTGGTAATTAAATTCTGGAGATTAAACTATTATAATGCCTCTAGGAATTTATATATCTGTTCTAATGCATACGAAAATTTGTTTTTTCTTTGCCAGATTAATTTTATGTATATTATTTGTGTTTTTTGTTATGCGTTTAGGTAAAATGTTTTTACAGCGCAAAAGTGTTTGAGATAACGCTTACTTTAAACAACAAAACTTGCGAGCTTTTTGCTTTAATTTAAAAATTTTCTGTTCTCATTCATAAATATTCCTATATAAGTTTGCAACTCATGTTCTAATAACTGTAACTGTATATGAATTACCAGTAACTGTACATGAATTAAAAATAAACAATCGAAATTAAAAAAAAATCTTTACGTGGGCCTGTAGGGTTTTTTTTTGGTTCTAAATATAAATAAAGTCCTACAATATTGTGAAAAATAGAGGAAGGGAAGGATATCTGTGCTGATGCATTGAAATTAATGTTGTATTCAGTCACATTTAAATTGCTCTATTGGAAGTTAAAGTTAAAACATGTATTAACATAAGGTGATGCCTTTTGTACTATTCTTTTTGCAAATATTTTCCATACTACAAGCGACGAACATGAAGGTGATAATATTGTCAGTATTTGTGAAACTTCCATAACGTAAGGATACGATTAAGACTTTAGAACAAAACGCTTTAATTAGCTATTTTATGTCTTCTTCCTGATGATAGGTATAGGGTATTTTCTCCCTTTTTTCTGCATGTCTTCGTTGCGGAACGGTAGCACACTCGGCGCTTATTCGAAAGGTCCAGGTTGGAGTCCTGTCTAGGGCATTGTTCATTTTTCACGTATTCTGTTTCCAAAAGTCTCTACAGTGGCGCTCGAACTAAAAGGTGGGTGATGATGATATTTCACTTCCAGGATTTGGCTACTGGGTAACCTATTCCACAGTCACCCTTTAAAAGAGGGAGTATTTAAGGTATTTTCTCACTCCTTTCCGCATGTCTTCGTGGTGTAACGGTAGCACACTCGGCAAGTGTTTGAAAGATCCAATTTCGAGTACTGGCAAGGGCATTGCTCATTTCTCATGTCTTCTGCTTCAAAATAACCTAATGATTCTACATGGTTAGATTAGTTGGATATAACAATGCACGCGAGGCTGTCCGATTAAATGGCGGGATGTCATTCATGGATGATTTTCAAAGGTAAACTGATTGATATTCCCGTTACACATTAGGAGAAAAAAAATAATCCCCCCCCCATTCAGCCAGCCCATTCAATAGCGTTCAAAATCGGGTCTAATTATCTGTATTCAGGGGTTTGAACCATTTGGCCCCTAGTGAGACCTTCTTGATGAATATCTTACTAATTGCTGTCTAGGAGGGTCAGAATTATCTGTCGAACCAGGTGAAATGTTTCATAGAATTTTGACTTCATATTAAATGTGAATAATGATACTGCAGAATTTTCAACCAGTTCTCAAGTAACAAAAATCCTTTATTATGGCTATAGATGCAAGGCTATAGATGCTAAATATCACTACATATCACGTAACTATATTCCAACACTTCTTTATATTCTACTGCTTGAACCAGGCAATTGGGAAATATCAACGAAGTACAGAAACAAATAACTAGACTTACTAAAACAAATGACAGAAATTTCTGAAACAAATACCAATTTTGACCAAATACTACATTTGTTTCTGGAACTGATATCAGTAATCCACAGTTTGCATTTGTAACACTTCCGCAAATGTTTAATTTAGGAATGTCCTAACTAGAGGTTTTCCATACAAAGAAAGCCAACTATAACAGAATTCCTTTTTATTTAGTTTATTATATTTCTAGACTGCGAAATGCATTCTATTATTCAACGTGTTCTACAGATTTGAGAGTTTGATGAGAGTGGTATAAACTAGATATCCTGTAATCTGTATATAATACTGTGAGAATAGTAAACCGCTACAAATACTTGTACATAGTCTTTGATTCATAAATAGATTTAGCTAAAGGAAAGTGTCTTTATTTGGGCCAATAAAAACACAAGATCCACCGACGCCGCGTATGGAATATTGAGTTAAGTTATTACAACGCTTCCTAATTTTAGAGCTAACACAGTGCCTATTTTAATAGGTGGTCATAAATTTGGCCTTTGGTACGTTTAAAATTTTATGTGTTATATAATGGATGCCGATGTCAAAGTAAATTCCTAACTACATCCTTTTTGGAAGTAATCAAAACCTTTCCGATTTTATCAATCTTCCGCACCAGGTGACTATTTTAGTATTGATAGAGGTTAAATGAAGCTGGACCTTATTCTAAAAAAATACTAGAATAAAACATAATACATAATATTATACAGGTGGAAGTTTCATATATTTTATATCTGGTTTCACGATAGGAGTCATTATCATTATTTGTTTCCTTCATAATTACACTACGTTTATTGATGGTGAAAAAGTATTTAGTTGATTAAGGAGTTTTCTGTTCGTTTAAGTAAAAGAATATTTTATAATTCGAATCATAACAGGTATCCAAATAATCCAACTGGATGTTCAGAAAATTTCTTGCCTTTTTAGTAAAATGCCTTGGGAATGTAAAACACTTGTTATATGGCACACAGATTTATTGCAATGTTATACCGATTTACGATATACACGAGAGTGTTTCATCAAGTGGCGGTATACAGATTTACTGTAATGATGTAAATAATCGTAATTTTTAGTTTAGAAATATAACTTATATTTTTTTCCATTATTAACAGATAAAAATACTTCCATGGGACATTCGAAAAGAAAACTGAGAAATTTATCTGCTCACTGTAGATCAAATAAAGTATAGATCATATCTGCTGTGCAAAAATAATACATAATAATTTGCAGATAATATGTGGAAGCAATATGCCGCATATGTCTGCAACGTTATTATAAACATAAGATACTTTAACTAAGTTTACTAACTAAGTTTCTTTTTTACGATTACAATGTAGTTAAAGAAGCACTTTTGCATGAATTTCATGCGTTATGTGATAGATATAATTGCTACTACATGATCAAAAGCACCCATTCTACGAATCCAAACATGTATGTATCATTAGAACAGATTTATTTACTTAATAAATGCTTTTGACCCGTGACTCAGAGACTCTAGTTAATTCTCGATTAATCGCGGTAATACCAGAATGACATTTATGATTAACTCTAAATCACGACCAATCTTAGGGCAGTTAAAACACACAAAAAAGGAATAACCAGTTTCATTATCGAAAAATAAATAATATGTAATATTTCCTTGCGTTTTCTAGCAGTTTAATTTGAAGAACAAGTTCACTTAATTAACGTACAACTTGCACAAAAAAATTGGATAGCTCTATATCTCCTGTTCTGCTGGTCTGATTGAAGAAATTTAACTTGCCTTTTTTATGTCTCGAAAGCTCGATTTAGGATTTATATAAGATTTATATATAGTATTTTATCTAACATAGGTACTCTGACACAAAATCGGACTTATTTTGTAATGACATACCTATTGTTTCCCTATTTCGTTTCTACGACTAAATTACTTCGAAAGCCCAAGTTTTGTAAAACTCTCACGAGTAGATTTTAAAAAATAAACTCTAAACGTCTCTACATATATGAAGAGAAAGAGTTTGTCTATGTGTCAGTGTGTGTGTCTTTCGTTCGCGCTGTGCGTAAGTTAATAAACTCACGGCTACGAAATTTGGTACATAGTAGGTGCATCTAGACAAGAGCCAGTGCCCCTCGAAGTGAGTTTTTCGAAATTCGAATTAGAATGTTTTTAATTTTATGTTTTGTGACGAAATCGCGTCATTTTGAGACATAATGGGCTATAGGAAAGCGAGATTTTACTCTACACACTCCATTTTCATATCGTCATGAAACGTAGGCACTTAGCTATTTTACGAGCTTAAAATAAATTTCGTGTTTCAATAAATCGATTAAATACGAATTTATTTAACAAAGTAAGCTTAACATCTTTTCAACGGGATTTTTTCTAAAAACGTTTATTTTTAAAAATGTACAGTTTATTTTTCTTTGATTTTTGGACACCTTAAATAAACTTCCATCCTTGCGACTGCTTTTACAAAAAAAATTTTGTGAAAATGATAATATTTTGCATTTAAAAAAATTTTTTTAAATGAAGCTTCCGAGTACACTTCTCATATCTCACATCTTTAAAATTTGTGATTTTGGCAACAATTTTCCTGTCTTATAGTTGTTGATAGATTTTTGATGAAATCGCATCATCTTGAATAGTTTCTTTTAGAAATATGGGTTTGGCAACAATTTTTCATTGTATTTCTTATGTCACTGTTTTTAAGAGATTGGCATATTTCATTGTCTTTTTTTTATATATATAATACATTTTTATTGATTTTTTTTCATAAAGTTGTTCTGCAGAGTAAAATTTTTTTTTAGTTTCTTTCATGTTATGTTTTGCTTATTTAATTATTTGTAAGATATTGAAAAGTTTTGCATGATTTTTTTCCCTTCTGAGGAAAGTTGGTAAATTTTTTTATTAGGATAATTAATATTTGTATTAAGGGATATAGCTTATTTCATTTTAAATTTTGTCTTGAAAATATAAGATAAAATATCATTAATTATATTTTGCTTTTCAGAATTTTTTTTGTATTCTTTTATTTATTTATTGCTCATTTCATTGTCTTTAAGATACTGGAAAGTTTTGAGTGATTTTTTTAGGAAACAAAGTTCTTAACCTCCTTTATACCATTTGAGTTCTTAAGATTTTGCAAAGGGAAGTTGGTTAATTTATTTATTAGGATAATTAATATTTATATTAAGGGGTATTGCTTATTTCATTGTAATTTTGTTATACGAAATAACTTTTTTTTTATGAAGTTGTCCTGCAGAGTAAAATTCTGCGCAGTTTTTAAATTTAACGTTTGGTGTCCCTTTCAGCCATTTTTCCGGTACATTTAAAAGACAGACGAAGGCTGGCAGTGAAGCTGCTAGTGGTATATATTTATTAATAACTCTTTTTTTATTAAACTTACCGGATTCCTTCTTTCACAGATGGAAATTTAAGTTCAATACAAATAGAACTCGAAGCTATTTTCTGATTTTTTTTTTTTTTTTTCTAATTTATGTTTTTTAGTAATTTTCATAAACTTTACAAAAAACTATTTTGAATCCTAAGCTACAAAAATTTTGCCATCATCTTAAAGTAGATGTATTTTTAGGCATACCTGCAAAAAATATAATTTTTATTCAAAATTTTGAAAGATAAACGTGAATTTATATATCGGAGCGTTTTGAAATTTGGCATATTTGCTATTAGCCTCTACGCGACCAGCCTTCGTCTGCTTTTTAAATAAAGCTGAAAATTTCTTAAGGGAACACCATTAAATTTAAAAATTGAGCAGAATTTTACTCTGCAGAACAACTTTATAAAAAAAAATTCAATAAAATGTATTACATATAAAAACATACAATGGAATAAGCAATATCCCTTAATACAAATATTAATTATCCTAATAAATAAATTAACCCACTTCCCGCTACCTTCTCTCAACAAACGTCCAGTATCCAAGAGAAACATTAAATTTAAAAACTGCACAGAATTATCGCCCTATTTTTCCGAGTGGCAACAGTGCTAAAATCAGCAACAATGGCAATAGTGATATATCAGCAACAATGCCTGCATGCCATTGCTGCTGATATAATGAGAGAATTATTGGTTTGATGCGATTTCATCAAAAAAAAAAAACATAAAATAACTCATTCAAATTTTGAAAAACTCGCTTCGAGGTGCCCTGGTTCTTGT
Organism: Stegodyphus dumicola; assembly: GCF_044657685.1. Lineage (NCBI taxonomy): Eukaryota > Metazoa > Arthropoda > Arachnida > Araneae > Eresidae > Stegodyphus > Stegodyphus dumicola. The sequence continues at coordinate 210,890,295 of NC_140773.1, read as the reverse complement.
CTAGAGGCACTTACGTACCAAATTTCGTAGCTCTGGGTCTATTAGCTTACGCGCAACGCGAACAAAACACACACACACAGAGAGAGACAGACTCTTCCTTTTATATATATAGATAAGCGATAATAACGCCAAGTATGGTTTATGTACATTGTTAAAATTATTTGAAATGCACCATTTGTTACGGTCGTGCACATTGAAAGGGAAAGGAAAATTGGTTACCATAAATTAAGAATATAGCCAAGTATTATTCTTCGCGCGCAAACGGAAAAAGGTGCGCCAGAACGAATTTTAAAATTTCTTTTAAGTTTTTCAGCAAGTTTTACAAAATTTAATATTTAGGCATAATATGAGAATCAAAATATGGGAAAAAGGACAAAAAATAGTTATGTAATTTCAGAAAAAGTATATATCTAATATGTATATCCTAAGTCGCGCTTTCGAGACATGAAAAATCGAAAGTTATATTTCTTCATTTGGCCCAGAGAACGAAGATATAGAACTGTCCCTTCTTTTTTTATTTTTTGATGCAAGGTATGCACTAATGCATCGTTTAAATAAAATAAACGCACTGCAAGTAAGGACAAAATAATTGATCAATGGTAGAATAAGTTATACGTAAATGAAAAAAATTTGGAGAGTTATAAATGACTGTGACATCACCTACCATCCTACGCGCTTCTCTTTAAAAGTTTCTTTAATTTCTGTAGATAAATTTGTTTTACGCCAGTGGTTTATGATAGCAACTTTTCCATCGTTTCAAATGAATTTTTTTTTTTTTTTTTTTGAGAGAGCCGGTTAATGCATCTTGGTTTGTAAGCACTGTTAATCTCTTTGGATTCTAAATTCTGCTGCCTGGTACTTCCCTAAGTTGTATAAATTTTGCCGAACCTAAATTCTGCTTCCTAGTGCCTTCTCGAAATACGAAAACATTGCCGTACTACAAAAATTTTGGCATTTATAAATTTTGGCAACCCGGGTTCGAATCCCGGAGAAGGCATGAATGTAAATTGTCTGTCTATACATAGGCAACGGCAATTCACTTATTAGGTGCCTCCATAATAAAGTGACCATCATTTCCGGCCTTGGTAGTGACCTACGCCTATAATGGCTAGAACCCGCCGTTGGGGGGGGCAGTATTTTGTATCTTCAGAGATTACTTATACGATTCGCGATTTTTCATCTAATCCACGTGCTGCATAAATGCAAAATATTTTGGCAAAACGCCAATTAGAGCGTCTTTGTTATTCTCATCTTCTGGAAGTTATGAGCTGGTGATGTCACATTTGTTTTACTTTTGCGTACAAAAACTATGCATTTTTTAAAGAGAAAATCCATAAAACATTTCTTGAGCTGGACACCATGCTATATCCCTTCTAAAATGCAATTTCTTTTTCTTTCAGGCTACGATACCGCGTAATGTAACGTACACTCAAGCTGCCTGTCTGGAGCAAAACTGTGCGGTAAGATATTTAATGTGTCCTAAAATTCTTTAATTAAAGTAGCGGAAGTAATAAGTTTGTCAGATAATCACACAATTTTTTACTTTTGAAGCGGGGAGAAAGAAAATTTACTTTGGGCTAGATTGAAAGTTAATTTTAGCTTGCAGAGCAAAAGAGAAGAGGAAGCCGTAAAAAGAAGTCATTCATGCGATTTGAAAAGAAAAGAGAATTTTTTATTAGCTTTTCTTATTTTTAAATACGTATTTGCTTACTGTGAAGAGCTTTAGACAGTTATGTTGGTATTTGCAATAATACTACTGCACAAACAATTTATTCAGATCTTGATTCAGTTTCTTTTCCATTTTGAAAATTTATCATTACGAGAACCCATACGACAAAATTTGAAAGCAGTAAATAAAGAAATTCGATTCACCTTTTAACTCTTCTATACTCACTGATTAAATGATAGATTCATTACATTTTGAAAATTAATATTTTTACTTCCTTGTACGAAGTAAAAAGGAAGTATTGTAACCGCGAAAAGTTTCAGGCACCATATTTCAACGAAAATATCCATTTTGATCGCTATCGAATGCAATTTCACGATGTTTCTGCGTGACATCTGTACGTAAGGACAGAGTAAAAGACTCGTTTCGTTCAAAAAAATTAAAAAACTACTTTAAAATGAATTCTGAAGAGAATTTTTCGTGGAGTATCTCGCATAACTAAAAAACGAGCAGCCTCAGAACGTTGAAATTTTGTATATCGAATTGCTATAACAAGTAGTAATACCTCATATTTTGGTTTCAATCGGCCCCACCAAACGCATATAAATATATTTATATGTCCACTCTGTTACCCGGCTCAGTGATCTCAGTTTCTTTACTCTTATAGGGCCCACCAGCGGCCGAGCGGTAAAGTCGCTGAACATTGGTAGTTCGGTCCGAGGTTCGAATCCCGCGGACGGGCTGGCTGCATGGGCGTTTTCGTGGTTTTCCCCATGTGTAACGTGTATACGAGCCAGTTTCCCTTAGAAAGTCCTCCACGAAGGCATCCTTCCCCTTAGGCAGATAGCCCTCGAGGCTTTGCCATAATCACACACACACACACACACTTTACTCTTATATGTTTATAAATTGAGCCCTTTTCGCTTTAAAAATGATTGAATTATGTTGTTCTCATCTTCCGGTACGGTGTTTACGCTTTTAGGAAATCTTCAAGCAATATTTGTAGAATTATCAACAATTTAAAAGCTGTTTAAGTGCGATTAAGTCTAAATTTTAAATAACATGGCAGACATGTTTGTTTACATTTGAAACAGCAGAATAGTAGATTTGTTGCCAATCTAGAGAGACTAAGCTTCGCACCAACGAAGATAACGCCCTCATTTATTATTTCGAATTAAATCATGCTTAATCCTTTCTGGAATTTTCTCGAGGAAATAAGTCTTAAAGATTTACTTCATAATTTATAATATAGATATTTTGAGTTTTTATGTATTTTTGCCTTGTCGCGAAATTAGAACTGAATTAATTGAATGAGAAATACTTAATCGTCTGTGAAAGACTGTTTCATTTTTGTTTTGTTTGCTTAATTTCTTTTATACATCGTTCTAGATTTATTATAGTATTTGAATAGAACATGTGGCAACGATTAGATAATTATCCAAATGATAAAACGTTTGTGCATTCTGAGTTATAATATGAACGAAATATAACGCTTTTAAGTGAACCTACTGCCAAAGTGTCGCTATGGTAAACAAATATAGTGAATTTTAAAGAGTGCATTTATTCTATTGTTGTTTATGCGCTATCGATAAAGTAGACTGAATTCAATTCAATAAGTTTAAATGAAATGCAAGAAAATTTATAATTTAATATTCTGTACAAGGAAGTCATGTGCTGTACACGTCAGATTTTTTAATTCTTAATTGCTGTTCGGCATTGAATCGCATAGTCAATTTTGAGATAATCAAGTCTGCAGTAAATATGAGTCACCTGTATTCATTTTGCCATTTTTACGGAACATAATGTGGTGATCTAGCTTTCCATGTGAATAACAATGTACTGCTAGATATAATGCAGTTTCTGCAAATTAATTATCGCAAAAACATACGTAATAGTACATAATCAATCGTCAAAATTGTGTTGCTCAAGTATCAGCACAACTATACAACAATACTTAAATGTAAGCTTCGTAAACAATTTATTGCTCTAACTTAATTCTAAATTAAAATATGCGCTTAGTAAAGACTGATGTAAATAGATCACGTTTGCAAAAATGATTTGTAACGTGGTAATATCACGCTTCTATCCATTGCAATGTATAATGTCCTGACTGTATCCACTATAATAGCTAACACCTTGAACATGCATCTGTACAAAACTATGTATATCGCAATCTATATCTTGTAATATAATTCCTTTTACTTGATCTAATTTAACGCTGAAAGATAGGAGTGCCGTTAATGCCGTCGGCGGTGGCAGATCTTGTAGTGTTGGCTGGAGTCACAATTTCATCACGACTCGCGGAATGTTGAAGGAATGTTGTTAGTTTTCTGGTTTGTATTTAGGGTTAATACCTACTTACGTGGAGTAAATATTAGGTGGCCCCCTCTTAATTTCTAAATTACATAACATAACATCATGTGGGGATGGTAACTGTTTATGAATAAGTCCCAAAAGCCCTCGTTTTGTATTTTAAAATTTGTGGCTAACAAAAATATTCCTTCTCGTTTAGTATGCCTAATTAAAATAATATTTATATAATAAAATAAAATATTTTACTTGAGCTATCCCAAAACAATTGTGTTTTCTTTTAAACGAAACATTTTCTATCAATGACGTGTGCATACCCACATACAAAATAAGATGTAAAGAATAATGTTCAGAAGACAATTTTCATTTAATTTTTTAAATTCTGTGAAAACATAAACTTCACAGCAGTTTTACCAACTATACATGCATAATGTTTGGCTGCAGATTTCATAGAGTAACTAATCAAAAGGAAAATGCATTAAAAAAACTATTAACATCATTTCTGTTTATGATAAAATAAGGTTAAAATAACAATAATTTACGTATGATCACACACTTCAAGTTTCATATATAATTATGATGTTAGAATTCGTATAATAATAGTTTTCCCTTTGTGATACCACTACTAAAACGTATGTTGATTAATGAATGGTCTTACCTAAACTTAAAAGTTGTTGAGTTTTATTTTCTCACCATCAGAATAAAAAAAAGAACTTTATATAAATATTTTCAACCTGAAATCTATTTAAGCCTTAGTCTAATGAAGAAAATTTAAGCAATTTTTTTTTTGGTTGCCGTTAACATGCTTCTCAAACTGTAATAAGAGAAACTTTGATATTTTTATATATACTCTGTTTTTTATGTTAACTGCTTAACATCACTATTTATATGAATCAAATTATAACAATAAAGAGTTATAACAATTAATAAGTTACAACAATAATTATTTTTTTATATAAATAAGTTATAACAAATTAATTATTAAAAAATAACAAGTTATAACCATAAAGATCTTATAAAATTATTTGCAAGGAGTTAAAATGCATCAAGAAATAGCATACTAAGTCGTTATAATAAACTTTACTTAAGTCGTCGATTAAACTATTAATTTATTAACCCAACGTTTAGTCATTGATTATTAACCTATCCATTAGTGTGGTCTGCAGTATGAGTTAAATAAATACCTTTCAAAATAAATCTGATAGTATAATCGATTTCGAGCTTTTGCAAGCCTATGAAACGACTATGACATTTGAAATATGATGCAACAACGAATAACTAAATTCAGAATTTGTGAGAAAAATCAAATTTGGCTGAATAAAAAAGCACAAATGATAAGTTCCGCAAGTGCGTTCTTTGAATGCTAGTCTAAGCAAATAAAACTCGTATGATTTTCAGAAGAGCATTTTAAGATAAACAAAAATGTTATGCTGTATTCCGAGCAATGTGGAATTTATTTGCATTAGTAAAATTTATTAATATTAATCTAAATCGCAAAGGAGACTAAATATGGATGGTAAAAATAACTTTCTGGTTAAGAATCAGGTTAGAATCTAGTACTTGTGATCAAGATGATGTTTTGCGGCGTTAAGAAGCGGAAAAACTGAAGCAAAATTTGCATCTATATAGCGACATGTTAGAGATCAAGGAGGGAAACAGTTTTTTGTTTTGATAAATGAATTCCTAAGAACCAAAAATATTGCTAATTTTGTGAACGTGGAAATTTTTTACATGAATGTTTGAGTAAACTTCACAATTTCTTCACACAAAAAATCAACTTCACGAAATCAAAACTTCACACAAAAAATCAACACAAAACATAAACTGAATTAAAAGGAAATCAAATCTTATTTAACAAGTCTTGTTGAATTGCAATTAAATTTTTAACACAAACTAAACCGATGGCATGTCCTACTGATCCTATCAATTTCACGTAAATGTAACGATTTACAAGCTGATGGTGAGAACATAAAAGAGCGTTGATGTATAGAAATAACAGCAGTCGTTGAGGACAATCGGACGTATTTTATTTCTTGAGAAGCATATTCTGAAACTGAATTATAAAATGCGATGTTCGTAAATTGTGTGCAGGCTTTTGATCCCATTTGAGCCATTTTACGTTGTTACGTCAATACGACTGATGAAGGAGAGGTAAGTGAGACATGTTGGCAGGATACCAAGCAGAAACAGGATTGCGATCGTGTTTAACATGAACGTTAATGCAAAATAATTTCGTTTCAATTCAGATTTGTCTCGATTGGTTAAAATGGTCACGAACGTTATGCAAGACACTATGACATGTATTAGGTTTGAAATGACGCCATTTTGAGCCATTCATTGTAAGTAGTTTGTAAAGTTGCGCGCTTCCAACCTGCACGCAACAAAGTGGTGACTGCTGAGAACTGGAAATAGACCAAAGTCTTGAGAAGGGTTTAAATCCCTTTTTATTCAACTTTAGAAATTACAACTGCGTGCTCTTGACGCTCACAAACTACGCCGACCAGGCGGTAAAATAAAAATAAGAAACTGGAAAGAGATAATAACAAGTGACTAACTAGAAGGCTCTCTAAACGTAACTAACCTCACCGCGTTCTAAAATACCGCTGATAATTCAGCAAACTCTGAATATTACGTTGAAAGATTAACAATTTGCCGAGGCAAACACACAAGCCGAAACGCGTGGTTCTTCAATTTCTAACTAGCCACCTCCACACTCGTGAAGCAAGAAGCACACTTTCGAACTCGTTTCCTTTCTATTTAACTCAGAATACTTCCGCTGATAATTTGAATCCTTGCGCGTTCTACTAAAATTTACATACTCTGGCATTGGCAATTCCAGGGGAAAGTAAGGCTTGACAGGAAAGATAGTTTAAACTTAAAATAAATGTTAGTTAAAATAAATATAAACCCTACAAGTTACTATTTTTAGAATGGAAAGGAGAAATAATATTATTAAGCTTAAGGAACTGTTGCAAATTAAAAGTTTCAATATTGATTCACATAGTTTTCAACTCATACATATTTACATTTTTAGAATGGTAATAAACTATACATGTCGGCACAAACGGCGTTTAGAGAACCATGGCCGGCAGTGCTCTGATATCTGCTTTCTAGGCCGTGGGCTCCGGGGTGCTTGAGCATCTTCGCCCGGACAAGTGATCAGCTTATCACAGGACCCCCGGTGTTTAGTCCCCTAGCGAACTTTGGTACTCATTTTATCCACCCACTCATGGGATGAAAGGCTGAGTCAACCTTGCCCAGCCCAGGGATCGAATCCTGGACCTGTGTTGCTGCTGCGCGGCGCGCTAGCCACGGTGCCACCGAGCCTCTTAGGATGATAATAATTGACGTAAATACATATTTTTTGCTGTTTCGTAATTTAAGAAAGAGCTACAAATTCCGTATTGTTTTTAAATACTAACATTATCATAGCTGCACTTCTGCATTTCTTTGTTTTGTTTATATATTCTCACATGCCTGCATATTCATAGCAAACCAAAACAAACAGATAAATAAAACAAAAATTCCATCTATTCGAAAATATTCTTTTAAATGCTCATCATTCATTTAAACATAATTACTTCTTTAACTATGCAGGAATTAAATAATGTCATGAGCTATTTAAAAACTAATTCCCAGAGCAATTAGCAAGCGCCATTTTCATTCCTTCCAATGCTCAAATGTTTTATTTCTAACAAAACAACGCTTATTTAAATAATAAATTAGAATAAAAAAGTTAGAAATCACACCGCTCTTGTTGTCACAAAAAAGAGCGAAATGAAAGCAATGACGATAACCACCGAAGCGGTTCCCAGCTAACGACCCCCATCTGCGATCACAGACTTCTTGCAGCACTAATCGGAGTTCATTTTCCAGCCAATTGATCGCACCGATGTTCCACAATTTTCGTTTGTACATTTCGCTCTAATTAATGCACTGATAATACAAGCTGAGTTCCGCAACTGGCTAAATGGTATGACTGAAGCAAAAGAAACATAATAAGAACCTCTATCGATTTTCGAGAATGATGATGGGCATTAAGTACAGACTCCTGATAACGTTTCCATTGTAATTAGAATTCTTTGGCGGAGAAATGGAACTTAAGCATTTATTAATGAAACATATGGAACCGGTTCTTTACTTGTTAATCTACCGTTTGTGAGTTGTATGAAAGTATGTTATTTATGACAGAAACTTCCTTCAGAAGCGTTCAAAACTGAGAGAAAGAATATCTGGAAAAGTAAAATCTAACATACCTTTATAAAATTCTTTGGATGAAGACTTTTTTTATAAATACTAACTCTATCTTCGTTTGTTTTTTAATTATTTTTTATCCTGATGTAATGATCATAAATTTAAAGCTCGTAAACTTTAGCTAAATTTGTAAGTAATTCTTTATGATGTTAATTTTATGTGTGATTGCCTGAATGTGAATTACTCACAAAAATCACACAAATCGCAATTAACAAATCAGTCAATATGTTGCCTGTGGGTACGCGATGAGTTTGTAAGGTGTTATTTTAAGTTTCTAACAGTTATTTTAATTATTAAAAACCCTTTATTGTCTATTCTTGTTTCCCACTTACTATACCCTGCCAGAATTTTTAGTATCGTTTTACACGTAAATGAAGTAAAAAGAGTATTTAAAAGAAGGTTTCGCTTACTTTAGGAGAACAGCTTAGTCTTTAGGGGCGTGGGTTTGCCGTTAGGCTGCTTCTTTGTTTAAAGCTAACTACGCTCGGCCGTATTGTACGTATCTGCGGCTATTTGCCGGTTAATTTAATAGGAGCGAACTACGTTAGATAATTGTGTACAGCTTCGGCTAGGTTCAGTTAAGCTTAGCATTAGATTAGTTTTTTATTTACCTATCTTATTTAAAGCCCAAATGGAGGCTTTTCTGTAAGCCCGAGAAAGGGACCAACTGTATTTTTAGTTTGAGATAATAAAAGGTGAGTTTAACCCTTCTTTGGACTTTGTCGTTTACGCACTTGGACTCAGGGATAAGTTTCTACGACTACGAGGTTTCTACGACGTCAAGCAGAGATAAAATAGTTAGAAAAATTACAAGCTCATTCAGTAACGTAGGCTGTTAAACATCACTAATTTCAATCCTAGTCCCAGGTGATGTCAAAAAACTGCACAAGGAATGTTAACAGAAGTGTACATAGATTTAAATTGTATCTAAAAATATAAATACCGTTCTTTTTGTGGAGTTGCAGATATAATACAAAACGGGAGCAATAAAAGCAGCATTTAAATAATAATAAAATTTAGGAAACAAAATATAAAATATACATTTATTATTAAATAAAAATGTAAGTATTACATCAATTTGGAAGTAATTTTGCCAAGATTTAAACGAGTTAAAAATAATAGACAATTATAAGAGCAACATCAGTTTATTTCAGCCATACTGCCTTCTCTGGCGAATCGTAGCTACCAGGGCGAAGCTGTATAACGTAAATAATATATTAAAAAAAATCTGAAAGCTTTCAGATTTTATATTAGGCCCAAAGGGGCGCTTTTTCGTTTACAAATTCGGAAGCGTTTGGGATTACTGCTCTTTGTAATAAAAATATTTAAAAACAGCATAACTTTAGAATTTGCGGTAGACAGTCTCGCGCGCTGGAGATAAAAGTGTTTATTCCGTACAGTGTTGCCGCTGCTCGCTTTGAAATGATTCAGATTTTTAATCAAGACTTCGTTAAAGGTTTGCAAAATATGAAATAAGTAATAAAACAAATTCGAAATTCAACATTCGGGCTTCCAGGTGCCTATATTCGAGTGGAGGACTACGTCATACAAGATTTGATTGCTCTAGGTAGCGTTTTTTTTTCAAACTATATGAAACATACATACATTTATGTGGATTGTTCATTATTTAATTTCTGTAAACGCAGTACATACCGATAATATTTAGTGGTAACAATCTGAAAAGTGATTTAACATTTTTAGTGATTCGACGAAAAATGCCGTTTTGCGTCTAACAGCCCGACTGCGCTAAAAGTTTTCGAGCTGTTTTGTGCCTTTCACGTGAAATAAAAGAACTAAAATCTAATCAAAACTCGATATAAACATAAATTTTTTTTTAAAAACATATATTTCACAAATTTTAAGAAAGTAAGCCATATTTAAGTCACAGTTTTGATTTTATAAAGCAAAGCATATCAAGTTACGAGTGCAAATTGAAGTCTGAGTGACATGGCAGATGATTTTGCTCATTTAGTGAATGAAATACACTGAAGTCGTAAGGATGACAATTAAATCCATAATTTTGGCGAATGAAATAATTGCAAATTGCTGAAATAAACCGCACAATGCACAGGAATAAATTGTCTTAGCAACAAGCAATGGCAACAAAATTACAAGTAAATAGAAAAAAAAAAAAAAAAAAAAAAAAAAAAAAAAAAAGAAAGCAAAAATGTATGCTATTAAAATTACTAAGGTTAATCTCGCTTCACACATTTATACTTATGCCTACCTTTAAGGTCTCTCAGGCTGTCATTATAACTTATTATTGAAAAGAGCAGGTAATTAGGAAAAATGAAAATTATTTATGAAAAACATATGCTGATTTATAGAAAAAGTCTCTTACCACTTATTTATACGAGAAATTAATTACTGTACATTCTTATGCTACGAATAAGAAATATGCCTTCTGTCCAGATAAGTATTCGATTTACTATTATTATTTGTCCAGTAATAAGAATTTTTTTTTATAGAATAACTAATAGTAGTTCAGAACTCTATTTTTATAGAATAACTTAACTGAATTATATAATTCTAAAAACTATTAAATAAGTTTTGGTTATGTAAAAAATGTACTTTTTTTTACTATATCTTGCATTTGTGACCCAAGATGCACATCACAGCTTATAATAAGACGCGGTTTTTTTCTTTGTCAGTAACTTCTATTAATGAACAGTTGTTAATGCAAATTGCGTTTCTTTTTAAAAGTCATGAGTAGAACGTTGTTTTTAACTGTTCAAATCAAAAGAGAATTCGAAATTTTCATGCGGCGTGGCCGCGTTAAATCATTTTAAATAAGAAAACTTTTCTAATTTACAAACAACCCACAGTTATTATCAAGCTTTTAAAAATTCAACTTATTTCATCATCTGACATCCATCTGTTAATACTTCTTAAAAATTACAAATCGGATCTTCTTTCAAGCCAGCTGAAGTAAATAAATTGCAAACATAAGAAATGAAAGTCTAAAAATGAAAAGCTTTAGTGAGAAGATTATGTTTGAAATATTGGGCTAAAACCATCTCACAATCTAATGTAATTTTGCCTTGCTTGAAACGTTTGTGCATATACACGATAACACATTTAAATGAATTTAAAATATATTGCAAGAAAAATCGTTGTTTTATTTTATTCTTCGAATTTGTGTTTTATTTTATTCTTCGACTTTGTGTTTTATTTTATTCTTCGTCTTTTATTTTATTCTTTGTCTTTTGTTTTATTCTTCGTCTTATATTTCTTATACTCTTCGTCTTTTATTTTTCATCTTATATTTCTTTTATTCTTCGTCTTATATTTCTTTTATTCTTCGTCTTATATTTCTTTTATTCTTCGTCTTATATTTCTTATACTCTTCGTCTTTCATTCTTTGTCTTTTCTTTTATTCTTCATCTTATATTTCTTATACTCTTCGTCTTATATGTCTTTTATTCTTCGTCTTTTATTTTATTTTATTCTTATTTTTATTAGAATATAAGTTAGTTCTTTGACTTGACACGTATCTTATCTTAAGAGACCAAAATCATTCATTATATCAGTCAAATCATTCTTAAAGCTAAATCTAAAGCTGTAATAGTTTAGCAGAGAAATTTCATATAGTTATTCGATTCTGAATTGAATTACTCAGCTTACTCATTATCAACTCCAAATTAGTCCTTATTATCAGCTTCAAAGCAGTTTTTGTGTCGTCCAAAAACTTCTGGAAGCTTCAAGAAAAATTGCTACAAACTCTACAAAAATACGATTTTAAAAAATTGCAAAAAATTGCCAAATGTCGCAAAAACAAATGCACAGATATATCAGAAGATTTTCTATCTATATTTCCTGTTCTAATTAGCTATTTTTGCTATTCAAAAACCGATCGATTCCGAATCATGAGCTCTACAATTCCCGAAGTAAGCACAAAAAATGACTACGAATTCAATTATAAAAAATACACAAAAAATTATTGCATAAATTTCACTAAATAAATAAATTCATGAGCAAGCATGATACACAACACTATAAAAATTTTATAAAGCCTGAAATATATTCAAATACACAGGTATTTCCCTAAATTTATAGCAATAAGTTGGCTTCCAAGTTTAATGATTTTAGATATAAAACTGCATATACAAAATTTAAATAACTACCCCATCCATTGGTTGCTGAAAATGTCATATAAATAACTTCATCCTTTAATAAAACGCCTAACTAACATAACAGGATTGGATTCCTTAGATTAAAGCAGAGTATTCGAGGGCTATCCTGCAAGAGAAAGTGAAGTTTTTGTAATAAACTTTCACTTTCTGAAACTCTGAAAATTCGCTCGTATTTACATTACACATGGGCACAGCCAGGAAAGCTTCATACAGCCAGTCGGTACACTGAGATTTGGACCTGAAGCGAGATAGCAGTATTCAGCGATTTTTATCGCTTTTCTATTGCCTATCCACTAGCTACAATAAAGCAGAAATTCCTCAAATACTGTGTGAGGGTTCCGTTATGTTACTTAATCAGTTACTTTATGTTTATTAAGGTCTTTTGGATATGTACTGTCACCTCTCCTTTTCCGTTTTCCCACCAGAATGCAAATTAGTTCGCGATTTTTTATAGTGAGGTTTTAGACTGTGAGACACAGCGTGTTTTGCTTTTCATGGCCGTATTTCTAGGCTGCTACCTTAGATAAGAGTTCCAGTCTTCAACCTTGCATTATAACTGCTTAGTTGAATTCCACGCCGGTTTAGTTTTGAGCCAACTTTGCGTTAAAGTGATTGTGTGGGCTTTGGCTACTAGTTTATTTGAATTTAAATTTTATATTTGATATAGTTAATTTATTTCACCAAAAGTGGTTGGCTGAGTCGTAAGCACATAGTGTGTATTCTTTTCTTATTTAGTTTTAGTAAACTGTCTTTTACAACCTTCCGAAGTTTGAGTTGCGACTATTTCAGATATAGCGATAAGTCGCTTAAAGTCTACCAAGAGTTAAGACAGAGTTAAGACAGTTGGACTAAACCTGTAAAACTCTGAAACTCTCTTTGAATAACCAGTCTTGAAATAACCATCTTAACTGCTTACAGCTTTTAAATTTAAAAGATAATCTCTCTTTGAGCAAACGGTATGAAAACTATCATTATAGCCGTCTGTTAATTTAGGTTTGCAGAAAAATATAAAAATCATAAAGCTGCTAAAGTGTCAAAATAATTAAAAAAACATAACAGTTTTTATGAAAAAACTAATACACAAGTATACCAAGTAACGTACCAGGTGATATACACAAGTAAGCAAATGAACTCTAATTTTACTTGACTGATTTTAATTTACATGCACATGCATGTATATTACGATCATGTTTTTAAATTTTTCATTATTCATTTTCGCAGTCTGTAGACTAAAATCTGTGAAAATGACTTTTGAAATTTATTGCATATTTATGTATAAAAAATTTCCTTGTGCTACACAAATATTTGATTTTGCTATTGAGGAAAGGAAGTGTCATCGAAGTCTCTTAATAATGAAGTCGTTTAGTAACACGCACTTAATTCTAACTTTATACATGAAGTAGTGTCTTAGTTAAGCTGTCTTTCATTATCACAACCAACATATATTAAAATCAAGGTCAGAAAAATATTTCTTTAAAAGCATAAAAATATGTAACAAAATACCCATTTCATAGCCTTGGAAAATATAAATGGCATGAATAAGTTTTATGGTCAATATACTGGCCAAAGGTGTTCATGCTTTGTACCTAAATATGGAATAACTCGTGGAAAACAGCTTCCTGTGTTTTGTTTATAAACTAATTGCAGAAGACGCCTGGCGTTGGCAAATTGCATTCAACTTCAGACCTAACATCCCTGTGTCTAAATCATGTCCAACGCAAGCTTTCTCGGACTTTATGGTGACCATTCATGTCAGTTTCGTGCCGGACAAAAGGGCGCTCTTCATATTTCATACGCAGATGATTTACAAAGGAGCGGACATCCTGCTAGTTGTCATTGGAGCTGAATTAGGGGTTCAAATTCGCCTGGAACAATATATTTTTAGTCAATATTCTGAAGGTTTTATCACAATTTGTCCAGAAAAAAGTAAAAGTAAAATCCGTAGACAGTAGATATCCTAAATGGAAAGCTGTAAGATCATAAGGGGAGAAAATAAAAGAATGTAATTTCATTGCATAGAGTAAAAGTGTGTACTAGGTTCCATTCGATGCATGCCTTTTATTTTGTATATATGATATTTCACCTTTTTTCTTTTCAAGACTATATAATTGAGTTGTTTACACAGAGACTCTTCGCCCATTTTTTGAACATTTTACTTTGCTGTAAAAAACATCGCCTGCTTGGAAATTTTTTTTTTAACTGAAACAGTATTTTCCTAAGTATATATTATCTTCCGCTATCTAAAAATTTTGCTTTCATGCAAAATGTCGCTTTTAAAGAAGGAATGGACAGGAAGCTGTGTTTGTGCTCTTTTCGAAGAAAACTATTCGTATTTAATTATTAAAAAATGCTGTGAAAGCCATGAGTTTTCGGTATTTAAAGCAAGGATAGATAATAATGTCAATGAGAAAGTTAAAAAAAAGTCAGAGTTTCGCTTCAAGCAGAAAAATTGTTCAACATACATATCGAAGGAAAATACGGAATATTTCGAATGTTGTAAAGTTAAATGTTAGAGTTAAGTTGTAAAGTTAAACTTTAATGTTAAAAAAAAAAAAACTTCCAAGCCAAAAAGGACAGTTGAAGGATCATTAAAATGCTCACTGTCAACTGTAAACAAAGTGATTAATGCTCATTAGAATTGTAGAGTTCGGTAGATTCACGTTTGTGTGAACACTGGAAGAATAGTAATGACTGCACAAGAGAAGGGTTAAAAGTACCCTTTATTAACTCTTTAAAATTTACAAAACGCCAACTCGACTCTAACAAACTACGACTCTTGCTTGGGCAGTAAATGAAATCAGATAACGAAACTAAAAGTTTGAAGATATGAACAAGTGATAGAAATAAACTACAGGGCTCAGCTAGATTCCGTTTCTTAAAACCCCGTCGAAACTAGTGGCAGCAAGTAAATGCAATTAAGTCACGTGGACCAGCAATAAGCAATCGTTTAAGCAGCAGAGGTGGAGGCTATAGACTAACTCTCCTCTTTCCTACCGAAACTCGGTTTTTAAACTCTTTCTGCAAAGTAGAATTTGCATTCCTTCGCGCGCGCTACCTGACAATTAGGGAAATGAAGGGTTATAGGAAAGAATAGCACTTAAATAAAATTGGTTATTTGAAATAAATAGAAATCCCTACAGAATATTAAAAAGGCGAAAAAACGTAGTACGCGTCCACTTTCTCGACGACATATCGCCGAAAGCAGAACGGACTGTAGAATTCTTTATGAGAAACACTTATTCGAATAAAAATGGAAAAATATTGTTGTTGAAAAGAGCTGTTGCCATTCCGTGACCATTAAATGTTTAATTTTCCAGTTATAGTAGCTCAGTATAACAATCTAATCTATTTAAAATCTTTACATAGCTGATAAGAATTTCATTTTTGTTTTGCAAAATTATAGTAGTAAATTTTTTAACCGTCAGGAAGAAACAGCTGCTTTAGAACAACATATTTTTTAATAATTTATATAAATACTACTGCAAGGAATTGTGGCATTTCTCTCGTTCTCTCTTTATATTTTTGCATTTGTATTGGTTCATTATTTATAAAAGTGCAAAAAACAGAACATGATGGATATTTTTATGATGATAAGATTTATTTTTCCTAATTCCTCTCACTTATCTCAACAATTCTCTCTGGTATTCTAATATACCGTTGACAATTGATATCAAGAAATATTCGAACAAAGCTTTTTTGCAATAATCCGTCGCAAAACCCTCACGTATCCTTTTCTATCAAGGGAACACATCTTTCTTGATTACGATCCCAAGATGCAAAGAGATGTATACTTACCATTTTTTTTATTCTTTACATATTTATTTATAGATCGGCAGGGGCAAAAGAAGCGTTGCTGTTGGATCGGAGAATTCCTTGGAGTGGGATCCATCGAAACAAAACTCTTTTGGTGGAGTTGAGCTTGATCAGTTAGCTCCCTTGGAAAAAGCGTCATTGAGTTACGACGCCAGCCACAGCGGTAACAATCAGGCTTTCGAGATTGTTGGCGAAGAAGAAGCATATGCCTCAGATGATGAAGGAGAAGGAGATTATGAAGATATGACGGATTAAAATTAAGATTGCAAACGATATTAGTAAACAATATTGTATACTCATTTTGTTAGACCTTTTGAAATAAATAAAGATTCTATATATAGTTTTCAAAAATATAAAAATTTGTAATGCACTATCTCTACCATTTTTTCCTTCTTTTATTTGTGGATTAACAAGCACTAATGTACTTTACAAAATTTAAAGACACATTTATAGCTGAATATGACTAATGAAACACGCAATGTATAGGAATTATCGTAAATAAATCACATAAATTATGTTTTATAAAACAATAAATTCTGTACATACATTTTATCGCCTAACCTATTGGGAAATTAATATTTAAAATTTAATATAATTAAAGCGAATGATGCACTCACAGAATAGGTAAAAAAGTTTAAATCGCATAAAATTTGATTCATCAAATAAAATAATCAGTGTTAACCTCGAAACTGTATTTCATTGATTATGCAACATAAGTTTGAAAAGCATATTGTTAATCAATAATCCTCATGATCTTTTCGCTAAATCATGATCTATATTTTGTTTGTTTGTTTAATCAATTGTGTAAATCTTTTTACTTAAGCGGAAATATTTCTTTATAGAAGTTTTTATAAAGGAAATTGATTAATTTCCATGTATTCATGGAGAAAGGTTCATATAGTCCAGTCAAAGTTCCAGTCTCTGGAATGCGAACCTGTATCGAGCTACTTCAGCAGTCTTACCAACACGGTCTTTCCTGAGCCTGACTTATATTTTGATTTATGATATTTTTTATTATTAAACTGAAGGGTCATTAGCTTTTTGAAGCAGGAGACGTGAAAAATATGCAGTGCCCTCGCCGAGACTCGAACCCTGGACCTCTCGAATAGGCGTCGAGTATGCTTCCAATTACAACACGAAGGCATAAGGAAAGGAAGAAGAAAATACGATACGATACTTAACATATTAAGGCAACCATATTGGCGCAGTTTGGCGATTATTTGCAAACGAAAAGGTAGAAGTTGCTTATCGGATGGAAGTTGGTGGTTTTCGAGCCCTTTTTTAGGAAGATTAAAAAAATGTCGCTATTTATAGTATGTAGGTAAGCATTTCAAAATATCAAAAAAAGCAAACTTTAGGAATTCAAAATACAAATTTTAACTATTGAATAAGAATTACATGATACCTTAAAAACAGTAAAACAGTTACATTCTTATGCATAACTTCCTGTATTTTTTTTCGCGGTAATGGTCTTTCGAAGTACACAGTGATCTGTTTTCGCTTATAAAAAATCAGAGAATTGCGGGGGCTTCGCGCAAACCTCGGCAACAGCTCCCATCTGCTAAGCGTATTTCCTCGCTGTTCCCATTAGAAAATTTTCAGCAAAATTCTTCATTTATGCAAACATTTTCCTGCAGTTTCTTTCATTGTTGGTAAATTTCAGAAGCTCATGTTTTAAAACTAAGTTTAAGGCAAAAAATATCACGATTTGCTTTTAAAAAAATGTTGGGACTTGGATTACAACAGATACATACGAAAATGGCGGCGGTGCTTGACAAAAGGATTTTTATGAGCATGGTTGCCAGAGTTTGGCTCATTCTGAAAACTTGGCGATTCCTACTAAAGTAATTGCGCTAATACGTAATAACCGAAAATACCTTATAAACTTCCCTTTTTAAAGGACTATTTGGCATTGGAAAACTCAATCGCCAAATCCTGTTGGTGACAAATTATCATCCATCACCTTTTAGTTCGGGTGCCATTTGTACAGTCATTTGATTTTTTGAAGCTGGAGATGTGATACTACGCAAACCCGTCGCCGGGACTCGAATCTTGAACCTCTAGAGTGCGCTTCGAGTATGCTTCCAGTTGCACCACGAGGACATGCGAAAAGGAAGGAGAAAATACCTTATAAACAGTAACTTGTATAAACAATAACTTGTGTAGATGAGAAAAACAAAAGCAATTTTTCATTTCCGATTTGCTTTGTAAACTCGTATGGTACTCATAACTATAATTGAACTAATCTTTCCTTTTCTCAATAAACCAAACAAGAGTACATTAAACATAATATAAAAGTTTACAGTGAAATATTTACAGTGAAGTAAGTTAGAGATAAAATACGATTTTTCGTTCCTTTTCTCAAAGTATTGTAATAAAGTATAAATTTTTAGCAAGCTGTCTCTCTTTCTTAAAAAGGAAGTGAAAGGCAGTAAAAGTTTATATAAATTTCCACATCATCAATGGACAAATTTGCAGCTCGAATATAATTTAGATGAAATAACTTCGCAAAAGTAATGCATGACAGGCGATATCAGACATGCATAACACGAAGAATTAATTGGCTTTTAAGAAAGTTGCGCCAATGAAAGTTACTGCGATAAATATTCATCCATAAAAATTAATAAAATCAAAAGTGATAAAGATTCGTCTTCGCTTAGAGAAAAAAAAAATAATTTACCAAACTTTAAATCTTAAAATGTCATTTAATAAATAATAATGTCACCAGAAAGAGATCTTACTTATTAAAATGAATGAATTATGGACAGATCCTATTTGCTTACAGATTTCCTGTTCTTAAGAGCAGAGGAATCAATATTTTTGGTCTCACGTGAAAATATCTGGCAGGTAATCGATAACTCATGAAGTAATATGAAAACTATTCATTGTTCAAAATGGATTTTCGTTGTCTTTGATGTGAAGAATTATTAAAGAAAATATTAAAATTTTGATTTGGCACGTTGTGATATGATACATAGTAATTCACATTCACATGCTTTTACTGTAAAGCATACTTGTTTTAGTTTAAAGATTCGCCAGTCTCGTGGTACGTTTTACATGTTAGTTATGATCGAAGTGGTTATAGATGTGACGAACAACGCAAACGGCATAATATATGTCCTAAATTCTTAAAAGGGGCATAAAAATCATGTGATAAGCATAATATATCTTTATTACTTGACGATTACGCTATTCAAACATCATACTGAGAAGCACAGCATAATAAGCGCGATTTGATCCCCAAACGTTTTTAATACGCACGTAGACGTTCTAAACAATAGATAAAGAAGGCGAAACGAGGAGCATGCTTTATTCAAACAGCAGCAATCGAGGAAAACTAATGCGTACTAAAATGCAATTGTATTTATACGCCAGAAAATCTTCTATCCTGAGCAGCGATTGGGCTAATGATTTCGCATTGCAGAGAATTGCAGGGAAAGAATGACGTAACATGCTGCAAAGAGAAGGTGCAAAGTGTACTGTTGAAATGGCGATGCATTTAATTAATTTATGAATTTGAAGGTCTATTACCAGTTGGTTCCCATTAAGTTGAATAATTTTGTTTCATATTTTACATATATATTTTGTTAAAGTAAAAGTAAAATGCTAAGTAACAATTATTAGAAGTTTAAACAATATAGTAATCAGCGTTAATTTTTTTAATTTGCATAGTTTTAAAGATTTTACTGCAGAAATATGTAATTTAGTGTGGAAAAACAATAAGAATGTCCCCTGTTGTCTACTTTTGCTGGGAAACACCCCATTGGACAGATATCTAGATTCGATAGGAAGAAAAAAGAGACAGTTACTGTGGACTGCCCAAATGTTGTGAAATGATAAAACAAACATAAGGGGGCATAGGTTTGCTCGATAGCCCACATAGGAAGATACAAAATACCTTCGAGATCAAGAAAGTGGTATATGAGACCTTTTTTACCACTTCTTAGATCTTGAAATCGTAAAAGTGTGGCTGCTGTACAAAAGAGTGTCTCTATAGAACGGAGCCAAACCCAACTGTTTGCTAAACCCGGCCGCCTTTCTGTTGAGATATGAATTGGACTGTTTTAAAATGGGTGAAAATGCAGTTCCTAAGCGTGGAAGACCGAGCGGTCATTTACAAACTGATCACAGTATGAAAAGAAAGAGAGACCCTGCGTCAAACATTCCTCCAGCCTGCATCAGACAGGATAAAATTTAACATGTTCCCATATGGAACGAAAATCGCACTCGTAAAATAACAAATCGCAAATTCCAAACATTTATTGGATGCGAAAAATGCGCTGTAGCATTATGTCTAAATAAGGATAGAAATTGTTTCGAAATTTTCCATGCACAATTTTCCATTGCACAATAAATGTACATGTACCAAATATTTGATAAACCATTTTCATTTAAATTTTCATCACAATTTTAATTTTTACAAAGTCTGAACATGATTAATTAGAATTAAGTTTCAATAAAATTTTAATTAAAGTCAATATCTTCTAAAAACAATAAATAATCATGTATTTTATGCCAATATTTATTAATTGTAATATTTCAAATGATTTTTTCACGTGGTTTACATTTTAGTGTTAAATACATGACGATGCATATATGCATCAAACCTAATAATTAAAAAAATAACCAATAAAAAGTGTTAAATATTTTTTTTTTGAATATTTTTCGATATTTATTTAAGAAAATGTTTCCTAAGAAGAAGAAAAAAATTTTTGTAAAAATATAAAAAATCATACATTGAAGGGTTAACATTTGTTTCTACTCTCTTTGCTTTTAATCTGCCGTTTTATGAAAAAAAAAATAAATTTTAAATCACTTTGAAAAAGTTTGTTTAGATTCTTTGAAGCATGTTTTAAGATTTTTTCTCCTGTTTTATAATAATAATGGATCTCGTTTTATTTCAGTCATTTAAATACATTCAAGATTCATCTATCATGACAACATTTTTCCATTTTTTTCCGGGTAAATATTTCTCATAAAGACTTGTGCAGCGCGTTCTGCTTTCGGCGATATGGCGTGCAGAAAGACGATGCACATTATTTATTTTTTTTTTTTTTAAGATTCAAATCAGCGTTAATCACTTTGTTTACAGTTGACAGTAATACAGTGTTTTAATGATTTTTCTACTGTACTTTAACTTGTCAGAGTTTCGTTTAACATTAAAGATCTTTCCTTTGCAAAATTTGAAACATCCCGTTTATTCTTTCGATATGTATTCGGAACATTATTTCTACTTTAAGCCAAACTTTGACGTTTTCCTCCCTTCCTTGTTGACAATATTATCTATCGTAGACTTAGATATAGAAAAGCCACAGCTTTCACGGTATTTTGTAATAATAAGATACGAATAATTTTCTTCGGAAAGAGCAAAGACATAGCCTTCCTTCCATTGCTTCAAGCAAAACCTCCAGCTCTCATAAAAACAAAACTGTCAATTAGCAGATGATAGTTAATATTTTCAAAAATATAGCTGCAAACAAAAAAATGATAGTAAAAAATTTTTATAGTAAAGCAAAATCTAAAAAAATCGGAACAGCCTGTGTACTAATAAAACAGACAAACAGACTATTTACAGTAAATCAATTATTAAATTTAAACCTTGAACGTTTTCTTTTTCACCCCATCATTACAAGTTCTTAAGTAAATACATTTTAAATACACTTACCCACAAGGATTCTTCTTCGTTTTAAATCAGCGACAGGAAATAAATCCAACTGGAGCGTGTTACTGGTTTTTGGTTTAAGAACTAAAAAAAAAAAAAAAAAAAAATATGCAGAGCATAAGTAAAAGAATACTTCTTTAAATGAATTTTACTTCAAACAAACAGTTTACTTATCCTTAACATATTTCATTACACGCTTTAACAAAAATATTTTAATAAAAATGAAACACTTTTCAAATTTATTTGAGAAAAACGAAAATGTAAAATTTTTGCTGTTACTAATACACATGCTGGAATTTATACAGTAAAACAAAATTTTTAAAAATGCAAGAGAAGAGGACGTGGAATTAGTAATACTCGTTAGCGAACAAACCGCCAATATGATCTTCCAGGTTTTTATTTTATTTCAGTTTTATTTTTATTATGAGCAGGTCTAGTTTCTTCTTCTTTGCTTATTTATACTTTAGTAAAGAGGAAAAAAATGTAAGATGTGAGACGAAAAGCAAAAAAATAAATGGACATATCTAAAACAAAAAAAACTTTAAAAAGGAAATAATGGCACGTGTGTCTAATAAAATGCAATTACCGTAATTCTTATGCATATCAAATCAATATAATGAGTACATACAACGGAATTGCAGGTGCAAGGTCTTAAAAATTTAACTGAATCTTTTGACCTTAAATATACCAAACTATTTCTGAAACCTTTTAACTTCCTTGTACGAAGTAAAGGAAGCTCCTTTTTTTCCCTTATATGTTGGTAAATTTTGCATTGTTTTCTTTCAAAATGATTGAAACATGTTGTTCTTATCTTCCGGCTAAGGGTTTTGTGACTTTAGTTAATTCGCATGCAATAGTTGTAGAATTATCAACAATTTAAAAATTGCTTAAGTGCAGCTAAGCCTAATTTATTGTTCCATAGCAGCCACGTTTGTTTAGATTTGAACTTATCAGAATTGTGAATTCAGTTTTTGCACCGTCAGTGTCTTTTTGCAGAATGACACCAAAAGTAAACCTTCAGTTCTTGTGCACCGAAATATCTGCATTTTTGCCTGCTGGTCGAATTGTTTGCTTTTGCATAGAAACTCTTATTTTAATGTAAAAATTATTTTTATAAATGTTTTAACTTTGTGTTTGGTATTTTATGGTTTTTTATATTTTTCACTTTTTAAAGAAGGTATTTTGAGGTTTTATGTATTTTTGCCTTGCTACGAAATGAGAACTGAATTAATTGATTGAGAAATATGTCTGTAATGAATTTGGAGGAAGTAAGATTAAATGAAAATAATTCGATATACCGTACAAGGAAGTCATGTGGTGTCAGCATCAGTTTTTTTTAATAATCCAAGGAATTAATATTATTTGCGTCTCATTACAATAATACTTTTAGTAATTACAGAAAATTAAAATAAATATAATAAAGAATAAGTAAGTAAACAAATCAAAACGTTCCCTTGAGCGTATATGAAAAGAAATAAGAATGTTATACTACCCGAATCCGGTCTTTTCATTCAGGATATAGAAAAAAAAATTGGAGATTTAGTTGTCATGAATACAAAATTTGCTTAGTTTACTTTATAAGGTGACGTCTTTAAAAAAAAAATTGGAAAAGATCAAAGTTGCAAAATATCTACTGATGGATAGAGAAAAAACTATTTTAAACCTTAAAGTGCAGAAGAATTTCATCTGTGGTACTCAGATACGAACTGTGTCATTAGCATTTCTTTGAGCTCAAGAACAATAAGACGGACCAAATATTAGATTAAAAAACAGAATTCCCAGAGGAAAAGTCATTTATATAGGAACCTATAGCAGCAAAAGTAGCTTTCGCTAGTGTGCAAAAGAAACCAATAAATAGGAATAAAATTAAAGACGGCAAGTTATTTGGAGTGTTATTTGAGCCAAGAGAAATACTGTTGCTCCTTGTTTATCTTTGAAAAATCTCTAATAAAAGTTTTCTGTTAATATATATACTCTTTGTTGCTAACAGAACTTATTTACGTTTTGTTTTTAAGCCCATTTCTGCTTTACGTCTTACTGACTTTCTTCCTGATAATCTGAAAAAATATTCATATCTTTGATTTTTTTTGATTGACCACATTTCCTTATTATTGACCACATTTTCGTTATTATCGCTTAGATTAAATGCAACAAATTTCAAAACGCGCCAAAATGCAAATTCACGTATATAGGCAAATTTGCATAAGAAATTCCAAATTTTTGCAGGTGTGCCTAGAAATCCATCTACTTTAAGAATGATGTTAAAAGTTTTGCAGGTCATAATAAAAAATTTGTTTCGAAAAATTTATAAAAAATATTTAAAAATACAAATTTAAAAAATAAATTAAAAAATAGGCGAATTATATTTGGATTAAACCTAAATTTTGAATTCATGAAGAAGGAATCAAGTAAGTTTAATAAAAAAAAGAGATATTAATAAATATACACCAAATTCAATGAATATTGAGGAGCTAAAATTTTGAAAGCTAATTTTATAAAAACTACTTATGCGATTTTTACAAAACTTGGGTAGGGGCAAAGTTACCAGATTTCGAGACAAAATTGGCGATTTGCCGTAGAGATAGAAGGAGAGAGAACATTCTAGGGCGAATTCTTATCGGTGTACCCCAGAATGTTCTCGAAGCCAGGTCGAAAGCTATAAGTGCCCTGCCGGTACGCGGAGTGTACCGGCAGGGCATGCTGAGCATACTAAGAGTAGCGGTTCAGCAGTACCATTTAAGAAACTCTACGAATTCACAATGCGTCAACTTGACGCTAACAAATTACGCCACGCTCGGGCGGTAACTCAACTAACAAGACATTAACACAACAGTAGAATTTCCCCATGTCTCAGATAATTCTGTTATCTAAAACCCTGTCGAAGACTAGTGGCAGCAAAGTTGTAGCTGTTACGCCATTTTAACCAGCAATAAATGCAGAACCAGAAGCTGACGCTACAAAGGTACAATGCTTACTTACTCTCTCTCTCTTTCCCTTCTAGAGCCAAATATTTAAAACTTTTCTCCTAAAGGTAGAATTCGTATTTCTTTACACGCGCTACCAAATTTAAACGTTCTAGCATTGAAAATTTAGGGAATGAAGGCTTATAGGAAAGAAGGTATAAACTTAACTGGTTATACAAAATAAACATAAATCCCTACAACGCAGAAGCAATCTTATAAGATAATCCAGGATACGATTCAAACAATAATGGATATTACTGACCTTCGGTAAAAGTATGAAAAATACACTAGATTCTGAAACGATTCTTGTTATTGTTATGCTAATGCTAACTTCTCTGACCTATAGTCAGATATATTCACGAAATTCTTCGTGGCATGCAGCCGAAGTTTACCCCTGCCATTGGCAACATACTTGAGCAATTTAAATGCGATTTAGTTCAGTTCCGCCCCGATTTTAATGGAGAGCATCACAAGGGGACGGATCGGAGGGTCTCCTACTATCGCCCTCTCGAGAGGACGTACTGCTTGCCGCATATTTAGAGTACCCCTCATTCCTCACGGACATTATTCATTTATAAACATCCATGCCTTCTCCAGGATTCAAACCCAGACCCTTCGGCACGGCAGTCAGCTACGCTAACCAGTCAGCGATACTGGGCGGCGAAACGATTCTTTTCCAAGCAAAGATTTAAACATCTTTCATAAAATTTTCTTTTGATTATTACTGAGGGTTGAAACGTCTTCCTGACTCGTTAGATAAATAAGTTTTAAGAAGTAATCTGTAAATTAAAATAAACCATGTCACTAAACGATTTGGTGCATTTAAAATTAGGCAAAAAGCGCAAAACTTATTAAGCGTAGATTGCCATAGAGTTTGATTTTATTCCGAAGAAAGATGGACGTGTGCCTGATTACTTTGAATTCGATAGTTATTTAACTATGCCACACTAAGGTTTATTTTTAGCCTAATTTTGAATTTTGTATTGGTTTAATTCTCTTCTAAACTAATTAACTAACTGCAGTGTTGCGAAATTTAATGAGGGTGTTCGGATAATACCTCAGGAAAAAAAATCATGGGTACTTACGTATTATCGCAGCCATCCTGGCGAAATTTGGCGATTTTTTACTTATGGAAAAGTAAAAGTTACTTATCAAGTGCAAATTGGTTGTTTTCGTGACATTTTTGGCAAAGATTTCGAAAATATCGGTTATTATTTCAAGTCGCCAAACATTATCAACGAATGAATCGTCAGCGATTATTCAGTACTATAAATAAAAATTGTAATTTTTAAATAAGGGTTACATGATATATTAAAAAATAATACACTTTTACATTCGTCTCCAAATTTTTCTGTAATTTTTTTTTCAGCTACTCTTCTTCTCGAATACACAGCGAACTGTTTTCGATTAAAATATATTAGAGAATTGCAGAAGCTGGCATCGCTCAAACCTCAACAACACCGGCTATATACCAAATGCATCCCAAAGAAATGCTTTCTAGACTTAAAATTAGAGTTTCTATGGAAAAACAAGCAGTTCGGCCAGCGGGAAGAAAAACAATATTTTCGATGCAGAAAACTGAAAGCTAAGTTTTGGTCCCACCGAGGAAAAAGACCCTGAAGTTAGCGCACCAGGTGACTTAATTCACTATTCTATTAAAAATTTCAAATGTAAACAAACGGCGGTCTCGTTAGGCCTAGCGCCACTTTTAAATTGTTGATAATTTTACAAGTATTGCATGCTGTTTATGTAAACCTCAACCGAAAGATAAAAACAATGTAATTCAATCACTTTTAAAGCAAAAAATGCACAGTTTACCAACTTATAAGAATCAAGCCAACTTAGCTCACCAAGCAGTGTAACAGAGTGCGTATATATATAAATATGTATATATACTTTTAATGCCTGCTGATTGCAACGGAAAAGGGACGTGCACATCTGCATGCTATAGCAGTCTCATATACAAAATTTCAAACTTCTGAAATTACTCTTTTTTGAGTTCTGCGAGATATATACATACGTACGTACGTATACAGTCACGAAGAAATCTCTTCTGAGTTCAATTTTAAACCCATTTCACTATCGGTTTTCGGAAAAACAGTCCTCTATTCTATACATACATACAAATGTAACGCAAAGACATCGTTCAAATGTAATCGAGAGTGATCAAAATGGATATTTTTTTTTGTTGAAATACGATGCTTAAAATTTTTCGAGATTATAATAATTCCTTTACTTCTTACGAGGAAATAAAAAGCCCAAGCTTATATAGTTTATATATATATTAAGTAAGATAAATATTTTAATGAAACAAAGGTTCAAATAATAGGTGATAATGATTCTGCAAGTTTTGATTGAATATCGACAGACTTGAATGGATACGAAAAGTAACGCGTAGTGACACTAGGAAGCTAAAGAACTAAAAAGTAAAATTTAAGTCCTCAAACTGATACAGGATTTCGTTTAGAAGTAGCATTAATTTTAATTTTATCTACTCAAAAGCTAGATATGGGTTAGTAGGCTTTCCTGTTTGTGCTCGTCTACGGCAAAGGATCATGAATAAGCGAAAGTCAAATCGGCTAAGTCACCAGTTTTCGACAGGAAGTAAAAGCATTCGTACTCTTTGGTAAATATTACCTGAGAAACTGATTTTCTCTCCTGACTCAACCGACAAAAAAGTGTTGCATAAGCGTGTTTAACTTTATGACCATTTCAAACACATTCTTTGCAGAACCTACATTCAGTTATATATATACGTATACGAAACTTGTTATACGAAACTTGTTTTCTGAAGGATTTGAGCAGGAAATATTTTCTCTGGTCTTGTAATCTCTGGTCTTGTAATAGTCTATCTGGTAAGTAAGTTGTACTCTTTGCATGCTTTAAATCAATTTTATATGAAGAAATTATTTATTAATGAGTAAAAAATAATCTGTTAATGAATTATTTCATTTTTAAGGCTATGTCGAATAGTAAGGGAATAAATAAGTTATTAATGAGAAAATAAAATAAAATGTTCCATGATTTCCATAAAATAATCATTAATTTACACAGGAAAGTGTTACCGAAAGTGCTGTTGAAATTGTTGTAAATATAGTAACTGTTAATTTAAAGGTGTAGAAATTCGTCATTATATTTAGCGTATGTTATTCAAAGAAAATGTATGTATTAAATTAAATGAATATCTAATTACTATATAAAATAATATAATTAATTTAATGTAAAATTTACCGCAGACTCTCCTTTGATGTCCATACTCAGGTAATGTCTGGGCCTTGATTTTCAAGGAATAAAGGGTGTCCCAAAATTCACGCACGATCTGAATTTTGCGTACTGAAATATGACAGTTCAGGGTTATTAAAAACGGAGCTCTGCACGAAAGAATGTACTCTGCACATTTTCAATGTTGAGCAGTATTTCAAAAATAATGAAAGTTTGGCAGCTATCTTTCGTACAAAATATGATCCGAATAGTGATTTAACTTCATTAACTGTGAAGGAATTATTTGAAAACGTTCGTAAATTTTCGTACAAAATATGATCCGAATAGTGATTTAACTTCATTAACTGTGAAGCGATTATTTAAAAACGTTAGGAAGAGCGGATCAATTAGTGATCTTAAATACTTTGACCATTCTTCAACAAGTCCTTCAACGCAAAACTTCGAAGCCGTTCGTGAGAGTGTTGCTAAGAGTCCAGGGACATCAGTTCGGCAATGTAAAGAGATGGACATTTCGAGAAGCTGTCTGCAGCGCATTCCCACGAAAGATTTGCATATTCATCCTTATATAGTTCAATTGACACAAGAACTAAAGCCTATTCACCACTTGTTGCTGTTCCATAATCTATTCCACTTGTTGCTGTTCCAGCCATGTGTCAGCAGCCACATGTTCTGTTCCATAATCCATTCAACATACGCGAAGAAAAGCGTACTTTGAATAGATTATGGAACAGCAACAAGTGGCTGCAGAGTTTTGGAACGAGATCATCTTTGCAATGAGGATCATCTTCGTCTTCATGCTTAGTTGAGAGACACAAGGGGTTCAGAAAATACACAAGTGATTTTTGAGAAACAGACGCATCCACAAAATGTCACTGTTTGGTGGAGATTTGGGGCTGAAGGCATCATAGTGCCATTCTTCTTCGGAAATGCGACTGGTCGAGCAATAACGGTTAATGGCGCTCGCTATCGTGACGTGATAATCTATTTTTGTGTCTAAATTGCAGGATATGGATGTGGACGACATGTGGTTTCAACAAGACGCTATTACAGGCCATAGCCACACAGCTCTAGAAACAATTTAATTACTGCATGAAACATTTCCTGGTTGTCTAATTTCCCGTTTTCGTAATCAGAATTGGCCTCTAAGATCATGCGATTTAACGCTGTTGGACGATTTTCTTTGGTGATTTTTGAAGGTACATGTCAACAAGCCCACGACTACCCACGCCTTGAAAGAGGAAATTCAGTGCCGTGACACCAAAATTTAACGACATTTATGCGAAACGGTCATGGAAAGTTTCAACAAAAGAGTGCGTATGAGCCAGCAAAGACCCGACGTGCTGTTCCAAAGATAACCCTATACTGTTTACTTTATGAATCAATAAAAAATTTGCAATTTTTTGTTATAAATCTGTGTTTTCTATGAAAATTATTTCTTGCTTGAATTTTTGGGACATCCTTTATAAGGGAAAAATATTGATCCATGTAATCTCAAAGCAAGCATTTTTGTTTTTTAAGTTTCTGTTCTGAGACGCACGAGTGTCATTTAGTGTTTGTACATCTGTTTGTTTATTGGTATGCGCGTGCAAACTACGATGATGTAACAATATTGTTTAAATAATACTTTTAATAGTCAAAACAGACAGTTGAATGTATGTGTTTCTTCCGCTTTTGAAGAGGATAAATCAAAGTTGTGACATACTTAACAATTTGATACATATAACATTTAATTATCTTTTATTCATTATTTATTCACAGTTTAGTTCTTTTATTCATTAATTATCTTTTATTTATTATTTATTCACAGTATAATTCTTTTATTCATTTAACATTTACTTATCTTTTAGTATTCTTTATATCATTTATTTATTATAATATATCTTTTATTCATATATATATATATATATATTGTCCTTTAAGTTATCACAGATGTGTCTAAAGAGAAGATATGCAAATTACAAAAATTTGCACTTGGGAAAAATGTAAAATGAGCTGCTGAAGCTGTTCTATTGAGCTGTTGAATACATAAAATGCGGTGGCAGCACGAACGTATAGGATATTTTATTCGACTTAGGATTATAATTAAATTATTTTATATTCGGCTTTTAATTTCTATTCATTTATTTGTTTCTTGACAATAATTTGCATTTTTTTATTCTAGGGAAATAAAGTCTCATTTTCGCTATATTTAGCTAAAGGTTAGAGATTTTAACTCCCAAAATTTGATTAATAAAAGCAACCTACGTGGATTGTCTAATTAAAGAAGCTTTCGTCCTGAACTTTGGGAAATGGTTCGTATTTACGTTAAACGTAGAAGAAACCACGAAACCACTATTTGCGCATTTGGAATCCACACAGATCTCGCAGTTCTATGCATTTGGCCATTGACTGCCCTTTCTCAAAATTAATTATTAACATTTCTGTAAAAAGGTTTCATTCGCAAATACCTTCAAAAATTTAAGTTAAATAATATAAATATTTATGATACAAAACAATATAAAAATTTGTTTGACACATACCTTGCTTGAATGTAAAATTTAAACTAAATAATATAAATATTTATAATACAAAACAATATAAAAATTTGAAACATTTTTAGCAGTTTTTTGTTTGTTCACGTGAACGTGAACAAATTTCATGAGCTTGGATTGACTATAGGTCAGGCAAGTGAGCATTAGCAACAACATATACAGAGCGTCGTAGTTGAAGGAAAAAAGTATAAAAACATGACACAGGATAATTATTAATTTTCATATTGAAATAAAACGTAAGGAAACATTTTAGTTGCGGGAATAGTATTGAGCAATATTGCTCAATACTATTCAACATATTGCTCAATATATGGAGCAATACAGCTTATATTTTATATATCGGAATAATGATAATTTGCACAGATTCTGTCGAAAAGACAGAAAATTCTTACTTGAAAAAGTATTTAAAAGCTATGTTTAGTGTCAAGCACACTGAATAACTTTATGTAATTATAGTTAGTAGAAAGTCGTAAAGAACCTATACGCATGTTGCTGGATTTCTTACTAAACAGAAAATATAGTAAATAATTCATGCAGCATGATTACATCGTATTTCAAAAACTTAAACATGAATATTTAAAATTTATTGCAGGTAACAGTAAGGCAAAATATTTAAGCAACGTCTTAGAAACCAAAAGGAAATTTTAAGCTGAGGCAGATATGAAATTAATTATTTCATAATCCCTGATACCCTTCTGGACTTAAGACTACTTAAATGAAGATTTTCGTACTTCAGAGAGCTTTATTTAAACCTTAAAATTCTCTTGCAGAATTGTTAGAGAAGAGCTGAAAAGACACAAAAGATGCGGTATTTTCTGTGCCTTATTTTGATTGCTGTTCTAGCGAAAGAGCTATCTTCGTTTCGCCTGGTAAGTTTTCTCTTCCTTTATGTGTTGAAAGTTATAATTATGTCTTACAGAAATGTATTCTTAGGTACTTTAATTTCATCTGCTGCTAGTTTCATTAATAGCTAGAAATTATATCGAAAAGCATAATGAATGGGTGGAATTATAGATATATGATTTTCGTTCTTTTGTGCGGGATAAATAGTTTTGAGGTTTATTGGAAGAATTAGAAATGAAGTTCATTTTCTAGATTTAATAGATATATTTAATATAATTTCGAATACGTTTAGATGAAAAAAAGAAGAAAACTCTTGCTGCGGTTAAAATTTAGGAAAAGACATTAACACAGAATCCTCTGTTATGAAAAACATAACAGAGAATTCTGGTAGAGTTGTTTCTCACACGCGAAGCTTTTATTTATGATAAATAATTATAATTTGTGTATTATGTTTTACTTCTCAAAGCTTGTAATTGTTACATTTCGATCACTTTATCATACATGAAAGTATGAAAAGTAAATTTGACATGCTGGTTTAAGTTCAACAATTATACAGTGATGTATCTATTTACATTTAAATGGTTTCTCAAAAGCATTCAACATATATACAGAGACGTATCTATTCATATTTAAATGTTTCCTCAAAAGCATTCAACAAATAAACAGAGACGTATCTATTTGTATTTAAACGTTTTCTCAAAAAGTATTCAACAAATAACCAGAGATGTATCTATTTATATGTATCTATATATAAATGTTTGCTTAAAAGCATTCAAGAGATAAACAGAGATATATCTATTTATATTTAAATGTTTCCCTAAAAGCACTTTTTAAAACTTCTTTACGCAAAATTCTTATTTAATTGAAATAATTGAAACTGGTTAAAAGACTTCAAAATTTTTTATGTTTCGAAATAGGATGAAATTTAATATTTTGACAGAAAAGTACATTTTCATAATTTGAGTTACAAAACCAGTTGGAAACATGAAAATCAGCTGCGCTCTGGCCGAAAACCGAACAACCAACGGATACATAAATATACTAACAAAAGTGTTCACTAGCCTTAGTACCAGTCTTTTATATCAAGAGTACGTACGGGAGGATGCGGTAATTCCTTGTATTCTTCCCCTATTATATAGCAAGTGAGAAGTTCTATTAGCCTAAAATGAGATGGTGACTAGATATAATTTATCAAAGCTTAGTTCGGACGCCAGTCTAAAGAATTTTCAAATAAAAAACGTGAAAAATTAACTGCACTCTAGCTGGGGATAGATATGCTAACCATAGAAGGCGTGCAGGAAAAGAACACAGGAGAGATTGAATTGGTGCTTAAAATTTAACATGATAATAAATAGTTCTTAACAGTAATCTATCACACAAAAAACTACCATCATAAACTGTACTGTTCTGATCCCATAAGTTCAGAAACCTTTAAATAGTGAATGATTTCGTCTCAATTTACCATCATTTTCGAAGATGCTGTGCGAACAATAAAGTTCGTAAAAATAACCCTGCATGATTTAGGCTGCCTGAAACAGACATGTACTGAGAAATTTAGGTTGACTAAATTTCTCAATACATGAGATATGTGATTTCTAATTACTCTAGAAACTCCTATGATGGAAAATTCCCTTGAAATATTATCATAATTATTCTATAAATATTGTTATATATTACAACAATATTGATTTCTTATAATTATTCTATAAATATTGTTATATATTACAACAATATTGATTTCTTATAATTATTTTATAACTATTAGTATATTTTCTTATAAGTAGGCTTTATAGATAAAACCGAAATATGTTGAGGGGAGATAGCTGGGAAAACATAACAAGGGGCTTCCTTTGTTTAATGATAAAAGACTTTACTGTATTGACCATACACACATGCTTCCAGTTACGAAATTTCATAGAATTATAAAAACTGTTTCAGTACTATATGTGAGACGTTTCTATAGAATTAAAATCTATGTTTATATATATATAATCCCTTTATAGCAAAAATTCCGTTTAGGAAAATATTAATTATGGTTTAATTAATTTACATAATTCTGTATCTATGTAGGTGCAGAATAACTAAAGATATTATTAAAAAATATAATAGTGGTTGGGTAGTCTTTAATATTCAAAAACATCTATTCTCCATTAACTAAACCTGCTTGTTCTGTATATTTACGAGACTACCAGCGGTCGAGCGGTAAAGTCGCTGAACACTGGTAGTTCGGTCCGACGTTGGAATCCCGCGAACAGGCTGGCTGCATGGGCATTGCCGGGGCTTTCCCCAGGTGTAACGTGTACACGAGCCAGCTTCCCTTAGAAAGTCCTCCAAGAAGGCAGGTAGCCCTTAAGGCTTTGCTGTAAATACATAAACCAATGTGCACCTTCAGAAACTGACCTTTAGAAAACAAGTTTGAGGGTTGCCGAGCTGTCGCCTCTTTTATTGCTTACTGTGGCATACAAAACAAAACCCAAATAGTAAAATCTAACATAGTTTTTGATATTCTAATTCTTGTAGTAATGTAATTAAAATAATAACAAAAGAAATATTTCGACTCCGAGTTAGATTAGCAGATAAATCGATTCGCTGCTTCGTTATAGTATTCGACTAGATTACAATTGAACAAAATACTGTTCGAAGTTTCAACACAATTGACACAAACGGGAAATAAATATCTTACTAACCAGACTAGAAGAGAAACACGCTAATGTGACAATCAAAATCGTAAAATCAACCTTGTATTTAGCGTAATTATATTGAAACACTCAATCGATTTCGAGGGCAGCTAAAGGTCCCTCCTCATCAGGAGAAAGAAATACATAGAAAGAAGAAAATTAAGTAGAAGAAGTCTCAGAAACACGTGGTCCTTATCAGCACTGCACGTGGTTATAACCGGATTTTTAATGAGAGTTACACTGGCCGCCTACTTTTACTGAGCCAGGCTATCTGATCAAACATGTAACACAAAGGAGAAGAAAAAATTAGCGAAGTTAAAACTAGGGAGCGAGGGGCAACTGCTCCTTCACGCTCAAAATCTGAACTTCGAATAATGGAAAGCAACCACTGAACGGATTTTTATACCCTCTGGTAGTACCAAACGCGAGGAGGTAACGCCATCTATCGACAAAAATAATTGAATTAAGACAGTAGAATTTTAAAGGCATTAGGAAGGACTGGATTGGACTTCAAATCATTAACTAAACCTGCTAAATCTTTGAATATGAAAAGCCTCAAGAAAATCCAATTCACCTATGGAAGAAGCCTTTTGGATAATTTTTGCAGACCCGAAGTCAGAATTATGGTTAAATGTCCAACTATGATACGCTATTGAAGACTTGTTAATTTCGCCTTTTCTGACATAAGATTCATGTTCCTTGATACGAAACTTCAACGCTCTTTTTGTTTGGCCAATATATCTTAAACCACATTGACATGATATACTATAAATTCCCCAAGAATTCAAGACAGAAACGCAATCTTTTAGAATCGAAGGGTGAATTTTATTAATAGGGGAGAAACCGACTTGAAAATTGAATTTCTGGAGAATCCGTGCAATTTTATAGCTAACAGAAGGATAAAATGGAAGCACGACAAGCTCATTAATATTATTTCTAACAGTGGAATGTCTTCTTTGATGGGAATCTGAAAATTTTTTAACGGCTTTATCAAAAATCACGGGAGAAAATCCACGGTCAATCGCAACTGCTCTCAAATAATTCAGTTCATTGGTAAGCAAAGATTCAGAGGAACAAACTTTAAGCGCGCGGAAAACATAATAGTAAAAATAAGCCATTTTTTGCTTAACAGGGTGGCATGACTTGGCATGGGGTGGTAAACAAACTGCAAAGGTTTTACGGTACACAGTAGTGCTAAAATCAGTTTCATTGCAAATTATAAGTGTGTGTGTGTGTAATTATGGCAAAGCCTCGAGGGCTATCTGCCTAAGGGGAGGGATGCCTTCGTGGAGGACTTTCTAAGGGAACTGGCTCGTATACACGTTACACATGGGAAAAACCACGAAAACGCCCATGCAGCCAGCCCGTTCGCGGGATTCGAACCTCGGACCGAACTACCAGTGTTCAGCGACTTTACCGCTCGGCCGCTGGTGGGCCCTTGCGGATTATAAGAATATCAAGGAAGGGGAGAGAATTGTTGGATTCAATTTCAACAGTGAATTGGATGGCTGGATCAATTGAATTCATAATAGATAGAATCTCGGATAAATCCTCTTTATAACCGTCAAAAAGGGCGAAAGTGTCGTCAACATATCGAATCCAAAGACGAAAAGATAGTTTATCAAATAATTTCATCTCAAAATAGTGCATATAAATGTCAGCAAGTACCGGACTGAGAGGATTACCCATAGCCAATCCTTCAACTTGACAAAAATATGCATTTTGGTAAGCGAAACCAACTCATTAATTTCAGTATGTGTGAAGTGAAATTCCCGAAGCCTAGTTTCAAGACAATTTAGTGCTCCTTCGACCGGAACATTAGTAAACAGTGATTTGACATCAAATGAAACCATAATGGAACGAAGTGGAGAAATATTTCTAAGTTTATCAATGACTTCAACAGAATTTTTTACAATGTGAATATTGTTAGCAAGTAGACGAGAAGATCTGGAAACTAAATATTTGGCCAAAGAATATGAAGCAGTACCTATGTTGGAAACAATTGGTCGAAAAGGAATACCGGTTTTGTGGACTTTTGGAAGAGCATAAAGCCTAGCGCAATTAGTAATAGGTGGAATAAGTGATTTCTTCAACTGAGTTGGCAGAATATGAGAAGATTTGATAGCACTTTTAACTTTCGTGAGGTCCGAAGTTGAAGCATCTTTAGGGATCGAGCAGTATGGGCCTTCATTTATGAGTTTAGAGACTCCAGTAATATATGTGTGTTTGTCCATAACAACGATCTGTCCGCCCTTATCAGCTTTAGAGATAATGATATTAGTATCAGAATGAATTTCACGTAAGATCTCATTTTCCTTTTTGCTAAGATTCGAACCCAAAGATTTGTTGTTAAAATTAACGTTATGAGTAATTAAGTGGCGGATTGTATCCTTCTGCCTTTCCGAAATTTTGGAGAATTTAAAAGCTTTCTCTATAGGGGCGATAATTTGAGGAATTGAAGGTTTAGATGTCTTTGAAAAGTTGAAATTATATTTTAATACTTTTAACTGATCCTCCGAAAGATTCCTATTGGAGATATTAACGATAGGGTTAACGTTTACAGTGGGAAGATCAGCCAGATAGGTCAGCCTATCCGACTGGTGTGTGAGCTTAAGGAATTTAGAAATAAGCACATTTTTATGCCGTTCACAAACGGTATCGGTTCTAGACCAGGATTTATGTTCAAATGAGGAAATATTTTTAGTTGAATGAGCAATTTTGAAATGGAGGTAATATAATTCAAATTCAATTTTAGATAAACGTTTGCGCGTGTCCCTTATAATATGACGAAGAAGTGCCAATTTGAATTTATGCAAAATTTTTGAAACGTGAACGGAAGCTTTAAGGCTACATTTCACATGTATAAATTTGGGAATGATATTTTGATGTTTGCATTTAAGTAGAAACTGCAGATGATTCAAGAATTTCGTACGCTTAAGGCGTAACTTACAAAATCGGTTCCTGTCAGTGGATATATTGGGAAAAGGGTACAAGCAAGAAACAAGTGAACAAAAGAAATATAATTCAGAAAGTTCAAAAAAAGAATTACTTATAACATGAAAAAATACCAATAAATAATGAAGACAATTTTCATCAACGTATGACAAAAACATTCCAAAAGGAGAGAAACATCCAATACTGAAAACCAATAGCCACGTGGAAAGAAGCAACGAAAGTCAAAATTGTGCACGTGGTAAACCGATATAAAGTAGAATTGCCTCGAAAATGCCGGTTCATAGCACAAACCAAATCCGAAAAACTAATAGCCACGTGGAAAGAAGTAAATAAAATGGTGCACGTGGTAAAACAATAAACAGAAAAATATTCTCGAAAATGCCGGTTGATAGCACAAACTAGACTAGAAGAGGAACACGATAATGTGACAATCAAAATCGTAAAAACAACCTTGTATTCAGCGTAATTATATTGAAACACTCAATCGATTTCGAGGGCAGCTAAAGGTCCCTCCTCATCAGGAGAAAGAAATACATAGAAAGAAGAAAAATAAAGGGGAAGAAGTCTCAGAAACACGTGGTCCTTATCAGCACTGCACATGGTTATAACCGGATTTTTAATGAGAGTTACACTGGCCACCTACTTTTACTGAGCCAGGCTATGTGATCAAACATGTAACACAAAGGAGAAGAAAATATTAGCGAAGTTAAAACTAGGGAGCGAGGGGCAACTGCTCCTTCACGCTCAAAATCTGAACTTCGAATAATTAATTATTGTGAATTAATTATTGTGAGAGAGATATGCAGGAATTAATGGCTAAGATGGTATAGTAATTTTGGCGTAATCATTGTTTTACATATTCGCATAAGCGTTTTGCGAACGTTCCTGAGAGTCTTCCAAGCAGTTTTTCAGCTAAATATAGTTGACAATAAAATTTTTAATTAATGAATAAATTCTTAGCACATTCAAAACTAGATATTTTTTCCATCTTACCCCAGTAGTTGCGTATCTTTCCGGAAGCACTTTTTTAAATCTCATCAATTTGTTATAATATTTATTTTAAACTTTCAGTCTTATAATATAAAATATTATTTCACATTATGAAACAATAATCTGTAATGCATGCTTAAATTGCTACGTTTTATGGAAAATAATCCAGTTGAAATCGCTTGAATCACGGAATCACTTGAAAGCATTGCCAACTTATGTTTCTTTACAGATCTATTAATGTCACTGTCACTAGAATCGTATTCACAACCATCAAACATCCTTTCAGTTATCCGTATCACTAGCAACATAATAACAGATACTACAGATAAATTGTAATCCAAAACTTCCGAAAGTTTGTGAAGTAACAGAAAGTATCGATAAATCAAATAAATAAATAAATTAGTTAATGATAAATGAGTAACGATTGTCGAAAAGAGCTATTTTAAAGTTAATAACGGTTTATCAATTGATATTACCGATAAAGATAGTCCAAAGTGGTCGCTTTTAGTGGGATATTAGATGAATACGCTTGAAGAATAACATGAGAACGTTATATATGTTCTGTATACTTAAAAATGAAAATACATGCAATGTAATTAATTAATTATGTAATGTTTTTTATTACATATAAATGCATTTTATTTAAATCAGTTATTTTATAAAGAATAAAATAATATTCCTAAGAACTATATCTATTGCTTTAGACTGTTAATTAATAACAAACAAATTAAGTATGAAAGAATAACATCTTAAGTTTTCCCGAATTGCAATGAATTCAAATGAAAAATGATATAATGCATTAAAGTGAAACAACGCAAAATCGTGTTAATAGCCCTTTTAGACTGCTAATTTTTTTAATTGAAAAAAAAATTCTTAAATCTTTCAGATTTTATATTACGCCCAAAGGGGCATTTTTAAACCTTTTGTGTGTTATTACCTTTATTTATTAAATGTTCTTTGCACTTAAGCCATCAAATTTAATTTAACAGCAATATCGCAAAACAGTTTTAAAATGAGCATAAGTTTAGAATTTCAGGATATACAGTTTCGCTGGCTGGAGATAAAAAGTTTTTTTTCCTTCTTTTTTTCCCGTAGACTGTTGCCATTGCTCGCTTTCAAATCG
The DNA here is from genome assembly GCF_044657685.1 of Stegodyphus dumicola. Classification (NCBI taxonomy): domain Eukaryota; kingdom Metazoa; phylum Arthropoda; class Arachnida; order Araneae; family Eresidae; genus Stegodyphus; species Stegodyphus dumicola. The sequence continues at coordinate 210,851,152 of NC_140773.1, read as the reverse complement.
TTGAATTTCTACTCAAAAATTCATTAAAGTTTTACAAAACATGAAATCGATAGTAAAACTCCAAATTTCAAATTTGGACTTCCACATGCCCATATTCGCAGTAGGATTACTTCATTCAAAATTCGATGGCTCTATGTACCGTTGTTTTATTACAATGCGAAACTTTGAAAGGTTTCTTCGTTAAGTCTTAATTTGAGCAGAAATACATATATTAATTTTCCAGTAGTCAGTGGGTTCAGTGGTTTATCTTGTCCATGTATTTCATGGATACCAGAGCCTCAAGGGGAATTCGACTTCGACTTCCACCACAAATTTGAGGGAGAGCTCCCCGGGAAATAGTCCGAGGGTCTCCCACTCGTCTCCTCCACCACCAAAACATACGAGGGGACTTTCGGCATGATATATATTTAGACTGCCCCCATACCATAAAGACAGTATACATTTATAAACTTCTATGCCTTCTCCGAGATTCGAACCCGGGCCCTTTGTATTCACAGTAGACTCTCCTAACGACTATAGGTTCTAGAATGCTACAAATTTAATAACAAGTGGTATTTGATCTATGACGGGGAACGTCGTTAAAATTAGCAACTTCTGTTTTCTAGCTGCTTTTACAATGTATTAAGTTTAAAATTAAAACAATAAACTTATTAAAAAATTTTATTTAGTATTATTTATTAAAATACTTACAGAATAAATAAAGTTAAAAAATACTTAATAAATTAAAAACTTTATTAAGCATTATTTTAACTTTATTAAAAAAGCTTTAAACACATTAGTGATCTATTCAATTTACACAAAACTATTTAAGGAAAACTAACTACTAAACAAAACGAATAATCTGTTAATATATAGTTGGATGAATTATTTTTAGCTACGCTGTTGACAGGAACTATACTAAAAGTTTGATTTCATATTTTATAGAATCCTTCTATCCATAGTATTGAAACTGTTTTCATAAATTATGTACCTTTATTGAGCTTTATAAGTGAAAATGCTTAGAATCTATTTAAGGACTATTAAGGACTTTAATCAGAAGCTATTAAGAATCTGTTAAGAACATGCAAAAAATGCAATGCTTTTGTGTCATTAAAAATTCTGTAATAGCGATATCTTCGATGCGGAGTGCACAGTTTTCTGAAAAGCAATAATTGTTCAATTTTAAAATAGAATTCAAGTACATATTTACATATTTTATTATTAAAACATGCACAGTTAATTGTACAGTACTTATGCACCAAACTAGTCTCCGGTTTCTGTATGTTTTTCTAAATATGTAAGATATCTTCAACAGTACGCACGATTTTTTTATTTTTTAATGTAGAAGTTTTAATAAATATACATTTTTCTGTAACGGCTCCGATGAGTATTGTAGGAAATTTGGAGATTAAGTATTAGCCTTTGAATAACACTGGTTTTACGAGTTTTTTCTTTACTATGCTACTTAATTAATTTTGTTGTAGCATAATTACATGTTTCCTTGCTTTATTTTTATTTATGCACTTAATAGTTAAATAAAAATCTGGAATTAAATTCCTCGGAATATTTTCTTATTATCCACATTTCTCGGAAGAAATTTTATTTTGCAAAGGAAGCAATTTTTCTTCTCATTTCTTGAGTTCATCCCTTCTCCACTTTTTTTTCATTGCGAAACATTAAAAACTGCGAAGTTGAAAAAATTCATAATTCAGAATGCGACGTTATTAAGAAGGAAAGAGGAAAAAAACAGTCTGATAATAATAATAACAAATAGTCTTACTACGACATAAATTGATATTTTATTTATCAACCATCAAAATCATTTCAACCAGAAAGAAAAGAAAGATGAAAGAAGGATGATTGGAAAAAGCTGTCTTGTATTTCTCTTTATAAAGGGAGAAAATGCTGAATATTACTCTCCAGAGCACATAATTTAGCGCTTATAAACTGCAGAAGTTAAAACTTTCTTGCTTTAAAAATATCATGTTCATTCATTTATTTATTTATATCCGAGTAAATGCTAAATGGTAATACTAACGATTGATTTATTATTGAAAGACTGATTTGTTATTGCAGATGTTATTGAAAGATTAATTTGCTATTGTTGATTTTTATTGGAAGTTTTCAAATTACAAGAACATTTCTTTTACTCATTGAGAAGCTCCTGGTACTGAGTACAATGACTTAGTATAATATTATGACAATATTGGCTCTGAGGCTACAATAATTCGAACCGTGCAGCCAAGGCTGTTGTGGATGGTAGGGGTTTCGGCCATCAGACTACGGTAGCGTGACGGTCATGAATATGGAGTTATAGTCTTTGTTGCCTCACCACGTCGTGGACCCCGACACCTGAGGTTTATCCACAACCTGGCTTGAAACGATGAAGCTCTACATATACCTGCATCTAGAATGCAATACATTATTATAATGCTTAATAATGCAACGATTGATCTAGGAAATGATGGATGGAAGTCTTGTTCAATAAGCTATGTTTAGACATTTATCTTGAAAAACAGGGGTTATTTCACCTCCTTATGATGTAGAAGGTAACCGTTTTCCAACACAATCTTATACTGCAGTCAGGATCACAGTCGTTGAGGTCAGGAAATTCAGCAGAATGCAGAAAATATTCAAGCTCATTTTCATGTTCTGCAGATCACCTATTATAATATTAATGGTGCAAGCTGAGACATTTGTATTCTGATACATAGTGCATTTCTCGCGATACAAGTTTGAGTTGAATGGATACGGCTCTTAACAATGGTGTTACCACCAAAAGCAGTCAGTGTTCTCAGGCACTTTCATAATACTGAAAGAAATTAGGCCCACCAGCGTTCGAGCGGTAATGTCGCTGAACATTGGTAGTTCAATTCCGCAGGTTCGAATCCCGCGAACGGGCTGGCTGCATGGGCGTTTTCGTGGTTTTCCCTATGATTAACGTGTATACGAGCCGGTTTTCCTCAAAAAGACCTCCACAATGGTATCTCTTCCCTTAGGCAGACAACCCTCGAGGCTTTGCCATAATCACATAAACCAAACCAAACCAAACTGGAAGAAATTCCCATCAATCCATTTCCATGTTTCACTTTCGGCACGAGAAACTCCTGATCGTGTGTCTCTGTAGAAGCTCTCCACATCTAAAGTCTTCCGAATACAGAAAAGCCAGTGAAGATGGACTCACTGCTGAACAATACACATTTTGCATTGTGTACTCTCTAAGTTTTGGCTTATGTCACCATCGAAATTAGCCTTTAACATAGGCGATGGTTATCTGTACCCTTGCTACAGCTCTCCGAAGGAATCCTGCAGAGCTCCTGACAGGCAATTTTATGGAAATGCGTGATAACGGTTTCTGGATACTTTTACCAATTTAATGGTAACACTCAATTCAGATAACTTTTCCTTATCTTTACATTACTCCGAATGATATAAGGTTTCATTTTTCCAGATCTACAAGCTTAAATCTGGATACTATGATTCTCAATACATGGAAAAGGCTTTCTGCTGTGGTAAAAAATATGCTAATCACATGCTAATACGTTAATGCTATGACACGGACTAGCACCTCGCTGTCGAGCGTTTTACCTTTCTCCAGATACTGTATAAGGCGAGTGAGTGAGTGGTGAGTGAGTGCACCGCTATGATGGCTTCCAACCACGGACATGAACCAAACGGAATTATATACCATCACGGCGGGGAAGGCTCCAGAATAACAAGGTTGAATATTATATACTAATAACAGTTTTTACATATTGTTAACTGCAAGGCACTAAGCGTTATTCTGGTTATCTGCTTTAAGTTCTGAACTTTTGAAACATTATAATATTATCCACGGTTGTTTCTGCTTAGGCAGTGTCCTGAGATTTTCTCTATTTTATCAAGGGCTATTCTGTTTTTGAGTGTGTTAGTCGTCCACATTGCCCAGGCACAGTCAGCTGGTTTCTTCAAGTGCCAGGTTCTTGTATGTACACAATGGAAGTAATAATGGTCCGTGTCGCCTTCCTCTCCACATTCGCAGAAAGGAGTATCCCTAAGTCTGAATCTGTTCAGGTATACTGGGAATGGTCCATGACCTGTCAAGAACTGTGTTAGGCTAGCTCAGTGGGTCTTTATTTCCATGTTAACTTTTGGCAGTAAGCGAAATGTCCTTCGTCCTACTTCTGCCTCTGTTCATCTACTTTGCCAATTTTGTAGCAGACTTGTCAAAGTTGTTCGCTTAATATGAGAATAAGGAAGTTTAGTTGGTCTTTCTAATATATCCGTGCAGTTGGCTGCCTGCTTGGCTAGTAGGTCAGCGGCTTCATTGCCTTGAATCCCTGTATGAGCGGGAACTCATTTTAAAGTGGGTCTTTGCGAAATAGGCATTGTCAGAAGCTGTTTCTGAATTCTGTACACCAATGGACTCCGGCTGTTTTGACTTGCGATAGCCGCCAGACTTGATGCCGAATCCCTGAGTATGGAGAATTTCTCCTGTTGACATGTGTTCGCATATCTAATTGCAGCACTGATAGCCAGAAGCTCTGCTTGGTATACCGAGTTGTTCGAGCCTAATTTCCTTTCCCACTCGAATGTTATAACTCCATTTTCTAGTCTACAGAAGGCGCTGCCCGTGCCGTTCTCAGTTTTGGAGCCATCTGTGAAAAGGTTATTACTGTACCTCTGAATTGGTTGGTCGTTTATACTGATACCATCAGAGAGATTAAAAGCTGCTGGATGAAAGTTATTGCAGTTGTTTTGTTCCTCGTAGTCCGAGTGGTGATAACTATGACCCCAGAGTGTTGAAGTTTGACCCAGCCTGGTAACCCTTACGATAGCTGCCTCCCTTTCTACTATCAAATCTAGGGGAGGAATTCCTGCTAGTTGTTGTAGGGCTAGTGTTGATGTGGTACGATAGGCCCTGCATACTTGAAGTAGCTGCTGTATCTGAATAGAGAGCAGGGATCTTTTCATATGAGAGGTAAGTTCGCAACCCCAGATTGCTGCTCCATAAGTTATTACTCTTTCTGTAATGGTTCTATGCCAAATTTTTAGTAGCTTAGATGAGATACCCCATTTATGTGAAGTCATGCGTCTCATGTTGTTGCTTAGGATGCTAATTCGAGTCTTAAGATTCCTGACATGTGGCATCCAAGAAAGTCTGTTGTCGAGTAATAGCCCAAGATATTTCAATTGGGGGAAACATTTTACCAGTATCCCATGGAGTTTAATGCTTGGGTTGCGTCTTAGCTGCCTGCTGCGTCCTATGAGCAAAGCTTTAGTTTTCTCTGCAGAAATCTGAAGCTTATGTGCTCTGGCCCATTGGGAGAACAGATCAAGACAGTCCTGCCACAACTAGCATAAAATCGTTCGCTTAGGCTATGATTCGAGCGTATTCTACTCTCTCAAACTGACGAAATGCCGAGTTTGCCACTATATTCCACAGTGTTGGTCCAAGGCATGACCCCTGTGGGCATCCTCTAAAGACATTTTTGACATAAATGCCGCTGTCTGATGTTACTTGTACACTTCGATCTTGAAGGTATGAGCGAAGGATGGTAATAATGGCTGTTGGGCAGGCCATGTTGTGCAGCACATTTATTACGTCTGGCCACCAAAGGGAGTCAAAGGCTCCCTTGATGTCAATGGCTATTGCCAGTGAGTGCAAATTGTTATCCTTGTTCTGTTTGATAGTGGCCATTAAGTCTTTTATGGCATGTTCAGTTGAGTTGCCCATTCGGAATCCATATTGGTTGGGATGCAGGGCGTTGTTCCTTTGCAGGAAGAAGTCCAATCTGTAAAGAATTACTCTTTCCAATACCTTACCGAGCGCTGGCAGTAGACAGACTGGCCTGTAAGATGTAGGTTCTGCCGGAGTTTTGCCTGATTTTAGGAATAACGCCACTTCTGCCAACTTCATATTTTTAGGAAAGTACTGATGTTTCCAGCAAGCTGAAATGACCGCAAGGAATAGTTTTGGGAATTCCCTGTGTATCTCTCTAATGATGATATTATCAATTCCATCCGGACCTGGAGCATTTTTGGGTGCCAGAGTACGTATGATGTTATCCACTTCCATTTGCGTAGAAGGGAATTCGTATCTTCTGGTAACTTGGCGAAATTTCATACTGTAGGTTTTTCTCGCTTCCTCTTGCTCCTCTAAGAAATCCTCTTCATCATCATCAGAAAAAACTGAATTTATGATCTCACTGATTACTTCGATGTTGGATGAGGCAGTGCTATTCACCATAGGCGAAAGGGTCTTAGGACGAAACACCTTGTTACATGTTATCTTTTGAGTAGGTCCAAAGGCTTTAGTGACATTATTACAGTAAGTGCTCCATGAGATTAACTTGGCCTCTTTAATTTTCCTTTTATATAAAGTTCTGGCTTTATTGTATATTATCATTTTGAGTTGCCGTAGATATGGATCTACCGTGGATTGTGCTTTTCTGCGAAGTGCCCGAACTCTGCTCCTCTCTGTGTTAAGCTCTGGTGACTACCAGGATATCGAGTGTTTTGCCTTTACCGATTTCAAACCATATGCTTTGTGGGCGGCTTGCACTATTTTTGTAACTAGTAAGTCATAGAGATTATCTAAGGAGTTTCTGTCCTGGCAGTTGTTGAAATCTTTGATAAATTTCTCTACATGCGCTCGAATGTGTTCCCGTAAAACGGAATGTCCTCCAAATGCCGTTTTGAATCTTTTCTTTATTATGTAGTCTATAGGAGTATCCAGCCTGTAAGTAATAATTTTGTGATCACTGAGTGACGGCAGGTCACTCACTGTCCAATCTTGTATGTTCGGAGTTGTATTGGGAGTTGATATTGTTAGATCTGGCCACTCTCGAGCTCTAGATGTTTCAAAGGTAGGCGGTGAGTCCTGAGCATTGATGACAATGAAATGCTTACTGTCCAAGAATTCTAGTACCGCAATTCCCCTTCGGTTCTCCGAGTCAGCACCCCATAGTTGATTGGTGGCGTTAAAGTCTCCTGCTATGATACAGTGTGATGCCCCAGTTAGAAGGTTAGAATTACGTTCCTCTAATAGAGGGGTAATATCTTCGCTCGGGGGTAGATACACAGCAATAATATCAATGCTGCAATTACTAGTGTCTAGTCTGATGGAGACTGTATGCTCTGTGATTTTCATTAGGAGAGGGGAGAGAGGGCCACTGTAAATAATCGCAGCTAGCTGATTCTTTGAGAGAAACGTTCTGCTGTGTATTGGAACACTAGGAATCACTCCGTTGTAAACATATTGCTCATTTTTCATCTCTCCTGCTTCTAAACAATACCTAATGTCTCTACAAGTGTTCATGGATATTACCATGGCAATCCCACCAAATACAAAGCATGATCTTTTTATCAGTCAAATTGCGTTTTGCGACGCTGTTGATAGGCTCAACGAGCGCAGACCAACCCACTTTTCTGCCAGTGCTGTTGAACTAAATCCACATTTCATCACAAGTGACGATCCGGTCCAGAAGTTTGTCTTTGCTTTGATATTCGCGTAATTAGTGCAGGTCCGAAACGTATGTCCTTATCTGTTTTAATCAGCTCAATGCAGCACAAAGCGATTGCAGTAGTACATCAAGTTTTACGCGATGCGTAGCACAACTAATGAACATGGCACTAACCTTTATGACCTTAGAAAGTTCTCGAGTGGTTGCATACTGATCTTCTTCCACAAGTTCTTGCAGGCGGGCCTCATCCACATCAGTAACCTCGTCAGAGCGTTCTGCTTCTTGAATCTCGTAGTTGTTGTTTTTTAACTTTCGGTACCAAACATTACCAATATCATATGATATCACATTAATATCTAAAGCTGTACTCATGAATTGGTGACATTCTGTAGCTGACTTTTTGCAACAGAATTGGAAGCAAATGATGGTTTTAATCTGGTAGCATGATAGTTGCACTTCAGACACCTGGTACTAAATGATAACGACAATTATTTTACAAATGTCACAGTATTGTATTCTAAAGTAAGTTTCTTGCTTTCAGATGCCAAAAATCGTCTGACAAAACATGATTAAACACGCCAACGTATACTGTTTCCGCAGATGATATTTGCGGTGGCGGGAAACTTTCGTTAAATACGATGTTTTTATGCTTGAGGATACTCAAATGTATCTAATTAATTTACAAGAAAATGAATTGCAAAATCATTTGATTTTATAATTTACTCTCAAATCATTTAAAAAAGAGACCGGGGTGAAAGATATGTTTCTTCTTTTCTAAAGAAAAATGCGATTTTGAATCATCTTTTCGCTTTCTAATTTGCTTACATTGCAAAGAATGAAATTAACTTACAAGGAAAAAATTAATATAAAAGGATAAATGAATATGTAAAAAAATCAAATGCTCAAAGCTATGCAATTAGCTTACATGGACCTGAATTACAAAAGTTTCTTATTTTATATTTCACTTACAAATCACTTCAGTAAAGAAAATCGAGTTGAAAGAGATGTTTCTTCTTTTCTAAAGAACAACGCAATTTTGATTCATTCCCTTTTTCAAATTGAAAATTTACTGCTAGAAACGAAAGAATAACATGAAGTGTTAACTGAATATATAAGAAAAACAGCAAAGGCATAAATGTCACTTAAAAGTTTGGTTTATATATTAACTTTAAAGTGTAGATTACACATTTGGTTACTAGTACAGAAATAATGCTTGGTGACAGCTATGGAACTGCTGAAAGTAAAGCTATTCTCACTCGATTTAAAAACTATCAAAATGTTTTTTATATTTGGAGATATAAATTTTGATTTTATTAGTTTCTTCGAGATTACAGCAGGGGATTTGACAGATGATTTTGATAAATAAACTTCTCTTTAAGTGTACAAGATGCTTATTTTCCAAACCAACCTAGCATTTTTGAATGAAGGATTTTTCTTCTTAAGATTTGTATTCACATAACGTTTTTATATCTTCAAAGCGATTTATTTCCAAAGATTTACTTAAAACATTCGAAATGACACAAATCTGTCATCAAGATATATTTTAAAAGCAGCACGAAAAAAAAAAAGAACTAAATACATTTGAATGAGAACAAAATAGTAACAGAACAAAAATAGAGGTAAGAGAAGACGCATGTTATTGCTGCAGACAATGAAAACGAAAGATAAATTCTTTTCGCTAGAGACTTTCACAAAAACTAAAAGAAAACATAAAACTTTCATCTAACTCATCCCTGTTCGAAAGTACCAGATACTATAACCAAAAGTGATTATCCATTGGTGAAAAAAGATTTCGTAACAGATACTGTCAGCATGAACAGAAAAAACAATATTGCAAACATTGTATTAAAATTTAATTAAGAGTGATTAAAGGATTAATTTCCTCATTTTAAAAAACAAAGAAAACTCCATTATTTAGAATTTTTTCAGAAAGGAGCTTAAAAAGTGAGGCAATTGGAACAAATTTTGGATAACAGGACATTTCGTTGAAATAACAACCAGAAGATAAGATATTGGGCTCATAATATTTCATCTATGAAGATTTAGTTTTATTACAGAACACAAGAAGTTCAGCTTTGCAGTTAACTATGAGGAATACACCAGAGATTCTCAACCAGGGGTACGCATACCACTGGTGATACCCAAGAAAAAAGAGGTGGTATGCAAAGAATCAAAGTATTTTTAACTATTAAATTCAAAAATATCGTGAGGGGAAAAAACAATTGATAGAAATTTCCTGTGATCGAACTCTAACTGAAGATTTCAAAAATAACACGCTTGTCTACTTTTGGCTGAACCCCCCCCCCAAAAAAAAAGAATTTAAAGGCGGATGTGAGGTATATCTATTTATTTTTAACTATTAGTTCATTTTAAGTTTTACTTTCCTATTACTCTCTTTTCACCCACTTTTTCATGCCAGAATGTAAATGAGATAGCGAGAGTTTATTCAAATTAAGGTAGAAAGAAGTGCTATTTAAGCAAGAGATTCGTAAGTTTGTTTTTAGAGCGTGTTTGCCTATTCCAGGCTACGTGGTGCTGTGATTATTAGCGTTGGGTTAGCCGACTTTGAATGTTCTAGTCATTAGGCTTTGTCTCGCCGGTTTCGTACTACAAAGCACAGCGCTTCCAGCGTGTTAAAGTATTCTGTGAGCCGTTAGGCTAATCTACCGCACATTGAAATTGTTATTGTTACGTAGTTCTGTTAAGAAGTGCTTGGCTTATTGTAACCGAATTTGGGTCTCATTTGTTAATTTGTGTTCGAATAAAAGGGTCTTATACACCCTTCTTTTGATTTCTGCTTTGTTTCAGAAGGCTAAAGATAATTTTTCAAAAGTCCTTTACAAGTGTAGTTTATATGTTCCCAAACAGACATAGACGTTACAGGTTTCAGATAACGCTATTAAATTTAGATTACCTTTGTGCACAACTTATATGTTGAACACGGATTTTCTTCCAAGTTTTATTTGAAAAGTAAATACAGAACAAAATTAAAGATGGATCTTAATTTACGGTTAAAGTTAAGTGAAATAAGATGAGGCATAAAGAATTGGTCTGTGTTAAACAGGCCCAAATTTCACACTAAATTTTAGAATTAAAAGTTTTATAACTTAAATTTTGATAACTAAAATGGTAACCAATTTTTAATCTAATATTGTTTATGTGTGCATCTTTAATAGATTGTGCAAAAGGCAATATATATATATATATATTTAATATTTCTATTGAGAAATCGAAAAATAATCATTGTAAAATGTAGTGGTGGTACTAACATTTGTTCAATTTTTGTTTAAATGGCACGCGTTAGTCAAGAGATTGAAAACCGCTGGAATACGCTATTCAAAAACTATAGCTGGCGCACAGAATCAGCTATTTTGTTCGTCACCGAAGAAAATTCGAAAGCGACGAAAAGAGGAACCATCTGATGACGGATTGTGTTGATCTCGTGAACGACGCCTGGAGTAAAATGGAATTTCATTTACGTCGAAGTACAAATCACTAGTGAATTTTCTTCTCTCCTCTTCCATTAGTTCAAAGCTGTTCGTTTATTTTGCTTACGTCTTTCTTTTTCCTTTTCTCCAATTTGTTCTGACCGACGTCAGATTGCTGTCTTGCATACTGCAGTAGGGAAAGGAGGTATCTTTTATTGGATGAGACATACTGACAAGATTAGGGAAGGAAATGCATACCGAAGTTCTTTTCACACACTCTGTCCAAAATGACATTCTTAGATTCGCACGGAGGATTAATGATAGAAAAAGACATTTGGCCACAAATTTATTTTAGTCAATGTTCCCGTAAGATTCAGTACTTTTGAATGGCGAATGTAAGTTCGTGTCAGATTGTTAATAAAAAAGACAGTGTTATTTTCATTTTTTTGCTAGTCCGATCCATAATTCACGTTAAAAAATGTAACAAAAATAAATTAGTTTTTTATTTTTAAAAAACTTAAACTTTATAAAACATGGAATGTTTCGTGCAACTTTTGCTGAGTTTCAACCTCTTGTTTAATAGTATGGTGTTAAATATCATATCTTATGGTCAAATTTGTATATAACTACCACAAAGCATTATATACTATGATACTTTGGAAGGTCATATTACATAATGCATTGCTATTATTATTAAGTTATTATGAAACGATTGTTATGGTTTTATACACTTAATATATTATGTTATTTGAGTTTCGCAAAAGCACACTAGAATGTTCAGATTTTTTAAAAACAATTAGCTTAGATTTATGTAACGCATCGAAAGTATCTATGCAGTTTATCTACAAAACGGAATTACTATTAACTACTAATAATTAATTAGCAATGAATTTATATTTTTTTCTTCGCATGGAACCAAATTTTAAAACTTTCTCATTATTTTTCCTTTTGTCGTTATTTCTAGGCTCTCCGCGTCTGTTTCAAGGACACTGTAAACACAGCAGTAGAGGTAAGTTCATTAAATTTTGCAACAATTTTTCATAATATCATTTTATTTTAAAATACCTTTGATTTGAATAAGGATATCAGAAGGTAAAATTTTAACGGAGTCTCCATATTTCCCAAAATACTCAAAGTTTACTTTCGGAATAGGACAAACCATGAAAAATTCGTCATAATCACCATCCGTTGTATCTTCAGGCACATCATCGAATTCTGTTTCATCTTCACACTCACTATCATTCTGATCCATAGATGAATAATCACCTTCCGTTCCATGTAGATTGTTAGATGTATTACATTTTTAAAATTACTTCTAAATTTTATCGGGCTTAATATCATTCCTTGCCTTTATTATCCACTCACATCCTATTTCTAGACGGACATGTTACATATGATTCCTCTTAAATATTTTTTCACTTTCTAATATCCACGTATTTCTTTGTCGGCTGAACTAATGGCGTTACTTCTCGTGAAATAACGCCTATGTCTGTATTACACTTTTTCAACAATTTCTTTACATTATTCGTTAGATAAGATTTAAACATATCCAAAAGTAAAAGACTTTTCGGATTCTTTAATGCAATAGAAAGCTTTCGCCAAATATTGCTTATCCACAGTTTCACACCTTTTCCTTTCCATCAATCCTTTCATACATCCTTTTACGTGAACATAAATGCAAACCCCATTGAAGAAATTATATTTATTTCTTTTAAAAATAACCATGGATTTTAATTCTGTACCGTCGGCTAAACAGGAAAGACGTACAATGAGGTGAGATTTATCGTGTCCTTTTGTTTTATGTGAATGGTTTTTGTTCCTTTCACATCAGTTGTTTTATTTTCTATTCATAGCTAACATTACTGGAGTTCCATCAATATTTACAATTTGTTATAGTTAATATATTTTTTTCAATAACTTACTTACCTCTCAATTTGTTGTCCGAATATTTCGGAAGCCTTTCCAAAACTTTAGATTTTTTCTTTTAGAACGAAATTATTCCGTTTCATAAATTGACTACACAAACTCAAAATTGCTTTAAAGATTTCCCTTTCATTTGCATTCATTTTTGCCCATTTCAAGACAAATAAATTTATGCTGTTTCTTGTTATAATTAATGCTTTCTGGCGATTTTCTGGAACCAAGTTCTCAACACTTACCACATCGTTACTCCTTTACGAAGAGCACATTTATTCTTTAATATCCTAATCATTGTGATTTAATGCATTTTCTATTGAAAATTGATATTTTTCGATTAAAGATTCGTTCACTCCATCTAATTGTTATCGTAAAGGTCTGCATTAACAGTTTGTCCAGATTTCAACAATTCAAAATGAACAATTCCGCGAATACTCCATCAAACACCTAGAAGCGCCTTTTCGAGATGTAAACCCCCTTTGTAACCCCTATTAAAACTGCCTTTTGAGTTTTGGATTATCATACAGGACTTATGATTTTGCCTCCACTAATCAAACGGTCAAAACACGGTTCTCTATGGTGCCGTTGAAGCAATACGCTGCATGTGATGGATAGGTTGGCTTTGTTTTTTTCGGACAGATTGTGAGAGACTCAAACACCTGCTTTGCTTATTTTCCCATTCTGCTTTAAATTTTCTTGGATAGTCGACCAAGGTTGGTTAAGAGTGTTTGACATGGATTTGCTTCCACTTCTGCCCTTATCATGTTGTTGTCGACATGCGCAGAAACGACATTACTTTCCGGTCCCCCTATTATTTTCTTCCACTTACATATGAAGGCTTTCACCAACACCAGATATCCTCGCCGCAGCATAGTATCCATTTTCTCTTGCAAAATTAAACAACTTTGCGTTTGAAACCATAATTGCGTTTGTTTAGTATGGTTGGAGCTATATTTACCTTAAGAAGACTATTAAAGAAGCCATATTAACTACTTTTCGAAAACTTAGAATAACATTTGGCCCGGTGGCGCAGTGGCTGGCGCGTCGCGCAGCAGTACCACAGGTCCGGGGTTCGATCCCTGAGCTAGGCAAGGTCGATTTAACCTTTCATCCAGCGAGTGAGTTGATAAAATGAGTACCAAGTTCGCTTGGGGACTAAACACCGGGGTCCTCCGACAAACTAACCACTTGTCCAGCCAAGATGCACAAGCTTCTTGGAGCCCACGGTCTAGAAAGCAGATATCAGGACACTGCCGGACATGGCTGTCTAAGGGCTGTTTGTTCTCCCGAGGTTAGTAGGGTTTTAGAGTAACATTTTTGTGCACAACTGCATGGAATAGAACCCACCCTCTTTGCAAAATGATTTATTTCCTTAAGCATTTCCCCGACACATATATTTCCCCCTTATCTCTTGTCATTTCAGTTTATTATTGTTCGAAAAAATAGAAAAAGTCTTCGAATGAGTACTTCAAAAGACAACAGCATCGCACATGTAGCTTTCAGAAATCTTCGTAAAGGGTGCGCGTTATAAGGGGAATATGCCTAAAAGTTAAAAATTGTAGTTGGAAAATGCAGCTGCTCGTTATACGCCGGAATGCGGTACATACTTTGTAAATTTTAATATGATATTAATTTTAGTAAGAATATAGGTATTAATTAATTTCTGTAAGTAGTTTAATGTTCTTGTTAATTTATTGACTGCAGAATAATACTCAGTTATTAATTAAAATTACTCTTTCGTTCTATGCGATTCTCTATACGATTTCTTTTTATTTAAAGTATGTTGTATGGCTATTGAATTTCTTATCATAATCACAAATTTATTTTGAAGTTCAAGTAAAAGAAAAGTTTGAACAAAAATTCACATATTTCGATTACAATTTCCTGGTTTACATAAAAAATTTTTCTTATTGTTCTCAAATAGCTTATAATTATATACATCTACATATATATGAGTATTGTCCATAAAAATATTATATATGATGAATATTTTACATAGTAATATTAACACATATATTTATTTCACACACGCATTTATGTATTTATAGAGTTTTAAGTAGTATTTTAATGTATTTCAAATCCTTTTTATAGTTGGAAATTGTTAAGTATTCAAATCTACTGTAACTGCAAGCTTCTAAATTTTATATGCATATGAAAAGAAATTTTATAATCGCCTATATAGAGTTTTTAATGAAAATATTTTGGCTCTAAGTGTGATTGTTTTAGCCTGCTAAAGTTTTATCACGCACGTCATCGTTGTTGTCTTGTCCTTGTATTCCATGTATCTCTTTTATTTTTCTCTTTTACAAAGGCACGTACGTGGATCAAAATTCGTTTCCTTCCGAAATCATTAACTCCTTCGTTCCCTCAAACTTGGAAATTTGTCCTTCTCCAAAGCCCAGCTATCGGAGCTGACTATCGGAGAAGAGCTTAAGCGTTTCAGAAGCCTCCCATTTTTTTCTTTATCGGTCTGGTCTTTTTAGATAGCGATCAATTTCTCCAAAGACTTGCAGTTTTCATTTAGAATTAAAGTATTTTCAAGCTATTTTGTTGGTCAAGTGTACTGATATGTTTATAACTGCGTTAGTCTTTGGCGGCTAACTGCTCTCCCAAAAGTCATGTTAGACGGAAAATTTTTATTCTTGTTTTTACCACAGACTCCGCAATGTACGTATTTTTCATTCCTTCTAATGATTCTGTTCTAATGATAGTTTGTAATAAAAAAGTAGCCCAGATAGTTTGTGATAAAATATACAAATGCATAATGCACAGACATGTAATGCACGAGAGGGTTACTGTAATCGTACAGCTGAAATTTGACTTCGGTTAATGAATCCCTTTCCGTGGGTGTCCATGTGATGCTCTCATTAGAATACATTTTAAGAATATAAATGAAAAAAAGTGCATTTCACAGAAATATAGTGATATTTTAATTTTTGTATGAGCATATTCTTAAGCTTGGTCAATGTATTATCTCCAAAGCAACTTAGAAAAGACAAGTTAAGTATATTTAATATATTAAAACAGATCGTGTTTATCATTCCGAAACAAATTCTTTCTATTGCCTAAATTAAACATAATGTGTGGTTTTGAAGTATTAAAGTACATTACTGGTGCTCATGTGCGTACAAATTGTTATTCCTAGGAGAGATAATTTGTTTTATGCTTGAGTTGCATTTACACTGCCTTTCGTATTATTCTCTAAATTGCATTTGGTGTAGATAAAGGTTAAAGGTGACTCTCTGGAAGACGTTTCTATGATAATTACTTCACTTTTAAAGGGAAGAGAGATAAACGTAGTAATGTTGGCAGTTTTAACAAACATTTAAACTAAATAAATAGCAAAACGTAATTCGACATATGATATTCATTAATGTGAAATCAGTTTGGTTATATATTATTACTATTACGAAAATGTATATTATAACTTTTATTATTTCCGAAGTGTCGTAAATGCTATGTGTAAAAATGTGCATATACCGCGCTGGTGTATCTTGCGAAATATATGATTTCTGACATATTTCCGTGAAAGTTTCTTATGTTCTTCTTATCTTCTTATGTTCATAGAGGTTTCTCTAAAAATGCAGAGTTTTAACAAAATCTCTAGAAATAGCGAATAGCCAGTTTCTTTCACCTTACGGTAACACACGAGGCTTTCAATCATTTTACAGTTGAAGTCCAAAATTTATCAGAATCAAAAAAAAAAAAATAAAAAAATACATATTAAAAAATAAGTACATCTCATTCAGCTAGAGTTCGATCACAGAAAATTTTTGTCAATTGTTCTGCACAAGATAAAATTTCCGGTACATTTGAACTAAATAGATTTCTAATCCAATTTGATTTTTCATAATCCTCGGGAAAATTCATATTGAAATTCTTATCATTAAAAAATAATGATTTTTAATATCGGATGCTAATTCTTCTGCTGTTTTAAAATTGTTTCCAGTTAAAAATCTTTCTAAAAGTGGTAAAACGCTGAAAACATTATTTTTCAATTCTTTGATTATCAGTTCGAGTTTTATCACGGTATTTATTTTATCTTTAATGGTAAATAAATTAACACTTTGTCCTCGTAATCTTAAATTAAATTCATTTAATTTTCGAAAAGTATTAACTATATATATTAGAGGCGCAAACCATAATTTACTAAACATTTTTGCAATTTGCGCCAACCATAATTCACTAAATAAACATTTTTGCAATTCAAATTGAAAAAATGTTTACTATTAAATTGTCCTGGATCAAATCATCGCTTTTCCGTTTAGTCAATTCTAGCCATTTTTCCATTTTGAAAATCTAGGTTTATTTTGTTACTTTTCACCAAATATTTAAATGCACAATATATTACGAATTCTGCAACAAAATGACAATATTCTCAAATCCAGCAGAAAAGTAAGGAATACAAAGCAACAAGAAGACTAAATACCTGCTATTAGAGATATAAAATCGACGCAAAAAATATTCTAATTGAAAATGAGCCCATAAATGGTAGCGACATAAAGTGTAGGCATACTAAAAAATCGATCAACTTATTAGAATAATCACCTTAAAAGAATTAGTGAGATACTATTATCTTTTTACAGGAACTTAATTTTATTTTCTATTAAACACAAAACCCTTTTCTATTACTCTTTTTAAAACATTAATTATGACAAATTTTGTTATGTCTATATCTGAGAGAATATGAAAATAAAATGGATTATAAGCGGATATTGGTCTTGAACAAAACTCTGATCGCATAAATTTACGAGTGTCAGAGAAAAAAAAAACTTACCATCGGTTGGAAATCGCCTGTGCTAGACGATTTCAGGTTTTGCCAGATAAATTAGTTCCTTAATTTTTGAGTAATCCTTTATCTTCAAGTTTTGACTTGAAGACGATACAAGAGTGCCATACATAATAACTTATAAAGCAAAAAGAGGAAACTGATACTGTAAATACAAAGCAAAAAGAGGAAAAAAAAAGCTAAACTTGAAACATATGCCACCATAATGTAACGTATTCTAAAGATCTTCGTATCGTAGAAATATGCTTCTCCCTGCAGTCATGTGTTTTAACGATGCAAATAACGTCATTTCATTTATTACAGATTGAATGTGTAAGAGAGATGAAACTCAGTTAAAGTAATCGAAAACAGAAATATACTTTGCAGCAAAATTATTTTCGTTATTCTGTAAATAGTTTAACAAATCTTGCTGTTTTTTTATACATATAAACAACTACTAACATTTTCTAGCGTTAGTAAGTCGTAAACAGTATGACTGTTTCAAAGTGTAGACTGGAAAGAGCGTCCCAAATATATTCATAAAGTTTCTGCTTTGTTCTTTTTAGTTTATTTTCTGGGAATAAAGAAGTTGTGTCATCTAGAGTCGAAGATTTGAAAATTCAAAAAATACCCACAAGAAATTATTGCTGGAATCGGAAATATTCTGGTAACTTTTCTCTCAAGATTGTATGAAACAAAGGCAGGATAAATCTCCTTTCTTTGCCTTAATCCGAAAATCGTCTGTAATCCAAGATTTCGGAACAGAAGCCAAAGTAAACGGTAAAGAAATTCCCAAGCTCTTTACTTCTTAAGCCCGAGACGCAGCTGCGCCATTGATTGGAATACCAAATAAATAAAAACTCCTCTTATTGTAATTGGCGAGACAAATTCGCTCAATCCTTTTCTATGGTTTTACCATAACTTGTTAAAATCATTTCTAAGGTACAGATACATTACCTTTTCCAATTGATTAAGTCTTAGAACGGTATTTAGAAAATATTGAGTGAGTGATAATAATAGGAAATAAAAGCTAAAAGTAGATTTCTTTTTTATTTCTTTTTAAAACAGAAGCGGATATTTTTCCTCTTTATAACACAGAAGATGGAAGCCGAATTAAACTCGTCTTATACTTTATGGACTTGATTGTTCTGAACATTTTCAAGCATTCAGTTTCAGTCGTCAAAATAGACAAATTTGTATTCTAGAAGAATACTGTGTCCAGTCGCGAAATAAAAAGCATGTTTTCCCCAACGAGGCGTAGAGGAGAGCAGTTGGAGTATCTATTCCACATGTTGTGGCTGCGAGTGTTCCAATATGCCATCTAAAAGATACTTATCGTATGCTTTAATAGGCAACATATGGATGCTTATTTTATGTTTTAATGAACGTCACTGATGCTTATCTTAGTTCATGTTTGCTACTAAATTAAAGTTTCTAGTTCAAATCTGGCTTATTAATAAAATTAACAAAGGAAAATTTGTTATATCTCTTCTCCAAGATTATAACAATCATCTAGATAGACCTGAACGATCCAGTTTTAAAGAGTGATTTCAACAGCACTTAAAGGAGCGAGTTTTCTAATAAAACAAAATCCAATGTTTAATAATATTTATTGTAAGTAATTATGATACATTAACGTCTGTCCAATCAAAATACAGCATGCCAGACACGTAAACAAAATTTACAAATGGTAAACCAAGGGTAACAAAATTACAAAAGGTCAAAGTCAAATTTTCCTCTTCAGTCTTCCATAACCAAAGGGCTTAGTTTAATCTTTATTACAAAGATAATGGAACTGTTAATAATAAAAGCAGAAGACAAGACCGGCAGTTCAATGGGCTTTTCAAGCAAACAACCAATTCGGAAATAAATTTTTTGCTGCCAAATTAGCATTTTCAAAGTTTTTCAATACCTCGCAACAATTCGAAGCAATCAATAATTTACATCTCGCGCAACACGCAATAACCACATCATAAATAATTTCTTTTGCCAAAATATTGTTGCGTGCGTACGGGTTCGTTATGAAATGAATGCACAAGTCCGATGAAAAATGAACAAAAATTTATTATTATCACAACAAAAATGCTTAAATTTTCTCAAATTATCATGCAGTATTACAATATCTCACAGTAGTTTTCTTTTAACTACTCAAATGTCAATAGAACGTAATTCAAAACAGCTAAAGAACGCTAATCCGCGAATTCGCTACAATCAACAACAGTAGTTTTCTAAACAACAACAAACTAAGCAACTACTACAAACTGAGATGTTTTCCTCCTTTTATAAGATTTTAAAATCACGCGCTAGAATTTTCCAGTATTTTCTCGAAATCAAAAAGAGATATTTATTTATTTAATGCACGCGCTCTTGTATTTTCAATTTTCCGGCTTAGCTTTCTTTTAATATTCGTCACGCGCTGCACTGCGCGAGAAATAAAACCATTTAATTTCTAATTGAACTAACATTAGCTTTTTAAATACCAAATTCGTAACACTGCCCCCTTCCCAAGGACTGCACGTCCCGGGCAGTACAATCCCTGGACAGGAAGCAAAACTTACAACTGTGGCATAAATGCATTAATAAGCATTACATTACAATAATAAACAACATGAACAATAAATGCAATACATAAAACAAATCAAATGCTATCAAATACAAATCAAATACACATTTAAAAACAAAAATGGACCATGGTCTTATACCATTTACAATTATTTACATTATGTACTATGGCCATAGTAATGAGCTAACCTTTCGTAATGAACGACTTTAGGTTTAGAGTTCGAAGACTTACGAATCCGAACCACGACGTCATTCAGCCTGTTTAGGACTGGGTACGGCCCATCCCAAGGTGACTGTAATTTCGGACAAAGTCCTTTCCGTCGAGTCGGATTCCACAACCACACCTTGTCTCCTTCGTGGAATTGATGTTCAGTAGCTCTTGTGTCGTATCGGGTCTTCATCTTCTCCGTCGCCAAGTTGACTCGCTCTCGTGCAAAATTGTGCATCACTTCAAACCGGGCCTGGAGATCTTGAATATATTCCTCAGACGATGAAGGAGCATCCGGAGGGCGGCCAAACAATAGATCACAAGGCAGACGAAGGTCAAGACCGAAGAGCATCTGTGATGGAGAATAGCCGGTAGTCTCGTGGACAGCACTGCGGTAAGCCAGTAAAAAGAGTGGTAATTTCTTGTCCCAGTCCTGTTGGTTTCTGGAAACCACTAATGAGAGGTTATTAAGGATGGTTCGATTGAACCTCTCTACCATGCCGTCCGACTGGGGATGCAATGGCGTCGTTTGAGTTTTGTCAATGCCAAGTAGTTTGCATAGTTCTTTGATTACTGCCGAGGCAAAATTCCTTCCCTGATCGGAATGTAACTGAAGAGACACTCCGAACCTGGAAATCCAGTGCTGTATCATTACCTCAGCTACTGTGACTGCCTCTTGATCAGGAATAGGATAAGCTTCAGGCCACTTGGTGAAGTAATCAATGACAACGAGTATGTATTTGTTGCCATCAGCAGTTCGTGGCAGAGATCCCAGGATGTCAAAGGCGATACGTTCAAAAGGCGCACCTACGTTGTAACGTTGCAGTCTGCCTCGGCTGCGTTTCCTCGGTCCTTTCCGACCTGCACAGGCATCGCAAGATCGGCACCACTTTTGCACGTCATTCTTTGCATTATTCCAGTAAAAGCGCTCACGAACTCTCTGTAAGGTCTTCATAATTCCAAAGTGACCTCCTGTAGGGCTGTTATGTAGTTCTTTGAGGACATCAGGAATCCGGGATCTCGGAAGTATCAGTTGCCATCGGAACGTCTTCCCATCATCCGACTCGAATTTCCAGTATAAGACGCCGTTTCGAATGTGAAGTGAATCCCAGAGTGCCCAGTATTGTTTTGTTGTAGGACTACAGATAGAAATGTCCTGCCATGTAGGTTTTCTGTTTGATGACTCTATTAAATCAAGTATGGGTTTAATGTCGCGGTCTTCCAGCTGGTCTTTCCTGACTTCATCATCACTCCACGGGTCTCGAGCAGCCGATGTTGATGTTGTAATTTGTCTTGCGACCGGAGTCAGCAGTTCGTATTTCGCTTCCACCCTGGAACAATATCGGCAGTTTTCTTGGCAAGGTCTTCTAGACAGGGCGTCGGCGTTTCCGTGTGATGATCCCTTACGATGACGGATAGTAATGTCATATTCTTGGAGTCTCTGTATCCACCTGGCTATTTGACCCTCAGGATTTTTGAAATTTAAAAGCCACGCCAATGAGGCATGGTCCGTGCGGAGGAGGAATTTTCTCCCGTATAGATAATGATGGAAATGTTCTACAGCTTTGACTATGGCGAGCAACTCTTTCCTTGTGACACAGTAATTCCTCTCCGGTTTAGACAGGCACTTGCTCCAGTAAGCTACTACACGTTCTTGGCCGTCTATTTCTTGGGACAAAACAGCACCGACACTTTCATTCCTCGCGTCGGTGTCGAGAATAAATGGTCTGTCGAGCTGAGGATACGTCAGGATTGGAGCAGATGTTAAAGCTTCCTTTAAGTTGTTAAATGCATCCTCGCATTCCTTTGTCCACAAGAATCTTTGCTTGCTCTCTGTCAGCTTGTGAAGTGGTCTTGCGATGGAAGAAAAGTTCTTCACGAATCTCCTATAGTAGGTGCAAAGCCCTAGGAAGCTTCTCAGCTGATGGACATTTTCGGGACGCGTCCAGGATTTAACCGCTGATACCTTTTCAGGATCCGTGCGCACACCTTCTGCAGAGATGACATGTCCCAGGTAAGTCACTTCCTTTCGAAACAATTTGCATTTAGCGGGAGTCAGCTTCAGATTGGCCTCTTTCAGTTTCTGAAGCACCTTTCTAAGATTTTCTAGATGCTCTTCAAAACTCTTTCCGACGATGATGATATCGTCCAGGTATATCAGACAGGCTTCGTAAGAAAGGCCTTTCAAAACAGTCTCCATAAGACGTTCGAATGTTGCCGGCGCATTACACAGTCCAAACGGCATCACTTTGAACTGCCAAAGTCCTTGTCCCGTAGTAAATGCCGTCTTTTCTCGGTCATCAGGATGGATTTCTACCTGCCAATACCCACTCTTTAAATCAAGTGTTGAGAACCACTTGCTTCCAGAAAGAGTGTCTAGAATGTCATTAATTCTAGGAAGAGGGTAACTGTCTTTCTTCGTAACCTCATTCAACCGGCGATAGTCAACGCAAAATCTTGTTGAGCCGTCTTTCTTTCTGACGAGAACGATGGGAGATGCCCATGGACTCGCTGAAGGCTCGATGACATCGCCTTCTTCCATATCTTTTAACAGTGTTCGCACCTCTTCCTGTTTAGCAAACGGTAGACGTCTTGGATGTTGCTTGATCGGGGGATGATCGCCAGTATCTATTCTATGTTGTGTCAAACTAGTTCGACCCACGTCAGAAGACGAGCGGGAGAAAACAACTTGAAGATCTTTAATGACGCGATCGGCAGCATTTTTCTCTTTATCGTTTAATTGTGCATTCTGCAATAACTCCGATGTAATGCTCTCTGAGGACACGGATTCTGGGATGTTACTCTTTTTTTCAACGCTGGTTACTGGAGTACATGTTGCAACCACTTCACCTTTCTTAATAACTCTCGACTTTTCAGTTACATTGGCGACTCTCACCGGGATAACCGTTCTGGATAGGTCGACGAGTGTTGAGGCTACTAATACTCCTTTTGGGATATTACAGTTATTGGGATATTCTATGATGCCGTAGCGGAAATTTCTATTTTCGGCTATGGATCCAGGAAGTAAAATTTCTGTTCTTGCCGGTATTGTAATATAGTCTTGTGCTATGATTTTATGGACAGATTTAACTTCTTAATCATTAACGAGAAATAACGCTATGTCCTCAGATGTAGAATGTAATTCGTTATTTTTAAAATCCAAGGAAAAATTGTATTTCCTTAGAAAGTCCAATCCGAGTATGCAAGAATCAGTGATTTCTGCTACATATGCCGTGTGATGGTAAGCGGCACTTCCAAACGTGATGTTAACATTTACTTTTCCGTCGATGTCGATCTTCTCACCGGACACAGTCTGGAGGGTAACGCAGGGCGGCGTCCAGATAAGTTTGTTTCCTAGTTGTTGAGCCAAATCTTTTCGGATGATGGTGACGTTGGCTCCTGTATCTATAGTCATATTGCACGGAACTCCATTAATATGTCCTATTATGAAAAGTCCATTACTGCCGCCTCTCACTGCAGAAATCTGAAGCGCTTTAAACGGGGGCTTTTCATTATCTGGCAACCTCTGCCCCGCGAGATGGCCACTAATTAGTTTCCCTGCTGCTTGTTAGAAGCGGTTTTAACATCAGTACCCTGGGGTGTTTTGCAGTTTCGTCGTATGTGTCCTTCAGCACCGCAGTTCCAGCACTTAACGGTCGGTTTCTTCTCACCAATATTCCGTCTCAAGGCGTTCAGTTGTCTAGTTAAATCGTCAAGTCGAGCGGTGACTTGATCCCCTGGCTCCTGGACTTGAGCAGCTCTGACTGGGTGGCGGTCTTGACGAGTGGCTTGCTGGGCTGCCTCAAATTTCATGGCGTACACTAGAGCACTTTTTAAATCTTTTACATCCGCCATTCGTAGAGCTTTCTGTATTTCAGTATCTCGGATGCCGTCGATAAAGTATTGCAAGGACAGGATTTCCCTTGTTTCTGTCGGGCATTCCGAAAAGGCGAGATGGGACAGCCTTTCAACATCCGCGGCGAGCTCCTGAAGTGTTTCGGTAGGCTTCTGTTGACGAGATTTTAATTGGAGCCTGCTGTAGTCTTTTAAACACTTCTCCCCAAAGCGCAACTCCAAGGCGCCGGACAGAGCTTCGAAATCTAACCTTTTGTTTTCGGGAAGAGTCTGAAGGATATCCGCTGCGTCGGCTCTTAGAGAAGCGGCGAGATGACAGGCCTTAGCTTGGGAATCCCATCCATTCGCATCCGCCACGATAGAAAATTGTGTCTTATACACCTGCCAGGAGGTCTTCCCATCATATGTGGATAGCTTCAGAGGTGAACGAGCAGGCATTGGTAAGAATTTAAAATCATCACTCCTGCTCCCTGCCGACGCTACGAATTTCTTTAAAGTATCCATTTCTTTGGCAACTGCAGAAACTCTCTCATCAATTTGTTCTTTTACAGAAGAAACTCTTTCTTCTATTTCTTCTTTCACCGAAGAAACTCTTTCTTCAATATGTCCAACTTTATTTTCAACTGCGTCAATTCTGCCTTCCATAGCTTCAAATTTATTTTCTATTATGCAAGTAATTTCTCTTTTCATTTCTTCTTGACCAGCTTGAACGGCTTTCATTTCGTCCTTAACGGATTCCTGGCCCAATTTCATTTCTTCCTTAAATGATGCTTGGCCAGCTTCCATCTTTTCTTGGAATGCAGCAAAAGCACTAATGAGCTGTCTCAATTGTTCTTCCATCGCTCTTGTTATTGGCATTCAAACCCCACTCCTGACACCAAAAATTGTTGCGTGCGTACGGGTTCGTTATGAAATGAATGCACAAGTCCGATGAAAAATGAACAAAAATTTATTATTATCACAACAAAAATGCTTAAATTTTCTCAAATTATCATGCAGTATTACAATATCTCACAGTAGTTTTCTTTTAACTACTCAAATGTCAATAGAACGTAATTCAAAACAGCTAAAGAACGCTAATCCGCGAATTCGCTACAATCAACAACAGTAGTTTTCTAAACAACAACAAACTAAGCAACTACTACAAACTGAGATGTTTTCCTCCTTTTATAAGATTTTAAAATCACGCGCTAGAATTTTCCAGTATTTTCTCGAAATCAAAAAGAGATATTTATTTATTTAATGCACGCGCTCTTGTATTTTCAATTTTCCGGCTTAGCTTTCTTTTAATATTCGTCACGCGCTGCACTGCGCGAGAAATAAAACCATTTAATTTCTAATTGAACTAACATTAGCTTTTTAAATACCAAATTCGTAACAATATCTTTTTCAAAGTTTTTAACACCTCGCAACAACCCACAGCAATCAATAATTTATATCTCGCGCAACCCGCAACAACCAATTCGTAAATATGTTTTTTGCCAGTAAAGCGTTTTTAGAGTTTTAATTAATATCTCGTCTGATTTAAAATCTTACGAAGATGAGAATGGTCGAAATGGTACGAAATGGCTTCCCACGAATTTTTGAAATCTGGAGATACCTCTCATGAAAGTCAACTCCCCACCATTCCGGAGTAGATTATGTCACAAACAAACAGACAGACTTTAATAGTACAGATTTAAAATCATAAATAGCAGTCTTGTATAACTTGTAAAATATTATATAATTTTGTTCATATCTAAAATGATTATATATCAAGTGTATAAATTATATAATTACTTATTTAAAAACATTATATTTCTAGAATGAAGTAAGTTTAAGAATTCATACCCAGCTCTGTACTATAGATATAAATTAATATCTTCTACCGCTGACATAAACTCCATTAGTCTGTAAGCCAATATCAAGTTTTAAACAACTATTTACAATTGAGAAATGCTTTTCTTACAGGAAAAGTCATTAGACTTTGCGAAATATAGTAATTAATACCCACTCCTTTATTTGACTGATCACATTTATATCATATATCAAAATTGGCAAAGATAATGAACAAATGAAGATATGAGAATAGAAGTAAGTAATACGGAACTAAAGTCTATGGTTAGAACTTTTTCTGCTTCTGGTTAGAGCTGAACATGGAAAAGTTTCCAATATGTTAAAAGATTCTTTAAAAACATCCGTTTCTCATATCTCTATTTGTTCATTATATTTGCCAATTTTTTTAATTATTTTGCTAAACAGCTTCTGAATGTTTTCTCTGGCAATTCTGACCTATTACCAATATCATTAAAATAACTGCAAAGAGTCTACCGTTTCATCACCGCGGATTCTGAATGTCGATGTGTTCTACATAACATTACAGTAGACTTCTTCAAAACAGACTTTGAAAATATTTAACATTTGAAAATCTTATACAAAACATTTTTATATCAGAAACTAAATGTCAAAGATCTAAAAATTCTTCGACAGTCAGAAGAAATTTTATTAACATAATTATCCCGGAAAGTCTCACGATAGATATTATTTGTTAAAAATATCTAAATCTCTAGATTAGTGATTATACGTTCATTATTTATGCTTATTGTTCATAATTCGGCTTGAAATATAGGGAAAGCTTCATTAAGTCTGATGGAGAGCTTAAGAACATGAGGAACCTATATGTCGAGCTTCGAGATTACACCTAGGCGTTTCAAATGACCATGTTTCGAATTCGATAAATTTAATCTCTCAAGGATGTTACGAGTTGTTATTCGCCGATTTACATCAAATAATGCTTTTATTGTGTCTTCATCAGCTTCAACAGGCTTTCCAGAACGTGGTGCATTTTCAAGATTAGAATTGCCGGACAGAAACTTTGCAAACAAGTTTGGGTACCGGCGTTCTGTCAATACATCTTCTTCATACACATCGGATAATTGTTAATGAACAGTATTTTTACCTTTTCGAGAGTGAAAAAGTAAAACATGCCAAAAATGCTGCTTTTCACTCTCCATATTTGAAATTGCACCAACCAAAACCTACTGCGTAGAATCAATCGAACTTTCTCTTAAAAAAGCCTTGCTATATCAGTTGTCATAATATATAATGATTTTGCGGTTTAAGTGTGACGTTGGCTGTGATAAAATACAATTAATTAAGGGGAAAACAAAATTATTTTCCGAACAACCCAATATATATGCAAGTATGATTGCAAAAAATGTAGGCTCAACTCGGAGATGCGAAAAACCTGCTAATAGTAGTTGAGTGGATAGTTAAACAGAATATAGCATTATTACTGTATTTCTGCCAATAATGAAAAAATAGGAAAACAAAATATTAATACTTTTTATTTTACGTCAAATTACCACAAAAAGACAGAATAGCTTTCTTTTATCTATAAGTATTAAGATTGCAAATAGTGAACGTAAGTTTACAAAAATAAATTGAGAATTTTATTATTAATTTATAAACAAATTTATATTTAACTATAAATAAAGAACATAGTGCTTAGTCTCTTTTCTTATGTAAGTTTTCTATGTTTAGATACATACACAGGATATTAAATCATTTTTTCGGAATTCATACAATAAGGTATTTTCTCCCTCATTTCTTCATGGCATCGTGGTGTGACAGTAGCACACTCGGCGCGTAATCGAGAGATTGGGTCGCCCTTTAAAAGAGGGAGTGTATAAGGTATATCCTTTCTCCCTTCTGCATGCCTTCATGGTGTAACGGTATAGCACACTCGATGCGTATTCAAGAGGTCCAGGTTCGGGTCCTGGAGAGAGTATTGCTCATTTTTCACGTCTGCAGTATCAAAATAACTTAATGACTCTACGACGATCATGGGAAGCAGACAATCTTCCGATGGAAGAAAAAATTATTGGCCTGCTATAATTGGAATGAACATAGCTCGCTAAAATACTATAATCAAATTTAAATTATAACAAGTATTAAGTTCCTATTAAGATGAAAGGATAAAGGTCTGTTTCTAAATAAATCACTAGAAAGTGAAATATTTAATAAAGAGTTAAAAAATATGAAAAGAAATTAGAATTCTAAAGGAACTGAATTGCTCTTAAAATTTATGAAAGGAGGAAGTGAAAACTATCCATTAAATAATGAAGCTGCTATCAGCAGATGTAATTATCTCGCTTCATGCACTTTTCACGACGACGTTAACTTCAGGAAGAAGCCTTTCATTTAACCGAAATTCAATATTGATATATTGTTAGAGAGAAAGTACTTCCTGTTTTACCAGAATAAAAGAACCATTAACAGCACGTAATCTTCCAGATCAGAATCATTTTCTTGGAAACAAGGCAGCCATAAAATCTTGTAACTTGAGCTACAGGATGCAAACTTTCTTTGTACAATTAATTAGTAATTAAATACTAAATATTTTTAATAA
Source organism: Stegodyphus dumicola (assembly GCF_044657685.1). Taxonomy (NCBI): domain Eukaryota; kingdom Metazoa; phylum Arthropoda; class Arachnida; order Araneae; family Eresidae; genus Stegodyphus; species Stegodyphus dumicola. The sequence continues at coordinate 210,822,600 of NC_140773.1, read as the reverse complement.
TTGCGAGAAATGATTTAGCATGATAATCTTAAAATTATGTTTCTCCTCATGACCAACGCCTTCTTTGAAAACCTTGAGTTTTTTAATCGAAAATTCGTTAAAGTTTTACAAAATATGAAATCGATAATAAAACAAATTCTAAATTTCAAATATGGGCTTCCGGGTGCCCATGTTCGTGTGGAAGATTACGTTATTCAAAATTCGATGGCTCTAGGTACCGTTGTTTTACGTCAATGCGAGAAACATATATACATTTATACAGATATTATGTATTACATTTAAAGAATCTTATTTAATTTCTTTAAATATAATACAGGGCTCTAACATTCGGTGCCAACAGTTTGAAAAGTGAAACGGACATTTATAATGAACCAACGCAAAATTGCAAAACGAAAGCAATAGTCCTTCAGAGACAAAGCTCCTTTGGACTAATAATATCGGAAACATAATGCTTCCTTCAGGTACACAGCAGAAAAAACTACCTGAATTGCATTGGTAGCTGACCTCGGCTTTTTATGACAGTCAAAAGTTAAATCTTTAAAAAAATTGTATGTTGTATAAATAGAAATAATCTCTTACTTAAAATATCTGCTCAGTTTGAAAAATATTTGAAGTCTGAGGCCTACTTTCTAAAAATAGTTCTTCAGCATCTTTCTTCTGGTACAAAACTCAGTAATAAATTTTACAAAGAAATAAAAATTTTATATTGCTCTTTTTATTTCAATTTGTTGTTATAAGTTAAAACCCGCACTCATGTTTTCAAGATTAGAAGCTTAATTTTATCCATTTCTGAATTAATCTGGTATTAAGTGGTCATATTTATTCATTATATTAATACTAAAAATCGCGGTTTGACAGAACATAGGATAAGGTAAACTAATATACCGAGCATTTAAGTGAGGCAAATTTAATCTTATTACTTTTATGAACATAATTTATTATATATAATTTATGAACTGAATTGGTTGCTTTCAGAATGAAATTTCAGAAAATTAAATCTCGTAATTCTAGTGCGATGTTTGCAAGCAGGCAGCGAAACGCTAAATTATGTTTAATTTAACTCTTCAGAAGTGTTAGATAAATTTTCTTCGTTTTGGGGGCTTTAAATATTTATGTGGAAGTGTTTAAGTAATTCTCTTAATATTCGTTTAAACTCTTGAATCATTTAAAAGTATGTATCTAGAAATTTCTGAGGAAACATTTACAGTAAACTGCAAAGCGATTTTATTTTAATGATGTTTTGTATTTCCTATTGCTTTTTAAGAACAAAATCAAGCTACTAAAATTGCAATATTTTAGTAGCTTCTACTTGCTAAAGTTTTAACGGTTTAACTAAAAACTAATCAAAAATTTTTAATATTGTTCTCTATCTCCTATAAAATCAACCTTTTAAAGCAAAGGTTCAAAACTTTAGCAAATCTTCAAATTTAGTGTATTTCGAAAGCATGCAAGATAGTTAAAAATGATTAAATTTAGAGCAGCTCTTGCATCCTTGCAAAAAAAAAGTTTTCTTAAATTCTTTAACATAAGAGGAATGCTCTACTTTATTAATGAAATTTCATCATTTGAAATTTTCATTAACCTAAACCCATCCAATCTCAGCATATAGAGGCGGAAGTGAAGGAAATAATACCTCCATCCTTACTGGCTTACAACCGAATTAAATGGTTGGACCTGTAGATTGAGTCGCTCCTTTGCAATTGAAGCGTGAAATTACCAGTCCAAATACTGTGTGTATTGTTGAACATTGCTCCTAGAGATCTGTTGGGAAGATAAAAAGAACTTCGTTGCTTGGGAGTTATGGCATGCAATTACACCATGCAAAATTATGGGAAGACCGCTGAATTAAAGTGAAAGAATATTTGATCTTCTGCATCCAAAGCAATGTGATCTCACTTATATTTATCCTATATTTAATATTATTTTAATATAAGAAGAAATTTTATAAGGTTCTACATTTGCTTTTACAAATTACTCATTACAGTTATACTCTTCTTTTGCCATTTGATCGCTGGGACTATGTAAGGTATTTTGTCTCTCCTTTCCGCATGCCTTCGTGGTGTAAGGGTTAGCACACTTGGCGCGTATTCGAGAGGTTAGGGGTTCAGAGTCCCGGCGAGGGCATTGCACATCTTTCGTGTACGCTTCCTTCAAAAATCCTAATGATTCTAGAACTACGCCCAAAACCGGAAATGGAAAATTATTGAACATGCTAGTGGAAATACTCTTCATTTCGTTATAATTAGAAATAAATTCTGTTTTATCTTCACAACTTTTTTTAAATAGACTTCTTAAGCATACATTGTAATCTACATTTTTTGCATGTAAGTATATATTTGAGAAATTTCAGGAAAGATGTTAAAGAAAGCGATTTTAACCAAACCTGTACCAACAAGAAGAATTAAACTTAATAAATAATGTGGGTTGGCATCGTTCATATATAATCGAATGACGCGGCAAGCTGTGAGAGGAAATCTTTCACTTTTTCGCTGACGCAGGCAGGCAGGCGATTCCGCCATTAAGACGATGACGCGATTCAAAGATGTTTGCTTATGAAATACGATTCCTTCTCTTCATTTGTAAATAGTCTCACCTATTTCCTTCTACGTATGTAATTACTTTGTAGTTTGTTGCAATTATTCATGTTTCATTAAATATTCAAGCTATTTGTAAATTGGACTAGTTTATTAGCCCCTAGACAGCCACATCGGAAGTAAGTTTACGAACATCATATTCCTAGACAGTAAGTACCGATTCTACAATAATAACAGTTATAAATCCAAATCTGAACTTTTGAATTTGAATCATTTTATCTATGGTTTTGTTCCTCTACGGTTTGGCAAGCTCATCAGTTAAAAGAGCCAATGAGTAGCAGTGCAGCGATTACGATTTCTTTTAAGAGCCAAATTTCTTTTCAAAAACTATTCTTAAGAGTCTGTTTAATCCAGTTACTAACATGAAATAAAACCAAATCTCGTAAAAATAATGACATTAACCGTATTCTTTTTGACAAAAAAATAGATTTTACTTTAAAATAAAAGCACGACAAAACTCGCATCTCGTGTGAACAGGGACCTTGCGTTTCTTTGGAAAGTCAGGTTTGTACGTATTGTTTTCTACTTTCAATGATTCCAGGTTCTCATCAATAAAACGATTTCTCAATTTATTTCTGATAAGACTCAGGTTTGGAAAAGATTGTTTGCATGACTCTATACAGTCAAAGATTGAAAGATGCCAGCTATTCTGCTAGAAAAAGCAAATGCTAATTTTTTAACTGATCATATATGAGTCAGAAATACTATTCCAGTGTTAAAAATTATCATGTTTTCCTTTTTAGGTCCTTCAAAGCAAACCACTTTTGCTTTGAACCAAAATTCCTTTTATTTTTCTCCCGTTTCTCCATATCAACATTAAGACATTCAAATTTGGATCTCCATAATTCTTTGTTTTTTAACTCCAGTAACTGCATTTCAAAAGTGCCAATGTGAAAATTAAAGGGAGAAAAATTTTGTTACGCCACCAATGGCAGGTGTTTCTAACAAATGCTAATGTGGCTATGCTATTTCCGAATTCTTGAATCTTCCGTCGAAAAGCTTTCCTCTTATTTAAACTTGTTGTTTTGAAAACGTAAATGTCAGTTACCGAATTATTTTCTTGGTGGTGTCTTAGAAGGCTTAGAAAGTGAATTAACGTTTGTCTCTCAAAATCTTGATCAAAAAAGAATAATTTGCTCTCGAATGAAATGAGTTCTTTAAAGATAAAAATACTGCGTTTCCTTTTCTCTGTAACTTGCGGTTACGATTATTTAGATACGACATAACATCTAGAGGGAAGAAAAAATGAAAAAAACTTAGAATTTAACGTCCGCCCAAAAGGGTTTGTTAAGGTCTTTCCATGCCCTCGCTCGGCTGGCAGTCTATCAGTCTGTTGTTGCACCCACTTCTGCGAATCCACTTTTTTTTGGCTTTTTAGCTTTATTATTAAGCATCATTTTCTTCGCACATACGCCATATACAACTCAAGAACAAAATTACAAAAATTTTCAAAGTACCATGCATTTAGAATCCCCGATGAAGTTTAAATTGTTAGCATACATTTTTCTATTTTTATCACTCACTTGTTAGTTTATCATATCAATGCCCCTTTTTCTAAGTAAAATGGCTTGCAAAACTATTTTTCGTCATTATATGATTAACCTTTCGTGCATTAAATTACTAATTAAATAACATGTTCTTAAGCACTTACGTCATATAAAATTCAGTTGAATAGCAAAATCACAAAATATTTAAAAACACCATAACTTTAGAATTTCCGGTGTACATCTTGTATGATGAAGACAACATTGTTTTAATCAGTATTGCTGCGAATTCTCGTTGTTAAATTTTTGAGTTTGCTAAAATTTCATTAAATTTTCGCAAAATATGAAATATTAAATTTGAAATTCGGCTACCAAGGGCACCTATTCGAGTGCAGGAATACGTTACTGAAAATTTGATGGCCCTACGTACCGTCTTTTTTTCTCATCGCGAGAAACATACAAATATTCGTGCAGATCCTTCATGATTTAATTTCCTTAAATGTAATACACAGCGATAATATTTGGTGGCAATAATTTGAAAAGTGATCCCGCCGCCAGATTCCATTTCGAGACTAATAGTCTAGTCGGCCTAAAGTCCGCTTATAAATAAATAAAAAAATAAAAATGAAAGCTTTCAATTTTATATTAACCACAAAAGGGCGTTTTTTAACGTTTTGTGTGTTACCTTTATTTCTTAAATATCAAGTTCTTCCCACTTAAACCATACAATTCAATTCAACAACATTATCGCAAAATAATTTAAAAAGAGCGTATCTTTAGAATTTTCGATATACAGTCTCGCGCGCTGGAGATAATTTTTTTTTTTTTTTTTTTTGGTAGAGTGTTGCAATTGCTCGCAGTAAAATCGTTGAGTTTATTAATCAAAAACTCATAAATGCTTTACAAACAAGAAATAGATAATAGAACAAATTTCAGATTCCAAATTTGGGCTTCCAGATGCCCATATGCGTGTGGAGATGTACGTTATTCAAAATTTGATGGCTCTAGGTACCGCTGTTTTATCACAATGCGAGAAATATACACACATTTATGCAGATTCTTCATTGTTTAATTTCTTTAATACCGAGTGATAATATTTAGTGGCAACAATTTGAAAAGTTTTTCAGGCTTTTAAAGCTTTCGACGCAAAAACCCAAAATGAAATTAATAGCCCTTCTGGACTAACGCCTTTTGGGCAGAAAGTAAAAAACAATCTGAAAGCTTTCATATTACACTTAAAGGGCCTTTATTGTGTTGCCTTTATTTATTAAATATTATATGATTCCCAATTAACCCACCTAAAATTCAATTCAAAATCAATATCACAAAATTTTTAAGAATAGCATATTTTTAGAATTTCCGATAGACAGTGTCTCGGGCTGGAGATAAAAGTGATATTTCCTAACAATTTTGTCATTGCTCGCTAAATTAAAAATTCGTTAAAGTTTTACAAAATATAAAATGGATAATAAAACAAGCACGACATTCAAAGTTCGGAATTCCATATGTTTGGGTGGAGGATTACGTTATTCAAAATTGGATGGCTCAAGATACCCTGGCTTTTTCACAGTGCGAAAAACATACAGACATTCATGCAGATTCTTCATCCGTTAATTTAATATAGTCAGCACCCTTCTGACGGAGAAAGGCTTTAATCTAAAATAATACGAAACCGAAACATTGTAAAACGTAAAACGTTTCCTTCTGAAAGCCAACGCACCCTATTATGAGCGTATTCCCTCTCCGTTTCAATTAAAAATTCTTTAAACTGAAGATAAAGATCTTTAGGTACAATTGTGTTGATAATTTTTATCACTAATTCTACAACATTGCCGATTTCTTCCGAAAATGTCTGTTTACGAAGCGCTTCTTAATGAATAAAGCAATGGGAAACAAGTATTTTCGTGATTAATTTTATCGAATATAATGTTTCTCTGTGACTTCAATGCCACCATTTGCAATATCCTGGTCTTGTGTTTGACCTTACTGTAGCAATAATCCGAAAAGTTCTACTTCAGCACCCGTAGACGGAATAAATCGAACAAAAGGTGAAACTTGCGCTACATCTCAATCGCCAAATCCTGGTGGTGAAGAATCATCGTCCACCACCTTTTAGATCGGGTGCCACTGTAGAGTCATTAAATTTTTTTGGAAGCAGGAGATGTGAAAAAGTTGCAATACGCTCGCTTGAGCTCGAACCTAGACCTCTTGAATAGGCGCCGAGTGTGCTACCCTTACACCACGAAGGCATGCAGAAAGAAGGGAGAAAATAACTTATAAGCTTCAAGCTTCAAGCAGTTTTTCCCCCAGATACAGAAAATTGGAAAATGCAGTTTAAAATTTTGAAACAATATTCTTACCTTAAAAATAAATAAATATAAATATGAGTATAATTTATGTATATGACTTTTGAATTAATTGTATTCAAATAGGAGGTAATGCATGAAGAGATTTAATGTAAATAATTTGAGTTCTAACTATATTAATCCCGCAAAATCACAGCACGTTCTTTCTTATGTTATGGATTTGTGTAATATTATTGATTCACATTCCGTAAAAGTTATCATTTAATGTAAACATGAGTACTCATTTTTATCAGCTCAAGCCAATTTCAGAATGTATATACAGTTGCTGGTGTGCACTTTCTTTCAATATATAAAATCATTATGATATTCACTCTATATAATGTTAAAGGAAATCTACTAGAAGTAGTTAGCGGTTTGCGAAATTTCACATTACGCCTATTTTACTTTTAAGAATCATTTTCACACCGGATCTATTTTCGCTAGTTCAAAGAAGTACATAAATTATTTTTGTTTTTATGGTAAACGTGGAAAACGTTTATGCTGCGAATATAGAACACTTAGGTTACAAAAGGAGTACAAATCTTCAAGGCATGTTTGCAGGAAATTTTGTGCGACTATTAAGAATTATATGATAGAAAAAGAGATGAATCTAGCAAACTGTTATATTTTGAATTAATCACACAATGTATAGCGGATGTTAAACCACGATCTTCGAAACTGAGGCAAACAGACGTAAAAGCTGTAGACAGTATTTTGACGGCACAAACTAGAATACGATATTGATTAAATAATCCTCTTCCTCTCTCTATTCTGCTCCCTAGTCTTCTGCAATTGCTACCACCCAGTCTCAGATGTCTGAGATTAGTACAGCACTATTATAAGTAGAGCAGATCCTTTCAGTCTGTTTTCTATCTTCCCAATTCTGGGCCACGAAACAAGACTGCATATACGTTACTTCCATCTATATAGGCTGCTGATTTATGATACCGTTCTTACTTGTGCGCTTTCAGAAATAACTGATTTTATTAGTAATAAAGAGTACTGAATTTAGGATTCATAGGTATTTGAATATCGGTTTATTAAGTCCGCGATAGTTGAAAAAACATTTGCTTATTTTTAATAATGGTAATTGTTCTTCTCTTTATATACTCTTTATGTTAGACACTGATTTATAGAAATATTATACATATACAAAGCGAAACTATTTTTCGAATTGTGAGTTATAGAAAATAGAAACCTTAACGATGTAATATCAAATGGTGGGTAGAGTAAAAAATTCAAAAAATATCTCATATATATGTGGTTACAATATTGATAGATGAAGTGATATCTCGGTTTATTTGATAAAATAGTTAGCCTTGAAGAGCTATTAATTTCGTTTCGGTATTTTGTGGCGTTTCACTTTTCAAATTGTTGCCACCAAATATTATCGCCCTATGTTATATTTAAAGAAATTAAAGAATGAGGAATCTGTATAAATGTATGTATGTTTCTCGCATTGCGATAAAACAACGGAACCTAGATCCATCAAGTTTTGAATAACGTGCGTCTCCACCCGAATATGGGCATCTGGAATCCGAAATTTGGAATTTGTTTAATAAATTACGTTTTATTTTATTTGTGTAAAACAAAAAGTATAATTTATTTGTATTTAATAGATGTTTTAGGCTGTTTTTGAAAGACAGAAGCAATTTTTTTGTAGACAAAATGTCTCGGGAAGCAATTCCGTGTCGGTTTATTTAATTATGGCGCACTCGACAGCTACATGCTTAATGAAATGATGCCTTCGTGGAGGAGTTTTTAACGAAAATTGGCACGCGTTAGACATGAGGAAAAACACGGAAACGCCCATGCAAGACAACCCATTCACCCGGATACTTTACTGTTTGACAGCTCGTGAGCCTCATAAAGGGAACAGAGAAATGTTAGAATACATGCGGTTTAAATTGCTTTTTAAGCTACATATTTGCTGAATAATCTATAGCAATGCCTTGCTTGAACCACACATGTTTGCCAAATGACAGGCGGCGACATACTATTGATAATGGGTGACGTGTTTTGTACGTGATGCCATATTATTGAATTAAATAACTTGCATATATATGACGTATTTATATTTATAACATATACGGTATAAAGCAGTAAAGCAATATATGTATCAAATGCGTTTTTACTAAATTAATTTAATTGTTTTTAAAATACTGTTCTGCCAATTTTTTATTGCTTAAATCAACAGAAATATTAGAAATTAATTCAACAAATTATTAAGTTTAAATCTACTTCATTAATTACATGCTCTTGCATAGTTAATTATATGGCTGGAATTACATAGCCTCGAAATCAGAGTCAGTGATCCGAATGAGCGTTCTGGATAGTGGATTTCTGAATAATTGCAGACAATTTAGTTGGAATTCCATTGCATACAGAGTATCAATAGATTAACAAACATTAGACATTTCTATCACTTAGATAACAGTTTTAAGTTATTTTAAGGACTCGAACCTGTTGTTATAGTTTATGTAGCTGGCCACGAGAGGGCGCAGCGTTTTTTACTTTTAGCTTGTTATATTTTTCTTACCGCATTGCGGATTTTTGAGATAGATGTAGTGGCAACCAAAAAAGCATGATGAATGTTCTAATGTAAGCATACATTTCTTGTACATAGTTGTAAATAAAGCTTCTGTGTGATAAAAATGAAAAGGAATTCCAAGCGTTCCTGTGGATATTTATTAAGAAAGGTAAGCAAAATTTCACTTATCGATGTTGTTAAAATGTAAATAATAAGAATAAGAAAAAAGATCATAAGTTGCAACATGGTGCCGAAATTCCGAGATAACAGTGATCTTTAGATATATTGTGATTTAAGTATTTATTATTGTTCGATTATTGATTGAATATTGATTATTAAGATGGATAAGTTAAAAGCACTAAAAAAGAAGCGAGGAATGTTAAGAGCATCAGTAACAAGACTGATAGCTAAAATGGAAAAGGAAATAGAATCGGATAATATTAAATTTGATTTATTAGAAGATGATTTATCCATCTTAAATGAAAATGAAAACGATATACTAATATTGAACGCTGAAATCGAATCTATCCTAACAGATGAAAAAGAGTACGAAACTGAAATACAGGATAGCTTGGAATATAAAAATAAAATTACCTTTTGTAAATCGAAGATCAGTAGAATATTTAGAAATAGAAAATGTGTTAAATTAAATGAGTTGCCATCTAATTCTGCTACTATAGATACGGTAGAGAACACAAATACAAATGGCGCTAAACTTCCGAAACTAACCATAAATAAATTTAAAGGCGAAATATGTGAATTTCAAAGTTTTTGGGCTCAATACGAATCTGCTATACACAATAACTCTGCTTTAAAGGATGTAGACAAATTTAATTACCTCACATCTTTACTAACGGACGCAGCTTTAACGTCAATAAAGGGATTACCGTTAGTTGCCGAAAATTATGCTAAGGCAATAAATATTCTGAAAGAAAGGTTTGGTAGAAAGGACATTTTAATAAATGCACATATGAATCGTCTGCTGAATTTAAAGCCAGTTAAAAAAATAGATGATATTAAAACATTACGTAACTTATATGATAGCTTAGAAATTGAAATTAGAAGCCTTGATTCCCTTAACGTTACTTCGAATTCTTACAGCTATTTGTTATGCCCACTGTTAATGAGGATACTTCCTAGCGAATTGGTTTTAGAGTTTAATCGATCTTTAACTCCTGACACAGAAACCACAGTGATTAACATTTTGGAATTTCTGAAGAAGGAAGTTGAAAGCAGAGAGCGTACGTTTATCGCCAAACTATTCCAAGTTTAACATTAGAACCGAACAACATAAACATCAATCGCGAGACCTTATTAAAAGTGAGAAATATCATACTGCCTTCAAAAACAAACATTTTGTTCCAGCAGTTGCGTCGCTGAATACGAATACATCAACAGCCGATATAAAGCATCACGCAAGAAAGTTGAAAGCACAATATTCGAAGATCTGTCAGCTTCTTGAAGAAACGTTTTACGTAGATGATTTGATTCATGGTACAGATGATGAAGAAGAAGCTGCAGAAATTTATGAAGATGTGAAAAGGATTATGATGCTTGCTAGTTTCAATATGAGAAAGTGGAGGAGCAATAACGCCCAATTACATGCGATTTGGAATGCAGCTGAAAATACGAAGTTTAATGGAGACGGAATGATTAGCACTTTGTTAGGATATATTTGGAATCATGAAGCAGATAAACTGAAATTTCGAATCAAAGATGAATTACTCAAGGATCCGTCTGAGGAAATAACAAAACGGAAGATTCTTCAAGTTGCGGGCGAACTATACGATCCTATCGGTTTCATATCTCCCTTTGTTGTTGCAGCTAAAATGATGATGCAAGAATGTTGGCAAAGAGGTTACCAATGGGATGCACCACTTGATCAAGAATTGCAGAATCAATTTAAAACCTGGTATAATGAAATTCCTAAATTAAAAAATGTTGAAATTCCAAGACATTATTTCAACAACCTGTCAAAAGGAAATCTGTCGAATATTCAATTGCACTGTTTTACAGATAGTAGCCAAAAGGGATATGGTGCCGTTGTATATTTGAGATACAATGAAAATGAGTTAACAAAAACATCATTTGTTATGTCCAAAGCAAGAGTTGCTCCCATAAAAAGGGTTACGTTACCTCGACTGGAGCTTTTAGGAGCAGTCATAGGAGCTCGACTCATCACACACATCCGACATTCGTTGAAAAACATAGAAATGAAGATTTATATGTGGACAGATTCAGAAATTGTATTACATTGGGTCAAGGCTGATCCGACAAAATGGAAACAATTTGTACGAAATAGGTGTCTAGAAATACAAGAGAAAACTGATCCAGATTGGTGGAATTATTGTCCCAGCCATGAGAATCCTTCGGACTTATTGACGAGAGGATAGAAGGTAGAAACCCTTTCAAAAAATGAGCTGTGGTGGTATGGCCCACCTTGGCTTGTCAAAGATAACAACGTTTGGCCCAGATCTTCGAGAAATTTTAAGGAAGATGATAAAATAACAAATTCTGAGAAACGAAAAGGAAAGAAGCAAGAAATTTTAACAGCAAACTGTATTGTTGAAAATATCATTCTTATCGAGAACTTTAGTGACATAAAAAAGGTATATAGAATAACATCTTATGTTTTCAGATTTATCAATAATTTGAAAAACCCAAAACTAAGAAGAATTGGACCTGTTAAGGCTGAAGAGATGAATGAAGCAGAGAATTTCTGGATCAAGAAAACTCAGGAAGAAAATTTTAAAGAAGAAGTAAGGAAATTAAAGATGAAACAAAGCATACATAGTTCGAAAATATTTACATTAAATCCATTTGTAGACTCAAATGGAATACTCAGAGTAGGAGGAAGGCTTCAAAATGCTGGGTTAAGCTATAATCAAACATACCCAGCAATACTACTTGAGAAGTCTCATTTCACAGATCGTATCATTAAAGATTGTCACGAAATGCAAGCACAGGCTGGTGTAGCTGAAACTTTAACTCAAATTAGGGAAAAATTTTGGATACTTAAGGGTCGACAGCGTGTAAGGAGTAATATTAACAAGTGTGTGATTTGCTACAGATTTAAAGCTAAGCCACTAAGTCAGGATATCGCTCCTTTACCAATCGAAAGAATAACAGAGGCAAATCCCTTCGAAGTTGTAGGACTTGATTTTGCTGGTCCTATGAGTACAAAGGATGAAACTGGGAAAGCTTATATTGCTCTGTATACATGCGCTGTAACCAGAGCAGTGCATCTGGAACTTGTGTCTAGCAACTTGTGTCTAACAACAGCAAACAATTTTCTTCTGTCCTTTAGAAGATTTATTTCAAGAAGAGGAGTATGTCGAATAATATATTCAGACAATGCAAAAACCTTCAAAAAAGCAGATAAGGATTTACAAAAACTATGGAATTTCATCAAGGACACTGAAGTTCAAAATTATTTTGGTAACAAAGGTATTGAGTGGAAATTCAATGTGGAGAAGGTGGCTTGGTGGGGCGGTTTCTGGGAAAGGCTTGTTAGATCTATCAAATCATGTTTGAAGAAAATACTCATGAAGGCTTCACTTAAATTTGAAGAGCTGGAAACAGTTTTAATTGAAATTGAGGCGATATTGAATTCGCGTCCCCTGACGAATGTTTATAGTGAAGTTGGAGAACCAGAACCGCTGACGCCAGCTCATTTTCTAGTTGGACGAAGACTGACATCCTTACCATCTGGCAAATTTCTTGAACCTGATTCAACTAAAGAAAATTTAACAAGGCGATATAAATACCGGCTAAGATTATTAGAAGAGTTTTGGAAAAGATGGAAAAGAAAATACTTACTTGAAATTAGAAACGTAAAACAAATTCAGAGAGGTAATGCCGTAACAGATCTTTTGAAAGGCTCTGTAGTTCTAGTACATGAAGAAAAATTACCAAGATTATTATGGAAGATGGGAGTTGTACAGGAGTGTCATCCAGGACGAGATGGGAAAATAAGGGCTTGCACTGTCCGTTTAGCTAATGGAACTCATCTTCGTCGTCCTGTGCAGTTACTGTACCCATTAGAAATGACTTGAACTCTTTGAACTGAATACAATGAACTTAAATTGCGAACACTGCATCTATGAACATTTAAACTTGTAGAACATTAAAAACATTTAGTGTTTAAGATAACTTCAGAATCCAATCCTTTGATGAACCAAGAGTTCATCGAGGGGGAGGATGTTACAGTTTATGTAGCTGGCCACGAGAGGGCGCAGCGTTTTTTACTTTTAGCTTGTTATATTTTTCTTACCGCATTGCGGATTTTTGAGATAGATGTAGTGGCAACCAAAAAAGCATGATGAATGTTCTAATGTAAGCATACATTTCTTGTACATAGTTGTAAATAAAGCTTCTGTGTGATAAAAATGAAAAGGAATTCCAAGCGTTCCTGTGGATATTTATTAAGAAAGGTAAGCAAAATTTCACTTATCGATGTTGTTAAAATGTAAATAATAAGAAAAAAGATCATAAGTTGCAACACCTGTGCCACTCGAATACGCACCGAATGCGCTACCGTTACACCACGAAGGCATGTTGGAAGGAGGGAGAAAGTTTTGTACACCCCGTTTTAAAGGGCGACTGGGGATTACGGGACCCAACCGCTAAATCATGGCGTTGACGAATTAGCGTCCACAACCTTTTAGTTCGGGCGCCAGTATAGAGCCATTAGGTTATTTTAAAGCGGGAGGCATGAAAAATGAGCCTCGAACCTGGAACGTTCAACTACGCGCCGAGTGGCTAGCGTTACACCTCGAAGGCATGTTGGAAAGGAGGGTAAAAATACCGTGTAATACGTCAGAATGCATTTCGTATTTTCAATGAAATTATAAAATATATATAATTATTTTTATGTTTAAAATATATTTTTTAAAAAGTTATTTAAGCTTATCTTACAACAAAATAAACCTGTTAATCATTTTTGTGGATTGATGGGTGTCAGTTAAATAAAATAATAATGAAATTATAGAATATATGAACGGTATTTAAAAAAAACGCATTATTTTATTTATGCCATACAGTGAAACTCAGGTTGAACTACGACGGTTAAAGTTGAATTTCTAGTCTTTTAAACATGAACTTTGAATTCTCATAATACAATTTTAACGAACACAAAGGGAGTTCCGTAACAAAATTAAACTAGAAAGGCACCGAACCATACAGAATACAAAAGAAATGGAGATTATAATTCAGAAAGCACGTATTTTGACTAACCAAACATTTAATAATATCATGGGATCACGAATTTGAAAGCTCTGATGCTTTCATATTTTATGTACATTTCAGTAATACAACGTATTTCTTGCAAGCTGGAAATATTTCATTGGATTCTTCCAGTACGAGTTACTTAGAAAATTGCATCATTGGTTTAAAATCTATTTTTATGTTTTTAATTCAAGACCAAAGGCTTAATATGTTGGAAGTTTATTGCACTGTGAAACAAATTGTTTTATAAATATAGGCTTCTGTAAAAAATAAAGATCCTATATATTTAAAATTTTAGCCTAGAATTTTCAAATGATTAAGCTTTCTCAAATTAATTAACATGATCACTTTAAAATATAGAACTAATAATTTTTAATTATGTTAGCATGGAAATCAGCATTATTATAAATAATATCACAGTACTTGCTAATGCTGTCAGAAAAACTGAGGATTGTTTCACCGAAATATATTTTTCGAGGATCTGAAATCGGAGCCTCAATGGTCGAAGGTGTAATGTAGACAGGTTAGCAAAATTGGGCTAAATTGTGACATTATAGTAACTTTAATTGGTAACGTGACGATGAATATGCACAATGTTGCCAATGTCACATTTCCAGCTCTGCTAAGATCTCTTAATCTTTATATAGGGTGTTTCAGCAAATCGGTTACAAATTTTCAGGAGAGATATAGTAAATCTATACAATGGAAAAACACATAGCAATGCATGGTCGGAAACGCTTTCCTGGCGCGGTAGTGACGACACAAAACATAAAAACGGAAGGACTGGAAAATGGTAAGAATATGTTTGTTCAGCGAAAGTGCAATAAATAAAAAGAACAGACGATCATCATCAAAGAAGGTGTTCGAAATTAAGTTCGAAACTTATCATCAACATAGGATTGGCAACGGTAGTCCGGTGCATAGGCCAGCAAGATCACCAGATCTCTTTTGCATTGACTACTTCCTCTGGATATACATCAAGACATCTGGATATACGTCAAGACATGGTGTCCGAAATTCCCGTTAAAAGTGCCGAGGAACTTGTTGCACGCATCATGACAGCTGCTGGGGAAGTCTGAGACACGAACGGTAATTTCCAGAACATTTTCTTCGATGGGCCGGAGATGTAAGACCTGCAACAGAGTCCGGAGGCGTAATTTCGAACACCTACTTTGATGACAATCGTTGCCTATTTTTGTTTTTATTTCTTGATTTTTACCGTACTAAGCATAATAAACATGTTTCCTCACCCTCTTCATTTTTTCCTTTGTTGTGTTTAGTATTGTCACTAATGCGCTAGGAAAACCTTTTCGGTCATGCATTGCTGTGTAATTTTCCATCGTCTAGGTGTATTCTATCTCTCCTGAAAGTCTGTAACTGATTTCCGATGTCGAGAATATTTTATTTTTTCACTTTTCGGAAGATGAAAATCAGAACTCTTTCTAATCACAACTAAACCTGTTCTGATAATCAAAATTACGGTAAATTTACAGTGATAATTACACAAGCGTAAAACCATCTAAATCATTAACTATTATCACTAACTTAGTGCCTTATTTATTCTTAAACAGATAAAAATAATCCTTTACTTGACGAGATCATTACTCTCTCCAATGTCAGTAAAGCTTAATTTTAGTTACTAGCGAACAGATTATTTTTTATCCCATTACTTTTACCTTGCCCACATATTTTAGGAACAGTTTACGTTCAATCGATAGGACAAAAAATAATTGTTTTAGGTGGATTAATGTACTTTTTTATTGCTTTAAGAAACCCTAACTGCCTGGAAGGAAAGAGTAATATAGCTATATTTGCTTAAAAGATTCATTTAACTAAAACAATTTATTTCAGCTAACGAAACAAAACGAAAAACGGCAAGCCCTATATGCATTTAATCTTGTATCCCCATTAAATTATTATAATTTTTATTTTTTCGCTTTGCAATTTAAATTGCTTCGCTCGATCTTTCTTTTGTTACTATTTTTATACTATTTTTAGTTTAGAATGCATTGTTTTAATTTATTACTCTTTTATGTTTATAAGAGGGATATATTATATCACAGCTTTATTTTATCTGTAAGTATATTTCATCTTACCATTTTTTCGGAGCCAAAAACTGCGTTGAAATGTTCTATTATCTCTGGTATGTTCTTAAGTAAGGTGTTATTTTATATTTTCTCAATTTTATGAAATGCCACAATATGTATTCAGAAAAATCTCACATTTTCGTTACAATAAAGAAGGCTTCAAGCTAGTAAAGAGCATGTAATGCAAGCTTAGAAAAGGAGAAATTTCGATACCCGTGGCTTTAAAAACTTGAACCTCGAAAATCATCTATCATCATACACAAGTCCTAACGTGCTGCAGAGTACGTTGAAATTTACAGTGAAGGCTTGATAACGTGTTTAACGATGCATCATACAGTTTCCTTGGGCGAGACAATAAATAGAAAATAATATGGAAACATTCCGCCTATGCCATGAGCAGGCTTCCATACGAAAACGGCTCTGTATCCCAACTTCTGACATTATGTATGTTTGACATACTCCTCTAATCTGGTTCCAAAAGAAATGGCAGCTAAAATACATGCTGATTTGTTCATAAAGCTAATGTTACAGCTACGTTTGAATGTTGCAGCCCCATCTTTCAACAGCATAATGTTTAAACATATATAATAAATGTTACTACGAACATCTTGAGTGAATCTGATGTGTTCTTAGGGGCAATTGTATCTTTATAATTGTCAATCGTAGAGTCCATCTAAGATTATCGGTTCATACCTGCAAAGGGCCTCAGCGATTAAGCTGTGAATGCTTAAATCCATGAAACGTGCTAGAATATTCAGCAGGTGATACTGATTACTTCGTTGGCGTACAGAGCATGTATTACTGCATAAGATGTGTATATTAATAAGTGAACAAATAATGGTAATCAAATTTTCTGTCCAGACAGTTTATCGTTTTCATAGGTTAAATAAACTATCTAGTTCTTAGTATGTAAAACCTTACGGTTCTTCTTTCGTAGTATTGTTGCATTCTACGGTTTCGTGGATTTGGAGTGATTGATGATAACAGTTGATGGAGAATCAAAACACAAGTTAATCTTCATTATTACGCAGGAGAGTTCCAAAGACACGTTTACAGACGTCAGAAAACTACGATAAACACGCTGAAACAATCCGCAACACAGCCTTCAGGCTATCAGTCTATAAAGGTGAAGACAGCTTCACGGCAAAGCACTAAAGTACAGTTTCTGACTCTGTCGATCGCTCTTGAGCTAATCTCTGAACTCAAGACACTACTACTGAATTCAACATACTACTGATACTTTCAGGATACTCTCTTACTTCGCGTACAAGGCAGGGTATATATAGATTTCAACCTGCATCCGAGAGCATTCTCGGGAAAATCGTTAAGAATTCATTCTAGAATGTTCTCGCTCCGTTTATGGTATATCACCAATTATATCACCAATTTTTGAACAAATATCGCCAAATGGGCGGTTTCGTGTAAAATCTGGTAAACCTGCCTTTCCTTGCCACTTTCTGGCAACCCTCCAGCTTTGTGGGGAAGCTATCTTACCGCACCTGGGCATTTTGTAACAGCATTGCTGATTTTCTGTTTAGGAATGCATATTGAGTTAAAATTAATTACAGTGAAACTTCCATTATTCGAAGAGTTTTGTCTTCTATGTAGGTAGGTGCTTTTCAGCATTAGCCATGAGAGATTTCACAGTATTACGATCGGGACTATTATTGTCATTATTATTAAATTTAAAACTGCTAAAAGTATAATGTCATATATATTCCACAGTATATATGAAATTAAAAAGTAGAATTTCTGCATTTGAATTCCTTTCGTCGAAATAGCTAGTAAAAAAAGCGCTAATAATTAAAATTATTTTCAGAAAAACAGTCTTAAAAATCTGTGGGGTTGGAAAACATTAAATAGAAAGTGAAAGGGGCTGCAAACATAAGAGCAAGAGAAAATTTTATTAGTGTATAAAATTCGCAAATAAAAGGGGATTCTGCCAATACAATTATGACAAAATTCAAACATGCTTTGAAGAAAATCTAAATGACTTGATTTGAAGAAAATAAATGCATTTCAGGGTAGACTGACAAAGACTAATGCTATTTTAAGAAGCAAAAATAATTTGTGCTGCGGATTAAAAATATCATTTCAGTAGCTGAAAATATAGAGAGCTAACTATGAAAGAATATAAAGATCGTAGGGCAATTTATCCAATAAAATAGAAATTAATTTGTGATTACAATCTACCTATTCGTGCTTCATTCTGTAGCATATGTTAAGGTTTTTTTTCGAACCGGAAACATAAATATAGCTATACATAAATTATCTATACCCTCGCCGAGATCTGAAATCTGGATCTTCTGACTGCCAGCCGGATGTGGTACCAGTTACAACATGATAGCAAGCAGTGGAGGAGAAGAACATTCTTTCTATTCTTCCCCACTTAAAGAGCAACCGATGAGAGAAGAATGAGGGCTCAGTCGAACAAATTAGGCTGACGATCTTTTAATAGGCTGATGATCTTTTAATTCCACAATCTTTTAATAGGACGCTACGGTAGAGCTATTTAGAATTTTTGGAGCTAGAATCGTAAGAAAGCAGCTCATCGGGATTCAAATTCGGGATTTTCCAATTGTAAACCCGGTGTGATCAGTTACACTCCAAAACTACGCAGAGGGGAAGGCGAAAATTCCTTATAATTTCCTTTTCTTTCCGTCTCAAAAACTCCAGACACGCATGCTTCATAGAAATCCCCACCAAAAAAATTGTGTTACAGTTTAATTATCGAAGAGTCTTAGTTATTAATTATTGTTGTTGTTCCTTACACTCAGTTGTCTGACGTAGTCAGCCTAAGCCCACGAACTTCCTTGAGGCAAGGAGCGCTAGAATACGCCTGCCGATGGCAAAGCCTTGAGCACAATTCAGGTGACAGTGCGATTTCACTCACTTCCGTCCCTCCCCCTCCCAATTTTGATTGAGAAGCACACCGAGAGGACGGTCCGAGGATTTTCCTCCACTCTTCTCTTCCACCAAGCCACACGAGAGGACTTTCGGTTCGCCGCATATTTAGACTGCTGGCCTGCCGCACCGACTCTATACATTTTACAAACATCCATGCCTTCTACGGCATTCAAACCTCGGCCCTTCAGCACGGCAGTCAGAGGCGCTATCGAATACCGGTTGAGCGGTTTAATTATTAATAAATTAATATAACAGAACACAGAATTAATTACTTTTAGTTACTGATTAAATCGACTACGAATTAATTTTTACATTATTAGCTAATGTTATCACTAATTTAGGTCTCCGATAAATTTTAGATGTCTTAAAATGGTTTACAAGAATTATTAAATTGAGAAACTGTTAGAAAATTATTTAAAGATTCAAAGCCTTTTAACATTTATACAACGTATATTCAAAAAGAAAGATTCATGTTTAACCCTCTTACTTATTTTGTGCTTTAAAACGCCTAGGGTTATGAAACGAGTTTATTCAAGCAGTAACTTATAATCAGCTGTTACACATTTAAGAAAATTAGACAGCGTTCTAATTTATTTATTCTTTCTTTCTCTTTCAGAATGACTGCGCCTATTGCAATCCGAGAACGCTGTTAAGCACGGTGAGTAGGCAGTTAATTACATTTTTCATTGCGTAAATGACATTTTCTTTCAATTTTTCAAATTCAAGTACCTTTTTCTTTCTCTGCTTACGTTTTTAAAGCAAAATATTTTCGGTTTAGAATAAAATGAGAAGGCGGAGAAAATAATTGTTGACAGCAGGCGATGTAATTATAGTTATATAATAATGGAACAAGAAAGTTTCTAAATAATTGCCTGAAGATTGGAACCAGCTTCTCTAAATAATAATGGGAACTACCGAAAATGAAAAAATAAGTCAAAGATCTTCACTTAAATTCTGCTATTCACCGGGGGAACTGTGTAGTTTACAATATCTAGTTTTATAAATTTATTTGAATAAATATACCATTGATGTAAACACTACTAATATATTCAAGAACTATATTTATTATTAGCCCAAAAGCGCTATTTACCCACAATAATTTCTATTAATTTCGTTTTGGCACTTTGCTTGGGTTCACTTTAACTGTCGGTTCACTTTTCAAATTATTACCAAATATTAGATGCTTGCATTATTTTTAAAGAAATTAAATAAAGAAGAACCTTCATGAATGTATGTATGTTTCTCGCATTGTGAAAAAACGACGGCACCTAGGGACATCAAATTCCGAATAACGTAGTATTCCACTCTAGGGTGATTTGGAAGCTCAAATTTGGAATGATTTATTATCTATTTCATATTTTGAAAACGTTTAAACGAATTTTTGATTAATGAATTCAACTATTTCAAAGTAAGCAATAGCAAAATCGTACTGGAAAAAAAAAAAAAAAAAAAAAAAAAAAAGATAACAAAATTTGAAATGTTTCAGATTTTAAATTACTTCCAAAGGGGCGTTTTTTAACATTTTGTGTGTTACCTTTCTTTATTAAATATCATGTTCCTCGCACTTAAACCATAAGATCCAGTGCAACAGCAATATCGCAAAATAGTTTTAAAACGAGCATAAGTTTAGAATTTCCGATACAGAGACTCACGCGCTGGAGATAAACATGTTTTTTCTGCACAACGTTGCCATTGCTCGCTTTGAAATCCTTGAGTTTGTTAATCAAAAATTCGTCAAAGTTTTAAAAAATAGGAAATCGATCATAAAACAAATTTCAAATTTCAAATTTGGTCTTCCACATGCTCATATTCGTTGGAGGATTACATTATTCAAAATTCGATGACTCTATGTACCGTTGTTTTATCACAATACGAGAAATATACATACATTTATGCAGATTTTTCATTATTTAATTTCTTCAAATATAATGCAGGACTCTAACATTTTGTGGCAACAGTTTGAAAAGTGAAACGACATTTATGAGTCCGACGCAAAATGCCAAAACGAAACTAATAGTCCTTCGGGATTCAATTCCCTTTGGACTAAAAAAAAAAAAAAAAAAAAAAAAAAAAAAATTACTCTAGCGCCGAAATTGTGTATCAGAAATTCAAAGGATATGCTATTTTAGAATGATATGCTATTTTAGATTTTTAATTTCATGATGTTTAATAAATAAAAGTAACACACAAAACGTTAAAAAAACGCCCCTTTAGTCCTAATATAAGGGGTATTTTTTCTTAATTATTTCTTGATGGAAACATAATTATGGTGATAAAAAATTAAATTCTATCTTAAAGTTACCCTGAATAGTTCAAAAGACACTGATATTGAGCACAGGACGTACGTCATCGATATTCAGACGGATAGGTTTCTTCCGGAAACGAGGCTAGACACTATCTTTGCTGTTTGCCTTCGTGGTGAATACAGGAAATCACATCCGGCTAGTAATCAGAAGGCCCTGAATTCACCTCCTAGCGAAGGTTTTCAAATAGAAACAACAGTTTTCAACTAGAAAACATCCACAGCCATTTATCGATCTTTTTGACGGGTTCTGGCTTTTGAGCGACCTTCTTCTAGACACACTTTTGATTTTTAATCCAGGTTTTCGAGAATTGTGTATCAAAAATAGAGATAACACGCTTACAAGCAGGAAACAATTTTGATGCTGGAGTTTGAGATTACCCTGTTTCCTATCTAACAGTTGAGCTTCATTTTAAAAGAAATGAGGTGGGAAAGTATTATTCCGCTGGTCGTCAAATGTACATTTAAATAACGAAATATTTAAGACACAATAACACGCCGAATAAATACTAATTCAGCAGTCAAACAACAAAAATCAGCGTTATATTTTTAAAATTTTCACAGGACTAGTTTCGATGGTTTTACCGAACCGCTATCCTCAGCTGCAGAACTGCAAATGAACAAGATAGGAAATAATGATTAGATAAGATAAGAAAGCCTGGACAAGAATAAGCAAGTGGCGTCATCTGATGGTGAAACCAGAGCTAAAACATAATTTCTTTAAAGACCGAAGGCAAAGATGGATTGGAATTAGGATCGTTAACTAGAACAGAAAGATTTTTTTGAATGTGAAATGAATCTAGAAAATTCAGTTCTCCAATGGAAAAAAAAATTTCTGTTGTCATTCCCTTCTTTCCATCAATTAGCTATAAAGTTGCACATATTTTGCAGAAATTTAACTTTCGGGTTGTTTATTCTCCCTTCAATAAAATTCCGAATATCATAATCAAGAACCCCATTCCGGATATGAATTCCTGGGGTATTTACAGGATTCCTTGCCAGTGTGGCTTAATTTACATTGACCAAACTAAGAGAGCCTTAAAATTTCGCGTTAAGGAACATGAGGCATATGTTAGAGAAACGAAACAGAAGTCTCTGTTACCCGACATTGTTGGTCCGAAAATCACACTTTCAATTTTTCTGCTGCCAAAATTATTCAAAAAACATCTTCCATTGGAGAACTGGATTTTCTAGAGGCATTTCACATTCAAAAAATATCTTTCTGTTCTAGTTAGCGATCCTAATTCCAATCCATCTTTGCCTTCGGACTTTAAAGAAATTATGTTTTAGTTCTGGTTTCACCAACAGATGGCGCCACTTGCTTATTCTTGTCCAGGCTTTCTTATCTTATCTAATCATTATTTCCTATCTTGTCCATTTGCGGTTGTGCAGCTGAGGATGGTGGTTCGGTAAAACCATCGAAACTAGTCCTGCGAAAATTTTGAAAATATAACGCTGATTTTTGTTGTTTGACTTCTGAAACGAAATATTTATTAGCAAATATTAATGTAGGTCACTTATCTTTCAAATGAGTGATATAATATTTTAATTTAAATACTTTGTTAAAATTTAGAAATTTAAGATTAGGCAAAACAGTACACAACATTTACGCCAAATGAAGTACCACGTCCTCCAAATTTTTATTTTACTTTTACGTTTTAGACGTCTAATTTGAAGTGTCGAATGCTTTAAACAGAAACTGTTCCCTATTCCTCCTGAAATATATATATATATATTAAAGCTCGGCTTAGAATTTTATATTATTTATGGAAATCTCTTTTGAAAAATTTTTCATTTTCCTAGTATCAAAAGTTTAAGGATTACAAAATCGGGGACCTCCCATTTTTAGGGAAATTTTGTTTTTTAGATATTAGTCATTAATCATAACATAAATTCTCAATACATCTGAGATTCGATCTTTCGGTTTTAAATTGAATTTAATGTTTTTATTGAAATTTAATTGAATCTTTTATCGGTTTTGGATCTCAAATGATTCAGAAGAACAAAACATGCATTTGAAACAGATTAATCGACTTTGAATCGATTATGAAACTTTGAATTATTATCACCTGATGAGTTCTGAATTAGGGTTTCAGACAAAGGAGATTATTTTTTATTTATGTTTCTATTACCAATTTGCGTTTTAAATTTTCGGGTTTATTCTACTGAAGAATTCTTATATTAATTTTAACTATGTTTAGCTACAATGTTAGACCTCTTATCCACTATTGCCATTAATAATATTATTAGGGAAGTGCCTTGTTTTAATTCCAATTTAATTTTAATTTTGAATTCTTTTGTACATAAAATATTTATTGCTTTTTACGGTATATTAAAAGAGGAATTATCGTCGAAGTATTTATAAGGAAAAATGTTTTAAAAACAGAAATAGCAACAATTTAAAAGGAAACCATTTATTTACATTTCTAGGAATCTAACATACGAGGGCTATCCAGAAAGTAGATTACGTTTTGGAATAAAAAAATAAACAAAGTATAGGAAACAAATTTTATTATATACAGATGAAAGCCACACTCAAATACTACTTTTCTACATAGTCACCATACAAATTAAGGCATTTATCGTAGCGATGTACGAGCTTGGAAATTCCTTCGTCGAAAAATTCGGCCGCCTGCGCCTTCAACCACTTCGTTACCTCTTCTTGCAGCTGTGCGTCGTCATCAAAACGCTGCATAGCCAGCCACTTCTTCATTGCTGGGAATAGGTGGAAGTCGCTCGGTGCCAGGTCGGGACTGTACGGCGGATGAGGAAACAACTCCCACTTAAAAGATTCAAGAACTTTACGAGTGACATTTGCCGTGTGGGGCCGGGCGTTGTCGTGAATCAACAAGATCTTAGAGCTCAACATTCCTCTGCGCTTGTTTTGAATTGCTCTTCTGAGTTTTTGGAGAGTTTGGCAATACCTTTGAGAGTTTATTGTAGTGCCTCTTTCCAGGAAGTCCACCAAAATTACACCTTTTCTGTCCCAAAAAACAGTCGCCATCATCTTCCTTGCCGACATTGTTTGCATGCATTTCTTGGGTTTTTGGGGAGAAGTTGTGTGCCCCCACTGCATTGATTGCAATTTCGTTTCACAGTTCACATGTTTCACCCATGTTTCGTCACCAGTAACGATGCGATCGAGTAAAGAGTCACCATCCTTATGGTAAGCGTCCAAAAAGTTCAACGCTGCAGCCATTCGCTGATTTTTGTGGTCCTCTGTCAAGATTTTTGGAATCCATCTTGCACAAAACTTGTGGTAACCAAGCTTTTCGCTGATGATTTCGTGCAACAAACTTCGCGAAATTTGTGGAAAACTCAAAGAAAGTTCCGTTATTGTGAAATTTCGATTTTCACGGACTTTAGCATCGACTTTTTCGAGAAGTTCGGCGGTCACTATGCTGGGTCTCCCACTTCGATCTTCGTCGTGAACATTGGTTCGGCCATTTTGAAATCTTATGACCCACTGACGCACTCCACCTTCAGTGATAATGTTGTCCCCATACACTTCACGAAGCTGCCGATAGATTTCTATCGGTTTACAGTTTTTTGCAGTCAGAAACCTTATTACTGAGCGCACCTCGCAGCTCGCGGGATTTTCAATTAACGCAGACATTTCAGTCCGTCACAGTATCTGAACGGAGCACAGCACGAACCTCTCACTAGCACGGCTAGATGCAGACTGAGCTGCGCAACGCTCTGACCCCAAGATGGCCGCGCTAGCCCCGCCCCTAGTGGACACAGACGGAAACGTAATCTACTTCCTGGATGGTCCTCGTATATTTAAAAGAATATTTTCATTTTACTGTAACAATTATCCTTTTATGTATTTTCATTACTCTGTTTTTATCTTCATTTCAAGTCCAAATAAAAAATCTTCGATTTATAATTTTTAAAGAATGTCTCGTAAATAAACTGTTGTACAAATAACAATTAAAAGCAACCCTTGAAACTTGCCAACGAATGGCTTGAATATCCGTATCGTATGTCAAGACATCTGTATAACGTAAAAAGGTGAAAAAGAGCTAAATGAATAGAAGGATGAAATCGATCCAAAAATCATTGAGAGCGATGACGCTGAACAGAGGAACGCGGGGCGAAACTCTCTTCAGAAAGAGCAACTAGGAGAAATGAAACAAAATATGATGGATAAATCTACTTATCGTTCTGTAACTAAAAACAACATCAAGAACACTGTTTGGAATTTCGGTACCTAGATATATGAATAGTATGTTCAACAGAAATAAGAAATTCAATTTTCATCTTTCAATGAGAAAATATTTATAGCATTTTGGTGTACATTAAAACAAGAATTATACCGAAGGTTTTGTAAGGAAGAACGTTTTCTAAGTAGAAATAGAAAGTAACAATTTAGGCACATCAAAACGCAGTTCATATCATGAGAGAAAGGAAAATAAAATGAAACCAACATTGTTGTATGAACACAAGCATATGAAACCAAAATAAGTAAAACTGGGTAAGCCCTTGCAATTTAAATGTCGTTATTTTCATTGATATTTGAAAAAACTGCTTTTTAGAAATGAAATTAATTCGAGTAGATATATTTTTTAGAATTAAAACTTTGTTATTTCAGTTAAATGAAATCATTTTGAGGCTGATAAAAGCTAAAAATATATTTGTTTGAAATAAATTTCAGTTCGTAAACGTATTTAAAGTTATTTAGTATGCAAAGCGTTTAAAAAAGATGGTACACTTTAGAAAAAAATAAAGGAACAACTATAAAATTCGATTTATATTAATTCTATTAAGTAAAATTTGGTGAAAGGTGGATAGTTGGTAGCTAAAGGTGGATTTTATGACTTCGCCCAACAGGATTCATCTTCGATGGTGTCTGCCGAAAACATCGCGGCAAAAACACCGCGGACGAAAACGTCGTAGAGAAAACATTTACCACAACAATTTTCACCTTGCGTTGTTTTCTCCGCGACGTTTTCGGCTGTAATCATCTCCGATGCACAACAATAATCAAATTTCTGTACTTGTTCTTCCGTCACATGTTGCAAAGAGGTGCTTCAGATTCTGATTTCAAGGCTTGTACCTATAGTTGGGTAAATGTTTTTGCGTGTGAAAGATGGATCTTGTCGCCGAAAAGGCACTTTAATGAAAAATGGAGTTCGACTGAGAGAATGGAAGCAGGACTGACACTGACAAAAGTCTGTAAAGACTTCAAAGTAGCCAAAAGCATCAAGAATTTAGAAATAATTCAAAGACTAACAAATGCATCAAGAACCTAAAAATGATTTCAAGGCACTGGTGATGTATGCAGACAACCAGACTGAGGTCAGAAACGTGACACAGCGGTTTTTCAGGACTATTATTTAGGAATAATTGAAAAAAGAAATAGACTATTAAAGTCAGCCCAAATTTCAAGGTAGATCGCTGCAGCTGCAGAAACTCGACTATCCAGATGCGTCGTGAGTGACGGAGTGCATAAAAAAGGCTATGTGCAAAGAAACTCACGATTTGTGTTGCACTAACTTAGGATGCTAAATGCGTCTGATTCCAATGCTGCAGAGATCAAGGTGATTGGAGTATCATAGACTAGAGTTAAATTCTCTTTAGTGATGAATATCGTTTTTATTTACAGAGTGATTTACACGGAGAAGAGTTTACATCCTGTTTGCCAAAGTTAACTTCTCTCCGCTTCATGCTACCAGACTGATCACATGGTGTATCAAGAGGCACGGCTTCTCTGCCACGTACTACTATGCAAGTAATCTCTCTTCAAAGACTCCTGCTTATGGAGAAAGGGATCACTTTGAACATCATCTTTTTTCCTGTCTATTAACAGAGTCACTTCTTCTAAAGAAGCCAAATTCAGAAAGAGATATAATTCCATTCCTAAGATATGAACCCAGAATAAGCACTTAATGAATAAAATTGCGAACATTATTGAATTTCTAACTGATCTAACTAAAGAGCTATGCAGCGCAAATAGGCCACTAAAACTATGTTTTAATAACAGCAAAAGAAACAATTAATTACAAATAAAATATTTGCGTGTATAAATTTACAAGAAAGCATTAAGCGGCTCTAACAACATGAAGTAGGACATAGGTACTCGTAAGTAGTACAAGGAGCTAAGCTTATGTATCTCTAAGCAACTAATGGGCAGGTGTGATGAAGATGGAATCACTTCATACGCAGTTAAATGGCATGCCCAACCAAACCAGACAAGCTAACATATTACCTAAGCAACAGCATAATGTATTTCTGTTGTAGCCATCGCGTGTATACAATGTTTAATTTATAATATAGGCAGCTGCGTAAATGGCACACCAGCCTAAGTACCAACATAAGAAAGGACAACTGATTACACTGCAAGCGGTCACAAAGCTTGCGATGTCGGTTAGAGGAAACAACAGTAGCACCTCAGCAACAGAACGGTACCGTAGACCCCAGGAAAGCGATATTAATCTGGATAGATAGTGTAAGGGGCCTTTACATACTTACTCACGGTAAAATAATAGGTGAACCTTGCATTTAGACTTAACCTCTACATAGCAAAACACACATTCATGAAACATACTTTAAAACATCCATGAAAAACATTGTAGAGACATTAGGATTTTTTGAAAGCAGGCAAGATGAAAAATTAGCAACCGCCTTCACCGGACCACGGACCTCAGGAATACCGGCCCAGCGTGCAGAACCACTACACCACGAAGGTGCACTAGGAAGGTGGGAGAAATAAATACCTTATAACATTCTCGCTAAAGTGGTGGAATCTCAGTATGGGCGGGTATTATTCTGAATGGCCGCATTGATCTGCATATTTATACCAGTTAACAACGGCTTCGAAAATATATACAGGTCAGATTTAGGGATAAAATCCATAATGTCCTTGTAATGGATTTTAATGCTCGTCTTCATCACGCTGTTCTTGAGCGAGAAGGAATCTAGTTCATGGAGTGAGTGAGTTTTTTGGCGCAAAAACCAATGATGATTATGATGCGCCAAACAAATGGTGGGATGACCTAATTTAGAAATGAAATACTTATGAATAAAAATTATTAAAAAAGCTACATGTACCAAATCCAGAGGATCGAGTCATATAAATAACCTGGTAAAAGCACACATTAAAATACAAAATAAAATCTGCTGAACAGATTACATTAAATAATAAAATCCAGTCTCTTTTAAATAATAAAATAAATTACAATTGACCTCTCTTCCGATTAAACGGTCGAGAGGTAAGTCACAGCCATTAAAACATTTCTGACGAAGATTATTAAAATATGGACACTCAATTAAAATATGACGGACAGATAGACAAACATTACAATTTGAACAAACAGGTTCATTCTCAGCTTTTAAAAGGTAGTTATGTGTCACTCTAGTGTGACTAATTCTGAGGCGAGTCAAAAGAACTTCCTCCTTACTATTTCTAGTTAATTCCCAATGCTCAATTCTAGCCTTTACATGTCTTAACTTGTTCCAGCTCATGGAAGGGCTCGCGTATTCTCCGGATATAAATCTGATGCAACATGTATGGGATTTGCATCAGCGAAGCCGCCACCTAGAACTCTCCAGAAGCTTCAAGGCGTCATTCATCGGGAATACACTTTGTTATTGCAGGAACTCTTGGACAATTTAATGTTAATGTTGAAAATCACAGTAGAGCTTATATTTCGATGAGGAGTGACAGCTCTAAAATGTTGAATCATCACGGTTTAAAATATTATTACAATTAAGGAAATGGATTTGCAAAACATATGATAAAATTATGCTCACTTAATTAGTGCATGTTAAAGATTGGTGAACTTTCAATTACATGGCAATTGGATTTTGTGACAAGCACATCTATTTGTGGTACATTTAGATTTGCAGTAACATTTTCTAAAACTCGGCGCGATCAACAATTTTAAAAGTGTAAGTATCGGTTGTTTTAAGCGTTTTTAATTTCACTTTAACGAGTGCCTATTAAGCAAAGTGCAGATTATCTAGGTAATCTGGAGATTACCTATGTAATTTAAGAAATGGAACAAATTTCCGCTCTTTAACGGATCATCTTAGCTAATCTGCCGATTAGCAAGACAGTTTTCAGAATAACTGATTTCTCATTTTAGTGGTAACACGTACAGCACTCGTTTAAAGCAATTCACCGACAGTTTAGTGGGAAAACAGTTGAATCGTCGCAATTTATATCGCAATTCATATGCTAGGGCAATTTGTCAACGACATGGTCATTTTGGGTTTTCACCAATGAACAATGTAAATATCGACCAAACCAGTGCCTCTACGAATGTCTTTCGTAGAGGCAAAAGCCCTTGTATATTTTTTTTTCATTAAATTAAAATTAGCGTCCAACGAGATTGAATTATTTCTGTTTCTAAAGCTTATGCTAAATAGTTACCTCTCAGGGAATATAATTTATTAACCTGCTAAGCGATTTGAGTACTGAAAATGGCACGAATTCTAGATTCAGTTTCCATATCTATTTGTACCATGCAAATTAACATTAATGATTTTGGTATTTGTAGTTTTTCACTACCGAATTAGTCTCTACACACGTGTGCACATATTGAAAAGCATAAATGCTATAAATATTGAAATTTTACTAACTATAATATGCTAGTAGTAGATTAGTTTTATGCAAAACCAGAGATGTGTTTGAAGATAGGAAAGCAATTTTTAATATCAGAAACAGCTTAATTTGCATAGGAAACTATCGCAGTTAGGAAACCAATTTCAATAAACATTTCTTGTGTGGTTTCTAAATAAACGGAAGGATTAAATTTTATCTCTTGTGTTTTTTCACACATTTGCGTATAAATTTCCATAGAAACTGGGATAAAATGGAATATTTGCTCCATTTATAAAAGAAATCATTCTTCGGGTGGCATGACAAGAAGCTTCTCCACGGAAAAGGTAAAATAAACAAAAATGCAATTACAGAATTTCTTATTTTTTCCCCTATAATTCTATTTTTTTTTTCATAAACGAAATTAAACATTCACGCTGTAGGTTCTTTTTTATCACCTTTGAAGATTAGGAACGCAGCAGAAAAAAAAATGAATGCTGACATAAAGTAATGAGCACTTTTAGTTGAAGAGACATTTTCGAACAAAGATGTGTAGGAAACACAAATGAAGGTTTAATTGATCGTAATTTTAATATTTATACCGAAGTAAAAAGAGTACATTAATTCCCATTCTAAACGCAGAAAATGGATATAATTATATCCTTCCATATATTCAATTCCAAGTTTATTCTCATACTTCCGTAAGACACTTATATCCTAAAGATTTCAATTCTTTTTCGTTTAGGAAATAGAAAAGTATAGTTACGAAAATACGTTAAAAAGTATTTAAAAATAAACGATTGTATAATTTTGTTTTGTATTTTAATGTGTGCTTTTACCAGGTTATTTATATGACTCGATCCTCTGGATTTGGTACATGTAGCTTTTTTAATAATTTTTATTCATAAGTATTTCATTTCTAAATTAGGTCATCCCACCATTTGTTTGGCGCATCATAATCATCATTGGTTTTTGCGCCAAAAAACTCACTCACTCCATGAACTGGATTCCTTCTCGCTCAAGAACAGCGTGATGAAGACGAGCATTAAAATCCATTACAAGGACATTATGGATTTTATCCCTAAATCTGACCTGTATATATTTTCGAAGCCGTTGTTAACTGGTATAAATATGCAGATCAATGCGGCCATTCAGAATAATACCCGCCCATACTGAGATTCCACCACTTTAGCGAGAATGTTATAAGGTATTTCTCCCACCTTCCTAGTGTACCTTCGTGGTGTAGTGGTTCTGCACGCTGGGCCGGTATTCCAGAGGTCCGTGGTCCGGTGAAGGCGGTTGCTAATTTTTCCTCTTGCCTGCTTTCAATTGAAAGACATTGGAAACTTACTTTACTCATTACGATAATGTTCAAAATTTATATAATCATCAGTTGGATATATAATAAACCAAATGCATTTCAAATATCAATTTGACACATGATAAAATAATAAATTAAAAATTAAAAAAAAATCTGAAAGGTTTCAAAATTTAAATTACGTCCAAAGGGCCGCTTTTTTAACGTTTTGTGTGTTATATTTATTTATTGAATATCATGTTCTTTGAACTTAAAATTCAGCTCAATAGCAATGTCGCAAAATAATTTTAAAATGAGCATATCTTTAGAATTTTTGATATGCAGTTCTGCGCCCGCTGGAGATAAAAAGTTTTTTTCCCTGCCGTAGAATGTTGCCATTGCTCTCTTTGAAATTCTTGAGTTTGTTACTCAAAAATTCGTTAAAGTTTTACAAAATAGGAAATCGATAATAAAACAAATCCAAATTTCAAATTTTTCTTCCACATGCCCATATTCGCAGTAGGATTGCGTCATTCAAAATTCGATGGCTCTATGTACCGTTGTTTTAGCACAAAGCGAGAAATGTACATACATTTGTGCAGATTTTTCATTATTTAATATCTTCAAATATAATGCAGGACTCTAACAATTGGTGGAAACAGCTTGAAAAGTAAAAAGGACATTTATTATGACTCTACGCATAATCGCAAAACGAAAACTATAATCCTTCGGGGACAAAGCCTCTTTAGACTAATAATAATTAAGAAATATGTCTATTTCGTTTTAATTTTTCTGTTTGTTAAAAAATAAAGACTGATTAATAAAGGTAATTAATAATAGGTAGATTAAAGATTTTTGCTTTGTCAATCGGCAGAATTTTGAGAACTAGCTAAGAAGGTAAATTAAAGACTTTACCTCGCAAAGTGCGAAACTTGATAACTGATGTGAATGATAGATGTATGCATGCTGTAGAAATGATTCAAAATTTTGAAAAGATATAAAGATTCTAGAATCAAACTTTATTTTAAATTGTAATATTAAAGTGAAGAATTTTTTAAAAAGTTAGTTAAGTTGTAGAGATTATAAGGATATTTGAAGCGCGAAAAGTGAACCCAGTAATAAGATACGTACCAGTTTTTACACTAGAATCTAAAACTGTGAAATTTGATACCTCATTCTCTGGTTTGTGACTGAAAATTCTAGGACGTGTAGAAACACCTTGAAGTTTTGGCCGAGTGCTCACTGATTAAGACAAAAAAAATCTGATAATGCAATTTCTTCTTTTACCTTCCTGACGACTTGCAGGCAGAATCCAGGATCAGTATAAATTAAATATAATACCATTATCGAAAATGCAGCGTTGAACTGGTTTTAATCCTTTAAAAGCCAAACCCCTTGAGATGACCTTTCATTCAAACGACCACAACCGCCAGAATCGGCCAAGATTGCGATGTTGTTTCCTTCCCTCCTCGTAAGTTATGTAGTAGCAGGTGCAGTTTCCTCAAATGCATTGTATCGTTTATTGCATGCAAATGCATTGTATCGTTACTGCAGACAGCTTATCCTAAAAGGCTAATGGAAGCTTCCTTTTTAGGAAGTAGAAAGGATGTCATTTGAAATCTTCACACCTCTTTGTGAGTTAATCGACTGGGATGGGAAGAAATGGACGGGACGGAACGGGTAATGGACGGGGATGGGCGTTTTTGTATTTTAAGCATACAGGTTAACGAAGACTTTGGTTTTCTAAAAGTTAATACTACTAACTAGACATGAAATACTGAGTTGCCCATTTTCAATTTTTTTTGAATCACTATTGGTGTTCTATCTACTATTAATCAAACAGAAACCTGTGCCTATCTCACCTTTAGATCAGAACATACAGTACACCTGGAGTATCGGTGTTGTTGGTGCTCTGCAATTGACTTCTGTATTTGCATTATTTCAAGTTGAACAATTAAATATTTTGAAGTCACTACAGTAAAATATTCAAAGCGATAATTTTTAAAATGTGGCAGAAAAATATTCAGACAAAAATATTTTAAGAATAGTGGAATGATAATGCTGAAAATCGTTATACCATGTTTTTCGTTATACCATCGTTATACCATTTATTTCACTATAAAAAATAACTATATTACTTATAACAAAACAATACCTGTTCGAAGTGCTACAAGAAACAAACTGGATATTTTCTTAAGATAAAGAACTTATAGCTACATCAATTTAGACGCTATTCTTCCAGAAACAATTGATTTGATATATTATCAGCCCAGTTTCTAATAAAACTTTCAAAGAAACTTTTTTTAATGTTACTTAAAAACAATTTTCATATTTTCTTACAAGAAAATATTACTCATACGTTAAACTAAAATACTGTCATATATGGATAGTTCTCAGTCATTGGAGACCATGCTTAAGATTATGTATAAGCAATTATTTTGTCAATAAAGCGACTGAGAAATCATTTTACTTGAATGTTCTTGAACAATGATCCTAAATATAGATTTCTTATAGTAAAATTCTTTAAAATAAAATGCAGAACTGGAAATTCTTTTCAACATTAATTAATTAATGTTGAAATTAAAATTAAAAGGTTTTTTTTTAAATTAAAAGTTTTTTTTTTTTTTTAAATTCGAATCTAACATTTTATATGTTAATTTAAGAGAAAAAAATTAACACGAAAAACATTTATTACATTTATATCGTTGAACATTGCATTATTTTATGCCCAAAGCTTCCAAAAATGTGCATAAAAATATTTGAATTCCCTACTTGGATATTTAATAATGAGTGCCGTTATAGTCAAGGCAAAACCTGTAATATCCCACCTATCAACTTTTGTTTTATGTCTGCATTAACTTCTAAAACATTTGAGTTTAATTAGTTAATGTGCGGCGATAACTGATTTAAGACAGTAAAATTACATTTTAAATACCTTTAGTACGTAAAACATTTTATGAAATTAAACTATGCGTTCATAAAATTCGTTATCTTATTTTGCAAGATTTTGTACTTAGAAATGAAGTACTGGAATCAATAATTAATGAAACAAATTGCGATGCCAATTATTTTCGAGGAATGTACATACTTGAAAATATCCGGCAAGGATCTGGCCAAATGTGGCTACTGTGCCAGAGACCCAAACTCAAGCATCGAAAATCCAGGGAACATAGTCGAGGGCAGAAAACACAATTGTCGCTGAGTTCTTCATTCCTCCTTTCATTTATCAAAGTGTCACAGATTACAGAGCTCGACCCTACTACAGGGAGAACAAGGATCAAAGACTTTCAATTACGAGGCATTCAGTATGAATGACCGTACTTTCATTTCAAGAATGATATAAGACAGCAACAATTGTGAGACTTTCCTCGAGTGACTCAGTAGGAAGAAGAATCGGAAATAAAACTCACCTTGCCTAAAATAAGCAAAATACAGCAGGTTTATCTTTTGAAAATTTTATCACAAATTATTTTTGAAAACACTTTATCACAGATTATTTTTCTTATCAATAAGAAAGATGCTATGATTAGTACGATTTTAAGAAATTAAAAACATAACACATAAGATAAACAAAATCTGAAAGCTTTCAGATTCTATATTACGCTCAACATTTTGTGCATTACCCAAAGGTGTTTCTTTAACTTTATTTATTAAATATCATATTCTTCGCACTTAAACCACATAAAATTCAATTCAACAGCAAAAAATTTAAAGCAGCATATCTTTAGAATTTCCGATGCACAGTCTCGCGCGCTGGAGATAAAAATGTACAGTGTTGCCATTGATGGCTTTGAAATCATTTAGTTTATTAATCAAAAATTCGTTAAAGGTTTACAAAACTTTAAATAGTTAATAAAACAAATTCGAAAGTTAAAATACGGGCTTCCAAATGTCCTTGTTGGGTTGGAGGACTGCATTAAGTTTGATGACTCTAGGTGCTATTGCTTTTTTCACAATGCTAGAAACATTCATGCATTCACACAGATTCTTCAATATTTAATTTCTTTAAATGTAATATATGGCAATAATATTTGGTGGCAACAGCTTGAAACGTTAATCAACGCAGAAAGTGAAACAGCGCAAAATGCCGTTTTGAGACTAAAAACCCTCTGGGTCTAACGCCCGTTTGGGCTAAAAATAGCAGGTGTAAGTTTCGAAAATTTTATTACAAATTATTTTTGAAAACACTTCATTATAGATTATTTTTATTACCGAAAAAATAAAGATTCAATGATTAATACAATTTTAGGCAATTTAAAGCACAGACTATAATATTATAAACGCATAACAGTGGTTAAATTATTCATCATTACCACCATAACATGAAAATACGTAGCGTGATATAACGACCCGTTAATTGATTTATAACGATATGCTGTTAAATGACAGGGTCATCAAAAGGAATCAGTTAAATGCGGTTTCAAAACTTTGCTTTCGTTAAGCATTCTATAGTCTACAACAAAGAGAATGTCGTTATAAGGTATATCCTTTGTCAGAAAAAAGTTTCAGGACAATTTTTTTTTAATTCTCAGTTTGCAGTACTAAAAAGGAATAAATGTTATTTTCATGTTACGTGGTATATATATATTTTTACTCGATATGATCTTGGCCATGTTTCCACGCAAACTTATTTGGTAGTATGGCTGTGCTTAGCAACACACTGCACGGATTGTTGTCGCACTCGTCAAGGTGACACAATGGATGCTGATTGTGAGAAAAGAGTGAGCATTAAATTCTGCGTTAAGCTCGAGAAAACCCCTAGTGAAACATGGAATACGATTAAGCAAGTATATGCATATCTTCTTATTACTTTATTACTTACTTTCAAGAAGTCGTGTTTGCAAGTGATACAAAAGGTTTCGTGAAGGCAGAGATTCAGTGCAAGACGATTCCAGAGCTGGTCACCCATTTGTAGCACATACCGTTGCAAACGTGGAGCGTGTAAGACAGTTATTGCAAGAAGACTGTCATGTAACTGTGCATATGATATTAGAAGAAATGAATTTGAATCGTAATGTATGTCATAAGAATTTACTCTAAGATTTAGAGAAATGGAAACTTAATGCAAGAATCGTCCCTCATTCATTAACAGATGAACAAAAGAGGAAAGACGAAAGATTTCTGCTAAACTAGCCAGATGTGATCCCACATTTGTGTCAAAGATTACTGTGATTTTTTTCTTGTTTCCGTGAGTGAAAAGGTGACTGAAAGGAAAGCTTGATCAAGATTATTGCAGACATCCAACGGGCTGTGACAAATGAGCTTGAACACATCGCAGTTGAAAACTCCCCTGCTTGCTTCCGAGACCTCCACAAAAGTTGGCAGTTGTGTATAGATAGCCAAGGGGACTACTTTGATAGCAGTTAGGATCATTACTTGGTAAATGCAATCTTCTATTTGTTACGACCTTTATCCTGGACCTTTTTCTGGCTAAAGATGTATGTCCAGTTCGGACTATCTGTATATGGACCGTTCGGAAAATCTGCATGGCAATTTTGCTAAACGCTTGTTTTACGAAGATGAGGCATATTCATAATATTCTTGTACTAATAAATGGTTGATATTTTCCACTAACAGACGCCTGCTATAAATAGACAACTGAAAGTGGAGGTTCAAAAATTACTCCGCTTTTTATGCGTCTAAAAATAATGGTATTTCTCAAGGATAAAATGAAGCCAGCTCTTTTGAAAATTTTACAGACAGACATCTATAAATTTCTGTTAATTATAAAAACACCCTACTTTTAATTTCTAAGCCAATTTTTAAAATACATAATTTTAACAATTAATTGAAAATTGAAATATAACAAGAAAATTGATTAATATTCCATTTATATGATAATTATGGACCAGTCTACCTATAACTGCTTATTTGTCAACAACCTACGAATACATATAAATTAAATACAAGTTATCGGTAAGTAAGCAAAAATTTAAAAGAGCAGATCACTAAAGTTTTTATTTTTGGTTTCGAGTTAATTATAAGTAAGGAAGGAGAATAGATGTAAATATTTGAAATTACATTCAAATTTATACTTGGTTTAGAAATCTGAACTCATCACCACATAAAATCACGGATTGGATAAAAGTAAAGCATTAGTTTTTACTTTCAAAAATTCGTCATTGTTAGCAACTCACGATAGCTAAAAAGGTTGACAATATTTTAAAAACGACCAAAATTTGCTGAATTACGCTAGAAATTACGAAAAGCCTTCCGTTTGAAAACGGTTTTAAGTTTCTCCCATAGTATAAAGATTAAAATTCTACAGTTAGTTTCACCGTCAAATAAGGATTTAGGAGAAAAATTCAACATTAAACAGAAAATATATACATCGAAATTTTAAAATTATTTTCGTGGAATATGGTATTGCCAGTACAAATAAGTACAGGGTGGTTAGAATTAAAGTGACACTACTGAGACTCCTGTAGAACCTGTTTTGTTTCCATCGGAATTTGATGAAAGTTGATATATACGTTATATGGACTATGGGGAAAAGATTTCTGCAATAAAAGACAGATCAAATTTTGACCACTAGATCGCAATTTTGAAAAATTCCTTTTTCAAATTAGTCAACCTATAAAGAGACTTGCAGTCAGAAACAGAAAATCATTCTACATGCTTTTGTCATCTTTAATCATGCCTTTACAGAAGAAAGATCGAGCTTTACTAGTAAAACTATTTTATCAGAACAGCTGCAATAGCTTATTTGCATTGAGGGAATATCGTCGTTTAAGGGATTGCGAAAAGGGCTAATGTCGAAGAATGGTTTGAAGGATGAAGTTTATGAAATTTGAAGAGACTGGAGACTTGGGTGTGCTGCCAGGAAGAGAGCGGAAACCGGTTGTAAAATGAAATTCTCGAAGTCCCTACTTGCTGTGGTCGAAAGAGCCTTCGGTTCCCGCTATTCTCCAGCAACTACTCGATCATTGTCACGTGAGTTTGCGATTCCTTGGTCTACAGTACGAAACATTCTGCGATCCTTTTAAAATGGTATCCGTATAAGATCCACTTGGTGCAAATGCTGAAACCTTAAGACCACCAAACACGCTCTGAATGTTTTTGCCGATTTTTGGCGAGAATGGATGTTGATGGAGCGTTGCCTTGGAAATTTCTATGGTCAGATGAGGAGCACTTTCTTTAGATGGAGCTGTGAATAATCAAAATTGCCGCATAAGGGGTGCTTCACCTCCTAATGTCCTGCACCAACAACCATGGCATTCTGAATATGTGACTGCATGGAGTGGATTTACTGCTGATTTTACCCTCGGATAGCTTTTCTTTGAAACTCTCACTCCTCAAGGTCCTAAAACGTGTTCTGTCACAAGTGCATGGTACAGTGAACTCCTTCGACAGCAAGTCATTCCTGCTTTACAGGAACGGTAATGTTTGCATACCACTGTCTTCATGCAAGATGGAGCACCACATTGGGCAACAAGTCAAAGAACTTCTTCGCGCTAACTTTGGAGAGAATCCTATAATTCCAGAGCTTTTCTGGATGCCTAGCCTTCTCGTTCACCCGATTTAAATCCCTGTGGTTTCTGGTTGTGGGAATCTTAAAAGACCATGTTTGTGGCGGAGGACTTAGAACTTTACCTGAGTTGAAAGCTAGCATTACACACCATCTTACGTAAATCCCTTGAGAGTTACTTCGCGCTATCATTGAACACGCTATAATGCGCTTTCAACACCTAATTGATGTCCATGGAGCGAACTTTGAGCACATTCTGTAATTGAATAAATTTAATGATTCTGACAGATTTTTTGGCCCTTCTTTAGGCGCCACAATTCACCCTGGTTGTCCAATTTTAACTATTTTTAATCGAAGAAATCGTTTCCCCATGATCCTAATAACATATATACCAAATTTCATCAAAATTCAATAAGTAGAACACGTTCGATAGGGATCTGACTATGGTCATTTTAATTATAACCACCCTGTATATGAGAAATGTTTGAAAAAACTCGAATTGGTAGAACAGGGTCAACAATTAATTTCAAATATAACGCAAACAAATCATCCAAGATACCAACACACACAGAAATAAAACTTGCATAAAATATATTTTTAGCTAAACTGGGAACTAATAATCGCAGAATACCTATCGTTATGCAAGATTAATTTTGGTTTGCCTAGCGATGCTTCAAGAGGTAACTTCGCAACACGTTTCCTGAACTGAGAGCAAACAATCTGATATGGGTACTACAAGCCTTCCTTGTATGGCCTATTAAATTACATACGCTTTTTCCTGCATTTCATTCAAACTTATTTTTATTATCCCCAGTTTCATTAGCGATATATTTCTCATTCAATTAATTCAGTTCTCACTTCGTGGCAAAGCAAAAATACATGAAAGTCAAAACATCTCCATCAAAAATTGTAAAATACAGAAAAACATAAAACACTAAGTACAGTTAAAAGAGTTAAAAAAACAATTTTTACAAATAAAATTAGAGTTTCTACGCAAATACAAGCAATTAAAAATGTGGGCGAAAAAAGCAGATTTTTCGGTGCACAAAACTGAAAATTTACTTTGGTCCCACTCGGCAAAAAAACATTGAAGGCGCAGAAACTGAATTCACTATTCTACTGAGCTTCAGATGTAAACAAATGGCGATTCGTTAAGCTTAAAATAACTTAAACTTAGGTACTTAAAGTTTTAAATTTTTGATAATTCTACAAAATTTGCATGATTAACGAAACATGCAAAAATTACCAACATATAAGAATAAAAAAATTAAGCTCACGGAGTCCATCAGTCCCAAATATATAAAATTTCAACTTTCTACGGCTACTCGTTCTTTAGTTATGCGAGATACATGCATTTGTACGCCAAGAAAGAGGTCTCTTCTGAGTCCACTTTAAATCCATTTTACAATCTTTTTTATCAACGTACAGATGTCACTCAAAAACATTGATCAAATGGTTTCGAGAGCGGTTGAAATGGATATTTTCTTTGAAATATGACGCGATAAATTTTCCGCAATTACAATACTTCTTTTTATAATATTTCCTTAATACTTTACTTCATTCGTATAAGGAAGTCAAAAGAACTAGAAAGAGTTCAGATTTTAACAGTCGTCTAAAAGGGCCTTTTTACTTCCTTGTACGAAGTAAAAAGGAAGTATTGTAATCTAGAAAAAATTCGGGTATCATATTTCAACGAAAATATTCATTTTGACCGCTATCGAATGCAGTTTAATGATGTTTTTGCTTGACATCTGCACGTAGGAACAGAATAAAGGACGCTTTTTAACCAAAAATATAAATAAATAAATAAATAAATAAATAAAAATTAAAAAAAATAAACTAATTTAAAATAAATTATGAAGAGATTTTTTTCGTCACGTCTGTACGTACGTATGTATGTATTATCTCGCATAACTCAAAAATAGGACTATAGGACAACTATGGGACTGCAATAACCATTTTGGTTGCCTCCCATTTTGGTTGCAATCGGCAGCACCAGAACTATATAAATATATTAGGTCTCTCAATTTTTGATTTACTACTTTTTATTTTTGCTTATATATATATATATATCTATATATATATATCCATTTTGTTACTCGGCTCAGCTCAGTTTCTTTTATCTGATACGTTTCTAAATTGTGCATTGTTTGCTTTAAAACTGATTGAATTATGTTGTTCTTGATTTTTATGCCTTTAGTTAACCTACATACAATAATCGTGGAACTATCAACAATTTAAATTTATTATAGTATTTGAATAGAGCATATGATAATTTTTCATATGACATAACTTTTGTGCACTCTGACTTATAAAATGAATGAGATGTAACTCTGCTAAGTGCACCTAGCGCCAAAGTGTCGCTATGGTAAATAAATATAGTGAACTTTAAAGAGTGTATTTATTCTATTGTGGTTTATGCGCTATCGACGAAGTAGATTTAATTCCAAATTCGTGTTAACTGTTTATTCAATACGTTTAAATGAAATGTCGGAAAATTGTGTATAATATAATATAATATTCCGTTCAAGGAAATCATATGGTGTACACATTAGATTTTTTAAAGTTTAATATGATTTAACAGTATAAATTATCAATTGATTTGTCTCAGGAAGAATATCGAAACATTTTATTAGATGAAAGTACATTTAGATTATAGAACGTCATAGCATATCTTATGGATATTTAAACAGTGAAAAAATATATATCGTAATTCTATATAAATATTTAATGTTTTTAATTAGATATGTCGTGTATTAAATGCATTTTATTTAAATCAATCTGGTTAAAAAGAAAATTCTTAACAAAAGCAGCTATTGTTTTTAAATAACCTAGTCTGTTAATCAATAACAAATTAAATTTGAAATATAAATATCTTATACATTAGAGAATGGCAACAGACACGGAAGTAAAGTGAAATAACGCAAAATATTGTTTCGAGACTAATAACCGCTTGGGGTAAAAGATGTATATAATGCAACTCTGTAAAAGTATGTAATATAATTCTTTAAATTTATTTAACTTTTTAATTAGGTACGTCAGGACTTAAATGCACTTCCAATTAACTATAAAAGTAAAAAATACTATTCTTAAGAACTGCATCTTTTACTTTTAAATACCTTAATTTGTTAATCAATACTAAACACAGTAAATTTGAGAGATTAGTTTCTTAATTTTAGTCAAATGATAACAGACTCGAATGAAAAGTGAAACAACGCATTTACAGTGGATCACGCAAAATCGCGTCTACAATACATTGATTTACAGTGTATAGAATGATGATTTCGTTTCCTTTTTCTTTCAGATGCGCGACTGCACAAAAACTAAGGTAAGAAATTAAAAATTTCATTGTAATAAAATTTCTGTTTTTTTGAGTTTATTGATTATTACAATAAAACGTAATAATTCTGCAACTAGAAACAATAAAACCCAAAAGATGCATAATACGTTCAATCGAATACTGTTCAGAAAACTCAATTGCACTAAATTAGTGATTAATAATTAAGATTGTTGAAAATCACACTTTCCTGTATATATTAACATAATATATTTTGGTTGGAGATTAAACAACCTAGCTTTTAAGATATTAGTGCTTTAATTTTTAATCCGTCAGAAACATTTCCTATACGGTATTTTTTTGAATAACTGGCATTTAGTGTTTTAGTAGAACGGCATAATTTTACATGTAAAAGCCTCACTATTAGTAATAACACCCTAGAATAAATTGTTTCACTGGAGGCTTTTGTCTCTGGTGCATCTCTTTGTAGGTTCGGTTAAGCCTGGTGTGGTTTCATTTATCTTCATAACGTTATTTACATTGCATATATATCCCAATGGAAATGTTCTCCCTGCACGTCACTTAACAGCTCTGAATTCTCTGCAAATAAATCAAGCTAGGAGTCCAGAAAATAAACGGACTGCTTTATTTAATTTACTCAGATCCCATTATGAATATTTGCTTAGAGGATAAAAGAAATTTTAAGCTATATATATATATATATTTTGGTTGGATGATATATATATATATACTACCCTACTATATTTATTCATTTTTTATTTCGTTTGCCTAAAATGTTCGTCACCCCATTTTTAAAGGATCCCAAGAATAGCATTCATGTTTTCTCTTATGAATTTTCAATTACATGATCACTACCAATTCTCTGATCTGATGGCGCTATCCGTTTAGGTTTTAGTAATTTTGATGAAAATTAATTTAAGAAAGCGAAAACTGTCCCCTTTTCTGTATATTAACTGTTTAAAGCTTTCATAAAATTGATGAAAGAAGATTTTGATGTGAAGAAATGACGAGTGCAGTTTCTTTCTAAATTCAGGTGTTACTACTGCATAAAATTTCAGAAGTACAGTTGTTTTTGACGCGTTTTGGTGAGTAATTCTAGCTGATAGAATCCGTGTTTAGGAAGGTTATAGAGTCTCGCTTTCTTTCGTAGCATAAACTAGTGAGCTCTAGAAAGACTGCAGAAGAATAATCCTCTTGTCTTAAATTGTAGACAGGCAAAATCAGAAGAAGGGTGTAAACAGCCCTTTTATTATAACACAAAGGAAAAACATTACCCCAACTTGGGTTTACACAAGCCAAAACTTCTGGTTTAAATTAAATAAGTAATGTTTAACTAATTCAAATGTGCTAGGTTAGTCCAAGAGATCACAAGGTAATTTAAACGCGCAGGAAAGGCTTTGGTTTGTAGAAAACCGGCGAGACGAAGCCAAATGGCTAGAAACACTCAACGCCACAGAATCAAAAGGCTGATAGTCTCTGTACAACTTCGCCTGGAATACGCAAAACATGCTCTAAAAATAACTAACAGTTAATAGCGTAACCTTTGCTTAAACAGAATTTCTTTCTGCCTTAATCTGATTAAACACTCGTTATCTCATTTACATTCTGGCATGAAAAATATGGCTGAAAAGAGAGTGACAGGAAAGCACTAAAACATAAAATTAACTATTAATTAAAAGTAAATAGATAAAACCTTACAAGTTAAACCTTCTTAAACACGAGGCAAGAACTTAAGCATTGTATTGTTGAAGACACATTTATTTTGAAAGCTTTTGATTATGTCACATCATCTGCCAAATTCTACGGCATAGATAATAAAGATTAAGAAACTATGAAGCATCGGAAGCTGTTCAAATTCTAAACTATTAATTAGAAGAGTTAAGAAAATCCGAAGAAATTCAGATTTAGAATTAAGAAACCCTGAAACTGATCAAACGCTATTGACTGTTAAATGCTTCTGGGACTGCTGGACGTTTTACTAGCAAATTACAAAATTCGCAACTTTGAAATATACTAATAATAAAGAAGAATAAGAGAAAGAAAATAAGAGAGCAAGCCCATAGATGAAAGATATCCAGGCAGAATGATTTTTATTAACTGTTCGTTTTTCAAGCTAAAATGAGTAACTATACAACTGGTAAGTGGATTTGCAGAAGAAAAAACTGATGTGCGTCGGTACAGTCTCCCTTTCCTCTTGGAAATATAACGGAATACTTTAAAGTCCGTGAGTTGGCCATTATTAAAGTCTAAAGCAGAACTTGAAGGCATTGGAACACAAAGATTTAGACGATAAAAAGAATGTCTTGTAATTTTAGCAAATAACAAATAGTCGATGATGAGTATGTGGCATAAAAAAAGAACATTAAAAAATAATAAAAAAAAAAAAAACATTTTCTTTAAAGACTCAGTTACTCAAAATCGGAGGACGTTTACGGTCATATGTTCTCGCATAAAAATGGCTTAATTGTATGCGCATCATTTGTGTTTAACGGCGAAAATTTAGCAGATGAGGTGAATGTCAATAGTTTCGCATTATTTTTACTTCCTTATACGAATTAAAGACAGTATTGTAATCTCGAAAAATTTCGGGTATCATACTTCTACGAAAATATCCCTTTCAGACGCTCTCAAAAGTATTTAAACGATGTTTTTGCGTGACATCTGTGCATACGGGCAGAAGAAAAGACCGTTTTTGCCAAGAAAGAATTGTATAATTTATATCTAAATGGATTCAGAAGAGATTATTTTTTCTATACATATGTACGTATAT
This sequence comes from Stegodyphus dumicola, assembly GCF_044657685.1. Taxonomy (NCBI): domain Eukaryota; kingdom Metazoa; phylum Arthropoda; class Arachnida; order Araneae; family Eresidae; genus Stegodyphus; species Stegodyphus dumicola. The sequence goes on along the minus strand of NC_140773.1, from coordinate 210,777,747 downwards.
GCGTACGTACATATGTATGTATGTATGTATGTATCTCGCATAACTCAAGAACGAGCAGCCGTAGAACATTGAAATTTTGTATATGGGACTGCTGTAACATGTAGTCATGCACCTCCCTTTTTCGTTGCAAACGGCTGAACCAATCGTATATAAATATGTATACGCATATATTCCCATTCTGTTACCTGGCTCGGTGAGCTTAGAATTTTTATTCTTTTATGATGATAAATTGTGCATTTTTTGCTTCAAAAAGTGTTTGAATTGCGCGGTTTAAATAACTTTCAGTTTTGTTCACCGAAACAAAGGTTCACCGAAAAATCTGCCGTCTAGGCCCCGGGCCGAATTGCTTGTTTTTGCGTAGAAACTCAAATTTGAGAAATTTTTTTTTTAAACTGTTTCAATTGCATTTGGTGTACTATGGTTTTCTGTATTTTACAATTTTTAATGAAGATTTTTTAGTTTTTATGTATTTTTCTTTGCCCCGAAGTGAGAAATGAATTTATTGAATGAAATATATATCTGTAATAAAGTTCAATGAAATACGTTTAAATAAAATGCAGCAAAAGTTTGTATGATTTAACAGACCGTTCAAGGAAGTGCGTGGCGTGGTGTCACATCACATTTGTTACAGTCATGTGGTGTCTACATCAAATTTGTTAAAATGGTCGTCAATCATCTCTTTCAAATGTTTGCTTAAACTCGTTTCTTATTAATTAACTAGTGCCTAACTACTTAATTAACTACTTATGTCACTGCTCACATTTAGAAATTACCTCTATGTGTTGGCAGTTCGTTTTCTTTCCGTCACTGTTTTCATGGATACAAACCACAACTAAAAATATAAGAGTTAACGTAAACCTTGACTGCTCACAATCTGTGGGGATAATTACGCAAATACAAGAAAAAAAAATCTACTTGTGACGTGCTGGAACTCTACAGCTTCTTGGCTGGGTAACACGTTCAGCAACTTCAAAGAAATAGAAATAAATAATATGAAGCTAACTGTTGGTAAAACTTAAATCAATATCAAAATTTTCTAAAATCATAGGTTGTAGAGAGATTAGGCTATTTTGAAACAGGAGACATAAAAAATGAGCAATGCCCTCGCTGGGACTCGAACCGGTACCTCTTGAGTACGCGCCGAGTGTGCTACCGTTACACCTCGAACGCATGCTGGAAGGAGGAGAAAATGCATTATAAGGTAAGTTGGACGTGGTCTGTTATGACCATAGGACCAACTTGTTTAATTAGGTGGGTTTGGCTGCGCCCACTATGTTACCTTAGAAGGTAAGTAAAAAAAAAAAAAATCTTAACTGATTTTAGACTAATTTTTTTATTATTAACTACACGGACAGCTTACAGAAGTGCAAATGGTATAAAGGCAAAAAAAGGATTTAGTGTTTGTTTTCTGAACAGATTTGATTTGTGTCTTCCCATTTCAATTTCATCATAATTTTTGTAATCATTCTCTCTCACTGTGTTTGCATTTCTTTTAACGAAAATGCTATGCTTTAAAAACAGCACTTCTGAAAAATCTAATCTTTTAGTTTGAACAGAAGGTAAAAAGTGTCATTTCTTATTCCAAATGCAGCAACTTAAAAAAAAAAAATACAACAAAGCTGTGACATTTAGCTTCAAACGGCTAATTGTTATTGCCAAAAAAATAATTTAAGAAATCCGATATTCACACACATTGAAAAAGAAAAATAGTTAAAAAATAACTGATAGAATATGTTAATGACATGTGACTCCAAATTAAGTCTTTTCAATTTGCTTTGGATGTGTTGTAGTTTTTATTTTTGCTTCTAGCCACATACATAACAAAAACGACGTAATTTTTTTCGCGCTTTTACCCCTCTTTCCTGAACTCATTCATGTAATATATATATAAATAAAAAGATTGAAACTCCCATTCCATTAACTGGGGGAACTGTAATAGCATCTGTGGCGATTACGACTTGATAACATGGAATTCTGGGGGGAAAAGGAAAGGGGAGAAAGGGAAATCACTCACTTTTTTTTTTTTTTTTTTTTTTTTTTTTTTTGCTCTGTCTTTGACCTGATAAAAATTCTCCGTAGGCTGCATCAGGATGTTAAATTATTTTTTAGAAAAATGTGGAATGGCACATTTTTCGTGAAAATTCCATGTATAAAACCTAATAGATGAAATTTGCTTTGTGAATGTAAATAGCAGAATCAATGGCAATAGCTAAAATATCCGAAGTAAGTGACGTATTGAAAATTTTCCGAAAACGGAGAGGAAAACAGGTACCGTATATTTCACCCTATAACGCGCACTTTTAAAACAAATATAAGATCGAAATTTAAGGGTGCGCTTTTTACGCCGGGTATAAAAATTGATAGATTAAAAATAAGAAAAAATATCAGCATACAAAAATTAGATTTTAGATGCACCTAAATGCTGTTTATTTAAAAGAAATTACCTTTTGAACCTAAAAATATCCAATATCGGGTAACATAAAGTAATGTTTATCTACTGTTATATCTTCAGAACATCATCTAATTCTGTTTCATCATTTCATCTTCACCATCATTGTGACTATTATGATTAAATAATTAATCATAATCCATAAATAATAAATAATTAGTCGTAATACGTTCCATTTTTCACCAACGCCAAACACGCTTGCTACAGCACGATTTCCATTTTCTATCGCAAAGTTCCCCTCTTCTCGAAAACCGACAATAGCCTTCTTTTGGACAGCTGCATTGAATACAATCCACCCTCTTTTGTAGGAATATTTACTCTCTCAAGCATTTAACCCACAGACATATTGTTCTCCTTATCGCTTGTCAGTTCGGTATACCATTGTTTGAAAGGGCATGACAGCTCTTCGAATAAGTGACCTCTGAAGATAATAGCATCGCATGTGTATATTTTAGGTTTCTTAGTGAAAAAATGGGTTCGCGTTATATGGTGAATATCGGTAAAATTTTTTTAAAAAATGGAGCTTGAAATTATAGATGCGCGTTATACGCCGGAATATACGGTATATTATTTTCTTTTAAGCTAGCAATACAAAACATTAAACGATGGAACGATGAAACATACCACCAGAAACCATCAGAGTAAAAAAAACCTGCCTACTTAAAACACAAAAAGAGGAAGAAAAAGAAAATTGCATTTTAATACCATTTATGACTTAATTCTTTTATTTCTAATTATGTTTATTTTCTCTGTTACTTCTGTGTTCTTTTTGTTTTGAATACTGAATTAATTTACATAATCAAACGAAATTTCAGATTTCTTGCTAAGAAATATTTATGTTTTGTACTACTAAGCTCAGTAACTGGAATTAATGTCCTAGTTTCAATAAATAAAGATATTTTAATTCTAGCTTCCAAAACTTTCAATGAACCTTCCAAAATAACATTCGTGGAAACGATTTTACAGCAAAAATAGATATTAACAATAACATTGTTAAGTTTATTGACGATTTGATGAATATTTTGTTGTGAAAGTACTATAGGACTATTGGAAAATACTATGGAGCAGCGGTTTCCAATCTATGCTTCGAGAAGTCCTAAAGGCTCTGAGTTCATATCTCATGGCCTCCTTGACCGTTGAAGGAAAATAAAATAAATCAACCGAACTATATTAAAGAATGAAAGCCAAAAATTAGAATTAAAGTAAGAAATTCGGAAATTACATTCTAAATACCGAATTCGGCAAGTAAAATTCGGCGTCTACTCTGACACACAATATTTGGAATCCCCGGAATCTATTCGAAGCTTTCCAAAACTTATCCTTATATAAATTCAAATGATTTGTTAATTTGGTGTCATTTGCTAGTGAATGTTTGTAGCGATAATACTGTGAATTTTTAGCGATTCTTCCACGAGTTTTCTATACGTTTTATTTATTGATTTATTTATGAGGTTTTATTGTGCAGCTAATAAAAATAAAAAACTGTATAAGATCGAGATCTTTTAAAAGCAGTTCTGTAAATTAAAGTCTTATGAATATGATATGCTCTTAGTATATCCTTTTGCTGTACATTGAAAAAAGATGGTGTCTAGAGGAAAAGCTTCGTATAATTGATGAACAGCATGCTCAGAGTAATAGCATTTTTCGTGGACCGTAGCACTATATTCATTGTCAACTATTTGAAATGATAAAGACTGAAGGTGTAAAATGGCGTATTACTAAATTTTTTTTGCAAAATAAACATAATGAAAAAAATCATTTTTTGGAGGAAATACCACAGTTTTTGACAGAAAACTCACTTTTAAGAGAAAACTTATGTGCTGATTGGAGTGAGTGGAAAAGAAAGATAATGATCGCATTCTTCTTACGAAAAGCTTATTGGAAGAAAATAGATTCAGAATTAAATATATTCAATCACATCTTGAAGCTCTGGAAGATATATGTTTTATTTTCTGACTATTTATTGTTTGTATTCAACCCATCGGAATTTGTTCACAGAGCTTTGACAGTATGAAGCGAACTGCAAACCTCGGAGGTTTGGCTGCTTACAAGATAAATTCAAAATGTTTTCAGAGAATTCAAAATCAGCCCTGCTGTCTTTCTCAATTACAAATCCATGCAAAGCAGGATTCTCTATCTGTACATATATCAGTACAATATGTAGGATCCGAGCCAATGCAAAACACGGCATTCGCATCCAGTTGTCAATTATCTTAAAGAAACCTACGGACAAAAATGTAAACGCTATAAAATTACGTCCGAAGGGGCGTTTTTTAACGTTTTGTGTGTTACCTTTATTCGTTAAATATCATGTTCTCTGCACTTAAACCATAAAATTCAGTTCAATAACAATGTCGCAAAATAATTTTAAAATGAGCCTATCTTTAGAATTTTCGACACAGTTCCGCGCGCTGGAAATATAAAGGTTCCCCCCACCGTAGAGTGTTGCCATTGCTAACTTTGAAATCCTTGAGTGTGTTAATCAAAAATTCGTTAAAGTTTTACAAAATATGAAATTAATAATAAATTTCAAATTTCAAATTTGGTCTTCCACATGCCCATATTCGTAGGAGGATTACGTCATTCAGAATTTGATGGCTCTTTGTACCGTTGTTTATCACAATGCTAGTAATATACATACATTTATGCAAATTTTTCATTATTTTACTTCTTCAAATATAATGCAGGGCTGTAACATTGGGTGACAACAGTTTGAAAAGTGAAAAGGACAATTATAGTGATTCAACGCAAAATCGCAAAACGAAAACAACAGTCCTTCAGGGACAAAGCCACGTTGGAATAAAAACTAGTAATATTTTTGATAACTGCTGTTGTATAATTAACAATACTTGGCGATAATTCGGCCTCAACTTCGATTGGATAGTTGAAGTTCGCCTGCTTTTCCAAAGTGCTCTTTGATGGAGAAGGAAAAAAGTTAGAGGCGTTCTTCCTTTATGTTGTAGTGGTAATCCACAGAATATTACGTCTTCGGCTTATGTGATATACGATTTGGTAGATTTGTATGTGACAATATATGTTTGAGATGTTCCGTTCGAAAATTTCTCATTCGTTTATAAAAGTATTTCATAAGATCGTAAGTTGTATTAATATATATTACCTTTTTAACATGAACAGATAAGTGTTGGAAGAGAATGCTTGATTTAAGTGATCAGTCAAATTATCTTTACTAATTTGATAAATGATCAATCAAATCAATTTTGCTATACATTTTAATTTTAGATAGCTGTTGTTTAGATAGCTCACTTTGAACAGGGTTCTCAACCGATGGTACGCAAAGAAGCAAAGTATTTTTAACTATTAAATTTAAAAATTAAAGCCCCAACATCCTAATTGCGTTTTTCTCTAACACTCGTAAATTTTTGCGACCTGAGCTTTGTTGGCAACACTCTACCAGGAAAATAAAAACATTTTTATCTTACTAGAAAGTTTAGCAACTCATAGTGTCCATTCTTTACGTTATGAAGAGTAGACGTTAAATTATAGAAGTTATTTGAATAATATTTTTAAAATGTAAATCAGCTGTGGAAACCGAACCCTGATCAAGAATCGAGTTCAGCAATACTCCACGGACAATTAAAATTACCATTTGAGTTATTTGGAGTAGTTAACCAGGTTTAGTTAATTTCTACTCAACTATGAGTCTTTCATAATATGATTTTGTCTAATGACATATATATTGTAACGTATTTTTCAGTAATTCACAAAACAGGTAATCTTCTTAGTAGAACATAAATTTTACTTTATACATAATTTGTATACAAATCTTAAGTGGCAAAATTTTCATACATCTAATAGCTAGTAAAACTTCAGAATTCCAATTTTAAAACAATTTCTACGGTTACATCATACAAATATGGCGTTGCCACTTCAACAATAAATACAGTTATTTGATAAATAACTAAATATTACAATATATATATATATATATTATTAAAAAATGATCAAAGTATCCATAACAGAAAATGTCTACTGAATGTCATGTTTAGCGCTAAACACGATCCGTGACACAAACATCAGCATTAGAAAAGTATTATTCTGGAGGGAATACCTTTTTCCCCAGAGTGAAGACAGATGGTACTAGGCGTCTAATAAGTGTTGTGCGGTAGATTGGGTAAGTTCGCAGACTCGTCAGAGTGACTGAAATGGCAAGACATTTATAAAAGTGGTCTCGCTTGGAGGTGGGAGCAATGATTCGTTATCCTGAGCGAATATCTGAAGCGTGGCCATACCGTTACTGCCAATCATTACTGTGCCACTTCGACGAGGTTGCGTGAAGCCATAGGACGCAAGCCCCTGGCATGTTGAGTTACGGTGTCATTCTCCTTCATGACTATGCCCGGCCCCATACTGCTCTCCAAACTCAAATATTGCTAAAACAACTTGTCTGGAGTCACCCTCATATAGCCCAGATTTAATATCCAGTGATTATTTCCTTTTTCCGAAACTGAAGGAACATCATTATCCGGAATGAGGTTCCTTCAAACAGTGATGTGAAAACAGCCACTGAGAACTGCTCAATGGGTAGGGACGTGATTTTTACAAAGATGGGGTAAATAAGTTGGTCCTGAGCTCAAATAAATGCCTAAATATATTTGGTGATTATGTGGTAAAATGATAGGCAAGTGTGCATTATTTTGTTTTGGCATTTTGAGTGGATTCACTACAAGTATTGTTTCACTTTTCAAATTGTTGCCACCAAATATTATTGCCCTGTATTATATTTAAAGAAATTAAATATAGAAGAATCTGCATAAACGTGTGTCTATTTTTCGCATTGTGATAAAACAACGGTACCTAGAGCCATCGAATTTTCAATAACGTAATCCTCCTGCGAATATGGCCATCTGGAAGTCCAAATTTTAAATTTGGAATTTGTTTTATGATCTATTTCATATTTTTAAAAATTTTCACAAATTTTTGATTAAAATACTCAAGGATTTCATAGCGATGAATGACAACGTCGTACAGAAAAGCATTTTTATCTCCAGCGCGCGAGCGCTCCAGCTGTATCGGAAATTTTAAAGATATGCTCGTTTTAAAATTAATTTGCGATACTGCTGTTAAACTGAATTTTATAGTTTGAGTACGTAGAACATAATATTTAATAAATAAAGGTAACACACAGAACGTTAAAAAACGTCCCTTAATATAAATATATATTTCAGTTTTTATCTAAATCAGTTTTCAGTTTTTACCTAAAATATCTATTTCAGTTTTTATCTCCTTGCAAAACAAATGCCGCAACTCGCCATCCATGTTTTGGTGTTATGTCCTTTCTTAGTTTCATAACATTTTAAAACTTAACTGAAATTTGAAGTACTCTAAAAATTTACATGAAATTGTATTAGTAAAAATAGTTACATTAAGACTCTGTGAAAGATCTAATTCTTGATCTCGAACACAATGAACTTCTAAGGCAAAAGGTATCTCTTTAAGAGAACAAATCAATTTAAATACAAAAGCCATTTCAGCAAGTTAAATGTAGACAGAGTGAATACAATTCAAAGAAGAATTACTTCGCTGTACAAAATCATCACAATAAAGGAATCTTTGGAAAAGATTCCAGTGAAAGGTTTCAATGAGGAATCAAAAACGTTTATTAAGTAAGGAAAAAAGAAGAGAACATTAAGACACTGACTGCACAGTAGATTTCTGTATCTGTTGCTGAAGAAGAATAAGGGTTATCTCAGAATACATATTTTAAGTGTTGTATGTTATATTTTTTTATGAGTCTTACAGTCTATGATGTCTGACATATGGGCAAAAGGGATACATTCGGCAAAACATAGATTGCTGGATTATACGTAGTTTTGTAGCGAAGCGTTATTAGTAAAAATTGTTTTTAATATAAAAATGAGTTGAAAATTTTAGCATTTAATGATATCAAGGTCTCTTTAATCGGTTTTTAATCATGCTACATCGGTATCGATGTGTAATCAACAATTCGATGTTATGTCTTCTCATAATTGAAAACCTGATGAGAGGAAAAGCCACTTTGACCATTTTTAAAGATTTTTGTTTTTTATTTTAAATTGAATGCTGTGCTATTGAACATGCTGATTTCGTGGGTTTCGTGGAGTAATTGATGATAACACTTGATGAAGAATCAAAACACAATTCATTCGCCAGTACTGCACAGAATAGTTCCATAGACAAGTTTACAGTCGTCGAAAAACTACGAGAAACACGCTTAAACAATCAGCAACACAGCCTTCAGGATATTTAGGCGAAGGTAGCCTCTCGGCAAAGCACTGACGTGCAGCTCCCGACTTGGTCGATGGCTCTCAAGCTAATTTCTGAATTCAAGATAGTCTACTACACTACTACTCTTTCCCAGGACAAGCAGAGTATATATAGATTTAACCTACCTTCAAGATTGTTCCCGAGAAAGCCGCTAAAAACGCGTTCTAGAATGTTCTCACGCTGTCTATGGCATATCCAGTTTTGTCCGTAAATATCGCCAAATGGGTGATTTCGCACCAAATGAGGCAACAGTGACTTTCCCTAACATTTTCTGACAACCCTATCCCCGCTATCTCCTAACGCAGCTGGGCATTTCTTAAAAATATGTATATCTAAGGGAAACTACCTTATTTTAAAAATGAATAACACAAATAGTATAAGCGATATCAGTTTAATATTTTTCCAAGTTATAGAGACATAATTTTTTATTATGGTTTAAAAATAATATCATTAAGGTGGCCTCCGTTCTGGTCCATGCTTTGAGATAGTCGAATTTTGAAGTTTCTTTCCACTTTTACCAGGATATCAACGGATATGTTGTCCTTTGCAGCTTGAATATTGTTCTTCAGTTGAGCCAGAGTCTTTGTATGATAGAGATTTCAGAATGCCCCACAAAAGAAATCATGCGGGGATAAATCACGGAAGCGCGCTCGCCACTGAAGATCGCCCCGTAAGAATATAAGGCGTCCAGGAAAATGCTCTTCAAAAAACCATGGTCCAATGATGCCTATTCTGGACAATGCACACCAAAAAGTCACACGTTCTGTATGGAAGGGCTGCTCATGAAGTTATCAGGGATTCGTGCCACTCCAGTATCGCATTTATTCACTCAACCTGGAAACATGAAAATGAGCCTTATCGCTAAAGAACACAAGGGCATCATGAGGCATATATTGTCAAGATGGCTTCGCATGCATTTTTTCGTGAAAGAAAATCGCGTGGATTACATTTTTGCACCACTGCCAATTTATGTGGACGAAAATGCAGTACTTTGAAAATTACGACTCCACGACGAGCGCGCTCCTGTTTCGTCTACTGCATGATCGGTACTAAACCTACATGACAAAAAACTTTAGACACCGCTCTTTTCAATGAGCACCATCCCACACTTCTCGGAATAAATGTTTCAAATAAGGAAGTTTCCCTGCCGCATCCTGAATATGTGACATTTTGTAGACAAGATATTTTTGAATAATAGTCGAATGCAATAATTTTTATGTACATTGGTTAAAACCCATACTACTTTATCTTAGATGAAGAATTAAGCATAGCAACGCAGAAGTTTTGCAGGCCAGGCGAAGTTAAGAAAAAGAATGACGTAATTGAATGACTCGTGAAGCAGTATTTATACTGGGCAGGTGCACGGCTAAGCTGCGATTGGTTAATTTTACATTTAATTCTCTTTGCTAGAAGTGTTATGTAACTTGGAAAGATCTCAAATTTGGAAGAAAATATAAACTTATCGGAGAACATCAAATTTAAAATAGCCAATTTTGAGGTTTCCAATTATTTCTTAACATAGCCGTCGTTACTTTATTATATCTTACACATATATATATACATGGCACTTATTAAAATATACAATTTTGTTTAAAATACAGCCATTAATTTGAAAGAACTTTTCCCTTTCGAACTAAATTAATTTTCTAATCTGGAGAAAATTGTATCACTGAATACTATTGAGGTATCCATTTATATATGCTTGATATGCATTGTACATAAATTTTCACGATGTAAAATCTTGTGTTAAGGAATTATTATTGTTAAAAAGTGTTCATATGGATCTTGTTTAAATCTTGACGTGAAAATATTCTTTCGAAAGCTAAATGAATTCAATTATAAATATTTATAAAAAGCAGACTGAAGAACAATAAATGTGCTAAAAATTCAAGAGGTAATGTAATAAAATGATTATGAAATTTAAATTATATGATTGTATAAAATTATGTATAAAATGATGTATGAAATTTACAAAATTTTACAATGTGATTTTGAAACTCAAATTTTGTAATTTGGGAGTATGAGACTTACAGACATGTTTACTTACATTTATTACTTATAGATACGCATAAAAATTAGGTGAAAATTAAAATTTACCTTTGTATTTTACATACCAATGATATATGTTTTTTATATGCTACGTAAATTGCAAACGGAAATTAAAACGGCATTTTGACCTTTCACATAAATAAACACTAAATTTCTACTGTTGTCTACTTAATCAAGTAAAGTGTTTTTGCTAATTTTTTATGTACTTTTAAATTTTTCGATAGTTTAAATAATACATAAAAAATATAGTATAATAAATAACCTTAAAAATTATTGAATTAATTTAAATGCAGATGTACGATGTGTACATCTGCATTTGCAAATACACTACAGCATCCAACAAAAATATAGCTTATAAATATTAATTGAAAATATGTTACGCTTGAATGTAGGACTTATCAACAATATAAATTAAAGAATTCTAAAGTGAGACCTTTTCTACATAAATGAATTTTGTCTTACAATGTATGGCGTAAATACAATCAGTTTCTTTTTATCCATTTGCTGTATTCTGAGTTGTTTTTTAAGAGCAGTTATTTATTCAATGCTATTTTTTATTCAGTGCTATTTTATTCAAGACAGAATGCCATTCGTTTTACTTAGAAATAAACCGCCACAAAGGAAACGTCCTGTTGGCAATAGATGCTTCATTTAACATTAATTCAGTAAAACTAAAAGCTAGAGTGTATATTTAGTTTCAAGGTTTATGTAAATAAGAATTTATTTCATTTTTTTTTTAAATCTCGTTGAAATAAAACTTGGTTATTTATTTAGGCAAATAAAAGTAATTTCGCTGTTCAATTCTTTCAAAAATATTGCTACGAATTTTGTACTTAGAGGAGTAATATTAGCAGAATTATAAGTAAAATTGTTGTATTTTCCTATGCAACGGAGAGCGCGACACAAATTTTAAGAGAAATATATGCGAGAAAACTAAGAATACAGGGGCCACGTGCATTTAACATTGAATAAATGGGTATCTCGGTAATTTGGCGAGATATCGCCAAGCTGCTAACGGTTTTGGCCACTTTTGTCGCCAAATTTGGTGACCATTTCTCGACATTTTAGTACGATCCCTGTATTATCGTAATATGTAGTGAAATTGAATGAATTTAATCGACCACTATGTTAGCTGTAACCGTAACTCCACCCTTGTATTGCTTTCCAGTAATTTCGAGAAGGAGAAAGTACTAGAAATATCTCGAAAACTATTTAAGTCCGAAGAGAGAACATCTGCTCTCAGTTGCTTAGTTAATGTTGCCGCGGGTGTTATTTCGGCGTGAACTGAGATAATCCGAGATAGTTTTCTCTTTAGATGCGCTTTACATTGCGTTGTGTATAACGTTCTTAGTAGTCTGAAGTCTGACTAATGCGTAATACTGTGAACAATTGTACGAATATTTCTGTGGAAAATACAAGGTTCTGAAATATTTCTTTTGATAAAAATAAATTTTATTAACCTTATTGAACTTGGGCATTCAACCTCTTACGCACTCTAACCACGCAACAATATATGGTGATGTCCAGTTTTAGCCGTGGAAATGGAATCGAAAAGGAAAATAGTGGACTCTTAGCCGAAAATTCCCTCCCCCCACACACTCAAACAGCTCAAGGAACCCCTCTTAAGATACCCTAGTGATCGATTTCCTTAGTTTTGTTGCACATTTGGAGATTTTCTTTCAGTTTTTCAACAAATAAAACGCAATTTATAAATTCAAATATCTTTGTTATGAACAATTTTTAAAAATGCATATTTATCTTAATTAACATTTAAAAAATTTCAATATCGATGTCTACAAATGTTTCTTTGACCTTCAGTAATTTCACTTCATTCATTCATTTCAATTTAATTGTTTAACAGCTTATGGCAAAGCACTATTTGCCTAAATGAAAGATGTCGTTAATAAACTGAAATGCAGTCTTGGAAAGATTGCTGTTGCAAAATGTACAAAACGATAAGTCAATCTTATCCCTTAGAAATATATTTTTATTAATTTTACTACTCGTTCTTTTGAGTGGCTTTCTCATTTTATTGGAATGCTCTGAATAAAATTCATTAAACGATTTTTTTTGTGTGAGGGAGGGGGGTGTATACTTATATTTCATATATACTTTCCTTTTCCCAAAATAAATTAGTTCAAATAAATTTTAAAAAGTTTAATTTTATAAATCTTTTCTTTTAACTACTTTCATTGTCTTTTAAATCTTTAACTATTCATTAATGTTGATTGCAATTTCTTGAACCTAACGCAGAAATATTAAATATGAGATTGAACTAAAAGATCAGAACTAAAAGGTCAGTTTGCCATACCACGTTAAGCTTGTTGATTCATTTCCTTTTAAATAGCAATTAGAAGTCATAACACACATCAGTGAAGCAATTTTCATATTTTCTGCTGTGAAATTTAATTTAATTAAATAAATGAAAGTATCGTCTTCCAAAGATAAAATCTGAAAGCTTTACCTTTGTTTTACTGTTTTTTTAAATAGTATGACGAAGACAGAAATATCAGTCTAGCTGAATAAACTAATTACTTTTAATACTTATTAAGGAAGAGAGTTATTTATAAATCCCCACATTTTAATTTTAACTTCATTTATCTGGATTGTTTTAAAAATCAAGATTAAAAAGAACATTTTTAGTCCTTCCAATTCAAGTTTATGCCTCCCAGACAGTATAGTGGCTAGTATGGTGTGGTGTGGTGTGTGTATGTAATTATGACAAAGCCTCGAGGGCTATCTGCCTAAAGGGATGGATGCCTTCGTGGAGGTCGTTCTAAGGAAAACAGGCTCGTATACACATGGGGAAAATCACGAAAACGCCCATGCAGCCAGCCCGTTCGCAGGATTCGAACCTCGGACCGAACTACCAGTGTTCAGCGACTTTACCGCTCGGCCGTTGGTTGGCCGTATAGTGGTTAGAGAAGCCTGACTGCGATACCGAAGGGCCTGGGTTCGAATCCCGGAGAAGGCATGGTTGTAATTGTCCGTCCCTTCATAAGAGGCGACGGTGACCCACCTATTAGGTGCCTCCATGATAAAGAGACCACCACATATGGCCTTGTATAAATTAATGGACTGGGCTACGCTGTAACTGTTCCCAATCTGCCATTAAAAGAAAACAAGTTAATTTCAGTACTTAGTTCTTAAACACGATGAAATCAAAATAAAGTTTATTGTATGCTGAGTAATTTTGCTTAAAATATGATCGAACGGAAAAACACGATAATTAGTCTGCTCTGTGGAAGTTAGCGCTAATAATTTGTAGGCTGATTTGGCAAACGGTCCCCAAATTTCAGCCAGTTAAAGACATCGGACTTAAGAAAAAGTTAACGACGGAACAAGGTGGGAAATGCTGAGAAGTCTTGGCTAAGTCGGGACCGTTTATTTACTTGCAATCTACTTCGTTTTCTCCTTCTGTGTGGGCGAAAGAAATCTCAGCTCAAAGTCCACGATTTTCCTTTGCAGCTAAACTTCCACCGGCTAAAAAGACACTAAAGCACAATATACATCTCGTGTTTTCATTTCAAAGAAATTAAAATATTATGTTTTTAATAGAAACATTATTGAAATATTATGAGTGAACTTAAGGCATATTTTTACAACTTGTGCTACTCTAAATGCGTATTCGGTCCATGCTGAAAGTATTTAAATATCCTAGTTAACCAGATGCCGGATGGACTAAGCTTACTCACGGACTTCGACTCACTTAATCAATTTATTTCAATTTCTCCTACAAATAAATAAAAAAATGCTTATTTATCCTTTAAATTAGATTAATATGATTAACAATGCGATCGGCCGCTCATTCGGTATAGAGGTCAGCAGATGCTGTTCTCACCCCGAAATATCGGACGCATATTTTGGGTGAGGAATGAGTGTAACGCATGCAAAACAGTAACATTTAAAAAAACCCGTAGGAAAATATGATCTAAATATGGTGAAAAGTAATCTGATATGACCCTTTTTAACTTTAGCTCAATGGTAAGGAATGAGGAGTGCGAAACTGCAATTTCTCCTCGAAGTGTTCTTATGCAAAATCAGCATACAACTACGTCAAACACATATAGTCGCTTTTAGTCACTAAAGACTATACCAACGACTGATGTTTTCTACTGACTTATTATTATTCATTAGCTTGTCTATCTAAGAGTTCGGGATAAGTAACAACAATGATGCGTTATAAGACCATTCTCTTATTCTAGGGCTATTCTATTTTCTTATTCTAAGTCTTTGAGATATAAACAATACATTAAAATATTTATGTTCTTCGTTTCTTGCTATTGGTTCATTAACGTATGCGCACTTTGTTTACTTAAGATCTTGTATCCAAAGTGAAACAAGAATAAGAATGCTTGGAAATTTTCTGAATTTTGTTAGAACTACCTTCAGAATTTTCACTTTACTAGAGATATAATCTTTTTTTTTCCTAATGGCAAAGCCAAATACAACAAGAAGTTCGAAGACAGAACACAGCAGAAGTGATCGTAAGTCATTGCTTCACATTCGCTGCCACCAAAATTTATATATCCATCCTCAGAAGCCGAATTTAAAAAAAGTGTTTTAATGATTAAAAACGTTCCTAATATTTTAATAGTAAAGCCAGAAAAAAAGAAAAACCTTTTTTCGTGTTTATTTATTACTTTTATTTTCGTGTTTAGTGTAAAAACATTTCGGACGCTCTAGAGCGTCAGTGGCACCTCACGTTCAACTTATTATCTGTATGCCTGGCGCGTCTCATCATTTTTCTGCGAAATTATTGACACATTATATAAAGTTACAGTTTAAAAGAAATAAAACGTTTAATTGGATAAAGAGAAGTGAAATTTATGAAAAATTATAAAATGTAACAGTAAAACATAAATATGTATAAATGTAAATGTAAGATTATAAAATGTAACAAATATTGTATAATATACATAAACAACATAATAGAAAATGAAAAAAAAATTAAACTTATTACAAACAAAATGTCAGTGTAGAACAGTACTGCATAAATATATTATCACTTATGGTATATTTCACAGCAATTCAAGCAATATCCTGGCTTGTCGGGACAGTCACGGCACTCATACGTAGTGTCCGTGCGTTTGCCTTGAGAGGAACAAGATGTACACCTTTTTCTTTGTATTTTGGTTTTACCAGGTGCAAGTTCTCTTTTCTGAAGAGTATGTCTGAGATTCTTGGGAGTCGGCTTTTGTTCGTCTGTTGATGGCAAAAGTGATTTTACAACGTTCAGTCGGTACTCGTAAAGTGATATTTTTTTTCCGGAATATTTATTATAAAGAGCATGTGAATTCATTAGCATTACTTCAATAGTATGAAAGAACAATTTTTTATACCAGCGTAGTGATTTTCTCTCCGAGAGATAATATGACAGCATTTGATCTTGCCGATCTACACCAGACATAAACGCATTATATTTGATGATTGGCAGAGGCTTCTGCTTTATTTCATTTCGTTTATTTAAAATGTCAACCATTTCATTTTTGTATTCCGTAGAAATATAAGACACTTCACGCTTATCTTTCCATTTTCCGATCATTACTCCCTGACAATACCTTTCAATAGTATCGCCTTTACACAATTTAGTAGTTTGAACATTATTTGGAGTGTTTTTTCGAGTGGTTCTCAATGTGCCTGTGCAGTGTGTCTTTTTATCTAACAGTAACTTGGCCAAGTCAAAGCTATTATAATAATTGTCCATGAAAACATGGTGACCGACATTTAATTTTTCATTCAGTAAATGCAAAACAATTTTTTGTGTATGGTTTTGCCCTCCATAGTCATCTAATAAACCAGTATACACGGCAATCTTTTGCACTATTCCACTTGATGTGCTCAAAATATAAAGTTTTATACCGTACTTATGTCTTTTATTCTTTATGTATTGGCGAAACAATAATCTACCTCGCCAGAGAACCATAGATTCATCCAAAGAAAGTTCTCTATTAGGATAATATATCTCGCACATTCTTTCGTTAAAAAAATCGATAACAGGGTGTATTTTATATAACCTGTCTGTAGGTTGAGGTTCTCCAGGTTCACTATTTTTTGCAAAATGTAATGCACGTAAAATTAATAAAAACCGATTTCGGCTAATGCTATTTGCAATGCCTGCATTATGAAATAATGGGTCCTTCTTCCAGTAGTCCTGAAGTCTATTCATTCTTACTGTCCCCATTTGCAAGAATGCTCCCAAAAAAACTAAAAATTCATCCACTTTTAAATCTTTCCAAAGCGTTATTCGTGACTTTTCTTTCGTTTTATCGCTATTTTGTATTTCTAATGCGTAACGATTTGTTTCTTCGACTATTTTTTCCAGAAATACTTCAGTGAGGAAAAGGCGAAAATATCCGATAGGAGTACTTTCAGTTGGCTGTATTAGCAAGGACTCAGATTTTGTAAATGTATGACTTACCATGCAACTTGAATCTGTTTTCCAGTCAACCTGTCGGATTACCGGTAATTGTTGATCTTCTGTGTCAGAATCCGACATTTCTAAGTTATCCACAGCGACATCACTATCTCCTTCCGATTCGCTCGTAGAATCCCAACTGTAATCTTCATCGTCTACGCTGTCATAATCAGAAATATCACTCTTTTCTAGTAATTCTAATATTTCGGCATCAGTCAGTTTTTTACTTATTTTCCTTTTCTTAGGCTTTGAAGGTCCTGCAATACTTGTACTGTCCGCCGTTTTTAAAAATGCACAAAAAAAAAAAAAAAAAAAAAAAATTAAACACAAAATTTAAAAACCACGCACTGAAAATATAAAAATAATGCTTCACTAACGTGCCACAAAAACCTCATCGTTCAACCTCCAAATCCGAACTAAAACTAAAGCAGTTTACTTATCATACTCGATTGTCGCCCCAGAGCGTCACCGGCATGGCAGGTAGCGCCATGCTGACGCGCCAGCGCGTCAGTGGCAGCGAATATGTTAAGACAGTCTCTCGCACGGTAGTATCGGGTAGTCTCGGAGAATAACAGAACATAACAGAAGTGACCGAAAGTCATTACCCAAGACAGTCTTTGGCACACTAGTATAGTAACAGGTGGACTGGGAGTCATAACGAAGAGAAATGCCCCACAGCAAATAAGGTGGGCTGTGCTCATGGGTTCCATAAGACCACACAGTGGGCAAAATGGTTAAGCAAATATATCAATTCGATAAAGTTGTTCGTCCAGGCAATTATGGCCTCTAAGCAATCAAAAATGGCTACAGCATTACGTCGTGGATATTCTGGCAGTCAAGCGAGATCTTCTATCTGGGCTTATGAATGGACAACCGGTGGCACCGTCAGTGCTGGCACAGCTTGCAATTTCGGTTGCACCGGACAACAGCAGCACCTCAGCACCAGAATGGTACCGTAGGCCCCAGGAAGGCATTGCTACTCTTGATAGCTAGTGTAGGGCCTATACCTACTTACGCAGGGTAAATAATAGGTGGCCTCCTGCACTTATACTTTACCTTACCTTCTATTGTTTTATCTTAATGGTATCCAAAAATTTCAAACTTATGTATTTGTTTCATAGATAGTTTTATATTTTTTATAGGTTTACTGAGAGATTTGGCATGTCTGAGTTTGTTGATTGTAATACTGATGCACCTTAATATATATAAACCTGTAAGACTCAAATTAAGGTTTCTTAAATTATTTTTATAGGTATATATTGTTGCATGCGTACGGGTTCGTTATGAAATGAATGCACAAGTCCGATGAAAAATGAACAAAAATTTATTATTATCACAACAAAAATGCTTAAATTTTCTCAAATTATCATGCAGTATTACAATATCTCACAGTAGTTACCTTTTAACTACTCAAATGTCTAATAGAACGTAATTCAAAACAGCTAAAGAACGCTAATCCGCGAATTCGCTACAATCAACAAGAGCAGTTCTCTAAACAACAACAAACTAAGCAACTACTACAAACTGAGATGTTTTCCTCCTTTTATAAGATTTTAAAATCACGCGCTAGAATTTTCCAGTACTTTCTCGAAATCAAAAAGAGATATTTATTTATTTAATGCACGCGCTCTTGTATTTTCAATTTTTCGGCTTAGCTTTCTTTTAATATTCGTGTCATGATGTGATGACCACGCATGCGCAGTTTAGCCTGCAACGCCTCTCTCTCATGAGACTTACTAGAGAAGAGTAGTTAGTAGGTAGTAGCGAAGTAACGAAGGAAATGTGTTGTATGTCAGCTAAGATGCAAGAAACGAAGTGATACTTGTGTGTTCATCGTTTGTACTTATTATTTTTATTTGTGTGTTAATAAAGTTTTGTGCCGTTAAAATGGCTGTTTTATGCAACGCACACAATACGATACGTCTACGGTAGGAAGTAAATACATATCCAGAAACTACACGCCCAAGAAAAAGAAGGATATGACAGTGGTGTCAGAAGTGGGATGATATGTTATTCTGCAAAGTTCACGGATAAATGCGTAAGTGAGTCTTCAGAAAGGTAAGAAATTTGTTCAATTTATTTTGCGGTAAAGTGGAATTCAAGGTTACAAAAATGGCTGAAGAGCTAACGAAATCTAAGAAAGAACGGAAAGTTATGCGTTCAGCCATTACTAAAGTAACAAATGCTATTGAATCGTTAATTGCAGCCGGTAACCTTGAAGACCTTGAAGAATCACTGGAAAGTTTAAAAGTAAAAGCTATTTCTTTGAAAGCGTTAGACGAAAAAATTAAAACTTTGACTGATGTTAAAGACATTGAAACCGAAATCGAAAGTGCCTTGGAATACGAAGAAAAAATTTCGAAATGGAGCTTTAGAGGCACAAAATTATTGAAAGAAAAAAGAAATAGCAATAATTCGCTAGTTTCTAATGGTTCTTCTAATGATAGTAACAATTTATCTATTTCTGGTGTCGATAAAAGTTCTGATTATAATGTTAAATTGCCGAAGATTATGATTGATAAATTTTATGGAAATGCTGAAATGTGGCAGACATCTTACAATTCTTTTGATACGGCAATAAATCAAGACGAAAAACTATCTAAAGTAGATAAGTTTAATTACTTGCTTAGCCTGTTAGGCGGTGCAGCTTTAAAAACAATAGAAGGCTTTTCTTTATCTCCAGAAAACTACGACGAAGCTTTTAAAATTCTCAAGGAGAGGTATGGTCGAAAAGATATCCTTATTAATTCTTACATGCATAAACTTTTAAATTTACGGCCTGTCCGAAGTTCTAATGACATTAATTCTTTGAGGGAATTATATGATACCTGCAACGTACAAGTAAGGTCACTAAATTCGATAGGGGTCAAGGCCGAATCGTATGGAAAGTTACTATACCCTTTGTTAATGAAATGCATACCTCAGGATATAACGCTTGATTTTGCTCGTCAAAACGCAGATGAGGAAACTTTTAATGTCGACAACCTCATGAAATTTCTAAAACGGGAAATTGAAAGTCGCGAACGAACTTCATTAAATTTATTTTATTCTAAGAGTCACGCTAATTCTCTTGGAAGGCATTCACAACCAAATGAAAAGCGAAACAACTTCCACACTCGGAATTCATTCAACGCCAACAAACTTGGCGCCAGCTATTCCCCTAATGTAAGCAAAATTGCAGTTGTTCGAACTTTCCCTTGCCTATTTTGCGGCAGCGAAAATCATGCTTCGGAAAAATGCGTTATGTCTCCGGAAGAAAGGAAAAAGAGTTTAAGAGCTTCTAATCGATGCTTTCTTTGTTTCGAAAGGAATTGTAGAATAAAAAATTGCCCTTCTCAATTAAAATGTTCAAAATGTAATTCTAAGTATCATAATATATTGTTGCATGAAGATAAGGAAAGGGTTGCTAAAGAAGAAATTAAGAATAATTCTAACGCCGTAACTGCAAAGATTTCTTCTAAATATTTTACTGCGAATCAAGAAGTTAAAGAATTAATAGATGACTTGCCAACCGTTAAACTTATATGTGATGGTAAATTAATTAATGCAGTAGCAGATACAGGCACCCAATTAACCGTTGTCAAGACCGACATTGTACCAGAAAAATATCGTACGCCACATGGAAGTGTTATCCTTACGTCAGCTTTCGGGCAAGCTTTAAAAACTCCTCTCATTAACCTACCTTTAGTAATATATTCTGAAAATAATAAATTTATGTCACCTATTTTTATAACATGTGCAATGGTGGATAAGTTATGTAATGATTTACTCTTGTCATTAAGTGCTTTTAATGAGTTAAGGGGAGATGATAAAAGAAAGTTTAATTTTGAATGTAAAAATGTAAACATTGCTACTGATAGTTTCGGTGAAATGCCTTTTCATGAAACTGAAAATTTTGACGAAATACTTAACCATGATAGGGAAAACCTAATTAATGAAAAATGTAATGAAACTGTTAAGAAGATAATAGAATGTTGTGCTCTTGTATATGAAGATACAGGTAAGGATGATTCCAAAGGTAGCACGGGACACGATCAATGTGCTTCGGATTCAGAACTGTTTCGAGTGCAACAAATGAATGACCCATCTTTAGAAACATGCTGGCAAAATGTTAAGAACGAAAGTAATAACTTTATTGTTATTGACAACTTTTTGTATCATAAAGATAAAGTTCTAGGAGAAAGAGTTTACCAGTTAGTCGTTCCTAAAGAAAGAAGAAAACAAATTTTGGACTAAGCTCATTCTAGCTTGTGGGGAAGTCACCTGCGAACCAAGAAGACAGCTGAACGTTTGAGATATTCGTTCTATTGGCCTGAAATCAAGAAAGATGTAAATGAATACTGCAGTGCTTGTACTTCTTGTCAACTTCAAGCGAAAAAGCGTCCCTTTGATGAAGTTCCGATTACGCCAGTAACACGTCCTAAAGAACCATTCCAAGTAATTAATGTGGATATCCTAGGACCTGTAGACCCAAGCTGTAGAGGTTACAAATATGTTCTGTGTGCTGTTGATCAATGTACAAGGTGGCCCGAAGCGGTGCCATTGAAGAATTTGAATGCCAAAGCAATATGTGATGCATTGTTGCAAATCTTTTCACGCACAGGAATTCCTCAAATTGTTGCTTCAGATCAAGGAACTAATTTTACTGCTTCGTTGACCCAAGAGTTTTTGAAAAGGATCGGATCGTCCCCAAGGTTCTCGACTCCTTATCATCCAAGTTCAAATGGCCTGGTAGAAAGATTTAATGCTGTTTTAAAAGGAATGATACATCATACCGTTAGAGAACATTCGAAAGATTGGGAGAAACATGTACCGTATTTACTTTGGGCCACCCGAGAAGTTCCTAATGCTACGACTGGTGTTAGTCCGTTTCAAATGCTTTATGGAAGACGTCCTAATGGCCCGTTGTCTATTTTGAAATCGTCATGGACTAATGAAACTCTTGTTCCTCATGGACAGTTAAGTTCAGTTACCGATTATCTGAATGATTTGAAGACGAAATTGGAAAAAGTTGCTGAATACGCAGGACTTACAGATGTTGGAAAGCAACAAGCTTATGCATTCTACCGTAACCGAAAGACTCGTCATAAAGAATTCAAGGAAGGTGATAGGGTTATAGTTTTAATCC
The DNA here is from genome assembly GCF_044657685.1 of Stegodyphus dumicola. NCBI lineage: Eukaryota > Metazoa > Arthropoda > Arachnida > Araneae > Eresidae > Stegodyphus > Stegodyphus dumicola. Next base: position 210,755,439 of record NC_140773.1, on the reverse strand, counting down.
CTGATAGCCAAAACAAAGTTTATGCCAGATGGACGGGACCTGCTACGATCATCAAAATGCATACTGATTATAGTTGCATAGTACAAATGCCTGACAATTCATCGAAGCATGTTCACGCAAACAAGATACGAGAATTCAATACCGCTGTGAATAATGTCGGTGTGATATATGATACAGATATTGATTTCGGCGAAGTTGAAAACGTTCCAAGAATTGTTCCACGGAAAGCAAAAGAACACTATTCTAATGAGGAATGTGATTTTATACACCTTGAACCGCATAAGAAGAAAGAACTTATGGAGATTTTAAGAAGGCATAAGAACCTAAGAACTGGTATTCCGAAAATCGCCAATGTGAGAGAACACGGCATCAAACTGAAACCTGGAAGTATGCCAAGAAAGCAGAAACCGTATCGAATACCTGAAGTTCTAAGAAATGAAGCTGATCGTCAAATAGATAAGCTTTTACAGCTAAAGCTAATCGTTGAATCAGAAAGTGAATATGTGCATCCAGTAGTTTATGTGTCAACAAAATATAACGGTAACATGTGTAGACTAAAAGACCATGCTGAATTTATTGATGACGTGACTTAAAATGACATAATATTCCCCAGTGAGTGGAGCATGACTAACGTTATGAACTATGAACTATAAGACATTTTGACTGTTTAGTTTGATTTTTTTTTATCTAAAATGCTAAATTTTTTTCTAACGTTAGGTAATGTGTTTAAAAATTTAGCTAGGGTTTGCTAAAGTATTATGTTTAATGTTAATGATTGATTTGTATTGTCTCGTTTATATGATAACTGCTTATATGATTGTGATTATGTGAAGGATTTAAGTTTGAAATGTTAATTGAATGTTACATCTTTTTAAATGAATAGGATTACTGAATTTATGTTGAAGTAATTTTAATTTAAAATGGTAAGAATTGGTTAATTATGTTCGAAAATTTCATGAATGTTATTTTGTTTTGTTTCAAGAAATGTTTATATATGTGGATTTGACAGGTCATTGAAAGACGCAATCAAATCTTTTCGAGGGGAGGTGTCATGACGTGATGACCACGCATGCGCAGTTTAGCCGAACGGCCTGCAACGCCTCTCTCTCATGAGACTTACTAGAGAAGAGTAGTTAGTAGGTAGTAGCAAAGTAACGAAGGAAATGTGTTGTATGTCAGCTAAGATGCAAGAAACGAAGTGATACTTGTGTGTTCATCGTTTGTACTTATTATTTTTATTTGTGTGTTAATAAAGTTTTGTGCCGTTAAAATGGCTGTTTTATGCAACGCACACAATACGATACGTCTACGGTAGGAAGTAAATACATATCCAGAAACTACACGCCCAAGAAAAAGAAGGATATGACAATTCGTCACTCGCTGCACTGCGCGAGAAATAAAACCATTTAATTTATAGTTGAACTAACATTAGCTTTTTAAATACCAAATTCGTAACAATATATATATACTAATGTTTCTTATTTCAGGATGGAATTCCTGACCAAGCTGGACAAGCTGCTTGGACAGCACAACATAAACGATGTATACTTAGAACTTGCAGAGAGGTATGTATAGCCCAATGTTATATAATACTTTTTTACTTTATAAATACTTTATTAAATGATTCATACGCAACAAATACCAGAGATTTATTATGCATTTAAAGCTACAACTATGCATCATAACTCTCCAACTGTAAAACATGAATAAAGCTTAATAAATGCTTTGTGCAGCTATGACAAATTTTTCCTGTATCATACCTTAATTCTAATTTTTCAAAAATATTTATTTTATAAAAATGGGTTATTTTTCAGGTTAATTGTTTTCTTTTCTCCCGTTAAATTTTGCATAAAAATAAAATATGTATAGGGCCTAAAGTTAAAGTAAATTCCAGTGGCATTGAGAATGCTAGCCAAAGATCTGTCATACACCAACTTACACAACAATGTACGAGAAAAAGATATATCTTTTTCAAGGCAAGAGTTCAGTTAGCGATTTTTGGATTATCAGATTATGTGTGAACTAATTACTAACTGACTTGCTTATTTTGTAGAACTTCAATATAGTTAGAAGTTTAAAAATCACTGAAACAAATAAGGATAACCATTAAAGGCAAAGAATAAAATGCATATTTCTAAAACTTGTTACATAACTATGAAGAAGAAACTAAAATATAGCTAAGACACAATAACACGCCGAACAAATACTAATTCAGAAGTCAAACAACAAAAATCAGCGTTATATTTTCAAATTTGAAAATGATTTTTGTTGTTTGACTTCTGAATTAGTAAAGTATAGGTAGTTGATAACTACGGCTTTTAACCAGCTCATTCCTAAACTGGTCTGCTTATTCTGTAACACATGCAATTCAGCTGTAGTCAGTTACTATTTTCTTTTTCATTTTTGCTTCAACATAATCTGTTGAAAATTAGCTTAATATTTTATAGACTACAAAGCAGTTGGTAATTATTGCAGACTATATGCGAGCTTTTAAATTCTACTACAATACATAATTTTTAAACACAGGAAATGATTCGAAAAAATAACTAAAAATCTGAAAGCTTTCAGATTTTATATTACGCCTAAAGGTGTGTTTTTAGCGTTTTGTGTGTTACCTTTACTTATTAAATATCATGTTCTTTGCACTTAAACCATAAATTCAATTCAACAGCAATATCGCAAAATATTTAAAAAGAACATATCTTTAGAATTTCCGATACACAGCCTCGCGCTGGAGATAAAAATGTTTTCTTTTCGTACAGTGTTGCCATTGCTCTCTTTGAAATCGTTGAGTTTTTTGATAAAACGTTCTTTGATGTTTGACAAAATATGAAACAGATAATGAAACAAATTAAAAATTCTAAACTTAAGCTTCCAGATGCCCATATTCGAAAGCAGGACTGCGTTATTCAAAATTTTTGTGTCTCTAGGTACCGTTGTTCTTTCATAGTGCCAGACAGATACATAATTCATGCAGATTCTTCATTATTTAATTTCTTTAAATATAATGCAGATCTATAATATTTGATGGCAACAATTTGAAAAGTGAACCGGTGCGAATGAAAAATGCCAAAACGAAATTAATAGCCTTTCATCGCAAATTGCGCTTTGGGCTAAAACTTTATGTAGAACAATTAAACTAAATGCCCCCAGTTGGTTCTTTTCAGAATATACCTAGATTTCAATTCAACAGTCTTTTCTACAGTTTATTTTTAGAAGAATCACAAAAGCATAAATAGAAATGTAATACAGAATGCACTTCTAAAAATTTAATTTACGATTGAGACGTGCACTTGCATCAAAATAAATCCAATACATCTCTTCTATAAATGAAAAAAGATACGTTTTAAATCCCACTCAGCTTTCACTCTTTTAAAGAATAAGCTAAGTTTTCTTTGTCTTTGGAAGACTCCAGTAAAATAAAACTAAGGATATCCATTTGACTGGAAAGAAGAATCTAAGAATTGCATCTGTAGCCTAATTGCAAGATTTGAGAATCTCACTGCTAAAATAGAGACTCGGAATGAATTGTTGAAGTTCTAAAATAAAATTGGATCACAAAGAACAGAAGAAAGTTCGCTTTAAGTGAAAGATAATCCCTTCATTATATAAGAGAATGATAGGAGGTCCTTTTCAGAGAGCATGTTTAATCAGATTACGATCAAGATGAATTTTTGTATTAGATGAATTTAAATTGCTACAATAAGACGATTATCTTTTGTCCTTTAGACAATAACTTGTAGAATAAGTTAAATAATTATGCATCTGAGTTATTGCAAAGCACCATATCCCAGATAGCATTATATCCAGATAGATCAAAAAGATTAAAATTTATAGCAAATGAGTTTTCCTTATTAAGCAAAGAGTAGTTTATAAGGTATTTCTCCCGCCTTCTTCGCATGCCTTCATGGTGTGGTGGTCTGCACGCTGGGCGCGTATTTCAGAGGTCCGCGGTTCGATTCATGGCGCAGACGTTGCATATTTTTCATCTTTTCTGCTTCCAAAACACTTAATGTCTCTACAAGTTAAACTAGAATTTATACTATAATAGTTTTTAAAATTTAATTGAATGATTAAAATATAAAAAAACCAACAAGATGAAAGCAGATTAAAATAATTAGCGTTGTGGCTCATACATAAAATATGATTTTCATTAAAATCTTCTGAAAACCATACTAGTCTTATATGCGTACCATAAGATTAAAAATATATTAAAATCAGTTATTATTTATCACCCCTTTTATATTTTGAAAGCAAATTTATTTTTGTAATTTTTATTTTATAAAAGTTTGACCAATTAGTTATCTTTCTTTTGAACATAAATTAAGCAAATATCTGTGAACGCATTTTATACGCATACACTTCTAGATACATTAGGTAATTTGGAAGCAAGAAAGATAAAAAAATAAGCAACCGCCTTCGCCGGGAATCGAACCGCAGACCACCACACCACGAAGGCATGCCAAGAAGGTGAGAGAAATACCTTATACACTTTTTACTTCCTTGCACGAAGTAAAGGAAGTATTGTAATCGCGAAAAATTTCGAGTGTCATATTTCAACGAAAATAACCATTTTGGCAGGTATCGAATGCATTTTAACGATGTTTTTGAGTGACATTTTTTTATTCCAAAACGGATTTTAAAATGGATTTAAAATAGATTCAGAAGAGTTATTTTTTTCCGTAATGTCTGTGTACGTATGTATCTCATTTAGCTCAAAACCGAGTAACCTCAGAACATTTTTGTATGTAGGACTGCCATAACGTGTAGTTGTACAACTATCATTTTGGTTACAATCGAAAAGCATCGAAAGTATATAAATATACACGTATATATACTCGTTCTGTTACTCGGGTCTGGGAATTCAGAATTTTATTCTTGTATGTTGTGCATTTTATGCTTTAAAAATGGCTGAATTATGTTATTCTTATGTTCTGGTTAAGGCTTTTATGCCTTTAGTTAATCTGCATGCAATAGAATTATCAACAGTGTAAAATTTGTTTGGGTTTGACTAAGCCTAATGGGGCAGCCATATTGATTACATTTGAAACATAATGGATCAGTTAATTTAGTCAGTTTCTGCACCTTCAGTGTCTTTTTGTCGAGTGCGACCGACCAAACGTAAACTTTCATTTTTGTGCACCGAAAAAGCTGCCTTCTTGCCCTGGCCAAACTGCTTCTTTATGCGTAGAAATTGTAATTTTAAGTCTAAAAATTGTTTTTAATTTTAAAAATTGTTTTTTTAATTTTTTAAATTGTATTATCTGTATTTGGTGTTTTGTGTTTTTTCATATTTTAATTGAATGAGAAATATATCTCCAATTAAATTCGAGGAAATAAGTTTATATGAAATGCAGCAAGAAATGTGTATAATTTAAATGGCCGTACATGGAAATCATGTGGTGTCCACATCATATTTTTTTTCTGTTAAAATAACTTGAAATGCAATATTACCTTAAGTGTAAAGCAAATGTTATTTAAAGTCATATCCACATAATTCAATGCATCAATTTTCATTCCATCTTCATTGATTATTATTAAAATAATTCATTAACCTATTGTGACACGTATATTAGTTAATATTTTGTTTAGTAACATGTATGAATTTTATATCATTATTTTTATCATGTAAAATAAAATATATTCTTCTTAGAATAATCATTCATCCATCCATGCATTCTGCATATTATTATTATTTTCCTGACTGAAAAAGATCAGTAAAACACCAAAATTTTCCGATTAATTATTTTAATCTATAACTGAATTTTAATTTAATTTTAAATTAGTAATTTATTTAATTTTTTAATTAATATAATTTTAAAACCTGATCGCTAGATAATTTACTATACAGGATTCACCTACGTAATGTTTCCCGAGTTTGCTATAAATGTTCTTAAAAACATCATATTTGTCCAAAATCGAGTTAATGGAGGGAATAAGCTTTTAAAGTACATTAAGAAAGTCAGAAATATAAGGAGTAAACTTTCAGAAATCATTCCTAAAAATAAATAAAATTTTACCCTGAAAAATTCTAAGGATTTCTTGAAGCAACTACCAAACTATGGCTTTCTTTCTTCTAAGCACTACCAAACTATGGCTGATATTTTTGCACTAGACGTTAGGTGTAAAATGCTGTTCAGGGTATCCTTTCTTAGAATATCATCTTGTCAAGTATTCGAAGTATTCGTATTTTTTTTTTGGTTATCCTGAGATGGAGTGCCTCGGGAAGAATTCAGGCACATTCATCTCCTGTTGTCACTTTAATGTTTTTCATTTACTCTTCAAACATGTGACAAATAGTGCCAAAACTTCTCGAAACTAGTTCTGATATTTTTTAAATTATTACTTTCAATGAAGGGCGATAAAAGCATACAGCCTTTGGGAGGAAAAAATCTACTTAATAGTGATTAAAATCAGAGTGTCAAAGTAAACAACTTATCTAAACTTTATTCGTAGCATTAAATATTTTTAATTTGAAATTTGGTACAGAATAGAAATTTTATTTTTTGATATATAACAGAATTTTAGAATTTAGATTGTGTAACCTAAATTCAGAGTTTTAGACTTTGCAATCTAATTTCAGAATTTTAGAATTTAGATAAGATTTTGTAATCTAATTTCACAATTTAGATTTAGCAATCTAATTTCATAATTTAGGTTTAGTAATTTAATTTCATAATTTTAGAATTTAGATTTTTTAATCTAATTTCATAATTTCATAATTTAGATTTTGTAAAAGAATTTCATAATTTAGATTTTGTAATATAATTTCATAATTTTAGATTTTGTAATCTAATTTCAGAATTTTAGAATTTAGATTTTGTAATATAATTTCATAACTTTAGAAATTAGATTTTGTAATCTAATTTCATAATTTTAGAACTTAGATTGTGTAATTTAAATTCACAATTTTAGAAGTTAGATTTTTCTAATCTTAATTCATAATTTTAGAATTTAGATTTCGTAATCTAATTTCAGAATTTTAGAAATTAGATTGTGTAATCTAAGTTCATAATTTTAGAATTTGTATTTTGTAATCTAATTTCATAATTTTAGAACTTAGATTGTGTAATCTAAATTCATAATTTTAGAAGTTAGATTTTCTAATCTTAATTCATAATTTTAGAATTTAGATTTCGTAATCAAATTTCATAATTTTAGAATTTAGATTGTTAGATAATTTCTAAATTGTGTAATCTAAATTCTAAAAATTATAAAATTAGTATAGTGGATTAAGAAATTAGTAACAAATAAATGCTTATATCTCAAGCATCTAAAGTAAGCAATCTGGGGAACTTCTGAAAAATATTTAGAGATTTTGTATAAAAATTTAATCAACTGGCTGAGTTTTCTTCTCAGCCTTTCGTTTTCTTTCATAATTTAGGATAATTGAAATTGATAATTCTTTGAATAGTATTTGCCTAAAACACAGAAATGTCATTGGGTGTTTGAGATTTTATTCCATATTTTATGTTCCACACATGTTTGATCACATTAAACACCTTTGTTATGTTAATAATTTTACTAAGAAGAAAAGATAAAAATCGCAGATAAATCTTTACATTACGTCACTGGATAAGCGGAACGTTGTTTCATCGCTGAATATTGTCTTGGTGGCGAAATCTTCGTCTTCCCATGTTGACGCAAAAATCTAGCCGACGGGCGTAATCCTCCGGGTTTAATTGTTGCAGAAGCTATACATGGTCCGGTTTGAAATGCGACCATTAACGCAAAATCTTTCACACAGTTTTTTGTGGTACTCGTATTTCGAACATATGGTCAATTGACGGGACGAACATATGGACAACAATACTACAAAATGTATGGAATGAACTCGGTTACCGTCTAGACGTATGTCGGGTCACCAAAGGGGAACATACTGAATATAAGTAGAGGGTGTATAAACTTGGGTGACTTTGTGGTTCTTTTCATATATCTTTCATATGGGTACGTAAATTATTTTTGAAAATATAGTCTTTTCAAAACGAACGAATCATTCGTGCTAACCCTATGTTATAATTCCTGAAGCCCTTTGAGATTTGCAGCAGTAATTATATTAACTACTGTACGAGGGAGTGACGGGAGAATGTGGGCACCATCCTTCTACCATATAATTATTAACAACGGTGTTTTATATTAACTAATTACTATATGGTTGTTGGCTTAGTTGTACTACAAGTGCTAACTAGTAAGTAGACATTATATTACACATTAAGTAATATTTCTTAAATTAATAAAATTATCTTAATATTAAGAAACAATAACAAGCCGAACAAATATTAATTTAGAAGTCAAACAACAAAAATCAGCGTTATATTTTAAAATTTTCACAGGACTAGTTCTTCAGGACAGGATTTTCCATTGGTGAACTGGATTTTCTAGAGGCATTTCACATTCAAAAAAATCTTTCTGTTCTAGTTAACGACCCTATTTCCAATCCATCTTTGCCTTCAACCTTTAAAGAAATTATGTTTTAGTTCTGGTTTCATCAACGCATGGCGCCAGTACCTTATCTTCTATCCAGGCTTTCTTATCTTATCTAATCAATATATCTTATCTCGTTTATTTGCGCTTTTGCAGCTGAGGATGATGGTTCGGTAAAATCATCGAAACTAGTCCTGTGAAAATTTGAAAATATAACGCTGATTTTTGTTGTTTGACTTTTAAATTATCTTAATATTATTAATGTTGTTAGCTGAAATCCAAAATTTTGATTTTAAATGGACAGAATTTTAATACATTGTTCTGTATTTCATAGATTTCTTTTATTAATGTAGTACCTGGTTTTCTGGTAACGCTCGCTTGTCTGACAGTAACATCAGCCCAAGCTCATGGAATTCCTCGTGTTAAGGACCGCAAGATATGCCTGTCGTTGGCAACAGCCTTGATAGTGGCAAAAGTCAGTCCACCGTAGAGGCGATAGTGCGATTTAGCTCATTTCGACCCCCTTTCCCAGATTAATCTAAATTTCATACAGAATGTTTGCAATCATTATTAGTTTGAAAAATATATAGCTGATTCCCAGCTTATAAAAACAATAGCAGTTAAAATTAGGTGTTAGATATCTGTAAATAATATAGAAAAAAATGTTAAATATCAAGGTGATATTAAATAAATTAGTAACATTTAGAATTATCGAAAACCTAGAGCTGTACCATCTAATCTAATTCATATTCATGGTTTCAGTCGTCAGTGATAGTGATATTGAAGTTTACATTTTTAACACTATAATCTACTAACTGAGCTTAATTATAAGAAATTTTATGCGCATTCCTTACATATAGATCCAATTTATAACACTTAAACTGATGCAAATAGTTTTACTTTTTAATGGAAATCGTTTCTTGCTATTTTCCATCTAAACTTTGAAATCTAGTTATTAAATAATTTACTTTGTACCTAGTGAATGTTAGTGACCTTAATTGGAGATTTTAAAAATTTTAAATCAAAAGAGTATTGGTTTGATTTATTTGATTACGGTAAAGCCCGCTACGACTATCGACCTGACGGAGGGGTGCCTTCAGGGACGACTTTCTAAGGAATCTACCTCTGTAACCATCTGATACATTAGAAAAAAAAACACGAAAATGCCCAGGCAGCCCGTTCGTTCGCCTATAATCGAATTAAGGGCGAACTATCACTGTTCAGCGACTTTACCGCTCGGGCGCTGCTGAGCTCAAATGAGTATAATTTTAAAATTTATTATTTCTTCACTGTTCCTTATTAGTACTCTAAATTTAATCCCAATTAGTGAATTGTTAGTACATGAAAACTAGGTACAATGCGCAGCAAGAATTTGAACTATACATTTAATCCATAATCAATGTATTAATAGGACATGAAACCTATGACGAGTGCGTAGCAAGAATTTCATCTATACCTTTAATCCATAATCAGTGTATTGGTAGCACATGAAAACTATCTAGAGTGCGAATCAAGAATTTCAACTATACATTTAATCCATAATCAATGTAGTGATAGGACATCAAACCTATATCGAGTGCGTAGCAAGAATTTCATCTATACATTTAATTCAATCAGTGTATTGGTAGCACATGAAACCTATATCGAGTGCGCAGCAAGAATTTGAACTATACATTTAATCCACAATCAGTGTATTGATAGGATATGAAACCTATATCGAGTGCGTAGCAAGAATTTGATCTATACATTTAATCCATAATCAGTGTAATCAGTGCATCATCCATCTTCGTATAAAAAGGATGACTTTTCAAAATTTTAACTGAAATCATGAGGATGGATTACGAATAATTCTTTCATTCAATACGATCAAGACAAAGCAAGATTACGTAATCGCTTTTAGAGCCAACACTAAGACAGTTTTATTGTTTTTTTTTTTTTTTTTTTTTTAATTTTTTTGTTGAAATAGAAACAGGTTATATGTTAAGAAAGAGAAGCATAATTTCAATTTTAAATTTGTCAGAAAAACGTACTTTTAATTTTGTTCTGAAATAAAAAAATGAAAACTTATTTTTTGAACATCGTAATTTTTTTGAAATAAAAAAAAGCATTAGCATTAATTCTGCATTAGGTATGCATTATACGACAAAATTATTATAAGCTGTCCAACCGGGGTAGTGGTCAGCCACGCTAACTGCTGTACCGAAGAGTCCGTGTTCGAATCCCCGAGAAGGCACCGATGTTTGCAAATGTATAATGACTGTTCGGCAGGTCCTCTCGAGAGGTTGGTGGTAGGGGAAAAGGGGTGCGAGCCCCTCGGACAGCTCTCTTTGGAGTGGTCTCTTTCAGACTTGGGGGCGGAACGCAGCAAAGTTTTACTGTTGCCTGCATGGTGTCCAGAGCTCTTGCCAAACCTGCCTCCTTGCCAAGATGAATTTCGTGGGTTTACTCTCATATCATAAAAGCGAAATTACTCATAACAACCATAACAATATTAGTATAATTCTAAATACTGAATAAATAAGTATTTAGTACTAATAAGTGTACTAATAATACTAATAATTTAGTGTACTAATAGTACTAATAATTTAGTACTATTAATAATAAATAAATTAGTATAATACTAAATAAACATATTATTATAAAGTATGTTAACGTTCAAAACATCTTTTATGATAACACATTAATTTAATAATATAATACAATAGTGAGTTTCAATTTGTGTAAATTAGATATATCATTAGACAGGATTCGAAATATTGGCATGCACAATTATTATTTGCTGTTTGTAAATAGCTCAGTTTTGTTATACAGTTACAGATTTATTTAATTCAAAAGATAAATTTTGGATTTTACATTTTGTAGAATGATAACTGTGAGTAGTGGTGAGTAATGGTTAGTGAGCAAGGATCATGGAAGACAAAAGTATAATGTTCCGTTAAGTGGAACCAATTGCTAACGCGTGTCAATAATACGTTTATGGTAGCGTAACATAACCTAACCGTCCAAAAACTTTAGAAAGACTTAACTAAACGCGTTTCTAACATCAATATAATAAAAGTTCTCAGTTTCATTATTATAGTAAATATGTTTTTGGTCTGCATATAAAAAGAGTAGCGAAGTTATATTAATTTCTTTAATACCAAAATGCTTGTGTTTCCGTTCGCTCGCGTATTTGTAATTTTACACTGTCTTAATTTTTAACAAATCGTAAAACAAACACTCAATCAGAACGTTCATCAAACTGAGAAAATGAAATAAGTTTAATATTTTTAGCCCAAAGTCACAATTTGCCCAAAAGGGCTATTAATTTCGTTCTGGTACGTTGGTTCACTATAAACGACGTTTCACATTTCAAATTGTTGCACCAAAAATGTAAAGCCCTGCATTATATTTAAATAAATTAAATAATGAAGAATCTGCATGAATATATGTATGTTTTTCGCCCTGTGAGAAAACAACCGTATCTAGAGACTTTAAATTTTGAATAACGTAGTCCTCTACTCGAATATGGGCTTCTGGAAACCCAAATTTGGAATTTGTTTTATTATATATCTCATATTTCATAAAGCGTTAACGAATTTTTGATCACGAAAATCAATAATTTCAAAGAGAGCAGTGGCAACACTGCACCGGAAAAAAATTACCTCCAGGGCGCGAGACTGTGTATCAGAAATTCTAAAGCCCGATACACAGTCTTCTTCTCTTTTTAAAGTATTTTGTGATATTGCTGTTGAACAAAATTTTATGCTTTAAGTGCGAAGAACATGATATTTAATAAATAAAGCCAACACACAAAACATTAAAAAACGCTGCTTTGAGCGTAATATAAAAATCTGCAAACTTTCAGATTTTTTAAAATATTTTCTACACATAAAAATACTTCTCAATCCGTTAAAACAAAACACATATAAAGCAAAATACGTGAGACTTGTTTAATTGCAGACGGAAACGAGAAAAAAATTGATTGGATTATAGTAAGGCAAAACTTTTAGATTCCCTATATGACCACCTAATTACCGCTGTTGCGTTTACACTTCAGAAGAACTGGTGCTTTCTTCATTTCATTTCATTTACCCCTTGCATCCTTACGCACGCGTGAGTAAACTTTATCCCGGCAGGTGATCAAATAGATTCGGTATAATAACATTCTCAGCCCCATCTCCTTGTAAATCAATTCTCCCACTCTACGAGTCTTCGGTAATTAGTAAAAGAGCTCTTTGTCATTTTCTCGACAGATATATGGGAGTTTTAAGAGCTATCCCCAGAAAGTGTTTCCGGTGTTTTCGTTCTCACAATGTACTCAAGAAACCTCACTTATTAATGGTCCGTTGAATATACGTTATATTCACGTACTTTAAGTAGTCTTTTTTTTTCCTCGATTTAAACGTTCTCGAACAGATCTGCTTAAGAGATTTGCTTTCCAAACTAGTTACGCTTTTTTTAATTAAAGTACTTTGCTTCAAGAGTTAAACTGGTTTAATAAACACTGATTTAATACATGAAATTAACTTTTTTAGAATTAAAGGGCTTCGTGGATAAAAGTTTTATATTTTTGTTAAATTAGTCTCTACTAGACGCTTTATTAAAAGTATTAACATAAAATTTTCGAAAAAGGAGGCTATAATTTTTCCATAAATTCGAATCCTAAATGTGCGCTTCAAGCTACAACGTTTCGTGAAACAAGACAAAGAAATTTCTGAAAATTGTTTGGCGGCTACGTTATAGGTGCAAGTTTGAAATTTAACTACTATGTCGTCTTCGTAGAATAAAAATTATATTTCTAATCTGCCAGTTAATAATGTGTTAGCAATTTACCTGTAACAGTTTAAAAAGTAACATATTCTAATGGTAATTGTAGCATACTCTAATGTGAAACACTGACAGAAACAGTCAAGAGCAAATTTGCTAATTTTGATTATTATTCCATGTTATTATGGAAGTAATACAAGATAAAGATCAAATTTAGGACCCGCTATTAAAACAAAGTTACTTTTATGACAAACATTTGTTGATAATTCGGTAACTGTTCGCTTGTAAATACAGAAAGTTTTGGGCTACAAAGGACATGGACTTCTGGAAACTTTCATAAAATATTTAGGTTAAAATAACACTCCGAAGAAATATTAATTTAGAAGTCACATAACAAAAACCAGCGTTATATTTTAAAATTTTTAAATGCTTTGTTTCGATGGTTTTTACCGAACTATTAGCCTCAGCTGCCACAGTGCAAATGGCAGCGCTTTGCACTTTGGCAGCTGAGGATGGTGGTTCGGTAAAACCATCGAAACTAGTACTATGAAAATTTGCAAATATAAACGCTGGTTTTTGTTGTTTTACTTCTAAATTAATATTTTAATAAGATATGTTAACTTGTTTCTGAAATTTTTGACAGGTTGGTTATAAATTTCTGCAACAAATTATTTTATTTGAAGAAAATATAATCAATAATAAACTCTCTTGAGGTAGCCTGACAGTACCCGAGCTTTCTGTCTCTTTTTCTTCAAACGAAAGTGCTTAGGTCTTTTACACGATTAAATATCACTATTGTCATGTGTGATTTTATTTTTCTCAAAGGAAAATAAATCTCTTGCTAACTAAAATATAGTTTAAAATAGATTGTAACAGATATTCTTGTTAAAAAGTTTTTCACGTGACACTTCAAAAAATAGAAAGAGCAAAATCTCTCAATTTGACATTTTCTGTATTAATATTATAAACCAGGAAATTTTGATACTCAAAAGTTGCAAATTATGTAATTTTTTATGTTTTGTAAAGAGTAATATTCTTTGTTGTTTCAGTCAGATAATAAATATCTAGCTATATCAACTTGGAGCTACTTATTGTCCAGCGCGTCTCCAAATGATATAAGCAATTTAATGTTGCTCATACAATAAATCTACATAATACAGCAAAAAGGTTTAATGAGTCACAGACAGCCATATTATCCACGTTTGGTATAGTGTAATAAGTGTCTTTACGTGTTCAACTCTGGCTGCACGTAGGATGCCCAAATGATATTCCAATTCTTACCACATAGGTTACAGAATATTGATACTGACATATTCGAGGATTGCAGTAATCCATTCTCCGAAATCATCAATAGACGTGATCTTTTCTCGTGCATTATGCCCTTTCCATAGCCTCATAGCGGAAAATAAAATATTTGATTGTATAGAACGCCAAAGTTATATAATTAATTTGGGATTAACCTGTTTTAAATCAGACAGTACTGAGGCATTGATGCTTTCCCTATACATTCATACATGTAAACGTTTAATTAATAATCTAAACTTTGCACAGCTGTTATAATAATTTTTCAAAATTAATTTTTAAAGAAATCTGAAAGTTTTCATATTTTATATTACGCCCAAAGGGGCATTTTTTAACGCTTTCTGAGTTACATTTATTTATTAAATATCATGTTCTTCGCACTTGAACCACACAACTCAATTCAACAGCAATATCACAAAATAATTTTAAATTCCGATACACAGTTTCGCGCGCTGGAGATAAAAATCAACGCAAATAGTAAACAACGCAAAATGCCAAAATCCCTTTCGGGCAAATAGCCCTTTGGACTAATAATTTAGAAAGAAATTATCTTTAAAATTTCCGATACACAGTCTCACGCAGGAGACAAATTATTTGTTTTTCGTACAATGTTGCCATTACTCGCTTTGAAATCGTTGAGTTTCTTAATCAAAAATTCATAAATGCTTTACAAAATATGACACAGACAATAAAACAAATCCCAAATTTGGGCTTCCAGATACCCATATTCGGTTGGTTTAAGGCTCAATCCTAACTGTGTGACGGACGTTATCCAGAAATGGATAGCTCTAGGTACCGTTGTTTTATGACAATGCTAGGAAATACACATACATGCATTTATATAGCTTCTTCATTATTTACGCAGGGGGGTTATTATCAAGGGTGTTACTATCAGGGGTTATTATTACCAGGCGTTATATTATTTTACAAGGGGGATCATATTTTGGTTGCAAGAATTTAAAAAGTGATTCGCCATTTATAGCGAATCAACGGAAAATGTCAAAACAGAATTAATAGTCCTTCTGTTTAAATCGTCATTTTGGACTAATAATAATTAACTTGATCATACAACAAATGTTTATATATTCGTAGGAGCTTGAGTGTATCTGTAATTTCTATAAAGTTTATATGTCTATAATTTTTATGTCTTTTAACAAAATTTGACTTGTACATTTGCTAATTATTAGCTAGTTTGTTTAGTCTCAATCTTAGTGTATGGCTTTCGGCTTCAAAATACGCCAGAACTAACACCTGAGCTAGGAAAGGATGCATTGGCAGAACATGTAATTGTCGTTAATTACATGTTAAATAAACTACTATTATGATAGAAGATAAAGGAATCATATAACTGAGTGATATTAAGGATTAAGTAGCTTCGACTATCATTGCTGTCAGAAATCTGAGTAGAAGATCACCCAGGAAATAACTATGAAAAAATTGTTTGATTACATATAAATTATGTAGTATATTGTAAATTAGAGCTACATCTGACTTCTCGTAACTCTGTTCTCTTTGTGAATTACAATATTCCAGCGAATGGTATAATTGCACGGACATTTTCGTGGTTTTTCCCTTGCGCAAGATCAACACAGAGCCAGTTTCATTAGACGGTCTTCCACGAAGGCATCCTTCCCCTTAGAGAAATAGCATTTTGTGCTTGGCGACGTTCTTATAAAGCCAAACCAATTTATAAGCAGATTCAGAAGTCAAACAACAAAAATCAGCGTAAATTTACAAAATTTTCGCAGGACTAGTTTCGATGGTTTTAACGAACCACCATCCTCAGCTGCAAAACCGCAAATGAACAAGATGGGAAATAATGATTAGATAAGAAAGCCTGGACAAGAATAAGCAAGTGGCGCCATCTGTTGGTGAAACCAGAACTAAAACATAATTTCTTTAAAGGCCGAAGGCAAATTTGGATTGGAATTAGGATCCTTAACTAGAAAGATTTTTATGAATGTGAAATGCCTCTAGAAAATCCAGTTCTCCAATGGAAGATGTTTTTTGATTAATTTTGGCAGCAGAAAAATTGAAACTGTGATTTTCGCACCAACAATGTTAAGCAACAGAAGACTTCTGTGTTTCCTTTTTTCTAACATATGCCTCATGTTCCTTGACGTGAAATTTTAAGGCTCTCTTAGTTTGGCCAATGTAAATTAAACCGCACTGGCAAGGAATCCTATAAATACCCCAGGAATTCATATCCGGATTGATGGGAGAATAAACAACCCGAAAGTTAAATGTCTGCAAAATATGTGCAACTTTATAGCTAAATGATGGAAAGAAGGGAATGACAACAGAACTTTTATAATCTCCTAAAACAAGAGTGTGCCTTTAGCTGGAATATGTGTTGAGATGAGAATTTTTTAACTGCTTGATTAATAATGTTGGGTGAAAGCCCCTGTCAATAGCTATTGCTTTTAAATAATTTAATTTTCCATCAAAGGCTAGTTTGGAGGAGCAAACTTGAAGAACACGGAAAACATAGGAATAAAATGAAGCTAACTTTTGTTTAGTCGGATGACATGATTTAAAGTGTGGTGGAAGGCAAACCGATGAAGGTTTACGGTAAACCGTAGTACTGAAGTTGGATGTGTTACGTGTGACCAGAATGTCGAGAAACGGAAGAGAATTGCAAGTATCAAGTTCAGAAGTGAACTGAATAGCAGGATCAATAGAATTCATTGTTGAAAGAACTTTATTTAAATCATTTTGATTATCTTCAAACAGGGTAAAAGTATCGTCTACGTAGCGGAACCATGCCGGGAAGTTTAAAGTTTCAAACAATTTTGATTCGTAATAATGCATGTAGATATCAGCCATGATGGGACTGAGGGGGCTTCCCATGGCTAATCCCTCAGTTTGCTTGTAATATTTATTTTGGAAAACAAAATGTGTTTGTTTCAAACAGAGTTGAGTGAGAGAAATTAGCTCATTAATTTCGATGCAAGAGAAATAAAATTCGCGAAGTCTGATTTCTAGACATCTTAATGCACCCTCCACTGGGACATTGGTGAATAATGATTTTACATCAAAAGAAACCATGAGTGAATTACTTGGAGAAATATTTTTAACCTTTTTTACAAACTCTATTGAATTTTTTATGGTGTAAATGTTATTGTCTAATAGAGTTGAAAATCTGGAAACTAAATATTTAGCTAAGGGATACGAGGCAGTACCTAAATTTGATACAATAGGGCGGAAAGGAAAACCACTTTTATGAATTTTGGGAAGAGCGTATAATCAGGCACAATTCGCAACAGATGGGATAAGCGAATGTTTTATGTTGCTTGAAATGATTTGTGAAGATTTGATCGCAGTTTTTATTTTTTAGAATTCCGAAGGTGAAGGATCTTTAGGGATCGGATTATATGGTCCTTCGTTTAAGGGTTTAGTGACACCATCGATGTAAGTTTTCTTATCCATTACGACTATCTGGCCACCTTTGTCGGCCTTTGAAATGATAATATCCGGGTTAGAATGAATTTTGCGCATAGTAGCTCTTTCTCTCGCAGTTAGATTTGATTTCAAAGTTTTATTATTGAATTTCACATTATGAGCGATAAGATGCCTAATCATTTCTTTCTGTGAATCTGAAATTTTACTGAACTTAAAAGCTTTTTCGATAGGAGCCAAAATCTTTGGAATCGAGTGCTTACAGGTTTGTGAGAAGTTAAAATTATATTTTAGAATTCTCTCTTGTTCTTCTGAAAGACTAACATTAGAGATATTAACTATTGGCTTGATGTTTACAATGGGAAGATTTTTTGAACTACTTGATCCAAAAGACTGTAAAAGAAGTTTTTCGAATTTAACTGCAAGGGTGTTTTTATGACGGTTAACTGCATTCTGCATTAGATTTGATTTGAATAAAATTGGGGATGTATTTTTCCACATTTACATTTAAGTAAAAAGTCAAGATGATTCAGGAATTTTTGCCGTTTTAGGCGTAATTTAGTGAAACGATTAACAGATGAAGGCATGATAAACAATGCAGAAAATCAAACTAAATTAACTAAGCAATAATAAAGCACACAGAAAACAGCAGAAAAATCCCTCACTGAAATCTATTGATTCTGCTATTCAGTTCACTTTTGAACTTGAGACTTGCAATTCTTTTCCGTTTCTCGACATTCTGGTCACACGTAACACATCCAACTTCAGTACTACGGTTTATCGTAAACCTTCATCGGTTTGCCTTCCACCACACTTTAAATCATGTCATCTGACTAAACAAAAGTTAGCTTCATTTTATTCCTGTTTTCCGTGTTCTTCAAGTTTGCTCCTCCAAACTAGCCCTTAATGAAGAACTAAATTATTTAAAAGCAATAGCTATTGACAGGGGCTTTCACCCAACATTATTAATCAAGCAGTTAAAAAATTCTCATCTCAACACACTAAAAGGCACACTCTTGTTTTAGCAGATTATAAAAGTTCTGTTGTCATTCCCTTCTTTCCATCATTTAGCTATAAAGTTGCACATATTTTGCAGAAATTTAATTTTCGGGTTGTTTATTCTCCCATCGATAAAATTTCCGAGTTCCATACTCGAGTACCCCATTCCGGATATGAATTCCTGGGGTATTTATAGGATTCCTTGCCAGTGTGGTTTAATTTACATTGGCCAAACTAAGAGAGCCTTAAAATTTCGCGTCAAGGAACATGAGGCATATGTTAGAAAAAAGGAAACACAGAAGTCTTCTGTTGCTCAACATTGTTGGTCCGAAAATCACACTTTCAATTTTTCTGTTGCCAAAATTATTCAAAAAATATCTTTCATTGGAGAACTGGATTTTCTAGAGGCATTTCACATTCATAAAAATCTTTCTGTTCTAGTTAACGATCCTAATTCCAACCCAAATTTCCCTTGGGCCTTTAAAGAAATTATGTTTTAGTTCTGGTTTTACCAACAGATGGCGCCACTTGCTTATTCTTGTCCAGGCTTGGACAAGAATATCTAATCATTATTTCCTATCTTGTTCATTTGCGGTTTTGCAGCTGTGGATGGTGGTTCGGTAAAACCACCGAAACTAGTCCTGTGAAGATTTTGTAAATATAACGCTGATTTTTGTTGTTTGATTTCTGAATTAGTATTTATTCGGCGTGTTATTGTGTCTTAGCCATTTACTAGTTAGAATAAAAGATGCGAATTTCACCTATTTAACAAGCTAGAATTTGGAATGTTATACACTAAGTTTAATTTCTAACGTATATTAAAATGCCTAAAATATTAACGCCTTAAAATATTTAACTAAAATACCATGACACGCATAATGTATCTTAAAATGACATTTAAAACAACCAAGATAAAAAATATATAATTATTAAAAATCAAGTTAAATAATGTTTGGCTTTATAATCGCACGATGCATGTAATGAAAAATGTTGACATAGAAATTTCATTGATATCAGAATGTTTTCATTTTACATAAATGCTAATGTATTTGAATTTATTTCTTTCTACAGCAATACCCCGAGCAGAAGATTTTACCAACCCTCATTCCAAAGCAAGCAGAATGAAGTTCAAGGAAGAAATCTCAAATTATGTCATTTAATGCCTTATTTTATTGTTTTGTATTCTGTAATTTCCTGAGCAAATATACAAATAAAAGCTTTTATTATTCATAAATGCCACACAAATGCTTCACAAACTAATTAACTAAAAACGGAAACTCATTATTTGTTCTTTCTGATTTTCAAAGCAACTTCTTTATTCATTAGACAGCTTGAATATGAGTTCTTAAAATGGAAAACAGCGTTAAGAAGTTATATTTACACAACTGTCTCTTCGCGTAAATTAAAGTTTGCAGGGTATTTTTTAAATTTTCATGTAAAACTGAGCTATTTTCTATAACTGTAATTAAAAATGCACTTAACAGTAATTTTGTTTACATTGATTTGTTTCTTTTGGATTGCCGCCAAATTTATTTGCATTAAAAGAGCCTCCGAGTGCCATTATGCTACAATTGCTTATTCGTGTGAAGATAAAATTTATATAATTAAGTGAATTCAATTAACACTTAACATAAAGCGCTTTGCTATTTGTCCCAGAAACATGGGTTTAACAATGGCTTAATTACACGTGTCTAATGAATAACGTTGTAATAACATATTGGTTCGAAATGAATTAATAAATTATAAGTTGTTGAAGTAACATGGCGTACGCAATAAAATTAATTGCATTAATAACTATGATTTAATATGTATTTACATATTTTTGTCTTTTAGTGTTATCTCAGATTTTGAATAGTGGTTCTGTGATAGTTTAGCTAAAATAGGCGGTGTTGTGGTGTGTGCAAATTGACATGAAGTTCGATCCTGGTTCTACTTCCGGCTAAAATCTGGTATTTTTTGCAAATGTAACTTGAGGTTAAAGTCTCTTCGAGTGTCTGGTATTTGAGAAAGAGTTGTACGAGACTTTTGGACTTCATGCCTCAGCTTACACTCCATCAAAATTGTCTGGAGATTACTCAGATAGCCTTCGTGTGCTTTATCAGCATTAAAAACTCATATATTTTTTTTTATTTAAATCAGTGGTAAGTTACAATCAGCTTGTTTGATTTTATCTCGACAAAACTTTTACTAAAATTATTCTAATAATTTTAGGAAATTATAGTTATTTATTTTATATAACTTTTTTTTGTTCCTTTCGGCACTAAATAATTATCGTAAAATTACTTAAATATCACAGCTGTCTTAATCATCGGCTCCTAATATTAACCATCTTGATGATGAAGATGGATTCCATAATATCCTGGCTTCAATATTTTAGTATATATACAATTTGCAATCTTAAATTTAATTGCATACACCCCTATTCAAAACTTCATATTGTCCTATTTTGCACCATAATTGCACCACGTTTTCTCTTCAGTAACCACAATGCGAAAGCTTTTGCCCACTCGCTGCTCAGGATCACGATAAAGACGTTTCAAGCCTATAAATAGTACAGCAAACTAACTAAGTAGCCTCTTTCACCATTCCGATCTTCCTGCTGGTAACGTGACAGTTCATCGCCACTAACATTTCTGCCTTATATGACATGAGCTGCACCGCTGCTCAGGATTAAAGCAAAGACTTTCCAACCTTATAAATTGTACTGCATTCAACTACGCGTCTTTGGCGACTTCGCATTCCTGCTTGCAAAGTGTGGCTTAACTTCTGCCAGCTATTCTCCCTTATGTGAGATGTCACGTATTTGCATATCTAAAATTGTGGGGCGAGTTTAGTATCCTTAGTATCCCACTAGCTAAGAAGATATGTGCTAAGAAATTCGCCATTCAGAAATACGTTATATTTAACTACGAAGCTATTCGTGCTTCTTCCAAAATTCCATCTAGTCATGCACTACATCACAATCTCTCGTAATCTACGCAGCCATTTTCTCGTCCATGATTAAAAAGAAATTGGTGCTTTCTCTAATCGAGCTGTTCTAATATTAATTTACCTACAACGAAATAAATCAAACACACATACACACACACACACACACATATATATATATGCCAGTTAAATTTAAAACTTATTGGAATTAGATCTTAAAAATTGTCCCTTTCTTTATATTGTTCTGACCTCAAAGCAATGGCTATAATATTCCTTGCAAGTCTTTTATTGAGCATATATAACATCTTCTGCAATTAGATCTGAATACCTTTTAATCAACATGTCAGCCTGTGGAAATGAGTTTAATTCAGTGTTATGATCTTAAAACGAACATCATGATTCAAAATGATGGACCTCAAGAATCGCGAAGATGAGAAAAATATCAGTACAACAAATTGTCATATTAGATTTTATTTTATCAGTTAGGACAAAAGAGTGTATAAGTCCACAGGGAGAACTTTCTAAGAGAATTTAGATGGTATTTAAATTATCGTTGGGAAAAACGTAGTTCTCATTTACAGTCAGCACGTTTATAGCTGGAAACAGATTTCTGAATGAACTAACAAAGTTTCCAGAATTTAATTATACGGCAAATACTTGGCAGAAGGCAATGCTGAAAGTCGCTTTCAGTGTTCATCAAGAATTCATTCCTACAAGATAGAAAGCCACTGAGGCCTAACCTGAAGAGATTTAAAGAAGAACGCTTATCCCAAAAGTCTACAATTATCCAAAGATAGGTAACGTTTTTCCTACCACTATGATGGGTTAAGCCACAATGCCTTGAAGAAGCAATGGATTTTGTTGGAAATGTATGTAAACAAAGGCCTTCCATTTCCCTATTTGATCTGAAAATTATTTTTTCCATGTTATAGATGACTACCATGAACAACTGAAGAAAAATATGAAGTTCAGATATGCCTTTATAAATATTCACAAACAAATGGTGCAGTAATTTGATACTATGAAATAAGAATATGGCATTATATTAGCTATAACTGATATATACAGCGTCAATTTATCACGCCATTTGAATAATATATCTGCTTCGAATATGACGCTTAAAGAAGTTCATTGTTTAGAGAGTGTAGATGATGGATGAATGTCCTGCTTGATCATATATTTTTATCGGACATGGAAAATCATATGGAATAGAAATCAATAAATTGCGTTTAAGAAATGTTTTCTATTTCACGGAAGTTAACTCAGAAATAATGGAAAATATTTTGAAAATACAAATCTACATTTGAATCGAAATCGAATAGGAAATAGAAATAAAACTGACATTTGAATCTATGAAAATATTAGTGAATGTCAGAAACGTGAAGTATACACATCAGTGCTAAAGCGAACGATTTATATTAGAGAAATATGATTAAACTGAGATTTATTCTTGGTTTAAAATAAAAGGTAGATATAAAAGGCAAAAGTTCTTAAAGTGAGATTTGTTTTGCATTGCTTTTCAAATTTTCAGCGTCCGTTAAAGGGAGTTTTGCGCAATTTTATATTAGTATGTGATATTTATATTATCAAACTGTTGTATACGTCGAGGTTTGTAATGAATTGAAAGGAGACAAAAGCGACAATAGTTTCATAAAGAATATCTTACCAAAAGAAACATTATTAGGTCTAGATTCTAGACTCTAGAAAATCCCACAAAAATAATCGTAGATCTCTTCTCAGCATGACAGAGCATAATCAGTAGTTACTTTTCAGACTATTAAGAACGTTAAACACAACGAAATGCAAAGGGCATCTAAAGGGCAAAGCTGACACTGAGATAATCCCAATACTAATAAAAAAGTCGACTCTGAACTGAAAAACTGCCGGCAGAAAAACTCCGGTCTTTTATAGTTTTTCACCCAGCCGAAATGTCTAGTATCTTCCATTTCTCGAAATTACTGGAAGGTATATACTGTGAAAGTTACATATAAGGACCGGATAGGGTTACAGTTAGATAAAGGGATTGATTACAATTATTCATTTACTGTACCAAATACAGTTATTTAGAGACTGGACCAAAATGTATGTTTGGAGAATTTTAGCTATTTCTTGACAAATTTGGCGGCACAAGTTAGTGGCCAAAAGCATCGCCATCTTGGCGAAACTCACCAATTTAGCAAGATAGGTATTTATTTCGATGTTAAATAGGCTTGCTCGGTAATCTTATTTTTCGGGCAGAGCTTTGTTCTCTTCAGTCTTTTCATGTTACATTATATAAAAAGATAATTACAATTTAACTAAAATTATTTAGATACATACAAAATTCTTAACAATATGCAGTTAAATTTTCATTTAAATGGAAAGCTCCTAGAATGTGTAATAGTATAGCATTTCTTTTAATTTTCGAGTGCTGAAGTTCCATAATTTCTCATCTACATTAACAGACCACTGGAAAAACGTTTTGGTTAATAGTTCGCTAGATATAAATGTTCATATAAGATTGCAATGAAATATAGAGAGGATTTTATTAGTAATTTAAATAGAAGAATATCTGAAACATTGCATAATGGTAATGCATCTTTATTAATACCTCAAAATATTACAAAAGACTCACAAAGTTACACTTGTGCTGAAAATAATTGTCTTTCTTTAAACATCCAGTTTAAATATATAGCATCTATATCTAGAGTAGCGTTACAGTTGTTTGCACAAACACAGAAATACTTATTTCTTGTAATTGGATGAAGGAAACTGAGAGGATTTAATCGCGATAGTTCATAACTTAATAGCACATAAAAACCAATTGAAAAATCGAAAACAAAAGAAGGCGAAAAATGCAAACCTATGTCAACGAAAAGACTACGTGAAAACGAAGTTAAAAAAAAACAAAAAAACAAGCGAATGCCTCTGAAAGAAATACAAATCTTCGATATTAATTGGAAATCTTCCTCTCATGCATATACACATTACGAAGCAATTTATTGCTGTTAATAAAGTAGGTAGAATTTGACGCTATGAATTCTCTTTTCCCACCAACGTAGTCTGCAATGCATAGAGATCTTTAACGGGAGAATTTGCCATGAAACATATTTTTTAGAAGTGTCCAATAAGTTCCCTATCAAATTCAAACTAGTAGATTCGGTCGGCTCAGCAACTTTGATTTCAAGAAATTTATCAACAAAGTTGCTCAATATATATACGCGTTATCATCTATAAAAAAAATGCTCATTAAAATGACTTTCTTGTGATTTCAACACATTTCACTTCGTTAGATCTAGGTAGGCGTAGATCATCTGCAGAACATATTGTTGCAAGCATACGGGTTCCTAATTGATCGAATCTACACAGATTCGATGATAGGTTCATAAAAAATTATTTTATCAAAATAAACACTTGAAAGTTCCAGAATTTTCCGCAGAAATACTCATACAGGAGATCGCAGTATCACAAAGTACAATCATTAGTTATGAATCAAACTACTAAGAACTTTAAACACAACGCAATGCAAAGATCATTTAAAGAGGAAACTAACTCGGATAACAAACCAAGAACTTATAACAACAATAGCTAAGAAACTGACAGCAGATACTCTGTATTCGGCCTTAAATAGTTTTCAACCGGCCGCCGAGATATTTCTAGTAGTTTCTGCTTCTCAAAATTACTGGGAAGTAATATGAGGGTAGAATGACGGTTAGAGCTAGCATAGTAGTCAATTACATTTATATTACGGAGATACAGGGACCGGAGCAAAATGTGGCCAAATGGTCGGGAAATTTGATGGCGTTTTGCAATTTCTCGCCAAATTACCTAGATACCAATTTACTCCATGTTAAATGCACTTGCCGACACTGCCTTACTTTTCCGGCATAGCTTCTCTTTAAATTTTACATATTACAAAAGAAATACAGCAATTTTACTTATAATTCTACTAAAATTACCTATTTAAGTACAAAATTTTTAACAATACGTAAAGGGAGTACATCCATTGTTCATTAGTTCAAGACATTTGCACAGCCATAACGGTTCACGTTCAAATATGTTGAACAGATATTTCATGTTCTCGATGTCTCTTTCCAGATATAAAAGCGCTAGTAATTAGATGGCAACGCTTTTAGAATACAGACTTTTAACTGGGCCTTTAATATTCAGTTGAAAGAATGTAACTATAATTAATTCTGTATTTCCGCATCAATCTGAGAGTCTCGCATCAATTCATGCGCATTTTGTTTCGTTGTAATATTAATAAAACACAAACCTGAAGCTGCTTGGTACAAATACATTTATTAAACATTGTAATTAAAATTTACTGTGATACAAAATTTTCTTTGGCGGCTACGACCAATAAATACTAAGAAACAGAACAGCATGCCAAAGGTAATATAAATATGGTAATTAGGTTCAATTAATATAAATATAATGCCAAAAGTAATATAAATATGGTAATTAGGGTAATTAATTAAAGAAAAGTAACTCCAGAGCAATCTGCCTATACGGAGCGATGCGTGGGGGACATTTTAAGGATAATCTAGCTCTTACCCACGTTACACATGATGAAAACCGCGAAACATTCCATGTAGCTAACCCTTCACAGAGATTCAAACACAGGTAGAACCACCAGTTTTCAGCGACTTTACCGCTCCGCCGCTGGAGCCCACGAATATGATTGAGAAAATTTGAAGGAAAGAAATTGGCTGAGCCGTATATCTTAATCCGCGTTTAATTATTAAAAAATGCTTTTGTGTACTGAAAAGTAAAAATCACTTATTTTTTTTTTTTTTTTTTTTTTTTATATACTGACGGCAAGTTACGAAATTGCATTTCCTCTATTTAGAAATTCGATTCAGTTCCTTAGTTAGAATTTGTACATAAATGAAAATGCACTTAATTTATGCTACATCTAATTTTTACAAAAAATTGCAGCTTAATTTTGATTAATGAAAGACCTTTCTAATGCCGCACATTGTGTAACTGGTACAGTCAAACAGAAGAGAAACACACCTCAAGTAAATCATAAAAATGAAACAACAACCTGCGTTATGTATAGATTTTTAGCATAGAAACTAGGTTGGTTGAAGCTTGGTTGAAGTTTCCATGCCAAAATGCTTGGTTGAAATTTCTGTGCTAAAATGCTTGGTTGAGTAGCTTGGTTGGTAGCTCAGAGGCTCATAAGCTGAAGTTTCTATGCTAAAAATCTACGCCTAAAACAGGCTGTTGCTTCACTTTTATGAAACACTTATAAGGTATTTCACCCGCCTTCTTAGCAAGTCTTCGTGGTGTAATGCTCAGCACGCTCGGCGCCTATTCGAGAGGTCTGTGGTTCGAGTCCCGGTGAAGGCACTGCTCCTTTTTCATGTCTCCTGCTTCAAAAAAGGCCCAATGTCTTTACAGTGGTACCCGAACTAAAAGGGTGGTGGATGATAATTTTTTAACCGCAGGATTTGGCGATAAGGTCCCCTAATCCCCAGTCGCCCTTTAAAACGGGGAGTATCTGAGGTATTTCTCCCGCCTTCATAGTGGCGAAGTGGTCAGCACGCTCGGCGCGGATTCCAGAGGACCATGGTTCGAATTCCGGCGAAGGCGTTGCTCATTTTTCATCTCTTCTGCTTTCAAAAAATACCTAATGTCTCTACACAGTCAGTTCCAATATTTTGAAATTTTTGGATTTATTGTAAATTATTCTTTGATAGGTTCGAATGCAATCTAAAGTTTTCAATCTGCAATTTTTTTATATTGAACTACTATTCATCAGCTTACATTGTGCTTTAATTATGCATGCATACATACAAAATATGTACTTGACATCACATAAATAAAAAATAGGATAAGAAAGCATGCACAACAATACAAAATGTGCGTGTAGGACTTAATGAAACCAACAAAGTAAACCTTTTTTGTAGCCTGGTTGAAGTAGCATTTCTGTATGTTAAATTGGTATGCATTACACGAAGTTTTTCTGAATAGGAAAATCCGCAACCATAACCTAAATTGATGCCAAAAGATAAATGAATGAAATTATCTGTGAACAGAATCCGGATAAAATGCTTAGGAGCCAAAAAATAAAGGAGGAACTGTCTCGTATATAATCGAAATAATCCGTGATATAAGAAATGGGACTGACAAAGTTAGTATCAGATAAAAAGAAGAACATTACAGAAAAGAGCAATCAATGGCAGCTTGAAATAAAAGGCGGGAGAGAGCCAAAATTAAACAAAGTAATTTAAAGAAATGGGAACAACAATTTGAAAATAACGATTAATAATGCTATAATTAGTGAGGAAAATCATGGAATCTTTGAAGAAATTATAATAGCTCTTCTGCAGAGATATTTGAGTTAATGCGAACATAATTTTAATGAAACACTGTTAAGGATACAAATAAAATTGAAATCCAGAAGCTTCAGATTAACGATTTATAGCAACTTGAAGGGATTATTATTGCCATTTCAAGAAGTTAAACAATTATTTAAAAATTAAAAAAAGAGATAAAAATCGCAAGTTTTAGACTCACGAATTAATTTGCGTTTGTTAATTTTAGTTCAAAACCTAAATTGCTTTTAAGCTATAGAGTTACAATAGGCCTGCTAATCTACTAGCTAAGACTTCAGGAGTTCATGATAAAGAACGTAAAAATTGTACGTTTAAAATGGGATGTTAAAATAGTGCCAAATTGAAAGAAAGTAAACTTGTTAAATTTCATTCCTTTATAAATTATTACGATATTAAAAATCAGTATGCTTATTTAAAAAAATATGATGTCAACATCACATGACTTCCTTGTTCGGAATGTTAACTTAAACGTATTATTTGCTGTATTTCATTTAAACTTATTTCCTCGAATTCCGTTAGAGATATATGTATTATTAAATTAATTCCGTTCTCACTTCGCGGCAAGTAAATAATACCTAAAACTCAAGCTAAATTTTCATTAAAAATTGAAAGATATAGAAAAACATAAAACACCAAATACAGTCAAAACAATTTTAAAAAATATTTTTTACAAATCAAACTAGTTTCTACTCAAAAACAAGCAATTCAGCCAGATTTTTCGGGGCACAAAACTAAAGGTTTCCTTTTGTCATCACTCGGCAATAAGACACTGAAGGTGCAGAAAAACTTAATTCACAGTTCTGCTAAGTTTCAAATGTAAGCAAATATGACTGCTATAGTAAAAAAAAAAAAAAAAAAAAAGGCTTAGCAGCAATTAAACAACTTTTAAATTATTCATAATTCTACAACAACTGCATGCAGATTAAATAAAGGCATAAAATCCTTTACCAGAAGATAAGAACAATATAATGCAATTATTTTAGTGGAAAAATGCACAACATATCAACATATAAGAATAAAATAACCTGAGCTCATTGAGCCGAGTAAGAGAGTGGATATATATATCTATGCATATTTCAATACTTTTGGGGAGGCCGATTGCAATCAAAAGGTGAGGTACACATCTACATGTTATAGCAGTCCTACATACAAATTTTCAACGTTCTGAGTTTTATTATAACGCATTTTTAGCTCAAAGAAGCGTTAAATCAGAAAGGTTAATAATTTCGTTTTGGCATTTTGCGTCGATTCAAATGCCCGTATCACTTTTCAAACTGTTGCCAACAAATATTACCGTCCTGTGCTATATTTAAAGAAATTAAATAATGAAAAATCTGCATAAATATATATATGTTTCTCGCATTGTGATAAAGAAACGGTACCCAGAGCCAGCAAATTTTGAATAACGTAATCCTCCTGCGAATATGGGCATCTAGAAGTCCAAATTGCAATTTGGAATTTGTTTTGTTATCGATTTTATATTTTGTAACACTTTAACGAATTTTTGATTACGAAACACGACGATTTCAAAGCGAGCAATGGCAACACTGTACGAGAAAAAAGCATTTTTATCTCTTGCGCGCGAGATTATGTATCGAAATTCTAAAGATTTGCTCATTTAAAAATTATTCTGCGATATCGCTGTTGAATTGAATTTTATGGTTTAAGTGCGAAGAACATGACATTTAATGAATAAATGTAGCACACAAAACGTTAAAAAAAGGCCCCTTTGGACGTAATGTAAAATCTGAAAACTTTCAGATATTTTTTTTAAATTTTTTATTTTTATTTATTTATTTTATTCAGTTTGGCAGCTTTTTTTTATTTGTGCACTTGGGGCAAATGTCTCACTCGCCTCACGTACGATCCAATCTTAGTATCAAATATAACGTTTTAAAATGAAATTAACAATATTTTGATGCTTACATCTTTAATATATGACTAAATGTATGTTCATTTTAAACTAGAAGACTCGACTTTAGCTTATCAAGGTTCAAAACTTGGATGTACTCTTTCGCCATTTACATACTCTGCCTTCCAAGTAGCATTCAGAATGACTATGTATTTTACTTCAGTTTGGAGCTTATAAATTTTCATATTGATGTTCGCCATTATAATTAAGTTACCTATTTAGTATAATTTTAATTTTGTTTCTCATTCTTAAAAATCGTATTTATATTTCCACAACAGAAATTTCTTGTTTACAAATTCACTCTTACAAGTAAGTCAATACTGAAAACATGTCTGCTTCTGTTCCAAAGAACACACACAAAAAATGTATCTTTAGCGGGAATTTTACTTGTAATGGCGCAGTGAATGTTTCCCTTAAGGCATGGGATGTGAAAAGAACTCTACTTCAAAAAATCGAACGAACTCGACGAATAGGAGAGGTATTTATGTAGATCTTATAAAATCGTCTTATTGGGTTACGGTCAGCAAAAGTGACTAAAATTCTTTTCTAAATTCTTCAAAAAACTAATTTATTGCAGTCGTTTGAAGTGCCTGGGGCGACCAGTTTATGTAAACATTATTAAACGAGGAGAGTGAGAGCCGTCTTTGGCACGTGTAGCAGTTTCTGATTTCTGGTCTTCTTTACGCCTGAAACTCTGAAGTTGTCCGTTTCTAAGATATGATACTTGTATTTAATTACATGAATGCCAAAATTCCGTTGAATGAATGTTGAACATCAGAGAAGCTTTAATGTATTTTTTCATATAGATACCTCTTTTAGATCAATACCAAGGCTTTCGATATGATCCCTCTTTTTTGACTCTTTTATTTTCACATAGTTTAAATTTAGATACTTTAGAAGTATAGTATTAAACTTTAATTTGGGAAAAGGACGAATATTTTTAAAAATCATCAAGCAAACTTTATCAAAACGCACATCGAAGACATTGTATTTTGTTTTCCGGCTTTTTGGCTAGCGAAGAAGAAACCAAAAACAAACGGTCAAACTAATCGAAATGCATTTTATTAAGATTTATGTATTATGGACATTTAAACAAAAAGGTGTACCAAATCGAACTTACATTTAGAAACGCCTCAGAGAATGTTTTTGCATTTCATGAGTTAAATGCGCAGAACATTGCTGACTGCTTTGAAGATGATGTCATTATCGTCCCGAAGCAGCAGAAGCAAAGGTTGGAAAGAAAAGGACTTTATATTGCAGTTACAAAATTAAAACTAACTGCAGCAATAGACTTGTATGCAGCATAGATGACCTGCCAGAATTTAAAAAGGCTGAATAGTTTCTACTTCCTAACAAAGAAGCTACCATTACCAAAGAAGCTACCATTTCAAATAAGATAATAATTCAAATTCTTTTATTGCTAAAATGATCACGTTTGTTGATGAGCGCCACACTAAGTTCTTGCGAATCATCAGAAAAATTCTCTTTGTTCGTTTTTTAATAGAGAAAAGTGTTTCATAACGAAGAATTAACAAATACGTGAATTATAATTAGTGTTTCAATCCGCTCATCTATGCAGTAGTTTTAAATTGTAAATTTTAGGTGAAGTTTTAGTTTTCCTTTTAATATTATACACATAAAGAATTTTTGGCTTTACTGAAAGACCTTTTAAATGATTACCATTTCACCTGTATAAGATATCATTTTGTAAAAACAAATGTACAGTGATGTTTTCTATATGATGACAAAGTTTTAAATCTTTAACGATACAGATGTTAATAAAAATTTTTATTTCACAAGATATCCTAGAATTGTTTAAATACGAAGTGAGCAATATGAAGAGCAGAATAACTGCATATAAGAAACCCCAGATTGAGTTAACCGTATTTAATTTTCATTTACAAGACAAAGAAAAATAACTTGCCTCTAAAAACTTGTCCTTGTTAAGTAAATTTGCCATCAGAGCTAGTGAGCCAGCAATAACATGTTTCAACCCATGGCCCTGAATTCCCTCTCCCTACAATGAGGTTCAATCACATTGTAGAGACATTAGGTTAGTTGGTGTGTGTGTGATTATGGCAAAGCCTCGAGGGTTATCTGCCTGAGGGGAGGGATGCCTTCGTGGAGGACGTTCTAAGGGAAACTGGCTCGTATACATGTAACACATGGGGAAAAACACGAAAACGCCCATGCAGCCAGCCCGTTCGCGGGATTCGAACCTCGGACCGAACTACCAGTGTTCAGCGACTTTACCGCTCGGCCGCTGGTGGGCCCTTAGGTTAGTTGGAAAAGCCGGAGAGATGAAAAACGAGCAGTCGCCTTTGCCGGGAATCGAACCACGGGCCTCTGGAATACGGGCCCAGCGTGCGAAACCAGTACACCACGAAGGCACGCTAGGAAGGCGGGATAAATACCTTATAACTTTGAGAACTGAAGAAGAGATTAATTAATAAATCTTCTTCTTCTGAAGACTCTTCATACAATTTAATTAGATTTATAAAATAAATATTGTTAATTATTCACTTAATCTTTTCTCAGATGTCCCGAAACTGCAAAAGGACAATGAAAATGGAATCGGGTAGTAAAATATAAACTTAATGAAAAAATTAAAATCTGGGAGAAGGAAACAAGAATAGCAAACCAAATTGTCTAGCTCTCAGTTCTGAAAGAGAGAAATGTTATACGTCTTTGTTGTATACTGCAGTTCTGTTCGATACATAAAAAATTCTAACCTAATCATCTTCGAAGACAATCGAATTAATGACCATCGGAAGATACACACTCGCTTTCTCCAGCGTAGAATTGTTAGAAAACGCCTTTTGGTATCAATCGTAAACTGGTCGTTGCACCATTTTAGAGGGTTCAATATTTCACAACGATGGCCTACAAAACCATCTCCATGAGAGAAATCAACCAAGTCAGAGAATTGGAAATCTGGCAAAATGGTGGCTGTAACATGGAAAGAATCTGCTTCGATCAAAGACATTCGAGTTTTCCTTTCCTCAAAAGCCCTTTTTCTCAAAATGCCTCATCGTACCCACCATCCGTACATACTTCCATTCTGTTTGCGTAAAAAAATTAACTTACGCTACCCTGGAGGATTTTACATCATACATTTCTTTTACGGAACATCATTCTAACTTTTCACATCATACATTTCTTCCAAACCTCCCTAAACAAATTCGACTACTACAAGATTGGCACAAATGTCACGAATGTTCTATGAACTTCTACTTGTATTTCTACTTCGCATAACTTTTCATCTATTTATTTATTACATATGCGATTACTACTCTGCAAAGTAACAAGTATACTTTTTTCAGAATTTTGATTTTATTACATTGAGTCCGCTTTTGATTCCTCAAGTAAAGCAGTATTGAATTAATTATACTTATAACACTAAATACATTTATACTTAACCCCTTTTAAGGAAACGATTTGGATGCTTTTTTATTACTTCCTTGTATGAAGTAAAGGAAGTATTGTAATTGCAAAGATTTCGGATACTTCAGCAAAAATATCTGTTTTGACAACTGTGCAAAGCATTTGGAAGATATTTTTGGGGGGGGGGGGGAATCTGTAAGGACAGAATAAAGAATGCATTTTTTTGCAAAATGGAATATGAAATGAATTCAGAAGTAATATGTTTCGTGACGTCTGGACATAAGTACGTACGTATGCATCTCGCATAACTCAAAAAGAAGTATTGCAGAGCGTTGAAATTTTGTATATTGAACTGCTATAGCATGTAACTGTACAGCTCCCTTTTTCGTTACAATCTGCCGCACACTAAACTTATTTATATGTATATTGCCACTCTGTTACCTGGCTCGATAAGCTTAGTTTTCTTTTTATCCTTATATGTTAATAAATTGAGCATTTTTTTGCTTTAAAAGTGATTGAATTATGTTGTCGAGTTATGCCTTTAGTTAATCTGCATGGGATAGTTGTAAAATTATCAACAATTTAAAAGTTTTATTGGCTAAGCTTAATGAGACTGCTACTTGTTTACATTTGAAAATCTTAGTGGAATAGTGAATTCAGTCAGTTGGTGCACTCACTTCGGCGTGTTTTTGCACAGTAAGACCAAAAGTTATCTTTCAGTTTTGTGCGCCGAATATTTTATCTTCCTGCCCACTGATCGAATTTTGCTTATTTTTGAGTAGAAACTCTAATTCAAATGTAAAAAATTGTTTTTTTAACTGTCGTTAACTGTATCTCATGTTTTAGTTCTGTTATTGTTTTGTATTTTAGTTTTCAGTGAAGATTGAATTTGCATGTACTTTGTCTTATCGCAAAGTGAGAACTGAACTGAATGAATTAGAAATCTATCTCTAATGAAATTCGAGGAAATAAATTTAAATGAAGTGCAGCAAAAGATGTGTATACTTTAAAAGGCCGTACAAGGAAGTCATGTAGTGTCGCCATCAGATTTTTTTCTTCTCAAGAACAAATTCTTTCAAATTTGCTCAATTCCGCAAATGTCTGTTAACTACTTAAATAAAATATTTGTTGTGAAATTTTATGTTTTGAACATTCCTCGCAGGCGCTATCAAAAATAAATCAACTATATTAATTTAAAGAAGGAAATATTTTTCATCGCATAGTTTCTTCTTCAAATAGGATGTGCACTTTTAATTTATCATGTTTACATACGAAAAGAAGTAAAATAGATTGACTTTTGGTTTACCATAGCAAATTCAGTTTAAAAGTTTGTTCTTTGCGTAAAATAAATCTTCAGTATTAAAAAAAAAAGCTATGGCAAGCAATGCTAAAATAAGAGGAAAGGCATTTAAATTTATGGAAGCTCGTAAAATAAATCGAAAGATTTGGAAAATTTATTGATTTTATGATTCTTTTTCATGTGGTAGGAGAAATGTTCCATGAGCATATAATTTGATGCAATGCTAAAAAAACTCCCTTAAAGTTTTACAGCGAAAGAAGAGAAAGCAAAAGCAACTCTTTAAGAAATCGATACTTTTTCCAGTGCTGAAAAATAAAATATGTGCATAAAGACATGTAATTTATTGACATTATTTTAGCTTTCTCTTCCGATATATTATAGAGACTCTCTCTTTTGTTACATTTCATGGTTTATCAAAACTTGTATTATTGCCACTGAAATGCATGATAGGGGCAGCATCTGATAGAAGTAAGCAAGGCATTCGGCTGCTTTTACAGCATGCCTTCGTGGTGTATCGGTTAGTACACTCGGTGCGTTTTTCAGAGGTCCAGGTTCGAGTCCCTGCGAGAACAATGCTTATGTTTCGTTTTTTCTACTTCAAAAAACCTTAATGACTCTACAGTGGCATTCGAACTAAACAAAAGTTATCGGATGGTGATTTTTCACCGCCAGGATTTGGCGATTGGATCTCCTAATCTTCAGTCGCCCTTTAAAATGGGGAGTACTATCTCCCCCCTTCTAGCATGCCATCGAGGCTTTACGGTTAGCACACTCGCCGCATATTCGAGAGGTCCAGGTTCGAGTCCCGGCAAGGGCACTGTACATTTTTGATCTAATCTTACTTTAAAATAAGTCTGTAAGTAATGTAATTTTTTTAAAATTATTATTATTACTATTATTATTTATGTTCTGAAATATAATGCAACAGTTAATGATATTTAAAACTAAGGAACTGGCAATCTAGAATTTGCAATCGACTGTGAATGAATTTTTACGGGAATATTATTTGAGATTTGTACTGGGGCTTCATATATTTAAACACAGCAGTGAAACGCATTTGCATGGGTTACATTGGTTTCGTTTTGTATTTTCTTCCTCAGTTACGGTATACTTCACAATTTGCTTATATGCATGTAGGCTCAATACACCATTCAACTAACTACACGCCCATACAAGTGAAAAATTTTAAGCTATAATTCAAGGATGCCTAACAGATTCATAGACGTACTCTTTCTACAGAGATACGAATATAAAATTTCTTTCGCATAACCATAAAAGCTTTATTCTATATTCTGCTGACGAAGCTGAAATGAGCAAAACAACTGAGGGCACAAATTTATAAGATTATATTTGCTTTTCATCTCAGCTGCTCCAGGCGTTGTTTTCTGAAAGAAAATTCTTAAAAGTAATATATTTGCTCGAATGATATTTCGAAATCTAGAAACGTCAGACGTGAGACAGAAAAAAATGAAATGTATGTATAATCTGAAATTATATTATAAGGTATTTTCTCGCTCCTTTCTGCATGCCTCCGTAGGGTAACGGTAGCACACTCGGCGAGTATTCGAGAGGATCAGGTTCGAGTCCCGGCTAGGGCATTGCTCATTTTTCATGTATCATGCTTCCAAAAAATCCTAATGTCTCTAAAATGTGAGAATGTATTTATGTAAAAGGTACGAGAGATTTTAGTATGATAAACGTTAGCTGTTTTTATCCAGTCCAGGGAATACGTTTCAATAAATGGGATGCTTATCTCATCTTTTCAAATTATACCTTTCTAAACTGCAGATAATGAAGAAGATTTCAATGTAAAACTTGAATTAATCTTAGTTTCAACATTAAAGTATTCGTGTATTGAACAGGCTTATTCATGATGATGCTTCGTCTAATTTGTACGTGTTCGGCCCACCAGCAGCCGAGCGGTAAAGTCGCTGAACACTGGTAGTTCGGTCCGAGGTTCGAATCCCCGCGAACAGGCTTGCTCCATGGGTGTTTTCGTGGTTTTCCCCATGTGTAACGTGTATACGAGCCAGTTTCCCTTAGAAAGTCCTCCACGAAGGCATCCCTCCCCTTAGGCAGATAGCCCTAGTGTGCTTTGCCATAATTAAATACACCACACCACACCGTTGTACGTATTTCGGAATGAAATTAGCTTCAGAAAGTACGCTTTGTTGAAAGTGATTCATTGAAGCTTTGAATATTTGAGTATCATTGAGGATATTATTGGAAATGAAAGATTCCTTCATTTGCAAACAAATCTACAGTGGTGGCCAAAATTGTGGACAATTTCGGAAATTTTTAAGTTTTTGAACTTTGTATGCTTATACAAAACTATACGTTTCACAAAATGCAAAATTGTATATATCATTTTAAAGAGAATTTATTACTGAATTCAATACAAAACACAAAATTCAATTATTTGGAATAGAAAAAATTAAACGATAATTGTTATCGATATACATTAGATAATGATGATTGCAGTGAGTTATCAGTACTTAGTAGGGTACCCTTTATTTTTGATTACAGCTTCACATCGATGTTTCATTGAGCTGATAAGAGTTTTAAGCTCTTCTTTCGTTATTACATGATGCCAGGAAAAAATTATAGCCTCAATTAGTTTTCTTTTATTTGATGGGCGCCTCATTCGGACAAGAGTTTTCAAACGGTGCCATAAATTTTCTATAGGTTTGAGGTCAGGACTGTTTCTTGGCCATGACAACAATTTAATGCTCTTTGTACGAAACCACTCTTTCGATATTTTGGCCATGTGGCAAGTAGCAGAATCCTGCTGAAAAATAAACGAAGCTTTGTTGGAAAAGAGATCTCTGATGGAAGGTAGAAGTTTTAGTTCTAGAATAGTGTCAATGTATTTTCTGGCATTCGGTGTCCCATCGATGACTTAAGGCGACCAATACCATCTGCTGACATGCATGACCAAATCATAACACTAACTGGGTTCTTCACAGTTGCTTGAATGCAGTCAGGATGTAGCTCTTCTCCTATTCTACGTCGGGCCCACCAGCGGCCGAGCGGTAAAGACGCTGAACACTGGTAGTTCGGTCCGAGGTTCGAATCCCGCGAACGGGCTGGCTGCATGGGCGTTTTCGTGGTTTTCCCCATGTGTAACGTGTATACGAGCCAGTTTCCCTTAGAAAGTCCTCCCCGAAGGCATCCCACCCTTTAGGCAGATAGCCCTCGTGTGCTTTGCCATAATTGAATAACCCAACCTATTCTACGTCTTACGTATTTTCGCCCATCACTACCGAATAACGATATCTTAGTTTCATCACTCCATATAACTTGTGACCACTGATCATCTGTCCAATTAATGTGTTCCTTTGCTCCTGTAGTCTTCTTTTTTCGTTGCTGAAAATTAAGATAAGGCTTTTTTCGTGGAATTCTACCTCTCAGTCCAACATCTGTTAATCTTCTCCTGATTGTTCTTGAACTGACAGAAACACCAACATCGTTCAGATCACTTCTGATGGCCGCTGATGACATTTTCTATCTTTCAGACATAGTCTTTTTATTCTTCTGTCATCAATAGATGTGGTGCATCTTTTTCAGCCCTTTCCTTCTTTGTTTTTTATTGAATTTGTCTCCTGATATCGTAAACAAAACTTTCGGACTCCAGATGTAGTCACTGAACCATCCACCTGTCTTGCAATTTCAGCACAGGAAAGACGATTTTTCTCGTAACACAATAATATTACGTCTCATTCTAGGTGTCCAATCTACTCTTTTATTTGATGTCATTGCTTCTTAACTAAATATTAAAAATTTTTACAAAAATTCATACTTGTAATTGCAGTGCATAAGAAACAGGTCCTCTTTCTACAGAACAAAGCAAAATAATGAATTGTTTTAAGTGTAAACATGATGTCAGCTTCTACTGGCAGTTACTAACATTTGATTGGTTCTCAGAACAAGAACAGTGATTGGCCAGGAAAGCTAGACATTACAAACCATCTCATAATTGGGTTTTTTATTTATATTAAAGTACATATAACTTTTTTGTATTGCAAATAATTGAATTTTGTGTTTTGTATTGAATTCAGTAATAAATTCTCTTTAAAATGATATAGACAAGTTTGCATTTTGCGAAACGTAACATTTTCTATAAGCATAAAAAGTTCAAAAACATAAAAATTTCCAAAAGTGTCCACAATTTTGGCCACCACTGTATGTGCAGATTCTAGATATGGTTCAATTTCTATGTAGAACAGTGCTATAATATTCTAATCTAAAATTCACCTTGTTCCTTAATAAAACTTATAACCTTTTTAAATTTATAACAACATAGTGTATAATTATGCTGAGAAAAATTTTGTAATATCAAAATAAAATTAAACAAATACAAACTGGTATTAATGGGGTACAATACAATAATGAAATAAAAAGATTCACCCTAAAATTTCTAAAGAATGTATAAAGCGCGTTGCGTTATAAATGTTTCTTATTACTTACATTATGAGTATGCTTTACGTAGTACATTAACCCGCATAAAGTATGTGATATATGATTGATAAGTACACTGACACGGACTCGAAC
This sequence comes from Stegodyphus dumicola, assembly GCF_044657685.1. Taxonomy (NCBI): domain Eukaryota; kingdom Metazoa; phylum Arthropoda; class Arachnida; order Araneae; family Eresidae; genus Stegodyphus; species Stegodyphus dumicola. The sequence goes on along the minus strand of NC_140773.1, from coordinate 210,716,165 downwards.
ATATCATCGATGATGAATACGTACAATACAGCTTTTGCGCTATGTAAAGAAGGAATACCTTCATTAGGTTTGGAGTGGCAGCTTGCATTGTGATGCTAAATAAATATGCATTAATTCCTATACTATCTATAATGTTTCTAATGTGCTCTCGAGTATTGCTAGATATTTTCTCTTTTCTTATCATATTACTACCCTGAGTTGGTATTTTATGGTACAGAGTTTCCAAGGGTATTTGCGTGGTGACAATGCTAATAGTGTGTTGACATTATTTTAGGAAACTGCTTGTATGAGAATGAATTTCCCAATAGAATTCTGGAACTGAAATGAAACTTGCTGTCATTAAAAAACAAAAGATGACAGAATTTTGTTCCTGTCGATTTAAGATTATCGTGTCTGCATAGAACTTCATTATCGATGTTTGCTTTATCAGATATATTTTTTTCAAAATAATTTGTTATCTTTAAGGAATATGTTGCTCTTTGTTGTCTTTTCTTATTGAAATTCTCAGTCAGTGAACACTTAATTAAGTAAACACCTGGATCTCTTGTTTTCCTATAGGTGCAGTTATAATCCTCTACAGTTGCTAGTTTGGAAAAACATAGCGAAAGGATAATGATTTTGTGTATAAATGAATATAAGAAACTGATACTGTCTTTCTGATGTGAAGAAATAGTTTCATTCCGCACTGTTCCGTTCTCCCTGCCATATTGATAAAGCATCTGCCTTTAGCGCCGCTAATGAAAGGTTAGATTTTTGAGTAAGAACTTTGAAGAGATTTCGTTCTGTGGTCTTGCTTTAGTTAATAAAAAAATATAGAAACCAATCGATTCCGTAGATTATATATGACATACAGCAATATATTGTGGTTATAATAAAATTATGAACTATTCTGTAAACTCTATAATCTATGAACTATTTCTTTAAATTCTTCCGACTATTCTCTAAATTTTATAAGCGTGCTTTAATTGAGGCGTACGTAAACATTTACTTAAAGATGTTCTGTAGGGAGCAATTAACTGGAATTCCCCTTCAAAATATCATTGTAGGAATTTTTAAAAGAAAATTAATGGCAGATGGAATTACGGATATGATATCTTTGGATTGGATTTAAGTAAAATCCGAAGCTATTTTATCAAAGGGATGTTAAAATTTTTAGATGCAAGAGAGACTATTGACAACGAAAATGTGGTGATGAAGTTGTCATTAAAGCAATGGAATAGTCTGGAAGATAATATTATTTTCGAGATATATGTAAACTATAATACCAACCTAAAGCCATTAAAATCACCTAGAGCTGCATGCAAAAGAATTTCCGGGTGGTCATTAAAGAATAAAATGAAGACTTAATCCAACCTTCTTTTCGAAATGTCATTCTTACGTTGTCGCAGGTATTAATGACAAAACTTTTGAGAAAATAATTCGGTTCACAAAGCTTTGTTTAACGCTCAAAACTAAACGAGATATCGGAAACATCTGAAAATATTTTCGTTAAAAATACTAAATTTAAATTTGAAAACAAAGCAATCTGTATGCATGTTAAAAATCTTATTGAGAAAAGCTAAATTTATTGAAGACGGACAATTAATAATAAAGAAATTATATTTCTCATATTTATATTAAATAATCCCAACTGCGATGATTCTAATACATCAATATTTTAATTTTTTAAATATAGATACCACTTTGACAAATTAAAATGTATTGATAATTGTATTGATACATTAAAAATATATTAAATTTGCTCAAAAGAATGAAATTAGATTTCCTCAAAAGCAGCGCTATTAAAATTAACATGTACGATTCTCACCTTAACTCTCGATTATAAGTCTTATTCACTTCTACACTCAATTGAAGGATGCGTCAATTTGAAAGAAGTCAATTCCTACTGAGGTGATCAAAGAAACAAAAATTGTGAAAGAACTGTATTAACGTCAAGTTTCATCCACTACAAAATTTAAAAAATTGTATTTGAACTTGGATGAATAAAAAGTATTTTATTAACGATTGAAAATTAATTAATTAATAATTAATTAAATACAAAAAATTTAAAGTCAATTCCTACTTAAGTCAACAAAAAAAAATTAAAGATAAAAAAATTAATTAGAAATTAAAAACATTTTTAATATATGAAAAAACTGTATTAACGTCAAGTGTCATCCACTAAAACTTTAAAAAAATGTATTTGAACTTGTGTGGATGAATAAAAAGTACTTTATTAATGATTGAATATTTGAACAAGATATAGGGAGAGCTAATAGTAGGAATTTAATAACGTAAATAAATCAACATATGCGCGTTGTCAATAATAGAATACATTCATTAAAATTCGACAAACAAACAACCTAATACTGGACAAAGTATGATTGATTGACTTATTATATAAATCGTTTGGTCTAACTGTACTATTTATACAACTTCAAATCATTCGAGATTGCTAACAATACCGAATCGTTCTCTTCTTTTTTGCGTTTAATAAACAGAATAATCAGAAAGTATTGCAAATTTGACGCTTTTAGCTTTAGAGGGCATAATAATATACTATTAAATAAACATTAATTGGGAGTGTGGCAAGAAAAAATCTTACAGTAGAATAACTTCCATTTAATATTTTTGGCAGTCATCCCTTGAAATAACGCTGACATCACATGCTTTACAAAAGATCTCATCTCACTACTACGAGAATGGTATTTCTTGAGCAAGTATATGTACTAGCGTTCCATCAGAAAGCACAAAGTACGCTGCTAGATATTTCTTCGTGTTTGAGATAAGAACGGCCTTTCAGCTTCTGAATTGCCTTGCACTATTCGCGCAAGCTGTCTGCCTACGCTTTTTTGTCAGGGAAAGGCTTAAGAAATGGACCTTTTGGACGGAGGTTTGTGCGAATTGGAAACTTTTTCAGATAATGAAATAAATAGCTTTGAAAGAACTATATTTCGAAATGTATGTTTCTGATGCTTTCTACTATAACATGCTATATCACTGTTACATAGCCTTTTTATCTTGCTACCTCTATAGGCTACTTCGATCATTGTAGAATTAAAAAGAAAGAAATCATGAGGAAGTTGTAAAGCTTAAATTAATTATCATTAACATTGTAACTCTAGGGCGGCCCGAATTTCTGTGAATATGTTTGTGAATTTTAGGACATTTCCTGTTATTAAAAGAAAATTAAATTTTCTGGAAACATATTCTCTTTTGTTAAGTATATTCTAGAAGTTTAATTTTTTTATTCTTTCAAATTTTTATTTCGAATGTTAAATTCCTTTTTCCATTTAAATAGCTAATACTGTATTTTAATGATTTATAAGAAATGTATTTAGAAAAGTAACTTTGTTCCAAAATCCGAACTATAACATAATATTTAATTGATTCTTAGGTGCTTAGCTCACTAGACACCTGAAATACTAGAAAATGTTTTTGCTCAAATTACATAAAGTTTCACAACTGACAAAGAATTTCTACATTTCAAAACATAATATTAAATGGGAAATATATGCCTGTACAATGTACACAGATTTAATTATTAAATACTAAATATATCTGTGATTATTTTGAAGTTGATGGTGTGAAATCCCAAGGAAAACTCATGGCAGATTCAACACACTTTATTTCTAAACAAACTGTTGTTGAAAAGCACATTCTTAACTTGAATTACATAGCTTGACAATACAATTGAGACGTAAGCGGTGATATATTCACAGAACAATATGCGAAAAAAGCATGCGATTTATCCAGGAAGAAAGTTTATTGCAGAGTGACTAAGCCTTAGATTAGATTTATCACTATTGCTAATTTAAATTTTGGTTCCCAAACGTGAAATTATAATTGGGTGAAGCGTTATGTAAATAACCGGTTCATGAGCTTACGAATCATGTGAGGAACATTAATTTTGAAATAACGCAGCGTAGAGGGATTCTTTATAAGAAATTACTATTTTTAGGACAGAAAGGGGACATAACTAAATTAAAAACAAGAGTTAAGAGACTATTGCAAAATTAAAGTTAGGAGTTTCATTCATATATATGTATTTTATTTTACACATTTTTAAGCAATCACGTCTACTTTAATGGAAATCTTATCTCAGATAATGACACTGAAAAAATTACTAAAATTTATTTAAAAATTCATAGTATAAAAAATTTACCTAATATGCTTTTATTCAGTTCCGTAGCATTTACTGATTGCATTTTTATTCAGTTGCATATTTTTTTACTTCAGTTACTGCTTTGTACCTAGAGAAATGTTTTTCGGGAAATGCCAGTTCCTCGATAACAGCGAAAATTTTACCTACTTTTATGATAAATCATAAATTTTATGATAATCATAATCATAGTCGCGAATGACTCCTCCGAAGATTCCTTTCTACTAAACTAACGTTAGCTATAGTTGATACCACTCATTCGTCATACTCGGTTTATGTTTACTATATTCTTTTTACACGGTAAAATTGAACAACTGTTCCAATAACTTCAGGATGGACAGCAGTCCTTCAGATAAAGTTTTCTTAATCCAAATATATGTCCTAAACAAACAATAAAGGCACTTCGAAAGATAATGACACAAGCTTCCTCGGATTTTTCGACGCTCCTGCTCGGGTGCTGTACCAGAAAAGAGCAATTTGGCTCGTGGGTAAAAGTATTTGCCCACGTCTGCTCTAGTTACCAGAATTATCACTGTAGGTATCACCATCGTGCCTCTGATACGAGGCAGGCTAATGTATGGAAATGGAGCCCAAAATCATGACACCGCGTGGCCAAACTTTCAATAGTAACAGCAATTGTGACACTTTTTCACGTTGCCTTCCAGCTTTTATTCGACGACTGTCATTGAAAGAGAAGGTGTACTTTACATTGTGCTATTCACTAGTCCAAGAGACAAGTTGCCCCGACACCATTGCAATTATGAGCACCAGTGGCTTTGCGTTAATTACATTCTTCGTAAAGGGCGGCAAAATCACAAACGGAGCTCCATTAATCGTCCAGAAATCTTTCTTGCTGATACAGGGCAGCACAAATTCCTTGGACATTCTGTAGAATGTAAGTAATGCTTTGTACGGCCGCCGACGTATGCATTTGGGCGCTTCGATCCAAGCGCGCTGATGTCCTTGTAGATGCATCAGTATCACTGGCACGATTAACATTCTCTTCTTCAATCCATCATATTGACATCTTTTGTACAGTGAAGACTTGTAGAAGATTTTCATGTGCGATGCGACCGAAGTGCATCGCACTCCTAGTGCTCCTAAGGCTGATACAGAACGATACCTCACATGAAAAGAGTGTTTTCGGCATCGTCTGTCATGAAAATGTCTCATGACAGACGATGCCGAAAACCCTCTCGGCATCGTCTGCCATGTAACTCATCAACCACACGTGTCTTCAGAGATGAATATCAGCTCGTAAAACAAAGTGGGAGTTCTTACAGCGACAGCAAGTACCAACTACTAATCTAATTTTTCGCTCTCTTTTATTTTGCTTATCTATAATGTGACAAAGTTGCATTTCAGATGTTTAACATAATCTTTCAGCTATTTATTCCTTTGCAGTCAGAAAACTTTTACAACAAATCTTCATAGCATTGCATTTTCCTTATAAAGTAATGTATGTTAAACATAAAAGATACGGAGGTAAAAAATTGTATTATACGTGTTTCAGAAAAGGAACAAAAGTAGATGTTTTAATACCGTGCCTTGAGATATATATTTTCTTGAATCCTAATTGATAAGGAGTAAGTAATAAATTTTATTTTGCCATATGTTTTAATATTAGATTGCGGCATTAGTTAGTTACGGTCTCCAGAACACCATTTTGAGGAAAAACACCATCTTTTATTTGATCTTTTACAGTAATTTAATTGAGTAATTAAATAAAAAGTATTGATTGCTACTTCAAGATTGTGATTTCCTTTTAGTTCCCGCAAAAAGCTTTTGCCATTAAAGAAATTTTGGATTTTGAAAGGAAAGAGCTATTGAATTATTTTTAAAGTTGGGAATTCCCTACTGAGAACTTCCGTTTGCAATAACTAAAAACATTATGAAAATAAGATTTTACTGCAGCAAATTAAACCTTTCTCTAAACCACGGAAACATTAAAGAAAAGATAAAAAAGATAAAATTATTGCGTAACACCATTAGACTTTTAAGGAAAAATTTTTCTCCTTTGCAAGTCTAATATTAAATTTAACCTTTGGACTTATAAAGTCTTAAAATGTTTTATTCTAATTCTTGATAAAGTACCTATGCTCAAAAGATTTCGAAAGAATTCCTAAAATTTCTCTGCCAATCTCAAAATTATCCTTCTTCTTCCTTTCTCTCTTATATTTTGAACCTGTCTTTCTTGCTCAAATAATCGAAAATCTAATTTTGATTAAGAGTTGTCGGAAACCCGTATGTTGATCACGTTAAATTGGCCATTTCCGACGTCCCTTGCATGCTGAGCAGTCGAGAGAAATATCTTATAGCATAGTAGAATTTAGCACTTTTTTCACAAAAATAAATAGCTCCTTTTAGTAAACATTCTGAAACATAATAAGTAAGCCATAAAAAGTTAAATACCTGTGAGCAGTAGTTGAGAAAAGGTATAAAAAAATCACATTTGAAACAAAAAATGCGTTTTTAAGTAAAAGTACTCATTTATCAAAGCATTCGATGATAAATTAAAACTAGATTTTTTTTTTACAGTCCTAATTTTCATAGAGATTAAAGTATGCTATTTTTGGAAAGATAAAAGTGTAGAGATTTTGGAAATGCAAAAATTCTAAATCACCATTTTATTTTTTTTGAAGAATTTTGTTTTCCAGCATCCCTTAAAACAGTCTTGTCTCTGACCAAACAAAATCTAGCGTAACAATTTTTATATTTAAAATAAGTATAAATAAAATAAGTACTTAAGTATCAATTAGTGAAACGTTTATTTGTCGACATGAATGTATGTAAACGCTTGGTAACCTTAGCCGAAATTTGGATGGCCAAGCAACATACGCAGAAGAATCAGAACCGAAGGAATGGATTTTAGGTTTTACTATCACAGTTTCTTGACTTAAACGTTAATGTTTTGAACATAAATGGTTTTTCACAAAATAGCCCTAATTTCATAATTAATCTGATTTTTCCATTGCTCGGCTTCTTTCCAACGTTCCTAAATGTCTGAAAACCCTGCATGTCACGTCTTTTAAAAGGGGTTCCAAATTATTTTTTTTTAGTGTTAGAGATAAAAAGATAAAGTGTTTGCTGTTTAGTTATAAAATGATGAGAACTTCAGATAAGATTTTACCTCGCAGGTCATGTTAAAATTGTATCTGATATTAGGTGCCAGTGGTTATAAGTTCACCTGTTTCGAATATCATCGTCTTAAAAATTCGTTACAGGAATAGACATTTAAAAAAATACAAAAATTCGTTGTTTGGCTATTTAGATGGGCTCAAATGCTTATTCTGCACCAAAGAACCTCATACATGGCGTTCGAACAATATTTTATTTATTTCAGTTATGATGAAATAAAAAAATACTTATAAAACTTTTAAATAAATTGCCCTGGTTTAAAGATGAATTAAAGATCAAGCGGAATGCAATGCCACGGGCGGGCTCTCTCTTTCGTGCGGCGCGTTATAGCTCAAGCACAAGGGTGCATGAGCTGAATATTGAGAGCTTTTCGCAATTACACGAATTGCTTGTTTCGCGATAGTTCTTCAAGTTTGATTAAAAGATTTTTTACATATCATGGAACAGTTTCTTATAGTGCTGACTATTTTTGTGACTTGCTAGGGCGTCATTGTAATAAAAAAGTAGTATTTTTAAATTAAAAATTAATTGCGTCAATAGAAAATTAATCTTCTTATAAACACTTGCCCTATTTTTACAGTACAAAAAATATTCTTAAGAGAAACAAACAACAACAAAAAAAGAAAAAAAAAGAAAAAGAAAAAAAAGCAGATGAAACTAGAAGTTTTAATAAATGAAGAAAATTGAATTAATTTTTCTCGCTTATAAAAGGCAAAGCTACTTGCCTTTTATACTTGTGTTCAGTACCCATATTAAAAGAATGCAATATTAAACGGCGAAATATGTGACGAAACATGACACAAATTGTAAACACATCCAACGCCAAATGCGGAAAGATAAATTGAATGAATTGGAAGAACGTTTAAAACAACAACAAAATATGTTTAAAGCCTCAACCCATTTTTATCAGATATCGTCACACAGATATAAGTGATGCTCCTGGCACTGTCCTCATAAACACATCTATCAAACCCCTTGTCTGGAAGTTCACGAACATTTCTCTTCTGATCACTGTCCAGTTAATTTTTACTTCTTCGGTCTCTGTTCGCCTTTATAAAAGTATAGATATAGGACAAAATGAAAAAACAAAATTCATAATATTATGAGAAATACCAAGAGTGCTACTGTTATATCGCTACATTTTGGTGCGGATTAATCAAGCACAGAAGTCTGATAAACATGCAGAGTTTAATTTTATCTCCGATTGAACATTTTACACAAGCAATCAAATAAAATGCAACAACAATTAATTAACCCTAGTTTCGATTTACGTGATACAGTTTACAACTTCTTAACTGTATTATCGTGGATAGAAAACATAATCCTACCTAGATAAACACATATCCTAGAAATGTTTCCTACAAAAATATTCATCCTTTTATACACGTCCCCATGTACCATATCAACACATAAAAGTCACAATAAACATACAAATAAAAACTTTTTCCTAACCTCGGAACTACACTGCCGAATAAATATTCGCATTTTAACACTTAGTTTATATAATCATTACTTAATCTGGAGACAAAACTCTTAGATACATATTGACATTCCAAAAATTCAAGTTTACAAATTCAATTTCACCGCTAAGAGGAGGTGACGAACACTTACGACTACAGACTTTGGGTAGCCGGATATAAACAAATTTATGCAATGCTGAAGAATAACTTTCCGAGAATCAGACTGCAAATGAATTCCTGAAACCTCTCCTTAACGTAGTCACTTGCAGTACGTAGGTTAATTGGACAATGTTCGTATAGTGGAGACGTTTTTTCTTATTACGTTAAATATCAGATCGGAACAAACTCTTTATAATACGTCGAAAAACTATTATACAAACCTTTTTATTTCCTTCGCTCATTACGGAACAATTTCAAAGGCTGAGTTTCGATTGATCATAAATTTTGGAGATATAAATACAGTATACGTTTATGACAGACGCATCGTAACAAAAACATCACAGAGATCATCATATCTCCACATCAGTGGATGTTTCCTCCATGTCCCCTTCTCTTTCATCAATTCTAAACCATTGAATACAGTTGATTATTTTCCACAAGGCTAATAATTCTTCAGAAATTTCTCTTTTAGCTCGCATATACTCGAGATTCATTACCGTATTACAATCCATCTTCTGACTCAACAAGCCTCACTTGAACATAATTGGTCAATTATAGTCCGCCACAACCTTTTTTGAACAAATTATAAACATGTAAGAATTAAAAATGGACACCCAAAGAAAGACGAGCAGGGTATTTTCCTTTTCTCATTCGTCGTGGGAAATTGTCAGAGATATGTCACGTCCCGATAAAACGTCTCTTACGAAAATAATGCAACAAGCAAACTGACGAATATCATCATCTTTAGCTAAGTTGGAATAGTTTCTGATCTTGCTGGCTCGTTTCGGTCCAAGACGACGGGGAATGGTAGTATTTGTTAAGCCAGGAATATCTGTATCACCTTTCTTAATAATTACTAAGCAAAGAACACTCAAATTAGAATCAACCATACCTCCCGTCACAGACTTTCGTTTTCTTTCACCAGTTCTTCGGCATCTGTAATATGAGTGGCCTTTGGACAAGAGAAGCCTTACACGACCAGTGGTTAACATACCTCGTTTCACTGGAAATCTTTGCTTGTCATTTCCACCGTTAATACATATTACATAACATTTTCATTCGTCTCCTAAGCCATCCGTTTCAACTTCATGACCCATACGTATTTCATAAAACATATGCAACAATTTTTCATCGTCAATTTCAATGAGTTTTTGGCAGCCGGTAGCAAGATAGCTAGCTATATTTAGTTTCCTAATTGCTGTTTCGCTTTTCTTCAAAGCAAAAAAAAAAAAAAAAAAAAAAAAAAAAAAGATACTCCTGAAACATGTACAGAAGACAAAAAAGATCCTTTATTCACAAGGTAATCCTCCATTTTTTACTGCCGCCTAGCGCTCAACCCTCAATTTCTCGACATTTTCTCTCAAGGAATCTCCAACATTTAGAAAGAGCCTTGAAGCCATAATCTCTACATCTTGCTAATTCTAGAGATGCTGAAAACAGCAGTTGTCATCTTAGCCATAAAATAAACAATACTGTTAACAACTCTGCAACTGTAGTTCCATTTAATCATACCAATACTCTTTTGGAATTCATTACAGATAAAACCAGAATGAAAAATACGCTAAGAATAGAGTGGCTGATTTCCAACAAAGCGGGGAATACTGCTACAAAGCGCAGAATTAACTAACTCTCTTGCCAGAGAAATTTCTGATAATATTCAAGTTTACAGATCAAGATACTGGAAAAATTTCCTTGAAAATGTTGAGTTTGAGCCTAACACCGTCTGAGAAGTTACCAATTCCATGAAAAAAAGAGATAAATCCCAAAATTGGCTCCATTCATCACAAGGGACAGATTATAACACTCGGAAGAAATTACTGTAGCTATTACCGTAGCATCAGAACTGGAGAGCATGTTCACCCTCAACCGACTCTCATCTATGAGCATGAAAAAGGAATAAAAAACTCTGTAAATAACATTCTCAGCAGAGAAGCTATTACGCGCTATTCTATCCAAACAAAATGATTTGAATTTGGATTCAGCTGTTTCTGATTTAGTTTACAATACTGTAAACTCAGCTGCTATACTGTCTCTTACATAAAATGATGTATTTCCCTTAAAATGCTCCTGCGAAAATCATAAATCTTACTATATTTGCTAATCATTGTTCAAATATTTAAAATAGTTTATCCTGTATACTTTATGTTAAAAGCAAACTTATTTACTTAGACTCAACATTTGCTACTTAAAACATATATTTATTATTATACAGATTTTTCAACTTAGTTTCTCTGCTTGTTTTAATAGTCAAATTTTTAATTTCATTATTTCGCCCAATTCTGTTGTACCAACTTTTCTGCAGTTTTTCACAAGCCCGTAATTGCCATGGCAACATGTTTATTTCAAGTACACTTTCAAAATTCAATGAGGATAATTTGGTGCTTTTCATCTCGCATAACGGAAAGTCCTGAATAACAAATTTTCATTTTAACCAAAACGTAGGCTGTATAATAAAGTTATCTTGTATTACGAACCACATGGGAATTTTTTCAAAGACTAAAGGAGAAGCTGAATCCATTATACGCTTAGTTTTAACCAGCGTAAATACAAAAAATAACATGTGCATGAAAAGAACAACGAACAGAAGAGTGGGCAAATAAATATGCTTCTTAACTACTGAAAAATTTCTTTTAGTGAGGAAAAAGTGTCATATTTTTTACGACATGGAATTTGTATTTTATGCGTAATTTTATTTAATTTTATTTGTTAATGTCTTTTGGTCACTAATAATTATTGTTAATTTTGTTCCTTGGAAATGGCAATAAAACAATATACAGACATAGCAAAAATATGTGCGTGTGGTAAGTAAGATTATTAGCCCAAAAGAGCCCACAAGAGCTATTAATTTCATTTTGGCATTTTGCATTCATTCAATTGGCATTTCACTTTCAAATTGTTGCCACCAAATATTAGAGCCCTGCATTATATTTGAAGAAATTAATTAATGAAGAATTTATATGAATGTATGTGTTTCCTGCATTGTGAAAAACAACAGTACCTAAAGACATTAAATTTTGAATAATGTAGTCCTCGATTCGAATGTGGGCATCTGGAAACCCAAATTTGGAATATGGAATTTCTTTTATTATGTATTTCATATTTTGTAAAACTTAAACGAATTTTTGATTAACAAACTCAACGATTTCAAAGCAAGTTGTGGCAACACTATTGGAAAAAACATTTTTATGTTCACACTGCTTGAGACTGTGTATCGGAAATTCTAAATACATGCTCTTTTAAAATTATTTTGCAATATTGCTTTAGAATTGAATTCTATGGCTTAAGTTCGAAGAACGTGATACTTAATAAATAACTGTAACACACGAAACGTTAAAAACGCCCCTTTGGCCGTAATACAAAATCGGACAGCTCTCACTTTCTTTTAAAGAATTTTTTTTTTTTTATTTATTTACATGAGTGATGTTTTATTTACGATTCAAACTTATTTTCAGCAATAAATGAATACTTTAGAATACGTTTAATAGTGTGTAGAGTCCGTGATATGCTGGTAGCGTAGTAGTTTTTTTTGACGCATAAGCGAACAGAAAGACCTAAGCGATCCATGCCAGTAGTAAGTGTGAACGGTCTTTTGAAGAAGTGAAAATTAGACTGATTCCACAGTTTTTAAAAGTAAAAATTAGATTAATTAAAACTGGGAAGACGACTAGTTGATAGCTAAGCAGAACGAACCCAGTAAGCTGAGACGAAAAAATGACAGTGTCAATACCATAAACTGATTCAGAATGATCTGGAAGCAGACGAGACTATTTTGCGAACTTTAAACATGAATTTCAAAATAAATAAATCAATCAAATGTACAACAAAGTAAAAAAATAAAACCGAAGTTTTCCCTTGCGCTGGGAACTGGGAAGATTAAGAAACAGCTTAATAAAAAATTGTAAAAATATACACATACATAACATATGTAAATATATTTTATATCTAATAAATTAACAAATTATTTCCATTTTATCACTGGTGATATTTTTAATATTATCTGTAAAGTTTTTACTATATTTCGCTATATTGGATAGAGAAAGAAACGGATGGGACGGGAAATAGACGGGGACGGGCGTTTCGGCATTTTAAGCATATAGGTTGGCGAAGGCTTCGGTTTTCTAAGGGTTAAGCTCTTGGAAGCTGAACGAGATGACTGAATAATATTTTGTGTTTTCTTCACAAATGTAGGTTGGTTATGTCTGGCATTTTCAAAATGTTTCTCAAAAACAATTTCACCTTCTGAGTGAGTTTTTGTAGGTAATTAAACAAAGAACCATCTGGTTTGAACTGGAAAAGAGAAAGAAAGGATAGATTTCAACTCCACCTCAAGTAATTAATAAAGGGAGGTAATTATATATAGCTGATCGCTTAAACTCAATAGAGAAAATGTGGCCTTTTACCTTTTTTTCTAGCTGAACTGAAATTTAAAGCTGTAGCAGAATATTAACATTAAATAGCATGTCATATTTAGTTGTAAAAGGACTGTAGATTTATACCGCACATTTTAGCAAGAAATATTTAACTATGAGCTTTTTTAAGTTTTTTAAGCAATAAATACTGTGTTTTCTTTATGAGCTTCATAGGGCACGTTTCATTTAAAAACTTTGAGAAAAAATAGATAGCAGAATATTTAAGCAGAGGATTTAGAATGTTTTACATATACAGCTATTGGCAACGTCTCCTGCAGTTTACGTTTATCGCACAGCTCTGCCAGTGAATATTCTGGCTTTAGCCATTCTACTAGCTGACGTAAAATTGCGCCATTCACCTTAAATAAACTAATATATGCCATCTCATCACGTTATCTTTAATTTATAATTTCAACTTACGTTGTTTTAAGTACCTGAAAGTGGTGACGCTCATTTTTGCGCATGATTTATGCTTTCTGTTAATTTAAATCGAAAAAAAGAAAATTATTTAAAACTTTCTTAAGGACTTAATTATAAGTCAGACGAAGTAATAACTCGCTTGACACTCCTCAAGGACTTTGATTTCAATTCTACGCAATTAAGATCTTACATACATTACATAATAAGTTGAAAATTATATTAAAAGTCACTTAATTTGTTTTTAAAGCAAATGTAGATTGACTAAAACGAACTATTTTATCTTAAATTTAATATTTTTTTTTTTTTTTTTTTTTTTTTTTTTTTACAGTAAAGGATAATTGTCCAGTACATAAATTAAATGTGCGTCAGTTTCCCTTGTATTAGAAAGTCCTTCATCACGCATCATTTCCCTTAGGCAGGTAGATCTAATCAGCTTTGCCGTAATTATACGATTCATTCAGTGCATTATAAACGTATGGTAATCATGTTGAGAGGAATAGTTAGCTAATTATCTACATAGAAATCTCATGTGGATATGAATTCACATTGCAAATCACAGGCAAGAATATGTTTGTAATAAAAATTTCCTTTAAAACTGTAAACAAAAGAGGAAAGTTTAAATTTAAAGCAAAATAAAATTTTCAAAATTAATATCAAAGTGAATTTTTCAAAAAAGACCACTTTCGCTTTGAAAGTGTGTTTAATTTACGAATATGTTGTATAAACAACAGATAAATTGCAGCTATTGAATTACTTAAAATTCCGCTAAATATTTTAATTTAAAGTTAGTTAAAATTCCAAGAAATTCATTACAATGTATTATAATACACTGCCAACCAGTAAGATAGCTGTACCAGGATGAAAAGCAAATAGCAGAATCTTACTTATTGCACACATACTACATAATGGAAAGAACACATTTGAAATTTACAGGTGGTTTGGAATACACAGTGGGAAAAATTCAATACACAGAGCTGCCACCCCCTGGAAAGCAATAACGGCTGTAATCCGGTTGAGCATGAGTAGAACTAAGCATAGGTAACAGATGCGAGTACTTCATTCCATATGGTTTCAATTCTATGCCAGAGTTCTCAGTCGTAGATACTGGTGAGTGATAGCGTACTATTCTCTCGCCAACTCACGATCAGACCTTCTCAGTAGGTAAGAGGTCTAAAGAACGTACTAGCTAAGGCAATAATCGAAGACGCTCTGTATCAAAGAAGGTCAGGACCCTCAGATGAGTAAGGGCAACACTGCTGTCCTGCAGCATCTTGTTGAAAACTTATCGTACATTATCGTGTTCTTGGCATTATTGTGCATTATCTTGTTCTTAGCCGCAAAATTAGGGCACGGCCAAGACCCTTTTAACATGTCAGAAATGTGCTGAGGACTGCCCACATTCCCAGCTATGCGAACAAGAGGTGACTAGATACGCAATGGCGTTTCATACCGCCACGTTAGGTGATGAGTCCGTATGACGATGACGAATGCAAGCTGGCAAGGTTCATTCTCCTCGGCGTCTTCACGCGAGGATCCAGCCGTCGTGATGCTGTCCCTATAATCAGAATTCGTCCGAAAAGACGATATGATGCTACTCTTGTACGCAATATCGTCTTTCGTCGCATTACTATAGGCGCGATTTTCTCTTTCCTGTGGCTCTAAAGGAACCCGCAAGGATGATTACCGTGCTGATTATCTGTGGTGTTGCAGACGTCGTAAGGTTTTCCGTGTGTACACTTGTCGTCTTGCTCACTAGCACAGTTCCTGACTCAGGATATGTGACGTCACAGCACGATCCTAAAAGGGCGAGAGGACAATATGTCTGCCGTCTGGGACTTTAGTAACTTGGGGACCGCTGAGATCCTGCATAGCGTTCGGTATGGCATTGGTGGACCTATCGATTTCATAATCACCTGGCAGTCATGGGATCCTGACCGACACGAGCAGCAATATCGCGGAACGATAAACCGAAATCTACAGAACTTTACGTAATGTAAACGTTTTTCCCCACTTTCTTCTCTACCCACCAACGGCCGAGCGGTAAAGTCGCTGAACACTGGTAGATCGGTTCAAAGCTCGAATCCCACGAACAGGTTTTGGCTGCATGTGCGCTCTCCTTTAGAACGTCCTCTGTGAAGGCATCCCTTCCCTTAGGCAGACAGCCCTTGACCCTTGAGGCTTTGCCGTAATACGTAAACCAAACCAAACCCACTTTCGTCTCTTAATATTTTCCCCTGTTTATGAAAAGAATATTACAAGGACATTTCAGGAAGTGCTATCTAAAGGGATTCTAAAGTTGATCAAGTGTCGTATTTGATCTTGCAGGTATCGAGGTAACTTCGAGATTGTAAATGCAGGCTTCTAATTCTTAAACTATGGTAGAAAAACTAAAAATTGCTAAAAGCTTGTAGTACGGCCTATTTCCAGTTCCTCAAATGGCTGTCTGCAATATATCAGCACTTTTTCTTTTCTATGTGTAATATAAACTTTAAACCCTCAGAAAATCTTTCACTTAACCGTCTTTACCATAATTAGATAGTCCTGGCTTGCTTTGTTGTAATAAAACAATCCTATGTGTACAATAGCAAATATGTGAAAAAGCAAACTGAATAAATTCTATCGTAATTATAAATTAATGAAGTTTCGTTTCCTTTTGCCGTCAAATTTATAATTTTTTTGTTAGCAATAATTTTTTTAATTTTACTTAAAGTAATTTGAAATTACTTCAGTTGCAAAGTCATAAATTTTTAAAAATCCTCTCTCAAAACAACTGTAATCTAGTTGAAAAAAATTATTAAAAGACTTGCATGTGCATGTGTATTTCCAAAAGCTCGAATATAATTATTATTAATCAGTTGATTAATTAATAATCAATCATTATTATAAACAATTTGAGATTTAAATCTTAACTCCTCAAGCTACAGGTACAAAATTTATCCATGGCAAAATGATGAATTAACGCATAGAAATCAGTTATAGGTAAAATATAAAAAATAGCCATGGACAGCCCCCAAAAAGTAAACCTGATATTTGTTGTAATGTTAACTAAAAATAAAAGTGGTGTTTCAGAAGTAGCGCTCAAACAAGATACATGTTTATGAAATGTATTTTAATTACCTGAAAAAGAACTGAAATCAATTATTTGCTTTGAGTAGCTTTTCATTGCATTTGCATCAGCTTATAAAAGGAACCAGTTTAAGATTAATCATAAATACCTCCTTCTTTCTCAAAAATAATGCGTTACCTAAAACCTTACGATCAAATAAAATGCAACTGGCACAGAACGGGAGAAAAAGGGGACATTTCCTGTATCTTGCATTCTACAGGGCCGGTTGACGAAAGTCAACTTGCATTTTTCATGTCTCGAAACCGCCACTTAGGATATACACATTAGATTTATATCTAGCATTGTTCTAATATAGGTATTTTGACACAAAATCGAAACTTTTCTGCATTCACATGCCAATTGTTTTCCATATTTCGATTCTACGATTCAAATTATGCCAAACTGCCAAGTTTTGTAAAATACGCACGAGGAGTTTTTAAAAAATTAGCTCTCAAAATTTTAAGTCCTCAACATTAATTGAATTTGGTATATATTTATTAATATCTCTTTTTTATTAAACTTATTTGATTCTTCCTTTCACATTTCGAAATTTAGGTTCATTCCAAATAAAAATTCGCCCGTATTTTATGATTTGTTTTTTAAATTTGTAGTTTTAATAATTTTGATACATTTTTCGAAAAAAAATTTAAATTATAACCTATAAAATGTTTACCATAATCTTAAAGTAGATGTATTTCTAAGTATACCTGCAATGAATTAGAGTTTTTTCAACAATTACAGTTTTTTCGGTGCGTTTTGACGTTTGGCACATCCGTTATAAGCAATAAAATCGCCAAATGTGTTTTACATACTTTCATAAATTTCATTCCATCACATTTTGCATTATTTGATACCACAAGATAATCCTCAACATTTCATTCAACAAAAATTGCATTTTTTGCAATGATGAATAAAATTAATGAGTTTTCTGCATAATTCAAATAAATAAATAAATGAATAAATTCCAAATTAAAACAGGATAAAACTTAGTTTGACTGCCGTAAAAAATAATTAAGACACTGTCAATTAAAAAAAGAACATATCTCTTGGGGTGCATTGTGATTAAATCCTGTTTTTATTTATTTCAAGCTGAAATGAATTATTTATGCAGTTCTTTAACAAAAAAATCCTTTTGAGCTAGATCTTAAAATAATCGATTTTAATTGTTTCTTTTATGGGAAAATTATTTTGAAGCACCGCTTTGAAGAGTGTGATGCATCGGGGAAGGAAAAATAATTTAAACGGGGGTTGAAACCCCTCCACTTACCACCCTTAGTAGATGGCGCTCAAAGCAGGTCAAGATGCGTTCGGAGTCGGGAAGTCCGGATCCTGAGTTATCCCGTCGGATATCCAAGAGTCAGGCAGAGTAAGAAGTTCCCGGATAGTGAGGTTTTATCAATAGTTTTCGGTTAGAGAAGTTATCGGCCTGTTTGAAGTCCCAATTTAACAGTCGTTTTGGAAAATATTATTTATGCTGCAGAGAGAATTTATCGCAGTAGTTTGTAAACCTTAGTTTTTTGTCGCATATTACAACAAGTGGTTTAATTCGCGAAATATATTTTGATAGAAACAAAGAAATTCGCGCTACTTAAATACATCGCAAACAGTTAAGTTGTTGAATTTTTCGTTTGTTTTCTTATATAAGATCGTTTAAGTGTGCTTTACATTGTTTCTTCTTATTTTTTATTTCAATGTATTGGAATTTCAGTTTCAAGGAAATACTGACTTTGAGTTTAGACCAAATGTAATTTAAGTTCCCCGGTATTTTATTTCGTTCCACTGCTTTCTTCAGGATTCGCAAATGAAAAGAACATTTTAATACCAAATTTAAATAACCAAAAGCTTTATTTTTCTTGAGAGAAGCGGAAAAAATACTAAAAACAAGAAGTAACATGGAGCAAATGGATGACATAAATTTCAGAAACTTTTCCTACTTCAGTTTCTTTAACTTCAGTGATTGTTTCAACATGTCCATGGAAGAATGCCGATTGGGACCAAAGAGAGACCCCCTTTCCACCGTGATTCCTATGACCCTCGTATATGCTGTGATTTTGATGACTGGAGTTATTGGCAATATCTGTACTTGTATTGTTATTGCTAGGAATCGTTACATGCATACTGCTACCAACTACTATCTGTTCAGCTTAGCTGTGTCGGACTTGCTGTTACTCATTCTCGGTTTGCCCCAAGAGCTGTACCAATTGTGGTATAAGTACCCATATGTATTTGGAGAAGCTTTCTGCATCTTGCGCGGCCTGACCTCGGAGATGTCCACTAATGCATCCATTTTAACCATCACTGCTTTCACCGTGGAACGATATGTTGCCATATGTCATCCTTTCCGCGCACAGACCATGTCTCATCTGCCGAGAGCCGTCAAGACCATACTCTGCATCTGGACTGTTGCAGCATTATGTGCTCTTCCCACTGCTTTGCAGTTTGGCATAAAGTACGAGTTTGATGACAATGGGGATACATTGTGGGATACAGCCCTCTGTGGAGTCATAAAACCTCTTCCTCATACTTTCGAGATATCTACATGTTTATTCTTTGTGCTGCCTATTGTTTTGATATCGGTTTTGTATGTTTTGATTGGCATAAGACTCCGCCAAGGAAGCATCGGCAACAGGGCCGATAATCTCAGCAACTGCAACAAGCAAAAGATGAATTCAAGAAAAGCTGTGGTCAAAATGCTCAGTAAGTAATCCTTTATTTTTAATTTTGGTACAACTATAAGTTCTTGCATTGGAGTTTTCCATGAAACCATGTGTAAAGATGCGTATTTCTGCTTGGAGAACATTCCAAGTTCTGGAATACCCACTGGAGAATGGACACAGAAAACGCGTAGGTACGAATAGAATTGCTACCAGCCGATCACTAATAAGCGGTTGGCTGACAGCAAATTGAGCAAAATTTATTATTAATTAATTTGTACTGATTAGTTAGACCTGAAAATATCTTTCAAATCTTTAATTTAACTAGTGTGATCTAATTAGAGTTAAGTAACAAATGCTTTCCAAAATATTACGGTAATTTACTTTATTTTAATATAATTTGCTACTTTTGAAGGATTCCGTTCTCATATAAGTTTACATATTTACTTTTATGTTTATTACACTGATCAATGAATTAACTATAATGAGTTTGAGGACGTTAATATATATATTCTATGATTTTTGAAATTTTTAATAAATGTCTGCTCTTTAAATTTTGAAATAATGTTTCATGGTTTGGAGGCTTTTCTTTGTTGTTTATTCATTCAAAAATGTAGTTATATAGTATATTGTTTAACTTAAACTGCATAACCTTATTTCATTAATGATATTTAAATGTATATTTATGGGTATGATTAAGATATTAATATATTGGTGTACTAATGATACAAAGCAGTTTTTTATCAGTTTTATCCACGAGGTTTAGCATGATCGATCTTAATAACTTTTTTTATGCTCCTTGGTTTCTTTATGTTATCTTTTAAAAAATTAACTACTTTAGTAGTTACAAATAAGTTCGTCAAAATTTAATTTTACATTTGAGGTCTGCATATATGTGAATTTTTCGTATAATAGTTAAATTCACAGTAATATATTGCTTAACAAACAATTTGCTTTCAGGAAAAAACCTAAGCGTGATTTACTTGTTAATATACTACTTGTTTCTTAAATGTGTTTTAGTTCACGTGACAGATATTGAGAACAGGTAGTTTCTATCTGTTTGAAGGTTTCTGTTATTTGATAATGAGCTTTAAAAGGAGCTCTATTTTTTAGATTGTTAAAACAAATCACATAATTAATTTAAAGTAAACTTTCATAACAATGTATTGTTAAATGATCTTTTGTTTATATACAGCAGTCAGAGAAATGTTATTAAATGCCTTAAAACTCATCTAACTTTATATTATTGAAATTATAACAAACCAAATTTTACATGTTAGAAATTTTTAAAACCTCTTATTATTTTTACAATAACCTTATATGAATAACAAATTAATATAATTCGAGGAACGTTGAATGTTTGTTGAATGGTTAAATATGTCATTCATTGATTGAAATTAAATTTCAAATATTTAAGACATTTTTATTAACAGCAATTATTTTATTAAAGCAATTACATTAGTGGAAGTATTGTATAATAATATAATATTTTACATTTTTCAACTATGTGATATGGCTAACAGGATGCTATTTACATTGAAATTAGAGTGAACGCAAACAGTTTGTGTAAGGGTCATTTTGCCCAAGATCAAGTCTAGGACGGTTAAAAATGTAAAGCGAAAAAAATTACCTTAAGAGAAATTCATTTATATGCATCTTTTTATATTAAATGGGACATTTTGAATAGTATGTTCTAGTAAGCGAAAACATTATAGCGTGTATCGTTTCTCAATTTAGCTTTTGTCAAAAACAACAGTCTGCTGTAATGTCTGGGAATATAAGAAACACACAAAAATATCTCTTTTTGTTTAATTTGGCAGAAAATCATAATCCTCGTTTAATAATAATCGTAAATGTCTATGACAGTTTTTATGTAATTTTCTGATTAGTTTTATCAATACATACTGTGAATACTTTTGAAACTGTCAGTTATGTGTTTACGATCTTTTGTACATAAGCGGCTCTCTAAAAGGTTTGACAGAGATGTCAAAGAGTCTGATAATCTCATATATTTCAAAGCTGCATATTGATACAAACGTTTGTTAAAAAGTAAGGGCATTCTAATCCATTTATTAACTTAAAAAGGCACTTTAGAAATATTTTTATATAAAAATAATCAAAAGTGTTTTATAAATAATTCAAGGGTCCTCAAATTATGATGAATTTAAATTAATATGTAAAAAACTGATATTCCAACTATATATTATTTAATTAAATTAATTTAAAATTTTAATGCAAACTCCTGTAATTTGAAGTTAAACAACTGATTTGTAAAAAGAATAAATTGTTAGGTGGTATATTTTATTAACGCTTAACACTCTGTAATAGCTTTAAAATTAAACAGCATTTAAAAACAATCGTATGTAATGCCTTTTTTGTAATTGACAATTATTTTAGTTGATTATTATCACAAAGGGCAATTTTCTCAGAAGGGCTATTAATTTCCTGTTGGCATTTTGCGTAGGTTTACTGTAAATGGCGTTTCACTTTTTTAAATTGTTGCACGAAATATTAGAGTCCTGTATTATATTTAAAGAAATTTAAAAATGTACTGTTGAATGACTCTGCATGAATGTATGCATATTTTTCAGACTGTGAAAAAGCAACGGCATCTAGAGACATCACATTTTAAATAACGTAGTCCTCCACTCGAATATGGGAATTTGGAAGCATAAATTCGGAATCTGGAATTTGTTTTACTAATTGTTTTATATTTTGTAAAACTTTAACAAATGCTTGATTAACAAACTCAACGATTTCACAGTGAGCAATGG
Organism: Stegodyphus dumicola; assembly: GCF_044657685.1. Classification (NCBI taxonomy): domain Eukaryota; kingdom Metazoa; phylum Arthropoda; class Arachnida; order Araneae; family Eresidae; genus Stegodyphus; species Stegodyphus dumicola. The sequence goes on along the minus strand of NC_140773.1, from coordinate 210,693,904 downwards.
CAACACTGTACGGAAAAAAAAAACTTTTTTTATCGTCAGGGCGAGAGACTGTGTATCGGAAATTCTTAAGATATTCTTTTTTTTTTAATGTTCTGTGATATTGCTGCTGAATTTAATTTTATAATTTAAGTGCGAAGAATATAATATTCAATAAATAAAGCTAACACATAAAACGCTAAAAAAATGTCGTTTCGGGCGTAATATAAACTCTGAAATCTTTCAGATTTTTTTGAATTTTTTATTACTTTTAATTATTTTAATTTGATTAAAATTGATACTATTTTAATTCTAATACTACATTTAGCAGAACTGTTGCTGACGCTATTTACTATGTATAAGGATATATAGTGAATATTTATAGATGCACTAGAAGGAAATATAGTAAATTCATTAACGCTGCATTTTTACTAAAACTGTGAAACTATGTAGGTATTTTAAAATAGGATTTTGCTTTATGCACCAAAAACAAAAATTAACATCCTTATACATTTAAAGCTCTGTAATATTCAAAACATATATTTACAAATGCTTAAAAAACATTTGCTTTACAAGATTAGATTTTGTACGAAGTATAAATAAAATCTCATTTTGTTCAATGTATCTTCCAAAGCATTATTTTTAATCCTTATATAGCTTAAAATATTTAACAGACCTTTCGTCACTTTATTGTCATTTGCTGATAATACTTTTCTTTACTCAACGTAAAATTTTACGGATTACTCTTTTTTTTTTTTTTTAGTCCATCACGTGAAACAAAGAAAATATCTTTGCTCTGCATTTTTATGTTCTTATTCACCTTTGCTGTCTAATTTCTTGGCAATAGTTTGTTAGGAACAAATTACCAGGATTTCAACTTATGTAACTCCAGTTACGTATTTGATAATTTTATTCTTGAATCTAATCAGTCAAAAAATGGGATACTATTTTTAAAAGAAACCTAAAAATTTCTGGAAATCAAAAATCTTTTTCTAAGAAAAAATAAAAGGGGAACATTGTCTAAGAATCTCACAACATTTTTCTCAAAATAAAAGGATTTCTTCAAGAGATTGAGTTAATAAATAACTGGTTTAACACAGTACAGTTTTTAATACTTACATTATTATAATTATATCAGTTCTTCTTGTCATTCAATATTAAGTCTGTAACAACATCCCGTATTAATTCAGTTTCAGACATTTACATTCCTTGATATTATTAATTTTTCAGATGATAACTCAAATATATACGTTTCTGCATAATTATTCTATTAAATAGTTTTCATTTGCTAAAAGAAATCTCAAATCTCAGTTTCATTTCAAAATAATCCTGTGTCCTATAAATAGGATATTAATTCTTTGAATTAATTTCCTCTTGGCTAAGCAAAATAAATTAAACTGTTTCCAAAACCTTTCTGGGAATCACTTTTGAGATTAGAAGAATTCCAAATACAGAGGAGGAAATAAGAGTAATGTTATTTTATAAAAAGTATTTTTCTATCGCTTTTTGAGGTTAAATTACTGTACCAAATATTTCCTATACTGATATAAAAGCACATAATTAGAATAATGTTATTAATTACGTTAATATAATTATTAATTACGGAATTATATTACGTTAATATAATTATTAATTACGTAATTATATTACGTTAATATAGTTATGTTACACGATTTTGCCCAATATATTAAACTTGCAAATTAATTTTTTCAAAATTAATATTTCGCAGATACAGGGTTTAAAAGAGTAACCACTCAGTGTTATTTATAATGTTGCGTTCGTACGGGCTCGGTAATAGATTAATAGATTAAATAATAATAGATAATAGATTGAATGTACACAGGTCCGATTCTGTAGATTGATAAAATTCATTTTTATCAAAAGAAATATTTCATAGTTCCAGAATTTTCCACAGAAATATTCGTGAAAGTGTCCACAGTATAACACTGTACAATCAATAGTTATACTTCAAACTACTAAGAACGTTAAATACAATGCAATGCAAAACGCATCGAAAGAGAAAGCTAATCCGATCTTACGCTGAATTAACCACTCGCTACAATAACAACAACTAAACAACTAAGAGCAGATGCCTCCGGCCTTATATAGTTTTCAACCGGACGCCGAGATATTTCTAGTACATTCTGCTTCTGGAAATTACTGGAAAGCGATATTAACACAATACCTATAATGGTGATAGAGAGTGGGCGCTTTTTGAAAATTTCTCGCCAAATTTGGCGACAAACCGTTGTCAGCTTTGCGATATCTCTCCAAATTACTGAGATACCCATTTTCTCAATGTTAAATGGGTATGCCCCTGTATTCTTATTTTCCTGGCATAGCTTCTCTCTCTCTATTTGTCACGATGCATCACATAGAAAAGTACAACAGTTTCACACATAATTACACTAAAATTACCTATCTATGTACAAAATTCGTAACAATATCAGCATTTACTTTACGTATATGAAAATAAACGCCAAGGGTTAAATGTTGAATGACGAGTGTTATTAAAGATCAATGATGAATTATAAATGTGAGTTAGCAGGGAATATCTATTACAGTGAAATACGTGTAATGCGAAAACGCTTAAGACGAAATATCGGTTAACACGGAATAATTCAACAGTCGCGACAAACTACTATATATTTTCATGCATTTTGTTTCTCCTAACACGAAACAAAAATCGCTTAACACGAAAAGATATCCAAACACCGGCCTCGCAGGCGGGATTTAAGAGGGGCGGGAAATGAAAGCGAGGTGGTTTCACATTTTTCGTAGAAAGGGGGTTATGTCAGAGCTTTGAAATACCCTCGGAATAGGCTTTGACACGAGCCAGTTTTGTTTATCTAAGCTACTTCCACCACTACAAACACCACACAAACATCTCATCTCTCATTAGTTGGATTTGAAATTGGGTGACGAGTACATCGCAGTGTGAGCGAAAATCTGTGAGTATGGCTCATACGTTGCACTCTGCATGCCTCTGTCTCTTCATATGTTGCATGGAATTCAGTGACTCCAAGGACGAATGAAAATTGCTTTCGTCATGCATGATTATCAAAAGTATCAGATTCTTTGGCGCCAAAGGAAATGGAGAAGGAGGCTATTGAAACTGAGCCGATACTTGATGAAATTTTTGAGAAAGTTTCTGTATTATTGGACTGTCCTACTATATTTCTAAAAGACTTCGTTGCAGTAGTTGATGATAATGTGTGTGCAGCCCCAATTGCAAATTTTGGAGTTTGTTCAAAGCTAAAAAATATCATTGATGCAGAATTTGACGACGAAAATGAAATGAATAACAGAGATGCTTTTTCCACGTCATCCAAAATGAGGATCCTCATAAAATGAAGCTCAGTTATTTAGACGCACATTCCAATGGTGAAATGAATAACAAAAATAAAAGACATTGAACACTTTGTTAAAAATTTGATGGTAAAAAAGACAATGCAAAGAAAATATCGGATTATTTTCCAAAAACTCAATAAATGTTTTGGTTTTCAAAATAATTGAAAATTTTATGTTAAATTTCATTAAGTTCTTCTGGATGCTTTTCTTTCTTTAATTTTTTATTAAATACATGCATATATACATATATATGTAAATGAAATGCTGAAATGCACTTTAATAAACCTAATTTTGTTGAATCTATGTTTTATTTTCAATAGCCTTTAACACGAAATTCTTTTACCAAGAAAAAATATTTCTGTCCCCTCAGTTTCGTGTTAAACGATTTTCACTTATTTAAAAATAATGATTATTATAGAGACTTAGTGTAAAGTAGAAAAGTTAAATAAATCAGAGATTCATTCTAAATGGGTTTCCCACAATTTATGCTGAAATTAATTGCATTTACGAATAGTTTATTTAAGACCACGTTAAGCTTCTTAAGTGAAGTAATGAATATTTTCGAAAATCATTCATATATGGAAAGAAATAATTTTCCGTTAATAAGGATGATGGATCCAGCAGTACTAAAAAAACCGAATTACATATGTTTGAAGGTATGCATGTATGTGTACACACACTCCTTTACATATATAGAGAGAATGGGAGAGAAACAAGGAGAAAACTTAAAAATTAATTAATTTTAAAATTTATTTATAAAAGACTTAAAAAGTAAAATCTAAAAGATATGCTGCAAAGATAAAAATTAATTTAAAAAGGAATATATAAATAAAAAAAATTTATCCTATAGAACGGGAAATGAAACTCAGGTAGTAAATGTGTACTATTTAGGAAATTCGATATTGGAATTTGCAATTAATTAAACTAGAATTGTTAATAAGAATACAAAACTAAAGAATTAAAACAAGAGAATAATTTCTGATTCCAAATAGAAAGATCCTGACTTTAAAGGGGAATTGGAAACTCTCATTACACTCATCATCAACTCATGAGGAGCGAGTGTCGTAACTTCCCGTTTCTGAAAAAAAAACCTTATATCAGTTTAAAATTTTCTATTCAGTTTTATAAAATACGAATTTAAATCTTACAGAAGTTCAGAAATGGGAAATAATTCCCCGACTCGCGCGGATAGGAAGTTAGTTACAACTAATTTTTAAAATGTCGGGACCTTTCGATAGAATCAGCAATAATTCTTTTGAATTTATTCTTTAGCTTTGAATTTTAATTAACAATTCGAGTTTAATTATTTACAAATTTCAATTTTTAATTTCCACAATAGTGCATGTTTACTGTTTAAATTTCACTTCGCATTTCATGGGAGATCATTTTTCATATATATATATGTACAAATAAAAAATCATGCAGTTATAACATAAGTTCCAATTTCACTTTGAAACTAGAGTCTATCTAATCTGTATACATATATATATATTACTGCATGAATTTATGCTATTTCTTGTTCCACACAATGATGGAAAAAAGGAAAAAAAGTTTTAAAAAAAAACTGAAAGCTTTTTAGATTTTGTATTACTCCCAAAGGAGCGTTTTTCATTTACATGCACATATACATTTCGACAGCCTTTTCGAGAGCCCTTGAGTTAATGCACCTTTTGACTTCAAATATTTAAAAACAGCATATCTTCAGGATTTCCGAAAGACAGTCTCTCGCGCTGGAGATCAAAATGTCGTATTTCCTACATGTTGCCACTGCTCGCTTTGAAAACGTTGAGACTATTTAAACAAAAATTCATCAAAATTTTACAAAGTATATAATAGATAATAAAACAAATTCTAAACTCAAATGTCGAGCTTCCAGGAGCCGACATTCGGGCGAAAGACCACGTTATTCAAAATTTGATGGCTCTAGGTACCGTTGTTTCATCATAATGCGAGAAACATACCTACCTTCCCTCAGATTCTTCATTATTTTAATTCTTTAAATATAATGCAGGGCAATGATATTTGGTGGCAACAATTTGAAAAGTGATTCAACGCTTTTAGAAGTTCGAAGGAAAAGGCCGTACGTATATCCCTTTTGGGCTAAAAATGATTAGGTTTAGAAACATTTAGTACATTCGCAGTTTCCGTATAAAATGCTATATAACTATTTTATGTGTGTGTGTGTGTGTGATTATGGCAAAGCCTCGAGGGCTATCTGCCTAAGAGGAGGGATGCCTTCGTGGAGGACTTTATAAGGGAAACTGGCTCGTATACACGTTACACATGGGGAAAACCACGAAAACGCCCATGCAGCTAGCCTGTTCGCGGGATTCGAACCTTGGACCGAACTACCAGTGTTCAGCGATTTTACCGCTCGGCCGCTGGTGGGCTCTAACTATTTTATGAGCGTCATAAATAAATTTATTAATTAATATGGATTTTGATCAAAAGAACTATTTTATTTTATGATATTTTCAATAAAAAAATGATTCCGAAGCATGTCCAGAAACTGCGCTATGGTTCTCCATTGCAACAGAACCAAATATCTATCTTGCAAAATGTCTAAACAGAGAATTTACTGTTTCCGCTTTGGGAAATCCGAGCTGTTATCCCTCAAAATGTATTAAATTTGTTTCGGGGTGAAACAAAAACAAAACTTGTGTCCATAATAGTCCTTATGCGGGTTTTATTTTTGTAATCGTTTTTGTAGATATGCATTTTCAGTCACAAAATATTTTAATGATGCAAATTCTCATGCCTTGCTACTTTAAAATGAAAATTTCAATCTTGTCATATTTACGAAATCTAAATTTGTGTACACACCACGATCCTTATAGTTATATTTAGTAAAAATGTCTATAGGACCCGGAATGAATACGAACTATGTTCAGTACAAGTTTATATGTAAATAATATATAAATAATAATAATAATAATAATAATAATAATAATAATATACTAATAAGAAATCACTACCGTAAGGACAAGTATGAACGGTTACTCCACTAAAAAGGTGAGCAAATATTTTTAACCGCGAGCCAAAAAGAATTACTCTCAGACTCACTTTTAGAGAATCACTATGGCAGGGGCGTGATGATCTTTTGGGAAGCTCGTACTGGTTTCAGGGCGCGATGGGAAAAGAAGGAAATTAAAGAAAGGTTACAATTACATTTAAAATGTTACAGCTTTTTACTTCCTTGTACGAAGTAAAGGAAGTATTGTAATCACAAAAATTCTCGGTATCATATTTCAACGGAAATATCCATTTGACCGCTATCGAATGCAATTTAACGATGTTAACGTAAGGCAAGAAAAACGGACTCTTTCTTCCCAAACGGATTATAAAATTGATTTAAAATGGATTCAGAAGAGATTTTATTAGTGACATCTATACGTCCGTACGTACGCATGTATGTATCTAGCATAACTCAAAAAATGAATAACCTCTGAACCTTGAAATTTTGTGTACAGGATTGTTGTAATGTATAGTTCTGCTCCTCTCGTTTTGGTTGCAATCGGCTGCACCAAAAGTATATAAAGTTGTTTAAGTGCGGCTAAGCCTAATTTGGTTTAACCATAGCAGCCATATTTGGTTACATCTGAAACTTAGTGAATAGTGATTACTATTCACTAAATTTCAGATAAGTTTCAGTGATGGTAGTGATGGTGAATACTGAATAGTGAATTAAGTCAGTTTCTGCACCTTGTGTGTGTGTTTGCCGAGTGGTACCAAAATTAAATTTTCAGTTTTTGTGCACCGAAAAATCTGCCTTCTTGAACTGGCCGAATTGTTTGCTCTTGAGTTGAAACTCTAATTTTAATTGTGAAAATTGTTTCTTTTAATTGTGTTAACTGTATTTAGTGTTTTATGTTTTTCTATATTTTTCAGTTTTTAATAAAGATATTTTGAGATATTATGTATTATTGTTTTGCCGCAAAGTGAGAACTGAATTAATTGAATATATCTCTAATGAAATTGGAGGAAATATTTTTAAATGAAATGCAGCAAAAAATGCGAATAATTTAATATTCCGTTTGAGGAAGTCATGTGGTGTCTGCATCATATTTTTTCTTATAGTGTCATCCAGAGACAGACGCTTTTGATTTACCGATATGTAATTTACCGATATGTTTTAATGATTTATTTAATTTATAATTTTGATACATATGGTTTGGCGGAGGAATTTTCACATAAGTAATTTATAAGTTTTCAACTGCTAACTTCTCGTTATTAATATTCTTATTCAGTTTTATTAATTTAGAATCATGCAAATATTTTATCTACTAGAAATCAAATAGTCACGATAATCATTTATCTAGAAATATTTTTAAATTTTTAATATATTCCGACTGTAGAGTATTATTTAAATTTCTGGAGACAGAAAATTGAAATCCGCAATGTTCTAGCTGGGATTCGAACTCCGAAATTTATGAAATAAAATTAAGATTCCTAAACATTAAACAGATTATTGTTATATACCTTCATAATCTGATGCTGAAAAAAGCACGCGACTGCATGTGACACCATTGGATGAGTAAAATATTTCCTTCATGTCAGTATTTTATATAAATAGATGCTGTTGGCAACTTTTTCGTTCCAGGTTATGATTCGATATGCCATAGCCAAGTTAATTTGTTTACTGATATAGAGAAAAAATTGTTATACTACATTAAATTTAAATACTGACGTCATACGTATGTGTATTAACCTGAAGCGTCAAAATTTTTGTTTCCTGGTTTGGATTTACGAATTGGTTGTTGCTTGGAAAGAATGAACTGATTTATACATGCTGAAATATTTTTATGCACTTTTTCAGTCTTACATCAATCTTACAAATTTTGCTTTGGCCTCAGCTCGCTAATTATGATATTATCGAATGCCTCGGCCTTAAAATGACATTATCTTAGGGGTGATCTTTTAACGGAAGAAACTATTTCTGAAATGTTAAAAGTTTTTATCATTTATCGCATGCTGGCTCTTGTGATTTCAACGTATTTCCAAAGTTCTAAAATGAAATTTGGGCAAAGTTCTAACTATCTGTAGTGGTTTCGAAGTAAACTTTAATCGCCGTCTTAACTGAATTTTAGCACAACTGTCTGAATTAGCATATATTTTAAACTAGGTACTATTAGCATAAATTTATGATTAGTTCGATACATGGTTCTCTTTAGGATGTCGGTGTATATAATTACGATAGGTTCAATTAATTCCCATTAAAGGTTAGTGTTAAGCTTTCCGTTTGATTTACATCTGCTCACAGGTGAACATTTGCAGTCGAAAGGGTGTATGGAGAAAAGCCTAGGGGAAAATTAAATATTAAAATAGAGAATTGGATAGATACAGGAAGTCGACTAATCATAACAAAAAAATTCAAACACAGAAATCTGTGCAACATAAACGAAAACAGTGCAGTGTTCGCAAATTCGTGTGTATGGAGAAAACATAATTAACCTTAAAATCACAATATATTAAGAAATTCATACATACATCTAGTAAAACTTAAGCAGCGAAATATAACTTTAACCATAACTTAGAGGATCAAGAGATAGATTTAACAAAACAAAAGTTTGTAGCATAACTACCAATTAGATCTTTGTAAAAAAACATACGATGGGTTCTAGAAAAGTTTAAAATGGTTTGGTTCGTTTTATGAGAAGAAGATGGCGGTTAGAATGACTGGTTTATTACCATTCTGAGGATTACTGTTTCCTTCCTTAACTGATGTTAGCTGTTGAATTGTATAAAATATTGATTACAGGCAAGCGTCCAGAATTTTTAGGTTAACGTTTTGACTGTTTCGTCTTTTATGTAAATATGATCATGATGACAATGATCGCTTATAAACCAATCATGAAATGTTTACATTTTTCATTTTCCCGTTTAACAAAAAAATTAAAGCAACTATCACCAAGGATGTTTTACGATAGAAACCATTTTAAGTTTCCCCAATGAGTTATTTTAAATTAAAATCTACAAAAAAAACTAGAAATAAAAAATTATATTTTTTCTATTTAAAAACATTTTATATCAATGACTGAAAGATGACAGACCAAGATGTAAATAATAATATTCAAAGTAAAATTTTAATCCTTGTGTCGTCGCTATGTTTGTTATTGCGAATGAATGTATAGCTGCTGTATCGTTCGGCCCGGGCTCGAATCTTCAAAAAAGGGATAAATGTTCCCAAAAATGTAGAATCCTTTCTGTGTGGAACATGATATATTTGCCTCTGACCGGCAAGGACGTATATATACGGCTTAGAATACTTTTGCGACGTCTGAAATAACGTATATATACAGGTATTTTGAAATATGTCCAATAAATTAAGGAAATATTTTAAAAGTGCATAAATGCAGGTATAAGGTAGCAGGAGCATTTGGGTACCTCTAGAATATAACTCTTTCTCATGGCAGTTTTTGAAATTTGGGCTTTCTAAGGGAAACTCCGTGTCGGTTAAAGGATTACATTACCATCACACCTAAGACACCTTCTAACCGAAAGTCCACTCGATAATTTGCTGGTAAGAAAAGGGAAGAGAAATAAGTTTAAATGACATGTTTTGATCCGTAGTGTGAAGTACTCTTTATCATAATTGTGGACAGAAGTGGACAAACTCTTACTATCACTCTTATGTCGAAGCCTGTAGACGTCGACTCGCTTCGAAGGCTTTAGACGAATTTTAGACGAACGACGGAAACTGCACTTTCCCTTCTGAACGCAATAAAACTCATTAGCGTGCTATGGAATATCATCTAAAATCAGGATAATTAGAAACAAAGCAAAACATATTTCGTTCATTTGAGCTCAACGATGTAATGTAGAGAGAGATTCAGAGATACACATTCATTTAACGTACAATTTCGCAGAAAAGTGACTAAAAGGCAAATCAAATATGAAAAATAATTGTCTAATAGCCCACTTTTCAAAAATGATCAGGATAAATTTTAGGAAAAATGATCAGGATAAATTTTAGGAAAAGCTATATGGTATTTCTTCCACCTTCTTAGCATGCCTTCGTGATGTGGTGATCTGCACGATGGGGGCGTATTCCAGAGGTCCGTAGTTCGATTTCCGACGAAGGCGCTGCATATTTTTCATCTTTCCTGCTTCTGAATTACCTAATGTCTCTACAAACCTTAACAGAAATTAAAATTATTTAGATAATCTAATGAGTTTAACAAAAAAATACGCTTTAGCTATTTATTTACTGAGAAGTGTATAAAGTAACGAGTTCGAAAATATAATAACTCGCGACATAATAAGATATTATTAAATACGAAATGCACATTATTTCCATAATTGAACAGCTGATTTTAGTAAAACAGTAATTTCCGTTTGAAAATATGTTCATACACTCGTCAGTAAAGATTCTGAAAACAGCATCCTAAGTACGACGTGATGACTGGTTAGCGATTTACATGTAATTTGACACATATTGTATCTGCCGATTTGAGTGACATCCCTGGCAGAATGCATGTACGCATGTGTGGAGAACCTACATCTGTGAAAACTAGGAATGAGGTCACTATTATGCTTTAGACCGCTGGCCGGTGGAGTTCCAGATTGTGACAGTAGAAATGTTCATTAGAACAGCTTCTACCTGTTCTAATAAAGCCTGTTCTAACACTCTGTGGGCATACCTACTGAGCATTAGATTTCAAATATGCCCACTGAGCATCAGAACAGCTTCTACTCACCTGGTCTAATGCTGAGTGGGCGTTGCGCCGGAACGGTGGAAATCGAGAGAACTATGGGTAAGATTGTTGGAGAGTACAGTTTTGTTATTGCAAAGGCAAGCGGAATTATGGCTGTGCTCCGACATTAGTTTATAAGACGTGAAGCACAGAAATATCGCTTCGTGTTAAGATGCGTCATGGAAACCTCCTGCAGCGCCTCGAAAAATTACATACAAGCAGAAGAACATATAGAAAATATTACTTATTATACACTTCAGGAAATATCCATGTGTATTAAGGCATGCTATTATGGAGTAGCGGTATCTAAAATTCATCCTCTCAAGAGATTAATAATATAGAAAAGACATGCTTAAACTCCGGATAGGTTTCAATGAAAACAGAGATGCAGCTGCGAAAATTCGTACTACAACGACTGGTGTCCAAATCTATGGCCAACAACAAATTCACCACCAACTCATGTACAAATATTCAAAAGACATCGAATAAACAAGAACGGCAGCATTTCTGTTCAATAACCATATTATATATTTCATTGTATAAAGCTTTGGAACACAATAATACAATTTGTGATTCACCCAAATGATTATATTGTTTGAGAAATATAACATCTGCTAAGTTACTTGCGTGCTCTTTGCTTAATCCTCAACTGCTTTAAATCCTATTATTAGAATAATTACTACCAAAATACTTTCCTATTGTGAAGATTTCAAGTATAAACCATTCAATGCAAAGCGCTTATTCAGAGCACCTCGGTTATCCTTGCAATGAATTGTTTGCCTTGCATTCATGAACGTGAAATCCAGATAATTCCATAGCATTTCTAAAGAATAGAATAGATTTCTCATACTGAAAGGATAAATATAGTTAAATGCTTAGAAATAGCTCAGAAATACTGATGGTTCATATAGAGAAAGCAGTTGTTTGATGAAGGCAAGTTTTAAATGAAGTATTTCATTCGCAGTGATTTGGAAAGGAGAAGTCCCATTGAAACGAGCCACTCAGCATTAAAATACAATTTATAAATTATACAAATAACTTAGTTTTTAAAGGCTTAGAATTGCTATACACCCAGGGTACGAAAACGTATATGTATTCATTTTTAACAATAAGTAATATAATCGTAAATAAGGAATATAATAGTTTGTTTTAGCCATTTTTTTCTGAGAGCAATTGGGGGAAGGGAAAAAATATGAAAACTCCTCAAATTGGTTAAATTTTGCTTTAAAAATTTATCTTTGATGAATTCTATTCCAAAAAGCGATTCGCTTTCACTCTTACATTATAAAAGTGGAGCAACAACCCATGTTAAGCGTAGGTTTTTAGTATAGAAACTCTATCGATTTCGAGGGCAAACAAAATCCCTTTTCATCAGAAGTAAAGACATTTCGGCCGATTTCTTTGCTCCTGATGAAGAGGGACTTTGTTCGCAGTTGACATCGGTAGAGTTTCTGTGCTAAAAATCCACTCTTAAGACAGGTTGTTGCTTCTTTTTTATGAATTATTTTGGGCGTGTTTCTCTTCTGTCTTAAATACATTATTTACAAAGCTGTATACTATATCATAACTAACTAGTTTAAGAAAACGTTGAGGTGATTTTGAACAGAAAAATGACGTAAAAATTTAGCATCTATTGACAGTAACATGGTGCTAAAAGCAACTTTTAATTAAGACACAATAATACGCCGAACAAATACTAATTCGGAAGTCAAACAACAAAAATCATCGTTTTCAGCGGCAGGAGATAAGCTAGTGCTGCCAACTGTTAATGAAACCAGAACTAAAACATAATTTCTTGAAAGGCCGAAGGGAAAATTCTGTTGTCATTCCCTTTTTTCCATCAACTGGCTATAAAGATGCACATATTTTGCGGACATTTAACTTTCAGGTTGTTTATTCTCCCATCAGTAAAATTCCGAGTTCCATACTCAAGGACCTCATTCCGGATATGAATTCCTGGGGTATTTATAGGATTCCTTGCCAGTGTGGTTTAATTTACATTGGCCAAACTAAGAGAGCCTTAAAATTTCGCGTCAAGGAACATGAGGCATATGTTAGAAAAAAGGAATCACAAAAGTCCAACATTGTGATTTTTGGACCAACAATGTTGCCCACACTTTCAATTTTTCTGCTGCCAAAATTATTCAAAAAACATCTTCCATTGGAGAACTTGATTTTCTGGAGACATTTGAAATTCAAAAAAATCTTTCTGTTCTAGTTAACGATCCTGATTCCAATCCATCATTGCCTTCGACCTTTAAAGAAATTATGTTTTAATTCTTGTTTCATCAACAGATGACGCCACTAGCTTACCTCCTGACCATGCCTTCTTATCTTATCTAATCATTTTATCCTATCTCGTTCATTTGCTCTTTTGCAGCTGAGGATGGTGGTTCGGTAAAAGCATCGAAACTAGTAATGTGAAAATTTGAAAACGCTGATTTTTGTTGTATGACTTCTGAATTAGCAAATTTTAATTGATTGTAAGTTCTAGATAAAAGGTGTTAAAATCGAATTGCGGATTATAAGTTATTTTATTAACTATAGTACAGGGTGTTCGAAGAAAGTGCCTATATTCTTGATTTCCACAAATATTGGTTACAGATAGATGTTAAAATCATAAAGTTTCATAAACTCCACTACAGATTATTACGAAGACAATTTTCGTTCAACCTAATTTACCTAAAATATTGTTCCATAATTTTGAATGCAAATTTTACAGAGGTATTAAAGAACAAATGCGCTTATTCGAATCACTTCTCGATGTCTGTTACCGACCTAAATTTCATATTTTTTGACACTTTTAAAAAAGCATTTACATAAAAATTGACATCTTCCAATTCACAGTTTCGAAGGGCGTAAAAAAACAACACTTTTTTTTTTCTAAATTTATGCCAGGCTTCATAAAATATTAAATGCATCTATCTCTGGGAATTTAGAACATAAAGATATATTCATTTTCGTATTTACATTATGAGGCATAATCGCTGCATTACGGGATCATAAAAAAATTAGATTTTATATTTACGAAACTCTCTCACACATCGTATTAAAGATAGTTTTGTGTAAACTTCTATATTATTTTAAAAAACTGCCTAATTGAAAAGCATGTCTCAGACTAATATCTGACGAAATAAAAATCCTATATATATATATATATATATATATATATATATTCTTTTTTCAAATATCTTATCTAAATATCTAGCCTTAGGATTTGGCATTTCGAAATTTGCAGCATCTTTACATGCTTTCTCAGTCTGAAACCTGGAACTAAACCACATTTTTAATTCATGACATGTAGGGTGATCTGTTTACAAGTTGACGTTTCCCTGCGGCGTTGCGTAAATTAAGCACTGGATTTTGCCTTGATTGATTAGGAATCTCTGATACGTATATAAGTAATCAGACTGAAGAAAAACCTTTATGGTTTATGGCATTTTCTATTTTAAGCAATTACGGGAATAAATGCTATTAACCCTTTTAAAACCAAAACGCTAGAGACGAAGTTTAATTCAAACGACCACAACCGCCCGAAATGGCCGAGCGTGATGTTGTTAAGGGGACCTAAGGTATGAAGTAACAGGTGCTGTTTCTTCAGATGCATTGTATCAGTTTATTGCAGACAGCTTCGCCTAAAAGGCTAACGGAAGTTTCTTTGTAAGGAAGTAGAAAGGATGTCATTTCAAGAAGTCTTCGTACCTTTTGGGCCTTGATGGACGGGGAAGGGAGAAACAGTTCAAAGACCAGTAAACTCAAGAAGGATTATTTACCGCTATTCGCTCAAATAATATTAACAGTAGGCTCCTTTCAATGGGAGTACATCAAAGCCTCCACTTGGGTTTATATTCAAAATGTAAGAAATAAGAACTGTCTAATGACTAACTAAGACATTTAGTCGAAGCTAAGACAGTTCTAAAGAAGTTGGCCCGTTAAAAATTAGCCAGCGAACTATCAAAAGGCACGTAATACGGCCGAGCGTAGCAACAACTTAGAGAGACGTAGTCCAAAGGCAAACGCGCGCTACTCAGGAATCCTAACTCTCTCATTCTCCTCTTCATTTGCATTTAACAAAACTCATTGTGGTAGGAAGTTGTAAGTTGAAACTAGATAAGATAGGAAAGATGTATTAAATTAAAATAACTGTTATAAAATTAAAACATGCCTTACAAACTGAACTCGCTTAATGACTGGGATTCCTAACTTCTATGGAAAAATGTGCATGATCAGTTGCCTAATTTTCTCATTTCTTTAAGTGATTCTGGCAACTGATCACTTATTTTTCTCCTAAGAATACTACCTTCACATATTTTCTTCTTTCTTCTAATTTTACTCTATAAATTTTTAGTTGCTAATCGCTCCTGAAGCATTCACTTAGTTCTTAAAAATTATTGACGAATTTAGGGACATTTAAATTAATATTGTATCTGAAAACGAATTGCTATTTAAATATTTTCAATCCATATATTGAATGAATGCAACCAAATTTTGAAATACGAAATGATACAAATGTACTATGACGACCAATGATCTCTGAGCAGGAAAACTTCGACAATACTGTACAGACATTAGGTACTTTTTTGGCAGCAGGCAAGGTGAAAAATACGCAATCGCTTTCCCCGGGTATTGAACCATGGACCTCTGATAATGCCTGTAAAAGAAAAAAGAATAAACGTAAAAATGTCTGAAAGATTTAAGATTTTATATTACGCTCAAAGGGCGGTTTTTCATTTACACATATACAAAGGTTTCGAAACCATTTTAGATAGCGCTCCTTCAGGCTAAAATTATTAAAAAACAGCATATCTTTAGAATTTCCGATAGACAGTCTTATTATTTAATTTCTTTAAATATAACACAGGGCGATAATATTTGGTGCCAACAATTTAAAAAGTAAAACGCCGTTTATTGTAAACCAACGCAAAATGCCAAAACGAAATTAATAGTCTTTCTGAGCAAATTCTCCCTTTCTACTAAAAAAAAAAATTGCAGTTCATGGAGGGTCAGAAATTAAGTTCAAGATTTAACCGAAAACTACAAACAAATAAAACACGAAAGCTAAGATATAATGTTAAGATATAATGAAAAATTGCTGAGGAAACAGTGAATCCGAAAGCTTTTGTCACAAGTTCCAAATTGGCTACGCTTTGCAGAATCTGCCAGTGGTGCCCGAGGTATATTAATACCAGATTCCCCACTAATTTTAGAAAACACTTAAAGCGAAAAAAGAATATCTCATCGACCAAGACATAATTTTTACATTCGCTATACGTAAATCTGAAAAATTATTTATTTTTGGTGTTATATGTTACTAATCGCATAGAAGTTATAATTCAGTATATATTTATTTTTAAACATATCTTAAGTAAACAAAACCAGTTTGCAGTGTTTTGTCAAGTTTTGTCATTTTACATTTATTTAACTCTATTCGAAATAAAATATTTACTCACATGTTTCCAAGCATTTCATACACGATGTAGAGAAAGTTTTTATTATCCGTAATGAGGTTTTAAGTATGATAACAAACACCATTTTTGCTCACTTTAGCGCCTACAAAAGAAGTAATTAAAATAATCTTCCGCTTTTTGCAGCTGTTGAATAATTCTGTGACTTTAAACAACACTCTCCAACTTGCTTTTCTATAAAAGAAAAATTACTTCCTATAAATGCACGCACCTCGGTCTTAAATTCAAAAAATCGGGTCAAAGAACGAAGGGGGAATAAAATCTTGTTCGTGGAATTTTTCGTTTTTAATATTGGTGTACGTGTAAAGGAAAAGAATATTAGTGCATAAATATTTTTTAACCATGTAGTTTGCTTAAAGAATTTACTTATTTAAAATGCTTTAATTACAAGATGCTCATAATGAATATTCATCACATAATTATTTAAATGATTGCATAAATATTATATATGAGCTTTAAAACGCCTTCTGTGTGATTAATTTCTCCATGTAAAAAAGCCAATAAAATTCATTATTTGTTAAATATATTTTATCTCATTTGGTTAAATTTACTGCTTTGACAGATGTTTAGGAATTTCCTGTTATACATACAGTGTTTACATTTATATATACAGTATACTTTCCATTATTCGGGCTAATTCTCGGGAAGCAGTTAACTTATGATTGAAAAATTCGAATAATCCAAACTATCAAATTTCATGCTTATTGTACGTGTTTATTTCGTAGAAAAATCAGAAATTTTGTTTTGCTTAGTTTTATTTATTTATTTAATTATTTTTGTTTATTTTGCTTAGAGCATTAAAATATTTGCCGAATTTCACTGAAAAATTTCGAAGTGCTATTTTATTACTGTATAATCCAATGGAGTTTCAACAGAAGTTGTTCCAGTCTTAGAACTAACGTAATGTCACTATATTCCTCGCTTGCATTTTCAGTCTGCCTGTCCTGTACGTTGAAACTAAACGTAAAGAAGCAGTTCAGGGTTTTCTACGACATGCTTCGGACTTTCGCATTCTTGTTTTTTACACATTCTAGCACATAGCGTTAAGTGTGCGTACATGGTTACTGCCACGCACGGATAATCCGCAAATCGGATAATCCGAACCCGAAGAATCGGCAGTATACTGCATTTTGTGCATTTTGAAAGCCAAGTGTGAAATTTTAACTGTGATAATAACATGTGTCTGTAGAATTTAGGTACAGGTAGAAACATAGCATGAAAATAGGCGAATATAACAAATAAGTCAAAAATTAATCCTAATCAGTAAAATACGTGCAATATTGAAATTTTTCCCATTCTTTTATTTTTTATTAAACACTCAGGTTTTATTTATGTACAATTTCCGCTAATTTTTCTTATGCGCTAAATAATTCTGCATATTTATTATCCGCACTAAAATTATTTTCTATGCTCAAGATTTATATTTTAGTTTTTATTTTGATATCACTCTTTTTTATCATTTGGATTATACATATATATCAGTATAATTATATATATATATGTGTGTGTGTTTGTGGGTCTGCGATATTTTAGAGGTTCGCAGTCGTGGTACGTTAACTGATTAAAAAAAGTGGGATCTTAAATTAGTTAATTATGTAGCATTTCTTACCCAGAAATAGGTTAACGGATGGAAAAATTCGCTCATTAAAATTCAGGTCATACCAAATAATTTTTTTTATATTATGGTGCGTTTTGCTTTGAGTTACAAAATTAAACATTAGCGCTACAAAATAAAATTTACCAATTTTATATAAGGTATTCATAGTTAATAGTCAAATACAAGGGATTTTATATAGCCAGTAGAAAATTTTCCTTTTTCAATTTTCTTCTCTATCTTTTCATCACTCGAGGAAAATGTCATGAAATATTTAGATATTTACTAGTAGAAACACAACGTCAGATATACAAGAAATGCCTTTACATTCCCTTCTATACTTAAAAAAAAAAATTTTTTACGCTCTTTGAAGCAACGCTCACAGACAAATTTGCTACATTGCGATGAGTCGCATCAATACGCTTCTTATTATTCTATTCAAGGAGTCTTTTTCTTGAATATAAGGATTTTTAAATTTTTGAGAAAGTGACATTGTTATTTGTAACTGCTTCTATATTGCATTAAAGGAAATCTAGGGAATCTGAGAATGATGATATGTAATATAAAATATATTATGCACAAAATATCTGATGTTACAATTGATATTTCCTTTTTAGTTCCTTGTACAAAGTAAAGGAAGTATTGTAATCGCAAAAAAATTCGTGTATCATATTTCAACGAAAATGTGTATTTCAACTGCTCCTCGAAACTATCTGAATGAAGGTTTTGCTTGACATCTGTACCTGCGGACAGAATAAAGACTAAAATTGAAAAGGAAAATATTTATGGATTCAGAAGAAACGGTATTTAAAACGGATTCAGAAGAGATTTTTTCAGACGTAAAAATGTATTTATAGTGCCTTTAAAATAAATTAAACTCCGTACAATTTAAGCAGTCAATAAAAGCATACGCCTGAGGGCACGTTATGAATATTATTTCACTGATAAATTGTTTCATACGAGAAATAATTTAACAGACTTCTCAATCCTAAACTGGTGCTTTTTTAAGATAAAATTTTTAGCAGTCGATATCTGCTTGAATCTGTTAAGCACTTTCAAGCATCAAAGCCTCTTTCTGATCTAAATATTTGTTATTTCTATAAAAAAAAATTGAATTAAGGGTGCTATAACTTTAGACCTTATCACGCTGAGAATAGAACCATTCAAATTTATTGCAACTGTTTATGAAAATGCTATTATTTTAGGTAAAGTAATTTTAGAGATATTTATTGAACAATTCGCTTTTCAATGTCATTTGAATTGTTTCTGGACATTTTATTGTGAAATGCCCAGCTGCGGTACCCGGGTTAGGGTTGCAAAAAGGTGGCAAGGAAAGACAGGGTCGCCAGATTAGCGGAATATCGCTCATTTGGCGACATTTCGCTGCAAAATTGGCGATATGTATTAGACGGAGCGTGAGCATACTAGAACTAAGTTTTACCGGTTTTCCCGAGAATGTCCTGGAAGGCAGATCAAAAACTATATATAACCTGCCTGTACGCGGATTAGAGTAATTAGTGTTTTGATTTCAGAGTTTAGCCCAAGAGCGATCGATCGAGTCAGAAGATGTGCTTTAGTGCTTTGATATGAAGCTTTCTTCACCATGGTAGCCTGATGTGATAATTGTTTCAGCTTGTTTATTGTAGCTTTTCGACGACAGTCAACGTGTCTTTGGAACTCTCCTGGCGAATAAATTGTTTTGATTCTTCAATAATCCAAATCTACGAATCCATAGAACGCAAAAATACTACCTGAGAAACATATTTTATTCTTTTATTATAATTTAACACAAAATTAACAAAGGTGAATAACCATTAAACAGAACTATAAGTGACTAAAACTACGTTATCATCCAAACATTCCTTTTCTGTAGGGTTCATTTCAGACCTACTATTCTTTACAAAGCCGAAACTCTCGCTCTTGACATCTATGGTCTATGATTAACGGTAAGACCAGTATTGCATCAAGTTTTAGTCATTTAGTACGTTTAATTCATATGGCGCGGATCGGTACTTGAGATACACAACAAAAACGACAATGCAGAATTGCAAAAATAAATAAATAAAATAAAATTACATTTTTCAAGTCAATGTAGTACTGTGAATAAAAATAATAAATATTTGATGTGGGATTTTTATTTACTATAAATATGTGCTTATGGAAGCTTTTATGCACTTATGGACTTTTTATGCGTCGTGGTTACAGCCGAAAGCATCGCAGCAAAAGCAACGCGGACGAAAACGTCGCGGAGAAAACAACGCAAGGCGAAAATGTCGTGCTACAAAACATCGTGGGAGAAAACATCGCAAACAGAAAACATCGTGGCACAAAATATCGTCGTCAAAAATAAAGCGCTTCAAAAACTTCGAAGTTTAAAAACATCGTCGTCGAAAATTTCGTGGTAAAAAATAAAGTATGATGATAAAATCGCAGACACTCTTTTTTTCAGGCTTTAATAACTATAAATGGATATTCCCATAATGATTTGTGAGCTTAAGATGGAAAGAAAGATAATTTTTACTTTCATATTTTTTATTAACTAATAAATTTTTGCTGGTAAAGTAAGAAGGAAACTTAAGCATAAAATGTTAATGCAACTTATAGCACTTAAGAGAATTTTAAACCGACATAGTTAACTAACAAATGTCATTAATAAATAGTTTTTCATAAAGTTTTTACTGGTAATTTTTCATGAAAAGTACAATCTAAAAAAGATTAGAAAAGGAAGGTAGGTAACTACATGACCTTATCTATAAAAAAATTGCTTCTGTAAAAAATAAAAAAAAAACTTTATCAGCAAAAATTTATTAGTTAATAAAAAATATGAAAGTAAAAATTATTCTTTTTCCATTTTGCGCTCACAAGTCATTAGGAGAATATCCATTTACAATTATTAAAGCCTGAAAAAAGCGTTGTCTGCGATGTTATCGTCATGCGATGATTTGTAGATATTTTATGTTTTACCACGATATTTTCAACAAAGATGTTTTTCAACTGCGAAGCTTTTGAACCGCTTTATTTTTGACGACGATATTTTGTACCACGATGTTTTAGAAGTGCGATGTTTTCTCCCACAATGTTTTATAGCACGACGTTTTCGCCTTGCGTTGTTTTCTCCACGATGTTTTCGTCCGCGATGTTTTCGGCGGACACCAGCGTCGTTGACTATGTATCTTGTATAATCTACACATTCCATGTGTCACGAATTGCCAGAATTAAGGATATGTAAGCAATAATATATGTCGGGTTAGTTACTCGAATATGAAAAAAATGCACGAGAGCTGTTTTCCTAAGGAAAGAGATGATTTCGGGAAAATTATTAAACCGTGCCGAAGCGGCCGGGTTCGAATCCCTGAGAAGGCATGGATGTTTGTAAATGTATAGTGTTCGTGCTACATGGGGGCACTCTAAATATGCGGCAAGCCAAAAGTTCTCCAGAGGAGTTGGTGATATTTAAAGAGTGGCGGAAATCCTCGGACCCATTACCCCGGGTCGTTTGCTCCCCATCAAAATTGAGGGCGGAACTGAGCTAAACCGCGCTGTCACTTGTAAGGTGCTCAGTGCTGTTGCCAACCACAGGCATAAACTTGCGCTATTTGCCACGAGGAATTTCGTGGGCTTGGGCTGAATATAGATCCGACAAGTGAGCATTAGCAAGAACAACAACAACTATTTATATGACGTTTTTGTTATTTGCTACAGCCTTTAAAATGTCTCTAAAAGTTGTATAAAATGTAATATTTGAATTAATAAGAAGTAATAAAAATTTTCATGCATAACGATTGTATGGTATGGTTTTAAAAACAAATGAAAAATGAAAAAGCAAATTAAATTATAACGCAGAAAAATTATTGGTATTAGAAATAAAATTGTTGCTGAGAAATTATTCAGACCTGTTGAAAATAAAAATGCTAGCTGTACTTCGATAAAAGTGACTCTTCTTCTTCAAATATTCTAAACAATAGAATGTATAGAGTATCGAAATAATTAAGAATCATTTTACTTGATCGGCTTTATGAAGAATAAAAACGTTTGTCAGCAGAGGATATCTGGTACCAAATTCATTGTAGGTATGGATTCTGAATTTGCTATCCAGACATCCTTTATCGAGGAACATTAACGTTATTTGGTTTTGACAGCAAGTACATCCAGACAGGTAAGGAACCCAATTATCTGGCTTTGAAAAATGAGTACTCTTCAGTGATTTTGTACGCACGAGATTTATTACAATCGCCAGATGAACTCCTCAGCTACGGACGCTGTTCCAATCAATAAACTTGCTCTTTCAAATCAAATGCTGATTTGAAGTAAAATTACTTAACAGAAATATTAACATACAGAAATGCACTTTTTCTTAAATTTTGTTGAAACTTGGGTTTTAAGAATATTACTAATTTTATGCTGAGTGAATGCAGAATTGTCACTCAAGGCAACAGTGCTTTTAACTTGTATTAGAAACAACCTCATTTTAATAATATTCCTGAATTTCTAAAATAATTTACTAGCGAACGATCCATCCCAAGAATGGCATATTCGAATACGCCAGAATCAGGAACCTTGAAAAGCCTCAATATTCGAAAATAAGAAACTTCGTGCTGTTTTTGTCATTCGAATCTTTTAAATCTAAACTGAAACGTCAAAAACGTTTTAACTTAAAACGATGGGAACAGTACTTCAGTTGACGTCCAAAACAGGAGTATTTTTAGGAAAGTATATACTATTACTGCAGTGCCAGTGGTATGTTTATCACCAGTACCACTTTCTTGGTGCCCCTGTTTTTATATTTCCTCTAAATAAAATTTGGTTTGGTTTTGTTTGATTATAACAAAGCACTTGGGTATGTGTCTAAGGAGAGGAATGCCTTTCGTGGAAGACTTTCTAAGGAAACCTGGCTCATATACACGTTGCTCATGGTGAAAATCACGAAAATGTCTATGCAGCAGCGTGTTCACCAGGGTTCCAACCCTGGACCGAACTACCAGTATTCAGCGACTTTACTACTAGGCCGCTCTTGAATGTTACGACGATTATTCCTTAGAAAGTCCTTCCCGAAATCATCTCTTTCCTTAGGAAAACAGCTCTCGTGCATTTTTTGATATTCGAGTAACTAAACCTGACATATATTATTGCTTACATATCCTTAATTCTGGCAATTCGTGACACATGGAATGCGTAGATTATACCAAGACATACCTTTAGTTGTTTATTCAGCCGATGCTGTGAAGAGACATCAAGTTATTTCGAAGCAGGAGACATGAAAAAGGAGCAATGCCCTCTTCGGAACTCAAAGCTCGAACCTTTCGAATACGCCCCCAGTGTGTTGATTTCTACACCACAAAGCCATGCTAAGAAGGCAGGAGAAATACCTTATTGTTGTCGAAGTCTAAACTGTTAACCGAATCTTTTTAATAAATATAGATGCATCTTTAAAACCTGTATTTTTAAACTTGCTGTTTTTTAAAGGCAAATTTCTAATTTTGCTTTATTTAGGAATGTTTTAATACTAAGCAATTATTTTTCCATTTTTTCTTATTGATATTTGAAGAATTCAGAAAATTTGAGAATCCAAAGGTTGAAAAAGCTTTAAAGTCTCGTATTCTCTTTCAAAAAATATAGGATTAGTTTAATCTTTACTAATTACTGAACTATTCAAATCCTTACTTTATATATTCAATTTCATTGTAAAAAGGAAATAAGTAAAGTTCTTATTTAATTTATTGTAAAATTATACTAGGTTTATACAGATGTGCAGGTTTGTAAGAAATTCAAATGAAATATGCTCTTTGCTCTTTAGATACTACTACTTATGATTACGTATAATCTGATAGAAATTTTTAAATTCTATGATCTTCATTAATTTTAATTAAGAACTACTTACTGCATATTTCTTTTACATTTTTAGATTAAAAGAAATATTTGCAAAAGCATACGTTTTGAATTCTGAAGTAATTAATAACATAGATTAAAATTTTCTTTATAAGTAACATGGGAATTTTTTAGAGAAACTGGCTTATTTTCTGAGTAAAGTTATATTATAGAATTAAAATTAAACTGTTGTCTTTTAATAATCCATCTTACATTGCTAATACGTATTTATAAATTACAAATATGTTTAGTTAAATTATTCTAACATTATTTAACGTTTTTGTAAGCAATTTCATTATTAGTTAACTTTATTTGAATAAATATTTATGTATTTACGCACATTTTAAACATTAGCAATGCAGCGTATGATTATCATTGAAAAACGGGATGTAGCTATCATAATTTAGAATTCATTCATTTATTTGCATTATGCATCATTAAGAACTAAATTCATCTAAGTTATTAATATTACTATAATGATTATATTTTTAATTTTGATATAATTTAAAAAAGAAAGATCGTGGCAGAAATGCAGGAAGTTTCAGAGATAAAAGGTAGTAGAAGCGGAAGATTTAACTAATTTAGCTTGGTTAGATTAATTTAGCTTGGTTTATCTAATTACGACAAAGCACACTAGGTCTATCTGCGTAAGGGAAGTGGTGCCTTCGTAAGGGAATTTTTAAGAGAAACTGACTCGTACGCACGTTAAACTTGGGGAAAACACGAAAACGCCCATGTGGCCAGCCCGTTCGTGGGGTTCGAGCCTCGGAGCGAAATACCAGTGTTCAACAACTTTACCGCTCGGCCGCTGTTTGGGCGGAGAAACATAAGTAGTCAAATCCTGTTTAAAGCGATGCATTAAGAAAGGGAAATTAAGAAAACGATCATGAAGACCCCACTAACAAAAGAAGTTTAGTATGCAATGTCAGTAAATTTTGATTGGATGCATCTAGCACCGCAGAATTCTTATACGTCTAGATGGATTTTTCAGCCTTAGGTACTGTAGTATACAAATTCGTTTACTTCGTCCCCAGTGGTAATCTGGACTTTCTTGGTGAAATAAATTAAAAGAATTTGCATATTTTATCGAACTACATGAAAAGAACTGAACTGAAGGAAAAACCACTGCTTCTAGATAAAAATGCAAATCTTGTACGGCAAATGCGTAAGCGTACACGTGTGTGTAGGCCGAGCCAGCAGAAAAACAGGCTTTATAAGTGCATGGAGGGTAAGACCAAATGCGTTCGCTAAAACACCTCAGCGAATTTCTTGGTGTTATCTAGCAGCAATCGGTTAAATTCACATCGGAAGAGTAAAAATGAGTAACCACCAACGTTTAGATGATGGAATTAGGTAGCGAATTGTGGGGAGGCTAGAGGCAGGCCAGTCGCAAGTCCGGATATGCAGAGAGTTTAATTTAACGCTCAGCGTCGTATGTAATCTATGGAAACAGTTCCAGGGTACTGGATTCATCGAGAGAAAGCCTGGGCAAGGTCGTTCAAGAGCCACGACTGCCAGAGAAGATGGCTATTTTTCCATTTCATCGAGGCGTAACAGAGAGGCTACAGCTTCTCAGCTCTCTCGGGACCTGTATGCAGCCACAGAAACCGGTGTAACAAGAGTGACGGTTTCTAAAAGATTGAATGAGAGAAGGTTGTTTGCCAGAAGACCGGCTGTTTGCGTCCCGCTCACACCTACGGACAGGAGAGTCCGATTAGCATGGTTCAGGCACCATTGTGATTGGAGTACGGAGCAATGAGCGACCGTTCTGTTCACCGATGAGTCCCATTTTTGCTTAAACACCGATTCTCTCCGTACTTTCACATGGAGAAAGCCAGGGACCCGCTACCTACCCTCCAATGTCCGCGAAATCAAGAATTATGGCGGTGCGGTGTAATGGTCTGGGCAGGCATTATGTTGGATGGCCGTACACCTCTCCACGTCTTTGACAGAGGTTATGTGACTGGTGTGAGGTATAGAGATGAGGTCTTGAAGCCCTATGTTCGCCTTTTCCGGGCTGCAGTGGGCCCCGAGTTCATCTTACAGGACGATAACGCGAGGCCACAAAGAGCTCATCTAGTCGACGAATTTCTCGAAAGTGAGGATATTCGCCGGATGGATTGGCCAGCCCAGTCTTTAGACCTCAACCCTATAGAGCATGTTTGGGATGCTCTAGGGAGGGAAATTACAACTCTCAACCCCCACTTCGAGAACCATCCAGAAACTGAAAACAGAATAAGTGGGACCAATTGCCACAAGCACTGATAAACAGCCTTATTTCCAGTATGACATCATGCTGCGAGGCCTGTGTGGCTGTAAGATGGGACAGTCCCCCCCCATTAACCCATTTCTTTTATGTCTTCTGCAACCGTTGTTTCGAACCTTCAGACTCCCATGAGTGTCACACACGAACATATGTGTCTATTATATCTGTTGAATGTTTATTTTGTTTGCATTATATCAACCTATGTTCACACGAAATTTTATTAAAATCTGTCCAAAATTTCTGGAGATTGTAGATCAAATACGAAAATTCTCTTAATTTATTTTCTCCCGTGTAGTATTATGGTTGCTATGCAGTGAATATTCAGTGAATAATAGCAATGCAAATTATGGGTTAACATTCCAGCATTATAAATAGATTGAGTTCACAGTGAGGAATTATTGCAAAGTACTCTCTGCACAACAAAGAAAGAAAAAGAGGGGACAGTTTTACATCTCCCGCTTTACTGGGCCAATTGACCAAATTTGAGTTGCGTTTTTTATGTATAGACAGCGCGACTTGGGATATATATCATATTTGTACACGGCCCCTTTATTCTAACCTAGGTTTTTGAACACAAAATCGAAGTTTTTCTCAAATGACATACCGATCTTTTTTCCCGTATTTCGATCCGAAATTATGCCAAAGGGACAAGTTTTATAAAAAAAAGTACATGTAGGTTTTAAAAAAATCAGCTCTCAAAAGTTTAGATCCTCAATGTTAATTGAATTTGGTATATATTTATTAATATCTCTTTTTTATTAAACTTACTTGATGTTTTCTTTAATAGTTCAAAATTTAGGTAAAATCCAAATTAAATTCCTTCGTATTTTCTGATACATTTTAAAAATTTGCATTTTGTAGTACTTTTTATAATTTTTTTAAAAAAGGTTTGAATTATAATTTATAAAACTTTTACCGTCGCTTTTAAGTAGATGTATTTCTAGGCACACCTGCAAAACTACAGTTTTGCAGATTTACAGTAGTACAGTTTTTGCAGTACTACAGTATTTTATTCAGAATTTCCCAAGTTTACATATTGGGCATTTGGAACTGTCATAAGCGATAGTAACGCCAAATATGGTTTACGCATTTTGTTAAAATTATTTTAAATAATGAAGGTTGCACCTTTCTTTCGGCCAATGCGCAATGAAAAGGAAAAAAAATAGGTTACCGTAAATTAAGAATTTCGCCGAATGAATTATTCTTGGCGAAAACTGAAAAGGTGGGCTAAGGTAAATTTTCAAATCTATTGGTAAGTTTCTCACCAAATTTTACAAAATATTGAGACATAATTCGATTCTTAGAATCAAAATATGAAAAATATCGGTATGTCTTATTAGATAAAGTCCAATTTCTCATCAAAATACCCAATTTAGAACAGTGCTATGTATAAATCTTAAGTAATAACGAGCGTGAAAAACGTAAATTTAATTTCGTCAATTGGCCTAATAGAACAGGAGATATAGAACTATCTCATTGTTTGTGCATGCAGAGTGTACATCAGCGTTTCTTGCAAATTAATGCAATATTATTCTGATATTATTACATCTGAATCCAGAAGGGGTAACTGTTTAATTGAGAGTGTGTGGGGAGGGGAAGTTTCGAGTTTAGTAGTAACAGTCAAATGTTCTTTGAAAATATAATTGGACTCTTTTCGCTGGTTCCAATAAGTCATGAAATTTATCCTACCGAATTCCAATATTTCAGTACTGACACAGTAGGTGAAACTCTATATGTGCCAAGGAGATGGCGCAGTTCAAATTAAGTATTAACTAAAAATGCTGCTCTCCGCTCTACTTTTCTGTCTTTTGAGCTGCCTTATTTGTATAATCTCCTCTAAAGCTCAGTATGCGGGATTCCAGCAGCTCGTAATTACTGCTGATTAGCATAACCGAATCCCTTGATTAATATCTCAGAGAAAAACAGTGCTTTCCTGAAATGAGTTAAGTCATTTATCTTAGTCTGTCCGACAATCTATCGCCTTATTTTACTAATGCTTATTCTTATCATCATTATTAACTTTCAACTATATGCTTAATCAATCATTGTTTTCTCTGAAAACAGCAACAGAGTATTTCAACACTGTTATTATCTTTGAGAATGAGATTACATGTCCCACTCTGCCAGAAAAACTCTAAATTAGTAACTAAATAAATACGAGTAAGTACGAAGTCCGTATTTGGACCAACTGCGGACTTTATGTGTTCGACGGGAAGAAAAAAACATTCCTTCAATCACTTGTATATTGTATTGATTCCAAAAGTAAGTTTTATGCAAAAGGAAGCTGCGAAGTTTAAAGGGAACGAGAAATTTAGTCGAGAACAAGGAAGTAGTCGTGACACAAAAGACGAAAAAGATATGGAAATACCATAATTGAATAAGAAAGCGAAGACAGTTTAGGTGTTTTAAAAATGAAGAAAATCGTTCCAATGATGAACAAATGGCAAATAATGGTACAGTGTGGAAAGAGGAAATTATTTCAGCAAATTCCTGTGGAAAACTCCTTTTTCAAAATGTTTTGCAAGATGCAGGTGGGCTAACTACTTTTGCTAGTAAAAACGTTATTAATGGTAACACAAGTAGTTTGTGTAGACTTTTTGTCAATAAAAAAAAATGTTGCAGCATACACAGTAATGCACTGAAGCCGACACGTGTCAGAAGTAGGGAAATTTAAGCTGGAACTTGTCGCTTGATAAGCTCTAGACACTTTTATTGTTCTATTATATGCTCATGGTATTTTAGCCGGGAAGCTAAAATTCTTTAGTAAAACTATGCTTAGGGACAGATTCTTAGAAGTAATGCAACATTTGCGTTTTAATTTGAAATCATTTTAACTTGAAGATTGCAAAGATTACAAACTGATTTATTTGCTTTTACGTCAGGGGTATTGTATACCTTAACTGAGAGTTGTTTATTGCGTTACAAAGCAGTCTAAAATATGAATAATTGCTTCTATACTTCAAGGCATATACTAATAATGGTAAAACCCGATAAATTCGGCAAAAACCTTTCGTTTTCAGTTGATGTAAAAACAAAATGCTTTGGAAATGGATAGCCTTATTTGGGAAACGATTAAAGTAAACCAGCTGAAGAAACTGTTGGAGAGCATGCCGTTTATCGGTTGATTGTGTCCTTTTACAACACTGAAAGAAATACTGCTCTGAAAAATTCCTTTACTTCTTTGAGCTAATAAAACTTTAAGGATTCTGAAATTAGTTATGTTAACACAATCAATGATGTAAAACTTTTTGTTATATAAGTAAGCTATAATATTACTGTTAATTGTTTATGTTGCAAAACAATTGCTGCATTTTAAATAAATTTTATATTTGAAACTAAATTTTTTAATTATTTTTATTTTAAGGAATTTTAAACCAAAAATAAATTTAATAAACTAAATTACGGCATATTTTGTTAAAAACGCCAGATTTTTTCCCATCAATTAAGTTTTGGTCAAAATGACAGCACACCGTAATTATAGGTAAAGCGAAAATGCTAATAGGTTAAATAGCATAAATTTTCAGAAACGGCAGTTACTAGCTGCATAGATGACAAGTCTTTGATAGAGCATTGAGCATATCAAAGCGAGATTAAAAACGCTTGTAGCTTAAAAAAACTTATTTATTTTTTGTAGATTTTTTTTCCTAAAAAACATCTTGGTTTTTAACTGCTTCTAGTATTTATCAGTCGCCTCAATAGAATATTACTGCACAACTAATAATTTAAAACGCATGTTTAAAGGAAGCAAACTCTTTGTTGTAGACACGTAAATATTTATTCTGCAGCCATAGTACACGAAGGTATGAAGACAGATATACCTTTTTTTCTATTATGACATTAGGTATGTTTATGCAAAACGTTTGATCCCCATAAAATGACACGTTTTGCTGTTCTATTTTCTTTCTGTGAAATCACAAATGTGAAATTACAAATATAAGCTACAAAAGACAAGAATAGAAAGCGGGAAGTTTGGATAATGTAGTAGTAAACAATATTGTATTCTGGAAGCTTAAAACTATCTTTCCGTTTCAGTCTTTCGAATTTTACAACATAATTTGGGCTAAATGAAGATCTGACGTTTAAAAGATTGGAATAGCCGAAATTAAATTTTAGTGGAATCTCATACTAACTTATTGCTTTCTTCACAGTCTGTTGTTTTCCCAATGACGGAAAGTTAAAAAACGACGTGAAAAAGGTTCTTTCTTTTGACGTTGAACAGAGAAATTGAAATTATCACACAATCAGTATATTCTTCTCTGGTAAATAATGTGGAAGCCATGTATAGAACTTAAAAACTCATCAGGACTTCTCTAAATGATCAAACGTAGAGCTGCTTATCCTCACCTCCAGTTTATCTCGTCAGTAGTAATCCTTAATTATTTTCAGCTAAAGCACGCATGAACTTGTCATTTTTGCACAGAGGCTATCCAAAGTGGAGTTTTCATAAAGGTACTATTTCGAAAACTCTCAAATCAATTTTGTACTGTGGCAAGAGCAATACCTTCTGTTATGGTTCCAATACTCTCATTTTCCAAAATTATTGTAACATAATGGGGCAAATGAATCGTTTCATACTCCATTTTAATACTCAACACATAATCGACTCCATTCAGATATATGTGCTTTTAAAGTGAAATTATGATATATATGAAATGGACATAAACATAGTATTATGTTTCATTGGTACACTAGATGTCCATGAAATAAGCCCTTGAGCTGCTCTGCAGTTATGGTTCCTCCATGCTTTAAAATCGAAAACGGAATTTTGCAATTATTAAATGATATAACGGAAGCATGGAAAAAAGCGGAAGAAGTTGTTAAGACAGCATTGATAACCGGTTCAGCTAAGGAAGCAGTATCTTATTCTTTAATGGATAGCAGAAAATGGGTGTAAGAAAAGTCATGAGCGAATTTTTAGGAATTAAATTTATAATTTATACATATGGATATTAACGGGTAAATTATAATCTTTGTCATTATTAATACCGCAATCGAGATCTTTTCCTGATAAAAGTTTAAACTGCATTATCTAATTATGGTAAAGCTACGCTGGATGTTGATTTGTTGGAAAGCACCCTCAAAGAATTGAATCAGAAGGTCTTGTATCTCTTATTCTTTACCACAAAGCAACCATTCAAAAGGATTTCTGCATCAATGAATCTCAGTTTCTCCCATTCGACAACACAATTATACTCACAAATGTCCACATAATGCCCGGAGCTTGAAACTGAGTCTGATAAATAGACCTCTTTAACTTCCATGGTTTTCAGGAGCGGTCTTCGAAAGGCAGACCTAAACTAATTAAATTTAGCTTCTGGTTGCCGTAAAGCAAACATCATGGTATAAATCATAATTTACTCTTCTGCTTTCTTTCGAGCAATATTAGCGAATTTTGATAATCATTAGAAATTTCATTAGATAATGCAACATTCCGCAGTTTGAAGCAAATGCTTCTTTATCTGCATAACCTTTATTCAACTTTTTACTTCCTTGTACGAAGTAACGAAAGCATTGTAATCACGAAAAATTACGGGTATCATATTTCAACGAAAATGTCCATTTTAAGCTTTATCGAACGCAACTTAACGATATTTTTGCTTGACACCGATGCGTAAAGGCGGAATAAAGGAATCGATTTCCCCAAACTGATTATAAAATTTATTTTAAATGGATTCAGAAGAGATTATTTCGTGACATATGCAGGTATGTATGTATGTATCTCGAATAGTGTATATATATATATATATATATACCCGTTTGCTATTCAGCTCAGTGAGCTCAGTTTTTTTTTAATCTTATATGATGGTAAATGTTGCATTTTTTGCTTTAAAAATGAGTGAAATATGTTGTTATTCTGCTCCGGTTACGGTTTTAGTTAATCTGCCAGCAATACTTGTAGAATTAGCAACAATTTAAAAGTCATTGAAATGCGGCTATGCCTAACAGAGCAGCCATATTTGTTTACATTTGAAACTCAGCAGACTAGTGAATTAAGTCACTTTCTACAACTTGAAATGTCTTTTTGTCTTTAATGTGTTTTTGTCTTTTTGTCTTGAAATGTCTTTGTGTTCTTTTGCCGAGTGGAACCAAAAGAAAATTTTTAGTTTTGTGCACCGAAAAATCTGCCGTCTTGGATGCTGGCCGAACTTCTTGTTTTTGCGTAGAAACGGTAATTTTAATAGTAAAAATTGTTTTTTTTAATTGTTTTAACTGTATTTGGTGTTTTATATTTTTCTATATTTTTCAATTTTTAATTAAAATATTTTGAGTTTTTATGTATTTTTGCCTCGCCGCGAAATGAGAAATGAAGGAGAGATATATCTCTAATGAAATTCGAAGAAACACGTTTAAATGAAATGTAGCAAAGAATGTGTATAATTTAATGTTACGCGTAAGGAAGTCACGTGGTTCCGCATCAGATTTTGTTGGTTGTACGTTCCTTTGCACAGCCGATATGGATACTTTACTAGATATTAAATGTAAACTGCAGCATACAAGTATTCTATCACAAATAATCAATAAAATTTATTATTGATTATTTGTGATAATCAATAATAAATTTTATTGATTATTTGGAGAGAATATATTGAAGATTATTTGTAGAGAATATATAGAATATTTGTAGATATATAGAATATATAGATTTGTAGATATATAGAATATATAGATTATTTGTAGAGAATATATAGAATGTATTATTATCTGCTTAGAATTTCTAAAGCAGAAAAATCAATTTCTCTGTTTTAGAAATTCCGAGATAAGAGGATATTCAGAAAATAAAGAATCTTGTAAAAAATAGCAATTTTTCAAAATAGTTACGTTACAAAAGATGTATTTGATCGAAAGGCTAAGAAAGAAGAGTTTCCACTGACTTTTATTTCTTAAAAAAATATAAATGCCTTTCTTTCCTTGCCAAAATTCTCTTCATGCAAATCTCGGGTTTATGTCGTCTTGAGAGACGGAGCGCTCTATCGTTCTTGAATACCACAACAAAAGAAAATGGTTTTTATTTTGCGAAGAGTGACAAGCTCTTGGACTAAAACCAAAATATTCAATAGACTCGTTATGTGCAAGGCAGTTTACAAGAAAACACATTCTGATTGTGAAATCCTTAGACTTAAATCCCATTGTATATTTCACTGCTAAATCTGTGGGATTATTTTCCTAGCTTGAGTGTGGAAAAGGAAATTCCATTCTTAAACTTTTAATAATCTTTGCTGGATATAATAAGAATTAATATAACTTCTTTCTGTTTGGAAGATAAAAGAGGTAATATGTCAGTACTTGCAAGAAAACTGGAAGAACTCAAAACTGGGATTCCCTGCTCTTAAAAATTTGTAATTTTTTTTTTTCTTTTGTATATTTCCTTTCATATTATTTCTATCTTCAAATAGATGAACTCTGTAACATCGAAATGTTTAATTTCGTAAATGAGATTTCATATAACCGAGAATTTGTTTTTTACGTTACGTCACTACAATCTCTAAAACTACTCAAAATAATATTGTAAAAAAAAATTTTGAAAGGTTTTTTAACATTTTGTTTCTTACCTTTATTTATTAAATATGATGCTCTTCGCACTTAAACCATAAAATTCAGTTCAGTAGCAATGTCGCAAAATAATTTTAAAATGAGCCTATCTTTAGAATTTCCGATACACAGCTCCGCGTCCGTTGGAGATAAAAACGGTTTTTCCCCCGCCGTAGAGTGTTGCCATTACTCGCTTTTAAATCGTTCAGTTTGTTACTCAAAACTTCGTTAAAGTTTTACAAAATATGAAATCCATAATGAAGCAAATTCCAAATTTCAAATTTGGTCTTCCACATGCCCATATTCGTAGGAGGATTACGTCATTTAAAATTCGATGGCTCTTATGAACCGTTGTTTTATCACAATGCGAGAAATAGACATACATTTATGCAGATTTTTCATTATTGAATTTCTTCAAATATAACATTGGGTGGCAACAGTTTGAAAAGTGAAACGAACATTTATAGTGATTCAACGCAAATTCGCAAAACGAAAACAATTGTCCTTCAGGGACAAAGCCCCTTTGGACTAAAAAATATTCAGTTAATGACAAGAATGGCCAAAAGCAAATTTTACTTACCAGAAGCATAATATAAAGGAATTAAAGATGCCAATGATTATATGTTACGGAGTGCGTATAGTTCAAAACCATGTACATCCACATCAGAAAAATATCTAATTAATGAGCAGAAATAGGAAAACTGCATAAATGGTTGGAGGAATTAAAAAATGCAACGGTTAAAGAGTAAATTGCGTAATCCCAAAATATTGTTCAAACTATTTCAATGAACATTTTGGTGTAATATATTTTATATCTCATTTTGTTTTAAATTGATGATTTTTAACAAAGGTTTATCGAAAATAGAGGTGGTATGGGAAATCTAGTTTAGCTAATCTTGGTCGGGAATCGAAAAATACCCAATAAATATATCCAGCAAGATAGAAAACAATCTAATGTAGACTCCCCATGCCTTCACTGTATGGCCTTCTAAATTACACACATTGCTACATTTCATTTAAACTTATTTCCTAGAATTTTTTAGAGATAATCAGTTTTCACTTCGAGGCAAAGCAAAAATACGTAAAAACTCAAAACATCTTTAATAAAATTATAGAATACAATATATATATATAACACCAGATATATTTAAAACAGTTTATTTTTTTTACAATTACAATTAGAGTTTCTATGCAAAAAACAAGCAATTCGACCAGTGGGCAAGAAGGCATATTTTTCTGTGCAAAATCTGTAAGTTTACTTTTGATCTCAGTCGACAAAAATACATAGAAGGTGAAGAATCTGACTTAAAATTCACTAAACAAATGGCGCTTCGTTAGGCTTAATTCACCACTTCAACAATTAAATTGTTGATAATTCTACCACTATTGCATGTAGGTTAACAAAAGGCATAAAAATGTTAATCGGAACATATAATTCCAATTAACAAGTTATAATTCCATCACTTTTAAAGCAAAAAAAAAAAAAAAAAAAAAGCACATTTTACCAACATATAAGAATTAAAAACTAAGCTGGCCGAGCCAGGTAACAGAGGGAGAATATATAGATATATTTATTTATGATTGGTGCAGACGAGGTTAACGAAAAACGGAGGTTTACAAGTACATATTATAGCACTCACATATACAAAATTTCAACATTCTACGGCTACTCGTTCCTTAGTTATGCGAGATGCATACAGATGTACGTAAGTACGTACGTACAGACGTCAAAACGTCTCTTCTGAATCCATTTTAAATCCATTTTACAATCCTTTTTGGCAAGAACAACCTTTTATTCTGTTCGCACGTACAGATGTCACGCAAAAACATCGTTCAAATGATTTCGAGAGCGGTTGAAGTGGATATTTTCGTTGACATATGATACTTGAAATTGTGCCTGATTACATTACTTCCTTTATGTTATATATCTCCATTTTTAATCAAAAATTTGCGTATATCATTCTGAGAGAGAAAGATGTATAGAACACCAAGGCTGGTTGAAACGTTCTCCTTTGGCCTTCGAAATGTACATAATAAGCAAAAGTGAACAAAAGAATGTGATTATAGAATATTATATGTAATAATAAAAAAAAACATTTTTTTTTATTTGTACTAGAAATGGAAAGACAAATCATGTGGTATCGATTTAATACAATATTCATTTTACTACTTTGAATAAATTCATTTTATTGCATATGACTAGAACAGAAACTACAGCAGCTCGAAGCTTGAAGTATACGTTTCTTAAGCTAAACAAAGTAGTCACAGAGCGTTGAAATTGTGTGTATAAGATTGCTGTAACTTGAGTAGTATATGCCAATGGATTATAAAAATTGGCTTTTGAGTCTAGATAAATCAGTATTTTCAGCTGTTGGTCTTCACTTCATGCTGCCATTTTCAGATATGTCTATAAAAATACCCTAAACCAGATTTCAAAGTAAAATTGCATGCATTCTGAATTTTTATAGTGAATAAAATTCTTTCAACTTATTAATATAAATAGACAGTATTTGATTTCTTGCATCAAACCTCTATCTTTCCTGTTTATTTGACGTGAATTAAAATGAACAGAATTCAGAACTCCATTATGGGTTATTATTTTCAACTTTATATCGTGTTTTGAGGATAATTTCGCTTACAGCTGAAAGCAAGCAGAGAAATAAACCCTTTCAGAATTTCCAATAAAAATTTACTTAAAGTTAAAAGTCGCATTTGAGGTAAAATACGAAGTAGTGTAAAACAAGAGTACTTACCGAATTTCATAAAATTTGAAAAATTGGCATAATTCCAAACATCTTCCGCTTCTTCCGTCAGTGGAATCAAAAGAAAAAAAAAATAACAATTTTGTTGTTTGACTTCTGAATTAGTATCTATTCGGCGTGTTATTGTGTCTTAATTATAGAAGCCCCAAACAGGCTTATTTTTTTTGCTTTCTTTTTTGCACGTGGTGTGGCCGCCATTTTGTGATTGCATGAGTTTCGGTAAGTACTTTTTTGCAATTTTCAAGTTATGTTTATATTTTGTATATTTGGATATTGTGCTTTGGTTGTCTGATTTCATGCATTTTGCTTACAAACGTTTTGTTTTCTATTAATTTCAGTGAGGGATTTTTCTGCTGTTTTGTGTGTGCTTTATTACTGTTTAGTTAATTTAGTTTGATTTTCTGTATTGTTTATCATGCCTTCATCCGTTAATCGTTTCACTAAATTACGACTGAAATGGCAAAAATTCCTGAATCATCTTGACTTTTTACTTAAATGTAAATGTAAAAAATTGATCCCCAATTTTATTCAAATCAAATCTAATCAAAAACCTTCGAGTCGCGTTTCAACAATTCTGTTAAATTGCAGGCTTGGCTTACTTCGGTCCGTCATAAGGGATACACGTCAACAATTGTCCAAAATTGAACGTGAACTCTATAAGCTTCATCTGGAACTCGCTAAATAATATCCAAAATTCACTGCCCTTGAACAAAAGTCTTGGTCTAGAACGAAGAATGCAGTTAACCATCATAAAAACACCCTTGCAGTTAAATTCGAAAAACTTCTTTTACAATCTTCCAGTTCAAGTAGTTCAAAAAATCTTCCCATTGTAAACATCAAGCCAATAGTTAATATTTCTAATGTTAGTCTTTCAGAAGAACAAGAGAGAATTCTAAAATATAATTTTAACTTCTCACAAACCTGTAAACCCTCGATTCCAAAGATTTTGGCTCCTATTGAAAAAGCTTTCAAGTTCAGTAACGTTTCAGATTCACAGAAAGAAATGATTAGGCATCTTATCGCTCATAATGTGAAATTCAATAATAAACCTTTGAAACCAAATCTAACTGCGAGAGAAAGAGCTACATTGCGTGAAATTCATTCTAACCCGGATATTATTATTTCAAAGGCCGACAAAGGTGGCCAGAGAGTCTTCATGGATAGGAACACTTACATCGATGGTGTCACTAAACTCTTAAACGAAGGACCATATAATCCGATCCCTAAAGATCCTTCACCTTTGGACTTGTCAAAAATAAAAACTGCGATCAAATCTTCGCAAATCATTTCAGGCAACTTAAAACATTCACTTATCCCATCTGTTGCGAATTATTATTGTTTATGCCAGATTATATGCTCTTCCCAAAATTCATAAAAGTGGTATTCCTTTCCGCCCTATTGTATCAAATTTAGGTACTGCCTCGTATCCATTAGCTAAATATTTAGTTTCTAGATTTTCAACTCTATTAGACAATAACATTTACACCATAAAAAATTCAATAGAGTTTGTAAAAAAAGGTTAAAAACATTTCTCCTAGTAATTTACTCATGGTTTCTTTTGATGTAAAATCATTATTCACCAATGTCCCAGTGGAGGGTGCATTAAGATGTCTAGAAACCAGACTTCGCGAATTTCATTTCTCTTGCATCGAAATTGATGAGCTAATTTCTCTCACTCAACTCTGTTTGAAACAAACACATTTTGTTTTCCAAAATAAATATTACAAGCAAACTGAGGGATTAGCCATGGGAAGCCCTCTCAGTCCCATCCTGGCTGATATCTACATGCATTATTATGAATCAAAATTGTTTGAAACTTTAAACTTCCCGGCATGGTTCCGCTACGTAGACGATACTTTTACTCTGTTTGAAGGTAATAAAGATGATTTAAATAAAGTTCTTTCAACAATGAATTCTATTTATCCTGCTATTCAGTTCACTTTTGAACTTGAGACTTGCAATTCTCTTCCGTTTCTCGACATTCTGGTCACACGTAACACATCCAACTTCAGTACTACGGTTTACCGTAAAACTTCATCGGTTTGCCTTCCACCACACTTTAAATCATGTCATCCGATTAAACAAAAGTTAGCTTCATTTTATTCCTATGTTTTCCGTGCTCTTCAAGTTTGCTCCTCCAAACTAGCCCTTTATGAAGAACTAAATTATTTAAAAGCAATAGCTATTGACTGGGGCTTTCCACCCAACATTATTAATCAAGCAGTTAAAAAATTCTCTTCTCAACACACTAAAAGGCACACTCTTGTTTTAGGAGATTATAAAAATTCTGTTGTCATTCCCTTCTTTCCATCAGTTAGCTATAAAGTTGCACATATTTCGCAGAAATTTAACTGTCGGGTTGTTTATTCTCCCATAAATTCAATAAAATTCCGAGTTCCATACTCGAGGACCCCATTCCAGATATGAATTCCTGGGGTATTTATAGGATTCCTTGCCAGTGTGGTTTAATTTACATTGGCCAAACTAAGAGAGCCTTAAAATTTCGCGTCAAGGAACATGATTCATATGTTAGAAAAAAGGAAACACAGAAGTCTTCTGTTGCTCAACATTGTTTGTCCGAAAACCACACTTTCAGTTTTCCTGCTGCCAAAATTATTCAAAAAACATCTTCCATTGGAGAACTGGATTTTCTAGAGGCATTTCACATTCATAAAAATCTTTCTGTTCTAGTTAACGATCCTGATTCCAATCCAAATTTGCCTTCGGCCTTTAAAGAAATTATGTTTTAGTTATGGTTTCACCAACAGATGGCGCCACTTGCTTATTCTTGTCCAGGCTTTCTTATCTTATCTAATCATTATTTTCTATCTTGTTCATTTGCGGTTTTGCAGCTGAGGATGGTGGTTCGGTAAAATCATCGAAACTAGTCCTGTGAAAATTTTGTAAATATAACGCTGATTTTTGTTGTGTGACTTTTGAATTAGTATTTATTCGGCGTGTTATTGTGTCTTAACGTTAAGATTTATTTAATACAGAGAACAAGTATGAAATATTTCGTGCTTGAGTGTAGCATTTTTCCCTCGGTTTATTACACAACTTTACAATTTCTGCTTCAGGTACAAATAACCCAAACTTTATAGTTTCAGTCTTTATATTTTAGTCACTAATAACTAAAATAATAACTAAATTAGTCACTAATAACTAAAATAATGAAAACAAATATCCATGTGCTGACTCAAGACAGTTTAAAATGCGCATATATCATATTTTGAGAGCTACTCTTTCTTCTTATCTCACCAACTTAAATTTTCCAATTCCTGTGTTTGTATTTCTATAATGCTGTTGTACGAAAAGTAAGTAAAAAATATGAAGATTTCAGATTTTATATTACGCCCAAAGGAGTGTTTTTAGATTATTCAAATTTTGATGGTTCCAGGTTCCGTTGTAATTTCACAATGCGAGAAACATACATACATTCATGTAGATTCTTCATCATTTGATTTTATTAAATCTAAACCAGAGCGATAGTATCTGTTGGCAACAATTTTAAAAAGGTGATACATCATTTGTCGAACCGACATAAAATGCCGTTTCGAGACTAATAGCCCTTCCGGGCTCACGCACGTTTGGCCTAAAAATATATGTCTTTGTAAATAATAAGAAATCTTTGACACGCATTATTAGACACGCATTATCCTTCATTAACGATTGCATACTGAAAAATTAATATTAAATGAAAACTTTCCTGAAGAAATTTACAGTATATATTTAAAGAATGTTTATTACAAACTTCTGCTTTATGCTTACTAAATCGGTGTCTAGAAATAAATATTGAATCTAATTAATTTCTAAACTGTGTTAAAGAGAGCCTTCTAAATTCATTTTCAATTTACAGGATTTGAAAAATCGTATTACAATTGTAAAATAATATAAATATCAATATCGAACTAAAAAACAATGATTAATTTCGATTTTTTAAAAAGTTTAATAACGTAACATGATAATAAGCCTGTAATAAGTTTAAAAGTTCATTCAGAGTGTCATTTATGCCTTATTTTTTAAAAAAATATAGTGCGTATTTATATTAGTACATCTTGCCACTCACATAACTGTTGGTGACTTACCATCTGGAAACGAATTTTACTGTTAAAAATTAATATGGTTAGGAATGAAACAAATGCACAGTTACGTCTTGAATAATTAATTTTGTTTCTTTGTTTAATCTCAACTTCTACGCATAAAGAAATCAAAGCTCTACGAATAATAATAGTCATGGAGACTATTATTCCGTTATCCATGCAGCAATAATTATGATAAAAAGTTTTCTTTTTCTCTCTCTAGATTTGGCATTACAGTTTTTAAGGGCTCATTTTAAAGGTATGATTTTATGCTTCAGTAGCCTAATGTTAACTATTTAACTTACATTTTAGGAGTTAAATTATAATCAGCATAGAAAGATAAGATTTAAAAGTTTATGGCTGTTATATTATTAAAGATTTGAAATATATTTAACATTCCTGAATTTTCTATCCTCATAAATAACAGAAAACTTCGATTATTACTTCATAAGTCCTTATTTTATTCGATGCTTATGCAATTTTGAACGAAACATTAGACTGGATGGAATAGGTTACAAGGAAATAAAACGGAATTTTGCCAGTCTTGAAATCATATAACACACAATGTGTATTTTCCCTATATGTGTACTGGTTTTGATATAAATGCAAGTACATTTTGGTATAAATTCAAAATTAATGCAGAAGTAACTTAGGACATTCACAATTTTAGCCGTAATTTTAACTCTGCTTTTATAACAAATTAAACAACTTCATTCCCTAACCTTTGAAAGAAAAGGTTGTAAATTTTGTGTTTTTGCCTTTGAATTGTCCAAATAAAACACGGAAGTGCATGTTCTAGAAACATTCACCATTCCCATTCGTCATCATCAATGTTGCCATTAACTGCAGCGTCTGAACTTCTTTGTTGCCAGAAGAATTAATTAAATAAATTTATTTCTAAGTAACTTGTTCTATAACACGAAATATAAAATATTTTTGTAATATGCTAAGTAAATATAGAAACCCATCTTACAGTGGTCCAGTATATTTGGACGAAATATGTTTTTCATATTTTAACAACGAAATTGTTTATTTTGCTCGAGAAAAATTATTAAAATTCAAGTTACAGGATAACAGAAATGAAAGTATTGCAATGAAATTAAAGTAAAGATTTCTTTACCTTAAATTCAAACAATGTTAAATTACTGTTTTATTTTTACTGTACTCATGAATACAATTTAAAATTAATAGAATTTGTCAGCATTGTTTAGAAAATTTTGAATTAAAAATGATCATAATTGTTAGTGATGCAATTAATATTCGTTTTCAAAATGGAGAATATTCCAAGATACCTAATACTTTGTCCCTATCCCAACTATCTCTTCCACGGAATGCAAGACAAAGCACTTTTCCTTAAATATTTCCACTTTAAATTTATAGTCTTATGTGCATAAGACTAATGTATGATATTTCAATTTATTATTACGTCGTATGAAAATGTAGGCCATTATACATGCGCACTTTTAACAGTAATTAGTAACATTCTAATTAATTTAATTAATTAGTCATCTTTATTTTAAACTTTCGTAAAATTCTTTTACAATTATATAT
Source organism: Stegodyphus dumicola (assembly GCF_044657685.1). NCBI lineage: Eukaryota > Metazoa > Arthropoda > Arachnida > Araneae > Eresidae > Stegodyphus > Stegodyphus dumicola. The sequence continues at coordinate 210,651,771 of NC_140773.1, read as the reverse complement.
AAAACTGTAATTTAATATGTTTTTAATCTTCGCATACTTAAATCCAGATTAAAACGTTTTGCAGTAATACGTGTGTGTACATATACATATATATTCGGGCACTCATTTATGGTAAAGCATTTTATTATTTACAATTGGAAAACATCTCTCTGTATCAGAATTTACTTAATTTGAGATAAAATTCTTCTATTAAGTAGAATATAAGTACGCTTCTCTCATGAATTATAAGTTCGAAATATATTTTATGCTAGTACTTATAATTAATTTTCATTCTGAAGAACGTTTCTTCCTATAAACGCAGTAAACTTATTACAATAAATTATTAGTGTCATTTTAGCATTATGAAACTCTGCAGCGTCAAAAACAAACGAACGCCAAACTATATATTGGCAGTGGCGTAGCTAGGGTGAGGCAAGGGGGGACATCTGTCCTCGGGCGCAGCATCCAAGGAGCATCAAATTGATGCTACGAAATTTTTTAATGAAATATTTTCCATTCTTGGCACACATAAAGGGGCTCAAATTCTTCAGTTGCCCCGGGCGCTGAAAACTCTAGCTTCGCCTCTGTATATTGGCGAGCGATGGTTCTACTTATGTTTTGATGCAGATGTCTTAAAAAAGATTTTATACTTCATTCTTTTTCACCCACGTTACGTTCTTTTTTGGAATATACGCCTGATATTGTTGCCTAGTAGTTAAGCCTGAAGGTATTTAAAACTTATAAATGAGTCTCTTGTAGGTTCTTTTTTCATCACTTCAATTGAAATTTTTGTGAAGACCATTCATTCTGATCTGTGTTCTGTCTGAGTTAAGCAAACTCCCTAACTTGTTAAATAAAGATTTAATAGTTAATATAACTTATGATTCTTTAATATAACTGTACTAATTAGAGTACAGTGTATTTAAACGCCTTAACTGTGTCAAATGTGATACATCAAAACGGTTCACTGATTTTAAATGAGGCAAAGAACTTGATGAGTATCAAGGAAGGCATGCATTAGTAGAGGAATTTTTAAAGGAATACAATTCAATTTATTAAGGAAACTGAGTCATATTCACTTTACACATATTCCCTCCCCCCCCCAAAAAAAAAAAACTCGGAAATGCAGTTAGCCCGCTCAGCGGAATTTGAAATACGAACGTTCAGTCATCTGGACAGTGAGGGCTGTCACCGTAAATGGCATACAGGAAACCTACTATAATCGAATTTCGTTTAGGGGGCCTATTAAAAGTCATTACAGGAAACTCGGGTGAAAATACTATATAGAGGGAAGCCGGGAATTAATTTCTAAAACTGGAAGTTCCGGAGCCTTATGAGAGGCCATCGAGAATGGCAAAGCGAAACATATAGTTATAATTTAAAAAAATAAATCAGTAAATAACAATTGAAGTTATTAAAAATATAACAATATTTAGTAAAATTTTCATGAATGACAATAAATTAATAATATGTAATAATAATATAAGTTTACTCATCCTATAGATGAATTGAAATAAAAAAATCGCAGGCCGGAAGGATTATTTTTATTAAGGCATTTTTATTTTTAATCTATTTTAAAGTTTCTACCTCTTCGTCAACTTCCCCGAAGCCCAAATTAAGGAAATTTGTGTAACGAAGGAAAACATAAATTCCGACAAAGAACAGCATTGGCAACTTAAATCTCTAGCAATGTAATACTGACTCAGTCTGCTGGTCCACTGTACTGATTGTTTTGTGAGTTAGGCTTCATTTGTTGTATGCGAGAAGACTCGTAATCTTAGTTTTCAGCATCTGATTTGTGATTATTTGAAGTGCTTGATTATATTCTCAATCAGCGCTCAGCAAATGTTGAATTTTAATTATTCTTTTTAGTTGCATAACTTTAAGCTGAAATACCATGAAACGTTTTAGCTGCTTTTTATTTACTTATTTTTGTCATCTTTCTTTTCTTAGGTAAAGGGGAAGAAAATTTATGAGGTAGTATAGCAAAGTTATTTCAACGTTTAGTTATAGTGCAATGCGAAAGTAACGTCATACGGTGCGTAACCTTACATAGTGAGTGATTTATGGAGATAATTATTATTTAGAGTGGGCCATCTAACTTTTGAAATATGAATCGGCTATTAAAAAACTATGAATATTTTTTCAAAAATTTAAGTTTATAAGAAAGATTGGACATTTTCATTTAAGAATGAAACTTAACATCATTCAAATGACTGCCACGGCTGGCTTGACAGTACCCCAACCGATCAAACCAATTTTTCAATACATTTTCGATTGTTTGGGTTACAATCGCATGCACGGCAACTTCGATTTCGCGTTTCAAGGCATCAGTCGTCTCTGGGTGGTTAGCATAACACTTATCTTTAAAGATTCCTCTTCCCACAAACACACAAACACACACACACACACACACACACACACAAAAAAAAAAATCCAATGGGATCAAAGTGGTTTTTGGCCCGGCGGCATTACTGGGCCATTTTTCTTTGAAAATGAGCAAGGACCCGCCATTACTGTCTATAGCAAACGTTACCGTGACATACTAAACGAATTTTTGTTTCCAAAAATTTAAAAGGATGACATAGGTGATATTTGGTTTCAACAGGAACGGGATCACTTGCCACACAGCCAACGTAACCATCTATCTTTTGCGCACTGTTTTTGGACATCGAATAATCAGCCGAAATGCTGATGTCAGTTGGCAGCCTCGAAGCTGTGATATGACCCCATTGGACTTTTTCTTGTGAGTAACCCATAAGATAAGTATTACGCTAACCACTCCAGAGACGATTGATGCCTTGAAACACGAAATCGAAGTTGCCGTGCATGCGATTGTAGCCCAAACAATCGAAAATGTATTGGAAAATTCGATTGTTCGCATGTGGTACTGTCAAGACAGCCTTTGATATCATTTGGATGATGTTGTGTTTCATTCTTAAATGAAAATGTCTAACCTTTCTAATAAACTCATAATTTTGAAAAAATATTCTTTAATTTTTTTCTATAATCTATACAAATTCCAAAAGTTAGATGGCCCACCCTTTATGACAGAGTATGCCTTAAAGCATACTACGTTTCGAATAAAGGAAGAATTCCTGAAAAGCATTGTTCACCGTCAGCTAAACCCAGTTCTTTGTTTTCGCTTCTAATTCATTTAAAGTCTTATAGAGGAAGGAAGAGTCTATAAATATTCATCGTTCTGGAGCAATAATATTTAAAAATGTCGGATAAGTATTTTGTTCTTCCGAGGGAAACTAATGCATATATAAGTGCACCTGTTTTGAATCCTCAGTTGATACAACGTAATAATATGAAGACAAAATTTTACTATTCCAATGATGTTTGACTGAACTACAAAAAAATAAAAAAATTACCATATCAATACCAAATATAATTTTTATTCACCAACTCAGTAGTCAAAAACTCATCTTCTATTATTTCAATAAATTGTATTGCAAAGGTAAAAAAACTGTTGCCAAAAACATTAACACAATAATATGCAAATTAAACATTTATAGTTGTTAAAATATTTGTAAGTTGCTTTCAAACTAATTATTTACATTTTATGCCGTTACACTCACAATCCGTAGCTAACATAAATAAGAATCTTACCAACTGCTAAAATAAGTGTTACATCAACAATAGAAATTTATTTTTATATTGCATTTTCTATAGCGTATTCGATAGCAAAATGACGAAATTCATCTTACTTGATGACTTGGCGCACTTTGGTTGGAATTACGAGTACATTCAGAAACTGAGATTTGCTGTAGATGGTTTCGTCTAGTTTTCAGTTGAAATTGAGTCCTTTATAAGCATTGACAATCAGATTATACATCTTCCTTGAAAGTTGTGGGAGTAATAAAAATAAAACTTTAGAAAAGAGTGACTAGGTGCATCTAAAGAGCGCCTATTCATTAAAAGAGTGCATCTAAAGAGTGAATAGGAATTACGGTATAAATTTATCAAAATTTGCATGGAGAGGGATATTTTTAAATTACGCATAAAGTTTGAAGTTATTCAAGAAGTTTTTAATTTTGAAGATTAAGAAATATTCTGAAATAAATCAGAAATAAATGTACATCGTTCTTTTAACAATATATAGATCTAAATCAATATCTATCTTCTTCGTTTAATGCCCTTTCATCATTTTCTTAAATCATATTGTCCCCTCTGTATTCTTTGTGATGAACCTCTATGTTCTGGAAAACTTGACAGTATAAAAATACAATATTCGGAATTCTTTTGCTACATCAACGCCATCTGCTGCCGGAATGTATGATCATTTATTCGAAAGAAGTAATGTGAACCTCGCCACTAACCGATGCGAATTCTTGCATTCCTGGCAAATTGCAGCTAGAAAACTTTTGCTGTACGTACATACAACCAGCAATTTAATAAACATAGAAATATTTGCTTTCGTCTCTGTTGAACACAAAACAGTCGAAGGGTGACAGAATAAAGATGACAGAAGTAACGACGGATTAATTTCGAATTGCTTGCATTGTTGAGGGGGAAAACTATAAGCAGGTATTGACTCAGTACTGGAGAATTTTCATTTAAGAGTTAATCTTAGCAGTATTTACTACTTTAAAACAATATAATCTGATCTCCAGATGGTAAATTCGATCCCATATATGAAATTAACAAATTTTTAGATTCTCACAATTAGGCTTGTCGTCTGTGGCTTACTTTAGTTACGCAAGAAAATGCTAAATTCAGTAATTTCTTAAATTTCAGGAAATCACATGATCACATATGTAAAAGCTTCATTTAAGAATTTGTATCTGCATACATCAGAGTAAGATAAAAATACAGAACGTATATTTTTCTATTTCTTTGCTAAACATTGCTTTTCATAACACATGTTATTGTTTCTCCTAACCCAGTTTTAACTGAAATTTTAGCATTAGTATGTCTTTCTTTGCTTCTAGCTTTCTTCGTTTTAATTTCAAACTGCTTTGCACTGATAATTATTTTACTTGTTTTATTATTTTTAAGACTCCTTTCTCTTAAATGCATGTCATTTTACCAAAAACAGCACTTAAAGTTCTTTAAATTTCACAAAAAAAATACTCATACAGATCTTCTCAGTACCGTAGAGCACATTCGGTAGTTACGCTCCGAACTATTAAGAACGTTAAACTCAACGCAATGCAAAGCGCATCTAAAGAGTAAATAATTTCAATACTCCGAAGTCGACTTTGAACTGTAAAACTGAGATCTGATGTTCTTTCCGGGCTTATATAGTGTTACACCGGCCGCCGAGAAATATCTAGTACCTTCCATTTCTCAAAATTACTCTAAAGCATATACGGTTAAAGTTAAATACAAGGACCGGATACGGTTACAGTTACACATAGGGAGCAATTACAGTTATCCAGTTACATTGCCTGTTATAGTTATACAGCAATTGATCCAAAATGTCGCCAAATGGCTACTAAGTTTGCTGATTTCGCTTCAAATTTGGCGACAAAAGTAAGACGCAAAAACCAGCAACAGGAAGAAAGCCATTTACTTCAGTGTTAAATAGATCTGCCTCTGTAATCATATTTTTCCAGCAGAGCTGCGGCTCTTCAGACTTTTCATTTTACCTTATACAAAAGATACCACACTCGGTCAAATTATTTACATATATACAAATTTAGTAAGAGTATTCTGGGCCCACCAGCGCCCGAGCGGTGTAATCGCTGGACACTGGTAATTCCGACCAGGGCTCGACTCCAGGCTGCTGGGAACTTTCGTTGATTTCCCCCGCTTAACGTGTATACGAGCCAATGTCCCTTAGAAAGCCCTCCAAGAAGGTATCCCTTCACTTAGACAGATATCCCTAGTGTGCTTTGTCATACTTAACCAAACCAAACCAAACCAAACTCAACAGTATTTTGCATTTGGCTATGTACTGTGATTATAAAAAGACATCAGTCATACATTCTTATGAATATTCTGTTGCTAAATGTATATTTAAATTAAAATGAACTCTATTATAATTCTATGTTATTACTTGGATGAAAGCAATGTTTTCACATACATTAAAATAACTAACTGTACGAATAAATATTAATTTTAATTATCTGACTTTTAAGTACGTAATAATTAATCCAAACAGTTTCTATTGAAAATTGGTTTTTAAGATTATAATTTTAGATTATAATTTAAATTTTAGAAATTAAGGAGTTGTTACCAATTAAAAAAATGCAATATGTACCTATAAGTACGGACTACAAGCAAAATATTCCTATATTACTTTTTATCTTAGTCGTTAGATCCATTTCTTTCTTGTCTTGCAAGGCATTTGGTTAAGTGATTTGCTAGGATTTCCTTTCCTCTCACACGATTAGGAGAAAATGTCAAGAACACGCGGGTTATGGCGTCTGATAAGACATCTATTGAGTTCCTTCTGTTTTTCAGAGATCGGTAAAAGCATCAAGTTCATTTCTTATCCAGGTGCAATCAGCGACACAAGTACGATAATTTTTTGGCAGCTAAGCATAGTTGATGCTGCCGGAAAAATGGAAAAGACATGTTTTATTTAAGATTTTATCAGATTAATATGTAATGATCGTCACAATTTGACTTTTCCCCTAAAATATCTATAGGCTTAATATTTCATTCGTTAGATAAGGAGCATAAAACATATTTTCTTAGAAAATTGTAGAATAGTGGTGTTATTTTTATTACATATTTATCCTAGAGCTCAAAGTGCATTAAAACAACATAAAGTCATTTTAGCATTAAAATAGACGGAGGAACACGTTACCGAAAATAGGCGTTTACTTCATTTTTTATACTCATTTGTATAATCACAAATATATGCATTTTCATATTTTGTTTAGACACATGCCCCTCTTTTCCCAAATACCTTGCTTTTTAAAGATGATATTATTTGCTGTTGATCATAGCTTTCTTTTCCGTTCATGAAACAAAAGCTGATGTGTACACCACGTGACTTCCTTCTACGGAATATTAAATTATACGCAATTTTTTCTGCATTTCATTTAAACGTATTTCCTCGAATTTTATTAAAGCTATATTTCTCATTCAATTAATTAAGTTCTCACTTCGCTGCGAGGCAAAAAATACATAAAAACACAAAATATGTTCATTGACAATTGAAAGGAATAGAAAAACATGAAACACTGAATAGAGTTAAAACGATTAAAAAAAACTGTACAAGTAAAATTACAGTTTCTACGCAAAAACAAGCAATTCAGCCAGCAGGCTAGAAGGCAGACTTTTTGGAGCACTAAACTAAAAGCTTCTTTTTGGTCTTACTCGGCAAAAGACACTGAAGGTGCAGAGAGAATTAATTCAGTATTCTGCTATGTTTCAAACGTAAACAAGTATGGCTACTAGAGCAAAAGAAAAAAAAAATAGGCTCAGCCGCACTTAAACAACTTTTAAATTGTTAATAATTTTATAATTATTGCATGTAGATCAACTAAAGGCATAAAAACCTTACCCGAAAGATAAGAACAACATAATCATTTTTAAAGCAAAAAATTCACAATTTACCAACATATAAGAATAAAAAACTGAGCTCACTGAGCCTAGTAACAGAGTGGATATTTATATATACGAGGGCCATCCAGGAAGTAGATTACGTTTCCGTCTGTGTCCGCTAGGGGCGGGGCTAGCGCGGCCATCTTGGGGTCAGAGCGTTGCGCAGCTCAGTCTGCATCTAGCCGTGCTAGTGAGAGGTTCGTGCTGTGCTCCGTTCAGATACTGTGACGGTTTGAAATGTCTGCGTTAATTGAAAATCCCGCGAGCTGCGAGGTGCGCTCAGTAATAAGGTTTCTGACTGCAAAAAACTGTAAACCGATAGAAATCTATCGGCAGCTTCGTGAAGTGTATGGGGACAACATTATCACTGAAGGTGGAGTGCGTCAGTGGGTCATAAGATTTCAAAATGGCCGAACCAATGTTCACGACGAAGATCGAAGTGGGAGACCCAGCATAGTGACCGCCGAACTTCTCGAAAAAGTCGTTGCTAAAGTCCGTGAAAATCGAAATTTCACAATAACGGAACTTTCTTTGAGTTTTCCACAAATTTCGCGAAGTTTGTTGCACGAAATCATCAGCGAAAAGCTTGGTTACCACAAGTTTTGTGCAAGATGGATTCCAAAAATCTTGACAGAGGACCACAAAAATCAGCGAATGGCTGCAGCGTTGAACTTTTTGGACGCTTACCATAAGGATGGTGACTCTTTACTCGATCGCATCGTTACTGGTGACGAAACATGGGTGAAACATGTGAACTGTGAAACGAAATTGCAATCAATGCAGTGGGGGCACACAACTTCTCCCCAAAAACCCAAGAAATGCATGCAAACAATGTCGGCAAGGAAGATGATGGCGACTGTTTTTTGGGACAGAAAAGGTGTAATTTTGGTGGACTTCCTGGAAAGAGGCACTACAATAAACTCTCAAAGGTATTGCCAAACTCTCCAAAAACTCAGAAGAGCAATTCAAAACAAGCGCAGAGGAATGTTGAGCTCTAAGATCTTGTTGATTCACGACAACGCCCGGCCCCACACGGCAAATGTCACTCGTAAAGTTCTTGAATCTTTTAAGTGGGAGTTGTTTCCTCATCCGCCGTACAGTCCCGACCTGGCACCGAGCGACTTCCACCTATTCCCAGCAATGAAGAAGTGGCTGGCTATGCAGCGTTTTGATGACGACGCACAGCTGCAAGAAGAGGTAACGAAGTGGTTGAAGGCGCAGGCGGCCGAATTTTTCGACGAAGGAATTTCCAAGCTCGTACATCGCTACGATAAATGCCTTAATTTGTATGGTGACTATGTAGAAAAGTAGTATTTGAGTGTGGCTTTCATCTGTATATAATAAAATTTGTTTCCTATACTTTGTTTATTTTTTTATTCCAAAACGTAATCTACTTTCTGGATAGCCCTCGTATATATAATTGAAAATGAAAATGTAAAGCTAACTGGTAATTAGACGTAAGACCTATCTGGTCTCAAAAACTTTTGCGCATAATGCTGCAAAAAGATTTGAAATAATAGTAGTAGGTAGAAACATTGCAGCGAACTTGCTATATATATTTAAATACATTTGGTGAGTCCGATTGCAACCAAAACTTAAAGGCCACATATACAAGTTATAGCAATCCTATATACAAAATTTCAACATTCTGAGGCTAATCGTATTTGAGATATTCATGATACATACGTACGTACAGACGCCGCGGAAAAAATTTCTTTTTAATCCATTTTAAATCAGTTTCATAATTCGTTTTGAAAAAAAAAGAGTCCTTTATTCTGTCCTTGCGTAAAAATGTCACCCAAAAACATAGTTAAATTGGTTTGGATAGCTGTCAAAATGGATATTTTCGCTGAAATATGATATCCGAAATATTTGGTGATTACAATACTTCCTTTACTCCGTACAAGGAAGGAAAAAATTCTCGCTAGTAGGATCCTCATCCAAAATTACTCTATTTCAATCAGTTCTTGTTCCATTTCCTTACATCTTAGATAAAGCAACCATTAGATGGAATGAAAAAAGTACTGGAAGTAATTCTCGAAAATAGTAAACCGATACTATTGAGGGATCTAATGATATAGAATTTTCTGCGTAGTAAAATTTCCGTAGCTAAAGAAATTTATTTTTTGTTTAAGATCACTTACACGACTGTGGCCATTGTTTTCCTCCATGTAAAGATTCCCGCATTTTTCACAACTGCGTAATGGTGTGTAATAGGAGCTCATTCAACTACCCATGCTAAATCTGTGCTGTAAAAACTAGATAATTTGTTAGGTGGACACTAATTACATTACCTATCCCAAATGGGAAGCATCTCAAGCGAAACTCAATTCCCTAAAGAGCAAGAAACGAAAGAATTCCTATGTACTTGAAGAAAATTAAATCTGGAAAACTGTCTGACGCGCCAAATGAGAGTAAAAGGAGGCGAACGTTAGCCTATTACACGTATTTCATACTTTGGGAATGTAAAATCTGCTTCTCCAACTTTCTTAACAATGTTTATCATTCCTGTTCTAACTACTTTTCCTTGTTAACGTTAAGCAGAGTATTTTGAAGATGTTATACACAAATTAAGGAAGTTTCGAAGTAATGCTTAATTTCACCTGTTAAAATAGGAGAATTTGTAATAAAATATTAAATACCGCCATTAATGTATTATATACAAATTAAACTTTTCTTTTTAATTTAAACATCGGTTTAATAATAACAAATGCAAGGCTAGCACGCGAGTTTGGAGACTGGTGATTCATAAATCGGTGGGTTTTTTTCTAACATTAATAGCATTTAGTAATCTTCGAACTACTGAATTAATCATCTTGCTTGTAATGTCCCTCACTACTTTGTCTAACGATAAAATGTCGAGGAACATAGTGAACGAAGTAGCGACTTAATACTGAGTTCAGGTGCTTACAACGCAGACTTGAGAAGCGTTAATATACCCTTTTATTCACTCAATAATAACAGATGGCCCTTTCTCGGGCTTACAGGAAAGCCTCCACTCGAGCTTTTAAATCAGGATAAGAAGATAAGAAACTAATCTAATACTAAAGTAATAGCTAGACACAAATATCTAACGTAGTTGGCACTTAATTTAATTTAGACGGCGATTATCAACAGGTGCCTACAATACAGTCGAGCGTAATAGATTCAAAAACCAAGCAGCCGAAACACTTGCCACTAAGGGCTCCGAAGCACTCTCGTTCGAAGTAAGTTGAACTTCCTTTAAATGCTAGTTCTAACTCATTTGCATTCAACGCAATTTTAAAAACTCAAATCTAGTACGATCTTCAAAACCCCTCCACATGCTTCACTGGTGGAATGTACAGCTCAAAACGCAGCAGAAAAAATGTCGAGATCTACGACGTAAGCTCAAACATGAACTACGGTGCAACCTGGAATCATATATATTGTTGTGGTTTTGTCCAAGGCGTCAGTGCAGAGGAGTCAAATTGGGCCAGAATTATCCAGAACAGCAGCAGCAACATCAATAATTTTCGAAGAACATAGGAGTTGGTGCGAGGGATCTATATCAGTACTGCAGAGCTCGGCCAAAATATCAGGACAGTCGAAGACACGGTTTGGAGAAAGTTCGATATCAATACAGTGAGGACAGCTATTATAATTTCGTTGATCATCAGAAAATATCTTCATTCCTTTCAAGTGTTTTGTCCTTAGTCTGGCTATGGTAGTATATCAACATGCGCTGGTATCCTTGCAGTGTCCTGGTCCTTTGGGCTGCAGGAGTTTTGTTCATGAGCATGATAATGTCCTGGGTAAGTTGAGTGTTGCCTTTTAGGATGGCTTGGAGCGCAGATTTAGAATCATAGAATAATAAATTGGATTTCCAATGGTTGGTTGAGTGGAAATAAAATACCTTTCGCGGACCAACAGGTAGAAGTCAAACCTCTTCGAAGGCTCTGGCAAACTTCGTTTTTCATGAAAAGTGCAATCATATACATTATTCATTTTTAGAAAAGAAAGAGAATTTTATAAGCTTATGATAATTCAGACTAAAATGGATTAATTTATGGAAGAACTTTTAGCTACTTATGGTATACATCATAAATTAGCTACAGGCAAGCTTCTTAAGCCAACACAATTTCATATCCTAGACGCAAACTCGACTAACAACAGCCACAATACAACAAGTTCTTGATGAAGTTTTCTTGCAAGACTGTGCAGAAGATGTCTCTCCAATACATGGACAAGTAAGAGACCTTCCGGCAGATCTGGAGACGGAGAATGACACTGATATCACTACTCTTGAAATCAAACATATTCTCAGACAACTTCCTCATAAGAAATAACAAGTTCCACATAACTTCCGCAATTTCCGCATAAGTACAACTTTAGAGAATGGTGGACTTGTCGCTAAATCGATTAACCACAATGGTAAAGGAATGGTGACCATGTCCCCCGTTACTCACTCACTCACTCTAAAATTTACTTCTGGTAGAGAGTTCAAAGTGGGAAACAAGAACTCAAAGGAAAGGTTTCAAAATTAAAAATAACTGTTATAAAAGTAACATAACCTTACAAGCTCTAAGGATATCAATGATCTGCGCTTTAACTCCAAAGAAAAAAATAATTATAACATTCGTGCAAAACATATTAAATTAAAATTATATAATAATAATCAACACTTTTTTTAAATTAGAAAATCAAAATGTAAGATTTAATTTAAAAATTAATTAATTTTTTTCTCTCAAATTGCTGCAGAGGAAAAACTAATTTAATAATTTATTTTAAAATAGGATTTGTGAAATAATTTATCTAAATAAAGTAAAAATGATATTCAACCTTCACCATTGTTTCTTCAAATTATTTATTGTTAAGTAAATTCTATACCTCATCTCGAGTAGTTACCCATCTAGCTTTATATTAAATAGTTGGGGTATGATAAATATTAAAAATATGCTGAAACCTCGCAAATTTTGCCCTTCTGTGTGCTTTTATTTATACCCGTGAAAGAGCATTTTTAATCTCTAGTAATTAAATATCTCAAATCCGTCAAAAGTTTAATTTTTATTAGCATTTCCTGTCTCATGAAAGTTTTTGAAAAGTAAGATCTCTTGATTTCAAGATCCCGCAGATGATTTTTCGGTTGAATTATTCACTTTTCGCCCAAGCTTTCCGATATTTTAATTTTACCGAGCTAAATTACACATTTTTTTCTTTATTTGAAGTTACACTATGAATTCTTCCTTTACGTTTAAGCATTTCCGCCTTGCACATTTTTCTAAATTGTAAGCATGAATAGTAAATTTAATAACAGGAAGAGTTTTAAATGATATTTAATTACGTCATAACTTTTAACTAATTATCTTTTGTTCTTTTAATATTGAATCTCATTAAGTTCTTATGTTATTCATCCTATACATTAGAAACCGTAATATCTGGATATCCTATATTTCAGTACATTTTGGATGCAAGCAGTAAGTTAACAAGATATATACAGTGCGAAAAAAAAAAAAAATGGGACACTTCTATATCTCCCATTCTACTGGGCCCATTGACGAAATTCAACTTGCGTTTTTCATGTCTCAAAAGCGCGATTTGGATATGTATTAGATTTATATATAACATACTTTTAATACAGGTGGACACAAAATTCAACTTTTTCTGAAATGACATACCAATGTTTTTCCATATTTCGAATCCTCGACTCAAATTACGCAAAACTGCCAAATTTTGTAAAAATCTTACGAGTAGCTTTTAAAAAATTAGCTCTCAAAATTTTAGCTTCTCAATGTTAATTGAATTTGATATAGTATATTTATTAATACCTCTTTTTTGGGGGGTTAAACGTAGTTTGCTTCTTCCAGAATTCGAAATTTAGGCTTAATCCAAATATCGCACATCTTTTATTACTTATTTAAATTTTTTTATTTTTAAATATTTTTTTTATAAATTTTTCGACAAAATGTGTGTACTGTAACCTATAAAATTTTTAACATCATCTTAAAGTAGATGTATTTCTAAGTGTATCTGCAAAAATTCCAAATTTTCTAAGATATACGTCCCTTTAGATTTTGGCGCGTTTTGAAATTTGGCGTATTTAATATAAGCGATAATAATGGAAAATGTGGCTTTCGCACTTTGTTAAAATTATTTGAAAGAACGAAAGATAGACCATTTTTCCTCTCGTGCATCAATGAAAAATAAGGAAAGTAAGTAGGTTACTATAAGTAAAGAATCCCGCCAAATGAATTATTCTTGGGGCAAACTGAAAAAAAATTCGGCAAGATAAATTTTTAAATTTCTCCATAAATTTCAGCCAAAAGTTACAAAATTTAATATCTAAGCATTATAAGGTATTTCTCCCACTTTCCTAGCGTGCCTTCGTGGTGTAGTGGTTCCGCACACTGGGTCGGTATTCCATAGGTCCGTGGTTCCAATCCCGGCGAAGGCGGTTGCTAATTTTTCATCTCTCCGGCTTCCAAAAAATCCTAATATCTCTACAGCAGAATTTGAGTCGTAGACTCGAAATATGGGAAAAAGTATATGTTATTTCAGAAAAAGTCCGATTTTGTGTCAAAATACCTATGTTGGAATGATGCTATACATAAATCTAATATATATCCCAAGTCTCGCTTTCGAGACATGAAAAACTGTCTTTTTTTTTTTTTTTTTTTTTTTTTTTTTTTTTTTTTTTGCGTAGTGTGTCTATTATTATAAAAATTATTTCTGAAGATAATGTAAAAACGTTACGAATATGTTGCTCTTAGCCCACAATGCTATTATTCTTACGTAAATAACTTCCGGAAAGTCTGGCCTTATACCGGTTTTAGTGCGCTTCAGCCAACCGAGCCCTCTAGTAGGTTTTTTTTAACTTCTTTGTCACTTCAGACCTGACATCTGTGACCTTTCCAAAATCCTGTACTTGTAGGTTTGATTTTGGGTTTGATTTTGGACTCTGATTCAGGTTATAGCCAGCAAATCAGGGGAATAGGATGGATGTTGGACTACACGATTTAGATACGGCCTAGGAATTCATGGTCAAGTATTATTCGGTCATGAATTCCTAGGTTAAGACAGCGCATTGTTCCTAGACAGCGCATTGTCATGATGTCAACAGAGAGTTTCTTTGATCAGTAGAGTTTTCAGCGATTCTGGCCGCTTTATATTTGAACCTAGGCTTGAATCCCAGAAGAGACATGGCTGTTATTAGCTGTATAGTCAGTGTAGTATACGGGGCACTTATCCGAAAGGTTTCGAGAGGTTCAGTGGTAGAGAATAAAGGGTTTGAGATGCTCGGGTTCGTCTCCGTAGATTTTTTCCGTGAAAACTAGAACGGAATTGTACTGTTAGCAAGGTGAAACTAGATCTGTACAACTAGAGGCAGAATTCTAGAGTCCCATATCTATTTCTTCCTATTCTATAATGACGCAAATGTACATTTTCGTTGGCTACCATCAATCACCCGGAAAACGTGTGATTGGTTTGGGAAAGAAAAACCATGCTTGGTATAAGAGAAAACATCCAAACATTGAAAATGATTCTAAATGCCTTTAAATTTGCTTCTAAGGAATTTCTTATAAAATGTATATAAGATGTAATATTGACAATTATCGATTAAAAGTATATTTCATATAGTTTGTTTCGATTCATAATTTTTCTGATACATGTTATAAGGTATCCCACCTTCCTAGCGTCCTTCGTGGTGTAGTGGTTCTGCACTCTGGGCCGGTATTTCAGAGGTCCGTGGTTCGATTCCCGTCGAAGGTGGTTGCTAATTTTTCATCTCGCCTGCTTCCAAAAATCCTAATGACTCTACAATGTTATCTGTAAA
Organism: Stegodyphus dumicola; assembly: GCF_044657685.1. Classification (NCBI taxonomy): domain Eukaryota; kingdom Metazoa; phylum Arthropoda; class Arachnida; order Araneae; family Eresidae; genus Stegodyphus; species Stegodyphus dumicola. The sequence goes on along the minus strand of NC_140773.1, from coordinate 210,636,494 downwards.
TAAATGCGAATCGGATTTTCTGTTATTATTAATTATTCTTATGAAGATCCATATTACGAGCACGTATCTACACGGTCTAAGTGATTACTGAAAAAGTCAGATATTATTTTTTATTATTTAATCTCTCATGGTTTTAAGTATCTGTATTATTAACGCAACGCTATACTTATACATTATACTATGTATCTACATATGATAATATTTATCATAAAATTCCTCATATTCATCAAATGATGAATTTTCATTTGTTTCAAATGAATTTCGTTAGTTTTCTGTTATTCTCGAAAACCTTGATAAGAATTGTGCTTTACTGCCATTAGAAAGGAATGCTACAGAAAGAATGCGTAATTCCTGATGTATCTACTTATATACCGTTGAAAATGCCCAGCTGCGGTAAGATAGTTTTCCTGCAAAACGGCATTCGGGTTGCCAGAAAGTGGCAAGGAAAGGCAGGGTTACCAGATTTGGCGCGAAATCTCGACATTTAGCGACAAGATTAGCACAATGCCATGAACGTAACAAAAACATTCTAGAACGAATCTTTACCGGTTTTCACGAGAAAGCTCTCGAAGGCAGGTCAAAGCTATATATATATATATATATCCTGCCTGTATGTGGCGTATCGAGAGTATGTTGAGTTCAGTATTATTGGCTTGAGTTTAGAGATTAACTCGATAGCAACCGAACCGAGTCGGAAGCTGTACTTTAGTGGTTTGCTGTGACGTTGTCTTCACCGTTATAGCTTGGTAACTCTGAAGGCTGTGTAGTTGGTTGTTTCAGCTTGTTTGTTTTAGTTTTTAGACAACTGTAACGCGTCTTTGGAACTTTCCTGTGGATTACTGATTACTCAAATGAATTGTGTTCATAAAGTATTGTGATCAATCATTCGAAATTCACGAACCCGTAGAACACAACAATTTGCACAACTGGATGAATTCTTAATTTTCTTCGAACCTGCCTGAATCTAAAAGTTAAAAGGATTTTCTGAAATTAATTTTTTGCGTAAAATTGACTAAGACTATTTAAATATTTCTTTTCCGAATAAACTAACAATGCCAAAGACTAATTTAAAAATTTGGAACATTAGATTTTCGTTCCTAAACTATAGCTAGAACAATGAGAGCGATTTTACAATGTAGTCACTTTCAAAATACCTTGTTATTATATGAATCCTTCCATATATTCTTTTCACTAAAAAAAATCTAATATCAGATATATAATTTGTTCGCTAGACTTCGTTAAAGGATATCGATATAGCATCAGCATCCAAGAAGTAGATTATCGATAAGATGCAAGTTCATGTTTTGGGAAGTTAAAACGTATCCTCCCCATTGGTGTAACCAATCAGTCTGTTACAAATAATTAACCATATCCATATCTTTTAGAAAATAACATCTACCCATTCATATAGTTTTCATTATACTATATTACTAATCACTAATTTACGACTATTGAATTTACTAATTTTGTAACCATTATCATCCTTAAGCAATACTTTATTTTTCTCCAAAACCTACTATTCTAAATCTGCTTTTTGCTTTTACTTAGTCTGTCTTCCATCATAGTTTTACTGGGGCAATATTCACTTTATTCAAACTAAAATTTCAGTTTAACACGAGGTCACAACAAAGAATAAAGTTATTAATAGCGAAATAGGCGTCATCGACGTCTTCCTTTGTGTACAAGCAATCCATTGATCAAACTTGGCACAAAAGCAGAGGGCATCTTATGTCTTTCCGCGTTGGCGTATTTCACTAAGATGTATCGATCCTCAGATTTCTCGCAGCTAAATGTTAAAAGTACTTAAAAAGAGAAGGGTTATTTTGGCTGATGTGTTGCTCAATTCACAAACAAGGAACTGTTTGAAACATAAAGGTCAAAAGTAACGGCATCAACTTTGATTTGGGCAACTTGCCAGTGGACTTGTTATCCGTAAAAACATAAGAAAGCGGACTTGTGGTCGTTAAGTGAAAATCTAGAAAACGCATCAAGATTCACCATTAAAGATCTTTTACTACTCAACGCATTATAAACATTTACTGCGTAATTCCGAAGATCATTACTGCTACACTGCAAGGGGTACTGTTTGTTGCAAAAGATATTGTAACATTTTCAGCAAATGTACACATTTCGCGTCTGCAAGGCATAAAAGTTATTTTTTATGGTTCGGAGTATGTTTACAAGGAGCCTGAATGTAAGACTAAATCCCTAAATTCTTCTGAACGGTAATTATATTTTTCGTTGTATTTTAGTTTATTTTACTTCAGTACTTTCAAACTAAAATACTTCATTCTAATACTTTATCTAAAGAATCAAAGTTTATCGTTAGGTTTCAGGACTGTCATTTTTAAGACTTAAAAAGGATAATAACAGATCTATTCCCATAGCACTTTTTTCGACTGTAATTTTGCTGTCAGAAAAATCATTAGAAAAGTAATTTGGAGTCTTTCTATATGTTACATGTGACATGTCATTTTAAGAATATTACAAATCCATAAAGAGTGTATTCATCAATTTTCTGTCTTTCAATCAAACAATTGGCTTCCACATATAATGATCCTATGTTTTCATGGTAACAATCCCATTATATTGAGTAGCGGCAGGTTACGCATCTGACTCCTGATAATGATTAGTAAGTACATATGTGAGGTTGCGTAATACTTACTGCATCACTGAACTCAAAACATATTTATTACAATTACGAGAAGCTCTTTCCAAATGCATATATAATTCCTGGAGATCATAGAACACTTATTTAAGTGTTCTATTGAATTAACTAAAGTTCTCGTGGCGTGAGGAGCTTGTCAGGAAGAGCCTTTCTAGTCGAGAGTTTAGTAGCATTCTGAGGTCTTGTTCCGATGGACAAATGTCTTCAGATTGATTTATCCACGCCTTCTTAATTTTCCAGTAGTATTTTAAATTCGAAAAAGCAAGATCATTGGTTCGTCAGCCCTCTTGAAATCGAAAGGCTGTAGGGTTTCCCTCATTTTGCATAACAAATTTATTTTAAGTTTGATACCTTTACTGAATTTCAACTTTCCCTCACATTCTCTCGCCAGGATGCAAATTTAAAGTGAAGTGAAGTGCGTATTTAAACGGATGAATCTCTGAGTTTATTCAGTTCAGTGGTTTCCTAGGCCAAATATTTTGGTGTTTTATTATATGACAGCCTTACTTGGACATATCATGTTAATAATGTGCATGACAGGTCACTTAAAATCATCAAATGCTTATACCCAATTATTAGGAAATACTCTTCACTAGATCTGAACAAGAAGAGACTTTTTACCTGTCCGGTTATCACACCAGTCATGAATTACGCTTCGCCGGCATGGACAACTATCTCCGATAAGGAACTTAAGAAGCTTCGAGTGGTGCAAAGCAGATATCTTCGCATTATTACAAATGCCCTGTTTCTATATGCGTAACAAATGTCTTCACAACGACCTTAAGATCGAACCGTTGGCGACGTTTCTCAGAAAACTCAATGAACGCTTCTAACGGGAAGCACACGAGTGTAATATAATGAACCATTTTGAACTTTTCAGCTATGAGATTCTTCATGAGGACAGCCATCTTCGCCCGTTTGCGACTTTCATGCTTAGCGATAACCACAGTTTTCCTACATAAAGCTTTATTGTGCTTTCGCATCTGTGCTCTGTCCCAAATCTCTGCTAAATATGTGTTTATAGCATGATTTTGATTTCATCCTCATCACTCATCTAATGCAAAGCAAATGTTTGTAAGTATTGTGTATATAGTCTTCCAGTTTATGAGAAAAATCTGTATTTTATGTATTATATCTTATCTCCAGGACTCACTTAGGCATTTCTGGCCTTGCATCGCTACATGAAACAACCAAATCAAGATAGCCTGTATACAGCTTTTCAAACTAGATGCGGCGGCAACGGCGAACGGAACGGAGCTTATTCAGAGCTTGTTTTCGCTAGCCAGCGCACGTTTGGTTGCTGTTTCGCTGTTACGCTCGTAAGCATCTTGACCATTTCGAATTTTAGTTACGCAGGTTAGATTTTGATGATTCAACCTGTTAGGCGTAACTTACGTGCTATCCAGCACTACTTATTTTAGATTTTGACTTGAATTATATTCTACGTTCTTAATTTCACCGCAAGTTTGACGGTGCCATTGTAACGCGCGAAGATCGGGCCTTTCTGTTAACTATTTTGAACTTAATAAAGTATTACTTTCATTCTTCCTCTGTGCTGGTATTTATTCACGTCTGTGAGAGAATTCGCCAGGTTCATTGTAGGATCTGATTTAGTGCATGTTTAAAAACAGAGAACGAAAGGCTTTGACGACAGGCAAGGTGCAGAACGCTAAAATCGTAATAAAAAAGTAATAACGTACTTATGTATTATTCCAAACACCTTAGTAGAAGTCGCCAAATTTTTAGAAGTCGCCAAACTCTGGCAACCTTGCACTTAACATTTCTTTAGATAACATACCCATTGTAAATTCCAACCTGAAAATTAACCGAATTACCTTTATTTCTGTAAAAACACGCCAAAGTGTTTGCGCTAATGCGTAAGTAGCAGTAATAATCGTCTTTGAAACACTAATTATTCAGTGGTGGAAAAAATTAGCCCAAAATCGACCGCAGCTAAAATCATTGAAAATAAAGATGTCATAATGGGAATTTTCGAATTTTTTTTCTTAATATCAAAAAGTTTAAATATCATAATATGAATAAGAATTATTTCCTTTCAAAAAATCGTCTCTTTAATAAAACCTCCCAGAATATACTCGTAAATCTATATTTCTATTCTTTAATAGATTGCATAAATCTTTGCACGCAGTTGCTTGGTATTCCCAAGAAGTTGCATAAGTATCCAAAATCTCCAGATAAATGAGTTTCATGCATTTTAAAGGTAAAGATATGAAAAGTGAAGCACAAATTCATGCGTCTGTTTCGCTTAAAATTGACTTGAACAGAATTATATTGCTTAGCATGAGCATGCCGAACAACTAAGATTTCGCCTTTATTTCTTATATTTGCATTTTAGATACGGATTAATACGGATTTTAAATTGATTTTAATTTGATACGTAAATACTTTGCATGAAACTTTAAAAAAAAATTCAGTAGTTTTCCAAACCGTATATGGTTTCTTGAATGTTTTCGTATAAAAGGAAGTTCCGCTATTTCTAAACACTGAATTTTTCAGATTCGATCGGTTGTGCTCACAAAGTTAGCATCGTTGAAATGCAGTCACATAATATTTCCTTAAAATGTTGAATTTAAAATTTAAAAAGTTATAAAATATATACATCAATGATTATAATCAAATATCCCTCAAATCTTTTCCGACAATTAAAAATACTTTAACTATCACAGAATTTCATGACCCCAAAATTTCATATAATAAAATATTAAAATAATATATACTCACAAAAACACTGACATAATACGAAGTGTTTTGTCTAAAACATTTCAATAACAATACTATGTCGAAAATAAGTAAATGTGTGACGAGAATACTACATATACATTGGGGTTTTAATGAATTCTACTATACATGAGCTATTTGGTATAATTCCGATATCAGATTTTTTATAAAAAACTTGTTTTTATATTTACACTATAAATTATAGTTGTGTAATTTCTATGCTTTGTTAAAAATGTCATCTTATACATATTGGAAGATTACAGGACCTTCATGTACTGTAAATTTCTGAGCTGCGTGGTTGAAAATATATACAAAATTGTTAACCTACCTTCCTTCTCGACTTGGAGATTTTTATGTTTCTTCAACTCCTTGAGTTCCGGAAGTAGATTAACTTTCCGGTTCCGACTTCGCTTCACTAAGAATCGAATTTCATCTAATATATTTCTTTCCTTGCGACACGATTAAATTGGTTCAGGATTGAGAGCAAGAATTTGAAACCAATAGCAAATGAGGAGTGGAATCTTGCAGCTTGGAACAAGTTGTTTTCGCAAAGGTATTGCATTGATTTGACGAGAATAAGAACTAAATCTCATTATTTGTTTCTGGAAAATCCACAGATTGCTCATTGGAAAGACAATAAGCGTAAAAGACTGAGTTTTTTATAAACTTATTGTTAATATTTTACCTTGATCTCTTTAGTGAGGAAATATTATAAATGAAGTGAAAAGTTAAGAAACACACTGAAACACTGTGAACAATCCTATGTGTTTGATACAGCTGTAAATAAAAAAAAAACTTAATTCGCCCCCATTTTGGCGTAAAGTTATAAATTCATTTATACCGTCTATCATTGCTTTTGCTCTATCTGTTGTTATTAAAACTAATTTGAAAAATGTTAGTTTAAAATTAATAAGGTTTAGAAAAAGCTGAACATATCTACACCTCTAGTCCTTTCTTTTAAAGAATTCATAGTCATCAACTATCCTTTCGATCTATAATCTTTAAAAGCCATACAAATAAAAAAAGCAATTATGCCGTCTCTGTTTTATTTGTACATTCTTCAAAATGAAAGGAAAAACATGAACATAAATGAATTTCGTTTCATTATAAGGTATTTCTCCCACCTTCTTGGCGTGCCTTCGGTGTGTAGTGGTCTGCACGCTGGGTGCCTATTCAAAAGAGTCCTTGGTTCGATTTCCGGTGAAGGCGTTGCTTATTTTTCATCTTTCCTGCTTCCAAACTACCTAATGTCTCTACAGTGGCGCCCGAACTAAAGGGAGTGATTCTCCAAACCCAGGATTTGGCGGTCGGGTCCCTAAACTCCCAGTCGCCCTTTAAAAGGGGAAGTATATAAGATATTTCTCCCGCCTTCTTAGCATGCCTTCGTAGTGTGATGCGCACGCTGGGCGCGTATTTAGAGGTCCGTAGTTCGATTCCCAGCGAAGGCGTTGCTCATTTTTCATCACTCCCGCTTTAAAAATACCCTAATGACTTTACAATATAACTGTACTTTTACTCATTTTCTCAATCCACCGCATTATGGTTATAGAGTTTATATTCTTTGCTAGCATTTACTAAGTCCAAACTCCTAACAAACTTGGAGAAAACTATCCTTTCATATGAGAACTACGCATGAGAACGTACTACTTTGTATGAGTACGAACTACGTACTACCTTGTATGAAAAAAATCTTAAGATGGTTTAACAAACCTTTTTATTAAATCAGAACTGGAACATAAATGCATGACTCGAGCTTACAAATCAGCCAAAACTTGTGGTGATGTAACTTAAAAGTAACGGCAAATTCAAAATTATAACTATGTCTAGTATCCAAGGTATTTACAAATGATTTAACGCGAAATTGGCTCAAACTTTGCACCGGCGTAAGAGGTTAAATGTTGCTAAACATGGTGTACTTTGAATGAAGCCAAAGTAGTTATACGTGATTTTAACATGGGGTTTGTAGAAATGTTTGAGCTCTTTCTAAACTGAGCCTTAAGATGTCTTAAATTTAATTTTTCTTAGGTCACTATTTTGTGGATAATCTGGTTAGTACTTTTTATGTAAAGATAAAATATTTCTCTTCAAATTATCGTTTTTGGTTACGACTATAAGACACTACATATTAAACAATAATTATCACTTCTTATTGTAAAAAATAATCAAGTTCCCATTCTTCATGACAAAGCAAAGTCTTCGATAATTTACTTTTAAAATTTTTTATTACTCATTTTAATGGGTTAATTAATTAATGTTAAGTAATATCAATAAGAAAGTACATACACATTTGAACAGCAGTAGTGCTAAAAAACTTGACGACTTTTCTAGAAACGTTAATACAATCTTATTACTAATGTAATAAGTTAGCTCCGACCATCTGCTTCTATGAGCCACGACTCATGTTCGACTAAGATCTATCTATGATCGATTATTGATCATAGATAGATCTTGATGATCACAATGGTGATCGATTAAATTGTCTCTAGCAGGTTAGGGCCTAGTCCATAGGAGGCTAGACATAAAAGCTTAAGGCTAGAAAGCTATGTATATGTTTTATTTGCATGCATTATTGTTTTCCGAGGGATAGAATTATAAGTCGCTGAAAAGAAACCAATAAGGCTGTGCTTCTGAAACTTCGGAATTAATTTTGAATAAATATTTTGGAATCATTCATCTTGTTATCATTCATTTTCTATTTATTAGTCCAAAGGGGCTTTGTTCTTCAAGGACTGTTGTTTTCGTTTTGCGATTTTGCGTTGAAAACTTTAAAAGACTGTATCACTTTTAAAATCGTTGCCACCGAATACTATCGCTCTCTATTATATTTGAAGAAATTAAATAATGAAGAATCTGCATAAATGTATGTATGTTTCTCGCATTGTGATAAAGCAACCGTTCCTAGAGCTATCCAATTTTGAATGATGTAATCCTACTGCCAATATGGGCATCTGAAAGGCCCAAGTTTGAAATTTGGAATTTGTTTTATAATCGATTTCATATTTTGTAATAACACTTTAACGAAATTTTAATTAACAAACTCAAGGATTTCAAAACGAGCGATGGCAACGTTGTACAGAATAAAACATTTTTATCTCCAACGCGTGAGACTGCGTATCGGAAATTCTAAAGATATGCTCAATTTAAATTTATTTTGAGATATTGCTGTTGAACTTAATTTTATGGTTTAAGTGAGAAGAACGTGATATTTAATAAATAAAGGGAACACACAACATGTTGAAAAAACGCCCCTTTGGACGTAATTTAAAATCTGAAACCTTTAGATTTCTTTTTTGTATAATTATGTTTATACATGTGTAGGTACATATAATGCTATATAAAAGCAAGTAAGAATTTACAAATTGTATTTGAGTGAATCTAGGATACATGGCAAACTACTTCAAATATAAATACTATGGTTATTTTCATTAATTTTATTATGTTAATTTCCTAATTTCCATTATATTCCTCAGATTCCATTATATTTTCCAGATCCATTATATTCCTCACACTACTTTAAAATTTTGAAATCATATCACTTTGCTATTGAACTAATACCACTGTCAGACGAAAATGAAACCTTTGAGACTAATTGAGTTTGAATGCAAACTCAGAATGAGTTGTTGCTCTCCTTGTGCTACGCGTGGGGAAAACAAAAGACCGGGCTAGCAAGAAGGGATTTATTTACAAATTAATGTAAAGAACTTTAGTCGTAAAATCATTCTTTTCTTCCTTGAAGACAAGAAATTAATCGTTCAGTGTAGCAACGCCTTCTGTGTGGATTGTCGGATCTCAAGGCTTATAGTAGCAGCTCCGGCTCCAGCATTTTCGACGCTCTAGGCGATCAGTACAGCCGGCGCTCCATATAAATTAAACATATTCAAAATTTACAGCGAAGTATAGTTTTATTTATTTGTCGCTTGTGAAAACAATTTAATTTGCACTATCCGGAAAATCGGCGCCCTGAGAGCTGCGCATGTCACCTATGCTTAGAGCAGGCTCTGGGTTTATGTCTGGATCTTTACAATAGTACTTGTCTTCCCCAAATCAAGGACAAATTATAATTTGTGGTTAGCGTATTAATACTTCAGTAGTCAAAATCAGATAATGCAATATAGTAATTTCCGGTTAAGGTATTTCATGTTGAAAATGGTGCCTTAAATGGAATGAAAGAAATCGCAATGTCTGAAGAGATATAAGCGATTAGTGATGCCTTAAATCAATATTCAGTTATATCTTTTGATAAAAGACGAATCTAAAGACATAAAAATGAAATATCTGAGTATTGTCAACAATAAGAAATATAACTGGCTATGCACATTTAACACATCCCTCTAAAGGCAAATTTCATCTATCACAAATTCATTTCTTTTTTAAATAATTGCTCTGAGTTTAATCTACACCGCAAAAACAAAACGCGTTTATCTAGCCAATATTAATCTCACTATGTATTATGCCATCCAGATATAGATAAAGGCTACTAAAGTGCCTAATTATGAGTTTCATGTATTTAGAAACTGCAATTTAAGAATAATTAATATTAGGAATAGATTATTGGACGGAGGTCTCGAATTTGGCACTACTCCTGAATATCTGCATGAATACCGTGAGACGTTTTAATAACAAAAGCTGCTGTCAAAGTAATTTTTCAGCATTTTCAGTTACGAAATAGTATTTAGCAAGGGTAAGAGTAGTTTCAAACTCACTTGCGTAATGACCCTAATGTTGCCATTTAAACCACTTTTATTGAAATGAAGCAAACAGAACTATCTTTCTGTGCTTATGTATGCATGCGCATATCCTTTCTGTGGCTGCACATGTGTACATAACCTCCCACGGCAATATGTGTTGGTTTCTCATCATACGGATCTGGATCTTAATTTTTTACACATTTCTTTTTATGTATTTTTTTTTTCAAAATTCTTATCCTAAAACTATCCCTTTGTTTTACAAGGCATACAATTTAATAAATAAAAAACCATACACACTACGGGAGACAATATTCTCTTTTTTTTTTTTCTTTTTTTAAGGTCTGCGTAGAAACCAACCACAAACCAACTTTGAAAGTCATTTTTATTCATAGAAGTTATTAGTCATTCCTTGGAGACTAAAATAATGCATACCCTAAAGTATTAAGGTATCACTAATAAAAGTCATAACAAAAGTAATGCTGTTATACAGAAATAATAACACTGACCCATTAAGAAATACCAAGGTGTTTAATCGGAAAATAGGCGAGGATTAATTTTTTTTTTATGTTCGTGATGTAAAGAGCATCATTTCATACAGATTTTTTCTTCTGATACGTTTTCGGCTAAATATCAGTAATAAGCAATTACTTTCAGTATGAAGGTTTTACAGAGCTTCATACTGAAATCTTGAAATCTTGTGATTATAAACATGAAGTATAATGCAGATTATCTGAAGTCACTAGCAATGCGAAAATACGTATGAGACTGCTAAAAAAGTGCTACTGTCATTTGCATTCTCAACTAAATTGATTAATTTATATGATTATGGCAAAGCAGCGAAGGCCAAATGGAAGAGATGCTTTCTTGGAAACTGGCTCTTCCTTACGTTAAACATGAGAACAACCATAAAATGCGATGCAGCTAGCCCGTTCGCCTGAAATCGGAAAAACCAGTGTTTAGTGACTTTACTGCCGGGTACCGAAAACTGTCCGATCAACAGGGAAAACAACAAACCAAAAAACCTTAATAAGGATACGATCCTCCCTAACTGCTTTTCTTTGCCTAACAGTTCTTGGGGTAAGAGTTCCCTTCTTCAAGCAGTATCGGTTTCACTTTTGCGATGTTCTCCGGTGGGTAAGGTCGTGCTCCGAACCATCTCTCTAAAGTATCCCACACATGTTTTATAGTATTGAATTCAGAGGAGCTTGCTGCCCAATCCATTCTTCAGATCTTCAATTTCAAAGAGCTTTCTAGCAACATGAGTCCTGAGTGACCGTGCAATGTCATTAACAAAAACAAAGTCAAGACCAATGGCACTCCGGAAATGGTGCACGTGGGGAAGAAAAACGTAACTTATATCGAAAATGTGGAGCTCCCTCCATCTGTTCATCGTAAAGCCTCCTCATACGAACACGCCAAGACAACCTCAACGGTTTCTTTCTCTGATGTGAGTGGGATAAAAGTGAGTTTCTGCCTCTCTCCATAGCACCCAGTGGCGAGAATCGTTTGTCAGACTCAAACAACTTTCATTGATAAGGAGGACGTGACTCCATTAATGGAGTGTCCAATCTTTATTCTCTGCACCACTGCAAACGGTGCCGCCGATGTCTGCTGTCAATGGTATGTAACGTTGAGAAAAGAGGGCAAATAGATAACCCTTACGAAGTCGTCTAACCACAGTAAACCGGGACATCTGCCCTTCTTTTATTAAAAAACAATCAGTATTTGGAAGAATAGGATGGAAAATGATGTATTCGAAATGTTTTCGACTGCCGACAATTTTATAATTAAAAAAATACAAAACTTTAATTTGGAAAAATTATAATAGATAAATTAAAAACTTCAAAAACAAAGTTTTGCAAATATTTTACATGGAATTTTGATTTAATATATATATAAAGCCAAAGTTGTTGAGCTATCGTGTGAGTAAAACTTAAAACTAGAATTTCCATAAAAGTCCTTGGCTGCTGGATCTGAGGTAGAACTTAATATCAACCAATTTCTGAAACAGTATTAAATGTTCTTCTGTCATTCAGCACTACTTACGAACGTGAAATGCAATTTTCAGCTTTAACAACTATTTAATCCAAATATCAACACTGAGTCTTTAGTGTTGAAAACGTTAAAGATGCTTTACGTCCAGCAATGTTAAATACTGCACCAAGAATTAATTTAGTATCTAGAAATAAAGAAGTACATCCATTTAATTAAATCTTCATTTATATGTTAATAATCTGATGAGAAAAAATGGTTCATGACTAAAAAATGTTTAAGAAGCACTCATATAATATGTCAGTGATTTCTCTGACTTCAGGACTGATCGTAACACCTTGCTCGTTTCCTATGCAGACGAGCAAGATGTTGTAGTCAGCATGATATGCTGCTATATAGACGAGCAAGGTCACGGGATCAGGTCGGCCAGACCACGCAATAGTTTAACACTAACTTCGAAAAATTCCCGGAATTCGAATAATGGTTACCAGATAGAAAACCAATATTCAGCCGGAACAATCGAGAGTACTCAAAAGAAAATATCGTTTACCTAGTCTAAAGAATCGAGAGTACTGATGAGAAAATATCGTTTCCAAAATCAAGACGAAATCGTGACCAGCATCACTGTCATCGAAAAGCTATTCCAAATGTGTGAACCAAGCCAACTACCTAGGCATTACTTTCAACCGGTACTTTCACTTAGTCTGCACGCATAAACAGAGCCAAGGCAAAGCACTTCGCGTCACTCATTTTTCGACTTTACTCAAAAATCAATGGCTGTCACTAAACAGGAAGAAACAAATTTACATTTCTGGAATCAGATCCATTTTTACATACACATCCCCCGCATGGGCTGTAAGTGAGCAAAATATTCAGATTCTTCAAACGCTGCAGAATAAGATCCCCATAATCATTACTGGAGTCTCTTGCTGTGTGAGAAACACAAATATTCGTGCTGACTTGAAGGCTAACTCTGGAAGACTAGCTCCATCCGATAAACAAGGAATTCTGTGAAAACGCTTTTCAAAGTCACCCTGCGGACTTTGCTACTGTTTTATCCTACGAGATTCGCGATGAAAATAGGAAAATCAGGCCCTTTGCTGCCTTTTACCTAAAAATGCAAACTGATTTGCATAGCGCAAGCTATGTTGCTTAATGTTTCGAAGTTTTTCTCCATGAGACAGTAAGGTTGTGTGACAACCAATCAAATTGCTTTAATAATAAACAACAGTCAAACTCTGGCCATATTGTATTGAGGTGCTATAAGTGACTTCAAGAACAAATTGTCTAGCACCATCATACGGAGCATATTTTTCTTGTTAAACTGCTAGCTCATATACATATTTTTTGTGTTTATATTTTTCTGGTATAGAAGTTGCATTTCTGTTATGGTAGATATGCACATACAACCGCGAGGAAACACTGAATTTGTCAGGCCGCGTAGAAGTAGTTAGCCAGTTTTTCATAAGCCGAAAAGACAGTGAAAATGCGCAAAGTGACTCCTTTTCTTTTATTCCATTTAGTTCCCATCGTCAAAGATGATTCATAAGTAATGGATTTTTCTAATTTGAGGCTTGTTTGGGATTCCGTGAATCGCTGGTAAGAGGGGAATAAATTCCACTGAACGTCAGAATAAACAACGAAGCATCAAAGCACTTGCTCTGCAATTTGGCTTGCGGAAAGGACTCTTAGCAACGACGCAGCTTGCAAGCTGTATGTATTAAGCAAGTTGTACGTATTAGCGATGCTATTTAAAACCAGCAAAGTATTGCCCTTCTTGAGTTAGACATGGCTGAACCTTTGATTACGGTTGACACGAGAGACTTAAAACTTACATTTGAGATGAGGGACTTTCGTTTTAGACATCGCTGAACCTTTGACCAGGTTTGTCATGAGGGACTAACTAATTAAACTCGATCTGAAGAAGAAGCCAATCTCATCATCTATTTCGTTTTTGTTAACGCATCACAATCAAACAAGAAAACTGTAACTCACTTACCAAGACTTACTCACGTATACCCTGGGGCCTATTTTATACTTCTTTACTCTTACTATTTGGCTTTTTCCTTCTACGATATAAATTATCTGTCGGCCTACTATGCAGATGACATCACGATTTTGTCTAAATCTAGAAGATCCAGTCACACAAAAGAAAGAATACAGAATAAAGTGTCTGAAGCAAAGGAATTGTGTGCGAGAGAGAAGGCCAATATTAACCCAGAAAAATCAAAACTGCCCATGGTTCGTAAATACAGGCAGAAGGATACTACCCCAGCACATATCATACTGTTTGCCAAAAAGAGTATCTGGGGTAAGAAGGATGAAGTACCTTGATATTACGCTTGTCGACAGTTTCTCCTATTAGAAGCATTTTAAGCTAAAACATATGGGATTACTTTCAAGTAAAAGATCATTCTTGCCAATAATTCGAAATTCGTACTTAGCCATATGAGGCAATTTAGCAATTAGGCTGGTAATTACGTATGCTTCTTCTGCCTGGGCAAATCTTCATGACAGATACATCCTCATTCTTTAGAAGCTTAAAAATAATTTCCTTAGCATTATTACTGATGCACCTTACTACATCATAAATGCTGTTCTAGGCAAAGATCTGAAACTGCTACTATTTGTGAATTTATTAAGGATGGAAATGAAAATTTCTACAACATTCAAGTAACTTGCTCAATTTTGTAAACACTTTGTAACTCTAGAAGAAGAATCATAGTCGTGACCTTATGCGACTGACATGCTCGTCAATTCTGTTCAGAGATAAACATTATTGACCCCTCTATTTTAAATTATCATGCTTATTTTGGTGATAAGTTTTAATACAACATTTTTATGAAGTTTCCTGTGTTTCATTAAGCAGTTCTAATGTAAGTATTCTCATCGAGCTTCTTTGCATTTATCCAGCAATGTTGTATTTAATGATCTTCGTTTAGTTAGCAACATAGTTTGTACATTTTCTGTACTTTACAACGTACTATGAAATTTTCTTTCCCACGTTCAAAACTCTGCCTTTCCGGACAGCTTTCCTGTAGATAATTTATATTTGCAAAAGCAAAGTGTCTCTCTGCTTTCATCAGTTGTCATTCGCCTTCTCTTATGCGATGCACAGTTCAGGACTCTTCAAAGTTACGTCATCTCACTGAGGCAAAATTTATTTACGCTAGAAAATGTTAACAAAGATAGTCTAGAGACAAATCTTAGTGACTAAGTGCAAATATTGGTGCGCTGTAGTTGCTTTGCCTTAATCAATTAACCTAATCTAATCTAACCAGGTATTGGAGTAGTTAAGGCAGGCACAAACAAAACACAGAATACTTTCATCACAATGGAATTGTTCAATTAATAAAAGTTCACATGTTTTGCAGCAAGGAGGTTAGAAGAGAAAGGGGCCAAGTTTATAGTTTTCTCCCATTATCCGAAAAGGAAATCTATTGAAAATGAGGCGACTCTCTCTCTCTCTCTTTCTCTCTCTCTCTCTCTCTCTATATATATATATATATATATGTAAAATATAAAAAATACGATGGCTTTTTTGTACACAAACAGGCAACCTCTAATTAACTTTCCGCAGTTTCAGGATCTTATTTCTAGACCAGTACTTTCGAGAACATTCTCGCATGTTATGCAACAGCTAGTATAAATAACAGTGTTCGCGCTATTTTTCGTAGACTGCTTTCTCCTTCTGCTGCTATCAGACTTTTGCTGCCTCTTCTCCCATCTGTCTCCCTTTGTTCCAATAGTATGACGCAGTAAATCCAAAGTTAATCTTATTTAGTTTAAACCACTATTGAATATGTAATTTTGGAGAATTTAATCTAAAAGAAAAATGATCTGACCTTTCAAAGGAATAAAGATGTGCTACTAAAGGCAAAATCCTGTGTCATTATTCTGCTGTATTACACTCAGCCACAACAATGCCAGGACTCTGATGCCAAGCTTCATCATTCCTGTGTCTGACTGCGAAATTAGTACAATTACTTAATTAGCCGGTAGGATTCATTGATAGATTCATAGATATTGGTAGGATGCATAGAAAATGTGATGCCAAAAATATTGGAGATAAGGCCAAATCGTTAATATTCTCTGAGTGCGTGCGTGGTGAGGCACTTGCACACTTCATTCGCGAATGTTCCGAAGATAATTGACGAACAGTAAAGGAAAAATTTAATAACTTTTATTTTTATTATAAACATTATTATTATAAAAAATTATTTATTATAAAAATTTATAATTTCAATCCATGTCAATATTGTGTATATATCAAAATCTAATTTTTATTGTAATATAAAAATGGTCCCACTGAATGAGCGTTAAAGTCGAAAGTATCCTATCTTCTGCTACATAACTGCCATTTTTAGCTCAAGATAATTGTTAGACCATATTTCATTTTAATAGAAGCAGATAATTAGATAATTATTCATTTTTAAAGTGTGCCACTAATTATTTTAATTGTCTTAAAATAATACAGAGTTCTCAGTTACGTACATCCGTTGCTGATTTCGAAACTTCTGGCCTCTTATGCCTTTTTTCATGAAAGAAAGCATCTATTAAAGCCTTAAAACGACAAAGTTCTTAAAAGAAAGAAAAAAGTTCCGTATGTAAGCCAAAGAATTCTCATCCATAATTACATGAAAAAAAACCCCACTTGTAGTATGAGTGGTATCCGGAGCATTGCAAAAAGTCAATTTATAAAACAGGAAAAATGGGATATTACAAATGCTTAGAAAAAAAAATCACTTTTGGAGAAGAAATTGTTTTCTGATCCGGAAACATACAGCTGAATTTTACCAAAGATGGAACAGTCTTTATTTTAAAGCTTCGCATAAAATCCAACGTTTGAAGAGATTTCGACTTTCATCCTTTGGTAAACATTGAATAATGGCTAAAGTTTAGACAGCGTTTGAAACTGTTGTGATAAGAATTAAGACAAATTCATCAAGACATCTGACAAGTTAAAAAGATGTTCCAAGAAGGAAATTTCGATCAACAGTAGAAATATTTCATAATTCAAAAAGAGGTTTCAAACATTCTGACTTCAAAAATAAAAAAATCCTATTGGATTAAAAGTTGTGACTATAGAAAACACGTCAGCCATATCCAAAACTACGTTTAGCGTATTTAGAGCAATGCAATTAAATTATAAAAGTTCAAAATAGTCATTCGAAAACTGTTGGCCGGAAGTATGCTGCGAGAAATAAAACGTTTTGCAATTCCTTTTGAAAATTTAATTTAAAAGTACGGTGAAGATATATGCACTGGATTTGTTCTTATATAATTAACGCTGCGTTTAAAATTACTCGCATTATTTTAGGGTTATTTTTAAAATGGGCGCAGGGGGCCCATTAGAGGTCGAGCGGTAAAGTCGTTAGTTCGGTCCGAGGTTCGAATCCTTCAAATGGGCTGGCTGGATGGGCGTTTTCGGGTTTTACCCATGTTTAACATGTATACGAGTCTGTTTCCCGTAAAAATACTCCACGAAGGCATCCCTCCCCTTTGGCAGGTAGCCCTCGAAACTTTGCCGTTATCACATAAAGCCCAAACTAAAAAGATCATATAAGGATTACTATTCCTTCTAATTGCCTTTGCAAACATAACTGGAGTCCTGAGTAGGAACAGGGAGTTTACTTAATATTCGTGCGATGGTCTAAAACGTAAAAATAAGAACTAAATCTAACTTAATTAATTCAGAACTAAACTCAGATAATTTGCAAAGACTAGTAACGCGAAGATTGGCCTTTTAAACTTTACGTATGTACCGAGGAGAATGCAGGAAACTATAATACGTCTTCAAGTATCAAAAACCTAAGTTCTGGCCTCAAAGGCAGATTGCAACGGACTGAAAAGTGCGCGCCAGGTAAAGCAGCGAGAAGTCACTCTCTTAGCTAAAAGCCAAACTTAAATACTTAACAGTTTGCAAGCTCAATTTGCATAACCAAATCTGTTCGCGTTTATTATGGCCGGAAATAGAGAATAAGAGAGGATAGCAAAGTTTTAAAATAAAATAAATGTTAGTAAAACTAAAATGCCTGCAACCAAGCCATTGCTGGAACTTCATAATTCATCTTTCTCCACAAACCCTGAATCTGTCCACTAATAACACTTCTCACATTCACCAAGGTATGAACGTTTTCTCAAAATTAAAATCTAAGTATTTTTCTGTACAATTTAACATGGTGCATTGCCCATCATTCAGTATTATACAGTTTTGACAGCGATTTAATAGTTAAAATTAAGAAAAGGTGGTATGCATCTTGTTTTCTTTTCTTGGCTAAGTAATGTAACGAAGCAAGATTTTCATGCATGCCTCCGTAGTGTAATAGGTAGCATACTCGGCGCGTATTCGAGAGATTCAGGTCTCGAATCCGAGTGAAGGCATTGCACAATTTTTACGCCTCTTTCTTCAAAAAACTAATGCCTTTACAAATGGCGCCAAGTCAAATGCCCTTTTCTTCCCCGAACGAAAGAAAATTCTCTTTTTTTTTTTTTTTTTTTTGACATCGGCCACTTCTAAAGCCGTAATTGGTGGCTATTTTATTGTGGATGTACCTAATAGAAGGCCACCCTTACCTCCCATGAAGGGATGGACAGTTAAAACCATGCCTTCCCTGGGATTCGAATCCGGGCCCTGAGTTATCATAGTTGGCTGCTCTAACTACTATTGGAAATAGGGTCAGTTTGAATGCCTAGCTGACATCAGACCACATATGTGGTCGTATGTATGCCAAATGGGGGGGGGACTTAATGCGGAAATAAAATGTTGTGTACGATAATTCGTCACCAGCAGTATTTAGCGATTGGATCCCTTAATCCTCAGTCGCTCTTTAAAAGGGAGAGTACATAAGGCAGTTTCTCTCTCCGTTCCGCATGCCTTCGTAGTGTAATTGGAAGCAAACTCGAAGCATATTTGATATGTCCAGAGTTGTCGTGAGAATAGCAGTACACTTTTAGACTTCACTACTACTCAGTTATATTTTTTCTCGACAAATCCTCAATTAAGCAAGTTGATAACTTATCCTCCGTTTGATAAACACTACTTTTCAAAATGTCTTTGATTTACAAAATACTTTATTGATAAGATATTTAAAGTTCAAAGGAAGACAATAAATATACAGCACGTAGCTTTCAAAGTTTGAAAAAGTTAGATGTATGTTAAAAAGTCATTAGAATGTAGAGAAACTTATAAAGTTTAAAATAGTAATTTCAGAAAAACCCCATTCGAACCCCCATTGTCCTTTACCCATTCGAAATTATTCATAAATTATAATCTACATTTAAAACATTTTTCTCCTAATTATTAACAAATATTTTTGTCCTTCACAACAATCATTTTCATTTCGAATGCTACTTCCCATGTGTATATTTTACACAAGCTGTAAGGATCTTAAGTTTTACTAACGTTTATTTTATTTTAAATCTTTACCATCACTTCTTATTTTCTACTTCCGGCCAGAATTATAAGCGTGAAGGTTTTTATGCAAAGTTTGTCTGGCGAACGCCAAGTATTTAAGTGTGGCCTTTTTGCCAAGCGAAAGAGAGAGGAAGCAGTGAGTTCGAAGCAGGCCGCTTACCTTAGAAGTTACGCAGTTGCTATTTGCCTTCCAGGCCAGAGGTTTTAATCCTCTTGATAAATTAAACATATTGTAGTGTTCACAGTCTCTGTGCTACATACGCTTCCTGTTATTATAAGGCCAATCTTATTCTAAAGTTAAATTAGAGTTTAGTTTTATTTTGATATCTTTTACGTTCGACGCCGAGTGGAGGGTCATTGTATTCCGAAGTACGGAAGTCATTGTATATAAAGAAAAATAAAGGGTTTTCTATACCCTTCGTCTGTATCCTGTCTACTTACTACAATTAGTGAACATAGCTTTAGTAAGCTCTCTGTTCCTAGTCAGGTCCTTGTATGTTTCCGAAGAAGGTTAGAAAAAACATTGAACCTGATAGTGGCGCCCGACGAAGAAGAATAACCATGGCCGAGTTTCAAGAAGAACCTGTGCTGCCTGCAGAAACGGCTCAGAATCCAGAAATGCCAGCTGCCGCCCTGGAAGGATTTGGGTACATCGTCCACACCATGCGCGCTTCGATGAAACCAGAAGCAACATTTAACGGAAACTCACCGGTAACCAGTTTTTTGGAAAAATTGGATGACCACTTCATGCTCTACCCCGTGCACGAGTTTCAGAAAGTTACCTTAGCTACCAGCGCTTTGAGGGGCCAAGCGCTTAACTGGTTCAAATGTATCGGCAGAAGTCTCTTGGGTCAAGCAGGAAGTCCCACCTATACTTACGAAAATTTCAAGACTGCCCTACTAAAAGCCTTCCCTGTTGTAAGGGATCGTGCGAAATTAGAAACAGAACTTTTCAGTATATATCAACAAAGAATGGAAAACCTCTCGAGCTTTATTTTAAGAAAAATTCACGTTTTCAAGCTCTTGTATGGAAACCGTCCGGATCCTGAAATAATTCAAGTGATTTTGCCGAGGTTACTACCCCAAGTGCAAGACTTTATTGAATTACGAAATCCGACTACACATTGATTACCGTAAGTTATTTGAGCTAGCAATCCAGTTTGAAAGTAGAAGAACGGCGGACGTCGAAAGAAGACGCCAATATCAACAGCGAAACCAATTTGGTACGCCAAGACTACAGCAAACTCAAGCATATGGCTACGGAGAAAAAGCGAATCAGTGGGCAAGGAAACCCGAGCATTCAAAAACAGCCGGCGAACGTCGACAGTTCAATAGCAATCCAGGAAAAAAGTCTCAAGGCCAGGGGAAAAAGAAGGAAAGCACGGAAAGAAAAAATAATTTAAACTAAAACGGATTTCTGCTGACGAGAGGGTGCGGAAATCCGAAGGCCACGAAAAATCCCTCTTCCTACAAGTTAAATACAGTAATGGTGAAAAATTTAACTCTTCCGAAGATTGAAGTCTTGGTAAAAAATATCCCGGCCACCGCACTCCTGGATACCGGCGCGCAGTGTTCCTGTGTGGCAGAAGTCTTTTTTAGAAAGTATTTTCGCAAATACCGCATATATAATGCGGATAATACGACAGTTTTAGCGGCGCAAGGAAAAGAATGTAAGTGCGTAGGTAAAGTACCTTTATATATCCGTATCAAGGACGAACAAGTAAAGGTGATGTTTTTTATAGTAAAGAATTTGCAAGCACATTTAATCCTAGGAATAGACTTTCTTTCAGACGCACAAGCTACACTGGATTTTAATGAAGCGTCCCTTAGGCTGACAATGAAACCAGTGCGTGTAGAAAAGGTTGAACCGCCAAGGTTAAATTTTGACCACTTGCCTAATGACGAGCAAGATAGAATCCGACAAGTGGTAAGTGAATTTGCTTCCTTATTTAGTGATATTCCAGGATTTACTCAGGTTACTAACCATAGTATTGACACCGGAGATGCATTGCCGGTTCGTAAAAACCATACCGGTATGATAAGAATAAGGAAAAAATTATAGAATGGCATATTACCGATATGCTACGTAAAAAGATCATAACGCTCATCTCAAGTAGTTATGCTAGCCCGGTGGTTTTATGTAAGAAAAATAATGATTATCCTTTGGAGCATCCAAAAAGGTGGAGATTCGCTATTGATTACCGTAAATTAAATTCCATAACGAAATATCCGGTATATCCGTTACCGATCATAGAAGAAATTTTAAGGAACATAAAATCAACCAAATTTATGACGACTTTAGACTTAACGAATGGTTATTTTCAAATAGGGGTCAGGCCTGAGGACGTGCCTAAGACTGCTATTATAACCAAGTCTGGCACTTATGCATTTTTGCGTATGCCGTTTGGCCTTTCTGGGGCCCCAGGAACATTTCAGCGATGCATGGACATTGTGTTAAGACCTGTTCTTGGAAAGTCCACATTTATCTATTTAGACGATATCATTATTACTAGTGATAATCTCGACCAACATATACAGGATTTAAGACAGGTGTTTTCTTTATTAAATGAGGCCGGTCTAAAAGTTAATGTCGAAAAGTGCAAATTTGCAGCCCCTGAATTAAAATATTTAGGTTACAAAATATCGCAAAAAGGGATCGAGACAGATGAATCAAAAATAATCGCTGTACAAAAGTATCCGACTCCAAACACGGCAAAGAAGCTCTCTTCTTTTCTAGGACTTTGTTCATATTATAGGTCCTTTATAAAAGATTTTGCGGCTATCGCTGAGCCATTGTTAAAATTAAAAAGGAAAAAGGCAAGATTCTCGTGGACGGCCGAAGCCAATAGTGCTTTCGAAAACTTAAAACAAGCATTAACGCAAGCCCCTGTGTTGAAATTTCCTGAAAAGGATGAAAATTTAGAAATTTCAGCGGATGCTTCGGATTATGCGGTAGGAGCGGTACTTTCGCAAAATCAGCAGCCCGTGGCATTTTTTAGCCGAACTTTAAATCAAACACAAAGAAACTATTCCGCGACCGAGAGAGAGGCACTTGCAGTTCTGTTAGCAGTGCAAAAGTTCCGAGTCTATTTTGGAAAGGCGCCGATAACAGTATATTCTGATCATGCGGCGGTAACTAGATTGTACTCAGGGAAAAATTTATCCCCAAGGTTAATAAGATGGGCACTCAAGCTGCAAGAATATAATCTGGTAATCAAGCATACCCCCGGAAAGGAAAATATCGTAGCAGATGCCCTATCACGAATTAAATTAGACGAACAGGGTAATACCGTAAAGGTTGCAATGCTGACAGCGTGTACAATAAATTCCCGAGAAACTGTAATAACCGAACTGGGTAAGGATCCTGAGTTTGGAAGTATTTATGAGTATTTGAAGGATCCTGAAAATTTTAGCCACCAAGATATTGTGGCGATAAGAAATAGGGCGGCCCATTACGAACTAATAGATGGTCTATTATTTTATACAAAAACTACGAATTCCAACAACGAATTTCGACCTGTTATCCCAGCTAGTCTTAGATTAAATATCCTGCAAGAGCTCCATGACAGCCCTCTAGCTTCCCATGCTGGTATTCGAAAAACTATCCACCGCGTACGCGAGGCAGTCTACTTTCCTGAACTGCAAAAGTTAACAAGGGCGTATGTCCAGTCCTGCCCAACATGTCAAGCCGTTAATTATATTAATTTCCGCCCGGCCGGGTTTCTAAATAGTATTAAATCCGAATTTCCAAATGAAATAATCGGCATCGATTTATTGGGCCCTTTCCCAAAAAGTCAGTTAAACAAAAGTCGCTATCTCCTTGTTATGGTTGATCATTTTAGTAAATGGACCGAAATTGTTCCCTTAAAACGAGCCTCCGCGAAATTAGTTACCGATTCCATTTTAAATAAATATATTTTAAAATACGTGGCGCCCCTAAAAGTTATATCGGATAATGGTCCTCAATTTGTAAGTAATATATTTGAAGACATGTGCAAAAAACTGGGCATACGTCATTTAAAAATGGTCCCGTATCGGCCGCAATCAAATATAGCGGAACGGGTCAACAGAAATATAGTGAAAATTATCCGTAGTTATGTTAAAAATTTTCATAAAAGCTGGGATAACTATGTCAATGAATTTGCTTTCGCCCTTAGGACCGCAAAACATGATACAACGGGAAAAACTCCTGCTGAGTTATTTCTAGGCAGAAAGATTATAACACCGTTAGATAAATTATTTTATGTGCAACAAAGAGCCCCAGAATTTAAAATGGGTGATATAGAAAAACTAATTAAGGAGGCAAAGAAGAATACTGAAGTAGCACAGAGAAAACAAAAATTGTATTATGACTTGAAACGACGGGGAGTAACTTATAAAGTAGGGGATGAAGTACTAAAAATTAAGCATTCACTTTCTTCAGCACCAGAAGATAAAACTGCCAAATTTTTTCCACGATTTGAAGGACCATATGTTATAGAAAAAATAACTCACGCTGTTGTAATGTTAAAGGCCAGAAATGGTGAAATCTGTTCCGCAAATATTGATCAAATTAAGCCCTACTTCGATCGTAATAAAATGCAAATCTTTTCAGATCTTTTGCAGGATCCGGCACGGCAGACACCGCAGGTACAAGTTCCAGAGGTGGGAAAACGACAAGTACAAGGGCAAGCCAATGAGAGACAGAAGCAAGTGAAAAGAAAATTGCCCCGCGGAAAAATTGAAGGTAAAAAGAAAAAGAAGCCGTTCCACCGTCCAGAAAACAGAGTTCACGAACACCCCCAGAATGAAGAAGGGAGAAGGACGACGTATGTGAAGAGGACCAGGAGAAATGACGGCAACTATAACCCGGCTTTAAAACGGAAGATCGACTCATCCGACAGAACTCTCCGCAGCAAAAGTCGCCGAACTGCGGAAGGGCCATCAGCGGCGGAGGAAAAAGTACAAGAAAAATTTGAACGGCCAACAACGAGGTCCAAGCAGGATCACGACAGAAGTTTCCCGGTTCCACCAAGACCAGCTGCCTTCAAACGGCCAAGACCACAAGCAGAGGACAAAAGGAAGGTGTTCAAGGGTGGCCGTACTGGTGAAAAACGGAAGCTTCCAGAGGAAAGCACTGAAGGGCGAGCCCGTACAAGAAGGAGGATCAACCAAGCTACTATCTGGTATACCTTTAAAGACTGGGCCCAGAAAAGGATGTCCGACTATTACAAAGATAAGTAAAATTTTATGTTACTTTGCAAACTTAAGTTAATCTTTCATTCTTACTGCAAGTGGCAGATTTCAAGAAGTTTTACCTCATGCGAGGTCTACCTTTATCGCCAAAAGGGCGAGAAATGAGTTATGACCGATTTTCTTATTATGTTTTTAAATTACTCGTGCGTAAAATTAAAGTTGATATATAATAGCGTTGTGTAAAGACTTAAATATTGTAAAAATTTATTGTATAAATTTTATTTAAAACATTCTAGCAAGAAAGAAGTTTTAGTCTGAAAGACTTTTTGAAATGTAGTATTATTTCAATGTAGAAAGAATTGGCACTTGCTTTGAAAAGAATAGAAGTTAACAATGTACTACTAATGTATGTTTTCAAATGTGTAAAATTAACGGCATGTTGGTATGTTCTTATATACATGTGAACTGTTATTTTAAATGTTAAGAAATACCGTGATATGGTAAAAGTGAAAGTAATGTTAAAAATTTGTTATTCGTGTGACTGTAAAGATTAAAATCATGACGAATATGTGGTAAGGTTGAATGATGTAGTTAGGCTCTCTGACGCTACACTTTAGAGTTAGCCACTTTTAGAATAGTACCTCAGGGTTTAGAGTTGAAAGTAGGGTGTGTTAAGAGGTCTCGTTTTGTTGAATTTTAACACGTTAGTGTTTTGATTGTAGGAGGAAGTGTGGCACACGTAGACAGAAACACATTCGTGTTTGGTGTTTTTACAACACATGTCAGAGAGCACGGGGAGAGATAATTAAAATAGTCATGAATGAAATAAGAATGTTAAGAGAAGTATATTGTATATGTTATTTGCAATGTCATTCTGTAACATTTCATTAAACTAGTTTTCCTTCCAGATCTCTGGAAGGAACCAGAATTGAATAAAGCTCCTGGTTAGATGCAGTACAGATGAAAAAAAAGATTGTTGTAGATCCTGGGAGTTGCTATTGTAACAAATTTCTTTCTTTTAAATTTTCTAGTTTCTAACGAAGTTATGATTGTAAAAGGTTGGCCTCGCGTTAGATTTTAGAGCTAAAAGTTTTCAACAAGGTCGTTTTATACCTCAGTTTCAAACTAATTAACTCTGGCGGGAAGTATGTAAGGATCTTAAGTTTTACTAACGTTTATTTTATTTTAAATCTTTACTATCACTTCTTATTTTCTACTTCCGGCCAGAATTATAAGCGTGAAGGTTTTTATGCAAAGTTTGTCTGGCGAACGCCAAGTATTTAAGTGTGGCCTTTTTGCCAAGCGAAAGAGAGAGGAAGCAGTGAGTTCGAAACAGGCCGCTTACCTTAGAAGTTACGCAGTTGCTATTTGCCTTCCAGGCCAGAGGTTTTAATCCTCTTGATAAATTAAACGTATTGTAGTGTTCACAGTCTCTGTGCTACATACGCTTCCTGTTATTATAAGGCCAATCTTATTCTAAAGTTAAATTAGAGTTTAGTTTTATTTTGATATCTTTTACATTAGACCCCGAGTGGAGGGTCATTGTATTCCGAAGTACGGAAGTCATTGTATATAAAGAAAAATAAAGGGTTTTCTATACCCTTCGTCTGTATCCTGTCTACTTACTACAATTAGTGAACATAGCTTTAGTAAGCTCTCTGTTCCTAGTCAGGTCCTTGTATGTTTCCGAAGAAGGTTAGAAAAAACATTGAACCTGATAAAGCAACAATGAATAATTATTAGCTTTATTTCCAAATAAATTATTAAAACAATAGCAATTAACATAATTTTGTATTTTATTGTTTCCTTAAAATAAAGAACGATTAGCAACAACATTCTGCCTATTGTATTTTCTCGTAAACTTTCCAGCTAATAAATAATTCCGTTTTTCACAGACAAAAGCCTTTTCCATCTATTGCAAATGAAAAATAGTTCTCCTTTGTGTGAAATTAATATTAAATTATTCGACACTAATGAGGAAAGAGGAAAACTAACACAATGTTAATATTAGAAAACTAAAGGAAGGAACGACTACAAAGCAATGTAGGCAGAAGTTTTATGTCCTACAAACTGCTGTACGAGAAGAAAATTAAATTGATGTTTTCAAGATACGATGATGCATGGTGGGAAATTGTTGCCGACAGCTGTTTCAGGAATTAGAGCCAGAGAAAGAAAAAAAAAATACACACAATCTTTTTTTTTCTCATCATTTTTTTTTTTCAGTTCAGTCTGTTCTTTAGTCTAATCTTTTTATGTTTCCTTCCGTGAAGAAATTATCACAGTAAAAAATTTACTTGGTTATTTTTCGTAAAAGCAAAGATGTAATTAAGCTTTAGTATAGTAGCAATTAATACTGTTAAAAGTATGTGCTTCCTGGAAACATTCATTACATAAGCTATGAACTCAAAGGTGAAAAATAATTATTTTGAATTTCAGTTTGAAGCTTCGTTAGTACATGAAATTAATGAATGCTTTTTAAAATAAATTAAATTACATGAAAATGAATGAATTACATGAAAATACGTTTTAAAATAAATTTCAAAAAAATTAATAAATTAAGAGCTTATAGAGTCATTAGGTTAATGTCAGGAAGACCTAAAAAATGTGTAATGCCCTCGCCGGGACTCGAACCTTGAACTCTAGAATACACGCCGACTGTGCTACCGTTATACCGTTGGAGTTTTGATAAAAAAAAAAAAAAAAAAAAAAGGTAGGCTGTCTAATTACGCCTAGAGGAGTACACAAGTAAAATTTTGTGAACATAGCACTTATCTTTTAAATCTGTGGGTGTGCCCAAAGTGGGCACACTGATTGAATAGAGCTTCGAAAAGAGTACTGAAACGAGCATTGTTGTCAATGAACTGACCGATGAGATGCGGAGAAACAAAGAATACAGACTCTCAGTTGTCCTAGATTATCGGTGAACCCGGTCTGGGAACACCTAGGGTTCGCCTTTTGATTTTAGGCAAGATTTCAAGCTAAAAATTTAAAACTAATATAGAATAAGGAGATTAGCATACAGCCAAAAAAATAATATAGACATTTCTTTACAAACAATTCTTTTATATCCTAAAAAAATCTGGAGGATTTCTTTGAAAAATGAGGTTCTTAAAAAAACTAAACATAGCTAAAATATATGGATTCTTTTGTGTTGAGCTGCCATCTAGTATAAATAAAGAAGGTTCAGAGTAACCTATAAATCCTTTTTCATTCAATTTTTCTGTGCGTACAGAAGGAAATGTTTAGGTGTGTGTCCAGACCGGACACACTGTGCCGCAAAGGGTTAAGAAGAAAAGATTATATAAATCCTGTTCAGTAAAAATACAGTGGAGCTCCGATTTGTCTTTTCGTATCAATTGCTTTTATGCATGTACCGTTAACCATTTTTGGTCCCGAACGAAGTTTCTCAATAAATAACGTTATTTATTCCCTCATCTGTCTTTTCTAAAAGCGAATTAATCATTTATATATTAGCCTTCCGGCGCAGCAGTTTTCGCATGGATCGTTTGTAAAAGAAGATATGAAGCGAAGTAGTAGATATGTAGTATTTGCCTTAACTCTTCTTTAGATTAGTACGTTGTGTCCGGAATCTGCACCTCATGTTTTGTAGAGCTAATAACTAGAAGTACAACATGGAACGAAATTAATTGTTTACATACATGTCTAAAATCTTTCACAGCGATAATTACTGTATACACATGTATAAGATAATTTTCAGTTAGTTATTTTCTTTTCCAGTCTAAAAATAGTAACATTCTTATTTAAAAAAGAGAAAGGTCAGAAATTTTCAGATTTTATATTTCTCCCAAAGGGACTTTTTGTGTTACATTTATTTATTAAATATCGTGTTCTTCGCCCTTACACCATACACCATAAAATTTAATTGCTCAGCAATATGACAAAATAATTTAAAAAGCGTGTACCCTTAAAATTTCCGATACATTTTTTTTTTTTTTTTTTTTTTTTTTTTTTTTTCCCTACAGTGTTGCCATTGCTCGCTTCAAAATTATTGAGTTTCTTTATCAAAACTCCATAAATTCTTTACAGAATATTAAATACAAAGTAAAACAAATTCCAAATTTTGGCTTCCAGATGCCCGTATTCGGGTAGAGACGTACGTTATTCAAAATCTGATGGCTCTAGGTACCGTTATTTTATCACAGTGTGAGAAACATACACATATTTACCCAATTTCTTCGTTATTTAATTTCTTTATATGTAATAGAGGCGACAATATTTGGTTGCAACAATTTAAAAAATGAAACGGTGTTTATAGTGAAACGCCAAAAAAATGCCAAAACGAAATTAATAGCCCTTCTGGGCTAACGCCCTTTGGGCTAAAAACGCTCTCTGAATTGCGTCTCTTAGAAATTGTTGTGTGCCAAATGATTCTTATGAAACACTCATGACGTAGGAGCTAACATAACAATAACAGGTTTTTAGGCAATAATAACGTTGAATTTTGCAAACTAAAAACCTTAATTAATAGAAATAAAGCAAAAATATAACTTCAAAAAGCATTCATTTTGCAATCTATGCACTTTTTCTCATCTTCTGTGTCCTGCTAACAAATAGTTTGCCACTTCTTTTTCTTTCTTGGAATATATTCTGATAAATTATAAGCCAATGAAAAACTACCCTCAGTGAAAGCTGGAAACTGCGAAGGTATTGACCTATCACTTACAGCAACTCCTTCTAGTTCCGATTTTAAAACTTTAACTGGTGCGGATTTTCTGAGAGAAGTTAAAGTAATAGTGTGTCAGATATAAAACACGGAGTTAAGCGAAATCACTTATATTACAGACACATCATATATATGTCATGATTTTGAAGCGTAGTCGTAATGACATACTGGTAGGCTGGGAAGACGAACTGATGACGCCGACACAAAAATGAATTAAACGAACTCCCAGTCTTTATTTTCACGCATATAAAATAATCTCAGTAGATATTTATCCAATCATAATAAAATCCGATACATTTCCATGATTCAATCATAATAAATAAGACAGATTTCTATGTATATTGGCTTTCTAAAAGCAATGACGTAGGCATTTAAGCAATGGTAAAGCGACGCGGTATTGACAGAGCAGCAGTTAAGGAAGGGAAGAATGACGCAACTACCTCGCCAGCGGCATTTATACTAAATCTAAGGTATACGTAGAGCTAATCTGTGATTGGCTAATTTGAAGTTGTTATATAACATAAAAGATTCTCGAATTTGGGAGAACAAATGAATTTGGGGGGAGAGCACCAAATCCAGAGTGCTAATTTTCAGGTCACCAATTATTTTTAAAGCAGCTATCACACTTTGTTATATCTTATATATATATATATTTACAGTACATTTAAGTGTACGGTAGATTTCGAAACCAGACTTCGTCGGGAGCATTTGAGAATTCTTGGGATTTCATACAAAAAGGCTGAGAGGAAAACTGCTTTTAAATTGGGTGAGATATTGTTTTAATTGGTGGCAGTGATATAAGACTCATACAGCACGTTGATTGTGTAGTAGCATCAAGGAACTGATGCAATAAATCATCTTTCAACGGTGCAAATTTAGAAAGGAATTTTTTTAATAGCATTTCAAAACTTATATCGTTTGGAATTTGCAGGAAATGATATGGTCATGAAATTTCAAAACAAGGCAAAAGGACTTGTTTGTACATCCTAAAATAAGTGATAATTTTCGGAACGAGACATGGAACAGTAACTAGATCTGGTAGGATTATGATTCAACTAGAGAGATCGGTCCATAAAGAATACTACGTTACTCATTTTTTATAATTTTGTAACTGTATTGATTTGTTTTTGTTATGTAAGCTAACTTTTTTTCAGTTACGTTAGGTGGGAAGATATCAAAACTGGCAAACATAAATTGCATGTTCGCTCTATATATGCAGTTATAATACAAAAATAAATTACACATTCAGTAGAAGTACACTCATGTCCATAAATTAAGGATAATGCAAAATCAGGCAAAGGAGGAGTTAGAAGCAAAACAAATTTGACTTGTTTGTAAAGCTTATTTATTAAACAAAAGGTAAAGAGCAAAAAAAAGATGCTATATGTTTGATAATATTAAAAAAAAGCGATTTTGTCTCCCTGGAGCAAATTACAAAAAACACCTATTTACAAAAGACCAATATTACATGTTTGGTATGATTGTTAATACATTGTATGTCTCCCAGACGATGCAATACAGTCCGTACAACGCCTAGGCATGCTGAGTATCAAATTATCGATCTGATCTTGGGGGATATTACACCACTGAAAAAGCAATATTCTCCGAAGTTCCGGTAAACATGTAGGTTAACGGGCCTGAAAAAGGAGGAGGTTAACGGGCTGCAACTCGTCGGCCAAGCATGTCCCACACGTGCTCTACTGGATTCAAGTCCGGTGACAATGCTGGCCAGTCCATACTTGTGAAATCCTCCGATTGAAGGCATTCGCTTACGATGTTTTCACGGGGAGGACGGGCGTTGTCATCCATAAACACAAATTGTGCGCCCCTGGCACCCCGAAACAAACGTACATGTTGTTCCAGAATGACGTCCCGATAGATTTGGCTTGTCATGGTTCCAATTTGAACATGCAGGTCAGTTCTGGAACCCAGAATAATTCCACCCCAAACGAGCACTCCTGCACCACCGTAACAATGTCGTTCAATCATGTTTTCTTGGTGGTAACAGGTATCTGGAGCTCTCCATATGATAGTCCGGCGAGAATCAGACTGCAAGCTAAACCTGGATTTGCCGGAAAACATCACAGAAGCCCACTGTTGCGGTGTCCACAATGCATGCTCTCTACTCCAGGCTAACCGCAGGCGACAGTGAGTTTCAGTAAGTGGAACGCATCTGACAGGTCTACGAGCATATAGACCAATCTGCCCTAAGCGTCTGTACACGGTCTGCCTTGAAATTGTCGTACCAGTGGCTGAAGAGAGCTGACGAGACAGGTCTGAGGCTGTGCTCCGCCTGTTTCTTTTGGCAGTAACTGCCAAATACCGGCCCTCATTCGGCGTTGTAACTCTGGGGCGACCTGTACTGTAACGTCTACTCACATTACCATCATATTGGAATCATTGCCAAAGCCTGGAGATGACACTCTGGGCAATTCCAAGTTCATCTGATACTTCCAGTTGGGTACGCCCACATTCCAGACATCCAA
Organism: Stegodyphus dumicola; assembly: GCF_044657685.1. Classification (NCBI taxonomy): domain Eukaryota; kingdom Metazoa; phylum Arthropoda; class Arachnida; order Araneae; family Eresidae; genus Stegodyphus; species Stegodyphus dumicola. The sequence continues at coordinate 210,604,645 of NC_140773.1, read as the reverse complement.
TAATTCTACCACGTAAAAAATCATCCAAATTCTTTCTTTGTCTATTCTTCCTTTACTATTCGGTTATTTCACTGAAATGCTTATAAAGCGCCTGCGAACAATTTTACTTCTTTGCCTGTATTCCTTATATATCACTCTTTCACAATCTCGTTATTGTGACGTACCATCGGTGTCATCTGGTTACTTCCTGAAATTTGAATATGATTCTTGAAGATGTGTGTAGTGATTTTACAGGTGATATAGTATTTAGAGTTCGATTTCCGCGTGATTCCGAATTATCCTTAATTTATGGACATGAGTGTATAACAGTCTCTACGAGTATAAAATATCAATATTCTCGCTGTAATACAGCAGTATATAGATATGAGCAAAGCCGCTCCAAGCAAGGTCGGTGGGCTACCACTACCTCCAGAGAGGTTGAGTTCTTCCTAGGAGAGGTTCGGTCAAGTCCAGCAATCAAGTGGATTTTGCTGGAGAGGTCACGTCTAGTAGTTGAAGCAGCAGTAGGATACTACAGCTGAGGTCAAGTCTACAGTAGTTGAATAGATCCTACAAGAGTCTCGCCTTGTCCCACAGAAATACCGAGCGGACTTTCTAAGGATTCTAAATGTGAGTAGTCCTAGTTTCCAATTGCCGAGTGGAATACGTCTAAGACGAGCATTAGGGTACCATTGAGTGATGTCTAATTGCACTTGAGATGCTGTTCTTTGTTATCTTTCCGACAACAACAGGGTTTTTGAAGCAGGAGACGTGAAAATTGTGCAGTGCTTTCGATGTGACTTGAACCCTGAACCTCTGAGATAAGCACTCATTGTGCTACCGTTACACCTCGAAGGCATGATAGAAGGAGGGAGAAATTACTTTATATACTTCCCTTTTTAAAAGGCGACGGTGTATTAGGGGACCCTAGTCGCCAAATCCTAGTGGTGACGAACTATTGTCCACCACCTTTCTTTAGTTCGGACAACATTTTTTTAATTATCAGTATTTTTTGGAAGCAGGAGACATGAAATTTATTTAATGCCCATGCCAGGAATCGAACCAGGACCTCTCGAATACGCGCCGATTGTGCTACCGTTACACCACGAAGGCCTGCCGGAGGAGGGAGGAATACCTTATAAATACAAATGGCAGTCGTCGTTTTCATTCTTTACAAACCATATAAAATTTGAATGTTTTTAATCTTTAAGAAGGATTGTAAGAATTTTAAAATCAATTTCAAACCTTTTTTTTTTTCATTAGTATGGTAAGGTACGTAGAATTTGAGAGAACTCAACTGATATTTTAGTGCGCAATTTTTTCAGGCGATGCCGTATTTCTTGGATATGCATTTACATACGCTATGTATTCGAACATCTATTTTCCATTATTGAAACTTCAGAATCTCATACGTCAAAATTGTTTTTCGTGGAAGAAGATCCTAATGCACAATTCGAAAAATGTCATATCATGCTTGATTCGAATATCTATTTCTAAGCAAGTTAGACAATGATTGATCAGCGGAAGTAAATCACAAATACTACATAAAAAAGTACCTTGCATTAAGTGAAAGTATCATTTTATTGCTTAAATATCTCATGCATTATTCGCTTCTCTGAACTTTTCGATTTACATTTTGTTTATTTTTAGAAAGAAACGCTACGAATGGAGAAGCCCGGAATATCTTTCCCATTGTCCTGCAACAGACATCATTACTTTCAGCTCAGTGAATGCGGTATCTCGACAGTTTATTTGAATGCGTATCAGGTGACAGAAAATACCGATTTAAAAACTGAACGGTGTCTCCGTGCGAATGCGGAAATGGAAAGTGACGCCCTTGCCCAACAGCTGCCAATTCTCAAGCGTGGTTGCCTAACAGATGCGGATAAGTTGCTTTCTGTGCAATACCTTTTCTCGCATTTGAAATAAATTTTTCAAAAATTCTTCATGGTTAACGTTCATAAATATTTTGACATTAGCAAATCCTATAATCAATTTTTTTCTGCTCCAGATTTCAATTTACCTTAAGCTACCGCTGCATTCACTCCCCAAAGAATCTTGCAAATTTCCAGATCTTCGCTGAAATTTTTATTTAGGTTTCAGTTCATAATATTTTTCTTTTCCGGCGGCACTTGTCCTTCAAGCATTGATCACTCCTAAGGCCGAAAGTGATGGCCATTTTGTTCTGGAGGCACCCAACAGGCGGCCACCTTTACCTCCTATGAGCCGGACGGACAGTTACAACCATCCCTTCTCCGGGATTCGAACCCGGACCCTTTGGCATTGCAGTCGGCTCCTCTAACCTCTATACCGTCTGGGCGGCCAGTTCCTAATATTCCATTCTTTATACATGGTACATATCTAGAAGATAATATACTATATATGTTGCGGGCGTACGGATGCGTAGTAAACTGAATGCATACAGAACCGATGATAGCTTCATAAAATTTATTTTACCAAAAGGAACAATTTCCGGTTCTGGAACTTTACACAAATATACCCGTACAGCTGTTCTCAGTATCACAGAGCACAATCAGTAGTTATACTTCAAACTACTAAGAACGTTAAACACAACGCGATGCAAAGCCTATCTAAACAGCGAAGCTCACACGGAATTATCTCAATACTCCGTAGTCGACTCTGAACTGAGAAACTAATACTCTCTCCGGTCTCATACGGATTCCCTCCAGCTGCCGAGAAATCTCTAGTACCTTCTGTTTCTTGAAATTACTGGAAGGCATATGAGGACCGGATACGGTTACTGTTACATATAGGGATGAATTACATTTATTTAGTTACAATATCAATTACAATTATGTGGGGACCGGACCAAAATGTTGCCGAGTGGTCGCCAAGTTTGACTTTTGACAATTTCTCGGAAAATTTGGGGACAAAAATTTGTCGACAAAACCATCGTCACCCTGACGATATCTCAGCAGTTAAGTAAGATAGCCATTTACCTCAACGTTAAATAAGCTCGCTTCTGTTATCTTATTTTTCCGACCGAGCTTCGTCTCTTTCAAGCATTTCATATTATATAGTAATATAAAACATATTACAATTTCACGTATAATTTCGCTAAAATTGTTTACATGCATACAAAATTTGTAACGGTATATATTATCGTTACGAATATATAAGCTATATGTAAGATAAAATATATATAATACGTATAATGTATACATAACATAGTATGTATCTAAGATATAACAGAATACTCTTTTAAAAAAATAATTGGCGACCTCAAAATTAACATTCTAGATTTGGTGCTCTCCCCCCTAAATTCATCTGTTCTCCCGGATTCGAGATCTTTCCATGTTATGTAACGTTTTAATGCAGATACCTCTTGCCCAATCAAATTAATTGTAAACTAAAACTTTATTTAACTGAAACTGAAACTATTGACTTCCTCCCTTCTTCTTCCTCTGTGTTGTAGCGAGCGTTCTCTTTGGCCTACGCTTCCCTGCTTGCAAGACGCTGCTGTTCCACGTTGCTGCTCATTTGCCTAAGATGACGTCGTACTTTAAAATGGAAGCAAAATATTCTTCAGGCAATGGTTTCGTAGAATGCATGCCAAGACATGTAAATATATAGAAGTATTTCTGCTCGTGGTGTAGGAACGATAGAATATTTTGTTTACCAATTTTTGATCACTTGTATATAATTCATTTGCATTTTTATCGTATGAACTTAATATTTCTGTGATATGTTTCTTCTTGGTACTACAGTTTCAGTGTCTACCAGGGTATGCGGTCGCCCAGACGGTATAGTGGTTAGGGTAACTTACTGAGGTACCGAAGGTCCCAGGTTTGAATCCCGGAGAAGGCGCGGATGTTTGTAAATGTATAGTAACTTTGCGACAAGGGGGGCACTCTAAATATATGGCGATCCGGAAGTCCTCTCGTATAGTCTGATGATAGGGGAGACGCTTGGCAATCCCTCGGACCTCTTCCGGGGCCCTTAGCCCTCCCTTAAACTGGTCCAACCTCCTTGAAGCTTTGACAGCCATTCTTCCATGAAATACATGGACAAGACAACAACAATAACATCCAGTATATGCGGAATGTAATCTTAATCCAGAATTGGGAATATAAAAGACCCCAATCCTTACATGCTTGACGTTTACAGTAACTGAAGTTAGGCTTAAGACTGACAACTGGCAGCTGAAACTCAAATATTATATCAATATACTAGTTTGTTATGAAGTTTAATCAAATAAATCTTGTTTGGAAAAGTCTATGCAAAACTTCGAGGACCAGAGAAAGCATTTCAAGTAATGGCTAGTTAGTAGGTTTTCATTTTTGCTCTTCAGGGATTACTGTGAGTGCAGAGTGAAAATATTGGTTCACATTTTTATTGAAAATATCTTGTTCTTCATAAAATCACAATAACAGTTGAAAATTTGAATAATCTATGGAGATGGATCTATGAATCTTGACGTTAACTTGGATTTACTTAGATCGCACTAGCTCCCAATATATTTTTTCGTCCAGAAACAATCTTTACGCCAGTCGCCATTTCGAACAAAAATTGCATGATTCGTAGGGTATTCTGACTGGTACTGGAAATCCTCTTCATGTGGATGTGTTAAAAATATTTCGATGGTGAAAACACATAAATATGCTCATTGTTAAACAAAGTGAAATATTCAGTTCTGAATAGTGTCTACCAGCAATCGAGTGAAAAAGTCACTGAACACTGGTAGTGCGGTCCGAAGTTTGAATTCCGCGAATGGGCTGGCAGCATGAGCGTTTTCATGGTTGTCCCTATAGGTAACGTGTATATGATTCAGTTCCCTTAGAAAGTCTTCCACGAAGGCACCCCTCCATTTAGGCCTACGGCTCTCTAGTACTTTACCATAATCGAATAAACCAAAATCAAACCAGTTCTGAACAAAAGTGAGTCTAGTTAATAATAAATGCAGTGATACGGTGATAATATTGCAGTTCTGAACAATCATTAAATCCTGAAAAGGTTTGCTAAATAACAATAAATAGAAAAGCAAATAAACAATTTTGAACAAAATGTTCCCCGAAAAGCGCTCCCAATAGTCACAGACGCTAAAACAGAGTGAATTGAATACAATTCTAAACAAAAAAATTAAATTACAAGAGAGGTTCTCTAAAGATACTAATAACTCTTCTAATAAAAGCTCTCTGAATGAATGAAATATCAAATGATAAATGTATATAAGAGAATTAAGACATCCCTAAAATTCACTGGAGTTTTAAGCTCAATATTTATTAGCTTCTAGTGCTCATTTTCTAATGCAAATACACTTCACTAAGAATTTATCATGTGCATTCTTGAGAAAATGCTTTCAAGTTAAGAGTAATCAATCTTAACAATCTTCAGACTATCCTTCTTCTAGACAGAAACTCAGTTAAATCACACAACCCAGACAAAGTCCTATAATATATACCATTCAGGTAAGATTATCCGTACTTGTTTGTTATCTAACTTCAGTTTGAAGCTGAAATCAAATATTAATGAACCTCAAGTTATTTTTGATAATTAAGCATACCTTTGAAAGAGCACTTAAATGCAATCCCAAGCAAGCAAGCATTCTTTGCTCCAAAGAAAAGAGCCGTGGATGATTTAACTGTATATTTCGCATTAGCTTCCAATTAACAATTAATTTCAGACGCAAATGGAAAAGATTCCCACATCTTCCAAGAATGATACTAATAATACTCATAAAATATCACAGTCCCCTCTTTCTCCACATTTATTTACGCAAAAGAGATTTCCACCTAAGAATAACACAGAAAAGTCAGAATTAATTGCTTCCTCATTATACTGCAAATCTCCCTATTTTTATTACTCTTAAAAATATTAATCATTATAATGCTTCCTTTTTACGAAGTAAAGGAAGTATCGTAATCACAAAAAATTTGGGCTGACATATTTCAACAAAAATATCCATTTTGACCGATATCGAATGCAATTTAACAATGTTTTTGGTTGACTTCCGTACGTAAGGACAAAATAAAGCACTCTTTATTCCCAAACGGATTATAAAATTGAGTTAAAATGTTTTCAGAAGCGATTGTTTTTCGTGACCGACTGTACGTACGTACGTATGTATGTATCTCGCATAACTCAAAAACAAGTAGCCTCAGAAAGTTGAAATTTTGTATATATGACGGCTATAATATGTATAGTTGTATACTTCCCATTTTAGTTGCAATCGTCGGCACCAAAAGTGTGTAAATATACATGTACAAATGCCCACACTGTTACTCGGCACGATGAGCTCAGTTTTTTTTTTTTAATTCTTATATGCTGGTAAATTGTGCAATTTTTTGCTTTAAAAATGATCGAATTATGTTATTTTAATGTTCCGGTGAAGGTTTTTATGCCTTTAGTTAATCTGCATGCACTAGTTGTGAAATTATCAACAGTTGAAAAGTTGTGCAAGTGCGGCTAAGCCTAATTTTTGTTTACCATAGCAGCCATATTTGTTTACATTTGAAACTTAGCAGAATAGTGAATTAAGTCCGTTTCTGCCCCTTGAATGTTTTTCCTGCTGCCCGAATTGCTTGTTTTTGCGTAAAAACCCTAATTTTAATCGTCAATTTTTTTTGTTAAGTTTTTAACTGTATTTGGTGCTTTATTTTTTTCAATTTTTAGTGAAGATATTTTGAGGTTTATGCATTTTTGCTTTACCGCGGAGTTAGAACTGAATTAATTGAATGAAAAATCTATATCTAATGAAATTTGAGGAAATAAGTTTAAATGAAGTGCAGCAAAAAGTGCATATAAATTAATATTCCGTAGAAGGAAGTCATGTAGTCAGAATTTTTTCAGCTCAGCTATAGATATTCACTACGATTTGTGCTTCTGCGTCTCTCTAAGTCTCGTGTTTTTGAATCTTTGATAAGAAAATAAAACAAAATGATGTCAGATTAACATAGCTAATTATTCATTTAAAAACTGTATCTTCAAAAGAGGCTAGGGGCTGACTATGGAATTAAAATTGAAATTGTGCGTTTCATGCAATAATCAAATAATCATTTCGAAACTGTTTCGGTGTATGATCTTGTTAACACTTTAATAAAAATTGTAGGAACCATAATTAATCATAATAAGAACCTCAGCATGATAAAAGACTTTTAGTCATTAAACACCTTTACCTACTCAGCTACGAACAATGAAATGCAAGTATCACAACAGGAAAGAAAGATCAACGACTTTCCGAGAACTAATGGGAGCTAATCTGTAATAAAACAGAAAAGATAAGGTATGTAATTTTTTACGCTGAAGAAAGAGTTCATTATTCAATCATTGGTTTGGTTTATGTGATGACGGCAAAGCCTCGAGAGCCATCTGCCTAAGGGGAGGAATGCCTTCGTTGAGGACTTAAGGGAAACTGGCTTGTATAGTATACGTTAAACATGGGGAAAACCACGCAGCCAAGCGGGATTCGAACCTCGGACCAAACTCCAGTGTTCATCGAATTTACCGCTCGGCCACTGGTGGTCCCGTTCAATCATCGGAAGAGCCTCTGCTAAAATAAAATCGAAGTGAATAAGCATTGGTTTCCTAGCACTCAGCTTTTAGGACTCTTAAATACCGATTGGACGGAATTGTAGCTGTAAAGATTGATCATTACATCAAACTTCTTTCGTATTACAATCTAGACTAGACGTAATAGGAGAAACACATATAATAAACCCATTAAAATAGCTTATCATATTTTACATTGTAAGGTCTCATTTACCGAAAAACCTGTCCTTGAAGCTTTTATTTTATGTTAAAAAACTTTCCTGTTCTCCTCATTTGAATTTCACTGTCATAATGAAAATTTCTAGCTGGCGTGATATTCGAATGACACAGAACGAAATTAGTATTTAAGGAAGGTTTTACAGGATAGAATCAGAGCCTGTTCTGCCTGCTGAAGGCCACGTTGCTTATTTGATTTCTTTGCGAGTAGTGTTCTGCGGGGCTTCTAATGGTGTTATTCTCACATTATGCTTGTCACGCCAACCTTATAGGCCAGAGCCAACTTGCGCATTACTTTAATTGTGCAGCCATTAGGCTAAGTTAGCTTATTTAATTAAGTCGATTCTTTATGTTTGATTTAAGCCATAATTGCTGGCTGTATTTGTAAGCACAAGTAGTGTCTTTTGTTAACGTTTGAATTAAATAAATGGGTCATTTTTAGGGTTTTTGCTGGCTTTGTCGTAGTTAGAAGACATCGCGATCATTAATTTTTAGTCTTCAAACGGTTCGTACATTTTACGTTTCCAAAGAATACGAACCTTTATAACATAAATGGTTAAAACCTATTAATTCTGAAAAATGAAATTTGCAAAGTTATGACATGTCTTTTTCTTTTAGTGAAACAAATAAAAAAATTTCATATATATATATATTGTTACTAAATATAAAGGCGCGGGAAGATGGCAAAGTAGTTTTAGAGTTGCCACATTTGGTGAGAAATCGCCCATTTGGCGACAAAATTGGCGATATACCATGGACGGATGGAGAACCTTCTGGAACGAATTCTTACCGTTTTAGACCAGAATGTTCTCGAACACAAGCCGAAAGCTATATAAACCCTGCTGGTCCCCAGACAGTTAGTGTGTGTGTGCCTCGTCTAGAGTTACGTGTTAGGGAGTGTCTCGCCTAGCGAGCTGATAGAGAATGAGTGTCTCGTCAAGAGGGCGAGTGGTGTCTCGTCTACCGAGTCAATCCCTGCGGAGTCGATCGAGTTGACAGCCGGGCAGCGAGTCCCGAGTGGGTCGTCGAGTGCACCGAAAGAGTCTCATAGTGTATCGCGATTAGTGCATTGTCGAGAGAGCGTGTTGGGCTCCGGAAGCGACTGAACCGAAGAGTCAGGAGCCGTGCTCTGTGTGTCGTCGAGTGCATTGCGAGTTGTAGCGTGGAGAGCCTCGAGAGTACGTGGAGTTCCGAGAACGACCAAGCAAAGTCGCAAGCTGTATTCTAGTGCTTTGCCGTGAAGTCGTCTCCACCGTGATAGACTGATAACCTGGAGGCTGTGTCGCTGATCGTGTCAACGTGTTTATAGTAGTTCATCGACGACTGTAAAAACGTGGAGCTGTCCTGACAATACTGGTCAAAGTAAGTGGAGCTGTCCTGACAATACTGGTCAAATAAAACAAATTGACCAAACGTGGAGCTGTCCTGACAATACTGGTCATGACAATACTAGTGTGTTTCGATACTTCATAAAGTGTCGTCGCTATTAACTCCAAATCTACGAACCCCGTACGAACGTGAAGGAAAAAAATAACGTAACAATATATATATATATATATTTCCATATTTCATTTATATATATTTATATATATATTTCCATATTTCATTTTTGTATATGTATATATTTCCATATTTCATTTTTGTATATATATATATTTCCATATTTCATTTTTTGTAAACTTAGAGACGTGCGTATATTTATATCAGACTGAATTTATCGTAAATATGTTGCTTTATTTTCAGAGAAGTATAGACATTTATGTCAAAATAAATTTCCCGTAATTGATTTTCCGTATAAATGTATTCGCGAGAAGCCTAAAGTTTATAGGAGCCTAAAGTTGAGTTAAGAAATAATCGATATCGAAAGAGCCGTAAAATGGAAAAAAAACACTTATTTAAATGATGACGGTCATATAAGAAAGTACGTTTATCGGCATACTCGCCTTAGATTTAATATTTATAAGGTTTTGCGATAAATATAAATAATTCGATTTGTGTCGTTAGAACTTCGAAAGCTATTACTGTTTCAAAATGAATTCCTAGTTATCGCAAATTTACGGAATTAAATTCATAAATGTTTAAGACTGTATCAAAAGTAATAGAATAAAGTTTACAAATAAACGCACTGCAAATAGAAAGTGTTTACTCATTGTTACAAAGCATTCGGAACCATTTATTTAATGTTTCAAATGTAAGGAGGATTATTTTTCATTGTTCCATAGCCTTTTTTCTGAGCTATAAATCTGCATCGTGATTTCCATGATAGTAGGCCTTTCCGTAAAATTTCCAGAGGTACTGATTCCCATTTCACTTCCACAGTCCATCAGTCGTGGTAGGTTTACGCTTTGAAAACGTTCTTTTCAGACGATCAGAGGCACAAAAGTCCATGAGTGAAACGCAGGTGACTTCGCAGGAATCCACTGAAAAGGTTATATATGCTATACCTGTATCAGTCTTTCTTTCTTCAAGGAATGCAGTGATACTTTTCCAAGTATGATATGTCTTGATAAACTTTCATGTTTTGAAAGTCACTGGGATAAAGGAATGGAATTTCTTCTGAAAATATCGGAGGTAAAACTTTCTCCTGATACTACATTGAATTGAATTCAAAATTTTTCCATTCTTATTTCTAATTTCCCATTATAAGAGAATCCTAAGAGAGGCATAAACCCCTTACTGAAACATTCTTTGCTCTGACAGAACTAGGTTTGTACTTTTCTCTTTCTCTTCGTTTTTGATAGTAAATAGACCTTTTTTTAAAGCTGTCATTTATGCTTTATCAAGGGTCATAACGTATATCCATTTATTTTGTGCAAAATAGTTCTTATACAGGCAGCCCAACCGGTATAGTCGCTGACTGTCGAGCCGAAGGGCCCGGGTTAAAATCCTGGAGCAGGCAAGGATGTTTGTGAATGTATAGTGTTGCTGCGGCATTGGAGCACTCTAAATATGCGGTGATCCGAAAGTCCTCTCGAGAGATTTCTGGAAGAAGTTTGGGAGACACTTGGACCCGTCCTCTCGGAGTGCATCAAAACTGAGGGTGGGATCTGAGCTAAATCACGCTGTTACCTGTAAGGTGCTCAAGGCTGTTGCCAACGATAAGCGTATCTTGCGCTCCTTGCCATGAGGAATTTCGTGGGCTTGGACTGAGTTAAGTCAGACAAGTGAGCTTTAGTCAACAACAACAGTTCTTCTACAGGGTTCTACAAATTGTTCTTACAAAGTTTTATCTATACGAAATCTTCTCGAACGTAATATTATTAAATAGCAAATGGAACTAATGATTATAAACTTTTCGACGTTTTGATACATATTTACATCTACTTAAGTACGTATGATCTCATTAGCCACAGTTTGGCAGATATAAAGAAAGGAAAAGGAATACAGAAGTACGAATTTAGCTGTGCCAATCTCTAGGTCGGCAGCCTTGTGTGGTTGTGTGGTTCGCATTGTCTTTCCAGAGATTTTAGAAATGTTTGTTTCTACAGCTTTGGTCTAAGCGGTTTAATCGAAATGAGACTTTGCGCAAACTCCGAAAACACATTATTTTAAATAACTAATTCTCAAACTGTATTTCACCATTCTTTCCTCTTTTAAATATTTACTAGAATAGATGAAAGTCACAAGTGAAAATTTTTCTTTCAGAGTGTTATAAATGTCCAGTGGTGGAGAAGCTTTTTTCCAGGAGTCGGCCACATTTAAATTAGGCAGTGATAAAGGAGGCCGCATAAGTTTTTATACATATAAATGCGGCTTTTGTGAAATTATTATAGTTTTGTAACTTTATTGCATTATATAGAAATAATGCAAAAAATATGAAGTCATTTACTAAAATAAAAATTTACAATATAAAATATTTTTATATTCACATAAGGTTAATAACTTACTATGACATTAATATTTAAAAATTTTCATAAACAACCACACATACTTAACTCTTTGAAATCCAGGCCCTTCGCTAACTTGTATCTTCAAAATACCAAACCACCCGAAATACCTTTCCATCTTCACAGCAATTTCCTCCCCTCCCCGTTCATTAACGCAGAAAATAGGTGTGAAGATTTGGAATGACATCCTTTGTACTTTCTAACAAAGCTTCCATTAACCTTTGACCCCGTTCTTTATAAAACTGTTCTAAAGGTCAGACCAACAGGCCTTTCTGGCTTTGTTATGACCACGAATGAGGTTTTCTTTATTTCCGTTATTTTTATAGAAAGGAATAAATTGATCAAAAATAAATGTAATACTTAAATTTTTAAACTGCACTTTTTTGCTGTTCAAAGCTTAAAAGCACACTGTACCGCAAAAGAATGAACAACGAAATGTCAAGAGCAACCAAAAGATAAGAAACCTCTTAGGACAATCTGTCTGCAGTAAACTGATACAATGCATTTGGGGAAACTGCACCTGCTACTACATACCTTAGGAGGAGGGAAGAAAACAAGATTACAAACTCGGCCGTTTTCGGGCGGTTCTGGTTGTTTCAATGTAGAGCCGTGTGCGGCCGATTGGTTGTGAAAGAGCTAAATAATGTTTCAGATAAAAATGATAAAGTAAAAATATTTTCAATAAATTTATAACATTATAAAGAAAACAATAGAAACAATAGAAAGTAATAAACAATAGAAAGAAATTCATAATATTAAGTTATAAAAAACTAGCTTAGGAATAAGCAATAATTATGTAAAATAAGCTTAGCAATAATTATGTAAAATAATGTTAAAATCCAATAGAAAAATTTAATTTAGCGGAATATTTGGATTTGCTTCTTGCCTGAAAGTAAATGAATATTTGGATCAAGCTTCATAACACGCAGCCTTAATAGATGCTCTAAAAGCATCTGTATTTTGCGTTCTTAAACTAGTTTTAATTCTTGTAATGAGAGAAAATGTTGACTCACAGCAGTAAGTACTTCGAGCTGCGTGCATGCTGCGTGCAAGCTGCGTGCATGCTGCGTGCAAGCTGCGTGCATGCTGTTGTAGGCATAGATATTCAACAGCATTTTTCCAGATTTCTATGGGATATGTTTTAGCGTCAAAAAGAGATTAAAACACACTATCTTCCCGCAACCCAAATAACTCCGTCTGTCGTTCCGTAGGAGCTTTGGATATATCGACCACACGTGGTTAAAATGCCAATTTCATAGCAGAAGTGTGATCTCCAAAATCTGAAAATCTTTCCTTGTCAAAATCTGAAAACCTCAGAGTAAGTAAAAAAAAAAAAAAAAACTAGAATTTTTTATAAAGGCCGACAGCAATATGAGACGAGACCGTTACAAGCACGTACAAATAACTACAAATCACCAGGCCCACCAGCGGCCGAGCGGTAAAGTCGCTGAACACTGGTAGTTCGGTCCGAGGTTCGAATCCCGCGAACGGGCTGGCTGCATGGGCGTTTTCGTGGTTTTCCCCATGTGTAACGTGTATACGAGCCAGTTTCCCTTAGAAAGTCCTCCACGAAGGCATCCCTCCTCTTAGGCAGATAGCCCTCGAGGCTTTGCCATAATCACACACACACACACACAAATCACCAACTCCACAGCATACAGGAGAATGCTGTATGTAGGAATTGTCTATCTCTCAGAATAACCACGTATCTGGTATCTGGTATCTGGTGGGTCTAGTGGGATTTGTCACGGTATCCGGTGGGATGTGTCACGGTATCTGGTGGGTGGCGGTTGCTATAGCAACAGTGTTAGTGTATTTCAAGTAGGGGTAAGCCATGGCCAAAAATAAGAACAAACAGAAGAATTTTTATTGTTGGCAAACTGAAAAGTGCGCCAGAATGGCAATAATTTTGGACTATGAAAGACTGCTAGAACCGCAGCACTCTAAGCATTCTGATTCATGTTATGCTCAATAGAAGACAGCATGTTACTTAGCTCTTTAAATTTCAGATTGTCGTAATCTGCATAATTAAATAATTATTAATAAAATAGCTACAGGCTGCACAAGAATCTCACAAGGCCGCACGTTTCCCACCTTTGGTATACGAAATTAATATGCTTATTATTATATTTAATAAATAAAAAGTAATAAAAATTCTGAAATGTTTCAGATTTTAAATTACGTCCAAAGAGGTTTTTTTAACGTTTTGTGTGTTACCGTTATTTATTAAATATCATGTTCTTTGCACTTAAACTATAAAATTTAGTTCAATAGCAATGTCGCAAAATAATTTTAAAATGAGCCTATCTTTAGAATTTCCGATACACAGTTTGACGCACTGGAGATTTAAAAAGGTATTCCCCCCATAGAGTGTTGCCATTGCTTGCTTTTAAATTGTTGAGTTTGTTACTCCAAAATTCGTTAAAGTTTTACAAAATATGAAATCGATAATAAGACAAATTCCAAATTTCAAATTTGGGACTTCAGATGCCCATATTGGCAGTAGGATTACGTCATTCAAAATTGGATGGCTCTAGACACTGTTCTTTTATCACAATGCGAGAAATATACATACATTTATGCAGATTTTTCATTATTTAATTTCTTCAAATATAATGCAGGACTCTATAACATTTTGTGGCAACAGTTTGAAAAGTGAACCGATATTTATAGGAGTCCGACGCAAAATGCCTAAATGAAAGTAATAGTCTATTGGGACTCAAATCCCTTTGGACTAATAACTAAGAAAACATTTTCAGAGAGCAGGGAATTATACAAAAGAGAGGCATATGATCTTTGCTTTTTCATATAACGAGACAATCTCTGACAATTTTGTTCTAAGATATATTACCCCAATAGCATATACTATTTTTTTAACTAATAAAAGATTCCTAATCAGTGAAATTTGGATATTCCCTATGCAAAAGGTGTCCCCATATAGAATTAAAATAGTCCAAAATTTCCTGCCATAGTGCAGAAGAATTTAAAACTTCGGCGTATGTTTGGTTCCCATTGTTCACTTGAAAACCGAAATAAACGCTTCATTCTTATAATGAGTTAGAAAAACATTAATAACACTTTAGAAAAAGCAGCATCTTATGAATGCGATGGACTGATGGGTTTTCGTTTTCTGCAAATATCATTGCGTTCTGTATCCAAAGAGCGCATATAACAGTTTCATTCATATTGAACACGGTTTTATTCAGGTTGATTATTCTCTTTGTTTAGATTAAATTTTGAAATCAGTATTTGACCCATTTCTATATGGCCAGTTTTCGAGGCATTTTGATCACATACATATTTGCAATGACAATGCTATTTTATAGAAATATTTCCAGATTACTGTGTAGATTTTAATTTATTTAAAGTTGAAATATTTATTACGAATTTTTCACCACCGAATTGTTCATTGCATAATTTAAATCTTTGTTTAAACAGAAAAAAATCTTCGAAATAAATTTAATTCTAATCGTTTAAAATAATATATTTTTAGTTATTACCTATCTATGACATATAAATGCCTGTATCAGAAGACCTATCACTTAAAACGTCTCAAAATGTACGCAAGATAACAAAACAGCAGTTGGCCCTCGTCTAAAGCTCGAATGACAAAATATTTTAGTTAAGCAATTTTAAATAATTTTTGAGATAAAAATTTATTATTTGACAACATTTTAAGAGTACGTTTCCTAAAAGATCAAGCAAAAACGTCTTGAAAACTATACACTTTGGACGACAGACATAACATACTTGGTGGCAATATTCATTAGAAAAAAAAATTCCTACATCAGAAGCAAATGTTTTATCCACTGTTTTTTCCTTTCTTCGCACTAAACAGTTTAAAATGAAAATACATATTAAAACGTTGCTAAGCTGAATAGGGAGTTCACTAAAGAATCTAGAGTTTCCTTGATTCAAAACAGATCTCTAGATCTCTCTTGTGTCAGGATCATATTATGTGGCAGATTTTCGGTCTTCCGATATATATGAAATGAGCTAAAATTACACAAAATAATGCAGTTGTAAATATTTCAGCTTTGGATATTGTAAGCATTTTAGCTTTGGGTGCTATAGACTGTTTTGTTTATTTAATTATGGAGAAGCACTCAAGCTGGGAGATATTACAGCTGGTAGCAATACAGACAATTTTCTCATAAATCAAAGAATTGTGGTTTTAGTAAAAAATGTAAATGCTTTCTAACGGCTCTTAGTAATTTTTAAAGCGCAAAAGAGACGTTAGTTCCGAACGTGATGTTAGTCTTGAAAGGGAATTTTGCTTTAAATCACTATAAATGGCGTATCACTTTTCAAATTGTTGTCAGCAAATATTATTGCTGCGTTTAAAGAAATTAAATAGTGAAGAATCTGCATGAATGTGTGCATGTTTCTCGCATTGTGAAAAGCAACGATGCCTAGAGTTATCAAATTTTGAATCACATACTCCTCCAGTCAAACATGGACACATGGAAACCCGAATTTTGAATTTCGAATTTGTTTTGTTATCTATTTCATGTTCTGTAAAAGTTTAACGAATTTTTGATTAACAAATTCATCTATGTTAAAGCGAGTAGTGCCAACTTTGTACGGAAAAAATATTTTTATCTCTAGCGCGCGACGCTGTCTCTCGGAAATTCTAAAGATGCGCTGTTTTTAAATATTTTGTCATTTTGCTTTTGAAGAAAAATGTAAGACAACATTTAACGCTGCATCGGAAATTATAAACGTATACTACTTTTAAAATTTTTGTAATTTTGCTGTTGAACTGTATATGGCGTAAGCGCGAAGAAAATTATGCTTAATAATAAATCTAAAAAGACAAAAAAATGGGTTAGTAGAAGTGAGTGTAACAGCAGACTGGAAGACTGCGAGCTCAGAATGAGCATATGAAACCTTAACGAAGCCTTTTGTGTGACTGTTAAAATCTGGAAACATTTCAGTTTTTTGTTTTTGTTTGCTTCCTTTGTACTCTGAGTTACTATGTTTTGATGTTTTTTTCTACAAGCAAGAAAACAAACCTAGCAAACAGTTTATCGAAAATGTCTTTCATATTTCAACGAAAATATTTCTCTATTTAGTTTACTTCTGAATGTGAAACTTTATTAAATTTTTATTACATTTATTTAAATATTTTGAAATAAGTATTATTTTAACACTATTGGCTGCTGAACAATGAGCAATCTGCATCTGCTCTCCATCTAAATCTTGCGCATTCTAAAACAATGCACAGCTCCATTTCTTCTTTCACTTTTTAACTCAATATTTGTTTTCGCAATTGAATTTAAATAATTCATTTTCGTCACGTCTATTTTATAAAGAGTTCTTGGGAAAATTTTTACTTATCATACTGGACGGTATTCTCGTATTAAAATGTACCATAATCATCTTAGTCGTCAGACCAACAATTTCAGCTATGAAATTCAGAAACGAATTTATTTATTTTAATTTTATTTGTTTCTTTTTAGTAAAATTTCAGCTTAGATTATGAAAACAAAATGTACTATGGAAGTTTTGTTGAAATTCGGATCACATTATTGTTCTATATTGTAAAGTTTGTACGGCTGTTTGCCTGTGTGACTTTGCATGAAGTATCCATTCAAGGTTTGCGAAGGATTGTGTGTGTACTTCCTGTGTTCGCAATACTGAATAATCTTCAAGAATGCGTTAGTGCTGCTTTCAATTCCACTCGTATCAGGTACGCTTCACAACATGTGTTTGGAGCAGGACTACCGCATCGATGTTTTCGCATCACATCTAATGTCTAAATCATCACATCACTCGCACATCGAATGTTTGAATTCAAATCAGTGCCATTAAAACTTTGCAAATTTAATTAATTCAAAACATTTGGCTGGACCTTTCGATGTTAAATGTAATAACCCTACTGAACTTCTTGTGTCAGTGGAATGTAATTGATCTTCTAGGCTCGTTTGTGATACAGTACAGTTTAAATGATTCATTACAGGTCTGAATTGTTTACATTAATTCTTCCATTGCCTGTATGTGAAGAGCAATGTTAAATATTAGCTACAACAGTTACCATTGTCAAAGCTTGGTACCCATTACGTTGTCGATATTCAAAGGTTAAAACATATGGTATACTAACAATAGTGTTAATAGTTATGCTTGCATTCCAGCGTTTTAAGTGCAAAAAAAACTCTCTATTATTAATTAACAATTTATTGTGACCAAAATGCTTAAAACATGTGTGAATATCTAAACTGAAAGTGGATTGTTATGCATCGATATGCACATAAATCTGGATATATATATATATATATCTTGGATGACGGGAGAAATTCTTTGTATATTATGAATTCTGTTCAAGAAATAAAAAAAACATTTAGCTGCACCCAAACGGAATAGTAGTTAGTGATTCTGAATGTTGCGCTGAAGGGCCCGGGTGGGAATCTCAGAAAAGGCATGGGTGTTTTCAAATGCATAGAGTCTGCGCAACATAGGAAAAGTTTAAATATGCTGCAAGCCAAATATCCTCTCGAGAGGTTGTGTTACCGGAAGAGGGGTGGGAGACTCTCAGACCCGTCCCCGGGGTGCTCTCCCATAAAATTATTTATCGCATTTTTAAGTATTTGCTCGCTTACATTTTTACCGTTATTATAACTTAAATTAACCAGATATTTATAATTTTACCCTTTATACTAATTTCTGCTTTCTGTTTCCCCACGAGACTGTGAATTAGTTAGAGAGTATTTAAACAGAAATTTTTGGACTATAAGATACAGCTTGTATCTTATAGTCCTTTCGTCCTATAGTCCGTAGTATAGTTATAGTCCTGTAGCTTTTCGCAAGCTTTTGTTCCGTTAGTTCGTTACATTATTTCTGCCAGCTCTCACAAAGTTGAGAATATTCGGATTTGCGTTATTGCTGCGGACATTTGAATCTGATACGCCGGTTAGAATTTCTGAGCCAGCTTATATGAAAATTTAATTGTGCAGTCTTTGTATACTATTCTACTTGTTAAACTGAAATTGAGTACTACTTCAGGTGCATCACCACGAATTGTGGCTGAATTTGCTAGCAAAAGCACTCACATTTTTATTCAGAGTTCTGTTTAAAATAAAAAGGTTTACTTAAGCCTTCTGGATTGTGTTTAAAGTTATTTTCAGACATGGCGATAATTCTCTTCATGTTTGCTAGAGGTTTTGACTGAACATTTTTACCAGATCAAACCACACCCTAGGCACAGTATTTAAAATATTGGAGCGTTAAATAAATCCTTTCCTGAGGCATTTTTTTTTGTAGATCATTCGTCTTGTACAATTCAGAGATTTGTTAGCATAACTTTATTCATATACCGATATACTGCATTTCGTTTCAGTATGTTTTTAACTAACTTGGCAAGAACTTGGACTCAGATAAATAATAAACAATGCAAAACTATAACGGGAATTACCGATGGTTGGCTTCTCCAACTCGACTATCTTCAGAAAAAATCAGATATGGACACCGCATACCTTCCTTGTCCACTCTATTAAATTATTATACACATTTTTTGCTGCATTTCATTTAAATTTATTTAATAGAATTTCATTAGCTATATTCTTATTCAATTCATTCAGTTCTCATTTCGCAGCAAGGCAAAAATGCATAGAAACTTAAAATATCTTCATTAAAAATTGAAAAATGTAGAAAAAACACCAAAAATAGTTTAAATAGTTTAAAATACAATTTTTACAATTAAAACTGGAGTTTCTACGCAAAAAACAAGTAACTGGGCCAGAAGGCAGGAAGGCAGATTTTCGATAGCACAAAACTGAAAATTTATATTTCGCCCCAATTGCCCTACCTCCCCCCCCCAAAAAAAAAATTGCAAAAGTGCGGAAACTGACTTAATTCACTATTCTACTAAGTTTCAAATGTAAATAAATGGCTGCTCCGTTAAGATTAGTCGCACTTAAACAACTTTTTAATTGTTGGTAATTCTACGGTTACTTCAGTGCAGATTAACTAAAGGCACAAACCTTTAACCGGAACATATGAACAACATAATTAAATCCTTTTTAAAGCAAAAAATGGATGATTTACCGACAGAAAAGAATAAAAGAGCTGAACTCAGCGAGACCAGTAACAAAGTGGGTATATATATATATACTTTTGATGTGGCCAATTGCAACCAAAAAGGGAAGTGCACAACTAAATGTTATAACAGTCCCATAAACAAAAGGATTCTGAGGATACCTTTAAATTATACGAGATAGATACATACAAACGTATATACGTGCTAACGTCACGAAAAGGTGTCTTTTGAATCCATTTTAAATCCACTTTTTAATCCCTTTCGAGAAAAAGAGACTTTTATTCTGTCCCTACATCATCTCGTAATTACTGAACGTATATTCAGTAATTACGAGATGTCACTCATAAACATCGTTTAGATGGATCCGAAAGCTGTCAAAATGAATATTTTCGTTGAAATATGGTACCCGAAAGTTTTCTCGATTTCGATACTTCCTTTACTTCGTACAAGGAAGTAAAAAAAAATCGAAATATTTAGGAACTGAAGATGACCGTCTTAGAAAAGATGTTTCACTATATTATGTTATTTAATTGCTACACAGGTTTAAAAACGTACATTCAATAAATACGTTTTAAATATATATACACGAATACATCCGTATATATATATATATGTAAAACGAATAGACATTTAAAAACGTATATTCAGAATATTTCAATTAACTTTCCAGTTAGCAGTTGAACAGCTCAAAGAGAAGTGAGAAATAAACCTAAGGTCACCTAGCCAGAGTTTAAAATTCACTCCTGAAAATTAAATTATTAATTCAATTCAATATCAGTTTGCCCTATTTTCAAATTCATTTTTATCGCTTTCCCTGCTTTATATGTAATCTTTTATACAGTTCCAAGAGTAATGTACCAGTGATTTCGACTGAATAACGGTTTTATACATTATTTCCCCCTGAATTCAGCATTCAGTGTTTCTGCAGCATTTGAGTTTTTCTTTAATATGAAATATAACTTCTCTTTTTCATCAAACATTAAATTACAATGAGAAGAAAACAGAATTACTTTACAGATCTAGACTGAAGAAAAATAAGAAGTCTACATCTTCAAACTGATTCATCTCGAAAGCTTGAGCAACTAGTACCGGATGTTGGCAATACACTCGAAACCCTTGTTTGAATTCAGATAAAATTCGAATTGATTTCTTCTTTGGGGCACTGAAAGCGAGTTGATCTCTTGCCAAGAAAAGGGAGATTGGACGAAGATTTCATTTCAGAGCCTGGCATTATTCGAAGTGCCATTGGAAGAGATGAGGAAAATGTTCAATGGCAAAAGCTTTTTGCACCCCCCTTTTCATTTGTTGCTTTTTTATACGTTCTTTGTAATTGATTTTTAATGCCTTTTTAAATATACAGAAAGAACTTCTACTTGTGTTTTCTGTGAAGGAAACTGAAATTGAAATGTCTCATTAAGATATGTTTGTTGTAGTTACGAGTGTTTCTATTTCTTAAAAGTTCATTACTATGTGGAAATGGTATTATTCCGTTAATCTTTCTCGAATGTAAACTCTCGAAAACACTTTTCTAGAATGTCAGTATTGGCGCCATGAAAATTATGCTTCTCTTTTAGTTTCTAGTTTGATAAAATTTTCAATAATTAAAAAGTTGTCTGAAAAATATTAAGTACCTAGTGATAAACAATCAACAATGTTCTTCCCACACGAAATATGAATAGTGTTGCATGAGTATGGGTTCGCAATAGATTGAATGCACACGGATAGTTACACGAATCCGATAGTAGTTAATAAAATTTATTTTACTAAAATTAAATACTTCAAAATTCTGAAATTTTGAGCAGAAATACTCATACAGTACTTCACAGTACAATCATTAGTTAGAGTACAATCATTAGTTACGTATTAAACTACTAAGACGTTAAACAGTACGCAATTTAAAGCGCATCTAAAGAGAAATCTAGCCGAGATTATCTCAGTCCACGCGCAACTCACAACTCGCAACAAGCGGTCTAACATAGTGGTCAATTACATTTATTCAGTTACAATACTTACTACGGCGATACAGGGACCAAACCGAAATGTTGCCAAATCGTCGCCAAATTTGGCGACTGTTGGTGATTTCGTTCGAAATTTTGCGACAAAATAAGCCGCCAAAACCGTTGTCAGCTTGGCGATATCTCAACTTATCGAGTTAACCATTCACTCAATGTTAAATGAACTTCCCTCTGTTCTCTTAGTTTTCCGGCGTAGCTTTCTGTTAAAATTTGCTCCGCGTTACATTATATAGAAAAATACAACAATTTCACGTATAATTGCACTAAAATTATTTATTTATGTTATACTACTCTCCTTATCAGGTTCAATGTTTCTTCTAACCTTCTTCGGAAACATACAAGGACCTGACTAGGAACAGAGAGCTTACTAAAGCTATGTTCACTAATTGTAGTAAGTAGACAGGATACAGACGAAGGGTATACAAAACCCTTTATTTTTCTTTATATACAATGACTTCCGTACTTCGGAATACAATGACCCTCCACTCGGGGTCTAACGTAAAAGATATCAAAATAAAACTAAACTCTAATTTAACTTTAGAATAAGATTGGCCTTATAATAACAGGAAGCGTATGCAGCACAGAGACTGTGAACACTACAATACGTTTAATTTATCAAGAGGATTAATACCTCTGGCCTGGAAGGCAAATAGCAACTGCGTAACTTCTAAGGTAAGCGGCCTGCTTCGAACTCACTGCTTCCTCTCTTTCGCTTGGCAAAAAGGCCACACTTAAATACTTGGCGTTCGCCAGACAAACTTTGCATAAAATCCTTAACGCTTATAATTCTGGCCGGAAGTAGAAAATAAGAAGTGATAGTAAAGATTTAAAATAAAATAAACGTTAGTAAAACTTAAGATCCTTACATACTTCCCGCCAGAGTTAATTAGTTTGAAACTGAGGTCTAAAACGACCTTGTTGAAAACTTTTAGCTCTAGAATATAACGCGAGGCCAACCTTTTACAATCATAACTTCGTTAGAAACTAGAAAATTTAAAAGAAAGAAATTTGTTACAATAGCAGCTCCCAGGATCTACAACAATCTTTTTTTTTTTTTCTTTCATCTGTACTGCATCTAAACAGGAGCTTTATTCAATTCTGGTTCCTTCCAGAGATCTGGAAGGAAAACTAGTTTAATGAAATGTTACACAATGACATTGCAAATAACATATAGAATATACTTCTCTTAACATTCTTATTTCATTCATGACTATTTTAATTATCTCTCCCCTTGCTCTCTGACATGTGTTGTAAAAGAACACCAAACACGAATGTGTTTATGTCTATGTGTTCAACACTTCCTCCTACAATCAAAACACTAACGTGTTAAAATTCAACATAACGAGACCTCTTAACACACCCTACTTTCAACTCTAAACCCTGAGGTACTATTCTAAAAGTGGCTAACTCTAAAGTGTAGCGTCAGAGAGCCTAACTACATCATTCAACCTTTAACATATATTCGCCATGATTTAGTCTTTACAGTCACACGAATAACAAATTTTTAACATTACTTTCACTTTTACCATATCACGGTATTTCTTAACATTTAAAATAACAGAACACATGTATATAAGAACATACCAACATGCCGTTAATTTTACACATTTGAAAACATACATTAGTAGTACATTGTTAACTTCTATTCTTTTCAAAGCAAGTGCCAATTCTTTCTACATTGAAATAATACTACATTTCAAAAAGTCTTTCAGACTAAAACTTCTTTCTTGCTAGAATGTTTTAAATAAAATTTATACAATAACTTTTTACAATATTTAAGTCTTTACACAACGCTATTATACATCAACTTTAGTTTTACGCGCGACTAATTGAAAAACATAATAAGAAAATCGGTCATAACTCATTTCTCGCCCTTTTGGCGATAAAGGTAGACGTCGCATGAGGTAAAACTTCTTGAAATCTGCCACTTGCAGTAAGAATGAAAGATTAACTTAAGTTTGCAAAGTAACATAAAATTTTACTTATCTTTGTAATATTCGGACATCCTTTTCTGGGCCCAGTCTTTAAAGGTACTGCAGACCGTAGCCTGGTTTATCCTCCTTCTTGTACGGGCTCGCCCTTCAGTGCTTTCCTCTGGAAGCTTCCGTTTTTCACCAGTACGGCCACCCTTGAACACCTTCCTTTTCCCCTCTGCTTGTGGTCTTGGCCGTTTGAAGGCAGCTGGTCTTGGCGGAACCGGGAAACTTCTGTCGTGATCCTGCTTGGACCTCGTTGTTGGCCGTTCAAATTTTTCTAGTACTTTTTCCTCCGCCGCTGATGGCCCTTCCGCAGTTCGGCGACTTTTGCTGCGGAGAGTTCTGTCGGATGAGTCGATCCTCCGTTTTAAAGCCGGGTTATAGTTGCCGTCATTTCTCCTGGTCCTCTTCACATACGTCGTCCTTCTCCCTTCTTCATTCTGGGGGTGTTCGTGAACTCTGTTTTCTGGACGGTGGAACGGCTTCTTTTTCTTTTTACCTTCAATTTTTCCGCGGGGCAATTTTCTTTTCACTTGCTTCTGTCTCTCATTGGCTTGCCTTTGTACTTGTCGTTTTCCCACCTCTGGAACTTGTACCTGCGGTGTCTGCCGTGCCGGATCCTGCAAAAGATCTGAAAAGATTTGCATTTTATTACGATCGAAGTAGGGCTTAATTTGATCAATATTTGCGGAACAGATTTCACCATTTCTGGCCTTTAACACTACAACAGCGTGAGTTATTTTTTCTATAACATATGGTCCTTCAAATCGTGGAAAAAATTTGGCAGTTTTATCTTCTGGTGCTGAAGAAAGTGAATGCTTAATTTTTAGTACTTCATCCCCTACTTTATAAGTTACTCCCCGTCGTTTCAAGTCATAATACAATTTTTGTTTTCTCTGTGCTACTTCAGTATTCTTCTTTGCCTCCTTAATTAGTTTTTCTATATCACCCATTTTAAATTCTGGGGCTCTTTGTTGCACATAAAATAATTTATCTAACTGTGTTATAATCTTTCTGCCTAGAAATAACTCAGCAGGAGTTTTTCCCGTTGTATCATGTTTTGCGGTCCTAAGGGCGAAAGCAAATTCATTGACATAGTTATCCCAGCTTTTATGAAAATTTTTAACATAACTACGGATAATTTTCACTATATTTCTGTTGACCCGTTTCGCCATATTTGATTGCGGCCGATACGGGACCATTTTTAAATGACGTATGCCCAGTTTTTTGCACATGTCTTCAAATATATTACTTACAAATTGAGGACCATTATCCGATATAACTTTTAGGGGCGCCCCGTATTTTAAAATATATTTATTTAAAATAGAATCGGTAACTAATTTCGCGGAGGCTCGTTTTAAGGGAACAATTTCGGTCCATTTACTAAAATGATCAACCATAACAAGGAGATAGCGACTTTTATTTAACTGACTTTTTGGGAAAGGGCCCAGTAAATCGATGCCAATTATTTCATTGGGAAATTCGGATTTAATACTATTTAGAAACCCGGCCGGGCGGAAATTAATATAATTAACGACTTGACATGTTGGGCAGGACTGGACATACGCCCTTGTTAACTTTTGCAGTTCAGAAAAGTAGACTGCCTCGCGTACGCGTTGGATAGTTTTT
Organism: Stegodyphus dumicola; assembly: GCF_044657685.1. NCBI lineage: Eukaryota > Metazoa > Arthropoda > Arachnida > Araneae > Eresidae > Stegodyphus > Stegodyphus dumicola. The sequence goes on along the minus strand of NC_140773.1, from coordinate 210,579,399 downwards.
CGAATACCAGCATGAGAAGCTAAAGGGCTGTCATGGAGCTCTTGCAGGATATTTAATCTAAGACTAGCTGGGATAACAGGTCGAAATTCGTTGTTGGAATTCGTAGTTTTTGTATAAAATAATAGACAATCTATTAGTTCGTAATGGGCCGCCCTATTTCTTATCGCCACAATATCTTGGTGGCTAAAATTTTCAGGATCCTTCAAATACTCATAAATACTTCCAAACTCAGGATCCTTACCCAGTTCGGTTATTACAGTTTCTCGGGAATTTATTGTACACGCTGTCAGCATTGCAACTTTTACAGTATTACCCTGTTCGTCTAATTTAATTCGTGATAGGGCATCTGCTACGATATTTTCCTTTCCGGGGGTATGCTTGATTACCAGATTATATTCTTGTAGCTTGAGTGCCCATCTTATTAACCTTGGGGCTAAGTTTTTCCCTGAGTACAATCTAGTTACCGCCGCATGATCAGAGTACACTGTTATTGGCGCCTTTCCAAAATAGACTCGGAACTTTTGCACTGCTAACAGAACTGCAAGTGCCTCTCTCTCGGTCGCGGAATAGTTTCTTTGTGTTCGATTTAAAGTTCGGCAAAAAAATGCCACGGGCTGCTGATTTTGTGAAAGTACCGCTCCTACCGCATAATCCGAAGCATCCGCTGAAATTTCTAAATTTTCACCCTTTTGAGGAAATTTCAACACAGGGGCTTGCGTTAATGCTTGTTTTAATTTTTCGAAAGCACTATTGGCTTCGGCCGTCCACGAGAATCTTGCCTTTTTCCTTTTTAATTTTAACAATGGCTCAGCGATAGCCGCAAAATCTTTTATAAAGGACCTATAATATGAACAAAGTCCTAGAAAAGAAGAGAGCTTCTTTGCCGTGTTTGGAGTCGGATACTTTTGTACAGCGATTATTTTTGATTCATCTGTCTCGATCCCTTTTTGCGATATTTTGTAACCTAAATATTTTAATTCAGGGGCTGCAAATTTGCACTTTTCGACATTAACTTTTAGACCGGCCTCATTTAATAAAGAAAACATCTGTCTTAAATCCTGTATATGTTGGTCGAGATTATCACTAGTAATAATGATATCATCTAAATAGATAAATGTGGACTTTCCAAGAACAGGTCTTAACACAATGTCCATGCATCGCTGAAATGTTGCTGGGGCCCCAGAAAGGCCAAACGGCATACGCAAAAATGCATAAGTGCCAGACTTGGTTATAAAAGCAGTCTTAGGCACGTCCTCAGGCCTGACCCCTATTTGAAAATAACCATTCGTTAAGTCTAAAGTCGTCATAAATTTGGTTGATTTTATGTTCCTTAAAATTTCTTCTATGATCGGTAACGGATATACCGGATATTTCGTTATGGAATTTAATTTACGGTAATCAATAGCGAATCTCCACCTTTTTGGATGCTCCAAAGGATAATCATTATTTTTCTTACATAAAACCACCGGGCTAGCATAACTACTTGAGATGGGCGTTATGATCTTTTTACGTAGCATATCGGTAATATGCCATTCTATAATTTTTTCCTTATTCTTATCATACCGGTATGGTTTTTGACGAACCGGCAATGCATCTCCGGTGTCAATACTATGGTTAGTAACCTGAGTAAATCCTGGAATATCACTAAATAAGGAAGCAAATTCACTTACCACTTGTCGGATTCTATCTTGCTCGTCATTAGGCAGGTGGTCAAGATTTAACCTTGGCGGTTCAACCTTTACTACACGCACTGGTTTCATTGTCAGCCTAAGGGACGCTTCATTAAAATCCAGTGTAGCTTGTGCGTCTGAAAGAAAGTCTATTCCTAGGATTAAATGTGCTTGCAAATTCTTTACTATAAAAAACATCACCTTTACTTGTTCGTCCTTGATACGGATATATAAAGGTACTTTACCTACGCACTTACATTCTTTTCCTTGCGCCGCTAAAATTGTCGTATTATCCGCATTATATATGCGGTATTTGCGAAAATACTTTCTAAAAAAGACTTCTGCCACACAGGAACACTGCGCGCCGGTATCCAAGAGTGCGGTGGCCGGGATATTATTCACCAAGACTTCAATCTTCGGAAGAGTCAAATTTTTCACCATTACTGTATTTTACTTGTAGGAAGAGGGGTTTTCGTGGCCTTCGGATTTCCGCACCCTCTCGTCAGCAGAAATCCGTTTTAGTTTAAATTATTTTTCCTTTCCGTTCTTTCCTTCTTTCTCCACTGGCCTTGAGACTTTTTTCCTGGGTTGCTATTGAACTGTCGACTTTCGCCGGCTGTTTTTGAATGCTCGGGTTTCCTTGCCCACTGATTCGCTTTTTCTCCGTAGCCATGTGCTTGAGTTTGCTGTAGTCTTGGCGTACCAAATTGGTTTCGCTGTTGATATTGGCGTCTTCTTTCGACGTCCGCCGTTCTTCTACTTTCAAACTGGATTGCTAGCTCAAATAACTTTTCCAGTGTAGTCGGATTTCGTAATTCAATAAAGTCTGGCACTTGGGGTAGTAACCTCGGCAAAATCACTTGAATTATTTCAGGATCCGGACGGTTTCCATACAAGAGCTTGAAAACGTGAATTTTTCTTAAAATAAAGCTCGAGAGGTTTTCCATTCTTTGTTGATATATACTGAAAAGTTCTGTTTCTAATTTCGCACGATCCCTTACAACAGGGAAGGCTTTTAGTAGGGCAGTCTTGAAATTTTCGTAAGTATAGGTGGGACTTCCTGCTTGACCCAAGAGACTTCTGCCGATACATTTGAACCAGTTAAGCGCTTGGCCCCTCAAAGCGCTGGTAGCTAAGGTAACTTTTTGAAACTCGTGCACGGGGTAGAGCATGAAGTGGTCATCCAATTTTTCCAAAAAACTGGTTACCGGTGAGTTTCCATTAAATGTTGCTTCTGGTTTCATCGAAGCGCGCATGGTCTGGACGATGTACCCAAATCCTTCCAGGGCGGCAGCTGGCATTTCTGGATTCTGAGCCGTTTCTGCAGGCAGCACAGGTTCTTCTTGAAACTCGGCCATGTTTATTCTTCTTTTGGCGCCACTATCAGGTTCAATGTTTCTTCTAACCTTCTTCGGAAACATACAAGGACCTGACTAGGAACAGAAAGCTTACTAAAGCTATGTTCACTAATTGTAGTAAGTAGACAGGATACAGACGAAGGGTATACAAAACCCTTTATTTTTCTTTATATACAATGACTTCCGTACTTCGGAATACAATGACCCTCCACTCGGCGTCTAACGTAAAAGATATCAAAATAAAACTAAACTCTAATTTAACTTTAGAATAAGATTGGCCTTATAATAACAGGAAGCGTATGTAGCACAGAGACTGTGAACACTACAATACGTTTAATTTATCAAGAGGATTAATACCTCTGGCCTGGAAGGCAAATAGCAACTGCGTAACTTCTAAAGTAAGCGGCCTGCTTCGAACTCACTGCTTCCTCTCTTTCGCTTGGCAAAAAGGCCACACTTAAATACTTGGCGTTCGCCAGACAAACTTTGCATAAAATCTTTAACGCTTATAATTCTGGCCGGAAGTAGAAAATAAGAAGTGATAGTAAAGATTTAAAATAAAATAAACGTTAGTAAAACTTAAGATCCTTACATCCTTTTCAAACAAATTTACTAACTACGGCCAATCTTCACTGCTTTACTGATATTTCGCACTTATTAACGAAATTCAGTGACGTTTTGGTTTGGTTTGATTTATTTGATTATGGCGAAGTATTTGAGGGCTATCTGATTAAAGAAAGGGGTACTTTCGTGGTGGACTTTGTAATGGGAACTTGCTCGTATACACTTGGGGAAAGTCATAAAAAGCCCATGCAGCCAGTTTGTTCGCGCGAGATTGGAACCTCGGACCGATCTACCGTTCCCGCTGGTAGATCCAAATTCAGTGAGGGATTACAAAACAGAAGTTATTGGTGTCCGCAATCAGTGGTCTTGCACTGTGTAAAACAGTATTCGTTTTAAATTGTTTTCTCATGCTTTTGAATGATTTTGATTCATGACCTCAGGGTCATCAATCAAAATCATTCAAAGCACATCAATTTTTTTATTCGTGCAACAAATTATACCTTTCAGGCCACTTTTTATGCTTCTTTCCTTCCAAATGATGAATCGTTTACTGTCAGAAAGTACAGTAAAATGTTTTTTGTATGATAAGAGAATATTTTTTCATTCTTTTATTTTCCAGTAACACGTTTATTTGCTTAGACTCCGCGAGCAGCTTGTAGGCGTGTTCAAAGAAACAGATATGTGAGCTATCTTTAAAGGGCATAAGCCCACACGTGGAATCGATGTTGAGTATCAGGGTTAAAGTATTTGCACAAGTACCCCTGGGAAATTCGTTTTACTGAATAGCAGCTTTCATGCTCTCTGACTTCTCCTATTATCAGTCGATAAATCGCATTTTTTATTATTTTACTAGCAGGCAAATTCTTCAGATGCTGCGGGTAAGGCAAAATTTAGAAGTTCCATGTACACCTGAAAAGAAAATGTTTAAAAAAATTTCAGTATGAATAAAATCAGTTCATTCTTTCCAAGCAACAGCAAACTCGTAAATAGTTTTGTTGCCAATACGGGAAACAAAATCTTTTGATACCTCAGGTTAATAGGTATACGTATGATGTCATGATTGTATTTACTGTAATATAATAAGCTTTTATCAGTATCAATAAAAGAATTAACGTGGCAGTGATATCCTAAACTAAACCAAAAAGTTTCCAACAGCAGCTAATTAATTAAAATCATTACATTAACGAAATATTTTCCACATACAATGACGTCACAGGCAGTCGCAGGCTTTCTTCAGCGTCATAATATGACCTCATATAATAATAATATATTTAATATTTGGAAATTCTATTTCTAATCCAAAAGGGCAATACGCCCAACAGGGCTATTATTTTCATTTTGGCATTTGTGTCGGTTCACTAGAAAAGTCGGTTCACTTTTCAAATTTTTGCCACAAAATATTAAAGCCCTGCATTATTATTAAAGAAATTAAATAATGAAAAATCTGCATGAATGTGTGTATGTTTCTCGTACTGTGAAAAAACAACGGTACCTACATGAAATTTTGAAAAACGTAGTCCCCCAATCGAATATGGCCAATTTGGAGTATGGCAATATAGGAAGCCCGAATTTGGAATGTGTTTTATCTATGTGATATTTTGTCAAACTTTAATGAATTTTTGAGTAACAAACACAACTATATCAAAATGAGCAATGGCAACACTGTGTGAAAAAAAAAACATTTTTTATCTGCAGTATGCGAGACTGTCTGATAATTCTAAAGATATGCTCTTTTAAATATTTTGTGAAATTGCTTTTGAATTGGATTTTATGGTTTAATTGAGAAGAAAATGATATTTAATAAGTAAAGGTAGCACACAAAACGTTAAAAAAACGCCTTTTGGGTGTTATATGAAATCTGAAAGCTTTCAGATTTTTTTTAGTATTTCATATTTTGTAAAACTTCGAAATTTTTTGTTAAAAAATTCCACGACTTGAAAGTGAGCAGTGGTAACAATTTGAGAAATAAAAATGAGTGCGAAATTAACGTTTTCAGAGTTTATTAATTAATATCTCCGCTGGTTAAAGCCATACGAAGATGAGAATGGTGGAAATGGCTTCCCACAAGGTTTTGAAATCTGGAGGTTACTTCTCTCGGAACTTGATTCCATCCGCTCCGAAGGAAATGATGTGGCAAACAAAGAAACGAACAGACGCACACAGATTTTAATAGTATAAATGTTGCAAATCTAGAGCTTGTCTCCAGTTTCGCCTAATATTCCCGGTCTCCAGTAATTTATCTCATATTATTTCGAAATCATACTTTATAAAATTCTTATGTTTTCAGCGTCATCTGTTCGAGTTTGATCTGTTTCTAAACAACCGATATCTATCCAGATTACGGAAGAATTAAATTACATTGTTCAGATAACACAATCATTAATAAAATATGTTAAATTATAAAATCAAATTTTATTCGAGTAGAATATCATGCTTGTCATGCGCAATACTATTTCCTGAATAAAACATGCAATTTTCCACCTCGAAAAAATATTTAAACCTTTGAAGATTTAAATAATTTTCAAGGGTGGAAAATATTGCATTTAATTCCTCTCCATCAGTTTTTCACTAAAGAAATACTTACGTCAATCCTTTAATTATTTCGAAAAATATAGGTTAATTTATCATTAATTATAACCCTGTAAGAAGCCGTGGTTATTTGATCTGAATTTTAAATTCGTACACGTAGCTTGGAATCGTATCATTTTCCCAGTACAATTACTTAGTGTGTAGTGTTAAGGGAAAAACTTAACAGGAACTCCCAAAATTCTAGCCAGCTTTCGTGCTCTGCAATATATTAGTAGATATTTTACGCAATTTATAGCATCACAATTGCAAATTTCTAAATCACAGAAATGGTTAGTTACGTTCATTAATTTCATAATTTAATTTTGTAAAGCTATTGAAATATTTTTGAAGTTGAATCAAATGTGGCTGTTTTATTACCAGGAGTAAGAGTTTAACGTGAAAAATGTTATGTGCTTTGCTTCCGTAAATCAGTTGTTGAGATATAAGTTAAAAGTTTTGGAAATGTATTTATAAAAATTCACGGACAAAACATAATTTTCTATATTTTACTAAGTCTCAATTTATTTTCAAGAAATGTGACAGATTCATTTTATTCAATTTATTCAAATTCGAAGTATTTTTCACTAAATTATGTTTTATGCCTTATACTGATGGGCGTTTTGGGCATTTTTTCTCCTGTTCGCTTGAATTTATTGAAACGTGAAAAATAAGATAAAACTAAAAGAGTGAAGGAATATATTTCAGCCATTCTACAGAATATCTGTGTCATAATGGAATATATTTTATTTTATATTGCAAAAAAGAATGGTTTTAAATTGAATCGTTTGTCCAAATAGCAGAGCACTGAATCTTGTTTTCAAATGCTTTTATTAAAATGCATTATTTATTATCGATACATGGAAATTTCAATATCGGTTTTGACATTTATATGTAGTGCTTTTACGTTCTGTATTAAATCCAATGTTGTTGAGCTTTGTTGTGCATTTCTTTTCGCAGGCCAGTGTCGCCAAATTATTCTCGCTGACGTCGCTAAGGCATTTAACCCAATATCCTTGACATACGACACATATTTTCTTATTGAAAGCCAGAACTCTTAGTGAATTTACTTATTTAACGCACTCATCTATAAGAAATGCATCACATATACTATAAGGAACTGGCAAAAAGTGTTTCATTTTAGAAGAAGAGAGATCCTAAATCACTTTCTCTCTAAATGCCTACAGAGTTTAGTAAAACAAAGGCAAGCGAATTTTGCCTACTTTTAAATTTCAAATTTAAATGCTTTTCTTACGTATACAAATTACGGTCAAGTTTGGCTAAAATTATTGAACACTAGGTATTCGACCTGGGTTCAAATTCTGGATAAATCAAATGTAATTTTTGCATGGTTACTGTAATTTTTTAATGTGTGTAAGGATTAAGTTAATTTTATTAACAGTTACATTTTAAGTTAAATTTCCTTTCCTATCGATTCTTAACTTCAACTTACCACTTCCGGCCAGAATGTAGTTTTAGAATCACGTCCGAGTATATAATGAGGAAGAGCAGTATTTAACCGCGAAGTTCTTCGGTCTTAGTGAGAGAGATACCAGGTATTCTGGCTGCACGCGTCCGCCTTTTTAGGCTACTCTCTCGTAAGCTATTATCACGCTCGGCCGTACCTTAGGCCCTTGATAGCTTCGCAGTCTATTAACGTTAAGGGGCCAACTCTGTTAGAATCTTAATAGCTTTGGCTATATCTCTTTAGTTAAGGTTAGTTTAGTTTAATTCTTAGTCTCTTAAGTTCAAGCCTAAGTGTCGGCTTTATTGTACACTCCAAGAAGGAGTTTTGTTAAACTTGAGTTAGAATAATAGAAGGTTATCTTACCCTTATATGTTGTTGTTTCCTGTCACACGAACTCAAGCGATTATTCGCTTATCAGTTCTTAAGATTCTTTACTTCCAGCAGTAACTTAAAATTACACAGTGAGGAACTCTACAAGTGAAACGAGTTTGGACGAGTGAAACGAGTGAAACTGTTTCCTTAGAACGACCTTCAAGAAGGATCCTTCTTTATAGCCCTATTCCTCTTTGCCATAATTAAATAATCCAGGCCGGCTATATATAAATATTTATACAGTTCCTTACCTTTAATTAACAGTTTATGAGCCTTATGTACCAAGCTGTGCAATTTTCAGAAAAATAAATTACTAAATATCAAAATTATCAGTTGTAAATTGATTACTGATTAATTACACTACCTTATCTTGCTTCTTGTAGCATGTTAAACATTTCAACTTTTATCTAACTGTCCAACTACAGTGTTTATCTCTGCATCCTCGGACAGATACTAAGAAGTAGATCAAAATGTTATTCTGTAGAAATCTGAAAGTTACTTCCTCTGGTTGAAACAATTCTACAAGAACTGTGCCTGGTACTACCACTCCAAAATGCAATGAAAACGTCTTAGGTGTTGGAAATGCATAACAATTAATATATAGAAGCTGTCTGAACACTTTTTGACGACTTGGTTTGCTATTAAAAACTCACCTGCTTGGAAAATACTTTTTTAACTGCAACTATATTTTTAAAAGTGAGAATTATCGTCACTTATTAGATAATTTGATTTTCATGCAAAATGGCTCTTTTAAAAGGGAAATAGACTGGAGGCTATGTTTGTGCTCTTTCTAAGAAAAATTATTCGAATTTAGTTACTAAAACATGATGTGAAAGTCGTGAATTTTCGGTATCTAAAGCAACAATAGATAATATTGTCAATAAGAAAGGAAGAGAAAGTCAAAGTTTGGCTTCAAGCAGAAATATTGCTCAAAATACAGATCCAAGGAGAAAACAGAATGTTGCAAAGATAAGAAGTTTAATGTAAAAGAAAAGTTTCCAGGTCAAAGAACAATTGCTTAATCATTAAAATGCTCAGTGTCAACTGTAAACGATGTGAATTATGCAGACTGGAATCTTAAAAAAGCGAAAAAACGTAACGTGCATCCACGACATATCGCTGAAATCAGAATGTCTATGAGAAACAATTATTCGGATAAAAATAGAAAAATGTTGTCACAAAAGATTAATCGTGGGTGTATTTAAATGATTGCAATAAAAAGAGATCCGTTTATTGTAATCAAATATAAGAACAAAATCTTAGAGCATGGTTCATAGAATTTAAAGAAAATTTTTCAAAGGGATTTATGATTGTTGAGTTTCTTATATAACAACAAATAAATATTAAAGACAGTGTAGAAAACCGTTAAGATCAACTGCACATATTTTATACTCAATTTCCAAATATGAAATACCTTCTCTTTACACACAGAGGTATCAATAAGTAAAACTGCATCAAGACAAAGCAAGTACCTGCTCATCAAAATCCTCTGTTAATTTCCTGGACAAAATGGAATAAACGTGTATCAAAGCCATACCCTTCACTCACATCCCTACTAAATTATCCAAGGATTTCTGCGCTTTTGGACTTTTAAAAAGAGGGTTGTGCAAACATCGACCTACAATTCTCCTTGAACTCTAAAAAGTTGTTCAAGAGGATTGGGATAAAATATCTCTTTTGCTACTAAAACGCTTTATTGTCTCGGAAATTACGGTGTAGAAAGATAATGAAGAGTAAGGGTTATCAACTCGAACATTTAAAACACAAAACGTTTCTGTAAATGCAATGCAAATCGCCTAAAAATGTGCGAACAGCCTTAGTACTAACTAAGAATATGAGGGTCAAGGTTTCTAATTTTCCTACTTATACATCGGTTAACAATCGTCTGTCTTCTTTCCATATAAACTGTAACTTCTGAAACGCAGTTTGTTCGGGAAAGCTTAATTATGGAAACAAATCAGATATGCTCAGTCTGTTCTCATATTGCGGCATGGTCAAGATATGTGAATACTTAAATAATGGCTTTCTTCATACGCCAAGTTTAAATTTTAAAACAACATTTAAAAGGAACGCCATTTGAAAGAACTTCCCATCTAACTGACTAAAGATTTTGTAATAATTAATAAGTTAATTGTGCATACTCTAAAGACAATGTCTGAGAATCGACGCCGGGTTTAACCTGTTAAAGATTAGGATAGGAATTCCATTCATTAAAACAGAGGTTCAAAGTTAAACTTATATACTGTATTATTTTACGGATTTAATCAACTGAGCGACTGAAAGCTCGCAGGTGGCAATGGTCAGTGATTATAAATTTTAAATTTTACTATAAGACGTAATTGTTATAACTCCTTTCATTTAAATTTTACCACTTGCTTGTGCTTAGTTACACGTATGTTTATTAGTTAAGACGAAAATACATTAGAGCAAAAAACGTTAACTAAGTGTAATTAAATAACCAGTTAGATGTAACATTACAGTTAAAATAAAAGTTGCAAGTTTTGGATTCAGCAGTCTTTAGAATCAGAATCATTATCTTTCAGGTTTTCAGCTAGGAAAGATATCCTTATAAAAGCTAGACCTTCTCGATGTTTCGAATTTTACTTCTATATATTTGATTTGTTACTTCTATTTAAGTTCAGTTATTTGTACCCTAATTTCGCTATCAAATATTAGTTCTTTCTCTGATGAACGTACTCTATTGCACGCTAGGCAAGTCAATAGCAATTTAGCTGTGACATAAAGACCTTGGTCAAGTATTATCTACGATGGAATAAATAAGAAAATTGCTACTTTTACGGGTAAGTAAGAAAGGTAGGTTCACTTCCTAATTACGTTGATACTGGGATGATAAATAAACAATGATCTTCAAAAGCACATATACAATAGAACTCCAATTATCCAAATCAACTGGGACTGGACCCCATTCGGATAATCAAAAATTGGGATAATTGTATTTTTTCCGAAGAAAGGTCTACGTAAACTTTAATTAATTACTGTATGTTTGAAACAGAAGAAAAAACAATTTTTAAAGAAAAAGAGATTTTAACTAATTAAAATGAAAACGCAACACTTTTACGCATATGTTATATAGCGCACTGTACAGTACTCATTGCTTGCTGAATATCTCGGTCAAAGTAAAAAGTAAGCGATTTGACTGTCTTCATCCGTTTTCGGGCAGCCAAGTCGCGCATCCACTTGACAATGAGAAGTTGCGTGGGGTCACACTCGGGTTGACGCTTCATTCATTTCAACGCAGATTCAAGACTGGCAAACACTTCACTAACCGATGGTGCCGTGTCTGCTCCAATTTAAGCATTAAGGTCATCTTCTTCCTCGACACTTTCTTCTCTCACACTTTCAATAAGTACACCATCATTTAGAATTTGAAACCCAGGGTCTGATGAATCAAACACCATCCATTCTGCTGTATCCTCAGCACTAATTTCTGAACATCCAGGAATTTTCAAAAGAATGTTGCTTTAATTCCTCAAGTGACACATACGTTTACAACATTTTTACATTTGCAATTTAAAATTCAAGTAAAATATTCTGTTTCAGCATATCAAATACGATACGGTGGTGCTGTGAGTGACACTTCTCTTCCTTATTACATTTGATACGGTGGGCCAACGGACGGAAACTTAGAGGTATCAGATACGATACGCTGGGAATGAAGAGGTTTAAAGGTTACGTTCTGCTAAATAATTTGTTTTTATTTTAAAGATGAATGGACAATTTTTTTTATGACAAAGTTTTTCAACATTTATTTTTCTAGAGGGGCAGACTGTTATTTACAAGAAATTAAAAGAAAGTCATTGGCAGCGGTGAATAAAATATAGAATGAATTACGAGAGTTTATAGCTTCTATCACTAATTCGAAGCACTAATTTCAATAATCAATTAAAAGTTTGACTGTAAGAGAAATAGTATAACATCACATCTAACAAGTATAGACCTCTTTGGCTTAAACAATTTAAAAGAAAAACGACTAAAAATGCCGCAGTTTTGAGCATTATTAAAGGTATGCTAATTGATTATATTTATTAATCAATCTGTAGCGAAGCGGTATCTTAACTTTAAATTAATAAACCTAAGAATACATCACTGCGAGTGGACTGTAAAATTTAACCTTTATTCGGCGGTTTGAACTTTCGAACACAACACAGCACAAAGTAAAAACGACAGAGTTACAATTAGCGGTTTTAAGAATGCAAGAACAAAATGCGAACTACGCATACAATCTGCGCATTGCGAAATAATATCTAACAGACAGGCAGAGAGCTCTGGTGGCTGAAACATTCCGCCCGGCGTTGAAACATCGTTTCAAAATAAATAGCTTTTACAAAATGAAATTATCATAACAATATTAAATTATGCAAAAATGTATCATTAAAATATTCACAAGAAAACATAATATGAAATTATGCAATGAAACTAAATTGTTCTCAAAACAGATGCACAGAAGCCTTGATACAATTCAGGAACTTATATAGCTAAAGCAAAGTACAAAGTTATAATGCTTTAGGAAAAAAACTTAATCATTGATAGGCAAAACACTAAGTTTGTGAATTGGCCTTTTGAAAACTCCGTTAGCGGTTTTGATCTTCACGATACGCACAATATTATCTGAGCTAGGAAAAAGTTCCTGGTTTTCCTCTTCGAGACACAAAGCGCATTAAAGCGGCAATAAATGATTCTGATGTAAGATTACCTACTAATTCAATATGTATAGCTCTTGTAGTAAAACACACGAAAACACAAATGTAGCATTTCATTGGTTTTACTCCTCGACCTTGCCTGAGCTTCACTTGAAATGGCCGGCGTAGTCAATTCCAACTTTGGAGAAAACCTTTGACGGAACGACTCTAGACGATGGTAAATCAGACATTATCTGGGTAGATGTTTTAGCTCGTACACGATGACATTTCACACATTTCCAAATCTGTTGTCTTACAACTGACCTAGCGTGGATTATCCAATATTCTCTTCTAATTACTGATAGCAATAGCAGGGGGCCTGCATGAAGATGGGATTCATGAAAATGATTCACTATAATCTGTGTTATGTGATGTTTCTTGGGCAACAAAATAGGATATTTTCTGTCCTGCGCGATGTTGGATTGTCTTAATCTTCCTCCAACGCGTATAAGTCCATTCTTATCGATAAACGGGTTCAAAGAAAGGATCTTACTATTTGAGTTTAACGGTTGATTCTTTTTCAGAAGATTATATTCATTAAAATACTCATCCATTTGAACTACTCTAACAATTGCATTTCTAGCGTATTGCAATTCTTCGGTTTTAAGGCAACCCTTAATCCTTGTTGCGGTAGATTTAGCTGAATTATTCGCAAACCGAAAACACCATGCGATGATTCTTTTAAGTTTCAAAAATGATGAAACTTCATTAAGGACTGGAATTTGCGAAGCGACTGTTCCAATTGAACAAGAAATATTTTTCCGTTGTTCCCTTAAAGACTCTTCTGAAAATGGTAAGTTGAAAGAGAACGGAATATTATTTGAATTAAGCCACTGAGGACCTGTCCACCACAAGTCATGAGTAAAAAGTTCTGAAGGCAAAAGACCTCTTGATGCGCAATCAGCTGGATTCTCCTTTCCTTTTATGTGATTCCAATGCGATGAAGGTAAGACTGATTGAATTTCTGAAACGCGGTTGGCTACGAAGGTTTGCCAGCGTGTTGGTTCTGATTGTATCCAGGACAAAACTATCAATGAATCACTCCATGCGTAAATACTGTCAACATGAATTTGCAATGAATTCTGCACAGCTTGAACCAAATGCACTAATAGAACTGCAGAGCAGAGTTCTAAACGAGGAATAGAGTTTACTTTCAGGGGAGCTACGCGAGTTTTTGATGTTAGTAGCTGCACCGAAATTGAAGAATGATTTGAAGACTTTAAATAAATCACTGCGGCCTAAGCTTTCTCTGATGCGTCACAGAAACAATGAAGTTCTACATTTGTAGATTTGGGCAATAATACTCTCCTAGGAATATGAATGCATTCAAGATTTGCGATATCTTCACAATAGATTTTCCATCTTTGATTGATTTCATCTGGCAAGGGATCATCCCACGAGATTTGTAATTTCCATATGTCTTGAAGCAAGATTTTTGCAGCAACTATAAAAGGTGCTAACCAACCAAGTGGATCAAAGATTTTCGAAATAGAAGATAAAATTATTCTTTTAGTAGAACACTCTCTGTTTTCGAGATTTCCAAAGTGGCAAGTAAACTCGTCTTGCGTTGGATACCACTCCAAACCCAATAATTTTATTGATTTAGTATCAACTACTGCACATGAAGAATTTGAGTTCCGAGCACTCAAAGCAGTTTCCAAAATCGAGCGATCATTAGTACACCATTTATGCAATTGAAAGCCACCTTTTTGTAAAAGTTCACTCAGTTGTGAAATTAACTCTACTGCGTCTTCTACTGTGTCTGAACCAAATAGGACATCATCAATATAACAATTGTGTAATATTATTTCAGCTGCCTTTGGGAATTTAGTTCCTTCCTCAATTGTTAGTTGTTTGAGTACGTGAGTAGCCAGGTATGAAGCGGAAGTAGTGCCGTACGTAACTGTGCACAACCTGTAAGTTTTAATCGGCTTCGATGGATCATCTCTCCAAAATATTTTTTGGAATTCGCGATCTTCATCATGAATTTGAACTTGTCGATACATTTTCAATAAGTCACTAGTAATGGCTATGGGATAGCATCTAAACCTCAAAAGAATAGTAAATAAGTCGTCTTGTACCTTGGGACCATTCATTAGCGTGTCATTAAGCGATATCCCTGATGTAGTTTTGGCACTAGCATTGAAAACGACGCGTAATTTTGTGGTAAGACTGGATTCTTTTAGCACGTGATGATGAGGTATATAATAATGAAAATTTACTTTATCTGGATTATCATCGGATAATTCTTCCATGTGTCCAAGTGATAAATATTCGGACATGAAGTCTTTATACTGTTGATATACTCCAGGAGTTTTTATTAATTTTTGTTCCAGACTAAGAAACTTGCGAAAGGCTGATGGTCTGGAATTACCCAACTCATTTCTTTTAGGCTTGAATGGCAGTTTTACTGAGTAACGACCCTTTTCACTACGCACGTGATTTTCCACGAAATGATTTTCACACAATCTTTTCTCTTTAGTTAAAGGTTTCGATGTGGGAATTTGTTCCAAATCCCAAAATGATTTAACTAATTCCTCCGTGTTTACGTTTAGCGTATTGACTGAAACCTGCTAACGGTTTGGGAATTCAAAATGTGTAGTTCCAGCAATTATCCATCCTAACTTAGAACAACATGCAAATGGAAGATTTTTGCCCCTTTTAATTACCTCGCCATTTATTAAAGTAAGGAATACATTAACCAAATAATGTAGCTAAGCGGTATCTTAACTTTAAATTAATAAACCTAAGAATACATCACTGCGAGCAGACTGTAAAATTTAACCTTTATTCGGTGGTTTGAACTTTCGAACACAACACAGCACAAAGTAAAAACGACAGAGTTACAATTAGCGGTTTTAAGAATGCAAGAACAAAATGCGAACTACGCATACAATCTGCGTATTGCGAAATAATATCTAACAGACAGGCAGAGAGCTCTGGTGGCTGAAACACAATCAGCATATCTGTAATAATCTGATTTACAGTTAATGCAAATAATCTAAACGATGGAGGGAAACTGATATTTATAAAATTACTTTCTATCTTCTGGATATATATTTAACTAATTAAAAATTTTCTTACCGCTTTGGTAGATATGAAAATTCCACCTGCTGTCAAAACTTATTTAAAATACAGACTACGTCAACAACATTAAATCTTAATCAATGGGACGCAAACCTTGACAGCAATTAAATAACAGCAATGGCATTCCCTTCTTTTCCATTACTTTCTACCTTCTGGATATATATTTAACTAATTAAAAATTTACTTACCGCTTCGGTAGATATGAAAATCCCACCTGCTGTCCAAACGTACTTAAAATAAGGGCTACTTCAACAGTATTAAACCAGAGTGATGGGATGCAGTCCTTGACAGCAATTAAACAACAGCAATGGCATTCCTCCTCTCCATTACCTTTTATTTTCTGGATAACTTTCCTAACTAACTTAACTTCTTTAACTAAATTAAAATTTTACTTACCACTTTGGTAAGTATGAAAATTCCCCCCGATGTCAAAACTTATTTCAAAATACGGATTACGTCAACAGCATTAAATCTGAATCAATGGGACGCGATCCTTGACAGCAATTAAACAACATAAATGGCACTCCTCTTCACAAATTTGCTAGCTTAATTTGCTTATTTCTTTTGTGACTGAATGTTTTGGAAGCAAGTAATCGTAAGATATGATTGAACTAGGACATTTAAGCTCTTAAAAGAATCATAAAAGCTTTATATAGTTATGCCGACATTCCTGTTATTGCATTTATTGTTCTTTATCTAAGTAAGGATATTAAAGCATTTCATGTGCGAGTGAGGTCTTCTTCACTTTTCCGAGCCATTACCAAGGTACGGAACGGGAAACTTATTCAAGAATATTTTTTAAATTAGCATGAAAACTTGCATTGCTATTAAGTGCTTTCGAAAGTGTGTTTTGTAGCTTTTAATAGCACTTGATACTTGTGAGCTCCTATTGATCCTTATGAGTAGGAAAAAAGAATGAAACACGACACTTTATTTTTTTCCTATTCATTTATGAATTAAATGAAACGTCAAGTGGAGGTTTTTATTTTCCTTCTTAGAAAATCGAAGAATCTTACGCGGTAATTTTTCAGCGCTTGATCTGGATGCATGTATGCTCCTGTCGAAACTCGAGAGTAACAAGAAAATGAATCAATAGCTATCTAGATCACTTGTTGCAACCTTTTTATCCCTTCGGGAAAAATTGATTTCGCTCGAGAATTCAATATATTGTTTTTGGCAATGAAGAAAACTCTTAAACCAACATTGCTCTTACGAGGCAAAAATGTTATTTTCTTACTTATATACTAAACTTTGTGAAAGAATGGAATTTTCTACTTTTAATATAATTATTCCTCTACTCGAAAGAAGAAGCTTCTTTGTTATCTTCATAAATAGAGAAATAATGTAATTCATAGAAATTTCGCTTTATTCCTTTAAATAATTCGATCCATTACCTTCTAGAGACATTAGGATTTTTTGGAAGCGGGCAAGATGAAAAATGAGGAAACGCCTTCGCCGGGAATCGAACCACGGACCTCTGGAATACCGTACCAGCGTGCTGGCCACTACAATACAAAGGCCTCGCTAAGAAGGCGGAAGAAATACCTTATAACCTTACCTGATAAAGTCTGAGATAAAAATGAAACAAAACTTACTATAATAATGCTTTTGAACGTTTGCTCATACTTTTAATGTTTTTGTCTAATAAACTAGAGATTTTATGTAAAACTGAGATGGGAGGATTTTAGTTTGCGTAGATCTTACACGAGAACTTATTGGGTTTACATGAGACTTTAAAATGAAGCAAACAATATTATGGAGTAAAATATGTAAAGAAAATATAAAGAAGGAATATAAAGAAGTACATAAAAAAGAAATAAAGAAGTATATATATATGTAATGTTTTCAGTTATTCCAACACATCGTGGGCGAATGGTGAGGCTATTCCATTACACGTTCTGGCAGATGGTTAACGAAGCTGGGTTGATTGAAACACGGAGTAAAATGACGACTCAGGACTTTTCACTTTTAACAGCAAGCATATCTTTATTTTAATTTATAGCAGATGACTTTTTCCAGATGAAGTTAATCAAATAACTTATTCAGTAATTGAACTATTAGATACGACTGACTTTAAACTTTAATACATCATAACGTTCTAACAAAGAAAGAGGAGCATAGCGGAAGCGTTAGCAGTTCTTTCATTTTTGTAACATCGTTAGACCTTCTGCTAATACATCTTAGAACATCTGTTGTTTCGGCGGTCTCTTCCGACTCTTTTTCACAAAAGAACTCCAACGAAGAGTGCAGCGCCATCTGTCGGTAGTAAAAAATCAAATCCCAAAGTGTTGCACTAATTTACAACTGCATTTTATTTCGTTTACTTATTCCTAGGTATAACTACAGTATTTAGTGCAACAGGTTATGATTTGATACGGTTTGATAACAATGATAACAAACTGTTACTTTTATTACTACTCTTGTTTCGTAAGGGCTCTGAATTAACTGAAGCGTATTAAAAAGAAAAAAAAATAAATGAAAGGATGTTTGTGTTTATTCATGTAATTACTATTCTTATAATAAATCTTGACTTTTGTGTTTTATAACATTTTGATTAAGTCCCCTTCCCCGAAACAAAAATTCTATAGAAATATATGTATACTTTTGAAAATTGTTTGCCAACAATGTACACAAAACTGGTTTCAAAAGCATTTTTATAGTTGAAAAATTATTGAAAAGCTTGAATGATCGAAATTTCAGAACAGAATATTGATTCAAAGAAAAATTACTAACAGGAAAAAATTATTCAGTTTCTGAATTTCTATGAAAATATCTGTGTAAAAATAATAACTCCAAATGAGAACTACTCTTTTTCATAGTATTTTCCTGTTTACTTTATGAAATATATGCTTTATGGATTTTCATCGATAATCACTGAACCATAGAATTTTAAAAAGTCCTTTTTATTATTTTAAAGAATCATTAACTTTAATTACTAGGCTTTGTAAGCTTTAGAATATTTTAGAAGGGAATTTACATAAGACACAAAAACCATTTCTCTCTTTCACTATTACGAATAAATATGAATACTGCCTTTCCCATTAGAATGTTTCCAAAAAGTTCCCGAAGAAGAAAAACTTTATTAGAGGTTTATTGGAAGGAGTTTAATAAACACTGCAGTTAAAATATGAAAGGAGTTTTAAACTCCATTAAAATTTCGATAAAAATTTCTTTTAAATGCATGCCTGAAATATAATCTGGTAAGAATCTTTTTTACTAAAAATAATTTTCAATGGGGGGGGGGAATTGAAATGTTTAAGAATTATGCTCAAACATTTTGCAAAAATATTTTATTGATTACGATACTATTGATATCATAAATAATCCATAACATTACTGTTCTATTCATTCTGTATTACGCTGATGTCCAAAATAATATGCACATAAACTCGGATTTTTTTAATGCTGTAAAACAGAATTAAATGAATTGATTTGGGGTGAAGTAGAGTGTACACTCTGGTGTTTTGTCATATACCGTTTTAAGGGAAAGATATACGTAATTCTTTCTACTAGCTTAGAATTGCTGGGACTCGATCAGAGTTTGGTCAAAAAAAGGAATAAATGCAAGCTAAACTCAGGCGCGCATTTACCACTAATACAATATGTCAAAAGTACCTCAATGAAATACGAGGGCAGCTTGGTGTCTTGGAGATAAAGGTATTCAAAGTTAATTGTATGTGAAACCTGTATATATAATTTTTATACTACTTATGTCCAGATAAACGTAACATTCAAATAAAAATTTCAAACGTGTCTTTTTCTTCTGTATAAATCATGAACTGAACCACCAACCATGTCACACAGTAAAACAGTATGTAAATGCGTATGATACAAATTATATTACGAATTAAATTGAAATGTTATGTAACAATGAACTTTATGAGGAAAAATGAGCTTAATATTTAAAGACGTTTTTGATATTATTTAGAATGTTATTTTCCTTAATTCCTACGCACACATACATCACTATGCGATTTCCTGCTCGCAAGAAGTGATTAACCTTTTGATGATGATGAAAGAGTTCACCTCGCATTCCAGTTACTCATCGCAATGGGCGCAAACGAGCACAACTCGCAAATTTAAGACTGGCAGATTCCGCGCACATTTTGGTAGAAAGAATTACTTAATATCACAACCGCCGAAGCACTATTCACAGTCTCTGACTTTCATCAGTCTGATTGTAGTGTTTGATACGCCTTCCTCTTACCATGTCCATGTTAGCAGCTCCCTCTGGCAATTGATTGATGCAACCGCAGGCGTGAACTTACGAACGTATGCCATAGTTGTATTTGTACAGGAGAAGTGCACTTTGGTTCCTTACAAGCAATCATATTAATTTAATAAGTAAGTTTGTAAATAATATTTCTGTATGTTGTATTTCTTATGTGATAATGAAATTTTATAACTAAAAAAAATTTAAAATGGTTCTTCCTTAGGGCACTACAACGAATCCTCAAACTAAACCACAGATTACATTGGCATCAGAAGCGGGATAGTCCCCCCCCCAAAAAAAAAAGAATAGAAAAAAAGAAGCTAGGTTAATTCCAAATATTATCAGACAATTATATGTATATTTTTCCTTGAAAATAAATAAAGGTGCTAGCGATAAAAGAAAGCAGAACCAAAGATTTGATGTTTGTCATGGAAGAATAATAGAAGACTGTTCCTCCTAACTCGACAATAGCCGGTCTAAGAGGACTTATTTTCAAAGTTCAGAAAGTGAAAATGACCTGAATTTCCTTAAAAAAAATTGTTTGAGAGGCACATTTTCAGATAGGCTTAAAAGTGAAGAGAGGTTTCTCTAATTAGAAAAATTAAGATTGCGATATGAGAATCGGCCAGAAGTGACTCGAATCCAAAATACAAGTAATTCAAATACGAATTCTGATTCGTAAAAATATATCACTAGATGCTACGATAAAAAGGGTTCGCCCATTAAACAATTCCTGTACCACAACGAGAGGCTTAGAATTTATTCTTTATCTCGCTAGAAAAGCCTTCGAAATTAAAAACATCTCTATCGAAATGAAAGTAGAAATATTACTTAATATATTAGGAGAAGAAGCACTATGTTAAAAGCGAAGTGAGAAATTACTAATATATAAAGTCAATTGTTCTTACAGAATGTGAACCAATGGCAGAGATGTGCTTAAAAAATGTTAGGAAAGCTAAACGGTTCAAAAACGAAACACACACTTATCTTGCTTCAAAGTTCAAAAAGCGATGTAGGATTATTACTGTAAACAGAGGAAAGCTGTAGATTTGAATTAATTATAATGGTCAAATTAAGGGGGGCATTAGATAAGAAAACATAAGCCCATATAAAAAGAACATCAGGTAAAAAGCTGCTTCAGTCCAATCGACTTAGCTAAAGAAAGTGATCGGTATTTAACATCAAAAGGGAAATCTGTTTGGTATTCAGAAAATAGCGCAACTAAATTTTTCTCTCAAGAATTTCGAATTAGCTGGGAGAAGAGAATGTCTAGAACCCACAACGGGGTGCCATCTAGCCAGGAGCATAGCCGTACCTAAAACGAAAGACTGCATAGTTGCAAAGGAAAAATTTTTACTGTCAAGCCAGGAAGCAACCGAACATAGCAGTGATACATCTGTGAGAAATAAAGTCATTTAGCGCGAATACTGCAAGGAGAGAATTAACAAGACAAAACAAAATTTCCCTACGAAACAATATTGACGCTTTCACAGCTAAAGCTGATTCTCACAACTTTGGAGGGTATCGTGAACAAACAGAAACCTCGGATTTCATTCAGCTCTTACGATTTATGACTGTCAATGTGAGAGGGAAAGAAATTGAATGCATTGAAGATTGTGGAACTCAGATTACCGTAGTGAGGCCAGAAAATGTCCTCAAAGTAAATGGCGACTAAGGAACCATTACTTTGAATTCAGCTTTTGGAGAGGAAGTAAAAGCAAAATTAAGACGTTTATGTCAATAAATAAGGGAAGAAGTCGTGAATTAAGAAACACCCATAGAAGTTGTTGCAGCCGTAAAAGAGATAGTAAAAGGTCCACGGTTAAAACCGACAAATATACGAGAAATGATGGGGTCATATCCTTCTTCTTGGGCGTGTAGGTGCTGGATATGTATTTAATTCCTACCGTAGACGTATCGTAATGTGGGCATTGCATAAATCAGCCATTTTAGCGGCACAAAACTTTATTAACACACAAATAAAATAATAAGTACAAACGATTAACACACAAGTATAACTGCGTATTTTGCATCCACGCTGGATACAGCATGTTACCTTCGTTACTTCGCTACCAACTACTAACTATTCTTCTCTAGTAAGTCACATGAGAGAGAGGCGTTGCAGGCCGTTCCGCTAAACTGCGCTTGCGTGGTCATCACGTCATGACACCTTTCTTTGTAAGTATGTGTATAGTATATGCATCTAGATAGTATTCAATAACAAGATAAAATTACTTTCTCTGTCTTCTATGTAATTCCATTTCAATACACCAATTAAATATCATATTCCAACAGAAAAAAATTTTTTGTCACAGCCTTCAAATCATTCTTGGAAGGTGTCCTCTATATCATCATTGCTGTAACATGAATTATGCAAGTGCCACTTAAAGAAATCGCTTGAGGTCGTACAGTGGGTTGAGGAGGAAGTTTGAAATCTACATTGCTAAATAGGAATCTGGAAAACATCCTTGCATTTAAAACATTGTGGTATGAAAACATTTTTCTGCCGAGTTTGCCATGTGTTTTTACCTTTATAGGCTTATCAGAGTTGAATCAACAGGTTAGCATAGCATAATAAATGTATGTTATAATGATATTATGTGACGTATAATTAATAAAAAACAAAGTCCATTCCTTATCTCCCAAAATGATGCCTCAAATTTGTCCTATAGACTAGTGGGCAAGCACACCAGATGAGTGGGCTACAGCCAAAACAATATTTATAAGTTCTAGCAATAAACACAATAAACCCATTACACCATGGGTGTCTAAACTATAAGCGTTTGAGGACCGTATTGCAAAGGGAAAAAATTGTGGGGCCGCATTGCAAAGAAAACAAATTTTCGGGGCCACACATACAATATTTTGTAACAAACTGAAATAAAATTTAGCTCTATGTTGTTTTATTAAAATTAATTAACTTATTTTTATTATTAATTTTTTAAATTTAATTTAGATATGTATAGGTACATATTTATTATTAATTTGTAAAAGTTTCGTTTCATTTAGTTTGGATTGCATAAAGATGGGAAAAAATTCAAATTAATGAGATGGATGAATTTGCTTTGATTGAATAAGCAAATCGGTATCGGGTTCAATAGACGAGGTTATAATTCTTAATGCATTTTCATGAACTTGTCAGTGATCTTTGTCCAATTTTTGTTTTTTGTATGCTTCATTCTTGAAAATAATTCTACACAAATATAGGTGCTGCCAAAAGCCGTTTTCAAATTTTGCTTTCAGTTGAATGTCATTTTGCAGTTAATACATCATGACATACTAAGATTTTTTATTAAAATTTTTATTTTAAAATAAATGCCAACGAATCGATATGTGTATCAAATTCAAACAATTATTTTTTTTTTAACTTGTAAATTTAAATACTTTTATAATTTGCGTTTGGGCCGAATTTTAAAGAGTTTTGGGCCGCACTTTAGACACCCATGCTTTTACACCATTATTTGCATTTTAGAAGCACATTTCGTCCCTTTTGATTATCCGCAGCCAGTTCAATATGCGATAACAGTGCTACGTTTTTGGCGTATTTTCGGATACCTATATGAACAACCAACCACGTACGCGAGTACCATATACGTGTTCAATAATATAGTTGATGTTGATGATTAATGCTCACTTGTTTGACATATAAGTCAGCCCAAGGCCCACGAAATTTCTCGTGGCAAGCAGCGCAAAATACGCCTGTTACTGGCAACAGCCTTGAGCATCTAACAGGTAACAGTGCGAGTTGTCTCAATTCCGCCCCCAATTTTGATGGAGAGCATCCCGGGGGGGGGAACTGGTCCGAGGGTCTCCCACTCCCCTTTCTTTACCACCAACCTATCGAGAGGACTTGCGGCTCGCTGCATATTTAGAGTGCCTCCATGAAGGATGGACAGTATACTTTTACAAATATCCATGCCTTCTCCGACATTCGAGCCCGAGCCCTTCGACACGGCAGTCAGCGACGTTAACCACTATACCGGTTGGACGGTTCAATTGGCTTACGCGCTTTATGATTAGTCATTTCGCAAACAATGTCCACAGGCTATAAAAAATGTAAATATCTGTCATACAAATATCTGCTTGTTATCGTAACTTATTGTGCAGACAAGCCTCCACATTATTCAGCGTCAGGTGTGCTAACCGCAACCGCCCAAGGACAAGTCGAAAAAGATTGCAACAACCGGTTTCTCCTTCTCCCGCTGCTGGGGTCCGGCGGTGTGGGACTGTCTCTGACTGTCCTCACTGTGGCTGATGCAATGTGCCATTTTTTCTGCTTTTCGTTGCTGCTTCCTTCGATGCTGTTTGCTAATACATGAAACCCTTTTTAGTGAGATTTTAAGATGAAAATTCAAGAAAATATTTACTCCAATTTCCTATACATCGCTGTGGAAAATCATTTTTGTTCAACTTCTTCATCCTTTCGTGGACTCTTCGCATGCACGTGTTTATGAAATCCGAAATTTCCTGATTTAAAGTATAAAAAACAAAAAATACCATGGTTACTCAAGTACGTTTAATTACTGCCGTTAGAATTTGACTGTTCCTTTTTCACCGAGATGATGGAAATAGATTAACTTTAATCTGAGTGCAACGTTATTTTAGTGATGCGCATCACAACTGCTAGATGTTCAGATTCTGATTTTGTTTAGGACCTACATTCGTCTGTCTGGGTAATAATTTCTTATTTATATTAATGCTTATTTTAGTAACGAAGATATTAAAGAAAGAATAATTATTAATTGATTTGTGATAACTAATTGTATTTTTTGGGGTAAGTCACTTTGATTTCATGTTCCTTTTAAGATCACACATTTTGTAAGCATTATGGGTTATTGCTACTACAACGCAATCTATTAAGTAAACAATTCATTTGATTTACAGTTGTTAATCCTTAAATTCAAGCACGCTAAATTACTCCTTTTTGTGCCTAAGTATACATTTTTGTACCGTGACATCCATTTTATTATTACACTTATATATTTTCTTACAAAATAATTTTCTTTATTACAGTTTATGCACACAAATATACGTGTGAGTGGCAAAGGTGGCCAAACAAACAACGCTTTTAAGAATTCATCAGTGAGTCATCGATGAGATTTTGTTAGTTTTCGAATAATAAAAAATACTTCATAATTAATTAAATTGAATAGGAAATTATTGTGAAGTTCATATTTATACATGCCATGAAAAATAAATTACCTTGATTGGTTACTTGATGAAAGACAATTCTTTTTTTGTATGCAGAAATAATTTTCGACGCCAGAGAAGAAAGGAAGTCACGAATAAAATTATATTGCAGTCATTATTATTCCCATTTTCATTAGTTAAGTACATCGAAAAATCACTTGATTACTTCTCCGATTTCCTATAGTAATACGTAAGAGATTTCTGTAAGATTCCTTAAGAAGCTTATGTAAATTTATTTAACAAAGCCTTTCCACATTAAGTGGATTTCAAAACTTCGGAAAATTTTATTACTAAAAATAATTTTTTCATTAGCTTAGGGAATAATACCTTTTACTGGCTTTAATTTATGTATCTTTGAAAACAAAAGTTTTTCTTCTGTTAAGAAGTAATCCCTCTTTCCTGTGGTTAGGCTAAAATTAAATAAATGTGATTAGATTTCAATGAATCGTTATTGCACATGCTATGATTTGCGATTAAATTTAGCATATTTCTCATAATTCTTCAGCTCAAGAAAGTTCGTATGCTTTTTTAAATTGCTATATTCTTATGAATTGAAACCACACTTTTTATTCAATTTTTTAAAATGTAAAACTAAGATGCGGCTTAAATTCAAAATCGAAGGTTTTAACAAACTAGTTCCTTTGATTTCCGACTCTCCAAATATGGGTCTTAAAAACTTAAAGTCTTAAAAAGCAGAATGATTTTAAAACATGTATTTTAAAAACCCATTAGAAAATTATTTTTGTTCAGTTTTCCAATTTCAAAATCCTATTGCGCTTAAATTTGACTATGGCTATTTTTTAGCCCAAACAGACGTTAGCTCAGAAGGGCTATTAGTCTCAAAACGGTATTTTGCGTCGACTCACTTTAAATGTCAGAATCCCTTTTGAATTTGTTGCCACTAAATATTATCGCCATGTATTATATTTAAAGAAATTAAATAATGAAGAATCTACATGAATGTATGTATGTTTCTCGCCTTAAGAAGAAAAAAACGTACCTAGAACCATCAAATTTTGAATAACATAGTCCTCCACTGAACATGGACACCTGGAAGCTCAAATATGGAATTTCGAGTTTGTTTTATTACCTGTTTCCTATTTTATAAACCGCTAACGAATTAACTGAAAACAATTTTCACAATCAAAATCCGAGTTTCAACGTGAAAGCAAGCAATTCCGCCAGCAGGCAAGGCGGCAGTTTTTTCGGTGCACAAAACTAAAAGTTTCCTTTCTGCCTCAATCGGCAAAAAGATAGTGAAGGTGCAAAAAGATTTAATTCAGTATTCTGCTATGTTTCAAATGCTTTTAAAAAAATAGCATTAGCCTTACTTAAACAACTTTTAAATTGATTCTGATAATTCTACGTCTATTGCATGCAGACTCACCAAAGACATTAAACCTTTAACTGGAAGATAATAACACCATAATTCAATCCTTTTTAGAGCAAAAACTGCCCGATTTACCAACATATAAGAATAAAAAAAACTGCATTCACGGAGCCGAGTAACAGAGTGGGCATATATATATATATTTATATAATTTTTGTGCGGACAATTGCAACCAAAAACGGAGGTGCACAACTACATGTTATAGCAGTCCTATATACAAAATTGCAACGTTCTGAGATTACTCGTTTTCGATTATACGACATATATATATACGTACGTACGGATGCCACGAAAAAATCTCTTTTGAATCCATTTTAAATCAGTTTTATAATTCGTTTGGGAAAACAGAGATCTTTACGTACAGATTTCGGGCAAAAACATCGTTAAATTGAATTCGATAGCGGTCAAAATGGATATTTTCTTTGAAATATGACACCGAAAATTTTCGCAATTACATTACCTCCTTTACTTCATACAAGGAAGTACCTAATCTACATATGAACAAACAGTAGGTGATTAATTTTCTATTAAAGCGGGGAGTGTTACTTTTTTCTTTGTTATGAGAGATATTGTAATCATGTTTCTGATTTTATTTGAAGATTCCTATATCTTTTTTCATCGAAAAATGAAACTAATGTTCCTCGAAAAATGATGCAGGGAAAAGTTGCTTTTTATTCGTTTATTTACACTAGGGATGTCAAACTCATAGGTACACTTGGGCCAAACAAACAAGGTTTAACTTTAGGCGGGCCGCAAAAAAAAAAAAAAAAAAAAAAAAAAAAAAAATCAATATTCATAGAAACGTAGATTTATTTCGAATAATGCAATAATAAACATATAGAAAAGAACAAGAAAAATTTAATGTTTACGTCCTGATACTTGACTTCTCTTCTCTGCTATTATCTTTCCTATTTCGGGAGAAATTTTGTTTGCAGTGATAACTTTCAACGCTGACCCAAGGTGAATATCATTAATACGGTTTCTAATAGGAGACTTATTACTTTTCATGACTGAAAATAACTGCTCGCACCGATAAGTGCTACCAAACATGGAAATAATTTCATATGTGAATTTTCGAGTATTTTCAAACCTGGCTGGTAAATATTTGTAAAATTCAGGCACGACCACTTCAATGAATTTTGCTTTCAAATTTGAGTTGCATTGAATCTCGATCACCTCCATTTGCATATGGCTGGGTACTAAGTCAATGCTTATTGAGAAAATCGAAGAAAACAAAAAAAAAAAATTGTCTTGGAGGGAACTAAAATCATTAAACCTCCTCGTTTCAAATTCAGTTGTTAAATTTGCAATTTTTTCTGCGTATTTTTGATACGAACAAGTATCATCTAAACTTTATTTGTTCATGCTGCACGTCGGGAAGTGCGTCAAATCTTCATTTTTAAGTTGTTTTTCCCAAAGAACTATACATATATAGTTGACATTTGAATGCTTTAATTATGTCAAACATGTTCGTAATGATATGATCTTTTCTTTGTAACGATAAATTTAAATCGGTTAAGTGTTTGGTTATATCAACCAAGAAAGATAAATCTTGTATCCATATTGGATCGTAAAACAAACTTACGTTTTGATTTTTCGCTTTTAAAAACTGACATATTTCTTCTTTCAAATCCCAGAATTGTTTGAGAATCTTGGAGCAAGATAACCAACGTACCTCGGTATAGTAGGACAAACCCGAATATTCACTATCTAACTCACTTAAGAAAGCAGTAAATTGACACTGATTTAAACCTCGAGATCTTATAAAATTTATAACTTTTTTTATATATGACAAAACATTCTCCATATTTATTACTTTCGTGCATAGAACTTCTTGATGTATAATACAATGCATATGATGAATGTTTGAACCGTGAATATCACTAAGTTTTTTTCTTAGTAATGCTACGAAGCCTTGCTTTTCCCGGTCATTGATGGAGCGCCATCTGTAGCTACAGAATTTAATTTTGCCAAAGGTAGATTGTATTTCTGCAGAAGTCCAAAAACACAAGTAAATATATCTTCTCCTGTGGTAGTACCAGGCATCGGTATTAGTTCCAGTAATTCCTAAAAAATGTTAAAATTCTTGTCACAAGAACGAAGAAACACTGCTAATTGAGCTTTGCCACTAATGTCAGTGCTCTCGTCACAGGCAATTGAGAAACTTTCGAAACTAGATGATTTTGTTTTGATCTGATCACTTAAATTCGCGGCTAAATCAGGCTCGCGGCTCTGTTTCCGCAACTGTATTTCGAGACAATGAAATTGATTGAAAAGCCTTCACATTTCCAGGACAAACAATTTCTCCAGCTTTCATTAGGCATTCCTTGATGAAATCACCGTCAGTAAAAGGCTTCGAATGTTTAGCTATCAACTCGGACAAGACGTAGCTTGCATGTACCGCCGCTTCACTTTCTTGCAATACTTTACTAAACATGAACTATTGCTTTTTCACTCCTAACTTTCAACTTTTCTTCTCTCATTAATCCTTCGTAATTGTTATATTTCGATTTGTGTTGTTCGTAATGACGTTTAATATTATATAACTTTGGTACATTAATAGTATTATTACATATCAAGCAGATTATTTTATCTTTTATTTCACAGCAAAAATATTCTAATTCCCATTTTACTTGAAATATTCTATGTTCGTCAGCGATTTTTCGTTTAATTTTACTACCACTTGGTTTTGATATAGACATACTGAATACAAAGGGCTGGAACACGGTTAACGTTAAAAAGTTAACAAAAATTTATTCCTTCCACAAGAGATAAATCAAAATGCTGAAATATTTCTTCAAAAATATTCTAACAATATCACAAAATGTCAAACGTTTAGCAAAAATCAATTCAAAACAGAGAAACTAATTCTATCTCACAGTGAAATCGCTACAAATCAATCACAGCACTAGGTAAACAAACAGTTCGCTAGAACTACAGCTACTACTGAGATGAGTTGTTTGTTCTCGGCTTTTATAAGCTTTATAATTAATTTCTCGAATATACTGGAAACATCTATAAATATCTAGATTTTTGTGGATGGCAACATCAGTTACGAGATATTTATTTATTAGGTATTAAATGCACGCGCTGTTCTATTTTTAACCTTCTAACGCAGCTGTCTTTTCAAAAATCGTCTGCGTTGCTAAGGCAACATGAAGCAAATCTAATTACAATTCTAAATAAAAAAAACTAACTAAATAAATAACTATGAAAATAATATGAATTAAGTAATAATTAATAATAAAGCAAAGTGCATGCACATGCATGCACCAATATATCGTACAAAACTATGATTGGAAAACTGAGACCATGAGTTCGGCCACATTCGGCTATCGGGGGATGCGTACAAGTTCCGAATGCACGCGTCCCCCAAAAGCCGAAGGTAGCTGAACGCAAGCTACTCACACGCATTTGTAATTTAAGTAGTGTGTGTGTCAGCTCGCTGTGAGTAATCCAACAACACTGAATAAATTATCGTTAATTACTTAGCAGTAAATATTTCATTTTTTTATTCGTCGATATGTTATTTTATTATTATATATTATTATTTGCCGATATATTGGCCGGGCCGCAAAAATATTTGTTATGGACCGCATGTGGCCCGCGGGCAGCGAGTTTGACATCCTTGATTTACACGATTAATTGTGAGTTTATGAAAATTTTGACTTCAGCACCCGTTAATTTATTATACAGTATAAAAGATCCTTAAAAGTGTAAAAATAATCACTCTAATTTTAAAACATTGAATTTAATATGTCAGCAAAGACATTATGAGTAGGTGTTTAATGTGACCCATATATGAAAACATATTAGATCTCATTAGTGTCCCTACAGATGTATATATTTATTTTGTATAAAACCATCTACGATTTAAGATTTAATTTTGCTTAGTTTTAAAACTCGAAATGAAGGAGTTTCTATTTTACTCAGTTCTGTGAATATTTCGTTTAACAATATTAAAAAAAATGTAGACGAATATTTATTATTTGCAATGGAAAATGTTTTACTGAACAAAATAGACTTATC
The DNA here is from genome assembly GCF_044657685.1 of Stegodyphus dumicola. NCBI lineage: Eukaryota > Metazoa > Arthropoda > Arachnida > Araneae > Eresidae > Stegodyphus > Stegodyphus dumicola. The sequence goes on along the minus strand of NC_140773.1, from coordinate 210,548,793 downwards.
GAGAAGGTAAAAACTAAATATTCCAATAATATTATGTTACCTAAAATTTTCTGGTGCGAGATATATCCCCCAGCAATCGAATGAATATAAAAGATAGTTAAACCTGAAAATTCTGGGGAAAAAAATTTTTCATTCTGATCAAACAATCCTTCTCCTTCATAATACGTAAGGAAGAGGCATTTCTCACATGTATCCTTATGGTGTCAAGGTCAGTAATTTAACTGGTAATCGCAGTCATTCGACGCAAAAAACCGTTAGACATTGTACCGTCTTTGCGTTGCTATGCTAACACCATAATACCACTAAGAAATGTGAAGAAACCTCGCGCATAAAATATCCGTGCTTGAAGATGCACGCGATGTTAATGTTAATGGAAAGCTTTGAAATCGTTAAGTTTGTCAATCAAAAATTCGTTAAAGTTTTACAAAGTATGAAATAGATAATAAACCACATTTCAAATTTGCGCTTCCAGATGCCCATATTCGAGTGGAGGACTACGTTATTCAAAATTGGATGTCTCTAGGTACCGCTGTTTTTTTCACAATGCAAAACAAAACATACATACATTCATGCAGATTATTGATTATTTAATTTCTTTAAATGCAATACAGGGCAATAATATTTGGTGGGAACAATTTCAAAAGCGATTCGTCGTTTATAGTGAATCGAGGCAAAATGCCAAAACGAAATGAATAGCCCTTCAGAGCTAACACTCCTTTGGGCTAAAATTATTCAAATTGAAATATATTTACTTCAACAAAATCATTCTCTGTTTAAGAATATTAAGTAAACACAAATGAAAAAAGAGTAAAAATAAAATATATTTCCCCGGACTTTTATCGATTAAGACTATCGAGTAAGACTGTGATATATTTCGAAAGTGCTCAGTGATATTGAAACGCAAAGTGTTCGCCTTTAAAATGTGTGACCGAATCACAAAAATGATGAACCAATCTCAAAGTTCAACTCCAAACGTGTCTTAACAAATGTCACTCTACTCCGCATCTGTCAAACCCTGCTCAACATTTGCTTTTTCAGTCCCTTCTCAAACAACTGTATTTCACTAGAATAAGCGCGTGAAAGGAATGCAACCTTCTATGTCACGTATATACTCTTCAGCCGTCATCTTGTCGATGGCAATCTTCTTTTGTTTACGGACCACTATTCCTTACCACGACAGACATTTCTTCTTGCTGGTAACACTGTTGCTGCTCTGTCGCCCGTCACGCCCGATAAGAGGGTCAGAGATCGATACTTTTGCTTCTTTTTAGCCCAATTTTTCTTATTTAATTCCCGTCGAAATGGCACGCAAAAAGGCAAACGAGTTAATAATATATACCCCGTAGGGAGGTCATAGCCCGCTGCTATTGTAATGACAGCCTAACGCACTGGAGAACCTCTGACGCCAGAATAAATTCCGTGGTTGTAAAAGAAAATGGTGGGGATGGAGGTCCATTTTTATATTTGTTTACTGCCATTAGTGGTCTAGAAAGGGTATGGAAGTGCTTATTTCATTTTTTTTTTTTTTTTTAGTTGAATCCTAAAATTCTTTTGAATCGTAAAATTCTGTTATGTCGTGATACAGCATGAATGGTTTACTAAGATCTCGTAAAATTAACTAAAATTTTTACACAAATCTTGCATAATAAATATGATAACTTCTACTAATATACACGATTAGCAATGAGTCTGTTTAACATTAAAACAAGACTACCCTAGAAAGATAATAACACCCTTAAATAGCTTAAATATCATTACTCCGGTTAACTACACCTTTCTAGGAAACTATCTTAATTTAGAAAACACATTGAGAAAATATATTAGTCTCTTCAGATATATAAACACATGTACGAAGAACAATCAAAATGGATCATTTTTCTTTTTATTTCATTACGTGTGCTGTCATTTGTAGTAGAACTCTCTCAACTTCAGTTAGAACTGATTTTAAATAGCTTAGTTTATGCAATGAAACGATGCAAAAGTTTTGGTTTCATATATTGCAAATCGATGTTTTTAAAATCAGTAATCTCTACATAGAAACAGACAAATAGACAACAAGTTATTGTTTCTATGACACGGAAAAGAAGAAATAAGAAAATTCTTTTTATAACGATAGTGGCAACTCAGCGTAAATGGCGGATCGTGTAAGGATCGTAATGTACTGCATTTGCAATCAACTACTAAATTTTATTAGTCTATTACTCTTGTTGTTTGAAACGAATTTAAAGTAGTTTGAGAAAATCCTTGTCAAGATGATGAGATGAAAAAGAATATTGCCAAGAGTGAAAAGTATACCTAGTATTTGCAACAATTCACTTTTAATTATCTTCAACGAGGATTTCTGCATGGAAAAAAATCATCATTACGTGCGAACGGGTTCATAATGGTTGGAATGCACAAAAAACCAATGGCAGTTTGATAAAACATATATTCCTCCAAAATAACACTAAACAGTTCTGGAGCTTTTCACAAATGTACTCGTACACCTCTTTGCAGTATGACAGAGCACAGTTGTAATGTCCCTCGCTACTTTGTCTGTGATAAAATGTTAAGGAACTTAGTGAGCTTAGTAGCGACTTATCGCTGAGTTCAAGTACTTACAACGTAGACTCGAGAAGGGTTAAAATACCCTTTAATTCACTGTGAATTCAACTGTGAAGGCGTGCACAGTTGCAATAAAGGACAGGATATGGTTGCAATTACATAGTGATAGGATCAGTTTAGCGTTACACAGGCGAGTGTAGCCAAATTCGGCGATATTTAGCGATTTCTAGCCAAATTTAGCAACAAAAGTTAGCTGCTAAACCAGCTAGATATTAATGACTTGGGAAAGAAATTCTTGATGCAATATTAAAATCAAACACATTGTGTATGTTATATGAACAATACCCTGAACCTGAATGAACTAACGTATACACTGATGGCTACAAGACAACACTGGGGCTGGTGTATACAGTAAACATTTTCCCCAATGTACTCCTGTGGGACACTTCATTTCAAATTTTGATGCTAAGATCCTTGCAATCTCAATGGCTCTGGAATATCTTAAGATAAAGATCAATTGTTTCTGTAAAGTAGTTATTCTAGTCAATTCCAAAGCAGCCAACCAGGCTGTAGTTGTAAATCATGATGCAAATACCCAGATTATCTCAGAAATAAGACAAAACTTGAATTTTCTTTATAAACACAACAAAACAATCGTTTTTAATGGATCCCTTCACATGTAGGTATCAACGGTAACGAGAAGGCAGACTCACTGGCCAAGAGAGAAACACTTGCCTCATAAGACAGCAAACCACTCCCTCCACAGTCACTTAAAAAACGTATTTTTGAGGGAAAAAAATATAATCTTAAATCTGACCAGGCAGCAAAATCGGCAGACAAATTCTGGGCTAACATTCAAGACACATGGAAAAAGTTTCGTGAAAAACCCCATAAAGACGCTGTGGAAAACTTCAGACTGCAAACAGGCCACGATTGCATGGCACATCATCTTAATAAAATTGCCATCCTTCCATCTAATATATACCAAATTTGCAGTTCGGTCATCATGAATACAGAGCATCTTCTTTTATGCCCAGAACTAGATAAAGAGTCTCAGAAACACGATGAGATAAATAAACTATATTGGAATGCCAGAGCTTTCATGGACTCCTTGTAAAGACTACATCTCTTATGTTCTTTTCCTTGTTGTTTAAATTTTTAACTATTTGATTTTGCTCCCATGTTCATTTATTCTGATTGTTACTTTTAATGTTTGTCCTTTTATATTATTTATCATTGTTCTTGTGTGATACTCGAGCTGTTTTATAAATTTGGATTTGGTCTTTCTAATAAAGCCATATGTAACAACAGTTAGCAGCCACAATGATCGCTAGCTTGGTGTGACAGCCAATTACCTCAATATGAAATGGACTTGTCTGAAAAATATGGTTAGAATTCTCCTTGTAACCATATTTTTTGGATCTTATTTTTCACTGTCTTAACTTTATTTTTGTAATCTTATTTTTCACTGTCTTAACCTTATTTTTGTAACCTTATTTTTCACTGTCTTAAGGCCTTTCTTGTTACATTATACAAGAGATACCGAAATTTTACACGTAATTTCACAAAATGTATTCACATCTTTACAACATATTAGTAACATTTTAATTGTTTTCCGCAAGTGGCTCTACATGGAAAACAAACCCCTATTAGGAAGATTTTAATTAGCTGCATTTCTTGGATTCTGACGTAATTGTAGGCTTTCCATTACGTAAAGTTCCAAAGAAAATTACAAAACAATCGCTAAAGATTTACATTTCGTTTTCAGGATAATTTAATAGACATGGTAAGCACAAATACCTGTTAAAAAGCTTGGCTATGCTATTTTGGTTTAATAGCGAAAGAGCTTATCACTATATGAAAACTAAATTTGAATCTTAAACATCTGGAGTTCGATAATCTGGTCCTTTCCTTTCATTTTGGGCATTATAAATGCCCGGATGAAAGTTCCTCATTTACTTGGAAATGCTGAGAAATTTTGGCAACAGCTGTAGCAAGCTGTAACTTCAGGAGAAACGAAGGATACTTAATGCTTAACGTAATTTTCTGTAAGAAATATCTGGTTACAACCAATCTTGCTAAAAACACTTATAAACTACATTTCGTGAATATTTTTAACTAATGCATACTCCTTTTGACGTAGATGCTCTTTACTCACTGTGCTTTCTTTGAAAGGAATAGCATGATATGTCGAACTTTCTAGATTATCGGAAAATAGGCCCTTAATGTACGGAAGAAATCTAGCTGGAAACTCTATATTTATATTCTTCATGAATCATATAGTCGAATACCAGGGGAATATATTAGATTAAATATCTGATTTATGATAGTTATCGGCTATTAAATTAGGTGGCCAGCTACATTCGTATCAATATTTTTAAAATTAACTGGTGTACGGTCATGACACTTTGTAAAGTGAATTCGATACACTTGATATTGTATCTACCACTTTTAATATATTTGCTGCTTTTATATATATTACAGATATTGCACTATATTAAAATATTATATTACATTGACATTAAATTGTAATTTTTTTTCTTACAGCATTTTGGAATAAACCATTAACTGGCTGATTTTTCCCAACGTTAGGTTTGGTTTGGTTTATGTATTACGACAAAGCCTCTAGGGCTATCTGGCTAAGGTCAGGAATGCCTTAATGGAGGATTTTCTAAAGGGAACTGGCTCATATAAACGTTACAGATGGGGAACGCCCATGCAGCCCATGCAGTTCGAGGGATTTGAACCTCGGACCGAACTACCAATGTTCAGCGAGTTTACCGCTTGGCCTGTGGTGGGCCGTCAAGATTACGAATATGATTCATAGTTAAAATGAAACCTATTTTTAACATAAAATTAAACGAATCTTCTAAAAGTTTAATGTAAGAAGCATAATTATATCATGCTGACACATATTACACTACGAAGAAATGCGAAAAGGAGTGTGAAAATACCTTGTTTAATAACTCAAGTATAGTTTAACATCGAGCAGCATCTAGCGCTTAAATAATCCAACGATTATGGCTTAACTAAGATAATTAATTAACTAAACAAAAATAAGTTTACCTAACGACTTCATAACTGAAATAATGAACAAGCTGGCTCAGACCAAGGTCCTAAGCAAGCCTAATAGCGAGAAATCTTAACGCTACAGAACGCACACGTCTTTCTTCTAAAAGACATGCACATGCGTCTTTCTTCTAAAAGACATAATAATTATGTCTTTTAAATTTTAATCGGAATGTTATAGACCTTGTGATATTATATATATTTGAAAATATTAGTGAACATTCATTATGTCTTTTAATATCCATTTTAGTGTAAAAACGAACTGTTATTTAGACAGCCTCAAAGAATATTTTCAAATATATATAATATCACAAGGTCTATAACATTCCGATTAAAATTGTAGAGCAAACCAAATTCGTTCCCGCAGAAAAGAATGCGATCTTCGCAGCAGTAAATTTCCGATTTCAGTCACGATGATGAAGTGCATCCATCATGTGGTAGACGAAATTTTTGATGTTCAGTAATCTTTCCTTCCCAAGGAGGGCTGGGTGGACTACAAACAAAATAATCCAATCACAAACGACCACCAGAGCTTTCTTAGAAAGTGGAGTGTCGTTAAGGGATTGGTCTTTGGGAGATTTCTAAGAGCCATTCTCCCGAATTATTGTTATTGTAAAAGCGAATTTACATTTTTCTCCTATTTTTTTCCGTTTTGTAAGCCTACGTGTGGGATCAAAATGAAAGTGTTGAAACGCTTTCATTGCTTCTTTTCTTGAGCATCGTAAACTCAATGGTGTTTCCAGATGTGCGCCGGAAAAGATAAAAATGATCTAAACAGAAGCGGCTGATTATAAACAAAAGACACTTGAAACTGTCAGATTTTATATTACGAGCAAAGAGACATTTTGTGTGTTACTTTTATTTAGTAAATATCATGTTCTTCGCACTTAAACTACAAAATTCCATTCATCATCAATGTCACAAAATAATTTAAAAAGAGCGTAAGTTTAGAATTTCCGATACAATTATTAGAATTTTTCGCGTTTTGAGCATAATTTTCCCCCGTATGTGTTGCCATTGCTCGCGTTTAAATCGTTGAGTTTGCTGATCAAAATTTTTTTAAAGTTTGCAAACTATGAAGTAGATAATCAATTCTAAATTTGGGCTTCCAGATGCCCCTATTCGAGTGGAGGACTGCGTTATTCAAAGTTTGATGTCTCTAGGTACTCCTGTTTTTTCACAGTGCGAGAAACATTCATACATTCGTACAGACTGTTCATTATTTAATTTCTGTAAATATAATGCAGAGCTCTAAAGTTTTGTACAACAATTTAAAAAATAAAATGCCGCTAAATGCAAAGAATCGCTAAATGCAAAAAAGAAATTAATAGCACTTCTGGGAAAATTTCTGCTTTGGGCTGAAAAAAGATTTGAGAAAAACAGAAATAAAACAATAAGAATACCTAGAAAAAGACATAGAAATGAAATATATTTATATCTGACTTTTCTTACCATGAAGCAAAGAAACAATTGGTCTACTGATCACAGAGGGACTTTTATTTTGCACTTCTTTTCATAAATGAATATGTGTGCTTAAGATAGAACCACACAAAATTCAATTCAACAGCAAGATCACAAAATATTTAAAAGCAGCAAAACAGCATATCTTTAGAATTTCCAATACACTGTTTCGCGTGCTAGAGATAAAAATGTTTTTTCCGTATATGTTGTCATTGTTCGCTTTAAAATCGTGAGTTTCTTCTTTTGAAAAATTTGAAATAGATAATAAATCAAATTCGAAATTCAAAATTCCTTTTTCAATGTGCCCAATGCTCGGTTGGAGGACTACGTTATTCAAAATTTGATGGCTTTAGGTACCGTTGTTTTCTAAAATTTTAAATAATCTCACGTTTAAATTTATGATATAATTAATATTCCTGTTCACTAAATCATAAAAAGTTTAAACAATTGTGGTCATTTATAAACAACCACATTTCATATATATAAATATTAATTAATATATGCTTGAAAATATTTGATTTTATGTTTCCCTAACTTTTGTAAAAGAAGATATCAGGAGTTTTTATCGGAGTGAAGAAGATTTCCATTTATTTGTAAAGTTCCAATTTTTCCAAACTAACCTGTATTCCCTTCAAACATGTGTAAAATTTATGCGGACATTCCACTTAATCCCCGGAGACTACATCTGGTAGTGAAATTAATCAAACTTTGTGCTGGTTTATTGATGGGCCTAATATTCTAATAACTGAAATTTTCATAGCAATCCAAAAAAAAATCTAATAATTATCAACAACTGAGTGATTGTGTCGAAAATTCTCTTTTAGAGCCGGACTAATACTAATACTCACAAAAGGGTAAAGAATTCTGTGAGTGTGTCTAAATGTTCGACTACAAAATAGTATTTCAAATCACGTTTCTCAAAGCTGAAGCCGTTTATGGAATCTAAGTAATAGGCAGCTAAAGTACAGGGTGCAAGCAATGGCGAGTGCCAGGTCAAGAGGGATCGAAAAGTGTATTTTTTAGCCATGAAAATAAATATTTTGTTTCCCATGGTCATCAGAAAAATACGTGTAGGGCGTCTTAAACGAGAAGATTTTGATAAAGAATATATTCAGTCAAATTTCTGCGTCCTTTATCGTGGTGGCTGCAAAGAATCCATGCAGGAAGTCAAATATGCTCAAAGGTATGAATTTCGAAGTGTATGAAGAATTTCTTGTTACAAATATTGGAAGATTTATGTGTTAGGGATAAAAATTTTCAGCAAAATTCAGTTTCTTATTACATATGGAAATCCACAACTATATGGCGTAAACGAAAAATCATGTAGAATTTCGGGAAGCTAAGTAAGCTTTGGTTATATTGTTTCCTGTGGCACAAATTATATTTCCGAATATTTCAAGCAGTATTCTTCAGTTTTTTCTTCATTTGGAATTCTATAATATTATTTTGGGAGTTCTACAGCATTATTTTGCAAGTTTTAAACTTCCTTTCTATTTCTTACCAGCGAAATTCAGTTTATTTTCCTTTGCTATTCGCTCATGTTTAATGTTTTTAACAGATGTTTCAGAATATATAGATTAGTCAATAAATAAATAAAAAAAAAAAAAAACATTTATAAAAATTATAAAAGTCTTAAAAAATAAGTACAATGGAAGTAAACAAAATGCAGCTTTCACTTCAAATCTCAAAAACCGGGAATTCCTGCATGCGTTAATTACTTAATTTAAATTCTCATCGCTAGAGGGTGTAGTAGGAAACGACAGTACAGATTCTGATCAAAATAAATTTGAATATTTTTTTTCCTTTGTTATCATTTGCAGACATTATAAATCAGCGGTCTCAAATTGCGTACGGATTGAGTGAGTATCTTAAAGCCGTTGGCGGAGAGAATTTTTTTACACAAAGAGGCAGTGTGTTTATACACACACATATGTAAATAAACAAATGTAAGGGAGGACTATTCAGAGTCCTGCGCCTTGGCTGCAATGATTTAATTAAAAATAATCATAAGAATGAAAGGGAGAATACCCCGATTAAAATTCCATTCTTTCAAAAGTAAAATTAAGAAAGCCTGTAGAGACGTTAGGTACTTTTTAAAAGCAGGAGATGTGGAAAATGAGCCATGCCCTCGCTGAGACTCGCACCTGGGATCTCTCGAATACGCGCCGAGTGAGCTGACGGTTACACCAAGAAGTCATGCTAAGAAGACGGGATAAATACCTTATAAGCCAATAAAGAAAACTAATAATAATAATTTGAAGTCTACATAAATTGAAGTCGAGAAAATTCCAGTTTACAAAGTCGTAATGTTTAAGTAATGTTTAAAAGCAATAAAAAAATTTTAATTAAAAATTTATGACATTTTAAAAAAAACATTTTAACACAGAATCGGCAAAGTAGTTCAAAATTTATTAAAATTGCATCTTGAAGTATATCTTAAAATTAATAATAACCTCCGCATATTGCGGAATTTCACGAACTCGGTCATTTAAAAGAGCAAAATACGCCTACGAAATTTCGCCTTATAACACAACTTCAGTCAATGGATTCCCAATTTTAATCTTTTCAGATATTCAAAATCACCCACCAGTCTACTGGTTTGCTATGTGAGCAGAGTTTTGCATCAGATTCAAAAGTTACTGTGTAATTGTCACAGTAATCTTTCTAAATTCAAATTAAAACTAACTTGCATTTTGTTGAAGACTGAGAGAAGAAATAGAAGGCACAGAAAAGAATTAGCACAAAAATAATGTGTTAGCTAAACTAAATCACTTCTAAATAAAAGCTGTCGTTGAAGTTAAAATTATATAACGTTGAAGAAGTTGTAAGTCCGATAAAAATACTGTTACGTTATTTTCTTCCTTCACGTTCGTACGGGGTTCGTAGATCTGGAGTGAACAACGACAACAGTTGATGAAGTATCGACACACAATTTATTTAGCCAATATTAATCAAGACAGCTCCAAAATCACGTTTTACAGTCGTCGAAGAACTACTATAAACACGTTGACACAATCAGAGACAAAGTCTTCACACTATCGGGCTATAGCGGTCGAGACAGCTTCGCTGCAAATCACCAGAGTACAGCTCCCGACTCTCCTCGGTCGTTCTCTCAACTCCACGTACTCTCGAGACTCTCCACGCTACAACGCGCGACGCACTCAACGACACGCACAGCACAGCTCCAGACTCTACGGTTCAGTCATTCCCGGAGCTCAACACACTCTCTCGTTGATGCACTAACCGCGATACACTAGGAGATTCTTTAGGTACACTCGACGACCCCCTCGGCACTCGCTGACTGACTGTCAATTCGATCGACTCCACACGGACTAACTGACTTGATACTGACGAGACACACACACTCTCCGCGTACCAGCAGGGTTTATATAGCTTTTGGCTTGTGTTCGAGAACATTCTGGACTAAACCGGTAAGAATTTTTTCCAGAAGGTTCTCCATCTGTCCATGGCATATCGCCAAATGAGCGATTTCTCCCCAAATGTGGCAACTTTGCCATCATTTTCCATTTTACGGCAACCCTAAACCTGCTTTGCAGGGAAGCTATCTTACCGCGCCTGGACATTTCGTAATAATACATTTTCTTTACCTTAGACTCTTCTCTGTCAGAAAATTTCTGTTTTGAGTAAGGAAATACATCTTCTTTGTACTTATAGATTTAATAGATTGTTTAATAATGCACAGTTATGTGAAGTTGAAGTGAATAAAATGCTGTTTTGTATTTATTAATATTTCATGTGTTGTATTATTTTCAATGTGTAATATTTCCAAGTGCAGACACTTTTTCAATGATTTAGGTGTTATCTTTTTCTTTACTATGCATTCCTCTATTCCTTCACTATTCTATAAACCAATTTATTAAAGCTTACTTAAAATTCTAACCTTAATTATCATTCATCTTTCTATCCTTAATTATATCATAACACATTTAAATCCTCTTGAGGCTTCCAAGAAGTATATTGTGAGTTAATATTTAAATAGATAAGATTCTTTCATCATGAAGAATGTACTTAAGAGAAATAAAAACATTTTAAAAGTTGAGTGGAGTTCCACATTTGAGTGGAAAAAAAAAACTGTGATGAACGCCGAGAAAATTTCCTCGTCCGTCCAAGCGTTCCTTAAAACATTCAATGAAAAATAAACAATATTCTTTTTTTAATAAATCTAAGTTTTTATGCAAAAAATTAACAACGCAAGAAGATCTAATTAAATGCTTTTGATTATTTCACTGGAACTAATCTTTTAGTATGTCATTTTATTTGTTTATATTAAGCATTTTAGAAATCTTTGCAGAAATATCTTAACTCTGTTTAAAATCTTGTATTGTGTTTTTATACGTTGTAAAGTAATGATTCAAATTTAAATTTAGTGGAGAAGTACTTTTTCCTGATCTTTTGATCTTTCATGAGTTATGAAAAGTTCATTTCAGACTTTTGTGGAACGCTTTAAATTTTATATGAAATATGAATAAAGTTCTCATTTATTCAAATTGAATAAAACCTAAACGCTTTAATAAAAACTGGAAATATTTAGAGGATTTTTAAATAAATTTTTCTTTCTTCAATGAATAGACAAATTCGCAATCCTAATATGCAAACGCTCAAAATTTTTAAAGCTACGCTTTCGTTTTTGGAGTTTTGTTGCAGCTAATCACTTCAAATCTCAACGGGTTACGAATAAATGTTATGGATACGCAAGAATGATCTTACTTAGTAATTGAAGGCTTATGAAAAACCCCTGAGACATATTTTTGTGGAAGTTTGAAACCCAAAATCAAAGGTTTGTGACCTTTCATGCAGTACTAATTAAAACGAAAGTAAAAAAAAATCTGATCCACATGACTTCCTGGTACAGAAGATTAAATTATACGCATTTTGCTTCATTTCATTTAAACTTATTTCCTTGAATTTGATTAGATATATTTCTCATTCAATTCATTCACTTTTCACTTCGCTGCAAGGCAAAAATACACAAAACCTCAAAATACCGTCATTCAAATTTGTAAAATAGAGAAAATGATAAAACACTAAATACAGTGAAAACAGTTTAAAAATGATTTTTACAACTGAAATTAGAGTTTCTAAGCAAAAGCAAGCAATTCGGCCAACGGGCAGGAACATCAGTTTTTCGGTGGATAAAACTGAAAGTTTACTTTTGGTCTCACTCGGCAAAAAGACACTGAAGGTGTAGAAACTGAATTCACTATTCTACTAAGCTTCAAATGTAAGCAAACATGGCTGCTATGGTAAAACAAATCAGGCTTAGCCGCACTTAAACAACTTTTAAATTGTTGATAATTCTTCAACTGTTGCATGCAGATTAACTAAAGTCATAAAAATCTTAATTGGAAATCATTTTTAAAGCAAAAAATGCATATACTTTTGATGCAGGCGTTGAAAAGTTGAAAGAAAGAGAAGAGTTGAAAGAATAATTAGTGAATTATCACTAAAGCTTTTAAAGTATTACAAAATTAGGAGAAGGGTGTATAAAATCCTTTATTAACTTATGAGGTATTTTTTAAATACTTCTAGCATACCTTCGGGGTGTATAGCACACTTGGCGCGTATTCGATAGGTCCAGGTTCGAGTACCGGCGAGGGCATTGCTCATTTTTCACGTGTCCTGGTTTCAAATAACCTAGTGACAGTGCAAATTCATAAAAGATTAACAGTCGGCAACTAATTCTTGCTTACAGGAGCCAACAGGTTAGCTTAAATAAAAAGGTAATGGTTAAACTTAAAATTGATGAAGTTAAATGTAGCCTAACGGTTTCATAATTTACTTATCCCACAAACTACCTCTGACGGAGATCTGGGTAAACAAAGCTAATGACAAGAAAAACTCAACGCCGCAGGATTCTAATTACTTGAGAATCAAAATTAGCAGCGTGGCTTTCAAGCAGACAGAACGTGCTCTGATTTCACTTTCCAAATCCTTTAAATGCTTCCTTCCTAATCTGAATATCGGTCGTACTGGAAATTTGCATTCTGGCAGGGAAATGAAATGAGGTCTGGTAGGAAAGGTACTTTACCTTAAAGTGACTGGTTAGAAAATTAAATGATACTCTACAATTGGATAATAATATTCGTGATGAGATTACATTAAGAAAACGTCCTTCCATACTTACTATCAATTAATTAGAAAATGGCTTTACTTTCGCTTTAAGACTAACGAAGCTTATCTAATGATACCCTCCTGCCACGTTACTTTCCCACATTCTTACCAACCTTTACTGTTCGAAGCGCATCTATTAGAAAGCGTATTCATCCCGACGTTTATCGAGAAGTCCTTTGAGGATAGGCCATCAATAAGAAGATTTATGTAGTCTTGTGTTAGATTTTCTCCATGAAGGAGATTGCTAGCTGCGATTTGGCACGGAGCAAGAATCCAAAGAGCGGTATCATGGGATTATGACAAACATTGTTAAGTTTAGAACTTGAGTTTCGCGCTTCAGAGCAATATGTATCATATGAGTGATTAATTTATACAGCACATTTATTCTCATGTCTTCCAAACATGTTTTGTTTTCATTAAACAGAGGTTCACTTTGCAGCCGCTTTCTTGTTACATCTTTTTTTCTTAAATTGGTTAAAACAAGTTCTACTTGATTTTTCCCCCATATGTGTGAAACCTAGTTTTACTTCTTTTATTTAAATAAGATAAACCAAATTCTACAAATCTTTGTGATAGTCGCATAGGATTTTTTTTAACTCTAAATCAGTACGAATTAATTTATTATTCCACGAATATGTTACAACAGAATGTGAAAAAATACATAATTTTTTTTCTATTGTCATTAATTTTATTTCTAAATCATACATTGAAAACTGCTTTTGCTGTTTTGAAAATTTTTATTAATAAGCTATGCTTTAGGTTTCATGAAACTTCTTTATTGTTGCTGTTGTCGTCTCCACAATTATCATGGAACAATGGTTGCCAGACCTTACTCCGAAGAGAAATTGGGCTTTTATTTTCCACCCCCAGTTATGAGGAAGAGCACTCCCACCCCTCTCCTCACCACACGAGGGGACTTTCGGCTCGCTTCATATTTAGAGTGCCGCCATGCCGCACCGACACTATACATTTACAAACATCCATATCTTACCCGGAGTTCGAACCCGGACCCTTCAGTACCATAGTAGGCTCCCCTAACCACTGTATCTGAGTTGGTATTCATATGTATATACATATGTTTTGATTGTACTCTTCAAGTGCCTTGTAAGCACATGTACATTTCTTTTTGCATTTTATAAATGTCGTCTGCTCAGCTGAAATCCCTCTGAGTTGGCAACCAATTCTGCATGGATATATCTATACCTGGATCAGAAGCCAACTCAGCGGTTTACTCCCCTAATCACTATACTTTCTGGGCGACTAAACTTCTTTACTAAAGCACAGAAAAACTTGTGTAGGAAAGATTCTCTTTGACACTCTTCAAATAGATAAAAAACACACTGAGAAAAATTTTCCCTACCCTACATAGGATCCGAACATGGGCACGTAGAACACCTAATTTAGAATTTGCTTTATTGTATATTTCATAATTTGCGAAACTTTAACGGATTTTTAATTACAAAACTCAACATTTTCGAAGCGAGCAATTGCAACACTGTAGGGTATAAAAAAAGTTATCTACAGCGTGTTTTTTTTTCCGTGGCTATCCATAGGAAATTCTAAAGCTATGTTGTTTTTAAATATTTTTAGCCCAAATGTTCTCGAACGTGTACGTGTCTGTAAAGAAATTAAAAAAAAAAAAAAAACCTCCCAGAATCTGAAAACTTTAATTTTTTTTTTGGTTATCTAATTTAGTTTATATTCGTGGATAAGCATTCAAAATTTCATACATGACACAAATATCAATATTCATGGACGAAATCCATGGAATCTACTTAACGGATATCTACCATTTTCCAGGACAGAATCATAAATTTTAACTTATATCATTCTTAGAACCTTTCACATGCCGCACCAGAAATAAAAGTCACAACTAATTCATCAAATCCACGTTAGAATATACAAAAAAAAAAAAAAAAAAAAAAAAAAAAAAAAATGCCGTAAAAAAATTTCTCTCTATGGTTTCTCGGTTGTTCCACTTTTGGAACATTGGCTTTAACGCTGTCTTTTCTCTTTTTACTTCTTTGTACGAAGTCAAAAGGAAGTATTGTAATCGCGAAAAGTTTCAGGCAGCATATCTCAACGAAAATATCCATTTTGACCGCTATCGAATGCAATTTAACGATGATTTTGCGTAATATCTGTACGTAAGGACAGAATAAAAGACTCTTTTCCTCCAAAAAATTATAAAACTGCTTTAAAATTAATTCTGAAGAGAATTTTTCGTGGCGTCTGTACGAACGTATGTACGTACGTATCTAAACGTATGTAAAAACGTACGTAACGTATGTAAAAACGCGTAGCCTCAGAACGTTGAAATTTTGTATATAGGACTGCTATAACATGTAGATGTGCACCTCGTATTTTGGTTGCAATCGGCCGCACTAAACGTATATAAATACTATATTTATATATATATCCACTCTGTTACTCGGCACAGTGATCTCAGTTTCTTTACTCTTATATGTTTGTAAATTGTTACATTTTTTGCTTTATAAATGATTGAATTATGTTGTTTTTATCTTCCGGTTAAGGTTTTATGCCTTTAGTAAATCTGTATGCAATATTTTTAGAATTATCAACAATTTTAAAGTTGTTTAAGTGCCGCTAAGCTTTCATTTTGATGACGGCCATTGATTGTTTTCATTTGAAATAGCAGACTAGTAGATTTGTTGCCAATCTAGAGAAACTTAGCTTCGCAACAGCAAAGATGAGGCCTTCATTTATTATTGCTAATTAAATCACGCTTAATCCTTTCTGGAATTTTTTCGAGGAAATAAGTGTTTAAGATTTACTTAGTAATTTTTAATATAGATATTTTGAGTTTTTATGTATTTTTGCCTTCTCTTGAAGTGAGAATTGAATTAATTGAATGAGAAATGCTCAATCGTCTGTGAAAAACTGTTTCTTTTTTGTTTTGTTGGCTTAATTTCTTTTATACATCGTTCTAGCTTTATTATAGTATTTGAATAGAACATGTGGTAACGATTAGATAATTCTATTCTTTAAATGATATAAATTTTGTGCATTATGAGTTATAATATGACAAATATAATACTGTTAAGTGAATCTAGCGCCAGAGTCTCGCTATGATAAACAAATACTAAAGTGAATTTTAAAGAATGCATTTATTCTTTTGTGGTTAATGCGCTGACGATGAAGTAGATTTAATTCAATCCAATACATTTAAATGAAATGCAAGAAAAAATACGTATAATTTAATATTCCGTACAAGGAAGTCATGTGGTGTACACATCAGATTTTTTTTTTTTTTTCGCTTCATGAAAACAATGTTTTATAGGATGAATCTTTTAAAATTTTATGCTGTAATAATGGTTTACTGAACAATTTGATGTGAAATGACTAAAATTTAAGTAACACTCGTTAAAAAATTTGCATAATTTTTAATTAGCGTACTATTTTATAAAAAATGCAACGCAAAATGTGTAAAGGAACAATAAAAACAAATTTACGTTTACACAAGCTTGACTAACAATATACATAATATGAATAAATGTGATTTTCAAAGTGTAAAATACCTTACCAATAAACAATAAAATATTTTATCCTTTAGATGGCGCGTGCTTTTTCAACTAGTAGTAGGAAAAAATATAAAACATTCTAAAACACTAATTTTTTGTAATCTTTTCTAGCAGTTTCTCAGTGTCATGATTATTACGAGAAGCAATGTACATGGAGTAGTCTTTTGCATTCAAAATACATGTTTGTAGTGTTTTTTTGTCATACTACACAATGCCTTTGTGATGATGTAACTATATAATGTGCATCCGATTTTCTTGCAGACGTCGACTTATGGGCACGGTGTCCAGGTATAATGTGAATTTTAGGTTTCGCTCGAGGCAAATTAAAAGTAATTTCTCTTCCAGAATTCACGTTTGTCTTTTCTAATGTGATGCTTTTGTGTAACCATATTCAGTTGCGTTGATAATAAGTTCCAGTACCATTTTTTTTTGCTGCGAAATTTTGGTCAATAACTCCAAGAAGTCGGTCCAACAGGTCTACTCCACCCATTCCTTCTTTATATAATTTTATAATGTAAGGATAAAGAACATCAACTTTCCTTTTTTAAACTCAGACACATCTTTTTGATTGTTCCTAATGGTTCGTGAGTAATAAAATTTGATGCAATAATTACAACAGAATTGTCGTTCCAACGGCACATATAAACTTCTCCATAGCATCGGTCATCAAATTCTCCATGTTGAAATTTCTATATCTATTTTGCTGTTCTGTTGTTTTCATCTGTTTTGCTCGTACGTGCCAACTGCTTTAAAGCCTTTGTGAGACAAATCTGTCAGCAGACTGTGGATGAAATAAAGTTATCATAAAATACTTTGTGTTTCTCTGGATTGCCAATAAAAGATAATAGTTCAGAGACAACTTTTGATTTAAGCGACAAACTTTCATTTTTCGAACTTTTCGAAAGACCTAATATAAACATATAAATTCTTGTGAAGCAGATGTGGTCAGTTCTAACAAAAGAAACAAGCATTTATCGGAGCTCAAAACACACCCACTTGGTGAGAGAGGTCATAACCCCTTCCAATCCTCTGCTCCTCCTTTCTACAGAAATAAATGACGCACCATTAATACTTCTAAAAAAGGGCATGTTTACGAGGAAGGGCATGGTCACTGAATGCATTTAAAATCTAATAAAGATATCACTGGTTTTGTATATAACGTTACATGCCGATGTTCCTTTTCTGGAACATTGAAATTTTACGCAGTCTTGAAGAAATATTTCTTGCTATTATTTGAATTTATTTTATTAACTCATTAAAAGTTGTCCGTTGCAAGTACGATGGGGAAATTCTTGGATGGATTTGAATTTTTACGAAGTTTATAAAATGTTTCCTCTTAAGTAGTGTAAAAATCGTCAAAAAGCCGATTTCCGATTTTTAGAACTTTTTCTAAGCTGAAATATTCATATTTAAAAAATAAATATTATGTCAAAAAATCAATCATACCTTCTATAATAAACGGTAATATTTTCAAACTGACAGATATGATAGTTTATTTTAAAAAAATTTTAAACATGATGTTCCAAAAAAAGGAA
Organism: Stegodyphus dumicola; assembly: GCF_044657685.1. NCBI lineage: Eukaryota > Metazoa > Arthropoda > Arachnida > Araneae > Eresidae > Stegodyphus > Stegodyphus dumicola. The sequence goes on along the minus strand of NC_140773.1, from coordinate 210,530,510 downwards.
CACTGGCATGTAAAAGGTTTTAAACATCTGTCACAAATCGCTCTAAATTTAAAAACATCTTCCTTATTAATACATTTCTGACGTATTTGGCATTTGAGTGTGTGTGTATTTAATTATGGCAAAGCACACTAGGGCTATCTGCCTAAGAGGAGGGATGCCCTTTCGTGGAGGACTTTCTAAGGGAAACTGGCTCGTATACACGTTACACATGGGGAAAACCACGAAAACACCCATGCAGCCAGCCCGTTCGCGGGATTCGAACCTCGGACCGAACTACCAGTGTTCAGCGACTTTACCGCTCGGCCGCTGGTGGGCTATTTGGCATTTGAAGCTTCATAATACTGCTTTTAACGTCTTAATGAGAAAATTCTTTCGTCCATCCATTACACGAAATTCTTGTTACAGTAAAACGTTTCTTTCTGGTTTTCGAAAAATTTAAGAATTTATTTTAAGAACGTGTTAGCAGTGTGAAAGTATGTGCTTTTTGTTTTTGAGATTCATCATAAAAAATCACCCCACATAAAATGACAAACAATTTCAGAAATACCTTTTAAGAAAGAAGAGAACCTATCTGTAATGGCGTCGAAGACTCTATGGGATATCTCATGCCTCGAAGGAAAAAGGATAATCTGCTCTAGTAAGAAGAAAGTGGAAACAAAGAGCTCCTTTATAGTCAACATGACAAAGTAGGACTACATATAGCCAAAGGCAGGGCCAGAATTTCAGCTTTTCAACATAAAAAGTGCGAAGCTGAAAATACTTCCAAACCTAATCTTTGAAGCTTTATACGTTACGGCAAAGTATGAAATCTGGCATTCTGTAGAATACCTAGACGTTTTAAAGAATGCCGAAGATTGGCCGGCAACGAAACGATGAAACATTTCACGCATTTCCTAGGCCACATGACCAGAAGAATAAAATATGACTCTTCATATTATGTACAATGCCTAGAGAAAGTATATAATAATTCGTGAGCAGTGGTAATGAACGTGACAGAGAATAATTTCTACGACATGAAACTTCTGAAAGAATTTTTAAACAGCTATGTACCAGATTACAATTCGTTTTATCTTCTAAGAACTTGCTTAACCCTCTAAGCAAGGCCGTATATATAGGGCCTAGAATATTTATTGTGATATCTGTAAGAACGTAAATATATGTGCATGTTAAAATATGTCAACGGAATTAAGACAATATATGAAATGAAAACAAATCCAGGTATGAAATACCAGGAACGATTTTGCATTAAAATCAAAAAAACAATTTGTTCTCCTAGTAGTTTTGGGAAATTTGTGCTTTCTTTATTCCTGGCGATAAACTTTCTGTCTAGTTAGTTGCAATTGCTCAGCCCACTGGAAATGGCCAAGGATTCGTCATGTAAATGTGTAAGACAAAGTGCCGAAATATGAAATATCTTTGTGTGGAAAAAAATAATGATTTGTTTAGTTTGGTTTGTTTATTGAGATTATGTCAAAGCACACTAAAGCTATAAAGTATTTCTCCCGCCTACCTACCGTGCCTTCGGAGTGTAGTGGTTCTGCACGCTGGACCGGTATTCCAGAGGTCCGTGGTTCAATTTCCAGCGAAGGCGGTTGCTAATTTTTCATCTCTCTGGCTTCCAAAAAAAAATCCTAATGCCTCTGCAGTGGTGCCTGAACTAAAAGGATGTTGGATGACGATTTTACACACCCAGAATTTGGCGACTAGGTCCCCTAAAAGTTCTAGTCGCCCTCTAAAAAGAGGAGTATATAATGTATTTCTTCCGCCTTCCTAGCGTGCCTTCGTGGTGTAATGATTCTGCACAGTGGGCCGGTATTCCAGAGGTCCGCGGTTCGATTCCCGACAAAGGCGGTTGCTAATTTTTCATCTCTCTGGCTTCCAAAAAAATCCTAATTTGACTACAACGCTATCTGCCTAAGTGGAGGAATGCCTTCGTGGAGCACGTTCTAAGGGAAACTGGCTCGTGTACACATTATACATGGAGAACACCACAAAAGTGCTCATACAGCCAGCCTGTTCGCCTGGAATCGAAACCAGGTCGGAACTATCAGTGCTTAGCGGCTTCACGGTTCGGCCACTGGTATAAAGTCACTGGATAAAAGCAATGAAATGAATTCAAAATGTCTTTTAAGCCTCCCACGTTGCAACAAATGGTTTGATTTTAATTTCTCATTTTTTATATGAAAATTTTGCTTTCTTTAATAAGAAAGGCACAAATTTGTGCTTCGTACAAGTATCTTTTTTTATGCATTTATTTTTTATGTATTGTCTTTATTTTTTAAAGTAACATTTGTATTTTTGAGGAATGAACATCTTTTAAATAACAGCATTATCATGACCTTTCTTTCATACTTTGTCTAAAGAACATTTGTCGTGCTCTAGAATGTCTAGGTATTATACATTGCTTAGGTAAGATAAGATAAACTCTCTGTATTCCTCTTTCTGTCAACTTAATTCCTTGCCCCTCTGAACCAGACATAGGGGTTTAAACCAGGACTTCTAAACCCAGGACTTAGAAAGAGACTGTTTATCCCTGGCTTTAATCCCTGCACATTGGAGAGACAGAGGCATCACTTTTGCGACACTGATCTTTGACAATAATCTGCTACCTGCTAGTCACACCTGCTGTCCGTCGCTCGTGCCATCTTCCTTGATGTAGCTAAAGCCTTTGATCGTGTTTGGCTGGAGGGCCTCATATACAAAATTATCTCTCTGGGTTTCCCTGACTACATCACAGCCATCACCTACTCCTATCTTAAGGATAGACTATCGTTCGTGTAAACAAATCGTGTAAACAACAAGTTCAATGAGAGTTGGCCCCTTAACTTATTTTACTACGAAGCTTAGCAAGGGCCTGAGTACGGCCTAGCGTAAAACAGCTTTGAGAGAGAGAGCGGCCAAAAAGGCAGACGCGCGTAGTTCAGAGACTCTGTTTCTCTCTCTGTCTCAGTAACTTCGTGGTTTAAATACCGCTCCTTCTCATTAAATATTCAGCAAATTCCAAAACTACGTTCTGGCCGGAAGTAGTAAGTTGAAGTTAAGAATTTGACAGGAAAGGAACTTTAACTTAAAATTTAACTGTTAATAAAATTAACATAATCCTTACATCCCCTTAATTAGCAGGAACTCCGTTCTCTCTATTGATAACAAATTGCTCATTTACAAAACCCTTTTGCGTCCCATACTTTCTTATGCCTGCCCTGTTTGGGGATATACCAACCATACAAATGTAAAGAAACTTCAAGTGTTACAGAACGTAACACTCAGACAAGTTACCAGCAGCCGATGGTTTATTCGAAACACGGCGATCCATGAAGAGTTTGAAATACCAACTATCTTCAATTATTTTGCACTTCTCGCTGAAAAATTCTTTCACAATATCCCAAATGTAAATAACAGCTCTATACCTGTGCTACAATATGATTTCACAAATGAAGTAAATAGTAAACGGCCGCTTGCGGTCTTAAGGTAGCTAGTGTAATGCAAATTATAAATTATTAATTAATTATGCACTCTCCCTTCTTCTATGTTTTGACTTGGTTCTCCGCCTGATGCAATTATTGTATATAGTGTTTTTTTCCTCTTGTATATTTGTATATTTTTTACTACTGTATTTATATTTAATTATGTGAATGTTATTGAACCATGTAATGTGTATATGTTGTGTGGTCACACTTGGACTCTGATTCAACGTAGAATTAGGCAATTTCTTTTTCACTTATGCCATTGCCATGCGCACTTCTCTCCGCCTAAGGCCAACAGCTGCGGGAGGTGTTTCTTCAGGACTCTATCATCGGTTCTCTTATGTTATGAACTCTATGTTTATTTGAATTTTTCTCCAAATATTCGACTTTCAAAGATTCGAAAATTGTAAAATTCCTACGCCGGGATAGCGTCGTAACGCGGGAACCCTTTTTGCGATCAACTCGTCGAGTTTGCCTGAGCGAGGCGCAAACCCCAGGCAGTACCCGGGACGTCACCCTGGGTTACTTAAGTTCTAGGATCTACCAGACCACCGCGCAAACAAATAAGTGACCTTTGCCGGGCCTTTAGAACCACTAGGTTCATAATTTGTATACCCACGTGCCCGAGATTGCCTAAATACAGATCCTAGCCAGTAGCTTCGTAGAGTTCTCTACGTCGAACCCAGGAGGAATGCCTAAGTAAAGTTTATATAATTCATATTTTTTATACTTTGTCTAAAAACGCCAGGCATTCTATAAAATGCCTGGGTATTCCACAGAATGCCGGCATTTCATTCTTTACCTGTAACATATACATTATTATTATTATTAAAATTGTTAGGTATACATATATTCATAAACCCCTGATTACTTTATTTGTCTTCTGTTTATATGCCATTTTTACAATAATCATAGTTTTACTTCCTTGTACGAAGTAAAAAGGAAGTATTGTAATCGTAAAAAGTTTCAGGCAGCATATTTCAACGAAAATATCCATTTTGACCGCTATCGAATGCAATTTAACGATGTTTTTGCGTGATATCTGTACGTAAGGACAGAATAAAAGACTCGTTTTCTCCAAAAAATGATAAAACTGCTTTAAAATTCATTCTGAAGAGAATTTTTCGTGGCGTCTGTACGAACGTATGTACGTACGTGCGTGCGTTCGTACTTATCTCGCATAACTCAAAAACGAGTAGCCTCATAACGTTGAAATTTTGTATATAGGACTGCTATAACATGTAGATGTGCACCTCGTATTTTGGTTGCAATCTGCCGCACCAAACGTATATAAATACTATATTTATATATATATCCACTTTGTTACTCGGCACAGTGATCTCAGTTTCTTTACTCTTATATGTTTGTAAATTGTACATTTTTTGCTTTAAAAATTATTGAATTATGTTGTTATTATCTTCCGGTTAAGGGTTTTATGCCTTTCGTAATTCTGGAAGCAATATTTGTACAATTATCAACAATTTAAAAGCTGTTTAAGTGCGGTTAAGTTTTAAATAACATGGCGGACATATTTGTTTACATTTGAAACAGCAGAATTGTAGATTTGTTGCCAATCTAGCGAGACAGCTTCGCAACAACAAAAATAACGCCTTCATTTGTTATTGCGAATTAAATCATGCTTAATCCTTTCTAAAATTTTTTTGAGGAAATAAGTGTTTAAGATTTACTTAATTTTTAATAATTAGTAATTTTTAATACAGATATTTTGAACTTTATGTATTTTTGTCTTGTCGCGAAGTGAAAACTGAATTAATTGGATGAGAAATACTCAATCGTCTGTGAAAAACTGTTTTTTGTTTTGTTTTGTTTTGTTTGCTTAATTTCTTTTTTACATCGTTCTAGCTTTATTATAGTATTTGAAAAGAACACGTGGCAACGATTAGATAATTCTTTAAATGATGTACATTTTGTGCAGATTTTTTTCAGATTATTTTTCTGGCATTTAAAGTGGCGCAAAGCTAATAGCTATTAAATAAAGCTGCTGGCCATTTAAAAAAGAATTCTTTAATAAAAATCACTGAATACTAGTGCACGTAATAGCGACTCGAGGCAAAACTAGTTGCCGTATGGATGTTTTCATGCTTTCTCATACATAACACGCACTCTGGATGTTGGACTAAACTGTATAAAATAAAATGTAAACCGTCATATATCTTCTAAAAGGAATAATATATATGTAATGAGTTAGGAATGTGGAAGAGAAAATGCAAATAATCGTAATCATAGCCGATGATTATACATGCAGCTTGCACGCAAATAAATGTGTATCAGATGGAGTATGGAAAATCACAAATAGCTAGATATTCACCACATGACTTTATTTTCTGGAAGAATAATTCCTTGGGGCATGTACAGGGTTTGTCCGAAAAGTAGTAGGCTGATTTTGTTTTAAAAAATTACTATCCACAATTTTGACCCATAAACATAATAGTTTTCAAAATTTGCCCCTTCTGTATCAACACAGCGTTTCCAGCGACTCTGCCGATCAGTGAAAGCTCCCTGGAAGGCAGAAATTGGAATGCTCTTCAGCTACCTCATTATGGCCTCTTGAATGGCCTGGACCGAGCCGTGATGCTGTCCTTTCACAGCCCTTTTCAGTCTGGGGAATAGGAAGAAGTCTGAAATAGTGACATCTAGTCTGTACCTGCGCTTGAAAGACTCTGAAAACGAGACACCGAGGTGGATCATGGATGCTCCATCACGACCAATGCACCGAGCCACACCACCTTTGTTTTCATGAACTTCCTGACCAAACAAGGCATCACACTGCCTCCTCAGCAACCCTAAAGCTCAGATGTCGCTTCTTCAGACTTTTTCCTCTTCTCCTACTGAAAAGGGTCATGAAAGAACAACATCACGGCCCGTTCCAAGCTATTAAGGAGTCTGTAACGAGGGCGCTGAAGAGCATTAAAGTTTTTTGCGTTCCAGGGAGCTTCAGTGATTGGATTCTTCAGTGATTTCAGTCGCTGAAAATGCTGTATTGATGCAAAAAGGGCATATTTTGAAAACTATTATGTCGATGTGTCAAAATTGTGGATAAATGTTTTTTTTAAAAAATCTGTCCAATTAAAACATGTGTTCTTGACCTAACCTTCTGGACAAACCCTGTGTTCTTGGTTTCCACATCACTATTGGATGTGAAAACCTCCCCCAATACTATATATACTTATCACACTTTTAAACATAAATAGAGCAAAGCGTTGATACATAAGTTGGTAGGTAAGAGCGAGTACAAAATTTTAGGCCACTCCCGTAGATCGGTGTTTAAGACACCTGGGTCCCTGGGCACCATGCACTACCCCAAATCGAATTAAAATTTAAAGTTTCGAAATGATTTCAAAAACATTAAAGGATAAGTTTTTTTTTCAAATCATTAGTTAATAAAATGGTATTAACTAATGATTTTAAAAGTAAAACTTAGTGAAGTATAACTGACCGGAATTAGGAAAGGCCGGATGCTGCTAAGTTAATAACTAAACACATAAAAGCACGTACAGTTGCCAGAACCAATAGTGTATAATATCATACATATTTACGTCAGATACAAGATTTGTACTATAAAAAGTGCAAAAATAAGGCAATGACACAAAAATGCATAGAAATACATTAGTTTTTCATAATTGTAGAAGTGCTGAAAACAGCCACTGTCCTCTTTTTATAATTTTCATTAGTATAATAATAATCACAAATTCGAATTTCTAGGGGGCGAAAGTTGTTAATCATTAGTTGTTAATAGACATTTAGTTGACTGAAAATTAGAATATTTGAAAGCATAACACAGTTTGCTGAAATTTAGAGAATGTTGCAGAGCAAATGAGAAATTTTATTAAGCTCTAGTCAGATTGACTGGTTCAAAGTTGAGCAGCTGTGAAATAGGAGATACAAGCTTAAAAAAACATTATGTGGGCCTAATCAAGAAAAGTGCCATGATTAAAAATTTGCTTAGGTTTGCAGCACTGGGTAGATAATAATGCAAAGGGCGATAATTTTTGTAATTCATCTCAAGCTGAATGATTGATTATTTGTGATTTAGCATATCGATCAAGTTACTTAACTTGATCAATATACTTAACTATTGCATAACTACAGCATATTGATCAAGTTGCTTAACTTGATCAATATGCTCTGTACACAAATTAAAGTATTCCATTTTTATTAATATTGTATTTAGTACATTCGTTTCATGATAATACAAGATTTAATGCAAGAATTTTTAATACAAGATTTGATAGATCTGAGTTTGTGCCATCATATAAATAGTAAAAAAATACATTTTAATTTTTTTTTACTTTGATTGCATTTTAATGAGTACACTACCCGCAGCTTAAGAAACTCACTAGTTGATAAATTCAGTCGCTTACACATTCAAATTTCCAAGAACGAAAACCGTGATTTCTTTTTTTTTTTTTTTTTTTTTTTTCTTTTCAAAACTATCGCAAGAAGAGTTTTGCTTTAAGCATTGACATATTGATTGAGAAGGATACGATAAGGTTAAAGAGCCATATTTATAAAATTTAAGAAATTTACGCTATATTTTGCTCTCGAAATTCACGCTATATTCGAATGGGAATAATTTAAAAGAAAGGGCAGAAATTCAAAATGAGGACACAGCAAAGTAAAGACATTTTTTTAACAAATAAAAATGAACGTTACATCAAAATTTCATGCCATGTTTTATAGAATCTTAATTTCGTTCATATAGTTCCTACTATTTTACTACCATTTATTGTAATGTAATAATTTTGTCATTATTGCTTAGTTTTGTTGTGATTAAGAGTAGTATTTTACGCATTTCTTTTCATTTTTCAATGCGTTTCATTAAAGGGGTAATTTACTTTGTTTTTGTTGTATTTGCTTTAACCCATTCAGAATACTCATAACTATGCGTGCAATCTGAACAAAACTTTATCCATTCCGAAGTCTTAAATTCTAAGTGCTTTTCCTATACTTTTCTCTTAAATGAACGCCTGGCGCCGTCAAATGTGCGGCGGCTTCTTTCCTCCTAACGGTTTCTAAAATCAGCTCTAGACCCATTGCAGTTCTTTATCACTGGAACCATATCTTTGAAGTATTTTAGCCTAAAATTAAACGAAATGAAGCTTTCTTAGCTGTAGGATGTAAATGTAGTCAGAGATGCCATATTTTAGCTTGCATCAGGGAAAACAGAATAATATTTTCCCCCTTCTTCTAGAAAGGGAAACAAAACTGCGTTGATTTTACTTTAATTACGAATTTTTATAATAAATGCGTATGCTATTTACGTGAGTTAAAGTTTCATATTTTAGTGGATTAAGTGTAGTTCTTGCTTTCCATTATTACATATGAAAATTATTATAATTATTACACACAATTAAAACCTTTTACAAAAATTACTCTTTTGCTGTATGTTTGTTAAAAAGTTTATTCGTGGTCTTGTACATGCATATTTTGATAAATGAAATTGCAGAATGAGAGAAAGGAAATTTAAGTATCATATTATTCCAAACAATTACACTGTTTAAACACTGAATAAATTATATAGGCAGTTATCATACATATAAACTGCATAATTACCGCTAATCGCATTAACGATGTATAACAGAGAGATTTCAACATAGGTTTGCATCACTAATAATATGTCCAATAAACAATGCATCACTAATAATATGTCCTTGGGCTGTAGGTAATAGTGGTATTATTTAAAGGAAATCCTGGAAGGAAAGGGAAAAAAAAAACTAAGAATTTCTCGCTTAGAATTAAAGCAAGACGTAATAATTATTCACCTGCATTTACATTTCTTAAAATGTAACATAACATTTTATGAGGATCTTATATTCGAGGAGGTCTTATGTTTGAATATGTGTGGTAGTTGTCAGCTTCAAATAAATTGCTTAAATTCCTCATTAATACATTCCTTATAAATTCCTTATCTTCTATTATTTTAGATTTAATGATTAAGATAAGTAAACTGTCAAACATACAATCCAAAATTAGTTAATAAGGGACGGAGGTTATCCTTCAAATTCAACTATTTTACCCCTCAAATAAAATTAAAGCAAATATCTGCATTACGAAAACAGCCATTTGCACACAGTTAAACATTACAAGACAAGAATGTGCATGAAGACAAAAAAAATCTGATGTGTACACTTCTTTGCAGCGAATATTAAATTATACGCATTTTTTCATGCATTTCATTTAAACTTATTTTTTCGAATTTCATTAGAGATATATTTCTCATTCAATTAATTCAGTTGTCACTTCGCGACAAGCCTATAATATATGAAACCTCAAAATATCTTTATTAAAAATTGAAAAACATAGAAAAATATAAAGTACCAAATACACTTAAAACAAATAAAAGAACTTTTACAATTAAAATTAAAATTTATGCGTAAAAACAAGCAATTCGGCTAGCGAGCAAGAAGGCAGACTTTTCGGTGCACAAAACTGAACATTTACTTTCAGTTCCACTAGGCAAAGAGACAGTGAAAATGCAGAAACTGACTTAGTTCACTATTCATTCATATACACTGCATAATTACCGCTAATCGCATTAATCGACTTAGTTCACTATTCATCTATTTCAAATGTAAACAAATATGGCTGCATGCCCCCCCCCGAAAAAAAGAAAATTACGATTAGGACAAATTTTAAATCGTTGATAGTTCTACAACTACTGCATAAAGATTACCTAAAGGCATAAAAAACTTAACCGGAAGATAAGAACAACATAATTCAATTATTTTTTATATAAAAATGCACTGTTTACCAACATATAAGAATTAAAAAAGCTGATCCTACAGAGCCGAGTAACAGAGTGGGTATGTACTTGTATATATATATAGTTCTTGTGCGGCGGATTGCAACCGAAAAGGGAGGTGCGCAACTACATACACTGAAGTGACAAAAGTCATGGGATAGCAATATGCAAATATACAGATGGCAGTAGTATCGCGTAGGAAATGTATAAATGCGAAGTGCTTTGGCAGGGCTTTCATTTGTGTTCAAGTTATTCATGTGAAAAGGCTTTGACGTAGTTATGGCCGCACGACGAGAATTAACAGACTTTGAACACGGAATGGTAGTTGGAGCTAGACGCATGGGTCATTCCATTTCGGATATCGTTAGGGAATTCAACATTCCGAGATCCACAGTGTCAAGAGTGTGCCGAGAGTATCTAATTTCTGGCATAATATCCCACCATGGACAGCGCAGTGGCCGACCACCTGCACTTAACGACCGAGACCAGCGACGTCTGCGTAGAGTTGTCAGTGTTCACAGACAAGCAACACTGCGTCAAATAACCGCAGAAAGCAATGTGGGACGTATGAGGGAGGTGTCCTATAGGACAATGCGGCGAAATTTGTCTTCCTTGGGCTATGCCAGCAGAAGACCGACTCGAGTGCCTTTACTGACAGCACGACATCGCCTGCAGCGACTCTCGTGGGCTCGTGAGCATATCGGTTGGTTCCTAAACGAATGGAAAACCGTGGCTTGGTCAGATGAATCACGATTTCAGTTGGTAAGAGCTGATGGTAGGGTTCGAGTGTGGCATAGACCCCACGAAGCCATGGACCCAAGTTGTCAACAAGGCACTGTTCAAGCTGGTGGTGGTTCCATAATGGTGTGGGCTGTTTTTACATGGCGTGGACTCGGTCCTCTGGTGCAACTGAACCGATCATTGACTGGAAATGGATACCTTCAGCTACTTGGAGATCACTTATAGCCATTCATGAACTTCACGTACTCAAACTGGGATTTTTATGGATGACAATGCGCCATGTCACTAGGCCACAATTGTTCGCGATTGGTTAGAAGAACATTCTGGACAATTCCAGCGAATTATCTGGCCACCTAGATCGCCCGACATGAATCCCATCGAACATTTATGGGACATCATCGAGAGGTCAGTTCGTGCCCAAAAACACTGCACCGTCAACACTTTCACAATTATGGATGTCTATAGAGGCAGCATGGCTCAGTATTCCTGCAGGGGACTTCCAACGACTTGTTGAGTCCATGCCACGTCGAGCTGCTGCACTTTGCCGGGCAAAAGGAGGACCGACAAAATATTAGGAGGTATCCCATGACTTTTGTCACTTCAGTGTATAAGAGCAGTCCTATATACAAAATTTCAACGTTTTGATGCTACTCGTTTTTGAATTATTCCAGATACATCATATGTACGTACGTATGTACGCGCAGATGTCACGAAAAAAAATCTCTTCTGAATCCATTTTAAATCAATTTTATTATCCGTCTGGAGAAAAAGAGTCTTTTATTCTGTTCTTACGTGCAAATGTCACGCAAAAACATCGTTAAATTGCATTCGATAGTGGTCAAAATGGATATTTTCGTTGAAATATGATATTCCAATTTCCCGATTACAATACTTCTTTTACTTCGTACGAGGAAATAAAAAGATTGAAATATCGTTTAAAGAATAAAAAACTTACAGTTTTCTTCATAATTCATTCCGGTATTCCGAAGAGCCATTTCTATATTTTTTCCCTTCCCAAGTTTTAAGCCTTTTTTGTGGTTTCCTTATTAAGAATTTAATCTTCACTTTCTGTAAGTTTCAGCCCCTAAGAACAAATAAACACAGTTATTATTATTTTGCAAAACTCTATATAATAACTACTCAGCTAAAACGCATTGTTAATTTTAGATGAGGAGGTAAAGGAGGGATACGTCAGCTTTGCTTTTGAAATTACACATCACATTCTCATTTGAAGTTTACATAAATAAACTACCATTAAAATAAAACCAACTGACTGAATTCGTTTGGCAACGAACAAAACAGCAATTTTTGCATGGAAATTAATAATTATTGTGAAATTAAACATCATCATAAAATAATGCATTTTGACTTAGGCATTGAAACTGCAAAATTTAACTAGCTGCAAGAAAAATAGTTAGTTACCAAAACTGAACTAAGAATAAAACAGAAAATTTAGCAAATTATAACAATGTCTCTCGTGTTTCCTTTAATTTATCAAAGGAAAGTTTCAACTATCTGCCGTCCCTGCTTTTGTGAAAAATGATAATGAACACTATAACCTGTCAAGTACAGTCATCTCTTACCTAAAAGACAACCCAGAATTTCTGGATTTGTGTTACTTTAATTTGTATGCTATCATAAACTGCTTGTAAGCGCAATGTCGTCTAATTCTGGGATTCTTTTATTAGGCCTTTTGTTTTGATCCGCTTTATCTTAAAACTTAATTTGTATCAGAAGCAATAACTACAGCTGCATTCATTATTATTAATCTAACTATTATTAGTAATATTATTATTAAGCGTTGTATTAAGTATTAATTCATGCATATACTAATATATTAGTGTTTCATTCAAATTAAGACTGTGTTGATTCCAAGTTAGTCACAGTTACCAAAGTAGCATGTTTGACTACTAGCTAACTAATGACAACATTAAATAGACGTTTAAAAATATAATTTCAGCTTTGCAACGGACTCATTTTAATATCTATTGTAATATAATTTTTAGTACACACAATGTAATTTTGGTCGTAATTGACCAAAATTAATTTTCTAGTGAAAAGCATTTAATATTGCACGAAAAAAGAAAGCTAAATACCGATTTCGATACGACGTTATACTGGCTATTATACAACGTTATACTGGCTATATATTTCGATATACTGGCAGTATACACTGCTGGCCATTAAAATTGCAAAATCAGGAAGGAATGATCTGACTAACATCAAAATCGCATGGAAGGAAGAAGAAGTTGCAATATGCAAATGGGTTAGAATTTCAACGCATTTAGACGACGCAGGAAGGAGAAATGGCATCTAAAGCAGTGCATAAAAGAAAAGTTGTGTAGCGCATTTCTCATTCTTAAAGCGCTTTGTGAAGTTGGAGCTTGCTCAATCCTGTTATGTGTCAAATAATAAGAAGAAATGCTTACCAGCAAGTGTCAGAATTCGATGGAGGCAGGATCGTTGCCTATCGAGAGTGGATATCCCCATGATATCACCCGCCGCACTGTTCGACATCCAACCACTGTCATGCGAATATGGAATCAATGAATTATTGAGGGTCTACTTAACGGCATGCAGGGTCTCAACTCCCTCCCATGGGACGAGAGCCGAGAGGTTCTGAAAGGACAAACATAATGTGAGGCCAGCTTTGCAAAACCGTAAAACCATATCACGAACCATTGGTCAGGAGATCGGCATCTTTGCAGTAAGCCGAGTAACAGCACGTACTGTGCCTCGACGTTTGCAGCAGCATGGACTATCAGCAAGGCGGTTCTGCGTGCAGTATTCTGATGGCCGTATACGTGTCTGGGGGCTGCTAGGAGATCGTACGTTCTTTTGCTTACATTTGAAATCGGCCTAATATTCATGTACCTCGTGTGATGGTTTGGGCAGCCATTGGGTACACGACACGTACATCTCTAGCTCGAATCGACCGTAATTTGAACACAGATCGGTACATTTCTGATATCTTACGTCCTACGGTTATGCCCTATATTCGAGGCCTGCCAAACACCATCTTCCAACAAGATGATGGAAGACCTAAATGTTATACGACGTATTCTGACCTTCACGGTACACAGGTATTCAATTGTTACCCTGGCCTGTACAGTCTCCATCCACTGAAAACATCTGATGATGGGTTGCTGAGAGAGTGTCCCGCCGACCCTCTCCAGCTAATGCGGCTGATGAAGTGTGGCATTGACTTCATCACAGCATGGATCGAAACAGCATGGAATGAGTTCCCTGTTTCTGCCATCCAAGCCCCGTTCGACTGCATGCCTAACCGGGTAAAGCCCGTTTAATCTGCCACGACAGTCAGCTTTTTCTACTAAATTCGCACTCCTGTAAAGCCAAACTGCTTGTAAATTTAATCATTTTGTCTTCATGCCATACTGCTTAGGTACAATAAATCTCTTTTATGTATTTGCTTTCCTTCATGGTGTTGCAATTTTAATGACCAGCAGTGTATCTACGTTTTATTGCTTTCTTATTTGTTTTACGTGATTATGGCAAAACCTCAAGGGCTATGTGCGAAAGGGGAGAAATGCTTTCGTGGAAGACTTTCTAAGGGAAACTGGCTCGTATAAACGTTATGCCCATGCACATACTACGAAAACGCCCATGTACTCAGTCCGTTCACGTAATTTGGACCTCCGACCGAACCATCAGAATTTGCCTTATTCCATCAAACTTGTAATGAAACTTTGTGGCTTGGTCTGAGAGTGAAATTGGGTAAGCAGCGTTCGGCAGTTCTGTGTTACCCATACATTCCAGTGATGATCAGATAATATTTTTAAATAAAGCATAAATATAAATGAATTAAAGATAAACTTAAAAGGCATTTTCTCCTTCCTTTCCGCTTGCCTTTGTGATGTAATTGGAAGCATACTAGAGGCATAATCGAGAGGTCCAAGATTTCGAAATCCCGGCCAGGGCACTGCACATTTTTCCCATCTCCAGCATCAAAAATTCTAATGACTCTACAATCTTAAGCCATCGGATAGATCGAAAGATCTTGAAAGAAGATCACGTTACGCGTATTTCTTTGTTAAATGAAAAAGATTCCTTTTGTAGAAGAATTTGAAAGTTATGTTATGGTTATGACTATGGTTATTGGTGTATGGAAAAGCACACGATGGCGATCTGCTTAAGGAAAGAGATGCCTTCGCGGAGGACCTGTTAAGGTAATCTGGCTCTTATAAATGTTACACAAGAGAAAGATCACCAAAAATACCCATGCAGCCAGCATCTTTGCCAAAGTTCGAACTCAAGTTGAACTACTAGTATTAAGCCGTCTTAATCGCTTGACGACTGGTAATGTGCAGAATTAGAAGGAACAATTTTCCTTCCTTTAGGATAATAGATCTTTTTTATATATTTTCTGCATTTAATATACTAAAAGGTATAACACAAAGTATATAAGAAAACATTTTAATTTACACGGTTTTAGTTAGATAGATTAAAACTGAAAAAGAAAATAATAACCTTTAGCTGTCTACTATATTCTTGATCATGTATGACTAAAACATTGTGGCCGTTGTACATGAATTGTATTACAATATTACTAGAATTTGAAGGAATAATAGAAATGATAATGTAAAATTTACATGTCTAAGACAGTTAACGTTCAATTAAATTGTATTTCTCTGAAATTTTTAATTTATAATCCGCCGTTTTTAGCAGACCAGTTCTATTTTATTTAAGCCACATGTGACCAAAAATATTATGCCAGCTAAAAAAATCATTTTTATTGCTGAGTGCAGTGAACTAAAATAGTACAACCTAAAAAGGGTCTTATATAGTAATTTACCTAAGTACTAAACACTACATTTTAAAGACATGACTCGTTTTGTTTATTATTAATTTTGGTAATTATTGTTATCAGCTTCCAAAATATTCCTGAAGCCACAAAAAGCGACACATCTTTAAGGGAATAATATAACTTGCTGCTTAAAAAATGCTATTATCTTAAAACAAATAAATCGGTAAGAGTTAGGTATCGCTAGGAAATCTCTTAGGTTTAGCGATCTATTTTGGAGGGAGCATTAAGGAAAGAAATTGTCCTAAACTCTGAGGATAATGCAAGCAGTCTCAGAGGGAAACACACTTAGCAATTTCTTTTACTTCTTTCGTATTCTTTAGAAGTTGCAAAGCATTTTGCTGTCAAAGAGTTCGCGAAGTTATAAAATCTTCTCAGTGTTTTCAATGTGTTGGAGAATTCTAAAACAGAGCTTTTAAAAAAATAAGCAAACAAGAGCATTGTTTCATTTTAAGTCATATAACATTTTAAATTTGCTTGGACGACAAGCGTTATTTTGTTTACTTCGAACTTAAATATTTTTTTTAATTATTTACTTCTGTACGTTGTATAACAAAAGGAAAACGACCATTAATAGAAAATCCTCACGAGATTAACTAAAAGAAAACAAAAAATAATTTTCTCTCGGGAAAAGAAGAAAGGAAACAAAAGTAAAAGAACAAGTTAAAATACGTCTTATCATAGTTATCTCTTTCGCAGAAGAAGCGCGTAAATTCCGTGTAGTCTTTTCAGTAAGAATTTAATTTTATATATTTCTCCTTTGAGCTTTTTATTCTCATTTCCTTCTGTTGAGTTTTTGTACGTGAAACTTTTCTGGAATAGTTTCAGAAGTTTGATTTAATAATGCCTCTAGTTAACCAATAAGCTATTTTAACCGTAACTGGTAGCTCTGTAAATAAATGGCATTTGGTATATCAATTTTTGTATTTCTTTTAGTCAGTTGGATTATGTAAAGGTTGTTCGCACATTTAGACGACTTTTATTGTATTTACAGAAACAGTTTACGTGTAATTTTTGAGTTTTACGCGTTCTTTTTGATAACCGTTATTCTTCTATATCTTCATACGTCGTAATTTCCAAGACAAGCCTTTTGTAGTATTGAAGAGGTATTTTGTCCCACTGCTCTTGAACATCCTTAGTAAGTCCAAGGAGGGTTGTAGGTCGACATTTGGACAATCCGCTTTTTGAAAATCCAAAAGTGAAAAATCTGTGGATCATCAGGAGATTTAGTAGGGATATGAGTTAAGGGTATGTCCTTGGTACATATTTCTTGTTCCAGGAAATTAACAGTGGATTTTGACGAGAAGCTGCTTGCCTTGTCTTGATGCAGTTCCAATGATTGATGGCCCTGATGAAGTCCAAAAGCACAAAAATCAACCAGTGATACATCGAGATATTTAGTAAGGATATCAGTGAAGTTGTGCCATTTTTTCCAGGAAGTTAACAATGAATTTTTACATATGGCTGCTTGCTTTGTTTGGATGACGTTCTACTGATTGATCACACTGTGGTTAAAAAGAAGATACTTCATAATTGAAAATTGGATGTAAAATATGTTTTTGATTATATGTGGAGTTGAACTTAACATTTTCTCCAGTCTCTTTATTTTCAGTTTGCCGTTATATGAAAAGCCAGCAACAATCATAAATCCCTTTAACAAATTTGCTTTAGACTCTTTGAAACATGTTTTAAGATTTTTTTCATCCCTTTATCCCAAGATTCATCGACTGTGGCAACATTTTCCGGTAACATCCGGGTAAGCGTTTCTCATAATGAGTTCTGCAGCGCGTTCTGCGTTCGGCGAAATGGCGTAGAGAAAGACAATTCGCCTTTTTAAGATTCAAATCAGCATTAATCAGTAATTAATGCTGATTTAAATGATGAAATGATTTGATGTACACTGAAAATGTACAAGACACTGAAAATTTTAATTATTCTGCAATTGTCCTTAGCAGATTTCCTTTTAACATTCAAGATTTTACTTTTACAACATTCGAAACATTCCGTTTTTTGATGGATATATATTTGGAACAATTTTTTCCATTTCAAACCAAACTTTGACTATTTTCCCTTGTTTTTTGACAATATTATCTATCGTAGCTTTAGATGTCGAAAAACAATGCCCTTCACGGCGTTTTTTTATTAATTAGATACGAATGATTTTCTTCGGAAAGATCATAAACATAGCTTTCCTTCCGTCGCTTCGTTAAAAGCGCCATTTTTTATGAAAACTAAACTGTCAAGTAGCAGACGATAATTTCAAAATAAAGTTGCAGTTAAAAATGATTTCCAAGCAGACTATTTTTTTTATAGCCAAGCAAAGTCTTCTACAAAATATGTAAACAAGT
Organism: Stegodyphus dumicola; assembly: GCF_044657685.1. Lineage (NCBI taxonomy): Eukaryota > Metazoa > Arthropoda > Arachnida > Araneae > Eresidae > Stegodyphus > Stegodyphus dumicola. The sequence continues at coordinate 210,512,372 of NC_140773.1, read as the reverse complement.
TTTGATTAGGATTATTTTATTCAAACAAAGAACGCTGCTATCTGCCTCTCTCTCCCCATCACGGTATTTTCGAGTTCTGATTTGGCTATTTTGAGTGTTCTTATTTCTTCGTAATAGTACTGTCGTAAAAGTTATCTTTCATTGTAATCCAGACTCAAAGGCACGAGCAGTCAATCTTCTTTATCTACCATACTTCCCTAAATGGCCTTTTCGGGATTCATCAGTTACTATTCCGTTCAGAAACAATCTAATTAGAGGGGAATTTTCATCTTTAGAATTATACATATGAAGTATTTCATTTGCTTTGTACTATTCTGCTTTCCGTACTCGATTTACAGCTTTTTACTTGCTTTACGGGTCTGTCTCGTTTCAAAGTGTACAAAAATAAAAACTGAGTGTATTCAGGAATTTCTGAAAAATGTTTGGAATTGAATGACATCTTAAATTCTGCAATTTGCACTCCAGTCTTTTATCGAGTTAAAAACATTTTATCACAAAACAAACAAAGAATTTAAGGGGGCGGGTGCTTCTAACAGTTTCCAAATGTGACATTCTTAAATGCTGCAGTGACAGATTTCACTGAGATACGAAAAGAGGATAAAAATGGAAGCGATCTTGTTGCTGGATAGTAAATTTAGTCCAGGATTACACTAAAATTTGGAAATAAAAGTAAAATGCAATTAATTATATTGGAAAAATAGAAAAATAAATATACATTAAAATTTTAACAAATCCATTTAAAGAATTTAAATTTAAGAATTTTCTCCGGATTGAATTTTACCGTACATAATTCAAAATTGTATCCTTGAATGAATAATTGATGAATATTTGTTTTAAAAAAGGTTATCATTGCATTTAAACACAAAAATATTTTGAAAACTCTTGACGTTTGAAAACTGTAATCGCGAAAAATTTCGGGTTCCATATTTCAACGAAAATATCCATTTTAACCTCTTCAAAATCCATTTGGACGATTTTTTTTTTTTTTTTTTTTTTTTTTGCACGACGTTTGTACATAAAGGAAGAAAAAAGGACTTTTCCGGAATGGCTTGTAAAATGAATTTAAAAGGGGCTCAAAAGGAATTTTTTTCGTGGCGGCTCTGCATACGTTTATAGCTATATATCTCGCATAAATCAAAAATGAGTCGCCAAAGAAATGCTATAACATGTAGTCGCGTAACTCTCTTTTTTATTGCAATCCGCCATATCAAACAAGTGTACATCTCCACCCCGTTACCCGGCTCAGTGAGCTCAGTTTCTTTTATTTTTTTAGGTTGGTAAACTTGTAAGGATCTTAAGTTTTACTAACGTTTATTTTATTTTAAATCTTTACTATCACTTCTTATTTTCTACTTCCGGCCAGAATTAAAAGCGTTAACTTATTTATGCAAAATTTGTCTGGCGAACGCCAAGTACTTAAGTTGTGGCTTTTTGCCAAGCGAGAGAGAGGAAGGAGTTAGTCGAAGCAGGCCGCTTGCCTTAGAAGTTTTACTCGGTTGCTGTTTGCCTTCCAGGCCAGAGGTTTAATCCTCGTGATAATTTTAAACGTATTGTAGTGTTAACAGTTCTCTGTACTACATACGGCTTCCTGTTAATATCCGGCCAATCTTACACGTAGGCCCTTGTTGATTATTCCAAATTTAAGTTAGAGTTTAGTTATATTTTTATATTCTTACGTTCAGACCACAAGTAGTTGGTCTCTGTATTTCGAAGTACGGAAATTATTGTAAAGAGTGAAAAATAAAGGGTTTTGTATACCCTTCCTGTGTATCTGGTCTACTTCCCACAGTTATTGAACATAGCTTTAGTAAGCTCCCTGTTCCGAGTCAGGTCTGTGCATGTTCCCAAAGAAAGTAAGACGGAACATTGAACCTGATAAACTGTGCATTTCTTGCTTTAAAAAAGATTGAATTATGTTTTTCATATGTTCCGCTTAAGATTTTTATTAGTTAATCTGCATGCAATAGTTGTAAAATTGTCAATAATTTAAAAGGGTAAATGCAGAACCTCTTGTATGGAAAAATTAATACATTTGGTGCACCAAATCCAGAATCTTTCTGCTAAGCGGGGCATTAATTAAATTTTAGAGCACCGAAAATTGGGAAATATCTATATGTCATATTTTTAATGCGTAGAAGACACTATAACTTTTAACAGCTTTCGATATCCGTTATGGCTGATGGTTAAGACCTACAGATGAAGATAACAAAACTGAATGTCGACAAATCACCCATCTTTATTTTTACGCATATAAAATCATCTTAGTAGATACTTATCCAATCATAATGAATTACACTAAATCCTATGTACACCGATTTTAAAAATAAGACGTAGGCGTTGTAGACGGGGAAGCAAAGCAGCGTGGATGTTGGCATAGCGGAAGCTAAGGAAAGGAATGTAAGAATGACGCAGTTTATTGTGCCAGAGAGTATTTATACTAAATCTGATGTAATTGTAGAGACAAGATATGATTCTTGATTTTAGGTTGTTATATAATCATAGAAGGATCTCGAATTTAGGATAAAAGAGGAATTTAGAGCGAGAGTACCAAATCTAGACTCGTTAATTTTGAGGTCACCAATTATTCTTAAAGCAGCTATCGTATTTTCTTATATCTTACATATATATGTGTAAGAAAAATAAAGAATATATAAAAAATTAAATTAGCATAGAAAATTAATTCCGTTCTGTATTCTAAAAATAGTAACTTCTATTTGCAATGCGTCATTTCGAGAAAAATCTATGTGTCTTACATAATTCTGATGATGTAAATGAAACTCAAACAGCCAATAGTAATTTTACAGCAATATTAACTGTCTAATCAAAATGCACTAAGAACCGAACCTAACTCAGTCTGAATTAAGATTTCACTCTGAACATAACGCACTTGCTTTCAACGCTTTGGCTTAGTTGCACTGTTGTCTGTCTGCTGCTGCTTTCTTACTACAAAGTTATCAAAAATGTAAACTTTTTCAGATAGGCACAACAAATGTGCCGACGTGTTTGTGGACACAACACGTTTACTGAAATAAAAGTTAAATTAAATTTACCTTGACTGCCCAATTTCTTATTCCTTGTAGATCGGCGTTTCAGCATTCTACGGCATCAAAATTCTAGCTGTTCATTGTGGATACAACCACCTTTTCCGGTTAAGATTCTTATGTCTTTAGTTAATCTGCATGCAATAGTTTCAGAATTATCAACAATAAAAAAGTTTAAGTGGTACTAAGCCTTACGATGCCTTCGTTTGCTTACCTTTGAAACTCTTAGTACAATACTGAATTAAGTCAGTTGGTGCACTACTTCAGTGTCTTTTGGGCAACGAGACCAAAAGTTAGCTTCCAATTTTGTGCACCAAAAAAACCTCGCTGTCTAGGTTGCTAGTTTTTGCGTAGAATCTCTAATTTTAATTGTAAAAAAATGTTTTTTTAACTGTTTTCAACTGTATTTTGTGTTTTAGTTTTCTCTGTATTTTACAATTTTTAATGAAGATGTGTTTTGACTGTTTACGTATTTTTGTCTTACCGCAAAGTGAGAACTGAATTGGTTGAATAAAAAATATATCATTAATGAAATTCGAAGAAATAAGTTTAAGTGAAGCGCAGCAAAAAATGTGTATAATTTAATAGGCCGTACAGGGAAGTCATGTGGTGTCCGCGTCAGATATTTCTTTTGTTTCTTATTTGTTTTAACATGTGATTGATAACCATTGAAGTTTCTTCTGTTTCCCATAATTCAAAGGCGAAGTCTTTACATCCAATGAGATTATTCGCCTCATTACCCGCTGCGCACCATTATCCATTCCTTGCTGTTAAATCATTATTGAAAAAGGCTAAGGAACCTGAGTATCATAATATTCCTCTCTTCAAATAACTGGGCAGCTTTATTATTTATCCTTCCTTTGTTAATTTAAGCAACTAAAGAAGTGACAAATTCTCTCCCAGTTTATTTATTCATTTAACGTTTTGTTTCTTGTGCATCGCAATAGTAATCCTATTTTTGTTATATGTGACATTTTTATCACGGTCTTGCAGTTACATCGCATTACGTTACACTAATTAAACACGCCGATGCAACAGTCTCCCCAGACACAACATAAAATTGTTTACTCTCATATTTGCAATTCCGCTTGTCTCAAAATGTGGGTCATTCAAGAAAACTGGCTCCAAATATGGCGCTGGAAGCGTGCCCAAAAATGTCAAAAGCACACTGTAATTGAACCCCTGCCCTTTTGTGGCACCACAAAAGGGGGTGTGGACTTCTGTCGGAGATGCGTTGTGAAACTCTAAACGCCATAAATTAGCAGTTCCTCAGCAACGCTGCTCGATTCATAATTTATGATCGCGCAGCAGCCCCGCTAACAACAACCCCGGGATTCCTAATATGTTTATGTTATGTAGCTGGGGACATCTATAAAGAAAAAATATAATAAATAAACCTATGAATTTTTCTGGATAAATAATAACTTGGCGGGCCAATTTGTATTGATGTTGACTTCATCCGGATATAGAGATGTTGAAGGAGGTGCATTGCTAAAAACGAAAGTTTATTTTGTACGGAAATTTAAATAAGTTCCTCATTTAATAGAAATGAAATTCACATATCGAATTAGGAAGGATTCTTCATCAAAAATTCAAATCAATCATTCGGTTAATGGGAGTTGCTTTAATAATATTTAAGTTCGATCACGGCCCTTTAAAATTTGAAATTAAATTTCCATCTATCAAACCATTTGTTAATGTAACTAATAAATCTAATGTACCAAAATCTGTAACTGATAACAACATGGTTTAACAAAAATGCTCATGTTGTCCCAGGTATTAGTTATGCCAGTATGGTAAAATGTAGGACTGATATTAATACTGAAAATATGAATATGCCTAATAGAACTGTTCCAAATAATGGTAACTGGGGAAAACGAACTACTGATGTGATCAGTGAATTCACTGATATAGACTAGAAGAGAAACACGCTAATGTGACAATAAAAATCGTAAAAACAACCTTGTATTTAGCGTAAGTCTAATGAAACACTCAATCGATTTCGAGGGCAGCTAAAGGTCCCTTCTCATCAGGAGAAAGAAATACCTAGAAAGAAGGAAATAAAGGAGAAGGAGTCTCAGAAACACGTGGTCCTTATCATCACTGCACGTTGTTGTAACTGGATTTTTAATCAGAGTTGCACTGGCCGCCTACTTTTACTGAGCTAGGCTATCTGATTAAGCATAAAGGACAAGAAAAATTATCGAAGTTAAAATAGGGAGCGAGGGGCAAATGCACCTTCACGCTCAAAATCTGAACTTCAAATAATGGAAAGCAAGCACTGAACGGATTTTTATACCCTCTGGTAGTACCAAACGCGAGGAGGTAACGCCATCTATCGGCAAAAATAACTGAATTAAGATAGTAGAATTTTAAAGGCATTAGGAAGGACTGGATTGGACTTCAAATCATTAACTAAACCTGCTAAATCTTTGTGAATGTGAAAAGCCTCAAGAAAATCCAATTCACCTATGGAAGAAGCCTTTTGGATAATTTTTGCAGACCCAAAGTCAAAATTATGGTTAAATGTCCAACTATGATACGCTATTGAAGACTTGTTAATTTCGCCTTTTCTGACATAAGATTCATGTTCCTTGATACGAAACTTCAACGCTCTTTTTGTTTGGCCAATATATCTTAAACCACACTGACACGATATACTATAAATTCCCCAAGAATTCAAGACAGAAACACAATCTTTTAGAATCGAAGGGTGAACTTTATTAATAGGGGAGAAACCGACTTGAAAATTGAATTTCTGGAGAATCCGTGCAATTTTATAGCTAACAGAAGGATAAAATGGAAGCACGACACGGTCATTAATATTATTTCTAACAGTGGAATGTCCTCTTTGACGGGAATCTGATTTTTTTTAACGGCTTTATTAATAATTACGGGAGAAAATCCACGGTCAATCGCAACTGCTCTCAAATAATTAAGTTCATTGGTAAGCAAAGATTCAGAGGAACAAACTTTAAGCGCGCGGAATAATTTATTTCCTTCTTTCTAGATATTTCTTTCTTCTGATGAGGAGGGACCTTTAACTGCCCTCGAAATCGATTGAGTGTTTCATTAGACTTACCCTAAATACAAGGTTGTTTTTACGATTTTGAATTCACTGATATATTTAAATTCCTCAAGGAACTGAATGACATATTTAAAGGACCTTCAGTAACCAAAATTATTCGTTAAATCTCAGAAAAAATGCCTGAACTGCAAGACGTCGAGCATGCAATCGACAAATTATTCATTCTATTCACAATGTTTGAAGAAATTTTCTGCCGAAGAATACTGTATAATGCTTTAAGTGTCATACTATGTTTATACCTCCCCATGTGGAGTAATGCATATAATTATGGAAATTTTATTATGTGAAATTACAATGTTTAAATAACACACCAGGCACATAATCTATGCTACTATCAGCGGCTTGTGGCCATTCTATATTGCCAAGACTATTTTGTATTTTTTCACGGTGCTGTGTGTATCTGCTTCTCTATTGTCTGCTGTGCCCGAAATCACTGTATTCAAAATTATTTTTCCTATAGCACATCTTAATATTTGCACTTTTTCTTTTCCATGTATTAATTATTTTTTAGCTTGACAGGTTTTTCAGGAGTTCGACAGCCCTTCTTAGCTATTCCAGATGTCATTTTCATGACTTTTTGAGTTTTTTGCACCACCGATCTATTCCTATTACCTTTTTACTTAGTTCACCTCATTTTAAAAATTTATAAAAAAAAAAAAAAATTAGTTACGTAAATATGTTGTAAGAGCCACTTGTCTATCTTCTAAGGTGACAACTGCAATATGTGTAGAAATCACACGGGAGAAGAGTTAAAAGTACCCTTTATTAAACTCTTTAAAATTCACAATGCGTCAACTTGATGCTAATACATTACGCCTCACTCGGGCGATAATTCAAATAACAAAAACTAAAGTAAAAGATATTAGCAAGTAGTAAAAATTAGGGCTCAGATAAATCCTGTTACTTAAAACCGCGTCGAAATCTGATGGCAGAAAAGTAATAGCTGCAATAACCAGCAATAACTCAGAAATAGAAGTTCACGCTGCAGAGGTGACGGTGCTTGCCCAACTCCTCTCTCAGAACTCGGTATTTAAACCTTTTCTTTTCAAGGTAGCATTTGCATTACTTCATGCGAGCTATCAAATTTAAATATTCTGGCATTGACAATTAGGGAAATGAAGGCCTCTAGAAAAGAACATAAATTAAAATGCTTATTTAAAATAAATATAAATCTCTACAATGTATATATTATCTTTAATATTTGTATCATTCTTTATATCTCCTTTCCAGTTATTTTACTAGTATCATTCGAAAACTACTTATGGTAATCGATAAGCGGCAGGGTCTTGAACCGAGGCACTAAAAATTTCCGTGCAAAAATTTGAAATTAAGGAATATAGTGCTTAATTGGAGAAGACTCATCATACCGTTTTACAGCACTCAGTAGGAGACTCATTATTGTTCTCTATTACACCCTCCCCGGGGTTGAATCAGGAGAATTCCTGGGGAGTATTGGCTGGGATCTGTACTTAGGTACTCTCAACCACGGGGATACATAATTTGACTTCACAGGACTTGAACTCCTCCCCTTTTATTCGGATGTTGGTTTGGGCTTGGCAGGGACCGTACTGTTACCGTTCTTCGGCACGGGAACTGACAGAGTGGACAGAGCACCAAGCGTTCTAATTGAAGCCGATGGAGTGGTGCCCGGAGGCGAAGGTGTCTTAGCGTTGCAATTTTTGTCACAGCGTTTTTATTCTGTCTCATGCCTTGTATAAAACTGGGCAGGGTCTGTGGGGTCTGGATAAGGTCTCTGGACGTTGGTTAAGTCAAACCCCGTATGGCAGTCCGCTCGTGGATCCCAGGGCGGGGCTCCAAGTTCTAGCGCTCTGTTCTCTATCAGTGTGATCTACTGTGTAATTTAAATTGCATTTCTCGTCCCGCAAAGATATTTTCAGACAATGTAGCTGGATAGAAAAATTATGAACAGCAGTAATATTCTACGAGTCTGGAGAAATCTTTTCTTGCGTTGTACCTTCCAGCTAAATTCCTCTCACAGAAGTTCGCATGGTATTGTCAGGTAGCATTCAAGGAAGAAGAAAAAAAAATGGCACGTCACCTCGGAGGGAGAAGAATAAGCCAGAAGGCCGTCCAACACCTCCGAAATCTAGCAGCAGAAGAGAGGGAGAAAGCGGTTGTTGCCTTCTTTTTGCGCTGTCATCCTGCGGTTGCGATTAACAAACCTGACGCTTGAATAATTTATTTTCTATTTGAAGTCTAAAGATCCATACCTTCAGGAAATTTCTATTGGTTATACGTTTTAATTCAAACTTCTTCAGAGCTAAATATTAAATTTTAGACTGATATTTATTGCGTAATTTTAATATGTTGAATTAACTACTAAGTAATTTAGTTTTAGACTTGATTGGAAATGTCACAACACTGAAGCTCCACCAGCTGTCGACTGACAAACTAAATTTACCAATTATATCCAAGGTGGTTAGAAGGTGGCAGTTTCTTCCACCACCTGAAAATGAAACCTACGTAAGAAGTATCGGCCATATTTGTGAGCTTAAAGCATGGCTTTACGGCATTGAAAAGTACTTGTTTCTGCGATGTTCCCAGAGCCTGACTAAGACAGGGTCATACGGGCCAGTTGCCCCGAGCCCCCACATCACAGAAGAACTTTCAAATGCAATAGAAAGTTTATTAATATAAAATTTAAATATCTCCAAAAAGTTCGCTTGTTCATTACTGAAGTAGTGAAACAGAGAGGGGCCCAAAAAAGTTTTTGCCCCGTGCCTCCGTTAGGCTAAGTTGTGACCTGGATGTTCTATGTATGTATTTTCCAGTAAATATATATCAAATTTATAATAAAATCCCTCGGTAATATTAAGTGTATATTTTAAAGTAATAAAGATGATATCTATAATGTAGCACACTTGAAGTATGTGCGTCATGACAAACAAATAAAGTTCTGGTGCTAAGATTCCTGTGCTTTTCTGCACAGTTTTATTTGGTCAGTTTTCATTGTTTGTGTCTTAGCTTGTTTGTGTGAAAACGCAAAATTATACTTTACCTTCTACGTACCAGATTGTTTAGAATTTTTCATAAACACGTATTTTTAGGGAAAATAGATTTTGCATAGAATAGTTTTTTAGTGCTGAATTTTGTTCTTTTTGTTATCAGGTCCAATCAAACCAAAAAAATTATTCTTTCAAATGAAGCTTTGTTTTCGGAATTTCTAGCATAATTTATAGAATTTTTATGGTTTTAAAAAAAATCTTTCGATACTTTAGTTAACATCCAGTTGCTAAATACGATAAAATTCTAAATCAAAAGATTGGATTTTCTTTCTTAGAAAGCCCTTGGTTATAATACATGAATAAATGCAATATCTAAATTAACTAGAAATTTAAACGAGTCAAATATAATATCATATAGATAGTTTATAAAGAAATAGATAGAAAGCCAGATAAGAAAAAATAGCTTTTCTGTTTTCAGATGCAAGGATTTTCTTCCTCAAAATTTTCTGAATTCTGTTAATTGAAATATATAAAATAAAATGCATAGGAATCATTTATAAAATAAAAAGAATTTAATTAAATGCATTAGAAAATAAAATATAACGCTTAGCTATCATAATAGTCTTATCATATGTCACTGAAACAAAATCATGAGACTCTCATATGCGAATTGTACTAGGGTATACAAATAACGGAATTGATATATAATGTAGAGACATACATTTGTTTTTTGAAATGGGCAAGATGAAAAGTTAGCAACCACCTTCGCGGGGAATCGAACCACGGACCTCTGGAATACCGGCCCAACGTGCAGAACCACTCTACGAAGGCATGCTAGGAAAGCGAAAGAAATACCTTATATACTCCCCCTTTTTAAAGGGCGACTGGATTTTTTAGAGGACCCAATCACCAAATCCTGGGTGTGGAGAATCCTCATCCAACACCCTTTTAGTTCGTGTGCCAATACACCACGAAGGCACGCTAGGAAGGCGGGAGAAATACCTTACATACTCCCCCTTTTAAAGGGCGACTGGGGGTTTTAGAGGGACCCAATCGCCAAATCCTGGGTGTGGAGAGGCACGGTAGGAAAGCGGGAGAAATACCTTATAATACTATGTCTATAGAAGTTAATTTTGCGACCTTTATTTTCCCAATTTTATAGCCACAGACAAATACTTCAATTACCAAAACGTTTCTCATAAAAAAAATTTTACGTTATGGCATTTTCAGATCTAAAATCAATTTTATAAAAATTAAGAAATCTCAACTTTTTATTCTGTTGGAAGTTGCATTCAGCACTAATACTATACATCTTATAATTGCAAAGCAAAAACGGTTTGATTCTCAAACATTTAAAATTAACCGAGATAGTTAATTTTAAATTTGAAGAGGTTACAGACAGATTGAAGAGTGAAATACATGAACTCGTAAGTAAAAATGATATATCGTTCTAGAAAAAGTTTCAAATGTTAATAGCTTATGTGACGACTTATACCGTGAAATGTTATGATGAATATAAATATTTTCAAATGTGAGAACTTATATATAAAATCAAACTTCATAGTCAGATTTTAAGTTCTGTTTCATGTTTCCTGTTCTCATTTCGTGTCCCAGAAAACACTGTCAAGTTGTAGGAGTGATGCATAGCAATTGATGGCATTAATTTCATTTACAAAGGAAGAATGTATGCAGTCCAATGAATTTTGCTGTATGATTATTAGATTTTGATTCTGAGATAGATAAACTCCATAGGAATATTATTAACGAGCTTTTAGAATTTAGAAACTTATAAATTACTGAAAAATTGTGAAACTTTTTTCGGCATGAAAAATGTAACAAAACTGCATATTGAAGAATGTGATATGCTAATAAATCATAGAGCAATGTTACCCAATGATATTAAGAGAGGGGATTTCAACATCGAACTATTTTAATTTATCTCAAATTTTGCAATACTGCAAATGGTATCTGATCAAGCTTCTGTGGATATACGGAAAAAATACATTTTTTTTTTTTTTTTTTTTTTTTTTTTTTTTTTTGCGTCGCTTATGCTGTTATCACTTTTTGACAACCGCCCTTTCATAATAGTCTTGTGGCGACGTTTTCTGCGCAGATTCTCGCTGCTTGCAATCATTATATCGATACTTGTATTTCTTTTTACTGTGCTATATGAACTGTGTATGTTGCTTGTTGATCTCTTATATACTCCCCACCTGATACTATTTCCCACTTGATACTATTTCGTTACTATCGATTAGTAGATTTCGTGTTTCTCGCAACATAACTATTGTGAAAAGAAGTTGATTAACGAACACAAAAAATGCACTTTTTATGGCAAATTCCTTTGGTAAATATCATCCCTATACAAGTCACTCAAAAGGTTTTTTTAAGGTTTTTCACGCCTTCGTTGAGCTCGAAGTCTACAAATCTGCTGTTACACTCACTCCTACTAACATTTTTTTAAGCTTTATTATTAAGTACCATTTTCTCGCTCTTATGCCATATGCAATTCCAATAGCAAAATTACAAAAATTTTAAAAGCAGCTTAGCAGTAAATTTTAGAATTCCCGATACAGCGTTTAGTATACGTTTTTCTATTTTCTTTCTTTAGTCTTTTTCTCAGTTCATCATATCAAGATTTAGAAATTCTTTTGGGCTTTTTATTATTAATATTTTCTATTTTTACTTTGTTTATTAAATATCAGGGTCTTTATGTGTTACATATATTCGATTCAATAGTAAAATTACAAAATATTTAAGAAACAGCATATCTTTAGAATTTCGGACAAACAGGCTTGCACGCTGGAGATACAAATGTTTTATTCTGCAAAGTGTTGCCACTGCTTACTTTGAAATCGTTGAATTTGTTAATCAGAAATTCGTTAAAGGTTTACAAACAAATAGATAGGAAAACAAATTCGAAATTTAAAATTCGGCTTCCAGGTGACCATTTTCGGGTGGAAGACTATGCTATCTAAATTTGATGGCTCTAGGTACCGTTTGTTTCTCACAATGCGAGAAAATATTCATGAAGATTCTTCATTATTTAATTTCTTATATGATTTAAGATTTGAAATGTTTAGAAAAAAATCTAAAAATAAAAACGAATGCAAAAATTAAAAGATTTAAAAGAAGTTTCAATGTAATTTGGGTATGTAGATTTTAGTTTAACATTTGAAGTTATTTTAACCTAAGCAATCAACGGTAATTTTAAATTCAAAAGACTTGAATATATAAAATAATAAAATATAAATTCCGCTCTTAAAAGTGGCAAATGCCCTTACGGTCCGAAAAATGTGTAATAATATATTTCGCAATAAATTAACACCACTTGTAGATCTGAACGCACTTAGAAGGAAAATTCCTGATTATTGCAGAGGTAGCTGTGTTTTATTACAATAGATTCCACAAGAACGACGCCTGCAATAACTATTTTGCCTATTTGGCAATGTTTTCTAATTCATCAGGATTCGAAGTTCGCGAAGTGAAAACAAGAAATAAAAATCCCGAACACACCATTTTCGCTGAATTATTTATTGCATTTGAATTCTAAACGAGGAAATTTTAAGTTTCTTTAATGTGAAAAAATTAAAATGTTAAATTTAAATGTTATTAAATTGTAATATCAAAGTGAAAGGCAAAATAATTATTTTAATTGTGTGTTGTATTTCAAAGACATTGATTGATCAAAAGATTTTATTTTAGGTTTCAAAACACTTAGATGCTATAATTGCTACAAAAAATTACATTATTTTACTTTGTATCTTGCTTGCTTATAAATTCCTTAAGAAAGCCTTTTTTTCGCAAATTTTTATTTGGAAGAGGGCTCTAAAGTTTCTCATTATAAATACGATTCATATGGTAGAAACTGTGAGAAATTAATAAGTCTCTATAATAAATAATTGCTGGCCCTTTTATCATTCGCTGCATTTATTCTTACTGAACGTATTAAAAAAACTGCTTTAAAAACTGCTAAAAAAACTGTATGATATTTCCTTAAAGTTTCCGAATTCATCAATATATCTGGTTTAGTTCACGCGATGCATTTTTGTTCCATAGCTTTATCTCAAATATTTTGCACTTTTTTATTATATATCTCAAAATATATGGTTGTGCATTTGGACGTTTTATAGATTATTTATACTTTTTATCCTTTTTCGTTTGCATAGCTTATTTGCTCATTAAGCGATATTAACATATTTCCTAAATAGCTGATGTAGACACCACATGACTTTCTTGTACGTTCAATATTGTACTCACTCTCTGCTGCATTTCATTTAAGCTTATTTCCTCGAATATCATGAGAGATAGAATTCTCATTCAATTAATTCTGTTTTCACTTCGCAGCAAGTCAAAAATACATATAAACTCGAAACACCTTCATTAGAAATTGTAAAATACAGAACACCTAAAACACCAAATATTGTTAAAAACAGTTGAAAAAAAACATTTTTTTTATATCAAAATTAGAGTTTCTATGCAAAATAAGCTATTCGGCCAGAGAGCAGGAAGACAGCATTTTCGATGTATAAAATTGAAAGTTTACGTATGCGTCCAATGGGGAAGAAGACACTGAAATTGGTGCACGAAATGACTTAATTCATTATTCTGCTAAGAGTTTTAAAATATGAAGTGAAAAGTATAATAATGTTGGGTGAATAATATTGGATGAACCTTCATCGGTTTGCCTTCCACCACACTTCAAATCATGTCATCCAACTAAACAAAAATTAGCTTCATTTTATTCCTATGTTTTCCGTGCTCTTCAAATTTGCTCTTCCAAACTATCCCTTGATGAAGAACTAAATTATTTGAAAGCAATAGCTATCGACAGGGGTTTTTCACCCAATATTATTAATCAAGCAGTTAAAAAATTCTCATCTCAATACACCAAAAGGCACACTCTTGTTTTAGGAGATTATAAAAATTCTATTGTCATTCCCTTCTTTCCATCAATTAGCTATAACGTTGCAAGTATTTTTCAGAAATTTAAATTTCGGGTTGTTTATTCTCCCATCAATAAAATTCCGAGTTCCATACTGTAGAACCCCATTCCGGATATGAGTTCCCGTGGTATTTATAGGATTCCTTGCCAGTGTAGTTTAATTTACATTGGCCAAACTAAGATAGCCTTAAAATTTCGCGTCAAAGAACATGAAGCATATGTTAGAAAAAAGGAAACACAGAAGTCTTCTGTTGCCCAACATTGTTGGTCCGAAAATCACACTTTCAATTTTTCTGCTGCCAAAATTATTCAAAAAACATCTTCCATTGGAGAACTGGATCTTCTAGACGCATTTCACATTAAAAAAAATCTTTCTGCTTTAGTTAATGATCCTAATTCCAATCCATCTTTGCCTTCGGCCTTTAAAGAAATTATGTTTTAGTTCTGATTTCATCAACAGATGGCACCATTAGCTTATTTTCTGTACAGGCTTTCTTATCTTTCTATATACCATTATATCCTATCTCGTTCATTTGCGCTTTTTGCAGCTGACGATGGTGGTTCGGTAAAACCATCGAAACTAGTTTTGTGAAAATTTGAAAATATAACGCTGGTTTTTGTTGTTTGACTTCTAAGTTAATACTCCACTAACTGTTAAATAATTTGATGTTGGGAGCAACTCAACCATTGCAGTTAGGGAGGTCGTATTCCTTACTAAATTTCTTTGGTTTGCTGTTCTTGCTTTTAGCCGGACAGTTTTTTTATCAACGTCATTCTGCGAAGACTTTTTCTAGTCGTTCCTTATTGTGTGCGTTTTATTTATTTTTCACTAGCATACTTTTCTCATTCTTTAAGCGCTACATTGTGTTTGTGTAATATGACTTTCATGTCTCCCAGTCGATTTTTGAGGAGCTGAGGCCCAAAACAGAAACGTTGCTTAAGATTAGCACAAAGGTATATGTACCTTCCTGTTACATATTTCGAATATTAGAAATTTCTGAATGCGTATTATTTTGTCAGAAAATATTCAAGTGTGCTTGGTTTTAAGTGTGGCTTACTGTTCCATTAATATTCTACTTTTTGAACCTAATATATAATAACACCTCTTCAAAATGAAATTTGAAAATATGATTCAGAATTACACGGCTAAGGAACTATACTGGCTAATTTTTCCCCTTAAGAGATGGAAAACATATACGTCAATAGGGATGAACATCGGTGTGGTGTGGTGTATTTAATTATGGCAAAGCACACTAGGGCTATCTGCCTAAGGGGAGGGATGCCTTTTGTGGAGGACTTTCTAAGGGAAACTGGCTCGTATACACGTTACACATGGGGAAAACCACGAAAACGCCCATGCAGCCAGCCCGTTCGCGGGATTCGAACCTCTGACCGAACTACCAGTGTTCAGCGACTTTACCGCTCGGCCGCTGCGGATGAACATCGGAAAGAAGAGAGAATCAAAAAGTACCTAAATGTGTTGTCTCAAACCATATCTAGCTATTTTCGTTAATATAGAATTGGAATAAGAAGGAATTGGAATATGTTATTTATTTCAATCCTTTTGACGAGGCCACAATTCTTCAAGCTTGTACGGTTTGTACCAGTTCATTTTTTCCTTTTTCATACTCTGCTCAAAATCGTGCTGATTCGTCTTCTGTCAGCACTCCAACTACTGCATCATTTTTATTCTATCCTCTGCTCGAAAAATCACTTTTTGAGAGAACAAATACTGGCTTTCATCAATTAAGATGTTTTGCCTGTGGCCCTGACATAAAATCTTGATTTTGAACATTTATTAACCACGTTATTTTGACAACATATTTTGAGCGGAAGTATAAATTTCGTACTGCGTAAAATATGTGTATCTGAATTTTAGTTATTTTTGCTATACAATGTCCGGTTTTATATTTTTATATTTAAAAACTGAATACAGAATCAGATACTAAGTAATATTTTAATAAAATTATTTTACTACGAATCCTTTGTGTTTTAGTTTTATCTTGGGAGAACAGATTTCTTATAGAGAGAAGATTTTTTTTTATAGAAAGACTAATTAATTTCTTAAAAAGTCTGTTTTACTACATCAAAATCAGAAATATTTAGACTTATATTTACTTAGAATTACGCAATATTTTGCATAAAGTATTATATTCTTCTTATAAATTAATCATTGAGAAACGGAGAAATAATATTTTTCTAGTTTTTTTTATCTTTAGTGAAACTCTATTAGGAAAGAACTTTATTTCAAATTGCTTTTTAAAATGCTTATGCCTTTAAACAGTATTGTCGTGTGGGTACAAAATTCTTCAGTGCCATAGATAATATTGTTATGTTTGGTGAAATGGCTCCGATGGAATAGTAGAATTTTGTTCTAAAAAGTATATAAAACATCATGTTTTATATAATTTTTAGTACAAAATTACCGCTATCACAAAATTTAATATTTGGTAAGAGCTAAATTTCATTTAAAGTTGCTGAAAACCCAGTTTAACTTATAAGGAATGTTCTCCTCCCTTTCTGCATGCCTTCCTGATGTAACGATTAGCACACTTGGCGCATATTCGAGATGTCCAAGTTAGAGTCCCGACGAAGGCATTGCACATTTTTCACATCTCCTGCTCCAAAATAATCTAATGACTCTACAGTGACGCGCGAAAAGAGATGGGTGATAGATGGTGATTTTTCATCACCAGAATTTCGCGACTAGGTCCTTTAATCCCTAGTCGCTCTTTTAAAGGGGGGGTGTTCTTTCTGAATGCCTTTGTGGTGTAACGGTTAGCACACTCGGCGTTTATTCGAGAGGTCCAGTTCCAGTTCCGCCGAGAGCATTCCACATTTCTCACATCTCCTGCTTCAAAATAGCCTAATGACTCTACAAATTTAAAGACGTTGAAAGTCTGAAGTCTAAATCCAATCTAGTTTATGAAACTAACACTTAATTTTCTGTATTTAGCTTTTCGTTAAAGGAAACTGCATTTCAAAATCTGAGAAAACTTTTATGAATACCTTCTGACTTTTAACAAAAATTTCTTTTCAATAAAAGTTTGAACATTTTTTCAAGTACAGAATTCGTATTTGCAAGCACAAATCTATAAAATATGGAAATTAAGGTAAAGTAACTTATCGTCTTTCTCAGAAAACCTACCTCAAACTTCTCGTCCCTAGAAAAAGTATTATTTTATTTATTTACTGTGCAAAGTTGAACGGAGAGAAAACTTCTTGCAGAAAGGATAGTCTTCACGGATCATCTCTTCAGAAGAAAAAAAATCCTCATTCTTCGAGGTAGGAAAAGCTTTACGCATCATCTGTTTACAAACAAAAAAAAATTCAAAATACGTTAGAATAGCAGTGAGAAATCTGCAAACTTCTTAGCCCTTAAGGTTAGATTTTGTATAAAATCAGCTTCAAAGAACAAACACTTTATAATATATTTTCTTTCATCCTTCCTGCATTTTTTTATTCTTAAATCAGTATCAGTTTTAAGGTAATAGTTCTCCCAGATTGTTCATCATAATATAAACATTAAATTTACCTTAAGTGTTAAACTGAAGCCGGCTACACACGCGATTTCGGTCAAATGAGGCTCAAGGAATTTTTGGCAATTTCCTCACCTGACTGCTGCAATACAACAAAAGGCTTAATGGCAAGAATTTATGACGAGCTACGAAAAGAAGCCGAGGATTAGTTGCCAAATATTAATCTGACGCTAATCAATAATAATCGAGTAAACTCTGTTCTAATTAGTAATACTTGAATTTTTAGTAACTTCCTCACCAGAATGCTGCAGTACAACAAAAGGCTTGATGCCAAGAATTTATGATGATCTACGAACTGAAAGCCGAATCAAGAAAGCTTATAGAAATTCAAAATTGCTATAACTACAGCAATGTGAGTTATTTTTTAATCTTTAAACAAGAGAATGTAACTAATCTTTGCCAAAAAAACGATAGTGAAGAACAAATAGACTTTCATAGTTATCAAGTAGCAGTGTTTATCACAGTTTATGTTACGTATTCCGAAGCAGATTTATTTCTTCAGTCCACACTTGCTTTAATGATTAGAAAAGTTTTAAAAATGTGTCGTATGAAAGATACTTTCTTCTATTGATGCTACTGAAATTGACAGCGTACTAATGCATTTAATGACTTACATGTTTAATAGTCTGTGAGAACAGTTTTGACAGTGGTTTCAGTGCATTTCTGCGCCCAGATTCGATGCTGTTAAACACGCTTCAACAGGAAAATATGTCCCCTGACGCTTATAAGCTACCGTTACTTTGGAATATGCAGGATTCAAATTGCCTCTTCGATCGTTTTATTTATAATTTTCTTTTTAAATTTATGAATAACTTATAATGGGAACTGCACAAACTCTATTACATTAAAACGCAGTCATAGACCTACAGTTTGTTATCATATATCGAGTTCTCGAAACTTTCTTACGAAAAATATAATTCCTAAATTATTTTCAAAATATCCCTATCATTTTGAATCTGGATTCTTTTTCTTGACATATGCTGCCATAATAATTTGGATGCGCTCCAAAAACCAAGTAATTACCAAAAGATATTGGGAAAACATTAAATGTATTATATATAATTTGGACGGTTGGAGGAAATTCCTGTGCTGTATCTGATATGCCTTCTTTTTTGCAAGTACATAAGTGTCAATAGACAGCCGTGATGTAAATAAGGATATTTACAATCCATATATACTATATTGGAACAACAAGAAAAACTTCAATACACACTGAATAAGTTTAAAATGCGTTGGAACATAATGGATATGGAAACATAATTATTTTACTGGGGTTAATATAGTTTTATTATCACTGTGCCTTTCCAAGAATGAAGAGATTTTTCGTGACATCTGTGTGTGCGTACTTACGTATGTATATATCTGGCATAAATTAAACTAGAGTAAACTCAGAACGTTCAAAATTTTCTATATAGGACTGCTATAACATGTAGTTGTGTTCTTCTATTCCTGATTGCAATCAGCCACACCAAATACATATATATGTATATATACGTAGCGTATTCGGAAACTAAGTACCGTTTCATTCTAGAGCCGTCGCAGCGCTGTGGTAGGCGTCCCGCGCATGCGCACTAGTCTTTCTTGTTCACTGACTTTCAATTGTCGCCATTTTGGTTGCTCTATGTTGTCTTTTCAGTTTGCTGTGCACATTCAAAATGTTCAAGACAATTAGTTCTCCCGCAGACTGTGAGATTCGTGCCGTGATTAAATTTTTGAATGCGAGGAATGTTAAACCGGCCGAAATTTTATCGTCAAGTGACAGAAGTTTACGGTGAATACGCGATAAGTGATGGAATGGTGAGAAAGTGGATAAGAATGTTTAATGCAGGTCGAACAAATGTCCACGCCGACGCTCGGAGTGGTCGGCCTTCTGTTGTCACCGATGATTTGGTAAGGAAAGTTGATGAAGCAATTCATGAAAACAGACGCTTCACAATGACAACTCTTTCAGAGGCATTTCCACAAATTTCACGTACTGTTTTGTTCGAAATTGTGTCTGACAGCTTGAATTATCGCAAACTGTGTTCCCGATGGGTTCCAAAAATGCTCACTGATGTTCACAAAACAAAGCGACTTGGTAGTGCCCTTACATTTCTCACGCGGTACAATGATGAGGGAGAAAACATTTTAAACCAAATTGTGACGGGTGATGAAACTTGGGTGTGTCATTTCACACCAGAATCGAAACAACAATCGATGGAGTGGAGACACACTCATTCTCCGAAAAAACAAAAGTTCAAAGTGACAGTGTCATCACAACAAATCATGTGCACTGTCTTCTGGAATAGGAAAGGCGTTTTGCTTACTGAATTTCTTTCCAGAGGTGAAACCATTAATGCGGCACGATATTGTGAGACTTTAACACAACTAAGGCGTGCCATTCAAAACAATGAAGAGGAATGCTCAGTAAAGGAATTGTGTTGCTCCATGACAATGCTCGGCCCCATACCGCTGGTGTCACTCAATCGTTAATTCGACAGTTTCATTGGGAGCAGTATGATCACCCGCCGTACAGCTCGGAATTGTCGCCGTCCGACTATCACTTGTTCCTGCACATGAAGCGCGAGCTTGGTGGCAAACGCTTTGGATCTGACGATGACACGAAAAATGCTGTGGAGTCGGGGTTATCGAAACTGGCGGGAAGTTTCTTTGACGATGGTATACAAAAACTGGTCACCCGCTATGACAAGTGTTTGATCATTGGCGGAAACTATGTTGAAAAATAGTTTAAGACATGTATTTTCATGTAAAAATAAAATTGGATTCGAAAAAATTGTTTTACTTTTTTTTTTTTTTCAAAACGGCATTTAGTTTCCGAATACGCCTCGTATATATATATATATACCCACTCTCTTGCTCAGCTCAGTGAGCTCATATTTTTATCTTATATGTTCGTAAATGAATTAAGTTACATTTCCTTAAACCCTTTTACTTCTGAAATATATTATACATTAGAAAAATGATTAGAATATGTTCGTGACATCCAACTATCTTTTAACATTTCAGGTTCATATCGAATGATATAAAAATCAAAGAGAAAGATTAAATTTCTCTGAGAGAAAAAAAAATTTTTAAAAATGACAGGTACACTACAGTAATAGCATATGATAAATTTCAGTCTAGATTACTTGAAAGTTCAATCGAATAATTTGCTGAATAGCGATTGCTCTCGACAAACTGCCATCTACACCTGGCTATATCTGGTTCGTGAAAGTAATAAAAAGAGATGATTTATTTGCTTTATGGCTCTAATCTCTCTCACTCTCTGGAAAGTGAGAAACTCATCCAGGATCAATCATTCTATTTATGTCAGTCCCATCAGAGAAGTGCTCATTCATTTGTTACCCGTCGTTTCGAAGAACACGATTACGCACTCATTCACTGATTGGTGAATAAAGAGGATGGGAAGTTAACAAATGTGCTGTATTTACTGATGGACTTTTAAAATCATATTTCAATAACGAACGTCATTAGAGAATGACATGTAAATAGTCTGGAGAGTTTTTTTAATAATATTGATGATCATAGCAAGAGGATAATAGAATGAGTAATCATGCATTAACGTAAACTTTAATAGTTGACATTATTCAAGCTATGTTTGGTATATTCTATACAAAGAAAATAAAAACCCATTAAATTTCAAGAGATAATAGATATATTTTCTCTTTAGCAGAACAGAATAATTAGCTTCTAAAAAGGAACCTGCAAATTCCATGTGCGCTGTTAAATATTTGAGCGAATATTACACATAAAGTTATAACATATTTTGTTTATAAATCATTAAATCAAACTGGACATTTAAAATTTGTAGTATTAGCTTTAAGAAGTAGATAAAAATTAGGTTTTACAGAACATTTCCATCCACAATGATAAAACTCATTTTATGAAATTTCTACCTTGTTGTAAAAATTTTAGTTAGAAGAATACATCTAAGATCAATATTTAAGGAATTAAAGTTTGTAGCCACTTTCTCCAAAAACGACGTATGTAATAAACAAATTAAATCTTCCTCCAACTTATATAATAAGATTAAATAATACTCCTCTATTACCATTTAATTGGTGTGTGGTGTTGGTGGTGTATTTAATTATGGCAAAGCACACTAGGGCTATCTGCCTAAGGGGAGGGATGCCTTTCGTGGAGGACTTTCTAAGGGAAACTGGCTCGTATACACGTTACACATGGGGAAAACCACGAAAACGCCCATGCAGCCAGCCCGTTCGCGGGATTCGAACCTCGGACGGAACTACCAGTGTTCAGCGACTTTACCGCTCGGCCGCTGGTGGGCTCCATTTAATTGGAAAAGACGTTAGATTTAATGTATTTAAACTTTTGAAAGAAATTGGTTTGAAAGATTTTAAAGAGCTTAATTTATTTTAAGACTTTACATGTATTGAAGTTTTACCTGGTTTCATACTTAGATTTAGCATGCTCGTTTGAAGCAGCTAGTAACTATAAGGAATGAATGGACCATGTGTTTGGCGCAACATAGCCTTTTCACTTATATGCCAGTAATTCCATCAACCAATTAACCAACTAGACAAAGCAGAGTGGACGACTAAGCACCGAAAACGACACCCTTTTGCCTCCTGCTTTTATTCAGAGTGGTCAGGTGTGAGAGCGCATGAGTCTAAGCAGCCCCCACAACTGGATTGCTTAAAGTCTCTTCAGCCGGGGTCTATTCTCAACAATCTAACGAAACCTCGAAGAGAAAAATACGAGGTTGGTTTCACAGTATTCAAGCCACCCAAAAATGTTTTCTCAAGAAATTAAGCAGCCCCCAAAACTGGATTACTTATAGTCTGTTGCCAACAATCAAACTGTAAGTCTAAGAGAAAAATGTTAGGGCTTGGTTTCACAGTATTCAAGCTGCCCAAGAAATGTTTTCTCAAGAGACTAAGCAGCCCCCAGAAGTGGACTACTTATAGTGCCTTCAGCCGGCCTCTGTTGCCAACAATCAAACTAGAACTCAAAGTGAAAAATGTGTGGATTTTGTTTCACAGTATTTAAGCTGCCCAAGAAATGTTTTCTCAAGAGCAAAGCAGCCCCCAGAAGTGGACTACTTATAGTGTCTTAAGCCGGCCTCTGTTGCCAACAATCAAACTAGAACTTAAAGTGAAAAATGTGTGGATTTTGTTTCACAGTATTTAAGCTACCCAAGAAATGTTTTCTTAAGAGACTAAGCAGCCCCCAAAACTGGATTAGTTATTGTCTCTTCAGCCGGCGTCTATTGCCAACAATCAAACTGGAACTCGAAGAGAAAAATGTGAGGGCTTGGTTTCAAAATATTTAAGTTGCCCAAGAAATGTTTTCTCAAGAGATTAAGCAGCCGCCAATACTAGTAGCCTCTTCATCCAGCGTCTGTTGCCAACAGTCAAACTAGAAGTCTAAGAGAAAATTATGAGGGCTTGGTTTCACAGTATTCAAAGTGTCCAAGAAATGTTTTCTCAATAGACTAAGTAGCCCCCAAAACTTGGTTATATATTGTCTCTTCAGCCGGTGTCTGTAGCCAACAATCAAACTGGAAATTGAAGAGAAAATTGTGAGGGCTTGTTTTTACAGTATTCAAGTACCCAAGAAATGTTTTCTCAAGGTTACCCGTATCCTTGATTAAATGCATTCTTATTAATGCATTATAATTTTTCAAAATCCTGAGTTATGTGATCCAATTTAGTCAAATTTCTACGAATTGTTTCATATGAGCACCTCAAAGCATTCAAATAACATTATTTATTGAAAGTTAATCCTTTTAGTGGACATTCTTGATGCATAATACCATGATAAATGAAAAAACACTATTAGCATTACCTTGATTTTTGCCCTATTTTGAAACAGTCTCTTTTCAACCTTTGAATACTTGATTGGTAATCTATTTGGGCATCAAAAGCATAGATCTATATTTTATTGCCATAAATAATGCATTGAAACAAGGATAGGATTGATCTTGACGAAATATTTCTTGGGCAACTTAAATACTGTGAAGGCACGCCCTCACAATTTTCTGTTCTCGTTCCAGTTCAACTGTTGGCAATGGGCGCCGGCTAAAGAGACTATAAATAATCCTGTTTTGTGGTTGCTTATGCTTTTGTGCTTTTAAATCAGATCACATTGCATGAAAGCAGGACAGAGAAGTGTCGTTTTCGGCACTTCTTTGTCCGCTGTTCTCAGCATTTTCCGAAGCAAGGTTTTAGCGCCTGAATACGAAATGAGTCCTTTGCTTAAACTATTTTTACATCAAGATGATTGCTTCTCCTCGTGCAATATCTCGCTAGGATGAAGAATATGTTGTATATTCGTAATTGATTCTAGAGAAAAGTTCTTTGCGGCATTTTTTTTTTTTTTTTTTTTTTTTTTTTTTGAGACACGACGTCGACTAATTAGTGCATTTCAGTCAAAAATATAGCTGAACATGTATCATTTCTATTAAATCCTATAACATTCCGCAAGCAAGGCGTCTAAAAGTAAACAATGACTTTTGCAATGTTTGAAGATCGTTACTTCCTTGGGTCCTTTTCTTCAAAGACGAACTCTCCATTGTCATGTGATGGGTGCTTGATGTTTATCTTGGTTTCTCAGTGACTGAATATATATTTAATTTTCTACTGCTGTATTAAGGCTCTAAAGAAATGCCAGTTTTACATGTGAAGATGTTACGGTTTTTTTGTACTATTACTAGGCCAAGTTAAAGTTTAACTTTTATATAATTTTGGCTTGTCACAGTTTGTGAAATTCTTTTCTGCTTGTTATTCTTTTCTGCTTGAGTTATTTGCTGCACAACGCAGTCCATTACCGAAAAATAATTATCTCCCAATATACATAAATAATCATTTATTAATATTTTTATAGTTCCCGGCAACTTATTATCTTGCAGATTCGTTGCTGTTCTCGAAAAATATTATCATATGCTGAAAAACTTTAGAAGCATTGTGCCATAAGCCCAAATTATCTTTCAGGGTTACTTGAAAGGATCTTTCAGGGTTACTTGAAATGATAGAAAAATTGTTAAATAATACCCTTGCTTGCAATCGTTCGGCACTAAATCTTTGACATGATTGGTGTGTTTCTCAGTACTTAAAGTAGATTGTCTACGCAACATGGCTCTGGTAGACCATCTGCATTCTATGTTTACGTTATGCATTCTCTGTTTACATTAAATATTTTGTTTTCAACAAAGGATTTTTGGAACATTTCATACATTCCTGCAGCAGAAATTACATTGAAGAAACAAAATTCATTACATGTTTTTTATTTACCTTCCACATTTTGGAAAACTGGTAAAGCAAAAACTCTTTATTCATTAAATACAATTTTAGCATTTGAGAAAGACATAACGACATATAAATTTTTGGAGATGCTTATGAAAGTCTTAAAAACTTCTGAATAATCTTTGCATATGATTTCCTATGCATATTTGAAATTAATCATTGTTGGCACGTTTTAATCACTGCAGTAACGAAGAACATAAAACGTCACAGGTATCACAAGCAAATATTTTATAAATTAATTTGAAATAAAAATAATCATATATTTTATAAATGATACTAAACTAAGAAAGTTAATGTACGCTTACATTTTCGACGCGCATTTTCTGGCATACATGGCACTGAAATTTCTCTTAACATTGCTTCTGAAATTACACTTTAGGGAATAAGTATTCAACGTAGATTGATTACCGCTTGCTACCTAAATACTTCTTGAACCTGTCTCCTCATCAACTGCTCATTAGTCCGGGGACAGCGCGTTGCACCCAGAAGCATTCTTGTAATTTGCTTTAAATTACGAATTACTAGATTTGTTAATTTGAAACATACATATTTGACTAATGATTTATTATGTGAATGAGTTTTGTAATTTGGCAAACATTACAATTGTCTGCTATATCCATTCATGATGTAGTAGCTGAGGAAGTATTTTATAAATCAATATTACGCTTCAGATAACTAGAATTTTTAAGGTTTATTTGTGCCTGGACAACATACAAGAAAAGTTAACAAAAAAGTAATTATCTTTTAAAAAAACTAACAGGCTGCCCAACTGGTTAGTGTAGCTGACTACCTTGTCCGAGGACCCGGGTTCTAATCCCGGAGAAGCCATGGATGTTTGTAAATGTATAGTGTCTGTGCGGCGTGGCGGCACTCTAAATATGCGGCGAGCCGAAAGTCCTCTCGCGTGATTAAGTGGAAGGGGAGAGGAATCGGAGACCCTCGGACCCGTGCCCACGGGGTGCTCTTTATCAAAATTTGGGACGAAACTGAGCCAAATCTCACTGTCACCTGTTAGATGCTGTTGCCAACGGCAGGCGTAATCTATCGCTCCTTGCCACGAAGAATTTCGTGGCTATTACTTATCTATACAAATATTACTTATCTATACAAATGTTGATGTTTGTGTATAAGATGATTAATTATTATTTTAGTAATCTTAAAGTTAATTATTAAGTTTAACGCCTTATAATTAAAAACCAATTAAGCCAGTTGGTTAAAAGTACATGCGAGGGACGTTGAAATATATCAGATAAGCATTATTCATTAAATAAATTTAAACATTGACACTATTTTTCTGTACAGTTTTTAGGCAGCCACTGTAGTACACTTGTTCTAGTATCCAGGATTTTTGTTAACCTTCCGAACACGTAACCCGCAAGTAACGCGTTCACCTTTTATCCTCAGTACACGAGGGAACGGTCGTTACCGCGTCGACAGAAACTGAAATTTAACTGCGATCTTGCATTGGCTCACTATAAATGGAGTATCACTTTTCAAATTGTTACCACCAAATATGCCCTGTATATTATTTTTAAAGAAATTAAATATGAAGAATCTGCATGTAGGTATATGCCTTCGCAATGTGAAGAAACGAAGCACCTAGAGCCATCAAATTTTGAACCGAATTAGGATTTCCGAATTTTTTGGTTATTTACTTAATATTTTGTAAACCTTTTATGAATATTTGATCAACAAACTTAACGGTTTGAAAGCGAACAGGGCAACATTTTTCAAAATAAAACCTTTTAATCACCACAGCAAGATACTATTGCCATTTGGAAAGATTCAATATATTTATCTTTGAATTTCAATTAGCAAGCTCGGATCCATAAAAGCAAAATGTTGCCGCTGCAGGAAATAAAATATTCTATATTCCCGCGTGATCGTATTACTATTTAGTAAATCCTAAAATGCTTCAAATTTAATCTTGAAGATTATTAAGTGATAAACTAAGCGATTTAAAAGCTGTAAACACAGTTCTTCAGAATATTTTTTAAACGTTTTAATGTAATTGACTTAAATAAACATGTATTAAAAGTATGATATGTTTAATTAGTAATAGTCAATAATTGTTTTGAATTTCTCTAGCGATATTCACTAAAATCATGTTATTCTTTTCCTTTTTTATGATAACAATTTTAGACGACTTGCCGTGTGAGGATCTAGTTTTTAATGACATAGTATAGCGAATATAAAAATATGTATGACATCCTCTAACGCATTATCTGGAATTTTAAAGATACGCTGTTATTAAATATTTTGTGATTTTACTGGTGAACTTAAATATTTTGTGATTTTATGTAGCTTAAGTATTAAAAACGTGATAATTATTAAACAAATTTAACACATAAAAAGTTAAAAGGCCAAAACAAAGTGTTTTCTCAGTCATCTTACTAAGAAAACTGAACACTGATATGACGGACTGAGAAAAAACACAGATGGGATCTTTAGGGTACGGAGCGTTATTACTACATTACTAAATTTTCAGATTAATAATCCAGAGGAGAAGATGATGAAAATAAAAATTACGGTGGTTTACATTTGTTTTCGTCATTTATGTTTTACAATTTTATTTGCAAATAGCGATTAATAAATAGTAGCGAAATGACTTCATTTTACTTTGGCATATACTTTCAATCATCTTTCATAAACCTGCTTATTTAAAAAAAAAAAAAAAAAAAAAAAAAAAAGATATTCAAAATGCTTTTGGTAAAAGAAAATAATTTATTCACAACGTACATGTTAAAGCAGTCCTATGTACAAAACTTCAACGTTCTGAGGCTATTCGTTTTTGAGTTATACGAAATACATACGTATGTACGTACGTACGCACAGACGCCACGAAAAATTCTCTTTAGAATTAATTTTAAATCGGTTTTATAATTTTTTTGAGGGAAAAGAGTCTTTTATTCTGTCTTTAAGTACAGATGTCACGCAAAAGTATCGTTAAATTGCATTCGATAGCGGTCAAACTGGATATTTTCGTTGAAATATGCTGCCTGAAACTTTTCGCAATTACAATACTTCCTTTTTACTTCGCACAAGGATGTAAAAATATTACAACAAATAGCTGCCAAACGATCTCAGATGAGCTTTCTAGTGTCTGAATTATTATGTGAGTTACTGATACGCATTTTCTGAATAATTTACTTTATTACAGGCAATAATTTAATGATATTTGTCTTTGAACAAGCTAGACTTAAAATAGAGTAAAAATAAAATATGCCCTAAAAGAGTCACTTATAGCGTAATAATAAATTATTAACAGGTTTAAGTTAACACACGGACATCACATAAAATTTTCAGAATATTACAGAGCAAGAGTCTGATACAACGTAACATGTTCATCATTTGGCCTTTACTGAAGTCCTTCTATGACTGGCTACTCACCAGAGGACACCCTCGTTGCTACAGTGAGTTCATCATATTTTATGTTAACAGCAGAGTTTATATTAAAGGATTGGTAACATATCTTAAAATAAAATTTGAAGCCTAGATTTCAAATACTTATCACAAGATCCATGCAAATAAAGTTCAAAAATACAAACACATTGGTCCGAAAACATATGTGAGCCATCGCACATATTTCACATTTTTTCCGAAACAATGTATTAGAGAAATGCTGGATAGGAAGGAGATTTTCGAAATGGTTCACGGGGTAAAATGGTAATTAACAGAATGAAAGACATGAGAATAAATAATGGTATTTCTACAGAAAAAAAGAATGGTGAAAGATACATTCGGGAAAATGATAGCTGCGGGAAAAGATTGTTAAAGTCAGTATAGGTAAAGATTATCTTTTATTCTAAAATCTGTACTGATGCCTTTAAAGTTTAGATTTTGTTTCGGTGTTTTTTTTTTTTTTTTTTTTTTTTTTCTGTTACTATTTAAAGGAAGGAAGGGGTAAAAAAAGAAAATGATTTGACATTCGATATCCGCATTGTCCGAGAACTTGACGAGCTCGCATTTATTTATTCCTGTGGTAAAGAGGGAGCGTCAAACAACGAAAGAAATCCGGAAATGTTTCAGCTGGCCAGGCTTCCCTTGATCCTAAATCTGAGAACCCGTAGAAATAGGGGTTCAATATATTCTGCCACGGAGAGCCTAAGGGAATAAGAAAAAGGAAACGGAGAAATAGATATATATAAATACGAAAAGTATGAGGAAAAGTGAGATAAAATTTCTTTTGAGTTTATGTGAAATTTTTATTTCACAGTTGGAATAAAACTTCCGAAGGGTGCATTCGTCATTCTGTATCAGTTGTTTCTTATATTTACGAATCAAATGTGAATAAACAGAATACAGTATATATATATATATATATATACCTTTACAAAATTTACAAAAAACGAAAGGATGCAATAGAATAAGAGGAAAATAAGTTCAACATTTCGCAGATGAAAAGTTTTGCAAGTCCAATTACTAAAATATTCACTATAATTTAATACCTTAAAGATATACATTTACAAGACTTTCTGCAAAATTCGTCAAGATACTAAAGAATAAATTTACAAAAAAAAACTGTCATTTCAAATCTTATAATGATTCCAAGTTATGCATTTTCTACCAAATATAAGAAAGAACTAACAGTGCCTCCCAATCGGGATAGTAGCTAGCGACACTGACTCCCGTACCGAAGGGCCCGGGTTTGAATCCAGGAGAAGGCATGGATGTTTGTATAGTGTCTGTGCGGCTTGGGGCACTCTAAATATGCGGCGAGCCGAAAGTCCTCTCGAGAAGTTAGTGATAAGAGAAGAGGAGTGGGAGACCCTCGGGACCGTCTTCCCGGGGTACTCTCCAACAAAATTAGGGGGGATGAGCAACGTCGTGCTGTCTCCCGTATGTTGCTCAAGGCTGTTGCCCACAGCAAACGCAGTTTTGCACTCCTTGCCACTCGTGGGCTTGTTTTGATGTTACTGTCAGACAAGTGAGATAAGTCACAACAACAACAGGAGCTAACAGTTTTTTGTTTTGACTGTTCATTATTTCGAACTGGATAAAATATCACTCGTTATTATATTATAATATGTTCCACGAAAGTATAATTATGCATATTTTCATAAATGTTAAAGCCAAAAATGTGGAATATTTTGCAGTAAATTATCAAAGCAAGATGATTAGTTTACTAATCGTAATGTTTTCTCTGCGAGTATCTTACAAAAAAATTAAATTCTATATTAAAAATAAAAGCTTCATTTCGAGTACTGAAATAGTTTTCATAAAATACTGTACTATGTTTTGAGACACTTTACATGAGAAATCGTATTCAACAAAACAAATTCTGTAACTTTTTCGAACGCCGTGTGCATATTTGCAAATAGTAAGGCATAAGCTAATACCTTTTAAAGATTTTGAATACCAAGCTACATATACATTACAACAACACCAAATGTTTCTCTAGTTTATCATTAATTGTTATATTTGAATTTAAGCATCAAATGTAATCATGTAAACGTTCTCTATTACCAGTTCATTATTACTTATATTCAAATTTACTTTCCTGAACGATAGACTTAGCAGCAGCTTAAAGCTTCACATTTCATTCTCTAAGTTTTTACTCAAACTACTTCAATACCCAATAGCATCGTTAAGCTTGGCTACTTTACTCCTAAAAACTTTTCTCTAACGTATATTTACACAGCTACGTTTGTTGCTAGAATTTTCCCTGTAGTATATGAAGGCAGTCAAGAACTTCAGAGTTAAGTGTCATAAAAATGATCATTATGTTTTAAAACTTTATGCTGATTTTTAAAACTTCGAGAGGCAGCCAAACTTTATATATATGCCCTAGAGGACTTTTCGTAACACCTCTAAGTACATATACGTGCATCTTGAAATGTGTCCAAAACATTACGGCGGTATATTAAAAGAAACAAAAATGCAGGTATAGGATATCAGAGGAATTTTGATATTATAATAAAATAATACCTCTTTCTCCTGGAAATTCTAGGAAATCTGGTGTTTTAAAACCAAAACATAAGCCGGACGCAGGGTTAAATCCAGAAAAATTTCAGATTTGCTACATTACAAGTTTTTATTTGACATCTGTGTAGGAATTATTTGAATTTTCTAATAGTTATTTCTAACCTTATCTCTATTTATTTCTGATTTATTTATATGTGCTAACCAATTAATTTATTTTAAATCAATTTTTTATGATATTCAGCGTTCTGCCTTTGGCAACTTTTAGCTGCTTTATAATTGCCATTATTACCCCCATAGCACAAAACATCCTCAGGATGTCCTATTTAAGTCGCAATATCCCGGGACATACTTAGGATGTCCTAAGGATGTTGATTCTCAGATGTCCTGAGGAGATCGTAATTTAACATCCTGAGGATGTCTTATTTAAGTCGCTATGTCCCGGGATATGACAGGATGTCCTGAAGATGTTGACTTTCAGATGTCCTGAGGAGTTCACCAATTTCACATCCTGAGGACATTCATTCTGCATTGTCCGGAGGACTTTCGTTGTCAAACATTTTGAGGATATTTGTTCTCAAATTTACCAGTTTTTAATTTTTTGACATTGCACATCTGAAACTTGCACATTATTTTATTTTTCATATGTATTTTACTAAGTTGTTTCTAAATGCTGTACATTAAAAATATTGATATGATTGATGATTTATTCTTGTTATTTTGTTATTAATTTTAACTGCTATTTTTTCTGACATTTTTAAAAATTTATTTAGTCATGGAAAAGATTTTTTTCAATGGATTAGCATTTTCTAGAATATTTGCAAAATTCTAAATAACATATATTTTTTTTTATAAAAAATGTATAAATTACATGTATAATTACTTACAGATTACAAACCCTACTACAAATATAGGTAAAATTAGATATAGATATATTTAATTACGGAAACGATTTTTTTTTAAAATTTGGGTATAGAGACATTAGGTATTTTTTTGGAAGCAGGAAACATGAAAAATTAGCAACTGCTTTCGCCGGGAATCGAAGAACGGACCTCTGGAATACCGGCCCAGTGTGCAGAACCACTACACCACGAAGACACGCTAGGTGTGGTGGTGGTGTATTTAATTATGGCAAAGCACACTAGGGCTATCTGCCTAAGGGGAGGGATGTCTTCGTGGAGGACTTTCTAAGGGAAACTGGCTCGTATACACGTTACACGTGGGGAAAACCACGAAAACACCCATGCAGCCAGCCCGTTCGCTGGATTCGAACCTCGGATCGCACTACCAGGGTTCAGCGACTTTACCGCTCGGCCGCTGGTGGGCCGAAGACACGCTAGGAAAGCGGGAGAAATACCTTATATTACGTCTCTTTTTAAAGGCCGACTTTTTTTTAAGGAGATCCGATCACTAAATCCTGGGTGTGGATATACCTCATCCAACACCTTTTTAGTTCGGGCGCCACTGTAGAGACATTAGGATTTTTTTGGGAAGCCGTAGAGATGAAAAATTAGCAACCGCCTTCGCCGTGAATCGAACCACGGACCTCTGAAATACCAGCCCAGCGTGCAGAACTATTACACCACGAAGGCACGCTAGGAAAGCGGGAGAAATACCTCATAAGGAAAATTTTTTTCCTCTAAGTACAGTACAGAAAATGTTTTTCAATCGCGCGATCTGTTACTGATATTGAATTGCAGTCGTGCGATAATTTCGCAGTAAAGATACATCTCTGATGACTATCCAAGATTCTAGAAACTTTGGTCTTATATAGAGATGGTCGTCTTATAGAAATAATGCTTAATATCAATATTTATTTATAATCTCAGAACTATTGGTCACTTTCAGAAGTGGTCGTTTGAGAGGCGATATTCTATATATTTATTTACTGATACTCTCAGATTCCAAAATTTGTTTATATTCTCAGAAATATTGGACGGAAGGTGGTCGTCCCATACATGCAAAATTTTACATTTCATTAAAAATGAATTCGGCATTATTTAACTATTTCCCTATTAATTAATTAATTAGATAACTAAAAATTAGGAAATAGTACTGTTTATTACGGAATAATGTAAGAACTTCTACAGAACTATATTCTTTCGCGTCATTGCACATTGTATCCGGCAAACTACTAGCTCCTCGTATTCTTCCGCAAATCCATAAACATCTGTCTGATTTGAAACGAAATCCAAAATGGCTGCGCCATGAGGTTAACTTGTATGGATATTTTTTGTTGCATGAAAGGTAAGTTCAGTTGCAATACTTGTATGTTTACTTTTTTTGCTTTTCGAATTTATGTTATTTATGTCATTTTGACTGTTAAATGTTTCACAGCTTTATGAATTGTTACCATTCTGTCGTGAATTAGTCTATCTCAATGGCTGGCTGTCTTTTCAAATATCTAATTTGCCCTGCTATCCAAATGTTTATGACTGAATTTTTTTTAGTCTAGTTTATGCATTCAGTTTCAAAATAATATGTGTGATCAGATTGCTTATTATTTTATTGCAGCAATAAATTTATGTTAAATAGTTTGAACAATTGTATTAAAATAAGAGTTTGCATTGTTTTGTCCAAAATATGTATGGTTGAAACATTATCTTAATCTAGTTTGTAATTCAAGTTTTTTTGGGGGTATTGTTCTGTTATTGGGACCAGAATCGGAAATGTATGAACCTGTGTTCGTAAGTATGTGCATAGATGTGTATATGTAGACACACAAACATACAAATATACAAGCATACATAAATACAATTCTGAACCCGGTCCTGATAACAGAACAGTACCTTTTTTTAATCTTTTTTGAATATTTTATAAAAGGATTAAGCATTTTTCAAACTGCATATCATTTTAAGATTCGACTTGCAGGAAGACAAAATATGGTCATTCAATCAAATGCTTATGATTGCTTTTAACATTTTCTCATAAATATTGTTTGCATTTTTATTGTATTTTAGATACTTTAGTTATGTAAAGTGAACATGAGAATATTAGAAAAGCTGAAGAATATGAATAGCTACCATAATACATGTATTTTTTCATCGAGTCCATTGTTTTAGAAACCAATGCACCATTATTATATGCTGGCTTATTTTATAGTTATATGCAGTTTAATTTTATGTTCATGTTACTGTAGTATTGTCATTATAATAAAAGTATTGATAATTTTTGTTGAATCTTGCAAGTTGCCTAACATTCAGAATTATTACTACCGAATTTTACTGATAGGTTTTTTCGAGTTGACATAATCTGTCTGATAAATAAAATAAATTGGTGTTTAAATTATATGCATTTCTCTTAATGTTTCATTGAAAGTGAGATGGAAATATAAATGCTATCCAGAAAAGTGAATTCTTTTTGCCTGAAATAACAAACTGTACTAAATGATTAATGTTTATATCATTTTAGAAATGTCAATATTAAAGTTTCTCCCGCTTCTCTTCTTTGATTTTGAAATAATTTATAATAAAATAATATATGCATAAGTGTAATTAATGTAAAGTGTCATTCAATAATATAATTTATTTTTACTGATATTTTTATATTTCTTATCTGGGTTTTCTTTTGGTGTTAGAAGGAGGAAAAGACTGTAATGTTTTAATTAAAGAAATAATTAAAACATTACAGTCTTTTAAATAACACAGTTACAGTAATGTTTATTGAAGCAATCAGTACTGTGTGATTGCCAGTGATTGAATAATGTTAAAATGCATTGTTCATAAGGAAATTTGCTTATCTTTGTGTTATAGATTTTATTTTGACACAAGCTGAAATTTTAATTATTGGAAGCACTTTGAAAACCCGAATTATTTCCTGAATCATTAATCAGGCCAATATATAACATACAAATTTTCATACAAAATTACTTCTTTGAGCATATTATAAAGAGCTCATTTAATTTATTTATTTGTACAAATTTTAGACAAAAGTAGCATGTAACAGTTAAAGATTTATTGAAGCCTACTTGTTACTTGTGGTAACAAAGAAGTGTGAAAGATATTGCCACATTAGCGAACATGACGATCATTGATGCTTAGTTTAGTAATTTAATAATATATTGAGAAATGCTGGGAACTTTCAGAAGTAGACATTTCGGAAATGATGGGCTTGATAAGAAATTTACACGGTTTTATTATTTATTCTTTAGTTAAGAATGGATTTTAGATGTTCATGTGAAAGAATTCTGTTTAATTATATGTGAAAGAATTGTTAAAGTTTGGCATTTAAAAAATGAATTAATAATATGCAATTATCTTTTTATTATACATATATTACTATATATTTCTAATGTGCTATGTAAATGTCAGTGCTAAACAATTGAGATACTATTGTCAGGGCAATCTTTTCTCATACATGAAAAATTCTGATACTTTCTTATCATCTGCCCTCACAGCTTCAACTTATGCTAAAACAGCAAGAGTATGCACACAATAATAGCAAACTATGAATGTGCATACCACACACATGTATTTACATGCTTTATATTTAATCTTTATTTCTGAATAGTATTCCATTGGATGAAAAATATGTGAATATTGACCAATGTATATATTTTTGTGTGTGTGCATCCTAAAATTTCTTGTTTCTTATAAAGTGCTTATTTGAATTACTACTTGTAAACAGAGCAGTAGATATGAACCATAAACTAACCATTTTGCCAATTTTCACAGCTTTGCAGATAGTCAGAAAGCACCAAAATTTGTAATAATGTTAAGTTTAAATGATGTTCTATACTTTTGTGTTGATTTTTCTATTCTATTAATTCTATTACTGTGTTATCAAACTTTCTGCAGGAATTTCAACTGGTTAAGATGTTATTACCATGTGGAGAAGAATTTGGTTTTCAAGCTAGAAAAAATTGCAGCTGAAGGATTTTGTAGAAGGTCAGTCAAACTGGTTTTAGTTAATTATAATTTAATTTTGGGTGAAGAATCCTCAAATTTATTTATCATAAGTGTCTAAAGGTCGTCTAAATTAAATTCTGCTTGTTTTTGAAATTTTTCATGACATTCATTCTTTGATTATTATTATTATTTTTTTAATTTACTAACTTATATCCAGGCACATAATGTTGCATTTAATGCCATACCTTAAATATTGTAAAATGTTAAAATAATACATTTCACTTAAAAATGTGATTGTGACGGTAAATTTTCTGTTACATTTAATCATATCTATAAACATTGGTATACATCATTTTTCAATAATCTGTATATTATTTTGTGCATTTCTTTTACATCCAAGATCTGGCATATGACTTGCTTTTCAAACTGATAACATGGTGTAATAATGTAATCTAATGGTTAAAGTTTACTATGGAATGAGCCAAATTTAATAAATTATTCTTTGATAGAAATTTATTCATGTGTTCAGTGTGTCTCATCTCTTTAAATTGCTAAAGTAAATTTTATGTACTTGCATTTAGGAATTTTGACTGTATCAGAGTAATTTTGTTTCAGTTATTATAACATGCAAGGGAAAAAATTCATTCATAGCTCCGTATTTAAAATTAGTTAATTAAAGTCTTTAATAAAGAGGGACGTTTTGTTGTTTTTAATGTTGATAGAGTTTAATTCAAAAATATGCCACATTAAGGGTTACTTTTTAACCTAATTTAAAATTTTCATTACTTTAACATGTCCGATAATTGTTATTTTAACTCCGATATTGTAATAATATCAAAATTCCTTACTTTTGATAGGTAATCCAAATGTAAAACAAGAAAAGAAAAAATTAAAATCTAGAAGTATATTTATTTCATACCTCTAACAAATAAAAACAACACAAGCACTTTTTACTGTCTATCTGCATAGTGTGGCATGTCCCGTAAGACTGAGATTTGTATGGTCGAATCCATGTTTCAGTTAAAGGAAAATGCATGCACAGTCTTCTGATTTTCCCTTCGATTAAGGATTCTGTATATACTAGCATAAGAAATATATTAGTTAATGCAGTGTTATACATCAATATTTATAGACAATTATTGTGGCTATGTTTATTATAATTTTGTTCACTGTAATGGCTGAAGTGCCTAAACCATCATGCTGTGTAAACAAAACTCAAATCTTCATCTCTGCATACTGCTCCACTAGTGTTTAAACCACTGAAATGGTGATTATGGTAGAACATCTTTAGTAAAAATTTACTCTACTGTAACCCTTGGCGAATCGTTTCTTTTTTTTTTATATCAAGATCGTCAACTGAGAGGATTGGCACCAATTTCAAGGTGGCCGCTACACAAAACCAAAATAAGAAGTCAAAGACATACACAAACTCTGTGTCCATGTACACATCGACCTATTAAAACAGAGAACTGCACAAACTGGGCATTGTGCACTGCCTTAACTTTGTCCATGTACACATTGATCTATTTTCACTTTAAGAAAATCAAAAAGTTAAAAATATCATAGTTACCAGAAAAAACTCGCCACTGTCTTAACACACAGACTACCAAAAATACACAAACAGAGAGGAATAAGTTACCAAAAATACATATTTCCTAACATAAAAACATTAAACAACAAATCTTCTAACAAAAATTAACACACAGAGACAAAAAAATTAATGAAACGTCATTTTTTTAACATACCTTTTTTTTCACATGCGTATGCTTAGGCTTCCCACCACCATCCTCCAGGTAAGCAATTCAATTAAATTTTTCGTCTCTTAGTCACCTCAGACATACTCAAACGATGGTACCCACACCAAAATAATAAATAGCATGTTCAAAATACAAGACCATACCACTTCCGTGCAACCAAACACAGCAATTGAAAAGAATGGTAAGAACCAAAAACCTGGGACCGTACAAAAGGTTTACTATTAAAAAAAGTAGCCCAAAACTAAATTTATCACAGCACGTTGGCAATATTTGCAGAAATAACTTTTTTTTATTGACAAAAAAAGTTTTTTTTTTTCCCCAAAGGCTACTTTCGCCAACATTATCAACATTAGGGTTACCGAAAAACTTATTTGATGCAATGGGCTTCCACATTTCACAAACAACCAAACCACTTTGCGATTTTTTTTCAGACAGAAACCAAGGTGTACCATACAGTAAAGATTAGCCACATCTTCATTTACTACTGCTACAAGTACTTCTTTGGTAAATTTCTGCGGTTAAATTCAAAAGTTTAAAATTGCATTAACATGATCAGATTCAGAGTCATAGCTAGGGTTTTCAGCGCTCAGGGACAACTGAAGATTTCGCGCCCCCTACTGCTTGCCAAGGATGGAAAACATTTAATTCTAAAATGTTCTAACATCAGTTTAGCGCCCCTTGGATTCTGCACCCGGGGACAGATGCCCCCCCTTGCCCCCCTCTAGCTACGCCCCTGATCAGATTTTATTTTCTGCACGTAGCTAACAATTACTTATGTGTTGTCAGATAAATGTTACCAGATGCAGTTAATTATTTTTTACTTGCCAATCTCATGAGACAAGTTTTTTTTGCTCCTGCAAGACTTTACTTTGTGTTGCAAAATAAATTCATTCTCACTCTTTTTGGACTTGCCTACACATTAAATTTAAAATAGTTTTATGAATAGGTAAGATGTGATTATCATAATTTTGTTTCTCTCTTTATCTCGGCAACTTTATATGTTGATTCGGTATCCAGGTTACCTACCAGTGGCTGATTGATAAAACTGCTCATATGTTCAGCTGGTGGTTTGAGTTTATTTTCTGACATAAAAAATTTTAAAAGGCACCCCCATGTTTATTTTACTGTAATCGAAAAATCAAATAATTGCTACTCTGTTTATAGGTACTAAATGTTAAAATATTTTAAATGCTT
The DNA here is from genome assembly GCF_044657685.1 of Stegodyphus dumicola. Lineage (NCBI taxonomy): Eukaryota > Metazoa > Arthropoda > Arachnida > Araneae > Eresidae > Stegodyphus > Stegodyphus dumicola. Next base: position 210,473,808 of record NC_140773.1, on the reverse strand, counting down.
CCTTTAATTTGCATTCTAATAGTCATTTGTTTAAATTTAATTATGAATTATATTCACATATAGTAATTGTGAGTGTTTTCTTATTTTAGGTGCTGTGAAAGGCAATGACAGAGATCCAATTTATCAAGAGTTCTTATATACATAAGAATACATGGATATAAGATTGTTTTTCATGAATTCAAATAAAATGTGATAAATTGGATTAATAAAAACTATTTTGAATTTTGAAAAGTGTTTTTCCTCTGTTAATCATAATATAGTGCCATAAATTTCTGAATGTGTTTATTTTTCATCCAAATAAATAGCTTTACAACAATTTGTCATATTAATAGATATTGCATAATTTAGCATTATTATAAATATTTATTATAGCAGATTTAGCTGAACTACTTTTTTAGTCTCTTTGCAGATGAAGTCACAAAGGTAAGTGGTTAGATATTTTTCTGTATTCCCCATTAAGTAATTTTATCTGATAAATTATCATTACTTATATACTAAAGGTGGAAGTATAAGCTTTCCTTGAAGATACAAAAATTTGCAGATATTTCAAAAAATTGGTATACGTAAAAAAGTTCTTAAATTGCCACATATGCGAAACTGAAAATGTTATATATGAAATAGTTCAGAAATATAAATACTTTCACTATTTTTTAACTATAATTCACTGCATTTGTTATATATAATCACAGTTTAAGGTAGCAGTGCTTTTCTCACTGTGATTTCTCATGTATTTTGATTCATAAATACACGTACATAAATCCACGTATTTTGATTTCTCTTTTGAGACCGAATAAAAAATGAACTAAACATTTTCGTTGACATTGAGAGTTGAATAAAAGCTCACCTCAAAATAAAATGAATTAATAAATTTATGGAAAATTTTACATTGCATATATTGAGCAGAAAAAGTAAACTGAATATACTTAATAGAATTAATAATTGGTAGAGTTGATAGCAGAATAAAATGCCTTAATTGCATGGTAAACAGTAGATTTTTTGAAGTTTTTCTATGTTGCGTAAAATGCAGATTTAAATTTTTGATATTGATTGTCATATAAATGGCAATTACTGTTTTATTTTGCTCTGAAATGAATGGTTAGTAATAAAATTCTGGATGAGACAACCTTTAACATGCGCTAGAATTTACAAAGTTTAATTTGGTGCTGATTTCAACGGGTAAATTTCATTTTACTGAATTTTGCATAAAATAATACCAATGAACCATTGCAAATTATTTTCAGAACTTTTGACTTCATATCGTCAGTCGTAAACTTGTTTCGCTTTTCATTCAAGTCTTGCCATTTGGCAAAATTTAACATATTTACCTTTAAAATCTAATATATTATTGACTGACAAGCCAAGCTATTTAAAAGCATTGCACACAGTTCTTAACAATGCTTTTTTTAATTTTTAATCTGATTGATTTAAAATGCATTTAATTCATGATATATCTAATTGAAAACATTTTAATACTTCTACATAATTACATGATATATTTCTTCATTTTTCAAATATATAGAAGATATATAACTTTCTGGTGTCAGTATCTTATAAAATGTTTTGCTATTTCCACTGCCCCATCTGTATTGATAATCTATACATTCATAAGCTTTTAGCCTCGTTGAGTGACTGCTAAAATCTGAGGCCTTTCAGATTTTTTTTTTTAATTTTGTGAGCAGAAGGAATTTTAGAAGAGCTTCTTGAGTTACCTTTTGAATGATATAAAGAATTGTTAACATAATGTCAAATTTTTACAACTAAATATTAAATTTATAAAAAAGCCTGCAGCATTCTCATGTTACGAAAACATATTTATTTATTCTGAGGCTAGGAATTGATTTAGTTTTAAAATACAATTTTTTCCTTTTAACAATTTCCCAACAGTGTCATCAAAACACTATAAATTCCTTACATGTTTTAAAGAAAGATGATTCATTTATGTAAAGATTATTAAATGGGTAATTTTATTATTCACTTTTTAATACAAATTAACTGAAATTAGAAACTGATTTTGTAAAATAATTTAATTATGACTAATTGAATTTGGGGGCTATTGGATGTTTAAAAATGATCAAAAGATTTTTAATATCTTAAAAATAAAAGCAAAATTTTCAGTTTTAATATTTTGTATTAATAATTCATTTTAATTTCCTTGCTCAGTTTTAATATATTCACAAATTCAGATTTAAAAAAAAAATAAGTTGTATAAATATTTTCAACATTTCTGATTTTTCCATAGTAACCATAGGAGAACGATTTGAGACTATATGTGTAAAAAAAAGTAGGTTTTAGATCATCACACCTTCACTGGAATTTTCCTCTGTATATATACTGGGATGTGACACTAAGCAGTTGAGAGTATGTATTTAAGAGGTTAAAGGGATATTGTAACTAGTGTTTCAAGTCCTGATAACATCCCATACGCTGTCGGTGGGACGTAGATAGGATGTCCTAAGGATATACTGGGATGTGACATTAAGCGCTCAGGAGGATGAGTTTAGGAGGAAATTGGGATATTACGGGATGTCCTGAGGATGTAGTAAGTAGGACTTTAAATCCTAATAACATCCCATATGCTGTCGATGGGACATAGATAGGATGTTTTTAGGATGGGATGTGCTTAGGAGGTTTGTGGGATGTCCTTAGGATGTAGTAAGTAGGAGTTCATATCCTAATAACATCCCGCACGCTGTCGATGGGACCTTGGTTAGGATGTCCTGAGGATATCCTGGGATGTGACATTAAGCACTCGGAGGTGTTTAGGAGGTTCGCGGGATATTCCGGGATGTCCTGAGGATGTGCGCATATCCCGCGAGCAACATCCCAAGGATGTTTTTGTGCTATGTGGGTATATACTTTAAAATATTACTTCTTTATTTTATGCTCTCTTTCTCTCTCTCTCTCTACATATATAGTATATAAATACAGATATGGGTAGATGTTAGTAGTATTCAAATAAGCGAATAAAAGTGTTCACTAATAAACGCATAATATTTCCTCATTTAGAAGGTTCCCATTTCGTATTACATAATCCTATATAAACTGGCTGACTGAAACTATGATACGTAGTATATATATTCTGTGTATATAATGTTCTGTAAATCTTATACTTAAAATATCAAAAATAAAGATGAAGAATAAAGATTGCTCTGATTTCTTTCTAAGACTAGCTTCGCACCTTGTTTCCATCAGCTTAAATGAAATTAAATTGAATACATAATGTAGGATCGGTTTTTATTGTCTAGGAATATGATGTTTCTAAACTTAAATGTGGCTGTTACTTCCGATGTGTCTTGAAATGACTAATCCAACTTATGAATAACTCGAATATTTAATGGAAACATAAATATTTGCTACAAAGTAATTACATACGTAGAAGGAAATAGATGAGAATAATTTACAGATGAAGGAATCGTCTTTTACATCTTTTAATCGCGTCATCATCTTAATATGGCGGAATCGTCTGAATTCTATTATCGGAAAAGTAAAGAATTTGTTTTCACAGCTTGTCGCGTCATCCGATTATAATGGAGGAAGCCATCCTGCAATAATAAATATATGGAAAACGAATTTAGCTGTGAAACAAAAGAAAACCGGCATTAAATTTGACGAAATTATACAGAAGGATTTCCTTGACGCTCCTTAACAATCGCATTTAACGCATAAGCCCACCAGGACTTGGTCTAGGTTTGGAAAACATTATTGCACAATAGAGATCCGTAAATCTGGGAACTCGAGCTTCATATGTTATCCAAAAAAGAACCACCTCTGAACGCTTAATATCTATGGAGTATGTTTGCAAGTGAAACGTTGTGGCCTTTGTTAATATACTTTTATTTTGCTTCCATGCGCACAACATTTGTTCATATACTGATATAGGCTGAGAGAGATTACTCTTTCTTGACAAAATATGAAATAAAATAATAAAAATATTTTTAATTATATTTGAAAAAGAAGATTAAAAAAATTTGAAAATTTTCAGATTTTATATTACGCCCAAATGAGCTTTATTTTAACCTTTTTGCGTGTTACCTTTATTTATTAAACATCATGCTCTTCGCCCTTAAGCCATAAAATTCACTTCATCAGCAATATCGCAAAATAATTCAAAAAGAGTATATCTTCAGAATTTCCAATGCACAGTCTCGTACGTTGGAGATATTTTTTTTTTCCGTACAGTGATGCCATTGCTTGTTTTGAAATCTTTGAGTTTCTTAATCAAAAACTGATAAAAGCTTTACAAAATATGAAATAGATAATAAAACAAATTCCAAATTCTAAATTTGGGATTCCAGATGCCCATATTCGTATCGCTGGGAAATTCTTTCTGCTTAAACTCTTATATACAAAAATTACTTGCGTTATTATGTGGTACCAAGGCTTGCTTTAATATTTCATCGTCTATGAGTACCATAATAATACATTATAATGAATAACTTCACAGCTAGATAAGTATCGTATAACTTCGACTCTATGACACACTTAGTAACAGTAACCGTTAACAGAAAAAAATCCGGCGCTAAGAAAAACATTGTATAAAATCGAACTTAAAAGTATATCTAACAAATATTTTTATTTAGAAAATCATTTTTCTCAACGCGATCTCTCTGGTAGGAGACAATTCTTTTCACGTCCTAGTACGAAATAAAGGAAGCATAGTAATCAGGAAAAATTTCGAGGATCGTAGTCCAAACGAAATTTCCATTTTGACCTTTCTGAAATCCATTTAAAGGATTTTTTGTGTGATATCAGTACGTACAGACAGATTAAAGGACCAAAATGGATTCCAAAATTTATTCCAAAATGGATTGTAAAATGAATTCGAAATTGATTTTTTTTTGGTGACATATGTACGTACGTACACCTTGCTCCCCCCCCCCGGAAAAAAACGACAGTGTTATCTCGTGTTCTACGAAGCCGATTGACGAAATTTAAATTGCACTTTTCATGTCTCTAAAGCGTGACATAGGATATAAATTATTTTGTAAATAGCATTGTGCTGATATAGGTATTCTGACACAAAATTGGACTTTTTCTGAAATGGCACGCCGATTATTTCCATATCAAACTATGCCAAGTTCTGTAAAATCGCACGCAATATGTTTTAAAATATTAGTTCGCCAAATTTTAGCTCCTCAGTGTTAATTGAATTTGGTATGTGTATTAACATGGCTTTTTTTTAAACTTATTTAATTCCTCTTTTCACAGTTCGAAATTTGGGTCCAATCCAAGTAGAATTTGAAGCTATTTTCTGATTTTTTTTAAAAAATTGTATTTTTTAGTATTATAAATTTTTCGAAAATATTTTTGAATTACAACCTATCAAATTTTTATCATCGTCTAAAACATGGTGTATTTCTAGGCATACCCGCAAAAAATTACATTTTTTATTCAAGAATTCCAAAGGTACACTTGAACTTATATGTAAAATATATCGGTCTGTTTTGAAATTTGGCATATTTGTTATAAGCTATAATAATATCAAATATGCTTTAAACACTTTATTAAAATTATTTGAAGGTATAAATAACGTACCTTTCTTTTTTTCGCTCGTGCACAATGAAAAAAGGGGGAAAAATAATGATTTGCTCTAAATTAAGAATTTCGCCAAGTGAATGATTCTTGGCGCCGACTGAAAAAAGCGTTCGCCAAGATAAATTGTTAAATCTCTCAGTATTTTTTAAAATTTAATATTTGGACATAATTTGACGCGTAGAACCAAAATTTGGAAAAAAAATCGACATGCCATTTCAGAAAAACGTTTGATTTTGTATCAAAATATTTATATTAGAACAATGCAATATTTAAATCTAATATATATTCTAATTCGTGCTTTCGAGACATGAAGAACGCAAGTTAAGTTTTGTCAATCGGCCCCATAGAACGAGAAATATAGAACTGAACAGATTAACAGTACAACGTAGAAATTTTGTATACGTGACTGCTCTAATATCTAGTTGTGCACCTCCCTTTTTTACTTGTAATCGAAAATTTCAAATTGCGAGGAATGATCTGAAGACATTGATAGACAAAAATCTTTCACAATGCTTCTTGACTTAAAAGATATATTTGATATATCTTCTAACAGTACTCACAGTGTGGGTTTGTAGCTCACGCTAAGATACTGAAGCAATAATTTACGCATGATCCTTCACATTTTAAAATCCGGTAAGGAGTTTAACTCACATTATACTGGAAATATAAAAGTCTTCTCGTGATTCTGCCAAATCATGTTTAAAAGACATTAAACTAACAAAGATAAAAGAAAATCCATTATTCTTAAATATAAGCTCTTTAAAAATGTATTAGAAAAACCTGACAGCATTAATTCCTTCTCAAAACATTATATATGTTATTTAAAAAAAGTAATAAGGTTGTTGTGAATGATTCATTTAAAAGTATAGGAAGCTCACTAAGCTTTTATATAACACACATCAGGTATTAGCAACTATACAGTGCATTTACAAAATGGCCACAAAGTAGGAAATGTGTTCCTGTGTGGTGAGTGTGGCAAAGTATAAGAGGATTGTCTGCCTAAGAAGAGAGATGACTGGCTTGTACATGGCTTGTGACACATAAGGAAACCAACCATGCAACCAGCCCACTCGTCTGGATTTAAACCAGAACGAATACTTATATTCAGCTGTCTTTAACCTCCCCGTTACTGGTGGAGCATCTGTGTAAACAGAAAAGCAAGAGTGTCCAAACGTATGAAATGAAATCGTCAAGAGAAATAGGCAAAGTTTCTTGAGCAGGCCACATATGAACTTAAAATTCTGTAGCAAATGTTGTGGAAGATTTCGCGACGGAGTCTATAATTCTCTACTTTGCTACATGCAGCTCTGGCAACAAGACACTAATATGATTTAAGCGACAAAGCAACATTCTATTTATTGGAAAAGGTAACTTTTCGCAATATAAGTGGAGGGATGCAAAAGTACCCCCTGTAATTGTGCAGCTTTGAAAGAGATCACTAAAAGTAAGTGTTTTCTATGTGATGTGGCAGATAAAACTATTTTTGCTGTTTTGATTCAGTGTGGAGACTCTTGGTATACGGTATAAGTTGGTACGGATAACTTAGCATCTGTTCTCATGCCTTTTCTAGGTCTTCTAATCTAATGCAGTCTGAATTTTCTTTGGAGGGACATTAAGTATTGAATTTATGTAGCCCAACTGCCAAAGAACTACTACAAATATGGAACGTATCAGTGTTATTACGGTGATCATTGACCTGTGAATCATACAAAACGTATGGACCGAAAGAACTACTAACTTGTACGTGATTCACGTTACCAGCAGGGTATTTGTAGATCATTGGCAGTATGTGAAATTAATCTGCTGAATTGCAGAATTGTTTTCTGTATTAGTAACTGTTATATGTGTAATAATACTGAAAACAGAATAAATCATTTACCGAAGCCCCGCTTAAAATTCAGAGAAATGTTAACACTAAAAAAAAGTCCGCAATTTAGAAATTTAGAAGAGAGATATATTAAAGAAAAGGAAAGAACTAGTTTATATATTTTTCGTTTTTCTTTAATGTGGTGATTAAAGGTAACTACAAAACAGAAGCGGAAAAAAACTGGAATGGAGCTTAAAATGCTCTGAAATATAAATACACTGCTGACCATTAAAACTGCCACACCATGAAAGAAAGCAAATGCAAAAAATGATATTTATTGTACGCAAACAATGGAGCATAAAGACAAAATGATAAATTTGTAAGCAGTCTGGGGGTTTACAAGGGTACAAAATTAAGAAACAACTGCTATCCCTGGCAACTAAATCGGCGTTTACCCAGTTAGGCAAGCAGTCGAACAGGGCTTGGATGACAGAAACAGGCAACTCATTCCATGCTGCTATACCATACTTCATTAAACGTATTAGCTGGAGAGGGGTGGCCAGTCTCTTAGAAACCTATGACAGATGTTTTCAGTGGGTGACAGATCTAGAGACACTGCAGGCCAAGGCAGCAATCGAATACTCTGTGTACCCAGGAAGGTCAGAACACGACATGCAATATGTGGTCTTGCATTAGCTTGTTTGAAGATGGCGTTTGGCAGGCCTTGAAGATAGAGCACAACCATTGGACGTACGATGCCAGAAATGTACCCATCTGCGTTCAAATTACCGTCGATCCGAACTAGAGATGTGCGTGTCTTATATTCAGTGGCTTCCCAAACCACCACGCCAGGCGCAGAGTCTTTGTGCCGATATCAAATGCAAGCATGTGAGGTGCGGTCTCATCGGAGCCACCAGACACGTATACGGCCATCAGAATACTGTACGCAGAACCGATACTCGTCTGAAAAGACGACATTGTGCCACTCCTGTATCCACTTTGCCGTTCGACGCATCAGATTCCCCGTCTCTCTCTATGCTACATTATCAAGGGAAGCCGAAGTAATGGTCACTGTGCTGATAGTCAGCCTGCTGCAAACATCAACGCACCGTACGAGCGGATACTGGGCGTGCTGCAAACACGACCATTTTCTGACTAATGGGCCGTGATGTGATGGTACGGTTTTGTAGGGCTGACCTCACAATATGCCTGTGCTCTCGGTCGTTAGTCATGGCAGGGCGTTGAGGACCCTCAGCAACTCATTGATTCCATATTCGCATGACACTGGTTGGATGTCGACTTGTGCAACAGGCGATATCAGGGAACGATAATCCACACCCTCGATAGGCAAAGATCCTGCCTGTATCGAATTCCAGCACTTGTTGGTTAGCATTTCTTCTTCTTATTCGAGGCATAACACAATATTCTGAGCAATCTCCAACCTTACAAAGCGCTTTCCGAATGAGAAATGCACTAAACAACATTTCGTTTATGTAGTGCTTTAGATGTCGTTTCTCTCTCCTGCGTCGTCTAAATGAGATAAAATACTAATCATTTGCATATCCCAACCTCTTCATCCTTTCATATGATTTCGACATTCGTCAGATCATTCCTTCCTGGTGTTGCAGTTTTAATGGCCATCAGTATACAAATAACAATATCAAATAATAACATTCTTCTCTAATTTATATTTCAAGAGAGATACAAATTCTTAGGACGCAGTTATATATCCTTAAATTATTAATCTCGGATGAATTTATTCATTCAGAAATCGTGGATCGCAATAAAAGTCCGAGATCATATCTGCAATCACCATACACGAATACACAGAAAAAAGGACATATTTCACACTATGACGAACCTTTGTTGACCAATGTCGGTTACCGTTATCTATTTCGCATTTCACTTAAAAACTGATGAGAAGATGAAAGCAAGAAGATAACAAACTTTAAACAAATCCATCCAGCTTAAAAATCAAACACATTCCTCATCAATTGGTAATTAACTTCCATTTTGTGTTAAGTATTAGTTTATCTGAAAAATGCAGGTTCCAACGGTTTACGGATATTTTTATTCTGTTAGAATTATTTCTCTAAGAATCAACAAAATATTTTAACAGAACCATACGCTACGATGTTGACACTCTAGAAAAAGAGGAAAGTTTTAGCCAGCTATTTGATAAGCTATTTTTCTACCTTTAGAGCAAGACTGTTGTGAACTACTATTAAAGACAGCGGTGCATGCAAAATAAATATTTGATTGCCGAATGAATATCTAAAAGTTTCATTCAGAATTTCGTAAGTAACAAAATTGGTGAATAATGAGAAATAAAATCGCAAACCCTTCGGAATTTAGAGACTATTGCAATCCAAATACCGTATTTACGCGAATCTAATGCGCATCGTTTTTGGCCAAATGTAGTACTCAAAATTGGGGTGCGCATTAGATTCGATGGCGCATTAGATTCGAGTGCAAAGTTCGCCGATGACGTCAACCGAATTTAAATCGTAACAATAGATTACTGTAAATCTCGACTACATTTACCATTACATTTATGGTTGACACATTATTGCACAGAGGATACAAACTGCAGAGTACGTAGTCACGAATGGAGGGCAAGCAGAGAAGAATGTCATATGACGCTACTTTCAAATATAAAGTAATTCTTTATCCTGAAAGAAATGGCAATAGAAAGGCTGGGAGAGAGTCAATGTTCGCTTGTGGCGGCAACAGAAATTGGCACTGTTTGCAACTAAAACTAGTAGAAAGAAATTCACTGGCCCTCGCAAAGGAAGACACCTTAAAATTGAAGAAAAGGTTTTGGAATTTGTACGTGAAAGGAGGAAGAATGGACAACTTGTGACTAGCGACACTAAAAGAAATAAAGCAAAAGAGGAGGCTGAAGTTCTTGGAATACCGAAACCAGAGTTTAAAGCTAGCCGTGGATGGGTGGATCGGTTTATGAAGCGGATGGGCTCTAAGACGCCGTACGACAATATGCCAAAAGCTTCCTGCAGATTTTGAGGGAAAACTACTAACATTTTAGCGGTATGTCATCACACTTCAGAAGGAAAAGAATTTTTCAATGGGGCAAATTGACATCGCTGACGAGACGCCAATTTGGTTTGATATGCCTCGTAACTACACCATTACGGAGAAGGGGACTAAAAATGTTATCATCAAAATAGTGAATAAAGACGTTTACTATTAATCACTGATTGTAGAAACTGTTAGCTAGATAGAAATGTTACGATTTATTTCATGTTCATACTTTACGATATGTACCATATACGGTAGTGGTAATTAACAATGATTATTTCACATAACAATAGCCCACTAATAGGTTAATTCAATGTTCTGCTACTTTATGTATAAATCTATTGTTGTATAAAATATGGTATCTAAATTTAAATAAAATTATCATACCATTGATTGATAGTTTATATACAAATCTATTGTTGTATAAAATAAGATTCAATAAATTCCTCATACCATTGATGCGCATTACATTCGCCGACAAACAATTTTTTTATTATTTAAAGTTTTAAAATGGGGATGCGCATTAGATTCGATGGCGCATTAGATTCGCATAAATACGGTATTAATTAAAATAGTAAGGCAAGTCACAGATTTAATATCATCATTAGAATTAGACAAATGAAACCCCATTATTCATTCCGTAATACTCATTCTTATACAGTGTTTTTTAAGTGTGCATTTGTTATTTCTCAAATGTTGATTATAAACGAATACTTTTAACTACATCATTTATTAAAATAAAGTAGATTTTTGAAATACAGCATTTTTCAAACTTAAACAGCGAGTTTTATTTGAATTGATTATGAGATTTATTTTTATGAGATTTATTTGATTCTAAACGAATACTTTTAACTACATCATTTATTAAAATATTAATTATTATAATAATATTTATTTTTATGAGATTTATTTGATTCTAAACGAATACTTTTAACTACATCATTTATTAAAATAAAGCAGATTTTTGAACTATAGTATTTTTTCAAACTAAAACAGCGAGTTTTATCAAAATCATTTCGATATTCTGATTGGAAGGGTTATATTATTAAATATATGTACATTTTTGTGTCCTCCGTAGATCGAAAATTGCATTAAACATATTCCTATTGCTTTAATAAATAAAATATAAAACGTTCCACACATAGCACCCAACATTCGTGCAACGTTCAAAAACAAACCTACTCGCTCAAATGGTATAATCACCCGAATTGTTTTATTTTTTTATCAAACTTCGAAAATACCTGTAAAACAATTACTTTTTATTTTAGTTATTCATATTGTTAAGAATTTCTTATTTAGATAGCTAATTTTAGTAGATTTTAGTAAAATTGACGCATTTCTTTTGTAACAGGAAAAATCTAAAGACATGCTATGCTTAAAAAGCGAGAATACAGGGGCAATTGCATTCAACATTGAGTAAATGGTTATTTCAGTAATTTTGCGAGATATCACCAAGCTGACAACGGTTTTGGTGACTTATTTTGTTACCAAATCTGGTGAGCAATCGCCAAAAGTCTCCAAATTTGGAAAACATTTGGGGATATTTAGTTTCGTTCCCTGTATAATCGTAATATGTATTGAAATTGAATGAATGTAATTGACCACTATGTTAACTGTAACCGTAATTCTACCCTCGTATTTCTTTCCTCAGCGGGCAGTTAAACACTATTTAAGGCCGAAAAGAGAGCATCTGCTTCTCAGTTGCTTAGTTATTGTTGTTGCGAATTGTTAGTTTCGCGTGAATTAAGATACCCGAATTAGCTTTCTTTTTAGATGCGCTTTGCACTGCGTTGTGTTTAACATTCTTAGTAGTTTGATGCGTAACTACTGACTGTACTCTGTGATACTGTGAACTCCTGTGCGAGTTTGTTCGGAAAATTTCAGAGCTTTGATGTGTTGATTTTTGATAAAATAAATTTTTATTAACCTATCATCGGACCTGTGTGTATTCAATCCATTACGAACCCCTCAATAATATGTTTATACTAGATAATATAGCACTCTATATCATATCTTAAGTAAGTTGCATAAAAATAATAATTAGGCATACTTTTTCAAATTTCGCATGAAAATGTATAATTTTTATACTTTATTTTTTAAATGTATTATTTATTATTATGTAAACCCATGCTTCATCAGGTTACAGCTGAAAACATCGCGGCAAAAACAACGCGGACGAAAACGTCGCGGAGAAACAACGCAAGGAGAAAAAGTCGTGGTACAAAACATCGTGTGAAAAAACATCACAGTTCTAAAACATCGTTGCACAAATATTCGTTCTCGAAAATAAAGCGGTTCAAATACTTCGCAGTTTAAAAACATCGTCATCGAAAATATCGTGGTAAAAAATACATACAAATCCATCGCATGCCGATAACATCGCATACATGCGTTTTTCAAATCACAAAGTGACCTATTATGTAACTGACTTTTATCATAACTAATAAATCGATATCCAAAAATTGATTGCACGCTATACATGAAAATGTTAACGACACTTTAAGAATAAACGGAAACAAAACAATATGTGATTTTCATTAAAACAATATCAGGTCAAATGTGAAAGAAAACAATTTTATCATTAACTAAGCAATTTTTACAGAGGTAACCTCATGCAATTATTTATCTTCCTTTTTCTAAGCATTTTTAGACTGTATTTTTCATGTAAAATTACCAGTTAAACTTTATAAAAGAAGCTTAATTTATTAATGACGTTTGTCAATTAACTATATAAATTTAAAATTCTACTAAGCTTTTTAAGTTGCATTAATTTTCAACTCATTTTCAATTTTTAAATGCTTAAGTTTCCTTCTTATTTTCTCAGCAAAAATTTATTAGTTCGTTCAAATATAGGAAATATAAAAGTAAAAGAATCCCTTTTTCTTTCTTTCGCTCTATGATCTATATGTGTTTACAACTTTCAAAACCTGGAAACGCATGTGTGCGATGTTATCGTCATGCGATGATTTGTAGGTACTTTAATTTTTACCACGATATTTTTGACAACGATGCTTTTAAACTGCGAAGTTTTCGAACCGCTTTATTTTCGACCACGATATTTTGTACCATGATGTTTTCGAACTGAGATGTTTTCTTTTTGCGATGTTTTCTCCCACGATGTTTTGTACCACGACGTTTTCTCCTTGCGTTGTTTTCTCCGCTACGTTCTCGTCCGCGATGTTTTTTTCTGCGACGTTTTCGGCGGACACCCTTCATTAAGCGTCACAATGTATTTCCATTTATTTCTTGCTAAATAGTTTTCATACAGTTTCTTACAAATTGCTCTGCGTTAAACCATATGTCTTGGCAAAAGCTGGTGAACATTAAGTTTTTAAATTTTTTTCGAATTGCAAATTTTTGTTTATTATTTTACTTACTGTTGCTACAGATGTATTTAAAGACTTTGCAATTGATTTTTACGTCGGCGGATTTCTTTGGTTACCGAAGATTTAACTTTAGAAACACAACAAACAATATGTAACTCTTCAGATATTGTTTGGGAGTCTTCTTTCCTTGTAGAAGTAATGATTGACAGTTTTTTCATTTCCGATTAATGATATTGCCTATTTTGCACTTTGAAATTTTAATACTAGGCATTTCATGACGTTCTTGAATTAAAGAATAGGAATAGTTTTCTTCGGAATCCGCGGGAATATATCCACAGTTTCAAAGAAGAATAAACTTAAAAGTAAGAGACGATATTTTACATTTAAAATAATAAACTGTTGATAGAAACTTTTTACTGTGAATCATTTTGTTTTCTTTATTTTTAAATTATTTATCGAAATCCTTCTAAAAATGTTTAAACACACCAAGTGTGTTTGGAACGAATAGTTAAGGAAATAAAGTTTCCAGACATTTTATTCGAAAAGCCTGCACATAGTAGAAGACTTTCGAGCAAAGTCTCATTTCTAAAATTAGTTGTTACAAGAGTATAACATTATTTTTCTTCAGTATAGAATTAATATATGATTACTGAAATATGAGTTCTCTGTCACACAGTAATAATAAATTTTATACTCCAACAAATTTTAGAGGTCGTTGTTTCGTCTGCTTAATACTAGTAGAATATAGTATCTCTGGCAAGAAATAAGAATATGCAAAAAGTGACTCTTTTGATTTCTAATAATAATATTGTAAGGTTATAAGGTATTTCCCCCCTTCTTTCAGCATGTCTTCATAGTGTAACGATTAGCATACTCGGCGTGTATTCGAGGCCCGGCGAGGCCATTCCACATTTTTCATGTTTCCTACTTCAAGAATCCTGAAGACTCTACAGTGGCGCCCGAACTAAAATGTGGTGGATGATGATTCTCTTCACCACCAGGATTTCGCGGTTGAGTCCCTTAACTCCCAGTCGCCCTTTAAAAGGGAAATTACATAAGTATTCTTCTATTTTTTTGCATGTCTTCGTAGTGTAGCGGTTAGCACACTCGGCGCATATTGGAGAGGTCCAGGTTTGAGTCCCGGTGAGGGCAATGCACATTTTATATGTACTTATGCTTCAAAAGATACCTAATTCTCTAAAAGGTTAAACTGAATTAACTATTTAGTTGTTGTACCTGTTTAATTTTCTGTGCATTATATGAAATCTTGTCTTCGTACTTTATTTGAAATCTAAACTTTATGAACACAGAAAAGTGGCTAGGTTATGTTATTTGAATAAAGCAAAGCACCCGAGGGCTATCTGCCTAAGGGCGAGATTGCCTTTGTGAAGGATTTTCTAATAAAAACAATCTCGTAATCCATGGGTAATACGAAAACGAACTATGCAACTACCCCATTCACTGTCCTTTAACCCAAATCGATCTACCAGTGTTCAGCGGTTTTGCGATCATTTACACAAATAAGAGGTAAAACGTAACTAAAGCTTTTAAAAAGAGTTGGTTTAGCTTAATAATACATTAACAAGTATAGTTATAGCTTTAGAAAAGATATTTTAAAATTTATTTTTCAATAATGCGAATTTTGAATATTGCTTTTCATTTAGCCCGTTTAATATCAAGTAAAATCGTTTTCCTCGGTATTATTCTTACATAAGAAAAAATTTAATATTCTCTTTCTAGAAAATTTCCGTTCATACCATTTATAGGTTTTTGCAATTATTGGGCAATAATATTTAAAAATCTGTCATCAGCTCCCGTAATTTGTGTTTTAATAGTTCATGAAAAATTAAAGAAATAACTAACATTTTATAATGTCCGCTGTATTCGTTTTCTGTCTCGCTTAGCGAACTTTATTATTAGTAAAACGAAATCTCCTACGGTAATTTCTGAAGTCGAAGTATTAGCACCGAAGCTATAAACTCAATTTTACTATCCTGTTTAATTTCCGTTATTTCAGCCTCCTACGATTAAGTCAAAGATAAACTGCTAGCTTTCTGTCTAAATTAAGAATGATCTCCCAGTCGTATTTTAATTTAGGAAATCCCGTATTTCCGAAACCAAAAGCAAAATAAGTAGAATCTATTTCCCGCATGATTTCACACTAAATAAACGAAAGCTTATGCGGGACGACAGGGTTGTGGGTGCAATAGCCTCAGGGGAAAAAAGAATTTCGATAAAGTTCAGGTAATGCGGTCAGTGAAGATTCACTGTATCATCTTCAGCTGTGGAATTAGCCATTTTTGTTTGTTGTGCAGGAAGCAAGTGGCAGCAGAATATCTTTTCAATACTCTCCTTTGATACCCTTTGCATATTTGAGTTATTTGTTTTTAATTCTCGAGTTAGTTCATTTAACATGAAAAATGTTAATCTGAAATATGTAGAATAAATTGTTCAACAGTCATTTACAATAGAATAAACTGTTCAGCAGTCATCATTTGAATGATGTAGAATAAAACATTCAACATTCATCATTTGAATTATGTAGAATAAGCTTTTCAACATTCATCATTTGAATTATGTAGAATAAGCTATCCAACAGTCATTCGCAAAAGAATAAGCTATCAAACAGTCATTCCCAAAAGAATAAACTGTCCAACAGTTCTCATTTGAATTATGTAGATTAAACTGTCCAACAATTATTTGTAAAATAATAAATTGTACAACAGTCATCATCTGAATTATGTAGAATAAACTATCCAGCAATCACTTACAAAAGAATAAACTGTGCAATAGTCAGCATGTGAATTATGTGCGATAAACTGTCCAACGATCATCATTTGTATTATGTAGAACAAACTGTCCAACAGTTATTTGCAAAAGAATAAACTGGCCAACAGTTATTTGCAAAAGAATAAACTGTCCAACAGTTATTTGCAAAAGAATAAACTGTCCAACAGTTATTTGCAAAAGAATAAACTGTCCAACAGTCATCATCTGAATTATGTAGAATAAACTGTCCAGCAGTCATTTGCAAAAAAATAAACTATCTAACAGTCATCATTTCAATTATGTAGAATAAACTGTCCAGTAGTCATCATTTGGATTATGTAAAATAAACTGTCCAACAGTTCTTATTTGAATTATGTAGAATAAACTGCCCAACAGTCATCATCTGAATTATGTAGAATATACTATCGAATAGTCATCATTTGAATTATGTAGAATAAACTGTCCAACAGTCATTTGCAAAAGAATAAACTCGGCTACAGTCATCATTTGAATTACGTAACATAAACTGTCCAACAGTCATTTGCAAAAGCATGTTTACAATGCATTTCCTGTAACTAAAAGAGATAAAATTTATGTACATTTAATTTACTTCAGTCTTATATTTTAAAATTCCTAGAAATTCGTATCAATCCAAATGGTATAAGACCTTCCTTTTTGTATACAAATTATGAAAGAATATCTCTTATCATTATAACAGCAATTAAAAACGATAAGGAAGCAAGCGATTTAAAACAATATGCATTTCCAAAGAATATTTTCATTTATGTCAAAGTGGACGATATAGTGATCGGTGTGAAACTGATTGCTATTTCAAACAAAAGGAAAGCCGTGCGTTCGACCTCAAAATAAGGCTCGTCTTTTTGATCGGTATTATATAGGTTTCCTTCTCTAATGCACTCTGGAGAACATTGTTTTTCGTGAGATAGCTCAATGAGTGACGGGTCAGGCCATTCCCGAAAAATGCTTAATGAGCAAGTATTTGTCGAGAATTGGATAAGAAAATTCGAATCATTAGGTAAGAATAATTGCCTGCAAAAATGCAATGTATTTACACCATAAATAAAAATAGTTCTAAATAGTACATATTACGTTCAAGTTGATGAGTTGAAGTTGAGCTCTTTACACAATGAAAGAGCAGTTTTGTAAATGGCGAAAAGAAAAGAGAAATGTTTATGTGTATTATGTATTATTTGTCTCTAATTCTCTTACCGCTATCACATATGCCAAAACTAGACCTTTGTAACATTAGCAGAGCTCTGAAGCAGAAAAGATAACAAACATTTAACGTGTTCCTCTCTTTTAATATTTTAAATTTAAAGGATGAACTTAAACACTTGTTTTATTAAATGTCATCGTGGATTTTAGCATTTTTTATCTAGAATAGAAAAACAAACTTAGATAATGTTCAGATAATATGAATTTCAAATAATTCTACTTCCTAATTGATTTGTAACTGCCAAGTTAAAATTTGCAGGATCGGATTACCATCCTCCCTTTTTCCTGAGTTGTTGCTAGGGGATTTCTTAAGCTTAGCAGATATAAAAACATATGTACATTAATTTGTACTCATGATAATTTATTATTTTTTTTAGATTTGCTGACAGGATTTAAACTATAGTTTGAGAATCGTAATTGTTAGATAGTCATTGATAAATATCAGTTTAATTACGCAATTATCTTTTAAAGGAGTATTGTTAATCAGAAAACAATAGCAATAAAACTTGCCTTGTCCTGATTTGAAAATGTCTTTAAATATTTTTAGAACAGTAAAAAAATTAAACCCATTGATTCACAGACAACTGCAAATATGCCACTCAGTAGGGTTTAGAAAACAACAAGGAATCAAGTATGGTAATTGTTGAAGGTCTTACAATAAGTCGGTCACACTTCGAACTTCGCCAAAATATCGGATGACTTTCGTCATGAAAAATGAGCAATGCCCTCACCGGGATTCGAACCTGGACCTCTTGAATACGCACCGAGTGTGCTACCGTTACACCATGGAGATATGGAGAAAGGAGGCAGAATATACCTTATAAGTTATGGGCAGAATCTCAGACTGCTTTTTTTTAAGATGGTAAGATGGTAAAGTAAAGAGAAAAGTCATGCGAGATATGTATCGAAGTTCGTCCACTCTCCCCGGTCGATTACTCGCACATTTTTGTTTCCTTAAAACTTAAGTTCAGATTTGTTCGGTTGCGGTGTGTTAAGTCAATTCGCAATTAAAGATATTTATCAGATTTAAATGGAAATCAGTTTAAGTTCAACGATCCATTATAATCTTTGCAGCTGAAAAAGAGTGTTCTTTAGATAGCTAAACAGGAAAAAAAAAGTAAGAGCTTCACTGTAGATGTGGTGTAGTTGGCCACATAAAAGCGTTGACTATTGTTTTCATAATGACAGAAATGCCTTCCTAATGGATATTCTGAGAAAGTTAGGCTCATATTTACGTAGCGCAATGAGAAATCAACGACAACATTTGTGCAGTCAGTCATTCATTGAAATTCGAAATCGGACTGAAGTACCAGTGTTCAGCGGTTTCATCTGCTCATCATTTATGCAGACATGAGCGTCATTATCTATAAATATTGGAATTTTCTTAAAGTCATTCTGAAACGTAAAGAAGGGAAGCAGTCTTTCGAACATTTGTAGCGTTATTAAAGTAAATGTTTCGAAAATACCTTGAAAAGGGTGTTCCGCCACTTTGAGGCGATTTAATTAAATTTTCAGTATAGAAAATACCTTTCGCCTTTGGTTTGGACATAATTTGTTATTGAAGTTAAGACAGTTATTCTTTAACTTTTATATCTGGATTTTATACCCTCTACCATTGTCATTGCACAATTAATCTTAATTGAAAAATTACCCGTGAGAAGAGCAGAGCTAAAAGTTCGTCCTAATCTTCATTACTTGTCCGACATAGAGCTGTTTACTTGTCTTGTTTCTGTTATCGCAACTTCTTCTGTGATCTTGACCTTCAGCGGAAATCGATGTGTGAGTCGACCGGTATAATGTGTTACTTGAGAAAGAGTTTTTCAAGGAGTTGCTATCCTTGTCGAAAATGAGTTCTACGGTAATCCTACCATTCAGTTGACAATATCATTGATACACAGCCTAAAATCACAAGAAAAGACAATATGTGGGCTTTAGTGATGTGGGCCTTGCAGATGTGAAATACGCATTTGTTTTCTCTCTGCCGCTTTCATTTCTGAGATAAAATACATTCCTTATATAATTATAAGTACCATTCATATTAGTTTTTGTCATAGATTTTGATGGAAATCGAAAGCTGACCAAAATTTCTATATTAACTTAATATATATTTATACATACGTAAAATATTTCATCTCTAATAATTTTGAATTATAACTTTGTCTAATTTAATTGTATAATCTAATTAATTAATTAGATATTTGCGTTACTTTTATCCTATTACTGCTTCATAGGAAATATTATTTTTATCACTGAATTAGTTGATTTTCAGATAGTAAATAATGCGGCGATAGATGGTATCGATTGTAAAAAATGACTGTAAATTTATTGATGCTAACTGCCAAAGCCACGCCTAGATATTTTTTCATCTGAGGGAAAGAGGAAAACTCTGCTCATGTATACAATTAAATTAACGATATGCGAACTCTTTTACATTCAGTAAAAGTAACTATGTAGGAAATTAATACAATAACTCTTTTAATATTTTTATATAAGTTTTATATATGCAGAAAAGAAAATCTTTTATATTGTATGAATTTCAAATGAAAATATTAAAAAAATGCCACTTGAATGAAAAATTAGTAGCGCGGAAACAATATAAATACAATACATTTAGTACAAATTGTGTTCTAAGGTTATAATGTATATTTAAAATTGAAAAAAAAAATTGTATAATTAATGAATGTTAAACATTCTAACTTATAATTACTGATCTATTTTATTCTTTTTATTGCGTTCTGTTGGCAAGTGAAAATGTATCATCAAGTACCTGAATACTTAAGATTACTTTGTTTGACTTTGCAAAGAACCACGGGCTATGCGCTTAAAGAAATGAATGCCTTCGTGGAGGACTTAATAAGGGAAACTGACTCATATTCACGTAACACACGCGAAAACCGCCAAAATCAACCATGCAGCTGGCCCGTTTGCCTGTAATCGAACTCAGTATTCAGCGCTTTTAGCCTCCCGGCCACTGGGAAGAGGGAGCTCTACTGAGCACACTTAAGAAGAAATTTCAAAATTTGCTGTCTAACAAACTGTGCATTTGATAGCATTAAATCTGATCCCCTTTAAATAATTTTAGATATAATTTAATCTCTCATAACCACCTTAAATGTTTAAACTACTAGTTTCGTTAATTTAAGACTTTTAATCAAAAAATGAAAAAATCACCAGAATTTATATCCAAAGCCCTTCATTCCTAATGCAGGAAGCATTTTCAAGTACTAAATAATATCTTAAACAATTCATATCAAATATTAGCGTCTGGGAATATTCGAAATGTTTGAAAATTTTAATATAAGCACAAGTTTCAAATATTTCAATGTACGTATTCTATGTCATTCAAATTTAGAGAATGTAACCATGTATTTCGAGCAGAAATCTGTTTTCGTTAAGATAAACACCATTTATTGATGTATATAAGAAGATCTATGCAACCAATCCATTGACTAGAATATGAAATCGAGTCGAACTACTAGAGTCCTACGCTCTCATCCGCTATTTGGCTGAACGCAGGAGAGGGGTGGTTCTAATTTCTTGCAAATATTAATAATTTATAGATATGAATATTCAGTCAGTGTGTAAGGTACTATATCCAAAATGTCGAGAAGTTATTTTCATCCTCCTTTCAACATGCCTTCGTGGTATAACGGTTAGTAAACTCGGCGCATAGTCGAGAGGTCCAGGTTCGAGTCCCGGTGAGGGCATTGCGCATTTTTCCCATTTCCTGCTTCACAAGAAGAACCTAATGACTTTATATGTGTTTTTTTATTAATATGAATTTTATTAATATAAAACTAGATATTCGCATATTCAAACAAATCACTAACATGCCGATGCCATAAATATAAATTTTATTTCTGAGGCATCTAAGCAGAACTTGCACTCTGCGAATTTAAATCGTTGTTCTTAGTCAACCAGGGAAATATACTACATCACTTACAAGCACACAGCTGTCTTATCATACATTCCAAAATATATTATTTGGAAACTATTATTCGTTAAATCTTCGGAGATGGTTTCCAAGCAATTGAGACATAACCAGTTCGGTGTTTGGAGCACTTTCCATTACAGTTGAAACAGATCGAATTCATACTCCCAGATGAATTTACCAATGCAAACGAGATGCTGTAGTTCCCTTCTGCATGCTGTTTCTTCTCATTCCCATGCTGTTGAAGTCATTTAAGAGGAACATGAAGTCACTTTAAGGCGTTATCTTTGCTTTGCAAGAAGCGATGCGTGGAACGCGGGGAAGCGAGTGTAAGAATCTACTAAACAGCCTGCTGGCTGCGACAGTCACAAACGACTCTGATAGCATTAAACGGAGAAATGACTCCCAGTCCGGGATGCAGAATCTACAGGAATAAAAAAGAGAATGGTTATCACAGCTCGCAGAAATGCGCTTTTTAACGATCCCAGCTGCGTTAGAGTTGGTTTTATGCATATAAATGTTTGGAAGAAAATATTTTATAATGGTCTCCTGATCCTATAAACTGGTAGGTACTCTGCATAAAACACTGCGAGAGGGAATAAAATATCCAATCCAATGGGGGAATTTTTACTTGTAAACAGAAATATTAATGCAAATATTTTTTTAAACATAGAATATTTCGCAGTGTAGTTTTTTTATGTAAACATCTTACGTATTAGCAGAATACATTAGTGACTGCTGACGGCAGTTAGCTTTAACGCATTATTTATTCTATAACATCTGATCTGACCAATCAGAGTACTTGTAGAATGGTTCTTCAGCTTCGTTTATAAGAAATATAAAGGTTATATACATGTAACTTGTTATTCATAGTTTTTGATATCAAAAGGCGTAGTTAAATGCAACTTTTTATGATTATGTCTAGAATATTATTTATTTCATTGGAATAATTACTGTAAGTAAGCAGAACGTCAATTATTTAAATTACTTTTTGAAAAGACGTAAGTTTTATTCAGCATAAAGTAAATAAAACATTCTGTTACATCAGGGGTTCGCAAAGTGTGTGCCGCGGCGAAATGGGGCGCCGTAATATGGGAGCGCCCTTCCTTGTTTTACGGAAAGACAAGACTTGCGTTGAAACCTCGGTACTAGTTTTTATTAATTATATTTTCATTCAATTTTATTCTACTTCTCAAAATAATAATTCCTTATATTTTTCTCGAAATTTATATTTCAATTGGTCATCTACTTACATTTCAATTATATTTTCAATATTTATATTTCTCCTTTAATCTAAAGTAATTCTTGCTCTTAATTTATTATTTTAAAGCGCTACTTTACACTACTACTTCACTTAGTTCGTTCAGTCTGGAATAATTCTATATTGCTGAGCCATATTACTCCATTATTCTCATACATGTTTTGTCGCAAGATTGCTATGTTTGGTTTCTCAGCAAAGACATCTGTTAGCGTTCCTTTTTTTCCGTTTGCGACCGTCAGTATCAAACTCAGAAACGGATAGGAAAGTTCGTGCAATCTTATACGTCAATGAAAAAAAAAATTCTTGATCTCTACAAAATATTGCAATAAATCAAAGAATCCTTACTGATATTTCACAAAATGGAAAGAAAGACTTGTATTAAACAAGCAAACATATAGTAATGGTAGTTCAAGTTTGAGTGACAAGGTTGTAGAGTTCCTCCATTTGTAATTCCAAGTTACTGTTGGAAGTAAAGAATCTTAAGAACTGATAAGCGAATAATCGCTTGAGTTCGTGTGACAGGAAACAACAAGATAGAAGGGTAACTAGCCCTTTATTATTCCAACTAAGGTTTAACAAAACACCGTCTTGGATTGTAGAATAAAGCCGACACTTCGGTTTGAACTTAAGATACTAAGAATTAACCTAAACTAATCTAAACTAAAGAGGTATAGCTGAAGCTATCAAAATTCTAATAGAGTTGGGCCCTTAACGTTAGCAGACTACAAAGCTATCAAGGGCCTAAAGTACGGCCGAGCGTGATAACAGCTTACGAGAAAGTAGCTTAAAAAAAGGGACGCGTGCAGCCAGAATACCTGGTATCTCAGTCTCTAAGACCGAAGAACTTCGCAGATACCGCTCTTCCTCATTATGCATTCAGAGGTGATTCTAAAACTACGTTCTGGCCGGAAAGAGTAAGTTGAAATTAAGAATCGATAGAAAAGAAACTTTAAATCCAAATTGAACTGTTGATAAAATTAACACAATCCTTACAACGTTTCAACAAATGGAATAGAAGGAAAGAAGCGAAAATTTCGCAACTATAAGGGAATTTACTTTCATTTTTCTTTTACTTCAGTAGAAGTAAACAATTATGAAAGATAACATTGACAGATGTGTCGTCTACTTAAAAAAATCTTTGCAATCGAAAGTATGCATCCAACTAAACTAAAGCGACACCTCGAGATCTTCACACTAACTTGGTCTCACGATTTTTTAGTAGGAAGTTGCAAGATTTACAAAAGCAAAGCAGTGTGTTCATTAAACAAGTGTCAGTTCCGAGTAACGCACAGCTACCACCTTTCAAGGTAGCTTACAGCGTGACGAAATGCAAAAAAACCACACACTATCGCTAAAGAGCTGCTCTCGACATGATTTCCAGGATAATTGCATACAACAACATTATTAGACGAACATTTCAATGCATAGCTCAGAATCTCAATGACAATAGGTTGACAGAGATAAGGAAAGAAAACGAACTCGGTCTGCTAGATGACACTACTGACAGTAAAAAAGATGCAGATCTTATACATTATGTGCGCTTCCTGGATGCTAAAATTATTGTTGAAGATCTTCTGTTCTGTGAAGGCATCATCGGAAGTGCAAAGCATCAAGATTTGTTTTGAAATGCTTGACAACGGAAAATAATTTATATTGGGAAAAGTGCATCTGATAGTGCTCGATCAATGTCCGGTCGCTATGCAATTATTTGCAGCAAAACACCGCATGCTGTGTGGACCCATTGCATTATCTACGTGGAAGCATTTGCATCGAAGTCGCTTAGTTCTCAGTTGAGTTTAGTATTAGAGTGTGTTATAGACGTTTGGAACTACATAAAAATTAAACCGCTGAAAGCAAGTTTTTTTTTTTTTTTCGAAAAGGCTATGCAATGATATGGAAGTTGAACACACGGCTCCGCTATTTTATTGCACTTCACGATGGCTTTTGCGTGCATGCGTTTGAGCTGCGTCAAGAAATTTACAATTTTCTTTCTTAGGAAGGTCATGCGATCGCTAATTATTTAACCGAACCAGACTTTTTACTTACACTAGCATATTAGGGCGGCATTTTTAACAAATTAAAGGTCTTAAATTTGTACCCTCAGGTATTTATATCACCAGAAAAAGGCCCAAAAGCTCCCTTTTGACCACATGCTACAGCAGCCCCAATAGCAAAACTACATGCACAACTACATGCTACAGCAGTCCCAATATGCAAAATTTCAAATTTTTAGATTGTGGATTAATGAATACAAATATTTAGATGGAAGTTAAATTAAGAATTCTCTCTGCGTTGCATTGATGTAATAACTCAGTGAGAAATAATATAAGAACAATTACTTTCTCATTACACACAAGAAAAAATCAAATTTGATTTCACAAGTGAATTTTTTTGCAGCTATTTAGTAATAATCATTCAGGCTGAAATAAAAGTGTCAGTCACTCAGTCACTCACTGTATTATGACAACAGTAAAATAGTTTCTAAAGTTCTGTTCAACAGATTCGTAGTACGGAAATTAGAATACAAGTGGCTTGCTGATTCATCATCGCTAATACTCTTTTTATCAGCACTTGAAGAATCCTAATAAAATACCTTAGCTGTAAAATGACCAGTTATTTATTGCACAGAAAGTTAAATTGTGAGGTGTAAAAGGAAATCGTCCTCAGGTCTCGTCGAGTAAACAGAGTTACTGAGAAAAATTGGCTCTACCTCGAAGTCGAAAATTATTTTAAATTTCATGGAAAAGGTATCTTATACGAACTACAATCCCAGGAAGAATAAATAGCACTCGTCGGTCATTTTCTGCAAACTTCTAACTATCGTCTCACCGTGGGAAAATTTAGAAAAAATTAAGAACAACTTAACATCGTATTAGAATAGTGGTGGCGAACCTTTTTGAAGCCGCGGGCCGAAAACCTTTTTTTTGGAGGGTGGGGGGTAGCTCTTTGATTAAACCCGTATCGGAGAACGGTTTACCATGTTTGCCAGGCACAGTGAAATTTGAAAGTTGGTCATTGTTAGATGGTTTATCTTAAAAATATAATTCCAAAAACCAACTGGTAATTGTAGTTCCTCAATTTCCCTTCCATAAACACCTTCCGTTCAGCTTCATCAGTTTCGGCAGCAATCTTGTGGTTGATGTTAAAGTGCCGCCTGGCATTAGATGTGTCGTCTGACACACAACACTTTTCCCGCCCAGAATGCATAATGCTTTCCTATTGTGTTCAATAACTCCAAATGATTTTGTCCAGGTCTCTTGATTATTGTCCACGATCAATGTTTAATTTTGCCTTTTTTGCAGGAGTCATTTGTGAGGGTCCAAGACCTGGAGTATAGAAAATGTATTTAACAATGAAAGAATTAAAACTCATTGTCAGTTTGCAATAAATTTGAATTCGTTTCGAAAACATTATCAGCTTCAACTTTGGCATATTATTTGCCATGTAACAAGTAATATAATTGCCCAAACAATTGAAACGTCATAAATTGGTTCAATAAATATGTATATCATTTCTATGGCGGTATACGAAAATCTTATATCTAGGCTTAGGCCCATTGCCAGTGGCATTATGCGAAAAGTAAGTGAAACGTTCAAGAACAGACTAAATCACTTATTTAAATTACATACTATCATTTTATTGTGATTATTGATTAAGGAAGTAATAGTTTAGTCGCGTGCTGGCTGATGAGTCTCTGCGTGCCGTCTGTGGCTCGCGTGCCATAGGTTCGCCATCTCTGTGCTAGAATATCACATGAGCTCCTCTTACTCGCCGTTCAAGACAGGGAGAATTTGTCAGACGAGATCATTTATATCAAACGGCACTGCGTCGTGAGCTATTAAATAATCAAAGTTCTAAAGTGGGGCTTGTCATTACAAGTTGTTATAAGGATTACATAACTAAGCAAAGAAAGTTAAAGAAAAAAATCTCAGTTAAACAAAAGAAAAACATGCCAAAGGGAAACATAAAATTAAAAAAGAAACCCTCTTATGTTTGGCATAGCTTTAGTCAAGATCTCAACCGATTACGTTCAAACTCAATAGCTTAAATCGATTGAATTGACTAAATCTACGCCACATACAAGGTTGGTACTTTGCTAATTTTAAAATTCTTAGTTAATTGAGTAAAACACAACACGTAATTTAAAATAAAAGTATAAAAAGAATAAATAAAAATCTGAAAGCTTACAGATTTTATATTATGGCCAGAGGTGTGTTTTCTTAACTTTTTGTGCGTTACCTTTACTTATCAAATATCATGTTCTTCGCGGTTAAACCATAAAATTCAATTCAACAGCAATATCACAAAATAATTTGAAAAGAGCATATCTTTAGAATTTCCGGTACACAGTCTCGCGCGCTAGGATAAATATTTTTTAACTCGTTGAAGTTTTACAAAATATGAAATAGATAATAAAAAAATTCTTAATTTGAGATTCCAGATGCCCATATTCGAGTGCAGGACTACGCTATTCAGAATTTGACGTTTCTAGCTACCGTTGTTCTTTCACAGTGCGAGAAACATACACATATTCATGCAGATTCTTCATTATTTAATTTAAGTTTAACTCATGGCAACAATGTATGGTGGCAACAATTTGAAAAGTTAATTGAAAAGAATCCGTTTATAATGAACCAACGCAAAATGCCAAAATTAATAGCCATCTGTGGAAATTGTCCCTTTGGTCAAAAAATTGGAAATTATGGAAGAGAATATATGTTTCCTCGAATTACAGTTGTCAACAGATAGACTACTTGAGATAAATTAGTTACGTAGATGGTCTTTTATCAACAAGGACTGTACTAGAATAGATAATTGACTTCGGAACAGCATACTACACCTTTCTGCTTAAGGCAAGTAATGGCATCCTCGTGGATTTTCTGAAAGAAACCGGCTCGTATTTACATTACACATGGGAAAACCATGTAAATGATCATGTGGCTAATTTATTCGGCGAGTATGAATACGAAATGAACTACCATTTTATCCGATATTTTAGTATAAAATTAAAGTTACCTCTTTAATGACGTACAGCTAATGTATTTGAAGCTAATTATTAAAACATATGCATGAATGTATTTTCTGTCAGAAATTCATGAGGTTTAGCTTCTTTAACAAAATGATTGTTTATTATATATTCCTCAACTGATTACGGGGCCCACCAGCGGCCGAGCGGTTAAAGTCGCTGAACACTGGTAGTTCAGTCCGAGGTTCCGATTCCGCGAACGGGCCGATGCTTAAGCGTTTTCGTGGTTTACCACATGTATAACGCATATACGAGCCGGTTTCTCTTAGAAAGTCCTTCACAAAGGCATCCCTTCCCTTAGGCAGATGGCCCTCGAATGCTTTGTCGTAATCAAATAAACCAAATTACGAAACATTTCTAAGATTTAGTTACCCTGCGAAAAGCATGTAAAACTATTTGACTTGTTTACAATGATTGGATTTAATATCCTGCTTTAAAAATGTTTAACATGCTGAATAATATAAAACAAATATTAACAAATCGAAATGAAAGAAAATAAAGTGTCTGTATTTATTTCTCCTTTACAGACATTTAACCAATTTGTCTAAAATAAATTTTATGGTTAAAAAATAAAAACTTAAAACAAAAGCATTTAAAACGTAAAAACTGTTTAAAAAATACCTATGTTTTTATGCCTTATTCCTAAATGCCATGGCAACTCGTAAATCTCACAAATAAAGAAGTAAATTGCCGTGAGGGCTTAGATGAGCGAACGTAAAATTTAACGAGAAACAGGCCTTCATGCAGCTGGAATGACATTTTGCAGAGAACTTAATTTCGGAACTGTAGTACAAATATATTGCCATTTGACTCATTTTTTAAATGAGGGTAATTTCAGACGTGAACTTCGCGTTGTAATGTTATTTCTTCCTCACGGTATCACTTTGGAAAAAAAAAGGAAAAGTTTCTTGTATAATTTTATTGCTTGTTCTCGACATACGGATAACGAAATAAATACGCTCCACTAAGCTATTATCTGAATTTTGTGCGCCTCTCGCGTTCTTCTCATGGAGCTGGAAAAGAGAAAAATCCTGGCAAAAGGAAATAAAATTATATTTTCTGTTCAATATTTGTTAGTATGCAGTTGTAAGTTAACAATATTATGTGAAAGAAGATGTGAACTTCATAAATAGCAGAAGAATAGAGAAAAACAGAGCCATATTTGGTAAAGAAAAAGTAGAATTTCCTTATTTTATTCAGAATTTAATGCGTAGTGATACAAAGGTTGCTCGCACATTTTTTAGGCTATTTTAATTGTATTTACGGAAATATTTTATCTAAACATTTTTGTTTTAAATAATCCATTTGATAAATCTTATTCTTAACTATCTTTCTACCCCGTAATTTCCGAGACAATAAAGCTGCAGGTATTTTACAGAAATTTTAACTTTCGGGTCGTTTATTCTCCTATCAATAAAGGTCCGAGTTCCATACTTAAGGATCCCATTCCGGATATGAAATCCTGGATTATTTACAGGATTATGTCGCCAGTGTGGTTTAAGGTCAAACTAAGAGAGGCTGAAAATTTTGCGTTAAGGAATACGAGGGATATGTTAGGGAAAAGAAAACACAGAAGTCCTCTGTTGCCCAACATTGTTGGTCCGAAAATCATACTTTTAATTTTTCTGCAGCCAAAATTATTTAATTAGAATTTCTAGAGTGATGAATTAAATTTTCTAGAGGCGTTTCATATTCATAAAAATCTTTCTGTTCTAGTTAGCGATCCAATCCATCTTTGCCATCAGCCTTTTAGTTTAGTTCTCGTTTCCTTCTATAGATGACGTCGGTAGCTTAACTCCTGTTCAGCCATTCTCATCTTATCTAATCACTATATCTTATTTTATTCGCTTGCGCTTTGGCAGCTGAGGGTGATGGTTCCGTAAAACCATCGAAACTAGTCCTGCGAAAATTTACAACTTTAACGCTTATTTTTGTTGTTTGACTTCTAAATTAATAAAGTTTTTTTTTTAGTATTAAAAGTGGTATTTTATCCCATTCCTCTTGAAAACTTTTCCAAAGTCCAAAGAGGGTTTTAGGTCGACGTTTAGACAATTCATTTTATAAAAGTTCAAAAGCAAAAAATGCCATGGATGATACATCAGAAGATTTAGTAGGCATATGAGTGAAGGGTGGCTTGATACCTGTTTCTTGTTTCATCTTTTTCCGGGAAATTAACAGTAACTTGAGTTAACAGAAACAAATGTTATTCATAACAGAAATTAACAGTGATTGCTTTGTCTTGAGGCAGTTCTACTGATTGATGGCACTGTGGGTAAAGGGAAGGTACTTCGTATTTGAACATTGGGTATAAAATATGTTCCTGATAATATGTGGAGTTAACAATTTCTTACGCTGTCTTTAATTTTTTTTTGTCGCTATATCAAAAACCAACAGCAATAATAAATCCCTCTGAAAAACTTTTTTTAGATGTTTTGAGCCATGTTCTAAGACTTGTTCTTCTCTTTGATGATAATAAATGGATTTGCTTTTATTACACCCATTTAAATGTACCCAAGATTCATCTATTGTGACATGTTTCCATTTTTGTGCGAATAATTGTTTACCATTTAGAATTCTGAAGCGCATTCTGTTTTCGGCAATATGTCGTGGAGAAGTACGATGCACATTAGGATTTTTAGCGTTTTTAAGATTCAAATCAGCTTTAATCACTTCGTTTATAGTTAACAATGAGCATTTTAATGATTATGCAACTGTCCTTTGACTTCGCAGGGTTTTTTTTAACATTAACTTTGTTACCTTTGCATCATTCGAAACATTCCGTTTTTTTACCTTGGATATGTATTTTGAACAATTGTTCTTCTTGAAGCCAAACTCTGACGTTTTTCCCTGTTCTTATTGACAATATTAGCTATCGTTGCTTTAGATACCGAAACACCACAGTTTCAAGGCACTTTTTAATAACTAAATACAAATAATTTTCTTCGGAAAAAGCACAGACATAGCCTTCTGTCCTTTGCTTCTTTAAAAGCGCCATTTTGCGTGAAAATAAAATTGTCAAGTAGCAGACAATAAATTACACTGTAAAATATAGCAGTTAAAAAACATTTTTCCAAGCAGGCGAACTTTTTTATAGCAAAGTAAATTCGTCTAAAAAATGTGTAAACAGTCTCTGTACTATGTAAGTAAAATGTTATATTCTTCAGTCTTCTTCAAAAATATTGTTTGACTTAACTATTTGCTTGTACTGACCCAGTATAAGAAACGATTCGAAAATTAGGCTTTGTAAATATGAACATTTCAGTTACATGATACCTTTCAGTCAAAATTTTTGGAACTTAAAATTTTATGTGAACCTTCATTAAAGAAAGTACTAATCAATAAATCCTCCATTATCTTATGAGCTGTCTTGGTGAAGGCACAGGCTAATACTAAAATATGCAAAATTTGACTTAAAATCAATTTAAAAATTTTTAATGAATCTATTTTGATTAGAAGAAAAACACAGTAAGATGTTTGACACTAATTGTATACTACCTCAATAAGGTGTCTTGGAACATAGGTGTTATGAATCTCGAACCTCACTTTCGTATCCGTATCAGTTTTCAAATAGTTGCCACTTTAAGAAAAATTAAACAATGAAGAATCTGTGTGTATGTATATATGTTCCTTCTGTATGTATATATGGAAAAATCAATAGCAACTAATCACCAAATTTTGAATAGCCTTAGACGTCCACCCGAACATGGGCATCTCGAAGCCCGAATTTTGAATTCTGAATTTTTTTCTTATTTATTTCGTACGACTGTAATGAATTTTTGATAAACAAACTCAATGAACACTTTTATTTGAGGGTGTCAGACTGTTGCCATTCGGTAAAATCTAAGACATTTTATCTTTTTAGTTTTAATAATAAATTCAGCTATTTGAAAGGAATCTGTTGCCATTCCTAGCTATAGAATACTTTTATCTTCCACCCTTCAGTGTACTGCCATTCAGTAAAACCTAAGTTACTTTCAAATTTACTTTGGAAGGTTGCTGAGTAATAAACTCAGCGATTTAAAAGCAATAAACACAGTTATTAAGAATATTTTTTCATTGCTTAATATGATTTATTTAAAAATGCATCAGAATTACAAGATATTTAATTAGAAATATTAAATATTTTTATGAAATTATACTAGTTGGACTCATTAAAATCATTATACACTGCCCTTTTTATGATTACTATTTTAGGCGGCTGGCGGAGTAAGCGGCTATCTGGCTATCATAGAAAAAATCTAGCGAATATAAAGAAAACATGTGGCAACACTTTATCGGAAATTTAAAAGATAGGCTGTTTTCAAACATTTTGTGATTCTGCTACTGAATTTGATGTGGCGTATGTACAAGGAATCTGATATCTAATAAATAAAGGGTACAGAATGTTGATAACTAAATCACTGAAACTGTAAATTGAACATTGAAATGATGAAATAAGAAACTAAGAAAACTGAACATTGATATGATGAAATGAGAAAAGAAAAAAAAACAGAAAAATGTACAACAACACTTTACACTGTACATCGGGTGTATTTATACAGCATTTTCCACCAATTCTCACCTTCGTACGAATTTAGTGTCAGCAGAAATATTAATTAAAAACTCTGAAAATGCTACTTTTCGCATTTATTGTTCCGAGTGGCAACAGTCTCTCCTGCTCAAGATAAAAATCTGATTTATTTCGAGAAGTGTTGCCACTGCTCGCTTTCAAATCGTACAGTTTGTTAATTAAAAACTTCATGTTTTACAAAATATGAGAAAATAGCAGTGCTAAATATTTAATACATTAACTCGGATTCTAAAAATTGGCCATCCTCGTACTACTTTTATCAGCAGAGATATTAATTAGAAATTCTGAAAACTCTAAATTCCGCACTCATTTTTTCGAGTGGCGACAATCTCGCACTCTGGAGATAAAAATAAAAATTCTGTATTTCGAGAAGTTATGAGTAATCTCACCTTCTTGCTCCCCACAATATCACCACTGCTTGCATTCAAATTGTATAGTTTGTTAATCAAATATTTGTAAGTTTTACAAAATATGAAATAAAAAAAAAATCTTAAAGTTTTCCGATTTGAAATTACGTCCAAAGGGGCGTTTGTTTAACGTTTTGTGTGCAACCTTTATTTATTAAACATTATGTTCTTTGCACTTAAACCACAAAATTCAGTTCAATAGCAATGTCGCAAAATAATTTTAAAATGAGCCTATTTTTAGAATTTCCCATACACAGTTCCGCGCGCTGGAGATAAAAAGGTTTCTTTTCCTCGTAGAGGTTTCCATTGTCCTCTTTGAAATCCTTGAGTTTGTTAATCAAAAATTCGTTAAAGTTTTACAAAATATGAAATCGATAATGAAACAAATTCCAAATTTAAAAATTGGTCTTCCACATGCCATATTCGTAGGAGGATTACGCCATTCAAACTTCGATGGCTCTATGTACCGTTGTTTTATCACATTGCGAGAAATATACATGCATTTATGCAGATTTCTCATTATTTAATTTCTTCAAATATAATGCAGGACTCTAATATTCGGTGGCAACAGTTTGAAAAGTGAAACTGACATTTATAGAGATTCAACGCAAAACCGCAAAACGAAAACAATGGTCCTTCAGGGACAAAGCCCCTTTGGACTAAAAATTACATTGCCAAACATTAAACATATTATTATAATATAAGGTCAGATTATGGCGTTGAAGAAAGTACGTGATTGCACGTGATGTCATTGTCTGTGAACCTGTCTCGTTAACTTCAGGCATTTTAAATAAATAGCTGCTGTTGGCAACTTTTTTGTTTCAGTATACCGTGATTAACACGATAAATTAGTGTTAAGTTAATTCTTTTATTGATATTGAAAAAATGTTGTTATATTACATCAAATTTAAATTATGACGTCATACATATATTAGCCTGAAGTGTCAAAAGTTTTTACGACTTGTTTGTTGCTTGGAAAGAATAAATTGATTTCATTCACATTGAAAGGCTTTTATGCATTTGCTTTTTTAGGAGTACATAGAACTTGTAAATTTTACTTTGGCCGCAGCCCTCTCATCTGGCGGGCTCGCCGGCTAGTTTCGTATTAATTTTAGATCAAATAAAATAAGAACTGCAAAGACTTATATTTTTCGATCATCTTAAAAACTACCAATATTCCTCCCAAATCAATAATCCTAACGTTTATATATTTCATTATTATTTTTTTATAGCTGAGAACATGCTCTGCTGGAAAGCTTAACAACTACCCCAGCTATAAAGATAATGGTACCGATATCTCAGTTTCCGATAAAGCACTTCATCCTTGCCTCCACGCAATGGTCTTGTCAAGTGAGAGCTTTAGTGTGCCGTTTAAGATGGCACCACTCCCCCAGCTTAAGTTAACATCATTCTTTTAAAGAGGACACAAATCTGTCGGAGAAAGGCATAAAATCTTAAAGTTCAGCCATTCCACATGAAACATTATCTAGAAAGCTTCGTGAAATTTCAGATAACACAAAGCATAGATTTCGCCAATAAAATGATATGAATGGTGTTTACCATAGTAAAGCGCTGTATCTGGTGCACATTTAGTAGTTCAGCGCGAGATTTGCAGAAGTTTCAGTACTGAACCTGATCAAACTTAAAATCATTTCCATTTCAACATATTGAATGAATCTTCAAACTTGCATTACGCTGTGCAATAAATAGATTTGCTTTACTTGATCATAATAGTGATGTTTCTGCACGGTTAGGTTCTTTCGCTAAGAGGGGAAAACTGGAAGAAAAACGAAAGAAAATAGAAGAAATGAGGTCTGAATGCAGTGGTGAGGTGCTATAGGAATACAGTTGCTAACAAAGAGATTAATTTCTTTTAAAATAAATAATGTATTATTCCTGCAATAAAATACACGTAATTAAATAATTTTTCCTAAAATCTCCAGTGACACTCGTATAGAATTCTTATTCATTTATTGTTGTGATATTTAATTGAATTTTCTTCTCTCAAGCATTTCGGCATCATAAGGAAGTGATCTATACAATTTAATTAATTTATAATTTAATTAATTTATAAATAAACTAATTTTTTAAATATAATATAAAATATATTACTTCAGTGTTTCAAGCATGTCTTAATTTGCACAATAAACTGTTTTACTTCTTTTTTTGTCGTCCAGACAGTATAGTGGCTAGGGGAACCCAAAGGTCCCGGGTTCAGAAGGGCCCCCAGAAGACATGGATGTTTGTAAATATATATTGTGTTTGCAGCATGGGGGCTCCCTAAATATATGGCAAGCCCCCTTTCTGGAATGCTCTTCCTCGAAACTTAGGTGGAACTAGAAGTCCAACCTTTTTGAGGCTCTGGCATCCATTCTTCCAATGAAATGCAAGGGCAAAGACAACAACAACAACTTCTATTCTTAATCTGTCTTTTGGCAGCTCCTTTTCTTTCTTTTTAATGGCAAAAGAAGATTCATCCGCTTTCATAACTAAAGTTCTGATTGGGTCTTTGGCGTATCAGCTTGCATTGTTATGTTATGATACAAAACTAGATAATCAATAATACATTTAATTTCATTTTGAGGCAAGTGTCCGGCTTTTTTGCAGCCGGGTGTAATTTTGTTTGGGCCACCAACGGCTGAGCGGTAAAGTCGCTGAACGATGGTAGTTCGGTTCGGGTTCGAACCTCGGCGAACGAGCTAGCTGCATGGGCGTTTCGTGGTTTGCTCCACGTGTAAGATGTATATGAGCCAGTTTTCCTTAGAAAATCCTCCACAAAATGCATTCCTTCCCTTAGGCAGGTAGCCCTCGATGTTTGCCGTAATTAAATAAACCAAACCAAACTTTTCCTCTCCCTTCTTAAATTCTGCCACTGACTGCGGTGACAACAAATGCATCGGGCCGCAGTAATGAGCTTCTGTAAATTAAAATAAGTATTACAATCAGAGGAAAATTGTTGAAAAATTCAGTAATAGTAATAAATGTTCTTGAGTCTTATTCATAAAGCTTTGTTCAAGAATGAAGACTTTATGCAAATTTAGAGACTGTAACAAAATTGTAATAGATGAATAAGTGCATAGGTTAGGAATGAAAGGTAACTTCAACAGATTTAAAAAGCCAGTATTTTTTAGGGTTTCGAAAAGAATCAGCTAAAAGAAGAAGATTATTTAATATTGATTTTAAAGACCGGAAAAAGGTGAAATTAGCCTACTGGGAATAAAATGTGGTACATTTATTGAAAATATTTTATTATGTTTGTTAAACGACAAGAAAATATTTTTTTTAATTTAGAGTGTATCCAATAGTTTAAATCCTAGTACTATTAGTTATTATAATATGAGGTCAGATCATGTTAGTTCCTGAACACTGGTAGTTCGGTACGATGCTCGAATCCCGCGAACGGGTAGGGGCGTTTTTGTGGTTTTCTCCATGTGTAGCATGTTAATAAAGCCAGTTTGCCTTAGAATGCCCCCCACGAAGGAATCCGCGTAGTGCTTTAGGGCAGAACAGATAAATAATAATAATAGCACTAGGAAAATATGCAAGGGGGAAAGCGATAACCAATTACATTTTTCTACACTAAAAAGGCGATTGGAGAGAGATTTCAAATTTAGCACCCCAAAGTGATGATATATTATCCTCCAAAACAATTTTAATTTTATTTCAGGTGCCACTGTGAAGACACTTAATTCCATACCATTTCAAATCCATGTCTTTACATCATGAAAGCAGGCTAATAAGAATATGCATGATTTTTACAAATCTGTCCTTTGCCATCAAGCAACTACAAATTCCTGTGAAAATATTATGTCAGTTGATTAAATCTCATGTCTAAAGTTTTAAGGTAGATATTTATGTTCGACTTCTAAACCGTCAGATATTGTATCGTGTTGCTCGAGATAAACCGATACAGAAACAACAGACTTAACATGCTTGGGATCAGGTTTATCTTGAGCCACCAGAAATATCGGATATTTTCAGAAACAAATAGGATAAAGGGGTCAAATGATCCTTATTCGGTATGAGGGTGATAAAAATCAAAACATTGTTTTCATTGAGGTATTTAATGAGTAGCTGAAATTCCAAAGAAGTGTCGTTATGAAAGGATAAAAATATAACACATTAAAAAAAGTCTGAGAGCTTTTCAGATTTTTTTTACAGCCGAAAAAGGGTTTTCTCAACGTTTCGCTTATTTATCAAATACCATGTTCTTCGCACTTATATTACATAAGATTCAATTCAAGAGCAATGTCACAAAATATTTAGAAACAGCATATCTTTAAAATTTGCAACAGACAGTTTTGCGCGATAGAGAGAAAAGAAAAGTTATTTTTTTTTTTTTTCCTTACAGTGTTGGCCATTGGTCGCTCTGAAATCGTTGAGTTTGTTAATCAAAAATTTACAAAACATAAATATCCGATGCTTACAAAGTTTAATAAAAGTTTTACAAAATATAAATATTCGATGTGTACACCACATGACTTCCTTGCACAGAATATTAAAATGTACATATTTTTATGCTACATTTCATTTAATCTTATTTCCTCGAACTATGCTTAGATATATTTCTTATTCAATAAATTCCGTTCTCAGTTCCTTAAAAGGCAAAAATACATAAAAACTCAATATATCTTTATTAAAAATTGAAAAATATAAAAAACAGGAAAGACCAAATATAGCTAAAACAATTAATAAAACAATTTTTACAATTAAAATTAGATTTCTACGCAAAAACTGTAATCGGCCAGCGGACAAGAAGTCAGATTTTTCGGTGCACAGAACCAAAAGTTTTATTTTGGTCCCACTTGCAAAGACAGTGAAAAAGACACTGAAGGTGCAGAAATTGGCTTAATTCACTATTCTGCAAAGTTTCAAATGCAAACAAATATGGCTGCTATGGTAAAAATTTAGACTTAGCCGCCCTTAAACAATTTTAAACATTTGATAATTTTACAAATATTGCATGCAGATTAACTAAAGACAAAAACCTTAACGGGAAGATGAGAACAATCTAATTAAATCATTTTTAAAACAAGAAATGCACAATTTACCAACACATAAGAATTAAAAACTGGGCTTGCGAGATTGGTAACAGAGTGGGTATATATATATATATATTTTGGTGCGACCTATTTCAATCAAAAACTCAACTACACGTTATAGCAGTCCTATATAAAAAATTTCAACATTCTGAGGCTACTCGTATTTGAGTTATCTGAGATACTTGCATACATACGTATGTATGTACGCACAGACGTCACTAAAAATCTCTTCTGAATACATTTTAAATCAGTTTATTGATCCGTTTTCGAAAATAAGTCTTTTATTCTGTCCTTGTGTACATATGTGACGCGAAACCATCGTTAAAATGCATTCAATAGATGTCAAAATGGATATTTTCATTCCAACATGATACCGAACATTTTTTAGATTACCTTTTACTTTATAAAATATATTTATTTTAAATATATTATGGTGTATTTTTAAATAAATATATTTTAATATATTTATTTTAAAAATACACCATAAAACAAATTCCAAATTTGGATAGAGGACTGAGTTATTTAAAATTTCATGGCTGAGTACCTTTGTTTGTTCACAGTGCGAGAAACACACATATATTCTTTCAGATTCTTCATTATTTGATTTCTTT
Organism: Stegodyphus dumicola; assembly: GCF_044657685.1. Classification (NCBI taxonomy): domain Eukaryota; kingdom Metazoa; phylum Arthropoda; class Arachnida; order Araneae; family Eresidae; genus Stegodyphus; species Stegodyphus dumicola. The sequence goes on along the minus strand of NC_140773.1, from coordinate 210,435,248 downwards.
AAATATAATTGAGGGTGATAATATTTGGTGGAAACAATTTAAAAAGGGGATCGCCGTTTATAGTGAATTGAAGCAAAATGCCGTTTTGAGACTTATAGTCCTTTTGAACTAACGCTCCGTTAAACTGAAAACTTAACAATCCCGAACTGTTTTATGCAAGAAATGAAATGTTTATAAATAAAGCGGCGTCTGATCGTTATATGATTACATCTGGTGAAAGGAATAATACTACGTTTTGCATTAGATTTCCCAAGAGTATACATTGAAAATAAAATAGCACAAGAAATTATTTAACGTCATTAGAAAGAAACAATACGTGATTGTTTGATACGAGTAAATACAATCAGTGCAATCTTAAAATATTCTTCATATTTCTTCTTGAATTAAATTTTCTTCACATTTCTTTAGCATGTAAAAGTCGTCTGCCGTTTAATGAATAATATTTTGAGAAATACGTATTTCTGAAAAAGTATGCTTTTTACTTATTGAATAAGGAAATGCTGTTTAATTCAAAACTTAAAAAATTTAAATTTAAAAGAATAAAACTGACATTAAAATGTCTTCCTGCTTCGAAGCGTAAATTATATCACTTTTGCAGTGCCTTCGACGGATATTATTATTCAGCAAAAAAGAAAAAAAAGAATCAAAAATCGAAAATGCATTAACAGAATGCATAAAACATTTATTGGGAAAAAAATGGAAGCCTTCAATTATTTCCAAAGAATTCACAGTCATTTTCCCCTTTCCCTTCTTGCTCAATAGTTTTGTAGTAGGATTTTATTTTATCCACTGAAGAAAGGTATCTTTCATTGAAAAAGTTCAGGATATACTGATTACAGTTTACATTAATTTTTTTTTCAATATTTTGAAAACAGTAGCCATTCTTTTTAAAGCATCAAAGCGGCGGATATGGTTAACGTACATATTGGCATGGCCTATTTTCGGTGGCATAATTTTACGTAGAAAAATAGCAAATTACTTTGAAAGAAGCTTAGAATGTTTACTCATTATAATGCGAGGAATTGATCTTTCATTTTAACGTATCTTTATGCCCATAAGTTTAATGTTGATTTTTAAGTGCACCTTTTTAGAGAACGTTTTCAGTGAAATCCCCTTTCCTAAATTTTAGACGTCTAAACTCGTTACTTTGAATTCGAAGAGAATGTTATTCCCGTAAATAGATGCCAACGTTTGAAGGATTAATACTTTTTTTTAATATGTATATTCTCGAATTGCATTTAGGCGACGCTGCAGAGACCGTTCGCACAATTTTTAGATGATTTTGCCTTGCTATAAAAAATCGCCTCCTTCGAATTTTTTTTAACTGCAGATATATTTGTAAAAGTATAACTTATCGTCTGCTACTTGACAGGTTTGTTTTCATTCAAAATGGCGCTTTTAAAGAAGCAATGAATGAAAGGCTATGTTTGTTCTCTTTCCGAAGAAAAACTTTTCTATTTAGTTATTAAAAATTCTGTAAAAGCCATAGTTTTCCGATATCTAAAGCCACGATAGGTAATATTGTCAATAAGAAATGAAACAAATGTCAGAGTTTAGCTTCAAGCGAAAGAATTGTTCTAACTACATATCCAAGGTAAAAACGGAATATTTCGAGTGTTTCAAAGCTAAGATATTTACAGGTAAAAGAAAATCTGCTCAGTCAAAGGAAAGATGCAAAATAATTAAAATGCTCCGTGTCAACTGTAAACTGTGTAAGTCAACTGTGTAAGTGATTAATGCGGATTTGAATCTTAAGGCGAAAAAATATAGTAATGTGCATTGTCTTTCTATACCACATAGTTCTATACGTCATTTCTATACGACATTTACCCGGATAAAAATGTTGTTAGGATAGATGAGCCTTGGGTGAACTTAAATGACTGCAATAAAAAGAGATGCATTTACTATCATCAAACAGAAGAAAAATATCTTAAAACATCGTTCAAAGAATCTAAGGAAAGTTTTTTAAAGGGATTTGTAATTGTTGCTGGTTTTCCGTATGACAGCAAAGTAAAAATAAAGGGAGTGGAGAAAAATGTTAAAATCAATTCCACATATTTTCAGGAATATATTTTATACCAAATTTTCAAATATGAAATATCTTCTCTTTACCCGCAGTTCCATCAACCAATAGAACTGCATCAAGACAAAGCAAGCAGTCACACGGAAAAATCCACTGTTAATTTACTGAAAAAAATGGAACAAGAAACAGGTACCAAGGTCATACTCTTCTCTCGTATTTCTACTAAATCTCCTTATTCCTATTAATCTCCACCAATGCATTTTTGTGCTTTCGTACTTTTAAAAATCGGACAGTCCAAACATTGACCTGAATACTCCTTGGACTTTGCAAAGCTCTTCAAGAAGAATGTGATAAAATACCTCTTTCGATGCTAAAAAAAGCTTTATTGTCTCTTAAATTACGGTATACAAAAATAGTAAAGAATATATTTGTGTAAATCCAGTGCAATTCGTCTAAAAAATGTGTGAATAACCTTGTAATTATATGTTTGGAATCCCAGACTGAGCAACATTATAGCAGTGGAACACCGTTTATGTTTTAATAGACCTGAAACGATACAGTATTACAGGAGTGTATAAATGACATGCACGAATTCAAAAAACTTCTACTAATAATTATTTATGCACCTAAGCACATGAAACAGTGCACTTATGCATAGAATAGCACACAAGTAATTCTTTCGCAGCTTCTGATAAACGTAATTTCTGTACACTCGAATGAGAGCAGCAAAACTAATATTAAATTTTAATGCATTAAATAAAATAGTAATTTAGATAATATCGATATCGCATGACACTGCATTAATTGTACTGATACTGTGAACAGCTTGGTATCGTAAGTATATATTGGTTTTGTTAACTAGATTCCAGAATATGTCTATTTCTTATGTACGTTTGATACTGTTTTATTGGTTCAGCATATTTTGTAGAATTTAGCTGATGACCTTTGCAGAACTGTTGTGAAATGCATAATAAAAAGTATCAGAATGGTTCATTATTATTGTTAAAGTGAATTCTACTGTTATATAGTGTGAAACCGTTCTTATAACTGTATTGTAAATTGCATTGAATAGCGTTATAATATTAAGCTGATGAGTGTTGTAATGTTCAGTGTTTTATGTGCCAGAATTATCAAAATTATGACAACGTTATGGAAACGATTTGATAATTAATTTATGCAAAAGATTTTACGTTCTCATTATTTTACGGAATGGATTACGTCATGGAAATGCTTTCGATTATTAATGCATTGTTTCCATAAAGTGCGGACAACCTTCTGCGTCACTTTCTGGTCTGAACGAATGCATGTATGTGGTATGAATCAAAGAGAATACAATACTTTTTTAATATAACCTTAATTGTTATAAAAATTGTTGTCACAAGTTGATTTGCTTTCGCTTACCAAAAATTCATCAACCAGACTTCACTGATGTAGTCATCAAGCAAATCTAGTTGAAGTAAGGTACAATTTCTTTCCGTAAATGCATCTATTGAACAGGGTAATATTCTTGTGTATATCTTAAGAGCCTTCATTATGTAGGGTTGTAAGACTTCAGCTCTCCGTATCTGTACAGACATATCAGCCGCAGAACATGTACAGGCAAATACATCTGTTGACTGTCATTGCACCCCATTACCATCACATCTGCATTGTCGTATTCTCTTTATTACATGCAGATTATCTAAATGCATAAAAATCTTTTACCGAAACATTAGAATAACATTTCAATCACTTTTAAAGCAAACAATACACAACTTACCAACAAATAAGAATAAAACTAAGCTCACCGAGCCAGATAAAAGTTCATGTATATATATATGCCAATATCGTGTAACAGATCGGGTATATATATTGCGGCCAATTGCAACCAAACGGAAGCGCACAACAACATATTGTAGCAGTCCCATATAGAAAATTTCAACTTTCTGAGGCTACTCGTTCTTGAGTTATGGCGATATACATATATACGTACAAGTGTACGCACAGACGTCTAAAAAATATCTCTTTAAAATCCATTTTGTGATCCATTTTGGGAAATCGAGTCTTATATTCTGTCCGTCCGCACAGATGTCACGCAAAAACATCTTTCAAACGGACGGGAAAGCGGTCAAAATGTGATATTTTCGTTAAAATATGATACCTGAAATTTTTCGCGATTACAATACTTTGTACAAGAAAGTAAAAAACATTGCTGCAATGCTTTCTACAAGATAAGTTTTTATTGAATATAAATTCAAGGAAATTTTTTTCCACTTTCTGGGTTTCTAAGCTGTTTTATTTCAAATGATGTAAATTTTGGAGTTAAATATTTTTTATTTGAAATCAAGCAACATATTACTTAAACGTCTCTCAAGCATTATGATGTTATTCTTTACAAACCGTAAAATTAAATGCACAAATCCTTGCTGCACGCAATGGCAGATACTTGTTTATGTCTTTTGAAATGTGTATTCACAAATTTATATGAAGGGCCAGTGGGCTTGCTATGGATAACCATCATATTTTTTGTTTTCTTTTCTCAATTTGCCGTCATTACTGTGTTAAGATAACAATTTATGCATTTTTATCGAACAGCATTTTTACTTCCTTGTACGAAATAAAGGAACTATTGGAATCGCGAAAAAAATTCGAGTATCATATTTCAACGAAAATATCCATTTTGACCGCTCTCGAATTATTTATTTGAACGGATTTTTTAGCGTGACATCTGCATGTATGGGTCGAATAAAGGACTTTTTTCCCCAAAATGGGTTCAATAGAGATTTTTTCCTATATGTCCTTAACGTATGTATGTATTTTTTATAACTCAAAACGGGGTGAATGTACGAGCAGAATAAAGGACTGTTTTTTTTTTTTTTCTTTCAAAATGGATTTAAAATGGATTCAGGAGAGATTTTTTTCGAGACGTCTGTAACATACGTACATATGCATGTATCTTTTATAACGCAAAACCGATTAGTCGTAGAACGTTGAAATTTTGTATAGGGGACTGCTATGACATCTAATTGTGCACCGCCTTTTTTGTTGCAATCGGTTGCACCAAATGTGTGTATATATATATATATATATATACATACATATATAATACATACATATATATATATATATATATATATATATCCGCCTTCTTACTCTGCTCGGTGAGCTCAGTTTTTTATTCTAATATGTTGGAAAATTGTGCACTTTTTGCTTTAAAGGAATTGAATTATATTTTTCTTATGTTCAGATTAAGGGTTTCATGCTTTTAATTAATCTGCATGCATTAGTTTTAGAATTATCAAAAACGTAAAATGCAAGTTTAGCTAGGCCTAACATGGCGGCTATTGGTTTACAACTGAAACTCTTAGTAGTTTAGTGAATTAAGTCAGTTGGTGCACTAACTTCAATGTCTTTACTCCCAGTGGGACTAAAAGTTAACCTTAAATATTGTGCACCGAAAATTCTGCCCGGGACCGAATTGCTTGCTTTGGCGTGGATATTAATTGGCGTTTAATTGCAAAAACAAAAGTATTTTAACTGCATCTGATGATATTGGCTTTTTCGTATTTTACAATGTTAAATGAAGATGTTTTAAGTTTTTATGTATTTTTTATTTATGTAATGATGATTTACGATTTATATAAATTGATTGACTGAGAAATATATGTATAATGAAATTCGAGGAAATAAATTTGAAGGAAGTATAGCAAAAAAAAAAAAAAAAAAAGTAAGAAAGAAAGAAAGAAAAAGGTGTATGATTTATTAGATGACACAAGGAAGTCATAAAGTATCCACATCATGATTTTTTTTTAATTACTGCTGTAGTAAGCAAAAATACAGAGCCTAATATTTTCGACTATGGGCTGTGTTTCACAAATTTCTTGCTTATAACGAATATATTCTTTTTTCAGCACTTTGTATTTTATATGTTGAACTCTTACGGCGCAGATAAAATAGTTCCCGGATAAATGCACTATTAATAAACTTTTATTTTATCAAATTATGACAAGAAAACCGCGAGAAGAACTAAAATTAAAAAACTAAAAATTCTGCTTTTGTGTTAAGTGGTAAAATGATTCTTTTAGAGGAAGACGTTTGTGTCTCGAAAAAAATAAATTCATTGATTATTGGGAATTCTCTAGACGTCTTTTAACAATAGATCAGGAGTACTTTATTGGGTCTATACAAGACTCTTCTTGAAGAAGAAAAATCGTCTCGATGTGTCTTGTAAACTAATAAAAGATAGCATTTTCTGAAGCTGCTAGGTAATTGAATTGAGCACAGTAAAATAATCCATGAGCAAAGCTCCGTACATTTAAGACGAAATTATCTTAAAAAACTTTAGCAATGATTAAATAATTTAAAAATGGTACTTTTACTTGGACTTTATCATCGTGCTTATGAAAATACTGATATTATTAAGAAATTAATAATTAGGAAGAGCATATTTTAAAGGCATTAGGTACGTTTTTGGAACTATATAGAAATACTATATAGAAATATAAACTATACTATATAGAAATATAAACTATGGTCTAAATTTGAGTTCTTTTCATTCTCAACGGAATAGAAATTTTCGGCTTATAAATTGGATTAGTCATGTTTATGTTTATTATTAATCCAAAGGGTCCCCGAAGGACTATTGTTTTTGTTTTAGGATTTTGCGTTTAATCACTATAAATGTCCGTTTCACTTTTCAAACTATTGCCACCAAATGTTAGAGTCTTGCATTATATTTGAAGAAATTAAATAATGAAAAATCTGCATCAATGTATGTATATTTCTAGCATTGTAATAAAACAACGGTACCTAGAGCCATCCAATTTTGAATAATGTAATATTCCACTCGAATATGGGCATCTGGAAGCCATAATTTTTAACTTGAAATTTGTTTTATTATCGATTTCATATTTCGTAACACTTCAACGAATTTTTGATTAAAAACTCAACGGTATCAAAGAGAACAATGGCAAAAATGTACGGAAAAAAAAACATTTTTATATCCAGTGCGCGAGACTATCGAAATTCTAAAGATAGCCTCATTTTAGAATTATTTTGCGATATTGCTGTTGAATTGAATTTTATGCTTTAAGTGCGAAGAACATAATTTTAATAATTAAATGTAACACAGAAAACGTTAAAAAAAGTCCCTTTGGGCATAATGTAAAGTATGAAAGTTTTCAGATATTTTGTGTGTGTGAAACAGGAGATATTAAAAAAAAAAGAGCAATGCCGTCGTAGGGACTCGAACCTGAATCTCTCGAAAACGCGTCGGCCGAGTGTGCTACTGCCACACCATAGGCATGCCGGAAGAAGGGAGAAAATACCTTATATACACCCCTCTTTAAAGGGCGACTGAGGATTAGCGGACCCAGCAAAAATCCTGGTGGTGACGACGTATTGTCAACCGCCTTTTAGTTCGGGGACCATTGTAGAATGTTCTTTTTTTTTAAGCAGAAAACTTGAAAAAAGGGCAGTGTCCTTGCCGGGACTCGAACCCTGTACGTCTGGAACATGCGTCGAGTGTGCTACCGTTACACCGTGAAGCTATACTGGAAGGAGGGAGGAAATACCTTATATGTGGTGTTTACCTTATATGTGTGTTTGATGTGATATATTAATTGCAGATAACCGCTAAAATTTTATAAATAATAACAGCATAAGGTATCGCCTATTAAAATATCCCGAGCCTTGACCGTTTTAAGTGAAGTATCACCAAATTTTGTGTACCATAAAAATAAATTCTTTAAGAACACCATCTGGAAGGTGTTAGAATATTCTTGAAATTGCTTCAACATTTTCAGCAATCCCTCTCTTTCCTATGAATCGTGCAAAATTTCTAAAACTCTGTAGAATTCGTGAGCCAGTTTATATTTCATTTCGCAATTAGTTTAGAACGCATGACTCAGTAAAAATATTTTGAGTTCTAGCTCTAGAAAGTAAAGTTCCAGTTCTATTTATTGTAGTTTCATTAAATAATTTACTTAGGATATTAGTGTAACTGCAAAATCGCAAATTTACTAATGCTGATGGAAATGTAACCTTTCTTAATAATAAATAAATTGGCGTTCTAAAATAATGTGTTTGCTTAAAATGTCAATATAAAACAAACAGATAATTTTACGAAATCAAAAACGTTTTCCCGGTTACATACTTTATTACAGAGAAAATAAGTTTGAAGTTTATTTACTTTTGAAATTTGGAAATTCTTAGTCGAGAAGAATGATATGAACAATTTTTCGAAGTAGTGAAATGGAACAATTTTCCATCTTTCCTGTCAAACGTTATCTTTGCTAAGCATAAAATTTCTCCCGATTTTGAAATGTAATGGCTAAACTACATATACGAAAAGTGGAAATCACATGCCATATTCGAGCTTAAGAACACAATGCCTGAACGATAAAAGAGATGTGGAAAGTATAAAAATCCATTTTATATGAAAAATATATCTTTCGACTCTTTCTTAAAAAATGAAAATAAAAATATGAACATACCTATTTTATCTAATATATCTTTATTTCAGAAAAGTATCTTTTAACGCGATGTTAAGTAACAGAATTAAGTTACAAACAAAAAACCAAGATATAACAAAAGGTAACATTTTATGTAATCTCCAATTTTTTTAATTATGTCAGAATTCCAAACAGACAATTTTGTACGATTATATATAACTTTAAATATTCATGAATTTATTTTATAAAGTCGTAGAGACATCAAGTATTTTTTTGGAAGCGGGACAGATGAAAATGAGCAACACCTCCGCCGGGAATCAAACCACGGACCGCTGGAATACGCGGCCAGCGGGCAGACCACTACACTACGAAAGCATGCTAAGAAGGCGGGAGAAATACCTTATAAAATCTGTCTTAAATTCAATATTAAAATAAATTAATGGTTTCTAGAAATGAATCGGGAGGTTTACCGCCCTGACAAAACTTTACAGGAACTGAGTTAAAACTTTTGCTAATGTCCATTAGTTATAGATGCAACGGAAAAATGAATTAATGTCAAAACCTATTGGGGTTAACCATGATAACAAAGTATAATCTAAACCGTAAGTTTGAATAAGCCGCAAGTTCGAACTTTTTGTGCCATTGATGGCTGATCTTGCACAGCTCCTGGGCGCATATTCAAACAATTATATGGCAGACGTTTCATTACCAGTTGAAACTATTCGAACACTCACATAAATATTTTAATATTTATTAACGCACACTATTCTTCCTTCAAACAAAATTACATTTACATTTTAATCTAAAGATATTTATTAAACAAAAATAAGAGGTCATTTTCGTTATAGGTTAACATGTGTAACGCATATTTTAATTTTATAACAGTTATTTTATTTCGAAGCCCTTTCATGTAAATTCTTGTTTCCAGTTACAACTTCCTACCAGAATAAGGTTTTAGAAATCTCGCTGAATGCAAATGAGTTAGAAGAAGTATTTAAGGAAGGTTCAACTTACTTCGATAGAGAAGTGCTAGGAGCTGTTAGTGGCGCGTGTTTGCCTTCTGAATAATCTCTTACGTGCGGTCGTATATTACGTGTCTATTGATATTCGCCGGCTAGTTTAATTTAAAGGCCAACTACGTTAGATACTTGTGTTTAGCTTCGGCTAAGTCTCCTTTAGTTAACTACAGTTTAGTTTCTTATTTCGTATTGTGAGTTAAAGTCCGAGTAGAGGATTTCTGTAAGCCCGAGAAGGATCCGACTGTTAATCTCATTTTAGTGAATAAAAGGGTTTTTAACGCTTCTACAGTCTACGTCTTTAGTCGTTTGAACTCAGCGATAAAGTCGCTACATAGTTCACTACTTTCCTCGACGTTTCATCTTAGACCAGGAGTTAAGAACCCTACACACGTTCCAAACTATTTTTTAAAGAAAAATATAGGAGTATGTTGGTACGTAAAGCGAGAAAATATACTTTCTTAATCTGCTAGATTTGACTGTAGTAAATATTTTGAAGCATAAGAAATATTTTAGCGTAGTTATTTCGATAATCAAAAATCGAACTCGAATGACACTTTAAAAATTCGTTATGTACAATACTTAGTTTGAAAAGGTTACTAGAGAAAAGAACAATAACAATGCACAATAGTCAGTGTTAACGCATTTATCTTACGCGTGAAAGGTTTTTGTCTCGTGCTGTCGTGCAACGGAAACGATCCAAAATGAGAATATACTAAGTTTAATATGAACCCTGTAACTGTAGGAGTCTTTGTATTTAATATCATTAAGTCTACATCTGGTTTAACATCAATTTTGTAAAATATATTTAATATATTCGAATGAAATTTCGGTTCTTGCATATTAGGCGGTACGCAGCCTACATGATATAGTGGTTAGGGAAGCCGGTTGCGATACCAAAGGGTCTGGATTCGAATCCCGGTGAAGACATGGCTATAACTCTTCGTTCCTTCTTACGGTGGAAAGTGAATCACTCATTACTGCCACCGTAATAAAGTGACTATTGCTTCTGGCTTTACTAGTAGCCAACGTCTATAATTATTTGTGCTCGCTGTTGGGGGGAAAATATTAATCAGTACTTGACGACGCATTACCAAAAATATCACCGCCGACTCTAATTCCTGTGATCGTTCGTCAAACCTAGAAGCCATTTTGGATTGTTCGAGAAAGAAGAGAATTCGTATTTCTCTTCCTGTCTTGTTAATATGTTTTTAAACGTACGAAAGGCTGGAGATGAATCCATTTTAGCTCAACGTCAACGTCAACCATTTAGCTCAACGGTTAGAGGAAAGGCCTATCTTCATTCAGCCATTTTTTTAAAAATTGTTTTTCTCCTCAGAAAGCTCTCAAGTACTGTGCCTCCTTTTAATTTTTATATCATCATGAATTTACTAGATTTTCTAAGAAATAAAACATATGCAATTCATTATTTTAAAGCTTCTATTATTTTGTTATTTGTTAAAAATTTGCGAATGTTTCAATTCTCACGCAATGAAACTGAACATGACGATGACACATAATAGAAATATAATGTCAGCAACAATCGACAAAGTATTTAAATAATGTAAAAAAATAAACTAGGCGTTAATTGAAGAGAAATCATTTATTTATCAGCTTCTCGTCTTCATATTAAAGCAGAGAGAAGCTGCAAAAATGCGACTGTAAATACGATTATCAAACTATAATTATTATAGATAATATTTTAGAACATTTTAACTGCGATAATTAAATAATCGGTTGAAATTTTCCACTCTTTAAAATTTATTCACAACAATTGGTTTTACTTTTGGTTTTGAATTTACTTTTACCCTTGCCTATATAGACGACGAAACACGAATTGAGTAATTGAAGAGTTAGGTTTGGAGGCAACTTTCCCTTGTAAGTCTGTCTGCTGCCTGCTTAACAATTATTTACTTACGCAATTTTTTGTTAGAATTATAAGTTTTTGGAATAATACGTTTTTTCATGGTTTTAGATACGTGCACTTAATTTACATATGCTCTTTGAATTTACATGATATTGTAAATTAGTTTTTTCATGGTTTTAGATACGTGCACTTAATTTACATATGCTCTTTGAATTTACATGATATTGTAAATTAGTTTTTTCATGGTTTTAGATACGTGCACTTAATTTACATATGCTCTTTGAATTTACATGATATTGTAAATTAGTTTTTTCATGGTTTTAGATACGTGCACTTAATTTACATATGCTCTTTGAATTTACATGATATTGTAAATTAGTTTTTTCATGGTTTTAGATACGTGCACTTAATTTACATATGCTCTTTGAATTTACATGATATTGTAAATTAGTTTTTTCATGGTTTTAGATACGTGCACTTAATTTACATATGCTCTTTGAATTTACATGATATTGTAAATTAGTTTTTTCATGGTTTTAGATACGTGCACTTAATTTACATATGCTCTTTGAATTTACATGATATTGTAAATTAGTTCGCAGCAATAATAATTATTTTTAGTTTTTTAGTAAATTAAAATTTAATTTAATATTTTACTTTATACGAACAGAGAATATTTGCTAAATTCAAATTTCATTCCTTGAGCAATGGAGCAAGAGAATTATTTAAATTTAATTTTACTATTTTCTTGTGAAACAATATTTATTTATATGTATGTATAAATATGTAAATTATAACAAAATACAATGGCTGTGTTAAAAAAATAATTGAACACCTCAAAATTAAAATTCTAGATTTGGTGATCCCCCCTAAATTCTTCTGTTCTCCCAAATTCGAGATTTTTCTACGTTTTATGTAACACTACTAACTATCCAATCATAGATTAGGTGTATTTGTACTTTAAACTTGGTATAAATACCCCTGGCAGCTAATTGCGGCACTCTTTTCCCAGCTTCCACCTTGCTAATATCTCCTCGCTGAAATGCCTGCGTCTTAATTTTAAGAATCAATGTAAAGGGGAATTTAGCGTATTTCGTTATAATCGAATAATAGAAATGTGTCGGATTTCATTATGATTGGATAAACATCTAAAGAGATAATTTTATTTGCCTAGAAATAAAAACTGGAAATACGTCAAGTTCATGTTTTATTATCTTCATCTGTAAGCCTTCACCATACGCCACAACGATTGCAAGCTGATTCCTCTTCTATGTGTTCGGAAATATTGCACACACACACACACACACACATATATATATATATATATATATGTATAAAATCTGAAAGCTTTCAGATTTTATATTAGGCCCGAAGGGATTTTTTTAAAGCTTTTATTTTTTTACCTGTAGTTATTAAGTAGTATCATTTTCGAACCTAAACCGCATAAAATTCAATTCAGCAATATCACAAAATATTTAAAAACGGTTTACATTTAGAATTTCTGATAGACAGTCTCGCGCCCTGGAGATAAAAATATTTCATTCCTTATAGTATTCCCATTGTTCGCTTTGAAATCGATGAGTTTGTGAATCAAAAATTCGCTAAAGTTTTACAAAATGTGAAATAGATAATAAAACAAAATTTGAAATTCAAAATTCGGACTTCCATGTGCCGATGTTCAGGTGGAGGATTACGTTATTCAAACATTGATGGCTCTAGGTTCCGTTGTTTTTCACAGTAAGTAAAACATACATACATTCATGCAGATTCTTCATTATTTAATTTCCTTAAATATAATGCAGGACTCTAATATTTGGTTTCAACAATTTGAAAAGTGAAGCGCCTTTTATAGTGAAACACCACAAAATGCAGCTTTGCGGATAATAGCCCTTCTAGGCTACGTCCCCTTTGGGCTAAAAATAACAGCTGAAGTCCATTCCAAAAACATTTGCTCTAAATTGACTAGAACAAAAATCAATATGAAATTACAAATCTAGAAATAATAAACAAAATTAGCTACAAAGCTACTTTTAACTAGTATAGTTGGAATTTGGCTAAAATATGATTCATAATTTTGCGACCATATCTAAAAATTGTAAATGTTTCATATTTTCGTGACCTCTTGTCTGCGTTATATAAAATGAGAAGACTGCCTAATTTCTCATTTTGCCAGTAACGTATATAAGCAGAATATATCAAAGGCAAGTTCTGACGATAGCACTCTTTTGGCTGGTCAGACCGTGCATGTTAAATCCATTTCCTGTAAATTTAACATAGCGGATAATATAAAAGTTAACTCTGTAACAAAGAGATTTAAAACAAAATAATGGCATTCAAATTTGTACAGTGTTATCGACTTATCCTGAACGGATATTTAGAACATGGTTAACGTTATAGGATATAAATTCATTTCAGAATTCAATGCTGTAATATATAATATATGTTAAATCACTGCACCTTCTGATCATGACTTTGATAAAGTATGTTCATGTTTGGAATGACAAATACATATCCCAAAGCAGAGTTTCATTAGCAACCAATACATTCAAGCCTGGTAACCAAACGGCGTTAGCAGCTGTATGTTCAGTAGAATGCACAGCTAGCAATGTGACACAGACAAAGCATCTGAAAGCTTCTGATGAAGAGCTAATCGTTTGATCAGTAGATCAGTATCGGAAGATGATGATACTATACTCATTTTGCATATGCTTTGTCAGTCAAAGCATGAGCATCGTTATATGTAACAGAAATTAAAATAAGTAATTTTGTATAGTAAAAATTAAACATCAAATTCATTAAAAACCTGTGTAACGTACTGCTTATTGTTAAAAATCAGTGAAGTAATCTTTTTTAGACTAAAAGGAAAATTTTTCCAGAAGAGCTAATAATTTCATTTTGGCATTTTGCTTTGATTCACTATAAACGCTGCCACCAAATATGAGAGCCATGTATTATATTTAAAAAAATTAAATAATGAAGAATCTGCATAAATGTATGTACATTTCTCGCATTGTGATAAAACAACGGTACCTAGAGCCATCAAATTTTGAATAACGTACGTATCCACCCGAATATGGGCATCTGGAAGCCCAAATTTCGAATTCGGAATTTGTATTATTATCTATTTCATATTTTGTAAAACATTTATGAGTTTTTGATTAAGAAACTCAACGATTTCAAAGCAAGCTATTGCAACGCTGTACCAAAAAAAAAAAAAAAAAAAAAAAAAAAAAAAAAAAAAAAAAATTATCTCGAGCGCGCGAGACTATGCATCGAATATTCTTAAGATATGCTCTTTTAAATATTTTGTGATATTTCTGTTTAATAGAATTTTATAGTGCGAATGTTATCGTACTGTAAGTGCGAAAAACCATGATATTTAACAAATAAGGTAACACGCAAAACGTTAAAAAACGTCTCTTTGGGCGTAATATAAAATCTGAAAGCATTCAGATTTTTTTTTATATTGCTTTGTGTTTTGTCTCAGAAATATTTTCAGAAATGCCCCGAATCTAATCATCTTATTATCACCTGCACCAGTGATTTGGAAAACGCGACGCTGTGTAATGATATGCAATTTCTTCAAAGTCTTCATGTTTATACATAATTCATGCAATTAGTAAATTGAAAAAAATATTTTCGGAGCAATGTTTCGAAGTGATTACGGACAGCTTGAAAATCTTATTCTATTTTTAATCGCGTGACATAAGAAACGTATTACTTAATGTGATATCACAGTGTAATTACATACAGTGTATACGGTATATCTGGCAAATTCACAACATGAATTGAATGTATATTTAAGTTTCTTTCGAGAAATTTATCAAAATACATGGGTGTCACAACATTGTTAACCGTACGCATGAAATTATCATAGGGAACTCTGCGTTAGAATTTTTAAGTTCACCCGCCATACACCGTGAGGTTTAGATAATTACACTGCTTGAGATTAATGTTTGGTAAAGAACAAGTGCTGGTTTAATTATATCTAAAAACGAATCACGTAAATTTGGGGAAGCAAATAGTTTTTCTCTTAAGTTATGTATATATACATTTGCTTTTAGTAAATCATTTAAACAAACGAAACTGTTCAGCGTAATTAGAGTAGCAATATTTATTCTTTCATTGAGCACAATTATTTCAGAATAATACGTACTTTCCAAGAGAAAAATATGTGGTTGGGTAACATTGAAATTATATCAGAATTTCTGGATTTGCCATCAGGACGAAAAGTTCTTTCAAGATATTTTTTTTTTGTCAACAAATTCTGAGTTAGGTTATCTTTTTCGATGTCTCTCTCTCTCTCTCTATATATATATAATTACAAAACATTTTTTTTTACATCACATAATATAATCATGCCTAGTATTTTCGCGCATTAAGCTACTAAAACATTATCAGTAAAGAAATAAAGTAAGAACTTTAGAACCAATTTTATACAAAGACCAAAAACTGAAATTCATAAGTAATAAATTTCAAAAAATCCTATAAATTTTTAAAAGAACTTAATAGATGTTAAAACTAAAATACTTCAAACAATTAAAACCTTAATTCAAAAAATTAATGAACTTTGAAGAATGTAAAACAAGAGGAATTCAATCAACTTCAATACCACTTCGTCAGGAGGAGGAACACTGAAACCAATTAAAATCTCTCTTCCATAAAAAATCCCTCCAGATTTTTTATGGAAGAGAGAGTCTAATTGATTTCATTGTTCCTTCTCCTGATGAAGTGGTATTGAAGTTGATTGAGTTCTGCTTCTTTTATATTCTTTAAAATTCATTAATTTTTTGAATTAGGGTATTACTTGTTTAAAGTATTTTAGTTTTAACATTTATTAAATTCTTTTAAACATTTATAGGATTTTTTTAATTTTATTACTTCCAAATTTTAATTTTTAGCCTTTGTGTAAAATCGGTTTTAAATTTCTTTTTTTATGTACATATATATTAACTATTGATCTCTGTGAACTTATTTGTTAAAAACGGAAATTTATTATTACGATTTTAAGTCTCAAATTGTTCATAGAAATGAAACATGTATTCGGAACTCATTAATGGACCGGGTTTAATGCTTCAAACCCTTACCTCTTGACAAGTTCTGTTTGAAGCGGCAGACAAAGAGATTAATATTTTGATTTTTGTATTTTTTCATATTTCTATTCACATTTCTTCTTGTGTTCATTTTTTCCCTGCTGCTTTTATAGTTACTTTTAACTTTAAGACCACAATTTCTTCTAACTTGTTTCAACTTCCCTTGCAAAAATCTTAACTTCATCTTAAACCTATAATGTTTTCAATACACCTTTTCCTCAGACAGGATAATCAGGATTTCTACTCAAACTTTATATGTATATATATATATATATATATATATATATATATATATACATACATACACACAGATATTGTCCTGACACACACAAAAAATTAAGTCAAAAATTAATTTTTTCTGAAATTTCATAAATTATATTTTTATTGTTTAATTCACTTATTACGAAAATTAAGTTTCCTACCCCTCACAAAGAAAATACGAGTAGGAAAATACAGTAAACGGTCCACAAAGAAAATACAGTAAACGATCCAAAATATTTTGTGACAATTTTTAAAAATTTATTATTTTCTCATAATAAGGCAAGTAATTACCAGGATCACATAGTTCTTCCCCAGTTCCTTTTAATATTTCATTTCCTATTATTTTCATGGAAAAGAACATATTACAGTGTCTTTCTCTTATTACATGTGATATTCAAGATTTTTATCTTTCGCTTTTCCATTTGCCTAAATAATACATATGCATATCTTTCGTTCTGTGAACGAATTCTGTTAGGACTTCGAATTTTTCATACTTCCAAAGGAACAAAAATTCGAATTTTGAATACCTAGAAAGTATCTTTCGTTGACAATCAGCAACCTCGATGTACTCGATCATTTGAAACAACTTAAAAGTGTAGAAAAATATATGAAAATAACTATTCAGTTTGAGTACATAACCTGTTATCTTTGTAATTCAGTTTTTTACATACTTTTGAAGTTACATAACTCTATTTCCAATATTTCATAATTTGGATATCTCCGTTGCTTAATGAGAAACAGGCTATTCTTTTGATTTGGGAGGAATTTCGATATGTTTAATAATTTTCTTTTGTAGATCTTGATGAGAACTTATTTTCTCTTTTGATTTTTCTTCGTTTATACTAAATACAAACATCCGCGGCACGAGCAGGCATGTTCGCCACCCCAATATGAACATTTCAGATTGCTATGTTTTTGATAAAAAATAAATTTAGCTTTTCTGGCCTAAGCTACATATTACATCCCTTGGGAAATGAAACATGCGAATTGCTCTTTAATGGAACGAAAGGCTTGATTTCTCGATATATATTTCTCACTGAAGCCTCTTAAGTACATTACATGCCGTAAATTGAATATCACTTTGCCTTTTGTAGTGAGAAGCGCGTCAATGAGGTACATGATTGATTCCTCAGCATTTACATTAAAGATTTTAGTTAGCTGGTTTCAGATGTTAGTACCATTACATAATTTTTTGGGATAAGTTCTGCTTTAATTTATTCTTCAAATAGATTGACTGCAAATTCCTAAATAACTATTCGAATAACTGTCATGTAAGTATGAAAGGGAATTTTCTCTTCTTGTAAATGATTTGATGTTCAGTATTGCTTTTCAGCTGTTCTTACAAAACAAAATAATAGAACATGAAAAATTTTGTTTTGAATATTGCGCCAAAGTTGCGAAGTATATGATTCCTAGAAGTAATGTGACCTGAGACATAATAATTCTGAAAGATTGAATTCCGCCGTGAGAGGAACGGGCAAAAAAAATTGTAAAGAGATTATTGCAAAACTTCTACAAGTTTGAGAGAGAAGTTAAGCAAATAATTCAATTTTGCGCTTGAGTCTAAGTCCATAAGAGGATTTTTAGTCGGAAAGATGGCCATGTGAATTAGCGAACTAATAAGAAGTGTCAGCTGAAACGTGAAGAGGATAAAAGCCATTGACTGATTATGAATTGAGAAGTGTTTATTTGTAACAATCAGAACTGAAAGTATCACAACTCTGATACAATTTTGTACTTTTAAATCCTAATTTCAGTTTTTGAAAATGGTTCTTTTTTATGACGCTTTAGGAAGGTCAATTATTTATTTGAGAAAAATGCTTACTATCTTGAAACAGGGCAGATTATTACATTTATCGATGATGGATTTGTTTTCATAAGCATGAGCCTTAACATCAGATTGGGTAGCATTGTGTTATGAGGCAGTCTCTTAGGAATAGTGCAGGGAAATTCAAGTGCTAGCTTTTCATCAGTGCATTTGCAATGTCTCGTAATATTCTTATAGAGTCTTCTAGTGTATTTTGAGATCATAGACTGTAGACATAAACTATGAATTTAAATGGGATTTTATAGAATGTTTCATTATTTTTTTTTAAATATAGGCAATATTTAGTAAAATGTTAGTGAAAACTTTCATTTACGGCAGATCTCCTATATTAGATTCTAGTGAATATACTTCAATAATCTTTGCACAGTATATAAATAACATACTTACCTGTGTTCTGCAGCAAAAGATTTGGTGTACTTATGAAAATTTTTGAAATATTCAAAACTTGGTACAAAAACTCAAAATTAAAACAAAACAAAATCCTCTTTTCTTCAAAATACTGTCAATAAAATCAATAAATAAATACAAAGAGGTCAGATTTTGCTACAGAACACAGCTAAAGATGAATAAAATATTTTGGCAAAATTTCACTTCAATATTCTAAATACATTTTGAGAAATGAACGTAATCGCAATCAAAAGTAACGAAACACACAATTTCTCAAAATGCATTTAAAGATTTTAATACAGCACAAAAAATTTTATAGCCACCTTAGACCTTTAAAACTCGCCGTATTTGTATGTTAAACCCTCTTTTACTTCATTCTTAACTAATTTTGACTTTCTTTTAGCATTTTTCTGGATAACGTTGTTGCTTGTAGAGAGATTAGCGTTTCGATTTCTGAATTCGCTGTTTGTCTATTCCCATGTAGCTTTCAAGCATAATGGGATTAATTTCTATTTCTATATACCTGAAAATAGGTAAACGTCCTAAATATCTTGAATTAAATAATAATACAGCAATATGTGCACTTAAAAGCAATGTTTTCAGTTGCACAAAAGTTTCTTTAGGTAAAATAGTCCTCAAAAGGTTATTAAAACACTCATTATTGTTTTGAGTCTTCAAATGTAAACATTTTATCAGCAACGTGTCACACAGTGAAAGACGTGTTGCTTTTACAGCTTTTATATTGTTTAATAATTTGAAAAGAGTTGTTTAAACTGCATCCGGCATCCAAAAATTCACTTCTGATATTATTTTTTATACTATAACTTTTCTTCTATTTATCGTAAAAACAAAAATAAAGCATTTTTGGAAACCTAAATGTATGAATAAAAAAATATTATCGAAAATTTTCACCAAAACGACGAATTTAGGGTAGGCACATACGAAACGATTATGACCCTTAGTACTCCATAACATTTGCTCTTTAAAACTTCATCCCGAAAGGTTTAGTGAAAAAAACTTGTTGAAGTATTTCCTTGAAACTAGGTTAACAATAATCAGATGATAAGACTCTTTAAACTTCTAAATTTAATGGACTCAGCATTTTGTAAGGAAACAATTGTCGTGAAAAACATAAATCGTCTTTTATCTTTGTATTTCTTCTAAAGAATAAGTACTATATCAGATTTTCATAAATGACGCGGAGTTAAGAAGTAGCGTCATTCAAATTTTTGTCAAGAAAACAGAAAAATTTGTCCCTTGGTATTATTTTGCATATGTATCATATGTTATTTTTAAATAAAACGCAATAGTGTTTCCATTTTATAAAACGTATTTAATAACACAAATTAAGCACTGAAAATAAAATTAAATCTGTTTTCTGAAAGAGAGGCTCTTCACGTTTACCCCGTGTGCCAGCTGCCAACGTTTATTTCGAATCTTCAATTAAATTAAAGGAAATTAATTCTTTGTTGGTCTTCCCACTGGTGCTTTTGATAAAAATACGAAACACTACTCAAGTTTCTAAATCATTGCGAATTTCGAGAACGCAAGCAAATAGGATTAAACGTGACTTGATGTATAAATTACGAATTCTTTTGAAGGAGTGAAAATCATCTGAATCCAAGCGGAAAAAGAATTTAAATAAATCTCTTTCTATTCAGAAAGAAGCCACGTTTCGAGAAAGTATTTCGCTCTTGTCCTTTGAGGATTCTCTTTTAAAATAGTTCCTGAATTGCTGAGGTTTCTAGTTTGTCGCAGCAGGTCCGGAGAGCACGAGAAGATTTAAATTCAGGACATTATATGTTTAGTTTCTTATGCATTTAAGTAATGAGTCAATTTATTTTATTTTTAAATAAGAGAAATTTGCAAAGTAAATCCGCTTCTTTTAAAATTATCTGAACGAGCAGAATAGCCCGAAATAAAATTCTAAGTTTTAATATTTGGACTTAAAATAACTCTAATATTCTTCTCAGATTAATAGTCGAACGTAGAAATAAAATTCACAAATTAATTAATTAAAATAAAAAAAAATTCTGAAAGCTTTTAGATTTTATATTTACGCCTAAGGGGCCGTTTTTTTCACAGGGGATTCAAAACGAGAAAATTCAAAATTCCTAAGGATTCAAAAGTGATACAGACATTCATAGTCATTCGACGCAAAATACCGTTAGACACAGTAACGCTTTTGCGTTACTATGTTACCAACATAATACCAGCAAGAAATGTAAAGAAACTTCGCGCATAAAAAATATACGTGCTTAAAGATGCACGCGAAGTTAATGTTAATGGAAGCGTTGAAATCGTTGAGTTTGTTAAACAAAAATACGTTTTACAAAATATAAAATAAAGAATGAATCGAATTCTAAATTCCAAATTTGGGCTTCCAGAGGCCCATATTCGCGTGGACGACTACGTTATTCAAAATTTGGTGTCTCTAGCTACCGTTGTCTCTTCACAGTGCGAGAAATATACAAATATTCATGCAAATCTTTCATTATTTGATTTCTTTAAATATAAAGCAGAGCTCTAATATTTGATGGCAACAATTTAAAAAATGATTCAGGCTTTTATAGTGAATTAATGTAAAAATGCCAAAACAAAATTAATAGCCCTTCTGGGCTAACTTCCATTTGGGCTAATAAAGCAAAAAACGGCTTTTTCTGGCAAAAAATAACATTTGTAGTTGGAAATTCAAATAGCAAACGGAAATTTAAGCCCCTTGAACGGAATTTTAGGTAATTTACACCTTCTATTCAATATACAGAATAAACTTCCTCTGTCTGAGATATCCCTTTTTTATGTATATAGTATATATATGTGTAATGCGTTATAATGCAGCATCTAATTTAGAAATATATGTGACGCATTCTTTACTGTTCTTTTCTCAGAGAATGTATTATCTTCCATAATTGCAAAATAATGGAATTTCTACTTTAATGAGAATCCATCTAATCGAATGTCCTATATTTCGCTATTTCATTCTTTACATGTAGATAAGCGACCCCAGTTATACTTTGCATCGAAGAATAATGAATTAAGCCATTTTTGTTATCAACAAGATTTGTGAAATATAAATGTGTTCGTAAACGGATTATACCGGGAAAAAGTTTCTATATTTTGAGGGAAATATTAGAAATGAAAGCCAAAAATACTAACATCAGATATTTCAATAAATTATTAGAAAAACCTGCAGTCAAATTTTGCCATCCTACAGGAAATTTCATCAGCAATCTATTACTATATTGACGATATTACAGAAGAGGAATTTTGAAATAAAATTATGAGCAGTTTGAAAATAAAGTACTCATAATTTTGTTCTATGTGAGTATAATGGGGGATTTCTTTAATAAATATACATTTGATAGAAAAACTTGGAGAAAACTATTAACGCAAAACGCATGAGGAGTTAATTGTTTTAATCAAACTGAGCCCGAGATAAGTATGTTTATGTAGCTTAAAAAGCCGGAAAAGGATAAAAATAGAATCGAAGCACAATTTTTAAACACGCGAAGAAAGATAATGTAAGATATTTATTCAAAATAGCTTTTTAATTCGTGTATTCATGTTTGTTCAAAGTAATAAATGTTTTATATGTACAATATGTGACTTAATACTATGTATATTTCTTTCGTTTCTTTTCCCATCTTCCAATAAAAAAGAATAGCTTGAGATTGTATTATATCATCATTTCGGCATTTATTGAATTTTCTAAAATATTCATAGATGATTTTTCCTCATTATTAAATAGATTTTCATCAATAAAATTGAAACGAGGAAGAAAAAATGCATAAATAACTGGAATATATTTTTTTCTGATATGCAGATTTAATGCCATCTTCCTGTACCATTTCTGCCAGGTTTAAATGAACTTCATATAACATGCATTTCACTTGTTTACTGTTTGTTGTTGTATTTAAAACTGGCATTGCAGTTTTTTAATATACGAATTTTATTTATTCATTTGTATTTAAGTTTAGTTATTTTATCTCATTAAGCTATATTTTAATCCGCAATGCATTACACAACGAAATATACTGGGTTTTATTTTGTGAAATACATTGTTGGAGATTATAAATTTTGACTTGCGTCGGAAGCATAAATTACTTCCAAACTCTTAACAGGGGTACAGAGAATTATTGTTATGCCTGAAACAACTACAGAGTCTTAAAAAGGTTTAAAACAACCTTCTTACTTAACAGAACTTAGAACATACTCACAGAACTCAGCCACCACTTATAACTATGGAACTAAGAGTAAAATTTTAATTAAAACGTACCAAAGATTGCATAATTAAATTTAATCGAAGTTGGCTGAAAACTCTGACCGGCGTAACAATTTAAAAGTTGGCAGCAAATAATGCAAAGCCGAATAATTATAAACTTAACCAAGATGGCAGAAGTAACAAAATTAACGTGACTTCGACAGCAGAAGCACGATCTGTCTTTGAATCAAAAAAACTCATCTTAGATATTCTCTAATTAATTTACATTTCTCATAAGGAAAAGTAAGCAAGTTATAGTAAAAATTGAAATTATAAATAACTGTTTTATTTAAATAACATATGCTACAAGATGTTAATGGCCAGAAGGAAAAGAGAAGCAATTTTTTGACATGATGTAATGTTTTGACATTATGTATGTTTCTATGTATGTATGTATGTATGGAAGTAAATTACTTAAGGAATTAACATGCATGGATTCAGCAGGGGGAATATCATTAAATCGAATAGAATATTAATAAGAGTATATTAATTAATAGTACATTAATTAGTAGAGCATAAGTACATTAATCAAATGTACTATTAAGCTCTTGCCAAAATTTTTCTCTTTTTTTGGCTTATTTCTACTTTCTGAAACTCGAACTATTAACGTACACTGATTAGAGAGGGGGTAGAATTTAAAGTAATTTGTTCGATACTTAATCATTCTTAGCTAAGTGATAAATCCTCAATAGTCAGTCAGAGAATGTTGGTATTAAACAAGCCTCGTGGTTAACATTTACTTAATAACTCGAATTTCTTGTTTGTTTAGTAGCGAGTATTTATGTGTTTCTTTAGTATTATCTGTGTTTGTTGGTTGTTATTGGTTAAAATAATCATCAAAGATTCCATTCGAAAAATAGTTCTTGCTGATAAGCAAAATAAAGACTTCCAATTAGTAGTTAAAATTTCTCATTACATTTGTTTTCATGAGAATGTGATCTTTTATCTTTCGGAAAAAAAAATTAACGAAACGCAGAGTAATTGAGAAAATATTTTTGACGATTTTATTTCAAGAGAGCTATAATTAAGCTGGAACGCACTGAAGCCCGGCTTCGATGATTGCCAACTTTTCAGTGGTATTCTAATTCTAGCCGAAACTAAAATAAGATGAGTTCGAGTATTTTAACCTAGTTATTTGTTACAAATTTAATTTATTAAAAATTATTTACCACTTTAAGTTTTATTTGAATTTAATTACTAGTCCTCAGAGGGGGCAATTTGACCAGAGAGGATATTAATTTCGTTTTGGCATTTTGCATTGGTTGACTATAAACGGCCTGCCACTTTTCAAATTGTTGCCACCAAATATTAGAGCCCTACATTATATTAAAGAAATTAAATAATGATGAATCTGCGTGAATGTATGTTTCTCGCACTGTGAAAAATAAATGGTACATAGAGACATCAAATTTTAAATAACATAATCCTCCACTAGAATATAAGCACTTGGAAGCCCAAATTTTGAATTCCTTTTATTATCTATATCATATTTTGTAAAACTTTAACGAATTTTTGATTAACAAACTCAACGATTTCAAAGAAAGCAATGGCAATACTGTACGAAAAAAATATTTATCTCTAACTCGCGAGACTTGGAAATTCTAGAGATGTGCTCTTTCTAAATTATTTTGTGATACTGTGGTTGAATTGAGTTTTATGGCTTAAGTGCGAAGAACATGGTATTTAATAAATAAAGGTAACAAAAAAAAAAAAAAAAAAAAAAAAAGTTAAAAAATTACCATTTGGGCGTAATATAAAATCTTAAAGCTTTCAGTTATTTATTTATTTTTTAATGAAAAATATGTTGTATATATCACTCCTAAAAGCATCTTTTTAATCTCTTTTCAGTTGCTGTTGTTATTTCCTTCGGCATTTGTTGGTCCCCATTCCACGCTCAACGTCTGTTGGCCATCTACACTACTGAAGTAACACCTACTTTGCTCGTCACTTTCACGATCCTCACGTATATTTCGGGAGTTACCTACTATCTCAGCGCCACAATCAACCCTATTCTTTATCAGCTGCTCTCTGTCAAGTTCAGGCAAGCTTTCAAGGACACGTTTAGTGTATGTTGCAGTTGCTTAAGAGAATCGGATGTTGTTGAAAAAGGCAGTGAAATGGCTTCTTTCCATTGCGACAAGTACAGGGTTAGCTGCCATCAAGAAAACAAAGATGTCCGCTTCTCGACTGGGAGTTGGATGCATGAACCCCATAACAGTAATCACAGGTTACCGTAGGACATTCCTTTTCGAACAATTCTGTATGTTTAAAAAGCAGTGTTTGCCATATATGACGGTATTTATGACATAGGCATGTCTTTTTAGCCCGTTATAAAGCTCTAATGAAGGATGTCTCTCTAATGAAAACATTGCCGACGAAAACATCGCGGAGAAAACAACGCAAGGCGAAAACGTCGTGGTGCAAAACATGGCGTCATCTTTGCATCGCAGTTCTAATACATCGTGGTACAAAATATCGTCATCGAAAATCAATCGGTTCAAAAATTTCGCAGTTTAAAAACATCGTCGTTGAAAACATCGTGGTAAAAAATAAAGTACCTACAAATCATCGCATGGCGATAACATCGCACACACGCATTTTTCAGGTTTTAAAAGCTGTAAATGCATTTTCGCATAATGATCTGGGAGCTCAATAAGGAAAGCGAGAAATTTGTAATTTTATATTTTATTTTCTAGAATGAAATAAATTTTTGCTGAAAAAGTAAGAACGAAACTTAGGCATTTAAAATTGAAAATGAATAGAAAATTAATGCAACTTACAGGACTTAATAGAATTTTAAATTTACACAGTTAATTAACAAAGGTCATTAATAAATTTATCTTTTTATAAAGTATTTACTCATAATTTTTTTTTTTGCAAAATACTGTTTAAAAATATTGAAGAAAAGGAAGATAAATAACTGCATGAGGTTAAAAAAATCTCTACAAAAATTGCTTAGTTAACGATCAAATTACTTTCTTTCACGTTTGTTACTCTGATATTTTTTTGATGAAAATTATACTTTGTTTTGTTTCCGTTTATTCTGAAAGTGTCGTTAAAATGTCTTGCGCTCCCAAATCTTTAAGCGAAAATTCATTTACAACTATTAAAACCTGAAAAACGCTTGTGTGCGACATTATCGACATGCGAAGATTTGTAAATGCTTTATTTTTCACTACGATATATTCGGTGTCGAAGTTTTTTAGCCCTGCTATGTTTATGAACCGCTTTATTTTTGACGGCGATATGTTGTACCACGATGTTTTAGAACTGCGAAATTTTCTCATTGCTTTTTTTCTCCCACGATGTTTTGTACCACGACGTTTTTTCATTGCGTGGTTTTCTCCGCGACGTTTTTGCCGCGATGTTTTCGGCGAAAACCTTAGTGAAAAGATCAAAAGCAGTAATAATCTAAATTGATTATGAAAAAAAAGATTTTTTTATTAGACTTATGCAAAAACACCACAATAAAATTTCATGCTTTATTATTTATTAAAATAAACCAATTTTGCGAACTGAAGAGTAATTAATAAACTATAGTATCCCAAATACCAAACCACTTTTCGTATATTGTGATCCCCTTATTTGATGGTACTTTATAAGAGAAGATAAACTTGCATCATACAATTTCAAAGGTAATAAACGAAATATGATGTTGAAGGGTTGGCTCGCGTTATTTGGATTTCGATAAAGTTTACTAAAGCTGTCTGCGTAATCATGGTGATGGTGTTCTAGAAGACATATAATTCAGTGACTCAAATAACCTACCATAAAAAGGAAATAAATTTCCTTTTACTGTAAAAATAATCAATGCATTTTAGGCGCTTTTAAACTAATGTTTTTTAAGACAGCAAATATGAGACAAATATGTTTGCAGAAAGTCATTTTAAAGGGTACAGAAACTTTCTTATATTCGAAGCAACAATGTGCATATAAATCGCAGAAATGCTTTGGGCTTTTAGATGCATGATCATTTTTAAATTGTCATTATATAATATTGCCTGATCTTGCAATTAATTAGATTTTGTAAAAGCATAATACAGAAGCTCTTTTGACAATTCAGCTTAAGGTAATCCAATTCAACATTCAAGTCGCGTCGAAATAAGTCATGTACCAAAGATCTAAATAGTGTTCACAAAAGCGTACATGTGACAGTTTTGGTTAATTTCAACTATAAATTTGAAACCACTTAATCACTTACAATGTTTTGGTTAATTTCAGCTATAAATTTTAAACCACTTAATCACTTATAAGGTTTTGGTTAATTTTAGCTATAAATTTTAAACCACTTAATCACTAATAATTTTTAAGGAATGATATTAATTGTGAATGGTATGTTATTGCTAAGGAGCTGCAAATAGATTTCATTAAATCTTAAGAGCCTAATAAACAAACACTGTTTGAAAAATATTTTCTCACAAATTGTTTATTATGTCAAGTTGATTAATTTTTGCTTAGAATTTAATTATTAAAATCATCAATCAGTGGTAGTTTCCATCTTTTCTCAAAAGAAAAAATTTGAATTCCCTTTTTTCTATTTTTTATGTATTTTATTTTTATTCGTTTAACTTTTGTTTTTTATACAT
Organism: Stegodyphus dumicola; assembly: GCF_044657685.1. NCBI lineage: Eukaryota > Metazoa > Arthropoda > Arachnida > Araneae > Eresidae > Stegodyphus > Stegodyphus dumicola. The sequence continues at coordinate 210,407,495 of NC_140773.1, read as the reverse complement.
TAATTAGTTTATTTACTTTTTGTTTCACTAAAACTTAAATTGAATATCATAAATTTGCTGATTGTTTTTAATTGATTGCCAAACGTTAGGTTAATTTAGTAATTGCTTATATCTGATTTGATCTTTTAGAGAAAATTTACTTGTAAATATTTTCTTTTAATAACACATAAAATTAATTTTTAACCAATTATGAATTACTTCCCTCAGGACTGAAAATAATAATTTAATTTTTATTACTGTAGCTTCAGAGGAAAATTATAACAAAAATTAGACTATTCCTTTGAACATTTCGTAAACATATTACAACTATATAAGATTTATACTGCAAATTCCACCCGTTGATTTCAAATAATAATTACGGCAATTACTATAATAATCTGAAAGTTTTCATGTGATGAAGCTATGAAAATATAATTTAATCCATTTGTCACATTTTTTAGCTTTCACTATTACTATTTGTATTTAAATTAAAATATTATTATAGTTGCTTTTATAGATACTGGGAAATTTATAGTTACTCTTTTCAAAATTCTGTCTATTTAAATTTAATATTCTTCTCAATTTATCAGTTATGTGTAACGAGTATACGAGCCAGTTTCCCTAGAAAGTCCTCCACGAAGGCATCTCTTCACTTAGGCAGTAGCCCTCGAGTGCTTTGCCGTAATTAAATAAGCCAAACCAAACCAATCCATCTATCAGCTACTGAGTATAGAAAATTTCAGCAAACTATAAACTATTCATTAGTATTCTGTATTTCATTGGTATTCATGTAATCTAGTCATATAACCATATAGTTCTTTCACATCTTTTTTTCAGTTTTTAGTGACAGTAAACACTTTTTTTTATGAATTTTTTTCATTCTTAAATAATTTTTACAATCACCTTATTTTTTAATTTTTGGTTCAGATAATGATAATTTAATTATTATTTTTATTATTCTTTGTCTACTCGAAATTACAGTTTATTAGATAGATAGCAACTAGATATCTATGTAATAAACTGTAACTGATTTATAAAAAAACATCAGCCATATAACAAGCATTATGTTGCTTTATTTAAAAAAATCAGCTGGATAACATAAGAGCAGCTAGATAACATAAGCATTATGTTGCTTTATTAAAAAACACATTAGCTAGGTAACATAATAGTAATTAGATAACATAAACATTATGTTGCTTTATCAAAAAAATATCAGCTAAGTAACATAATAGCAATTGTATAACATAAGCATTATATTGCTTTATTTAAAAAAAATATTAAGCACTAATTAACGAATAAAACATTTTAACAGTGTTGCTGTGGTTTTAAAAATTATTTCTATCTGATATTTTAAAAGCTAGAATTCCATTTTATAGTACTTTAATTAATACTTCTACCACTATGAAAGTAATTTATTTCGAAAAGCTTATAAAAGCTATTTTTATAGATACACTTCCTATTGCAACATTTAAGACATTTTTCATAATACATAAGACTATGGATGAACTTGAATTCTGCTTCTGAATAATCTTTTTAAAATAACTTTTTGTTTAATAATGCTTCATATTTATTAAGGATTACCGCAAACATAATAAATAAAAGAAAACTAATTGCCTGTTTATGATCACTATTATCAAAAAAATTGCTCATTGGAAGGAAATTGACATATTAGAGCAAAATATATAAATATTTCAGCTTAAAAAAAGTTGGCTTTGCTTCATATTTATCTCCAATGTTGCCTTTAATTATCATAAAACTGGAAGCATAAAATTATCATTAGAATCCTTAAATACATATCAAAGTGAATATCAGGGTTAAACAAGATTTAGGAAGAATTGAATAAATGGCATTGTGTGAACAAATTTGTATACAAAAAACCAAGTTACATCGTTTAACATGATTCTTGTCATTAGACATTAAATGTCATTTTCCAACAGATTAGAAGGGATTAGAAAGGTGATTCTCTCTTTTAAACTTTGCTTTTGCGATCAGTGAGCCAATTTTCGTCAATTCTTTCTTCAGGTATCTACTCAATTTGAATTGAAGATATACAGCATGCAAAAATGATGGTGGTTTAGTCAATGTTTAGTATTACACATGTTGATCATCTGACCATCCTATTTATGTGGCTCATTACAAGTAACTTCAAAACACATAAAGCAGATTTTGTGCAATAAAATGTAACACTCGACACTGCAAGTGCCTGGAAGACAAATTTAGATAAATATGCAGCAGATATGTCTAGACAGAATCAAAATCGTTTCTATCAAAAAGCAACTGTAAGATGTGTTATGTCGTTAAGACCTACTTTGGGATGTTCGTTGAGAAGAATTTATAACACGTTTGGGGAAGAATGGTGACTACTGCAGTCTTCACATTAGTGACTTTCTTGATAGGTCTTCACAGTAGTTTCGCAAATTTGCTTTGTAATCTCTCTCCTTCAGACAGCAAGATACTTGCCATTTCCGCACATCAAACTGGCTTTAATGAAGCAATTTATTGAAGCTACAGATATATAGATTTGACTACTTTCATGGACCGCCAGTACATTTTCTCTAAATTATCTATTATCGTGGTCAACGGGTTTTCTCAGTTATTACAAAATAAAAGACCACATTAAACATCTGCTGTGTTTTCACAAATACGAAGGAAGAAAAATAGAGCATGAAAATCATCATTTAAATAGGATTAGTACCAGAATGTTATTTAAATGTGGTTAGTAATAGCACATGAGAATCATTTGAATATGAGAGAAAATTAAAAGAATTTATAAGAAATCTTCTCATGGTAACAACAAAATGATTTCATGATTCATACTTGTGTTGCCTGAATAATAGTCATAGTAGTCGTTATAGTCGCAAAATGCTTTTGTCTGGTGTCCTTACATCAACATATCTATTGAAGTAAGGTAAATTTACAAATAGTATTTACTCTGGTTACAAAAGCAAAGTTTTAGAACAATCACCATTTGGCCTAAAATTTATTTTTCATCAATAAATAATTGATAAATAGAAATATACAAATTAATAAGAATGTCTACATAAAAAGAAGAAAACATTAAATGGTTTTTTATACCGTTATTTGAATAGAAACCATTTCTTAATCGAAGTTTTAGGTCCCTTTTTAAAGCTTGAAATGTACTTAAATCAAGTACATTTCAAATACTTCATAAAGTATTTCAATTTATTCAGTAAATCCCCCTTTCAAGTACTTCCTAAAGTAATTCATATTCAATAATTCAATTTCAAGTACTTCATAAAGTATTTCAATTTATTCAGTAAATTCCCCTTTAGTTTAAACCAGAAATATAATAATCTAAAGGTTTTCTCAATTGTTACAGTGTAAAAAGAAACTTAAATCCACTTTAAACGAGCGGGGGAGACATGCTTTTTTTCTTAAATATTCGTACTATTCAGCAAGTTATACTGTAGAACAAAAGATCGAGCTCTTTTAATTTTAATCTTGTGAAATATGTAGACAAATTAATGCATTTCCACAATGCTCTGATGTATCGTTTTTTCAACCTTACGACATAATTTGAAATGCTACAAATGTAGAATGTTTATCTGAAAACAAAGAGAATCTATAACAGTGAGCGTAGCAAAGCTGCACCTTTCTGAAAATTGAATAATTTGGAACGAAATTATTGAGTTTTCTCAAAATTGTTGAATTCCTATTGTTTCTGTTATAACACTGTTTATAATTGTATATATGTATTTACTGATATATTATTTTACTGAATGCAAAGAAAGGTATGTTAAATTTTTGAGAACTTTTAGTAAAGTGTACATATAAAAATTATGAACAAAGCTGCCATAAAACTAGAATCTGGTGATTTATCTTTTTGTTTATCACTCTGAGTAACCTGGAATTTACAGAAATTTTTTTTTCAACGCTAGATTTTCAAAATCTCAGAGCAAATTCGTAAAACAAGTATATTGTAATGGTACATGAAAATAATAAAAGGAGCTGAATTAATCCTTTCCCACTTATTTTGAGGTAAGATAATGCCAAAAAATTTATATAAAAATTCAAATTGCGTCGAGAATATGTGGTGTTTTTAAATGAAAAATTCTAATACTTGAATGTTGTACGCTCCCTTCCACTGTTTATCCTTGCTGTTACATAAGTATACCCTTTCTCTGTCGTCACTATATATATGTGTTCCTTCCTTGTGTTCATCAAACTACACGATTTGAGTTGTCGTACTTCATAACAATTCTGTCATATTCAAAAGTTTATGAAATTAAAATTACACGTTATTGAATTTTATACTTTATATGATGTGAAATTTAAATACAATTAATGAATGAGTGGCCATCTCTATTTTAGTTAAACTAAAATGACGTTTCCAATAACTACCTTAGAATGTTAATGGAAAATTGCTACATTATATACAACGTGTAGGCCATATACAAGTCCTCAGCTCACGATTATTTTTGCAACTTTTGTTCGCAGATATATACTTCCAGTTAAAAAAATGTTTTAAATGACACAAAGTTTTATGTTTTGTCATATTTAAAGAAATTAGTTTTGGCAAAATTACAGAATCTAGCTTTTATATGTTCTTTCTGTCCCTAATGAGGAAAATTACATACTCTTTATAAAAAAATAAAACTTAAATGTACAACAAAAATTGGCGAGAAATGTCTCGTACGACAAAAATTGACCAAGATATTTGATATTTAAATCAAAAGCAAATTCAACGGTCGTACATCAATTGAAGAGCGAAGTATTTGCATTTGTGTGTAACTAAAAATAGAATGTAGCTTAGAAAACAGTTGCTGATAATAAAAGATTAGCTGAACAGCATTTCCATGCAGATTTACATGAAAAATACTGATCGATACCCTTTTCGTTTCCGGTATGAAGATCTTATTCACAAAACCTTACGGCAGTCTCGTTCCAGTAAGCTTCATTACTGGTACGTAACCAACTCCTAATATTATTTGCATTAAATAAAATTGAAAAATATTTGTACCCTTATGAAATTTTTAGAATTGACAGTTTATATAAGATAGTATAGTGGTTATGGGAGAGGACTACCAAAAGACCCAGGTTCGAATCGCGGAGAAGGCATAGTTGTAACTGTCTGTTCCCTTCATAGGAGTCAAAAATAGCTCACCTGTTAGGTGCTTCCATAATAAAGTGACCACCACTTCTGGTCTTAGTAGTTACCCAGTCGAAGTCGGCTCAGGGTAAAACAATATGAATTCTAAATAACAAATTGCATGAGAATATTAATAGAGTATTTTTATATTTATAGATTACTTGTATGAAAATTCTATGTCATACTAAATGTTATAAAATTATAAATAAAGATTCTAGTAAATCACAAAAGAATATCATTGAATATCGTTTAAGGAAGGATAGATCAGTTTCGAGTTATTCTAATTAATTTAATAACCAACCCTTAATGAACATTGATGTCAAACATCGTAAATTTTGAAACTGAATATCTCGGTCAGTTTTTGTCGCCAATCTTTTTGTTCTTCGTATTTTATGTCGAGTACAAAATTTTCCTAAATAGGGACCGGAGAAACGTGCAAAAAATTATATTTCGTGTTTTATGCAAAATTAATTCTTTAATTAAAAAGTACTGGAAGGTATATTTGAACCATTTAAAATATTTCTTATAATTAGAAGTATGCGTTTACCACCAACAGAACCTAAAAGCGAAATAAGGATTGTTATTCACACGATGTCTATAGAGACGGGAACAAAATTATTTTGTCGTAACCTTAAATAAAACATGCAACTGATCTTTATATATTTTTATATCTCAATGGAATAAAATAAAAAGTGACAGCAATTTATTTCATAATTTCTCATTTATTGTATTGTATTCAGAGACGTGGTTGCATATTTACAGATGTCATTCTGCCATTTTATATTTGCATGCTAGTATATATATGTGTGTGTGTAAAATCACTTTAAACGTTTTTTTAATTCAAAGCAGTCATACTGGTTTATAGCTTGGAATTACTGGATTATGTTTTAAAATATAGCAAACTATTTATTTGTTAACTTTGTATCTGAATTATTTAATAGGAAAATAATTTCAAATGGAATATGATAGTATTATTCTGTTATGACACTGTTTATAATCTTTTACATGTATGTATTCACTGGTATATTATACAATCATTATTACCTAAATTGTTTATTATTGCAAAAGATATGTAAATATGACCAAACAGAATCTTTACCTCTTTTCATTATAAATAAACTTCTAATAAATGATATTACGTCTTTACCTGACAGAATCCTGAATTTTACACCATCGGAACATCAAATGAATAGCAGACTATACATTTTCAGTATTACTTTATTGATTGTGAAACACCTACTTCGCAGAGGACCACGAAGTACGTTTCGACAGCTGGATCTCGGTGTCTTGTCTGTACTAACAGGAATGTGAACATATCGTTGTTTCTTTCATACCGTGTTACTAATGCTCAATGTGATTATGAATATTTCTGACCACTTTTTCCTATAAATAAATTGGCTAGTACGGTTTCTCATATTATTGAAGGCAATCTGTTCCGCTTGTTATGAAATTTAAGTGTTATTACAAATATGTCGTTTCTTTCTAATGTTCTCATGTTGTTGTAAACTTCTGTCCTGCATTATAGTGTGCAGTCATGTAATATATTTATTCCTCATTAAAATGTTTATGTAACGAATAGTTTTGAGTATTTTTCCAATACAAAACTGCATTCCAAAATCAGCTGCTATATTCTATTTGGCAAGTGGGGAAAATATTAGCGGTGTCTATTCATGTGATCTTTTACATCGCAGCAAGCAATAACGCCCCTTTTGGACGAGTCTATGTGTTTTGGCAGAACGCCAGCCAAGGTTGCGTTTGAAAAGGTCGAACTACAAATTATATTATTATCATAAAAAAATAAACTATTTTAAAATAAAATTTGCCTATTGCCAGCTCACACATTTTTATCAAATGTAATCAAATATTAATTCTGGCAATTTAATTGCTAGGCCAAATATGCAGATGCAGTTTAACTTTCATGACTCAAAGAAAATTGCTCTACAAGTGTCTTTCGTAATCGTTCACATAAATTGTAAAATTCCTTGGCGGGGTTTATAAGTTTTTCAACAAAATTTTCGGGATATTTACAGAAGTTGTCATTTTCTAATTGGAAGTTTTTCTTCTAATAAGAAAAAGGAATTCATCGCATTATTACAATTGCTTCTCCTTTTCTCTGACAAAATTAATTTTCTTAAACTTTTGCTTTTGTTTTTGAATCTCGAGATAATTTATGTCCTAACTATCAATCGGCGGGCCAGACTCGTATCCTTAACTGCCAAAACTATAGCTCGAGGGCCATATGTTGGATCAGTCTGACGCAGACATTTTAGGATTCTGAGATGCGACTTAATAACTACATCAAAAGCCTCCTATTTCTTCTCCTGACACTTCTCTATTAAAGTATAAAAAGCGACGGTTGTAGCAGCTGTTCTTAGGATAAAAGCAAGTGATAATTCAGAAATTTTTATTGCCCTTGGGATATTTTATCACATAACGTTGCAGTCATGAAAGTTGTTTAAAAAAAAGGATGAGACAACTTTTCGCACCTGTACCGATCATAGAAATGTTTATGTTTTCAAGACTAGTCAATATTAAATAAAGATTTGTTTATTTAATGTAAATATTATTTCTCTCTCTTATATATGTACTAGCTTCCAGCCTTCGTTTGGCTTTTATATGTACCGGAAAAACGCCTGAAGGGAACTCCAAACGTTAAATTTAAAAACTGCCCAGAATTTTACTCTGCAGAACAACTTCATGAAAGAAAAAAAAGCCCACAAATTTCTTTAAAAATGTATTACATATATAACAAAACTACATTGAAATAAGCAATATCCCTTACTACAAATATTAATTATACTAATAAATAAATTAACCAACTTCCCGTTGCCTTCTCTCAACAAACGTCCATTATCCAAGAGAAACATTAAATTTAAAAACTGCACATAATTATCGCCCTCATTTTTCAAAGTGGCAACAGTGCTGATTTTCAACAGTCCAGTATACAATTGAATGAAAAACAGTTGCCCAAACCAAATTTCTATAAGAATAAAACTATTCAAAATGATGCGATAAAATCGAAAATATAAAATTAAAAAAAAAAAAAAAAAAAAAAAGTCTGATTCGAATTTTGAAAAAATCGCTTCGAGGTGCACTGGCTCTTGTTTAGATACACTATATATCAGATTTCGTAGCCTTGGGTCTATCAGCTTACACGCAGCACGAATGAAAGACACAGAGACTCATTCTTTTATTATATGTAGCAATTATAGAATAGAAATTGGAGAAGTTAATAATTATTAATTACTACACTCGCAGAAAAGGTTGCGAAATTAATTAAATAATTAAGTGATAATTAGCGCCAAATTTTTTTCACGGTGGAAACTTTCTTATTACTCTCCACAACAAATAAATCATTTTACAGTTTTTAATAAAAACATTCAATGAGTACATCACGATGATCTAACTTATGTATAGCAAATGTAAACAAACAAGGTAGATGATGTCAGAGATCACGTAACTTATGTACAGCTAATGTAAACAAACAAGGTCTTTTTTCTTTTTCCTCTGTTGCGGAATGTATCTCTGCTCATATTCTACTCCAATTTAAAATTTGAATCTAATAATTATTTCCAAAATTTCTTACTGATTTCCCTTTCTTTATAATTTAATACTAATTATTTATTTATTTATTTATTTATTTTATTTTAGTTTAACAACTGTAACTTTGAAGTTGTTTAAAATTATTGTATTTAATTCAAAAATGATTAGAATATATTAATTTTTAGTTTTCATAATTTAAAGCAATTGCAATTAGAATTTGCATTAGTATTATTAATAATTCGGTTTTGTTAAACCGCATTAACACTCCTCAACTAGTATAGTCTTGAATTACCGCCAATCACAGTTTATTTACTTTACACATGTTCTCTTGAAAATTTGTCTTGCTTGCAGTTTCAAATTTTTTAATTCACCATTTCCCATTAATTTCAACTTTAATCTAACCCTGGTTTTCTTCATAATTTTATCTTATTATCATAATTTTATTAGAATTAATTTATGTAATAAATGTATTATTATTTTTCCAACATACTAAACAACACTCACCAAATTCATGATAAATATTAATGTGATCCCAGCACTTGCATCTTCAATGGGCAATATGTATTTTCCATGTATAATATTTTTTGTGGCAACAGTGATGTATAGCTAGAGAGAGGTGTTAATAAGGTTTAGAATTCGAAAGGGAACGAATAAACAGGTCGGATTTGATTATATTCATTAGAGATTTCTTCAGGGGCTTATTATTTTTTAGTTCTTATTAGAGCTTTTTAATTTGTGAGTTGATTCGACAAAAGTAACTGGCATCTATGTCCTTTTCGGAACAACTGGCATCTATCTATGACAAGACGTGCATGGAGTCAGAACAAAGGAAGGGGCAGTTTTATATCGTCCGCCGATTCACAAAATTGAACTTGCATTTTTCATGTCTCGAAAGCACAACTTAGGTTATACATTAGATTTACATAAAGAGTTGCTTTAATATACATATTTTGACATCAAGTCCTCAAAGCGCTTGTCAATTGTTTTCCCCATATTTCGATTCTAAGACTCAAATAATGCCTAAAAAATATATTTTGTAAAATTTGGCGGGAAATTTAAGCGGTTTTTCGGTTATGCTTGGCGTATTTTTTTTAACTTTGTGTCAAGATTAATTTCCTTAGCGAACGTTTTAATTTAAGACAACCTGTTTCACTTTTCCTTTCATTCTGAGAAACTGAAATTTCATTTTTCAAAAAAAGTAATTTTTATTTCATATTATATTTTTCAATCACAATTTTAGGTATTTTTTCAGAATTTCAATTATTAGATTTGCATGGTTGTATTGTATTTCTATAAATAATTATTTTAAAAATGTCTCCTTATTCATTTGCATTGCGCACTTTAAGCATATTTTTCATATAATTTTTTTTAACTTTAATATGTGGTTTTATTTATTGAATAGCATTTCTTTCGAAAGTATCCTTTGTTGGCCAGTATTCGTCGCGATGGCTTTGAAAACTGCATTTTCCATTAAAAGAGAAAATAACGTAAAGCACGGTTAACTTGCCTCTCAAGGGCCGTTCAAAAACGATACATAAATGAGAAAGTTGTATTATCTGCATTTTAATTAATAGTGATATGCGTACGAACAATAGTCCGAGGTTTTATCATTGTGCTAGTGCTTTACACAGTTTTATCATCTTACATTTAATTTGTTAAAATATTATCAATACTTCCGAATGAGCTTGTTTTTCATTTTTTGAATAGAAAAAATCAAATATCATAGCATAAAAAAGACTACAGTTTATGCGAATAAATAAATAAATAAAAATAATTAAACAAAAATAAATAAATAATTATTGCTGCGTGCTTACGGTTTAATAATAGATTGAATGCACATGGGATGGCAGATTAATATAATATTTTTTTATCAAAAGAAACACTTCACATTTCTGGAACTTTTCACAGAAGTATTCGTAGAGGTGTTCACAGTATCACAGAATATAATCAGCAGTTACATTTGAAATTACTAAAAATGTTAAACGCAGCACAATGCGAAGCGCTCCGAAGAAGGAAGCTAATCCGGGAATAACACAGTACTCTGATCTCATGCTAAATTAACAACTCGCAACAACTACTGACAGCAGATGTTCTTTCCGGCCTTTTATAGTTTTCACCCAGCTAATGAGATATTTCTAGCACTTTCTGCTTCTCGAAATTACTGGAAAGCAATATGATTGCCGAATTACGGTTACAGCTAATACAGTGATGAATCACATTTATTCAATTATAATACTCATTAAGGTGATACAGGGACCGGAGAAAAATAAGTTTGGCAACATTTGGCGATGAAAATAAGTCGCCAAAGCCGTTGCCAGCTTGACGATATCTCTCCAAATTGCCGAGATAGCCATTTATTCAATGTTAAATAGCCTTGCCCCTGTATTCTTATATTTCCCATAAGCATTGCTCCTTCAGATTTTCATGTTACTATAAAAAAGAAATACAACTTTACATGTAATTTCACTAAAATAACCCATCTGTGTACAAAATTCGTAACATTGCCGCCTTCCCAACGACTGCACGTCCCGGGCATTACAATGCCTAGACTGGAAACCCTACTTACAACTAAGGAAAATCAATGCAATATTTAAATAATAATCGCAATAAATGAGATAAACCAAAACAAATGCTAAACCCACAAATAACTGCAAAAACTTGGAGATTTATATACAAATATGAGCATAGTCTTCTCATATACTACTTACATTATACACACTATGAGATCTTCGTAGTTTGGCTATAGTAAGAGTCTATCCTGTCGTAATTTATGACCTTAGGCTTAGACTATTCACTCACTTAATTCGGTGACATACAGATCCGAGTTACGAAGTCTTTCAGCCCGTTTAGGAATGTGTAATGACCATTCCAAGGTCATTGTAGTTTAGCAGAGACTTTCCGTCCAATCGGATTCCAAAACCACACCTTGTCACCTTCGTTGAATAGATGTCCTGTAGTTTTCGTTTATCGGGTCTTCGCTCCATCGACAAGTTCACTTGCTCGTGCAAAACGGTGCATCACTTCAAACCGTGCCTGGAGATCTTCGATGCACCCCTCAGACTATGAAGCGCATCCGGAGGTTGACCAAACAAGAAATCACAAGGCAGATGAAAGTCACGAAGAGCATCTCCAATAGGGAATAGCCGGTAGTCTCGTGGGCAGCACTAAGACTGGAAAGAAAAAAAAAAAAGATTGCGTGATAGTAACAACAGTATTTAAAGACTAGATTTCTAAATGAAAAATAGGACTGATGAGACTGATCCCGGATCCTCTGCGGCCATGAAGAGACGTTTCAAATAATTAAATCCAAAGCATTCTGTTATCTCAAGCACTGAGATATAAATGTTTTTATGTCAGTCGAAGCTGTTGCCGTTGTGAACTTTCTCTGGCAGATACAATTTTGATTAGGCAATGCATTGTAATGCGCGCGATCCCGCTGAATTAGCGGGAATTGGGCATGAATTATATGATGAACGCTGCATTGTCGCATTTCCCAAATAATTATTCTGATATTAGGAGGAATAACAATAATGTAAAACTGACAATAACAATTGCTTAAACAATTGTGCATTAAAACCTTTGGCGTTTAGACAAGCAAATTTATTAGCTTTAATATTAAATCATAATTAGTTCTTGCTAGCTACAAGATTTTAGGACTTACTTCTAATTGACAGTATCAAAGCGTTCTGCGTATTAGCCCAGTTTAGTAAATTTAAAAGACTGAAATAGTTTCGTCTTTTAATTTAATTATATTTTATATTTTCTTGTTAGTTACCACTGAAGAAAATTCCCGAGGAGCTGTCGAATCGTTGGCCAATGATCTTGAAATTGAGTAATTTCAGTGATAGATATACTGCAGTTAACTTAGATCCTCTGAAACCAGCAGAGAAGTTACGATTTTTGCGTCTTTGGAGGAGATTTCTGGGAAAGTTGCTATTTCTATAGTGTCAAGGCATGTTGTCTCCCTGTCTCAGTGTCTCTAATGTTTGGCGTCAGCATTAAGATTGCAATCTTCTGTTTAATGACACATGACGAAGATTCTTATCTGCGTTTCGAATCGTCGCATGAAGACGCTGTTGTCGTCCGAACTTGTTTGCATAGTGGCGCAATCATTATTTGATATAGAAAACAAATTTCTACTGCGGAGCTTTGTTACAGTTGCTGATGTTTGCCATTAGAGGGCGCCACGAGAAAATGATATTTTCAGTGAGATTCTGTTAGTCTGAGGTTGGATCTTAGAATCTCATTAGACTTCTGGAGACTCCTGAAGCTTCTGGAGCAGACATCTGGAGGATTAGACTTTAGGAGCATGACCTAACACCTCAAACGATCAAACTAAGGTATGCTATTGTCTCAAAGTGTAAGATAGCGATGTCATGTATGGGGATAACATTCATTGCACAATAAATTATCGCTAAAGAATAATGAATATCTGCTTCCAACATATCGCAAATTCACGTGATGGAAAATTAAGAAATTAGGCTGTCGAACTGCTTAAAGCAATGATTGCAGAATTTAAGCATAAGAATCCTTAGATCCGGCACTAATCTTTAACTTAATTGATTCAAAAATAATTTTAAAAATTAAAATATTAAAAAAACGCAATAAGAAATAATTCAATGCATAAGTACGTGCACAAGAAAATGGAATAGAAGTTATTCCAAATAAATATAATCCAATTTTGTAAAACAACCGCGAAGAGAAAATTTTACTCTAAACGTCCTGTAAAACATGAATGTAAAAGAAAATGCAGAGTCGCAAATAATTGCAAAATTGTAAATAGATTGAGGAAAGTTATTACATTCGTAATTATCAGCGCAACGAATCACAATCCTACGAAAGATACTTCTCTCTTAACGGCATGTGTTTACCCATTTTCATGACCATAGCGCATCCTTACTGTATTTTTAATGAGAAACCGTATGCTGTTAAGTTTCGTAAAACTGATATACCAGGTACAACCTGAGGAATAATATACAATCCAACCACTGTATTGACACAACTTGGAGAAAACAGCTGCCTCTGTGATAATATATAAGATTCGAAATAAACCTTTCCTTGGTTTTCTAAAACTCGGAAATTATAAATTTTCATATGATATACATGCGCAAAAGAAACAGAAAAGGAGAGAGAGACGGTTTTATTTCTCCCGTTCTAATGGGCCGGTTGTTGAAATTCCACTTACGTTTTTCATGTCTCGAAAGCGAAAGCATTGTTCTAATATAGGTATTTTGACACAAAATCGGACTTTTCCTGAAATAACATACAATTGTTTTTCCATATTTCGATTCTACAACTCAAATTATTCCAAAGTGCCAAGTTTTGTAAAAATCCACGAGTTGTTTTTAAAAAATTAACTCTCAAAGTTCTAGCTCCTCCATGTTAATTGAATTTGGTACATATTTATTAATATCTCTTTTTCTATTAAACTTATTTGATTCTTCCTTTCGCGTTTCGAAATTTAGTTCATTCCAAATAAAATTCGCCCAGTTTTTATAATTTATTTTTAAAATTTGTATTTTTGAATATCTTTTATAAATATTTAGAAAAGATTTCTGTAGCACACCTTTAAAAATTATAATTTTTTATTCAAATTTTTCTAAGATACACGTGAATTTAAATATTGGCATTTTTGAAATTTGCTACATTTGTTATAAGCGATAATAACGCCAAACGCCAAGATAAATTGTTAAATTTTCGATAAATTTCCGACCAAAAATTACAAAATTTAATATCTATACATAATTTGAGTGGTACAATCGAAATATGGTAAAACATTATAGCTTATTTCAAAGAAAGTCCGATTTTGTGTCAAAATACCTGAGTTAGAGCAATGTTATGTATAAATCTAATTTATATCCTAAGTCGTGCTTTTGAGACCTGAAAAACGCAATCTGAATTTCATCAATCAGCCCAGTAGAACGAGAGATATAGAACTGTCCCTCCCCCTTTTCTTTTTTTTTTTTTTTCCGCAACGTACATAACTTTATTCAACAGAAATCGCATTGGACGAAGGACTAAGTGGTTTTGATTACGAAATACCTTTGTAATTAAATGCAGTTACTTACAAACCGAGGTTATAAAAAACTGAATAAATTAAAAGGAGAGCGCATTTGCTAAAGAAAACGAAGAAGCTATTCTGGGCTGAAGAAAGGAGCTGGTTAAGAAATCCTCTGGGACGAGAGTGATGATAGTCTGTCCGTACGTCAAGAAAGAGGCGATTAAGTACCCCATTGTGAGGCACGCGATGAGAAGTCGAAATTTAATTGGGAGTTAACAATCGGCACGCCGTTTAGTTTCATATGTAAGCAATAATACTTTACCAGATGTTTCCCTAAAGCTACAGTGTTAACCGAATTCTCCATTTAAACATGCTGTTTTGCATTCATTAACTGTACGTAATTATAAATTCACGAAATATTGTTCCATATTTCTGTGCACCGTTCTGATATTTGCAAGAATAAATATCCTTTACAAGCCTGTCCATAGATTTTTTAGCTTGTTGACACATTCAGCTTAAAAGCGATGGCCGTTGCTAGGTCAGAATCGCTTACAGCCCAATTAATACAAATGAGAAGCGACTACCGCTTCAATAATCCTGAGCCGAAGCTACGTATTTTCAATTCCGAATGCAGCTGACTGCTCTTGTAAAATTTTGACGTCGCATTAAATGCAATAGCCTAGTTCTACATGAGCATATTGCATGATATTAAGATATAATTAAATCAAAATGAAAATTACTAGGTAGAAACAGTTTCAGAATTGTTGTATTAGTATCCTCAACAAATTTTTCCCACTTATCTTTAGTTAATAGTGTGATTTATACTTTGACATATTTGACTCTAGATTCATCGTAGTGGTTATTATAAAATTAAAGAAAAAATTAAACTTTGAAATCATTGAATATGATTTAATAACATTCAATAATTATTAATTCTACTTAATCTGAAGAATACCTACTTCTTAACTAAATTGCTTGGTGAAAGAAAGATACAAAACTTCCTTTCTCTTCCTTAGGTGGCTGAGGGCAAAGAGGTTTGGGCTCCTGGGCCGAAGCGTTATTCCAGTGTAACATCTAACGTTTTTACATGTTAAATATGGCATAAGTTCTGTGCAAGAAATTATGTGTAGAAAGTGAACGATAGCAATAGATTTAGAACGGTAAGCATTAATTGTAGAGCAATGAAGATCATAGTTCCCAAAGAGTCTTTGGTATGTGTATAAGTGTTCAAGAGGTGAGATTTCAAAAAGGGCCTTAAACTGATTGGAGAATGACGTCAGGCAGCGAGGTCAGTGCTCAAATGGACGACTGTTAGACTGAAGCAGGGTGGAACGGCACAGTCACGTGATGTGAATGACTTCTACCGGAACGTTTATAGCGGAACTCTACATGGATATGGCTGTAGCTTTCGATAGGTCTACTTCGTCACGTAAAGGAATCAATAGTTATTGGCCGTTGGTAGAAAAGGTGAGGTACCTGGGTGTAAAGCTCTTGTAAGGGCAGAAAAAGGAGATAGATTTGCGTCTTGAACGCAGAGAGTGAAGATCCGTCACTCACGACCTCTCATCACGGAAGCTTAGCTATTACGAAACCCGAATTTGGCTCCTCCATCTGGCAGGTTTTAAGTTATGAATGTGACCCCACAGCCTTTTGAGCCTCTTCATGTCGTCACTAACTCTGATATAGGCACTTCAGCTCCTCCATCACCATCTCCCAGCAACCTCATCAGGAATACCATCCAGATTTATGCTCCGAAGAAGACAGCGATGCTCAAGCAAATGTCAACGAAGGTGGGAGAATTTTATTTTCCCTTAAGCCGCTATCTACGAGCCTAGGTCTAAATCCTTTTACTCTATATGCTATCGAATTTATGGCTTTTTTATGGAATTTATGAAACCGAATTTATGGCTAACTGCAATAAGTTAAAATCTAAAACTACCAGTAAATCTGCTACTAACAATCAAACCTTCCTTCTAGTCCATCTAATTCAGCCTATCAAAAATCTGTGAATAAGTAAAGGTCAAGACCATTTGATTCTGAAGGTTTTGCTTAACCATCGAGACACTTAGTTGCAAAGAAATTTCCAGGGACTTAAAAAAACACCACTGAAGTCTTTGAAACACCACTAGTCTTTGAAATCAGTTTTCAAATCTTGAAATTTCAACTGAGAATTCAGAGAATACCCCAGCAGCTGGCCGTAAGCCCTGAACCAAAAGTTCAACGACCACCCCCAGTTTTCATTAAGCTTAGATCTGATTGGTTCGAACAACTTAGGCTTCAAGCCCTACGATTCAAGCATCTCAGCATGTAGACGTTTTGAGAATTGCGACAGCCAATGAAACAGCCAAAAGGATTACAGAGCACTTATTTGCTTTCTGTCCGGAAATCAAATTGAGTTTAAGTCTCGCACACTCAAATCTGGACGCTCCTTAAAAAATGTCACATGAAGGCTTCCCTCGAACACTCCTATCAACATTTTATCAGAAAGTATTTGGGTTTAAAGAGCATAAAATTTTGCAGCTGAAGCGGTGAAAGACAAAAATGACGATGCTGCTATTCTATTTGCAGATCCACATCAGTTTGAAAGCTGATAAAGTATACAATTTGACTGAGCTGATTGGAAGTGAGATTAAAGTCGAGCGCTTTACAGAACGGAAAGTCCCTTCCCAATGTTGACGCTGGCAGGAATTTTCCACAGTTCTGAAGTGTATTCGCTCTCTCAATGCTGTGTGAGATGTGCAGGCCCACATTAAGCCAGAGAATGTCTGAAACCCTTCAAAGAGCCGTGAAATGTGCGAACAGCCGGGGACCTCATACAGCGAACTGGCATTCGCGTCCACGATTTCCAAAATTCAAGAATGCTGCCAATAAACCTGGTACTCGATTCGGTCCGACCTTTTGGTCCTACCCCAGTAATAATATCACAAATTAACATCCGGCTGCAACTTTTACTAGTGCTAGTAAAGTTTGTCCCAGAGTTTCATACTCCAGTGTTCTCGCGAATATGCAACAGGCTGCCCCCTACTATTTTAAATTTTTCGATCCCCCGAGGAGCATATTCGACTCAAAATTCAGTTATAATTCAAATTTCTAACTAGCCTGGTACTGACCACAGCAAACTCCCCTTTGTGTTTAAAAAAGCTTTACTTCAGCTAAAAGTGGCTCCCTTTGATGCTAACGCCGCCTAGTATATTTTTGAGAACTATACAGTTCTCCAATTTTCTGATTCTCCCATTCATTAAAAATTCAATACTTTGAAAAGTTTTAATTGTTTAAATGTCTGTATCTGAACTGCTATCAGCATCATGCCAAAAATTCACGAACTTCGTGTTTATCGAAGTCCTTCTGTACTCAGGGCTTTGATATTTTGCTGGTTCAAGAGACCGAAACACGCTCTCTTTTTTGGTGAGGAAATGGAAAAGAAAAGTTACAGTAAAGTCTAAAATTAATATGTATAAATAGTTCATTTAAATAATAACCTTATAGATATGTTGTTTTAAAATATTTTGTGATTTTTAAGTCTTTGATTTATGAATTCGAAACATTATATGACTAGAGGATACATAATGACTTTTAAATCAAAGTTTGAGAACTGATATACACATAAGCCCGCATAATTACCATTATCCATCGTACGGGAAAACAGAATAGTAAAAAATAAATAGCGTGTATAATTAAAAATGAGCAGGAAAATTTATAAACAAATTATATTTTATTTACAAATGATCAACTTTAAGTGGCCCACCAGCGGCCCTAACGGTAAAGTCGCAGACATAGTAGTTCGGTCCTAGGTTCGAACCTTACCGAAAGGACTGGATTTAGTGGTTTTCCCTATGTGTAACGAGTATACGAGCCAGTTCACCTTAGAAAGCCCTCCACGAAGACATCCCTCCCCCTTAAGCAGATAGCCTTAGATAATTTTCTACAATCACAAGTAATTTTTAAAGTTCATTACTGTTCCGCCAGTTCCATGTCTCGGCATAGAACTGGGAGGTCATGTGTTGACCCCATCAGAATGTTTTCATTTTATAACTATGTTCATTTTGTATGTAAAGAATCACCATTAAAAGTTGCTATAAAAGTTATCATGATCAAAAATTTAATTGAATATAAAAGTGTAGAGAAAGTTTATTTCCTGCTTATACAGGGGCGTGAATGTAACCTTCCGTAGCTGATGAAAATATACTTAGACAGGTTATACTTTTTATTGCCATTATTGTTTACTTTAAAGGCTTAATTAAATATCAAGAAAAGTTTTTTTCAAAAACGAAAATTCCTGACTCTCAACTAATATTTAACCTATCAAAGTTATCAATATTAGCTTGAGCTGATGGTGAATCCTGCAAGAAAAATAATCTCAAAGCCTTTAAAGAACTGCTTAATTAATTTGGTTTCAAATAAACATTTGCAAGAATGAAGTTTATAACCAATACGTAAGTTGCATATGTTTATGATGTCATTAACATTAATACATTTTTGCTGTAAATTGTTTTTAATAAAAAAATTGAATTTTGTTTTAGATTCTAGAGTATTAAGTTATATTGAAGCAGGAGACACGAAAAATGGTCAATGCCCTCCCTGGAACTCATACCTAGACCTCTCGAATACGCGCCGAGTGTGGTACCATTACACCACTAAAGCATGCAGAAAGGAGGGAGAAAATACGTTATAAAATTATTATTACCTTGAGCGGTATATAGAGAATGACATTACGTTACTCTGAAAATGGAAACATTATTATTTAAATAACAAGCTCATAAGAGATTGCCATTTGGGGGGTTGTGAAAACTCAAAAAAAATTTACAGAAATTTGCGTAGGAAAAAAAAAATTTACAGGAATTGCTTTATATGTATCCTACGAATATATTTCACATTAACGAAGGACACAAGCAATTCTTATTTCATTAATTGAATGTCATAAACTCTTCCCTAAATTATACGCATAAAATAATTTGAAAATTAAAGCAAGAGCATTTTGTAACTCAAAATAAATAATGTCCCTTTTATTTCTCTTTTCAAGTAACTTCTTACTTAATGCATACTTTAGCATACGCATCCTTAATCTAAAAGCAAAAGAAGTCTCGTAGAAAACACATTAAAAGATAAGAACTATCTTCTCAGGACTGCATTTCCTCATTTTACATATCAAGTCATATCAGATAAAATTTATCACGCAATCTCATGGCGCTGCAGCTTCCCGTCACGACATAGTCCGGGTCTCATTACCCAGAAGTACTACTTGGGTAACTTATGAGGCTAAGAAGCAAAGAAAGTCGTTACATCTTTTAATAAATTTCAATTTCCAAGTTGAGGAAAACGCGAAATATCTAGCTATTTCCGATCTCCATAGCAATCGACAGGATACGTTTCTAGGAACATTTCAAACAATTTCTTCATAAAAACGGGAAGATACATTAAAAAATAATTAACAGTAATGTATGCATGCTTGTATGCACTAATGGCAAGCGGTATAATTTAAAACAGGGTTTCTTAAACCGTGGGTCGCGGAACCTGCAGCGGGGGGTCGCCAAAAATGCTAGCAGTTTTGATATTTCTTTAACTTATCATAATAATTTTACAATTTCCAAATATTTTTACATAATGTATCTGAAAATATTGGGTCAGTCCATAAATTCGTGTGCGCATGTTTTGGTAAATTTTTAAATAATATAAGAAAACTCAATTTAACATTTTAATCAATTATACATTTTCCTCCATTATCTACAATGTTTCGCCGTCTTACAGGCAGCTTTTTTACGCTATTGCTGTAGAAAGACTCTGGTTTTGATGCAAAAAGACTTGAAAGTTCTCTGTGTACATCTTGTTTAGAACTTAATTTTTCCCAGTAAAAATTTTTCTAAGGCACGAAATAAGTGAAAATCACTTGGGGCAATATCTGGGGAGTAAGAAGGATGTAGCAAAAACTCCCAATTAAATTCACTAATATTTTGCAGCGTTGTTCGAGCCATATGCGGTCTAGCGATGTAACAACACTTTCTTGATATTCACCCATCGTGGGCGTGTTTTGACCCATTCTGAGTTTAGACGGCTAAGTTGTTCACTGTAAACTTCTGAATGAATCATTTAATTTGGTTCTAACAGTTCAAAACGTCCTGAACGGGGTTCATCATCAATGCTGCTTTTTCCTACTTTAAATTTTTTAAACCATTTCTGGGCAGTCCTTACACTAATAGTGTGTTCACCATGTACACTATCAATTTTTATCTCTGAAAACCTGGCAGATTCACCACACGAAAATAAAAAATGTAGCACAAAACGTTTGTACTGATTATTCATCTTCTATGGGTACTAAAATGCGTTCGATATTTACGAAAGTTGGTGATGAAATGAATAATATGTTAGTCAAACGATGACAAATTTCAACAGGTTCAAAATTGTATCGTTTTAATAAATGCGTCATAGTGAATTCCGCGCATACTCTTAATGGGCGCGGACTTATGGACTGACCCGATAGATAAAGATAAGACAATACAGACAAAGAAAAAGACGAAAACGTTTCGACGCATTTTCTTTTTATAATATAAACGTTCGTTTTCCTTGCTTTGCACGTGACGCTGTCATTTCGTCTGTTACTTATTTTAAATTTTCACATTGTTCTATGTCTTAAAATCAGAAATTAAAGTTAATGAACTAGAACTGCAATAGTATATTACAGTGAAAAATTCACAGTTTCACTCCCGCGTGTGTCAGATTTGTGCAATACTTATCAGGCCTCAAAAATGTTTTGTAAATATTATGGGGTCCTGGGGATCGCGATAAATCTCAGTGATAAAAAGGGGTCGCGACTGAAAAAAGTTTAAGAAAAATTAGGTAATAAATACTAAGTATGAGTTTGATGAAACTTGGTTCTTCTTGCTGCGAAATTCGCTAGCCTAGTTCTGAAAGACATACGGTAATTCAGCTGAGGCATGATTTAGATAAGAAAAAGGCGACGCCGCTCATCAAACAGTTCGAGTATGAATAATATTTTCCGTCCATTACGTTGATCACTTTTGCAACTGACCACGTTGTGCTCTTACCTTCTTGTTACGTAATAATTTTGTCAATTAATTAAGTTATGAATGTTCGATCATTATTGCGCATCGAATTGTAAATCTAGTTATGTTCGAGTAAAGGATTATGTTAGTGTTTATCAATCTGCAAAAGATAACCCAAAAAATAATTGTGGTTCCAAAAATTTCCTCGAGCGATTTTTATTTCACGCAAAAGAACTCTTTGTGAAAATGATTTTCGCCAACGTATATTTGCGTTTTACGGGATCGTGGTCTTGGAATAATTGATGATAACACTTGATGAAGAATTAAAACACAATTTATTCTCCAGTAAGCACTATTACACAGGAAAGTTCCAATGACACGTTTACACCCGTCGAAAAACTACAACAAACACGCTGAAACAATCGGCAACACAGCCTTCAGGCTATAACGGTAAAGACAGCTTCAAGACAAAGCCCTAACATACAGGTTCCCTACTCGGTCGATCGTTCTCAAGCTAATCTCTGAACTCAAAACACACTGCTCTCTCCTAGGACAGGCAGGGTATCTATAGCTTTAGCCTGCTTTTGAGAATATTCTCGAGAAAACCTCTAAAAACGTATTCTAAATTGTTCTCGCTTCGTCTGTGACATATCGCCAATTTTGTCCCTAAATGGGCGATTTCGCGTCAAGTCTGCAACACTGTCTTTCCCTGCCACTTTGAGGCACTCCTAAGCCCGCTTTGCGAAGAAGCTATCTCACTGCGTAACCGCTGAGCATTTCGCAACAAAATAATTTCAAGAGAAAATATTTTATGGATATATATTTATAGCTATACTTAAACCGACTGCTTGGAATATCCATTTGGTTCGTATGGACAGATGCCAGAGAGTACAGATCATGTGACTCTTAGACATTCGAAGAGAGAATGAAAGCTTCATGTAAAAATGTATTAATAACACATTAGAAGATATTAAGAAAAGTTCCATTTAAATACCGGTTTTATGAATTAGTATGTATAATAAATACAGTGACCTGAAAATCTTTATTTCGATGTGACTTTGCAATCTATCAATAAACACACAGTATATATTAATGTAAATATAGGGTTAGAATGCACATTAAGACTCCGTTATATGGTTATAGGGTATTCCTCACGCTTTCCTAGCGTGCCCTCGTGGTGTAGTGGTTCTGCACGCTGGGCCGGTATTATAGAGGTCCGTGGTTCGATTCCCGGCGAAGGTGGTTGCTAATTTTCATCTCCCCGGCTTCCAAAAGTAACCCTTTGTCTTTACATGGTGTCCATAGAAAAGGACTGAATTTCTATAATTTGTTAAGTTTATTTGAAATATCATATTTTTCAACTAACTTACAGAAGAAAGTAAGGTAACAAATTTAACCCTCGTCTTACACACTGGCGCTCCATAGGTAGAACAATGAAAGTATTAAATAACATCAAGAATGAAACTAAGCATTAATTTTTCCTATGGAAATGTATTCACTTTTTATCCTCTTTTTGAATGCAACAATAGTAGTAAATCTGTTCAACCTTGATAATAAATATCTTAAGGGTGGTATGCCCATAGCATTTATGTTAAATATTCATCAGGACATCTATTAAAAAAATGTAAAAGTCCAAGCTCTTACAATTTGTTTTCACTTTTTAGTAGAGTTATAGAAATTACAAAGCATGTCATTTTATTACTTTAGAATTGTTATAGAAATTGATATAAATATAGCCTTAGGAAATATTAATTCTCATAATTTAAAGAAAAGTTATCTGTAGCTTTTATAAATGGATACCATTCACATTACACTCGAATAAATACCCTCTAGCGTAAGAAGGCAAACAACATTCTAGTTGACTTCCTAAGGGAAGATTTCTAATTATATACCATAGCTCAAATTCCTGGATGGGGTTGGCATGACAAAATTATTTACGGGAGACGTACTGGTAGATAGGCAGCCAGGATGCACTTTGCGATTCTGTCGTTGCTGGTAGATAAATTGTTATATTGAGTAGAAACTATTCATTTCATCCTGCAACATGTATAAATAAGATTTTTAGGCATGCAGGTTGATTTATAGGTAAAGATGTTAGTAAAGAAAGGATGACTTAAATTTATGGTGTGATGAGCGATAATTTCATACATGCATAAGATGGAAAAACGATTTAAGAATAAAATCTCTAGAATGAGGAATGTTATAAATACTGATTGATATTCCATAATGGAAAAGAATACACAAATAAAATAAGAAATACAATATTAAAAATTTCGATTTGAGAAATCAAACTTAACTTGAAGGAAAAGATAAAAAATTAAAAAAAAAAAAAAAAAACCCTAAAGAGAAATATGCTGTTATATCTAAAACTATACGAAATATAGTTTACTAATTTGGGTAATGTCAAATTAGTAAGGCTACATTTATTTTAATATTAACTAACTTTGCTTAATTTAATATTCGATTTATTGTTTAATTTAATCTTAGATAGGCTTTATTAATTTACTTTCATTTCAGCTTAGTTTAGTTTTAAATAAAGCTTAGTTAGCATTGCTTAGTTTTAGATAAAATGTATTATTGAAAGTATAATATGAAGCAAATGCAGTTTTGCATGAATACAAATAAGTAAATAGAAAAATCACTTACATATTATCGTGAACATCTTTGTAGAAGTAGCCAAATTTTCAAAGAGTGCCAAACTCTGGCAACCATGCGCATACCATTCTTCCGGCAACCATGATCGTAACAATTGTTTCAGCCAAGCGACTTCGCCATTTTTGTATGCATTGTGTTTTGTTGTATTCCAAGTTCCGACGGTTTTTATACATAAATCGTGATATCTTTTGCTTTAAATTTAGTTTCAGAATGTGAGCTTGTGGAATTCGCCAGCAATGGAAGAAACTACGGTAAAATTTTGGCAGTAATACAGAATTTTGCTGAAAATTTTTTAAAGAGAACAACGAGGAAACGCGTTTTCTAGATAGCCGCTGTTACCGAAGATTGCACGAGTCCTACGCTATTTTCTGATGTTTTTTTTTTTAGGTGAAAACGTGAAAACCGATCGCTGTATACTTCAAAAGAATAAAAACAAAAAAAAAAATACAGAATGTAAGTGCATTATTTTTTTAATGTAAAACATAATACTTTTTAATAATTCAAATTTGTACTTTTAAATTACTAAAGTATGTTTTTCTTTTCCTATGTTGATGTTTGCAGATGCTAAGTAACTTTTTCATCCGTAGAAATCACCAAATTGCGTCAATATGGTTGCAATAGTACGTAAGTACCACAGAAATAATAGTGATTGTAGTTTGAGGGCAAACATTCATTTTAATCCTCTAATGTTGTTAATGCATACATATAACATCAAATGGTCTATGAAGTATTTGTCTTCGTATAACGGTATGTGGAATACTAATGAAATAACGCTGATCCATTAATAATAGTTTACAAGTTATCCACTTGCAATCCAAGCTAGACATTCACAAAAGTGTATGTTTTAATACACTGCAAAGGGCATTTATCATTTAAAAATTCGAAATTATTAAGCACGTTTCTATGCTTTCATACTTACTTGTAACATTTTTAAAAGCAAAACCTATTGCAGCAGCTGTTTATATTCTGAATTTTACAAAATTGTTCTTGCTCACCCTCCTTCCAGATTTCTGGCAAGAAAATCATTTTTTAACTACTTTCGTACGAAAATGAAGAAAGGGAAAATTATACGAATAATTTAATTTCGCAAAGCTTGGTTATGGTAAGAGCATAACAAATGTAGAGTATACGTGTATAAAATTTCGGTAGCTATTGTAATATTTTTTTAAAGTAACCTACTTTCCAATAAGAATACACAGGAATATTAACAGTATCTTATGTAAAATTGGTTCTAATTTTTTTTATTTTTTGTCTCTCTGTCTATATATATATATATATATATATATATATATATATATATCTTTCAAAGTTATTAAGAATTCAAGAGTGGCAGACCATTCTTGTTAGCTAGGCTTAGAACTCATTGGATGTCTTCAGTAAAATTACTTTAAAATGAGAGGTAATTAAAGGAAGCCTATAAAATATAAAGGAAATTCTGTAATGACAATAATTAAAGGTAATTAAAGGAAATTCTGTAATGATTTTTCCACTAGCGAACAGAGTAAATAACGGTAAGTTTGCTTCAGTCGGAGGAAGATGATAAAAATATAAAACAATTTTTTCCTTCTCTTAAAAATCAACTTACTATGATAAAATCTCAGACTCCCTTTGCTCTTTAATAGATTGCTTTGCTCGTTCGCAATCTGCTCGTTAACAGATAATCATCTTTCAATGCAAGTAATAATCATTACACCCCACTGCAAATTAACTTATCTTCAAAAATCAATCTATTCACTAGCAGTTTAAATCTAAGCTTAGGAGATTAAGAAATGTACTCTCTCTTTCAGATAGATTTTTTATCCAATCGTCATTTTAATAACACATTATTTGATGAATTTACAAGGTATTTTTTCCGCCTTCTTAACCTGCCCTCATGCAGTAATGGTCACATTACACTCGGCGTCTATTCGAGTGGTCCGTGGATCGAGTCCCGGCGAGGGCATTGTTCATTTTTCATGACTCCTGCTTCGAAATGACCTCATGTCTCTACAGTGGCGCCCGAACTATAACAGTTGGTGGATGCTGATTCTTCACCACCAGGATTTGGCAACTGGGTTCCCTAATCCCCAGTTGCCCTTTAAAAGAAGGAGTATATAAGGTATTTCTCCCGCGTTCTTAGCACGGCTTCGTGGTGTAATGGTCAGCACACTCGGCTCGTATTCGAGAGGTCCGAGGTTCGAGTCCCGGAGAGGGCATTGCTCATTTTTTATGTCTCCTGCTTTGAAATGACCTAAGGTCTGTACATACTTTATTACAAAACAAAAGTGTTTGTTTGAAGTACACAGTTTGATCAAATACAAGTGAGCTTTATAAGATTAAACAAACTGCAGCATAAATCATAAAATAGTTTCTTAGAAACCTTCATAAATATATTTGTTCTGTACATCTCTATTTTTAATCTGCATATAATAAGTAGCACAGGAATACATCGCGCTTTCGCGCTTTGTAATATTGTAAAGAAACACAGACATTTACGTAAATTGATAAGCATTTTAATATTATCTTCCCTTTTAAGATTCAGGTATTATGAAGCGAATGAAAGCTTTCAGGTTTTTTATTTAAGCCTGCATTATTATTTTACTATTGTCGTAATGCAAATGTGTAAGACTTCAATTTGGCTTAACTAAAGTGATTTTGCTTACGTAATGTTAATTTTTGATAGGAAGAGTATCTAGATGGATGAGAATTTATCTTTGAAAGCAGTATGTTCAGATACGAAAAGATCAAACGCTGGTAATCACATTTAAATTACTTTTGATAAGAATTTTATATATAATGACATCACATATAATAAAAGCTATAGGGAGATGAACATTTTCCAACAAAGTTAACCCATGGATAACAAACTCTTCTAGCTTCAGATGACCGATTACCGTAGGAAGAGTGGTGCGGGAACACGTCACCCTGATGAACGTCATATGAAGAGTGATGTATGTCCTCTGAAGTTTAACATTTGAACCACGTCATCTGAAGTCAGATGCGCGTCATTTGACGTTATTTCATTCTTTCTTCCTGCGAATAATAATAAATACTGCAAAATATACTGAAATTCTGCTGCAGTATCTGCGATCTCTATTTATACAGGATGGTGCACACCTTCGTTATCCAAACTACGTCCGCGATAGATCAAGTGATAGTTATTTAAATCAAACATACATTTCATCATAAACATCTTAATAAGTATCAAGGATTTAGTAGAAAAACAAAAGCTTAAATATTACTGTCTTATTTTGGGATGTAGTTATTCTAGATTAACTACTATTAGAATCTTTCAACTCCGAGTAAAGTCCTTTTTCATATCAAATAAACTCATTAAACCTGACACATAATTTACTTAACCTTTTACTGCACAAATAGTTTTTTTCTTTTACTCAAAACTGCTAAAAGGCTCAATCAGGGAAACTAATTGCCAGGCGTTGTAACAAATATCCAATGTTGCCATTTGCGACATAAAATATTAACTTACCTTTCTAATTCTAATTTGTATTGAATAATAAAGTAAGCCATTTAAAAATAACGAATACACTCTTTAATAAATTCTAGCTTGTTTCAATTATCTTATTGATATAATTAGTAATATATTTAATTCATAATTATTTATTCAAAACAAAATTATTGCACAGAAATATTTGTACAATTTGTGAGAACAATTTTAAACATATGCTCTAACGCAGTTTTTTATCCTCGGTAAGACAAATATTTACGCGCCTGTTACAAACGTTCACTTATTTTAATAATTCCAGCAATAGTAAATAAATATTTGTACAATTATCCTAAATAATAAAGGATGTTTTTTTAAATCATATATTACGATTTCAGTACAGAATAAATTTTATGTTCCCCCTGACACAGATTTTTTTAAGAAAATTGCGAATAATTCTTTGTTATACTTTTATAATTGGTTGTTCAATTATTTCATCGCTGCTGCCATAATTTAATACTAATTCCTTTCGTGGCAAAAATGGCTAAATGCCCCCCTAACGTTTCAAAACACTGGAATTTCATCACCGGTTTCCGTTCTGGGTGGTTAATTTGGCTGGTTAGCTGAGGTTCTTTGACATTTCTTTTGTTTCAGGTAAATACAGTACAACTCCAATAATCCGAATTCCGACTATCCGAATCCCTGATTATCCGAATTGTTTTCAGAATTTAAGGAAAAAAAATAAGACTCACAAAACTAAGCGTGTGGCCGCATGCAACTTCTCAATCTCAAGCGGATGCGCGAAAATGGAAGAAGACACACAGAACTTTGACCGAGATGTTCAGCAAGCAATGACCTTCAGAACTTGTAAGTACTCTATGCTATATTTTATGCACGTAAAAGTGTTGCCTTTTCATTTTAATTAATTAAAACCACTTTTTCTTTAAAAATAGTTTTTTCCCGTTTTCAACATATA
Source organism: Stegodyphus dumicola (assembly GCF_044657685.1). Taxonomy (NCBI): domain Eukaryota; kingdom Metazoa; phylum Arthropoda; class Arachnida; order Araneae; family Eresidae; genus Stegodyphus; species Stegodyphus dumicola. The sequence continues at coordinate 210,378,812 of NC_140773.1, read as the reverse complement.
GTACATACACTATTAATTAAAGTGTACGTGTAGACCCTTTCTTCGGAAAAAATTCAATTATCCGAAATTTTTATTGTCCGAATATGGTCCGGTCCCAATTGACTCGAATAATTGGAGTTCTATTGTACTGAGGAGTTTCGCTTACAAGGCTTCCATGAAAGCCTCCTTCCCAAAGAGATATCTTGGCAGACTTTGGTATAATCCAGATTTTGCTTTCATTCAAGTGTTTAAGCGAAATTCAGGCTTAAAGTTTTGTCGTGGAATATCCATTTTCTACTTCTTTGCAAAGAAACTGCTTCTAACATTTCAGCGTCTGTTAAGATGAAGGCTCTCATGGACTCACAATGGAGATCGATGTAAGAAGATTAATGGGGAGATGGATGTGTAATCGATGAAGAAGTGCAAGGAATTTTTACGGAACAAAATAACGTTCAAAAATGCAGCAAAACTCATCTGTGAAACAAATTCTGATCTCTGACGTTTTCATATTGGAAGCCAGAATCATTTAATACTATAGCTGCTTGAAAATGTCTCAAAGTAAATCTTTTCAAATCTTCAATGAAGTTTAAACAATAACCAAAGTTAATAAATTAAATAAAGTTTCGAACACGGACATTTTTCCTTCAGAAATATTTGGAAACATTTTACATATTTTTGTAAATTGATAGAGTTTTGCATGTGATGTTAGTATTTTAATGGAAGCTTCGTCTTACATTTTTCAAACGAATTAAACGGGATACGAACTTTATGCGGATAATTTTAGTGAAATTATATGTGAAATAGCTGTACTTCTTTTGTATAATGAAACATGAAAATCCAGAAAGATGATGCTCTGCCGAAAAAATAAGAACACATGGACAAGTCCATTTAACATTAAATAAATGGCTATCTCGTTAATTCGGCGAGATATCGCCAAACAGGCAACGGTTTTGGCGACTTATTACTTCCTTGTACGAAGTAAAAAGGGAGTATTGTAATCGCGAAAAGTTTAAGGCAGCATATTTCAACGAAAATATCCATTTTGACCGCTAGCGATTTAACGATGTTTTTGCGTGACACCTATACGTAAGGACAGAATAAAAGACTCTTTTCCTCCACAAAATTTATAAAACTGCTTTAAAATGAATTCTAAAGAGAATTTGTCGTGACGTCTGTACATACGTATCTCGCATAACTCAAAAACGAGTAGTCTCGGAACGTTGAAATTTTGTATATAGGATTGCTATAACATATAGATGTGCACCTCGTATTTTGGTTGCAATCAGCCTCACCAAACGTATATAAATATATTTATATATATATCCTACCCGGCTCAGTGATCTCAGTTTTTTTACTCTTATATGTTGGAAATGAGCACTTTTTGCTTTAAAAATGATTGAATTATGTTGTTCTTATCTTCCGGCTAAGGTTTGTATGTCTTTAATAAATCTGAAAGCAATGTTTGTACAATTATCAACAATTAAGCTGTTTAAGAGCGGTTAAGCCTAATTTTAAAATAACACGGAGGACATATTTGTTTACATTTGAAACAGCAGAATAGTAGATTTGTTGCCAATATAGAGAGACAAAGCTTCGCAACAACAAAGATAACGCTTTCATTTATTATTGCGAATTAAATCATGCTTAATTCTTTCTGGATTTTTTTCGAGGAAATATGTATTTAAGATTTACTTCGTAATTTTGAATATAGACATCTTGAATTTTTATGTATTTTTGCCTTGTCGCGAAGTGAGAACTGAATTAATTAAATGAGAAATACTAAATCGTCTATGAAAAACTGTTCCCTTTTTTGTTTTGTTTGCTTAATTTCTTTTATACATCGTTCTAGATTTATTATAGTATTTGAATAAGACATGTTACAACGATTCGATAATTCTTCAGATGATATAAATTTTGTGCATTATGAGTTATACTATGAGCGAAATGTAACGCTGTTAATTGACCCTAGCGCCAGAGTGTCGCTATGGAAACAAATATAGTGACTTTTAAAAGAGTGCATTTATTCTATTGTGGTTTAAACGCTATTGACGAAGTAGATTTAATTCAATCCAATAAGTTTAAACGAAATGCAATAAAAAATGCGTATAATTTACTATTCCGTACAAGGAAGTTATGTGGTGTTTTTTATTAACCAAATTTGGCGATAAGTATTCAAACGTCACAAAACGTGGAAACCATTCGGCAGTACTTTGGTCCGGTCCCTGTATCACCGTAATAGGTATTTTAGTTCAATAGCTACATATGATTTCATATGTAACTGTAATTGTACCCAGGCCTAAAATGTCTTCCAGTAATTTCGGGAAGCAGGACGTACTAGAAATATAACGGCGCCGGGTGAAAACTATATAAAGCCGAAGATATCTCCGAGTTAGCTTCGCCTTTTAGATGCATTTTCCTTGTGTTTTGTTTAGCGTTCTTAGTAGTTTAATGTATATGTATTCTGTAATATTGTGAACACCTGTACTAGCATTTTTGCGCAATGCTCCAAAACTCTGAGGTAATTCTTTTGTTAAAATTATTTTATCAATCTATCATGGGAGTCCTACTGAATACGTCACTTGTAAAGCAATGATTGTTTTTATGAGCATTTATACCTCACTTGGAAGGAAACATTACTGGCAATTGAAATTTAAAAAAAAAAAAAAACATATTTATCAAACAATGTTTCTTCTATTCTTTTCCATGCTTCTCTGAAACTGGTTATTCTAGTTGTTAGTCGCAGAAATAAGACTCAACAAAGAATTTGAATTGAAGATTGATTGTTCAAAATAAAAGTCTCTGATGAATCTATAATGCATCATGGTATGTAACTAAGGCCCAAATCCCTCATGATTTAAAAGCTCATTATGTTAGCTTAACAAAAACAACAAATTTGCATAAATTCTTTAACTACTTAACTGTTTTTCCCGGACACAGTACGGGTTCTGCGAAAAGCGACTTTTTTGATTTGGCCATGTACTGCTTTGTCAATGCATTTTCCTACACCAATCCGCTGATTTCCTAGGCTTTCTCTCATTTTTTTCCTTGCTGTGTTTCTAATAGATGTTTTTAGTGGTCCAGGAGAGATTAGATTGTAAAACCAATTCAAGGACCGGTTTTACCTCTTTTGATTATGTGGAGAAATTCAACAAGTTTGTTATAATCCTGATACTATATCAGATAGGGAATCTGAATTTTCTATAAATGATTCTTGTAGTCCTGAACGTTCTTTATCGGAATTCCCTAGTGATGATGACGAAACGGAAAGCTCATATGATCTAATTCAGGTTCGGACCTCCACCACCATTTCCTTTCAGAGCGAATTTACGTCTTTCACATTTATCTCCTGTAAAGTGTTCTTCCTAGTTTCCACGTTTCGTCATACAAAAAGCCAACTTTAAGCAAAAATGCTTTAATTTCGTAGCAATTAAAAATTACCTTAAATTAATAAATGCAGTACTTGTAACACTTTTGACTGCTGGTTTGGATTCATGTAGTCGACTAGATTACAAAATTGTTTATAAAAATATGCTTATATTTGTCACAATATGGGATGAAAATGAAACAGTTAAGTGGTTTTAGGAGACTGACTGCTGTTTCTTATCGAGAAATTAACAGCTTAGCAAATTCTGATTCAACATTGCATTGCACATATATAAGAAATAAAACCATCTTCCTCGATGTTAAGCAGTAAAGTTTGATTTCCTTTTTTTTTTTTTTTTTTTTTTTTTTTTTTTTGGTTGTTGTTGTTGTCCAAAGGGGCTTTGTCTCTGGAGGACTATTGTTTTCATTTTGCGTTGGTTTACTATAAATGTTCGTTTCATTTTTCAACCTGTTGCTCCCAGTTGTTAGAGTCCCAATTGAAGACATTAAATAATGAAAATTTGCATAAGTGTATGTATATTTCTCGCATTGTGATAAAACAACGGTACATAGAGGCATCGAATTTTGAATGACATAATCCTATTGCAAATATGGGCATGTTAATAAATGCAAATATGGGCATGACATAATCCTATTGCAAATATGGGCATCGAATTTTGAATGACATAATCCTATTGCAAATATGGGCATGTGGAAGCCAAATTTGAAATTTGGAATTTGGTTTATTATCGATTTCATATTTTGTTCAACTTTAACAAATGTTTGATTAACAAACTCAAGGATTTCAAAGCGAGCAATGGCAACGTTGTACAGAAAACAGAAAAACATTTTTATCTCCAGTACGCGAGATTCTGTATCGGAAATTCTAAAGATATGCTCAATTTAAAACTATTTTGCGAAATTGCTCTTGAACTGAATTTTATGGTTTAAGTGCGAAGAATGAATTTCAACGAATATCGTCGGTCGCTCTGAACACATGGCATCGCAGGTGTCACGCTGTGCCAGTTAGTCCAAAGGAAGTTGAACCTTTAAAATATCACTCCGAATGAATTTTGATTCTCGCTTTTCAATTGTTTTTATTATTTAAAATTTTCATTACCGTTATGTCTAATGGACTAAACTACTTTTAAATACAATAAATAAGTCTACATAAACTTCAACAGCTCAGCATTTATCACTCGGCAAAGCAAAAATTTTGATTTTATTGTAATTAATCCGTATTCTATTTTAAGAGCACAACAATTTAATTTCTATTAAATGTACAGTGAATCACAAAGAACAACGAGGCTTTGAGCAGTTCTGAAGTTCTTCTTTTGTGTCTAATTACGAGATCTATAGAAATGTTAGATTAAATCAAGTAAATCAGCTAACTAGAACAAACGCTGATGGATTCTAGAAGAATCGGTTGTCGAACAAGTCAAAGTTGTCCGAGAATTCATTTCCTTTTCTCGAAATACTAAAGAAAAAGTAAAGAAACTGCAGAATAAACGACTAATTGGTAATTTGAAACAGTCGTAAAGTCTTTGTTGTACAAGCTTTGTTTAAAATCATTTGTTAATGAGTCCTCAGAGGAAGAACGGAAGCTACAATGACTTTCAGTTGATTTAAACGTAACTTAACGCTTATTGTTTCCTCAATTTTATACATTTTATTTCTTTAATTTCTGTAATGATCTTTTATACTAATTTGCATTAGTATGCGATTTATTTTAATGTCATAACGGAAATACTTTTGAAAGTTTTTTTCGGGGGGGGGAGAGTGGGCAGGATTAATTTCTAGGAAATCATTCTATCAGATTTTTCTTATAGCTCATTAATTTTCATTCTGAGTACCACAACTTATACGTAAAGAATCCGAAGACATGCCGCTGAAATCTCAAGAGTAATTTATAACAGTGTATTAAAATGCATACGAAAAATTGTGGCATTTCATATTTGCTCTTATTTTTAGCTTGTGATTTAGGTTTTTGGTTTCCTTAAATAAACGCAAACTGTATATGTTATTCTGGTATCATAATCAAGTGTAATTTAAATAATCTGATGTTTGTACCACATGACGTCTTTGCACATAATTTGAATTATATGCATTTTTTGCTGCATTTCATCTAAACTTATTTCCTAGAACTTCATTATAGATAATATTCCTCATTTATTCAATTCCGTTCTCACTTTGCGGCAAGAGAAAACTACATAAATCTCAAAATATCTTCACTAAAAATTTTAAAAGTACAGAAAAACATAAAAACACTAAATACAGTTAAAAACACTTAAAAAAAACAATTTTTGCAATTAAAATTAGAGTTTCTAAGCAAAAACAAACATTTCGGCCAACGGGCAAGAAGGGAGATTTTTCCGTGCACAAAACTGAAAGCTTAACTTTGCTTCCACTCGGCAAAAAGATATTAAAGGTTCAGAAGCTGTCTTAATTTACTATTCTTCTAAGAGTTTTCAATGTAAACAAATGACATTTCCACTAGGTTAGTGACACTTAAACAATTTTTAAATTGCTGATAATTCTACAACTATCCCACGCAGATTAACTAAAGGCATAAAAACCTTAACCGGAACATAAGAAAAAGGTAATTCAATCATTTTTTAAAAAATTCACAATTTACCAGCATAGAAGAACAAAAAAGTTAAGCTCACCGAGGAGCTCGTACGATATTATTATTTTATAGCACTCACCACATAAACTATGCTTCTTTACATCCAGGTCAGCCCACCTTTCTCGAAAATAATTTTGAAATATGTTTTCGCAAATTCAGTTATATTTCATTGATTCTAATATGATAAAATTGTGAAAATAAGGTCAGGATAATAAAGGGATATTAATTCGTAATAATTATGAAACAACTGAAATATGGTAAAAATGACCAAAAAGTATAGTTGATTTAGTGTACTGATTCAGAAGTCAAACAACAAAAATCAGCGTTAATTCACAAAATTTTCACAGGACTAGTTTCGATGGTTTTACCGAACCATCATCTTCAGCTGCAAAACCGCAAATGAACAAGATAGGAAATAATGATTAGATAGAATAAGAAAGCCTGAACAAGAATAAGCAAGTGGCGCCATCTGTTGGCGAAACCAGAACTAAAACATAATTTCTCTAAAAGCCGAAGGCAAATTTGGATTGGAATTAGGATCGTTAACTAGAACAGAAAGATTTTTATGAATGTGAAATGCCTCTAGAAAATCCAGTTCTCCAATGGAAGATGTTTTTTGAATAATTTTGGCAGCAGAAAAATTGAAAGTGTGATTTTCGGACCAGCAATGTTGAGCAACAGAAGACTTCTGTGTTTCCTTTTTTCTAACATATGCCTCATGTTCTTTGACACGAAATTTTAAGTTATTCTTGCTTATTCTTGTTCAGGCTTTCTTATTCTATCTAATCATTATTTCCTATCTTGTTTATTTGCGGTTTTGCAGCTGAAGATGATGGTTCGGTAAAACCATCGAAACTAGTCCTGTGAAAATTTTGTGAATTAACGCTGATTTTTGTTGTTTGACTTCTGAATCAGTATTTATTCGGCGTGTTATTGTGTCTTAATTGATTTAGTGTGTTAATCATTTTAACAGTGGCCTACAAAATATACCTTCTGAGAACCATTTTTCTTATACTATTAGGAAAATAATTAAGCTTTCTGTGTCTAAGACTAAACACAAAATATATACGTATGCATTTCACTTTAAAGCACAGCAGAACGTTTCATAAAAATCTGTTCTTGGTAAAGAGATAAAAATTTTAAGGTGGGCATAAAGAAAATATCCGTTTTAAAAATTTGGAGTCTAAAATGTTACGTGTTTTTCAAGCAGTAATAAGAACAAAAACGGAAAGAACCATGTTATTAGGATAGATTAAAATGACAGTTACTTTATTTCCTGACAAAGGGCCTCAATTTCTCTTTATTTTTACTAGTTATAAAATTTTTCCTACAATATACCAAGTATGAAAGTTCGCATTATGTAAGATTCAAATGATTTTTCTTACGTTCGGAATGAAGCTTCTTATAAATGTTTAGTATAGCCTATTAAATTAAAAGATGTACTTAAAGGAACTACTAAACTTTGAAAATAAAACTTTTTCTTTTTCTAACTCTCTCTGTCTCGTTCTCACACAGCATATATTTGGATTATTACGTAAAAAAATGAACTTTATTCAGAGTGATTCTAGAAGTGGCTTTTATCTGACATGTTACTGGTTTTTGAGATAACACTTCTTTAGATCCACTTGTAGAGATATTAGGTATTTTTTTGAAGCAGGTAAGAAAAGAAATTAGCAACCGTCTTCGTCGGAAATCGAACCACGGACCTCTGGAATACCGGCCCAACGTGCAGACGACCACAACACGAAGGCATGCCGAGAAGGTGGGAGAAATAGCTTATACACTAACCTGCCTGTTCTTTTCCGTAGAACTCTTAAGATTGACAGTGAAATCATGAAAAGTGTACATTTTTGCCATTTCAGGTTCGATTAAAGCGCCTTCCCTTGAATATTATGTACGATATTGGCCGAACAAATGAAAGTCACTAGAAAATAAATGGCACCGTAGAGAGAGTGAAGTAAGTTGTAAGCCGGGGTGCTTGGTAGGCGGAAGTGATGTCACAGAAAAAACGAACCTCGTTTAGGAAGCCCGTGTCTTGGATCTACTCGGAAATGATTTGCACAGACGTGTTTTTCAAAGTTTCCTTTTTGTGGCAACGACAATATGCTTTCAAAAGTTTTCTTTTATCTTGTGGGATCGGGGAGTTTTTCCAAAGTTTCATTTTGGAGCAATGAATTCTTGTAATACATGTCTAGGATAGTATAATCGTTTTCTTCGTTCTTTCACACTTTGCCCTAATTATCAGTCCAGTTCTATGCATTCCTATCTTTATCAGAATTTGTGAAGTATTCTCATTTGAATTCCTGTATTTGAACTCATGTAGATGACTTTAAAATAGATGTGCATTTTCGTCAACGTATGGGAAATAAGGAATGCAAGCACTGATTGGTTCCAAGCACTCATGTGTTGCCTCTACTTCAGCCGTTTTTTTCCTTAAGAAGTAAGAACAGAGCCAGTTATAAAAGAAAATGTGCTTCATACTTTGTGAAATGTAGCCTATTTACTAATTATGTATGACAGTTATGATAAATTTTATGCCATACATGTTCGAAGAATTGTATGGCTCTAGAGTTCAATTTAAAATAATGCTTCTTTGAAAGTGTGGTATTATTTAGATTAAGTCCCACTAAAATGCATTAAAATTTTTAAGTTTACTAATGTGCTGAACCATTATATAGTACTCATGTCAATATTGCCTATTATGCACGATCTTTATACATGATTTTATTTGTTAAGCATGGAAATTCAATGACAAATATTCATAAAGAATTGTAAGAGTTCAATGTTAAATAAAATAATGTCAGTTTATATTGCATATTTTTTAGTTTAAATTAGAATGAATATGTTAAAAAAATTAGGATTTTGCTAACTGAAAAATATTTTAAGTTTGGAATTTCTTTTTATTCCAAGTTGGGAAAAAGGTGACAGATTTTCATTTTCCTGATTGAACGTTAGTTTGATGAATACTTTTTTATTTATTTATTTTGAAGTTCTACCGTTCTGCCTAAAAGATCTGACTATAATTCGAATCTAAATAATACTTTATAATATGGATATTCTCCTCTACGGTTAAAAATAATTTGAACTTGATAAAAAAAACTCTAAACTGCCTTTAGTTCGAATATAAGTGTTGTTATGAGGATCAGCGGTAGATGGTTAAGAATATGTGCGAAGTTTTCCAATGATAAAAATCAGGATTTAGCTTATGTTTAGGGGTTTAAGGTAAAATACATTAAAAAAAATTCAAAATATTTTTGTTAAGTGATTCTAAGAGTTAATATAATCTATGTTAGCATTATAAATCAAAACTTCTGTTAAATAAAAATGTGTGTTCTGAATGTACTTGCATAAATAAATGTAGCGTAATATGTAAAAGCATGAATAAATATACGTATTTCAACTAAACTGGATAAAAACGCACATGCATTGGATGTGTGGAATTTATGCCTTGTAAATGTATCATCTCTGAATTATAAGATTTGATTGTATGAAGATGAAATGATCTTGAAGTGAACAGACTATAATGAATCATGCAACTGATCGATGATCCTGTAACCAATTCTGAGCACCCGCTTCTTCGTTTGTCAGTACATCTTAGGTCATATTTTAAAAGTGAAATAAAAGTTAACTATATGCAAAAATGTGTAAATAGAAATTAAAAGTGTAAGAAATCACACTTGCTGGACATAGTTTGGTGAATTCTTTGAATACAAGTAAGATGTGTAAAGGATAATTCCTGATTTTTGCATAGACATAATTTGGTGAGTAGTACGCTATCTCGATCGATTACAGGTCAAACGTCCTATATCTTCACTGCAGGGTTCGTATATTCCTTTCTAACTTACGGCTTTCACAAGGGAATCTTTCGGCAACTGGTAGATAAGACTAAAGTGTCAGCAAAATTATTCCAACTCTGAAGACAGACTACAGTTTCTTAAGCTGTGGTGGTGCAGGATACTGTTTTTACTGGCTCGTGCACTTCGTTTCCTTATAAAAAGTTTAGGCCCCCATGGTTCGTTTCCTGAGATGATTTTAGCCAATAGCGCATTATCCTTCTGGTAGATCTTACCAGCGACTGAACACTGATAATGCTTACCTGGGTTCGATTCCAGGTGAAAAGGGCTGGTTGCATGGGCACTTTCCTCATGTGTAACGTGTATAAGGGACAGTTTTCACGAAGTCTCTACAAAAACATATTTTCCCTTAGGCAGATAACTCTCGTGTGCTTTTCCGTAATCTCAATAAACCACACCAAATCAAACAATCTGGTAGAATAACATATTCTGTCACATACGCCCACACTCGTATGTTCTACGTTCACGATAAGCATGTCTGAATCCAAACGATAACTTACTTTCCTTATGACAAAGCTATGAACACCATCCGCAGTTATGCCAGTCGTCTCAATATAGAGCGTTACTTTAAAATAGGCAATTCAAAGTCCTTCCCACCCTCTTTTCATTTATGATTGTAACATGTGTCGTCACTACCGCATGGAAGGAATGAGGGAATTTTGTCAATTTAAAGGACTTAACCATCTTCCGTAGTTGTCACAGACTTCTAAGAATTTTCTACGGACATTTCCAGTTTATTTTAAATTTTTCATGTACTAATATTGCACTTTCTTCCAGATTATGCCATTTTATAATTAATTCACTAAATTATGCTAATCCAAATCCTGTTGTTTCCTTCTGCAATAGGTTTCGCCATCTTAAGTAGATGGCGCCACATCTATCTTCACCCTGTAAGATCAGGAAGCAGCTAAAGCTCAGGGAAGTGGATACATTTCTCACTAAGCAGCACCGCGTAGGGTAATTAATTGCTGAGTAAATACTCATCCTCACTGCATTTCACGCCATTTCACGTAGTCGTCATTACCATGGTACAAGGTAAGCCAGAAGATGAAATGATCTTGAAGTGAACAACAGACTATAAGGAATCATGCAACTGATTGACGATCCTGTAACCAATTCTTAGCACACGCTTCATCGTTTGTCACCTGAATCGATCGACTAGAAGGTCCACTAAACAGCTTCTCGGTCTTCAGACTTGTTTGCGTCAATTAAACACTGCCGTACTCTTCAAAGCTGCTCATTGAGTTCCCTGCTCATTACACTGAACCGATAAACGATCTTTGTTGGTACACTCTTTCAGCTCGCAGAAAGAGGATCACACTTTTAACATTTATGGAGTATTTACGTTTGTTGATGCAATCCTTCATTTCTGATAACCAAATGTCTGCTTGGGAATAAAATAGGTGTACATGTGCACAATATTACGAGTATATGGTAAACACAAAAACACATTACTACAATTACATAGTAACACAAACACAATAAAAGAAACATAAACTTTAAAAAATTTTATTTTATGAACACTATACCTGCAATATACCTATTATGTATATAACAATATGCACAATCCACTTTTTAATCAATAGAAACGACTTGAAATCGAAAAAACTTTAAATGATTAAGTTATTTAATCGAGATTTTTAGAGTTATACAATAGAGAAGAACACATTAACAGAAGTATGTAAGGAAGTAACAAAAACAAATATCTTAAAATCTGAGCCACACGCATTTTCTTATTTAATTTAATGATTCAGTGACTTGCTTGTGTTATATATTTTCTGAATATCGCTTAAAAATCAATGAGAATTTAAAATATATTTTAAGAGAGAGAACGCGTTTTTCTAACGTATCACGATTTGTTTATCTGAAATTAATTTACAGTGGAAACAGAAAATATTTCTTTTGGGAATAAAGAGATTTATTTTTCAGTTTTAAACAGATATTCTCTTAAACATTTGGTTCGTAAGATAGAAAAGATATTACCTCATCTTTTAGAGCACATTTTGCTGCAGGGTATCTAAATTGTATTTTTTCCCCACGAAAGCTTTACAATTCATTCCAAATCAGAATGATTACTTTTAAAATAAGACTTTATTTTTTAAATCAAAGCTGCTAAATAATTCATTGTCCTTATCTAAAATTTTGAAATTATGCATTCTGGAACTGACGAGATATTTTGAATAGCCTGTAAAACATGATTTAAAATTAATATTTAATTCTTACTTAAAATTCCTTATTTTTATACTATAGTAAAGATTTTCGTATTTGAAATCTCGCATTTTAAAGGATAATATTCAGATTTTAAACTGTTATGGATTTGTTGCCTAATAAGTGTTAGACATTCAACATATTTGCTCATGGCATTATAAAACGTCTTGTAGATATAGGATTTAGTATTTTCGTTTTTTCCCTTTCCAAAGTATAATTTTATCATGTAACATTTTTCTTCATTTTGTATCAACATGTGATATGTATGTTTGTAAGTTGTCTTAAACTCAAATTTTCTTCAAGAGATAAAAGATGTTTAGTAATAAAAAATACTGCAAACATTATTTGTTGAAATAAAACATGTAATAGATAAAATATTGAATTATGGGAACTGCTGTGAAAGCTGCAAGATTTTCAAATATAAGGTCTTTTAAATTTTCTAGAAAAAACAGGAAATTGCGTAGCAAAGTACGTAAAATAAACAAATAAATATAGCAGTAATTCAATAAATACAAATCTATCACCTTTTTAAATTAAATAACCAAAAATAATTATCCAGTGCCTTTGTAATCCTCAAACAGATTTAGAGCTCTAAAAAATTCACAAAATGTAATATAGAACAATTTTAGTTATTACTATGAACTTCACTTTCTCTAAACTTGATTCTGTCAGCCGCCCTCTAAGCGGCAAGGCCTAGAATATTTTGTTTAGAATATCTTGTCTAGAATATACGGCCTAGAATATTTTGTTTTGATATTTGTAAGAACGTATATATACGTACATATTTAAAATATGTCAAAGAAATTAAGGAAATATATATCAAAAGTACATAAATCCAGGTATGAAAGACCAGGAGAGTTTTTACATTAAAATTAAAAAAAAATAATTTGTTCTCATAGTAGTTTTGGGAAATTTGTGCTTTCTTAGATAAAACCCTGGCCGCTCAGAGGGTTAGCCTCGTGAATACTGGTAGTTTGACACGGGCTTGAATCCCGGCGAACGGTTCTGTTGTAAAGCAGTCATCATTACTTTCCGCATATGAATCGCGGTCCAGATCACCAATACTCGAGAAGTAAAGTCACTTAAAACTGGTAGTTCGCTCTAAGTTCTAAATTCAGCTAATGGGTTGGCTGAATGGGTTTTTTTTTTCGTGGTTATTCCCATATGTAGAGTGAATATGAGACCGTGTCTTTTAGAAAGTCTTCCATGAAGTTATTCCTTCATACAGGCTGATAACCCTCGAAATGCTTTGCCTTAATTAATTAACGTAACCTAACTTTTCTAATCATGCGAATAAAAGGATTTTATATGTAACTATAAAATACGTACTTCATTTTATTTTTTAGTCTTTAATTTATGTAAGTCTTAATTTAAATCATTAGTGAGTTATTTTCAAGACAATAAGTCACTCTAAACTAATTATAAGATAGCCAAATTAAGAGACAGTTTAACAGGGTTTTAAGTTATAATCCAGGAAATATTAGTTTGAATTGTGTTTCTGTACGTAAGGATAGAATCATTCTCTATGGATTTCATGTTTGATTGGGAAAAGTTTCCCAAATGCAGAAAAGAAATGTGTTTTCAATTAATACTGTGTTTCAGAAAAATATTTTATGTATTTCATTCTACAAAATGTGGCGGTAAAAAATAAAAAGGAAATAAGAATTTATTAGAATTTATCTCAGTAACCAAAAAATAATCTCTAAGACAAAAAAGAAAAAAATACCTAGAAGGAATTATCTGAATGGAACGAAATTAGGTAACAGTGATGTATATGTATGGGAAATGAAGGGCTAAAATTCTAGAGGAACTAAACATTTTATTTAGACAATACAGCTACATAATATTATAGCGAATAAATCAATAAGGCACTCGTCCACCCTTGGTTCTTCTGTTGCAATCTATTCCCCCCCCGGGGGTTGACTCAGGCGAATGCCTGGGAAGTACTGGTTAGGATCTGTACCTAGGTATAAAAACAGACTTCACAGAAGGCCTGAGGGCTCTCCGGACAGAGTAAAGCTTGGTAGGGACCGTACTGGTCCTGCCTTGTCGTCCCTTGCTTTGTGGGGTCGCAACATGGTAGATTGTTTCGTGGGTAGGGTGGCACTAATCCTGTTTGGCAATGTACCTTAGGTCGGGAGCCCCCTGCCCCTCAGCGTTGTTACAATCTATTACCGATTAACTCGTAGAATTGAAAGATCGCTTTCTCCAGAACTTCGTGCGAAACTCCAATTCCAGTTATCGAGTCAGATAGGTGATACTCTGGAACGGTTGGAAGAGCTCGCTCATCAAACTCTAAACATGCTCTGTTGAGGAAGATCTGGCAATCTAGCTGTCCAAGTAAGTATTTTACAAGCACTAAGATAATCATTAGAAATGATTGTTGTATGTTACTATGTTAAATGGCATTACTCTGTTAAAATAGAAGTCCAGAATGCATAGCAATACAATGAGGTGTAGGCTATCGGCGACGTACCACTAAAGGCCTTCGGTTATCAAATGAAATGGCATCCAGAAGAACACTCCTTGTTGTCAGGCTGTGATGAATGATAATCAGGTCAGCATCACACCGCTGTGTTCTAAATGGCAGTATTGGCTAATTCAACCCATATTGCGGCAGGACAATCAGCTTCGGAATTCGATTACTTAAATGTTCTCGCCATTTCGATTATTATATGCATATCTCATTTTGGGATATGCATATAATAATCAAAATGACATAACAGAATCCATTTTTCTCGGGAATACAGGATACTTCTAGACTTTCAGTTGTCTGAATTCCAAAGTTTTAGCATGGATAAAGAAGTGCTTTAATGTATTTGTATTTTCAGACTTTTCTTGTATGAAATACCAAAACTAAAACTTGGTATAGCTGCCTTTAAACACAAATAAGTGTCTTTTATTCTAAAACAATTCATCAAGAGATCCACAAAAGTCAACTGAAATTAATTCTCCAGATTTACCAGCTCACTTTCTTTTACTAAATAATAATTTGTGTGGTTTGCAAAAAAATACGTGTTTCACATAATTATTTTCTTTCGAATGGCACTTTAATGACTAGTTCTTTCTCAAGCATATACTTAATATGGCATGAATCTTGATGTCCCCATAACTGCAACAATGAATTGTCTGTTCTGAGAGTATGCAGTAGCGCTTCTATACTTTTCTCAAGTATAATTGGTTCAATAACTACCTTGTATAAAGTACCATAAACACTGCGATTTCAAAACAGTACTACTTGACAGTTAATTTTTAATTAGCATTCTGTAGCTGTTATAATAAATTTACTATTCTAATTTCTGTCTTGAGCATTAAGTAAAGAACATAAATTGCTTTTCATTTCGGGTACATACCAAACATCTTTTAGATTCTTTGTATTTTATCCCCGACAGCTGTCTTGATACAGACTATCTTTCCCAAGAGCAATTAAATGTTCTTTTCCACCAGCTTGATGCTACAGGGACTATGAAACTTCACTAAATCAATAAAATATGTGTAACAGTTCATGAAGTATCTTGAAGCTCCATAGTCAAACCAAAAAGATATTGAATAACCCTCAACTGTACAGGGTTCTTCGTGAACGGGTATCAGTGTTACACTGTATCTTCTTGGATGGTTTCTTGTTGGATTATTCTTGGGGGACATTTTTCAAAAAGCTACTATTTTCACCTTTTCACTCAGTGTCCTTTCTGCTTGCAGTAACTGCAAAAATATTTTTTTCTGGAATTTCTTCTGAATTTGGTTTTCGGATTTTGACATTACTAACGCCACTTGTTAACTTGTATTGCCT
This sequence comes from Stegodyphus dumicola, assembly GCF_044657685.1. Classification (NCBI taxonomy): domain Eukaryota; kingdom Metazoa; phylum Arthropoda; class Arachnida; order Araneae; family Eresidae; genus Stegodyphus; species Stegodyphus dumicola. Next base: position 210,362,992 of record NC_140773.1, on the reverse strand, counting down.
TTCTCATGACTTTTGAATTCTCTTTCATGAGAGCAAAGCTGTGAAACTTTCATGAGAGCAAAGCTGATTTATCAACTGTTCGCTTGTCTTCAACAAAGAGCAGCCAACTGGATTTAAATGAATGGTATTGTTTGAGTAAGTCATCTAAAATCTTGCAATTGTATTAAACTGCGATCAGTCATTTTCATTAAAATATATTCATCCCTCTACCCAGTCATGTTATGTGGCAAAAACGAAACTGTTTATAAGAGTAATAGAAGCATAAATTTGTTTAAAATTGCACATTCGTAACAGTTTTACGTACTACTATCTTGCGAGAGAAGAATTAGAACGCACTGTTGCTAATCCGCTGAGTTGTGTCTCGTCAATAGTTAACATTCTCCTATCTTAAGTTAAATTAATTAACATAAGTTTTAACATTAAAATCTCTACTTCCTGAAAGAAAAACCTAATACGTAAACTAAGTATGAATTCTACACTACCTAAAAATTCTTTATAAATAATAATTTTGCAAATCCCTCAAGTTTAACCTCAAAACTACACGCAGATCGTTCTCGTAAAATCTCAAAATTTCTTTTAACTTTCCTGTTGTCTTCTGGCTCTCATTATTTTTGGACTAAGTCTTCTGTTACTTAAGCAGTATCTTGATGTCCAACACTTTCCAATAAATGGATTCTTTGAATGAGGCGTAACAGTATGTCCGAAGCTGTCTTGACATGAACAATTCTCAGTTTACTATCGTCACTTGGGACAAGCTCTATGACTTTCGCAAGTTCCCAATATAAATATTTTTTGTTTTGCCCCGTTTCTATCGTAAAAACTTATAAAGAACAACTAGGATGGTATGGCAACCACCAAAAATTTGATAATGTTCATCTAAGCACTAGCATGAGATGATATTAAATGTGTATCAAAATTCATTATGAAAGCAATAGGTTGGATGTTCGGTAAAGTTTATGAATGCCAATGCCAAAAGTCTTTTGTATCTTCTCGATGAGAAATCCTCTTAATCGTAAAACACCATCTTTGTCAACATAGGAGTGTAAATTCGATAATCTAGAATCGTCCAAACCAGTGAACATTTTCCATTTAGTTAGTCATAATAACTTGTCTTCTGCTGCTGTATATTCCTCACACGACAAATCACCATGGATACGTTGATCTTTTGGAACTTGTCTATTAGAAGCTGAACGTAAGACGATACATTTGTGTAAAGCAATGACACAATGATAAAACTGTAGCATTGTAGTAGTCTTTGAAAATAATGCAAATTAAATTTTAAAAAAATCAATTCTCGAAATTTTATATTAATAAATACATTTAAAATACGCAGTTGGAATGAATAAATATAAAATTTTAAAGCAATTGTTCATGAACGTCTGGTTCATGGAAAAAAGAAAGTGGTACAGCTTCTGTTCGTCAAGAAACGTGGAGCATCAAAGGAAGAAGGCTGACGTCACTTCAGCTTCTCCTACTAGGAACTTTGGCAAGCAGCCGAGAGGTACTATTGCTTTTTGAGGTAATCGTGCTCAGCAGACTACTTTGACGAAGCTCCTAAGTGGACATTTCAAATGCCTTAAATTTGACTGGGAAAATAAGATTTACCCCACCTGTAGGAAATGTAACCCTAATCATTTCACTTCTAGACGCCTTCTCGCTTGTTTCGAACTTGTAAAACAGAACCTATTGAAAAGACCTACCTTCGTATTGGAAATAATTGACGGCTGTTGAACTCATGGATCTGCTTTAGCATAATGGCTTACTAGTTAGGATCAGTAACAACAATAAAATAATTATTTGACTAAACCAAGCAACTTAAACACTTAAAATAAAATTCTAAAAAGAAAAATTATCTAAAAGTAACAACTATGATTAAAAAATACAATATAAAGAAAATTATTTGGAAGAATGAAAGATGCAGCTTTTTCCCCGCTGTTGTACCATGAAAGGGAAAGGGAACAGGGTTACCAAAAATTAAGAATTTCGCTTTCAGCCAAGACACATTTTTGAGTTTCTCGGTACTTTCTCACTGAATTTTACAAGATTTAATACTTAGGCGTAATTTGAGTCATAGAATCGAACGATTGAAAAAACTCGTCGTTTCATTTCAGAAAAAGTCCAATTTTCTATCAAAATACCTATGTTAGAACATTGCTATGTATAAATCTAAATTAGTATATCCTATGTCAGGGTTTCGAGACAAGAAAAACTAAAATTAAGTTAAATTTGAAGTTAAATTTCGCCAATCGGCCTAGCAGAACGGGAGATATAGAACTCTCCGTTTTTGTATCTCTGTGTGTGCTGTGTATACATTTTCTTGAATTAACCTTATTTGACTACTAAGTCTCTATTAAAGCAACGACTCGCAAATTACTTAAATTGTCAGTTTTAGATATTGCTTTTTGTTACTCCTGATAAACTGTTTAACATCTCGATTATTTTTAGGAGACGTTTTAGAAGAGTCTACGGCTTTGTGCCAAAGCACTTGAATCCTTTACTCTTATTGTTACATGCGTTTGATTAATGATCTGTGCTTCGCCAATTATAGTATCTTGATGCTCTGTTCTTACTAGGCTGTATTTTGAACGCTGTTTCTTGAATAATCCTAAGGATTCTTATGAATCTTTGACTCCTCTTTAAATTTTAGCAATACTTTTACCACCATACAGAATAATTTTGTTACTACTTAGATCGGCTACCCCAGTAATTACATAATCAAAAACAGATAAATATTCATCAGAACCACGACTGGCTTTTTCTCGCATTGTGATTAAACACTCACTGATAAACTAACTCGCATATACATTACACATGGAGAAAATCACGGAAACGCCCATGCAGCCAGCCGGTTCGCCAGGATTCGAGTCCCGGATCGAACTGGCAGTGTTCAGCTTCTTTACTACTGGTGGGTTCCATCATCTGCTGTACAAAACCCAAACGGAAATCTGTTGTGCTATCGAGTAACTCAACAATTAAAACTTATGTTTTAACGAAAATCCTTGGGTGAATCCTGAATTTGATCTAAAATTTAATTTTCCATAATTTCTGAAATGGCGCCAAATGCTCTTCTGCCATTAGGCACCACAGTTCTGCCATTTTGTCTGTGAAATGGCTTTTTCAACATTAACGGTTATTAAATCCATATATCATTTAATGCTGAAATATGTTGAAGATGCTTTTCGTCCAGCACCATCAAATATTGAGCTAAGATTTAATTTGTTACGCAGCAAAAAGACAAGCATACTCGTCTCATTAAAACGCAATTTTCTCTCATCAATTTTTGTATGCTTGAAATGAATATTAAAGTCACTTCTTTTCGTATGTACACTGTTTACAAAAAGAACAAAATATTTATGGGAAAACGCTTATTTTTATACCTTATTTTATATTTAATGTCTGGAGTCGCGAAAAAAATTCGATGATAAAAAGCGGTCATGAATGAAGAAAGTTAAAGAAGCGCTGGTCTGGGGTACAGGCATGACAATATAAATGAATTATTATTTAATTACGGTTTTATGATGAAACAGGACGGGAACAGGAAAATGAAAATATGCAAAAGATGATAAGTATTATATTAAAGGAAAACTTGAAGTCTGCATTCTTATTCAGCATTCCATCATCTCTCACTTCCATCGTCTGTTCTGTTTTTGCTTCGTTGAACGTCGGGAAGCGCCCTCTAAGTAAATTAGCAAGTTCCTTTTCTTCTTCTAAAATTATGAAATATATCTCGTGAAAATATCTGATAGTAACTTTAACATGACATTAAATTTAATTATTGCTTATAATCAAGTGCTTGATATTTATTCTATCATTTTATTATAGCCTCACACTCTTTGGCAACATAACGTGAGTGAGAACTCTTGAAGACTTGGGAATTACAGCACTATAAGGAATTACAGCACAATAAGACTTCGAAGGGAAGTAAAAAATCCTTTTATTAACTCTGATAAATTAACAGAAGGTACAGTTTACGCTTTCAGAAACAGCCAGCACTTATGGCGTAAATGAAAAGTAACGAATTTAACTAAGTAAACTGTCAAAGACTACATAGACAAAACGCTCAAATGTTGGCTCAAACCTAATAGCGGTATCACAAGCCGAGTAGAAAGAGTAACTCAACGTACAGATAAAATGTTCTCAAGAGAATCAATTAGCAATGTGGCCTTCAGCGGGCGGAACACGCTCTGATTCTACACTCTAAAAACCTTTCTTGAAATATTATCTCTTTATACTCATTTGAATACGCGCATACTAGAAATTAGCATTTTTGGCAGGAAAAAGAAAAGCGAGAAACACAGTAAAGATCATTAATATAAAATACCTATTGAATAAAAATAAATTAATACCGCACAATATACATATAATTTAGAAATACAGGTATTAAAACTTTTCTCAGAACTGCGATTCTTAAAAAATTATATTCTTGCTCTTCAATAATTATGACTCTGAAAGAAGGCTAGATTTACAAATATATTTAAACTTCTATTATGTATAAATTTCGAAGCTTGCAACTTAACTTCCTCAATTTCCTCGTAACAATGAGAAATTACTCACAGAGGCGGATTTCTCAAGAATAATTTTTATTTAAAATCAAAATTTGTTCTGTCTTACAAAAAGAGATGTATTCGTTCACACAATTTCCTCGTTGAATTGGATGATGTAATGGGTATTCTATGGTGACTGCTTGTCCACATTAAGGGTGTAATATCGATACCCAATTAAAGTTTGGTTCTAATTGTGTTGTCCTTATCCCCCTATTTCGTGAATGTAATATCGGTTGGTATACTTTATAAGTGCACATCTATATCGCCACCTAGGAGGGGTTTACAGATTGGACCAATGGACGCCCAGTAAGATTTCTGTCATTTCGCATGTCTTTTGCCATGCTTTTAAAGCAAAATGGTTGAAAATATTTTGCACCGAAATTGTCTGTACAAAATAATTAAACCATTATGGATTTCTTGTGAAAATTTTCATGCAAAGTTAAATCAAATACAAGTGTAATTATACATGTAAATAGTCTTAGCATTTTTTATTGCAACTATATGAAAAACATGTTCTATAGTAATAGCGAATGTACAATTTTATTCATTAAGTTAACATAATTTGCATTCCTACACATTTAGTATGTTAAAGTTCGCATTAATAATTATTCACTCTTAAATGTATTGCCTGCACAAGAAATACTCCTCAAACAGAATGAATTTATCTTATTCACAACGAGTAAATTTAATTTATTCATATATAACTTTTAATATTAACGGTAGGTATAATCAGTATTCAATAATAGGTATAATCATTAAACAATAGGTATAGTTCACAATATATAATTTATATCTTACGAATAAAATTTGAATCTTACAATCAAAGGAACAAAATCAAAGGAACGCATGTACTGAGATAAAAAATACTATATTTATTGTAACTTTTACAGTTATTCTCAGCTCAATTAAAAAATTATACACTTGAATTATCTTAATCCATACGTATTAGTATGCGCATAATATTTGAGGCTAACTGTAGCTTGCATCATTTTCTAGATATAAAGAATGATAATGGGCCACCAACATTAATCCAAATATCAGTGCGTCATAAGTTTCGTGAAAGTGAAATGTTAACGATTAAATAAACTTACAAAATGAAAGCATTGCGAAATTTTGTAGTAAACTAATAGCAGCATTTACACACCATATATTTATAACCGCGAAACAAACGCAAAATAAAACGCAAACGACAAACCTCAGCTCATATTTACAGTTTCAAGGATTCAGCGTCACAAGAGTAATCGAAGCTGATTGGTCCATTTTTAAACCCCTCCCTCATTGGTGATACTGATGTGCACTTGTGAATTATGCTATCGGTTGTTAAGGGGACTCATACACCTTAAAACACACAAGATCTTCGAATATGTGACTGTTGCAAGAATTGAGATAACTTATTTATTTTAAAAGCAATTACTTCCAATTTTTTACAGCTGACTACATAGTACAGCTGCTTTCTGAAATAATAATCAGAAAGTTTGTGTTGCAACAAATATTTTTAAAATTTAATCCGCTCTGTGACAAAATATTTCGTCATGTTTCCACCTTGCACGCACAGTTTAAAACATTCTGTTGGATAAATTTAATTCCATATTTAATATATAGCTTTTATAACATTTGGAAACTACTGTGAACCAAAACGTTTAAGAATTTCATGTTAAATTTTTATTTTATTTGGAGTTTATAAAATGTATTTTATTAAAATATGTTTATTGTTTTCGTGCATAACATTTTTTAATATTAAAATATTCATCAGGTGTTTCGTTCAGTTAAAAAATAGTGTCCATATAAAAAATTCCATCAAATTTCAAGTATGTACCATTAGCCATTTTTAAAATATCATGCGCGCAAGGTGGAAACATGACGAAACATTTTGTCTCAAAGCGGATTAAGTTACAAAAATTTTTGTGGCAACACTAACTTTTTGGCTGCTATTTTCCAAACTCCCTAAACCCTATCCAATCGGTGATTAGACTGCCAAATGACTGGTGGTTTCGCCTTCGCTCCTCGGGGGTCGACGTAGAGAATTCTGCGAAGTTACTGGCTAGGATTTGTACCTATACAAATTATAAACCTAATGGTACTGACGGCTCCGGAAAGGTCATTTATTGGCCGGCCTGAAGTCTGGGAAGTCCTAGAGCAGATGGCTGTAGTAACTCGGGGTGGCGTCCCGGGGGACGCAGGGTCATGTCCCTCTTCGACGGGCAGCCCGAGCGCCTGGCAAGTAGCAAATGTCATCGATCGACGTCGCAAAAGCGATGTGTCCTTCTCTCCAAGGAGGGCTGGGCTTGGACACCAATGCCTGATTCTGAGAAGTAAGGGGACATTTAGTGCCATTAAGTTGGCGGAAAGAGGAATGCCCAAATTGCTGTTGATGGTTTGGTTTATTTCCGACGGTATTGTCCGCTCAGTCCTACACATTTCCCCCAGGAACTGACTATTGCTATAGTTCGACTAGGGAGCAACCCCTTGCTTTCTGGTTAAGACTTGTACTTAGACAGACTCGGCTCCTGGGGTACATAATCAACTTTCACAATGATTACAGCCACCAAAAATTTGGTGTTCCGTTCAGCAGCCGTAACAGTATTGTCAAATCTGTCTATGGCTGTATGATCGCTACAGGGTAAATATTTTAAATGTTGCCCTCAGGGGTCCGCCTCCGTTGGTCATTTCTGAGGAACTGATGTTGTCTCATGTTGTCTTAATTATTTCGGTTATCAGCTGTTGCTTGGTCGCCCATTCTTGTACTCATAAACGTGACATTGTTCATTGTCGTTTGGGTTTGACCACTGGGGGCTTGCGGCCCCATGGATCGCCTGTGGAAGTTGAGACGTCACTCCGTGTTAAGGGTTTTCAAAAGCTTAGCTCAAGAAGTCTCTGATATCTAGTGCTCTGTTCTCTCAATGAAAAAAAATTACAGTATTCAGTTTTTATTTAATGGCTATGAACATTACAGAAATAATAAAAATGTTTTACGTTTAGAGATTAAGAAATGTATAGGGTATTTTCCTTCTCCTTTCTGTATGCCTTCGTGATGTAATGGTTAGCCCACTCAGTGCGTATCAAGAGGGAGGTCCAGGTTCGAGTCCCGGCGAGTGCATCGCACATTTTCCAGCTTCCTGACCTTTGTAATCCTAATGACTGTACATTGGCTCCCGAACTAAAAGCTGGTGGATGATTATTCTTTGCTACCAGGGTTTAGCAACTGGGTCCCTTAATCCCCTGCCTACATATTGAGAAAATTCCCCAACCAGAAAATATCCAAAAGGGAGAATATGTAGGATATATTCTCCCTCCTTTCTGCTTGCCTTTGTTGTATAATGGTTAACACACTCGGCGGCGCGTATCGAGAGGTCCAGGTTCGAGTCCTGGCAAGGGCATTGCACATTTTTCAGTTTCCTGTCCTCGATAATCATAATGACTCTACAAATGATATGATCCAATTAACAGGGAGAACTGCATTTTTATAAAATCTAAACGGATCAAAACAAAGTGCAACATAAAAGCATACAGTTTTACTGCAAGATATTAAAGATACAGTAAAATCTTAAAACGATAGCTGCTATTTTTAGAGACATTTTTATCAAATGTAATTAAAGTACCTAATCTTTTAACGATTTAATAGCTTGCAGAAAACATAAATACACAGAAAATTTTATAATAAAAATACCCATTAAGATATATGCGTATGATTGCAATGATTTATATAAATCTACTATATCATGTTCATATTAGAGAAATGATAAGTTATTTTCGAGATTTAATAAAATAAAACCATTCAAGTGATATTCTGAGAATGAAAATACTGGAAATGAATTTAGCAGATATTTTTGGGTTATTTTTATATTGCTTTAAAAGTCTTAATTTAAACTCATTTTAATCAAAAGATTGGGAAATGAATCTCTTTCGAAAGTTTTTATTGATCTTTTCTCCATTCGAATATCCCGTGGTTTCCTTCATGTCAGGACCACCTGGCCCATTTTGAAATGTTTTAAATAGTCTTTGGCATTATCAATTTTATTGTCGAGGTGAAAGAATAAAGGAAATAGCAATTAATTTTATATCGTTCCAAGAATTTGGCAAAATGATGAGAAAATTTGTAAAACTTATGACAGTGTTTTCAAATGGGACATAATGATATGAAAAAAATAAGAAAAATCTGAAAGGTTTCAGATTTTAAATTACGTTCAAAGGGGCGTTTTTTAACGTTTTGTATGTTAACTTTATTTATTAAATATCATGTTTTTTGCACTTAAACCATAAAATTAAGTTCAATAGCAGTGTCGCAAGATAATTTTAAATTGAGCGTATCTTTGAAATCTTTGATACACAGTTCAGCGCCCTGGTGATAAAAAGGTTCCCTTCCCCCGTGTAGTGTTGCCATTGCTCGCTTGAAATCCTTGAGTTTGTTAATCAAAAATTCGTTAATGTTTTACAAAATATGAAATCGATCATAAAACAAATTCCAAATTTCAAATTTGGTCTTCCACATGTCCATATGCGTAGAAGGATTACGTCATTCAAAATTCGATGACTCTATGTACCGTTGTTTTATCGTAATGCGAGAAAGGTACATACATTTATGCATATTTTTCATTATTTCATTTCAGCCCATCAGCAGCCGAGCAGTAAAGTCGCTGAACACTGGTAGTTCGGTCCGAGAAAGTCCTCCGCGAAGGCATCCCTCCCCTTAGGCAGATAGCCCTTGAGGCTTTGCCATAGTCACACACACACACACACATAATTTAATTTCTTCAAATATAATACAGGATTCTAACATTTGGTGGCAACAGTTTGAAAAGTGAAACGGACATTTATAGTGATTCAACGCAAAATCGCAAAACGAAAACAATAGTCCTTCAGGGACAAAGCCCCTTTGGACTATAAATAAAATCGATTTAGATTACATTATTGGACTTTGAAATACCAGTGAATTCAATTTCTAAGCCTACGCTTATTCCAGAGTCAAATAATAATTTTTTGACTTCCTAATTATTATAAATTAATAATAATTTCATGCAAGGTGATAACTTCATATGTCTTTCTTACTAATACATTAAAGCTTTTTCTTCTCCTTGCTGCGAGCCTTCATGATGGAATTGAAGACAAACTGAGATAGTAGTTGAAATGTCTCGAATTTGAATCCCCAAAATAAATCTAATGACTCCATTAGTATAGGCGTTTCATACCAGAATTAACTCAACTGTTATTTGAGTTAAAGTATCAAGGCTTTAAGAACACATTTAAATTACAACGGATATTTGTTTCAGTGAGTTAAAGAGAAAAAAAAACTATCTAGCAAGCAAGATGAAGTTAATGTTTTTACCAGGATAAAAGATTTTTTAAGTCACCTAGGGATAGTATTTTAAATTAAATTTTAATTATCAGTAGTAACTTATATCTACTGACATTTCAAACTCAGCTAAAGTTCATTCCTAGTGTTAGCCTAGTGTTTTTACAATCAAGTTGCATATATTTTGATAGAAGATCTCACGTAATCTCCCTTTTTAAGGAGGAATGTTATGAAGGAGAGAGATTTTTTGTCATAAACTAACTTGAAAAGCAAATACGCTAACACTAACATGATGTTAAATTACATTTATTTCTTGCATTTATTATTACAATTAATTTAATACCTTCTTTCTGAATTTCAGAGAAATGTAAAATATTGAAAGCTATTATTTCAGCTGTATTTGGTGTTTTATATTTTTTTTTGTATTTTACAATTTTTAATAGAGAAGTAATTAAAAATTGTAAAATACAAAAAAATACATAATACATAAGAACTCGAAAAGGCAAAAATACATAAGAACTCAAATATTGAGTTCTTATGTATTTTTGCCTTGCCGGGAAGTAAATACTGAATTAATTGAGTGAGAAATATATTTGTAATGAAATCCCAGGAAATAAGTTTAAATGAAATGCAGCCGAAATTTGTGAGTAATTTAGTAGGTCGCAGAAGAAAATCATGTGGTGTCTGCAGGAGATTTTTTACGTTTGAAATAAAACTAAACTACTATAAATGCTCGCTTTATAGTTCCAGCAAAGACATTAGTTTCTAAACTTTGTGGAAATTTTAGATTAGGGCAATTGAGATATTTTATGAAAGGAGTGTAGTTTAAACTCTCATACCATACGAGATGTTACAGGTAAAATAAAATTCACCGGGTAAGAGGGATACTAGAATAAAACTGAAATTTAATTTAACCTCAACAATATATAAAATACTGTCTCTAAATTATATCGAAATTCATCTTCTGGTACAATTCATTGTCTTCAAAATTGAAAGTTTGAAAAATGAAACTTCATTCTCCATTTGCCAAAGAATCCAAAAGCTCGAAAATAAATTCTTTGATTTAAAATTCTTCAGCGCAAAAAATAAAAGTCACATATCTAACCAATAATAAATGAGAGCACCTCTTTGACGCAACTGTCCTGGTACCCTGTGTTCATAAATTGTTCAATATGCCATGGTTAGGAAAGAAGCCGTCGTATATTATCTCTTTCTTGCGAGCATATTGGATATATCATTCTTCGTTTAATGGAAATATGAAACCTGATATCTGGCAAAGGATTCTTCGCTTGTTAACAAAATTTCAAGTTCTAAATTGCACAAATTAAATGCAACGCAGCTTGTTTTCACGATTTCTGCTACAAAACGTTTAATCAGAGTCTGCACATTGTATAACAGGCTATGGTTGTCATTCGGATAGCAATCTACGAATTCTATTATTTATGATAATTTCACGGATTCTATAGCAATCGTAGCTTTGTTTTAGCCCAAAGGGGCAATTTCCCCAGAAGGTCTATTAATTTCGTTTTGGCATTTTGCGTCGATTCTCTACTATAAACGGTGAATCACTTTTTATTAAGTGTTGCCACCAAATATTATAGCTCTGTATTATATTTAATGAAATTAAATAATGAAGAATCTGCTTGAATGTATGTGTTTCACCACTGTGATAAAAAAAAGTATCTAGAGCCATCAAATTTTTAATAATGTACGTTTCCACCCGAATATGAGCATCTGGAAGCCCAAATTTGGAATTTGTTTTATTATCTATTTTATATTTTGTAAAGCATTTATGAGTTTTTGATTATGAAACTTAGTGGTTTCAAAACGAGCATGAAGAATCTGCATGAATGTACGAACGTTTGTCGCATGGTGAAAAAACAACGGTACCTAGAGCCATCAAATTTTGAATAATGTACGTCTCCACCCGAATATGGACAATTATTATCCGTTTCAAATTTTATAAAACTTTAACTAATATTTGGTTAACAAACTTAGCGATCTCAAAGCGAGCAATGGCAACACTGTACGGAGTAAACATTGATATGCTCTTTTAAATATTTTGTTATATTACTGTAGAATTGTATTTTAGGGTTTAAGTGCGAAGAACATGGTATTTAATAAATAAAAGTAACACACAAAATATAAAAAAACGCCCCTTTGAGCGTAATATCACATATGAAAGCTTTCAATAAATTAAGCATTCTACAATGAAAAATGTTTGTGATAAGTTGAATACTACTTGAGCATCCGAATTCTTCAAATGCATAACCCATATTTGGTTTCCATTGCTTTAAACTGGTTTAGCCGAAATATATCTACAACATTTTTAAATTAAAATATTTTGTAATAAAGGGTATAATATTTGTATTGTAATATTCCATTACTAGATCACCATATTGTAACTTGGAATGTTCATTTTATATATAAATTTAATACATTTTAGTATCTTAGATGCATATCTTTGAAATCTGTAATCGTGTCCTTTAAGTAATGTTACTATTTTGAATTTATGTCTTCCAACTCAGTACTTTTCATACTTATTACTTCATTATACTAGATAGATTTTTAGGTACTTTCACGGATCACGAACACTTTCTTTCAGGAACCTAAAACGCTTTGATCAACGAAAGGTGTCTCGAATTCCAAATAGTCACGTCGGCCACAAATAATTTTCAAAGGTGTTTGAAGGTGTTTCAAAGGCGTATTTCCACATAATTAACTCTTACAGAAAAATTACTTAAATATTTTCCACTGCTTAGCTCTCATTAACAAAACCCAGCAGTAAGCGATTTATAGGATCATGACTTGAGCCTAGAAGGAATTACGGCTAAATTAGGTTGCGGTTGGACTTTGACACTTAGGTTTTTTTGGGGGGGGAGGGGGGTGTTATATAGTGTGCATTATGTCTTTAGACAAAACCATGGGCTAGGAAGTTAACACTGAAGACATTCATTAGTTAAACTGCTATTTCTCTTCTTACCGCAAAGCTATCAAAAATGCAAATGTTTTGAAACAGGCACGAGTAGAGAGTGCCATTTTGTTTGTGGCCGCAAATGCTTACTAAAATTAAAAGGAATACTTTATCCGCCTGGGCTGGCAACTTTGCCCTTTATAATGGATTAAAATCTTCAACATCTACGAAAGGCAATATTTCCACATCTACGGTATCAACCTTTTTTCTACATCATTACATCTAAGTTTGCTTTCATCACCCACAGACATACGTATATATAAATGGTATGACTTACATCACTTTTCTCAAAAATAAAATACGTGACCTCGTTCTTCAAATTCGCACGTGTTCTCCTTTTATTTTGCTTAATGGGCTGGGGGAAAAGCAATAAAATAGGTCTCGAAGTAAGGGTTATAACACTCTGCAAGCCTTATAGCAGTTGAAGAGGCATTTATAGGAAGTGTTAGAATGGGCAGTGAAGGGAATGCAGGGAAGAATCAAGGAACCTTTTCAACATTTTTGCATATTTTTACAATGTGAAAGGGAAATATTTTATTAAAACATCCACTATTTTATGTCAAACAGCGAACATTCTTAAGAGCTGTTCTTCATAATAGCACTAGAAAATAAAGTTACCAAACTTTGGAATTATGAACTTTTACGTATTTTTGTTTCATTTGATTCTGATATGCAACGCAGGATATTAGAAGAAAAGCTTAATATTGCTATTCTCATTAGTAATAATACATTGTTGTTGTAGCTAATGCTCAGTTGTCTGACCTATAATCATCCCAAACCTTCTAACTACCTCGTGGCAAAGAGCGCAAGTTTTTTACGCCTGTCGTTGGCAACAACCTTGCGCACTTCACAGGTGACAGTGCGATTTAGTTCCCCCCCCCCCAATTTTG